>NC_133174.1:98097146-102897146 GCF_040802235.1 Manis javanica | reverse complement strand
GAGAAATCTCCACATCTCCCTCTCAAAATTTGTTTAAAGTTTAAACTACTTTAAATAAATTAATCTTAAAAAAAAGTTAATTTCCTTAACTTGGTAAACGTTAACTACTGGAAAATATATAATATATATAATTGGTGACAACTTTGAAGTATTTCCTTTAAAGTCAAGAATAAGTGAAGAATGCTTACTATCACTATTTTTATTCAGTGTTTACTGGGAGACCTAGCCAACACAAACAACAAGAAATTAAATATTTCAGTATAGAAAAGAAAAAATAAAACTGACACGATTTACACAGAAAACACAAGAAAAATGACAAACTTTTAAAACTAAAATATTATTGGATATAAAATCAATGTACAAATGCAAGATTATAATCTTATATACTAGCAATAAATAATTTAAAAGATAACAAATATAGATAATACTTATAATAGAAAAAGAATATAACAAATATTGAAGAATAAATCTAACAGAAGTATATAATACTTTTATGAAGAAAATTATAAGATATTATTAAAAGCTTAAGAGAAGATAAAAATAGATGGACAAATGTCACTGTTCATGTACCATGTTCATAGATGGGAAAATCAATATCACAAAGATTATAACTTCCTCTAAGTTAATTCATAAACCCAATACAATGACAACAAAATTTTATTTCAAATACTTGTCCTAAAACTTAAAGACTAAAAGGTCAAGATTAGCCAGGAAAATACTGAATAATAATAATAATAGTAGTAGTAGTAGTAGTAATAATAATAATAATAATAATAATAATAATAATAAGTGGAGGACATACCCACCATGAAATCAAGACTTACTCTAAAGCTATCATTATTTTTTATTTTAATTAAATAAATTTGACATATAGCTGTATAAATTTAAGGTTTACAATGTGTTACTTTAATAGATTTATGTAATATGATTGCCATTGTAGCAATATTCACATTACATAATAACAGTATAATATTATTGTCTATATTCATTATAATGTGCATTAGACCCCAATGGTTTATCTACTACTCCTTGCAAGTTTGTTGCCTTAAATAATATCAATCTTATCCCTGATTCCCCAGTAACCACTATTTCACTCTGTTTTTATAGACATTATTCCAAAAGAAGACATCAAAATGGCCAACAGGCACATGAAAAGATGCTCACCACCACTAACCATCAGGGGGAAATGCAAATCAAAACCACAATGAGATATTACTTCACACCTATTAGAGTGGCTGCTACCAAGAAGATATGAGACAACAGGTGCTGCAAGCTGTGATATAAAGGGAACCCTTGTACACTGTTGGTAGGAATGTAAATTGGTCCAACCACTATGGAAAACAATATGCAGGATCTTCAAAATATTAAAAATAGATCTACCATATGATCCAGCAATTTCACTTCAGGGTATGACCCAAAGGTAATGAAAACAGGACTTTGAAGATAAAGCTGCACCTCCATATTTATTGTAGCACAATTCACAATAGCTAAGATATGGAAACAATCTAAATGTCCATGGATGGATGAATGGATAAAAAAGATGTGGTATACAAACACAATGGAATATTATTCAGCCATGAGAAAGCTATCATTATTTAAGTGTATTATTGGTACAAGGGTAGACAAATAGACCAATAGAATGTAACAGAAAACACAGAAACAAACCCACTTTGCATATCTGAACTCACTATATGACACAGACTCATTATAAATTAATTAAGAGAAGATGGGATCAACAATCAAGACATTGTTGTTGGCAACTAGCTATCTATAGAAAAAACATAAAATTAGATTCCAATTTCATCCTGCTGAATTGAAAAATCAAATATGAAAAGCAAAACTCAAACTTTCAGAAGGAAAGAGGTAAGAGCTTTGATACTGGGGTAAAGTGTCTTAAGACAAACTGAAAACCACAGATCATAAATTAAGAAATTGATTAATTTCACTACACAGAAATTGCAAATTTGTATATGATAAAATATACTATAAACAAAATGAAGAGGCCAGACAGAAACCAAGATAAAATATTTGTAATGAACATAGCCAACAGAAGTATTTTTTAATGCAGAACATATAAATAAGTTCTGTAAATTAATATAAAGAGGACTAAACACCCAACAGAAATATGGTAAAAGATATATACAGGTACTTCACAGAAAAAAACCTAGATGGTTAATCAAATACAGGAAAACTTACTTGATCTCATCAATAAACAGACAAGTACAAGTTAGGACCATGAAGAACCATTTTACACTAATCACAATGACAAAAAGGAATAAATCTAATCAACATTGAGCAGGGCTGGGACTAGGTTGAGGTGAGTCACTCTCCTCAGGCACAAAATGCAAGGGGACACCAAAAAACTCACTAGTCAAGATAAACAATATTTTTTAAACCCAAAATTAATGCGAAAAAGAAAATCCCATCAGTTAGGATAGAAAAGACTAGGAACATAGAAAAGACTAGGAACAACAAATGCTGGTGAGGATGTGGAAAAAGGGGAACTCTCCTACACTGCTGGTGGGAATGTAAACTAATTCAACCATTGTGGAGAGCAGTATGGAGGTTCCTCAAAAATCTCAAAATAGAAATACCATTTGATCCAGGAATTCCACTTCTAGGAGTTTACCCTAAGGATACAGGAGTCCAGTTTGAAAAAGACAGATGCACCCCTATGTTTATCGCAGCACTATTTACAATAGCCAAGAAATGGAACCAACCTAAGTGTCGATCAGTAGATGAATGGATAAAGAAGATGTGGTACACATATACAATGGAATATTATTCAGCTACAAGAAAGAAACAAATCCCACCATTTGTAACAGCATGGATGGAGCTAGAGGGTATCATGCTCAGTGAAATAAGCCAGGCAGAGAAAGACAAGTACCAAATGATTTCACCCATATGTGGAGTAGAAGAACAAAGAAAAAAACTGAAGGAGCAAAACAGCAGCAGACTCACAGAACCCAAGAATGGACTGACATTTGCCAAAGAGAAAGGGACTGGGGAGTGTGGGTGGGAAGGGAGGGAGAATGGGAGTGGGGGACATTACGATTGGCACACATGATGTGGGGGGTGCACAGGAAGGGCAGTGTGGCATAGAGAGGATGGGTGGTGACTGTGGCAGCTTGCTTCATTGATGGACAGTGACTGTAATGGGGTATGTGGTGGGGACTTGATAGTGGGGGAAATCTAGTAGCCACAATGTTGCTCATGTGATTGTATATTAATGATACCAAAATAAAAAATAATAAACAAATAACTTGCTCAAGCTAAAAAAAGAAAAACTCAATGGTGAACAAAGTATCACACTTTTAAATAAAGACAGGGTCTGACTGTGCACTTGCATGGCTCATCTCATTTGTCTTAATCATTACCCTAATCTATTCAAAGGAATGGTGAGGATTTGTGGAAACTGAAGCTTTTGTGGATTTCTCATAGGAATATAAATTTGTAGAACTATTTTGGAAAGTCATTCGAAAATATTGAAGATGCCATACCTTTACATAACAGTAATTCCAGTTCTAAGATTCTATCTTAAAGACACACTAGTGCACAGGTGCACAAAGAAAAGCTGTTTATTGAAACATTGTGGCAGCATTGATTGTAATGGCAAAAGACTGTTAACCTAGATGAACATAAGAAGGATCTGATTAAAGAATTTATAGTACGCCCATATGACAGAATAGTATGCAACTGTGAAAAAAATGGCTAGATTGATTTGTATATACCAGGGGTTGACAAACTACAATCCACAGAACATATTTGCTTCACCACCTAATTTTGTAAATAAAATTTTACTGGAACACAGTTGTGCCTATTTGTTTGGTATTATCTCTGGGTGTTCTCATGTTACAACGGCAAAGCTGAGTAGTGTGACAGAGACCACATGGTCTACAAATGTAAAAAATATTACTATCTGGTCCCTTGCAGAAAATGTTTGCTGGTCCCTGGTATGTACTGACATGGAAAATCTCCAAATACATTGTTCAGCATTCAACAGATATTTATGGGTCTTCTAATATGTGGTAGACATTTTTCTAGGTGTTGAAAAAGAAAAATAACTCCCTGCCTTCCTAGCTCTTATATTCTATTGGAATTATTAAATGTAAAGGTCAAAATCAGACCAGTGTGTATATATGCTATAATTTGCACTTGTAGTTGTATATTTACTTGTTTAGAAATAGAATATTTTTTAGAGGATTTACAAGAAAATGGCAGTACTAGTTGCTTTAGGGGAAGGGGATTAAGAGACAGACTATGTCAATGGGGAAAATTTACTGTTCATTGTCAAACAATTTTGTGATGTTTGAATGAGCATAAACTACATTTAGAAAACCAGTCTGAAACAAACTAAAATGTATTTTAATGGGCAAAACAAAATCTTATCTGTAAGTTAAAAATGCCATTGCATAGGTTCTGAATAAAAAAAAAATGCATTTAAACAGCTATTCAAATGAACAATACCGGGCATTTTCATTAACTATAGGCTAAAAATGAACCAATTATATGACATGGTTGCTAGAAAGGCTAATGCAATTTTTGGCAATATAACAGTTCAATTATCCAGGTCAAGAGGCTTAATTGTTCCACTTTACTGTATACTATCTCAGCCATACCTGGAGTATTACGTTCATTTCATTTCTGTATGCCATAAATTAGGGGAGATACTCACTTTCTTTAGGGGGAGAGTATCCAGGAAAGAGCAAAAGAACTATGAAATAGTTGAGAAAGATTAGTTCCAGAAAGGGAGACTTAAGATAAATAAGAGATTAATCTTCAAATATATGAAGGAAGAGGGGTTAGACTCATTTTATATATTTTCGAACAGCACTCCTAGGACCTCCATAATCACACAGATTAAGGCAAGCAAGTTTTGCTTCAGTATAATAATGTTGTAACAATTTAGTTATGGAGCAGGAGCAGAATGGATGGAAATTAATATTTACTGTCTACAACATGCCAGACTCATTGCATACGTAATATTAAAAGTGACAGCAGTCCTACAAGGAAGGTATCACTACTCATTTTCCAGAGGAGAAAATGGAGTCTCAGAAAAGATGAGTAACTTCACCTAGGATTTTACAGCTAGTAGCAGCAGGACAAGGATTTGAATCCAGTTTACAACCAGGCTCCCAAATTGATCTCCATACATCCCATCCTGTCTCTCTAATAACAATGTAACCAGAATACACATTTTTAAACATGAAACTGACCATGTTACTTTCATGCTTAGATTTCTTAGCTTAATTTACAAAGCCCTTCATGATCTGGCCCTTGCTTACCTCTTTATAACCATTCACCACTTGCAACTACACTGTGGCCACACAGAATATCTTTGAATTATTCAATATACATAGGGAAAAAATTGTGTTTCAGTGGAAAACTGTGCATCCTCTATAGCGCACTTTCTGGGTTATCAGATTCTATCTCTGTTCTTGTCCTTGAGCCATTCTGCAATTCTTTGTGAGTTGTAGATAACTGAGAGGTGTGTAAGTTATATACCAGCCAGCAGGGATATAATTGACTACTTCCCAGCCCTGTGGAAAAACCAGTTTTGTATTTATTTACAATTCATTTCATTATTCTTTTACTCTGTATAAATCTGTGCCATTTTGGATTTTCTTTTGAACCAGTTATAATACCTGCCTGGTTTGGTCATATAATATGAGTAAAATAAATTATATAACACAGTCATTTTTATACCTCTATAAGCATTGTGATTTTACTTTTTTCTCACAATTATTTTTTAACACACGCCATGCTCTTCTTTCTTGTCTCTGGGCCTTCACATAGTCTGTTACTTCTTTGTAGAACAGGTTCCTTACCCTGTTGCCAGCAAAGGGTTAAAAAATGTTTGTTAACTGAAAGGAAAAGGAAGATTAGACATTCAGAAATAAACCAACCCACCCAGGTCTGTCTGACTCCAAAGCCTACGATCCTTCCAATAGGTTGCTGCCTTTCACATCTTTGACATCATCTAAACAATGGAAGTCTACCTTAGAGTAACGAACTCCTTGTCATTGGAAGTATTCAAGTAGAACCTGGGTTATCATACCATTAGGCATATAGTAAAGTGGGATTCTAACATTGAGAATGTTAAACAAAAAATATTCTAACACTAGTTAAAACAATATGGAAGAATTTATTAAAAGACAATTGCAATAGAAGTACTACAGTAGGGGAGAGAGATTGGGTTCAAATCTGAATATAGCAAAGACAGCTGGAGACTTATAGCCAATGCGCAGGGTGAAGGGATGGATCAACAAATGGAAAATTATTAAGAGAAAATATCAAGTGTAAGGGGAGTTCATACTAAATTGGCCTACTAAGAGTCTTGCTAAAGGCAGGCCAAGGGTTGAGAGGTCAAGGATGAGGAATGATGGAATTGATCAGATATCAAAGAAGATTGGATATCAAAGGTTAGAGGATTACTTAACAGGATTCTTTGTTAAGACAGGGTTGGCAGGCCAAAGACAGAACAGGGGCCAAGGTCAAAGCCTTGTTAAAAAGTGAGCTCAGAGGACCCTGACTAAAGTTTGGTCAAGAAGAGAGTCTTTGTCAAGAGGTAGGTTGTAATAGATAATCTCTATGGTTCTTTCCAATGCTATAGTCATTGAAATGTAATATACTAGAGCCAAGATCTGCTTCTTACATCTATGAACACTTTAGGGGAAAAGAAGCCTAAGAAAAAATGAGCTCCACCTCTGTGATTTTACCACAAACCCATGATACTAGCCTACTTGGCCTTTCTGTTTTTGGCATATTAAGTTCCAAGTAGAATCTAGGAAAGAAAGCATCTAGAGTGTTCCTGGATGGCTTCCCACTGTGAAATTATTAGGGAACAACCCCATGCATTTTTAATTGGCACTGCTTCTTTCAATTTCGTGGGCAAGTGATTTGCAAAGGAGAATATGGAAATAAGCTCAGTGAAATGGTGAATGCAGCTTGCTATAGATTCACCTCTTCCCCAGGAGCCACTTCTTTGACATCTACCAGAGAAAGTACCAGAGGTAGTGCCTATGGCAAATAGCACAGGTGCAACCTGCTAGGATGATACGCTCACCCAGCAGAGGGGCCCATATGGGCTTTGCACTTCAGGAGATAGGAGCCAAATCAGTAGCACAGAAGGAAAGACTTCCCATTAAAAGGCTCAGAATGGCTTGAAACCTTTTCATATCTATTACTCCACACCAAGCATGGAGTAATTCCACCATTAGAGTGGGCTGAAACATTTACTCCAGAAGCATATACTTAAAATAGGACATGGGAAGGGTAACCAGCTAGTCCTCAGTAACCTGCTATCTGATTTGGATTGACGTTGTTTCCATCTCTAGGCTGAAGGATCACCAAGGTGAAGATGAAAGATTTAGGCTAAGTCTCATCCAGCTCTGATTTTCTATACTTCTCTATTTCTTCAGAGGGCACTCATTATCAGCTGGGAAGGGCAACCTAATTATCGGGATTCAGAAGAGGAAAACTGTGATAGAGGACACAGAGAGTGAAATATACAGGGCAGGGGACACTGCACGGAGCCAAGTCTGGTAAGGGCTCTATAGCCAGAGGAGTTGGGTAGTTATGGGACAGAGCCAGCAGGAAAATTAGGGCAACCACGTTTGATGGAACACAGACTATACTGACAAACCTTACTTCAACATTTTGCAATGCTCAGGCTCCAGCCTCCATAGTCACACACAGACCCCATGCATACACTCAGTCTCTCATACTCCGTCTCTCCCAATATAACAGTTCACATGGACTTTACCTTTTATTTCAGTAATCAACCTGACATTGGAGGTTATAAAGCAAACACTTGCCAAGCTCATGTTATCATAGCAGTACTTATTAGGAGATTGAGTTTAGAAAAGAGTGAGCTCATAGGTTATGAGAAAGCTTCTTTTAAAAAAATATTTAGTAACATGACTCCTTGTAGGACACCTGGAGTAATTTGGGCCAGGTAAGAAGGTATGAACCAGTTTGCTTTAAACTCAGTTCATTTTCAGTAGATTTCACTGCACCTGGAGAATGCTACATGTTTATCTTTGATGACAAGGACGGCAGCAGCTGACGGTATGGAAAAAGTTGCACTTAAATCGTCTCCCAGAACTCCGACAGAGAACTCCTAGATTGATCTGTCTCTCTGTGTGTTTTGTGGTTGATGTTCACTTTCCATGCTTTAGTGTATCTCATTTTCGTAAGGTTCAAAGGCACATTTTTTATTAGAATGCTCACAATCAGCAACAAGTTAATCCTTTGAAATCAAAGTATACCTGTTTTTTTCTCAGGCATTGGGCATTTCTTTTTAAAAAAGAGCTGTATATCTGCTTTAAAATGAAAAGCTATTTCATCCTGGTGTATCATCATCAAGTATTTGAGAGATAGAGACTGGGAGTTATGGCTGTAAATCTTTTAGCAGTGTAGTGTGAGCCTGCAAGTTCACGATGGAGTCATTCCTAATCTTTTCTCTTCAATTCTAACAAATATACCCACACATATTATATATTATGTATGTAAGTGTGAAAAATAGTCAAAGATAGTCAATACTAGCCTGATCTAAAACTTGGTTGGATCAAGACTTCATTTATTTACTCTAAGTGTTTTGAATATTGAAAAATTCCCTTCGGAATTCAGAAGTTTTCAAATGGACTGATGTCCAGTGTTGCCTTTCACAGGATATTAAACAGGGCCCACACTGCCAATAAAGAATGTCTTTCATCTTTCTACACATGGCGACTGAAGGAAAGAAGAGGAGGAGGATGAAGGAAAGGAAGGAATGAGCAGAGGGGAGGATGCAAGGGCAGAAAAGACAGAAAGATGTTGATCTTGGTCGAAGCGCCAAGACACAAAGAGCTAACTCACTGGCTTTTTAAAAGAAAATAACACAGTCCCTCATATTACAGCAGTAGGTAAAAATTAATTTAATTTCTTCTTAAAGTTCATCAGTATAGACACTCCTAAAACACTTCCTTTTCCTCACTTAAGGAGCACCCCTAAATGAAGCTCTGTAGCTGAAGGTGGTCTTTTTGAGGATTGAATGAGTTGTATGTAAAACCTGCAGAACAATGTCAAGTACTTTGTAAATACTCAATATCATCATCATTACATTTTTGCCAAGACAAAGATCTTGTATGAACAAACCATTCCTCTCTTATTGTTGTTTAAATATAGCCACAAAAAAATGTCAGGTTTATCTTCCCAACTACACACATACATGGGATCATCTCCTAAAGTCTGTGGCTAAAAGAAAACAAGCTGAATATCAGATCTTCCCCCTCTGGGGGCTAAATGTTCCCCACTTCTGATAACAACCATTTTGATAATCAATTACATTTTTCCTGTGTGACTTCAAATACATTTTTCTACACAGACATAACATTGCTCCTGCTTTGCTTTCTTTCTCCTGAAAGATATACATACAGATGGCAAATTACCAATCATTGTTATCACTGCATAATTCTAATAAAGCCTCCTTGTGCATGTGGCACTATCCTAGTCACTGTAAACACAACAAAGCAATGTAATCTCTGCCTTGTGAACTCTTAGAGAAGTAACACCCCCAGACATAGTGATATACAGGCGGGGTCTACATAACATTCCCACTCATTTGCTGGCCAGTCAATTCAGCCAGAAGAGCTGACTCTGGTCCTATGTAGTTATAGCTAACGATGATCAAGTAAGCACAAGAGTGAATAAATTAACAATCACACAGCTTCATTTGATTTCTCACATTTTAAAGTCTACACATGGGTCTTTGTGATTATATGGAAGAAGGGGTTGTGGAGGTTAAGGAGGAGAGAATTATTTCTTCCTCTTACAGGAGCAATGCAAGGACATCCTTCTCTGTTACCCCATGAAGGTCACCTATGGGAGAATTAGACTGATCATGTGTGACCCAAGGGGCAAGCAAAGGGAATTATGGTACTGTATTTGGGTTCTCCAGAGAAACAGAACCAAACAGAACCAACAGGATGTGTGTGTGTGTGTACGTGCATGTGTGTGTAGATAGATTTATTCTAAGGAATTGGTTCATACCAATCCCATCCAAAACACCCTCACTGACACAACCAGAAATAATGTTTACCTAAATACCTGGGCACCCTGTGTGGCCCAGTCAAGTTGACACATAAAATTAACCATCACAAGATCTAGGGTTGATCAAGATGAATGGTCTGATGAAAGAGTAAGCTGCTCATATGCTTACACACTGTCCTATATTCCCTATCCACCACAAATCTTTATTCACTGGCAACAGTATAACCCAAAGTTTGTCACCCATCAGTACTTCCCCTTCCTCCAGCAAGTGCCCATAAGGGATTTTTTGAGGTGAGGAGAGTGAAAAGATAAGACTATTTCCTTAACCCACTCACTAACCTCTCTCTGGTTGCAGTGAAAGCTACTGAATACCCCACTTTCATTTATCTTCCAGGGCACTTGCTAATGCTTGGCTTTGGTTGATGCCTTAAAGACAAATAGCAGTTCAGCCTGGAAAGGATGCTCCCATGATTTAAAAGGAAGCCTGTATCAGCAATAGGCTATCAGGGAGGATAAAAAGTTAAACTGCCTTTATCTAATTTTCCGGTACCATTCTACTGCTATCTTATTTCTAACCTAGGTTCTTATTCATGACTCCACCCCTAATATTGACTCTACACAGCTAAAAATACCTTTCTGACCTCCAAAGGATTGTTTTGAAGAACAAGTAAAGCACCCAGTGAGCACTCATTGCTGTGTGGCTCTTAAACTCTCTACTTGGATCTGCCTTTGACTATACTTTAACCCATTTTTAACTTGGCATCCCCATTATCAAAGGATGGTCCACCATGGGACAGTTATCTTTTAAGCTATCTAGCTAAGGAAGTGAAACTTCATAGAAATCTATTGAAGACTCTGGTTCCACCTTTTCTCCTTTTTCACTTTCCCAATGCCAGGATTCCTTCTACAAACAGCCTCATTCCTCCAGGAGCTGTAAGAATGATAGGGTATATGACATATTGTGTTCAAAATAGGCACGTTCCTAACAAATGGTGCAGAATGGTGAGTTGAAGGGAGAAAGCCATTGTTAGGCAACATTTCTAACAACAAAAATAAATTGTGGTGGTCTGGGGAGGGAATTGTGCTTTGGTTCAAAGCAGCAAATTACCTGGATGTCTTACAGTATCTGACAGTCTAAGAATATCAAATTATCTACTGAAAATCTAGCTACCTAAGCTGCTTTTCCCAACTGTACATTATTTGCTCAACAAATTTTCTGCTCACACGTTTCAGAGGAAATTTTAAAATGCTCTTTTCACCACTAAAAAAAAGAGTTATTTTTTAAAGAGACTATAGAAAGAATCTATAGAATGAAACACCAAATCTCCTTGAAACTTGCAAGTGTCTCCCAGAAATAATTATAGCTATCTGTAGCACATGGTGTCTCCCACTTACATTGATAGAGCATGTAACCAACTATGATAAATCACTGCCAACTATGGTATACAATAAATAGATATTTGTTTCATCTAAAACCTCAAAGGTTTGAGGATAGGGAAGAATATTATACAAATCTGCTTACATGCAGCAGAATTGGTCTCAAATGAAAAATGTGGGAGGCCCAGTTTTGCAAGACCTGCTTTCATGGTTGGAGGGAACAAGTCCTTCTTGTTCTCAAGGGAACCAACTCAAGACCAATAGGATCCTCAAACATTATTGTTATTACCAAACACTAATCACCACTGATCATCGAGCAGATTCCAAGTTATTTTCTGGAAAAGATCCACCTGCCTTGAAGTGGCATAGCATAGTGGAAAGAATAGTACTGAGGCTTTGGCATCAGACCTGGGTTTAATTTATGGCTTAGCCATTCACTAGCTGTGGGACATTGAACAAGCTATTTAAACTTTCTGAATTTCATTTTCCTCATCTGTAACAGATATAATCTTATTTACCTTTAAAGGATTGTTTTGAAGAACAAACAAAATAAAGCACTCAATGAGCCTATCATAATTCCTGGCACGATGTTATGTGCCTATAAACAATAACTTAAAAATGAGGGGGAATGCTACAACATGGAGGAATGTGAAAACATAATGTTAATTGAAAAAAGCCACTTGCAAAGGACTATATGTTGGATGACTCCATTTATTTGAAATGTCCAGAAGAAGCAAATCTATAGAGACAGAAAGTTGATTAGTGGTTGTAGGAAACAGGGAATGACTGTTTCCTTTTGAAGTGATGAAAATCTCAGTCTTTTAAATGGTATATTTATACCATTCACACTTAAAGTAATTACTCATATGTAAGGCTTAAGACTGCTGTTTTATTATTTGTTCTCTATTTGCTAGTTTTATTTCTTGTTCCTGTGTTTACCTTTCCAGGTTTTCTTTAGGATTGCTCAAACATTCAATAGAATTCCATTTTTATTTATGCCTAATGTATTTGAATTTTAACATTTATAATGTTTTTGTATAATATATTTTTCTAGGAATTACAATATATATGCTGAATATATCATACTCTACATGTACCAATGTTTTACCACTTTAAGTGAAGTTAGGAAACCTTACATGTATTTAAATTCCTTTACTCTCCCTACTTTTTAAATATAAATATCTTAAATGTTTCCTCTGCATACACTGGGCACCACAATCAGATAATGTTATAATTTTTGCTCAACCATCAAACAATTAAAAAGCTGATGAGAAGGCCAATCTATTATATTAGCCCCTACTTTTACCTATCCCATTATTTTCTTCCTTCTTGGAGCATTAGTATGCTTTTGTTAGCATTTTATTTCTGGTTTAGAGAGCTTCCTTTAGTCATTCTTTAAAGGTAGGACTGCTGATAAATTATCTTTGTTTTTTCTTAATTTGAGACTGTTTTCCTTTCCCCTTCATTCTGGGAAGATATTTTGGCTGCACATAGAATTTGTTGTTGATAGTTCCTTTATGTCACTTTCTTCTGGCTTCCATAGCTTCATGTGATAAATTCATTGACATTTGAATCATGGGTCCCCTATAGGCAACTTGTTGTTTCTCTGTAGCCTCTTTCAAGATTTTTTTGTTGTCTTAAGTTTTCAGAATTTTGATTATCATGAGAACTTGGCAAGGGTTTCTTTGGGGTTACCCTGTCTGAAATTAATTTATGTCTTAAATCTGTAGGATTATGTCTTTTAACAAATTTGTAAATTTTTTAAGCCATCATTTCTTCAATTCTTTTTT
The DNA here is from genome assembly GCF_040802235.1 of Manis javanica. Classification (NCBI taxonomy): domain Eukaryota; kingdom Metazoa; phylum Chordata; class Mammalia; order Pholidota; family Manidae; genus Manis; species Manis javanica. Next base: position 102,883,947 of record NC_133174.1, on the reverse strand, counting down.
AGTTGCTCTATTTCTCTTCTCCTTCCAGGACTGTGATAACACAAATGTTAGGTGTTCTGTTATTATTCATTGTCCCTGAGGCTCTGCTTATCCTTTTTTCAGCCACTTTTCTATCTGTTGTTCAAAGACCGGGCAATTTTCATTGATCTGTCTTCAAGTTCACTTGTTCTTTCCTGTTTTCTTCAATCTACTATTGAGACTGTTTAGAAAGTTTTTTTGTTTGGTTATTACATTTTTGAATTCTATACTATCACTTCAGTTCTTTATATTTTTTATTTCTTTACTGAGATATTTAATGTTTGATTTGTTTTAAGAGTGTCTTTTATTACTCAGTGAAGCATTTTTACGATTGCTACTTTAAAATTCTTGCCAGATAATTCCAAAATCTGAGTCATCTCATTGTTCATGTCTGTTGGTTATCTTTTCTTATTCAAGTTATAGTTTTCCTGATTCTTGGTATAACAAGTGACTTTTCAATTGTATCCTGGATGATTTGGGTATTATGCTGTGAAACTCTGGACCCTATTTAACCTTCTTTTTAGCAGGCAGGTCACCATGCATAAGCATAATGTGTAGGTATGGGTAGGAGTGGATATTCAGCTTCTCTCTGGGCCTGTTAATACCCGCTTGGCAAAAGTAGAGGCTAAATTACACTATACCATTGCAGATAGTGGAGTGGAAGTTCAGGATCAGAGTATCATCTACCTCTGTAGAGCAGGAGATAATGGAGTAAAGTAGTGGGAGAATGGAATATCAATCCCCTACTCTACTCATGAACATCACCTGGGTCAGGGACCCAGAGTGCTACCATTTGCTTTCATCAGATGTAGATAGGGTGGAATACCTGCTTCCCAGTGGAGGAATTGGAGTATAGTCCCCTGTTTCTGCAAGACAGGAGGGTCGGATAGAAAATTAGCTTCTTTTTGGCCCTAATGAAACCGTGGGGGTTGGGGTATAGCTTATCCATTGGCACTTAGCTGGAGTAGGGCAGGTATTGCTAAAAAGATTTCTTGTTGTTAGGCCACCCTTTTCCCAGTGTCTTAGCTAGGAGTAACAGGCTTTTCAGAGAGATATGGGGCTGTGCTTGTTGGTTCCAGGTTGGAGGCTATTGCAGTACCATGTCTGGGGTAAATGGGAGATAAGGACAACCAGCTAAATCACCACTGTGTTGTTCCTCAAGTCCTGAGGTCCCCAAGGCAGTCTGCCTTCTTCTTGCCTCCTTTCAGAGATTTCATTTTTTTTTATTTTGGTATCATTAATATATAATTACATGAGGAACATTATGTTTACTAGACTCCTCCCATCACCAAGTCCCTCCAACATACCCCATTACAGTCTCAGTCCATCAGTATAGTAAAATGCTGTAGAATCACTACTTGTCCTCTTTGTGTTGTACAGCCCTACCCGTGACCACCCCCCACATTATACATGCTAATCATAATGCCCCACTTTCTTTCCCCCCCCCCTTATCCCTCCCTTCCCATTCATCCTCCCCAGTCCTTTCCCTTTGGTAATTGTTAGTCCATTCTTGGGTTCTGTGAGTCGGCTGCTGTTTTGCTCCTTTAGTTTTTTTCTTTGTTCTTCTACTCCACAGATGAGTGAGATCATTTGGTACTTGTCTTTCTCTGCCTGGCTAATTTCACTGAGCATAATACCCTCTAGCTCCATCCATGTTGTTGCAAATGGTAGGATTTGTTTTCTTCTTATGGCTCAATAATATTCCATTGCGTGTATGTACCACATCTTCTTTATCCATTCATCTACTGATGGACACTTAGGTTACTTCCATTTCTTGGCTATTGTAAATAGCGCTGACAAACATAGGGGTGCATATGTCTTTTTGTCTTTTTGTATCTGGGATACTGTATTCTTAGGATAAATTCCTAGGAGTGGAACTCCTGGATCAAATGGTATTTCCATTTTTAGTTTTATGAGGAACCTCTGTACTGTTTTCCACAATGGTTGAACTAATTTACATTCCCACCAGCAGTGTAGGAGGGTTCCCCTTTCTCCACATCCTCACCAACATTTGTTGTTGTTTGTCTTGGATGTTGCCCATCCTATCTGGTGTGAGGTGATATCTCCTTGTGGTTTTAATTTGCATTTCTCCGATGATTAGGGGTGTGGAGCATCTTTTCATGTGTCTGTTGGCCATCTGAATTTCTTCTTTGGAGAACTGTCTGTTCAGATCCTGTGCTCATTTTTTAATTGGATTACTTGTTTTTTGTTTGTTGAGGTGTGTGAGCTCTTTATATATTCTGGATGTCAACCCCTTATCAGATCTGTCATTTATGAATATATTCTCCCATACTGCAGGATACCTTTTTGTTCAACTAATGGTGTCCTTTGCTGCACAAAAGCTTTTCAGCTTGATTTAGTCCCACTTGTTCATTTTTGCTTTTGTTTCCCTTGCCCAAGGAGATATGTTCTTGAAGATGTCGCTTATGTTTATGTCCAAGAGATTTTTGCCTATGTTTTTTTCTAGGAGTTTTATGGTTTCATGACTTACATTCAGGTCTTTAATCCATTTTTAATTTACTTTTGTGTATGGGGTTAGACAATGATCCAGTTTCATTTCCTTACATGTAGCTGTTCCAATCTCTCTAAGACATACTCAGCAACATTTGACTCTCAGAACAAACTACTCCTTGTTCATTCTCAAAGAATGCAGTTAAGTGCTCCCTCTCTATGCTAAGTGCTGAGCATGAACTGGTGAGTAAGATACAGACAGTGTTTAGTAATAAAATATATTATAAAAGAGCTAGAATAGAAATGTTTACAGAGCATATACCTCCATTAATAGCAATGTTCAGACTAATTTGCCCTTACAAGTGAGCTGTAAAGCCTCAGAGGGAGGAAAAATCTGTTTGCCTCCCTTACTTTGTACTTAAGCTAGGGTAATGTAGGAGCTGATCCCTAGAGAATTTGCCAATTAGCAAATAGTAACAATCTGCTCCACTTCTTCCCTTCTCAATGCCCTTCAGGAGGTCCCAACTTCAGACCTAGATAGTGAAGTCTACCTTCTTTACTGAGTAAACTGTAGGCTTAGGTTTGACTCACATTTGGGATATAGTCATGTTACTTGCTGCTAAGCAGACTGTATTCTGGCCTATGGTAGCTATTTGTCATTTGTCCTCAGGGAATTCCCAGGGAAAAAGTCTAGCCCCTGCACACCATGTGAATAGTGTGAATGGAGTAGCTACATGTGAAACCACTGTACCCCACAGGCCACTATCTAATAGTCCCCCTTTCTCAATAAACCACACACGTTTTCCCTCCGTAATTCTACTGTGAATTCCTATGAGCAAGTCAGCCCTTTTTGATGCCCCTGAAAAAAAACCATCTTGGCAACTGACCTCATACTACAGAAGGTTAGTCCTGATTAAGAGAAGACTGTCCTGAAATCTAGGATTATTTGCTAGGGACTAATTAATTTGGGGCTCTTTGGTTCCTTTTTGGAAGATCTAGGGGAGAATCGTTTTCCTTGCTTTTTCCAGCCTATACGGGTATCCCACTTATCTTGGATTGCCACCCCTTTCTACCTTCAAAGCCAGCAATGGCATCACTCGAACCTCTGCTTCTGTCATTTGTGACCCTCTGCCTTTGTGACCCTCTGGCTCTCTCTCATAAGGACACTTGTGATTATATTGGCCCAACCCAGATAATCCAGGATAATCTCCTCATCATAAAATCCTTAACTTAATCACATGTGCAAAGCCCCTTTTTCAATGTAAGGTAACATATTTACAGATTTCAAGGATGAGGATGTGGACATCTTTGCCTGGGGTGGGGCATTATTCTGCTTTGCTCTTTTATCCACCTCATGGTCTGGACTTCTTATCCAAAATTGTGTCTTATGTCTCTACTGATTCCTGGAACTGACCCTTGCTTGAATCTGAACATTATGAATGTCTCTGCCTTTTGATTACTCTGAAAGGAAATTTGTGTAAGTGTGTACCTAGAAGAATGAGGAGCAGGCACTGTCACATGGAGAGGGGAGGGGAAGGACATTTAATCCTCACAATGAACTTGTGAGATAGATACTGTTTATCCCCATTTTGTAAATGAGGAAACTGAGGTTATATCACTAATTTCAATCACACAGATAGGAAATGGCAAACCATAGTTGAGAAAATTCTGTTTTGACACTATATTCCCTGAGCCAATTCATCAAAAATGGTCAAAAGTAACTTGCTAGGTGAGCTGCTAGGTTCATTCAAACTCTTCTCTTCACCACCCTGGCACTTGGGTGAGCTGTGGAGTCTAAATTGTTTCACACTTAGCCTCCTCTCTTTATCTCTTTCCTACCCCACCTCCAAAGCAATAGTTTCTCCATTGCTGAAAACATTTGGTACAGCCTGTGATGCATGGCTCTATATGGGTACTTGTAAAGTGCTATTTCCATAAACATTTACAGCTCTAAAATGGATCATTTCCCCAGCCTTACTCATGAGTAGACTCTTGGGAAATGAAATTTCCCAATATATTCATGATAATACTTACCAGATTTAAGCAGCCAAGGACAGAGTGAGAGCAAGTCAAAATCCTCACTTCAGGAATGGCTCCTTCCTTGACAAATCAATAAAGCTGGTTCACTGATCTTCTGGGGAACAGTGCTAGGCCCAACTTTTCAGTGAGCCCTTGCCTAGACCTTATAGAGTTCTGAATTTGCTTGGCACTTTTATTGGCTAAAATTAATGTTTATACTTTTGCTTAAGTTACAATAACTAAAAACACATTGCCCAATAATTCAAGAAAAAAATGTTTTAGAGCTCTGGGACTCAATTCCATGACAGGCCATGTGGTCAAACCCTATATTCACAAAAGACACAGATAGGTATACAATCTGCCTCTAAGGCAAACAAAAGTCCTGGTAGTGAAGTCAATTATGAGGGTTGCTTTGGGTTAAAACAAAAGGAACATAGCTGTTGTGAAGCACTAAGGCATTCTGGGAACTTAGCAGAGGCATTCCAGAACTTCAGACCTAGATAGTGAAGTCTACCTTCTTTATTGAATGAGCTGTAGGCTTAGGTTTGACTCACATTTGGGATGTAGTCAAGTTACTTGCTGCTAAGCAGACTGTATTCTAGCCTAGGATAGGTATTTATCATTTGTCCTTGACTGAGTCCACTAATATTAGTTGGCTGTCAAGGATAAGTGGTAGGTTTTAAGAAGTTGAAACTAAAATGTCTGTTCATTTGAGTTTGATACCATCTGCGGTAAATAATTCTATAAGCAGATCTTGCTAATATTTCTCAGTTTTGCTGCCAAAAAACAACTTGGAATAGAAAAACGGAAGGAAGGATACATGAATCCTGAAAATAGGTGAGTCTGAATCATGAGCTTCAAGGGCAGAAGCCCCGAACACATCTAAGAAGGCAAACTTACTCTGCCACTTGATAAATACCAGCCAAACCTCAAGGCCAATGTGAATATAAGCAGTCATCATACCAGAATCTTAAAGTTCTGTGGTGCAGTCCCTCCTCACTTTTTGCTCCATTAAGCATAAAGTGATCATAATGAAATTGTTTGAGAGTGATAAATCAAGCCATCCAGGCTTGCATTTTACTGGGTTGAGAGATGTTGATCGCACTTGCCTGAAGTGGAGATTCAAAATCAGATTTCTGGAGTATAAAAATGAGCCCACCAACCTAGCTTCTTTCCAGGCACTTATTTGCTCTGGCAAAGGCAAAGAAAAAGGAGTGAGTACAGGTGGGTGGGTGGGATTCATGGATGACTCATGACTTGTAGCCCTGGCCCCAAGTGCAACTTATGGGAATCATAAACTTTGGCAACCTGACTATGGGTTCTCGAGCTGACCATAACTATGGAGATAGTGCTTCCATATATAGATTAAAAATCCAGGTGCTCCCAGTCCCAGAATACATGGCGTTAATTAAAATGCCACTATGGTAGAGGGCCCCAGGAAATTCAACTATATTGCTCAAATTCAGGTTAGGTTTTTAAACGTACTGGTTTCTCTTTTCCATGGCTATGTCCTACATGTGCATGGCTGAAAACTCAACAGGAGGAATGAAGGGATAAGAGTATATAAGGTGATGATCTGACTCTTAACTTCCAGAAGAAAGAAAGTGTACTGACTAACAAGCCAATCACTTACTATTTTTTGAAGTTTCCATTTTTGTTTTAAGGCAATTCAATATCCACGACATCTTGCCAAATAATGACAAAACAATGAAGGCCAGAAAATCAGTACTTGTTGAATGTCTATTCTGTGGCAGGGCACTATGGTGACTGCTTTACCTATGGTATATCACTTAATCCTCACTGCATTATCTGTGAGGAGGGCATTATTAATCTGTTTGACAGGGAAAAAAACAATACTACAGCTCAGAAAGATTAGGTGAACTGCCCAAAGTCACACAGCCAGTAAAGGTTTTATCTGACTTGTAGGTCAGATAAAATCAATGAATCATGTGACTGTTGAGAAAAGTCTTCCAATAAATGAAATCAAAGTTCTAAAGTGACAATAGAAAGATCTAGACACACAGATTAAAAGGTGGCTGTGTGAGAGGTGAGACAGAGGCTTCCTCCTAAAGCCACATATAATACAAAACTGTAATTAAGGAGACTAATCCTGAAAGAGCAACAGGAAAGAAGGCTGCACCAGACTGCATACACCTGAGAAAAGAATAAACCTCACAGAACAGGGTAACGTACCAAAGCAGGGGCCGGGTGGGATCCAAGCCCCTCCCCAACCCAAGCTCTTGGGCAGGAGGGAAAGAAACTTAGCGGGAAGGGAGTGGAGGCCTGGGACTGTTGAATACCTAACTCTGGAGATCTGTACTGGGAGCACAAACCTACACTTCATGGTGCTTTCATGATACACTCGTCATTGTGGGGTTGGAAAGCTAAGACAGACAGAATACCTGGAGAGACTGAGATTCCAGCCACTTGTGGAAAGCAGGGATCCATATACGGCTGCTCTGCGACAAAAGAAAGGCGGGCACTCTGAGAGACTTCCTAACAGCAAGAGCAAAGATTGCACAGAGCTTACTGCTCAGGAGAAAGGACAGGTAGACAAAATAGTCCGGGTGCACTCTGCCCAGCAGGTTGGGAACTTTCTCGATCTTCAGGTACTCCAACTCCCTGGCTGGCAACACAGCTTGTAGGACCCCTCCATGATATGGAGCCTACTGCACCTTTCTCCTGGCCAGTCCCACCTGGCTCATAAACCAGCAAACCCTACCTTGGCATTAGGCCAGCCAGAGGGAAGCCCCATCTACAGCAACTACAAATGCAAACCATAGAGGCTTATGTTTCCTGATTCTGGCAGTGAAGGCAGGCATAGCAGCTGGGAAGCAGGAAACAGCTTTCCTCCCCTCAACCATGAATACGGCTCCCCTGCAACCCCCAACTTTGCTTTCAGGGGATGAGCAGCTCCAGAGAGTAGAGCTTCTGGACACTAGAGGGTACCATATACAACTATGAAATGCCAAAGGAACCTGGTTCAAAGTAAAATATTGAATACACATGAGAAAGATTCAAATGAAATCAACCTCCTGAAACTTCCTGAAACTTCCTGAAAGGGATTTCAAAATAAAAATAATTAACATGCTCATGGAGGTACAGAAAAATATTCAAGAACTCAGGAAAGAATTCCAGTCAGAGATCCAATCATTGAAGAGCACAATGCAGGGTGTTAAAAGCAGATTAGATAAGGTGGAGGAGACAATATATAAAATAGAAATTAGAGAAGAGGAATACAAAGAAGCTGAGGCACAGAGAGAAAAAAGGATCTCTAAGAATGAAAGAATATTGAGAGAACCGTGTGATCAATCCAAACAGAACAATATTCACATTATAGAGGTATCAGAAGAAGAAGAGAGAAAAAAAGGGATAGAAAGAGTCATTGAGGAAGTAATTGCTGAAAACTTTCCCAATCTGGGGAAGGGGATAGTCTCTCAAGCAATGGAGGTGCACAAATCTCCCAACACAAGGGATGCAAGAACAGAGCCAAAGACCAGTGGAACAGAAAAGAGACTCCAGATATTAACCCAAACATATATGGTCAATTAATATACGATAAAGGAGCCATGGACATACAACGGGGAAATGACAGTCTCTTCAACAGATGGTGCTGGGAAAACTGGACAGCTACATGTAAGAGAATGAAACTGGATCACGGTCTAACCCCATACACAAAAGTAAATTTGAAATGGATAAAAGACCTGAATGTAAGTCATGAAAGCATAAAACTCCTAGAAAAAAGCATAGGCAAAAATCTCTTGGACATAAACATGAGTGACTTCTTCATGAACATATCCCCCTGGACAAGGGAAACAAAAGCAAAAATGAACAAGTGGGACTATATCAAGCTGAAAAGCTTCTGTACAGCAAAGGACACCATCAATAGAACAAAAAGGTACCCTACAATATGGGAGAATATATTCATAAATGACAGATCCAATAAAGGGTTGACATACAAAATATTTAAAGAGCTCACGTACCGCAATAAACAAAAAGCAAATAATTCAATTAAAAAATGGGCAGAGGAGATGAACAGGCAGTTCTCCAAAGAAGAAAGTCAGATGGCCAACAGACACATGAAAAGATGCTCCACATCGCTAGTCATCAGAGAAATGCAAATTAAAACCACAATGAGATATCACATCACACAAGTAATAATCGCCACCATCCAAAAGACAAACAACAACAAATGTTGGCCAGGTTGTGGAGAAAGGGGAACCCTCCTACACTGCTGGTGGGAATGCAAATTAGGTCAACCATTGTGGAAAGCAGTAGGGAGGTTCCTCAAAAAGCTCAAAATAGAAATACCATTTGACCTAGGAATTCCACTTCTAGGAATTTAAGAATGCAGCAGCCCAGTTTGAAAAAGACAGATGCACCTCTATGTTTACCACAGCACTATTTACAATAGCCAAGAAATGGAACCAACCTAAGTGTCGATCAGTAAATGAATGGATAAAGAAGATGTGGTACATATGCACAATGGAATATTATTCAGCCATAAGAAAGAAACAATTCCTACCATTTGCAACAACATAGATGGAGCTAGTGGGTATTATGCTCAGTGAAATAAGCCAGGCAGAGAAAGACAAGTACCAAATGATTTTACTCATATGTGGAGTAAAAGAACAAAGAAAAACTGAAGAAACAAAACAGCAGCAGAATCACAGAACCCAAGAATAGACGAACAGTTACCAAAGGGAAACGGACTGGGGAAGATGGGTGGGAAGGGAGGAATGATGGCAGGGAAAAAGAAAGGAGGCATTATGATTACCATGTATCATGTGGGGGGAGCATGGGGAGGGCTGTACAACACAGAGAAGACAAGTAGTGATTCTACAACATCTTACTATGCTGATGGACAGTGACTGTAATGGGGATTGTGGGGTGGACTTGGTGAAGGGGGGAGCCTAGTAAACATAATGTTCTGCATGTAATTGTAGATTAATGATAACAAAAAAGAAAAATTTGAAGGAGGGATTAAACAATTTCCAGATAAGCAAAAGCTGAGAGAATTTACCTCCCACAAACCATTTATATAGTGTATTTTGGAGGGACTGCTATAGATGGAAGGTTTGTAAGGTTTAATAGCTGCCACCAGAGGTAATAAAACCACAGTAAAGAAAGTAGAACAGTTAATTACTAAGAAATGCAAAATCAAATCAGGTACCCCCAAAGTCAATCAAGGGATAGACAAATAGTACAGAATATGATACCTAATATATAAAGAATGGAGGAGGAAGAAAAAGGAGGAAAAAAAAGAATCTTTAGATTGTGTTTGTAATAGCATATTAAGTGAGTTAAGTTAGACTCTTAGATAGTAAAGAAGTTAACCTTGAACATTTGGCAATCACGAATCTAAGGCATGCAATGATAATAAGTATATACTTATCAATAATTACCCTAAATGTCAATGGACTGAATGCACCAATCAAAAGACACAGAGTCAATGAATGGATAAAAAAACAAGACCCATCCATATGCTGTCTAGAAGAGACTCACTTTGAACCCAAAGACATACACAGATGAAAAGTGAACGGATGGAAAAAGATATTGCATGCAACTAATAGTGAGAAAAAAGCAGGACTGGCAGTATTTGTATTAGACAAAATAGACTTCAAAACAAAAATGTCAGAAGAGACAAAGAAGGATATTACATAATGATTAAGGGGTCAATCCAACAAGAAGATATGACCATAATAAATACCTATGCGCCCAACACAGGAGCACCTACATATGTGAAACAGATACTAACAGAATTAAAAGGAGAAATAGAATGCAATGCATTCATTCTAGGAGACTTCAACACTCCACTCACTCTGAAGGACAGATCAACTGGACAGAAAATAAATAACGAAAGAGAGGCACTGAACAACACATCAGAATGGATGAACCGAACAGACATCTACAGAACTCTATACCCAAAAGCAGCAGAATACACATTCTTCTCAAGTGCACATGGAACATTTTCAAGAATATATCACATACTAGGCCACAAAAACTGCCTTGGTAAATTCAAAAAGATTGAAATTGTACCATCCAGTTTCTCAGACCACGAAGGTATGAAACTATAAATAAATTACATAAAGAGAATGAAAAATCCAACAAACACATGGAGGCTTCACAACATGCTCCTAAATAACCAATGGTTCAATGACCAAATAAAAACAGAGATCAAGCAATATAATGAGACAAATGACAACAATAATTCAACACCACAAACCTGTGGGATGCAGTGAAGGCCACAGTAAGAGGAAAGTATATTGCAATACAGGCCTACCTCAGGAATGAAGAACAATCCCATATGAATACACTAAACTCACAATTAATGAAACTAGAAAAAGAACAACAAATGAGGCCCAAAGTCAGTAGAAGGAGGGACATAATAAAGATTAGAGCAGAAGTACATAAAATCGAGAAGAATAAAACAATAGAAAGAATCAATGAAAGCAAGAGCCGGTTCTTTGAGAAAATAAACAAAGTTAATAAACCTTAGCCAGACTTATCAAGAAAAAAGAGAGTCTACACACATAAATATTATTAGAAATGAGAAAGGTCTACTCACTACAGATACCACAGAAATACAAAGAATTATTACAGAATAATATGAAAAATTATATGCCAACAAACTGGACACCCTAGAAGAAATGGATAAATTGTAGAAAAATACCATCTTCCAAGGCTGACCAAGAAAGAAACAGAAAATCTGAAAAGACAAATTACCAGCAACAAAATTGAATTGGTAACCAAAAAACTTCCTAAGAACAAAAAGATGGCTTCACCGCTGAGTTTTATCAAACACTTACTGAAGACATAATATCCACCCTCCTTAAAGTTTTCCAAAAAGTAGAAAAGGAGGGAATACTTCCAAATCCAGTCCATGAGGCCAGCATCACTCTAGTACCAATGCCAGACAAAGACCCCATCAAAAAAGAAAATTACAGACCAATATCCCTGATGAAAATAGATGCAAAAGTACTCAACAAAACATTAGCAAACCAAGTTCAAAAATATATCAAAAAGACCATCCATAATGATCAAGTAGGATTTATTCCAGGGATGCAAAGATGGTACAACATTTGAAAATTCATCAACATCATCCACCACATCAACAAAAATAAGGACAAAAACCACATGATCATCTCCATAGATGCTGAAAAAGCATTTGAAAAAATTCAACATCCAGTCATGATAAAAACTCTCAACAAAATGGATATAGAGGGCAAGAACCTCAATATAATAAAGGCCATATATGACAAACCCACAGCCAACATCATACTTAACAGGGAGAAGCTGAAAACTTTTCCTTTAAGATCGGGAACAAGATAATGATGTCCACTCTACCCACTTCTATTCAACATAGTACTCGAAGTCCTAACCACGGCAATCAGACAACACAAAGAAATAAAAGGCATCCAGACTGGTAAGGAAGATGTTAAACTGTCCCTGTTTGCAGTGCACATGATATTGTAAAAATCCCTGAAGAATCCACTGCAAAACTACTAGATCTAATATCTGAATTCAGCAAAGTTGTAGGATACAAAATTAGTACACAGAAATCTGTTGCTTTCCTATACATTAACGATGAACTAGCAGAAAGAGAAAAAAGGAAAACAACTCCATTCACAATTACATCATAAAGAATAAAATACCTAGGAATAAACCTAACCAAGGAAGTGAAAGACCTATACTTTGAAAACTACAAGACACTCATGAGAGAAATTAAAGAAGATACCAATAAATGGAAGCACATCCTGTGCTCATGGATGGGAGGAATTAATATTGTCAAAATGGTCATTCTGTCTAAAGCAATCTACAGATTCAATGCAATCCCTATCAAAATACCAACAGCATTCTTCAACAAACTGGAACAAATAGTTCAAAAATTCATATGGAACCACAAAAGACCACGAATAGCCAAAGCAATCTTAAGAAGGAAGAATAAAGCTGGCGGGATTATGCTCCCCAACTTCAAGCACTACTAAAAAGCCACAGTAGTCAAGACAATTTGGTACTGGCACAAGAACATACCCACAGACCAGTGGAATAGACTAGAGAGTCCCGACATAAAGCCAACCATATATGATCAATTAATATATGATAAATGAGCCATGGACATACAATGGGAAAATGACAGCCTCTTCAAAAACTGGTGTTGGCAAAACTGGACAGCTACATGCAAGAGAATCAAACTGGATTATTGTTTAACCCCATACTGAAAAGTAAACTCAAAATGGATTAAAGACCTGAATGTAAGTCATTAAACCATAAAACTCTTAGAAGACAACATAGGCAAAAATCTCCTGAATATAAGCATGAGCAACCTCTTCCTGAACGCATCTCCTTGAGCTAGGGAAACAGAAACAAAAATGAACACATGGGACTACATCAAACTAAAAAGTTTCTGTACGGAAAAGGACACCATCAACAGAACAAAAAGGCATCCTACAGTATGGGATAATATATTTGTAAATGACATATCCGACAAGGGGTTTACATTCAAACTATATAAAGAAATCACATGCTTCAACCCCCAAAAAGCAAATAACCCGATTAAAAAATGGATGGAGAATATGAAGAGACAATTCTCCAAAGAAGAAATTCAGACGACCAACATACACAGGAAAAGATGCTCCACATCACTAATCATCAGGAAAATGCAAATTAAAACCACAATGAGATATCACCTCACACCAGTAAGGACGGCAAGCATCGAAAAGCCTAAGAACAACAAATGCTAGCGAGAATGTGGAGAAAGGGGAAACCTCCTACACTGCTGGTGGGAATGTAAGCTAGTTAAACCATTGTGGAAAGCAATATGGAGGTTCCTCAAAAAACTCAAAATAGCTTCAAAACAAAGAAAGTAACAAGAGATAAAGAAGGGCATTACATAATAATAAAGGGCTCAGTCCAACAAGAGGATATAACCATTATAAATATAGATACACCCAACACAGGAGCACCAGCATATGTGAAACAAATACTAACAGAACTAAAGGAGAAAACAGAATGTAATGCATTCATTTTAGGAGACTTCAACACACCACTCCTTCCAAAGGATAGATCCACCGGACAGAAAATAAGTAAAGACACAGATGCACTGAATAACACACTGGAAGAGATGGACCTAATAGACATCTATAGAACTCTAAATCCAAAAGCAACAGGATACACATTCTTCTCAAGTGCACATGGAACATTCTCCAGAATAGACCACATACTAGGCCACAAAAAGAGCCTCAGTAAATTAAAAAAGATTGAAATCCTACCAACCAACTTTTCAGACCACAAAGTTATAAAACTTGAAATAAATTGTACAAACAAAGCAAAAAAGCTCACAAACACATGGAGGCTTAACAACATGCTACTAAATAATCAATGGATTAACGAACAAATTAAAATGGAGATCCAGCAACATATGGAAACAAATGACAACAACAACACAAAGCCCCATCTTCTGTGAGACGTAGTGAAAGCAGTCTTAAGAGGAAAATATATAGCAATCCAGGCATATTTAAAGAAGGAAGAACAATCCCAAATGAATAGTCTAAAGACACAATTATCAAAATTGGAAAAAGAAGAACAAATGAGGCCTAAAGTCAGCAGAAGGAGGGACATAATAAAGATCAGAGAAGAAATAAATAAAATTGAGAAGAATAAAACAATAGAAAAAAATCAATGAAACCAAGAGCTGGTTCTTTGAGAAAATAAACAAAATAGATAAGCCTCTAGCCAGACTTATTAAGAGAAAAAGAGAATCAACACACATCAACAGAATCAGAAACGAGAAAGGAAAAATCATGACAGACCCCATAGAACTACAAAGAATTATTAGAGAATACTATGAAAACCTATATGCTAACAAGCTGGAAAACCTAGAAGAAATGGACAACTTCTTAGAAAAATACAACCTTCCAAGACTGACCAAGGAAGAAACACAAAATCTAAACAAACCAATGAACAGCAAAGAAATTGAAGCAGTAATCAAAAAACTTCCCACGAACAAAAACACCGGGCCAGGTGGATTTACCTCGGATTTTTATCAGACATACAGAGAATACATAATACCCATTCTCCTTAACGTTTTCCAAAAAATAGAAGAGGAGGGAATACTCCCAAACTCATTCTATGAAGCCAACATTACCCTAATACCAAAACCAGGCAAATACCCCACGAAAAAGGAAAATTACAGACCAATATCACTGATGAACGTAGATGCAAAAATCCTCTACAAAATATTATCAAACTGAATTCAAAAATACATCAAAAGGATCATACACCATGATTAAGTGGGATTCATCCCAGGGATGCAAGGATGGTACAACATTCAAAAATCCATCAACATCATCCACCACATGAACAAGAAGAAAGACAAAAACCACATGTTCATCTCCATAGATGCTGAAAAAGCATTCAACAAAATTCAACATTCATTCATGATAAAAACTCTCAGCAAAATGGGTATACAGGGCAAATACCTCAACATAGTAAAGGCCATATATGATAAGCCCACAGCCAACATCATATTGAACAGTGAGAAACTGAAAGCTTTTCCTCTGAGATTGGGAACAAGACAGGGATGCCCACTCTCCCCACTGTTATTCAACATAGTACCTAGCCACAGCAATTGACAAAACAAAGAAATACAAGGAATCCAGATTGGTAAAGGAGAAGTTAAACTGTCACTATTTGCAGATGACATGATACTGTACATAAAAAACCCTAAAAACTCCACTCCAAAACTACTAGAACTGATATCGGAATACAGCAAAGTTGCAGAATACAAAATTAACACACAGAAATCTGTGGCTTTCCTGTACACTAACAATGAACTAACAGAAAGAGAAATCAGGAAAACAATTCCATTCACAATTGCATCAAAAAGAATAAAATATCTAGGAATAAACCTAACAAAGGAGGTGAAAGACCTACACCCTGAAAACTATAAGACACTCTTAAGAGAAATTAAAGAGGACACTAGCAAATGGAAACTCATCCCATGCTCTTGGCTAGGAAGAATTAATATCGTCAAAATGGCCATCCTGCCCAAAGCAAAATACAGATTTCATGCAATCCCTGTCAAATTACCAACAACATTCTGCAACAAACTGGAACAAATAGTTCAAAAATTCATATGGAAACACCAAAGACCCTGAATAGCCAAAGCAATCCTGAGAAGGAAGAATAAAGTGGGGGGGAATCTCGCTCCCCAACTTCAAGCTCTACTACAAAGGCACAGTAATCAAGACAATTTGGTACTGTCACAAGAACAGAGCCACAGACCAGTGGAACAGAATAAAGACTCCAGATATTAACCCAAACATAAATGGTCAATTAATATATAATAAAGGCGCCATGGACATACAATGGGGAAATGACAGTTTCTTCAACAGATGGTGCTGGCAAAACTGGACAGCTTCATGTAAGAGAATGAAACTGGATCACGGTCTAACCCCATACACAAAAGTAAATTCGAAATGGATCAAAGACCTGAATGTAAGTCATGAAACCATAAAACTCCTAGAAAAAAACATAGGCAAAAATCTCTTGGACATAAACATGAGCGACTTCTTCATAAACATATCTCCCCTGGCAAGGGAAACAAAAGCAAAAATGAACAAGTGGGACTATATCAAGCTGAAAAGTTTCTGTACAGCAAAGGACACCATCAGTAGAACAAAAAGGTACCCTACAGTATGGGAGAATATATTCATAAATGATAGATCCAATAAAGGGTTGACATTCAAAATATTTAAAGAGCTCACGCACCTCAACAAACAAAAAGCAAATAATCTAATTAAAAAATGGGCAGAGGAGATGAACAGTTCTCCAAAGAAGAAATTCAGATGGCCAACAGACAATTGAAAAGATGCTCCACATTGCTAATTATCAGAGAGATGCAAATTAAAACCACAATGCGATATCACATCACACAAGCAATAATCGCCACCATCCAAAAGACAAACAACAACAAATGCTGGTGTGGTTGTGGAGAAAGGGGAACCCTCCTACACTGCTGGTGGGAATGCAAATTAGGTCAACCATTGTGGAAAGCAGTATGGAGGTTCCTCAAAAAGCTCAAAATAGAAATACCATTTGACCTAGGAATTCCACTTCTAGGAATTTACCCTAAGAATGCAGCAGCCCAGTTTGAAAAAGACAGATGCACCCCTATGTTTACCACAGCACTATTTACAATAGCCAAGAAATGGAACCAACCTAAGTGTCGATCAGTAGATGAATGGATAAAGAAGAGGTGGTACATATACACAATGGAATATTATTCAGCCATAAGAAGAAAACAAATCCTACCATTTGCAATAACATGGATGGAGCTAGAGGGTATTATGCTCAGTGAAATAAGCCAGGTGGAGAAAGACAAGTACCAAACGATTTTATTCATATGTGGAGTATAAGAATTTAAAAAAAAATGAAGGAACAAAATGGCAGCAGTATCACAGAACCCAAGAATGGACTAACAGTTACCAACGGGAAAGGGACTGGGGAGGATGGGTGGGAAGGGAGGGATAAGGGCAGAGAAAAAGGAAAGGGGCATTAAGATTAGCATGTATAATGTGGGGGGAGCATGGGGAGGGCTGTACAACACAGAGAAGACAAGTAGTGATTCTACAGCATCTTGCTGTGCTGATGGTCAGTGACTGTGGTGGGGTGTGGGGGGGGGACTTGGTGAGGTGGGGAGTCTAGTAAACATAATGTTCTTCATGTAATTGTAGATTAATCATAACAAAATTTTTAAAAAATTCAAAATAGAAATACCATTTGACCTGGGAATCCCACTCCTTGGAATTTACCGAATGAATACAATGTCTCAGACTGAAAAAGACATATGCACTCCTATTTTTATTGCAGCACTATTTGCAATAGCGAAGATATGGAAGCAACCTAAGTGTCCATCAGTAGATGAATGGATAAAGAAGAGGTGGTACATATGCACAATGGAATACTATTCAGCCATAAGAAAGAAACAAATCCTACCATTTGCAACATGGATGGACCTGGAGGATATTATGCTCAGTGAAGTAAGCCAGACAGAGAAAGACAAGTGCCAAATGATTTCCCTCATTTGTGGAGTATAACAACAAAGCAAAACTGAAGGAACAAAATAGCAGCAGACTCACAGACTCCAAAAAGGGACTAGTGGTTACCAAAGGGGAGGGGTGTGGGAGCAGGGTCGAGGGGGAGGGAGATGGGGATTGAGGGGTATTGTGTTTAGTACACACGGTATGGGGGGTCATGGGGAAAACAGTGTAGCACAAAGAAGGCAAACAATGAATCTGCAGCATGTTAGTACACTGATGGACAGTGACTGCATTGGGATATGGGTGGGGACTTGATAATATGGGTAAATGTAGTAACCACATTGTTTTTTCTTGTGAAACCTTCATAAGAGTGTATATGAAGAATACCTTAATAAAAAAATTTTAAAAAAAGAAAAACACACACATAAAATTAGAAATGAGTAAGGGGATGTAACAACCAGTATAAACAATATTTTTTAATTGTAAAGAGACGCTATGCACAATTGTATGCTAATAAATTTTTAAAATATAAGAAAAAGAAAGATCTAGAAAATCCAACAACATTCGTTTTGCTGCTACTCCTTCATTAACAAACAACTGACTCCCTATGTGACATCTAAGAGCCCAGTCACACTCAGATTGAGCATAGAAGATTCTTTCTTTGACTTAAGATCTAATAGGGCTCAGCTCCAAAATCAGTTAACTCTGGGCCAGAACAATGGGTTTCAGCTTCTTCTAAACTCTCCCCGGCATAAAAAGCTACAGCCCAAAAGACAGTTCAATTTAGTTACAACCACAGGATAAATCAACTAGCCAATTTGAAGGAGATGGATGTTATCTGTTTTCTTGAGCTTCCTTTCTGCCACATGCCCAGCTATGCTCACTGTGATCTTTCTGTGACTTGACAGTGTGTTGGCAGGTGCATGAGTGTTGTGTTACAGAGATGACCAGTGGAAAGAGGGAGTGAAGCCTGCTCTCCCTTCTATGCCCACCAAGATGCATTAATGTTCTGAGTCTAAAAAGGTGATTCAATCCTACTGCAACATTACTACTTCTTGGTCCCAAAGAAGCTGAGGGCTTTTATGACTGGCTGACTATCCTTCCTACTGCCCTATGAATAGTGATGATGGTGGCTGTCCATCCCCATCCTCTTCCCTGAGAATCACGTCGAAAGTAGGATAAGGATTTTAGTTCTCCTAAGGCAATGGGGAAGTTGGGGATTAGGGTGGGGAATCAAAACTGAAAAGTTCCTAGTCTCTTCACATTTGTAAATTGGGTAGGGAGGCAAGAAAAAAATCACATCTAACAAGTAGCTCAAGAAACAAAAGAAGGGGGAATTTTCCGTCTAATTCAGGAAAGCCCACTCCAGTGTCCTCTGCCTTAATCACGTGAGCAAGATGAAAAATCAAAGTTGCTGGCAAAAGTGATTGAAAATCACTTCAGCCCTATGCTCAGATCACTCAGCTTATAAAGCCCCAGTGAGATGCCTGTTGTATAATGGTTGACTTAGGTTTCTAGATATCTCTAAAGGCAACTGGTAGGTCCATTTAGGTCCATTAATTACCCAGTTAGATAAACTATAGGTGCCTATATGATGTAAAATGTTGCATAAAAAATGAGTTAATTGCTCTAAAAATAAATTTAATATAGATGAAAACATTTGAACAGCATCCTGATGTCTATTATTTTCTTTCATTCATAGGATTCTTCTGTAAGTTAGAGCAAGGACTCTAATCTGGATTTTACTAATGGAAAATCTGAGGCCCAAATAGACCTAACTTGCCTATGACCCAGAGAGGTGATAGTAGGCTGAGACTAAGACCCAGAGCTCTTGACTTCCATGGTATACCAGATGTGACCCCTTTGCTGAGTGCATATATGCTACTATTGCTTTAGTTGATATTTCTGCGCTTTATCTCCTGCACCTGAACCCAAGTTACCTACATCCTGCTTCTTGTAACCTTTGTGGCATTCCATTGGTCCCCCTGAATTACATTACTAGGACTTCTATTTCTAGTTTGGCCTGTTTTATTGCCACTGATATGTCTTCTTAACCTCTTTTTCCCCATGTAATAATCAGAGATTGCTTTCACAGAGACAGTGGGACATAGCAGTAAAGTGCATGTGCTCTGGAGTCTGACTGCCAGTGCTTAAATCTTGGCCCTTCAATTTATTCCTCACATGACCTCAGGCAAGTCACATAACCTCTCTCAGTCTCAGTCTCTTCATTTGAAAAATGGGAACAATAACAATACTTACCATTTAGGGGTTTGGTGAGTATCACATAAGAGAAGACAAAACCCTTATCACAGTAATATACATGATAGAATTAAAGCTTTGATTCTTGAACCAGAGAAAACTGGGTTTATAGTCCTACTGTTACCACTTGTGACTGTGAGCAAGTTGTTTAATCTCTCTGTGCATCAGTTTGCTCACCTGTAAAATGGGGATGGTGATAGTACCTGGATCCATAGAGCTGTTGGGAGGACTTAAGATACAATATGTCTAAAGTATCTGGCACATATTCAGCACTCAATAAATGGTAACTATTGTAATTATTTTTATTTTTACTTTCAATGCCTAGCATGGTACCTGACACATAATAGATGCTTAGTAAATATTTATGGACTGGAACTGAACAGCCTAGCACTTGCAGTAGGGGGGACAAAATAAGGAAAACATCATCCCTCAAGAGACTAGATAGGAATGGATAAGATAATGGGCTGAATGAGGATTACTGATGTTGAACCCTCATGCAGGTACTTTTTTCCCCTAGAGGGGACACCTTTTTTGGCATAAATGTCAAGCTTCACTCATCTCATAGAGGGTTTGGGTGTCTGGCATTTTCTCTTTATTAGGAAGTCAGTGAGGGGAGACTGGATGACGTTGCTTGGTTTTAGGAAATTGATTTGAAAATTTGCTTCTGAAATAATTCTCAGCTAATCACATCTTGTTGAGACAAAATTATAATTACATGGAGAAAAAACCCCACATCCCTCACAGAATTCACTGTGTTACAATTAAAATGAAAATGCTTCCTTTAAACTTGTGAGGATGGCAGGCAAGTGAAACCAAAGCCTATCATGATCCTGGGCCCCTGCCCTCACCAGCTACCACTGTCCTCAACTAGAGGGCATCCAAGAAATGCACTCAGCACTGATGTCCTTTGGTCACTCAAATCCCTACTTCTGACTCAGTGATATCCCCCAGAATCCCTGCTTCAAAGGTAGGGAGAATAAACATTAAAAATGGCTGTTGAAAAACAATTCTGCAACCACCGCCCCCGACCAATCCCTGGGCTGTCAGCAAGTGCATATAAATATGTCCAAGTATTGTCACACCATTATCTACCGTTTCTCAGTGCAGGCCAGCAGCGACTGAAGTCACTTGTCACTTGGCAATTCAGGGAGATGTTCTTAGCCTGGGACCCTGAATCAGCCTGGAGCAAGATGGCAAAGTCTGGAAAGTTTGCCTCCTGAACCACAAAACTCCCATTTCTGAATGGACAAGCTTACTTTAAAAAATACTCCAACCTTCTCCCTCATCTCATACCTTACCATTCAAATGATCTGTTAATCACTGCCCAGTTCTGCTACCCAGTCAGTCCATCCTGGCCACAGTGTTAAACCTCATGTACCTGAATCTCACTTAGCATTACTGAGTGGCTGACTAAGCTGATAAATACATTTCTGCATGGTGTCAACAGCAGATAGTGGCTCCACTCACAACTATTACACTTTGAAAGCAGCCTTCAATAATGCCTTGGTTTAAAGAAGAGCATTCCAGAAAGACTAGACACTACGGAGTTGTGTGGATTTGGATATTCTCCAGTACGCCAGTTGGCAGCAATCATCCTGGAGGATCTAAGCCTAGGCTTGTGAATGCCAGACACATCTGGCTCTCTCCTGCCTTTAGGCCAAAGGCTAAGTTGATGGATAGCTATTGGCTATTTCTTTGACAACCTCTTGATCACTTTATCAGCCCACTGAGGCTGGCTGCCACTCAAGAAGATCACAGTGTATGGAAAGTGAGTTTTGATTCACTGGTACTATAGTACACCATCTCAATCCCAATTTTATCCCTCCTGACTTACTCATAGCCCTGAAAGCCATAAAGAAGATGAGACAGGAGGGGTGAGTGGAAATCAAACAAGTCAGCCATTTACAGCTTCGCAGGATAAAGGGCAACTAAGGACACAGCTCCTGCATGGGTGGGCAGCCCTTACCAAACTTCAACGTGAGGCTGAGAGTCACCAAAGACAAACTCAAATGCCACCCTTTTTGTTGGGTGAGTGGAGGAGTGGTATTCAAGGTTGACAAAGGAAAAGCTACATTACAGACCACGCCTTTGATATCAAATAATTGAAGATGCAAAGCCATGAGTGGCACTTGCTGGTATAAAGCCAACACATGAATAATAATAGCCACCATTTCACACCAGTTAGGATAGCCAACATAGAAAAGACTAAGAACAACAAATGCTAGAGAGGATGCAGAGAAAGGGGAACCCTCCTACACTGCTGGTGGGAATGTAAGCTAGTTCAACCATGGTGGAAAGCCATTTGGAGGTTCCTCAAAAAACTCAAAATAGAAATACCATTTGACCCAGGAATTCCACTCCTAGGAATTTACCCTAAGAATGCAGCAGCCCAGTTTGAAAAAGACATATGCACCCCTATGTTTATTGCAGCACTATTTACAATAGCCAAAAACTGGAAGCAACCTATGTGTCCATCAGTAGATGAAGGAATAAAGAAGAGGTGGTACTTATACACAATGGAATACTCTTCAGCCATAAGAAAGAAACAAATCCTACCATTTGCAACAACATGGACAGAGCTAGAGGGTATTATGCTCAGTGAAATAAGTCAGGCAGAGAAAGACAAATACCAAATGATTTCCCTCATGTGTGGAGTATAACAATGAAGCAAAACTGAAGGAACAAAATAGCAGCAGACTCACAGACTCCAAGAAGGGACTAGCGGTTACCAAAGGGGAGGGGTGGGAGAGGGTGGGTGGGAAGGGAGGGAGAAGGGATTGTGGGGTATCATAATTGGTGCACATGATGTGTGTGGGGTCACGGGGAAGACAGTGTAGTTCAGAGAAGACAAATAGGGACTCTGTGGAATCTTACTACACTGATGGACAGTGACTGCAATAGGGTATGAGGGGGGGTTTACAGTCACTTTATTATTACATTCTCTCAATAATAAGAGTGAAGGTAATAACTACATTTTTTTCTTGTGAAATCTTCATAAGAGTGTATATCAATAATACCTTAATACAAAAATAGCCACCATTTATAAGTGCCTGGAATGCCCCATAAATTATTACTAATTTTTACAATGATCCTGCAAGGTTGCTCTTAGCCCCATCTTATAGCTATGGAAACTGAGGCTTAGAGAGGTGACCACCTCTCTACACAGCTGATTAACATTGGACCTGAGGTTTGAGTTCATGTATATCTGGCTCCAAACCCATGCTTTTGTCACTGTGCACCATTGCTTTCCTGTACCATGCTTTCCTGCTTTAAGCCAGGCAGATCTTCTTAGAGCAAGCCTCCAATGTTGTTGTCGCTCCATTAACCTACCCCATAGCAATGGTGGAGGTCACATCAGTTGGGAGTGCAGAAATGGTACAGGTAAGGCTTCAAGGAAGCTGAGCTGAGTCTTGAAGGATGGGAAGAATTTTCACTGACAGAGTTGGAGGGAAAGTATATTCCTGAAATTGGCTCTAGTGCACAAAAGCATAGAAAATACAGAGGGTTAAAAACATGAACTTGGGAGTAAGAACGAGCTGGGTTTAAATCCCAGATATGCCACCTACTAGCTGCATTCAATATCCTTCCCCTCCCTCTGTTACTGCCAACTTCCTAATCACTCCTTCTCACATTCACCCAGCAGGGCACAGATGCCAGTTTGTACTGGCTTGCAAGAACCAATCAGGCACATGTCTTTCCAATCCTGAGTTCAGTGACTTCACATATGTAGCTGGAAATAAATCATGATGGAAATATTTACACCATGGAAATTGGCAAATGCTACAAATCAGAGGGTTTTTTTTCTTTTAGAGAGATGGTTGTTAAACACTTACCAGCACACCACTGCACAAACTAGGGCATATTCATTTTTTTCAAAAACTCCACATTAATTCTGTAGTCTGGTCATGCACAAATCTTCTTAGGGTAGTGGATCTTCGACTTAGGTATGCATCAGAATCAATGAAAGGGAGCTCGCTAATATGTGTTATTTCTGGAACTCCTTCCTAAAATCCTAATTCAGTGGGTCAGGAGTAGATTTCAGGAATCTGCATTTTTACAAGATTCTCCCCTGGCCCATGATTCTGTTGGAGGTGATCTAGGGCACTTTGTCTCATCTCAAGTATATAGGCACTACAGGCAATGGAGGCAAAGCACAGGGCAGGGCTCTCAGTTCCATGCCAATCACAGACATCTAAGAACAGAACAGAATTGCTCAAACTTCTCATCAGGTTTTCTGTTTTTACCATTGGGAAAGCAATTGTTACACAGCTGGAGAGAAACCTTTCATTGTAATGAAGGTGGCAAAAAAAGCACAAGAGCAAAATGCACAAAGTAAAAGAGGTTACCGTTTAGGCAGGCCAATTTCTCCTGGCTATCTCTTGCTCCAAATCATGCACTATGTTCATGCATGATGTACCAGAGAAAATTACTGGAAAAAACAAGAGTTTAGGAGAGACCAAAGTCTAGCTTGGAAAAGAGTAGGCATGGAGGTTGGGGTAGAGAAGAAAGTCAAGAAGGCAGAGAAGTATAATAGGTAAAAAGGCAGGTTCTGGAATCCAATTGCCTGGGTTTAAATCTCTTTATTAGGGTTTTTTTTTAAATGTAAGCCACTTACTAGTGGCATAACCTCAGGCAGGTTACTTACTAACTCTGTGTTACACATTCCTTTTCTGTAAAATGATTTACTATAATTAGTAACTACCTCCTGGGATTTTGATGAAGATTACATGAATTAATATTTGTAAAATGCTTACAAGCACTGTATGTGTTTGTGAAATAAATAAATGGCCAGTCAGAAAGGAAAACATTCTGGAAGGTTCTGGGCCAGACATTGTTTTCATGGCTGAATTAGAGTCTACGCTCTTGCTGAATGGAAATAAAACTGGTGAAGAATGTGACATTGTGCCCTCCACCAAACTTTCACCTGCCTGGGAATGAAAACCACTATGATTGTTTTATGTAACCAGTGTAAGAGCTTGCCTGTCATTGAGGTGACATGTGATTGAGTAGAAAGCACAAACATCACTGCTGTATGTGGCTGAACTATTTTTCTGAAAGAATCTGGAAGGTTTACAGTTATTTTTATTATTCATAATACAAATAAATGTAATTTTCCAAGCTCATTTGGTGTTACCCAAAACACAAGATTGTACTGTTTCACTCTGCAGGCCATGTCTCTACTGGCATGATTCTTAGTCAGACTGTCTATTCCTGACTGTCCACCAGTCCTAGTTTGTACCTATTCTGGCTTTAAAAATAGGGACCAATTCTGGGCTCCACAAATTCAGAACATGTGGAGAACCAGATGGGGACCAAAGAGAGCAGATAGCTAAATAACAGATATTCAAAACTGAGGCCTAAAAGGAGAAAATAAAGGAAATGGAAAAGTTTTATCATGGAAGAACAAAGAGCGATTTGACCGTGGTTTCTAGGAATTATAAGACATCACTACATGAAGAGGAACATAGTATTGTAAATCTCCATTAAGGAAAAATGAGCACTAAGTTACACTGTGAGTAACTTTGGTCAGATATAAAGAACTTGCTGCAAGAAAAGGGTAATGAACACTACTGTGGATTACTGGGTTGGACAAAGAGTGGCTGAGGGACCTTGCTCAAGCAGTTTTTAACTTGGAACAGTATCTGCTGGAATAGTCCCAATGTAGTTCCTCCTAGAGGGAGGGAAATGAACTAAATGTCCCCTTAAGATCTCTTCCTATGAGTATAATAAGTGGAAACATCCATGGAAATAGCCTGAAGCTACCATAGACATCCCTAGGAACATGAGGATGCAGAGTTGGGGGCTGTGGCCTCTTTACTGATGCAGATTACACAGAAGATGCTCTCTCACAAGGAAGACAAAGGTAGCAAGCACCTTATTCCATTCCCAGTTTATCCTTTGTCTTTAAACTATCTGTCTCATTTAAGATAGCCAGGTCCAAGTTAGATTAGATTACTGCAAGGAAATAGGATTCTTTTAAGTAGATAATATAAAACATGTCTAAGGAAACTCAATGATAATTGCATTATCTCTGGTACGCTGTCAGAGAATTATTTGTATTGTATTACATGGTGGAAGGATGCCAAAAAGCTATTCAAAATGCAAATCCAGTTGTGCTAGCCATTCAGTCACTGGTTACAAATGAATTAAAAAGCTGGAGGGTTTGTATTCATAATTCCAGTCACCCTCCCTTACCAACAGTCACGCGAGCAGAATACAATTAACAAGTGACAGTTTCAACAGGCAGAAAAAATCCTTGTGATGATAATCTCCTCTCCTGACCCTTCTTCCTCTTTCCTGCACCCAGTTGAGGCTATTTGCAAAATGTCAGCTGAAGGATCAGTGTTCAACACCCTATGCAAGTTTCAGTCACTGCTGAGCATTGCCAAGAATTCTGTTTTCATGATACATTAATATTTGTATCATAACATGTTCAGTCTGGACTAAGTGAGGGTGAAAACACTGGTAATGATTTTCCTCTGCCCACCCTCACTTCTTTCACTGGTGACTACCACGAAAGCCCAAGACAGTTGTCAACAGTATAACAGGGCCAAGGGACCTTCTTGCCAATTACATGGCAGTAGCCCCGCTCAGCATTTCTTTGACTGGCTCCTAATGAATGACATGAAAATCTTTATTATTAAAGACAATACAAAAAAGTGTGCTCCACTGGCTATGGCTATTAACACTAGGCCTATTCCTGATTCTAGAAGTCTGCAGTCCTAATTGATATTCCAGATTTTAGAATGTATTTCCTGTCCCTTATTTTAAGAGGACCCATTACAGTGGGTGGAGTGGGAGAAAAAATGGGTGATTTCTGGAGAGATAGTAAAAATCTTAATTTTTGTCTCTGAGACAACCCAGGTAGAATATTGTCTTCCCGTCAATTTTTTTGTGGTCATGACTACAAATCTTGTGGGTCTAGTGAGCCTCCAAATAGTCAAGAAAAAAAATTAAATCCTTAACTCCTTAGGATACTATGCAATTCCCACAAAGATATTTTTGAACTCACCCTCTATTCTGAGAAATGAACTCTTTCCTTTAATACTTATCTTGTAAACAGTGAGAGAATGAGGGGCACAGAGTGAATGCAAGATCAGCTCAAGATCTTTTATTGTTTTACACTCATTGTTTCTGTTGTCTGGTATACAATGAAAACAAGAGCAAAGCCCTATTTTCAACAATAGTTCAGAATCTCATAGGAAACAGACCATCTGAACAATGAAATCAATTGACTAACCCCAAAGAATCACGTGCCACCCAAGAGATGCCATAATGAGAAAGTTAAATAGTTACTTTTGATAGTTCATTGCTCCTTCCTTTGCTGATACCTTGAATTTCCTTCAGAAAACTACTCCACCATTCTCAGTTCATGTTGTTTGGATGAGGCTGACCCCATCCCCCTGACTTTTCATAAAAGCACTTGACATAAGGCCTGGCCAATAAGAATGAAATTCAAGATCTTAACTGCAATTATTAGAAAAGAGGGTTTTCCTGCTAGGGCTGCTAAGCTAATAGGATATAAATCTAGAGTATTGGTGCCCATCTTTCCTAGCATTTGGGAAAAACTTGGCTGAGAACAACATCAGCATAGAGTAAAGCAGAACAAAGAGATAAGAACAGATTCCTCATAACCTGGCTGGAGTACCTTGATCCAGCCATATGTGATGCCAACTACCTCCCTGGACTGCTTAGGTACCTGAGTCAATTTTCTTCCCAAAACCACTTTGAGTTGTGTTTTCTTTCTTACACACCACTGAAAAAGCCCTGATTCATGTATATTCAAATGATGATATTTGTTATTTGGAGAACACGTTGGGATTCTTTTGACTCTAATTGAGTGATTACTGGTTTTATAGTTAATAGTCTCAGCAACGCCTGCCTCAATTGCACCATTTCTTCAATTTGACAAGTCCTTTTTTTAAAAAATACATATTGTGAGCCCAGAATACAAATATTTTCAATTCAGAAAATACAATCCAGACTAGCAAAATAAATTGACCTTATTCTTAGTTTTAAAAGTCACTATTTTATAGGATTACAAGCATAACTTATTTCATTGCACTTTGCTTTATTGCTCTTGCAGATAACTGCACTTTTTACAAAATGAAGGATTGTCACAAATCTGTGTCAAACAAGCCTATTGGCACCATTTTTCCAACAGTATTTGCTCACTTTGTGTCTGTGTGTCACATTTTGAAAATTCTCAAAATATTTCAAACATTTTCTTCATTATTATATTTGTTATGGTGATGTGTGATCAGGGCTCTTTGATATTATTATTGCAATTGCTTGGGGGCACCATGAACCAAGCTCGTATAAGAAGGCAAACTAAATGGATAAATGTTGTCTATGTTCTGATTGCTCCACCAAATGGCCACACCCCATCTCTCTCCCTCTCCTCAGGTCTCCTTATTCCCTGAGACACAATATTGAAATTAGTTCTATTAATCATCTGGCAGTGGCCGCTAAATGTTCAAGTGAAATGAAGAATCGCACATCTCTCTCTGTCAATCAAAAGCTGGAAATGATTAGTTTAGTGAGGAAGGCATGTCAAAAGCCAAGACAGACCAAAAGCAGGCCTCTTGAGCCCAACAATTAACCAAGTTGTGAATGCAAAGGAAAAGCTCTTGAAGGAAATTAAAAGTGCTACTACAGTGAGCACATGAATCATACGAAAGCAAAATAATGTTATTGCTGATAGGGAGAAAGTTTTAGTATTCTGGTTAGAAAATCAAATCAGCCATAACCTTCCCTTAAACCAAAGCAAAGCCCTAAATCTTCAATTATATTAAGGCTGACAGATGTGAGGGAGCTGAAGGAGAAAAGTTTGAAGCTAGCAAAGATTGGTTCATGAAGTTTATGGAAAGAGGCCATCTCCCTAACATCAAGGTGAAGCAGCAAGTGCTGATGTAGAAAGTGCAGCAAGTTATCCAGCAGATCAAGCTAAGATCATTAATGAAGGTGGCTGCACTAAACAATACATTTTCAATGTAAATAAAATAGCCTTTTATTGGAAAAAGATGCCATCTAGGACTTTCATAGCTAGAGAGGAGAAGTCAATACCTGGCATCAAAACCTCAAAGGACAGGCTGACTCTCTTGTTATGGGCTAAAGTAGCTGATGAATTTAAGTTGAAGCCAGTGCTTATTCACCATTCCAAAATTCCTAGGACCATTAAAAATTAGCTAAATCTGTACTGTCTGTGCTCAAGAAATGGAATGACCAAGCCTGGAAAAGAGCACATCTGTTTACAATATGGTTGCCTGAACATGTTAGCCCACTGTTAAGATCTACTACTCAGAAAAAAAGATTCCTTTCAAAATATTACTGCTCATTGATAATGCATCTGGTCACCCGAGAGCTCTGATGGACATGTACAACAAGATTAGTGTTGTTTTTCATGACTGCTAACACAACATCCATTCTGTAGCCCATGGATCAAGGAGCATTTTTTACTTCCAAGTCTTATTGTTAAAGAAACACATTTTATAAGGTTATAGCTGCTATAGATAGTGATTCCTCTGATGGATATTGGCAAAGGAAATTGCAAACCTTCTGAAAAGGATTCACCATTCTAGATGCCATTAAGAACATTTGTGATTTATGGGAATAGGTCAAAATATCAACATGAATAGGAGTTTGGAAGAAGCTGATTCCAATCCTCATGGATAACTTGAAGGGGTTCAAGACTTTGGTGGAGGAAATAACTGCAGATGTGGTGGAAATGGCAAGAGAATTAGAGATAGATGTGGAGCCTGAAGATGTGGCTGAACAGCAGCAATCTCAGCATAAAAATAGAACAGATGAGGAGTTGCTTCTTAGCGATGAGCAAAGAAAGTGGTTTCTTGAAATGTAATCTATACCTGGTGAAGATGCTGTAAAGATTGTTGAAATGACAGCAAAGGATTTAGAAAAATACATAAACTTAGTCGGTAAAGTAGCATCAGGGTTTGATAAGATTGACTTCAATTTTGAAAGAAGTTCTACTGTGGATAAAATGCTATCAAATAGCATTGCACACTACAAAGAAATTGTTCCTCTAAGGAAGGTCCATTGGCAAAGCAAAATCCACTGTTGTTTTATTTTAAGAAATTTCACAGCCACCCCAACCTTCAGCAACCACTAACCTGATCAGTCAGCAGCCATCAACGTCGAGGTAAGACAACACACCAGAAAAAAGACTATGACTCACTGAAAGCTCACATGGAATTTTTTAGCGATAAAGTACTTCTTTTTATTAAGGTATCATTGATATAACATCTTATGAAGGTTTCTCTCACTACCTGTCTTCTCCATGCTATACTGCCTTCCCAGTGACCTACCTAATTTATGTGTGCTAATTATAATGTCCCTTAATCCCTGTCTCCATTCCTCCCTACCCATCCTACCCAACCTCTTCCCTTTGGTAACCACTAGTCCCTTCTTGGAGTCTGTGAGTCTGCTGCTGTTTAATTCCTTCAGTTTTGCTTTGTTGTTATACTCCACAGATGAGTGAAATCATTTGGTACTTGCCTTTCTCCACCTGGCTTATTTCACTGAGCATAATACCCTCTAGCTCCATCCATGTTGTTGCAAATGGTAGGATTTGTTTTCTTCTTATGGATGAATAATATTCCATTGTGTATATGTACCACATCTTCTAGCAATAAAGTATTTTTTAGTTAAGGCATGTACATTGTTTTTTTGGACATAATGCTTTTGCACATTTAATAAGCTACATTATAGTGTAGACATATGTACTGGGACACAAAAAATTCATTTGACTCACTTTATTGTAATATTTGCTTTATTGAAGTGGTCTGGTACTGAATCTGAAATATCTCCGAGGTATGCTTATATTTTAAAAGCTGATTATGTTCCAAGAAAAAGGGGCAGAGTCTATTAAAAGAGAAATATTAATGTCAAGAGACAGACTATAAAATTGTTATGGAAAGTTTTTGATGAGTAAATATAACTGATTATATAAAGAGAGAATTATTGATTTAATAGTGCAGGTAGAGGTAGAGAAAGGAATATTGGATCTAAGCAACTGGAGAAACAACCAGAGAAGAAGGAAGTAGAGTAAATGCTGAAGAACAGGGGAGGAGAATTGTGGAGGAAGAAGGATTTTTCTTTCCTAAGCAGTCCTTAGGATTAAGTCTCCAATAGTCTAACCAGAGCTATACCCAGCATAAGGGCAGAGATCACATACCATATTACAGAAAATTAGAAAGACTATATCCAAATATTGTCTTCTCAATAATTTTGTTTTGTTCTGCTTTTGGACAACTGCTTTTCTAAACTAATTTGATCACAACTGTTTTTACCTGATAAATTAACAGCTGATGAAAAGCTCATACCACAAATAGAGAAGGGCCAGCTCTGTTATTTTACTGTTGTTTATTTGTACTTATATTATGAGTATGATCTTTAATCCACAGTTGCTTTGCAGAAATATTTATTAAGCCACATGTCCATTTGTTGAAGGTTAATTTAATTGAAATCAGATAATATGATTAATGAATTCACTGATCTGGACCTACACTAACTGCACTGTATCACAATGCTCTGAAGGCAAGTCAGCAAATTTCTACTTGTGGAACTCTTACCTTTCCCTCAGGATATCTTATAAATCTTAGGTGCCATGAGCCCTTCTAACATAGTACTCAATAAGGGTACTGATATCAATCTGAGGGCATCCTAATTCCTCTCATATAATGAATGTTAAGATATCACTAGAATTTCTAATATTTTCTTCCAGCACACCATCTTGGGGACCACTGCTTAAGAACCCTCCTCAGCGCAACACACAGACATGCACCATCAGAAAAGGCCTGTCATGTTTCGTTTACCATTCACTGGATGGGTCTAATGGGCCACCAGGGACTGCTCTGCCTACTTCTTAAAGCCAAAATCACCCTGTAGTATTTGTGACTTCTAAAATGAATTTTAAAAGGCAAACTGCTTTTCTTGCTGTATTTATTGATAAAGGACTTAAAATGCAAATACTGGTAAACGCAACATAAATTTCAGACACTGACAACTATAGTCAACCATGATACTCAGGTCTTCATACCATAGCTGATAACCAAACAGCACTACTGTCTACACAGTAGTGACTACTCCAATGCAGGGAGAATATCTAATCAGAAAGCAACAGCCCTGTGGATTTTTTATTACAAACCAAGAACTAGAAAATGCTGATATGGCATACCCAGAGATGTGTGTGAGAGTGTGGTGGGGAACGGAAACTGGTAAGAGAGATCTGCTGAGGACTTAAATGGCTTAAGCTACTTGGTCTTCATCTGAGGGGTACCAAATTTGGGTGAAAAGGGACTTGGAATGCCAGTTGCCAGTAGGCACACCATAGAAAACTGGAGAAGTAAAGGAGAACAGTGTTCCCAGAGAGACATCCTATGGGACAAAGCCCTCGGGCAGCCTGATCAAAGACTGCCTCTTGGGCTTTACAGTGAGGTCCTAGGACAACTGTATGCTTCTTTGCCCAGATGGAGAAACATGAAAGGAGCTTGACTTTGGTTCCAGCTAGCAACATGTGGCCTGACTAGTTGGTGGCTTAGTAGATGGCCTGATGCAGACCAGCATCACAGATGTAGGGAAACTGATTCTGAGAGATTAGCCCATGTTAGTCAAGTAAGACACACAAAGCCAAAGGTTGCAGCCTTTGCTTACATACATTCTCCTGTTCAGTTTGGTCCCTTCCAAAGCTAGTACCTTTGTTAAGTATCCTGATGCTCTCAATGAGCTACTGGGGAAAATTATATTATTGGCAATATTTGGTTTTAGTGCTCCTGTACCTCCCTTTTGGTACTCCCTCTTGCCCCTTTCCAGGTACTCCTCATTCCTCCTACACTTAGCTAGGTATTGTTCTCAAAAGGCTAGTTCTGGCTGACTGTCAATTAATTCTTGATAAGATTTGTTAATTAATAGATGAATCATCCAGTAATGGCTTACAGTATTCCCATTCACACTGCTTTTTTTTTTCCTTTTTTCTTTCAATTTTTGCAAGGTACTCCTGAAGACTAAAAAGTCTCCCACAGATAAGGAAATTCAATCTTAATGGAATCTCAGACACCTATATGATGATGAAGGAAGGAAATACTTCATGCAGGGGACCCGCCCAACAATTTTAAATCATACTACCTAGGCTCCTTTAAGATCAACTCCATGTAAGCAGAGCAGTTAGATACTTATTGTGTATACACTATGGGCAGAAAATATTTTTGGCATATTCTTTTCTTCATAGCCAACATTTGGTTGTTTGATATGTGCGTTATCATATTTAATACTCCCAACAGTATTACGTAGCCTGGTGTTATGAATCCTCCCACTAACAGATGAGTAAATTAAAATTCAAAGAGCTTAAGGAATTGGAGGAGAGCATACAGGTAGTAATTGGCAGACCTGACACTGGAACCTAGGTGGTTCCTGGAGTTCATGTTCTTGAAATTGCATTCTACTTCCTATTGGGAATTAAAGAGAAATCAAGGAGTTGTGTGTGTTGTTGACATCAAGCCCTTAAAATGGAAAAAGGCAGGGTCCTTCTTGGATTCATGAAGCATGATGCCTCCTCCGGTCACCACCTCCTGTATTCATGAATCCCATGCACTGAGGGCATCCTCAGGGCTCTTATTGTCCAAGGACCCTCAAGGCACTGCCTATTGCCATTATTTCAGACCCCTGCGAAAGGGCAGGGGGTCAGGAGTACTCTGCAGGATTAGTGCACATCTTGCCCAGCTTTCCTGGGATCACAAGCAATAAGAACTTTGCATATTCTCCTCTCTCTCTCCCTATCTCAATCTCTAATCTCCTTTCACCTATTGTAGCATTGGCTAGTGCTAACTTCTGGATAAAGGATGTCAATTTTTCTAATGTTTAATGAGAGCTATTGATTTCAAGGCTCATAGAGTTCTGGAGGATCCCTTTTGTTAAGAATGGATCGTTAACTCTTCACACAGCTGCTACTGAAGGACTTCTGGATTAAATTTCTCATTAAGTACACAGGGGCCAAAGACTGAAATATGCAATCAGATGCCCTCAATTTATGAATAGACATTAATGGGTTGCTCTACTGCCATTGGGAGAAATGAGCCAATTTCTCAACCTGTAGATGCTGGAGGAGATTTCTTATCCCCTTTGTACTAAAATAAACATACTTGAGGAGAATGGTCTATCCCAGAACCCTCTAAGGCAATCATACTTCCCATCTTTACAAGTCTATTAAAAATAGGAGTCATCAATTATTGTAGGAAAGCTCTTCATGCGGAGAACATAAACCCCAAGTTTAACTCAGAATTGTCAGATAGTTCATATAAGTTCCTGGAACCAGAATTTATAGATGAAATAAGTAATGGGTTAGGGCAGGCAAAATATTGCTTTAGTGCCCAGATACTAATCCCTAAAAATTTTTCCTTTGCAGATGGATTTCATTATTGGGGGTTTAAGGCTGTGGCAACTATTAAAAATACAAATATCCAATGGTGAGGTGTATAGTGATTATAAAGTTAAAAAAAAGTGCTAAAGCATTCATGGAAACCATTCTTTGTTGCTTAATTTTAGTGCTAGTGTTTAAAATGGTGGTATATTTGATTTAGATAAGTTCAAAAAGGCCTTCAATTTCAAACTTACAGCTTGGCAATCTCCTCTTCAACATCCCTGACAGATAGGGCTCCAAGAGATGACTGGGAAGTCTTTATTTTCCAAGGTCACATGCTGCAATTGTTTCAAACTGAGTCCAGACTGACTTCCCTGGAACCTGTACTTGTGGCTTTGGGGAGAATAATATTCCCTCTCCCCAGCCCTTGACATAAGGGCAAACAGATATGAAATCTCCTGATTTTTATGTTGGCAACTAATTTGAAAGCCCTTAAAAATACTTGAGCTAGAAATTGGAACCCTTATGCATTATTAGTAGGGATGTAAAATGGTACAGGCACTGTGGAAAACAGTATGGTGGTTCCTTAAAAAACTTAGCATACAATTACCATATGACCTAGAAATTCTACCTCTAGGTGTATACCCAAAAGAATTTAAAGCAGGAATTTGAACAGATATGTGTACACCCATGTTCATAGCAGCATTGTTCATAATAGCCAAAAGGTGGAAACAACCCAAATGTCCACCAACCGATGAGTGAATAAACAAAACAGAAGACAATCAGCCTTAAAAAGGAAGGAAATTTTAACACATACTACAACATGGATGAAGTTTGAAAACATTAAGCTGAGTGAAATATGCCAGAAACAAAAGGACAAATATTATTATCCATTTACTGAGGTACCTAGAGTAATCAAATTCAGAGATACAAAAAGCAAAATGGTGGCTGTCAGGGGCTGTGGGGAGAAGGGTATGGGAGTTGTTTTTTGATGGGTCTGAATTTCAGTTTGAGAAGATGAGAAAGTTCTGGAGATGGATGGTGGTAATGGCTACACAACAATGTGAATACCCTTAATGCCACTGAAGTGTACACTTTAAATATATAAAATGGTAAATTTTAACTTGTGTATATTTTACAACAACTTTTAAAAAATGGGTGAAATCTGCATAAAATCTAGACCTTAATTAATAATGAAAAAGAAAAAAACATTCAATGGTACAAACAAAACATGTCTACATGGCACCCAGAACTGAACCCAAGTACAACAGTTCCGTCACTTCCCTTGATGTGAATCAGAGATTTTGATAAACATGGATTTAGTCTCATAATAATATGACACTTCCTGAATGCTTACAATATGAAAGGCATTTCTCCAAGCACCACTCATTTATTACCTTATTTAATCCTCTCCACAATTCTATGAACTAAATAATGTTATTAGCCTTGTTTTACTATGGAAGAAGCTGAAGCATGCTAACAGCATTATGTGGCTCCTTAAACATTTAATACATGGTAAGATGGTGGTCCACTATAAACCCTCAGATATTTTTTCCTTTCCAAGAAACCAGCTAGTTCTTCCCCATTACCATGATTATTCTGTTTTTTATTTTACTGGCTATTCCATCCAGCTTGGAATAAAGACATAGAAGTGAGCTTATCAGGTCTTTTACATAAGACAAACAGATTGAAGAAAAGAAATATTGCTTCTCACATAGCATAGTAATACATGCCCTCCAGGGTCATTTGGCACCTAAAGGCAACATTGGGAGGATATGGTCAGATGGTTCAAACCCACATTGTAAGCCCACTTTGTCATTTATACATCACTGTAATTAAAATGTAATAGATCCTATGTAAATAGGTTTTAGTAGGGAGAGAGAATCTTGGTTGAACTTAGGAAGGAAAATATCCACTGATCAAATGAGGGACACTGAAAGATGACCAGGGAAATACTGAACACTGACTATCTCACCAGCTATTCTGCCTCAAGCCCACCCTGCCCTTATGTTAGCACTTCAGCTTTGCCACTAGCAACCCTCTCAGAGCCTCAGCTGGGTCCTTTTGCAGTGCTAGCTTTTGGGATTACGAAGACAGTACTCAAAACCCCAGCCTCAGTGCAAAGAAGGGAGAAACTAAAACCCAGGTAGATTTAACTCCAGAGACTGTGCTCTTCACCACTAAATTACACTGCTGAATTGTCATAGGCTGCCAGCACCAAACTGTGGCCAACGCTGTGGTTCAGTCACCTGCAAAATTCACAACAAACGTAAATCCACGTGCTGGTCAAAACAGCCAAATGAACAGCAGGCAGAGCTCCTAAGACAGTCTATTAAATGCTGTCTTACTCTGTGTGCCACCTCCATGGTTTAGTTCTAGTCAACACTGTTTTTCTCAGAGGATGCATTCCAACAAAGCGTCCTGCCATGGAGGGCCGGCCTGGGCTGTGGTTCATACAAGCAGACCCACAATTTTCTTGAGAAGCAAATATGCTAATGTGCTTTTCCTGCATTCCCGCAGCCTTGATTCAAGCATCATCTATTTTCCCCTCTGTCCCTCTGTTTTAATTAGCCCTCTATCTAAGCACTTCAGTGGTTTTGGTATGAAAAACTGTTAAAATTAAAAGAACATTTTCCTGATTAAATCCCCTGCCTGCTCTTCCAAACCTTCAGTTGTCTATTTATGACTGTGAACTTCATTTTACTAAGTTCTATTTCTAGGCCACTAATATCATCTCATGCAGAGAGACGTATTCAGCATTCCATGTGGTGTCATTTTCTGAAGCGGGTGAAGTCTCATCTCCATTACCTTACTCTTCTTTTTTTATAGAGAGCTTTAGAACACATAAACCAACTGTTTTGAAGGACTGGCTGCCATTATGTTCTGGCCATTTCTTATTCTGGATTCTAATAGTGAAGAGTGAATGCATAGCCCATGACATAGTGGAGAGAGTTCTCAAGGAAAAATAGCTCTCCTTTAGGGAAACCTTAGTGTTAGCTAGGACCTGGGGAAATCTAAGCTAAAATGCAAACTGTTTTTTTTTTCTTTTCAAGTTCTCATAGGAGCTGAAAAATCTAAGACCTGCCACCAAAAACCTTTTTCCTCCTTGAATGTAATGCCCTGAACCTCATCTGAAAATTTCAGTTGGAACTGTAATGAATGCAAATCAATTGACTATGTCACTAGTTTGTATTGCTCTCTTTGCGTCATCCCCATGTGTTTAGTAGAGCTCAGCGTGAATCTGGGATGAAAAGATAGAGGAATTTCTGATCTTCACGAAGGTAATCAACATGAATTTTGGATAAGATATAATGAAAATGTAGTAACGTACAAGAAACTAAAATGCTACTTCTGCATGTCCATATTTCCAACATTGTTATTGCTAAACTAAATCATACAGAACCTGTCATGATGGCATGTTGCCACACAATCCAAGTTACGTCATATACTATTGCTTAGACATAAAAAGCACTCATTAGATAAGCACTTAGTATGGGTCAGGTACTGTGCCATGTGTTTTCATTTATTCGGATTTTCAACCTTCACAACCCCATGGCATGGGCACTATTACTAATCTCCTTTTCTACATGTGTTAGCTTAAGAACAGAGAATTAATTAACATGCCCCATGGTCACAGAGCTCATAAGTGACAGAGCTGATATTACAACACAGGTCTGTCTGACTCCAAACAGCACACTCTTAGCCACTGTCCTATAATTCCTCTCAAATAAGACAAGGAAAAGGGGTTTAAGAAGACTAGGTGAAAAAAAATAGAGCAGAAAATGATTGTGGTTGAGCTGTTTTTACAGTAAAGCAAACTCTTAAGAATCTGAATATTCTAAGCCAGCTATGAAAGAAAATTGAACATTATCCTACATTGAAGAAAACACCTTTGGAAAAGGAATGCAGTTAACAAGAGAGGAATTTCCCAAACAGGCAAATTTATAGAGACAGAAGCAGTTGGTGGGGGGTGTGAAGGGAATGAGGAGTAACTGCTAACAAGTGTGGGGTTTCTTTTCAAGATGATTAAAATGTTCTGGGAATTAGATGGTGGAGATGGTTGCCCAACCCTGTGAGTATACTAAAAATCACTGAGTTGTATGCTTTAAAAGGCTGAATTTTATGGTATGTGAATTATATCTCAATAAAGCTGTTTTTTTAATTTAAAAAAAGGAGATAAGAATGAAATCAGAAGGCTTAACATGTTGGTAGCAACTTGTGTCAGAGATAGCAGTCGAAGAGGGCTGGAAGTTCAAGGTCTCTTGTGATCTGCTCCTCTGGAGATACTAGGAGCCCTATTCCCAAGCTTGCCAGGACATCTGGAAGACAGCGGACCCACCTGGCCACACCATAGCTCCTCCTTCTGGGATTTGTGTATGGTGGTGAGAGTGGGTGGGGAAAGGATACAGATTGCATTGAACTTTTTCTCCTTAGGTGTATTTTGGTAAACAGATTGATACTATTTGTAACCCAATTCTGTTTGTGGGAAGCTTATTGGGACACCAATCGGGAGGATTACATTGCTATCAATTGGAACTCAAGAAGAGGATCCTGTGAACTGATAACAAAAGAATTTAGGGCCTAGATGGACCACTGTATAGTCCTTCCAGCTGTGGTATTACACTGGGGCTCGGCTACATATCATAACTGAAAGGTGTTTGAAAGAGGCTAAAAATAGCTTTTTCTCCCAAAGACTTCCAAAGATAATTGAGCCATGCTCCTTATGTAAATTTCCAGCCTAAAAACAGAATAGAGTATTTATGTTTATGTCTTCACATACACACCCAGCATTTCTGATAATTTAACCTGTTTTTAAGTAGCTTAAAATATTTCCTTATCTGTAAGACAGATATTGAAACTGACTTCTCCCTTGATTAGGATGCCAGATTAACTGAGGCCATCTGTAGATGATAGCTATATTGACTTTTTCAGTCTCTCCAAATGGCTCTTACTATTGGATAGTATCCTAGTTCCTGGAAACAATTTTAGTGAAGAGTTCAGGGATCTTACTTTTTCCATTGATGACTGAAAGATAAACTGTTGCCAAGTCACCTCCTGGCCTCAAAAGTACTTGCTGTTTTAGGGACATGATCATGCAGGCAGAACAATATCTGGGTTTGATTCTTATTGGTGAGGATTCTCAGATCAAGCATGTCTCCTGAACTAGCCCCTCCCATTAGGTCCTATTTCCGAACACTGCAGAAATCATGATTTGTATCAGCACCAGTGACTTATTAAGAAAGAAGAACATGAACATCTTCTATACACAAACAGTTGTTACTCAGTGACCTTCTCAGCTGAACTCTTCTTCAACTAATAGCAGTTTGGAATCATAGCACCATCCATTAATCTCAGGGGTAATTTCCCTGGGCCTTGCAGTTGATTCTCTGATTTAATCTTTGACTTCAGTGCCACAAGTTCCTGCTCTTAACAAACAACAATGTCTTGGTCTAATATCTGTATAAATGGGGACACATTCTCAAGTTATGAAACTCAATGGGGTCAATTTGTGTAGGGTCTCTGCTTTCCATTACTACTACAAAATAGATATTTAGAATGAGAAGAAGCTAGAGGAGCAAGGCCCAGTGTTGTGACCCTGCATTCAATCCTATTAAGTCTAATTCAATATTTCAAGCCATGTTTTAGAGCCCTAGGATTCCATGTTGAGTCTTAGAGTCCTCTAGAAAAGCTTCAAGGGGTAGGACTAACTGAAAAGGCACAGTATCCTAACTTATCCCCTTCTTCACCAGAGTAATTCCATTGTTATCTGATTTATTGGGGTTCCACAGAAGAAGATTTTATTTGAA
Source organism: Manis javanica (assembly GCF_040802235.1). NCBI lineage: Eukaryota > Metazoa > Chordata > Mammalia > Pholidota > Manidae > Manis > Manis javanica. Next base: position 102,843,976 of record NC_133174.1, on the reverse strand, counting down.
AAAAGTGATGCCACTAATAAAAAAAAATGTTTAATTTTGCAAGACATTGCTGCAATCAATCCAGACATGACTGGCCATGAACATGGATGGAGCCTCCAAGTAGTGAGATTAGAGTGTCAAGAAAAGCTATTTGTTCAAACATAGATGGTTAGATTTGCCACCCATTAATCTATCACATCCATTTTTGAAGCAATATTTTCAGCCTAAACCTCAATCAAGTACTTTCAGATGTCATACGTACAAAGAAAATAAAACAGAGTAATAAGATAGCATGACCAGAGTGGAAGATAAGGGAACTATGTTAGACAGGATGGGGTCAGGGAAGACCCCCATGTGACATTTGGGATGAGATGGTATGGAGAGAAAAACAGTCAGCTGTCACTCAGGGAATCAGTGCAGTATATACAGAGTACCTCAAGTTGAGATAAGAGAGGTAGTTCATGCAGCTGCCAAATGAATTTAAGTATGGATTGATTAACATTGGCAAAAGATTAGTGCTGGGGCTGGTTGTGAAGGAAGGCATGAGAGAAATTAGTCAAAGCATTGAAAAGACTATTATAGTAGTTCAGTTAAGCAATGATGGTGACTTATTAGAGTGGTAACATGGCAGACTGAGAAAAGTAGATGTATGCAGGATGTACTTTTAGAAGTAAAGTTGAGAGCATTTGATCACGGATTGAATGTGAGTTGTAAGAGAAAAAGAGAAATCAGGAGGGATGATGAAATGCTTAACTCAGAAACACAAGAATCATCCCTGATAATTCTATGTGCTCTGTTTTTTAAGGTACAATACCTTTGTATTTAAACTTTTTTCCTTGACTAAAGTCTAATAAGAGTTGCATTTTATAACCTTTTAGATCATAAATGACCTCTTAATGACCTCTTTGGTCATCAAGAACCTCAATTATACAAGGATGTTTTAAGGGAGTATAATTTGTGTGCCGCTCTGCTAAAGGGCCCCAGAGGCCTGTTCTTCGGGAGTTTTTATGTCCACCTAATTAAATTAGATCCCTTCTCCCCTAATGTCACCTTTCATATTGTACTGTTGTAAGGGCATCTGCCTGAGGCAGTCCCTCTCCCTCCTAAATAGCAGCAATCTTGGAAACCAGGTTTGGAAAGCTGTTAGAATTATAAGAGGAATAAAAGTAAATAGGTATTAGCAAGGTTGTCAGATTCAAGATCCACACAGAAAAATCTACCACATTTTTATATACTAGCAATGCACACAGGGAAACTGAAATTTAAAACACAATACCACTTACATTTACCCCAGTGTAAAGATTTTCTCCAAATTGATTTAAGTTGAGTTAAAGCAACTCCTATCAAAATCCTGGTATGATTATTTTAGACATAAACAAGTTTATTCTAAAATTTATATGGAAAGGCATAGACCCTAGAATAGCTGAAACAACCTTGACAAAGAAGAATAAGGTGGAGTAAATCATTCTACCTGATATTAAGGCTTACTATATAGCTATAGTAACCACGACAGTATTGTATTGGAAGAGGGATAAACACAAGGATCAATGGAACAGAAGATAGAAGCCAGAAACAGAACTGTACAAATATGCCCAACTAATTTTGACAAAGATACAAAAGCAATTCAATGGAGGAAGGGTATCCTTTTCAACAAATGGTGTTAGAACACTTGGACACTTGTAGGCACAAAAATGAATCTTAACCTAAACCTCACATCTTAGAAAGAAAATGCCTCAAAAGGAATCATGGGCTTAAATACAAAACTACAAAACTGTAATTTTTTTAAAGAAAAAAATAGGAGAAAATTTTTAGGCTCTAGTGATGGGCAAAAGTGTCTCAGCCTTGATACCAACAACATGATCCAGAAAAAGAAAATTTGATGAACTGGATTTCACCAAAATTTAAAACTTTTGCTCTATGAAAGACTCTGTTAAGAGAATGGAAACACAGGTTACAGATGAAGAAAAAATATTTGCAACTCCTATATCTGACAGAGGTCTAATGTCTAGAATGTATAAGTAACTCTCAAAACTTACCAGTGTAAACAAACAATCCAAATATAAATGGGCAAAAGACATGAAAAGATTTCAGTGAAGAGGATATACAAATGGCAAATAAACACATGAAAAGATATTCAGCATCAATAACCATCAGAGAGATGCAAATTAAAACCACAATGACGTATCAATACACACCTATCACAATGGCAAAAATAAAAAATAGTGACAAAACCAAATTCTGGGGATTTGCAAAAGAATTGGATCATTAATATATTGCTATTTGGAACTTCAATAGCACAGCCACTCTGGAAAACAGTTGGGCAGTTTCTTATAAAACTAAACATGCAACTATCTTGTGACCCAGCAATTACACTCTTGCATATTTATCTCAAAGAACTAAACTTTCATGTGCATACAAAAACATGTACACAGATATCAGTAGAAAATGTATTCAAAGTAACCAAAAACTGGATACAACCCAGATATCCTAGAACAGTAAATAACCAAATGATTAAGCAAACCATGGTACCTCCATACCATGTACTACTATTCAGCAGTAAAAAGGAACAAACTATTGATAGAAACAATGACTTGGATGAGTCTCTAGAAGATTATGCTAAATGAAAAAAACAAAAAACCAATCATTAAAGGTTAACATACTGCATGATTCCATTTGTACAACTTGTTTAAATGACAAAATTACAAAAATGGAGAACATATTTGTGATTGCCAGGAATTGAGGACAGGTTTGGGGGTGTAGTAGGGAGGTGAGTTTGTTTATAAAAGGGTAACAGCTTGACTGCAGTGGTGGTCACACAAACCTGCTCATATGACAAAACTGTATAGTTGTAAACACACACATGCACAAACACATAAACACACAAAAAGTAAAATTGCAGAAATATAAATATAATACTTGTGTTGTATCAATATTAGTGCTTTGGTATGGTAAGTTCTATAGTTATGAAAGATGTCATCACTAGGGTAAACTAGGTAAAGATTACTTGGGACATCTCTATTATTACTTACAACTGATATAGCAACATTACTTCAAAATAAAATGTTTTAAAAATCAATGCACTTTTAAAAAGTAAATAGATAATGTAAAATCCATGTCCTAAGACAAATATATTTCTCACACAGAAAGAGGCTCTCCTGGAGGCTCTCATTTTAACCTAATTTGATTTTTCAGAGGTTGTTTTTCTCTTTATTACCTGGTTCTCAACTGTGTTCCCAATGGGTTAGGTGCTTATAGTCTCCTCTCCTTTACATGTATTACTTGTATTTCTCTGGCCCTTGACATGTGTCAAGTGCACTATAACCACTGATGAAAGGCGCTTACTCACTTAAAGATGCTTTGGGGATGCAGGTGAGTAGAGGAGAATTCCCTTGGGGAATCTGGGACTGTATAAAAATAATTTATACAACAAAGTAGAAACAGTAGAATGGTAAACAAGGAGGGAGTGAGACTCAAATAGTAGTAGAAGAGATACTTGTTCATTCTTCCTTTTTCTTTTCCTGCTTTGTATATTCTCTCTATTCTACCACTCTTGATTCTCCATACTTTTCCTGACAAATTCTGAAGACTACCTTTAAGCTGAGCAGTTTGTTGGGGAAAGAGATAAAACTCTTTCAAAGAAAGAGTCTGTTCAAATTCCCAGAGCAGATAAGAATGATTGCAGACTTGAATGATGTTCCCACTCCAATTTCTGGTTTGCTCCGGTTGGCTTTTGACTCAGGATGACCCCATCAACTTTGGTGTTCCAATTAGTCCCACTCAGGCTTGGATGTCCTGGGTAACTGATCGCAATATCTGAGCCTCTCCTTGCCTCCAGTCCTAATTCACTAACTGGACTCTGGTGTCTATCTGTTGACTTCTGACATTTTTTTACCCCTTTGTATTTTGGCACTGGCAGCTCATTGTTGGCTTAGCTCACTATACAGCCAAATAGTTGAGTGCCCACTCCCTGGAGATAGACTGCTCAAGTTTGAATAATTAACTCCCCACTTACTCTCTGTGGGACCTTGAACCACAAAGTTACTCCTTTAGATTTCAGTTTCATCTGTAAAATGGGTATAATAGTCGTTCCTACCTCTAGGTTGTGGTGAGGGTTCAATGAGTTATATAAAGCACTTGGAATAGTGCCTGGCACATAATAAATGAAATAATGTATGGAAAGTCATTGCTGATGTGTCTGCCACATAGTAAATGCTCCATACATTTTAACTATTATGATTACTACCATTATAGTACTCTTCGTATAATTAAGAAAGGATATTATTTAAAATCTGAGGAAAGATGGTCTAAAGCAGAACTTTGTTGTGCAATGTATTTAACATTCCCTTCTGGAAAGTATTTAGCATTTCTTATAAAATATTTGAGCAATTTTTTGGTAGAGTTTGATGAGCTTAAAGGCTTTTTGGCATCCAAATGGTCTTAGGAGGAGTGACCTACACAACAGGTGTTCTCATTACAAGCCAAAAACTTTTAACCAGAAAGTCTTTTTTTTATTCTAATCTAACAATGTTATTTACTACCATTTCATCTTAGAAAAAGTCTCCAAGAAAGAAACAGAAACGCAGAGAGGAGAACTAGGAGGAGGTTAATGGAACCTCCCTGACCCACAATTCCACCCATTCTTCCTCAAGTAGCTGAAAATAAAGACAAGATGTGCACTGTTTTCAGGATTTACATGTACCTGTCTATTTCCTGAATCTTACCTCATACCCCTCTGCCCTTAGCTCACTAAACTCCCCCATGAACAGTAGTTCTTCCTTTCCCTATTTCAGGTAAAGCTCTATTTCTGCCTCAGGACCTCTGTATCTGTTATTCCTTGTGCTTGTAATTACCTACACATTTTGCAACCCCACTGCTCTCACCCAGTTTCACTGCAAAAATTACTAAGTAGCCCCTTAGCTTAGAGGCTATACATAGTTATACACTCCATGTATACATTCCATAGTTATACACTCCACAGCTCTCCATAGCAACACTCAGCACAACTTAAATCAACTACTTTACCTCTGTCACAAATCCTTGTATAAGTCTTTCTCTTATAGTCAGTATTCAAAAAAGGTTGGATGGATGGAAGGCTGAATGAGTAGATGGATGAGTGAATAGATAAATAAATGGATGAGTGGATATCAGGTTACAGATAAAGCATATTCACAGAACTACTGAATAATAGAGCACAGAAGGACCTGAATGACCTTTTAGTGCAATCCTCATCTTTCATAACTTTAGTTACTGAGTCCAGAAAAAGGAAGGTGACTTGGTTAAGATTTCTAGTTAGTAGCAAAATCGGGATCAGAGTCTAGGTCTCCCATCTCCAAGCCATTCATTCACTCATACATTCATTTAACCAGTATTTATCAGGAGCCTATTACATGCCAGATACCATTCTAGACTCATATCAGTAAACAAATCAGACAAAAATTCCTGCCCCTATAGAGCTTGTATACTAGTGGGGCGAGAGGTACAATAAACATGGTTAGTAAGTAAATTATGTGTTAGAAAGTAGTATATCCATATCTGTTCTTTGAACACACACCAAGCTCATTCTCAATTCATTTGCTCTTTTGTAAGAATACAAAACTAAAACAAGGAAGTAACATAACCAAGTTTCTTTCCTTTTGCTCCATTTATACACATGCATATATCTTCTTCAGAGCATGCGCCCCTCCCTATGGACCATCACAACCCCAGATGTCTTGAGTACTCCATTTTCTGCCTGGTCACATTTTTTTGGCTAGTCCTAATCTCTCACCATATGTTTAGTGTCAGACCCTCAGATAACTGCTCTGCTCTTCTTCTGCTTCTCTGTATCATGGAAAAGGAGCCAGGGATTAGCTATTTATGAGGCTGTGAAAAGAAACAGTCTTAAGAGTAACATCTATAGAAATGAATTTAGGACTTCTGCTGTTCAGGAAAATGTGGTAGGCATATTTGTCCCTATTTCTCCCACCAAGTACAACTAAAATCCTGAAAATTATGTAAAAAACACACATAAAAAGATTCTGAGGGGTGAAGAAGAGAAAGCTTAGAATAATGTTGTCCATACCTATAAAACATCTTGCTGGTTTTTTGATAGGGATTTTATAGGAATTAAACCCATATATCAATCTGGGTCATCTTTACTATTCTGAACTATACATGAACACAGTATGTCTCTGTATTTATTTAGATGTTGACTTCCTTCATCAGTTATGTAGCTTTCAGCATACAAGTCTTTTGCATGTTTTTTGTTAGATTGAACTGAAGTAGTTCATTAAAAATTAATTGTATTTCTATGTATTAGTAATGTAAATGAATGTACAGAAAGGCACTGAATTGTACACTTTAAAATGGGGAATTTTAATTACTTGAGATCATGTAATGAAAGTGTTCGAGAAGTAGTAGCTAGTAGTAATAAATACAGGAGATGTAGCATTTTTTAGCAGCTGCTATGCATTTGGCCGTATGGCTAGTGTGCTTTATATAGGCTGCCTCATTTAATTGAGAGTTTAGAACTTGAGGAGGAAAAATAAAATGATGAATTTTATTACATGTGAATTATATGTGAATTTAAAAAGAAAGAAAAAAATATCCAAGTTACCCCACTTAGTGGCTTTATGGCCTTTGGCAAGTTATTTAAACTCCTTCTGTGCCTAGTTTGTTTGCTCAAGTATACAATAGAGATAGTAGTAATAGTTACCTCATAGGGTTGTTTTAATGATTAATGAAAATATAAGTATAATGCACCTAGTATAGTGATCTTTCAATGTGTCATTACTATTATAATTATTATTTTTATTGTTTGCTAGCAGAATGGGGATAAGTTACAACCGCCCAAGTTTAAGGCATTGCCATTTCCCATTGGCTGACCTTGATGAGTATCTCCTCTCTTCTTTTTTGCTCTGAAGGGTACGTTTCTAGCTTTCTACCACCCTGTATTTTCTTATCCTTTGATGTGGCTGTTCACTAACAGCCTTCTTTCTCATTTTTTCCCCTTTGATTGCTGAGATTAGTGATATTTTGAGTTCTTCTTATCAATTTTTGCTGAATATTTGGGAAAACATACCTGGAGCTAAACAATATCCATAGTGCCACAATCTTTGGAGGACTCAGCCCCATCTGAGACTTTCCAGTGCAATGAGAGACAGCTCTGTGCCACAAGTTGCCAAAACCATCCAAAAAATTACTTGATGAGATCACTGAGCATAACATCTGGATTGAGAGTGAAGGTCACATTTGCAGTTTACCCCTCCCACTGAGCTTTCAAAATGCCTATGTCCTTTTTCTTTGGTGAAGGAGGAGGGAACTGAATTGGAAGGAGATCCTGAAAATCTTACAGTGGGGAGAAAGGGTTTGGCACTACAAAATGCATCCAAAGAGTTCTACTTGATGTTTAAGATACCTTCATGTCTAATCCCATGGTGACAGCCAGCATCAAATCAACATTTCTGAAATTCTTTCAAGCAAAACTGGCCTAGACTTTTCTCTATATACCATAAGATGCCAGGGAAGCACAGATCTCAAGAATGGTGAGGGGTTGGGGAGAGAATGGAAAGTAAGAAAAGGGTTCCCAGTAGCCATATAATTAGTTTAAAGTTAATGAAGACCCTAGATACGCTGAATTGAAGCCCATTGCTCTTTCCGTTGCATACACATGCCATCGAATGGGGATATGTCAGTGATCGAGACTATTCTGATGGGAAGGAAGTCCTAGGAAAGGACACATGTAATCTTCCAAGAGAAGAGACCAGGATGAAGCAGTTGGAAAAGTAGAGGATACAAGGAAGCAGAAGAGGCAATCATTAGAAGCATGAAGAACACACATCACTTACTTTTTTACAATTTTCCACCCACTTGTTCATCATTATGTGCCATCACTACCTTCCAAGACACCCCCCTGCACTATCCAGGGACTGAGAAGAGATCTGTTTGTTCCAACTATGGCATTTCATTCAGCCTGCTCCAGGTGGTCCACATTCTTAGAATATGGGGAAAGGAATTTCCCTACTTTGGTTGAAAGCAAGTTGTGATCCCCTAGCTTAGGAGTCTGGCCTGAAGGTCAATGCATCGACACTGCAGCCATAGCACTAAATTGCCCATCACCAGTTACCATATCAGGGACTAACCACATGCAGAAAGTTGACCTCAGAAAGGGAATAGAGGTCTTCTCATGAAACACAGCCTTTTCATTTCCTATGTTTCTGGCAGTGCTACTAAACCACTGTCAGACTTGCTATCCTCAAGAAGAGATAAACAAACTGATATCAAATGTAATTATGGATTCTGATGAGAGGAGACAGAGAAATTGAGTCATCAAGTGTTAATAACATTCATGAATTTCTCACATGAAGAGAAAAACCACGAGAGGCTCCTGTAGCATATAATCTATGAGAATGAATTTCTTGTGAGACTTCACCAACTTCTAGCCTTCCAAGAAAGGAATGGAATCAGGCTTTGTTAGGAAGTTTGTTTCCTGAGGAGTTTTTCTAAAGATTAGGATTAGACAAAGTCCTTTGGGAAGCTGGGCCATTTTGATAGGCCTCCTGTCAAGTGAAAAGATTCAACTGGCCTTTCCATTGGATCAAGATGAAATTAAAATGGGAGAGATGGTTCCAAACAGGACCAATGCCCCAAACCTTGAAGAGATCTGTTTGTTCCAACTATGGCCAATTGAAAAAAAAGGTTGAATCAACAAACATTCACAGAGAATCCGCTGCATGTCAAGTACCTTTAAGCATTTCATAGGCATACAAAAGAAATATAGAACAAATCATTGTCTTCAAGAGCTTACACACTATTTGTAAAAAAAAAAAAAAAAAAAGAAAAATTAACTATGGATAGATAGTAAAAAGAATCAGGAAAAGACAACTGGCCAGGAGGACAGGAGACCTTGGTTTTAGTGCTCACTCTAACACTCACTTACTATGCGACCACAGGCAGGTCTTTTCTCCTCTATGGGCTTCAGTTTTCCTGTGAGTAAACTGAAGAAATTGTACTGACCCTTAAGGGCCTTCCTAACTCAGACATTTACTTAAAAATAACAAGAGAGATGTACTGTTCACCATGTAACTTATTCACTATGTAAGAATTTGTTCTCCAAGTAAGAACTTGTTCATTATGCTTCAGAAGATCATAGACTGATGAAAATTAGGCTTGGGGTGGATTAATGATTGTGCATTGAGCATTGACCCCCCTATACAGAATTTTATTGTTGTTAACAACCATTTGATCAATAAATATGAGAAATGCTCTCTCAAAAAACAAACAAACAAACAAAAAAGTACAGACTTCCAATTGTAAAATAAATAAGTAACTGGGATGTAATGTATAGCATAAGAAATATAGTCAAAATATTGTAAGAACTTTGTATGGTGATAGCTGGTAGCTAGAATTATCATGTATATAAATGTTGAATCACTGTGTTGTACACCTGAAACTAATGTAATACTGTGTGTCAACTACCCTTCAATAAAAAATAAATAAATAACAAGAGAGTATGAAAGTTGGAGAAAAATAATTGAACATCCCATGATAAAAAGGGCTTAGTATTTTTTGAGGATGAGTTTCTTTTCAATTCCAAGAGCACAAGATATCTTCCCAAAGCCTTGAGCTCACTGGCAGCTGAAGATCATAAATGTCCAATGCAAAGGCTAGATAACATTTCCTCTCCAAGGATCATCAAATGAAGTCTGGAAAGTCGGTGACTCATTCTAAGACTTCCTCAGGGAAACTATAGAGGGCAACTCCAAAGTCAGCCTAAAGTTTCCAGACTCTCCATTCACATCATCTACTGTCCAAATGCAAGAGGATTGAAAGGAGATTCCTATCAGGGCCATTTCTTTGGCAGAGAGCCCAGTATCTGCCTAAAAATGAAGACAGTGTTTGGTGCTCATGAATAAGGGTGGTAAATTGGTATCCTTTGTAATATTGCTGGAGAAACAATGCCAACTTCAAGTTAAAAAGGGCATAGTAGACTGGAGGTGAGGAAAAGACAACAGAATGGGGAATGGGGATGGCCTATCATAGAGATTACAAGCACAGAGTTTAGAGCCGTTCGGTCCTAGGTGCAACTCTAGCTCCAGCGCTTTGAACAAAGTGTTTAACCATTAAATTTTAGCCTCAGTTACTTCATGTGTAAAATGAGGATAATAATAATATTTACTATATAAGGATTATGTAAAGATTAAATAAGATATTGTACTTAATGTGTGGGGCATGTACCTGATACCTAGTAGGTGCTCAATAAAAGACTGCTAGCATCATCATCAATTTCTCTCCACACTGGCAGTAAAAACATTCCTAAATCATTCACATAACTAATAAGTTATCAAAGGTCATTGACATTAAATGCTAAAAAGTCATCAATGGTTCCTTATTTCCTATGGTTTCAAATCCAGTCTCCTTTGTTTAGCACTTAACACCTTCCACAATCTGGCCTCATCTGGCCTCTCTCATTTCATTAGTTTTTGAAGCCATTTATTTGCAATCCCTGGCCTGTTTAATTACTCTCCAAATCCTAACCACAACTAGAAGTGTTTGGGGAGCTTTATGTCCTCCAGTAGGTAAGTAGAGCCTTTGCTGTTCTCCCCCATGCATGGCATCTAATGAGCTTGTAGTGACCCTTGGACTCATATCCCTGTGGCATATCTGTTCCTTAACGATGGTGACTTAGGTTAAGATGCTTGACCTTCTGCCTCAATTTCCTGGTGAGAATTAAGGCTATCTTGGCTGCCTGCCTAGATCTAACAAGTTCCTTTTCTGGAAGTTTGGTTCTGGATTATGGCACCCTCAGATATGGCTGAGGTTCTTATTACAACAGACTGATAACTTAAAACTAAGATGCCACTCCACACCAGCTTTGAGTGTTGTCTGTCACCTAGACCTTATTGCTCCCATGCCTCACAAACCCCAGTGCATGCCTTTAAGTACTATATTGGACTGATGATGCTTCCATCTGGGTCATACGAGGAAAGAGATGGTACACTCAGAAAGGGTAATTGAGGGGAGTTTAATGAAGGGCTATTTAAGTGGTGTGGGAAAGGTTAAGATAAACCAACAAAGGATAATGAAGCACTCTAAAACTAGCAATAGCAGAGGACCCTTTACCACCCCTAGACCTAAAGGGACCAGTGGAGGGGGCAGTTACTGGGACCCAGAGAGAGTCCCATAGCTGTGACTATAGGAGATTGGACCCCCCACCCTCCCCAAAATTGTGGCCTACAAGGGAGGAATCTGGCCACTGACTACAAAGATCAACCTGACAGAATAAATATTTTGACCTCAGTCTCCTCCCATCTTTTGCTGCTGTCTTCCATTGGCTGTACTCAACTGAGAAGTCAAAGGCAAAATAACCTAGTTGATACATCCATAAAGGTCAGCCTCCTGAGGCCAAGAGTAGAATGTAGAAGAGTAAGGGCTGGATATAAAGGAATAAATGAGAAATATTCAGAACAGTCGGATACTTCTGTTAGAGACGACACTGACAGGGAGACCAGTTCTGTTATCACCAGCAGTACCCTGCCTAAACTTCCTTGTGCTCTGAGGTTCCTGCCACTGCAATGTTCAATTCCCCACCCCTCAACTGCAAGTTATGCTGGATGCCACACCTTACACATCTATCCATATTCTTCCAAACATCGTAATACTTGTTCACATGTTGTTTTTGAAAGTGCTATAACTTCTCAAAATTATCTTCTTTCTGTCTGCCTATTTATTCAACAAATATTTCATGAGTTTCCACCATGTATCAGCCACTGTGCTAGGTGGTGGGATGCCACAGTACACAGAAACACATTCTCTCTTCTTGCAATCTAGTAGAAAAGAAAAACATTAGTCAAAGAACTACACTAGCAAATAAAAGAATTAATGTCTAGTAAGTGCTTGTAATATGCCAGGAACTGCATGGTAGCTTTGTATTATATCAGATTAAGAGCTATGCTTCCCAGAATTACTTTCCTTGTATAGTTGCAAGTTAGGGTTGGCCACAAGAGTTAAAAGGTAAATGAGCAGCCATTTTTAACACTCTGAAGGCTATTGTGGAGCCAGGTGCTGTTTCAGTTTATGATCGTGGTTGCTAACACACTGGCCCATTTTTGTTCTTCCCCTCTTCCCATGCTGATGTCAGATTTAATACCAAATGCTGCAATGAGCCGTATGGAAGCTATTTAATAAGCCAAACTGACTGGATTCAAAACTTCACTTCCTCCATTTATCAACTGTTTGACTGTGGGCAAGCTGCTTAATCTCTCTGTGCCTTAGAGTCCTCATCTTTAAAATTTTAAAGCAATTTGGCTTAAGAGGGAGAGAGAGAGAGAGACAGAGACAGAGAGTATGTGTGTGTGTGACTAACCACCACACTATCTGCCTCTCAAACCTCAGTTTGAAATTATGCACACAGGTAAATAAGTACTATGAGAAAAAGAACACAATTCTATGACAGTGTAGCATAAAACAAGGAGCCTAAATGAGATTATATATCTATCTCTCTGTTGATCAATCCTATCTCCATAAGCTTAGAAAAATACACATCTTTTACAAAATACCTGGTGTAGGAGGGAGAGCCTAACCTGACTATGTTTGGGTAAAGGAGAAAAAGCAGGAAGCTTTCCATTTCTCTGACACCACTGTTGGGCTACAGTGGCTGCCTACTCCACAGAAGAGATACTAGTCTACCAAGGGCATAGCCATGAAGAACCTGTTTGCAGTGCTGAACACTGATGAAAGTATACATGCCCTAGATGGGGAATCCAGAATATCGCCTTATAGTCCTGGTTCTTCCACTGATTTGTGTAACTTCATGCATGTGACTTCCCTTCTTTGAGCCTCAGTTTCCCCTTTCTAAGATGATATGGTTAGATTCTATGATCTCTAAGATTCCTTCTACTTCTACGATTCTATAACCACTGGCCTATGAAATTAGAGTCTGCTCAGGCTTTCGGCTCAGTTAAGAAAACACTTGGGTAATGAGCTGGGGACTCCTAGGTGATTATTTGTAGATTCTTAATAGAAAACAAAATAGCTAACACTTAAGTAGTTTTGCTGGACTCCCAAAGAGAAAGAAGGGATTGCTGGGCCAGTTTACTTGGTCCTAAACCAGTCTTGCAGTCAATGGCTATAGACTATAAGCCATTTCTTTCACCAATATCTCAAATGAATTCTTGAGTGCAATAAAAAAGATGAGCACATTCATTTTGGAGAGGTGATTTCGTCATCCAGAAAGTCTCCATGGGGACCTTTATCAAACAGCAGAATGTGAAAGCAAAGCATGATTCAAGGAAACCACATGACCTTCTGCCCAGAAAATGATGAATACTTTCTGCCTTGGCCAGGAAGAAAAACATGAACTAGAATTGATTTGCTCTCTCCTCTTGGGAGAAAGTGGGAGTGAGGGCATTAGAAATTCTATTTTGAATAGTCTGAATTCAAATCTTCGTATTTTCTTGATATGTGGGAGTTAAGAGAGATAAAATACCTGTTCTGTTCAATTACATTTGTTGTTCTGCTGCTTGAACTGAATACATTTCTCTAATCAAATTTTAAAATGATAGAGTTCTGAAGTATGTGAGCAGCTCAGGTATCATGGGTAAGGTTATAATTGGAGCAGCCATCTCTTCAATGAAGAAAGAACAGCTACAGACTTAGCATTATATCCTGAAGCATCTTAACCAGATAATTGAAAAAGTGGGTGGGGAGGGGGAGGTTTTCCTGTTATCTTTAAAGAAAATGATGTGATTTAAAGAGATTTCTCTTAGGTCTAGGAAGACCAAGGTCCTGAAAGTATATAGATGAGATCACATTGCTTTGACCTACAAGTGCATAAGGTACAGTAACTAGTTCTTAATGTAAGAGAAATGACCTGACCTCATTTAATTAGCATAGAGTGGTTTTTCAGGGGAACAAAGGAGGATTAATTAACTGCTTGTATATGGCCCTATTTCAAAAGATGAAAAATCCACAGTGGGAATTTATGTTTGGAGAAGAAGTCTATCCAATATCACGAGAAGCCATATTTTATCTCCTTTTTGCTTCTAGTTGCTCCTTTTGTTATGGCATTTGTTCAATTCATTTATTCATTCAAATATCTATTAAGCATGGATCTTATATTAAGTGCTGTGCTAGGGACTGTCCTATCCCTTTAGCCTTTAAGAACAGTGTTTTGAGGTTAAGCCTCTAGGCCTGGGACTTCAATGCCAACTTTAAGATTTTTCACTCTGCTTTGGAATTTCCTCCTTTTCTGGTTTTCCTCCAACCCTCCCCTGTAATTCAGGTTTAGGCTATCTTGGAAATTTCCTGTGGCCAGGATTCTCACGTGGCCCTGGTTGGCTATCTCACTGAACACGTACGGGCAATGCGTTGTTATTGACTCTATATAAAGAGCTCTGACCAGTGCTCTAGGTGATATGGTGGCATGGCTGCAAGGCTGCAGGAGAGCAGAGCAGAGTCTGGAGTGGTGGCAGCACCAAGGACAGAGGCCCAGAGGATGGCTGTGTGGGCACAGAGGCCCAGAGGCAGAAACCAGCTTGTTGCATGAAAACTCACTCTGAGTGGAGGGGATTTTAGTGATTGACCTGCCACAGTGGAAATAAAGTTGAGTAAACCTCTTTCACCCCAAGACAGTTCTACTGTCATTTCTTTGGTCACACTGAATCCATAGTGAACTTGCCCAGGGCTGAAACCCATTGGCCAGACACTATCAGTAAAGTAGAAAGGAGGCTGTGTGGCATGCAAGATAGCCTAAATGCAAGCCACAAGGCATATAAAGTAATGGTCCCCATTGTCAAGACATTATAGTGACCACATATATCACTCCATGCCACCTTCAATTGGAGGCAAGATAAACCCCTGTTCTTTAGACTCTTGGATTTTGATCAATACCTGTGGACCAAAGTCTGCCACTTCCAACAATGGAGAGACCAAAATAGAGAGTAAATGCTGTCCCAGAACTAGGTTTAATAAAACTAATGAATGATTGATATCTGCCTGTCCCTTCTTGCCTTTGCTGCCTTTTGGGGCCTCAATATCCATTTCCACAGGTCTGCAGCATCAACCTCATCTTCCTGTTCTTAGGGCATCAATCCTTTGCTTGCCTTACTTCACGTATATCACCTGGATTCTGATTGGTGAACTAGACACACCTCTATCTCAGGGAAGAAAATACCTAAATCAAAGCATTTTCTGCATACAAAGCAGCCCACCCACAAAACTACTCATTTATTCATTTCTCCTTAAAGCTATTTTTTAATGTTACTACATATGTGAGTGTTTAAAATGATTTTGACCTAAACATATGAAGCAGTAACATAACTAGTCAGCTCAGCCCCTGTCCAGGTCCTCACACTTCATTCAAGCTCTGTTTAGCCTTACTTGACTTATTTCCCCTTCTACACAGTATTTTCATTTTAATAGGGAACCCTATAATGCCCTAGGCCTAACTCACAGGAGTGAAGAACTGTGTTGTCCCCACATGAATTAGGGGGCAACAGAAGCTGGGGACCTTTTAAACCTCCTATCAAGTCACTTCATGTAGCCCCTCTTCCACCAGCACATTGGGTAGGTCATGCTTGAAAAAGAGTTTAGGAAACATTGAATACTGGGAATCTCTTCCTCAAGGAGGGATCAATCCAACCAACCACTTCTTGTCTTTGCCAACTAATTGTTTTAGTTTCTGTCCACTAGGTCAAGAAACCAAGAGGACTCTTCCTACTATTGACAACTAGAGAGACTCTTCACACTGTCTGCTCCTGTGTGTTAAGGACCTATTTTCTAAAAACTGTATAGTCAGAGGAGAGAAATATGATGAGAATCTCATTCCTCTCTACCTCGGAAGTGCTCTTGGCCTTGTTATGGCATTCCGGGGGTTGGGGCAAGGGAGCTGCACTTTGCATATGCTATCACAGGTGAGACTGCCGTGGTACCCAGCAATGAAGTGGGAGGGGTAATTGTGGGTGTTCAGTTAAATAGGCAGGTCTAAAAGATAAAAACTACGTATTTTTGAATAATTTTAAATTCACAGTGAAGTTGCAGAGACAGTACAGAGAGTTCTCATATACACTTTACTCAGTTTGCCCCAATGTCAACATCTTATGTAACTATGGTACATTCAGCAAAAGTAAGAAATTAACATTGGCACATTCCTATTAACTAAATGACTGGATTTCACCAGTTTTTCCACTAATCTCTTTTTACTGTTTCAAGGTCCAATCTAGTATTCCACATTGCATTTTACAGATAGCTTTTTGGTACAGTATGAGAAGATCTAATCAGGAGGCCAAGCATCAGCCAAGCTCAGTAGGAGAAAGCTGCTCACTGCTCACAAAAAAAAAAAAGAAAAAAAACCCTCCTTTTTCTCTGACTACACATCCTGGTTAGTCTGTACTGCATAGTGCAGCCAATGGGAGGTTAGCTAAACAGCAAAATCAAAAAGGACATTGCAAGGGGAAGGACATCTTTCAGATAATAGAAAGGCATGAGGGCAAAGAAGAAGAACATCAGGTGCCAAGTAGAGATTAGGTGGACAAAGAGGAATTTGATGGTCATTTCCCCAGGGACTCGAAAGTCACTAATCAGAATTTCTTAAAATGCATCAAGAAGAAACTACCAAAAATTCAGTAGAACTCCATAAGGAAGACAGTGGCAGGGGCGTGTTCAAGCATGAAAAGGCATTATGGCCAGGCATTTGTGACACACTAAGTGAATTCCCTGCCTCTGACTCTACTTAGAATGACAAACCTTTATTATCAAGTAGCCATGTTAGGGCTACTAAATCAACAAACACATAAAATGTTCTAGACCAGGAGTTTGCAAACTCTAGCCCCACAGGCCAAATTTGGTCTGCTGCCTGTTGCTGTAAATAAAGTTAGCCATTTCTATTTGTTTGTATATGGTCTACGGCTGCTCTTGCACTATAAAGACAGAGTTAATTAGTTGTGTTGGAGACTACTTGGCTCACAGAGCCTAAAATATTTACTCTCCATATTGAATCAATAGTTAGAGAAATATGAGCCTGAATGGTCTCTAGCAAGTAGAAGTGGCATACCTGTCAGCTAAAACATGCAACCTCTGTCAGAGGTCTGGTTCCTGGCCAGTGGCATACCCAGTAATGCATGAGGTTTCCCTAGAGTCTCTGGCAACATCAGACTGCTGAATCTGGCTTCTACCCTAGGCCCCAGTTGCTGGAATCTCTAATTAAGGGTAGATCACTGAACCACAGAAAGTCTGGCAAGGCATGGTTTGGGGAAGGCAGAAATCACTCCTCACCAATGCTCTGAGAGATCTTCGCAGGAGTGTGGTATTATTAAGAAACAGGAATAAGGGACACCCATGAGTATAATCTATTTAAATATTTTAATGTTTTCCTTTGACAAGGTTGTATTTTCAGGATGACTCAAGTCTTTATTGAAGTCTTAGTGCATGGCCCTGTGGAATTACAAAAAGGACTTAAACCATTATGATTTTAGTGAGGAAGGAAAAACATATACCCAACTACCTATAATGTAGGCAAAATAGAGAAAGTACCAAAATATGTAAATGCCGCCATTTAAGTTCCAACCCCTTCTCACTCCTAGGACTGCATTGTACTTCCTTTCCCTATATCATCCTTCCAACCTTCTCCACTGTGCTCTCTGGAACCACCATTTCAAGATAAGAAAACTTTCTGATGCACTAATTCTTCATGTAACACTTTTTCACTTAACTGAAATCTGGCTCTAGCACAAGGCCCCTGTTTCCTCTCAACCTCCCTCAGGAGCAAGCTGCTCATTCCCCTACAGCTTAGAAATCACATAACCATAATTGCTTATACTGTCTTCATTTTAGAGATGAGAAAGAAAAGTGAGGCTTAGAGAGGCCAACTCACTTGCCTAAGGTCACACAGCTAGCCAGTGGCAGAGATAGGGTTAGAACCCCACTTGAAATGACTGGAGCACCATACTTTTTACAACAATACTAGATAGCCTTTCTGGTCCTCTAAAACCCCCGATCATCACTTGTTGCTAAAAGTAAAACATTAGAAAAACAATAGATTTTTAAAAAGTATTTTAGGATCAGGTACTTTCCTAGATCCTAAATGCAACTGCCTAATGTTTCCAAACGGGCAGCAGGGACTTCACAGGCACACTTCATGTCCTGACAGCACCTGTTACCTATCCACTCCTCTTTCTTGGAGCCAAAACATTGTCACCAGCAATCTAATTACAGTCTATAGGTCAATCCTTGTCTGACAGACTGTCTGCCAGAAGCCATGTGGAAGCTGGTACCAGGAGAGGTCAAAAGAGACACAAAGAGGAAAGCTATATGGAGAGGGCCTGGGAGAATGCTGTTAACCAGCAGTGCTCCCTAATCAGGTTGCCCAGCACTCGGGGATACTGCAAGTGAGTTATGGGTTTGCTAATAGATTCTTGATCCCTCAGCCTCATGGTCCCAGTGCTGATTGTCCCTGGGTGCTACAACTCTCATCTTTTTGCACCAGGGTTCCATAGAAATATTTTCTGTTTATGCCATGGTTGCAGTGCAAGTGTTTGGAAAGCACTGACCTTGAGGAGTGGCTAATCTGACATTCTGGCCACCAGAGATTTTGTGCCTTATGCACAATGTGGAACCCTTTCATTTCTCCTGGTCTGCTCAGGGTACCTTTCAGAGAGCTTAGAAGAGCAGGCTATGAGAGGAAGTGTGGAAGAGAAGCAGAGTCTACACAGAGTGGAGGTAATTGATGTCATTCAGGGTGAACTGGTGTCTGGCCTTTTAGAACAATTACAGCTCTTGAAAAATCTTTTACTTAGCATGCAAGATAGATGCACACGCAGAAATTAGCCTATTGGCAAATAAGTGAACCTTTCTGCAATACCTGTGACAGTCAGATTACATGTGGACTGATACCTTGGGCATTACCCAAATACAAAAAAGTGATAGAGAACTAGATATATAGATAAAGGGAAACAGTCTTGGACAGCTAAATAACCAAAATGTTGACTTTTATTTTTAATTTCTTTAGGCATTTCTGTATCTTGTCATGCATTTTACCATTGAGTATGCATTTTCTCCTATAAAAAGTAGTAGCAAAAAAGGGATTCCCATTTCGGGAAATGCCACCACAACAATAAAGTACTACATGATCTCAGATACATCAAAACCTCCCTTAAACTCAGTTTTCCTGTAAAACAAGGATAATACCAGCCCCTTAGAACTTGGTAATAAAGATCAGAAGAAATAGTAGCAGACACACAGCAGGAACGCAATACACATTACTTTAAAAAACAAACAAGACTTCTGAAAGTGTCAGTGATATAAATATGAGATTACTTTTGCAATAAAAGAAAAAATAGAAGCCCTTGAATTCAGGGTCAGACTCTTCAGCTTTCTGTCTGCAGAGGTCAGGAATAAGCAACAGATGAAGCAAGTTAAGAATGACGAACCTTACTCCCAAGAAGGAAACTTACCCAAATTCTATTAACACACCTTGCTGTGCCATTGTCCTGTCTTGCTTTAACCTCTCTATTTTTCCTTTCCCTAGTGATATGAAAGACTTAAGAAACCTAACAGGGCGCCAAAGATGTCACTGAAAGATACATCTTGTTAGATGTACATCTGACACATAGACGGAAATTTGCCCTTTTTATCACTGACTGTAATGATCTAAGACTCTAAGTGGACACAGGATTTGGTTCTAGCCAGTCAGAACTATTGCACCTGCAAACTGTGGTCTGTGATATATCTTTTGCTCTAAGGAAGTTTTTGTCTTACCTCATTACTTCCTGTCAGATACACAAAGATAGAGGCTTTCAGTGTGTTTACTTCTAAACAAAAGAATCAAATAAGAACAGAATAGGGAATGCCTGCCAAGCCTAACACAGAGGAAGAACAGCTGCAGCAGAAGGGGAACAGACTCAGAAAGTCATCCTAAACCAAAAGCACATAATCAAAATGACTTACGTAGTAGTCACTGTGCATGGGGCCCTATTCTTAATACTTCCCATACATCAACTCATTTAATCTTCACACAACCTCAAGAGGTAGGTACTTTTTTTTTTTTTGAGAGGGCATCTCTCATATTTATTGATCAAATGGTTGTTAACAACAATAAAATTCTGTATAGGGGACTCCATGCACAATCATTAATCAACCCCAAGCCTAATTCTCAACAGTCTCCAATCTTCTGAAGCATAACGAACAAGTTCTTACATGGTGAACAAGTTCTTACATAGTGAATAAGTTCTTAAATGGTGAACAGTGCAAGGGCAGTCATATCACAGAAACTTTCAGTTTTGATCATGCATCATGAACTATAAACAACCAATTTAGATATGATTAGTCGTTTGATTTCTATACTTGATTTATATGTGAATCCCACATTTCTCCCTTATTATTATTATTATTATTTTTAATAAAATGCTGAAGTGGTAGGTAGATGCAAGATAAAGGTAGAAAACATAGTTTAGTGTTGTAAGAGAGCAATTGTAGATGATCAGGTGTGTGCCTGTAGACTATGTGTTAATCCAAGCTAGACAAGGGCAATAAAACATCCACAGATGCAGAAGATTTCTCTCAGAACGGGGGGGGGGGGGGGGGGTGAGGTTCTAAGCCTCACCTCTGTTGATCCCCAATTTCTCACCTGATGGCCCCCCTGCGACTGTGCCTGTGTTAGGTTGTTCCTCCCTTGAGGAATCTTACCCGTCTCTGGCTAACCAGTCATCTTCCGGGGCCATACAGGGAAATGTAAAGTTGGTAAGTGAGAGAGAGGCCATATTCTTTGAAAAGGTTAGCTTTTTACTTCTTTGCAGATTTATGCCCTGTGGCTTCTATGCCCAGCATTTGTCTTAAGGTGTGTTTAAAGAGGTAGGTACTTTTGTATCTCATTTTACAGATAAAGAAACCAAGGCACAGACTCAGGTGAAGCTGACAACCTGACTCCCAGGCCTCTGTTGGTAAACACAGTGCTATATTGCCTTTTTTAGGAAACAGTACTTTCAAGCACAGGCTGCAGTTAAACTGAATAAAAAGAACCATGCCCCCCCACGTCCCCCCCAACAAGTGTTCTTTCTCAGTTTCTCCATGCAGTTTTTCTTTTTGGATACACATCCTCATCTGTACTTACGTCCTCTAGCTTGCCGCCATACTCACCCATACTTACAGACACTTGGGAATTCCTGAAAGATACTCAGCAGGACATGGTCTCCAGCAGGTCCTGAAAGTTAACCTTTTACCTTGTGCCTGCCTTTTCACTGATCTGAGCTCACTGGCTCTTGTCTCCGTACAGAGACATGTCAGCGTACAGAACATGCTCCATCTCCTGCACACTTACTACTCTTCCTCCTTTGCCAATGAGTTCAGTCAAGAACACGGTATTTTATAAGAAGCAAGAAAGGCAACTTGAAAGAAATATCCAGAGAATATACTGCACCCTGTCTTTACATTCCCAGTTAATGGATCCAACAGCTACACTGCCACCGAACATGGGCCACACAACACCAATAACCAAATGTTTTTGCTAGACAGAGCCTCGGAAAGACTTTGCTGAATACTATGGATCCATAAGCCAGTACTAATAAGCACTTTTGTCAAGAACACTGTAATAATTACTCTTTAGAGCTTTTAAGAAAGGGCTGATCCTTTGGTTGGAGGAGGTTTCAACAAGTCAATTATTTCTCAGGTTTTAAGTCTCCTTAATCTCCTCCCTGCTGAAGAGTGCTGTATTTTTCCATATGAATTGATTTTAATGAACATATGTTCCATTTCTAATGAATATGTTCTCCATTAATGGCTTGGAGTCGAAGGCAAAGTGCTATGATGCTGGAACTACTTGACAGGAAGGAAACCTCAGGAGGCCCCTTGACAATGCACCTGCAGGACCCTGCCATCGTGGAGCTAGAAGAGCATCTACAGGCAGAGAAAGGGAAGTTACAGTAACAGCTCATTTACAGTGCTCCCTGCAAGGCCCTTCTTGGGTGTTTCCTGACTGTTCAGGAGGAGTGATATGAATACAAAGCCTAAGTAATGAGAAGCCTAGCAAATACACTAGCATAAACAGTATTAAAAATAAAAGAGAGAATAGATCTAAGACAGTCTTAAATCTCTGTCTGCAGAGAATAAGATTTCATACTGGCCTTGGCTCAACAGGAGACAGATGATTCAAGCTGACTAGATTCAATCAATCCAATTCCCTGAGGATTTTCTGAGGACATACTATGCTTTGTGCTCAGAGCCAAGGAGGCAGGAGGAGTAGGGGTGGAATCTGGAGGGAGGGAAAAAACAAAAAGGAACAAGAAAAAAGCAAGAAGCCCTTTCCTTAAATAAATGGACCACTTTGCTGGGGAGATAAGACATGTTGACAGGAGACAGAGGATAGTTCATCCCAATCTATAAACAATGCTGGATAAGATGGTATAGGCTACTGTATTGTTTCAAGACTGAGACCCATGTATTTCTTTTGGCATTTTAATCCTTCTGGAAATGAAGGCTGTCTTACAGTTGCTTTGTACATTCCATGTAGTGTTTCAGCATTTCATTTTATTTTCTGAAAAGATGTTTTTAAAAGCAATAGCACATCTTAGAACTACAGAAATATGCTCTGCAGGCTCTGATTCTCTGAAATGGTAACAATCTCTGTGGTTCCAAAATGAAGGATAGTCACTATATAAGAGGTTGTATCTGATCAGAGACCTGAAAAATGAGTGTAGTAGATAATCAGAGAGAAGGCAATCATGGTGTAGGTAATGGGAAGATAGAGAAATAGCAGAATAATGCCAGGTACAGGAATGAAAGTGGTCTGGTAATAGGCAGGGGAGTCTGGCTAGAGCTGAAGTTGTGTATAAGACTCTAGGAGATCAGGCAGGAAAAATAGATAAGTTGCTCTTTGGGAGAGACCTACAATAGGTGTCCTATAACCAAACTGACAGGATCAGGAAATGAGCTAATTGAGGAAAGTGCCCTGAGGGGAGTCAGGAGGGTGAGCCTTAGAGATACAGTTTTAAAAAGATAGATAGGAAGCTAGGAAACAGGCCAAAGTCAGACTTTGAGGGGTTTTACACTTACAGAAAAGGGCAGGCTGGAAGCAGATTATAGACAGGTTTTTGAATTTAGATAGGTCAAGATAGACTCAGTCCTCTCTGGGCCACAGACATAGCCAACAGCACTGCCCATGGGATACACCCCCTCCATGCCCTGCTGGACCATCTGTGAGTAATGGTGGCAAGTGTGAAGGGAAACTAGAGAGAAAGAGAAAGAGGACCTACTTACCTCATTCCCTTATGGTCATTCCCTGAATAGAGCAAAGAGATTTAACTTAATACTTTCCTCCAGAGAGGAGTTTTTTCCTTTGGCCAAAAGCTTAGCAGCCCCTGGGAACTTCAGCAAGATGGTTACGGAGGGAAAGGCAACTCAGGCAAAACTACCATTTTCAGGAAGCACCCTCAGTAGGGACAAACCTGGTGATCGGGGGCTGAAATGCCTGCAGGGAGAATCTACATAGACCCGTCTCCCATTAGCTGCCACAAGAAGTGCCATGAAACTCTACAGCTACTTGAGACTGCTTAAAATCAATGGAAATCACACAGACTTTGGAGTTAGCCTGCGTGGATTTAATCCTAGCTCTACCACTTACAGATTGGCTCACAATGGACAAATCTCCTCTCCCATCTTGCCCTGCTCTAGACCTGAGCTTCCTTAGCTCTACAATCAGCCCAATTTTACTGATGAGATGACTGAGGTTTCAAGTTTGTATGTCATTTTTTTACCCTTCACCAAACCATCTCCTTATGACTGTAGAAAGAGAAAACTAGTTGCCCTATTCCCAGGGCTCATTCAATTCCTGCCAGCCTTAAAATAATAGATTAAAATTTAAGAGTGGGAGAGCATTGTGTACATCCACTCTGCTCCCAAAGGAACTATCATTAAGTGAATGCCTACCCCCTACTAGGAACTTTGCATATTTCATCTCATTCAGACCTCCCAACAACCTTATAAAAGAGGGTACTATTATTCATCTCCAATTTACAGTTGAAGCAATTGAGGTTCATATGTCTTTTCCAAGGTCACACAGTTAGCACTTGAATGGGTCTGATTCCAAAGTTCATGCTCACATTTTCTGTTCCAAATGTAACCACCCTTTGAAGCAGAGCTTCTGGTTCTGTAACAAAAGGCTTTATCCTCAAGTAAAAGAAATGAAAGCCTAAAGGGTTCCATGGCAGAAGTACTGGGAGGTACTCTGTGAAGCGAAAAGGATGCTGCCCACTATGCCTGTAGTAAGGGCTGTCCTTTGCCTGCAGCATGCAGAGACACACTGGTTTGCAGAACTCTAGCCCAAGGAATAACACATCAGAACCACACATCAACCCCCTCAGTTACATATAACTGCTATTATTTTACAGAGACTCCTATTTTACAGAGTTAAAGATAGTGAATCTCAGGCAAGTTAAATAATTCACTCAAGGTCACAAAACTATGAACTTGACAGAGCCAATATTCAAATGCAGGATTTCTGGCTGAAATCTACACACTTGTGTTCTTTCTCACAATTTCACGCTGTGATTTGTACAGTTCCCCACGTAGTATGGATGCTTAACAAATAATCAATGACATCTGCCTGATTCCCAGCCAAGAGTAGAATACAGTGCAAATGTGCTCCATGCATCTTAAAACACCAGAATGGGAAGAACGGATAAATGTAGCAAAATGCAAAGCGTGTGCCGGGTGCTTCATAGTCACCAGTCAGCATCTACAGCAGGCGTCAACATTGAGGCAATTCTATTTTCAGATGCTGCTAAATAAATTCATCTCCCTCCCCTGATTTAACAATAATAATAAATTCTGACTTTTCAAGACAAAACTCTATCTCTATAGGGTCCCCTGGAACTGAAAATACTGAGCAAATTTGGAGAAAAATTAGCAATAGCAATTCCTGAATAAACTACATTTAGGGAAGGCCTGTCAACTTCAGATAGCAAAGGAGAGGGAGTCAATGACAATTAACCATAATAAAGGTCTCCTAGTGGCTTAGTATTAAAATCACTTTGGGCCTGAAGTTTACCGTCTTCCATATGGTTTTACCTCAAGAACTCTTTCAGTTTAAGCAGGGCAGGGCAGGCTTGATAGGAAATAGTGTAGTAAAAACTACTGCGGGTAGGAGGTTCTAAACCGAATTCTATCAATACTGATGCCAAGCAAATCACTTCTCCTCTCCTTAATGGGAAAATGTGCAAGACTAAAAGCCTTCTCAACTGGAAAAGGATTATCTGACAGTTTCTACTAGCTTTATAACCAATCATGCAAACATTCTCCCTACAACATCTATACCCAAAACCAATCTACCAATGAGAAGAGTGAGAAAAATGGAAAGGAGAATTTTCTGAGATCTTATGAACAGAAAACCCACCTCCTCGGAGGGCGGTTTGTTGCCCCAGAAAGATTTTCTTCAGTCAGAATGGATTCAAAGTAAAACAAATGTTTCACACAGTTTTACTGCTGATTATTATTAATATTATTGTTAAACCAAATTGATTTGGTTAACCATGACCATATACCAATACTCCTTGTGATATGACAGTCCAAAGTTTCTTTCCACAGCTTTCTTTTAGAAATAGCAAATGGTAACTCTGTTTAATTAGAAGAAATACAAGTTATTTCTAAAAATCTGTCTTGTTGAAATATTCTTCTTGATGCCAATTTATTTAGATACAAATAAATCCAGGAGCTCAATTTTATACAGGCTATTTAATAATCAATTGGGTAAGGCAGGGCAAACATTTTATCACTTTATTCATTTTATCACTTGATTCCTCATCACATAAACCTTCAGTGGCTCTCCATTGTCTCCAGGCACGTCCAGATTTCCCAGAACCTTAATAATCAAGAACTGACTTACAATGATGCTGAAATTATAAATGAGCAAAATATCCTATTCCCAATTGTAAGTAAAATTTTCTATGATGAATGCAGTAAAGCCATTTCATATCTGTGCTTTTAAAATACCTCACTAAAAGATATTACAAATCAATGTGACAAACACACTAAAAATATAGGCAAGTCATCAAAAAAGAAATACAAGTGGCCAGTAAGCATATGGTAAAGTAAAAAAAAGCATTGGTAATCAAAGAATGCAAATTAAACCAAGAATGAAATGGCAGTTTTTACAAACATATTGTTAAAGATTTAAAACATAGGTAATAATGTGATAAGAATTTCCAGAAAGTCTTTCTCTTATATGCAGGTTAGAGTGTGTATTTGTGCAAACTTTTTCAAAGCCAGTCAATACATTTCAAAGGCCTTCGAAATATGCATGCTCTTTGACCCAGTGTTTTATTTCCAGGAATTGATCTTCAAGAATTTATCAGAAAGTGACACAAAGATTTAGCCACAGAGAGATAAATACATAATTATTTATCATAGCAAAAGTAACTGCAAACAATTTATATGTCCAACAATTGAAGAATGGCTAAATTATATCTTACTATGTCCATAATAGACACCATGCAGTCATTGAAAGTGTTGTAGAAGAATATATAATGACATGGAAAGATGGCCATTATCTATCATTAAATGGGAAAGTATCATATATAATCTGAACATGTTTGGTAAAAAAAAGTTCTAATTGTGTGTGTATGTATGTGTGTATGTGTATATATATGTGTGGGGGGATATGTATATGGGCATATACATGTACACACACATATAATGACTTTCATATACATATGAAGAGAGCAAAAACTGAGAAGGATATGCACAAACATATTAGTAGTCATCTCTCAGCAGTGGGATTGTAAGCACTTTTTATTATCTTCTTTTTGCTTGTCTGTATTACATAATACACATTATTTTTGTATTTCTTAAAAAGACTTTTAAAAATCACATTAGGTGCCTATTAAGTATTTCTAAAAAAAATGACTTGTTTTTGAAATGATATTAGCTAATTTAGAAGAGTTTCTGGTCCAGGCTGAGATTACTTTGACACCTTGTTTTATCTAAGTCAGGCAGGCAGTTTGCTTTCAGCTTTGGAGGCTGGAATCAAATGATACTCAAATTGCCTTTCAAGGCAGTCACCTAGGAAGCGTGGGCTAGGGCTGGTGGGGCCAGGCCAGTGTGGTAAAGGCAAGAGAGGTCACAAGAGCAAGAGAGTCACAGGGAGGCAAGAGCAGGGTCCAGGGCAGACAAGAGGGTCCAACAGATCCAGAGGGAACAGGCTAAAGGCAAGACCTCATCAGGGGAGCCTGGCAAAGATCAGCTTTTACAGCGCCAGACTGCGCTGAAGTGCAGGGGTGAGAGCAGTCTGCATTTAATGGGAGGACCAGGGCTGAGGCTTCAAATGGCACACAAAGAAGTAACTGAAAAATAAGACTAGTCAGAGAGAACAGGGATAGCACTCAGGAAGCAGCATGCGGGTGTGAATGTTGAGGCTTTCTGAGCTGCGACTGAGCAATCCTTACTGTATAAATAGAAAAAGATTGCCTAGTGTGCACACTTGTCTGAGGAATGCAGCCAGCACTAACATATGGATGGGAGGTCATTACCGCATAGGCAAATGCCTGGCACCTTGCTGTCATTACCCACCTGTACTAGGCCAGCTAAGATATCGATTAAGCAGAGCATGGAGATGAGAGCAGAAATAAGAATAGACTAGCAGAGAAGCCTAGGATCGAGTGGGGGAAAATATGGGTTTTCGGAAAGATCATAGGCCTTAGGCTGCTACTATTATAACTTCTCTTTCAACATCTGACTTGTGGAAAACATCCCAATCTCACAGAACATCAGAGCAAGAACAATATAGAACTATACTTAGGGATCATTTAGCCTGACCTCCTTTGATTTATAAATGAGGATATTCAGGCCAAGATCAAGGAAGGGATGTGCTTAAGGCTTCACTTAAAAAGCAAAACAAAACGGGAATATCAAGTTCACTCAACAGCATTCATGGTCAAAAGACATTCTTAAGTATTTTTAGTGAGAAATTGAGGTCAGTATAGTAATGCTAATATTCTGGGTATCTTTTTTGTTATTAAATAATTTAAGCATAGGAAAAAGTACAGAAAACGATTTAACAGACAACCATGTACCCACTACCCAGATCTAACCAACTTTAATACCCTGCCAGCTTTGTTCTAGATCTTTTTAAGAAAACACAGCTTTACATATACAGTCAAAATTCTCTTTGTAGGTTCACACAATCTCACTCCCTTTCCTACCTGGCTGCACAAGTGGTAACCATGCTCCTAAACTGGTATAATCATTTGAAAAGATTTCTTTATACTTTTCTTCTTCTTATCTATTTGTACAGTATATTATGTTTTAAATTTTTATGTACATGGTCTCACACAGTACATATCATCTTGCAACTTTACTGTTTTCATTCCACATATTTTGTGAGGTGCTAATATATGTAGGTCTAGTTCATTGTATTTACCCCTTCTTCTATTGAGAAAAATTGAGGTGGTTTCTAATTTTACTCCTACAGAGCTGCCTTAAATATTCTTTTAGCTATGTCCTTGTGTATACACGTGATTTTTTCTCTAGTGCATACACATAAAAGTAAAATGATGTTGTTTGGTGGTGAGGAGCCTCCAGTAAATAGCATCTTCTTTCCTCACTCAGGTTATCAATCAACTGAGAGAGGTTTTTCTTTCATTTTAAGAGTAAAAAAGATTATTATTAATAAATAAAGCCAACATTAGCAAATGTGTTTATATCTGCAGCCAGGTATATTTTCTAATCCTAAAACCCAGTTTACACTCACTGAAGTCAGAAGCAACACTGGACAGTAAAATTTTAAACATACAGGAGGACAGGGTAGGAGCTCAGCCTCACCCTAAGACTCCCAAGACTCACTAACAGCAAGCTCATCTTCAGTTTGACTAGACATTGGCAAACTGCTCACTAAAAACATCTGTGCCACTTTGCACTCCCTCGGTTCTATGTTCCCCACATTTACAAATCTGGAAGTCAGACTTTTAAAAATTCGCCAATGTGATAGGTGAAAAGTGGTATCTGATTGCTTTAATTTGCATTTCCCTCCTAATTAGTGAAGAGGAGCATGTTTCTTAACCATTCAATCTTTCTCTTTTGTGAATTGCCTGCTTGTACATTTCCAATGTTTCTAATTGGGTTGTTAGCCTTTTTCTTATTTGTGTCCAATATATTCTGAATCATTTGCCAGCTAAATACACTGCAAATATCTCACGTTCAGTGAACTGTCTTTTGATGCACAGAAGTCTTCATTTTAATGCATTTATCAATAGTTTTCTTTATGAATTGTCCTTTTTTACATCATGTTTATGAAATCCTTCCCTGCTCTCAGGTTGTATATTCATTCATATAAAAATTGCAAAGTTTGCTTTTCCTACTTAGATCTTTTTCAGAAACACGGCTTTCAACTGTGTCAAGATTTCTGGTTACTAAAACGGTTTGTGAGTGGATTTTTTCCATCATGTATTTCTCAGTGTATTTACAGTGTATTAGTGTTCCCTTGCTGTTTTAATATTTATCTTGTATCTTGATACTTGTTGAATTATTTTATTAGTAATAATAGTCTGCCTATAAAATATACTGTTTCTCTTTTCAAAAGGTGGTATCCTTCTTTATCACCATTAATGCTATTTGGCTTAAAGTCTATTCTTGTTTGATATTAATTTTACCACACCAGCCTTTCTTTTGCCTAGGATTTGCCTCACTTGTTTTTCTTAATTCCTTTATTTTCATTCTTTCTGTTTTTCTTTTAGATGACTTTCTTATAAACTGTATGCAGTTGCATTTTGTTATTTTTTCATCCAATCTGAAGGATCCTGTTTTATGAAAGTTTTCTTTAATTTACATTGGTTGTTATTAATGATTTCTTTTCACATGTTTCTGGCATTTTCTTTTTTTTTTTCGTTTTACCAAACCTTTTTACTTGGCTTTTGTTTTATCCATTCCTACTTTTTGTTGAGTTGACAAAGTTTTATTATTATATATATATTTCTTTTCACTGACTCTCTCTACTACATCTTTAGTCGCCTCTACTCATAAAAATTCCCACGCCTACACTGAAGTTCAGAACTATGGCTTAGGTCTCTGTCCTAATATGATATTGGTGATATTGAAGATAGAATTGTTGAGCTAGCCAGTTATTAAACTGAAGTCCTAGATGCTAAGATATGTCTGCTTCCTCCTCTCTCTTCAGGAAAAGTTAAACAGATTAAGAAGAAAATCTCAGAACAAGGAAGCTGAAATCACTGAGACATTATTTCAACTAATAGGCTTTAAAGGATGATAATAATCAGAATGATTTCTTGGACAGAAACCCAATAGCCAAACCGATTACCAACAACCACTAAAGATTTTAAGTATAATGTGATGCTGAATGCTAGGAACATGGCTTAAAACTCTCAGAGCCATCTCAAATAAGTTGAAGGTGCATTTTGCTGAAATATGAACTTATAACTATAGATATATTAATCAAATATTAATAACAAGATTAATAGTCATGGCACCTAGGGAAATGACGTGAGTGAGAATGCACTGTAAGGACCTTCAAAAAGCTAATCCTCCATAAAAGCTATGGGAACACTGGCCAAAAAAAAAATGGCCAAATCAACTTTTTCAGAACTCTGGAAATTAATCACAAGCTTTCAAAAATCTGATCAACAGTAATTCAAGAAAAATGGTTGAATCTTGCTCAGAGTAGTAAGCCTTTTGGTGTTTTACTTTCCCAATGCACAATCCTCTCACCCTTCCCAAGCTCCATAGTAACCTTCAGAACAAACCCCATAATCACAGTGAAAACCAGCAGCCCATGAACCACTGCACAGGGAAAAATGGTTTCAAAGCTTCCCAAAACCACTATTCTCAAAATTGTAATTATTTAACCTGTCTTCCACTTCCATTAAACCCAAATTCACAGGGCCTTTCTTTATTTGACCTAATTTAGACATTTCTCAGTGCAAACACCCTTTTCCTTGGACTTTTGAAAACAATCTGTGATTATTGTTTAATACTGTTTTTGCCTAAAACAGTGATAAAATTTGGGGCAAATAAGAAGGTAACATAAAAACTTACAGAGAAAAGCTAGGGAATGAGATATACACGGGATCTTTGAAAAGTTCCAACATATTCCTAGGAATCTAAATGGCCATGCAAGAGGGTAGGACAGTGTGCTTGCCCAGGAAAGACTTAAGGAAGCCCTAATCTCTCACCACTGGCTGACATTGAGGCTCTGCATGTGCCAACAGGAGGTAAAGAATAAGGCAGAGTTATAAACTGCTGGAGGGCTGAATGCATGCCCCAACAATCACACAGAGAACTTCTGCAAAGGCTAAAAGTTTGGGTTGAATCATTTAAGAAAATCTCTGTCCAACCATTAGCTGACCACAAAGATAACTAAGTAGTGGGAATTTGATTTCCAGATCTGACATATTATTTAAAATGTCTAGTTTTCAAGAAAAATTTATAATATGTTCAAAGAAAAAAGAAATGATTGCCTATACATAGGAAAAGAAGATGGTAGAAGTTATCCCTGAGGAAGCTCAGATGTTAGATTTACTAAAAAACTTTGAATCATCTATTTTATATATGTTTAAAAAGTGAAAGAAAACCATGTCTAGAGAACTAAAGGAAAGCATGAGATTGATGTCTTATCAAATACAGAATATCAGTACAGATAGAAATTATAAAGTGAACCAAATAGAAATTCTAAAAATTTGAAGTACAATAACTGAAATGAGATATTCACTAGAGGGGCTCAACATCAGATCTGAGAAGGCAGAAAGAACCAGCAAATTTATAGATCAGTTAATTGACATTATCCAGTCTAAGGAACAGAAAGAGAAAAGAACAAAGAAAAATGAACCAAGACTGAAAGACTTGTGGACACAACTAAGAATACTAAAATATATTTAATAGAAAATCTAGGAGAGGAGAAAGAAAAAGGACAGAAAGAATACTTGAAGAACTAGTTAGTAGCTAAAACTTTGCTAAATTGATATAAAAAAAACACCTTAATCTATACATACAAGAAACTCAACAAATTCTAGGTAGGATAAACTCAAATAGATCCACACCTAGACACTCTTCAATTAAAATACAAAATAGAGACTGAACTTGAAAACTCCCTGAGCAGGCAAAACCATTTAAGTCACATAGGGTGATACTTAATTTACTTATTCTGTAAAACAAGTGAAACTTAACTTGGGCTACTTACAAATGTGTCTAATAAGCATAAAAGAAACAACTAATCTTCCTAAAAATAGTATAAGATAATCACTTTTAATCAATTCTCTGTCATCTGGCTTCTGGATTCTGTAATGATTGGTTATTACAGAAACCCCCACTGTATTAGCCAATTATTACAAAGATTAAAAAACTTCCTCACAAAGAAAAAAGAAAAAACAAAAACAAAAAACAAAGAAACACACAAAAAACTTCCTCATATTCACTTTACTAGCCATCCTATATATAGCATCATGCCCCTGAGCTTCATTTCATATAAGTCTTTGAATTTGAAAGTTCCCAGTTCACGAGCTGTTCTTATACGCACAATGAATTCTTACTAAATAACATTTATTATTTTGGTGATCTATATTTTGTTATTTCTGAATTTTTGACAACTATTAACAATCTGTATGAAAGTAAAAGAAAAAAAGAAAATCTTGAAAGTATGATACCTAGTTGTCTCTTTATTTTTTATTTAAAAATGTATGCTTTGAACTATCTATGCCATCATATACTCAAACAGCCAAACACAAGCATTAGAATTGGATTTCTATAGAAGTGAGTATTTGTATGGGAAATTGTTATTATAGTAGCTTACAGAAGGCCTGATTGTTGGCTCTTGTATCCATAATCAAAATTCTTGTAGGTAAATTATCTCAGGGGGAAAAAAAAACCCTTGATTATTAAATAACTCAAAATATAAAAACCATTACTGAATTATCTCAACAATCAACTTCTATTTATTCAGCTTGACTGAGAAATGACATATTTCTTAATTGATTACTCTGGGCGACTAAAAGATATCTGCTCTTTCTACTTTACATAAATTGCCATTTTTCAAATAATCAAGATAATAACATGAAAAACAGAAAACCTACTGAGAACGACCATTTTTTATTCAGTGCTTAAACCTTGTTTATAGCTTTAATGTCTCCATGGAGAAACAATTTCTCATTGTCCAGTACTAGAGCTACAGCTGGCTTTAGAAACTTGGGCTGGATGTGTACCAAGTCTTAACCAGTCCTTGGATGTTGCTTTAAAAAATCAATTCCTTGGTTATATGAGTGTGTACACATGTCAAATCCATCAAAATGTATACTAAGGCTTGTGCATTTTATTGTATGTACCTCTATTTGAAAAAAACAAATACACAAATAAATAAAAATTTTAATATATAAATCAATTCCTTATGTCAGTTTAGTTACTCTTTCTCATCAAAGTAGCAGAAAGAAAATGCCAAATAAATCTGTTTGACCTTTCCATGGTTTGGACTTCAGACACATAAACAATTGTTGTACCTGGCTATAAATTAAATACTTTGGAAACTATTGAACACTCTTGGATGACTGGGGCAATGTTTCATAGGCTTTTTCATAGAATCTTTAAGGACTTCTCAGGACATGAATAAGTTCATCCAATGTCCTAAGGTATATTCCTTAAAGTCAGTAACACTTTGATGTAACAGAAGAGTCTGCTTCAAACAGTTCAAAAGGACTGTGAATTTTATTGGAGAAAAATACTAGACCCAAAGTCTTATTTTTATTGAGTTTAATCCTCTAGTAGAGATAAGAGTAGTGTAAACCTGCTAGGGAAAGACTTAAAAAAGTTTATGGTACTTGGAACAGGGCAGAGGCCACTTTCTTTAATAGGACTGCTACGTACCTGGGCTAATCTACAAAGCAGTAGCTTTCTTTCCTACATGCCAATGTGCACAGGCAGGAGAGGAGAAAAGATCAAGTTTCTTCCAGGGCAGTAAGTCATTCACTCATTCAACAAATATGTAATAGAAAGCTCCCACTGACCAGGCACTGTACTAGACCCTGGAGATGGTGAACATAAACAGATACAGGTTCTACTCTTATGGAGGATATAGTCTAGTGAGGAATAGTTATTCTTCTCCATATTTCTAATTATACAAATTTCCATTAAGAGTTTTCTAAATGCCTTTCAAAATACTACAAAAGTACTCATCAACCACTGAAATTTAGAACCAAAAATGAGGTGATTATATTAGCATATTCCAAATTTCAGAACACTGGGCAAAATTTAGAAACCTCTATCTCTACCCCAGCCCCATATACAGCCCCAAAGACCATACATAGTCCTATATCCTGCCAAGCTGATAGGGACAACTATGGCCTTTTTGTTGTATTTGTTCTTCTTAGGCTCAATCTGAAGATGGCATGCTCATTTCAACTAAAGAAGAAAGTGCCCTGGGCAAGATGCTATACCCTTATCCCTTTGTTTTCTGACTGGTCCTTGGAAGCCTAGAAATTTGACAGGAAGAACCACCTCCTCCCAAACGGTGTTTTGTTTTATGTACTTAGTCAAATGCTCAACAAGCACATGAAAAACTGTGCTGACCCACTGTTGCTATTTCCTTCTCCTTTATTTCCCTCTTGCATTCCATTTGTAAACCTGCATGGGTGTTAAAATGGAGAATTTGTGATCAGAGGAGCTATGGGATCAGGGCTTGGAACAGATAGCTGCAAAATATTATTAGTCATTGCTTTTAATGGATTGAAGCAGCATGAACACCTGCCTTACTGAGGTGGACAAAAGGTGAGACTGTAGAAATGAATTAAACTCATTTTGTTTCTAGGGGAACATGCAGGACATACCGAACACAGTCAAACCTGTTTCTTCCTTTTCCCAGTGATTAATGAAAGGAAATAGTGAAAAGACATTCAGCATTTGTGTGAAATCATCAGACTTCTAACTAACTTCAATGCTGGATAAGTAACACAATGGCTTCATTACTAATATTTCTCTTCATATTGTAGAGGTGATAAAGGCAAACTTTGGTAATGAGGCAACATAAACTGAATGGTCAGTCCATACCAGGTGGTGGGGCAAGGTTGGAGAGAGTGGTAAAGAGGCGAGGAAAACAAGCATCTCCAAATTATTACCACTTGTCAGTCTCCAACTCTCTGAGTGCTTCATAACTGCCTTTGGCTCGGCCCTGAGCTTTTTCCATTGAATATTTGCTGAGAGGCTTAAAAATCATGCACAAAAAAGGAAGCTTAGACACAGAAAACTATCCCCAACAGGACAAATCTGTGAGACCATGCACTGACATCAGCATTCACAGCCAGCCTGGGGCTGTCTTGCAGCCCTGAACCTCGTTGGAAATGACATCCTTCTTTTTGGAAGAATTAAAAATAAAAAGAGATATGGATTCCTTGATGTACCCCAACTGCTCCTTTTTAAAAAATTTCAGACAACGTGGCTGGAACCCTTTCCCATGGGAGCTTGAAAAAGCAGAAGGGCCCTCGGAAATCCCTGCCTGACATCCCTCTGAAATCCTCATATAAAGCAGATGGTCAATACTGAGAAGAACAGAAATAAAGAATGCTTTTCAGAGTCCTGGGAAAATGGGTAGGTGGGAAAATAACCTAAATTAATGCTATTAGAGTAATGGTTCCTGACTGTTTCCTCTCAGAGTCCTCCATGTCCCACATTTGCCCTTATTAAAGCAAAAGCCCTAGTTGATCTCTTAGCACAGTATTGAACCTGAATTCCATGTTCCCCTAGAATGTCCATGGATGGTCATCAGGAGATCCACAAATCTATGGAAATGGGCAAAAATTCACATTCATTTGTTCAAAGAAGTTTTTGAAAAGCTACCTCACAACTTTTATCAGATCCTCAATGGGCTCTTTTACTCTAAAAAGGTTAAACATCACTGTTTTGGATGCTGCCACTACTGAACATTTGTGCCTTCCCTCTCTAATTCCAGTATACTCCAGGGGGAGAGAGAAAAGAAAAGAAGTTATGTCTGAGCAGGTGGTGGGAGGCAATTCATGTCAGTCAGGAGCAGTTGGTTGGAATAGCTAAAATGAACTCCACTGCCTAAATCTCTGCCCCATCCTTTCATCTATTCAAGATTACCAGCCTTCTCCATTCCGTCTACTCCTTCCAAAAGTGAAGAAACCTCAAGCTCCAATTGAAAAACACTACCCTGATTAACAAATGTATTCTAAGTACTTCATCCTTGGCCCCAAGATTCCTTTATTTATACACAAGATACTGTCCACATTTGGAATTGTTCCTATCTTAATGTCTTTACATTCTTTTTCACGTACCAAATTGAAACTTGAAAGGAAATCTATATATTCTGACAACTTTTAAAACATGGATGACTTCACTAGTGCTGGTCTAGCATCACCCTAGCTTCCCAGGCAGTACACATATCCTTTGCTTCATAGAACCAATAGAATTCTTCTGCCAAGTTTTAGAGAGAGCATTTTTTTAAAGGATCATCACATTTCTTTCAAGCAGGTGAATAAAAACCAAATTCCTTGCAGTGGACCACAAGGTTTACATGATCGCATCTCCCCCACTCCCAGCAAACTTACTACTTTTCTGCCCTCATCTTCTGCCATGTTTCTCCTCGCTCTGCTACTCCAGCCACATGTTCCAGAAACACATAAGCACTCCAGCCTCACATCCTTTGCACTGCCTCTACCTAGAAAGGATCTTGTACCAGAAATCCCCCATAGCTGGCTCCCTCATTTTCTTCTGGTCTCTACTCAAATATCACCCGATCAGAAAAGCTTTTCCTGACCACCTTATTTAAAATACCTCTGCCAGTTTTCTCTTTCCCCTTCACCCTGTTTTATTTTTCACTCTAGCATGTCTCAGCACCTGACATGTTTATTTTCTCCCCTGACTAGACTATAAGCTCCACGAAGGTAGAAACTCCATCTGCCTTGTTCCCTACACTCTATCCCAGCACCTAGCACAATTCCTAGTACATAATAGGTGCTCGATATTTGTTGAATGAACAATGAGCAGAGAATGATGAGCAGAGATCTCAATATCAGAGTCCCAAATTGAGTTTCTCTTTGGTGATTTAGGGAAAAAGAAAAAAACTTTGTATTAACCATGTACGTAATGTCTATTCCAAAGTCACATGAGATCTTAAAGTATAAGTTTCACTGCCAAGCACGCCAATATAAATTACAACTCCCTTTATTCTTTGTCAAAGCTCCTTTACCTTTTCTTTCATAGCGCTATTCAATGTGTAGTGATCATGTGTTTGTTTTTAAAAAGATGTTTAACATCTGCTTCTTCCAGTTAGAATGAAAGCTGATGAGGGTCACAGACATGTCTTCCTTTTTGACTACTTACATTGTTAGCAACCATGTGCACTGATGGGGGCCTGGTGGACTCTCAATGAATATGAGTTGAATAAGTAAATGAATAAATGAGAAGACCTTTATAGAAGTTAAATCCTCCCTTTTTCTTAGCTATGCTGTTTCAATAGCAAAGCAGGGGATGCAGGGATCACAGAGATGAGAAACTCAATGTGGAACTCTAACATTGAGCTCTCTGCATCCATCAGCCACTGTTTGAGGATTTGAAGTAGAAGTGGGGACATAAAGGAAAGCAAATCACCAATTTAAATGAATATTTTACTTTCCACTTTTGACATTGTGTGATCACTATTCATGTAGATTTTGAGAAAACTGGTCAACAGAAAGAAGCAGAAGAAGGATACTTTCTCATATTTGGCTTGATAGAAAAGATGTAAGTACCATCTATAGTTACTAATGTTCTGTTCTCCAAATCTATGAAAAAAAACAGACATGGAGCACAGTTTCAAAGCTGTTTAGGATTTGACAGTTTTGCTGACTAACTTGACTCTTCAAATCACTCAAAGATCATTGAAACTTTATTTTTATACAGAGAGCAGATGCGTGAGAACAAGCGTAAAGCTTGTTTTCATTGTTCTCTTTGGAGCCCCCATCAAATAAAACCTTACATTTCTATGGTTATCTACACTTGAGCATTTTTACCTATATGGATTCTTTCATTTAATGCTCACTACTCTGGGAGATGGGTACTATTGATATCACCATTTTCCACATGAATATGCTATGACCCAGAGAGGAGCAATGACATTCCACAGGTTACACAGCTGGTAGATGACAAAGTCAGGATTGTTAACCTAGATTCTTAACTCTAAGTCCAGTGCTCCTTCCATGACTTCCTTCTGTTTCCATATTTTGCTCCCAGATAAGTTTGGTTTTCTAGGGTGGCAAATTTGTCCTGGTTTGCCTAGGTCTTCCTGGTTTTAGCACTGAAAGTCCAGTGTCCCAGGAACCCTCTCAGTCCCCAGTAAACCAGGACAGTTATTCACATTACCTATCACTTAGACCAAATCTACAACTCATCTTTCTTTCTACCCTACAGTGTCCATACTTCAACCCAAATTTGGTGTCAAAAAATTTGATATTAGTTTTATCCCTGTGCTCTTATTTGTCATATTTATATATACACATATACCCTTTGCATATAGAGAACAAAGATTTAGAGAAAATAAATCTGTTCTTTTTTGTTTCATGCCTAATACAGCATCCAGTGCTAATAAAGTCTGTTTAATAATTCTGTAACAGGGACTGTGATTCATTTAAGAAGGAACAATGAAGACGGGATTCAAGGTACAGGGGTCTACTCTTTGGTTATAGACAAGACCCTTCCCATCTTTGGGTATCTCAATTTCCTCATCTGGAAATACTAATAATAATCTTTGCTCTGCCTATACCATAATGTTAAAATGAGATATGTATAAAAATAACCTGTAAAGGGCTAAGTATATTAGCAACATTGTATTAGAAAGGCAGAAGGAAGATGATGAGCCTAGCCTCATGGGAAGTGTGCAGTGGAAAAGCCTGGTGCGTGTCAGCGTTTTTGTACTCAACACTGCCCCAGGAAGGAAGCAATAGATCATTAAGGCAGTGGAAATCAACAGACTACTTCCACCACAGTCATACCATTCGGCCTGCACAGACACAACCTTAGCTTTGCCTTCATTATCGTCACCTGATGGCTAAGAACATAGCACTCTTTCATTGTTTGGAGCCTATTTACTAAATTTGCCAAATGTGTTCACTGCCCCTGGGTAAAATTAGCAATAGGCAAGATGTTAACATCTTGCCATTATTACCTAGACCACTTCTCAAATTACAGGAAACTTAGAAATAGCCCCCATGCTCATATTTCTAGATAATAAAGTAAACATAATTTAAGAAAACTAACAATATTAAAGCATTGGACCTTGGAGAGCTCCTAACCCACACTTTCCTCATCCAAAGAGGAAATGACATATGTAACCAACTTCCCAGAGCTCTCACACCCACTTATTTATACTAAGGAGCCTGGTGATGAGTGCACAGCCAAAGCCTAAGATTCAATCTGGAAAAAAGAAAACCAGGATGAAAAAGAGATCTAACACAGAAGAGGTCTTTGCAGTTTGGCATTTCAATGAGTTTGGGGCTTTTACAGAGTGAGCATGAGCTCCAAGGGGAGGCTGTTGCCACAGGGACCATGATAGCTTAGCTGAGGCAATGCCTTGAGGTTGGTGAGACCCTCTCACCTCCCACCAGAAAAAAAAACAGATAACAGCAAGATTGCTAAATCAGTTGGTCTTTGCTACATCTCTAGCTTCCCTTTCTGTGGTTTCCCAGCTACATTCCGAAGCAGTGGTTGTGTCAGACTGACTGATGGCCAGAGTCCTCCTCTCCACACAACATTTTTCTTTCTACTGCCTTCTTTGCTGATGGCAGTGGGTAAAATGGGCAATAACCTCCCAAATGGATAACCTGCCCCTACTTGCGCCCCCCCATCAAAGTCTAATCTTCATACAGAAACCAGAGAGGTCCTTCTAAATTCTCTATAGCTCCCTATCTCACACTGAGTAAAAGATGAAGTACTTGACTATTACCCCCAAGGCCCTCTCTGTCTGTCCGCTGAATCCCCAGTTACTTCTCTGACCTCATTTTCTACTTTTGTTGTTCATTCAACCCCTGCCACACTGGCCTCTTTCCTACTCAGTATATGTACCAGCCTTTCTCTTGCTCCAAGGCCTTTGCATTGGTCTGTACCCTCTCCCTAGAATGCTCTTCCCCAGACATTTGTATTTCTTCAGCCTTTTACTAGACTGTCATATTCTCAGTGATCCCTTTACTATTTTCTCCAGCTGAAACTGAAACTCTGTCACTTAGGATACTTTTGATATTTCCTATTACCTTTTCTTGTTGTATTATTTCTCTCCCTGGTACTTAGCACTATCTAACATATGACAACATATTTTACTGACCTTTTCAATTATCTGTCTCCCTTAAAAAGATTATGAGCTCTGTGCAAGTGAGGATTTTTATCTTCTTTGTATCCCTAGAACCTAGAAAAGGACCTCACTCACAGCTGGCACTTATGGAATATTTCTTAAAGAAATGAATAAGTGAGTGATTGAATGAAAGAGATTAATCTTACCATGCTAAAGTAATCAGCTGAGAGGGTTTTTCTTTCCAGGAGAAAAGAATGACTGTATGGCTTAACTAATAAAAGTACATATTCCATTTCACATGTCTGAGCCATCTGCAGACAGAAGAAGGAGATACTAAGATACTTGAGAGCAGAGAGAATGCCTTCCCTACTTGCTCTCAGAGGTGCCATCATTGTCCAATCCTTGCCTAAGGTGCTTAGCAGATAAGACTCATCAACAGAATGAGAGGTGCAGGGACTAATTCCATCACAAGTAAAGCTAGTCTGATTTTGTCAAGCTACTATAAATTGAGAATTTACTATGTGCAAAGCCCTTTATATAACCACCTAAAATTCCCACCCAAATTTATCAAGGTATATATCATTATTCTGATTTTGTAGAAGATGAAACTAACACCCAGAAAAACTGAGTAACTTTCTAAAAGTCCCATAATTACAAATATGCAGAAATATATCAAAAGTCACATAACTGGAAACCCAGATTAGTAGCACACATAAACTCTGTTCTTTCTGCTCTACCCTATTACTGTAGTTGAAGGGAGGAAATGTATCCTCATCCAAAGTTTCCATTTTGACCAAAATCCACAGACTTGGCATTACTTAGCATTGCAGTGAGTATTTTACATTCGCAGCTACAAAGGTCTCTGCACTGACAGGAATGAAATTGCTACCCTGCCCCACCCCCTGCAGCACATCATGACAAATGATGGTCTTCTTCCTTGGAAGCTGTTGACTATATTTGCCTCCATTTCTCTGACTTATCTCTCATTTCCATTAGCAGAACTGGAGCTGGAAGACCAAAACCAAAATGTCACACTCTCTGTCACATAGCAGTCCAATCACATTGGGAGAAGTGGAACACATGTACTCCTCCTTGTCTGGGGCATGCTAATAGGCTCTAAGGAATTCCAAGCCAGTATCACAGTACAGAGCAAGTTCCCAGGGACAACACGTTCCACTGAACAACAAATATTCTGGAGGCACCAGGCTCCCTGGAAGCCTGCCAAACAATTTTCCTCCTCTTCTTACAGCTACCCTCTTCCAAAAAGGAGAATCTGTTGTTCATCAAGGTATGCTGGGTGAGCACAGTGGCCAGGCCCTGTGCTAAGTGCAAAGGACAGAAAGGTGAATGTGATTCCATCTACTAGGGGAGAGAGACATGTAATCAAATGAAAAATGACTACTCAATGTGGCAATGATTATGGTGGGGGTAGGAAGAAGATCCAAGGAATACATTTTACAGATAAGGGAAACCGAGGCTCAAAGAAGGGAAATAATTCACACCAAATGACACTGTGTGACATTGAGCAAATAATTTTACCTCCATGAGCCTCAGTTCACTTATGATAATTTTGTATACCTCATAACGTCATTGTGAGGATTCATGGAGATAATGCATTGTCTTAGGCCAGAGCCTAAAACATACTAGATATGGAGGAAATACTGATCACTACTACTATTACAATGATGATGATGTTGCAGTTAGTTCTAGTTAATCCTTCAAGCGCAAGCTTCCTGCTTTGAAAATAGCATTCTATTTTACTCTATCACACTGGCTCAGGACAGGCCTCTCAGCAACACTGATCAGTATGACTTGACAAAGTCCTGGATTCACTTTTTTCATTTGCTAGGTTTGTCCTACTATCTCACTGGCTGCTCCTTTTTAGTCTCCTCTGCTTCTGTCTAATTTCCCTGACCATTAACCTTTAGATTGCCTCAAGGCACAGACTTCAGATCCATTCTCTACACTCATCCATAGGGCATCTCATTCAGGCCTAAAGCTTTTAAATTCCGTCTGTACCTTGATGACTCACAGATGTCTTTCTCTAGCTCGGACCTCTCTCTCTCTCTCCCCTGGGCTTCAGTGTCATGATGCCAATCCAGCATCTACATTTCAATATAGACCTTTCAAAGTAAATATGACCAAAATAGACTTCTTGATTTTCCACCCAAATTTGCACCTCCTTCTACCATTCCCCATTTTGGTAAATGCTCCCTACATCATTCCCGCTGTTCAAACCAAAAATCCAGGCACCTGCTCTCTTTTCCTCCTATCCTACACCCCATCCATTAGCAAGTCCTGTTGGCTATGCCTCTAAAATTCATGAAATTCACAAATTTACTCACTTCTCATCCCTGCATTGCTAAAATATTAGGCTAATCCAATATATTCTTTGGTCTAAATTACTATGTCTTGCCAATGGGTTTCAGCCCCTGACAAGTTCACTATGGATTCAGTGTAACCAAAGAAATTGACAGCAAAATGTTCTTGGGGTGAAAGGGTTATACCCAACTTTATTTCCAGGTGGCAGGTCAGTCACTAAAATCCCATGCATTCAGAACAAGCCTGCTTGCAAACAAGCCGGTCTCTGCCTCTGGACCCCTCTGCCTGCACAGCCATCCTCTGGGCCTGTCTGCCTGCACAGCCATCCAACACAGCCTCATTCTGGGCTTCTCTGCACAGTCGTCCCACACAGCCATCCTCTGGGCCTCTGTCCTTGGCGCTGCCACCACTCCAGCCTCTGGTGTGCTCTACTGCAGCCTTGCAGGTGTGCCACCGTGTCACATGCAGAGCACTGGGCAGAGCTCTTTATATAGAGTCAACAGCAATGTATTGCCCACAGGTGTGCAGTGAGCTAGTCAACCAGAGCTAGGTAAGAATCCTAACCACAGGAACTCTCATTTTATCCACACTACAACATCCTCCAATATGATCTCCTTGCATTCATTCTTGCAATCCTTCTATGCAGCAGCTAGAGTGATTATTCTAAAATAATTATTCAGATAATGTGATTCCTCTGCTTAAAACTTCCTACAATGATTCTCATTGGACATCCATAGGTAAAGCAGCATAGCTCTGCTCCAACTCCCAGGGCATTTTTTATTCCACTATTCTGTTTCTTTCCTTTATAGCACTTATCACTATTTGAAATGGTATGTGCATATAAATAATATTTGTCTTGTTTACATTTTCAAATCTCTTCCTCACACACCAGTCAACAGAATATCATTGTCAGGAGGCAGGAACTTCCGCTTATTCAATTCTCTATCCCCATCAGTTAGGACTTAGTGGCTGGCACAGTGGGACTTCAGCAAACATTTGTTAAGTACAAGAATAAAAAACAGAAACCTTACTAAAAAGTCAATTTGACTGGGTCCCAATATCCCTGCCTCTGTCTATGAAACCCCCTCCTCAAACAAAGTCCATGTTCTAGGTAAGATCAAAGAGAGTTTGAGAAAAAGCTGCTTTCCACCCCACCTTGATGCTGGCAGGTAAATTAAGCATCAATATAGCTCTCTGAAAGTATTCTTTTCATGGCAAAACTGTGATTTCTCCAGTCTACAAAAGATTTAAATGAAAAAGAATCTATAA
Source organism: Manis javanica (assembly GCF_040802235.1). Classification (NCBI taxonomy): domain Eukaryota; kingdom Metazoa; phylum Chordata; class Mammalia; order Pholidota; family Manidae; genus Manis; species Manis javanica. The sequence continues at coordinate 102,800,178 of NC_133174.1, read as the reverse complement.
TGATCAAAAGTACTATTCTTAACTATGGTGTGGGGAACATGGAAGTTCCTAAGGCCAGGATCCTCAAATGACCCTAAACTGCTTGATGATATAATTGGCCTACTGCTAGGCTAAAGCTTCCACACCCATAGACAATGAGCTATTATTGACTGAGTCACTATGTAAAGAGCTCTGCCCAGGGCTCTGCACAGAGGCAGAGATGGAGGTGGATTGTGGACCTGCAGACTGCTAGATGCAGATGTGATTCTAGTGCTACACCTGCTGCTGTGAGAATAAAGCCAGGTGTAAACCTTTTTACCCCAAGAATGTTCCATTGTCATTTCTCAGTCTCACCAAATCCATAGTGAACTTGCCCCAGGCTGAAACCCTCAGGCAAGACATATGGTCATGATGAATGTAAAATAATTAAGATATTTTGACTAGTGTCCACTTGCTTGTCACATTCCACTTAAGGAGGAGGTTATAAATAAAGAGGTTAAAAACATAATGTGTTGTAAATACTGTATAGGAGAAGAGCTCTGGCACAGAAACCTTCAGGCGAATCATTCTGCTGATGGATGGCTTATTGCTACAGAAATAAATTGACTTCTAGAACAATAGACACATGGAAGGAGTGGAAGAGCATGTTGACATGTAGTCACTCCAAGCAAGCATTAGGAGCCTTGAAAATAGGTCAAAGTTGGGATTAAAAATCAGGATTATCCCTAGGCAACATTGAATAAGGAGGGAAGTTGTCCAATGGAGGAAATAATAAGTGTAGGGGACTTTCAACATCTCTATTTATTATTCGGCTACATGGGAGAGAATAAGTGGACAAATAAAAGGGAATTTGGCCTGAAGCTTGTAGCACAGTGGGTTGCAACATTGAATTCACATCAGAATCACCTGTGAATATTAAAAGATGCTCCTGCCTAGGCTTCACTCCCAGTGATTCTGATTTAATTAATCTGGAGCAAGTCCCAGACACTAGTATGTTCTTTAAGCTTCCCAGGAGATTGCAATGTGCTATGACATGGAGTCTCAATGGTTGAAAACTACTTTTTGCTGACCTAAATCTTAGGAAGGCAGCCAATGTTTGTTTCTTTAATTCAGTGTGTGGATAAAGTGAAGGTTCCTATGGCCAGGATTCTCACCTGGCCCTGGCTGGCTAGCTCACTACACAGGTGTGGGCAATACATCATTATTGACTATATAAAGAGCTCCGCCCAGTGCTCTGGGTGACACGGTGGCATGGTTGCAAGGCTGTAGGAGAGCAGAAATGAGGCTGGAGTGGTGGCAGCACTGAGGACAGAGACTGTGATGGCTGTGGGGGTAGAGCGGCTCAGAAGCAGAAACCAGCTTGCTGCATTCAGTCGCTCTGAGTGGAGAGGATTTTAATGATTGACCTGCCACCATGGAAATAAAGTTGGCTATAACCCTTTCACCCCAAGGACGTTCTACTGTCATTTCTTTGGTCACATTGAATCCATAGTGAACTTGTCCAGGGCTGAAACCCACTGACAGGACACAGTGATTCTCAAATTATGGTCTCCAGACCTTCAGAAAGTGTCACTCAGGAACCTGTTAGAAATGCAAATTATGGGGCCCCACCTCGGATCTACTGAATCAAAATTCGGGAGTTAGGACCCAGTGATTTGCAGTTTAACAAGCCCTCCAGGTGATAATGATGTACCCCCCTTAAGTGGGAGAACCACCGCCTTAACCAGCAGCAACAGATTAAGCAAACAGAATATACCCCCTCTGTCGGCAATAAACAGCTGGATCTACAAGGAGATACAAGAGGTTCTTTAACTCCAAACTGGGCTGAATTACAATAGCTGGAGGATCTTGTAGCGCCAAAAAGTAAATAAAGAATTGCTTAGAAAAACAAAAGAGGGGCATGTCAAAGGGACATAGGAGCTGACTTAAAAGAGATTCAAATAGCCAAAACTTGAACAATTTGAGCAAAAAGATAAGCAAAAATAGTATTGGATTATAACCCAAAGAATAAAATAAATGTATGAGTCCGTATAAGATACATGACTGAATAAATAAACGGTAGAGAAGTAACAGCTCCTCCTTACTCAATAATTCAAATTAATAAATGAAGAAGAAATGGGGAAATAGAAACTATTTTACCACCACAGTAATAATTGCTGCAGGCAAAATCCACAGATAAACGCTAAAATTAGTGCGTAAAACTTTAAGGAGAAACAGGATATTTACATAGCCTCCAGGTATATTTTCCAAAATAGTTATTAATTACTGTGTTGGTTTTAACATATGTCCGCAATTTTTTGATACTCCTCCCTCCTGGAGATGAAGGGAGTTTAATTCATCACCCTTTGAGTATTGGATGGACTTAATGACTTTCTTTTAATGAACAGTGTGCAAACAGAAAAATAGTACTTTACAGTGGAGAAATCTCGCAGATGCCACCTTAACCAAGTGACCAAGATTAACATCACCAATGATAAGTCATTTTGATAGCATGCAACCCTTGATATTATGTGAGGAGACAATCACTTCACCTCTGCGGTATTATTTCCCAAAATCCATAACCTCAATGTAATAATGAGAAGCTATCACACAAACCCAAATTGAGAGGCAATCAACAAAATACTTGACCAGTACTTTTCAAAAGTGTTAAGGTCATGAGAGACAGGAAATACTGAGGAACTCTCAAAGATTGGAATGACAACTAAATGGGATGTGATATCCTGTTTTGAATTTTGAATAGTAAGTAGACATGAGTAGAAAACAGGAGAAATCTGAATAAAGTCTATAGTTAGTAGTATTGCACCAATGTTAATTTCTTTGTTTTGATCACTGTACCATGCATAGTCATGTAAGATGCTAACACTATGGGAACTTGGGCAAAGTGTAGATGGGCATATTATAAGCTATTTTTGCAACTCTTCAACAAGTCTAGAATTATTTTTTAAATAGTTGAAAAATCCTTGTAATATTTGTTGTAGATAGAGTTGATTCTAAAATTTGACAAGCTGACACTTAAGTTTACAAATGAAAATGACCTAGAGTAGCAAAACAACTTTGGGGAAAGAAAGCAAAATTGGAAAACAAGTACTATGTAATTTTAAGACTTTTTATAGAGTTAAAAAATCAAGACAGTGTGCTATTCAGGTAAGAATGCATAAATGGATCAATGGAGCAAAATACAGAACCAAGAAATAGATGCACACAAATATGTTCAAATGATTTTTGACAAGAGTTCAAAAGTAATTCAATGGAGAAATGAAAACAGTTTTAGTAAATGGTGCTAAAAATATTGGATGTCCATATTCAAAAAAGAAACATCAATCCCTATCTCACACCACATACAAAAACTCAAATGAATCATAGATTTAAATTTAAAACTTAAAATTTTTAAACTCCAAGAAGAAAACATGGGAAAATATTTTTGTGACCATAGGTTAGGCAAAGATCTTGGATACAATCCAGAGGACAATCTACACAAAACAATTGATAAGTTGGACTTCATAAAAATCATAACTTCTCTTTAAAAGACACTGGCAAGAGAATAAAAAGACAAGCTACAGACTGGTAGAAAATCATTGCAAAGGATGTTTGATAAATGATCTTCAAATCTCAATATAAGGAAGACATTGAATCAATTTTTTAAATGGACAAAAAATTTGAACAGGCACTTCAGCAAACATACATATGACCAATAAGCACATGAAAAGATATTCAACAACATTAATCACTAGGGGAATTCAGATTAAAATGATAATCATATACTAACACACATCTCTCAGAATGCTCAAAATTAGAAAGGATGACCTAAGTATTGGTGAATATAAAACAACTGGAACTCGAGAGGGTGAAAAAAGATGGCAGAGTAGGAAAGCAATGTGGAAAACTCTTCTCCCAAACACACACAAAGGAAGCAACTACAGCAAATACAACCAAACCTGAAAACAAACTGAAGACTGCAGAACAGACCACCCACATCTGGTGAAGAAAAGACCACACAGAAAAAGGTAAAGTGGCAGAGCCACAATCAAGCAAGACCCAATCTTCCCCCAACCCAGCCCACAGGCAGAAGTAAGAGGAACAGAACAGGGAGGGGACAGGCACTCAGGAACACTGCACACCTGGCCCTGAAGATCTGCTCTGGGAGAACAAGTCCACATTGCCTTGGGTTCTGGTGATTAGCAGGGCTGGACAACAGGGACAGGTGGAACACTCTGGGAGGCTGAGACTCCAGCCACTTGTGGAGGACAGGTATGCTCTACCAGTCCCTCTGAGACCCAAAGCAGAGGTGGCAATTTGAAAGATTGGCCAGCAGCAGGAGGGGTGCCAGAGGGTCAGAGGGTTAGACAGAGCCCTTGCCGCAGGAGAAAGGGCAGGTGGCAGATACCTACCCAGCTCTCTCTTGGCCCAACAGGTCATATACTCTTGGGCTACCCAGACGCTCCATTCCCTTTGCTGGCAACTCAGCCCCAAGGCACTTCCCTGCACACTGCCAGTGCACCAGCCCACTCAGCCGAGCAGCATTAGACTTTGCTGCTTGGCAGGCAGAGGGAGGCTTTCACAGCTTTCTCAGCCCTGTTTCAGCCCAGTTACAGAGATGCCTGTAAGATCCAGCTCCAAGAGCTCCTTCCTCCCTGCAGGTGGCAAAGCCTGGTGCTATGCCCCTCACCACTGCCAAGGGGTGCCCATGTGACTCACTGCTACACCTGGGTGTCCAGGCACCCTGCAACTGTACAAATTGCTGTGCTATGCAACTGCCCTAGAAGTGGGTGACTGCCCCACCCACCTAGTTAACTTAGCTGCCCAACCATTGCAGAAACCACTGACCTTATCACAAATGGCCAGCTGAGGCAAACTGCCAGCCACAGTGGCCTGAGATAGACCACTGCTGGTAGACAGACAGAAAATTCTCCTCCCACATTACCCACCAACAGCAACTGGGGCTCCACCACAAAGGAGAAAAAGGCACTGGAGAGGAAAGATTCTTGAGCTTCTAGACACCACAGGGCACCTTCTTCATAAAGCCATTACTCTCTAGATTAGGAAGCATAACAGATCCATCTAATATAAAGGAAGAAACACAGAAACAGTGACAAAATGAGGAGGCAGAGGATTATCTTACAGACACAACTACAGGCTAAGACACCAGAAAGATAGGTTAAATGAAGTGGAGATCACCAATCTTCTTGTAAAGATTTCAAAGTAAGCGTCATAAATATGCTCACTGATCTGTGGAAAGTACTGATCTCAGGAAGGACTTCAAGAAAGAGACAGAAGAGTTGAGAAAGAGCCACTCAGAGCTGAAGAAAACAGTAACTGAAATGAAATATACAATGAAGGGAATGAATAATAGATTGCTGCAAGTAAAGGAGATAATGAATGACATGGAAATTAAGAGACCAGGAAAACAACAGAGCTGAGGAACAGAGAGAAAAAAGAATCTCTAGAAAGAAGAGGATGATAAGAGAACTGTGTGACAACTCCAAACAAGAAAATATTTAAATTAATAGGGATACCAGAAAGCTAAGAGAGAGAGAAAGGGATAGAAAGCCTCTGTGAGGAAATAATTGTTGAAAATTCTCCAGTCTGGAGAAGGAAATAGACAGTCAGGTCATGGAAGCACAGGGAGCCCCTAACAAAAGGAACCCCAGGAAGACAACACCAAGACATGTAATAGTTAAAATGGAAGAGATTAAGGATAAGGAGAGAGTATTGAAAGCAGCCATAGAGAGAAAGAGATTACTTATAATGGAAACCCCATCAGGCTAACAGCAGACTTCTCAGCAGAAACTTTACAGACCAAAAGGGACTAGCAAGAAACATTTAATGTATTGAAACAAAAGGGCCCTCAACAAAGAATCCTCTACCTAACAAGACTGTCATTCAAATTCAAAGGAGATATTAAGCATTTCCCAGAGAAATAAAGGCTTGAGGAATTTATAACCACTAAACCAACATAACATGATATGTTAAAGAGACTGCTGTAGATGGAAATGTTCCTAAGGCTAAATAGTTTTAACCAGTGAAAATAAGTGTACAGTAAAGGTAGTAGATCAATTACTTACCAAGCAAGGATGAAATTAAAACAAAACAAATGCAGTAAAACCAACTATAAACAAAATCAGTCAAGGGATACACAAAAAGTTCCAATTATGACATCTAATACATATAATGTGTGGTGGAGGAAGAAGAAAAAATGTACTTTTAGGTTGTATTTGAAATAGAGCAATCAACTTAATATAGACTGTTATATAGTCAGAAAGCTATCCTTGAAACTTATGGTAACCACAAACCTAAAACTTATAATAGATACACAAAAAATTTAAAAAAGAGAAATCCAGTCACAACACTGAAGAAAACTATAAAATGACAAGAGAAGAGTTATAAGAGAGGAAGGGAGGAACAAAGAGGAGATATAAAGACAACCAGAAAACAATTAATAAAATGGCAATAAGTACATGCCTATCAATAACTACCTTAAATGTAAATGGACTGAATAAACCAATCAAAAGACATAGAGTGGAGGTTGCGGGTCAGCGCGAGCCACCGCAGGGAGTCAGTCACGGCTCTGGCTCCAGCGTGAGGCTGCAACCCCCGAGCCGCCTGGCCCCCTTTCCCCCTTCTCCCCTTCTTGTGCTTCTCTGCCTCTCATCTTTCTTGCCATGTGTTCTCCCACTCTGTTTCTGAATCTTGACCTTAACTTCTCTTCTGCCACTCACCCAGCTGGCGCGGGCCCTGCAGTGCCACCTCCCCTCCCGCAGCCTGCACCGCCTCCTGCGTGGGCATCCAGAGGGCCGCAACAGCCCAACAGAGCACAGCTGGGCCACCACTGCTTCCTGCACGATGCTTCTGTTTGAGTGCTGACACTCTCCTCCGCCTGAGCGAGCCACCGACCACCCAACAAAATAGGAAATGAGGCAAGTTATCCTTTGGAAATGTGCTCACACTTTGTTGCTGATGAAATTAAAAGGCTAGGAGAGAGATTTTTAAGAGCTTGATTTGTACAATTCTGGCTCTTTGTGGAAGAGTTCATGTCTCTGCCTGAGTTACAACAGAATCCTTCAGTACAGCGAGTAATAGACATATTAGACACAGATGGGAATGGAGAAGTAAACTTTAAAGAATTCATTGAGGAAGTCTCTCAGTTCAGTGTCAAAGGAAATAAGGAGAAGTTGAGGTTTGCTCTCCATATCTATGACATGGATAAAGATTGCTATATTTCCAATGGAGAACTCTTCCAGGTGCTGAAGATGATGGTGGGGAACAATCTGAAAGATACACAGTTACAGCAAATTTTAGACAAAACTATAATAAATAGAGATAAAGATGGAGATGTAAGGATATTCTTTGAAGAATTCTGTGCTGCTATACATGGCCAAGATATCCACAAAAAGAAAGATGGTGGTAGATGTGTGACTCTTTTTCAAAGAGTACCACCCAACACTTTTGCTTTCTTCTCCGTCTCTGAAGATCTGCTCAAGACATCCAGCAATGCTTTCTGTGTATTTAAATGGAAGTATTTTTCTCTGTGAAGCCACATTTTCCAATATGAGCATCATGAAGCCAGCTAAGTGTTTTTGAACTCTTTATTCTCTCAATAACTCAGTGTAGCACTTTAAAGTCTGAAGAACAGCAACATGACAAGAGCATATCAATGTGGTGAAGAAATGGAAGGGGTTGGCTTTTTAATTTATTTTTCTTCATCTTTCATAACAAGAAATTATCTATATATACATATGTAAATATGTATATATAGATATATATAGCTTTCTATATGTGTAGTAGGTTGGCTTTAATTTAATATACTTGATTCAGAAACAAAATGATAGAGTACAAAAGTGCCAAGCAGAACATAAGACATCTTCACTTTTATTTCACCTAGTTTTATATAGACAAGATTGTACAATGTGAGCAGAGTATTAGGCCAGCTGTTTTCCTTTTCCTGTGCTTTCTCCTTTAAGAGATTGGCAAAGCATTTGTTAACTTCCTATTATTTCCCTTAATTACATTTTTGTAACAAAGAACTTTGTAACGTTATTTGTACCTGTGAATATATTTCCACGGACTAGTCTCAATATTGAGCAGCTTTGACTACATCTCTGCTTGAGGAGAAAGTACAGTGCAATGCTACTGCCGAGAGCTTGTAACTGCACAAAGCCTGTGGCTGCCTCATTCTGTTACTTCAGAGCTATAGCCATTCTGTTTATTAATGTCCCTGAGTAGATGTAAATTACCAGTTGTGGTTTTACACAGAAAAGCCAGAAGCTGTCAAGGCAGTCATGGTTTATCTTAGAGTAATGAAGAGCACCTGAAGTAATCATGAACTGCTTAGAATGTTTGATTCATTACATGGGTTAATAAATTTGTCATGAAATTTATGTTTGAATCATAAATCTCCCTTCTGTTTCAAAAGACTTGCAGCTATTTCTAAAAAACTGGTGATACTTTAAGTGCACATATGTATCTGAAAACCCACATATATATGTGATTTAAATCTGTATGCCACAGAACAGCAAAATTTTATCTGAACTTAATATCTTAAATTTCTTTACCACAAGGCATAGAGAGTGCATGATGGTTTTCTTTTGGATTTGCCCATATATGTAATGAATGATAACAGAATATTTGTCTGATTTAAAGTAGTGTATCATGTTCCATCATTTGATATTATCCCTTTCCTTTTCTGCAAAGGTACTGTTCACTGGAAGAAAACATTTTGGTTAGCTTTCTAGGACAGTATTCTTTCTCTACTTAGTTTTTCTGTAAAAACTGATTTTATAATTATAGAAAAGAGCAGGATGAATCAAGGTGAATGAATCTTAAATCAGGCACACCTGTCTGCCATGGCTGCTCCTTCAGCTGAGTGCTGCACATCAGGGGCTCTGTCTGTGAGAGAAAAATCCTGGTGCTTAGTGTCTTTGCATGACATGGAGTTTTGTATGTAGATCAATTTAAAATGTACCTCTTGTTTACATAATTTGCATAATTTTAAAAGATATTGTTGCCAAACTTTGGAAATGTCAATGTTCAAACTGAAAATCTCCACTACATGTAACTTGCTGCCTCTGGATCAGTATGTGGTTTATAATCCCAGCCAGTGGTTTGATCTGTTCCAGTGTCAACTGCATATGCTCTGCTTCAAGGGGAAACTAGTCTTTTGTGAATTTTTTGTACGTAAGTATTTGTTACAAATATTTTAGCAAATGCTTTCTCTTTCTCTTGCTTGTGCATATGTTGGCTGGCATTACAGAAAAATAGTGCAAACATTATTTATTTCCTTACTGGGAAGTACGGGTTTTTCTTTTTTTTTCTTAGTGTGGCTCAGGGAGGGATGGTTTATGTTGAATGTTTAGTTTTTCTTCAGCATGAAACATCTTGTGGGATCTTTAGAAAACTTCACACTGTATGAATAAGAAAATAAAATATTTGAAACTTAAAAAAAAAGACACAGAGTGGCAGAATGGAAAAAGAAATAAGACCCATCTATATGCTGCCTACAAGAGACACATTTCAAACCCAAAGACATACACAGACTAAAAGTGAAGGGATGGAAAAAGATATTTCATTCAAATAATAGGGAGAAAAAAGCAAGAGTAGCAGTACTTATAGCAGACAAAATAGACTTCAAAACAAAGAAAGTAACAAGAGATAAAGAAGGACATCACATAATGATAAGAGGGTAAGTCCAGCAACAGGATATAATCATTGTAAATATCTATGCACCCAACATAGGATCACCTAAATATGTAAAGCAAATACTAACAGAATTAAAGGGAAAAACAGACTGCAACACATTCATTTTTGGAAACTTTAATAGATCACTCACATCAATAAACAGATAGCAAGACAGAAAATAAATAAGGAGACAGAGGCGCTAAAGAATATATTAGATCAGATGAACTTAATATCTACAGAACATTTCACCCAATAGCAGCAGTATATACATTGTTCTCAAGTGTACATGGAATGTTATCTAGAATAGATTACACACTGGGCCACAAAAAGAGCCTCAATAAATTTAAAAGGATTGAAATTATATCAAGCACTTTCTCAGACCACAGTGGTATGAAACTGGAAATAAATTACAAAAAAACAAAAAAAACCTACAAATACATGGAGGCTAAACAATGAAAAAATTAGTATGGAAATCAAGCAATACATGGAGACAAATGAAAACAAAAATTCAACAGTCCGAAATTTGTGGGATGCTACAGAAGTGTTTCTAAGAGGGAAGTACATAGCAATACAGGCCTACCACAACAAAAAAGAACAATCCCCAGTAAAAGCCTAAACTCACAATGAAAGAAATTAGAAAAAGAAGAACAAATGAAATCCAAAGTTAGTAGAAGGAAGGACATAGTAAAGATCAAATCAGAAACAAATAAAATAGAGGAGAATAAAATAACAGAAAAAAATCAATAAAAACAAGGACTGGTTCTTTGAGAAAATAAAGAAAACAGATAATCAGATAATCAAATTAGCCAGAATATCAATAAAAAAAGAGTACACAAATAAAATCAGAAATAAAAAAGGAATAGTCACAACAGATACCACAGGAATACAAAAAATTATTAGAGAATTCTACAAAAAATTATATGCCAATAAATTGAACATTCAAAAGAAATGGACAAATTCCTAGAAAAGTACAACCTCACAAGATTGAGCTAGTAATAAACAGAAAATTTGAACAGGCCAATCACCAGTAATGAAATTGAATTGGTAATAAAAAAACAACAAATAAAAGTCCAGGACCAGATGGCTTCAGCTGAATTCTACAAAAATTTAAAGAAGAGCTAATACCCATCCTTCTTAAAGTACTCTAAAAAGTAGAAGAGGGTTTTTACTTCTAAATTCATTCTACGAGGCTAACATCACTCTAATACCAAAACCAGACAAAGACACTACAAAAAAAGAAAATTATAGATCAGTATCCCTGATGAACATACATAGAAAAATCCTCAACAAAATATTAGCAAACTGAATTCAAAAACACTTCAAATGGATCATCCATCACAACCAAGTGGGATTTTTTTGAGGGATGCAAAGATGGTATGATATTCATAAATTAATCAGTATCATACACCAAATTAACCAAAAGAAGGATAATAACCACATGATCATCTCAATAGATGCTGAAAAAGCATTTGACAAAATTCGACATCAATTCATGATAAAAAATCTCAACAAAATGGGTACATACCTCAACATAGTAAGGCCATATATGACAAATACACAGTTAACATCATACTTAATGGTAAAAAGCTGAAAGCTTTTCCTCTAAGATCAGGAACAAGACAAGGATGTCCACTCTCACCACTTTTATTCAACATAATAGTGGAAGTCCTAGCCACACCAGTCAGACAAAATACAGAGATAAAAGGTATCCAAATTGGTAAGGAAGATGTAAAACTGTCACTATTTTCAGATGACATGATATTATTCATAGAAAACACTAATGATTCCACCAAAAAGACTATTAGAACTAATAAGTGGATTCAGCAAATTTTCAGGACACAAAATTTATATGTACACCTCTGCTGCATTCCTATATACTAAAAATGAACTAGCAGAATGCGAAATCAGGAAAACAATTCCATTTACAATTACATCCAAAAGAATAAAATACCTGTGAATAAACCTAACCAACGAGGTGAAAGACCCATACTCTGAAAACTATAAGACATTCATGAGAGAAATTAAAGAAGACAACAATAAATGGAAATCTATCCCATGCATGACAGGAAGAATTAATATTGTCAAAGTGGCCATCCTGCCTAAAGCAATTTACAGATTTAATGCAATCCCTATCAAAACACCACAGCATTTTTCAATGAACTAGCACAAATAGTTCTAAAATTCATGTAGAACCACAAAAGACTGCAAATAGCCAAAGCCATCCTGATAAAGAAGAACAATGCTGGGGGTATTACACTCTCTTACTTCAAGCTCTATTACAAAGCTGTCAAAACAGTATGGTACTGGCACAAGAACAGACCCATAGGTCAATGGAACAGAATAGAGAGCCCAGATATAAACCCATGCATATATGGTCAATTAATATATGATAAAGCAGCCATGAATATACAATGGGGGAAAGAAAACTTCTTCAATAACTGATATTGAGAAAACTGGACAGCTACATGCAAGAGAATGAAATTGGATTACTGCCTAAATCCATATACAAAATAAAGTTGAAATGGATCAAAGACCTGAATGTGAGACATGAAACCATAAAACTCTTAGAAGAAAACACAGGCAAATATCTCTTGAACATATGAATGAACAATTTTTTCCTGGACACAGCTCCTCAGGCAAGGGAAACAAAATCAAAATGAATAAATGGGACTACATCAAACTAAAAAACTTCTGTACAGCAAAGGACACCATCAGCAGAACAAAAGGCAACTTACAGTATGGATGAATAAATTTGTAAACAATTTATTTGATAAGGGGTTAACATCCAAAATACATAAACAGCTCATATGCCTCAACACCTAAAAAAGAAATGACCCAATTAAAAAATGGGCAGAGGATCTGAACAGATATTTCTACAAAGAAGAAAAACAGATGGCCAACAGGCACATGAAAAGATGTTCCACACTGCTAATCATCAGGAAAAGGCATATCAAAACCACAATGAGATATCACCTCACACCCATTCGAATGGTCACTATCCAAAAGACAAGAAATAACTAGTGTTGGAAAGGATGTAGACAAATGGGAACACTCTTAAACTGTTTTTGGGAATGTAAATTGGTACAATGGCTATGGAAAGCAGTACGGAGTTTCCTCAATATACTAAAAATCGAAATAATATTTGACCTAGTAATTCCACTTCTAGGAATTTGCCTGAAGAAAACAAATCCCTTATTCAAAAAGATATATGCACCCCTATGTTCATCACATTATTTACAATAACCAAGATATGGAAGCAACCTAAGTGTCTATCAGTAGATGAATGGGTAAAGAAGTTGTGGTACATATACACAATAAAATATTATTCAACCATAAAAATAAATCCTGCCATTGGCAACAGTACGGATAGATCTAGAGGGTATTATGTTTAGTGAAATAAGCCAGGCAGAAAAAGACATATACCATATGATTTCACTTATTTGTGGAATATAAAAACAGCAAAATAAAATGAACAAAAGTAGTAGACTCATAGATACTGAGAAGTGCCTTGTAGTTATCATGGGTGAGGGGTTGGGGTGGGTGGATAAAGGGACACAAAAATACTTAGTTATATAAGTTGGCCACAGGGATAGTAGTACAGCATGGAGAATACACTTAATGACTCTATAACATCTTACTACATTGATGGACAGTGACCGCACTAGTGGGGGTGAGGATTTAATAATATGGGTAACTGTTGAAGCACTGTGTTGTACATTTGAAACCACTATAAGATTGTATATCAACAATACTTCAGTTAAAAAAAAACAACTGGAACTCTCTCACAATGTTGTTGGAAATTTAAAGTGGTAGAGCCTCTTTTGAAGATAATTTGGCAATTTCTCAAAATGTTAAAAGTTAAACACACAAGAATGATATGATTTAGCCATTCTATTCCTAGGTATTTATTCTAAACACTAAAACCATTTTAAACTCTAAACACTGAAAACCATTCTAAACACTTTGATGTTTAGATGAATCTCAAAATAATTGCACTGAGTTAAAGAAACCAGACAAAAAAAGAGTATATACTATATAATTCCATTTATATAAAAATCCAGGAAATGGTATCTAATATATAATGACTAAAGGCAGTTTTCTAGGGCTGAAAGGGAAATACAAAGAGGAGCCTGTTGAAACTTTGGGTAATGATGGATATATTCACAATTTTTATGGTAGTATTGGTTTCATGCATGTAGACATATGAAAACATTAAGTTGTGTACTCTAAGTACAGTTTATTGTATGCCAATTATACCTCCATAAAGCTGTTTTTTTTTAAAGTACTATGGGAGTTCATAGCAGATAGACTCAAGATGGATCACAGTAGTAGGACATGTCTAACCTTCCCAATCCTATGGGTATAAGAAAGATCATTGGGAGTGAAATATGCTTTTCCAGAATCTATATTTTCCTTGAAATGAATGGAGTATAAAAAATCTCAAATTGTTTATTCAAGTTTTATATGAATCAGTTCCCTAGAACCTAAGATTTGGAAGGGTCTTAGTGATTCAGTGGCTTTCAAACACTACCCTATGGAGTACTCCAATTCTTCTGAGTTCTCCAGAGTGTATTCTTATATGAGAGAGTGGTGTTGTAGGGGTTGGAAAGGCATAGGAGGTAATTCTCCCTCTTCTATCCTGCTTCAATTAGAATAGCTCCACTCTTACGTTTTATATTCTGCATTTCAGAGTAATATTTTATTTGAAAAACTAAAAGAACTCCACAACTATAAAGAAAAAAATGGAAAATCACATGTGTAACTGAAACAGACTGCTATGTGACTAATTTTTCACTGTATCCATTTATTATAGTATAGCTAAAACATTAGAGAGATTGGGAGGTCCTGCTTACTATTCTAGTTACATCAGCTCTAGCATGGAATAGGAAGCGATGAGTTATTGAGCAAGAGAGAAGAATGGGAAAGCTGGATGACCTAATTTTTCATGACCCAATTTTTCTTCCAAAATGATATAGATCAACAATAATAATAATAACAATAAACATTTACTGAGCACTTACCATGTGCCAGTCACTGGACTAATCACTTTATACATATTAACTCATTAAATCTTCACAACCACCTTATGGCATAAGAGCTATTTATCATCCTCACTTGTCAGACATGGAAACTGAGGCATTGGTGGTATGGAGGGAGGGTGAGAAGGTGGGAGGAAATCTGACCCCTGACCATCACAATCTTCACTTTTTTTTTTATCAGAGCCACTCTATTTTTATTTGTTTATATATTACAATCTGCATAAGATTTCCATGTAAAAACAGTTTTCACTACTAAAAAATTTTTAAAGAAGTTTGAAAAGAGTGTTATAGATGAAAATACTGAAGACAAAGAGAATGTATTTTATCTTTAGTAACAGTAACAGCAAGTTCGTGGCAGGTCCTGATTCTTTGTTCAGCATTCTTTCCTATATGCCACTATTTCATCATGAACCCCAACAAAATCTCATCAAATTTTTCATGGAATAGATGAAAAATCAAAACTGAAAGTACATACTGTCTAGAGAAAAGATCCTATTCTGAAATTCAGAGTGAGCTATCCTCCCTCCTCCAGGAAGTAAGCAGCCATCCATCTCTAACATCCAAACACTTGAGGTAAAAGATTTTTCCTTGACCACCAGTGGGCACTGAAGTGTACAGAGAAGTTAATTCTATGATGGGACTTATCTTTCTTAGTGCAAATCATTAGGGTTCTGGATAGAATTTAAGTTTAAGCTACTTGCATCAAACTTTTCATAGGGATATGCCTTAAAATAGAAGGCAACCATATTTTCCATTTGATTTCAACATGCATTTGAAAATGACTCATCAAAGTTCTGGCCGAGCCAGGGTGCAGGCTTGGTGCTCAACCTCTGTCTCAGATTTCAGACACTTTCTTTGCAGTTCCAGGCCCTAAGACTTTCATCTCAGATGCAAACCTCAGAACTTTGAGGAGGTCTATGAAGTTCCTGAATTGTTATGCAAAATTTTGTATGTATTTGCATATATTTCTAGAGAGTGAGTCTTTAGCTTTCTTCAGAATCTCAAAGAAGTTCACCAAAGGGTTAGGAACCACTAGCTTGGACTAAGTTTCTTTGAGTGAACTGGGCATTAATCAGGAGGTAAGCTTGATCTGAAAGCTTCAATAAAAATAAAAACTGAGTCAAGGGCTTTACTTTTCTGTCTGCCTACCTGCCTGCTCCTTTCTCTTGTGGGCAGCATGAAGAGATATAATGAAGAGAAACAAAAGCTAGGTTATTTTGTGCTGCATGTTCTATTTGTATGAGGCCAGATAACCTGTGTAGCATATGTTTTTGCCTTTTAACTTGTTGCTTTAGTATCATAGAGGTAGCCTGATACAGTGGAAAAAGTATTGGCTGTAGAGACAAAAAGACCTGGATTCAAATTCAAACTCCACCACTCCAGGGCAAATTACTTAACTTCTTTGGCCCTCTGTTTCCTCATTTATGAAATGAGAATAGTAGGAGCTACTTCATAATGTTGGTGTACAGATTCAATTGGATTAGCTAAGATGTCTGATAAATAGAATGGGCATGATAAATAGCAGAGATTCTTATTAGAATTCACTATTATCACCACAGACACAGTCTTCCTACTCTTGTTTTTTTAATTACCTCTACTTATTTCTCTCTGTCCTCCTAAATCTATTTATTTTCCTGGTTGGCCCCTTCCTTCTCTCTTCCTTACTTCCCCTTCTTTTTTAATTTCTTCCTGCCTTCCTCTCTTTAATGTCTCTTTGTCTCATTCTCAGTCTGTGTTCCCTGTCAACTACCTGTCAGGAAGAAGGGAAACATGAAGCAACTTAAAAGATTCTAAGACACAAATAGTCAAGGGAAAAGAAAAGGAATTTATTAAGTCACATTTCAAGTACTAGATCTCATTACTAAAATTCTGCATCTTCACCTGAAACCTTGTATATAAATATGCAACTGCCTCTAAAGTTACCCTGTCCTCTGAATGGCTCAATCTCAGCCAAAATTAATGTCAGGTTTCCTGTTGCATTCAGAGCTGAAAATAAGTCCCTGGATGCCATGGAGATTTAAGTTCTCCCCAAGCTCTTGAGCTTTTACTTAAATGAAATGCCAAACACCCAAACAATATTTACCCAAGGACTTGTTTGCTACATTACTGACTTAAAATGTGGTAGAAGCCCTCTTACCAATGCAATAGAGACAAATAGATGGTTGACCAATCTCAAATCTCCTTTAAGGCTGAAAATAATTTTAAAAAGATGTATTCCTTAGATATTTTAACTTAAAAGATAAATGTACATTTATTTCCCAATATTTTGATATGGAACCAAGGCCTACATTATAATTTTTCTTGTATAAAATGCACTCATAAATGTCATCAATAATTTCTAATTTCAGTTCTTTTAACATGGAATAAACCTACAGATATTTGTAAAGCATATCAAGTGAAGAATTCTTCTAGATTGTATGATCTTATTCCTAATTACTTATAGTTGTCATAACCCCATTTGGTTTGACAGCAACATTTTTAGCGACATGGATTTACTGAGTTTTTCCAAATCATTTTAATATTTTTATGTTTACTATTAAATATATCATACAAAAGTAATATATAATATACATATATGTAAAATATAAAGGATAAACATTAAATGAGCATCCACATACTCACAACACAGTTTAAGAAATATGTCATTACAAATAACTTTGAAGGCCCTTAATGTCAAGCACTGTGAAGGGTCTGATATTTTACCATACCCTCTGAGCAGTTAATCCCCTGGCAAACATTAAGCTGTTTTCATTATTTAGTTTTATCTATCCTAGATATTTTATATAAATGGAATCATACAATATGTGATCTTTTGTATCTGGGTTCTTTCACTTAGCATGTTCTCAAGGTTCATCCATGTTGCACCACGTATCAGTATTTCATTCACTTTAATGACTGAATAATATTCTATTGTATGTACATAACATAGTTTACTCACCCACTCATTCATTAATGGGCATTTGGGTTTTTCTACCTTTTTGCTATTGTAATGAGTGTTGTTATGAACATTCAGGAACAAGTCTTTGAGTGCATGTTTTCAATTATCTTGGATATATAACTAAGGAGTGGAATTGCTAGGTCATCTGGTAATTATATGTTTAAATTTTTGAGGAACTACCAAACTGTTTTCCACAGTGGCTAAATCACTTTATATTCCTATGAACAATGTAGAAAGGTTCCAAATTCTCCACATCCTTACCAGCATGTTATTTTCCAGTTTTAAAAAAATTACAGTCATCCTAATGATTGTGAAGTAGAATTGTGTGATTTCCATATGTATTTCTCTAATGACTAATGATATTGAGCATATTTTCATGTGCTTATTGGACCTTTATATATCTTCTTTAGAGAAATATCCATTCAATTTATTTGCCTATTTTTAATTGGGTTATTAGTCATTTTGCTGTTGAGTTGTAAGAGTTCCTTATACATTTTTGATATTTGGCCCTTATCAGATGTGTGATTTATAGATATTTTCTCCCATTGTATACATTATCTTTTCCTTTTCATGATAATGCCCTTTGGTGCAAAAAAGTCTTTAATTCTGATTGAATTGTTTTTTTATTGTCCATTCTTTTTGTGTCACATCTTAGAAATCATTACCAAATTCAAGGTCATGAAGAATTACCCTTAAGTTTTATGCTAAGAATTTTATAGTTTTAGCTACTATATTCAGGTCATTGATGCATTTTGATTAACTTTTGTGTATGATGTGAGGTAGGGGTCCAATTTCAATCTTTGGTAATGGATATCCAGACACCCAGCACTATTTGTTGAAGAAAGTATTATTTCCCCACTGAATGGCCTTAGAATTCTTGTCAAAAACCAGTTTGCCATAGATGTATGGGTTTATATCTGGACACTAAGTTCTATTACACTAGTTTATATATTTGTCCTTATATCAACCTCACACTGTTTTCATTACTATAGCTTTGTACTAAGATTTGAAATTGGGAATGTTAGTCCTGAACTTCTTTCTTCATTTCAAGAATGTTTGGGCTAATCAAGGCCCCTTTCTAGTCCTTAATAATTAGATGATTGGATTTTATATTTCTGCAAAAAGAAGAAAGGGAAGGGAAGGGCAAGGTAAAGGCAGGAAGGAAGAAAGAAAAGAAAAGAAAGGAATGAATGAAGGGAGGGGGGAGGAAGGAAGGAAGAAAGAAAGAGAGAAAGAAAGAAAAAAGAGAGAGGGAGGGAAGGAGGAAGAGAGAGGGAGGGAAAGAGAGAGAGAGAGACAGAGAGAGAGAGACAGAGACAGAGAGAAAGAAAAAAAGAAAAGGAAAGGAAAGGAAAGAAAAAAGAAAAAAGAAAAAAGGGCCAATGGTTTTCTGATATGTACTGCATGAATCTATAGACTGCCTTGATTTGTATTGCCATCTTTAACAATATTAAGGCTTCCAATCCATGAACATGAAATATCTTTCTATTTATTTAGGTCTTCTTTAATTTCCTAAACAATGATTTATAATGTTCAATGTATAAGTCTTTCTCTTCCTTGGTTAAAAATGTATTCCTACATATTTTATTCTTTTGGATGCTGTTATAAATTGAATTTTTTTTCTTAAATTACTTTCATATTGCTCACTGAATATTTTGGAGCTCAGCTCATATGTCTTTTCCCATTGTCATCTTAGATTTTGGCCTTGTAATTTACTAATATCTAGAAATCTCTTGGTTGCCCCTAAGAACATTTTAAGCAATATTTTATTCATTTTTAGTTCTTTGAATGGGGGCAAGGTGTCAAATAAATTAATGTTCCTTATCCCAATAAATAAAAGTACCATACAATATACAGGCACGCACTCTGATAAAAGTGATCATAGTCATAACATCTTAGTAAGAAATTATAGTTTGACACAGCCCTCTATCTTTCTGGGCTTATCTGTAGCCTGAAAATCCTTAACACAGTTCTTTGGAAAACAATTTATGATTTATAATGCTTGACATGTGATGTGGCACCAATACTGCTCCCCTGCGACCCCCGACATTGCTCCAGGGGCTGAGCAGCTCCAGAGAGTAGAGCTTCTGGGCACTAAAGGGTGCCACATACAAATATGAAATGTCAAAGGAACCTGGTTCAAAGCAAATTTATAAATACACCAGAGAAAGATTCAAATGAAATTGACCTCATGAATCTTCCAAAAAGTGATTTCAAAATAAAAATCATTACCATGCTCAGGAAGGTATAAAAAAATATTCAAGAACTCAGGAATGAATTCCAGTCAGAGATCCAATCATTACAGAACACAGTATCAGAAATGAAACATACAATGGAAGGTTTTAAAAGCAGATTAGATAAGGTGAAAGAGACAATAAATGAAATAGAAATTAGAGAAAAGGAATACAAAGAAACTGAGGCACACAGAGAAAAAAGGATCTCTAAGAATGAAAGAATATTGAGAGAACTGTGTGACCAATCCAAACGGAACAATATTTGTATTATACAGGAACCAGAAGAACAGAGAAAAAGGGATAGAAAGTGTCTTTGAGGAGGTAATTGCTGAAAACTTCCCCAATCTGGGGAAGGAAAGTTTCTCAGACCATGGAGGTGCACAGATCTCCCAACATAAGGGACACATGGAAGATAACACCAAGACACATAGTAAGTAAAATGGCAAAGATCAAGGATAGGGACAGACTATTAAAAGCAGCCACAGAGAGAAATAAGATCACATACACAGGAAAGCCCATCAGGCTATCATCAGACTACTCAGCAGAAACATTACAGGCCAGAAGGGAGTGGCATGATGTATTTAATGCAATGAAGCAGAAGGGCCTCAAAGCAAAAATACTTTATCTGGAAAGATTATAATTTAAATTTAAAGGAGGGATTAAACAATTTCCAGATAAGCAAAAGCTGTGAGAATTTACCTACCACAAACCATCTCTACACTGTATTTTGGAGGGATTGCTATAGATGGCAGTTTTCCTAAGGTTTAATAGATGCCACCAGGGGGTAATAAAACCACAGTAAAGAAAGTAGAAAAGGGAATTACTAAGCAAATGCAAAATTAAATCAACTATCCCCAAAGTCAATCAAGGGATAGACAAAGAGTACAGAGTATGATACCTAATGTATAAAGAATGGAGGAGGAAGAAAAAGGAGGAGAAAAAAAGAACCTTTAGATTGTGTCTGTAATAGCATACTAAATCAGTTAAGTTTGACTCTTAGATAGTAAGGAAGCTAACCTTGAACCTTTGGTAACCACGAATCTAAAGCCTGCAGTGGCAATAAGTACATAACTATTGATAATCACCCTAAATGTAAATGGTCTGAATGCACCAATCAAAAGACATAGAGTCACTGAATGGATAAAAAAATAAGACCCATCTATATGCTGCCTACAAGAGACTCACTTCAAACTTAGAGACAATTTCCTTCTGTGCCTAATTTGTAAGAGTTTATTTTTATCATGAATACGTTAAATTTTTATTGAATTTTCACTGTACCTACTGAGATGACATGTTAATGTGATAGATTACATTAATAGATTTTCTATTCTATTATTGCATAAGTCAGTATTTCTCACATAGGAGCCTAAATTTTATTTTCAAAGCATTTCTGAAATTAAAACCTTGCATGTATGAAATAAATCCATCTGGCCTCAATGAGTTATCCTTTTAAATGTTGCTAGAATTAATTTTTAAAATGTTTGCATTACAATTTTTTATCTATATTCATGAGTGAGGTTGACCTCTAGTTCTCCTCCCACATGCTGTCCTTCTCTAGTTTGGTATTATGGTTATATACTCACCATATAAAATGATTTAGGTATTGTTTCCTCTTTTTATCTCCTCTAAATACTTTGTATAAAATGGTAAAATTCTGTAGATCTGGTGTTTTGCCTATGGGGAAATTTTCAATCAGTGAATAAGTTCCTTGAATGTTATAGTTAATTTGACATTTCTCTTCGGTAATTAATAATTTTCTATAAATCTATTCATTTCATCTAATTTTTCAATAGTATTAGTATGAAGTACTTTATAATATTCTCATTAATCTCTTATAAAATCCCTTTATTCCTAATATTGTTCATTCAACTTAGGTTTTATAGAAACAAAAATTTTATTTTTGTAGTTATGTTCCATTAGCTGTCATAATATTAAAGTTAAATTATGGAATTACAATACCAAGTTTAATTGGCCTAAACAGGTTTGGAAACAAATACAACCCTATCTTGACTTTTATACCTCTCAACTGGTGGCAGGTAGTATATTCTGACTTAACAGAAAGAAATGTATTAGCTGCAAGTATTCAGTTAGTCCTAACAGTCAGTCAATAGGTTTTACAGAGGGACTGGAATGTAGATATACAATTCTTTAAATGTATAAAATTCTGTCTATATGTAGAATGAAAAGAGTTATTTTTTCAATTTGATAAAAAGTATTTTTAATGTCCTGTCAGCCCCTAAGCTCAGGAATGTAGTGCTTTTTCTGTTCTCCAATAAAATATGGTCTTTGGTATTTAGAAAAAGGGACACTTCTAAATTTGAGGGCTAATCTTAAAGTTAATGAGCTTCCAAGTTCTAAAAATCCTTAAGCTTTACATACCTATGTGCAAACTCTTGACCTATGTAATGAAGTCTTTTTAATCTGAAAATAGTTCAAGTCAACAAATAAAATATCCTTGCAAAGATCCTATTTTGATGACCATGGACATTTTGAAAAGAAGACCAAAATATTGCTTATGGTTTGGCCTGAAATGGGAACTGAACACTGTCATCCTAAAACTGAAGTCAGCTACATCATGGATTTCTATAAACATTATTCAAAATGTTGACTTAGCAAGCAGTAAGGAGAAATGCTGTAAAAACATCTTATATTAATTCATCATCATTTTTAAAGAGAGAGAAACCATGCTACAGGCTGGCCAATAACATGTGTGACATAATAATATATATGTATTTGATCTCTTTCCCCTGTTTCTGACCCAGAGCTCCTGAAACTCACAATTTCCTGAGTAATGGGGATGATAGGAATTTCTTACACAGAGCTCCTAAATCCCTTGGAATTTCCTGGGTGATAGCAACATTGTTTTTGTTGTTTTAATGAAGAGACTCTTGGTGGGCTCCTAGATGGCTTCAGAATGGGGACTGGTCACCAGAAAGACCAAGCCATGATTATAAGCTTAGAACTAACAGCTCCATTCCCATCCTCTGGGGAGGAAAGAGGAACAGGAAATTGAGTTAACTGATCATTCCTACACGATGAAGCCTCCATAAATATCCCTAAACTATGGGGTTTGGAGAGCTTCTAGGTTGGTGAACACCCTGTACCAGGAGTGTGCAGCAGCTCAACTCCATAGAAATATAAGCTCCAGCACTCAGGGCCCTTTCAGACCTTACCCTCCATACTTCTCCACCTTGCTGTCCATCTGTATCCTTTATAATATAACTCACATAAGTAAATGTTTCCCAGAGTTTTGTGAGCCATTCCATCAAGACTGAGGGGGAGTTGTGTGGAAGTCCTCAACTTTGTAGCCAAGTCAAACAGTAACGTGAATACCTTAGGGGCCCATTACATGTCAATGATATCTGAAGTGAAGCCAGTTTTGTGGAATGGAACCCTTAAACTTGTGAAGTCTGATGTTAACTGAGTAATTAGTGTCAGAATTGAGTCAAATTATAGGGCATCCATGTAGTGTCCAGAGAGTCGGAAAAATTGGCTGGTTTGTGGGGAAAAACCATGTATTTGGTGTCAGAAGTATTATGAGCAAAGAAAGAGCTTCCATTTAACATGAAATACAGCAAGCATTTTAATGATCAACTGATGATTATTGAACATTAGAGCTGGTAATATACTTTGAGTTTAAAGATGACCCAAGAGATCACAGATATTACCATCTGGGCCCTCAACATTTCTCCACAATCCTTTCCCTGGTTAATACTCTTTCCCATTCCAAACAACTGATATTTAACCTTGTGTCAACTGTCTCCAAGTCCTTTAACCCTTTGTAATCAGACTCAGCAGAAAGTCTCACTGCCTTTATTAGAAGGGAAAAAACACACCAGTAAGTGTCAATTTCCTACCTTATTACTCTAATATTTCTAATAATGGCATCTATCTTTTCCTCTTCTTATATTTCAGAGCCCACTCTAATCCAAGGCTAACTGTTCTTGGCCAAAGCTAATATGTTCTGTCAAAGGCTTACACATTCTCATGTCCAAGACCAACTCCTTCACATATCTCACTTTCATTGTCACTCACTGATTGTGACAATAGCCTCCACCTTTATGCTGGAGTGCACTCCCTTTCACATCCACTAGAACTTCAGCAACAGTATCTTCTCTCTCCTGTTCCTCTATCCTTGATCTGGAGGAGAGATCCTTCCCCTCACTCTACAAACATATTTTTCTATTTAAAAAAACTTACATTCCTCCACTATGCCTACTCCTACAACCAAACTTTTATCTCTCTGCCTTCCCTTGACTACGAAACTTGGTGAAAGAATAGTCTATATGCACTCTCTTTATTCTCTAAAATCCCTGTCATTCCTTTTATAAAAGTGTTGATTGGTTGCTGATTTTATGAAACATTAGTAATTGTGTTCACTATAAAAAATTGGAAAACAGATAAAAAAGAAGAAAATATATATTTTAAATGCCCATAATCTCAACACCAAGAGGTAAACATTTCTGATGCTTGATGTCTATCTTTTCCCTCTATATCTTCATACAAATATATGCATATTTGTTGTGGTAACCAGCCTCCAAAGATGGCCCCAATGATTCCCACCTCCTGGTGGTCACATCCTTGTTTAATTCCCTCTCACATTGTAATAGGGTTGGTCTCTGTGACATGTATCAGATGACGGAAGTGATGGTATTACATTTCTGAGATTGGGTTAAAGAAAACTGTGCCTTCCTTCTTTGTCTCTGTCTCTGCTCTTTTATGGATCAGTTACTCTAGGTTAAGCCAGCTGCCATGCCATGAAGACATTTGGACAGTCTACTTGTTTGTCCATAAAATAAGGAAAAGAAGTCTCTGGCTAAAAGCCAGGGAGGAACTGAGGCATGCTAACAACCATGTGAGTGAATTTAGAATAGTTTTCCCAATCCCATTCAAGCCTTGTTATGACCACAGCCCTAGCCAACATTTTGTCAGCAAATGTTTGAGGGATTCTAAGCCAGAACTAGCCAGGTAATGCACCCACAGATTCCTGACCCTCAAAAACTCTATGATAAAATAAATGTTTGTTGTTTGAAGCTTCTATGTTTTGGTCTAATTTGTTGTACAGCAATAGATAATACAGAAGCACTTTGGAACCAGCTTCTCTCAAGACTTATTTCTGTATATGACAAGCCCACAGCTAACATCATATTCAATGGTGAAAAGCTGAAAGCTTTTCCTCTAAGATTAGGAATAAGACATTCTATTGAACATAGTACTCAAAGTCCTAGCTAGAACAAGTAAGCAAGAAAAAGAAATAAAAGCCATCTACATTGGAAAGAAAAAAATTAAATTGTCCCTGTTTGCAGTTGACATCATCATATATATAGAAAAACCTAAAGACTCCATCATAAAAACTGTTATAACTAATAAAAAAACTCAGTAAAGTTACAAGATACAAAGTCAATATACAAAAATTAGTTGTGCTTCTATATACTAACAATGAAATATCCAAAAAGGAAATTAATAAAACAGTCCCAATTATAATAACATCAAAAAGAATCAAATACTTCGGAATAAATTTAACCAAGTAAGTAAAAGATCTATACACTGAAAACTATAAGACGTTGATGAAAAAATTGAAGAAGACACAAGTAGAAGGAAAGTTATCCCATGTTCATGGATTGGGAGAATTAATATTGTGAAAATGTCCATAACACCCAAAGCTATATACAGATTCAATGCAATTCCATCAGAATTCTAATGTCACTTTTTCACAGAAAAAGAAAAATATCCTGTAATTTATATGGGATCACAAAAGACCCTGAACAGCAAAAACAATCTTGAGAAAGAAGAACAAAGCTTTAGGCATCACACTTCCTGGTTTAAAAATTATTACAAAGCTATAGTAATCTAAACAGTACGATACTGATGTAAAAAGAGACACAGACCAATGGAAAATAGTAAGAGAACCCAGAAATAAACCCATGTATACATAATCAACTAATCTTTGTCAAGGGTGCCAAGAATGCACAATTGGGAAAGAACAGTCTCTTCAATAAATGGTGCTGGGAAAACTGAATATCCATATATAAAAATGAAATTTGACTCCTACCTTACACCATACACACAAATTAACATGACATGTATTAAACACTGAAACTGAAGACCTGAAACCATAAAAGACCTGAAGATAACATATGAAAAAAACCTTGACTTTGGTGTTGATAATGATATTTTGGGTATCACACCAAAAGCACAGGCAACAAAAGCAAAAATAAACAAGTGGAACTACATCCACCTAATAGCTTTCTATACAGCAAAGTAAACAATCAAAAAAATGAAAAGGCTGCCTGCCTACAAAATGGAAGAAAATATTTGCAAACCATATATCTGATAAGGAATTGATATCCAAATGCATAAAAAATACATACAACTCAACAGCAAAAAATGAACAAAGAACTGAATAAAAAATGGGCAAATGACCTGAATAGACAATTTTCCAAAGACATACAAATGACCAATAGGTATTTAAAATGTGCTCAACATCACTAATCATCAGGGAAATGCAAATCAAAACCACAATGAAATATCACCTTATACCTGTTAGGAGTGCTATCATCAAAAAGACAAGCAATAAATGGCAAGGATATGAAAAAAAGAGAATCCTTGAACACTGTTGGCAGGAATGTAAATTGGTACAATCATAGAAAACAATTATAGTTTAAAAATAGAACTACCATGTGATCCAGCAATTCCACTTCTGGGTATGTATCCAAAGGAAATGAAGTCATTATCTCAAAGAGATAGTGTCACTTGCATATTCACTGTAGCATTTTTCACAATAGCCAAGATATGGAAATAACCTAAGTGTCCATTGACAGATGAGTGGATAAATAAATTACATATATACACACAATGAAATATTATTTAACCATAAAAAAGAAGGAAATCCTGCCATTTGCAAAAGTATGGATGAGCCTGGAGGACATTACACTAAATAGGCCAGACACAGTAAGACAAACACTATATGATCTCATATGTAGAATCTAAAAAAAAAAAAATCAAATTCAGAGAACTAGAGAGTAGAACACTGGTTGCCAGGGGCTATGAAAGGTGGTGGAGGAGTGATGAGCAATGGGATAGATGTTGGTCAATGGGTACAAACTTCCAGTTATAAAATAAGTAAGTTCTGGGTATCTACTGTACATGTTGATTATAGTTAATAGTACTGCATACTTGAAATTTGCTGAGAATAATCTAACTGTTCTTACACATACAAAAAAATGGTAACTATGTGAAATGGTGGATAGGTTAATTTGATTGTGGTCATCATTTAACAACGTATATGTATATATTAAATCATAACATTGTACACCTTTAAAAATCATGTTGTAGAACTTAAATATATGTAATTTATATTTGTTAATCAAATTTTAGTAAGGCTGGAAAAAATTTAAAAGAACACATTACCATGTCCATAACTATAAGCTTTACATTATTATTTTTAAAGACTGCATTATATTTTATTTTAAAGATAAACCACAATTTGCCTAGTTAATCTCCTACTTTATAAATTTAGGTTGTTTCCCAGCTACAAACAATATTATGATTATAATTAATTGCCTATACATTAAATATTGTATATTTATAGCATTATTTCTTTGGAATAAATTACTGGAAGTATAATTGCTCATTTAAAGCCTATAAACGTTTTTAAACTTTGAAAATGCATTGTAAAATTGCCTTCCACAAATCCTTTCTTTAATGTTGAAAAACTCACTTATGGAACTCTATGTGATATTATTTCTGTTTATTTTGTTATATTGTTTAGTTTGTGGTGGAAAAATTGGTAGTTATTATTTCCCCCAGGATTTCAAATATATAACTTTCTTTAACATTCTCTCTCTTTTTCTCTCTCTCAACCTTCTATGTCTCTACACTATGTCTGAGAGGAAGTTAATTGTCCTGATTTATACCAGACTCTGAAATCAATCTATCTAGCTTTGAATCCTTTACTTGGGCAAATTACTTAAAGTCTCAGTATTTTCATTTTTAAAAGAACACCTAACTCAGCACCTACTTCCTTAGGTACAGAATGCATGATATTAGTTAATGTATATAAACGTGTAAAACACTTAGAATGTTCTGTATAATATATTTAGCCCTCAATTTTTAAGCTGCTATGTATATTAGTTTTGTGGGGCTGCCATAGCAATGTATCACAAACTGGGTGGCTTAAAAAAACTGAAATTTATTCTCTCACTGTTTTGGAAGCTAAAATCAAAGTATCTACAGGGTCCTACTTAATCCAAAATTTATAGGGAGAGAATCCTTCCTTGCTTTTTCCAGCTTCTGGGTATGCCTGACATTCCTTGGATTGTGTCAGCATAACACCCATCTCTCCCTCCATCGTCCACAGTCTTCCCTGTATCTGTTTTTCTGTGTGCTCACCAGTCATTGTGTGAGTGTCATTCTGTGTGTCCCCTCTTCTGTGTGTTCACCAGTCACTGGATTTAGGGTTCATGCTAATTTGGTATGACTTTATCTTAATTACATGCAGAAAGACCTTATCCTCAGTAAGTCACATTCTCATGTTCTGGATGGATATGAATTGTGGAAAGGGACACTATTTTACCCACATATAATAGTACTTATTTTTAATAATTTTTATTAAGGTATTATTGATATACACTCTTATGAAGGTTTCACATGAAAAAATAATGTTGTTACTACATTTACCCATATTATCAAGTCCCCACCCATATCCCATTGCAGTCAGTGTCCATCAGTGTAGTAAGATGCCACAGAGTCACTATTCGCCTTCTCTGTGCTACACTGTGTTCCCCGTGACCTGTCATATCATGTGTACTAAACATAATACCCCTCAATCCACTTCTCCCTCCCTCCCACACCCCTCCCCTTTGGTAATGGCTAGTCACTTCTTGGAGTCTGTGAGTGTGGGAGTTTGTGGGAGTTTTCATTTTCTTTGCGTAATTTATTTCTAGTTTTATACCTTTGTGGTCTGAAAAACTGGTTGGTACAATTTCAATATTCTTGAATTTATCGAGGCTCTTTTCATGGTCTAGTATATGATCTATTCTTGAAAATGTTCCATGTGCACTTAAGAAGAATGTGTATTCTGCTGCTTTTGGGTAGAGAGTTCTGTGGATGTCTGTTAGGTCCATCTGTTCTAATGTGTTGTTCAGTGCCTCTGTCTCCTTACTTATTTTCTGTCTGGTTATCTGTTCTTCAGAGTTAGTAGAGTGTTGAAGTCTCCTAAGATGAATGCATTGCATTCTATTTCTCCTTTTAATTCTGCTAGTATTTGTTTCACATATGTAGGTGCTACTATGTTGGGTGCATAGATATTTATAATGGTTATATCCTCTTGTTGGATTGACCCATTTATCATTATGTAATGTCCTTGTCTCCTGTGACTTTCTTTGTTTTGAAGTCTATTTTGTCTGATACAAGTACTGCAACTCCTGATTTTTTCTCCCTACTAGTTGCATGAAATATCTTTTTCCATCCCTTTACTTTCAGTCTGCGTATGTCTGAGTTTGAAGTGAGACTCTTGTAGGCAGCATATAGATGGTTCTTGTTTTTTTATCCATTCAGTGACTCTATGTCTTTTGATTGGTGCATTCAGACCATTTACATTTAGGGTGATTATCAATAGGTATGTACTTACTGCCATTGCAGGCTTTAGATTCATGGTTACCAAGGGTTCAAAGTTAACTTCCTTACTATCTAAGAGTCAAACTTAACTCTTTTAGTATGCTATTACAGACACAATCTAAAGATTCTTTTTTTTCCTCCTTTTTCTTCCTCCTCCATTCTTTATACATTAGGTATCATATTCTGTACTCTTTGTCTATCCCTTGATTGACTTTGGGGATAGTTGATTGAATTTTGCATTTGCTTAGTAATTCCCTTTTCTACTTTCTTTACTGTGGTTTTATTACCCCCTGGTGGCATCTATTAAACCTTAGGAAAACTGCCATCTATAGCAATCCCTCCAAAATACAGTGTAGAGATGGTTTGTGGTAGGTAAATTCTCACAGCTTTTGCTTATCTGGAAATTGTTTAATCCCTCCTTTAAATTTAAATTATAATCTTTCCAGATAAAGTGTTTTTGCTTTGAGGCCCTTCTGCTTCATTGCATTAAATACATCATGCCACTCCCTTCTGGCCTGTAATGTTTCTGCTGAGTAGTCTGATGATAGCCTGATGGGCTTTCCTGTGTATGTGATCTTATTTCTCTCTGTGGCTGCTTTTAATAGTCTGTCCCTATCCTTGATCTTTGCCATTTTACTTACTATGTGTCTTGGTGTTATCTTCCATGTGTCCCTTATGTTGGGAGATCTGTGCACCTCCATGGTCTGAGAAACTTTCCTTCCCCAGATTGGGGAAGTTTTCAGCAATTACCTCCTCAAAGACACTTTCTATCCCTTTTTCTCTGTTCTTCTGGTTCCTGTATAATACAAATATTGTTCCGTTTGGATTGGTCACACAGTTCTCTCAATATTCTTTCATTCTTAGAGATCCTTTTTTCTCTGTGTGCCTCAGTTTCTTTGTATTCCTTTTCTCTAATTTCTATTTCATTTATTGTCTCCTCCACCTTATCTAATCTGCTTTTAAAACCTTCCATTGTATGTTTCATTTCTGATACTGCATTCCGTGATGATTGGATCTCTGACCAGAATTCTTTCCTGAGTTCTTAAACATTTTTCTTTACCTCCATGAGGATGTTAATGATTTTTATTTTGAAATCTCTTTTTGGAAGATTCATGAGGTCAATTTCATTTGAATCTTTCTCTGGTGTATTTATAAATTTGCTTTGAGCCATGTTCCTTTGACATTTCATATTTGTGTGTGGCACACTTTAGTGCCCAGAAGCTCTACTCTCTGGAGCTGCTCAGCCCCTGGATCAATGTCGGGGATTGCAGGGGAGCAGTGTTGGTGCCTGTGGGGAGGAAAGAGCTGTTTCCTGCTTTCCAGCTGCTATGCCTGCCTCCACTACCAGAACCAGTAGGCCGAGCACACAGGTATAAGCCTCTATGCTTTGCATTTGTAGCTGTTGTATGCAGGCTTCCCTCTGCCTGGCTTGATGCCAGGGGAGGGTTTGCAGGTTTGTGAACCAGGTGTGGGCTGGCTGGAAGGAAAGCTTAGCAGGCTGTGTATCATGGAGGGGGTCCTTGGAGCTGCACAGCCAGCCGGGGGCTGGAGCGCCTGAAAATCATGAAAGTTCCCAACCTGCTGGGCAGAGCACACATGGACAATTTTATCCACCTATACTTTCTCCTTAGCATTAAGCTCTGTGCAATCCTTGCCCCTTTAGCAGCCCTCTCACTGTTAGGAAGTCTCTCAGACTACCTGCCTTTCTTTTGTCCCAGATCAGCTGGATATGGATCCCTGGTTTCCACAAGCCACTAGAATCTCAGTCTCTCCAGGTATTGTGCCTGTCTTAGCTTTCCAACCCCCCTAATCATGAGAGCCCCATTTAATGTAGGTTTGTGCTCCCAGAGCAGATCTCCAGGGCTAGGTGTTCAGCAGTCCTAGGATTCCACCCCCTTCCTGCTCTGTTTCTCTTTCTCCTGCCAGTGAGCTGGTGTAGGGGAAGGGCTTGGGTCCTGCCATGTCACAGCTTTGGTACGTTACCCTGTTCCTTGAGGTTTCTTCTTTTCTCCAGATGTATGCAGTCTGGAGCATCCCTCTTTCCTGTTGCTCTTTCAGGATTAGTTGTATTAATTATATTTTCATATTATATGTGGTCTTAGGAGGAAGCCTCTGTCTCACCTCTAATGCCACCATCTTTAATCCAATCCCACACATAATATTTCTAATGTTCTGCTTTCTTTTCCTTCATTCTTTTTTTCCTCTTATATTCTTGATTACTCTCCCCAGAGATTTGTCACTTATGTGTTGTTTCAAAATCTGGCTCTTAGATTTACTTATCAGTTTTCTGGGCTTCTGTTGTCTCATTTCTTCTTTCAGCTATAATAATTAGTTACTCATGCATTCCTAATTTTTTCTAATTTTTCCTTTTCTAGCTTCATGTTTTTTTCCTTTCTTGTTTGACAAAAAATTATGTGGATTTTCCTTTGAATAATGTGTTGCATGTGCTCTCCAAATTGTTAGTATGTTGTATTCATCATTATTATAGAAATAATATGGCATTAAAGTTTTGATTTTATTTTTGATCCTGAAATTATTTATTAGAGTAAGTATTTTTTAAATATTATGCCTTTTTTTATTTTGTTTATTTACTCTTGGTTTTTAATATCTAGGTATATTGAGCTGTGAGCAGAGAATGAGAATATGGACTAAATCACTTCTGCTTTTTGTAATACACTGCAGTTTCCTTTGTGGTGTTAAAAATAAAAATTATTTTTGTAAATGTTTCATGAGCATTTAGTAAAAATGTGAGTTCTGGGTAGAGCACAGTTGTAGATATAGATATATATACATAGTCAAACTAAGTAATTATATTTTTTAATTTGTTGGTTTTCTCTC
This sequence comes from Manis javanica, assembly GCF_040802235.1. Taxonomy (NCBI): domain Eukaryota; kingdom Metazoa; phylum Chordata; class Mammalia; order Pholidota; family Manidae; genus Manis; species Manis javanica. The sequence continues at coordinate 102,767,860 of NC_133174.1, read as the reverse complement.
TTTTTTATTTGTCTATTTGATCTGTCAGTTATAATGCAGGGGCTGCTACTTGCCAACTCAACATCCATTCCACCCTTTCTTCTTGGTAGTGGGGGCCTGCCTGAGTTTCACTGGGCATATTGGCACCCAAAAGACCACATTTTCCAGCCTTCCTTGCAGCTCCCATATAAGTTCTGGCTATTGTAATATAAGTGAGATAAGAACGTATAGCAGGGGCAGCTCCTCTTCTTTTCACTGCCTTCTACCTGAATATAGATATGATAGCTGGAGTTCAAGCAGCCATTTTGGCCTATAAGGCAGTGTATTAATAATGGCAAAACAGCAAGACATAAAGGCTGGAATATCTACATCCAGTCTTGTTTTCCATAAGGAGAAATAAGCCTCTATCCAGTTTAAGACCCTGCTATTTAAAGTTTTTCCTTACATGCAGCCAGAAGAAATTCTAACTATACAGGTAGGTTAATGTCTCCCACTAGGATTATAATTTTGCTAATGTTTCCTTGTAATAGTCTTTGCTTTATAAACTGCCATGCTACATTACTTGGTGTATAAATGTTCATGACTAATGTTTATTGTAGTTTTTAGCATTTTTCAATAAAACTAACATTTTTTTCATAAGTAATACTTTATGCCCTGCTTTTCTAATTCATTTGATATTAATTGTACTCCTTTTTCTTTGATTATCTTTGTTCCTAACTTTTCTCATTTAAACTTCAAACCAAGGCAATCTTATTTCTGCTCCCACTGATGCACTACAGCCATTCTTGTTAAGGTCCCTTTATTACTAAATTCCTCACTATACTTTATGTTTCTGGAATATTTCACATTCTTGTTTTTCAAGGTACTATTTTCTTTCTGAAACCCAGAGCTATATTTCTATCTAAGTGAATCTCCCTCATCCATTTCAAAACCGAATCCATCTTCTTATTCCTCCTTCAATCTGCTTCCTTCATATACCTCATTTTGGTTAATACCTACACAGCCAGCCTTAATATGATTCTTCACTCTTCTTTCTGCCTCACTCTATATTTCTAATGAGTCACCAAATCCTGTCAATCTTACCTCAAAAATGTCTCTTCAATCCTCTCTATCACAGATACTTTTTAATTCAGATGCTCATTGTCTCTTGCTTGGATAATTTCAATAGCTTCCTAAATCCATGGCCTTCTAGTCTCTCCCTCATTTCCATAAAGCCTCTAATTCCACTCCATGACTAATAAGCCATATATTTGATCACATATCTACTTTTCTTTTAAAAATCTCTTGATTCTCCATTGCCAAATTCCTTAGTATGGTGTACAAACTTCTTGAAAATCTGACACACTCCTTCTTCTCCTTCCTCTCCTGCCACCCCTTCCCCACACATTTCCTATGCTCCAGCTGTAGGTAGAGTTCTCATACCACTAAAAATATACTTTCAGTAAATCCTTTCATAACTCCATATCTTTGCACATGTTGCTCTCTCTGAATAAAATATCTTCTCTATATTCTTTCTCCTGTGCACTGTCATTGATCCTTCAAGTCCCAGTTAAAATATCACCTCTTCCATGAGGCTTTCCCTGACTCCCACAGACTTAGAAATTAGTCTTTCTCCACCAGACTGCCACTATTTTACCCACACCACTGATATAGCACTAATTATGTGGTGATTATGTTTTGTGCTGTCTGTTTTCCTCCTATACATTTCAAGCTCCTTGAAACCAGAAACTGTCTTACTCAAATGTAGGATCTGCCAGAGTGTCTGGCTAAAAATGGGGAATAGCCAGGGTCAGAATGAAGAGAAGATTCCTGGTCCTCAAGGCACTGACACCCTCCCAGCTCACTAATGCCTAAAATCCCACCTTTCCGTCTTTGACTTAAGGCACTCACCATTGCTAAAATGTGTTTCTGGGATGGGCCAGAAGTGTTTATAGCCATCTTACCAGATCTTTTCCAAAGAACACATTAAGGGGGGTATAAAAAGTGCATTTTCATCACCAGGTACTTATGGGGAAATGGAGGAAAACAGACACCACCCTTTGTTGGCAGAGACTTTCTCTCTCAATGTAGTCCTGTGTCATCTTGGTGGATAAAAGTGGAAGCAACTCATTACTTTTTAAATAAATAACCATGATTCTTTTGGTTGCTTACACTGCTATGTATTCCCTTCACCTTTTCCCCTGCTGTAAATGACACAAGGACAGAGATCTTTACCTGTTTTGTTCACTGATACAGCCTAAACAATAATTGTTAAATGAAGGAGTGTATATGAGAATGGAGGTAAGGATGGTTATATTACTTGGTTTCAGAGTTCACAGCTTCCTTCAACAATTAAGGAAACTGTTAACCATTGAGTCTGTTGTATAACCTTTGTCATAAAGACACATCTTTATCTCTAAGACCTCTTCCACATCTGAGTTTGTGATTCTATTAGAATTACCTGATGTTGGCATGCTTTGGGGAACACTACAGAACAAATGCTTGCTTTGGACATACCCTAAAATATTAAATCATGACAGCATCCATCAATTGTACTGCCCAAGACTATTACTGAATTATAGGGATATATAACTGTCTCTGTCAGAGCATCTTCCTGGGAGTGGCTTCATCCACTTTCCTCCCTACTCAACATCCTTGCTTTACTAATCAGTGCAAGGCTTGTCTGGTTGGTCTGTGGTTTCTAAATAGGAAAATGGCTATTGAGAATGGTTATACAACATTGTTTAATGTGGTTCTAAAGGTGCTAGTGACGCTCCCATCAGGTCACTCTGCTTATGATAAGTCTGATGTCAGTCATTACCAATATAGCCTCTGAGGATATAGCTTACATATTTCCTATCAGTCTCTGGCTCAAGAAAATGGGTCTCAGAAATCATATCTTGCCTGCTTATGAAAATGAGTCTGAGGACCTCACGGATGATGTATTTAGCATAGCCCTATCTAAGAATAGGTCAGAGATGACGGGAATAAAATCCCTAAAACTGATGAAAGGGATGTCAATAGTTAGTTGAGATTTTAGATCTGAATAAAATCAGAGATGGGTACCCAGCCTTCTGTAAAGAAGGATACTACACAAAAATTGCCACTTGTATTGTGATTATTATGGGCCAGGTGCTGTTCTAAATATACTTCAGCTATTAATTTATTTGACATTCTTAACAAGCCTATGAGGTAGGTATTATTATCATACCCATTTTACAGACAAAAAAATGAAGCACATGGGTTAAGTCACTTGACAATCTTCACTCCATGGTGGATTCAGGATTCAAGCACAGGCAGTCTGGCTCCACATTCTACATAAGCCCTGCTACTTTAAAGCTCATACCTTTCAGCTAAATAGACTCCTAACCATTCTTGTTATCATACACCAACTTCCCAGTCACTTTGTCACCACCACCACTTCACTATCATCTCCATCTTCTCTCATTCACTGGAAACTCTAGGTTATCAATTTCCTCTATATACCAATTTCTGCCATCACCTTGGGTTATATTCATGGCTATATGGCTGATCCGACCAATGTCCTGAGCCTTCAGTTCTATTTCCAATTATCTTCTATTTTCCCCATAACTCAGCCATCCACTCTAACAGTCACACTCTTGACTGCTCCTCCTCTACAATTATGATCCCACTCTTACCACAAGTTCCTATCTTTCTGCTGCATACACTCTATCATTCTCAAGACAATAAGGTTCTTCAACCTCACTGTAACCAACTGTCTATTAAGCCCTCAACTTTTTACCCTATTCATAACCTCAACTTGCCTTCACTTCTCTCTTCAAGATTGGTTTCAATGATCAATCACATATGCAGCTTTCTGGTTCCATCAAACTTCTATCTCACCTACCTGGCGAAGCCCTGGATAAGTTAATCATCTCCCTTCTCTGCATCTGCACTTAGTTTGCTGAACAGTGTTGGAAGAACCACCAAGGGGCTCTCAACATTACTGGTGATTCTAATTTACCTACTTATCTGATCTCCCATTCTCAGAATTTTCTCCACTCTCCTCAAACCACCAAACCCTTGCACCTTGAGCCCTCACTTTTAGCAAATGTTCTTATTTCCTAGTTCACCACAAATAATATAAAAGTGCCAGAAGGGAACTGCCTCACATTTGTACCATGAGATCTACAAACTTATCTGAATCCACACTGATAGTTTTGCTCTTTTGTTTATGTTATGGTAGAAAATATGTCCCCCTCCTCTCTAAAGCTAATCTTGACCCCTTTGGGGGGACCCTACTCTATTGATTATCTCTTCTCTCCTTTTCTATTGGTCCTTTCCTGTCAGCATTTAAACATCTTAAAAGCTCTCCCATCTTAAAAATAAACAAGGAAACCCACTCTCATGTGCCCCACAAACTAGTCTCTCCTTTCATTTAGTCTCTTCTGCCAAATCTTTTGAACAAGTCCTTTAAGCTGTCTCCATCTTCTCACTTCCCTCTCACTCCTCACTCCAGCGCATTCGAACTAAAATCAAGAAGCCATAACTATCATGTCATTAAACCCAAGTAGCCACCTTTTCTCCTCAACAGCATCAGATAATGTTGATTACTTGAAATATTATCCCTTGGCCACCATCCTCAACTGCTGTTGGAATATCACACTATTCTGATTTTTCTCCTGTCTTTCCACTTCCAGTCTCCTTTTATGGCCTTTACTTCATTGCCTGATCTACAATTGTTGGAAGACTACACAGTTAGGCCCTCTAACCTCTTCTATTTAGACTCTTTCTCTAGGTGATACCATTGAATCACATGGCTTTAAATACCATCTACATACTGACAACTTTCAAATCTTGTCACCAACTTTAACCTCTCTGGAACTCCAGATTTATATGACCAACTCTCTCTAACAGCTCCCCTTGGATGTCTCACAGGCATTTTAAACACTTCCTAGCTATCCTACCTGAACTCATATTCTTCCCTCAACTATGCATATCCTTCAGTTTCCCCATTTCAGTAAAAAGGTAGCACTATTCACCTACTTGTTCAAGCCAGCAACTTGGAAGTTATCTTTGATATATCCCTCTCCTTCACCCACCACAGTCAATCCATCACTAAGTCTTGTTGATTATATTTCTTAACTAGCTCATAATCCTATCCTCTTCTGTATATCTCAACCATGACTGTCTTATTCAAAACCACCATTATTTCTTCCCCATATTATTTCAATCCTCCTAGCTTGTCTCCCTTCCTCTCTAGCTCATCCTCCATAGACAGAGGGATCCTTCTAACATAGATTGTTGTTCATGTAACTCCCCTTCTTAAATATTTTCTCATTTTTCTTAGGATGAACTTCAGAGTCCCTAGCATGGCAACAAGTCCTCACATAATTTCACTTAATTGAATAATCTGGTCCCTGACTATTCTTGCCACTCTTTCTCCTTGGAATCTATATGACAGTTGCTTTTATTTTCTTTAACTTTCTAGAACATATTTTGCTTTTACCCAAGAGTTGTCACATATTATTACCTATGTCTGGGAATTTTCCTTCATACACTCTCAAATCCAAATGACAAGGAGGAATTGCCAATAATCTTCTTTGATGGATTTTATAGAAGTAGAGGACTAAGGGAGATAGGAGAAACCAATAAAATGTTAAGTCTGGAGGAATGGAATAATAAAAGTCCTGATTATATTTTAATTATTAAAATTAGGTGGGTTTCTTGAGGAGAGGTAGCCAAATTCAGAACCACTGAGTTTGAACTGATGGTTGAACATTTACATGGCTAGGTATGGGAGTGAGAAGTAGGGACCAGATAGGTTTATTTGCATTCCTATGAGAGAAGATGAGAAAGTAGATATAGAGGGAGATGAGAGTTTTATACTTCATGCTTATTGCATAACTGTATGAAGAATAAGTTTATAACTTTCCCATACTGGTCCTTTACCAGGCAGAATCTCAAAGCAGAATGGAAAATCAATCAGACACAAAAGGTAGAAATGGAGGAATTAGGGAATGAAAAAGATAAATAGAGAAATAATTGCAATGTTGCAGTTCTTCCTTATTAGTAATTCCTTTCAATGTGAATAGATTAAAATCTCTAATTAAAAGACAAAAATTGGCTGAAGAGATAAAAGACAAAAATTGGCAGAAGAGATTTAACAAAAAGCATGATCTAAGTATATTCTGTCTACAAGAGTCTCAAAGATGAAAATAGGTTGAAAGTGAAAGAATGGAAAGATATTTAATGTAAGTAGCTACCAAAAGAGGGCTGGGGTGACTATATTAATATCAGACAAATTAGACTTAAAGTCAAAAATTTTTATAAGGGACAAAGAATGATATTATATAAAGATAAAAGGGTCAATTCATCAAGAAGACATAACAATGTAAGCATAAATACAAAAAAGACAACAGAGACACAATACATATGATTAAAGAATTGAAGAGGTAAATAGTTCTACAATAGTAGTTGGAGAATTCAATACTCCACTTTCAATAATGGGTGGAACAGTGAGACAGGAAATGAATGAAGAAATAAAGGACTTGAATAACACTATAATTTGACTAGATTTAACAGATATATGAAGAACACCTCCCAAAAAATAGCAGAATAAACATTCTCCTCAAGTGCACATGGAACATTCTTCAGAACAGACCATAGTTTAGACCACAAAGCAAGAGACTCAATAAATTTAAAAATACTGAAATCATACAAAGTATCTTTATGAGCCACAATGGAATGAAACTAGAAATAGAAATCAATAATGGAAGAAAAACAGGAAATCTCACAAACATATAGAAATTAAACAGCAAACTCTTAAGCAACAAAAGTATCAAAGAAGAAATCACAAAAGAAAATTTAAAAATACTTGAAGAATGAAAATGAAAGTATAACATACCAACACTTAAGTGATACAGTATAAGCAGTGCTCCAAGTGCTCTACAGCTTACATTTAAATTATAAACACCTATGTTGAAAAACAATTCAAATACAATAGGAAAAAGATGGCGGCATGAGAAGTGAGGCAGAAACTTCCTCCCAAAACCACATATAACATGAAAATACAGCAAATACAACTAACACTGAAAGAGCGACTCAAAGACTGCTGAACAGACTGCCTACAATTAGGGAAAAAGAGAAGACCCCATAGAAAAGGCTAAAGTAACAAAGCCATGATCTGGAGGCATGCAAGCCCTCCAACCATCACTGCCCACAGACAGGAGGAAGAGAAATGGGGGGGAGGGGAGGGAGTAGAAGCCCAGGACTGCTAAACACCCAGCCCTGGAGATCTGCTCTGGGGTGAGTGGGGTTGGAAAGCAAAGACAGGCAGAATATGGAGAGAGACTGAGATTCCAGCTGCTTGTGTAAAACAGGTATGCACAACTGCCCCCTGGGACAAAAGAAAGGTGGGCACTTTGAAAGAATTCCCAACAGCAAGAGGGGCACTAAAGGGGCAAAGATTACACATAACTCACTGCTCAGGAGAAAGGGCAGGAGGGCAAAATTGTCCCAGCGCACTCAGCCCAGCAGGTTGGGAACTCTCAGGAACTTCAGATGCTCTATTCCCCTGGCTGGCAAGACAGCCCTGAGGCCCTCCACTGCAATACGTAGCCTGCTGCTCCGTCCTCCTTGCAAGCACCAGTCCTGCATACCTGCTGCCATGGCACCAGGCCAGCCAGAGGGTGGCCCCACTTATGGCAGCTATAGGGCCATAGCACAGAGACTCCTCCCTCAGAGCTTGGCTCACTGGACCTGACAGTGGAGGCAGGCGCTACAGCTGGGAAGCAGGAAAGGGCTTATTCCTCCTGACAGGCACCAGTGCCACTCGGCTGCAACCTCCACCATAGCTACAGGGGCTCAGTGGCTTTAGAGAGTAGAGCTTCTGGGCACTAGGGGGCACTGCCTACACACAGTTATTATTCCATAGGACACACTAAAAAAATGAAATGGCAGAAAAATTTCATACAAACAAAAATAAAGCAGAAGACACCAGAAAGAAGGCTAACTGAAACTAAAATTCCCAGTCTTCTTGATAAAGATTTCAAAATAAAAATCATAAACATGCTACATTCCTATACACTAATGATGAACTAGTAGAAAGAGAAATTAGGAAAACAATTCCATTCACAATTGCATCAAAAAGAATAAAATACCTAGGAATAAACTTAACCAAGGAGGTGAAAGACCTATACTCTGAAAACTACAAGTCACTCATGAGAGAAATTAAGGAAGACACCAATAAATGGAAATACATCCCATGCTCATGGATAGGAATTAATATTGTCAAAATGGGCATCCTGCCTAAAGCAATCTAGAGATTAAATGCAATCCCTATCAAAATGTCAACAGCATTCTTCAACAAACTAGAGCAAATAGTTGTAAAATTCATATGGAACTACAAAAGACACCAAATAGCCAAAGCAATCCTGAGAAGGAAGAACAAAGCTAGGGGGATTACACTCCCAAATTTCAAGCTCTACTACAAAGTCACAGTAATCAAGACAATTTGGTACTGGCACAGGAACAGACCCATAGACCAATGGAACAAACTAGAGAGCCCAGATATAAAACCAAGCATATATGGCCAATTAATAAATGACAAAAGAGCCATGGATATACATTGGGGAAATGAAAGCCTCTTCAATAACTGGTGTTAGCAACACAGGACAGCTACAGGTAAGAGAATGAAACTGGATTATTGTGTAACTCCATACACAAAAGTGAACTCAAAATAGATCAAAGACTTGAATATAACTCATGAAAACATAAAACTCATAGAAGAAAACATATGCAACAATCTCCTGAATATAAACATGAGCAACTTTTTCCTGAACACATCTCCTTGGACAAGGGAAAGAAAAGCAAAAATGAACATATGGGGCACATCAAACTAAAGAGCTTCTGTACAGCAAACAAACACTATCAGCAGAACAAAAACGCATCCCACAGTATAGGAGAACATATTCATAAATGACATATCTGATAAGGGGTTAACATCTAAAATATATAAAAACTCACACACCTCAACACCCGTAAAAACAAATAACCTGATTAAAAAATGGGTGGAGGATCTGAAAAGACACTTCTCCAAAGAAGAATTATTCAGACGGCCAACAGGAAAATGAAAAGATGTTCCACGTTGCTAATTATTAGGAAAATGCAAATTAATACCACGATGAGATATCACCTCACACCAGTTAGGATGGCCAAAATCCAAAAGACAAGGAACAACAAATGCCAGCAAGGATGCGGAGAAAGGGGAACCCTCCTACACTGTTGGCTGGAATGTAAATTAGTTCATCCATTGTGGAAAGCAATATGGAGGTTCCTCAAAAACTAAAAATAGAAATACCATTTGACCCAGGAATTCCACTCCTAGGAATTTACCTAAAGAAAACAAGATCCCTGATTCAAAAACACATGCACCCCTATGTTTATTGCAGCACTATTTACAATAGCCAAGATATGGAAGCAGCCTAAGTGTCCATCAGTAGATGAATGGATAAAGGAAAGGTGGTACATATACACAATGGAATATTATTCTGCTGCAGAAAGTAAACAAATCCTACTATTTGCAACAACATGGATGGACCTAGAGGGTATTATGCTCAGTGAAATAAGCTAGGCAGAGAAAGGCAAGTGATTTCACTCATTTGTGGAGTGTAACAACAAAGCAAAACTGAAGAAACAGAACACCAGCAGACTCACAGACTCTAAGAAGAAACTAGCGGTTACCAAATGGAAGGGGTTGGGAAGGTGTGGTGGGGAGGGAGGGAGAAGGGGATTAAGGGGCATTATAATTAGTACTCACAATATAGGTAGGTCATGGGGAAGGTAGTATAGCACAGAGAAAACAAGTAGTGACTCTATGGCATCTTGCTAGACTGATGGACAGTGACTGCAATGGGGAGGAGGTAAGGACATGATAATATGGGTGAATTTGAAACCACAATGTTGTTCATGTGAAACCTTCATAAGATTGTATAGCATTGATACCTTAATTTAAAAATTCAAATCAATAATCCAACTTTATATTTTAAGGAACTAGAAAAAGACCAGACTAAATCCAAAGCCAGTAGAAGAAAGGAAATTAAAGATTAGAAATTAAATGAAATAAAGAATAGAAAATCAATAGAGAAACCAAAGCAAAGGTAATTTATTTGAAAAGAACAACAAAAATAACAACATTTTGTTAGATTGACTAAGAAAAAATAAATGGAAGACTCAAATTACTAAAGTCAGAAATGAAAGTAGAAATATTACCACCAATCTTACAGAAATAAAAATTATAAGAAAAAAATGAATAGTTGTATACCACAAAAATAGATAACTGAAGATGAAATGGAAAAGTTCCTAGAAACACACAAACTATCAAAATTGACTCAAGAAGAATTAGAAATTCTGAACAGATCTATAAGTAAAGGGATTGAATCAGTAATCAATAATGTTCCAAAGAAAATCACAGTACCAGATGACTTCACTTTTGAATTCTATCAATATTTAAAGAAGAATTAAAACCAATCCTTGTTGAGCCCTACTAAAAATAGAAGAAAATGCTTCCTAAGTTATTCAATGAGGCCAACACTACTCAGATTTCAAAGCCAGACCAAGACATTACAAGAAGACAAAGCTATAGACCAATATCCCTTATGAGTACAGATGCAAAAATCCTCAATAATATACTAGTAAACTGAACCAAGCAGCGTTTAAAAGGATTATACTACATGAATAAGTAGGATTTATCCCAGGAATGTAAGGTTGGTTCTACATGTGAGGTTAGTTCAAGAAAATCAATCAATGTAATATACCAAATTAACAGAATGGAGGAAAAACTACATTATTATCTCTAACAATTAAGAAAAAATTAATAAAACTGAACAACCTTTCATGATTAAAAAACATTCAACAAACTAGAAATAGGAAGGAATTTTGTCAACCTCATAAAGGACATTTTTTAAAAACCCACAGATAACATCACACTTGATTGTGAAAAATTGAAACTTTCCACCTAAAACCAAAAACAAGACAAGGATGGCCACTTTTTTTCACTTGTATTTAATATTGGACTGAAAGTTCTAGCCAGAGCAATTAGGAGAGAAATAGAAATAAAATGATTCAAAATTGGAAAGAAAGAAGTAAAAATATCTCTATTCACAGATGATACAATTTTATAGATAGGAAAAATATACAACTATTATTAGAGCTAATGGACAAATATGACAAATTTGCTAGTTGTACAAGATCAACATGCAAAATTATTTTTGTTTCTATACATTAGGAATAAACAATCCCAAAAGGAAATTACAAAACCAATTTTCAACAGCATCAAAAACAGCAAAATACTTTTAAAAAACTTAATCAAGGGAGTACAAAACTTGCACACTGAAAACTACAAAACACTGCTAAAAGAAATTAAAGAAAACCTAAGTAAGTGGAAAGACATCATGTGTCATAAATTGAAAGACAATATTGTTAAGATAGAAATACTCCCCAAAGCCATCTACACATTCAGTGCAATCACTATCAAAATCCTAATGGCCTTTTTCTGTCACTATGATGGAACCTCAGGGAAAGCCTTCTTACTAGCCCAATGTTCTCTGAGTTCTGTTATTCTATAATTTCACTCTATAAATTTGCCCAGGGCCAACCTTATTTCCATTATTATTAATGGTAAGTACAGCAAAATCCTTAGCTAATCCCTGAAGTGTGGTTCTGCTTACATTTCTTTTATTAAGATTATTCAGTATTTAAGGCCTTATGCTTTGATTACAGGGATCCTGTTGTGATATAAGAATTTTAAATACTTTTGAAATGTGGAACATGTTTTCAATTATTTCAGAGCCCTTCATGGTCCAAGTTCAGGCAAGACGTTTATTTAAATAAATAATTCGCCTTGGCAAGAGAACCATAATTTATGAATATACAAAGTTGCATATACTGATTGCCAGTCCCTGTGTTAGTCTTTACAAGTGACATGTTGATATACATATATGAATGGTATTGGTTTGGGCTAGGAGTTCATCAAAGCAGTGACACTGATGTAGGTCTGGTTTACTGGAAACATATTTTCTAAGACAGGAGCTTACTTACTCAGGTGATTTTGAGCAGATATTCCACACTTCCTCCTGCATTTTCCTTTGCTGAATTCCTGATCAGCATCCTACAACTCACATTAGTGTTGTTTGACATCCTGGGGCACAGACTGCTGATTGTTAAAACCCACAATCACACTGAGACATTGTTCAACACTCCACAGTATTTTAAGAATCACCACTTCTTATACTCCATTCCATTACACTGCCATTGTTGAATATTTCTCTAACATGCAGGTAACTAGAAGCCTTTTCCTTTGTAAATAAAAACCCTGCTTTCAATGCTCAGATTGTTAAAGCCTTTGTGATGTTGTGGCCATTTCAATGCTGGATACCTTGTTATGGCATAAGTGCCATATATATAGTGAAGTTACCAAAAATTCAACATAGAGCTATGTTGCATTTGTTAGCAAGACAAGGAGCAATCGCCCTAAGGTAGAACCTTAAAGAATAAGTCACTGTTTGAGGACAAAGGAGAAATAAAAAAGGGAGAAAGGTAGATTGGATTCAATCCATAAATTGGCTATCCATGAAAATCTGTAACTCTTCTCCTTTTGGAGACATGAAAGCCCATGGGTTCTTAGTATATTGAAAACTGGGATTATGAGTTATAGATCCTTGTTATATCCAGCCCTACTCATAGTGAGTAGGGCTGGATATAACACACCATTTAGATGTGATAAGGAAGTGGCAATGATTATAACAATGAATTCAACCATTTGTCAAAATGTATTAATTTATGAAGAGTCCTTTTTATGCTGTTTCCTTACAAAATATTCCTTATTTTCTGAAATTATGTGCAATACAAGATCTGGACATGCCATGTGGGTAGAATTAAGGTAAAATACAGTCTTTAAAATAAATGTGACACTACCTTAAATGGGGAGGGTGACTTTGTCATTGGGCAATGCCTGGAGACATTTTTGGTTGGCACAAAGTGGGGGGTTCACTGGTATCTAGTGGGTAGAGGCCAGGATACTGCTTAACATCCTTCAATACCCAGAACATCCCACTACAATTAGGAATCACACAGCCCAAACTTCAGTAGTGCCAAGGTGGAGAAACTCTGCTTAATGGGGAAAAGAAAATGTCTTTACTCTTTGGGTTCCTCATATCAAGCTGTCTTTGCCTATGATATTACACTAAACTCAAGTCTATATATCCATCCCACTTAGCACTAAGGTCAAGGCTATAATAGTAAAGAAAATGCCCCTGAATGTTGAAGTTGCAGTTGCATTTTGACAGTTACATCTGAATGGTGTTTGAATAGTCCAGGTCATGTGAGTAAACCTCTCTTAGAAGCCAGGTAGATTTGGGCTTAAAGTACTCACGGTCGCTTCCATTTTTGTCTTTGAAGCACTTCTGCAGATGTGGCCTCTGGTTGCCAACTGCCCTGGGAAAGTTCAAACAGACATACACTCTCAACTACCCAGTAGAAAATTTGAAAATACCCTTATCACAGAGATCAGCCACCCAGCCCCAAGGCTGACAAGCAACCTGACCAGCTGGGGCTTCTGCCCAAATCAGCTCTTAAAGCATTCTAGGCAATCCCCCAGAGGTTTGTCCTGGAATCCTCACATGGTAATGCCTGACATCTGCATAGTGCTTTTAACTTTGGAAAGAGTTTGCTGTGTATAACCTTGATCTCCTGGAGAGGTTAGCAGCCTAGGGCAGGAGCACATACAAAAATTGGGGGAAAGCACCAAACTTCAAAAACACCCATAATTTCCATATGCTAAAGACAATTGCAAAGACAAGGGCCTTTAAAAGAGATAGTTCACAAGAATAGGTCTTCCCTTCTCCCTAGGCACTGCTCCTGGTTGCATCCTAGGCTTGGAGTAGAAGTCTCAACTAGATAGCAGTTTGGTCAGAAAAAGACTTTGCCCCAAAGTCTTGCCCAGAACCACATATCCTACTCAGCCCTCATTCCAGAAGAAGCATCAGCTTAATCAAACATAGACCTCTTTTATTTGGGAGGCTGTATATATGAGGTGGCTGGCCACAGTAAACTGCCTCTGAATGGGAGAAAAGTTAGAAAGTTTCCAGAATCAAGTGATTTTCTTCACATACATGGACCAACATTTTTAACACTTCCTTAAGTGTTTAAACAGTATGGACAGGGAGGCTCCATCCTCACCCCTGGCCCTACCCACACACAAACAAAACTTCTTCCCCAAATTCCTTTTCTCTAATGTCTTGCTCCCACACAAAGCTTAAGACTCTTCAGAATATTGGGCCACCTCGGGGCTAAGGGTACTGAGGGCAACAGAAAACCTTGTTCGGTGTGGTGCCCCAAGAGATTTTCCCAGAGTAGCCTAGGAGAGTTGCTAGGGCTCCCACTAAACATAACTACGCCAGCTTCACAGGCACAGCAATGGGAACACTTGGCCGTTTGTTAGGCAGGGCAGATGGTTCTGGCTCTTTCTGGAGCTCGACTCAGGGTCGCAGAGTGTGCTTAGGGGCTTAAAAGGCAACAGTGGGAAGTACCGCGGAGCTTTCTCTGAGCTCCGGATTGTTTCTGAGAATGGATAGAGAAAAGAGTTTCAGTTATCAGCCCAGCGTCCAGAAGGGCAAAGCCTTGCACCCTCCCTTTCCGGAGAGAGGTAGGGAGGGAAATAAAAGACAAAGCCGAGCCTGGGGACTGTGTTGCTGGGCCAGGAGATGCTGCCAGCCAACGGACCTAAGCGCCTGCAGGTTGGAGGTAAAAGACTCAGGCTGGTGATGGAGGTGGGGCCACCCAGTCGGTTCCAGGAGTGTTCCAGAGAGTCGGCATTCTGAGCTCCAAAGTACAGAGAGGTGGGGGTGGGCAGGTGCCTCACGTGACACGATGGCGCAAAGATCAAAGAATCGCCCAAGTGTCCAGTGATACTGCCACCCCCCACCGCCGCACACACACACCACTGACACCGCTGGGCAACTTCCTCCTCCTACAATTCGCCCCCACCCACTTCAATCTAGGCTAGGTCTTGGAAGACCCACCCTATGGGTGAGAGGGCGCGAATGGGAGAATTGGGCTGCACTCCCAGGCTGCCTGCACTGGATTACGCCAGACCTATCAGGGATTGAAGCCTGCCCGAGAGGACCCCAGATCAGCCCCTGGCGACTCAGGGTCCCGCTGTCCCGCTGTCTGCCGGCCTCTCGCCCTCGCTCTAGGTGGCTCAACTCCCCTTCCCCGGAATGACCCGTGGCTGCTAGCGCAGCCACCCCACTGCCCGCCAAGAGCCGGGCGAAGAGGTGGGGCGGGGCGGGGAGTCACTGTCCAAAGCAAGGAGCACTCAAGCCAAGGGGCAAAGAGAGACTCTGCAAACCAGGCTCTCCTAGGCTCTCCGGCCCCCTTTTCCCGCATCCGCGCTCAGTTTCCCAGTCTCTGCCACCACCCAAGGGACGGGGAGGCCCGGGGAGAGCAAACGAACCAAACAGAAAATTCCGTACCGAGGGGGGAGTGATGAAGCGGTGGGATGGGGCAGCCGGGGCTGACTTGGGGTTGCGGCTGCGGCTTCCTTCCACCCCTGGCCACCAAGCTGTAGAGAAGGCAGTAGCTGCTGCCCCTGCAGGCTGCCCCGTCCTCCCTCTTTCCCTCCCCCTTCCCCGCCTCCCCCGCCCAGCCCCGCCCGCCCCTGCCGGAGCCGAAGGGTGTGAGGCTTCGGCCTGGACTGGGGGAGGTGAGAGGTGCTTTTGCCAACCGAGGCGTCCCCCACCCCGCGCCTGCTCCTGTCCCTCTCTTCTCTTCTCTTCTCTCTCTTTCACACACACACACACACACACGCGCGCACAAACACACACACACACACACACCCGCGACGGGTTCTCTGCAGCTCACAGCCACCCAAAGCGAGCAAGAAAGAGAACGGGAGCAGTGGGAAGCTGGGAGCAGATAGAAGGGAAAAGGGAGAGCTCAGGGTTGGACATTTTTGGAGCTAGGGGTGGCGAGGAGAAAGGGAGCGCGCCTCCTCGATTTTCTCCTCCCCACCCCTCTTTGCTCTTCTCTCCCCTTCGTTGTATAGCATTTTTGAGAAGCGGCAGCAGAAGGGGAGAGAAACCTCGAGTCTAGAAAGATTTGGAGGGGTGGCCAGGGCTCCCACCGCCCGCTACCTAGCAGCAGGAGCTTGAGTGTGCGTTGCTGCATGTAAGAGTGTGAATGCGGTTCTCTGGCGCTCTCTCTCCCGCCCGCCCCCACCCACCCCCCGTCTCTTCTCTCTCTTCCCCACTCTCCGGCGACAGCTACCCCTGTCAGTTTCCCGTGTCCGTTTATTCCGTTGCTCTCCTCGTGTGGCTGGCTGCGTGAAGGGAGTGTGCGCTTGAAGGGGCCCAGGTTGGGTCAGAGAGCCGGAGAAGCCGGCCAGAATAAGGCACGGGCACGGGCAGAGCAAAGAGTTTCGGGGCGCAGACGGAAGCGAAAGGTGAGGAGGACCGACCAGCCACAGGGAAGTTTGAGGATAACTGAGGGGCGAAGGAAGAAACCGAGGTGGGAGCCAACACTTGCGCTCCTCTCCACACCCCGCCCCTTTCCTGTGCTCCTCTGCCGGCCTGCCCGGCAGCCTCAAGGCCGGGGGCTGTCCCGGGCAAGCTGTTTTTGGCACGCCTAGGGAGATGAGCCCGGGTAAGACAGCCATACCACGCGTCCTGGTTTGTGGACACCAGACAATGCAGATCCGAACAAGCCACTTGACCCCTGGTAAGTCCACAGCCAACCCTGTGCCCTCTGCTTTGCTGCCAGAGCGCTGCCAGGGGGCGGCGAGGTGCGGGTTGATGAGGGTGGCTGGATGCTGAGAGCTGGGAGGCGCTGGCTGGCTGTGGGCTGGGGTGGTGGGGAGCACATCGAAGCCAGCAACAGATTGCTTTTGGACGCGGGGAGAGAGCTGAGATGGGGGAAAGCTCTAGGAGTTAGGACAAGGGGCCTCTTGGCAATGACCAAAAACATCCCTTTCCCTCAGTATGTTCTCCTAAACCAGAGCTTTGTCCTACCGCTGGACGGTGATCTGCTCCATCCCTGGGTGGGTTTAAGCTCCCTGGGGAACCTGATCCCAGGCCTCTTCAAAACTGGCCTGGGAGATAAGCATGGGAATAAAGACACTAGCCCTTTCGCCAAAAGCCACTTCAAGATGCAGAGAGCCAGAGCTGAGCTCATGAGGGCTCAGGGACCAGAGCCACCATTCACCTTCTTCCTGTTTTGTATTCTTCAAACTTAAGAAATTACCAGATTCATTTTCCTGGCTTCCTTAAGGGAACCAGGAAATGCAAATAAGGGGAACATCAGTCAGATCTCTGCTTCAAAGTGGACATCCCTTCCCCCCAAACACCCACACTGTCTTGGACAGTCATGACCATGCCCTCATCCCTAACCCTCCCCACACACAGGTAATGAGCTATATTCACAGATCCTGATCTATCTCTATGGTCTCTAAAAATGAGACTGGGAGAAGGGCTTTTTCCCCACTGCCAACCTGGGCTCTTGTGGCCATAGTTAGGTGTGTGGTGATGGCTGAGTTTCTCGCAAGGTTATCACTCCCTCCTGAAGAGCCTGGGGCTCAGAAACCAGCCTGAAAGACAGGACCTCTGAACTTTACCCTAGTTTATTGTATGAGTAGGAGGACACAAACTGATCAATAATGCTCCCTTTAGAGATAATGTGTGTCAGCCCTGGCTTCAAATGATAAATAATTACTACATTGACATGGAACCCAGACCCACTTGTCTATTGTCATATATTTATCTTCATGGCATTTAGCAAATATATCAAGTTTATATATTAGCATTCGTAATTGTCTATTGTCAGTCTCAGACTATTTTTGGTGTTCTGTAGATGATCTATTATGTCTCCTTTCCCATAGACTCTTAAAAAACTGAGATGTAAACGATGTCAAAGGTACTGTTTACCCACTCTTTAACATCTGCTTATTCTAAATCAAAACACACAGAAGTATATTCATGTAGTACTAAGTTGGTTTCAATGTAAATGTTGAGCCTGGGATAAAGAAAACCCACAGGGCCAGGAGGAACCTCTGTCGCTCTGTTGACAAGCCTGAAGGAAAAACTGAATGACACTTGAAATCTGTTTGGTTCCAGAAGGATGCTACTTTCATGAAGTTGTACCATATATACACATATATATGGCATGTGTGTGATGCTTTCATAAAGTTGTACTATATATATATGGGGGGTGTGTTGACATCTTTTCAAGGATCCGGACCAACCCCATACAATCTGGACTCTGCTGCTGTAGCAGAGAGGGGAACATTTGAATTTGTGCTTCCAAAGCACCCAGACTCTTCTGTTAAACTTTCTATTTATTACTATGTTACCAGAATACAATGAATTACCTCCTTCTAACTCAGTAAATGAGAGAAACAGATTCTGCATTAAGTGGAACTGTTTATGTTGCATCAGGCAATTTGTTCTAATGCACACTGCCTAGAGACAGAACAAAATGAGGATTACTCAAGCAGGATCTGAAAAGATGCCCATTTTGTTACTTTTTTAGGCAATCATAAGCAAATCTTCTTAGATGGGTTAAAATTACACTTTCCCATAAATAGCAAAGACCAGGTTGCAGGCAGGTAGAAAAGAACTGGCACTTCATACTCGGGAAAGAACTGAAAGAGACAACAGTGATGAAGCCGAAAGGTGTTTAGGTCTTGGCTGTCTTCTTGGTAATGTGAGTATCTGGCTTCTGCAGTGGATACTGATCCACAGTTCCTCAGGGGACAGGGGGGAGGACAGTGTATGGATACAGAACCAATGTAGACTCCAACTGTGTTGGCACGGGTTCCCCTGCCTTCGGTGTATGCTCCAAAATAGAGATATGGACCAGAAAATATCTGCCATCTCCAACCAGCTATAAGAGCAATAGTCTTATGATTCCATTCTTTCTAGAATTAACAACCCAAACCAGAATGGCGCACAGAACCACAGCACTTAGAGAAGGCTGGGCCAGAAAAATCAGAGATGCAGGAGGTAAAGAGATAGGAGAAAACCCAAAGATGTTTTGAAACACATCAAAAGAAAACCATCCAGACGTTTGCCTACTTTTGCTTTGGCTAGAGATGGAATTTGTCTAGAAAATTGATTCAGATGTGAAGCACCCTCAAATTGCCTGTGATTTGCCTTATAAACACTGAGTAAATAGTGATAGAATTCCCTAGAACCAGAGAATTGGGGGTATTGGAGTACATTTTCACTTTTGTCATCTCATTTCACTCTTTTAGCATATTAAATTCCAATCTATGAGCCATTCAGGTCCTTAATTATTGAATGGATATTTCAAATGTGTCATGCTGCTTACTTCCCTGCAGCCTGCTCCCAAATATTCTAATTTGTCTTTTGCCATGGCTCCATCACTGAAAGAGAGGGACCAAAACATTTCCGTCAGCTTTACTTCTGCCAAAGGTTCTTGTTTTTGGCTAAGTATGCTAAGCCTTTCAAAAGCCTCCTGTTAGCTGGTAGGGAATATGAGGTGTCCCGACCCGCGGGACGAACGTAGGGTGTAGCAGGAGACGCCTGCAGAAATGAAACAAGCAAGAGACACAAAGAACGACCAGCAAGACAGGGTGTCTGATCAAGCTGGCACAGTTTATTGTTTTGCAGGCTTAATTTTGCAGGCTTAATTTATACAGGTCAGCAAGGAAGGGGTGGGTCAAAAGACAATTGGACCTTAGGTGGCGCCGGTGGGAAGGTGTAGAGGGGTGATTGGGCCTTGGTTGGCGCCGGAGGGAGCAGAGAACACAGAAGAGAAGCAGGAAGTTCGCCATTTTGGGGGTGGGGGCCTTTTGGTCTCCGGTAATGAGGGGCAGGGCCTTTCTCCCCAAAGTGCCCTGTGTCCCAAAGAGACACCAACCTAATCTGGCCTGGTCATTTTCCAGGTTTTCAGGGAGGAGTATGACAAAGTTTGCAGCCTGCACACAGAAATGATGCCTCATTAGGCAGAAGTTGGAGCCAATCAACCCCAGATCAGGGCTGAGCTGAGACTAGCCACCGAGTCCAGACCTTAGTAACTGAGGTTTCCAGTGTCAGCCTTTCTGAAACTCATGTAGCTTAACTTCTGTTGGTGGGTCTCTCAAGTCTGTTGCCCATTGAGACCAACTGACCCCCTCAATAGCAAAATATGAGTCCTGAATGACTCAGCTGTGGTCTCACAAACAAGCATGTACATCATGCTCAACTGAGCAAGAACAGGTGATTTCCAAAAAAACCCAAAACTGGTGGGGTGAAGCAAAAATTGCCATTTACTTGGTCAAGGGAAGTTTGCAAGTTCCTAGGTTTGGTTTTCCATCACCCTTTGTGGAGCTAAAAGATGGTGGACACTAAAAAGATGGTGACCAATGCAACTGCCTCAGCATGTTGTCTTAGCAAAGGTAAAGAAAGAGCTGATGGTGGCATATAAGTAGGGATCTTGGCAGGGTCTAATCCCCGCATTTCTCCTATCAAGGAATTGAGGTCCAGAAAGTGGGAATGACTTGCCAAAACCACATAACTAGTTAGTAACAAAACCAAAACCAGAATCCAGGACTGCCTGCTTGAATTGAATAAATAAACCTAAAGCTCTCTGGAGATATTTCTAAGGAATCAAAAGGGAACTAAAGCCCAGTTTACCAAGATCACAACTCTCTGCTTCCAGCCCATATTTATATTTACATGTTTACTACCATATCTTTGTGACTTGCCTTCTTACCCACCACCTGCCCCGAACATACATGCACATGCATGCACACACACACACACACACACTCCTATCTTTGCTAGCTAAGAAAACATGGCATATGCCTATAGCTAGCATATTCATGTGGAGGGCAGAATTGAACATGACAAACATAAAGCTACTCACATTATCTGGCTGATCTGGCTTACACCACTAACAGCAAGGCAACTAGAAGGCATCCTGTAGTTCTGAGGAATGGAAATTGGTGGAATCCAGTGATTATGGCTCTGGCTTTGTATAGTTAAGTCTAAGAATCAGCACCCATAAATGCACATGCATACATATACACATTCACACATTCCCTGAAAAACTAAAACAAAGGAAGTAGAAAAGACAAGGCAGATGTTTTTTATAGTAGTTTATGAGAAGAAGGAAGGTGATATGAAGCACTTACACATTATAGTGTGGATATCACAGGTTAGGAAAGAGAGGTTAGGGTGGACTGGGCTAGGACCTTGCTACTCCAAGTGTAGTCCCTACACTAGCAGCACCTTCATCCCATAGGAACTGTATATAAATGCAGAATCATAGACCTTTCCTCAGACCAACTGAGCTGGAATCTAATTTTTAAGATCTCCAGTGATTTGTTTGCATATTAAAGTTTGGGAGGCACAGAGCTAGAGCTTAGAAAGGATCTGAAAGTCGTTTGAAAATAAAAAATTACCTACTGGGCATGTAGGAACTATTAATGTGGCTTATTATTTAAAAAAAATAAAAATATAAACTTTCCGAAGTTCTACTTCTCTCATTTTCCACTGTAAAAGCCATAAGTGTGGGCAAGAGAGTTTGATTCAAAGAGAGCCAAACCATAAGTTCAAATCCTGGTCCTGCTCACAAATAATTAGCTGTGCAAACTTGCATAAGATACTTTGTCTCTGGGCCTCAAATTCCTCATCAGTACAAAGGGATTAACAATAGTACCCACTGACACTGAGTTGTTAGGAAGATTATATGAAACTCTATAAGACACTAGCATATTGTGAACAATCACTACATAGAAATATCATTATAATTAATATTATTTGGCCAATAATTTTAGTTTGCTAGAAAACTAGCCACTGAATGTGATGTCTCGGGGAACTGAGCATCTACTTCTAATTGGTGTGACTCACAGATAGAATACTAAGAAAGACACGCAAAAATAAAATATATTTCAGTAGAATGGAGGCCCCAAAACAAATCTTATTCAGAAAGAATTACAGGTATTCCTGGTGAAATTACTTCATAGAATAAGACTGAAATCAGAAGTAGCCCTACTCTATATGGCATGTCTCAAAATTGCCAAGTTAAAAAGTTATTAGTGAGGCTCTTCCTAAACACGAGGCATGTTTACATATAAATAAGCAGGTAAATACATGCACATATAGAGACACACACACATCCTTCAATGGAGTAATTGTGAAAAAAATCAAGGCTAAAATTGCATTCTAGGGGTAGAATGCTATTTTAAATATTACTGGATTTCTGGCCTGATAACAATCTGTAGAATGGGTGAATAATAACCCCTACTTCTTAGCATGGATATGAGATGATTTGGGTAAAAAAAATGATGTAGGTAAAAACATAGCAGAGAAACTCAATAAACACTTTTTAATCTAAATCACAAAAGGAATAAAAATATTATATATAAGTCTCCAGCTAAGCTACAATAATTTTGCCCGCAGAAGGTAATGACTTGGTGTAAGATAAGAAATACTTTACCTTAACAACACATCTTACAAAGGTCAGCTCAACAACAGTAACACCCAAAAAGTGCTCAGTTATGTGCCAAGCATTTTACATGCAGTATCTCATTTAAATCCTCACAATTCCATGAAATAGGTACATATCATCTTTATATTACAGACAAAACTGAAGTTCAAAGGAAGTAAGTAATGTGTTCATTTTATAGTTTAACAACTTAGGAAAATACTGTACCTATCACTATTTTACAGGTGAGAAAAAATGAGCAGCTCTTACCTCCTCCCAGCCTAAAGTGTCCCCATCCTGTTCAGTTTTCTCACCTGTAAAATATGATAGGTATAGTTGTCTATAAATTACAATTTCTTTTATCATTTCTAATAAAATCACTAAGCACTTGATTCTCCAGACTTAATTGACTGGCATATGTAATCTGGGCAGCCCAGTTGCAAAGACACAGAGACAGATACTACAACCTCTGGGTGCTAGTCTGTTGGCGTGTTTGAGACCTCCAGCTTCTATTGAAACTGAGGTTGCCCAACATCCATTGATTTTTCAAGAGGATCAGAGTGTGGCATCAAAAATCTTGTAACAGACAACATAGATCACAAATTTCTAAGATTTCTACAATTAACCTAAATTTAAAATAGCAGTGCTATCAATTACTGAATATCTATGTATTAGTTCTCTATTGTGGCTGTAACAACCACAAATGAAGCAGTTTCAAACACAAATTTATTGTTATAGTTGTGTAGGTCAGAAGTCTGGTACAGGGATCGCTGGGCTAAAATCAAGGTGTCAGCAGGACTACATTCACACCTGGAGGCCCTAGGGGAAAGTCCATTTCCTTGCTTATTCATCTTGTTGGTATAAATCCACTTGTGGTTGTAGGACTGAGGTCCAAATTTCTTTGCTGGCTGTCAATTGAAGGCCATTTCTAGATTCTAAAGGCCACACACATTCCTTGGTCCATGGCCCCATTCCTCCAACTTCAAAGCCACCCAGGGCAGGGTGAGTCCCTCTCACTCTTTGAATCTCTCCTACCTCTTCTCCTTTGTATCTCTCTCTGACTATTCTGCCTTCTTCTGCTTTTAAAAGCCCATGTTATCACATTGGACCCACTCAGATAACCCAGGATAATTTTCCTATTGCAAGGTCATCTAATTGGCAACCTTAATTCCATCCGAAAAATCCCTTTTTCCATGTAACCTAATACAATCATAGCTTCTGGGGATGTATTGACGTATTTAGAAGGCCATTATCCTGCCTATCACAATCTTCTATGTGTTGAGCACTACAAATACATTATCTTAAATAATCTTTATTACAGTCTCTATGTGATAAATATTATTATTTCCATCTACCAGATGAGGAAAAAGGAGCAGGCGAGTTAAGTGGAATGCCCAATATTGCACAGCTAGTAAATTGTGGAGGCAGGACTAGAATATAGACCTCTTCCTCCAAATCTTGCATTTTTTCCCTTTTCCTACATTATATTGCCCCCTCATTGTCAGAAAGCTCTTTTCGTTTTTATTTTTGTTTTTCCTGTTGCTATTTTGTTTTGTATTTTCTCTCTTTTTAAAATTGTGAATAGGTAATTTATGTCCATTGTTCAAAAATCA
Organism: Manis javanica; assembly: GCF_040802235.1. Classification (NCBI taxonomy): domain Eukaryota; kingdom Metazoa; phylum Chordata; class Mammalia; order Pholidota; family Manidae; genus Manis; species Manis javanica. The sequence goes on along the minus strand of NC_133174.1, from coordinate 102,743,843 downwards.
AAATATAATAAAGGGTAGTTAGTGAAAAAGCTTGCTCCCACTCTGTTTTCCATGGAGCTGGTTGCTACCACCCCTCCCCCATTTTATTTTTTCCCTCCAGAACCTCTGAATGACAATACAAGAAACTATGAAGGGTGTTCAAACAGATCTTTATATCACAACAAAAGCTCTCAAAGTATAGCTTAAATCCATTTTGTGTTTTTGCTGCATTCTCAGTACAACACAACTTTGGAAGAAGTACCATCTGTATTAAAGGATAGATTGTTGGGCCAATTGGTTATCCAAGCAACTGGTGGCTACAGCCACTGTTTAAAATGTGTTATAGTCCCTTTGGCCCCATGAGGGTCACCTGAATTCTTCGTACATTACATAATCCCAATGCCTCAATACTGTTATATAGCCCACCAATTATATCTGAGTATTCCAGATCCTGGAATTCCAGGAAGCACAAACATGAGAGAAAGGGAGAAGGAAAAGATGAGAGAGAGGAAAAAAAACCATAACAAGTTCATTAAATAATAGTCTTATTATTCCATATAGTAATAAGCTTATTTTACTATAAATAAGCCCAATATCTTATTTATAAATAATCTTTGAAAAATTGACACAGTTTTCCAACTAACTTGCAAAAGAGCATGGAACTCTTACATAATTGTAAATGTTAAACCATATAGTTGGGTACCATGTTATGTAGCAACAGGCACAGAAAACAAAAGATGTCAAGTTTGGTTGAAACAAAGAATTGTCTAAAGCTAATAACAAAATCAATACGCCACAGTTAATTATTTTGTTATCCTTGCTAGGGGCATTGTCTTTAGCTGCAACTTAAAAACTGCTTGTTCCCAGCATATCAGTTACATGTTATATATATATATATACTTGCCTTCTAGTAGCACAAAACAGAACATCTCATAATCCGTTTTTTGTTTCCATCCTTAAAACCAGTGTTTTTCAAAATGTGGGCAATGATTCATTAATGTAGTGTGAAATCAGTTTAGCAGTTCATCACCACTGCTTATAAATGAAACAGATTAAAAGAGAAAAATGTGAATCACATGTAGTAAGAATAAACATTGTTCCATAAAACTTCTGTTCGGTAATGTGCACATGTGTATGTACACACATATGTGCATGTTTGTGTGTATATTGGGTCCAATGTAAAATGTTTTTCTTGCTATGGGTTACTGTCAAAAAGTTTGACAAATGTTTCCTTGAATGATTGAAACCACTGGCTAGATGTTATAAATAATCTTTATAAACAAAGGAATCTCTGCCTAAACATAAAAACTTTGATCTTCCCGAACTATAAGGGAATTCTATGCTGCCCCTTGGCACTGGGGTCCCTAATCTACAGCAATGCACAGAAAGCAGTAAGTATCCAAGAAAAACTTTAAAAAATCCAATAAAAAATGGTAATGCTTTCTCTCTGTGATTCAAGAACATCTGGAGATTTATAATATCTGGATTGGGAACTAAGCTTCCCAATTGTCACTTGCATTGCCATCTCCTGGATATAATGGTTCAGGGGTTCTGGCCAGTGCTGAACATGACCTGAAAGTCTACAGCATACATGAAATATGTTGCCTCAAGAGCCACCAGAGAACTTTATGCTATAGACTGTGCTGTCATGTCCACACAGTGGTTGTCCCCAGAAACTTTCCCTAGATTAGTAATATGAGTAAACTTCACCAAGCAATGAAGAATTATTGACAGGAAGGTATGTTTGGGGATAAACTGAGGAAAAGGCTGATGAAGTGTTGATGGTAAAGATTTAGGTAAATATTTTCCTCGGATGTTGATATTGCAGAAGGGAGGATTTTCATACTTGTTCAGGGTAATGATGCCAGGGAAGAGAAAAATGAGAGGCCCAAATAGGAGGAGAGAAATGGGAGAGTGTTAAGGAGTAATTATACAATCCAGTCCTCCAAGTGCCAAGTGAACCCCTACTATCAATCACTAGACAAATAGTCATGAGTGTGGACGGGGCAGAAGGCACTGTGGGGTACAAACACAGATGCTCATCTTTTTCCCTCTGGGAGCTCACGAGATGGGCAGGAGTAGGATGATAGGTGCAAACATGAAGTGATGTCGTGGTATGGCTGAGTAGGGCATTGTGGTTTAATCCATTCATGGAAATGTATGCAGGTACTTCAAGGAGCTAGGGTTAGAAAGTTACATCGTGATAAGATTGTGGAGAACTTTATGCTATAGACTGTGCTGTCATGTCCACACAGTGGTTGTCCCCAGACTGTGGCTGGATTGAATTTATATGTTAGGCTGTGGCTAGATTGAATATAGCAGATGAAAAGCAGGCAGCAATGGATTTTGAGATGAGAAATGAAAGCAATGTTTGGAGACAATTACTCTGGAAATGGTATGCAGGAAGGATTGATGGAGGAGTAAGCAATGGCAGGCATACATAGGAAGCAATTATAGAAATCTAGGCATTAGGAGTGAGTTAGCATTGTAGTTAAGTGAGGAATCTGGGTACAAATCCATTTTGGTGAGATTCTAGCTCTACCACTCTGAGCCTTAGTTCTCTCACCTATGAAAAGAGGATACTAAGAATACCTACCTCATAGGAATGTTGTGAGTTAATACATATAAAGTACTTAGCCCAATACCTGGCCATAGCAAACACTCAATCCGTGTTAACTGTTATCATTGTTGTTACTGTTGTTGTTACTATAGCAGTGGACTTGGAAAAGATAGGGTATAAAAAAACGCCATAAACGAAAAGTATATATTTTACAGTGAATGGTTGCATATGTGTGATGAAGGTAGTCAAAGACAACTGCAAGTTTTATCCAGGTAACAGAGAATGATGGTACCATAAGGAAATGTGATGGTACAGTGAGATGGGGATGATGAGGTGAGATTTTGATATCGTATTAAGTTTGAAGTCAGGCAAGGCATTCTCATAAAAATGTTCCCCCATACATTTGAGATGTGGGAATGGAGCTCAAGAGAGAGAGGGTAGGAATGAGATGAACATTTTGGAAGTCATAGAAGTATAAAACTTTTATCTCTAAAAATGGATTTTAATATATCCAAGGAAGAAAGTCAGAAGAGGGAGAAAAGCAAATAGTTTAAGTAGAACATTGTGGTACACATTTATTGCAGAGAGAGGAGCCACAGAAAGAGTGGTCAAAGGCAAAAGGAGACCTGTGCAAGGCACTATGGGAAATTCACAAAAGAATATTTTATGTTCTGTGAGTTTAAGATGCTGCTAATCCAGATGAAACAACATGACTTAGAGACTTGTGACAGAAAGTATTATAAAGTATGAAATACATAATAATGAAATTCCATTTAAAAATATAAGCTCTTGATTCCAAAATATACCTTATTTTACTGACTAGAGAAATCAAGAAGACTTCATTGGTGTTTTAGCTCTTGAATGATGGATGACATCTGGAGATATATGGAGGGGTACATTTCAGATGAGAGGACTTATGTGATCAGAGGTGGGAACATCAAATTTAAAGGTGAGAGAGATCGATCTGGCAGAAGTAAAGGGGAGAAGATTAGGAAAGGGAAAAGAAGAAATTTTCAGATCAGTCACATAGTTAATCTCAAGTCCCAACTGAGGGAGATTTAAAATGTTCAGTTTCATCTTTAATTTAAAGTGGGATGTTTCATGTCATTTTTTTCTGACAGGAAACTAGACTCCCAGCTTTCTTAGTTAAGTGATTGAGGGGCCAGTGTTGCTGTTGGCAAGAATAAGAAATGATGGAGGAAATATAGCAGTTTAGGGTGAGGGGATATGGGGATGGAAGACAGATGGTGAGTTAGATTTGAGAAATGTTGAGGTCAAGGTGCTAGTGGGACATCCGAGAACAGATGCTACATAGACAGTTATATATATGGGTCTAGAACTCATAATAGAAGTCTGAGCTGGAGATTAGATTAGGAAGTCAACATCCCGTAATAGTAGTGCAGTAATAGCAATGATGAAAACAAATATTTTTGAAAACAAATATTCATATTACTGGCATGGTTTCAAGAGTTTTCCAAATAATAAATAACTTACTTTCACAATCACCCTATGAGGTCACACAAGTAGTATCTATTGGAGCCAGGATTTAAACCCAGGCATATAAAAGTCCATGCTTTGAGTTACTACATTAATGTCAGATATTAGTCATGAGGTAGAATCAATTACTCTACCAGAGTAAACCAAAAAATAAGTCAACTGATCCTTGGAAATACCAACATTTGAGAGGTATGTGGGAGGAAAGAAGCTTTCAGAAGAAACTAAGGGATAATAAAGGAAAACTGGAATTGAGTGTTGCCTTCAAAATCATGGGAAAAGAAAAAAAGGGGAGCTGTATCCATTGGATTTGACAGTTCAAGCAGCTCTGAATAATGCAATGGTTAGAGCAGGGGCCAGCAAACCACAACCAAATCTGGCCCACTGCCTATTTCTGTATGGCCTACAAGCTAAAAATGGTCTTCACATTTTCAAATGCCTAAAAAAAAGTCAAAACAAGAAGAATATTTCATGATATGTGAAAATTATATGAAACTCAATTTCAGCATCCATAAATAGTTTTACTGGAACACAGTCATTCTCATTCATTTATATATTGTCTGTGGCTGCTTTCATACCACAGTGGCAGAGCTGAGCAGCAGCACCAGAGACCATATGGTACAAAAAGCCTAAAGCCTTTACTATCTACACTTTATAGAACAAGTTTGTGAGCCCCTGATTTAGAGTGAGTCCTTATATCAGATTACCTCTGTTCAAATCCCAGCTCTCCCACTCACTAGGCTATGTAACCTTGAACAAGTCACTCAAAAGCTCTACCCATCATTGTCTATAAAATGGAGCTTATAATAGTACTTACCTCATAGCATTGTTGTGAGGATCTAATATAGGACAATTCATATAAAGTGTCTAACACAGTGCCTGGTTCACAGTAAGAACTTAATAAATGTTAGCTGCTATTAATGTTCTGATGTGGTAAAAATGAGTCATAGAGACAGAAGCCAAACTCTAATGGGTGGTAAAAGGAATTGGAGATGAAGACTATAAAAGTGGAAACTATGTTTTTGAGAATTTTTGAAGTGGAATTCAGGATGTGTGGAAGTAGCTTGAAAGGGGGAATTCATTTTGGATGGAGACTCATACACATCCAAGGGCTGAAGAGGGAAGAATTGAGGGAAGACTGAGCATGTAGAAGAAAAGAAACGGAACATACTGAGGAGGTAGGAGGTAGGGAATCAAGAGCAGAGGTGGAAAGATTAGCCTAAGGAAGGATTAGAAATACCTCAAAAAATAAAATACAGGGTGGGGAATCAAGAGCAGAGGTGGAGAGATTAGTCTTAGAAAGGAGTTGGAACACCTCAAAAAATAAAATAAAGTTGGGTACAATATGAGATTTGACATGGAGTGGAGTAAGTTCATATCTCAAAGACTTGCCCTGTCAGGTAGGAGACAAGCTTTTCTGTTGTGAGGTGTGAGGCAGGGGGCAGGGAAACAGGATGCATCCATGACTGTGGAGTTTTCAAGGAAGTTGACCCAAAAAATTGAGTAGAGAAACGTGTATGGAACAGCACTGTGGACTTGGCAGAGCTTGGAAAATCAGAATATAGTGGCACCCATCTGCACAGCCATGTGACTTTCTCTCAAAGTGGTCAAAAGCCTGCAAGAAGAGACCTAGGAAGTGTAGGTACACTTGACCCAGGACTTGAAGATGTGTTGGAAGACCTGGAAAGTGCAAGGCCACCACTGGCAACCACTTGGTCCCATACCAGCCTGTCCCTGGAACCACCATCTTGCCAGCAGGCTCTGAAGCTTGCTCATCTTTATCCTGCCTAGTATGCCAGAAAGTTTGTATGACAGCGCAGCCTCCCCCTGACATTTCTGGCTTTCTTTCTCTGAAATCTTTTTGCAACATGATAACAGACAGACGATACACTGGAAAGCTCTGAGAAGGAACATAAACTGTGATTTTTATGGAGAGAGAGTATTGCTGAAGGATGGAGGCTAATGCTAGAGATGGCTTGAGTTCCTATCAGGACTCCATGAGCTCAATAATAAAACCCCTTTCAATCTTCAAGGTGCAGAATGTGAGCTTTATGGTGTTCTGGCTTGGATCTGAATAAAATGCTACAACAGCTGGTGTGTTAGGTTTGGTTCCCTTGAGATTCCAAGGTAAACTGTCAGGGCTAATAGGCCAACTCCCGTCTGGGCAAACTACAGCCAGGGCAGGGGTGGAGGAAAGGAACATGTCTCCGTAGTTTCTGGAAGAGGGCAGAGATGCAGGGAACAAATGCTTTAGCTAGGAGTTGAGGTGGCAAGGAAGAAATGGAACAACAGGGCAACCTCCCAAGAAGATGCCCACTGAGTACCCTGGTGACATGCATCTCAGCTGACCTATGACAGGCTAGGTCTGAGAATTCTGCACACACTACCTGCAGAGAGCATTGAGCCTCCTGCTGGTGTAAGTGAGCCTCCTGTAGGCATTTCTACATCCTGCACTGACCCTTTGGCTTGGGATTCAAACAAGTGTGCATTCTCCTTAGAGGCTGCCAGGCTCATGCAGTGGACTTGATAAAAATGATGTAGAGGGCTGCCTTGTAGTCAGATAGCACTACACATTTCCAACAGTTTCTCATCTAGCATTTTAAGCTGACTAGTATGGTATCAAGAGCACTAATGTAAGAGTCAAGGGTCCTAGCTAGCTCTGCAACTTACTAGGAGTGTGACCTTCAGCAAGACACCTAACCACTCTGAGCTTCAGCTTTTTAGCATTTGTCAAATGAGTATCACAGTAGTACCATCCAACAAGAGTTTTGTGAGGATTAAATGACACTGCTTAGCACAAAGTCTGGGCTGCCATCATTGTCATCATCATCATCATTATTTAATATATGAATACCCTGGGGCACCAGTTCCAACAAAACTGGACTTAAATCCTGGTTCTGCCACTTACTGATCATAAGACCTTGGGCAAGTCACATAACCTCCCTGAGCCTTTTTCTTCATCCTCAATTTAAATCAGAATGGGGATTTAGTCAATCCTATTTATTTTGATCAAACAAAATTGTGTAAAAAGTATAGAGAACTATCCAGATGCTTATTTTCCATTTGAGAGAGATTCATGCCGTTATACAGACAGGAACATGGACCTGAGAGGGAAAGGCATTTAGCCAATGAAGCAATAGCAAACCTGGAATGAGAACCGAAGAACCTCTACTTCCAACCCAGGGCTCTTCCCACTTACAGTCTCTGGGGGCAGTTGATCCTCTACTCAGAATAGATGGTCCCAGCTGGCCCCGGTGGTGGGGGATCTGCGAATGTGAGTGCTTCCCTGCTGCTTGCCAGCAAGAAAGGCAGCAACACTGGCTGAGCCCCGTTCAGATGCCAGAAGCAACAACCTCATATACTTCTTTTTGTCCTGTAGCAAATGTATAGTATTTGCAAATAGAGAACTCCAGCTACTTTCATACAAAATACTTTCCTTTCCCCACTACCATCTGATATTGGTGTCAGAACCTCCATCCGGTGAGCTGTGTTTCCTTAAGCCTCAGCCCTTGTTCAGAAGATGAACTCCCTAGAACCTGCATACAATGCTTGCTACTAAGGATCAGTCATCAGCTGAATAGGAGGATTTAGATTCTTCAGCTCTTTCTGTCTTTGGGATGGGGAGAGATTTAAGGTATAGGACACTGCTCAGGTCTCCTGTACAGCTAGAGTGCAATAAAGATAATAGGGAAGATATAAATGCAGAAAGAGGCACATAAAAGGTAAGCTGTTACATCAGCACATCTGTACCCCTTCTGGTGATGGAGGATCAGGAAGCATGAAAGAGACATCCCTGGAATTTCGAAAACAGCATGGGCTTGGAATGGAAAGACAGGGTTCCCATATTAAAAGCAAACTTCTTAATCGTTCTGAGCTTCAGTATTTTCACCTGTAAAATGGGATAATAATACCATCTATCTCACCAGACTGTGTTAAGAGTAAGAAAAAAAAATGTGTGTGAACATGCTTACAAATCCCTTCCCATATATAAAGGATTATTAGGATTCTAGCAACTAAAGAGACCCAGTAAACTTCTCAAAGGAGGCTCAGAGTGCAGTGACCTTCACAGCTAATATCTAGGTGAAATGCACTTGGTGTTCTTCCCAGTCCCTCTGCTGTTCACTGGGAGTTTCATATACGTGTCATGCTTCTTCTGGAGTCCATCTCCCTCCCTCTCTCTGGCAAAGGAAAAGAGCTTACCAGCTCTCCCTGGGACCAGCAGTAGGTCTCAAGAGTTCTGATCCGAGAGCAGCAGAGTTGGGGAGAGGGCAGCGCAAGGCACTTGAGACTGCCTGCCCTTCCCCCGGCCAACCGCAGCCTCCTGACAGACCTGAAACCCTGGGACCAAGCTGGGGAGACAGAAACAATTAGGATGACCTCTCAGGGACACAGCTCAGACCTGAAACCCTGGGACCAAGCTGGGGAGACAGAAACAATTAGGATGACCTCTCAGGGACACAGCTCGGGAGTCATTAACGCAGTGACTTAATTGGCCTGCCAAATCTGAGGCGGCAGACACACGTTTCAGCAATATGGCAAAACAGTTGTCTCAGAAAATAAAGCAATATATAAACAATTACTGAGGCTATTAGCTATTTTTTCTCTTCTCTCCTCACCCCCCTCCCTGACTTCTGGGCTCAGAGGCCCCAAAAGAGTAGTAACCAGAGGAAAAGAGGTGACAAGTGTAGGAATAGGGGGCGCTAGGGACCCCATTTGGCCAGTGGTTGTCAAGGGCTCTGCAAAATGTCTGCCCACAAGCCCCAGGGGATCCACAGTCTTCTCTGTGAGGAGAACAGGCAGGAATAGGCTAAGAGCCACCTCCAGTGAGGGACAGAAAAGAGGAGACTGGTAATAGAACAGAGAAGTACCTCAGACCCACTTGTCAGGGCCCCATGACTCAATTGTAGCCACACAGGTGTGAATGGCCCTGAGCAAGGCTGAGGCTCCAAGGTGTGTAAGGTAGGCAGGTGGAAAGAGTGGCAGGATGCTGGGCTGTGCATTCCCCCTTGAAGGGACATGCCCACCATACCTTCCTCTTTTCTTTTCCATATAAACTCTAAACCTAAAGTGACAGGAATGAGGACGGTCAAGATGAGGAGGTGAAATCAGAGCTGATAAGAAGGAAACAAGGCCAGTCACATTATCCTGCAAGCCAAGCAATTTAAGTTTCTTTGTATGTCCACTAAATTTTGTTTAATGTGTTTTATTAAACACTTGGCATATGCCAGACACTAAGTGTTTTACAAATAATATCATATAATCTTCATAATAGCCATATAAGACAAACACTATAATTCTCATTTTACAGATTAGGAAAGCAAGGCACAAGGACATGAGGTGAATTGCCTAAAGCAGCACAACTACTAAATGATGACACCAAGAATCAAATCCAGGCCAGGCCCGTTCCAGAGAAGAAACGATACTCTTAGCCTCTATGTTATACTGTCTGACAACTTAAATTCAAACTGTACACCTACCATGTTCTTCTGGAATTCTGCATTTATTCATGGGTATGCCCCAGCAGTCTAAGCACTGATGGTAGGCTCCATGAGGGCCAGGGCAATGCCTTGCTGGTCCACAACCAAATTCTCAGGGCCTAATATAGGGGCAGAGTGATTAAATTCATTTATTGATAAAATATAGGGAGTATTGCTAAAAGCCAACTAAGTGTGAAATACTATACAAAGTGTTTAGGATGAGGGAGGGGTGGATAAGACCCATCTTCCTATCTCCAAGACTGTTTTGCTTGTGAACAACAAATAATTGCAACACCTCAAGGCAGGAGCTATTTTTAATGTATGTACACTATTGACAACTCTGGGACTGTGGGGGCACAGAAGCAGGAGCGTTTGTGTCTGCCTAGAGAAGTCAGGAGAGCTGTAGAGATGGGAGGTGACATTTGAGCTATAACTTGAAAGAGAAGTAGGTATTCACAAGCAGAGAACAGGTATTAGGTGGAGGCATCACAGACCAAGAGACAGGTGTGAGGAAAATCAGAGGTGTGCTGAGGACAGGTAGTCTAATGTGGCTGGAGTCCAGGATATGTGAGCAGCAGTAGCAAAAGATACCTTTGAAGAGCTAGGTAAGGGCCTACTGATCAGACTTGATCCTGTTGCCAATGTTAAACCATTAACAACCTTCTAAGTGGGGGAAAGACATGGTCAGATTTGTGTTACGGAATCCCATAATCATCAAGTGAAAGATAGAAGAGAGCATGCAGTCATCCAGGCCACAAAACAGGAGCTTGTAATAGTCCAGTATAGTTAACCCAGACAACAGCAATAGGAATGGAAAGAAGGGAATGGAGATGAGAGCTGTTTTAGAGATTGTACTGATAGCTGTTGGTTCTGAGATGCAGCAGAGTAATGAGAAAGGAGGATTCAAGGATGACTTCCAGTTTCCTGGCCTGGGACACTGGATAGATTGTGTTGCCAAAAGCAGATAGAAAATATGTGAGGCAGGTTAAGATGGGAGTAATGGTGAATTTGGTATTAGATTTGTTGAATTTGAGGTAAGTGTGGAAGGATTACATATTTAGTGCTGATGCTCAGTAGGCAGCTTGACACAGAAGTTAAGTTCAAGAGAGAGAGGAAGAAGATTAGATTTGATATTCACTGTTCTACAGATTAGTCACTGAAATTATGTATGTAAAATCAGATTGATCTTTTTCTAAACCATCCGTACCATGACTTGATCCATCCTATGTTGAAAGGGAACCTGTTGTCTACAATTTTCAGTAGGAGAATTATTCCCCACAGAACATTTCTACACACTTAAGGAAAATCCATCCATGGCTACGGACAAGAGAGATGATTAGCTCCCATTCTGAGGGTGTTGGGCCAAAGACCCTGGGTATTTCCTCCCCATTCCTGAAGCTAGATGACAGAGGTTTTCAGGGCTGCCACAGTGGACAGCTGTTCCATGGTCTCCACCTTACAGGGAGGACTTCATCCATCTTCCAGTCATTCCCTGCCCCTGATGACTGATTGACTACTGGGCCCAGAGCAAAGCTTGGCAATAGTCTTTCTTCTTCAGAGGAAAATGAAGGGGGCCAAGGAGGAGGAAAAGCAGATGGACAAGAAGAGAAAAGCAAGAGGAAGAAGGAGCAGGAAAAGGCTAAAAAGAAGAGAAAGGACATTGATGCTAAACTGCTCAGTGACCTGCGGCGAGTAACTAATCCTCTCTGTAGCTTGGGAAATGATTATATTGCAACCTGATCTACTTCACAAGAAAACTGAGAATCAAATGAACTGAGGAGTATGAAAATGCTTTCTAAAATACACTGTAAGCAAAATATAGTATAATTTCAAGCACCAAGATCCACGAGCTCTACTTTCCAGTCTATCATTCTTCCAATCAGAAATGGTATTTTACTCTGCCTCCATTTACTTTCTTGTATATGACAGAAGTGACCACAGAACTCTGTTATTTTGGAATAAGTCTGTGTTTGGGGTGGGATGGGGAGTATGCTGGCTTAAAGACAAACTAAATTATTATAAATGGCTTTGGAATAAGTAAGCACTTAAAAATGCTAAGTAGGTTTTTTATATACTATCTGACATTATTCTTTTAATCTTTCCTGTATCTTCCTCTGGCATCTCATTTGCTTCAAGGAATTCATTCAAACATACACCACTGAACCCAGGCCCCTGCGAGGAAAGGAGAAAAAAACAATCTCCTGTGCCTTTCTGCCTGCTGTATACACAAAAAGGCTCCTTTATTTAAATTAATAAAATAAAAATAAAGGCATTATTAGTTTTCTAGGGCTGGTGCTTTCAGTTTCATAAAAAAACAGCAAGTATCAATCTCTGTAATAGCTGTAGTTCTCAAAGGCCAAAACTGAGCCTGAAGACATGTGCTGATATCAAGTAGAGACACAGTGCTGCACGGGTAAGTAAGGGGGAAGACCTGCCAATGAGCAGAAGTTATTCAGCCCCTAAATGGATTGTGTAAAAATGGTAAGTCTGGGTAGTACCAACAGCCTTGCAATCTGCATAAAATAGAAAGGGAAGTGAATCAGGACACAATGGAATTGATCTATCATAATTTGGGTTGGCACTCTCCACAGTCCAAAGTTCAAACATGACAGTCTAGAATTTCTAGATCTCTTCAAGCCCCAGAGTCCCAAGATACAATGATATGGAATGGACTTAGCCAACAAAAATGGCTCCCTGAGACTCATTCTTTTTCAAGGTAGCATAAGACACCATTAAACAACTTCTAAGCAGAGAAAACATTTCTGGTAATGCCACCACTATTCTTCAGCCCTATGGACTAGAAGCCTAAGTCATCTTACCTCCCACCTTTCCTTTACCCCAGATACACAACCAAGTCACTAAGTCCTATTCATTGATCTTCTACATGGTGACACTTCATATCTTACTACATTTCCCACTGCTATTGTGTGGTTACAGCCCTTATTCTTTCTGTCACACCACTGTAGTGGCCTCCTAGCTGGTCCAGCTGCTTCGAGCCTCTCCGTCAATCCATCCTGCACCCTGTCACCAAATTCATCCTCCCTTAACATTACCTTTTTCTCAAAGCCCTTAGTGGTTTTCTATTACCCACAGAATAAAGCTCAAACACTTTTCTCATGCATCCTAGGCCTTCCATTATCTGGCAACAACTAGAGTTTCAGTATGATCTCCTCCCATAAATCCTTTACTCTAGGAAAACTACTACTCAGAGTGTCCCCCATCACAACCTATGCTTTCCCACATTTGCTACACCATGTATTCTATCAATAATGTAGTTCTGCTCTGAACTACCTCTCTAGTACCCATCCTTTGATATCAAACTCAAATTCTACTTCACCCAACAAATACATATGGCATGTCTAGTATGTAGCAGGCATTTTTAAATCTTTGCTAGCCTCCCTAGTCTCTGATGATTGTTTCCTTCTCTGAGTTCATAGGATAGCATCTAAATTTTACAATTTGCCCTTCTAAATTATTCCCTTATGTTATTATTAGTCATCATTTCTCTGTCTAAACATAAGCTCCTTGAAAGCAGGGACTTGGTTCTGTATTTTTTTCTATCCAACCCTCACTCCACAGCCTGTGAATAACCCATTGCCTTGCATGTGGCAGCAAGGCAATAAATGTTTTTTCAGTTACTTTTATAAACATATTTACAGTCAGAAACCTTATTGCTCTGGAAGAGAGCTACTGCCAGGTAGCATGGAAACAGCCAAGAAGAAGCAGGGCAGAAGTAAAATAAGTTGGCCATCTCAGTCACAATACAATTGCACTCCAAGCCTAGAAGGAAAACACATCTTGCTGATTAACTGGCCTGAAGATATAAAGAATGCCTATATGATACAGGAGAAAGAAAAAGATGACCATAGCTAACAAAGGAAAATCAAATCAGTTTATCATTGGAATAAATTGTTCCTGGTTGTAGACAGAATTCGAAACTCTCAGTAACTTCCAGTTACTTCACTTCAGGCCTCCTTACAGATTGTGGATTAGTGTAGAGAAAGAGCAAAGAGATGGGCTAGAACCAGAAAAACCTGCTTCTAGGCCATTTATTTTACTCTCTTTCCCTCCTTGCTCCACCATTTCCTCCCTGCTATATGCCCTACTACCACTAGATCCACTACAAACATATATAAATACACACTCAGGTTTTGAACATTTGTGTGTGTGTGTTTGTGAAAGAGAGAGAGAGGACACTGCTCTGATAATGGTTGCTTTTCCCTGCACTCTAAGGTGTTGAGTGTAGGGCCACAGTGCTAACCCCAAACCAAATGCCAGGAACTCCCAGGAAGCTTGCTTTTTGGCCTGCTCTGCTTTTACCTAACTCCTCTTTTGCTTCAGCTCTGATTTCAGGCCCCACGCTCATCTCAGATCTGAAGACTAGTGTGGTCTTCAGTTTTTCCCCTCAGCACTCCTCCTCAGACATGGCTTTGCCTTCTCCCTTAGCCTTAACATGTGCCTGGCCTCCCAATGAAACCAACCTTCTCTAATATCCAAGGACCGGTCCCAAGTATTCCCTTGTGGCTTGTACACCACTGGGAATCTGACAGGGCTGAGTTCTTGTATCCAGCAGGAGATGAAGATACCTTCTATCAACTCTCTTATCCTTGTTTTGTCACCAGCCCTGTAACCTTCATTGCAGATGTGATCAAAATTGAATTTGGCTCTAGAATAGACAGAGCTGGTCCAGTCCAAGAAACACCGTGGGTATTTAATTAATAAACAGTTTTTGAGCAACTGCAACTGCCTACGAGCTGAATCAGATACAAATCAGTATGGAGCCAACCAAGGAAGTGTTTTCCTCACCATTGAAAGGAAGTTTCTAAGGAGGAAACAGGACATCTAGGTCCTGGAAATGGCCAATTGTTGGAGAGTCCAGAGGAAAGCCCAGATTAAGCCATCAGGCATTTTCATTTAAGAGTCCACAAAATAAGAAAACCAAGAAAGGAGCTAGAGGGTATTATGCTCAGTGAAATAAGCCAGGCAGAGAAAGACAAGTACCAAATGAATTCACTCATATGTGGAGTATAAGAACAAAGGAAAACAAGGAACAAAACAGCAGCAGAATCACAGAACCCACGAATGGACAAATAGTTACCAAAGGGAAAGGGACTGGGGAGGATGGGTGGGAAGGGAGGGAGAAGGGTGGGGGAAAAGAAAGGGGGCATTACGATTAGCATGTATAGTGTGGGGGGGCACGGGGAGGGCTGTGCAACACAGAGCAGACAAGTAGTGATTTTACAGCATCTTACAATGCTGATGGACAGTGACTGTGAAGGGGTATGTGGGGAGACTTGGTGAAGGGGGGAGCCTAGTAAACATAATGTTCTTCATGTAATTGTAGATTAATGACACCAAAATAAAAAAATTAAAAATAAATAAATAAATAAGTAAAATAAAATAATAGCCTCTGTCAGTAGTTCTTAACCATTTTTTGGCACCTATACCATTTGTACACACAAGATACTCCAATTAGCAACATATCTCATTGTGCAAAGTGATTTACTGTCGGAACTTCCCCTGGAAAGCTGATATGTTTATGTGCTTCCCCAGTGGACAACCACTGAGCTAAACTAGGATGACCAATTCAGCTAAACCAGGAATCAGAAAGCAACAATGTCACTGACACAGGGCCTCAGATAAAGTTCTTTATTTCAAATTCGTTAATATCCAAATAATTTATTATGCTAATATATTATACTGATAGAAGCACCCTCATGGACATCAACATTGGAAAATGTTAGATATTAAATCCTTCAAAAGTTAAATTACTATTATTCACAACCTCACTTGAATGTGTAAGAATAATACCTTTTATTCCTTCTCACTTCAAGCTATGAACAGTTGCATATGGCCCTGGGTGGACACCTCTCCCTGCACAGTGTATAATCTTACCACTCTGATGTAGTTGGGCAGGGGTTACAAATATAAATGTGTCAGGGGCCAGGCAGATAACATAATCATGTGAAACAGTTGGCTACAAGGCAACTGGGAGTGGTGATCACTGTGATCCAGAGAGGACATGCCCAACCAAAGGACTTCAATTCAAAACTTTTCCAAACCACGTGATGGCCAAACATGTTTCTAAGCTTTGGACTCCACTTTTGGGCACCTTATTTTCTTCTGCCTGTGGTTAAGACTAGAGAAGGATGGGCTTGGTGAGTCCTTGGCATCTTTCAGATGGAATATTTGGTCATTTTGTGCTTGATGTTGCAAGTCAATCAGGACTCCTTATGGATCAGATTCTAAATGAGGTTCCATAAAAATCAGTTGGCTCATACATTACTACCACTCCCCTTATTTTATCTTCCAGAGCAAAAGTTTTGCATGGTTCTCCTTTGACTGAAACATCTCCAGATGTAGTTTCTTATGTTTGCCATCACCATTGTCCCTAGCTATGCTGTGAGAGAGCAGCTCTGGCATTTTGGAGAGTATGGAACTAATGCCCTCGCTTAGCCCTGTTCTGAAGTCAACACGGGTGAAAATGCTGAGAAACACACACTCTGGGCCAAGTTTATGATGGTAGGGATGGGCATGGAGTTCTAGAGTTAGCAGAGAACTACTGGCTTGGTTATTGGGCTCTCTTTTCACACCTTCCTAACCTTCTACCCTTTAAATTCCAGCATGACTCAGAAGCTCCAGAACTTGGAGCTACGTTGTCCACCGAGTGAATACCCTGAACCACACTCTGAGTTTCACATCAATGACCTGAACAGTTCTAGAAATGGAACTTTATCATGTCGCAGAGACTGTAGCAACCAAAAGAATAGTATGCCATCCATGGCAGCTGGAGAGATGCTTTAGATGTAGTTTCTCAGAGGCCAGGGATTATTCCATGTGTTATGCATAGAACAGCACCAAACACATTTTAGTAGTGCTGAGCAACTACCCAGAAAGGCAGAATGGGTCTGGAAGGCAATAGAGTCCCTGAGTAATAGTGCAAGGGGTGGTTGGTGAGTTGGGGTGCTTATTTCATTGTGGTTAGAATTCCTCAAACATCAGTGAAGCTAATAAAGATTCAGTACTGTTGCAATTACAGCCCAATGTGGGTTTTTGATCAGGGAATTGACAGGATGGAGACAGCTTAATTAAGATTATTTTGGTAATCCTATCCCTTGTGCTGAGACAAGATGTATAATGGTTAAACTCATAGGCTCTGGAGCCAGACTCTCTGGGTTCTAATCCCAACTCTAAGGCTGTCAGTGAAGTCATGGGCAGTTTGCTTAACTTTTCTGTGCCTTGTTCCTTCATCTATAAAATAGGGTGTTAATAATATCTACCCTATAGTGTTATTGTGGGGATTAAATATGAAGCACAGTACCTGAACCATAATGAATCCTCAAATAGATTGCCGTTATTAATATGCTTTCCTCACAAAAGCTAAGAGTAAGAATTGAAATAAATGCTCAATATTTAAAGGTTTGAAGAGAATTTAAGCAACTCATGTTACCTCTCTGGTCCTTAGTTTACCCATCTGTAAAATGAGATGCTGGAACTATATCATAGATTTTTCAAGCAATTTTTGGTAGCACAACCTTTTCTTCAAGGTCAGGTGATGCTTGTTTTTTACCTTAATCTTGGTATAAGGGAATGATAACTTACATATGCCTTAGGTCCTATTAGGACCCCAAGACCAAGAGTGGTCCTTTCTTCTCTGCCTTTAACCCTGTGACACCAGAATTGTGGAATTAAAGGCTCCTGCCTTCAGCGTATCTACTCACACCAGCTGATAGGGGACAGCACAGATCATCCTCTAACAGTACAAGCTGCAGCAAGCATCTGAGGGCAATCTGTCATTTATTCATTATTTCCTTTTGTTCCCTGTCAAACCTAACACTGGTCAGTGGAATTACACAGACTAACTGGTAGGTAAAAAGACTGTTAGTACACAGGGTTGGTCTTCATCCTGGCCTGTGATCACGCTGAATGGTGGGGTGAGATTGCTCTAAATAGTCCAGCCTAGGAGATAAGCTCAAAGCTGGGAGAGGAAACTCCAATATTTTTCCTTCTTCACTGGGTGGGAGCTCCTGAGAAGTCGTTTCACCTCTCTGAACCTGGAAAACACAACGGTGTTTGCAATCGCTGTCCCTCCTCTCACAAAGACACTGCATGGAAAGCATAAACAAGATCAAAAGGGGGTCAAGAGGTACAGACTTTCAGTTATAAAGTAAGTCATGGGGATGTAATGGGCAGCATGGTGACTATAGTGAATAACGTTGTATTGCACTTTTGAAAGTTGCTAAGAGAATAAATCTTAAAAGTCCTCATCACAAAAAAAGTGACGGATATTAACTGAACCTATTGTGGTGATCATTTTCAATATATGCAAATATCAAATCATTATATTGTACACCTGAAACTATAATGTTATATGTCAGTTTTACCTCAATTAAAAAAAACAATGTTGACAAACTGGTATAAACCGTCCTCAAACTCCACACATCTGTGGTTACAAAGCAACAGTATTAATCAATGTGTTTCATGCCTTAACTAGGAGTCACTGTCCTTAATTCACCAGGAAAGCTCAGGCTGATTTCAGACCTGCCAAAGTTACCCCTCAGAACTTCTCCCAGGACTGCAATAGTACATGAGGTGGACAGTGGTTTTGCTCTTATGCCACTAACCTACTGTGTGACTTTAGGTTTATCAGTTTTTTCTCTCGAGGTCTGTTTTCTAATCTAGAAAACAATAACTAGGACTAAAAAAAAAAATAAGATAGGCCAGGGACTAGAGAAATGGCAAGCAGTGACTAGCATTAGTGGTCTCTCTCCATTACCATATTGCAAGTGAAATGTTCCTCCAATGGTGAACCACTGGCCACCTTCAGTGAAATCAGCTGGAGTGCTTGTTAAAATATTAGATTCCTAGGCACTACTCAAATCCACCAGACCTGAATCCATGGCAGCAGGGCCCGGGAACTTGAATTTGAATATCCTCCCCAAGTAATTCATTTGCCTACTAAGAAACCTGCTAAAGAACCACTGTTCTACATAGATGGATCTAGAGGTTATTATGCTCAGTGAAATAAGTCAGACAGAGAAAGACAAATACCAAATGATTTCAGTCATCTGTGGAGTATAAAAACAAAGTAAAACAGAAGGAGCAAAAAAAAGCTGTAGGCTCATAAACACTAAGCGACTAGTGGTCACCAAAGGGGAAGAGTTGGGGAGGTTGGGTGGGGAGGGAGAAGGGGATTAAGGGGCACTATAATTCACAATCACAACATAGGGAGGTCACGGGGACAGTAGTACAGCATGGAGAATACAATTAATGACTCTATAACATCTTACTACATTGATAGACGGTGACCATAATGTGGGGGGAGGGGAGGAGTTCATAATATGGATGAATGTTGAACCACTGTGTTGTGTATGTGAAACTATCATAAGATTGTGTATCAATGATACTTTAATAAAAAAAATTAAGCAAAAAAAAAAGAACCAATGGTCTAACCAATCAGCTCCCTGAATCCAACTTAAAAGGTTGATTGGCGATTTGGGGGTCTCAATTATGCACAAGTTAGTTATGGTAAGGAAATGAGTGTTAATTGTAGCTGGATAGAATTGAACAGACAGTAAAAGACTCTGGCAAGGTGGTTAGGCACATAGGAATAGGGAACCAATAGAAACTATAGTCACTCTTAGCGCGGATTTCTGTTTTTAAAATAAGGTGACTAGATTTGGTAGTTCAGGGAAAAGCTTGAACTGTATGAAGCCTAAACTACCTGAAAGGAGGCTCATATTTCTGTGTGCAGAAACAATAATAAAAGAATAATTTAAAAATTCCTCTAGTTGTGCTCTGTATATTTCTTGAAAAACATGAACCCAAATGAACTTATTTTATAACTAAGGAAACTGAGGCTTAGAGAGGGGAAGTTATTTGTCCAATGTTAAATAGCTAGTTAATTGGTTATAAGTCTTTGTTACATCGGTCATGGATGGAAAGACCAAACTTACTTGATTTATTTGCTATCTGCCCACATTTCCGACTCCTCCCCCAATTTTGAGAAGAAAACACCATTTCTCCCAGGATATTTTGGCCTCCCAATTAGTATCTATTGCTTGTCAGCTGAAGCACAAGTTCTTCTCAGATTTTGGGCAGAGCATCCAAAGGAGATCTAATGAAGCTTTGTGACTCAAAGTGAAAATATTCAAAAACTGCTGTTCACACATCTTCAGTTGCTCTGATCAAGCCTTCAAATTGCTGAAACTAGATCTTTGGTTTTACAGCTATCCACTAGAGCAGCCAAGAAAGAAAACATTCTTTTAATAATTTACAAGATTTATGAGTAAATATGGTATTCAATTAAGTGTATAGTCATATGAAAGATAATCAAACAACTAATTGCCACTATGTGGTTGGCTATAAATGTCTATGCTGCTACCCCACTTTAGAGATGTCTGCTAGACACTGGCAAGAGAAAAACAGTGCAATTAATGGTAAAAATGGCCCCTCTGTAAAACAGAGTTAGGATGAACACATGCCTTCAACTGTCTCAGGAAAATGAGCCAAAACCAGCCAGTAAAATGTGGCTGGACAGGCTGCCTGGCAGAGAACTTTCATGCATCACTAAGCAGCAAAACGCATTGAACATACGGTGCTATAGCTTGAAAGGACATTCAGGATCATCCAGTTCAAGTCCTTTTTATAATAGAATAAATTGAGGCTCAGAGAGGGAAAGTCATTAAGCGAGGGTCACACAGCTAGATTATTTGTTATAAACATTCCCTAAATCAAACTCACTGGTGGGAGGGTAGTGAGGTGTCAGAATTATAGACCAATTTTCTTTTCTTTTTCTCTCTTTTTTTAAATTCTTTATTAAGGTATTATTGACATACCCTCTTATGAAGGTTTCACATGAAAAAACAATGTTGTTACTACATTTACCTATATTATCAAGTCCCCACCCATACTGAATTGCAGTCATTGTCCATCAGTGTAGTAAGATACCACAGACTGACTATTTGCCTTCTCTGTGCTACACTGTTTTCCCTGTGACCCCTCACATCATGTGTACTACACATAATACCCCTCTCTCCCCTTCTCCCTCCCTCCCGACCTGCCACCCCACTTTGGTAACCGCCAGTCCCTTCTTGGAGTCTGCGAGTCTGCTGCTGTTTTGTTCCTTCGAGTTTGCTTCATTGTTATGCTCCACAGATGAAGAAAATCATTTGGCTCTTGTCTTTCTCTGCCTGGCTTCTTTCACTGAGCATAATGTCCTCCAGCTCCATCCATGTTGTTGCAAATGGTAGGATTTGTTTCCTTTTTATAGCTGAATAGTATTCCATTGTGTATAATACCACCTCCTCTTTATCCATTCATCTAAAGATGGACACTTACGTTGCTTCCATATCTTGGCTATTGTAAATAGTGCTGAGATAAACATAGGGGTGCATATGTCTTTTTGAATCTGAGAAGTTGTATTCTTTGGGTAAATTCCAAGGAGTAGGATTCCCAGGTCAAACGGTATTTCTGTTTTGAGTTTTTTGAGGAACCTCCATATTGTTTTCCACAATGATTAAACTAGCTTACATTCCCACCAGCAGTGTAGGAGGGTTCCCCTTTCTCCCCATCCTTGCCAGCACTTCTTGTTCTTAGTCTTTTCGATGCTTGCTATTCTTACTGCTGTGAGGTGATATCTCATTGTGGTTTTAATTTGCATTTCTCTGATGATTAGTGATGTGGAGCATCTTTTCATGTGTCTGTTGGCCATCTGAATTTCTTCTTTGGAGAATTGTTTCTTCATATCCTTGGCCCATATTTTAATCGGGTTATTTGCTTTTTGGGTGTTCAGGTGTGTGAGTTCTTTATATAGTTTGGATGTTAACCTCTTGTAGGATATGTCATTTACAAATATATTCTCCCATACTGTAGGATACCTTTTTTTCTTTTGAGAGGGCATCTCTCATATTTATTGATCAAATGGTTGTTAACAACAATAAAGTTCTGTATAGTGGACTCAATGCACAATCATTAATCAACCCCAAGCCTAATTCTCAACAGTCTCCAATCTTCTGAAGCATAACAAACAAGTTCTTACATGGTGAACAAGTTCTTACATAGTGAATAGGTTCTTACATGGTGAACAGTGCAAGGGCAGTCAATCACAGAAACTTTCGGTTTTGATCACACATCATGAACTATAAACAATCAAGTCAGATATGATTATTCATAGGATACCTTTTTGTTCTGTTGATGGTGTCCTTTACCATACAGAAGCTTTTTAGTTTAATGTAGTCCCATATGTTCATTTTTGCTTTTGTTTCCCTTGCTCAAGGAGATGTGTTCAGAAAGAAGTAGCTCGTGTTTATATTCAGGAGATTTTTGTCTATGTTGTTTTCTAAGAGTTTTACAGTTTCATGACTTACATTCAGATCTTTCATCCATTTTGAGTTTCCTTTTGTGTATGGGGTTAAACAATAATCCAGTTTCATTCTCTTGCATGTAGCTGTCCAGATTTGCCAACACCAGTCGTTGAAGAGGCTGACATTTCCCCATTGTATATCCATGGGTCCTTTATCATATATTAATTGAACATATGTGGTTGAGTATATATCCGGGCTATCTAGTCTGTTCCATTGATTTATGATTCTGTTTTGTGCCAGTACCAAACTGTTTTGATTACTGTGGCTTTGTAGTAGAGCTTGAAGTTGGGGAGTGTAATCCCCCCAGCTTTATTCTTCCTTCTCAGGATTGCTTTGGCTATTCAGGGTCTTTTGTGGTTCCATATGAATTTTAGAACAATTTTCTCTAGTTCATTGAAGAATGCTGTTGGTATTTTGACAGGAATTGCATTGAATGTATAGATTGCTTTACACAGGATGGCCATTTTGACAATATTAATTCTTCCTATCCATGAGCATGGGATGTATTTCCATTTATTGGTATCTTCTTTAATTTCTCTCATGAGTGTCTCGTAGTTTTCAGAGTATAGGCCTTTAATTCCTTGGTTAGGTTTATTCCTAGATATTTTATTCTTTTTGATGCAATTGTGAATGGAATTGTTTTCCTGATTTCTCTTTCTGCTAGTTCATCATTAGTGTATAGGAAAGGAACAGATTTCTGTGTATTAATTTTGTATCCTGCAACTTTGCTGAATTCAGATATTAGGTCTAGTAGTTTTGGAGTGGATTCTTTAGAGTTTTTTATGTGCAATATCATGTTGTCTGCAAACAGGGACAGTTTAACTTCTTCCTTACCAACCTGGATGCCTTTTATTTCATTGTGTTATCTGATTGCTGTGGTGAGGACCTCCAGAACTATGTTGAATAAAAGTGGAGAGAGTGGGCATCCTTGTCTTGATTCCAATCTTATAGTTCAGCTTCTCTCTGTTAAGTATGATGTTGGCTGTGGGTTTGTCATATATGGCCTTTATTATGTTGAGGTACTTGTCCTCTATACCCATTTTGTTGAGAGTTTTTATCATGAATGGATGTTGAATTGAATTTTGTCAAATGCTTTTTCAGCCTCTATGGAGATGATCATATGGGTTTTGTCCTTCTTTTTGTTGATGTGGTGGATGATGTTGATGGATTTTTGAATGTTGTACCTTCCTGGCATCCCTGGAATAAATCCTACTTGATCATGATGGATGATCTTTTTGATGTATTTTTGAATTCAGTTTGCTAATATTTTGTTGAGTATTTTTGCATCTATGTTCATCAGGGATATTGGTCTGTAATTTTCTTTTTTTGTGGTGTCTTTGCCTGGTTTTGGTATTAGAGTGATGCTGGCCTCATAGAAACAGTTTGGGAGAATTCCCTCTTCTTCTGCTCTTTGGATAACTTTAAGGAGGATGGGTATTAGGTCCTCATGAAATGTTTCATAAAATTCAGTGGTGAAGCTATCTGGTCCAGGATTTGTTCTTAAGTAGTATTTTTATTACCAATTTAATTTCAAGGCTGGTAATTGGTCTGTTCAGATTTTCTGTTTCTTCCTGGGTCAGCCTTGGAAGGTTTTTATTTTTCTAGAAAGTTGTCCATTTCTTCTAGGTTATCCTGTTTGTTAGCATATAATTTTTCATACTATTCTCTAATAATTATTTGTATTTCTGTGGTGTCCACAGTGATTTTTCCTTTCTCAGTTCTGATTCTGTTTATGTGCATAGACTCTCTTTTTTTCTTGATAAGTCTGGCTAGGGGTTTATTTATTTTGTTTATTTTTTCAAAGAACCAGCTCTTGCTTTCATTGATTCTTTCTATTGTTTTATTCTTCTCAATTTTATTTATTTCTGCTCTAATCTTTATTATGTCCCTCCTTCTACTGACTTTGTGCCTCATTTGTTCTTCTTCTTCTAGTGTCAGTAATTGTGAGTTTAGGTTGTTCATATGGGATTGTTCTTCTTTCCTGAGGTTGGCCTGTATTGCAATATATGTTCCTCTTGGCATGACCTTTATTGCATCACACAGATTATGTGGTGTTGAACTATTATTGTCATTCGTCTCTGTACATGGCTTGATGTCTGTTTTATTTGGTCATTGATCCATTGGTTGTTTAGGAGCATGTTGAGAAGCCTCTGTGTGTTTGTGGGATTTTTCATTATCTTTGCATAATTTATTTCTAGTTTCATACCTTTGTAGTCTGAGAAACTGGTTGGTACAATTTCAATCTTTTTGAAATTACCAAGGTTCTTTTTGTGGCCTAGTATATGATCTATTCTTGAAAATGTTCCATGTGCAATTGAGAAGAATGTGTATTCTGCTGCTTTTGGGTGGAGAGTTCTGTAGATGTCTGTTAGGTCCATGTGTTCTAATGTGTTGTTCAATGCCTCTGTGTCCTTACTTATTTTCTGTCTGGTTGATATGCCCTTTAGAGTGAGTGGAGTGTTAACATCTCCTAGAATGAATGCATTGCATTCTATTTCCCATTTTAATTCTGTTAGTATTTGTTTCACAAATGTAGGTGCTCCTGTGTTGGGCACATAGATATTTATAATGGCTATATCTTCTTGTTGGATTGACCTCTTAATCATTATATAATGTCCTTATTTGTCTCTTGTGACTTTCTTTGTTTTGAAGTCTATTTTGTCTGATGCAAGTACTGTGACTCCTGCTTTTTTCTCCCTGTTAGTTGCATGAAATATCTTTTTCCATCCCTTTACTTTCAGGCTCCGTATGTCTTTGAGTTTGAAGTGAGTCTCTTGTAGGCAGCATATAAACAGGTCTTGTTTTTTTATACCTTCAGTGACTCTCAGTCTTTTGATTGGTGCATTCAGACTATTTACTTTTAGGGTGACTATTGATAGGTATGTACTTATTGCCATTGCAGGCTTTAGATTCACGGTTACAAAATTTTTAAGGTTAACTTACTTACTATCTAAGAGACTAACTTCACTCACTTAGTTTGCTATTGCAAACACAATCTAAAGTACTTTTTCTCTCCTCCTTTTTCTTCCTCCTCTATTCCTTATATATTAGGTATCATATTCTGTACTGTTTTTCAATCCTTTGATTGATTTGGGGGTAGTTGATTTAATTTTGCATTTGCTTAGTAATTAACTGTTCTACTTTCTTTACTGTGGTTTTATTACCACTGGTGACAGCTATTAAACCTTAGGAACACTTCCATCTATAGCAGTCCCTCCAAAATACACTGTAGAGATGGTTTTGGGGAAGTAAATTCTCTCAGCTTTTGCTTATCTGGAAGTTGTTTACTCCCTCCTTCAAATGTAAATTATAATCTTGCCAGATAAAGTATTCTTGTTTCAAGGCCCTTCTGCTTCACTGCATTAAATACATCATGCCACTCCCTTCTGACCTGTAAAGTTTCTGCTGAGAAGTCTGATGATAGCCTGATGGGCTTTCCCTTTTTGTGATCTTATTTCTCTCTCTGGCTCCTTTTAATAGTCTGTCCTTATCCTTGATCTTTGTCATTTTAATTACTATATATCTTGGTGTTGTCTTTCATGGGTCCCTTGTGTTGGGAGATCTGTGCACCTCCGTTGCCTGAGAGACTATCTCCTTCCCCAGACTGGGGAAGTTTTCAGCAGTTACCTCCTCAAAGACACTTTCTATCCATATTTCTCCCTCTTCTTCTTCTCATACCCCTGTAATGTGATTATTGTTCCATTTGGATTGTTCACACAGTTCTCTCAGTATTCTTTCATTCTTAGAGATCCTCTTTTCGCTTTGTGCCTCAGCTTCTTTGTATTCCTCTTCTCTAATTTCTATTTGATTTATCATCTCCTCCACCATACCTAATCTGCTTTTAAAACATTCCATTGTATATTTCATTTCTGATACTGTTTTCTGTAATGATTGGATCTCCAACCAGAATTCATTCCTGAGTTCTTGAATATTTTTCTGTACCTCTCTGAGCATGTTAATTATTTTTATTTTGAAATCCCTTCCAGGAAGATTCATGAGGTTGATTTAATTTGAATCTTTGGTGTATTCATAATTTTGCATTGAACCAGGTTCCTTTGACATTTCATATTTGTATGTGGTGCCCTCTAGTGCCCAAAATCTCTACTCTCAGGAGCTGCTGAGCCACTGAAGCAATGTCTGGGGTTTCAGGGGAGTCGTACTGGTGCCTGGGAGGAGGAAAGAGCTGTTTCCTGCTTCCCAGCTGCTATGCCTGTCTCCACTGCCTGAACCAGTGGGCCAAGTACACAGGTATAAGCCTCTATGCTTTGCATTTGTAGCTTCTATAGGCGGGGCTTCCCTCTGGCTGGCCTAATGGCAGAGTAGGGTTTCCCAGTTTCCAAGCCACATGGGGCTGGCTGGGAGGAAGACACAGTAAGCTGCATATCACAGAGTGGAGCCTTGGAGCTGCATAGCCAGCCAGGGGCTGGAGTGCCTGAAGATCATGAAAGTTCCCAAATTGCTGGACAGAGTGCACCTGGACAATTTTGTCTACCTGTCCTTTTTCCTGAGCAGTAAGCTCTGTGCAATCCTTGCCCCTTTAGCAGCCCTCTTGCTGTTAGGAAGTCTCTCAGACTGCCTGACTTTCTTTTTGTCCCAGAGCAGCCAGATATGGATCCCTGCTTTCCACAAGTGGCTGGACTCTCAGTCTTTCCAGGTATTCTGCCTGTCTTAGCTTTCCAAACCCCTAATCACAAGAGTACCATGAAAGCACCATGAAATGTAGGTTTGTGGTCCCAGAGCAGATCTCCAGAGTTAGGTATTCAGCAGTCCCAGGCCTCCACTCCCTTCCCACCCATTTCCCTTCCTCCCACCAGTGAGCTGGGGTGGGAGAAGAGCTGGCTTCTCACTGGGCCACGGCTTTGGTACGTTACCCTGTTCCGTGAGGTTTATTCTTTTCTTCCTGTCACAGCTCTCTTTCCTGTTGCTCTTTCAGTATTAGTTGTATTAATTATATTTTCGTATTGTATGAGGTTTTAGGAGGAAGCCTCTGTCCCACCTCTTATGCTGCCATCTTTAATCCTGGGCAGCTTTCTATTGTCAATTGTAGATCAATTTTAAAAATCCGTTTCTTTGAAGAATTCTGCAAAGTTTAGAGGATAACTAAGTAAACATAATATTATGTAGGCCATTCATTCACAACTTTGCCTTGTCATCAGGATCACTTGGGAAGGTTCTTTTTAGGTTCTTCAGCTACTTACTAAGTATTCTCATGCAGGGCCACTGTATACAGTTGCACAGGTTATGCACTAAACAAGAGTGCCCGCTGATCAACAGAGACTCAACCGGAGCCAGTGCACAGACTTACCAAGCTATGGACCCTGGTGTGGGGCTATATCTGCTTAAAGAAAGGTTTACCTTTTCTAATTTGTACTAAGGCACAATATGGATTAGCAGCAGCCCTATATCCATGGCTCCCACTTCTTGCAGGTATCACTGTTACTCCCTGCTCTACCCTCCCTTAATACTCCAATATTCTTTGAGCCTTCTTCCAATCCTAACATAGGCTCAATTTTGTGGTTGCCTCTTCTGTGACTCTGGACAGATAAAGCCCTTTTAATGGGTCGCATCCTTTCCCCTCTCTCCTTACTTCAAATATGCAGTTACTTAATACAACAGTTTTCATGTATTCTTTTTTTTATTATTTATTTATTTATTTATTTTATTTTTTATTTTGGTATCATTAATCTACAATTACAGAAAGAACATTATGTTTACTAGGTTCCCCCCTTCACCAAGTCCCCCCCACATACCCCTTCACAGTCACTGTCCATCTGTGTAGTAAGATGCTGTAAAATCACTACTTGTCTTCTCTGTGGTGCGCAGCCCTCCCCGTGTCCCCCATGCACTATACATGCTAATCGTAATGCCTTCTTTCTTTTTCCCCTGCCCTTATCCCTCCCTTCCCACCCATCATCCCCAGTCCCTTTCCCTTAGTTTTCATGTATTCTTAATTTCTAAATCTATGACTAAGAAAAAAAGTCTGAGGTTACAGTCCCTTATGTAAATATTTGTAACTAAACATGCTACTGTACTAATATATTGTGTATATTATAAAACAAACACAAAAAGGAATTTAAGAGCATGCAAGAAAGATAAAATTAACTGTATTTTAAAATAATTTATAAGTATATTAACAGGTCCAAAATCCTTTTTACTTTCACTAAAAAAAAATATTTCACTAATATTAAAATAATTTCTTTAGAGAGAGCTATGCGACTTAATAAACTTCATTTTTTACATCTTAGTTTAATTCTGTATGCGCAGCAATCTGAAGTTCCAATTCTAAATTCAGTAATTTTAATTCTTGGTATTAATGGCTGTCAACACCCCCCACCCCCCAAAAAATGGTGTCTCACAAAGACTTTTTGGTAAATCTTTTTGGTCCACTTCTTACCAGTTTATTAGATCATTGCTGTTCTGATTTGGTAATGTGGCTGACAAGTTCATTCTAGGGGTAGAATCTTCCAAGAGCAGAATGGCATTACCTCTACTATTTTCTTATCATTCTCTTATGCTTCCATTACATTTCTCCTCAATCCTGCATTTATTTTCAGGAAAAATTGTAAACTACTTACTCATTGTGTGAGGCTTAGTTAGGTAAAACTAAGCAGTATGATCTGCAATTCCACACAAGCAGGCATATACAAACTGCAATACTTTTCAATAACGTGGATAGTAAATGAAGTGAGGACGTCATCTACCTCTTCTTGTTCTATAACTTTCATCCTGTCCTTCAGACCCTTCCCTTAGTATTCATGGCCTGTGACTGAACTTGTGTCCTCTGGTTTCCTCATATCCTGTCCCACAGTAACCACAGGAGAGGTCCCAGAGGGAGACATGGTCCAGGGAGGGCTTCTCAGAGGTGGATACCTCTGAGTTAGGCCTTGAGCAATGGGCATATTTTCAAGGAGATGGAGAGAAAAATGATCCCAGGAAGAGGCAACAATAGGAGAGCTATCAAAAACAGTTAGGGTTGTGTTCATAGACTTTGGAGACAGGCAGGCTTCTGGGTTCTGATCCCTAGTTCTGTCCATGGTCCCCCCTCCTTCACATGTTCACCATTGACCCCTTATACCCACCTCTCTCATATGTACCCCTTGAATCAGAATCTTTGGGGATGTTCCCTGGGCATCTGTATTTTTTTAATCTTGGTTTGGGAATCACTGAAGTATACCATGGCCATAACCATGGATATAGCATTTTTATCCACATCCTGCCACTCCCTATTACAATATTACATAGTGGCTCCCTATTGCCTACTGAGTTAAAGCCTAGCACCTTAGTCCAGCCTCTAGTATCCTCACCCCAACCACTTAATCTTGGTGTATAAAGATACTTTCTTGAGGCTTTCAACTGCAACATCTCTTCCCTTTATCATTAGTTAACATATGACATTCCCTTGACAATTCACCCCTCTCCACTTCCAAATCCACATCACTTTCTTCAAGGCCCAGCTGAGAATACATTGCCTCCAGGAGGTATTCCCTGTATTCTTTTACCCTACCCTCATTACTTTATAGTCCCACATCACCTCAAGTTGTTGGTAATAATCCATTTGTATCACAGTCAAACCTCAGTTACTTTAGATGAGTTGAGCATTCCAATGAATGAAGAAAAAGATCAAATTTGAAGAATGTGGAGCTTATAATACTTTTTAAATGCATGTATATACCTAAACCAGTGACTCACAAAGTGTCACCAAATAACAGCTTGGCTAGGTCTGCTTTATTAAGATATTAAGATTTGTGTAAAATTATAGTTAGTATAACAATTAGATCCATGTAAGTCAGATTCATGTGAGCCAATTTAACACATGTGAGCTAGTGGGTTACTTAAGAAGTTTTCAGTCTCATATGGGAATACAGATACCTGGTGCATGTTCCCTCCCTTGCCATCTCCTTTCTCCAACCTCAGGGAAAGTATGCAGTGCTCCCCATTTTCCTCCACTTAGTTAATCACACCAGGACATTCTCTCATACACATACCACCCCCGTCCTATATGTTCTTTGTAGGGCAGCTCTTAATCTATTACACCACAAAAACTCCACCAGTCAGCCATATAGCACCATCTAGTCACTCCTGTATTAACTTTAACAGAGTAAGGAAATGGTGCTATTGATATATCAGCATCAGAACTGGTGCCATTAACCCCTAAATCCCTTTGAATATAAGGGAATAGCATTTATTAAGTAAGTGCCTACTATGGACCAAGTTAATAGATACTAAGCATACATAATTTCATTTAGTCCTTACTAGAGCCCTGAGAACATAGATACTGCTATCATCATTCTATAGATGAGGAAATTGAAGCTCAAAGAATCTGTCTTACAGTTTGAAAGTAGCAGACCCAGTTATCTGACCTCAAAGCCCTTTCCTTACCACCCCACTCCACAGTCCGGGAAGGTTCCTTCAGATTCTCTAAGTCTTCACCAATCTCCTTGGTCCTTGAACTAAACTTGTTTTTACTCTAGGACTAGCTTTCACAATATATTAAACAATTACTATCTGTATTCTTTGTCTTTCAAAAGGAAAATAGTATTAGAGCCTACCATATTTTTCATCACCAATAACCACTATTTCAAACATATTTAGGATTAGTCTTTTATGATCTGGTTTTAGAAGGAAAGTACCATATATACCTTCTTTCTACAGGAAAATGCAAACCAAGTTTCTAAAGTTGATTTAAATGTCAGCTTCTGGAATTTGAACCATTAAAGAATTTGTACTCATCAGTGAGCTCCTTTGTAAAGTGTGTCCATTTCATTTCTCCAATTAGACTGCTTTCTCCTTGAGTATAATACTGTTAGCACTGCCATTAGCTGAAAGTTTTCTTCTCATTGCCTGGTACTTCCAACCAATTCCTCCCCTCACTCTGTTATTGCTTCCTCACCCCTCACCCCATACCTACATGGGTGAGGGTAGTCACTGCTATACTAAAAAAAATAGAACTCTCCACAAAAATTTCCCTGGCACATAAAGACAGATGTACGCTAACTGAATAGAATATAGATCCTAGAAGCAAGCCATCACATA
Source organism: Manis javanica (assembly GCF_040802235.1). Taxonomy (NCBI): domain Eukaryota; kingdom Metazoa; phylum Chordata; class Mammalia; order Pholidota; family Manidae; genus Manis; species Manis javanica. The sequence goes on along the minus strand of NC_133174.1, from coordinate 102,712,935 downwards.
CACATTCAAATGATTTTTGACAAAGCTGTCAAGATCCTTCAGTGGGAAAAGGACAGTCTTTTCAACAGTGGTACTGGCAAAACTGGATATCAGCATGCAAAAAATGAAGTTTTGTAAGTTTCCTTATATGATATAAAAAATTAACTCAGAATGGACCAAAAACCCAAACTTTATAGTAACAGCAAAAACTATAAAACTCCTAGAAGAAAATATGGAAAACTTCATGACATAGGACTTGGGAATGATTTATTGGCTATGACACCAAAAGCACAGACAACAAAAGTAAAAAGAGAGGAAATGGACTACCTCAAAATTTAACCCTGTGCATCAAAAGATACAATCAACAGAATGAGAAGACAACCTTCAGAATGGGAGAAACTGTTCACAAATCATGTACCTGGATAAGGGCTTAATATACAGAATAAATAAAGAACTCTTACAATTCAGTGACAAAAACAATAAATGATCTAAAAAATGGGCAAAGGATTTGAACAGATATTCCTCCAAAAATATACAAATGACCAGCAAGTACATGAAAAGATTCTCAGCATCACTAATTATTAGAGAAATCCTAATCAGTATGTTCAAAGAGATTCTAATAAGGGGAATGGACAAAATGACACATCTAGCCACTAGCAGCACCAGAACTCTGTTGTCACCCCTGAAGGTGAAGGAATAAGAGAAGGAAATAGAACTAGAACCTTGCAGGGGAGCTACCTGGCAGAAGCTGGAATCATGGTGCCAAGGAAATGGCACCAAAGCAGAGAGGAAACAGAGAAGGAATATCTTGAGCTCCATTTCTTCCCACCCTTCAATATGTTGCAGGAACCTCCCAACTAATCCTAACTAAAAACCAATTAGCAAAGAACTTAGGCTACATATTCTGCTGGACTTAGCCTCTCAAAGCACAGAGCAGGGCAGAGAATGGATATGGAGTATATGTGTTGAAGGTGGCAAACAAAATAAGCAGCAATCTGGGTTCTAGTCCTAAACCTGTTACTAACCATGGGACTTTAAGTAATCAGATAATGTATTCTGATTTTTGACCCACTTAGGAATTTGGACACAGTAAACTCTGTCCTGCTCCTTGATAGGGGCTCTATGAGAGTCAAATAAAATAACAAATAACAGGCTCCTTTTTACCTTACAAAGTGCTGTTAAGCGTGGAAAAATAATGTTTCTTTCCCTTCCCTCTTTCCTTAACCCTTTTCTCCTTACCTGGGACAAGAGGGCATAATGGGAAAAACTGAACTGGTAGGTGGTAGGTGGGAGACCTATGGTCTCAAGCAAGTGACTTTTCCTCTCTGAGCTTCAGTTTTGCAATGTATGAATAGTTGAACTAGATGTTTTTACTGATGCCCCTTTCAATTACATAGATTTTTCAGTAAAAAGATTTATATACAAATATACACACACAGTCCTTCTTATCCCTTTGCTTTAAGTCACACATATATTTGCTCAAACCCAACTATTTTTTTCCAGTCTTGAGAAATAATTGACATACATCACTATGTAAGTTTGAGCATCTATGCTTACATGGTTTGATTTACATATATTTTGAAATGATTGCCACAGTAGGTTCAGCTAACATCTATCTTTTCATATAGATACAATACAAAGAAAAGAAGAATAAAGGAAAAGATTTTCTCCTTGTGATGAGAACTCTTAGGATTTACTCTCTTAACAACTTTCCTGTATGTCATAGAGCAGTGTTAGTTATAGTCATCATGTAAATTATATCTCTAGTACTATTTATCTTATAAATGGAAGTTTGTACCTTTTGACCACCTTCCTCCACTTTCCCCTCCCACCATCTCCCACCTCTGGTGACCACATGTCTGATCTTTTATTCTATGAGTTTGGTTTCTGTTTTTAGAGTCCCTATGTTAGTGAAATTCCTCATTTAGTTCATTGCTTTCTGGTTGTTTTGTACATCCATTGTTTCTTGTTTCTCATTCTGCTGTCTTTTTGGAATATTTTGATGTTGTATGTATGCATATGTTGTATGGTGTATGCATACTAGTACACTTTGACTTTTATCACATTCATTTGTGTAATTTCTACAAGATTTTCCCTTGTGGTTACCATTAGGGTTACATATAATATCTTAAACTTATAACAACCTATTTTAAACTGATAACAACTTAACTTCAATAGATTTCATATAGTTTATACTTTCACTTCTCTGTCTCACATTTTGTTATTGTTGTTACTATTTACATGTTTTTTATATTGTGTAACTAATAAAAGACTGTTGTATTTATACTTATTTTTGCTTCCATCTTTTTAACTTTTAAACTAGAGTTGTGAGTTATGTACTATTATGATACTGCAAAATCTATTACTATTTACCATTACCAGTAAGATTTATGCTACCTTTTTGTGTTTTTATTATATTACTTAGCATTCTTTCATTTCTACTCAGAAAACTTCCTTTAGTATTTCTTGTAAGGGAGAACTCCCTCAGCTTTTGTTTATTTGGGAAAGTCTTTAGCCCTCCTTTGTTTATAAAGGACAGCTTTTGCTTGGTATAGAATTTTTGGTTGAGTTATTTTCTTTCACTATTTTGAATATATAATCACATTCTCTCCTGGCCTGAAAAGTTTCTGCCAAGAAATTTGCTAATAGTCTTACAGGGGTTCCTTTGTAACTTCTCTCTTTTCTCTTGCTATGTTTAAAATTATTTATTTGTCTTCGACTTTTTTTAATTGAAGTACAGTTGATATATAATCTTATATTGGTTTCAAGTATACAACATAGTGGTTCAAGAGTTACCCATATTATTAAATCCTCACCCCAACTAGTGCAGTTACTATCTGTCAAAATAGAAAAATATTACAGAATCATTGGCTATATCCTCCATGCTGTAACACCATGACTGTGACTAACTTATATTATGATTGAGAGTTTTGATGCCTCTTTATCTCCCTCACCATACCACCCACCCACCCCAACTCCTCCCCATGATAACCACCAGTCATTTCTCAGTGTCGATGAGTCAACAGCTAACATCATACTCAATGGTGAAAAGCTGAAAGCTTTTCTACTAAGATCAGGAATAAGACAAGGATGTCCGTTCTCACCACTTGTATTCAACACAGTACTGGAAGTCCTAGACACAGCAATAAGACAAGATAAAGAGATAAAAGGCATTCAGGTTGGTAAGGAAGAAGTAAAATTGTCACTATTTGCATATAACATGATACTATATACAGAGAACCCTAAAGTCTCCACCAAAAATCTGTGAGAACTAATAACTGGATTCAGCAAATTGCAGGATACAAAATTGATACACCAAAATCTGTTGTATTCCTATATACTAGCAAACTAGCAGGAAGAGAAATCAGGAAAACAATTCCATTCACAATTGCATGAAAAAGAATATAATACCTAGGAATAAACCTAACCAAGGAAGGAGGTGCAAGACCTGTACTCTGAAAACTATATGGTACTGATGAGAGAAATTAAAGAAGACTTAAGTAAGTGAAAATCTATCCTGCACTCATAGATAGGAAGAATTAATATTGTAAAAATGGCTATCCTCCCTAAAGTAATTTACAGATTCAATGCAATCTCTATCGAAATACCAACAGCATTTTTCGATGAACTACAGCAAATAATCCTAAAATTTGTATGGGACCACAAAGGACCCTGAATAGCCAAAGCAATCTTAAGAAAGAAGAATAAAGCTGGGGGTATTATGCTCCCTGACTTCAAGTTATACTACAAAGCCACAGTAATCAAAACATTATGGTACTGGCACAAGAAAAGACCCACAGATCAATGAAAGAGAAGAGAGAACTCAGACATAAACCTATGCATATGTATCTTTGACTTTTGACAGTTTAATTATAATGTGTCTTGGTGTAGCCCTATTCAGGTTCAATCTATTTGGAGTCCTTTGGGCCTCATGGATCTGGATGTACATTTCTCTCCCCAAGTTCAGGAAATTTTCAGGTATTATTGCTTTAAACATACTTTCTGTATCCTTTTCCTTCTCTCTTCCTTCTGGAATTCCCATAATACAAATATTGTTTCTTTTTATTCTCTTCTATATTTCCTGTAGGCTTTCTTCATTCTTTTTTGTTCTTGTTTTCTTTTTGTTCCTCTGACTGTATCATTTCCAATGTCCTAGCCTCCAGGTCACTGATTCTTTCTTCTGCATGATTGAGTTTACTTTTGAAACTGTCTGTGGAGTTCTTCAGTTATCATATTTTCAGTTCTAGGATTTCTGGGTTTTTTGTTTTGATAGTTGCTATTTCCTTGTCAAACTTCTCATTTTGTTCATGCATTGTCTTCCTAATTTTGTTTAGTTGTCTGTGTTTTCTAGTTCACTAAACTTTCTAAAGAGGATTATTCTGATTTCTTTGTCTGACAGTTCGTAGATCTCCATTTCTTTAGTGTTAATTTTTAGAACTTTATTAGTTTTCATTGTTGGTATCATATTTATCTGATCTTTCATGATCCTTGATCTTTTGCATTGGTAAATGTGAAGTCTGAACAATGGGACTCCTCTTCCAGACTTTTTTTTTTTTTGCTTTCACAGACAGCTCACCAGTCAGCTCAGTTTGGGTTTCTAGGTGTGCCTGTCTAAGGCTTTTGTAGCTAATGTTTATGGGCGGGTGGGACCTTCTGTTATGGGTCTATTTTTGGGCAAGGCAAGTGTTCAAGCTCTGAGGATGTGACTGGAGAGTGTTCCACTGGCTGAGGACAGTCGGATAGGACTGTTTGGTTTCCTATGTAAGTATGGCTGTAGAATGGGCTCTGTGGTTGCCTGAATTCTCCAGTCAGGCTTACTAGATCGGCAGGCCTAGGTACTATACTCAGTAGGAAATGGAGCTATGAATTAGCTTCCCTGACCTGGCAGCACAGCAGACCAGGGCCCACGGCCTGGATAGCTTGTTGTTTAGGAGCCCAAATTAGGCCTGAGTGGGCATTGAATTCCCTGGTCAGGTGAGAACACCAGTTTTACTCTGCAGATGGGTGAAGGCATGAGCTCTGCTCTCTATTCAAGTGCCACTGTATATAGGGCTAGTGAATGGGCTACACAGCTTTTTGTGTGCTCTGGTTAGGTTCCTTGACAGACAGGCTGAAGACTGTATTCAGTAATGAGCAGGAATGAGCAGGGCTACGGATCAGACTCCCTGCCTGGGCACAGCAAGAGAAGCAGCTCTAGAACTCTAAAGCTCTTTGTTGTTTTAACTTAAGTTGACCCATACCTCAAGTTCTGTGGCCAAACAGGGCCATTGGTTTTGCTCTGAAAACTATTGGCTCTTGCTGGCCTTCTCTTGACTTGAGCACCACTAGGCAACACAGCTTCCAGTTGTCACCGGGCCTTCTGGTCAGATGGGGCTGGAAGACACCCTTGACAGTAGATGGGGCTATGACTCAGCACCTTGCCTAAGCATGGGTAAACCAGGCTCTAGGACCAGAGGAACTCCTTGTTTAAGAATCTGAATCAGGTAGATTTGCATGCTGCTGAGTTCCCTGATCAAAGTGTGTGCCTGATTTGGTTCTGCAGATGGACAAAGCTACCGGTTGTGATTACTACTTGGGCCTGCTACCGCAGTCAGATTCCCAGTTGCTGGGCCTCACAGTTTACCCCAAAATCCCCATGGTGTGAGAGCATAGTAGGAGCTCCTGAAAAACAACCCACAATGCTGAGATGAGGGTACGGTTGTCCCTTCTGGATTCTCTTTTCCCATTGGAGGAGCTGACAGCTTGGGGAAGACCTCTCCATGTAGTACCAACCTGGAGGATGGACAATGAGGTCAATATGTAGCCTTTACTCTCACCCTTCTGATGCAGTCTGTCTCTGTCTGAGGTGCAGAGGAGTACTTGAGCCTCACCCCCGTGTTCTAGGATTCTCTAGGCAGTGTCTTGTTCTTGAACACGTGTTAGTTGTTCTTATAAGGGGAGGCAAAGTCAGGAATGACCTATGTCACCATCTTGGTAATGGCACTCTCCTTAAACCAATTTACTTGGTTTTGCTTTCATCAAACCAGCATTGCCATCCATGAGACTGGGAACCAGGACATTCATTATTGGTTTACCCTTTATATCATAACATGTGGGGGACCAGTCATCTCTGAGATAATCACCTAAGGCAAGATTGCCCAGCATGTGTTCATCCAAAATGTTAATAAGTATTACAAGGGACAGGAGTGAGGAATTGAATATGTCTGGAAAATGCTGAGATATACAAAAGTAAACAGGCACCTTTATTGTAGGACTTCTTATAGCCTTTATTGTTCTAGTATATGTTATGCATATCTGAGACTACCCTAGTAGTGAAGTGTATAATGTTTTGCTTTGTTTTTTTTTTTGCCAAACTTATTTGACTGTAGAACTCTCCCACCACTGTGCCTACAGCACCTTAAGTACTTTGGAATGATCTGAATTGCTAAACCAAGTCCTATATTCAGTCAGCCTCTCTGCATATTTGTATTTTATTCCCAAATATGCTATATTTATATAGCATATAACCTATAGCATGTGCTCTTTTTCAGTCCCTGCTCTGTGACCCCTGCTGTTGATGGTGCTTCCAGATAGATTTTTTGAGTGGAGCAGGTTGCAAAGAAATGTATAATTTCCCACCCAAATCAGAAAAAGGAACTCCAGAATACCATTAAAGATAAGGCAATCCCTTGGTACTTGGCCTTATTTGGGTAAGATGAAATATGTCCACTACATGTACATTAATAATAACAATTCACATTTGAAGAGCAGATTACAGTTGCAGGGAGCTTTCATGTGCATCATTGTCATTTATAAACAATTGAGATACATATGACCACCTCCATTTTATAGATGAAAAATAGCAAGATTATATATATATTCCAAGGTTACTCAGCAGAGCCAGGACTAAAAAGCAAGTCTAGACATTTCAGATCCAGTCCTTCTTTTAATGTACCAAGCTAGAGGCAGAAAGATTCCCTCTGCTTTGTAATGGCCCAAATTCACTGGGCATTTGGTTCTAGGCATTCTGCTGTCAAGGCAGGAGGCAGGGATGATGGTATCCTCTTGCCCCTGATTAACCTCCAAGGAGGGAGAGATAAGCAGAATATCTTTAAAGAAGTTTGCTTTATTTTGTTTTTACTTTTTTATCAGAATTTAGCCGATATACAATATTATATAAATTTCAGATGTACAACATAGTGATTTGACAATTATATACATTACTAAATACTCACCACTCTAAGTGTAGTTACCATCTGTCACTATACCAAGATATTACATAATTTGCTCATAGTCTCTGTGCTGTACTTCCATTCCTGTGACTAATTCATTTTGTAATTTGAAGTTTGTACCTCTTTACCCCCTTCACCTACTTCACACATCCCCCCACCGCTCTCCCCTATGGTAACCAATAGTCCACTGTCTGTGTTTATGAGTCTATTCCTTTTTTGTTTATTTTTTTATTTTGTATATTCCACATATAAGTGAAATTATATTGTATTTGTCTTTCTCTGTCTGACTTAATTCACTTAGCATAATATCCTCTAGGTCCATCCATATTGTTGCAAATGGCAAGGTTTCATTCATTTTTAAGGATGAGCAGTATTCCAATATTCCATATATATATACTACATCTTTATCTATTCACCTATTGGTGGACACTTAGGTTGCTTCCATATCTTGGTTATTTTAAATAATGTTGCAATAAGCAGAGGGTAAATTTCATTGCAAAAGTTAATCATGCTTATTATAGAAAGGTCAGAAACTGCAAATAAGCAAAAAGGAGAAAAAATCAAAATACCAATAAGTACCCACACTTACCTATCCAGAAAAAATATACTGTTGACACCTTGGTGTGAAATGCTCCAGGCCTTTTTCTATGCATATTAGATTCTATGATGCATTTCTTTCATATGGTATTGTTTCTGGAGTTGGGCTGTGTCTCCTAACGAATGTTCACAGTTGATGTGGTAGTGCTTCCCTCACAAATATGGTTAGGGTTATCATATAGATGATGTGTTTTAAAATCGTGGCATCTTAGAGTCAGTGAGAAATCTTTTTTCTCCCCAAATTATGCCAGATTGCTGTTTTGGAACCTGCTTTTATCCTCTCCCATATTTCCTGGCATCATTATGTGAATAGATATGTTTCTACAACAATATATTTAGCGGATGCAAAACAGCCCACTGACTGTATGTACCATATTTTTTTAGCTGAACACCTATTTCTGTCATTTGAATTATTTACAGCTTTTCCCGATTACAAATAGCACTGAGCAACAGTTTAACATGAGGAATTAAGGTCCTACTAGGTGCCAAACATAGTACTGGGTGCTATAGACAGAATAATGAACAAAATAGATATGGACCGAACCCTCCAGGGATTAACAGTCCAGTAAGGTCTGTAGGCATTAAACCAATAAACACATTAATAAATACTTAAAGAGATTTATAAAGTATCAAACTCTGTGAAGGACAAGAGCAATCTTTCTTTAGATAAGGCAAACATAGAAGGCTTCTCTAAAGAAGGGGCAATTAAGCTGAGATCTGAAGGATAAGAAAGAAATTTTCAGTGAAGGGAAGGCTGCACCAAAGGAGACTGGCACAAGTAAAATATGAAATACCTACTCTATACCAATAGGGAAGAGTCTCCTTTCCTTTAACAAACTGCTGAGGGTAAGGCTCATTTTATAATTAGTATTAAAAATTATTTGTGATGTTGAACATTTATTTTTACTTCATGCTGTTTCCTCTCCACCAGAGGAGCTAATCAATAGCACTGCATTCTCAGCTTTGACCAGATCATGTCTACTACACATAATCATAGCATAAATCTAGGGCGCTGTTTCTCAAAGTATGCTCCCTCTGGGAACTTTAGAGTATAGAGGTATCACCAGGACTTATTGGAGATGTGAATTCTCAAGCCCCAACAAGAGCAGCAGAATCAGGAACTTTGCAGGTGGGGCCTGACAATCCGTGTTAACAATCCCTTCATGTATTTCTGAGGTATGACGAAGTTTGAAAACCACTTTGAAGGGGATACTCAATGGATATTTGTGGACAGATGTAGGTCATCTGCCCAACAGCACCACCAATGACACAAATTAGACAATATGAGCCTCAGCTGCAACCAAAAAGGCTTGAGAAGAGAGTTCAGTCATCCATTAATCCAACAAATATTTTTTGAGCACCTGCTATGCACCAGACACTGCTAGGTACTGAAGATTCGATAAAGAAGTAAGACTAATGCCCCTATCATCACGAAGTTAATTGTCTAGTGGAGAAGTTCCTTGTTAAAGTGGGTTGAATAGCCAAAGAAAGTTCTTCCTTGTACTTTTTTTGAACTCCTGGAGAGTAGGAAAAATGGAGTAATGATAATATTAGTACGTTCTGGTCAGGATAGGGAAGACAGAAATGGAATGAGAGAAAATGGGCACAGTGGACCCATCCAGCGTGGTCCTGCCAAATCTCCTTTACAGACAGTTCCACCACAGAGGTAGATTCCAGACAGGAGAAATGCTAAGGTTCTACACGGTCCTCATTACCCATGTTATTACTCTAACTTGCATGCATCTTTTCCCTTTTCTAGGCAGCATAGCCACAGCTTCCTTTGATTCCTGAAGTATGCCCCAAGGATTTGCAGTTCTACGTTAATGTGATTCATAAAATAGGGTCACCTTGACTCTGCATTTATCTAGTTTATGTAAGCAATAACCTTTTACCACAATGCAATAGAAATGTCTGATCCATTTTGTGTAGGCACTTAAACAAACACTCTGGTTTTAAATAATGTATCGGGGACCCTGGTGACTGTGAGAGCTTGACAACCTGCAGGGGGTCAAGACTTAAGCTACTGACCTGAACTCTAGTATGGAGGGAAACGGCAGATGCTAGCTAGTCCCGCTTCCCAGGAGAACTGCTCAGAGCAGTTAGAGCTTTGGGAAGAGCTCCAGAACTTTGCCTTCCACTGGCTGTAAGCCAGCAAAGCCGTACAGAGAAAGGTTTTGGTGAGCTCACTGTCCCACCAAGTTCCACAGCCTTGAACAAACTTGTTTTAAGTACTCTTCTCTAATCCAGAAGAAATAAATTTAAAAAAAAACAGAGGTAAAGAGTTAGGCTGCTAGCAGTTTTCTCTCTCCTCAGAGCAAGATTTCTCAGCCTCAGTAATTCTTGATGTTTTAGGCCAGATAATTATTTGTTGTGGGGTCGTCCTGTAGATTTTAAGCAACATTCTTGGCCTCCACCCACTAGATGCCAGTAGCTCTCCCCACCAAAGTGTGACAACCAAAAATGTATTGAGCTATCACCTTGAAATATTGGGAGGGAGGCAAAATTGCCTCCAGTTGACAACCACTGCCCTAGAAATAAGGGCAGTTAGAGATCCTGCACATTAACTCTTGAGGAACCACACAGACTGTATTTTCCAAGCCTGATGGATCAAATCCATCTAAATACAGAGGATACCACCCCAGGGTTCACATAAATAATTTGGATATTTAACTCCCTCCCACCTATAATATTCTCTCAACTTCCTACCTTGACTTTAAATAACCCAACATTATTGGAGCAGAATTTTCACTCACTAAAGATGAATTCCTGAAGGCCAATAATTAGGGGGCCCCAAATCAAGTTATGATTACTACTCCTTACAAATGTAGAACACTTCATATTTTTCACATCTGCCACTTTATTTGAGTTTAATTTTCCATTCACTGGATATTTTCTATGCACCAGGGGCTTTTAATCTTCATACCACCTATATTAGTTTCCCAAGGCTGCTGTAACAAATTACCACACACTTGGTGGCATAAAACAACAGAATTTTATTCTCTCACAGTTTGGGAGATCAGAAGTCTAAAATAAGCATCATTGGGCCAAAATCAGGGTGTTGGTAAGGCCATACTCCCTCCGGAGGATCTAGGAGAATCTTCTGTTCCTTGACTCTTCCAGCTTCTGGTGGCTGCCATAATTCCTTGACCTATGACTACATCACTCCAATCTCTGCCTCTGTGCTCATTTATCTCCTCTTCTCTGTAATATCAAATCTTTCTTTGCCTCCATTCTATAAAGATACATATGGATGAATTTAGGGCCTACCAAATAATCCAGGATGATTTCCATATTTAATCACATTTGCAAGGACCTTTTTTTTCATATAAGGTAACATTTACCATTTCCAGATTAACCAGTGGATTTTCCTTTTAGTGGGGGGAGTATTATCAGCACACCACACCACACTTGTGAAGCAGGTAAAAAGCAAAGATTATTATTTCCATTTCATAAATGAGGAAATACTGGCATAAAGAAAGTAAATGACTTATAAGAGGTTGCATAATTAAAGACTGGCAGAGATGGGGCAAGAATCCAGAGCCCCTAACTCCTCTTTTTAATTAACTATGGCCCAGAAGGATAGAATCTTATTTCTCCTTCCTCCAGAAAATGTAGTTAAAGGCACTGTGGAATTTGTATAATCATGAAGGATTAGAAAGTGGAGTTCCTAGGCTAGGAAAGATTCTGGAAAACTTCATATCATGCTGAGGGACTTAGGGGTGGGCAGCCACATAGAATCTCCCAACACACTGAACAGCACAAGGGAAACCAAAGGAAAGATAACCTGCTCTTAGAAGAAGGCAAACTGTAACCTTTTAATATTCATTGAATCCATGATGGAATTCTGTTTTATCTGCTATTCAGCACTTCACATGGGCAATGATGAGTAGGCATATGCTGTGTACAATTTTACAAAACATTTTCACACAATAGTCTCCAGGTGGATTCTCACAACACCTCTGTATAGAAGAGCAATCATTATCATCATTTCACTTTATAAATGAGGAAACAGGTTTGGGATGTTAAGCGACTTTCCCAAACTGAAATAGAATCCAACCATGCTTTCTTCCTCTTATCATAATTGTCTCTTCTAAATATTATCTCACTAAGAACAGTATATGCAGATATCTCATGAAGTTATGACCCACAGCTACTGAGGTGTCAGTATAGATGGCAAATGTCACTTTGTATGTTTAATTATGTAGCTCAACCCTGAGGAGACTCAAGTACCCAGTCAGGCACTTTTCATGTAATTCAGATACATGACCAACAGGTGGCAGTCAGTTCCTTGGGTAAGTGGTTTGAATGAACAAATTTAAATTGTTAATGTGTTTATCTTAGGCTACAACAAAAATTGCAGATTTCCAGGACTATACATTCATAAAGATACACTTTGCTAGTCTATTTTATTTTAGGTAATATATTCAGATATGCTTAAAGATGCGGCATATAAAATTATTTAAAGAAAATTCAAAAAATATATGATTTGTTGTCTTTCAAAATAATCTCTGCTATCAACTAACTAGAGTTTAACTAAAGCTTGGTCTCTTCATCAGATTATAATCGGAATGTTTTACTTAACTTCACTCTAAATCTTTATTTTTAAATCAAATTCTTTACTGACTAGTACATGGTTTTAAGACTTTTATTTACCTTACCAACAAAGGAGACATGGGCTAAGTGGAAAAAGCCTTTATTCTTCTTCAGTGTCTCTCTAAGATTTCAGGAAAAGGACTTCTAGAATGAGGAACAACTAGGCTAGACAGTTTCTTCTGAGTTTCCTGTCTCTCTGTCTTTCCTGCCTCTTTTCTAACAGAGACATTCAAATAGCAATGTGTTACTACTGAAAGCACAGAGCCCCACAACTTTTCTTGCTATAACAATGACGTAAACTTTCATTCTACCCCCTAAAAAGATAGTGTCTCAGTCTGTTCAGGCTGCTATAACAAAATATCGTAGATGGGTGGCTTATAAACAACAAACATTTATTTCTCACAGTTCTGGAGGCTGGAAAGTCCAAGATCAAGGTACCAGCAGATTCAGTGTTTGGTGAAGACCTATCTCCTGGTTCATAGACCTCTGTCTTTTCACTGTGTCCTCACATGGTGGAAAAGGCTTGGGAGCCATATGGATCTCTTTTAAAAGATCATTTATTGTATTCATGAGGGCTTCACTGTCATGACATACTACCTCCACATAGGCCCCATCTCTTATTACTGTCACACTGGGCATTAGACTTAAACATACGAACTTGGGGGGACACAAATATTCACTCTGTAGCAGATAATAACATCCCTCCTCCTAAGAAATATTCCCAAAGCTAAACTGCTGACTTACTGTAACTTGAAATTTACACATGATGAGTTTCCTCAGCTAATCTCTAACTACCTACAACATCCACATAGTTCCTTCTGCCACAGAATAGCTCCTTTCTTTCCATGCTGTGATATAAACCCAAGCTCACACCAAAACAGCAAGTCAAAGAACACACACGGTTGGACATTTTCTATATGGAGAGGTTCAATGGGTGCACCACAGATAGACTGGTACATTGTAATAAAAAATGTCCAGCTCATCACCAATTTTAAAGGTGAAACTGTCTAGGCTTGGCACTCTGCTAGGAACTGTCAGAACTCAGGAAAAATGTAAGCCACGGTTCCCATCTTCAGAGGTTTACAATCCACTTGAGATGAGATTCCTAAATGAAGCATTTCTATAATATAAATATAATGCATACCTAAGTACCTATTCAAAAGAGTGATTGCAAACATTATGAAATACAGTAGATTATAGTAGACAGGGAGGTTTCATGAAGGAGAACTTGAAGGATGGATGGACTTGACATGAGCATATACAAGAGGCAAGAATAATTCAGGTGAGAGAATAAGGCTCACAGGGGCAGAGAGGTGAGAATGAACCTGGTAAGACTGCAGATCAGAATAGCGACTTGCCTGGATGGAGAAATTAGGATGGAGGAATATAGACAAGTTGTAACATGTATGGTTTTAAAAGCAGAGAGTTTGGAAAAAATGATCAGCTTATACTTTTCATCTGCTCCAGTGTAAAGACTGTGCTCTAGCAGTCGGGATGAAGGCTTAGTTCAGAGGTTTGTTGTTAGGATTAGTGATAGAAGAGAAACCAGATGTGGGGGACTGAAGAGGGCTAATCCATGCAGAGAAGAAAAAAGGGAGGGGCTGTGACCTTGAGGACCTAAGCTAAGAAGAAGGAGCAGAAATCCAGCAGCACTATTAGAAGCCCAAAAAAGAGTGGGAGAAGGGTGATGAGTTCTGTTTGGTAAATTTATCTCAACGGGTGATAAGTACATGCACAGAAGAGACAAATGAAGATGGTGGCCTCAGATGCAGGAAGAGAGTTAAAAGAAAAGCCTTTGCCTCCTGGAGTAATGAGCACAGCCCATCAATAATATCAGAGTCCCCAGGTCCAATGTGGTACTTCCTATCTGTCCTCCAAAGGCACATGCCATTTATTTTCCCTTCCCATGGATCATGCATTTAATGGCTGTCACATCGCTCAGGAAACTTCATTGCAACACTGTCATTTCATGGGCACCATTAAGTAGGCTTATCCCAAAGTCCTTGCAGAAGACCATTTTCAGATAAGATACATACTTGTCATATCTACAGTGAGCATCTGTCACCCTTGTCATAGGCTGCACATAGAGAATTAGTTTCTAATCCTTAACACTCTAGCTTCCCCATGCTGTTTCTCCTGAGTGGATTGAGACATGCAAATTAAGTACAGTTTATTTGATTTGCATTTGAGTACACCCCACTGTCCATAAAGTGACAGGTAAAACTAAAAATATTTTCAAGATTGACCAGCTTGCCTAAAACCATTGAGAACTAGGGAGTCAAGCTATAAAATATCTTTCTGCAATAAAGGGAGCCATGTTCATAAAACATGTTGATTTTTTTCCCACTGCAGAGCTATATGCAATATAACCTGTAAAAAAATAAATCATAGATTCCTGTCATTTTGAAGGCACTGGTCCAGAAACCAACAAACAAAACCTCAGCAAGACATCTTAAATCCTCTTTACCAGCTTGAGGCAGTTGGTTATAAATGGAAAATTAAAGACACAAGATCTTCAAGGTCACCAAGGACACTGCTCTGCCCCTTACCATCAGAGTTGTTGGTAGGACACAGTGATTTTAAGAGTGTGGACTGGGTTGTTTGACTGCTAGGTTCAAATCCCAGGTCTGCCATTTATTAGCTCTATGATCTTGAGTAAGACAAGTCAACTGTCTAAACTTCAGTCTTATAAAATGCAGATAGTATTTCACTCATAAACAGAATTAAATGAGTCAACATGTTTAAAATACACATCATGGAAACTGACACATAGTAAGTATTCAATAGACACTATGATTCTAATTATTTCAATTTCTTTGCAGCCATATGGCTCTTCATCATCAGTTTCATGGGTATTAGCAGGTAACTATAATTCTAATGCTTACAATTATTAAGAACTTTCATTTATACAAAATACATTCACTTTCACCCATGTACCAAATTAGCAGATGCTATCACACACACTCCTCTGTGCTCTCACTGCTTCCTCCTGCCAACACCTGCATTTCCTTCGCTGAGGACTTCCTATGGATGCTGAAACCTGCTTTGCCAACCTATATGGCAGGTTGGATGTGTTGAGGTATGAGTGGCCTTCAACCAAACACTTAACAGGAGTTGGTATTGCCTCACTCCTTGTGGGGGTACCTCTGCAGATGTCTTGCACAGCCTTCCAGACTTTCCCCTAAAGGTTAAGCCCCAGTCACTCTCTGTGCTAAATGCTTTGACAGACAATGCTCCCTTTAATAACCACTTTCTTCCCTTCCTTGTTTCACTACCCCATTTTTCTACCAGTGTTTCCTCAACTCTCAATTACTTACATTTGAATCATAGTCTTAGTTTGGGGAGCCCAAATATGATCTTTTCACAAACCTGTGAGATGGGTAAGGGTAGACATCATGATTTTGCTGTAAGTAAACTAAGTTGTGGGTCATGTGACTTTTTAATGGAAGAACCCAGCCTAGAATGCAAGTTTCTTGCCACCTGTATTCCTTTTCTGTTACCAGAGTATAATCATAACCTATTTTAGCTGCACACACACAGACTAACAATGTCAGTAATTACTCATTACCCTACTCCTCATTGCACATCAGTTGATCTCCCAAAAGTATGTCCGGACAAGGCAAGAAAGGGTCACACTCCAATTGACTTAGATATCATTGAACTTTTCCATGTCTGACATGCATATTTATTAGTTCATTCTTTAAGTGCATGATCTTAACTAGCCATCTGTCCAATGAAAACTGAATTATCTGTCACAGTCTAGAAATGGATTATTCTAGTTCATCAAAGAGTCTAGCTAATGGAGTAGTTCTGAATTAACTGAAACTTCTTTTTAAAGTAACATTTAGCATAATGGTTTCACTGAATGCAAATTAAAGTTCCTTTGATGATTTGGTAGGAAACTGGGGACCCAAAGGACCTCAGGTCATGTGTGTATTTATCAATTTTCAGCACATTAGAAGACTTACAAAAGAGCTGGGTGCTAATGGTTCCCAAATGATGCACTAGAGGATTTTAAGATTTATTTATGTGATGCACCATCTTATCTGGGCCATCACAATGTTCTGAATCTCCGACCCAAAAAGGAAGTACCCCATAACCCTGGGTACCACAACTGAGGCTAGCTAGATTGAGTATATGTTAGATATAGAGCACAAGAAGATTCTGTATATTGGGGTCTCTTATTTGGAAAGCTTCCTTAATTAATGGCCATCTGGTCCACCATGAAGGACTGTAATTAGGGAAGCAGTGTATGAGCAGATACATTAGTAGAAAACTTGCCTGTGCTTGCTTTCCCTCCAAGATATTCAGTACTCAGGTGAATGTCAAGGTTACATTGGGCTATTTTTATTTTTCATAAAAAATTATTTGGGTCTAGAGGTTGGGATAAAATAAATCACTGATTGAATTAAGTGGCAGACACAGGACATCAGAATGCTCCTTGCCAAATCTGATTCAGCACAGATCTGCTGTTTTCATTGCCCCTGTGTTTTGCAGTTGATTTTAGGCTCTGCATAACAGTAATAGAGGCTCCCTGCAGCTTCAGAATAAATAAAAAGCTGAACAAGACCCTTAGATTTGTCAAAGGGATCTGCACATGTCTTTTTCATTACAAATATAAGTGAAAAACTCCTATCACAGATATTCCTTAAGAGAATAATCAAAGGAGCATTCTTCATCCAAGCTCCCAAAGAGTATTTGCCAAGTTAGAAATCATCTGCATTGCAATGTTCCAATCGAGAGATGTGATCAAACCAGAAGCTTCTCTTTTCATGCAAAAATAAAAATAAAAAATAAAAGATGCTCCACCCTGACCCTTGTTGTCTACCTTATCTCCTCCATCTGCAGGACCTATAAGTGAAAGCCTTCGGAGTCCTGGATATTAGGCATAAGAGAGATCATAAGATCAGACAGTTAGGTTGCAAGAAAGAGGTATAGCACACTGATATGCTTGAATCATGGCCCTCAGCTATGGCTTTAATATATTTTTCTGAAAGGCAAAATAATATGGCTATCATTTTACAATAGTGGAATGCAACATGAAAGACATGTCAACTCCCTCCTGGCTTTACAGCAATTTGAATGTTACTGTAAAAAGTGACCCTTCACCTTACAATTTCAGCAACATCACTTACTAGTAACATAGTGAAGAACCAGGGTCAAAGCAAAGAGAGTATCTGAGTACCACATCCATGCATTTTAACGCATATGCTTCCCTCAAGGTAAGGCCTGATAGGACTTGATTCAGCATCTATATACACTTGTACTTTATGTATAATTTGAACCAAGTTTAGATATTTTATTTCCAATCCTACCAAAGCTTGGGAACATCATGTCAAGTGCTAGAGAGTGGATGTTAAAACAAACACAAGAGAACACTTACATCAAGGGGAGAGAAAGAGAGAAAGCTAGGGAAAAGCTAACAAAATAACTCTTTGCAGTCTGGGAAAATGTAGTGTTGGAGCAAACATTCTTATAATCTGTAATAGGCCCTGAAGGCATCACTGGGTACAGCACACTGAGAAGCTGAAAATCATAACATGGACCCTGATACATCAAGAAAAAAACAAAATTATATTCAATATATTCTGCTTAAGAAGGCAACGAGGTGTGTAATACATATTAGAAAACGTCCCAGCCAAAATGATTAATTTAAAATTCACTGAAATGCAAAGAGGTACATTTGAATCCAGAAAACTCTGGTATCCAGAAAGATTCCTTTTTCAGGAGCTCCATGTGTTATGATTTCCCTCTACATCATCCCAACTTCATCTTTTACAGCCTTGGCCACTTCTTAATGGAGAAGATGATTTTGCATCTGATACTCCTTTCTGCAATGGAAAAATACATGTACCTGTTTATGCCAAGTTGTTCAACTCTTGGAAGAATGGGGGGATTTTATGTTTAACTGCATATTTATATGCTTCTAAAAGTCATAAAGCATTCTGATTTATATATTACCAGTGAATTTTCAATAAAAATCAAGTGTAAATATAGACACCCCCAAAAGTAGAAGAAAATTACTCACAATGCATCTTTTTAGTGGACTGCTGGTCCAATTAGGTTACAAGACAATTAGTATGATTTCTCATCTGTACACTTAGCACTTAGCTTCTATTGTACT
The DNA here is from genome assembly GCF_040802235.1 of Manis javanica. Classification (NCBI taxonomy): domain Eukaryota; kingdom Metazoa; phylum Chordata; class Mammalia; order Pholidota; family Manidae; genus Manis; species Manis javanica. The sequence goes on along the minus strand of NC_133174.1, from coordinate 102,694,431 downwards.
TGCAGCAACTGCAGCTTGGGCAATTTGTCTGACAGATCCATAACCTACATTTTCTTAAAATGCCACAGAAACAGAAACTACCTATGTTTTTAAGGTGCAGTTCAGAGATTTTGGAAAAGGGTAAGAATAATGGATCCAGAGCAGGAGTGAGAATTGAGATTTAGAGGCAATTGTATGGCTTACTTCTAAAAGCTATTATAATGGCTTTAAAAAAAAGTACCTCTAAGAGAAGGCAATGCAGCAGGAAAGATTTATGGAGAAAAATGATAAGGTCAAGATGGCAAATGAAAATTGGCATTAGTTTCCCAATAAGAAAAATGGTCAGATTCTAGAGGAATTAAACCAGATAGAAGAAATCTGATGACATTTTTTGCCTACTCTTTCCTGGCAGTGGTGGGGAGGGGTATTAGAGAAGTAGGAAGAGTAGCCTTTCAGTGAATCTAGGCCTTCAGCATTAAGAAGTCCAGACTATGAAGGTAAGTGAACAGCAAAAAGTGATACATATGGAGTTACAGAAGAGGAGTAATCAGGTAAACCTAGATACCAAAAAAATTACCTAGCATTATGAGAATATGATAACACTTCAGAGCTGTGCTTATCAAGCTCTGTCTCCCATTAAACAAAGAGTATTTACAATTGATAGAGAAAGAAAATAGAAAAGAACTACCCAAGGAAAGATCAAATGCATCAGTGAAAGCCATTTGTGAGGACATATTTTAGTGACAGACTGGAATCTGGTCAACTGACCTTGAAATGTTGCTTGACTTCCCTTCCCATTGCTTTAATAATTAACAGAATCTTTTCCCAGTGCCCATCAACATTCAAATGCCAATGGGTATCCTCTAGGCCTAAGTCTAAGCAAGGAATTCTATGTGGGGAAGACGTAGGGAGACGAAGGTTCCTTTTAAGGGTCTCTAGAGAGAAATATCTGTGGTGAGCACATGTTATAGCCTTCTTAAAACAAGTCTTCAAGAATAAGACCTGCATTCAATGGATCAGTTAAAACTTTGTCGGTGAGAGTGACATTAGCAAAATGTCAGGGTAGGGATCTCCAGACTCCTATCCCTTCTCAGAAATATTTAAACACAGTAGAATCTGTCAGAATTAACTTTGTTAGAACTCCAGAAAAGAGCCGTCACAGATTTACAGAAACTAAACAAATGTTGAATCAAGAAAAAAGGTAACTTCCATATGGTAGGAAAGCGTTAGCATTTTTACCTGCCCTTGCCTTACCCACTCCCCAGCTCAGCAGCAGTCTTGAAGACAGCAACCCCCATTCCTTGTGTGAGACCCTGGGCTCTGGTTCTAAAGGGAACAGTGCAGACTTTATCTGAGAATTATTGTGTTTATCTGTTCTAAACTGAGAACTTCCTAAAGAATTGATGTGAGGTGCTCGCCTCTGTTTCACCAAACTCAGAAATCACTCAGGGCAGAAAAACAGTAGACTTTGCTAAAAAACATTGCAAGATGAATGAAAAACCTTCACTCCCCTGGGGCAGAAGATTATGGTTGAGATAAATAACAGACTACCTAAATCCTGACAGAATATCTCAGGAGAGAGTTTTTTGTAGGGAGGAGGGTGCTGGGGGGGAAAGTAGGACATTTAAAAGCACCCATTTGGGGAATTTGGAAAGCCATGCACACTCCCAGGTCAGGACACATATTAGAAAAGACCTAAGCTTTCACCTCTGGCTGATCTCCAGGCTCAGTGTAAGCAGGAAGTGAAGGCTAAGCCAGAGTTGTAAATAGTCTGGTTAAGTGTTGAAGGAGTGTCCTAGCACAGAACCAATCTGCAAAAACTGGGAGAGGTGGGATTGGTTTGGGTTTTTTTTTTTTCTGGCTTTTAGGCTTTGTTTCTTTAATGCTGGGGTGTATATGTGTTTGTGTGTATATATTTTGAATTTCAAGGAAATCTCTGTCAAAACACTAGTTGAACACAAGCTAAAGGAACAGAGACTTCTTTGAAAACAGTCATTGCAAAAATAGTTTGGAAAGGTCATCAAACAAATGGACAACTATATCTGTCTATAATCAAAAATAGGAAACCCTCAGGAAGGGGGAATAATCTGATTTCCAGAGTTATATAACATTATAATATTCAATGTCCAGTTTTCAACAAAAAAATCACAGGGCATACAAAGAAACGGGAAAGTACAGCCCATCACAAGAAAAAAGAAATAGAAACCACCCTTGAGGGAGTCCATTCTTAAGAGGTTGTATAGCTGTAAATTCCTACACTAAAAAAAGAAAAATTTCAAATCACTAACATAACACCCTAAAGAACTAGAAAAAGAAGAGTAAAGTAAATGCAAGGTTAGCAGAGAGAAGAAAATAATAATGATTAGAATAGAGAACAAAAAAATAATAGAATCAAAGAAACCAGAAGAAGTTGGTTCTTTGAAAAGATCAGCAATAATAACAAATCTTTAGGTAGATTCACAAAGAAAAATAGAGAAGATACAAATGACTAAAATCAGAAATAAAAATGGGGACACTACTACCAACCTTACAGAAATACAAAGAATTATAAGAGAATACTATGAACAATTACATGACAGAAAATTAGACAGTCTAGACAAAGCGGAAAAATTCCTAGATATGTACCAATTACCAAAACTGAGAAAGAAACAGAAATTCTGAACAGTAAACAGATTAAGTTAGTAAAAAAAAAAAAAAAAAAAAGAACATGACCAGAGGGGTTTCACTAAGGAATTCTGCCAAACATTTAAAAGTAATTAACATGAGGAGCCAAGATGGCAGCATGAGTAGGGCAGTGGAAATCTCCCCAAACCTCACATGTTTTTGAAAATACAAAAAATACAACTATTCCTAAAAGAGAGGCCAGAACATACAGTACAACAGTCAGGCTACATCTACATCTGCGAGAACTTAGCACCTCATGAAGGGGGTAAGACAATCCTCAGCCCGACAGGACCCAAGCACTCCCCACACCCCAGCCCACTGGCAGGAGGAGAGGAGTCAGAGCAGGGAGGGAGTGGGAGCCCAGAACTGCTAAATACCCAGCCCTAGTCTCCTGCACTGGGAGCACAGACAGACAGTGCATGGTGTGCTGGATATTAAGGACATGGAACACTAAAACCTGCAAGTGGGTCCCCGCAGCTGGCACCCCTGGAACAAAGAAAAGCGAATGCTTTTTGAAAGTCTTAAAGGGACAGGGGCTTCATAGCTGGATGGAACCATCACGGCACACTTGGCCCAGCAGCTGGGAATCCCAGGGAATTTCAGGCACCCCAGCCTCCTGAGAGGCAACGCAGCTCTGAAGCCCCTCATGGTGATAAATAGCCTCCTGTCCATTCCCCCTTCCACAAGGCCCCACCACAGCAGGGGAGCAGCCTGAGAGCAGCCACAACCACAGCAGTCACCCAGAGCTTCCTCCACAGCTGCCCGGTCCAGACTCAGCGGCCCCACCAGTGAGCGGCAGCCGAGCACAGACAGAGGAAGCCGGGACAGGGTGTGAAGGGTTGCTGTTCTCGCAGGAGAGCACACCCAGTGTGCCTGCCCCTCCCCGCGGGGCTCTGGGTTGCCCAGACAGCTGCCCCACCCGCGGTGGCTCAGGAAACAAAACTGGAAGCTCCTCCCTGTGTGCAGGTAAATGGCACATGCAGCGGAGAAGGGCAAGGTGCAGGAAGGGACATTGTTCTCCCAGCTGACACACACGCCAACTGCATATGACTACCTCTATCGCCATAAAAAGGCAGAAGAATTTGGTCCAATCCAGAATTACCCAGACAAACCTGGAGAGGAATCCTGGGGAGATAGATTTAACCAATCATCCTGATAAAGAAATCAAAATAAAGGTCATAACCATGCTGATGGACCTGCAGAGAAATATGCAAGAGCTAAAGGATCAAGTTTGGAGGGAGAATACAGAAATAAAACAATCTCTGGAAGGACTTAAGAGCAGACTGGATGCGGTGCAAGAGGCCCTTAATGGAATAGAGATCAGAGAACAGGAACACAGAGAAGCTGAGGCAGAGAGAGATAAAAGGATCTCCAGGAATGAAATAATATTAAGAGAACTGTGTGACCAAGCCAAATGGAACAATATTCACATTATAGGGGTACCAGAAGAAGAAGAGAGAGAAAAAGGGATAGAAAGTGTCTTTGAAGAAATAATTGATGAAAACATACCCAAACTGGGGGAGGAAGTAGTCTCTCAGACCATGGAAGCCCACAGATCTCCCAACACAAGGGACCAAAGGAGGACAACAACAAGACACATAACAATTAAAATGGCAAAGATCAAGGACAAGGACAGAGTATTAAAGGCAGCCAGAGAGAGAAAAAAGGTCACCTACAAAGGAAAACCCATCAGGCTATCATCAGACTTCTCAACAGAAACCTTACAGGCCAGAAGAGAATTGCATGATATATTTAATGCAATGAAACAGAAGGGCCTTGAACGAAGGATACTGTATCCAGCAGGATTATCATTTAAATATGAAGGAGGGATTAAACAATTTCAAGAAAAGCAAAGGTGGAGGGAATCTGCCTCCCACAAACCACCTCTACAGGATATTTTAAAGGGACTGCTCTAGATGGAAGCACTTCTAATGCTAAATAGATGTCACCAGAGAAAATAAAATCACAGCAAAGAAAGCAGACCAACCAAATACACACTAAAGGCAAAAAATAAAATCAACTACCCACAAAAGCAGTCAAAGGAAACACAAAAGAGTACAGAATAAAAAACCTAACACATAAAGAATGGAGGAGGAGGAATAAGGGAGAGAAATAAAGAATCATCAGACTGTGTTTATAATAGCTAAATAAGCAAGTTACGTTAGACAGTTAGATAATAAAGAAGCTACCCTTAAACCTTTGGTAAGCAAGAATCTAAAGCCTGCAATGTCAATAAGTACATATCTTTCAATAATCACCCTAAATGTCAATGGACTGAATGCACCAATCAAAAGACACAGAGTAATAGAATGGATAAAAAAAGCAAGACCCATCTATATGCTGCTTACAAGAGACCCACCTCAAACCCAAAGACATACACAGATTAAAAGCCAAGGGATGGAAAAAGATATTTCATGCAAACAATAGGGAGAAAAAAGCAGGTGTTGCAGTACTAGTAGCGGACAAAACAGACTTCAAAACAAAGAAAGTAACAAGAGATAAAGAAGGACATTGCATAATGATAAAGGGGTCAGTCAAACAAGAAGATATAACCATCATAAATAGATATGTACCCAACACATGAGCACCAATATATGTGAAACAAATACTAACAGAATTAAAGGAGGAAACAGAATTCAATGCATTCATTTTAGGAGACTTCAACACACCTCTTACTCCAAAGGACAGATCTACCAGACAGAAAATAAGTAAGGACACAAAGGCACTGAACAACACACTAGAAGAGACGGAGGAGTGATTAAACATCTACAGACCTCTACACCCCAAAACAGCAGGATATACATTCTTCTCAAGTGTACATGGAACATTTTCCAGAATAGACCAATACTAGGCCAGAAAAAGAGCCTCAGTAAATTCAAAAATATTGAAATTCTACCAACCAACTTCTCAGACCACAAAGGTATGAAACTAGAAATAAATTGTACAAAGAAAACAAAAACGCTCACAAACACGTGGAGGCTTAACAACATGCTCCTAAATAATCAATGGATCAATGACCAAATTAAAATAGAGATTAAGCAATATATGGAGACAAATGACAACAACACCACAAAGCCCAACATTCTGTGGGGTGCCGCAAAGGCAGTTCTAAGAGGAAAGTATATAGCAATCGAGGCCTATTTAAAGAAGGAAGAACAATCCCAAATTAATATTCTAAAGTCACAATTATTGAAATTGGGAAAAGAAGAACAAATGAAGCCCAAAGTCAACAGAAGGAGGGACATAATAAACATCAAAGAAGAAATAAAATTGAGAAGAATAAAACAATAGAAAAAAATCAATGAAACCAAGAGCTGGTTCTTTGAGAAAAAACAAAATAGATAAGCCCGTAGCCAGACTTATTAAGAGAAAAAGAGAATCTACACAAATCAAAAGAGTCAGAAATGAGAAAGGAAAAATCATGATGGACCCCACAGAAATACAAAGAATCATTCGAGAATACAATGAGAATCTATATGCTAATAAGCTGGAAACCTAGAAGAAATGGACAACTTCCAAGAAAAATACAACCTTCCAAGACTGACCAAGGAAGAAGCAGAAAATTTAAACAGACCAATTATCAGCAACGAAATTGAAGCAGTGATCAAAAAACTACCCAAGAGCAAAACCCCCGGGCCAGATGGATTTACAGCAGAATTTTATCAGACATACAGAGAAGACATAATACCCATTCTCCTTAAAGTTTTCCATAAAATAGAGGAGGAGGGAATACTTCCAAACTCATTCTATGAAGCCAGCATCACTCTAATACCAAAAACAGGCAAAGACTCCACAAAAGAAGAAAATTACAGACCAATAACCCTGATGAACATAGATGCAAAAATACCCAACAAAATGTTAGCAAACCGAATTCAAAAATACATCAAGAGGATCATACAACATGACCAAGTGGGATTCATCTCAGGGATGCAAGAATGATACAACATTTGAAAATTCATCAATGTCATCCACCACATCAAAAAAACAGAAGGACAAAAACCACATGATCATCTCCATAGATGCTGAAAAAGCATTCAACAAAATTCAACATCGATTCGTGATAAAAACTATCAACAAAATGGGTATAGAGGGCAAGTACCTCAACATAATAAAGGCCATATATGACCAACCCACAGCTAACATCGTACTTAACAGCGAGAAGCTGAAAGCTTTTTCTTTAAGATCAGGAACAATACAGGGATGCCCACTATCCCCACTGTTATTCAACATAGTACTGGAGGTCCTAGCCATGGCAATCAGACAAAACAAAGAAATACAAGGCATCCAGATTGTTAAAGAGGAAGTCAAACTGTCACTATTTGCAGATGACATAATATTGAACATAAAAAATTCTATAGACTCCACTCCAAAACTACTAGAACTAATATCTGAATTCAGCAAAGTTGCAGGATATGAAATTAATACACAGAAATTTGTTCCCTTCCTATACACTAATGATGAACTAGCAGAAAGAGAAATCAGGAAAAGAATTCCATTCACAATTGTATCAAAAAGAATAAAATACTTAGGAATAAACCTAACCAAGGAAGTGAAAGATCTATACCCTGAAAACTACAAGACACTCTTAAGGGAAATTAAGGAGGACACTAACAAATTGAAACCTATCCCCTGCTCTAGGCTAGGAAGAATTAATATTGTCAAAATGGCCATCCTGCCTAAAGCAATCTACAAATTCAATGCAATGCCTATCAAAATACCAACAGTATTCTTCAATGAACTGGAACAAATACTTCTAAAATTCATATGGAACCATGAAAGACCCCGAATAGCCAAAGCAATCCTGAGAAGGAGGAATAAAGCTTGGGGGATCTCACTTCCCAATTTCAAGCTCTACTATAAAGCCACAGTAATCAAGACAATTTGGTACTGGCACAAGAAAAGACCCACACACCAGTGGAACAGGATAGAGAGTCAAGATATTAACCCAAACATATATGGTCAATTAATATAAGATAAAAGAACCATGGACATACAATGGAGAAATGACAGCCCCTTCAACAGCTGGTATTGGCAAAACTGGACAGCTACATGTAAGAGAATGAAACTGGATCATTGTCTAACCCCATACACAAAAGCAAATTCGAAATAGATCAAAGACCTGAATGTAAGTCATGAAACCATAAAACTCTTAGAAAAAAACATAGGCAAAAATCTCTTCGACATAAACATGAGAGACCTCTTCATGAACATATCTCCCTGGGCAAGGGATACAAAACCAAAAATGAACAAGTGGGACTGTATCAAGCTGAAAATCTTCTGTACAGCAAAGGACACCACGAATAGAACAAAAAGGCATCCTATGGTATGGGAGAATATATTCATAAATGACAGATCCGATAAAGGGTTGACATCCAAAATATATAAAGAGCTCACACACCTCAACAAACAAAAAGCAAATAATCCAATTAAAAAATGGGCAGAGTCGCTGAACAGTTCTCCAAAGAAGAAATTCAGATGGCCAACAGACACATGAAAAGATGCTCCACATCGCTAGTCATCAGAGAAATGCAAATTAAAACCACAATGAGATATCACCTCATGCCAGTAAGAATCGCCACCATCCAAAAGACAAACAACAACAAATGTTGGTGAGGTTGTGGAGAAAGGGGAACCCTCCTACACTGCTGGTGGGAATGTAAACTAGTTCAACCATTGTGGAAAGCAGTATGGACGTTCCTCAAAAAGCTCAAATTAGAAATACCATTTGACCCAGGAATTCCACTTCTAGGAATTTACCCTCAGAATGCAGCAGCCCAGTTTGAAAAAGACAGATGCACCCCTGTTTATCACAGCACTTTTTACAATAGCCAAGATATGGAAGTAACCTAAGTGTCCATCAGTAGATGAATGGATAAAGAAGAGGTGGTACATATACACAATGGAATATTATTCAGCCATAAGAAGAAAACAAATCCTACCATTTGCAACAACATGGATGGAGCTAGAGGGTATTAATCTCAGTGAAATAAGCTAGGTGGAGAAAGACAAGTACCAAATGATTTCACTCATATGTGGAGTATAAGAACAAAGCAAAAACTGAAGGAACTAAACAGCAGCAGACTGACAGAACCCAAGAATGGACTAACAGTTACCAAAGGGAAAGGGACTGGAGAGGATAGGTGGGAAGGGAGGGATAAGGGAGGAAAAGAAAGGGGGCATTATGATTAGCATGTATAATGTGGGGGGTAAGGGGAGGGCTGTGCAACACAGAGAATACAAATAGTGATTCTATAGCATCTTACTATGCTGATGGACAGTGACTGTAATGGGGTTTGTTTGGGGGGGCTTGGTGATGGGGGGAGTCTAGTAAACATAATGTTCCTCATGTAATTGTAGATTAATGATACCAAAAAAAGTAATTAACGCCACTCCTCAAACTCTTCAAGAGAACAGAAGAAAGTACACGCTATAATTCATTATATGAGGCTCGCATTACCCTGATAAAGACATCACAAGAAAATTGCAAAATAATATACCTCATAAATATAGATGGAAGAATCCTCAACAAAACCCTTGCAAATTCAATCCAACACCATATTAAAAGGATTATGTGCCAGAACCAGATGCGATTTATCCCAGAAATGCAAGGGTGGTTCAGTGTAAGAAAATCCATCAATGTAATGCATTACATTGAAGGAAAGAAGGAGAAAAACACATCATCATCTCAATTGATGAAGAAAAAGCTAATAAATTCAGCAAAATTTCAGGTTGCAAAATCAAGATACAAAAATCAGTTGTTTCTTTACACCAAAAATGAAGAATCCAAAAGGGAAATCCATAGAGAAATTTTGAAAATAATTCCATTTACCATAGCAGTCAAAAGAATAAAATATCTAGGAATAAGTTTACCCAAGGAGGTGAAAGATGTACCCTGAAAACTTAAAAAAAATTGCTAAAATAAATTAAAGAAAATCTCAATAATTAGGGAATCATTCTATGCTCACGGATTGCGAGACTTAATGTTATTAAGATGTCAGTGCTGCCTAAAGGGATATACAAATTCAATGCAATCCCTATCAAAATTCCAAGGCCTTTTAGCAGATATGGAAAAGCCAATTCTCAAATTCATATGGATTTGCAAGTGGCCCCAAATAGTTAAAACAATCTTGAAAAGGAAGAACAATGTTAGAAGACTCACACATCCTAATTTCAAAACTTACTACAAAACTACAGTGATATAGTGTGGCACAGCATAAGGATTGACATATAAATCATAGGAATAGAATTGAGAGTCCAATATAAATCCATATATCTATGGCCAATTGATGTTTAACAAGATGCCAGGACCAATCAACGGGAGAAGAGTGGTCTCTCCAATAAATCGTGTGGGGACAACGGGATATCCAATGCAAGAAAGGATGAAGAATCCATAGAGAAATTATGAAAATAATTCCATTTACCATAGCAGTCAAAAGATATCTAATGCAAAAGAATCAAGTTGACCCTTATGTTGTACCATATATGAAAAATAACTTAACATGGTTTAATGACCTAAGTATAATGTCTAAAACCATAAAAATTTTATAAGAAATAATAGGGATAAATCTTCATGACCTTGGTTTTCACAATGGATTCTTAGATATGACACCAAAAATACAAATGAGAGAAGAAAAAAATAGACAAATAGGACTTTACCAAAATTAAAAATTTATGTGCATAAAAGGACATTATCAAAAAAATGAAAAGATAACCCACAGAATCAGAGAAAGTTTTTGCAAATCATATATTTAATAAGGGAATAGTATCCAGAATATATAAAGAACTTTTGCAACTCAATAACAAAAAGATAAAGACCCAAGTAAAAATGAGCAAAAGACCTGGATATACATTTCTCCAAAGAAGATAGACAAATGGCCAGCAAGAACATAGAAAGATACTTAATATCATTTGTAATTAAGGAAAGGAAAATCAAAACCACAATAAGGAACTCTGCAGCCACTATGATGACTTCTAACAAAAAAGGACAATAAAAACTGTTGGCAAAGATATGGAGAAATTGGAACTTTTGTACATTGCTGATGATAATCTAAGATGGTTCAGCCATTTTGGAAAATGGGCTGGTGGTTCCTCTAAATTTAAACATAGACTGGAATTACAATATAAACCTACATTCCATTCTTAGGTATATATCCAAAATAGTTTAAAACAGGTCCTCTAACAATTACATATACATACATGTTCATAGCAGCACTGTTCACAACAGGCAAAAGGTGGAAACAGTGCCGATGTCCATCAGCAGATTTATGGATATATAAACTGTGATATATACATATAATGGAATATTATTTGTCATTGTTTGCCAAAGCAATGAAGTACTGAAAGTGCTATGATGTGCATGAACCTTAAAAACATGCTAAGTAAAAGAAAGCAGACAAAAAAGGCACACATATTATATGATTCTGTTTATATGAAATATTCAGAATAGATAAATCCATAGAGATAGAATGCGGATTGGTGGTTGCCAAGGGTTGGGGTGGATTGAGGGCAGCGTTGTGAATGAGGAGAAATTGCGTCATTGGTTAGGTGTTTTACTCAGTAGTTTTAGATCTAGATAGTTTTAGATCTAGATAGTTTCCCAACATTGTGAATGTATTAAATGACACTGAATTCCTCAATTTAAAAATGATTAACTTCATGTTATGTGAATTTTACCTCAATAAATTATTTTTTAAAACTTGCTGGTGCTCAGTACATGTTTTAAATGTTAATATTTTAAATATTTTACCCCTATTAACATAATTAAATACACAAGCTATAGCGAAATAAAATTAGCCAATTAGCAGGTGCAGGAATTAGAAACAGGAGATTGGAAGAAATGCTCGCACTCAAAATGACAATAAAAACACTGACTTTCATAGCTGAGAAGCCATTTACAAATGCTTGTCCTTGCTTTGACTAGAGGCAGGACAGGTATACTCAGGCCTTTCATCCAAGCAGGGACAGGAGAAAATAGGAAATAATCCTTCAATTCTATGTCTCAAGGAACAGTGCTTTCTCCCCTTATTCTTTCTGGGTAAGATGGTAGATTGTATTTCTTCTACTGTGCTTTCTGCCCTTTTTCCTTCTAGAGAAAATGGTTGATTGTGCTCATTCTACTGTATGGGGAACCTTCAGAGATGGAGAGTCAGGATTTAGAGACAATTGAGGAAGACTGAGATGTTTCAGCTTACCTAGACTCTTGTAGAAGGCAGTAACTATTTTAAATGAAGGCTGAGTAGCATAGTGGTATAGAGCTTGGATTTTAGAGTAAAAAAGACTTGGTTCAAATCCCAACTCTGTCCCTTTAAGCCATGTGACCTTAGGTTATTTACTTAGCCTTCTCAAACTTCAGCTTCCCCTTCTCTTATATGTGGATCTATAACTGATTGTTGGGAGAGCTGAGATATATGCAAAATTCCCAGCACAACACCAGGCACAAAGTAGATAACTGATACTAGTTATTTTTATTCGATTAAATTACAGATTCCTTCTCCCTCCTCCTTCATTTCCTCTACAAAAAAATGTAATTAGAGTTGGTTTATGAGGAAGAATAATAAACCAAAATTTCAATTACAAAAGACACCAAAACAATTATATTAGGTGATGGAGTAGAGTATCAAAAGCAATCCTTTTTCACCTGGTAAAACATTCTGCATGAGGAGGAATAAAAGCACAAATTCTTCCAGGAGAGGTCAACAGAATGAAAGAATAACAAGGCTAATAAACAATTTTACCCCAGAATCCTTGTTTTTTCCACTGGTCCCATAAGAAACCAAAGGTGTCTGCATCCCATAAACAAAGGGATGCTAAGTTTTTGAATGAATTACAATGAAATTATTTAGCATGAAGTGTAATAGTTTTCTTATCCTCTTCAGGAAGTTCCAGGATCCAGAGTACTATAGTAACTAACAAGAATGTGGGTGTAGATCCAGACAGATGTTGGTTCAGTTCCCAGATCTCCAACTCTGGGTTGGAGCAATGGATCCTAGCTATGGATTTGGGGCAAGTCACTTTCCTTTTCTGAGTTTGGAGTTCTCATTTATAAGTAAATACTTAGCGTGTAGGGTTGTTCTGTGTATCACAGAAGATAATGCATGTAAAGTACTTAGCACAATGCCAAGCACATAGTCAATAATCCATAAATGTTCATTCCCTCCCTCTTCCTATCACATAAAATTCTACCCTATTTTATAGAAAGGGACTCCTTTTTAAAGATGAGACTGTCCTGAAAATGAATCACCATCTCTACCTTTCTTTTCATTCAAATTACCATTTAAACATCCCCTACATTAGGTTATGTAAGTCCCTATCAATCTGGCTCAATTTAAAAGTTGAGAGACAAGAAGCTTTTGTCAGTAGAAAATACAACAAATTAAAAGTTAGAAACACTCAGTTTAGTCCTAACTTTTCCACAGACTAACACACCATCTTTCTGTGCCTATATTTATTTACATATCGTGAATGAGGAGCTGAGCTGAAATATCCCTTCCAGTTTTAAAGTTACATGAAACTGATCACTAAAGCTTGACACAACCTTTGCTAGCAAGAACAAGAGTCAGGTACCTGTGGATATTTAAGAGAGCTTGAGAGATTAACTAGCTTATTTAGTATTAGAATGATTTAAGCCCAGCACCTATGATAGTGACCACACATGCTTCCTTGTGGGCTTTTTTCTAAGGTTCATTCTCTCTGAAAGTAATCCTCTGTAATTTATATGCATAAAATAGGGCATGAAAATAACATGGGTATATAATAGTCACTGTGTTGGTGTAATGAATCAACCTATGCTCAAAGACATGATGATGAACTCTTCAGTGTGGCATGGTTTTGAGATAATCAAGAAAGGGAACCTAAAAAAGAATTTTGTTATTTGGTCTGAAATACCAGCATAGTCTACTGTCAGGGCTGACGGCATTTTCTCCTATTATCAAACTTAATTAGTTAAGCTTTAACTGCTGTACTTTGGAAGATGAAACATAACAGGATGTATGAAACTTCACAAATATGCACTCACTTGTGCATACACACACACACACACACAGTCCACTTCTCTTAAAGGAGATATAGTATCTCTCAAATTATACCAGTTAGATATGTTTCCAAGGAGACTTGCATAGTCTTCACCCAGCAATTGAATCAAGCAATCTACCAACACTTCTGAGGGTAGAGCTTCTAGAAGGCCAAAATTTATGGAAGGTTACAAAAGGGCAAATTCAAGGTCTCAAGGTCAAGGCCAGAATGCAGTAACTTGCCTCCATCTCTCTAGTCAAGAAAAAGACAAAATTTCTTCAGACTATTGAACAGAAGACTAAATGCCTCCAAAGGAGTTAACCCTCCTCCTTGTCCCACATATCTTAATGTAGCACCTTCTCTCCACAAGCATATATAATCTAGGAATCTAATGTCATACATAATCACTGCCCTTAAGAAGCTTGCAGTCCAGCCAAACACACATGCACATTGCATCATAGACTATAGAGGCTGGAAAGGGTCTTTAGGGGTCATCTAGTCTGGTGGTTTTCCCATTCTTTCATAGAGCTTTTAGAATTCCACAGAAAGGTTTCAAACTAACATTAAGAAGAGTTCTAGGGTTGTTTAGTTGCATGTGTTTTTTTTCTTTTGCTGGTGGTGGGAGGTACACCCAGAAGGCTCTAGGTCCAAAGCCTTGTTTTTTAAAAGAAACCCCATTTTTTGTCTCTATTGTATAAATTGGAGTTCTACAGATTTTGTTAGTAGAACAGGTTCCATGATAAAGCAAAGATTGAAAAGCACAGATCTGATCCAAATTCTTCATTTCAAAGATGAAGAAATGGAGATCCGGAAGGCTCCAGCAATTAGTCCAAGGTTTTGCAAGTATTTAGCCAAGCTGTGTAGTGTTGAAGAGAGGAGAATTGCCTTGTGCTATCTGTGCTACTGCCAAGTGCCAAATAAGTGCTGGAGACAAATCATCTGGGTAGGCACAATCACAGGGAAGCATTGGTGGACAGGGTCTGCTTTCTAGCAGAGACTGGATTTAAACTCGGCAATGGCCTGGGGGGCAGGTTTCAAGGAGAGGGGGGCCCAGCACAGGTACAACCTAAGTAGAAGTGCAGGGGTGTTGATGCATCCAGAATGCTCTTCCAGCCATTCCTGTGGAAATGATGCCAGTTACCTATGTCTCCTGCTCACAAAACTTTTTGATTCCTATCTTGACAAAATCTGTTCCTACTGACCCTTTCAGAATGGTGTCAGTACTGGAAGATTCTATCAAATCAGCTTTTATATGAGTTCTAAGAAGCTGCCGTTTTGACAGTTGGCATGGTAAGCTATTTCTGTTTTTATCTCCAATGGCAAGCTTGGAAATAAAATATCAAATTTTATCCAATATACTTAAATACCATAATTTACAGGGATTTTTGATTATGTGTGGCTAGATTTTCTCAAAATATCTGGGTACCCATCCTGCACATAAGTCTATTAATTGTCATGACCGCAAAAAAATTTCTTTCTGGAGGATATTGTATATTTCTATTTAGAAACAAAAGAAAGCAAGGAATTTGTGTTGCCTTTGGTATAAATAGCATCAAGGAAGATTATAATGAATTTTTCTTGGTTAAAAGGAAAAAAGTTGGGAGTTGATATTATTGCTCACTGAGTTGCTTTACATTTTATAGCATACTTATGGCATAGATAAAGGATGAACATTCATTACAACAGTTTCTATCACTATAAAATGGGAGTAATACAGGGGAGATGACCTACCAAAAGTCATAACACAAATAAATTATTGAGGTCAGGATTATAATATTGGTCTCTTAATTCTTAACAAAGCTTACTTTCTCCAAAATCACCCTAACTTGAAATATTTTCTCAAGTATTATACGACTGCTTGAAATTTTCTTCCACCTTTTCTTCTGCTCTTCATGGAGCAGCCAGTGTGGAAGGGTAAGTGTAACAGTGTGGGTTCTCCAGAGAAATAAAAACAATATTATAATAGAATGGAGAGAGAGAGGGAGAGAGAGAGAGAGAGAGAGAGAGAGAGAGAGAGAGAGAGAGATCTACATACATGTATGTGTAGATACCTATATCTATGTTTATAGACAGACAGAGAGAGAAACTATAAGGAACTGGCTCATGATTATGGAAGCTATCAAGTCCCAAGATCTGTGATGAGTAAGCAAGCTAGAAACCCAAGAGATGCAATGGTCTGGTAACAGTCCAAGTCTGAAGGCCTGAGAATCAGGAAAGCCAATGATGTAAGTTCCGGTCCAAAAGCTGGGTAGGCTTGAGACACAAGAAGAGCCAATGTTTCAGTTCAAGTCTGAATGCAGGAAAAGACTAATGTCCAGCTCAAGCAGTTGGGCAGGAGAAGATCCTTCTTACTTGGGGGAGGAGCAACCATTTTATTCTGTTCAGGCCTTGAACTGATTGGATAAGGGCCACTTATTAAGGAGGGAAATCGGTTTTACTCAGTCTACCAATTCAAATATTAACCTCATCCCAAAATACCCTCACACTCAGAATAATTTGACCAAATATCTGGGTACCCGTGGCTCAATCAAATTAACACATAAAATTAACCATCACAGTAGGGATGGGGAAACGTTTTTCCTTGTCAGGGGAGATAGAACCTGAGCAATCCTTAGTCCTTTCTCTTTCCGCTCAGATATGGACTAGCATCTCCAAGAAGGTAGGGTTAATTTTTAAGATGATTTTGACTGAATGAAACTTACAAGACCAGAATTCCTCTGGAAGAGATTTCTAGGAATTGGGCAGACCATGTCCCTAACTCTATATATAGAGGAAGGGTATAAAATTTCTAGTTGGAACTACCCTCACTCCATTTGCAAATTTTCTTTTATGGGACTGGTCCCATCTTGCATTTTCCCTTCTGATCATCCTGTATCTATGCCATAAGTATGCTATAAAATGTCAAGCAACTCAATAGGCAGGGTTTTGAGCATCAAGGTTTAGAATATGAGGATATCAGGCAAAGGAGCCATGAGCTACAGAAAAACATGGAACTATATCTGGAACTTACTAAAGGTAAGTTATAGAACCAGAATATAGGAACACATCAAGAAAAGAATCCAGCTTCAGGGATTTTGTGGAAACTGCAAATCAGAATAAAATAACAGATCAGAGCCAGACAAGTAGTCAATAGAAAACTCCAGAAGCTAGATGGCAAGGCAAGTCCAAAGAAAGAGTCAGAATAGTAGAGGTTAATACAAGGATCCAGAGACAAGACTTGGAAACCAGACAACTTGTCTCTGACAGGAAGCTTTTCAAAGTTTTTCACAGGAGCCTGGGACCTACTTGCCAGGAGCTGTCCAGGACCATGGTACAAGTCACAGAATCAGGATCTTTGTCAGAGGATCTGCCAAGCAGTCTGAGAAACCCACTAGAGGCTGGAGGTTGAGAACAGATTTCAGTGGCAGGTGGGAGAATTGCAAAAGGAAGACCAAGAAGGAAGGAGACAGTAAAGAATTTTAAAGTAAGTCCTGTTTGTAACCAATCTTCCCCAAACCCCAAGGATGGGTTTACTAGAGGGTTTCACTGTATGAAAATTGGACTACATAAATTCTAAACAATAAGAAGGTAGAAAATACTAGTCTTGCTGTCAGTAAAATCCATAGCAATTAATGTTGCTCCAGTAAAAGATTACTTCAAATAAATCCCATGACAATTAACATATTATTTTTTTTCTGAACTTGAGCCAAGTTGGAAACCTAATTTTCTTTTGTGGTTGTAATTTTGGAATACCATAAATTTCTCTCTCACAGCCATGCCTTTTCTAGATTCCATAGTCCCACTTCAGGACAATTACACTATAAAGTAATATACATGCATTAGTTACAATGTCCTATCTAGAATGATGAATGAGAGTACTCATTCGTCCATTCCACACAGATATTGAGTTTCTACTATGGGCCAGGCATTGTTCTCAGTACTAAAGATGAAGTAGTGGGAAAATCACATAAAAATCTCCTCTCTCATAAAGCTTGTGTTCTTGTGAATTCCTAATGCACAGTTTAGAGGGCCTGATAACAAGGACTTTTGACCTATCTTGGTACACACAAAGATTCAGCTTCTCACTGTAACCGGAAACTCTTTCCTCTCTGCCTGTACTTTAATGTTTAGTGGAGTATCTTAGTCCCAGAAAAGTAGTCCTTTCCCCATCAAATAGGTCACAGGGTTAGGATGAATGGAAATCTGAGTGTGGCTTAGAACATCCAATTCTTACAGTATAGAGTATCTCCCCCTGCTAATACCTTGGACTCACCTATTCCAAAATGTACACCTAAACTCTACTCATCAAGCTCCTGGGCCACCTGAAGCCAGACCCCTTAGGGCCATCATTCAGACTCTGCAAACATTTGCTGAATACCCATTAAGTGCCAGGCACTTGGCTAGACGTTCACATAATTATTTCATTTACTCCTCACAACAACCCTGTAGGAGATGCGGAATAGGTATTCTTAGCCTATTTCCCAGCAGGATTTATCAATTAGCTAGTAAGTAGACCATTTGGAATATATGAAAATCATTCTTTTGATTCCATGACCCTTGCAGTGTAACATCCTTCTGAGGGAATCTTTTTCCCTATCAACCCCCCTATGTGCATTAAACATGCCATAAGCACAGCACACACAGTAACTGTAGTACTTGGAGAAGGTCTGTTCAATCATCTTGACTATTCAGGAGCTATTTTTCCCTTTAGATTCCACATTTGCATAGGGTCACCAAAGGAGGACAGGGCAGCAGTGGTGATAATGAAAGATTCATTCATAGCAGGTGACAGAGTCTGCAGTTCTACCCCTATTCAGTTTGGGATTCGGAAATCAGTGGGTGGGGCCGTTTCACAAAAGAGATTAATGCAAAAACAGAAGTGGAGCCTCAGATGTCTGTGTGGTGAAATTTATGAATATTCTTCTTAACCCTTAATTGGTCGGAAAAAAAAACCCTTGTTTTGACTTGGCTACAAGGTGTTAATTAGATAGGTGTATCCACACTGACTGACCATGTGGAGGATCTTTGGCATTTTTTGTTTGTTTTCTTCTAGTTGTTTTTTACCTATCACATTTACTGTGTGGACTGGCACAGTGGACACCATTTAATATTGTAAACCCAGAGGGTTTCCTAGACCAAGTCAGTTCTCAATTATACATAAGGGTGAGGCAGACAAGTAAGCAAGAGAAAGGGACAGGTGACAGATAATTCCCCATGGCCCAGTAGAATCAATAGTTTGTTCCTACTCTAACTTCTACCAGGCCTTTCCTTAAAGCTTCAAACACCAAGAAGGTAAACTGATTTTCTACCAGTTCCTTCTATCCTCTTGTGACTTAGTGGTGGAGGTGGTAATAAGGAGAATAAAGATCCCAAAGGCCAGAAGCAAATGGAAGTCATCAAGAAAGTAGCCTGAAGCACCAGGATACTAGATAAACATCCGGAAGAGTTAAGAATTCACTGCTATTGTGAGTTAGAAAAGTCAGCTGCAGTCAGGTTATTGATTATTTTGCAGTGGAGAAAAATATTCTCAGTGCTTGAACTCCTAGAAACATGAACAATGAAAAAATATTTTCAACAAATAACCTAAGTTGATTTGACAGGGATCTGAATCAGGCCCCAGTCCAAACCCAAACGTAAAGAACATAGTAGACAGCTGTCTTTAAATACAGTTGTCAACAAAGTCAAATACTATCATTGTCAGTCAGGCCTCAGAGATTCCATTTTTATTTTTTCTGCCTTTGTAAAAATTTGCTCATCTCATCACATTGATAATGTACTGTCAGCACTGGAGGAACAAACTGTATGCATGCATTTTTAAATTTGGGCCTAATAATGTCACTCATGTAATGTTCCTTTGAGACCCCAGGGCATTACACTTCCTTCTGTGTTCATCATTAGATCCTTTTTTGGGGGAGACAGTGGGTAGAGGGAGGTCTGAACAGAGGATTTGGAGTCTCAAAGGTAATTTCCATCCAAAGCTATCAAGACTCCTGGCCTTCAGTGGCCAAGGGCCTCCAAGTCCCTGCCCTTGAAAGTCTGTTCTCAAGTAATTCCATCACTGTACTTTGTCCTGAATGAGAAATAGAGGCACTTCTTTGCCCAAGTTCTTCATGTCTTAAATGATTGATTTAAAGAAAAATATACATCTGAAAAATGGGAAATGTAGCACAATTAATTATTTAACAAGTACATTCAATGGTAGATATGGATTAGAGGATGTATTCAGTATTATATACAAAGTACATTATTTTCCCTAAAACTCAAAGAATAAAAGTGTTTTCAGGTTGTAAGTTGTTTGAGAATACAAGTAGTTATGGGAAAAGTGAGAAAATTAGTTTGGATGAGAGATTTTAATCTCACCAGATTTCAAGTGTTCCATCTGCCAGCCCTTCCAATAGTCAGAGGATCCCAGAGAGGGCACATGAGATGTCCGCAACAACCATTCCCAAGAGACATCCACTCAGTGGGCCTCTATTTCCTCATCTGTAAAACAGGAAGGTTATATTATCTTTAACATGACAGCCAATGCCAACATTTCCCTATTTCAGCATCCCCTCCATAAATCCTTTGACCACTTTGTAAAGAGGCCTTCTCCAGCTCTTAAAAGAGCTGTGACCTTCTGTAGATTCAAAGTTTCTGCTTGTGATTTCATTCTCACTGAAACACTGGAAGACCTTGTCTGAGATCCTGTGGTAGACAGAATTCTAAGATGAGTCCCCAAGTCATTGGTGTATACACACCTTTTCCCAGTTACTCAATAAAATACTAATCCAGGTACTGCAATGAAGATATTTGCAGATGTAATTAAGGTTTCAAATCAGATGACCTTAAGAAAGCGTGATTTTCTGGGTGGGACTGACCCAATTGCACCAACATTTGAAAGCAGGGAGTTTTTTCCAGCTAGTTAGAAAGAGGAAGTCAGAGTGAGATGTTCCAGCTGGCTTGAAAGAAAGCAAACAGTCATCTTGTGAACCGCCTTTGGGGGCCACATGGCAAGGAACTCTGGGCAGCCTCTGGAAACTGAGAGCAGTACCCAGCCAACAACAGAAGAAAATCAAATTCTTCCAAAAACCTGAATGAAATTGGAAGACACCCTGGCCTCTGATGAGAAATGCAGCTCTAGCCAAATATCTTGATTTCAGCTCAGTGAGACCCTGAGCAGAGAATACAGGCATGCTGTGCCCAGACTTCCAAAACAAAGGAACTGTGAGATAATACATTTATGTCATTTTTAAGACATTAAGTTTGTAGTAATTTTTTGTCCAGCAGTGGAACACTAATACAGGTCTTGTTAGCCACAAAGTCCTGGCTCCTGTTGGCCTTTCCAATTTTTGCTTTAAATTTCCCTTAGCTTGGGAATTATTTCCTCTTCTTCACATTGCTTCTCCGAACAGACATGAGAAGGATTTACAGGTAATAAATCTGTATGTAAGTGGAACAACATTACATCACTTAGCAATAGCTACAACTTCCTGTCATTACTGAAATTAAAGACATGAAATCCAGTAATGTGAATTAAATAACCTATCACCCAGAGGAATAGAAAAATAAATCCAAGATGATTCCAGGTACCTTCAAGCCAAAGTTCCAAGGTTCATTGAAAACCCAGATACAAGATCAATTCCTTCAATTTATCTATTCAGAAATATTTGTGGGGCACTATTTTATGGCAAGCAGTAGAGATATCATGGTGAGCAAAACAGACAAGCTGCCTGCCCTTATGGAGCTGACAGTCTAGTGCAGCATAGCTCAGCAAGAATATAATGTTAGCCACATTTGTGATCTTCAATTTTCTAGTACCCACCTTAAAAAATAAAAGGCAGATAAAATTAATTTGAATATATTTGACCCAATGTATCCCAAATATTATTTCAACATATAATTAATATCATAATTCATGATGAGGTATTTTACATTCTGTGTTTATACTAAGTCTTCAAATTCTGGTGTGTATTTTATATTCATAAGATATGTCATTTCAGACTAGTCACGTTTTAAGTGCTCAGTAAGCACATGTGGCTCATGGCTGCTGTACCAGACAACTTGAAGTCTGCTTGATAACACTGATGCACTGTGATAATTTGTTATGCTATGAGAATTGCTGAGGCCTGTGGGCACATGAAGGCAAGGTGCTGAGCTCAGACCTGGGGAAGGAGAGGGAAACAAGGAAAGCTTAATAAGTGTTAAACAGGTAAATGGCAGTTACAAGGGTGTTCCAGAGTGAGGGAACAGGTTAAGCAAAGAACTGGCAATGTGAGAAGGACGAGTATACTCCAAGGCACATGAAGAAAAGCAGAGCATTCCTAGAGAACGACAAGAATTTCAGACACTGTTGGAGCGTGGATGGGGAAGGAAGAAGAAAGGCCCAATGTCCCCATGGAATCAGTGTCACTGCCTGCTGATTGACTCCGGCTGCTCTGCGTATTCCTGCTTAGGGTCACTCATAAGCAAATCCTGCCCCGTCCTTTCTCTGCTTGAAAATGTTCATCTTTAAACCCCTTCTCCCAAGAGTATCTTCTGTTTCAGACTGTGAAATAGCTTGATTCATCTGTCTTGCCAATGGGTTTCAGTCCTGAACAAGTTCACTATAGATTCAATGAGACGGAAAAAATGACAACGGAACGCTCTTGGCGTGAAAGGGTTTATATCCAACTTTATTCCCATGGTGGGCAGGTCAGTCACTAGAATCCTGTCCACTCAAAGCAAGTCTGCATGCTGCAAGTCAGTCTCTGCCTCTGGGCCTCTCTGCCCCCACAGCAGTCTCAGTCTCTGTTCTTGGTGCTGCCACCACTCCAGTCATCTCTGCTCTCCTGCAGCCTTGCAGCCGTACAGCCCAGAGCACTGGGAGGAGCTCTTTATATAGAGTCAGTAATGACTTATTGCCCACACGTGTGTAGTGAGCCAGCCAAACAGGGCCAGGTGAGAATTCTGGTCATAGGAACCTTTAGTTTATCCACATGATCCATGGTGTTAATGGCAATTACCCAAGTTAAGGCTATCCTGGGGACCTAAAACAGAGGCTTTGCAATGCCACAGACATTTAGATTATGTTGCTGCTACTGTGGGCTTCTCTACCTGCCCCAGAAGTCTTCATCTTCCTCCATAAAAGTAATGATAATAGTAACAACAGCTCACATTGTGGATAAAATAAAGTTCCTGTGGCCAGGATTCTCACCTGACCCTGGTGGCTAGCTCACTACACACGTGTGGGCAATACGTCGCTATTGACTCTATATAAAGAGCTCCACCCAGTGTTCTGGGTGACACAGTGGCAGGGCTGCAAGGCTGCAGGAGAGCAGAGAAGAGGCTGGAGGGGTGGCAGCACCGAGGACAGAGGCCCAGAGGATGGCTGTGCAGGCAGAGAGGTCCAGAGGCAGAGACCGGCTTGCTGCATGCAGTGTCACTCTGAGTGGATGGGATTTTACTGATTGACCTGCCACCATGGAAATAAAGTTGGGTATAACCTTTTCACCCAAAGAATGTTCTACTGTCATTTCTTTGGTCACACTGAATCTATAGTGAACTTGCCCAGGGCTGAAACCCATTGCCAAGACATACATGTATTAAGTCTTTATAACGTGCCAAGCAAAGTGCTTTACATGGATTATCTCAACTCTCACAACATTCTCTGTATTAGGCTCTTTATCTCTTGTTTATAGACAACAACTGACGCTTAGAGTGGTGAAGTGATTTGTCCAAGGTAATGTAGCTAATAGGAGGTACAGTTGGGATTCAAACACAAGAAATCTGAATTTGCTATAACTAAGCTCTAGTTCATTATCACCTCCCTCTACACACATACGCATACATGTGTGTGCATGCATGTGCACATACAGCAAAAGCTTAGCCCTGAGAAATACATGGTTAAGTTAGACCAAGCTCTCAAGGAGGTAAACAGGTGGTCATTCTGACAGAAAGAACCTGAGATGGAGAGCACCCTGTTCCTCATCATCTTAAGGTACTAGGATGTAGAACCAAGAAAAGGTATCGGGACTGCCTTGCTGACTCTACTTTCTGAGTACCTCCAACTAGGCCAGCATTTATGCCAGCTCATCCCTACTCTGGACTGTACAAAAGAAAAAGTAGGAAGAAAGATTGAATATCTAATAGAGTTGGTATTGTTGGGCCACACACACACACACTCCAAACTCCCAGAGGTGCTTCTTTGCACGATATAATGTAATTAGGGCTGTTGGACTCATTTATCACCTCTTTTCTTGTGTTTAATCCAGTAGAGAAGATAGAATGGATAGCAAATGTAGGAGCCACATTGCCAGTCATTCTGAGCCAAGAGAATGACCAACCAGTTCCCTCCCAACCTCATCATCCCTGTCTGTCTGCATACTCCCCCACTTTTGTGGAGAAGGATTAAGCTTACAAAAACTAGGCAGTGTTAGCTAAAGCTGACTGTGATATTCAAAAACAACCAAAAACATTCTTCTTTCTGGTCTGGCCTTGGATTAGCTATGGCTTTGATTTGTTTTGTTCTGCTCTCTTGGTGCCTCTGATCTCTAATTTGCCTTTGTGCTTTAACAATGAACCTGCTCCTCTTCAAATGATAGAAGACAGTTCTAACCTTGGCAGGTGGAGATGGAGGCAAAGATACCAGAGCCCTATGGAGACTGAATCAAGATAAACAACCTAATGATTTAACTCTTTCCCCAGCTGCTGGCTGCCTTCCATTACCCCGGAGAACATTTGCGTAGTTCCCCTAATGCACTCCATTTGTCTTTCACTTGTCTTTGCAAATAGATACTTGATAATTTTGATACTGCTCTCCCCAACACAGCTGTGTGAATGTACACAACTTTGCAGAGCTTGAAAATAGTCGTGGAAATTAAGGGTAAAAAACTACCCATCACAACTGTCTTTCAAGGGGTACCAGGTGAAGAGGACTGTCCCTTGCCTTAAAAACTTAAAAAAGAGGTTTGCAAAGTGTAGTCCCTGAACCAGCAGTATCCACACCACCTAGGAACTTGTTAGAAATCCAGATTCTCAGGCCCTGCCCCAGTGCTACTGAATCAAACACTGGAAGTGACACAGGAAGTCTGTGTAATTCAGGTGATTCTGATGCATACTAATGTTTCAGAACCACTACTTTACCAAAGCCCTGCTAAGGTAAAGCCCATATAGAGAAACCCTGCTTAACATGGCAAGAAGGCAGAGTAAAGGGGAAAGTGGCTTCAGTTTCACAGCGGTTCTTAACCTTGGATGCATTAGAATCAAAATACTGATGTCTGGGCCCTAACCCCAGTTTCAGATGCAGATGATGTGATGTAGGCCCTAGGCATTAGGGTCTTTTTTTAAAGCTACCTAAAATGCAATAAGGGCTGAAAAACACCATTTTTAGAAATACGGGGTCGGATGTCACCTGGAGGGCTTTCCCTTCTCAGTTATCAACTGGTAAATATCACTCAATATAAAGAGCTGCACGCAGTGCTCTGGGCTGCTGCATGGCTGTAGGGCTTCAAGGCTGAAGAAGAGCAAAGACTGGAGTGGTGGCAGCACCGAGGAAAGAGGCTGAGACAGCTGCAGGGGCAGAGAGGCTCAGAGGCAGAGACCAGCTTGCTGCATGCACACTCGCTCTAAGTGGATGGGCTTCTAGTGATTGACCTGTCACCATGCGAATAAAGTTGCGTATAAACCCTTTCACCCCAAGAATGTTCCACTGTCATTTTTTCAGTCTCATTGAATCCATAGTGAAATTGTCTTGGGCTGAAACCCATTGGCAAGACAGTATTCTCACCTAAAATTTTGAGATGACTCAGGTAACCTTAAGGAGGAATGAGGTCAAATATTATCATACCCATTTTGTAAACTAGAATAGCAGTTCTCAGTATGTAGTCCCTGGAACTTGTTAGAAATGCAAATGTTAGAAATGCAAATGCTCAGGCTCTACCCCAGTCCTACTGAATCAGAAACTCTGGTAGTGGGCTCCTTCAGTCTATGTTTTAACAAGTCTTCCAGGTAACCCTGATGCATGCTCAAGTTTGAGAACAGCAGCTCTAATGAATTCATTCAACCCATTCTCAAAGGTGCCATCAATTTTTCCTTTGATCAGCAAGTATTTTCCAAGGAGCCTGCCTATCTGGCCTCCTCAGAACTGCATTGGAAAATGTTGAGAGAGGTGCAGGGCTGCAGTGAGGACTGGCCAAGTGGCTGGTAGGAAACACTAGAAAGCAGGCCTCCAAATCCTCACACATACTTATAGTGACCCTAGGAAGGTCACCTAACATCTCTGACTTAAAATCTGGCACACAGCAGGAACTTAATAAATATTTGTTATCTGAGTACCTGTAAACCAAAGATAATAGTGAAGGAGGCAAGATATACTGAAGGAAGGAGTGAGGCACATCTGAGTTTGCATATTGACTCGGCCTTTTAACTAGTCTTTGACCTGGTGCAAGGCACTTCCCACTTCAACCTCAGTTTTTCTCAGCTACAAAATTCTGAAACAAGATCTCCAAAGGCTCTATTGACATCTACATTGTTTTTGTTTAAAGATCTGCACTCCAATACTGAGAGAGTTTGGTGACCTAAATAGTTTCTATAAAGATAGGGCCATATAAATACAAAATCTTATGCAGCCTCAGAATATGTTCTATATATGTGATCAATTTCCAGCACCCAACAAAAATCTATTACCACTATTATTGGTGGTGGTTAATTAATCACTAATGTGTGGCAAGCAACCACCTGATTAAACACTGTCCTGACCTGTGTAATAGAGTTCTCCATTTTCTGAAGGTACACAGGAGTCTCTCTTCAGGTAGGAAGCTGTTTGGAGTAGCCGGCAAACATTTTGCACAATGACTGGGGCAAGCTGCTGTGCTCATTAGAACTGTAGGGCTGAGTGAACTGATCAATTACCCTTAAACATTAGAAGGTGAAAAATAGAACAAAGGGTCAAGGAAAACCTTCAACACAGTTCAGGAATGAATGCAAAAAGGGAAAAGAACTAGGGCAATGTAAAGATGCCAGAGCTCATGCAAATCCCTGCTCCACAGTAGCTGTGGGAACTTCAATATACCATTTAACTGTTCTGGGTAGTTTCCCCAAAATGTCCTTGCTGGAGACATCTTTGCTCCAAGCATTTTTGCCCCAAAACTAACTAGCCATAAGGTAATTTTGCAGTAAAAGATAAAATAACAAGTTAACAGGTTGGTTTCATTTCTCCATTGACAAAGTTCCCATTTTTATATTATATAAATCTTAGTTAGCAAGTCTGTACAGTGATGAGTAGACGTTGTGGTCTTAAAATAGTGGATAATACCCACTATGTATATTGACTTGATAGAAAATGTGGTGATAAAATTTACTGAAAGTGTGAAATAAGAGTGCAAAGCCAAATTGCAAACTGTACTATACCAGGAAATGATAACATGTATCAGTTGCAATGATAACAAAGCTCAGTTATGAATGCACTGCAGCTTTAGCATTTCTTCCACATTTTCCTTTGACCTTTGGAACATCTATCAATGGACATGTGACAATATGCCAAGAACAAACAACAGCGTGGAAGGCTGTCACAATGCAATACAAAACCCAGTTATAAATATGCATCCTAGTATTTAGAAACTGATGCCTCTCTTAATGAAGGGAGAAATTTTAGCAAAAAATAAATGTAACATTGAATGAGAAGACGAATCAATGAGCAAAAACACAAAAAATGTGTAATAGGGTGAATGAAAGATTTTGAAGACAAGTGCTTATGTATAATCCACAAAATAAAATCAATTATTTGTGCAGTATTGCCATGAATGTACATACATTTTAAATGCATTCCAATATTTGATGTTTTGCAATAAAGTCTTTGATTTTATTATTCATTTTTCATGTTTCATTATATCTTTTATAATGAATATCCCTCTTATTTTTTGTGATTTTATCTTTTGTAGCAAAATTGCCTTTTGGCCAATTAATTATGTGTCAAAAATGCTTTTGGCAAAAATGTTTGCATCAAAGATGTCTGTGGCAAAGATGGTGAAAATACCAGACATACCATTTAACATCTTTGACCAACAGACTCATCTGTGAAAAGGAGATAATAACACCTGCTTCATAAGGTTGTTCCCAGGGTTAAATAGGACAATGGATTATGTAATTGGCCCAGAACAATCTTTTTTTATACTTATCTGCATCACTAAATGTTCACCCCAACTAGTGTAGTTACTATCTGTCAACACAGAAAGATGTTACAGAATTATTGACTACATTCTCCATGCTGTACTTTTATCCCCATGACTAATTTATATTACAATTGAGATTTTGTGGCCCTTTATTCCCTTCACCTATCTCACCCACCAGCCCCCAGCCCCCACCATGGTAACCACCAGTCACTTGTCAGTGTCTATGAGTCTACTGCTATTTTGTTCATTTTGTTTTGTTTTGCTTTTAGATTCCAAATATATGTGAAATCATATGGTATTTGTCTTCTCTGCCTTGCTTATTTCCCTTAGCATAATATCTTCTAGGTCCAACCATGTCGTTCAAATAGCAGGATTTCTTTCTTTCTCCTGGTTGAGTAATATTCTATTGTGTATATATGTACTATGTCTTCTTTATCCATTCATCTATTAATGGACACCTTGGTTGCTTCCATATCTTGGCATTGTAAATAATGTGGCAATAAAGATAGGGGTGCATATATTGTTTCAAATCAGAGATTTTGTTTTCTTTAGGTAAATCCTAGAAGTGGAATTACTGGGTCAAACAGTATTTCTATTTTTAGTTTTTTGAGGAACTGCTGTACCGCTTTCCATAGTGACTGCACAATTTACATTCCCACCAACAGCGTAGGAGGGTTCCATTTTCTCCACATCCTTGTCAAAACTTGCTATTTCTTGTCTTTTGGATAGTGGCCATTCTAACTAGTGTGAGGGGATGTCTCATTGTGGTTTTGATTTGCATTTCCATGATGATTAGTGATGTGGAGCATCTTTTCATGGGCCTGTCAGCCATTTGTATGTCTTCTCTGGAAAAATGTCTATTTAGCTCCTCTCCGTTTTTTTAACAGAGTTATTTGTTTTTTTGTTGTTGAATCATGTAAGTTATTTATATGTTTTAGATGTTAGCCCAGTATCAGATATATCATTTATAAATATATTTTCCCATACCATGGGTTGCCTTTTTATTTTGTTGATGGTGTCTTTTGCTGTACAGAAGCTTTTTAGTTTGATGTGGTCCCACTTGCTTATTTTTGCATTTGTTTCACTTGCTTGGGGAAATGTATCTAGAAAAAATTACTCATGCTTATGTTCAAGAGATTTTTGCCTGTGTTTTCTTCTAAGAGATTTATGGTTTTATGTCCTTTATTTAGGTCTTTAATCCATTTCAAGTTTACTTTACTGTATGGTATTAGACAGTGATCTAGTTTCATTCCAGTAGCTGTCCAATTTTCCCAACACCATTTATTGAAGAAACTGCCTTTTCCCCATTGTATATTCTTGGCTCCTTTGTCATATATTAATTGGCCATATATGCATAGGCTTATTTCTGGGCTCTATATTCTGGCTAGAACCCAGAACAATGTTGTGCTCAATAAATGAGAGAGGATATTATTATCATGAATTATCTTTGAACGTAAAAGCAAAGGGAGTTATGAGATCCTGGTTACGTGCAATTTAAACAAAAGTGGGCTTGACAAGTACCTGCTATATACCGAACTCTGTGCAAGATACTGTGAGAAATGGCAGGCAGAATCACACAAAATTGCAACATTTGACCATTTTACTGACAAACTCACCAATGTTATATGGTTCAACCCAATATATGAGCCCATGCCTCATTTCTCATAAAGTCTGATACTGTGGAGAAATCTCTGATGTGCAGGAAAACAATAGCAATCTCCAAATGTTCGACCAAGTGCTAAATTGATTGTAACACAAAATGTACAGTGTCGGGGGCAGAGTTGGTGGCCCTGGAGGCAGCCAATGAGCTCCCTTTTTTGGCTGAGTGACCTACTGAGATCCCCACACTTTCTAAATTGTTTTTGCAAAATACCTCCCTTTCGGCCATCCATCTGGCCCCTCTCTCTTGCTTTCTGGTGGCTCACAGATATATGGAGAGTGGAGTGCTCAGGCCCCGCAGGAGAAGTCATGGCATGCTGAGGGCCAGGTTGAGGACTTCCTGTCTTTCAGGCAAAAGAACTCAGTACAGCCAAAGTGAGGTTGAGATTGGCTCCTTGAGATTCTGCGAGTCCCTGACCTAAGGGAGCAGGCTGTTTCATAGAGCTGATCTCTGGCAAGAAGAGGCAGCAGCAGCACATGACTCTTCCCAAGTAACAGTCATTATGATGCTTCTAACCTTTTCATTATAAAAATACACGCATACCCCACAGAGCCCTGCCGCTTCCACATTCCTTGAGTTGCCACTGGGTTTCACACCCACTAGATTCAATACCTTCTGACTTGTTCAGGTGCTGGCAGTTTAGGTCCCTTGTCTTGAAAGAAGCAAAATCAGCCAAGGGGATTAATGTCCACTAAATCTAAGGAGAAACTGGAGGCACTTTCCCAGGCAGAAGTTTCCGAAAGGCAGCCGAATCTCAGCTGGTGATAGAATCAGATTCATCCTTTTCCCCACACTTTCTCCCTAGACACAGCCTTTTACCCATGTCACACTGGGGAGGGCAGCATGTCCCCACCTAGAGGACTAAGACCACTCTGTATCCAGGCTAAACACTCCTCACGCTGTCCTGGATGGAGAGAACTGAGTGGTTATGTGGCTGGCCCTCTCGCAGGCAGGAAGTTTCGCTGCCAGGCATCTATGACCTTCCTGAATTGTGAATAAATCCTGGCAGGGGTAATACAGTCATCATCGGTCATTAACACAGACCCAAAGCACATTATCATATTCAAAGCCCAGCAGAGACCTGATAGTTTGGCTCCCTGAACAGGCAAATTGTGAAGATGAGAAAAAAAGTTTAGGAAAGGTCTCTAACTGGCAAAGCTGCCCAGGAGAGATCAGCCTGAGAATAACCATGAGGAACACCCCTAAGTAGCCAGGGGTTTCATGTGAAAATACTGGGTACATGGGGGCAAGATCCCACCAGGAGAAATAAGACTGAGTTGGCGACAGTCATTACCTCTCTCATGGTTTGGCTCCCCATCTGACTTCTTAAACTAGCCCCAAATCAGACCTGACAGGCAGCAGCAAGGTCCTCTTCTGCAGGAGCAGAAGCTCCCAGGTTAATGAGTCCCCTGGTGGTTGGGTGTCCAACCTCACAATTGCCCCCACCGTGGCTGTGACACTCCTCAGTGAAGTCTGCCCCCTGCTCACCCATGCAGTAGCAGCATTTGACAAAACAAGGTGATAGCAAAGCATCGAGAACAGAAGGCACAAGAAAGTTCTTTAATGGTCTGATGAGCCCAAGGTTATTGACTCTCACAGTGACAGGCAGATCCCCTAGGACAGCTTACCCAGACTTTCAGCTTGAGGTGGCTGCACAGCCCACATGCCCAAACCATTCAGCTTCTGTCATTATAATTAAGATTATGATGAATCTCCCTTTATCAAACGTCTGATATGTAGCAGATGTTGTTTTACATGCATTAACTAACTTAACTTCACAGTAACTTTATTATACAGTTACATTACAAATAAGAAAATTGAGACTCTGAGAAATTAAGTAACTGGTGAAAGGTCACACAGCTAGTAAGTGGACCGTGAAGGTCATTCCAGGTACAAGGGGGTCAGGCAGTGTAAGAGATTCATTATCTCTATGTCCAAAGCCAACTTCTCTGTTTCTAAAATATAATGGGGCAGGAAGAGTGACTTCTGCATGAGGTTCTATCAATCTTATATGTCTCATTTGGAAGTATACAGGGTTTTGAGTTCTGTGACAGCCCAAGGACCCAGCAGATTGGGGAATCAGGCAGAGATAATGCCACTCACATCATCTGCCAAGATACCTATCTTCTCGCTTATGTCCAGCCTAGGGCCTCCTCACCAGGGTAACTAACATATGAGCATGTGATTGGTGGGTTTCACCTTGGATGAAGTGGAGGGTCTATTTTCATGGTAGGGTGCCATTTGGAGTAGGTCTTGACACTTCATGAGACAGGAGACAAGGAGGGAATGAATAGTAGGACATGGCATGGCTACTTGATGAATTTCCTCACACCTTATATCCTCCTACCACCCAGATAGTTAGGCCATGTCGAGTGAACTCCTCGATTCTGCTTCTTCACTATGGGGCTGACTGATGACTGGTCAAGAAGCAGACCTGCCAGGCTGCTCTGGTACTGAAACTACTCTGATTCCTCTGGGGACGGACTCTCTTCATCAGAGTGACCTGGTTAGAGAGTAAGGCTACCTGCTATGGATCCATTCAGAGGCTTCCATCTTGGACAAGGATTACCAAAAGTACTTCTATGTACTAAGGGGCATATTAGGGGTAACAGGGCCAAGGAAGTGCTGAGAATACAGGGGAAGATGTAAGTTAAGGTAATGAATCTCTTACACTGCCTGAACCCCTTGTACCTGGAATGACCTTCAGGGTCTGTATAGACTCATAGTAATGGAAAGCAGGGGAAGTTACTGTTGAATGCTCTTTAACTCCAACCTGTGTAAGAACTCCATTTCTAGTCCAAAGAAAGCAGATTGAAGGAGACTTTACTTTGTCCACCTCTAGCTCCCAGGAACAAACTTTAAGTAAATCTCTCAGAAGGGAAGCAAAGCATACTTTCATGGCTAAGCAAGTGACCAAGTCACTTATAGGACACCATCTAGTGTGAATTCATAACATTCATAGTCATCTAAACACCAAACATGCAGGTGGAACCACATAGGTTTCCAAAGGAAATTTATCAATTTCACTCTCAAATTAGCTCCCCTTCTTGATCTTTACATTCAATCATCCAGACTTGATCTAAGAGTTGTCACTGAATATGGGAGATGAGAGAGAAACATTCATGAAATTTTGATAATTCTCCTTTCCCAATGAGGCTTGCATCTAGCCTTTGCTTTCTAGCTGCTATCCCCCACCAACCCAATCCCTGGCCTTATCCATGTCCCACCCCCTCTGACACTCAATACCTTCTTGACTGTCTTTCTGTCTCCAGGGCTGCCTTCATGGGCATGCTGACTGTGCATCTCATGGGGACTCACATTTGATTTAATAGTCTGCTGTCACCATCCTGAAAGGTTTAATAATTTTTTAACAAGGGACCCAGCATTTTCACTTTTAGTGGGCCTCCCAAATTAGGTAGCTAGACCTGCCTATCTTTCCCCATCCGGATCCATATTACACATAATATGTATTTCCAGAGCTCTTTTGCTAATGCCCTAATGGTTTTAATGGCTCTCCAGTACCTCTAGAATCAAACCCAAACTCTTCAGCCTGGCCTCTGTTATCTGTCCTCCGTCTAATCTTCCATGTATCTCACACAAATTCCATCCTCCCAGAACTGGGGATGGTTTTACCATTAACTAACTGCAGCAGAATGGTTAACAGATCACATTTCAGAGTCAGGCAGACCTGGCTTAGGTTCCCGGTTCTATACTTACTGGCTTTGTGACTTCAGACAAATGTCTTAACCTCTCTGAACCTCATTTGCCTCATCTGTCAAAAGGGGATACCAACAGTGCCTGTCTCATAAGGTCAGTGAAAGAATTAAATGAAATAATAGAAACAAATTTCTAAGAACAGTCACTGGCACCTAGTAAACTCTCAATAAACATTAGCTGCTAATATTGTTGTTTGTTTTAATTGTTACAGAGCTGAGTGGCTCTAGAAGTCTTTGTCCCAGTCTAATCAGCCACATAGCTGGCTGGATTTTGGGTATCTCACAGTGACCTGCCATGGCCCTCTACTTAGCTCTTGTGTGTACCTCAACAACGCTCCTCTGGTTGTAGGTCATTGTACTTTGCATGTTGTTAAGCGTCTCCTTCTCTTTGCTAGTGTGGGAGCAACCTGATGGGCCAGCAGAAGCTGCAGAGGCAGAAATGGAGAGGAAGCAGCACATTTGCCAATGAGGCCTTCAGAGGGAAGCAGCTCTGAGAACTGGCACTCAGACTTTGAGCACAGCTCCTTCCCCATGCCAAAGCTGATCCATTTCCCTGGCAAATCCCCACGGTGGACCTTGGGGGATACATAGAGATTTCAGATGAGCTTTGCCCAGGCATCTCTGTGAAATGACTCTGGGAAAGTCCTCTAAATCATATCAGATTAACTTCAATGTTGCAGCAAAGGTTCATCCTGACCTGCCAAAGTCACAAAGTAGTCAGGCAAGTGGCTCTGCCTTTATGAGGTGGAGGAGCCCAGCTCTCGGGCCTTCGGCATGGCTTCCTGGCCGTAGCCCTGCTGTATCAAGGGCAGCTGCCAGAAGGCTGCTCCCTGTGCCTTACCTGCCCACGACAGCCACGCTGGAGCCTCCTCTTAACAGGGTTCTTCGCCCTGGCCACACTTCAGAATCACCTGTGGAAATGCTGAAACATACCAGTATGTTGGGCCACCCTCAAGGCCAACTAAATCAAAGGTCTGGGGGAGGGGCTCTTGGGGTTGTGATGTTGACAAGTTTCCCCAGGTGATTCTCCAGTGCAGCCAGGGCAAAGAACCACTGGATGAGAATAGTAGCCTCTTACCCAATCTCCCAGTTTCCATTCTTTCCAGTCCTTGAACCCCTCTACATCACTACTGCTTGAAATATAAAGTCCAAGAGTCCCCCAGTATAACCCCTATTTGCTTTCCTGCCACCCTCACCCATGCAACCTACCCTTCAGCCACACCTGCTTCTTTACAGTCTACAGGCACCAAGTACATTAACCCCATTGAAATTTTGCTCACACTGTTTCCTTAACCCAGAATGCCTCCCTTTCTTTGCCTAAAGTACTGGTTCTCCAAAGTGAGGGCTTGTTACAACTCAGAATGCTGGGCTCCACCTCAGAATTTCTGATTCAATAAGTCCAAGGTAGGCCTGAAATTTGAAACGCTAACAAATTACCGAATGATGCCGATGTTGTTGCTCAAAAGACTACATTTTGAGAATCACTGGCTTAGAAAAGCATATCATTTTGCTGGCCAGCTTGAACTCTGCCTTCACTACAAAACCTTCCCTTACCACCATCACCCCCACCTGTCAGGTGAAAGTAAGCCTGTCTGCTTTGCACACACGTAGTGTTTTTTTGTGCCTCTGTTCATTATGTTGGTTGTACTTCTACTCCCCCATTAGATTTTAAAGCCTTTGAACATGGGCTTACATTGCAGTCATGTTTGTACCTCTATAATATTTAGTGATGTATTTCATACCGAAAAAGTCCACCTGTAAATGTGTCTTGAGTGAAGCTGCTTGACATGTAGAGGAAGTCTGGGTGTGTAGGCAGTCTCTGAAAACTGACTTAAGTCACATAGGATAGCATCATTCTTCTCTGAATGTATAGTGTGAACCCAAAAGGCTTTAGCTTTACTTTACAACTCAATAGAAACTTCTCTCCCCTTCTTGAATTTCCAAAAAGCCTCTTTCAAATCGATATTGTGGTTCCAGGGAAGACATGCCTCTATCAAAATAGACCCCTGGCAAACATTAAGGGAACAGTTTTGTTTTGACCATCTTTCCACCTCTCTTTACTGTCTTCTGATTACCACCCTCCTGTCTCAAGCACCTGGGATTTTCATTCTGGTCACTGGCTCTTCAAAATACTCCACAGCAAAGGTCCTTCTGCTCTAGCCAGACTTTTCTGTTCTCCTCACATGTCCTTCAATCTCTGTACTCTTCTAAGATGTTCATAGATAATACAATATCTAGATGTAGTGCTGTGGTTAACAGCATGGTCTCCGGGGTCAAACAGTCTATGGACTCCTGGATCCACCACTTATCATCTACTAATACCGGGAAAGTCATGAAATTCTAATGCTGTATTTTCTCATCTGTAATATAGAGATAACATGTACACTTCTCAGGGTTTATTACAAGGAATTAAATAATATATGTAAGGTACATACCAAACTCTTGGCACATATTAAATGCTCAATAAATAGTTGCTACTACAGATGCATTAAAACTTTATATAGCTCTGGGGGGGAAGGGTCTTCCTGGCCCAGGGCAAATCCCCCATGAAACTGGTGAAACTGAAATAAGTCAAGGGAAAGGATAGGTTGGGAGAAACCATTTTTTATTGCTCATAGCTTGCTTGAATTTGCTAGCTAGGCCCAGCCCCATCCATCTCCTCCAGCTGCTGCTCATGCTCTACCACCTTGATGCACTCTCTCCTTTCTCCCTGGTCCCCACTAGCCAAGACTGCTTGGTGCTCTGCGTCTGGGCAGCTACCACACTCTCTCACTTCCCTGACCACCTCTTCCAGGAGGAACCCTGTGGGGTGAGTTCCCAGTGACTGGCAGGTGCCAGACCAATTACATACCAGGAACAGAGGGGAGGAGAGAAGAGCTGTCTTTTCTCCATCCCTTCCCCAGGAGGCTGTGGGAGGTTGCAGCCATAAACACCTGTAGATATGCAAATGGCTAAGGCTAGGTGGCAAATTCTGGGAATTCTGCAATTTACCCCATACTTTACTATTAATATCTGTGAGAGCTTATCCAGTTACCCCCTCCACCACTACCCCCAAACTCAGGCAGCCTTTGCATTCTAACAACAATCTTATCAGGGAGGATCTCTGGGGAAACCTTCCATTTTTTGTACTGCAACCAAAACAATCTTTTTTTTTAAGGGACTTTCTCCCCTTTAATTTCAAGAATATATTTGAATGAGATCTTCAGCTTCTACCTTCCATATTTTGACAGTGATCCTTTTCACCTTTGCTTAAAAAAATAGA
This sequence comes from Manis javanica, assembly GCF_040802235.1. NCBI lineage: Eukaryota > Metazoa > Chordata > Mammalia > Pholidota > Manidae > Manis > Manis javanica. The sequence goes on along the minus strand of NC_133174.1, from coordinate 102,658,032 downwards.
ATGTTTTTTAGAGCAGTTTCAGGTTCACAGCAAATTTGAGTGGAAGATACAGAGATTTCCCATCTATCGCCACACTTGCATGGCCTCCCCCTATTATCCACATCCCCTACCAAAGTGGGCTGTTTGTTACAACTGATATACCTACACTGCCACAGAATAATCATCCAGAGTCCATAGTTTCCCTTAGGATTCATTCTTGGTATTAGATATCCTACAGGTTTGGACAAATGTATAATGACATGTATCTACTATTATATTATCATACAGAGGAACTTCCTTGCCCCCAAAATCCTCTGTGCTCTACTTATTCATCCTTCCCTCCCCACTAACTTCTAGCAACCATTGATCTTTTTATTGTCTCTATGGTTTTGCCTTTTCTAGAATATCATGTCATTGGAATTTACGGTATGTATCCTCTGAATTGGCTTTCACTTAGTAACATGCATTTACAAAATATAAATTGGGTCAGTTTCTTGCTCTGCTTAAACTGTTTCCCCCTTGCTTATAGGACAAAACCCTAAGTCCTTAAATGGGCAACAAGTCCTTTCATTCAGTGATTCTTAAGTGACGGTGTTTAGAAATTGGTTGTCATAAATACCAAGGGGAGTTTGACATTTAGTGTGCAGGTACCAGAGAGGCTAACCTTCCTGCAACCTTGCATATGCAAACTAACACCCTCCACTCCCATGCCCTTGCCCCAACACCAATGGCACCTCCATGGAGAAATACCTTCATTGAACTCTCCAGCTTATCTCCCACCACTCCCCTACACTCTGGACCTCAGCCACCCTGGCCTTACTTCTAGTCCTCCACAGCACCTTGGACCTGCTATTCATTATGCTTGGAATACAACTGTTTTTTCTAGTCAGTCACTTAACTCCTACTAACTCTTCAACTCTCAGCTTAAGCCATATTTCTTCCTGAAGGCCTTCATTAACTCCCTGGTAGAGTGTGCAGTTCTTAGAACTGTGCTTCTTTCCTCCCAGAATATTTATCTCAGTTTATAATTATATACTCATTTGTGTGATTATTTGATTAATGCCTATCTCAACCATGAGATCAGAAACTCCAAGAAAGCAGGCATCACATCTGTTTTTGCTCACCATTTTATACCCAGTACCTAGCCTAGAGCTTGGCTAGTAGTAGGCACTCACTCACTCTCTGAAATGAATGCTCACATAATTAGCCCCTAGTCTTACTCAAGTCCTAAGGAGAGGGGACAGTTCTCAACATGTTCTGCTTTCAGAGGTCTTAGAACAACTGGATCCCTCTGACCTCTTTGAGGTAGAAGGAGGAACTGTAAAGAGTAGAAAGGATCTCTTTAATTATTCTGCTTGCCTTTAAGCTTATTAGAATGGAATCACAATGGTTATGTTTCCAATTTCTTCCTGATTCCAAATTGCTGCACCTAGACATTCTGATTGATTGTCTGCTCCCAAAACTAATTATATTAAAACACACGAAGGAGTGTTTAAAGCATGTTGTCTATTCACTTTCTGATGCTTTTAAGACATGCAGGGTACTTGTCCAATGTTTGGAAAATTTGAAAAAACACCTTGTCAAGAATCTAACAGTCTTACAACATGGCCCTGCATGTGGTGGAGCTACTTACACATCAACTCGCTAGTGAGCTCTGCCCTGAAAATGCAAACAACAAGCTGCTTCTGCTCTAAGTGGTTTGGAGTGGGGTTGTCCTTTTCATGCGATAGTCTAGGCAATCAGAAAGAATGAGAAAATCCAAGAGTGGGTGCAGTGTGGGGAAGGAGCTGCTGAGAAGAACAGAAACACATTTCATAGGCACTGGACCCAGGAAACAGCAGTGCCAGTTAGTGGAGAAAGTGGTGACACAGGGCACAGAGGTCTTAAGCTGACAGTCTGGGTGCAGGGAGGCTGCATTGCATTATGGTGTCACTGTTGGGATGTCTGCTATTTGGGGATATTTCGCAGACCTGCAGGAAGTAGCATTCAGCTGAGGTCAGGGTTAAAACATTTGGTTCCCAATTGCTTTCCCCTCCTCACCCCAAGCCTAAGCTGACTGCCTTGCTATTCCTTCCCAGTCCTTAAATCGCAGCTGGGGCTAGAACCAGAGGCAGGACACCATGCCCTGAATCATTCACTCAGGCAGCTTAGCACTGTTTTCCACTCCTATCCAGTGTGTACAAAACTGCAAGAATTGCTGCTGCTCAGGGAGTTCTGGTGGACGTGTGCTTTGTAAAAGTAGCTTTCCCCCCTCAAAAACAAAAAGGTCATTGTGACTCATCTGATTATATGAATCTAACAAAGATGGGAAAACTACAGAGTTTTCATAATTTTTAAATCTCCTCCATCTAGAGCATAAATTCACATCTCCAAGCAAAGATCTGTAAATCAAACATTTTATTAGAAGCTGCAAGTTCACAAATTTAAATAATCCAAAGCTTCAATAACATTAATAGTTTTAAGGATTTTTATTTTCCCACACTTGTCCACTCTAAAGTTTTGTAAAGTTTGAATGTTATTTTTAAAATAGAAGGAGTTGCCATCAACTGTTATTTTCCAAGGTTTTACTCCCAAAAGGAAAAAAATCAGAATAGAGAAGCCATTCTTACTTCATGTAAAAACAAAATAATAACACAAAATTATATACAAGTCAGTCTACTTTTCCCCTCTCTTGCTCCCACTCTCCTCCACCAAGAAAATACATTTCCCAGAAGACACTGTTAACAGATTGAATCTTTTGAAAGATGTTATTTTATAAAAACAATAGAACAGACTCTTCAGAGCTGGCCCTCAGTGTTCACTGCCTCGGCTGGCAAGGTTTCAGCCAGGCCCATATCATGAGGAGTGATACCACACAGTAAGGCTATTGTCCCTCCACATTTTCATCCCCAAGGGCTTTTGTTAATATTTTCCCCCACGAATCCCAGGTTTTCCTATATTTTGTCCATCAAACTGATTTTATCAAGGAAAAAATGCATTTTTCCCCACTCTTCAGTCACCAAAGCCAAATACAGCTGGCCCTGGAATAAGGTTATCCTGGAATACAAGCTGTTCCAAAGAGTAAGAAGACACTGATGAGGGACACTACCTTTTTAAGACCAGGTAGTCATTCCTTCAACAAATAGTTACTGAAGAGTCAAACCATTCCCGGCACTCTTCTAGGGACTGGGGATACAGCAGTGGACAAAGCCACCACAGTCCCTGCCCCGGTGAAGATGACATTTTTGTGAGGTGAGACAGATAATAAGTAATAAACAAGCAACAGATATTTCAGGTGGTGACAATTGCTGCAGTGAAAACGGAAGCAGAGCAAGATGGTTAGGGAATGCCAGGAATTGAGGTACTGTTTTATAGGCTGATCAGGAATGGTCTAACAGCAATATTTAAGCAGAGATCCAAAGGAAGTGAGGAAGTGAAATCAGGGCATATTTGGGAAAAGAGCATTCCTGGCAGAAGGAATAGCAAGTACAAAGATCCTGAGACAGAAGTTTGTGTTTGGTTATTTCAAAGAAACGCTACTCTATTCCAGTGTGACTGGGTCACCATAGATTCTGGGTAGAAAACAGGGAGGCAGTTTTGGAGGGGTGAAGGAAAGAAATTGCAAGGCCAGTTAGGATGCTGCTGTGATCATTCATACAAAAGGAGATGGAGACTATTAACCAGATGGTAGCAGAGAAGGTGGTGAAAACTGGTCAGATTTTAGATGTATTTTGAAAATAGAACTGATGGATTGAATATGAGGTATGAAAATGAGAAATTAAGGATTAATTCATGTACTCAACAGGTATTTACTGGGCTCCTTCTATGTTATGTACCAGGTGCTGTTCTGTGTGCTTGGGACATGGCAGTGAACAAAGCCCACAAAAATCCCCACCTTCATGGAGCTTACTTGCTAATGCACATTAACAGCTGATATTAAGCACTTCCTATGTTCTAAGCTTGTTGCTTTCTTAATTCATTTAATCCTCACCACAACCCAATATGGTAGGTATGTGTACATGTTATTACCTCCATTTTGCTAATGATCACCCTCACAGAGAGGGTGGTTAAATCCTTTAAAGTCTCAGAGCTGGTGAGTAGCAAAACCTTGCTTCAAACTCAGGAAGTTCTTGAGACTGAATTCAAACCTATGTACTGCACGGCCCCTCCACCCGGACAGCATTCCCACACCAAGGGTCAAAGCTGGACCACCTTGGTGTAAGCCGGGAATCCTGTGACTTTTTATTACTCCACCTGTGTCTCAGTTTCCCATCTGAAAAATAGAGGTTGTAATGACAGCTCCTAATTCATACTTTCAGGGTTAAATGAGATGATACATGGAAACCACTTAGCACAGCATCTGGCACTAATTAAGCCATAAGAAAATGGCAGCTATGATTTGACCTGCAAGTGTGATATTAATCTTGTCTTGGGTGAAAGCATACAGAACCACGAGCACATTCCTAAAGTAGTTTATTGATTGCAGTCAATCAGCTGCCTTTATTAGATGCTCACTTGTGGGCAGATTCCCCATAACTGAACTGCTGGGAAGCAAAAGGAGGCACAAATCAGAGCTCCTGACAGTGAGCTGATGAAATGAATTTAACCACTAGATGGCTCAAAGTCCTTTGGCCTGAAAAACTGCAAGAATGCACTTGCTATTGATTGTGAACATAAATTAGTAGCCTGGTGCTATCGACTGAATTGTTTCTCGCACAAATTCATATATTGAAACCCAAACTCACAATGTGATGCTATTTGGATATGGGGCCTTTGGCAGGTTATGAGGGTGGAGGCCTCATGATGGTGCTAGTGTCCTGATAAGAAAAGGCACCAGAGAGCTTGCTTCCTCTTTCCACCAGGAAAGGACACAGCAAATACGGAGGTTTCTGCAAATTTGGAAAAGGGCCCACACCAGGAATGGAATTAGCTGGCACCCGGATCTTGGACTTCTAGTCTCCATTACTGTGAGGAATAAATTTCTATTGTTTAAGCCACCCTGTCTATGGTATTTTGTTATGGCAGCCGGTACTGACTAACACACCTAGGCACAGAAAGATTTGGGCCGGTGAATACTTGAAAATGTCCTGTATTGTGTAACACAAATGCTGTGTCATAGGCCCATGTAAGTATCAGCCCTAATTATCCACTAGAATGGCTACACGGAATTCAAAAGGGAAGAAGTCACCAGGCCTGCTGAGTACCTGACACACTGCTAGGCAAATCGGGAGGCTTCGGTCAGTGAAACTGCACTGGGATTCTTCTCCCATCAATATGGTAGAAAGAAATGTGTGGGAACAAAAGTGAAAAAGAACTCTTGAGGTTTGGAGATGGGATGACAGAAATTGCTTGTGTTTTTGTTGAATGCTAACTAGATTGTAGGCTCCATGCTAAGTGCTGAAAATGCATTCCCTCATCTAATCTTCATGACAACCCTAGGTATCTCTAAGTCACCTGTAGCTGTAATCTCTAGGCATTCGTATCTCTATGTATGAAACTGGGGCTCAGAAGGGCTCAGTGACCAGGCTTTCCCAGCTTCTAGTGTGGGGGTGGAACTCAAACCCCCATCTGTTTGACTAAAAACCCTCACTGGCCCCCAGGAGGTTAAATTCTCCCCCTGCACTTCCCAGGGAGCCCCTGCCCAGATTGTCCATGTATTACTTGTATTGCTTCTACTAAACTTAAATCAAAACTGCTTTGCATATTTCTATACATGCTTTGGCACAATCTCATTCAAACATGTGTTCCATCTCTTCCATTCATTTCATCAGCTCACTGTCAGAGGCTCTGATTAGTGCCCCTTTTTACTTCCCAGCAGTTTCAGTTATGGGAAGTGAGTATCTAATAAAGGTAGCTGATTGACTGCAATCAATAAAATGATTTAGGAATCAGTGAGTGAATCTGTATGCTTTCACCCATGACAGGCCTAGTATTACACGTGCAGGTCAAATCATAGCTGCCATTTCTTTATGGCTTAATTAGTGCTAGATTCTGTTTTAAGTGGTTTCCATACATTATCTCATTTAACCCTGAAAGTATAAATTAGGGGCTATCAATACAACCTCTACTTTTTAGATGGGAAACAGACTCAGGTTAAAAAAAACACATCCAAGGTCACTAAGCTAGTAAATGACAAAGCCACAGGTCTATATAACTCTAAAGCCAGTTTTCTTAATCACTGGGGTTAAGGTGGAAATTATGCCCTACAAGAATTTGTCTCAGTGATGTAATGCAATTTTTAAGTATGTACATCTTTGAATTATTTTTAAAAGCTTTATGAGGTCTAATTAAAATACAATGTAATCCACATATTTAAAGTGTACAACTTGATTAGTTTTGATGTATGTATGCATATGTGAAACCATCACCACAATCAAGATAATGAACATGTCCATCACCGCCCCAAAAATGTTTCTATGCCTTTTTAAAAGCCCTCATTCCAACCGCTCTCCCCACCTTGCCAACAAGCACAAATTATTTTTTGAATACACAAGGCAGTAACTTGAGCCCCTGCTTGCCCGAGGGTCATATCAGCTCTGTTCCTAATAAACTGGGTTCATTTGATTACCGTCACAGTTTACTGATCTGTGACTTGGGATTCTCAGTGCCAAACTTCAACTTCAGGCTGACATCCAGGCTAACTACAGTAAGAAGAGTGATGATCAATTGCCTCTGACTTAGAAAGCTAATCTAAGAAATCAGCTGTGCTGATTGATTTCTTCTTTTTAGAAACAGAAGATGCAGATTATTTATCAGATAGACTGAAACCCTAGGGGTCCTTTTGAGCATCTGTGTATTAGGAAAAATGGGTTTGGTTATTTATAAAGCTTGTAAAAACTCTCTGATTTACAGGAAAGAGTTTCTACAAAAGTAGCAGAGCCAGTCAGCACCTAAACTCATCTTTTTTTTAATTTTTTAATTAAGGTATTATTAATATACACTGTTATGAAGGTTTTAAAAGAAAAAACAATGTAGTTACTACACTTACCCACATTACCCGCCCCCCATACTCCAATGCAGTCACTGTCCATTAGTGAAATAAGAAGCCACAGATTCACTGTTGGCCTTCTCTGTGTTACACTGTTTTCCCTGTGACCCCCCACACCACGTGTACTAAACACAATACCCCTCAATCCCCATCTCCCCCGCTCCCGACCTACCCTCCCACACCCCTCCCCTTTGGTAACCACTAGTCCCTTGGAGTCTCTGAGTCTGCTGCTATTTTGTTCCTTCAGTTTTGCTTCATTGTTATACTCCACAAATGAGGGGAATCATTTGGCACTGGCATTTCTCTGCCTGGATTATTTCACTGAGCATAATGTTCTCCACCTTCATCCATGTTGTTGCAAATGGTAGGATTTGTTTCTTTCTTATGGCCAAATAGAATTCCATTGTGTATATGTACCACCTCTTCTTTATCCATCCATCTACTGATGGACACTTAGGTTGCTTCCATATCTTGGCTATTGTAAATAGTGCTGCAATAAACACAGGGGTGCATATGTCTTTTTGAATCTGAGAAGTTGTTTTCTTTGGGTAAATTCTAAGAAGTGGGATTACCGGGTCAAATGGTATTTCTATTTTTAGTTTTTTGAGGAACCTCCATATTGCTTTCCACAATGGTTGAACTAGTTTACATTCCCACAAGCAGTGTAGGAGGGTACCCCTTTCTCCACATCCTCGCCAGCATTTGATGTTTAGTCTTTTTGATACTTGCCATCCTTACTGGTGTGAGGTGATATCTCATTGTGGTTTTAATTTGCATTTCCCTGATGATTAGTGATGTGGAGCATCTTCTCATGTATCTGTTGGCCATCTGAAATTCTTCTTTGGAGAATTGTCTCTTAATATCGTCAGCCCATTTTTTAATTGGGTTATTTGCTTTTGGGTGTTGAGGTATGTGAGTTCTTTATATATTTTGGATGTTACCCCCTTGTAAGATATGTTATTTACAAATATATTCTCCCATACTGTAGGATGCCTTTTTGTTCTGTTGATGGTGTCCTTTTTCCATACAGAAACTTTTTAGTTTGATGTAGTCCCATGTGTTCATTTTTGCTTTTGTTTCCCTTGCTTGAAGAGATGCGTTCAGGAAGAAGGTGCTCATGTTTATATTCAGATTTTTGCCTATGTTGTCTTCTAAGAGTTTTATGGTATCATGACTTACATTCAGGTCTTTCATCCATTTTGAGTTTACTTTTGTGTATGGGGTTAAACAATAATCCAGTTTTATTCTCTTGTGTGTAGCTGTCCAGTTTTGCCAACACTAGTTGTTGAAAAAGCTGTCATTTCCCCATTGTACATCCATGGCTCATTTATTATATATTAATTGACCATATATGGTTGGGTTTATATCAGGGCTCTCTAGTCTGTTCCATTGGCCTATGGTTCTGTTCTTGTGCCAGTACCAAATTGTCTTGATTACTGTGGCTTTGAAGTAGAGCTTAAAGTTGGGGAGCATAATCCCCCCAGCTTTGTTCTTTCTTCTCAGGATTGCTTTGGCTATTTTGGGTCTTTTGTGGTTCCTTATGAATTTTAGAGTGATTTGCTCTAGCTCATTGAAGAATGCTTTCTGTATTTTGATAGGAATTGCATTGAATCTCTAGATTACTTTAGGCAGGATGGCCATTTTGACAATATTAATTCTTTCCATGAGCACAGGATGTGTTTCCATTTATTGGTATCTTCTTTAATTTCTCTGATGAGTGAATGTCTTGTAGTTTTCAGAGCATAGCACTTTTACTTCCTTGGTTAGGTTTATTCCTAGGTATTTTATTCTTTTTGATGCAATTGTGAATGGAATTGTTTTCCTGATTTCTCTTTCTGTTAGTTCATCATCAGTGTATAGGAAAGGAACAGATTTATGTGTATTAATTTTGTATCCTGCAACTTTGCTGAATTCAGATATTAGATCTAATAGTTTTGGAGTGGATTCTTTAGGGTTTTTTATGCACAATATCATGTCATCTGCAAATAGTGACAGTTTAACTTCTTCCTTGCCAACTTGGATGCCTTTTATTTCTTTGTGTTGTCTGATTGCCATGGCTAGGACCTCCAACACTATGTTGAATACAAGTGGGGAGAGTGGGCATCCTTGTCTTGTTTCCGATCTTAAAGGAAAGGCTTTCAGCTTCTTGCTGTTAAGTATGATGTTGGCTATGGGTTTGTCATACATGGCCTTTATTATGTTGAGGTACTTGCCCTCCTTACCCATTTTGTTGAGAGTTTTTATCATAAATGGATGTTGAATTTTGTCAAATGCTTTTTCAGCATCTATGGAGATGATCATGTGGTTTTTATCCTTCTTTTTGTTGATGTGGTGGATGATATTGATGGATTTTCGAACGTTGTACCATCCTTGCATCCCTGAGATGAATACCACTTGGTCATGGTGTATGATCTTCTTGATGTATTTTTGAATTCAGTTTGCTAATATTTTGTTGAGTATTTTTGCATCTATGTTCATCAGGGTTATTGGTCTGTAATTTTCTTTCTTGGTGGTGTCTTTGCCTGTTTTTGGTATTAGAGTGATGCTGGCCTCATAGAATGAAATTGGAAGTATTCCCTCTTCTTCTACTCTTTGGAAAACTTTAAGGAGGATGGATATTAGATTTTCACTAAATGTTTGATAAAATTCAGTGGTGAATCCATCTGGTCCAGGTGTTTTGTTCATAGGTAGTTTTTTGATTACCAACTTTCATTGGTCTGTTCAGATTTTCTGTTTCTTTCTGGGTCAGCCTTGGAAAGTTGTATTTTTCTAGAAAGTTGTCTATTTCTTCTAGGTTATCCAGTTTGTTGGCATAATTTTTCATAGTATTCTCTAATAATTCTTTGTATTTCTGTGGTATCCATAGTGATTTTCCCTTTCTCATTTCTGATTCTGTTTATGTGTGCAGACTCTTTTTTTTTCTTGATAAGTCTGTCTCAGGGTTTATCTATTTTGTTTCTTTTCTCTAAGAACCAGCTCCTGCATTCATTGATTCTTTCTATTGTTTTATTGTTTACAGTTTTATTTATTTCTGCTCTAATCTTTATTATGTCCCTCCTTCTACTGACTTTGGGTCTCATTTGTTCTTCTTTTTCTAGTGTCATTAATTGTGAGTTTAGGCTGTTCATTTGGGCCGTTCTTCTTTCCTGAGGTAGGCCTGTATTGCAATATACTTTCCTCTTAGCATGGCCTTTGCTGCATCCCACAGATTTTGTGGTGTTGAATTACTGTCATTTGTCTCTATATATTGCTTGATTTCTGTTTTTTTTGTGTGCATTGATCCATTGGTTATTTAGGGGCATGTTGTGAAGCCTGCATGTGTTTGTGGGATTTTTCATTTTCTTTACGTAATTTATTTCTAGTTGCATACCTTTGTAGTCTGAGAAACTGGTTGGTGCAATTTCAGTCTTTTTATTTTACCAAGGCTCTTTTTGTGGCCTATTATATGATCTATTTTTGAAAATGTTCCATGTGCACTTGAGAAGAATGTGTTTTCTGCCGCTTTTGGGTATAGAGTTCTGTAGCTGTCTGTTAGGTCCATCTGTTCTAATGTGTTGTTCAGTGCCTCTGTGTCCTTACTTATTTTCTGTCTGGTTGATCTGTCCTTCAGAGTGAGTGGAGTGTTGAAGACTCCTAGAATGAATGCATTGCATTCTATTTCCCCTCTTAATTCTGTTAGTATTTGTTTCACATATGTAGGTGCTCCTGTGTCGGGTGCATAGATATTTATAATGGTTATATCTTCTTGTTGGATTGACCCCTTAATCACTATGTAATGTCCTTGTTTGTCTCTTGTGACTTTCTTCATTTTGAAGTCTATTTTTTCTGATACAAGTACTGCAACTCCTGCTTTTTTCTCCCTATTAGTTGCATGAAATACCTTTTTCCATCACTTCACTTTTAGTCTGTGTATGTCTTTCGGTTCAAAGTGAGTCTCTTGTAGGCAGCATATAGATGGGTCTTGTTTTTATCTATTCAGTTACTCTATGTCTTTTGATTGGTGCATTCAGTCCATTTACATTTAGGGTGATTATTGATAGGTATGTACTTACTGCCATTTCAGGCTTTAGATTCTTGGTTACCAAAGGTTGAAGGTTAACTTCCTTACAATCTAAGAGTCTAATTTAACTCACATAATATGTTGTTACAAACACAATCTAAAGGTTCTTTTTTTCTCCTTCTTTTTCTTCCTCCTCAATTCTTTATACATTAGGTATCATATTCTGTACTCTTTGTCTATCCCTTGATTGACTTTGCGGGTAGTTGGTTTGATTTTGCATTTGCTTAGTAATTCCCTGTTCTACTTTCTTTACTGTGGTTTTATTACCTCTGGTAACAGCTGTTAAACCTTAGGAACACTGCCATCTATAGCAGTCCCTCCAACATACACTGTAGAAATGGTTTGTGGTAGGTAAATTCGCTCAGCTTTTGCTTATCTGGAAATTGTTTAATCTCTCCTTCAAGTTTAAACAATAATCTTGCTTGATAAAATATTCTTGGTTCGAGGCCCTTCTGCTTCATTGCATTAAATATATCATACCACTCCCTTCTGGCCTGTAAGGTTTCTGCTGAGAAGTCTGATGATAGCCTGATGGGCTTTCCTGTGTATGTGATCTTATTTCTCTCTCTAGCTGCTTTTAATAGTCCTTATCCTTAATCTTTGCCGATTTTATTACTATATATCTTGGTGTTGTCTTCCTTGGGTACCTTGTGTTGGGAGATCTGTGGATCTCCACAGCCTGCGAGACTCTCTCCTTCCCCAAATTGGGGAAGTTTTCAGCAATTACCTCCTCAAAGACACTTTCTATCCCTTTTTCTCTCATCTTCTTCTGGTAGCCCTGCAATGCAAATATTGTTCCATTTGGATTGGTCACACAGTTCTCTCAATATTCTTTCATTCTTAGAGATCCTTTTTTTTCTCTGTGCCTCAGCTTCTTTGTACTCCTCTAATTTCTGTTTCATTTTTTCATCTCATCCACTGTATTTAAACTGCTTTTAATACTCTCCATCGTGCTCTTCAACAATTGGATCTCTGACCAAAATTCATCCCTGAGTTCTTGAATATTTTTCTGTACCTCCTTGAGCATGTTAATGATTTTTATTTTAAAATCCCTTTCAGGTCAATTTCATTTGAATCTTTCTCAGGTGTTCTATTCATAATTTAACTTTAACCAGGTTTCTTTGGCATTTCATATTTGTATATTGCTCCCTCTAGTGCCCTGAAGCTCTACTCTCTGGAGCTGTCAGCCCCTGAAGCAATGTTGGGGGTTGCAGGGGGGCGGTATTCATGCCTGGGGGGAGGAAAGAGCTGTTTCCTGCTTCCCGGCTGCTATGCCTGCCTCCACTGCCCGAACCAGTGGTCCGAGCACAGAGGTATAAGCCTCTGTGCTTTGCATTTGTAGTTGCTGTAGATGGGGCTTCCCTCTGGCTGGCCTAACACCAGGGTAGGGTTTGCCGCTTTGTGAGCCAGGTGGTGCTGCCCGGGAGAAAGCCTCAGTAGGCTGCATATCACAGATGGGGTCCTTCGAGTTGTGTAGCCAGCCAGGGAGCTGGAGCACCTGAAGATCGAAAAAGTTCCCAACCCGCTGGGCAGAGTGCACCTATATAATTTTGTCTGCCTGTCCTTTTTCCTGAGCAGTAAGCTCTGTGCAATCCTTGCACCTTTAGCAGCCCTCTTGCTGTTAGGAAGTCTCTCAGACTGCCCACCTTTCTTTTGTTCCAGAGCAGCCGTGGATCCCTTGTGGATCCCTGCTTTCCACAAGCAGCTGGAATCTCAGTCTTTCCAGGTATTCTGCCTGTCTTAGCTTTCCACAAGCAGCTGGAATCTCAGTCTTTCCAGGTATTCTGCCTGTCTTAGCTTTCCAACCACCTAATCATGAGAGTAGCATGAAAGCACCATGAAATCTAGGTTTGTGCTCCCAGAGCAGATCTCCGGAGTTAGGTATTCAAATGTCCCAGGCCTCCACTCCCTCACTGCTCTGTTTCTTTTCTTCCTGCTGGTGATCTGGGATTGGGGAAGGGCTTGGGTCCTGCCAGGCCACAACTTTGGTATGTTACCCTGTTCCGTGAGGTTTATTCTTTTCTCCAGGTGTATCCAGTTTGGTGCCGCCCTCTTTCTTGTTGTTCTTTCAGGATTAGTTTTATTAATTATATTTTATATTAAATGTAGTTTTAGGAGGAAGCCTCTGTCTCACCTCTCATGCCGCCATCTTCAATCCTCACTTTTTTTGTTGTTTTTTTTTAGTAAAACCTACACAACCTATTTATTTGATGAAAGGACCTGGAACTGATAGATTGCTATCAAATTCTTAGTAAATGATGTATAGGAGCCCAAAATGGCTTCTCTTTATCAGTTTAATGTATCTATCAATGTCAATCATTTGCTCATGTGTCCCACTCACACATTAATGTAACATTTTCACTGTAACTGGGGAGTAAAAACTGGGAGTGGAGATAGACTCTGTGAACATCTGGGCCCTAACAGACCACTGCTATTGGCCACAGTCACACATTTATTCAATTCCCAGTCCTGTTTATGAAATGGGATGATGGAGAAAGAAGATTAATATCATTTAAGTGGGGAGAGAATTCAAAGCAGTCTAACAAAAAGATTAATCTCTATGGTACAGCTGATATGCTACAGAGTGCAGGGAAGAGAGGTCACTCTGCACTGAGGTGGTCAGGGAAGGCTTTTTGGAGGAGGAGCTGGACATAGACCTAGAGGAGAAGGGGGAAGTATTCAAAATGCACCTAGATCCTAGGATGACTACTGGGTTAGAGATGGGAGTGGGTGTAGCAAATGCCATGGGTATAGAGGGAAAGAAAACATCTCTAGTGTTTAGGACTGAGGGTATCTCACAGCCCTGCATCACTGACCTAGAAGAGATAGAGGCAAAGAATATAAAGAAGAAAGAGACAGACAACTTGCAGGGGTGAGAGAGCAGTTGCCAATTAGTTCTCCTGTCTTTTTAGCACACTAAATGACAATCAGATGACTGGGATTTTTAATTTCAGACAAGCCCTTGTCTACTCATCAAGATGAAGCAGTTCTGCTTAGAGCAGCTTCTATTAGCAGCAGCAGTTAGTATAAAAGAAAAAGTAAGCAGAGACAGGAAATTCTGCAGGGAAAATAATTTTCTTCGATTTTCCTGTCAAAAGATAGAAGTATTGCATAGTGGGAATTACCCAAGACAATTGGATCTCTCTGGAGTATAGGCCATTTGGCAGAGTTATGCACTTTTGATCCCCAACTCCAGTTTGGAAGGCAGGACATGATTCATGCAGGAGCCCAGAAACAAAGCAACGAACCATTTAAGGGAGCTGAGTCCATCTTTGCTTGTTTTCATAGACACTCCATGTTGGAACAGATCTGAAAGGTGGTCTGCTCTGATCTCCCAGGAGAAAACTTAGGCAAAATGAGCTCCTAGAGGTCATCTTGTTCATCTCCCTGTCTCAGGGCAATTTTAATGTAAACCATTTATCCCAGAGAAATGTGTAAAGCTCTATCCCAAGCGAATTTTGAGAGATTCTTGCAACCTTCCACTACTGAATTCTTTCTTTGAGCTTAGAGCCATAGGCTTTTAGAGCTCAAAAGGTCCTTGGGGCATACCTAGTCTAACCCTCCCCATTTAAAAAAAAGAACATTTTTATTCTAGAAAATTATTTGGAAAATAAAGAAAATTAGAAAATTTTTTATTTTTAATTTAGAACAGAACGTTACAGATAAAGCTGATGGCCTCCTCCCATCTGGGACACCTCCTTGTGCTCTCCCTCTTCCCTCAGAGGTAAGAACTATTATTGGCTTGCTGATTTTTCTCTCAGACCATTTTTGATACTCCTACAAACATGAAAACATGTAACATTATTTTTGTGTCTTTTGTTTAAAAGTTATCACATAGTATGTACCTTGCTTTCTTCATTCAGCATTCTTTTGAGATCCAGATCATTCCTTTTAACTGCAGTTCAATATTCCATTGTGTGAAAGTACCACATTTTCTTTACCCACCTCTCTTTTGATGGACATTTACAAATCTTTATAGTGACAACTGAGGCTCAAAGAAGGTGTAAGATTGGCCCAAGATTGGTTTTAGCACAGCTGGAACTAGAATCCATGTCTTAGATGAGCCAAATTCTCAAAATTTGGCTGTTCAGGCTCCATCTTAGTTGGTCCAATATGAAGTTGGAGCATTGGCTTAAAGAGTGTGAAAATTCTAAGCACATATACTTACCAGCACTGGTAAGCCAAAGAGCCCCCTACCCCATGGCCTTGTGTGCTGAAGAGCTTCAGGGCACATCCCTGAGAAAGAAAATATCTGGGACAAAGCTACACTTCTGAACGTGGAAACTGCTGGAATATTGTAGGTTCCGAGAGGCATTACAGCCCAGCTGAAAATGTATTTTCTGCCTTTGCTCATGGGAGTTGAAAAACCTTCCTTTCAGACTTACAGCTTCTGATCTTGAAGGCTTTCCCACCCATTACAAATTTGCTGGACCCACCCTGAGAGTTAAATTAAGGTAATATTGACTATCAACAGACAGTTGATAACCTGGTTTGCCAGTTCACTTGCTAGAACAAAGTCATTATGGAAAATGGACACAAAACATACATCCAGGTAGGTGGTCAGGATGAGCAAAAGGAAGGCAGAAGGAATAAAATGGACATTTATTGATTGCCTGCTATCTGCCAAGCATTGTGCTAGGTACTTTACATATATATTATTGCAATAGGATTATCAATGCTTTTAAAAGTATTACTAATACTTTCCATATTAGTAAACCAGAGCTCAGGGAGATTAGTTTTCCCAAAGTTCATTTCTTCATTCTTTCACTCTACAAAAGTTTGTTAAGCTACCATTGCTATGTGCCAGGTGCTGTGTTAGGTGAAGAAATATAATTGTTAACATGACAGACCAGGTGTTGGTTCTCATTCACTTGAATCCATGAGAAGTTATGTACCATGGACAATACAAGATAAATAAGCATGGTCAGGCACGTTGGATTGGGCACTGTGAATGTAGACCACAAGCACATCATAAGCACCTTGCAGTCGCATTCATTTCTTCATTCACTGAACACCTATTGAATGCCTACTATATGCAAGCAGCATGCTAGGCAATTACAGTGACTATAAAGATGAGTAATATAGCATACATTATTGAGAATTCTTGGGGTATAGTGGATGTTCTCTCTATACTTAAATACCAGCCTAAAACCTTTTAAGTTCAAGTCCAAATGACAACCTCATGTTTCCAAGCTGCTTGTCTTGCCAGGTGCAAGGGAAATTTTGTGTGAAGCCGAGAAGCAAGCGAGGATAAAACAGACAGAAAATGACAGATTATCAGCCACCAGCAACACGAAAGTGTAGTGCTCTATAAAATACTCAACCAATAGAACTACGGACAACAAACCAGTTTTTTCACCAAATGACTGACAGGCAGATGGCACCTTATTGACACAAAGGATCAGCAGGTTCTCATTCTCTGGCTAGAAGCAAAATGGCAAAGTGTGTCTGGATGTGGGATGCTTTTTTTCTAAAATCCATAGCAAAGAGAAGAACCTGTTTTAGAGGCAGAAATCCTGTAGTATATGAAATTTACAACAGTGCATTTCCATTTTTCTGATCCCAGCCTTTGTGCTATTTTTGTCAAAGGTTTATTTGCATATGTTATACATTTCACAATACATTGTTAAAATTATTGCTAAAACAGTCCTTTACATTTAAGGATATTTAAATAAGAAAAAAATACCTTGTATATTTATACATGCAGTTCCCAATTTTAGTGCTCATAGTTCATTCCTTTGTGTAGATCTGTATTTCCATCTTATATGATTTTTCTTTTGCCTGAAAGTCTTCCTTTAATATTTCTCATGGTGTGGGTCTGCTGGTGGTAAATTATTTCAGATTTTGTAGTCTGAAAAACTCTATTTCACCTTTGTTTTTAAAAAGTATTTTCTGCATATAGGATTTAACTTTTTTTGTCTTTCACTACTTTAAAGATGTTTGCCTACTTCACTCTGGCTTGTGTGGTGTCTGAGGGGAAATCTGCTGTCAATTTTATCATTGTTCCTCTGAACTTAAGGTGCTTTTTTTTCCCTCTGAAAGCTTTTGAGATTTTTGCTTAATCAATAATTTTGAGCAATTTGATCAAGATGTGTCTCGGCGTTATTCCCCTTGTGTTTTTTATACTTGAGATTCTTGGATCCATCGGTGTACACATTTCATCAAATTTGAAAAATACTTCTGCCATTATTTTTCAGATCTCTTTTTTTTTTGTCATCTTCTGTCTTTCTTCTCCTGTGGGAACTGCAATTATTTCTTTGATGACCCCCATGAAATCCAACAAACCACTAATAATTCTGTTTGTCTTTTGTCTCTTTGTGCCTCCTTTTGGATAGCTTTATGACTATGTATTCGAATTAGCTAATGTTTTCTTCATCATAATCTTTTCTCTTTCACCGTTAATCTTATAAAGTGTACTACTCACCTCAGATACTGTACTTCTTTAAGAGTTCAGTTTGGTTCTTTTTTTATATCTTCAATATCTCTACTTACCTTGTATCTTAATATAGCTTTATCAAGATATAATTTGTATATGGTATGCAAATAACCCACTTAAAGTATACAACGCACTGGTTTTTACTATATTCACAAATATGTGCAACCATCACTATAGCAAATTTTATGACATTTTTTTCACTTCAAAAAGCAACCATGGATTCTAAGGAGCCAAGATGGCGGCATGAGTAGGACACTGGGAATCTCCTTCCAGAAACATATATATTTTTGAGAATACAACAAATACAACTAATCCTAAAAGAGAGACCAGAAGACACAGGACAACAGCCAGACTATATCCATACCTGCGAGAACCCAGCACCTGGTGAAAGGGGTAAGATACAAGCCGCAGCCTGGTGGGACACGAGCACACCTCACCCCAGCTCCCTGCGGGAGGAGAGGAGTTGGAGCGGGGAGGGAGAGGGAGCCCAGGACTGCTAAACACCCAGGCCTAGCCATCCGCACCAGAGCGCAGACACAGTGCATGCGTGGGGTGCTGGAAACTAGGGAAGCAGGACAGTAGGACCTGTGAGCAGGTCCCGAAGCCGGCGCCCCTGTGACAAAGAAAAGCGAGTGCTTTTTGAAAGTCTTAAAGGGACAGGGACCCCACAGCTGGACGGAAGCATCCAGGGTCACAGTCTAGCAGATGGAAATTCCAGGGAACACCGGGCACACTAACCCCCTGGGCAACAGCTCTGAGACCCCTCACGGAGGTAAACAGCCAAACAGCCCTCTGTCCATTACCCCTCCGGGGGCCCGCCATAGCAGAGTAGCAGCCTGAGGCTGGCCACACGATCAGCAAGGGAGCTTCCCCCATACCGGCCAGGCAAGATACAAAGACCCAGTCTACACGCAATTGCCCAACACAAGCCACTAGGGGTCACAGTTGTCCCAGTTAAGAAAGGCCAGGAGCCAAATGGAAAGAGGCTTGACTCTCCCAGCTGATAGACGTGTCAATAGCACTCCACTGCACCTATCAACATGAAAAGGCAAAAAAAATTTGATCCAGACAAGACTAACCCAGACAGCTTCGACATCTTCTACATCTTCACCTGAGAAGGAACCAGGGGAGATAGATTTAACCAGTCTTCCTGAAAAAGAATTCAAAACAAAAGTCATAACCATCCTGATGGACTTGCAGAGAAATATGCAAGAACTCAGGAGGGAGAATACAGAAATAAAACAAGCTCTGGAAGGACATTAAAATAGAATGGACGAGATGCAAGAGACCATTAATGGACTAGAAAACAGAGAACAGGAACGCAGAGAGGCTGATGCAGAGAGAGATAAAAGGATCTCCAGGAATGAAAGAATTTTAAGAGAACTGTGTGACCAATCAAAATGGAACAATATCTGCATTATACGGGTACCAGAAGAAGAAGACAGAGAAAAAGGGATAGAAAGTGTCTTTGAAGAAATAATTGCTGAAAACTTCCCCAAACTAGGGGAGGAAATGGCCTCTCAGACCACAGAGGTACACAGAACTGCCATGACAAGGGATCCAAGGAGGGCAACACCAAGACACATAATAATAAAAATGGCAAAGATCAAAGACAAGGAAAAAGTATTAAAGGCAGCCAGAGAGAAAAAAAAGGTCACCTAAAAAGGAAAACCATCAGGCTATCATCAGACTTCTCAACAGAAACCCTACAGGCCAGAAGAGAATGGCACAATATACTTAATGCAATGAAACAGAAGGGCCTTGAACCAAGAATACTGTATCCAGCACGATTATCATTTAAATATGAAGGAGGGATTAAACAATTCCCAGACAAGCAAAAATTGAGGGAATTTCCCTCCCACAAACCACCTCTACAGGGCATCTTACAGGGACTGCTCTAGATGGGAGCACTCCTAAAAAGAGCACAGAACAAAACACCCAACATATGAAGAAGGGAGGAGGAGGAATAAGAAGGGAGAGAAATAAAGAAACATCAGAGGATGTTTATAATAGCTTAATAAGCGAGTTAAGTTAGACACTTAAATAGTAAAGAAGCTAACCTTGAACCTTTGGTTACTACAAACTTAAAGCCTGCAATGGCAATAAGTACATACCTTTCAATAATCACCCTAAATGTAAATGGATTGAATGAACCAATCAAAAGACACAGAGTAACAGAATGGATAAAAAAGCAAGACCCATTCACATGCTGCTTACAAGAGACTCACCTCAAACCCAAAGACATGCACAGACTTAAAGTCAAGAGATGGAAAAAGATATTTCATGCAAACAACAGAGAGAAAAAAGGAGGTGTTACAATACTAGTATCAGACAAAATAGACTTCAAAATAAAGAAAGTAACAAAAGATAAAGAAGGACATTACATAATGATAAAGGGCTCAGTCCAACAAGAGGATATAATCATTATAAATATATATGGACCCAATACAGGAGCACCAACATATCTGAAACAAATACTAACAGAATTAAAGGAGGAAATAGAATGCAATGCATTCATTTTGGGAGACTTCAACACATCACTCACTCCAAAGGACAGATCCACCAGACAGAAAATAAGTAAGGACACAGGCACTGAACAACACACTAGAACAGATGGACCTAATAGACATCTACAGAACTCTACATCTAAAAGCAACAGGATACATATTCTTCTCAAGTGCACATGGAACATTCTCTAGAATAGACCACATACTAGGCCACAAAAAGAGCCTCAGTAAATTCCAAAAGATTGAAATCCTACCAATGAACTTTTCAGACCACAAAGGCATAAAACTAGAAATAAACTGTACAAAGAAAGCAAAAAGGCTGACAAACACATGGAGGCTTAACAACACGCTCCTAAATAATCAATGAATCAATGGCCAAATCAAAATGGAGATCCAGCAATATATGGAAACAAATGACAACAACAACACAAAGCCCCAACTACTGTGGGATACAGCAAAAGCAGTCTTAAGAGGAAAGTATATAGCAATCCAGGCATATTTAAAGAAGGAAGAACAATCCCAAATGAATGGTCTAATGTCACAATTATCAAAATTGGAAAAAGAAGAACAAATGAGGCCAAAGGTCAGCAGAAGGAGGGACATAATAAAGATCAGAGAAGAAATAAAATTGAGAAGAATAAAACAATAGAAAAAAATCAATGAAACCAAGAGCTGGTTCTTTGAGAAAAAACAAAATAGATAAGCCTCTAGCCAGACTTATTAAGAGGAAAAGAGAGTCAACACAAATCAACAGAATCAGAAACGACAAAGGAAAAATCACGACGGACCCCACAGAAATACAAAGAATTATTAGAGAGTACTATGAAAACCTATATGCTAACAAGCTGGGAAACCTAGGAGAAATGGACAACTTCCAAGAAAAATACAACCTTCCAAGACTGACCCAGAAAGAAACAGAAAATCTAAACAGACCAATTACCAGCAACGAAATTGAAGTGGTAATCAAAAAACTACCAAAGAATAAAACCCCCGGGCCAGATGGATTTACCTCAGAATTTTATCAGACATACAGGGAAGACATAATACCCATTCTCCTTAAAGTCTTCCAAAAAATAGAAGAGGAGGGAATACTCCCAAACTCATTCTATGAAGCCAACATCACCCTAATACCAAAACCAGGCAAAGACCCCACCAATAAAGAAAACTACAGACCAATATCCCTGATGAATGTACATGCAAAAATACTCAACAAAATATTAGCAAACCAAATTCAAAAATACATCAAAATGATCATACACCATGACCAAGTGGGATTCATCCCAGGGATGCAAGGATGGTACAACATTCGAAAATCCGTCAACATCATCCACCACATCAACAAAAAGAAAGACAAAAACCACATGATCATCTCCATAGATGCTGAAAAAGCATTTGACAAAATTCAACATCCATTCATGATAAAAACTCTCAATAAAATGGGTATAGAGGGCAAGTACCTCAACATAATAAAGGCCATATATGATAAACCCACAGCCAACATCACACTGAACAGTGAGAAGCTGAAAGCTTTTCCTCTGTGATCGGGAAAAAGACAGGGATGCCCTCTATCCCCACTGTTATTCAACATAGTACTGGAGGTCCTAGCCACAGCAATTAGACAAAACAAAGAAATACAAGGAATCCAGACTGGTAAAGAAGAAGTTAAACTGTCACTATTTGCAGATGACATGATATTGTACATTAAAAACCCTAAAGACTTCACCCCAAAACTACAAGAACTGATATCGGAATACAGCAAAGTTGCAGGATACAAAATTAACACACAGAAATCTGTGGCTTTCTTATATACTAACAATAAACTAATAGAGAAATCAGGAAGACAATTCCATTCACAATAGCATCAAAAAGAATAAAATACCTAGGAATAAACCTAACCAAGGAAGTGAAAGACCTATACCCTGAAAACTATAAGACACTCTTAAGAGAAATTAAAGAGGTCACTAACAAATGGAAACCCATCCCATGCTCCTGGCTAGGAAGAATTAATATCATCAAATTGCCATCCTGCCCAAAGCAATATACAGATTCGATGCAATCCCTATCAAACTACCAACAGCATTCTTCAATGAACTGGAACAAATAGTTCAAAAATTCATATGGAAACACCAAAGACCCCGAATAGCTAAAGCAATCCTGAGAAGGAAGCATAAAGTGGGGGGATCTCACTCCCCAACTTCAAGCTCTACTACAAAGCCACAATAATCAAGACAATTTGGTACTGGCACAAGAACAGAGCCACAGACCAATGGAACAGAATAGAGACTCCAAACATTAACCCAAACATATATGGTCAACCATTATTCGATAAAGGGGCCATGGACATACAATGGGGAAATGACAGTCTCTTCAACAGATGGTGCTTGCAAAACTGGACAGCTACATGTAAGAGAATGAAACTGGATCTCGGTCTAACCCCATACACAAAAATAAATTTGAAATGGATCAAAGTCCTGAATGTAAGTCATGAAACCATAAAACTCTTAGAAAAAAACATAGGCAAAAATCCCTTAGACATAAACATGAGTGACCTCTTCTTGAACATATCTCCCCGGGCAAGGGAAACAAAAGCAAAAATGAACAAATGGGACTATATCAAGCTGAAAAGCTTCTGTACAGCAAAGGACACCATCAATAGAACAAAAAGGTATCCTACAGTATGGGAGAACATATTCGTAAATGACAGATCCGATAAAGGGTTGACATCCAAAATATATACAGAGCTCACACACCTCAACAAACAAAAAGCAAATAATCCAATTAAAAAATGGGCAGAAGAGCTGAATAGACAGTTCTCTAAAGAAGAAATTCAGATGGCCAACAAACACATGAAAAGATGCTCCACATCGCTTGTCATCAGAGAAATGCAAATTAAAACCACAGTGAGATATCATCTCACACCAGTAAGGATGGCTACCATCCAAAAGACAAACAACAACAAATGTTGGCGAGGTTGTGGAGAAAGGGGAACCCTCCTACACTGCTGGTGGGACTGTAAAGTAGTTCAACCATTGTGGAAAGCAGTATGGAGGTTCCTCAAAATGCTCAAAATAGAAATACCATTTGACCCAGGAATTCCACTTCTAGGAATTTACCCCAAGAATGCAGCACTCCAGTTTGAAAAAGACAGATGTACTCCTATGTTTATCACTGCACTATTTACAATAGCCAATATATGGAAGCAACCTAAATGTCCATCAGTAGATGAATGGATAAAGAAGAAGTGGTACATATACACAATGGAATATTACTCAGCCATAAGAAAAAAACAAATCCTACCATTCACAGCAACATGGATGGAGCTAGAGGGTATTATGCTCAGTGAAATAAGCCAGGCAGAGAAAGACAAGTACCAAATGATTTCACTCATATGTGGAGTATAAGAACAAAAGAAAACTGAAGGAACATAACAGCAGCAGAAGCACAGAACCCAAGAATGGACTAATAGCTACCAAAGGGAAAGGGACTGGGGAGGACGGGTGGGAAGAGAGGGATAAGGGTGGGAAAAAAAGAAAGGGGGCATTACGCTTAGCATGTATAGTGTGGGGTGGGCACGGGGAGGGCTGTGCAACACAGAGAAGACAGGTAGTGATTTATAGCATCTTAGTATGTTGATGGACAGTGACTGAACGGGGATGTGGGGGGGACTTGGTGAAAGGGGGAGCCTAGTAAACATAATGTCCTTCATGTAGTTGTAGATTAATGATACCAAAATAAAATTTAAAAAAAAAGAAAAAGCAACCACATTCTCCTTAGCTGTCATCTGCCAAGTCTTCCACCTCTCTCAGCCATAAGCAACCGCTAATCTATTCTTTGGCACTATAAATTTGCCTATTCCAAACATTTCATACGAATGGAATACTATGTTGTGTTCTTTGACTGAGCTCTTTCACTTAGCATAATGTTTCTGAGGTTCATCCATGTTGTTGCATGTATCAGTACTTCATTTCTTTGAAGGCCAAATATTTCATAGTACTGATACAACCATATTTTGTTTATCCATTAATCAGCTGATGGACATGTAGATGGTTTCCACATTGTAGCTACAATAAGTAATGCTTCTATGAACATTCACATACAAGGTTTGTGTAAGTATGTTTTCATTTCTCTTAGGTATTTCCTAGGGGTGGAATTGCTGGATCATATGGTAACTCTATTTTTCACCATTTTGAGGAAGTGACTGTTTTCCAAAGTGGCTGCTCCATTTTACATTCCCAACAGGAGTGTATGAAGATTCCGATTTTTCCGCCTCCTCACCAACACTTTTTATTACCTGACTTTTTGATTATAGCCATCATAGTGAGTTTGAAGTGGTATCACATTTTTGTTTTGGTTTGCACTTGCCTAATGATTAATAATGTTAAATATTTATTGGCCATTTATATGTCTTATTTAGAGACATGTCTACTTGTTTGCCCATTTTTTAATTGGGTTGTCTTTTTATTATTGAGTTATAAGAGTTCTATATATCCTAGATATAAACTCCTTATCAGATAATATGATTTGCAAATATTCCTCCCATTCTGTGGGTTATCTTTATACTTTCTTGGTAGGATCCTTTGAAACATAGCTTTCAACTTTGAAAAAGTCTAATTTATCTGTTTCCTACTTTTACTTATACAGCAATCCTTTGCCAAATCTGAGACTATGTAGATTTACCCTTACTTTTTATTCTAAGAGTTTTATGGTTTTAATTCTTACAATTAGGTCTTTGATCTATTTTCAGTTAATCTTTAAAATTTTGCATGTGTCTATCTTTTTGTCCTAGCACCATTTATTGAAAAGACTATTTTACCCACCTTGAATGGCATTGACACCCTTGTCAAAACTCAGTATACTTCTGACACATGGTTTTATTTATGGACTCTCAATTCTATTCCACTAATTTAAAAGTCCATTCTTTTTGCCGGTACCATACTGTTTTGATTATTGTTGCCTTGCAGTAAGTTTTGAAATAGAGAAGAGTGAGTCCTTAAATTTCATTCTTTTTCAAGATGTTTTAGGTATTCTGGGTGCCTTGAAATCTCACATGAATTTTAGGATGAGCTTGACAGTTTCTAGAAAGAGCCAATTGATAGGCATTATGTTGAATCAGATCAATTGGAGGAGCATTGGCATCTTAATATGAAGTTTTAGGATCTATGAACATGGGATATAGTTTCTTTTATTTAGAGAGAGTTCTTTCATACTCAACATTTTATTCTATTCAAGCTTTCAACAGATTGGGGTTTCACACTGGGGAGGGCAATCGGCTTTAATTAGTAAAGCAATTAAACATTAATTTCATCCAGAAATACCCTCACAGAGCCATCCAAAAATAATGTTTAACCAAATATCTAGGCACCTCATTGCGCAGTCAAGCTGACACACAAAATTGACCATCATAGGATACAATTGTTTATAATATTCCTTTATAATTCTTTTTATTTCTCTAAGTTGGTAGTTATATCACCTCTTACCTTACTGATTTTAGGAATTTGAGTCTCCTCAATGTTTTTCTTGCTTAATCAAGCTAAAGGTTTGTCAGTTTTGTTAATCTTCACAGAAACAAGTTTTGTTTTTGTTCATTTTCTATATGGTTTTTCTATAGTCTATTTATACCCACTCTAATATTTATTATTCCCTTCCTTCTGTTTCCTTTGTGTTAATTTCCTCTTATTTTCAAGTACCTTAAGGTGGAAGCTTAAGTTATTAATTTAAGATATTTTTTCTATTATAATATTTTTGCTTATAACTATAAACTTCCTTTGAGTATTACATTAGCTGAATCCCATATATTTCAGTATGTTGTATTTTTATTGTCATTCATCTTGAGTTATTTTATTTCCCTTATGATTTGTTATTTGACCCGTAGGTTACTTAGAAATGTGTTGTTCAATATCAACATATTTGTGAATTTCCCAGATTTCCTTTTGTATTGATTTCTAATTTAATTCCATTGTGCTTAGAGGACATGGTTTTTATAATTTCAATCCTTTTAAATCTAGTGAGTCTTGTTTTATGGCCCAGTATATGATCTGTCCTGGAAAACGCCCAATAAGCCCAATGTGCACTTGAGAAGAGTGTGCATTCTCCTTCTGTTGTGTGGGGTATACTATAGATATCTGCTAGGTCTAGTTTGTCTTATTCAAATGTTCTATTTCCCTCTTGATCTTCTTTCTCCTTTTTCTGTTCATTATTGAAAGTGGGGTATAATATAATAATTTTTTATTGCTGAATTTTCTTTCTCATTTCATTTCTCTCAGTTGTTGCTTAAAGTATTGTGATGCTTCATTATTAGGTACATGATATGTTTATAATTGCTATATATTCATGAGCCTTTCATTATAAAGTGTTCCTTCTCTCTAGCAAAATCTACTGTTAAGTTCCTCTAGTAGATTTTTCATTTCAGTTATTGTACTTCTCAGCTCCAAAATTTATGTTTTTTAATAATTCATTGTTTAATAAGACAGTGTTATACTTTTAATTCTTTAGACATAGTTCCCTTCTGTTCAGTTAACATTTATGATAGCTGACAAAGTATTTGTCTTGAAGTCCAATTCTGTGGCTTCCTTTGGGACATTTCCTATTGACTGTTTTTTTATCCTGTATATGGGCCATGCTATCCTGTCCTGTCTGGAAGTTTTGTTGAAAACTGGACATTTCAAATAATATGTGTTGCTGTTGTTGCTGCTGCTGTTTATTTAATGAATTTCCTGGATTAATTCTGTAAAGTCTGTATTCTGTGTTTTTGTGACCACTAAGGTCTTTGTGATCAATGATAGAACAGAGATTTCTTTAAATGCCTTGACCTAAAAATTCTCCCAGCTTTTGCCAAAGGGCTCTACATGTGTTGGGGCAAAGCTTCAATGCCCTGGCACGCAGTTAACAATTATGCCTTGACCTTCATTTCCCAATTGTGCAAAGCCTCATGGTCAGCTTTACATGAAAGAGCAGGCCCTTCTCAGGTCTTTTCTTGACACACACACAGCACTGCATATGTGCATCACCTTTTAGATTCCAAGGAAAATTTTAGAGCTCTTCAAAGGCTTCTCTGGACATCTCATTTCCCAATATTTTCCTTTTAAGATTTTGTCCAGCCCCTTGTTTTGCCCCAACTGCCTCAGAAAACTATATGGTGTTAAAGAATTGCAGCTGATTTCTTTTGACAGCCTGGGGATAGGGTTTTCCTCACTGAGAAAGCTCTGAAGTAAGGTCAAAAAAGACAGACCCTGAGAATGGAGCTTTTCCAGAGATTTTCCAAACAGGTCAAATAGTAACAATTCCTTGGGGGTGGGCCTTTGGAAAGCCCCAACCCCACTGTGTCATTTTCAGTGGCTCCTAGGCTGCTGATTTTTTTGGTTAATGTGTTTCTGAGCTTGCAGGCTTTCAGGGCTACCACGGGACTAGAGAAAACAAAATGTTCTCTGTTCCTATCAAGATTTAGCTGTTTTTCTAGAATAACTGCTTCTCAAAGTGCTGTAAGCCTTTGATTAATTTCCAGAGCTCTGAAAATGTCCCTTTTAACAATTCTGTTTTGCCAGTGTTCTCACTGATTTTTATGGAGGATCATATTTTCAGAGGTCCTTATACCACCATTGCAGAAGTGCTTCTTCCGTGCTGAGTATTTTCATATTCCTATAAATAGTCTTCAGCTTTGTTAGGGACACAGATAGATCACATGGACAGTGACCCTTTCTACTTTGGCTTTTAAATTTATTAAATGGGACCAGAGAACTGTTTAGTCTAGGGCTAATTATTTCTCATTACCAAGCAAAACTTTCTCCCCAGTGCCCCAAAATGTATAAAGGTTTCCAGTCTGGCTAGTAGCAATAGGATCTCTTCCCCTTTCTGTATGAATACCAGGTCATGTTCCCTCTAACCCTTCTGATGGTTCGTTATTGCCTTGGATTGTCCTCTCATCCACATGCACTGAAAAGTGTTCTTAATACCTATGGGAGACCCTATGTGGATACCTAAAGTTACCTCTCTGTGGAAATCTCTCTTGTCCAATATTCTATCCTGTGTGTCTAACTGCCTTGGTTTCCCTGGACTCTCAGGACTCTCTACTCATCACACCAACCCCTGTCTCAGTGCCCTTTCCCTGTACCAGGGCCTGGAAACTCTTTCAAGGCACTAATCTGGGGCAATTGCAGGATTCTCCTCACTTGTTCCCCATCTCTCAGAAATAACTGTCCTTCATTGGCTGATGTCCAGTGTGTGGAACACCGTTGTGTCCTATGTTTAGTCTCCTCCTTTGGTTGTCTCAAGCATGACATCAAATTCAGTCCCTTTTCTTCCATTTTGGCCAGAAGCAGAAGTCCCTATGTGACATACTTTTAAGTTTAATCTGCATTATTAATATTTTCTCTATCATTTTTTTCAGTTCTTTTAAGTATAATTGCCTTGCCCTCATCTCTTTAAGTTTAGGCCATGAACAAAACAATAAATCCTGCCCTGATTTATAGCATTTTGCCAATTTGTATGTTGTAAATACTACCATAATGGCCAATTTCAAGCTACTAATGTGTAATATTTTCACTAGAGACACGAGAGTTGTAAATAACCTCAAGAGCATAGATTACAGTAAAATGTTGTAAAATAATTAAGAAGTGATGAGTTTTAAGTACTGCTTTGTTTTTAACATGATTTATTTAATTGTAAGCTGATGTAGTTTAATTTTTATAATACTTATGTTTAAAAACCACCTTACAAAATTCCTGGAAATTTAACAATTGGCTCTTGTTTGATAGTATGAGCCATTTACAGCACACTGCTTCCCTATCTCTGAGATTAGAATCACTTTGGAAGCATCACTGTAAACCCATGTGCAAGGAGATTTCATCTACCTACGGACATGTATGCATGCTCCCCACTCACCAAGGGTGTTAGGCCATCCCAACAAATACACAAAGCAAGCATTTGACCACCTTTTCCTCCTCAGAGTACAAATAGCTATCCTCAAAATTCCACCATTAAAAATTCATTACTATAGATTTTGAAGTTTTTTTGATTTTTAAAAGTCCCCTTTTAAAATGGCAAGGTATTTCCTGTGAGTAGTAATACCTCAAGCCTTTTAATCAGCTAACACCCTTATGGATACTTGGCAGAGTAAAAAGTCCTATGTCACTGGCACATAGGCTCTGTCCTTGGCACAGGAAGTGGGGGTGAATGTGGGAGGGCAATAAAAAAGAAAAAGTAAATATATGCCCCCAAACTGCCCTTTTCATAGTCTTCCATAAGGTTGGCTCCAGGGTGTCCACATGTGGGACTGAGTTTTTAAATACTAAGAGAATAGCTGGTACCTTCTTCTATGTTGGCCTGATAACTCACTAGCAGGGAACACTGTATGAGCTGCTGACCATTCTGTCTTGCCCATCCCCTCAAGAACATTCTTATATCAGAGAAAAACTTGGAAAAAGATAAAGATAACAAGATCATCCATAAACTTTAGATGTTTAATATACCCTTATAAAATAAAGTAAAATACTCCTGTAACATAGCCACACCAAAAACATAAGAAAATGAGGAATGTTCAGCAATTTGTACAAGTAGAGAAAAGGATACTAAAATGAGAAACCAGAGAAGCTGAGGAAGAATCTGCTATAGGAAATGGGCTTTGTCATGAAATTGCCATTTTTTGCCTGAGGTCAAAATAATATTTTTGCTCAGAATTAGAAAACAAAATTATAAATGGGTGATATATATAAAGCCCATCAATAAATATGTAGACTCTGCAACCTTTTTAACTCCTTTGAGGAAGAAGTGTGAGAAAAGCCATATCAGTCCCATCTAACCATAAATCAGAAATTCCTGTACAAGTCTGTTAGGCCCATCCACCAAGGAGGCAGGACAAATTCCCAGTGGGCTTCACTGAGTTTCCAGGAGCAGAGCACTACTGAATATCACCCCCAAGTCACCTAGTAAAGCCCCTCACCTCCTCCTAATCCCAGATCCAGGGCAACCTCTCAGTACCTACCATGAGTGGAATCTATTAATTTAGATTTATCACTCCAGAAAGAAATAGGTGACATCAATCTGTCCCCATCAGCACAGCTATGGGAATGTGAATGATCCCTCTTTCAGATTTTCATATTTTTTTAAGGTAAGAAATCTAAAGTGGATATCTTAGTCAGCTTGACCTGCCAGAACAGACCACCACAGACTGGGTGACTTAAGCAACAGAAATTTAGTTCTCACACTTCTGGAGATGGGGAAGTCCAAGATCAAGGTGCTGGCTGATTTGGTTTCTGGCAAGAGCTCTCTTGTCGGACTGAAGGTAACACCTTTCCACTGGGTCCTGACACGGTGGAGAGAGCAAATGAGCTCCCTTGTGTGTTTTATTTGAGTTCTAATCCTATCAGGACCCTACCCTCATGACTTCATTTAGCCTTAATTACCCCCTTACTCCAAATATAGTCACACCACAGGTTAGGGCTTCAACATATGAATTTGGGGGACATAATTCACTCCATAGTACTCAGGAAGGTTTCTGCCACTTAAAAGGATTGTAAGCATGATCCAACTTGGTAAATGGCCAAGGAAAGAATCCTCTCTGGAGCACAACTGAAACATGGTGGTGCTGCCCTCAAATACAAGGTGAGGTACAGCCTGGGATGGCTGCACAGGTAATTCACACAAAGATTTTTGCTTCAGTCAATGTATTTCCTAGAGTATTCTTTCACCTCTCTACACTGAATGGGCCAACAAGTGGGAAAGCCCAGAACATGGAGTCAGAAGACTTGGGTTATAATCCTGACATGGCCATTTATAAGTCCTTAGGTCTTAGAGTAAATTATTAATTATTAAAAAAATTATCAATTTCTTTGATTCTGAAAATATTAATCTATTTTAAAAAGTAAATGATAATCGCTCTGTGAGGTAGGCAAGAGTAAGTGAAATAATTGAATGAGATGATGTATGTAAAAGAAATTGGTAATCATAAAGCTCCAGATAAATACCAGGGACCATTAAACTAAAGAGAGAACTTAAAAGCCTCCTGACTTCTGACTCCAGAGACACATTTCATCTGGAAGAGACAATGGCAAAGGGGGCCTTTTTAATTAGAACACTAGTATCCTAAGACACCAGTATTTGAGGATAGCTAAAAGTCTTACACGGCACAGTAAATTATAAACATAACTGACAGAACCGCTTACTATAAGTACTAGTACAAGATGACTAATGATATAAATAACATGAAAAAATGTCCTGATCAACTGGTATTCATCAAATTATGTCCACAAATCACTAGTGTTCCTCAGGTTGCACCGAGGCGGTCTGCCACCAAAATCAATCTGTGGCAGTCATTTCTTGATCTGCAGAAACAATTTTAGTTCATGGGGAGAACTTTCTCCATTTCAGGTTTTTCAGTCACAAATTCCTCTTAAATCCCTTAGTTACTGCTGGCAGACAGCAGAACAAGTGAACCTGCAGCAAAAGAACACCTCAGAAAAGCATATCAGGTGTCACTGGTGGCTTGCTTTTATTCATCCGTGGTCACATAGTTGTGTCTGTACTTTAAACTGCTATTAAAAATTCCCTGTAGTCATATGATAATATGAAACATACTGTCTCAATCCCTTCTGTAAGAGCCATTTGCCCACAAGGGAAACTGGTGGGAGAAAGGACAGACAATGAAAGACAAGTCAATTGTAACCTGAAGCAATCTTGGAGGTAGAAAATTCTGGAAGGCAGCCAAAGTTTACAGCAAAGAAAACCACAATTCACATCAGCATTTAATCCAGAGATGAGGCTGTAGACAGGATGGGTAGCTTGGAGAACAGGCAGCATGATGAGATGGGGCTTGAGTTGAGTCAGGAGATGAAAGATTTGCTGAGCAGAGATTTTATGTGTTAGTATGCCCCTCTGTTTACATGGTGCTCAGTGCATATTGAGGTAATGATGCAATGCTTAAAGAAGTTGGATTAAATTTATAGCAATATTTTATAGGGTCCACAGAGTAGCCTGACTTCCAGGTGATCTGCTGTGCAGATTTCAGAAGCACTGAGTTTAAGCTGTGGATGACAGTCATAGGGGATCATTAGTAGGGAATCAAGATACTCTGGCAATAGTCACAATTCTTGGAAGGGGCACAATAGAGGAAAACCCTCTCTTCGAATCACATACTCTTCGGAGTCTCTATTGAAGAAAAGATCTTGGGTTGGCTTACCTTATGATGGAAATCACAATGACTCATTAGGTTGGCTCTGAGCAGTATGACTGCTATTTCTGGAAATTAGCACTCAAGAGGCTATAGGTATAGAGCTCAGAAAATCAGAGCAACCCCATTTTGGGGTCCTGTTCTCTTCTACCTTAGGAGTACAGGCATATGATACTGAACTGACTCTAGGGTCAAACTGAAAGTTGATTCAATCTGTATTATCTGTTTATTTCAGCTGTAAAAACAGCCCAAACCAGTAATTAAGTCTCAAACTTCATTTCCTTTAGCTTGAGTCATCCTGTTTGCCTATCTTTAGGGAGTAAACACATGACTGATTAGTGTGTCCCTACTTGGTGCTGTATCTAACCAAGTGGTGTTTAAGTATCATAAATGTTGCTAATACTATGCACAGTGCATTATTTATGTAACTAGTTGATTTTAAGGCTGGCATTGTTCTTAGCTTTCGCCTTCTTATGTCCCTCATTCCACAGACAAGGAAACATAGAGAAGAGGTAATGTGACTTGCTCAAGTTCGTATTTCAAATCAGTGAAAGAGCTGAGACTAGAATCCAGGTCTCCTAATTCCCAGGACACTATTCTTTAAACCCCACTATTTTACACATAGAGGTATGTACCATTATTTCCAGGTAAATGCCCTGATACATTTTCATCTTTTGTTTTGAAACTGTACTGTTGTAACATTTCAAGTCCTAACCTTGTATGTTGGGGCAGACAGGGTGGTGGAGAACCAACCAGCTTTGCAGGAAATATATCCTCATGCAAAAGTAAAACCCCTCTGTAACAACAAGGGTGACCTGGTTTTAGAGATCCCAATATACAAGACAAGAAAGTTACAAAGCAGTCACACTGAAGGAGATTATACTATAAGGGAATACTCAGCAGAATTTCTTGAATGCATTTAAAGCATTTAAAATCATCACTTGGCAGAACCCTCTGGGACAGAGAAACAGAGTTAAAATGTTAAAGCCACTGCCAGATGACAACCAAGAAGAAGGCAAAATAAGCATCTTTGCAGTAAAATGGAACTCATGAAGAAATAGAAATCTGTCTGGCAGAAACTCAGTTTTAGCCCAAAAATATCCAAGCCCTGCTAACCAGCCTAGTGAAGAGCCTTCTCAGTTACACAGAGAGCAGCAGTCCCACTCTTCTATCACTCAGACTTCAACTTGGATATCATATTGAGGTTCTCAATACTTCACCCACTATAGTTTAACAATTACCAAGTCCTGTTTTTCCTTCCTTCAAAATAACTAAAATTCTTCTCTTCTCCATTCTGACTGCTAGCATTCTAGATGGGACTACATTATCTTATGGAAAAAGTCCCATTCTCCCCTACTCTAATTTACCATTTACACAGCCATAGGAGTCACCTTATGACATGCAGCTTTCTTGATTACATTCTGTTTAAATCTAGAATGACTTCCCAATGCCTGTAAGCTCAAGGCCTAGCTTCTCAGCCAGATGTTCAATATCCACAAAGAAACAGGCCCAGATTCCCTACTCCTCCATACTTCCTTCTCTTCTCAAACACTGTGATATCCAAGACAGTGCCGATCGCCAGTCCTACACTGGCCTTCATGCTCAGCCATTATGATCCAACTCAAGTTTCTCTCTTCCACATGCCTTTCTTAACCACCTCTTGATAACTGCAGCTAATCTTGATCTTTACCATTTTAATGAGTGCCAGCTTTACTCAAGGCACTGATCTCCTCACTTGTTTAGAAATGGAAGAAACTAACAGGTAAAACTTAAGACCTCTTTGATTTAGTCTTGCTTTGAAACAGACAGATGGACAAATGTTCAGACAGCTTCGATGTCTGTTAGTATGGCTAACTTAAAGGGTTCCCCAACCTTTCTTCCTCTCAAGATGAAATGGACTTCATTTACTACACAATACCCATTTGTTAGAGAATCTTATAGTATGTGAGAAGGAAGGGACTTTAGATCATTGATTATACACTGTACATGAGAAAACAGAGGTACATGTCTGTTTCCTGGGCTTTCTGATTTCTTTCCCTTTAGAAAGCAATGGCTGGTAAATTAATAATACAATTTTAGAAAGAAGTTCAGCAGTATGTATCTTGAAAAATGCTCATGTTTTTTCACCCAGTAATTTGACTTCTGGGAAGCTATACTGAATGAATATCCCTAAATATATATAAAAATCTTTATGTACAAAAATACTGATCACAGCTTTATTTATAAAACTGGAGCTAAGTAGAAGAACCCTAAATATCCCCAAACTGGATACTAGTTAAGTACGTTATTGTATATGCCATCTGACCCACTGAAATATTCTGTAGACCTTTCATATGGTATCTTAACATATGATAGTAAGAAACATACTGTCTCAATCTCACCTAGCAGAGCCATGTCCTCACATAGAAAATTGGTGGCAGGAGGGGCAGGAGATTCCAAGTGTTATTACACATAATAATGTGTGGGAAATTGTTAGCAAATATTAAGTGAAGAAAACTGGATAGAAAACTATATACAAGATAAATTCATTTGAAAATGCAGGGTAGGGGAGAGATTGCAAAGATTTCTTTAAGTTAACTCACATTGTTTAGATTTTTTAAATGAAAATTCATGATTTGCTAGTTTAAGTAAATTTTTTGTAATTTTTATTTTAAAATAATTTCAGACACATAGAAAAGTTGTAAGAACAGTACAAGGAACTCCTATGTACAATTCACCCAGATTCCCCAATTGTTAACTTAAAAAACCTTTTAAAGATGTCCATCTGCCCTGAGGACCAGAAGAGACACTTCTCCAAAGAAGAAATTCAGATGGCCAACAAGCACATGAAAGGATGCCCCACATTGCTAATCATCAAGGAAATGCAAACCAAAACCACAATGAATACCACCTCACACCAGTTAGGATGACCACTCTCCAAATGACAGGAAACAGCAAATGCTGTTGAGGATGAGGAGAAAGGGGAACCCTCCTACACTGTTGGTGGGAATGTAAATTAGTTCAACCATTGTGGAAAGCAATATGGAGGCTCTTCAAAAAACTAAATATAGAAATACCACCATTAGACCCAGGAATTCCACTCCTAAGAATTTACCTGAAGAAATCAAGATCCCTGATTCAAAAAGACATATACAATCCTTTGTTTATCACTGCACTATTTTTAATAGCCAAGATATGGAAGCAACCTAAGTGTCCATCAACAGATGAATGGATAAAGAAAAAGTGCTATGTATATATAAGGGAATATTATTCAGCCATAAAAAGAAAGGGAATCCTGCCATTTGCAACAACATGGATGGATCTAGAGGGTATTATGCTCAGTGAAATAGCCAAACAAAGAGAGACAAATACCAAGTGATTTCACTCATTTGTGAAGTATAAAAACAAAGCAAAACAGAAGGAATAGAAGAGCAGTGGACTCATAGACACCGAGAAGGGACTAGTGGTTACCAAAGGAAAGGGGTTAAGGAGGGTGTTTGGGGAAGGACAAGGCAATTAAGGGGTGCTATAATTTGCAATCACAATATAGAAAGGTCATGGGGATGGTATTACATGACAGAGAAGACAATTAATGACTCTATAAGATCTTACTACCACAAAAGACCCCGAATAGCTAAAGCAATCCTGAGAAGGAAGAATAAAGTTGCTCCCCAACTTCAAGCTCTACTACAAAGCCACAGTAATCAAGACAATTTGGTACTGGCACAAGAACAGAACCATAGACCAATGGAACAGACTAGACAGCCCAGATATAAACTCAACCATATATAGTCAATTAATATATGACAAAGGAGCCATGGACATACAATGGGTAAATGACAGCCTCTTCAACAACTGGTGTTGGCAAAACTGGACAGCTACATGCAAGACAATGAAACTGGATTATTGTTTAACCCCATATGCAAAAGTAAACTCGAAATAGGTCAAAGACCTGAATATAAGTCATGAAACCATAAAACTCTTAGAAGACAACATAGGCAAAAATCTCCTGAATATAAACATGAGTAACTTCTTCCTGAACGCATCTCCTCAAGCAAGGGAAACAAAAGCAAAAATGAACACATGGGACTACATCAAACTAAAAAGCTTCTGTATGCAAAGAACACCATCAACAGAACAAAAAGGCATCCTACAATGTGGGGGAATACATTTGTAAATGACATATCCTTCAAGAGGGTAACATCCAAACTATATAAAGAACTCACATGCCTCAACACCCAAAAGTCAAATAATCCGATTAAAAAATGGGCAGAAAATATGAACAGCCAATGCTCCAAAGAAGAAATTCAGATGGCAAACAGACACATGAGAAGATGCTCCACATCACTAATCATCAGGGAAATGCAAATTAGAACCACAATGAGCTATCACCTCACACCAGTTAGGATGGCCAGCATCGAAAAGACTAAGAACAACAAACGCTGGCAAAGATGTGGAGAAAGGGGAACCCTCCTACACTGCTGGTGGGAATGTAAGCTAGTTCAACCATTGTGGAAAGCAATATGGAGGATCCTCAAAAATCTAAAAATAGAAGTACCATTTGACCTGGGAATCCCACTCCTTGGAATATAACCAAAGAATACAAGTTCTCAGATTCAAAAAGACATATGCATCCCTGTGTTTATTTACAATAGCCAAGATATGGAAGCAACCTAAGTGTCCATCAGTAGATGAATGGATAAAGAAGAGGTGGCCCATATACACAATGGAATACTATTCAGCCATAAGAAAGAAACAAATCCTACCATTTGCAAGAGCATGGACTGAGCTGGAGGATATTATGCTCAGTGAAATAAGCCAGGCAGAGAAAGACAAGCGCCAAATGATTTCCCTCATTTGTGGAGTATAACAATGAAGCAAAACTGAAGGAACAAAACAGCAACAGACTCACAGACTCCATGAAGGGACTAGTGGTTACCAAGTGGGAGGGGTGTGTGAGGGTGGGTCGGGAGGGAGGGAGATGGGGCTTGACGGGTATTATGTTTAGTACACATGGTATGGGGGTTCACGGGGAAGACAGTGTAGACAGAGAAGGCAAATAGTGAATCTGTGTCATCTTACTACACTGATGGACAGTGACTGCAATGGGGTATGGATGGGGACTTGATAATATGGGTAAATGTAGTAACCACATTGTTTTTTCATGTGAAACCTTCATAAGAGTGTATATCAATAATACCTTCATAAAAAAAAGATCTTACTATGTGATAAACAGTAACCCCACTGGAGGGGGTGAGGACTTAATAATATGGGTGAATGTTGAACCACTATATTGTGCATTTGAAAACATCACAAGATTGTACATCAATGATACTTTAATTAAAAAATTACTTATCAAAAAAAGTCCCTCTGCAATGAGTATTTGGCCAATAAGCTCCTATGTGAACTTTAGATTCCAAAATGAAGGGGTAACAGAAAGGAGAAACTCATTTCTCATACCCTGTGGGATCTGAGATAAAAGCCAGCCCCAAGACTAATAATCAGATGCAAGACTTTTAACCAATTACACTGCCTATTATTTGCCAAGATTAGTGTCATCCCATTCTATCTTTCCTTTGACTAGTTCAAGGAACATCATGCAGACAAAGTGATAATGAGTGTTGAGCAACAGATTTAAACTCCCCCATGCAGCTGAGGTACTTGAGGGAGACAAATACATATTTTTCACTCATGTCTTCACTCTAGTGAAAATGAAAAGCATTGATTCAATCCAGCTGCCAACAGTTCTACATAAATCTCGTGGTCATCAAAGACAAGTGAATAGAGAGTTGAAGACCTTACAAAAATAAAAACATCAGATGTGTATAGCCATGAAAATGCATTATGCAAATTAAGCACTCACATTTTAACATAGATGCTATATATTTCTATTCTGAATGTGAAAGAGACCTCTGTATTATAGACATTTTAGAGGTAAAAGAGACATTGAAATCATCTAGCACTGTCCAATAGAACTTTCTGCAATGATGAAAATGCTGTATACCTGTTCTGTCCAATGTGGTATCCATTAGTCACCTGTGGTTATTAAGTGCTTGAAATGTGAACTGGTGCACCTGTAGAATTGAATTTTCTATTTTATTCCATTTTAATTCACTTAAATTTAAATGACCACACATGGCTAGCAGCTACTATAGTGGACAGTGGAGCTCTAGACCCTTTACCACTCTAAGTAGAAATTTCCTTTCCAGTTCCCCTGATCTTTTTGCCCTCTTTCTGATTATCACATCCACTCCTCTCAGCTCCAGTTACTACTTATAGTGATGGTGCTCAATCTTGGGTGCATATTGTACTCACTCACTATGCACTCTCATAGTACAAGTAGGTGAAATATCTCTTCAGAAATTGGCTGTTAATTTTATTGAGGATCCCTTGTCTGTGACAAGTCATTTTTCTTGCTGCTTTCAAGATTCACTTTTTGTCTTTTGAGAGTCTGATTATAATGTGTCTCAATGTGAAATCTCTTTGAATTTGGTCTTCTTGGAGTCTGTTGACCTTCTTCGATATATATTCACATATTTAATCAAATTTTGGAAATTTTTGGCCATTATTTCTTCAAATATACTCTCTGCCACTTTCTTTCTCCTCTCCTTCTGGGACTTCCATTATGCATCTGGTAGTACACTTAATACTGTTTCACATACCTCTAAGGTGTTATTCATTTTTCATCATTCTTTTTTACTTTCTGCTCTCCAGATGGGATAGTTTCAACTGATACAGCTTCAGGTTGATTGATTCTTTCTTCTACCTGCTCAAATCTGCTGCTCAGCATTTTGGCAAACACTGTTGGGGAGGCTACTACAACTCTGACAAAATTCCAAGGGGAAGTAAAACAAAAGCAATCCTCTGAGCCGATTCCTCTTTTTCATGCAGCAGTTCAACACATATCTAGTGACCTGTCAAAATACACAATCACAAGTCTTTGAGAACAGAGTCCATATTGCCCCCCTTGGCACCAGTAAGCCACATTAAGAGTGTGAGCTACTGTCCCCCTGGCTATCTCCAAGCTAAGGTGCCAAGGCTGGTAAGCAGTTCAGTAAAAATGCCACAAAACTCTTATTTAGTAGCTCCTTTCTTCATTAAGCACTACTCTGATTTATTGTAAGTTCTTTTTTGATTCCAGAGATCAGAAAAAGTTTATTTTTATGATCTTTGCTAGGTTAATCATTGCATTAGTGGAGAGATGGGTTTTTGGAGTTCCTTATGCTAACACTTTTTATAACATCCTTTTTTCCTTAATCGAATTTTTTGTGGAAAGTTTTCCACATTTATATTTTCATTTAAACTGTATTTTTTTGTCCAGCTCCACATAAAACCTAAATAAGATACTTCTTGTAATTTATATCTTAACTTGGGAAGAAATTATATTGTTATTAGGTTGAGTCTTTCTATTCAGCAACATAGTGTGCTTTGCTGTTTATTCTCTTTGGTCTTGTTTCATCCCCTTCAATATTTTCTTTTACAGAGATCCTGTTCCTTACTCCTGAATAGCTTAAGATATTGTCACTGTTGTGCTTTGTATTTGTTTCAGTTCAGTTTCTGAGTGGTGATGATTACTGTTTTAAACTTTTTAAAGCTATCGATAGTTGTATATTTTCTTGCATTCTGTCACCTTACTAAAGTCTCCTGTTAGTTCTAACAGATGTTTGTAAAGTTTCTCATATGCTTTATGATATAATAAAAGGTATATAAAATGCATGTAGTTAATTTTGTCTCACCTGTTAAATTTGTAATCTTGTCACTTCCTCTTATTAATCAGAACCTTAAAATTGAATAGTAGTGTGGATAGTGGAATCTCTATCTTGTTCTCTATTTTAATGGAATTGGGTCCAGTATTTCACAATTTATTGTGATATTTATTATTGATTTGAAGTAGTCTTTCATGTATAGGTAGTTTACTTCTGTTCTAATTTCATTTAGAGTTTTTTTTTAATGAAAAGGTGCTGAATTAAAGCCAATTATTTTTTCATCTATTTATATAGTCATATTTTCTTTAAGTTGTTGACTTATTGCTGAATTGTATTGAAAGTTTCCTTATATTGAACCGTGCTTGTATTTATTGGATAAATCCCACTTGGCCATAATGTAATATTCTTCAAATTAACTACTCTTTTTAACTTGCTAATATTTTATTTAGATTTTGGGAGATTATTTTTATGGTTGAAATTGGTCTAGGATTTTCATTTTTGTGTATCTTTATCAGGTTTTGATATTAAGATTATGCTAGCTCTGTAGAATTAATTGAAGAGTGTTCTTTTTCTATACTCTGAAATATTTTTAATACCAAGGTAATCATCTGTATTTCTTAAAAGTTCTATATACAGCTGTGACACTACCTGAGCTGAATGACTTTAATTGGTAGATATTTCAAACTATCTTTATGTCCTCTATAATTAGTAATCAGGTCAGTTCTTCTACTTATTTGTGGTTAAATTTTGGTAATTTTCCA
Organism: Manis javanica; assembly: GCF_040802235.1. NCBI lineage: Eukaryota > Metazoa > Chordata > Mammalia > Pholidota > Manidae > Manis > Manis javanica. The sequence goes on along the minus strand of NC_133174.1, from coordinate 102,617,477 downwards.
GAAAACATTGTCACTTAGGAAGTCTTTGGCTTGTAACAGAATAACATGCCTAAAATTGGGTTAACAAAAAGTGAGTTTTAATCTCACATGACCGGAAATTTAGAGGTTCAGCAGCTTCCAGATTGGTTAATTCAGTGGTTCAAAGATATCATAAAGGACCCAATTTATGCCATCCTCAGAATGTAGGCTGTATCTTTAAGGTTGGTTCTCCTCATAGTCCAAGATTGCTGCCAAAGTTTCTAGTGTCACATGCAAATGATAACATTCAGAGGCAAAAAAGGGAAATATTTCTTTTTTTACATCTTTTAAGGAAAAAAACTTTCTCAGAAGCCCTCCAGTACATCTCATTGGCCAGAATTGCATCAGATGCTCAAATCTGGGTCAATCACTGACCAAAGAAATGGAATTACCAATACAGAGTTAGTCTTAGACTTACTAAGACTCTTTCCTTGAGATAAAGGAGGGACTCCTTGCCTGGAGAGGAGGTTAAACATACGAACAATAGCAGAGCTCAATGACAAAGCATTGCCCCATTTCTAGACCCATCACTATTTCATGTAGTTATTCAATACATATCTATTGAGAGCCTACTGTGTGCCAGGCTCTGGGTATAAAGTAGTAAATATGACAGATAAGGTTCTTGTTATTATGTAGTTTACATTTAATGAAAGAGCTAAATGTTAAAATAATCAACAAAGAAAAATGTGGTCATTTCAAATAGTGATATGTTCTTAAAGAAAATCATGTCAGCATAATGACATAGCAGGTGACATGTGAGGGGATTGCTACATTAGAAAATGTGGTCTTTGAAGGCTTACTGAGGAGGTGTCATTTGATCTGAAACCTACATGATAAAAAGGAAACAGATGATTTAGTGGAAGAGGTTTTTAGGAATGAACCACATATGCAAAGGCCCTAAGATGGCAGATTCTTGAGAGGTTTGAAGAATAGGGAGTCTATGTGCTCTCAAACAAGCCATAGTGTTCTATATACCTACACCTGAATACATACTGTGTCCATTGTCTAGAATGACCATCCCTACATTGCTCTCTAGCAAACTCCTACCAACTTTTGGAGACATAGGCCAAATATTTCCTCTTCAATTACCTCCCCAGGTAGAATTGAACACTTCCTCCTTTGTGTCCCTCTTATATAGTAGAATCTTTATCACACTGTAGTACATTAACTGATTTTCATTCTTGTCTCTCCCTCTGGACTTGAAGGCAAGGACTATGTCACTGATACATGTATATTTGTATTGCCCACTACCAAGTGCTCTGTGCCTGACAAATAATAAGTGCCTAACAAGTGTTTATTAGATTGAAACACTGAATATCTACTAATCCTAGCACTATTACAGGCATTATATATAACACATACAAAAGAATCTACCTTCATTGAAGGAGTTGAGAATGTAGACTCTGGAGTCAGAATCTTGGCTCTAATCCCATTTCCACCACTTACTAGCTATGTGGGGAAAAAAGCCCTGAGCTGGGGAGTGATCTGGGATGGGATTTGGCAAGACCACTTTGTGCCCTGGCTTTCTGCCCAGCCCATTGATTAAGCTCTTTAAATCACATCATTTAAGCCCACAAATGCCACAGATCCCATTAGACAATCTCCTCTAGCTAACAGCACAGAAAAGAAAGAACATGATAAGCCCCCTGAGGCAGCCTGTCAGACCATTCCCAGTTTTTCATGCTTGGGGAACTACATTGGGAATGAGGTTCACTCATAGAGTGCTGGCTGGTTTCATGTTGTTTGCTTAAGAATACACCTCAAGGCCAGTACATAATGCTGGGAAAGCTAACCTCATCTCTTGGCTTAGGTTAATGGCAGATAAGTGCAGTCTGCCAAGAATAAAGGTAAAGGGTGATGAGAAGGGATCTTTCCAATAATACATCCTCAAGAGATGTCAGAAACTCCATCATTAGTTACTTACTCCAGAATAATGGCAGAGTAGGACCAACAACCAGCATAAAGAGAAAGGATTGGTCTCAGAGCCTGGAGTGAGGCTGAGGCTAAAGCTGTGAGGGTCAAGTGGGACCAGTGGTGACTGGAAGAGTGCAAGGCATTAGGAAAGTTATTAGGCATCTGGGTAAGCCTATACGTAGATAGACAATGCAGGGAACCCATTTTACTCTAAATGCATAGTGTAAAGGTGGGCATGGATACATAAAAGAGATTTCCAAAGTTAGACACCAGGCCTCTCCTTTCCCTTCCATCACATCTTTCCTGTCCTAGAGACACATCTCTTTACTCCCAAGGCCATAGCAACTTTCCCAAGCAAAGAATCCACATTAAGGTGTTATTACCTATTAGTTATGTGACTGATTATTCCTTCCAGGGGTAATTTTAGAAATGCAATGCCTTAAAGCAAAGGAGTGATTCCCTAATTGTACACTCTCAGGCAAACCTCTGGAGGAGATAGTTTTCTCTACAGGGGAACACTATAAGGCTTCACATAACATAGCCCACTAGAAATGCAATAGATCCGATAAGTTTCAAATGCAAGAGATAAAACTAGACTCTGAGTCAACTATATATTAGCCAATTATACTTACTTCAAATCTCAAATTACTGTGATTTTACTGTCCTCTCTCTTCACTACTATAACCCATGCATCTGGCACATAGTGCAAGTTCAATGAATGGTACTGCTTATTGCCTCCATTTTTATTACTATTAGAAGCAGTGGTAGTAATAGTGTTGCCCTAGTACCTGGCAAAGTGCCTGGGGCATATTAAGTATTCAAAACTATTACAATTATTTTATTGTACCATCTCTTGGCATAGAGCCTGGCACATAAAAGAGTATGAAGTGAGGGAGTTCCTTTCATTCTCACTTTTCCCTTACAGTTTCCCCCACAGCTGTGCCTTACTAAATTAGGCAGAGATCTTCCTGTAGCAATAATGATTAGTCCAGCACCACCAGTGACACCATCTGAAAAGACATACTCCTTTTGTCCATGGTAGCCTCTTAAGTGACAAATGGGCAGCAAGTTTTAAGATCATTTTTAAGATGGAGAAACTGAGGTTATGAGATACTACCTCGGAATTTTAGTTCACCTCTAATCCCTATATCAATAGTCTGGAAAATATACCTCGCACCACTGTCTCACTACCTTTGTTCTTGCGCTCTGCAGTAAGAAGAAGTCAGGGATCTTGCCCTGGACGATGCTCACATTTAATTGATCCACCAAGGACTTGTGTAAGAACTACGTCCTCCATGAAACCTCTGAGATTTCCAGCCCTCGCTGAGCTCTTTCTGAAATCTCAAAGCATCAAATCAGTACCACATAATACAGTATTTCATTCCATGACCATGCCAATCCTCCTTAGTTAGGTTGTATTTGCTCATTAAACATCTATGTTGTTGAATACCTGCCATGTTCCAGACCTTGTGTGAGTGTCGAGAAGGGAAGAATCAAGCCACCCCACCCTACTGGCAGGAACACGGTCATGCAGTTGGGTGACACTGAAGAAACATGATCCAAGTTCCAGCAGAGAACTCAGAGGGATATTGGCTAGCTTTCTGAAACTATTAGGAGAAGACTTCACAGAGAAGGGGACCTGTGAGCAAGGTGCTGAAGCTGAGAAGTTTATTAAGTGGAGAGAGTGGAATGAAGCCATGTGCAAAGATCATAAAAGGGAAATTCAGAGAGTATGACTCAGTATGGCTAGAACTGAGGTTGGGGTGAAGAGAGATGAAAGAGTATTATGGAAGGTTTATTCATTCATTCATCAAATATATATCAAGCACCCAGGTGTGCCATGAACTTAGCCAGGTGCAGGTGCTAGGAAAAAAGGACAGATGTAATCCCTGCACTTGAGCTTTAAAGCTAATTGGACACAATAGATGATTACCCAGTAAGACAAAGAATATGTAACTACAAATCATGAAAAGAAAAGAGTACAATAGAAAAAAGAATATGAAGGAATTGCTTTAGGGAGGGTGGTTGGTGAGGGCTGCTCTGAGGAGGTGACATTTTGTATTTCATGGAATAAATTGGGGGTGGCATAGCAGACAGACTGAAGGGGCAGAGAATGGAGTCAGGGTGATGAGTTATAAGGCTTTGGCATGGTCTAGGCAAGAGATGATAAAGGTAAGAGCCTGCTCTTTCACATCTTCCAAACGTGAGTAGTGAAGGCTTCCACTGTGTTTGCATTAACTAAAGAAATATAAATTGAATTGAGTGTTGAATCTCTCTTCAGGAGATTACATTGTCTCCTCTTCCTCCTGCCTGTTTGTTTATAATGGAGATGGGGAGGCAGGGAAGCAGACTACAATTAGTATTATTAAAGGCATTTGCTGTTAAATGAATGACAAATGCTTACTCTAAGTGCCACTTTCCCTTAGCCACTGCTGAGTGACTTGAAAATAGCACAGGAAAATATCAGTGCTTCTTGAGATGGCTAAACAGCACCCTGCCCTCAGAGATTTAGAAGAGAGAAAATTGTCATTTGGGCCTATTCGGATCAAGAGGCAACACTCACCTTCAAATACTAAGTTCCCAGAAGATCAAAAGCACATGAATTGCAAATGCCACTTGGTATAGTAGGTACTGCTCCCTCTGCCAAAGTGGGGATGTAATTACCTGGAAGAGTCAGGCAAATGTTTGTAGAAGCTTCATGTCTTCATCTTCTCTTACATGCCAGAGATGAGACAAGAGGCCCTTTATCACATTTCCATTTTCTTTTGCTGGCAAAACAGTTCAGTGATGAAAGACACTTAAATGGGTCCATCCAGACTCAGTCTCCAGAGGGTCCTGGAGGTCCCAGGGATGGGAAACAAATGGGAGCTAATCACCTAACTGGTCTAAGCCTCATCTCTCCCCTTGGGAGGATAACCACTCCTACCTCACAGGGTTAGTACAAGGAGTCAGAGAGGAATGTGCATGAATTTGATCTGTGAAGTACAAGGCAAGACCTCTATACTGTGATTCATTCTATATAATTAATTATATATATAAATTGCACAGATTATATATGTAAATTATAAATATAGATTATATATTTAGTTAATTATAAAGAAATATATTATGTATTTTATTAATTATATATAAATATATAATATAATAAAGGCAAATACTTTTTTCTTGGTCTCCCAGAGAAAGTTAGGCACATTGCAGGAACTTAATAATAGGTTTTACCTTAAAATCAACTCTATTAAAATCTGGTTTCTGATGTGGCATATAAAAAACAGACCATTCACTTCTCGGAATTGAATCAAACAGATCTGCAGACCTGTCAGCTCCTTGGTTTGGAATGGCAGAAGAAAAATGCGTGAGTGGCCAGAGTAGGAGCATGGCTTGGCCTATTGGAGCTAATACGCCTTTCCCAGTGAGCAGTAGACAAGAAGCAAGGGTTCAGTTACCACTAAAACAGACTTCAATCCAGGATCTGCATCTGGGGCAGCTGCAAATGTAATCCTGAAAATTAATTTGTGCAGGCCTTCAGGCCTAGGGCCCGAAGGAAATTGGCCAAAGATAAGCTCCAACTTTGAGTCACTAATCAGAAGCATTATTACAGGTATTTTCAGACAGCAAAAGGGAAGGAAGGAGCAAACTTGTTCCATGTCTCAGGAGGTCTGACCTGTGCAAGTTGCTTTGATAATGTATTATCTCATTTAACTCTCATAATAGATACGGGAAGTGAGAACTATTCTGTAACACAGGGTCCAGTACATGGTAAGGAGTCACTAAGTGATAACTGCCATTAATGTTGATATTTATAACCTTAATAATAACTGAAGCACAGTGGGTTTGAATAACTTATCCAAGGTCACAGAGCTGGTAAAGCTAGGATTTGGACTCAGGTCTTTCTGACTAATCAGCCTGGGCTCTTTCTACTATATTCCTTTGTGAGAGGAGAAAGATTGCAGCATTAAAACAATTTAGGATTTTCAACCCCTTAGCAAGGCTGCTTCCATAACTTGCCACTTGAAACCTTCAGGCATCTAAGAATATTTGGTCTTCCTCCCTCTCCTCACTCAGGTTTCTAAATTGCTGTGAACCATGGCCCAGTTGTACTACAAAAAGGTCAACTACTCACCGTACAGAGATCGCATCCCTCTGCAAATTGTGAGGGCTGAGACAGAGCTCTCTGCAGAGGAGAAAGCCTTCCTCAATGCCGTGGAGAAGGGGGACTACGCCACTGTGAAGCAGGCCCTACAAGAAGCCGAGATCTACTACAATGTCAACATCAACTGCATGGATCCACTGGGCCGGAGTGCCCTGCTCATTGCCATCGAGAATGAGAACTTGGAGATCATGGAACTACTGCTAAACCACAGTGTGTACGTAGGCGATGCTTTGCTCTATGCGATCCGCAAGGAAGTAGTGGGTGCCGTGGAGCTTCTGCTCAGCTACAGGAGGCCCAGTGGAGAGAAGCAGGTAAGACAAGTCTCTACAGGCTGGGAGATAGCTGGGGGAATTACAGGGTGCCAGGGTCAGAAGCCTTGACATTAGGGAAGGTTAGGTAGGCTGAAGGTGAGAAGCCCTATTATGGCATGAGAGCCCTCTGCCCTCAGAAATAGCATCAGTGATCTGAGGTGGTATTCTAGAGTTCCCCTGCATGACTCACACTGAATTTTACTCATTTGTCTCTTCCTTATTAGTATTTGCCTATATTCATTCCATGCTTCACAACCCAAAGTGTGCTCTACATTTTCAGAATATTCAAGCTCCTTCTATCCACCCTACCCTCTGCTATCTTCATTTATATCCTCTACTCAAAGGTTACATTCTAGAAAAGGAGAGATCAAACACAGCCCTGAGTTTTCTCCTTCTCATCAGCCTCTCTTTTAAAGGAGTACAGGAGGCCTTTAACTTGAGTGAAACGGTGCAAATGGATATAGGGATTCACGTATTTTTCCAGTACCAGTCATGTGACTGCATTCCACCTGGAGATGTCAGGGTTTTTGCCTCTGTGTTTCTCCTATTCTCCAAGGCACCTCAGTTTGATACTCTGGAGTCATCTTTGAGTCCTTCCTTTCCCTTGTCTCCATGTCTAATCCCTAAACCCTGTGATTTCTTCCTTCCCCATCTAAGAATACTTAGATCTTTTACCTACTTTCTGTCCTCCTTGGCTGAGATCCCACCACTCTGCTGCTGGTTCTCATAATCTCTCTCCTAGATGAGTGATTCTTAAAGCACAGTTTCTGGGCCAACAATGCTTGCATCAGCAGGGGAACTTGTTAGAAATGCAGATGCAAATTCTCAGGCCCCACCACAGATTGAACAGAAGCTCTGGGGAAGAGGCCCAGCAAACTGTGTCTTACCAAGCTATCCATATGCTTCTGATGCGCTCTCAGTTTGAGAGCCACTGTTCTAGACTAACATGAAAATCTTCTAACTGGACTCCCTGCCATTAGCCTCTTTCTTTCACTCAAGCCATCCTGAACAATGATGCTGGCTTATTCTTCCTGAAATAGCATAACAATCCTGTCATTCCTGTGCATCTTTTCAGTGACTACATATCTAATCATAAGAGAACCCAACTCATGAAGCTTAGCACTCAATACCCTTCATCAATGGTCTTTTCCAGACCTGTTTCCCCCTAGTCTCTTCTAAACCCTCCAAGTCATACAAGTCCCCTCACTCTCTTCATTTGGAGCATATCAGGGACATATAGTAGGGACAAAGAAAATGCAGAGTCATCACTCATGGCATACTACATTAAAAAGTAAAACTAATACAAGCCAAAGCCAAAATTGCAAAGCGCTTCGAAGGTATTGATAATGAAAACACTCAACATTAAACCTTGCAGGATATGGCCAAAGCTGGGTTTGAAGGAATTTCATAGCTTTAATACTGGCCTGGTTCAATAAAAAGGAATGAAAATAAGCTAAGTGATAACTCAGACTAAGAATTAGAATAGATAGAGCAGAAAGCAAGATGCGAGATTAAACATTCCTTGATAAAGGGCCTGAATCCCCCTTTCCCCATTAGCATTTAACACAGTGCCAAGAGAGAGGGACCTTGTCTCTCTTCTTCACTGCTGCATCCCAGCATTAAGAAAGTGCCTGCAATATCACAGACATTCAATAAATATTTATTGTATGATTGAACAGTATGCAACTGGCAGTGTGCTAAGCATCTTACACAACTTACCTCATTTAATCCTCCCAGCAAGTCTGTTAGGTGAACACTATTATTATTGTCCCCATTCTACCAATGAGAAAAATGGACTCACAGGATGGCTTAGTCAATTATCCAAAATCACAGTAAATGTCAGAGCCAGGATTCAAACCCAAGCAGCCAACTCCTAAACCCACTCTCTTAACTACTAGGCTAGACTGCTTCACCAGCAGTCTGAGGACATCTTAGAATTACCAGCACAGGAGTTCTGAGACAGGGCAGATCAGCAGAGGATGAATGAGCTCTCTGGAAAGGACAGGCCTACAGGATTTGGATGACTAGCAAAGAGGTAGGAACATGTTCTGTGGTCAATCAATGTCACCACCCACATCAAAACTGATTTGTTCTGTGTCCCATTTCCCCAGAGCCCTGCTAAGAGCTTGAGTGATGTAATATGTTAATCTGAACTAAAGGTTACCTGGTTCCTTAGCTCCATAATGATCTTGCCCACCTCTGAGATTATGTAGCCTTTGGCTCTACCTTTCATCTCATACTACTACATACTGTTGGCCAGCCTTACTTGTGCAAATGTCTGGTCTCTGTAACTAGATTGTCTCTTAAATGTGAGGTATAATCTAATGCCCAACTGTTTCCATGCTTCCCCCAGTAGTACCTAACCCAGTGCCTAGTGTATAATGGATGGTATATAAATATTTGCTGATGAACATAAAGGAGTTAAGTGTATCTACCAGAAAAGGACATGGCCAGCTGATTGAACAAGACACCCTGGAATTTCATATTTAATCCCATTTAGCTTCATAACTGCTTTGAAAAGAAAGGCAATCACAGTGGAGTTTCCAAAGAGGGGACTAGCCGTGCCAGCCCTATCTAACTTTTGAAAGTAGGCCAATCCTTACTTGATGGCCCCCATTTCCCCCATCTCTCCCCAGTGCTCTGGCAAACACTGAGGAAGAAAGGCACCAGGTAAACTCATTCTAAAGTACAGTGGAAGGCACAACCTCTCCTGAAGAAAGGCAGTACTTAACGCACAGTAATGGTCCATTAATGGTAGAATGTCAGGCATATGGAACCAGGGTGAAGCTATCCGGGACAGGCTGTCTTCTACCAAGATCCTTTCAGACACATGGCTAGTATAAGACCTCCTCTATCCATACTTGAATATCGCACCATATGTACAAACCCACAAAGCCATCAGCTCCACCCCTAAGTCCCTTCAGCAGCCTTCTCTTCCCTTTCTCCTCTCTCTCCCAACCCCTCTCCACACCAGCCTCTGCTAAGTTTCATTTTCTTCCATTGCTGAGAATCTCTGTGATAAGTTGTATGTCAGTAACTGTAACAACAGGCTGCCACAGTGCTGGAGGTTTGGCTTTCTGGGAGACAGAAGAGTTACCTGGGAGCTGTCAGTGATGTGAGCAAACGCAGGACCCCTGAGAGGCCTTGGGTCCAGTGGGGTAGGCTACTTTCAGGAAGCTGCTCCTCCCACCCACAGGACCCAAACACCTGTCCTTTTTCACGGAGGCCCTCTCTGAGCTTGCCACAGGATTGGGCACAGCTGACCTCCATCAATTATGGGTAGATAAACTAGTACCCTCTTTGGTTTTACTTGGCAAAGGGTCTGGCCTCAGGCTGGCAGCAAGACCCGCTCTGCTCCATCCTTACAACAGTCCATTTTGCTCTTTTCCCCCTTCTAGTCTATCAAAACTGCTCCCAGATAAGATCATAAGCCAGGCATAAATGACTAACACTGGCTTCAAGTATCAACACTAACGTGGAGACTTGCATTTTTAATAGGGACCAAGCCTTAACTCTTGAAGTAAAAATGGCTAAGCTCTATCAGATAGAATTTCCTACACCAGAAGAGTAGGAGACTAAGTGTGTGTGTGTGTGTGTGTGTGTGTGTGTGTGTGTGTGTGTGTGTGTGTGTGTGGTGCTACTCTGTTGTCTTATTGTGTGTGTGATATTCTGTGGTTTTCTTGCTGCTCCAGAAATCTGACCCTTTTGGCAGTGTCCACTCCCTATCTACTATGGTCTATTTCCATAGGGGTAGACTTTGGACACCTGGGTGATTTGTGATTCTTTGGGGTAAACACTCCTAAATAATCCTCAGACTTCAAAATGTTTGGACTACAGAAAGTTTAATACCAGCCTATTTCCCATCTACCAAGCCTCCTCCCTTTGGCCCACTGAGTCTAGGAACCACTCGAGGAGCATCATCAGCAGGGAGCCAATCCAGCTACAAGCCAGAGATCCTGTATCTGCGTATGGTCAAAACCAGCTCAAAGATCAGTCATTATACATACAGAGAACTTGTCAAAATGAAAATACCTGAGCCCTGTTGCCTACCTACAGAATCTGAATCTTGGGGTTTAGGCCAGGAATCAGCATTTTAAGAAGGCCACTTCCACCCCTTTCTAAGAGACCTATGTACCTTTCTGTATTTGTTTCCAAGGTTGCCATAACAAATAACCACAAACTGGGTGGCTTAAAATAAATGTATGCTCTCACAGTTCAGGAGCACAGAAGTATGAAATGAAGGTGCTGGCAGGACTCGTTCCTTCTGGAGGCTCTAGCACAGAATCCGTTCTATGCCTTGGCCTGTAGGTGCATCTGTCTAATCTCCACCTCCATCATCACATAGAGTTCTCTGTGTCTTTCCTCCATGTCGCTGGGTCCAAATCTTCCTCTTGTTGCTCTTATAAGGACACAAATCATTTGATGTAAGGGCCCACCCTAACCCAGGATGACCTTAATTTAACCTGATTATATCTGCAAAGCCCCTTTTTCCAAACAAGGTCACATTCACAGGTACTAGGGGTCAAGACTTGAATATATCTTTTGAGGGGATACAATTCAACCCACAATACTGTCTCTGAGAAATATTCATCTAGACAAGTGGTTTTCAAACATTTCAGTAGCAGAGCCTTTCATTAAATGAAATCCTGTCCAGATGTAAAAATAGACAAACAAATCAAAGCAGACCTGCCCTAGTTTAAGTGCAGGTCAGCGATGCAAGCCCCACTTGCTCACACACACACTCCCGTACCTCTTTGGCCCCTGAGAAGCAAGCATAGCCGGAAAACCACTGGTCTAGAAGGTAGAATGGCAGACTCTAACTCCGAGTTTGAGGTGCTAGTCAGCTTGCCACTAACAGGGTGGCCTTGGGCAAGCCATAAAGTCTTTTATACATACCCAGTTATAGAATCAGCCTACAGATCAATTTCCTCATACATAAAATGAAACTAACAGTACCTGCCCCTACCTAATCTTAGGGGCCTGTTATAAGGAATAAATTAGGGAAAAATAGGTTAAAATCTTCTGAAAAAAATATGTTAATGCTAGACAGAGGTCAATGACCATTAGTTTTAGCTTCACTCCCTCAGTGTTACTTAGCCTGTCATATTGTGTGGAGAGACCAGCTGGCAAGTGGCACTCATCACAAGTCACCACCAGTACTACTAGAGGGAGAGGCTTGTCACAAGCTGGCCCAATTCACAGATTGCCTCCTTCTGCCTGTCTTTGATGGCAATGGTCTCCCTTCTGTTGCCACGCAAGCTGCATGACCTCAAAAGTCATCCCTCTTCATGCACTAGAATCTAAGGATTTGAGCAAAAGGGAGGTAGAGCTGCTGGCCTCTATATCAACAGCCCACCCAAGTAATTTTCATTCTTAGTCACTTGCGTCAATGCGGTCAGGCAGAAAGAAGCTAAGCCAACCTTCTCCCTATGGCCTGCCCCTCTGGGCTCTGCCATAATTACTCATTTGTTTATGGCAGATGGCCCCAAATTAAAATTGGTCTCACAGATGAGCTAGTGAGATTAAGTCTCAATAACACTGGTAAGTGTGTTGAGATTATAGAAAGTCAAAAACAAGGCATTCCACTTACTCCTTCTCCTATCTGACCCTTGGTCTCAGGGAGAGATGGTACGTGCACAGGGGGACACTGAGGGCCCGGGTCAAGATGACTGGAGCCCAGAGAAGGGACTTAAAAAGACTAGCCTATAAATTTATATGACTAAATATGAGAGCAGAAAGTAAAGAAGAGAACTGTGAAAGTCACCCAGCTATGCATAGTCAGCCTGAAGAGGTAGAAGAGCATAGGCTTGGAGTCAGCCAGACACTTATTACACGTTTCCTTGAACAAGTTAGTTAATCTCTCCAAATTTCAGTTTTGTCATTCTGTAAATGGGAGCAATAATGGTGTCTACTCCATAGAGTTACAGTGAGAATTAAATGATATAAGCCATGCCTATTACTTAGAACAGTGCCTGACACATAATGAATACTCAGTAAATGGTGGCTCGTACTACTCCTACTCCTACTAGTTGAAGCTGTGCTTATATCATATAATGTTGACTAATCTCACTTATTCATTTTTAAAAATGTATTAAGCACCCACTAGCATATAGTAACTAAGAGTTCAGATTGTGTGACCTTGAGAAAGTTGTTTACCCTGATTGAGCATCAGTTTCCAGATCTGTATATGGAGGTTAATGATATTACCTATCTCATAGCTTATTGTGAGATTTAAATGAGAATTATTTTTTAATATTTGGCATAATTTGTGGCACACAGCATTCACTACATGGTACATTATTAACATTAGTATAAAACAGTATTTGCATTATTAACTCTTTGTTACCTGAATTGCCCAATATAATAATAGTAGGTATTTATCTCTATAATAATCTGCATAACAGCTTTAATTCTATGATTCTCATTCCAAAGTCAAAGTTCTAGGCCTAAAACATGGGTTGTATCAAGCAAGTCAAGAAAATAAATCAGCCATTTCATTAGAAGAACAGGTCAGAATGACTGCATGGCATCATATTGGCCAAACTGACTAAATGAGTTATCTCCTCTCATTATCTGTGCTTTCAGTAGACATAGCCTACTTACTCACAGAGTTGCAAAGAATTTAGAAATCTAGTCTGAAGTAATATGTTCAAGGTCACTCACCTGAACTGGCACAATTGCTTCCTATTTCCCAGGACACTCTTTCTACTACCCCACTATGCCTGTGAGGAATTATCAGAAGTGGTAACATTTACAAGAAAGATGAAAATAAACAAAGCAGCTATGGCATCTACCTACAACAACTTACTGATGACAGAGCTTCAGCAAGTGATTCTCTTCAGTTCTATTCAATTTGCTGAGTGTTTTTGACTACTAAACACATGCCTCACAATAAATTTGGGACATACAGCTAGTGCCCTCAAGAAATGTGTAGTCTTGTGGGGAGAACAAGCATGCACGTGCTGTCCAACCAGTCAGTCCATGCCTCCAAGGGACACAAAAGACTTAAGACAGTGATACTCACCTCTCAGAAAGAAAAAAAAAAGCATAATTATTTAAACCTGGTCTCCAGTAGACCAAGGGTGCTGACCGTATAATACCTCACAAGGAAGAAACCATGAAGTAATCTCAAAAGCAAGTCACTAGAGAAAAACACATGTGTCGGTTTTTTTGAGACATGACCCCACTCCTCACCCCTTTCGGGTCACCATTAACTCAGGGTTTCTTTTCTGTAGCCTCATGCTCATGGTTGTAGACAGCCCTAACCCACACACACACATGTCCAGTGGAGAAGTTTCCTATTAACCTCCATCCCAGGGCAGATGAATCTCATCTATGTGTGGCATCATCCCTCCTCCTTTACCTCACATGTACTGTTGTTTAGAGGGCAGCCATTTTCAGTCCCCTATTCGCCCAGGCTCCTCATTGTTATTGGTTTTTCTAGCTATGGTTCCTGTCACAAATTCAGTTCAAGTATGAAATGTCAGTGCAAGTCTCAGAGCTCTTTTTCTGTCTCTCCTCCTGGCTGTCCTATCGCCCCAAATACACCCTGTAAAACTGACTTGTTTTCATATGCCAACAACAAACATGGATCAGAAATAGAACAGTGCAAGGAAAAGTATGCTCCATCATCCAAAATGTGTCATGTGGACAATATAGGAAACCACATTGGATACAAGTAGACAGAAAAATTTCAAGAGAAGAACATTATAGAGAAAAATAGGATCTGAGCTGAAAAGGAAGAGCAAAGAGTATGGCACACTTGTCAGAAGGAAGTGAATGAGCAATCATGTGGGTAGTGGGAATAACGGTGATCTGTCCGCAATGGGTGCTGGGGTGAAGGGTTGGTGATGAAAGCAATGCTTGGGGCTCTTGCTACCTTCACGAGATTAGCCTCATGATGGAAGGCTCCAGATACCTCACTCAGAGTCAGGACACTGGGCCATGTGGGTGCTGAGTCTTATCACAAACAGTAGTTGTTAGATTCCTGTGCTCATCTGCCCTCTCTTTTTCTCTGATCCTCATTGGAATAAAGGAGAAGGAGTCTATGGCCACTGGCTGAGCCACTGCTTAGTTGGAACCTTAGTGAATAGTCACCACCATTCCAGTTGGTTGTTATTGGTCCTATACTGGCAGTTAAGGCCTTCTGTGTTTCATAGTTCACAAGAGAACTGAAATGGGTTGAGAGAAAGAAGCTAGACCCACTGACTACCCAGGGGCCTGGCTGGCTAGGGCTGCCCCTTTGGCAAATTTTTGTGAGCTGGCCATATTCATCTTGGCCTCTCTTCCCTTTCATCTATCTACTTCCTCAAATGACACTCTCCCTTTCCTCCCTTCCAACCGCCCCCTATACACACAAGCCCAATATCTGTGTCCTATTTGAATCTCACTGGTTGACCAACTCTCTTGGCTTCCATGATATCGTACTTACCTGGTTCCTCCTTCCTCTCTGACCACTGCCTCTTAGTCTCTTCTTTGGAATCCTTATCTTTTTCTCCCTTCAATATCAGTGTGCCCAGAGTTCTGTCACTTCTTTTTTTGTAGCCCAATATCCATCATGAGATCCATAATCTATGCTCCAAACTTCATCTAGATATCCCCACCTAGATGTACCCCCCAACATTTAAAATTCACTGTGTCCAAAAATAAAAACAGCAAACACTAATTTAGCACTTACTAGGTGCCAGGCACCATTCTAAGTACAAAATATACATTAACTCATTCAATACTCACAACCATCCTGTGATGCAGGATAATGCTATTATCCATTCTCACATGTGGAGACCTCAAGGCACAAATTGCTGACACAACCTTCTCACTCTCATACAGCCAGTAAATAGACAAACCAGATTCAAAGCCAGGCAGTCTGGTAGCACAGTTGGTGTTCTTCCTCCCTATGCTAGCCTCATTTTGCCCTCCAAATCCTCCTCCTCGCCCAGCGTATCCTCTCCCAGCTGGTGATACCTTTGTCCTTTCAGTTACCTAGATTTGAAACTTGCAGTTGTGTTCATCGTCAGCCTCCCCCTCAGCCACCCACATCCAGTTGCTTAGCAAGTCCCTTTGAATAACTTAATAGGAGTGAGGAGGCAAACGTGTATAAACAATTAGTCAAAATGTAAGTGCTATTAGTGATAAGAAAGCTGTGAATGTGGGAGAATAGACATCTGACCATGTCGCTCCAATAACCATAGTTGTCCTTATTCTCTATAGAATAAAGTTCAAAATACAGGCACAGAATTGATAGTTTGAGGAAAGAGTGTTGGCTAACAGCCCCGCAAATCATGCTGAATTATCAATGACAAATCTGGCCCTAGGCTTGGAAGGATAGTGAAGCCAACAGACAAGACAGGATAAGGGAAGTGGTTTCTTCTATCAGCAGAAAATCTCTGGAGTCAGGAGGGCCCCCTTAGTGAGGGCCATCCTGGATTCAGGGACCCTGATAAACACACACTTTGCTGCCTCTGGCAGGAGCTGGCCAAGTCACCCCAATCCAGCAGTTATTCTTTATTCTAAGAAGTATGTCAGCCCTCTGAAGTCCTCATGGGAAGGTAATCAGCACGTGATTACCAGGAGCTTGAATGAAAGGAAGCTTCCTGTTTCACCTTGCTATCCTAGGATTCCTGAAGGAGGGCTGTGAGCCGGATAAGAAAAAGACACTGAAAGACCCTTACAAAGAAAGTCAAATCAGAGAAGGAAAACGAAATTCGTCCCAATGACGAATCTCCTGTGAGTCTACCACCTTTACCTCTTCCCCCAGAAAAGGGGGTGATGACGCACAACAAACACCTCTGAAGCTGGAAAGTGGAATTTCTACACCCCCCTCTGGTCTCCAAGGGCAACCATGCAGCAATTTGATGTTTGCAATTTGACGTTTGCAGCCACTATCAGCTCCATTATCCAGAATCGTGGATAGAACTTTGGAGCTAAAAATGTCCTCCAGAGGTCTTCAAGTCCCTCCTCTTGTCATCAGATAGGCAGACAGTGTCTCCCTACCTTCCTATGGGCCTGCCCAGGGAAAGCTTCAATCCCCACTGAGGCAGCCGAAGTTGAGAACAATTTGGGTTTTGCGTGTCCAACAGAATGAAGATGTGTGGTATTTACTCAAGCAGTTCCCTCTTTTACTTCCTCCTTTATTTCTTAACTCTCAAACTGAGGTGTGAAATTTTTCAAGTATCAGGGTCTTAGGTAACCACCACCCTTTTCAACATCCATTTGTTTATTTTGGAGTTTTTGCTACAAAAGTAATACACAGTACATTAACCAGAAGAGTTAAAACAGTATAAAAGCATATGAAGGAAAACATCCTGTTTCTCACACTCAGAACCAACTCCCTAGGTGTTATCACTATGAACAATACAGGTGTGTCCTCCTACATATTTTCCATGCATATTCAAACAGAAACACACACACACACACACACACACACACACACACACACACACACACACACACAAGACTTCTTCTCACAAATGTTCTGTATATTGTTTCTTTTTCCTTAACAATACACTGTGGACATCTCTGCTTGTGAGGATATTGATCTTTACCATATTCTTTTTAATGACAATGTTGCATTATATCATACAAATGTACCATATTTATTTAACCCAGTCCTCTATTAATGAACATTTCAGTTGTTTCAAGGATATGTAGGTTTTTTGCTTTTTACTTTTCTGAACAATGCTCTCATAAATTCCTTGAACCCTTGTATGATTATATCCGGAAGGTAAATTCCTAGTAGTGAGATTATGGAATCACAGGGTGTGTGCATTATTCAATTTCGATATATATTGCTAAACTGCTCTCTTGCCAACAGTGTATTAGAGTGCCTGTTTCTCACATCCTTGCAATCATAGAGGGCAAAAAAAAATCAAAGATTTAAAAAAATCTTGCCAAACAGTAGTAAAAAAATCTTTGTCACTCTGACACATAAAAAGTGCCATCTCATTACTGTTTGGCATTTGAATTTCTTGTACATAAGTGGAATTTCATAACTTTTCATATTATAAACAATGTGCTTTATTCTTATGTGAATCAAATGTTCATTTTTTAACCCATCTTTTTTTCTACTAGAGTCTTCATCTTTTTCTTAACTGGCTTGTCAAAGCTCTTTGTATATTAAGATTATTAGCATTTTATTCATTCTTTAAAAATTTTTCACCTTGATTTATTAGAGAACAGTGATTTACCCAGAGTGTTAGAGCAAGTCTGGAGCAAGAGTACACCTAATTGTAATCTAGATCTTTTAACTTTTCTGCGTTAAAGCATAGGTTTGTTTTTAGGTGATACTTAAAATGTCTTAGTGGCTCTCTGGTATAACAGAACCTGGATGAAAGTAAGCCTGAATGTTCAAGGATTCCTTGATTTTTAATTTTCCAGTTTAGTGCTTACGTATATCTGTTCAAAGAAAATAAAATCTGTATGACTGTTATAGCTAGAATCTACCGAGCTGGAGGCACAGAAGAGGACCAGGCAGGCCTATACCTTAAGTGCAAAGGGAGTAGAAAGGAGGCAGAAAAGGAGGAAGGGTTGTTCTTTAGCAGAGAAATGAGTTCTAACATCCAGGCAATGGCAAAAATTCATTTAATCCATTCTTTGCCCTGATTTTGTTGGCAGCCAGAGTTGTCACTTCAGAAAAGATGGCAAGTATAAAATCATGCAGGAAAACATTTTCCATGACTTCCTTAGTTGGGAGGAAACATAAAAGGGAGGAAAAGTGACATGACACGTCTACACTATTTCTGGTCTAAACCCTCCAAATTGTCTGCATTGATCAGATAAATAGGATAGTTTCCAAATTTTTACTTTATTTGATGCCATGCTGACATAATCATCTAGATTAAGAATGTGTTTGGGATTGAGAGAGTAGCCCAATACCAGTGTCAAAATAGGATGATCCAGCAGCCCTCACATATGCCAGAAATATTCTTGATAATATACTGGCTTTTAGTGTCTTTCTTGTCCAGTAGTCAATAAAATGGCACTTAGCCCTAGAATAGAACAACCTAAACAAGCTCAAAGTGGAGAAGCCATCCCTAAACCGATGCTACCAGCCACCTCAATTGTCTGCTACTCAGGTTACTTTTTCCTACTTTGATCTGAGAAAAGCTAGTAAGTTTGGGGATTCACAAAAGGGGTAAATCAAGCTTTCCCATGTTTGAAGTATGTGAAACGCAATTATAGATTCAAGGTCTGGAAGGGGCTCAAAGAATAGAGGAAATCATGTGGTGTCCATGACAAGAGCCTTCTAGCCTTGAATCATTCCAGACCATCCTAGAATCAACCACTTCTGACCACCCCTGCCACTTCACCCTAGTCCAAGCCTCATTACCTTTTACCTAGATAATTGTAGTAGCCTCCTAACTGATCTCCTTCCTTTTCCTCTGACCCCCATATAATCTAGTCTTTTCCCAGTTGTCTGAGTCACCCCTTTAAAACATAAGTCAGACCATGTCAGCCTGCTCAAAGCCCTCCACAATCCCTTTCCAATGCCACCAGGCCCTGCATGATCGGCTCCCTGTTCTTTGCTCTTACTGAGGCAGGAGTTAGTGAGATACAAGCAGATAGAGTTCAAGCACTGTGTAAGTTTCAAGGCTTCAGGTAAGTTGCAGTCAGGAGGGACCTAGGGTCAAGGCTTCACAGTAAACAAGAAGCCACCACCTGGACATCTGGAAATTTCAGCCTGAAAAATAAGGGAGTTGTTTTTTTTTAACCCATCTCGGCCCTAGCAACAAACCTCCCACCCAAGCCAATCATGTGGGCTTCTTCCTTTCCAAAAGCTCCAATCCAACTCAACCATTCGAAAGTACACTTAGACCTCAGCTCTAATTGGTTATGCCCTATGCAGCGAAGCATTGTACTTTCAGCTCCCTTGGAGCCCCCTTCTGATTAGCAGGAGCCCTTTTCTTTTCACTCATTAAAAGCTTTGTTGGTTGCTCCGTACTCTTGTCTGTTGGCTTCATTCTTTGTTGCCTCTGAGATGGATCCTGGGAAAAACCGGTAATGTCATCTCCTACCATTCTCCCCTTGCTTACTCTGCTCCAGCCATACTCACCTCTTACAAGAATGGTCTAGCTTCAGGGTCTTTACCTAAAATGTTCTCATTTAATAGCGGCAAGGCTGGCTCTTTCCTTTCATTTGATATCTGTTCCAGTGTTACTTATCAGGCAGGCCTTCCTAATCTCCCTGTGTAAAAATAGCACCTCCCTCCATTGCTTCCTATCCCTTGCCCTGCTTCAAGATTCTTTATAGCACTTACCACCACCTGACATAACTGTTTGATGCCTGTGGCACCTCTCTAGAGAAGGAATATTATGTGGAATATTTTGTTCACTTTTAAATCCCCAGTGCCTAAAACAGGTTTTGGAACATGGCAGGCACCCCATAAATATTTATTTTTATTTAGGTATGATTGACATACTACACTGTATTTGTTTCAGGTCTAGCACCACAAACTATCTTCCGTGCATCGAACCTAAGTCCTTCAACTGACAGGCTAAATAATTTCCTCTACTTCAGCTCTTGGAGAAGAGAGAAGATATTCTAATGATATACAAACTTCTTTCAATAGAATATTTGTTATTTTAAGGAGCTGATATTATTAGCTCTTAACAAAAGCTAAGGCAAGGTTTCTGATTTCCATGGTGCCCCAAAAGACATCAGCCCCATGGAGTAACCCTCTGTTGTCAGATAGCAGAGATCTAAAGACCCATGGTAGGAAGGCCACATGAGTGTCTAAGTGACAATATCTTTAACTCTAAGTTGGTGCAGTTTAGGCAGAAGAGCATTAAAATACATCCTCTAGAAACAAAACATATTTGTGTCTAAAACCCAAACTATTTAATAGCCACTGACATTGGATCTGAAACATTAATCTGTGATACATATCTGGTCAATAATTCACAGCTTTTACTAATCAAATAGCCTTCCCTTGGATTACTGAGGGGTGTACACAGTGGTGAGCCCTGGCTTGGCTTTGATTTCATCATTTTTCTGTCTTCCCTGTTGAATCACTGATTTTTTTTCTTCCAGTGTTAAAGTCTCCATCATTTTAATCAGAGACTGCCATGATTTCTAAATTGGCTGGTTCTCATTTGTAAACCAGGAAGCAGCAGAAGGTGGGCTTTCATATTTTCTTGTCAGTGCTAAGCTTTTTTGGGTAATAGCTTGTCTTATCAGAATGGACAGTGTTCTCTGGATCCTGGAACTTACTTGGGAGAAAATACCATAGATCTTACTTGGGGGAAGCAACTCAAATGAGCTAGGCTGTCTTTACCTGAAAATCATTCTTTGGTCATTCCTACTACTTTTTCATAAATTCAACTAAATGATTCACCTGATGGTATCATTTCCATACCTTTTGGTCTTCAGGATTGGAGAATGCAACCCCATAGCCAGACAGAACAGAATGGCCTAATGATAACACTGAGCTAGCACTCTCAATCCTGAACTCCTTCTTTGGAACCAGGCTGAAGTATTTCCTGAAAGACCCTTAAACCCAGCATCCACAGGGTGATCTTACGAGTGAGGAGCTACTTTGTACCTAAAGGAAATGAACTACAAGATAGAAAAGCTTTTTTTTTTACTGGTCCAAGTGGCTATATTAGAGAAAACCAGATTCACCAATGACTTATGAGTTAGCATTGGCACCCTTCTTCCCACCAATGGTGGGTACAACATTGATGAAGCAAAGTTACTAGTTCTGCCACTTGACACAGCCCATCATCGTCTCCTCCTCCTCCTCCCCCTACCCATCTTTTCCTCCCTTTTGGCCACTCTGGGAGTCTGACTTCTCACTTTCCAAGTATAGGCCAGATTACCATGGACTTTACCTCCAAACATGTGACCAGCTATTTCTTCCCATTGAAGAGCAAAGAGAACACTAACTAATCTCAAAAAATGAACAATATTTTGAAATTATTCTAAAGCTACATTATAAACCCACATTAAATAGGTACTATGACACACAATTGATTTAGTAGAGAGGCAAGACTACAAAGCCCCAGTATATATAAAACCACAAGGGAGTTCACTAATAACTCCACAAGCAGTGATGTCATTGATATATTTCTAGAATAAAACCTCTGGAGTTCTGGTGGATATCTGTTTGTCTGTGGCCCACTTAATCATAGAATCATCAGGATTAAGTGAAATACAGTGGCAATCTGTTCTTCTGTCACTGTAATCAATCCAGGGCGTATTAACCTCTAACCTCTGAAAGAGTTAAACATTCCAATGTTAATTTGATGGAACAGAAGCTTGGCAGGGTATGAAAGAAGTCCCAAAGCAATTCTGTGCTAGTGTTGGTTGCCCTGAATTCTCAAATGTATGTCTGGGCCTCCAGGGAGTCTCACGTATATGAATGAACAGTACTATGAGACCCCAGATGAAGAAGAGTTTACTGGGAGTTTAGCTTTCTCCCTGTATACCTGACCACTTTTGCTGCTCTTTCCTGACAATAGATGAACAATTCCCTGTATCTATGGAGCCCTCTGAGAGCTGGCTGCAGTTTCCTCCCGTTAGAAATTGGGGGTAGAATAATCAGATATCTGGGGGACTCACTACCTCTTGCAACTTTTGGTTACTCTTAGAGATTCTATTCCCTATTAACTGAATGTGAAGGAGAAAATTAAGCAGTAGTGAATTTGATATGGAATCCCAGACCCCTCTAAGGCATCCTTTCTATTAGCCTTGGCCTGCATTCCTGAAAAGATGCTGCAGAATGGAAAGCTTTGTTGAAGCTAGTTACATGTGTTTTCCAGAAAGAAGAGAATGTCTTGCAAGTTACTGAAAGGTCATCCTTCCATTTAAAATGTCTTTGCCTTTCTAAGTTGCAGCTTTGAATTATGTTTGACTTCAGGGAAATATAGACAAGGCAGCTGATGGTTTCCTAATTCAGGAATGATCGGCATCTAGCTTACCTTTTTCTAGGAAGACTGCAGCCCCACACCCTTAGCCTGGAGTGTACTGGGAGGAAGACAGGCAGGAGAGAGTAGAAGTGGGGTTAGAAGCCCCAAGTAGCTCTACCTTCTCCCATCTCAGACCACAGGCAGCCACATTCCTGACCCTTTCCTTTAATACTTGGTCTGTTCTGACAAGAACAATGGGCATTCTGCTCAGAAGGTTCTATTGACGATACAGCTGCCTGTTCAAAGCAATACAGTTGAAAGTATTGTCAGAGAGGAAGCGATTCTGGCACGGGGCTGGGGGTGGCATTTTCCTCAAATTTTTCCTCTCAAAATGCAACAGAGGGAAAATATATGAGTCAATGCAGAGCAGTGTATGCATATTAGTAAACCTTTGCTCGTCAAAGACTGCGTTTGGAAAAACCTTGCTGATGATGTTCACATCATCAATATGACAAGCATAGGTTCGATCATTAAATGGCTTAAGCTAATTTTCCTGTCAACCAAAAGTTACACATTTGTTTTAAAATGTGACCCATTTATTATTATGACCCAGTAATTGAATCCTGGCCATTGTGAACTGAAAAATCAACTGCTCATCATGATGTATGCTGTCATGGCTGCAAACAGAGACTTTCGAGTCCTGTTTTTTTGCTTATGAAGAAAGAAATATTCTTGAAATGAGTCCTGTTGGAATGTCTGTGCTAGGAGAACTTTAGTGTCTTGGCACTCTCCAGGCTCAAGCTTCTTTTCTCACAGGCTTCCCAGCTCTAACCAAGCCCTGCTAGAGTGAGAGGCTCCCTGATGCCTGGAAGTCTCTGAGAAAAGTCCCTCAGAAATCCCAGGTGGGGAGTTCACACAGAAAGAACCTAAATAGGAAATTTCCCCAGGGTGCCTCCAGAAGTACCAACCAATAAAACATGTTTCTTGCCATGAATGGCAGTCACTATAGGTCAGTCTCATGTTTACCTAGAACAGCCATAACTCATGGAGTTTCCATTCTGATGATAACTATGGGCCCTACCTGTGGTCCTGCCAGAGAGGCATGTGTGCTGACTCCCTTCTGGTATGGCTGAGGATAATAGAACAGCACCATGCCATGCAAAGGCAAGCTCCATAATGACCTGCCTGGTTTCCTGCCACTATAGCCCTTCAGTACCACCATGCCTGGCTAAAAACACTTCATTCCCATGGGGTGACTCTTCTGGCACAGGCTCTGGGACTAATCCTGTTCCTAGCAATGGGGACTCTTTCAACTTGAGGCCAGTACCTCAGCAGTTCAGCATCCAGTCAGCCAAGCTGCTGGTCTCCTCTGAATCTTACATTTTGGTAGCAATGGGTGACCCCTTGCCTTTTTGCCATGTAACTAGGCTTCTGCTTTACACTCTACTTTAGGGGTTCTGAACTGCATGCAATTTTGCATCCCCAAGGGACATTTGGAAATGTCTAGAGATGTTTTTGGCTATCATACTTGGGGAGGAGGTGTTGGAGGTATCAAGGGGGTAGAGGCCAGAAATGCTACCCACTGCTGACAATGATCAGGACAGTGCCTACAGCAGAAATGCATCTGGGCCAAAATGTCAAGCTACCCTAGACTAATTACAGTAACTGAGTCCCTATCTTCTATTCTGCCCAGTCCCCCCATACATGTTTCCAGACCTCTACAACACCAACTACCTGCCTCCAGGTGCAGTATTATGCCCACAGATTGGATAACCTCTCTCTTATGCATTACTAGCATGTCTGGGCTGCTTCTGATGCCAGATGCCTAGAGATCTTCCTGACTACCTTGAGTCCATATCACATGTTTGCTAATAGCCCAAGCTCTGGTTTCAAACTGCTTGGATGAAAGTCCTGGCTCTTCCCTTTGCTAGCTGTGCAAGCTTAGACAAGTCACTTTACCTTTCTGAGCCTCAATATTATCTGTACAATACAAATAATGGTAATTACTGCCTCATAAATGAGAACACATGTCAAGTACTTGGGAAAGTTTCAAGCATATTCTCAAGTATTTGGTGAATGCCAGCTATTAACTATTGTTGAGGCATTTTGAGACTGCTTCAGCAGATTTTTCTTGTCTAGTGATTGTCAACCTTCTACAGCAGCACTGTCCAGTAGAACTTTCTGCCATGAGGGAAATGGTCTCTATCTATGCTGTCCAATAAAGTAGCCATAATGTGGCTATGAAGTAGTTGAAATGTAAACAGTGGGACTGAGGAATTGAATTTTTTTAATTCTATTTCATTTTAATTAACCTAAAGAGCCAAATGTGACTAGTGGTTATCATAAGGCACAACACACTTCAAGGGTTTTTCAAAATTAATATTCTGCCCAAAATAAAATTCCAATTAACTCTTCTAGGGAAAGGAGAAACAGTCCTACTCCCTCTCCTTCCAGACATGGAGAATCATTTTCCTAGTGAGACACTGAACTGACTGGAGTGTGCGGCAATCCTCAGGTAGGCTGGCGTAGAAAAAGAGTCAGAAAGTCATGACTAATTCTAGCTAGTTCTGCCTGTCCGTGCGCCAGTCAGCCCACTGCAACAAGCCTCAGGTCCTAAGGCAGAGGTTCCCAACTCAGGCCATGCTGCCCCCAGAGGACATTTGGCCATGTCTGGAGATGCTTTTAATTGTCACGAGTCTGGGAGTATACTACCAGTGTCTCGTGGAGAGAGGCTGGGTAGAGGGATCCCCCCCCCCCCTACAGGACAGCAACTGACAACAAAGAATTATCTGGTTCCAAATGTCAAGAAACTCTGCCCTGGCAGGATTCTTAAGCAGTCACAGATGGGAAAGCATCTATTCCACTAAAACCCTCCATAGACAGAGTGCCTCTTACCTCCCTGAAGAATTCAGCATAATGTTCACACTAACCCTAGTTGATTCCCTTCATATTACCTGGAAGGAAATTTTTCCTTTCCATAATAGGGACAGAGTTTTAAAAAAAACAGTAATTCTGCCATCGGGAAAAATACAAATAAGAGACAGTTCTAAGATGATGGAGGCCATTGAGAAGAACTGGGTCTAGGTCACCAATTGCTATGATATGAGAAGGAAGAGAACCTTTGGACCCCAAGTTTTAGGATGAAGGATTTCCACAGTGTGTAATAACATGGTTGACCTCTTTACGCCAAAAGGTGATACAGTGTAAAAAGGTAAAAGCATTTTCCCAAGGAATTAGATTTAGATATGTTTATTGCTTCTGACCATAAGGGACTATTTAGAGGAGCCAGAAATATCAGAGCCACCCTTCTTTGAAACTGATAGCATGGAAAGAATTCCTGCTCTGCCCATCACCTCCTCCTGTGCCTTAGAGACAAAAATCTGGGCTGTACAGCCCATGGACCTGAGCTTGGCATTGGGCTAGACCTTATATTTTAGGCCTCCTAAATTTCTCCATGCTGCTATTTAGGCAC
Organism: Manis javanica; assembly: GCF_040802235.1. Classification (NCBI taxonomy): domain Eukaryota; kingdom Metazoa; phylum Chordata; class Mammalia; order Pholidota; family Manidae; genus Manis; species Manis javanica. Next base: position 102,591,767 of record NC_133174.1, on the reverse strand, counting down.
ATTTTCTCACTTGTGGCCTTCAAAGGGAAAGTTGAAAGCCTACGGTGTTCAGAAAACCAAATGGAATCATTCAGATCATAAACCCATTTTTCTTTTCCTAACTCTGAGCTTGGGGAAATGCTAAACTATTCTACATAATGGTCCCCTACTTTTCATGCAGTTTACCTAACTATGCACCCAATGTCCTTGTGTAACAGCAATCAGCAGGGCCAGATATATAAAATCCAACCCTACAGATTTTTATCACTATCCATAGGTTTGAAAGATGGAAGATAGTTGATGGAAGATAGTTTATCATGTTTTCTTTGCTGAAAAGATCAAGGACAATCATGTAAAAAGAAATGAACTCCCCACCTCATCAGGTACTATGCCCACATTTGAAAGTAGCTGCTGAGCCATAGCATTCTATCTCCAGAGACTAGCCCAGCTGCATGGCTTGCCCTAGGTGTGGATAACTGAGAGAAGAAGGAATGTGGGTCTTAATCAGTGTTTCACAAGTGTGACACAATCTCCTCTCTCAAACCTGTTCCTCCAATCATATAACCCTTTAGTCCAATGCCTGCATATGAACTGAGCAACTTTAAAACAGAATTTGGCATGTGTATGGATCATACAATGAAAATCATGATTGGCAAATTCTTGACATATCTAATATCAGTTTTGCTTCAAGATTTCTGATCTGGTTTCCTTTCTACTTTTCTAAAAGATCTCTTACCTACCACAGGCTGACTTTAGACCATTTTCTTTATTCAGGCTTATCCTGCACTGCTTTTGAGAGTACTGAGAATTATCCTTTCATAACTTCCTTTACACTCTGAGAACTAACCAAGCTAAATTTCTATCACCCAAGGTCTTCTAGGCCTAAACTGGGGCTCTTAGTAATACCTACCAATTTTCAATTATATAGCAATGAACATACTTTTCTACTATATGGCTATGAACTACTTGAAACACAGCAGAGGTTCCTGGGTCCTCTTCTTGCACAAAAGACCCTCCCTCTTTTTGTTCATTCTGATTCTGTTTCGCTGGTAAATGTTCTCCTATCAGGATCAGTGACTACTGGAAAAATTATAAAAGAACAAATGGTTATTTGTATAAGAAATACTTGAGTTTTTTATCAGTCTGATTATCCTGGCCCTTACATGGTCCTATGCCCTGGTTGGATCACCTAGGTTTCTTCTGCATATGGGTTCTCAACCCTTCCAGAAACATTTATCAAGCTACCCAAACTCACGTTAGTCACATGATGAGCAATGACATGGAAAACTCTAAATTAGCTTGGCAGCATCCTCCCTCTAATAAAGCAATCTACAAGAGAAATTTAGAAATCCATGGTGACCTGTAAATATGAGCCAAGAACAGTTGCTTTCCTAAACAGCTATTCGTATCAAGCTCCACCACAGGGCTACCAACAAAGCTAACCACACTCCTACTGGCCAACTGGGGCTTCATTCTTGTGCAGTCCTAGTGACACAATGATCAAGCCTTCAATTTTTACATTTTTCCCATCTCTATACTTAACTAGAATGACAATAAAAGATTTTAAAGGCAAATACAGAAGGTTACACAGTTAGTAGCAAAGCTTAGCTTTTAGTTTTTTCATATTAAGATCTCATTATCTTAAATATTCAGACAAATCATTGAGACTTTAAGCATGAGAAACTGTTTTGATAAAACAATTAGAGAACTCTTTGTAATTTTTCAACATTGAGAGCAGACTAACAGTTAAGAAACTGTCTTTTTAACTCAAAACAAAATTCTAATTTTTCTGTGTACTTGATATCGTGACTCTTTTGCTTTAATTTTACATAGCATGACCATATCAATTCTTCTACAAACTTTATACAACTTCCTTTTACATTGCATTCTCCCTCTTTAAATAAATAGCTCTACTTTAGAACAATTACTTTCTTTTACTCTCAACAAAATGAATTTCCGTTCTTTATACTTTCTCTTATTAAAACGCACATCCTTTTAGCAAGTAGAGATGTTTTCTTCTTTAAACAGCTTTAATTAGATCTCAAAACTATTAGGAACTTTAATTTTCAGTGAACACTGAGAAGTGGGCTATTGTAACCATTGCACTAACATTCTTTAGATTAATAAATTCATGAACACACTTTATAGTTCCTGACACCATGTGCTTTACAGCATAATCTCTAAGCACAAAATATGTCTACTTAACTTAGGAAAACTTTAAGATTCTAGGTCACTACAAAAATTTCCAGGCTGCCGCAGGCACACACACTGCAATACACAATCACTAAGATATTCACTTGCTATGCCTAGCTTACCCACTCCCAACAACCATGCCAGACCACCTACAAAACAGCGGGTGTGGGGAGGGGTGTAGGGTTGGGAGAGAAAGGAGGCTGGTCTGTGCTGGGAGGAGTCTTGTCCGTGGTTTCCGGAACTGGAGGGCGGGAGGAGCATGTTCCAGTGGGGGAAGAGGGTGGTGAAGGCAGAAGGAGAGGGGGAGGGGGGGTGCAGCCACCAGAAGAGGAGAGGAGCAGGAAGACGGCATGGTTGAGAATGTAGGACTTTAAGATGGCAGCGACACGGTGGAGGACAAAGAACTTAAAGATGGTGGCAGAGAGGGGTGGGGGTAGCAAGCTGAGAGAGGTGGGAGACTAAGGTCCTCCAGCGGATCTGAAAAGGAAGAAGGACTGGGCAGAGTAAGAGGCTGACAGTCCTTAACTGGAGATCGGGCGAGGAGAACCTGAGTCGCTGAACACTTAACGTAAAGGTCTGGGCGGGAGTGCAAAGTCCAAAAAGCCTGCACATATGGGATTTCACCCTACTTTCCGCTCCAGTGGCAATAATTAGTCAAGTCAGTGAGGAGGCCAAAATTGAAAGTTCCCTCAGGGGGCCAGCAAGATTGATTGTCCAAGCGATACTAAGGCCCAGCCTCAGAGCAAAGAAAGAATAGCTTCCGTTTGCGAACTTCCCAGGACAAATTAGAGTAGCTAAATTAGAAATGGGACACCACAGTGGGGTCTGATCCTCTGCTTTCGAGGGCTGGTTCCCTATGTCTGTGCCACTCCCCAACTAATCCCACTGAGAAGAGCACCCAGCATCCCAAGCACACCAAGTTAGGGGAGATGGCCTGGGAGCCTTGGTGAGGGACATCTCCCACAGTGCAGGGCCAGGGGCGGGTATCCCGGATGCCCACAGTGGATGGCTGGATGCCCAGGGGCTGCATGCCCCAACCTGGACATAGCTACGATTTTGGACAGACCAGGTGAAAACGGAGTTAGGAAGGGAAACAGACCAGGGTAAACTGAGGGACTCACCAGAAAATAATCCACGCAGCGGAGAGCAGGCTGAGGTCCTGGGTTGGGGAAGGAGAGGGCAGGGCCACCAATGGGTGGTCAGGGCCCCACGCTCACACCCCTTCCCGGGTTTCAGCACCAAATGTAAGATAAATTCTAATCGAAATAAGCAGATGATGAGAGGCAACAAAGGGCAAGGCAGTTTATTTGAGTGCCATCCCGGGTGAGGTTCACCAGTCTGCATAAATACAGGCTGGATAAGTCGCGCTCAGCAGGGCAGGCACGGAGTTTTTAAAGAAGGTAGGGGGAGGCAGAGCTTATATTTACAGCGGCGCGAGGACTAGCTAGCCGAAGGCACATTTTTCAGGTTGGGAGGGGGCAGCAGCCGGGGACTTTGGCACATCATCAGTGTCCGATGTGCTCACCCCTCCCTCTGGTGCCTCCAACCTTACAGGTAGGATTTGTTTCTTTCTTATGGCTGAATAGTATTCCATTGTATATATGTACCACATCTTCTTTATCCATTCATCTACAGATGAACACTTAGGTTGCTTCTATTTCTTGGCTATTGTAAAAAGTGCTGCGATAAACATAGGGGTGCATATGCTTTTTTGAATCTGAGAAGTTGTATTCTTTGGGTATATTCCAAGGAGTGGGATTCCCAGGTCAAATGGTACTTCTATTTTTAGATTTTTGAGGATCCTCCATATTGCCTTCCGCAATGGTTGAACTAGCTTACATTCCCACCAGCAGTGTAGGAGGGTTCCCCTTTCTCCACATCCTCGCCAGTATGTGTTGTTCTTAGTCTTTTTGATGCTGGCCATCCTTACTGGTGTGACATTATTGATTTTTACATATCAATATTGACTTTTTTAAAACACCAGATGGGTTCTGTGACATCGCTCCCAAATAAGTTTTGTCCATTTTGGACTTCCTATCTAAATTACATCCAATTTGGCTTTGAAATCAACTGAGATGACCCAATAAATCCTAATTTTGATGGTTCTGTTTTTACCAGAACCTGGGAAACAGATTATTTCCCATTTTATGCCAATGGCTGCTCCAGAATAGATCATGCAGCACTATCACTAACTAACTGACCTTATAAGAAGGCAGAGTGGGCAGCTGGTAATGTGATGTGATTAAATGCTGGCGTTCTTCATTTCTGAGAAATTCAGAGAAATGAAATTTTATTTCCAACAGTCCTTTGGACTGCTGAAAAAGATTTATTTAGTCTGGTGTGTTAGAGTGGGGAGGAGGAGCCCCAGCAGGTGGAAAAAGAGGTACTGCAATTTCACTAAATCCAGGCACAGATTCATTTCCAACATGATGCTATCAAGCCAGCTGTGTGAGGAAGTACCAAGTGGAGAGATTTGGCCTATGACCAGACCTCATTGTGGGTATGAATGAGGTGGCTCCTTATAAGGGTCTGCATGTTAATTACAAATGGTGGGTTTAATTTCTGAAGCCTGCGATAAAGTCCAACAAGGGCACCTGCCTAAGGTTGGTAACAATGGGGTTCAGAAAAACTCCAGTTAGCGGATTATGTCCAGTGATGAGGTTCATGGAAAAGAATGTATCATTTAGGCCTCTTGAGAACAATAACCTTGTAAAAGCTCTAGCCAATCCTGAGAATAGGAAAAGTGGAGTATCGGCTATTCCTTTGTTATATCCTCTGGCAATGGAGTTTAGCTGCAAATATAAAGAAGCTGACTTTAGCTCACTCTGTGCACTGTTCTGCAAGGGTTTGTGATGAGCTCTGAGCCCAGTGACTGTTCCATGCTCATTAATCCAGAAGGATCCTAAAATATAATGCTATCTTTCAACAGGAAGACCTAGGGCAGGTCCAGGAAACTCATTAGGGACTGAATGCAAAGCCCCAGAGAGAAACGGACAATTAACTTCTTTAGTGGCCATGCCCTAAGCCCACATGGTTGCAAATTTCAAAATTCAGTCAAGTCGCTTCGGGCACCAGGTTTCTTCAGAAATGCAGTGGTAGATAATGTGAACCAAATCTCATTTCTTGGTGTTTGATTTCCTTCCCCTCTACCCCTCTTTTTTTCCTTTTAAAAGACATGATTTCTAATGGGAAACCCCAGATCATTCAGCATAATTTTGGAGTTCAAAGAGAAGGCAAAACTTAGTAAGAAAATAATAAAATTGGATTTTCCACCTGAAACCTCAATCTGAGCACAAAATGGCTGTTAAAGGATAATTTTTTTTTTAAAAAAAAGGTTAAATCATGATCCTCGTACAAATTGAAAGTGAGCACATGCCCAAAATTTTATTTAACTCATTTCATTAGCAAGGGAAGCAGGAGGCCATGCAAACAATAGCCTGCAAGCCAAATCTAGCCTATCACATTTATGTAAATAAAATGTTATGGAGTACAACCACACCCACATTTACATATTGCATATGGCTTTTTCATGCTCCAGTGTCAGAGTTCTATGGTCACAGAGCATTTATCCTTGGACCTTTTTCAGAAAAAGTTTGCTGACTCCTGATACAGGCCATTGCGAATGCTGAAAGAAATTTACATATAGATGCACAGGGCAATAATCAGTTGCATTCTGCCAGATAAAAAATATTTGCATTACAATTTAATGAGTTGTAAAATAACTCAAAGATAACCAAAGGCACAGATAATCCAGAAGAATGTACTAGACCTGGCTGCTAGGCCAGGTACATGAACAGAAATTCACACTAGGGATCCAGGGAAAAAATTTGTTTCATAAACTAGGGCACAGATGGAGAAGAGGCTGGGATTCAGGAACCAACAGGACAAGGAGAGGTCCTTGATGCACAGCCCCAATGATTGGAATTTAGAATGGCAGAGGCTGAGACTGGCCACTTGAGTGCTTCCTACTTCAAGCCTCAGTGGTTCTGGAAACTGGGGCAGAGCTCTGTCCTTGAGGTAGATCCGGGAACCCAGCTGTGGGGAGCCTCAGCAGGCAGAGGTAGATTTTATCCACTTTCTGGGTTTCAACTACTCTTAATAGGCTGAAGACTCCTGCATCTACTTTTTCAGCCCTGACCTTTCATTTAAGATTCATGCTAGAGTTATACAATTTTCTGCTACTGTTCCAATAAGTACTTCAAATTCCACATGTCCAAAATTGAACTTGTTTTAACCCTAAACCTGTTCTTCCTCCTGTATTAACTGTCTCAACTGATGACATCCCCTTTCAATCAGCAGTGCAGTCCAAGAACCTGACATCCTTGATTGCTTCTCCTTCCAGTGCTATCTGACACACCCAATGAATGTCTTAAATCAGTTCTTTCCTATCACTAGAACCGCTGTCTAGTTTAAGATCTCACCATCTCTTCACCTGGTCTGATACCTTTTAACTAGTCTTATCTTGCTGAAACTCATTCAGTGGTGTGCTGGAGCTGGCTTACACTGGCTGGTGAGAGCTGGTTGTATGCATCTCTTCCCAACTCTGTGTTCCATGATGTCATATTGGTAGCTTGAAATTGGCCCCAATGGGAGTACTTATGCCATAGAAATCAGGGAACATTACAAATCAAGATTTTTTTTTTAGAATGAGAGCTACTTGTTAAAAATTTACCAGCACATTTACCACTGCCCACTCCCCACTTTGACCAAACCAATCTTTGTAAAATATTTATTCAATTATGCCAGTCTTTTGATTAAAACTCTTCAGGGACTCACCACGGCCAACATACAATATTAAGAGCCCTAACATGGCATCCAAGGTGTTTTATTATCTGGACCCTGCCTAAATGATGAGCTTCCTCTCCATCCCTGCTTAGTCTCACAACTTATCTTCTATCTCAGAGGTCACAAACTGACTTGCTTCAGCCTAAATTGCCTCATATATGCATTTTGTTTGGCCTGCGCACTACTGTTTTAACTCTTTTGAACCAACATTTAAAACTTAACGAAATTCTACCCCAAAGGGGATTAAGAGGTGCATACTTGCATTTATAAAATAAATAAGTCACAGGAATATAATGTACAGCATAGGGTAATGCCTTTGTATGGTGACAGATGGTAACTAGACTTGTCATGGGGATCATTTTATAATGTATAAACACATCAAATCATTGTTGTACACCTGAAACTAATAGAAGATTGTATGTCAATTATACTTCAAATTTGAAATGACATTATTCAACAACAACAAAAAAGAAATTCTACCCCAAAATTCATATTTCTGATTTCTCTCAAAAACTTACCACACTGGGCCCTTATCCATGCTTATGCAATAATTTTATAACAAGAAGCTGAGCAGCTGATGCCCCTTTGAGAGAATATGTGCTCTACAGTTCCCCAGTCCCTACCATTCTGTCTCCAAATTATGCATATGCACCCACAGCTAGCCCTCATATCTGTTACCATATTATCTGGTGCCTATTGTAGACACTATCATATAGTCCTGATTACTATCAGAACCCTGACCCTCATTATAGACTCTCTCTTTCATTACCATGGCTGTCCTGATGATAGTGCATGTCCTTGCCAAGTCTAGGAAGGGGAAAACATCAAGATGAGAAGAGGAAGAAGGAGGGGTGGGGGTGGGAGAAGCAGTAGAAATCTGTAATCTTTGGGTCAGAATTTCCATTTTGAAGCAATAGAATTGTAAAAATGACAGGCAGGTTTTTGTGTCCTAGGTTTCTGTGACCTCGGGATATTCCCTATAGAGCCCATTTTCTAATCTTCCAGAATGTCTACCTCTCAGCTGGACATGAGAAGGAAAGACCCAAGAAAACTAGTTCACATTGACTCAAATTATGAGATCCAGGTTTGTAAACAAGTCAATTTCTTAATTTGAGAATAGGAAACTATTTCTTTTTGCTGCTTGCTTGTTGTGTGTCTAGCACTGTGCTAGATGCCCTGGGGAAGACAGGAGCAGACTATGACCATTCTGCCTTCAAAGAGCACACAACCTTATTCAGGAGGCAAGAAAAACATATGGGAAATAATTAGAGAACAGAGAATGGGAGACTCCCAGATCTGAGGTACATTCTTCCTGGGTAGACTGTGACATATCACTCTCATGATCTCTTCCAACTCTAGGCTTTATGCTAGTGGTTGTGTTTAAGTTTATCACCAGGCCTACTCAGACCTTCTTCTTTCCTAGCCTGTAGGTTTTTTGTTAATTTCTTTAAGATTATTCTTTCCTGTGTCCAATTTACTTTCTGAGCCAGTTGCTCACTTCCTGTTGTCTTGTTTGTAGCTGCTCCCTCTAAATGTTCAATAATGTTGCCTCACTGCTCCAATCCAAGCAATTGATGACCCATGTGCAGCCAGCAATCAACTGAACTCAAGAGGCTGATACAGCTGCTCCATGAAGGAAGCAAATTTCTGCACATTCCTCCTACCCCTTCTCCTCCACTTTTCACCCATTTCTTGTTTTCTGGCCACTTTCCTGTTTGGGACTCTTTTATCCAAGGTGGGAAGGAAGCAAAGATTATGAAAAACTGCAACTCATCCTTTTGTCAGTTTGCCAGCAACTGTGGGGTTCTTTAAAAAAAATTACTAAGAGTAAAAAGAAACTATTGATTATCACAGTATTTGTCTATTCTGTGAGAATCTCAATTATCTATGTTTTGTTCTCCCCAGCTCAAACACTTGGAACTGTTTTTCAAAAGTGTAAAGTGTATTGAGATCAGTATTCCACAATCTCCCTGAAGCTTATCCATGTTTTGAATACTCAGCTATATCCCTCCATGAAGACTCCTCTGACTATTCCAGTCCATTCTCTAGCTCTAGATCCTATCACAGAGAGACTTCTCTGTGGGTCTAGTGAGCTGCCTCAGTTTCTCTATTAGACTGAAAACAGATTGGATCCCAAGAGACATTTTAAGGTCAAAAGACTTTTTATTCATTGATCAGGTTCTGCAAACTCAGCCAGAAAAATTCTAGAATACCCAAAGAACCCCATACCTTTCACTTATACATGCTAGTTAGACCAGGCACAACATCATGGACACAATTTTATCAAAGGTCCTTTTCTCAACAGTAACTCCTCCTCCAAGCCTAGAGTCCTCATTTGCCTAGTACTTCTTTCTGAAATTAACAGATTCATTCTTTCTTGCTGGGACCTACAGGAAGTTAGAGGAACACTCTCTGGCCTTAGTAATTTGTCCCCTAAAGTCCCACATAGATATAAAGACACTGTAACCATTTGAGGGTATCTTCTCTTTAGTTCCCAGAGCTTGACTTAGGGCCCTGGTCTTTAAAATTACTTATCTTTAGCTTTTCAAATGAATATTCCTGCAGTTTGTACTGCTCATTTGGAACCAAACACATTCTATTATGTACTCCTACTTACCAATTTTATATAAGTCTGATCTACCCAACTAAAGCTCCAGGAGGTCAGGGAAAAATTCCTTTACTTCTCTGTATGCCCTATCATGCCTCAGAGAAAACTGGGCATATTGTGGTTGCATAATTGTAAAAGCCAAGCTCTAGGATCATACTGCCTATGTTTGAATCTTGATCCTGCTACTAAAAGCTGTGTGGCCTTAGGTTTGTTCTTTAACCTCTGTATGCCTCAACTCCTTCATTTGAGGAGAATATTTACCTCACAAGGTGGTTGTGGGGCTTAAGTGAGTGAATACATGTAAAGTGCTGTATGCCTGGCATGCATTAGCATTGCACAAGTAGCTATTTTGGGAAAGAGCAGAACTGACAAAAGAATGATGACCCCGGTTCCTGAATCACTGACATCTGATGCGCCCTATGCTCCCTCTCTCTCCAGCCTTAATCCCGCCCTTTCATGCTTTTTAATTTTATTGTATCTAGGTCCCCACTCTGATGATGGACACTCAGTTTTCCGAGTTCACACCAGATATCACTCCCATCATGCTGGCTGCCCACACCAACAACTATGAAATCATCAAATTGCTTGTCCAAAAACGGGTCACTATCCCACGGCCCCATCAGATCCGCTGCAACTGTGTGGAGTGTGTGTCCAGCTCAGAAGTGGACAGCCTGCGCCATTCCCGCTCCCGGCTGAACATCTATAAAGCTCTAGCCAGCCCCTCACTCATTGCCTTATCAAGCGAGGACCCCATCCTAACTGCCTTCCGCCTAGGCTGGGAACTCAAGGAGCTCAGCAAGGTGGAGAATGAGTTCAAGGCTGAGTATGAGGAGCTCTCCCAGCAGTGCAAGCTCTTTGCCAAAGACCTGCTGGACCAAGCTCGGAGCTCCCGGGAATTGGAGATCATTCTCAACCATCGAGATGACCATAGTGAAGAGCTTGACCCTCAGAAGTACCATGACCTGGCTAAGCTGAAGGTGGCAATCAAATACCACCAGAAAGAGGTAAGCGGAGCTCTTCTCTGCTTGCAGGTAAGCTTAATACCCCCCGGAGTCCAGAGAAGCAGAGCAAAAGTCAACCTTTTTCTACAGTTCAGCCCTCTAGCAAACAAATGGTTAGATCGTAACTTAAAAACCAGCCCATTTATCCAAGGCACATATAGCCTCTGCACATTTTCTATTTATGGGCAGCTAAGTAGGGGAAAATATCAATCATCTGGTTCATTGATGGAAAAGTATTCATTAATTTAACAAATGCTTATTCAGCACTGTTCTAGGTATTTGGCATACAGAAAATGGTCACTGAACTTGTCTTCATGGGGCTCATAAGCTGGTGGTGAACATTAAAAGAAGGTTCACATTGGTGAATATATAATTACAAACTTAAGTAAATGCTCAGAAGGAGAACTTATGTGAAAACATAAATTACCAGTAAGTGACCCTACCATACATATTAGGGCCATAGAGGGCAGTGATCATGAAAGGCTCACTGTCTGGATGCTGTTATTTATTAACAGAACTAAGTCCTACACAGCCCCTCAGCAAGAAGGTTGAGATATGCATTTGAAAGATGGAGTCATCCCTCAAAGAGGGATGTTAGTCATTTCAAGCACATCACATGCTTTCCAGCTTGGCCACATTTACAGTCTAGCTGGTGCTGTTCTGTGCCATATTATCAAACAATTTTGGGGAGTCTCCTAGCAAGCCCAATTCAGCTCCTTAAAGAGGCAGCATGGTACAGTAGAAAGAGCAGGGACTCTGGAGGGAGAGGGACTGAGGATGGAATTCCAAATCCCCAGCTGTATGACCTAAGGAAAGTGACTCAAATTTCCAGGACATTAGTTTTCTCATGTATAAAATGGAAACAACAATAGTTCCTCCACTTCATAGGGCTGCTATGGAAAATAAATGAGAAAATGAAAGTGCACAATGTATGACACAAAAAGTACTTTAGTGTCCATTTCCAGCTCTCTTCCAATGCTCCCTGGAGTCAGATTCAAATAGGTTGAGCCAAGAGATGCTTGGCACCTGAAGGGCACCTGTTATTATCCCTACTCTTCAGAAGTGAAAAATGAGGTTAAGTAATTTCAGCCTTAGTGAAATAAAAAGTGGATAGTGGCAAAACTTAGGTCCCTGGAGGAACATAAAGTTTAAACAGAACAGGTAATGTGCTTGTGCACAGCCCAATATTCAGCATATTCAATAAACATTAATTGCTATTATTCATTTTTATTGTTACGCACAGGGATCCATGGTATATGGTCTGATTCTGTGTACTGAAATTGGAGATAATAGATATAGTAATGGCCTGTCCCCTTCTTTACCCCTTTTCCTTCCACCATCCTGTTGTGGATGCATAGTATCTGTTATGTTAAGTAGTTCTTTTCACTTTGATATATGTGTGTGTTTCCACTGATGATGTATAGTATGGGTTCAGTGTGTTTTTCAGTTTATATAAATTGTTAAAATACTGTAAGGAAAAAATCACAGGTATTTTTAGGACATGAATTGATTCCAGGGGACAAAATGGTTAATGGGAATAGAGGTGTTAAAAAATAGATGTGGGGGGGACTTGGTGAAGGGGGGAGCCGAGTAATCATAATGTTCTTCATGTAATTGTAGATTAATGATACCACAATAAAAATAAATAAATAAACAAACAAATAAATAAATACATAAAAATAGATGTTGTGGAACATAACTAAAGTTCGCATGCCTTACCTCCCTAGATAGCAGATAAACTTCATAATTTTAGGTTCCCATCCCCCTGCAAATTAACAGAGCATTTATTTTCAAATAATTTCAATATAAATTCATCAATTTTATATTGATAGGTCATCTCCCAGCTACTTTATCACTTGATCCCTTCTGCTCATATAATCTTCACTTTACTTACTGCTCCATTTGAAAACCATTGTGATGACTTCTTCATGCTCACCAGGATCTGCTTGGCATATGACCATGGAATCAGCCTTGGGTTCTACTTTCACAGTCTGCCAACCCTCATTAACCTAAGCATTTTTTTCCCTCATGTTTTAGTCCTTTTGCTTTCTTGAAACTTCGTCTCCCATATCCCTTATTTCATAATTTACTTTATTGCTGTTATTACAGAATATATCTATATTATTATATATTCATATGAAGTATTCATCAGCTATCATTATACCAACCTGAATATGCCAAGGGGTTGTATTTCTTTTTGCTCTCTTAATTAAGTATAAGAAATTACAAAATTGTTTTCATGGTCCATTTGCTGTGTAAATTCACAGGGTCATCTATTTTATGGTGGTAAGAAATAAGAAATACATAAAATAAAATTTACCACTTTAACCATTTTTAAGTGTGTAATCAATGTCACTAAATACATTCACATTGTTGTACAACCATTGCCACTAGGAATCATTTTTTGAAGATGCACAAGTTTTGGGGTATCCATTTTTCTTTCAACATTGAGTCCATACAATTAGAGTTTCATATTTTGCAGACCACACTATTTTTCATCTGTAACACTGGAAAATTAACATCTTTCAATTATTCAAAGTTATGGATATTCGCAGTAATACAAAAGTAATCCAGGAAGCATTGTATTTACCCAAAGATCAATTTTAGGCCCAGTGGATTTTACTAATCATTGTGTATCAAATCAGTGAGAACTCTGAAATTTAACAGACTGAGCTGTTTCAGTCAGAGCATATCAAACTCCAACTCCAGGTTTGCAGTAAATGTGGCAAGGATAATGAGTGACTTGCAACTTCAATGTCAATAAATTCATTAAAAAGAATATACTTTCATAGAGCCACATAAACTCAGTATGGTTCGAAGTTTAGTCCCATCAGAGAATTCAAGATTATTTTGGGATTTAAATACTTAACTCTAAACTTTCTAAGATAAATTGTCTTAATAATGTCCATAGATCAAATTTAGTTTAGTTTCTCTTCAAATCACAGATCAGCGGGGCAGGCTTGAGAATTCACATACACCTTAAGGTGTGCACTCCCAAAGGCACTGCTTCCAGAATTTAAAACATGATGTATACCCATCAAAATCTATAAATCTCTTCTGAATTGTGACTTCCTTTCCATAAAGGAACTCTGTAATCCTTCCTAATCTGTGAATTACAGTTTTTAAAAAATCAGTGGTTCCACTGAATCTCAAATGAATATAGTCTCTAATTGCACTCTATTTGATCCATATGTCTAGTTTAAGACTGAATACTCTCATCTTGAAAAAATCAGCAATGTCCTTATTTTGGAGATACTTTTGTAACTTCAAGTCTAGTGTGTTTGGATAAGAAACACAATTCTGTGAGTGACTGAGGTTCTAATAATTCAGGTATCTGTGAGTACATCATTCTCAGAAGTTCTTGGTATGAGGAAGTAGACTGGTAAATCTGTTCAATAAGTATCCATAATCTAGTCTTTAAAGAAATGAAACATGTAACACTTAAGGCCAAAAGCATAACAAAGGTAGCTATCTTGATAATTTATTTTATCATATTATGCAATAAACTTGATCACCAACTTTCACAGTATACGCTCTCCTATATAGGATGGAAAGAAATTAGGCAAACTAATACTTACTTTGAACACAAATGAATGACTGAAAACTAATTTTATCTTTCCAATATAGCTATGCCAAATGAACTCAGCTTTTCTAACTTAGATAAAATTCCTCATATTCCTTTGAGGCATATAATTTATGTGTGCTGGCTCTTCAAGAAGAAAAATACATTAACATCTTCAGTGAGTCCCACCCCAGGATCTAATCTGAGGGTTACGTGTTGGGAACCCTAAACAAGTTGGACACGTGTTTGAAAAGGCCAGCTTTTCCAGATGAGCTTCAGGCCTTGAAGAAGGCCGTCCAAGAATTATCTCCCAGGGCCAGAAGTATTTGAAGGACAAATGGCCTCTAGATGGAAATGGGGCTATTGAGCTAAAAGAGAAAAATTGTCTTCTTTTTCACACTTGATTTCATGCTTTATTCCACTTGCACAATGAGGATCTATCTTAAAGGATAGGGGATTTTTTCTTCAGTGTCTACACTGAGAATAGGGAAGAGCAAATGTGCCAGTTCTTCACTTTCTAGCGTCATCCCTGCTGAACCCTGTTCAGTCTTCTTTTAAAGCATGTTGTGATTCCATCTGGGCAGAAATATCTACTACAAATGGAAACTATGTCAACTGGTGGAGGTATTCTAAGAGAGGAGCAGAGACTCTTGTTCCAGGGAAAAATGCTCACATATAAGTCCACTCACATCTAAAAGTTTCAAACAAACAACATGTCTCTTAAAAAGCTGTATTATATACACACACATATAAAAAACAGTATTTTTCTCTATAAAATGAGTTGTAAGACAACTGATTTTCCAAAACTAGAAGTTAAGGGGTTGCCAACATTAAAAATTTAGAAGCTATGGTTTCAAGAAAGGCCAGTGTTTCTCCAAGTAGGAATAAAACTATTAAAAGTGATCAGTATTACCAGAATTTGTTAATCTAGAGGCATGTGTATTTATGTGTTCTGATTTTTAGATTTTGTTAATGGCATCTTTGATTAAAGGAATCTGAGATACTAAAGTTGTGTTTCATAACTGGCTAGTACACTCTACATGAATACTTGTGTTAACTAAAAAATACGTCTTGAGATGTTGTTGGCATTTTATTAGGGTCTTTAGTGGGGGAGTCGAAAGTTACATGTGGATTTGACTGTGTGGAGTGTCAGTCACCCTAATCCCTGTGTTGGTCATAGGTCAACTCTATACCCAAGAGGAAATGGCTAAATACCTCTAGACTATTAAGATAAAGCTATCATTAGTCAGCTTTGATGTAAAAAGTAATTGTAAAAATCATGTTGGAAAACAGTGGGTTAATAATGTTCAGATTTACATAACCCCTCAGAAACAAATCTTAGCCTTAAATGGAATGTAATTCACTCTTTCCTGAAAAGCTTTCTCATTGTTGTTTTTCCCTCATTACTATTCCTACTAGAACTCAAAGAGGCTGCTAAAAAGTATTTAACTTGGTAAAAGAAAAAAACAAGCTCAGAAGGATGAAACAAAGGCTGATTCCAAACTATAACTTTGACATGGAGTAAAATAAGGAAGCTCTGATCTCCTAGAAAACAGATGTAAAACCATTGGATGATCTTTACATGTTACATAGACTTTCAAGTACGGTCAGATAGATATTTTCAGATATTCCTAAAAAAAGTCCTGATTTCATATATTCTGTCCCTTTGTCAGATATATCATAACAAAGGCTTTGAAAACTGTATCATTTTATTTGTTCCTTATTATCATTAAAGGTAGGCAGAAAAGTTATTATAACTCATTTTACAATCAAGAAAGGACTATATTTCAGATTTGTTCAAGATTATCTGACAAAACCAGAAGCAGAACTTCAGGCTCCTGGTATAACATTCTTTCGGATTATACTCCACCTTCTGCGGAGTGGGGTTCTTTAATGCCAGTTTAGTAGCCTGAGAGTTCACCACCAGGTAATTTTAAATGACCACAAGTTTTTTCATTAGTAAATGAAAACTTTATTAGTTAAAGTTTGTAAACACACACAACAATAAAATGGTGTAGATCAATAGCTAAGGATTATGTTTGGTTATAATCTAATAACTGACAGTATTTATCACACATAAGGATGCGAAGTTAGTTAACCTTTATCTTCCTCTGACTGGGTTTTGAAAAGCATGATTTGTGTTACTTGCCAACCAGCTGTCCCCATCATTATCAGCAATTTAGGGGTGGCTAATTTGCATATGAAAAAAGGTTTGGCCCATAAACCTGCTTGGGAACTAACTCTGTATTATGGCTTTCCCCTATAAACAGCTATATAATTGTTGACAACTTATTACTTTTCTCCTCTCCCCTGAAAATACCTTCCCTACTAGCTCTTGTTTCTAAGTTTTCTTATTTTCTTACTTACTACACTTTGTTATCACTATTAACTCTATTTTTAATTCTGTTCCATAGAGCACATATACTTAACGCAACAATTCATTGCTTGAATCAGGGTTACAGCATAACAATTTTTCAAAGCATATATAATCACAATCAAAGCAAACATTATAAAATATTTTATCGAATCCTGTGGTGTCACTATAGTAGTCTTTCCAGGTGACCCATGTAGCCTGATGATGTAACTTTTGGTTCTCCTCTTGCATCTTGGTTCACCCCTCTAGGTCTCTTGGCTCCTCATCTACTCTACCAATCTTGCCACAGAGCAGTCTGTTGCAGAGCTTCTCATACTAACATGTTTGACTAGCTGCTAAGTTCTTCTGATTTTCACAAGGGTCTGTTGGTAGCCTTTCTTGATACAGCAGTCTCTTCCTTAAACTTGTAAAATGAAATCCTAGAATTCATGGGCAAAACTGACCTGTGTTTTCCCTGCTACTGTTCATCCAAATAAGACCAGGTTCTATAGTCTGTAATTTCCCCCATTTACCTTTATAGGTAGCTAATTATCTGTGTATGCAGACCTCACTTAGTATTAGATACAGTATCTGTCATGTTGGTTAGCTCTGAAGGCATCTATACTAAATGTCTTTTTAATCTCTGTGACTATAACATGCTTTATATGAGTTGATGTAGTTTGGTGTCCACCAGTGTGGACTGACTTCTACATGTCATTTTTCACAATTTGCATATAAAACTATCCAGTGGTATACTTTTATGTCTTCACCTAGTTGTCCATGTTATGAGATGTAAAAAACATTCTCTAGGAGGAAGGACAATGGTGTCCATGGGCTTGTCTAAAGAGTAGGTATTTTTCCAAATGAAAGTGAGGGTCCTGTATGGCATGGAATTAAAATTATCAGTGCATTTCCTGCACATTTATTTTCTCCCTCTCTGTTTTGATAGGGGGTCCTCCAACTATTGTATTTTCTCTTTCTGGTATCTGTAGAATTGTTGTTGCTAAATACCAGTTCACATTTTGTTTAAACTCACTATTGCTCCCATCTCTCAATAGTTAGGATTTCCATGTCAACATTACAGCAGGTTCATTGTTAAAAGACCTTCAGCTATTCTTTATAAATTCAGCTACACCCAAGAAGATACACTTAATTCATCGCTACTTGTAGGCCATCATCTCTGAACCTTTGCCGTAAGCATTTGACTTTCCAGTGGTTAGTAGTCCTTATAGGGCTTTGTCTACCTCTTCTACTATATCTTCTATGTTGCTATGTGCTGTAATTTTCTATCTCCATTTGGGGAACAATATTGCAGAGTGGTGGCGAAGTGGGTCAGCATTTGAAGGAACAGTCCTGCACTGAACCCTCTTGGCCTCAGCTTTTTAAAAGGCTTCTTCCTGGCAAAAATTATCTGAAAATTTTTCTGTAGTTTTATTATCTGGTAGATGGTACTTTTTCAAAATTATTTCTCCTAGTCTGCAATAGCATCCTTTGGTTAATACATTCTCTCCTAAAGGCTTGGTAAGGAATCATATCTTTTCAAGTACAAGTGTCCCAATACTGTTCTGTTATTACGAATGTATTCACTGCCATGCCATCCTGGGGATATTCCCCTCTTTAGTTTCCATTCATTGTAGAACAGTGACATTGGGTCCCAAGATATGATAAAGTTCATCAGGTCTTCATTCCATTGTTAGGTAAGACGTTTCTTCTGTTTTCTATTGTCTATTCCCGTTGTCAGGAGTCCTAGCAGGAGAATAAGTACAGGTAAAGAAAGAACCATATGACTTAAGTCAGAGCTTTTTAAATAGATACAAAGAAGAAAAGAGACCAGTCTCTACTGGAAGTAAGTGAAATATTACCTCTTCTCTACAGTATTAGTAATGAAAATGTGCAGAACTAGGATAGAACTCATATTGTTAATATTCAGAAAAATCGGAATATATTTGAAACAGAGAAATGATCAGTTCTCACACGCTGGTTAGAAGCAAATTAGGTCTTACCCATTTCCCAAGTCTTCGTTTATCCCGGAGAGTAGTACATCGTCATATATTTCATCTATCTCTAACATGGTTTGATCTATGTCAAGGATTAGGTCTTCATCTTCTCTGGATGTAAACACTGATTCTAAGTCTGAGAGATCACCGAGGTCTGGGAGCAAATCTTCCTCATAAGCAGGTGCACCTGCTTCTGCCTGTTCTGGTCCATAATTTTGGTTTACACAAGGACCTTGTCCTTGGGAAATTAATTGTAAAATCTCTTCTGCTATTATTATTAACTGGGCTACACAGTCAACAAGTCTGCTAACTAGTTCAGGGGCTGATACAGACTCCATGCTTCAGTGCTCTCCTCAATAGATAAAATATTACTAAAAGCTGTACTAAATGAGTTCTGTAACAGTGGATCTTGTGAGACTGGCAAAGCTTCTGTGGTTGGTTGGTTGAGAAATGAAGCTGTTGATGTGATTATAATGATGATCAAGTACAGAATGAGGCCAATGGTCCTATAGCACTTTTTGATAAAGTTGGTGAACCTCTTGTAAAATTTACGTATGTTACTGTTGTTTGTAATGATAGTGAACTACTGTTATAATGACCATCAGACAGATTGTCACAGCCAAGAGAAAACAGCAAAGCAGATCTAATAATACAAAAGAGAAATATAAACATTAGTATCCTTGAGCCTTTATCCATTATCTATCCATAGGTTCTGGCTAGAGGACAAAGTTTAAAGGGTATTCCTAGCTCTCTCTCCTCCTTTTGTTGATGGCCTTATGAGGATCTACTCCCCATGCTCTCTTTCCTTTATACTTCTCATGGCCTTTATCTCTTCTTTATCTCACTTTGAGAACAAAGTGAGCAAGGTAGTTTGCCTATCTTTCTTGAACATCTCTACTGAGGAAAGTACATTCACTCAGAGTCTTCTGATTAATTTTGTCTTTATTAACACATTTGTCTCATCGCCATTTATATCTAGTGCTTCCAAATTCCTTCTATATTTTTAATAATCCATTCATTAAAGTTTCTAATTACCCCTGCAGCCTGGGGAATTTATGGTAAATGAAAGTCCTACACTCTCTGTCTTTTGCCAAATTTTGGACAAGTTCTGTTATAAAATTAGCAACTTGGTCATTTCCTATTACTGCCGATATTCCCTATCTAGCAGCTAGTTCCTCCAACTTTGTCTAAAGCCATGGTCATACTATTGTCATCTGCATGTCTGGTATGCTCTGCAAACCTTCTTCCTGAGTAAGGTTATACTCCTGTAAGGCAATATCCTTTGTTTAAAAATCTAGGGATTGGCCCAATACAATCTACTTGTCACATTTGTCTGATTTCCCACCTCCAACTCCCCTTGAAAATGAGTTTGTTGAATATGCAAATTTTTAGTAATTTGACATATCTTATATTGCTTACTTGTTTGGTTGAACTATGGTTTTTTTGTTCACTCTTTCTCCTCCATTTACCTAGGACATTCATGTCCATATGTACTGAGTTTCACATGCCCATTCTGGACCCATAATCTGAGCTGACAAAGATAGCTGAGTTGGGACTTGGAGTCCCCAAGATGGCAGAATCGACATTAGTTTTTGGGGGGGTCAGATCATCTCTTCTTTTATTCTAAGTAGATCATTCTGTCTTTCTGTTTTGATGAACTGGTACATGTCCTATATGAATTGTGAAATTCCTCTCGTTGATTTTTTTTCATATCTCTCTTTACCAGATTAGTTTTCCTACATATTCCAGGCTGCAATTTTCTATTATTAGAGTATATATCTTCAGTCCACAGCTGATCACAGTGTTAGCAATATACCTTCAGCCAATTGTTTTCTTAGACATACATACAGATTAAATTTCTAACTACCAGTCCTGTGAATTGGGCTGGTTTTCTCTCTCTAGCCTCAGTCAAGCTTTTCCTAATAGCTAGTATTAGGAAGCAGCCATCACTCACTCCTTTAGGATACTGCCTGGTTTCCAACAGTTCTGACCAGAGTGGAGCCTGGCAAGCCACAGACTTTCCCTCCAGCTATTGTACGCATTAGACCTTTAAAAAAGTACAGAAAATCATCAGCCAGATGGTCTGTGATTTTCATATGGAGCTGATCTCCACAGGGCCTGATTTGACCCACTCGGTTATATAGACTATCTCTACGTAGCATAAGAACCACATCTTTTTCTTGATCCAGAATCCTGACAGCAGATGTGGGGTTTACCTTGATAATAAGGGTCCCAACCATGATGACTAGGAGGCATGATTTTGGTCAGAGGCAACTTTGCTGAAATATGGGAGAATGGATACTAGCAGTATAAGTTTATTTTATTAACTTTATGTGATCCCAGCTTTCTGATTAGAGAAAAGGCAGTCTTAGTAGGAGGAAATAATGAAAAGAAATCATGAAAGGAACTTGGCATGAATGTAAAGCATGAATCAGCTCATCAGAAGGGAAATATGGAAGGTGGGTATCAGATATTACTAGAAAGCATCATCATATTTTCAAAGGAAGCAGTGACCTCCTGTGTTGCCCACAGCCCAAGGGCAAGAGAGGGCGATAAGAACATGCTTCTGCAAACTTACTTACTTTCTGGCTTCCCTTTCACCCAGTTTTTTTTTTCTTGGCTTCTCTACCTCCCTCTAGGACTCTTATTCATCCTCTTAGTCAAATACTTCCATTGTTTCACTTACCTATTTCATTCCATTTAACTCCCCCTGTATCTCTAACTCCACTATCACTTTCCATCATCTTTTCTTCCATCTCTCCCTAAGCTGGGCGAAGTTTTCAGATGAACTATATTTCATTCATCAAATTGATATTAAACATTACACAATGTAAACATAAAAAACAGAGAGAACATTTCATGTTTTGCTTTCATATACAGACAAATGTAGCTACTTATTATTTATTCAACCCTTGATTTAAGTTTTTCTATCACTTGGTCACTTTGACAGAAAAAAAATCCTGATCTAGCCTTAACCCTGTTGACCACTGTGTTAGCTAAGCCACAATTCCTATCTCCAAAGCATCTTAGAACCTAGAGGCTGGAGGATGTAAGAGGAAGGGAGGATGTTGAGAAACTGCTAAGTACTAAGAAACTGCAGTACTAAGAAAGTAAGAGTGCAGCATCAGCTTATTCCAGTTGTAGTAATTTCCAAATCAACCAACCCTTGACACCTTACTTTGCCTAGAGGGATGTTCTGCATAGTTTGTGCCTAGCCCCTATTCACTTTAAGGGCCTTTTTTTGGTATGTCTTTTAAGTCTATTATTTATTTGTTTGTTTGTTTGTTTGTTTATTCTATTGAGGTAAAAGTGGTATATAACATTATATTCATTTAAGGTGTACAATATAATTTGATATTTGTGTACATTGCAAAGTAATCACCACAATAAGTCTTCTGTCACCATACAGTTGACCTCCCTCACTCTTTTACCCACCCCTCAACCCCCTAATCCCTCTATTAACCACCAATCTGTTCTCTGTATCTATGAGTTTTGTTTGTTCATTGCTTTTTCTAGATTCCAGATGCAAGGGAAATCATAAATTTGTCTTTCTCTGTCTGACTAATTCACTTAGCATAATACTCTCAAGATCCAACCATGTTGTCACAAAAGGAAGACTTCCTTCTTTTTATGGCTGAGTAGTATTCCAATATGTGTATGTACCACATCTTTATTCATTCATCCATCAATAGCTACAGGTTATTTCCCAATCTTGGCTATTGTAAATAGGGCTGCAATGAACATAAGGGTGCATATATCTTCTCAAATTAGTGTTTCACTTTCTTTGGATAAATACCAAGAAGTGGAATAGCTAGATCATATGGTAATTCTATTTTTAATTTTTTGAGGTACTTCCATACTGTTTTCTATAGCAGCCGCACCACTTTACATTCCCACCAACAGTGCATGAGTGTTCCTTAAGGGCCTTTTTATTAGCTGTTCCCTCTGCCTGGGATCCCTTTTCCCCAGAAAAAAAAAAAAGGCTTCTTGTCATTCTGATCTCAGCTTCAATATCATCTCCTCAGATTTCTGACCCTCCAACCTGAAAAAACCTCCTAATCATCCCTTTCTCATTATGCATATAGTGCATTTTGGCATTACGGCACATATAATTACCTCATATTTTCTTGTTTATTTGCTTTTCTGACTCCTACTCCACCCCCACATACATATAGACTGAAATATAAGTGCCATGAGACCAGGAAGTTTGTCTGTTTTGTTTTCTGCTGTATCCCCAGGCATAGAAGAGAGACTACCACATAGTAGGTAATCAGGAAGTGCTATTGAATAAAGGAAAGAGGGGAAGGAGGAAGGGAAGAAGAACTATTAGCTCTTTCATTCAGTAAATATTATCAAGTTTCAACCAGGCATGAGGATAGCAGGGGGTGCAAAGATAAACCAATTCATCAAAACACATGGTAAATAAAATGAACAGGCAAGCCACAGACTGAGAGAAAATATTCACAAAACACATATCTGACATATTATAACGAGAATATAAAAATCCCCTACTGGGGTGGGCAAAATGGTGGAGGGGATCGAAAGGTACAAAATTCCAATTATAAAAGAAATAAGGCATGGGAATGTAATGTGCAGCATGGTGACTATAGTTATAATACTGTCTTGCATAGTTGAAAACTGCTAAGAGAGTAAATCCTAAAAGTTCTCATCACAAGAAAAAAAATTCTCTAACTACATATGGTGACGGATGGTAGCTAGACTTACTCCGGTGATCATTTTGCAATATGTACAAATATTCCAATCATTATGTTGTATACCTAAAACTAACATAATATTGTATGTCAGTGATATCTCAATATTTTAAAAAGCGCCCCTACAACTCAGTAACAAAAAGACGAACAAACCAGTTTAAAAGATGGGCAAAAGATTTAAACAAAAACATTCCATTAAGGAAGACAAATAAATATAAACACATAAAAATATATTCAACATCATTATCCATTAGGGAAATACAAATTAATATCAGAATAAGATACCACAGTATACTCACTAGACTGGCTAAAATTAAAGACTGACAGCAACAAATGTTAACAAAAATTTAGAGCAATAAGAATTTTTACACATTGCTGATGGGGGTGTAAAATGGTACAACCTCTTTGAAAACATCTGGGAGTTTCTTATAAAACTAAGCAAACACCAGTCTAGTCCCAGTAGTTCACCCAATAGAAATGAAAATGTGTGAAAAATTTTTTACAAAAACAGTTACAGTAGCTGTATGCATAATAGCCAAAAAAAGAAAGTGGAAAGAGCCAGGTGTCAAAAGGGGAATGGATAAATAAACTGGTATATTCATACAATATGATACTAATCAGCAATGAAGAGAAAGCCACTAAGGATAGGGACAGCAACATGGATGGATATCAAAAAACAGGACAATGAAAGAAGCCAGACATAAAAGAATACATACCTATGATTCCATTCATATGCAGTTCTACAAAATGCAAAATGACCTATGGTGGAAAGAATCAGAAGAGAAGTTGCATCTAGGGTAGCAGGGACTGATTGGGAAGATGCATAGGAGAACTTTCTGGGGTGATGGTTATGATCATGTTTTAGATGGAGTTTTGGGTTACACAGTAGTATACATTCATCAAAACTCATAGAATAAGTATGCTTAAGATTTCTGCATCTCACTGTATGTAAATTTTACTCCCCCCAAAAAAGTAACCAAGCATAATCCCCAGTCTCAAGAACATGTATCAGATGAGAAGGAATGCCCATAAATAATTATTTAAATAGATGCTCACATTTATGGATGACCTATTATTTTCAAGCCCTGTGAGACTCATTTTTTGTATTAGTACATTTAATCCTCATAATATCCCTGCGAGCTTACAGATGGAAAAATGGAGGATCAGAGAAATCAAGTAACTTACACACAGCCACATGGTAAATAAAGATGCAGGACTGAAAGGTCAGCCCATGTCTGACTCCTAAAGTCATATTCCAGAAGCCACAAATTTAAGTGCCTAACAGGGGCAAAATTTGCCTTATTCGGACCAGAACTAACATCTTATTCTAAGCAGGAATAGAACTGAGAATTTTAATCTCATTTGCCTTCCCCAGAAACTGGCTGGATTTCAAGTTGACTGTGAGTCCTATGGCAGAAGGATGGAGAGAGCCTGATCAATCCCCTCAGGGATCCCTGTCATCAGTAAGAGGGATGATGTGTCCGTTTTATCTGCCCTTCCACTGACCTACTGAATTGGCCCAAATGCTTGTAAACTACTCACTTTTGACAGAGCGGAGACAGATGAGACTCAAGGTTCTGCCTATTAAATATTTTCTGGACTTTGACTTTCAAATGGGATGTGAGCACTCCTGTCACAACTGAAAAGCAACAACAAAAAAGGATAAAGTGGAAAATTGATAGGTTTAAAGATATCCACAATCTGTGGAAGCAAAGACAAGAAGAACTAAAATTTCAGCGAGTGCGGAGTCCTTCCTAATGAACTGATAAACACAAGGGTTTTTTTTCTTTGCTGGGACATTTTCTAATTCTGGGCACAAGTTGAAGATGAGGTTTGGCCCCAAGGCAGAGGGACTCTACTGAGGAAAAGGAGAAATGTACAAAACATTTGAGAAAGGATTACAAATTTGAGAAGCCTCAAATGCAGGGCTGGTTTTCGTTACCTGAAGCTAGCTGAAATCTAGCCTGGTGCCTGAGCAGAAAAAGTTGAGCTAAGTAGTATCTCCCAGTCTCATGGTACTTTGGAGACAAATTCTCACTAGAGGGAGGGGTATTGACACACACACACACTACCAGTCTCTCCCTCAAAATGTTACCGAGATTTTGACATTGGTAGGGAATGGGGAAGTTAAGGACTTAAACTCAAAACCATCCCCAAAAGGCACTTTGGACAGAATGATCCTAAACAGATAAGGATATATAAAGGTTTCAGTATAGCCAAAACATCTTGAAGAACAAAACTGGGGAACATATACTATCAGATGTCAAGGCTAGCTATGCAGGGACAGTGATTATGACAGCATGGTACTGGCATGTGGTCAAACAAATAAATCAATGAGACCCTTACCTCATACCAGATACCAAAATAATAACAACAATAATAATAATAATTTGAAATGGTTCATAGACCTGAATAGAAAATAGAAAACAATAAATCTTCTAGATCAATCCATAGACCAATATCTTCATGACCTTCACTAGGCAAAGATTTCTTATATGACACAAAAGATGTCAACTATTAAAGAAGATTGATAAATAGGATTTTATTAAAATTACAAATTTCCATTTATCAAGACACCTTAAGAGAATGGATAGGGCAACCACAGACTGGGAGAAACTATTCACAATACTTATATCCACCAAAGGACTCATATCTAGTATATACATATATTTTTAAAGTCCCTCAAATCAGTAAGAAAAGGATAGACAATCCCATTTTAAAAAATAGAACAAAGAATTGAATGGCACTTCACTGAAGAAAATATCCAAATGGCCTACAAGCATATGAATAGGTTTTTATCACTATTGTTCATCAGGAAAATGTAAATCAAACTACAGTGAGATACACAAAACCCTACTAGAATAGCTAAATTTGAAAAAACTGACAAAACCAAGCACTGAGAAGAACAGGGAGCAACTGGAAGTCTCATACATCACTGGTCAAAGTGTTAACCAGTACAACTACTTTGGAAAACTGTTTGGCAGTATCTATTAAAGCTAAACATACCTCTATTGCATGACCCTGTAGTTCTAATCCTAAGTATATAACCAAAATAAAAAAGCACAAAAGTCCACAAAATACACATGCAAGAATGTTAAAAGAAATCAGATGCATGAAAGCACATACCATATAACTCCATTTATTTTAAATTTCAGAACAGGCAAATGAATGATAGAACAGATGTGAACACAGTGGTTACACCTCTGGGTGGGGGGTTATTGACTGGGAAGGAATATGAGGAAGCATTCTGGGATGCTAGAAATATTCTATGTCTTGATATGATCACCTATGTTTCTAAAAAGCCTTCAGCTATAACCTTAAAATCTGTGCACTTCACCATATGTATGCTGTATCTCAAAAAATTGTTTTATTTTCAATTTGGGGTCTCCTTCCTGTACAAACAGTAAGGACTGCAAGACAGTAACAAAAATCTTGCCAGGGTTCAGCAAGCTGGTCATTGCAGCCAATGAAAATGATGTCAAAGATACCAAGAAGGGTCCCTTTCATCTGTGTGGCTCTCTACTTCACAGCACTGCCAAGCAAAGCAAGAGGCCCTTATGGCTAAATGGAGTTGCAAATTGATGCAAGATGAGATAACCCACATCTTACAAACAGCTCAGAAAAACAGCTGGGGCAAAGGTCATGCTATCCATGTGGTAACTTAGATCTTTAACCTATAGATTTTTATTAATTGAACTCTTATGACATTTCATTAGTACCACTGATCAAAAGGCACCATTTTACTTCTAGCTGTTAGTCCTAACCCTGCTATTTTGTGATGCTCATAGCTGGCAAACTGTCAATAAGTGACTACCAGTAGAATGGAAAAGGAGCAATGGATTCCAAGTCCTCTGGGTCTGTGTGCATAGTCGATACACTACTCCACATCAGGCAAGCCAAATTAGTTCATGTCCAAGGGAAACAGGCAGTTATGTGGGCGAGATTAAAATGTGCCTTTGGTGAGTATAGATGTGTCAGTTTCCTATTTACAAACAGTAAATTTTTTCATAATGCTCCCTTCTCTGGTGCTGCAGTACCATTTGGATACATGCAGTCAATATAGATTTTTTTAACAACACCCCCAGGCATTACTTCTTATTGCCCTCCCCACCCCTAGGGAAAACATCAAGAGGTCCTTGTCCTCAAAGGACAAATTTGATCATTTTGACATAGCAGGAGCTCTCTGGGGTCGGTGGGGTGGCGGGGGGGGGGGGATACAATGAACAAAGCAACAGGATTTACTCTTTAAACTCCTTTTTTTTAAAGCTACAAATCTTTGTCTTTAAAAAACTGTTATAAGGCCTTTGCCTGTTACAGGACCTGACATTTAAAATCCCCATGAACCATCTTTAATTTATCAAGAAAGAAAGGAAAGAATTGTGTGTCTGAGGAGCTAACATGGCCCCTTCCTGAAAATATATGAAAAATTCAAAACAGAAACTGAAAAAAAGGGAGTAGGAAATGTCCTTGTGGTCAATTACACCAAACTCCACTGAATATCTTTTCACTTCCTCCAAATGTGCTCACTACTGCAGAGAGAATCAGATTCCTGCTTACCCTTCAGAAAAACAGTAACTCAGACATTGGAGAAAAACAACCACTTCTGAAAATACATCTCTTGGTTGTTCTCCTAGACAACACTATTCCAGTGTGAGGGCAGCCCCCTCATCTTGACTTGGTGGACCCTGCTCAGGTTTGTCCCTGAATCTTGATTGTCATGAGAAGCCCACTGCCTGTTAGAGAGCCTGAAGAATGCTGTACTACTTCTAGAAAGATTCTTGACTTTTAACTATTACCAGTGCAGTGGATAGGACCTAAAATAAGGGAAATCAAAACAGAACTTGGAGGTAACAGGACAAGGGATTCTATTCACAAGTCTTCCCTTGGCTTTCTGAGAAGAAAAAAAAAAAAGAAAATTGTTTTTGTGTGCTTGTCTACTTTGGAAGAGACAGTACTGTGATGCTAATTGTGGGTTGTGGGTTGTGGTTGTGAGGGTAGGATCTGGGTCAAACTGATCTATATTTGAATTTCAACTTTTCCACTTACTAACTGGAAGGTTGCTAAACTACTGTGCCTCAGTTTCCTCATCTATAAAATGAAGAGATCAGACGTGAGAATTATATGAGTTAATACATGCAACGAGTTTAGAATGCTACCTGGTATACAATAAGCTCTTAATAAATGCTAGTTAATATATAATTGTTCTGAAGAAATTCTGGAATCCAGGAACCAGTGTATGGTGCATCCTGCATACTGACTAGTGACCCCTGGAAGGTAGGAGGGGAGACAGCTGCAGGCATTACAAAAACTGGAAGGAAGAACCAGAAATACAATTCATCTCGTAGTTAGAACCAACATGATGTTGAACTTAGATGAAGATGTGAGGGAGCAGGACTGTCTTGGCAGTTTGGTCACACATAACCCTTTCGGGAGACCTGAGACCACTCAAGAGGGGAATCCTTGAAGATTAGGGGATCTTCCTAGCCTAATGCCCTCCCACCTTGATAACACTTGCTCACTCTGTCTCTGAGCTCTAGCAGGTGAAAGGTGAAAGCTGACTACACTTCAAACTGCTCATTGACTACTCCCCCAATACCTTGCCAGCTGTGTGGAGAAGGCCCTCCACTTGGTATTATGACAGCAACTCTTTCAAAGCTTTCACTAGTGATCCCTTGGAAACATCTACTTGGAAAGGAACTGGCAAAGTCATGAAGGCGAGATAATGAAGGCCATTCCCCTCTGTCTAGGATGACTTCACCTGAACCAGCTCAGACTTGCAGATCTTTCTATGTAAAATAGGAAAAACATTGGGGTAAAACAGAGAGCATCACACAAATATCTTTGTCTACTTTTTATTCCTTACCACCCTAGCCCAGATTTAGTGCTGAACTCCCAGAGAACCTCTCAGAAATTTGACAGAAAGCAAGACTAATCACCAGTCGTGAACTCCTCTCTGTTTCTGTGGCAAATGCCAGCTGGCCAGGAGAGACACAATTCGTTTACTTTACCCCCTGGAAAGAAGATCAGAGGTCAAAAGTTCTTCCTTCTGCCTCCAAATGTACTTACTGCCTATCCAGAAAAGGCAGAGTGCTTCTGTTTTTAATAATCGCAAAATAAGATTCCAGAACTTCTTTTGATAGCTCATTCCAGGGATTTTTAGTTTCTTCCTGCTAATTATATGTTCAAGTAGCTACACATACATTAATTTATTTAATCCTTATAACAATCTTGTGCAGCAAGGATTATCCCTATTTTATAACTGGGGAAGTGAAGACTCAATATGGATAAGTGACTTGCCAAGATTACACAGCTGGTTAGTAGCAGAACAATTAGACTATGATTCTTCAGTCCCTCCTCTAGTGTCCCTCTGTGCTGTCCCTTACACTGTGATCTGCCTAGTGATGATGTTCTGGGGAGCTCCAAATCACCAGTAGAATAAGAAGTGTTAAGATGTCAGCAGGAACACAATACAGCTGTGATGGGTGGCTTACCAAGTGGATCATAGGCCACAAGTCCTCTTGAGGATAACCATTTCATTGTCCTTATTCCTACATACTATATTGTTTGCAATGTGCACCTACAGTTAGAACACACTAGCAAAAAGATAAAATACCAAAAGCCTAAATGAATATTAAAATTACCTTAAGACCATAAGCTGATCTATGAATATAAAAAATAAGATGAATATTTAGTCTCCTGTTTTCTAACTTTTCCCTTTTTGACACCTGAGATAGATACAATTAAATTAAATAGGAGGAAGTTAGAAAAAAATCTTTCTTACTATCCTAAGGGAAAAAAAGCTTTGCTCTTGGGCATGAATTTACTGTTTCCTTTCCCTCTGAAGATTTCGTTCCTCTAGCTCTCAAGGTTCAGAAAGAAGCTGAAGGTTAGCATTTCAAACATGGGTGAATAGCGAATCCCCACCGCCTATATGCTTGGCATTCAGAAAAGAACATCAGGGCCACAGCCCTGTCTTCTGGTGAGACCACTCCCAACACCACATCAGTGTGCTGCTCAAGTGAAAGTCTGGATAGAGTTCTCCTCTTAGGATTCCTTACCAGATTTCTTTTTTAGCATTAGCTAGAGGCAGGGAAATCTCAAGGCAGGTTTGCTCAACAAGAACAAAATCTCTCTCTCATCTCTTGTGACTGATATTACCAGGTTATTTATTTCTGTTCTCAAAGATACTGTCAATTAAATATAATGGCCACTCCATCTAATTACCCTTGTCAAAGTTACCAGTGACTTCCACACTACTAGATCCAATGGTCAACCCCCAGTCCTCATCTTACTTGTCCTATATAAAGCATCTGACACGGTTGATCGCTCCAAGTCCTCTTCTTATCCTTAGTCGCTTCCTTGGTGATCTCATACAGGCTGTAAATAACATCTCTATGTAGATAACTGCCAGATTTATTTAGCTAGCTCAGACCTTTCTCCAGAATCCCATGTTTGCATGTCTAATCGCCTTCACACTGGTTTCTGTTATCTAAAACTCAGTGCATCCAAAACTGGATCCTTGATCTTCCCTCCAAAACTTCACCTATAGCCTTCTCCATCCATCTCAGTAGATGGCAACTCTATTCTTCTAACTACCTAGGATTAAAAAAAAACCTTGAGTTTATCTTTGACTTTTTTCCCCACAATCCACAGCCAATACACCAGGATATCCTTTTGGCTCTGCCTTCAAAATATATCCAAAAACGAATAACTTGTCACTGTGAGCCACTAGCATCCACCTCTCACCTTGATTATTTCAACAGCTTCCTAGCAGGATTCCCTTTGCCTCACTGCAGTCTCTTCTTACCACAGTAACAGCCAGCGTGATCCCTTTAGAATGTAAATCAGATCATGTCACTCCTCCTTTAATGGCTCTGCATTCCCTTCAGAGTAAACCCAGATCCTTATAATGGCCTACATGGCCCTCCATGATATAATCTGCTTTATCTTTTTTCTCCCTTCATCTGTTCCAGCTATTCTGGCCTTTTTGCCATTCCTCAGATTTACCAGGCACACTTCCTCTTTAGGCACTTTTCACTGGCTATTCCTTCTGCCTGAAATATTCTTTACTCAGATATCTGAATGGCTAAATCCCTCACCCCTCCTTCAAACCCATTGCTTACAGCTTATCTTAATGAGAGCTAAACTTAACACCCTTTGAAAAACTGAACCAGCCTCTCCCAAACTGGCGCTCCTGAGTCTTCCTTATTCTGTTGGACTTTTTTAATTTTCCTAGAACTTAACCACCTTCTATATATCTTGTATTCATTACTTATTTATTATGGTTACGATGTATTTTATGGCTCCCCTCTCCAGAAAGTAAGTTCCATGAAGGCAGTGATGTCTGTTTTATCCATGGACAAGCACAGGTCTGGTACATAATGAGTTCTCAATAAATATTTGTTGAATGAATAATAAAAGTAATAATTCTTCACATTCCTATAGCACTTATACTTTTCCTAGTTTTTTCATATCATATCTCATTTGATTTTCATAATTACCATACAACATGGGTAGGGTAACACAGAGTTTATTATCTCTATTTTACATTTAGGAAAATTGATAAACAGAGAGGCAAAACCATGTACCCAAAGTCACATGGCTGGAATTTGGTAGAAGCAGAAATCTAGTTTTGTGCTTTCTTCCCATAGCCTCCAACATTATAATGCAAAGCCCCCAATCATTGAGGAAAGGTCTGCCAGATTTTTTTGTGAGGACATAGACATGCCCTGCTTATGCCATTAACCCAGTGCCTTGAAGCTGAATGTGTTTCACCGGCTCATGGGAATGCAAACACATGAAATCATCCAAAGACCTGAGTTTTATGCAAGAAATTGTCATGTGAATGTCAGAGAAAATGATGTCATTCCCAAATGGCGCTCTCTCTGAGCAAGAAAGCAACATTTGAATATACCAGCTGCTCAGTGGAATAAATCATTTGTTTCCTCCCAGCCAGCTCTGTCTTCCTCTTGCAGTACATATTATACCAGTTCTCCAAAACAACTGAATAGCACAAAGGGGGAAATTACTGTCCAAGGAGGCATCTGCCACCTCTTCTATGGGACCACCATCTAAGCCACTGACTGCCCATTTTGGAACCTTTCCCCATTGCCACTGCCACACAAGAAAAGCAGAGGCTGTCCCTTTAAACATATCACCAAAGAGGAAGCTGGTGTTTACTTGGCAGTCAGGGACCAGGATACTTCCCGTTTGGCATACCGCTCCCGCTGGCATCCAACCCAGAAGCTGCTAGATTCTGCAGTGGTGGCACCTATTTTGTCCTTAGGATAACATAGTAGATTTTAAACACAATTATATTTACACACAGGCTTTTTAAGAGAGATGCCTGTCACCCCTGGTAAGCTCACAGGAGGCTACAGTAATGGTACAGCCAGGAAAACGCAAGCCAGGTGCTCAGTGTCTTCTGACAGCTGAATCCACAGCACCAGAGAAGGAGGCCTGGTCTCCTTCCCTGGTCCCCAGAATGTCCTTATGACAGGGATGGATGGATCCAGTAACCCTCGCAAGGATTACTAAGTAGACCAGATTTGCCTTCAGAGCCCTTGTCCTCTGATCACAGCACATCAAGTGGCTGAAACTTGACTGTACTACCATGTCAGCTCCCCTGCCAGGCTCAAGAGATTTCCCCTAATGGAACAGCAGGCATCAGTTCAACAGACAAGCCTCAGGCTGCAAACAGAAGTGTCAATGCAATTCCAGTCTGCCAAATGCTTGATGGACTTCGGAGAAGACATGGGCACAAACATCACTGCAACACAAGGATACATGCAACAACCTCAGCAATGTGGACTGAAGTATTTGACACTGGGACGTAGGAAGGATGGAGGAAAGAGACTGTATTTTAGGGGAACAAGACGGGACTTGAAAGCAGAAAAACCTGGGTTCAAGTCTAAAAGTTTTCTTACCTTGTACATGTCACTTACGCTCACTGTGATTCACTTTCCTGATCTGAAAATAGGATGATAATAATAATACGTTAAGCAAATATTTATTTTGTGATTCAGACAACTTTTAATTATGGGGAGATGTCTTTTTACTTTAGTTTAAAAAGTAAGAGTGAGGCTTTTGAATTCAAACACAGATTTAAACTCTATCTCTAATACTAACTGTATAGCATTTAGGAAGGCACACACTCGCGAAACCTGAGTTTATTCATATTATAGTGGGGATGATGATGGCACCTATTTCAAATGGATGCTGTAATAATAAAATGAAACCTTAAAAAAATAATCAAATGAAATAATATTGCAATGTGTTTTATAAAGTATAAACTCCAAGACAAAGATTTTATTTAAAAGTCCTTGACTACAGTGACCAACCAATATGGTTTGCCAGGGACCACGGGACATTCCAGGACAGAGGACTTTCAGTGTTAAATACAAACTCTTGGAAAAACTAGAATGAGTTGCTTACCCTAATCCTGACTAGCCCTGAAAATGTCAAGGGCCTGGATAGGCCTTAACTAGACTCTACTTAGACATTCACCAGACTATGCCTGGCTTAGGCCCTGACTAGGCCTCACAGGGCTCTGAGGGGCCTAAACTAGGCTTTGGCCCCAACTAAGCCTTAACTGAGCCGGCTAACTTTTAAGTAAGCTAAGGACCTGGATAGTCCTTAACATACTCTGATTTGTTCTTAACTATGTTGGTTAGCTTTTAAGTAGGCTTAGGTACTGATAGTACCTTAACAAGACTCTGGCTAGGCCTTAACTAAATGCTGACCTTAAAAATATCTCAAATATTTTGTGACTGAAATTTGAATAGATTTAGGCCCTACTGGACTCTTACTAAACAAAACCTAGGCTTAGGCCATTGCTAGTCCTTAACATACTCAGATGAGACCCTAACCACATTAGTTGGTTTTTAACCAGGTCAGGCCCAGGTTGTACCATAGCAAGAACCTGGCTATACCTTAACTGGGGTCTGACTTGGCCTTTAATAAGTTAGGCCCTGGATCTACCTCAACAACTTTCTGACTAAAACTTAAGCAGATTTAGGCCCTAACTGGGCTCTGACTAAACAAAAACTAGGCTTAGACCATAACTAGCCCTTAACATACACTGATTAGATCTTAACTGTGTTGGCTCACTTTTAACGAGGCTTAGGTCCTGGTTGTACCTTAACAAGACTCTAGCCAGGCCTTAACTAAGATCTCACTATCACTAGTCTTTAATAAGCTTAAGCCCTGGATATACCTTACCTGGTTTCTGACTAAAACTTATGTACATTTCAGCCCTAATTGGGCTCTGCCTAAACATAAGCTACACTAGGCCCTGGCTTTGCCTTAATTAACCATTGATTAAACCTTAGCTAAATCACTGTTACTCTTTACTAAGAGTACCCTTAATACATACTCCTTTTAGTCCTCACCTCCCTTATTGTGTACCTACCATTGCCTCAGTTATCCTGCAGTTCCAGGCTGCCCTCTGGGTCATAAAGAGAGAATGGACAAGACAGTGCCTTACCCAACTGCAGCAGGAAATGGACTTCTAGCCATAGTGCAGCCTTCTGTATTTATAGTTTAATACAAGAATCCACCATTGAACTGACACCCCCCAGCAACCAGGGGATACTCTTTTAGGTAACAATCCACCTGGTAGTACATCTTCTCTTTATCCAGTCAAGATGGTCTGCACAACTTCTTCCAGGACACATACAGTTTGTAACAAGTTTGTAACAGATAATGGAAGACATTGTCCTAAGTACAGGAGATAGATCCACAGTGCTTGTCCATAATGTGCCACTGGCAGTTAAGAAGAAAGCTGATGTACCACAATTGTAGCAAAGGGAGTGAAAGCTTCACAAAGCTGAACTCTGAGCATTTGTAGATCCTGTGAACTCTCCACAGTTACTTTATCAGGCCTATTGTGAGGAAGTAGCCAGTCTGATATATCCTAGCTTAGAGTATAAAGCACACTGAGTCCTTAGTTGATGACTCAAGAACAGGATGATGGATGAAGCTCAGAGCATGAACCATGAATTTCTGCATAATGGTTTCATCAATATCCTAGTGATGAGAGACTGGTAATTGGTTCCAAAGCCCTGCTATATTATTTGGTTTGGTTTGGGAGTACATATTTATATACATCCACTTTTTAGTAAAATATATTTGATTCCTTCATCACTGGGAGTTCACTTCAGCTCAACTAATCATTTTCTCATCCTTATCAAGTTATAAGTTAAACTTAAATAGGCCTGTACAGTTCTGTTTACCCCTTCAAATACATGATGACTCATATCAGCCCTGAATGAACTAAATGAAATTCACAGGCACTATCCAGGGCAAAGTAGATAAGTGGCCCTGCTCACAGGACAGCACCTGAGCAGGCCTGTTCCTATAGGGTGTAAGCACTCCTTACATTAGGCGGTATATAGCAGTAGGTCAAAGGAACTGATATGGGCACCAGGATCAGGGAGTTTAGGCATTCATTCATTCATCCCACAAATATTTATTGATCACCTACTATGTGTCACATATGGTCCTAGGTCCTGGGAATATGACGGTAATCGCAAATAACCACAGACACTGGCTTCATGGAAATTTCATTCTACAAACAAAACCAAGGGAAAGTCTGCACAGCTATGGGCAGAAGTCTAGATCAAAACAATCTATACCCAAGGACATCACAGAGTAGAGTCAAGTGTGATGGGCAAAGCTCAAAATGACAGAAAAGCTATAGCAGTAAGGGTAAAGAGCTAGGCAAATGGCCATGTGGTCAGAAGAACAGACAGCAGCCACAAATGAGTATTATCTTCCCTTTATAAATTGGGAAACAGAGCTGCCGAAGATCACCTGGCCCTAAGTGGCAGATAGGATTCCAACCCAGGGCTGACTGCCCCAGAGCCCACCTTCCTTCCACTGCCACCACACTATGAGGCTGATATCTGGCCCTTGCCATCTCAGGAAACACAGGAGAGGACTTTAGGGTTCCTCAGGCTCCTTTACCAAAGCCGCTCATCACCAGTCAGTCCTTCTTTCTCAGTTCTACCTGCTTCTCAGTGCTGGGGCAGAGATACAGTTTTGATGGGGCAGGAGGCATGAAAATCTGGTGACAGGCCTCCAGCAGTATGGCATGGACAATGGGTGGAAAGAGATGGTTACAGCTGCATAAAACCTCTGGACTTATGACCACTTTTTTGAGAAAAGAAACAAAAAAAGATACTTCGTGAGGATTCTTTTACAGTAAATTACTTAGGGGGGTGAAAATAACCAGGAAGTGTGTGACTATCCAATGAAACAAAATTCTCTGAGCATTACCAATAATCTCTGGGGGGGGTGAAGGAATGATAATGCTTAACACTCCACATTCTGCCAACACAGCAGCTAATTCTTGCATGTAAATATGCTGTCTGTATCAAGCAAAAATAAAATTTAGGCTCTGGAGGCATGAGACTAGCCCCATCCCTGATTTATGCACCTTGATTCAATGATGGGAAGTTTATTGCACAGGGGTGTACAGGGGAATTCCAGTTGAGAATAGGAAACCAATCCACTTCAAAGCCAAGGACCTCCCAACCATCCAAGGCTCTGTAGGACTTCCAAACATCACTTGTTAAATCTTGGAAGATGCCAGTTGGTTCTGCATCTCTCCTCCCTTGCCATCCTCAAAGTGACTGAGAAGCAACTTAGTAACACTATAACAAACGTGTCTTTTTGCAGCAGCTAGATTCTCTAACCCAGTTTCCTAGTCAAAGTGTGTAGTATATTCTTTGGTCTCCCTGATCCCCCTAGGAAATCCTGCAGGGATGCCACATACTCCCTGTGCAAAGCCTGCTGGCAGGCTAAGTATAGCTAATGACCTACAATATCCACTAGGAAAGAAAATGACTCCATCATTCAATTTGTTGGTGCCAGAGAATTCAGAAATTTAATATCACACAATTAATGACAGACTGCCTTTTCAAGTTCTTTAATTGTTTCCCAGAGTGAGAGGTGTCTTATCTTCTGAACTAGAAAAATGTGGCCAGTAGAAAAAGCACACAGTATAAGGGGAAAATGTGTTGTCTTTTCCTTCTGCCCCAATCCGCCACGGTCACCACTACCACAACCACCACATCACCCGGGGCAAGTCATTTATAGTTTCTGTCCTCAGTTCTTCCTTCTGTAAAATGGAATAGCTTACACCAATTTGAAAAAAAAATGGAGAGAAAGTGTACTATATAAATGAATCATATCAGCACGATAGATATGAGCCCAGACTTTGAAATTGTACAGATGCAAGTTTGAATCCCAGTTCTGTAACCTTGTAGCTATGCACCCTTGGCATGTGATTTAACCTCTCTGAGCCTCACATTTCCTTTTCCATAAAAAGGGGATGGTACTAATAATACCTATCACATGGGGCTATTGTGGGGCCAAAATCTAATAATACATGGAAACTGCTTAGTTCAGTAAATCAACAAGCTCCATGAAGTCCAGAAAGAATGAGCTATGCCTTGTGCAAACTTATTCCTTTTATTTACATCTCTTTTTGGTATTGTATTTATCAGGCACTTGATAAAAATGTACTGCTGTATGATTTATTAGGCTTTCCCATAGAACAGTAGGAAGATTCACAGGTCATCACCAAGGAATCTCAGAGGCCTGGAAAATGGTGATAGAAAACAACAAGCGATCACAGTTTCTCCTTATTTTTACCTGCAGTCCATCTCAACCCACATCTATTCAATCCTTGTGACCATAGCAAAGAAATGTCTTTCTGGAACCATGGACCCCAATAGGATGGAGACACTGCAGGTTTAACCTGAACAATGAAGGCCAAGGACTGGGCTCTCTGCTCTGCTTGGGCACACGAAACTTCTGTATCTTTATTGTATACATTCTTTATTTCTCAGATTTCCCCAAACTCTGGCCATTTCCTGAGGAGGCTACAAGCAGAGTTACAATATAATATTTGAAAGATCTTTTAAACAGAAAAATGTCATCAACTACTAGTTGCACTTTGTGAACAGATTAATAAATGCATCCCTAACTGTTGCAGAAACATTACAAAGTATTGCTGTAATTAGATCTCTCGCCCTCTTTGCTTCTACATTCAGGATCATAAGAGAAGTGTGTTGGCTTCATTTCAGTACTTCATGTGAAAGTGCAGGTACTGAGCCATTCACCCACTCCAGGGAAAGGTAGAGAAAGGAATCAGTTTGAGGATTTTGGAACCGAAAACATGTAACCGAGGAAGGTTATGCATCTCTTTCAGGAGGCTGTGAACTAGACACCAACATGTCTCAATGGGAGATGGCTTTGGATTGCTCCTGCTGAACACCAAGGGGATAAATGAGCCAGGCCCAGCTTACCTATAGCAGTGGGTTTCAACTGAGTCTATTTCCCTCTTCCTCAGGGACATTTGGCAACTTCTGGAAATACTTTTGGTTGT
This sequence comes from Manis javanica, assembly GCF_040802235.1. Classification (NCBI taxonomy): domain Eukaryota; kingdom Metazoa; phylum Chordata; class Mammalia; order Pholidota; family Manidae; genus Manis; species Manis javanica. The sequence continues at coordinate 102,553,183 of NC_133174.1, read as the reverse complement.
CACTACTGTGAGAGGGAGGTGCCACTGGCAATTCATAGGTAGAGGCTGGGGTACCACTAAACATCCTAGAACTCACAGCACAGTCTCCCAAAACAAAGACTTATCTAGCCCCAAATTTCAATCGTGCTGAGGTTGAGAACATCTGACTTAGGGAATCTTTCTGTCCTTCCATACTAACTAGCAAATATTCTTGAATGCCTTCTTGTGGTCACTGTGGGAGATGCAAGCCATTGTCTCTGCCCTAAGAAAGCACAGAGTCTAATAGGGAGACCAACCAAACACCGTGAAGCTACCAGAGCATAAAGAAGTATATCCCGTATTTTTTTCCTACATAGTGCAGCAAAAGCCCCTGGTACTATAGGAACATTGAAAAGGAGGAGAACTGCAAGCAGGACAATCATTTAGGAAAACATAAGAAGAGTAGTATCTTGAGCTGCTATTTGAAGGAGAGAAAACTACTCTTTCCCTTTCCCTCATTATTGGGAGAAAAATGAATCTATCCTCATTACCCATGGCTCCTTTCTTCTCATTTGCTGTTGACTCAGCTCCTTGTGATCTGATTTCAGGACTCCACAGAGTGTAGGACGCCACAGAAAATGTTCCCTTGTAAGGTGACCAGTGACGTATTAACCACCAGAGCCAGTCATCTGTCCTCAATATTACTCTTCCTCAACCCCTACCTGCTTGAAATTCGCCTCCTGCTTCACTGTTATGACATCATCATCTGTTCTGGTTCCCTTCTGACCTCTTGTGGCTCAGCCCCAGGCTTCTTTCCACAGCCAAACTACGCAGGAGGGAGTGCCTCCAACTTCAGCCTGCTGCCTTTCACTCACTCACTTTTTTCTTCTTAGTTAATTATTCATTCATTTGTGTCCACAAGGATATATAATTCCACAAGGGACTTGAGGTAGTTCTCTCATGCTATGTATTCTCCATTGATTATCATACCCGCTTCTGTGGTTTCACCCATTATCTCTATAAAGGCACTCTCCAAATTACACCTCTGACTCTGATGCCCTTTCTACGTGCCATTCCTACATGCCTAATCTCCTGCTGGACACTGCCTGCAGATATCAAATCCAACATATCCTAATCTTAGAGTGACCAGCTCATCCTTGTTTGCCCAGGACTAACCCAGTTTTAACACTGAAAGTCTCACGTGCTTGATAGCAGACAAACCATTACAGGAAGTCACCAGACCTAAACCAAATTCATCACTATCTGTCCCAAACCCAGCCCTCCTCCTGATCTCCTGATTCCCTTATATCCCCTATACATTTAATAAGAGATATTCTCAACTCCTCTTTACCTTCCATCCTTTTATGCAGTTGATTACCAAATATTGTCAATTGTAGCTCCAAAATATCTCCATTACTATTGCCTTCTTTCATCTCCTACCACTCTAATTCAGGCCTTCCTCACCTCTCACTTGGAAAGTTACAGTAGACTCATCAGCACCCCATCTTCAGCCATCTATCACCCCTCTTTGCCAGTTCATCTTCTATATTGCCAACATTGATCACTCTGAAACCCAAATCTGATCATGCATAGGCAATCATCTCATCAGTGTGGAAGTCTTGCAGACTGAACCCCCAAAACTGTACTAAACCAAAGCTCCCAGGTATTCAAGCATTGATGACTATACAGTTTGATACCGAAGAAACATTGCTATGACTGATTAAAATGTACAGAGTGAGCTGTAAGTAAAAGGGAAAATCAAAACAAACCCAAACCAACTACCGTATCCTTCAGAGGCCAGGAAATCAAATTCTGTCATGCAGTTTTGCATCATCTCATTTCTTTAGAGAAGTATGTGACAACCATAAGGCAAGTAAGTATTGCCAGGAAATTCCAGGCAGTATAGATCAGCTCTGGCCTTAATTTTCATCTGAAACACAATCAACTTTAGTTTTATTATGCAGAAACTAAGATAACTTGAGAGAGAATCTACTTGCTCCCTTAGGCTGTTAGATCTGAAATTGTCTATGGTCCTACACCAAATTATGGTTATAAGAACTATAGGTTTTCCATCCCTGACTGGACAGAAAAAAGAGAATTTTCTTGAATGATGTTTATATCAGATGCAGGAAATATGTATCCCATTTGAATAATGGACAGGGGACTCGAAATATAGATTATGAGATGTAAAAACTGCCAGATGAAAAAGACAAGTGCTTTCTCCCCAAAGGGAAAAGAGAGCTCATCCCTTCCTCCATCAGCAAAATATATGTATCCTCTGTCTCCCCTCCGACACTTCCAGGTGGTGAATTGTTTATGAAGGAAGTCACCTCAAGAGGGAAGGACCAAGACCTTCACAGAGACATCAGAGAAAGATGGCTCTCAGAAATCACAGTGCCATAACCCAATGGCTTACCTCTCAAATAGTAGAAATCTTCATCCTGTTATAGGCAACTTTCTCTTCCATCTGAGCAATGAACAGAGGCAGCCACCCAGCAGAAGGTTCCCACAGCTATGGTCCTGCCTTTTGCTTTGAGCCACAGTTCCCTGTTCTAGCTTAATATTTCCACAGAGGACTTTGAAACATTGAAACACTGAAACTTTTCATTTATCTTCCAATGGCCTTGCTCCTGAAATTCACTCTTCCTTCTCTACCAGGGAACACCCAGTAAGGAACACATGCACAACACAAACAACATGACCTCCTTTATTGCTTTTTAGTAGCAATAACCTCCTTCTCCCTAAACCTGAGAGCTGTAAGCCTTGGTCTCTGCCCTACATGAGTTAGAGTCTAATCAGAGACCAACTGAGCACAACTAAGAACCAAGCATATCACATAGTCTTTTTTTCTATAGTTGCTTTAGTAACTTGGAGAACAGGGAGGTCAGCACACACTGGAATCTTTAAGAAAACTTCAAAATTTTCAAAGAATGTTATCAGTCCATTTGAGTGCAAGAGAGGGAAAGGGATTTTGAAGATACAGGAAAAATATGCCACAGAATTGGGGGTATGCTTTCTCCCGCTCTCTCTTTCACACATACACACATGCGCACACACCCCTACCTCATTTTGGTCATATATCTCAGACTTATTCAGGCTTAAAGCAGCAAACAGCTTGTTCAGAGTAAATCCTCTGTTGTCAAGCCCTCTCTAGGCTAAAACCACTGTGTTCACTGCCCTGTTCTGTTGATGCCCATGCCTCTAACTTCAGTCCTAAATTTTGGCCTTTGCTTCAGCAACCTAAGGCTCTAGAAAAGTCAGCAAGAATCCCAATCAACAAGTGCAAAAATTTGGTTTGTAAGTCAGCATTGGCTATGTGTTATCATTACTGCCCCAAAGATATAATTACCATTTTTTAAGAGTACTACATGCCAGACATACAGATGCTATGCTAAGAATTTTCATGCATACTCTCTCCTTTAATGCTCACAGCAACCCCAGTAAAGAGGCAATATTATTATTCCCATTTTACAGATAAGGAAACGGAGGCACAGAGAAAATAAAAAGACTTGTCCAAGGGCACACTGTTAATAAATGGCAGAGCCAGTTTGACCTCAGCTCTGACTCTAAAGTGTGTACCAGAGATTTTGTGGTGTGGTGGTTAGAGCCAGGGGTCAGCAAACTTTTTCTGCAAAGGGCCAGATAGCAAATGTTATAGTCATAGTAGGCCACGTGGACTCTGTTGTAATTACTTCACTCTGCCACTGTAGCACAAAAGCTGCCATACATAGTAGGTGAACCAATGAGCTTGGCTGTATTCCAACAAAACTTCATTTACACAAATGGTTCACAAACTGGATTTGGCCCCCAGACTGTAGTCTGATGACACCTGTACCTGAGCATCCATGGTGTACTCAGTCAGACCTGGCTTCAAGACCTGGCTCTCACCACTTATTGGGAAATTCTTTAGTCTCCATTTCTTAGTCTCAGTTTCTCCATTGATAGAATAGTAATAATACCTCCCTCATTATGAAGATCAATGGTTAAAGAATACATCAAAACAAAGGCCCTGGGACACAGTAAAGTTCTCGGTAAGTCATTAATAAAAGCCCACCACAAGGCTGGTCCCTAGAAGAAGGGGAGAGAGGACAGGGGTTAGGATAGGGACGTTTCTCTTTAAAAGCAAGCCACCAGGGCTCCCATGGCCTCGATACTCAAGGGCAATGACTCCTTCCTCAGGATTCCTGCTAATTTTATTCTCCCTTCGGCTACACAAACCTTGTCCTTTTATGAGCTTACATTCCTGTTACGGTCATTAGTGAGAAAGTCTCCTGGTTACACCGCCACTCTATCAGACCCTGGGAACCCCCCTGCCATGTGAGGGCAGGAATAGGATTGTGCTGTTATTTGTTAGGTGTTTCCTTCAGGAATGAGATTCTGGCCACTGGAGTCATGCCTGTGTCCCAAGTACTGGCACAAGCATGTGTGCAGTAAATGTCGCTGGCTTAATTGAACTGGCTTCAGAGTGGTAGTGTCTGGAAGCAGAAGGAAAGTAACTTCTTAAAAGCTGTTCAAGCATTGAGGATCTCTGTTTTCCCCACAAAAGAGAGAGAGAATATGTGTGAGGCAGTGTAGGAGTGTGCAGGGTGGTTGGAAGGGCAGGGAAGGACGGAGCATCTTGTTCCCACATGACGTTACATACTCAGAGGCCATGCTGCCCTGGTTTCTTTGGGCCATCCCCCTGAATAATGACCCAGTGAAAGCCACTCAGAGCATTGCTCAAGATTTTTGCTTTGAGCCAAAACCATACTCATGAAATCTTCCATCTCGGCGGTCTTAAAGAACCCCCTGAGATACCTCAGCCTGTCAGCCAGCCCCTAAAAAGCCATCCTTCCTGCAATCCTGACTTACCAATATCTTTCTCAATGCAAACATCTCTCCTTTATCTATCAAGTTGCCTCCCTTCCTCTAAAACATGTCTTACATCACAATCCAGTTTTTCATTTGGGAATCCATTAGTTATTTATAGGATCTGATGATACAATGAGGATTGTACTGACTCCAACTGGATGTACTTCCTAAATACACTATTCCTCCCCTCCTCATTATCCTGAACCCTCCAGCACCACCAGTCTCCTTTCCAGAATTCCATGCCAGTAACTGGGATGACAGAACACTCCCTCAGAACAGAGGAACTGATAGCGGCAGCAGTGTGGATGTGAGCAAACTGCCTAGGCTAGGTCTGTGTCAAGTCACATGTGTAGGCACTTCAAGACTATCCAAGAAGCAATGATTCTCCGTCTCATGATGAAAATAGCCAGCACTTATTGTATGTGTCTTTGTCTAATCCTCACAATAATCCATGATGAAAAATGATAATAATAACATTTCTTTCCTCATTACCCAGCAACGAATTAACTCTTTAATCTTTGTAATGGCCCTATGGCTTGGGTTGCTAGTATAGGTTTTGCTGGTCTCTCAATGAGATTGTGCAGGCGAGAATCACTGTGGGTCTCTCCTGCTGTGACCCTCTCACCAGGCCCCACACAGGACGGGTGTCTTGCCAATGGGTTTCAGCCCCAGGCAAGTTCACTATGGATTCAATGTGACCAAAGAAATGACAGTAGAACATTCTTAGGGTGAAAGGGTTATATTCAACTTTATTCCCACGGTGGCAGGTCAATCACTAGAATCCCATTCACTCTGAGGGAGTCTGCATGCAGCAAGCTGGTCTCTGCCTCTGGGCCCCTCTGCCCACACAGCGATCCTCTGGGCCTCTGTCCTTGGCGCTGTCACCACTCCAGCCTCTGCTCTGCTCTCCTGCAGCCTTGCAGCCATGCCACCGTGTAGCCCAGAGCACTGGGCAGAGCTCTTTATATAGAGTCAATAGCAACGTATTGCCCACACGTGTGTAGTGAACTAGCCAACCAGGGCCAGGTGAGAATCCTGGCCACAGGAACTTTCATTTTATCCACAACAGGGCACAGAGAGGTCTACAGAAATACTTGCTGAAACCCCTAAACTGAATCACGTTAATCTTGCATTCCCTTGGCAATGAGCCAATCAATTCTGTTCTGCCTTGAGGGTCAGCATGTGAATCAAGTCCTAAAGCCACGTGATTGTTTAGACAGATGTAGGAACAAAAGTCACATGCGATAGACTGGTGAGGGATTGAGCTTTGCTGAGGTGAAATTTTCTAGTTGTCTGGGGGAGGAATGGCTTCTTTCCAGTAGAACCTGACATTGTTCCTATTAAAAATTACTCTTTGGAGAGGCAAAGAGCTATTGAGCCCCTCCGTTTGAAATACAGCTTTTATGTCAAAGGGAAAAAAAGTCACTGCTTTTCCAAAAGTCCTATGCAGTAATGAAAAAAATTAATTTTCAGCCTTGCCTGGTAGTATTGGAGACGAAGCACTGCAAAGAAAAAAAACTGCAGTCAGGGCCCTAGCAGGTTTATAAAGAAAAGATTTGGACAGGTTGAAATGGTGAGTTCCATACAGAGTCTGGCCTGGGGCTAAACCAGGAAGCTAAGATCTTCAGTGTCTCCCCCAAGTCCTTCACTGTGTGTTGTTCCTCCCACCTTTCCTAGTTACCACTCAGGAGCCCAGACCTGGGCTTCTGACCATTGCTTCTGAACTTGCTGTCAGACAGGTCCCTTATAGCTAGTTAACTGGGTAATATGTTACACTCACTTTAAACTGTTAAGGATAGTTATAGTTTCATACATTACCGCTTCCAACAGACGAGAATATAACTTCAATGCCTAACCCAAAGCAATAAGCAATGTGGGCATTTCAAACACTGTGGCAAGGCAAATAGGGAAGAAACTGGGAAATTCAGCTTCTGCAGGCCTCAGAACATGCCATCCATTGATTGCCGGAGTGCAGTATCTAAGAGCTTGGTCTACGGAGTCAGCCAAGTGAGGGCTCCAGTCCTGGCCCCACTACTTAACAAAAATCTGACCATGAGCTCAGTTGTATTATCTGTGAAATAGGTATAATACTAATATCTGCCTCTAGGGTTGCTGTAGATGATGTAAGGAAAAGCTGGTACAGTGTCTAGTACATTGTAAGAGCTCAATATATGGTAGTTCATCTATGTTAAGAGTAGTTCCTAGTTGCAACTCCCAGGAGAGTTGTCTGGGCTACCAGGCTTCACCCCCTACATACACTGAGGAAAGAAGGCTTTGAAAAGAGTATTCCACCAGGTTCATCCACCAGGCCTATTTATTTATTCAATCACTCATTCATCAAATATTTATTCAGTGTTTACCTTGTGTCAGGCATTTAGCAAAATAGGGGAAATATAATGGAGACTAAGACACGCTCCTAGTCCTTGAACAACATCCAGACTTCTTTTGGCATTTAAAAAGCTCCCAAACTGCTCAGACTTTGTTTTTTTGAAGCCATCTGGGGAAGCAAATCAGAAACGGGTTCTTATCATTTGCAGTAACCCACACACAAGTACAACATCACTTCCCACGAAAAGTTAAAAAGTCACGAGAGAAAGCACAGAATGGTGGAGTAAGGGCTTCTGAAAATGCACTCCTTCAAAAAAATAGCAAGGCATTGGAAACATTTTCACAATAAACCTTTTTACAACTCTGGAAATAACCAAGGCTTGGAATCAACAGTCAGAGGAACATTTATTTAAGAAAAAAAGCTGAATCTTGGTAAGAACAGCAAGTTTTTTTGGTATTTCAGCTTGCCCTATTGCTAGCTCCCTTTACCCGCTCTGCAGTAATCCTGAAAACCAACAACTTTGGAACCATAGTGACTGCAGAAAGCAACAGCTTGGCATCACTGAAGAATTAGAACACTGGGTTTGAAGCCCCCCCAAAAGACCCATTCCTGGAGAATTGTCATCATATGCCGTGTCCGGCAACTCCCTTAAAAACCACATTCCCTGGGCTTGTCTTTATGTGGTCCTTTCAGGACCAATAGCCCTTTCCCTAGAAGCATTTTTTGAAAGCACTCAGCAGTAATTGTTTAACATCAAGGCTACCTGAGGCATGGAGAGCAGTTGAGTCTAACAATAGTTTTAACATAAAGCAATCTGAATCCAGCAATATATAAAAAGGATTATATACCATGATAGAATGAAATTTATCCTAGGAATATAAGAGTAGTTCAACATAACAAAATCAATCAATGTAATACAGTACATTAATAGTAGGGAGAAAAGCACACATGATCATCTCAGGTGATGCAGAAAGGGTACTGGACAAAATCCAACACCCTTTCATGATAAAAACACTCAGAAGACTGGGACTAAAACTTCTTCAACCTGATAAAAGTCATCTATGAAAAACCCATAGCTAATATCATGCTTAATGGAGAACAACTGGAAGCTTTTCCCCTAAAATCAAGAATAAGATAAGAATATCCAATCTCACCACTTCTGTTCATCATTGTACTGGAGATTGTAGCCAGGCCAGTTAGGTTAGAAAAAGAAATAAAAAGCACCAGCTTGGAAAGGAAGAAATAAAATTCTCTGTGTTTGATAATGACATGATCTTGTGTATAGGAAATCCTAAGGAATCACCAAGGAGCTATTGAGGATAATAAATGAATTCAGCAAGGTTGCAGAATATAAGAACAATATATAAAATCAATTGTGTTTCTAAACACTAGCAATGAGCAATATAAAAATAAAATTAAGAAAACAATTCCACTTACAACAGCATCAAAAATAAGAAAACACTAAGGAATAAATTTAACAAAAGTGTAAGACTTGCATGTGTAAAACTACAAAACATTGTTGACAGAAACTAAAGAGGACCTAAACAAATGGAAATACGTCCCACACTTATGAACTAGAAGACTTAATATTAAGATAGCAATATACCCCAAATTGTTCTACAGGTTCAGTGCAATCCCTATCAAAACCCCAGTTTTCTTTCTTTCTTTTTTTTTTTCATAATTGTCAAGATGATCATTGAAAGAAGAGACAGGATGCGAACTCCACAGTCCAAGCAGGTTTATTGCTGAACCTGAGAGGGACCCCTCTGTCCTGGCCAGCAGAACAAAGGGAAGAGTCTCTTACAGGCTTAAGCGGCTTTTTACGGCCAGGGTTTTCTGGCGGGCTCTTTGAGGGGAGGGGTCAGGGGAAAAGTGGGCATGTGGTTTGCTGACGTGTCCTCTGGAGAATGTTTGTAGCCTAAGTGAGATGACATCTAGGTCTCTCTGAGATGGTGGGTGGGCTTATTCGAAAGGTGGTACTCAGGTCCAGATTCTATCAATCATAAAGTTCATATGGAACTACAATGGAAGCAGAATAGGCAAAACAGTTTTGAAAAAGAACAGATTTTGATTTTGAAGACTCGTGCTTCCCAATTTCAAAACTTACTACAAAGCTACTGTAGTTGACACAGTGTGGTACTGGCATAAAGATACTTATTGATAACTGGAATAGAATTGTGTCAAAAAATAAACCATCATGTTTATGTTCAGTTGACTTTTGACAAGGGTGCCAAATCAACTTAATGGGGAAATAGCAGTCTTTTCAAAAAATTATTCTGGGACAAGTGGAAATTCACATGCAAATGAATGAATTTGGACCCCTTCCTCACGCAATATGCAAAAAGTTAATTCAAAATGGATTGAAGACTTAAATATGAGCTAGAGCTATCAAACCTGGAGAAGAAAGCACAGGTGTAAATCTTTGTGACCTTGGATCGAATGATAGTCTCTTATGGCAGCAACAGTACAAACAACAAAATGAAACATAAATCGGACTTCACCAAAATGAGAAACTATTGCTCTAAGCTCTGCACAGTTTGGCTTTTAGTGCAGTCAAGCATGCAATGCATACACACTCTGCAATTTTTCCTGCAATCCGTCTTTCCAGGGCACTCTTGAAACCAACTAGAGATTGATTAAATACCCTGTGAAATCTGAACTTCAACATGCAAGCAGGAGTTAGGATTGTGTTTTCAAAGCTCACAGATGTTTTTGGATTAGATCTTACATGGCAGCTTAATAAAAATTTCCTGTATAATATTCTAACTGCAGTTTGTTCTGCCAGAATCCACACTACCCTACAGTACTCTTGTCAGATATAAAAACAGAAAATAAAAATCTGTCCAACTTTCAAGTTGCCATCTTCAGCCAAATTGAAAATGAGAGCAGAGGCATTGAAGATAAAGACTGGATGGTAATATCCACGATTAAAGGAAGCTTCAACTCTGCATTTCTGCTTAGGGAAAAGTGATTTCCAGGGTCAGAGTTCTCGGGAATCGATAAGGGGAAGTCCGAGAGGTCATAAAGACCATTGCTGAAGTAATCCAAATATTTGACTCTGCCAGTAGCTGAGAGCAAGAGCGTAGAATGGGGATTGGCAAACCTTAACTTTGTGAATAAAGTTTTATTGGCACCCAGCCATGCTCATCTATTTACATATTTACATAGTGTCTATAGCTGAATTCTCACTAAAACAGCTGAGCTGAGTAGTTTTGACAGGGACTATATGGCCTGCAAAACCCCAAATATTTACTATCTGACCCTTTACAGAAAAAGTTTGTCAATTCCTGCTGAATAACATCAGTACATCAATCCAGATCTCTCCATTTAGATGTCCCGCAGACAAATCTAACTCAGCAGGTCTGGAAATGCATGCATCTCCATAATCCTGTTTCAGCTTCAATGTTCCCACTCTCAGTAAAAACTATAATGTAACTTTCAACTATAGTCTAAAAAGGTACAGCTTTTTAGAAACAGAATTAAATCAATTAGAGATGCTAATATCCACCAATTCACCCAAAAGAGAAGCCTCCCTCGCCTTTACCCCCACAGCCTGTCTATTGCTTCACTCCCCATTCATCACCTCCTTACTGTATTTCAAGTCCAAGCACATCATGCCATTTCCACTGCCATTATCTTAGTCCAAGTGACTCTCATTTGTGCAAGATTGACAGCAGTTTTCTAACTGGTCTTCCTGCCTCTACTTTTGCCTACCTTCGGCCCCCAATTCATCTTCCATTCAATAACCAGAGGATCTCTCTAATGTCGAAATCTGATACTGTCACATGCATAATAACATATGCATCTAACATTTAATAGGCTCTTACCATATGCTAGGAATAGTTCCAAGTGCTTCGTATGTAGTAATTGATCTTACTCCCCACACCAACTCTATCTGGTAGACACTGTTATCTCCATTAAGCTAAGACACTGAAGAGCAGAGAAAACCAATGCAATCTAGCTCCAGAGGCTTCAGTCTTAACGACTATAATCTACTATACTGCTTGATCTATTGTACTTCTCTAAACACACACACACACTGCTATGGCTGCCCATTGCTCTTAAAACAAGCCATACTATTTATGATGGCCAAGTTCTGTCACTTGGATCTTCTGTAACCCCCCTCTGCCCCTCATCTCTTGCCATTTACAGCCTTGCAGTTTAAGCTGCAGCCACCACAGGCTTCTCTAGTTTCCATATAAGGCATGCTCTTTTTCACTTCTGTGCTTTTAGTCATGTTACCCCTTCTGCTTCGACTATTTACTTCCTGTCTCCTTCCTCCCCTATACCTAGTCAACTTCTATACACCCTTTAATGCCCCACTCAGGCACTGCCTTGTCTGGAAGCCCTGGCCGAGCAATCCAGACTTGCCCTCCTATGTGCTCCCATTATGGTTTGTTGATGCCCATTTTAGTGCCCTTTCTACACTGTTTTATAACTGTCTTCTTATACATCAGTCTCCCTCACTAGAATGTGCCCTCCTAGGGCTTTTCCCAGTGTATCCAAATACCTTGCTTTATCCTTCTACTTTTCTGTACTTTTTTTCTAGGACTTTTCATCCCAGACTCTGGCATAGACTATAATGCCAAGAAGGGTAGAAAGGGACCAATGGTTTTGTCTTTTTGTGAGTGAATGTGTGAAAAGGAGATGTGAGGACATAAAGGGGATCATGAAATCTTTGGAAAAAATAAGATTGCATGATAAAAAGAATTTAGAGCTTACTTTTCATTGTTTTATAATATTTCATTGTTTTATAATATTAAACTGCTAGACCCCCAAATATATAATGGCTCAAACACAATAGAATTTTCTCAGTCATGTGACAGTGCGATACAGGTATTCTTGGTCAGCAAGATGGTTCTCCATGCGGTCACAGAGGAACACAAGTTGACAGAAGCCCCTGGGTCATCCTGGGTTACCACATCCCAGTCAGCCAGAAGGGGAAATAACATGGAGGAGCACACATGGAAGACTTTCATAGGCCAGGCCTGGAAGTGCCACTCTTCATTTCTCTGAATATTTCATTATTAGGAACTTAGTAGTGTGGCTACACCTTACTGCAGTGGAGCCTGGGAAATGTAGTCCAGCTGTGTGCTCAAGGAAGAGAATGGTTTTGGTGGGAAGCTAGTGACCTTCTCAGACACACTAACAGTAAAGTTGGGCTAGTTTACCTTGTTGGATAAGTGATGGGAGAATTTTATTTCCTTTTTATTAGTAAGCTATATGGTGCATCTCTGTTTAACCTTTCCCATGGAAAGCTAGAAAAGTCAAATATAGACTGTGTTCAGAATCAAGGCTGACAGTTGAGCTCCCTATTGAGTTCCTTACCCAGAAGGAGCAGCTTGAGGGTGATTTGCAATGTTGGTGATTTCTTAAGTATTAATCACTGACACTTTGTAGACTGCCTTTAACTAAAATCTCAGGCGGGTTAGTATACAATATTATAATATTGGCCCCCAAATATATTTCCTCCTTTGCATGTCTAGACTAGAGAGGGTATTAAACAGATGGCAAAATAGCAACCAGATTCATTCCTAGCCAACCAAGAGGTGTTCAAAACCAAAGGAGAAAAAAGACAAAATTAAAAACGGAACTCATTTCCATTCCAAACCATAGCCACAGTAACAAGCTTATTCCCTGTCAGTTTGCATTTGCCCAGAGTGCACATTTGTGGATGACCTCATGTAAGCTCGGGGAAGGCATAAAAGTGAATCAATTTGAAATGAAATATTCCCATGATTCTCTGCTAATAAGCATGTAAATTCCCAGGAGAACTTTGTAAAACAGCTTCCTGGGCCCTAGCCCTCACACCCCACACCCCAGAAGCTCATTTCTTTAGTGTGTGCTCTGACCTGGAAATTGAATATTTTATATTCCCTAGATGAGTCTGATCTAGGTTTTGGGAACCATTTCTCTAACATGACGGGTAAGGGAATAGAGAGGCATGCCAAAGCACAAACAGAACAGAGTGATTTTGTTTAGCATATGAAACAAATAACCCTAAGGAAAATCTAGTCTCATAGCTTGACATGTAGAGCCATCTCTGGGGTTAGACCCATTCACGGAAACCTGGAAAACAGGCCTCTTCTGGGGACTGGCCATGCAGCTGTATATAAACTAGAAGAGGTATTATGAACAAAGACTTCCCCCTGAACATCCCAAGTGCCTAACTTGTTTTCTTCTTTTCCCAGTTTGTTGCTCAGCCTAATTGCCAACAGTTGCTTGCCACTCTGTGGTATGATGGCTTCCCTGGATGGCGGCGGAAACACTGGGTAGTCAAGCTTCTTACCTGCATGACCATTGGGTTCCTGTTTCCCATGCTGTCTATAGCTTATCTGATATCACCCAGGAGCAACCTTGGGCTGTTCATCAAGAAACCCTTCATCAAATTTATCTGCCACACGGCTTCATATCTGACCTTCCTCTTCATGCTTCTCCTGGCTTCTCAGCACATCGTCAGGACAGACCTCCATGTACAGGGGCCTCCCCCAACTGTCGTGGAATGGATGATATTGCCTTGGGTTCTTGGTGAGTCAAAGGAACCAGGAGCTATGGCCAGACTGACTGCTGGTCTTGTCTAAAGAAACTACTGGAATAGGCAGTTGGACTGGCCCTGAACTAGGGCACATTCTCTCTGTGCAGTAGGGAGGTGCTTTGTTGGGAGTCTTGGAAATGTGGTTTCTTCTTACCCAGACCCTGGTCACTCAGTACTGCATGGTCTACAGTGAGATTGGCAGTGCCTCCAGGGCTTGCTTCTGCCAACCTAACATCTTCAGGGACAGAAAGTTCTCTGAGAGTTGGTTTAGACGGAAAGCCAATAATCAGTCAGGACAGGCCTTGGGTAAGCTAGGCAGGGCAAGTGCTGATCGGCATATTCAATGCTTTCTATCTTATAACTGGGGAACACTTGGATCCGCTACTTTCTCAGGGCTACTCCACACAATCCCAGTACTTATTCAGGGTCCACATCTTATTTGGATACTAATTCCAGAATCAGGAGGGGAATCTGGTAAATTCACATACTTCATGGTAAAAGTAGCTTCACCAGTAATCTCCAGGCATACTTAGATTGACCTGGACCCTCCAATACATTGCCATCCTCCAAGTCTTTCCTACTTAAAGTGCAGTCCTCAAACCAGCAATGTCAGCATGACCTGGGAGCTTGCTAGAAATACAGAATTTCAAGTCCCACCCTACATCTCTGGAATAAGAATCTGCATTTTACCATGATCCCAGGTGATTCACATGCATTTTAAAGTCTGAGAAGCACTGCCTTAGACCACAGCCACACCTTTTACTGCTTTCCACATTCCAAGACTGAAGAAACATCTATGTCATCAGACAGAATTCCATGAAATCGCCCCACAATGAAAGAAGCAAGGAGAAAAGAGGATTCTAAATTACTCTGGGCCCCACTGCCTAGCTTCCGCCCCCAAACCCAGGAATTTTATGGTCATCTCTCTCACCTCAGAGCTCACTGAGAATGTTTCTCTCTAGCACATCATGATCATGGAAACTAAAGACTATGGGATAATATCAATCTAATTCATTTATTAATGAAATTAATTCCACTCCAAAGTGGGAAGAGGATAGAATCAGTCACCCAAAATTGTAACAGCATTCCAGTAACCATAGTAATGATGTTAAAAGTGAATAGTATCCACAAAAGTATAACATATGAGCATCTTCAGGGAAAGCTTATCAGGTGTGGCAAGTTCAAGACTGGGAAGTGAGGTAGGAAAGAAAAAGAGGTAAGCGATTACTATCTTGAGGGGCTTCACTCCACTGACCTCAATTCATTCACTGATTTCACCTTTCTTTACTTAGGGGAATCCTACTATGGTAACCATGATGCCTATTCTGACCCTGGGTAGGAATAAACCCTTTGCCTCCATTCTTCAGGTTTCATCTGGGGGGAGATTAAGGAAATGTGGGATGGCGGATTTACTGAATACATCCATGACTGGTGGAACCTGATGGACTTTGCAATGAACTCACTCTATTTGGCAACTATTTCCTTGAAGATTGTGGCCTATGTCAAGGTAACTTGGAATGTCTGCCATTTTTCTTAGGCAATGATTTCAGTTATGTTAAGCTTTACACTGGGAGCATAAAGAGTTTAGAGGAAAAGTGCTGATGACAGTCCAATCCATGAGGAAAAATACCATATAAACAGACATTCTTTTGATGGTTTGTCAGCAGTGTCCACCTAGGCAAAGAAGAGAATGGAACAATTTGCAAATGAATCCTTAGCTTATTAAACTCTGAGAATAAAAGGGTATTCAGCCACCCATCCATCTAGTCAGTGTTTAACTCCTGTCTACAACATCCTTACCAGGAAGATGATCCACCAATGCTTGCATAGGGCAAGGACAGAAAATTCACTGAATTCACAATCATCAAAAGCCTCTCTCAACCCGTCACTTAATTAGAAAGCACTACTTTATATATTTCTAATATTATTCTCCCTGTGACACATCCATTGCAATCCTTCTTTCCTGTGGGGTCAAACAGAACAAGGCTGTTCCTTCTCCATTACAGCACTTCTGATATGAAGTCATCTCTCTATCACACATTGAGTTGTCTCTTCTCAAAGCTAAATATTCACACTTCCCTTAAGTGTTCTTCCTATGGGAGGTACCAGAACCCTAGAAACTTCACTAGGGAGACATAGACCTTTGGTTGTCTCTGACTATCATCACTTGGACCACCAGGATGATCATTCAAGCTGTTATAAGCCCAGCTTTTTGAATATCACCCAACCTATGTCTTTCTTCCAATTCAGATAATGTATACATACACACACACACACAACCTTGATCTTTTCCTGAACAATGTACTACCTGAATTATCCCAAAGAAATAGCTTTATTTCTAACACCTCACACTGGGTAGTGACAGGCTCTGAGTTCATGTTTGGTGCTCATTAGCTAATGGAATGCCTGTACTCCTTCTACCCTGGGTTGAATGCCTCCTTCATGAGGAAAGGCTGGCAATTCAGTCTCCAGGACTGTCTAGTTAGTCATGCTTTCTGGCACTGAATTCCACATTAAGGAGTTTTAGAATGGAAATATGGCTGTCCCCCAAAGCTCCAACTACTTCGTTTATTTTTATATCCCTAATATGCATACTGAATACATTTTAAGACCTTTGGAGTTAGTTATATGGAACATGAATGTTGAATGCAGTCATGAATCATTTTTGAAAGAAGCCTAGGAATATGCCTTATACTTGTGTTGGTAATTTAACACATACTTACAACTACCTTACAAGAAAAAGCTGGTGAGGAAAATGTTTGACTCTCTGGTTAATGCGCCTGGATAAAATCCATGTCATTTTGGCACAATGCTAAGTAATACTGTTAGCCTAAAGAAAAGCACATTTCTTCCTTTGGAAGTGGTATTTATACACTGGAGGGACAATAAATTATCAATTTTTAATTGGTAGGTTTTGCTTAAACAGGAAAGTTTAGAACAAGTGATCAAGAAAAGGATTAACTCTTGGGGATGTGAAAATGTGTCTGTAGATGCCCCAAATTAGCTAATCACATAACCTGCCCAACTTCACTGATAAGGCTTCCAAGGATCTAGATACTTCCCCACTACAGAGTGTAAGGATAAATCAGCAACATTAAGCTGAATAAATGTCCCTCAATTGACAAACACTTAACTCAAAGGAGACATTTGCCAAGAGGTTGGGGTCCTTCTCAAAAAAGGAGAATTTACAAAGCCAGAGATGCTACATGCATACTTTGGGTTTGCAATGAGAAATTATAAAAGAGTAGATTGGTCCACTCATCCACAGAGGCACACCAGTCTGAGATGAGTTTCTCCAAATAGACATAGCCAACATCTATGAGATAAAGCCAAAAGAGCTGATCCCCAGGCCCCTGGAAATATTTCAGATTACCATTGTACTGAATCAGTACAGAAATGCCATGGGATAAGATAGCCTTAAAGAAGATCCTCTGTTAGAGCAAAAAAGTAGTCAGTGATACGTGCTCCATTTCACATGGTCTGCAACAATAGGAATCAGAAGGCACACACCAGAACACTTGAAAGGAAAAAATACACATGAGATTGGCCCTCAGTGCCCCTAGATAATCCAAGAAATGGAGAATAATTGTCCTTTTGACTTCTAGGATCATCTAGATTTATCCCATCACCCCCTTTACTTGCATATATACAGACTGAATCAGCACTTGGATACTTATTGATTTGTGGTCGTTTCTTCAATCATTACTTGGCTGAAGACATAATCCCCTCACCATCCTTGTTACAATTGAGTCCCCACATTTTGCTGGCCTTCATATTTTGCTTTTGAGTTGACAATAAAATTTACACCCCTTTGAAAGGCATGGAGGCCAATTTGCCAACTGCTTCCATCTCAAAGAAAGTAAAAAAATCACTTGCCTCCCAGTATCACTAACTCAAGAATCAGGAAACCTGAATTTAATCCCTGCTCTGATAGTCATGAGCTAGATTACCATAGATCATCCTTCTACTTCCCTGAGCCTTAGGTTCTACCTCTTAAAAATAAGAAGATTGAACTAGATCAGTGGCTTTCAACCTTTTAATTTTTTCCATGGACACACATTTTGAAGTTGAAACTTATGCAGAGCTTTAATATGTTAAAGAGCTCACAGACTGAGCTTGAACTGAGGAATGAGCTTCTAGGCCTCCTCTTTGGCTCGTACAGAAGCCACCCGATACTTCCATTGGGCCTTCATGCTTCAAGGAACACAGTTTGAAAACCACTTGTGTTAGATCAGGGGTCAGCAAACTATGGTCTGCAGGCCAGACTTGGTCTGCTGCCACATCCATTTGTTTATGTATTGCCTATTAGTTCTACAAAGAAAGAGTTGAGTAGTTCCAACAGGGACCATAGAGTCCACAAAGCCAAAAATATGCACTCTGGTCCTTGACAGGAAAACTTTGCTGACCTCTATGCTAAATGAGCTCTAAATTTATTCCCTGCTCTCATATTCCATAATATTTTTCTCCATAGGTATATATGCAAAGCATAGACTAGCCACCAGAATCATCGTTCATACTTCTGAGTGTTCTGCAAATCCAGGCTCACAATCCCCTGGGCAGCAGACTTTCCTTTGGTTATAGCTGTAGCTGTGGAGAGAGAAAACCCTAAATTATGAGCTATACATGTTCCTGCTGATAATTTCTGGTTTTAAATTATTAGTCTGTTTTGTTATCAGCAAGAGTCTCCATCTCTCACATATACTTCAAAACCTTTAAAGGCCTATCTAACGTTTGTGCTGTAATACCAACAATTATATCAGTAACACTTAATAAAAACAGTGGTAGATTGAGTGTTTAGACACATGAATTTCAGTCCTGGCTCTGATACTAACATACTGTGTGATCTTAAGCAAGTCACTCTGCCTCTCTGAATTTCAGTTCCTCTGCATGTAAAACAGGAATAACAATGCCCACCCATCATAACGATGCAGCAAATATTTCTTTGGAAGAAAAAATGTAGAGATACAAGATTTGGCCAAGAGTGTACAAAGCTGATTGACCACCTAAAATCTATCTGAAACAGAAGTATGAGTGTGGCAAAGTTTCTCCAAACTCCTCTGACTGTGAAGAACATTGGATACACACAAATGATTTTAATAACACGTTTCCTCAGTTGTTGGATATGAAGCACATTTTAGAAATGCTAACAACATAATTGGGCCCCCAGTGCAATGTTTTCTCAGGAAACTTGTTTACATTTAGTACTGAAAAATTGTGATATTTAGATAAGAGCTCAAGGCAATATGCTTCAGACTGAATTCCAGGCACTATCTACTTCTGTCTTGGGGAAGGTAATAAGCAATTTCTTACATTTCCATACATTTTCCCTTTTGGAGTACACAGACTTTCACATATGGATACATAATCACAAATGTGTGCAGCATGCAGCAGTAGATATTGTCCTCATTCTATAGTGAAATTGAGAGATGGAGGCAATTTTAAGTAAAAAAAAAACAAATTAGACCTCAGTTCTCACAATGAAGCCATATTTCTACATGATAACCCCTAATGTTCTAGGAGCTTGAAGTCCAGGATAAAGCTAAAAATGGGCAATAAATCCCTGAAATACTGGCTCTTCCCCTCCTTCAATGCCCTGGTTCTTTATTTGTGCTGGAGGGACATTCAAACTTGAAGAGCTGTCAGAGGATCAATAAAATAAATCCAGACACCACTGTGTGGGGCAATATTAAATCTGCTACCTAGAAGGTTGGCATGCCATTTATGGAATACATTACAGACTGCTAAAAATTCAGCAAATGTGAAATCTCATCAGGAAGCAGAGTTATTTGTCCCCACTATCTTGGGCATACGAGTGGCTTTGTTCCAGTAACACTTCCCAACAATCTGGTAAACTCACAGTTAGAAAATGTCGTCTGTTGGTAAACCACAGGTGGTTGCTCCAATTTTTCTGTGTGTATATGCTGGGCATATATTTGGATGGGAGTGGGAGGAAGAGGGTTATTAGCATCATGTATCGATTAGGTAGGAAAATAAGACTAATAGTGCCATGCATGGGGCCTGTTATATAGATGAATGCTTGATGCTTACTTTCATGCTTTTTTGAGGGGGTACAGAGGGAGGAAAGAGAGGAAAAGTCTTATAAATGTGCAGTGTACCTCTCATCTTGTGCACCTGTTGTTTCTTTCAGTATAATGGTTCTCGTCCAAGGGAAGAATGGGAAATGTGGCACCCAACGCTGATTGCAGAAGCACTCTTTGCAATATCCAACATTTTAAGTTCACTGCGTCTCATATCCCTGTTCACAGCCAACTCCCACTTAGGGCCCCTGCAGATCTCTTTGGGGCGCATGCTACTTGATATCCTCAAATTCCTCTTTATCTACTGCCTGGTCCTGCTGGCCTTTGCTAATGGATTGAACCAGCTTTACTTTTATTATGAAACTAGAGCAATTGATGAGCCGAACAACTGCAAGGGGATCCGATGTGAGAAACAGAACAATGCATTCTCCACGTAAGACTCCCCGCCTCCTTTTTTGCCTTTTGCTGCCTTCTCCTTTGTCCTATTTCCAGTCCCCAGCTTCATCACTGCCTCTTAACAGTGCATGGAAAGCACACTTATGGATTAGCCTGAAGGCTCTCAAGTGGAGAAAAGGAAATGAGGAAAGAGACAGACACAGACACACACATGAGCTCCCGGGAGCTCACCTAAAGAGTTAGTTATGAACTATTTTGGTAGCATTCCTTATTTTTAAAGGAATTAATGGGAAAAGGGTAAATAATTGCTCACTCAAAAAAGCACCACTAACCCAGGAAATGAAACAGCAAGGCCATTCCTCTGAACAAGTGATTACAAAGCAAACTATTCTGAATCAAGAACAAAGGAAAACGGAAGAATGCAAAAACACCTTAATGCACCCCATGATATTGTGATTTATAATAAGAAATATGCATCTGGTCTTTGTCCCCATTTCTAGCCCAGAGCTCCTAAAGCCCTCGGACTTCCCAAGTGATGAGAGCAGTAATGGTGCCTTTTGTTGTGTTAGTAAGGTGACTTTAGGAAAGCACCTAAGGATGTGTCCTGGTTGCCAGTGGGGCCAGCCATGTGACTAGTGGGTTGGAACTTTTAGTCCCACCCCTCTACCTCTGAAGAGTTAGGAGGGGCCAGAGATTGAATGCAGTCACCAGTGACCAAATATTTAATCAATCTAGCTTCTATTAAAAAACCAAAAGGACAGGTTTTGGAGAGTTTCCGGGTTAATGAACACATGGAGAACTGGGGAGAGTGGGTGCTTGGAGACAGTGTGGAAGCTTTATGCCCTTTCACCGTATTTTGCTCTAGGCATCTCTTCCATCATGGCTGTTCCTGAGTTATGTCCTTTTATAATAAATTAGTAATCTAATGGGTAAAATGTTTCTCTAAGTTCTGTAAGCTGCTCTAGCAAGTTAATCAAACCCACAGAGAGGGTTGTGGAAGTCCCTGATCTAGAGCAGGTCAGTGAGAAGCACAGGTAGACACCCTGGACTTGTGATTGGCATCTGAAGTGGGGCTGCAGTAGGGAGGAGGAAGTCTTGTGAGACTGAGCCCTTAACCTGTGGAACCCAATGCTCTCTCTGGATAGATAGGGCCAGCACTGGACTGAATTCTGAGACATCCAGAAGGTATAGGAGAATTGGTGGTGTGGGGGGTATACCTCCCCATACCCACACATTTTGGGAAGAGAAATGATAAAAAGGGAGAGGGATGAGGAACCTTTGATCCCTGGATGGCTACCTAGTCACCTGTGATGTGAAACTGCAGCTGCACTGTTGGTTGGCAAAGGTAAAAGTTAAAATGGAGTTTACAGATGGTAGTGTTGGTGAAGAAAAATGTTCCTCTACCCTTCAAATGTTCTTTTGGATGGCCTAAGAATTCAACTGACATGAGACAGATTAACAGGAGAAAGTCAAATTTAACTTCATACATATGGGAACCTTTCATACATATGAGGTTCAAAGACAGAAAGGTAAACTGAGGTACATATGCCATCCAGAGCTAAGGAATAGGACAAGGGCCTGGGGCTTCAAACTGGGGAGAGGGCAATACAAAGGCCAATGAGAGCTGGTGTTCCTTGCCATATAGATAAGCCACTCAGATAAAATTTATCTCTACTAAAAACGCTCATTCTGGGAAAGATACCAATTTAAATTCTTCTAGGTAGTTAAGGGAGGCACAAGAGTTTCTCTTGAGCCTGCTGGGTCTTGATTTCCTTCAGCTCAAAGTAGTCCACATGCCAAAGTGGCACACTTTGGGGAGACTTGTTCTGTACCCCTTCCGTAGTAAACCCAACTCCTGAGGAGCTGCCTCATAGGATATGCAAGGAAATGCAAAGTAGTAAGAAGCATGTGAATCATACAATCCCTTGGTTATTATCCATAATAGAAAACATAAAAGTAAGAGGAAATGCTAGGCGGAGCCTTGATTTTGGGTGTTTGAGCTTGGGGCACTAGCCTTAAAGCCGCCCCAAGGGAACACTTATACCAGGACAACAGAAAGTACCTCTAAGGCCTCTGGAGTCCAGTGTGAAGGAGTTGTTTCATTGTGTGGATCTGTATCATCAGCTTCCTGAAGAAACTTTCCTAAGAAGAAATGAAAGAGGAACTAGCTGGGGGCTGTGTCTTTGGCTTTGAACAGTGCAGAGTGGAAGGGCATGTCTGGGGTGCTGCAGGACTCACAGCTCTCTGTGGAACAATCACAGGTGACTGTGTGACCCAGATGCAAAGCGGGTTATTCCCAAGGGAACAGCCAGCCTGGTGCACTGGATGAAAGCCACTGTCAGGTCTGTTTACCCTGAGAAGGGAGACTGTCTGTCTCCCCCGTGAATGCCAAGCAGAACACTCCAGATGAGGCGGCCAAAACGCTTTGCATGCGAGCCACGGGGGACTGGCTTTAAGATGACGGGGCTATTCACCCACCGAATATGCCCATTACCCAGCTCACCGTGAATGCTGTGGTTAAGGGGGCCCCTTTCTTGTGGGAACCCCATATAAGCTGGTTGCAAAACCAAAAAAACAGTCCAGAGAGCCTTAGTGAATTTGCTGCTTCAGCTTATCCTCATGGGTCTTACAGATGTCAGTAAAAATATTAGGCTAATTAACAAGGAAATGGGGAGAGCCAAGAGACTCTTCCCTACAAGGAGGAAATGTTGAAACATTTAGAGTAGTCTTCCCTTTATCCGTGGTTTCAGTTACCCACAGCCACCACGGTCTGAAAGCAGATGATCAACCTTCTGAATTATTGTCAGAAGGTTAATGGTGGCCTCACGCTATGTCACAGTGCCTAAGTCATTCACCTCACTTCATCTCATCACTTAGGTACTTTTATTTTCTGACAAATCACTGGTAGGGGAAATAGGCAAGAGAAAGTAAAGAAGCACACATCAGGAAATTCGTTAGCTTTCAGGAGTGGTCCTAGACTTACCATGGACTCTGTCCTATACCTTGTCTGTCTCTACCCCCAGTTTGGGAGAGTGCCACTCATCACTGGCATTCACAGAAGTGACCGCAAAGTCCTGAGAGATTCTCAGCCATTAAGCTAAGATACAGTTTTCCCCCTTAGCTCCATAAACTATGGCAGTTCAGTGGACTCAGACATTCCAGAAATCTGTGCAGTAACAAAGGCCAGGAAAAAAAAAAAAGGATTTCTGCCTCACCCCAAATTGTACCAACAGAGAGTTTTGGGGAAAAAAACAACACTATGTAGCCTACCCCTATTATTTGCTTCTAGCATCATTATTACTAATAACCACACTTTGTGGAGATATTAATTAGATATGAAAACAGGATCTATGATCAAAGGGGTTTTGGAAATGCTAGGACAAACTTAAAATGGTTTCTTCACTACAGGACTTCTCAGAGACTTTCATTATGAATCTACAGTGTAGGGAGAGGTTTTCCCAAATGTATTGCCCAGGATGATATTCCAATGAACAGAGTTTCAAAAGTGATGGCTCATTCCACTGCCCATTCTGTAGCACCCGCTTCCTGTCCCTCTTCCCAGAACTCAGGGAAAAATTTGGGGTAGGGAAACCAGACTCATGTGAAAGAAAATAGAAGCCGAAATGGGTTGATAAAAAGACAGTACTATTTGGGTTAAGCCGACCAGGCATGTATAACAGCAACTGGCCGCCTTGCTGGTGCCTCTCTCCTAGGAACTGCTTCCTCTCCTGCATTACTCTAGACACAGAATTCACATCAACCTGTTTCCAATATGAGGAGCAATTTTCTAGCGGCTTGAGCACCAGGAGACCGCATTTGTTCCCATCAAAGTGTTTGACAGAATTGAATACCTGAACCCAAAGTACCTTCCAGGAGGCCAGGTTCCTGCCAATTACCCTTTCATGTAAACTCCGCTGAAGAAGTTTATGAAATGCCTCCTTGCAAGTTTGTAGTGATTACTAACACCCCTGTTGCCAGCTGACATTTTGCTCCCATCATTTGCTCAGCAGGAACAACTGACAAGCACAGGCACCTGTCATACATGAAATTATATCTTGGGGCATCGGGTATGAAGAAGCATCTTTGTGCTAGGGCCAAATCAGCAGTAATATTACCTCAACTTTCCCTGTAGGTGTTGATGTTTTTCCTCCATAGAGATCTGATTCTAAACGCCTCAACTCATTTAATACCTGTGAAAATGCACACTGCTTAGTCAAAAAGACTCAGCTTTTAGAGAAGGGGAAAGTGAGCTCATTTATATAACTGACATTAACTATGGCATCTGCTTATTGTAGCCTTTTCCTTCTGATTCTCCAGAGATGCACTGCTATTCTTCAGCTTAAAAAAGAAAAGAAAATTTCCTGGTCACACTATTCAAGGGACCTCACCGTCCTTGCTGGCAGCCTTAGCACTAACAGTGGTTTGAGTTTGGTATTCCATACCGGGAGTACCTGGCCTTTGTCTACTGTGGAGAAAAGCAAATGGGAAGGTATCATCAGTCATAGGACACAGGACTTGTGGGTGGTAAATGGTGGAAGTAGCAAGAAGCTAACATGCTGGTTGTGCATCTCCTCCCAAGGTCCTGGCACTCAACTCTGGATACCTCCTGAACACACTGGGCTGTTCCACAGGCCTCTCAAAAACAAAATGCCCACACCTAAATTCCTTGCCTTCATATCCCCACTGCAACCTATTTCCCCTTTAATTCCTTTTCTTATTAATTCACACCCTCTCCCTCATACAACATAACCAGTCTCTTGCTCAGCTCTGTCAGCTTTACTTCCTAAATATCTCTTGAATCCATCCTCCACACACACACACACCATTGTCTTGGTTCAGGCCTAAACCATCTCTTCCAAGAACTGCTGCCTATTTAAATGGTTTCTCTGCCTCCATCCAGTCTTGTCTTCACTCCAAACAATTTCCCACCTGCCATGTGGAAGTTTTTAAACACCAGCCTCATCTTGTCACTTCCTGACTTCATACACACCAGGAATCTGAATCTTCTCCTGTAGAATCCACTCCTTACTATAGCACACCTGGGCCACAGTAATCTGGACCCTACCTCTCCAGCCTCTTGCTCTTCTCTACCGCCTGCATAGCCAATATCTTGCTCTTCCCAACTACCGGAGAACTGCTGGGTCTTACAGGCCTTTGAGCACCATGCGCCATTCCCTCTGCCTGGAATGCTCATCCCCACCTGGCCAGCCTGGAAAATTCTAACTCATCCTTTAAGCCTCTGCCAAAGCATTACCCACTCTTCTAAGCCTTTTCTTACCCACTTCGACCCCACTCTCACTCATAGGCCCCTTCTGTGCTTCCCATGGCACTCTATTACAATGGATAACCTGTTATTTCTCAGTTACTTATTGTCTCTCTCACCCACCAGACAGAGACCACCACCTTAGTAAGCCTTGCACCTACCACAGAGGAGCCTAAGACATAAAGGTGCTCAACACATGCCCATCGTATCTTTAATTCTAGATTTATCTCTGCTTCTGCTGCCCTTGTATGGCTGAAGTATCTAGCCAGCTGTCACTCTGCTCATCTACTTTGAGCTTGCTGTCAACAAAAACCCTGGGCCTTTCTCCTACCTCCCTCATTCTGAATTTGGGCATTTGGCCCAAGAGCAAAGCTTGACACTGATCTCTATTAAATTTCATCTTGTTAGTTCCAGCCCATTGCCTGAGGCTATTGAAATCTTGATCCTGTCATACAATTCATCAGCTATCCCTCCCAGTCTTGTGTCATCTGAAGATCTAAGAAGCTGGCCATCTCTTCTCATTCAAAGCACTCATAAAGCAAAAAGTGTCACACCGAAAATGTATAATTTATGTTTTGGTATCATTAGTATACACTTACATGAATGATATTGTGGTTACTAGATTTCCCCCATTATCAAGACCCCACCACATACCCCATTACAGTCACTGTCCATCAGCATAGAAAGATGCTATAGAATCACTACTTGTCTTCTCTGTGCTATAAAATGTATAATTTTTTAAAGCACAAAAATTGTATACACCAAAATTGCAACTACATACAACTAGATATACAAATGCAGGACAATCTGTAAAGACAAAAAAGAAATGTAAAACAACAAGGTAGTATTTAGGTGGAAGGTTAATAATAGTCATACAAATATGTAGTGAGTGCAAGGGGCAGGTGCTATTACAAAATGAACTTTATATGAGTTAACTCATTTAGGCCTTACAACCATGCTAGGAGGTATGCACTATTTTAGTAACCATTTTTACAAATGCAGAAATTAGGGTATAAAGCAGTTGAGCAGGCTGCCTCCAGTCACACAGATGGTTGGCAGAGTCAGGATTTAAATCCAGGCATACAAGCTCCAGTCTGCACTTTTATCCAGGGCAGCCATAAGACTGGTTTTGAAAAATTATGGAAAATTTGTTGTGTAAAGTTGCAATAATCATGAATACATGTAAAGGTAAATAGAAGAGACCTGAGACCTAGCAGGTCACTTGGGACCTCCTTATTGTCCATGCCTAAATGAATAACCACTCGTTTGTGGCTATTCCTCCTTAATCTGAGGTCATTTCTCTACCCATGCAGGCCATTACTGTCCCATCTTAGTTACATGGATACAAACTCAGTCCCCATCAAAGGCTCTTCTCTTTCTTTTTCTCTACTTTCCTTAGTTATGTGCTTCTGTCTTTTTCAAATTTATTCAACAAACATTTATCCAGCAACTGCTGTGTGCCAGGCTGTGGGGACACTAACACAGCTTTCTTATCTTCACAAAGCTCATAGTCCAATTGAGAACACAAGTAAACAATTAGAATAGCCTCCATTTCTAATTATACGCCAAGCACCGTGTCCACTGCATTCCACACCGTATCTTGTGTGATAGAAGAGGTGGCTAAGCGTCTGGGCTCTGAGACAGAACAGACAGGTGCAAGTCCTACCTCTGCCACTTCCTGCCTGTGTGATCACTCTGAGCCTCAGTTTCTCATCTGAAAAGAAAACATGGTTAATAGCAATAGGGTAAGAGTAGCTACTTGATAGGGTTATTCTGAGAATCAAATATTAGTCATGCCAATGCCTGGCACATAGTAAGAGCACAATAAATGTTAGGAATTAGTATTTATCCTACCAATAACCATTTTAGAGATGAGGAAACTTGAAGTTTAAAGAGGCTATGTAACTTTCCCAAAGTCAAATAGTTAATTAGTGGTGGAGTCTAGAATTTGCTCTCAGTCACTTCCCTCTCCTGCCTCAAGAGTGCGATATATGCCTTTCTGGACTGAGGTAAGGGTCCTATGGGAGAAGCAAAGGGGAGCACCTAACCCAGCCTTGCAGGCTCAAGAGGAGGTACGGTTTCAGCTGAGCCTGGCAGATCAAACAGGAGTTGAGCAGAGAAGGAGACGACATAGAAATGGAGTCTAGAGGTTGCGAGCATTGTGGGAGCATTCCATTCAGCAGGCAAAGCAGTATTAGGTGCTTTGTCAAAGGCAAGGTAAAACTGCAGGGAACTGCAGAATGGGTGCAGATGAGGCCAAAGAGATGTCCAATGCCTTTGCTCCATGTGGGTTATCAAAGCCCAACTTGTGAACTACAGGATGATGTCACTGCTTTCTCCCAAGGAGACTTTCTCTTCCACTTCAACCTCCAGTTCTTCTTCCTTTGTCTGCATTAAGTCCAGAGGGGTAGGTCCTCTCCATATTTTAAAATAAAAAAGATACTCCTTTGGTACTAGGATCCTAGGGTTTGGTCCACAAGTCTTTACATCTCTTTGATGATTTTATTATGGACCTGGCCACCAAGTGATGCCCTCCCCACCCCCAGGCAATGGCCTTTTTCCTATGAATTCAACTTAGTCTAGAAGCGACAGAGCCTCCTATAAATTTCTCACCAGAATGCTCCTCTCCACCCCCACCTGTCGGTCATGCATTTTACTTGGGCATGTCTTTCAACGAGCAGCTTCTTCTAGTGGCCAGGACCACATTAGGATCTTGCATGCACCATGTGAGGGTGTTCTCACTACTGAGGAATGACCTTTTTCCCCCTTTTTCTCTCTTGTACAATTATACCAAAGGGTCTCCATGGCTAGAATATCGCCCAAAATTGAGGGCAGATTTTAAAGACCTGGACTTTCACTTTTAAAGAATCTTAGTATCAATCATTTGAACAGCTGGTAGTAAACTTTACACTCGAGCATTAGCCATTGCAATTTTAATGGTTACAGGCGTAGAGGTGAAGAAGTGTAAGGTGACATAATCCATTCAGGAGAAGCAACCAGTGAAGACCATGCCAACATACTGATGACATACATACTGATGACATATGTGCCCAGGCTTGTGGCTTTGCTGTCATGCAATGTACAAATGCTTATTGAATGCTTTCTGTATTCAAGGTCACTCAACTTCCAGAGATCCTGATTCTTCAGAGTGTTACTCCCATTTTCTGCAGCTGCTTTCTGTTTTTCAGAGCCATATCTGCCCCAGCTCCTGTTAGCCAGGTCCTAGGCTAGCTATCTATGCCGTTGCTGGCCTCCTGCCTGCTCTGACTTCAAATGGTCCTGGCTGTGCCCTCTTAGTAGGACTAGACTCCTGAAACCCCATATCTTTCTCATTTTTTGACCCTCTGCCTCCTGATTCTGTGATGCATTATATTGCCTGCTCCTGACTTTTAGAGTCTCCTGGAAATTCAGATCCTGTGATAGGTCTGATTTACCATATTCTGGTTCTTGTGCCCTTGCCCTGAATCCCAGGTTCTTGTCTTCCTGTTGATTCTCACATGCTTCACCAACTGGCACTTACTTTCATCAAACAAAAAGGAAATCCCTTCCTTCTAGGCTAGCTCACAAGTAATGTGATGCTAAAAAGATCATGGAGTTACCTACGATTATCAGAGAAGAGCCATTTAACAGGTTACCCAGGCAGCTCTGAAAGAGAGTCAGACCAGCGCAGAGCACAGCCTTCTTCAAAATGAACTAACCCCATTGTACAGCCTACTGACCGTGAAACGTCAATGGGACAGGAATCTCCTAGACTGTAATCCATTGATAATAGTACTAGCTAACATGCACGCATTCATTTACTCAACAGATATTATTGACAGGCCTATTATATGTCAGGTAATAGTAGCTAAATGTCTCTGCCCTCATAGATCTTACATCCTAGTGGGAACCAACAAAAAAATAAATAAACAGTTAAACAAAGAATAACTTAATAATATTATTTTGGGGGTTCTAAGTGCTACAAAGACATGAAACAAGACAATGGGATAGAGAATAACTAGTAGAGTGACCAAGGAAAGCCTCTCTGAGGAAGTGACATTTCAGCTGAGACTTCAGTGAAAACAATATATTTCAGGCTCTAAAAACAATACATTTTAAAAACAACTGAAAATTCTTAAAGTACATCTATTCTTAAAGTAGCGTTTCTCAGGTTCTGCACCTCTTCTGTGTGCTTGGGAAGAAGCCAAGTTGGGCTCCCTATGAGCCGGCTACATTTTATTGCTGTGTGCCCAGATTACTAACTGTGAGGCAAGAGAAACCCTAGACACCAGAAACGAGTCATTGCAAAGCTACATATTTGGATGTGGAGACTATGCACAAGGAATAGTTTGTGAAGCCATCTAATATAGAATAATGCAATGCTTTGCGGAGGTCAGACAGACCTGGGTTCGAATTCTGGCTCAGCACTCATAGCTGGGGGCCCCTGAACTTCTGTTTCCTCAGCAGTAACAAGGAAGTTTTTATAAGGCTCGTAATGATAATGTATGTAAAAGTACCTAACGTGCTTATAATAACTAGTGAGTTCTCAATGACTGTTAGTATATCATAAAGAGTTAATCTGAGAATCCTTAAGTTCCTCCACTGAGCTGAGCACCACTCTGGGCCCTGTGGGAACTACAAAAGGAGTATCAGAAATGGTAACTTGCTCACATTCACTTAGCTAGCAAATGTCAGAGCTGAGATCTTAACCCACAGCCAACTTAACCCAAACACCATATTCTTAACCCCTGCACTTACTGCCTCTATGTAATTAGAAAAGTGGTGAATCACATGGTTTCAAGATAAAAGAGAAAGATGGGTGGAAGAAATAGCCCTTGAAATAAGTCTTAGAAAATTATAGGTGCTGCCTAGACTGAAAAGAGGGAGATGGTATTCCAGGAGGAAGGACAAAACATAAGGCACAGAAGTGGGAACAAATGGCAGAAAGAACGGACCTGGCTGGTATGTTTGGGGGAAGAGACCAAAATATGTGAGATTATCAGTCTGCTTGTTGGGGCGCAAATCTGGCAGCCTCCTGTTAAGCAGATTACTTTCGATTTTCTCTCTCTTTTTCTTGCTGTTCCTAGAGAATTAATAAACCTGCTCTTTGATCTTTTTTAGGCTCTTTGAAACCCTTCAGTCACTCTTCTGGTCTGTTTTTGGTCTTTTAAATCTCTACGTCACCAATGTGAAAGCCAGACACGAGTTCACGGAGTTTGTGGGAGCTACCATGTTTGGGACCTACAACGTCATCTCACTGGTGGTGCTGCTGAACATGCTGATCGCCATGATGAACAACTCCTACCAACTGATTGCGGTAAGTAGTTCTGCTTTACAAGGATGTTTACTTGGTTTCAAGGGTGGTCACCTTGGCATGGAGCCCATTAGAAGCTCAATGAAACAGTCTTGCTGCCTCTATTAAGTTGCATTAGCTTTCCCAGTTGTTGGATTGAATTCTTTCTTTATAAGACAACTCAGTTTGGACTCTTAGTCCACTGAATCTCAGTAATCTAGCCGAGGATGTTCCAGTTAATAATACTGGCTGGTTACCCGTTTAAAATATTTTTAAGTCTCTGAATCCATTTTCTTGCCTTGGTAAGGAGAGCTCAGGAGGTATGAGCGCAGTTTGGCTGTAACACGTCACCCCACTAAACTCCAGGGTTGACTGAGCTGACCCAGTTCTCTGGTTCGGAGTGCCTGATCTTCCTCTTCACTGCAAACATCTCCCTCCAAAAACAAAGCATTTCACTGCCAAAGACTACCTTCCCAGTCAGAAAGTGACTATTTTTTGATCAAGGATATATGAGTAACTGCACTCTATTGTGAGAAACTCCTGACTTGAGTCCATCACTGAATCTTTTTTGACCATGAAGTTATCATTTGGAACAGTAATATTGATTACTTTAAACTAGAAATGGTGAAGATACAGGATACAACATCAGTCTAGGCCTCACCCTGGTTTTTGATGCCAAAGTAAATATCTAACCTTCGCTTATTTCTTGTGCTCTGCCTATTGTTTCTAGAAATGGAGTATAAGCAGAGCAGTTCTGGCTATCCGAGGTCTTGTTTAGTTGGGTATCAGTAAAATTGGGTGTTTAACTTATATTAAGATACTAGATCAACCCCACAGGCCCATCTGTTTTTGCTATAGCACAGAAGGCACAGAATGAAAAGACCTGAGTCCTGTCATCCTTCATAGATACTATTTCTCAGGTCTGGTGTGCCACTGAGGAGCCTGCAGAAAAGCAGCTTAAATTATTGGTTACACATACATATGTATACTTGCATATGTTACATATATATGTATACATACACACTGTCCATATTTAATAAATCTTTTTGATGACAGTAAAAATCTGTGATCCATTTCCACTAAGGATGCACCAAAGAGCAATGGGTTTATGCTGCAGCAGGAGACTTTTCAGTTATCTGTTTGGAAGAATTCCTAACCCTAAATGGCAATGAAATATATTCTCCTAGGTGGATTTGTCAAATTTCTTTCTTTGGAGAATTTTTTAAAAATAAAAATTTAAGATTATCTACTAGGATGGTTTAAATCTTTAGTGCTTAAGTAGGGAAGAAGGAAGGGGAGTATAGTGAAAAAATATATGAGGAGGTAGAAGACGAGGGGCTCCAGGTTCTGTCATTTATAACTGTATGACCTTGAGTAACTTATTTCCCCTTTTGGGGCCTCAGTTTCTTCATCCAAAAAGTGAGGGGTTTGGAATGGATGTTCTTTTTCCCCCAGCATTGCTGAGATAAGGTTGACATATAACATCGTATAAGTGTAAAGTGTACAATGTGATGATTGATAACACACATATTGTGAAATGATTATCATAACAAGGTTAACATATCCATCACCTAACAGTTGTTTTGTGGTGAGAATATTAAGATCTATTCTCTCAGTAACTTTCAAGTATACAATACAGTATTGTTAACCATAGTTAACATGCTGTATATTAGAGCTCCAGAACTTGTTCATCTTATAACTAAACATTTGTACCCTTTCACCAACATCTCCCCATTTCCTCCAAACCCCAGCTCCTGGCAACCACCGTTCTACTTTCTGTTTCTGTGAGTTTAGCTTTTTCTAGATTCTACATATAACAGATCACACAGTATTTGTTTTTGGCTTAGTTCACTAAGCACAATGCCTTCCAGTTTCATTCATATTGTTGTAAATGACAGGACTTCCTTCTTTCTCATGGATTAATAATACCCTGTGTGTGTGTGTGTGTGTGTGTATATAAATATATATTTTCCACATTGTCTTTATCCATTCATCTGTCAACAGACACTTAGGTTGTTTCCATATCTTGGCTATTGTAAATAATACTGCAATGAACAAAGGGGTGCAGATATCTCTTTAAGATAATGATTTCAGTTCCTTCAAATATATATCCAGAGGTGGAATTGCTGAATCAGACGGTAGTTGTTTTTTTTTATTTTTTAAGGACCCTTTATAGTGTTTTCCATAGTGGTTGCGCCAATTTCCATTCCCACCAACAGTGCATCAAGGCTCCCTTTTCTCCACATTTTCACCAACACTTTTTATCTGTCTTTTTGGTAATAACCATTCCAACAGGTGTGAGGTGATATCTCGTTGTGGTTTTGACTTGCATTTCCCTGATGATTAGTGATGTTAAATACCTTCTCATGTGCCTGTTGGCTATTTGTATGGTCTTTAATATCCCTGCCAGATCTGTTGCATTTGAAATGGAATATAGTTTAATTTCATTCTCTCTCTCGATATTTCAAACCCTACTAGACCAAGAACTCTGAAACAGTCTATGCTCACTCCTTTTCTCTCTATATAAGGGGAGCGGGCATAGAACCTCAGGGTTTTCTTTTTCTACCTCTACACCTAGCATCTTAACCCTCTAACCCCTGTCAAAGAGCAATATTCATGCCAAAGTATTTGTCACTTTCTCCCTGGGTGTCTTGCAGCTGATTGCTTCTAATGGTAGTGGAAAAGGAAGAGATTTTCTTGTCACCTAATGCAGGGCTGTGTGTCTCCCACTGAGCTCAGTGACATTTTACTAGGAAGGGTGAAAATCATCAACTTCAGCTCTCTGTCACCACCTGCTGGTGGTAAGTTGTGTCTTCATACCACCTACTGCTGCACCTTGGCTTGGGAGAGAGCTGGTGGGGGTGAGGGGTTGCAGGGAGACGGTCTGAATAGGATCTATACAATCTCACACATCTGGAGTCATGGCCAACCATTCTGGATACTACCTGCTTCTTTGGGGTCCCCTGGTAATGTACCTTTCTTTAACATTTGGAAATTGATCTAGTGGGATCCTGATATTGAGGTGACCTGATTCCAAAAATACCTAGGTCTGTTTAAGTGGTAAAGAACAGCAAGTAGATTTGATGCCTCTTGCAACATTTCCACTTGAGTAGTGAGTGAATGCAATTTTTAGAAGGGTCCTGGTATGGGGGAAACGTTACAGAAAGGAAAGCCACTGAAGACAAATCCCTTCTACTTCAAAAGATATCACAGGCTGACTCAGTCTAAGTAGAGACTCGGTGGTCAATGTGCTTCACTGTGAATGTGTTCCATGTACCCTCTAGGACAGAGCTCAAGAACAGCAGGTAAGAGCAATCCCTTCATGGGCTGAGTTCCTTCTCAGTGCTCTGGGAAGTGTGCAGAGCTGCTGGTGGAGTGGAATGTGACTCTACAGCAATTTGTATTTCCAGGCCAGAGGAGGCTCCACCACAGTCATGGGTGGAGTCAGCCTCCAGAAATGAGGAAGCAGGGGTCACCCCAGGCCCAGCCAGCATCAGCTGTGGTCCCAGCCATCATCAGCAGGTGAAGTTGACCATACTGTATATTATTATTGTTTTGCAATAAGCAGTGAATTACTCTCTTCCCTTTATCCTTACATCTCCATCAAACTGCTTATTTCCCTCTGTGACATTTCTTTCAACACACCCACCTTGACGCTGCTGGTTCCTGATGTGTATGCTCCAGGCTTCATTGAGTCAAACTGCCCTGGATGACATTTTAATCACATTCACCCATATAAAACTAGTAGGTGGGAGAGACCGATGAGTCCCACAAAACTCATTTACCTTCGGCCCTATTCCTATCCCCAGCTCACCCAAAAGGCATCTCAGTTGCCTGCGATTGGTCCTCACAAACCATGAAGCTTTATGATGATCTGTGATACAGCCTTATTCACCAAGTTAATAAGAACCCTCAGTTTCTTTGGCTGCAGTGAAGTGTTCACTTTAACTCTGCGAGTAAGTAAACAGCACTTGCCTCCCTGAGCCACATCTGCTGGGTGGCTTGGGGAGAGTGCAAACACACAGGATTGGTTATCTCCCTTGAGGTGGCAGTATTTAGAGGCTCACATGAACTGGTGGATGGACTCTTCCACTCCAGAAGACAGCCAAGCAAATTAAGACATTCATCAGAACCAACCCAGCACCACAAAGACAGCAGGTGAGCCTGGAAGGGGCCATTGTACACTGTGGAAGTGCCAAGGGGGGCAGGTGGTCTCCCCCATCACCTGGCACCAACTTCAGACTCTCAAAGCACAGAGAGGAAGGCAGCACTTCAAATACTACACTGTGATTTGTAACAATCTAACCAGGCAGACAACCAACTGCTGTGCACTGATATGGCATCCAATTATTAAAATACTGAAGTATTTCCATACCAGTTGGTAAATAGCTGCCACTCCATAGTTCCTTCTGGGATGCCCCCAGACCACCACATGATCCAGAAAGTAAAGGGTAACACCTGGAACAGCAGGTATTTTTCACACCCCTGCTCCAGTACTATTGCTGGCATACATTGATTGGTCAGTTACTTAAACAGGCAGAATATAACTGTGGTAAGAAGAATACTAAAATACTCCCCCAAGATTTCCTGCCCTGATCATCAGGGCACTAAATATGATGAGATAGCATACTTATGATTATGTTGCATTATACAACAAAAGGGGTTTTGCAGATGTAATTAAAGTTTCTAATCATGGAGATTATCCAGGTGGGCCTAACCTAATCACATGGGTCCTTTAAAAGCAGAGTTTTTCCAGCTGGGAAAAAAGGATGTCAGAGATTTGAAGCATAAGAAGGATTTGATATGCCATTGCTAGATGGAAGATGTGTTAAGAAAAGCAGGCAGCCTCTAGGAGATGACAGAGGCTCCCAGTTGACAGCCTGCAAGGAAGGGGGGCCTCAGTCCTACAGCCAAAAGGAAATGAATTTTGCCAACAATGTAAATGAACTTGGAAGCAGATTCTTCTCCAGAGCCTCTAGATAAAAGCTTAGCTGCACTGACACCTTGATTTCAGTCTGGTGAAGGCCAATGCAACTGGAGTGGAGTACATAAAGTGGAGAGAAGTAGGAGATGAGGTCAGAGAGGTAATGGGAATGAAGATCAGATCGTGTACAGCCTGAGAAATCTTTATAAAGACTTTTGCTTCTACTCTGAGTAAAATTGGGAGCCATGGGAGGGTTTTGAGCAGAGAAGTATACAGTCTAACTTGCATTTTGATAACACTGCTGTGACTGAAAAAGACAGAAGTGATGCAAAAGCAAAGACAAACCAATTATGAGACCATTGCATTAGCTGAAACAAGAGCTGGTGGTGCCTTAGACCAAGGTGGTCATGATGGATACAAGGAGAAGTAGTTGGGTTCTAGATGTATTTCAAAGATAGATCTGGTTTGCTAATGAATTAGCTGTCAGGTGTGAATAAAAGAAAGGAGTCAAAGATGTCACTGAGATTTTGGGCCTGAGTGACTGAAGGGTGGAGTTATTTCTTACTGAGTTTGGGGAGAGTGGGAAAGGAGCAGGCCTGCGAGGAGGCAGAGATCTAGAGCTGGGCTTTAGACATGTGGAACTGGAAATGCCTACTAGACATTTGAGTAGAGATGCTGAGTAGGCAGTGGTCTATAGGTCTAGAGAAGTCCAGGCTACAGATGGAGATCTGGGAGTCAGTAGCACATGTGTGGTGTTTAAAGCCATGGAACCTGGTGAGATCACTAAGGGAATGAGTGGGATAGAAAAGAGAAGAGGTCCAAAAATGAGGCCCAGGGCACTCCCATGTGTAGAGGTTGGAAGGACAGGACAGATCACCCAAACACACTGAGGAAGAACAACCAGAGAGACTAGAGAAACACCAGGATAACCCACTATATTATAATACTGTGTTTTCCTCAGTATATGATAAGGTCATACGTTAGAGAGTGGAAGAGTCTGGATTGAACTTGGGTAGTGTAACACCAACATGGATGCACAGAACCACAACCCTATCACATAGACATTTATCTATAGGCCAAGAAGCGCCTGAAATATGTCTTGCCAATGTGTTTTAGCCCCAGGAAAGTTTGCTATGGATTCAATGTGACCAAGGAAATTGACAGCAAAACATTCTTTGGGGTGAAAGGGCTTATTACCCAGATTGTTTTCCAGGCGGTAGGTCAAGCACTAGCGTCTCTGCCTCTGTGCAGAGCCCTGGGCCGAGCTCTCTATATAGCACAATAATAGCTTATTGCCTGAAGGTGTGGAAGCAGTAGCCTAGCAACAGGCCAGTTACATCATCAGGTGGTTTAAGTTCAGTGAGGATCCTGGCCATAGGAACCCCAACTTCCCCACACTCCACCCCTCCAGGATTCTTACCTAACAATGTACACACTTTCAATCTTCTGCAATGGTCCCTGTGTGAGAAAGCTGGAGCACTGTAACCAGATTCCACAACAGCAACACAGGATAACAACTTAGAGGTAATAAAAATTAAGATACAGCAAGATTTTTATATAGGTAACAAAAATTATAATAATTCTCAAGCCAGAGGAAGTTCCCAATCCTCAAAGACTTTAGGGGCAATAGACACATGTTTTAATAACACCAACATATGCAAATCTTGTCCATCAGGTAGGATGCATGCAAGAGAGTGGTCCTGTGATAGGAGTGTTGCAGGAATGGGGTCCTTTCCAGGTCTAGTATACCATACTTTTACTCCTTTCCCCATAGGGGTTACTGAAGGGTCTATATATAGTGCTACTGGAGGTGCATGCACTGGCCATAATGATAAATCAAAACTCCTTGGTAAGATGCTCCTACCTTCCAGCTGTTCAGGATATAGTACTGTGAACTTTGGGGGACACTCTGCTGTTATTCCAGGAATACACAGGAGGCCAGCTTCCAGGCCTTGTCCCCAAGGTGCCAGGAGAGCCATCCATTGTTGGTCCATGTGTCGAAAGTTCCAAGGCCACGTCCACTCAATGGAGTCTCTGGGGTTCAGTGCAGTTGGTGCTGGCAGCAAGATGTTATTCTGGTGGCCGAACCTCAGCTTCAGTGATTCTTCCTTGGTTTGTACTTGCAGTTGTATGGGGGAGGCAACCATATGTGTTAACATGTCTACAGGGCACAGGCCTCCCTTTCGGGGTCTCTTGTTCAAACACTGTAGCACGGTCCATAAGCAGACTGACCATCCCTGCAGACTGCTGGTATCTGACATTAATCCGGATTTTAACAAGCCATTGTGCCTCTCTATCATGCCTGCTGCAGTAGGATTGTAAGACACATGAAACTTCCATTTGATTCCCAGCTGCTGCACCTATTCTTGCAGTGTATGTCCAGTAAAGTGGGTGCCCTGATCACTCTCAATTACCTGTGGTCAGCCATAGGCAGCAAAGAGATGCTCCAGGCCTCTTTTGATCATCTGCTGGTCTGCACAACAGGTAGGAAAAGCAACCAGAAGTCCGGTAGCTGTGTCCATACAAGTCACAGCATACCGATATCCTTCTAACACAGGTAGAGACCCAATATACTCTATCTGCCACCTGACGAGGGTTATAGGCCCCTTAGCTATTGTCCCATGTTGCTGTGGAACTTGGTGTAAGTCCCTTTTGGAGCACACAACGCACTCCTGCTGGGCCCTACTAACTTCTTCAAAGGTCAAAGGCAAGCCTCATCGACGGGCTACAGCCCACATTGTCTTTTACCCCACATGCAACAAATGCTGATGTAACCATTGGGCTACATCAGAGGCAGGCTTTCCTTCTAACCAACATATCTGGGCCAATTTATCTGCTTCATCATTTCATGGGGGATGCCAGTGGTAAATGACATATCACATGGTATACTGTAATTATTTTAGTCTGACCACAGGCCCATAAATCTTGCCATAATTCTTGCCCCCAAAGGGGTTGGTGACCAACCTTCCAGTTGGCATGGTACTAGGTTGGTAACCACAGGGTCAAGCCCTGATAGAAAGCCCAGCTATCACTGCAGACAATTATACGGGAAGGCTCCTGGCTGATCACAAGCCACACAGCCTGCAACTCTGCCCATTAGCTGCTCTTCCCCTCACCATTTTCCATCCATATCATCTCAGTCTTAGGATGGAAAGCTATGGCCCTCCATTTTGGGGGCTGTCCACAGCTGGAGCCATCTGTGTGCCATGCATCTTTGGGTATAGGGGCTCTTCCCTCCCGACAGGGACTTTCTGCTACTAATGGTTCAAAAGCAAGTTCTTCCTGCTTTTCACTAGTATATGTCACCAGCCCCAATAAGCGTTGGAGTTCTTCACTCAAGGGCCTACTAGAGAGGGCACTATGCTGCTGTAGGAAGGCACCCCACTTGGCTAGTGTGGGTGTTTGTGCCACACCACTCCTTGGCTTTTGGGTCCAGTCTCGTACCCACCCCAAGATGGGATACGTGGTTATTACGTTTATCAGGGCCATTCCAGTGCTGGATTCTGTAGACAGCAAGGCATGATACATGGCAGCCAGTTGTTTTTCTATCAAAGTATATCGTACCTCTGCCCCTTTCCAGAGTTGTGACCAGAATCCAACAGGTTGACGAGTTTGTTCAAGCCACTACCGGAGACCCCAGCCATAACCATCTTCAGTGACATGAACATCCAGCTCACAGGGCCTTGATGGGTCTATCACACTGAAGGCCTGCATGGCCTTGACTGCCCGTTTAGCTGTAGCAAAGGCAGATGCACATGTCTCATCCCAGTCCCACCTGACATCCTTTCATACCAACCAGTATAAGGGCTTCAAAATTTGTGCCAAGTGTGGAATAAACACTCTCCAGTAGCCTAGAAGACCCGAAACTCCTTTAGCAATGCTACAGTTGTAGGGGTAGGAAAGGCCTGGACTTTATCTATAACTGCTTCTGGTATAACTTTGGACTTACCTGACCAGATGGCCCCCAAGAATTTGACAGACAAACCAGGTTGCTGAACCTTGGTGCTGTTCACAGCCCATCCTTTCTCCTGTAGATGCTACAGCAGCCTAGGTGCTGCACCTTCTACATGTGAAAGAGAATCGGATGTGAGCATGACATCATCAATATAATGGTACAGCTGCACCATTGGAGGTTTCTCCCATGTAGCCAAGTCCTGGGCTACAAGTCCGTGACAGATGGTAGGGCTGTGGAGGTATCCATGTGGGAGGACGGTGAAAGTCCATTGCCATCTTTCATGTGAAGACAAACTGTTCCTGACTTTCCTGCTCAATGTCAATGGAAAAGAAGGCATTAGCAAGATCTACCACATGATATGTTCTAGTTCATGGCTGAGGGTATCCATCAAGCCTGCAATAGAGGGGACAGCAGCATGCATAGGGGGTATGACTTTATTCAGTTCTCTGTAATTCAAAGTCATACGCCAGGAGCCATCTGGCTTTTTTACAGGCCACACTGGGGAACTGAAAGGACTATGGGTGGGCTTTATAATACCCACCTTTTCCAGCTCCTGGAGAGTTTCTCCAATCTCTTTATGCCCTCCAGGCAGTTTGTACTGTTTGGTATTAGTCACCTGCTGAGGCACAGGCAAATCTATGGGCAGGTGCCTAACATGTCCTCTCAGAACTGCCTTCACCACACATACTCTCAGTCTGAACTCACCTGCAGTGGTCTGCAACCATAGACCCTGCAGGATATGAATCCCCAAAATATACTCAGGGATAGGTGATATATACACAGTATATACTTTTGGGGGTAGACTCCCTATTCCCAAAGGGATTTGGGCTTGTTTCACTCTGATAGCCTTACCCCTGTATCCATCTATGACAGTGGGGGTCCAGGGGAACCACTCAGGGTTACCATGAATCAGTGAACATTCAGCCCCAGTGTCCACCAGAGCCCAGACACATTGTATGTTCACTGGGGACCAATGGATAGCTATTTCAACATGTGGCCTCTGGTCCCCTTCTGGTCTCTCAGGGCAGATACCTTGACCTTCCCCTCAGTCAAACCGTGTTCCCCAATCACCTTCCTCTGTGGGCTCAAGTGAGGTTGGCTTGTTCTCCAGCAGGAAGTCTTGCAAACACACAGGCAGGACTCATGGCTCTGTCTCTGACCTCTGCCTCTTTGTTCTTAATGGCTGGATCTTCTGCTCTGGTTTCAGCTATTGCCATAGCTCCAGTAAGATCCTATTTGACTTCCCATCTAATTTCCTTCCCTCTGCTCCTGCCTGTATTAAATCAACCCACATCTGGGTCCTTGTAACCTTCATGGGGCCCTATAAATTCTTCTTGTGAGTGACAGGTC
Organism: Manis javanica; assembly: GCF_040802235.1. NCBI lineage: Eukaryota > Metazoa > Chordata > Mammalia > Pholidota > Manidae > Manis > Manis javanica. Next base: position 102,512,312 of record NC_133174.1, on the reverse strand, counting down.
TTATTACTTCTTTCTGGATTCTCATTGCTTCAGCCTCTCCTAAGTCTGCTACTATACATGTCACCACGCTTATGGGATGCCCTAGGTGAGGGGAAAGAATGGCCACTAGAGACCCAAAGAGGGATGTAGGAGCCATTTGAAGTACAATATTTCTCATCCCAGTAGTGAAAATATCTTCATCTGGGCCATAATTCTCTGGACTACAGATGGCATTTCTTATGCCTAGCTCTCGTAACACCTGTTGGAGCTCAGCATATGTCTGCCATCTAACAGGAGAGGATGGTAGATCACCCAGATTGGGCCACACAGCATGAAGTGCAGCCATAATCCAATCAAGGAGGGAGTGATTCCCTGCAGTCTGATGTACATTTTGTAATCGCTGCCTCAAAGCAGGCTGCACTGTCAGGGAAGACAGCTTCCCCATCTCTGATCCTGACAGAACAATTCCATCTATCCCTAAGTTCCACAGTTGCAGGAGTCAAGCTGATATTGACTCCGAGGGCTTCTGCCTAAACCGGGAGCCCAAATCCACCAGCTCAGCCTAAATATAGGGACGGACCATAGAGTGCTCCACAATGTGTGGACAGGGCTGCTCCTCTCCTTGGGGAACTTTCAGCTGCTGGGTCTTTATTTTCTTTACAACCACTGGGCGTGCTTTCAATACAGGAGGCGCCAGTGCCTCCGGCATCACCCCTTCATCCTTCTCCAGCGCCTCCATTTCTGGGGCTGATGGCACCTTTCTCTCCCCTCCCCCGAGTGCCTCCTCTGCTACAACCTTTACCTTTTCTACTATGCCTCGCAGCAATGCTAGCTCAGTACTCAGCAGCTCTCTTACCTTCACCTCCATGCTTCGCAGCTGATGTTCTCATGCCACCTCTGCCTGTGCTTCCCTCAGGAGTTCGTCTTTTTCCTTGATGGCCTCTTCCTCCTTCAGAACACCTGGCAGTGCTGCCATTTCCTCTGGTAAGGAATTATTTACCTCTCCAATGGCACCTTGCTGCTAGCATTCTCATGCCGCCTCCTCTCACATCAAGGCCATTTCCTTCTTCAGGGAATCCACCGAAGTTTGTGGCTTGTGTTCTCGTGCCACCATTTCTTGGGTCTCTTCTGTAAACCTTTTTAGTACTGTGAGAAGCAGCCAAACCACAGTCCCCGCTGCCTCACGGGCACTCTGTTTTTCAAAAGACCTACTTACTATACCAAGGGCCACCCCTACTGCCTCAGGTATCACCTCCACTTGCCTCCAGTCCGGGGGTGGGGCCCAGTCCTCTAGGAGGCAAGCCACCTCAGACCACATACCCATTGGGGGACCATCCACTGTCTCCCCATTCACAGGGGCAGCCTGCTGAAGCACCCCTCCCAAAAGGGCAGCCTGTCTTTTTCCTTGGTCAACAATGAACCCTGCTGACTTTCGCCAATTGTCTTGCCAATGGGTTTCAGCCCAGGCAAGTTCGCTATGGATTCAATGTGACCAAAGAAATTGACAGCAAAACATTCTTTGGGGTGAAAGGGTTTATTACCCGGCTTGTTCTCCTGGTGGTAGTCGAGCCGTAGCATCTCTACCTCCACGCAGAGCACTGGGCCGAGATCTCTATATAGTGCAATAATACTTATTGCCTAAAGGTGTGGAAGCGGCAGCTCAGCAACAGGCCAGTTACATCATCAGGTGGTTTAAGTTCAGTGAGGATCTTGGCCATAGGAACCCGAACTTCCCCACAAATGCACTTTCACTACAAGGTCCCAGGTACACTGTTTTTCCTTCCCTTGTTATATCACAACTCTGAACTGTACAATCTCCTTGTCCTACAAGCTCCAGTGACTAAAGGGTAGGAATCACTGACACTTCATCCAACATACCTGTATCCATCTCTTGGCTGTCAAGAACAGTTTGTTAAGAAAATGGAACAACATATAAACCCTTCTGGCTTTCAGATCCATAGAACAGTCCAAATCCTGGAAGCTATAAAGGATAGTATCGCCTCTTTCCAGGTGAATGAGCTGCCCAATTCAAGCTGTAGAAATTTTATGACTTTGGAGCAGAACCATTTGAAATTTTAATAACTGTCTTTTTCTTTTGTGAAATCCTCCAAGCAATTTAGATCATTGCTTTTTCTCATTGCAGCTTGTCCTTCTCCAACCATTGTCTGGAATCTGATTGGGTATTTCTACATTTCACTAACAAGAAAGCAAACATTCACAACCACAGAGGATATTTTAATAGTGCCCCCCACCCACACCTTGGGTAATGTGGAACCTATGAAAATCTGCTGGTAATTCCATTTCAATCAACAATGTACATTTTCTGGTAGGTTCTGAAAAATACGCAGGGCTTGGTGCTATAAATGATATGAAAGAAAAGACACAGTTGATGCCTTTAGGGAACTTAACGTTCTGCTTTAGAGGGGAAAATCTGACACAAGTAAAATAACAGTGGCACTAGTACCATGAGCGTATAATAGCAGTGATTACAGATAGAATGGGCTCAGGAGTAGTCAGACTGCCTAGATTTGAAACCTGGACTGTCACTTTAGTGTGGTTTTGGGCAACTTGACCTCTTTCTACCTCATTTGATTTATCTGTAAAATGAGGATGATAATTAGGCTTTTCATTCACTGCTTACTCTCAGATCCATTTCCTGCTCTGCTCTGTATCAAGGGAACTACATTCCTGACAGTCCCTTGCCCTTTGGCTTCTGGGTATGTTTGATCAACCAGAAGGTAGGAAGAAGTGAGAAGCTAGTGTATTTTTTTCCCCATTCCCAACCTCAGTTTCTATGAGGCCTCCAACAGCAGCTGTATTTCCCATGGAGCTCATCTGCAATTGCCACCAGGCATCTCCTCCTTCCTTGGCCACAGCTGCTTCAGGGCTGGCTCCTCTTGACTCTAGCTTCCGCAAGATAGCCACAGTCTCTGGGCACCGATAGCGCCACTCACTGCTTGTTCCCATTGTCCCTCCAGCTCTAGAGATAAGAGGAACTTCTGGTTTTCGCTAATCTCTAAATTGCCTCACTATCCCTGTTCAGCTCCTTACCTCCTCCATCATCCATGTACTAATCTGTGTATTAAATCTCCTATGTTGGAAAGACCTAATTTCTGGTTTTCTGGTTGCATTCCAAACACTACCTGTCTGACTGGGTTGTTTTAAGGTTGATTTAGGAAATACAAATTGGCTGAGCCTTCAGGGTCAAATTTGGACAGAAAAGTAGAGGTTAACTTTCAGATCTCATTTATGGCAGAGAAATAGCTTACACACCAGCAAGGAGCAGCCTGGTGTTTATCAGATGCAGTAAAAGTGTAGGAGCCAGCCTCAGTCCTTCCAGCCTCTCATTCATTGATTCACCACAAAAATATCTTCAAATGGGAATGAAGTCCTCCCTGCACCAACAGGGAATATGCCTGCACAATGAGGAGAAGCATGTAGAGGAGTTGCATCTCTAGGAGCTGAAGAAAGTTCAGAGCCTGCCTTTAGAAAAATAATGTTTAAAAAGATGAGAGGTCTACTTTTGTGGCTTCCCACATCCCATGCTGAGCTCTCATACCTCCATCTACCTGGCCTACCACAGCACCCTGGGCTAACTGCCTTACCTACCTTGACCCTTACTTGGACAAACCCATTGTCTCCTCCTGTGAGCCCCAGCTGAGCTCTTTCTCAGTTCTCTAAGGCTGAGAGAAATCAGTAATAAGAATACGGTGAATTAAAAGAAAACAGCCAGTGAAATTAAGGTAAATTTTTTAAAAAGAATATAATGAATATCTGGTATATAGACAAGCTTTTATTAAATCCCAGGTACTGAACTAAGTGCTTTCTATTACCATTATAACTACTATCAATAATAGCTACCATTTATGGAGCACTTATTTATGTGCCAGACACTACACAAAGCACTTTTCATGCATATTTTCTCGTTAAATCCTTACCACAACCTTATGAAGTAGGTAATATCATCAATTCAATTTCATGGGTGACGAAACTGAGGCACAGAGATCGAAGTGACTTACCCATGGGCACACTGTTAATAAGGACACCCTAACCTGAAGAAATAACACTACCTCCGCCTCTCCTGTCTGGATCCCAACCCCCCAGGCCCTGGTATGCCCCACCCCCACCACCTCTGACACCCCCAGCTTCACCCTTCCACTTGGTTCACTGACTCGCTGACTGTCCCCTGGGTTCTAACCAGAGGACTACACTCTAAGGAATCTTTCCCTTTGTTCTGGAGACAAATTGCCTTATTCCATTTTCCTGAGGTGAGATTCCTCAGCCCCCTACCCCTGAAAACACCCCCTGCCACGAGCTCCCCTTTTTGTCTTTAGGGGGTCCACCAGACTTCAAACTTCCGGTTTCTTCTTAGCTCCTCCTCCCTAATACTCCTAGCCTCCCGAAATAAAACAGTCAGTCAACCCACCTGAGATCATCACATCCACAGGGTGAAAAGTTCAGTGCTATCAAGCTCATTTTCATGACAAGGACTTCCTCATTCAACTTACACATCCTGCCTTGGGACCTCTCGGCCCTGTTCCTCCACAGAGAGCTCTTGCATGCCCAAAGCCTCTCTTGCAATTTTACCCACACCAGCAAGTGGAATATCCACTCTCCGGCCTCAGGGGAGGAAGGATAAGCATTCTCTCTCCAATGCTGCCTTGGGGGCACCAAATACTCTTTTCAGACTTGTGCATCCTGCCTGGGCCTGGCCCTCCCCCTAGTCCAACACAGAAATAAATTCCTCGGTCGTTGGGCATCAAGGTGCACTTATGGTTTTGACAGCAAGCTGAGAGCCTGCACTGCTGAGGATGGGAGCTATTTGCCTCGGGTACTGAGGGTATACATTAGCAGGTCTCTGCTGAGCAGCATCTGCCTTTGACACCTGCTGCTGCCTAGTTATGATTTTGGTGACTGACAAAGATACAAGTGGGGATGGGAAGAGGATAAATGCAAGGAAGTGGGTTTTTTCTTTCCTGTGCTAAAGGGCCACCAAACAGGGAAGATGCCTGGGCAGCTCCTCTGTATCCCAGATTCATCTATCCTGGATGTTCATCAGGAATTGTCATGGAGACTCTACCTTGGGTGACTCAAACAGAAACAGGATCAGCTATGCTAGTGACAGGAAGAGCCTAATGCCCAAAGGATAACTCTGCCCATCTGCTTGCTGGTGTCCTTTACTCTTTCATGCATTCACTTCACAATAACTATCTCTTGGCTGGATAAATTAGTGAATTTAACAAATATACTGGGGATACAGTAGGTGACTAGTGAACAAGACGTGTAGTCCCTGTTCTCACAGGGTGTGAAATCATAGAAGTGCAGTTTCAAATTTCACTATTTGTCTTTCAGTTCTTTATCTTAAGACTGCCCTTAACCTTTTTTGGGTCATGGATTGCTTTGATAATCTGATAATATGGACACGAAAAGTTCACATATGAGCAAACATGCATAACATTTTGCATACAGTATCAGAGGATTCATAGACATCCTCCCACTGTCATCCAGAAATCCCTCACCAGAAGAACCTGTCCCCAGTTAGAATGCAAATATGTTTTGAGCTGCTAGTAGGTCATTTATGGCTCAGTGTAAAAAGTCCAATCCCTTACTGAGGTCAGGTTTTCATATGGGGCCAAGCAAGTGAGAGACACCATTAGGGAAATGTACCCGAAGAACACTGGGAGGGGACATCAAGAAAAAAAAGAAATTGGAGCCACCCAAGGAAAATGTCACCATCACCCCAGTTTTATAAAGCACTAGATCTATGTAACAGTCCCCAAAGCAAAGATGCCTTCAACCACTGCGTAAAATGACACCTGTCAATGGACAATCTAGAGATAAAAATGACTATTTTTGTATTTCAAGATTTCAGAGCTGAGACTCCCGCAGAATTGTTCCTTGGGGAAGACACAAGACTCTCCTATGGTCTCTGAATGTTCTCTTCATAGGTTACAAATTACATTTGCAGACAAGTCAAATGACCATGGCCCAAAGGTCATTGTTGGGGAGTGTGATTCTTCTTGGCTTCTGCCTTATTCTCATTATTCTTGTTCTGGGCACCAGGCATCAGTTGACTGGAAAGCTAAATGATACAAACGTTCTTTAATTTCTGAGAGGCATGAGGTTTAGAAACTAAACATGAGCTCTCAGTTATTAATATTAATAAGATCTCTCTCTTCCTATGGTCACTGGAGCCCTGTATTGTAGCCTGGCTCAAGGTGAGAGACAGCAGGGGCCAGGAGGTGTCCTTTAGCTATAACACAGTAATCAAAATACCCAGAAGGAGCATAAGAGGTTACAACCCACTGCATTACTCTACCTTTTACTTGAGATCTGACAGCAAAATTATACTATCTCAGCTGTCAGGGTAAATCTGCTTTGTTTAAAAGAGGAAAATAGAAGAGATCTAAGAGTAAAAATGAGTGGAAAGGTCATTATATTTCTCTATTTCTTATTATACTTTTTTCTGTTGCAGGATTTTGCTTTTTCCTCTGTTCTCTTTCACAATTTCCCCTGGGTGTTTGAACTTAGAGAAGTACCTGGACCTATAAAACTGTGAGCTAATCACAAAGGCTTGTTGAGTAATACTTTTATCTCAAAGCTGTTCTTCATTAATGTGGCATATTAGGACTCTCCCACAGTGAAAGAAAAGAGAGTACCACAGGCCTTCTCAGTCACTGGAAAATCAGCACCAATTATGAAAAAAGCTTTGAACTACTGAAATTAGAATCCTCTCAACTGGCTCCATCAAACTTCTCATTGGCAAGGCCCTGAAGATTCTTGGAGATTCAGAGAAGTTTCCATCATCTGATGGATCCTCTAGGCAGTTAAACCACAGGGCTTTTCTCTTAATACCTCATTACATACATTTCATAGGAACACTATGCAATGCAAAGATACTTTATGCTGAAGTCCCTCCATCCTTAACCAGGATACACTGTCTGACACATAGTAAGCTCTCAGTATTTATTGATAGATGAACAAATTAATTAATTTTTAATGCATATGATGAAATATTTTGAAGTGTTAAGACAGAGCAACTAACAAAGCTGATCAAACCTAAGCTTATTGTCATCTAGTTCAGCAGTTGGCAAATTTCTTCTGTAAAGGGGTAGGTAGTTAATATTTTAGGCTTCATGGACTGTAAGATCTCTCACAACTATCTAATTCTGCTCTTGTTACGTGAAAGAAGCATCAGTTTTTGAAGGTCTGAAGTGGGACCTGGGAAACTGCATTTTAGCGAACAATCCAGGTGAGTCTACTATTCACTGAAGTTTGGGAACCACTGATGTAATTCATTCGACTTCAATGGCCATGCGCAACCTCTCTACTCTTCCTGACTTTTTCATAGTGTTGTCTCTTTCTGGAAAATTCTTTCCCTCCATCTCTGCCTGTAGAAATCCTGCTGATCTCTTAGCTCAAATAGAACCTCTTTTGCAGAGCCTTCCCTACTTTCTGGTCCCCATCTGCAAACAGCTAGGAGTGCTCTTAAAGCAACAAAACAGGATATTGATTGGTTGGTTTCGATAATAGAATGTGAGGGGAGTGGAAGTATGAAGATAGGGGAGGCAGAGTAGAGCTAGAGCATGGGTTCTAAAGTTGAGCACCTGAATTTGTACACTGGCACTGACATTGTTACAGGAATGAAGCTAGGCAACGAATAAAAAAGTAACACACACCAAGTCCTCAAATGGTCAGAGCAGTAACTACAATGACCCAGTAACATAGCAGCCATTTCATGCCTGGGGATGGGAGGAGGGGTGCAGACATAATGGCTGCCCACTAAACAACTGTTTATGTTCAGTAGGGAGAAGGACCTGTTTGTAACACTCATTCAGGGGCCTCTGGCTGTTTGGGAAGGGTTAATTGAGTTATTGGAGGGCATTAGTATAGGGTGCAAGTGATCTGGGGGACAGTGGATGGGTAGTGAGCTGGAGCTGGAGGGAGGACTCTTTTGCCCTGATGTTTTGCAGCTGAGTTTGTGCACTTGCATTGCAGTTGCTACAGGGGCTCTAAACTAGATAAACCAATATCAAAGTCATTCCCAGAAGGCTCCAGAATGATTACAACAGGAAGTTCTAACCACCTAGCAACTGTGGGGGAGAGAGGACTGCTGACTATTTTGTGACAGGGAAATAGCCAACCCTCTTGACTGATGCACCCATGTGATAAGTTGGAAGTGAGGGTGTGGAGGGGTACGGTATACTCACTCAGGGGACTGTCTCTACTTCACAGCTTTCAAGAAGTTGCGGGTGGCCTGGACTAATTTCATATTTTGAAGATTCCTGTGTTTTTCAAATATTTTTAAAATTAATTAAAACAAAAATGGAGTTACAAAAACTATGATATATTTTAAATGCTTACATTGTTTAAACTGCATTTTTAGCCCTGAGGCAAAACTATAGCATAATGTATAACTTCTGGTGGGGCCCAGAAATCTGCATTTTTAACAAATGCCCCATGTGATTCTGATGCACACCAACATTTAAGAAGCATGCTCTGCATTCTACCAGATGGAGAAAGCAGTCCAAATGAGGTAGATTTCCCTTGAGATGCCAGGGAAATAAATTTCCCTGCCTCAGTTTGGGGTGTGTTTCACAGCAATTCATATTGCTTCCCATCATAGGGATACAGAGTTGGTCTTATGCTCATGAAGTGAGCAGCTACTAGTTAATGTGAAGGATGCCAAAATACCCCCTCCCCAAAATATCCCTCCAACCAGCCTGCCATCGGAGCCCAAGATCTCTGGGAGTAGCTTTTCTCCTGAAAGTTTATTATTAGCTCTGCTCTGTCTGTGCCTGCCACTCTCCCTTTACATTATGTTAGAAAACTTTCCAATTTGCCCAGGCAAGATGGTTGCTGGCAGGATATCTGAGAGACTGCATAAGCATTTATGAAAAGCTGGTGAGAAATTGGCCTTGTAGTTTGATTGCAAGGAAAATAACCTTGAGCTTGGGTTTGTTGAGAAATGTGAAATTGAACAAACATGTTCCATGTGTTCAGAATCTGAGCTAGTCAACAACATTTGGGGAGATGCTCTACAGACACAATACCTACACTAGCACTGTGAAAGGGGATAAAATAAATAGAAGCCCTGGCCTGCTCTACAGGACCTGGCAATCTCAAAGGCAATGCAGGGCACACACATGAACAAGAACACATATGTAAGGCTGTGTATCATTAGGAGCACATTGTGGCAGCATAAAGGTCCTGACATTTTTGGAAGGTTGGAAAGAGGAAGGACCACAGCCTAAGGTTTTGTAGGTTATGTCTTACACAAAAGCCGAGGATGTTTAAAAGTCATAGTTGCGTAGAGAAGGTAGGACAGAGAGTAGGAGGGGATATCACCACCAAACAGTGAAATTAAGCAAAGAAAAAGCCAGTGTCTATCTGACTTGACTATGTGATATCTAACTTGACTATCACATAAGGTAAAAGGTTAGCCCCATGCAGATGAATGAACACCTCTTGGGCATTATACATTTAGGGAAGTTTTAGACAAATACAACTACAAAAGCCACGTGCACAATCTTGCAATTCAAATTAGCTCAAGCGTTGAAAATAAAACAAATTTCTACATGCCAAATCATCTTCTGGTCCACATTGTGCACTGCTACAATCCCAACACCTAGCAACTAGCAGACAGTCAATATATATTTGTTGAATGAACGTATGTATGAATCAATGATTGCATCACCCATCTCTTAATAGCCCACACTGTTTAACCAATCTTGCCAGGTGGTCTATTATTGCCTAATCTTTGTTCTTCTGGTAGAATTCAGGGCATATTTCTCAAATGTTGGTGCGCATCTGTACTCTAATAGTGTTCTGTGTGTTATTCCCACCACCACTTCTAACAGTCATCTCTCTATACCCAGCACCTAGCAGAGTGCCTGTAATATGGTAGTTGCTTGACATAGGAATCAAAGAATTAGTGGACAGATACATGATGAATAAGTGGAAAAGAACTATGGAGACGATAGTTTGAAATAACTTCTCTGCTACATTATTACATAGTAATTCCCAACTTGAGCTCACCTGATTACTAGGGAAATGGAATGGTAGCATTTGGGGTCCTTGAGGCATTTTCAAAATGCTTGGCCAAAATCATGTCCTCACCTAAATGGAGTAGGCACAATGAGGGGCACCAGAAAGCCTCCTCAGTTCATATAAAGTGCCTATAGTTTATAACTTGGCCCACTGCATGATTCTATTCTTTGTTAAAACCAGATGCTTTCTTCTCCTCGTATCTTTAAAAAAACATTTTTTAAAAAGGACATAACTGCTTATTGTTTAAAAAACAAACAAACAAAAATGCTAAACTCACAGAGGGATTTGAAAAAAAAACAGAGCATTTCCAGATACCAGGACATCTAGCCAGGTTTATTAGAAAATAGCTGAATACCCATAGGAGCTACATTATCATTCTCTCTTTTCAAACTTGTCTACAGATAGAATTTTGTGTTTGAAAATTTGACTTGGTTCATTTTTAGAAACACTTAAATTGAATACCTACTTCGAGAGCTAGAGAACTGTTCCCTGGATGGAAAACTGGATATTCTCTGCCATTATAGGGTAAAATGAAGATTCAAAGTTTGTTCCTGATATTATAGGCTCATAAATGTAGGGGAAGGAACCAACAATTATATAGGCCTTACTATATACCAGACAGTAACCTAGGCATTTTACATTGATTTCTACAGCAATGCAGTTTGGTAGGCATTTTCCTCTGTCTTAACAGTTGACAAAACCATGATTCAAAGATTTGGATTGACTGGCCTGAAGTCATGCAGCTAATAAGTAGCAGAGCAGTATTTCAAACCCTGGTTTGTTTGACTCCCAAACCCCTGCTCTTTCCACAATGGCACCTACCTCACGATTTCACACTGCCTTTACTGCATACCCACCTCTACATCCCAAGTTGCCTACAGCACCATTAGCTCCCATGGCAGGATTGCAGGGCAGTGATAGTTACTATTACCATAACTGTGGCGGGGAGGGGGCTGGGGGGCATGCCTGTGCAATTTACATATGGAAGCTGTCTTAGTTCTGGGTCTCATCAAAGACATTCAAACCTCTTGTCCGCATTCCCTCTAACAAATGAGGAGGGAAAAAAATCTATGTATCCCTGTATATATTTTGGGGTTGACATCTAGATATTTCATCATAAATAAAAACAATTGCAAAGGATGTAACTTCAAGAACATGGTAAATACTGACATTTAAAATAAAACTACTCAATAAATGTATCCAATGGAATCTGAATACTATAAGGATTTGTTACTCATAACCATGTATTTAAAAATTAAATGACTAAAATCTTCTTTAAGAACAGAAAGTTTACATCATTCCTTTTTCTTCCTAAATTATTATTTCCATTCCACATCCCCACAGGATCTTATCGTAATGTTATAAAATGCTTATGTTCTAGTCTTTTATTATTATTGATCACCCTATCAAATTTCTTCATAACAAAAGTATAAATTGAATTTAAATTTTTTTCCTATGGCCAGAAGGTAATACATGTTAAAATGTTTCTTCTACATTAGTTATTATTCAGTTATTACCAGTACAAAAATGCTCAAAAGAACAGAAATATAATACAAATTTTGGTAAATAACTATTAGACATAAAAATACTTTTTTATTGGAAACACATTGCTTAAAGATATGTCAGGATTTTCATCCAACTATCTATTATATCCACAGAATATTGAGTACTAAGGAACAGGATTCAGCATCAATTATATGTTTAGTTTCCATTTTTATAAAAGCAAGTGCTAAGAAACCTTATTCATATCAATAAGTATCTGTGAATGGATAGAGTTTTATTATTCCATTGTCACTCAGTTTTCTTAAACTCTTTGAGTTATGGGCCAAAAAGTCATATGATGATATTTTGGGTAAAATAACATTTTTAACAATCTATCATCTGACAGCTTAATTAGGTTCTCCTTAAATTTTATTGAAGACAAAGAATTAGGAACCACACAACTTAGAAAAGGATTTATTGTCCAAGAAGCCTCTGAGATGGTCCCCTGCCCCCCATTTTCTGGTATATGAGCCTTTAGGCAATATCCTGCCTCTGATGTGGACTGGATGTATGGACTCAGTTCTAATAAATATTAGAATATGGCAAAAGCGATGTCATTCAGAGATTAGGTTACCAAATGACCATGGATTTTTCTCCCTTGCTGCCTCTGAGGCAGCCTGCTGTCATGTCACGAGCTGTCCTATGGAGAGGCCCATGCCCACGGAACTGAGGAAGGTGTCCAGCCAATAATCAACAAGGGACTCAGCTCCTTAGTCCAACAATGATAAATTTCACTTCACTGAAATTAAAATAGTTTTCTCTATGAAAGACACCATTAAGTAAATGAAAAGACAAGATGCAGACTGGGAGAAAACATTTGCAAGTTACATTTCTGGAAGAGCTTATATGCAAATATATTTTAAAAACTATCAAAATCCACCTGTAAGAAAATAAACATGATAAAAGTGAGCAAAGGATATGAACAGACACTTCACCACAGAGTATATATATATAGATATCAAATAAACATATGAGAGGATGCTCAATATCATTAGCCATTTGGGAAATGCAACTTCAAATCATAATGAGACCCCACAACTTTCTTATCGAGTGGTGGGAACAAACACCCATACAGCTACTCTGGAAAAAGGTTTGGCAGTTTATTATAAAAGTTAAATCATACTTACCACATGACCCAACAGTGCAACTTCTAGATATTTAAGCCAGAGAAATTAAACTGATGTTTACTCACAAACTCCACATGAATGCTCATAGTGGTTTCACTCACATTTGCTAAAAACTAGAAACAACCCAAATATTCTCCAGTGGGTGAATGAATAAACAAACCATGGTAAATCCATATAATGGAGAACCACTCAGCAGTAAAATGGAACATAGATAAACTGCAAAGGTGTTAATGCTAAGTGAACCAAGCCAATCTCAAAAAGTTACCTACTGGGATTCCATTTATCTTACATTTTAGAAAAGGTAAACTAGAGGGACAGAGAATGGAACAGTCTTTATTTGGGGATGGGGGAGAGTTTGATTACAAACGGTCAACACTAGGGAGTTTTGGGGGCTGATGCAACTGTTGCATGTCCTGATGGTGGCGGTGGTTACATCAGCCCCTCTAGGTTTTAAAACTCCTAGAAATGTACACCAGTGTGTGTGTCTTGATCGTGATGTTGGTTACACAGGTATATACACTCGTCAAAGCTCATCAGCCACTTAAAATGGGTGAATTTTACACTATGTCAATTATACCCCAATAATATTGAATTTTTTAAAAAGAAACCTTGCCCATATCAATCCCACTCCTTAAAAATAACTACTGTTGACATTTGAGTATGTAACCTGTCTAGAATGTATGCATGTCCTATAAAGGGTTGTTCAATCGCATAAATAACATCATTGTACACAGTATCTATTGTGCTTTGTGTTGTTTTTTTTACTTAAAGGTCCTGGAGGTCTTATAGATATATGGACAAATCCATGTATACATATATATGTTCTCTCTCTATATATATAAAATGTTGATAGATACACTATATTTTTAAGTTATATTGTAAGCCATTTTGTGAATGTAACACCATTTATTTAACCAGTCTCCCACTGCTGGATATTTAGGTTGTTGCCAAAGTTTTGCTATTACAAGCTATAGTGCTGCAGCAAACAGTCCTGTGCATGCATCTTTTTGCAATCATATTGATAGATAAATTTCTAAAAGTCGAATGACTGGTTCAAAGGGTATGTGTATAGCTGCTTATAGCTTAGCTGCTGACAGATTGCCCTCTAGAAAGAAGCAAGTAGAACTTTTAGAATGAATCATGTGTGCATTTTGAAGTTTCTTATTCCAAATCCTTGAACTTTTCTTTTGTAGGATCATGCTGATATTGAGTGGAAGTTTGCAAGGACAAAACTCTGGATGAGTTACTTTGATGAAGGTGGCACCTTGCCACCCCCTTTCAACATCATCCCCAGTCCCAAGTCATTTCTATACCTGGGTAACTGGTTCAACAACACTTTCTGCCCCAAAAGAGACCCTGATGGTAGACGAAGAAGACGCAACTTGAGAAGCTTCACTGTAAGGCTTTTAAAAATGGTTTCTTCTTAAAATTATTTTTCTACTTTCCTTTCTTTGAGACATGCTCTATCTTATACATCATAAAATCCCTCCAACCTACAGATGTTTGGGGGTTTATCAGGCAGCAACTCCTGTGTCATTCTGCAGTCCTAATGTTTAGACATATCTTCGGGTGGATGGGTTGCTGGGAGATGGCTAATGTAACCTCTGTGTCTGCTTTCAATGACAGGAACGCCATGCTGACAGCTTGATACAGAATCAGCATTATCAGGTAAAGCTTCCTCACAGGGACTAAGCACAATTGTTCTTGGTCAGCTGTGAGACTTTGGTTAAGTTACTTAACCTCACTGAATCTCAGGTTCCTCATCTGTAAAGTGGGGGTGATGAAACTTAATTCAGTGTTGTGAGAATTGAGTGGTAACTATATATGAGTGTATGTGTGCTTGTGTGTCCTGATGCAGTGCCTTGCACAAGTGCATTAAATGGTAGCTATCATCATCACCATTACTAATACCAAGCATAGTGACAATGTGTGTGCCGTTCCCAGGAGACAGTAAAATGAAGCCATCCCTGTAAAGGAGCAGTGTAGACTAACTCTAAGAAAAATATCTTAATTATGTAATTAGTGGACATTGACATCAGCAGACTTTGTGACATTGAAGAATGACTTTCTCAACTTTATAAGAATAAAAACTCTCATCTTATTAAGATGGTTAAAGTTTAATCTAGCCTGAAAGGAAAGGATATTGACTGTGACCATTCAGGTATCATTTGGCTCTCATTATTCCACAAATGTGAATCTGCATTTACCTTATGCTTGGCTGGAAATTTTTTCCATTCATGTGAGTTTGGTCTTACTGGCCCACTGTGCCACTAAATTTGGACACATAATAATTCTTCATTTAACCAATGGACTTAACTGGTTGTGCAGAAAATGGCTGGATCCTGGGGGGATTTTCTATTACAAAGACCATCTAGGGTTTTTTTATTTCCTGTGTATGTTCCTTATTTTATTGAGAGCTTGATAAGGAAATTGAATGCCTCTTCATGTTTTTTTTAATTCCAGGAAGTTATCAGGAATTTAGTCAAAAGATATGTGGCTGCTATGATAAGAAATTCCAAAACAAATGAGGGGCTAACAGAAGAAAATTTTAAGGTAATTTAATCATGAAGTGGTTCTCATTTCACATTTCTTAAGCATCATTTAATCTTCAGTGTTTGAGGTTTCTGGTGATGGAATTTCAGCTTCTTGTAACAGCAAAACCAGCTTCAATTCCTGTTCTCTCTCTCAGAATAGTCTGTCATCCAGTAGATGGAGTGATGTTACCAATGTCTATCACCACAATCAGCTTTATGAGCAAAAGAAATCTGCCCTATGCATTCTTTTAATATTCTCGGTGCTTCTCAGTGTGGGAATTGAGTGCTTTAAAAGGTGTGGCAAGGGGCAAGATAGCAAAGGGAAGATGCTTGGAGATTCGAAAGCCCTTTTTAGTTAAAAAGTATAAGATCAAGACCAAAAAAATCTATTATTAAACCCAAGATTTAAGAAACCCTACCATTAAACATTAAAATTCTCCAAATACTAGCATTAGCCTAAAACAGTGGTTCTCAACCAGGGGCATTTTTTCTCCAGGGCACATTTGGCAATGTCTGGAGACATTTTTTGTTTTCACACTGCAATGTATGTGCTATTGGCCTCTGATGGGTAGAGAGCAGCATTGCTACTAATCATCCTGGAATGTACAGGACAGCTCCCCACAACAGAGAATGATCCGGCTTGACATGTCAAGAGATTGAGAAATGCTATCCTAGAACACATGCACATATTGTAGGGAACATAGGAAGGCTGTTATCCTAATGCATAGACATGACTCTTCTATGGAGGGCCTGCTATATGCCAGCTACTCTGCTGGGTATTGCGGCACAGTGGCGAGCAAGCTCTAAACAGCCCCTACTCTGGCGGAGTGACACATGAACAATAACACTAGAGGATGATGAATGACTGACTATTCTAACATGATAAACACAGGGTGCTGTGGAGACACAGAGAGTACATATGGGGGGCTCCCACTGGGACTTGGGGAGTCAGGGCAGGCTTCCCAGAAGTGATGTTTAAGCTGCAGCTCAAAGGAGGATCCAGATAAAGGAGCGTTGGGGAGAAGAATGTTCTAGACAGAGAGAACAACACAGGCAAAGACCCAGAGGCAAGAAAGAATATGCCCATACAGGTTGACAGTAGAGAGCCTGAGGAAAGAGTAGGAAGAGATGAAACAGGAGAGACTGACAAGTACCAGGCCTTGAAAAGCCTTGTAGTCCATGGAATGGCATTTCTACTTTTACCTAAGGTCAGTGGCAAGCTACTAGAGAGTTTTAAGCAAGGGAATGACGTGATCCAACTTAAACTTTTAAAAGGTGGTTTTTAAAGGAGCAATTATCTAAGCAGCGAGTTAGAGATAGAAGACATTTCATAGGGAGTTGAATGAACAGGGCCTCCTGTCCCAAAACAAGTCTCATCACCTGATGCATTCCATTCCCTAGTTATGTTTCTAAAGTCCTAAAAGCTTTTTCCTCTTCAGTAGTTCCTTTATACGCAGATGCCCACCAGAGCCAGTGCAATAATTCAATACCTTAATTCTTAGTACTTCAACAGGGACTAGTGCTCCTGATGGGGAGCGTCTGAAATCAACTTTACCAATTGCACAGTTCTTTCAATGTCCAGCCCTGCCTACAGTTATTGGTATTTTTTTGTGTGCTGGAATAATGTGAGATTTTCTGGTAGCTTCTGTACTTTATGGTTTGATATTAGGCAAAATCTGGAACATTCCAAAGGATACTCAATGTGCCTATTTTGAACAAAAGACCAAGTCTCTTAATATAATGTGTCTTCTCTCCTGCCCTAGGAATTAAAGCAGGACATCTCCAGCTTTCGATATGAAGTGCTTGACCTCTTAGGAAATAGGAAACACTCACGGAGAAGCTTTTCCACTAGCAACACTGAACTCTCTCAGAGGGATGATACCAATGATAGTGGTGGGGCGCGGGCCAAATCCAAGAGTGTCTCTTTCAACTTAGGCTGCAAGAAAAAGGCCTGCCACGGGCCACCTCTCATCAGAACCATGCCAAGAGCCAGTGGTACTCAAGGGAAGTCAAAAGCTGAGTCATCAAGCAAACGCTCCTTCATGGGTCCTCCTCTCAAGAAACTGGGTCTCCTGTTCTCCAAGTTTAATGGTCATATGTCTGAACCCAGTTCAGAACCAATGTACACAATTTCTGATGGAATTGTTCAGCAGCACTGTATGTGGCAGGACATCAGATATTCTCAGATGGAGAAAGGGAAAGCAGAGGCCTGTTCTCAAAGTGAAATGAACCTCAGTGAGGTAGAATTAGGTGAAGCCCAGGGCACTGCTCAGAGCAATGAATGCCCTCTAGCCTGTTCCAGCTCTCTGCACTGCGTATCCAGCATCTGCTCCTCGAATTCTAAACTTTTAGACTCTTCAGAGGATGTATTTGAAACTTGGGGAGAGGCTTGTGACCTGCTCATGCATAAATGGGGTGATGTACAGGAAGAACAAGTTACAACTCGGCTCTAAGTCAAGCCCCTATCAGCTGTTCTGGAACTCAAGAAGAAATTTGTAATTGCCTTGCTCTTGGAGGTGACATAGAATATGATTCCCTTACTGTGCCCCCCCTCAAGAAAGGAGAGTGAAACACCTGTTATTTTCACTGTCTTTTATAGCTACATTCTTAATTTTTGTTCTTATATTATTATTGCTATTATTTGCCTTTTTATACCTATAAACACTAAGTCCATTTCACAACCAACTGAAAGGGTGTTTGCCCCTAATCAGCAGAGGTGCAGTCGGGTGCTTAACCCTTTGGCTTTGCTTTTTACCCTTGCTTCCTTGAAGCGCCAGGTGCCACTTTGCTACGGTTGCTGCCACACAGATTCCTGACCTTCCTCAGGATCTCACACCATTTCCCCATAGGGCTGAGGGATGTGGTCTGCAGTCCCCACCAGCTATCAGATAAAGCAAACTAACCTGCCTATCTCTGTTGCTCTCCAGTGCTCCATGCTGCCCATTTCGGTTCACTTAACTGACTCCAAAGAATTGTCAACTTGTGGTTTCTAGGTATAACTGGCCTTCTTGAGTTTTTGTTCTTAAACAATACAACTTCTCCTTATTGTGAGGGCTGTGGCTGTTGAGTTTTTGTTTCTTAAAGATATGTTAGTTTCCAAATGTGTGCCAATGAATATTTACCCATAGCATATGTCATACCTAATTAGTGAATTCCTCTCCTGTGTTTCTGTATTTCAGTTAACTTACATTTTAAATTTTGATAGCATTGGGATTAGTATTTAGGATGTGTACTGTTTTTAAAAACTTCTGCACTCTAACCAATAGTCACTACATTTCATATATTGGCAATTAAAAATAACTAGCTGGTATATTTATAGGGTCCTATCTACTGTTGATAGTTTTAATCATTATTGCTATCAAAAGCATTTCTAAGATAAAAGCCTGGATTTGAAAATTTTTTTTTGAGAGGGCATCTCTCATATTTATTGATCAAATGGTTAACAACGATAAAATTCTGTATAGGGGAGTCAATGCTCAATGCACAATCATTAATCTGCCCCAAGCCTAATTCTCATCAGTCTCCAATCTTCTGAAGCATAACGAACAAGTTCTTACATGGTGAACAAATTCTTACATAGTGAATAAGTTCTTACATGGTGAACAGTGCAAGGGCAGTCATCACAGAAACCTTTGGTTTTGATCACACATTATGAACTATAAACAATCAGGTCAAATATGAATATTTGTTTGACTTTTATACCTGATTTATATGTGGATCCCACATTTCTCCCTTTATTATTATTATTATTATTTTTATTTTTAATAAAATGCTGTAGTGGTAGGTAGATGCAAGATAAAGGTAGAAAACATAGTTTAGTGTTGTAAGAGAGCAAATGTAGATGATCAGGTGTGTTTCTGTACACTATGTGTTCATCCAAGCTAGACAAGGGCAATAAAACATCCACAGATGCAGAAGATTTCTCTCAAAACAGGGGGGGTGAGGTTCTAAGCCTCACCTCTGTTGATCCCCAATTTCTCACCTGATGGCCCCCGTGTGACTGTGCCTGTCTTAGGTTGTTCCTCCCTTGAGGAATCTTACCCGTCTCTGGCTAACCAGTCATCTTCCGGGGCCATACAGGGAAATGTAAAGTTGGTAAGTGAGAGAGAAGCAATATTCTTTGAAAAGGTTAGCTTTTTACTTCTTTGCAGATTTATGCCCTGTGGCTTCTATGCCCAGCATTTGTCTTGAGGTATCTTTACCACTTGGAAGAATAATGATACTCGGTAAATTCTATATGAGGCACGAATTCTATTTAAGGGTTGTAATTAGGAAGGAAGAAGAAAAGCTATAGAAGTAGCAGGCAAAAGAAAACATGGGAAGATTGATTATTTCTTTGACATACCTTCTTGTAGAGTAACTTAAGCATGTATAGGTTTTAAAATACTAATTAAATTGCACACACACATTGACATAATAGGAATACAGTTACATAACCAAAGCAGATCTATAATTACCAGCCATCTCCAGTGAAACCAAGAAAACCAGTTAGGCATCCTAGGCATTTGTGAAAATTTATCTATGCTATGATGGATATTGTCCAGCTGAACTTGAACAGTCTGAGAGAAATCAGACAAAACAACCCATTCCTGGGTTCACATCCCATATGTTCTTTTAACAGTAGATAGTCTGTAATTGTAAGATTTTGGAGCGCTACAACTTGCACTTCTCCTAATTCTTGGTTGAGTTCCAACAGTATAGATCCAGTCAAATTTGTTGTTTTACTGTATGCACAGGCCAGCTTAGATATCTCCTTCTTCATTCCCATGGCAAGTCCAGGAACTGGTGGGATGAATGCAGCTATAGCTGTAGCAGCACCTGGATCTTTGCTGAGGTATTTTGATGATCATCTTCTGGTATGAGTCTTCCAGAGAGTGCTGATTTTGGAAGTTCTTCTTCATATCGTATCTTAGTTCATTTTCTGGGTAGCCAAATTAGGCTTTGATCCTCTGTATAAACACAAACAGACCCTTTGCCCACACTTTGATATGCCCTTTATACCATTGTGTAGAACTCATTGCAGGTCACCACACAGGAACTGCTTTTTTTTTTAAGAGAAAGGAATATTATCAGAAAAATGTACCTCCATAACCGATCATCTGACACTCTTTAAGTGATCAAAATTACGGATATTTAAAGCATGCATTAATCGTTGATTTACCAATAGTTTTATCCTATCAGGGAGTAATTCCCCTTTTCTTTTCCTTTTTTTTTTATCATTAATCTACACTTACCTGAAGAATATTATGTTTACTAGGCTCTCCCCTATACCAGGTCACCCCTATTAACCCCTTTACTGTCACTGTCCATCAGCATAGCAAAATGTTGTAGAATCACTACTTGTCTACTCTGTGTTGTACAGCCCTCCCCTTTCTCCCAACCCCCCATTATGCATGCTAATCTTAATACCCCCCTTCTTCTCCGTCCCATCCTTCCTTACCCACCCATCCTCCCCAGTCCCTTTCCCTTTGGTAACTGTTAGTCCATTCTTGGGTTCTGTGATTCTGCTGCTGTTTTGTTCCTTCAGTTTTTCCTTTGTTCTTATACTCCACAGATGAGTGAAATCATTTGGTATTTCTCTTTCCCCGCTTGGCTTATTTCACTGAGCATAATACCCTCCAGCTCCATCCATGTTGCTGCAAATGGTAGGATTTGCCATCTTCTTATGGCTGAGTAGTATTCCATTGTGTATATGTACCACATCTTCTTTATCCATTCATCTACTGATGGACATTTAGGTTGCTTCCAATTCTTGCCTATTGTAAATAGTGCTGCGATAAACATAGGAGTGCATCTGTCTTTCTCAAACTTGATTGCTGCATTCTTAGGGTAAATTCCTAGGAGTGGAATTCCCAGGTCAAATGGTAAGTCTGTTTTGAGCATGTTGATGAACCTCCATACTGCTTTCCACAATGGTTGAACTAATTTACGTTCCCACCAGCAGTGTAGGAGGGTTCCCCTTTCTCCACAGCCTTGCCAACATTTGTTGTGTGTATTTGGATGGCAGCCATCCTTACTGGTGTAAGGTGATACCTCATTGTAGTTTTAATTTGCATTTCTCTGATAATTAGCGATGTGGAGCATCTTTTCATGTGTCTGTTGGCCATCTGTATTTCTTTTTTGGAGAACTGTCTGTTCAGTTCCTCTGCCCATTTTTTAATTAAGTTATTTGTTTTTTGTTTGTTGAGGCATGTAAGCTCTTTATATATTTTGGACGTCAAGCCTTTATCAGATCTGTCATTTACAAATATATTCTCTCATACTGTAGGGTTCCTTATTGTTCTATTGATGGTGTCTTTTGCTGTACAGAAGCTTTTCAGCTTAATATAGTCCCACTTGTTCATTTTTCCTGTTGTTTTCCTTGCCCCAGGAGATATGTTCAAGAGGAGGTCACTCATGTTTATGTCTAAGAGGTTTTTGCCTATGTTTTTTTCCAAGAGTTTAATGGTTTCATGACTTAAATTCAGGTCTTTGATCCATTTTGAGTTTACTTTTGTACATGGGGTTAGACAATGGTCCAGTTTCATTCTCCTACATGTAGCTGTCCACTTTTGCCAGCACCATCTGTTGAAGAGACTGTCATTTCGCCATTGTATGTCCATGGCTCCTTTATCAAATATTAATTGACCATATATGTCTGGGTTAATGTCTGGAGTCTCTAGTCTGTTCCACTGGTCTGTACCTCTGTTCTTGAGCCAGTACCAAATTGTCTTGATTACTATGGCTTTATAGTAGAGCTTGAAGCCACTTTATTCTTCTTTCTCAGGATTGCTTTGGCTATTCAGAGTCTTTGGTGTTTCCATATGAATTTTTGAATTATTTGTTCCAGGTCATTGAAGAATGTTTCTGGTAGTTTGATAGGGATTGCATCAAATCTGTATATTGCTTTGGGCAGGATGGACATTTTTACGATATTAATTCTTCCTAGCCACGAGCATGGGATGAGTTTCCATTTGTTAGTGTCCCCTTTAATTTCTCTTAAGAGTGACTTGTAGTTTTCAGAGTATAGGTCTTTCACTTCTTTGGTTAGGTTTATTCCTAGGTATTTTATTCTTTTTGATGCAATTGTGAATGGAGGTGTTTTCCTGATTTCTCTTTCTGTTGGTTCATTGTTAGTGTATAGGAAAGCTACAGATTTCTGTGTGTTAATTTTGTATCCTACAACTTTGCTGTATTCCAATATCAGTTCTTGTAGTTTTGGGGTGAAGTCTTTAGGGTTTTTTATGTACAATATCATGTCATGTGCAAATAGTGACAGTTTAACTTCCTCTTTACCAATCTGGATTCCTTGTATTTCTTTGTTTTTTGTCTGATTGCCATGGCTAGGACCTCCAGTACTATGTTAAATAACAGTGGGGAGAGTGGGCATCCCTGTCTAGTTCCCGATCTCAGAGGAAAGCTTTCAGCTTCTCGCTGTTCAGTATAATGTTGGCTGTGGGTTTATCATAAATGGCCTTTATTATGTTGTGGTACTTGCCCTCTGTTCCCATTTTGCTGAGAGATTTTATCATGAATGGATGTTGAATTTTGTCAAATGCTTTTTCAGCATCTATGGAGATGATCATGTGGTTTTTGTCTTTCTTTTTGTTGATGTGGTGGATGATGTTGATGGATTTTCGAATGTTGTACCATCCTGGCATCCCTGGGATGAATCCCACTTGGTCATGGTGTACAAACTTTTGATGTATTTTTGAATTCGGTTTCCTAATATTTTGTTGAGTATTTTTGCACCTACGTTCATCAGGGATATTGGTCTGTAGTTTTCTTTTTTGGTGGGGTCTTTGCCTGATTTTGGTATTAGGGTGATGTTTGCTTCATAGAATGAGTTTGGGAGTATTCCTTCCTCTTCTATTTTTTGGAAAACTTTAAGGAGAATGGGTGTTATGTCTTCCCTGTATGTCTGATAAAATTCCGAGGTGAATCCATCTGGCCCGGGGGTTTTGTTCTTTGGTAGTTTTTTGATTACCGCTTCAATTTTGTTGCTGGTAATTGGTCTGTTTAGATTTTGTTTCTTTCTGGGTCAGTCTTGGAAGGTTGTATTTTTCTAGGAAGTTGTCCATTTCTCCTAGGTTTCCCAACTTGTTAGCATATAGGTTTTCATAGTACTCTCTAATAATTCTTTGTGTTTCTGTGGGGTCTGTCATGATTTTTCTTTTCTCGTTTCTCATTCTGTTGATTTGTGTTGACTCTCTTTTCCTCTTAATAAGTCTGGCTAGAGGCTTATCTATTTTGTTTATTTTCTCAAAGAACCAGCTCTTGGTTTCATTGATTTTTCCTATTGTTTTATTCTTCTTAATTTTATTTATTTCTTCTCTGATCTTTATTATGTCCCTCCTTCTGCTGACCTTAGGCCTCATTTGTTCTTCTTTTTCCAATTTCGATAATTGTGACATTAGATCATTCATTTGGGATTGTTCCTCCTTCTTTAAATATGCCTGGATTGCTATATACTTTCCTCTTAAGACTGCTTTTACTGTATCCCACAGTAGTTGGGGCTTTGTGTTGTTGTTGTCATTTGTTTCCATAAATTGCTGGATCTCCATTTTGATTTGGTCATTGATCCATTGATTATTTAGGAGCATGTTGTTAAGCCTCCATGTGTTTCTGAGCCTTTCTGCTTTCTTTGTACAGTTTATTTCTAGTTCTTTGCCTTTGTGGTCTGAAAAGTTGGTTGGTAGGATTTCAATCTTTTGGAATTTACTGAGGCTCTTTTTGTGGCCTAGTATGTGGTCTATTCTGGAGAATGTTCCATGTGCACTTGAGAAGAATGTGTATCCTGTTGCTTTTGGATGTAGAGTTCTGTAGATGTCTATTAGGCCCATCTGTTCTAGTGTGTTGTTCAGTACCTCTGTGTCCTTACTTATTTTCTGTCTGGTGGATCTGTCCTTTGGAGTGAGTGGTGTGTTGAAGTCTCCCAGAATGAATGCATTGCATTCTATTTCCTCCTTTAGTTCTGTTAGTATTTGTTTCAGATATTTTGGTGCTCCTGTATTGGGTGCATATATATTTATAATGGTTATATCCTCTTGTTGCACTGAGCCCTTTATCATTATTTAATGTCCTTCTTTATCTTTTGTTACTTTCTTTATTTTGAAGTCTGTTTTGTCTGATACTAGTATTGCAACACCTGCTTTTTTCTCTCTATTGTTTGCATGAAATATCTTTTTCCATCCCTTGACTTTACATCTGTGCATGTCTTTCGGTTTGAGGTGAGTCTCTTGTAAGCAGCATATGGATGGGTCTTGCTTTTTTATCCATTCTATTACTCTGTGTCTTTTGATTGGTGCATTCAGTCCATTTACATTTAGGGTGATTATTGAAAGGTGTGTACTTATTGCCATTGCAGGCTTTAAATTTGTGGTTACCAAAGGTCCAGGGTTAGCTTCTTTACTATCTTACTGTCTAACTTAACTCGCTTGTTGAGCTATTATAAACATGGTCTGATGATTCTTTATTTCTCTTCCTTCTTATTCCTCCTCCTCCCTTCTTCATATGTTGGGTGTTTTGTTCTGTGCTCTTTTTAGGAGTGCTCCCATCTAGAGCAGTCCCTGTAAGATGCCCTGCAGAGGTTGTTTGTGGGAGGCAAATTCCCTCAACTTTTGCTTGTCTAGGAATTGTTTAATCCCTCCTTCATATTTAAATGATAATCGTGCTGGATACAGTAGTCTTGGTTCGAGGCCTTTCTATTTCATTGCATTAAGTATATCATGCCATTCTCTTCTGGCTTGTAGGGTTTCTGTGGAGAAGTCTGATGATAGCCTGATGGGTGTTCCTTTGTAGGTAACCTTTTTTGTCTCTCTGGCTGCCTTTAGTACTTTGTCCTTGTTTTTGATCTTTGCCATGTTAATTATTATGTGTCTTGGTGTTGCCCTCCTTGGATCCCTTGTCATGGGAGTTCTGTGTACCTCTGTGGTCTGAGAGGCCATTTCCTCCCCTAGTTTGGGGAAGTTTTCAGCAATTATTTCTTCAAAGACACTTTCTATCCCTTTTTCTCTGTCTTCTTCTTCTGGTACCCCTATAATGCAGATATTGTTCTGTTTCGATTGGTCACTCAGCTCTCTTAGAATTCTTTCATTCCTGGAGATCCTTTTATCTCTCTCTGCATCAGCTTCTCTGCGTTCCTGTTCTCTGTTTTCTAGTCCATTAATGGTCTCTTGCATCTCATCCATTCTGTTTTGAAGTCCTTCCAGAGCTTTTATTTCTGTATTCTACTTCCTTAGTTCTTGCATATTTCTCTGCAAGTCCATCAGGATGGTTATGATTTTTGTTTTGAATTCTTTTTCAGGATGACTGGTTAAATCTATCTCCCCAGGTTCCTTCTCAGGGGAAGATGTAGCAGATGCCGAAGCTGTCTGGGTTAGTCTTGTCTGGATCATATTTTTTTGCCTTTTCATGTTGATAGGTGTTATTGACTGTCAGCTGGGAGGGCCAAACTTTCCACTTGCTACTGGCCTTTCTTTACTGGGACAACTGCGACCCCTAGTGGCTTGTGTTGTGCAATTGCGTGTAGACTGGGTCTCTGTATCTTGCCCGGCAGTATGGAGGAAGCTCCCTTGCTGTGGGTGGGTGTGGCCAGCCTCAGGCTGCTTCTCTGCTTTGGCAGGGCCCCGTAGGGGTAATGGACGGGGGATTGTTTGGCTGTTTACTTCCGTGAGGGGTCTCAGAGCTGTTGTCCAGGGGGTTAGTGCGCCCGGTTTTCCCTGTAATTTCCAGCTGCTGGGCTGTGACCTGTGTTGTTTCCGTCCAGCTGTTGTGTCCCTGTCCCTTTAAGACTTGCAGAAAGCACTCGCTTTTCTTTGTCACAGGGGCATCAGCTTTGGAACCTGCTCAGAGGTCTTGCTGCCCTGTTTCCCTAGTTTCCAGCCCTCCACGCATGCACTGTGTCTGCACTCTGGTGCAGATGGCTAGGGCTGGGTGTTCAGCAGTCCTGGGCTCCCTCTCCCTCCCCGCTCTGACTCCTCTTCTCCCGCTGGGAGCTGGGGTGAGGGGCGCTTGGGTCCCGCTGGGCGGGGGCTTGTATCTTACCCCTTTCACCAGGCGCTGGGCTCTCGCACGTGTGGATATAGTCTGGCTGTTGTCCTGTGTCTTCTGGTCTCTCTTTTAGGATTAGTTGTATTTGTTGTATTTTCAAATATATGTATTTTTTTGGGAGGAGATTCCCACTGTCCTACTCATGCCGCCATGTTGGCCCTGTCTCTTGAAAATTTTTTTATCAGAAAAATAACATGCTGTTGAGGTATTGAAATCTAAAAGGAGCATCTTCATTTTAATTAATTGCTTTCAGATAAAAACAACAAAACAATTTTACATCTAGATAACCTGATTCAGGTTTCACTTTTAATATTCATTGGAGACAGTGGAATTGCATGTGTAAACTTATGTTACATATATGACAACAAAGAACCCTATTGAACTCATAGAACTATAAAAATGATCCAAATTCAGTCTTCAAAGTATTCTGCATTTATACATCCAAACAAATTATTTTCCACAGCTTAAGAGTACCTCATCAGTATATAAAAATGCAGGTTATAAATAAAGTCCGTAATGTGTATGGTGATCACATTAGACCCAATAACAACTGTGTGATAACCTACTGAACAGGGGTGGCTTTTCCAACATTAGCACAAAAGTATCCCCAACTTACACTCTAACATTTTACCTGAAACAGCCCTAGGTCTGAGTTCTGGAGATTCAATTAATAGTGTAAAGCTGGGAAGAGTAGGACAGCTAGATGTCACTCTGTTCCTGTAAATGTCAATAGCTATAGAAATCCATCTAAATTCATGTTTACTTTCTAGTAAGAGAGTGAAATGTATCATTTTAGAACAATGTAAATATGCCTCCAAAACAGCTTTTGACAGTGTAGTTTCTGTTATTTGAACTGATTCTCATTTTCAGCCCTAGCTTCAATGACTGATGGTCAAAATAGTCCACATGAAGAAGAGACAAATTGGGCAGGGGTCGGGGAAGAGAGGGAGTTGAAAAATAAAGCTCAGATCCATCCAGGGAAAAGTGATTAAGAGAACAAGCTGGATCAAGACCCATTTGACAAGAGATGGTCCCAAAATAATTTCTTGCTCATATATGAAGTGATCATTTACTAAAAAATAGAACTTTTCTCTTGTTTTGCTAAGTGGGGCTATCATAAATTGCCTTGACATAAAAAACAGATTACTTTCCAGAAGGAAGTTTTCTAAAGTAACAGATCCAACTTTTCCAATTGGCAAATTCACTGTGAATAATAAATAGAATCTGGATTACATTTCTAATATTGATGGCACCAAAATCTAATACATGGCCCTATTTCATCAAAAGAGAAAGATGAGTCTTTCTCCCAAATGCAATATACTTATGATAACCTAGGTATAATTGTTCTGACAGCTTATCAACTTGTCAGAAAAGAAGGGTAGCTAGACATACAGTCATGCTCCAAAATAGTCGTCTCCCAGTTATGTTCTAAACACAGAATATGTACAAATCACAGCTGCCAGTCTCTACTACTGAAAGAAATCAGTGCCCTATTTCATGGGCAGTACATTCCTTTTCAGATCTTCTCAGGGTTATCTTTGTAACTTGGGCTTAAAACTTCACTAGCTGTGTGGAGGTCTAGCTATGTTGGGGACTGGGGCCAGTTAGTTGTTAAAGCTGAACAGCTATTGTCCTAACTTCTATGTTGGTGACACCAACATTTTTATTAACTCTAACTCAGTAAAACGTAGGAAGGGAAAGAGATTTCTGTTCCACTCTCCACCCTCTGGAT
Organism: Manis javanica; assembly: GCF_040802235.1. NCBI lineage: Eukaryota > Metazoa > Chordata > Mammalia > Pholidota > Manidae > Manis > Manis javanica. The sequence goes on along the minus strand of NC_133174.1, from coordinate 102,484,317 downwards.
CAGCTACTATCAAGAAAGGTATTTCAAATCCAATGCTTAAGTATATCTTCTGACCCCAGAAAGAGTATAAGCCAACTTGAGAGTAAATTTAAAAACAAAAAATTAGAGCTAAAAGAGAACCTTAGAGAGGATCTACTCTATTTAACCTCTTCTTTTACATATAGGGAAAAAAAACACCCAGAAAAGAATAATGACTTGCTCAAAAGTCACACAGCTAGCCAATAAACCCAAATCTTCTATATCATAAACTTATACATTAGTAAGCATATATATGTTATGCATAGCAGATGTGGAAATGGGATGGCCAACACATATATTTTTGTTCATTTGCCCAAAATGCTGTGAAATGCACAAATTAAAAATGTACTCCACCAAATATAATGGTAAGTGGCACAAAAATTACTTACTATTTGTCTAAATATCTATAATATGGTTCACCTCCATTACTGTTGGCTTTATCACTTCTAGACACCTGTATTCATTTGCTTCATCAAAGTCTCCCTGATAATTAATAGAGGTAAAAATGCTACAAAGAAAATGTCTGAATTATATTAGAAAATGGCCATTGTTAAAATATCTCCTCTACTTTTACGTCCTGTGGAGCACAAAGGAAAGACTTCAAACTCAAAATCATTTTTGGAAGATGCCAAACTTTACAGGGATATAAACGCTTCAGGTTATACTCCTGTCTGCTTATGTGGGAATCTTGGAAATTTTCTGCCTCCCATACTCATTTTTTCATTCCACTCTGACCTAATTTACGCTATTTCAACGAAGTCCTAAACATCTAAGTATCTCCACAATTTAGTAAAACAACTTACAAAAAACTAGACCCTCTGCCTTTTGAATGACTTAAATAATAATCAAATACTTTTTCAATAAGGACTTTATAATTCTTATTACAGTGCAAAACCTCTCCTGCAAAACTGAGAATTTCAGTGAAAAATAAGAGTTGATACATTAGTAAGAAAAATATAACCATTTGATGTTCATATTACCTTGTGGGTGAGATTCAAATGGTTTGACTAACTGAAGTGGTATTAAGTGGCCCAGACCTTAGATTGTTAGCTCATCTGGTAAAAAGTATTTAAGAGCAGATGTATTTTTCCTGTTAAAAAGGACATAAGAAAAATTGATATTATTTTGGTCACAAAGTTTTTTCAAAACACTGCTAATAAATATTGCTTGTATAGACATAGCCAATATAAGCTGAAGTGATTGTTCACATCATTTAAATAAACTCATTATACCTACTTGTCAGCCCCTCCAATCCATGCGCTGTGGCTGGGCCTCAAATTTATGGGTATTTTAGATAGTTTCTTTGGCTTGCTTTATCTAGAAAATTGTTCCAAAAATCCATTTTGTTGGTATAGAACCAGCCATTGGGAACCAAATACCCAATACCCCAATTCAATGTGGACATACGTTAGTACAGATAAATGCTATCTTCACAGTATTTCTGGTGATCTTTTCCATCAACTTTTCCAACAGTTGTGGGATTTGGTTTGCACTGATTTTTGGAGGATATTTGTAAAAGTGAGAACCTTGTCTGTGTACATACACATATATATACACACTCACTCAATGAAACTTGATAGCATTTGGTTGCTCTGGCCATAGCCCTTCATAACTTTTGGTAATTACTAGATCATTTTGAAGGGAGCAGGAGCAGGGATAACTTCAATGGAAAGAAACTTCAAGAGATGTGAGGATTTGCTAAAATGAATTGCCATTATAGCATCCCCTGTGGCACAACTGCTAATACTGATAGCTCACAGGACTTGGGGTTCCTGGTTTGAAGATAAAATGACCATTTAGGTCAGAAAAACCTACCTGTAAAAATAAAAATATTTTTGGAGAATTAAGTCTGCATGCTTTAGGCTTACTGCATACTTGAGATATTATGGTATGTATGCTGACATATGGCCTAAGATTTCTATCTGTATGCTGCATGGTGGTCCAGAGAAAAAGGAGCTCATAGGAGATTTTGAAAATGGAATGTTCAAGAAGAAAAGGAGTTAATTGCTGGAATGATTTTTAAAAATGGAATGTTCACAAAGTAAAGGAGTTAATTGCTGGAATGATTCAAGCAGCAGACCAGGATGCTCTAGGATTTCTTTTTTTTGTATTATTAATCTACAATTACATGAGGAACATTGCTTACTAGACTCCCCCCATTACCAAGTCCCCTCCACATACCCCATTACAGTCACCATCCATCAGTGTAGTAAGATGTTGTACAATCACTACTTGTCTTCTCTGTATTGTACAGCCCTCCCCGTGTTCCCCCGCCACATTACACATGCTAATAATAGTGCCCCCCTTCTTCCCCACCCCCTTATCCCTCCCTTCCCACCCATCCTCCACAGTCCCTTTCCCTTTGGTAACTGTTAGTCCATTCTTGTGTTCTGTGAGTCTGCTGCTGTTTTGTTCCTTCAGTTTTTTTCTTTGTTCTTATACTCCACCGATGAGTGAAATCGTTTGATACTTGTCTTTCTCCACCTGGCTTATTTCACTGAACATAATACCCTCTAGCTCCATCCATGTTGTTGCAAATGGTAGGATTTGTTTCTTCTTATGGCTGAATAATATTCCATTGTGAATATATACCACATCTTCTTTATCCATTTATATGCTGATGGACACTTAGGTTGCTTCCATTTCTTGGCTATTGTAAATAGTGCTGTGATAAACATAGGGGTGCATATGTCTTTTTCAAACTGGGCTGCTGCATTCTGAGGGTAAATTCCTAGAAGTGGAATTCCTGGGTCAAATGGTATTTCTATTTTGAGTTTTTTGAGGAACCTCCATACTGCTTTCCACAATGGTTGAACTAATTTACATTCCCACCAGCAGTGTAGGAGGGTGCCCCTTTCTCCACATCCTCACCAACATTTGCTGCTGTTTGTCTTTTGAATGGCGGCCATCCTAACTGGTGTGAGGTGATATCTCATTGTGGTTTTAATTTGCATTTCTCTGATGACTAGCGATGTGGAGCACCTTTTCATGTGTCTGTTGGCCATGTGAATTTCTTCTTTGGAGAAGTGTCTGCTCAGATCCTTTGACCATCTTTTAATTGGATTATTTGCATTTTGTTTGTTGACGTGGGTGAGCTCTTTATATATTTTGGATGTCAACCCTTTATTGGATCTATCGTTTATGAATATATTCTTCCATACTGTAGGTGCCTTTTTGTTCTATTGGTGGTGTCCTTTGCTGTACAGACGCTTTTCAGCTTGATATAGTCTCACTTGTTCATTTATGTTTTTGTTTTCCTTGCACAAGGAGATATGTTCATGAAGAAGTTGCTCATATTTATGTCCAAGAGATTTTTACCTATGTTTTTTTCTAAGTTTTATGGTCTCATGACTTAGATTCAGGTCTTTAATCCATTTCAAATTCACTTTTGTGTATGGGGTCAGACAATGATCCAGTTTCATTCTCTTACATGTAGCTGTCCAGTTTTGCCAACACCATCTGTTGAAGAGAATGTCATTTCCCCATTGTATGTCCATGGCTCCTTTATCGTATATTAATTGACCATATATGTTTGGGTTAATACCGGTACTCTCTATTCTGTTCCACTGATCTGTGGGTCTGTTCTGGTGCCAGTACCAAATTGTCTTGATTACTGTGGCTTTACAGTAGAGCTTGAAGTTGGGAAGTGAGATCGCCCCTACATTATTCTTCCTTCTCAGGATTGCTTTGGCTATTTGGGGTCTTTTGTGGTTCCATATGAATTTTAAAACTATTTGTTCCAGTTTGTTGAAGAATGCAGTTCATTGAAGAATGCTGTTGGTATCTGATAGGCATTGCATTGAATCTGTAGATTGCCTTAGGCAGGATGGCCATTTTGACAATATTAATTCTTCCTAGCCAAGAGCATGGGATGAGTTTCCATTTGTTAGTGTCCTCTTTAATTTCTCTTAAGACTGTCATGTCGTTTTCAGGGTATAGGTCTTTCACTTCCTTGGTTAGGTTTATTCCTAGGTATTTCATTCTTTTTGATTCAATTGTGAATGGAGTTGTTTTCCTGGTTTCTCTTTCTGCTAGTTCATCATTAGTGTATAGGAATGCCACAGATTTCTGTGTACTAATTTTGTATCCTGCAACTTTGCTGTATTCCAATATCAGTTCTAGTAGTTTTGGAGCAGAGTCTTTAGGGTTTTTAATGTACAATATCATGTCTTCTACAAATAATGTCAGTTTGACATCTTCTTTGCCAATTTGGCTGCCTTGTGTTTCTTTGTTTTGTCTGATTGCCATGGCTAGGACCTCCAGTACTATGTTGAACAACAGTGGGGAGAGTGGGTATCCCTGTCTTGTTCCTGATCTTAGAGGAAAAGCTTTCAGCTTCTCATTGTTAAGTAGGATGATGGCTGTGTGAGTTTATCATATATGGCCTTTATTATGTTGAGGTACTTGCCCTCTATACCCATTTTGTTGAGAGTTTTTATTACAAATGGATGTTGAACTTTGTCGAATGCTTTTCACCGTCTATGGAGATGGTCATGGATGATCATGTTTTTTGCCCTTCTTTTTGTTGATGTGGTGGATGATGTTGATGGATTTTCGAATGTTGTACCATCCTTGCATCCCTGAGATGAATCCCACTTGATCATAGTGTATGACCCTCTTGATGTATTTTTGAATTCGGTTTGCTAATATTTTGTTGAGTATTTTTGCATCTATGTTGATAAGGGATATTGGTCTGTAATTTTCTTTTTTGGTGGGGTCTTTGCCTGGTTTTGGTATTAGAGTGATGCTTGCTTCATAGAATGAGTTTGGAAGTATTCCCTCCCCTTCCATTTTTTGGAGACTTTAAGAAGAATGGGTATTATGTCTTCTCTATATGTCTGGTAAAATTCAGCAGTGAATCCATCTGGCCCAGGGGTTTTGTTCTTGGGTAGTTTTTTGATTACCGCTTCAATTTCATTGCTGGTAATTAGTCTGTTTAGATTTTCTGTTTCTTCCTTGGTCAGTCTTGGAAGGTTGTATTTTTCTAGGAAGTTGTCCATTTCTTCTAGGTTTTCCAGCTTGTTAGCATATAAATTTTCATACTAGTCTCTAATAATTCTTTGTATTTCTGTGGGGGTCTGTTGTGATTTTTCCTTTCTCATTTCTGATTCTGTTGATGTGTGTAGATTCTCTTTTTCTCTTAATAAGTCTGGCTAGGGGTTTATCTATTTTGTTTATTTCCTCAAAGAACCAGCTCTTGGTTTCATTGATTTTTCCTATTGTTTTATTCTTCTCAGTTTTATTTATTTCTTCTCTGATCTTTATTGTTGTCCCTCCTTCTGCTGACTTTGGGCCTGATTTGTTCTTTTTCCAGTTTCAATAATTTTGACTTTAGACTATTCATTTGGGATTGTTCTTCTTTCTTTAAATAGTCCTGGATTGCTATATACTTTCCTCTTAGAACTGCCTTCACTGCCATCCCACAGAAGTTGGGGCTTTCTGCTGTGGTTGTCATTTGTCTCCATATATTGATTGATCCATTGATTATTTAGGAGCATGTTGTTAAGCCTCCATGTGTTTGTGAGCATTTTTGTTTTCTTTGAACAATTTATTCCTAGTTTCATACCTTTCTGGTCTGAGAAGTTGGTTGGTAGAATTTCAGTCTTTCTGAATTTACTGAGGCTCTTTTTGTGGCCTAGTATGTGGTCTATTCGGGAAAATGTTCCATGCGCACTTGAGAAGAATGTGTATCCTACTGCTTTTGGGTGTAGAGTTATGTAAATGTCTGTTAGGTCTATCTGTCCTAGTGTGTTGTTCAGTGCCTCTGTGTCCTTACTTATTTTCTGTCTGGTGGATCTGTCCTTTGGAGTGAGTGGTGTGTTGAAGTCTCCCAGAATGAATGCATTGCATTCTATTTCCTCCTTTAGTTCTGTTAGTATTTGTTTCAGATATGTTAGTGCTCCTGTATTGGGTGCATATATATTTATAATGGTTATATCCTCTTGTTGGACTGACCCCTTTATCATTATGTAATGTCCTTCTTTATCTCTTGTTACTTTCTTTTTTTTCAAGTCTATTTTGTCTGATACTAGTACTGCAACATGTGCTTTATTCTCCTTGTTGTTTGCATGAAATATCTTTTTCCATTCCTTGGCTTTTAGTCTGTGTATGTCTTTGGGTTTGAGGTGGGTCTCTTGTAAGCAGTATATAGATGGTTCTTGCTTTTTTATCCATTCTGTTACTCTCTGTCTTTTTATTGGTGCATGCAGTCCATTTACATTTAGGGTGATTATTGAAATATATGTACTTATTGCCATTGCAGGCTTTAGATTCGTGCTTACCAAAGGTTCAAGGGTAGCTTCTTTACTATCTGTCTAACTTAACTCACTTATTAGGCTATTATAAACACAGTCTGATTATTTTTCTCCCTTCTTAATCCTCCTCCTCCATTCTTTATATGTTAGGTGTTTTATTCTGTACTCTTTTGTGTTTCCTTTGACTGCTTTTGTGAAGAGTTGATTTTATTTTTTTGCCTTTAGTTAGTATTTGGTTGGTCTGCTTTCTTTGCTGTGATTTTATTTTCTCTGGTGACATCTATTTAGCCTTAGGAGTGCTTCCATCTAGAGAAGTCCCTTTAAAATACCCTGTAGAGGTGGTTTGTAGGAGGCAAATTCTCTGAACTTTTGCTTGTCTGGGAACTGTTTAATCCCTCCTTCATATTTAAATGATAACCGTGCTGGATACAGTATCCTTGGTTCAACACTCTTCTGTTTCATTGCATTAAATATATCATGCCATTCTCTTCTGGCCTGTAAGGTTTCTGTTGAGAAGTCTGATGATAGCCTGATGGGTTTTCCTTTGTAGGTGAACTTTTTTCTCTCTCTGGCTGCCTATAATACCCTTTCCTTGTCTTTGATCTTTGCCATTTTAATTATTATATGTCTTGGTGTTGTCCTCCTTGGGTCCTTTGGTTGGGAGATCTGTGGGCTTCCATTGTCTGAGAGACTATTTCCTCCCCCAGTTTGGGGAAATTTTCAGCAATTATTTCTTCAAAGACACTTTCTATCCCCTTTTCTCTCTTCTTCTGGTACCCCTATAATGCGAATATTGTTCCATTTGGATTGGTCACACAGTTCTCTTAATATTCTTTCATTCCTAGAAATCCTTTTCTCTCTCTCTGCCTCAGCTTCTCTGTATTCCTGGTTCTCTGATTTCTATTCCATTAATGGTCTCTTGCACCTCATCCAGTCTGCTCTTAAAAGTCCTTCCAGAGTTTGTTTTATTTCTGTATTCTCCCTCCAAACTTGATCCTTTAGCTCTTGCCTATTTCTCTGTAGGTCCATCAGCATGGTTATGACCTTCATTTTGAATTCTTTTTCAGGAAGATTGGTTATATCTGTCTCCCCAGGCCCTCCTCTCTCAGGGGTTGTCTGGGTGATTCTGGACTGGACCAAATTCTTCTGCCTTTTCATGGCGATAGAGGTAGTCATAGGCAGGTAGCACGTGTGTTAGCTGGGAGAACAAAGTCCCTTCCTGCTTGCTGGTCACCCTGCCCCTTTCTGCTGTCTGTGTCAGTTCCCCACACACTGGAAGCAGCCCTCTGGGTATCCCAGAGCCCTGCGGGGAGAGGCAGGCACGTGCCAAGCAGCTGCTCACCACTGGCAGCCCCAGAACTGGCCTGGGCAGCTGCTGTGGGTGCAGCTGCTCTCAGGCTGCTCAGCCGCTGTGGCAGGGCCACGCCGGACAGGGAATGAACAGCAGGCTGCTTTTGCTGTGAGGGGCTTCAGGGCTGTGTTGCCATCCAGGGGGCTGGGGTGCCTGGAGTTCCTACAGATTCCCAGCCTGCTGGGCCGAGTGTGCCGTGACAATTCCGTCCGGCTGTGAGGCCCCTGTCCCTTTAAGACTTTCAAAAAGCACTTGCTTTTCTTTTGTCCCAGGGGAGCCAGCTGCAGGGACCCACTCGCAGATTTTACTTTTCCATTTCTCTAATATCCAGCGCACCATGCAATGTGTGTCTGCACTTCCAGTGCGGATTACTAGGGTTGGTTATTTAGCAGTCCTGGGCTTCCACTCCCTCCCCGTTCTGAATCCTCTCCTCCCACTGGTGAGCTGGGGTTGGGGGAGCGCTCGGGTCCCGCCAGGCTGCGGCTTGTATCTTACCTGCTTCGTGAGATGCCAAGTTCTCACAGATGTAGATGTAGCCTGGCTGTTGTACTGTATCCTCTGGTGTCTCTTTTAGGAATGGTTGTATTTGTTTTATTTTCAAATATATATATGGTTTTGGGAAGAGATTTCCACTGCCCTACTCATGCCACCATCTTGGCTCCTCCATGTTCTAGGATTTTTAAGCTCAGTATATTTGTTTTATTCCCACTCTAGAGTGGATTTGTACATGTTTTCATTTATTGTCTGTAAGTTGCGGTCTTTTCTGAAGCTATACCATCAGTGTTTATGGTACTTGAGAGACATGAACATATTACTAATTATGTTTAAATATAAAGTTGAGTGAAATGCCCTTATACCAAAAGGTAATTTTCTCACCTGATGTGAAAAATTGTGAAAGCTCTGTAGAAGCTTCCTGTTATTACACAAATGAAGGGCAATTTATGTTATAACAGAACAAGCCTGCAACTTTTGACCATTATAATCAACCTTCATAAATCCATGATTGTTGCACATCTGCCTTACCCTCATCACTTACTGTCAAAAAGACTTTACAACTCCAAACAACCTTGCAGAGCCAAAAAAGATCAAATGAAGAGGTAAGAATGGCCTGCAGTGTGAAGGTCATTTTCACCAATGTGCAGCATATTTTGCCCTTTAACTTTATCTATGAGCAGTTTTCAGGGCAACCTAACATCCCAGGAGCTGTACCTCAGCACATGCACACACACATACGAAGGCATCACCCTTAGTGGCACCTGAATGAGTATATGGGCAGTGTGACTTTTATTTTAGCATTAAGTGGCCAACCATTTGCACATACATTTAAGAAAGGCTGGGCCATTTTATGTCTTTTCCCACAAAGTTCAATATATTCCCAAAATACTCACTGCCACTGGTTGCCTTCCAACCTAGAAACCCTCTTGGCAGTTCTCTGGTTTTATTCAACCTTTAAAACTAACCTTTGGAAGACAAGATAAAAGAGGCTTTGGATGTTTGTGGGGTGAACTTGAGGCACTTAGGTGGTGGTAGTAAAGAAACAGAAAAGCTTTCAAAGTAAGGACAAGTATGGATAGGCACTTTAAAACATAAGGCCACCAAATTGTCAAACATTTTAGCTGACCAAAATGAGATGGACCTTCTCAAGGGGAAAAAATGCTTCTGGATTAAAACATTATCAACATAATTTTCCCCCTCAAAAAAACCCAGAAGTGCAACAGTATATGAAAACTAGCTATGAATTGTAAATATTTAGGTTGAATTTCAGATCATAGCAAGTTCTCCCCTAGTGATCACATATTCCTTAGTTGAACACATCAGACACATAATACGATTACATTTTAAACTATGCAATATTGACTAGCTTTTATAAATATGCACATTTGAGCAATTACTGGAAGGATTGATTTCTCCAAGTTTTATCTAATAAATGAATTTGCCAAAACTCTGTGAGAGAAACAAAAGGTAAAATTGGTTAGTATGAAAGAAATCTAGATTCTACATCTGGTGTCATATTTTAGTCTCCCAAATTTGAAATAAACATATGAAGTGAGAGTATAAATGAGACTGATATTTTCATAAACATGCCAGAATTTACACACCCAAATGAACGCTGTTCTTCAGAGCAGTTTACCTTAAGCTGTACCCATATTCAAATTCTGGCATTAGTCAAATCACCATAGACTTCTGCTTTTGGGAGGACTTTCAAAATCCACAATACAACCTCTGAATATCCTCCATGGTAGAAAATCATCATCTTATAAGATTAAATTTCTAGAAATGGTCAAAAGTAATTTTAGATCCATATTAGGTAAAAAATTGGGTGATCAAAATGAGTTCTACTTTTTCTGGCTCAAGTGATAATATACAAAGTCATTTCGATAGGCACAACTATAAAATAGTGAGACATCCAGTCCTTTTTTTCTCAACTTAATATTGAGAAATCAATTTATTTAACTTTACTGGTTACAATTACCTTTACCCATTTAAAAGTGTATAATTCAGTGAATTTTCAGTTATATATATATATCCCTGGGATCACCACCAAAATCACAATACAAAAATTTCCAACACCCCAAGAGTCCTTGTTCTTCTTTGCAGTCTGGAATCTAGCTAGTATCAAAGATGCTTGAACAGTGGGAGCCTTACTAGAGTAAGTTTATAGCCTCCCAAGGAGGAGACATGAGAGAACATGGTATTTAGGTATAGAACCTCCACTGATTTGGGAAAGACCCTGAGTGAACCCTTGAAACATCTGTGTTTAAACAGTAAAACACATTCCCAGTTTCAAAGGCTTATGTTGTAAACAAACCCAGAATTGGCAACCCACGGCTTATTTGACCCATAAGCAATGACACTGTGTAACTAGGCTCCAGCAGGAATAAAAGCCCAGCTGTCATAGAAAAATGGGAGAGTTTTGGATGCAGGAAGCTTTGGTAGCAGAAGTAGATTGCTACTCTAGTAGGAGGATGGCAGCAGCTGAATTTTCAGGTCATTTGAAAATCACATGTTTGGGCTAGGTATTTCCTGTATAAGATCTAGTCACATTAAAGTACAGCTTGATCACTTTATGGTCACACCTTGTAGGATTTCCTTTTACAACATATATTAAGTGATCAATTTAAATAGCCAAAGCAATGTAGCCTGTAGTCCAATAAGCAGAGTGGTAACTCTATTTAGTATACTTGGTCAAGAGAAGCAGAATTCTCAAGTGTCTGATAGGACCAATGGAACCAATGGCACTGAAAATGAATGTTGTATCAATTCATGAGGAAACCTCTAAACCCAAAGGGTTATTATAGTCTGTGGTTTTAATGTTAAAGGCAATCCAACTTGACAAATCATCATTTAAAAAACTTTAACTGTTCAAATTACTCTTTTAGGATAGTAAAAGTAAACCCATGTTCTTTTATTTCAACCTAAACACAGACTTTTTCAAGGACATTTTAATTCAGATAAGGATAAACAAACAGCCTTCTCAAGTGAAAGCATTTTGTCCTTCTTATAAGAATGTGCACCAGTATTTATTTCAGTATTTAAACGTTTCACAGGATTGTTTCAAATATTTCTTAATAGGGTTGAAATTGAGGATGAAGAGTTTCTTCCTATTTGAAACAATATAGTTTGGAGGTAACATTTGATAGATGATAAAGAACAGTAGAAAACCTGTGGTGTTTCATTCACTTTCTTAGCCTTGTTGGGAGACCTCAATCACAAATCACCATACAGAAAATGTTTGCATCAAACTTAAGGTTAAAATTGTATCTCCTGAGCTTAACCACGAACATGGAAAATTTCAAATATGTTTGTGTAAATCACACTTTGGCTTTGCAGAATACCATTTTAAGAACTAAAACCTCCTTGAGTAACTGTAACTTTAAATACTTTCTGTAAGAAGTGCAAATTCAGTGTCATCCTTAAATGTGTTAAAAAAAATCTTGTTCAATAAAATGATTTTGTGTATTTTTAGCTTCAGTATAAACAGAAATAAAGCATTTCATTTTTTCCCGAAATGTATGGCTGCTCAGATTAAGGTGTTTTGTTCCTTTTCCAATGTAATCATTTATAGCCACCTATTATTAATAAACACTCACAAACAATGCATTTTACACTATCATTGAAACAGCAGAAACACTTATATTGGACTGGGGAGGTCTCCTTTATTTGGAAAAAGATGATTGAAAATAAGTATCATTCTAACTTTTATTTCCCATTAAACCAAGCTGTGACTATCAAATATTTAAGAATTGAATAAGCATTTATAAAGAACTTGGAGATGATGACAAGACAGGACCAATACAGCTATAAAGCTATAGCTTACAACATTGAGAAAACTTACAGGCCTTCTCCTGGAAATTTCTTATTCGAATACCCCAAATATGACACATGTTATACAGAACAGTTTGAATCTGTGGGTGAGAACACACATAAACTGGATCAAGCTGATCACTATTAAACTAGTATAATCTGGGTACATTTGGGCAATATTTCCTCAAGTATCAGTTGACATTTCTTTTTAAGATTTTGTAGTAATAGACTTCAGCAATTAGCTTTCCCCTAATTAATTTAGATCCCTTAAGTTTTACTGTCTTTTATTTTACTAATCAACATTAACTTTTATAGCTTATTTCCCTTTCAGTCAAATAACTCACTTCCAAGTCCTGGCCTGATTTTTTTTAAGCATGATTGGGTATGTAACATTTATATATTGGTTAGATAATTCAGGACAATTAAAAATTAATATCTGAAAAAGCTCGGCAACATACACAAATAACTCCTATCACTCAATAATAGAACACAATTTGAATATACTTCAAAAGGGAATACATACAACTAGTAAATAAACAAGTGAAGAAGTGCTAAACACAATCAGGGAAATGCAAATTAAAACCATAACAAGATATCACTTACTACACGCCCACCAGAATGGCTAAAACCAAAAAAACTGACACCACCAAATCTTGACCAGGATGAAGAGTGGAACTCTCATACATTGCTGGTGGGAGTGTAAAATAGCACAACCACTTTAGAAGAATATTCTGCAGTTCCTTAAAAAACTAAATATACACCTAACTTAATGACCAAGCAGTTCCATTCCAAGAGAAATGAAAACAAATGCTAATAAAGACTTGTACAAAAAGGTTCAGTTTTATTCATATCTAAAAACTGGAAATGGCCCAGGTGTCCATCAACAAAATGGATAAACAATGGCATATCTTTACAATGAATGCTGCTCAGTACTAAGAGAAATACTGACACAACATTGATGGATTCCAAATACATTATGCTGAAAGAAGCCTTACACAAATGAACACATACTCTGATTCATTTACATACACTGTGAAAAATAGAAACTAATCTATGATGGGGGAAATATCAGAAGAACAGTGGTTGCATAGGGGTGGAGATCAGAGAAGCAGGGATTGGGAAGGAGCATGGGGGAATTTTCTTGGGTTATGAAAATGTTACCTTGATAAGAGCTTGGGTTTCACAGATGTGTCATTTGTCAAAATTCACTGCATCAAACACCTATTCGTGCATTGCATGGAAACTTTACAAGAGCAAAAAAAAAAACACCTTTTAACACTGACTTCTAGTTAACAAGATGCATGCTGAAATATTTAAGGGTGAACTGTACTTAAGTTTGCAGTTTTCTTTGTAATGCATCAAATATAAGGATTTATAGAGGCAGGTATAGTAAATGTTAATTGTCGAATCTAGGTGGTGGATCTACAGATGCTCATTGCACAATTATTTCAACCTATTATGTTTAAATTTTTTCAAAATAAAACACTGGAAAAATAAGCAGTGAGCAAAGGAAAAGAACTAGGTTAACAAAAGCCAAATCTACATTATGCTTCAAAAAAACTAGAAGGAAAACTTTTTGGGTAGCTGAAACTATTTCAGCAGAGCTAAAGGAATGAAAGAAAATTGAAACAAAGTTCAACTGCAGAAGCAAGCAAAACAACTGAATATAAAATGGTAGAGTTCTTTTTGGTAGGGCTATACATGTGATAGAACTTTATTTTATTGTGGTAAGAACACTTACCATGAGAGCTACCCTCTTAACAGATTTTGAAGTGCAATACAGTATTGTTATCTATAGACACAAAGTTGTATAGCAGATCTCCAGAACTTATTCATCTTACATAACTGAAATTTATCAGGATAAAAAGAGTCACTCTGATCAGGCTACTATACCAACAAGGAAACAAAACATTAGCTTTTTTGTTTATTAAAGTATCATTGATATACAAAATCTTATGTTGGTTTCAAATACACAACACAGTGGTTCAACATTTACCCATGTTATCAAGTCCTCATCCCCCTCTAGTGCAGTCGCTATTTATCAACAATGGAAGATGTTACAGAATCATTAATTGTATTCTCCATACTGTACTACTGTTCCCGTGACCAACCTATGATTGTGAACTATTGTGCCCCTTTGTCCCCTTCCTCCAACCACACCCCCACGCTCCCCAACCCCTCCCCTTTGGTAACCACTAGTCCCTTCTTGGTGTCTGTGAGCCTACTGGTATTTTGTTTCTTCTGTTTTGCTTTGTTGTTATACTCCACAAGTAAGTGAAATCCTGTGGTAGTTGTCTTCCTCTACCTGGCTTATTTAACTGAGCATAATACCCTCTAGATTCATCCATGGTGTTGCAAAACACATTCGTTTTTTTTTTTTTTAATCTAAAACTTTACTACCTCATTACTAGAACAGGAACTTTTCTATAATTCTGTAAACAATGTGAAAAGCCTGTATTATATAGTTTGAAAAAGCCAAAAGGTCTCCAAGAAAAGATCTGCCTGTTGATTAGGTACAAGGACTGACCACTCACATAACACCAATAAATCAATACTGTTAATCAGTAATATCTGGCTAAAATAGATCTTAACATTTTTATTGACTGGCCTGTATTCATAAGAATTGATTCAGTTTAACTTTAATATTGTTGAAATCACTCCATTTTCACAAAAGGTTTAGCCAGTGGCAAGAGCCACCTACCAGGAAAGAGTTAAAATTAAAAAAACAAATAGCTGTTCAACAGTAAAAGATTTCTTGGTTTCCAAGCTCTAGTCTGGCAACATTAGGAGAAAAGTGAACTCAGAGTGGTGGTGATTAGAAAACACAATGAAGCAGTAAAACCTAAAATGGTTTGCTCACTTCAATTAGTTTTAACTACAAATAAATGTCATGGATTAAAAAAAATTAATTTCTACATGTAGCTAGTGAATATTCTTGAGAATTACAGAATTTAACAATAGCTGCCTACAGTATAGGGTTGCCTTAACCCCCAGATATCTTAACAAGGTACCTACTACCTATAGACATTTCATGTCACCCTCTCTAAAATCTTATGCTTAATTTTTTAGTATTCAAACCACCTGATGATGTAACTTACTGGCCTGTTGCTGGGCTGCCGCTTCCACACCTTTAGGCAGTAAGCTATTATTGCGCTATATAGAGAGCTTGGCTCAGTGCTCTGGGCGGAGGCAGAGACGCTAGTGCTTGACCTACCGACGGAGAACAAACCAGGTTATAAACCCTTTCACCCCACAGAACGTTTTGTGGTCAATTTCTTTGGTCACACTGAATCCACAGCGAACTTACCCGGGGCTGAAACCCATTGGCAAGACAACAGGTTACCTGCATCCTCCCTACCCCCAAAACAATAAAAGGATCAGCATATACTCCTTGATTATTTCTCTGAGAAGACTGTAATACATAAACAAGTGTAAACTATACATGTATGATTTAAACAGACCATAAATACTGGTGACTTCAACAGAGGTGACAGTAACAATTAAGCTGATCTAGTAGACACCACTGATCCCTGGTTTTTAATTTAACAAGCATCTCATCAAATTGCATTAATTAGTAATGGACCACAGCAACCTACAAGTTTAAAAATAAAAACAAACCAACTGGAAGCCTAAGACAAGTGTGCCTGTCTTAAAACCAGTTTCCAGGCCCACATTCTCAAGACAGACTACAACCATCTAAAACACCCCTTAGAAGCTAATTTAGTGAATCACTGACAGTTGAAGGTACAGGACAATTCACTTGTTGAGAATCATGTGTATTTCAGAAACATTAGCATAGAAAAATGTTAGAGAGGGACTGCTCCATGTTTTAAGCTTGACTAAAGTAAATATTCCCTTAAAACATAAAACAATTTGTACCTGTATAAAACAGGAGATTAGCAGAGAAGCTAAAACATTAATAGACAGATTGTTATGAAGCCAGTATACTCACTGCCTTCCATCTTTCTTTACTAAAGTTGTCACATACTTGTAGAACAAGGATTTAAGATCAAGGATGCAAAAACAGAACACAACGAGTTCCATGTCTTATGAAGCAGAAGCCTTAACTAGGTCACTGATTTGGAACTCATTAATATCAATCGTCTCGAGAACAGCACATTGAAGATATGATACCTTTTTTGCAATGGATTCCAGTCCAGTTCTTTCAGCTGTTATAGCACCTCAACTCCCAAAGTCTCAAATATTTTTTGCCTGGGGTGTAACTCAAGGTGGGAAAGGACAGACTGACTCACAAGCATTAATCATCTTAATATAAAGACTTTATAAATATTAAGGCAATATAAATAACTTTTGTGGCAACCAAAGAATACACTTTAAATAGATGTTTGTCAGGTAAGAAACAGCAAAGCATTCATGATCAATTAGTCGTGAGAAATGATTCAGAAGAATCTTGTGGTCTTCAGGTAGATGAAAGGGAGAAGGCAGAAAGGCTGATGAAATATGTCTCACAAAGTCAGAGACAAGGCAGGCCTGGAGAGATACAAGTCTAAAAACAAAAACTGAAAGATACAACAACAACTGGAAGTACAGGACTATGAGAAAGTAAGTCTAGATCAAAGTTCCACAAGGAAGTAAACAGACTTAAAAAATGCAACCTAAAAAGAAACATTCTCAAGGGAAAACAACTAGATATGGTAGCACATGCATTGCAGTATCTTACGATCCAATAACATTTCAACTGGTCCCATCAATTCTTGTTATAAATTTGTTGTTTTGCAACCAAAGTACCAGTGGAAGAAAACATACTGGAACAATCAAATGTCTGTTACTCTTTGCTGCCAGGAAAAAGCGAAAAGAAAAACCCACTAATTTTAGCAATTTTAAATGCAAATTTTATTCACTGCTAACTGCAAAGAACACCAGTTCAGTACTGTGCAGTAAAACCTTTACATAAATCCAGTATTAAACAGAGCATATGGGATAAATCTAAAGCAGAGCACCATGTGCCTTCGAAATGGTTATCACAGAACACAACTCAGTTCAGACAATTAAGAAAAAATTCAATACTGCTAGTTACCCAGAAGCAAATGCTCTTGGTTTCATAAAAAAGCAGTTGTTGCACTTTTCATGGTTTAACATGGTATGTAATATCTAAACCAAGGATATAGTTCATGTGATTTATTCTTTTTGTAAGTTGGTACCATCAGCTAATACAAAGTTGAGAAGCCTGCTGATAGGAAAACAGTTGAATACAATGAAGTATGCTGAGTATGGGACTAGCTGCACATCCACCTCAATTTCCTTACCCACAACCCAGAGTAATACTCCTTTATTTTAAAGTACTATTTTAAACCAGAAGATAAAATAATTTTCAAGACAAATATAATAGTACCCACTCTAACCACCTAACTCAAACACTAACATAAAACAATTTTTAAAAACTAAAACACCAAGAAAAATGGCAGTGTTAAGAATTCTTCATACTGCTGAATCTTACATATTCTGAGGTACATGATGAGAAGCTAATGGAGGTGAAGCAATATAGCCAACTGGGTCAGGTCTCATAGTACTATGAATATGACAAGAACCACCACATGCTGCACCAACTGGATGCCAAGGGACACCATAGGGACAATCAGGCACAACAGGAAGACAGGATTCACAACCCAGCAAAGATGGCTGCCCAAAAGGATCTGACATCACTGGATAATAGACTGCTCCATGAGGCACAGATGCAGGGTCAGCATTTGGAAAAGTATCTGAAATACAGAATGTATACAGTATGCTTTATATACAAAGATACACAAAACACCAACATAAATGGATGATCTCAGGTAAAAATAAAATTTAGCACTAACTATAGGAAAGATTACAGCAATTATGGTGGGAGCACTTTAGATATCAACACTGATAATTTAAGACAGGTTATCAGAAGATTGTATGAAAATTTCCTTAAAAAAAAAGTGTGTGTTGTGTGTATATAATGTGTCAAATATATTCTACCTAGAGACAACTATCTCTCTGGGATGATTTAAGTACCAAAACAGACTAGATGCTACATTCTCTAGAGTCTTTCTAGTCAATTAAATTATTTTAAGAGTCAGTTGCAATTAAGTTATCCAATAGCTTTCAGTATAACACACGTCATCCAAATAACTATTCTGTATTTCTTAAGCAATTAAAAATTCAGGTGTCTGAAGTAGTGACTCTGTGGCATCTTACTACACTGATGGACAGTGACTGCAATGGGGTATGGGGGGGACTTGATAAAATGGGTGAATGTAGTAACCACATTGTTTTTCACGTGAAACCTTCATAAGAGTATATATTAATGATACCTTAAAAAAAACTCGGGTGTCTATACCATCTACCCTATACTTGAAGGTAAAGGTCTAAAGAGCATCCTAAAAGACCAACAATTTAAGTGTCATGTCTTGAATGTCAGTAAGATATTAGCATAATTTTAGTTTTATAGCACTTTAGCTACCTTAAGTCAGTTTTAGTGAACATAGATGCTGTTCTGACCCTGCTATAGTGACTACATAAATAGTAAACAAAAAGGAGGCCTTCATTACTTGGGATAACATAGATTAGCTCATTCTGTGAAATTAAGACTGCCACTGTCTCATGGTTTACTACAATTAAAAATTTATAAAAGGTACATGGTACAAAAAATAGATTAAAAGGTTGAAACTTTTTAATTTTTATTACCACAGGCCACATCACACCACCAGACTAGGGATAAGATTCCATAAGGCTAATGTTCCAAAACCATTAATATGTTTTAAAATAAAAAGGGAGGAAAGTAAATTCATATTCCTCACATGCCCCCGACACAGTATACTTATGCATTTAGTATATAAATACAGTGTATCTATCTCATTTAGTTCTTAGAACAATCCTGGCAAGTCAAGTATTTCCCATTTTACAGATAATTAGGGAGGTTAAGTAACTCAGCCAAGATCGCAACCATCAAGTGAGCAGTGCTGGATGGGAAACAGATTCGGTTAGGTTAGTCTACATCCTTTCTTCCACCTCCTGCTGACTCTTTCCAAGGACAGTCCAAAGATCCTGTTCTAAATCCTTCAAAATGCCTCCTCACGTTATACTGTGAACTCTTGGACAGAGCAACCATCTTTATGGTGTGGTGCAACAGTCTGAGGACTCCTTTACATACTTAAAAATTGAGGATCTGAAATAGCTTTTGTTTATGTGGGTTATAACTATCAATATTTACTGTATTAGGGAAATAAACTAAGAAAGTCAAGAATATTTAATTCATGTAAAAATAAGCCCACTACAGGTAACACAAAATTTTTACAGAAAACGATTTTCCAAAACAAAAATTGAGACAAGTGGCAGTTTTACACTTGTGCAACTCTCTAATGTTATGACTGAATATAGACAGCTGGATTCTCTTATCTGCTTCTGCATTTAATCTATCATGATAATGTTGTTTTGGTTGGAGTATATGAAGAAAATCTGGCCTCATACAGATTTGTAGTTGGAAAGAAGGGAAATCTTTCAAATAACTAGCCTTTCCAGATAATTGTAGATAACTTCTGACACTATACCCAAAAGTGGTAGTTTTTTAAAGGTCGGTAGCAATGTGGACTTTTTGTACTCTGTCAGTATTAAAATACAGTTTTATCTTGTACTTTTGATAAATGTTACAAAATCATGCACAGGTAACAGAGAAAATATTATTTCACTGAGATATACAGATCTCCCAAATGTTGACACACCATTATACAATGTAAAAAAACAACATTTATTAATAGACCCATCTATCTTATTATGAGAGTTAAGTACTAGGAAGCTGTCAAACTCATAGTGGCAGACAAATTTTCAAAAATTTTCATTTTTATTCAAAAACTAATTGTTACAGTGGACAACAAATACTACCAGTAGTTTTACTTGAAATGACAGGCTCACATTGTTCATTTGAGAAAATGTCTGCCAGATCCCCAAGTCTGAATAACCATAGTCAGTCCATCACTTTTTCAAGTTAAAATAGTGTTCTATGAAAAAAGCTAGTTCAGCTCAGAACTCAACCTCACAAATCCTTTTAAGTTAGTCATCAATATGCAGAGTACTTATTACTACTTACCATTTTGTTACACAGAATAAGTACAATTATTCAATGATAAAGATTTAATAGAAATGAGTATCTTTGATGAAACAAAAAATAAAACTGGCATTTTTTTGTATTATGGGTGTGGGAATGAACAAGATACTGATTACTAGCACACAGTTTCATTGCTCCCGCCTTAATTTGGGGCTTAGGCACCAGCAGTTTTACCCACCACTGACTTTTGCACCCTCAGTGCAAATATAACACAGTGAAAGAGACAATTAAAATCTGTGTATGATGATGAATACTTTGGGCCTCATGGATCCCTTAAAAGGGTCTCAGAGACCCTAAAGGACACACATAGCATGCTTTGAGAAACACTGGTCTAGTATATAGACCTAATGAAATACCTGAAGACTATTATTTACAATAAAATCTAATTGTCTTTCTTGCAGGCAATCTTACTATATACTCACCACTTGCTGATGCTTCTGCCTGTGTGCCATCTTGACTCTCCACCTCACTGTACAACTGGGAACTGGTTTGGTCTGCCAGAGAAGGTGTCTCAGTATAGCCTGGATAATTCTCTACATGAAGCTGCTGCTGCTGGTGCATATATGGCACACAGACTATGGAGTGCCAGTAGTTGTGGTGATAGCACTTAGATAAGAGAGGGAAAACACATACTTTACTGTTACCTTTTCTTACAATAGTATGGTTACCCACTTAAAAAAAAGATGGGCCATGATTTTTAGGTGGGGTAGCAATGACTTTTTTGACCTAAAAGATATGACATTTAGTAAATCTATTCTCTATTATAACTTTTAGGACATTTTCCAGCATCCCTATCTCATAGTTGGACCTAGAAATTCTTTTAAGAAAGCATCCTAATTAGAGATATACACAATGACCTGTATGCAAAGATGTCTTTTATAGCATTATTTTTAAAAGCAAAAAAAAAAATGAACAACCCAACTATTTGACAACAGGAAACGGAATGATGAAATCAAAGAGGCAATATGAAAATGCTGTCAATAGAAAAAAATGCTCACATTGTTAAATTAAAAGTTTATAAGATTATATAGCAGTGCATATTTTGTAAAATAAGTATATAAGCTGTAAGGAAACATCAGTGTACAGTGGTTATAGTTTGGCTTTGTTTTAGCATTGAGATTTATGACAATGAATGCTATTACTTTTAATATGAAAAATCATTAAAATATCTATTCTGCATTTATTTGCATTCCCATGATGTAAAACGCAGAATATTTTAAAATGCCATACCTTGCGGAATGACTTACATTTCCCTATGTGACTATTAATAAACTAACATAACTGAAGGGGAAAATAGTTTATTTTTCAATTCTTGATAAGAAATACAGTCTTGAAGAACAAAACACAGTCTACTACTTAATCTAAAAATGTGTGACAGTCGAAGAATATAGTTTTCTGGAAATGGTATGTCCAAGGTTTTAGAGAAATCTGTGTCTGGGAATACGAATTATTCTGAGCATTATCCAGGAGACTGGATCATTCACCAGACCTTAAGATGTATTATTCCTTTTTAGGAAGTATGCCATCTTGTTGTATCAGAAGTCAAGTGTATTTCAGGGATAAAATGATGGCTGAAATGATAAAAGGTCTTTACTGACATGAGAGACACCTGTCAGTGACATTAACATATCTGTCAGTAGTTCCCCCTTCAACAATTCAGAGTAGTGAAATCAGTGTTTGGCAACTACCTATGTACATGAGCGCTTTAAAAATAATATAGCTCTTTAAATGTCTTTGAATTAGTCTGATTACTTTTCCAATGAAATGCAGAAATAGCCATAAAAATGTTTTAAGTATGGATAAATAATCCATTTATTATTTTGAGACAGAAAAACATAATGAAGGACTGGCATATGTTAAATGTGGAGGCCAATATATGCTAAAGCTGTGGTGCGTAGAGCCCCCACTTACCATAATTTAACAACTATTTTTAAGAGAAACTGAAGCACTATGAGGCTAAAGTAGAAAACTGACCTATATCACCTTCAGAGATACCTTGTTAATGACAGGAATAAAACTTTTAGGCCCCTGATAGTATTCTTGGCTTTGAAAGTTCAAGAGTCTGATTATCAAAACAACTTCATTTTTAATATAGACTTTATCAAAGCAATTTTAACATGACTCTTACCTGCAATCCCAGATTGAAATAGTACTGCAGAACTTTTGTATCTAAAATTAAAAATTTTAATTTTAGTGATTACATGACATAAGCAATTAGAACACTTAAAAGCTTTTCTTTGAGTATTAAGGCAGATACCTTATCAACACATTAACATCACCCTCAATTCTCCCTTATAGTAAATGACTACTTACCTATCACTATAGAGACCATTTTCTGATTCAAAGTTTAATTTAGCAAATACGTATTTTATTTCTATTCTTAATATTAGGCAGACATTACAGGAATGCCACTTTGGCTAATATTTAGAAAGAATCCAGTAGAGGTATCTTCTTGCTTGTCTCAAGACTAAAATTTTACTTTAATACAAATCTACTACATAAGCAATCATATTGGTCCTCTATTAATGGAGCTACTACACTGTACAAATGAATGCTCTACCAATGCTAAGATTAGTGATGCCTACTGAAATAAGTGTATGAAGCAATTCATCTTGCTTTTATTTAACATGACCAATTTACAAGCCCTAGAACTCCAAAGAGAGGAGGCAATTAAGAAGGTAACTAAAAAAAAGTTATACCCTAAGGTGATAAAATTTTTCCAGACACAGAACTTAAAATATTTCACAAGTGAACAAAAGCTAGAAGTATGGTAGGAGGGGGAACAGTCATAGCATTCCTGTTCTCTAAATTCATCTTCACTGACTGACCTGGGATACATATTAACGTGTTCCATTAACAAATGAACTCTCAGAAAACAGCTTTCTTAAGTTGGAAATTCTAAGTAAAAATATACATAACACCACTTTGAAGAATCAGCTTGCATTTTGTGGGAGTATAGTATAAAGCTAATGCTCTAGCAAAAAAATATGAAAAGATAATAGCAGGAAATTCACAAATGGCATGAGATTCTACTCCTCAACATATATATACAGCCACACAGAACTTGTATACAAATATCCTCAGCAGAAACAAAATAAAAAATTAACAAGTGGGACTACATCAAAGTAAAAAGCTTCTGTATAGCAAAGGACACCATCAGCAGAACAAAAAGGCATCCTACACTGTGGGAGAATATATCTGTAAATGACTTATACGACAAGGGGTTAACATCCAAAATATATGAAGAGCTAGCATGCCTCAACACCCAAATAATAAATAACCTGATTAAAAAATGGGCAGAGGATCTGAACAGACACTTCTCCAAAGACGAAATTCAGATGGCCAACAGGCACACGAAAAGATGCCCCACATCGCTAATTATCAGGGAAATGCAAATTAAAACCACAATGAGGTATCACCTCACACCAGTCAGGATAGCCAACATCCAAAAGACAATAAACAACAAACGCTGGCGAGGATGAGGAGAAAGGGGAATCCTCCTACACTGCTGGTAGGATTATAAATTAGTTCAACCATTGTGGAAAGCAGTATGGAGGTTCCTCAAAACACTAAAAATAGAAATACCACTGAACCCAGTAATTCCACCCCAGGAATTTACCCGAAGAAAACAAGATCCCTGATTCAAAAAGACATATGCATCCCTATGTTTATCACAGCACTATTTACAATAGCCAAGATATGGAAACAACCTAAGTGTCCATCAGTAGATGAATGGATAAAGAAGATGTGGCATATACACAATGGAATATCTTTCAGCCATAGAAGAAAAGGAATCCTACCATTTGCAACAACATGGATGGAGCTGGAGGGTATTATGCTCAGTGACATAAGCCAGGCAGAGAAAGACAAGTACCAAATGATTTCCCTCATTTGTGGAATATAACAAAGCAAAACTGAAGGAACAAAACAGCAGCAGACTCACAGACTCTGATAAAGGACTAGGGGTTACCAAAAGGGAGGGGTTGTGGAGAGTGGGTGGAGAGGGAGAAGGGAATTAAGGGGCACTATAATTCACAGTCACAATATAGGTAGGTCACGGGAAAGGCAGTACAGCATGGAAAAGATAAGCAATGACTCTATAGCATCTTATTATGCTGATAGACAGTGACTGCAATGGTGGGGGGTGGTGTGGACTTGATAATACAGTTGAATGTTGAAACCACAATGTTATTCATGTGGAACCTTCATAAGATGGTATATCTATGATACTTTAAAAAAAATATCATGAGTATTATTCACAATAGCAAAAAAGTGGAAACCCAAATGTCAATAAACTAATAGATAAAAATGCAGCATATCCATACAATGGATTATTCAACCACAGAAAAGAATGAAGAATGGATACATGCTACAATCATGGATGACCTTTGAAAACACTATACTAAGTCAAAAAAGCCAACCTCAAGAGACCCCATATTGTATGATTCTACTTATATGAGATGTCCAAAATAGGCAAATCTATGGAGACAGAAAGTAGAATAGTGGCTGCCAGGGATGAGAATGAGGAGTGACTAATAATGTGGATAGGGTTTCTTTTTGGGGTGATAAAAACATTCTGGAATTAGTGATAGTTGCACATATTTGTGAACGTGTTAAAGACCACTGAGTTGTAAACTTTAACTGGGAGACTTATATGGTATGTGAATTATAGCTCAAGCTGTTAAAAAAAGTGGCACGGTAAGGACTATGAATATTCAAAAAAATCATTTTGAAATGCAATGGGGGATTATCATGAAAATGACCTAGTGGAGAGAATTTCAGTGGAATCACCATCTCAGAAGCAGAAAACCAGGTGAACAGAGTTCTTGTAAAGTAGGTGATAAGGTTCAAGTTTGGGGGGAAAAAAGTAGGAGGAGATAAGGTTCAACTATTTTATACAAAACTAAACAAACACCTATCTATGACCCATCAATTCCACTCCTAGGTATTTACCCAAAGGAAATGAAAACATGCTCGCAAAGACTTTTATGAGAATGTTCATGGAAGGTTTATTCATAAAAGCCCCAAACTGGAATTAGCCCAGATGTCCATCAATAGAATGGACAACCTGTGGAATATCCATACAATCAAATTATACTGCTAAGCAATGGACAACCACTAGTACATATGCAGCAACATGGAAAAACCTCAAAAGCATAATGCTGAGTTTAAGAAGCCTTCCACAAAGGACACATACTGTATGATTATATATTTATATGAAATTCTAAAACAGGTAAAACAGGCAGAAAAAAAAAGAACAGTGATTGCCTCTTAAAGGAAGTGGAGCTAGGGGTGGGGAATGACTAAATAGGGGCATAGGGAACTTTGTGGGATAATGGTAGTATTTTCTATCTTGACCAGGATTTAGGTCACAGAGGTGCAAGTATTTATTTGTCAAAACTCAGCAAGTGTACATTTAAGATTTGTGCATTTCATTATATGTAAACTTCACATCAGAAGAAAAAATAAATACCAAACTCTAGTTAAAGATATGTATGCTGAAGTTTTTATGCAATAGAACGTTGAAGTCTACAATTTACTTTGAAATGCACCAAAAAATAAGATGGATTGAAGGGCAGAGACATGGCTGCAGGGAAAGATGGATACATGAAGTACAGTTAAATGTTAATGATAAAACCTAGGTAGTGGATATATCAATATTTATTTTAAAATTCAACTTTCATGTATGTTTGAACATTCTCATAAAATGCTAGAATATGTATAATTAGCATTATGTGCCAACTGAGTAGATCTTGGGCAGGGGTAGGTAAGTGAAAGGAAGGAGGAAGGGTTTAGATACTGGGTAAATTAGGTGGAAATGACACATTATTAACAAAACAGGAAACCAAGAAGAGTCAATGCTTTACATGGCCTGGAGAGAAGAAAGAAGGGAAATAACAATGAATTTCATTATAGACAGACTGAGTTTGAAAGTAAGAAAGCCAAATGCAGCAAGTGGCTAGACACAAGTACCTGAAACTTCAGAGGCCAGGGCTAGACAGATTTAGGAACCATCTATATAAAGGTGATAATGAAGTTTTAAGGTAAAGAAAAAAGGACAGAATGGAGCTGAAGATGATCTTGGTAACTACCATAGGGGCTAGGAAGAAAAAAACAGCACAGAGAAGCAGCTTAAAAAATCAAGATAAAGTTACAGTACAGAAAGTATAAATAAGCTACAATTTTCAATTACAATTCTCTTTTGAGAAACACTGCCCAACAGAGGTATAAAACAAAGAATTTCCTATGGGAAACTGCTCTTTAAAGGAGGAAACAACCAATGGCTGAAATCCACGACAAATCAGACCCCCAATTCCTCCAAACAAAAGCATTCTCCAAATCTTTGAAATTAAGTTGGAATCCTAAATACCAAAGATTACAACAATTTCATACACTTACGGTAGGAATTTAAGAAACGAAGAAAATTTTGTTATCAACTCCTGCTTTTCAAGAAAAACAGTTGAGAAAGCAAAGATATCCAGTTGACAATCTTCTTCAGGAACAAGCATCTCAGACCTAAATAACCCTCACCCAAGTCTCAAAATCTACTTACCTTGAGGCAGATCACTGCCACTTGGATCACAGGAATAAGGTGGAGGTGGAGGTGGAGGTGGAAGAGGTAGAGGTGGAGGTGGTAAATTTGAAGCCTCTCCCACCTCAAGAGGATAAAGAGAAGAGGAAGGAGAAGAAGAAGAAGGAGGAGAAGGAGGAAGAGGAGGAGAAAGAGGTGGTGGTGGTAGATAGGCAGCAGGAATATGAGCAGAGAGGTATGGACAGGATGGTGAGGTGATCACTAAAAAAGAAAGAAAAAGTAGCAATGCACAACCTTAATACCTTACAAGCAATAGCTCATTGTCTACTACTCTTCCACCCCCAATATGGTCAAACAACTCTAATTCTTATGTTTTGACTTAAAAACAAAAACTTGGAAAGTAAGTTGCCCATATTCTCTTAGACAAACCAGTTAAAAACTAGGATCTATTACAGATTAGTTTTAGTTATGTAAATTACTTGAAATTAAGAGGACAAAAATCTGGAAACTGAAGAACTTTGACCACCAAAGACTTTAAACATTAGCTAACAGGTACATAAATAAAATACCATTAAAGCAAAATTTTTACTTAGCTTAATACAAAATTAAGGATGTTTTCAGCCATCTGCCACTCTTAGATCACTAAGAAGCTAGTAAGAGAGACTAAATTGCACAGACTACATATTAAGTAATCCTTGAGGGTTTCTACTTGTGCATTGGAGTAACATAAGGAATTCTAAATCATGGTATTTCCATTTCTAAGCATGTACAGAATCTAAAACAGGCTAGCTGAAATACCTTATCTCTTTAACTTTCTACACCTGTTACTACAGTTTAAAAATATTCATATAGGAGTCAGTTTTTGACAATTAAAATACAAATATGTTCAAATATTAATACATTTCTCTATGATAAAGGAAACAATGCAGTTCCAACCTAGTAAAAATATCCCTATATATACATAGTATGCCAGAAAATGTATTACATTTTTGACAAAAGGTGAGTGATACAACCTTTCAAGTTTAACTGAATCATTTTAGCTGACTTAGAAAGTCAAGTACTAAATTTTATCATTGTTACCTGCACTTTAATTTTAATCCTGAAAAGTATAGAAAAGTTAGTCTCATTCTTCAATAAAGGTTTAAATTCAGTTTTAGAACACTTAGTTCAGTACAGAACAGTCCACACAAGCTGAATTTGTTATCCTAGTAATTTAACGAGAGGAGTAAGGCCAAGTATTAGAAGTAAACCACACTGTTTTCATTCATTGACATAAATATTAATAACACACTTATCTATACTCTTTATACAGTTACAGGCTAATAGTAATAGGAAATCTGTGTCTTAGGGTAATATAAAACTTAATAAACAGCTCTTTGGGGTGATGAAACTTCTTTTTTTGGTTGTGGTGTTATACAACTCTATGCACGGTCAAAAGTCATACAACTGGGCACCAAAAGACAAACTTTATTGTATCTAAGTTAAACTTTAAAAACTTGCTCAATTGTTTTCGAGTTTTGTCATACATATAGAAATATCCACTTTTACAGTTTTGGAAAAGGAATCTAATTTTTAGAACATCTCCAAATGCTCTGAAGACCTCATGGATTTGTTTTCTCTTATTCCTCTTAAACTAGCACTCAAATCGCACCATTTTAAAAAAGCAAATGAAGTTCACTCAGCTAAAGACAGAATGTGATGATGATCACTAAATAAAAACCAACTATTAGACACAGAGGTAGCTAAGTAAGTTCTCATGGGCCTGAGAGAATCAAGGGCAGAAGAGATTTGGAGGTTAACTTTATCTGAACTCACCTTACTTGTAAATACATATTGTAATAAACCCCCCCCCCCCCAAGAAAAAGCTTTTATAATTTCCAGCTACTCTCTAGAGATACCATGAGCATTCTCATTCAGTTTTAATAGGGCTCTGCAGACTTAAAGGGAATATAATTCAAGAGCTAACTCCACGACAATGGAACTTTTCTAAAGTATTAATGGAAGCCAATGTAATGTACTAAAAATGCTTATTCCCCCTTGTCTTTGTAGCTGCAGTCTGCTTCAGGACATTTCAGGGGAGAATATGAATATGCATAGTAAGATTCGGCTTCTTACAGATCAGGCCTGGACCTAGGTGTAGTGAGGTGCAAAACTGAAGGGGCCACCAAGTTAACACTCAAAATAACCCATGGCAAGTAAAATATCAAAATTCTAAATTAAGACAGGATCCAAGCTTGCACCTGCATGACCCCCAAGAATGAATGTCTCATTCAACTCACTGTAAGCCTGGCACACAGATTTTATATTTAAAGTTTCAATACTTTATCATGGATATTTTCTGCATTAATCTTTATTTTTTAAATAGTGCATTAAAGTACTATCTTGATTATTGTGGGTTTTTGGGACTTCCTTAAATCTTGCATCCAAGCCAAATGAGTCACTAGTCGCAGCTCTGACAAGCACCTTCGAAGTTACCAAAACTCAGGTGACAGGATTTAATGCTTATGAGGAGACTCATGTTAAAGGCAATCATAGCATCTAGTAGGTAAGTGGCTTAAAACAGGATGGAATTGGGTACCAGAGAAACACATGAATAACACAATGGGAAATACGAGTTGTTTCATCTAGAGGACTGACAGGAATGATAAAGAATAACTAAAAAGCAGCCATGAACTAGTAGACTTACAGTTGAGGTTCCTAAGTGACTCAAAAAACAAAAAGTAAAATAAATGAAGGCAGTATACATTTTTAGAAATATCTACATAGAACACAATTTGGCATTTAAAGAGTAAGCATTCGATGTCTGTAAGTGAGGCATTACAATGTTTGATTCAGCTGTTACTTCATTTTTTTTTTTTTTAAGCTCAGGCATCTGCCAGAAACAGCGGTTTTCCCTTACAATTAGCACAAAGTAGTAAAACGGTCTACATTAACATTTGCAGTGAAATTTTTCTATGGTAACTAACATATACTGCATGGTTTTGTTCCAGGCACTGCGCTAAACAGTTAATTTTTAAGTTATAAATCAAAGAAAACACATTAAATGAATTATTTTAAAGTGGACACTATGAAGGTCAAGTAAAACTTTGCCAGCCATTCAAGAAAAATTCCGTGTGCCCCATCCCAATCACCCTCCCTTTCCCACCATAATTAACTGTTATCCTTTCATAGTATCATCTCCTTATGGTCTTAAGGGTTTTGTTACCCAAATATCTATCCCTAGATAGTAATTTTAAGTTTATGTCTTGAATCTCTTTTAAGTCTGTTGGTCCTTTCTCCACCTCTGTCATTTCCTTTCAGTTTTTTTTTTGAAGAATCTGGGTCCTTGGACCTGTTAAATTTCCCAGTCTGGATTTTGCTGATCACATACCCTTGGTGCATTTCAACATGTTCTTCCACATTTCCTGCAATTGGGCAGCTGGTTCCAGGAGGCTGGATCAGACTCAGGATTAATTCCCTTGGTACTTCCATAAGTAACATGTGACTGCCTCTGCAATCTCAGCAGCTATTTCTGCTTAATACTCATCCATTCAGTAAGGACTGCAAAATGATTGTATTCTGCCCCTTTTATTCACTGATAATATATATATATATGCATGTATATTAGCATTCTAACTATATATATATATATATATATATATATATACACACACACACACACAAACATTTGCCCTCATCTACTATTTGGTTACACATTGGTTCAGTTCATATAAGGCAAGCAGAATAAATGCTTCTTTCACTTTCAAGAAAATGAACTGGTTTCCTATCATCCTCTTAAAGTAACCAATGTTAAAAACATTAAGAACTTTAAAATTTAACACATTTTATATGTGCTAATCTACTGTAATTATCATTGCTGAGGCTTAAATTATTCCATTTTTGGCCAGTGGGAACCTGTTCAAGACGGCTCCTAAGTCCTTTTGACATGACCCCAGTAACTCTTCCTAGCTATCTGCCATGACAAAATGATCCAGGCTCATCTTGAACATTTCCTGCAGCCATTTCTCCACAAAGCCCCCACCTTTTTTTAAGTGAGAAATAGTATTTCAAGACTACAAATTGAGTGGTAAGGTTATTCATCATTTCTAGGCCTTTTCTGTGGACAAAGCTAAGAAATATACACATATATTTAAAGATAAAATACCTCAAGTTTATATTAATACTTTCAAATTTAGGACCACAGAAGCTTTTACTCAGCCTCTTTGTCACATCTGTATTACTTTCTTCCATACTGAGACTCCTGGTTTGCAAGAACATGAGGGGATAAAATTAGAATATCCCATACCCACTCTTGTTTTAGCCAACATTCATTTCAGAACAATCTAAGTGAACTTGATATGATTCCTGAAAGCATTACAAAATGCTTAGCACATGGTCTCTCAACTCTACCATTTTTAAAAATAGCTATGCTGTATCTACAATGTCTAAATATAAAGCTATTGCTATTACATAGTAAATTCTCAACCTCTAACCTGTTTGTCTTAATTCTTCCAGTAATTATGTATTTAATACCATCAGATCTTAGGCTGATGTTTCTAATTATTTTAGTTGTCTTAAAGTCAAAGCTCATTCTCTAGTACACTGATGTCCATTCAAAACAACTTTCTGTGATGGTAGAAATAACATTTCTGGGCTGTCCAATATAGTTGCCTCTATCTCCATGTGACTTTGAGCAGTTGGCATGTGGTTGGTGACTGAGCAACTGAAAGTTTATTCAACTATAATTAACTGAAATTTAAACTGTTACATGTGGCTAGTGATTACCCTGCTTGATGGCATGGCTTTAGTAGATTCTTCAGGAAGGGCTCATGCAAATAAGATTCTCTCAATTCTTACAGCTGCCTTTAGGCTTGAAAATCAGTTTAGTTAGATATAAAATCTTTGGTTTACATTCTTATTTATTATCTCAAATGTTACTCCATTTTCTTCTGGCAGAAGCTATCAAGTTTGATGAATAGCATTTCATTTCTTTTATGTCCCATAGGCTCTTTCATCTAGATTACAAAAGGACTTTTTCTTTAAAGTCCAGACATTTTACTAGAATGTTCTGGTGTTGCTTGCTCTGGGTCAATATTCTCAGGTATGCAGAGTGCTATTTCAGTATACAGTTTTAAAGCTTTTTCAATTTCCTAAAAGTTTTCTGAATTATAGGTGTTATCATTTGTTCTTTTTCCTTACTTTGGTTTTCTTCTTCAGGGAGGACTTCTACAGTGTTTGGTCTCCTCTGCCTAACTTTAATACATCACTTTTGATTTTTTTAATCTTCCTTTTCTTCATTTTAGATTTCCCTTCTTTCTTACATCTTTCTCTTAAAGCATTATCTGTTGTATATATTTGGTCATGTTTGTTATAGTTTTGTCTTCATTACTGAAATGACTTTCTTCCATTTCTAATGCTTTCCTGAGTTGTCACATATGAATTTTTCTAACTCATTTGCTATTTTTTATACCATTTTATTGATGTCTTTAGCTCATTCTGAAATAGTTAATTTAGTAGGTATATTTCTGACATCCCACATGTCTTTAGGGATATTTTTTTCCCCTCAAAATATCTTTGTATAGAATTTGACCTTTGCACTTTTCTTCCATTCATTTTTAAGTGAAATTATTTTTCATGAACTTTAGAATGAGTACAGGAAAGCTTTTCTAACTTCATAGGACTTGATTTTCTTGTGCAGTATTAAAAACCATGAATGCTTTCTAGGATGCCTTGACTCTGTTCTCAACTTTAATCAGAACCTGCTCTTTTTACTATACTAATCGATTTTGATTGCACTCCCAGCAGTTCTTCATGGCATGTCAGTTTTGAGTGTTCTTAGGGGCTAAATTGTTCCAAGCCCTTCAATTTCTTTACTATGTACCCAAAGCACTCACCCAGTATTGGAGAGGTCAAATCCCTTCCCAGTCTTAGCTGCTCCTTCCAAATTGGCTGCTTCACTTTCCCATGAATTATTAGCTCGTTTGTGGCTCTTCTGTTCTCAGGTCCATCAGACAACAGCCCCAATGCTTCTGTTTTCTTGCACCCACATAGACCTGATAGCATTCAAGTCTTGTGACTGGTGGTTTGTCCCTACCTGCTTAAATCTGGGGGTTCGTGGTGATACCTTGGTCACCTAAGTTTTGTTGTAAGTATTGTCCATGGTTTGGTTTTGCTATTTCCATTTTTATTTGGGGACTCAGATCGAAAACCTATGCTGTTGACATCACCTTTCCAGAATTCTGAGAACTTTAAATTAATTGACTCACTGGAATTCTACATTTTTAAGTTGTTACTATCAGTACCCCAAACTCACAGATCAGAAAGGTTCAAAAACTTACCCAAAATTACATAGCTACTAAGTTGTAAAACCAAGATTCAAGCCTAGATTTATTAAATTCTGGAGCCCATAATTCTTTATTACAACATTCATGGGAAAATGATTCATTATATGGAAAGTATTTTATAGCAAACTTTTTAGGAATTATCTGTGAAGGGTGAAACATCTCTAATTCCTGTACAATAAAACTTGACTCAAAGTTTAAGAAACTTGTTAAGTCCTCTAAACTCTCAGTGGAGTAGCAAAATAGCTACAAAATCATATCAAAACCAAATTTGCAAGAAAAAACTGAAACCCTGGCTCTTAGTATTACGGATTCCTCAACTATGGAACATACTTTATTAATTAGCTTAAATTTAATACTGGATATTAAAGTAATCCTATATAATCACTAGAATTGTTGTATGTGCATGTTCATGAATAGCAAAAGAGGTTTCCAAAGTAGCAACCACTGATAACCTACCTGGCCTGCCTTGTGTAGGTGGAGATACAAATAGAGGCTGCATAACATTCTCTGAGGGAACTGAAGTGGTATTACTAGCTTGATTAGCTGCTGCACAGTTTGGTAAGACTGAAGCTGGGACATTACTGGCACAGGAAGCTGCAATTGCCGCAGAATTTACCATCACCTGTAAGTGTGGAAGAAAGTTTATAACTCTAAGTTCAATTTTTCAAACAATATTAGTCTCTTACTTATCCTAAATTTCATTAAATAGTATTGTGACAACTAAAACATCGAGAAGTCAATCTTTATGTGAACCCTGTATGGGAAGGAAGTTTTGGGAAGTTTTAGTAAATGACATAGACTTGACAGGTAATTTATATTAGCTTACTCATTATACAAGAGATCCAGAGTAGAATATGAGTAGTCTAATGCCAGCACACAGAACAGCATCTTGATCACAATAGATGCTCAATTTGTTGAATGAATTTACTACTCATTGTGCCAGGCACCACAAAGTACAATACTTAATATAGAAATATAAGTAGCTTCTTGAAAGTATGATGAAGGGCAAAGAGAAGAAGAAAAAATTCATTTTCCTCTGTTCAGACCATTGCAACTGCTTGATAACACTATGAAGATTACCTTCTGGGGGTAGTTGTATGAGGTAACTGTGTCCTGAGGAGACATAGAACATGGTCCTCTGTCCTGAAGAGACTTTAATGAATACAGAAATACAGTTAAATAAAGGGAAATCAAGAAACCAAACAACATATCAATAAAAAACTCTGCTGTTTCAACATCTCCTAAAATTAAGCAAAAATGGTATATCCTCAAAGTACTCAAATTTGGAAGTGCCTACTAAGGTAATATTCCAGAAGGTATCAATCTGTTGCCTGACTGAGGTGACTGCTCTATTTCCGATCTACAGAAATCCTGATCATATGCAACTCTAGTCCCAATGTAGATACTAAAATATAATGGAGGATTGTAATGTAAACACTTTCTTAGTGGCCTTCCTTGCCTTAAAAGCTTCAACATCAGTAGGACCAGCAGCAGTTTTGCTAAAAGAAAGCATGCCATTTGAAGATATAACTTAAGACAAAGGTAGGTATCTGGTTGTTCAGCCACATCCTATTCAAGCAGGATGTAGTATAGTGCAAACACTGCTCTCCTCTGGTTCAAGACCTTGTCTTTGTCAAAGTAAAATGATTTTAAAATGCTCAGAGCTATGCATGACAAATTGTCATCACAGAAAGAAAAACTAGCAGCAGAAATTGGTAATAATGATAACGCAGAGGGAATCAAGGGAAGTAATCACAGGAAACAAGAGGAATCGCACTGTGACAAAGGTAAAACTAACTTACATGGACATAAGATTGCATGTCTCTAAAGTCTGTTCAACTACAGCCAAAGCACCTGCCAAAAAGCAATCTTTAGCCCTGGCTCTAAAGATCCAGTATCAATGTTAAACTCTAGGAAAAGATTTAGTTGAGAACTGGGCATGGAAATAAGATGTAAGAGTAAATGTTCATGGTTTTTCAGAAGTTCTGTGCCCAGAAATCTCTAAGTCCTGCATTGGTCCTCTCCCCTCAGAATGCTGTGAAAAAATTACTTAGGAATTTGCTATGGATTTGGTGACTAGAGGGTAGAAGTGGAGCACATTATGAAGAGATTGAAAGCTACTGGTAATGTATGATAAAGTAAATTCAGAACAAAAGAGAACATGTGGCAAGTGAAATTAAGTGAACAGAAAGAAATGTCTACTCTTATTATCCCTGATAAGATTTTTACTTGTTTTTTCACTTTTTTGTGCAATTCGCTATTTTAAGTGAAAGGCTATTTTAAGAGATATGTGATATGAGACTAGTAATGATGGAGGGGGAAAAACCTATTTCTCTAGATGGGGCAAAGGAAGGAAAGGAGAAGTAAGGGGAAAAGACTTAAACATCATAGTTTTCACCTTCCTAAGATGGCCTAAACAGTAAAAACAAAAATCTTGTACCTGAAGCTATCAAAGTTAAAATTAATCAAAGTTAGAGAAAAGAGGGTAGTTATTCAAGTTCTTCACAAATATTTCAGTTCTCCTGGGTACATGGTAGGTTGCTCTTCTGGCCTCATCTAAAGTGAGGTATGGTCATGCGACTTGCTTGGCCAATGAAATACGAGCAGAAATATTAAGAGCCAGTGTTCAATTTTCCTATCTTTAGCCCTGCCAAGGTGACTGTGAAAGCCCAAGTCCAACAGTCTGGGGCCCTGAGTGACTATGATGAACAAAGGCCTGCAACTAACCTGCAATGGACATACAATATTAGCAAGAAAACTGTCCTGTCTGAAGCTGCTGATATTTTTAGAGGTCGGTACTACAGCTGACCTGACTAAACAGTAGTTGGTAACTAGAAGTAGGGTGCTGCTGTAACAAAAACCTAACTTGAGAAGATTATGAACTTGAAGCCATTACGGGAAGAGATTTAGAAAACAATGTTAGTTTCATATTTTGATTACTAGTAGATGGTTTAATAAGGTATCCTAAGACAGACATGTATAGAAAAGTAGTTTGCAGGCAAAAATGAAAGGGAATAGAGAATCCTTGAATACAGGAACTTGTAGGGTTGAAGCAACTGCTTCAACACAAAACTATACAGTTAAATTGATAAATGCTCTGAACAACAAAGAACAGTTAAAACTTGGCTTCAAAGCAAGAATCCAACTAAGGATATAGCACCCAATGAATCATGAACTTGGCCAAAATGGCTCATGAAAAAGCAACCAAAGATGGCTCTTCCATTCAATTCCTGATAAGCTCAAAGTATCTGAAGTTAGGTAGAGAGAGACATAGGAATAAGAAAGCAAAGAATTATAGCAAATCTAAGTAGTATATCTATTTTAAAAAAAAAGAACTGGCAGTATGGCTATTGGCACTTGAAACTAACAGGAACCAAAGCAGCGGCATAGTAAATCAGTCGAAGAAACTATGAGAACTAAAACTGTGCAAGTGAGATAAAATGTCCCTTGAGCCCCCAATTTCCTATAAGTAAGAAGTAGGTTGAGTAACCAAGAGTCCTAGAAAACAGTGAACCAGGGAGCCCCTCTGGGGAGCAGTCCCCAGGCCTCAGCTGAGGGTCCTCAAAATGTCTATCTATCATAACAAACTTGTTACAAGCAGGTAATGTTTCCCCCATTTTCCCCAAGTGGGACTTTTTACTGCAATTTTTCAGTCCCCACTCCTCTGTTATAACCTGGGTGTGTAAGAGGTAAATTACTTTGTCTCTTTAATTTTAGGCTTCCAGATCAAGAGGAGCCACATCTGGACACAAAACAAAGTACTACACATTTCCCAGAAACCTTGGGCTGAGTTTAATTACACTGAACAGGATTTTGGGGTTGTCACCCTTGAGGTGAATCACGTATTCTGCCTATAGGAGGGAGTTTGAGCTGAACTGTTTTAGTCCTTAAGTGTTTTTAAAATATTTCCAACTTTTTGACTTCCAGGCACAGAGAAGTTAGATTCTTCAGTGGGACATACTCTGGCTGATGAAAAAGAAATGCAAAGAAAGTGACTCATATCATCTCCAGGCGGAAGCTGTAAGAGCCAGTGCACCATTCACTACCTTTTGTTTCCTGCCTTGGCAATCATGGATGGAGCTTCCATCAGCCTGAGTCCCTGAGCAGAGCCCTCCTGTAGACCTCCACTGGACATGCAGCATAACCAAGAAGCAAACTTTCGTTATATTAAGTGAGATTATGGACCATTCCTACTAATACAAAAAGCATGATAAAATCCTCTAAAATATCACGCTTGATGTTTTAATTTCTTCTTGTATTGACATGTATTAGGAATATCTCTAAACAGATTAATTTCAGAAAAGGGGTGTGATCTTGAATGAGTTACTTAATTTCTGGATCTCAGTGTCTTCACCTATAGGATGGGAATGATATCCTAAATACCTTATAGGATTGTTATGATTAAAATATATTTAGATGTATAGCTGTTAGAACAGTGCCCTAGTACACAATAGGAGCTATAGGTGCTGGCCATTATTATTAAATACCTACCAAGTTTGCTGTAGATTCAGTTGTGCTATAAACATCTGAAGTTTCATAGTCTGGTTCTAGAGAATATAGCCAAAGTAAAGTAAAAAGTGAGCATTATTTTAGAGTTTGAAATTTTATAAAATAATGATTAATGTCAGATTACATCTAGATCTCACTGACCTGAAGGATAAATATATTCTTCATATCTCCCTAGAAAAAAAGACAGAAGAAGGATGTTCATGTAGGGCTTTTTAGCTCAGCAGAGCCAAATGGCCAAATAAAACTTGCTTTTTCTCAAATTTTATTGATATGTGTTCAAAGCCAAAATGTATACATCCTTGAAACAAGTGATTTGAGATATTACAGCCAGAAATTGGCTGTAAACAATACAAATTTATCCTCTGAAAATTCCCTTAGTTCTTAGAGGTCAGGCAAAGGTTAAAAAAACCCAGCTATGTCCAATTTTTCCAGTGATTAAGTTCATTGCTCTAGAGTTAGGACTGTCTAGATTTGAATCCTGATTAACTGTATTACTTTAGGCAGGTTATTTAGTTTGTATCTCAATTTCTTCACCGTAAGACATGGATAACAGTACCTAGCTCATCAATAGGTGGGGATGAGTGAAAAGAACATGGCACTTGACATAAGAGTAAATGGTGTACAAAGTAATCTGAGTATAACCCATAGTTTGCTAAGGTTAAACATTACAGATATGTCATGCCTCATCTGTTTTTTCCACCTGTTTCAGGTAAATAATACATTTAAAATCGGTTTGTTCTCAAAGGATGGCTTAGTGGACTCAGGTACTGACTCAGGTACTTTAAGATTGCTATGCCAATGAAATGCAGAGAAAGTCAATCTTCAACTGGACAGTTTTCCACCAAACAAAACCCCACAAGTCAAAACTGGATTTGATTCTTAAACACATCACTTATCAAACACACATGCATGCAACCACTCCAAACATCAGGATTTGATGTGAGAAACAAAGACTGTGATTATGTCACTACAAGTGAGCAGCACATCTGAAGGTACCCACCAGGCTAAAGAGAGAAGACAAAAGGACCATGCTGAGTAAAAGAGCAGAGAGCACACATCCTTAAGCACATGCACGTACAAAGTCTTCACAGATTGATCCTGTGCTAGATGTTTCCTTATTAAATTTCTAGAAATATCTATTTTCTTCTACATAAGTAACAGAAAGAGGAGCATCACAAGAAAATAAGCAACCTGGCTGTTAAGTCATTCAGACTGCTTCGCACCTCTTTAATCACCCAATTCCTCCAGAAATGCTTCAGCTGGCATGCCACCTTACAGTAAAATGGTAAAAATAAGCACACTTGTGGTGAGAGGCACTGTAACAACTGTTAAGGGCATATATATACATTTTAGAGCCAGACAAACCTAAATTCAAAATTATCTCTGCCAGTCACAAAGAACCACATATTACATGATTCCATTTACATGAAATGTCCAGAATGTCCAGAATAGACAAATCCATTAAGACAGAAAGCAGACTGGTGGTTTCCTAGGGCTGGGTGGAGGCAGATGGGGGGAAAATGGGGAGTAGCTGCTAACGAGTACAGGGTTTCTTTTTGGGATGATTAAAATGTTCTAAAATTGATTGTGCTGATGATAGTTATGCAACACTGACTATACTAAACACCACTGAATTATATGCTTTAAATAGCTGAATTGTGTGGTATGCAAATATCTAAATAAAGCAATTATTAAAAATATAAATCTCTGTCACTTACCAAGGGTATGACTTTGGCCATGTCACTTACCCTTTCTATCTCAGTTTCCTCATATACAAAATAAGGACACCACATCCCTCAGAGGGATAAAGTATTTTATTAAACTATCAATATAATTACTTAGTACAGTGGATGGTCAATAGGATTCAGTGAATAGTAATGTTCATAAACAAAGTAAGTTACTTCGGATGAAAGTTATTTCACAGACGTCTCATAAAATAATAGCTAGTCATGTGAAACGCCTAAAGTAGTTATACAAATTGTGAGGACAATATGAATATTGTTTTACTAATAAGGAATAGTTGTTTTCCATACTGAAGTCCCACCAAAACAAATTCACTAAAGACATATGCAGAGAGCTGAAAGTAAGTTATAACAATTTAGTGGCCTACGGAAACAGAAGTCTGTTCTTCTGAGAAATACCAAAACATCTTCAAAAACCTAACAAGCTCTAAGACAACAACTGGTAACTTTCAAAAACCAGAACAGATACCCACAAAACTTTGAATCTACTTCACAGCTCTGATGTGTTAATGCCACAGAATCATCTTCAAAAAAAAAAAAACATTTAATTGCAACTGACTCACCATTGTCATTCTGGTCATTGCCCTCCTCTGAATTCAAAGTCTGTGTGCCTGAGCTATGTCCTTGCCTTGCAACATAGTATCTCGAAGGAACAGGAACCATTGTAGAGGGTCTTCCATGATTCTGTACCAAAGACACACACATATACATACATATACATGCAGTTCTCTCCCTTTGTAGCCAGAAAAAAAGAGCTATAAATATTTTAAATGTACTTGACATTAGAAAAATGAAGAAATAATAATCAAGAAAACAGAAAATATTGCCCAAATTATTTGTCCACCTCTATCAAAAAATCTCTAAGAACAGCTTTAAAAAGTTTCCCACCTTTAAAAGCTCTAAGATGCAAACTCATGTTTTTCAGAAGGGCTTTATTTGGTTGTTTGTGTAAAAAGCTAAAATTTATCCACATAGCCTTTATTTTTAAAAAAAGGAAAAGGGAAAGGTAAACAGCTTTTTGAGTAAAGCTTTGACCTACTTACAGGTATAGTTGGATAAGCAGTCTCGCTCCCTTCTTCAACTTCATAAAAAGTAATGGTTTCTTCCAAGCTCCTGGGCATCTGTCCATTCTCAGGAGCAAAGCTATACTCGCACTCCTTATTCACACAATGCATTTGGCGTTGACTACGCCTAAAGGAACTTAAGTATTTCAGAGTATGAGAAGGAGAAAAAAATGACAGAACATGGTAGTAACTTGTTTCTAATTTCTAAATAACAATTCAAACATCTCAATGTTGAATCTTCAAAAAAATTTAGATCACATATTTGTTACTTAACAATAAAGCCAGACTTACCCATTTTCTCTTTCAACACTGAATATTCACTTACCGAGATCTATAGAAGTTATCATAGCTCTGGCAGCACTTTTTACCTGGGCCAGGGTAAAAACCAACTTTAGGGCCCTCCATATTGTGCCTGTTTATAAAGCGAGATGAATCCCTAAGAACAGAGGGAAGGGAAAATAGAATTCTTTATTTAGTAGTGCTTGAGAAGTCAGTTCTTGTAGTTAAACAAAATTAACAACATCTTTCTAAAATCATCCAAATACAGCTTTGCTCTCCTCACTACTGGTATTAGGTCTATCCATCATCCAAGAATATAATGCCACATTTATGGCACTCACCTTGATAGCATTCTATCACCTAGCATCTCTTCAAACTGCTCCGTATTTCTCTAGACTCTGAGAATACATATCTTCCAATACATCTATTAGACAAGAATTTAAGTATACATAACTTCTATCCTCCATGCTCCCTTCAGGCAGATATTATAAGAGAAATCTAAACTATTAAGATATTTCTAAATTCTACAGTAATTCTGTCCAGGAATGATTTACAGTATTTAAACAGAGGTGTACATTATCTTTAAAGTCAGTAAAGCCTTACCTGGGCATCCCATATACCCAACTGAGTCTCTGAGATGAATGTTGAGGATGAGAATGTTCACTAGACATAGTATTGCCAGCTGTCTGTGAGTGGTCATGCCCATAACGCATACTCTGCTGAAGTCTTGGTGGGAAGGAAGTGCCTCCCTTGCTGTAAGCCATAGTCATATAAATCTCTTTTCCTCTAACTTTCTTGAACATCTTCTTCCGTTGCTTCATGTTCACGTCTGACGTAGCTTTCAGGCAAACCAAGAAGCAGCAAATAAACTTCATAACCAAAGCAAAAGATCTAATGTCTCCTCCCAACTCCCACAAATGCCTAAAATTCTTGGATTTTTTTTTTTTAACAAACCAAATAAATACAGGGAGGGAAATTTTGTATTTTTTAAGGGTGTACTACATCTTCCATTTGGAAGAGTAAAACCAGCAGGTAATCTCTATCAATGGACATCTCAGCTCTATCTTTTGTATAGGCAACTTTGGTCCTCAAAAAAGTCATTCTCATCACTTACATTACTATTATCCAAGAAATTATGCCTATTAATATCCCTGGCTGCTTCTGTGAGGTGTTTTTCCTCATTCTTTTGAGAAATCTTGTCTCTAAAATCTATTTCAGCTTAACTTTATACAAAATCCCCTAGAACCTGATTTTCAACCAGGGACAAATTTGCCCCTTTTCTACTTGGGGCATATTTGGCAATGTCTGGAAGCATTTTTGGTTGGCACAACTGGGGGAGAAGATGCTACCAGTATTCAATGGACAGAGGCCAGAGATGCAGGTAAACACCCTACAATGCATAGGACCACGTCCCAAAACAAAGTATATCTGTCCCAAAATGTCAGCAGTGCTAAAGTTGAGAAACTATCTTAGAACAAGACTTACGTTATACCTTTAAAAAAATACAATATAGATAAGTACAAGAAGGGGAAAATAATAAAACCTTCAGCATACAAACCCATTTCTGGGCCATAGATCCCCGAAGTTTTCTGGTAACCTCTTCCTTTCTGAACAGGCACAGGATTCCAGACAGGAACAGGTGACACTTGGGTAACTGGTTTTAAGTTAGCCAGTGGAACAACATGCCTTAAAGTTTTAAAGATGTTGCCATGAAGCCATTGCAACACAGACTCGATTCTTATTAGATACACATACCCCAACCCCTCCTGCTTCATTTTCAAGTGTATTCTACTTAAACCATTGACGCTAGCTATCCGTTAAGGTTTTCTATTCAGATTAGAAAATCTAACAATAGTTTGTACAATTTCATAGCTATTTATAGCATGTATCCTGTTCCATAGGAGAATTGTGGTAGACAAGTTTACAAATACTTGTTCCCTCTCCTTGGAAGAGGATTATATTTTCCCACCCCCATTGACTTCAGGCTCATCTGTGTAACCCACTTTGGCCTATAAAATGTGAGCAGATACTTGAACCTGCACATGATTTGTCATGGTCTCATTCCCTAACTGTGATCATGGAAACATGCCTAGATAGAGCCTTTGCTCGACTGAGTCCTCTTTACTGACAGACTGTAAACATGCTAAACAAGAAATGAACATTATTGGTTTAAGCCTGAGATTTCTTTGGTTGTTAGGACAGCATAACCTAGTTTAATGTTCTCAACTGGCAGAGACTCAGTTAACAAAGCAGCTTTCTAATTCATCTGAACAGTTTTATATCAGAATTCTATAGTATTTAATATTCCTAATAAGTTCGCTAATGCCTAGGATTTGGAAACTTTTATACAAGTAAGTATACTTCAACATCATACTTCAACATATGCTTTCACAATTTGAGGTAAGTTATCTTAAGCTGCTACCAGATATAACTGGTTCTTTTACTAGCATGCTGGTAATTCTCAACAAAAAAGCATCAAGAGACAAAGATTTTGGTAATTCAACAACTTATTAAATTCTCACTTTTCTGCCAATTCTTCAATGAAGACTGTTACTGAATTGTTCTCATTTCCAACTTCCTGAATATGAGCATTATAGTATCTTCCACCTGAATCCAAGTGAACCTGAAATGGGAAGACACAGTAAGAATATATCTAGTCTCAGGTTGACAGACATTATCTGGCTTCTGCCAAACAAAAAGATCACTTCTCTCAAATGGAATTCAGATGTGTACTTATTAAACCAGTTGATAATAAACACTGGCAGTCTGGTTCAATGGAGGCAGCACATGCTGAAAGAGCCTTATATCTAATCACAAAAGTTTGTAATTAAAATTTAACACAAACATTAGAAGAACATTTTTCTAGCACTTTGTAAATTAGTTTTCTAAACTTTATATTAATAACTAAAGCCACAATTTGGAAAAACATATTACTAATTATTTAAAGAAAGAACTAACCTGACACTTGTCTCCCAAATAGTACTGTCTCCCAGCATACTCCATGTAATTAGATTTTTGAAATTCTATTAAGAGAAAATGAAGATTCGAGCTCAAGTGTTCTGTATCATTTAATTTTCTAAATTTTATCAGTGTCTTTGATAATGCTACCACTAGAAGCTAAGTTTCTTTTAAAAAGTTTTAATGAGTCATTCTATCCCTCTTCATGGGTTTTCTCTAATCAATTTAAGGAGACCTGCCAGAATATTTTTGTTCTACAAAACACAAATAGGTGGAAACTGGAGGTTGTAATCTTAGAATTGGTCAAACACCAATAAGGTACCATTTAAAAGTAACACACCTCAATTTAAAAAAAAAAAAAAGAAAAAAGGGAAAAAAAGTATCACTACACAGCTTCCTCAAAGTAGTCTATTACTGTTAACAACTTTTTGTGTTCCATGAGGTCATAACCTCATTCTAGACTGTTAACTATACCTAGGTTCAACAAAGTTCAAGGAGTTGAATATTAAACATTAAGGGCTACCTTGAAGGCAGAACTTACGGCTTACTTTGATCAACTTAGTTACCTAAAAAGGAGGAAACAATGACCTATTTTAAGGGTTGGCAACTTTTCTCTGTAAAGAGCCAGATAGTAAATGTTTTAACCTTTGTGGACCACAAAGACTGTTCCAGCTACTCAACTCTGTCACTGAAATTTGGATACTGAAATCTGAATTTCATGTAATTTTCATGTGTCACAATACACTGTTCTTTCAAGTTTTTCTGCCATTTAAAAATATAGAGACCATTCT
Source organism: Manis javanica (assembly GCF_040802235.1). Lineage (NCBI taxonomy): Eukaryota > Metazoa > Chordata > Mammalia > Pholidota > Manidae > Manis > Manis javanica. The sequence continues at coordinate 102,440,102 of NC_133174.1, read as the reverse complement.
TAGCTCATGGAACATATAAAAACAGGTGGCAGGTCAGATTTGGTCCACAGGCCATGGTTTGCAGACATCTGATGTATTATCAATGAGGGAAGTCTTAACAATTTAAATAAGCTTATTTCCAGTTTTAAGTTTCTGGTAGTCTTAGCTATCTACACACTATCACCACACAGTCTATGTAAAGTTGAAGTCCCAGATAAACATTAGATTCTAAGATCCCTCCCTCAACTTCTAAGCCTATTTGTTTCCTCCTTTAGATTTAAACCATGCATTAAGCTAAAAAGTACCAGGCTGGTTTTTTTTAACATAACAGTACATTGACATCTAATAACATCTCTTGTCAGAAACAATCTGCAAAATTATTCTCCTGGATCTGTCAGGATTCAAAAGTATCCTGTTGACATGTCATTACCTTTTCTGCTGTCCAACCAAACATCAAATTCTACATTACGATAGATTTCCGGTTCCAGGGCTTTGAGCACCTTATAGGGGAAGGGCATCTTTGATTGGTTTCCTGGAGACTAAAATAAAAGTAATCATGCTACAAACTCCCCATCCTTAGCTTAAGTCTTCCTTCTATGAAGAAGGAAGAATTAGGGTTCTTCTTCTTCCTTTTCTTTTTTTAAAAAATTATGTACATATGGCTCCCTTTCCTTCTTTACTAAAAGAATAAATGTATGCCACAAATTTTATTTATTGCATCTGAAAGGTGAGGAGACTAAAGAAGCAATTATACAAATGATCTAAAAAGATGGCAGAAGGGAAATTTTGTCTAAAGCAGCCAACAACTCGACATGACACATATAAATCAATGCAATACAGACCAGCATTAAAGATTCAGTCACAAATATTCAACGAGTCATCTTGATATGCACACAGAGGTGCAAGTGTTTCTATACCCTAAAATCACTGGGAAAAAATCTGAAAAGTTTGCTTTGGTCAAAATTTGTTATGATTTCCAAAGGAATTACCTTCTTCTACTCTTCTACTTCGAGAATTTCACTATGTTCAATACTTTCCCCAAATTATCAGCACTTGAAGCATACACAGTGATTACTGTAATAATGTCCTACATAGCTTCAAATGGAAGGTCTGGCTTGATTTTATGCCTATACAGATGGTAAAATTTCTCCTGTTTCTTCAACCATGATTATCAACTATTTTCTTTGCAGAACAGGGGTATTATATTTTTTAATGATAAAAAGAAACCTTAGCATCAGAAGACTGATCACAAACTAATTATCTATTGGGTTTGTAATATGACTTGAAAAGAGTTGAAATTTCTCAAGGGTTTGGTTAACTTTGAAAAAAAATCTACAATTCCTTAAGAATAGAAATAGAGAGAACATTAAGCATGTATTTTACATTTTCGGATTAAGACTTCCACAAAGGAAAACATCAACTCCTCCACCACCCCATTTAACTAGAACGGACTTATTTGACCTTAACTCGTTTAAGTTATGATGCCATATGCCAAGAGTATGAAATTTCTTTGCCCTAGAAAATCTCAAACCTTTGCTTCATCTGTTCCTTCATTGTACTCCTCTGGTATATTTTCAGCATCGCAGCAGGCACCTAACTCTTCAGTCCTAATTAAAAAGATTTAGAACAAAGAGCTTTATATAAATGCAGAAGCTAAGAAGTCTTAAGCCTGACATCTGTACCACCACCTAGTGGTTAAAGTAGCTCAGTTCTAAAAATGAGGCAAATACTTTTTCATCCCAACATTTACATTTATGCTTCCTTTTTGAAAGTGTACTCAGCAGATTACCTCCTATATTTCATACCTCCTGTGGGGAAACACTCTAAAGATGGTCCCTATAATCATGCCCTTGTGTGATTCCCCTCTCCCTAAGTTTGCTTCTAACCAATAGGATGTGTATCATTACATTAACGCAAGACTGTAATGACTATGTTGCTGGTAGCTCTATGACTCTAAGGAAACAAACAGCCATGTTCTCCAGCCCCACGTAGTAAAGAGCTGAGGGTTACCTCTAGCTGACAGCCAGCAAAAAAATCTGTCCTACAGCTGAAAGGAATTGAATGCTGCCAAGAACCATGTGAGCAGGGAAGTGGATCCTTCCCCAGTCAAAACTCCAGGTAAGAACTCAATACTTAACATCCTCATTGCAGACTAGATGAGACCCTAAGCAGAAAACCCAGCTAAGCTATACCCAGACTCCTAACCCACATAAATTGAGAGATAAGTGTGTTATTCTAAGCTGCTGAGTTTGTGGTAATACTGTTATGCAATAGATAACTAATATACCTTGCCTTCCTACTACTGTAGTTTCTGTAAGCCTGAAGCCCTTAAGACAATCAGTGAAGAGTAAAGAAACTTTTACCCTGATATAAGGCAGCTACCTCCTGCATTCCCATATAAGCTTAAAAAAAAAAAATCCAAAAAATCCCTCTTCTACCAAAAAAAGAAAACAATCGCAAGCACTAAACATCAAGAAATAGAACTGCATGACAAAAAGACAATGTGATACCTGACTGGAACCAAACCCATCTGAATTTCCAGACAGAACTAGGAATCAAGAATATAAAACTACAATTTTAAACTTAAGTTTTTGACTAAATCTGTTTAATAGCTGCCACAATCTACATACTTAGGGAGTACCAAAGGCAGACACTCAAAAGCTTCTAAAACTAGTCTTAGCCTGAGAGATTCTTTACTAGCTGGATGTGTGTCAAGTAACCTCTCTGAACCTCAGTTACCTTCTACAGAACGATGGTGCTGGTTCTGAATCAGTTTTTTGTCAATGTGTGGTCGACAGTTCACCTACATCTGAATACTTGGGTGTACTTGTTAAAGAAGCAGATTCTTAAGTCCACTCTGACATCAAATTTTGTGAAGGTAGGCCCAAGAATCTGCCTTTCTAACAAGCACCCGAAACAATTTGTATACAACTGAAGTTTGAGAATCATGGGATTAGATAGTTCTAAAGTCTCTTCTAGCAATAAAAAAACTAGATTCCAACTTGCACCGAACCCCCCAAAGCCTGAGCAACTCACAATACAGGCTATCTTTTTGGTAAAACTTCTCTTTCCCCATTAAAAAAATGTATATCCTTATAAATACGCATATACATACATGCATATGTGTAGTCTAAGTCATAAGCTTCCAGGTCCCTTCCACTTTCAAATGACGATGCACAGAAACATGAACACAACAATCTTGTGATTGACTTCCCCTTTCCCTTTATTACCTATCCTGAGTTGAACTCTTGTAGTCAGTAAAGTTATCCTCACTGCCAGTAACATTGTTTCTGTTCTTTTTGGAACTACTTCGAAACAATTGAACTGCAGTCTTCAACTCTTCTTCATCCACAGCAAACACATCTTTATAGAGAATTTCATACAATATAGCTAAAAGAAGAAATGACCAAAATGTAAATTGTCAAAATAAGGTGGTTTTATAACAACGTAAACAACTATAACCCAGTATACAAATTCAATAGGTATCAACAGGGTTTTAAAAGAGCTATTCATTGTGGGTTCTTCAATTTAAAGATGGCCAACAAATCACCTGAAATCACACCAAAACATTTATAAAGTCTTCAAGTACCTTGACAAACAGCAGCACTTGACTGAAACTGTTTTGAGTATACTGAATCATAATGCCCATTACTTGAATAGCAGAGTAGAATCTGAAGAAAAACCACACACAGAACAATTAAGTGAATGTTACATATCTTACAACCATGAACTACTTGAAATTAAGTTGCTAATCAGAAACTGATGTTTTTTTAAAAACAGTGATTTCTAAAGTATACATATGAGTGATATCATACAGTGTTTGTCTCTTATTTCATTCAGCATAATGTGGGAATTGTGGCTCAATAAAGCTGGAGAAAAGTGATTTTTAAAATTTACATACAGATAAATGCAAGCTATACCTCAGAGATTTTCTTGACAGTGACTTTTCAATGCCGAGGTTAAAATTAAAACCACTACTAAGACTTCACCGTAAGCCTCAATCACATTCTTGTAAATACAAGAAACAAGTATTGATGTACAGATTTGCAAAACATGGGAACATCTACAAATTGAGTAAATATAACAGAAAGCCTACCAGAAGTTAAAAGACCTAGCTTAACTTATAAAAATGACTGGAAAAATTAGGTCAAATACTCAAACCCAGAGTATGGGGGATTGGGAAGGGACTTCAATTTTATTAAATATGTTTTCCACTGTACCAATAGCAATATACCAAGTTATCAGTACTACTAAAGAGACTTCCTTAATGAATTAAGGCACTGAGATGGCTAAAGAATGAGTTAATTTCTTAGTTGATTCCTTTGACTTCTAGTTTTTCCAAACATCAATTCAAAGGCCATGTTCACTAACCAAATTATTTCAGTAAAAATGCTCCCTGGTTCCATGAGAGGAAATATGTTTATAAACTGCTCCAAAACCTTTTTGAATTTTTGTTCAAAACCCTGTGTCTTGTGTAAGAGATGTAATCCCTAGTGATGAAGCCTAATTTGAAGATATCTCTGGTTATCAGCAACCTAAAGTACCAAATGTGATTCTATGGGAAGATGTTGCCACAAAAGCTCCTTGGCTGAAAATTATCTTTTTTCTTTTTTACTCTTTTATTTTTATTTTTTACTTTTTTCCTACCTTCTTACACTACCCTGGACAAACTTCTCCCAATAATCAAATTCTCTGATTCTAGATTTCTTATTCTTCCCTAGCCTTTTGTTTGAAATCGCAACTTTAATCCCATCAGTATAATCCAATTCAGAGAACTGAGGGCAAGTGTCAAGCTAAAGTTACTCACAGAAAAGTTAAACTTTTTAAGTTTTACCCACCCCAAGGGGTATTCATTTACATTTAAGAGGAGTTTTTTAATCCACAAGGAACATTAAGCAGATTTGAGCAGAGAAGCCTCTGTATTTTGAACTAGAACTGGGAACTCAAACTAAGAAAGGTTAATAACTAAAGGTAGTTGTTAAGGAGTAGTTAAAAAGGCACCCAGCTAACCAAAACTGATGAACAAGCAGGAAAGAAGAAAGATGACTGTACAATTTCTCTATTCAAGTAGCAATGAGTTCCATTTTGTCTGAAGAGGCAAAACTAGGCATGATGGCTTTCATGTTCTTGGTGGTATCCCAACATAAAATAATTCTTTCATATAAACTTGTGGGTGCTCTGTCTGTTGGGGGTAGGCAGGTGGGATGTAATGGCAATAAAGTAGTGAAAAAATGAAGTAGATCCATATTATTGATGAGGATAGATATTTGAAAAGAACAAGTAACAGAATGTTAAGTTGAGCCCATCTACATTTAGAAAATAAATGCAAAGAGAACGATACAGAGGGATACCCACCCAAACTAGTTTAAAGCACGAGATTGAAGAGCATGAACGGGGACTTGATTTTTTACTCTACATGCCCAGGTTTAAGTTTTATTTTGCTTTTAATATATTAATTTATTTCTAATCTTTCTAGATAGACCAATGGGCTGAGTGAAGATGGCTAGTTTCCAGTAGCATTTTCTCTGATACTGGATAACTATGTAAAATACAGAGTTAAGTCAATATAGATGATGAAAGGAACCAAGGTGACCATTAGCCATTTATTTGAGAATTTGCTCTAAAATATATGTTATGGAAGGCTCATTGATAATGCTGTTTTTGATAGTCATTTTTGAAAACTCAAACAATTCAAATACAAATCTTAAGAGCCTAAAATGAGATACAGTATAAGTTTAAGGCAAATCAAGGTATCACCTAACAAAAATACTCTGCTGCCACCTGGCTTTTCCATTCTTAAGTTTCAGTATGAACAAACACACTTACACACTCCCAAATCAGACATATATACACAATCCTTTGCATGTAAATACACAACTGCTAAGTATTAGCTCTCTATATAAGCTAATAAGAGTCTCATCAGCTCAATGAGATTTATACATGCTATTCTCATGGCTGCACACTCAAAAGACCGTACATTTTTGTAATATCATGGCTCCCAATGTATGATGCTTTCCCCTTAATTAGTTCAATAATATCTCTAAGATGTATAGGACTCATTTGAAAATGGAGCTGTGTAACTGTAGGAACTAAGGGCTGGGTATATGGATATTCACTACTCAACTCTTTCAAAACTTTTCTCTATATGAAAATTTTCAGAATAAAATGTCCAGGAAAAAAAATGAATTGCAGGTCTAAAGAGTCCTAATAAAGATCTAAATGTCTAAATCTCCTCAGGCAGTGCTGTGTAAAATCGCTAAAATACAAAAGCTAACACTCCTCTTCTTCAAACAATTCAGACTATGTCACACCTTTGTTTAAAAACTTTGTTTAGGGGCATTTGTACTGATTTATTTCAAAGTACATTTCAGACACCAAAAATTAAGATGGACTGGTAAACAGAGATGGGATAGATATATGATAAAACAAGGACACTAAATACTGACAGCAGACTAGGTGGTGAGTATATGGATGCTCACTGTAAAATCCTTTTAGGTTTTCTGTATGTTTTAAAAGCTTAATAATAAAATAGAAGAAAACTTCAATTGACTATTCTGTACAATGAAAAGCCAAATTCTTAAGATGGCCTACTAACACCCCTCATGTAACTCTAGCCTGTCTTTTCAGCATTGACCTCTCCCCACCCAATTATTTGAGTCCCAAAGGATCTCTTGCTTCCATCCCTTTGCATATGTTTCCTCTAAATAGAGTGCCTTCATACTTGTTGGACTCATTTTTTGGTATTCCCCATAAATGTCACTACCACCATGAAACTTTCTAAACTCAAGCAGAGTGAAGGGCTTTTTTTCCTATGCTCTTTGTACATACTTCTTTATAAAATGTATTACTTTGCTGTAGGTAACTATTACAGGTCTGTCTTGATAACCCCTTAAAACCTCTGTCAAGGATTTTGTTGTATTTACTTTGGTATCCCCAAAGCCCAGTAAAGTGTCTGGTACACTACAGAGGATTAATGTTTGCTGAGTAAAACAGATGGAAGTACCATTAGTAAAACAATGTGCCCCAATTTATACTTATTTTCCAAATTATCTCTTACAGCCCACTTGGTCTTCCCCCTATTACTAATGCCAATTGTGAAGTTCACATCTTTTATCTAGATTATGTAAACATCTTAACAGTTCTCCCAGTGTCTAATCTTCTCTCACCATAATAAAATCTTGCCTGAATTTTGCTCTATGGAACGAAACAACTTACAAAACTCAAATACTGTGCAGTCTATATTTACTCATCAAATAATCAGGATAAAAGGCTTTTCTTAAAATCTTCTTGAAATAAAAATTGTATGCTGAAGAACAATTTGTTTACCTGTTGAGAGTTCTCAACCAACAAAACAACCTACTATTTTCCAAGCACTCTAGTGGGCAGTAGTAGCATACTCTTCAGACTTATGAGAAAGGAGAAATGAAAACAATACAATAAAATGAAAACAATATGGAAAACAATACATGAATGATAAATATTATAATTACTTCAGATCACGTTAGAGGAACACAAAGGGAGGAAATAACTCCAGGGGAGCTGGGAAAGTTTCAAAAGAATTGACATTTGAGATACAAAGGAAAACTATCTGGAAGCATGGTATACTAAGGTTGGAAGACTGACTGGAGAGGAAAAGGCTGATGGCAGAGAAAATTCTCATTTAGACTATGCTTATCTTTTCCATTAATTAGGTTAAAAAAAAAAAAGGATTTCCTATGACCTGGTAATCCAGCAGTATTATTCAGTTTATTTTAGTAAACACTCACTCATCTTCTTACCTTGTCTTCATAGCCATTATCTGTGACATAAATTGGAGGCTTTCTGGGATAGCGATAAAGAATGAAATCCCGTCTACATGAATAGAAAACAAAGGTGGGCAAGAACAGGTAATTTGGTATATAAATGAGAAACTTGTAAGAACAAGTATTTGTGTTTTTAAACTGCATACTTCATTTACATAAAATAATCCAAATGTTTAAAAGACTAAAGAATGATAAATTAAGGTAGGTCAAGTCCAGTGGATTGCTTAATATATGTATCTTAACATGGAAGAGCAAAGATAGATTAATAATTGCATGTATGTTTTTGAGTTTGGGGGGCTCCATTTAAAATAGGGGTCGACAAATTTTTCTTGGTAAAGACCAGATACTAAGCATTTCAGTTTTTGCATGCCATATGGTTTAACTTTGACATTGTAGCACTGAAAGCAGCCATAGACAATGCACAAATGCAGATAACTGTGTTCCAATAAAACTTTATTTATGCAGACTGAAATTTGAATTTCATGTAATTTTAACATGCCATGAAATAGTCTTCTGATTTCTTAACCATTTACAAAAATTTTTAAAGCATTCTTAGCCTGAGGGTCACACAAAAACAGAAGCAGGCTAATTTACAAGCTGGGTGCCAGTGAGTTAAAAAGCCAACAACTGATATCAGCCTGCCCAATGCCTCAATACTACTTATTGCTGGACTTACTAAGAAAGGAGCAGATTGCAAAATACTAACTTGAACAACTCCCCACAAGAGGGTTCTGACCCTACCAAGGTTTATGCCATCTCACCATCTTAAAAATTGTTAAGGAGTCAATACAGATTAAACTTCTCAAATGAACAAGATTTCCACACCTCTAACCTACATTGTGTAGCTATTTTTCAAAATCGCACAGCTTTCAAAAATGCTTTTACAGTTCTAAAGACCAAAATAGAACTTGCAAAAGCAGTAGAGCAGTGTTTCTCAAATTTCCCATTATCACCTCCCTAAAAAGCCTTTTTAGGCTTTTCTTAATTTCCCTATGAAATTTTAATACCAGATTCACTGTACATTTATGTATTGTAATCCTTTGAAGAACCACAAACCATCATTGTAATATCTAATATTTTTGTCCTTAAGAACCAATTTCTTTTAGAAGTGATACTGTTCCATTGAGGATGCAAGCAAACGAGGTACAAAGTTGAATACACAAAAACTCTAAGATAAATATTCTGATTTTCAACAGGAATAATACCAGCAGTTCTTAAAGTCCTTTATTCTTCCATTCAAATGTACACAAATGCTAGAGGTTCTCCACCCCAAAATTGTACCAACTGACTTTCCTTAGATCTCTTCATTTCATGTATCAATACATCAAATCTCAAATTTTCCCAATACTAAAGGGACTTTAATAGAAATCTTACACACACACACACATACACACACTTTCTCTTTTTGAAAAAAGGAGGTTCAACTTACTTATAAATTAGAGAAAGAGCTCTTATTTCCAGCTGGCCAGCACTTTCCTAAACATAAATAGTGCATAAAGTTTTAAAAATGTTCTGCAGCTAGGAGGTAGTTTTTGCAAGTTTAACAATTGTTTTTTTAGATACTTAGCACTACTTTAGATGAAGAACTTCTAGAACTTGCTTTGAGGCTTGGGATATTGTGATAGTTAATCATTAACATAAACTTAGTCTGAAAAATTAGACCTAAAGACAACCTTAGTTAGTTATTAACAAGGACAATTAATATGGAAGATTTAAAAGGCACAATAAAAATGGAATTAGTGTAAGAATATGAAGTCAGCAGGGTATTTAGTACAAGTGTTTTAAGTCCACAACTATGGAACTAATCACATAAATTATTTTTAAATAAATGTGTTTATGGATCTTACTCCCACATAAAAGGATAACTACAAATCAGAAGAGTTCTAAGCAACAACCTCCTAGTAACATTCATTACCATTCCCCCTCCCCCATTAGAGTAAAAAGGCTTAGTCTTGTCCTGTTCCCAGTGTGTACTCTTTTACTAGTCTATGGATGATAAATTCTTAACACACAATTCTCATTATTCAACATAAACCAATAGGTCCGTAGCCAGCCTCTAAACTTTTGCAAGAACTATTTGATTCAACTCAGCTGGCTACTTAAAAAAATAGGTTGAGTCTAGCTAAAGTGACACAGCTGAATGAATATTTATGTTACTTTTCCAAATACTCTGAAAAGAGTAAACCCCCATATTTGATCTTACCTTGGGATCTGCCAACCGTTCCAGGTATTTCTCAAAAGATCCCTCTACATACTTCAAAAATAAAAAAAACTTGACTTAACCAATTACATATTATTACCAAAATCTGATTATATTCTGCAATATTATCCTCCAATGAATTTTTGTTCAACTCAACAATTTCAGTACTAAATTACTACTTTGCACAGCATCTCAAGAAGATTTGCACATACACAAAAGTTTTGAGTGAAGAAAAGCTAGACTATACAATTATCTTAGGAACTGGTCCTGGCTTATCCACTTACCCGTGCATTTCATCCAATAGTATGCCCTTTAGTTTTGAAATTCCTATTTAAGAAACCTGACAATTTTCATGAATCAAGCAAGCCCAATAATTAGAATAATTTCATACTTGACAAGAGACATGCACTTACCAAGTTAAACTGAGGAATCTTTAAGGAAATTTATTTCAAAAAAGCCCAGGGCACAAGGCAACTTTCTGGGGTGATGGAATTGTTCTGTATCTTGATTACAGTTGCAGTTATATGACTGCATATTATTGCCAAAACTATTAACACTCAACTTAAAATGGCCAATTTTACTGTATGTAAAGTACCTAAATAAAAATAAAAATTCAAGGACTATATGACTGGTTCCATGCAAATACATCACTAGATGTAAAATCAAATTTTAATTTTTCCTCAAATCCTTTTAACAGCTTTTTGAAGTACAACTGACATATAAACTGCAAATATTTAAATGCAGTTAAGTTTTGACATATGTATGCAGTCACGAAACCACCATGATTATCTTGATAGAGAATATCAAGTTTCCTTGTGCCCCTCTTTAGGTCCACTGACCCACAAGCAATCACTGATCTGCTTTCTGTCACAATAGATTGGTTTGCATTTTCTAGAGTTTTATATAAAGGAAATCGTATGGTATGTACTTTGGTGGGAGGGTAGTTCTGGCTTCTTCCACTTGGCATAATTATTCGGAGATTCATCCTCACAGTTTTAAAATTTTACACACATCTCTGTTACTCAAAATGTCATGTACAAACAACAGCAAACATCACTTGGGAGTTTAACTATGAAGAAATTATGGGCCCTGCTCAGACCTACTGAATCAGAATCTGCATTTTAACAAAATCCCCAGGTGATTTGTGTGTACAAAAGTACTTGAGATGCACTGCTTTACACCATCATCTTGCATTTAAAGTAATTTCATGAATAATCCTTCCCCAGGTGGGGTGAAGATTGTAATTAATTTCAAGGTAATAAGCTTTAAAGTAAAAAAGCCCTTACATAGTTTTAATATTCACCAAAACCTGTTGAGAAAATTAAGAGTAAACCTCGAACAGCAGGCAAATACCCAAAACATAGTCAGAAGAAAACAAATAGTACTGGAAAAGCTAAACACAGTTAAAAAAATAAAAAAACACAACACACAACAGCCAGACAAGACACACTTCAAAAACACCTTAATAAAACCTTATTTTGTTCCAAGAGTTCAAACGCTTCAATGTACACAACGATGTCTTCTAAGTTGTTTTAAAGTCAATCATTAGCGACAGTGCTCCAATTACCAATTTGTCACATGAAAATAGGTTTCCTAATTTGTTTCCTTACAAGTAAGTTTTATAAGATTAAGTTGGCTGGCTGAAGAGCATTGTGCACAGAATTAAGGCAGAGGAGGTTCGTATTTGTACATATATTTAAATATACACTTACATAGCCAAACCTTTGTGAACTATGATTAATTGTTCAAGAAAACAGTGGTATGGATAATAAAAAACAGCAGTCGAAATGTTAACTTTTGGGGAATTTTTGGTGTGGGGGAGAAAGTAGTTGGAAGTATACAGATTAACTGTTTTTTCTCAATTTTTAATTGGAGTACAAAACAGTCTAATTACAGAAGGAGGTTCAGAAGCCAGGGGGAAGGAAGCCAGCTGGAAATTAAATATTTGCTATTGAGAGAATGATATAATTTTCATATATAGAAGCTCAAAATTCATTTCCCACCTGCTATATACTCTATCCACAACTCTCCCTTGGGTATGTATTCTACTTACAGACTCAAAAGTTTGTTGATTTTCTCTCATATATGAAACACAAGCCTTCCTGATTTCCAAATGATGGACCTGGCTGCAAAACAACTAAAAAAAGAGAAAGACCAGCTCACTGTCAGCAGTAATTTGACACAGAAGCTTCTAAATTAAGACTATGAACTGGACACTTCAGTCTCCCTTAATCAGAACATACATAGGAAATTAGGAAATTAAGTCCTCACTAAAATCTGTTTTTACATTCCTTTAGTGAGAATGAGGGGAGATGATTCTGTCAATGCCCCCCTGCTTTTCTACTCCATCGGGGAACAGCCTATAAATTTTTCCTTAGGCATAAAATTTAGAAGTGGAGCATTGCTTAAAAAGGATCAAGATACACTTCAAAATATTGTTTAACCCCATTACCTTTCTTACATTCCAAAGTGGCACTTAGAAAAGTTAAGATAGCAAAAGCAAGCAACAGATTTGGACTAATGAGTAAAGGCACACAGCAAGGTAATAAGTAGCATATAGACCTGATGTTTTTACTCGGGAAGGATAAGGGAATTTTGCTTTGGTGGGCTACAGGTCTTCTAGCTATAGTACCATGCCACGTCTCAAACTTTGAAAACTCAGTATAGGGAAGACACATTTGTTTTCCTTTACCTGCTCCGAAATAGCCCGAAAGAGGCAAGAGGCATCCTTGGCAGTCAGCTTCCGAAACAGCCCTAAGCTGCCTAAATATTCATCCATTGATGCCTCACCCAGAGACTTCTGGCCGTAGTACTTTTTCCATCCTTTATACATTGTGCACGAGAGGGTGAAGGTGGGAGGGAAGGAGAAAGGAACAGGGCGGCAAAGAGGAAAAAGGGTGCAGGTAGGAATGGGTAGCAGTGACAAGGGCTTGCTTATGCAGGTATCTGGAAAGCAGCCCAAAGTCTAGGTACGAGAAGGCAGTTGGGAGTCAGCGCTGTAGAATCTTGGCACTTCTCAGGAGCAGGAGAAGCAAAGGGCTGGCTTGCCCAGGACAAGTCCCGACCCTGTGAAAAGAAGAGGAAGAGCCAAAGCTCCTAGGTATAGAGAATTAGACTTGAGAAGATGTGGGAGGGGGAAGGTACTTGCAGAGCTACCTTTTTGGGGAAGGGCAGAATTAATCCAATCAGCCCAAGGTTGAGAAATATGCATAAACAGCTGAGCTTGGACCAAAAAGAAGCCGATTTTGCTTCTTAACTCAAGGCAACTGCTGCACGAGGCGGCAAAGGTCTGCAATAAGGCTCAGGTGTGTTATGACGCAGCCTGGCCCACATTACACTGCTTTAAGATCTCTGCCCAAATTTTCCACAACAGTCTCTGCCAAGTTCCCTGCTCTATCCATAGTTTCATGGAGATGAGAAAAAAATTCTGAACCTAATGAACTAGTAAGCTTTAATATTAAGAACATCTTAAAAAACAGAGAAACTGAGTGTGGTTGGGGGAAAGGCTCTCTTAACCTGAAGAGGCAGAAATCACAGTTCAAGCAAAGTGCCAAAAGCAAGTAGCTGGAGATTTCAGGTATGGGGTTTATGTAATCTCATTTCCTTCTCCCAGTTAATAATAACCCTCTGCTAGCATCACAGAAACTAAATCCCTTAATTATGCTAGGAAATGCTGATAGAATTCTGAACTAGTAACTCCAAACTATTGTATAGCATTAAAAAAAAAAAAAAGTTTCCAAACAAATGGAAACAATGACAACTTCAACTGAAGCAGCATGAAAGGAACATCTTGCCCACAAACTTTCTAAGAAACTACATAAGAGACATGTTTCAATGTATATAGGGCACTTTTCAGAAAAACTAGATTCTGAGAAAACCAAAAAAAAATATGACTGTGCTTTGTAAGGTTCAAAGCCAGGACTGGTCACTTGTATTACTTGATTTCATTGTCAAGTCTCTCGTTTTTATTTAAATACAAAATTCTAACTCCTTTATTGGTTTAAGTGTTAAAAAATATAGATCAAAGCTGGCTTTGGAGAAGTTACAAAATGAAGCTTTTTGAAAACTTTTTCTAGTATCTGTGGATCCACTAGTAATCATGACTGCCACCTATGGGAGAAGCATCAGTAATCAACCTTATAATTTAGGGATGAACTAAAAGCATTTTAGAAAAAAGTGAATTCTTGACTCCCTTCAGCATACCAATTTGAAATTACCTTAACTAATTTCTTTTTTAAAGGAACTGTAACAATGGGAAAATGACTCTTTTTGCAAAAGTTCTGAAACATGGTTTGGGAAGAGGGATCACCATCTTTCTTTAAGGCCACAAATTCACTGAGAAAAACTGAGGGTTATAATAAAAAGTTAATCATTTCTGGCATTTTTTTTTTACATGAAGAGAAAAATACAATTCTGCATATTTATAGCTGTATATATAAAATTTCAATTAATACTAATCAATATAGTTCACCATGAGGAAGATAATAAGGAAAACTGGGAGAGGGAGATAGAGTCTAATAGGAGAGAAGGAAACAAAGAGAAGAAAAAGACAAGCAGACAAAAAGAGAGGAAAACACAGAGAAAGCACAAAGAGACCCAGACAAATACTGTCAATTGATTTTTAACAAAGGTGCAAGAGCAGTTCAATAAGAGATGATAGTAGTTTCATCAAATGTGCTAGAACAACTGACATCTATATGCAAAAGAAAAAAATGATCTTCAACCTGCACCTCATGTCCTGTACAATAATTAACTCAACATGGATCAAAGAACTAGCTGTAGAGCTTTGAAACTTTTAAACACAAGCATAGGAGAAAATCTTGTGGACCTTGAGTTAGGCAGATTTCTTCAATACAATGTAATAAAAAATTGATTGGACTTTGTCAAAATTAAAAGCTGCTCTGCAAATTACATTGTTAGAATGAAAATACAAGCCACAGCTGGAAGAAAACATTTGTGTATCACATATCTGACAAAAAAAGTTTGTGCCAAAATATATAAGAAACTCTCAAAAGTCAACAATAACAATTTTTAAAATGGGCAATTTTACCACACATTTTACCAAAGACATAGGAGTGATTAATAAGCATGTAAAAATATATTCAACATTAGTCAGTAAGAAAATTCAAATTAAAACCACAATGAGACATCACTATACACCCACTAGGATGGCTATAATAAATACAAACAGTACAAGTGTTAGCACAGACATGCAGAAACTGGAACTTTAGTAAAAGAAACCAGAGGCAAAAGGAGTATGATTCCAAAAGATACATGATTCCATTCATATGAAATATACCAAACAGACCAATCTGTAGAGACAGAAAATCACTGGTTACCTGGTGTGGGATGGAAATAGTTATTAACTACAAACAGGAACAAAGGATCTTTTGGTGTGATAGAAATATTCGAAAACTGTTTTGTGGTAATGTTTGCACAATTCTATATATATTTACTAAAAATTGAATTGTACATTTAAAACTAGTAATTTTTAACAGCTTTGAAAATCACAAACCATACAATTCGAAGCATGTAATGGACACTTAAGAGTTGTGCATTCACCACCACAATTTTAGAACATTCTCATTACCCCAAAAGGAAACCCCACACACCCATTACCGTCAACCTTTAATCCCCCTATCCCTACCAATTCCAGGCAACCACTATCTACTTTGTCTCTATATGCCTATTCTGGGTATTTCAAATAGAATCACACAGTACTTGGTCCTGTGTAACTAGATTCTTTCACTTGGCATGAAGTTTCAAGGTTCACCCATGCTGTGGCATTTACCAGTATCAAAACCCTTTGTATAAACTATATTTACTTATCTATTTATCAGTTGATGGACATTTGGGTTCCTTCTACGTTTTGCCTATTATGACTAATGCTATTATAAAGTCATATACAAGTTATTGTTTGGACATGTTTCCATTTTCTTGGGTAATACTTAGGAATGGAGTTGCTGAATTACATAACTATACATTTAACTGTTCAAGGAACTATCAGACTGTTTTCCACAGCAGCTTCACCATTTTACATTCTTAGCAGCACTTTTAGGGTTCCCATTTCTCCACACCCTACCAACACTTACTGTTATATCTTTAGCCATCCTAGTAGATATGAAGTGGTATCTCTTTGTGGTTTTGTTTTGCATTTCTCTATGGCTAATATTGTTGAGCATCACTTCATGTGCCTATTGGCCATCTGCATATCTTTAATGAGATACCACTACATACATCTTAGCATGACTAAAACACATTTTTTAAAAAACTGATAGTACCAAGTGAAGTGTTGCCAAGGATGCAGAGCAACTGGAACTCTCATATATTGCTGTTAAGACTATAAAACAGTACAGGAACTCTGGAAAAATAGTTTGGCAATTCTTATAAAGAGAGAGTTACCATATGACCCAGCAATCCCTTTTCTGGCTATCTGTTCAGGAGAAATAGAAAACTTAAGTCCACACAAAAACCCATGCATCAGTGTTTATAGCAGCTTTATTCATAACCATGATTCCCCTAAAACTGGAAACAATCCAAACATACTTCAACTGGTAATGGACAAACCATGGCATTCATACAACAGAATACTCCTTAGCAATAAAAAGTTAGGTATGGATATACACAAGAACATGCATGAATCTCAAATGCATTGTGGCAAGTGAAAGAAGACAGATTCAAAAGGCTACACACTTTATGACTACATTTTTATGATATATTGGAAAAGACAAAACTACAAGAAGGGAAAACAGATCAGTTGTCACTAGTTAGGACTGTAGGGAAGGGCTGACTACAAAGGGATGGCAGAAAAAGCATATGGAGTTATGTACCTTGACTATAGTAGTGGTTACACGATTATGCATTTGTAAAATCTTACCAAACTGTAAAAGAAAAATACTTTGTTATATTTAAATTGAAAAATAAATACAACAGGAGCCAAGATGGTGGCATGAGTAGGGCAGCAGAAATCTCCCAAAACCATATATATTTTTTTAAATACACCAAATACAACCATTCTTAAAAGAGAGACCAGAAGACACAGTACAACACCCAGGCTACACCTGCAAGAACTCAATGCCTCACGAAGGGGGTAAGATACAAGCCGTGACCCGGCAGAACCTGAGCACACCCCCCACCCCCATCCCAGCTCCCCTGCGGGAAGAGAGGAGTCGGAGCAGGAAGGGAGTGGAAGCCTAGGACTGCTAAATACCCAGCCCTAGTCATCCATACTGGGAGCACAGACACACGTTGTGTGGTGTGCTGGATATTAGGGAAACAGAACAGTAAAAGCTGCAAGTGGGTTCCTGCAGCCGGCTCCCCTGGGACAAAAGAAAAGCGAGTGCTTTTTAAAAATCTTAAAGAGACAGGGGCCTCACAGCTGGATGGAAGCATCCCAGCACACTAAGCCCAGCAGCTGGGAATCCAGGGAAAATTTAGGCGCTCCAGCCCCCTGGGAGGCAGCGCAGCTCTGAAGCCCCTCACGGCGATAAACAGGCTCCCGCCCATTCCCCCTCCAGTGCAACCCTGCCATACCAGGGGAGCAGCCAGAGAGCAGCTGTGCCCACAGCAATGGCCCAGAGAATCCTCTGTAGCCACCCGGGCCAGACTCAGAGGCCCCACCAGCACACACAGACAGAGGAAGCCGAGACAAGGCACTAAAGGTCGCAGTTCTGGCAGAAGAGTGTACCCAGCATGCCTGCCACTCCCCACAGGGCTCTGGGCTCCCTCGACGGCTGCCCCACATGTGGCGGCTCAGGAAATAAAACCAGAAGCTGCTACCTATGGATGGGTAACCAGCAGAGGCAGCGAGGAGGGCAAGGCAACCAGCAAGCAGGAAGGGACTTTGTTCTCGCAGCTAACACACACGCAAACTGCCCACGACTACCTCTATAGCCATGAAAAGGCAGAAGAATCTGATCCAGTCCAGAATCACCAAGACAACCCCTGAGAGGGAGCCTAGGTAGATAGATTTAACCAATCTTCCTGGAAAAGAATTCAAAATAAAAGTCATAATCATGCTGATGGACCTGCAGAGAAATATGCAAAAGCTAAAGCATCAAGTTAGGAGGGAGAATACAGAAGAAAAACAATCTCTGGAAGGACTTAAGAACAGACTGGATGAGGTGCAAGAGGCCGTTAATGGAATAGAAATCAGAGAACAGGAACACAGAGAAGCTGAGGCATAGAGAGATAAAAGATCTCCAGGAATGAAAGAACACTAAGAGAACTGTGTGACCAATCCAAATGGAACAATATCCGCATTATAGGGGTACCAGAAGAAGAGAGAGAAAAAGGGATAGAAAGTGTCTTTGAAGAAATAATTGCTGAAAACTTCCCCAAACTGGGGGAGGAAATAGTCTCTAGGACCATGGCCACAGATCTCACAAGACAAGGGACTCAAGGAGGACAACCCCAAGACACATAATAATTAAAATGGCAAAGATCAAGGACAAGGACAGAGTATTAAAGGCAGCCAGAGAGAGAAAAAAGTTCACCTACAAAGGAAAACCCATCAGGCTATCATCAGACTTCTCAACAGAAACCTTACAGGCCAGAAGAGAATGGCATAATATATTTAATGCAATGAAACAGAAGGGCCTTGAACCACGGATACTGTATCCAGCACTATTATTATTTAAATATGAAGGAGGGATTAAACAATTCCCAGACAAGCAAAAGTTGAGGGAATTTGCTCCCAGAAACCACCTCTACAAGGAATTTTAAAGAGACTGCTCTAGATGGAAGCACTCCTAAGGCTAAATAGATGTCACCAGAGAAAATAAAATCACAGCAAAGAAAGCACACCAACCAAATACTAACTAAACGCAAAAAATAAAATCAAGTACTCACAGAAGCAGTCAAAGGAAACACAAAAGAGAACAAAACAAAATATCTAACATATAAAGAATGGAGGAGGAGGATTAAGAAGGGAGAAAAATAAAGAATCATCAGACTGTGTTTATAATAGTTTAATAAGCAAGTTAAGTTAGACAGATAGTAAAGAAGCTACCCTTGAACCTTTGGTAAGCACGAATCTAAAGCCTGCAATGGCAATAAGTACATATCTTTCAATAATCACCCTAAATGTAAATGGACTGCACGCACCAATAAAAAGACAGAGAGTAATAGAATGGATAAAAAAGCAAGACCCATCTATATACTGCTTACAAGAGACCCACCTCAAACCCAAAGACATACACAGACTAAAAGCCAAGGAATGGAAAAAGATATTTCATGCAAACAATAGGGAGAAAAAAGCAGGTGTTGCAGTACTAGTATCAGACAAAATAGACTTGAAAAAAAAAGAAAGTAACAAGAGATAAAGAAGGACATTACATAATGATAAAGGGGTCAGTCCAACAAGAGGATATAACCATTATAAATATATATGCACCCAATACAGGAGCACCAACATATGTGAAACAAATACTAACAGAATTAAAGGAGGAAACAGAATGCAATGCATTCATTTTAGGAGACTTCAACACACCACTCACTTCAAAAGACAGATCCCCCAGACAGAAAATATGTAAGGACACAAAGGCACTGAACAGCACACTAGAACAGATGGACCTAACAGACATCTACCAAACTCTACACCCAAAAGCAGCAGGATACACATTCTTCTCAAGTGCACATGGAATATTTTCCAGAATAGACTACATACTAGGCCACAAATAGAGCCTCAGTAAATTCAAAAAGATTGAAATTCTACCAATCAACTTCTCAGAATACAAACATATAAAAGTAGAAAGAAATTGTACAAAAAATACAAAAAGGCTCACAAACACATGGAGGCTTAATAACGTGCTCCTAAATAATCAATGGATCAATGACTACATTAAAAGAGAGATCAAGCAATATATGGAGACAAATGGCAACAACAGCTCAAAGCCCCAACTTCGGTGAGACAAAGTGAAGATAGTTTTAAGAGGAAAGTATATAGCACTCCAGGCCTATTTAAAGAAGGAAAAACAATCCCAAATGAATACTCTAAAGTCACAACTATTGAAACTGGAAAAAGAAGAACAAATGAGGCCCAAAGTCAGCAGAAGGAGGGACATAATAAAGATCAGAGAATAAATAAATAAAATTGAGAAGAATAAAACAATACAAAAAAATGAATCAAACCAAGAGCTGGTTCTTTGAGAAAATAAAATATATAAGCCACTAGCCAGACTTATTAGGAGAAAGGAGAACTACACACATCAACAGAATCAGAAATGAAAAAGGTAAAAACAGGATGGACCCAACAGAAATACAAAAAATTATTAGAGAATACTATGGAAATCTATATGCTAACAAGTTGGAAAACCTAGAAGAAATGGATAACTTCCTAGAAAAATACAACCTTCCAAGACTGACCAAGGAAGAAACAGAAAATCTAAACAGATCAATTACCAGCAACGAAATTGAAGTGGTAATCAAAAAACTACCCAAGAACAAAACCCCTGGGCCAGATGGATTCACTGCTGAATTTTATCAGACATATAGAGAAGACATAAAACCCATTCTCCTTAAAGTTTTCCAAAAAACAGAAGAGGAGGGAATACTTCCAAATTCATTCTATGAAGCCAGCATCACTCTAATACCAAAAACAGGCAAAGACCCACCGAAAAAGAAAATTACAGACCAATATCCCTGATGAACATAGATGCAAAAATACTCAACAAAATATTAGCAAACCGAATTCAAAAATACATCAGGAGGATCATATACCATGACCAAGTGGAATTCATTTCAGGGATGCAAGGATGGTACAACATTCGAAAATCCATCAACATCATCCACCACATCAACAAAAAGAAGGACAAAAAACACATGATCATCTCCACAGATGCTGAAAAAGCATTTGACAAAAGTCAACATGCATTTATGATAAAAACTCTCAACAAAATGGATATAGAGGGCAAGTACCTCAATATAATAAAGGCCATATATGATGAACCCACAGCCAACATCATATTTTAACAGGGAGAAGCTGAAAGCTTTTCCTCTAAGACCGGGAACAAGACAGGGATGCCCACTCTCCTCTCCCCACTGTTACTCAACATAGTACTGGAGGTCCTAGACACAGCAATCAGACAAAACAAAGAAATACAAGGCATCCAGATTGGTAAAGAAGAAGTCAAACTGTCCCTGTTTGCAGATGACATGATATTGTACATAACAAACCATAAAGAATCCACTCCAAAACTGCTAGATCTCATATCTGAATTCAGCAAAGTTGCAGGATACAAAATTAATACACAGAAATCTGTTGCATTCCTATACACTAAAAATGAACTAGCAGAGAGAGAAATCAGGAAAACAATTACATTCACAATTGCATCAAAAAGAATAAAATACCTAGGAATAAACCTAACCAAGAAAGTAAAAGACCTATACCCTGAAAACTATAAGACACTCTTAAGAGAAATTAAAGAGGACACTAACAAATAGAAACTCATGCCATGCTCTTGGCTGGGAAGAATTAATATTGTCAAAATGGCCATCCTGCCTAAAGCAATCTTCAGATTCAATGCAATGCCTATCCAAATACCAACAGCATTCTTCAACGAACTGGAACAAATAGTTTTAAAATTCATATGGAACCACAAAGACCCTGAATGGCCAAAGCAATCCTGAGAAGAAAAAATAAAGCAGGGGGATCTCGCTCCCAACTTCAAGCTCTACTACAAAGCCACAGTAATCAAGGAAATTTGGTACTGGCACAAGAACAGAACCACAGACCAGTGGAACAGAATAGAGAGTCCAGATATTAACCCAAACATATATGGTCAGTTAATTCATGATAAAGGAGCCTGGACATACAATGGGGAAATGACAGCCTCTTCAACAGCTGGTGTTGACAAAACTGGACAGCTACATGTAAGAGAAAAAAACTGGATCATTGTCTAACCCCATACACAAAAGTAAATTCGAAATGGATCAAAGACCTGAATGTGAGTCATGAAACCATAAAACTCTTAGAAAAAAACATAGGCAAAATTCTCTTGGACATAAACATGAGCAACTTCTCCATGAACTTATCTCCCCTGGCAAGGGAAACAAAAGCAAAAATGAACAAGTGGGACTACACCAAAATGAAAAGCTTCTGTACAGCAAAGGACACCACCAATAGAAAAAGGCATCCTACAATATGGGAGAATATATTCATAAATGACAGACCCGATAAAGGGTTGACATCCAAAATATATAAAGGGCTCATGCACCTCAACAAACAAAAAGCAAATAATCCAATTAAAAAATAGACAAAGGATATGAACAGACACTTCTCTAAAGAAGAAACTCAGATGGCCAACAGACACATGAAAAGATGCTCCACATCACTAGTCACCAGAGTAATGCAAATTAAATCCACAATTAGATATCACCTCACACCAGTTAGGATCGCCACCATCCAAAAGACAAACAACAACAAATGTTGGCAAGGTTGTGGAGAAAGGGGAACCCTCCTACACTGCTTGTGGGAATGTAAACTAGTTCAACCATTGTGGAAAGCAGTATGGACGTTCCTCAAGAAACTCAAAATAGAAATATCATTTGACCCAGGAATTCCACTCCTAGGAATTTACCCTAAGAACGCAGGAGCCCCATTTGAAAAATACAAATGCACCCCTATGTTTATCGCAGCACTATTTACAATAGCCAAGAAATGGAAGCAACCTAAGTGTCCATCAGTAGATGAATGGATAAAGAAGATGTGGTACATATTCACAATGGAATGTTATTCAGCCGTAAGAAGAAAACAAATTCTACCATTTGCAACAAAATGGATGGAGCTAGAGGGTATTATGCTCCATGAAATAAGCCAGATGGAGAAAGACAAGCATCAAATGATTACACTCATCTGTGGAGTATAAGTATGAAGGAAAAACTGAAGGAGCAAAACACCAGAAGACTCACAGAACCCAAGAATGGACTAACAGTTACCTAAGGGAAAAGGACCAGGGACGACGGGTGGGAAGGGAGGGATAAGGGGGAGCAGGGGAGAAAGGGGGCATTATGATTAGCATGTATAATGTGGCGGGGGGTTGGACGGGGAGGATTGTACAACACAGAGAAGACAAGTAGTGATTCTACAACATCTTACAATGCTGATGGACAATGACTACAATGGGGAATGTGGGGGGAAATTGGTGATGGGGGGAGTCTAGTGAACATAATGTTCCTCATGTAATTGTAATGATACCAAAATAAAAAAACATGTAATTTGTTTTAATTTCTAAAACTATTTCTTCTTTGTAGTTCATCATATGAATACTAGCATTTTAACTCTAAGAACACTCCTTCATATTTCAAACAAATGAGGTATATGCTTGGAATATTTCTAAAGCATGTATTACCTGTAATATACAAAGTATAGTTGTAAATGTATATGGGACATGATGCTCTTTAGTTATTTAGTTTCTGAGAGGCAACATGGTACCATGAAAAGAGTGTTATGAACTTGATTATGCCACTTTAATCTCTCTGGGTCAGTTTCCTCATTTGTAAAATAAAGGAGATGGGCTGCATGATCTCTAAGTACCCCTTTAAGTCTAAGGAACTGATTCTGTGATTCAATGGTGGATAATAGATTTAGATGGTCAAATTAATGATCCACATTAACCATGAAAATAGCCTATAGAGGAATTAACATTCTAGCAAAATGTAGGTTTGACTCACCCACATAAAAACGAGTAATAAATCTTGCATTACTAAATGAAAGAAATAGACCTAGATTTTTAAAAAGACAACAAAACTTGTAACTGTGGGGTGATAGGTATTAACTTACTATGGTAATCTTTTTGCAATATATACATATACCAAACCATTTTGTTGTACACCTTAAATACAATTATATAAGTCAATTGTATTATGTCAATTGTATCTAAATAAAACTGGAAAAAATAGAGATAACAAACACATGTATATAATAACTTGCGGCAGAATGTGCTGAAAAGACAATCTAGTATTTTAGAAACTAATAGTAAATCATTTATTTCAATTATTTTTAGCACCAAAATATAGGGGGCCAATTCGGGGAATACGTCTACTCTAGATAACTTCTTTTTAATGTCTTTCATTAATGAAAAATATGATGGTAAAGTTTTTTAAAAACACTTTTTAACAGCACCCTCAACTAGAACCCATCACTTTCTTTCATGGTAGACATTTAAACAGAATTAGTAAGGCACTATTTGTAAGGGAACACAATGGTTCTGCAACAAAATATGGCCACACAGCCCTATTCAACCTCCTCCTCAGGTTTTATGAAGACAATAAAGACAAGGAAGAATTGATTTCCAATAAAGCAGTGATCCTTCTCAGATATACAAAACAGAAGAAACATTACCAAGAACTACTTGCTTTCATTTTCTTCTCCTTCCCACTTCCACCTGAAGCATGCTAATATAGATAAGAAAAAAAGGAAGATGGTACTTGTTTAAAAATATATCACATATACACAGAAATACTGAGGATTTTTGTTTTGGTTTCGTTTTTGATTTATGTTATTTGCAATGTCTCATCACTCTATAGACAGACAGAGCACTGAGGAAAGGGAGAATAAAGACCAGACCATTCTTTTGTTTTGATGCGCTGCAAATACCCATTCACTTCAATTTTCTATAACCCTAACCAGAGACTGAATATGAATTTAAATATGAAATTCAGTGTCAATGAGGACTTTGCTTTCTGTATTACTTAGGACTGTCTACTGTGAATTCTAGGGAAATATCTCTAAGACTATTCCTATTTCTTAAAACAAAAACTCTTAACCAAGAGAAAATGTCTTATTTTTGACATTTATTTTCAAACATTCCACATAATTGGTTTTATGTCTTAGAAATCACCAGTGAAGGAAGTTAGTTTTACTAATTCACAAATGGGGAAACTGAGATCCAGAATATTACTTAGGCTAAGGATTTAGGAATGTTTTTCACTCCTAAATTTGGTGCACTTATTATCCACCCACTTCACACTGGCAGTGGAGAAACAACTAGTACGTTCTGTACAAAAGGGAAAATGAACAGTAAAAAAGATGCACTATGTGGCTTCTCACAGACAGCTCCAACAGTGACTACCAGCTCAGGAAACAAATACTTCAGAAGCACACTTGACAGTTAATAAGTAAATTACTGTACAGGTTTACCAAATAGCCTAATTCAGTATACCCTAAAACTAATTACTAAATTCCATTTAGTTCCTTTTACCAATCAGAAACAGTGCTACGCAAGCCATTATGGGTTATAAATACTGGGTTAATAATATGAAGGTTAATTTCAAAACATGTTATTTGGTTATGTGTTAAACTTGATGAGAAAAGTTTTTAATTTGCTATATTATTTTAAAAACTGGGAATTACTAAACTTAAATGTACTTAATGAAAAGATTTAATTATAAAGGAGTCTAATAATTATAATAAGCAATGACCTGTAATTCCTACAATCAGGAATGAAGTTACTGAAGTTAGCCTTAGTCTAAGGATTCTTTACTTAGGGCCTCAAGGCACCTTTAAACTCCCTGAAATTTCATTCACTGCAAAATGTGTATATGTGTCAGTAGGGAGAAAAGCAATAGTTTTAAATATTCTGAAGGACTGCACAACCCAAGGAAGCTTAAGAACTACTGCCTTAAAGAATAGGACTGTAGCCATTAAAATAAAATCAGTGTCAATCATAATAAATAATTTTGACCAGATTGTGGTAAAAATTCATAAAGATAATAAAGATCTAAAAGTTTCTGAAATATTAAAATAGATGGTATATAACAATATATAAATCTCTCAAAATATTTTTCAGGGATTAGTATCAATCAAGAAGCATATATTCTACATTCCTTTTGGAAGCTAACTAGATTTGCTCGCCTTTTGTCTAGTCACCGACAAAAATTATAAGAATTAAAAGACCATACAATATTAAGATTGTGCTAAAATATTCCAGGAATTAATCAACTAACAGGGAACCAAATTAAATGTCATTCAACAGTTATCCTTAACCTTTCTCCACATAGTCTTTTACTGGAAAACACTATAGCTACTGCTTTTAATAAACTGAATTTACACCACGTTTTACCAAAATATCTCCAATAAGCACCATTATGACAGACCCTTAAACACCATTAAGACATTACACAGGATCAGCACTGCTATGTTTTAGATGCTACTCCTGTAAATGCTTGATCCTACAAACTCACCATACAATGTGAGGGTCACATCTTCCTCCTGAACAAGAGACATAATACTTCGGAGTCAAGTCAAAGACTATATGAAATGAGTATGTGCGTGATGTCAGTATTTTCTAAAACCAGTACCTACTCCTAAGCAAGATACTGAGAAAAGAATACTAAGTAACAAAAGTACACTTATTTATGGAAAGCCTACAGTGTTTCAGGCAGAGGCTTCAAGAATGAGTAAAACATAGTTCATCCTCAACTACACTGTATGAGCGTTCCTCCAGGGCAGGAATCCTGTCCTGAGTCCTGTGATACAAAAAGTAAAGTCTTACTATGCATTTTTGTTAAAAGACTAAATGAGGAAATAAATGGGTGTGAGACACTTAGGAAGTAAAGCTCAGAATACATGGTGACCAATACAGAGTTGGAGATTAAGAGTTAAAGCGTGGGGGACTGACTAAATGGTGACACCATTATTACCACTAAATGGTGATAAGGATCTCAGAAGGATGAAAAGGAGAAATATGATTTTAGTTTGGGGCACATCAAGTTTAAGGTGCCTAGAGAGTTAACAGACAAACAAGACCAACAGGCAACTGGAAATACCACTCAGAAAATCAAATCAGAATGGAGGACTATAGATAGGGCAATCAGTAGTAGAAGCTGTGGAAGTGATAAAAACACCAAGGAAAAATAAGTACATTAAAGAACAAAAATAGAACCTAAAACACAAATATTTAAAGAGAAAACAAAAGAACCAGTAAAGAACTTGCAACTAGGTAAACCTACCGGGACAATTTCTCCACATGAATTTTATGATTTTAAATAGCAATGTAAAAACTGAAGTATATTAAGTATCTGTGACTATCATACAATCAAAATTTCTTGGAGTAGTCCTCTGATTTCAAATATTCTCTTATCCCCATTAAATGATGGAAATATAATTCAGTGTTTCAATTACAATTCCAAAGCCATCTTTTGGACACTTCATTTAACATGAAACTCCTTTTTCACATTATGCTCTGAGCCCATTCTCCTTATTTGTAAAATGGGATAATAGTAACTATTTCATAGGGTTATTGTAAAGATTAAATGAACTCATATGTGTAAAGTGCTCTGAATAGTACCTGATATATTACTAAGCACACAACAGGCATTATTTTTCATTCCCTACTCCCCCACAGAAATGTGAAAGTAATTATACAGCAGAAAATTGATTACTGCATAGCTATCAGGACTACCCATTCCAAATTGTTCTCAAAAATTAATTTCTAATAATTCACCGATACATCTCATTTCTCAGACTGTGTAGAGATTTTTGGTGATCTCTACAAATTTTATATGTGAACAAATCACTGGGATTAAGTGCTTATACCATAATAAAAGGCCAAGAAAATTATCTAGATCACTGCTAGTCATTAATGACTTAGTCTAAGGAAGAGTTTCTAAGACTAAAAATATCAGAGTGAACATATTTTTACACTGCCCTGTGTGTCTGCATGATTTGCCATTAAAGGCATACAAAGTAGTGCTCTAAGGTGCCTGAAATTAAAAACACCTGATAGTACTTTCATATACTTTCTTACCTACCACCAAATCCTACTAGCTCTTACTTTTCCTCCCAAATTGTAAGCACAGTAATCTAAAATCCTTCCCATCATCCTATAACTTCACATCATCTTTTATCTACTCCAACATCAACTTTCTAACTATTACTTTTCCACCTCTGAACCTATCCATGATGCAAATTTCTCAAAATACTAACCTTTCTCTATTGCTTCCTTATTCCTGGAACTCGAAATACATGCAGCAGAAAGCTGCTATTAAATAAAGTGCACTCCACTTACTCATTGCTTTCAAGAACCTGAAGCTCTGTCTTGTAATAACACCAAACTGATTTTACTCCACTGAGCAAATTATTTCTAATAGAATTTTGATTATCATTAATTTTTTCATAAGGACCAATGACATGTAAACTTGGCAATTAATTCATCTTTGCCTCTTTCCTTATCTGTAAAATGAGTGGTTTGCATCAGGTATATTTAAAATTCTCTTCCAACTCCAAAAATCTAGTTATGTGTCTTAAAGCCTTCACTCATTCAATCTGGTACCAATCCCACTCAGGGCATCTTGCTAGATTTCAAACACTCAGGAATCACAGATTTCTAGGTCTGAGGTAAGGTTGTCATACACCAACAGAAAACTTAAATAAACAAAGTGTTCAATTCCAACTGAAATGAGCTGAACAGCTTCTGGAAATGAACAAGTTTCCTCTGAAGATTAAAGTAACTAAACACTAAACAAAACTATAAAGAAACAAAAAGCTTACACCATATATTATGGTATGGTAGAAAGAGCACAGGAGTAGGAGTCGAGGAGCTGCTTCTAATGGCAGCTCTGCCAAAGGCTGTTAGACAAATCATAACCTCCGGCCTTCTTTCTCAACTGAGAAGATGAGATTGGACTAGACGATCTTGAGGACTCCTGCCAAATCAAATTGATGCGAAGATATCCTTTGATTTTTAAACCCCACAACTGATATAATTCTCACAAATATATAATCAAAGGGATGTCATTATACACAGTTGACACCATTGGCTTAAGCTTCTGCTAAACAAAAAAATGGAATCTGGGTTATGTATTCTTAGTGAAAGAAAAAAGCCAAGGATGTGGGGCCCTATGCTGTTTTAGCTGTCTGATGTTTTAAGTAAACCCTTTCACTTGTTCCTGTTTCTCTATGGTTAGTCCTTCATGACATAAAATGATTAAAGATTGAGTAAACATAAATTTTAAGCCACAATTGTTTTTCTCAAACTAGAGAAACACTTCAAAAGCCCAGAAGTCAAATTCAACCCATATATTTCAATAGGGCCTTTTCTACAACATGAGCACATCAAAATACTATACAATTATGATTATGGTGGTGTGAATTCCTACCCATATAGATGTAAATTACTCACTTTTAAGCTTATTCTCAGCAAAATTTTAATCCAAGTTGGCTTCCTCCTGCTACCCAGAGTACTTCTTAGCCACCACCTTCTACCATTAATAAGAATTTATTTTTAATAAACATTAGCTTAAGTAAAACACAATCAGGAAAATAAATCTACAAAAACATCACATAATGCATCCCCAGTCAAATGTTTAGAATATTCAACATTTTGGGATAATATATGGAGGGTGGATTTGGAGGGGGTTTTTAAAGTGTTCAGAGTTTTAAGTGTTTATTTTTGTAATCCAACAACTTTATCCAAAAATGCAGAAAATTTTTCTGGCTGGCCAGGAGGAAAACATTTCAGTGTTGATAAGTCCATTGACTGTAACAGCCCAGGAAGTGTGCTAAAACAAAAGAAGAAAAATATTAGGTAACATGGGAGAAAATCCCATAATTCATCTGCTACCCACTTGATGACTGAATCTAACTTCCAAGCACATTGTGATGCTTCTCAAACTGCACATGAATTCTAAAGTATTTTAATACTACAAATATACATACTAAGATTAAAGCAGCATGAAGAGACTATATGTCAATATCAATCCAACACATACTTTTTCTCTTATGTCAACTGAAATATTTCAGAAATGTTATTTCACAGAAGATGTGGTCACATGGCTTTGGAACACTTCTCAGGACTGGGCATATGTAATCTGAAGTAAAATTAATTTATGAAAACAGGATAAATGCAACTTAAAGTAACAGCTACCAGATAAGAACAATAAGCTGGGGAGACTTACTAGACCATGCATGAAGATTGTGGAAAAACTTTTTTTGCCAATAATTTGCTATCATAAATACATATACAATTAAGCAATGCACAGCCACCATGCACATTGGTAATAAGGTCCCAAATCACAACATAGAGCTATTCAGAAATTTAATTAAACCAGTCACTTAAATTAGAATAGACATACAACCACCCAGCCCAGATTTGGGGCAAATAAATGATATACCTAAAATAAAAATACAACCAATTACTGATTCTTATGGCATTTGTGTGTATGACTTCCTTGAAATTAATATAACAAACAAAAGACTTCTAAAAAACTGTAAAAAGTGAATAAAGTGGAGACTTGTATAGCTTCCTCTCTTCAACCAAAGAGGATATGTTTGTGAAAACAATGTTTTCTCTTTTTTAATGTACCGACATAAAATCAAAGCTGATTCAACATTTAGAATGAAAATACTCATCAAAAGTGACTGGGCGCAGGGGGGCCATCAGGTGAGAAATTGGGGATCAACAGAGGTGAGGCTTAGAACCTCACGCCCCCTCCCCGTTTTGAGAGAATTCTTCTATATCCGTGGATGTTTTGTTGCCCTTGTCTAGCTTGGATTAATAAATCTATAGGCACAGACCTGATCATCTACATTTGCCCTCTTACAGCACTAAATTATGTTTTCTACCTTTATCTTGCATCTACATACCTCTTCAGCATTTTATTTAAAAAAATAATAATAATAATAATAAGGGAGAAATGTGGGATTCACATATAAATCAAGTATAAAAATCAAACAATCATCATATCTGACTTGATTGTTTATAGTCCATGATGCGTGATCAAAACTGAAAGTTTCTGTGATATGACTGCCCTTGCATTGTTCACCATGTAAGAACTTATTCACTATCTAAGAACTTGGTCACCATGTAAGAACTTGTTCGTTATGCTTCAGAAGATTGGAGACTGTTGAGAATTAGGCTTGGGGTTGATTAATGATTGTGAATTGAGTCCCCTATACAGAATTTTATTGTTGTTAACAACCATTTGATCAATAAATATGAGAGATGCCCTCTCAAAAACAAACAAAAAAAAGTGACTGGGAAAAACTGATTTGCGTAAACCAATTAGGAAGGTGAGAGTTTATTCTCTTTAGAAATGCCTGTTAACCACTAATAATCTCAACTATCCAGGGACAGATATGTCCATTATCTGAAGTGCACATAATTTTGATTAACTGGTTTCTCCCCTGACTCACAATCCTTTCTAGAATGGCTTCTATTATTATAAAACCACCCTGACATTCCCTCTTCTCCATCATTATAGGGAATAGGACACCAACAACTGCTCTTGAAACAATCAATAAATCTGTCTCCTCTCCATGAGAATAGGAATCTGTTTTGTTCAGTGATGTATGCTAAGTGTCTATAATAATGCCTGGCACATAGTAGGCATGCAATAAATATTTAATGATAAACAGCTGTTTATTTTTATTTTAAATTGCCTAAGAGACACAGTAAAGTTGAAAGAAAAGCTCAATATATTCTAGTCAGTTTCTTCTAAGATTCATTTATCTTAATTTCAATTTATTTTAACTTAAAAATTATCTATTTTGTAATACTTCACTGAGGTCTTTACTTTTTACAACATCAAATTAGGATAGCTTTTAAACTCAAACAATTGGCAATTACTGACCTGACTTCTATTGTCTCAAGAAGCATTAGTAAGAAAACCAGCAATTTTCTTCATCCTTCTATTGTGATGCTGATCAGTTCTTGCAGAATTCTAATATACTTCTAGAAAATAATACTTCTTACCATAAAGTAATGCCTCTGCTTAAAATATTCCAATGGCTTCTCATTAAACATAGAATATGTTATATGAGCTGTCCCCACCCAACCTCATTTTTACACTACATTCTTCCTTGCTCACTATACTTCTGTCACACTAACTTTCCCTCTGTTCCTCAAACGCACCAAACTCCAAGCTCAATCCTAACTTAGGGCCTTTTGCAATTGCTGCTGTTCTTTCTGCCTCTAGAGCTTCCCATTACTAGTTCTTCCTTGTCACTGAGGTATCAGCTCAAACGTTATATACCCAGTCATGGCTTCCCTGAATTTATCTAATTAGTCTTCACTCACCACAGCCATTCCATCATCCTGCCTTATTTTCTTCATAACACATTTCACCATGTGAAACTATCTTGATGGCTTATTTATGAACTGTTTACTAACTCCCACAACTAGAACATAAGCACCATGAGAGAAGGGACTTTTTCTCTTGTATTTCCCCTGTACCCATAGCACCTAAGGTAATGGCTGCCACTTATTAGGTTTAGTTGAATTAATGAATGAGTAAAAACTTAACTTAGGGATTCCAGTGCATTTACTGAAGGCAAAACTTCAATTAATAAGCAAATGCATTCCTTGAATAACGAAAATCTAAACAAATTCAAAAACTATATTCTTGTGACTTGCATGCCCAGATGAACATACATACATGTGCATGCACATACACAGATACTCAAATGCAATGAAATAGGCACAGATACTTGAAAGAAATACAACACAGAAATGACAGTTGAAGTGGGAAAAGGTAGGAGGTCAAAAAGACAGAAAGGTTAGGCAGGTGGGCAAGAAGAGCTAGGGAGAGATTAAAGAGGTCAAATCATCAGCCTCTAGCATACCTGCAGGTACAATAGAAGAGATGCCCGTCTTTGTGGAGCTGCTTTGCCAATTCCAGCTGATGATTGTTCATCAACTTTTCATTTACAACCACTATAAGTGGCTTTCCTTTTTCAAGAGTCTCCAAACAACTTCCTGCACCTACAAAAATAAATCAAATGTGTTAATACAGTTTTAAAAAAAATTAAGGTGTTGCACCAAGCTTTACAGCTAGGACTCAAAAGATAAATAACTTGGTTGCAACACTACAATCCAGGCCTTTTAATTATATACATTTAAAATGACAAAAATGTAATTATCAGTTGCTCTCTAATGAAGTGTTATAAAACTGACTTGAAAAACATATTTTTTACCACTGATGACCCATGACTGAGTGCTTTGCCACCTGCCCTCTAGTACTATGCCCTAAGTATGAGCCTCGAATCTAAATCAGACTCAGGTTCAACACACCGTACATGAAACTGACTGGACTTCCATTCAAACACAAGTAGAAAAAGCAACCCTTCAATAGTAAGACGCACCAATAAAGAAAAATTTGCAACACTGTTCATGATTCTGCCTGTGAGGTACCACCCTAAAAATAGTCAAGAATAAATCTCCACTAATGTGCATATATACAATACTTGGGTCAATTCAACTTTTAAATCTAAAATCATTTAGCTATTTTAAATGGGAGCAAAGAGACTGATGAGTGACTAGGCAAAATCTTTAGATGATGCTAGGGTAGTAGTTAAAACAAACTCTAGCACCAGACTTTACCATTTACTGACTAGACAAGTTACTTAACCGCTGTGTCTCAGTTTCTTCCTGTGAAATGCAGACACGACAGTTCATAGGATTGTTTGGGAGAATTCAACAAGTTATATACACAAAGCATGCAAAACCATACCAAAAGCTGTTACTATCGTATACATTTCTAATCACCAAATCTGGTAGTAATGTCTATTTCGAAAGACCTCTCTTCAAACTAGGCTTTTTAAAAACCAAGAAACTTACTTCCTTACTTTTCCAGCAGTCAAAATTGCAATCCTCCCCAAAAACAGTTCTTTTGAAGGTACTGGCAATCTAACTACAACAGGATGGTTCTCTAAAAAGCTGGCAATGAGTTACACAGTATGTGATTGTTAAAGAACATTTTTGAAAGCATTCATTTCACACTCAATTTTAATAAAAATGTACAAAATCTTTCAAAGCTAATTTCTCCATGACCAATCCAATCAATTAGCTGACTGAACACTCCTGCAGCTTAAGCCCAAATATCAATTTCAAGTTCGACAACTCTTTGCATGTGTCATCAGGTAAATTATTTTACCCCTCTGTGTTAAGGGTTTCTTAAAGTTGGGTTATAGTGACTAAATTTTTCTCATCCTTCTATCACCCAGAAACAAATTCTCACCACTAATGTTCTCAAATTGTTATATTCGAGCATTACATTCAAAAGGGCTACAGTGAGTTCCTCTAGTGATTTTACTCTACCTCAAAAGTTAAGATTTGTTACTGTCTACCAAAAACCAAACTCTTTGAGATTCTAAAACACTTTACCTGCGTGACTAATAACAAGATCTGCTTTCTCAAGGTCTTCTTTCAAGGAATTCTTGTACCTGTAAACATCCAGAGTAAATGACTCGGTACTGAATGGCTCAGGTACCACCTTTCCTCTACCTATTTGCAGGACAAGCCGGTTGTAACCAAGTCTCTTGATTATCTAAATAGAGAAAAAAGAAAAAAAAACGGGCTTTTTCAACAGGCTACTGTGAAAACGGCAGTAACAACGAACCCTACGGTCGGTGTTCAGGCCAGAGCACGGGCTGTCAAACAGAATGACCGAATTCAGTAAGTTTTCCAAAACGACTTTTCCCTGTACTGGGCCCGACAAGTTACCTCACTTAGCCGGAATGGACGTAAGCGACCTGGCTAACCAAGCCGTGAAAGAACTGGCCACTCGAGGGGCATGAGATCAGGCAACGACTCTGAAAAAGGTGTCGAAAACTAGTGAGGAGACCAAGTAATTGGCCCGCTCGGCCTCCCGGATGGGGGGGTCGCGAACCACGAGTCCTGAAGAGAAAGCGCGCTCAGGAGACGCCGCGCGCCCGAAAACGCCGGCCGCGAACGCGGCTGCGGCTGGGGGGGCTGAGCGGGGACGACGCGCCTGGCGGGCCCAGCGGAGCGCGCAGAGTAGGCCGGCGCCCACCACGCGGCCCAAAGCGAGCCAGCGGAGGAGCCGGCAAGAGCAGCCCCGGCCCTGCGGAAGAAGGGGCGAAGTTATTGGGCAGAGAGGCGGAGGCGGAGAACCCGAGGAAAAAAGCCGGGGGCGGGGAGAAGGCGCTGGAAAAGGGCGGGGGAGCGATCCGAAGAGGCAGAAGGCCCTGAGGGGCGGAGGAGCCGGAAGAGGGCCCAGCCGGGCGGGTAGAGGAGCTAGCAAAGCGGGCGGCGGCACCTGAGTGAGCGCTGCGGTCAGGCAAGGTTACCGAGGCTAGCGGTAAGGTTGGTGGTGGCAAGCTACAAGCCACAAGCGACAAGCGCAGCGAACAAAGACGCTGCCCGCCCGCTCGCCTCCCCGACTCACTTGCCGACTGGCGTGCGCCGATACGCACGCGATGAGGTCGTCAAAGCTGGTGGTCCCTACAGTGACGAACAGACACTTCATCGCGCGAGTTCGTTCCCTCAATCGCAAGGACCGGATATGACGTAGCAGAATCCAGGAGCGCAGTGACCGCGGGGGGGTGCGGGAGGCGGAAGTCCGCCACGACCGCCATGGGGCGATGGAAAGCAGATCCTTGAGGCGGGGAGGGTGGAGTCAAAGATTACTTATGGCCCACGAGCCGGCCACTGATGACAACCCTTTGCGTGTAAAAGTCAGGGCAGCGTCTCGAGGAGGAGGAGGAGGAGGAGGAGGAGGAGGGAATTGACAGACTTAATTTACCTCTTCAAACTTCGTGGTTAAGAAAGAACAGTGAAGCCTCATACCCTATCCTAAGAGTTCACATAATTGGTTGGATACCACAAATCTTTTCAATGATACTAAGGTTTGGGATTCTTTATTTGCGAACATGTTTTGCCCATATACATTTTAGTGATGGTCTTGCCTCAAGTCTGTTGACTGCATTCCAAAAAAAATGCCATTTCAAAATCATTGGCAATGGTCTCTTACAAATGTGGTTCTCAAGAAGCCAGAGCCCTTATGGGGTCTCTGGGAAGCTGCAGAGTCAAACTCCATTAACAAGTTTCATGTGTAAAATAGAGGCATTAAGACCTGAAACCTACATCTATAATTCATTGAACCCATCCATTGAACCATTTAAAATGTAAAGTTATGATAAAGTATGATGCAATTTAAAGATATATTAACATGAATAAACAGCACAGATAATTACACTCAGGTAGCCAAGTACAAGAGAGGTGATTTCTCAAGACTTCTACTAGCATTAGATCAAGTGCTCTTTTTCATTCTAATGTCTTCTGTATTTCCTGATTAAAATCTCCCTTTAACCCATATTTATGCTTTGTCCTGCCTGATCATATACAGGAAGAAAGCTGTGAGAAGAAATTATTTTAAAAGAGAAAGAGGATTGGAGGTGAATTAGGGCTAAAACATACGCTGAAAAAACCTCAAGTCTATTTCTGCTGGATTCTTTATATCTTGTAGCTTGTTTAATTGCCTTTTTGAGGAGTGGTATTTTGCTATCCTTTTCTTGATGCCAAATTTCATGAACTAATGATGCAGTGCAGCTATGGTTCATAATGACAAATGTAGAAAGACTGGTTAAATAGTAAAACATAAGCATAGTTATATTTTCTGCCCAATAAGAGTAATAAACTATGAGTACTGATTAAACTATAAAGACAACAAATATTCCAAAGTATTCAGAAAATCAGAAAGGCCTTTACCTCTTGTGTCTGTAAGATCTTTTCATATATCTGAAAAATATTAAAGGAGCACTGTTTAATTAGCTCAGAGTGAATAAACATATATATAAATCAAATAGGCTTAAATTTCCAGAATATAAGAAAATCGAACTTATAATTTAAATGTGCTAGACTTAATAAAACATATTGCACAAGCTGATCCACAAATGTTTTAAGAATCCAAGATTACATAATTAATGGAAAATTTTATTAAGTCTTTTCTCTGTTATATTAGTGTTAAATGTAATACAAGCATGCATTTTATTTTACTTGGGTGTTTTTCCTAAACTCACACATGCTTACTGATCAAATAAATTAATGTTACTTTGAAAATGTTTATAATTATGAAAAATAGAAATTTGTTTTCAACTACATTAAATCAGTATTCTGACAAACTTTATTTCAACAACAACTGTTTTATAGTATACCAGCTTGAGAATAATTTTCAAAATCTTTAAGCAACTAAAAGTTGTGGCCTGACATTAAATTGAGTAAATTAATGGTTAATCATTGCACAGCTATTTTATAAGTAAAATGTTGAAACACTGGTTTATACTAAGCATAATGCTAAATTGATATCCTTTTGCTTCATACTTTGAAATGCTATAGAGAAGCTATATCTTGGAGTTGTGGAATATGTTCATTTTCACCATTTTAAGAAGTTATGAAAAAGTTTTGATGGCTATAGAAAATTTTGTCATGTACATTCTAAAGGTCTGCTAGTCTGTTAAAATGCTTGCATAAATCAGACAGTTCTCAATTATCTACCCTGCACCTGTCTTTTTATAATAAAGGTTAGTGTAACTCTGGGGAGAGGATATCCCGGGGCAAAATACCTAGCTGAAACCGAAATCAGTCAAAGGGAGAAATAAAGTTTAAAACCCATTTATTGTTTACAAACAGCGGTCCGGGGTCGTCTCTCTCCTGCTCCATCAGAAGCAAGCGAATACCCGTCCCCTCCAACCTCTCAGGTTCAGATAAGCCCTGGGTTGCCCAGGTAATTACCAATTAATATGGAGATGAACTACCTTTCTCCACCCCTTAGGAACCCCTGTTGATATGGAAGTGCACTAAAGGGGGGGAGAGAGAGAGATTCTGGAAATACTGCAATTTTACCCACAGTTAGCCACTTTGGTTAAAATTTAGAATTAATATAGGTGGTTGAGGGTCTTCAAGGAGTAACAGTAACAGAGAATTACAACAGTATATTTGTATGTACTTTGGTTTTTCAAGGAAAAAGAAGTTTTTTTTCTAAAGCAGAGTTTTGATTCCCAGACTCCTTTATACTCTTAAAAATTGTTGAGAACCTCAAAGAGCTTTTGGTTACGTGGATTATAATGTGAGTTATAACTATTGATATTTACCATATGAGACTAAAAATGAGAAAGTTAAAAAATATTGATTCATTGGAAAGTAGCAATGAGAAACACATTGCATGTTAATCTAAATGACCTAATTTTTATGAAAAATAACTATATTTTTCAAACCAGAATTTTCCTGAAAAGAATAGCATTGTTTCACATTTTTTGCAAATCTCTTTACTATCTGAGCTCACAGAAGAGAAATGAATCCTTGTATCTGCTTCTGCATTTAATCTATTGCAATATCATAGCCTCTGGAAAATATTGTATGCTCATGAAAGGGTGAGAGTCAAAAAGACAAATAACATTTTAGTATTATTATGAAAATCATTTTGACCTCACAGATCCTCTAAAAGAATACAAGAGAGTATAAAAAAGGACAAAGTTTAGAAAGTGAATTTTATTTACCTTGGTTTATAATACCTGAGCCTGAAACAAAGCTATAAAATATATTAAAATGTTTACAGTACTCCCTCAGTTTAAATAGTCTTGTTTCCTTTATTTAGCAATGAATGTTTCCTCCTACAGTATAAAAGGCCATTCTTTAAGTGTAATCTTGCCTAGAGATTCTATGTCTTTCAAGAATAATTTTCTATGACTTAAGTTGCCTTTAAAATCTAAAAACAAAACAAAAGGAACAAAACAGTAGTAGACTCATAGACACTGAAAAGTGGCTGGAGGTTATCATGGGAGAGGGGTTGGGGTAAGTGGATAGGGTGGGTGAGGGGGATAAAGGGGCACCAAATCTCAATTGTAATATAAGTTGGTCATGGGGATGGAAGTGCAGCATGGAGAGTGTAGTCAGTGGTTCTGTAACATCTTTCAATGTTAATAACTATTTGTTCGGGGTGAGGATTTAATGCGTGTAACTATTGAATCGCTGTGTTTTATACTTGAAACCAATATAATATTGTATATCAACTATACTTCAGTAAAAAATTAAAATTAAAAAGTTGCCTTTATCATGTCCTTAATAATTTAAGGGGAAAAAAACCCCAGAGCACAGAGGCTCTTCACTTACAATAGTGTTATCTTCTGTTTCTTTTCAAATCTTTATTTGTACAGTAATCCCCATCTCATCCATGGTTTCACTTTCTACAGTTTGTTACCCACTGTTAAGTATGGTCCAGAAGCAGATTATCTTGCTGACATATCCTTAAGAAACTAGGTAACCTAGCCTGAACTTTTAAAATACTGTTGAAATGAAAATATTGATTAGTAAACCATAGAGGAAAAAATCTTTTTTGTCCCTTTATCTTTCTAGGTTCTCCACCTGGAACCTTGCAAATTTAGACTAGCAAAAGACAGATCAACAAGGGAAAAGCAAACAGAAGTTTATTAATATGTGCATTATGCCTACATTGTTCTCCTCACTTCATCTCATCATATAGGAATTTTATCATCTCAGTTATCACAAGAAGAAGGGTAAGTACAGTATAATAAGATATTGTGAGAGGGACCACATTCACATAACTTTTATTATAATATATTGTTATAATTGTTCTGTTATTGTTAATTATTGTTAATCTGTACTGTGCCTAATTTATAAGTTAAACTTTATCATGGGTATGTAAATACAGGAAAAAACAGTGTATATAGGGTTTAGTACTGTCCAGAGTTTCCAGCACCCACTTGAGGTTTAGGAATCCCCCACCAGTAAGGGGGACTGCTGTGCTTTGATTAAATTGGTTTTTCACTCATGAGCCTGTCTAATCAAGTGCTCAAATCTCTGGAAACTTAATTTTGCCTTCCCAAAATCAGTTCCTAAATTTAGAACAAATAAAATTTTCAGGGTATACTTTATACCTAAAACTAAAAATTTTATACATAAAACCATGAAGACTTCTCAGAGGGCCTCTGGAATCACTAAGACTTGCTTGCTATCCTTATAAAGAGATATTGGGAAATAATTATGTTTGTTTAATGTATTACTATTATCAAGTCGCATGGGAAGAGCTACCAGATCAAGAGACATTCAACCTCCCCTAAATTAAGTTTATTTTGAAATATTAATTAAGTAATAAAATATTATTACTTAAACATTTCAGAAATTATATGCTTTATGGGAAGCCCCTGATGATTTGTCAGTGCCCTCCCTGTCCTTCAGAGGTAATACTCTTTTGCCTTCAGGGGTAACCCTCACCTCATCAAAACTCCTAAGAAATTGTTATATACTGTACTCCAATACTGAATTTAACTTCTCTCTATTAAGATAGAATTAGCAATAGCAATAAATTAACTACAGCCATTAAATCTGTTAATGTTCCTGTTTACTCTAAAGCTTACCTGATGCTTCTACCATAAACTACTAGAATTTGTATCTTCAACAAAGAACAGATTCAGAACCTCATAGAAAAGAACCATACCAAGTACTTGAAGTGATTGGAACTTCAAAGAATAGACTTTGGGGTTCAGGGTTCTGAAATGAGTTTGTTAGGAAGGAAAGGACTCGGCTCGGTGTCGCTGGGAAATCAGATATAGTGAGACGAGAGACCAAAGTCAAGAAAGCAAAGTACGTTTCAGTGCACTCTGCATAGAGTAACAGAGCAGGCCTGCCTAAGGTGAGACAGGCCGGGGTGCTCATTCTGAGGCTTCTTTTATGTGGTTTTGGCAGGGCAGAGAGGTCCTTGATTGAGAGCTGTCGGCTCTCTAAGCTTGTTCTAATTGGTGAAATGGGGGATGTGCTGTGTCTGTGCTTCTGATGTTTCTTATCTGGGGGGACCCTGGACATTTCCTGAGTCACTCTTGGACCCTATGGCTTCATCTGATTAACTCTCTGTGTCATTTTTGTCTTTCTGATTCTGTTTGATCAACTCCCTGAGTCATCTTTGGGGGGCCCTTTCTCCTTTCCATCCTGCCCATTTCTGTCTTTCTGCCTAACAATATCACTTAGATAACATTCAGAGCATACCAGTGAACTGAGGCAACATTTCCAGGGCTCTTTCATAATCCAATAAAATGCACAAACCACTATAGAATCAGATAACCAGGCAGAAAGTTGCATGTTGTAAAACATTTGCTTATAATCTCTGGTTTGTGGGTCCATTATGTTCTTGAAAAGTTGCCAAAATTTGACTCTCCCTTTCCTCCCCCTCTTCACAAATGTTGATGCCAATTATCTGACTTTAAGGGACACCAAAATAATTATTTCTTGGCTACACAGGTCAAATCTTGGATTAAAATAATACTACAAAATTATGAGTCAATTTTGGGAGAACCATAAAGAAAATGGTTTAATTTTAAAGGGTAGCAAAATACCCCACCCCAAAATATGGTGCTTTGACATAAGGATTATTTTAAGCTGAAGGCTATTGGGAAGAAGCAGATACATAAAATAAACACTCTGCTTACCTTTATTTGCCTAGAAGTTATCATAAAGGTGTTCCCTCCCCTCTACCAGGAAGGAAGAAGCTAACCACCAGAGATAATTCTACATGGAATACCATAGGAATCTACATATCTACATAGCAAACTTTACTAATTAACCCTTAGGATCCATTTCTCCCATTTGTTTACCATTTGTTACCCAAGAAACTCACAGTCCTTTTCCTTTGTCTTGTCTCTTCTCTTAAAATGTATTTTTTTGTTGAGATGCTATATAAGCTCAAGTTATAACTACCCCCTTTAGGTACTCATCATTGAGTACTCCTATGTGTGTGCATAATGCACATATTAATAAACTTCTGTTTGCTTTTCTTTTGTTGATCTGTATTTTGCCAGTCTAAATTTGCAAGTTTCCAGGTGGAGAACCTAGAAAGATAAAGGGCCAAAACAGATTTTTTCCACTATGGTTTACTAATCAATATTTTTATTTCAACAGTATTTTAAAAGTTCAGGCTAGGTTACCTAGTTTCTTAAAGATACTAGTGAGTAAAATGAAGGACTTCATTTACCCAAGAGTGTTCAAGAGAGCTAATAAAATCAAGATTCAAAAAGAAATTTAAAAATATATAAGAATAAATGAAGAAGCAGAAGCAATTAATTCAAATAAATTGGATCCAAGTGTTAGGCTTAGGTTGAAAAACTATACAAGTATAAAACTGGGTTTTTAATGGGCTGTGATGAATGACAGCTGGTCGCGACAATGAGGTAGGGCCAAGGACATGGGACAAGCATCATGATTAACTTTTCCTGGCTATGATGAAAAATGCTGAGATATAAACAGTATAGTAAGAACAGGAGTGACCCCATCTTAAGACTAATATTCCATTTTCAAAAGCAGAGAGTTGAAAAGTAAAATTCCTAACATATTCTCTGCTAATTAGGCAATAACCTCACAGTCTACCTCAAGGCAGGGCAAGCAGTCTTAACTGATATGTCCTCACTGCTTGAGAGTAACCACTATCTTGGAGAAGAACAGAATAAATAAACCCCTTGTGTTAGGTTTATTTAGCAGAATTAGCTGGAGGTCTGATAATAAAGGAAAGGAGGAGACACTGTGTCTCTCACCAAAGATAAACACCTTGAGACCACAAGTCAAGCCTATGCCCAACAACCACCCCCTCTGCCCTTTGCCCCATTACATTTCTTTTAAACTTACTTAGTTTTGTAAAGTTTGTTATGTAGAAGTTGAGATTTCTCCTAGTGCAACAACACTACTTGAGTATATGCCTCTTGTATGGTATTCTTAACCCC
The DNA here is from genome assembly GCF_040802235.1 of Manis javanica. Taxonomy (NCBI): domain Eukaryota; kingdom Metazoa; phylum Chordata; class Mammalia; order Pholidota; family Manidae; genus Manis; species Manis javanica. The sequence goes on along the minus strand of NC_133174.1, from coordinate 102,397,660 downwards.
CTGTTGTGTAAAAAAGACAGAATCCCCAAACTTTCAGTGTGCCTCCTCTCTGTGAATGCCTGCATTTTCCTTTCCTTAAGTGCATACTTTCAAATAAAGTTTTCTCACTGCTCAAATTATTGCGATTTGTCTCTATGCTATTTCATTTTATTTCCAAGTCTTCACTCTGTCTCCACTTTACTCCTATTAAGTAGGAAGGCGCTGCTGAAAGCTCAGATTTGGACCTGCATGTTTCTGTTGCCTGGGTGACCTGGATGAATGAAACTGCAGCTGTGTGATCTGCTCTTGGTAGCTGACCTGGAAATCTCCTTTCTTTGGGAAGTTCTCAGAACATAATCTCACTCCATCCTGTGATCCATGGCTCCTCCAAATCCTGGAGTAGTAGTGGCTAGTCCCCATGCCATGCAGACCCAAGCAGACACAGGATGCCAGATGACTCTGCTTCAGGAGTTGGCAAGGGAATCTGCCCTAGGCCAAGAACTTTCCCTCTGCAATTTCTTGTTCTCTGCTGCCTGCAAGGCAGCTGCCCTTCCCTGCTGCTCTTGTTTTAATGAATTCCTTCCTTACCTACACTCATCTGACCTGCTTGAGAATTCTTTCTCGACCAGAGTCAAAAAATCACCCCTCTCCAGGTTCAGGTTTCTCCTAGTGCTTCGCCTAGTGCACAGGGAGAGACCTTTCCAGACGCAGCTGTTTGGCAGCAACACTATTTGAGGTATTAAAGGCAGGGAAAAAAACTAATTTTTACTGAACACTCCTGATGTGCCAAGCATGGTGGTAGACACATTACATGTCTGATCTCTTTATATCAGGCTTAAATTATAAGGGTTTTAAAATTCTATCTGTATGTGAGTTTGGTGCTTATAAAAAATTACTCTTCAAATCATACTAAAGCTACAATATTGCTAAAATAATTAAAATGAACCTTTCTGATTTTCACTCCACATTCCTTCTAAGGCTACAAAAAAATGATCAAAAATTATGAAATCAAACCAATTACCAGCAACGAAATTGAAGCAGTAATCAAAAAACTACCCAAGAACAAAACCCCCGGGCCAGATGGATTTACCTCAGAATTTTATCAGACATACAGAGAAGATATAATACCCATTCTCCTTAAAGTTTTACAAAAATTAGAAGAGGAGGGAATACTCCCAAACTCATTCTATGAAGCCAACATCACCCTAATACCAAAACCAGGCAAAGACCCCACCAAAACAGAAACTACAGACCAATATCCCTGATGAACGTAGATGCAAAAATACTCAACAAAATATTAGCAAACCTACCAGTGGAGCCAAGATGGCAGGGTGAGTAGAGCAGCGGAAATCTCCTCCCAAAACCACATATATTTTTGAAAATACGACAAATACAACTCTTCCTAAAAGACCAGAACACACAGGACAACAGCCAGACTACATCCATCTGTGAAAACCCAGCACCTCGCGAAGGGGGTAAGATACAAGCTGCAGCCCCATGGGACCTCACCCCAGCTCCCGGCGGGAGGAGAGGAGTTGGAGCAGGGAGGGGGAGGGAGCCCAGGACTGCTAAATAGCCAGCCCTAGACATCCGCACCAGAGCGCAGACACAGCGCATGCGTGGGGTGCTTGAAACTAGGGAAACAGGACAGTAAGACCTGTGAGCAGGTACCTGCAGCTGGTGCCCTGGGGACAAAGAAAAGGGAGTGCTTTTTGAAAGTCTTAAAGGGACAGGGACCCCATAGCTGGACTGAAGTGACCCAGGACACTCACCCAGCAGTTGGGAATCCCAGGGAACTCCGGGCACCCTAACCCCCTGGGCAGCAGCACACCTTAGAGGCCCCTCACAGAGATAAATAGCCTTCTGGCCGTTTCCCCTCTGATGCGGCTCCGCAATATCGGAGCAGCACCTTGAGGCAGGTCATGCCCACAACAACCACCGAGCTAAACTCCATTGCAGCCAGGCAAGAATCAGAAGCCCTGTCTGCATGCAGCTACCCAGCACAAGCCGCTAGAGGTTGCTGTTCTCCCAGAAGAGGAAAGCCACAAACCAACAAGAAGGGACGTTCTCCCAGCCATCACAAGCGCAAATTCCTCAAACTATCTCTATTGCCATGAAAAGTCAGAATTTGAGACAGACCAAAATCACAGAGTCAACCCCTGAGAAGGAGATAGACCTAACCAGTCTTCCTGAAAAAGAATTCAAAATAAAGGTCATAACCATGCTGATGGAGCTGCAGAAAAATATACAAGAGCTAAGGGATGACGTCCGGAGGGAGATTACAGAAATGAAACAGTCTCTGGAAGGATTTATAAGCAGAATGATAAGATGCAAGAGGCCATTGATGGAATAGAAACTAGAGAACAGGAATGCATAGAACCTGATGCAGAGAGAGATAAAAGGATCTCCAGGAATGAAACAATATTAAGAGCACTGTGTGACCAATCCAAAAGGAACAATATCCACATTATAGGGGTACCAGATGAAGAAGAGAGAGAAAAAGGGATAGAAAGTGTCTTTGAAGAAATAATTGCTGAAAACTTCCCCAAACTGGGAGAGGAAATAATCGATCAGACTACAGAAGTACACAGAACTCCCAACAGAAGGGACCCAAGGAGGACAACATCAAGACATATAATAATTAAAATGGCAAAGATCAAGGACAAGGACAGAGTTTTAAAGGCAGCTAGAGAGAGGAAAAAGGTAAACTACAAAAGAAAACCCATCAGGTTATCATCAGACTTCTCAACAGAAACCTTACAGGCCAGAAGAGAATGGCATGATATATTTAAAGCAATGAAACAGAAGGGCCTTAAGCCAAGGATACTGTATCCAGCATGATTATCATTTAAATATGAAGGAGGGATTAAACAATCCCCAGACAAGCAGAAGTTGAGGAAATTTGCCTCCCACAAACCACCTATACAGGGTATTTTAGAGGGACTGTTCAAGATGGGAGCACTCCTAAGACTAAACAGATGTCACCAGAGAAAATAAAATCACAGCAAAGAAAGCACACCAACCAAATACTAACTAAAGGCAAAAAATAAAATCAACTACACACAAAAGCAGTTAAAGGAAACACAAAACAGCACAGAATAAAACAACCAATATATAAAGAATGGAGGAGGAGGAATAAGAAGGGAGAGAAGTAAAGAATCACCAGACAGTGTTTATAAGAGCTCAATAAGTGAGTTAAGTTAGACAGTGAAGGGTCCCCACCAGTAAGATGGCAAACTTCTGGCTTCTCTTCGGGGTCCTCAGCTCCTGCTGGCGCCACCTGAAGCCCAATCACCTCTCGGCCCCCTCCCAATCCCAGCACCTAGCCAACAGCCACCAGCCCCGTAGAAGTGACACCTCAATCAATTCATGCCCCCTCCTATATAACCCAGCACCTTTCCCTAATAAAGCGGAACTCTCCGGTGAATTGCTGCTATGTGTCGCTCCTTTCCTTTCATTGGTGCCGAAACCCGGGAGACGGGACACCCCAACTGGGCCCCGTCTTCCCCCCGACACCAGCAGCAGCTTGCCCTCGTCCTCTTTTTCCGGCGCTGGCTCCTCACACTCACCACTCCTCTCTGGCCTTTAGGTAAGTTTTCCCCCCGGAGTGGGCCACTCTTCCCCGAGCTATTGCAGTGCCATTGACCATGATCGTCCGGCAAGGCCCTGACGCTCGGGGATGAGGAGGGAACTCTCCCCGCCTCAGGCCTTCATGGCTGCGGCGGACCCTCAGGCCCCTCCTCCAACAGCCATAAATCCCCACCTCAAGCCTTTACAGCTGCGGCGGACACTCAGGCCCCTCCTCCAACAGTCATAAATCCCTGCCTCAGGCCTTCACGGCTGCGGCCGACTCTCAGGCACCCCCCTCCAACAGCCATAAACGAGGTGACTCCTTTGTGGATGAGAACGTTCCCTTTCCCCCCCTCCTCCTTCTGCTCCATCTGCCGAAAACGCCTAGCGCTAGGTACCTCGAGACTCCGGCACTCTGCCTTCTTAGGGAAGTCTGGGTGACGACCCACACTTCCTAAGAAATTCCGACTCATATACGAGTTTCCGCAGACCACCAAGGATCATCGGGGACGCCCTTTGTCTCCTTGTGGTCTGCTTCCAGTCCGAGGATCTCTGTTCGTCTTCCCCTGTTTGTCTCCTTCTCTGTCCTTTAGCCATGGGAGCCTCCTCATCCCTCCCTGAAGGTTCACCTCTTGAATGCCTGCTTAAGCATCTGGCTACCCTCTCCCTGACGCCTGATATAAAACCAAAACTTCTCCGTAAATATTGCTCCAAAGATTGGCCGACATACCCCCTAGACAATAACAACCAATGGCCTGCAGGGGGAACTCTTAATCCTAACATCACTCGCAATCTTTTTAACTACTGCCAGCGCCTGAAAAAATGGAAGGAGATTCCCTATATCGAAGCTTTCCGCCTCCTCCTCTCCCCGCCCCCTCCCAAGTTCTCCTAGCCTGCAAGCCACCACCCCCGCAAAAGCCTCCCGTTCACTCCCTTCCCCTTCTTCTCCTACAATAGCCCTTCTCCCTTCCTCCCCCACCATCTCCTCCTCCATCTCACCTCCTCCGCCTTCGTCCCCCGCAGATTAAGCCTGAGCCTTTCAGCCCCCCCTTTAACTAGGTCCCAAGGGCCTCCTCCATCTTTGCCCTCATCACCTGTTTCTCCCCTGTTAGGGACCGCCTTTGTCTTCTCACATGTTTGTAGAGAGAATGGGAAAGCACCTCCCCCCATGTCTGAACGCAACATGGGAAAGCACAAGCTAAACAAAAACTGGTGCAGTCCTTAGAAGTTATCTGTCCACAAAAACATGTGCAGTCCTTAGAAGTTATCTGTCCACAAAAACATATCTTGCCAAGACTCCTCACTCTGAAAATAGGGAGACCTTAAAGATGTGTAGAAACACCGCCCCTGCTTCTAAATATGCCCTTCCCCCACTTGCGGATGTGGCAGGAATGGAGAACAAAGAACATTCTGTTTACGCATTCCATAAGCAATTAACTAGAGCCCTGCTGCAGCTCAGTTAGTAGAGCATGGGACTCTTAATTCAGAGTCATGAGTTCAAGCCCAACTAGAGCGGCAGAAGTAAGCAGCTGAGCTGCTAGCTGGCGACATGTGGGACCGATTCTATCTTTCTTTATTTTCTTTGCCCCCCTTCTGCACTTCAGGACCTGCTCGACTAGGCACAGCTAGACCGCGTCACTCCCCCACAGACTGAGCCAGAACCCTTCAGTCCCCCTCAGACTCAGTCCCGAGAGCCTCCCAAAATTATCGCCCCCCTCCGGGAGGTAGCAAAATCCAAAGGCATCGTGCGCATTCACGTCTCTTTCTCCTTAAGAGATTTAGCCCAACTAGAGAAACGCCTAAGTTCCTTTTCCACTGATCCCATGACATACATCAGGGAGTTTCAATGGACCCTCCAGTCTTACAGCCTCACACATCATGACATTTTCATGCTCCTGGCCAATACTCTCCTCCCTGAAGAATGTAGACGAGTTTGAGACTTCGCCCAAATGCAGGCTACCGAAACCCACAGGACTGACCCCACCTATCCCCCTGGCCCCACTGCTGTCCCCGAACAAGACCCACACTGAGATTGTAACACCGCCATGAGTCTCTGCTCTTGAGATATTTTTGCCTCCTGCTTAATAGCAGGTCTGAAAAAGGCAGCTCGTAAAGTAGTCAATTTTCAAAAGCTCCAAGACATAATTCAAAAGAGAGACGAAACCCACTCTGAGTTCTTAGACAGACTCACTCAAGCCCTATTACAGTATACCAGCCTGGACCCAGAAACACCTGAAGGAAGACATGTCCTTATGACATACTTCCTAGCTCAAGGCTACCCCAACATTAAAGCTAAACTCAAAAAGTTAGAACAGGGCCCCACTACCCCACAGACTGAGATCCTAACAGTGGCCTTTAAAGTCTTCCATAACCGGGAGGAGGAGAAAGAACGCCGTAAACAAAAGCCTGATCAGGCCAATTTCCAGATGTTAGCCCAGCTGATAAAACCACAACCTGGGCGCCCCTCTACAAACAAGCCCCCCCCCCAGGAGCTTGTTTCAAGTGCGGAAAAGAGGGACATTGGTCAAGGGCGTGCCCCTCCCCCAGATCTTCTACCATCCCATGCCCCAGATGCCACAAAAAGGGCCACTGGGGGTCTGATTGCCCAACCACCCGAAGGGGAAGCTGGACGAACAACCCTCATCCTAAGCCTGCCATAGTGGGGCTGGCAGAATAAGATTGACGGGGCCCGGGGGCTTCCCGCCCGACCATTTCCATCACCAAACAGGAGCCCAGGGTTACTTTAACAGTAGACGGTTGCCCCATCTCCTTCCTCCTAGATACAGGAGCCACCTTCTCAGTCTTGCGAGAATACCGGAGCCCTACCATGCCTGCCATTACTCCTATAGTCAGGGTAAGAGGTAAACAGATTTTCCCATTAACCCCCCCCCTTTTATGCACAATCCTAGACAATTCCATACCTTTCTCCCACTCCTTCCTGGTTATGCCCCAGTGTCCCATCCCTTTACTAGGACGAGACATCCTTTCCCTCCTCCACGTTTCCATAACTATAACCACTCCCACAGCCCCCAGTACTCCCTTTCTGATGGCACTCATAGCCAACGACCCCCCTCTACACAATGAAAGCTCTAGTTCCACCCTCATACACCCTGTAAATCCCAAAGTTTGAGAAATTACAAGCCCCTCCGTAGCCCTATGTCCCCCTGCCTCTATCAAATTACATGACCCCTCTCAGTATATCTGTCAGGCCCAACACCCCCTAACCACTTCAGCCCTCATAGGCCTCCAACCCATCATTCAAGATCTCTTAAACAAAAATTACCTCAGACCCACTCACTCCCCATTTAATACCCCCATATTAGCTGTTAAAAAAACCAATAGATCTTTCTGCCTTGTCCAAGACCTTCACCTCATCAACATAGCTGTTGTCCCTATCCATCCCTTAGTTCCAAATCCATACAGCCTTTTATCGCAGATCCCTGCCTCGGCTTCCCACTTCTCAGTCCTAGATCTCAAAGACCCATTTTTCTATCCCTCTAGACCCCTGCTCCCAAGATTTTTTCATCTTCACCTGGACGGACCCATACACAAGACATTCTGAACAACTCACTTGGACAGTTTTGCCACAAAGCTTCCAAGATAGTCCCCATATTTTTAGACAGGTCCTAGCTCAGGACCTCAAACAGTTTAATCATGATCACTCCAAGTCCACCTTATTATAATACATGGACAATCTTCTACTCTGCAGTCTCTCGTGAGAACAGTCTCAACTTGACACTGCCTCCCTACTTAACCTTCTAGCGTCCAGAAGTTACCGAGTATCCCCCGTCAAAGCTCAAATCTCTTCCCCTCCTGTCACTTACCTCAGATTCCTTCTATCTCAACAAAGAAAGTCCATTACCTTAGACAGAAAATAGCTCCTCTCTGACCTGCCCATTCCCAAAACCAAGACAGAAATCCTTTCCTTTCTAAGCCTGGCTAGATATTTTAGAGCGTAGATCCCTAACTTCTCCCTGCTCCCTGTTGGCAAGACCCCTATACAACCTCAGCAAGAGCCCCCCCTAAAAAACCATTATCCTCCTCACCCCGACACTCCTTCATTAAGCTCTGTCAAGCCCTTGTGGAAGCCCCAGCTCTCCATCTTCCTGATTTGTCGAAGCCCTTCTCATTATACATTCATGAGAGGTCCAGTCAAGCTCTAAGAGTCCTAGGCCAATATTATGGCCCATCCTTTGCCCCAGTAGCTTATCTCTCCAAGCAATTAGACCCCACAGTTCGGGGATGAGCCCCCTGCCTACGAGCATTAGCCGCTAGACAGCTCTTGCAGAAAGAAGCTCATAAACTGACATTCAGGGCGCCCCTTACCATTCTGTCCCCACATCACCTAAAAGATCTCTTAACCTACAAAAGTTTACAGACTCTCCCTCCCTCCAGACTCCTGACCTTACTGTCCTCTTTCCTCCAAAATCCCGTTTACCCCCTTTGCCATCCATACCCGAATCATGACTTTTTCCTCCTTTACTGCTCTCTCGCTTTTTTTCCTCATTCCTATTGTCTTCCCCACCACCCCAGCCTCCTTTGTATGGCGATTCAAAGTCAGACAGACTTACACACAGCATCAAACAAAAGTTACTGCCCTCATTGCCACACCAGACTGCCCTCTGAAAAGCTGCTCTGAGCCTTTATACCTCCACTTTCCTCCCTCCACTGAAGTGTTCACTAGCAGCTACCCTTATTCTCCCTACCTCTGCTTCCTCTATGACCAAAAACAAGCCTATTGCAGGCGATGGCCAGACACCTACAGGAGATGTCCCTACTGGTCTTGTGCCATTCACTACATGAGTAACTTCCAGTACCCACAGTATTACTCCTCCAACCATTTCATGAAATATCCCAACGGCTCATTCTCCTTATCAATCCCAGATCCCTGGGACTCTCGATGAGCTGCCAGAGTCACAGCCTCAGTTTACTATGGGGGGGGGTCCTCGACCCCCACGGTACCCTTCATATCTCTCAAAAGTATGTTCCCTCTCATTCCCAGATCTCTCAAGTTGCATCAGATATCAGACATTCCGAAAAAGTCATTATCCAAACTCTTGATGGTGCCTCTTCATCTTCTTATCCCCGCCCCTCTTCCCATTTCTCCTACTCTTCATTACAGCTCATTCAGGACACCACCATCTTTCTCAACCACACCCTTAACACAGCCAATTGTTTCTTGTGCGCATCACTACAGCGCCCACTGCTGGCCGCCGTGCCCCTTAATATTTCCAACTACTCCTTCCATGCAGAAGGACAACCTCTCCGCCCCCTGGCAGACATACCCCTATGGGAACCAGAATACACAGATAATCTCACCATCCACCACTGTGTAGGCCCAATTCCACCCCCCTCCAGTGCACTTCACTGCCTCTCTATCTACACCCCTACCTCCGGCTCTAAGACTTTTACACAACCGGGACACTTCTTTTAGTGTAATGGCAGTCTTTTCAACTCAGTGCCTCTCAACTCTAATACACCCTGCATTCTCATCACCCTAATCCCACAGCTTACACTTAACAGCATGGCAGAATTTCTTGACCTCCAACCTCCCTTGCCCTCATGCACAAAAAGAGCTGCTTTCCTTCCCATCATGGTCAGTAGCTCTTTGATCACCTCAGCCATTGGGGCAGGGTTTTCGGGAGAAGCCTTGGGTCACTCTCTATGGGCAGTTAGAGATCTCAACGCCAAACTTGAGGAAGCCCTGACATCCACTGCCGATTCCCTAGCCTCTCTCCAAAGACAGGTCACTTCGCTAGCTAAGGTCACCCTTCAAAACCTGCAGGCCCTAGATCTGCTTACAGCCAAGAAGGGCGGCACCTGCGTCTTCTTCTGACAATAGTGCTGCTATTACATCAACGAATCCGGCATTGTAGAAACTGACATTACCAAACTCACCGACCTTGCCTCCAGTCTCCACTCTGCTTCCAATTCCAACCCATTCTCTTCAATACTAACAAACCCCCTCCTCACCTAGCTCTGGCCCATTGCAGGCCCCATAATAATCATTCTTCTTGCCTGTCTCTTCTTACCCTGTATAATAAAGTTCATCAAATCCCAAGTCAGAAAAATCTCTAATCAAGCTTTCAACCAGTTTTTACTCAGGAACTACCAGCTTCTGGCCACAGAAGATTCCTCAGCCTCACATGACCTCCTCACCACATGCTGAGATGGACCTCTCTCTCCACTGGAAACTGTTCCTGGAAACAATGGCCGCAGACGCCTGGCTCCTGACACCCATATCCTCTTAGCACCATTAGAATCAACAGGTCCTTGACCTATAGTTACAAAGAACCTTCATTAATTTCCAACCTGAAGAAGTCCACATCTACTCATCCTTACTGTGGAGAATCCTATCAACCCTTTCCTCCCAATCCTCAAACCCTCACTCCCTTCTACGCCCCTGTTCAGCAAGAAGCAGTCAGAGAGAAGGCAACGTCCACAAACCCATAGAGGAGAAAGGGGGGAATGAAGGGTCCCCACCAGTAAGATGGCAAAATTCCGGCTTCTCTTCGGGGTCCTCAGTTCCCGCCGGCGCCACCTGAAGCCCAATCACCTCTCGCCCCCCTCCCAATCCCAGCACCTAGCCAACAGCCACCAGCCCCGTAGAAGTGACACCTCAATCAATTCATGCCCCTTCCTATATAACCCAGCACCTTTCCCTAATAAAGCAGAACTCTCCGGTGAATTGCTGCTATGTGTCGCTCCTTACCTTTCAGACAGTAAGATACTAAAGAAGCTAACCTTGAACCTTTGGTAACCATGAATCTAAAGCCTGCAATGGCAATAAGTACATATCTTTCAATAGTCACCCTGAATGTAAATGGACCAAATGCACCAATCAAAAGACACAGAGTAATAGAATGGATAAAAAAGCAAGACCCATCTATATGCTGCTTAAAAGAAACTCACCTCAAACCCAAAGACATGCACAGACTAAAAGTCAAGGGATGGAAAAAGATATTTCATGCAAACAACAGGGAGAAGAAAGGTGTTGAAGTACTAGTACCACACAAAATAGACTTGAAAACAAAGAAAGTAACAAGTGATAAAGAAGGACATTATATAATGATAAAGGGGTCAGTCCAACAAGAGGCTATAACCATTATAAATATATATGCACCCAACACGGGAGCACCAGCATATGTGAAACAAATACTAACAGAACTAAAGGAGGAAATAGAATGCAATGCATTCAATTTAGAGGACTTGAACACGCCACTCACCCCAAAGGATAGATTCACCAGACAGAAAATAAGTAAGGACACGGAGGCACTGAGCAACACACTAGAACAGATGGACGTAATAGGCATCTATAGAACTCTACATCCAAAAGCAACAGGATACACATTCTTCTCAAGTGCACATGGAACATTCTCCAGAATAGACCACATACTAGGCCACAAAAAGAGCCTCAGTAAATTCAAAAAGATTGAAATTCTACTAACCAACTTTTCAGACCACAAAGGTATAAAACTAGAAATAAATTGTACAAAGAAAACAAAAAGGCTCACAAACACGTGGAGGCTTAACAACATGCTCCTAAATAATCAATGGATCAATGAACAAATTAAAATAGAGATCAAGGAATATATGGAAACAAATGACAACAACAACACAAAGACCCAACTTCTGTGAGATGCACCGAAAGAATTCTTAAGAGGAAAGAAGGAAGAACAATCCTAAATGAATAGTCTAACATCACAATTATTGAAACTGGAAAAAGAAGAACAAATGAGGCCTAAAGTCAGCAGAAGGAGGGACATAATAAAGATCAGAGAAGAAATAAGCAAAATTGAGAAGAATAAAACAATAACAAAAATCAATGAAACCAAGAGCTGGTTCTTTGAGAAAATAAATAAGATAAGCCTCTAGCCAAACTTATTAAGAGAAAAAGAGAATCAACACACATCAACGGAATCAGAAACGACAATGGAAAAATCACGACAGACTCCACAGAAATACAAAGAATTATTAGAGACTACTATGAAAACCTATATGCTAACAAGCTGGAAAACCTAGAAGAAATGGACAACTTCCTAGAAAAATACAACCTTCCAAGATTGACCAAGGAATAAACCCAAAGTTAAACAAATCAATTATGAGCAAAGAAATTGAAGTGGTAATCAAAAAACTACCCAAGAACAAAACCCCTGGGCCAGATGGATTTACCTTGGAATTTTATCAGACATACAGAGAAGACATAATACCCATTCTCCTTAAAGTTTTCCAAAAAAATAGAAGAGGAGGGAAAACTCCCAAACTCATTCTATGAAGCCAACATCATCCTAATACCAAAACCAGGCAAAGACCGCACCAAAAAAGAAAATTACAGACCAATATCCCTGATGAACGTAGATGCAAAAATACTCAATAAAATATTAGCAAACCGAATTCAGAAGTATAACAAAAGGATCATACACCATGTTGTATGTAAGTTATCTCAATAAAAGCTGTGCAAACAATAAAATAAATTGAAAATCTAAAGAAAAGTTCTTGTTTTCCTTCCTATGTCTTATGGATCACCTTGTACACATCCACTTTGGAAACCTTTTCTTCTAAAGGTCCTTCTCAGTGGTCCTGAAAATAGCATTGTATTGGTTGCCAAAATTTCAAGTGCATAAAATGTAATCCCTCCCTTTAATGATTGAGAGCTCAATAGAAAATTGTTGGAGAAGGAAAAACAACAACAATCACCAAAAAACCCTGATTTGGACTTCAGTTGACCATTATTTCATTTGCTGCTGGGCCTATTTTCCCAAATGGAGATTTTTTTAACCAACGATATCATATTAAGCAATTCTATTTTGGCCAAGAGTATTGAATGTGACCCAAGGAATAGTAAACAGGTGATCAAACTTCTTGCTTATAATTTTTCTAGTGGTTACTCCAAATGTTCAGAGACTTTAAATGACTCTGGTCCCTATACCAAACTCACACATATCATTTTCAGTAATTGTCCTTATCAAAATTAAATGACATGGCTGAAGGTCAACATAGCATTCTTTCAGTATTCTCAAAGTATCTATTACCAATTTTCCTTTGGGTCTATTCTAGCTACAATGTTCTCATACTAAACTTTTCTCATTGTCATGAACCATATATTGCAAATTCCTAAATGAGTCTGTGTATATTTATATAAAATTGCTGACGGCCTGTAGAATATATATTTTATAAACATCTACTTAAAATTCCTGTAAATCCTACCAGACTGGAAAAGAACATGCATATGTACATATTCTATACACTAATAATACACTGTTTCATTAAAAACATAATTTCATTTGAAGAAAATATTGTGAAATAAATTAATTGCTTTGAGCAGAGAACAATGCCAACTTCACTTATTTAGAAAAATAATCACTGTATGTGTATGTCCAGGAAATTTATGCTCAACCACCAGTATCCTGACCAGAGTTGGGTGCCTGGCCCTTTATTAACTTCTTTCCTTTTAGTTTATGAGTCTTCCTGGAGTACAAGACCAAGTCTTATCTCCTTGACACAGGTCATTCCCCAACTTCAATTTGAGTACATAAAATACACTGTACACCACTGACATTTTGACCTTAGACAAGTTCCTGAAGAGTTCACTTTGCAATTCTATCTCATGCCAATCTCACCTTATTATAAGACAAATTCAGCAGCATACAATTACATTTACTCTCATGACCATTTTTACATTTTTAGATGTATGTAACATATTTTAATTTTTATTATTTACAATTATGCACTATTACATGACTATTTACAATTAAGTATTAACTGTAAATACATATAAATAATCTTCCCAGAAGGTAAAAAGTTGAAGAAAAGTTAACTGAAATATACCTTCAATCCTTAGATAATCTCAGAAAGGTCTAAGATCCATATTTTGGTACCTGCCGTCCAAACGTTGTGAATTTCTCTTGCACATATTTTTAAAAGGTGACAAAATAATTTATTGAGGATCTACTAATTGCTAGTCATTTCTACTTAACATATTATGTTTAATGCTAACAAAATTATGGAGAAGACTTTATCACTGTTACATAAATGAAGAAAATAGTTCAAAGAGATTAAACTAATTATCTAAAGCAACATCAGTAAAAAAAGATAGTAAACATAATCCTTCTGAATCAAATCTAGTTGCTTTTTTTTTTTTTTTGTATACCAGGGAGTGAGATAAAATGGTTGCCCAATAGGTAACTTCACCTGTGCAATAAGAAGTGGTAGGGAAAGGGAGAAAATAACATATGGGAATTTTCCTACCCAGAGACAGAAAACAAACAGCTAACTAAGCATGTGCTATAGGTATAGGGTTATCTAACAGGGGATCAAGAAACTAGAAGGAATAAGGCAGGAATTTCACATTGATGTGTAAATGGGATAGAAGTCACAGTAGTATTTGTAAGTGTTAGAGCAAAGATTCAAACTCAAGACCTTCCTCTTCACCTCTAAGCTTATATATACCTGTGTTTATTGTTTTCCTTATTTCTGGATTATTTCCTTTCAACATTTCTTGCAAACTTTTTGCCAATCTATCTAGTGCCAGCTCTAATGCAACCCCTCAGTGAATCATTTCATGATCTATTTCCTCTTCCCAGCATATGGGATCTTTTGCTCTGCTATGGAATATAATATTGAAAGGCATCAATACTGGGGTATAAGAGAGTGTTGGGACACTGGAATGGGATTGGGGTTGCCTTTGGACATCTTTGGCCAGGTTTCTTGATCAGATTTTCTGAAATGCCAGAATCATGGCCTAGAATCCTTGCATTGACGCTAGTGTCAGCTTGCAGAACCAAGAGAAAGTTGGGCAAATATCTCTGTACAGTCAACCATCAGGGAATGATGGAATAGTTTCACATCTTACCATGTCTTTTGCTGAATGTAGATGTTTCTCTACTTCTTAGAGAAAATGAATCAAACACTGCCATTTTGCTTGGATGTTGTTAATGTCAGTACTGAAATGTACTTGGATTCTTGAATACTAACCTCATTTAATAAAGTCTTATCTGAAAGAAGAAAGAAGAAGGTGAGTAAAGGAAGTGTCCCAGATACTCATCCAGATGCTCCTTTATGGCTCCTACATGGAAGGCTTAATCCTGCACTGTCCACTATGATAGCCAACAGCTGAATGTAGCTATTGAATACATGAAATGCAATCCATATGGATTGAGATATGCTGAGTATAAAATACATACTGGTTTCAAAGACTTAGCATGAAAAAGAAGAATGTAAAATATCTCCTTAAACATTTTTATATTACATGTTATAATTTTTTTATCTTTTGGGCTAAATAAGTCATTAAAATTAATTTCACCTATTTCTTTTTACATTTTTAATGTAGCCACTAGAAAATTTTATATTACATATGTGGCTCACATTTGTGGCTTGGATAATATTTCTATTGTGAAATACCTGTTTAGATCCTTGCTACTCAAAGTGTGGCCTAAGGACCAGCATCATTAGCATCATCTGGAAGCTAGTTAGGGCTTACCCCAGGTCTGTTGAATCAGAATGTGTATTAAGCATGATTCATAGGTGATTTTTTTGTGCATTAAAGCTTAAGAAGCCCTGCTATAGACAATGCACAAAGAGAATGATTACTCAACTGTAAATATATGAAGTTTGGGGTCTATGATGGTTAACTTTATGTGTCAACATGGCTAGGCTATGGTACCCAGCAAATGGCCCAACATCAGTCTAGATGTTGTTGGAAGGTATTCCTTTAGATATGATTAACATTTACAATCAATAGACTTTAAGTAAAGCAGATTACCCTGCATAATGTGGATGGGCCTCATTTAATCAGTTGATGATCTTCATATCAAAACTGAGGTACCCATAGAAGAAGACATTCTGCCTTAAGACTGCAACACAGAAGATACCCTGCCTGAGATTCCCACCTACTGGCCTGCACTGCAGTTTTCAGATTCAAGACTGCAACATCAGCTGTACCTGAATTTTCAGCAATCCTGCTTGCCCTACAAATTTCAGATTTGCCAGGCCCCACAATCATGTGAAGCAAATTGATTTCTCTCTCTCTGTTTGCCTGGAGAACCCTGATTAATATAGCCTGCTTCACTTATCATGGTCTGAAGTACAAAATCTTAAATCTCTTCCTTTTGCTTCACCCTTTAGTTCTGGCATATCTCTCACCTAGATTTTTAACCAAGTCTCATTCCTTTGATTTGTTCCATCCTAGGGCTGACTCTTGACTCCCTAAAAGATCATCAGTATTACAGGATAATTTCAAAAAGTTGAAGTCATGATTTATACAAATATAAAATAAACACACACCAAAGGCTTTATTTAACTCACTATGATTAGTGATTGAACAAGTAAGATATTAGTACTGGTTCAAACAAGAATGAAAAGAACAGGTACCTATCTAAGTCATTAAATGAATTGCCTAATAGATGCAAAACTGAACAACAGTCACAAGGAAGTAAAATGTAATATGTGGAATCATCTCTTCTTCAATCAGTTGCATCCCCAATTAGAAAAAAAAGACATTTGCACCTTTGTGGATAAAAATAGTTTGCATTATTATCATTTTTCTATAACATAGAGAATTTAAAGCAGCCCACAGAGAGGGAAAAGCATATATCTTAATAGAATCAGATAATCCCTAAGGGTCTGCTGGACAACATCAGAATTCCATTGAAAGGACTAGTAATAGTTTGCCTTTTCTTTTTTTTTTTTTTTTTTTTTGAGAGGGCATCTCTCATATTTATTGATCAAATGGTTGTTAACAACAATAAAATTCAGTATAGGGGGGTCAATGCTCAATGTACAATCATTAATCCATCTCAAGCCTAATTCTCGTCAGTCTCCAATCTTCTGAAGCATAACGAACAAGTTCTTACATGGTGAACGAATTCTTACAGAGTGAATAAATTCTTACATGGTGAACAGTACAAGGGCATTCATCACAGAAACTTTCGGTTTTGATCATGCAATATGACCTATAAACCATCAGGTCAAATATGAATATTCATTTGATTTTTGTACTTGATTTATATGTTGATCCCACATTTCTCCTATTATTATTATTATTTTTATTTTTAATAAAATGCTGAAGTGGTAGGTAGATGCAAGATAAAGGTAGAAAACATAGTTTAGTGCTGTAAGAAGGCAAATGTAGATGATCAGATGATCAGGTGTGTGCCTATGGACTAAGTATTAATCCAGGCTAGACAAGGGCAGCAAGACATCCACGGATGCAGAAGATTTCTCTCAAAGCAGGGGGGGTGAGGTTCTGAGCCTCACCTCTGTTGATCCCCAAATTCTCACCTGATGGCCCCCCTGCGACTGTGCCTGTCTTAGGTTGTTCCTCCCTTGAGGAATCTTACCCGTCTCTGGCTAACCAGTCATCTTCCGGGGCCATACAGGGAAATGTAAAGTTGGTAAGTGAGAGAGAAGCCATATTGTTTGCAAAGGTTAGCTTTTTACTTCTTTGCAGATTTATGCCCTGTGGCTTCTATGCCCAGCACTTGTCTCGAGGTATCTTTACCACCTGGAGGAATTATGATACTCGGTAAATTCGATATGAGGCACGAATTCTATTTAAGGTTTGTAATTAGGAAGGAAGAAGAAAAGCTATAGATGTAGCATATGAAGGAAACTTGGGAGGATTGATTATTTCTTTGACATATCTTCTTGTATAGTACCTTAAGTATGTATAGGTTTTAAACTACTAACTAATTTGCACACACATATTAACATAATAGGAATACGGTGACATAAACAAAGCAAATCTATAATTACCAGCCATCTCCAGTGAAGCCAAGAAAACCATTTAGGCACCCTAGGCATTTGTGAAAATTTATCTATGATATGATGGATATTTTCCAACTGTACTTGAACCATCAGACAAATTAAAGCAGCCCATTTCTGGGATCTGTTCACATCCCATATGTTCTTTTAACCATAGATAGTCTATAGTCATGAGATTTTGGGGTGCTACAACTTGCACCCCTCCCAACTCCTGGTTGAGTTCCAACAGTACAGATCCAGTCAAATTCGTTGTCTCACTGTATGCACATGCCAGCCTAGACATCTCCCTCCTCCTTCTTATGGCAAGTCCAGGAGACGGTGGGCTGGATGCAGCCACAACCGCAGCATCATCCGGATCCCTGTGGAGGCTTTTTGATGATCATCCCCCGGCACGAGTCCTCCAGAGAGTGCTGATGCCGGAAGCTCCTCCTCATATCGTATCTTAGTTCATTTTCTGGGTATCCAAGCTAGGCCTTGATCTTCTGCGTAGAAACAAACAGACCCTTTGCCCACACTTTGACATGCCCTCTATACCACTGTGCAGAACTCATTGGAGGTCAGCACACAGTAACTGCTTTTTTTTTTTTTTTTAATTAAGAGAAAGGAATATTATCAGAAAAGAGTACCTCCATAGCTGATCATCTGACACCCTTTAAGTGATCAACATTAAGGATATTTAAAGCATGCGTTGATCTTTGATTTACCAATAGTTTTATCCTGTTAAGGAGTAATCCCCCTTTTCTTTCTTTCTTTTTTTTTTAAAATTTTTAATCTACACTTACCTGAAGAATACTATGTTTACTATGCTCTCCCCTATATCAGGTCCCCCCTAACAACCACATTACGGTTACTGTCCATCAGCTTAGCAAAATGTGGTAGAGTCACTACTTGTCCTCTCTGTGTTGTGCAGCCCACCCTCCCCTTTCTCCCTCCCCCCCATGCATGCTAATCTTAATACCCCCCTTCTTCTTCCCCCCCCTTATCCCTCCCTGCCCACCCATCCTCCCCAGTTCCTTTCCCTTTGGTACCTGTCAGTCCATTTTTGGGTTCTGTAATTCTGCTGCTGTTTTGTTCCTTCAGTTTTTCCTTTGTTCCTATACTCCTCAGATGAGTGAAATTATTTGGTATTTCTCTTTCTCCGCTTGGCTTATTTCACTGAGCATAATACTCTCCAGCTCCATCCATGTTGCTGCAAATGGTTGGATTTTTCCACTTCTTATGGCTGAGTAGTATTCCATTGTGTATATGTACCACATCTTCTTTATCCATTCATCTACCGATGGACATTTAGGTTGCTTCCAATTCTTGGCTATTGTAAGTAGTGCTGCGATAAACATAGGAGTGCATCTGTCTTTCTCAAACTTGATTGCTGCGTTCTTAGGGTAAATTCCTAGGAGTGGAATTCCTGGGTCAAATGGTAGGTCTGTTTTGAGCATTTTGATGCACCTCCATACTGCTTTCCACAATGGTTGAACTAATTTACATTCCCACCAGCAGTGTAGGAGGGTTCCCCTTTCTCCACAGCCTCGCCAACATTTGTTGTTGTTTGTCTTTTGGATGGCAGCTATCCTTACTGGTGTGAGGTAATACCTCATTGTAGTTTTAATTTGCATTTCTCTGATAATTAGCGATGTGGAGCATCTTTTCATGTGTCTCTTGGCCATCTGTATTTCTTTTTTGGAGAACTGTCTGTTCAGTTCCTCTGCCCATTTTTTAATTGGGTTATTTGTTTTTTGTTTGTTGAGGCGTGTGAGCTCTTTATATATTCTGGACGTCAAGCCTTTATCAGATCTGTCATTTTCAAATATATTCTCCCATACTGTAGGGTTCCTTTTTGTTCTATTGATGGTGTCTTTCGCTGTACAGAAGCTTTTCAGCTTAATGTAGTCCCACTTGCTCATTTTTGCTGTTGTTTTCCTTGCCCGGGGAGATATGTTCAAGAAGAGATCACTCATGTTTATGTCTAAGAGGTTTTTGCCTATGTTTTTTTCCAAGAGTTTAATGGTTTCGTGACTTACATTCAGGTCTTTGATCCATTTTGAGTTTACCTTTGTATATGGGGTTAGACAATGGTCCAGTTTCATTCTCCTACATGTAGCTGTCCAGTTTTGCCAGCACCATCTGTTGAAGAGACTGTCATTTTGCCATTGTATGTCCATGGCTCCTTTATCAAATATTAGTTGACCATATATGTTTGGGTTAATTTCTGGGGTCTCTAATCTGTTCCACTGGTCTGTGGCTCTGTTCTTGTGCCAGTACCAAATTGTCTTGATTACTATGGCTTTGTAGTAGAGCTTGAAGTTGGGGAGTGAGATCCCCCCTACTTTATTCTTCTTTTTCAGGATTGCTTTGGCTATTCGGGGTCTTTGGTGTTTCCATATGAATTTTTGAATTATTTGTTCCAATTCATTGAAGAATGTTGCTGGTAATTTGAGAGGGATTGCATCAAATTTGTATATTGCTTTCGGCAGGATGGCCATTTTGACGATATTAATTCTTCCTAGCCATGAGCATGGGATGAGTTTCCATTTATTAGTGTCCCCTTTAATTTCTTTTAAGAGTGACTTGTAGTTTTCAGAGTATAAGTCTTTCACTTCCTTGGTTAGGTTTATTCCTAGGTATTTTATTCTTTTTGATGCAATGGTGAATGGAATTGTTTTCCTGATTTCTCTTTCTATTGATTCGTTGTTAGTGTATAGGAAAGCTACAGATTTCTGTGTGTTGATTTTGTATCCTGCAACTTTGCTGTATTCCGATATCAGTTCTAGTAGTTTTGGAGTGGAGTCTTTAGGGTTTTTTATGTACAGTATCATATCATCTGCAAATAATGACAGTTTAACTTCTTCTTTACCAATCTGGATTCCTTGTATTTCTTTGTTTTGTCTGATTGCCGTGGCTAGGACCTCCAGTACTATGTTAAATAACAGTGGGGAGAGTGGGCATCCCTGTCTGGTTCCCGATCTCAGTGGAAATGCTTTCAGCTTCTCGCTGTTCAGTATAATGCTGGCTGTGGGTTTATCATATATGGCCTTTATTATGTTGAGGTACTTGCCCTCTATTCCCATTTTGCTGAGAGTTTTTATCATGAATGGATGTTGAATTTTGTCAAATGCTTTTTCAGCATCTATGGAGATGATCATGTGGTTTTTGTCTTTCTTTTTGTTGATGTGGTGGATGATGTTGATGGATTTTTGAATGTTGTACCATCCTTGCATCCCTGGGATGAACCCCACTTGGTCATGGTGTATGATCCTTTTGATATACTGTTGAATTCTGTTTGCTAATATTTTATTGAGTATTTTTGCATCTACATTCATCAGGGATATTGGTCTGTAATTTTCTTTTTTGGTGGGGTCTTTGCCTGGTTTTGGTATTAGGGTGATGTTGGCTTCATAGAATGAGTTTGGGAGTATTCCCTCTTCTTCTATTTTGTGGAACACTTTAAGGAGAATGGGTATTATGTCTTCTCTGTGTGTCTGATAAAATTCCGAGGTAAATCCGTCCGGTCCCGGGGTTTTGTTCTTGGGTAGTTTTTTTATTACTGTTTCAATTTCTTTGCTTGTAATTGGTTTGTTTAACTTTTGTGTTTCTTCCTTGGTCAGTCTTGGGAGGTTGTATTTTTCTAGGAAGTTGTCCATTTCTTCTAGGTTTTCCAGCTTGTTGGCATATAGGTTTTCATAGTAGTCTTTAATAATTCTTTGTATTTCTGTGGAGTCTGTCGTGATTTTTCCATTCTCATTTCTGATTATGTTGATTTGTGTTGACTCTCTTTTTCTCTTAATAAGTTGGGCTAGAGGCTTATCTATTTTGTTTATTTTCTCAAAGAACCAGCTCTTGGTTTCGTTGATTTTTGCTATTGTTTTATTCTTCTCAATTTTGTTTATTTCTTCTCTGATCTTTATTATGTCCCTCCTTCTGCTGACTTTAGGCCTCATTTGTTCTTCTTTTTCCAGTTTTAATAATTGTGATGTTAGACTATTCATTTGGGATTGTTCTTCCTTCTTCAAGTGTGCCTGGATTGCTATATACTTTCCTCTTAAGACTGCTTTCGCTGCATCCCACAGAAGTTGGGGCTTAGTGTTGTTGTTGTCATTTGTTTCTATATATTCCTTGATCTCTATTTTGATTTGTTCATTGATCCATTGATTATTTAGTAGCATGTTGTTAAGCCTCCATGTGTTTGTGAGCCTTTTTGTTTTCTTTGTAGAATTTATTTCTACTTTCATACCTTTGTGGTCTGAAAAATTGGTTGGTAGAATTTCAATATTGTGGAATTTACTGAGGCTCTTTTTGTGAGCTAGTATGTGGTCTATTCTGGAGAATGTTCCATGTGCACTTGAGAAGAATGTATATCCTGTTGCTTTTGGATGTAAAGTTCTATAGATGTCTATTAGGTCCATCTGTTCTAGTGTGTTGTTCAGTGCCTGTGTGTCTTTACTTATTTTCTGCCCGGTGGATCTATCCTTTGGGGTGAGTGGTGTGTTGAAGTCTCCTACAATGAATGCATTGCAGTCTGTTTCCCTCTTTAGTTCTGTTAGTATTTGCTTCACATATGCTGGTGCTCCTGTATTGGGTGCATATATATTTAGAATGGTTATATCCTCTTGTTGGACTAAGCCCTTTATCATTATGTAGTGGCCTTCTTTATCTCTTGTTACTTTCTTTGTTTTGAAGTCTATTTTGTCTGATATTACTACTGCAACCCCTGCTTTCTTCTCACTGTTGTTTGCCTGAAATATGTTTTTCCATCCCTTGACTTTTAGTCTATGCTTATCTTTGGGTTTAAGGTGAGTTTCTTGTAAGCAGCATATAGATGGGTCTTGCTTTTTTATCCATTCTATTACTCTATGTCTTTTGATTGGTGCATTAAGTCCATTTACATTTAGGGTGACTATTGAAAGATATGTACTTATTGCCATTGCAGGCTTTAGATTCGTGGTTACCAAAGGTTCAAGGTTAGCTTCTTTAGTATCTTACTGCCTAACTTAGCTCGCTTATTGAGCTGTTATATACACTGTCTGGAGAGTCTTTTCTTCTCTCCCTTCTTATTCCTCCTCCTCCATTCTTCATATGTTGTGTGTTTTGTTCTGTGCTCTTTTTAGGGGTGCTCCCATCTAGAGCAGTCCCTGTAGGATGCCCTGTAGAGGTGGTTTGTGGGAAGCAAATTCCCTCAGCTTTTGCTTGTCTGGGAATTGTTTGATCCCACCATCATATTTAAATGATAGTCGTGCTGGATACAGTATCCTTGGTTCAAGGCCCTTCTGTTTCATTTCATTAAGTATGTCATGCCATTCTCTTCTGGCCTGTAGGGTTTCTGTTGAGAAGTCTGATGTTAGCCTGATTGGTTTTCCTTTATAGGTGACCTTTTTCTCTCTAGCTGCCTTTAAAACTCTTTCCTTGTCCTTGATCCTTGCCATTTTAATTATTATGTGTCTTGGTGTTGTCCTCCTTGGATCCTTTCTGTTGGGGGTTCTGTATAATTCCATGGTCTGTTCGATTATTTCCTCCCCCAGTTTGGGGAAGTTTTCAGCAATTATTTCTTCAAAGACACTTTCTATCCCTTTTCCTCTTTCTTCCTCTTCTGGTATCCCTATAATACGAATGTTTTTCCTTTTGTATTGGTCACATATTTCTCTTAGTGTTGTTTCATTCCTGGAGATCCTTTTATCTCTCTCTATGTCAGCTTCTATACGTTCCTGTTCTCTGGCTTCTATTCCTTCAATGGCCTCTTGCATCTTATCCATTCTGCTTATAAATCCTTCCAGGGATTGTTTCACTTCTGTGATCTCTTTCCTGACATCTGTGATCTCCTTCCGGACTTCATCCCACTGCTCTTGCATTTTTCTCTGCATCTCATCCCATTGCTCTTGCATTTTTTTCTGCATCTCTGTCAGCATGTTCATGATTTTTATTTTGAATTCTTTTTCAGGAGGACTAGTTAGGTCTGTCTCCTTCTCAGGTGTTGTCTCTGTGATCTTTGTCTGCCTGTAGTTTTGCCTTTTCATGGTGATAGAGATAGTTTGCAGAGCTGGTACAAGTGACCGCTGGAAGAGCTTCCCTTCTTGTTGGTTTGTAGCCTTTTCCTGGGAGAATAGCGACCTCTAGTGGCTTGTGCTGGGCAGCTGTGTGCAGACAGGGCTTCTGCTTCCTGCCCAGTTGCTTTGGGGTTTATCTCCGCTGTTGCTGTGGGCTTGGCCTGGCTGGGACTGTTCCTCCAAAATGGTGGAGCCCCGTTGGAGGGGGAGCAGCCAGGAGACTATTTATCTCCGTAAGGGGCCTCTGTGCTCCCTGCTGCCCAGGGGGTTAGAGTGCCCAGAGATCCCCAGATTCCCTGCTTCTGGTCTAAGTGACCTGTCCTGCCCCTTTAAGATTTCCAAAAAGCACTCTCCAAACCAAAACAACAACAGCAACAATGAGAGAGGGAACAGAAAGAAAGAGAAAAAAAAAAAGGAAAAAAAAGGAAAAAACAAGCGATTTTTTTTTTTTTTTTTTTTTGTCCTCAGGTGCCGGTCCCAGGCACCCACTCACTGGTCCTGCTGCCCTGTCTCCCTAGCACCAGGGTCCCTGTCCTTTCAAGGCTTCCAAAAAGCACCCACCCACCAGTCCCGCAGGGAAGGAACGCTCAATATTCTTTGTCCTCAGGCACTGGTCCCACGCACCCGCTCACCAGTCCCGCCGCCCTGCCTCCCTAGCTCCGGGGTCCCTGTCCCTTCAAGGCTTCCAAAAAGGACTTGGCAAAAAGAGAGAAAAAAAAGGGGAAAAACGCGCGATTTCTTCCGTCCTCAGGTGCTGGTCTCAGGCACCCACCCACCGGTCCCACAGGGAAAAATGCGGGATATTCTTTGTCCTCAGGTGCCGGTCCCAGGCACCCGCTCACCAGTCCCGCCGCCCTGCCTCCCTAGCACCAGGGTCCCTGTCCCTTTTAGGCTTCCAAAAAGCACTCGCACAAAAGAGAAAAAAAAAAGGGGAAAAACGTGCGATTTCCTCTGTCCTCAAGTGCCGGTCTCAGGCACCCACCCACCGGTCCCACAGGGAAAAATGGGGGATATTCTTTGTCCTCAGGCGCCGGTCCCAGCCACCCGCTCACCAGTCCCGCCACCGTGCCTCCCTAGCACTGGGGTCCCCGTCCCTTCAAGGCTTCCAAAAAGCGCTCGCCAAAAAGAGAAAAAAAAAAAAAAGGGGAAAAACGCGCGACCTCCTCCGTCCTCAGGCACCGGTCTCAGGCACCCGCCCCCAGGTCTCGCAGGGAGAAACACGGGATATTCTTTGTCCTCCGGCGCTGTTCCCAGGCACCTGCTCACCGGTCCCGCCACCCTGCCTCCCCAGCAACGGGGGCCCGTCCCTCTAAGGCTTCCAAAAAGCGCTCGCCAAAAAAAAAAAAAAAAAAAAAAAACCGCTCCGGTTTCTCTCCACCCGCCGGGAGCTGGGGGGAGGGGCGCTCGGGTCCCGCCGGGCTGGGGCTTGTATCTTACCCCCTTCGCAAGGCACTGGGTTCTTGCAGGTGTGGATGTGGTCTGGATGTTGTCCTGTGTCCTGTGGTCTCTATTTTAGGAAGATTTTTCTTTGTTATATTTTCATAGCTCTATGTGTTTTTGGGAGGAGATTTCCACTGCTCTACTCACGCCGCCATCTTGGCTCCGCCTCCTCCGCCTTTTCTTTTTGGTGTCCCACAATTTCTACAGAACAACCTGTTGATGAAGCAATGGTAAGTTTATTAGACTTACTGTGGTATGAGAGAAAGCCACCATGACAGTCTTAGTACTGTCCCAAAATGGAGAAATTAGGGAAGAGTTTTCACAGGATGATTTAGGGTTTTAGAGCCCAAAATGAGTGATTCTTAGGTGATTTCTTAGTAAGAATTCACAAAACACATATTTGTTTTGTGATTCACAATTATTTGTAGAATTTTAAGAGAAAGGTGGGTTCATACAATAATAGATAACAGTGTATTGCATTTTGCAGGTGTATGGGAAGAAAACTTTTCCTCCACCCTCTTGGGTTAATTGTCTGGGAATGTGTGAATTAAACTGACAAAAGATAGATTAACAAGAGAAAAAAACAGTTTATTTATACGTGCAATGTGCATATATGAGGGAGTACTTAGTGATGAGCAACTCAAAGGGGTAGTTTGAATTGGGAGCTTATATACCTAACTTAGTAGGGGAAAGACTACTATGGAAAGAACAAATAGGTTTCTTTAGGAAAGACAAATTAGTTTCTAGAAGAACAAATAGGAGATAAGAAAGTTTGTGATAATTTTGTTTATGCAGCTGTAAGTGGTCTTTCTGTCTTCCTCATGGCCATGAAACTCCCCTAGAGAGATTTATGGTGGGTTAACTCATGGTCTTTCTCCTGGGAGTAGAAGCCTCCCCAAAGAGGGAATTTACGGCAATCCTCATTTCTCAGAAGTTTCATCTTTTAGTCAGATAATGAAAGTTCTGAGAAGGCTTCTTTCTGCATCTGTTCAATCTCAAATGTCTATAGGTAAACCTGTCTACAAATTTCCCTAGACAATTTATTTGCAATTACTTCTCAATTCTGTGGTAGTCTAGGAAACAAGTTTATCTTACCTGCTCTTTTAGACTATATTCTCTACAGCAGTAGTATCTATCCATCACCTGATGAATTTGTAAAAAGTGCAAATTCCAGTGTCTCACTTCCTATCTCCATATATTACGATTCATTGACAAGGACAGGAGTCTGGAAGTTTGAAACAAGCACACAGGGTATGCAGTTTAAGCATGCCGCATTTTAGAAGGGCTATCCTAAAAACCAGAAACATCTAGACCAAATATATCTAGACAAGACATTCAGAAAATAAAGTCTTTTTTAAAAATCTCACTTGATGCACTTCTGAAATGTTGGGGAAATTTGTAATATGGCTGTTATCTTGAGAATAAAAAAAATAAAAAATCAACACTTATTATATTAGTGTTAATATCTTTTGAAATACTAAAGTAGCTATAGCTAGTCCTAATTTGGAATATATACCTATTTAATTCTATATTCAAGACATAAAAGCATCTTGCTTTTATGGATCTGCTAAAGTGGGAAACCACTTTCATTACTTCATCTCAAAGGGCCAAAGAAAATATGTATTTTTTGTAATACCAATGAAAGAAAATGTACATTTTTTTTGTAATGTTAAAGTCGGTGTACACACATTTTACTGAAGTTACTCCCTATAACAGAAATGTCCCTTCCCTTTTCCCTGCTTGGCAATTCTTCGATCTTCCTCAGAAGTCACCTCCTGTAACCTCCTTCTTCCACTTTCAATATTTATTTCTTTGTTTCACCATAATCACTCCTTCCTTTGTTTTTCCATAGCACTTTGTATATGTCCACATTGTATTTTATATGGTAATTAATTTGTTATCTATCCTCCCTGCTAGACTGTACAGTTCTCCAGAGCAGAAATCATGGGATAATTATTTTTGTGACCTCTGTCCCTGACTTATTACTTCACGCAGAAGACATGGCCTTGATGTGATACCTATATATGTAAGCATCTCTATCCACAGGACACCAAACCAGCTTCCCGAATATGATCCAATACTTTTTCAGGCAAATATGATCCAATACTTTGTCAGGCATTTTCCCTTAACAGTGATAAACTGAAGATAGAGTCCTAAGGATTTCTGTTGATGACTGGTTAAAAGACAGTGTTCAAAGCATTGCTGGACATCTTTGAAAATTGGTAAAATCTAAGAGGGAATAAACTCCTCATTTTCAGGTTGTAAGGTACTAATGAAGAAAGAAAATCAAACAATAAGCCCCATATAACAACCCCATAGGATAAATGGACGATTGGGTGAATCTTTGGGTTTTGTAGGCCTAATAAGGTGGTGTTCAACAATATGGTGTTTCTGTCAGCTTACATTTTCTCAAGGCTGCTTTGTCCGATTCTGCTCACTAGTATTTGTGTTTGTAAATTAGGCTATGTTATTGTTGCTAGGAAACATAGTTACCTTCTATTCCAATCACTTTTGAAAAAATAATCCAATATTAAATTTTATTTGTGAGCGCACGTTCTACACATTCAAGCTGAATAAAATTGTAATAAATACTGTGTAAAACACGATTGTGATGGTGTATGTCAAGAATGTGTGAGCCTGTATTACTCAGATGCCACTCCAATTTACTGCTACATTGTGCTATGAAAGAGTCAGTCAGGAAATGTGCCAGGGCCTTTTAAAAATGCCAGTGTTCAGCCAATTCTATTAGTTCCAAGTGCTTTACTCTTTTCCTCTGTCAGGATATACCAGATTAGCATAACAGGTCCAATTTTCAAAAGGCGTATTTGACTTTTTTCTTTTGGAAATTCAGCTTTCAGCCTGAAAAAAAAAACAACCACCCTGTATTTGTGTTTAAATAGCCAGATCCCCCACATCAAACTGATAGGTAGAATTATGGAACCAGAAAGGATTTTTCTTAGAGACTGATTACTGAAGTACATTTTAAATAATGAACTTTGGAGGGGAATTAACATTTTCTTCCCATTATCCTGATATTAAGAAGGAAGGGTACAGAATCTTAGTTAGGGTACCAAATACTCTGATTTCTTGAAAGCCTGCTTTAGGGGTTTTAATGTAGTTATTATTACTTTACAAACATAACTTCACTTCAAGTAGACATAATTAAAGAACTAAAAACAGGAATAGCCAGTTTAAAAATGTATCCTGTGGGGGGCGGAGCCAGGATGGCGGCGTGAGTAGAGCAGTGGAAATCTCCTCCCAAAAACACATAGAGCTATGAAAATATAACAAAGAAAAATCTTCCTAAAATAGAGACCACAGGACACAGGACAACATCCAGACCACATCCACACCTGCAAGAACCCAGCACCTTGCAAAGGGGGTAAGATACAAGCCCCGGCCCAGCGGGACCCGAGCGCCCCTCCCCCCGGCTCCCGGCGGGTGGAAAGAAACCAGAGCGGTTTTTTTTTTTGGCGAGCGCTTTTTGGAAGCCTTAAAGGGACAGGCCCCCGTTGCTAGGGAGGCAGGGTGGCGGGACCGGTGAGCAGGTGCCTGGGAACGGCGCCTGAGGACAAAGAATATCCCGCGTTTCTCCCTGCGGGACCGGCGGGAAGGTGCCTGAGACCAGTGCCTGAGGACGGAGGAAATCGCGCGTTTTTCCCCTTTTTTTTTTTTCTCTTTTTGGCGAGCGCTTTTTGGAAGCCTTAAAGGGACAGGGACCCCAGTGCTAGGGAGGCAGGGTGGCGGGACTGGTGAGCAGGTGCCTGGGACCGGCGCCTGAGGACAAAGAATATCCCACGTTTTTCCCTGTGGGACCAGTGGGCGGGTGCCTGAGACCGGCACTTGAGGACAGAGGAAATCGCGCGTTTTTCCCCTTTTTTTTCCCTCTTTTCTGCGAGTGCTTTTTGGAAGCCTAAAAGGGACAGGGACCCCGGTGCTAGGGAGGCAGGGCGGCGGGACTGGTGAGCGGGTGCCTGGGACCGGCACCTGAGGACAAAGAATATCCCGCGTTTTTCCCTGTGGGACCGGTGGGTGGGTGCCTGAGACTGGCACCTGAGGACGGAAGAAATCGCGCGTTTTTCCCCTTTTTTTCTCTCTTTTTGGCGAGTGCTTTTTGGAAGCCTTAAAGGGACAGGAACCCCGGTGCTAGGGAGGCAGGGCGGCGGGACTGGTGAGCGGGTGCCTGGGACCACTGCCTGAGGACAAAGAATATCGAGCGTTCCTTCCCTGCGGGACCAGTGGGTGGGTGCTTTTTGGAAGCCTTGAAAGGACAGGGACCCTGGTGCTAGGGAGACAGGGCAGCAGGACCAGTGAGCGGGTGCCTGGGACCGGCACCTGAGGACAAAAAAAAAAAAAAAATCGCTTGTTTTTTCCTTTTTTTTTTTTTTTTTTTCTTTCTTTCTGTTCCCTCTCTCATTGTTGCTGTTGTTGTTTTGGTTTGGAGAGTGCTTTTTGAAAGTCTTAAAGGGGCAGGACAGGTCACTTAGACCAGAGGCAGGGAATCTGGGGATCTCTGGGCACTCTAACCCCCTGGGCAGCAGGGAGCACAGAGGCCCCTTACGGAGATAAATAGCCTCCTGGCCGCTCCCCCTCCAACGGGGCTCCACCATTTTGGAGGAACAGACCCAGCCAGGCCAAGCCCACAGCAACAGCGGAGACAAACCCCAAATCAACTAGGCAGGAAGCAGAAGCCCTGTCTGTGCACAGCTGCCCAGCACAAGCAACTAGAGGTCGCTAGTCTCCCAGGAAAAGGCTACAAACCAACAAGAAGGGAAGCTCTTCCAGCGGTCACTTGTACCAGCTCTGAAAACTATCTCTATCACCATGAAAAGGCAAAACTACAGGCAGACAAAGATCACAGAGACAACACCTGAGAAGGAGACAGACCTAACTAGTCTTCCTGAAAAAGAATTCAAAATAAAAATCATGAACATGCTGACAGAGATGCAGAGAAAAATGCAAGAGCAATGGGATGAGATGCAGAGAAAAATGCAAGAGCAGTGGGATGAGATGCAGAGAAAAATGCAAGAGCAGTGGGATGAAGTCCGGAAGGAGATCACAGATGTCAGGAAAGAGATCACAGAAGTGAAACAATCCCTGGAAGGATTTATAAGCAGAATGGATAAGATGCAAGAGGCCATTGAAGGAATAGAAGCCAGAGAACAGGAACGTATAGAAGCTGACATAGAGAGAGATAAAAGGATCTCCAGGAATGAAACAACACTAAGAGAAATATGTGACCAATACAAAAGGAATAACATTCGTATTATAGGGATACCAGAAGAGGAAGAAAGAGGAAAAGGGATAGAAAGTGTCTTTGAAGAAATAATTGCTGAAAACTTCCCCAAACTGGGGGAGGAAATAATCGAACAGACCATGGAATTACACAGAACCCCCAACAGAAAGGATTCAAGGAGGACAACACCAAGACACATAGTAATTAAAATGGCAAGGATCAAGGACAAGGAAAGAGTTTTAAAGGCAGCTAGAGAGAAAAAGGTCACCTATAAAGGAAAACCAATCAGGCTAACATCAGACTTCTCAACAGAAACCCTACAGGCCAGAAGAGAATGGCATGATATACTTAATGCAATGAAACAGAAGGGCCTTGAACCAAGGATACTGTATCCAGCACGACTATCATTTAAATATGATGGTGGGATTAAACAATTCCCAGACAAGCAAAAGCTGAGGGAATTTGCTTCCCACAAACCACCTCTACAGGGCATCCTACAGGGACTGCTCTAGATGGGAGCACCCCTAAAAAGAGCACAGAACAAAACACACAATATATGAAGAATGGAGGAGGAGGAATAAGAAGGGAGAGAAGAAAAGATTCTCCAGACAGTGTATATAACAGCTCAATAAGCAAGCTAAGTTAGGCAGTAAGATACTAAAGAAGCTAACCTTGAACCTTTGGTAACCACGAATCTAAAGCCTGAAATGGCAATAAATACATATCTCTCAATAGTCACCCTAAATGTAAATGGACTTAATGCACCAATCAAAAGACATAGAGTAATAGAATGGATAAAAAAGCAAGACCCATCTATATGCTGCTTACAAGAAACTCACCGTAAACCCAAAGATAAGCATAGACTAAAAGTCAAGGGATGGAAAAACATATTTCAGGCAAACAACAGTGAGAAGAAAGCAGGGGTTGCAGTAGTAATATCAGACAAAATAGACTTCAAAACAAAGAAAGTAACAAGAGATAAAGAAGGCCACTACATAATGATAAAGGGCTCAGTCCAACAAGAGGATATAACCATTCTAAATATATATGCACCCAATACAGGAGCACCAGCATATGTGAAGCAAATACTAACAGAACTAAAGAGGGAAATAGACTGCAATGCATTCATTGTAGGAGACTTCAACACACCACTCACCCCAAAGGATAGATCCACCGGGCAGAAAATAAGTAAAGACACACAGGCACTGAACAACACACTAGAACAGATGGACCTAATAGACATCTATAGAACTCTACATCCAAAAGCAACAGGATATACATTCTTCTCAAGTGCACATGGAACATTCTCCAGAATAGACCACATACTAGCTCACAGTAAGAGCCTCAGTAAATTCCAAAATATTGAAATTCTACCAACCAATTTTTCAGACCACAAAGGTATGAAAGTAGAAATAAATTCTACAAAGAAAACAAAAAGGCTCACAAACACATGGAGGCTTAACAACATGCTACTAAATAATCAATGGATCAATGAACAAATCAAAATAGAGATCAAGGAATATATAGAAACAAATGACAACAACACTAAGCCCCAACTTCTGTGGGATGCAGCGAAAGCAGTCTTAAGAGGAAAGTATATAGCAATCCAGGCACACTTGAAGAAGGAAGAACAATCCCAAATGAATAGTCTAACATCACAATTATTAAAACTGGAAAAAGAAGAACAAATGAGGCCTAAAGTCAGCAGAAGGAGGGACATAATAAAGATCAGAGAAGAAATAAACAAAATTGAGAAGAATAAAACAATAGCAAAAATCAACGAAAGCAAGAGCTGGTTTTTTGAGAAA
This sequence comes from Manis javanica, assembly GCF_040802235.1. Taxonomy (NCBI): domain Eukaryota; kingdom Metazoa; phylum Chordata; class Mammalia; order Pholidota; family Manidae; genus Manis; species Manis javanica. The sequence goes on along the minus strand of NC_133174.1, from coordinate 102,365,831 downwards.
ATAAACAAAATAGATAAGCCTCTAGCGCAACTTATTAAGAGAAAAAGAGAGTCAACACAAATCAACATAATCAGAAATGAGAATGGAAAAATCACGACAGACTCCACAGAAATACAAAGAATTATTAAAGACTACTATGAAAACCTATATGCCAACAAGCTGGAAAACCTAGAAGAAATGGACAACTTCCTAGAAAAATACAACCTCCCAAGACTGACCAAGGAAGAAACACAAAAGTTAAACAAACCAATTACAAGCAAAGAAATTGAAACAGTAATAAAAAAACTACCCAAGAACAAAACCCCGGGGCCGGACGGATTTACCTCGGAATTTTATCAGACACACAGAGAAGACATAATACCCATTCTCCTTAAAGTGTTCCACAAAATAGAAGAAGAGGGAATACTCCCAAACTCATTCTATGAGGCCAACATCACCCTAATACCAAAACCAGGCAAAGACCCCACCAAAAAAGAAAATTACAGACCAATATCCCTGATGAATGTAGATGCAAAAATACTCAATAAAATATTAGCAAACAGAATTCAACAGTATATCAAAAGGATCATACACCATGACCAAGTGGGGTTCATCCCAGGGATGCAAGGATGGTACAACATTCGAAAATCCATCAACATCATCCACCACATCAACAAAAAGAAAGACAAAAACCACATGATCATCTCCATCGATGCTGAAAAAGCATTTGACAAAATTCAACATCCATTCATGATAAAAACTCTCAGCAAAATGGGAATAGAGGGCAAGTACCTCAACATAATAAAGGCCATATATGATAAACCCACAGCCAACATTATACTGAACAGCGAGAAGCTGAAAGCATTTCCACTGAGATCGGGAACCAGACAGGGATGCCCACTCTCCCCACTGTTATTTAACATAGTACTGGAGGTCCTAGCCACGGCAATCAGACAAAACAAAGAAATACAAGGAATCCAGATTGGTAAAGAAGAAGTTAAACTGTCACTATTTGCAGATGATATGATACTGTACATAAAAAACCCTAAAGACTCCACTCCAAAACTACTAGAACTGATATCGGAATACAGCAAAGTTGCAGGATACAAAATTAACACACAGAAATCTGTAGCTTTCCTATACACTAACAACGAATCAATAGAAAGAGAAATCAGGAAAACAATTCCATTCACCATTGCATCAAAAAGAATAAAATACCTAGGAATAAACCTAACCAAAGAAGTGAAAGACTTATACTCTGAAAACTACAAGTCACTCTTAAGAGAAATTAAAGGGGACACTAACAGATGGAAACTCATCCCATGCTCGTGGCTAGGAAGAATTAATATCGTCAAAATGGCCATCCTGCCCAAAGCAATATACAGATTTGATGCAATCCCTCTCAAATTACCAGCAACATTCTTCAATGAATTGGAACAAATAATTCAAAAATTCATATGGAAACACCAAAGACCCCGAATAGCCAAAGCAATCCTGAAAAAGAAGAATAAAGTAGGGGGGATCTCACTCCCCACCTTCAAGCTCTACTACAAAGCCATAGTAATCATGACAATTTGGTACTGGCACAAGAACAGAGCCACAGACCAGTGGAACAGATTAGAGACCCCAGAAATTAACCCAAACATATATGGTCAATTAATATTTGATAAAGGAGCCATGGACATACAATGGCAAAATGACAGTCTCTTCAACAGATGGTGCTGGCAAAACTGGACAGCTACATGTAGGAGAATGAAACTGGACCATTGTCTAACCCCATATACAAAGGTAAACTCAAAATGGATCAAAGACCTGAATGTAAGTCATGAAACCATTAAACTCTTGGAAAAAAACATAGGCAAAAACCTCTTAGACATAAACATGAGTGATCTCTTCGTGAACATATCTCCCCGGGCAAGGAAAACAACAGCAAAAATGAGTAAGTGGGACTATATCAAGCTGAAAAGCTTCTGTACAGAGAAAGACACCATCAATAGAACAAAAAGGAACCCTACAGTATGGGAGAATATATTTGAAAATGACAGATCCGATAAAGGCTTGACATCCAGAATATATAAAGAGCTCACACGCCTCAACAAACAAAAAACAAATAACCCAATTAAAAAATGGGCAGAGGAACTGAACAGACAGTTCTCCAAAAAAGAAATACAGATGGCCAAGAGACACATGAAAAGATGCTCCACATCGCTAATTATCAGAGAAATGCAAATTAAAACTACAATGAGGTATCACCTCACACCAGTAAGGATAGCTGCCATCCAAAAGAGAAACAACAACAAATGTTGGCGAGGCTGTGGAGAAAGGGGAACCCTCCTACACTGCTGGTGGGAATGTAAATTAGTTCAAACATTGTGGAAAGCAGTATGGAGGTGCATCAAAATGCTCAAAACAGACCTACCATTTGACCCAGGAATTCCACTCCTAGGAATTTACCCTAAGAATGCAGCAATCAAGTTTGAGAAAGACAGATGCACTCCTATGTTTATCGCAGCACTATTTACAATAGCCAAGAATTGGAAACAACCTAAATATCCATCGGTAGATGAATGGATAAAGAAGATGTGGTACATATACACAATGGAATACTACTCAGCCATAAGAAGTGGAAAAATCCAACCATTTGCAGCAACATGGATGGAGCTGGAGAGTATTATGCTCAGTGAAATAAGCCAAGCGGAGAAAGAGAAATACCAAATAATTTCACTCATCTGAGGAGTATAGGAACAAAGGAAAAACTGAAGGAACAAAACAGCAGCAGAATTACAGAACCCAAAAATGGACTAACAGGTACCAAAGGGAAAGGAACTGGGGAGGATGGGTGGGCAGGGAGGGATAAGGGGGGGGAAGAAGAAGGGGGGTATTAAGATTAGCATGCATGGGGGGGAGGGAGAAAGGGGAGGGTGGGCTGCACAACACAGAGAGGACAAGTAGTGACTCTACAACATTTTGCTAAGCTGATGGACAGTAACCGTAGTGTGGTTGTTAGGGGGGACCTGATATAGGGGAGAGCATAGTAAACATAGTATTCTTCATGTAAGTGTAGATTAAAAATTAAAAAAAAAAAAAAAAGAAGAAGGAAAGAAAAGGGGGATTACTCCTTAACAGGATAAAACTATTGGTAAATCAAAGATCAACGCATGCTTTAAATATCCTTAATGTTGATCACTTAAAGGGTGTCAGATGATCAGCTATGGAGGTACTCTTTTCTGATAATATTCCTTTCTCTTAATTAAAAAAAAAAAAAAAAAGCAGTTACTGTGTGCTGACCTCCAATGAGTTCTGCACAGTGGTATAGAGGGCATGTCAAAGTGTGGGCAAAGGGTCTGTTTGTTTCTACGCAGAAGATCAAGGCCTAGCTTGGATACCCAGAAAATGAACTAAGATACGATATGAGGAGGAGCTTCCGGCATCAGCACTCTCTGGAGGACTCGTGCCGGGGGATGATCATCAAAAAGCCTCCACAGGGATCCGGATGATGCTGCGGTTGTGGCTGCATCCAGCCCACCGTCTCCTGGACTTGCCATAAGAAGGAGGAGGGAGATGTCTAGGCTGGCATGTGCATACAGTGAGACAACGAATTTGACTGGATCTGTACTGTTGGAACTCAACCAGGAGTTGGGAGGGGTGCAAGTTGTAGCACCCCAAAATCTCATGACTATAGACTATCTATGGTTAAAAGAACATATGGGATGTGAACAGATCCCAGAAATGGGCTGCTTTAATTTGTCTGATGGTTCAAGTACAGTTGGAAAATATCCATCATATCATAGATAAATTTTCACAAATGCCTAGGGTGCCTAAATGGTTTTCTTGGCTTCACTGGAGATGGATGGTAATTATAGATTTGCTTTGTTTATGTCACCGTATTCCTATTATGTTAATATGTGTGTGCAAATTAGTTAGTAGTTTAAAACCTATACATACTTAAGGTACTATACAAGAAGATATGTCAAAGAAATAATCAATCCTCCCAAGTTTCCTTCATATGCTACATCTATAGCTTTTCTTCTTCCTTCCTAATTACAAACCTTAAATAGAATTCGTGCCTCATATCGAATTTACCGAGTATCATAATTCCTCCAGGTGGTAAAGATACCTCGAGACAAGTGCTGGGCATAGAAGCCACAGGGCATAAATCTGCAAAGAAGTAAAAAGCTAACCTTTGCAAACAATATGGCTTCTCTCTCACTTACCAACTTTACATTTCCCTGTATGGCCCCGGAAGATGACTGGTTAGCCAGAGACGGGTAAGATTCCTCAAGGGAGGAACAACCTAAGACAGGCACAGTCGCAGGGGGGCCATCAGGTGAGAATTTGGGGATCAACAGAGGTGAGGCTCAGAACCTCACCCCCCCTGCTTTGAGAGAAATCTTCTGCATCCGTGGATGTCTTGCTGCCCTTGTCTAGCCTGGATTAATACTTAGTCCATAGGCACACACCTGATCATCTGATCATCTACATTTGCCTTCTTACAGCACTAAACTATGTTTTCTACCTTTATCTTGCATCTACCTACCACTTCAGCATTTTATTAAAAATAAAAATAATAATAATAATAGGAGAAATGTGGGATCAACATATAAATCAAGTACAAAAATCAAATGAATATTCATATTTGACCTGATGGTTTATAGGTCATATTGCATGATCAAAACCGAAAGTTTCTGTGATGACTGCCCTTGTACTGTTCACCATGTAAGAATTTATTCACTCTGTAAGAATTCGTTCACCATGTAAGAACTTGTTCGTTATGCTTCAGAAGATTGGAGACTGACGAGAATTAGGCTTGAGATGGATTAATGATTGTACATTGAGCATTGACCCCCCTATACTGAATTTTATTGTTGTTAACAACCATTTGATCAATAAATATGAGAGATGCCCTCTCAAAAAAAAAAAAAAAAAAAAAAAAAAAAAAAACGCACCATACACAAATTTAGTCCAAAATGGATCGTAGACCCAAATGTAAATCTAAAACTATAAAGCTTTTAGAAGAAAATCTCTGTTATTTTTGGTTAAAAAACAGCAGCTTGGATATATCATAAGCATAACCCATAAAAAATGATAAAGACTTCATGTAAAATAAAAACTTCTTCTCTTCAAAAGACCCTGTTAGGAGACTGAAAAGACAGGCTACAAAATAGGAAAAAAATGTGCGAAACATATTTTTTATAAAAGACTTATATCCAGGATATACAAAGAACACTCAAAACTTAATAATAAACAAACAATACAATAAAAAAAGCAAAAGATTTAAGCAGACATTTCACCAAAGAAGATATACGGATCACAAGTAATAAATCACATGAAAAGATGGCCAATGTGTAGTCATTAATGGTATTGCAAATTAACACCACAATGAAATACTACTATGCACCTATTAAAATGAAGCATTGGCAAGAATGCAAAGAACCTGCAATTCTTATAACCCTACTGTTGGGAATATAAAGTGGTAAAGTCACTTTGGAAATTGGTAGTTTCTTTAAAAATTGCGCGCATAGCTACTATACGATCCAGCCATTCCATCTGTAGGTATTTACCCATTTATCCAGAATAATAGGCAAAGAAGAACTATGAGAAAGCTAAATCAGGGAAAACAGAGGGCAATGGACAAGGGAAATCCTCTCAGACAATTTCAAATATTTCAAGGACTGCCAGATGGAATTTACTGCCAAGACAAGGAAACTTCACTATTCCTGTTCAGGATGACGTAATAATTGTTAGGATTCAGTTTGCATTCTCTTTTTTCTGAATGGGAGTGTTTACTTTGGTATCCTCTGCCACATCCAAGGGTGAGTGTGTTCCATGAACGGGGAGAAGAATGTGCATTACATGTTTAAGAGTCAGGGGAGTCCTCCCTCCCTTCCTTCCTTTCTTCCTTCCTTCCTTCCTTCCTCAGAGATCCAACTTGTGAGAAGCATTTCCCAGTCTCCCTGGTAGATAGGCATGACTGTGTTTTATACTTCTGGTCAAAGGTATAAAGGGGAAGCTGTTGGGTATAACGTTTGATGATGCTCCTTAAAAGGGGTGGATGAGATGACAAGAAAGCCATACCTTAAGGATGGTGGTGAGCCGTACCATCCCTGGACTGCCCACCCACCTCTAGGCTTCTACATGAGCAAAAATAAACCCCCAATTTGTTTGAGCCACTGTTTTCCACTTTCTGAAATCTACCAGTCAAGTGTAAATTCCTAATGGATACACTAGATAAGATATAAGTAACTGTGTTCTTTATTAGTGAATCTTGGTAATCTGTGTTCACTATTTATTTACTGAAGTAGAAGTCCAGGTCTATCTGTTGAAAATTATATTATTTGAATCAGGACAATAAGATTTGTATTGAATGCCTATGTTTACGTGGCACTAATGTTCATTGAGAGGAATCTTTACTGATTATATCACAGCCCTTATATTACATTTCTCATTTCCAGGACAATTTTGAAGGTCTGGACTCTGTAACCCATGTCTCTTTTCTGCCTACTGGGCTGAAAATTTCCTTAAATGAAATTTTGTGGTTGAAAACTAAAAACTTGCCAGGTTGACAACCTGCATTTTTATACTTCAAAATTGAGGATTTTATACCCCCAAGACAACACACTATATTTAACTTGCATCATGTATAGTCATATACTCACCTGAAGGTGCATGTGTTTCTATTATGAATGAGATTTGTTTCAAAAGTTATCAACATTCACTTGCTGTCATAGATATTAATTGGCTGCCTACTAAGCATCCACTTCCCCCTTTTTCTTTCCTAAGGGAACCCAGATTTCTGACCAGGTAGCTGCCCCTTTTCCATGCAGCTAATATATACATTCACAAATTCACACATATGTGCACATATTTATGCTTTCTATCATATATGAACCTGTCTCTAAAAGGATTTTTCTTTTTATACAACTAAAAGGCCTTTATAGACAATAAACAAAAAGGCTGCATATGGAAGAGTTTGTATTGAATAACAGAGTGGTAGGAAACAGTATTGGTGGGTAATAGTATACACCCCTCAAAATGGTAATTATCTGGTATTGAATCCTCTCAGATCAGAGTCATGCAAAGGCCAGGCCCCAAGAGTGCTTGGCTATACTTACCAGGACTGACTGTGGCAGGCAGTTAATGATAAATTGTCCTGAAACCTAGCCAGAAAAGTCAGATACTAAGTAGTCATTCTATGCAACCTGAAGCAGGAGTGAGGAGGACAGCAGGGATCCAGGAGACAAAGTTGGCCAGATGCTAAAGAAGAAGTAACACTAAGGCACCAAAGAATGATAGTAACTAGAGTTAGTAGGAGCTGCAAAGATCAATGTGGGTATCAAACAATGGAACAGGCCAAGGTGGAGTTTGGTGTGTGTGGAGGATAAGGGTAATTCAGGATTTCAACTTGAAGAAATGGGAATCTAGATCAGGCTCCTTATCTGAATGCTTTGGTTGCTCCCACCAACAGGGGTGAGTCTTAAAGGATCAGACTACAATCAAATAGTATTTCATTGAAAATGAATATCATGGCAGAATGGATTACCTACATTTTTAAAAAACTCTGTGAACTTTATCATATAGGAATAAGTGTACTGCTACTACCATATGGGGCCACGATGTTCCAGACACTCCTAAGAGAATTTGGCATGAATGATCTCATTGAATTTTTATAATAGCCTTATGAGTCAGGTACTATGACTGTAGTGATGGTTGCATAACACTCTAATGATACTGAAAAACATGAATTCTATACTTTAAATAGCTGAAATGTATGATATGTGAATTTTATTCCAATTAAGCTAGTAAAAAGAAAAGAGAACAAAGTGGCAGAGAGTTTATATGGCATACATGGAAAATGCATACAAATGCAGACAACTTTAAATGTTCATACATTTGTTCATGCAAATAATTTTGAAATGAGAAAATCAATGTCAGAATTATAGTGAAATAGGAAGAACTATTTCCTGGAGATACTGTAAATTCATTATATAATGGCCATATGTAACAAAAAAGTATTATGCTTAGTTTTGAACTAGTAAAAAGAAAAGGCAGGGAGTAGGGGAGCCTCAGGATGGTGGAGCAGGAAGGCAAGACAGAAACCTTCTCCCACATGAAGCAACTACAGCAAATAAAATTAAACCTGAAAATGAACTGAAGACTACAGAACACACCACCTACACCTGGGGAAGAAGAGACACAGAAAAGGGTAAAGTGGCAGAGCTGTGACCAAATGGGAACCCAGCCCTTCCACCATCTCAGCCCACAGGCGGGAGGAAGAGGAAAGGAGAGTGGAGGGGATAAGAGCTCACGAAAGCTGTGTTGGCAGCCGCGCTCAGAAAATAGCGCCCCATGCAGGGCAGCCGGAAGGCCCCGAACTTCCTAATGACAAATCATCCCACACCACTAAACTACATGCTAATTGCGCCTTGGCATAAGGACCAATGAGACCCACCAAATGGTTATGCTAATAAGGCATATGGAGCCGCACCAACCAGGTCAGAGCATGAGAACTATATAAGCAAGCCTCTCCTTCCCCTCTGGGTCCTGCCCAACTCATTTGTTTCACAAAGAGCTGAAGAATAAAGCTTTCTGCAGAAGAATCCTGCTGTTGTTGCATGCTGTTCTTGCCGGCGAGGACAGGGCACGCGACAAGTGGTGCCGAATCCCGGGAACCAGAACATCACCGGCACAGGGAGGACCCTTCAGACATCTGGAGAGGATTCAGAACTGCAGGTCAGAAGAAAGCCCGGAGGGGTAAGTTCCGAGAGGCCCCTGCTTTTTAGGATGATGGTTGATGGTTCTCTGTAAATAAGGAGGCACCATGGGGAATGCACCGTCATTAGTCACGGCGCTGCAGACAGCTCTCAAAGAGCGAAACTTGAAGGTCTCCAGCAAAGTCTTAGGATCTTTTGTGAAGGAGATAGACCGTGTGGCCCCCTGGTTCATTTGTTCAGGGTCCCTCTCAATCCCGAGCTGGGACAAACTGGGGAAAGATCTTGATAGAGAGGAGGAGGAGGGTAGCCTGAGGGGAGGCACCAGGCCCCTCTGGAAACTGATTAGAGCTTGTCTGCAAGATGAGAGATGTGAAAAGGTAATAAAAGAAGGTCAGAGAGCATTGACAGATATCCAAGAGAGCATGTCAGAAACGGAACGGGAAACAGAGAGCGCGCGCGGCCGAAAAAAGGCCACAAAAACGAAGGTAAAGAAACCTCAGAGTGAGGGAGAAAGCCCGCCTAGGGCAAAAGCGAAAGAGCCCCGAGAAGCGAGTGACGATCGCCTCGGAGAAAATAGTAAATACCCCTGGAAAGAGTTGAGGGACCTCCAACTCTCCAATAGGGAATCTGAGGAGGAATTAATGTCCGCAGAGGAAGGGGAAGAAAATAAAACCGCAGAGTGTAGAAGTAAGGGAACCAGCAAAGTTGAAAAGCGGACCAAGGAAAAAATGAAAGCAGGGTGTCCCCCGACGCCCTTTGCCCCGCCACCTTACGTGAGTGGCGCACTCTCCTTTTGCCACCCAGATACTCTTCAGGCAATTAGACAAATGTTTCCTGTATTTGAGGATAACGGTGTACGCTCTCACCAGCCCCTGAGCCATAAACAAGTTAAGGAGTTAGCAGAATCCGTTCGGGCTTATGGAGTCAGTGCTAACTATACCATAGCACAAGTTGAGAGATTAACAGAGACAGCCATGACACCCGCAGACTGGCAATATGTAACTAAGGCATGCCTTTCTAGTATGGGGCAATACATAGAATGGAAGGCATTGTGGCATGATATCAGCATGACCCAGGCACGCGCAAACGCGGCCGAAGGACAGCCTGCATGGTCATATGATATGCTGACGGGCCAAGGACAGTGGGTAGCCGACCAGACTGCCTTCCCCTTACAGGTATATGCACAAATAAACACGTGCGCCGCCAAGGCATGGAAAGCCCTCACCAACAAAGGAGAAGTATCAGGCAATTTGACAAAAATTATTCAGGGGCTGAGCGAGCCATTTTCTGACTTTGTCGCTCGTATGATAGAGGCCGCAGGCAGAATATTTGGAGATCAGGAACAAGCAATGCCCCTAGTGGAGCAATTAGTGTTTGAACAATGTACCAAGGAATGCAGACAGGCGATAACACCCTGGAAACAAAAAGGGATACATGCCTGGTTGAAAGCCTGTAGAGAAATAGGAGGGCCACTCACCAATGCGGGCCTAGCCGCGGCCATATTACAGAGCCACAAACAAGCCAGGATCACTAACAGAAGTATCAAATGCTTTCAATGCGGGAAATTAGGACATATAAAGAGAGAGTGTAGGAGCCCAGCTTCAGAACAAACAACCCAAAAGACCCCTGAGTTGTGCCCTAAGTGTAAGAAAGGCAGGCATTGGGCTAATGAGTGCCGGTCTATTAAAGATATAGAAGGGAAACCCTTAGAGTTGCCAAAAAACGCCCAGAGGGGCCCCCGTCACCAGGGCCCGCAAATATATGGGGCAACCAGCACGCAAGTGTCATTCGGGAACAACCAGGCCCCCCAAGGAGAGCCACTTCAGGTTCCGCGGGATTGGACATCCGTGCCACCACCAGAATAGTGTTGACTCCACAGATGGGAGTTCAGCCTATCCCTTCAGACTTTAAAGGCCCCCTACCACCAAATACCATTGGGTTACTCCTAGGGCGCTCTTCTGCTGCATTGAAAGGCCTGGTAGTTCATCCCGGAGTCATAGATCAAGATTATGAAGGACAGGTAAAAATCATGTGTTCGGCTCCCAGAGGAATCTATCCTATATCCCCGGGAGACCGCATAGCCCAGCTCTTAGTTTTACCTAGTCTCCACGCCAATTATCCTGCTACCAACACGGAGAGGGGAGAAAGGGGCTTCGGCTCCTCTGACTGGGATTCAGCCTTCATAGTATTAGATTTAGCAGACAGACCAAAATTAACTCTTCAAATAGAGGGAAAGAGCTTTGAGGGAATCCTAGACACTGGAGCAGATAAAAGTATTATCTCTGCAACCTGGTGGCCCTCCAAGTGGCCTGTGACCCAATCCTCACATTCATTACAAGGTTTAGGATATGAGTCAAGCCCTTCAATTAGTGCCAAACCATTGAAATGGCGAGCCCCTGAAGGACAAGAGGGTACAGTCACCCCTTATGTACTCCCTCTACCGGTCAATTTATGGGGGAGGGATGTCATGAGAGACTTAGGCCTCAAACTCATTAATGAATACTCCACCCCCGCCCAAGGCATGATGATGGACATGGGATACATCCCTGGCAAGGGGCTGGGGAAACACCAACAGGGACACATAGAGCCCATCCTGCCCAAAGTAAAGAATGACCGTCACGGCCTGGGTTTTTCATAGGGGCCATTGAAGATGCCATGCCCATACCTTGGCTCACAGAGGAGGCCGTATGGGTTCCTCAGTGGCCCCTATCCTCTGAAAAATTAGAAGCAGCTCATTGCTTAGTGCAAGAGCAGCTCCAAGTGGGACACCTAGAACCCTCTGTGTCCCCATGGAACACACCCATATTTGTAATCAGGAAAAAGTCAGGATCATGGAGGTTGCTTCATGATCTGAGAGCAGTAAATGCTCAAATGAGAATGCTTGGACCCGTACAACGGGGACTGCCACTCCTCTCTGCCTTACCCAAAGAATGGAAAGTGCTCATAATAGATATTAAATATTGTTTCTTTTCTATACCTCTAAGCTCCAAGGACAGGGAAAGATTTGCTTTTACTTTGCCAGCTATTAACCATGAACAACCCGATGCCAGATTTCAGTGGAAGGTCCTCCCTCAAGGAATGGCAAATAGCCCCACCATATGTCAACTGTACGTTCAGCGAGCGCTAGACCCAATTCGTAAGACCTATCCCACGCTAAAGATCATCCATTACATGGATGACATCCTTCTTTGCTCCCCACAACCAGCGGAAATAGAAGAAGCATATATAGATCTCACTAGATCCCTAGAAAATTGGAGACTGAATATAGCAAGCGAGAAGGTCCAAAAATCTAGTGTTAGCAAATTCCTAGGAGCAACCATTTACACAGATGTAATTTGCCCCCAAAAGCTTGAGATAAGACATAATCAATTGCGAAATTTGAATGACTTCCAAAAACTCCTAGGGGATATTAATTGGTTGCGCCCATACTTAAAGATACCCACCACTGAATTGACTCCACTATTTAAAACCCTAGAAGGAGACCCACAACTAACGTCACCGCGCTCCCTCACACCTGAGGCATTACAAGCCATTCGCAAAGTAGAACAGGCTTTGATGACAGCACAATTAAATAGAGTGCAATCGAATGAACCCTTTGAGTTGTGTGTCCTTCCCACCCCAGAGCTGCCAACAGCAGTCTTATGGCAGCACGGCCCACTGATCTGGATTCATCCCCAAGCCTCTCAGGCTAGGACAATAGAGTACTATCCAGCAGCCGTGGCCAAACTTGCTTTGAGAGGAGTAAAAACCTCCATGACACATTTCGGAGAGGCTCCAGCTAAAATTATAACCCCTTACAGCGTAGAACAGATACAAGTATTATGTGCTATGAACGATGATTGGGCCATACCTGCTTACAGTTTCTCAGGAACCTTTGATAATCATTTCCCTAAACATCCCCTCATCAACTTCGCCAAAAATCATCTCCTAGTATTTCCTCGGGTCACTAGCCTAACCCCGCTGCCTCATGGAAAAACAGTTTACACGGACGGGTCTAAGACAGGCACAGGTGCCTATGTCCATGATGGCAAAGTTGTGACAAAAGGCTACACGCCTGACACTCCACAAATAGTGGAATGTCGCATAGTCTTAGAGGTCCTACAAATCTTTCCTGAACCTTTAAATATTGTGTCTGACTCCTGTTATGTAGTTAATGCAGTCAAATCTCTAGAAGTGGCCGGGCTAATCAAAGCGTCCAGCCCAGTAGCCACTTTGTTCAAACAGATACAATCAGCACTACTTCATAGGCAATCTCCTTTGTATATAACTCATATCAGAGCACATTCAGGCCTTCCCGGGCCTATGACCCAAGGCAACCACCTGGCAGACCTCGCAACCAGAAATATAGCTTTTCCCCTGCTAGACCCTATCACCACAGCTTCAAAATTCCATACACAATTTCATGTCACTGCCGAAACACTGCGCAAGCGGTTTAGCATAACCAGGGCCGAAGCTAGGAACATTGTCCTTAGCTGCCAACATTGCTGCAGCTTCCTTCCCACACCTCATGTTGGGATCAACCCCAGAGGTATTAGGCCTTTACAAGTTTGGCAAATGGATGTGACGCATATTTCGTCTTTTGGGAAACTGAAATATGTACATGTATCCGTGGATACTTGTTCAGGAGTCATCTTTGCCTCCCCATTGTCAGGAGAGAAAGCTTCCCATGTCATCCAGCACTGCCTTGAAGCTTGGAGCGCATGGGGGTTACCACAGATTCTGAAAACAGACAATGGCCCAGCCTATACCTCTACAAAATTTGCTCAATTTTGTCATCACATGGGGATAAAACATATCACTGGCCTTCCCTACAACCCACAGGGTCAAGGGATTGTGGAACGCGCGAACCGCACGCTCAAATCCTATTTACTTAAACAAAAAGGGGGAATTGAAGATATACCCCCCACACCAAAAACTGCCATAGCCCTAGCACTTTTCACTATAAATTTTTTGAATCTGGATGCTCAAAGCCATACAGCAGCGGATCGCCATAATCAGTGGCCAAAAGACCCACAAGAACTAGTAAAATGGAAGGACGTGTTATCTAACCAATGGAAGGGCCCGGATCCAATCATAATCAGATCCAGGGGAGCTGTGTGTGTTTTCCCCCAGGGTGAAGAAAATCCCTTCTGGATCCCGGAGCGCCTAACGAGGAAAGTCCTAAACAAAGGAGATGACTTCGCTGTACCTCCTGACCCTGCTCCTGACACTGGAGACCCCGACTCAGGGAGTATTGAGATGGGGAATCCTGTCTGCCTTTCCTAAGCCTATGCCTGTCCGTTTCAATGCAGCCGTTTTTCCGCGCTTTTTCACTACCAATACTAGTATGAACTTGCCCTACTTAGTTAAAGACACCCTAGTAGCTCCCCTGGGAGAAAACCGATCCTTCGTAACTAATGGGTCATTATGCTTCACCACTCAGAATCTAGCTGGCTGTATCTCCCTGAAACGGAGGAAATACGGATGGTTCAGTGACATAATTCTAGAGGCCAGTAGCCTCCCCGTTATGTCAGCTAAATTTGAAGGGCCTAATAAGGAAGGGAGCCCGTCCTATAAGAACATGACTATCCACCAGATGGTTCTCTGGATCAATGGCACATTTGTACACTCTCCCAGGAACAATTCCACCGACAGGCCTCGTCAACCCAAATATGCCTCCCATTGTGTGGGCGACTATGAGGGAGAGCTGTGGCCCTGGACTGACTGTCAGTCAACTGTAGTAACGTGGGCAACTGAGAGGCAGGAGTTTACCATCTCCCCAGATATGGAGGGACGGCCAGCCAATGAGGCTTGGTGGCCAGTAAAGGTGCTCGAAGGCGAGTTTCGTCAGCAGCTGAGCATGAACCCCTTCCATAAATGGATGCTGTGTGGGGTCAATGGCTCGTGTACCGACCTTTCCCCCTTTTCCGCCCTCCAGGGTGGGGGAATCGGTGTAAAAAATATCACCTTTTGGTGCGAGAATAACCACATGCGCGCACACTGGAACATGATCATGACCCATAACAATGAGAACTACACGTGTTCAGCAAAATCAGGTCCAGAGTCACCTAATTCCCTTTTTCCACCTTCTCCAGTATGCGTATACCCCCCATTTCTGTTTATCTTATCCAATAGTAGCTTTGACTCCTGCTCCAATGAAACCTGCTTTCTGTCTCAGTGTTGGGATGCGCGTAACTTTACCAATGCTTTGGTAGTCCGCATCCCCCGTTGGGTCCCTGTTCCCATAGACGCCCCTAACACCATGACTCTGTTTCGAGAAAGGCGCGATTTCGGTGTTACAGCCGCCATAGTGCTCCTGATCTCCGCGACCGCGGTCGCAGCCACCGCCGCTGGTATAGCTTTAGACACCTCCATCAAATCGGCTACAGAGCTCAATAACCTTGCAGCCTCAGTAGCTTCTGCCCTGGACCAACAGTCCACACTTGATGGCAAACTGAAAGGAGGAATAATGATCCTCAATCAACGCATAGATCTCGTGGAGGAACAAATGGAGGTGCTCTGGCAAATGGCCCAATTGGGATGTGAGCGGAAATATCGTGCCCTCTGCATCACTAGCATTCAATATAAAAATTTTACACGGGCAGCTAATCTGTCACGAGACCTGTCCCAGTATCTTTCAGGAAACTGGTCCCAAGACTTCGATGGGACACTAGAAGAGCTGCGGCGAGAAATTATCCACATCAACTCCACCCGTCTAGATATCTCCGTAGCGGAAGGACTCTCTTCCTGGTTCCTCAGAGCTCTCTCCCACGTCAAGGAGTGGGCGGGCATGGCTGGGATGGGCGTGTTCCTGCTTGGAGGTCTCATGCTCTTACTCTGGTTGTTATGCAGACTCCGCAACCAACATAAGCAGGACAAGGTGATCCTTGCTCAAGCCCTAATGGCGATAGACGTTGGCGCCTCTCCCCAAGTGTGGCTCAACATGCTTAAGAAGGAAGCTCGGCTTTAGCTTGAGGTAGCTCTTGCACCCTGAGCCCATGTGGCACTGCACCAGGCCCGAGTACCTCAATGCTTAATCACAGCTTTCTTTAAGAAGCTCATGGTGCAAGAGGGTTGAGAAAAAGGGTCCAAACCCTTTGTACCAAGCGGTCCCAACGCCAGCCAGAGGATGCGAGGCAAAGCACTGCAAGAGGTCTTGGACTCCTCTGAGAGGCATGCCTGACTGCATAGGGGTAGATGCCCAGAACCCCTCTCCAAAAAGGGGGCATCAGGAAGTATGATGGAGGTCAGGCCTCTGTCTCCGCCTCTGCTGGCAAGTTCCGCCTTGAGCTTCTGTTAGACAAAAAAGGGGGAGATGTTGGCAGCCGCGCTCAGAAAATAGCGCCCCATGCAGGGCAGCCGGAAGGCCCCGAACTTCCTAATGACAAATCATCCCACACCACTAAACTACATGCTAATTGCGCCTTGGCATAAGGACCAATGAGACCCACCAAATGGTTATGCTAATAAGGCATATGGAGCCGCACCAACCAGGTCAGAGCATGAGAACTATATAAGCAAGCCTCTCCTTCCCCTCTGGGTCCTGCCCAACTCATTTGTTTCACAAAGAGCTGAAGAATAAAGCTTTCTGCAGAAGAATCCTGCTGTTGTTGCATGCTGTTCTTGCCGGCGAGGACAGGGCACGCGACAAAGCTGCATACCTGGCCCTGGATATCTTCTCTGGGAACATGAGTCCATTAGGTTCTGGTGCTTAGCAGGACTGGACACCAGAGACAGTTGCAACACCCTGGGAGGCTAAGACACCAACCACCTGGGGAGGATAGGCATGCTCTCCTGGTCTCATTGAGACCCAGCACAGAAGCAACAGTTTGAAAGACTTTCCAGCAATGGGAAGGGAGCCAAAGGGTCAAGGGTTGGATGGGGTTGTCTCTACAGGAGAAAGGGCAGGTGTAACATACCTCCCCAGGCCTCCCTTGGACCAGTGGGTCAAGTACTCTCTGAAGTGCAAGGTGCTCCATTCCCCTCACTGGCAACTCATCCCCAAGGCACCTCCTTGCATGCCAGCGACATGCCAGCCCACTTGGCCCAGCAGCATCCAACTTTACTGCCTGGCAGGCACAGGGTGACTCTCTCAGTTCTCATGGCTCTGTTTCAACCCAACTAGAGAGATGCCTGAAGGATCCAGCCCCAAGAGCTCCTTCCTCCACCTGGTGGCCAAGCCAGATGCTGTGCACCTTGCCACTGCTAGGGGGCACCTGTGGGACTCACTGTTGCAGCATGACTTGCTGCCTCCATTGCCAGCAGGGCCTCCCAACACCCAGCTTGCTACCTCTGCTCACCTTTGCCTGACCACCACTCATGTTTAGCAGCCCACAGCCTAAGGGCCCTTCCACCATGCAACTCATTGCCTAAGTGCACCCACACCCTCCCAGAGAACAACTGGCTGCCAGCACTGTGCACCCTGCTGCTGCCACAGTGCACCCATGCACTCTCCACCACATGACTTGCCACCATTGCCAAGCACCTAAGGGGTCCACAACTGGGTGATTTGCCGTCACCAGAAGCCCATGCACCCTGCCATTGTGCAACTCACCCTGCAACCATCCCACCCCAGTTAACCCAGTAGCCCTGTCATCACTGCGTGGCAGGCAGAAGACAGCCCCACCCACAATGTTCCCAGCAGAAACCACTGTTCTGATCACATAGGCCCTGCTAAGGCAAACCACTGGCCTCAGCAGACTGAGACAAACCACTGCTGGCAGACACAAAGGCAACCCCACACATTGCCCACCAACAGCAACTGGGGCTCCACAGCAAAAGACAAGCAGGCACTGCAAAGGAAAGAGTCCTGAGCTTCTGGGCACCACAGGACACCTTCTTCATAAAGCCATTACTCTCTAGATCAGGAAGCATAGCAGACTGATCTAATACAAAAGAAGAAACACAGAAACCCTGACAAAATAAAGAGGCAGAGGAATATGTTCCAAACAAAACTATAGGATAAGACACCAGAAAGACAGGTAAAATGAAGCAGAGATCACCAATCTTCTTGATAAAGATTTCAAAGTAAAAGTCATAAATATACTCACTGATCTGTGGAAATAAAGATCTCAGGGAGGACTTGAACAAAGAGATACAAAAGCTGAAGAATACAGTAACTGAAATGAAACACAAAATGTAGGGAATGAATAATAGATTGCTTCAAGTAGAGAAGACAATCAATGAGATGAAAATTAGAGAAAAAGGAATACAATGAAGCTGAGGAGCACAGAGAAAAAATGATCTTCAGGAGTGAAAGAATGATAACAGAGTGGTGTGACCAACCCAAGCAAAATAATATTCACATAATAGGGGTACCAGAAGGATAAGAGAAAGACAAAGAAATAGAAAGTCTCTTTGAGGAAATAATTGCTGAAAAATCCCCCAATCTGGGGAAGGAAATAGACACTCAGGTCATGGAAGTACAGAGAGCCCCCAACAAAAAGGAACCACAGGAAGACAACACCAAGACATATAACAATTAAAATGGCAGAGATTAAGGACAAGGAGAGAGTATTGAAAGCAGTTGGAGAGAGAAAAATGATTATTTATAAAGGAAACCCCATCAGGATATCAGCAGACTTCTCAGCAGAAACTTTACAGGCAAGAAGGGAGTGGCATGAAATATTTAATGTACTGAAACAGAAGGACCTTCAACCAAGAATCCTCTACCCAGCAAGATTATCATTTAAATTTGAAGCAGGGATTAAACAATTTCCAGATAAATGAAGGCTCAAAGAATTTATAACAGCAAAAACAGCTTTACAGGACATGTTAAAGGGACTGCTGTAGACGGAAAAGTTCCTAAGGCTAAATAGTTTTGATTATAACAGCTAATTCATAAGGTGTAGAGGAGGAAGAAGAAGAAAAGAACTTTTAGATTGTGTTTGAAATAGAGCAATCAGAAATTTAATATAGACTGTTATATAGTCAGGAAGCTATCCTTGAACATTTGGTAACATAAACCTAAAGTCTATAATAGATACACAAAAAAATTAAAAAAGAGAACTCCAACCACAACATTAAAGAAAACCATCAAGTAAGAGAAGAGTATAAGAGAGGAAGAAAGGGACAGAAAGGAACTATAAAAACAAACAGAAAAGTACATACCTATCAATAATTACCTTAAATGTAAATGGACTGAATACATCAATCATAAGACATAGAATGGCAGAATGGAAAAAGAGACAAGACCCATCTATATGCTGCTACAAGAAACTCATTTCAGACCCAAAGACATACACAGACTAAAAGTGAAGGGATGAAAAGAGATATTTTATGTAAATAACAGGGAGAAGAAAGCAGGAGTAGCATTACTTGTATCAGACAAAATAGATTTGAAAGCAAAGAAGGTAACAAGAGCCAAAGAAGGACATTACATAATGATAAAAGCATCAGTCCAACAAGAGGGTATAACCATTATAAACATCTACACACCCAACATAGGAGCACCTAAATATGTAAAACAAATACTAATGGAATTAAAGGGGGAAATAGCTTACAATACATTTATTGTAGGATACGTTAACAAACCACTCACATAAATAGACAGATCAACCAGACAGAAAATAAATAAGGAAACAGAGGCAGTGAATAATACATTAAATCAGATGGACTTAACAGTCATCTACAGAGTACTCTACCCAAAAATAGCAGGATACACATTTTTCTCAAGTATATATGAAACATTCTCCAGAATAGATCATATATTAGGTCACAAAAAGAGCCTCAATAAATTAAAAAAGATTGATTGTAACAAGCAATTTCTCAGACCACAATGGTATGAAACTAGAAATAAATTACACAAAGAAAATAAAAAGCCTACAAACACATGGAGGCTAAACAACATACTTCTAAATAATCAGTTCTTTAGAACTAAATAGCTTATAAAATTCCTATGGAACCACAAAAGACCCCAAATGGCCAAAGCAATCCTGAAAATGAAGTGGTTCCTAGACTTGGGCTTCTAGTTATAAGAAACAGTCCATTTTAGCTCCTGCAGCTTCTATCATCTGGCCTAGACATATGGGCTCAGCCTTGCTCCAGTCTTTAGAAACCATTTGGCTGTCAAGCAGGGGGAAGTGTAAAGAACCCTGGACTCACAGCTCAGTTACTCATCACTGAGCATAAAGTCAGCCTTCCTACCAATCCCTTTCTGACTGAATCATCTAGTCTAGTAAATGGGCTCTTAACCTTGCTCCTTATGAATGTTTCTACTTTATAATGAAGTTGTAGCAACTAAATCCTCTTCATGAAGAGTCTTCTCATTTGTTCTCTTTTCCTTGACACTGGGTGAATAAAGAAAGTTTCAACAGGCATATTCCTCTTTTCATATTTAGTTAAATTGCTTCAAGGATTTATATCTAAGAGATGACCACTCCCTTTGCGGGCTTCTATTAATGTGCAAACCTGGGAATTAAAATGACATAGGCTTATTAGGAACCCCCAACTCCTCTACTCAACCACTTGAGGCAAAACACTTAACCTCACCGAACTTCAGATTCCTCATCCTGAAAATGAAGATAATATCACGTATCTTGCAGGGTTGCTTGGGAGGTTGTATGTCAAAGTCAAGCAAAGTGACTGAAACATGAATGTTGAGGAAGTGGTAGCTCTTTTTCTTTTTTAAATTCAGGTAAAATTCACACAGTGTAAATTTAACCATTTTAAAGTATACAACTCAGTGACATTTAGTACATTCACAATATTGTGCATCAATTGCCTCTATCTATTTCCAAACATTTTCATCATGGCCAAAGGAGACCTGGCATGATAACTCATTTATAGCTCAAAAATGCTAATAGGGAGAAGAAAGCAGGAGTAGCAGTACTTATATCACACAAAATAGATTTGAAAGCAAAGAAAGTAACAAGAGACAAAGAAGGACATTACATAATGATAATAGGGTCAGTCCAACAAGAGGGTGACATTTGTGGGTGGTAACCCAAATGGCATCACACTGAGAACATTAAGATCACAAATCTAAGGCTAAGTGCAGCATTCATCATTCTCTGATCTCCTGTGTGATGCCATCTGTGAAAGCTCAGCAAAATAGAGGTATAATTCTTAGCCTGCTTGCTTTACAGGTCACTTTCAGGACTTTTCCTCCCACATAAGGTCAGCCTGCAGAGTTTTTATAGCTTGGTTGCCCTTTCCACCCGCCATCATGCCATGAAGTTTCATTTAAGCACATTACTCAGCTAGGTTGTATGCCAACTTGTTGTAAAACAATTTATCATTGACCCAAACTAGGTGTTTGCTAATTCACTCAGAATTAATTGTGCACTTTAATCATTTTCACTGAATCAATTTTCATGTCTGTAGCTTTTATAACCATAAGTACTAGCATACTGATTGAAAATTTCCCATCAGTTGTATATGAGGTATGACTATAAATTTTCTTTTTAATTTTCTTCTATGACTCATAAACTGGCTTAGAAGCAATTTCAAAAAGGAGTAAAAGGTTTGCAAAGGATAGTGGCATCCATGCAATAAATGCCTTTTTTTCTCTTAGGAGAATACTCAGATGCATACATTCTTATTTGTTAAAATGGTCTTGTTACATTACTGTCACAATCTACATTCCAACATTGCTATTAGCTTCTTCATTTTCTAGCACTTCTTTTTATTTTTAGAATATAAGATACATGCTTTTTACATTCAGCTTTTTAAAAAAATTTTTAATGATACTTTCATGTGTTGCAATGTGTAAAATATTATTTACAAACAGATAATGAGAAGAGCAGTTAGTACCATTCACAACCTGTGTCAATTCTTGTTTTGGCATAGTGGTAGAATAAACGAACACAAGACTGGACATATGTTAGGAAACCTGAGTTCTAGTCCTCAGACTGCAACTAAATAGCTGTGTAATTTTGGGAAGGCACAACTTTATACAGAGACCGCACTTTTCTTCATCTGTCACATAATCTGTCCCTCCTATCTACTTCATTAGGATGCTTTAAAACAGATTCAGCATGTTCCAGTTTAACTGATTAACTCCACCATCTTTATTCCCAACTCTCTGTCCTAAATCTTGTCTTTTATGCTAATTGTCTCACAAATCTTTATTCCATTCTCATTGTCCTATGTCAAGTCTATTTATCTCAGTCTACTGGATGACTGTAATAGACTGGTCTACCTGTTCCCATTCTTGCTCTCCTCCAAACCATCATATACTTTACAATAGTTATAGGCTGAAAACACAATCTGACTATGCCATTCCCTGGCTTAATGCCTGAAATGGCTTCCCATTGTAAAGTGATAAATTCTATTATTTAAGGCTGGTACACAAGGCTCATCAGATACAGTTTCATTCTACCTTACAAAGAGTGAGCCCACTACAGACCATATAAAATTACTTGTTCAAATCTTTAGTGATCCCACTGTGGCAGATGCTTATGATGGACCATGCCAGATCCCCAAATCTACCTGATTTCAGCTCAGTGTGGTGGAAGTTCGATGTACATTTGTCAATGTCCTGAACTAATCATGAGTCACAGCATTTCTCTACTCTTGCTTTCTTGGAAGCTATAGAAGGCTATTAAACTGTGTACAGGTCTAACAAGAAGTATGGGATGGAGGAAAACTCTAAATCAAAGGAGAAGAAAAATCAGTGGATAAATGCCTGAGAACCTCTGTTCTGTGAAGAGACAATCCAAGGTCTGTTCTATACAGTTGCTCAGACAGTACTAGTAGGGTTGAGCTTCAGTTGTCCACAGCAATTGCACCCTGTGTTTTGGAGGTGATGCTTGGAACCACATCCCAAATAAACTACCCATACCCAGTCCTTGTTTCAAAGCCTGTTTTCTGGGTAATGCAAATTAAGACATCTTCTAAGTTTCATCTACTTGACCTTTTGATCATTAAGAGTGTGCTAAAGACTCCTACAATAGAGATAGGGGGATTAAATATGGCGGCCTTGAGAGGCAAGACAGAGTACTCCTTCTGAAACAACACACAATACAAAAATATAATTAATACAACTAATCCTGAAAGAGCAACAGGAAAAAAGGCTGCATCAGACTGCATACACCTGGAGAAAAGAGCAAAAGTCACGGAATAGGGTAACATACTGAAGCTGTGACCCAGCGGGACCCAAGCCCTTCCCCCAACCCAGCTCACCAGAAGGAGGAGGGGAAACAGAGCGGGAAGGGTGTGGAGCCCTTAGATTGCTAAACACCTAGCCCTGGAGATCTGCTCTGGGAGCACGAACCTACATTACATGGTGCTCTGGTGATTAGTGGGGTTGGAAAGCTAAGATAGGCAGAAAACTTGGAGAGATGGACATTACAGCTGCTTGTGGAAAATAGGAATTCATATCCAGCTGATCTGGGCAGACAGTCTGAAAGACTTCCTAAAAGCAAGGGGGCTGCAAAGGAGCAGGGATTGCACAGAGCTTCCTGCTCAGGAAAAAGGACAGGTAGACAAAATTGTCCAGGTGCACTCTGCCCAGCAGGTTGGGAAGGTAAACAATCTTCAGGCACTCCATTTGCCTGGCTGGCTATGCAGTTCCAAAGCTCTCCACTGTGATATGCAGCCTGCTGTGTCTTCCTCCCAGCTAGCCTTCACCTGGCTAGCAAACTGACAGCCCCTGCCCTAGTGTCAGGCCAGCCAGAGGAAAGCCCTGCCTACAGCAGATACAAACCAAAAGCATAGAGGCTTACACCTGAGTGTTCAGCCCACTGGTTCTGGCAGTGGAGACAGGCACAGCAGCCAGGAAGCAGGAAAGAACTCATTCCTCCTCCCAGGTACCAGCACCACTTTCCTGTGATCCCCGACATCACTCCAGGGGCTGAGCAACTCCACAGAGTAGAGCTTCTGGGTACTAGATGGCACCACATACAAATATGAAACATAAAAGGAACCTGGTTCAAAGCAAAATCTCAACACCAGAGAAAGGACTGACTGAGTCTGAATTAATAAATCTTCCTGAAAGAGATTTCTAAATAAAAATAATAAACATGCTCATGGAGGTACCAAAAAAATACTCAAGATCTCAGAAATGAATTTAGGACAGAGATCCAATCACTGAAGAGCACAATAGAAGATATTAAAAACAGATTAGATATGGTGGTTGAGACGATAAGTGAAATGGAAATTAGAGAAGAGAAATACAAAGAAGCTGAGGTACAGAGAGAAAAAAGCATCTCCAGGAATGAAAGAATACTGAGAGAACTGTGTGACCAATCCAAACAGAATAATATTTGCATTATAGGGGTATAAGAAGAAGAGAGAGATAAAGGGATAGAAAGTGCCTTTAAGGAAGTAATTGCTGAAAACTTCCCCAATCTGGGGAAAGTGATAGTCTCTCAGGCCACAGACATGCACAGATCTCCCAACACAAGGGACCTAAGGACAATAACACCAAGATGTATAATAATTAAAATGGCAAAGATCAAGGACAAGGACAGACTATTAAAAGCACCCAGAGAGAGAAATAAGATCACATGCAAAGGAAAAGCCATAAGGCTATCATCAGACTTCTCAGCAGAAACCTTACAGGTTAGAAGGGAGTGGCATGATATATTTAATACAATGAAGCAGAAGGGCCTCAAACCAAGAATACTTAATCTGGCAAGATTATCATTTAAATTTGAAGGAGTGATTAAACAATTTCCAGATAAGCAAAAGCTGAGAGAATTTACCACCCACAAACCATCTTACAGTCTATTTTGGAGGGACTGCTATAGATGGAAGTGTTCCTAAGGTTAAACAGCTGTCACCAGAGGTAATAAAAAGGGATAGACAAAGAGTACAGAACGTGATGCCTAATATATAAAGAATGGGTGAGGAAAAAAAGAAGGGGGAAAAAAAGAACCTTTAGATTGTGTTTGTAATAGTATGTTAAGTGAGTTAAGTTAGACTCTTAGATAGTAAGGAAGTTACCCTTGAACCTTTGGTAACCACAAATCTAAAGCCTGCAATGGCAATAAGCATATACCTATCAATAATCACCATAAATGTAAATGGTCTGAATGCACCAATCAAAAGATAAGTCACTGAATGGATAAAAAAAACAAGACCCAACTATGTACTGCCTATAAGAGACTCACTTTCCCCACTTTTATTCAACATAGTACTGGGGATCCTAGCCACGGCTATCAGACAACACAAAGAAATAAAAGGCATCCAGACAGGCAAGGAAGAAGTCAAACTGTCCCTGTTTGCAGATGACATGATATTGTACATAACAACCCATAAAGAATCCACTCCAAAACTGCTAGATCTCATATCTGAATTCAGCAAAGTGGCAGGATACAAAATTAATACACAGAAATCTGTTGCATTCCTATACACTAACAATGAACTAGCAGAGAGAGAAATCAGGAAAACAATTCCATTCACAATTGCATCAGAAAGAGTAAAATACCTAGGAATAAACCTAACCAAGGAAGTGAAAGACCTATACCCTGAAAACTACAAGACACTCTTAAGAGAAATTAAAGAGGACACTAACAAATGGAAACTCATCCCATGCTCCTGGCTAGGAAGAATCAATATTGTCAAAATGGCATTTCTGCCTAAAGCAATCTACAGAGTCAATGCAATCCCTATCAAAATACCAACAGCATTCATCAATGAACTGGAACAAATAGTTCTAAAATTCATATGGAACCACAAAAGACCCCGAATAGCCAAAGCAATCCTGAGAAGGAAGAATCAAGCAGGGGGAATCTTGCTTCCCAACATCAAGCTCTACTACAAAGCCACAGCAATCAAACAATTTGGTACTGGCACAAGAACAGAGCCACAGACCAGTGGAACAGAATAGAGAGTTCAGATATTAACCCAACATATATGGTCAATTAATATAAGATAAAGGAGCCATGGATATACAGTGGGGAAATGACAGCCTCTTCAAAAGCTGGTGTTGGCAAAACTGGACAGCTACATGTAAGAGAATGAAACTGGATCATTGTATAACCCCATACACAAAAGTAAATTTGAAATGGATCAAAGACCTGAATGTAAGTCATGAAACCACAAAACTCTTACAAAAAACATAGGCAAAAATCTCTTGGACATAAAATGAGCAACTTCTTCATGAACATATCTCCTCAGGCAAGGGAAACAAAAGCAAAAATGAACAAGTGGGACTATATCAAGCTGAAAAGGTTCTGTACAGCAAAGGACACCATCAGTAGAACAAAAAGGCATCCTACAGTATGGGAGAATATGTTCATAAATGACATATCTGATAAGGGGTTGACATCCAAAATATATAAAGAGCTCATGCACCTCAACAAATAAAAAGCAAATAATCCAATTAAAAAATGGGCACAGGATCTGAACAGACACTTCTCCAAAGAAGAAATTCAGATGGCAAACAGACACATGAAAAGATGCTCCACAATGCTGATCATCAGAGAAATGTGAATTAAAACCATAATGAGATATCACCTCACACCAGTTAGGATGGCCACCATCCAAAAGACAAACAGCAGCAAATGTTGGCGAGGATGTGGAGAAAGTGGCACCCTCCTATATTGCTGGTGGGAATGTAAATTAGTTCAACCATTGTGGAAAGCAGTATGGAGGTTCCTCAAAAAACTCAAAATAGAAATACCATTTGACCCAGGAATTCCACTTCTAGGAATTTACCCTCAGAATGCAGCAGCCCAGTTTGAAAAAGACATATGTACCCCTATGTTTATCACAACACTATTTACAATAGCCAAGAAATGGAAACAACCTAAGTGTCCATCAGCATATGAATGGATAAAGAAGAGGTGGTACATATACACAATGGAATATTATTTGGCCATAAGAAGAAAACAAATCCAAACATTTGCAACAACATGGATGGAGTAAGAGGTTATTATGCCCAGTGAAATAAGCCAGGTGGAGAAAGACAAGTATCAAACGATTTCACTCATCTGTGCAGTATAAGAACAAAGGAAAAACTGAAGGAACAAAACAGCAGCAGAATCACAGAACCCAAGAATGGACTAACAGTTACCAAAGGGAAAGGGATTGGAGAGGGTGGGTGGGAAGGGAGGGATAAGGGGGAAAATGGGGCATTACAATTAGCACACATAATGTAGGGTGGGGGGCATGGGGAGGGCTGTAAAACACAGAGAAGACAAGTCGTGATTCTATAGCATCTTACTCTGCTGATGGACAGTGACTATAATGGGGTATGTGGTGGAGACTTGATCATGGAGGGAGTTTAGTAACCATAATGTTGCTCATGTAATTGTAGATTAATGGTACCAAAATTAAAAAAAAGAGTCTAAGGAGGGTATCATAAGAGAAGTTCAAAGTGCTATAGAAGCTCATTGGAGAGAACTTTACAGAAATGCATACACGCATCATGGATGCATCATCTGAGATGACCTAGGAAGAATGAAAGGATAATTACAAGCAGAACCCAGCAGAAATGTTAGGTTATTTTAATTTAAAACACTTTAGCATAGATAGTATGACGTTGTGTGCATTAGCTGAAGTTACAACCCAGGACCAACTAGTATTCTATTTAAGAGTTCACATTCCAGAGAGCCAACTATCATTTTAATTATGAGGCATCTGCCCCTAAAGTGGCTTCTATAGGTGCTTCCTTTATTTATAGCTACATGGTCTGTAGCAATACCAGGTACTTCACTAATTAGCATTGTGAATGTTGGAAGTTGGTTTTTACTGGTGAAATTTGTGACTTTTTAATTAGCATAAAGATGTTACAAATGAGTTCTCATTGTTGAAATTAAAGGTACTCAAAATATGTGGATTGGCTAAAGTATTTTGAATACACATCTCATTCTTATATGAGTCAGGTAAAACAGTTATCTAGTGAAGCCCCTGCTCTTTACCGTTAGGAATACCAGGACTCAAATCTAAATGTGATTCAGTGTCCAGCCTTTTGTTTGGTGGATTGCTGGCTGCCACATGCAGACTATGGGCTAATAGGATTCCTCATCTGGAATGTAATCACATCTTGTATTTTTAGTAGATTTTGTTGACTGAGAAAACATGTATGTGCATATAGATTCTAGAATCACTTGCAGTAACTTCATAGGATCCCAGGGGTCCCTAGTCTACTGTTTGGAAATCACTGTTGTATATATGGGAAGAAGGACAGGTTTGCATCATTGCAGTGTATCTTAGGAAGATTAATCTGACTTTGGAATGCGGGATGAATTGAATGGGGGAAAGAATATTCCAGGTGAAAAGTAGTAAAAGCATGGTAACAGAATGGAGTAGAGAGGTTAGATTGGAGAAGCATCACAGAGGAAGAATACAAGTAAGTAAATGTAGGGAGCCAAGGGAGGACAAATGGTATTTATAACAGTCACGTATGTAGAGTTAATGTGCCAGGCATATTCTATGTAGTTTGTATATATTAACTCACTTATTCCTCTCTGAAACCCTATAAGTTAGACATTTTGAAGATGAAAAAAGTATTGAGAGTATAAGCACCCTGCCTAAGGTCAGTGAGCTGGGATTTGAACCCAGGCAGTCTGGCTAGAAAATCCTAATCATTCAACCATATTGCTTCAAAGATTTAAATATAACCCCAAAGTTTTGAGCTCCTGTTATTAGGAGAATGGTGAAATCAGTAACTGAAACAGAGAAATCAGAAGTATTTGGGGAAGGAGAGAAACACATACAGCATATACATGCATATGTATTGGTCAGACATTCTACAGTGTTTATTTATTCTTTGAGTTTTAGTGAGATATAATTGACATACAGCATTGTGTAAATTTAAGGTGTACATCATAATGTACATAGCTTGACATACATAAATTGTGAAATGATTACCACAATAAGTTTGGTTAACATCCATTCACCTCATATAGTTTAAAAAAATGTTTTTTCCTTGCAGTTTGAACTGTTAGAATTTACTCTTTTAACAACTTTCAAATAAATGTACCATACAGCAGTGGAATTATAGTCATCATGTTGTACATTCCATCCCCAGAATTTAATTATCTTAGAACTGGAAGTTTGTATCTTTTGACCATCTTCATCCAATTCTCCCAACCCCCACCCCCATCTCTGGGAACCACAAATATCATATCTTCTATGAGTTTGCTTTTTTAGATTCCACATATAAATAAGATCATGAAGTATTTGTCTTTCTCTGACTTATTTCACTTAGCATAACACTGTCAAAGACCATGCATGTTGTCATCAATGGCAAAATTTCCTTCTAATTTATGGCTTGATTGTTAGGGTGCAGGCTTCCGAGGCTTCCCCAGAGAACAAACTACACAGGCATAGAGATGTAAATTCAAGCAAAGTCTTTATTCAGCCAACTAGTTGGGGTCCAAGTCAGCCCGACGCAGCGGGTCTCAGCAAGGACCCCGAGCACTCTGAACCAAGGGTTTATATAGCAATTTCAAAGCACTTAACTCATAGCAATTTTCTATAACTATACATTATTCTTGCAAGACATATAACCTGGGGTTAAGCAAGGGCAGGGTAAGACTACTCCTCAATGGTTAGGGAGGTTCTGCACGATAAGCTTGGTATGTAAGATTTACTGACCAAGGTTAGCTGACCAAGGGTCACAGCTGCCCACCACCCGGTGCTCATGATTAACTTGTTTTTCAAGGCCTTACCCAGGCCCAGGGTTTGTTTTTTTTTTTTTTCCTCTGAGTCACACTCTCAGAAAATGGTTTCTAGGTTTCTAAGATGGCTATGCTTATGCTAATTTACTAATCTTACTAATGCTTAGATTCTACATTTCCCCACTTTCCTTTGACCATTCCAATCATGGAATGTTTGTTTCTTCCTGCTGTGTGAGTGAATGATACTGCGGTCTCAGCATTAGCACCTGAACAGCACTCACTCTTTCCCTAACAAAGGCTATTAGCCGGTTTAAGATACAGGGACCTAAAGTGAGAAGCAGTATAAAAATAAGCAAGGGCTCTGCCAGGGTGGATATCAGGGTTGTAAACCATGGGGATTTAGTAAACTAGGATTCAAATAGCCCTTGGCAGGCCTCTCGCTCTCTCTTCCTTTGATCTGGTCTCTCTCTAAGTTTAGACATTGAATCTCTTACTATTCCGGAATGGTCTGCTGTTAAGGTTTAGCTAAGTTTTATTAGTTCTTTTTCCTGACTCTTAATGCTCTCTGCACTCCTTTACATTTCCCCCCTTTTCTTGATTAGACTGTGGAATCTTCCACAGCGGCATCTGGGTCCTGATACCTTTGACGAAGGACTAAGAGTTGGACAGTGTCAATTCTTTCCTGCACAAACTTAACAAGCCTGTTAATTATGCACGGGCCAATCGTAAACAGCAACAGCAGGATGACGAGCGGCCCCGCAACGGCCGAGAGAAGGGTAGCAAACCAAGGCTTGTATTTGAACCAAGACTCAAACCAGCCTTCGCTACTTTCATATTCTTTACGCCTCTTCTCTAAATCTTTTTTCAGTTTGGCCAAGGAATCTCTGACTGCACCTGTTTTGTCTACATAGAAACAGCACTCTTCTCTTAAGGCTGCGCATAACCCACCTTCCTTTAAGAACAAGAGGTCCAGGCCTCTTCGGTTCTGTAGGACCACCTCGGACAAGGAGGTGAGGGATTGCTCTAGGTCTGATATTGTCTGTCGGAGTTGTTCTAGGTCTCTGTCGATTGCCAGCCTCAGGGCTGTGAGCCCCTTTTCTCAAGTTACAAGGGCTGCAACCCCCGTGCTTGCCCCTGCCATCCCTAGGGTGAAGAGGGTTCCAATGGTCAGGGCGGTAACAACCTCCCTCTTGCTCCGGTGGGGGCTCAGCCTTTCTTCCCAATAAGAAAGGAGAGATTCATGAGAATGATACATTAGGCGAGGTAGAAGGGCCACCAGCACACAAAACTCACTGTTAGCATTGAACACAGAGGTGGATAGGGCCGGAGTGAGGCCTGTCTTTGAGCAGAGCCACCAGCCCGAGGAGGGTATAATCCACTTTCCCTGCTCCCACGTAGTGTTATTATAGGAGGAGCATAACTGGCTCTGGGTCGTCGGGACTGTGCCTACACACGTACCAACGACTGAGACTTGAGCGATTGTAAGTCCCCACGGTCTCCCGTCCCAGTAAGTGGGATGGGAGTTGTTGATAGTGTAGGAGCCATTTATCCCGATTGCCTCATAGAAGGGTGGTGAACCTGGGTAGCATAGCCAACAGGGATCGGTGAGGGAGGAAGTGGTGTGGTTAAGAGTCTCTTCAACTGCCTGCACCATTTCCCACATGGGATTATCTAACCCGGAGGGGGTGTGCTGGGCCCATAACCCAGAGGTCGATGGACTCGGTCCTCTCGTGGGCTCTGGAGCAAGCGTTCTGGTCGGCATTTTCTCATCTTTTTTGCTCAGGCCCTTGTCCTGGATTGAAGGTTTCTGGGGATTTATAACCGAGTTGGGACCTACGGCAGCGGTGGGAGTTGACACGGTTAATTTAATGATGAGGGTCGAGCCAGCATGCCCCCCATATTTATAATACACCATTCCCCACACTAGTCCATTTATCCAGCGCGATACCTCAGTGTTTTTGCCTGTCTCGGTGAATTGAACTCTTACCCAATCCTGGTCCGTTTTGTCACAAGCCTTGGTTTTGTAAAGGGTCATAGGCTGGTGACGAGGGATGCCCTTGTTGACATAAGTAAATTTGACAGAATCGATTTTTGTAACTGTCCATCTCCAATCCCCATCGTTCGAGGTTACACAGTCCCAGCTGGCACAAAAGAAGTCATGCCCCCCCCCCACAGTGCTTTCCTTTACCTGTTCCTGGGCAAGCATAAAACCCATGGGAGCGAGCCAAATTTGGAGGGATGGATCGGTAAACGGGGTTGATCTGTCGAAAGCAGAAATACAGGTCAGGCCACCAGGTTCCGATTGGCGCACTGTGTTGTGTGGAGTTGATGACTTCCCCATTGTCACTATCAATCAGCATCCATGTCAGGTTCCTTGGTTGATGGGGGTTGGTGCCTCTGATCCCCACAGATGTGGCTCTCGTGAAGATCCATACTAAGGAGCTTATTAGCAGGATCTCTTTCATCTTCGGCTTAAGTGTAGTTTTAGGGGATTGGCAGGATGCTGCTGCACCTTCCACTTTTCCTTACAGGCCCCTGGGTCTTTATGAGGCAGGACTTTTCGAACGTGGGTGTGGTGTACCCAGGGAGCGATACCATCAACCTTGAGAGCAGTGGGGGTGGTAAACAATACAACATAAGGTCCTTTCCACCTGGGCTCGAGAGTCTTCACTTGATGTCTTTTGACCCATACTATATCCCCTGGGACTATGCCATGTTCCGGGCTCGGAATTTTCCCGCCCTCATAATATGCTCTGATCAGGGGCCAGATTTCTTGCTGCACTTTAGCAAGAACTTGCAACACATTCAGATAGTCAGGGGCCGGGTCCTCTGCATCGGGAAGCTGCACTCGTCGAGTTATAGGTGGAGGGGCCCCATACATTATCTCAAATGGAGTTAAACCATGTACATAGGGGGAGTTCCGAGCGCGGAAGATGGCTAAGGGAAGGAGAGTCACCCAGTCCCCACCAGTCTCCAATACCAATTTAGAAAGGGTCTCTTTCAAGGTCCGATTCATTCTCTCTACCTGCCCAGAGCTTTGTGGGTTATAAGCACAATGTAACTTCCAATCTACTCCCAAAGCTAGGGCTAGTCCTTGCAGGACTTTGCTAATGAAAGCCGGGCCGTTATCAGAACCTATTGCTTCTGGGACCCCATATCTGGGGATGATTTCTTCAATTAATCTTTTTGCTACTACCTGGCTAGTCTCATGCTTGGTTGGAAAGGCCTCCACCCACCCAGAAAAAGTATCTACCATAACTAGCAAATACCTGTATCCATACTTCCCTGGTTTTATTTCGGTGAAGTCTATTTCCCAATTCCTCCCTGGAGCCCTCCCCCTTTCCCGGGTACCTGCTGGGTGCAGCCCTCTTGGGGCTGGTCTTAGCATTGCACAGCTACTGCATTCTTTCATGATCTGGCGAGTCACCTCATTCTGGTGGGGAAACACCAACTGCGCAGACTGGAAAAGGCTGAGCAGTTTTTTTCCACCTAGGTGGGTGGACTTATGCAGATTAGCAAGCAGGTACTGTCCTAATGCTTCTGGCAAGATCAATCTACCCTCCTGGTCCCTACCCCAATGTCCCTCTCTAAACACTTCCCCCGGGACTTGTTTCCTAATCCACTCAAGATCTTGAGGGGAATACTCAGGTTTGGGCGGCAGTGCGGGCAGTTCAGGTATGGGTATTTCGAGGGCCGCAAGCACAAGAGAGTCCGAGAGGGCTGCCCTTTTAGCTTCTGCATCTGCATGGCTGTTGCCGATGGCCTCGGGTGTCTCCTTTGATTGGTGGCCCGGTACATGTATAACTGCTACCGCTTTAGGTTTTTCAACAGCAGCTAATAGTCTTTGGACTTCTTGCAGATTCCTCAGTCCCTTCCCTTCCGCGGAACGGAATCCTCTTTCTCGGTAGATGGCACCATGGACATGGACAGTGCCAAAGGCGTATCTGCTATCTGTGTAAATGTTGGCCCGCTTTCCTTCTGCTCTTTCCAGGGCCTCAGCGAGAGCAATAAGTTCCGCCTTCTGTGCTGAGGTGCCAGGGGGCAGAGCTGTGCTCCAGACAACTTCCCCATCATGGGTTACTACTGCTGCCCCTGCTCTCCTGACCCCCTCCTGCACAAAGCTGCTCCCATCCGTATACCAATTTAGCTCACAGTTCAGTAACGGTGTGTCTTTCAGGTCTGCTCGCACCTGGATAATTTCGGAAAGGATATCTCTACAGTCATGGATGGGGGTCGTCAGATCTGGGTCCGGCAGAAGGGTGGCAGGATTTATGGTTACCGGGTCAGAGAAGGCGATTCGGGGAGAATCTAGTAGGAGCCCTTGATAGTGGGTGAGTCTTGCGTTCGTCATCCATTTTCCTGGAGGATGCTTGAGGATCCCCTCCATGGTATGTGGGGCTGTTATTCTCAGATTTTGGCCAAAAGTCAGCTTGTCTGCCTCTTTTACCAGTAGAGCGATGGCTGCTAGGATACGCAGACAAGGTGGCCACCCGGAGGCCACTGGGTCTAGCCGCTTGGACAAATAAGCCACAGGTCTCTTCCACGGGCCCAGCTGCTGAGCCAGAACTCCTTTAGCTACTCCCTTCTTTTCATCTACAAACAGGATAAAGGGTTTTTCTGGGTCTGGCAGAGATAGGGCGGGGGCCCGGAGGAGAGCTTCTTTTAGTCTGTCAAACGCCTCTTGTTGTTCCTGCATCCATTGCCAGCCCGGCCCTTCTTTGGTTGCTTCATATAGTGGTCGGGCTATTTCTGCGTACCCTGGAATCCAGAGCCTGCAAAACCCGGCTGAGCCAAGAAATTCTCTCACTCCCCGGGGTGAGGAAGGGATGGGGATAGCCAGGACAGTTTGCTTCATGGCCTGTGATAGCCACCTGGCCCCATTAGATATTGTGTACCCCAAGTAGACTACTGACCTCTGACAGATGTGGGCTTTCTTGGCGCTGGCTCGATATCCCAGTTCACCTAGTTCAGCCAGCAAGTTCCTCGTGGCTTCTTCGCACTCTTCACGGGTTTCTGTGGCCAGCAACAGGTCATCTACATACTGCAACAACGTCACGTGGGGGTGGCTCCTGTGAAAGGGCTCCAAGTCCTGGCTTAGGGCTTCATTGAATAAGGTGGGAGAGTTCTTGAAGCCCTGAGGCAGTCTAGTCCAGGTAAGCTGCCCTTTTCTTCCTCCCCCTGGCTCTTGCCACTCAAAGGCAAACAAAGGCTGACTAACTTCAGAGAGTGGAATACTAAAGAAGGCATCTTTCAGGTCCAGAGTAGTATACCACACATGCGTGGGTGGCAGGTGGCTGAGTAAGGTGTAAGGGTTAGGCACTGTAGGATGGATGTCTTCTACCCTCTCATTGACTTTCCACAAGTCTTGCACTGGCCTATAATCTTTACTGCCAGGCTTCCTCACTGGAAGCAGAGGCGTATTCCATGCAGATTGGCAGGTCTTGAGGATTCCTGTCTCTAACAGTCTATGGATATGGGGTGCTATCCCTTTCCTAGCCTCTTCTGGCATTGGATATTGCCGGACCCGGATGGGTAGAGCTGCGGCTTTGAGTTGAACAACAACCGGGGATAGGTGTTTAGCGAGACCAATTCCTCCGGTCTCGGCCCATGTGGAAGGGAACTTCTGTACCCAAGAGTCTATCTCTCCCTGGCCCCCCTTTTCTTGATCCGCCTGAAACAGACGATGTTCATCGGCCAGGGAAAGAGTTAACACATGCGCCGGTTGTAGGGGCTGCCCTTCTTTGTCCATGATTTTTATCCCTTCGGGTTCAAAATGAATGCAAGCCCCGACCTTGGTTAATAAGTCTCTGCCCAGCAACGGTGCGGGGCTTTTGGGTACGACCAGGAATGAGTGAGAGACCTGATGCCTTCCTAGGTCCACTTTTCTGTTAGTAGTCCAGGCACATTTCCTGGACCCTGTCGCTCCCTGGACTATACTTGTGCGTCCTGGGTTTAGGGGGCCGTGGGCCTGGTTGAGAACTGAATACTGTGCCCCAGTATCTACCATAAACCCAATGGGAGTCCCCTCCACGCACAGGGTTACCCAGGACTCGGGGAGGGGTGCCGAGCCCCGTCCCCGTCAATCCTCCTCTCCTAGGTGCAGGGTCTTAACAGGGTTCCCTCTCCCTTGTTCCCTCCTTTGGGGGCACTCCCTCTTCCAATGTCCATATTTCTTACACAGGGCGCACTGATCTTGTCCTAGTCGGGATTGACGGGGTCCTGTTCCTTGAGGTGGCCTAGGGCCTTCCTTCACTCCGGCCAGGAATATCCTGGCCATCTCTTCCCTCTGCTTCTTGTTCTCCCTTTTCTGAAATTCTCTGTCTTCCTTCCTATTTTTCTCCTGCATTACCCATTTCTCTTTCCTCAGCCTTTCTTCTCTATCTTCCGGAGTTTCTCTAGCATTGAAGACCTTCTCTGCCTGCTGCAGCAGCTCTCTAATAGAGATCTCCCCTAGGTCCTCCCGCTTGTGGAGTTTTCTCCGGATATCGGGGGCTGCCTGGTTGATGAATGAGAGGACTACAGCTGACCTATGTTCCTCTGCTTCCGGGTTTATGGGGGTATACTGCCGGTAAGCATCAAACAGCCTTTCCAGATACGCGGCTGGGCTTTCCATTTCCCCCTGAACAATAGTTTTTACCTTAGCCAAGTTAGTGGGCCGTCTGGCGGCCGCCCGGAGACCGGTCATCAGAGTCTGGCGGTAGACCTGGAGACGCTCCCTACCTTCTGCAGTTCCGAAGTCCCAATCTGGGCGCGTAAGTGGGAACGCCTCGTCGATGATGGGCTGGAGGGTAGTGGGTCTTCCATTTTCTCCGAGGACATTTTTCCTGGCTTCATTGAGGATACGCTCTCGTTCTTCCGTTGTGAAGAGAGTGCGGAGTAATTGCTGGCAGTCGTCCCATGTGGGACGATGGGTAAACATAATGGACTCCACTAAACCTATAAGACACTTGGGGTCCTCTGAGAAGGGAGGATTCTGAGTCCTCCAATTATAAAGGTCACTAGATGAAAAGGGCCAATATTGATATTGCTGAGCAATGCCGGTACCGATGGCACGCACAGGCAGAACTGGCACTGCTCTTTCTGAGGTGGAGGAGGGAGCCTCCCCTTCTTGTTCCCTGGCCCCTCTAGACCTTAGCTGCATTCCTCCAGTTCTACCTGGCGCCCAGCGTGGGGCCAGGGTGGGGGAGTGTGAGGAAGCTCTTTCCGGCCTCCCGCCTC
The DNA here is from genome assembly GCF_040802235.1 of Manis javanica. Lineage (NCBI taxonomy): Eukaryota > Metazoa > Chordata > Mammalia > Pholidota > Manidae > Manis > Manis javanica. Next base: position 102,329,431 of record NC_133174.1, on the reverse strand, counting down.
CCTCTGATGAAGAATCTGGGGAAGCTGCAGCCGCCTGGTTCCTGCTGGGTTCCCTAGCCGCATTTTCTATCCCCCCGGCAGCTTCACCCCTCTCTTCTGCATACGGGGGTGGCTGCTCAATCGGCGGGAGGGGGTAAAGAGGAGAACTGTCGGGGAGGACAGGCGGCGCACTTGGGCGCACAGGATTTCTGGCCCTGCGATCAGAGGGCTTTGATTTTTCCTGGGCAACTAGGACGGAGGTCTTTTGTGGGTCAGTATGAGGTTTCTCCACCAAAAAGGGCTCCAACCAGGAAGGGGGATTCTCGGCCAAATTTTCCCAGACAAGAATATAGGGAAGTTGGTCAGGGTGGCCCTCAGGACCTGGCCGGGAGATAATGGCTTTGATCTTGCCAATAAGGTCCAAAGAAAGAGACCCCTGGGCCGGCCAGCCTACTCCGAAGGAAGGCCACTCGACTGAGCAAAAGGTGTCGAGCTTACCCTTCTTGATGCCAAGGCTCATACTTAAGGCCTGTTCCTTGACCTTGGGGAAATGGGAGAGGATCAGACTCTTAGGAGTAGCCTGAGTCTGACCCATGGTGAGAAAGAAGAAGGAAAAAGAATATGAGGGAGACAAAGGCGAAGGATGAAGATGCCACTTCAAACAAAATGACTGTTGTATGTGCTTATAAACGAGTGCCTGTCGTTGCACAGTTTTTCTTCCGCGGGGGACGCGAATTTATCTGGGATTCGCGGCTGTGACCCCCTTATCCTGTCACGGGAGTCTTCTAGCGGCGGGCGCCCTAATGGCTCTTAATTGCCCGACCCGTGCCCGCGGGGAATGATATAGTGGCAGAAAGGAGGAACAGACAAACAAAATGACTGTTGTATGTGCTTGTGAACGAGTGCCTGTCGTTGCACAGTTTTTCTTCCGCGGGGGACGTGAATTTATCTGGGATTCGCGGCTGTGACCCCCTTATCCTGTCACGGGAGTCTTCTAGCGGCGGGCGCCCTAATGGCTCTTAATTGCCCGACCCGTGCCCGCGGGGAATGATATAGTGGCAGAAAGGAGGAACGGAGAGAGCAGGAGAACCTTAGAACAAGGAAACTTAAAATGAGAAGTGCAAAAAGAAATATAAACCAAAACCAAAACACAGTAAAACAATCAATGATAACACCAAACATACACACCACATCTGATCGCACTCGTTCGGACCGGTCCTTCTCTCACTCTGGTGCGCACCACACTCACCACTTTCAGGGTCCTCAAAAACTCTCGTAATTCTCCCGAAGGGCGTCCACTCGGACTGCCGCAGGGTGACGAGCTCGATCTTTTCCTCCTCGGGTGCCAGTTTTCTGCCGATCGGATTTGCCTTCCTAAGGCCGAGTCACTCGGACCCTAGGGCCAGGATTGGTTACCTGGACTTTTACCCAGGGTCACTAACCTGGGGGCCGGGACTACCAGCCCGGACTTCCTCACTCGGGACCACTAACCCGAGACCATACACGGGATGGCGACTCCCGCTTTATAATGGATTTATGCAGACACGAGGGGGCGACCCTCGAATTACACTGCCCCGTCCGGACAATTAGACCTTGCCTCCAGCTGTCCTTTGTTCTCAGGGAAGCCGCTCGAATCCCAGACGAGCCCCCAAATGTTAGGGTGCAGGCTTCCGAGGCTTCCCCAGAGAACAAACTACACAGGCATAGAGATGTAAATTCAAGCAAAGTCTTTATTCAGCCAACTAGTTGGGGTCCAAGTCAGCCCGACGCAGCGGGTCTCAGCAAGGACCCCGAGCACTCTGAACCAAGGGTTTATATAGCAATTTCAAAGCACTTAACTCATAGCAATTTTCTATAACTATACATTATTCTTGCAAGACATATATCCTGGGGTTAAGCAAGGGCAGGGTAAGACTACTCCTCAATGGTTAGGGAGGTTCTGCACGATAAGCTTGGTATGTAAGATTTACTGACCAAGGTTAGCTGACCAAGGGTCACAGCTGCCCACCACCCGGTGCTCATGATTAACTTGTTTTTCAAGGCCTTACCCAGGCCCAGGGTTTGTTTGTTTTTTTTTCCTCTGAGTCACACTCTCAGAAAATGGTTTCTAGGTTTCTAAGATGGCTATGCTTATGCTAATTTACTAATCTTACTAATGCTTAGATTCTACATTTCCCCACTTTCCTTTGACCATTCCAATCATGGAATGTTTGTTTCTTCCTGCTGTGTGACTGAATGATACTGCGGTCTCAGCATTAGCACCTGAACAGCACTCACTCTTTCCCTAACAAAGGCTATTAGCCGGTTTAAGATACAAGGACCTAAAGTGAGAAGCAGTATAAAAATAAGCAAGGGCTCTGCCAGGGTGGATATCAGGGTTGTAAACCATGGGGATTTAGTAAACTAGGATTCAAATAGCCCTTGGCAGGCCTCTCGCTCTCTCTTCCTTTGATCTGGTCTCTCTCTAAGTTTAGACATTGAATCTCTTACTATTCCGGAATGGTCTGCTGTTAAGGTTTAGCTAAGTTTTATTAGTTCTTTTTCCTGACTCTTAATGCTCTCTGCACTCCTTTACATTGATAGTATCCATTATATATATATATATATGTATCTCTCTCATCTTCTTTATCCATTCAGGTCAAATATTTTAGTGTAATAGAACTAAAAAATTTAGAATTCAAATGTGCCAAGAATGGATAATACTTTAAAGTTTCTATTAACTCATTAAACTTAATACTTTAAATTTCTATTAATAAAGCATAACTCAAATGAGTCATTCTTGTGCAAGCTAAGTCCCAAAAATCAGAGAATGACAGAATGTTGATGGAAACCAGAATACGTCACCCCAAAATATGCCTCTTTGACATAAAATTATGTTGAACTGACAGTAATTAAGAAGAAGTAAATGCTGACAAAGCTCCCCCTTTTCTGTGTAAAGGCAGGAAATAAATTCTCCTTTTGCTGGAGACAGATTCTAATTAGCCCAGAGATGGCACCAGAAAATCTGTATAAACCAATCTTGCTAAACTAACTCTTATCTTCCTAGTTATTTCTTCATCATTAACTACTGAGACAGGGACCCTGAATGTAGTCAGAATAGGGTGAAGGCCTCCGGAGGGGGCAGGGTGGGATGTTTGCAGTCAGAGCAATGTAACTACATGCAAAGAAATCCCCCTGCTAAAACTCTATGTTAAACATTGAGCTCTAGAATCATTCTTCAGGGAAATCAGTTAATGTTCCCCAGATAAAGAAGAGTAACACATGTTTTATTATGCTAACCATTTATAATCATGTGTAAGGTTCACTTTAGCATACTAAAAGGCCCAGGCCTATGTGCTGTCTTTCCTCCTTCAGATCTGATGAAGTGATTTTGCAAACTGGGCAACTAATTTAGCAAGTAAGTCCAGGCATAAACAACACAGTAAAAGGCAGGAGAGATTCCACCTTAAAGATAAGATTGCATTTTAATACCCAAGAAGTTAAGACGTTAGAAATTCTTAACTTACTCTTTAGCAAACAATACCTCAGCCCACCTTGGGGGGGCTGAGCAGGTGGCTTTGTTTCACATACTCCCAGACCAAGATGCTGGTATCTCAGAGAAATCATCGGAGGAAGTTGCTTGTGTTAAGTTAATTCTAAATATTCATGGACCACTTAACAAGTCCACAGCCCTAAGTTTTTTCATGTTCTCAAAAAATCCTCAGCTGCCTATAAAATCCCCTAGACAATGCACCACTAGGGACTCTCCTGTCCCCACCTGGCATGAGCCGGGAGCTCTGTCCTTTCACTGTATCTCTAAATAAAAGCCTGTACCTTGCTCTCCTTCCTTGACTGTGAAGCTCATTCTTCGGCTTTGTGAACAAGAACCCCGGCATCACTACCTTAGCCCAAACTCCTTTGCTTTGTCAATTCTTCATAAATTTATTGTTAGTTTGTGAAAAAGGTGCAAAACCTTCTGCTCCAGTCACTTCTTTAGGTCTTCATTCTCTTTGAAGGCTCCTGTGTACATGTAAAAATTTAACAGAACTTGTGTATTTTTCTCTTGTTAATCTATTTTTGTCAGTTTAATTTTCAGACCCAACCAGGTGATGCCAGGGTTCTTGTTCACGAAGCCGAAGAATGAGCTTCACAAACACTCAAGGTAGGAGAGCAAGGTACAGGCTTTTATTTAGAAATAAAGTCCGAGAATAGATTTCCTGGCTCACACAAGGCACCAGAGGGGACAAGAGAGCCCATGATGGGGCTTTGTCTAGGGGTTTTATAGGCAGTTGAGGATTTTTCGAGAACATGAAAAAAACTTAGGGGTGTGGACTTGTACCACCTGCCCCTGTCCTCAAGGTGGGCTGGGTCGTAGTCTGATTGCTAGAGCTGACAGGGAGTCACAGGTTATGCTGATACCCTTGCAGAACACTCAAACATTCCAGGCCAAGTTGCTCCTGGGCTTTTGACCTTTAACTGATCTCACTGAAGATGTCTATATCTTTACCCTAGAGAATTAATGTGACCTTGACTTTGCATAATGCTTACCAGAGTTTCAATGGGGACTTCTTTGACCATTGTTACATTGCTCTCACTGTAAATATTCTGCCCTGCTTTTCCCTAGAGGCCCTCACCCTACTCTGAGGGTCAAAGAAAACTTTTTCCTCATCTACAATTGTTAAGCAGGAAAATAGGTATGAGTGGGTTAGAAAGAGAATAAGGTCATAAAGCCCACTAGAAGGGACTCAAAATTTTAATCAGTTAAAACCAGAGAGCCAGGAAAGACTCAGAGTTAATGAGTTGATCAGTTAAAGCTCAAAAGGCCAGGAGCAACTTGGCCTGGGATGTTTGCAGATTCCTCAGAGAAAGAGAAATATCTCAGCATAAGCCATGTCTTAATGTGTCAATTAGGTCATGCCAAATTTACTTTTATCCTGCTAAAAGGCTCAGCTATAAACAGCATAATAAAGACAGGAAGATTCCACCTTAAAGCTAAAATTGCATTTTAAAATCCAAGAAGTTAAGTAAGACTCTTAACATATTCTTTAGCCAACAGATAATAACGCAGCCCACGGAGGGCAGTCTTATTTGATACCCTCCCAAACCAGGAAGCTGCTATCATGGGAGGGGACCAGAGCAGTACATTTCTTATGTTAATTTTGCAGAATTATCCAGAGAACTGACAAGAAACTTAATGTCTCATCAAAGATAAACATCTTGAGACCACTTAGCAAGTCCACACCCCTAGCCCTTTGTTACATACCTGAAAAGTCCTTAAAAGAGGGAACCCCCAACGTTTCAGTGCACACCTCTCTCTGGGGTCTTATGCACTTTGTAAGTGGGTAACTTTGACTTTTTCCCAACCTTTCAGTGTGCTCCTCTCTCTGAGGTCGCCCACTGCATAGACTTTCCCTCCAACCTTTCAGGGCACCTCTCCTGTCTGAGGTGGCCTAAACTTTTTCTCTCTTTAAGCAGCTTTAAATAAAACTTACTCTGCTTCACTACTGTGTCTCTCCTCTTCAATTCTTTTTGCGGCGGGGACAAGAACTGAGGAAAATACACAACACCTCTCCCCCAACAATACCACACAGCAATTACTGTAAAATAGCAAAGTAAAAATACATGTATTACTGAGAGGAAACCTTCATTCAGATGTTAAGACTTACAATATATTGACAATAATTAAGACAGTCAGGTACAGGCAGAAGGATAGATATATAAATCAATGGAACAGAATAAAAATGTAGACATAAATCCACACATGTATACCCAATTAGTTTTGACAAAAGAACTAAGTTCAATGTAGGAAGGATACTCTTTTTAACAAATGGTGCCAAAGCAATTGGACGTCTTTAGGCAAAAAAAGATCCTTCACCTAAATTTCATACCATATATAAAAACTAAGTCAAAATGCATTACAGACTTAAGTGTAAAATGTAAAACTATAAACCTTTTAGAAAAAAATCTTTGGAGACTACATTCAGGCAGAGTTTTCAGACTTGACACCAAAAGCATGATCCATAAAGTGAAAAAAACTGATAAATTGGCTCATTAAAATTTAAAACTTTTGCTCTGCAAAAGACCCTGTTAAGAGGAATGAAAAGATGAACTACAGAATAGGAGAAAATATTTGCAAACTACATATCTGACAAACAGCTAGTATCTAGAATACATAGAGAACTTTCAAAAATCAGCAGTTAAAAATGGGCAAAATACATGAAGAGACATTTTACTGAAGAAGACATACAGATGACAATAAGCATATGAAAAGATTTAATGTTAGCCATCAGAGAAATGCAAATTAGCACTACAATGAAATATCACTACAAAACTATCAGAATGGCTAAATGAAAAAAAAAAGTGGTGATAATGCCAAATGCTGATCAGGATGTTGAGAAACTGGATCTCACATACATTGCCAGTAGGAAGGTAAAATGGTGCAGTCATTCCGGAAAGCAGTTGGGCAGTTTCTTACAAAAGTAACATACAACTTACAACCTAGTAATTACACTCCTGGGCATTTATTCTAGAGAAATAAAGACTTATGCTCATGCAAAAACCTTTACATGAATGCCCATAACAGCTTTATTCGTAGTAGACAAAAACTTGAAACAGCCCAGATGCTCTTCAAAGCATGAATAGGTAAACAAATCATGGTAATGTATACTACATGGAATGCTACTTAGTAATAAAAGAGAATGGATTATTAAAGCACACAACAGTTTGGATGAACTGCAAGGAAATTATGCTGAGTGGAAAAAGCCAGTCTCAAAAAAATAGATAATGCATGATTTCATTTATGTAACATTCATGAAATAGGATAATTATAGAAGTAGGGAACTGATCAGTGGTTGCCAGGTGTTAGGGATGGGGAGAAGGGGGACAACTGTGGCTATAAAGGAATAACATGAAGGAGCCTTTTGGTGATGATACAGTTGAATATCTCTATTGCAGTGGTGGTTATACGAGGCTACACATGTGATAAATTTCCACAGAGTTCCCCTCGGCCCCCACCATATGCAAATTAGTACATGTAAAACTGTTGAAATTCTATTAAGCTCTAGGGATTGTACCAAAGTTAATTTCTTGGTTTTGATCATGTCTTATAATGGTATAAGATGTTAACATTGGAGAAGGCTGGGGAAAGGGTACATGGGACTTCCCTGTACATTTCTTTTGCAACCTCCTGTGAATCTATAATTATTTCAACATAAAAAGTATATTAAAATATAAAATGCATTTTATTCAAAATGAAGTGTATGTATATATATATGTGCATATATGTGTGTAAAAAATATATATGTATATATGACAGGTGCAAGTGATTATTGTCTTCAGTGTACTGATCTTCAGTGTACTTGGCATTCTATGGCCAAGATCCTGGTTCATGCAAAGTTGAATAAATACATTTTCAAAGACATCCATTCCACTAAAGAGAGTCTTCTTGAGAGGTTCCCATCAAAAATGCCCTTAATCTTTCAAAGTGAAACTTACCAGCCAGTAACATAAAGCAATTGAAATCTGCTGGCTTCCTTTTAAATAGACTAATTACAAGGACAACATAATTCATTCTACCCTCCACCATTTTGCTCAACTATTTTTGCTAAAACTACCAAGGATACCCTAATTTGACAAATGCAAGCCCTGACCTCTCTGCAACATTCGTCCTTATTAACCAGTTTGTCCCTTTTAAAATGCTCTATTTCTTCAGCTTTTGTGACATGAACTTTTTCCCTAGTTCTCTTCTTGTCTCTCCAGCCATTTTTATTTAGTTTTTTCTCTCATTTTATATGCTCTGCCATAGCTTCAGTAAAAAAAATGCCATGCTAATGGTTCTCACATCTCCTTTCCAGTATCAAACTTCTTTCTTGAATTTCAAACCCAAATTATCAACCACTCATTAATTGTCTCCACATGAATGTCCTCCAGGAACTTTCCATTTAACTTAATTTCCCTCCCCCAACATTCCTCCACCTTGCATGGGCCCTACACATAGTAGTTGCTCAATAAATACCTGAGTTAAAATAGAAATATTCTTGATATTTTGAATGACATAATTCTACCATTGTTGAAAATTAGAAACCTCTGGATAGTTCTTGGCTTTTCTCCATCACCCTTAAATCTAGTTAATCACAAAATGCTGTTGATTTCACCTCAATGTTCCTTAAATTGAGGTTCTCCCAATTCTTATGCAACTACTACAGTCAGAGTCCTGAACTATCTCTCACCATGACTATTGACATAAGCTCCAAACTTGTCCCCACAAATTTGTGCCTACAAGTAAATTACCAGAGATGTCTGAGTGAGAGAGATGTGTGAAAAACTAGTAACAATGTGAAATCACAGTCCCCAATTGTGCAGCTTAATTTACCAAAAACACCTTTGGAAGGACAATTCCTGGTTGTAGAACTGAGACCTTGTGAGAAATATCAAGCTAAGGAAATTGAGCTTGTAACTGATTCTATGAAAGTTCTTATTATAAACACTAGCTCCTCAAATATCACTAAAACAGCTTGATGGGACAAAACTAGCTTATTCTGTCCACAGTAAAGGGGAGCCACCACCTCAACAGAGCCTTAATATTATCTATAGGTAGAGAAGATGAAGTTGGGATATTTATGAAATTTTAAAGTCTGGTTTAAAGTGGGCCTTTGGGAAAGGAGCTTGGTAATGATTCGGTAAGGGTCATGACACAACAGTTTAATATTTGTGAATCCAGCAGCCTACCAATGGACTTTCAGGAATTTCCAGATGGTTCTCTCAGGAAGTTCCTGGAATGTACAGTAAGTTTAATTACAACCTTTATCTTTCTGGAACTGAGTTTCCTGGAATAGTAAATTGTGCTGATAAAGGCAGTGGAAAAGTAAAATCATGTTAATATAGACAGTAAGCTGTGTGGGAGTAGATGGTCTCAGTTTTCATATAAAGAAGATAATAAGAAAATAGTAAAGGGATTAAAATAGATCTATACATTAAGTTAAAAATAGTAGATATTGAACAGTTAATTTCCATTTATTTGTCATGTTTTATTAGTAAGCAGAAACAGGAAGGTCATACAGTCTTTTACAATAAGCTTGAGAAAGTCACTACCTCATCTTTTTGAGCACTTTAAGAAGGATCTTGTGTGAAAATCTCACTCCAAAGCAAATATTCTGACACTAGGCTTAGCTGATCTATTTGGGTCACAGAACAAAATCTTTTCTTATTAGTGTATGTATGTGTGTGGTGGGAGATGATAGAATCCAGACCTGGGTACCACCTTTCAAATAACCCCACCCACCATCTCAGAGAGAACTACGTGTCATCTTACCTAGGCTACAAGCATTCTCCAGAGGTCAGTCACATCAGAAAGCCAGAATCCCACTTTCCCCTGACTCCTCTCCTCAAAAAGCCTGCCAAAAACCCTGGCCATAAAAAGCCTCTTGACCTGTTAGAGACCTTTTCCTTTGCTCTGCTCGCCAGAACAGAGGGGGCCCTCTCAGGTTCAGTAGTAAACCTGCTTGGACTGTTGAGTTCGCATCCCCTCTTTTCTTTAATCTATCCCCTGTTTTCTTTCATCTATTCCCTCTATCCCTTTCAGGGGAGGCGTACAGAAAGGAAAGGAGTTCCATATGTAAGGTGTGAAACACAAGTAAAAAAATTATTTTATTCAGGCCTTTGCAATAGGGAGAATGTTCATTAATGAGGAACATTTAAAGAAAAGGAAGGGAGCCTGAGGTTTTATAGAGGCGATAAATAAGGAAGCTATCCATGAGGCATATGGGAGTCAGAAGGAAGCACATAGATGGATCTTATCTGGGAATATATGAGAACAGAGCAGTCCTTTGAGGTTAGCTGGAATATAAAGGAGTGAGGAGAATTCTTAGCTGTTGTTTGAGGTTCAGAGCATGCTACCTTGGCTAACTGAATATTTTAAGCTGAAGGAATTTGAGAAATGTTAGGTCACGAAGGCTCTCTGACATTTTCCTGAAGCAGCTCGTAACACCATCATGTGAGAGTTGCCCAACCTATGAGGCAAGGAAAGGAACATCCTTCTCTCTGAAACAGGCGGAATCTGACTGAACAGGCCTTGCTAAGTTTCCCCCAGTTTACTACCCTTAGCTCTCATATTCCTTTGTTCTATTACATTTTTCTACAACCTTCCACTCTTCATCAAACCTAGTATAAAAACACAGGTTTAACTGTTTCTTTTGTGTTTTCATTCCCTTATGAAGGCTCCTGTGTCATGTAAAATCTGTATTAAATAAATATGTATGTTTTTCCCCTGTTGATCTGTTTTTTGTTACAGATACCCAGCCAAGAACTGAGAAGAGTTGAAGGAAAAATATTTTTTTCCTCCCCTACACTGCCTTCCATGAGCACAGGGCTCAGATAAATTTCAGCATTGTCATAGGCACTAATTAGAAGATGTCAGGCTGTGGGGTTTACCTGGTTCTTGTACCCCTTTTTGTGTGAGGGTGGAGCTACTTATAGAATATTGCTAATCAATACATATTTTTTGAATTTTAAAGATTAGAGCCAGTTGTTTTGAGAATATTTTAGATAGGATGTCCAGGGGAGGCCTCTTGTAGGAAGTTATTTTGGAACACAGACCTGAATTTGTTAAGTGAGCAAGCATGCAAAGCTGAAAGGTGTTCCAGGCAGAGGGAACAGAAAGTGCCGAGACCTTGAGGCACAAATGAGCATGGGAAATAAATGAGACCACCCAATAGAGAAAAAAAGAGGGCTATTTATTCAGAGCTTGGTATAGCAAGGGAATCAGCCACCCTTACTAGCGCTTGGCAGAGACTCAAAGGCGGGCAAGGAGTAGAGTAACTTTATCGTGGGAGAGCAGGATAGCTTCAGCTATGCCCTGATTGGAGGCTGTTAGCATGGGGATGCTGTAGGCAGGCTAACCAGAGGCAGGGTATCTACGATGTGATAGGTTAGACATGCATGTTTGGCTTTCTCTGATTGGTCCTAAATTGGAAGCTAGGACAAGAATTAGGGAAACTGTCAGTTGTTAATCAAGTCCTGGATGTTTTGGCTTGTTTGGGGCTGATTGTTACAGGGAGCATTGTTTGGCTTCCTGGATTAGTTGCTAGAGATAGTAGTCTGGCTTCCTACAAGACTGACTTGTAAAGTAAGTTAGTTTCTTGGGCTGGTGTTACAGATTGTGGGTCAGAGTTCTATTTTATATATGGTTTAGCCACTGTCATTTGCATATTCAGTCTCTCAAGTGTGATGTGTTTAAGGAACACCAAGAAGGCTAGGAGCAGAAAGTGTTAGGAGATGAGGTTAGAGAGATTGGTAGAGAATAGGTTTGGTAGGGCCTTGAAATCCATGATAATGAGTTTGGTTTACTCCACTGTGATAGGAACTCTTTGGGGTATTGTCAACCGGGGAGTGAAGTGAGCTGATTTATTGTTTTAAAAGGTTACTTTGGCTATTGTATGGACTGCAGAGACGACTACAGAGAGACAACAGTAGAGGCAGAGGGTATCATCACAGTTTAGGTGACAGATGTGAAGGGGTTCAGAACATGCTCCCCAAAATATGCCACTCTGCATATTGACCATTTTGTTAAAGGCATGTGAAAAACAGCAGATGCAAGGACACTCTGAACTTCCTTCTTTCTTTTAAAAACAAGAGATGAAATTCCCATGTGGAAGATGTCCTCCCTATATGAGAAGGGAAGAGACATTCTATCTTCAAGGACAGGAAGCTGAGGCCAAGAGAAATCTGTGCAAACAAACCTTGTTAACCTGACTTTTAACTGCTTAATCACTTCTCCACCCAGTTAAATACCCTAAACCATGCCTCTTTGTCTTGTCACACTTTCTCAATTTACTACTCTTTGTCCAAATCAATACATGAGTGTTCAACTCGGCTTCTTCGGGAATTCATTTTTTTGTGTGAAATTCTATGTATATGTATAAAAGTTTTTAAATGTGTATGCTTTTCTCCTGTTAATCTGTCTTACACCATTTTAGTTTTTAGGCCTAGCCAGAGACTCCAAGAAAACAGAGCAGCATTTTTACCCCTCCTGCAGATGACAGTGGTCTGAACCAGGACAGCACCTCTGGAGGCAGTGAGAAGTGGTGGATTCTGGACATGTTTGGAAGGTGGAACCAATGGGATTAGTTGATGGGTTGGATGTGGGGTGAGCAAGAGTAATCAAGAATATTTCCAATGTTTTTGGCCTGGAAATGTGGTGCCATTGCTAAGAAAACCTTTGTGAATGCCTTACTCTCCTTCATTAAATTATATCTGCCTATCCAGATAACATATGCTGCTTGAGGGTAAGGAAAGGACCTAGTCAAGTTTTCTTTCCACTGTGCTTATTAGATAATATACCCTGGCACACTGAAGTCAGTATTTCTGACTGATTCTGTTAGACTGAAAAAAAAATGTTTTTTGATGCTAGGACGCCAAGCAAGGTTTCTAACTGGGCGTCTCTATTCTACTCCTTTCCACATCCTCTTGCTACCTGAGTAAAAAAATGTACAACACTTAGCAAATCTACATATTCCTTCTGTGGATGAAGTGACCTGCCTATTGGTGTCATTCTAGGCAAACTGGCTAGACTGGATGTTATAACTGGATATGAAAGAATACAGATATTTACATTCTTTTGAATCCAGAGTTAAAAAAAATGCCTTGCACATTTTGCTCCTGGAGAAAAGGAGACAGATCAGTTCCCAACCAGAGAATTATAGCTGAGTGGTAGATTAGATACAAATATTTTAGTTGCATTCTCATCCTAAACTATTTGTTAAGTGCCCAGGTAAGTAAGATCTGCTATGATTTAAATCTGGATTTTTTTGCTTCTTGTAAATTTTCAAATACAACATAGGGACCTTTTCTCCCTTTATTCTATCATGATATTCCTGTTAACTACTGTGTTATATAGAAATACAAGGGAACACTAATGCTCTGTTAGTAAGGACATTTACATATGAAAAACACATGATGCATATTCAATTGCCCCTGTTTCAGAATCTCATCATTATCACATTAGTCATTACTGTGTAACTACCTTGTTTTGAGTGATTATATACATGAATCCAATATAAATGACTACAGCTATTTTGAAAACCAGTTTGCTTCCATTAAATTCTGAAGAAACAGTCATCAGTATATTTAAATTTTCCTTTAAATATTTTCATATGGTTCTTTCTTTATAGTATGTCTTTGAAAGCAAGAATTTTTCTTCATTATCCACATTTTTTCTACCTTCAAAATTGTGCTACAACACTGAATTTGTGACATCATCACTATTTCCATAATAACCTATTATGATAGCAATAACACATACATTGTTTAATAAATGAAGCAAAATGAAAAACTCTGATTAAAAGTAAATGGAGACATTCAACATTAAATACCTACAAGCAAATTAAAAAGATTATAAAGTGGTGCAAGTTGTATATGCTAGAAGGAAGCATTTGTTTTATTCCAAGAGTTCTATGATTGTCCCCATTCTCCTCATGTAACGTAAAATCTCACTAATTTAGGCTTTACTAGATCAGAAATTTTCAGAGTTCAGTATGTGAAGAATGGTGGGGAAAAGGTTTGTTAAGTAAATGAATACATGAAGAACAATGTTAGTGTCATATCTAGGCTGTGTAAGTGAACAAGCTGTTTACTAAAAGCAATCCGCCAACAGTTAAACTAGTCTATACGCTCTCCCAGGAATGACAACTAAAATGTTCACAGTATCTATAGGTCTTACATATATTTCAGGACCTAGTTGGGGTTAACCAGGATTAACTGCATCTGGTTGGAACACGGTAAGTGAGCCAGGACATGGAATTATATCTTCCCACTGAGCAAATTCAGCTATTGGTACCAGAGAGAATGCACTATGAGGGTCAGAATATGAGATTCAGCTATGCAGTCAGTCATGCAGTATTCCTGAATGTCTATGTGCCAGGTTCTGTGCTAGTCATTGAGGATGTGAAGATGAATGTCTTCCCTCAAGGAGCTCACGTATATGCAAATGAGTGAATTTGAATCTGTGAATGAATTGTATTTAAATGCAAGAATATAAGCAATTACAACCACTGAGGTCACATAAAGGAATTAGTAATTAACCACTGTATTCTGGTGGGGGAAATCAAGGACACTGATAGACCTGGATAATGGGGATAAATCAAGCTGTTTGAAATGGTGAATGGCAGTACACTAAGGATACAGAGATGGGAGGGGCTTTCCAGGCCGAGGGTGAGAGATGGGCAGAATATGATCTGGAGTGTACTGTGAAATAGGAAGTGGGGGATGAGGATTGAGCAGAGTGAGCAAGACCAGGTGATAGAATGTTTTATACATCATCCTATAGCAATGCCTGTATGTAAACAAGCAATCTCCATACACACACAGCTTTCCCTTAGCCTTCCAGTGTGTCATTCTCTCATTCTTAAATATGAACATTCAGCCAAGGATCACAGACATTAGAGGTAAACTTCCAACATTAGAGCTGTACATATTTAAAGTGCATAATTTGGTAAATTTGGACATATATTTATATTCACGTTTGTGAAACCATCCCCACAATCAAGATAGTAAACATATCTAGCACCCCAAAAACTTTCCTTGGGCCTTCCTTCCTATTCCTCACCAAGAAGACACTGATCTGTTTTCTGTCATATTTTTTTCCTTTTTAGTTTGTTAATATGATAGATTACACTGATTGTTTTTTACTTTAACCTTGCATTCTTGGGATAAAACCCACTTGGTCATAGTGTGTTACATTTTTTATATATTGCTGGATTCGATTTACTTAAAATGTGTTATGAAGTTTTACATGTACATTCATGAGGGTATTAGCCTGTAGTTTTCTTCTCTTATAATGTCTTCATGTGGTTTGGTGTCAGGGGCCTGATAGCCTTGTAGCATGAGTTGGGAAGTATTCTCTAAAATTTTTTGGAAGCGTTTTGGTAGAATTATTATTTTTTGTTTTTTAAGGTATGGTAGATTTCATCAATGAAGTCATATGGATCTGAGTTTTTCTGTGGGGGAGTTTTTAACCATAATTTCAATTTCATATACATATTGCTATTCAGATTATCTGCTTCATCTTGAGTGAGCTTTGGTAATTGTGACTTTAAGGGAATTTGTTCATTTGCCCTCATTCATCAAACTTAGGGGAATAAAATTATTTCAAGTTATCCCCTTATTCTTTTAATATCTGCAGAATTTGTCACGATGTCACTTCTTTTATTCTAGATATGTGTACTTTGCATTCTCCCTTTTTCCTGATTGATCTGGCTAGTGGTCTACCAATTTTATTGATCTCAGATAACCAGCATTTGATTTTATTGATCTTTCTCTGTTGTTTTTGTTTTCTACTCCATAGATTCTGCTTTGATCTTCATTGTTTCCTTTCTTTCACTTACTTTAGGTTTAATTTGTTCCATTTCTATTTTCTTAAGGTGGCAGATGATGTTATTACTTGGAGACCATTTTTCTTTTTTAATATAGGCACTTTATGTCATAAATTTCTCCTTAAGTTTAGCTTTAGTAGCATCCTACAACTTTTGATATGTTGTACTTAAATTTTCATTTTAGTTAAAATTATTTCCTAATTTTCCTTTTGATTTTTTGTTTGATACATACATTATTTAGAAATATTTCATTTGCACATATGGGAATTTCCAATGATTATTTTGTTATTGATTCCTAATTTAATTCCACTCCACTCTGATCACATGTGCAAATTAATTCCACATGTGACCATAGCCCAGAATATGGTCTATCTTGGTAAACATTCCCTGAACACTTGAGAAGCGCACTCTGATGTTGAGTGATATGTTCTATGAATGTCAACCAGGTCAAATTGTTCGGTAGTAGTGGTTGAGTCTACTTTATCTTTGCTTGTTTTCTACCCACTTGTTTTCTTTCCATTATGTAAAGATGGTATAGAGATTCCAGATTATAATTATGCATTTGTCTGTTTTTGCTTATGATTCTATCAACTTTTGCTTCATGCATTTTGAAGCCCTGTTATTATTACTGTGTAAACATTTAGGATTGCTGTCTTTTTGATTAATTGACCCCATTATCATTACCAAATTACTTTATCCCTGGTAATATTTTGCTCTGAAATAGACTTTGATGTTAATATAGCCACTTCAGCTTTCTTTTGATTAGTGTTAGCATGCTGTATCTTTTTCTATCCTTTTACTTGTAATCTATTTGTGTCTTTACAAGCAGCATATACTTGGGTCTTAATTTTTTAATTCTGTATGACAATCTCTGCTTTTTGATTTGGATGTTTAGACTACCTGCCTTTGTATGATATGTTGATATGCTTAGGTTTGCATCTGTCATCTTCCTGTTTGTTTATATTTATTCCACCTGTTTTTTTTGTTCACTTTTTCCTCTTTTTCTGTCTCCTGGATTAATCAAGTATTTTTTATGATATCATTTTATCTCATTTGTTGGTTTATTAGCTATAACACTTTGTATTGTTATTTTAATGGTTGCTTTAAGGTTTATTGTATACATTTAACTTGTTACAGCATAACCTTGAAGTGATATTATACCACCTCACATATAGTATAAGAACCTTACAATTATACATTTCCATTCCTCCCCTCCTAGCATTTATGCTATTGTCACACCTTTTATTTTTACATATGCTCCAAATTCCACAATGAATTGTTGCCGTTTTTGTTTCAACAGTTTTTTAAAGAGATTGAAATAAAGGAAAACTCATATGTTTACCCATATAGTTACCAATCTTGGCATTCTTCTTGTTCTTTGTTGAAATCAACATTTCTCTCTGGTATTTTCATTCTGCCTGAAGGATGTCCTTTAATATTTCTTGTAGTGAAGATCTGCTGGTGATTTTCCATTTTTGTATGTCTGAATGTGACTTTATTTTGTTTGAAATATATATTAACAGGTATAGAATTCTAGACAGACAGTTATTGTTTTCCCAGTATCTTAAAGATCTTCACTGTCTTTTTTATAGCATGGTTTCTGACAAAAAATCTGATGTCATTAGTTCCATTCCTCCATATGTTTGCAGGTCTTGTTAAGATTTTCTGCTTTTAAGATCTATCTGCTTTTAAGATTTTCTCTTGATCACAGGGTTTGAGCAATTGGTTATGATCTGTCTTACTGTAGTTTCCTTCATGCTTCTTGTTTTTGGGTTCATTTTTTGGATCTATGAGTTCATATTTTTCATTAATGTTGTAAAGTTTCAAACATTATTTCTACAAATGTTTTTTCTGTACCCCAGCCCCCACAAAAGTTCCGATTGCTCATATATGAGGCCACTCATAATTGTCACAGACTGCAGTAATACTCTTTTTTGGGGTATCCTTTTTTCTCCGTATGCTTCAATTTTGTGTAGATTTTACTGTTATGCATTTATGTTCTATTTCTTTAAATTTTTATTAAGGTATTATTGATATACACACTTATGAAGGTTTCATATGAAAAAACAATGTGGTTACTACATTTACCCATATTATCGAGTTCCCACTCATACCCCAATGCGGTCACTTTCCATCAGTGTAGTAAGATGCCACAGATTCACTGTTTGCCTTCTCTGTGCTACATTGTTTTCCCCGTGATCCCCCATACCATGTGTACTAAACATAATACCCCTCAATCCCCTTCTCCCTCCCTCCCCACCTGCCCTCCCACACCTCTCCCCTTAGGTAACCACTAGGTCCTTCTTGGAGTCTCTGAGTCTGTTGCCATTTTGTTCCTTCAATTTTGCTCCGTTGTTATACTCCACAAATGAGGGGAATCATTTGGCACTTGTCTTTCTCCGCCTGGCTTATTTCACTGAGCATAATGTCCTCCAGCTCCATCCATGTTGTTGCAAATGGTAGGATTTGTTTCTTTCTTATGGCCAAATAGTATTTCATTGTGTATATGTACCACATCTTCTTTACCCATTCATCTACTGATGGACACAGGTTTCTTCCATATCTTGGCTATTGTAAAAAGTGCTGCGATAAACATAGGGGTGCATATATCTTTTTGAATCTGAGAAGTTGTATTCTTTGGTTAAATTCTGAAGAGTGGGTTTCCCGGGTCAAATGGTGTTTCTATTTTTAGTGTTTTGAGGAACCTCCATATTGCTTTCCACAGTGGTTGAACTAGCTTACATTCCCACCAGCAGTGTAGGAGGGTTCACCTTTCTCTGCATCCTCACCAGCATTTGTCATTCTTAGTCTTTTTGATGATGGCCATCCTTACTGGTGTGAGGTGATATCTCATTGTGGTTTTAATTTGCATTTCCCTGATGATTAGTGATATGGAGCATCTTTTATGTGTCTGTTGGCCATCTGAATTTCTTCTTTGGAGAACTGTCTCTTCATATCCTCTGTCTATTTGTTAATTGGGTTATTTGATTTTTGGGGTGTTGAGGCGTGTAAGTTCTTTATATATTTTGGATGTTAACCCCTTGTCGGATATGTCATTTACAAATATATTCTCCCACACTGTAGGATTCCTTTTTGTTCTTTTGATGGTGTCCTTTACCATACAGAAACTTTTTAGTTTGATGTAGTCCCATGAGTTCATTTTTGCTTTTATTTCCCTTGCTCGAGGAGATCTGTTCAGGAAGAAGTTGCTCATGCTTATATTCAGGAGATTTTTGCCTATGTTGTCTTCTAAGAGTTTTATGGTTTCATGACTTATATGCAGGTCTTTGATCCATTTTGAGTTTACTTTTGTGTATGGGGTTAAACAATAATCCAGTTTCATTCTCTTGCATGTAGCTGTCCAGTTTTGCCAACACCAGCTGTTGAAGAGTCTGTCATTTCCCCATTGTATGTCCATGGCTCTTTTATCATATATTAGTTGACCATATATGGTTGGGTTTATATCTGGCCTCTCTAGTCTGTTCCATTGGTCTGTGGGTCTGTTCTTGTGCCAGTACCAAATTGTCTTGATTACTGTGGTTTTGTAATAGAGCTTGAAGTTGGGGAGCGTAATTCCCCCTGCTTTATTCTTCCTTCTCAGGATTGCTTTGGCTATTCGGGGTCTTTTGTGGTTCCATATGAATTTTAGAACAATTTGCTCTAGTTTGTTGAAGAATGTTGTTGGTATTTTGATAGGAATTGCATTGAATCTGTAGATTGCTTTAGGCAGGATGGTCATTTTGACAATATTAATTCTTCCTATCCATGAGCACAGGATGTCTTTCCATTTATTGGCATCATCTTTAATTTTTCTCATGAGTGCCTTATAGTTTTCAGAGTATAGGTCTTTCACTTCCTTGGTTAGGTTTATTCCTAGGTATTTATTCTTTTTGATGCAACTGTGAATGGAATTGTTTTCCTGATTTCTCTCTCTGCTAGTTCATTGTTAGTGTATAGGAATGCCACAGATTTCTGTGTATTGATTTTGTATCCTGCAAGTTTGCTGAATTCAGATATTAGATCTAGTAGTTTTGGAGTGGATTCTTTAGGTTTTTTTATGTACAATATCATCTTATCTGCAAACAGGGACAGTTTAACTTCTTCCCTGCCAATCTGGATGCCTTTTATTTCTTTGTGTTGTCTGATTGCCATGGCTAGGACTTCAGTACTATGTTGAATAGAAGTGGGGAGAGTGGGCATCCTTGAATATAATCACATACATGTGTTTGACAGCCCACCCCTGTTCACTGCAAACTCTCAGGACCCTCTTTGTACTCTTCTTGACCTATACCTGCATGGTTCCATTGGTTTCTGACTTCTGATTATTGGCCCTATTTCCTGTTATTTATAGTTTTGCCCCTAACCTTTGTCCTCAATGTTTGTATTTGTTCTCCCCAGGTTGGAGTCATTGCTATTCTCAAAGGACTTTGGCTCTTACTCACTCTTCTACTTCTGCTCCCAAGTACCTCTGGGCATTAGGCCTTAGTTTGAGGACCTTTAAACCTAATCTTTCCCAATCTGTTTGACAAGTGACTGACTATCCAAAAAAGGCGAGGAACATATTTGGGCGTATTCTATGTTACATTATTGTCATTCTTTCTTAAGTCTACTCTACATCCTCTCCCTGGGAAGTCTCATCCATTAACATCCTTAAAATTTATGTCTCTAGCACTAACCTCTCTTGTGAGCTCTAGACCCTTTTCTTCAATTGCCTATTCAACCCTGCACTCAGATATGTCAGAGGCACAACAAGCTAACCATGCCCAGAAAAAAATTCATCTCCTTGATATAGTTGTCCTCCAATATTCTCTATTAAATAGAGACACTAGATCTTTGTTCAAAACAAAACCAGTAAGTCATTTTAGACTCTTTCTTCATACCTACCACATGTGGGTAAAACTGCAATATTTCCAGAAGTCTCACCTGGCTTTAGTGCATCTCCATATCAATAGGTGTTTCCAAGGGGTGGAGAGAAGTAGTCCACCTCCATATCAATGGGTAATTATAAGGTGGAGCTAGGGCATATCTGGATTGGAGAGGTTGGGTGAGGTCTCTTTTTACTGCATCTGGGTCACATATATCTCAGAGCTATCCAGTTCTCTTTATCCCTACCCATTACCAATTAATGGTAAGTCTAAGGTACTACCACCTCTCTCCTGAACTACTACCATAGCCTCTCAAGTGGTCTCAAGACACTGCATGTTCTTGTCCTGTCAACCTTGCCAGGCTTCTGGAAACTTCTCTTCACTTACTATGCTTCTTCCACTATGTCAAGTTTATTTGACCTCAGAGTATTTGCACATGCTGTTCTCCCTATGGAATGTTTGCCCTATTCTTTCCTTTTATTTATCCATCAAATTTTAGCTGAGGTATCATCTCCTTGCTAAAGTCTTCCCTTACTCTCCAGGCCATGCAAGACAGCATCCCCTTCACTTTATATGTGCCCAAGCACTCTATACTTCTTCTTTACAACATAGTATTCTTGTAAATATCTGATTAGTGTTGTCCATCCAGTAGGCTATAAACTTCACCAGGGCATAGACTGTGTCTTGTTTCCACTGTTAGCACACACAGTAGGTGCTGAATAAATGTTGAATGAATGAGTTTAGGTACTTATCTTTGACAGATTGTAAACTTTCTGATTACAAACTAAATCCCCACAGAGCGTAGCCCAATATGTTGTATAATCTATTTCTCTTGTTCTCCTCCATGTATGATTTAATCAATACTTGATGTGAAAATGAATTGGAATACCTGGAATTGCTCAAGTTATTCTTCAAAATCTCACCTATATTTAATATGTGCATTTTCTTTTTCTATTCTACATATGTTCCTTACTTTTGTCTCCTTTTTCTACAGGTATAAAAATTCATTCTTTGTGGATAGAGGAAGCTTCTCTAGACAGTAATTCTTTGCCTTTTAATGTCGTTGCATTTATTATACAGCAAAAATGGAATTTCTTTGTACACTTAGAACATTACTTTTACCTGAGAGGAGATGTTCTCATTTATTGGGGGAAGGAAGAAAATAATCATGTATATGAAGAACGGGCATTGACTGTGAACACTAAGTCAAATGATCAGAGGTTTGGAATCTGCACTGTAGGTGATAATCCATCATATTTCTATTCTGCCTCTTCCCTTCCTCCATATAAATTAAATCATCAGGATCTGCCTTTGTGTAAACTTTCCTATAGTCTGTTAATAAGTGTTGCTGTGGCTATAAATTAAAGGGATGGTAGAATTCTGCTTATTTTGAATTTGGATACAAGGATTTAATCATCCACAGAGTTCAATTGTTGCTTGCAGAACTTGGAGTGTTATAGAATAGACGGTTTTGAAGTATCTGTGCTCAGAAAGCAAAGCATGGTGGGATGAGTACTAAACTTGAAGTCCAAAGACTGGCAGTACAATCTTGACTCAGCCTCTATGTAGCCATGAATGACTTACTAATCTCTATATGTTCCTATCCTCTTTTGTAAAACAGACTATAATACCTCCAGTTGTTACTCACAGGGTTGCTGAAAGGATCAAGTGAAGAAAGCACAAAATGGAAGATACATTTAAAAAAATCCTCCAAGGTGGGGAAATACTGAAAGATGTTGGCACTTTGGATGCTTTATCTCACTCTCACCTCCGTCACCTTCACTGATAGCTGGTATTCATGACCCATTTTTTTCACATCTTATTACTAAGGAAACAAACATACCAATACATTTAAAAGTCAGGAGAAAATAAAGGGTGGGAGGTTGGGAATAAGAAAAAATAATAACACCTCAACATTATAAATCCCACAAATTTACAGTTGTTACAAATCATATTGGGATAAAGAGACTAATGATCTTTATGTTTTTCAGACAATAGATATTTGTGCCCAGCAAACCAAATAGAATTTATTTTCTAGGCATAAAAAATGACATACTAAATATTAATTCAAATATTACTGTTTTTATACAATGTGAATCTATGTCAAATAGTGATGGTTTCAAACAAGAGAAACCCAATGTTTTCTTCCACATAATTCTTTATTTTGTTTAAAAAAAGTTCCTTTTGTAAAATGGCAGGTGAGTAAAATGTATTACTGAACATAACCATGCAATTGCATTAAATGGGCCCCTTTTACGTATTCAGTAAGTATGGTGAGGTCTACAGCAGTCAAGCTCAGTTATGAGTCCAAAGCTTCAGTTTTGGCATGGATGGAAAGGTTAGGCTGGATGAAACCATCTTTACTTGATTAACCATAATATTTTCTGCCTAATACATAATACATAAGTCTTTTACAATATGCCCTTGTTTTTATACAACCCATGATTCTGAAATGTATGTGGAGTACATTTTTAGAAATAGAATTAGTTTTGAACATATTGGCAAATTTACTATTTCAAGAATTCATGTGGTGCGTCTTTTCATTACTAAGTTGAATTATATGAAATTGTGGATATTTGAGCATTTTTGACCTACAGAAATGGCAATTTCATATGGCTCAGCATAATTAAAAAGTGAGGAATCATTCTTTCACCTTAAAACAGAGTATATCTCTATATAAACAACCTACCTGTTTATATACATTTGGACTAACATGCAGTTTTTGGGAGAGTGGGGTTGGGGAAGGTAATTGCCAAATCAGCATTTCGGGTAGATGGATAAATTCTAATTATGCCATTGATTCCTCTAGCTGCCTCTTTGAGCAGTGATATATGTTGATTAATATATTTGGAAATTTAATATAATTTAATATAAATGGGAAAATTCTTTACAGTAAGTTTTCTAAAATGAAAATATTCAGTTTATTTTCCTAAATATCATGTGAGTCACCATAATGACACATCGGCTTAAATGCATCTCCATTTATATTATCACTGGAAATTTTGGGGGGGTTATGCTGCTATTTTACTGAAGTTGGTGCTATGTGCTTTAGTTAATGCTCAGTAAAGATCTGGATCCCATGGGGTAGTTGTGATGAAAGAGGATGGTTGTTTTCCAGCTGAGTAAACCTAATCATAAATTAGGGCTCTTCATCCAAGTTGGTGATTAAAGAGCAGTGTTAAACTCCTGAAATTTGGATTGGCAGGTCAGGTGGTCAGGGAAGAGATTTTCAGTCTGTCTCTTCCGGGCATTCCACATCAGGTTAAGAAACAAGGCATTGAGGTACCTTGCTATTCCCTGCTGTTGAAAGGGTCATCAGTTTCTTCATTTATCCAGTCACTGATTTCTTAACTGTAAAGTGCATTCAAATACTGTGAGTACAAAAGGGAGAGCCAGGAGTAAGGGGAGATGTGTGTCTTTAAGGAGTTCTGGGGTTATTTTGCCAGCCTTTGATGAAGTCCATGTATGGCTGCCAAGACCTAAGATTTTAAAGGGTGCGCAGAGACCGGGTGTTGAATAAAGACACAACTTAAACTACCAAATGTAATAATGTAAGAGTCACTTTGCATTTCGGAAAACATAATGCCAAGAGGGAAGTGCATGCCCTATCCAAGTCTTAGCCTACCTGCTGATCATCCCTGAATGGTGCAGAATGCAGCTGCCATCTCTTATAGTGCGCTGCTGTTGTAACAGGTGTGTGAGTCAGGCTTGCTGCTAAGTTTAGCTCTGCATGTGGGGATTTCACCGTTTGCAGCCCCTTGGAGAGGGGAGTATTGGCAAATGACTGTGTATAAAAGTAGAAAGCACTTGGGAATTTCACCACCAAGCTAGATTTAGACCAGAGTGAAGGGGCCAATCTAAATTGGTAACAGACTAGGGAGACTGCACTGCACATCTGGTGGAGGTGGCATTAACCTAACATCCATACCATTTCTCTCTCACCACCACTGTAGTTCCTGAGGGAGTACCCTGTGAAATTTGTTGACCACCTTGTAGGTGCAAGGGAGAACTGATTATTTTTTTTGCAGGTGGAATTTAGCACAGGTGTATTCGTTCTTTGGTGGCAAGAATATGACCAGCCTTCTAATTTCTAGTTTGTAAACAATACTCATCTCCTTTGGTTCCCTTTTAGAACGTTAATTTTTAAAAAATCAAATTCGTTCTCCACTACTGGCATACTAGGGCTACTTATGAGAATGGAATTTTTCCAAATATATTTCTCTTATAGGTAATAAGGGAAACACTTTATCTTTTGGCAGGGACTAGGAAGGGAGGAGCATTTTCTGGGAAAGACAAATGTGACATTTGAGGACACTGATCCTCAGTAAAGATTTATAGGAGGGTGTTGTTTAGTCCTTTCCTTCTTTGTCTCTCTTTTTACTTACACTCAGATCTAAAAGGAATCTAGTGGTGACTAAATAGCTCTCTGATCATTTTTCAGAAAGAAAAACCTGGCACCCAAAGGCTTGAATGTTTTGTCCAAAGCCACAATCATTCAACGACAGAATACCAAAATTATTTAATTTCTGCCTTAAAGTACAGTGGAGTCGTCTTTGGCAAGGCCACCTTTAAACAGAGCTCGTATTTGTGTGCAACTCAGTCCTGGAATGTGATGGGGAGGGAGAAAAAGGCAAAGAGGCTGCACGTACAATGTAAGGTTCATTGTTGTGAGCACATTTTGACTTAATTTTTGCTTGGTTTGGGGGAAACTCCTCATTCCACATTGTCATAAATCTGTCATTATCTGAATTTTTAGAAGTACAGTGATAATAATGCAGATAGAAAATGCACATTTTACCCTCTCTAGATGAGTTTGTTGACTAGAAATTATTTCTGCAAATTGGCTATTTTTAAACTGAAACAATTTTTTTAAATCTCTTCTTTCATTTGGGACAGACCTGATGGCCTTAGATGATGAAAAAATCACTGCACGTTTGAGAAAGGGCTTGGGTCCTTTCATTAACCTGCCACACGATACAGCTTCATGTCAGCAGAGGTGGTTCTTATAGGGTCCAAGTGCTAAGTTAAAACTTGTCCTTTTCTTGGGATGCCCTCATCAACCCTTTCAAAGGCAAATCTTCCTTGTTCTTGGAGCTTCCAGGGATCCTGTTTTGTTTTGTTTTTATGTAGCTGCTTATGAATTTCTGTGGTTTGAGGTTTCCTGGAGCCCAGGTGTTCTGTGGTTACTATGGAAACCTGCCCTCCCGGCCAGCTGCCGTTTCCTATATTTCTGGCAAAGAATGAGTTTTAAAACCTCTTAGATATTCCACAGCAGATTCAAGATAAAGAGTAACACAACAAAAATATAACCGACTGGTTAAACAAACAACTTGTTGATTCCCTACATGGGAAGCCATGTACAACAGAGTAAGCTTTCCTGAACATCAACATACAACAGTTCACTCAGATTCACTAACGCTCATATCCATCCTGGCGTTAAGGAGTGGGGATTCGACTCTGCATCTCTACATCTGTGAATTGAGGAACGTTTTCTGTGCTCTCAGATGTGATGGGTGAGATGACGTGTTTGAGCCGAAGGAGCATTGTGAAGAGCAGGATGAGGAGAATGGCCAGGAGGCTTAGGAATAAGCCCACGTACATGTACAGGTTGGAATACTTATCTGAAGTGGTGTCAACCTCTGTTGCCAAGGTTGGGAAATGGGCTCGCCCAGTGAGATTTCCATGGTACTTGAAATGTACCTCCGTCATCACTCGAGACATGAGTTGGTACCTGTTTCTATTTGATTTCTATTGCCCTTGAGGCATTCCACAGTGACTGAGACTGTCTGAATATATTGGAGCTGTTCTAACAGTCTCATACAAGGCAGTCACAACCAGAGCCAAGTCAGTAGTGCACGAGCAAGAAAATGGTAATGTTCTAATTTGGCAATTGCCACACTCTGTCCTCCAGCACAGCACCCTCTCCTGAATAGATTTTATCAGAAATTCTCGGTCATTTAAAATATATATATATATATATATATATATATATATATATAATATAAATCTTTTATTTTCCACAGTCCTACTCTTATACTCATTAAAATAAATATGATGAAACTGCTTTATAATACTGGTATGGGGCTAAGAATCAGAGTATTATATCAGACTTCTACTGTGTTTTGGTAGAGGGACAAATGGCTCTGTTTTACCTACAGCTCATCTAAATGTATGCATTAATTTTGTGGATTTAATTGGGTTCTTCTGTGAGGAGACTTCCTAAAGGTTTTTGTGTATTTCAGGCTCAGCATATCTGAGTTTTCACCTGTCGTCTCTTTCTGAATCTCCCCTAAGGATGGAGCTTGTAAGGTTTTTGCCCAGCTGCCGCAGCTTGAGAGCTATAAGTCTAGAGGACGTGAGTTTTCTACAGCTTTGTTGACGTCCCTCACTGTAGGCTGGAGGGAAAGTGTTGTCAGACCTGATAATTCTCAGTTGGAGGAAGTCTCAGAGTTGCTGACAGCAGTAGTTCTAGGCTCAGAAGATTTGACTCAAGATTCTTTAACAGATTAATTTTCCTGAAAATAAAAAACAAAAATAAAAAATTCAGCTATCTAAGAAGAACAGTTGACAATTTCTTTTGGAATAATAATTAACAGATACATTGCAAAATGGCTTGCTATGGGCAAATTAGTTTTAAAATGATATCCTGAGTTTTCATTTTGAATGCTTTTCTTCCTATGTGATAAATAACTATTAAAGAAAAAAATTCAGATCACTGAACAGCACCTAATAACTAGGCTAGATTAGGACAGTGTTTTCTAAACTAAGTCATTATAAAATTTGCCTGAGGTACTTATTTAAAATGCAGACCTGGGGCCCTGACCTAGACTTTCTGAATCAATCTCCACAGCAGGAGCATGTACCCCTAACTCAAGAGAGTCAGATTTTATTGGTCTAAGTTGGGTTCCAAGCACTGGAATTTTTCAGTTCCCCAAGTGACTCTAGAGTGTAGCTGGGACTGAGAGTCACTGCTCTAGTTTAACCAGGAAAACTTAGCACTGAAATAAAGAGCCCTCAATGTAAAGATCCATTTTATGAACTCCAGGATGAAGTGCCAAGGATCACTTTAACAAATCATGGAATTTTCAGGAATGCAAGCTTCCCTGAATTTTGTTTTTGTGTTCTATCTCTTCCATTTAGGTCTGTGGGGTGAGAATACACTTTTTTCTTCTTTAGTATTTGTAGATCAGAAGGAATTGAGAGGGTGTTCGGAGCAAATGACTCCATCTTTCATTATTGGTAAAGATAGAACTTTGTCTTTATTGGCAGAACCATTCCAGTGTGTAAATAGGGTCAACTATTTACAGTTGAAGCCTTCCAAAATGATTTAGCTTGTCATTTCAAACATGAATTTTGAATATGAGTGACTGAAATAAATCATCAAAACCACCATTACTCATCAAACTTCTACGTGCAATTGTATCGGAGAGCTAGTTCTGTCACTTTAACATATCCAAGGAGAGTTAATAGAAATAGCTCCAACAGTCACATTACTCTTTCTATAATCTTCAATTCTGCCCCCAGCCTGGGAGCACTTCAGCTTAGTTTATATTCACTAGCCCACATTACAATACCTTCTGTAATCTGCATGATTCTTTGTCTACCTACTTACTGCCCCCACTGCCCATGCAGAGTGACCTGGTTCAAAAGAAATAAGAGCAATGGTCTAGGAAACATTTTTGCAATAAAGGACCATCTGTTTTGATTTCTGATTCATTACTAAGTGGAACAATCATAGTAGGTACCCTTTAATTCCCAAGAAGCACCATGTCCCAAAGGCAATGATTCACCTGAGTAGCTTGTTATAAATGCGGATTTCAGGGTCTACTCCTGGGGGTTCTCTCTCCCCCAAACACTTGGTACTTCACCTTGCTTATTCTTCCAAACGCAGTTTTTCTCAAGAGTGTGATGCTGGACCCCCTACATCTTTTAAAATGTAGATTCCTAGGCCCTTCCCCAGGCCTACTGAGTTCTAATAGCTGGAATCAAGGCCCAGGAATATGCATTCCAAGCACAAGTTTTTCAGGTGACTCTTTGTGCTCTGAGCTTTCAAAGTGAACTGTCAATTTTTCTATCTAGATAGCCCAGATAAAGAACATAGCTAATCTGTGTTATTGTTTGGTTGGGTAGCCTTAACTTAAAACATTAAAACAGTGTTATTGGATGAATTGTGTCCCCCCAAAGAACAGGCTGAAGTCCTAACACCTGGTAACTGTGAATGTGACCTTATTTGAAATAGCGCCTTTACACATGAAATCAATTTAAAATAAGGTCATTGGGTTGGCCCTAATCCAATATGGCTAGTTTCTTATAAGAGGAGACAGAGGCAGAGATTGAAACAATGCATCTACAAGCCAAGGAATGCCAAGGATTGCCAGCAAATGCCAGCATCCAGAAGAGCCAAGGAAGGATTTTATCCTACAAATTGCAGAGGGAGCATGGCCCAACTGATGCCTCGATTTCAGACTTCCAGCCTCCGGACCTAAAAGAGTAAATTTCTGTTGTAAGTCATCCAGTTTGTGGCCCTTTGTTTATGGCAGCCCTAGGAAATGCATACACAGAGTAATCACCCTGAGGTCCTAGTATTTTGGAACCTTTGGGGCAATGTTTCTCAATGTGGTCCGTAGAAGTGCCGTCATCAGAATCACCTGGAAAATGCTTATTACCAATGCAGGTTTCTAGGTACTTTCCCTTGCTTCTTACATCAGAATCCCTGGGAGCAGGACTCTGAAAAACAACATTTGTGACAAGCTACCCACTTAGAGTTTCTAAGCATATTCTGCGAGGAATGGGTTCCAGTCCCTGCTGCCGTCAGTATCACTTATTAAGCCTTTTGAAAATGTGTATACCTGGGTCCTTCCTTCGAAGGTTCTGATTCTGTAGGTCTGTGTGGGGCATGCACAGCTGCAGTGTGGAAAGCTCCTGAGAGGCACTGCTCCACATAAAGGACAGAGCACCTTAGATTTAGGACTCTTCTAGTCCCAGGCAGCCCCCCCCAAAGGTGTTACTTTTTTACCAGCTCTCCAGAGGACAAAAAGAAGAGAAATGAACACTCACTGCTAGTGTAAGCCAGCTGGGTGAAGCCTCTATAATATTATATTGTCTATTCAGTCTCTGCAGACCACAAGTACACAGATTCGGGTAAGTCATATTCCTTGTTTTATGGCATATTGTCATCATGGGGGCCTCCAGGGCTGTTTTATTTGCTTACTTAATAGCACAAGTGGACAAACACCTGTGAACAAACACCTACCGACTTTTAGAGAATAGCTAATAATTTACATGACGCCTATTTACTCTCCTCCCCATCTCATCCTACTACCGATTCCTCTCCAGAAATAATCAGTACTCTGCATTTTGTTAATTACTACCTTTCTTTTATTTACACACACACATAACTCATGCATGCATGTGTACATACGTATGGCTAAACAATGTTTACTTTTGAACTTTATCAAAGTGTCAAGCACTATGTCATCTTCAACTTGCTCCTTTTACTTTACACTCTATTAGTGTATGATTTATTTGTAACTATTCTAATACCATGAAAAAGGAATAAAGTTTTGGAAGTCCACATATTGTTTTTGAGGATCCTTGTTGCTTTTGTACCTTACTCCATTCTCCTTAGCTTGGCATTCAAGGCTGTCAATGCCCCGATCCTGGCTGACCCTAATGCCTTCTACTACCCTCTTGTCCAATCAGGCTATAATGCTCACTGTTACCTACTTCCCTGCCTCCCATGTTTTTGTTGGGCCATTTCCTTCCATCTTCCTACACTTCTGCTTGGGGAAATGCTACCATTCTTCATGGTTCAATTTATGAAACTGGCCTTGATTTCCCATCCAAATCCCTAATTTCCACATGCTTTGTATCTCTCCTAGAGAAGTCACATTCACCTAATATTGTAAATATCTATTCATGTGTTCCCCAAGATGTAATTTGTAAACTCCTTAAGGATCTTTTTCAACACTTGATTCCATATATAACAATGCTTGCAGTAGCTGCTCAATAATTATTGAATAAATGCGTAGCATTGACAGCTTGAAGAGAAGCAAGGTCTTATCTCTGTTCGGATTGCTAATATAGCTTAGGGAGTAGCTTGAAACTCCCTTTTCTTTTTATGCCCTTTCCCCACTCCCCTTATCTCTTGTTATGAAAAGGAGTCTATAGTCCGGATTACAATCTGGAATTAAGGAATAATCACTTTGCTAGAAACTTTGCTCTTGAATTATTTCAGTTATATGATTTTAAAAGGAAAACTATATGGGATGGGTTTACAGCCTTAAATTTTAGAAAGTTCAAGTTTATCTATAGATGCTTCTCAGTAAACATTGATAATATGTTTTCTGCCTTCTACACAACTGATGCTGAATCTCCCTTAGGTCTGAATATTTTGAAAATAGTTATTAGAATCTAATGGAGCTCAGAGAAGCTGTAGAGAGCAATGATCTCACAGACAGTTGTCATTTCTTTCAACATCATTTGAGGGTTTGGAAAACTAATCACATATTTCTTACCTCTACAGTGTGCAGGTCCCCAAAGAAACCTGGCCAATTCAGACAGGTCTATTGATTTAATTCCTTAAATACATTAAGGACTTAGAAATAAGGAAATGAAAAGTTAGGTATTGGGGAATCCTCTTTGTTACTCAGTCCTGAATCTGTGACAACTTCTCATAAAAGCTTTCCAAATAGGATTGCTATAGCTCTCTTTGCTAACTAATTAATGAGTTGCACAGATAATGTGATTGCTCCACTAAAAGGTCTGCAGCATTTGGAAAGAAGACAACCATGCAGTTTCAAAAGAAATCGCAATTCTGTTCATTCTTAAGGCTCTGAGTTTTGTGGAAACACCCTTACAGAATTTAAGTATCTTGACATCCTTTCTGGAAGACTCATAAAATAACAATTGGTCTCTAGACTTCAGAAAAGTGATGGAAAGCTGCTGAGGGATAAGGAGGAGAGTGAGGGATAGGAAAGAGGGTAAGATTAGGAAAAAGAAGGAAAAGAGGTGGAGGGAAGGGCAGAGGCTAGAAAGAAGGAAATGTGAGCAGTGAATAAGATGCTGAGGGATGTGGGAAGTGGATAAGAGGTGGGAGGAAATAAGTGATTAAGAGGTAGAGATGAACATAGGGAAGCAAGAAAACATTGAGAAATAGGGAGGAAGAAAGGAAAGGGGGAGGGAAATATGAGGTGGAACTGCAAAGGAAAAGAGATTAACTTAATAATGAGCCAGGGTCCAACATTGGCCTGAACATCTGGTTCACTTCTAATGTAAATCAAAATACCCAAAAGTGATGTGAATGCACCTTTGGTTTTCTGATTGAATGTTTTGTCATTAACTTGGTAAGTAAAACTCTGGGTGGTAATAATAATAATAATAATAATAATAATAAAAACTTGTGTTTGGGTATGAACATTGAAATACCAAGTCTTGTAACCTTCAACATCAGCATGGTGTGTATAACCTCACTGAAGCAAAATAACACCCAGATTGTGCATTTTGCTCCTTAGAAGGGAATGTGGAGCTTTCTCTATCCATCAATCCTGAGAGGGATCCGTTGGGTGAAACTTGTTTCTAATAAGAGCACCAAAGTTATGCCTGGACCTTCGAAATCAAATAGACTTATTCAGCAAACCTTTGATTTGAGTGCCAGCCAAGTACCAGAACCTCTGCTAAGTGCTGGGATAGAGAGAGAAATGTAACCCGATCTCTGTTTTGGTCCTCAAGGAACAGCTGGTAGTTATGTTAACACAATGAAGTTCAGAGAACACATCACTGGTAATTCGATATTTCCTGTATGACACCTGCCTATCTAATCCCAGAGCAGAAATCCCACCAAACAGCTAAGGAAATGATCAGTGGAACAATTTAGAAGACAAAGTTTAAACTATTATTGCAACCGCTTTCAGGCGTTAACACATTCTGTTTATGTTTATCTGCTCAGCTTGAGGACAGAAACCTAGGAGCTGTTACAGCATCTAGTTCCACATCAGCCTGTGAAAAAACAGTTCCAGCAGCTGGAGCTGTTTCAATGGCTGGAACCATTAAGTAATAAGCTTTCTCAAGTGGGAGTTGCTGTATCTTCTGCGGCAGATGGTGCCTGTTTGTCACACCTGACAATAAATAAAACAATGCCGCTCATTTTATGATAAATAGCATCATAATATTTCCAAATCTCTCTTACCTTAACTGACTCAGGGGATGAATGGTTTTCACGATTTAAGTATCCCTTTTGAAGCTTGCACTGACAGGCAACTTGTTCAGGAACAACTCTGGAGTATCTGGAAAACAGGATGAAAGCTTTATTGTGCCAAAGGAGCAGGACTATGCTCAGCAAAGTATGCTTTCCCTTTCATCTTCCTAAAGAGTCAGACCTTTTCAGCGCAGAACAGAAAAGCACCTTTTATTAGTTACTTAAAATGCCAGTTGCCACTTACAGCTTCAGATTGCAGTTTCAGATGCTGCTCCTTGTCACTCCAAAGAGCCAGAAGTGTCTCTCTGGATGTGTATACACCGTCTGGAACACTTGAATGGAAGCAGCCCGAACAGTTGAGTCCCCAGTTCCTCTCAGGCAAGGTAGTGATTCAGCTTTGCTCTGCCTTAGTGGCGTGGAGCCCAGGAGGGAGGAGATAAGAGAGAAGCTGAGCAGCAAAGTTTGTATAAGCGTTCCACTTTAACCCCTTCGAGGTTTCTTCCTTAGTCTGAAGGACTAGCCAGACGAATCCTCCCTGTTTTTGTAAAAGCTTCTTCATATGTCATTTATGAGGATCAGACCTGTCGCTCAAATCAGGAGGTGTTTCATCCTAGGTCTTATAGTAATATACGCTTAGAATTGAAACCAACCATGTCAGGATGTGGTGGTGGTTAAGTAATTGGATCTTTACAAACAGAATGTAAGATAAATATATGTTGACAGGTTTGGGAAAAAAAATTTTTTTTTTTAGGCACCAACCGAATACTTTTATTTTGCATTTTTTTGTGGAAATTTAACATCAGTCCTGGAATCAGGTCTGAGTCTCTGGTTGGGGGGTCTAAGCTTTAGGTAGACTATCTTTGAGGAAGGTATATCTATCTAGGGTGTATTTTCCATTATTAATGATTCATCCAACTGCAGTTTAAATGCTCTTACAGTGTTTTATATATTGTGGTAGGAGGAAGATACGTTTCTTGAGTATCTACTTTGTGTCAAGCTTTTAATGTAGAGAATTTCATTTAATCTTCACAACAACCCTGTGAATTGGGTATTATTATCCTCATTTGTAAAATGAGAAACTGAGGCTCAGAGAGGAAGTATATCATGCAGTTTAATAAGCTTGGAGACAGTATTTGAAAACAAGGCAGTGTGATCCTGAAGTCTGTGCCCTTTTCTGTATAGCAGTGTTTCTCAAGCTTTCGTGGGTCTTGGATTCTGTTGAGAAAGCTACGGACCTTTCCCTCCCTCAGAAATAGGCACATAATTTCCATGTTTCATGGCCTCCAGGTTAAGAACAGGTGAACAGACTCCTGTCACCTTTCCAATATTACAGTATCATTAGTGTGTTCACCCAACCACTCATGTTCATTAGCAGTTTTTTATTATGGAATTACCTAATTAAAAAAAATAAGCCTTAGGTGATGTATTAAAACTCAGGTTTCCAGGAAGGCATAATAGATACCCTATAGTGAAGGGAAATTCCAAAGCTACGTCATCATATACAGAATTTACAAAGGAAACACTCCAGAACAGGTTGTAGAAAATAAAAAGAAGCCATACTGTGGAGGAGAGTGGAAGGGAAAACTTGTGAAAACATTTCTTTGCAGAGATCTGTTGCCAGGCTGACTCCATTCCACCTTCTACAGGAGTGTGAGGGTGGGGGAGATACTACCTCCTTCACCTCAGCCCTAGTGAGAGGGTGTTTCAACAGACCACTCAGAGAACTTGACATTTGTTCCCTGCAGTTGAGGCAGAGGTTTGGAGCTTTACTCCATTCTGAGAAAAACTAACGTGGCCCTTGGCAGGAAGACAGGGTTGACTGCTGGGATTGGCTGGCATTCCCAGAATTTGCCAGGGCAAGAAATGTTTGAGTGTTTCCAGGGATCCAAATGGGGGCCATGCAGGAGAGAGAGGGAGAGCCAACGAAAGTCAACTGGACTGTCTCCAATCGAGCCACCTAGAGGAGTGGAGAGACTTCAGAAAGAGAAAAACAAGAAAAAAGTGATAACTATTGGATTCCTAGGGTCTGAGGAAGGAATTGTCAACTACCAACCTGAATATAAATGCATCAACTCAGGTCTCCCATATTGCAGGAGAGGGGTTCTTGGTGATGCAGGCCTTTAAAGAATCCAAGGAAGAGCCAGAGACCCAGGGAGTGGGGAAGCCATTCATTTTACCAAGGAAGGAATGACTGATTCCTTTACCTGTCTTGCTTGTTCCTACTTCTGCCCTAGTGAGGGTCCAAATAGGAGTTGGCAAGTGGAGAGAGAAAGAAGAAAACCTATCCCCAGTCCCTTCCCCAAAGGCAGGTGATCACAACCTACAGGCTTTAGGGGAAGGGAGGACATTATCTCTAAGTAAAACCTGAAGAATTTAATTAGTATTGTGGACTGAATACATCCTGATTACTGAATCTAGACTGTGTTTTGTGACTTTGAGTGATCTTACAACTGTTGGTTTTTGAAGAAATGAGCAGAAAAGTCATGTCATCTATCCAAATTTCCATCCAGTCTCAGGGAAAATTAACTCCAATAGTGTGTATTTTATTTGTACATTGGGAGACAAAATAAAATTGTTTTGATTCTATCATAAATTATACTTTAAAAAACTTGTTATACTAGTTAATTTCTTCATTCAACAAACATCTGATTGCCTATTTGTGCCATTCATTGTGCTAGAAGTAGGACATACAGTGAAATAAAAATAGCCTTTGCCTTCAAATTGCTTTTGGTCTTTGGCAGGGGTCAGCGAACTTTTTCTGTAAAGGGCCAGAGAGTAAACATTCCAGGCTTTGCAGGACACTTAAGGTCTCTGTTGCATTTTCTTCTTTTTAACCAACTGTATAAAAATGCTAAAACCAGAGGGCTGTACAGAAAGACGCCATAGGTCAGATTTAGCTCTTGGGACCTAGTTTGCTGGTGCCTAATGTGTAGAAAAAACAAATTTTTAAAAACCACCAATGACCATATATTTAATATGATTGAAGATGTGTTTAGGGCACATGGGGAGGAGATACAGATACATGACTTAACTTTGATTGGGGAATCAGAGTTCTAGGAAGTGGCAATGTTGATTTGGGAACTGAAGGATGAGTAGGAGTTGGTCAGGGTTAAAGGAGGTGTTATTCAAGGCAGAGGTAGCTGCCTGTACAGAGGCATCAAAGCTTGACAGAGCATGGTCCAGTTTAGAAACTACAGAAGGAGAAACTGAACCTTATAGAGGTTAAGTAGTTTGCTCAAGGTCACACAACTAGTAAGTAATGGAGCCTAAACTGTTAACCCAGATGTGTCTGACTCTAAGCCCATGCTCTTAGCCACTGTCTTGCACTCCTGCTCTGGTACTGAAGCCATATCTAAGATCTACTTAGTATTTGCAAATCAGCAGCTCTGCCTGCCTTATTTCTGATTCCCCTGAGCCCCGGGGGGAGAGGTTGTCAAAGTTCTAAAAGGGTTTGCAGACTTTAAAAATAAGACAGTAAATTAATAATATTGGGTTGCTCGATTAGAACTCTAGTTCTCCATTTTAAAAGTAACTTTTCTACTCAATAAAACCTAGTACACATTGCTCAAATTCAGAGTTTGCTTATTCATCCTTCGAGGAAGATTTTTCCCCCTGGTAGCTAAGCTTTAGCACTGTAATAAACTAATTTCTTACCTTCTTATTATAGATTTAGATGTTTAGAAGGGGTAGTACCCTCTGGCTTACAGTACAGATGGTGATTGGTCCAAGCACTGTTCCTTTCTTCATTGCTCACATTGATGATCTTAAACAAGTTAATTTACTCAGCATACATTAAATCTATCAATTTTTTATTGATTGCTTGGTGAATTTTTATTGAGGTAGTATGGTTTGGAAAACTAGATTAACTATGCAGCAACTATTCCTTGAAAACACTTACCGTAAAGCCTGCTGTGTACTGGAGTCAGCAATAATAAGGGTTGAAATGAGGAGGAAAAGAGAATGGGAAAGGCCAGGGCTTGCTGATGCTGGCCTTCCAGTAGTCAGTGGTTCTTAACCAGGGCTGTGCTTTATCACTCAGGGAGCTCTTTAAAAATACAGAATCTTGACCCTATCCCAGACCTTCTGCAGGGCTGAGACCTGAGAATGTGTATTCTTAACAGGCTCCCCAGGTTAAGAAGCACTCCTTTGGGAAACAGACAGGTAAGTGCCTAATGAACTAACTGTACTAAAAAAAAATCAGATACCGTTGGTCTATGCATAGAAATTCTGCTAATTTTTTTACACAAATAGAAATTCCTAAAATTCATAAAACCCACAAAAGACTATGAGTACCCAAAGAAATCTTTAGAACAAAGCTGGAAGCATCACAGTTACTGATTTTAAACTATATTACAAAGTAATAGTAATCAAAACAATATGATACTGACATTAAAAATGGACATATAGACCAATGGAACAGAATAAAAAACCCAGCCATAAACCCATGCATATAAAGTCAACTAAATTTGATAAGGTAGCCATAAATACTCAATGGAGAAAAGATAGTCTCTTCAATAAGTGGTGTGAGGAGAACTGAATATCCACATGCTAAAGAATTGAAATTGGGCTCTTATTATATGCCACTCATAAACATTAACTAAAAATAGATTAAACACTCAGATATAATCCCTGAAACCATAAAACTCCCAGAATTAAAAATAGAGAAAAATTTCCTTGACATTGGTTTGGGCAATGACTTTTTGGATATGACACCAAAAGCACAAGCAACGAAAGGGAAAAAGAACAAGTGAGACTACATCAAACTAAATAGCTTCTGCAGAGCAAAAGAAACAATCAGATGAAACAGCAACCTATAGCGTGGGAGAAAATTTTGCAAGCCATATCTGATAAGGCGTTAACATCCAAAATATATAGGAATTTACACAACTAAATAGAAAAAAGAACAGGAAAACAAAAAAACACAAATAATCCAATTAAAAAATGGGCAAAGGACCTAAATAGACATTCTTCCAAAGAAGATATACAAATGGCCAACAGCTACATGAAAAAGTGCTTAACATTACTCATTGTCAGGGAAGTGCAAATTAAAATCACAATAAGACACCACCTCACACTTGTTAGAATGGCTATTATGAAAAAAACAAGAGGTAAGTGCTGGTGAGATAAGTGGAGAAAAAGGGATCCTTGTGTGCTGTTGGTGGGAATGTAAATTGCTATAGCCACTGTGGAAAATAGTATAGCAGTTCTTCAAAAAACGAAGAATAAGACTACCATATGACCCAGCAATCCCACTTTTGGGTATATAGCCAAAGGAAAATAAATTACCATCTTGATTTGCACCACCATGTTCATTGCAGCATTATATATAATAAGAAGGACATGGAAACAACCTGTGTATGTATATAATGAAATATTATTCAGCTGTAAAAACAGTGAAATCCTGACATTTGTGACACCATTCATGAACCTTGAGGGCATTATGCAAAGTGAAATAAGTCAGACAGAGAAAGATAAGTACTATATGATGTCACTTATATGTAGAATGTAAAAAAAAGTAACTCAGTAACTCAGAGAAACAGAGTATATTAGTGGTTACCAGTGTGGGGAAGTGAGTGTAAGTGGTCAAAGGGTACAAACTTCCAGGTATGAGTAAGTTTTGAGAAGCAATGTACAGCATGTTGACTATAACACTACTGTGTATACTTAAAAGTTGCCAAAAATAGATCTTAAAATTCTCACCACAAAAATAAAAGTAACTTTGTAAGGTAGCAACTATGTAAATTGATGGGTGTGTTAACTAACTTCATAGTGGTAATCATTTTACAATATATTTGTATATTAAATCAACATGTTGTATACCTTAAACTTACACAAAGCTGGAAAATTATATGAAATACTGCTTAAGAAGAGAGAATATGAAAGTTCACTCTTCTAATGTTTTAGTACCATGTAAAATGGGATTTTATTACTAATTCAGTTGGATTTTATCACAGTAGCGAGTACGATGCTTTTTAGTGCTATACTTCCAGAAGAAATGGAACAAATGGCAAAGTGAGAGCTCACACTTTAATCAAAACAAGTTTATGTATTTCAATAAATTAAAGACAGCAGACAGATTACATGCATATATTGCTTCTACATCCCAAAATAAGAAAGGAATATAAACAATATAAATTCATGATGATGAAGACAATGGGAAAGGGGTCATTAGTGGATGAAAGTTGAATGAAAGCTGGGAAGTACATGGGGGAGTGGTAACTGATGAAACAGCATGGAAGAAGCCACAGTTTAGAATACTTGCAGAGAGGTGATATTGGAGGGTTAGTCTTTAAAGGGATTGAGAGGTCCAAAAGAAAAGTCTTTCAACAAAATGGCTAGCTCCCTACTCATGTATATGAAGATCCCAATCCCTTTTTTATTGCATTATTCTTCTATGTGGACAAAAAAAAAACAGTGATCACCAGATATTTGATGAAAACTTTCAACAGGACAGAAAAAGACAAGTAGAAAAAATAATAAAGGACCCTGACCCTTGAGAGAGAAAAAGAAGAGAAAAAAACTCTAATCAGTAAACTCAGAAAGAGTAAAATAATTGCATTTATATAACAAATAGGATATTTGAAAATAAATAAAAAGGTCAAGAAAGAAAGATCTCTTGAAATAAATGTGATGGTTAAGATGAAATTCAAGGGAAAAGTTGAAAGAGTTGAGGAAATATCAAAGAAAGTAGCACAAAAAGACTAAAAGAAGGAAAATGAGATAGAAAAAAACATATGATACATAGAGTGTAAACTTGGGTGATCCAACTTTTGACCATAGGAATTCAAGAGAGAACAAAGTAGATAGAATTATTAAAGAAACAAGTCAAGAAAACACTGCAGAGTATATTCCTGTGAAATTTCAGAATACAAAGTATAGAGATAGCCTCAAAGCTACCAAAGTAAAAAAACAGGTTACAAAGAAGTGAGAATGATATTGACATCAGAATTCTTATCAGCAGTCTTACAGATAAGACCACATTGGAATAATGCCTTCAAAGTTCTGAAAGAAAATGACTTTCTTCAACATAGCATGCTATACCCAGTTGAGCAATCAGTCAGGTGTGAGAATAGAATAAAAACATTTTCAGATATGAGATGACTTCTGAAATTAATTTGCATCAATTCCTTTAAAGGAAGTTGCGGGTTTAGCAAAAAAGAGGAAATAAAACCAAGAAAAAGGAAGACATGAGTTCTTGACAAGTATGGATCTAACCCAGGGAAGCAGTTAAGTTCCAGGGTGGTACCTGTAAAGTAAATGTAGAGAGAAATTGGTCCACAGTAGAGCCTGAGGTTGAAGCCCTCTGGGAGGGAAGTTTCCAGATAAAAATTTTCCATTCATTGGTTATGATGGAGACATTAAAAAGAAACCAACCAGCAAAGTAAGAATATGGTACAGTCAAATAGTACAAGGTGGGGAAAAACTGTTAGAAACTGCAGGGAAAAAAATTAAAGACTTGAACAAGAAGAAATAGAATCTAATTCTTGGCCCTGAAGTGAATGCTATGAACCTGGCAGTGATGACTGGTTTTAACTTTCAGGTTAACCTACAAAGTACAAGAGACTTAATTATGATTGTAGAAAAAATGCACAAGAAACATGAATGAAAAAACTGGGGTGGTCAAAGGAAGAACACTGAAGGAACATGTAATAGAAGTACTACACCTGTAAGATGTAAAATTCAAGGTAATAGGTAGAGGAATCAAAATCGTTATATAATTATATTAGATAAATGGGAGAAGGAAGAGAGAATGATATAAGTAAGGCCGAGTGGTATAAGCATTTAATATAGAGATAGGAGGTGGTAAGTACAAGACTAAAGAGTTAAACAAGTAAAAGAGTTTGTCCTGGAGAGCATTACTATGTGCATAGTGGAGCAGAAGTCTGTTGCTTTGTGTCTTAAGCCCTTTTATATTTTATCATGTTTTAACCCTGTGTGTGTATTACTTTGATACATGCTTTTTAATTATTTAAGAACTTAAGCTATGTGGTTTTTTAGGTTTTTGTCCAATAAAGATGGTCACCATGGATAATGGGATTTCAGTCAGAAAAAATCAATTGACAAGCATTTGTTGCTCACTTATGCTCCTAGCTCCCTGCCAGGTGATAAATGGAGCTTTAAGGGTATTTAAGACACAGACTTTGTCCACAAGAGACTAGTTGGGAGAAGTAATCCAGTACATGAAACAATCAGAGAATGTAAATACATAGTAAAATGTTGAACTGTTAGAATGCTAATTATGCCCACTAGAAAACATGGCAGCAGGAAGATAAAAGTGGTTTGGACTGAAATTAGGGAGGGTTTCGCATAGAGCTTGGGCTTGTTTCTGGCCTTCAGTGATGGCAAAGATAGGAATAGGTCTAGAAGGGAAGAGCCTTAGAGGAGGGAAAGGCAACATGAACAATGGCTTGTAGAAGACTTTTTTCTACTTAGTTATGTATTAGGTAGAAATTTTATCCTCCCTAATACCGCTAAAAAGCTCTTTTGCTCTAAATCTCCCTAATATAACAACTTTTTCTGAGTGGACTATTTTTTTCCTGCTGAGAGTGCAGAAAATTTCCTGTCGCTTTGCAGAATGGAAACTGCCATTTAGTAAATGAGCTCTTCTCTATTCTGTTCTCCTTTGGTGCCAAGTCTTAATAAAGAGAGATGGGTTCCCCCACCATGCCGCTGCTTCCCATCTCACACTGATGACTGTGAGACTGAGAACCTGACCTTGTCATTGTCCAGTAATATAAAAGGCTTCATTCT
Organism: Manis javanica; assembly: GCF_040802235.1. Lineage (NCBI taxonomy): Eukaryota > Metazoa > Chordata > Mammalia > Pholidota > Manidae > Manis > Manis javanica. Next base: position 102,288,296 of record NC_133174.1, on the reverse strand, counting down.
TATTTATTGCCATACTTTAATTACTAGGGGAAAAGTATCAGTTATAAAACAAAAGATTTAAAATAATTTCAATAAAGCTAGGATGTGTGAGCAAATTAAAATCTCTTTTCTCCATGTTCTCTTCTTTGGTGGGGGGGAGTGAAGGTGGTAGAGTGATTAGTGTTACGTAGGTTAAATTTAATTAATAGGCACTCACAACACTGTTCTGTGAAGAATGTACATGTCAAAACCGTGTTGCTATAGGGCTATCAGTTCAAATATTTGAGTTCAATTCAGTGAAAAAGTTAGCCAAGTTCTTAGACTTAGTTGGTCATCCTGGAAGCCCTTTACAGATATGGCTGGAGTCAGTCCTTATCTTTTTAGCCCTGAAGATAAGCTTTATAGTATATTCATTGACTCCCTAAACCCTTTGGGAGATGATATTAGCTGCTCCCCATGTGTTGTGAGGTAATGTGGAAACACCAAGAATACCCTTTGCCCCCAATTCACCCCAAACTATTCCCTTCTTCTTTATACTGGTCCAAATCTAAAATGCCATTTACTCATCCAGTCATTCCTTGGTGGTATGATTTTGAACCTTTAGAGACCCTCAGCTAAATTGCATGTACCCCTTAGGTTAGTTTTTTATGACTCCATTCAATTTCTGACACTGCAATTTTTCTGATTGTGTGTTTCAGGTAACACTAGTGCTTTTATTACATTTGTTTAAATTTGAATTATGAAACTATGAAATCCTTCATATATATGAGATCATATATAGCATGTGCATATTGTTTAAGTAATAGTAACAAATGAGCATCCATCTACCCACTAACAGATGTAAGAAATTGAATATGACCAAAATTTTTGAAGTACCTTCTTCCCAGAATTAACCACAATTTGGAATTTTGTGTTTGTTATCCCCTTGCTTTTCTTTATGTATCTCTAAACAATGTTGTTTAGGTTTTATGCATGTTCTAGATCTTTACATACATAGATTCATGCTGTGTGTATTTTTTCTGAAACTTTTTCTTTCAGTAATATGTTTGTGAGATTCATCCATGTTGACGTGTATGGCTGTAACTCATTCATTTTTCCCTGCCTAATTATTTTATTGTGTACAAACACTAAAATTTATCCATGCTACTGTCTGATTGTTTACCTTGGATTAAAAACCTTCTTTTTTTCAAGATAATATGTACTTATGATTGAAAAAGAAAACCTTAAGCAATATATAAATATAGAAGGGGAGAGTTCTTTTCACTCTTCCCCCTCACCTTTACAGAAGTAACTACTGTTAACACTTTAGTTTCTCTATCTCTAGACTTCTATGCACATACAAATATGTGTGCATCTGTGTGTGTACACATACAAATAATAGGGTTATGTACACATTGTTCTGCAATTTATTTCCATGTATACCATGGACAGCTGCCCATGGCATTAGTTACATATCTAGTTTGTTCTTTTAAGTCTTCTCTTTATTCCTTAGTAAGTATATAGCTTAAATTATTTAACTAATATCCTATTGACAAATACTGGGTTCTTTGAAGTTTTGTTATTATAACAACACTGCAGTGACTGTCCTTATATATACATATCTCTGCATAGAGAGGTGGAATCATTAGGATGAAAATATTCAAGCTTAAAACTTTTATTGATACAACTAATTTCTTTTTAAAAAGTGGTCACCAATTTATACTCCTACTAACATTGTATTGGCACAATCTTTTCTACATTCTCCCTCTGGTGAGAGACAGGAGCTAATAATTAATGTTTTCTGTTTCTGATTATAAAAGAACTACACTTCATTTGTAGATGAAGTTGGAAAACATAGAAGAGTATTATGAAAAAAAGGTAAAATATGTTCTATTCTTACTAATCAGTAAGAACCACCATTATCTGGCTTTGATGTAGTTAATTTCTACTCTTTTTTTCTTTTTGCACATTGATGACCTTTGACGTTGAAGGGAAATATGTCCTAAGACACTGACAACTCCCCCAAGTCTTGAATAGCTATAATGTATTTCACTCACAAACACAATTTTTGTAGTGACTATAGTCCACTCATTGAAACAGTTTTCTAATCACTTTTATTTATTTTCATATATATCATATAGTGAACTTGTCCATATCAAAGATCTACACCACCATCAAATAGCTCTACACTGTTATTTAAAACTTCTATTTGCTGCTAGGCATGATCTTACATGTGTTTCCTCTTTCTCTCATTTCCATCACCAGAAATTGCATTTGACTTTTCTTTTTAGGCCACTTAAGAAAGAATTGAAAATAATGCCTGTTGGCTTTCATTCTATTATTCTTTTCTTTCTATTCATTTTCTTTGAATACTCATGTTTTCTGGAATAATATAACACTCTAATAGTAAATTATTCTAAACTTTTCTATTCTTTCATGCGTTAGTGTATATTTTTCAAAATTTCTAGGCCTGAGGTAAAAATAATGACTATTAGCAGTTCCCTACTAGCCTCTCAGAATGTATAGATCATTGCTGCATTATCCAGTACAAAACTGGATTTTTAAAACACCAAGTTATTTTCTTTTCATTTTTAGAATTAGGTACAATATGCATGTCATGTTGCTTTTCTACTTATCTATTTTTTTAAACTTTCACAAAAATAGTATCATGCTAGATATATTATTGTATGCTTTGATTTTTTATTTAACAATTCCTTGTAGTAATCTTTTCTGTTCCACACATAGAGATTTACCTCATTGTTTTTATTTTTTTATTTTATTATTTTTTTTGAAATCATTAAGAATTTACCTCATTGTTTTTAACATCTGGGCAATATTGTACAAAAATGATTTCCTACAATTTATTCAACCATCACTCTATTGATGAACATTTGGGGTTTTTTTTTTAGTTGTTTGCTTACTATAAACAATGCTCCTTGAGTCACCAGCTTATTTCACTTTGCCTGAGACTTTTTGGGGTTAGCACTAAAAGTCCTACATCCCAGGAAGCACTTTATCCTCAGTAAACTGGGATGGGTGGTCACCCCACTCTTACATTTTCCTATGTCAATTCTTACCCACTGATACTTTTGTTTCTGTCATACCATATACTTCCCAGAAGTCAGATTTCCAGGTCATCTGATTGCTTTTATACATGACACTTTGTTGGAAGTCCTATTAGAATGGAATCCAGGTAATTTCTCAAATGGAGAATGTGCCAGGCAAGTCGTAGAGTATGGTTCTGGGCCTTCTTAGAAGCCATAATAAAAGTCTTTTGGCATTAGGCTATTTGAGCGAGGGAGGAGAGAATCACAGAAAGGGCATAAGGATTGCTGAATGGTTAAAGGAAAATGTGCAAGGAACCCCCAAAGAGATTTTACCCTCATAGTTTTGCCTAGAATGAATCCCGTTATGAGGATTCTCTAGATTAAGGGCATAGCAGTGAGTTAAGAATGTAGAAGCCTGTCTTTAATATCTTTGTGTTTCAATTTTTTAAATTCAAATAGTAAGAACTAAATAATCATCCTCTTCTTGTATCCTACAGGTATTAGAAAGCTAAATTCCAGTGTTTATAAAAGTACATTGAGATCCTTAAGCTGTGAAAGGGTTATAAAAATATGAAATACTTGTCCCAGTAATCCACAGATGTCCTCTTGGCTCCTTCACAGACGCCTTATATTATTAGCATTTCTTAATTAATATTGAGCAAACAAGGTTTCAAGAGGCCTGTTTAATAGGTACACATATAGGTCCCACCATCTGAGGTAGTGCATTTCAGATAAGATTCTCAATATTGTTTGCCTCATGCTTTTAGTCAGGCAACAATTAAGGAAGCAAGAACATGTGCCTTCCACAACCTTGCGCTCATCTGTCACTTCTAAGATAGTTTCAAGGCAATTTGACAGGAAGCGCTGGCTGATGGATTGATTGGTTTTCCTGTGATAATTGCCAATGTATTTCCTGTAAAGCCTGAAGAGGGAGAGAGAGTGGGTTAGAAAGGAACATTCTAGGGCTATTTATTCTTTATAATCTTCTTAGATAACTCTTTAGAAATTCTCAGCTTTAGGATACCAGAAAGAACAGCAGCTAATCCACCAAACGCTGTGGAGTAACCAAAACCTGAGAAGCTGCCTTTTTTCACAGAGGCAGAACCGTGAAATGCCTTGCAAACTAAATCCTGAGGCATAGGATAATCTCAGCAGAAAGCAGCCAGGCGGCCTAGTAAAGGCAAAGACTCCAGGACCCTGGATTTAGGACCTTGTTCTGCTGAGTGCTATGAGACCTCGGCCACTGAACACCAGTTTCTCACCTATTAGATATGGTTAGAAATACCTTTTTTACCTGGAGAGGCATTATAAGGTACTGGTCAGAGTGCAGGCCACAGAACCTAAGTGTGAGGTTGAAATCTTGGAGTATTTGTCATAAATTTGTTCTGTAACCTCGGGCAGAAAACTGAACCCTCTGAACCAGTTTCTTAATCTGTCAAATGGGGTTACCAGTGGCATTGGCTCCCAAGTGTTCTTGGAGGGTTATTATGGAGAGTTCATGTGAAGTGCTTAGAACTATGTCTTACACATTTTGCCATCAACATTTACCAAATGTCAGCTGCTATCATGTCTAATGCTTAAAATCACAGGCTCAAGATCTAGCCAGCCTACATCCAAACCCTGGCTCTGCCAGTAAATAACCTTGTAAAATTAATTGAACTCTGCACCACAGTATTTTCATCTGCAAAATGGGGACAGCAACTGTAATGACCTCAGAGGGTTATTGCAAGTATTTCATGAAATGTTCGATGTAAGGGGTTTACAACAATGCCTGGCACAGAGTTAGCCCTCAATAATTATTATTATTTTCTTATCCAGGAGTCTTAATGTAGGTAGGCCCTGCTTATATTCAGGGCTTTCCTTTTCTTCGGCATTACAAACCATCCCTACCCTTTGGTGTTAGCCATGTTCTAAGACCTAGTATTTTTATCATATTTTTTATTTTTCTTTCTCAAAACCTGCTTTCAAGACCTTTTTAAATTCTGCATTAAAGTTTACTTGTCCTTGAGGCTTTGCAATTTAGCTGGATTGTAAAATGGAACTAAAGGGATTTCAGATTGAGGACTGAGGACTGTGGGGCTTCTGGGGAGGGAATCATACCACTGGAAAGCCAACATGACAGGTTCTATTTGCATTCCATAGTTACTGTGAGAAAAATGTGAGCTATTAATACATGCAAAAATCCCCAAATATTGTGCACATACCAAATGTCCAGTGCATGGGATTGCCTGTTACCCTCCAGCTTTTGCTGATAACTCACAATTATGGATTAAAAACACTATTAAGCGAGTGCTTCTTGTGTGCTGAGCCTGACATCATCTCAGTTATACATGACACCAATCCTGTGTGGTCTGCATTAACTCCATTTTACATTTTAAAAATTAGGTATATACATCAAGAACTTTAAGTAATTTACCCCAAGTTCATATTGTTCATAAATGATGGAGCCAGGATTTAAGCCTAAATTTATCTAATTTCAAATCCTCTGATCTTTCTACTCTACCACATTTAGAGAGATTTTGTCCTCAGAACACAGTATCACTGGATACAAATCACTTTGGGGATTCAGAGGTTTGTCTGGTAGCCTGGCTGAAGAAGCAGATAGTCTGTTGAGCATTTTTCTTATTACTGCACCTCCCTGGCCAAACTCTTGTCCTGTCCAGCCAAAAGGACTGCTGTGGTGAATACCCTGATATTCATTTTGAAATGTATGTTTCCAGAGTTCCAAATGGGTCCAAACGGTGGACTAAACTGTGATTCGAAGTGCTGACTTTAGTTTGATGTTTGCATGGATGTGTCTGCAATAATGAAAGAAGGAAACCCAGTTGATGACTGGGTAGATGGTTCCTTCCTTGAGTTCTACTAAAGTAGAATAAGAGCCCGATCAGCAGAGTACTCCTAACATCTGTGGGTTGAAAATATGTGTTTACTCATACAACTTCACCTCTGGGTCTGAGGCTAGACCAGCTGATTGTGAGGCTGGCTGATAAGATGGGAAAAGTCATAATTTATATATTTAAAAAATTATTTTCCATGGAGACAGTAAGAACAGATGTTGAGGAATAGGTAATAGAGATAGACATAGATTTTAGTGTTGGTTACCTCATGTTCCCAAAGATTACGCCAGAGATTTTCCATACTACACTGCAGGTTGGATTTTACGGTACATCTTTTTTTGACTCAGCCAAATTTTATTTTATTATTTTTTAAAATTTTGATATCATTAATGTACACTTACTAGAACAACATTACAGTTACTAGATTACCCCCATTATTAAGTCCCCCCATATAACCCATTACAGTCACTGTCCATCAGCATAGTAAGATGCTATAGAATCATTTCGTGTCTTCTCTGTATATACTACCTTTCCATGTCCCCCCACCTACATTATGTGTGCTAATCATAATGCCCCATTTTCCCCCTTATCCTTCTGTTCCCACCCACCCTCCCCAGTCCCTTTCCCCTTGGTAACTGCTAGTCAATTCTTGGGTTCTGTGAGTCTGCTGCTGTTTTGTTCCTTCAGTTTCTTCTTTGTTCTTATACTCCACAGATAAGTGAAATCATTTGATACTTGTCTTTCTCCACCTGGCTTATTTCACTGAGCATAATACCCTCTAGCTCCATCCATGTTGTTGCAAATGGTAAGATTTGTTTTCTTCTTATGGCTGAATAATATTCCATTGTGTATATGTACCACTTCTTCTTTATCCATTCATATGCTGATGGACATTTAGGTTGCTTCCATTTCTTGGCTATTGTAAATAGTGCTGTGATAAACATAGGAGTGCATATGTCTTTTTCATACTGGGCTGCTGCATTCTGAGGGTAAATTCCTAGAAGTGGAATTCCTGGGTCAAATGGTATTTCTATTTTGAGTTTTTTGAGGAACCTCCATATTGCTTTCCACAATGGTTGAACTACTTAACATTCCCACCAGCAGTGTAGGAGGTTCACCTTTCACCACAACCTCACCAACATTTGTTGTTGTTTGTCTTTTGGATGGTGGCCATCCTAACTGATGTGAGGTGATATCTCATTGTGGTTTTAATTTGCATTTCTCTGATGATTAGCAATGTGGAGCATCTTTTCATATGACTGTTGGCCATCTGAATTTCTTCTTTGGAGAAGTGTCTATTGAGCTCCCCTGCCCATTTTTTAATTGGCTTATTTGCTTTTTGTTTGCTGAGGTGTGTGAGCTCTTTATATAATTTGGATGTCAACCCCTTATCAGATATGTCATTTATGAATATATTCTCCCACACTGTAGGATGTCTTTTTGTTCTACTGATGGGATCCTTTGCTGTACAGAAGCTTTTTAGTTTGATATAGTCCTATTTGTTCATTTTTGCTTTCGTTTCCCTTGCCCAAGAAGATATGTTCATAAAGAAGTTGCTCATGTTTATGTCCAAGAGATTTTTGCCTATAATTTTTTCTAAGAGTTTTATGGTTTCATGACTTACATTTAGGTCTTTGATCCATTTTGAGTTTACTTTTGTGTACAGGGTTAGACAGTAATCCAGTTTCATTCTCTTGCATGTAGCTGTCCAGTTTTGCCAACACCAGCTGTTGAAGAGGCTGTCATTTCCCTATTGTATATCCATGGCTCCTTTATCGTATATTAATTGGCCTTATATGCTTGAGTTTATATCTGGACTCTCTATTCTGTCCCACTGGTCTGTGGGTCTGTTCTTGTGCCAGTACCAAATTATCTTGATTACTGTGGCTTTGTAGTAGAGCTTGAAGTCAGGGAGCATAATTCTGCCTGCTTTACTCTTCTTTCTCATGATTGCTTTGGCTATTAGGGGTCTTTTGTCATTCCATATGAATTCTAGAACTATTTTCTCTAGTTCATTGAAGAATGCTGTAGGTATTTTGATAGGGATTGTATTGAATCTGTAGATTGCCTTAGGCAGGATGGCCATTTTGACAATATTAATTCTTCCTAGCCAAGAGTGTGGGATGAATTTCCATTTATTAGTGTCCTCTTTAATTTCTCTTAACAGTGTCCCATAGTTTTCAGGGTATAGTTCTTTCACTTCCTTGGTTAGTTTTATTCCTAGGTATTTTATTCTTTTTGATACAATTGTGAATGGAATTGTTTTCCTGATTTCCCTTTCTGCTAGTTCATCATTAGTGTATAGAATGCCACAGATTTCTGTGTATTAATTTTGTATCCTGCAACTTTGCTGAATTAAGATATTAGATCTAGTAGTTTTGGAGTGGATTCTTTAGGGTTTTTTATGTACAATATCATGTCATCTGCAAACAGGGACAGTTTGACTTCTTCCTTGCCTGTCTGGATGCCTTTTATTTCTTTGTGTTGTCTGATTGCTGTGATCTCCTGAACTATGTTGAATAAAAGTGGGGAGAGTGGGCATTCTTGTCTTATTTCTGATCTTAAAGGAAAAGCTTTCAGCTTCTCGCTGTTAAGTATAATGTTGCCTGTGGGTTTATCATATATTGCCTTTCTTATGTTCAGGTACTTGCCCTCTATACCAATTTTGCGGAGAGTTTTTATGATGAATGGATGTTGAATTTTGTCAAATGCTTTTTCAGCATCTGTGGAGATGTCATGTGGTTTTTGTCCTTCTTTTTGTTGATGTGGTGTATGATGTTAACGGATTTTTGACTGTTGTACCATCCTTGCATCCCTGGAATAAATCCTACTTGATCATGATGGATGATCTTTTTTTTATTTTTGAATTTGGTTTGCTAATATTTTGTTGAGTATTTTTGCATCTATGTTCATCAGGGACATTGGTCTGTAATTTTCTTTTTTTGTGGTGTTTTTACCTGCTTTTGGTATCAAAGTGCTGTTGGCCTCATAGAATGAGTTGGGGACTATTCCCTCCTCTTCTACTTTTTGGAAAACTTTAAGGAGGATGGGTATTAGATTTTCACTAAATATTTGATAAAATTCAGCAGTGAAACCACCTGGTCCAGAGATTTTGTTCTTAGGTAGTTTTTTTTATTGCCAATTCAATTTCTTTGCTGGTAATTGTTCTACTCAGATTTTCTGTTCCTTTTTGGGTCAACCTTGGAAGGTTGTATTTTTCTAGAAAGTTGTTCATTTCTTCTTGGTTATCCAATTTGCTACCATATAATTTTCATAGTATTCTCTCATAATTCTTTGTATTTCTGTGGTGTCTGTAGTGATTTTTCCTTTCTCATTTCTGATTCCATTTATGTGTGTAGACTCTGTTTTTTTCTTGAGAAGTCTGGCTAGTGGTTTATCTATTTTGTTTATTTTCTTGAAGAACCAGCTTCTGCTTTCATTAATTCTTTTTATTGTTTTATTCTTCTCAATTTTATTTATTTCTGCTTTAATCTTTTTTATGTCCCTCCTTCTACTGACTTTGGGCCTCATTTGTTCTTCTTTTTCTATTTTCATTAATTGTGAGTTTAGACTATTCATTTGGGATTGTTCTTCTTTCCTGAGGTAGGCCTGTATTGCAATATATTTCCCTCTTAGCATGGTCTTCACTGCTTCCCACAGATTTTGTGTTGTTGAATCATTGTTGTTATTTGTCTCCATATATTGCTTGATCTCTGTTTTTATTTGGTCATTGATCCATTGATTATTTAGGAGCATGTTATTATGCCTCCATGTGTTTGTGGGCTTTTTCACTTTCTTTGTGTAATTTATTTCTCATTTCGTACCTTTGTGATCTGAGAAGCTGGTTGGTACAGTTTCAATCTTTTTGAATTTTCTGAGGTTCTTTTTGTGGCCTAGTATATGATCTATTCTTGAAAATTTCCATGTGCACTTGAGAAGAATGTGTACCCTGTTGCTTTTGGATGCAGTGTTCTGTAGATGTCTGTTAGGTCCATCTGTTCTAATACGTTGTTCAGTCCCTCTGTCTCTTTACTTATTTTCTGTCTGGTTGATCTGTCCTTTGGAATGAGTGGTGTGTTGAAGTCTCCTAAGATGAATGCATTGCATTTTATTTCCCCCTTTAATTCTGTTAGTATTTGTTTCACATATGTAGGTGATCCTGTGTTGGGTACATAGATATTATACTAGTTATACCCTCTTGTTGGACTGACCCCTTTATCATTATGTAATGTCCTTCTCTATCTCTTGTTACTTTCTTTGTTTTGAAGTCCATTTTGTCTGATACAAGTACTGAAATCCTGCTTTTTTCTCCCTGTTAGTTGCATGAAATATCTTTTTCCATTTTAAGGTGCATCTTAATGAGCGTTTGCTGTGCTTACAAACACTGGATGGAGAACAGGGTGGTCTTTTGTTAAATACAGTACTGGCTCATAGTGGATTATGTCTTGGAAGGATGTTGTGACTGCATCTCAATACATGCTTCACTTCTAATGAATAAAAAAAGAATGACTGTTCACTTCCTCCCCAATTAATATCTTGGGATGAGGACCCCTTTGACCCAAGAGCCACAGGTACTAAGAGATTCTGTGTCATGAACAAAGATGAACTGGCAGCTGCTTGCAGACTACAATTTGCTAATAATGTAGTAGATGAGACAAACCTGTCAGTATACTTAATGCAAAACAGAATGAAGTGCATGCTAGGCAGAGTTATCAGTGCTAAGTAGAGTGACTTGGGAGTATGGAGGAAGGTTAAGTTAGTTCTGCCTAGAGAGATTAGGGATGGCTTCACAGTAGATTAGCCCTTGACCTGGACCTTAAAAAATGAGTTGAGATTTGATAAAGAAGATGGAAGGAAGAATATTCCAGCTGAAGGAATCCCATGATGAAAGGCACAAATATGTGGAAGTAAATGCTATTTTTGGTTTTTTCCCTTTGACAGTAGTGAATTATGTAACTGCATTCTGAGCACATAGTGTGTGCAGCCATTTGTAAAGGCTGGTGAATCTGAGTCCAGAAGTGGGAGCAAATTGCTGACCTTCAGTGACACTCACCACTCTATTCCTGGACTTTGCCTTGGAGGCTAATGGAGGAGCACATGATGGAGTACCTGGCAGTTCTTCTGCTGTGGATTCAATGCTTGTCCCTCCCAAAATTCATATGTTGAAACCCTAACCCCCACTGTGATAGTATTAGGAGGTGGCTTTTGAGAGGTAATTAGGTCCTGAAGGTACGTCCTCATGAATGGAATTAGTGAGTGCCCTTAGGGTAAGAAACAACAAGAGAGCTTTCATCTAGCTGGTCTTTGCTATCCCTATGTGAGGACACAAAGTTAAGTCATATTTTGTTATAGCAACCTGAGCTGATTAAGACAACTTTTGTTCCCAGCACTGGTTCTTACAGTAGGAAAAGGTGAGGATTAGGGAGCCAGCAGGCATCCTATTGAGCATAGTACAGTTTAGCCATAGAATAAACTCATGATTATGCACAAAATCATTAGTAAGTTGAAAATCTAAATATGTCTGAAATTAACTTCTATCTCATTATTTCAAACTCCTCACTTGACTTTCTGTAACTTCTTAAAAGAAAAATGCATTTGTCTTTTGTTTACATTGCATCCTCCTATGCCTTTCAGAAGGTCAAAGGATCAAAGTGTGGCTCAGAGAGTAAACAAGGATTCTAGAAATCCACAAACTGGATATGGTGGTTTGCTGATGCAAAGGGATAGATGTGTGTCTGACACACACCTGTGTCAGAGTAGAAGCATGGTTCAACAGTGTATTTCTGATTATCCTCCAAAAAGTTTAGGAAACATTATGATTCACCCTATACATGGGTTACTTGCAAGATCCTTTAAATATTATTTACATATGGAGTCTTGGTATAAAAAACAATGTTAGATTTGTTAATAAAGCTAACATGTTCCTTTAGAAGGATTCACTACATTCATTAGCACCAACCATTAATACTTAAGTATTACAAAGTATATCACTCATGAAATGAGTATTGAAATGAAAGGGCTATGTGTTTATGGCAGTGTAGTAGTAGGTTGATTGATATGTATGTCAAATTTACAGATTTATACACTGTATTTCAAGCATGCTAATATAATTGGACTGATTCTTTATGATCAAAAAAGCAATGAATGAGAGTTTAGGCAACTTCCCCTGGAAATTGTCTCAGTGGAGTCCTATCTTATTCAGAGGCTGAGTTCTTAATTCAACATATAAAGCAAAAATCACTGTGGCAGAGACTAATAATTGCCTACACAATAAACCCTTTCCACTTCATTTCTCAGCTTCCATTTCAGCTGGGGGTGGTTAAAGAGATCTAAATGGACCTTACTAGGAAGGACTTACAGGAAGCCATTTAAGATTGGAGAGACTGTTGGTGAATGACCATAGTGCCCTCATATTTCCTATGAGGAAATAGCATAAATAGTGAAAGAAGAATGAGCATGAGTTCATAGTGCCTGGACTATGAACTTGATGGCTGGAGCTCTAGTAGCCATTTTGGACCATGAAGTGACCATAAAGATGAAAGTCAGCTCTAAAGTGGAGCAGAATGACAGGGGCCTGTATCCCTGATGACACTTGAGGCCATTACACTATCCCTACACTGCCTATCTCTAGACTACATTCAAATGGAGGGGGGAATTTCTTGTTTTTAAAATGCTGTAGTTGAGTCTCTGTTATTAGTGGCTGAATGCACTTCCTGACACAGTTGCATATAATCAAAATTACCTTAAAAAATAACTGGGGAAGGTGCCATTGTAGAGACCAATGTATCTTCCAACAAGCCAGTTTTACCTCCAGCCCTGGAACTCGTGACTATTCATATGGTTGAGCACTGGATTTACACATAACACTGTGAAACTATCACACTATAAAAGTCACATGCTATTTGAAGAGGCTCAAAGAAATGAGAGTCACATTTCCTATATCCCATTCACTCTGGGTGCAGATTCGCTAAATGAGAAGGGATGGGTTGTCAGATTAGGCAAATAAAATGAACTAGGAAGCCCAGTTAAATTTGAATATTAGATAAACAATGACTTTTTTAGTATAAGTATGTCCCATGTTACATACTTATACTACAGATTTTTGTTTTTTATTTAAAATTCAAATATAACTTGGTGTCCTGTATTTTATTTGACAACTCAAGATGGGAGACAGAATTGCTAACACTATCTGAATGCTCATTCTTCTTTCACTATTTATGCTATTTCTTTCTTCTTCTTCCCTTTCCCTATAACATAGTTGAATTTGTGTAAGTTAAAAGTGTATCTAAGGCTCAATTAGGTGCCAATGCTGATGAAGGGAAAAAAATGACAAAAGACTACAAACAGTATAATTCCTTTTTATGTAAATTTCAAAACAAAACAAAATTAAACCATATACTTTTAAGAGAACACATTTTAGAGAATCTCAGATAGGTGGCAAAACTACAAACAAAAGCAAGGAAATAATTAAAGTAAGATCCAGGATTGAGGTCACCCCTGGGGCAAGGGAGGTGCTATAGAGGGTACATTAAGGGCTTCTAAGGTATATTAGTAACATACTGTATTTTAATCTGTATGGTAGACACAGGAGTCATTTTGTTTTTATTTTAAATCCCTAAACTGTATGTATGTTTAATCTCTTTTGTGTAGGTTTCACAATAAAAATGAAAAATGCTTTTATAACCCCATTTTGTCATATGCTAGTAGTTATTCCCTGTTTGAAGACTATGTGCCCAAGTTCAGTCTTTTACTGAGATAACGTTTTTTCTAACTCAATGAAAATGAAAGTTTTAATCATCTTTATTGCCATTTAATGTTTAAATCAATCTTTTGTCTGCTAGTTCAGGTGTGTTTGCCAACTCACACATGGGCCAGTTCCTATAAATAGATGTTCTTGTTTTACATAAAGCAGCAATATAAATCACCTGACTATACTTTATATTTTAACATGTAATAGCTGTGTGACAGGCACCAACTGAATAGATGCCATTTGTTAAGTGGCTGTGATGTACATCAGTCTCTGCTGCTAAATCAGAGGTGGTCTATGCAAAAATTGCATTTGCACCATTCAACCTTGAAATTGGCCACAAGGCACAGGCTCCTACAGAAGTAGTATGTCAAACTTCAGAGATTACATCACATTTTGAGGAAAACATGAACAGTATCCAAATGACAGTCTTAGCAGATTAAGTCCTTGATTTGATTTTTTTTTAGGAGGATCAGATACAATGCCCTTTGCTTTATGCTGAGGCCTCTGGAAGCATACTCTAGAAGCATAATAATGATACCTTCTATACAGGCAGACCGCTTGTCTGCTCTAAACCTGTTTCCTCTTCTATAAAGACAAAGGGTTTAACTAAGTGATAACTGAAGGCATTTTGATTCCAGCAAATGTTCTGATTCCATAATTTGCATAACACTTTCATTTGCCAGTATCTTTACATGCCTTGTTCCGTTTGATTTCCCAACAACTTTCTAAGGTAGTCAAGGCAAAATATTATTATCTCCAGTCTAAAGATGAGGAAACCAAGGCCCAGAGCACATGGTGACTCCACAGCGTACAATTCAATTAGGACAAACTGACCAATGGTACAGAATAGAGATCCCAGACCCAGACCAACACTTATATTGAAAGTGGTACATAACAGAAGTAGCATTACAAAACAGTGGGGCAAGCTTGGACTCTTTAATAGTGGTGCTGAAACAAATGATTATCCATGTGGAAAAAATGAAATTGGATCTCTGCTTCACATATACACAACAATCAATTCCAGATGTTTTAGAGGCTTAAGGGTAAAAGACAAAACTTTAGAATACAGGAGAATATTTGTGCAATCTTGCGGCAGGAAAGGATTTCTTCAGCCAAGAAAAAAGGTGTAAACCATAAAAAGGAGAATATTAAATTTGACTGCATTAAAATGTAGTAAAGTAAAAATCAAGTGGATAGATTAAGAAATCAATGCTTACGTGTATTATTTGAATTTTAGAGTCTACTTACACAAAACCTTGAACTATGGACTATAACAGAAAATTCAAGGGAGGGAGAAGGAGAAGTAGGATTGAGTTAGGGTCCTGGCTGCATCAAGAGAGAAGATGAGGGAGCCAAATTCAGCATCTTCTTAGTGAGCAGCCTCAATAGATACAGATTAAAGTTGAAAAGCCAAGAACTAGAGTAATGTAATTAACATCAAAATCACTAAACACAGAAAAGTCAAAGGCCTAAAGGGATTTGCCTGGGAGTAAGGAGCAAGGAAGGAGCATTTTACTTTTCAGTTTGTGCTGTTCTGTCCTGCTTAAATTTTTATTTCATGTTTATGTAGTCCCTATAGAATGAAAAATTAATTAAATGAACAAGACAAACAAATGTGACTAGGCTGGAGTCTTTGACCTCATTTTCTAACCAGAACTTTGTTGTGTTGCACAAGCAGATCAGGTTGGCAGGTCAGATCTTAAGCACTGCATCTGTTAAGTCTCTGGACAGTTGATTGCATTTTTGAAATAAGGCAGAACCAGGTTGGAAAGTGTTTAAATCCTTCTCTCAAGTCTCTTCTGTTTACATGATTCACAAGGAACAGATGGCCCAGCTGTCTGTATTTAAGAGAAGTGGGTGATTCCTGGTTTGCAATCAATGAAGCCATAATTACAACAATTTTGAGTAAACTGGACCCCATAAAATATTGTTTAATTTGTGAATGAGATGGAGGCACAGAGAGAAGGTAGGCCGATTGGAGTCTAATCTGCCACATATTCAGGAAAAGGTCTTTAAAATCGAAGCAGCTACAAACCTCACTAACCCTCCCTCACCGATATACTGGGAAAATGAACTGTGTCCTTGAGTGCTCTCAGACACACAACCTAATCAATGTAATGGTATAGCTGTCATTTTGTTCAAAATCCACACATTCCCTCTCATCATAGCGTAGGAAACATTACTGCTGCTTAGAGTTGGCTGACCTTGAGAGCTGGGAAGAAAAGAGCTCTTTATTTCTACTTCCATATATCGCTAGCATGTTGAAATGTTATATTTGCATACTATTAACCCACTCCCTTCTAAGAATGCCCACTCTCAAATGAGTGTTGAATAAATGTGGAAAAGGAAGGAGTTACAAAGATTAAAAGCAATGATTGAAATAAATCATGGTCATTTTGTGGGGCTTTGGAACATATGAATACATTCACAGCATTCTTAAGGTGTCTTTTATTTATTGAGTGTTTAAAACATCTTATTAGCATGTTAGCAGCAGTTTTAAAGAGCAGGTTCTCCCTTGGTAATGCATGCATTATGGCCCAGTTTGTTGAACATGGAACTGCATATCTCTGCTATGTCTACATGATTTGTAGCAGATTTGTTCACTTCAATTGACCACAGCATGATGGGATTGTCAGCATTCTACAGGATAGGCACTGGTGAAGGATGGAATTATGGAAGCCATATCCTTTTTCTCGATTTTCAACCTTAGGCTGACCTTGGGATATTTCAGAAAGGCCTCCTTTACAGGGAGGGAGCAGCTTTTCCCAAGAGAAGAGATGTTAGTCCATGTACTATGGATGTGGAAAAGGACTGACTGCCAGAAAACACCTAAATTTTCTAGCCTGCCACTTCCTGCTGCTGCTTCATATGCCATGTACTCATGACAATTTGGACTCTCAGTGGTTCTCAGTGAGCCTGTTACTGCCTTCTTAGGGGCTATTTGGAAATGTGTGATAGTGATTTTGGTTGTTAGAGAGCCTGGAGGACTCTACTGGCATCTGTAGGTGGGAACCAGAGAAGTTAAACATCTTGTAATGTACAACACAGAATTGTCCTACTCACTGAAGCAATCCATTGAGACACACTGGACCAGTTCCCAAGAAGGTAACTTTTTTTAAAAAAAAACAACTCTTTTCAAATGTAATTCACATACTATACAGTTTACCCATGTAAAGTATCTAATTCAATGGTTTTTAATAAAGGCCTTGCTTTTTTATACCTCAATAACTCTGCTCACCTTCTGCCTATGATCTTTCTGCCTATAATCTCCTTTACTCTCTTATCCACCTGAAAATGTAAGACTAATTCTGAGAGTTGCATCTTAAACATCTCTTTGATGCTTTTTCAGGTTACCTCAAACAGACTTAGTTTCTTAAAGGCAGGAGTCAGCAAGGTTTTCCTGTAAAGGGCCAGATAATAAGTATTTTTGGCTTTGCAGGCCATGGTCCCTCTTGCAATAACTCTGCCATTGTAGCACAAAAGTAGCCATAGACAATAATTAAATGAATGGGTGTGTCTATGTGCTAGTACAAATTTATTCACAAAAATAGGTAGTGAACAGTTTGTAAACCTCTGCACTAAATCACTTTTCATACTTTGAATACATCACTCAGTACACTACAAGGCATCTAGCAGTATGCATATTTACCTCCTCCGTGAAACACTGACCTCTTCTTCATCACTGTAGCCAAGAAGATTAATACAGTGCCTGGAACATAGTAGGTGATCAGTCCATACTGGATGGATGAATGCTGGTGCAGAGAGCACTGGGGGCAGTACTTCTAGATTGCTACCAAAATAACCAAACTTTTTGGCTGCGTCAAATGCAATTTATTTTGTATAAAAACTTAACTCGTTGGAATAAATCCTGGGTTTTAGCATCAAATCTTATGTCCCTTGGTTTGGCCAGTTCTGGAGAAATTCTATACTGGCTCATTGAAACAAATCAAGATATTGCCTGATACATAGCCATTCAATGAACGTGTATGGAATTGGATTTCAGTAATAGAAATTATGCTTGTTGAGACTTTTGCTTTGGACAAATAAAATGTATAACAAGCTAAGTGTTACTATCTTCTCATCCTCCCCCTCTGAAAAAAATGAAAAAATGAGAGAGAGAAAGAAAGCGAAAGAAGAAAGAAAAGAAGGAAGAAAGGAAGGGAAAAGAATGAAAGACTGGGCTTGGAGATGCCAAATGTTTTCCTAGTATAAGACAGGATTACCAGTTCATGAGAAATAGAGTCCTAGGATGGTAAGGACGAGAGTAATTTCTCACAGCCAGGAAAGGGTCTGTTTAATCACAGACATTTTGTGGGGTTAACCAGCCTGCCAACTTGAGTAGAAAATCATCAGTGTATCCTATCCCCTTGGTGACCAATGCTCACCTCTGGGACAGCCCATCCTGGCCTCTGCAGACCAGCAGGAACTGAGAAAAGGAGAAAATGTATTGACATTCAGTGGATCCTCTGAGGCTGCAAAATTTGCAAGTCAGAGGGAGAGTTTATGGCCTTGAGGCTTGATTATTGCTGTTGGGAGAAATAATTGAGAGAAGGGGTAAGTAGGGTGGAAGAGGCTAGGGCAAAGAAGAGAGAAAGGGCTGAGGACTGTGGGAAGTAAGAGGGAAGGTTGGGGAGCTGGACAATGAGGTTAAGTTCCTATGGAAAACTCTCCATAGCCCAGGGACCATCTGGTTGGGACCACTCTAATTCCCAGGCCTAGACATTAAGGTTCATCCCTTGTATGGTATGATACACTGAAATAGCTAGGCCAGGAACACAGTCTCCATTTTCAGATTCTGACACATCATCTTCGGGTAGCTTTAGATCAAGAACTGCTGAAACCTTCCCTGGGGTCCAGTGAATAGTTGTTCTAACAAAGGCAGGGAAGGTAATATTCTCCTCCTTCTTGATCAAATATGGTAGTAGGAACCTCTTTGTGGATTATTGGACAGACAGGAGTATCTATACCCAGATAATAACTAACTGCAGAACATTGGAGAATGCTATTTCACTGGTTCAAACAAGAGATAATAAGGAGTCCAGCAACAGATGACTGGATAGATAAAATGTGGTATGTCCATACAATGGAATACTATTCAGAAATAAAAAGGAATGAAGCACTGATTCATGGTACAATGTGGATGAGCCTTGAAAAAATTATGCTATGTGAAAGAAGTCTATCATAAAAGACCACATATTATATGATTTCATTTACATGAAATGTCCAGAATAGGCAAATTCATAGAGACAGAAAGTAGTTTAGTGGTAATCAGGGCTTCAAAGAGGGGAGAATGGTGGGGTTGTGGTGACTGTTAATGGGTATGTGGTTTCTTTTTGGGGTGATGAAGTTATTCTAAAGTTAAATTGTGAGGATGGTTGTACAATCCTGTGAATATACTAGAAACAGTTGTTTTGTATACTTTTTAAGTGGGTGAATTTTATGATATATGAATTATATCTCAATAAAGCTGTTGTTTTTTTAAAAAGAAAAATAATGTGGGCCTGAATTAAGGCACTAGTATTTGGAATCCAGAGGAAAGGATAGTTGATGGATTCAAAAGACACTCAGAGACATGTTAATGAAGTAGGTACAGTACATTAATTCAGGTGAAATCACTCTAAAACAGAGTGCAACCAGAAGTAAAGCAGTAAAAATGCTTGGCATATAGTAAGTGCTCAAGATATACTAACTGTTAATATTATTATTCTTTCCTGTAACTGGGTTTTCCCCAGAACTTTCTGGACATGGTGCTGGTTTCCAATTTTACTGTATCAAGTGCTATAGAAAGAGCACTGGACATCAGTTTAAGAAATTTTAATTTTAGATCTTGATTTATTGAATGCTCTGTGACCTTGAGTAAATTGATTTACTTCTCTGAACCTTAATTTCCTCATCAGTAAATTGGGAGAGTTGACTAGAACTGTGTATTTCAAATTGTGCTATTGCAGCTGCTTTAAGTTCCAAAGAGATGGACCTCTTCCTTCTTGCTCTACCAGATTCTACTGATGTTTGTTTTATATGTTGGGATTCTGAACACAAATTTGCTTGGAGAAAGAGTTCTATGGTTAGAAAAGACTTGAAAACCATTGGAACAAATAAGATCTCCAAAAATTCTTTCCAGAAAAAAGGCACTTTATGATTTGTAACATTGAAGAAACTAAACACACATGTACATATGATCCATATATGTGCAAATATTTATAATATACATTGACAAAAGATGAATGAAGGGACACTGGTCCATACACAAACATAAATGAGTGGAATGTCCCTGCAATAATAGAGCCAGGAAAGCCAACACCCAAAATGACTTAAGGATTTTAGAAACTGTGGAATAGTGACCTCCCTGTAGTACCAGAGAAGGAGGGTATATGACTGCAGACTGAGATCAATAATGTTATAGTATAATGTTAGTAACCATCAGGAGAAAACATAGTATTGCTCAGTTTCTATCATTTCTATCTAGGAAAATGATGGTTAGATTTGAAAGAGTGGACAAACGTGAATATGATGTAATTAAACCAAGAGAAGGGTGGAAACTACTAGAGCATCCAGTACTGTAAATAAGGTCAAGACATCTGGTTTAGAAGAGGTCTATATCACTCATAAACTCAGAGAACAGACTGGTGGTTGCCTTAGGGGAAGGAGGTGGGAGGATGGGCAAAATAGATGATGGGGATAAAGAGGTACCAATATAAAACTAAATAACTCATGGAGATGAAAGTACAGCATAGGAAATGTAATCAATAATATTATAATATCTTTGCATGGTGACAGATGTTAACTACACTTATCTTGGTGACCGTTTAGCTATGTATATAATTGTCAAGCCACTATGTTGTACACCAGAAACCAAAATGATATTGTATATCAACTACATTTCAATAAAAAAATAAACAATATAACTAAAAAGAAGGCCTATATCAGAGTAATGAAAAAAATATATGCATAGCTTATTAGCGTAGTGGGGTGGAAAGAGCATGTCCTTTTGAGCCATGGCCTGCTTTGAATCTTAGCACATTTCTAGCTGTGTGACCTTGGCCAATCATTGAATGTTTATAAGCTTCAGTTTCTTCATCTGTAAAATGGGGTAATAATACATGCCTCACAGAGTTGTTGTAAAAATGAAATTAGTCCAGCTGAGGCTAAGGAAGTCTGTAGCCTTGAATAAGCCTCAGAAATCACCTGGAAATTTTTAATGTGAATACTTGTGCCCCATTTCCAGTGATTCCTGTTTGGTAGTTCTGGGTTGGGGCTAGGTCATCTGGATTTTTTTGAAAACATTCCTTTGGTAATGCTGATTCACAATCATGATTGAGAACTACTTGGGTAGGTATTCTGGGCAGCTTGCAGAGCAGGGTAGGTGTCCATGAAGAAAGAAACATAACAATTATGAATAAACAAAGACATCACTGCATCTGTTAAAGATTTTAAGCAGCTAACTCCATCAACATTAAAGACGCTTTCAACCTGCTTTGGAAGTTTTGCAATCTTTCAGCTCATTACCTTTCTCTTTCTCCTGGGTGTTGTTTGGCTGTTCTGTCATTCAGAGTAATGGTGATACTTAACACTAGACATGGTTACAACCCCTGCAAACTGCATGGTGTGTCTTTGTATGGGGGCAGGAGGTTGATGCTGGTGATGGGTTGGAAACTCCAGGGGGAAAACACTTAGAGTACATTTCCAAAGCTTGAGCAGAGCCATGTATCTGCAAGTCAGTTACAGGCCAGCAAGGGGGAACCTTATTGCAGAATCTGTCACTTGTTGTCTTGGCAGTGAGTTTTCTTGGCGAACACTACATGCTCATCTCACAACTGCGTGTGTCAACTCAGTGCTGAATTTCACTAACTGTCAAATGGAGAGAGCAAGAAAAATGCCCTCTACCCAGTTGGCTGAGGCTGACATATACCAAGTGACTCTCTTTCTTTTCCCATTAACATAGAGTATCTCAAATTTAAAACTCCCTGTTGATGCTTATCTTCTTATTCATCTCTCTCTTACCGATTGCCTTCTCAGCAAGGAAATTCTGAGGCAGGACAATCATTAGTCTTGGTCAGAGCTCTCTGTAGCTGTGAACTTAAGAGAGAGGAGTCTTCCTCCAGGGAGATACCAAATGAGAAGTTTTACAGAGACTCAACTTCCAAAGCTCTGATTCTCACTTTCATTTCAAACCTAATGTTTCAAGGCCTTATGCCTTTTAAGTGAGTGGGCTTTTTGAAGTTGTGACCATATTCCCTGTCACGATGACCCACAATCAGAATGTTACCAAAGTTATATAAGCAAAGTACTGTGTGAAACCTTCCCTCCAAAAAAATTCATCACATAGTTTCGAATTTTTCCAAGATCAGAAATTTATTCGGATGAATCTCATCTTTTAAAATGTAAAGTCCTGAGATCATTCAGGAACTCTCAAGCATCCCCATGTGAGCTTGACTTAGTTCAGTCAGATAGCTTTCCACCTTTTATCTACTTAGATCTATACTATAAAGCTCATGAATTTTAACAATGAGCAGGGAGAATGGAAGCCTACTACGTAAACATGGAAGAAATTTTTGGTGGAGAGGGATGAAATAGGGACCGACTAAAGAACAGAATTTGGGAGAGGAGAACAAGGAGGTGGAGAGCACTATCCTAAGTTTAAAAAAAAATGAACCCAATTCTTTTTTCAGGGTTCACATTAAGCTCTCACCAGTACTTACCAGCCTTTGGCTCTATACATTGTTTCTAATTATTGTCAGCAGCAAACAGAGGAAATCATTCATTAGAATGTCTCAAATATTCCTAAGAGCACCAAAGCCCTCCTCTAAGGTTGTACTACAAGGCTTCTGCTAGGTTCCTTGCCTTTGACTTACTCTACTGCTTCCACATGGCTATCCCCACATCCAATACCCAAGTTGCTCTGCTAAGCAACACTGGGCCGGCACAAGGGATCTGTTGCTATTTGGCTTTTTCTCCCCTGCTCTTTTGTTTCTTTGGTTTTCCATGCTGGGGAATGAGGGATTTGAGGACAAAAGATTTCCTATCTAGGGCTTTATCCCCTAAACTCTATTTACATGCTCAAGTGTTCTAAAGTCCATCTCTCCTGAGTTAAGAAATAGACTAAAAAGTAGAGAGTACAGGGGTAGGGGCTACGCATCAGTCTGTCCTAAATAGTTTCACTTAGCTTCCTAGAAGCTTAGAAATGAACTAGGATAAGGATGGCCTGTTAAAGGCCACTGCAAGCCCCTTGATCCTCTGGTTCTAAGAGAAATTGTTCTATTTCCTTTCCAGGCTGTCATTACAGGGTTGGATGCTGCCCTGAGGCTCAGTCTGCTCCTGACTGCAGCAATTTCAGTAATGATTCCTCTCAGCTCAAGCTTCGGAAAGACTGGCAGTAGGCAGATTGCTTTACCACCTATCAACCCAATGCAATTTCCCTAGAACCAGATGCCATCAGGGATCAGAATGCATCTGAGGGGATGGAGACAGGTACGGCATGTATGTGCATATACAGCTCTGACTCTTCCCTAGCTGTTTCTAATAAGCTAACCTAAGAGCAGAGAGAAGTAGACTCCTGAGGAAAAAAAAATAATGCAATGTCATTGCACTGATTTCCTATGAAAACATTATTCCCAGCATTCTATGTGTTTTCTGTTTAAGAAGGGCTTTACTTTGTACAATGTTGAATACATTTTAAAGCAATTATTTACTCACATATCCATCCAGAGAAATGGTAAACTCCAGCTTATTGCGTGAGCTTATTTATATTCCAGTCTAGTTCATAGAAAGTACTTACTCCAGCTCCAAGCAAATGCTTGACTTTCTCAAATCATGCAAATCAAGGGTCTGGCGGCAATGCCATAAATATTTTATTATAAATACCACGGGGAGTAGGGCCTTAAAGTACTTCTATGCTGTAATGATGGTTGACATTTATTTAAATGTTATGTGTCGGGCATGTTTCTAAGTATTTTATATGAACTAACTCATTCAATCTTTACAAGAACTCTATGAAACAGATACTATTATTATCCCCATTTTATTGATGAGAAGAAACAGTGACAGAGAAGCAAGTAAATTGTTTAAGGTTAAATGAGATGGTAGAGTTGGGAATTGAAAGCAGGTAGTCTGGCTCTAGAACCTGCGTTTTTTAACTCTGTGTTATGGAGCCTACTATGACACCAACCACATAAAAGGGACTTTAGAAATAGAAAATATGGCTGTAAAATTAAACTGGTTTTAAGATGTACATAAATGGTTGTTTTAGTGCTCCTCAGAGTTATCTTTTGGCTATACTGAGTCTTATAATGCTGTGATAAATAATCTCTTTAAAGAGAATTTTCTCATGCAACCTTCACAACAACCCTGTCAGATCGATATAATGGCTATTATTATTCCCATTTGAGGAATCAGGCAGATGAAGATCAGGGAGTTTAAATGACTTGTCCTAGCATCCCATGTTCATGGATTGGAAAACAATATGGTTAAGATGGCAATACTCCCGAAATTGATCTATAGACTTAACACAATCCCTGTCAAAGTCCTAGCTGCCCTTTCCCCCCAGAAATTAATAACTTTATCATAAAATTCATATGGAGATGTAAGGAAACTAGAATAGCCAAAATAGTCTTGAAAAAGAACAAAGTTCAAGAGCGGACACTTTTGGTTTGAAAATTCACTATAAAATAACAGTAATCAAGACATTATGATCTGGCATAGGATATAGAAATAGACCCATAGATCAATGGAACAGGATTGAGAATCTAGAAATAAAACCTGACAATTATACCTAATTAATTTTTCTCAAGGGGGCCAAGAGAATGGGGAAAGAATAGTCTTTTCAACAAATTGTTCTAGGACAACTGGATATCTACATGCAAAAGAATAAAACTGGACTCCTATCTCTCACTGTATAAAAATTAACTCAAAATGGTTCACAGGCCCCAATGTAAGGGCTAAAACTATAAAACTCTTAGAAGAAAACAGAAATGCAGACCTTTATGACCTTGGATTAGAAATTTTAACTATGACACCAAAACATAAGAAACCAAAGAAAAAATACATAAATTGAATTTCAACAAAATTAAAAACATTTGTGCTTCAAAGGACACCATTAGAAAGTGAAAAGATAGCTCACAGAAGAAAGTAACTTGCCCAAAGTCACAGAGCTAATGTGTAACAGAACTGAGGTCTTCATCGAGAACATCTCTTCTCTAACCTATATTTTGCTTTTTGTTTTTTGTTTCTTTTGCTTATATGATACATCTTTTTTTTCTCTAACCATTTTTTTTAGTTTTAATTAGGTATTCTAAAGCAGAACTTTTGTGAGGGCCTTCTGTTCAAAATCCTCTTTCTCCTCATACAGAAACTCCTCGTTTTACGTTGTAATCTTAATTTCTACTAATAATTAATTCCTTAAACATTAACTCAGTCCCTACCATGGACATCTCCACTTGCTAAGACAGAAGGTAAAAAGTTTGGGTACCTATCATCAAGGATTTAAGGTAGTAGTTGGGGTGATAATTCCCACTCGAATAACTATGATCCAGGCTACAGTGTATGTTGTGGGAATTCAGAAAAGGGAGAGAACTCTTGGCTCATGTTCAAGTGTATCTGTAGGTGAAATGGGTGACAGAAGGTAAGGCTTTGTGAAAGAAGTAGCCGTTGAGTTGGGCCTTAACAAGGAAAGGACATACCATCCAGCAAAAAGCATAAATGGCAGTAGAATACAGGATGGTTTTGGGAAGTAGCAAGTAGCCTGGTTAGGTTGGAATAGAGTGGATATAAAGAGGAGTGGTGTGAAAGAGGATGGGTAAATAAAATGAAGCCACATCATGGAAGACCTTGATCACAAAGCTATGCTTTCTGGGCTACATTGAAATGTGGTGTGACTGAAAAGACTGTGAACTTTGGACACCAACCTGAATTTAAATCTTGGCTGCATCACAGAGCAAGCCAGTGACCTTCAGTAAATGATTTTTCCTAATTTTCAAAATGGGAATAAGGTTATACCTCATCTTGATTGTTAAAACTTAATGGCATAAGAGTAGCTGTTATGTGTTAGGAGAACCATTGGTAGATCTGGAAGGAAGGATAGAGGAAGTGACTAAAGTTATGCTTTAGAAAGGTTCATCCATCAGAAAAGGGAAGAGGGAGGAGCTAGTAATGGAGGCAGTCAGGAGGCTGCTCAATAATTCAAGTGAGAGATTACATATTCTGATTCCGAAGCTGCAGTGTCAAAGGATTCCTGACACTGATGAGATCCAAGCAAGGATGGTAATATCCAAAGACTTTCTAGAAGTGGGATCAACAAGACATTTGACCGATGAGTTGTGTTGGAACAAGGAAAAAAGGCGTCAGAGAGGATGCTGGGTTTTTTAACTTAACTGTAGAAATTTTATTGCTGTTGACAGAGCCTGGACAGTCAAGCAGAACAGGTTTGGCATAGGGGTGGATGAGCTAGGTGTTGGACTTCTGTGAGGAAGTAGTAATCTCATGGAGAGTGAAGAATAGGAGATTCGGAACCCATGGTGGGGACTGGAAATGCCAAGGCAGTTTAGGGAGCTGTCAAGCTGGGGGCTTAGGGTCGCCTAAAAGGCAATAGAGCCCTGCCTGGAAAGGGCACAGAAAGGAAGGTGGATGTTTTTCGGAAATGATTTGGCAGGTTTGAAATTTACCTCAGGCAGGCCAGGGCTATTCCCGAGAGAGGAGCAGGGACTGTGAAACTCTTTCTCTTTCTTCTCCTCCTTCTATATTAGATGGCTGCCAGCAACTCATATAGAATGAGAACATAAAATTCCAATTCCTACTGTAGTATTGTAACTGTGAGTTAGCTGCCCTGGAGGATTGATAGTTTTTCTTATGAGTTGGATTGGAACCTGAGGACAAATGTGCTTTGAGTTCTAAACTATTAAACCTTTGGAACACATTTCATTTGTAAGCTAGGGACTGCCTGTATTAAAATCATAGTTATAATCCTGTTCCACTAGATTCAGCCTTTCTAGAAAGCTAGATGGCATTTAAAGCACACAGGAAGAAAATCTGTTCTCCATGTAGAGGCTCCTGTATCAGCTTAGTCAGCTGGTGGGCTGCTAGTCTGTCTGCTCTTGATTAAGGGCCCTGGTCATCCCTAGCTCTTGAAAGGATCATTCCAATTCACTTTATAACATGTGTTAGTTGCTTCAGCCATAACCCCTGGGCTCCCATCTAGAAGGAGGCCTGTGGGTTGTGAATTACCTCACTCACCCTGGGTCTCTAGCTTTCACCTTCTCCTGAGAAAGGTCAGTTGGTAGAGAGCTGCTTTGGTTTAGTTGCCATTCTGCAGGCCTGGGAACATGCTGGCATGTACCCCTTCAGGACCTCTCAATACCCTGATGTATGAAGTGCCTTTGTAATGTCCTCTTACTGGCAACTCACTGTTTTCTACAGTCCTGTCTTATCATTTAGCCAACTGGCAAGTGCCTCTAGTCTCTCCATGCCCTTCCTCCTGAACATTAGCTTTTTGTGCCACCCAGGAAGCTAACTGACAATTAACTGACAGTGGGGATCACACTAATGCTGAAGGAGGAGGCAACATCAGTCCCTATGTGACTGAACCACGGCCTTACTTCTTGTAGAGTAGCCATTCTCTTGATGGGGTCAGTCAGAAGACAATTATAGGATGTAGAGTATTTCTCAGAAAAGTGATGCCTTCTGTCTAGAGATACGTTTATCTAGTCTCCCATTTTCTTCTGCTAGTTCCACATTCTGAAATACATTTCCAGGGAGGCAAAATAGTGCCAGACTGTGTTGACTATAGGTATGAAAATTTCAAAGATGACAGTAGAAATCACAGTAAAATTAAGATGATATTGTATTTGTTTAAGAAGACAGATACCAACTGACTGATCAACTATCATTAGGACTCCTATGCTAATCTCCTATCATTACGAGATTCCTATGCTCTAGTAAACAAGAAATACATAGGTTAGACCACTGTCCAGCTCCCAGCAGAATTGATTTCTCCTTCCTCCATCAACCCAGAATAATTTGTAGCATTGAATTATAGTTATTCTGCAACTACATATTCTGTAACCACTGTCCCCTACTATATTATGATTTTGAAACTTTACTCAATAATTTTTCCTGAATTATGAGCATCAAGCACAGATATGGGCACAAAAAGGTACTCGGTTCTATTATAAAATACACCTACCATATGTTAGATACTCTACTGCACATTGGGAGAGGAATGAGACATGGCCCCTGCCCTCAGGGTGCTTATGGTTTAGTGGCAGAAAAACATTTCAATATAATATTCACTGTAATATAGTATGTTAGAGACACACAGGACATACTACAGGTGCACATTAGGGGTGCACTTAGCCCAAAGTGGAGATTCAAGGAAGATTGCCTTAAAGGAGATGGCACATGAACTGAACCTTGAAGTCCTGTTTAGGATTTGGAGGAAGAGAAAGACAGGGGGAGAAGCTTTCTAGGCAGAGGGAAAATGTAATCAAAGGTACTAAGCACCATGAAGTATGCAAGTAACTAGAAGCAGTCTGAATTACTAAAGTATACATTTCCAGGCATGAATAAAAAGATGGAGCTTAGAAGGTCTGTTAAAGATTGGAAATTGATCCTATCACCGGTGGGGAAGCTATTTAACAATTGAAAGCCATGGATTATTCATTTATTATTCAGAGTCTACATGTGAATATGATAGAAAATTATCCAGAGATCTGATCTAAAAGTCTGAAATGACAGCTTATGGGAGTTAGGATATCAACTATTGATATATACACACAGATGCACACATGCTTCTACAGTGATGCTTTCTGAGACTCTTAGGATTGTGGACCAAGATTTATGTACAAGGATATTGATAGAGCATTATTTATAAATAGTGAAACATCAGAGACCATTTAAATGTCCAGTGGCAGGGAATGGTTACATGAGCCAAGGTACCTCCATACAATGGAGAAGTAGGCTGTCATTAAGAAGTCATACTTTGGAAGAGTGGACAAAAATATGGAAAATGCCCATGAAATACATCCTGAAAAGAGCATGATACAAAATGGCAAATATATTATTGTTCCAATTTGAGGAGACACACATATATGCTCATACACACACACACAAAGGAAATTCTAACCCCTGGGTCAACGTGGTCAGATTACAGGAGATTTTTTTTCTTTCTTTTCATTCTTCAGTGTTCTTTAAATTCTTCTATTGTGAACATATTAAATATATTCAATCAAAGTAGCACTTAATATTATTTGTGACATCAATGATATAAGTAATAGAAATGGGGAAAACCTCCCCATAGGCCTAAAGACCTATCTTTTCTCATCTTTAATTTTCTTTCTGTTTGTTATTGTTCATATTTAGTCAATTCATGAGAGGCAAGGATGACTTGGACAGGCTTTTATGAAGATTAACAGAGTCAATTAAAGAGCTGGGGCATAGTGCTTATTAGGGGTGTTTAAGAGAACAAGAACAGTGTGGAAGCAAACCCACAGAGATGGAATATGACCAGGTAGCACCTGGAAGATACTCACTGGGAAGACTGAAGACCAAAAAACAGAAGATTGAATTGCAGCTGGAGGGCCTTAGGATCACGAAATTGCCACCACTATTGATAGTGTAGTTGTTAAGCTTTGAGGTGGTTCACCAAGAAGTGATTAGGTACTGAGCTGCATGGGTGATCTTGTCTAGACTGATTTAAAGGCAGGAAGATAGATGAAATGACCTCATGCAATCTTTTTCAGACAAAATCCTACCATTTCATGCTTGAACAGGATATAAAAATGATGGTAACATCTTTTTTAAAGGAGAGCGAGCAATTAGAACTGAATGGGAGCTGGGAGCCATTTATATGTTCATTCCTATTTTCTGCTGTATCCATTGCTAAGAGATTTGGGCATAATCGGGACAATCAAGCATTATCTATTATCAGCATGTAATAATGATAAATGGATTTTTTTTTTTTTTACTATAGACCCACAAATGAACCTCCAAAGTTTCTTTCTAGATTAGTCTGTTACAAGCTCTTAAAATATACCATCCCCAAGGACTTCTAAGTGACAGGGATCCTGCAAACGGTGAGTCTTGGAACTGGAGCCCTGGGAGGTTGGCTTAGGCCCAGGGACCCATTTAGCTGATGCTATGTTCTGAAATCACCCTGATTATAAAGCAAAGCTTCTAAGCACCGAATCTCATGCCAGCTCAATAACCTTACTCTGCAAAGTTAACGGGAACCCAGGAAGCCTGTTGCAGCCCTGTGAGTTATTGCTGTTGTTCAGCTAGGGAATTGTTACTGTAGGTTACGGGTCTCTGTGCCCCAGACAAAAACACTGAGTCCAAAGGGAGTGCTGATCCATGAGGAGGGGAAAAGGGCAGGTTCCCCCAAAGCACTTGAGGATAAGAACCCTCCTAGGTGTAGCCTCAGGAGCAGTGAGAAGGTCCCCCTTTCTTCTGGGGGATTTCTGGTGAAGATTAGTGGAAACCTGAAACCTCTGTAACATGGAAAATGGCATTCTTTAATTCTATGATCAGTGCTAAAGAGTGCTGTGCTAACACTCTCGGGAGAAAGGAGTAGGGTGATGGCATAACCCAGCCATACTGAGGTAAATGTGCATGCAGGGGGCTCTCAGGGGTGGGCCCCTGAGATAGAGGCTATACTGTCCAGTGATGAATGTTCAGAAGAGAAGCAGGGAGAGGCACTAGGAGGGTCTGGTGGGTCTATCCCTTTCCAACCTTGGCCCCAGGGCACCATATCAGAATCTGAGTGCACATGGCACTTGCTCATTATATTTAAAAATTATGAAGCAGTATCAACCCTTGTTGAGCATACAAGTATGCATGACACTGTATACATCTTCTATCATCTGGTCCTTACAAAGTAGTTATTATTCCCACAGAAAACTGTAGCTCAGAGAGATTAAATTGCTTATTCAAGGTTTTAGAATGTAATAAAGTCTAGAAAGAAAGCCAGATCGGGTATGGGGTACAGCCTCAGCTTCCAACTTAGATTTATAACATCCCCAAATGAGACACTAGAAATAGCAATCCTGGGTGTGTTAAAAGTGTTAATTTGTCAAACATAATCATTTACAATAGTTCAAAGGTTTTGCGACTTCTGTCATTTCTGTTGTCTCTATTATACCAAGAACCTTAGTAAAATGGAACTGGACTGAGCGTCCCTGGACCTTTGAGAAGCCCATTCTCTGTTGTTTCAGAGTAATCACCATCTAATCAATAAATGATCTCTCTGGAACACATATTTATCTTGTCATTCACTTATTTAAACTCCTGCAATGGCTTCCATTTTCTTCAATTTAAAGGTCAAATTCCTTAGATTTGTCTTGAATAATCTGAGCCCACCTGACCTGCCCCATCACCTCTCCTGCTACTTTACCTCACACACCCACTGACAGGCCTGCCTAACTTCTGACTGGCTAGTCACCAGATGTCTCCTGTTCCTTGGCAACTCCATTATCTGACAATTTTAGTCCATCTGCCTGGAATCTCTCTTTCTACTTTTCCACTTGCATAACTGCCTCTCCTCCTCAAGAATAGCTGTTTAAGGTAGGGATGGGGATGTGGGGCTCAGTTTAAAGGCAGTGATGTAAGGTTTAACTACATACAGCTAAACTGCCGTTCAAAACATATGAAACCATTCCAAATGGTTTTGTTTATACAAACTTGCACATAAACATGTATGTGAAAAATATGTATCATTAAATACCAGAATCAAATGCAGAGCAATGCAGTAAAAGCTAAAGCTGTAAGAAGGGGGAAACAGATCTCATGAGGGTATCACAGATGCACTTCTGCCTTCTCATGATTCCCTAACTCTGGGACTCCCTGAGTCTTCCTGGTTGCCTGAAAGATTAAAACTGTTAGCTATCTCTGTCTGTCTCTTTTCAATGTAGATGCACCCTATCATGCTATCTCTCTATAGCCCAATAGTCTGTGAATCTTTTCCTGACCCCCTTAAACAATATCAGCCTCATAGAATTCCATTCATATCACTACTATAGCACCCATTGATCCTTGTCATAATTATCTAAGTATCTGTCCTCCCAAATAGACTGTAAACTCCTCCGGTGTATGAACCGTATCATCTTTGTTACTCTACCCTTAGGACATAGGACAGCTCTTAGCAAGATTGGACCAGTGCTTCTCAAAGCATATTCCATAGATCAGCACTGGAATGACCCGGGGCTCCTCTTAAAATGCAAATTCATAAAAGAGAAATACCCATTTCAATTTAATTTTGATTTAAGGTTCGGACTAAGCACTTCTTGGGTGAGAATGAGGAATCCCTGTTTTCAAGGCACTTGCCAGGTGATACTGATGCAAATGTAAGCATGGCCCCTTTTCTGATGTCTTCTCTGTTTACTCCCTTGTCCTCCATAGACATGACCTCTCCTGTTGCTGTAGCGCAAGATATGGGAAGGTACGTAACCTAGATGCAGAGGTACGTTGCTGGCACTGGCAGGGGACACCTGGGAGGGAGCTGGAAGATGGTTTGAATTTTCCACAGAGGTTTTGCACCTGTGTCTGTGTACCTGCGTTTGAGTTGCTACAAAAGCTGAGAAGTGGTAGTAGTGCTCAGTGACTCCTCGGGACTTATCCCATCCTTTTCCCACTGAATTGCAGCAAGGCAAGGTGGGAAACTCATCTTAACTCAGTCTGATTGGACTGTGGTTGAACACATCCCTTTTGCTACTTATGATTCAGACAGTCAGCCTGCGTGACATTCAATTAAATGTTTATTGGAGACTTTTGGGAAAACTTGTCCTTGCTTCTACAAGAGAGGCTCTTTTCCTGGTTGAGAGCAAGGAAACATGTGGCTCTGACTGCTGTTGACAACTTTCTTATGACTGTGAGGAGACTCTAGTCTTAGCAAATGATCTGTGGAAAACAGATTGCAGTAATGGGAAGAATCTGGGTTCTTGGTGACTTTTTAAAAATTGTGGCAAAATACACAGAGTGTAAAACTTATATTAACCATTTTTAAGTGTACAGTTCAGTGGCATTAAGTATGTATATGTGTTGTGCAATCATCACTGCCGTCCGTCTCCAGAAATTTTCCATCTTCCCAAACTGAAACTTTGTATTTATGACACATTAAGTCCTCACCAGTCTCCCTCATCCCAGCCCTTGGCAACCAGCATTCTGCTTTCTGTCTCTGAATTTGACTACTTTAGGTACCTCATGTAAAAGGAATCATGAATATTTGTCCTTTTGCGACTGGCTTATTTCACTTAGCATAATGTCTTCAAGGTTCATCTGTGCTGTAGCATGTGTCAGAATTTCCGTCCTTTTACTAAAGCTGAATAATATGCTATTGTATGTATACACCACCTTTTGTTTCTTCATTTATCTGTCGATTAATATTTGAATTGTTTCTAACTTTTGGCCATTGTGAATAATACTGCTATGAACATTGATGTAGATACCTATTCAAGTCCCTGATTTCAACTCTATTGAGTAAATACCCAGAACTGGAATTGGTGGATCATATGGTAATTCTATGTTTAATTTTTTGAGGGCTAACCATGTTGTTTTCCATTGCACCTGCGCCATTTTACATTCCCACCAGTAAAGTATAAAGGCTCCATTTTCTACACATCCTCACCAACACTGGTTATTTTCTGTTTTTTGTTTTGCTTTGTTTTTCCTTCTTAATTGTAGCCATCCTAATGGATGTGAAGTGGTATCTCACTGTGGTTTTGATTTTGCATTTCCCTGATGACGAGTGATGTTGAGTACTTTTTTCATGTGCTTATTGACCATTTGTTTATCTTCCATGGATACATGTTTATTCAAGTTCTTTGTCCCATTTTTAATCAGGTGGTTTGTTTTTTTATTGCTGAACTGTACTTGATGACACTTTTAAACTGCTGAATTAACCAGCCCTGCCTGCTCTGACTTTGTACTTAACGAGTTATAAAATCTAGTAAACTCTATGGTAGACAGAATAATGACCTATCAAAAATGTCCATGTCCTTATTCTTGTAATCTGTGAATATGTTTACTTACATGGAAAAGGGAATTGGCAGGTGTGATTAAGAATATTGAGATGGGAAGATTGTCATGGATTATCTGGGTGAGCCCAGTGTAATCACAGATGTCCTCATGACAGGGAGGCAGCAGCAGAGTCAGAGAAGAAGGCGTGACAATGGAAGAAAGGTCAGGATGATGTGTAGCCATGAGCCAACGAGTGTGGGCAGCCTCTAGAAGCTAAAAAATGCAAGGAGTAGATTTTCTCCTAAATCTTCCAGAAGGAATGTTATCTCTGTTAATACCTTGATGTTGATGTTTAGTTCAACAAAATCCATTTCAGACTTCTGACCTCCAGAACTGTAAGATAACAAATTTGTGTTGTTTGTAGCAAATCTGTTACAGCAGCAATAGGAAATTAATACACTACCTTATTGTTTAAGTCAGAGCAGGCTTCAGGGTTGGTTGATTCAACAGTTTAAAAGTGTCGAGTACAACCTAACAATAAAAACTAAATCATGTGATTAAAAGGGGGACAAAGGTTTTCTGTTATTTACAGCCAACAGTATCTTAATTGGTACACTAGGTAAACCAATAGTAGAATAGCCAATCCCAAACTTCCTGTGACTTCTAATTACATAGCAACCATGTTTATGGAAGTTGATAATAAGCAGTCAATGCATGACAGGGGACTGACTAGGAAAAGAAATTCTGATATACATTATGGTTAGGGAACAACTGGAATTGCATTGAAATGTTTGATTAATGAATGAATGAGATTTTTTTTGCTTTGATTATTGCTGTTTATCATTTCCTCCCTGGTTTAATGATTCTGTGGCGTGGCCTGCAAGGTCTGTGCATTCCTCACCAGACTCTGGTTGGGCATGTGTGTTTGAGGATGAATATGCATAGGAGTTGATTGTTGCCCCAGAGACTTGTCTTATAAACTCAGACTCCTTTGCAAACTCTATCTTGCCTCCCTCAGGGACCTTTTCCTTCCCTGTTATTTGCTGTTTGATCACTAGGCTGAGCTAAGTGCCTAAACAACACATCTTTCTCATCAGGTCCCAGAGGAAAGAGGCCTAGTCCACTTACATTGGACCCCAAGCCCCCAAATCACTAATGAAGACTACAGTGTGTAACTTCCCTAGGCCTATATCCTGATTCCATTTTGGATGAACAGATGTTTTTTGCCTTAAAACAAATAAACCTGAAAACCAAAACAGACAAGCTTATTTCTCTTCCCCTCCTGATATCCAGGGTTCATGTTAAAACTGGGTTTCCTGTCTTTACTCTCAGATGAGAGTTGGTAATTACCGGGCAGTGCTGAGAAGATCATTAAAGACTCTGTAGATTACTTTGAAGGGAAAGAAACAATCTCTGGAAAATGTATATGCAATCCCTGTGCCTAGAAGTAAAGCTGTTTCCTGGAATAAACTTTCCCATTAATCAGGGGTCTATCTCCCCTTGATGAGTTCCAAACAACTGGAGATACAATCACTGTCTTTCTAGGTGACCCAATGATCCATGTTGTGGATTTTTCAGACATGTGGCTTCTCTCCAAACCCCCTACACTGCTGCATTTTTGGACTTTCCATAGCATGTCAGCAACCCCACTAAAGCAAAATATTGTCCTTGACAACTGCCATTTAGATCTCAAGAATCATAAGAAATTGGGTATTTCTGTGAAAACAGGTCTCCAATGAACTGTTAGACTCCAAGCTTCAAGGCTAAAGTGGTAACCCTGCCTATGCAGGTAGATGTGCCCCATATCACATGTCCTTTACACATGAACTTCAGATGTAGAACTTAACTTTCAGCTTGTGCTTTGGAGGAAGGAGGCTTGGGTTCAAGTCTTGACTCTCTCCAAATACTAGCTGGAGGTAATTTTGAGGTACTTTAACCATTCCAAGCCTCAATTTTGTTATCCATGAGATGGGTACAATACATCATAGGGTTTTTATTAGCATTAAATAAGATCACATATGTACAACTGCTCAGTCAATGCTAAGAGAATTGGAAGATGTTTGTAGTAGCTACTTGGGGGACAAGTTCTTGCCCTATGATTCTCTAGACTTAACTGATGAAATCATAATTCTTCACTGGAACCTTACAATAAACTCTTGATAAACAATTTTGGAACTGCAGCTTAACTTCTACAACCAGAGAGCACAGATCTTGTTCTACAGTATTTTACCATCTTATTAGTTCTTCTAATTGTGACTTAAGAAATTAGTTTAGAGGGCAAACAGCTTTTCTACACCAAAGTAAGTGTTAGGTCTAACAAGTATTAGGTTAGGTTACTATTTAGCACAGAAAATCACTAATCCTACCGCCCATTTTTGTCAAACAGACATTCCATTCCAATTGTGTTCTCCCAAAGACCCCTAGGGCTAACTTGTAGGCTGAACAGGTAGCTCCTTCCTCTCCCACTGTTCCTGTGTGGTGTCATATTACCTTCTTCTCATGGGAATATTAAGGCTCAGTGGGAACACTGAGACTCTGTCCCTGCTTGAAATGCAGATCATAAAAAGCAAGGTTAAGGTCTGTTTCATTCTGATTCCACGGTGGTACATGAATATCAGTTTCCTAATCCCAAAGAGGTACATGGGCTCTTCTAAATGATCGATAACAACCTGTAAAGCACCTACAACTCAGAAAGGACACTGAGTGGCAAAACGATCAGTCTCATCATCACCCACTAAGATGGTACTGGGTGCTATAAATCACTATCACGTCTCAGCCTCTGTGTCTTTCTAGCATCGCTTCTCCTCAACTCAGTAGTTAGAAAGGAATACAAGCACATGTATGTAGCTCAGGGGAATCAAGAATAGCAAAAAGAGAAAGCCACAAAAGTCTCCTATTTTGGATGTTGTTTCAGCTATTTGTAACAGAGGCCCAACTGACAATAGCTTAAATAAATAGAAGTTTATTTTTCTCTCATATTATTCTGGAGGTAGGCAGTCCAAGCTATACTGTTCTAAGGCAACTCTGCTCTGGATGCTGCCCAGGGATCCAGACTCCTATCCTGTGGCTCAACTAATCCTAAGGTAGTTCCCCTGTCCATGTGGCTCAAGATGGCTCTCCCTAATGTCCAAGAACCAAAAAGCAAAAAGCAGGATGAAGGAAGTGGAAGGAGGAGCTAACCTTGCCCTTTAAGAGTTTGAGGAAGAGGTTTTCCATGTCTCTTCTAGCTGCATCCCACTGGCAATTGCTTCATCACATGGCTACAACTAGCTACAAGTAAGCTTGGAGAATGTACCCTTTTTTTATGTTTGGCTTAATTATTTTTATTTTGGTATCATTAATGTACAATTACATGAACAACATTATGGTTACTAGACTCCCCCCATTATCAAGTCCCCCCCACATACCCCATTACAGTCACTGTCAATCAGCATAGTAAGATGCTATAGAGTAACTACTTGTCTTCTCTGTGCTATACTGTCTTCCCTGTGCCAGACCCCCTACATTATGTGTGCTAATTGTAATGCCCCTTTTTCCTCTTATCCCTCCCTTCCCACCCATCCTCCCCAGTCCCTTTCCCTTTGGTAACTGTTAGTCCATTCTTGGGTTCTGTGATTCTGCTGCTGTTTTGTTCCTTCAGTTTTTTCTTTGTTCTTATACTACACAGCTGAGTGAAATCATTTGATACTTGTCTTGCTATGCCTGGCTTATTTCACTGAGCCTAATACCCTCTAGCTCTATCCATGTTGTTGTCAATGACAGGATTTCTTTTTTTATGGCTGAATAATATTGCATTTTGTATATGTACCACATCTTCCTTATCCATTCATCTACTGATGGACACTTAGGTTGCTTCCATTTCTTAACTATTGTAAATAGTGCTGCAAACATAGGAGTGCATATGTCTTTTTCAAACTGGGTTCCTTCATTCTTAGGGTAAATTCCTAGGAGTGGAATTCCTGGGTCAAATAGTACTTCTATTTTGAGTTTTCTGAGGAACCTCCATACTGCTTTCCACAATGGCTGAACTAGTTTACATTCCCACATCCTCGCCAACATTTGTTGTTTGTCTTTTGAATGGCGGCCTTCCTAACTGGTGTGAGGTGACACCTCATAGTGGTTTTAATTTGTATTTCTATGATGATTAGCGATATGGAGCATCTTTTCATGTACCTGTTGGCCACATGAATTTCTTCTTTGGAGAAGTGTCTGTTGAGCTCCTCTGCCCATTTTTTAATTGGATTATTTGCTTTTAGTTTGTTGAGGTGCATGAGCTCTTTATATATTTTGGATGTCAGCCCCTTATCAGATATGTCATTTATGAATATATTCTCCCATACTGTAGGATGCCTTTTTGTTCTACTGATGGTATCTTTTGCTGTACAGAAGCTCTTTAGTTTGACATAGTCCCACTTGTTCATTTTTGCTTTTGTTTCCCTTGCCCAGGGAAATGTTTATGAAGAAGTTGCTCATGTTTATGTCCAAGAGATTTCTGCCTATGTTTTTTTATAAGAGTTTTATGGTTTCATGACTTACATTCAGGTCTTTGATCCATTTTTAGTTTACTTTTGTGTATGGGGTTAGACAATAATCCAGTTTCATTCTCTTACATGAAGCTGTCCAGTTTTGCCAATACCAGCTGTTGAAGAGGCTTTCATTTCCCCATTGTATATCCATGGCTCCTTTATCATATATTAATTGAACATGTATACTTGGGTTTGTATCTGGACTCTCTATTTTGTTCCATTGATCGGTGGATCTGTTCTTGTACCAGTACCAAATTGTCTTGATTACTGTGGCTTTGTAGTAGAGCTTCAAGTTGGGGAGGCATATCCCCCCTGCTTTACTCTTTCTTCCAGGACTGGCTTGGCTATTTGGGGTCTTTTGTGGTTCCTTATGAATTTTAGAACTATTTGTTCCAGTTCATTGAAGAATGCTGTTGGTATTTTGATAGTGATTGCATTGAATCTGTAGATTGCTTTGGGCAGGATGGCCATTTTGACAATATTAATTCTTCCTAGCCAAGAGCATGGCATGAGTTTCTATTTGTTAGTGTCATCTTTAATTTCTCTCAAGAGTGTCTTATAGTTTTCAGGGTATATTCCTTTCACTTCCTTGGTTAGGTTTATTCCTAGGTATTTTATTCTTTTTGATGCAATTGTGAATGGAATTGTTTTCCTGATTTCTCTTTCTGCTAGTTCATCAACAGTGTAGGAATGCAACAGATTTCTGTGTATTAATTTTGTATCCTGCAACATCGCTGAATTCAGATATTAGTTCTAGTAGTTTTGGAGTAGATTCTTTATGGTTGTTATGTACAATATCATGTCATCTGGAAACAGGGAGAGTTTAACTTCTTCCTTGCCAATCTGGATGCCTTTTATTTCTTTGTGTTGTCTGATTGCTGTGGCTAGGACCTCCAGTACTATGTTGAATAAAAGCAGGGAGAGTGGGCATCCTTGTCTTGTTCCCTATCTTAGGGGAAAAGCTTTCAGATTCTTGCTGTTAACTATAATGTTGGCTGTGGGTTTGTCATACATGGCCTTTATTATGTTCAGGTACTTTCCCTCTATACCCATTTTGTTGAGAGTTTTTATCATGAATGGATGTTGAATTTTGTCAAATGCTTTTTTGGCATCTATAGAGATGATCATGTGGTTTCTGTCCTTTTTGTTGATGTGGTGGATGATGTTGATGGATTTTTGAATGCTGTACCAACGTTGCATCCCTGAGATGCATCCCACTTGATCATGGTGTATGATCCTCTTGATATATTTTTGAATTCAGTTTGCTAATATTTTGCTGAGTATTTTTGCACCTATGTTCATCAGGGATATTGTTCTGTAGTTTTCTTTTTTGTGGTGAATTGCATGGTTTTGGTATTAGAGTGATGTTGGCTTCATAGAATGAGTTTGGGAGTATTCCCTCCTCTCCTATCATTTGGAAAACTTTAAGAAAAATGGGTATCATGCCTTCTCTAAATGTCTGATAAAATTCAGTGGTGAATCCATCTGGCCTGGTCATTTTGTTCTTGGGTAGTTTTTTGATTACTGATTCAATTTTGTTGCTGGTAATTGGTCTGTTTAGATTTTCTGTTTCTTCCATGGTCAGTCTTGGAAGGTTGTATTTTTCTAAGAAGTTGTCCATTTCTTCTAGATTATACAGCTTCTTAGCATATAGATTTTCATGGTATTTTTTGTAGTAATTATTTGTATTTCTGTGGTGTTCATAGTGAATTTTCCTATTTCATTTCTGATTCTGTTTATGTGTGTAGATTCTCTTTTTCTCTTAATAAGTCTGGCTAGGGGTTTACCTATTTTCTTTATTTTCTCAAAGAACCAGCTCTTGGTTTCATTGATTTTTTCTATTGTTTTATTCTTCTCAGATTTATTTATTTCTTCTCTGATATTTATTATGTCCCTCCTTCTGCTGAATTTGGGCCTCATTTTTTCTTCTTTTTCCAGTTTCAAAAATTGTGACTTTAGACTATTCATTTGGGATTGTTCTTCCTTTTTAAATAGACCTGGAGTGCTATATACTTTCCTCTTAGAACTGCCTTCACTGTGTCCCACAGAAATTGGGGCATTGTGCTGTTGTTGTCATTTGTCTCCATATATTCCTTGATCTCTGTTTTAATTTGGTCATTGATCCACTGGTTATTTAGAAGCATTTTGTTAAGCCTCCATGTGTTTGTGAGCCTTTTTTATTTGTACAATTTATTTCTCGTTTTATACCTTTGTGATATGAGTAGTCGGTTGGTAGAATTTCAATCTTTTTTAATTTACTGAGGCTCTTTTTGTGGCCTAGTATGTGGTCTATGATGGATAATGTTCCATGTACACTTGAGAAGAATGTGTGTCCTTCTGCTTTTGGGTGTAGAGTTCTGTAGATTTCTGTTATGTCCATCTGTTCTAGTGTGTTGTTCAGTGCCTCTGTGTCCTTATTTATTTTCTGTCTGGTTGATCTGTCCTTTGGAGTGAGTGGTGTGTTGAACTCTCCTAGAATGAATGCATTGTATTCTATTTCCTCCTTTAATTCTGTTAGTATTTGTTTCACATATGTCGGTGCTCCTGTGTTTGGTGCATAGATATTTATAATGGTTATATCCTCTTGTTGGACTGACCCCTTTATCATTATGTAATGTCCTTCTTTATCTCTTGATAATTTTCTTTGTTTTAAATTCTGTTTTGTGTGATACAAGTACTGCAACATCTGCTTTTTTCTCCCTAATGTTTGCATGGCATAACTTTTTCCATCCCTTCACTTTTAGTCTGTGTATATCTTTGAGTTTGAGGTGAGTCTCTTATAGGAAACATATAGATGAGTCTTGCTTTTTCTTTTTTTAAATTTTTTATTAATGTATTGTTGATATACACATTTATGAAGGGTTCACATGAAAAAAACAGTGTAGTTACTACATTTAACCATATTATCAAGTCCCCACACATACCTCAATGCAGTCACTGTCTATCACTGTAGTAATGTGCCACAGATTCACTATTTGCCTTCTCTGTGCTACACTGTCTTCCCCGTGATCCCCAACACCATGTGTACTAAACATAATACCCCTCATTCTCCTTCTCCCTCCCTCCCCACCTGCCCTCCCACACCCCTCCCCTTTGGTAACCACTAGTTCATTCTTGGAGTCTCTGAGCCTGCTGCTATTTTGTTCCTTCAGTTTTGCTTCATTGTTATACTCCACAAATGAGGGAAATCATTGGGCACTTGTCTTTCTCTGCCTGGCTTATTTCACTGAGCATGATGTCCTTCAGCTCCATCCATGTTGTTGCAAATGGTAGGATTTGTTTCTTTCCTATGGCTGAGTAATATTCCATTGTGTATATGTACCACTTCCTCTTTATCCATTCATCTACTGATGGACACTTAGGTTGCTTCCGTATCTTAGCTATTGTAAAAAGTGCTGTGATAAACATAGTGGTGCACATGACTTCATGAATCTGAGAAGTTGTATTCTTTGGGTAAATTCCAAGAAGTAGGATTCCCAGGTCAAATGGTATTTCTATTTTTAGTGTTTTGAGGAACCTCCATATTGCTTTCCACAATGGTTGAACTAGCTTACATTTTCACCAGCAGTGTAGGAAGGTTTACCTTTCTCCACATCCACACCAGTATTTTTGTTCTTAGTCTTTTCGATGCTGGCCATCCTTACTGGTGTGAGGTGATATCTCATTGTGGTTTTAATTTGCATTTCCCTGAAGATTGGCAATGTGGAGCATCTTTTCATGTGTCTTTTGGCCATCTGAATTTCTTCTTTGGAGAACTGTCTCTTCATATCCTCTGCCCATTTGTTAATCAGGTTATTTGCTTTTTGGGTATTCAGGCAGGTGCGTTCTTTATATATATTTTGGATGTTAACCCCTTGTCAGATATGTCATTTACAAATATATTCTCCCATACTGTAGGATGCCTTTTTGTTCTGTTGATGGT
Source organism: Manis javanica (assembly GCF_040802235.1). Taxonomy (NCBI): domain Eukaryota; kingdom Metazoa; phylum Chordata; class Mammalia; order Pholidota; family Manidae; genus Manis; species Manis javanica. The sequence goes on along the minus strand of NC_133174.1, from coordinate 102,246,318 downwards.
GTCCTTTACCACACAGAAACTTTTTAGTTTGTTCTAGTCCCATGTGTTTATTTTTGCTTTGTTTCCCTTGCCCAAGGAGATGCATTCAGGAAGAAGTTGCTCATGCTTATATTCAGGAGATTTTTGCCTATGTTGTCTTCTAAGAGTTTTATGGTTTCATGACTTACATTCAGGTCTTTGATCCATTACATTTACTTTTGTGTATGGGGTTAAACAATAATCCAGTTTCATTCTCTTGCATGTAGCTGTCCAGTTTTGCCAACAACAGATTTTGAAGAGGCTGTCATTTCCTCATTGTATGTCCATGGCTCCTTTTTCATATATTAATTGACCACATATGGTTGGGTTTATATCAGGGCTCTCTAGTCTGTTCCATTGGTCTATGGGTCTGTTCTCATACCAGTACCAAATTGTCTTGATTACTGTGGCTTTGTAGTAGATCTTGAAGTTGGGGAGCATAATCCCCCCACTTTATTCTTCCTTCTCAGGATTTTTTTGGCCATTCAGGGTCTTTTGTTGTTCCATATGAATTTTAGAACTATTTGCTCTAGTTTAATGAAGAATGCTGTTGGTATTTTGATAGGAATTGCATTGAATCTGTAGATTGCTTTAGACAGGATGGCCATTTTGACAAATTCTTCCTATCCATGAGCACAGGATGTGTTTCCATTTATTGGTATGTTCTTTAATTTCTATCATGAATGTCTTGTAGTTTTCAGAGTATGGGTCTTTCACTTCCTTGGTTAGGTTTATTCCTAGGTATTTTATTCTTTTTTATGCAACTATGAATGGAATTGTTTCCCTAATTTCTCTTTCTGCTAGTTCATTGTTAGTGTATAGGAATGCCACAGATTTCTGCATATTAATTTTGTATCCTGCAGCTTTGCTGAATTCAGATATTAGGTCTAGTAGTTTTGGAATGGATTCTTTAGGACTTTTTATGTACAATATCATGTCATCTGCAAACGGAGAGCTTAACTTCTTTCCTGCCAATCTGGATGTCTTTTATTTCTTTTTGTTGTCTAATTTCTGTGGCTAGGACCCCCAGTACTGTGTTTAATAGAAGTGGGGAGAGTGGGCATCCTTGTCTTGTTCCCAATCTTAAAGGAAAAGCTTTCAGCTTCTCACTGTTTACTATAATGTTGGCTGTGGGTTTTTCATATATGGCCTTTATTATGTTGAGGTACCTGCCCTCTATACCCATTTTGTTGAGAGGTTTTATCATAAATGGATGTTGAATTTTGTCAAATGCTTATTCAGCATCTATGGAGATGATCATGTGGTTTCTGTCCTACTTTTTGTTGATGTGGTGGATGATGTTGATGGATTTTCGACTGTTGTACCATCCTTGCATCCCTGGAATAAATCCTACTTGATCATGATGGGTGATCTTTTTGATGTATTTTTGAATTCAGTTTGCTAATATTTTGTTGAGTATTTTTGCACCCATGTTCATCAGGGATATTGGTCTGTAATTTTCTTTTTTGGGAGGTGTCTTTTCTTGGTTTTGATATTAGAGTGATGCTGGCCTCATAGAAAGAGTTTGGAAGTATTCCATCTTCTTCTACTCTTTGGGAAACTTAAAGGAGGATGGGTATTAGGCCTTCACTAAATGTTTGATAAAATTCAGTGGTGAAGCCATCTGGTCCAGGGTTTTTTTTCTTAGGTAGGTTTTTGATTGCCAGTTCAATTTCATTGCTGGTAATTGGTCTGTTCAGATTTTCTGTTTCTTCTTGGGTTAGCCTTGGGAGGTTGTGTTTTTCTAGAAAGTTGTCCATTTCTTCTAGGTTATCCAGTTTGTTAGCATATACTTTTTCATACTATTCTCTAATAATTCTTTGTATTTCTGTGGTGTCCATGTGATTTTTCCTTTCTCATTTCTGATTCTGTTTATGTGAATAGACTCTCTTTTTTTCTTGATAAGTCTGGCTGGGGGTTTATCTATTTTGTTTATTTTCTTGAAGAACCAGCTCCTGCATTCATTGATTCTTTCTATTGTTTTATTCTTCTTGACTTCATTTATTTATGCTTTCATCTTTATTATGTTCCTCCTTCTCCTGACTTTGGGCTTCATTTGTTCGTCTTTTTTGAGTTTCAATAATTGTGAGGTTAGTCTGCTAATATGGGACTGTTCTTCTTTCCTGAGGTAGGCCTGTGTTACAATATACTTTACTCTTAGAACAGCCTTCACTGCATCCCACAGATTTTGTGGTGTTGAATTTTTATTGTCATTTGTCTCCATATATTTCCTAATCTCTGTTTTTATTTGGTCATTGATCCATTACTTATTTAGGAACATGTTGTGAAGCCTAAATGTGTTTGTGGGATTTTTCATTTTCTTTTAATAATTTATTTTTAGTTTCCTACCTTTGTGGTCTGAAAAACTGGTTGACACACTTTCAACCTTTTTGAATTTACTGAGGCTCTTTTTTTGGCCTAGTATGTGATCTATATTTGAAAATCTTTCATGTGCACTTGAGAGGAATGTGTGTTCTGCTGCTTTTGGGTCTAGATTTCTGTAGATGTCTGTTAGGTCCAACCGTTCTAATGTGTTGTTCAGTTCCTCTGTCTCCTTACTTATTTTCTGTCTGGTTGATCTGTCCTTCAGATTTAGTAGAGTGTTGACGTCTCCTAGAATGAATGCATTGCATTCTATTTCTATTTTAATTCTGTTAGTAGTTGTTTCACATATATAGGTGCTCCTGTGTTGGGCATATAGACATTTACAATGGTTATATCTTCTTGTTGGATTGGCCCTTTTATCATTATGTAATGTCCTTCTTTATCTCTTGTGACTTCCTTTGTTTTGAAGTCTGTTTTGTGTGATACAAGTACTGCAAGTCCTGCTTTTTTCTCCCTATTAGTTGCATGAAATATCTTTTTCCATCCCTTCAATTTTAGTCTGTGTATGTCTTTGGGTTTAAAGTGAGTCTCTTGTAGACAGAATACAGATGGGCCTTGTTTTTTTATCCATTCAGTGACTCTATGTCTTCTAATGAGTGCATTCAGTCCATTTACATTTCGGGTGATTATCTATAGGTATGTATTTATTGCTGCCGCAGGCTTTAGACTCATGGTTACCAAAGGTTCAAGGTTAACTTCCTTACTATCTAAGAGTCTAACTTAACTCACTTAATATGCTATTACAAACACAATCTCAGTGTTCTTTTTTTCTCCTCATTTTTCTTCCTCCTCCTTTCTTTATATATTAGGTATCATATTCTGTACTCTTTGTCTATCCCTTGATTGACTTTGTGGAATAATTAATTTAATTTTGCATTTGCTTAATATTTAGCTGTTCTACTTTCTTTACTGTGGTTTTAGTACCTCTGCTGACAGCCATTAAACCTTAGGAACACTTCTATCTATAGAAGTACCTCCAAAATACACTTAGAGATGGTTTGTGGGAGGTAAATTCTCCCAGCTTTTGCTTATCTGGAAATTGTTTAATCCCTCCTTCAAATTTAAATGTTAGTCTTGCTGGATAATGTATTCTTGGTTCGAGGCCCTTCGGCTTCATTGCATTAAATACATCATGCCACTCCCTTCTAGGCTGTAAGGTTTCTCCTGAGAACTCTGATGTTAGCCTGATGAGCTTTCCTTTTTATGTGATCTTATTTCTCTCTCTAGCTGCTTTTAATAGTCTGTCCTTATCCTTGATCATTTCCATTTTAATCACTATATGTCTTGGTGTTGTCTTCCTTGGATCCCTTGTGTTGGGAGATTTGTGGATCTCCACAGCCTGAGAGACTATCTCCTTCCCCAAATTGGGGAATTTTTCAGCAATTGATTCCTCAAAGACACTTTCTATCCCCTTTTCTCTCTCTTCTTCTTCTTGTACCCCTATAATGCAAATATTGTTCCATTTGGATTGGTCACACAGTTCTCTAAATATTCTTTCATTCTTAGAGATCCTTTTTTCTCTCTGTGCCTCAGCTTCTTTGTATTACTCTTCTCTAGGTTCTATTTCATTTATCATCTACTCCACCATATCCAACCTGCTTTTAATACCCTCCATTGTGCTCTTCAACAATTGGATCTCTGACCAGAATTCATTCCTGAGTTCTTGGATATCTTTCCATATCTCAATGAGCATGTTAATGATTTTTATTTTGAACTCCCTTTTAGAAAGATTCATCAGGTTGATGTCATTAAAATCTTTCTCAGGAGTTGTATTAATAATTTTACTTTGAACCAGGTTCCTTTGGCATTTCATATTTGTATATGGAGCTCTCTAGTGTCCAGATGCTCTGCTCTCTGGAGCTGCTCAGTCCCTGAAGCAATGTTGGAGGTTGCAGTGGAGTGGTATTGGAGCCTGGGGGGAGGAAAGAGCTGTTTCCTGCTTCCTGGCTGCTATGCCTATCTCCACTGCCTGAACCAGTGGGTCAAGCACACAGGTATAAGCCTCTATGCTTTGTGTTTGTAGTTGCTGTAGACAGGTCTTCCCTCTGGCTGGCCTAATGCCAGGGTAGTGTTTGCCAGTTTTCATGCTAGGTGGGGCTGGCCAGGAGAAAGTTGCAGTAGGCTGCATAACAGAGAGGGGGTCCTTGGAGCTGTGTAGTCATCCAGGGAGCTGTAGCACCTGAAGATTGTGAAAGCTCCCAACCTGCTGGGCAGAGTGTCCCTGGACAATTTTGTCTACCTGTCCTTTCTCCTGAGCAGTAAGGCGTGTGCATTCCTTGCCCCTCTAGCAACCCTCTTGCTAAGGGGTTCCTTGTTAGGAAGTCTGTCAGACTGCCCACCTTTCTTTTGTCCCAGAGTATAGCCGGATATGGTTCCCTGCTTGCCACAAGTGGCTGAAATCTCAGTCTCTCCAGGAATTCTGCCTATGTTAGCTTTCCAACCCCCTAATCATGAGAGTACCATGCAAGCACTATGAAATATAGGTTTGTGTTCCCAGAGCAGATATCCAGAGTTAGGTATTCAGCAGTCCCAGGCCTCCATTCCCTCCCTGCTCCATTTCTCTTCCTCCCACCAGTGAGCTGGCAGGGGGGAAGGGCTTGGGTCCTGCTGGACCACAGCATTGGTATGTTACCCTGTTCTGTGAGGTCTGCTCTTTTCTCCAAGTGTATGCTTTCTGGCCTAGTCCTCTTTCCTGTTGGTCTTTCAGGATTAGTTGTATTAATTATATTTTCATATTATATGCAGTTTTTGGAGGAAGCCTCTGTCTCACCTCTCACCCCACCATCTTTTATCCTGGGTCTTGCTTTTTTATCCATTCTATTACTCTGTATCTTTTGATTGGTGCATTTACATTTAGGGTGATAATCGATAGATATGTACTTATTGCCATTACAGGCTTTGAATTCGTGTTTACCAAAGGTTCAAAGGTAGCTTCTTTACTATATAGCTATTTAACTTAACTCACTTATGCTATTGTAAATACAGTCTGATGATTCTTTATTTCTCTCCCTTCTTTTTCTTCCTCCTTCACTCTTTATGTGTTAGGTGTTTTATTCTGTACTCTTTTCTGTTTCCCTTGCCTCATTTTGTGGATAGCTGATTTTATTTTTCAATTAGTTAGTATTTGGTTGGTCTACTTTCTTTGCTGTGGTTTTATTTTCTCTGGTGGCATCTGTTTAGTCTTAGGAGTACTTCCATCTAGAGCTGTCCCTTTAAAATGCACTGTAGAGATGCTTTGTGGGAGGTAAATTCCCTCAACTTTTGCTTATCTGGGAGTTGTTTAATCCCTCCTTCAAATTTAAATAATAATCTTACTGGATACAGTATTCTTGGTTAGAGGCCCTTCTGTTTCATTGCATTGAATATATCATGTCATTCTCTTCTAACCTGTAAGGTTTCTGCTGAGAAGTCTGATGATAGCATAATGGGTTTTCCTTTGTAGGTGATCTTTTTTCTCTCTTTGGCTGCTTTTAATACTTTGTCCTTGTCTTTGATCTTTGGCCATTTTAATTATTATATGTCTTGGTGTTGCCTTCCTTGGGTCCCTTGTGTTGGGAGATCTATGGATCTCCATGGTCTGAGAGACTATTTCCTTCCCCAGCTTGGGAAAATTTTCAGCAATTATTTCTTTAAAGACACTTTCTGTCCCTTTTTATCTCTCTTCTTCTTCTGGTACCCCTATAATGTGAATATTGTTCCATTTGGATTGGTCACACAGTTCTCTTAATATTCTTTCATTCCTAGAGATCCTTTTATCTCTCTCTGCCTCAGCTTCTCTGTATTCCTGTTGTCTCATTTCTATTCCATTAACAGTCTCTTCCACCTCATACAGTCTGCTCTTAAATCCTTCCATTGTTTGTTTCATTTCTGTAATCTCCCTCTGGAATTCATCCCTTAACTCTTGCATATTTGGCTGTAGCGCCATCAGTATGCTTATGACTTTTATTTTGAGTTCTTCTTCAGGAAGATTGGTGATTTCAGTCTCACCAGGCCCTTTCTCTGGTGTTTGAGGGATTTTGGACTGAACAAAGTTCTTCTGCCTTTTCATGGAGATGGAAGTGATTGCCCACGAGTGGTGCATGTGTCCCTTCCTGCTTGCTGGTTGCCTTACCTGTCTCTGCTGCCTGTGCCAGTTAACCGCTCACAAGGAGCAGCCTCTGGGTTAATCCCCCAAGGTGCCATGGGCAGGGCGGCCCTCTGGATGGCCTAGGCCACTGGTGGTGGTTGCAGGCGATCAGCATGTGTTTGCCTTGAGAACAGAGCTCCTAAATGCTTTTTGGACTCTGTGCCAGCTTCCTCTGCCTGTGCCAGTTGACTGTGTGCAGGGGGAAGCCTCTGGGTTAATCCCCTGAGTTGTCATGGGCAGGGCTGCCCTCATGATGGCCTAGGGCACTGGCAGGATTTGCAGGTGGCAGCATGTGTTTACCATGAGAATAAAGCCCCTTTGTGCCTTCCAGACTCTGCACCTGTCTCTGCTGTCTGTGTCTGTTAACTGTGGGCAAGGGCCAGCCTCTGGGTCTGGCCTGGTTAGCCACGCACTGGGAGAAGCCTCTGTGTGGTTGCTGTGGGTGGGTTGTTCCCCAGTTGCTCCACAGCAATAGTGGTTCAGCCAGTTCACTTGCAGTGCCGATGGGCGTGAATGAACGGCAGGCTGCTTAATGCCATGAGGGGCTTCAGTGCTGCATTGCCACGCAGGAGTTTAAGGTGCCTAAAGTCCCTTAAAGTTCCCAGCCTGCTGGGCTGAGTGTGCCAGGATGATTTTGTCCACCTGTTAAACCCTTGTCCCTTTAAGGCTTTTAAAGTGCCCGCTTTTCTTTTGTCCCAGGGCAGCAGGCTGTGGGGACCTGTTCACAGTCTTAATCTTGGATTTTGCTTTTCCATTCCTCTAATATCCAGTACACCATGCAATGTGTGTCTGTGCTCTCAGTGCAGATTACTAGTGCTGATTATTTAGCATTTCTGTGCTTCCACTCCCTCCCCACTCTGATTCTTTTCCTCCCACCAGTAAGTTGAGGTGGAGGGAGTGCTCGGGTCCCACCAGGTCACTGCTTTGTATCTTATACTTTTGGTGTGATGTTGAGTTCTCACAGATGTAGATGTGGCCTGGCTAGTGTACTGTATCTTCTGGTAACTCTTTTATGAATAGTTGTATTCGCTGTATTTTCAAAGTATATGTGGTTTGAGGAGGAGATTTCCACCACCGTACTCATGCTGCCATCTTAAGAATCTTGGTCTGATTTTTTTTTTATTAAAGTATCATTGGTATACATTCTTATGTTGGTTTCAAATATACAATACAGTGGTTCAACAGTTACCCATATTACTAACTCCTCACCCCTCTAGTGCAGTTACTATCAACATAGTACAATGTTACAGAATCATTGACTATATTCTCCATGCTGTACTACCATCCCTGTGACCAACTTAAATTGTGATTATGAACTATTGTGCTCCTTTATCTCCTTCACCTTCTCCCCACATCTACCCAACCCCTCCCCCATGGTAACCACTAGTCCCCTTTCAGTGTCTATTAGTGTACTGCTATTTTTTTCCTTCTGTTTTGCTTTGTTTTTATAATCCAAAAATAAGTGAAATCATATGGTATTTGTCTTTCTTTGCCTGGCTTATTTCACTTAGCATAATACCCTTTAGATCCATCCATGTTTTTGTACATGGAAGGATTTCTTTTCTTTTTATGGCTGAATAATATTCCATTGTGTACATGTACCAAATCTTCTTTATCCATTCATCTACTAATGGACACTTAGGTTGCTTCCATATCTTGGCTATTGCAAACAATTCAGAAATAAACATAGGGGTGCATATACTTTTTTGAATCAGGGATTTTGTTTTCTTCACTTAAATTCTTAGGAGTGGAATTACTTGGTTGAATGGTATTTGGAGAATGTACTCTTAAGCTTGGTGACCATGTGCTCAACTAAAAATCCTTTTATTTTGGAAGAAATGGAGAATGTATATAATGGAACAATGAGCAGTCTTTAACCATTGTTCATGTCTTTGAGTTTATAAAAGAAAAGTATTATCCTGCTTGTCTTCTGACCATAAACACAGCTGGATAGCATTTATGGCCATGAAGGCAGGTCTTTCCCAATGAGAATCTTCCAGTTGTGAAATTCTTGAAACACTTTCATGCTGTTTGGTGAATAATTACTGCTCTAAGATCCCCACTCATCTCCCTGGCTGGCCCATCCCCTTCTGCCCTGCACTATACTCCCCATGATCCAGCAAGTATAGGGTTAAAATCTAGCTCAACAAAGGGCTTTGGGGACCCTGTTCCAGGGCTAAGTCATTGTTCATTCTATGGGTTACTGAAGGCCAACACAAGTGATAACCTATTTTGACTCTCACCCCCCACACTAAAGACGCAGGGACGTTCTAGCAGGAAGTTAGCTCAGGATTTTTCAGTTACTTGATCATGCACAACTGAGACCTAGTATTAGCAAACATCCCACAAACCTGGCATGGCTGACTTTGTGTCTTGGTTTCTCTATCTCTAAAATGTGAGAGGTTCCCTTGGTAATTAAGTCAGGAAGCTGGCAAGGAAAGGAACTCGTAATGTCATTAATCAGATTGAAAGATACAACAATAACGAATGACATTCTGACTCTAGTCAAAGGGAAATGTAAGAGAGACCATTTGAAAAAGGGAAGTGTAGGAGCCATTGAATGAGTTTTAAAAAGACAGGGTCTGGGCCAGGGCTGGGAAAAAGAAGAGACAGTCTTCTGCAAAAACTACAATGAAAAAGAAAGCAAGGCTAGATGGAGTCTCTAAGTGAGAATGCTGGCATCATAAAAGACAGAATTATAAATGAGAACATTCCCCTCATCCAGGCAGAAAGAGGCCTGCTGATTGGCATCCTCTCTGTTATTTCCCAGAGGAACATCAAACACACAGTATGTGGGGAGACTCAAAATAATGTCATAAAGCTAATCATGCCCTGACACACATTTTGCCTCATCAATATTCAATCTGTCTTCACATTCCCAAGGAAGCACAAGAAAACCAGGCTCGTGCAAGTTCCTTAGTCTCCATGAGCCTTGTTGATTTTCGTCTGTAAGACAAGGATAATTCTATCTGCCTTTCATGGTGGTTTTTAGGTTTAAATGTGAAAATGCACATATATATCCTGTGACCCTGGTAAATGGTAGGTGCTCAGAAATTTTCAGTTCCCTCTTCCTCAGTTCCTGGACCTTCCTAGGTCACTGGTTATTACCAAGAATAAGAATTTAAGCTGAGCACAGACCTACTTGACTTTTCATTCTCAGTATTTCTTAAAGGTGACATTAAAATTAGCAAAGTGGCTGCCCCTATAAAATCCAACCCTGGATAATGCCACCCTCTCCACCATCTCTGCTCCTCCCCCAGGACTGCAGAGCTCTGCTGGAGGTAACCATACCGGCATGCCCAGTGGTGCAGCATGATCTACAAATAGTCCTGAATCCTCAGCCTGGAAGCATGCTTTGATATGTCCACCTCCTCAGCTGTGTCTTTCATTCTCCACACCCCTTCAACATTTTATTAGTCCTTGCCTCACTGCCAGCCTCTCTCCATTACAAACCATCTCTTCTCTGAATCACTAAGAAAACAGATACTGCCTACAAATTTATGGTATCAGCATTCCTTTATCTGTTTGCATTCTGATTTGGCATGAGAGGAGTCGTACCTCCTGCCCAAACTTAATCATCCCATGTATGCATGGATCCTATTCTTTTCATACTCTGGGGACCATGTCCCAGCTCTTTTTTTTCCTTTTTTGTCATTTTGATTATATTTTTATTGAAACATAGTTGATATACACTATTATATTGGTTTCAGATGTACAGCATAGAAATACAACAATTAGATACATTAGTAGATAACACCACAATACATAGTTACCATCTGTCATTATACAAGGATATTACAATAATATTGACTATATTTCCTATGCTGTACTTCTATCTTCATGACTAATTTGCTTTATAAATTTATAGTTGTAAGTTGTACCTCTTTATCCCCTTCACCTATTTCATCCACTCTCCCAACCTCCTCCCCTTCGCCAACCACTAGTCAATTCTCTGTGTTTATGAGTCTATTTCTCTTTTGTTTACTTGCTCATTTGTTTTATATTTTAGATTCCACACATAAGTGAAGTCATATGGCATTTGTCTTTGTCTGGCTTATTTCACTTAGCATACTACCCTCTAGGTCCATTCATGTTGTCGCAAATGGAAAAATTTCATTTTTCCTTATGGCTGAGTAATATTCCATTATGTATATGTACCACATCTTCATCATTCATTCACCTATTGATGGACACTTAGATTGCTTAGATATCTTGGCTACTGTAAATAATGCTGCAGTAAATACAGGGGTGCATATGTCTTTGAATAAGTTATTCTGTTTTGGGGGGTAAATTTCCACAATTGCTGGGTTGTACGGTATTTCTATATTTAGATTTTTGAGCCACCTCCATGCTGATTTCCACAGTAGCTGCACCAATTTGCATTCCCACCCACATGTTCCTTCTCTTATCCCTTCTCTCTCTTGTATTTTCAGCCACTCCCTCTCTACTAACTCCTTCTCATCACTATTTTTAAATGTTCACATATCTACTATTTTTTAAAAAATTGAGCTAACTGACATATAACATATTAGTTTCAGGTATACAACATAATGATTCAATATTTGTATATATTGCAAAATGATCACCACAATAAGTCTAGTTAACATTCATCACCATACATAGACACAAAATTTTTTCTTTCTTTTTATAGTTCAGTATAGCTAATTTTTTTTGTATCATTAATGTACACTTACATGAACAACATTGTGGTTACTAGATTGCCCCCATTATCAAGTCCCCACCACATACTCCATTACAGTCACTGTCCATCAGCATAGTAAGATGCTACAGAGTCACTACTTGTCTTCTCTGTGCTATAGTGCCTTCCCTGTGCCTGACCCCCTACATTACGTGTGCTAATTGTAATGCCCCTTTTTCCCCTTATCCCTCCCTTCCCACCCATCCTCCCCAGTCCCTTTTCCTTTGGTGACTGTTAGTCCATTAGGTTCTGTGAGTCTGCTGCTGTCTTGTTCCTTCAGTTTTTTTTTGTTCTTATACTCCACAGCTGAGTGAAATCATGATACTTGTCTTGCTCCACCTGGCTTATTTCACTGAGCATAATAACCTGTAGTTCCATCGATGTTGTTGCAAATGGTAGGCTTTGTTTTCTTCTTATGGCTGAATAATATTGCATTGTGTATATGTACCACATCTTCTTTATCCATTCATCTACTGATGGACACTTAGGTTGCTTCCATTTCTTGGCTATTGTAAATAGTGCTGCGATAAACATAGGGGTGCATATGTCCTTTTCAAACTGGGCTACTGCATTCTTAGGGTAAATTCCTAGGATAGGAATTCCTGGGCCAAATGGTATTTCTATTTTGAGTTTTTTGAGGAATTTCCATACTGCTTTCCATAATGGTTGAACTAATTTACATTCCCATCAGCAGTGCAGTAGGGTTCTCCTTTCTCCACATCCTCACCAACATTTGTTGTTTGTCTTATGGATGTTGACCATCCTAACTGGTGTGAGGTGATATCTCATGTGGTTTTAATTTGCATTTCTCTGATGATTAGCAATGTGGACCATCTTTTCATGTGCCTGTTGGCCATCTGAATTTCTTCTTTGGAGAAGTGTCTGTTGAACTCCTCTGCCCATTTTTTAATTGGATTATTTGCTTTTTGTTTGTTGAGGTGCATGAGCTCTTTATATATTTTGGATGTCAACCCCTTATCAGATATGTCATTTATGAATATATTCTCCCATACTGTAGGATGCCTTTTTGTTCTATTGATGGTGTCCTTTGCTGTACAGAAGCTTTTTAGTTTGATATAGTCACACTTGTTCATTTTTGCTTTTGTTTTCCTTGCCCATGGAGATATGTTCATGAAGAAGTTGTTCATGTTTATATTCAAGAGAGTTTTGCCTATATTTTATTCTCAGAGTTTTATGGTTTCATGACTTACATTCAGGTCTTTGATCCATTTTTAGTTTACTTTTGTGTATGGAGTTAGACAGTGATTCAGTTTCATTCTCTTACATATAGCTGCCCAGTTTTGCCAGCACCAGCTGTTGAAGAGACTGTCATTTCCCCACTGTGTATCCATGTCTCCTCTATCATATATTAATTGAACATATATGCTTGGGTTAATATCTGGACTCTCTATTCTGTTCTACTGGTCTATGGGTCTGTTCTTATGCCAGTACCAAATTGTCTTGATTATACAAAACTTTTTTCTTGTAATAAGAATTTTAAGAGCTACTCTCTTAGCTTACTCTCTGTAGCATAAAATATATGCTACAGTACAGTTGACTCTTGAGCTATGCAGGGGTTAGGGGCACCAACCCCCATGCAGTCAAAAATCTGTGTAGAACTTTTGACTCCCCAAAAACTGAACTACTAATACTACTGTTGACCACAAGCCTTACCGATAACATAAACAGTTGATTAAAGCATATTTTGTATGTTACTTGTATTATATACTATATTCTTACAATAAAGTAGGCTATAGAAAAGAAAATGTTTTTCAAATTGTTGCAAATCTCCAAAATTTTTTCAAATATATTTAGTGAAAAATGTCTGAGTATAAGTGGACTCACACAGTTCAAACCCGTGTTGTTCAAGGGTCAACTGTATTATTAACTATAGTCCCTGTGCTGTACATTACATCCCCATGACTTATTTATTTTATAACTGGAAGTTTGTACCTTTTGACCACTTTCTCCCATTTCATCCACCCTCCAGCCCCCACCTCTGGTAACTACCAATTTGTTCTCTATATCTATGACATTGTTTTTTTGTTTTTTTTTGTTTTTCTTTTTTGAGATTCTGTATATAAATGAGATCATATGGTACTTGCTTTTCCCTGTCTGACTTCTTTCACTTAGCCTAATGCCCACAAGGTCCATCCATGTCATCACAAATGGCAGGATTTCCTTCTTTTCTACTTTTCTTAGAAAACTTCACAGTTGACACTTGGTCCCACTCTAGCCCCTATGTTTTTTTACTTTACAGATAAGCTTCCCGAAAGAATCTTCAGTTCATCCCTCAGGCATTGTCTCTTCTGCTCCCAATATTTCACTTCCCAAAGTCACCACTGACTTTTTTCTGTTTGATTCAAAGAACAATTTTTTTTCGTTTATTCATTCATTCTTTCTCTGCCTTGTGATAAAGAATAGAAATAGACAAGTGGATAGTATTATTATTCTCATTTTGCAGATGAGGAAATTAAGACTTAACAAGGTTAAGAAACTTTCCCAGAGTCTAGTAGGTATCCAAGGTAACACTAGGATTTGAATGGTTCTATCTCCTGATTTTCCTAAACCTCATAGATTACTATTTCTGTCTCTTTTACAATTCCTCTTAATCGTTGGAGTGTCCCAGTCCTTAATCTTCAGATCCTATGTCTATCTATACTCACGATCTATTACAATCTCACGAGTTTCAATATTGTGGTGTGTTGTCTGCAAAGATAGCCAACAATTCCTCCCATTGACATATTGTTCCTCCTTTGAGGAGGTGAGGTCTGTTTCTCTTCTTTCTTGAATCTGGGCTGGCCTTGTAACTTGCTTTGATCCAGAAAATGATTGGAATTGGAATGTGACAGTTCTGGGCCTTGCCCTCAAAAAGCCTAGCGACTTCTGCTTTTGCTTTCTTAGAAGCCAGCAACCATGTGTAAAGGTTACATAGTATGAGAAAGTGATAAGGACTCATGTCACAAGAGTGGACACATGGAAGAGAACTAAAGTACCCCAGATGACAGTTCAGCACCAAGGCCCCACACATAGACATACCAGCTGCTGCTGAGCTCCCAGATAGTTGCAGCCACATGAGTCACGAGAAATCCACAGAATCATGAGAAATAATAATTCATTGTTGCTCTAAGTTACTAGGTTTTGATGTCTTCAAACAGAGCAATAGGTAACAAAACAGATGCCATCAACATGCTGAGGACTCCCAAATTTATATCTCCAGCTCGAACCTCTCCCTCAACTGTAGATTCTCATATACCTAACTGTTCCCTGGATAGCTAAAAGGTCTAACACAACTTCTTTAATTTTTTCTGGTAACAGCTTTATTGAGATAGAATTCACATGCCATACAATTCACCCATTTAAAGTGTACAGTTTAGTGGTTTTTAGTATATTCATGGAGAAAGAGCCCAGACTTTTGATTCTCACCTCACCACCCAAACAATTCTATCCCCTTTCTTACTGATCTCCTCAAGTGTTTTTAAGCCCCAAACCCTTGAATCATCATTGGCTTCTCTCTTTACACTCTTACTCCTCATCAGATCCATCAGCAAGTTCTGACAGCTTTATCTTCTTATTTAAGTACAGTTGAAATACAATGTCATATTGGTTTTATGTATGCAACATAGAGATTTGACAATTATATACATTAGTAAAGGATCACCGTAAGTGTAGTCACTGTCAACATACAAAGATATTACAGTATTATTGATGATATTCTCTATGCTGTACTTTTATCTCCAAAACTAATTTATTTTATAATTGCAAGTGAATACCCCTTTATCCTCTTTACCAGCTTCACACATCTCACCTCCCCTGTTCTCCTATGGCGGCCACTAGTCTGTTCTCTGTGTTTATGAGTTTGTATTGTTTGTTTTGTTTTTTAGATTCCACATACAAGTGAAAGCATATGGTATTTGTTTTTCTCTGATTATTTCACCTAGCATAATACCCATGTTGTCACACATGCAGGATTTTATTATTTTTTATGGCAGCCTTATCTTTAAAACATATCAGAAATCTAACCACCTCCTTTTATTTCCACCATTCCCATCCTAGTCAAGCCACGCCTTCTTGCTAAGTCTACTGTAAATGGCTCCTAACTGGTCTCCTTAACTCCCTTCCCAGCTAGTCATCCACTCATATGACTCTTAGTCCATTTTCTGTAAAGCAGAGTGATGATTGAAAAACATAGATCATGCCATTCCCCTGCCTGAAACTCCTTCCCATCACAGAATAAAATCCAAACTGCTTACCATGACCTACAAGACCCCTGTTTATATCTAACTACATCTCCGGACCGCCAACCCCCTTACTCACTTTGCTGGAGACTCATTAGTTCTCTTTTTGTTCCTCCAAACCACTAAATCCATTCCTGCCTGAGGGCCTTTTCACTAATTACTCCCTCCACCTGCAATGCTCTTTTCTCAAATTTTCACATGGTTTGCTTCCTTCCTTAATTAAGCCTCTGCTAAAATGTCAGCTTCTCAGAGAGGCCTCTTGTGACAATGTTATCTAAAATAGGAGCTTCCCTGCCCCTTCCAGACAAAAGTCACTTTTTATGGTCTTACTCTGATTTCTGTTTTCTTTCTGGCACATATCTCTATCTGATATTATATCCTACATTTAGCTGTCTGTATGTTTTGTTGTTTCTCTTACAGTGACAGCTATGGAGATGATCTCAGATCTTCAGGAAAACCTCTTTCAGGCAGCATAACTGACAGCCCCAGCTTACCTCCCCTGAATACACCACTACAGTGACACCAAAGTCACACCTCTCCTGGTCAGTGACTGAGCATGACAGGTGTCCTAGGCTCTGCCCATTCCTGAGGGAGGCAGGACCCCTCTAAGGAGGAATTTTCACTTGGAGATGCCTCATCAGCCTGGCCAAAACTTTCTTAGAACTGTGCTGCCTTCTGAGAGCCCTCCTACCCAAGTCTCCTCTCCTTGTTTCCTTCCACAGAGGTCAGACCCGCACTGGGGTCCAGAGAACCTCCGTGCTGACTCCTGCTCCTTCCCCTTTATCGTAAATAGGCGTCTGCCCTGGTGTCTTGCACCTTGGCTTCTGCTTTTTGAAGGGCCCAAACTGACTCACCTATCATGTGCCTCAGTGCAGGAGCATGAAGGTACTGCTAAGACCACTGGACCAACAGGGGTGAGAGAGAAGGCCACTGAGGGTGGGGACCTTAATGCCTAAAGGCAGTGATGTAACCAGTAGGCAGCAGCAGTGGATGTCCTTTCATACCAAGAAGGCAAATGCCACCGCTTGCGTGCAGTATGTGCCAGTCCACAAACCACACCCTGCAGCAGAGACCACCAGAGGCAAGCAGAGAGAGACGGCACTGAGAACTGGCTTTCCATCCTACAGTACTCCAGTCTCTACGAGGATCTGTAAACTTCCCCTGGATCATCTAAATTCCCTTGGGTGAGGAGCCCTTGGACAAGATTAGATCAGTTACAATAAATAAAGAAGCCTTTTTTTTTCTTTGTAAATCTGTATGTAGTATATAAATTACTAACCATGCAGAGAATAGGACACTTACAACGTTGATTTTAACTAAACCATTTCAAGCCTTTGGAGCAACTTTCAAGCTGGTAAATTGAAAGAGATGAGTTGAAAGATCTGATTTTGGTCCTATCTTTGTGTTTTTGCTAGCTTTATGGGCGTGCAAAATTCGCTGGGCTTTCAGACCTTGTTTCCTCACCCATAAAATAGGATCATCTAGTTCCTGTGCAGATGACATGATTATGTATGGTGAGGACAAATCAGGTATTTAAAAACCCATTTATAAATTACTTTTGTTACTTTTATAAAATATTATATAAGTATAAGGTTATTTTTACATATCCATTACAACCTTAAAAAGCTGATACATTCTTCAGACTGCATTTTTTATTTTTTGTCTAACTTATGTAATGATGCCCTCTGCTGTTCTTTTATATATATTTTTTTATTCAGCTTTGATGTATAATACTATATTAGTTTCAGTGGAGTACAACATGATTTGATATTTGTATACACTGTGACATGTTCACTATGATAAGTCTAGTTTATACCATATAAATTACATAATATGCAATATGGTATTATTAACTATAGTCCCCATGCTGTACTTTATATCCCCATGACTTCTTTATTTTATAACTGGATGTTTGTACCTCTTGACCCATTTCTCCCATCTCATTCACCCCCTAACCCCTTCTTCCCTGGTAGCTACCAGTCTGTTATCACATCTATGAATTTTGTTTTGTCATATTTGTTCATTATGTATTGTTTTTTAGATTCCACATATAAATGAAATCATACAGTATTTCTCTTTCTCAGAGCATGACTTATTTCACTTAGCATGAGGCCCTCAAGGTCCATCCATGTTTTCCTGATTGGCAAGAGTTCATTCTTTTTTATGACTGAGTAATATTCCATTGTGTATATGTACTACATCTCTTTATCCATGCATCCATTGATGGACACTTTGGTTGTTTCTTTATCCTGGCAATTTTGAATAATGTTGCAATAAACATAGGGGTGCGTATGTCTTTTCACATTAATGTTTTTGTTTTCTTTGGATAAATACCCACAAGTGGAATTGCTGGCTCCTGAGGTAGTTCTATTTTTAATTCCCTGAAGTTCTCTTTGTTGAGAGATTTCTTTTGTTACTGATTCAATCTTTCTAATTGTTACAGGTCTGTTCAGATTTTCCATTTTTTCTTGAGTCACTTTTGGTAATTTGTGTGTTTCTAGGAATTTGTCCATTTGTCCATAGGAATATCTAATTTGTTGACATACAAAAGTTTTAAATGTTGATGGAGTCCAATTTTTCTACTTTTTCTTTTGTCACTTATGCTTTTATCATCATATGGATGAAAGCTTTGCCTAACTCAAGGTAATATTTACTCCTGTTTTCTTCTAAGACTTTTATAGTTTTAGTTCCTATATTTAGGTTTATGATCAAATTTGAGTTAATTTTTGTATATGGTATAAGTGCCATTGTTTATTTATTTCTGTTCATGGATGTTCAGTTGTTCCTGCACCATTTTTGAAACTAATAGGATTTTGATGCCCATTAGCCTTGTGTTCATCGTCCCCCAAACTTGATATAGACTCTAGCATCTGAGTGAGGGTGTTGAAGGGAATTTTAGTTTGGTGTCAGGATACAGGAGAGGAGAACACAGCTCTCTGCGAAAGGCCCTATTTTCTGGGGAATTCAGAACAAGACAGGACATACTGACATCTTTCTTGGACCTCGGCTCTAAGCCACAGTGCAGAAGGCTGGCATGGTCTTCCTGGAAGGTATTTAGAGTGCTCGTGCTGCCTCCAGCTGCCTGACACTTATCTAGCATGGAGCAACTACGCTGGGCTGAGGCCTTAGCTGCTCATGGCCCCAAGCACAAATCTTTTTCTTCTTTCTTTTCTTATCCTCTCAAGACTCTACCTTCTGATTCCCAAAGTGGCTCCAAGTAACCTTGGAGATCAACTAAGATTCTTTTAGTAGGAGTAGTAATAGTAGTAGTAGAAGAAGCAGCAATAACAAAAAACGATGGAGAAAAATAAAGAAGGTGGACTTATCAGGAGGAAGGAGGAATAGGAAAACTAGAAAGTAGCTAGGAATGAGGAAGAATGGCATTGAAAAACTCAGCAATGAGGCTTTTCACCCTTTGCAGAAAGTAAAGACAGAAGAAGTTCAGTAGTGCAATAGCTGGCTATGATAACATTCAAGTTGGAGAAAAGTCGGAGGAATGGAGCAGGAAAGAGAGAGCACTCAGGTGCATTAGTGGAAAGAAGACAAAATTTTAAAAGGAAATACCCATGTCACTGTAGCGGAAATTCAAGAAGTATAAACATAGGTGAGAAATATTGCTCACACTCTCTTGGGACCTACTCTCTCTTTCTCTTAGGCCTACTAGAAGACCAAAGCTATTCTATACTCTTGGTTCCTGTAAAGGCCAAGAAAAGTGTGGTTTGCCCCTGCCCGAATAACACGTGCAGGTTTTTAGGAACGGTGACAGGCCTTATGGAGCAGATAATTAAAAATTGGGCGCATTTCAGTTGCATTATGGAAATTGCACGCTGGGGGGCAGTGTGGTAGAACTGAAAAATCACAAGCTTTGTATGGGTCCAAATCTTGGCTCTGCCACTTTACTCCTTGTATGGCTTGGGACAAATTATGTAACCTCTCAGCCTTGATTTTTCTCTCTCCAAAATACAGATTTTATGTGTCTCCTAGGGTTTTGTGAGAATTAAATGACAGAATGTTGGCAAAGCACCTGGACTGTCTGGTCGCCTACTACCACGTGCTCAGTATGTAACACCTCCTGCGTGGCCCCCTACCCCCACGGTCTCTTAACACTGCATTCTAGGCACAGACTGGAGCTGTGTCCTCTTTATAAAGCTGTAACCTGATAATCCTACTTCTGATATTCTATTACAAGGTAATCCCCTAAAGAATAGAAAACGGTTTGTGGTCAAGGACATTCGTTGTGTTCATTAACAGTATTAAAAAAAAAAAAGAACTGAACATCCCAGAAGTCTAACAGTAAGGGTGTTAATGCTGTTTATTAAAAATCCATAAAAATGTTAATAATATAGTGAAGTATACAATTCTATACACAGCTATATTAAATATGTTGAAAATACTTATAGAAACAATATGGAATTGAAGTACACCAGAGAATTAATGATGTATCCTTTTTTTTTTAAACTTTTCTACCTTGCCTGTAACATTACATTTTTACCAAAAAAAAAAGATCGATTTAATTACAGGATAATTTTTTAAAGGCTCTTGAGGAATACTCCACAGCCACGAAAATGATTTACAATTGCATATGACAATATGGATGAATTTCACAAGCATAATGTTGAACAGAAGGAGTTTTTGCAGGAGGTGCAAAAAATCTGCATTTTGGAGAGAGAAAAATCAGGGCTGAGAGGTTAAGTAACTTATCTGAAGCCATGGAGAGTAAAGTGGCAGAGCCAAGATTTGGACCTATGTCTTTCTGGCTACAAAAGGAGTCAGATGCAAAAGAGTACATAGTACATAATTCAATTTATATAAAGTACAAACTCAAGCAAAACTAATCTACGCTGTTAGTAATGAGGATAGTGGTAACCCTTGTGAGAGGGCAGGTGGTAACTTTTGCAGCTGGCTCCTTCTGCTCAATATTGCATTGTTAAAACTCACTGTGTCTGTGGGGAGCTGGGGGTAATGATGGAAAGGGGCATAAGGGGGCTTCTGGGACCTGGTAATGTCCTGCTTCATCATTTGAATACTAGGTATGCTCAGTTTGTGAAGATTTATCACCCTTAGGAATAGTGTTATACTTCAATAAAAAATAGAATGGATGGATAGATGAATAGATATGTAGGTATGTAGGTAGATAGGTAATTAAGTATATAGATAAGTAGGTAGGTAGAGAGATAGAAAATGTGCTGAGTGAATGCAAATCATCATTGGTTCTTTTATCTGGAGAAAAATCATGTTTAGAACAAAAAGAAACCTCGTTTTGGCCACAAGATGGCGTCATTAGTTGCTTGGAGATCAAATAAATTCCAAGGTGCTCTTCAGCACATTTTAAGAACCAAATATTCGATGTATTGTCTTAGAAGAGGAGAACTTAGAGATTTTACAGTCCGATGTTCTCTAATTTTCTAGATGAAAGAAATAAGGCCATAGAAGGATGACTTGCCCAAGATCACACTACTGCTTAGAAAAAGACCTGGGCTGAAAATACAGGCTTCTGGGCTAGCAGCTTGCTCGCCATGCTTAAAAACTCCTTCTTTCAGCTCTTGTTCCTTCCTGGCACAGTCTGGAATAAGAGATTTGTCAAGGAGTTGTGCCCTTCCTTTTATAACTCCAGGAACCAGGAGACAGAAGTGTCAAATGGATAGAAAATTCATGACTAGAATTGGCAGTATTGACAGGCTGCAGTGTGAAATTTCCATATATGGACACTTAAAAACATCATATGGCCAATTCTGCCTGAGCTGGCTTCGGTTTCTAGTTCCTCAGATGTGAAGGATAGACCAGACACCCTCTGTCTGTTTTTTTCCCTCTCTCCCTCTGTTTCTTTTAGACTTCCTCACTCTCTCCCTTCCTCTCTCCCTCCCTCCCTCTGTTCTTCCCTCCCTTCCTTATCTCTTATCTCTGAACCACAGGAGCCACGATGCTTCTCAGAAACAAAAACTCAAAATGAAATGCCATGGCCTTCTGAACAGACCAGACCAGCCCGCAGCTCTGTGTGGTGATTCATTTGTCAGCATTGCATAGGACTTGCAGGGGGAGAGCGCACGTGGCAGATGAGTGTCGAGCTAAAATGAAAGATGTCTGTCCTTGTAACCTGAACCTTTGGAGAATCTCCCTAATGGATGAGGACACAAGGGAGCAGAGGAGGAAGACCATCAGCAGGCTCCACGCTGTACACAGCAACCTTTTTGAGAATGTCTAATTAAAAGGTGAGCTCCTTATATGGGGGCAAGGTGGATTGGAAAAGGCAGGGTTGATTTGTCCCCCAGGGAACATTGAGCCATGTCTCGAGACGTTTTTGATTGTCACAATTCTGAGGAAGGTGCTAATGGAATCCAATGCGTCGAGGCCAGGGATGCAGCAAAACATGTCACAATGCACAGGAGAGACCCCGACAACAAAGAACTGTCCAGCTGTAAATGTCAATTGCACCAAGGCTAAGAAATCCTGCTCTCTATAAAATGAAATCCCAGTGAAATAATGTGGCGCCTTAGAAAGTCTTTTTGATTTCTCATGCAAGCCAGATACAAAAAGGAGGAGGAAGAGGAGGAAAAGAAAAGCAAAACCAAAAATGAAACAGGCAATGTCTAGCTCCAGGGTGAGCACCCATAGAGAAATAAGGCAGTTGTATTTGAGCTAATCCACATGTTCTTATGTAATTTGGATTTTTCATTTCTTCGTAGGCCAGAAACTTCCAAGTCACTGCTTAAAACGCTGAGTGCTGGCATGTACCGGTTCACCAAACTGTCTCCCAAAGGCCTTCGTTACAAGGTGAGGGAGTCAGCGTCAGCCTGCCATTTCCCTGTCCTCAGCTCTCTTTCAAAGACGGTGACAAGGGAATTTGGATCTGAATTTCTTTTGAACGAACTTCTCAACATTCTCTGGCATCACTCATACTTCATATGTGACCCAAGGTCATTCCTGACATCTAACAAGAAGAGATGATTGTCAGCCCACCCTGTAGCCCACTGGGGCCAGACTCCAGCTGCTCCCAGTCCTACCCCTAGTCCTGCTTCTTGTCACCAGCAGAAAAGCTATCAGAGGGATGTGTCAGGTTACCAGAAGTCTTGGTGGCTGAAAGAAGCATTCTGGTTTATTTATTTTCCTAAGTAAGTAAGGGATAAGTAGAAAAGGTGTTGCTTCAATTGTTGTGGCTGAAAATCTAGTATGTGTGTCTCTTTTCTACATTAGGAAAAAAGAACCTGTGGGACAAGGTTGAAGCTGATGTTTTCATTGCATTAGTCATCATCTTGCTCATCAGTGACCACCATCCAGGTCTGCAGAAGGTCATCAGAATAAGAGAATGTTAGAAGTAGTCCCATCTGTGATAATGAGGACATTTGCAAATGAGGGAACTGAGTTCCAGAGAGGGAAGTGAACTACCTAAGGTCACATGAGTAATAGAATGGGAAAGGTAGAGAACCAGCTTTAGGGTGCGCTTATGTTTTCTAAAATTGGGAAGGAAAATAGTCTTGCTTAAGTCAAAGATTCTGGCTAACATAAATAGAAGACATAAGTTTCCCTGTTCTTCATCTACTACTTATGTAAGTACCAGTCAGAACTTTACTGACAAAGTAAAGGACTGAAGCAATTTTCTGAATCATTAGGACTGAAACCCCATTGCATAGCTATATAGCCTTTAAATATACGTGGTGTGGCAGTAAAGCAATGTGACCAGTTTCCACAAACCACCCAAGAAAACTGGGCACGCTATTATATATTCATACTGCATGCTCTGGATTTTCCATGAACACAGGAGACAGGAAATCCAGAAATAACCCCCACAACTTGTCTGAAGTCAGTTTCTACCTCCTTCAACAAATCTTTTGCAAAGAGCCACCGAGGAGAAACAAAGTTGACTCAGTCATGTCATCATATTTCTTCTTATCTTCTCTTGTGCATATTTATTTCATCATCTTCTGGTCCTAATACAAGGTAAGCAGCAAAAAGGTCGAAAGGGCTTATAAGGAGATGGCAAATGAAAAATAGTTTACTTACAGGGTAAAGGACACAAATAAAAAAACAGTGGCCATGACATACTTCAAGAAAAAGTGGATTTGTTGGCTTTTCACACTAATTATGCCCAATAGTGATGCTGCTCAAGGTGTGGGCCTAAGGACCAGCAGCATTAGCATCACCTGAGAGCTTGTTACAAATTGGCCACTTTCAACTCCTTTCAGTTGCCCCAACTTCCCTGGCCCTCTAAGAATTCTGAGATGGGGTATGCATGGTCATCGCCACTCCCAGCTGTTCAGAGTGAGTCTACATGAAGCAACAGGAGAGGATACTTGTGCTGATGGTGGGAAGGAACCAACATCTGTGGCTGTCCACTGGAGTTCAACAGACAGAGGTAAATTCTCAGGATAAGGAGAGAGAGGAACACCTTCAGAAGCTGATCCTAGTACACTGGGTACTTCCTCCTCACAAAATCACCTATGAAACACTAATTTTACCCCAAGTGTTTATTTTTCTCTTTCTGTTCTTCTATGTCTTGGACCAGGCCAAGGTGGCCCTCTCATCACGAAGAGTTTGGCTGTGTTGTATTGGTTGCACCAGACAGAAGGCCACGTCAATTCAAGGAGAGGGAATGTAGACTCCACATCTCAATGTGAGGAGTTTCAGTGAACTTGTGGTCATTTTTAAAAACCTCTACAGTATCCAGGAGATAAGTAGCACTGAGGGGACACTCTTTATTCAGTCCTAGATTGGACCATGTGTGCTGCCAAGGACTCCTCCTTCCTGTCCAGTGTGAGGCCTATAAAACGGCAATGCTCTTTCGTCCTTCTCTCCAGGCTCTGCACCATATCTTTCTTCACTGGATCTTAGAACTTGACCTAAAATGGGGAAGTAAGTGAAGACATAGGAAAAAGGGTTCTCCCTTACCCCCTTTCTCGCCACCCCTGTCTTTTTTGTAAGACTTAGATGGGCTAAGCCGCCCACTCTCTGTCTCCTTTCCCCTGAGCTGCTCGCTGGTCCTGCTCACATTTCCAAGAGCTGGAGAATGGTGTCTTACTGCATGAGCCCTCTGGGATCAGAAAGAATAAAAAGAGCAAACTATGCAGAAAAAAAAGGGCTCCCAGAGAGCCAAAAGAAAGCATGGGTTTGTTTGCCTTAAGCCAGTTCTATTTATATTTCCTATGTTCCACCCTAGCAGGGTGGTCTAATTGTGTGGCTCTGTGGACTCCAGAAATCCATTTTATTCTTGATCCGCACCAAAGCTGTTAACTCTGAGTGGGAGGAGGGAGTTTCGGTCCCCCACTTCTCTCCCTCATCAGAGTTACAGCATGTGCCATTTAGTTATTGTTGATCACCTACTTATTCTGTGTCAGTCACTATGCCACTTTCCACTCATTATCCTGTTTAAGGCTCATAAAACCCTCCGAGGTATACAATATTATCCCTGAGTCACAGGTGAGAAAACCCAAGGTTCAGTAAACTGAAATAATGTATTCTGGCTCACACTGTTAGTATAAAGCAAAACTTAAATAGGAACCAAGGCAATCTGACCTCAAAACCTGCAAGGGGCGATCTTGCTGTGTTTCTCACAGTTGAACCAGAGGGACAGTAGCAGTGATTATAAAACTACGAGAACAATATATTTATAGTCAGTTACACTGTTGCTTGGGACTTACGTGCAACTAACTGGTATAAATAACCAATATCAGTAAGAAAAGATGTTTAAGACAGGCTGAGTAATAATAATATTGGGATCTAACATCTACTATGAACTTATAATGTACCAGGAGCTAATGAAACATTTCACCTATATTAATTTGTGAATTACTCACAACACCCTGGGTGGTAGATACTATTATTATCATAATTTATAATTAAGTAAAATGAGGCACAGAGAAGATAAGTAACTTAGTAATTTGCCCAAAGTCAAACGGTAAATAATTGACATGGTAAAGACTTAAACACAGGCAGCCTGACTCAAGAGTCTAGACTCTTAATCATTATGCAATACTACCTCTCCTGATTGTACTGCCCTTGAAAGGTGAAATCATAGGTGTTATTAATCTTTCTAGAAAGGTGAAGGTATGTAGCCTACCCTAGAGGTACAGAGTATTAAAGATTTCAGAGCTATTTTGGTTAATGTGTTGCATCATCCGTGAAGAAATATTTTATTTTTACTAGCTCCATAGCAGTGCTTTTCACGCGGTAGATGCTCAAAAGCTGTTTTCATGATGGTCTTATTTTATTTGGTCGATCCTACTCTAGGAGCTTTAAGATTGTATTAAACAGCATGCTAAATAAAAGCAAATCATTTGCTTTCTGCTCAAATTTGTTGAACATATCAATGCATGAGGCTGTGTGCTAAGCATTTTGGGAAACACAAGATACAAAATCAGACATCGATAGGTCCCCAAAAGTTCCTAGTTCTGGGTGGATTACTATATATAAAATAGACCTCATCTGATTATTGCTTGTATCTTTCATCACTACCCTTTTCCTCTAGAAAGAGATTTATTTTTCTATATCTTATCCGTTAATTCTGGTGCTCTTAGATTGTCATCAGTTAGTCTTGTTCCAGATGCCTACCCCCACCACTTCTGTAGGTATGGGCCCCCACATGGAGATAGCTCTCTGCCTCTCAGTATTCCTCCCACCATGTCTGGGGAGTTGCATCTGCCAACACATTAGCCCACCACATCAAGTAGGAATACTTCTCTCTGATTTCCCAAGTCTTCTATATCTATTTCTGGCCCCACCATAATCTGGCAACTCCATCTTTCCCTGTCCCTATGTAAAGATCTTCTGTCAGGCAGACAGCTCCTTGTCCCCAGGAATCACCCCACACTCATGCCTACCTGCTTGCATTCGTTGGCTCACTCTTCCTTTTCCTCCTGCTACCAGCAGTGCTTGTGCCAGCCAAACTAACAGGTCATAGCCTTCTAGTAACAGGCACAAACTATTGCCTATATCAGCTTTGATTTCTCAACTCTATTGTTGTAATGTTGTGATTTATAATAAGGAATATATATATTTGTTCTGTGTTACTATTTCTGGCACAGAGCTCCCAAAACCCTTGACATTTTCGAAGATAAAAAACAGTACGGATGTGTTTTGTTATGTTAATGAGGCAACCCTTGGAACCCCACCATAAGGATTGGGCTTGGTTCCCAGAAGAACCAACCATGCGATGAGAGGGTTGGAACTTTCAGCCCCAAAAGGGGTTTGGAGAGCTTCTGGGCTGGTGAACATGTGGAGACTTAAGGAGCATGGTACACTTGGAGAGAGCACAGAAGCTCTATGCCCTTTCCCTGCACCTTGCCCTGTGCATGTCTTCTGTCTGACTGTCCCTGAGTGTTAAAAAAGAGAAATAATCCCAAATGGAGTCATTTGCACACACACCCCCACCGCCACTCCACACCAAGACTTAATTACAGTTCAACCTAGTCCAAAAATGTAACCTTTTAACAGTCAGTCAGGAATTTTCTGATTAGCACAGATGAAGTCATCTATCACATGAGCCCTCTCTGTCCCCTCACCCCAAAATGAGGTAATCTGAATGATAAGACCCACTGATCTTTCTCCTTGCCTGAAACAATCCTTTCTTCTCTTTTGCTAATAAATTCTTGCCCCACCCTCCTTCCTACAAAAACCTTCCATTTTTGTACAGCTCCTTTGAGCATCTCTACTTGTTAGATGAGATGCTGTTCAACTCATGAACCGCTTGATAAAGCTAATTAGATCTTCAGATTTACTCAGTTGAATTTTGTTTTCAACATGAAGTTATATCCTTTTATAATAAACCATAATCCAGTAAGTAAAATGTTTCTCTGAGTTCTGTGAGCCCCTCTAACAAACTAATCAAATTTAAGGAGGAGGTCTTTGGAACCTCTGATCTATAGCCATTTGGTCAGAAGTACAGGTGGCAACCTGGACTTTAACTTGGCATCTGAAGTGGTGGGGGTGGGGGGTACAGTCTTTGAGACTGAACCCCTTAACTTGTGGTTGCTGATGCTGTCTCTGAGTAGATAATGTCAGAATTGAGTTAAATCATAGGACCTCATGCTCATGTCTGAGAATTGCTTGGTGGTGAAACTCCCCCCAACACACACACATACACATCAAAATTGGTGACCAAAACACCCTGTTACTTGTCCATACCTTTAAAGCTCATGCCATCCTGCTGTAGCACTCCCTAATTCCTTTATGTTGCTGACATCTTCCACTATCTAACACTAGCTTTCCATTAAAATCAGATGATGTCTTTGTTCCAACCACAAATTTTTAGTGTATACCCCAGACCTACCAAATCAAAGTCTCTGTGGGGCAGGGGGCATCCAGCTGGCTCCACAGGTTCTCATTTTTAGCAAGTGCTATGGACTGAATTGTATCCCTTCAAAATTCATATATTAAAACCCTAACCCCCAGGGTAATTGTATTTGGAGATAAGGCTTTTAGGAGGAAATTAAGGTTAATAGAGATCATAAAATCATAATGGCGGAGTCCTAATCTAATAGGATTGGTGACCTTATAAGAAGAGAAAGAAGAGATATCTTTCTCTTTCTGTACACATGCAGTAAGGAAAGGCCATGTGAGCACACAGCAAAAAGGCATCCATTTACAAACCAGGAAGAAAGTTCTCGCCAGAAACCTATCATGCTGAACTTGGACTGCCAGCCTCCAGAATTGTAAGAAAACAAATTTGTGTTGTTTAAGCCACTCAGTCTATGATATTTTGTTATGGCAACCAAGCAAACTAAGATAGCAAGATTCTCAGAAGATTCTCATGAAGCCAGTGTGGAGCTATCTCCCTTCACTTTTTAGTCCAATAAAACCTTCCATTTATCTTTATAGATATAGCTAATGTGTAATCTACAGGATACCCTTACCAGACAATTCAGGCAGCACTTGGACCAGTGAAATCTCCTTGGACTAGCACTGGATTTACCATAGGCCTATGCTCACAATCTTTCTCTGCTTGCTCTGGACTATGCCCTGGATCAGAGTAAGCTCCAAAATAGCTTATATGTAGAAACTAAGGAGCAGAAGCACTATGAGTGGAAGAGAGAGTACTTATCAGGGGACTTGACTGTACTGCACTTTGTAAAAAGACTGACAAAAAAGTCAGTTATCCTCATTGAAGAGGGCTACATTACCACTTAAACATCACTGCTCTGTTCCTGTCTTTGTATCCTTGATTCTCCCCTATCCCTTCTTTAAAAAATAGATTCTGTGCTCCATCCCTACAGAACTTGATCAATTTAGGGGCAGTGACAGAATTTCTACTCTTGTTATGGATCTGTCTATAAAAACACATAGATGCAGATAGACTAAGCTGTGTTTCTTTCCCTCCTTTGGCCACAACCAAAGCACTGTTGATTTATGATCTCTTACTTCTTCAGTCCTGTGCTCCTTGTGTGAAATAACACTGGCTGTCATACTGGAGGACTGAAAGAGACTAGGGAAATGTAAACATAAATCAGGTCCAGGAAGATGGAGTAGACATACTTTGTCTATTTCTCCTGCTAAGTGCTATTAAGAGCTCTGGACATTATATATGAAATGAACATGCAAAAATTCTAAAAGGTGGAGAAAAGAAAACAGACTAGTTAGGGACCTCATGATGCAAAGAATAACACACTGGTGAGTTCCCTGAGTTTTCTTTTATCTCATATTTCCCGACTTGAAGCTTAAGAAGCCAGCAACCCAGAAACACCAATGGGTATGGTGGGAAAAAAGCCTAAGAAAAGCCTGTTCTTTCTAGGCAAAGGACCTACAAAGGGACAGCTTAATAAGATAGAAAACATTTATAAAATGATTGTTCTACTCCAGTTAAACACCACTGAAAAAACATGACCTCACTCCACCCACACCAGCAAAGGCCAAGGGGAGGAGTATAGCTTCCACCTTTGCAAAACCATAATGAACATCCCCTCCAAAACATGTTCAAGTAGAGAGCTGAGACTTTTATTCCTGCTAAGCAGTAATGAGTTTTCCTTCCACTGTGATGTCAAGGAGACCACCTGTGGGGCCTGGGCTTCCATGCCCTTGCAGCCGTAGCAAGGTGTCCCTTACATTCTCTACTGGAGTGGTATCAGAAGAGTCCTGAAGGAAAGTAATAAGACCATGCCTAACATTATGTCAACTGAAGCTGCAGGGAGAGCCAGAACTCCCACTCCCACCCAGCAAAAATGAGGAGCTCCTTCCCAACATGGATGCCAACAGAGGCCAAGTAGGGGACTTGGACTTCTATCTCCACTAATGAGGGGGCACTCCCTCCTTCCCATACTGGAATGGTGTCAAATAAAGTAAACTAAAACAGAAGGTTTAAATAAGATGCAGTCTCAGAACATAATGCAAAAATGTCCAGGTTTCAACTGAAAATTGCTCATCATAATGAGAACCAGGAAGATGCCAAAGTGAGCGACAAAAGACAACCAACAGATGCCAATACTGAGATGACAGAGATGTTGGAATTATTTGACAGATTTTAAAAGAGCCTTTATAAAATTACTTCAAAACATAATTATTAACACTCTTGAATAAAATAATAAAGAAAGGAAAGCCTCAGCAAAGAAACAGAAAGTCTCAGCAAGTAGATACAAGATTTAAAGAAGAATCAAATGAATATTTTGGAATGGGAAAATACAGCAACTGAAAATAAAAAGCTCCAATAGACAGGTTCAACAATAGACTGGAGTGGCTAGAAGAAAGATTCAGTGAACTGGGAAAAAGCACAATAGAAATTACCATCTGAACAAGAGAGAGAAAAAGTACTGGTAAAAAGAGCCTCAGAGGCATGTGCAACTATAACAAGAGCTTACATTCATGTCATCAGACTCCCAGAAAGAAAGGAGAAAGAGAGCAAGGCTAGGAATATACTGACAAAATAATGGCCGAAAACTTGTGGCAAGAAACAAACCTATATTCATTCAAGAAGTGAACCCAAGCGGCATAAATCCAAATAAGCTATGCCAATAAACATCATAATCAAACTAATGAAAACTGAAGACAAAAAAAAAATCCTGGAAAACAGCCAGAGAAAAATG
The DNA here is from genome assembly GCF_040802235.1 of Manis javanica. NCBI lineage: Eukaryota > Metazoa > Chordata > Mammalia > Pholidota > Manidae > Manis > Manis javanica. Next base: position 102,215,850 of record NC_133174.1, on the reverse strand, counting down.
GTACCTTACCTATAAGGGAAAGACAGTTAGAATAACATCAGATTACTCATCAGAATTACTGGAAGTTGGAATGAAGTGACTTTCAGTGCAGGAACTGAAAGAAAAAAAACTGTCAACCCAGAATCCTGCATAGTGAAAGTATCCTTCAGATTAAAGGAAAAAAAGGAAGACAAGTTTTCTATACCTTACATTAACTGCTAAAATGATAGCAGTAATAGACTATGATAAATTATGTATATATAACATAGAATCTAGGGCAACCAATAAAAAAGCTATATAAAGAGATATACTCAAAAACACTATAGAGAAATCAAAATGGAATTCTAAGAAATGTGCAAGTAGCCTATAAGAAGGCAGGAATGAGAAAACAAAGAAACAAAAAAAGTGAAGAAAACACAAATAAATGAAATGACAAACTTAAGTCCTAACATGACAGTATTTACATTAAAAGTTGATGGTCTAAATAAATCAGTTAAGATAAAGTTTTGCAGAGTGGATTATTTTTTTAGATGACCCAACGATATGCTGCCTGCAAGAAACTTAATTCAAATGTGACAGGACAGGCAATGGAAAGTAAAAAGGTGGATAAAGATATATCCTGCAAACCTTAATCAAAGTAAAGCATCAGATAAGCATCTAGACTTCCTAGAAAAGAGAATTACCAGGGAGAGAAAGGGAAATTATATAGTAATAAAAGGATTTCTCCATCCAGAAGACTGAATAATTCTAAATGTGCATGCACCAACAAACAGAGCCACAAAATTCACGAAGCAAAAACTGGTAGAACTAAAATAAAAAATAGACAAGTCTACAATTATAGTCAGAGGCTTCAACAACCCTCTGCCAAGTGACAGAACAACTAGACAGAAAATCAGCAAACATAGAAGAGCACAAAAACACCATCAACCATCAGGGACCAATCAATATTTATAGACTTACTATTACAGAATGTGTATTTAACAACAGCAGAATACACATTCATTTCATGTGCCCACAGAACAAGCCAAGATAGATTATATCCTGGGCCGTAAAATAAACCTTAGCATATTATAAGGAGTAGAAATTATACAAAGTGTATTCTCTGACCACAAAAGAATCAAACAAGAAATTTAATAACAGAAAAAGAATAGGAAAATCAATGAACACTTGGAAACTAAACAACATAATTCTAAATAATCCGTGGGACAAAGATAAATAAAAAATACATAGAAATGAGTGAAAATGAAAACACAACATATCAAAATTTGTGGAACTGGCTAAAGCCAGGCTGAAAGGGAAATTTAAGCACCAAGTGCATACAATATCTCAAACCAATAATCGAAGCTCCTACATCAAGAACCTAAAATCAAGTTGACAACAAAGAATAAACACAAATTACTGATATCAGGAATGAAACAGAAGATATCACTACAGACTACAGACATCAAAAGGATAAGGGGATACCACAAGTAACTGTACACACATAAATTTGTTCACTTACACTAAATGGACCTACTTGAAAAACAGATAATCACAATTCACCTAATATGAAATCAATAATAGCCCTATAACTAGTAATGAAATTGAATTAGTAATTTAAAAACTCCAAAAAGAAATCTCTAAACCCAGATGGCTTTATGGAGGATTTTACCAAATGTTTAAAGAAGAACAAACACAATCTCTTTCAAAAAATAAAAGAGAGTTCTTCCCAATTCATTTTATGAAGTTAGAATTTCCCTAACACTCAAAGAAGGCAAAGATAGTATGGAAGGAAGGAAGGAAGGAAGGAAGGAAGGAAGGAAGGAAGGAAGGAAGGAAGGAAGGAAGGAAGGAAGGAAGGAAGGAAGGGAGGGAGGGAGGAAGGGAGGGGGGGAGGGAGGGAGGGAGGGAGGGAGGGAGGGAGGGAGGGAGGGAGGGAGGGAGGGAGGGAAGGAAGAAAGATGTGTGTTATTTGGGCAGATGTGTGGGAATCATCAAAGTGGTCATCCCTTTCCCCTTCTCCTTCTGCCCCTGCCCACCAGATTCCTATCCCACCCCACCCCACCGCATCCTTATCTGCATTTAGGTTTTGCATGTATGCTGTAGAGTCTTCCCGGCACCTAGCTGGGATCAGTGCCTTCCCGTAAGGCTAGGATCTGGGAACGGATTTCGGGTTTCAATGTAGGGGAAAGGACAGGGAGAGGATTTGGAAGATTCTGAGTAACAGCGTGAGGGCTTTGCTACATCCCTGATAAAACACACAGTACATAACCTAGGAAATGAGAGAAGGGCTCCTGGGACATGGTCGTGCTTGTTTTTTCTGTTCTTTTTTTGAACTCGCCCACATAGCTTTATAAATGAATCTGAAAATAGGTATTTGGCTCCCTTTTCTTTTTGAGAAATGCTGATTTTTGTCTTCTGAGAAATGAGTGCCTTCACCCACCCCCAAGCAGTAAATCAAAGCTATAAAAGTCATTTCAAAGACACCAAGGTTTGCCCTTGATTAATTTTTATTTCACATTGTTCTTACCTAATACTGAAAGCATGTGTTGTATTTCAGTTTTAAATGAGACCTGCTGGCTTGGATTCATGAAGGATCTTCCTTTTTGTTTGGTTTTTGGTTCTAGGGTTTTTTTTTTTTTTGGAGGGGAAGATCCAGTTAAATTTTTCCAGCATTTTATCATGAAACTTCCAAAGATACAGAACAGAAAAGTTGAAAGAATTTTTCGGTGAGCACCTATATATTCACCAGCTAGATTCTACAATTTACATTTTATTGAGCTTGCTTTATGACATACTTTTCCAACTAGCCAGCCTGTCTATACCTTCATCAATCTATTGTATTATTGTTTTGCAGCATTTCAAAGTAAGTTGCAGACTGCAGTATACTTGCCCTAAACACTTCAGTGTGCATGTCATTAGCTAGAGTTCAATAATTGTCTAAGGTTCCGTTTTCCTTTTGATGTAAGTTTATATACAACAAATGTACAGATCGTAAGTGGTACATTGGCTAGGTTTTGATATATACATAAAAGTGTGTAACCCAAACCTCTGTCAAGATACAGAATATGATCATCAGAAATTTTTCACATATCCCTTCGCAGTCATTACCCCCAACACCCTCCTCAGGTAACCAGTGTTCTGGAATCATACAGAATGTACTGTTTATGAAAGGCTTCTTTCACTCAGCATAATGTATTTGAGAGTTATCCATGTTGCTGTGTATCAGTAGTTCATCCCTTTTTATTGCTCAGTAATATTTCACTGAGTGTATTACAGTTCATCCATTCTTCTCTTGATGAATACCTGCCCTGTTTCTAGCATTTTGCTATTACAAATAAAGCTGCTATTGTTGCTTTTTTGTGTTAATAAGAGCATCCCATTTGAGGAAGTAACCTAGAACATTTCAAGTGCACGAGTCTAGGTGGGGAACATGGTTGTCTCCCAGATGGGATGGTGTTCTGGTGAAATGGACTTTAGCTTAGTGGTTGGTGTCCTGAGATGGTATCAGGCCCTAGCCTCCCTGTAGCCTGGAACAAATGGATATCCATGCCCCTGGCTACACTTCCTCTTGACCCATAAATTGCTCTGTGGGAGCAGGCCTGACTGCATTCAAAAATTGCTTTCAATGTGTGGTTTAACCTTCAAAAACTCCATTTGGTCATTTTCTTTCATTGTCTTCAGGGTAACACTAGCTTCTACCGTGTTTAGTGTAGACAACTGCAACAGGCAGTCACCTATTATCACAGAGTCACTGTATAATAATTATATTGTTTTAATTTAAAAATTAGCATAAAATAAACCTGATTTGGGAGGTACATACTTGTGTGAATTTTAACACATTGTGGAAAAAAATTGTACTTTAATGGAGAATTATGCATTATCTATAGCACACTCTTCCGGGCTGGCTGATTCAGGCCTGCTCATTGTCTTAGAGCAGTTTTACAAAGAGCAAAATTATTTTGTAAATTGTAGATAACTGATAAACATGCAAATTCTGTTTTGTCCACTGAGTTTTGATTGACTTCCCTCCTTCCTGTGGAAAAACCAGTTTCACCTCTATTTGCAATTCAATTCCTTCATATAAATTCATGGATTTTCCACTTTTCCTTTGAACCAGTTATAACATGCACCTGTGTCCATCATATGAGCAAAATAAATCTTTTTTATGGAAAATAAGTCATGCGTAATATTATATTAGTTTCAGGTGTATAACATAGTGATACAATATTTATGTACATTATGAAATGCTCACAAGTATAGTTACCATCTGTTACTATACAAAGTTATTACAATATTATTGACTATATTCCCTGCACTGTAATTACATCCCTGTGTCTTATTTATTTTATAACTAGAAGATTGTACCTCTTAATCCCCTTTACCTATTTTGCCCATCCCTCCACCCTCCATCCCATAGCAACCACCAGTTTGTTCTCTGTATCTATGAGTCTATTTTTATTTTGTTTTATTTGTTTTGTTTTTCAGATTCTACATATAAATGAACTCATATGGTATTTGTCTTTCTCTGTCTTATTTCACTTAGCATAATACCCTTTAGGTTTCTCCATGTTGTTGAAAATGAAAAATGAATTCATTCTTTTTTATGGCTGAGTATATTCCAATGTGTACATACACTGCCTCTCTTCTATCCACTCATCAGTGGACATTTAGGTTGCTTCCATATCTTGGCTATTGTAAATAATGCTGTGATGAACATAGGGTGCATACATCTTTTCTAATTAAATTTAATTTTCTTTAGGTAAATACCCAGAGCTGGAATTACTGGGTTGTATAGTATTCCTACTTTAAATTTACTGAGGGAACCCCAAACTGTGTTCTGTAGTGACTGCAGCAATTTACTTTCCCACCAGCAGTGCACAAGGGTTCCCTTTTCTCCACATCCTTGGCAACACTTGTCATTTCTTGTCTTTTTGATAACAGCCATTTTGACAGGTGTGAGGTGCTATCTCATGGTGGTTTTGATCTGCATTTCCCTGGTGATTAGTGATGTTGAGCATCTTTTCATGTGCCTATTGGAACCTCTATATCTTCTTTGGAAAGATGTCTGTTCAGGCCCTCTGCCCATTTTTTAACTGGATTGTTTGGTTTTTTTTGACATTGAGTCATATGAGTTCCTTATACATTTTGGATGTTAACCCCTTATCGAATATGTCATTTACAAATATCTTTTCCCATTTAGTACATTCCTTCCTCATTTTGTTGATGGTGTCCTTTGCTGTATAGAAGCTTTAGTCTGATGTAGTCCCATTTGTTTATTTTTGCTTTTGTTGTCTTTGAGGAAACATCCAAAAACATGTCACTCAGACACTGTGATTAGGTTCTGAGGTCAGGTCAGAGAAGGCCACACTGCTTCTACTTGGTTCTCTTGGAACATTCACTCTCTGGGTTCTCCCATGGAGAGGGCACATAGACATACTATAGTTAACTACAGTCTCCACTAAGCAACCTTCGAGTTATTCCAGCTCACATGACAGACGTGGGTGAAGAAGTCATTAAATGCTTCCAGTCCAGCCATCTGCATCATCCCCAGCCATTAAAGACTTGCCAGCTGAGGCCCCAGACATTATAAAACAGAGAGAACCCATTCTTCATGCATACACAGACTTTTGTGTGAACAGAAGTTTTCATTTCTCTAGGGTAAATACCTGTGAGTAGGGTCATTCAGTCACATGCTAAGTATATGTTTAACTTTATAAGAAACCACCAAACCGTTTTCTAGAGTGTCTGCACAGATTTGCATTCCCACTAGTAATATATGAGAGTCCGGGTGCTTGCCATATTCACCAGCACTAGGGGTTGCCCTTCTGTTGTGTTTGAGCCGTTTAGTACAGTGATATCTCATTGTGGCTTTAATTTGCATCTTCCTAATGGAAAATGATACAGAACATTTGTTTTCATGTCCTTATTTGCCATCCGCATATCCTTTTTAGTAAAATGCCTGTTCAAGGTTTTTGCCACTTTTTAATCAGTTGTCTCAGGCTGACATTTAAAAAAGTTAAATCTGATAACGTCCCGTGTCTCCCCTTCCCCCCAACATGACATTTATTTCTCATTTTTCATTCAGTTTTCTTTTTGATGTGCTTTCACTGAGTTTTGACATATGCGTGTACCTGGGGAAACTAAAGCCCTGTGGAGTGATACAAAATCATTACCCCAGAAAGTTCACTCACGCTCCTTCTGGTTAGTCCCTATCCCCAACTCCCCGCAAAGTAATCAGCATTCTGATTTTTCTCACCATTGGTCCTGCCTGATGTAAATAGAATCATACGAAATGTGTTCTTTCGTGTAAGACTTCTTTACGTAGCATAATGTTTTTGAGAATCATCCACCCTGCACGTATCAATGGTTCCTTCCTTTTTACTGCTGAGTGGTATTCCCTTGTATGACTAGGTCACAGCTTGTTAATCCATTCTTCTACTGATGAGCACTTGGGCTGTTTCCAATTTGGGCTATTATGAATAAAGCTGCTGTGAACAATCATGTACAAGTCTTTTTCTGGAAATATGATTTCATTTATCTTGGGTAAATATCTAATAGTTGAATTGCTCAATCATAATATAAATCTATATGTAACTTTGTAAGGAACTGCGGATCTTTATCCAAATGGAAAGAAATACTTCTTTCATCCAAGATACCTTAGGCATCTCTGACTCATGGGTTTCCCAGGAATAGAAGTGCCCTTTGTTGTGGAAATTGTGGAGGTGGAATGATTCCCACCCCCTTCCTGGATCAGAACTGGTTCAAGAATATATGTGCCTCTCCTAGCAGCTCTGCCCTCACAGCTGTCAGCCCTGGTCAGGGGGTGGTGGGGAGGTTTAATTATAATGCTTCTGACAGTTTCTGAGCAGAGAGCCCAGTGCCTGCTACACCAACAGCTGGGCTCAGCCTGAAGCTGCCAGGCTGAAAACGCCCCAGTCTCTGGCTCTTCCTCAGGAGGCCTGCTTAATGGTGTAAGAAGTTCATGTTCCCACAGGCTCAGTGCTGGTCAGGTACAGGTTGAGGGCACACCCCAGCTTAAGAGGCTTACATCACTCCTCATCTTACCACTGGTTAGCTGCCACGCGGGATATAGCCGAGCAGAGCCCAAACCACCGGAGAATGGAGTCCTTGGCACAACCCAAGTTCTCAGAGCTTGTCTCGTTTGAACATACATCTACTTACTGGCGCTGCTTATGTCCCTCTAGGAGCCATTTATATGTCCTCTGACTTCTTTGTCCCGTGACTAATTAGGAAAGCAGGGGTGCAAGATGCTGTGTGAGGTGGAGCCCTCTTGTTTTTGCCTTTCCAGAAATGCTCTTTACTTCCTCCCACAGCACTTTAGCAGTGCCTCTTTTATGGCACTGTGCACTTTCTACCCCGCATCACTGCTATTTGAAGTTATTTGTATATTTAATATTCTGCCTTGTTCCTGAAAGGATTTGTAGTGATTTGTAACAATAACTCAAGTACAAATAGGTGCCATGAGTTAAAAGTGGAATGAAAGAAAATGAGGGTGGGGACATAATATGGAACCAGGAATGCTAATCTTGTACACTTCTTAGCACTTTTCATAAATAGTGAGTGCCATAAGGGAAGAACTCTTTAGGCATCTTTGTATTTCTAATAGGGCCTAGCCCACTTTTTTTAAACTGCTTTATTGAGATATAATTCACATACCACAAAATTCACCCATTGAAGTGTAAAATGCAACGGTTTTAAGTATTTTCACAGAACTGTGCAGCCATCATCACTCTCTTCATCACCCCACAGAGAAACCCCATACCCATTAGCAGTCACTCCCCACTCCCTCCTACCCCAAGCCCCTGGCAATCTTTGGTCTGTTTTCTGCCTCTATAGATTTGCCTATTCTGGATATTTCATATAAATGGGCACATACAACATATGGCCTTTCATGATTTCCTTCATTTAGCATAATATTTTCATGGTTCATCCATGCTATAATATGTATAGTACTTGGTTTCTTTTTTATGGCTGCATAATGTTCCATTATATGGATATAACATATTTTGTTTATCCATTCATCTACTGATGGTCATTTAGGTTATTACCACCTTTTGGCTATTATGAATAATGCTACTATGCACATTTGTGTACACATTCTTCTGTACAAATGTTTTAATTTTTCTTGGATATATGCTTAAGACTGGAATTGCCGGGTCATACAGTAACTGTACATTTAACCATTGAGAAACTGCCAGACTGTGTTCCACAGTGGCTGCACCATTTTACATTCTCATCACCAGGGCATGAGTATTCCAATTTCTCCATTCCTGCCAATATTTTTCATTATCTGTCTTTATGGTTCTGCCATCTTAGTGGATGTGAAGTAGTATCTCATTTTGTTTTTGATTTTCTTTTCCCTAATGACTAAAGATGTTAAACATGTCTTCATGTCCTTATTGGCCATTTCTGTATCTTATTTGAAGAAACATCTATCATATATTTTGCTTATTTTTAATTGCGTTGTTTATTTTTGAGTTGCTTAAGTTCTTTATATACCCTGCATACAAGACCCTTGTCGGCTATATGATTTGCCAATAATTTCTCCTACTGCATGGGTTGCCTTTTCATATCTTGATATATCAAATGATATCTTGATCATATCATTTGAAACAGAAATGTTTTTAATCTTGGTGTAGTCCAATGTATCTATTTTTTCTTTCATCATTTCTGCTTTTGATGTTGTATGTACAAAGTTTTGATTAACCCAAGGTCACAAAGATTTCCCAGACCTTTCTTGAACAGACTGGACATGAAATGCTTATTTACAACAGCTAGCATTTGTTGAGCACTTGCTTTGAGCTTGACATTATGCCATGCATTGTCCAGAGGGTATCATTGTCAGTAATGGCAACAATAAATAGTAACTTTATTGAGCTCTTATATGAATGATCTCATTTAATGCTCCACAGCAAGTCTTTGCAGCATATGCATATCTCTATTTTACAGGTAGAGAAACTAAGGATCAGAGATATTATCTGCATATGATGCCTAGAATTGCTGTAGCCATCTCCTGGCCATGAAATGAGACATTGGTGTCAAGCTGTGAGGGACAGAAGGGAAATATGGAAAGGATCGGCTACTGATGAGATACTGAATCAAAAGCTAACTAATATCAACCACAATGTTCACAGGTGACATTTATTCAGAACTTAACAAGAGCTATCTCATTTAATAGTCACAACACATCTTCAAGGAAAAATGTATTATGTGGACAACACTATAAGGCTTACAAATGTTCCGTACTATAGCAAACCCTGTTGGTCTTTTCCATTTTTTCCTTACTAATAGAACCCCAATTTTTTCACCATCGTCTTGGTAGCCATGACTTCAGGGTTTGGGAAGGCTGAACTCTTTCCCATCCTGAGGAGGTGAATCACGATTAATTTCCTTCCTTCAGGTTCCATTGGCCAGGAATAGTTTCATTTCCAAACAGAAACCAACTACTGGCAAAGGGAATGAGACCACTGACTGGTTAAAACCAACTACTGGCAAAGGGAATGAGACCACTGACTGGGGAGGATGGGTAAAACCAACTACTGGCTAAAATCAACTACTGGCAAAGGGAATGAGACCACTGACTGGGGAGGATGGGTGGGAAGGGAGGGGGAAAAGGGGGCATTAGGATTAGCACACATAATGTGGAGGGGGGGCACAGGGAAGGCAGTGCAACATAGAGAAGACAAGTAGTGATTCTAGAGCATGTTACTACGCTGATGGACAGCGACTGTAATGGGGTATGTGGGGGGGACTTGATAATGGGGGGAGTCTAGTAACCATAATGTTGTTCATCTAATTGTACATTAATGATAACAAAATTTTTAAAAATGGATGGTTCTGCATGTGATGCCTAAAACACATGTAACCTTTTGGCTCATATGAGCAGGCATTGCTGACAAAATGGGGAGGGCAGATGGGATAAATGGAAAGCACTGGATCCCTGATGAGCCACTGAATTAAGAATCCTAGAATTGTCTTACATCCAGATTTGTTGTTTAAGCCACTTTTCAGTGGTCCTTCTGTTACTGGCAGCTAAATTCATCCTTTCTAATCCAAACACATAGGTAGTAAATGGCAAAGCCAGGAATCAAACCAAGGTCTGTCTGACTCCAAAGCCTAATCACTGTGTAAAGTGTCAGAGTTCACAGAATAGGTGAACTTTCAATGCAGGACTAACAGCCTGTGATATTATATCATATAAGATCCTGTAGGAAAGAAATTATTTTGTATTGGTAAAGCATATGCTTATAAATTTAGAAAAGAAACTTAGATGTCCTGATCCAACCTCCCACTTGGTGCAGGAATTCCTTCTCTAACATCTCTAACCAGTGAACCCTCTAGTCTACTTGATCTTCTCAGTGGAGAGGTAATAATTGTAATGGGGAAAAGTTACACTTTGGAATCTGACCTGTCCCTGAATCCTGACTCTACTACTACCTTAGCCTTTTTGAGTCTAAATTTGTGAGATGGGCACAATAATAGCCACTCAAGTTTGTGGTGATGGTTAGTATGATAATGAATATAAAAAGTCAGACACAAAATAAATTATAGAGATGTCATTATTTCATAAGGCAGGTCATTCTGTTGTTGGAAATAGTCATTACTAATGAAAATAAATTGAGCTCCTATCCAAGCATATGGGAAGAGGGGAACACAGTTCTTATTTTTGAGGACTAAAGAATTTTGAAGGGTGCTTAAGAGTAACAATTGTACTATTCTATAGGCAGAGGGAGCTTTGGAATCCCATCTGACATTTGCCCTTTGAATTGACAAATTCGGATTATATGAAGGACTGTATTTTTCTACATAGCTGCAACAATCTCTCTCACCTCATGTGTTCTTCTTAAGTGACTTCAATATTTGTCCCATTGAAGGGTAGACTCTCTGTCTCCTGCTCTCAAATCTGGGTGAGGGCTTATGACTGCTCCAATCAATAACATCCAGTAGAAGTGATTTTTTTATGAAGGTATTATTGATATACACTCTTATGAAGGTTTCACATGAAAAAACAATGTGGTTACTACATTTACCCATATTACCAAGTCCCCACCCATACCCCAATGCAGTCACTGTCCATCAGTGTAGTAAGATGCCACAGATTCACTATTTGCCTTCTCTGTGCTACACTGTCTCCCCTGTGACCCCCCCACACCATGTGTACTAAACATAATAACCCTCAATCCTCTTCTCCCTCCCTCCCCACCCGCACTCACACACCCCTCCCCTTGGTAATCAGTAGTTCCTTCTTGGAGTCTCTGAGTCTGCTGCTATTTTGTTTCTTCAGTTTTGCTTCATTGTTATACTCCACAAATAAGGAAATCAGAAGTGATACTATATTATTTCTGAAGCTAGGTCATAATAAAGATACAGCTTATTTGACACACTTGATCTGGGAAGGTCAGCCATCACGCTGTGAGGCAATTCAAACACACTCAAGTAGAGAGACCACATACAGAGGCTCAATATGGAGGGGAATGGAGGCCTCCAGCTGACAGATAGCATCAACTACCGGGCATATGAATGAACTAGCCTGGAGATGATCCCAGCTCCTAGCCTCTGAGTATTCTAGTTGAGGCCCCAGAAATTATGAAACAAAGACAAGGTATACCTACTGCACCCTGTCCAAATTCCTGACCCACAGAATCCATGAACATAAATGGTTGCTTTATGCCTCTAAGTTTTGGGGTAATTAGTTATGAAGCCATAGTAATTGAAATAGGTTACATACACATAAAAATTCAATAACATATTTATATGGTAATTTTTAAGCACAGCTCTATGAATCATAGTTATTTTTTAATATCACCAACTATGAGCCCAGAATTTTGCATGTGTTATTTCATTTGCATGCAGGATTGGCCCTATTATTATCCACATGTTATAGGTGAGTAAACTGAAGCTCAGTGAGATTAAGTAACTTGCTTGGGGTCATGCAGTTAAAAGTGTATACTCTTTCCACTACGTCACATGGCTTCTTAAGGAAGAACTATATTTCAAACATGCAACAAAAGATAGAACCTCTAGGATTTGATTATGGAAATCTCATTCAAATTTCCCATTTTTATCCCTTCCAACTTCCATAAAGCCACTTTCACTAAATGCCTATAATTATTGCTTTAGCTTCTGGTTAGTTTCCCTGCTTTCAGCTTTCCAGGGTGCAAAGTCCTGCACTCTCTACCATACTGAGTTTCCTAAAGCACCAAGTTAGGTCTGTCTCTCAACCATTTGACTTAATAGCTTTATCCAAAAGCCTCTTTCTTTCTGAAAGACTCAATCAGGAATACCAACTCTTCAAAGGCAGGATCTTCCACTTCCTTTTTGTCTTTTCATCATTGCACCCCTCAGTGCCTAGCACAGAGCCTGGTACATAGCAGATGCTCAGGAAATATTTTGTGGAATGAAGTCTCTTGAATACACTAATGGATAAGTCTGTTTTCTGCCTTCTTTCACTGTGTTTCACATGAGGATAGTTTAGACCAGGAATGATCTCTGGGACTAGCTATAGATGAAAAGGTACTTTCTAGAATTTGTTTCCTGGGACTTAAACTAAAACAGTGACCACAGGCATCCTTCATGCTCTTCTAAACTTCTGGGAAAATCTACATAAATTTCCACATTGCCTTTGTTGGGATGGAGAACGAGAACACAATGTTCTGCTTGTTCAAACAAAATTTATGGGTAGCACCTTTCACTGACTTATGCTTGCCAAACTTTCTTCCAGCTGGGAGATAAGTTGTACCTCCTATTTGTAAAATTAATTTTTAATTCTGTAAATGGTATATAAATGATTAAGCATTATTTCCTTAGCATCATTACTTTCCACAAATTATTTTTCTTTTTGCTGGAGTATATTTTCTAATAATTCTGAGAGTTTCTATGCATGATAAGTTTTTTGGGTTCTTATATGCCTGAAATGCCTTTATTTCTCCTTCCTACATATACAGTACTTTGGCTTGGTATTACATCCCAGGTTCAACATCATTTTCACTCAATGGCTTGACGACATTGCTCCACTGCTTTTCCATGTCTAGAAGTCCAATGCCAAACTTGTTCTTGTTCCATTGTAGGTAGTCTTCATTTTCCTTTGCAAGATTTTACTAATTTCATGGTTTTCTTGATGTTATAAAATTTCACTGTACTGTGTCTAGATTTAGAGTTTTTTTAAATTTACTATTCTTGTTTTTATAAGTCATCCTTCTTGGCACTTATAAAGCCTTTCCAATCTTCAGATTCATAACTTCAATTCTGGAGAGTTTTTGTTTTGGTTTCTTTGGGAACTCCTTTTAGACAAGTGTGGAAATTTCTTGATTAGTCTATCCTTTATGTGTCTCACCTTTTCTTTCCTACTTTCTATCCCTCCATCCTTTATCCTATGCTCTGGGAGAATATGTCAGTCCAGTTTTCCTGCTCACTGATTTAATCTTTGTTTGTAACCATTACAAATCTTTGTCCAGTTCATCTATTGACCTTTAAATTTCACCTGTTATTTCTTGTTTTAAATCTCTTATTTTTTCAAATTTACCTATTGTCGTTTCATAATTACTTGTTCTTTCATGGATGGATGTTATATTTTTTTCTTATTCTGAGGTTATTATTACCATTTTATATTCATGTTCTGAGGACTCCATTCTATTTCTCTGATAAAAGTCCTTTCATTTGTTGAGTTTATTGTCTCTATTTCATGGAATTTGCTTTGTTTGAATGTGTGCGGATTCTCTTATTACATGCTTCTCTCTGCAGTGAAGGTTTCTTTTTAGATTATCTGCTCCCTCTGTTTATGCAGCTTGCTTCAGAGAATAGAGGAATAGATGTAGCTGCTGTTTTCAGAGTGGGTGAGATGGAGAACATGCCATAGACGGGGCAACTTGATGACTGTGCGCCTCTCTATTTCTTGTAAATGTTCTCAACTGCTTGACCATCACCCAAGATTAAATTAGAGCCTCTCACTGTCTTAGTCCCATACCCACTGATTTCACTCGAAGACAGATTCCCTCTATTATTACTTGCTGGTCCATGTGGCGGCAAGAGGGATGGACAGAAGTTGTCTTCTGGCTTTCTTCTTGTGATACTGAGTAGCTACCTCTAAGACCACTCTTTCATCCTAATTTTTACTTTTTGGCATGGAGACACCCTGGGGTCCTTTCACCATCTATTAGAATACTCTATCATGCTTTCTCATGCATGTCCTGGGCTGTAGTTTCCTTCTTTAATTTGAATCCATCTACTTCTCTTTGCTCAAGGATTCCTCTCAGTTTTTGGCCCACCAAGAGTGATCTCAAGCATGACCATGTATTGAATCATTTTTATGTTGTGCCAGGTAGAATAAAGTGGAGAAACTGTAAATAGCAGTGGCTCAAGGAAGGTAAACCTTATTTCTCTAGCACATAAAGTTGGTAAAAAAAAGTTCCCCAGTGCTGATATGGTTGCTCCATGATCACCAGCTTCCTGTCTGCCTAGTTCTGCCATTCTCCATACCTGGCTTCCACTTCCTCATGCAGTATGGCTGCTTGAACACAAATCATGTCATTAACATTTGAGCCAGTAGGAAGGAGAAAAGGCAAAAAGGGGTGTGGTTCCTCTCTCTAAGGATACTTCCCATGTGTTATACATGATACTTCTATATTCTGGGAGTATAGTAAATGCATTGTTGTACATACCATGCCTACTACAAGGAACTTCGAATATGATGTTTCATTTATTCCTCAGTATAACCCTTATATTATCCCTAGTTTATAGATAAACTCCACTAACTTGCCCAAGGTCATGCAACTAATAAGCTGTGAAGCTTGGACCTGAACTCAGATCTGACTCCAAAGCTACCTTACTAGGTTCTTTCCACTATACCAGTGGGTCTCAACCTTGGCTGTACATTAGAACCACCAGCGTAGCTTTAAAATGTACTAATGCTTGGGAACCACACGAGATCAATTAAGTCATAGTCAAGAATATTTTGTAGAAGCTTCCCATTTGATTCTGTTTCAAAGCTAGAGTTGAGTATATTGCATTTTCTAACTTGTTTCTTTTTGCCTTTGTATGCTATATGTACCTCTGCCAAATATTTTCCTGATTAGCTGATTGCTAACATCCTCCTTAGGGTTTTACTTGTCTGTTTAATTTTTTATTATTATTTTAAAGAAATATAGAAAATTCATGTTTGCTTAATTCATATTTGCTTTGTATTTTAACATATCATTAAGAAATATATCATACATGCAAAACTGTACAGATTTTGAAAATCATTTCTGTCATCAGTCATATTAATAGACTACAGAAGAAAAATCACATGATCAAATTAAACGATGCAGAAAAAGCATTTGACAAAATTCAACATTCACTCATAATTTTAAAAAAATCCTCATGCACTTTCTGGGTGCCTGCAGGGGGAGCCATGTAGGCCTGTGGGACCCCCAGAGGCCCCCAGACTTCTGAATCCCACTGTAGGACAGGGCTCCCAGGCCCCTACTTAGTGCATTGGGAATGAACAGCCTTGCTGTTTGATCTAGTTATTTCTTTAAGAAACATCTTTTCAAGAGTCAAAAATCTTTTTGAGAATTTTATAAAAGCTCTGATTTCCCCTACCCCCGAAATGATATGTAAATTAAGAGATAAGCAAATTTTTAAATCTAAAAAAATAAATTTAAGAAACACCCTCAGAAAACTCTAGGGATAGAGAGGAACTTGCTCAACTTGATACCGAACATCTATAAAATAAAACAAAACACCTTACAGTTAGTACGACACTTAACGATGAAAGTCTAAATGCTACTACTGAAAACTACTCTCCAAATTGTACCAATTTATGTTTCTTCTAACACATTATGAGAGTTCCAGCTGTTTTTTTGTCTTTGCCTATGCTTGGTATGCTATATCTCAAAAAGTTTTCTTATTCTAATGGTTTTTGAAATACGTAATTTATGTTTTAACTTGGATTTCCCTAGATATGTGTGAGGTTGGGCATATTTTCACATGTTTATTGGCCATTAGAGTTTCCTCTTCTATGAATAACCTGGACATATACTTTGTTCATTTTTTTCTCTTGTAGTTTTGCCTTATTATTGATATGATAGAATTACATTATTAATTATAAATAAGTTATATTATATATTATATATACCATATCTATCAGGACATTAATCCTTTGTCAGTTACATAAAATTCAAATATTTTCTCTCAGTTTGCTACTTATCTTTTAATGTTTAATGCTATCTTTTGCCCTCAGAAGCTTTAAATTTTCATGTAATCAAATTTACCAGTGTTTTGCTAGAAGATTTCTTCTTTTTGCATCTTGGCTAAGAAAGTCTTTCTTACCATAAAGACCTAAAGAGAATCTTCTACTCAGGTCTTTAAAATATCTGGAGTTTATTTTTATGTATGATGAGAGATGGGAATCAAATTTAATTTTTTTCCATATCGAAGTTAATTGTCCCAATACCATCTACTGAATATTCCATGCTTTCCTTACCCTATACAGCTAAACAAATACCCAAACCGACTATGGGCTAGACAGTGTTCTAGGCACTTTGAACACAGCATTAAAAACAAACTAAAATATTACTTTTGGTATTGTGATTCTATTTCATTAAAGTGGTCAGAATATCCCTGACTTTTGGGACTTATATTCTACTTTGGGGAGATCTATGATTGAACATAATAAATAGGTATATTATGCAGTAAGTGGGAAGGTGGTAAATGTTATGGAAAAAATAGAGCAGGGTAAAGGAACTTGGGGGTATTAGGTTGGGAGGGATGGTTGTAACTTTAAATAGAGTGGTCTGGGTTGATTTTGTTGAAAAGTTGACATTTGGTCAAAGACTTGAAAGAAGTGAGGGAATTGGCATGTGAATATTTGGGGGTTAATAAAAGCTAATACTCACAGATACTATGTGCCAGATTTTGTTTTAAGCACTTTACATATATTTACTCATTTAATCCTCACAAAAGCAGATACTTCACAATGACCAATATCTGTGAATTTCACAAAAGTTTCCGGTGGGGTTTTTCTTGGAATTTCTTCATACAGAGAGAGACACATTACTTTGAGGGAGGCCTGATACTCTTACAACATTGCATCTTGCCATCCCGGAGCACAGTCTAGCTTCATATTTATTCACAGCTTCTGTTATGTTCTTCAGTAGTTCGATGGTTTTTCTCAATAAACACTAAAGAAAACGGACTTTAAACTATTTTATGTAGCTCATCACTTCAAACATTTTTTACTACAAAACCTTTTTTCTGTTTTTAAAGAATACCTCTGAATATCCACATACCTTACACTGGGAAACACTGATCTTGTTCACCCCTCTGCTCTCTGGTGTATACAAAGCAAATTCATCCATCCTAGACTGTCTCCCAAAGACATTTTACAGCAACCACAGTACTGTTGAAAAACTTGTATCATGGGGAAATTTCCCCTAAAATCGATTCCAAATCTTTTATGTTTAAGTTTTACCGTCCCATCCATTCTTGTATGCTCACCAGAAGTAAAATGATTTCGAGTTCTGATACAAAATCAACTGCTACATATTTATGGAATGCTTATGATATGCAAGAAAAAACTTTAAGACATTAGCTTTGCTGGACAAGGAGGTTGCAACCAACTTGGAATTTCCAGGATATTTCCCTGTGCCTATTCCTTGATATTTCTCTGCCCTTGACCTGAATAACCCTGACTTTTCAAGAGGTGGCCACAATGTAAGGCAGAAACAAATGGGACAGAATAGGCGGACACATGCATTCCCTTAAGGCACTTATTTAGAAACCGGGGTAACAGTAGCAAGGTGTTGGGAGGACTTTGCCGGGCAAGTTGTACACGTGATACTCTCTACCCCACTAACATAGATAGCTTAGGTTTGCTGAGCCAGCACCTTCCAGAAATCTGTAATCATATTTTTTAATCCCACTTTGAGGCAGCCTACAGTAAGACACATGCGCAGAAAGTGCTTAACTAGAAATCAACAGCTATATATAAAAAGGAGAGTTAATTGGACTAGGAATCAGATAAAAGATCTGATTAATGAGCATGCTATTTGCTCTGAGATTCCTGGAAGCCAAGCAAAAATGGAACCATGGGAGTTCAAGACTGCTACATACCAGTGCATGTGGCCTCAGTTGTGAACATGGTAGCCCACCCCTGCTTTAGCCTCTCACCTTTATCTTCTTTTGTCTTACAGTTTGGCCTGATTTAACAAACTCAATTTGATCACTTCCTTGCCTTTATAATATATTTGATATAAAGAAGACAATTCGTAACAAATAGGCAGTTTGAGATGAGAGCCATTAATATTTATCTTTTAGCCATCAGACTGACTTCACATGGAAAAGTTGCTGGGTTGGATTGTAACTCTCAGGCTCTCAAAGGTAAACACCACAGATCCCATCAACCAGATTATTACTCTAAGGTAAAAGGTCTTGGGGTTCTCTTCTAACACCATCCTCCACAAATATTCCCCATCTTGTCCCTTTCCTACCCTTTCTTAATTTACTCCACTGACCTCATTAAAAAAAACTGGTTGCTCGGTGCATGAACTAAAATACCTTAAAGAATGTGCAAATTTGATTGTTTTCTCTCAAGAAGGTGAAAGGAAGAGAGCTACAATTTCTAAGAAGTTTGGTTTGATTGCCTGAGTCTGGGCCCCAGGCAGATTAGACCAAGATTTGGCCAAGTGAAATTGCCAATTCCCTCAAAGAAAAGGCTAGTACATTGCTCATTAGAGTGTTCTGGACTTCCCTGGACAATCTTTTTGCAACCCTGCAATTTCCTGTTGGTTATAAATGAAACCTTTCTAGCTGTTAATGCAGCCTGTGAATTGGAAGAAAAAGAGCATGTAATTAATCATAGGAGTTGGGGGGATTCACCAAGCCTGAGTTATAGGGGAGAAGCCGGACAAGGCACTAGGACCTAGAAGGCATCTATCCACCCTGGCAGGAATTTCTTGCTTGGAGCTCAGACAACAAAGGCATAGGGAGATTGGTTTTCTTTCTCTCAGCATCTCCACCCAACCAGCAGAAAACCGGTGAGTGGGGCTTTCAAGTGGTTTTCAGGCAGAACGTAACAGATGTCAAACGGGAAAAGCACAAGGAGAAGCGTGCTCTCTCTGTCTCTTTTTCTCTCCTCTTTTTTTCTTTTTCACTTTATTCTATTGGATTTTTTCCCCCTAAGCCTCTACCTGGGATTTTCCTTTGAAAAAGTGAGTTGAATGTTCCTTTGTTTTCACTGTGATGCTGATTTAGAATAATACCGCCGCTGATCCTAGAGCAAAGCCAAGTGTTACTGGCACGCCTGGGGAAATGCTTCGCTACTTGTCTTGAGGAGGTGGGGTTTCTTACCACTGCAGGTTGCCTGACAGAGACAATGCTGAGCTCAGCACAGGTCATGGTGACATTGGAAGAAAAGAGGGACTGAGTCTGGCAATCCTGCTAAGCACCAGTCTTCCTTTATCTCCTGTCCTGCTGGTCCCTTGCAAATATCTCGATGTGGCAGCATGTAGCAGCTGAGCCCAGCTTGCTTTGTGAGTCCTTTTATCCCCATCTGTGAGATGCATGTTAATAGTTTGGTTCCTAGGCTGTCACTACCTTTGCTAGCTTTGGGGGCTTCTGTGTGTTGTATTTGGTTACATGTTGTGATTTTTTTCTTTTTCTGTCTACTTTTTCTTTTTTTTGGTTCAGCATTAAAGGGGGGGAAACATCTGACATATGACCATTTTTGCCTCAGCTAATGCACCTGGGCAAAGACAAGTTGGAGGGTGAATTGCCTGTTGTAAGGGCAAAATGCCCTTTTCTGTCAGGGTAGAACTCCAGAACAATGAAAGGTGTGCTTGCTTCTAAAGGTCCCATATGCTATTGAGGGACTTGTTTGAGAATCTTTCAACGATTAAATGATTCCATTAAGAGGTGGAGCTGCATCACTGAGGAGGGATAGAGCACATAAAAAAGAGAAAAGGATTTTGTGACCAAATGGTACTGGGGGAAAGCAGAGCTAGTAACTTGTTAAATAACTGATTTTTCTATTCTTTTTTCTTTCAGCTTATTTCTATGAATGTTGGATAGCTTCACCAGTTTGGTGGGGAAAGGGTTTGATGAATAGCACAAAGACACAGGCTATTCCCTGGAGGCTGATCCTTTAAAGGAGAATCCTGGTTTATTCTGGGGGGAGGGGGGCGTGGGGAGGGGATGCACATATTAGAGTAGGAAAAAGGGTCTGGAATTGAATTTAAAAACGGTCCTTTGTGGTCATTTTACTGAGATGCAAAGATTGCTTCCTCAGCTGGAGATGCTAACCTTGGCTAGCTCCTTCTGTTCTCTTCAAGGGAAATTTTGTCAGGCTATGGATTCATTTACAACTGTTAGTCATGTGGGCATGTGTGAGGAAACAGATGCCAATTTTAATGTATTTAGCCCGAAGTTACAATTTGATAGGAGCCACTGTCAGGAAGTCCCAGGATTTTAAGCTATTTCAAAATCCCTCCCTCTCCCCCGTACGGAACAATGCCCCAAGTATCAGCACCTCCCTCTATATCTCTCACCCCAACCCCCACAAGCAGCAGCACCCCAAGCCCCTCCTTCTTCTCTGTTCAGATCAATATTCCTGCAGGTCAGGGGCAAGCAGCAGATGGGTCACGGGCTCCTTTCAACCAGTTCTTTTCTCAAGCAGCAGATTGCAGGTCTGGATCGGGCTAATATTTGAATCCCTTTCTCTTTTTTTTCTCCTCACCCCTTTTCTTTGCCTCTTTTCACTCCCACCCCTTTGTCCAACACTCAGGTCTCTGAGGTTCCACCAAAATATGGAACTTGATTTTGGACATTTTGACGAAAGAGATAAGGCATCTAGGAACATGCGAGGCTCACGGATGAATGGGCTGCCTAGCCCCACTCACAGCGCCCATTGCAGCTTCTACCGAACCAGAACCTTGCAGGCACTGAGCAATGAGAAGAAAGCCAAGAAGGTACGTTTCTACCGCAATGGGGACCGCTACTTCAAAGGCATTGTGTATGCTGTGTCCTCTGACCGTTTTCGCAGCTTCGACGCCTTGCTGGCTGACCTGACTCGATCTCTGTCCGACAACATCAACCTGCCTCAGGGAGTACGCTACATTTACACCATTGATGGATCCAGGAAGATTGGAAGCATGGATGAACTGGAGGAAGGTAATTCAAGGAGTGGGTGGTGGCCCTTGGTAGGAGGTGGCATCATCGGTATTGCTTGCATTGCTTGGAATTCATTGAAAGAAATTAGGAAACATGTTTGTCAAAATGCCAGGTTGATGCTGAGACTTCTGATTTTATAGGCATCAACAGAACCATTAGCCATTACCCTCTGTGGCCTTCTTCAGTCTCTGCTGCAGTGGAAGTGTGGCTGGTGGTGATAATGCATTGTGCTTATCTGCCAGGGTATACAAAGAAAAATGTGAACTGTGTCATTTACTCTAGATTTTGTTCATAATTAACTCAAAGTAGCACTATCGAGGCACACAATGAAATCATTAGGGGTGTTAAATGGAGTTGGTTGGATCAACAGAGAGAAACTACTATATCCAAATATTCTTTGAACTGCTGAAAGACTATTTGTGAGTTGCAGCTCATGAAAATATGCACCCTAAAAGCAGGTCTTCCTGAACATAGTCACAAAGGATTATACTTTTAGGTAAATGGTCACTGCTCAGCTGTTGCTTCTAAAAAGCCCACTTCAGGGTGTGTCCCTCAGGCTGAGGTCACTGAGAGAAATACCAAAGAAAGCTGTAGGTATGTTTGGTATTTTAATACAGACTGTTCCTATTAGAATAGGAACTGACTCACTATACCTAAACCCCTTTAAATGCTCTCTAGATTTTGGTTTTGCAATCACATTTTATGATTAGATTGCTGGAAATTCTGACAACCAGTATACCCTCTCAAAAATAGGGAAAATCTCATCTCTTACCAAAACTTGCTCAGTCACGAAGTCTTTCCTGTGGTCCTTTAGAAAATAGATCTTGGGACACATTCTTAATGTTTTACTTCATCAACTCAATTATACTGAGGATGCCTCCCAACCCCCACTTTTAAATTGGTATAACATATGTGATCTGTTTAACCTGACACACTGCTTTAAAGGACAGCTTCAAATGATACTGATTTCATTATCAAAGGGTGGTGATAATGAAATCATCACCCCAAAACCTGTCCCCTATGCTCTTGCCCTCCCTCCTCGCTCCTTCCATTCCTTGAGCAAAGGTGAGTTTAGAGCAGGCAAATCTCTAGAGAAATCAAATTAAGAAACAGCTGGCAGGGAAGGAGAAATAGTACATGAAATAATGGTGTAGGAGTGCCCCTCCTCCACTTCACTGCTTCTAGGTTTCTTGTGTTCCTAGACAAAGGAACATGAGGGCTTCCCTTGTATAAGACCACGTTCTTGTAAGTAGCTGCTGTGATCAAGTGATTTGGGGCCAGTTACTTAGAGGAGACAGTGTCCATATGGCTACTGGATCTGGTTCTCAGGGCTCAAGTCCGAGGTTTTTCTACATAGCTAACCTGGAAAGCAGTGCTGAGGAGGCTTGAATTATTCGATCATGTGCTGAATGGCCAGGCAGAGGTTAATCTTACACCTTTTCTGAACATTGAAGGATAGGCTGTCCTAGCGCATATCTTAAAAGAAAGGAGTGTCCGGCAAACTTGAAGGACTTGAATCAGCCAGGTTGAGGGAGCTGTCCAACAGAGGGATCCATAGGGAGTGTGTCTTTTGTCACTGTAAAAGCCTCCTCTCAGTTGAGTTTGAGGGGTTTCTCTGTAATAATTTTCTCAAACAGAGCACCCTGAATCACCCACTAAGTCCTCATTTCCACTAACTGCGGTCTTTTAAAGACCATGATAGATGCCAGGGCAGAATTCAGAACCAAATGACATTGTAATCAGAGCAAGGATTAGAGTGTTCTTGTGTCTGATATAAGAGGGGTATCATGCACAGATTTTTTTACTCAAATCCATTTTTTTAACATGTCTTGCTCAAGGACAAGCCTTTGATATTAATTTTTCTCCCTGGTTGTATGTGTGTGTGTGTGTGTGTGTGTGTACTGGGGGGATGGGTGTTGTGATAATCTCAATTCAAATAGGTAATAAATGTAATTTTGAAAATTGCAGCTTTCTTTTTTTGGTCTTTTTGAGGCCTGGAAATCTTATACATTGCTTCCCAAGAGACTTCAAATTTAGAAAGTTTGGAAAGATCCCTGAGTGAAGAATCAGGGGCATAGAGCTCTAGTCTTAGAGGCAGAAGATTATAACAGGAAAAGGAATCTTTAGAATTAGATTTGGTCAACTCCAAGATCCACCACCTGCTAGCTTGTGTGTTCCTGGGGAAACCATTTAGACTCCCTGAGCCTCAGCTTTTTATCTGCAAAGTGGGAATAACTGCTTTGAAGATTAAAGAAGACAATAAATATGAAGTGTTTAGTGTTCTACCTGATGCAAAGTAACACTCGATAAAGGGTAACTATTACTGAGTCATCCTAGTTTATAGCTGGTTAGCTACATGGCCAGAGATTTTTCCTTATCACTGTGGCTAATGTTCTCTTTTTAAAAAACAACTTTATTGAGGTATAATTTGCATACTGCAAAATCCACCCACTTAAGTGTATAATTCAATGATTTTTAGAAAATTTACCAAGTGGTTCAACCATCATCATAATCTAATTTTAGACCATTTTTATCAGCCCCCACCAAAAGACTCTGTATCAATTAGCCATGACTGCTCATTTCTCCTTTTTTCTCCAGCTCTGAGATAACTCATCTACTAGGCACATTTTATTTAAATTGAATCATACACTGTGTGGTCTTCTGTGACTGGCTTCTTTCACTTAGAATAATGTTTTCAAGATTTATCTATGTTTTACCATGTATCAGCACTTCGTTCCTTTTTATTGAGGAATAATTTTCCATTTTTAAAAAGTGGAATATTCTTATCAGTAAAATGAGATGAGTAACACCTGCCTTATAAGGGTGGTTGTGAGGATAAAATTAGATAATAGATATGGAAATACATTGACAAGGTAAAACTAAAGCTACAAGGTACTATTTTTATTAATGATGTAATAGTAATAATACTAATAAAGATGATGCTAGTGAGGGGTTAGATTGGCCAATGGTTCCCAAACCCAGCTGCCTTTCAAAATCTTTTAGAGCCTTAGAAAAATAACAATTCCTGCGCCAATTCCAGGTCTATGGAATCAAAATCCCCAGGGCTAGGGCCCCAGAACCTATGTTTTTAGCAGTCTCCCCAGGTGATTCTTATGTGCACTGAAACCTGGGAAGTACTGGATTAGGTGATCTTGATGAGCCCCTTCAGCTAACTACAGCGATAAGAGTTCTAGGAATGTAGAAATCCTTGTTTCTATTTATTGCTTTGTAGATCTTAAAGGAATAATGGAGCATAGAACATCCTATGTTTCCAAATAGCCACATTATTAAATATTTAGCCTAAAGTAAAATGAAATAAAAAGCAATTGGTTAATAATCACTCTGCCCTGTGGCATTCCTTTGTCTAATGCCTCTAGTCTACTGTCTGCTGGTAGATACTGAGGGTAACAAGGGGAGCATTGAGATCAAAGTCAGGTTACTGATGGCAGCTTTCTGACAGCAGCTTGGGTGCATGGAGGGTCTTCACCACACCATAGAGGATGTGTCCATATACATATTAGCTGTATTCCCTGTGGATCAATGAATGAAATATACTGATGACTTATCCTTTTTCCCTGCTTAATCTTTCATTGTACAATCATTCGCCTTCTCATACCCTGTCCAAGTCCTTCTCCACTTCCTTGTGAGTACCCAGATCAATCTTAGGGTTATCATTCTGAGTATTATTATGCAGACCATGGGACAGTCTTATTGCAAACTCTGAGCTGTGTGGTGACACTATCTATCATCCAGTTCCTTTGCTATAGCTCATTTGTTCCCATGAGATGAACCCGCCTTTTCAGTAACTTATCCTGTACTAAATAAAGCAAGCACATTGCCAAAGGGGAGGATTTTAAGATACTTAGGTGAGAGATGCATCATTAATAGGCTTAATACAATAAAATACTATTTAATATTGTACTTCTTGAGTGAGGAAGCCCTGGAAAAGAGAAAGCCGAGGCAGAAGTGCTTTTGCACTGAGAAAATATAAATATGCTTAATGTTTTGGAACCTTTCTGGAAATGAGGGGAAGTAGACATTAGATCATCTTGAGCCCCACAGCTTGTTCCCTTCCTGCCCTTTCAGCTGTGCTTCCATGACCTCATTTCCTTACCTCCTCGCCCTGAAGTAGATCATCAGTTCCAGCACATTTTCACCTTGCTTGGCTCTGAAGCCAGCTTTCCTTCTAGGCTCCCAATGGTTGAAAATGGCCACTGGAAGCTGTTGCAGAATGGGAACCCAGCTGTGTAAAGGTGCAACACAGTGCCAGGCAGCTGGTCATGCAGGAAGCACTGAGCTCTGCAGACGTTGCAAACGTTTGCAAAATCAGAACAAGCAAGCTTTGGTCTAGAGAAGCAGCACATTTGATGTCTTTCCAGTAGTGCAAGTGGAGAGTCCTCTGTGGTGGACAGCTATTTCTTTAACAATTAATTACAGTAGCAATTTTGTCTCCTAAAGTCTGTGTGGGATAGAAAAGAGAAGAAAATTCCTTTTCATAGACCTTTAGGGCTAGAAGGGTCTCAGATGTCACCTAGTATAATACCTTTAATTTATAGAGGGCGATACAGAGATTAAGTGATTTACTTGAGGTCACACAGCTTGTAAATGCCTGGTTAGGATTTGAATCCAGATCTGACTCCCCAAGTCGCTGCTCTTAACCACCATTAATATCCTGCCCTGTGGTGGGGGAAGCTGGTAATGGGGGAGGCTGTGCATGTGTGGGAGTAGGGGAATATGGGGAATTTGTATACCTTCCCCTTACTTTTGCTGTGACCCTAGAACTGCTCTAAAAAAAATAAAGTCTTAAAAAGATACCCTGTGTTCAATGTACATCAGCAGTGGCAGCAAGTGGCTTTGCTGGCTGTTAGCCGTAGAGCTCATACATTTGGCATTTGTAGCAAGCACTCCCCTCAACCGGCAGGAAATCTTCTCTTGAAGACATGGTACCCAGGCAGTGCCCAGGGTATATAATGATTATAGCTCAGTTCCAAGCTGGCTGCCCTTGCTTCTTTCTCTTTCCTTTCCTTCAGCTTCTACCCCTCCTCTTTTCATCTCGTTTCTCTCAACCCTTTCTTTCTCCTTTCCATCTTTACTCTTTCCTTCTTGTTCTCACTCTATTCCTTCAGATTAGGGACTTAACAGTAATGATAGTGGGAACTTATCAAGTGCTGACTGTGTACCAGGCTCTGGGCTCAGCATTTACATCCATCATCTGATGTGTGCCTCACAGCAGCCTTATGAGGTAGGTATTGTTATCATCCTCACTTTGCAGACAAGTAACTGAAGCCAAGGGAAGTTAGTTGATACCCAAGGGCACACAGCTAGGAAATATTGGGGACCCCATTCTGACTGACATTACATCAGCTGCTCTTTTTCCATTACTCTCTATTAGGGCCAAAAGGAGAGTAAGGAGAGAGACTGAAATGTACTGTTGGAAGGTGCTCAACATAGATGTGGCTGAGGGCTGGGCCCTCTGGAAAGTTCTTAGGTGCCATATGATACTATAGCTATCTATCATCATTTTCATTTTCATCTGGGGGTGGTTAATCATACTTATAGTTCAGAGGCTTAAGAGGTTTAAGAGCTGGGGGCAAAAAAAATCCTGAGTCCTAATAGGGCTACACAGCTGACTCTCCAGAGGAGACTGGATGAGTGATATCATAAATATACAGCCTCACACATTTCCACACCACCAGTTGTCTGACCGTGTTTTAAAGTACATGACAAGTTATGGAAAACGTCTGACGCAAAGGCAATGACTTCTTGGAAGGTGCCCGTGAAGTTGGTGGAGTGCTAAGGCAAGAGACCATTTCTATGGTGTGAGAGAGATTGACTCAGAGCATGTGGGGAAATTGAAAGGACCCTTTCATCCTTTAAATCACAATTAAAGATCCCAGTCTCTAAACACATGGATTAGGTTGGATTAAGGAGCAAGGGAGCCAGAGAAATTAGGGTTTCTTTTAGCTGAGATCTTTGATCACCCCACAGACCTTGAGTGTGTGTGTGTGTGTGTGCACCAAGTTGCCCGGGGGTGCCTGTGCGCTCCCTTACAAACCATGCCTTGGTCTCCCTGTGGACAGAGAACACTAGCAGCTTCGGAGACTCAGAGGAGTGTTGGAAACCACTTACCCTCCCCCTCCACACACACACATAAATGTCCTCAAAGGTGCCCTAGAGAATCTTACTGAATCTTCTCTCAGCCCTGAGAAATTTATTAATTAACATGACTTAAAGGATTTGGTGCTACAGCAAAGCAATCAATATTTGCAAAGGGAGTGAATTATCAGCCGAGTGTTTCTGAATGTTTCTGCATGGTTCTCCTGCTGAGACCAAAGGAAGAAGAGCCATCAGAGTATAATTGCGTTTAATGCTTTTTTTTTTTTGGCACTAGCTAGGGTTGATTTTTTAATTTATTTAGAGTTATTGTTAATGAGTTAAGCTTGATTAAATCACACTGGTTTTCTGCAGCTTGACCTCTGGATGAACTTCTATATACCTTGAGGCTAATGTGTTTTACTTGACAAATTCAACCTTTTCCAATACTCTCTCCCTCAGGCTGAGCCTATCCCTCTTCCTCTTTCCTCCAGTTTCTAGTTCCAGGTGTCTAATCCCCTCCTCTTGCCTCTGACTCTAGCGTTTCTTCCCCTGTATTAGTCACTTCCTCAAGCCCAAGGTAAATGTGAAAATTACACTAGATCCCTTCAATCCATAATTCAGGCTGTATAATATATCCTCACATCTCTACCTCATTACTTATAGCACCCAAGGGTGAGCACTGGTGAAGATAGCCCTGAATATACAGATCTAGTGTATAACATTTGGGAAGATGGAAAGATGAGGGGTGGGTGGTGGAAAAAGAGCAGAGTATTTCTCAAGTAAGAGTAGACTTGCAAACACAAGGCATGATGTGTGTGTGTGTGTGTGTATGTGTGTGTGTGTGTACGCACATAGAGTTTGTTATTCAGTTTCTCCACCTGGGTGTGGGGGTGAGCAGTAGAGGACACAATTATACACACATATATACATTCACCACACACACAAACTCATACACACATATTTCACATTTCAATATTACATAGCTTAGCCATATACTCAGTGCAAAGGACAATCTGGCTTCTTGGCAAGTATATACTGTATGCCAATACTATGCAAGGATGTTGGGTCACTTGAACTTGGAATAAAAATGTATTAACTTTGGTTCATAATATAACAATGGAATGGATCTGTGAGTCTAGAAACAGGACAGGAATGTTAAGAAACAGAAACATGTTAAAAACACTCCAATAATGCCCCTAGATCTTAACAGTCTAGAAATTAATGCAGATGTTTCAGTTCCAATAAAACTGTATCAAGCTTGAGAACCCTGCTTGTTAGATTATACTTCTGGGTGTTCATTGTCCATAGGACCCTTAGCTTTATAGGATCTTTAACTAGGTATGCCCTTAACGAAGAATATTTTGCTGATTACTTGCTCTTGAGTTTAAATGAACCAGGCTGTTAAGCCCAGTTAGGAATTGTACCTAAAATTGGTCATTATCACCATTTCTCCAGAAGTCCAACTCCAAGGTCAGCATGTAGTAGTTTGGTTAGACTAGTCCATGTATCTGCTGCTATTAAACTAATCACACTTATTTCTTCCCATAGGGGAGAGCTATGTTTGCTCCTCAGACAACTTCTTTAAGAAGGTGGAGTACACCAAGAATGTCAATCCCAACTGGTCTGTCAATGTGAAGACATCCGCCAATATGAAAGCCCCCCAGTCCCTGGCTAGCAGCAATAGTGCCCAAGCCAGGGAGAACAAGGACTTTGTGCGCCCAAAGTTGGTGACCATCATCCGCAGTGGGGTGAAGCCTCGGAAGGCTGTGCGTGTGCTTCTGAACAAGAAAACAGC
Source organism: Manis javanica (assembly GCF_040802235.1). NCBI lineage: Eukaryota > Metazoa > Chordata > Mammalia > Pholidota > Manidae > Manis > Manis javanica. The sequence goes on along the minus strand of NC_133174.1, from coordinate 102,186,833 downwards.
CCACTCTTTTGAACAAGTCCTCACTGATATCACTGAAGCCATCAAACTAGAGACAGGAGTTGTCAAAAAACTCTACACTCTGGATGGAAAACAGGTAGGTCCTTTTTTTTCCAAAGTATTCTTCTCATTTGTTCTGAGTCCTTGGATGACCATCTTACACCTCAGCCATCATCTCTGGTTCAGGGTCTCTTCCTCTACCTGTCATCATCCCTACCTGATATTTGATGTCTCATGTGAAAGAAAGAGAAAACAGACAAAGCATTGGACCAGGACTCTTAGGCTTTGAAGTTCAATCTGCTTCTGACTTACTGAGTAGAATGGTCTCACTTAGCCTCAGCTTCCTTATCTGCTAAGAAAAGATGTATTAGAACGGAGGTCCTACCTAGTCTTATAAATATGAATTTGGCTATTGCATGAATAACTCTCATTGTTAAATGCGTATGACTGGGAATGAGATTTACCCATTCATTTCTTCTTAGATGACCTCACATCGGTATTCAATATCCTTTGCAGTGAAAAGAGGTGGGAGTGTCCCTCGTATTGTATGGAAGGGGTTAGACGTGGGGGAATCGGTGAAGTCTCCGGTTCGTTGTCTTTGCCTTGTACTAGATCACATTTTTTCTTTCTCCCTTTTCTTTGTGACATTAGCTGTCTTAATTTGGTTCCACTGATGGTTTCTGTGCAAAAGAGACTATTTCAGGATCCTAAAATTAGCCCAAGAAAGACGCTGCCATCTGTTTCTCTCCAAATCAGCTCCTTCATGTCATTGGTTATGCTCCTAAAGTGCCACCTATATTAATATCTGGGAAAGAATGCAGCCAGGCGTCTCCATCAGACAGATGCACCATTCTCTTGAGCGTAGGGAGCTGTAAATGTACAGCAAAAAATGTTCCAAGGGAATTGTAACAATGGCTGGTTCTGTTGGCTCAAAAGAGAATCCTGGTCCCTCATCAGAGAAGACAAGTGTGGATTATTATCAGTCCATATTTTCTACCTCTTAAAATACCTTTGGTGCTTGAACATCTATAAGGAGTCTAAAAAAGCATATCCACCATGCATCAGAAGGACTGAAGAGTGCTCAGATGCAGAACTGGGCCTTTTCCCATAGTTTCTGATATACAGTGTGCTACCAGATTTTAGGTTTCTTGGAAACCTCAGACTTATATATTTGGTGATTTTTGTAGTCCATGGCTTCTGTCTGTTCTCCCTCATATTGTGATCTGGGAGAAACCTGGAGACATTGGTTATATGTGACCTGTGTTTGGTGTACCAAAGCAATAACCTCACTTGGGAGCAGAAAATGTCCAACTCCCAAGCACCTCTCTAAGAGTAACTCTTTTCTGAGGACCAGGTGTATAATAAATAGAAGCTGCCCAGGAACAGGCTTCATCACCAGAAACCTCATCTCAGAGAAACAGAACTTAGGAATTTTAGGATCACTGGATCTCAGAGTTGAGGGTAGCCTTAGAAGTCATGACATTTAATCCCCCACCTATGGCAAGGGTATACTCTACAGCCATTTCAATGTCATGAGACAGCCTATGCCACTGTTGAACAAATGTGATTTTTAGAAAGATTTTCCTTATATTGGGCATAGGTCCACTTCCTTGTATCTTCAGCCTCTTGAAGTAACGCAGAACAAATAGAAATCAAGAACATAAGACTGGGATTCAAAAGACCTGGTTTCTAATCTAGATATTGCCACTTAACTGTCCTGAGCTTCACACTTCTCTGTACAAAAGGGTTGAGGCACCTGTCTACCCATGCTCACAGGGTTATCGTGAAGATCACAGGAAATAATGGAAATAAAAGCACTCTGTATATTAAAACATGTGAGGTAAACATGTATGCATGCAGATGATCATTAAATGAGATGAAATATGTAAATTGTCTGACAATTTATATAAATATTAATAAATGTTAGCTCTCTTCCCCCTAGTTGACCTCCATCACTCTTAGCATGAGTTTTCAACATTTTGTGGAGATATACCAAACCTTGACATTCTGTGATGGCTCCTGGTAATAAATAAAGGGACACCTCCACCTCCTAAGTAAGCAAGTTCCAGTCCAGTGATGGGTGGATTTTCATGCTGCAGCAAGCCCTCTCCAACTCCTTCGAGCACTGGCTCCCATTACTTTGGGGAACACATTATGAAATGCCAGTGTATGATACAGTGTGTGTACAGAAATGTCAGGGAGCAGTGCTCAAGGGAGCAAAACAATGCCTTGTCAGGCATTGGTGCCTCTGTATCTTTGTTTTTTAAAATGTGTCCTTCTGCCTACTTTGTCTCCTGGGGGAGGACTTTTAAAGCCTAGCTCTAATGTCATATTATCTCTGACAATTTTTCTGTCTCCTTTTACTATGCAAAGTGAAAGCAGCTTAACTTTTTTTAATGTTCAGTTCCTGATATATTGAAGATGCTCTATAAATATTTGTTGATTGAATCGACTAACATAAAGACATTCTCACATGGCCCATATAGATGTTCTGAGAACAACATTTGCTTTCAGTGCCCCAGACACTATCCTTAGTCTTTCAGAAGAGATAGGGGGCTTCCAAAGGAGTTCATATTCCACCCAGGGGGCTCCTATCCCCTACTTACTTGGAAGTCACTGAGGGCAGACATTTAAGGGAGTATTTTTCAAAGTATATTCTAAGAACTTTCCCCATCTCCTTGTCCCTTGAATCTCTTTAAAAGTATTCTGTGGTCAAATAAGGTTGTGAAATTCACAATTATATGCCTTTCCTAGAGATTCACAGTGTTCACTGGCACATTAAATATTCTGAGAAATCCTGCAGAAATAGAATTCATTTCATTTAGACTCATGATTTTCCAATCTTATTAACTACAAATGTATTTTCTGGAATATATATATATATTTTCTGGAGTATATATATATATATTGGGCATAGGTCCACTTCCTTGTATCTTCAGCCTCTTGAAGTAACGCAGAACAAATAGAAATCAAGAACATAAGACTGGGATTCAAAAGACCTGGTTTCTAATCTTGATATTGCCACTAAACATATATATATATATATGTTTCCTGCAGAGCACACTAAGAAATGCTGTTTACAAAAATGCTGAATGATTAGAAGTTACTGTCCTGACCTCGCTGGTAAGATTGGTATGCAAGGAGTAACCCACAAATCGTTGTTGTGTGGTTACAGCAAGGACATTAAAGAACAAAATTTGGTATTGCAGGCTCATTCCTACTAATTCCAAAATAGGTGCCGAGTATACTGAAAGTTGGTGCCAAACTCAAAATTTTGGAGCCCAGCCCACTTCCCAATTCTGGTGACGACAACTTTAATGTTAACACCTGTCAGTCACTTTGATTACTGGTGGGTATTCTTACTACTTGGGAATATGATCTTCCTCTCTACAGGCTGCAGGCACATGTGTTGCAATGGTTTGGACTTTGCTGGGATGAGATTCCATGCCCGTCTTTGGCTAAATGTGGCACTAGGCAGAAAGGACGAAGTGTGGTCAAGGCTATTTGCTATGGAACGTTTTGCTCATGATATCAAGGCCATTACTTGGTTTCAGTCTTACTCTACGTGGATCCCAGATAGACCAGATCAAGTGATCTTCTTCCCCTTTGTTTAAATAATGATCAGTTCAAACAGCCTAGTTGATACCAGATTTCTTGTTGCTTCTGTTCTTGGCTGTACCATTTGATTGATTGGCTTATGCTGATTGACAATCTGCAGACATGGCTCTCATCTCTCTTTCTCTGTTTTTATTTTGTTTGAATGTGCTTGGAGCCCTTGATCTTCTTAGGGCTTATGTTTGGTCCTTATATTCATAGACAAGACTGGTTTCTTGACTTATTCCCTCTGAGATATTTGTGGTCTGTGTAGCCAGGGAAGCTAACCATCACTAGTAGGAAGGGCTCCCAATTTACTCCTCACCTCATGAAGTAGTTGTTAATAGAATAAGGAGTAGTTGGTATGGCCCTGGCTACTTCCCATGGGCTGTAATGGATTTCTTGGAGGTCAGGGAAAACATGATGAAGGGTTGGCTGATAATGCTTATTAGTTCACTGTAGGTTATGTTGTTTTTTGGGTTCCTTGGCAGCTGGAGTGGTTGTGGTGTGTTGACAAAATTATCCGACCATTAGTTTTTATAATCAAGCCACACATTGGCCTTTATGAATGCATAAAAACTGGAACCCAAATTTCTAGTTCCCTTGGTAATAGGGCTCAGTAGATACATGGTCTAGACTTAAATTCATTTCTGTAAAGCACAGAGCATGGTGCTTCTGTGAGAGATGCAGAGCTTTAATAACTGACTTCCAGCTTTTTGGCATCTTACACAGGGATGCAGCTGGTCCTCACACCATCCATTTCATGCTACACTTATTGGCAACTCTAGTCTCAGCTTTGTCCACATGCAGGGTCTGCGCAGTCAAAGAAAGATTCACTGTTGCCTCAAGATACATGCCTAAGGGATTTAGTATTTGTGTTAGCTTTGTTAGGCCAATTTTCAATTGGGTGAATTTAATTCCTGTTTATTTTAGGTCTCAGAATAACAGAAAAGAAGTTTAAGCTGATTCCAAGATTACCCATAGTCTTGAAAGCTAGAACAGGATCTTTAAAAAATGTTTTGAACCACAAGATGGTGGAATAGGAAAATGAGAGCATGAGGGATGTTTGAACTGCCACTAAGAATTCTGGGAAAGACTTGCCCCTTCCATCTTGCTATACCAAATAACTGGGTGCTACAAGTACAAAGGCAATTGCAAGAAACACAGGAAGACAAGTTGGGTTTAATCTTGGAACTCGAGTACATTTCCCAAGGTGAATGTTTCTTTACTTTGCCTATGCAGCTGGTTTTTCTCTCCCCCTGCCCCTCTCCCCATCATCTAGGCCCCCTTCCAATCACATCTGGTCTTATTTATACTCCTGGCCTCCAGTTCCCCCAGAGCCAACCTCTCTCTCCTCCTAGGTTATGACCCTGTCAGTCAACACTGGGCTCAAGAGGAAAATCCACGTGGCTATAAATTATACCCCAAGAGGGAGGTCATTTATCATTGACCTTCAGTTGAGAAAATCGAGGCTGGAAAGGTGATGTTTGCATTACCAAAAGTCTTCCCTCTCCAACCTTTCACAGATCTGATTCCTAGAGACAGGTTGTAAGAGGATTGGCTAGAGCATAAAGTGACAAAGAGTGAATATGTGAATCCAGGCTGGGCTCTGTGAAAGGAGACAGTTTGCAGACTACCTTGTCATATGTGGTGTACACTTCAAGATGCCTCATGCTAAGGTAGATGTTGCACTTTAAAAGAGGGCTTATGGTGAAGGTGGCCAAACCTCAAATACACTGTCCTTATGGAAAGAAAGGACCAAGTGTAGCCTGCTGATTGGTTATTTATTCAGTAATCTATCCTCTTAGAGTTCTGTTGTTGATGAGATGCTCCTGGCTTGGAGCAGTGATAGAGGTGGGGCTTGGCTGTTTCAGTCAAAAGTTTTGGCATGGTATTCCAGTCTCGCACCACACTGACTAGTCTGTCAATATCCAATATGCCCCATATGGAAAGCATTTTATACTGGGACTCAGAGACTTGAGCTTAGTCTTCACTCTGTTCTATCCCTATCTATGTGATATGGGGCCAATCACATCTCTTCTCTGGGTCTTAGTTTTTGAGATAAGTACATGACATTTCAGAGTACTTCTAGCTCCATGAAAACAGTACTGCTTCTGTCTAAATGTTTTTCACCAAGCTGCTACTCTTCTCAATGCTCTACATCTCTCTATGCTCTTAGGATCTCCAACATGATGTGGTACTCACCTTGGTGGATATGTTATTTTCTAGGCTATTCTGCACATGGTATTTGCATGGTTCTTATATTCAGATCTTTCTTGCCCCCTGTGATGACATGACTAAAGAATATTTTCAAGCTTGTAATTTTGATTTGACCTCCTTTTCTTTCCAATATGTATGATATGAGGAGCAGAGGTTGGAAGAATCACAAAACAAAGTGAGTCAAAAGCCAGCCAACTAAAATTGTGATGAGCATTTGACAGTGCCATTATTAAGGCATCTCTACCACAGTGGTGTTATTTTCAGTGCTGGGAAGGATCATTGCCAATGGGGAGGTTACAAAGAACTACTTCTTGAGTAAACTAAAGAGGATCATCCAGTGGGGATTGATCCAGGGACACAGACTGTTTCTTTACCAATCATTGAAGTAATTAGCCTCTTATTCTTAGTTCTTAATTTTCATCTTTCTCGTTACTGTCATTCCCTCAAAGTGGCAGAAAAAGCATTGTCTCCAAATACAGTTTTAAATAGCTGTATTGAGATATAATTCTCAAGCCATACAATTCACCCATTTTAAATGTACAATCCAATGGCTTCTAGTATATCTACAGAGTTGTAAATCCATCACCACAAAATATTTTGGAACCTTTCATCACCACAAAAAGAAACTCTACACCCTTCAGATATCATGCTCCAATCCCCCAATCCCTGGGCAATCACTTATCTACTTTCTGTCTCTACAGATTTTCCCATTCCAGATATGTAGTATGAATGGAATCATATAATATGTGATCCATTGTGGCTGGCTTCCTAACATGTTTCTGAGGTTCATCATGCTGTAGCATAACAGTACTTCATCCCTTGTATGGCTGAATAATATTCCATTGTATAGCTATATAACTTTTATTAATTCATCAGTTGATGAATATTTGGGTTGCTTCCACCTTTTGGCTATCATAGATAATACTAATATGAACATCCACATACAGATTTTTATGTGGATATAGGCCATAATTTATCTTGGGTGAATACCTAGGAGTGGTATTGAAAAGTTATACAATATGTGTATGTTTAAAATTGTAACTAACTGCCAAACTGTTTTCTAAAAATGTGGTTGCACTATTTTACATCCCTACCAGCAATGTATGAAGACTCTACTTTCTCTATATCTTGACAACACTTTGTCTGTCTTTTTATTGGAGTCATCCCAGGGGGTGTGAAGTGGTATCTCAGTATAGTTTTGATTTGCATTTCCCAAATAAGTAATGATATTGAATATATTTTCATATGCTTATTAGACATTTTTATATCTTCTTTGGAAAAATGCCTATTCAGATCTTTCTCCCATTTAAAAAATTGAGTTGTCTTCTTATTATTGAGTTATAAGAGTTCTTTATATATTCTGGATACAAGTCCTTTGTCACATATGTAATTTGCAAATATTTTCTCCCAGTCTGTAGCATGTCTTTTCATCTTCTTAGTCACTTAACGTTTTAAGAGCAATTTTTTTCATTTCAATGAATTCCAATTTATAAATTTTTCTTTAATGCATTATTGGTATCACATGTAAGAACTCTTTACCTAACCCAAGATTCCCAAAATTTTCTCCCCTGTTTTCTTCTAGAATTTTTTTAGTTTTATCTCTTATATTTAAGTATCTGATCCATTTGGAGTTAATTTTTGTGTATGGTGTGAGGTAAGGGTCAAGGTTCTTTTGGGGGATGGGGCAACTATATATCCTATTTTTCCAGCACCATTTGTTAAAAAGATGACAGATTTTTTAAGATTTAAATTTAATCTGACACTTAGAAATAGCAGTAAAAATAGCAGTGGCCCATCATCATATTCAGCAGGTATCTTGGCATCAAAAGTTAGCAGCTGAATGTTCTGAAGTTTTCTAGAACTTCTGAGAACTATGGGTGTGAGCTAATAGCTTGGAAGTTTCTCCTATATAGCTGCTCTGGAACAGTAGCTCACTCCAAGGCTATAGCAGTGAGGTTGGCCAAGCCTCATTAAGGAAAAACAAGAGGGCTAGACAAGCGAAGTTACAAAGAACTAGTGCCACTTGGCAGAGCCCCCATGCTCTAGAATACTGAACTTCTCCCCCAGGCCCATCAGACTTGCTTGCTCCCTGTCCTATCTCTTCAGAGCAGGGCTAAGCAAGACTGAGATATGGGAGTAGGGGCATGCGCAGAATTTCTTGGGTTACTTTTTTGGTAATTGAGATATAATTCACATACCACATACTTCACTCATTCAAAGTATTCAGTTCAATGATTTTTAGTATATTCATATATATGTGCAACCATCACCACAGTTGATTTTAAAACATTTTCATCACCTCAAAAAGAAATCCTATACCTTTCACTACCCTCTCCCCCTTCTCCCCATTCCCCTTAGCCCTAAGAACCACAAATCTACTTTCTAAACCTATAAATTTGCCTTTTCTGGACATTTCATATAAATGAATCATATAATATGTAGCCTTTTGTGACTGCCTTCTTTCACTTAGCATGTTTTCAAGGCTCATCCATGTTGGCATGTATTTGAACTTCATTCCTTTTTATGAATAATATTCCATTGTATGGATATACCATACTTTATCCATTCATTCATTGATAGACATGTGAGTTGTTTCCATATTTTGGCTATTATTAATGATGCTGCTATGAACATTTGTGTATAAGTTTTTGTGTGAACATATATTTTCATTTCTCTTGAGTATATACCTGGTAATAGAATAATTGGTATTGACTGGGGTTTCTCTTGTCCCCTAATCACCAAACTCATGTTTCTAAAACATATTTCAAAGGATGCTCCTAACAAACAAATTCACACTCTTTTTTTCTGTGTAGAGATCTGGCCCAGAGTTCTTACTAAACAATATAGAAGGAAACATGTAGGTCTCTTTAACAATTTTTCCTAAAGCCAGAGCACATACAAGGAAGCCATTTCCTTCTTCATTTTATTCTAGTCCCACTCTGGCCCTTCTAGCTCTCCAGAATCAAAGATGCTTTCTAAATAGAGGGGACTTCAAGTACAAAGAGTCAGAGACTCCCCCCAAACCACCAAAGGTCCTTAACTTTAGAAAGGTATACCTAAAGGGATTTCCAGACTCCTAGTCCATCTATTTTTCCTAGATTTAGAATACTTTTCTTCTGAATATCACAGATTTTACCCTCTCTGTGTCTTGTGATATTAAAATCTGAGCAAAAACAGCTTGGGTATAGAAAGCCACAGCAGTTCTGTATTAATAGCCCGGTGGCGTTCCACCAGGGCAATTTTGCCTCCAAGCAGGCATTTGGCAGTGTCTAGAGACATATTTGGCTGTCACGAATGGAAGTGGGGAGCTATTGACATCTAATTGGTAAAGGCCAAGGATGCTTCTAGACATCTTGCAATACCCAGAACAGCCCCCCACAACAAAGAGTTATTTGATCCCAAATGTCAGTAGGGCTATGGTAGAGAAACCCTGCACTGCACAATAAAGTGCATGGCAGATGTGGCAGAAGATGAAGCTGAGAGGACATCAAGGGCAAGATACAGGAACAACCTTGTAAACTACGTTAAGGAGCTTAGATGTTATCCTGTAGGGATAGAAGCCACTGAAGGATTTTAAGCAGAGGAATAATATGATCAGAATTGCAGTTTGGATAGGTCACTGCTGTTTTGGATTTGAAGAAGACAAAAGCAGTAGGGAGGCCAGGTTGGAGGCTGTGTGGTAGTCCTTAATGGAGAATAGAAGGATCTAAACCTGAGCAGTTGTAGTGGACATAAAAAACGAGAAAAAAACAGATTCAAGAAATATTTGGGAGGTAGAAACTGGAAAGCTTAGTGATTAATAGAATTTGGGGGTATACTAGTTTTCTGCCACTGTGTAATAAATCACCACAAATGTAGCAGTTTAAAACAATATCCCTTTATTATCTCATAGTTCTGCAAGTCAGAGTTAAAGCAGACTTGACTGGGTTCTCTGCTTAAGGTCTCACAAAGCTAAAGTGAAGGTGCCAGATGGGCTACCCTCTTATCTAGATGCTCTGGGAATGAATTAAGTTACAGGCTCATTCAGGTTTTTGACAGAGTTCAGTTCCTTGGACGTGCAAGTCTGAGGTCTGTATGTCCTTGCTGATTGTCAGCCGGGAGCCCTTTTCAGCTTCTAAAGACTCCCCACATCCTTCTCACATGGCTCTCTCCATCTTCAAGCCAAAAAAGCTACATCAAATCCTTCTCATGCTTAGAATCCAACTTCCCCTTCTGCCACCAGCCAGAGCAAACTCTGTTTCTAAAGGGCTCATGTGATTAGATTGCTCTCACCTGGATGATCTCCCATTTGATTAACCCAAGGTCAACTGATTATTAACCTTGATTACATCTGAAAATTCCCCTTTTGCTGTGTAATGTACCAAATTTATAGAAATGACATCCTATTCATGGGTTCCTATTACACTCAAGGGAAGGAGATTATATAAGGGCAAGGGTTATTCTTAGTATTCCACCTACCACAAAGGAAGGAGGACAAGGATTCAGGTGACTGAAGTTTATGGCTGAAGTATTGGTGAGTGGTAGGGCCATTCACTAAGGTGGGGAAGTCCATGGCCAGAAGCCGATTTTGGATATATTGAATTTGGGGCATCTTGCTACATCTGAGTGAAGTCTCCATATCGTAGTGGTATATATGGGTCTGGAACTCAGGAGAGAGGTCTGGGCTGGAGATAGATTTGGGAGTAATCTGCAAATAATAGCAGTTAAGTAGATAAGCTCACCAGGGGTTCTTATATATTGCTCCAGGAAAAGACCATGGAGCTTATTTGTATTAAAGGGATGGGCAGGAAGAGCCCAGGAATCGTTAGTGAGAACTATGGGGAACAAGGTGAAGATGTGTCCAGAGAGACTAAGAGAATAGTTTTGATGCAGGAATGCGTAACTGTGTCAAATGCAGCAGACAAGGTCTGTTCAAGATGAAAATTTAGCACTTTATACTAGTCAAATATGGGTTATTTGAAGAGTCATTATTGCTGGGAACAGATCAGAGAGCAGGGGCTGGCTCAGGAAGACGCTCAGAGGCAACTAGGCAGATGGAGTCATGACTGCGTCAGACTATGGGATTTGATGATTCTTGGCAGCTCCGCATGTTCTGGATATATCACAACTTGCCGGTCGAGTGTGTCATTTTCCTATGGCCTTACTCTCTGCTGGCTCTCATGTTATATATACATGGTTGCTAAAAATGCCCTTCTGATACAACTTATGTCATGTATATATTTTAATAGGCTGAGCTAGCCCTTTGTTCAATTGTGTTCTGTCTTACCTTTTAACTTAAAGCCCTATCACCAGATAAGGCAGACCTGATTTTCTCAAAGCCTTGATCGCAGCTCCTGGATTCAGTTGGTAACACTCTAACAAATGAGTCCTCACTATAGTATTAGCTCTTATCAGTTTAGAGCACATTTCCCAAGTTGTGTTACATGTAATTGTAGTCTGATCAAATGTTCTTTGGTCAAATAAATTTAGTAGCATCGCATAGTATATTCCCCTCTTGGACAAAGACTCCAATAAACCCTCTGTAAAGAAACCTGCTTGATTTTTTGTGTAGTTCAGTGTTCCCTAAATTTGATTGAATACTAAATCTTTTTTTAAAATAAAAACAAACTATGACCAGATAGCAGAATGCACTTTGGGAAACATTGGCCTCTGCCTCAAGTATTTATTTGCGTTATAATCGGAGAACCTCGAAAAGAAAAAAAACCTTCAAGGCCCAAAGGAATAATTAAAAGGAAAGAAAACAGGCACCATTACATTTTGACAGAGGTAATTTTGACTGGGGCAAGAGGGCCTTTGTAGATAAGAGTATCATCATCACAAAGGTAACACCTATCCACCTATGGTCAAAATAGGGCTTGAGAGCATTCACCTCTTATACAGACTCTAAAGGGAAAAGAAGAAACTGCTCAAAATGAGACATTTGTCTAGAAGATGTTTCAAGAGTCCCCCAAAGTTAGAGATTAGCAGAATCCTTTTGGTCATAGGCATTAAAGTTCGGCTTCTCTAACCACAGTGGTAAAGCAGTAACAAGATAAATTCCATTGCCAAGTTTAGAACTTTCACAATAGATTTAGTCCTACATAAATCAGCACTTCTTCCACTACTCCATGCTGCAGAGTCTCAATGGAAGAATCAGAGACAGGCTTTCTAGACTTAACTGCCATAAGTAGTATTTGCCATTTAAGTAGACTCTACACTTTTTTTTGCACCGAGTCCATGCTTCTCCAGCTGGCAACAATTTGGCAGACCCTAGCGCTCTGCGTGGCTCACCCAGCATGATAATATCCCTTAAAAGAGGTTTGGGACCAGAGACCAGTACCTCCAAGTCTCTTTGTGTCTGCATATGCACACCTGTGTCCCTGTTTCTTTTAAGTATTTGCTGCCTCATGTGATGAAGTTATATATCAGTATTTATATGTCAGGACATTTCTGGTCTTACTCACCACAGACATTACAGCCTTTATAAAAAGCTTCCCTCTGGCAGTCTTTGCCTCCGCAGTTTATTTAATATGGCAGCTGATAGGTGAACTTCCTCTTGCTGTTTGCAAAGAGGATAGAGCCTTGCCTTGCTTTGAGCTTCAAGTGTTTTGTTTGTCACCTGCTGGGAAGTGATGTTTGTGCTTTCCCAGGGATGCCACTGATTAAAAGAAGTGGGGGTTCTCTAGCGGACCATCCTACCCTTTAGATTTCAGATCTTTAGGCATAGTCGATAATATATATATATATATACACACACACACTGGGCTCTTTCCTGAGTGAGCTCATGGGATCTAGCAGTGAATGAGAATGCTGTAACTGAGGATTCAGTCCAAGAGAGAGCTAGCTTCTTAGACCTTCCAACTAATAATTGAGAAGTACCATACAACCCTTCTCCTAGGTCAGTTCTAACGTATTCTACCCACTGTACAAATCATGACAAAACACTGCCAATACTCAGCATTTTACTCTGACTTAGTGTCATAGTTGGAAATAGTGATCTGTCTCCACAGCATCTTCAAGGTGGGATTTCTGGGATTGATGAATGGCATCATTCACTTCCAGGCTAGAACTGCTTCTGTCATTTAGCCTGTGGTCCTGCAGATGGCAGCTGAGAGAAAGGGGGTATGAAGTTGATTAGCTATGAAATAAATTACTGCAGTTCATCCAGAGAAATCAGGTTTGGGGCTGGTTTTAATCCATGTCTATTTTTAGCGGTAGTTAATATAGGCACCTCGATGTCAACCCCAACCATCATGTTCCTTAGCAACAGCCACCCCACCCTGGAATGGGGTTCTTAATGGCACTGCTGCTATTACATTGGCTGCTGAAGAGTTTGTTGGGTAAAGGTTTACCACTAAGCCCCACTTGGAAGCTGGTGGTGGCTGACTTGGGGATGAACTGATATAGAAGGTGAGAGTTCAGAGGGGCACTGAGGGATCTGAAAGCCACCCTTGTTTTTGGAGGCTCCTCAGAATGGGACTAGGGCTAAGACTCAGAGTCCAGAGGAAATTCCCAGCCCCCCCCCCCCCCCACAATTGGCTCAACAGTCCTGGCTCTGGTTTAGTTTACTGAGTGGTATGGAGTTTGACTACTCCTCAGGGACCTTGTCAAGACTTTGAGGTCAGATTGAGCAATCTCCCTCCCTCCCTTCTTGTAAAGCAAAAAATCTGTTTAAATCAATATGTGTCCATCTCTCCAGCTGAATGTGGCTTTCAAGGATGAGACCATCTGCTCCATACTGCCCTTCTCCTTGTCAAGTCATAGCCTGAAGTAGAACGGAATGGTGTGGGGTTGCTGGGTTTGTGTGTGTAACACATGCAGCATAAATGCAAAGATACAGACCCTGGAAATCTTCACACAAAAGGCAGAGCTAGTGGGGATATAAAGCAAGAGCAATCAGAGTGAAATATAATTAGAAAGAATTAAGGTTGGTCAGAGTTTGTAGTCTCTAGGAAACTTAACTTTGGAATACAAAGGACAACCTGGTTTTCCATTACTCATAATATAATAGATCATGGGTCAGCAATCTATAGGTTTAAAAAAGGAAGAAAAATATGCAACAGAGACCATTTTGGACCACAAAGCCCAACATATTTAGTATATGGCCTGTGTTAGCCAGAATTCTTCAAAGAATCTGAACCAATAGCATGTGTGTGTGTGTATATATATATGCACATGAAGAGATTGTTTTGAAGAATTGGCCCCAGTGATCATGGGATCTGGCAAATTTGAAATATGCAGAGTAGGCTGGCAGACAAGGACCCAGCAAAGAGCTGATGTTTCGATCTGGAGTCTGAAGGCATGGCCCTTTACAGAAAATGTTTGTGAACCCCTGCAATAGAGGAAGGAATAATGGAAAAGAAGCTTGGCCAAGGGACCTAGAGACTCTTGCTCTGCCACTAAAGAGGTAGATAATCTGCAGTAAACCACTGTCTCTCACTGGATTTCAGTTTCTACTTTTGTAGAATAGATTACCCCCAAAAGTTCTTTCCACAAAGCAAACATTCTATGAACTTTAGTCCTTCCTATATTTAAAGTTCTATAACTCCAGAACTTAAATCTGGAAGGTCCCACACAGACAAGCTTAAGCTTATTCTTGTTGATGTCTAGAAATGACTTCACACTGGCAAGAACCTCAGATATCAGTAAATTTTAATTATCTGTAACATACAGAATAAACAAAGCACCCAACCATTACAATTCATTAGTGGTTTTCTTAATAACAGATTCTGTTAAGGATAACTGACTGTTACGGTCCTCTATTATCATGAAATAAGAGACACATCTGTTATTTGTAGAATATTGTATAAGGCACTTTGGGGTACTCTATGCAGCACCAGAAAAGAGAGTATCTAGTCTTGAGATACTTCTAGTTAGAAAGACATGCTCCACAGGTAGAATAAAGTTACATCTTACAGAATAACATACCAACAACTATTGAAGGCAGAGCACTGTATTGTTCATGGGTGCATCCTCAGAACCTAGAACAGCTCCTGGAACATAGTATATGCTCAACACATTTGTTGAGTGAATGAATGAGAGGAGGATGACTTAGTGAGCAGTAATTCCTAAAGGAATACATGCATGCTTAGATTAGGGCCAGGTGGAAGCTAAATGGGGAAAACCTTTTAATGGAGGAGAGGGTATAGGGAACTCAACCGAAGAAGCCAATAGTACAAGGGTGATATTTCTGAAATGCTGAGTTTCTATACAGAGGTCCACAGGGCAAATTAAAGGTTAACGACCATAAAGGTTTGGACATGAGGTAAACTAAAAGCAGCCTGAAACAGAGGTCTAAGCTTTGAAGTAGAAAGATTAGAGTTCTATCTCCCACCTTAGAAGTGATGACAGCTTTTAACAATTGGCAGTCATTGAACCTCTCTGTACATCAGCTGCCTCATCCATAAAATGCAAATGACATCTAGACTCAGAATGTCAGAGATGTTAGACCTCATCCAGTCCTGTGAGCTTCAGTCCTGGCTACCCATTAGAAACACTTGGAGAACTTTTAGAAAGCTCAGTGCTCAGGCCTGGCTCCATACCAATTGCATCAGAAACTTTGGAAGTGGGCCCAGGCATCAGTATTGGTATTCTTTAAATCTCCCCAGGCAAGCCAATGTTTAGCCAGGGTTGAAAACCATTGTGCTAAGTCAACCTTCTCATTTTATAGATGAATAAACTAAGGTCCCTAGCAAGTTAAGGAACCTTGTTCAACCTACTTCATATGGCCATTAGAAGGGTAATATTAGATCCTAAAACTTCAGAGCTAAAAGGGACCTTGGATATTACAATTATCTGTGAAAGTGCTCTGAATAAGATAAAACATTTATAAGAGATTATCATACCAACAGAACCAGAGAAGGCTAACTGGCAACCAGCAAAACATTGCTTCCATCATTAAATTACACTAGAAAGACAACTGATGAAGTCTGCAATCTTTGTTTACTTTCCAGGTCTCCTTGGTTAGCAAATATAAATGGTCCATTCAAAAAGCTAGAATATAGATTTTTGGATTGAGTTCTTGGTAAAGATGGCATACATTGCCCTGAAAATTCACATTTTAAAAAAAATTTTTTATTAAGGTATCATTGATATACACTCTTATTAAGGTTTCACAAGAAAAACAATGTGGTTACTACATTCACCCATATTATCAAGTCCCGTCCATTCCCCATTACAGTCACTGTTCATCAGCATAGTAAGATGCCACAGAGTCACTACTTGTCTTCTCTGTGCTACAGTCCCTTCCCCAGAAAACTCACATTTTTTAAAGAAAAATATATAAACACATTGTAAATATGGGAGGATTTGGATCCATGGCAGGGGGTGGAGTGCTGTTTAGCCTAGTTCTGGCCTATTCCTAGCCTATATGGTCTGTTTGGGGCATGCTCATGCCTGGAGGCAGAAGAACGAGGTCTGCATTTTAGCATGGTATCAGGCATTTTTGCTTTGAAGGGTTGCTCCTGGCTTCATAAACTTTGGCTTGCACTGAGGTTGAAGATGCTTCACTTTGTAAAGGATGAAAAGTCAGGGTAAGTTCCACTCAAGATACATTTCCCCATTCTTACCGTTTCTTTATTTATTCAGATCCATTCTTTGTAATTCGTGTTTCAATACAAGAGCATGAGTTTGGGTGTCAAACGCAGTTCCAGTTCCCCTGTTTAGCCCCTGTTGTTGAGGTTTATTTACCTCAACAGGGACATTGCTGGGAGGATAAGCTATGGGTATTGGGGTGGGCAAGCTGTGATAAAAATATGTTGGCATCTCACTAATGTAGAGCCGTGTTTCCTAAGAGTGACTTCGTGTCAACTCATGTGGGAAGTGGAATCTCCAGGAGTGGGACCTGAGACTCTATATATTTCAAAGGTTCCCCAAATGACTCTAGTGAGCAGCCAGATCTGGGAAGCACTGGCCTCATTGTTCTCTAGTGCTTCTCAAACTTTAATGTATATACAAGATTTTGCAATTTTAACAAGTTCCCAAGAGGTGCTGCTGCTCTGGTCATAAGAGCTAACAAAAGTCTAAGGTAGTGGTTCTCAGCGTGTGGTTCCTGAGCCAGCAGCAGCAGAAGCACCTGGGGACTTGTTAGAAATACCAGTTCTCAGTTCCCACTCTGGATCTACTGAATCCAAAACTCTGGAGTGGTACCCAGCAATCTGGATTGCAACAATCCTTGAGGGTGATTCTGATGCTTCCCAAAGTCTGAGACCCACTGCTATAAATAGTACTAGTACTAAGGTACAGAGGAGTAGATTTGAAAAACTTGAGTTCAAATCTCAGCTCTGTCTCTACTCTCCTTGGGCCTTTTTTCTCACCTATAAAATGGGTATAGACATTAATTCAACAAACATTTATTTTGTCAGGCATTTCATTAGGTGTTGGGAATATATTAAGATAAGTAAGATGCATTCTCTGCCCTCAAGGAAGTCACTGTTGCCTTGCCAAATGAACAAGGTTTTTATGGATCTTAAATGAGTAGTGTATGTGAAAGGACTCTATGAACTATAAAGTATGTTGCAAATATTAGTTATGGTTCTGATCAAATACTGTTTTTCTTGTATCTTTTATTTGTAGTAGTTTTCTGGAGTCCTTTAGCTCTAGCAGACATTCCACTGATAAAAGCTGAAATAAGTCAATTGAGCAGTAATAAAAATATTTTACATTTGTCTTGCACTTTGTGCTGATAAAAGTCCTTTCATGTCTATTATCTGTTTTAGTTTTTACAACAACCCTTTGAGATAGCCTGGGTGGATAGGATTATCCCCATTTGACAGAGGCAGAATCTGTTATTCAAGGAAATGAAGGTCCTCACCCAAGGTCACAGAACTGATCAATGTCAGAGCCATAACTAGAATCCAGATGTTGTGAGCCTTAGGTCAGTGTTCTTTCTCCCATAACATTCTGACCGATCAAGTTAAAGTCATTTTAGATAGTCAGTACATGCTAATTAGGTTACTGCCAAGCACAGATGTGAAACAAGCTGAAGCCTTTTTAAAAAAGTGTAAACCTGTCCAGCTTTTACTCATCTGCTTGAGTTAAAACATACAGCAACTGTCAGAAAAACATAGCTAAACTCCCCTGTTTTGAATTTCTATATATCAGAAGCCTTATCAACTGCTGGCAGGCAGTTGGATTATGTGTACATTTTAAGAATCAAAGGCTTCCATTAGATAACTACATTAGGAAACTAGAATAATATTCTTGCATCATCAAAAACCATTCAGAATAGATCATAAATAAGAACTTATTATCTTTTAATACAAGCTGAGCTGGAGCCCTCCCTTCCTCTGTTGAATTTTGTTTTTTTTTAATCAAGTAGCCTAAATTTTCAGAGTAAGTGGGTGTTAAGGAGTTTCAGCTTTGGACAACACAGTTACTGTGACTTACATCTTAACACAGACATTTCCTGTTTACAAGTAAATGCTAGAAAATGCAATATTTTGCTTGAGCATACAAAACTGAAAGATAAAATGTGCTTGTTTTCTAAAGAGGATGTTTGGAAATAGGTTCTGGACAGAGTTGTCTCCTTTCATATAACAGGCAGAACAAATGGCTGCCTGCCATCTGAGGGCAATTCTGCATTCCTCCAGGCCAGCTTCCATAAAAACTTTCGACCCATACCACTCCACACAGATTTCTCCACCCGAAATTCCATTTACAGTTCGACCATTAGAAATATATTCACTTGGGGTATGATGTTTCATGGATTGTGCTTCACTGGTACTTTGATTCAACATTTTGTCCTATCCAATCCTTTGCACTACATTTATTTTTATTAAACTATCATCCATAAACAATTTTCTGGTGGTTTCACATAAGCAACATATACTTGCACTACATTTTGGATTCATCAAACGTCTTCTGATTCAGGAAACATACTATGTAAATATTTCAAACCTGACAAATACAGCTATCATAAATATGTAGCTGAAAGCATAAGTACATCAACTTGGCACAATAAAAATTTCTTATTGTTGATAAAGAGTTTGGATGAAAGGAAAGAGGAAAAAAGAATTATGTTCCAAGAAGAAACCTAACAGAATTCTTTCAACATCATTTTTGCCATTTAAAATTTTTTAAGAAACAAATGAAGAAAGTGTGGTCTGGTGAAAACATCTTTTACTGGGAGTCAGAAAACCTGGGTTTCAGTCACAGCTGTATGTTTAGGTTGATCTTCAAGCTGTAAGCCAGTCACTTAAACTTTCAGGGTGTCAGTTTCCACATCTGTAAAATAGGAGAAATATGCTTGCTCTAACTAAACCACAGGCATTCAAAGGCAATTTTCAAAAATGGGTAAAGTCAAGACTCTTTCACAGACTAAAAAAATGAACATGTGTTAAAGACCTTAACTTTTAAACCCTCATATTTGCAGTCAATTGTTTTAAAAAGACTGCCAAGACAACTCATTGAGGAAAGAATAGTCTTTTCAACAAATGATGCTGGGACAATTGGACATTCACATGCAAAAAAATAAATAAATTTAAAATATAAAAAGTTACACTCCCTACCTCATTCCATATACAAAAATTAACTCAAAATGGTTCAAAGACCTAAATGTAAGAGGAAAAAATATAAAACTTTTAGAAGGAAACCTCTGTAAATCTTGAATTCAGATTAGGCAATGATTTCCTAGATTAGACATAAAAAATATAAGCAACCAAAGAAAAAATAGACAAATTGGACTTCAAAATTTAAAGCTTTTGTGCTACAAATAATACAGTCAAGAAAGTGGAAAGATACCTCATAGAATGGGGAAAATATTTGGAAATCATATATTTGATTAGAGACTTTATATCTAGGATAGATATAAAGAAGTCTTACAAATTAATAGTAGAAAAGATAAATAGTCTGATTAAAAATGTGCAGAAGATTTGAGTAGATGTTTCTCAAAGATGTACAATGACCAATAAGCTTATGAAAAGACGCTCAAAATCATTAGCCATCAGTGAAATGCAAATTAAAGGCACAATGAGATACCACTTCACGCCCATTAGGATGGCAATAATCAAAAAGACAGAGAGCAAGTGTTGGCAAGGATATGAGGAAATTAGAACCATCACAAACTGTTCATGGGAATGTAAAATGGTGCATCCACTTTGGAAACAGTCTGGAAGCATACAGTTACTAATTGACCTAATAATTCTACTCCTAGGTGTATACTCCAGATTAATGAAAATATATACCCACAGAAAAAGTTGTACACAAATGTTCATAGCAGCATTATTCATGATAACTGAAAGGTGGAAACAACCCAAGTGTCCATCAATGGACAAATGGATAAACAAAATGTGCCACATCCATGAAATGGACTATTATTCAGTCATAAAAAGGAATCAAGTACTGATATATACTAGAACATGGATGAACAGTGAAAACATTATGGTAGATGAAAGAAGCCATGCACAAAACTGTATAATTTCATTTATATGAAATGTCCAGAATAGGCAGAAGCATACTGACAAAAAGTGGATTAATGGTTGCCTAGGGTTGGAGGTTTGTGGAGAAAGGCGGAGTGACTGCTAATAGGTATGGGGTTTTTTTTGGAGTGATGAGAATGTCCTAAAATCAATGTGGTGATAGTTGCACAACTCGGTGAATACGGTAAGAACCACTGAATTGTACACTTTACATGGGTGAATTATATGGTATGTGAATTGTATCTCAATGAAGTTATTATTTAAAATAATAAGCATCTATTAAGATACTCAAATTCAGTAATATAGTTCATGTATGCATTACAATGTATATTTATCAACTAAAAATATTATACATCACAGTTTGCAATGCTTCACTGTTTTACTTTTTAGACACAAAACATCCAAGTGGTCACATAGAATGACATAATTGATAGAAGTGAAGTAAAAATATTAAAGAGGGCCTGGAGGTCAGAGATAGAAGTCAAAGTTTTTCTCCTGCTGGTGAAGAAGTGAACAACTGTCACGTAAGAGTGCTTGCGAATGGGTAACTTCTAGCACATGAGAGTGGCCCCTGGCTGACAGTTAGCAAGAAAAGGAGGACCTCAGTCTTACAACCAAAAGGAACTGAATTTAGATGACAATCTGAATGAACTTACAAGAGAACCTGGAGCCCAGGTGAGAACCACAATACAGCCTTGTGATGGCAACCTGGTGAAGCTCTGAGCAGAGGAGCCAGTTAAATTATGTAGGGATTCCAGAACCCTGGAAACTGTGAGATAACAAATGGATGTTGTTTTAAGCTGCTAAATTTGTTAAACAGCAATAGAAATCTACTACACAAACTTATTGTGAGAATGGGATGGGGTAGCTGAGATGGATTTAGGAGGTGGCCTCTATGTTTTGCACCTGAATCTGTGCATTTGCTGTCACTCAAGGGGGCTGTGAGCTGAATAACCCAATAACAATATCACCAACATGAAGTCTCTGAATGGGCAGTGCAGTCAATTTCAAACTTGTTTCAAATCAGTGAGGTTGAAGAAAGAGACAAAATGGATGTGTACTAGACAGACAACTGTGGATGTACTAGTAGAGCAAGCTAGTAATGTCCCCTGAAGAGGCTCTTCATGCTCAGAGAGAGAAACTGGGCCACTACATAATTGGACATAGGAAGCTGGAAGATCAGGTTAGATGTTAGAGACTTGTGGGTGTGAATAATATTATTGAATTGCACAAATTTTTTAAAACCCTTTATGTCAAAAGACACCATAAGCCAGCATTTTGCAGTGTTGTGCAATAGATCCCATCTGTGTGGGGAGCAATTTCCTGGACCCCACCCCAAACCTACTAAGTCAGATTTGCTAGAAGGTGGGACTCAGGACTGTGCTAGGTGATTTCATGTAAACGCTCATGATTGAAATCCACTGAGCTAATCCTTCACCTTCTGCAGTATTGGAAAGTTCTCAACACCTGTGGAGTTTTAAAAAATAAAGATGGTGGTCCTTTTTATCTGTATTTTTAAAGGAGAGGAGGAGAAAGAGGAAAAGGAGGAGGAGGAAAGAAGTGCCCGGTTACTGAAGATGTGTATTGTACATTGCTGGTGTACTCAACTGTCAAAGAATAAAAGCCATGTGTAGAACATTTGACATCTCTGGGAAGCATTTTCATTCCCAACCCTCCCCCAGCTCCACCATTTTCACATCCAGGGGTGATTGCTACAACAGGTGGAGGAGACAGGAAGCTGAGCCCAAGCAGCTTGATTTGGTGTTGACTAGCAAGAGGAAGAGCCTTCCATTCCTGCTTATCATCTCTTACTGTAGTATGGTATTAGACCCCAAGACAAAGCTCAGATTGATGCAGTCCCCACCCCATCCTTCTTCTCCTGGCTTCTTTTCTGTAAGTCACGCTTTCAGTGTTTGGAGTGTGGCAGCTGCAAGGGCTGGTTGCTAAGTAACAATTTCCCAGCACAAAGAACTCTCAGCTGGGAAGGTCAGGTCTGTCAGCGTGAAACAGCTGTACAGAATTTCTATTTGTCTTCCTCTTGTTTTGGTTAATCACAGGGCATGGAAGCAGAATCAAACTTTTCATAGCAATGAGAACTGTGGGAGGGTACCCATTCAGCTGCTGCTGCTTTTCTGCTTCTCTTCAAATCACAGCCTTTCTACTCTGGCTCAACAGAGCCCCAAGAGGCGTGGCAGGCTGCAGGTGGAGAGTGAAGGTGGAGGGGTCTGGTGTTCCTTAGCATCTTTAGCACTTGGGTGAGGGGGGCCATAGCTGAACCATGAGCTAAGACATTAATGCCCTGTCTTCAAACTGACCAGCAGTTTCCTAGGATTAGGGTTGCCAGATTAAATACAAGAAACCCAGTTGGGTAGACAATGACAAATTCAATTTAACTGGTCATCCTGAATTTTTATTTCCTAAATCTGGCAACCATACATAGTAGGCAATCAATTTGGTGTGAATTTTGTGTAGGATTGATACCAAAAGTATGATAGAAATAGGGACAGACCCAACTCTGGTGCTCTTATGGAGAATTAAGCCTTAGCCCTGGCTTGGCATTGTTTTGAGCAGTATGCTAGAAACAAACTCAAAGGGAGTTTTACAGAATTACAGAAAGAAGTCTGAATCCATTTCTATAGCTGTCACCTCCTTATAGTTACCCATCAGATGCTAGCCTAATGACAACATGAGTGTAGTTCTCTGGGATAAAAACACATGATTGGGAATCAGAAGGCCTGGATTTTAGGATTTGGTGGATGGAATGTTAACCAGCTTGTGATCTTGGACAAGTCAGTGCTCTTTTAAGCCTCGTTTGCCTTTCCTGTGTCCTAAAGGTGTTGGACTAGTTGCATGGTTTTCAAAGTGTGCCTCCATCAGCAGCAGTAGCATCACCTGGGAATTTGTTAGAAATGCAGATTACCAGACCCCACACCACACCTTCTGAATCATAAACTCTGATTACCCTGTAACTGGTATTGACAAGCCCTCCAAGTGATCATGTAAGCTCACATTTGAGAACCACTGAGCTAGAGAATCTTTAAGGGCCTTTCAGTTCTTACTTTCATTGGTTCTTTTTACTGTTTGGCAAACACCAGTGGGCAGCTGGTTATCTGAAATGGCATGTTCTCCTCATTCTCACTCTCCAACCTACCCCAAGGATTTATCTCAAATTAGTTTTGTTTGGGCTCTATTTCATAGCAGAGAGGTCTCCCTTCTATTTTCACCTTTATTTGTCAAGGTGAGGGTTGCTGCAATGGTCAGCAAAGCTCCCAACTGTGGCATGCATGTTCCGTCTCACCACTAGACAAAGGAAGGACTCTGTCTATTGGAATGTTGGTATGCAGGAATGACTGGCTACACATACATTTTAATCCACTGAAGTTGTTGTGAACCAGGGCTGCCTCCAATTCTGATTTTTTTCTTAAAACCCTGTTTCCAAAAGCCCCTCCCCTGCCTCATTCGTTGTTCTTCCTATAGAACAGTATAGAACCCCACCCATACTGTCTTCATACATTTATGATCACTAAGTGGTGCAGGGCAGTGGTGGTGGCGGGGGGGGGGGGGCGTGGAATGGTTGGGGTGGAGGAAAGCAGAATCAAGAGAAGAAAACCAGAGAGATAATGTGCCCAGTCCGTTTCTCACAATGACTGGCTCCCACTGGTGTTGTCCATGGTGCTGAAGGTGGTGGTTTAGCCCAACCTTGAAAATCTTTGTCGAAAAAACAGGCAATAGAGGGGAATCCGGATTGCTGCAGTACTGTGTCCTTTGTTTCATCTTCCACTGGAGACAACCTAATGAATTTGGTAATCACATCAAACCACTTAGTCAACATGACCAGCACAATTATGTTGTTTTATAGGTCAGTGCCTTTCTCTGGTGCATTTGTAGTGGACAGCAGAGAAAGGTTCTCCTAGCTTGGGTAACTATATTTTATTCTGAGAAACAGGGCTCTGTGTAAAGTGTGTGTTGACTTAAGAGCAATGGATCATTCCCCAAGTGCTGTACTGTAAATATAAATGAGTGAGGAGAACACTAAGATAATGGACTTAGCAATCAAGGGCTTAGAGTAGGATTCATGAATCATCTTAACCATCAAGCAACCTTAAGGGTACAAAAACCGAAAAGTGCTGCCCTAGTGATGCCCAAGCTACTCACATAAAGCTTCTTAAATCTGCTCTGGGCTATGCTTAACTTGGTGAATAGTGGGACCCAGATAATTAGAACATATTAACCTAACCATAACATTCCTTCCAGTCCTACCCACTGGGCCTTGTTTTCTTTGCCTCCTTTGAGGTTCTCATTATGGCATGGGTTCTACTTTAATAACTGTTGGAACAAACTCTTATGTGTCCATAATGGTGGTGTTCCCCAACTTAATATGGTTTGACTTAAGATTTTTCAACTTCACTTTGGTGCAAAAGCAATATGCAAGGTAGCAAATGCTAATTGTAAAACCTAGATGATACAAACTTTGAATTTTGGATTTCCATCTTTTCCTGAGCTACCAATATATAAGCATGATACTCTCTTGTGATTCTGGGCAGTGGCAGTGAGCCACAGGTCCTAGTCAGGCCACCCAAACATGAGGGTAAACAACTGATATACTTACAATCATTCTGTCCCCATACAAATGTGCTGTTTTTCACTTTCAGCACAGTATTCAATAAATTACATGAGATATTCAATACTTCATTATAAAATAGCTTTGTGTTAGATGATTTTGCCCAATTAATGTGATTTTTCTCAGCACATTTAAAGTAGACAAGACTAAGCTATGATGTTCAATAGGTTAGGTGTATTAAATTAGTTTTCTACTTGCAATGTTTTTAAGTTATGATGGGGTTTGTCATACGTAACCCCATTGTAAGTTGAGGAAGATCTGTAATTTTGTGGACTTTAAAATCACTTACAGGATCAAAGTAGGAAAAGGCTAGATGCAGAGGGCCCATAGCTATTACTATAAAGGGCCTGGGTTTGCCTAGGAAAGAACAAGATATTATGCATCTACTTGTAAATCTCTTTAAAACATTACATTCAGTTACACATTGTGACCCTAAGTAAGTTACTAAGCCTCTTTGAGCCTCAGTTTTATCATCTGTGAAATGGGTACAATGATACTTAGTAAGTACTATTTATTGAGTAGTTAATATATGTCAGACACTATCCCTGTTTCCCAAGATTCTTATGATAATTAGATATAGCTGTTATAAAGTACCTGGTACACAGTAGGCATTAAAAATGGCATCTTTTAATATTATTACTGACTTTAAAATATTTTACTCCACTTCTGAGGGGACCTGGATTCATTTGGGCCATGCATGGTGGATCAGACTCTCTTATTGGCCAGGAGTTGATGCTGCCTAATGTTAGTTCTTAGCATGTCTGACAGACATGTCCCAGGAGCCACAATTATTCCTAGAAACAAGAGTAAATGCAACCAACTCTTCCCATTTCTTGGATCAGCAAACACACTTTTTGTATACTAATAACCCTGAATGAGGACCAGAGCTCTCTCTAAGATATTTGACTCCTTAGGTTGAGAATCAAAAGTATCCACATGGGCAAAATCTAAAGGAGTGGGCCAGTCATTGCTGGTCAGTAGTCACACAAATATCTTTCTTCTGCAGAATCAGGAAGGGATTCTGATTCTAGGGAAGGGATTTCCTGTGGCTTGAATGTGGTCTTTCTATTCCTATAGCTCTATACCTAATGGGATGTGCAGTCCCTATGTGACTAGAAGGATAATGATAGAAAGGCCAGTTTTGCTGTGTTTTGGTCACAAGTCCAGTAGCTGATAGTATCAAATCATAGTAGCAATTACTCTGGGGACATTAACTCTGTGGGTGTTGCAATAATGGAACACTGACCTTCCTAACAGAGAAACCCATTCCAATGCTTTGTGTTATCAGCTTTTCTCTATTGGAAAGAATCCCTTGATTGCTGACTTCATCATAACGCCAGGCACTGTTTAGCTGAATTGCCAGCTAGTTCCCGTTCTTGGCAGAAGGGTCCCTACTAGCCTTCACATGATTAAAATAAGCCTGGCAGTCTGAGAGTCCAACTGAGCCCTGAGCCTGAAGCCTCAGCACCCCACTCCTTCCCATCTTCTTCCCACTCTCTTTGCCACCTGCCTGCTGAACTGAGCCTCCAAAGCTTTGAAACTGATTTACCAGCCATTTGTGGGTTTCCTGATGGTGATAAAAGAAGTACTGTTCTTTGTTCAGCTGTCACCATGCATCCTCTTAAGGCTCAGCTACAGAGTTTACTACTAGCACCCATCTGTGCCCTGCCCAGTGTTGTCACACTCTTCCCTTTACCAATCAGCTAGTTATCATCTAGCCTGTGAGGGCAGGCTGTGGGAAATGTGTGGCCTAAGAAAGACTGAAGGGCAAGAGGCTCTGTGTGATGCTGCCTTACTTAGGAAGAAAATGGACTCTCATAAACGGCCACCTCGAATGGGTGGGGATAATTGTCTAATTTAATGGGATTTTCATTAGGGGAAAGAGTAGCATACTGTAACTTGAGTGAGCCCTACCCATTCTCTGGTTCTGTGGAGATGTTAATCATGCTGCTCCTGGCAAATCTGTCGAGCTGAAGCGGATGATGTAACTGATTTTCCAGCGAGCCCTTTGTCTGAGGGACTGCAGCAGAGCTGCGGAAGAGAGCGCCAGGGAGCAGAACGTGGTAATGGGACAAAAAGCACCTCCCTTAGTTCTTTCTTCCAGAGGGATGTCGTCACAGGGAGGTTTGTGTGTTGATCAGCATGGTGGCTGGTCTTATTGCTGGTGTTTCTCAAAGTCACAACGGAAAGGGCATTGTTAGGAACACAATAGATATAGATGCTCACGCCAAGATGTGGACCAGCAACACTGGGCTGCTGAGATTGCTAAGCTTTTTCTGTGTTTGGGTCAGAAGTCTCATGCCTTTGTTTGGATTTTGTAACCAAATTAATTATGTAAATAATAAGTATATTATACATTATTATACATATAACAACGTGTGTGTAATAAATGTATAACATTTATTGAGCTCTTACTATGTGTGTCAAGCATAGAGAAAAAAAGGGTGGTTAATAGTGCAGGGGTGTGTTCCTTAGAATCAAACCACTTTGGTATTATATTCCTGCTCTTCCAATTATTAGCTGTGTGATGTGGGGCAAGGTATTTACCCTTTCTAAGCCTCTTTTCCTTTTCCTGTCTGCCTTGGGGATCTTAACAGGAGGGAGGATTAGATGAGATAATCCACACACTTAGCTTAATGCCTAGCAAACTGTAGCATTCAGTAAACATTAACTTTATTAGTAATTTATGTTATCTCATTCAAGTCTCCCAATCAACATGGTGTGGTAGGTACTATTATGGTCTCCATTTTATAGCTGAGGAAATGGGTTTATAGAGGTTAAATTGTCTAAAATCTCACAAATAGCAATTTGTGAGCAGGACTTGGCCTCAAGCTAGCTGACTCCAGAGCTGGTCATCAACAAGCTCTCCTGCCTTAGTTATAAAGCTGGGGAATTTGTCTCTCTTTGAAGGGTTTTCTTCTATGGCTTCAAATTGGAACCATCTAGAAAAAATCAGAACAGAACAGTGATGGCCTCACAGGGGTGGTGATGGGGATTTACTGGGAAGATGCATAAGGGGATTTTTCTATATCTTGATCAAGGTTTGTGTTATGCAGATGTTTGCATTTGTCAAAACCCATCAAATGGTACACTTAACAATTTGTGCATTTCAGTACATGTAAATGTTATCTAATAAAAAGGAAACTTAAATATTGAACTCCAGTTACATGTACATGCCTACAAAAATGTTTAAGGTTGAAGTGTGCTGATTATCTACAACGTATTTTGAAATGTATCAAAAAAAAGATGGGTTGATAGATATGTATGTGATAAAGCAATATAGCAAATTGCAAAGGGAAAAATAGCAAACATAGAATCTAGGTGATATAGACTTTATGGTATGTTTGAAAATGTTCATAATGAAATGTTGGGAAAAAAATTAGGATCAGTTGGGGAGCTTTTTGAAAAGATTGATTCTGGGATCCCTCGGAGTTTCATAAATAAATGAGCCTGGAGTAGGGCCTAGGTATGGGTTTTTAAAAAACTTTCCAGGTGATTCTAAAGGGCCTTTAAAGTAAACACAATGTACTCTGGGCTTTCAAAGGCAATTCAGAGAAAGTGTTGATAACATCAGTGACAGCCCATCCTTCCTTCTCAGTCTGTATCTCCACTCCCTTCCCTCTGCCCCTAGCTTAACATTCCTCTTGCTGAAAGCAGCACAGGGAAGAGTTGTAGTGAACAGAGGGTGGCAGCTACCTTCCTCTCCTACCCACTCCCAGCCACCAGATCACTGCCCCAGGTTCTATGCTCCTGGACAGGCAGACACTCATCTTTTGGCTAAGTGGTCAACCAGACAGCTAAAGCTGAACACAGGATTGGGACCATGGAAGAGAGAGCTCAGGGTTGCCTGGATTTTAGCTTTTGTCCTGTTGCTTCTTGTATGTAAGGAGCTGGTCTGGAATTGTGTTATCAAACAAACACTATTTAGGTTTCTTCAAGGGAAGCAGAGGCCCCAGGATCCCAGGGTTTCAGCCTGTGGGCTCTCCTAGGAGGATGTACATTTTCTCTCAAACTTGCTCAGGATTTCATACTTTCTCTCCCTCTCTTTTCCTTTCTGGAATGCCATGTAAATTGTAATGGCTCATATGTGGGAAATAACTTCTGTTGTAAATGACCTGTAAGTTAAAGTCATGGAAATAGTTCCTTCTGCAATCAACATGCCAGGAGTCACAGGCTGCTGATTCAGCAGAGAAGCAGTGAACTGGGTCTTTTTACCACTGATGCAACTCAGAGAGAGGATTGTTTCTCCCCTGCATATGGCAGGCACCTCTGCCAGGAAAAGCAGGGACTTCTTAATTAGACTGACATATTGCCAAAGAAGGGCCATGTGAAATTTGTGTCAGATGATGGTGGGATCATTTTGGAAACTGGTAGAGTCACCAGTAGTTCAGAGTGAGGGAAATGAAATTAGAGCCATATGCTAAATGAAGTCAAGTGGCTACTCCTGGAGTCTTCAAAATGTACGTAGGTATAATGTTCCAATACCCTGACTGAGGTTTGGTTCTTCTGAGACACTACTAACTTGGTCTCGCCAGAAACAAACTTGAATAGAGAAATTAATTTTCTTTTAATGGCTCCACCATACCTCTAAGTATCATGTCTGCTCTTAACATTCCTGGCAGCCCAGATTCTTCCAGTGCCTTGAATGTGCCCTACTCCAGAACTATACTCTGGGCCAGGGTTTTCCCAAAGGTGGTAGACATTCCACCTGTGGTACATGGTATTTTTTATACACTTCCTAAATAAGCGCTTCAAATTCTAATAGTTAGGTTTAATTTTAGATGTATTAGAAAAAGTGGCACATCAATCCTATTATTTCATCATACTATTGCTTAGGGTGAGGCTAATTTCTGTAGGCAGAAAAAAATAGGCTTTTAAAAAAAAGTGTATGTGGAGATGGCAAAAACTATGAAGATGATAGATGACTAAAAATTAGTAAAGCCAACTCTAGATCAGTGGTTTTCAATCTGGGCTGAATTTATCCCTCTCCCCACCCCACCCTCAGGGGATATTTGGCAAAGTCTAGAGACATTTTTAGTTGTCATGATTTGGGGGCAGGGGTGCTAGTGGCATCTAGGGAGTAGAGGCCAGGGATACTAATAAACGTGCTACAATGCACAGGACAGTTTCCCCAACCTCTGCTAAGGAAGAATGATCTGGCCCCAAAGTCAGTAGTGCTGCAGTTGAAAAACCCAGCTACAGGTCAGTGCTTCTCAGAGGTGCATATGACTCACTTAGAAATCTTGTTAAAGTGCAGCTTCCGAATCAGGAAATCTGCAGTGAAGTCTGAGATTCTACATCTCTTAAAAGCCCTTAGGTGATGCCCAGGCTGCTGGTCCATGGGCCACACAATGAGTAACAGGGACCTGTAACTGCCCTCTTTATCCCTCCACCGAATTCTGCCTATCTAGAGTTCCATCCTCTTAAGGCTCTGATTGGGGTTTGGTTATTCTGAGACACTGGTAAGTAGAAATGGCTGAAAACTGGTGAATGTGTTTCTTGAGATTAGCAGAATCATCAAAGCCTAAAACCATGATAAACTTGGATGAGAATTTTCAAGAGCTAAGCATAGCTGAAAAAGGAGATGCATTTTATTCTGGGGTATGTTTTGGAGAATAGGCAGAGCTTTCAGTAGAAGCCCGGTGCACCCAGGCTAGGTTTATGGAAGCTGTCTTTTTCATTTTCATAGGCCTGCTATCCAGCACAGCATCCAGCTCAAAGTAGATGCTCAAAATGTGTTTGCTGAACCAATCGACAAATTATCTACAGCTCTGTAGATAGCTGCTCGAGCAGCAGAGCAAGGTATCTACTGGGGCAGGACACTGTCATGAACCCCTCCAAGGCCAGGAAAGAATGCCCTTCAACAGCTTTCTATTTGATCGGGTAGTACTAAAGTGGGTGCATGCTCCCAGAAGGACTCCTCACCCCCAGATACCATCAGGATCACTTAAAATAGTTATGTGTTCTCACCCCACTTTGCTGTAAGTTAGAAATCTATTGAGTAGGGTGAGTGTGGTATGTATGGGGGAATGGGGGTGAAATTTACCTGTTCCTTTGTCAGAAAGGAAGCTTTGTGATAAGGACTGAAGACACAGGCTCTAGGAGAAGGAACTGGGCCCATCCAAGAGGGGATTCATCCAGCAGTGCTGGCTTAATCTGCTTTCAGTGTACCTCTTCACATGACCTTGACTCTTAGAACTATATGCTAATAGATCATGTGATTTGAGGGGTCACCACTGTCCACATGTTCCCTCTCATGGGCCTGTCACAGTACCTGAAAGCACACCTTTAGGGACCATCCCCTTGGATAATGCAGGTTTTCTAAAGGCTCCTATTAAAATAAATGGATTACTGTACATCGAGAGAGTAGATTGGCTGGTTGCCTAGGGCTGGGGAGATTGGAGGGAAATGGGGAGAGGTACAAGATTTCTTTTTGGAGTGATGAAAGTGCCCTAAAATCGATTGTGGTGATGGTTGCACAACTCTGTGAACATAGTAAAACCCATTGAATTGCACACTTTAAATGAGTGAATTGTATTATATGTGAATTACATCTCAATAAAGCTGTTATAAAAATATATAAATATATGGATTAGATTAGGAGATACAGGTTAATTTAAGAGATAACTGGGGGAACTCTGGAGTACCATATGGTAGAGGAGAAGGGATGGGTCTACCAACAGGGAAGGAAACATTGAAACAAGGCAGGAATTGGGATTCTTCCTAAATTTTCCTAAAGCTCCGCAAACCCATTTCTACTCTTTTGAATGCAATTGCCAGTGATCCCAATTGTTACCAAGTTGTTCAACATTAGATTCATTGCTTGGAAAACAACCAGGGAATACCTGAATGCAGTGAACAAAGAGAGCTAGGTCCCCTAAGAGAAAATAATCATGGCATAAGTAATAAAGCATAGGATTTGGCACTGTCCCATGCTCCTGGAAGCTCCTTACATTAGATCAAGCCACTTGGACCATTGTTGCTTTTATACAAAAAGCTGCAGGACCTGAGGCCTGAGAAAAATACATTTTTTATTCATTGAAATGGAGACTATGGTTTTGGAAGAGGTGACATTAAAACCACAATTATCTCATATAGCCTTGTGACCAAAGCCTCCAAAGCCACAGAGGGAGAGCCCTGTCCCTCCACCATGTGTCTTTCCATGAACCCACGCTAACTTCAGTAGTTT
Organism: Manis javanica; assembly: GCF_040802235.1. Classification (NCBI taxonomy): domain Eukaryota; kingdom Metazoa; phylum Chordata; class Mammalia; order Pholidota; family Manidae; genus Manis; species Manis javanica. Next base: position 102,154,816 of record NC_133174.1, on the reverse strand, counting down.
GGTATGGTACAATTGGAGCATAAATATCAGGGCTACTTCAATAGATCTGCTTGAAAATCAGAAATGGCAGGGCCTAGGACTCGATTTTAGGGCACAATCAATTTTAGGGCAGGAAATAGGACTCAGCTCTATTCCTAGTACTAAACATGTGTTAGTTGAATATACAAGTAGGATGGTTTCAAATAGCAAAAAGCTCCTCTCCCACCCTCCAGCTTGTGGCTTGAAATGCCTTGGGAATAAAAATAGCATATTTAGCTATTATCAGTGTTGATGTCTTGCTATATGAATGAAAGCTCTAAGAGGTGGTACATGATGGTTTGGTCAGCTTGGGAAAAGAACAGCCCACCAGTGTGGGAAAAGGACATAAATTAAGAAACAACCTGGTCTTTTTCTCAGTTTTGCTCTTGGCTTCCCCCTTGCCGAGTCACCTCTGTGACTGTGACCAGAAATTCCTGGACTTGGAAATATAAATTGAAAGGCGCTCTCACTGGACCCAGAATTATGAATCTGACCCCAATGGACCACTGAGTACCCTACTACACAGCACATAATTTCTAATTTGTCACTAAGGAGGCCCAATTAGTGCCAGAGAAACCCAGGGCAAAGGAAACATTACAGGAAAATAAAGAGAATAGGCATTCAGTGGAGTTATTAAATATGTATTTCACAGTAAATAATTATCTCTATTGAACACCAGTAGAAGGCAGTACAGCATTTGGCCAGTGACTGACCCTGGGTACAGTAAAACCCCAGTTGTCAAGAAAGCAATGTGGAAAGTCCTCTGACTGAACTCACCTAGCTCTTCAGAAGACAGTAGGTTATTTGCCAGATGTAATGATATCCTGTGATGCTCCTTTGCCTGCTAAGAGATTTTATCATCTCTCCAGATTTCACACCAGGATCAGTCTCACTTGGCTCCATTTTCCTTGTGTCTGCAGATCTCAAATTGCTAGGGGACGTCATGTCAGGAAAAGGCCAGATGGGCAGTCAGGGAAGTGGTCCAACCCCTGAGGAAATAAAGTGCGCAACCCATCTCCACTCCCTCAGGGCCCTGGAGAATGAGGAGCCAGACAGAGCAGGAGACAGAGGAGCAGGAGAAGGTACCTCCAGCTTAGCACAGAGCTGCCGAAACTCCGGCCAGAAGAGCATTTTCGGAGTTTAGGGAACAGGAAATTCAAATTTCCAAGTTGTAAACTTACATTATGAAATCTGATACCACCCTCCCTATGCTCTGGAAATGAGTCCTCGGTCCTCTCCTTGAACTGGGGTCTTGGAGCCACAGAGCCTCACAATGCCATTCTCACTCCCCATACCCTGTTGGGAGACAAAGTGAAATATTGAGGGCCAAGGCAAGAATGGTGTTGCATGGTCCAATTAAGGGCTCAAAATGAGGAGTGTATGCACCACTTTTGCATTTTGTTTCCTGGAAGATGTTTTTCTCTGTTGATTATGTGGTAAATAGACTTAGACTAAGTCATTCTGGAGTAATTTTGGCACCGTTGGCACCTAGCACAGGTCTTGATATGTGGTGCTCAGTAAATGTTTCTTTAAAGAGTAAGCCTGATATTCTCTATCGCTTTGGAATATGAGCATTAGGATCTCTGTCTCTTGACTTCATCAGGCAGATGCAATTCCTTCCATGACCTATGCCCACCCCCTGGACTGACCCTGCTCTTGGAGCCTGGACAGTGTCAACATAAAGCAGACAGGGAAGCACTGTTAGCCAAGGAACCATGTTGTTGAGTGTCCTGAGGGCTGATCCTGGGGTGAGATCTAGTTGGCTTCCTGTTCTCAGCCTTGGCCCTTAGCCCCATGACTTTGACCCACAGCTGTCTCCAGACTGATTCCTTTCTACAGTCTTATTGGGTTTCCTGATTACTATCCATGTCCCCCTTGACTCATGATCTGAACATTAGTCCACAGATGTCAGGAGAAGAGGCTTGGCTTTTACTGTCTAATTGTTTCACTGGGGATAAGTCAGAGTGCAGATCTGCATGGAGGAATCCCAAACCAACTTACCTAGAAAAGGAGCAGTCAGAAAGCAAGATCAGATTATCAAGGCCAGAGTCAAGATAAACAGGCCAGGATCTGAGAGTAAAATAGAGACAACACACTGGCATTAAGTTTGGAAGCATGGGATACGTTATGGAGATTTATCTCATGACATTATGCTAATGATATATTCAACCAATGGTTCTCAACCAGGGAAGATTTTGCCAGGGGACATTTAACAGTGTCTAGAGATATTTTGATTGTTATAACTGTGGGGGTGCTACTGTCATGTAGTGGGTAGTGGCAAGGAATGCTGCTAAATATCCTACAGGACCCAGGACAGCCCCCCACAACTAGGAATTACCCAACTCAAAATGTTAGTAGTGCCAACATTGAGAAACCTGTATTAAAGATACAAGATATCAATGATGATAGAAAATGTGAAGATTAAAAAAAGACTGGAAGAATACACATCATAGTTACAAAAGAGGAGTGTTGAGGTGGCAGGATTATGCATTTTTTTCTTTTTCTCTGGCTTACAAATTTCTGAATACAACTATGTTGCCTTTAAATTTTTAAATTAATTTTTAACTACATAAATAAAATGTGAACACATCTGCTTATAAAATATTACAGTGTTACAGACAGGACTGAAGACCTCTTTGACCAACTTGACTTCTCCCACCTCATTCCCTTTCCCAGAGGTAACCCATTTGGTGGGTGTGACATTTTGAGCTCTATGTACATACTTACACACATACTGTGTGCAGCTATAGAAAATATATACTATCTTATAATTTTTCACAGCTTCATAGTATTCTGTAGCTTATTGCCCTACTGATGAACATTTAGGTTGCTTCCAGTCTGGGGCTATTACACAAATGCTTCATTGTACAGGCCTCCTTGAGTGTGCTTGCCAAAATTTCTAAAACTTTGTATATGGGAATGAAAATTGCTGGGTCATAGAAAGCACACATCTAAAATTTTATCACCTACTATCAGTTGCCTTCCAAAGAGCCTACAAATTTAGTTTCCTGACACCCTCACCAGCACTTGCTAATTATTTTGTTTTTCATACTTGCCAACCAGATAGTTGAAAAATAGTATCTTACTTTTGTTGTAACTTGCATTTCCCTTGTTACTGATGAGGTTGGGAGCCTCTTCATGTATTTGTTGAACCTGTCATCTATTCTCTTCTATGAACAGTGGTATTCACACCCGTTGCTCACTTTTGTATCATAAGACCTTTCTAACAGTTTTGAAGAACAGATAAGATTAGTGTTGGGTGGTATAAAAACACAGAAGTGGGCATCTCCAGTGTCGTGCCTGTCCTCACTATGCGAGACAGATCTTGTTGTCCCACCCAGACCAAAATGACCTTTCTGCCCATTACTAAGAACCCAAGAAAGCAGCTATATTAGAGAACAAACTAGTCAGGCCCATTCTTGCCACTGCTCCATGTTTCCCTGGACTGTGAGCCTTTGCTATGCCAGCATCTTGACACTGAGAAGCCAGCAGGTACTGCCAGTCAGATTCACTCCAGTCAAATACAAATCTGATATGTGATGAGGCATAAAGGCCCATGAAAGGCAGCGTGTGAACTGAATGTTATCTGCTGCCCGTGCAAATGGCAATTAGAGCATTAAATTTCAGTTAATCTTCATTAAGAACATCTGTTGTCTAGCCCACATGAGAAAAATCAAAGATGGGATTGGGTGATTGTGACCACGACAAATAAGTAGTTGTATCAACCAGTTTCCCACCCCCCAGGCATAAACTGAAAGAGATGCTGCATGGATAATGTATTATGTATGTTAGGTAGTGGCTAAGGAATAAAACTAGATGGAAGTCTTCTTTCAGACTCTTGGGCATTATTTGAAGCTGGAAGCTTATAAACCATGTCCCTTTGTGGTGAAGAAGATGATTAATTACTGGCTCTTAGCCAGACTAGGTTTGGACAAACTAGGCCATACCCAATCTGGCCTTGTGGCCCCCTCTGGCCCTTTTGGTTGCCCCATCTCATGTAGCCTCCTACTCTGTCTCCTTGGGGCCCTGTTCTCTACTAGAGAACTGTGGATAGAAAACACTTCAAACCCCTGCTACCAACATGTTGCTTGACTGCCATTCTTCTGTCCCACAAGTGGAAGACATCTGCCTTATCACTCCCCAAGATGGCTTATGTCTGTGGTGGAGCGGACTGTTCTCACCAGTGCCTGGAGAGGTTAGGGGAAGAGGTAGAACTTCTGCACCTTTGTCTTAGTTTATACAGGTTAAGCTCTTCCTGACCATCAGCTACTACGGTGACGGTCTTCTTTGCTAAGAGAGTGGGGGGTCAGGTAGGGAGGTAGATAGGTAGCTAAGTAGTCTAATAATGTTTCTTTGTATATCCACTCTGTACCTTACGGTGGCGACCTTACCACAGCTGTAATTTACATTTGTCTGGGTGACAAATCAGTATGGTCAATATCAGTCTCTCCTACTAGTCTGTAAGAAACATGGGAGCAGGAACCACATCTATTTTTGTTCATCAGTGTATCCCCGGCACCTAGCACAGTGTCTGCCACGTAAGTGCTAAATAGAATTTATTGACTAAAAACACAGTTGTGGTTCTGATGATCTTAGAATGAATGAAAGCCAGATATTCGAGCAGGAGGTTGGGGAGAGACATTTGTGAGAGGTCATATATCTCACCATCTCTCCACTCTCACTCCAGGAGAACATTTCAACCTGTGAACCTACAGTCTACCTTTATATAAGGTTGTCCCCAGCCACAGCCATCCCTGAATTGGCCAACAGTGCTTTCGTCTAGGAAGGTTGGGAATGATTGAGGATGAAGCCTGCCTTTGACAGTTTACTCTTTTCCTATGATCTCAAAGCCACTGTCTTCTCCAGGACAGATGCTCATTCACGGGCAGAGGCCCATCTTGCTCCTTGTACCATCTGGTACAACTGTGCCAGAAGTTGTGGAGCTTGGATGGCAGGGGAACTGAATAACTCAGGGACTGGATCTCCATTAAATTTGAAACAAGGACATACTGGTGCATTTCTTGTATCATAATTGCTCCAGGAATCTGCCAATATATTACTCGCTTGCCTTTCAAAGAGAGTTGACATGGAAGAAGGGAAGGATTAAGGGTGTGGCAAAGAGGCTGGAAATGAAACAAAGATAGTATTTTGAACAAACTTTTGGTTTAAGAGAATTCTCATGAACTGAAGTAGTGATGCTTTCTCCACCTCTTCTCAACCATCCTATTTTGCCTCCTTTTCAAACTCTGCTCTTTTTCCACAGTTCTTCTCTTGACCTCTCATCTGTTGCCCTGAATTCTTCCAAGACCTTATACTTCTGCCCATAAACAGCAAAAATAAGATTCCAACTGAATCCCCAGCCTCTCTCATATGACGCAGGATCCTGATGCAAAAATGAGGAGCAAGCTCTGAAAGCACGAATGCTTTTACCACATCAGTTCCATGGTTGCTACTATCCGGAATAGCTCTTATTCATAAAATCCAGAGATTTCCAGGGAGACCATTACTAATCCCATAACCTCAAGACCTAGATAAAGCAGTTGGCTTGGGTATCACTAATTTCATTTTCATGCTTATGTTTGCCATCATTCATTGAGGGACAAGAACAATTCAGCTATGATAAGGGTAAACCCTGGATCCACATTGTGTGTTGTAGCTGTGAATTTTACCATAAATGAAATGTATAGATGATTTAAAGCTAAAAAATTCATATGATATGTTTTACAAGGTACTTACTAGAAGCCATTCAAGCAAGGCTATACTACATGTTCAGAAGTTCCTTCTTATATTGAGTCAAAATTTGTTCTAAAACTTTTTCGTGTAGTAGTTCCAGTTCAGTTTTCTAGAGCTAAACAGAGTGAGGCAAATGCTTCTTCTACAGATTGAGGCAAATCCTACAGGATAACCCTCCAAATATTTGAATGCATTTATCATGCCTCCCACATCTTCCATTTTCCAGGATAGGTGGCTCTGTTATCTTCAACATATATATACCTTTCTCATCCTAAATCATCTTTCCCTAAATGCACTTCATTTTGTCAATGTCCATCTCAAAACATGGTGTCCCAAGTGAAAGAGCATTCAGATATCATCTGACTGCTGCAGAGCATAGAGAAACTAATTTTATTAATTTATACACAATAGTTTTATCAACATACTCTAAGATTGCAATGTTAGAACTAAATGGTTTTAAAATACTGGTTTGGGTTTTCTTTGCAAGAATTCTTATCGAAGTGAAATCTTAACCAGGACCCTCATTCTTAAAACACTGAAGAGTAGAGTTTCTCTCATTGAAATGAAAGGGAGGTGAGAGGTTACTAAAACTTCATCATTTCAACTTCCCATCTGTTCCCCAGGGTAAACCAAGGAGATCCTGAGATCTCAAGAACATAGTTTGAAAACTGTGAATTGAGTCCAACTCTTTCAGAGCATAATGTAGCCCAGAGAGGAGAAATGACTTCCTGAGGTCACACAGTTACTTAGTGGGATACTTATTTAGGTCTCCTAACTCCCATTCCAGAAGTGTTTTCACTGTATCTTACTATTCCTTACTATTTACCCCTCACCTTGATGACTCAATTAACCTTAGGATCAACTAAGTCCTAGGGCTGCTGTTAATATCCATTTTGCTCCATCTGATACAGTTGACTTTTGGAAATCTTAATGCAGAAATTTACATTTATCAAATGTATTAAATATAATCTCTCCTACAACTCAAAGGATCATTAGAAATCTTTTGTTTTGGCCCATCAGTCCTGCCTTTTAAAACTTTCTAAATCTTGACTCTGTCATCCAACATCAATCAATTTCTTTCGGAAAGGCTGTTCAAGCAAGGCTATATGCTGAAATTCAACTCCCTGTTCTTTAATTTGCCAACAAATGTATAATCAAGACTTAACTTCAAAAATTTCAGACTCACATTTTATGGCATTCCTTCTCCTTTACCTGGAGAATTCCTGCTCATCTATTGCGACCCATTTCTAATGTCACCTCTGTGATTTGTTTCTAAGCCCACATTCCTCATCCTGAAGCGGAACTGGTAGGTCCCATTTCCATACTATAATAGAGTTTTAATAATTCACATACTTTCTGTACTATTTTATAAATTCTTTAAGGGTCTTATGTATTCTCTGCATCCCAGGCTCTGAGTTTAGGATGGCAGGTGAACTCTGGTGACTGCCTACCGAGAAGGACTGTGAGGTCAGGTCAGAACAAAGTAGCAGACTGTTATGAGGGGTTAATGATTTCTGCCATGGGCTCAGGAGGGAAGTATTTTGCCAACCCTAACCCAGGGCACAGTCAATACTCAAAATATGTTTTTTTAATGTATTTTTATAAACCCTCCCCCCAACAAAATCGAGTAAGTTTATTAAAGGAAAAGTTAGCTGGGCATGGCTAGTGTCAGCCTTTGTTTGTGTCTACTCATCATAATTTCTCTTGAGTGCTGACAAACAATTTTCTAATAACCTTTTTTAGATATTTTTCTGGGTATCAGCATCAAGTTCATTATTGGTTTATATTTTCTGAGATATACTTCTTTCCCTTTTCAAAAAGTAGGACAACATTTCCTTGTCTTTAGTCTTCTGGCACCTCTTCCATTTTCCAAGAACTTTCCAGGTGGTGGTGACTCACTTGGAGAAAATGGCCTCTTTCACTCGGACCTTTCAACAGCATTGTTTGTAATGGTCAGGGGCCATGACTAGGAGAGCTGTTTCTTGGAAAAAGTATATTTGAATTGGGCAAATCAGAGGCTGAAATCAGGATGGCCAATAAATGTGTTATTGACAGAGGCCTGGCCTAGAAAGACAGCCAAGTCTAGGGAGCCAGTTTCCTCTGAACCATGAGCCAGCAAGCATTTCAGATGGCTCTCCCTGTCTCTCTTCCCTTCCACTTCTCTTGGCTCCATGTTCTCCTCTTGCTGTAGTTTGTCTCCTCTGAGCTGAATTTGGATGGCTAAAGTATAACCTCAGCAGAAAAATGACCAGAAGAATGCACATCTGCCCTTGGGTTCTGGATGAGGGCCTAGGTCTGTGACTGCTAGTGACAGAGATCATAATCAAAACAGGAAATAACTTCAATAAATTGAAGATACTAGGTGAAAAATAGATGCACTTCAGGCTGTATGTATATGTGAAAACAGAGGACATCAGCTATGTAGACACACACAAAAAAATACAGTAAAATGGCACTTCATTAGAATACTAAAAGGGACAGATATTTTCATGAACCTACCATGAGCCTGGTACTGTGCTAAACAGTGGAAGGATGCAAACACATTATTCTAAAGATGTTGCAATAATTTTTAAAAAGTTTTCTACCTTAATAAGAGAATGACAAATAGCCAGAATCTGGTGTTCACTTTAGTTTTATTTTTTTAAAGAAACCTTTTCTTAACAAGATTTGGAATAAAAATGTAAGTGAATTTTTTAAAAGACTAACCTCCAGTGACTGGAAAATGAAATTCATCCAAACTCTCTGTTCCAATTATGTGTTAGTTAAATGACCTCTAATCTACTGTAAATGTGAAGAAATGGGATTGAAATGATTGCAGCTTGTCCCCCCAACCCAGTTCTGATGGTTGCTTTGTAGAAGCTCCAACAAGCCTGGTGTTTATTGGGACTGGGAATCTCATCACACAGGTTCAGTCCAGCGAAGGTTCTTGTCCCTTCAGTGTGGATCTTACCACATATTTGGGTAAGAGATACAGTGAGAAATGGGCCTTCAGCCCTCCAAGGGGTTGTTCTGTTGCTATAAACTGTTGAAAGCCTGACTGACTCCTGATCCCAGCAGCCGATGCAAGAGACAAATGTGAACAGGGGCTGCTTTGCTCTCAGTGGAAAGGTTTGAGTTGAGCTGCTTCCAGGCAATCACACTGGCTGCCATTTTACAGTCTATTTTTGTCTTCTTGTACACATCCCTCAATTTGCATTCCTGCTTAAACTTGCCACTAGTCTTGCCTTTCTGTGTGGGAGGTGGAATGGATTTGAAGAGGGTAAAGAAAGGCCTTCTTGAGAGGAGGAGGGGAGAATATAGGACTTTCACTAGCTGTTCCTGCTGGATGTCTTCAGAGAAGCATTTGGTCTCCTGGCCTCGTTGTGGGTTGTCACAGAAATATCCCTTTTAGCACAGGCATCAGCCTTACTTTGTGTATTTGACTTTTAGCTAAGTTTGGACCAATTTGACTCATTGAAAAATGGTGATTGGCATAGTGGGAAGATGAACAGGAAGATGGTAGAAACAGAACTTTAAAGATGGTTTGCATGAAGAGAGTGATTTGAAAGGGCCATCAACAGTCCTTAAATACCTTTCATCAAATTTTAAGGGATATGTAATATTTACTAATAGAGCTTTATTCCTTAGGGTTCAGTTGTGGTCCCTGTAGGCATTCATTACCTCCAATGCTAGACAGGACACAGATTAAGCTATGGACACTCTAGCATGAATTAGCTTATCAGAAATTCATACTCAACTCATCCTTTTCCAGCAACCAATTGCTGTTCTTGCCAATATATTGGACTTGGATTATTTCCCTCATTCTAAAGGGAAACTAATTTTATTGCATAAATTCCACTATCTTAACAGGCTTAAAAAGCAATTGCTATGTATAAAAATTTGGAAAGGCTCGGTAGTTTAGATATTGTATAAACAAGGTTCAAAAGTCAATTTTTCAGACCATTAAATGTAGGTCAGATGCAAGAAGAGAATTAAATAGTGATAGAAGGGTCTCAACTAAGAAATTTCCACCAGACTAATGGCTCCTTGAAGATAAGAGCTGTGTCTTATTCTCTCTGTATCTCTAACAGTTACCATGATGGCTGAATTTTCATGAACACTCAATAAATGCTACCAGAAGAATTTCTTAACTAAAAGATCAATTTGGAGTGCATTGTAAGTAGTGTTGGGGAATCCTTTATCATAGAGATTTTATAAGAGAAGATAGGTACTACCTATGCCCAGGACGTGGAAGTAAAGTGCTTTGTAGGGGCAGAGAAAGTGGATTTTCCTTCTAGTCCTTGGGTGTTATGAAACTGGATGAAAATAGTTCATTCTCTGTCTCTCTATCTCTTTCTGTGTGTTTCTCTCTCTGTCTCTCTTTCTCTGTCTTCCCTTGCCAAAATCTGATTTACTTTAACAGCTTTTCTTGGCCCTACCTTTTCTACCCTCATTTCCTTTTAAGTCATACATCTTTTGCAAAGTAATTATAATAATTTGCATCCATATTGCACTAATGCTTTTTAAGGCACTGTGATATGCACTGTCCCTTTTTGTTCAAAACTGCAAAAAGACCCAATATAAAGCAGTCAAAGTAGTATTGATTCCATTGTTCAGATAAGGAACCCAAGGTATAGAGTATTTAAATGATTTGCCGATGATCACATAGCAATGTGCAATTGAACCTGGACTAGAAGACAGTCCTTTTGCACAATATCACCCCAAGTCTCAAAATTCAGGACTGGAGGCTTGTTAGGAAAACAACAGGTAGTCCTACTACCTTCATGGTTATAATCTTCATTTTTCTTGCTGTTTAAAATTTCTTCTTTATATTCCTTTCTAGATATATGAGGCTGACACTTGAGACATGGCAAAATCAGACATTATCTCAACTATGGGAGGTCTCAATTTATTCTCAGCATTTTTTCTTCTTCAAACATGAAGTGCAAGCTTAGCTAGATTTGAAACAACATTGTGTAGGACATCTTTCTGTCTCTACTTAAGCCACCTGAGGCAGGAGTCTTCTGAAATGTGTGGTCCAGAATGCATCTTCTCTAACAGCTTTCTTTGACAGTCATAGCAGGAACACCTCTTATACCAGCTGATATTTCATTGAGTCCTTTCCATCCTGGGGCTGGCAACTTTCTCACACAGATTCAAGAGGCAGCAGGTCTAGTGTAATTACCAGCACAAGCCCTATTTGGTGCCCTAGGATGGAATGAGTAAGGCAGTGTTGTACTGAAACCATGGATGAAGTTGGGCCTCAGAGCCTGGGAAACTTGCCAGGACTAGAAGTGCCAAGGGCTTTGCAAAAACCAGAGGTCTAGTCGGGCTGTGAGTCATTAACCAGACAAGCAGTTAGGATCTAGGAAATAAGCTTCTTATTGGGGTTAAAGCAAGGCCAAGGGTCAAAAACTAAATAACAATGGACACCAGTAACAACAAATACCACCCTGGAAAATAAGAAAAATTCTGCCTTAGACCAGCAGCCTGCTGAAATGAAGCTGATTCTAGGAAGTGGCCAGCCTGAGATCCATAGGTGAGAGTAAGGAAGCCATCTTTACAGGTGGGAAGTGCACAGGGTGATAGCCATAGCAAAGGTAATAGCTTAACAGTCGAGAAACACCCTAGAGTGGAGTTCCTCAACCCTGGCACTATTGACAGTTTGGTCCAGATCTTTGTTGTGTGGCACTGTTCTGGGCATTGTAGGACATTCAGCAGCATCTCTATCCTCTACCCACTAGATGTCAGTAGCACTTCCCCCTGTCCCCCAAGTAGGGACAACCCAAAATATCTCCAGATATTGTCCAGTGTCCTTTGGGGAGTTAGGAGAGGCAAAATAGCCCCAGGTTGAGAATCAATGCTCTAGAAGCTATGGATTGAGCCTTCTAGGATTCACTGGATTCTAAATTGTCTTCAGAGCTGAGAACCTAAGGTAGCAGATATAGGCATTTGCAATTCCATCCTTCCCAAATGTCCTTTCACACCTAATGCCTGGATCATCTCTTCCATTAGGCAATATTGCAGTTCCTAAGAACACTGAACCCTCAGAATTTTCCTCAAATCCTACTTAATTGCAAACTCAAGGGTGTATCTGCTCATGGTTTTCATGGAAATTGGGACAAATGTGAAAATACTTTTCATTCTTTGCAATCAAGCTCTAAAACACATAACATGTTAAGTTTCTGTTTTCTTACTATTTGCCTTGAGCTTTCATTTCTTCATTTCCATTTCTTTCCTACTTTCATTTAACCATATCCTTTACAATGAAGGTGTATGGCTGATGAGGTGGGACACCCAAGAGGCCAGAAATGAAGAAAAGGAGAGACAATAGGAAACAGACTAGAGCCATTTGGCAAGAACTGGATCTAGGAACTTCTGGAAAACCATTGGAAGGAATATTGTATCCACTTATCTGTCTTCTAACTAAGCCTGTTTTCTTACCACCCATCTTACTGAGACTATCTTAAAACTGTGAGGAAGAAGTCTATTCTTTCTCTTCATTGCCCTTGTGGATTTTCATGTCCATCTAAGGTAGGAGTGTTCTGAAGGCCTCTCAGAACAATTTTGTTGACTGTACTTAATAGAGAAGAGACCATGGGATATAGTGGAAATGGCCCTAGCCCAGAAACCCAAATGCAAATTCTAGTCTATTTTCCTCCTTATAGATACTTGATCTTGCAAATTACCTAACCTTGGCTGAACCTCAGTTTCCTCATGTGTGAAACAGAACTTTTGCCTACATGGTAACTTTATGGTTCAAATGAGACAAAAGGGTGAAAGTAGCATGAAATGTGCAAAGGCTTTTACAAATGCAAAGGGATATTGTTAGTATTGCTTGATTGCAGTTCACACCTGTTCTGTTATTCTTGTCCAAATGTCACAGTGTCCATTGGATAGATGTCATATTCAAGGCTGTACCAACAGGGACTTTTTCTTGACTGCAGGGAAAGACCTACTTTGCAGGACTTCCTTTCCAGGTTTACTCTCTACTTTTTACCTGATTCCACCCTCCTCTGTGGCCTGGGGGACTGATCCATAACAATAGGCTCCCTTATATTCTGGATTCCACTAGTGTTTAGCCAATGGGAAGCACTGGCATGGAAGAGAAGAGCAAGGTTAGGCTATTTATTCCCTGAGACCCTGCCTGAGAAGCTGCTGGGCATCCCTTGACTAAAGGTCACAGCTCTAATCAGGGAGCTCTCTTCATACAACGTCCATGCTCTCTTTTCCCTCTGGGTTCTGGTAGCTGCTGTGTCCCTTCTCTCTTTCAGGCCCAAGGGTGGACCCCACAATTACTAGTGCTGGGATACTATAGTATTCCCTGTGCTTTCTTTATACCCTGCCCATACTTCTGTAATCAATCCCCTTTATTAAACTCTACTCAATTTAGCCACTCTGAGTGTGTCACATATTGCTCGCTGGGACCCTGACTGACATATCCACCAAATCTTTTTCTTTTCTTCTCTCCTGACCTTTCTTATTAGTAATAAAATATATACTTATAAAGGAGTGGACATTAAGTAAGGAAATATAGTAGGCTTATGGATATTAATATTCTATCCAGCTATCTCAGAACACCTATAATCAAGCTGTACATTCCTTATCAATTGGGTGGTCCATGCTCTTTGTCCTCTCCCCAGTTGCCCATTTAAGAGGCCATGACTCTTGTGCCTACTCTTTCCCACAAAGGTCATATCCTTGCTAAATTCCAGCAACCTGGGAGGCAGCTGTGTGATGCACACTCCAGTCTCTGGTTTGCTGTAAATCAGTTTGCACCCCTTTGCTTCCCTTGGACTCAGTTTGCAGAGAATGAGCTTACATCCTTTTGCTTCCCTTGGACCGGAGTCTCAGGAAGCCTTGGAAGGGGGGTACAGTTAAGCCTCTGGGATTCCATGACAGCTGCCAGCATTCTGGCCCTGGTGTCTCTGCTCATTAACCATGTCCAACCTGGAATGTTTCATAGACTATCTGAGCTAGAAGAGATCTCAGAAATCAACTAGTCCAGAGGTTCTTAACTTAGGATCTATAGATGGGCTTCAGGGAAATCCTTAAGCCTCCTAACTTATATGAACAATTAGCTATTTATATGCACACATGCATTCTTCTGGGGAGAAGATCCATAGCTTTCATCATATTCTCAAAAGAGCTGGTAACACAAAAAGACATAGACCTCAAAAAGTTCTAGACCAGCACCCTTACCTTACAGCAGAGGAAACTGAGGTGGAGAGAAAACAGCTTATCTAAGATTCCACAGCGAGTCAATTGCAGGGTTTACCCTAGAATCTAGGTGGATGTTAACTCTCTTTTTTAAACAAAACTTTCTTTCTTCTACTGAACTCCAATGCCATATTCCCACTCTATTTTGTGCATAGAAGGCACCAGGTAACAGTTAAATGCAATTGATAACTGCAATGGGCCCTACAAGCTCTTATTTTAATTTACCCTGCTAAACATAAACTGGAGTTGTATGGGGCTCAGGGCCAACCTGAGAGCTTAGTGGTGCCAAGGGATCAAGCAGGGTTTTTCCAGCCCAGTTCTCTCTGATGAATGGAGTTCTGTCTCATCCCTGTTTCTCTGAGCCAACTTGTCCCCAGGGCCCTGTGGAGGGGCAGGTGTCAGTCCTGGGCATGGTGTCAGCAGCCCAACTCCATCGTCTCTGCAGCTGTTCTTATCCCTGCAAGGCCCCAGTGGGAGCTGACACAGAGACTCTTGGAAAATGGTAACGAAAAGCTAAGGAAAAAACACCCTTGAGCACTGAGGGGTTGCCAGGCTTCCAGGGGAGCTGGCACTGCCTAGTTCAGGTTATTAAATCACAACCAGCTTCTGGTAAAATAGGGTAGAAAGTGTTATTCCTTCCATCTCCCATCCCGTGCCTCTTTTTTTTCAGGTCAGAGGTATTTTTATACTACCCAGAGTCTGCTACTGTATTTCCTTACCAGGGTCTCCCCATCTAGGAAATACATGTCTTTATTATTTAACTTAGGTGCCCAGCGTGTCAGAGTGAAAGAAGCCATCTTGAGTTCTAGCATCAGCTCTGTAACTAGCAATGTGATCTTGTGCAAGTCATTTAACCTTGATGGGCTTTCATGCTTCATTCATTAAAAAATGGGTCTAATGAACCAAATGAGAAACCATTTGATAAATGCAAAACAACAAAAGCTATGCAGGGTCATTATAAACCTTCACCACTCAAAGATAAATTGTTTCAAAGGTTGAAAGAATAACCTCGAGGGCCAATGGCCCAGCTGAGATCTGGTTGCCTTGATTTCACTCTAACTGGGTTTTCTCAGGGAAATTCCTGAATGGAGTGGGAAGGAAAGTCACCATTGTGTCTATGACCAGTGGAAGAAATGCGTCGACAGAAGTGTGATCTATTCCTGGAGTTTCCACATTGTACTTGCTTTATCCTAGAGGCCTTTGAGAAGAGCTTCTAAGGACCAGACACTCTTCACCAGGGAAGGAAGAAAAACCCAATCAGATCTAGTGCTGCAGAATCAGAAGGCATCAGCCTCAATATAACTTGCCATAGGAATACATAGACCAGTTTGCAGAAGGGCAGAGAATTCCCAGAGGGTGGCACAGACAGTGGGAATAGAATATCAATCCCTCTTCCACAATTTGCCAGTCAAGTTTCCTAAGGCCCTGGGATTGCTCATGTGCTAAAGGTAAGCACCAGGAAGCAAGACAAAGGAAGTCAGAAGTATGGTCACTGCCTTCAAGAAATGGATGCCTTGATGGATGAAAGGGAGCAAAAGGACAAAACCCATAGGGGAACTAAGGTACTTAAAGAAATGGTCTTTGGGGGCAAAGAGAGCTGACTCTGTATTGTTTTTGCGCGAATAATTAGAAAACAAATAGATTCAGAATTTAATAAACAAGTCAATTTTTATCTCAGGACTTCTCTAACATACGGTGTAGAGGCAGTGATCACTAGTAGTCTAGAAACACCCTATGATACTGTAATATCTTTAATTATGAAACTGAGATTTTTATTATTATGGTTCTTAGACTCTTCTTAATTGTGCTACTACTGATAATAATATTTTTAAATATTTGACTTTTTACACTTGAACTTAGTGGGGATACAATGGTGAACAAAACAGATGAGAGCTCTGCTCTCTTGGAACTTCTGTGGTGGTTAATGGTGGTGGTCCTGGTTTAGACTGAGCGGTGAGGAAGACCTCTTTGAATAGGTAAAATCTGACTTCTGCTTCTGTAGTATGGCAGACTAAGTATTCTAAAAAGCCTTCCTGCTAAAATATAACTAAATCCTAGATAGATAAATTAAAACAAACATTTTTTTTACATTTCTCTTTTTAGAATAGCTTTACTAATAAGTAATTCACATACCATACAATTCACATATATAAAGTGTACAGTTCAATTATTTCTGGTATATTACATTATTAATTTTTTAATGATAAAATACGTACAACAAAAATTTGTCATTTTAATTATTTTATGTATGCAATTTGATGGTATTAAATACATTCGCAATGTTGTTCAGTCATCACTAGTAGTTTGAGAACTTATTCCTCCCCATGCACAGAAACTCTGTAACAGTTAAGCAATAACTCCCCAGTTTCCCTTTCCCTGAGCCTCTGGTAACAGCTCATCTATTTTGCCTCAATGATTTTGTCTAGTTTAAATAGTTCACATAAGTGGAGTCATACAATATTTGTCCTTTCATGTGTGGTTTATTTCATTTAGCATAATATTTTCAAGGTCCAGGTTGCATGTATCGGAACTGCATTCCTTTTGTGGTTGAATTGTATAAATACAATGAATATATGAATACAGTGTGACTCCATTGTATGTATACACCACATTTT
Source organism: Manis javanica (assembly GCF_040802235.1). NCBI lineage: Eukaryota > Metazoa > Chordata > Mammalia > Pholidota > Manidae > Manis > Manis javanica. The sequence continues at coordinate 102,138,251 of NC_133174.1, read as the reverse complement.
GTTTGTCTATTCATCAGTTGATGGACACTTGGATGGTTTCTTCGTTTTGGCTATTGTGAGTAATGCTATAATGAACACTGAATACAAGTACCTATTTGAGCCACTGCTTTCTATTCTTTTGTGCATATACCTGGAAGTAGAATTGCTGGGTTTTATGGAGGGGTATTGTGATTTATAATAAGAAATACATATTTGGTCTGTCCCATTTCTGACAAAGAGCTCCTAAACCCCTTGGAATTTCCTATGTGATGAGAGTGATAAAGGCGTCTTTTGCTATGTTAATGAGGTGACTTGGACCTCATCGAAGGTTGGGGGCTGGTTGCCATGAGAATCAGCCATGTGATTAAAGGGTTGGAACATTCAGTTCTACTCTCAGACCCTGAGGAAGAGGAGAGGGGCTGGAGATCGAATGGATCACCAATGGCCAATGATTTATTCAATCATGCCTATGTAATGAAGCCTCCATAAATAAACAAAAGGATGGGTTTCAAGGAGCTTCAAGTTTGGTGAGCATATGGAGATGCAGGAGAGTTGTGCGCTCACAGAGAGCATGCAAGCTCTGTGCCCTTTCCCCAAAGCTTACTGTATGCATTTCTTCCATCTGGCTTTTCTTGGGTTATATCCTGTTATAATAGACCAGTGATCTAGTGAGTAGACAGGTTTTCTGAGTCCTGTGAGCCAATTTAGCAAATTTATCAAACCCAAGGAGGAGGTCGCAGAAACCTCTGATTTATATAGGCAGTCAGTCAGAAGTACAGATTACAACTTGGACTTCTCATGGACATCTGAAGTGGAGGGGTGGGGTGGGAATACAGTCTTGTGGGACTGAAAACTTAACCTGTGGGAGCTGAGGCTATCTCCTGGTTGATAATGTCAGAACTGAGTTGAATTATAGGACACCTTGCTGGTGACCAAGAATTGCTTATTGGTGTGGGGATATTCCCCCCCCACACACACACACTCATGCATTGGATTGGTGACCAGAACATTTTAGTTGGTGACAGTGGGGTGGGATTTACTAGAATGGCCTTAGCTAATGGAAAGAGAAAGGATAAAAGTATGAGGGATGATGAACCCTTGATTCCTGGGTGTCCACATGGTTACCCATGGGAAGGAGCAGCAGCTGTGCTCTAATCAGTTACTAAAGGTGAAAGTACCAACAGAATTTAGAGATGGATCCAGCTCCCAGGGAGTCAATTCACTGGATGCATAAGGAAATGCAAACTAAGAGAAAGGCAACGACGTATTCAATTCCTTGATTATTCTTATCTATAATAGATAAACTAAAAGTGAAAGAGAAGAATGTGTTAGAGGGTCTAATGTGAAGGAGTTGTTTCATTGTGTGGATCGGTATCATCAGCTTCCTGAAGAAACTTTCCTAAAAAGGAATGAAAGAGGGACTAGCTGGGGGCTGTGTCTTTGGCTTTGAATGCTGCAGAGTGGAAGGGCACGTCTGGGGTGCTGCAGGACCCACAGCTCTCTGTGGAACAATCACAGGTGACTGTGTGTGACCCAGACACAAAGTGGGTTATTCCCAAGGGAACAGCCAGCCTAGTGCACTGGATGAAAGCCACTGTCAGGTCTGTTTACCCTGAGAAGGGAGACTGTCTGCCTCCCCCTGTGAATGCCAAGCAGAACACCCCAGATGAGGCGGCCAATATGCTTTGTATGCGAGCCACGGGGGACTGGCTTTAAGATGACGGGGCTATTCACCCACCGAATATGCCCATTACCCAGCTCACCATGAATGCTGTGGTTAAAGGGGCCCCTTTCACATGGGAACCCCATATAAGCTGGTTGCAAAACCAAAAAAAAAAAACAGTCCAGAGAGCCTTAGTGAATTTGCTGCTTCAGCTTACCCTCATGGGTCTTACAGATGTCAATAAAAATATTAAGCTAATTAACAAGGAAATGGGGAGAGCCAAGAGACTCTTCCCTACAAGGAGGAAATGTTGAAACATTTAGAGTAGTCTTCCCTTTATCCGTGGTTTCAGTTACCCACAGCCACCACGGTCTGAAAGCAGATGATCAACCTTCTGAATTATTGTCAGAAGGTTAATGGTAGCCTCACACTATGTCACAGTGCCTAAGTCATTCACCTCACTTCATCTCATCACTTAGGTACTTTATCATCTCATATCATCACAAGAAGGGTGAGTTGAATACAATAAGATAGATAGTTTTAGAGAAAAAGGCCACAGTCACATAATTTTTATTACCATGTAGTTATATTATCCCATTTTATTATAGTTGTTAATCTCTTACTATGTCTAATTGATAAATTAAACTTTATCATAGGTACATATATATAGGAAAAAACAGTATATATAGGGTTCAGTACTACCCATTGTTTCAGGCATCCACTGGAAGTCTTGGGATGTATCCCCCACGAATAAGGGGAGACTACTGTTTCGAGAAATAAGATGAATAAAGCAATATTGATAGGAGTAAAACAGAAGAAACAGAGAAGGAAGGGTCACAGGACTCATCTCAGCAGGGTAAAAATCTTTAGATGGTTAAGAAATGGGATGAATACAATGGATATTGATGGACTTAAAACAAAGGTTTTAATATTGTACTACCAAAGGTTAGGTACTCCAACATTAAAGGAGCCCCCAAAAATATACTCTATTTATCCCAATTTTGGAAAAGTTTAACCCTTGATTTATAGCCAGTCAGAAGTACAGATAACAACATGAGCTTGCTACTAGCATCTACTGTGGTGCAGCAGTCGTCCTGTAGGACTTAACCCTTAATCTGAGGAATCTGACACTATCTCTGCATAGACAGTGTCAGAATTGAGTTGAATTGTAGGACAACCTGCTGGTGTTGGAGAATTGCTTCTCAGAGGTATGGAGAAGCCTCTCACCCCCACACAGTGAAATTGGGTCCAGGAACCCAATTTCATGGTAATTCTATGTTTAGATTTTTGAAGAACCTGTAACAAACATTTTTTTTGTATTTTTTTATTGAAGTATAGTTTATATACAATATTATATTGGTTTCAAGTATACAACACAATGATTCAACTGTTACAAACATTATTAAATCTTCACCCCAACTAATGTAGTTACTGTCAACATAAAAGATGGTGCAGAATCATTGACTATATTCTCCATGCTGCACTTCCATCCCCATGACCAATTTATATTATTTAAGATTTTTGTGCTTTCTCTTTCCCCCTCACCCACTCCACCCACCCACTCCAACCCCTCCCCCATAGTAACCACAGTCACTTCTCAGGGTCTATGAGTCTACTGCTCCTTTGTTCATTTTTGTTTGTTTTTAGATTCCACATGTAAGTGAAATCATATGGTTTTTGTCTTTCTCCACCTGGCTGATTTCACTTAGCATAATACCCTCTAGGTCCATCCATATGGTTGCAAATGGCAGGATTTCTTTCTTTTTTATGGCTGCATAACATTCCATTGTGTATACATACCACATCTTCTTTATCCATTCATCTGTTGATGGACACTTTGGTTGCTTCCATATCTTGGCTATTGTAAATAATGTGGCAATAAACATAGGGGTGCATATATCTTTGTAAATGAGGGATTTTGTTTTCTTTGAGTAAATTCCTAGAAGTGGAATTACTGGGTCATAGGATATTTCCATTTTTAGCTTTTTGAGGACCCTCCATACTGCTTTCCACAGTGGCCATACAAATTTACATTCCCACAAACAGTGTAGGAGGGTTTCCTTTTTTCCACATCCTCACCAACATTTGCTACTTCTTGTCTTTTGGATAGTGGCTATTCTAACTGGTATGTGAGATGGTATCTCATTCTGTTTTGATTTGCACTTCCCTAATGATTAGTGATGCGGATCATCTTTTCCTGTGCCTGTTGGCCATCTGTAGTTCTTCTTTGGAGAACTGTCTGTTTAGGTGCTCCACCCCAATTTTAGTCCATTTATCTGTTTGTTTGGGGTTTTTTTTGCTGTTGAGGCACATGAGTTCTTTATATACTTTGAGTGTTAACCCGTTATCAGAAAAATCATTTACAAATATATTATCCCATGCTTAGGTTACCTTTTTGTTTTGTTGGTGTCCTTTGCTGTGCAGAAGCTTTTTAGTTTGATGTAATCACACTTGTTCATTTTTGCTTTTGTTTAACAAACATTTTAAAATGCTTTTCTCAGCTTGCAGAAAAGAAAGGCAGGAGAGAGAAGAGGAATCAGAAGCTGAAACCAGAGCAGTAGGCAGTATATAAAATCTTGAGTGTCCCTAAAGCAAAACTCCATAATCGGAACCCAGCACTTTGGATATTAACAGAAATGCAGGGCTTACAAGGTCCTCGAAAAGTGAGTGACCTGAAGCCACAACTTCCATATTCATAAAGGACCCTTGAAAGGGAATATACCAAAAACCTAACTGTAAACTTGTCTCTGTTTTGACTCCAGTTGGGAAACAAAAGAAACAAGAGCACTACTCTTATTACTATTGTGGCTGCTGCTACTCCTGCAAGTAGTCCCTTGAGAATTTGCAACCCAAAGCTTGCTGTAATGTGAGCCTAGAATTCAAATGTATACTATTCATGTCACAAGGGAAACCACAGCTGACAAGATGGCCCACATTGTCAGTGTCCCCAAGCACCTGGCAGAAGCAAATTTACATCTTTTTTGGAGGAAAGCATCCCCAACCTAGACCCCTCAGTATTCCTAAAGATTTAGTTTAACCAAATATGAGCTCACAATAGAAACAAAAATTATCAAAGACACAAGGAAACAAACCACCATGAGGGAGAGTTAGCAGAAACAACAGATTGGGAGTCCTAAGGACTTCAGATTCTAGAAATACCAGATATGGGACATAAAATGACTTCATATGGATTGTTTAAAGAAAAAAAACGCATAATCAAAATGGGATAAGAAAAAGAAACTATCAACTATGACCAGGCAAATTAGGAGGCAAAATGAAATAGAATTCCAAAATCAAAATTATAATCATTAAAATTTGAAGCTCAATGAGTGGGTTAAACAGCAAATTAAATATGTCTGAAGCAAGAGAGAGTGAACTGGTAGACTTGAATATGTTTTCAAGAATATAGCACTAAGAGGTAAGATGGAAAATATGAAGGTGAGGTTGAGACATGGAAGAGGGAGTGCATACGTCTAATATGTGCCCAATTTTAAAATGACCCCAGGAGAAAGGCCTCAGATGCAACAAGAAATGGTGAGCAAACAAAATAGTAAATATGTAAAGAAATATAAACAATAGTAACTTTATAAAATAATTAAAATAATGATTAATTTGTGGGGTTAAATGGACTAAAATTCTAAGCAACAATGGCATGTAAGTTGAGGGTTGCTCAGACTTAAATATGTGATACTTTAGATTTGATTGTGAAGAGGCAGCTCACCATGTGAATATCTGGAAAGAGTACAGGTCTCCTGTTTTGTTGTACTTCATTTTATTGCACTCTGAAGATACTGCATTTTTTACAAATTGAGAGTTTGTGGCAACCCTGCATCAAGCAAGTCTGTCAGCACCATTTTCCAACAGCATTTGCTTACTTCATGTATCTGTGTCACATTTGGTAATTCTCTCAATATTTCAAACTTTTTCATTATTTGTATATTATGGTGATCTGTAATCAGTGACTATGACTTATTGAAGGCTCAGACAATGGTTAGCATTTTTAGCAATAAAGTAGTTTTTAACTAAGGTATGTACATGGTATAGTATAAATATAACTTTGATATGCACAGGAATACCAAGAATTCATTTGACTCACTTCATCGTAATATTCACTTGATTGGGGTGGTCTGAAAATGAACTTGCAACATCTCTGAGGTAGGCCTGTACCTTCTAGATAGAGGGACTTTCAAGAATGAAGACCTTGAAGCAGGAAAGGTGTTGATGTATTTGAGTAAGCAGAAAGAAAGCCAGTGTGACTGCAGCTAGCTAGTATAGATGGTATAAGAGATTGGATAATATTGGGCCAAGATAAAAAGTTAGGATTTTATTCGATCTATAATGGGCAGGTTTTGGAGGATTTTAAGCAGGAGAGTGATATGCCTGATTAAAATTGTAAAGAGCTACTCTGACTGTAGTACGGATAACAGTATGAATGCATGTGTAGGGGCTGGTGGGGGCACGCTGACAAGAGTGGACATAGAGCGACAGGTTATAAGTTACTGTATTATATCTTGGAGTAGGACAATGACAGTGGAGAGGGGAAAAATGTAATTAGTAAAAAATGACTCACAGATTTCTGGTTTGGGCAACTGGGAGAATTGTGGTATCATTTATTGAGATGAGAAAAGCTGAAGAGAAGTAGGATTTGGAGTAGAAATATGAGAATTTAGTCCAAGGCATATAAAATTCTGGATGCCTATAAGATAACCAAGTAGAGCTATCAAGCAGACAGTTGAATATATGAGTCTGGAGTTCAAGGATAAGAAGAGCCTGGAGATACCAATGTGTGTGTCACCAGTACAAAGATAGTGTGTAAAACCCAGGGACTGGACATGATCAACTAGTAAATAAATGTAAATGAAGAAGAGAAGAGGTCTGAAAACTGAGCACAGGGGCTTTCAAATTTTGAGTGGTCTGGAAAAGGAAGAGAATCTAGCAGAAGAGATTGAGATGAGAGGAAATCCAGAAGACTATGGTGTCCCAGAAGCCAAGAGGGGCAAGTATTTAAGGAGGAGGACTTGCTCAATTTATGTCCAATATTGCTGAAGGGCTAAAATGATGCCAGAGAAATGACCGTGGGATTTGACAACATGGAAGTCATCGTTGACCTTAAAATGAGCAGCCTTGGTAGAGTGATAAGGATTGGGTTGAGAGGAGAATTGGAGGTGTGGAAGGGAACATAAGATACTATAAATTAGCTTGTGGAAGAGTTTTGCAAACAGTAAAAATATTTTACAAATGCAAGTAGCATTTTTATTTCACTGGAGATTTTAGGGAAGTTCAAGACATCGAATAAAGAGATGTGTGCCTGTTACAAGAGGCACTGCAGGACCAAGGATCAATTTGCCCAGGCAAAAATGTTGTCATGAAAAACTCACAAGTAAGACTTCAAGATGACTCCAGGAAAACAAGTTTGATAAAAAAGCCACGGTTGTCTCAGAAATGTTGTTTCAGCTCACCAAGCCAACCCTGTGCCAACCTCTGCCACAAGTTTCCCTCTTCTTTACCACTGGGGCCCCTCCCATCTCCATAGGCACTCTGTCCTTCTCTTCACCCTGAATTCCACTGGTAGGCAAGTTGTATGTTTTGTCTGTGCAGGAGGCTGGCAGATGAGTCTGGGTAATTGTGCTTTGGAGAGTTAGAATCTCTGGGACTCTAGTAAACAAGATGTGGTTCCCTTTTCCAGAGCTCTTAAGAAAAAGGCGCATGCCTGCCTTTCTTGATGCAGTTACCTGGAATACCCTTCACTCCCACCTCCATCACCCTATATCCCATGCACCCTTCAAGACTCAGATTTTGCGTCACCTTCTCTGGGCGACCTTCCCTGGTTCTCAGGGTTAGAATTGCTCTTTTTGTCTTCTGGGCTTCCCTTGCTTTTTGTGCCTCTATCACAGGGCTGACCACAGTCAGCCTCGTGTTCTAACTATCTGTGTAGTTCCGACTTGCTTATTTTGCCGTCAACTTTGAAGACAGGGGCCTTTTATTGTCATTCTGTATCTCCTACATAGTTCCTCTGCCATAGTAAGTGCTTAATGAATGAATATTAGTGTAATTGAACCTTCATTGAAAATGTGTTGCATGTCGACAGTGAGTTTTATAGATAAACAAGCAAAACCTTACTTCTCAAAGTAACATTTCTTTCTGAACAAGTAGATAGTGAAATATAGAATCTACCAGCTGCAGGCACATATAATATATGGCTATAGACTCTAATAAGCTTAAATCAAGTCACAGTAGTCCATTTGCTATTTACAGCTAATAGACTCCAATTGTTCCCATACAGTAATCTGTTGTCTCCATTTCTCCATTCGTACTTCAACATTTAAGCTGCTGGATGGTCCATATAATCTATTGTTCATACTAATGCACAACCATCCCAGGACTTGCTGTTTCTTCAAAAAAAGAACATTAAGTTAATGGTTCAATGTTAATGTGAGTTGATGTTATTGATTTTGTGCTGACAGTTGATTAATTACAAAGACAGGTGTCATGCTTTTGTATTCTCATCTCTGACTTAAATACCCAAGTGTGACTCACAAAAGCTGATGTCAGCAAGACCCTTGATCTCTGAGAGCCTACTGTACATGGTATCAGAATGATTATTATTTTTACCCCCTCTATTGCTACATCATGATGGAAATTTTTCCGATAAAAAGCTGACTTGCAGTGTAAGCTAAGGGGGACTTTGTGTTGTATTACCTCTGTGGAATTTTAAAAAGTGGGTGTGTGAATTTTATTTGGAAATTATTTCTTACACTCTGTTCTTCTCCTCCTTTCCTCCTCCTTTTCCTTTTTTCTCTTTCTTGTTTTCCTCCTCCTCCTTTTCCTTGTTCTCTTTCTCCACCATATACTCAGTTGCCAGTTATAGTACTGAATAAGAGTTTTCCTATCCATAGATTAAAAATATGATCCATAGAGATGCCTTCCTTTTTCAGTCCAATAAGGTGTTCCACTGCCTTTTGGGCATAGGTTAATACAAATGGGGACTCTTCCATCTAAGCTATACACAAGCCTTTGAAGTCACAGATTTAGGAAGGCATGTTCTCTCAGCTAATTGAATTATTTTGTCCTGAATTCCATCAGGACACCTGGGTGCTAGTCTAAATTCTGCCAAGAGCCATCTGTGTATCCTTGGGCTACTCTGACTCTGTGTTTTGGGTTCCTCATATTTAAAATGGAGAACTTTCTATTTTCCCAACTCTGTAACAAAGGCAGGAAAGGCTGGTGTGTCTCAATATCCAAGGCATTTGGGAAAGCTGGGCATCCACATGAACAATGTCAATTTGTATTTGGGAGCCAGTAAAATGCGGAGTGAAATTACATAAGAAACCTGATACTGGACAGCTGGATTGCAAACTGAATGTGGTTGAAGCCAGCCGCACTGCTGTGAGTTTGTCAGAAGCATGGGGGGCTTTGCTTTTCTTAGAAGCTCCCCAAAGGAGGAGTTACCCAAAGTGTGTCCCCAAGCCTGGGTCGGGGCAAAGAGGCTTAGAGCTGGAGAAGGTTCGGTTAATATAACAGCAACCCCAGAGCAATCCGTGAAGGCTTTGTTGTCCTACAATAGGATATCATGCATGTCACCGCAATGGCTGCTTTTCAGCTTTTGATTTTTCTTCTTGGGAAGCAATTTCCACAAGTGCTTCCAAAATGAATGCTCTGGTGCCTTTTAGGGAAGGGTTGCTGTTTGAAGTATTTACTAAATTCTGTTCATGGGTAGTAATTGGTTGAGGTTTTCCATTTCTTTTGGAGCTAATTTCATTAATTACGTTTTCCTTTAAAAATAATCCTTTTCATCTAAGTTTTCAAACTAATTAGCATAATGCAGAGAATAACTTCTGAATTCCCAGTCACTACTCCTTTCTTGTTTGTAAATTTGTGTAATTTGTGTCACCTTTCAAAATCTTTGAATGCTAATTCCTGTTGTCTGCTACAATTGAGTTCTTCTTTCTTGTTCCTACTTTGCTGCTTTTGAATATCCTTCTCATTTTCTTTACATTTCTTTACACTGCGCTGACTAAATTCTCACTCTGTGCTAAGCACTCTATCAGAAACCATGAGGAAATATAGAGGAAGAGATAAATTTGGTCTCTGCATTCAGGAAACCTGTGATTTCCTCAATGGGAAGGTCTAAGTGAGTACTTAAAATACAGGCAGGTCTTGAAACAAAGTGCCAAATCCTAGAGACCACTAGTGGAGGGTCGCCAGACAGTGAGAGTTCCCTCACTCATGACAAAAATGACAGCCAGCCAGTCGCAGTCAGGGCCAACCTCCAACATGAGGGCATGGCAGAGATCTTCATGGTCAAGGATGTATAAAGAGGTAAACAATTATGAGACACACAATGTGTCAACATATTAGGGGCTTCAGATTTCATTAAGCCAGGTCCAAGATGTCAGCAGGCCTCTGCAGCAGGGTTCAAAGCCATGCAGCCTCTGTCATTGGATTTGATACCAAGACAATATACAGGATACTTACTGAATTAACAGTGGCAACCAGTAACTGAGTCACTTGGATGTGGTACGGAATAGCTCCCACGGCACCTACAGATGCTCCTACCCTAGCACTCATGACACTGTGTTGAAATGCTTTGGTTCAATATATCTTACTGCATCAGATTGTGAGCTTCATGAAGTCACGGCCTGAGTCTTATTCATCTTTTTCTCCCCAGTGCCTGAGCTCCACATAAGTACTTTGTACTACTCAGTGGTCAACAGCTCAGGCTTTAGAGACAGACAGACCTGCAGCTGTTTGGCTGCATTGCTTTCTACCTGAGCAACTTATTGTCTCTGGGCCTCAGTTTTCTCATCTGTAAAACAGTGATGACAGTAATACCAACTTCTAGGATGTATTGTGAGAGTAAAACAAGATGACAGGTTTGAAATTACTTAGCAGGGTACCTGTCACAGAGTAAGCATTCGATTAGTGGTGGCTCTGGTTGTCATTTCATGATTGTGGAATGAATAGATGAGGGACCAGTGGGCTGAAGAAGGATGTTGGCCTACTTGATGAGGTCAGCAGCCAGGGCTGGGAAGAGGCTTAATAGGAGCGACCTTGGCAGCCCTCCAAGTCTTCCTTCCTTCTTTTGGTATCTCTTGGATAATTGGGAGCCTGAAACAATGCAAATAATATTTAAATACCTCTTGCTTTGTGTAAAGCTTGCAATCATCTTGGCTGGGGGAGCAGGGATTGAATAAACCCCAGGTGGGGGATGGTGTTATTAGTATAAAATTTTCCTATGCAAAATATTGCTCTCTGCACCCAGCAAGCTGTTGTTTTGTGAGCACTGTGCCTTTGGAAATCCATTGCTGGCAGCTTGAATGGGTAGCTTAGAACAATTAGAAGCTTTGAACAATGTCAAGCTAAGGATTTGGATAAGAATGGTTTGACTATATGGTTTCTCCTGGGATTTCCCTGGTGAGCTGAACTAATTACCAGATGTAATTAGGAAAGCTGAGAAGTGGGGAACTACAGGGAGCAGCATACTTTCCGAGGGACCCTCATTTCTTTGTGCGGAAAAGGGATTGGGGAAACTGTTTATCTGTTGTGGAGAAGCAGCACCGCATAGGGTACTAGTGGTTGGGAATGATCCTGGTAACATGCCTTTAGCAGCAGAGCCTCAAGCCTATAGGGACCCATTCCTCTTGATTAAGTTTTAAGTGGTCAGACAGTATTCCCCTCCTTGTTTTTGAGGGAGGAATAGTATTCTGGGAGACAACCAGGTTCTTGGTCCATTTTTAGCAAAAGTCCAAAGCAGATGAGAACTGGTGTCCTTTCAAAACTCATGGAGATGAAAAGAGGAACTTCCATGTCTTTGTCAGCCACAGAGTGTATCTACTGCAGGCTGCAGAAGATCTTTCTCATCTGTCTTAGTCTACAAACCCTGGCCCCAGAGTTTGGCAAGGAGCACTCTCTGTCTTTGAGGCTCTGAGAAGAGGTGATATTTGTAAGGCCACCTGCTTGCTGATTTTTATTCAGAGGGTAGGCATTCTATTTGGACATGGTCTCAAAGTTACTCTTGATGCAATAGAAACAAGATTACCACACAAGAAACACAGACAATGGCACTCAGCAGATCTCTACTCACCAGGGCTCCCGTGCAGACTATGAGCCTGGTATTTTCTGAAAAGGAAATCCTGAGGGCTTGAGATGATGACCCAGATGTGAAGCTCTTTTCCCCTGCTGATATGGTATGAAGCTGATTGTCACAAGACCGTCAAATATCAATCTAATATTTCTGCTTTGTCTGTAGGTAACCTGTCTCCATGACTTCTTTGGTGATGATGATGTTTTTATTGCCTGTGGTCCTGAAAAATTTCGCTATGCTCAGGATGACTTTTCTCTGGATGAAAATGGTAAGCACAACCACTGGATTTTACTGCTTCATTGTTCTCCCTCCTTTTATCCCTTGGGATTTCCAAGATTCATACTGCCTTGAGAACACCAATGCATGGCCCCTCAAGGAAAAATATTATCAGTCATTCTCCTGTATATTTGGATACATGAGTCACTAAGTAAATGGTTGATTGGATGTCCCAGATGCCCAGCCTCCAAACTTAATAAAACTCACCATCTGCTCCAATAGTGACCATACTTCTTGAACCCCATAGTGTGTCACATGGGCTGACAGGTTCAATCAGACCGTGGGAAAGAGCATTTGGAGTTAGAACTTGGATATCGGATATATAGGTTCTTTGTCAACATCCTCCAGCTATTTGGCCCATCTTGATGGTTCCATTTTAGAGAGACTTTCCACTCTGTTCTTAGTGTCAAACCTTTTCCCTTATCCCACCTTCTGGCTTGCTGCTCTATTCCCCCTCCTTTGTGACTCAAGATTCCAGAGATTTGTTACTCTCAGGAAGGAGGTGAGTATCTGTCTATTTCCCTTTGCTTGAGTCCAAGCTCCATATACAAGTTAATAGTGAATTAGCTTATACAGTAATGGGATCAGGATATGATCCTGATAGAGAGGCTCATTCAAAACAAACCTCCCAATTAAGTGTGAGAAAAACAAGCAAACTGTACTGATATAGAACTTAACAAACAGCTCAAGTGACAAGGATCTGAAAGAGATGACATTTCTGTTTTGTCCACTTTGAGAAGAGGCAAATGACCATAAAATGGCTAAACAACTCCCAGGCTACATCAAATTTCCTATACCTTCTACATCTCCAGCTCTGGACAGTGACTGCTAAACTTGATAATCAAAACAAGAAGTAAAAAAAATGAACTTTCTGCTTAATTCAGTTTCCTGAAAAATTCAATTTACCAGAAAATATCCCCTCATCTTTCTGGGTAATTGATACTTCACTATATCTTTAAGGAGGAGGCGATAAGGTTGTGTCAAAGGAAAGACCCTTCACCCAATCATTTGGTTCCACTTTGAATATTGTAGCACAAAGCCGGGAAAGCTAAAGTGGAAAGAGCACTACACCGGGACTCAGGAGACTTGGTTGCTAGTCCTTGTTCTATTATTTTCTTGCTCTGTGGCCCTAAGCAAGAGGCTTAAGTTCTTTGTATTCTCATCAGCAAAGTGAGTACAATAATTCTACTAACACATTAGCACGATCAGTGCCCAAAATTACTATAGTAGGGATGCTGAGTGACCTGCATTGAAAGCGTGCCCCAAACGTGTCAGACTGAAGTGGAAGGAAGTAACAGAAACATTTGGCAGACTCCTCCATACTCACAAGCTTTCTGTAAGTTCTGAGTGACAGTCATTGCTGGCCCATTTATTCATTAAGCCACCCTAGGGGATTATGGTAACATGCATTGAAAATCAAAAAGAACTCTAAATACAAAATGGTGCTGGTGGTAGAAGGGCTTATTTATAAAATGCCATGACATCCTTAATATGCCTATTACAGTACATGGCATGTAATAAGCAGTAAGTGGTAGCTCTTGCCTCTAAATGACTCGTGACTATTTCATCTGTGTGGCTGCAACCTCTGAGGTGTCAGTCTCTTCTCCATGAAAATTAATTAATTATGCCAACAGGTGCTGTTCGGTGATTGGCTGGGTTGTCTACAAATGATTGAATTGAATATTTAATAACCAAACCAACCTGCTTATCAGCTCCTCCCTTGTTTCCACAGTCTAGAGAGTTAAACACCTGATTTAGCTCAGATGACTTTCAAAAGTCTCTCCCATGCCTCCTTCCCCAGAGCCCTCATTCCTACAAGTGATAAGGAGTGCCTTGTAGGCCTGAAGCCTTGGGTGCTTTGGCCCGTGGTGGTTCTTCCAGGTTCCAAAGGTTGGTAATAGGCTGAGCCTCCGTTTGCTGCTGGCTCTCCTAAGTTGCCTGTGTCCTTTTCCATCAGAATGCCGTGTCATGAAAGGAAACCCATCAGCCGCAGCTGGCCCAAAGGCATCCCCGACACCACAGAAGAGTTCAGCTAAGAGCCCTGGCCCTATGCGCCGGAGCAAGTCCCCAGCTGACTCAGGTAACGACCAAGACGGTGAGTGCTCTTCTCCTAACTGTGCACGCTGACTTCATTTACAGAGGCCAGTACCGTCTGCATGCAGAGAGGCATGAGCCCCTCATGAACATGGTTGTGTCTCCATGAGACCAGTTCTATCAGCTCAGAGACCAGTCAAACCTGGGTGTGTCATGGAGACACAACCCTGATTCTTCTCAAATGGATGCAGCCCATAAATCTGGCCTATTTGCCATGCTTGCTGTCATGCCTACTATCGTGGTTGTCTGCTTCACTGTCATCATCTTCGACATCACCCAGCAAAAGCATAACCAGTGAAATAATCAAGTCAAACATTAATTTGAAATAGAAAATCAGAATCAAAAACAAGGAGGTAAAAACATGCTACCCAAAGGTGTCAGCATAGTTGATGCACTTGAGCTTCAAATTTGACTGAACTTCTTAGAAGCCAAAAGGAAAAGACAAAGAAGATAAATTGCATCATTATCACAATAAGAAAAGAAAGTAGAGGCCAAGTTCTGAAAGGAAACAGAGAGATTTGGCATATAGGTTTTATTTAGTATATAGTGAATGATCTAAAACATGTGGCCTGTGGATCACTGCCAACCCACAATTTATCAGTCTGAGATGAGATTAGGAACTTGTGCCAAATGTAAATCATGCCACTGAGCAAACCATTTACTTCAGCAGACTCGTTTTTCATAGCATGATTTTATCGATGAAGGCAGCTGTATGTTGGTTCACATTCTGGTGCAAAGTCTTATACCTGCAGTTGAAGCGACACTGGTCTAAAAGGCAAAAGGCCACAGAAGTCCAAGTTTAGAAGTTTAATAGACTCAGGCACAGATCATTTGAATTCTTCCTGATAAGGAAACTGTATGGTCTGGAAAACTTACACATTTGTCCTCCCAAGGTGTAGGGTTCACCTTGAGAATTCGCCTAGCCTGAGAGCCTTGGGGCAGAGAACACAAGCTCCCTTTATCTCCTTCAGTTTGAGGCAACTTGAGTGGCCTATTCACTTTGAAATGCTTGCAGCCTAGAGAAACAGCCTGTCCTGTCAGCCTCACACTGCCAGGAGCAGGCATATCACCACACATCTTTTTATTCTCAGGCAGAAGGAAATAAACTGTGACGAGGTATCTCAGGCTTTTCATATTTCCATGTCTTTGCAACTCTGTTCTCCTGCACCTGGAATGCCATCTTGCTTGAAAACTCCTCTTCATTCTTCAATACCTCAAATAGAAACAGTTGTTCTATTCTCTGCAATATCATAGCATGTTATTCGTATCTCTGGGGTAACGTTTGCCACACTGTATTGTAAAGTGTGTATTTACTTGTCTATTTCTGCAGCTAAATACTGGGCCCCTGCAGGGCTAGGTGTCACATTCATTTTTGTATCCTCAGGATGGAACACAGTGCCTAGGTCTTAGTAGATGCTCAAATAATGCTTGTGAATGAAAAGATATATAAGAGCACCTATTTCACTCAGCGTGGTGCTAGAGACCCAGTAAGCATTTAGGTAATATTTGCTGAGGGAATGAAAATGCATGTGTTTGGTGATATTTTGGTTAGCATATAGAACACCACAGGAATCTACCCAAGTAAACTCATATAGCTCAAACTATAAAGACCTGGGTTTTAACAGTTAGACTGAAAATGAAATTATTTGTATAGATCCTAAGCAGGGCCTTGCAAAAAATGGACTTAAAACACTTCATCAAGATTCATAAGGTCTGGTAATAATTGCTTAGTCAATCACTTTTCAGAAGTATCACTGGCTATTTCTGGGATTTCTGATCTGTATTACTTATATCTTGCTATGAAACAAATCACCCCAAAATTTAGTGGCCTAAAAGAACAGACATTTATTATCTCACAATTTCTATTGGTCTGGAATTCTGGAGTGTCTCAGCTGGATGGTCATATTTGACTCAGGATCTCTCATGTAGTTAATTGAGCTCAAGGTATTGGTAGGGGCTACAGTTCATCTGAAGGGCCAACTGGGACTGTAGGATCTACTTCCAAGATGGCTGTTGGCAAGGTCATCCCCCACACAGTGATTCAAGAGAGTATACAAGGAAGAAGATGTAGTACCTTTTGTGATCTAGTCTCCAAAGCCATTTACTAGCACTTCAGTTTTTGTCTATTCATTAGAAGCAGTCTCTAAGTCCAGCCCACATTCAAAGGGAGAAGTATTAAAGAGTTTGTGAACCTCTTTTCAAACCACCACATAACCCATTAGTTAGAAATGCTGAGATGGCAGTAACTTGAAATAAATAGATTCTCTGCAGACTGTATCCAGTTGGGTTACCCAGCACATGTGAACACAATCACCTGTAATTAAACAGTTTAAACATACATCCAATCATTGATCTCTTGCATGCTACCAACATAATTTCCTTTCTAAGAAATACAAACTGCACTGATTCTAAGATATGAGAGACAGAGAAGAAATAGATTAGGTCTCAATGAATATTTGTCAAATTGAAAAGAGTCATGATGGGTCCCAACCAAGGCTTAAGCAGGCAAGATGTGTGCTGGCTCCTTCAGAGCTTCCCTGCTAAAGAGAAGGAATGATGATATATTCACACACACACAAGATAAAAAGAGTAATCAATGGGAGGGGGAGAGGGGGACTTCACTTGGAAGATAGCAGCTACCTGTTCCCTACAAGTAAAAAATCTAAAGTGGTGTTCTCAGGAGAGAGGATTTAAATCTTTATTTCAGATAGTTCATGAACATAAGTGAAGCCCAACTCTAGTCTAACCATCCTTCATGAAAATTTCAAGAACATTTGAGCTTTTCTCAGATTATGTGTCTAGAACCTTCATGTGATATCAGCCTCAAGGGGTGAAAGGATTTATGTAAAAACCTTGCCCGTTCCCTGACAGTTTAGAGTCAAATCCAGGGCATGCACTCAGTGAACATTCCACTAGGGCAAAGCTGATTTCAGGTAAAATAGTACTTTAGGTAAGGTTAGGGTTTGACAGACCCATGTCCCTCTTTTTATCATAACCTCATTCAGGACCATTCCAAGCTGGGAGGTGGAAGGGGATGGGAAATGAAAGAGGAAAGGGAAACATCTCTCTAAGAAGACTTTGTGACTTTGAGACAAGTGTTTTACCTTCTAGGACATGGTTTCCATTTTGGATGAGACAGAATTTGTGTATCTATAGATAAAAATGATTTTTCATTGTTATCAGTTATTTACAATTTACAGAGTTGTACAATAGCTTCCTCAGAATTAAATAGCCAGAAGATGAGCTATAGACAATGCATACTTTTGCATTAGCAAAAATTTCTCCTTAGGAACACCAAGAAGATTTATTTCATAAAGTGTCAATGTTTTCCTGAGCTGTTAGCAAGGGACAAATGCAGGTTAATATATGTTTAACCAAAGAATAATGGCATTGGTGGGGCCGAGATTCTTTTTTCTTTTCTAGGACATGATAGTACCACCTGCTTCCATCCTGTGTTAGTCTGTCTTAGATCTGGGACTATGTAGATAGATTCATATTTTTTCATTCAACCTGAGTAACTAAAGTTTGTGGAAGATAGGCCATTTCCAGGGAATTTTGACTACCTTCCTTTGAAGGCAAACAAAAGCCAAAAATGTTCCTCTTTAACTGGGACTCAAACCAAATGAAACATTGGCTTAGTTAAGGTTCAGTTAATGGAATGTTTTGATGTTCTAGTTCATTAGAACATATGTAGGTTTGATTCTGGTTCGAACAAGTTTGCTAGATTTTCTAACATTAAAAAACCCCAAACCCAGAGCAATGTAGTTTGGAGAAAGCAAGTATTTCTTTAAAGCTATAGAATGAAACAAATCCTTCAGAGGATGGTAATAGTAAATGGATAAAAAATGAATTAAAAAAATATGTATGTTTGGTCCAGCTCATAGCTGAGTTAACATCTGGGTTCAGTTTGTCTTGAGTTTTAGGAAATTGATGTTGTTTGGTCTGTAATTTGTGTGATAATTCGATTCCTGACTCCTTAGTCCTTAAATTGTCTCTGCCCATGAATAAACCAAAATTCTGATACTTTATTCCTTTTGCGTTCAGTCCCCACTCCTTCCAATATTGAGTTTGCCCCAAATGGAATGCCTGTTACTAAACCCTAAACTTGAGTTAAGGAGTGATTTGGTCTCTAAAATATTGCTATAAGGAGCTCTCACTCTCACTGGGCAGAGATGATGGACTCTTAGAATTCAAGTCCCATTAGCATGTCTGCTTTGAAGTCAGCCAAGGGACTGTGGAGGACAGATAAAATCTGAGCCCAGAAGGCTCCTATGGGACGTTTGAAGAGAGCCTATGCAGTGGCCCACTTTGGTTAACCCAGAACTTGCCATTTTACTGGGCAAAGAAAAGCCTGGCTTCAGAAGTAAAGGAAGACATTTCTAGTGTGTCTTTCTGTTTCCATTTCAGCCATTCATGCGTTAATTTTTCCCTTTATGCAGCAACCCCAATTGAATTGAATTAAAAGGACAAAGTAGCTAGTTGCTCAGAAGGAATCTTTTCTTTTTCTTTCTTTCTTTCTCTCTCTCTCTCTGTCTCACTCTCTCTTTCTTTTAAGGAGCCTCCAAGGAAGGTAATTACCCGCTGGTAGGCTGAGAGACTTGGAATGTGATAATGAGTTTGCTATTCTTCAACAGAAAGTCATTGTTATAGTAGCTCAGTATTCCCCACCCTCCTTCCCCCAACCTATCTATGTGACCTATTCCTGAAAGTCAAATCTTCCCTGTTCGCAAACTCACAAGCATGAATGGCCTCTCTACCAAAATATATAGCTTCTGAAAGGGAAGGTCAGGGACACAAAGCAGTTGGGGGTAGGGGGGTTGTCCATGGGAGAATTGTATTCAGGAGTCCTCTCCTGAACCGAATAGGCTGCTTTGGGTTGCCTAAGACAGAGGATCCTGGCTGTTTTGACCTGCCTGAATGTGACTATCTAGACCAACTCTGTCCAAAAAAATATAATGGGAGCCACAAACTCAAGACTTGTATGTAATTTTAAATTTTCTAGTAGTCACAGGTAAAAAGTTCAAAGAAACAAGTGAAATTCTTTTTTTAAATTTTGTTTTACTCAATATATCAAAAATATTATCATTTCAACATGTAATCAATGTAAGAAATTATTGAGATATTTTATAATCTTTGAAATTGGGTTGTTTTTTACACAGCAGTCTCAGTTCTGACGAGCCACACTTCAGTGTTCAATAATCACATGTGACTAGTGGCTGCTGTATTAGACAGCACAAAGCTTTCTTCTTTCTCCATCTATGAGAGGCTTAAGATAGCACTCTCTTACATGGATTAAATACTCTGCAGTTGGCAAAATAATTTCTAAATTTATCACCTCAGTTGTGACTCATGATAGCACAATGAATAATGAATAATAGCACAATGAATTAAGCTGGGAAAGGAAAATTATCCATTCTTTTTTTTTTAGATTGGGAAATTAAGATATAATCTTGTTGTCTTCCCAATGTCACACAACTATTTAGTACCCAAGAGCCAGAGCCCAGCTCTCCTGACTTCCAGGCAGGTACTCCTAACACTATCCTTTAGCCAAGGTGTGGGAGCTCCAGAGTGGTAAATAGAAAGGTCCTTGTTGGATGGTCCTTGCTTCTCTGCTTCCTTCCACCTTCTGCCACCTCCAGGCAAGGGATGTGGGGAGGCGGAGGCTTAGTGTGGTGTGTCATTCCCTTTGTGCTGCATAGAGCACAGCTGTGAGTAACTAGGCACCTCTGTTTCCATGCCCAGTTCTGGAAATTCTATCAGCGTCCCTGCTACTGCTCAAGGGGAAGTGGTGCCATTGGCAAAGCTATGGGAGAGAAAAAGTTCCCTTGCCCCTCTTCCATTCTGATTCTTTCTAAAACCACAATTTATGTCTAGTTTAAGTGGAAGAACTGCCATGTATCTAAGGCAACTTTCCAGTTGACATTGGAGAGCTGCTCAGGAAACGATTGGAGCAGGTAGTATAATGAGCACTCCACAGGGTATGGAAGGTGGTGACATTGACCCATCTCCCTGTAATAGAAGTCCTAATAACCTGTCAGCCTGAGACTTGTGTTTAAATACAACCAAATCCCTAGAGTTTTGGTGAACTACCTAGTAGTGCTAGACGCTATGAAGAAAACTATGATAAGACAAATTCCCTGTCACTAAGAAGTTTATGATTTATTTGGGGAACTAGTATACATATAAATTTTTACTTACAAATACTTACATAGTTCTTATATGCCAAGCAACTCTTCTAATGACTTTCTATGTATTAACCAATTTAATCTTTCCAACAACCTTACGAGGTAGGTACACTTTTTCCCATTTTGCTGATGAAGAGACTAGGGCATACAAAAGTTAAGTGACCTGCCCAAGATAGCATAGCTAATACGTGGTAGAACTGGGATTTGAACCTAGGCAATCTAGCGCTGCAGTCCACAATTTAACCATGGTACTGTGGTGCTAAGCACAAGTTAATGGTAATGGTTTGTTTAAAACACCAAGTGAATGAGAGATGCAGACAGTAAGTGCTGTTGCAAGGATTAGGGTTCATGGGTAAGAGCTCATCAGGGGCTAGGGTGCTAAGGGAAGGCTTCCTGAAAGAACTGGGGCTTGAAGGAGGTTTATATTTCAATGGATAAGGAAATGGATATTTCTGAAAGGGGGGAAAGCATGAACAAAAGAGCAGAGATGGTAAGACTATAGCATATGAGGGTACAAGGAAATAACAAAGTAGAAATTGTATTTTAGGATGAGAAATGTGGTGGCACTACATTGCTTTTATTCAGATATTATAGATGAGGAAACTGAGATTCACAGACTTTAGGTTACACCCAAGGTCACACATTTATGAAATGGCTAAGCCAGTATTTAAAACCTTGACTGATTCCAATGTGTGGATCCCAAATTGTGCTCTTTCCATACTTTCCACAAGAGCAGTGAATAGGCTTCCTCCACCAGAAACACGTTAGCAGAACCACCTTCAAAAGGAGATAAAGGTCAGCATTATCAAGTCTGAGAAAACAATCCTGGCATCTCCATCAGCTTTCTTACAGATGTCTTCTTCTTGAGGGAAACTGATCTGTGTCCAAAGATTGTGGGAATGGGTACACATAGTTGTTTGGCAACAGGGAAGACTCATACCTCTCTTCCTTATTCGAAGGATTCACAACTGCTTGCGGTCTAAGACTCTGTAGGGAATATATTTAAATTTCAAATTCCAACTTCCGAACTTGCAGTATCTTACAACCTGTGAGTGAATTTGACCTAAGAACCAGCCCTGTGATCATATCAGTGAACAACTGTTCCTGGGCTGTCAGTTCTTGCTTTCCAAATGGATGGGTTTAGAGAGAGGAGACAAAAGCTTTTCCACTAAGCAGAAATAATTAGCCAAATCAATCCAGAAACCCAGTCCGAGGCTGGGTTTGGATTGAATGTGTGAAAATTGCAGGCTCTGTCTCTTGGCCTTATTCTGAAGTAAGTTGAAACCACCTTGGTTCTACTTGGATGGCCTTCCAGAAAAACTCCCTGTGTATGTAAGGAGAAAACAGGGGAACATATGGTGTCTTTGGACTGGAATGAAGGAAGGCTTAGAGCATGTCAATCCAAGAAAAAATGAGGTGGCTGAATTGTATTGTGAGATCTCCCTCTGCAAAGCATTAGGGAATTAGAGAAGATAAGACAGAACCAATCACTAAAAGGTCCTAGTGGGAGGTCTGTGATGTGCTAATCTAAAGGGAATTTTGAAATGAATCTGTGGACAAGTTCCCAAGGCTGCCATCATTGAGGAGAGACAGTTTATACCTTTTAAGCAAGTCCTCCTCTCTCTGAGCCTTTGTGTATCCTTGTAATTAAAAGGAGACCAGCAATTTCTGGCCACCATTTCCTGGGGTTATCAGGAGAATCATGTGAATTCATACATGGTAAGATACTTTGAAAACAATTGTAGAAATACAACTGCAATTATTAAGGCGGCTCTGAAATTATTATCTTGGCTGCTTTTGCTAGACGGGGGTTATTTTCAGTGAGCAATATTTCAGAATAGACATCAGACCAAAACCAGTAGGCTTGATTTTCAGCTGGGCTCAAGTGTTGGGATTAGCATGGGAAGAAAAGCCAGAACTAAGTGAGTGTGCATTTTCAGTTCAGTCTCTGGTCAAAAGTTGGCTGACAGGCAGATGACAAGCTGGCAGTTTTCTTTCTGTGCCAGTCTGGGCATGCAAACTTGAACCCAGAAAAGCACAGTGACTTACCTCACTCACTGCCCAGACAGTTCTTTAATCGCTGCACCTGGGGCTGCTTGTGCCCACCTTACAAGCAGGTGCATGCTGATTTCCAGGAATTGGTCCAGCCTCCAGAGGAGGGCATCCATAGTCTAGGAGCTCAGCCTCAACTCCGCCTTGCTGGTGGCCACACTCCGCCCTTGGCATCCATGCCAGACACTGGATTCTTTCCTTGTTCTTTGGGAACTGACTTCTCCCACGTTATGTCTCTCTCCTGGAGACCCATCTTCCCCCATACGTTTAAATCCCTGTAAATCTAGGTAAGGTAGCCTAGTTACCTTACCAGGTACTTGTTGTTTGGGCTTGTCCTGTTCAGTTCTGATGGAGCCAAGGATATAAAGATGAGCACTGGGGCAAGAGCAGGCATAACCACTGAGAGAAGCTAGTGAGCCAAGACTGTGCCAGGCCAACCATGGCAACTGTGCTGTCCACATGAGGGGAGAGACAGACAGGGCACAGGCACCCTCTTCCCAGAGAGCTCTGTGGCCTGAGTAGGAGCCTGCCATGCTGGCTGCTCTGTCGGCTAGCGTTTCATGACATTATCTATGACACCCAGTCAGTTCAGTAAATAAAAGAAAGCTTTTGCTAAGCACTTGCTAATCTAAACTAGATCAAGTAGAATAAAAGCCCAGAAGATGGGTGTGAGGTCTGGTGTCTGCTTCTACCTTCTCCTGTCCCTTTCTCTCTTCTCTGCTACAACTTTTACCCCCTTTCCTGCTCCCCCCATCAGAAGGTTGTCATAGGAAGGACTCGCAGAAGCAATGCATTTAAGAAAGGAAGA
The DNA here is from genome assembly GCF_040802235.1 of Manis javanica. NCBI lineage: Eukaryota > Metazoa > Chordata > Mammalia > Pholidota > Manidae > Manis > Manis javanica. The sequence continues at coordinate 102,115,110 of NC_133174.1, read as the reverse complement.
GCAATATAGCAAAAACTGAAAAGAACAACAACAAAAAAAACATAGGCTTTGGAATCAAAGAGACCTGCATTCAAATCCTGGCTTTGCAATTCTAACTGGAGCAAGCTTGTATTTCCTTATCAGAAATAAGAAAGTGACTAAATGGGGTTGGGTGACTGTATATGTGAGAGAAAGAATGAGAGAGAAAGAGGAGTGCCTGGCCTATCAGACATTCAATAATCATTACTTATTATCCTGGTTTTTATGATAAGATTGATAAAATGGCCTAGGAGATTGAAAAGTCCCTGATATACCTTGTTGTAGAGGGAAAAAATTATGTGTACAATGAGAAGAAAGGGATGAAAAGACTTGGTTTATGAGTAAATAAACGGTGACAACAGTGAGACAGTGCTGTGTTTCTAAGGCAGGAAATGAGGAAGAAAAACAAGTATAAGAAGGCAAAGATCCTCCAGTGCATTCCTAAATTGCAAAGGATGCTTCATAAAAAGAATAAGGGAAAATGAGAGATGTCAGTGATGTTATTTCTTGCCACTCTCAAAATAGATGGCATTCCATCACAATTTTACTTGACATTTACATGAATTGGCTTCAGAATCCATATCAAATGGCACCCTCCCAGATTTTTTTCCCACAGAACCCATAGAAGAAATGCACATACGAATATATTTGTGTCTAGTCTGTAAATGTAGGAGCTCTGCCAGCTTGAAAGGCATTGACGTTTGCTTCTGCATGTCTACGTTTTCTCATTTCTCTGTATTCATCTCTGGATTTCATTCCATCAGGGACATCTGGCAAAGTGTTTGCATTTTTCAACAGTGCAGTGAGTGGCAGTTAAATGATTAAAAACTGATTTTCAAAATGTTGATGATAAAATGAAGCCCTTTATTTACAGGTAGTTTAAGGTGGATTAGCTGGGGGAGTGGCAGGAGAATCTATGTCAACATATCCACACATATAAAGGATACAGAGACAGGTGTAGATGGAATAAGTATTTGTGTACTACCCTTAAAATTTTTGGGTGAGAGAATTTCAGAGGATAGTGAGAAAAGAACTGGAAGTTGCTAAAGAACTCATATGTACAGATCTATGGCCAATAGGTGGAAACTGACTCACATGCAGACATGACTGTGGTTAGCAATTTTCCACATTTTTGCAAGACCAGTGGGCTCATTCTCACCTAGATACTAGTGTAGGTGAAAAAGATAGTAGCTACCCCTTTGTAGCATGATTGACAAATGCTGGGAAACTAGAATCTTTTGTTGCCAAAGGACGCATTGATCATGTGGAACAAAACGCCAGAACTTCCCTAGGGATGTCTACATCTGTTAGACTTCAGGGCGGAGGTCAGGGCTCATTTGGAACACTTTCATTATGTCAGCCCAGACAGATCTACAAGATTGTTTTCTGTCTTGAAGGCTAGGGACCAAGTACTGCTGGGGAGGCCCTCAGGCCCTGTAGCTGGTTCAGTAACTCCTTCCTTCTCCTGCAGAGTAATTGACTACTTTACCCCACTGTGGCTCCACAGACTCTCGCCTTTTCCAAAGTGCCTCCTTTATTCACCAGTAAGCCTAGTGCCCTGGCAAAGCCTAGCTCCCACCAGTCTCTCTGCTGCTGGGCATAGGTCATGTTCTCTGGGCTCACATGGTATGTGCACATAATACTCTAAGCTTGTCTATCTCTTAGGTCTCTATCTTCAACCTTGTCCCTTTTCTCCCTCCCTTTTGCTTTAATTTAAGCCGTCAGCACCTCTCACCTGGACTAATGCATTGACTTCTAACCAATCTCTTTGCTTTCACCCTTACCCCATCCTACCCCACCCCACTTCAGTCTTACAACAGCAATTGGAGTAATAGTTTAAAGTGAAAATTTGATGGTATCACTCCCAGATTTCTTTCACAAATCAAACTCAAACTTAACAAAAGGTTCCTGGATCTGGCTTTTATCCTCATCTCTAGTCTCATCTCTTAGAACTCACTAAAATACTCCATGCTTGAGCCATTTTGAGCTATTTGTACTTTGTAAAAGTACTGTATTCTTTCAAACTTCTATATCTTTGGTCCTACTGATACAGTTCTGAAGTCTAGAATACCCTTTCTACCTGCTCTGCCTAAGTAGCTCAATTCATCTTTTTTAAATGGCTTTATTGAGACACAATTTACATAACAAACAATTCACTCAAAACAACGAACAAACAAATGAACCAACAAATGAACAAAACAGAAATAAACTCATAAACACAGAGAACAGACTGTTGGTTGCCATAGAGGAGGGGCTGGGGGTGGGCAAAATAGGTGAAAGCTATAAAAGAGATGCAAACTTCCCATTATAAAAAAGCTTATTACAGTGATGAAAGTACAACATAGGGAATATGGTCAATAATATTATAATATATATGATGACAGATGGCAGCTACACTTACTATGGTGAGCATTTAGTAATGCATATATTCTCGAATCAACTATGTTGAACACCTGAAACCAATGTAATATTGTCTATCAGCTATACTTCAAAAAAAAAGATAAAATGTACAATTCAATAGATTTTAGTTTAGCCACATAGTTGTGCAACCATCACCACTATTTAATAATAGAACACCTTTATTCCCCTAAAAAAATGCCATACCTATTAGCACACTCCATTTCCTTTCAGTCTCCCCATCCACCTGGCCAGACCCTGGCAACCACTGATCTACTTTCTGTCTCCATAGATTTGTCTATTCCAGAGTCACCGTTCAAGATTTTTTTAGGTGTAGCCTCTTGTTTCCCAGCCTCCTAACTTCGAAACCTCTCCACTGGGCCCCAGTGATACCCATTGCATGGCTCTCCCATAGCACTTAGCCCACTGTATTCTTCCTGCCTCCCCACAGGAACTGATGCACTCATCTCTGAACCCCAATGTCTAATACTTGGTCTGGCTTTGAGGAAGTACCCCATAGCAACTGGCTAAATGAATGAATGATCCAGGAAGCCCGGAGAGGGAGAAAGGGCTCTTAGTGCATGAGTGAGACATGCATGAATACGCATGCAGAATGCTCCGGTGCCCATTTTTCAGCTCACTTGCACTTGAATAAACTTGGCAACCACCGCACTTAGGTCTTTTCAATCTCTAGAGTTGATATGCAGGTTCCAAAGCCTAGGGAAACATTACCATAAGTGGTGCAAAGCAAGAATATCATGGGGAACTGTTCATGATACAGCAGTTGAAGACTTACCTGTGGTTCTAACAGCGAGAATGGCAGGCCATTTTGCTGCTTAACTTTTTCAGTCTTCTAGTATCTCTGTCTCTCTCTCCCTCCCTCCTTCCTTCCCTTTCTCCTTCTCCCCTCCCACTGTACCCCTGCCTGCCCACAACACATTTCTGAATACCTCTGACAATGTGGCTCCTTAGATGTAAAAAAAATATTTTTATTAAAGTATCACTGATATACAATTGTATGATGGTTTCACATACACAACACTGTGGTTTCAGCATTCACCCATATGATCAATTCCTCACCCCCTCCATTGGAGCCACTGTCTATCAGCCTAGTAAAATGCTATAGTCATTATTTGTCTTATCCGTGCTGTACTGCCTTCTCTGTGACCTACCTATATTGTGATTGCCAATTATAGTGCCCCTTAATCCCCCTCTCCCTCCCCACCCACCCTCCCCAAACCATCCTTAGATATTTATATAAAAACTGACTTCAGCATGAGATGTCTGAACATGAATCCACTTTGAAATGTATCACATTTCTTTGTACATGACTGAGTATTTTAAAGAGTTCATTGGCAAGGGAATATAAAACAAATTGTGAACACAGTGGAATATGAAGATGTTAAGTACTAAACCATCTCATTTTCAACACTTTATTGACCAGAGACGAATGGGGGTGCACTCTGCCTCTGGCCACCATTGTCTGCCATCCTCTCTCTGCCTTTCTCCCTATTCCACACTTCTTCATTCTCCTCTTTTCCTAATCTCTTAGCCTAGCTTCTTCGTCTCCCCTCGCCTCCATTCCTGATCTCTTTCTCTCCCTCTTGTTTGAGTCTCTCCTCTTCCCACTTGGCTGTGTGAGCCTTTCTTTATGTTTCATTCTTTCTCCAACACTTTCTTTTTCATACTTCTTCCTGCCCAGCCCCTTTCTCTTTCTTTCCTTCTGTTCTTTTCACTCCGGATGAGATAGGGAAGACAGAGGAGGGAAAAATGAACAGGAAAAGAGAAAGGGGGGAGAGACTGACAGTGGGGCTGTCCTGTACCTGCCACATGACCAGCACCAAAGAGGGTGTGCCCTGGTCCCTGTCACCCTTTAGGGTAAGGCACATCACCTCTTTGTGACTCACTTTGTTCTCACTTATAAAAAAATAACACGTTCCCAGATTACCTCCCAGAGATGTTGTTAGGGTCAGACTTGGGAATGAATATGAAAAAGATTTGAAAAGAACCAGACCCCTGTAATTGAAAGCACTCAGGGGAAAGGGAGGGGGAACGACTGCCATGCACTGTGCCGAAATCTAATTAACTGAGGATCGCAGGGTTTGCCTTTCCCGAGGAATGTGTTTCTTTCCACCTTTGTGCTACTCATCAAATCATTTGGTTGTCTGTGTACATTGTTTGAATGTTCTTAGTGTCTTCGGAGGGGAAGGATGATGTGTTCCTTTGTAAGCTGTTGATTTTTACCCCTTCCTTTTCTCTTGCCTTGGGCTAGCAAACGGAACCTCCAGCAGCCAGCTTTCTACCCCCAAGTCTAAGCAGTCTCCCATCTCTACGCCCACCAGTCCTGGCAGCCTCCGGAAGCACAAGGTATTATGTCTCTTATACCTTACTAAAACCCTTTGCACTCGGACTTTTTTGAATGGCTGGGTGAGGGTTTTCCTTTTCTTCTACTCTACAGCACATCAGGTCAGAATTTCCCTTCATCTGCTCCATTAGCTTGAAGCCCTGGGAATCCCAGCAGGGGCCAAGCTTCCAGTCACTTTTATTTATTCCTCTGACCACTTGCTTTTTTACTTCCAGTTACATTAACCAAAAGGAAGAGGGACAAAAGTCCCAAAGTTCTGAGTTAACGGTGTTACCAAGTGAAGGCTCATGGGGTGGGTGGAGCACTAATCCTCCCAATTTATAGGCATAGCAAAGAAGACATTGAGGGTGACTTAGTCCCTAGGCATCAGTCAATACAAGTGACATAAAGATAGCAGTCAAAGAAAGTTAGCACTGAGTTACTCCCTTTAGATTTTTTGGATGTCAGAATATGAACAGACCCTAGTTTCACTATGCATTCTTCATTACCAGGCAGGTTTTGGTACAGCGTTGGAAGAGAAGGCACATATACATTGCATTGGCCCTGGGCACCATTTATACCGCTCAGTCATCCCAAATAAATATTACCATTCAAACAATAGAAGTGTATAAATTCTCTAGCCCCACTTTCCAAACAGATTCCCATCCAGCAATCTCTCCTGTATAGAAAATCTGGAGTGGTCACTGCCTTGAACCTCATCTCTGAGGTGACGTGACTATGGTTTCTGCTCTGATTACCATCCTCTAGAGCAGCTTCCTCCAGGAGTCTCTCATTTTTTCCCCTGCTCACAAGACTTGGTGTGAGATGGAAAAAGGCCAAAAGGTGACCACTGTGGCCAAGTTCATCACAGAACCATAGATGATCAGAGCTGGAAGACATTTTAGATGGAGATGAATGCATTTCATTTGATTCTCTCATTAATTTTGTGAGGCTGTTATTTTATAGATGAGGAAATTGAGACCCAGAAAGGTTAAGGTACTTTCTAAGGGGACATAGCTGGGTAGTAACAGACATAGGACTGGCCTGCAGGTTACCACCACCAGTAGGTTGGGGCCAGTTCATACTAGCTCATGAGAGCTGATTGGACACATTGCTTCCCAGCTAGATGATCAGTGACACCATGTTGGTAACTAGAACTCAGCCAGACTGGGAATATTTACCCTATGGTAAACAGCAAATACTACAAATCAAGGTTGTTTTCTTCCTACAGAAGGTCATTTGTTCAACATTGAACAGCACACCATTGCCTGACACCCATTTTCATTTCTTTCCCTACATCAGGATTTTAACTTCCTGCTTAATCTGACCATTATGTGCTCCATTGTTCCTAAGGCCTGTTGTATTCCTTCAATAACCCCTTTAACTTCTGGTATTGACCCTGAACAGAACTTTCTATTTGTCCTGCTGAGCAAAGGAGGATCTGCTGAACTCTCTGTGCAGCTGGCATTACTCAGAGACTGTGAGATGGATGAAAATTGCTTTTGCGCTCAGTTTTCAGTCACTCTTCTGAGCAGCAAAGCTTGTTAACATGGACATTCCAAGACAGGGAGTAGCCTACTTCTCTTGTTCCACTCTCCACACAGAATCTCCTAGGCTACGTTGCTTCATACTATGTCTTTGCCTATGCATTCCTGCCCTTCCTGCCCTTTGGGGAAAGCTGGCCTACAGCAGCACCTTCCCTCAGTACCTTCCCCAAAGCGGTGGGGCAGTTCAGCCATCTATTCGGTCTGTACACTTGAGTCATCCGGCTTTTCAACTGACCGTGTTCAGTTCATATAGGGTGAGGACTCATCATCCATAGGCCCATTGAGGTGAGTGCTGGCATTGTTAAACCATTTCTCCTGGCCAGGTTTGCAGGCTTTTTGTGTGAGTGGTGGTGGTGGTGGTGTTTTTGAGTCAATTCTAAAACAAATTTAACCACTGAAGGACTAGAACAAGATACAGGTGCCAGCTGTGTCAGAGCCTCACTGTTTTCTCAACTGTGGAATTTTCAGTGTACCATTTTATTTGTAAAGTTATTCTTTTTATGGTAGTTAAGCAAACAATTATTAAGTAATAGATTGTATAATTTTCTAGAACAAACTTTTTAAAAATTTATATTTTGGTATAACTTTCACTACTTTTTTTAACTTTTCACTTTGATACCCTTTCAAATTTACAGAAGAGTTGCAAGAATAATATAACTTCCATATACTGTTTACACAGATTCACCAGTTGTTTCTATTTTGCCACATTTAATTAATTTTTTTGCATCCTTTCACTTTTTTCCCCCGCCACTTCACTATTTTTTTTTAACCATTTGAGATTGAGTTGAACACATCATGCACTTTTACCTCTAGATACTTCAGTGTGTATTTCCTAAAAATGGAGACACTTTCTTTTATAACCAAAGAACAATTATTGAAATCAGGACACTTGCACTGACCTAGTGTACTATTATGTACACTACAGTCCCTATTTAAATGTCATCAGTTGCCCCAATAACATTCTTTCTCTGATCCAGGATCCAATCCACGATCACACATTGCTTTCAGCTGTTATGTCTCTTTAGTCTTCTTTAATCTAGAAAAGTTTCTGAGTCTTTTTTCTCTTTTAGGATGGCATATTGTAGAATGAAGAGTACAGGCTAGTTATTTGGCAGAATGGCCTTCCATTTAGGTTTCTCTGAAGTTTCCTTGGGATGAAATTCAGACTATGCATTTGCGGCATCTGGGACAGAAGTGTTGCTGTATCTCTCTCAGAGCATCCCATCAGGAAGCAAGAGCCTCATGCTCACACCACCAATGATGGATTGTGAGCTGGTTTTTCTCAATAAGCTAAATAGTGTCTCATGACCTTGGCTCATTTCCACCTGGGGCTCAGGTCTCAGCTCCCTGCTCCTGCTTTCACATGGCTTCCTGAGCCCCAGCACCACCAAGGTCCTTGGGCAGTGGGCTTCAGCAGATCTCATCTAAACTTCCAGCCAAGTGGACCTGAAAGGTGTGAGTCATGGTGAAGATAGGAAAGCAGGTGTCTGAGGCCATGACTTTTCTCCTGCGCAGTTGGAAACCAGCATCCCTTTGGTAACTTCTGATAGCTGTGGCAGGGCCTTGAGCTGTAATCAGCCTCTTGACTTCTCCTTTTAAGCTTCTCATAGAGAATCCTCTTTAAGGCAGCTGCGGTGGGGTTAGCCAAAGTCCGCATACTTGAGTGCTACAATATGGATACAAAGTCAATCCTTGTATAGTTAATGAGAACAAAATTTTGCATTTCCATACTGCTTTAACTTTTCCCATAGCCATTCTCACACTTACCCCTGAGATAACCCTGTGGAAGGCAAAGGGCAGGTAACGTTTCCATTTTACAAATGAGAAAAAGAGGTGCCAAGGTTAAAGGCAATCCCAGTACCATTCAATAATTTGGAGAAGGTACCACATTAAAGATTTAGTTCAAAAAGCCTACAAACCTAGGGAAACTTCTTCATTTATGTCCACATTTTTTCCAGGTTAGTGATGGCACCCACTTTAAATTTGGAGGCATTTTACTTGTAGAGTTGTCTGGATATGGAAGGAAAATATATTCAATATGTTATTTGAAAATAGAACTAACAGTATTTAAATACACATTTTCCTGTTTCCAGACTTTGTCATCCTGTAAGTGCTTGGAGAATTATTTTGATGAATAAAGCAGGGTCCTGGCCCTTAAATCACAGACAGCACTCCAAGTGGATCTTGGTAGTACCATCAAGAGCAGACAAAAAGATGACTGGAGCATAAAGAAGGGGGCAAAAGACATGAGACTGGGGGCGGATAGGAGATGGGGAAACTTCTGCACCTTTGCAGACTAGGTGACATTTCAGTGGGGCCCTAAAGCCTGGGTAGGCTTTTGATAGCTGGTGGAGAGAATGGGCATTCCAGTTAAAAAAAAAAAAATCAGCTAGAACAAAGCCACACCATCAGAAAAATGCAGGGCACATTTGGGAAAAAGCAAACCCCAACTAGGAGCCAGGTTTTTCAAAACTCCTCTCTGACTTCCTTTGGACTATAAGCTCCCTGAACCAAAAACCAAGTTTTTGTTTTCTCTAACGCAGTAGTATCGCCAGCGCAGCTGTATTTGTTACAAACATTTTGTTCCGTAGGGCTCTGAGGGACTAAGCAAATGAATTTCAGGTGCGAATTATTTGTATTGTTAAGCAATATGTGTGTTTCTGTATTTCTACCCATCAATCAACAAAAACAGAATGTTGAGATAATTCCTTTTCCTGAGCATTATCTGCCCATACAAGGAAATAAATTTTATGATGGAGGACAGAAGTACAGAGGCTCATACCTAGGCCTTAATCTATGGATTCTCTCCATAGCCAGCATCTCGCCTAGCCATTCCAAGTCATAGCAGCTGATGGTGGAGTTGCCTCATGATTCTACCCCAGGGGTGTATCCCCTTTCTCTGAAATAAAAGTCTGGAACAATCTTTTCAGATAATCAGTTCCACCCACCAACCAACTACACTGGAGAGTTTGTTAATGAGCAATTAACAGCAGGGCTGAATGCTGAAGCCCACTGGTTCAGTGTGCTGGGATTCAAAGTGCCCTCTACAATGAAAAGGTCACTTATTACTGCCTTAAAAAATGCCCAGGGAGTTTACTGACCTGGCAGTATCTCTCCCATTTCTTCTTGCTTTAGTATAACTAAAAAAAAATAAAATGCAATAAACCGAGTTATATCTGATAGAATTGTAGAACTAGAAGGAACCTCAAAGATGTTACAGTCCACATCTTACTCAATTTTCAGATATGGAAACAAAGTCCCTGAAAGGGAAAGTTCAATGGCAAAGCTAGGCCTAGAACCTAGGTCTCCTACCTCTTAATAGTGTACTCTTTCTACTATAGTGGACTTGCATTAATGTGTAAGCTTGACTTATGGGCTTCATCAATAGTCACAATATAATCACAGAATGAAACTACTACAAAACTGTCTCTTACATTTGTACACATCATTGCATACTTAATATTACTATATACATTATACATTGATATATGCATATTGCTGCATAGGGTTGCATACTCAGGAATCACATAAACAATATTCAGTTGTCAATATAAGGGATTCTCAAAGGTACTTTTTAAAAATAATAGTGTATTAAAATATAATTGCATATTACAAAATTCAACTTTTTAAGGTTCAGTGTTTTTTGAAATAATTAAAAAGTTGTACAAGACTATATCATCACCCTTAAATAAACCTTATGCCCATTAGCAGTCATAGTCCCTTCCCCCTCCACCCACATACAGGCAACCACTATCTATTCTCTGTTTCTATGAGTTAGCATATTCTGAACATGCCATATAAACTTCCCTGTGAGAACTACTTTAGCAGCATCCTGTAACTTTGGCTATATTATTTCATTTTCCTTCATCTCAAAAGTATTTTCTACTTTCCCTTGTGATTTCTTCTTTGACCCACTTGCTACTTAGTTTAATTTCCACATATTTGTCAATTTCCCAAATATCTTTCTGTTATTGCATTCTAAATTTAATTTCACTGTAGTCAGAGAGTATAATTTGCATGATTTCTGTCTTTAGATTGATTGAGTTATTTTATGACCCAACATATGATCTATCCTGCAGAATGTTCCATGAGCTCTGGAGAAGAAAGTGTACCCCACCATTGTTGGATGGAGTATTCTGTAGTTGCACAATTCTTTGTAGTGTGGTTTTCCACCTAGTTATTCTATTCATTATTGAATGTGGGGTGGTGAAGGCTTCAACCATTCTAGCTGAATTATTCATTCTTGCTTTCAATTCAGTCATGTTTTCCTTCATGTATTTGGGTACTCTTTTGTTGTTACAGCACATATATGTCTGTGTTTTTGGATGTGTTGACCTTTTTATCACTATAAAATGTCCTTTATCTCTAGTAACAATTTTCATCTTAAAGTCTATTTTTTCTGATATTAGTATAGTTACTCCAGCTCACTTTTGGTTACTAAGTGCATAGTAAGTCTTTTCCTGTACTTTTACTTTAACCTATTTATGTCTTTGAATCTAAATTGTGTCTCTTTCAAACATCATAGAGCTGGATCATGTGTTATTGTTTTGTTTTTGTTCCATTCTGCCAATCTCTGCCTTTCATTTTGGTGCTTAAGCTACTTATGTTTAATAGAATTACTGGTAAGATAGGAATTACATCTGCCATTTCACTATTTTCTTTATGTCTTATGTCATTTTTGTTCCCTTATTCCTTGATTTCTGCCCTTTTTTGTGTTAGACATTTTTCTAGTGTACTATTTTAATTCCTTGTAGTTTTACTAATTTTGTTTTGAGTTATTTTCATAGCAATTACCCTGAGGATTACAATTAATACCTTAATACAATCTACTTTGGATTAATATCAACTTAATTTCAATTGTATATAAACATTTTACTTTCCCCACGCTTTGTGCTCTTATTGACATATAAATTACATCTTTATTCATAATAAGTCCATCAACATATTTTTATAGTTGCTCCTCCATGCAGTTGTCTTTTGAATTGGATAATAGGAGAAAATTCACAAAAGTAAATCTGTACTGTTTTTTGTGTTTACTTATATATTTACCTTTACCAAGTGCTCTTTATTTCTTTTGTAGATTTGAATCACTGTCTATTGTCTTTTTGTTTCTCCCTGTAGGATTCTCTTTCATATTTCTTTTTTTTACAGTTCAGTACTTGGATAGATTTATTTATTAGGAAAAATATCTGAAGTATTTCTTTTTTTTATTAAGGTATCATTGATATACAATCTTATGAAGGTTTCACAAGAAAAACAATGTGGTTACTACATTCACCCTTATTATTGAGTCTCCCCCCATGCCCCATTGTAGTCACTGTCCATCAGTGTAGTAAAATGCCACAGAGTCCCTACTTGCCTTCTCTGGGCTACACAATCTTCCCTGTGACTCCACACACACCATGTGCACTAATCATGATAACCCTCAATCCCCTTCTCCCTCCCCACCTGCCCTCCCTCACCCCTCCCCTTTGGTAACTGCTAGTCCCTTCATAGAGTCTGTGAGTCTGCTGCTATTTTCTTCCTTCAGTTTTGCTTCGTTGTTATACTCCACAAATGAGGGAAATCATTTGGTATTTGTCTTGTAGGATATGTCTGCTAGCAATGAATGCTGTGTGGCTGGGAATGTCTTGCTTTCTCCTTCATTCTCGAAGGATAATTTTGATAGATTTCCTTAAATGCTTTGATCCAGTAAGTCTCCCAACCCTTACTAAGAGGTTCTGTGTGTGTATTGGGGCATGATTTCAATGCTCTCTCAGGCAGTTTACAATGTTGCCTTAACCTTCATTTGCTGCTTGTGTGGGGCCCCAAGGCCAACCAGAGGTGAGAGACTAGAGGTTTCTCAAGTCTTTCCTGAGAATATGCCCAGTTCTGAACATGTGCTGGGCCTTGGAGATTCCTATTGGAGCTTTTCAAAGTCCCCTACAGACATTAGTTCTCCAGCTTTTTCTTTTGAGGTTTTGAGCAGCTTCATTTGCCCCAACTGTTTCCCCTACCTCAGGCAGCTGTGATTTTAAACAGTTCTGGCTGATTCACACTCCTGAAAAGGCTGTTCACAGTATGCACTGGGTCAGGTCCAATGACGATGAGCCCTACCAGTGGGAGTTTCCAGAGAGCTACCAGATAGGTCAAATAGTGACAATTCTCTGAGAATTGGGAATTTTAGAGAGCTTCAAACCCATTCTGCCTCCTCCAGTGGCTTCTAGGTTACTGCTTTTCAGGTACTGTAGTTGTGATGCTATTGATTTTCAAAGCTACCCTGATGCTGGGGAGAGGGAGAATGCAAATTGGGCAAGATGAAAGTATCACAAATCTTGGAATTCTTACTGGGACATAGCAATTTTTCTTGAATGAACACTTTTTGGATTGTTGCAAGCCTTTGGTTAATTTCCAGAGTTCTGAAAACTTTTTTGACAGTTTTTCTAGTGTTTTTACATTTATGTAGGGGCAGAATTTTGGAGAGTTTTTTTCCACCACTCTGGAAATCTAGAGCTCAAAGACACTTATGACTATATTTGATTTTCACTTTACTCAAGTATTAGAGAACTAAATCCCCTCAGAGATGCAACTCCATTATATACTACTTAGCCTCAATTTAATTTTACAAATTTTATTTCACTCCTATTGTTTCTTCAGCTTCCCACCTGTTTAGCAGTTTTCTAAGAAATTTTGCTTGGTAGTTGAGAACAAGGGTGCCAAATCCAGCCTATGGCCTGGTTATTTTCTGGATGGCCCCCTGATGTAAAACATATTTCTTACATCTTAAAAGGGTTGTAAAAGAACTAAAATCCAAACAAACAAACCGTGTGACAGAGAATATATGTGATCAGCAGAGAGAGTCTAAAATGTTTACTATCTAGCCCTGTACAGAAAGTTTGCCAACCCCTGATTTATGGTGGAGGGATATGGCAGATTGGTGAGAAGTCAGTCTATTTATTGTAGTTAGCTTTGTTGTGTTTTTTTTTGTAGATAATTATTTTTTATTGAAGGGTAGTTGACACACAGTATTACATTAGTTTCAGGTGTACAACACAGTGATTCAACATTTATATACATGATAATTCTAGCTACCAGCTATCACCATACAAAGTTGTCACAATATTTTGACTATATTCCTTATGCTATACATTACATCCCGGTTACTTATTTATTTTACAATTGGAAGTCTGTACTTTTTTTTTTTGAGAGGGCATCTCTCATATTTATTGATCAAATGGTTGTTAACAACAATAAAATTCTGTATAGGGGAGTCAATGCTCAATGCACAATCATTAATCCACCCCAAGCCTGATTTTCGTCAGTCTCCTATCTTCTGAAGCATAACGAACAAGTTCTTACATGTAGAACAAAGTCTTACATAGTGAATAAGTTACATGGTGAACAGTACAAGGGCAGTCATCACAGAAACTTTCGGTTTTAATCATGCATTATGAACTATAAACAATCAGTTCAAATATGAATATTCGTTTGATTTTTATACTTGATTTATATGTGGATACCACATTTCTCTCTTTATTATTATTATTTTTAATAAAATGCTGAAGTGGTAGGTAGATACAAGATAAAGGAAGAAAACATAGTTTAGTGTTGTAAGAGAGCAAATGTAGATGATCAGGTGTGTGCCTGTAGACTATGTGTTAATCCAAGCTAGACAGGGGCAATAAAACATCCACGGATGCAGATTTCTCTCAGAACAGGGGGGGTGAGGTTCTAAGCCTCACCTCTGTTGATCCCCAATTTCTCACCTGATGGCCCCCCCAGTGACTGTGCCTATCTTAGGTTGTTCCTCCCTTGAGGAATCTTACCCATCTCTGGCTAACCAGTCATCTTCCGGGGCCACCTTTGTTGTGTTTTTAAGAATGATTTATTATTCCCTTTAGAGTCCCAAATAACAGTATGGAAGCTAAAAGAGTCCTGACAGATTGTCCATTACAAAGCCTACATTTTCTTGATGAAGAAACCAAGATTTAAAGACTTCTTCAATGTCACAGTACTAATTAGCCAGGACTAAACCCGCAGGTTTCAGAACACACTTTACTCTTCTTTCCAGTCTGAGCTGCCTAAAAGTTTTCCTGACCCTTCTTTCTCAGCAAAAAGCACTCTCAGTGTTAGATAAATAAGTCCCTCTCCTCCCTGTTCTTGTTCCTCTTCCTCATCTGCAGTTTTTCCTCTGCCTCAAGGAGAAGCTGTAGTCTCCAATTTTCTTGAACAGTCTTCTACTGAAGTTCTCTGTTTCTATTCTACCCAAGAGGGTCTCTTAACTATCTCCAGAGTTGACCCTAAATTTTCTAATTCCCTTTAGCATCTTGCTGATAATGTGAGTGAAAACAGTGGTTTTCAAACTGTGTTTCCTTGGGGATGAGTGAGATTCCACCTCCCCCATGTCTGATTCAGCCAGAACAGCTATACTTTTATTTATTTCATGCTTTGGGCTGCCAAGCAAAATTTCATTTGAATAAAGAATTTGAAAGGAGAGAGAGAAAGATTTGAAAATCACTGGTTTAGACTATGGATATACTAAGTCCAAGAAGAACCACAGGGATCTACAAATAGAGGTCTGGGGACAATAGGAAAAACCAGTTTCCCTATCATGCCCCCATCTCCTTGAGACATAGACAAGGCTGGGGGCAGTATTAGAACCATGAGTCCTAATTCCTGGTGAGAAATGAAAGCATCAGGAAGTAAGTTTGTAGTAGGTAGACGGGGTTCATTTTCTGGGTCAGGCATTTGTTCAAGGCCTGGCAGTTCCCTGGAAGCCTGAAATGAACACACATACATATTCAAAACTGATTTTTGACAAAGGTGCAAAAGTCAATGGAGGAAACATAGCATTGTTAACAAATGGGGCTGCAGTAATTGAATATCCAGAGGCTAAAAAAGGACCCCCAACCTGAACCTCACATCTTATGCAAAAATTAAATAGAAAATGAACTATAGATGTAAATGTGAAACATTTAGAAAGGAAACAGAGAAAAAAAATCTTTCGATCTTCAGCTAGGCAAAGAATTCTTAGGTTTGACAATAGGAGCACAATCCATAAAAGAAAAAAAAGATAAATTGGACCTCGTCAAAATTAAAAATTTTTTCTCTGTCAAAGACCACACAGATGGTTTGAAAAGACAAGCTAAGACTTATTTGCAAGCCGACCAAAGGCATATATAGAATATAAAAATAACTGTTGAAACTCAACATTAAGAAAAAATCCAATTAGAAAATGAATAAAAGACACAAGGAAACATTTCACTGAGGAACAATGTCAGATGTCAACTGTGCACGTGCAAAGATGTTTAACATCTTTAGCCATCAGGGAAATGCAAATCGAAACCCTAATGAAATATGACTACAAACCCACAAGTGTGTCTATAATAAAAAGTAGGAGTGGACTACTGATACATGCAATAACTTGGGTGAATCTGTAGGGAATTATGCTGAATGGGAAAGGCCCACTCTCAAAAGGCAACTGTATGACTCCATTTATATCACACTCTTGAAATAACAAAATTGCAGAGATATATGGTTGCCAGAGTTTAGGGATGGGAGAGGGGTGGATGTAGCCCTTAAGGGGTAGCACAAGGGGGCCCTTTGGCAAGGATACAGGTCTCTATCTCAATTGTGGTGATGGTCACACAAATATGTCCATGTGGTCACATTGCACAGGACCATGCTCACACACATGAGTGCGGGAACCACTGCAAGATGTTACCACTGGGAAAAATTGAGTGAAGGGTACATCAGTGCAAAGACAGTTCCCTGTATTTCAACTTCCTGTAAATCTATGATTATTTCAAAATAAAATTAGAGAAAGTATTAAACAACAAAAGCAGACATACGTTCTTGACCGTTTCCGAGCCTAGGATGTTAAGGAAAGGAGAGTTAACTTTTTCACTTACCTTCTTACAGGACCTGTACCTGCCTCTGTCCTTGGATGACTCGGATTCACTTGGGGATTCCATGTGAAGGAGGAGCACTCAGGGTACCCATCCAAGCTTACCGTTACCGTGGGGTACTGCTGCTCATGTGTCCAACAGGGCTATTGGTGCTTTCAAGTTTTTATTTTTTGTTGTTGTCGTTGTTATGTTTAAAAACACACTGTAATATGTTGGATTTATTTTCCAGTGATTTCTCCTCTGGGCCACTGATCCACAGTTACCAGTTATAAGAGATAGATTGATAACCATCCTTTGGGCTAATTTCCAGGGATGCAAAATATGCTAGTCCATGACTTTTCTATTGAATATTTAGGCACCTGCATTATTTCTCTCATCTCGCTTTGCTCATACATGACAGTCTTCCTTCTGGAGAGGGTTGTTTACATACACAGCACTTAAAATGCATGTGTGTGGGAAAAAAGACTCCTTGGCAAATCTGAGAGTGACAAACACAAGTGTCCCTTGTCTCCCAATCTCAAGAACGCTGGGAGGATGGCAAGGCAGTTTCCTCAACATCGCTCTTCACTCCTGATTGAGCCCCCTGATTGTTTAGCGCCAATTCTGGCTATCAAGGGGGAGAAACACCAGCAACATGTAATTCCGACACTAGATGCTCAGTACCCCAGCGCAGGGCTAGCTAAAAGAGACTAGGCAGATTGGAAAACATTGTAGACACTGCAGTAAAGTTTATAAAGCACAGTGACTTCCTCATCAAGCTCTCCACTGGGGCAATCTGGAATCAATAAGCAATTAATAAAGAGTTGGGGGTGAGGGACTTCATATACCTGACTCCTCTAGGAGGCTGTCTAACATAGCAAGTTATTACACAAACTGTAATGGTATCCATCTATCTCTGTTCTATTGAATGCCTTGTAAACAGCCAACACTGAAAACACTGTGAGAAATTGTTTTCAGGTCTGACACCTTTCAGTCGCTTTTTATAGCAAGAAACCAATATCCTTTTTATAAAACCGCGTGTCTGTATTTCAGGAGCAAACTCTTCAGGCTCCTTTTTTATAAACTGGTGATTTTTCTTTTGTCTAAAAAACACATGCAGAAAATTTACCAAAAAAATGCAAAAGAATAACGTAGTTTAGAATTCATGCTGTCACTGCCAAACAGAATCCTCCAGGAGAAACCAGAATGAATAGCAGAGGCCAATTCAATAGAATCAGTCTTTTGATAACTTTTTAACAGTTATACTTACATTAATAATTTCAAAGTGGACCAGACATTCTAATTATATTTTAAATGAAATGTTATGGCATATTTTAGGCAACTGTTTTCTATCTATAATCCTGATATTTCATACTGAAGAAACAGAAACCTTTCACTTGTCTTTAACACTAGAAAGGATTTCTCTTTGCTAAGGACTGATCATCTGAGATAGTTCTCAGTCTTTGAGGTACAGGTTCATAACACTGCTTTTTGTCAGTAAACATAGCCCATCCTGGCAAAGACAACTAAGTTTAAGCGAAAGCCATGCATGCCAATTCTGTGTTTGCCTTTAGCAGATATGAAGATTTCCTTATTTCTTTGTAATTGTTCAGATAGTTTGAAAGGTACAGCATTCAAAGCCAAGCTGCTGTTTGGCTATTGAATGACTTGCAGTTGTTTTTCCATTTTAACTGGAATGAGCTTGCTCTGTGTGTGTGTGTGTGTGTGTGTGTGTGTGTGTGTGTGTGTGTGTGCACGTGTGCACACACACACACACACACATAGCTGCTTCATAATTAGGAGACTACAGGATATCCTGACATGGATCAGTGGCAACTTGGTGGCATTGCTGATGTGCCCTGTGTAGGAAGGAACTCAGTGGTGGAAGGGGTAACTCAGACGCCCCTAGATAAGCTTCAGATGTCCTTAGCTATTGGTTCCAGAAAATTCCTGATGAGGGTAGTATCGATTTCTGGTTAAATTGCTCATTGAGGAACCCCAAATCATGAGCCTATCTTTTTGCCTCTCTCCTTTATTTGTTAGCCTATTCAAAACCAGTAAGAAACCCATTTTACTTACCCCATACTTCTCTCTAGAAGCTCAAGGTTTTCTTAGTGCTCCCAGAAGAATTTGTAGTTAATTGGGAAAAATTGATACTTGGAAGGGGGGACGGATACAGCGAGTGGTAGGAGGACTGTTTCTAAATTTTAGGCCAGACCCCGAAGATCCTACCCATAGTCTTTCTCTAAATCTCACTTAGTCCAATTCCTTCAATTTAAGATGAAATGGAGGCCAAGGTAGATGATGATCTGCTGGTGAAGAGGAGAGCCAGAGGAGAAATTCAGATTTCCTCAAGTCCAGACCCTATGCCATCTCTCTGGGCATTCCCTTGCTTATGATATATGCATCATTAGAAAATACTAAATAGGTGTATTTTCTTTAGAATGATCTTTGAACCAACAATCTTCTGTAAGAATAGATTTTACACCCTTCTTTTAATCCATTATAAGAAAATGTTTCTGTACTGTCACTTCAGCAGACCTTGGTATGGTTTTAGTAATTGTATTTTAAATTGGCACATTTTCAAGGCAAAAAAAAACATTTTTGTAACTGGGCATCTTCCCTCCCATCATTCATTCCCAATATTACCCAATCCAGTTTTACCACAAAAGTCCCATTGTGTTACCTTCTGCACAGTCAGCATATATCCCGGCTTTCAGCAAGCATTTGCCACCACTCCCCACTTCTCCCCGCCCCTTTTACACTTTGCCACCACTCCCCAATTCTCCCTCCCTCTTTTTTACACACACACAAACTCACACACAATCCATCTGTTGCTTGTTCATACCTCCTGATTTTTCTCCCTTACAGAAATAGAAATAGGGACAAAGAAGGGGAAATTGTATATATGGGGACTGGGCTGAAGAACTTCTTAAGTAGTGTTAACTAGTGGTAAATTGAGAGAAAACTTTCTTTTCTCTTCATTGTTTTGGAAAGGATAGCCATTAGCATGACTGCTTTGTGTCCTTATGGACTTCGGTATTAGCCTAGATTGAATCATAGCATTTTCTAACTGGAAGGAACCTTCAGATCACATCATCTACTCCAAATTCCTCATTTTCAGGCCAGGAATGGAGAGGCAGAGGTAAAGTAATTTCCCGAAGGTCACACAGCTGGTTAGGGGCAGGGCTGGGATTAGAACCCACATCTCCTGGCTCTTATTCCAGGGCCTTTTCCCACTGAACTGCATTGCCTTCCACTGGGCCCCTGAGGATTCTTTCTCAGGATCATGTTGCATCTTGGAGCCATATGCTGCTGCCCTGATCTCAGTGGGAAATCCACCCAGCAACCTAATACAGCTCTTTCTTCCTGTATTCACATGATTCTCATCCACATGGACTGCAGATGTCCCCAAAGAAAAGGAGACATTGAAGACCAACAGGAAAAATGGGGTCCCTGGCCCTGTCCATCCAGCACAGGGGATCCCTGTCTTACATTGAGGGGCCCTCAGAACAACTCCCTGAGCCTGAGCCCTGTCCAGATGGAATGGAAGAACACTGGTTTTCCCTGTCAGCTGATGTCATCTCATCTCATACTGGATGGTCTTCCTAGGCTGAGGGAAGTATTTCTCATTCCTAGAGCAGGGAAAGGAAGGAAGGAAAAGCAGAACAATGGCTTCGTTCATCCTGACTTTCTGAGATGGTTTTTCAGTATTTTTAAAAAATGAGTATGGCTCCCATTCGTTTGCACTGATTTCTTTTAAAATATGGGAGTGAGACTAGCTCAAGAAAAAAACCTGGTCTTGCTGTGGCTGCTTTCATCCACAATGTCCCCATAGCCATTCTGCCCTGATGGGGACAACTTCCAGGTATAAGCAAGGGACTTTGTAACTAAAATATTTCCTAGCTGATGTTAAACATTGGCTTCTTGTGTATGCACGAAAACAGCAAGCTGTGTGTTCTCCACACCGTACTCACCTTCCGATGCACACTGCCCCTGTGCCTGCCATGGCAGAAACCAGGGCAACAAACCGTGAATATCCAGTCTTCTTCGCAGCAAGGCTCTTCCTGGGAACTAAGGGGTATTATTAGTTCAGTTCCAAGAGCCCTCCTCAGGAAATTCTCTATCCTCCCTACTTTTCCTCCCCAGTCAGGAGTAACCAACAAACCTTAAAGAGGATGTGCAGTTACCTGAGGAAGACAAGAAGAAACAGTCTGAAGCCCTGAATCCTTCTTTGAATCACCCAGTCCAAGTCTTAGAGCAGTAATCCAGTGCTTGTTTTGGTCAAATCCAGTGCTTGTTTTGTCTGCTTCCCTAGTCCCTTCAGTACTCTGGATAGACATGCCCTCTCGCATTTGGTTCTGGATAGCTTTTCTTTCTTAAAAAACACATGTCCCTTGGAACAGTTATGCCCATGTGCCCAAAACAGGCTCTGGCACACTAATGAGAACTTTGCCAAAGATCAGCACACCTTCTTCACTGTCCAGTTTACTATGGAAATAAAACGCATTGGAGATTTCTTTTTTTTTAAAAGAGACCATTGGAACCTGTCCTTGGCCACACAGAGCCCCTTGCATCTCCAAGGCCAGGTCTCACTCTTGTATTTCCCTCACTGATTAAGGATTGGCTCTTAGGCCCAAAGCTATTCATGTTTTGAAGCTCATCTGGGATGGGGGAAGGGTTAGAGTCCTATGTTTTGGGACTAGAAAAAATAAAGTTCTAGCCACTGATGTGCCAGAAGTGATCTGAGACCTTTTGTATAGCAAAGACACCTTGCTGGCCTTCCTGGGTACCTCTTTTGGTATGGAACTTCAAAGCTGTCAAGCTTCTCCATCTGCTCTAAGAAGGGGACCCCATAGATAGTCTTTCCACTATTCTATGATTCCATGCAGGGTTTCCTCTCCCTGACAGGTGTGAACACCTGGAACAAGGATACTGTGTTGATTCCTCATGCCTACCTTTCAGCTGAAGAGGCATCTCCAACAGGTTCTTAGAGGCTCAGACCCAGTCTAGTGCTGTTGACACAAAGTGGGTTGCCTTTACTCAGCCCTACAGGCTGTGAATATGGGCTAAGACAACACAGGTCATTTCTCAAAAGTAAATTCCAAATTTTATACTTCCTCTAGCTAGCAGACCACACTTCCCTAATAGGCAAAGGGCTGGAGGTTCTTGTCACACAGCAGCCAAGACGTGTGCAGGGAGGAAAATGTATGTCTAAACCCACAGAGAACTGACTCCAAAGAGCAACCTAACTATGAGCTAGAACTGTTAGCCGTTTACCCTCGCCCCTGCCACTTTTACTTTTCAGAGACTAGAAGGCTCCCTCTCCAGCCACCTCTTTCCGTACGCCTAGTTAAAGAATTTTGCCCCTACTATATCTTCAGGAAAAGGGGACTTCCTCTTTTGTCTCCCCTAACTTGGTCCCCAGAACTTTTTTCCATCCCCAGAGATCCTGTATGGTCTTTAAACTCAGCCTCTTGGTTTTGCTGTTGCTTCCTGTTTATTTCTCATTAAGTATCCATGCAGACCTCCCACTCTGGCCTAGGAAGTGTGACACTGTATCATATGACAAGACTCTTGAGCCCCACTTCTAACTGCCTAACTTCTTATCCCTTAGTTTACAGGTTTCAACATCTGGAATCAGAAGCAATCTTCTGTTACCTTTGATGGCTGGGGAGTCTAGAATTCCCATTGGGAATTAAGGCATCTTCCTGTTCCTGATTACAAGGGCAAAGTCCGTACCATCACGGATGGCACAGAACTCAGAGCAAACACCTTGTAAATTAAGGCAAAAACCTGCAGGCATTGGATCTTCTCATTTCTGGGTTAATAACCTGAGGAAATCGATGGCTTTTTGCCACTGTCTCCCTCCCCTGTGTATCTTTTTGTCTTTTCTTTCTCTAGTTCATTATATCTGCTCTCATTTTTATACTGTTATCACTCCCTTTCTGAAGTAAAACCATCCATCCTTTGTCCTTTCTCTTTTCTTTTTTCTCTCTTTTGTTGTCAGCCTTTTAATTTTTTTCCTTCCTCCTTGTGTAGGCATTGGGCACATGCCTCTTTCAGCTCTGTGCTTTTGCCTTGGTGATGAGAAGTTTTTTCCAGACTCAAACAGCTCTAATCCTACCCTAGTCCCATTGGTGGGAATCAATCCGATCCTGGCCCTTTCTTCCCCATTTCATTTGTAATTCCCCAAAGCAGATCATCACAAGCAGCTTTTAGAGCTCATCTTTCTTTGGGTCTTTGCCTTCCAAGCACTGTACAGGGTTCCTTTTTCGCCTGCCATTTGGTGGAGCAGTGAAGTGTGCTCAGAGAAATCATCACCTGGCCAGAAAAATCCACCCATGGATTCCTATCAGCTAAATAGTATTAAAAGGGATTTTGTTTAATCTGCTCATAGTTTAAAAAGCTGCAATATAATACAATGAGAGACCACAGGTAATTTCTCCTGTCATTTGGTTTAGCTGGGTGCGGGTGTTGGGTGGGGGGAGGATTTGTCTTAAGTTTACCATTATACATTAAGCTTTCTGTAATAACCTTATGTTTTGGGCTTGTCAACTGTTGAATTGTTTTGGCTAAGCTCATAGGCAACTGGGATTGATTTACATGAAAAGGGTATATAACAGATCCATACCAGAAGAAGAAATATTCACTTAATTGAAATGTACTTCTCCTTCTAAATTCACCTAAACATTCACTATTGACACCAACTGTTCATATTCCTGTGCAGACATCCAAATAAGGGTAATTTTGGGGCCTAAAGAAGTCACCTGGTAGGCACTAACTTTTTTAACAGGGTGCACAGCCTGCGGGAATGTCACTGCTGGGCAATAGTATATGGAATGCCCTTTCTAATGACTTTTCTTTAAAAGTTCTCTTAAAGGGATTTGAGCAAGTAAGCGGTTACACCATAATGTCGCCAATGTATGGTCCTGTAATATATTGCAGCTTGAAGCCAATGATCTCTTATGACTTGTACACAACCAATGCATGTCTTGATTGAATTTTGCATTTCTCATGTGTGGTAACTTCTTTAAAACGTTTTTGGTCACCTTTTTGTGCCATTCAATTTGTACAGAAAATGCGTTTATGGCCATTTTCAAAGGGAGAAAGTTTAAAATGGAAACAGCCCACCCTTTCTGCCCTATAGCTGTAGTTAGAACTCCGTAACTGTAGCCAAACAGCTGTAATCGGTGGTTGTAGTGTTAGAGGCGTTAGCTTGCTAGTGACTAGCCTTGGAGCGTAAATGCATGGTATTAGACATCACATTTCTTAAATAACTCATTTTAACCTCTGAAAAGAATACATCCTTCCTTGTGGTCGCTCTTCCCTTCCTTGCCCTCTCCCTCCCCCTGCTCCCAGGTGTCTTGCAGTTGTTAATAACTGATTTGGGGGCCAATAATTTTTGCCAAGTAAAGTCAGCAAAGAACAAACCAAAAAGGAGGGAAAAGGCATTCTGAACAGTTATTACCCATTTCTCAAGGAATGGCGTTGTGATCAAAGACTCAGCGCCTCTTTGCATTAAACAACAGTAGCACATCGGGTGTCTTTGGCCCTTTGACTACAGTGCAGAATTGAATACCTCTCAGAATCACATATAATTGAAAGATAGCCGACAATGATGTCCCTTACCCCTGAAGCTGCTTTGAGGTATTTGGAGACCTCAGAAGGCTCTGCTTGACCAATGACTAATAATTATTTTAAAAAAAGAAAAAAGAAAATCAGAGAAAGACAGCAGATGTTTAGGGATTCTTAGCTGCCCCTTTAGAATAGTTATAGCCAGAAAAGACAAGGACATGGGTTATAAGCATTGCTGTTGGTTTCCCAGGCAATGCCTAACCCACTCTGAGACTGATTCAAAAGCAGTGTTCCAAGCAGGCACCCTCCTTTTTGGTTTGCTGGTGCCACTTGGACTGGTAGGTTTGGTGAGGCCCATGTAAACAAGCTGGAGCAGACCCTTTTCATCTCCTATGCCTGTTAATATCCCTCTTCCTCCCTCCACAATTTGATGAGGGCTTTCTTTGGTTAGAGGACTTTGAAGTCTAGAGAAATTCCCCATGTGTGTAAAGTGTTGTGAACTGAACTATGAATGCTGTGGATTCACAGCATTTAGTGCTGGGCAGCCAACGAGCTGCTCTTGCTATCATTTTGGCTCTCAAGCCGTGTTCTTCATCTCATTCTCATTTCTGTGTACATTTGCAAGATGTGTGTAATGTCATTTTCCAAAAATAAAAGTTGATTTCAATATTTCTGGCTGACATTCTCTTTTTTTTAAGCATTGAACTGATGATCATATAACCACAAAATGTCCAAGCTTGAAGAAAACTCAGACATTATTTTGTCCAATGCCTTAATGCTATAGATGAGGAAGCTGAGGATCAATGTATAATGGAAACACCAATTAATAACACAGCACATTTGCAACATATAAGATCTCAATCTCCTTTCCAGAGTTGAGCATGAATCAAATAACCTCTTTTTATGTGTAAGATGCTTTGGCCACAATCAGTCTTTCGTCAGAATAGGTGATCACTTCCAGTATCATATTTTCATAGGCTCAGAAACACTCCATGTGGATTCCTCAAAAATACCTCTACTTGTTCCCTATAATTCTTCTGACACTGTGGTTATTTTTCCCCAATAGGTTGATGATGTGGCTACTTTCTGGGAGAGAGAACACCTAGATATCTTATTCACCCTCAGGCATAAATGACTAATTAAATGTTTTTCTCAGATGAGGTTTTATTCACAGGGAGAGCAAAGACATTGGACTTGTGAAGAGGCTGATTGAAAGGGAGGGAGGAAAGGGCATAGAAGGAGGAGGCTGAGGTCTTAGAAAACAGTTTGACCAACTTCACACTGAGGACCAACCCCTGACGTATGTTTGGAGAAGCAAAAATGGTAGCATCCTAGGTATTCCCAAGGACTGAGATGATTAGGAGTGCTTCCTCCTGACAGTCTTTTATCAACCAGCCCTGTGGCCGTTACTCTGCTTGAGACAAAGAAAGTAAATGGAGATGGGATTTCTTAGTGTTCCTAATCCACCGAACAGTTGGCTATGACAATCAGAGGCTGGGCCAGTCTTCATCCCCACTCTCATCAGGCCTTCCTCGTTGCTGATTCTCGTGATGTTATTTTCTCCCAACATAGTCTATCCTACTCTCTACTGCAAATAAAATAAGATAGTTTTGACTGTGTCATTCCTCTGACTGGGAATTTATGATAGTTGTCTATTTCCCATCAGATCAAGTCCAAATCATCATCATGGTTTTCATTAAGATGTCTCTGAGGTGTCACACTCCAGATACCCTGCCAGTTGCTAGTCTGAAGGTTCAGGCCTCCAGGAGTTCCAGCCTAGTGAATGCAGACCTGAAAATAAATGAGTCCACTGCAAAGGAGCAAGTATTATAGGACCGCAATGTGAGATAATGTCCCGGGATGATGGAGGTCAGGCAAACGTCACAAAACTGGCAGCATGTTAGAACTGATTAAGAGTTTTGCATTTGAAAAGATATATGCACTCCTATGTTTATTGCAGCATTATTTACCATAGCCAAGCTGTGGAAGCAACCTAAGTGTCTATCAAAAGATGAATGGAGAGAAGATGTGGTATGTATACACAATGAAATATTACTCAGCCTTAAAATAGAATGAACTCTCGCCATTTGTGTCAACATGGACAGAAGGTATTATGCTAAGTGAAATAAATCTGACAAATACCATATCCTTTCTCTTATACGTACAATCTGAAAAACAAAGCAAATGAATGAACAAACATAACAGTTTATTTAGAGTCATAAACACAGAGAACAGACTGGTGGTTGCCATAGGGGAGGCATGTGGAAGGATGGGCAAAATAGGAGAAGGAGGAAAAATTAATGAGAATGATATCTTGATCTGGATGATGGTTACATGAATGTATACACATAACATTCATCAAGCTGTACACTAAGATTTGTGAGTTTTATTGTATGTTCCATAATTTAAAAAAGAAGTTTTCCAGGTGGGCAGGGAGCATTCTAAGCCAAGGAAATCGCATGGGAAATGACAGTGAAAGGAAAGCCCTCTCTGAGAACTGAAAATTACCTAAGGCAGCAAGGTTATAGGCCCAGCACACAGAGAGCTAGGAGGACAAGTGCATAGTCTGGAATTATAGTTTGGGTCCTTCAGACTAGCGGTTCTCAAATATTGGTACGGCAGCTTATGGTAGTCTGTAATAAAATTTTCACCAGACTGGGGTGGAAAGAGAAAACAGGATAATAGAGTATTTTTTATAGAAACGAATGTACTGTTTAAAGGATTATCTTTTAAAAAGATATTTCCCTCTTTACCTTTTTGTTAATAAAAATGTTTCTTTGATGAAATGTCGGTCATGTTAGAAGATAGGCATGCGTTTGTTTTTTAACGTCTTAACCAGGCAAGATAAAAAGCAAGTAAAGCTAGGAAAGGCTCAAATCAAATTTAACTCATTTTATTTCTTTTCTCTTCTATTTTGATGATCTGTGAAGTGCACCAGTCTGGCAACAACTGGCTGAGAGTAAAAGAATGGAGAAATGGAGAAACCAGTAGGGGCTGAGTTACAAGAAAAAAGATGTTTGGTTTGAAGGAAGTTCTTTCTATGAGCAGTTAAATTCTCTCTCCTGATCCCCCTGCTGTGTCTCTTTCACCCTCCTTTCCTCCCTCTCCCTTCCTCAGCCCTTTTTCCTTTATCTTCCCCACCTCCTTCTCTTTTTAATCTTTTTTGATTTCTTTCTTTCAACAGTTGCTACTGAAAGCCTCCTATGCTCCAGGCCCTATGATTGGCCCTGGGCATATAGAGATGAAACAGGGTTTTCTGCCTTAAAGGTGGCTCACACTGCCAAGAGGTGCATCAGCACCACCTAGGAACTTGTCAGAAACGCAGATCTTTGGATCCCACTCCACATATACTGTACCAGAAACTCTTGCTGTGTGGCCCAGAGATTTCTGTTTTAAACCCTCCAGGGGATTCTGAGGCCCTCCTTGGTTTGAGAACCCCGGCTCTTGTGAATTCCACTTCCTTTTCCCCGGGACTCACTGAGAGCCTAAGTAGCACATATATGACCTCGTGGGCCATTTGAATTAGAGTTTGCATCTTGCCCAGAAGAACAAAAATTCAAGAGGTGGGTAATTCTGGTATGATCTCTATATATTTGG
Organism: Manis javanica; assembly: GCF_040802235.1. Classification (NCBI taxonomy): domain Eukaryota; kingdom Metazoa; phylum Chordata; class Mammalia; order Pholidota; family Manidae; genus Manis; species Manis javanica. The sequence continues at coordinate 102,087,763 of NC_133174.1, read as the reverse complement.
CTTTCTGAAGAAAGACTGCCTTTTCAAGATTGGGAAAAAACTTTGCATAGGTAAAGACATACTGAGAATGGGTCTTTTGCCACTGTTATTGCAAGAGTCCCGATGGGGACACGAGGGGACCTAGAATGAAGGCCAGAGCAGTGGGTGTGGTGAAGAGGGATGGGCAAGGAGCTGTTGCTATAGAAGTGTCAGGATTTGGTGGACAGAAGAGATACATGGAGGAAATGTGAGAGCGGGGGAGCCCTGACTTGACTGGAGCAATTCAGCCCTAGCCTCCTTGTTCCCAGTCATGGGCCTGTGCTCTGGACAGCTCAGCAGCCTCCCTCTTATCCACCTCCTTCCCTGACTTGTGCCCTGGCTATGCAATGCTCACTCACACTTCACCCTGGCTGACAGAGTCTACCCTTCTTTCCCTGCCCAGAAAAATACCCTCTGAACGCCCTTCCACATTCTCCCCACCTGTCTAAATCTCAGAAGTAGCCAAAACCTACCAGCAAAGGAACTTAAGGCATATTTATAAGGCAAACAAACCCAAACATGGAGAAAACCTGGCCACTTTGTATCCTGGACTTTCCAGGGCCGTCCTGATGTTATGTAATTTTGCTTTCCTTTTCCAAATAAAGGTGATTTGTTAAACATGTAACTAAATGTGATTTCATTTTTAGACTGTTCTTTAAATTTTTTATATAAATACACTCACAAATCGGAAAACATCTCTTGTTAGGACACACATCCACACTGAGGGTTTGGAAAATATGATTCCTTTCTGGAAGAGGCTTTCCCCAGGTTTCCTTGTCAACCCCCCCCCCCCCACTCCTTGATCCCCTTGCCAGTGTGGGAGAGACACTGTCCCCTTTATCTCTAATCCTCCCTTTTCAGTACTCCAAGAGGGTCTTACAGATCATCTGATTATATCAAGCCTGATTGCTTCAAGGAGACTGCCTTGGTTAAACAGGTAATTTCTCTTTGAACCCCGGAGGCTGCTGATTTTCTCCAATCAACAAGACTTGGTTTAAATTGTTGTAATCTCTCTCCTACCCCTCAACCTCCCCACCCCCTGCCCCCATGCCTGCACAGCCCTGGATGATTCTGAAAATATTTTACTCAATTTAGAGGGGGGTAAGTGCTGGAGGTCTGCATTATGTACCACTATTTACTATCCCCAGTAAGGAACCAGTTGTATACAGAATTGCAGAAATATCAAAGGTGGAAGGGCCTTTATAAACCACTTGTTCAATGTCTCCCAAACTTCCCCAGGGAGGTGAGTCACTTGGGGTGCTTGCTACAAACACAAGTACAGGGACCCCATCCTGTTGCCACTTCATTAACCTCTCCCGGCCAGCGGCCTGGGGAGCTGTATGTTTAACAAGAGTCTCAGCGGTTCTTTCATCTTGGAAGTTCACAGCACTTCTCCAGCCTTACTGTGGATGAAATCACCAGAGGGACTTGTTAAAATGCAGATTCTGATTTACAAGGTTTGAGGGATGAAGCCCAGACTCTGTATTTCTGACAAGCTCCTCCCTGATGTGCTCATGCTCCTATTCTGCAGACATACTTGAAGTAGTAAAACTTTAAGTTCCAAATGCTCATTATTCCAAGGAGAAAACTGAGGCCCGGGGAAGGAAAGGAAGTTGGGTAGAGGCAGAGTGGGCTAGCACGGAGGACTCCTGACTCCCGAGCCAGTGCTCTGCCCACGTGACCAGGCTGCCTAGCACCAGCAGGCACTAAAAGCAGCCCAGCTGCAGTGGGACTGTTTCCAATCAGAGGCTAATTGGAAAAACTATGCTTCCTGAAAGGGAAGCAGCCCTGGCTTGTCTCAGTAATGAGTGGGCACACTGGCAGGGAGAAGACAAAGGGTGGAGGAGGGGACAGGATTTATGTCTCATTTTAATTGAAGAAATGAGCCAAGATTCCCTTACAAGCAGCTGGGAGGGTTGGGGGGAGGGTTAAGGTCATACAATATCCTCCTACCTCCTCCAGGAAAAATACTAAACTAAACTAAATAAAACCAACCAGCCAAAAAACAAACAAAAAAAAAAACTAAAAAAAACCACCCCATCGCCCAAAGCTTGAGAAAGTGCTATAATGGAGGTCCTGCAAGGAGTCAGAAGAGCCCTAAAGAGGGGCTGTCTGGCGGCCGGGGTGGGTGATGAAGGCTGTGAGATATTGGAGTTAGTATAATAAAGCATTAATGATGAAGAATCGAGCCAAGAATTAGCCTGCCTAGAATAAATCTTTATTTTAGTGGTCCCCTTCAAAAACAGGCTTTACTGAGGAGATGAAACTTGAGCTGAGGCTTGAACAACAAGTTGGAGTTTGTTAGGTGAAGAGGGGAGGAGGGGTCGACAGGGGCACTCAATCCAAAAGGCCAGTATGAACAAAGGCCAAGAGGTGTGATCCCTGTCCAGGGTGTCTGGGGATCAGGAGTCCTCCAGTGAGGTGGACGGGCCTGGGGTGTGAAGGGCAGGGGAGGGAGTGGATGAAGCCCAGTTAGAAAGGCAAACCGGGATTCATTCATTCAGTTGGCAAACATACAACAGGCCACATCCCATGCAGGCCACCACACTTAGCTCTGGGGCTGCACAGACATGGCCCCTGACAGCACAGAGCTCCAAGTCTAGCTAAGTAAGGAAAGCAGGAATTGTAACACTGCTGAGTGCTCGGTCAGGAGGAAGCACTGCATGGGAGAGGATTCACATGGGGCACCCAGTGCAGCCTGGAGAAGGAAGACTGAGATGAACAAAATAAAAGTTAGCCAGAGGAAGGAAGTGTATCCCAGGTCAGGGGAAAAGAACACGTGAGGGCTCTGAGGAAAATCGCTGTTTGTTGGAGCAACTGAAAGAAGGCCCATGTGGCTGAGGTGTGGAGTGTGCTGGAGGAAAGGTGGTGAGAGATAACACTAGAGAGGCAGACAGAGGCCAGACCACGTGGGGGACATAAGCCACAGTAAGGAGTTTGTCCTTCCGCCCTGAAGAGCACCCAGGGAGTCATTAAAGAGTTTTAAGCAGGAGAGTGAGATAAGCAGAGGAAAGCTGGTCACTGCTGCTTGCTGCCGGGAGACTGGACTGGAAGGACATGAGCAGCAGTCGAGGAGAGCATGGTCGGGGAGCAGTGATGTCCTGGTCTGGCTGAGAACTGATGTTGGCTTGGACAAGGAAAGCGGCAGTGTAGGCAAAAAGGAGGTGAAAAATTGGAGAGACTTTCCAGAGGTGGAATCCACAGGGCTTCGTGAAGGATTAAATCTGGGAGATGGTGAGGGAGAAAAGGTTTCAGTCCTGACTGGAGGGAGGTGAGTCAGAGGGTAGGGAGAACTAAGGGCCTCTGAAGGGTGTCACCAAGGGAGGGATGTTTGGGGGCCTCCGGCCAGGTGGTGGCAGGCTGCCACAGAATCTGGGCTTCTTTGGGCACAGAGCTACCAGACACAAGGGGCCAGTGAGGGATTTCTCCTGACCCGCCCCTCAGTATAGCCTCTGAGTGGAATGGGCCGGGCCAGGTATGCTAGCTTCTAGCTGAAGACCTGGGGCCCGGAGGGAGGCACCAACAATTGCCAAGCTCTCCTGGGGTGCACCAGGCACTGGGCTCAGAACCATGCACATTTTATCCCAACAGGCTCACCAAACCCCAGCAGGGTGGGTGGGGCTATCCTCAGGTTTACACATAGGAAACGGGCTTAGAGAGGTGACGTGGCCTGTCAACAGTCACACGGCAAGGGAGTGAACATCTCATGGCCTTTCCATTAGACCAACTTGCTTCTCAGAGAAATTTAGCACATCAAATGAACTCTATGCTCAGTTCTGCCACTCTGGCTGCCATAAAAGCAGCAAGGCTTAAGCTCATCTGTGCCTGGGATGGCAGACGTTGCAGGTGGAATTGAGGCCACCATGTTATGACCCCCATGGCCGAAGATGCTGTGGGCTGAAAAGGCAGATCTCACAGGCGTGGGGAAAGCAGCAAGAAAGTTGTGCGGTGTGAAAGGTGGAGAGCACTAAGAATGAAGCATGTGCTCTCTAGAAGCAACACGGAGCCAAGAGGATAAAGACAAACAAGCGTGCAAAAAGCTTGGGAGGGTCATCAACAGGACTAGTACTCAAGAACACAGAGCTCAAAGGACTTGAGGAAATCATCTAATGTGGCCCCCCAGTGCGTGGGCATCTTTCTTGCTGGGTTCTTTCTCCATTCTAGCACATCTTCCTTGTCTTTAAAAATGGGGTCTGGAGCATGAAAGGGCACAATCAAAGAATGGATGGAAAGGCAACCTATGGCATGCAAGGAAGTATTTGCAAATTAGGTATCTGAGTAAGGGGTTAATATTCAGGTTATATAAAGAACACCTACAGTTCAACAACAAACTAATTCCATTTAAAAATGTGCAAAGGACTTGAATAGCTATTCAAAGAGGGACACAGAAAAGAAGAAAATCTTGCCATTTGTGACAACATGGATGGACCTAGAGGGCATCATGCTAAGTGAAATAAGCTAGGCAGAGAAAGATGAGTACCAAATGATTTCACTTACATGTGGAATCTAAAGAACAAAACAAACAAACAAAAAAGAAATAGACCCATAAATATTGACAGCAGACTGTTTGTTACCATAAAGATGGGGGTGAGGAGATGGGTGAAATAGGTGAAGGGGGTGAAGAGGTACAAACTGCAAATTTGTAAAAAAAAGTTAGTCATAAGCACAACATAGAGACTATAACCAATAATATTGTAACATCTTGGTATGGTAACAGGGGGTACTTACACTTACAGCAACAATCATTTGGTAATACATATAATTATAGAGTCACTATGTTATAAATCTGAAAACAATTGTATGGGTTTGTATGGATATGTGTTGTATATCAACTTTATTCCTATAAAAAGAAGAGATACACAAATGGCCAAAAAGCACATGAGAAAATGCTCAACATCACTAATCATCAGGAAAATAAATGCAAATCAAAACCATAATGAGATACCACTTCACACCTGTTAGGATAGCTACTATAAAAAACAAAAACAAGAAAACAGAAAACAACCAGTGTTGGCAAGGATATGCAGAAATTAGAATCCTTGCTCATTGCTGGTAGGCATGTGAAATGGTGCAATCCCTGTGGAAAACAGTCTGCTGGTTCCTCAAAAAACTAAAAATAGAGTTACCATGTGATCCAGCAATACCACTTATGGGTATATATCCAAAAGTAATGAGAGCAAGATCTCAGTGAGAGATTTGCACGCCTATGTTCATAGCAGCATTATTCACAACAGCCAAAAGGTGGAAGCAACCCATGTATCCACTGACAGACAAATGGATAAACAAAATGTGATATATACATAGAATGGAATAGTATTCAGCCTTAAAAAGGAAGAAAATTCTGACACATGCTATAATATGGATGAACTTAGAGAATGTTATGCTAAGTGAAAGAAGTTATTTAAAAAGGCAAATAGTGTAGAATTCCACTTATATAAGATATCTGAAGCAGTCAAATTCATAGAAACAGAAAGTAGCATGGTGGTTACCTGGGGATGGGAGATGCAAAAAGGGGAGTCATTGTTTAATGGGTGCAGAGTTTTAGTCATGCAAGAGGAAAAAGTTCGGGAGTTCTGTTTCCCAGCAATGTGAATATGCTTAACACTACTGAACCATGTATTTTAAAATGGTTAAGATGGTAAACATTATATTATGTGCATTTTACCACAATTACAATTAAAAATATTTAATGTGGGCTATGATCAGTAATTTCTGGGAGTTCTTTCTCTCTCCAGAAACCCCAGCTCTCCGCTCTCTCAAGTTTTTCTGAGCTCTCTCCCTAAGCCTCCTCCAGAAAACTTTTTCAGACGATGAGAAGAGTAGGAATGATTTGCTGACCAGATCACCTCCAAATCTCCTCCCTCCGTCCCCAGCCTGCAGAGTCCCTCCTCCTTCCCTGACACCCAGTAGATGTTCTTAGTCTGTTTCCAGTGTGTTCATGGGATGTGCGTTCTCGGAGGTACTGGATGAAGGCTGTTGATGAGGAGAAAGGTGTGGACAGCTTGTTCCAGCCCTGTAAGTTACAAGGAGCTCTGCGCTTGTCCAGCAATAGCATAGCTTTGTAAATTTCAGGCAAGCCTATGCTTCCTCTGAAATGTCCTTTCACTGCAGGTACAAAAACACAGTAAACCACGATCCAAAAAAAACCTGTCCACCCATGAATGGTGTTTTGTAAGGCAGTTAATGTATAACACTTTAGAAAGCTGGGAAGGGAGCATGTTTGCTTTTCCAACCAGAACCACATCAGGGGTGTCAGATGCCAATAATCCCAGGATTCTGTGGTCACAAGCTTTGAATCTGCAGCCAAACTTTGGCATCCAGACATGGAGGCCAGTGATTTCCAACCTTTTCACCACCAAGGATCTCTTTTATTACTTTTTCCCCTGTGGGCCCCACATTTGGAAAGATTTTTATCTAGCAAAGCTATTTTATTATGGAATAACTCATTTTCCCAATTTTTCACTCAGAGCTTCTGATCCACATGAGATAACCACAGCAAGCTAATATAATTTCAGTCAAAGGCAAAGAAATGTGATATTGTACTTAGCTCTCTGTGGCTTTGTCTTGGCTGACTGTACAATTCCTATTAGACTTTTTTTTTATAATACTAAAAAATAGCTAAGGGCACCAGTTCCCACTTCGAGAGACCTCCAGATCGAGAACTGCCAATGCAAGGTAGTGGGGCCCTTGACAGGATGACTTGTCAGCTTAGAGAAGCTCTGAAGCCCACCAACCATAAATACAACAACAGCATCTGTTCATCAGGAGACCTCCCAGCTGTACTTCACTCATATTTCACTAGTTTAAGTTTTTCTTTTCCCCAATGTAAAGGGAATGATGGAGATTCCCAAATGAAAATAACAATCATTTACCAAGCCCCTACCTAGATGTCTGGCACTGTGACAGAAGTGTCAGACCTAAGAATCTGCCTCCCCTGAGGCCCTCTGCTCCCCCATTCGAAGGCATGTCCCCTCTAGATCAAGAATCTTCAGTCAAAGGACATCTTAGAGGTTTGTCTAAGCCAAATGTCCCTTTCCACACTGAATACAAATGGACATGTCTTTGTGTCTGTCTACGCTACACTACTGAAATCCTCTTATGGTCAAGGACCTCGTCCTATTTTTCTCTGTATCTCTATGTCCCCACCAAGCGGTGCAGTTTAGTGGCTGACACTCAGCAAATGCCTGTATAATGAATGACAGGGAGTTCTAGGCTGGACGAACAGTTGAACTCCTGGGAATGGAAATGAAACTAGGAGCATCTTAAGCACAGACACCGAATCTTATTTATGTCTGTGTGCCCAGTGCCTGGCACAAAGAATGCACCGTAATGCAGAACTAGGACCCTGCAACCAGATGCTCAGTGATGACCTATAGCCCGGTTATTACAGGCACGTAGTTCAGGGACCACAGGTAGGACCCTCTCCTCACCATTTATTTTTGTAAGTCATCACCCAGTGCTGCTGTATCTCTGGCTAATCCTTGGCCACCACATTCCCTTCTGACACTCAGTATCACTCCCTCAGCTCCCTCCTACCTTGCCATTGGTTGCATATATAAACCCACATGCACTAATCTGATAAAAAAAAAACACACAGTTCTGAACCTTGGCACCCCGTTTTGGAGAGTGCACTGACCCCTGCTATAAAATAAGCTCAGAAAGGATGGAGAAGGAATGCAGCCTAGACATGTCTCCCCCTTTGGTGTCACTGGGTGTAATTTAAGCAGATGCATTCCTGCAGTTGTTACACCCAGGCAAGTGTGGGGAATGAAACAGTTGTCTGTGACTGATTTAAACTGTGGTTTTTGACAACTGTGCCCTGGATTGAAGCATCCCATCTGTTAAATTTAGTGTCGAAGGGATCCATGAACATGAGCTCTAATAGCAGCAACTTCAGTTCTGTAGGGTCCTATCCCCAAACCAAACTGGGCATTTTCCTTGCATCTAAGGGCTGTTAAATTAATGCAGGGTCCTGGAATGCAGGAACAAGATGGGCTAAATGTGGAGGGGGCAGTAAGGGGAATGAGGGACCCTCTTTTCAAATGTTTAAGAAATAACCAGGACTGTCCGTGTGCAAAGGTCACCAAAATGTCCCCTTCTCAAATTCCCACCCCATCCTCAGCCCTCTTTTCTCTAAGCCGGATGTCCTCCAACAACCCCTGCTTCTAGCAAAGGCATTGTAGGCTCCCATTCAAATATAAACGTTATTAAGATATTATCAGCCATTAACTTACTGTGAACTTGTCTATCAGATTTATGCTAGTAACACGATAGAGCGCTGAGAAAAAGTGATATGGTATGGATGGAGGAAGGCAAAGGGACTAGTAGCGAGAGAAAATGACGTTTCCCAGGAAAGGTGGTTCTGGGTGAGACATTTGCCAGTGCAGAAGGCAGGACACAGCTACTGAAGTCCAAGGAGAAGGGAAGGGGAAAATGCAGGTGGAGACATCCAAGTCACGCCATTTCGCTGTCAGTGAGCCCTTGCTTCTCATCTCCATTCCAGAGGAGCTTCATGTGAAAGGAGTTTCAATTCTAGTTCCCATCCCCAATGGCAGCCTTCCCAGCTGAGCCAGTCAACTAATCCAGGACTGTCTCTACAGCTATATTTGGCTAGGCAGGCTCTTGTGTCTACACACACCAGCTTGCAGAATTCACATGAACTCCTAACTCCTCCAGATTTAGGCTCTACCCAGTCCGACCCGATCTCCCATTACTTGCCAACATGAAGTCTGAACATGAACCCAGCCCCACCAGTCCTCCTCACTGTTCTTCCCAGAAGCTCGTCCCAGCGCACATCACATTTCCTCCTGGCTGACTCAAGGCCTTAAACTCTACAAACCTCTCTACCTCATATCCCAAATGCCTACTCTTTCTCACTATTATCCTACCAGGCCCAGGTCAAGTGTCACCTCTTGCACAAAGAAGGTCTTGCCAACTCTAAATCCTACAAAATGGAAACAAAAATGTTAAATGCACAATTAGTGGGGGATATAGACCACAAAATAGGCAATTACAATAGAAGTATGATGATGATGAAGGTGGTACCTAGGTTCAAATGCCAGTCCTGCTACTACTTAGCAGCTGCATAACTATGGATAAATCACCGAAGTTCTTTGAACCTGTCTCCTCATCTATAATGGGGGAATTAACAGTACTTACCCCAGTAGGCTAATGGAGAAATTCAGTGGAATAATGTATGCAAAGCATCTGGTACAGCGCTGCTCCTTTCTGCTCTGAGGCCTTAGACATGTCATGACCCAAGAGGCAGTAAGGGCTGATGGAGGGCCTGTCCCTGTTTCTTTAGGCTGAAGATTCTGTAGTGAAAAGCTTTGACAGAGAAGCAAAAAATACAAAGCTTAAGCAAAGTGCCTCGGGAGTGGAAAGGAGAATGAATGTCTACAGGAGCACTGGGAAAGGAACAAGCCTGACTTTCTGGTGGAGGTGCAACTGCAGGAGCTGTTCGGAAGTGAACAGTGGGAGCATTATGTTGGTTGAAGGCCAAGCTGGGTGAATAGCAATAAGTCCCCAGCTTTTGGAAAGGGGAGAGAAGGAGAAGGACAAATATGTCCCACCCCTCCACACTCATTCTGTAAGGCACAAACTACAGAGGCCTTTATGGTATTCCCTCCTGAGGGGGAGGCTCTGCCACTCACCTCAAGGAACACAAGAAGCTCAATTGCTGTAGGCCCTCATGAGAAGAGAGCCTCAGATCACATTTTCTCTTGGACTCTTCCACTATGAAGCCCCCAGTGGGTGTCTCCTTTGACTTTCCCCATGCTTGCCCCTTCCTCCATGAGCAGATGTGTTCAGATATATTAAAAGTCAGAATTCAGAAGAGCAATTTGAAATCCAGGACCACAGAAACCTTTACCGAAGCTTTGAGGAAGCACCATAGATGCCTTCAAAAACTAATATTGTCACCATAAGTATTTGGCTTAAGTTCTCTTGTTCTTTGGCTATGGACCTTCTTCCAATGGTTCTCAAGCTTAACCCTCTGAGTAGGGTTCTGGTTAAATAGGAACAACTATGCTGAGCATCTTTCAGTCAAAGGAAGCAGCAACACCACCACTTGACCTCTCCCATGGTCCCTGTTCTTGGGCACAGCCACCTAATGGCACCAAGGCTCCAAGAACACCTGCCAGGCATAGGCCTTTACCTGACACATACCACTGAGCTTCACTTGGAGAAGGGGCTCCAAGGGAGTGAGGTGTCAGTCTGGTGCAGCCAGTTCCCTGGTAGCCCTTCAGAGGAGCCCTTGTATCTGAGTAGAATTACCTCACCAGTCTTAGAAGTGCTCGGGAATGTCCCATTCCTGAGGGCGCCTATGCTTTTCTGAATGGAGTGTCTCAGGAGTAGAAGTCTATAGAAGGAGGAAGGGAAAGAAGGAAAAAGTTCACTAAGAATGCCTCTGAACCCTAAACTTACGTCCAGTTAACCATGGCAGTGTGGTGCAATAGAAGTGGCCAGACCTTGCTAGCAGAAAGTGTGGGTTTAAATCTCAGCATTACCAGTGAAAGACCCATCCTGCTGTTGTAGAAACTAAACATGAATATATACAGGAAGCACATTGAACACAATAGGTGCTCAATCAAAGTGAGCTGAATCAGAGGTGGTAAGGAAGAATTTGCTTCCTGTGTTTGGTGTAGCAGCTCATCTGGGGGACAGTGTGCCTGCATTCATTCTCTAAGTATTACTCCCAGTGCTTTCTAGTAGTCCAGAACTCCTAACACTTGTGTAACCCTTTCCCTTTGCTACCTGCTTCAAGGAGCCAGGATTTAGCCAGACTTCTGGGTGGGAGCATACCTCCAGTGTACCATGAGGCAGGTCTCAGGCCTGTACTCTGTGGGCTTTGCTTTTCCCACAGGCTGATGAGTACACTGTGCTCCTTTATCTTTTCCTGCCCCCATCCCTCAGCTCCTCCTCCCTTCTCTTCATGTTATTAAAGCCAGACTTATCTTTCAAGGCCGAATTAAAATTCCTCATCTCATGAATCCTCCTCTTGCGCTCTGTCATTGCTAATGAATCTGCCACATATTCACACTTAGCGAACCAGATTGTATAAAATGTAACTATTTCCTTTCTTCTTGCCTTGCCTCCTCCCGGAAGAATGGAGGCAACCTGAGAGCTAGGACCAATCACATCTTCTCTCTTTTCTTTAGCCTTGCATTCCCTCAAGAGGCAAGCTCTGTGCTAGGCGCTGGAGCTACGGAGATTAACTTGACACAGTCCCTGACCTCACAGAGGGATAAACACTTAGAAGAAAGATTTGAGAGGAATGCCATGCCATTTGAGGAAGCTGGCCGGGTGAAGGTATTCAGGGTAAAGCAAAGAGCATGTGGAAAGGCTGGAGGAAAGGAAAAGCTGTGCCATGTTCTGGGATGATTAGGGCATCATATTGTAGCAGCTTCTACTACACAGCAGAAAATTCAGCTGAAGGTGCAGAGTGAGGCCACCTCTGAAGGGCCTGGGTTTTTAAGCTAGTCTCAATCATACCCTGGAAGCAACAGGACACAAGGGAGCTGTTTCAGTCCTAACAGTGAACACATTTTATATCACCTAGCTCTCCTCTTGTCAGCTTATTATACAACAGTGGTTCTCAACCAGGGCTGTTTTGCCTCCTAGGAGATAATTTAGCCATGTCTGTGGATATATTCAGTTGTCATAACTTGGAGGATGCCACTGGCATCCAGGCAGTATAGGCCAGGGATATTGCTAAACATGGTACAAAATACAGACAGCCCCCCAAAACAAAGAATTATCCAGTCCCAAATGTCACTAGTGCCAAGGATGAGAAATCCTGTCCTACAAGAATGACTATTATCTGTATTTCCAAGGCCCAGAAGGTTCTTAAATATTGTGGGTATTTGAGTGATTAATAAATACTGCGTGAATGGATGGCTGATGTAAGATCCTTTTCTGGGAAAAGCATGTATTGAAATAGATGTGGCACTAATTTAATGACTGCCTCTGCCGACATACTCTGTGTGTTGTCTGTCTCCATCTCTCAGAATGTAGCTCCATGAGGACAGGGACTTGGCTTGTTGGCTGTTGTCTCCCTAGCAGCTAGGTGAATTACTGGCAAAGATTAGATGCTCATAAATGTCTGTCAAATCTGTGGATGGTAGACTTGATGGGTGGGGTGGGGATAGAAGCCAGAGTTTGAAGTATCTGGGATTCCTCCTTTTCCCCTGGCAAGATGCAGAAAGGGGAGTCTGATAGCCCTGAAGGTCTTCTGTACTTAATTCCCCAAAACCTACTCTTTCTTTTGGCCCATGACTTCCAGTTTTCAAAAATTAATTATGGTGTGTCATGGCATGGATTTCTTCAGGTTTATTCTGTTTGGGGCTCATTCCTCTTCATGAGCTGTAGGTTTACATCTTTTGACAAATTTGGGAAATTCGTAGCCACTATTTTTTCAAATATTTTTTCAGGCTCACACTCTTTACTCTCTCCTGGGACACAAATATTAACTCTTCTGTTATTGTCCACAAGTCCCTGGTTCACTTTTGTTTTTTCATCTATTTTCTGTTATTCAGATTGGATAGATTCTATTGATCTGTCTTTACATTCATGGATTCTATCCTGTTATCTCCACCTACTACTGAGCCTAGTCAGTTTTGTGTTTTTCACTTCTACAATTGCCCTTTGTTTCTTCTTTACATTTTCTATTTCTTTGTGGAGATTTTCCAATTCTTTCATTTGTTTCCAGAGGCTTCCTAATTGCTTACTGAAGCCAACTAGCCCTGCCTCACATTGCCTTGTTCAGACTCCATACTGTGGCATGGAGGTGGAGAGTCAGTGCAATGCTGGACTATTCTGATGGGGGAATTGGAGTACTGACTATTTCTGCCAGGTGTGGAACATCAGCTCTCTCTATTCAGCCCCACTGAAACCCCAGGAGATTGGTGTGCCCTTGTTCCATTGGTGTTTCATTGAGTAAGGTGAGCAGTGCCCAAAAAGGTGCTTTATTTTTAGGTTGTTCCTTCTCCTAGTCTTTGGGTCAGGGAAAACAGGCCTTCCATGGAACAGCTTTTATTTGTGCCTGACGGAAGCTCTGGGTTGGGTACTTCTGCAGCATCCTGTCTGGGATATATGGAAGGAAACAAGAAAACTCAGAGAACAAGGCTGTGTTGTTCTTCTAGTCCTGGGGTCCTCAGGTTGCCTGCCTTCTTCCCACCTTTCAGTCTTCCTATGTTTGTCTATTGTAGTATGCCCAGGGTTTTTTAGTTTGTAAGAGGGGTGACCTAGGAGGAAATAATGGTACTACACTATCTTGGCCAGAACCTGAAGTCTGGGCCATGAACTTAAGCCTTAGTTCTTATTTCAGGCATTAGATCAAGTCATCACCACCTGCTAGGAGAAGCTTCAGAATGGTGAGTGTAATAACCATGTCTTACGTTTCCATACATCGTGGAAGTTTTCTCAGTGATTCCATAGCCATGATTTCATCTGCTTCTCATGACAGTCCACAGAGATAGGTACTATTTTTATTATCTCCACTGTATAGATGAGGCAACTGACATACCCAGAGATTAATTGTTTTGAGAGTGGCAGAGCTGGTATTTGAGCCCAGGCATCAGTAATTTGATGCTTCCTTCATTGCACATGTTAGAAATGGCCATGAGCCTGATGGGCTTTCACCTGCCAGCCTCCCTTTGCCAGTGGGCACCCAGGGTTTTCCATCCTACCTTCTGCCTCTGCTTCCCACCCTCTTCCCTCTCTTGCTCTAAATCTGGTCTGAGCCACAGCAGGGCCGTCAATCAGTCAGTGGGGATTTTCCACTTGCCCAGCACCGTGACTTCACAATGAATAGGTCCCAAAGGGCCACTTGGGCCTCAGTCATCTCAGCCTATCCAGACCAGCAGGGAGGGTGCAAGGGGGTGCTGACCGGCATTCTCTACGTGTGGAAGCATGGGATTTAGCAGAAATATTAACTGGGGCCACGACCTGTGCAGCCACATGGGGCCCTGTGCTTAGAGAGGCCCTGAGCCTGCTTTAATGCTCTGCAGTCACCATCTTGAAATTCCTTATAAATTTTGAACAAGAGGCCCTGCATTTTTATTTTGCACTAGGCCTCACAAATTACGTAGCTATTTCTGCCTGGGGCCCATTGCAGCCCAGTTTCTGGGAGCAGAGTTTAGTCTCCCAGAAAAGAGCAGAGGAACCTACAAAGTTATGACCTGGAATGAAAGGCCCCCAAGCGTGAAATCCGTTCCTTCGAATTTCACACCACACTTCCATTCTTTTACATTCAGTCAGGCTCAGCGACCTGTGTGATCTTTCTCCCTGAGCTGAGAGTCCCACCACCTGCAGGTCTCAGCTACACTGCTCAGATCTACCAGACCACAGCAACTTCACCTTTCAAAGTGATTTCAGTCTGATTAGACAAAATATAGTTGATGTATATATAAGCCTTCCCAGTACATATAATCTTTTATCAAAATGTGGGAGGTAATTATAGATTCTCATGCAGTTACAAGACGCTGTACAGAAAGACCCTGTTTACCCTTTGCCCAGTTTTCCCCAATGGGAACATTTTGCAAAACTCTAGTTTATCATAACTAGGATATTTATATTGATATAACTCACTGATCTTATTCAGACTTCCTGTTTTACTTATACTCACCTGTACATGCAGTTAGTTCTGTACCGCTTTGTCACTACCAAAGTCAAAATACTGAATAGTGCCATCACCTCAAGGATCCTTTGTGGGGTTTCCCCTTCATAACCACACCTGCCTCCCTCCTGCAACCCCCTTCCCCACCCATGGCAAACAGGAATCTGTTCTCCATTTCTAAAATAGGACATCTGGGCGGGTAGCAGGTTTTTGCTATCATGAATATCACCTCTGTTTTTGACCCCCATGTTCTTCTTGTGAATTCATGGCCATTTAAATGAGTTAATAAAGCAAGATTTGTCAAGAAAAATCTCCAAATCCTGTATCATTCCAATGGTTGTTTTCAATTTAGAGGCGACACTGTCCAGGAAAAAGCTGGAGGATTTAGAGTTGGAAGAACTGTTGTTTTGTTTTCTTTCCTTTAAAAACAAGGCTCCATTATTTCCTTCCTGTGTGGCCTAAGGCTGGTTACTTAACACCCCACCTTCATCACCCCATCCTCCACCCAGCATCTCCCCTATCTCTGCTAACCAGGATAAACAATAGCTCTGTATGGTGGAGTTGTTTTGTGAGGATTAAATGAGATAGCACGTGAAAGCCCCAAGTACTTTGGGGGTTTCCACAGTCCCTTCTTTCTTGGCACCAGCTGAGGAGGGGGACTGGATCTAAAATAGTGAAAAGTCTTAACTGTACACTTTTTTTAAACGCAGTTTTTTCATACTCCTACGTATTTACAAGGAAAAAATAGGACAAGAATGACTATACAACCAGGACTTAACAATTAACTTAAATTAGCTTAACGAGACTTCTAAAGAACCTTGGGAGGGAACTGGGGAAACTCCTTTTCACTAAGTCAAACAAGACCTTGTCCCATTCCCCACTCGCTCTCCCAATATCCAGGAGGCTTCATTAGTTTAGCAACTCTTTTCTTTCAAGACCTGGCTATAACAAGCTACAGCCTTCATTAGTCCAAGTTTTCAAAAATCCAAAATCAGTGGAGCCCCGATGAATGATATTTTACTGGGATTGGAAAGGATTCCTTTCCCCCCACATTGCAAATGTTTCATAATGCTGTTTGTTTCTAACCACCACCCGATCTTTACTTCACTCTCAGGCTCAATGACGGCTCAAGGCTACCTCTGCCTTTTTTGTTCTAATTCTATAAGCTTTCTCGGCACTCAAAGGGCTGTTTATGGATGTGTAGCTCTGACACAGAGATACTATCATCTCGCTCAGACCTCCCCTGTTTCTCAAATGTTGAAATCCCTGAAGACAGTTCTACTTGATTTTCTAAGCCCTTGCAGTGAGTGTGTGATGGGCCTATCTCAGGGTTTCTCGCTATGCTGCTACTGACTTTCATTCTGAATGTCTCTGGAATCCATTGCCAGGTATTTACTGAACATCCTGGCGCCTCACCCTGTGCTTTCCCACTGTGAGGAGTGCAAAAGCCAGAGCTGCTCTCCTCCAGGATTTTATGATTTGAGGAACCCCACGTATGCACATAAGACGGTTGGAGAATGATTAACTAGCAACCCGTGTGATCAGATACTGACTCAGGATGAGAAGATTATGCAGAGGTTGCAGATCAGTGAGGGAGGACGAAGGCCTCATGGGGAAAGTAAGGTTGCAGAATCAAAGGACACACCAGACTTGGAAAGACGGAGGGGTGAGAAAGGACAGTCCCAGTAGGGGAGCATCTTGAGTAAAATCCTGGCAGCAGGATGGAATCACACCATGCAGCCAGCACCCAGTTGGAAGGAATATCTGATTGCAGGCTTGGTTTTCACCCTTTGCCTTGCACTCTTTGGCTCCGTCCCACCTTGCACAATGCTTCCTGACCTGTGAGTTCTGGATCACCTGAATTCTCATCTCATCTTGCCCTCTCTGTTGATGGCCTTGCCTCTTCTTACCTGATACCCAGTGCTCAGTTCTCTGGGGCTGACCCTCAGCTGCCAGGCACGCTTGAGTCTTGATGACATCTTTATCCAAAACATCAGGCAGCCAACCTTTCCCAGCCCTGAGTTTCCTACACCAGCACCAACCAGCGGTGGTTGTGTTCCTGAAAATTTTGTTCCGCCCTGAGAAATGAAACACAAGAGCCAGCTAGACCAGCACCAAGGGACAGGGGTGAAACCGATCATGAGAAATGGCTATAATGACATCCCTTGGTGGAGGCAGGGCCTTGGTAACCAAGCAGAGGAGTATAGATTTGATATAATCAGAGATTAGGAACCACTATAACCATTTATTTCGATTACTAGGGAACAGAGGTTTCCTTTGACTGATATTCAGAAACTAGAGCCCTTTAGTGAGAAGGCAAATGAGTTGCTTCCCTTAATTAAGGAAAGTTCTGCCGACAGCCCAGTGAAGCATAGTTTTGTGTTAACCAGGCCAACAGGGAAGATATCCAATTCACCCCCTCCCAAAGGCTTGGTTGAACTCCACCCAACACTGGCCCAAGGCTATTTGGTTTGGAAGCTGACTGTCCATCCTCTTCCCATCCCCTTTCATGGCTTCTGTTCACACTCTCACTAGCCTTGGGGAATTGTAAAGTCAAAAGAGGCTGTTCACTGGCCAAAACCAAATGGTGCTGCCCCACACTACACTAATGTGCAGCACCCCACCCCACCCCAACACACACACACTGGCTGCAGCAGGCTTGTCCCCACAGGAAAACTCTATTTTACAGTCAAGGGTTGGAAAGTGCCCAAGATGGGGGAAACGATTGGGCTGGGAATGCAGCCGGAGGATGCAAAAGGGCAAACCCAAGACTTGGGTGAAGGCTCAGGGAGAATTAATCAGACACTGTAGCATCTTGGAGAAAGTAACTGCCAACTTGCTCCACAAATCTTGGACTATTGGATCAAAAGGCTCATTACCACTATGCCCACTAACTTCTGAAGGAGGTCAAAACTTTTGAAGGAATAAGTAAAATGTACCGTTTTACCCAGAATGTGAAACAAAAACATAGTACAGATGGAAAACTTCCACAAAGCAAATGGATGGCTGATCATTAACTCATTGAGAGCTGAGATAGTTTCTTATGGCTCACCATTACATCCCCAGGGCCTAACACAGCATCTGGCACACAGTAGTTGTTCAGTAAATGCTTGTTGAATGAATAAATGAGTCTCAGGAATAACAATAATGATAGTAATAAATATTTGTTGAGCCCCAACTGTACACCAGGCAGAGTTCTAAGCACTTTACATGTGTTAACTAGCTGACTAAATCCTCACAGCATCCCTCTAAATTAGGCTCATTATTATTCCCATTTTATGGATCAATAAAGCAAGGCTCCGGAGGATTGTACCTTGCCGGAGGGTATACAATTTAGTAAGCAACAGAGCTTGAATGAATGGTTACTTACTAAGGGAAGGCCGGAACACCCTAGCTATCTCGTGACCATTTGTGGTCTCTTGGTATTCATAGTGATCAATCAAGCGTACTAAAAGCAGCCCAAGGTGATTATTATTTCCCCTGCCTGGTATGCTACCCCCAGTCTCCTCTATTACCCTATTACATATGCACACATCCCTCCTTTCTTCCTTTTAGAATCCTACTCATTCTTAAAGATCCAGTTCAAATTTCACCTCTCTTCCAGAGCCTGCACTGACTACTCTTGCTAGAAGAGCTCTCTCCCACTTTGGAACTCGTACAGTACCCATGGGCCACACCACTCGTTTGATACTGTAGCTACAGAGCCTGCAGGTTCAGAGCCAGACTTCAGAGTCAGACAAGGCGGGATTTAAATTCCAGCTCTGCCAATTTACTAGGTGTGTGACTGTGGGCAAGTTACCTAACCTCCCCATCAAGGAGCATGATCTTTGAACTAGAAAGAGAATTAAAGCCCGAGATAGATGAGGAGATAATAAGGGAATACTTAGCAGCCTTCAATGAGTTCAAGTTTCCAGGCCCAGACAAATTACATCCGAGGCTACTGAGAGAATGTGCAGATGTGATCACAGAGCCAGTCTCAGTAACCTTCAAGAAATTACGGCAAAGGGAAAAGGTGAGAGATGCAAAGAGGCAGGCAAACTTTGTTCCAATTTTTAGAGAAGGTGGGGGGCGGGGGTTTCAGGATGCAAAGTGTGGATCCTGGAAACTGCAGACCAGTGAGCATGGCGTGGGTCTTGGGCAAAAGTATGAAATGCACTATTAAGCAGATCATTTGTAAGGCTTTAGAAAGGGAGCGGAAATCACTAGGGGTAAGCATGAGTTCGCTAAAAGCAAGTCATGCTCAGCTAAGCCCATTTCCTTTTTTGAATGGGTATCTAAAAGGGTAGGTGAAGGGAATACTGCAGCGTAATATATCTAGACTTCAGCAAGACATTTGAGAGTCTTGTGATACCCTCATAAAGAAGAGGTGAAAATAGATGCTGGGTGGTAGCAGAAGTTATATGGATTGCTTCAAGTTTGAACAACCTTATTAAAAGTGATTGTTAATAAGGGGAGGACTCCAAGGTTATACTGCAGTGTTCTGTCCTGGACCTTACCTCATTCAATACTTTTATTAGCCTGGTTGATCAAATGTGCAGATTAAAGAAACTTGGTGAGGTAGAGCACACACTCTCAATGGGGGGGAGGGTGGCAGTATTACTCCCAAGAGGGCAAAAATTGGTTCTTAAGAAAAAAACTTTTATAGTGAGGGCACAGAATGATATGTAGTACATAGACATATATACAGCCTGTGTTATTAAAATTTCATGGGCACAGATTAGGAAAAAATGTCTAAAAAGGCTGTCCAGGGGTTTGATAAGGAAAAAAAGGTTGAGAAACATTGGCATACAGAATATAATATTTTAGATGAGAAACTCAAGATCTAGAAAATTGGTAAGGAGATAAATTGAAATAAAAAATAAACAAGGTAATTAATTGTTAATCAAGACTGCATGGAAAGCTCAGAATCTATATTAAAATAGAAGTCAATTGGGTAAGCACAGAATCAGGCAAATAAGAGTAGTTCATTCAAGAATCAAAAGAAGGTTTTGATTGAGCTACAAGCTACACAGTGAGCACATCTATACTGGAAAGACAGCCAGAATGGCAAAAATTTGGAAAGCATGTCCCATGAGGCATGGTTTAAATGCATCGAGGATATTTAGCCTGTAGGATGGAAGATTTGGGGTGACGTGACAGATATTTTAAAGGTTTGTCATGTGCAAGAGGAATTAGAAATAGTTTGTGTGAAGCTAATTTTTGCTCAACCTAAGGAATAAGTTTTTAACAACTAGGGGATGCGCAAATGTGGAACAAGCTGCTTTACAGAGAAATGAGCTTTCCAGATTGGTGGGATGATATTTCTGCACTGAGCGGGAGGGTAGATCTGGCCTATAAACTCCTTCCAATTCTCAGATCTTACTTATTTGAAAATTGTGGAGGTAGAAAAGGTGGCTAAAGAAGATGACCCCAGGCAAAACACCCTCCCTCTTTGGTTTCAAAGCCAAAATCCACAACCTGGGGGAGGTTTGCTTAAGGATTCTGTCACTCAAGAACCAAATTGGGCACCAATGTTTTGTGAAGTCCCAATTCTCCTGGACTCTGGAGTTTTGTATTGCCTCCTACCTCTAGCTGCATTTCCATCTTCTTGGCATAGAGGGTGAGAAGGCACAGGGGGAGTCATGGGGAAATGCCAGGGGGGACGTTTCAGAGACCAGAGTCAGAGAACTGCTCAGGTTGTGTTGCATGGGAACATTGGTATGGGGCCAGTGGCAGGGAGTGCGCACTCCCTTCCTCCTCAGCGTCCATCCTGCTCACTTGTTCTCTCTCTCTCTGTCTCTGTCTCTCTGTCTGTCTCTCTGTCTCTTCAACTAGCCAGAGGATAGTTGGCACCAAGACTGTATCAGAGGACGGTAATTTCAGGTCCAAGGGTTAGCACCACGTTGGTTGGGAGAGCTGGGGAATAAGATGATGGGAACCTTCATAGTCTGTGAAAAGTGAAACAAACAAAGCAACTTGAAAATCCTGTCCCTAGAATTGTGTCCTAGAGAATGTCTCAGAGAACAGGACCTTGACTGGGGGGCAATATAGTATTTTACAGGAGCCTTCCGATGTCTCTTGGTTGGCCTTTCAGAGCAAACACGATTATTTACTCTGCTTTTCACCTAACACAGCCTGGCAGAATCTTCACAGTCCCGTTGCTAGAAATCAGCCTTCTTACAACTGCCGTGGAACTGAATTTCCTTCACTTCCCCATTAATGCTCCCTTCTCTCTGCCCTTGGCCAAATGGAACTTGGTGCTTCCTACAGCCACCTGTTCCTCCTTGTGCCCATTAGCTCCTCTTACACTCCCGCTCACTTGCGCAGGTCCTCACTGCCACCACAGGCCCATGCCCAAGGGCTATGTCTGCAGCCTAGCCCACAAGAACTTCGCCAACATTTCAAGATTGTTCTCTCCATATCCTCTGTCGAGTAACATCTACGTCTGCACTATTAACCCTGGGAGAGAAAAGTCAGAGATCCATTAGACCCCCTCCCTGAAAGCCCTATTTCTCCTTGGAACAGAAAAGGCTTCCAAACGTGGCTTCCTGCGTTGTCCAACCCGCTGGTGGGTGGATCCGGAGCGGGCATCCCGTCTGCACATCTGGCAGGGGTGCTTTCCAGATTTTCCTCATGACTCAGGATCAGTTTCTGACTGATAGGCGGGGCAAAGGCTCCTGAAGTTTCTGAGAGGCACCTCCCCCTGAGCAGAGCTTGGTACAGCCCAAATAGTTTTCAGGTTAAGAAAGCCAGAATCTTTGTTCAGCCGCACTGACTGAACAGACTTTGTAGGGGTTACCTGGCCAAGAGCAGCGGCGGCTGTGGCAGCAGCAAGGCTCCCGGGATAACTCAGGTGAGCAGAAGGGGTGTTCGCAAGCTTATCCTGGAGTTTTATCCGCTGGATAACCTAGAATCTAAAAGAAGTGAAGAAACTTGACTTTGGCAGTCAATCACTCTCTGCAGCTCTAATTTTCTGGTTTGTGTGGATCGAATGTGTGCGTTCATAACAATTGGAAAACTTCAAAACTAACGGAATTTTCATTGGTTCTTTTTTGAGTGTGTGTGTGTGGCAGGGGGTGATGGTGGTTGTCTGACACTGAGATTGTTCTGGTGATATCTTGTCAGGGCTTTTTTATTTTCTGTCTTCTGAAATACCTGGTAAGGAAGAACAAACCTGGAAAGGGAAGTATGAGAGGGAAAGACCCAGGCTGACTGCAGGGCTTCCCTGTAGCTTCTGCTGACCCACGGCTGTGGGCAAATGATTGAAATGCAGGCAAACTCTTGGAGGCACACTATGTTCAGAAGGCCTTTAAGCCCTGGAGGTGGGGTGCCCGGGCTGTGCGCTGTGACACAGGAGAGATTGGCAGTGGGGGCTGTCCTGTCTGCACAGCCGGGGTCCTCTTGCCCTGCTGACAGGTTGATCTTGGCTATTTCACTATCAGCCCCTGGCCAGCCTGGTTTTGTTCTTCTCCAACTCCTGCTTTGGTTTAAACGTTGATTTGCAGTTGGGGCTCTATCCCTCATGCCATGACACTGTCGCGTGTGTTCTAGGGGCTTAACTGGGCTTACTTGACCACAGCAGGCTGGTGGGGTGTGCAGAAAAAAGATGGGACCATTGCGACTGAAAATTGGTCCTGAGGATTTAGAGCTTGATGTTTGGCAAAAAGCACATGGGAAAATTAAACAGATTCTGCCATCCTGACGGTCACTTCTGGCTTCAGGATAACGTATCCTGGTTTGTATTAATGTTTAATCGAAATTTGGTCATGTCTCATGTGCTAATCTTTGTTTTGAAATTAAGGACATTTTATAGTCTGGAGGAATTTTTTTAAATAATTTTTTGCGGGGGATCGCTAATTAACTTTCATTCCTCTCACAGTTTGTGTGCATGTGCGTGCGCCCGTGTGCGGGTGTGAAGACCAGATTTGAATAGCATTCTTTATGTATCCTTAGAGTCCCTAGCAGGCTAGGGAAAAGTCTCCTTAACACTTGTGTAGTCAGGAATAGGTTAAAAAGCAGTCTTTCTGTATCCTTGGGAGTTTTCAGTTCCTAAATTAAAAGCAGAAAAAGCCCCTTTGTGACCCCCAAACAGTGTTTCTTTGATTAACCTTGATTTGAAATCATCTCACCTTCTGACGGCTTGCAATTCAAAAACAAACTCCTAAATTCATTCTTGTAAGATAGAGGACAATGAGAATTTTCAAAAGCAATGTCTTGAGGTTTTGAGCTGGAGTGTTCCCCTCCGCCCCCCTCCCTCACCTTTTAAAAAGAGGTGGTGAAGAGCCAGGAGGTCCAGGTGTTAGCGCCAGCTCTCTACCTTACTATGTAACCTTTGGCAAGCCCTTTCACCTTCCTGTAAAAGCAAGAAGTTTCTGATTTCTAAGAGTCCTTGCAGCTTAACATTCTAGAAAAAGTGGAATTGGATTCTTGCAAGACTGTAAAATTAGACTTCCAGGATGGGCTTATTCATCCAAAAGGGAAAAAAGAGTAGTGGGGCAAGCTGGCCAAAAAGGAGAGGTGGAAAAGAGAGGGGGGATTGAATGGCACAGGGGCCATTTTACATGGGTCTTTGAAATGTCAGTGAGTGTCTTATTTAAAGCATGTGATCAAATCTCATTTTCTACTAAAGACAGAAAAGGGATTTAATTTGCTAAAAAGAAGCATTTTATAAAAGTGCTGCCCTATAGTGGTCTTATCCTGAACAGTTAAAAGTATGTTCATGTACATAATTTCATTAGATTCCCCCAATAACACCCGGAGGTATACTGGGCAGCCGTCATATTCCCACTTTACTTACGGAGCAGCTAAGGGACAGAGATGTTATCTACACTAAATGATTGTGTTTGGGACTTGATCCTGGATCTCCTTACTACCATTGCTCTTTTTATTATTTTAAATTGCCCTTTTTTTATAAAGTTTTTCAACAATGGAATTAAGGGAAATCATGTGCTCTGTTCTCCTTGGAATTTATTTAAACAGAGTCTTCTCTCTGGACAGAGTAGTTGTGTCCTATATAAGGTTGGATCAGAGGACTTTTATGGTCCCTTTGAGACCCCAGAATATCTGACCAACAATTTGAATATGAACAGCCATGTGTTCCTGGTGGATGTGTGCCTAGAGATGGGTGCTATAACTCTGCCCGTGTAGACATGGAAAGCACTATTCCCTGGTAACATGTAGATGCTGAATTTTTCTTCTCCCTCTCTAAGCCCCATTTCTCTCACCATGCCACCCCCAAGTGTGAGGCTAAAGTGGCTTCTACTTCATGCCAGGGCCGATTTAGGTCTTCTGTATTCAGGTGGCTCTGCAAACTCCTGATTGCTTTTACCTCCTGTTTTATGCCACGTCCAGCACAAAGAGGAAACTGACGAAAAGTGGAAACCAGCCAGGGGCAATACTCAGGAGCCAAGCTTTCTCCCTCTTTCCTCCTTAAATGCCCTCCCTTCCCTCCCACTCAATCCAAAGCAGTTTGTAAACCGCAGACTGGATTTCCTCTATCAGACAATAATTCTCTTTAATAAACTGAGGCAGATTTCATTTTTCAGAGCAAGATCCAGTTTCTACTCGAAGGCTGCCCCACAGGTAAAGAACAGATGATTTTCCTCTCAAGAGTATCTCCAGCTCCCAGGCTTTCCAGTCCAGTGACTAGCAAAAGCTCCCCCTCCTACCTGCAGCCTCATGTTCTGTGTGGCAAAAGCTGAGCCCCCTCAACTTTCTCTGGCAATTCCCAACTTTCCATGCTCCGCGTCCCACCCCCGCCACCACTTGCCTCGGCCCACCCGGCCTTCTTCATACTCTATGTCTAGGCAGTGGGTCCTAATTCAAATAGTCCTGCTGAAGATCATTATCTCAGTGCAAAATCCCACACTGTGCTTCACACAACCAATGAACCCTTGGATGGATGTGAAGGGTTCAGATTCTCCCATGATCATCAAAGCATGGAAATAAAGAACCTTTTCAATACCTGCCATGGCAATAAATTCTAGGCAGAATGCCCCAAAGTTAGGTATCATGTTTGCTTTGGAGGGTTTTCCTCATTTAAGCTAAAAGAAAAAAATTCCTTCTTTAAGGGCAGGGACCAAAAGAAGCAGTGTGGTGTGATGGAACACTGCACACCAAATCTGGCATTACACAGACCCAGGTTTGAGTAAGCGCAGGCAGTTTTTGGTTGTGCTTTCTCTGAGCTACCATTTCTGCAGACAGAAGTTGAAGGGCACAGGTAATATCTCCTCAACATGGCTGCTGTGATGAGAACATGAACTGAAATGTACATTTCAAACAATCAATTACCATACAATGACTTTCTGCATAAGATTTCATCCATTCAACAAATATTTCCTGAACAATGGTTGGGTGCTTAGCTCTGTGCCAGGCAAGAAGAGGGCCTACAGTGTGTATCTTGCATTATGGAGCCCTTTCTACTTACTGAAAATAACTTTCACACTAACCATCTCATTAGGTGCAGCACAGTGTAAGGAGGGCAGGATAGATAACCCCACTCCCTTGATGAGAAAATTGAGGCACAGAGAAATCACAACAAGTGGAACACAGTTCTCCTGTGATGTGGTCAGAAATGGAGGTCATTTCTACTCATCGAGTCCTATAGGACTTAAGACTATGAATGTACTCTAATGAAAGCCTGCCAAAGTTCAGGCTGACAACCTACTATTCCCTATTTACTGTGAGCCCCCCAAACACAGATGCTCTGACCCAAAAGGCTTGCCCCATCCACACCGGCTGTACATTCTGCCTCTGAAAGAGTCTACTGGGACAACACTGGTTTTTAAAATCAAAACTGATTTTCTTTTCAATTGATGCTGCTTCTGTCTGTAGACAGGCCCCCTTTATATAACAGGGCTTCCCTTTGCTGGCTCCTGCCTGCCTCACCATTTGACTAAGTAGCAAATGAGACTGATGGAAACAGAGCTCCTTCCCAAGCACAGGAAATACTCATTTATCCCAAATGTTCAGGGTTCAGGCAAACTAAAGACCCTAATTGCCCCAAGGTAGCCCCCATTTACAGTCCTCAGCCTCTGGCAATCCACCAGGCCTTCCAGGGAAAGCAAGAGGCACAGTAGTGTTTTCAGAAGTTTGCGCACACACAAAAATTGGGGTCCGTTTGTAACAGGCGCCAGAAAAGAGGCTGGGAATACTTTCAGATTGGCTCTGGTGCTGCTTAATGGAAAATTATTACTGATGCCATCCATGACTTCAAATACAATGAAATACACTTTAATATTTAAAACATGTGAACTGACTTAAATCTGATGACTGAAGGCATTTCAGTATTTTACAGTGTCCCATAGCCTTAAATTTGATAAACAATTGTCAATAAATAAGGATGTGGAAAAACTGGTTATTTTCAGCTTCTTATTCCTTGGATTCAGAAAAAGGGTAAGTTTGTTTACATACTTTGTAGGTTCCAAATAATATTGAATTAAATTTTGTTAAGGTTTCAAATGGGAGACTTCTTTACCAGGAAGGTATTTCAATACAATACTGAAATGCCAAGAAATAAGATAGAAGAGATGTCTGATTAATATTGCACTTTTTATAAAATAGTGACGTGCTCTTTGTTAACTGGGTTTTAAGCTGTTACCTACACAGGTACTCTTTACAGTGCTCATTAGCCTTTTTTTCCCAAATTGCATACATTTTTTAGCAGATACTCTGCTCTTAGATTTTTTTTTGTTTCAACCCATACATAAACATAGAATACAGACCCAGTTGGACTTTAAAACATATTTTTGAAATACTTGGAGCCACATAAAGTTCACAAGCCCCCTCTTATTAACCATTGACTGTCATGAGAGGATCATTAAAATCATTACAAATATGTCCTTGTGGATAAAGCAAGGGCATTGAAAACGCTATTACCACCCTAAAGCTACTTAAGATCAAATTTGCCTTTCAAATTATCCTCATAAAAACCAGTTGTTAGGGGAACTTGAGTGTGGGGCACTCTGATAGACATTGCCTGAAGAGCTACTATATTAATTTTCTATTTAGCCATATGAGTTTTTTTTTTAAGAAAAGAAAGCAACAGTGTGTTGCCATGGGATAAGAATCTATAGTCCACTAAATTAGTGTAACTGAATTTTAGAGTCTACCTTTTATCGCCGGCAAATGATTGCAAATTAGACTTTGAAGAAGAAAGACACATACAGTGTATCGTTCTCTGTCTTTGGAGGCCATCTGCTGAGGTATGTTTCCTGCATTAGCTTTCCTGGCCAGTAATAAAAAATGCAAAGCTCTTTAAATGATAAAAGGGAAGGAATTGTGTAAAAAGGCTTGTTAGAAGTGAAAGGGGTGGCTTCTCCTCTCAAGCTCAAAGTATGCGGCCCTTCAGGACACTACATTATTCTGAATATAATAAAGCAATTTTTTTCTTTTATCTTCAAATTTAGAATTGTTCTTTGCCCTGAGCTCTTCTCTGTCAATGTAAAATGGAAGATTGCCCTTTAAAGTATAATGATGTACGTTTAACTAGCAATCTTAACACTTACTATCTATTTTTCAACCAGATTGTTAAGGCCTATATTACCCCATTTGCCAGAAGAAGAAACTGAGGCCCTGAAATAGTTTAGGTGCCTCACCCAAATCCTCATACTAATTAGTTGCAGGGCCTGGACTCTTCTTTCCCTGCAAGTGGTGACTTTTTCTTTAAAGTCAAGCTTGAAGTGCATCCTCGCTCCAGGAATAAATCACCAGCGTGACTAATCACTTGCTTAATCTCAAAAAGACTGGAGAACGTCTTCCTCCAGTGACCACAATTTTTCTCATTCTAGACATATTTTGACATCATGAGTCCTTCTCTGAAGCTCTTCAAAAACCAGAAGTACCAGGAACTGAAGCAGGAATGCATCAAAGACGGTAGACTTTTCTGTGACCCCAGCTTTCTCCCTGAGAATGATTCACTTTTCTACAACCGACTGCTTCCTGGGAAGGTGGTGTGGAAACGTCCCCAGGTAACTTCTTTTTTTTTTTTTTATAACTTTCTGTCTCCCTCTTAATCTCGCATAATAATTCTCCTCGGCTCACTATTTCACTCACACTGCCTACCGCGAGTAGACCAGTTTAGGAGACAATTTTAAAATGAGATGTTTTCTGGATCAGTGCTCTTGGCTCTACCCTGAGGAATCTTGAATTTTAGTCAAATTCTGTCGGATTTAGTAATTTAAAAACAACGAGAAAAGGATGTGCCATACTTGATTTATTTTGAAAGTTAATTGGAGTAACTATGGCAACTCAAAAAGCAACTATACTCTTGTCTCTTTACTGAGTTACCTATTACAACAACCTCAAAATGATCTGACCACTGAGGAGAAAAACTCCAGATAAGGTGAGCATAAATGGACTGTCCAGGGACAAGCTGGAGTCCGCCCTGGGGGAGGGAGGCTTCTTTGCTGCTCTTTGGATACCATCACGGGTATCCTCGCACAGTTAGCAACCTGGGATCCAAGTAGGATTGTAGTTCTGTCAGCACCTAGTAATAGTTACTATGTTTCTCTGTGGAACAGCTGTGTGTGTATCTTGTCTCTGAAGCAACTCTCAGGACCCCTTCACAGGCCCTACATGAGTGGGAAGTTCAGTGTATACAATGAAGGGATGATGGAATCTGGAGAATAAATGGCAACCTTGCTGTATGAAAGGGTATAACTGCATAGAAGGATATTCTACCTGAGCTCCTTCTTAAAGTGGGCGACCAGGTATAGAGGCCACAGAGGGCTGTTATGAGACTCGAATTCTTGGACCTTCACAATACCCTGAAGACCTTCTTATCCTATTTAGTGATGTACCTTTTGGGGCACTGTTATGGAGCCACCTCAGTCAGCAACTCAAGGTTTGCCTTCTTCAGTGAACAAACTATCACTTTTTAGTTGCCGTTTCCACAGCCTGAATTCCTAAATGGCGTACTTACAAGAGCTACTTCAGTTTGTATCGGTTGCCACCAGGTGGTGCCAAGATACATTGGTGACTTCAAGGCTCTTGTTTTCTATGACTCAAAGGACATGTCTCAGTTTTTGCCCATAAAGTATGATAGCCATTGAGAGTATGGGGCTTGAGAAGTGCTCTCCACCAGAAGGGAGATTACATTCCCCCTGTGTTGTAATCTGTGCCTCCAGTTGTTGACATCCCTGCAGATCACTGACCTGCAATAAAAATCTGGGAAACATGAGCAGAATTCACTAGCCACTTGTTCGGTATGCAGAGAGGTAAGTTTTGTTTTGCTCTGCTTTGTTTTGTTCCAGAAATGCATGAAGAAAATAGAGATATGCTGTCTGGGAGTCACTCTGATGAATGGATGAGGGGCTCCACTCATTTTTGTTGCTTGGATAGGAAAGAAAGGATATCAATAGGGCAGAAGTAGTAGAAAAGGAGGCAGGAAATTGAGAAAGGTTTTCTGGGGGGGGTCATTTTTTTTAAATAGGACAGCCTTGAACCTATTTCTAAGCTAGGAAATAAACAGTAAAGAAGAAGAGGTGCAGAAGAGAGAAGGAATGATTGATGGGGGTGAGGTTGATGGATGGCAAAATTGCAAGCCAACATGAAGCCATTCCCTGGATGTGAACCACGCTGACAGTGTTTATTGTACTGGCCGGTGTTTTGACACATCCTTCCTTTTCAGTCTTGGCTCAGTCCATTGTCCTTTGCCGTCATCTTCCAAATTCTGTGGATTGAATACTAGGTGGATTAGCAGGAAAGGACAAACTTCCTAACTGTGGCAACAGTCCATTGTGCCTCAAAGGCAAGCAATACCCCTTCCAGGGTAAAGGGATGTCAGAAAGAGAGGGTGAACAGAGATGGGTAGGAAAAGGAATTGGCATTAATGGCATGCCTACTATGGGCCTAGATACCATGTTTGGAGTGTTCTCTACATTTTTTCATTGTATCTTTTAAATGCTATGGCTTAGCAAGGTAGGTATCTGAAAAATAACTTTGATATAATTCTTTTTTTCCTGGTTTAAACAATGAAGGTAGATACTATGTCCATTTTACTGATGAGGAAACTAGGTCTCAGAGAGAAAGCAAGCATTTGTCCAGCGTCAGACTGCTATTCGTTGGGATTTGAATCCAATGCCCACATTGGTTTCTGCTTTACCGTATGCCTATTTTGGGGCGGTAGAGTTGCTTGTATCTCCTCTTTTGCTAAAATAGGTTAACTTCCCTCCAGTAAATTCGCACATTCCTCCTTACTGTGCTGATGCTGCGCATACATTAATTGACCCATACTCTCCCTTTTGAGAGTATACTGTGAGCTTAGACTTAATTAGGCCCAAAGGGAGAATCACTTGAGAAACATGTATTGAACACTACTCTATGCCAGCCTCTGTGAGATTTGCAGACGCAACCTAGGGAGAGGCACTCCTATTCTAGTTGGAAAGATGGGTGGGTATTGGGCTTTCAAAGAATTCAACAATAAATTAATGCCTGATATAAGAAATGCTATTATCAAGCCTACAGACAGTAAATCATGGAGGATTTTGAAGAAGGGGGAGATCATCATAGACTAGAGTGATTGGGGAAGGGGCCATTTGTGGGAAGTGAGGGAAAAAGAACGTTCTGAACCACCATCCGAATCTCCTCAAAGAGCTGTGGATTCCTTTCCAGCCAGAGCGGAAGCCAAGCCTGTGGTCAAGAACCACATCCAAATAATCTGGCCTCCCATCAGGAAAGCCAAGGGGAGTTCGCCAAGGGGAGTTCTGGGCCTCTCAGAATTGCCTTGGGAAGACCTGATGGGTCGTTGGCTTCACTCACCTCGTTGGCAAGGTTGAGATCCTGGTTTGCAGGGAAGCTTGCAGACATCATGCCCCTGGGCATGCCCCATTGCCTCACACTCAACCAGGGCTGTTTTCTGAAGTCCCTAAAATGGAAGAAGCATGATTAATCAGATGTTTTCTGTCTTTTTCTTCTCCCGTGTCAAAAAGCATCTGCCTTTATAAGCCTCCATGCCTGTCAATCCCACTACTAGTAGAAGGAACTGACTCTATTCAAGCCCACACCATCCTAGGGCAGGACTGAGTTCCTCTTCTTCCCACTTGTCACTTGCTTGTTGTGTCCTAAGGAGCCACTTTAGATAGACAGGGATTATGAAAGTGTTTTGCAATTGTTCAAGGCCAGCTCATCTGCCCACAACCTCCAGAGGAAAATCCTTCTCTGTAACTCTGGCAGTGGCCCAAGGCCCTAGCTACCATCCTAGCTACCTGGGTACACAGCTATATTGCCTATGACATGTATTCCTGGATTTTCCTGTCCTCCTGGGGCCTCAACATATAGTCTTAGTAAATTCCACAATATACTGAGTTATATTGACTTACAGTGTGATCAAGACTGCAGGTAGGATTTTTAGGCCAAAATCTGGCTGCCAAATTCCCATAGAAACATCTCTTCTCCAGCTCCCTCCACTCTCCCCTCCTACCCGCCTCTGGCTCTTTTCCTGACTGACTCATACCCAGCTACAATGGTGTCTCAGAGTCAGACACATCTAATCCCCGACGAAAATGAAACAAGCCCTCGTGGGGATTTGCACAGCCAGCTGTGAGGGAAGCAAGGGCACCTGGACAAGATCTTCTGTCAGCTTTCCTGGGCGAGGTTCAAGTTCAGCCCCCACTACCACTGCTCTTGCCCAAGTCCTGCACTAAGGAATACCCTCCCTGAGGGCCATTTTACTGCATTGGGTGGGAGGAGGGTGATCAAGTTCTCGGTGAAAGCGAAGGCAGTAAGAATGGAAGGGAAACGTTAATGTGGGGAGACATTAGAAGCAGAATACACAGGCCTTGGTGTATTGCTGGTGAGGGAATGGTAAAAGAGGAAACACTTTTCTCTTTGTGCTGTTAGACATTTCCAACTACCAGCTGAATGCAACTGTACAGTAGTTTTGGCCTAGACTGTTCATGAATTTCTTTTTCTTCCCAGAGATCGTGTCCCTCCACCTAAGTAATCCTAAGTGTTTTCCACTGTTGACAAAGTTGATGAGCAGGCCAATTCTCTTTTTCTATCTTTCAGACTTATTTTAAATTCTACATTTTAACAGCTTGATCAAAATATGATTTATATATCATAAAATTCACCTGTTTTAACTGTACAATGCAGTGATTCCTAGTAAATTTACAGAGTTGTGCAAACATCACCACAATCCGGTTTGAAAAGAGATGCCTCATTCCAATCAGATCCCTTTGTGCACATTTGTAATGAGTAAAACCCCCTCTCCCCCCCCATCACAGGCAACTACTGATGTACTTGTGTTTTCCACTGAGATTTGCCTACTCTGGACATTTCACTTAACATGGATTCATAAAAGTAACCAGATTATTTTGCTTAGCATAATGTCTTCAAGGGTCATCCATGTTGTAGCATGGAATCAGTTTGTTTCTTTTCATTGCTGAACAGTATCCATTGCATGGATCTATTAAGTTCTTCTCAATAAAGCAGTTTGAGATTTATACCTGGAGTCTCCTAGCAGAAGTATGATGGTTCGAATAAGAAAATAACTATGTAGTGAAGTGGCTGTACAAGTTGAAAATGGAAGTTGGTTTAAGGTCTTATTCCCAGGCTCCATATTGAGTTTTTCCTTGGATGGGTTAGGAAGGAAGAGAATGTTTTACTCATGACAAAATCTTCATGCAAAAGTAAAACTCCCCAGGAGGGAAAGTGGACTCCTTGAGAGGCTGGTCCAACATTGATCCCTGAGTTCAAGACTATCTAGAAATGCCCTGCCTGAAGATGGTTCCATTTTCTAAGGATAAGGTGGTAGCTACTTGGTCTAGCTCACAAAGCCCTCAGGTCTTGAATGACAGCCCCGAACCTTCTGGGACTTAGTCATACTACAGCTCCTGCAGGGCCAGCCTCACTTGTAGGTGTCCACGTTCCCATCCCCGTAGTACCACAGACTTCATGTAGCACTTTTGAAAGTGCCTCCACTCTTCTGGCTGCTTGTTTTCTAGTCAGCATTTCATTTTACTGTGGTTCTTGAGGTTTACCCTGGACCTCAGTAGTTACTGTCAGCAAATTACACCTGTGTAAAAAAAAGGTTTGCTAAAGATGTGGATGTGGTGGTTGTAAAGGGAGCAACAAGAGTGATCTGTGCAGGGCCCCAAGGCCCGTATATGTAGCCTCCGTACCCCACAGCCTCCCCTAGAGATCTCTGGGAAGGAAGATGAAGTGAGGACAATGGGAAGGTCCCTTGATGGTCAGCTAAGAGAACATATTTCCTAAAGAAGCTGCTTAACTTATAGAAGGTTTTGGCTCAGGGATGGGTGTATTCAGGGACCATTCCTGGCTTCACTCTTGGTGTTCAACTTCCTAGTTGTGCTTCCCCCTCAGGAATTATTTTGCCTTGACAAACATCCAAGTTCAAGGATCACATCAAATGTGCCAACACAGCTGGGAACCATTAGGCCCTTAGCATCTCCTCTCCCAAGCTACCCAAATATGTGAACGTGTGAGCTGTGACCTCTCCCCCAACTCCATTCCCTACCACTCCAGCAGATGTGGGGCTGAAATGTCCCATGTGCACTCGGTGTCTCAGCTTTGAGTTACAAAAAAATCTCTCACTGTACTTCCTATCCCTAACAGGAAGACACCCAGTTGTCCAAAACTAGGGGAAGAGTCAATAAACACCCATGTTGTTATTTTAAAATTTGTCACCAAAAAGTCCATTTGGCTGTGAGATATGTGTTGGTTCATTACCCATTACCTTCTCTACCACCTTAACTGCTTTCTAGTCTTTCAGTTCCTTTAAAAGGTAGAAGACAGGGCTTCACAAAGATTTTTTCCCATACAAGATCGATTTATAGTTAGTGGATTAAATTGAGGAGCTTAAAGCCTATGGGTGATATTTAGCCTGGAACCAAAAGCAAAGACATGACTTAAGCAAGTCTTCCAGAATGATGGGGGACTTTTGAGGGTTAAGCAAAGAGGCACAAAACATTTGGATGGATAACTGAGAGGTGGTTGCATCTCTCTCCCTGAAGATGTGCACAATATTACCCTTTATGTGGTGCCTATTGATAAACCTAAAGGCAAAGGGATGGACAAGCTGAGGTCTTGAATTTCCTTCTCTAATTATATGTGGTTCTGAAGAGCCTAAAACTTTAATCCTAGGTCTCCTACAAACTCACTGGGTGAAGGGGCAAATTACTGCCTTTCTCTGAGCCTGTTTCCTCATTTTTAAATAAACAGGTTGACTAAGTATTCTCTAAAATTTCTTCCAGCTTGACAGTCTATATGGCCTGCTAACTCATGATGTTTTAAAACCCATTGTTAAATAGCCATCCGTCATGTAATAAGAGTAGTGAAGTAAAACTGGGGAATGGGCCAGCTTGTAAGAGGAAATGGAAAATAAGGGTTTTTTTTGGGTTTTTTTTTTTGCCCAAATCTGTATCCTTCCATGAATATATATATATATACACACACACACAAAATAACCACAGTCACCTTAGTTATACAGGAGGAAATTTACCCAGTTCCTCAATCTGAGTATTGTTTACATGTCTTTTGCTGTGATCCTTTATGCCCTGAATAGAAATTGACAAGCCAAAAGTTGGCTGAGCCTAGATCCCTGCTGTGAAATGAAAGCCTTGCAGAAATTTAAGACACTGTAATGTAACCCCAACCACTAATAACTCTACATAAAACCAGCAAATAATTTGCCTTAATAACTTAAGAGTACAATGTTTCACATATCAGTGCTCACTTTATTGTTTTTCCATGGTAGGAAATTATCAGTTGTAATCGTCTAAGTCCAAGAAATCAATGTATAACTTTACATCTTGCTTCAAATAAAATGGTAACACCTGATTCAGAGAGAAAAAAACTGTGTTTAGTTTCATCTTAGAAAGGGCAAAGAAACAATGAGAAAAGAAGGAATATCAGGATGTAATTCAGCCAGTACACACGCTTTATGCTCAATAAGTGAAATGTCTTCTCCTAAAGACAAAAACTTAGTGATGAGACAACAGACATCGATGTAAAAAAAAGACCAGAAAACACAAAGCTGACAACCCACCTAACCCTCTCTTTTTGGCAGATGGATGCCCAATTAATCTTCAGTTTGGACTTGTCCCTGCCCAGAATACCTATTCCTTTCCAGAATTATTTTGGCTTTTAAAAAATATATGGAATGTTTCACTCTGTAGACCAGACCCTTCATCAAGGAGAATTATGTTTGTTAAAAAAAAAAAAAAGAAGTTTGAGAACCAGAAAGATATAGCTGTCTCTATTTAATAATTTCTAAAAGGATATATGTCTAGGTTTTCTTTCCATTTGAGACTAGGATTTATTTCTGCTGGGTAAGCAGAATGTCAAGGTACCGGCCAACGGCCTCCTCCACAAAGCTTTCTCCATCTACTCAAGACTTCATTGGTATTTCCTGCCTTTGAACTCTGAAAGTGCTGATACTCTGAGTCACACAATCATGTCTTCAATTATGTGGTGTCATGTATGCGCCTATGCCTTTGTCTATGCCTGTCTCCCCACTCATTATTTCTCCATATTCCTCCCTTGTCCAACTGCCTAACTCTAGTCATTTCTAAGGCTTCACCTTGAGCGTTACTACTGCTGTTGAAACTTTGGGGATCCTTCCTCTACACACCGATTATACTTTGAAAATGCCTCCAATGTGCCCTCATCGCATTGCGTTGCAATTGTGTTTTTTGGGTCTCATTTTCCCACTCACAGTGGGAATGGCACATCTAATGATATATTGGAGGAAGAAACACACATGCACCCCAACCAAATACTGCCTCCACCCTGTTCATGTTCCCCGCAAACACCCACTGTAGAAAGAAAGCATCTGTTGAAGTGCTCCTGTGAGTGGTCTATTACCACCTGCGAGAAGTGCTGCTGCCATCTATATTCATTCCAAAGATCTGGGAAAATCTAGTTGCCATGGAGACTGCTTGTGCAGTTGCTTTATGTTAGGAAAGGCCTTCATGGATAAGGTCTCCAAACTCATTTTCTTAAAGAGGGAGAAGCATTAATGTTCACTTCCATCAGACCTTGTCTCTTAAATGCAATCATCCAAGGACAGGTGCCTCATTTCACTTATTCTGACACGTTGGATCAGAATGTAATGTGCTAAATCCTAGTCTCTTCAAAAGCTCCCTGCAGTGGCGAAAACTCCAAGCCCGAAGGATAGCTTTGTCTATACCCACAGCAGCAATCTCATACTGTCCCCTCATTTCCCCTCCTTCCATTTCTCCTGCCATTTCCGCATGTGCCCCTTTTCCTGTGTGAGGTCTACTACTTTGAGTTTTTCCTCACAACCCCTCAACCTTCCCTTTATCATACTTATGGAAGTCCTAGTCACTCTCGACCCCAGCCCACCTGTGAAGCCTGTACTGCCTAACTCAGCTTGCACTGTCTCTTGGGAAACACTTCCTTGACTCTTAGAACCAATTATTGTATCCACAGGACATAGGCGATGACCCTCGTCTGATTGTGGGCAACATCAGCAAGCACCAGCTGACCCAAGGCAGACTGGGGCACAAGCCGATGGTCTCTGCATTTTCCTGTTTGGCTGTTCAGGAGTCTCACTGGACAAAGGTACGCCCCCTTCTGTGCCATTGCACTCACCTTCTACCTTCTTTCCTTTGGTAACTTTCTTCGACTGTTTAATTCCTGAAGTAGAGGTATTAACTAGGTGACTTCCTTCTACTCTATTATGAGAATGGTCACAAATAGAGAAAGTTGGAAGAATTTACAGTGAACACCCATGTACTCACCTAGATTCTACCATTAACATTTTACTCTATTTGCTTTGTCATACACATCAGTTGATCTTTTGTCACTTACCACTGCTTTGACTCAGTAGCTCGGTGTACGTATCCTTTCCATCCACTGGGGTATAAAGCCAGCAGGGGCCAGGAAGTCACTGACAGATATGAACTGCAGAAAAGGTGAGAAAGCTGGAAGAGATCCTTGAGAAGATTTTATTATATATATCTTATATATAAGACAATATATCTGGTTGTATATAATAATAAATAAATTATTAAGAGCACAAAAGTTCCTTTGGCATTTAAATAGAGTTCAAGGCAGTGACATGTTGACTTGATTTAGGACCAACAGCATTTTCTTCAGAAAAATAATTTTAGAAGAGAAATGTGTAATTGTATATAAAAAGGAGAATTTCCTAACCATAATTTCATTCAAGGTGTGAATAAAATCTATATTCTACAGAATCTATAGGAAATCTCTAGGACAGACCTTTAAAATCTGAACCCACAGGGGGCCTTGTGTTTTTTTTATTGATTTTGCTTCTCTAAAATGCCATGCTCATGTGATTAAACATACCACCATGAATATGTTTGTATAGACAGTTTCTCATGATTGAGTTTGTAGATTATCTGTGGAAAGTAATTGAAACCCCTAGCTGGCTGCCCCCAGTCACAATGTGCGTAGTCAAGGCAAATGTAGTAATACTACCCTTAGCAAAACTGAAGCAGAGAAGCAAACATTGTGGAAAAAAATACCCTACCTAGGACTTCCCAGTGCAGACCCAAACCAGATAAGTTTGGTGTGCCACGTTTTGCTATGTGGATTTGCTGGATGTCAACTGTAATCCCAATATTTGAATATTATCTGGTGGATAACAGTTGACTGAATGTTCTTTTATTTTCAGACAATTCCCAACCATAAGGAACAGGAATGGGACCCTCGAAAACTAGATAAATATGCTGGGATATTTCGTTTCCGTTTCTGGCATTTTGGAGAATGGACTGAAGTGGTGATTGATGACTTGCTGCCCACCATCAATGGAGATCTAGTTTTCTCCTTCTCCACCTCCATGAATGAGTTTTGGAATGCTCTACTGGAAAAAGCTTATGCAAAGTAAGGAAGGGGGTTGACAAGTCAGTGGTCAGGATACATAAGGAAAGGAAGACCACATTTGTCCTTCAGAGCTCATTCTCTCCAACCCTAGCCCTGGAGTTTATATTGGGTAGGATGTTACTCAGATCCAAGGCATTGCTTTGGGCCCAGGAATGGCCCTCAGAAATACTACATGAGAGAGAAATCAACTGGTCTGCTTTCCATTAAACCCCTACCTACTCCTGGGTGTCCCTTCCTGCTGCTAATCTGCAAATCACATGGCATTATGGCCTCAGATTTTCTTGTCTAATATTTACCTGTAGAAAGAAGTTTCTGTATGGACTGTTCTTGATCAACATAGTCTAAGCCTAAAAATCATTGGGTATAATCTCAAAATATCTCCCATTTCATACCTAGAGAAAAGCCAGCTGGTAAAGACTGGATGGGCAGGGACTGTTCTAATTCTTAGGAACAAGATGTCCTTGACCTTTTACAAAGATGACCTTGCATGTTTGCCCCCAGGCTACTTGGCTGTTATGAAGCCCTCGATGGCTTGACCACCACTGATATCATCGTGGATTTCACTGGCACATTGGCTGAAACTGTTGACATGCAGAAGGGAAGATACACTGAGCTTGTTGAGGAGAAGTACAAGCTATTTGGAGAACTGTACAAAACATTTACCAAAGGAGGTCTGATCTGTTGCTCCATTGAGGTTTGTAGTCACCAAAAACAACCACTTTTTGCTCACCTTTGCAGAGGAAACTACCTTTAGTAGAGAACCTCACCCTTACCCCAGAGATCCAGGAAAAACCATTATGGAACTCAGAAAGCTGACAATATGCCTTGAGCGCTGGCCACAGAGGCTGAGTAGCTTTAACTTTTTATCCTTTTGTACCAGTCATCCTGCTGGGAGCCAGTGCAGCATCCAAGCTGGTGTGGATAGCTGCTGCTAAATGATTCCACCTGCTTCTGCTTCTCGGTTTGCTCAAGCAATAAATCAGCCCCTCCAAATTTTGGTACCATTGATATCAATGTACTACTCCATGTAGTTTGAATCTGAATTGTTTGTTATATTAAATTATTTATTTCCTCTCCTTTCTTTGTTCTGTGTCAAGTTAGGTGTTGGGGTCATATTTCCATCTATATAGCGAGAACTAGCTTCAACCGTACTGGGATAAACCAATCAAGGAAGAGGAGGAGCCAAGGCCTTGAGTTTCCCAATTCTTGTGCCCTTATGCATCATTCTTTGCTCTCAGTCTCCCAATCAGGAGGAACAAGAAGTTGAAACTGATTGGGGTTTACTGAAGGGCCATACCTACACCATGACTGATATTCGCAAGATCCGTCTTGGAGAGAGACTTGTGGAAGTCTTCAGTACTGAGAAGCTGTATATGGTTCGCCTGAGGAACCCCTTGGGAAGACAAGAATGGAGTGGCCCCTGGAGTGAAATGTGAGTGGCATTCTACTTTGCTACATCCCCCAAACCCTATAGTTCTCCCAAACCCATCCCTCTGGACTACTGGGGGCTGTCAATGCTCAGTGATATCTGTGGGCTCTTCTCGGGCACAGGGCCTGTGATCCAGCCCAAGTGAGATAAAGCGGGCCCAGTCTTCATCTTCATGCATTCTGTTCCTTCAGTATCCTGCTCACTGTAGGAAGTCAGTGGCAAACATATGGATTATTCCTTTGTTCATTTGCCTTTAGCTCTGAAGAGTGGCAGCAACTGACTGCAGCAGATCGCAAGAACCTGGGGCTTGTGATGTCTGATGATGGAGAATTTTGGTGAGAGAGGTTTTCTGTGGTGAGGGAACTGGAGCTTCTACATGAAACTACAGGGGTGGGTATTTAGCACCATCTTCATTTCTTTCCTGCACTCCTTCCATTTAGGATGAGCCTGGAGGACTTTTGCAGTAACTTTCATGAACTGAACGTCTGCCGCAATGTGAACAACCCTATTTTTGGACGCAAGGAGCTAGAATCAATGGTGGGATGCTGGACTGTGGATGATGATCCCCTGATGAACCGTTCAGGAGGATGCTATAACAACCGTGATACCTTCCTGCAGAATCCCCAGGTTTGAAGCAATTCTTTGTCTTTGCCTCCCAGTTATCAAGGCAATAGGCCTCATTTTGGAGTATTTCTTTGACATCAAGTTTTCCATTTGCAGCTATTGTGTAATATTCATCAACCAAGATACCTAAAAATTGGCTCAGATGCTTGCAAAGATGACAGACTGTGCATCTTTACAGAGTGGACCTTGACAACTTTATCAAATCTGAGCCACCTCCTCCGGCTGCCTCTTTCCTGGCCCTATTGCTTCATGTGGCTCTTTGACATACCCTACTTCTTCGTGATGGTTCCACCTTGCAGAGAAGGCATCTGCTCCCAGATGCTTTCTCAATTCTTTTCCATTTCTCTACTGCCCAACTATTCTCTTTGTGCATTTAGTCTATGTGTCCTCCTTCTTCTGCACGTGATTTTTTTTTCTGAACCCCATCATTATGTCTCCCTTTTCTCAACTAGAACCAGGTCTTTTTTCCCAGGATTTGAATCACTACTCTTGTCAATGACCCCATCCCATCCATCTCCCATTACAATGCTATTCCAGGTTTGTAGCATTAGAGGTCAAGCCTATGCATACCCCAGAGCAAAAATTCCAAACATCCAAAGCTTAAGTGTATAATAACCTTGATGATTTTATCTCTAAATGTGCTGATGAGCTAACCCACAGGAGATAAAAATTCTGACTATCGCAGCCTTACATGGGTGGGTCTTTCCTTTCCATGGACCTCACTGGCCAGGCATTTTGAAGGGTACTAAGTGTGGTGGTCTGATTTACTTAACTCATACTTTTCTTCTGTCCCTTCCATCTTAATTTTCTCTAGAGAAAAGAAAGGTCCTATTATTCCACCCCAAGAATCCATTCCATTCTCATCTCCATTTACAATCCTGGAAATTTTTCAAGTCTGAGGCACATGTACCAAGCTGGGTAAATGGGCCTTTCAGTGTCACTGTTAAGTATTTGCATAAGATTGTCCTTTGGAGTTGTGAGCCTATGGTTCTGCATTTGTTTTCTATTTCTTGATAAAGGGAAGGAGAGAAGGTGGTGGAGAGAGAGGCATACATGGAGACAGAGAGAAAAATGTGATGACTTTTAGTTTTACTTCCCAGTGGTACCATGAATCCCCAGATGATGTTTGGAAATTCTCTAGCTCAGGCCTGCAGCTTCCCTGAAGTGGTGGTGGCAAAACGTCAGTTCTCAAAGGAAGAGGGTCCAGCACCTCCACAAGCCACACATCTGGGCTGGCACTAGATGGCTAGCCCAGGGGGATGCAGCAGTGGCAGGTTAAGTCAAAGAACACCTTTTCTTTATGGATTCTGGAATTTTTCTATGGATGGCTTTACCAAACAAAGGGAGAATAAAGAAAAACCCAAATCCTACCAAAGACTTACTAAAACAAAGCTTGGCATCAAAGGCCTGGGCAAGAAGTTTGTCTCTCAACACATGCTGAAGGCCATAGGGGGAGGCAAGTATTGTGATTTATTCTGAGGAAGTCAATGAATTATCCAAAGCCTTGTCTTCAGGGTCAATGGCAAAGCCCAGAAAAAACCCCAAGTCTCTGCTTCCTGATACCATTTTCTTCTCTGAAATCTGAGTGGGCTCATCTGAAACTGGAATCCTAACTAAACTCCTTGGTGGCCTCTTTCCCCTAGTACATCTTCACTGTGCCTGAGGACGGGCACAAGGTCATCATGTCACTGCAGCAGAAGGACCTGCGTACTTACCGCCGCATGGGAAGACCTGACAATTACATCATTGGCTTTGAGCTCTTCAAGGTAAGAGTGCGCATTTGGAGCAGAGAGGATGATGGCAAATGGAATCAAAATTAGGATGGCCTGGGGTTGGGAGAATTAAGAAAGGTCCAGGGATAAAGAAAGCAGAGCACCTAGGGTCTTCCAACACAACAACTGTGAGTTGAGTGGTATGGAGCATCTCATTCTGTTTCATTTCCAGGTGGAGATGAACCGCAAATTCCGCCTCCACCATCTCTACATCCAGGAGCGTGCCGGGACTTCCACCTACATTGACACCCGTACTGTGTTTCTGAGCAAGTACTTGAAGAAGGGCAACTATGTGCTTGTCCCAACCATGTTCCAGCATGGCCGCACCAGCGAGTTTCTCCTGAGAATCTTCTCTGAAGTGCCAGTCCAGCTCAGGTTCAGTTTACTTGGCCAGCCCTGCAAACTCCTACTTTCTACCTTGCTGCCAGTCATAATCCCCATGAGCTTTCTCTGCTACACAGTCAGTCAAAGGGACATCTTGTTAAAGTCAGACTCCACTGAAATGATGGTGGTAGAAATGTTTCTCAAAGTGGGGTTATGAGAAATGCTCCAGTGCAGGTCTGAGCTTCAGAGCTCTGGGCTGCCACTTAAAGGGGAATAGGTCTAGAGCCTAAGCTTTTCCACTTATATTTTATCTTCTGTTCTCTGGCTGACTCTTTTGTCTTGAACAGCTGGCACTCCTCACTGCTCCACCCGGCACACAGAACAAACTGCTCCTCTATTATGTTCTGAGTGCCGGGTCACCAAAGCTACCTTTTCACCCGAGCCCTGCTTCCTCTGATCTTTATCTGCTAGTCCTTAAAGCAAAGGAAAAGAAAAACATACTCAAAATATAAGCTTTATCTGAGGAGGAAGGAACTAGGTCACTCAGTAATTCATTCTCTCCATCAACAACTTCCGCTTTTGCAGGCCTATCTCCTCATCAGAGAACATTCACCATCAATGATGTGCCTTCTTTTTGATGTTTCAGGGAACTGACTCTGGACATGCCCAAGATGTCCTGCTGGAACCTGGCTCGTGGCTACCCGAAGGTAGTTACCCAGATCACTGTTCACAGCGCTGAGGGCCTGGAGAAGAAGGATGCCAATGAAAGTAAGGACTGCAGAGGTGCCTGTGAAATTAAAATTGTTTCATATATTTATTGCACATATGGTTAGAAAAGATGGCCACAAGTGATTCTCTCCAATGGTATTTTTAGTCTAGGAAGTCAGGGTGGCTGTCAACCATGGCAGAGAATGAGACGTGAAGTTCTCTAGGTGAGGCCTACACAATATTCGTTTTTATACTCGTTTTATATGTAAAGTTTAGAAAAGAAAAGGGA
This sequence comes from Manis javanica, assembly GCF_040802235.1. NCBI lineage: Eukaryota > Metazoa > Chordata > Mammalia > Pholidota > Manidae > Manis > Manis javanica. The sequence goes on along the minus strand of NC_133174.1, from coordinate 102,045,170 downwards.
AGCAGGAAGAAAAGTTCTGTGACCTTCTGGTACCCAGACATTATGCTAAAAGTCCCAGAAGAGACTTAGACTCAGTGAGATATTTTCTTGATGATCTAGAGAGAGAATTTTAATCATGTGTGTTAAAAACAAATGTCACTTTGTTCCAGCTGTAAACCCATATTTGATCATCAAGTGTGGAAAAGAGGAAGTTCGTTCCCCTGTGCAAAGGAATACTGTTCATGCCATTTTTGACACCCAGGCCATTTTCTACAGAAGGACCACTGACATTCCTATTATAGTGCAGGTAACAACGTGACTAGGGACCCCCAGGGTGGCTCATATTCAGTACCAGATACTAGACTATTGCAAGTGCCTCACATATGTCTGGGAGAAAGGGCAAGGGTTATCCTGGTTTTTCATTTGTTTTGAGCTCAAAGACACTTCCCACCAGGCACAGAAACTGACTTCCTTATTAATCTCCAACCTAAATATCCTTTCCACCATTTGTTTCATTGTGGGCAGAAGCCCACACGCTCACAGGCACACATATTAACATATATAGTGTAAACTCCCATGAGGGGAAGTATGTGCCAGTTTTGATGATCTCCATCCTGCTAGGTCAGGATGGACCACTACAGTCTGGCTGCTCTTCTGATTTAATGCCTCTGACCACCTGCCTTTAGGCAGCCATCTCATAGGTCAAGGTTGATCCTGAACTCTGCTTGCTGGCTTTTCATTTACTCTCTTTGAGGTGTCTTCCCCTTGGTCAAAAAGGTATCAGGAAAGACAGTCTCATGGTTGTAAAACAGACCTTTCTGTGCTGAGCACTAGGCTCTCCATGCCCCCAGGCAAAGTTCAGTTCCACAGGGTTGCTCGTTTTCACTCTCTTGGCTTGTCTCTCCAGGTCTGGAACAGCCGGAAATTCTGTGACCAGTTCTTGGGGCAGGTTACTCTGGATGCTGACCCCAGTGACTGCCGTGATCTGAAGTCTCTGTACCTGCGTAAGAAGGGTGGGCCAACTGCCAAAGTCAAGCAAGGCCATATCAGCTTCAAGGTTATTTCCAGTGATGATCTCACAGAGCTCTAAATCCCCAGCTCCAGAGAATGCTGACAGAGCTTTCCATCCTTTTATCTTCTGTCAGATGCCATGTCTTACCTAAGATTCATGATCTTCTGAAAGAAAGAAATTCAGAGTAATTAACTTTTCCTTTCTTCTGAGAGTTCCCCATACCTCCCGATCCGAGTAGCATCAGTAGCTACATAACCTATATACCTCCAGCAGCTGGACAGGGGGAGGTGACAGTCCTATCCGGAGATCATTCAGATGTTTACCAACAAAAGATCTCCAGGGCTTCTGGGGTGAGATTCAAGCAGGACAACAACAGCCTGGACACCCTACAGATGTCTCTGCTGCTTTCAGGTGCCCAGTATCTTGCCTGGAGGCATGTTGAGGAGGGAGGGGGGTGATCAAGGCCAAGCTGGTCTAGCCTGACATTCCAGCTCCTGACTGAACACTACAGACTTCCCAGCAGCATTTTACCCAGCAGCCAGATCCTGCTTGTAAGTCCCCAGTTCTTACCACCACCACCACTACGACCACTACCACCAGTCACCACCACCACCACCAATCACCACCTCCATCGCCTCCAGAAAGTGTAGTTCTGCCCTAACCCAAGTCACCTCCCACAGCAGGTTTTACCTTCATGGTGAAGAAACTTTTTAGGTGCTTAATCAAGAGCTGGAATTTAGTGAGGTCTAGACAGCAGGAAGGACCTGAGCTCTAGTTCCATGGAAGCCAGCTGGTGTGCCACAAGAGGGAAAAGTGGAAGAAGCTGCAGTGGGAGACAGAGCCTCAGTCCCCCACCCACCCACACACACCTACACTCACACGTGCGCACACGGGCGCACACAAACTACCGGTCAGGCAGTCAGTGGGCAAGAGGAAGGACGAGTAAGTGCCACACATCCTGAAAGGATGAACGAGTCCATCCAGGTAGAGCAGAGGCAGTTTGGGGCCCCTGACTGCAATGTGAAGGGTTGGACACTTTGGATCCCAGCCCAGGCCCCTTAGGCTTTTCTCTCAGTTGGGAAGCTTCACTCTCTGGGGAATGTTTGTTTGTCCTCTTGTTTTTTCAGTACTGCTACAGAATTTTCTCTAGAGTCAGTCATTCTGAAATGTTCTTCACTCCACCTTACCTATCAGCATTCTACTCCTTCTTCAAGGTCCAGCATAAGTGCCACCTCCTCCATGAAGCCTTCCCTAACTCCCCTAGCCCCCACCTCCAACAATATTTCAATGCTTCTGCAATGATGAAAAAAAAAACATAGCTGTAGTACTTAGTCTAGTCCAGCAAGCATTCATTTAAAAATATACTTTGTAGGGTTTTTTTTTTAGCTCACTCATTTCTTACCATGTTTGTCAGTCTGTGTAACTAAAGCAGTGCCTTCACCACACTGCCTTACATACTCCAAACCACAATAAAGTCACATTCAATAAATTGACCAGTCTCAGCTTGATTTGATGGCACAGAAAAGATGGCAAGAGTCTGCCTGCTGAGACTCGCTTGGCAGCTGCTAGAGGTGGGGGTGGGGGGACCATCTTGAGCCTAGATATACATCTGATGGGTGCAAAAGCCTTGGTGATATTTAGATGCTACAGTCCTTTTTCAGGGTGGAGGGTTGGGGGGAGAATGGAGCAGGGCCCTCTTCTATTCCACATTTAGGAATATTTTAGGTGGCATCTGGGGTTACATGATTTTAAAACTTCCCTGGGATTGCATTCAAGGCAAAAGCTACAGTGGCCAGATCTTTCAAGGGCAGAACTTCCAGCAGCAGAAAATACCAGCTCCTTTATCCCAGCATCTCCCATAGAGACAAAAGAATGTGAAGACATCACGCACTTGCTCCCACACTATGTCTGCCATCCGCGCATTTTAGGGTAGGCTGTGCGTAAGTTCCTCTCCTTTTCCCTTGAGCTTCTGGCAGGAAAAGATGCCTAGCTAGGGGAGGGGTCTTCAAGCTCGGCAGAAGAGCCCTTAAGTAGCGACCTCATTCTCATCCCTGCAACACTGGTCCCAAACATACTAGAAATGACATCTTAAAGACAGGTATAGAGATGTTTTAAAGCTTTGTCAGAAATGAAGTACCCAATACAGGTCATGTAATTGTTCTATATGGTCAACAGATGGCACTATGATACTACATTTAAGTTCAAAGGAGCAACCTTTTTTTTTTTTTTTTAAGGATGACACTTTCTCCCCCAAATAAAAAAGTAGAAAAGGAGCCAGCACTTTTTGATTATCTACTATGTGTCGGACTCCATACTCAACGCTTTAAACACTTGATCTCATTTTAATGGCCATAACAACTCTCTAAAGCACTGTCATAAGCCCTGTTTTCGAAGACAAGGAAAGTAAGGAACAGAGAGGCTAAATAACTTATTCAAAGCTGTTCGGTCGGTACTCACATCATGATTATTAATCAGATAGTCATGCTATTTGAGTCCTAAGCCTCAGACTATTCAATGAAAATTTGGGTGTCCCCCAGAAAGTGGTAACCTTTTCCCTACATCTTTATTACCAGCTGTGTATCCACAATACTGTACCAAGAACAGTGCTGATGGCATTCCAAATGTTTCTCTCAGAATCTTTACCTCTCGAACTTAAGTCCATGCATACACTTACATACTCATACATATAATATGCTGAGAGACTTGGTCAACCCAAAAGGAATCCAGTGAGCTACTATGGACCAATAAGTATTTAAAAACAACAACATAAATGAATCTCAAAATAATTACGCTGTGTGAAAGAAGCCAGAAGTAAAAGGGTGCATTCTGTCTGACTCCATTCATAGAAAGTCTCAAAAATGCAAACTATAATGACACAAAACTTACCACTGGTTGCCTGAGGAAGTGGGGGAGGGGAGAGAGGGAAGGAATAAAAGTGACCTGATGAAACTCTTGGGAGGAACGATTATATTCCTTATTTTGGAACTTCTCTGTATGCTGATTGTCAACTTGGTTACACAGCTGTGTGTATTTTTCCAAACTCAACCAAATTTCCTGTATATAAATTTTTAAGGGCTGAGGCCTTATAACCCCTTCACTCTCCTCCTCTAATCTTCTAAAGTTTTCATAGGTATCATATCTGAATACATTAAAACCGCCTCAAGACCATGTTATACTTTTTGCTGTTAGCAGTCATACATATTTTAAAGAACTTAAGGGAAGGAAAATGCTCTTTTATGTTTACTATTTCTGTTTTTCTTTATTCCTCAAGTTCCAAGATTCTCTCTGGTATCATTCATGTTCAGCATGAACTTTCTGTAGTATTGCTTGGAGAGATATCAATGAATTCTCTTAAGTTTTTCTTTATTTAAGAATGTCTTTATTTTGCCTTCATTCCCGGAGGACATTTTTTACTGGATATAGAATTCTGGTCTGGTAGTTCTCTCCTTGCAGCAATTTAAAGACATTGTTCTCTGTCTTCTGCCCTCCACGGTTTCTGATGAGAAACCCACAGTATTTCATTTTGTTATCATGTATGGTATGTGTCATTTTCCTCTAGCTTCTTTCAAGATTTGTGTTTATCTTTGGTAGTAAGAGTTTTATGATCTGTCTAGGAGTGATTGTCTCTAAGTTTATGGTGTCAGAGTTCTTGAATCTGTGAATTGATGTTTTTGACCAAATTTTGGGAAGTTTTCAGCAATTATTTATTCCCAAATGGCTTTCTGCAGCAATCCCTTTTCTGCTCCCTGTGGGCCTTTAATGACATGAATTTTCCACCTTTTGATGTTGTTCCAGAGATCTCAGAGGCTCTGCTCAATTCCTTTTTTCATTTTATAGTTGGCACTCACTTTTTAAATTTTTAATTTTAAACATTTACATGCAGTGAATGATTTAATAGAAATAAGCACACAGAGCTATTAGACACGAAAGATATACACCAAATCCCAGGGGTCAGGGAAAGTGGTGGAGGTGATATCTAAGAGAACTGTGATGGATGAATACAATTAAGCAAGAATGGAGGGACCAACAACTGCAGGCCTGAGAATGATGAGTGCAAGCGCACAGACTTCTAAGAGAGCAGGGAATGTTTGGAGGAAAATGACTGGTTTGTTGCAGCTGAGACATATGGTGCCAATGGGAGAATGATGAGAGATGGTAAAGTAAATGGAACAAACCATGAGATTTTACATGTCACAATGAAGATTTTTGACTTAATCAATCCTGAGGACGATTGGGAAGCAACGTTTTTTGAAAATGTGAGCTTTTTGTCATTTTGACTCTTCTAAGTTTTCTCATGTTTTTATAATGGACACGTATCACTTTTTCCTTAGAAAAGCCTTTAGCAAAATATAATTCACATGCCATACAGTTCATCATTTTCAAGTGTTCAAGCCAATGGTTTTCTAGTGTATTTACAGAGTTGAACAACCATCACCACAATCTATTTTACAACAATTTTATCACTTCCAAAAAAAAACCCAAAAAAAACCCTGTGCCTTTTAGCAATTACTCGCCACTTCCTCCCAGCCCTCTTCCCTTTCACCCTAGGAAATCACTAATCTGCTTTCTGTCTGTATGGATTTGCCTATTCTGTACATTTCATATGAATGGAGTCATAAAATACATGGCCTTCTGTGTCTAGCTTCTTTCATTTAGCAGAACATTTCCAAGATTCATTCATATTGTAGCATGAATCAGTACTTCATTCCCGTTTATTGCCAGATAATATTGCATTGTGTAACTACATTTTATTTCTTCACTCACCAATTGATGCAGTCTTGTGTTGTTTCTGCATTTTGGCTGTTATGAATAATGCTGCTGTGAATATGTGTGTACAAACTTTTGTGTGGACATAATTTTCAGGTCTCTTGGGTGTATGCCTAGGAGTGGAATTGTGGAATCACATGGTAACTCTGTGCCTGAGTAACTGACAGATTATTTTCCAAAGCAGTTGCACCATTTGCATTCTCACTAGCAGTGTATAAAGGTTCAAATTCTCCACATCTTTGCCAATACTTGCTACTATCCATCTTTTCTGCTTCCCAATTTTATTGAGAAATAACTGACATACATCACTGTATAAGTTTACGATATACAACATGATGGTTCGATTTACACATATTGTGGAAATGATTACCACATTAGGTGTAGCTAATATCAGTCATCTCATACAGATACAGTAAAAAGAAAAACAAATTTTTCCCTGTGATGAGAACTCTCAGGATCTACTTTTAACAACTTTTGTATGTATCATACAGCAGTGTTAACTATAATCATCATGTCGTACATTTCATCCCTACTACGGATTTAACATAACTGGAAGTGTGTATCTTTTGACCACTTGCCTCCAGTTTTTCCTACCCTCAGCCCCACCCTGCCCCCAGCCTCTAGTAACCACGATTCTGATCTCTTTGTCCATGAGATCTGCTTTCTTGATTATTTCCATCCTATTGGGTGTGAAGTGATACCTCATTTTGGTTTTGATTTGCATTTCTCTGGTGGATAATTATGTCGAGCATCTCTCTATGTGCTTATTGGCTATTTGTACATCTTATTTGGAAAAATGTTATTCAGATACTTTGCCATTTTTTAATTGGGCTATTTGTCCTTTTATTATTGAGTTGCGGGTGTTCTTTGTATACTCTGGATCTAAGTCATTTAACAAATACGTGATTTAGAAATATTTTCTCCCAATCTGTGGGGTGTCTTTTCTATTTCCTGATTGTGTCCTCTGAAGCACAGAAGTTTTTCATTTTGATGATCTCCAATTTATCTTTTTGTTTGTTTCTTTTTTTATGGTTTTAGTGTGATATCTAAGAAACCATTAACTAGTCCAAAGTCACAAGATTTATACCTGTGTGTTCTCCTAAGATTTTTATAGTTTTAGCTCTTATGTGTAGATCTTTGATCTATTTTGAGTTAATTTTTCATTAACTATGTCAATATGTTATTATTATTATGTGCGTAAGGCAAAGGACCAGATTCTTCTGTTTGCATGTGGATATCCAGTTATCCCAGCATCATTTGTTGGAAAGACTATCTTTTCCCCCACTAAATGGTCTTGACACTCTTGTTGAAAACCAATGGACCACAGATGTATGGGTTTATTTCCAGGCTCTCGATTCGATTCCATTGATCTATATAAGTCCATCCTTATGCCAATATCACACTGCCTGAACTACTGTAGCCTTGAAATGAGTTTTGAAATCAGGATGTGTGAGCTTCAACTTCGTACTCTTTCAACATCGTTTCAGCTATACTGGGTCTCCTGTGCTTCCATATAAATTTTAGGATAAGCTAGCAATTTCTGCAAAGAAGCCAGCTAGAAGTTTGGTAGTGATTACATTGAACTTATAGATCAATTTGGGAAATATTGCCATCTTAACAATACTAAATAGCATTTAACTTAACATCAAAATGAACATGGAACATATATTACTTTTTAATTTATTTTTTATTTTTCTTAAAACACTTTAATGGTCAACGACTTTGCCCAAGGCACCAGCCAGTCTGGGACTGTGCCAGCTGTGAGCGGACCTGGTGCCTGTCTGCCGAGGCCCGAGGATCCAGATCGTGTTGGGCAAGCTACTGCCCGGCCGGGGCCGCCTGTGAGAAGGTAGTCTCTGAAAAGGCTGCTGAGCAGCGGGTTGCTGTGGAGCACCCTGTCTATGATCTCTGGTGTGATGCGCCCACTGCCATGTTTCTGGGCCTCGTTGCCCACCAACTCCAAGACCTTGGCTGTCAGGTACTGGTGAGGTCACTGCTCTCACATTGGACCCTGGCGGGCCTGGGCCTGCAAGGATAAGGTGCAGGCGCGAGCCTGTGTACCCTGCTCCCTGGCACCTCTCTCTGATGGAACTCTCACTTCCCGCGGGACAGGAGAAACTCAAACAGTACGATTCAGTGGCACCATGTATATGCCCGCAGTGTTGGGCATCCATCACAGCTATCTAGTCCCGAGACGTCGGCACCACCCCAAAAAGAAACCCCTGTACTCCTCTGGCACTCACCCCACTGCCGTCTCTTCCCCGAGGCAGCCCCGAACCTGCTCCCAGCCTGCTCCCTGTCCGTGGAGGTTTGCCTATTCTGGAGATTTCCTACAAATGGCCTCACACCGGTAAATAGGTGGCCTTCTGTCTCTGGCCGCTTTCACTCAGCATAATGTTTGCCTTGTGGCTTGTGCACATGGTAGCATGAATCAGCTCTCTGTTCCTTTTCATAGCTGAATAACAAACTCTACACCAGTGGTCAACCGCATGTTGTGTATCTGTTTATCAGCTGGTGACGTTCAGGTGATTTGCACCTTGTAGCCATCGTGAATAGGGCCGCAGTGATGATTCCTGTACAAGGTTCTGTTCCAACACCTGTTTTCAATTCTTGTCAGTATATAGCTAGGGCTGACATTGCGGGGTCATATGGTAATTCCATGTTTACCATACTGAGGAGCCGCCCAACTGATTTCCCAAAGCGCCAGTACCATTTTCCATTCCCAGAAGCAGTGAATGCGGGTCCCAGTTTCTCCACATCCTCCACTAAACTTGTTTTTTCTGCTTGCTTTGCTTTCTCTTGCCTTGTCTTGCCTATAGTAGCCCTCCCACGGGGTGTGAAGTGCCATCTCATGGTGGTTTTGGTTTGCATTGACCTATCTGTTAATGATATTGAGCAGCTTTCATGTGCCTCTTGGCCATTTATAACTGCTTTGCAGGAACGCGTGTACTAGGACTTTGCCCACTGTTTCACTTGGTTGCTTGTCTTCTTTTTTTTTTTTTTTTTTGCTTTTGAGCTAGGAGTTCTTTATGCATTCTGGAAGACAGACCCTTATCAGATACATGATTTGCAAATGTTTCTCTCATCCTGTGGGCTGTCCTGTCATTTTCTAGGTAGGGTCCTTTGTGCACAAAAGTTTTTATTTGGATGGTGTACAATTCATCTTTTTTGTTTGTTTGCCTTTGGCGGCTGTGCTTTTGCTGTCATATTCAAGTAGTCTTGGTGTAATCCGAGGTCATGGGGAGTTACACCTATGTTTTATTCCAAAAGTTTTGTACTTTCAGCCCTTATATTTAGCTCTGAGATCCATTTTAGAGTTAATTTTTGTACATGGTGTGAGACTGGGGAACAAATTTGTGCTTTTGTCTGTGGATATCCCGTTGTCCCAGCACCATTTGTTGAAGAGGTTGCTCGCTCCTCCATTGAATGGCCTCGGAACCCTTATCGAAAATCAACTGCTGATATACATATGGGCTAATTTCTGGCACTAATTCTAAAGCATTGACCTATGTGTCTATAATTATTCCAGTACCATGCTTTTTAGGATTGCTGTAGCTTTACAGTAAGTTTTGAAATTGGGAGGTATGGTTCCTCCAACTTTGTTCTTCTTTTTCAAGGTTCAGTTTATCCATTCTTTTCTTTTTTTTTTTTTTTGCAGGGGTTGTCTGGTCCTTACTCCCCATACATTCAGAATCCCAGTGTATTACCCAAAGTACCCATTAAGACCATTCTCTCTCCTGCACTTCTTTTCTTTTTATTAAGGTATCATTGATATACATTCTTAGACATTTTCACATTAAAAACAATATGGTTACTACATTTACCCATATTATCAAGTCCACCCTATACCCCATTGAACTCACTCTCTATCAGTGTAGTAAAATGCCACAGAGTCACTACTTGTCTTCTCTGTGCTACACAGCATTCCCCATGACCCCCCTACACACCATGTGTAGCATTCATCATACTCCTAAATCCTCTTCTCCCTCCCCTCCCTACCTGCCCTCTCTCACCCTCCCCTTTGGTAACCACTAGTCCCTTCTTGAAGTCTGTGAGTCTGCTGCTGTTTTGTTCCTTCTGTTTTGCTTCGTTGTTATACTCCACAAATGAGGGAAATCATTTGGCATTTGACTTTCTCCACCTGGCTTATTTCACTGATGTGTTCCAGCTCCATGCATGTTGTTGCAAATGGTAGGATTTGTTTCTTTCTTATGGCTGAATAGTATTCCATTGTGTATATGTACCACATCTTCTTCATTGTGTATATGTACTGCATCTTCTTTATCCATTCTTCTACTAATGGACACTTAGGTTGTGCAGCACAGAAGTTTTTTAATTCTGATGAACTCTATTTTATCATTTTTTTGTTGTTGCTTGTGTTTTTGATCTCATTTCTAAGAATTTATTTCCAAATCAGATAAAGATTTCCACTTAGGTTTTCTCCTAAGAGTTTTATAGTTTGAACTTGCATTTAGATATATAATCCATTTTCACTTAATGTTTTTATGTGGTGTGAAATTAGGTTTTGAACTTCATTCTTTTGCACATGGATATTTAGTTGGCCCATCACCATTTGTTGAAAAAACTATTCTGTCCCCATTGAATTGTATTGGCACCCTTATCAGCTCAATTAACCGTAAGTATATGGGTTCATATGTTGACTCTCAATTGTATTCCATTGATCTCTATGTGAACGTTTATGCCAGTACCATAGTTTACTTACTATTGTAGCTCTGTTAGTAAATTTTGAAATTGCAAATTATGAGTCCTCCACCTTTGTTCTTTTTATTGCAAGGTAGTCATAACTATTTTTAATTTTAATGTCTTAAAATCTGTTTCTCAAGTATAGTTTATTAGGTTTAGAATTCTTGGGGTATTTTTTCCCTTCAGTATGTTAATATATCATCCCACTGCCTTCTGGCCCCCATGATTTCTGATGACACTTCAGCTGTTATTCTTATTGAGGATCCCTTGTATGTAAGAGTAACATTTTACTTGTTTTCAGGATTCTTGCTTTGGCTTTGGCAGTTTGTCTATGATGTTTGTAGGTGTGGATATTTCTTAGTTTATCCTACTGGTTGATCATTGAATTACTTAACCATGCAGGTTCATGTTTTTCATCAAATTTTAGTAGTTTTTAGCAATTATTTCTTCAAATACTCTTTCTGCCTTTTCTCTCTTTCTCCTCCTTCTAGGTCTCCCATTATGTATATGTGGGTATATTTGATGTTATCTCACCTACCTCTGAGCCAATTATTCTTCATTCTTTGTTTTTTCTGCTGTTTAGTATAACCACAACTGACCTATCTTCAAGTTCCCAGACCCTTTCTTCTACTAGTTCACATCTTCTGTAGAACTCCATTAGTGAATTTTTCATTTCAGTTATTTTAATTTTAAGCTACACAATTGGTATTTGGTTCTTTTATATGATTTCTGTCTCTTTACTGACATTCTCCATTTGGTGAGACATCATTATCATACATCCCTTTAATTTTTTAGATATGCTTTTCTTTGGTTATTTGAACATTTTTATAATAGATGATTTAAAGTCTTTTCTAGTAAGTCCAACATCTTGGCTTCCACAGGTGCATTTTCTGTTGTCTGATTTTTTTTCCCATCATATGGACCTTCCATTCCTGTTTCTTTGAATGTCTTCTAATTTTTTTTGAATACTTGACATTTTAAATAATGTACTATGCTTACTCTGAGCCTTAAGATGAGGGCCTTCTGAGATTTTTGGGGGGGATGTCTACAGCCCTGCACACCCATGTAGCCTTCTGACATTCCAAAAATACATTAATCTTTTAAAAGCCTGCTATGAATATCTCATTTGCCAGTTTTTTCCTTTAAGTTCTTTAATCAGCCTCTTATCAATTCCCACCGGTATCACTATCTCAGGTAGCTGTAGTATTAAACAATTACCACTGGGTTTTTTCAACAAATTCCCTAGGTATAGAGTTGTTTGAACAGAGGGAGCTCTGACTCAGATCAATTAAAGACAACCCTGAGAATGGAACAATGCAAGGAGCTTCCAGACATGTCAAATAGTAACAATTATCAGGAGACGGATTTTGTGGAACTCCAAACCTGTTTCTCTTTCTTTCAGTGGTTGCTAGAATGCTGGTTTTGACTACTGTAGTCGTGAGGCTGTTAGTTTTCAAGGTTCCCATAGATCTGGGGGATAGCAATAGAGCAAGCAAAAACACCACAAAGCTTGATGTTTTTACCAAGATTCAACTGTTTTTCTTGAAGAAATACACCTTGGATTATTGCAAGCCTTCAGTTAATTTTCAGAGTTTTAATAAAAAAGTTAACTTTGACCACTTTTTAGTGTTCTCACTGCTTTTATGGGGGTGGATTTTGGAGAGCATCTTTATTAGGATCCTTGACAGCTATCTGACTTTTGTTTAGATCTGCAGAACATTGTCTTTTCTCACATAGTAATAAATTCTAATAAGTCTTCCTTGCACAATGTGGAGAAGTATTTCAACAGTTGAATGTTTGGTAATATAAACAAAGCCATTTTTTCTATTTACAGTGTACCCTCATTTAATTTTTATCTTTCAGAAAAGTTTTGCTGCTTCCATAGATAACATATCTCATACTGAAGCAGGGAAATATAATACCAAGAGAATTTTGGCAGTGATATTTCTCATTTTACAGTACTACTCCCAACCTATATACATATACACTTAATATCTTCTGGACATCAGTCAAAGGTTAATTTCATTGCAAGGCCCTGGGGCATGCTATGCTTACTTTTTATTTCATTGAAGTATCATTGATATACAATCTTACATTGGTTTCAAATATACAACACAGTGGTTCAACAATTACCCATATTATTAAATCCTCACCCCCACTTGTCGATTACTATCTGTCAACATAGGAAGATATTACAGAATTATTGGCTATATTCTCCATGCTGTACAACTATCCCCATGACCAACTTATATTATGATTGAGAGTTTTTATGCCCCTTTATTCCCTTTCCCCCACCCCTCCAAACTCTCTCCCATGGTAACCACCAGTCACTTCCCAGTGTCTATGAGTCTACTGCTGTTCTGTTCAATTTTTTTGCTTTGTTTTATAGTCTACAGATAAGTGAAATCATATGATATTTGTCTTTCTCTCACTTATTTCACTGAGCATAATACCCTCTAGATTTATCCATGTTGTTGCAAGTGGCAGGATTTATTTTTTTATGGCTGAATAATATTCCATTGTGTATATGTACCATATCTTCTTTACCTGTTCATCTACTGATGGACACTTAGTTTGCTTCCGATTGTAATAATGTGGCAATGTAAATTAGTACGACTGCTGTGGAAAGCAGTATGGAGGTTCCTCAAAAAACTAGAAATAGAAATACCATTTGACCTAGTAATTCCACTTCTAGGAATTTACCCAAAGAAAACAAACACCCTAATTTTTAAAAGAAATATGCTGTGCTTACTTTAGTGTCAAATTGTATAACTGATACAGAATATTTATCATAGTTGACTAAAGTCTGAATGACACATAGTGCATATATAATGATTACTCATTCAGCATTCTCCAGACCAGATGGGTCAGATATGGAAAATACTAGAAGGTTAGAAAGACTACCAATCTCAGATTCATTTTCGTTTGTGACTTTTCCAAGGAATTTTAATTTATCACCTTTGAAAGTTACCCAAGAGCAACTCTTAGGTTTAGACTCTAAGTGATGTGTTATAACCTAACATTTTGCAATGCTAATTTGATACATAATGACCAGCAGGAATGTTCATTACATTTTTTTTTTGTTTTTTAGGAGAGCAAGGTACAGGCTTTTATTTAGAGATAAAGTGAAAGGACAGAGCTCCTGGCTCACGCCAGGAGGGAACAAGAGAGTCCTCGGTGGTGCGTTGTCTAGGGGTTTTATAGGCAGTTGAGGATTTGGGGAACCGGATAAAGGCTTAGGGGTGTGGACTTGTTAAGTGGTCCCTTAATATTTAGAATTAACTTAACACAAGCAACTTGCTGCTCTGATGATTTCTCTTTGAGATACCAGCATCTTGGTCTGGGAGCACTTGCCCATCCCCCAAGGTGGGCTGTGGTATTGTTTTCTAAAAAGTAAGTTAAGAATTTCTAACTTCTTAACTTCTTGGGTATTAAAATGTAATCTTATGTTTAAGGTGAAATCCTTCCTGCCTTTTACTGTGTTGTTTATGACTGCGTTTACTTGCTAAATTAGTTGCCTAGTTTGCAAAATCACTTCATCAGATCTGAAGGAGGAAAGACAGCACATAGGCCTGGGCCTTTTAGCAAGCTAAAGTAAATCTTACGCATGATTATAAATGACTAGTGTAATAAAAACATGTGCTACTCTTCTTTATCTGGGGAATATAAAGTGATCTCACTGAAGAATGACCCTAGAACTTAATGTTTAACACAGGGTTTTGGTAGGGGGGTTTCCTTGCTTGTAGTTACCTTGCTCTGACTGCAAATATCCTGCCTTGCTTTTTCCAGAGGGCCTCACCCTACTCTGACTACACCATGGTCCCTGTCTCATTCCACCCTCTACAGATAGAGACCTCACTGCTGCTAGGGAAAGGGGGTGATGACTGCTCTGGCTGCTTTATGCTGAGAGGGGACACAGTAAAGGGAGCAGCTAGGTCTCCATCAGTGGTCAGTCAGGAAGGCCTCAGAAGATGGGCATTTCCATCCTGGGTTCTATTTCCATTACTATTTGCAGTTTCATGGCTTCTAGGCAAGACAGAATAAATCATGTTATTAGGGTAAGTATTCAGGCGCCAAATATTAGTATGAGAATAATGATGAGTCTGATGAGTAAAATGGATTTCTACTAAAAGGACTTAGAAAGCCAGTTTCCTGTTGTATTAGTCCACGGGATTTCTGGGCTTGACATAGTTTGGATTTGCCTTTGGAGGTCCCGGAGTGAATCAGAGACATTTTGTGAATATATGGAATATACACACAACACTTAACTTTGATTGTGGCACAGGTCTCTCCTTGTGCTGCTGTTAAGATGTCTAGTGTCATTTTATTTTCTATAACTGCTTGGCACATTAGTTTAACTTCAGTGTTTAGGAGGGCTACTTTTCAGATAGTATCATTTAAGGCCTTTTGTCCTTTAAGGTATTATTAATGGGCCAGAATTTTACATTCCAATTAGTTATTTCAACACTTAGTACTCTCTGGGCAATGCATGCATCATTTTTAAGAATTTGTAATTGCAACCAATCATGTCCCTGAAGAGGAGACACCCACTAAGGGATTCCTGAGGTACTAGAAACAGGAAGTAATCCGCATATCTAAGATGAACTTCCATTTATTCTAGCTATGTCTTCAGCTCAATTTAATGAATTAGGTTCATTTATTATGAAGGGAGCATTAGACAGCAGCAAATAAAAAAGTAATGTAGACTTTATATTGATTACTTATAAGAAGAGGAAAAAAAGAAAAAGAAACATGTAGTATTTATCTCAAACATTGGTAGTTGGGGATTTTCTTTTGAACAGTAGTTTCAGATTTTCTACAGGTTCACAGGCATACTCAGTTTCCCAAATTTTGGTGTTCTGTGCAATGGGATTTTCTTTATCTGTGGTGTTTGGGAGGTCTTGGGAGTTTTCCAGGCCTTTACTTTGTATTGGTGAATCCAAGCCTCGATTCCTGTGACCTCCGAAGTTATCCCGGACGAGCCCCCAAAGATGATGCCGGGGTTCTTGTTCACAAAGTCAAAGAATGAGCTTCACAAACACTCAAGGTAGGAGAGCAAGGTAGAGGCTTTTATTTAGGGATAAAGTGAAAGGGCAGAGCTCCTGGCTCATGCCAGGAGGGGACAAAGGAGTCCCATGTTCATTGCATTTTGAAATGATGCCTACAAAGGACCAGCAGGAATGGTCATTACTTGTTGGAATGAGGATCTAAAAATTAGTTTTTTTTCCTCTGTATATTCCACAGAGTTTGGGTACCTTGGGCATCTGTAGCAATATAACAGAAACCATCTTGCCTATAGAAATAGATTTTTGAGCTTAGATTCTGCATTTCTTGCTCTTTAGGTTCTTCATTGAGCTGTTCCACATTTATTATCAGTTAAATAGAGAACAATGAAATAGCATTCATTAGTGCTTGCTTAATCTAAGGAAATCTGGCATGGGAATGATGACTAGGTGAGCCATTGTTGTCCTCCAATTTATGTTTAAATTCCTCTAAAAGTAATTTTCAAATGTAAAGTGTAAAAAGCAATAGTATCAGAGATACACTGCAACACACCATTTTGGGATCTTTGGTAGAGTTACTTAACTCTCTAATGACTCCCTCAGCTGTACCAAAGACTTATGATAGGGGAATCTCAAGTTTTGGGTTATTCATGAAGGGCTTTACAGTGCTGCTGAGGAGTTGACAGACTAGTACATCGTTTGAAATTGTGTATGTATTTCTATGAATTTTAGTAGCTCCCATCAAAACAATGCTATTTAAGTACCATTGCTCTTGGTTAGTACCTCAGCAGAGTAATTGAATGTACATAGGCTTTGTTAACTAGCAAAAATTATTAACTTTGCAGTGATTCTCAAAGGAGAGTAGTATCATGCACCATCTGGGGGAGTTTGAAGTGTCTGGTAGTGTTTTTCATTGTAATGACTAGAGTACTACACTAGCATTTAGTGACTTTTGGCCAGGGTGCCAAAGGGCCCACATAACAAAAGCTTGTCCAACTCAAAATTCCAATATGGCACCCTTTAAGATGCAGGGAGAAGTGGAATTGCACTGTAGTTGTACTACAGTGATGATGCACTTTCTTCATACTTGCATGCCTCCAAAATGAAATTCACTGCAACATGTCAGAATTCATTGTGAGTGTTGCATTATGGATCACTCCATGTTAAGAACATTAATACTTCAGAGATGAATAAATTGTAAACTCTTAATAAAGGATAATTATATCATGTACGTATCTGCTTCGTAGTTCTGCCTTATTAACTATCAATGGCCTTTGTGCAAATTTACTACCTTGCCTATAAAAAGGACTCTGTGCTATCAGATTAACAATAAGGCTTTAGAAGGGACTGGATTCTTTTCAGTGATTGGGATGATGGGCCAAGTTCTGCATCAGATTGGTGGAAGGCAAAAATAGAGATTGATCACAGGTACAACGGAACTGGAGACTGGAGACTGGGATAGATAATATACAGAATCTATAAGGAATGATTAGCTGTGCAGTAGTTCTCAAAGAAACACAGAATTGAATAAGGTGTAGGATGGTCCATTGCCCTTAAAATGGATTCAGATTGGGTTGGAAAACCAAGAATAAACAAATAATAATAATAATTAAACACAAAAATGATCTAATAAGTTCTTAAATATAGTGGTTCTAGGAATGTACACTTGAGGAACTCAAAAATAAGAATGTACATTTAGGCTGCTTTAGCTAAGAATGGCTTTATGGTAGCTGTGAACCTTTACTGAGTCGAGTACTGAGCACACAGCAGGTGATCAATTGAAATGAATGACATATCTTAGACTTATTAGGAAGTGGTAACAAGTACATATTAGGTGAATCCAATAGTGTATACTGGTTGTTCTGAATCATAATCATGTCACTGCTGTTAAAAACACCAAAGATACTATATGCCACTCTAGAGTTCACCAGATTACACAAAGATGGCCTATAACTCAAGCTTCTACAAGCCTTACCAGCCAGAAATATTGTGGAATTAATAATTATAACTCATATATTAGCTTATGTCCTCAGTTACTGATACAGGACTTCCAAATCTCTTAAAAATCTTATCTAAACTGAGGTGTTTCACACAGGTTCACAAGCAATATTTTCAAGTTATATTCCTACCCTTGTTTTGTTTTTGAACCATATCTAGTAGTAAAAAAGAAATGAAGACTGTACCTGGTCATGGTTTCTGCTATGGATTGAATGTGTCCCCTGCCCCAAATTCATATGTTGAAACCCTAATCCCCAATGTGGTGGTATTTGGAGATGAGACCATTGGGAGTTGATTAGGTCATGAGAATAGAGCCCTTGTGATGAAATTAGTGCCCTTATAAGAGACAAAGGAAAGCTTTCTTTCTCTTTCTTTCTACTGTCCTCCATGTGAGGATACAATGAGAAGATGGTCATCTGCAAACCAGAAGGGGGTTCTCACTAGATACCTGATCTGTTGGCACCTTGATCTTGGACTACCCAGACTCCAGAACTGTGAGAAATAAATGTTTAATTTTTCTAGGTCAGTCAGTCTATGGTAATTTGTTATCAGAGCCCAAACTGACAGTGTCTTTTTCCCAAATTCATAGTATGAATGGCAGGGAACTATCTCCTAATTCTTTCTCAGCTGCAAGCTCCTGGGGTGCTAAAGTGATACATTTGAAAACCTGAATGAGTCAAATCTATGTCATACTCCTACAGAAATTGGAAAATGTCCTTCCTTCTGATATGTGTTATGCTTCACCATCCAGGCCCTAAAGTAGTATTATTGATTTCCCCATATTTCAGTCTCTCTGGTAAATAGCTGCTTGAGCTGTTGCCTAAAGCCCATTTTTCTACAAGGCTCAAATGCTAACTCATACAGTAAGGTCAAGGGGCCAATTTTTCCAACAAATGAGATAGCCATCTCCCACACCTTGCATCTCCCACACCTTTCATTCAGCCAGACACACACCAAAAACAAAACCCCTCAAAACTTTGTGTGAATCATGTCCTCTCAAGCTTGCTCACCAATCATTACCAGGTATGCTCAGATAAAGCTGAATCCCAAATTAAGTAAAAACTGGCCTTCTACTATGGATGCATAAGGATATGGATTTTTTTATGCCTCATATTCACTACACATATGCTGTCTACATGAATATTTTCTACTCCCATCTTCTCATTAAATTGCTGTGGATTTCAAACCAGACTAATTTTTCCAAATCTGAGTTTCCTTATGTGCAAAATTAGGATGGGATCAAAACTAGCTTTTATCTAAGCTTAAGGTCATTTTCATTTCTGCTGTTTTCATTGTTCTATGATTCTAAAGGCAGAATCAAAGAATATGTATCACTAGCCTGAATAGAAATTCCTTTTATATTCCCTGATAAATTGCTCATCAATCAATAATTAGGATTTTATGCAACATTTACCAATTAATAGGCACTCAGTTAAGAAACTACAACTTTAAAAAATGGATTAAAAGGAAAGTATTGTTTATTGTGAAGACAATAGAAAAAAGATTTCTGGAAGAAGGGGTACCTTAGCTGAGTCTCAGGATGAATAGGAATTTATAGATTTCAAAAAGTCAAGGAGACAAGATATACAATGAATTCCATAATTTTACATAATTTTATTATAGCTATTGGAAAATTGGTGGAATGTCAAGAGATGAAACTGGACATGTTGGTAGAGGCTTAGTAAAAGAAGCCTTCTATATCACAGTACAAAGTTTGTACTTTATCCCAAAAGTAATGGGAAATGTGGAATTGAAGTGTTTTGAGCAGGAAATAAGATGATAAAATCAGTATTCTAGAAAAAAAAATCCTGGCAGTGGTATAAAGAATAGATTGGAAAAGAGTAGCATTGGCAGCAGGTACATTAGGTAAAAGGTTATTGGCAACAATCCAGTAAGTACATGAATTAAGGCATTTGCAAGGGAAAAGGAGAAGACCAATAGAAAAATAATAACAAAATAGAATCATTGGGCTTTGTGGTATTGTTGATATGAGGGGTTTTAGCAAAACAAAGGAGTTCTCACTTGAACTATTGAAAAAAACAGTATCCATCACCTTGAGGAATTCAGGTAGAGTGACAGCTATGGAATAGTGTGCTAGGGAGTAGAAAGAATGGATTTGAGCTACCTGGAACCATGTCTGAGATGATGCTGAAGCTACATCAGAAATGATACATCTGGAAGTCATGATCATATAAGAGATAGTTCATTTGTTTTTTTCAAAGTTAGTTTTTTTATTGAGGTGCATACAATAAAATGCACAAATCATCGTGTACAGCCTGATCAATTTTCACATATGTAACTCATGTAACCATCATCCAGATCAAGATATCAAACACTCTCACTAATATTTTACCCCTATTTCACCCATCCCTTCTCCTCCTCCCCTATAGCAACCACTGGGCTGTTCTATAAGAGGTAGTTTATACCCATAGGACTAAATGAAAATGTTCTGCAGGCTTGCTCTGAGTTCTGTTTTCAGTGTGTAGTCTTCACACCATCTATATAAGAAATACCCAGGGTGATTCATAAAAATGCTACACACTAACATACTGAATCAGAAGCTTTTAGAGTGGGCCCTGAAATTCTGTATTTTGAAAAGGAAATTCTTTAGCATACTAAATATTAAAAACTAATGGTTTGTGGTCAGAGACAAAGATGATCAGGGATAGAAGCCTGGTGTGTTACCCAGCCTCCAACTTGGCCCTTAATAAACCCATCTCCCTGTATATACAGTTTTATAATAGTCCCCTCCCACATTTGATTGTGTTTGGCCTGTCACCAATAAAATATGGCAGAAATGATGGTTCTTTCCTAAATTGGGTTATAAAAGGACTGGGGGCTTCCATCTTGGGGATTGTCTGTGATCACTGACACTGGAAGAAACCAGCCAAGGATACTCTGGCAGTCTATGGAAAGTTCCACATGGTGGGTAACCAAAGCTTCTGGCCAGCACTCTGTGAAGATCTGAGGCCTGCTAATGACCATGTAAGAGCAAATGAGCTTAATAGAAGATCACACAGCCCCAGTCAAGGCTTCTGGTGACTGTAGCCCTAGCTGCCATCTGGACAGCAATCTCATTGCATTTCCTAAACCACAACCATGAAGTGAAGCCACTCTTAGATGGCTCCAGACACTCAGAAAACATGAAAAAATAAATGCTTTCTTTTTTAATACTGCTAATTTGTTATGCAGCAATAGACATGGTAAATTCCATATGAAAATCACAAGACAGGATTCAAGATCACTAATTAAGGTTTTAAGAAATAGCCAAAGGCTTTTTTCCTTAATTAATTATAATTGATTTATTGATTCAATAGATATTTATTAGATATCATCTCTCTATGTATATATTTATAACCTGCTTCCTCCATTAGAATTACAGTGATCAAATCATCCTAAATTTTAGCACTGAAAGTCCCACCTCCCAGGAAACCTTCCCATTTAAAGCAGGGCAGTTGGTCACCCTAATTCGAATACACCAAATAGTCAGGGACATGTTCTTATTTATTACTATGCCCCAGTATCTAGAACAGAATCTAGCATATAGTTGGTGTTCAGTACATATTTTGAATGAAATAATTAGTGAAATAACACTCCAAGTGCTTCTTGACCATACCTCTCGTAGTGTGCAAACAAGCTGAGCTGGGTTCCATTTGAAGGGTACACTGCACAGTTTAGTCTTGACTGGAAAGAAGATTGGTAGAGGAGTCCTAAATCATGGGATTAAAACCAATTAAGGCTAATGCTTAATATAGTTTTCCACTTTGATCACACATAGCATTGTAGACCATAGTAAGATTTCATTTAATTCTACCTATCACAGAAAGTCATTGGAGGGTTTGAAAACAGGTGTGTGGAATAATTTGATTTATGCTTTTAAAAAGCTTATTCTGGATGCTTTATAATGGATTGTCATGGGACAAGAGTGTCACTTAGCTGAGCGTTGCACTAGACACTATGGAGGATTTGGAATTACAATAAACATAACGTAGTTGGAACATAGAATTAGTTACTGTAAAGGACTTAGTTACCAATAGGAATAAGTATGCATCCATGCTGCCTTAGTAAATGCTATACAATTTAAAAGGAGGAAGAGAGTCATAACTGATATTTTCAGAGAAAGCTTCAATCAAAGAGGTGGGAATTGAGTTGGTACTTGAGATGTGTGAGTAGAATAAAGCAAGGATGACTTTTTTGGCAAAAGAAATAAAATCACAGATAGAATAGTGGTAGTATGCTTGTGGCACAGGGAATAGTTTGGATTGATTAAGTCTGAGGATTCTTTTTAGTGAAGTAGGCTGTTTTTTAATTAGGTTGGTACTAGTTCACACTGGGATGATGTTGAATATTCAGGGATTTGGGGGTGGAGAAAAGAGGGTTGCTACTCTTTGTTTCTCTTATCAGTGTGATGGGATATGTCTAAATTAAAAGTATGTAGAGTTGAAGGTACCAAAGAAAGAAAAAGACCTAAATCTTATTCCCTCTTTCTATTGATGTTGTGATGCTTATTATACTCACTGATCCTCTTTAGTGGATCTCAAGGGTAATATCTGGGCAAGAGTCAGCTGTAAGTTGGTACAAAGACTCAAGAGTTCTTGGCACAACAGAAATCAGAGAAGGGATTTCAACTATGAGCAAGCCCATGGGAGAGAAAAGATTTGAATTCTTAAGTTAATGGCCAACAGGCTTTGTCATCTCTGGGAAGATATTTGTGACTTTTTATTCAATTTAAAATTGACAGTAAAAATTACCTATCAGTGAGTTTACCACTGCCTATCATCATCTCATAATGAGGTTTTTAATGCTAATTTTAGATGAGTGAAATCAATGGCCAATAATGTCTTTTGAAAATTCACCAGCAAGACTACCTTTTTAAATATGGAAAATCAATATCCTGTAAAGATAATGACAATTTTTATTTTGTATTTAGTAACTTCCCAGTAGGAAAAAAATGGCTTGAGATCAATGCCTTTACTATCTAATATACTGACTGATTCATGGACAAAGAGTAATTTTTATTCAAACTACACATATGATAATTTTTTTCTTCAATTTTAAAATGAAAATCAGAAACATTTGTTTATTAAAATGTGTTTATCTTTTTCACTTTTGGGGATGTTAATGAATTACCATTGTAAATTGCTTGTGATATATCTGACAGTGTTATCCCAGTACAAATCTTATTTTTTATTTTTTTACTTTAACTAAAATATCTTTCATTTAAACTCAACATATTGCCAACCAGGGTCTAGCAAACATTTCTCTTTTTCTTCTATATTAATTGCCATGGTATTTTTACTGTTTAACTTTCTTTCTTGGTTCACTTATAATGTGGATAATAACTGGAAGGATTTTTAATGACCTACCGCAAGACTAAATATTATTAAATAAGAAAAAGTTTCACCAATCAATAACTAATAACTTTCAATGTGACCACATATGAGTGATAAGAATTAGTACTGGTTAGGTATAAATTTTAGATATTCAATTGTTGGTGACAAAGACAAAGTTGGGACCTGGCTAGATCTCTGCTCTCCTATCAGAACTCCATGTCCTGGACTGCTTTTTCTGACTTTCCATCTAATAAAATCTTCCTGTCATATTCTGTATTATTTGGGTACAATGAACCCCCAACTGTCATATTTGAAGATAACATCAAAATGAATTAATTTCAGGGTATAAATGGGTAAGAGTGGCTTGATGTGTTAACTTTCATTCTAACTGGGACCTCTTAGAGACCCTGTAATTGATATAGAGGATACATTTCCAATAGTACTATTAGACAAGTTGTGACAAGAGAATGGGGATAGATTGATATTATTGGTCATACTGTCAAATTAATTTTTTATGAAAACTGTACCCCAAAGATCTTATGAAACGAATCTTTCATTCAAAAATATCTACATTAAATGAAGTATAAACTAGAAATAAAAACTGAATGTAACAAGACATAGCATGTAAAATGTTTTTATATATTCAGTAGTACATGCCTGCCCACATATGTTGGGTACATATTAGTATATCACCATCCATTCATTTAAGAAACATATTGTGAGCCAGACACTGATAAATAAGGAAGAGCATCAGAAAATAATTAATTCATTAATTAAAAGTTACACTATTCTAACAATCACACCCACATTATAGTGGGTTCCACAGTGGTATCCATAGTACCAGATATATGTTTATTTCCCTCTGGATTCTAGAATACAGATAGAAGAAACAAATTTTCTCCCATCTTATTGCTTCACTCTTTCCCAGGGTGGTGATCTTCTGCACAGGTTCAAACTAGCCTTTGAGAAGGATAAAGAATCAAAATCCAAGAAATTCACTTGTTTTCAGATGCAAATGATGCAGATCTTGCATACATTGCTTACATTCACATTCCATTGGCCTGAACTTAGTCATATGGTTTTACCTAGCTGCAAAGAAGGGAGGGAAATATAAATTCTAGTTGAGTGTGTGGCCATTTGACCAAGAAGAAGCGGAGAATAGATTTTTGGGGCATAATTAGTGGTCTAGAATAGAATGCTCTTCCATTCTATTCTAAGGTGTTTTGATGTATCCTATGGGCACTGGGAGCTAACTGAAAGATTTTACAAAGTAGTGCTTTGAAGAACAGATTGGAGAGGGATAATACTCTGGGAGACAACTTAGAATATTTTTGCAATACTCCAAGGATTGGATGGTCTAGTCTTTCACCAAGACAGTAACCTACATTTATGGTTTACATTAAGTTGCACACTCAAATGCTAGGCACATTAAAAAAGCAGAAAATATATCTACTAGTTAGAAGGAGGGAGTGTCACCCACTAAATATATTCCCATTCTCCCATCCTCTGTCTCAGGGAAGAAGACTCTGGACATTTCTCCCTTTGCAACAGATGTAGCTAACGACAGCTGTGGTATTAATGGCTCCTCCTAGACCTTTCCACAACAACGTGAGTTTTCATTTTTTCTGATTGTAAAAATCTGGTGAGAATAATACAGCACCAACCTCATCACACCTGTTATTACAGGAGCAACTTTAAAGTGTATATTTCCACAAATTCCACTTGTGATTCTTAACACTCAAGAGACAGTATTAAATTCCAAATATATAGAGATTGCTTATGATAAGCACTGATTTATTTATAATATACTCTTAAATCAAACTTTACAGATTTAAGGACAATGGTAGAATAACATTCTGTGATTCGTAACATGAGTGTTGATAGGCACCTTGATGCAGGTCTCTTGGAATTTGGGATAATCTATATTTAGACCTGCTTAATATGCACTACCAATATTGAAAACTCACAGCAATCACTATATTCACATAATTCTTATTAACCAAGCAATGGGAGACTTCTGTTCTTAGTTTTCTCATGGACTTAGTATTTCTTTACAGACTGAACTTATTCATTGCCCATCCTTGCTCCATCTCACCTTACCTGAGGCTTCTGTGCCCCATCCTGCTCTATCCTAGTTAGCTCTGCCATTTTGTCGGATTTGGTTGTGTCCCACCATAACCCACTTTACACTTACCTTTGCAATGAGCTTATTCTACTCTATCCCTCCCAGAACTCTACAGATTTTACTTTTTCAACCCTACACTGACCAGTTCCCTACTATGCCCTCCCTGCCTTATGCTAGCTCACTCTGACATACTGTGTCGCCACCTGTTTTGCCCTGCTGACTTGCTCAACTCTTCTTTGTCCTAGGCATATTTGCCTGCTTCCTGCACTTTCTGAATTTTACCTTTAGCAAAAGGTCCTGCTCAATCCCTCCTGGCCTTTCCCAAACCCTCCTTACTCTGTTTGACTTGAACCCATCCTGCATTTTCCAATGTGTACTACCCTGCCCTATATAGCCTTTTCCTGTCCTGCACAATACTTTCATACTCTGCTCTTCAATTTTTGTGGCTCTGCTGTCCTGGGTGATGATACCTTTCTATCAAATAGACCTTGAGTAAAGCTTCTAATACCTGTTATTCA
This sequence comes from Manis javanica, assembly GCF_040802235.1. Classification (NCBI taxonomy): domain Eukaryota; kingdom Metazoa; phylum Chordata; class Mammalia; order Pholidota; family Manidae; genus Manis; species Manis javanica. Next base: position 102,019,731 of record NC_133174.1, on the reverse strand, counting down.
GCAGTAAGATGATGGCAATAATGTTGTGGAAATTTTTTAAAATTCATTTTGTTATCATTAATCTACAATTACATGAAGAACATTATGTTTACTAGACTCCCCCCTTCACCAAGTCCCCCCCAACAAACCCCATTACAGTCACTGTCCATCAGCATAGTAAGATGCTGTAGAATCATTGCTTGTCTTCTCTGTGTTGCACATCCCTCCCTATGCCCCCCCAATTATACATGCTAATCGTAAGGCCCCCTTTCTTTTTCCCTGCCCTAATCCCTCCCTTCCCACCCATCCTCCCCAGTCCCTTTCCCTTTGGTAACTGTTAGTCCATTCTTGGGTTCTGTGATTCTGCTGCTGTTTTGTTCCTTCAGTTTTTCTTTGTTCTTATACTCCACATGCTAGTGAAATCATTTGGTACTTGTCTTTCTCCGCCTGGCTTATTTCATTGAGCATAATATCCTCTAGCTCCATCCATGTTGTTGTAAATGGTAGGATTTGTTTTCTTCTTATGGCTGAATAATATTGCTTTGTGTATATGTACAACATCTTCTTTATTCATTCATCTACTGATGGACATTTAGGTTGCTTCCATTTCTTGGCTATTGTGAATAGTGCTGCGATAAACATAGGGGTGCATCTGTCTTTTTCAAACTGGACTGCTGCATTCTTAGGATAAATTCCTAGAAGTGTCAAATGATATGTCTATTTTGAGCTTTTTGAGGAACCTCCATACTGCTTTCCACAATGGTTGAACTAATTTACATTCCCACCAGCAGTGTAGGAGGCTTCCCCTTTCTCCACAACCTCGCCAACATTTGTTGTTGTTTGTCTTCTGGATGGTGGCAATCCCTACTGGTATGAGGTGATATCTCATAGTGGTTTTAATTTGCATTTCTCTGATGATTAGCTATGTGGAGCATCTTTTCATGTGTCTGTTGGCCATCTGAATTTCTTCTTTGGAGAACTGTCTGTTCAGCTCCTCTGACCATTTTTTAATTGGATTATTTGCTTTTTGTTTGTTGAGGTGCATGAGCTCTTTATATATTTTGGATGTCAACCCTTTATCGGACCTGTCATATATGAATATATTCTCCCATACTGTAGGGTACCTTTTTGTTCTATTGATGGTGTCCTTTGCTGTAGAGAAGCTTTTCAACTTGATATAGTCCCACGTGCTGATTTTTGCTTTTGTTTCCCTTGCCCAGGGAGATATGTTCATGAAGAGGTTGCTCATGTTTATGTCCAAGAGTTTTTTGCCTATGTTTTTTTCTAAGAGTTTTATGGTTTCATGACTTACATTCAGGTCTTTGATCCATTTCAAATTTACTTTTGTGTATGGGGTTAGACAATGGTCCAGTTTCATTCTCTTACATGTAACTGTCCAGTTTTGCCAGCACTATCTGTTGAAGAGACTGTCATTTCCCCATTGCATGTCCATGGTTCCTTTATCATATATTAATTGACCATATATGTTTGGGTTAATGTCTGGAGTCTATTCTGTTCCACTGGTCTGTGGCTCTGTTCTTGTGCCAGTACCAAAGTGTCTTGATTATTGTGGCTTTGTAGTAGAGCTTGAAGTTGGTGAGTAAGATACCCCCCGCCCACTTTATTCTTCCTTCTCAGGATTGCTTTGGCTATTCGGGGTCTTTGGTGGTTCCATATGAATTTTTGAACTATTTGTTCCAGTTCGTTGAAGAATGCTGTTGGTAATTTGATAGGGATTGCATCAAATCCGTATATTGCTTTGGGCAGGATGGCCACTTTGACAATATTAATTCTTCCTAGCCAAGAGCATGGGATGAGTTTCCATTTGTTAGTGTCTTCTTTAATTTCTCTTAAGAGTATCTTGTAGTTTTCAGGGTATAGGTTTTTCACTTCCTTGGTTAAGTTTTATTCCTAAGTATTTTATTCTATTTGATGCAATTGTGAATGGAATTGTTTTCCTGATTTCTCTTTCTATTAGTTCATTGTTAGTGTATAGGAAAGCCACAGATTTCTGTGTGTTAATTTTGTATCCTGCAACTTTGCTGTATTCCAATATCAGTTCTAGTAGTTTTGGAGTGGGGTCTTTAGGGTTTTCTATGTACAATATCATGTCATCTGCAAATAGTGACAGTTTAACTTCTTCTTTACCAATCTGGATTCCTTGTATTTCTTTGTTTTGTCTAATTGCCATGGCTAGGACCTCCAGTACTATGCAAAATAACAGTGGGGAGAGTGGGCATCCCTGTCTTGTTCCCTATCTCAGAGGAAAAGCTTTCAGCTTCTCACTGTTCAGTATGATGTTGGCTGTGGGTTTATGATATATGGCCTTTATTATGTTGAGGTACTTGCCCTATATACCCATTTTGTTGAGAGTTTTTATCATGAATGGATGTTGAATTTTGTTGAATGCTTTTTCAGCATCTATGGAGATGATCATGTGGTTTTTGTCCTTTTTGTTTATGTGGTGGATGATGTTGATGGATTTTCAAATGTTGTACCATCCTTGCATCCCTGAGAAGAATCCCACTTGGTCATAATGTATGATTCTTTTGATGTATTTTTGAATTAGGTTTGCTAATATTTTGCTGAGTATTTTTGCATCTATGTTCATCAGGGACATTGGTCTGTAATTTTCTTTTTTGGTAGGTTCTTTGCCTGGTTTTTGTATTAGGGTGATGTTGGCTTCATAGAATGAGTTTGGGAGTATTCCCTCCTCTTCTATTTTTTGGAAAACTTTAAGGAGAATGGGTATTATATCTTCTCTGTATGTCTGATAAAATTCCGAGGTAAATCCATCTGGCCCGGGTGTTTTTTTCTTGGGTAGTTTTTTGATTACCACTTCAGTTTCTTTTCTGGTAATTGGTTTGTTTAGATTTTGTGTTTCTTCCTTGGTCAGTTTTGGAAGGTTGTATTTTTCTAGGAAGTTGTCCATTTCTCCTAGGTTTTCCAGCTTCTTAGCATATAGGTTTTCATAGTAGTCTCTAATAATTCTTTGTATTTCTGTTGGGTCTGCCGTGATGTTTCCTTTCTCATTTCTGATTCTGTTGATGTGTGTTGATTCTCTTTTTCTTTTAATAAGTTTGGCTAGAGGCTTATCTATTTTGTTTATTTTCTCAAAGAACCAGCTTTTGGTTTCATTGATTTTCTCTATTGTTTTAGTCTTCTCAATTTTATTTATTTCTTCTCTGATCTTTATTATGTCCCTCCTTCTGCTGACTTTAGGCCTCATTTGTTCTTCTTTTTCCAATTTTGAAAATTGTGACGTTAGACTATTCATTTGGGATTGTTCCTCCTTCTTTAAATATGCCTGGATTGCTATATACTTTCCTCTTAAGACTGCTTTTGCTGCATTCCACAGAAGTTGGGGCTTTGTGTTGTTGTTGTCATTTGTTTTCATATATTGCTTGATCTCTATTTTAATTTGGTCATTGATCCATTGATTATTTAGGAGCATGCTGTTAAGCCTCCATGTGTTTGTGGGCCTTTTTGCTTTCTTTGTAAAATTTATTTCTAGTTTTATACCTTTGTGGTCTGAGAAGTTGGTTGGTAGAATTTCAATCTTTTTGAATTTACTGAGGCTCCTTTTGTGGCCTAGTATGTGGTCTATTCTGGAGAATGTTCCATGTGCACTTAAGAAGAATGTGTGACCTGTTGCTTTTAGATGTAGAGTTCTGTAGATGTCTGTTAGGTCCATCTGTTCTAGTGTGTTGTTCAGTGCCTCTGTGTCCTTACTTACTTTCTGTCTTTCTTGAGGTAGGCCTATACTGCTGTGTTCTACCATCTTAGAACTGCTTTTGTGATATCTCACAGATTGTTGGGCTGTTGTGTTTTGGTTTTCCTTTGTCTCCATGTATTGCTTGATTTCTGTTTTAATTTGTTCATTGATCCATTAATTATTTAGAAGCATGTTGTTTAGTCTCTATGAGTTGGTAGGCTTTTTTGTTTTCTTTGTGTAATTTATTTCTATTTTCATACCATTGTGGTCTGAGAGGCTGCTTGATACAATTCCAATCTTTTAAAATTTACTGAGGCTCTATTTTTGGCCTACTATGTGATCTTTTCTGGAGAACATTCATATACACTTGAGAAAAATGTGTATACTGCTTCTTTTCGGTGGAGTGTTCTATAGATATCTGTTAAGTCTATCTGATTTAATGTATTGTACAGTGCCTGTTTTGTATTTATTTTCTGTCTGGTTGATCTAATGTGAGTCGTGTATTAACATCTCCTAAAAGGCATGTTACAATGTATTTACCCCTTTAGTTTTGTTAGTATTTGTTTCACATATTTAGGTACTCCTATATTGGGTGCATAGATATTTATAATGGTTATATTCTCTTGTTAGACTGACCCCTTTGTCATTTTGTAATGTCCTTCTTTGTCTCTTATTACTTTCTTTGTTTTGAAATCTATTTTGTTTGACATAAGTATGGCTACTCATGCTTTTTTCTCCCTGTTATTATATGAAATATCTTTTTCCATCCCTTCACTTTCAGTCTGTCTGTGTCTTTGAGTCTGAAATGAGTCACTTGTAGGCAGCAATGGGTCATGCTTCTTTATCCATTCTGCCATTCTGTGTCTTTTGATTGGTGCATTCAGTCCATTTACATTTAAATTATGATTGATATGTACTTATTCCATTTTTTTATTGTTTTCTGGTTATTTTTATAGCTCCTCTCTGTTTCTTTCTTCCTCTCTTATACTCTTCTCATGTTATTTGATGGTTTTCATTAATGCTGTTGGATTTCTCTCTCTTAATTGTTTGTGCATCTATTATAGGCTTTAGTTTTGTGGTTATGAAAGGTTCAAGAATAGCTTCGTTACCATGTAACATCCTATATTAAGTTGCTGATTGCTCTATTTCAAACACAATTTAAAAGTACTTTTTTCTTCTTCCTCCTCCACACTTTATGTATTATATGTCATAATCTGTACTTTTTGTAGTATCTCTTTATTGAGTTCACCATATGGGTTTATTTTCACTGATGAAAACTATTTAGCTTTAAGAAAATTTCCATCTATAGAAATCCCTTTAACATGTCCTGTAATGGTGGTTTATTGTTATAATTCTTTGAGCCTTTGTGTATCTGGAAATTGTTTTATCCCTCCTTCAAATTTAAATGATAACTTCCTGGGTAGAAGATTCTCAGTTGAAGATCCTTCTGCTTCAGTACATTAAATATTTCATGCCACTACCTTCTGGCCTGTAAAGTTCCTGCTGAGAAGTCAGCTGATAGCCTGATGGGATTTCCTTTATAAGTATTCTTTTTTCTTTCTCTGGCTACATTCACTACTCTCTCCTTCTCCTTAATCTTTGCCATTTTAATTATTACATGTCTTGGTGTTGTCTTCCTGGAATTCCTTTTGTTAGGTGCTCTCCTGCTTTTCCATGACCCAAGTGTCTACTTCCTTCTGGGGAAGTTTTCAACAATTATTTCTTTAAAGAGAGTTTCTATTCCTTTGTCTCTTCTCCTTTTGGTACCCCTAATATGTGAATATTGTCTCATTTGGATTTTTTCACACAGCTCTCTTATCATTCTTTCTCTCCTAGAGATCCTTTTATCTCTCTCTCTTCATCAGCTTCGTTATATTCCTGTTCTCTAATTTCCATCTCATTGACTATCTCCTCTACTTACAGCCATCTACTGTTCATTCCTTCCATTGCATGTTTCATTTCACTTACTGTATTCCTCAGCTCCAGTGGCTCTTTTTCAGCTCTTCTATCTCTTTGTTGAAGTCCTTCCTAAGATCTTCAATACTTTTCTGCAAATCTGTGAGCATGTTTATAACTTTTACTTTGAAATCTTTATCAAGAAGACTGGTGATCTTCATTTCATTTAGCCCTCTTTCTGGTGTCTTGTCCTGTAACTTTGTTTGGAACATATTCTTCTGCCTCCTCATTTTGTCAGGGTTTCTGTGTTTCTTCCTTTGTATTAGATGGTTTGTTATGGTTCCTGGCCATAGCTTTATGAAGGAGGTGTCCTGTGGTGCACAGAAGCTCAAGACTACTCTCCAGTGCCTGGTTCTACTTTGTGGAAGCCGCAGCTGCTGTTGGCGTGCAGTGGGTGGGGCCACCTTTCTGTCTGTTTACTGGCAGTGGTCTGAGCCAAAGCACTGGCAGTTTGCCTCAGCTGTCTTTGTAATCAGAGCAGAGGCCTCTGCTGGGATTGTTGTGGACAATCTGTCTACCTGCCCTAGAGTGATGATGGAGCTTCAGCGTTAATGGGGTGGGCACTTTGTGTGACTCTGAGGCAGGATGGACACACAGTACCAGACTTGGACACTGGTGGGGAGGAAGGAGCTCTCTGAGCTGACTCCTGCAGGCACTTTCCCAGCTGGGCTGAAACAGGGCTGAGAAAGATGGGAGAAAGATGGGAGCGAAGTATGTTGGCTCAGCAGCAGTGAGCACAGGGAGGTGCCTTGGGGCTGAGTTGCCAGCAAGGGGAATGGAGCATCTGGGGCTCCTTAGAGTTCTGACCTGTTGAGCCGAGAGAGATCTGGAGAGGTATCGTCTCCTGAAGAGAGAGCTCCATCCAAACCTTGCCCCTCTGGCAACCCTCCCACTCCTGGCAAGTCTTTCAAACTTCCACCTCTGCTTTAGGTCTTGGCAGGACCAGTGGAGCATGCCTGTCCTTCACAAGCACCTTGGTGCTCCAACTGTCCCTGGTGTCCAGCCGTGCTAATCACCAGAACCCAATGTAATGTGAACTTGAACTCCTGGAGCAGATGTCCAGGGCCAGGTGTGCCATGTTCCTGGGTGCCTATAACATCCCCATTGTGTTCCTATTCCTCCTGCCTGTGGGCTTGGATGGGGGAAAGGCTTGGGGCCTGCTCAGTCATGGTTCTGCCACTTTATCTTTTTCTGTGTGATCTTCTCTTATTCCCCAGGTGTACATGGTCTGTTTTGCATTCTTCAGGTCATTTTCAGGTTTAGTTGTTTTTGCTATAGTTTCTTCATTTATGTGTTTGTGGGATGTGGCTTCTGCCTTTATTTCCTACTCTGCCATCTTTTTTTCCTCAAGATTATGTTTTTTTATGTATTGCCAGAAAACAGCTGAATCGCATCACCCTCTTTCCTGAGCATGCACCTTGTCTTGGAATATACATGTGGCTTTCCAAATTCCCCAGTGTATCCGGGTGCTTTTGAATTTCCTTATTTGAAACCCAAAGACTCTCAACCCTGGCAGATTTTCCTGCCAGGGTATAGGTGATCTACTGTATGCTCAACCGTAATGTACAGCCCCAGTTGGCTGCGGATTTTTCTTTGGGCTTACAGTATTTTTGAGAAATGCCTGACATATTTCTGCCCTGAGTTTTTATTTGCATGCAAAAGAGATAGCACCTTGTGTCAGTTTTTCAGGTGGCCCCAGGCAGGTTAGAACAGATAAATACTATAATTTACAAATTAGGTCATCTCTGTTCCCTCCAGAACCAGGTACAAGGGCCTGACACTGCTAAGCCAGGAAGAGAGTGGTATAAGGGTAAGTGAAAATGGAACAAATATTTCATACCATTTTTAAGCTGCTTTTCTCTTGATTTAGCTTTCACTTGTTTGATGTAAACCTTTGTTTTCCAGAGGTTTCTAACAAAATTGGTCTGATAGTTCCTGCTTATTTTTCAATGTTTCTGTGAAGGAATGGATGTTTGGAATTGCTACTCTACCATTTTAATGGTCTCACTTGCATATGTTCATTTTTATATGTTGTTTGATTTGATTTGCTAATATTTGTTGAGGATTTAGCTTCTATATTAATAAGGGATGTTGGTTTGTAGTTCTCTCTTAATGCAACTGTCTTATTTTTTGTTTATAATTTGAAGTTTATACCTCTTTATCTCCTTCACCTATTTCACCCATCATCCATCCCCTTCCCTTATTGTAATCAGCAATGTGTTGTCAGTTTTTATGGGTCTATTTCTTTATGTTTATTTTGTATTTTAGATTCCACATATAAGGAAATCTTTATCTGACTTATTTCACCTACCATGATACTGTATAGGTCCATCCATGTTGTCGCAAGATTTTCTTCTTTTATGGCTCAGTAATATTCCATTGTGTATATGTACATCTTTATCCATTCATCTATCAATGGGCACTTGGGTTGCTTCCATATCTTGGTTATTGTGATAATCCTGCAGGAAATACAGGTTTACATATATCTTTAAGAGTTAGAGATTTTATTTTCCTTGGGTGAATTCCCAGAAGTGGAATTGCTGGGTTATATGATATTTCTATTTTTAGTTTTCTGAGGAAACTCCATATTGTTTTCCAAGGGGCTAGACTATTTTACAGTCTCACCAATAGTGTAGGAGGGTTCCCTTTTCTCCACATCCTCGCCAACAATTTATTCTTGTCTTTTGAATAGTGGCCATTCTGACTGATGTGGGATACCTCATTGTGGTTTTAATTTGTATTTCCCTGATGATTAGTGACGTGGAACATCTTTTCATGTGCCTGTTGGCAGTCTGTATATTTTCTTTGGAAAATGTTTATTCAGGTCTTTTGCCCATTTTTTAATTGCATTATTTAGTTTTTTGGTGTTGTATGAGTTCTTTATACTTTGAATATTGACCCCATATCAGATATATCATTGGCAAATATATTCTCCCATGCAATCAGCTGCCTTTTTGTTTTGTTGATGGTTTTCCTTCGCTGTCCAGCTTTTTAGTTTGATATAGTACCACTTGTTTATTTTTTCCTTTTGTCTCCCTTGCCTGAGGAGATGTATCCAGAAAAAAATTATTCATGCTGATTTTTATGAGATTCTTGCCTATGTTTTCTACTAAGAGTTTTATGGCTTCATATCTTATATTTATGTCTTTAATCCATTTTGAGTTTATTTTGGGTATGGAGTTAGGAATCTGGTTTCATTCTCTTGCAGGTAGCTGTCCAGTTCTCCCAACACCATTTATCGAATAGACTGTCTTTTCCCTGTTGCATATTCATGGCTCCTTTGTCATATGTTAATTGACCATATATATGTGGGTTTATTTCTGGTCTGTCTGTTCTGTTTCACTAATGAATGTCTGTTTTTGTGCCAGTACCATACAGTTTTAATCACTGTAGCTTAGTAGTATATCTTAAAGACAGGGAGCATGATACCCCCAGTTTTATTCTTTATTCCCAAGATTGCTTTGACTATTCAGGGCCTTTGTGGTTCTATATAAATTTTAGGATTATTTGCTCTAGTTCACTGAAAAATGCCTTTGGTAATGTGATAGGGATTACATTGAATCTGGAAATTGTTTTGGGAAGGATGACCATTTCGACAATATTAATTCTTCCTATCCAAGAGCATGGGATAGCTTTCCATTTGTTTGTCTTCATCAATTTCTTTCATCAGTGTCTTAGTTTTCAGACTATAGGTCTTTCACCTCTTTGGTTAGTGTTATTCCTGGGTGTCTTATTCTTTTTTACATAATCATAAATGGAATTGTTTTCTTTTTTCTCTTTCTTCTAGTTTGTTATTAGTATAAATGCAACAGATTTATGTACTTTGATTTTATATCCTGCAAGTTTACTGAATCCAGTTATTAGTTTTGATAGTTCTTTGGTGGAGTGTTTATGGTTGTCTATATATGGTATCATGTCATCTGCAAGTAGTGACAGTTTCACTTCTTCCTTACCAATTTGGATACCTTACATGTCTTCTTCTCTGATTGCTATGGCTGGGACTTCCAATACTATATTGAATAAAAGTGGTGAGAGTGGGCATTCTTGTCCTGTTCCTGATCCTAGAGGCAAAGCTTCCAGTGTTTCACTGTTGAATATGATGTTAGCTGTGAGTTTGTCATATATGGTCTTTAATGTGTTGTGCTACATTCCCTCTATAACCACTTTGTTGAAAGTTTTTATCATGAATGGATGTTGGATTTTGTAAAATTCTTTTTCAGTATCCTTTGAGATGGTCATATGGTTTTTAGCCCTCCTTTCATTAATGTGGTGTATCACATTGATTGATTTGCAAATATTGTAACATCCTTACATCCGTGGAATAAATCCAATTTAGTCATGATGAATGATCCTTTTGATGTATTTTTTAATTCAGTTTGCAAATATTTTGTTGAAGATTTTTGCATCTATGTTTATCAGGGAAATTGGTCTGTAATTTCCTTTTTTGTAGTGTCTTGGTTTTGATGTTAGAGTAATGCTAGCTTTTTAGAATGAGTTTGGAAGTATTTCCTCTTCTTCTATTCTTTGGAATTCTTTATGAAGGATAGGTATTAACTCATCTTTAAATGTTTCATAGAATTAACCCATGAAGCCATCTGACTCTGGAGTTCTTTTGGTTGGGAGTGTTTTGATTACCAATTCTATTTCATTAATAATAATTGGTCTGTTCAGATTTTCTGTTTTTTCCTGGGTCAGTTTTGGAAGCCTATGTGTCTAGAAATTTATCCATTTCTACTAGGTTGTCCAATTTATTGGTGTGTAATATTTTGTAAAGTTCTCTTATAATTCTTTGAATTTCTGTGGTGTCATTTGTAACTTTTCCTTTTTTGTTTCTGTTTTGGTTTGTGTCCTCTCTCCTTTTGTCTTGATAAGTCTGGCTAGGGGTTTGTCTATTTTGTTTAACTTCTCAATGAACCAGCTCTTTGTTGTCACTGACTTTTTTCTATTATTTTATTTATTTCTACTCCGATTTGTTCTGTCCCTACTTCTACTAAGTTTGGGCTTTATTTGTTCTTTTTTCTAGTTGCTTTAGTTGTAAGGTTAGATGGTTTATTTGACATTGTTCTTGTTTCCTAAGGTAAGTTTGTTGGTATATAGCTAGGGCTGGCATAGTGGAGTCATACGTTAAGTCCATGTTTACCTGACTGAGAAGATGCCCAACTGATTTCCTACAGCACCAGTACCATTTTGCACTCCCAGCAGCAGTGAATGTTGGTCCCGGTTTCTCCACATCCTCTGTTAAACTTGTTATTTTCCATGTGCTTTGCTTTCTCTTGTCTTGCCTATAATAGACCTTCCGGTGGGGGGGGGGGGGGGGGGTAAGGGCTATCTCATGGTGGTTTTGGTTTGCATTGCCCTATCCGTTAATGATATTGAGCATCTTTTCATGTGCCTCTTCACCATTTATGACAGCTTTGTTGAATGCTTTTTCACCATCTATGGAGATGATCATGTAGTTTTGTCCTTCTTTTTGTTGATGGGATGGATGATGTTGATGGATTTTCAAATATTGTAACATCTTTGCATCCCTGGGGTAAATCCTACTTGATCATGATGGATGATCTTTTTGAATTCGATTTGCTAATATTTTGTTGAGTATTTTTACATCTATATTCATCAGGGATATTAGTCTGTAATTTTTTTTTGTGATGTTGTTGCCTGGTTTTAGTATTAGAGTGATGCTGGCCTCATAGAATGAGTTTAGAAGTATTCCCTCCTCTTCTACTTTTTGGAAAACTTTAAGAAGGATAGGTATTAGGTCTTCACTAAATGTTGGATAAATTTCAGCGGTGAAGCCATCTGGTCCAGGGGTTTTGTTCTTAGGTAGTTTTTTGATTACCAATTCAATTTTGTTGCTGGTAATTGGTCTGTTCAGATTTTCTGTTTCTTCCTAGATCAACCTCAGAAGGTTGTATTTTTCTAGAAAGTTGTCCATTTCTCCCAGGTTAACCAGTTTGTTAGCATATAATTTTTCATAGTATTTGCTAATAATTCTTTGTATTTCTGTGGTGTCCATCGTGATTCTTCCTTTCTCATTTCTGATTCTGTTTATGTGTGCAGACTCTCTTTTTTTCTTGATAAGTCTGGCTAGGGGTTGATCTATTTTGTTTGTTTTTTTCTTGAAGAACCAGCCCCTACTTTCATTGATTCTTTCTATTGTTTCATTATTCTCAGTTGTATTTATTTCTGCTCTAATCTTTATTATGTCCTTCCCTCTCCTGACTTTGGGACTCATTTGTCCTAATGTGTTGTTCACTGCCTCTGTCTCCTTACTTATTTTCTGTCTGGTTGATGTGTCCTTTGGAGTGAGTGGTGTGCTGAAGTCTCCTAAAATGAATGTATTGCATTCTATTTCCCCCTTTAATTCTGTTGGTATTTGTTTCACATATGTAGGTGCTCCTGTGTTGAGTGCATAGATATTTATAATGGTTATATCCTCTTGTTGGACTGACCTCTTTATCATTATGTAATGTCCTTCTTTGTCTCTTGTGACTTTCTTTGTTTTTAAGTCTGTTTTGTCTGATACAAGTATGACAACTACTGCTTTTCTCTCCCTATTAGTTTCATGAAATATCTTTTTCCATCCTTTCACTTTTAGTCTGTGTATGTCTTTGTATTTAAAGTGATTCTCTTGCAGTAGCATATAGATGGGTCTTGTCTTTTTATCCATTCAGTGACTGTTTTTTGATTGGTGCATTCAGACCATTCACATTTAGGGCGATTATTGATAGGTATGTACTTATTGTCATTGCAGGCTTTAGATTCGTGGTTACCAAATGTTCAAGGGTAACTTCCTTACTAAGAGTGTAATTTAACTCACTTAGTATGCTATTACAAACACAATATGAAGGTTCTTTTTGTCCCTCCTTTTTCTTTCTCCTCCATTCTTTATATATTAGGCATCATATTCTGTACTCTTTGTCTATCCCTTGACTGACTTTGGGGGTAGTTGATTTGATTTTGCATCTGCTTAGTAATTAATTGTTCTACTTTCTTTACTGTGGTTTAATTTCCTCTGGTGACAGCTATTTAGCCTAGGGAACACTTCCATCTATAGCAGTCCCTCCAAAATACACTTTAGAGATGGTTTGTGGTAGGTAAATTCTCTCAGCTTTTGCTTGTCTGGAAATTATTTAATCTCTTTTTCAAATTTAAATGACAACCTTGCTGGTTAGAGTATTCTTGGTTCGAGGCCCTTCTGCTTCATTGCATTGAATATATCATGCCACTCCCTTCTGGCCTGTAAGGTTTCTGTTGAGAAGTCTGATGATAGCCTGATGGGTTTTCCTTTGTATGTGAACCTTTTTCTCTCTCTGGCTGCTTTTAATAGTCTGTCCTTATCCTTGATCTTTGCCATTTTAATTATTATATGTCTTGGTGTTGTCTTCCCTGGGTCCCTTGTGTTGGGAGATCTGTGCACCTCCATGGCCTGAGAGACTATCTCCTTCCCCAGATTTCACCAATTATCGCCTCAAAGACACTTTCTATCCCTTTTTCTCTCTCTTCTTCTTCTGGTACCCCTATAAATGCAAATCAGAGAGATCCTTTTTTCTCTCTGTACCTCAGCTTCTTTGTATTTCTCTTCTCTAATTTCTATTTCATTTACCATCTCTACTTCATCTAATCTGCTTTAAATCCCTCCATTGTATGTTTCATCTCAGATACTGTATTCTTTAATGATTGAATCTCATCCCTGAGTTCTTGAATATGTTTCTGCACCTCCCTGAGAATGTTTATGATTTTTATTGTGAAATCTCTTTCAGGAAGATTGATGAGTTCAGTTTCACTTGGCCCTCTTTCTGGTGTTTGTGGGAATTTGGTTTGATCCAGGTTCCTTTGGCATTTCACATTTGTATGTGGCACCCTGTAGTGCCCAGAAGCTCTACTCTCTCTCTGGAGCTGCTCAGCCCCTGGAGCAATGGCAGGGGTCTCAGGCAAGCAGTGCTGGTGCCTGTTAGGTGGAAAGAGCTGTTTCCTCCCTCCTGGCTGCAGTGCCTGTCTCCACTGCCAAGGCCAATGGGCTGAGCGCATAGGTAGAAGCCTCTATTCTTTGCATTTGTAGCTGTTCTAGGAGGGGCTTCCCTCTGGCTGGCCTGCCACAATGGCAGGGGCAGCAGGTTTTAAAGCTGGTGCAGGCCGGGAGACAGGCACAGCAGGCTGCATATCATAGTGGGGGGCATTGGAGCTGCATAGCTAGACAGGGGGATTGAGCACCTGAACCTCCTGAAAGTTCCCAACCTGCTGGGAAGAGTGCACCTGGACAATTTTGTCCACCTGTCCTTTCTCCTGAGCAGCAAACTCTGTGCAATCCTTGCCCATTTAGCAGCCTCTCACTGTTAGGAAGTCTCTTAGACTGCCCGCCTTTCTTTTGTCCCAGACCATCTGGATGTGGATCTTTGTTTTCCACAAGCAGCTGAAATCTCAGTCTCTCCAAGTATTCTGCCTCTCTTAGCTCTCCAACCCCACGAATCTCCAGAGCACCATGTAATGTAGGTTTACGCTCCTAGAGCAGATCTCCAGGGCTGGGTGTTCAGCAGTCCCAGGCCTCCACCCACACCCTGGTCTTTTTCTCTTCCTGCCTCCATTGAGCTGGTGTGGGAGAAGGGCTTGGGTCCCTCTGGATCACGGCTTTGGTACTTTACTCTGTTTCATGAGGTCTGTTCTTTTCTCCAGGTGTATGCAGTCTGGCGCAGCCTTCTTTCCTGTTGCTCTTTCAGGATTAGTTGTATTAACTACATTTTCATATTATATGTTGTTTTGGGAGGAGGTTTCTGTCTCACCTCTCACACCACCATCTTTAATCCCTCCAGTTTGCCCATTCTCCATATATTACTTTTTAGATGAAAGTAAAACTAATATTATATATAGAATGGTGCACTAGCCCCCGTTTAAGACCCTCCTCTCAACATGTGCCCTGTACCCTTCTTGTGTTGTTTCTGTTTGGTTCTTTAGAGACAGAAACAAACATCTTGCTATTAGAACTGGGCCATATCAAAAAGGGAGAGCTCTAATCCTGAGGATTTTTGGTGTTGCAGACTCACTCTTTGTACAGTCCCAGGCTAGGCTAGGGTAGAGGAAACACTCATTTATCAAGAGCATACTGTTTGCCAAGTCTTGGACCCTGCATTTCTCCACAACATGGTTCACTCAATTTTTGAAACAACCTTTTTACTTGGATAGAACTGTTCCAGTTTTACAGATGAGGAAGAGAAATCCTGGGGAGTTTACAGAATTAGATTAAACTCCCAGGACTCTTAGGTGGCAGATGTGGGATTCGAATCAAAGTCATTTGAACTCCAGAACCTCTGATACTCCCATTGCTCCCATGCTCTGAGAACACTGAGAGTATGAAAACATCTGTCAAAAGCCCTTTCTAACCTGCTACCTAGACCTGGCAGAGGGGTCTCATCTTTCTCTGGACTCTCTTAGGTGGTTGAGTTGTTCCCAGATGCTCCTTACAGATATTGAGGCTCACAGGGAAGGTTCATAGTCTGTGCCAGGGTCCTTCTCCATGTTGACTTGGACCCTGGCATAGTCCATCTCTCCATAGGAGCTCTTCACAGAGAAGGGCATTGCCTTTTATCCCAAGGCTGAACTTACAGCCAAACCAAATATGCTCATACTTTTGGATTTCATTGTAGACCTTCTCACCTGGTGAATCATTTGGGGTTAAAGCTCTCAGTGACAATTGTGTAAGAAAACATTTTACTCTACAGTGGATGATTTCTGTGTGTGTAGCTCTAAACCACTATAAGGTGATTTCCAAGGATTGTTAACATATCAGACCCACTCAGGTTATTGGTCAAGGATGATGCTTTGTTGAGCATAAAGATGAGAGGAGAGTTAGCTTACTTTCCAGCATGGAGGTTGACCTGTAGCAACTGGAAGGACGAATCCAAACACCATGGAGTGGAGAACACATTTGCCAGTATGTTTTTTCTGAATGATGTGCAGTGCAAAAATGCCTCCTCCTCATCAATCTGGGAGTTCTAGGCCTCAGAACTAATTACATCTTTGGGCTCATATGCTTTTCCTACAGGATTGTCACACAGGAAGACTTTGTGGTCACAAAGTACAGCCAATGTCCTTCATTAGTTTCTTTGCTCCCTACTGGCTTGGGGATCATTATTTTGATTTCTTGATGTGCCATTCATATATGATTCCTTTTTCTCTCCTTGGATCAGTAAATCAGGGATCATGGTTTCTGTCAAGAAGTATTAGACAAGCTCTTGACCATGATGTGAGGACCTACATCAAGGGGATGCACTGGAGAAAGAGAATTCCATCCGGATGGTGCCAGAGAGTCCATGGAAAGGATTTAAGAAGGGTCATGACCAAGTCAGGTTTACTTTTAAAAAGAAATAATTTAGCAAGCAGTACGAAGCACAGAGTGGGAGCTGAGAGACCAGGTCCCTAAGGCCTTCATTATTTTCCTGCATTGCTGCAATATTCCCCAGTAGCGGTGAGGGTAAAAAGTAAGGGATAGTTAGAGATATTAAACAGAAGGAATCAAGAGAACTTGGTCACTGGAGAAAGAGCAGGAGTAAATCAGATAAGGGGAAATCTAAGGGGGATGCCTGGATTTCTGATGTGGGTGATAGTAAGAGAACATAGGGAGAGGATCTGATACGGCGAATATGAGATCAGGCATTCAGTTTCAGACAACTTGAGTATCAAGTGCCTTTGGGACCATTAGTGGAGATTTCAAGTAGGTAGATGAATTTACAGTTAGGGTCTGAAGCTCAAAGAAGACATTAGGGGCTAGAGATACTAATTTTGGACTTGTGAGGTAGGTGGGAAATGGAGACATGGGTTTGACTGAAATAGGTTATGAAAGAATCTCGGAGGGACACCTGCATGTAAAGGACGCCTAGAAGCAGGATTCTGAAAAAGTAACTGGGGAAGTGGCAAACAGGTAGGAGAATGATCAGGAGAGTGATCACAGAACCAAGAGAAGACATGGTTTCAGGAAAGGATCCAGCAGGTATGTGCTCAGTCAACTAAGATTTATTCAGTGACTATTATGTTCCTGAGGAAAGCTCAAAGAATTAAAAAGAAAAGATATTTTCCCTGATGGAGCTTACATTCAACTGGGAGGAATCAGAGACAGACTAACTAATTAAATAAATAAATGCTAGAGTATGAAAGACATTTGGTGGAAAGGACCAGTGAAAGGGTGTCAGGAGTTTTGGTTGGGGGGAGTGCAGTTGAAATGGGGTAATCATAGTAAGCCTCCTTGAAAAAGAAATATTTGAGCAAAGACTTGAAGGAAGTGAGACATGAGATGAGTGGATATCTGAGGGAAGTTTTCCACTCAGAAGGAACAGCCATCACAGAGGCTCCTAGACGAGCACAGAAACATGCTTGCAGTGTTTGTAGAATAGCAAGGAACCAGTATATCTGGCACAGAGTGAAGGGGAGAAGGGAAAGGAATAAGATAACAAGATCACGGGGTGGTAAACACAGTGGAGGGCCTTGTAAGTCATCATAAGGACTGTGTCTTTATTCTGAGAGGAAGATGGACCCATGAAAGAATTTTTATTTATGTTGTCATGTCAAGACTGTAGTTAAACATGCAATGGGAGAGGCAAGGACATCAGTTGACAGCCTACCGCAACAATCTGAGCAAGAGATGAAGAAGCCTTAGGTCAGATTGGAAGCAGTGAAGGTGGTGAGAAGTGATCAGATTATATACACATATATATATTCAGACACTCATACACACATTCACAATCATGTAGATTTTTTAATCAGCCTTGTTAAAGTATAATTTAGTTACAATAAAATTACCTGATTTTAATTGTATAATTCTATTTATGGGTCAGTCATGTCTTATATGGGTTCTATAATGTTTCCAGCTAAAATAAATTGAAATAGCTGAATTTTCCCCAAGTGTATTGTCTTATAGTTTTAAGAGTATTACCCAATAGCTTTGGCAGTATAAGAAGAGACTTGGTCACTATTAAAGAACTGGTTATTTCAGCCCAAGATTGATGAAGACTTGAAATACAAATGTGAGTCATGGGTTTGCTTTGCACAGCACACGGCCTCACTAATACAGAGAGCATTACTGGATGCTATCCCTAGATTCAAGGCACTGGTGTTAAGTGATCAAAGATTTCTTGTTTTGGGACACAGATGGGAAAAAATTGGGGTGCATACTCACACTGCATACTTTACCAACTAAGGCTCACCAGGACTTGTCCTACACAGGACCCAAAGAGGAGCTTTAACAATGGCCACAGTATTATGGAAGAAACACTTCTCTGCACTTGGACTGCCAGCCAAAATTCATGCAGAGCAGTGGCTCTATTGAAGGTATTCCGGTTGCAAGTGGATGAGTCACCCCAGTGCACTACCCAAAGCCCACTACGTGGGACAGGTATGGATGCTGCAGATAGAGATCAGTAGAGTGGCAAGCACAGTAAAATTTGGTACAGGATGAGCAGAAGGCAGTAGCAGAAGTGCTTGACACGGGTGTATGGAACGCCACCAGATGCCACCCAAGTGTCTAGGGTCCAGAGCCCCTATGGGATGTAGAGAATAACCATAATTTGTGAGGCCTTCCAGGTATTGCTCCCTCCCCAGTTCAGTAGGCGAGGGTACTAGTTGAAACTAGAGCTCCAGCAATTGAGCTAGTAGGGCTGAGCTGTGGACTAAGGCATTTACCATCATTTGGGACTTTGTTTCCTCACATTGTTGTGGCAAAGGAAAATGCCTTTAAAAATTTTTTTCGATGGAAGATACTGGTAATTTGCAAACATATAGGAAGGATTCCTACTTCGTTTACTAGAGATATAATAGTTGGAGGAAGCCTCCCAGTCAAGGTTGGAAGGATATGCGGCTCATAGCAGAAGAGAGAACACAGTGACTCGTGCACATGCGCAGTAGAGAATTTGGCTAAAGGCTAACTACTGCGATTCTCATTCACTTGCCCATTCATATTCAGACATGCCTCTTTTGCTTTCAACATGGAGATTCAGTGAGAGAAATAAGGCTTATGTGTAAATGCAGTGAACTAGAAAGCAGCCAAGCAACAATTTGGTAAAATATATAATTCATTCGTAGGAGATATAGTACCACTGTGTATCCACTTAGAAGAAGGTGTCAAATGATATACACATACTCCAGAAGGAACCCTATGCCCACTGTACAAGTAATACCCGGGGAACAAACCTCCAGCTTGCTAAATCTCTGGTGTTTTTGTCTTGAGTCTTGAGGCCTCAGAGGGTTTCTGACAAACCTGACTCCCAATAGATGCATCTAGAAGCTTTCAGTGAACTTTACTGTCATTTAGTCACATTTGGGGGTAGTTTCTAAGAGAAAAGTTGTTTTTATCAAAAATGTCCCCAGTGCCTCACAAAGTAGGAGCTCAAGAAATGCTTTTCAAATGAATGACACAGTAATGTGGGTTTGGAATCTCTTCTGTGACTTGTGGACCTTGATACCACATATAAGATAAAAACTAAGCATTTATGCAGATGGCCTTACTAATTCAGAATTTTCCAGGCAGAAGGATGAGCAAAAATAAATTTGTTACATGTGATTCCTTTTGGCAGTTTTCTTTCATCTGTCCCTTGGACCTGCCAGGCTCCTGCTGTGCACTGAGTATGCACACTGGCCTCTCTGAGCTATTCCATGGAAAAACCAGATGGGAAATCTGGGTCTGAGTTACTTAGTGGCAGAATTTGCAGGACATTTCCCATATTGTTCTCAGGGCCAAGCATTTCCTGGCCTTAATCCTGTGAGAGTGCTACACACCAACCTGTGAGGTATGTAAAGTGGCCAATACCACAGGGGTGGGTAGGAAGGTGACAGAACAGAGAAACACCAGCTCATTGATGTTTGTCATTTTTATTTGCAATACTTTAGGTCCAAGTTTCAAACTGCAATATTTTTACACTCAAGACACAGTCATGCACAATCCATATTTCAATTTTCTATCGCTTCAACCACAATTTAAAGTAACAAATTTGGAAACAAAAGTCCTCAAAAAGATCAGATGCTGAGGTCAGAAGGATGGAACCATACCATCAGCAGTTCTACAAAAGAAATAACTTACTGGAAAAGAAAACAAACAAAAAGACCATAAACACCTTTAATCCAAAGTTACAGGAGAATTCACTACACATGGGTTTACAGATAACACATTTTAACAAAAGTAATGCATGGCCAAATGGGATACAATTGTGATAAACAATGAAAATGTAGATCCTCCTCAGCTTGTTTTGTCTGGATACCATGAATATAATCCCAGTGGACATCAGTGCTCTGTGATCTGGCTCCTCCTGGCTGATGCACTGAGATTTAAAATTCAACCCACTAAATGGTTACAGGATTCTGGAAAAGGTCTTACCATCACTAAGAATATGGTGTATGCGGGTCCATAAAGCACACCACATACAAGCACACACACTCAACTCAAACTTTGCACTCAGGGCTGGTTGGCACTCTGATGTAGGCAGGACATTGGGACTAAGTGAATTTCAGTTTACCTTCCCTCTAGCAGCGTACTCTTGGGGAGCTGCCATCCAATATGCTCTCTCTGGTTCCCAACAAGTAGATATGTCAACACACCTTAATGGTGTTAGCATGTAATCCCTTTTAATTTGTCACTCTGCATGGGTTCTGACATCTGGTGCCATTTATGTAGCGAGCCATAAAGCCCGGCACTGCACCACAGGAAAGGAGAGGCCCAAGTATACTTCTATCCTAGCAAGTGTGATAGTGTATTTGCGTTCCAGTCGCAAATACTGGCCACAGCTTAACGAAAACCAGACTTTACATACCGAGCGCATGGAAAATGAAAACTGGGAACACTCCGAATAGAGACACAAAAACAAGAGCAAAAAAAACCACTGTGAAGGAATTGGAAGGCTGCCACAAGTTTTATCAACATTCCCGAGAGTTATTAGAGCTTCACCTATAGTCCTATTGCTTAGCGCAACATAAGAAACCCAGGCTTAAGCACGTAGTATTTGCCTCACTTTAGCAGGCTGAATTTGCAAGGCAGCCTCTAGTGCCACTGAAGGTACAGCTTATGGAAAGCCCCTGGGGGCTCACCTCGTCCCATACCCCCGTTTTACAGATGAGAAAACAGCCATGAAAAGGTTACGTAACTTGCACCAAGTCACACAGTAAGTTAGTAATGGAGCCTGTATTACAATCCAGGTCTCCTTACTCCTACGCTAGTACTCCTTCCACTACGTCTGACTGGTTCTCTATAATTGCTGTTGGTTTCCTGTTTGGTACTAAATCAGGTGAACATGGTACCTGCCTTACTGTTGGTTATTATGGGATAGCACTCACCTCATGGCAGCTTCCAAAGGAGACTCAGATGGCACAAACCAGTTTTCATAAGTTAATCTTGCACATTTGACTGTATTACATGGCAGTAACTACTACTTGCATTACAGTATAACTTGTACATAGAAGTGTGCACATGGCGGTAATATCTCAGTTCCCGCTTGTAGATTCAGTTGGATATTGTTTAATATTAAACAGACATTCCCAAAGCATGAGGAGTTGGGTTACATTCGTTTGTTCTTAAAGGAGTGTGGGATCAGAAAAGGAGTGAAAAAATTAAAGCTAATCAACAGAAAGATTATATCAGAAACAAATCTCTCATGAAAACTTCTTTCTTAGAAAAAATATTTCCATTATTTCCAAGGTCCCATTTATTTCCTTCCCAATGCACATGCAAATATATGTTCAGAATTGTGTGTTAAGTTCACTCAAAATCCCAGGCCTATGAGACTGTCAATTTACAAATGCTGAATTTCAGTTCTCTTGCTCAGAAACCAGGAGAAGCTTGCATCACCAGTCATGCCTTTCTTTAACCAAATATTAACTGCAAGTAGCTCAGAAAAGGACCATGAGATTCAACCAGGGGATGGCAAGGTTAAGACTCCCATAAGTGTTTTTACATTGAGAATAGCCAATAAAAAGCCTGTGGGTTCTCAAGATATAAGGTCTGCTCTCGGTGAGACTGAGTAACATCAGAGGCCACTACCTCATTATAAAAGTCTTCTCCTCAAATTTCTTTGGTGAGTTAGAAGGAACTGCCTGTGTTTTGGTAGGTGTCTCCCTTTTTCTCTTTAAAAATGACAGTAGTTACTGCATACAAACTATCATCAGGCAATACAGGAAGCACGTGGAAGGCATCTCAAGCCACAGCTGCCAGGACTGTGACTGAATGCCAACAGGCAAAAGCAGATCTCAATATTTGTCTTAATATTTTCATAGTGAGCTTCTAATTGCAGGGCATAACTCCTACTGAAATCGATGGGACTTGCCCTACCGGTCACTGAAAGAAGAATCCTACCTGAATATCATATCCTGTTGGACAAGGAAATGGTGGGAGCTGGGAATTTTATCTGTGTATTCTTCCAAAATTCAACTTGAAAATCTGCTAAAATGACCCAGAAAAGTGATACCTGAAACAGATGTTATCAAGGAGGCTAGTCAAATGTCACCCTTCCAACCTAGATTAACCCAAGCAGAAACCTTGATGCCAAAGCCAAGTGGAGGGCAGCCAGTTTTAAAGCAGAAGGATGTGTTTGGATTGTAATAGTGACGTCTCCCTAGCTTTAACTTATAGATAATAGTCCCCTAAGAAAGCACATGCCGTACCCAAGCCTGTGCCAACCTCAGCACCCAGGCAAATATAGAGCCTATGGAATAACTGTAACTAGCAAGTATCTGTGCCCTGCATGCTCTGGGCTCTGGCCAGACAGTGTCTGCTTCTGGCATCTTTTCTAGGTTCCTATAGTCCCCTTTCTGATGTTTATTCATTACAAAGCAATACTGTAACAAAATTGAAGAAAATTTTTAAAGCAAAAAAGAATTTCACATAATCCCACCACCCTAACACACTGATTTCAATTATCTGTGTTTCCAGTCTTTGTACATATGCACACTTCTTTTACATGGTTGTAATCCCTGTTTATGTTATTTATAAGTGATTTTATAGATGCTCTCTGAGAACTGGCAGCCTCATTAGAAATGAACAACCCATTGAGCAAAGGAATATAATTATTTACATGATCTTTGAGCTGAGAAATATCCTTTATAAACAAACATCTCAAACTATCAAAACAACTATACAGACAACAGGAAGCAATTTCATATTTCTTTTTCCCTTAGCAATGGAATGTGCTTCACAGGGGAGAGATAGACGTGGGGATCAAGTGGTTAAACTCAAACACTAGGGTGCAATTCACAAGCCTGAAAGAAATCTGAATAACACAGTTAAAGAATAAATACTTGAGTTAAGTCTTCTTACGTGACTTGGCCATCCAGTAGCCAAAATGGAACATGGACACACAAATATTTACAATGACACATAGACAAGATCAGCAAGAACGAAGTCATTACCCATCATGGTGACTGATTTGAGGGGATTATGTCACCCAAAAATCCTCATGGGATTATGACAACGCACCGGATCCTCACTACAACATTAATGTTCTTTTCTTTCTTAAATAAATAATCTCTACTGTGCTTCTCACCCTTCCCTGACTTTCTCATGGCCCTCTCCCTATCTCAGGACGTTTTAGAATCAACATTCGACTATGTGCCCCCATTATCTCAGGGCACACTAACAACTTTAAAGATCTGGGTAGACTCACCTGTGTCAAGATGGGCTTAAAAAAAATCCAGGGAAAGGGAATAAACTATTAACCATCTGGAGTCCAAGCTGCTCAAGTGTACCCAATGTGAATCATTTAGCATCATTTTGGCAGAAGGAACAGCCTCTCTCTAATACTTCTTAGAAATATACATAACTCTCTAACATGGGTAAGGGTCTTTAGAAGCTGTTCTCTTTTAAAAATTTACACAGATATAAATTTTTAAGAGTAAAACCTAC
The DNA here is from genome assembly GCF_040802235.1 of Manis javanica. Taxonomy (NCBI): domain Eukaryota; kingdom Metazoa; phylum Chordata; class Mammalia; order Pholidota; family Manidae; genus Manis; species Manis javanica. The sequence goes on along the minus strand of NC_133174.1, from coordinate 101,996,212 downwards.
TGGGATATATGATCGTAAAATCTTGGTACAATGGGGTCTAGCCATTACCTGGCCCCTCATTGCTAATATGCTGAATGAAAGCATAAAAGAGCAGACATTTCTCTGCCTACAATGATCTAAAAGATCACTGCTCCAGGGCTCCTCCCACCAGAAAACAAAACCAAACCAAAGGCCTTCATGAAATATAAGGGATGCTAACTGACAACTAGAGTTTCCCAACCAGGTTTGGGGCTTTCTCCACTGGCATGGCATAGTTAGCAATGTAGTAAATTCTATTCGTATTCCAGGTATTATTTTATTGAATTCCCTGGCACTATGAATGGAAAATTTTTAAAAATACTTAATTTAAGTGAAATAAAAATTAAGGCCCCTTTCTCTCATCAGAGCAGTGTGGCATTAAAAATTTCAGGCCCAGCCAACTTTTTGCAAAGTATAACATAGCATGCTTCAAATTAATATTACCATTTGATTTTCTTTTCACATTTGTTGTTTCCCACTGTGGACATTTTGGGGGAGAGGGCCAAGCTCCTCCCAAACTTAATAGTCAAAGAAAACAAAAGGAACCTAGGAAATCCACGAGTAGTGTCATCTCCTAAACATAAAAATGTACACTATGTGATTAGCAGAAACTCTCTAAAAAAGTGCTTTCATTTTAAGGAATTGATGGATGGTTAGATGGATAGATGTACCTCGGCAGAGAAGGAGCGAGGCCCATGTCACTGATCTCTTTCTCCCTCTTGCTGAGTGTAGATGTAGATAGGTTCTATTCAGATTCTTGATATACTACAAATCAAGACACCTATAGCACAAATTATTAGCTTTTCAAAGGCTTAGAGAAACAATTTTGCAGAATTTATAAAACTGACAATACACTTGAAAGAGAAGCATACCCTTTTCTACACAGACACCCTCCAGATATTTTTCTTCTCTCAGAAGACTCAGGAAGAGCCAACTGTTGAATTTTAAAGGACTAGACACATGGTGAAATAGTAGTCAAATCTTCACATTTTCTCCAAGCCCCAAAAGGAATTCAGTTGGATTGATTCTTCTTAGGTTATGTAATTGCAAACCCTACTTATTTTCACTGGAGAACTTATGGATTTTTATGAACATGTCTTTGAAATTCAAAGCCCAAATGACTAACTATGAACACACCATATCTTAAACAGAAATTGGTGATACTTAGGGAAAATGGAAACAAGTACTTAAAGTGGAATGTTGATTGGAATTAGTTTTCACTGACTTCCCATTTCTTATAGAGTTGAATGCTTACAATATCTCTACTCTCCAGATCTTTTTCTAATTTCTAGAATGTTATGCTGTCAAAGGAAATAATTTCTATTATGAGCAAATGTTGCCTAATGGGTCTATTTCCTCCTGATGTGCCTATTTCACAATGCATATGTTCTACAATCACAAGAGGGGATTACATTAGTTATCTCTATCTTTGTGTACTTTCTGCCCAACAAGGATTTCAGTATTGCACACATTTGTTTTCCTTTTGGCTCTTAGAGAAAGTCCCATCTTTGTTTAAGTATGGTTTCTCCAAAAGGACTTCCTAGGTTCAGGACCTGGACTCACCCATCAAGGGTGCGAGTCTGGGTGTGTCCTTTTCCAGGCATCATGATGAACAAGCTGGTCTATATAAATGATAAATCAACTACCTCTTAAGCCTCACTGTGACAGGGTTTCACCATTTGAGCTGTATTAAGAATGACAGTTTTCAAAAGCCCTTCCTGAACATACGTATTCCTCTCTGCTTTTAGAAAATGTCTTAAAAGGACCTTTTCCAAGATAAATGCAGGAAAATGGGTACACAAACCAAGCCACCACTATAGAGGAAGAATAAAAAATTGCAACTCTATTAGGGCATGGACTTCCACATGTTCACACAGTACTTGCTCTGGGTGTTTTTTTGTTTTGTTTTGTTTTGTTGTGTTGTGTTTTTTATTTTTTTTTGTTTCGTTTTTAGGTGTTTTTTTTTTGCTTTCTTTTTAAAAAAACTTTTGACATCTTTTTACTGGACATCTAATGACAATGCAAGTGAAAAACATCACATTGGGTAAGGAGTTTTGAAGATGGTTCAAATGCAAGAGGGACTACTCTAACTTAAAAACAAACACAACACTATGAAGAGGGAGTGTGCATCTTTGAGAAACCTTTTTTCTTCAAAGTGAATGCACAAAATGAGGGGATTCACTACTGGCTCTTTCGCTTCACGGTGGAAGTGACCACTTTACGGCCACTTCGACATTGCTGCCCTGGTTTGGGCGGCGATTCAGGCTTACAAATAAATTACATAATCTGAGGGAGTAGGAAAAAGGCTTATAAGAAGTTTCTATTCATTTGAAAGTTAAAGAACCCCCACCCCATTTGACTGTCTTTTCTTCCATCTTTCCTGCAGCAGAGTTTTATTTCAGTCTTACTCAGGAGGGAGATGGTGTGGGCTAAGGCTTGCTGTCCTAGCGGCTGCTGTTCTTAATTGCTTCCTTTGCAGCGATAATCAGAGGAGTCAGGCTGGAGAGAGGCTTGGCTAATTTTAAAAATGGATGCTGCAAAAGGAAAAAAAAAGAATTACTGGAATCCTTTCCTCTAACAAGTATATTACTTTACATTTTCAAGCAGCCCTTTTCTCATTAAAATGTATTTTGAGCATGCAATTCAACATTTTATTAAAAATAGTGCCAGCTTTTGTCCTTCAGATGTTTTTGTCCTTCAGTGTCATGGAATCCTCTGGAAGCTAACTGGCAGAGCTAGACACTCAGAGGAGGGGTCCTGTAAAATCCCATTGTGTTTGTGACAGTTGACTTTCTGATGTTCTTCAACTGATGAATTTATCAGGAGCAGCTCTTAGGCTTTGAAAACTCTCTTTGGTTGACCTTGACCCTGAAATTATGGCTTCTTAACTGCTAAACCCAGTAGCTGTGACTCCACCATTTTTCTTCTGGCCAATCTGCAGTACTTAATATGAATGAATATCACTTCCCTCTTTGAAATGTTTTCCTCCTTTGGGGCCTGTGACATTCTACTGTCTGGGTTTTCTCCCATGTGCCTGTTCACTGACTATTCCATCTTCTTTCCTAGTTTCACTGCTTCCTCCCATCTCCAACATACCAGAACATGGCTCTCATCATCTCTTTTTCTGATTTAATTTGAGAGCTCATTTTCTTTCATGGTTTTGACCTCTCATCAGCTTTATTAGGGATGACTCACAAATCTCTGTTGTGTGAGCTGAGGTCTTTCCTGAATTCTGGTCCTATCTCTCCAATTGCCTGCTGGATATTTCCTTTTGAATGTCCTTCTGTCACCTTGAATTAAATGTTTAAGTATACGTTAAAGTCTCCCGAACAGGCTACTCTTGCAGGATGTCAGTTAAAGGGGCTTTGGAGTCAGAGCACCTGGATTTAGTCCGCTCCTCTGCTTATCACAATGGCTAAATGAGGTAAGGTAAGGACAGTTCCTCTGAAGCTACAGAGAGGTGAAGAAATGTTAACCATTGTATTATCCTCTAGGACTTTGGCTTTTACTGAATGTTATCATTGGTTTGATATTCTGAAGTCATCTTTTTCTTCCTCTCCCTTATGTTCTACAATCAGCTACCAAGTCCTTTCTTCTTAATGTCTCTTACAATTATGTCTCACCTTCCCTCATCCAGTCTTTTAGTCAACTTAATCCTGAACTGTAAGAATAACTCCCCCTTGATCTTTCAGCCTTCATTTTTTCCCACTTCTAATTTGTACTGCAAAACACCAGATTAATCTCCCTAAACAAAGCTTTCGGCATGCGTGTCCCTCCAATGTCTTCAGTGTTTCCCACTGCTTACAGCCCCAACTCTTCACCCTGGTGTTCAAGGCCCTCCACAGCTCTGTCTCCTGTAGCTTCCACACTTAAACTCCTTATTTTGACTCTTTGCTTCAGCTATTTTACTTTCTGTTTTCTGTTCCCTTCAACCTTGCCCACATGCCTTTGGTCACATTATAACCTGTCCATCTGAAATCCCCTCTCCCCTTTTCCTCAACATATCTGAAGCTAATCTGTCCTACAGGGCCCAGCAGAACTCCTTCCTGTTCACATTTTTTGATCACCTATAGCCTACAGAATATTTCTCTAATCGACCATGGTGTTTACTGTTTAAACAGCCACTGCGTTTGATTGAGTCTCTAAACAACTTTTCATTATTTTTTCACATACCCAAGGAAATTGTGAACTTCTGAAGTGAAGGAATCCTGCTTTTAAGAGGTTTATATCATCATTGCACTTAAGCTTTGCAAACAGAAGTTGATCAATAAATACCAACTGATGGACAGAGAACTGATTTAGGCCATACAGAAAGGCCCAGGAATACTCAAGACCTGTGTCTTTTCTCAAGCCTTCTAATAGTGTGAATGTCCTGCATCTCTCTCCTTTCTAACCTCTAAAAGGGCAGTGATAGGCTAGAGTCAGAGAAGGAAGATATAGCGACTTAAGGCGATACAAAGGTTATAACTATCATGTGTAAAATGAAAAGATGCAACAAACTGTTCAATTTAGACACAAAATGTAGTCTTACATCACTTGTCTGACTGATTCAGATAAAAGTACTATTGGTGAAGAAACTAACTAGATACGTGATTCAATTATCTATGTAACCACATAGCTACATTAACAGAACCTGTATCTTCCCTTACCCTTGGGATGTGTATGTGGGGTGGCAGCAGGGGTGAGAAGATGTGGAAGTGGAGCACTCAAAAGTTCAAGTTTTTCATTTGTAATCTGAGACTAGACTAACTAGAGGACTAATAAAGGGCCATCCCAGATTTGATATTTTAGGGCCCTATGACAGCCTGTGAAATGCTCATAGGTAGCAGAAAAGATGTAGTCTCCTCAATTCCTCCAAATCAGTTTATTTATCCCAGATGTGGTTTGGGTTGAGGGTGGGGGCAGGAATTTTTGGCCTGGGTGTGGCTCTGTCTCTGGATGAAGTTCAGGAGCAACAAGAACAGATTTTTTTTTCTTTTTGGTTTAGAATAGAATGGATCTGTGGTTAACACTCCATATAACCAATTGTTGTACATTTTATTTAACTAGAAGAAGTGTTCAAAGCCACAGAACAAGCATTCACTGTTCCTGGGTGTTACAGGGTTTGGTATGTGTTCCAAAGGAACAGTCTCCCATGGTGGAGCTGTATGTGTGATCCTGGGCATGTGTGGCTTTAACAATAAAAATACATCTTTCCCTCTAAATTGGTTGGTGCATTTGTGTGGTGGAAAGTCAAATAATCCAGGGCTCAGATCCCAGTTCTGCCAATCAGTAGCTCTGTGAGCCTCAGTTTCTATATCTGTAATATGAGCTAATAACACCTACCCTAGACTTGTTCAAGATTAAATGAGATAGTGTGTGTAAAGAATTTGGCACAGAATAGGTACTCATTGTCATCATATATACTAATCCCTGAGAGCCATGAAAAGGACAAATGGTTACAGAGGCACTCACCACTGGATGGTACTCACCCAGGCAAGCAGTTGCCTGCCATTTGGCATCACAAGCAAAGGGGCTTTGACCAGTAAAGCATTAGAGTAGCAAATGCCATGGAAATAATTGCATAGTTATGTAGAGAATTACCTCCGGCCAAGAGCACCTGCATACAACATCCAGGGGCACAAGTAAAGTTTAGAACAGAACAGCAACACCAGAGGCTCACAGTTTTTTTTTCCTTGCAAAATAAGACTCCAGGAAGAACAAAAGAGATTTACAGATTTAACCGCCAACTTCTCAGAAGCAAGGCAACATGCCAATCAATCATGGTTTAGATACATGCCTCTACTTATGTGCCTGTGGCCTAAAATTAAATGGTTATAGCCTAACTCTAACTAGACATCTCTTGACAGAGCTCTCTTACTATAACACACTGAGATGGAAGAGCTCAGTATAATGACTCTTTCTTTGTAATTGTCCTATTTTGTTTTCACCTGCAAGAGCTCCTTGGCAGATCCTCGCCTATCCACATCCATCTCAAGACAGCGATTTAAAAAGTCACGGAATACAGCCGACAGTCTCTCAGGATTCTGGAGCTCTGGGGTTCCATTAGTGGCTATCAGATATAATGCCTGCAGAAAACAGAAAGAAATCCATTCAGCACATACACATTAGGATCATGAGTTCACACAGAAGGTACAAATCCAGTTTCTCCTCTCCTAGTTTATCCTCTGGGTCTTAAAAATTCCATTTTAGAGAATGACACTTGAAGTATATTCCAAAGTTATTACAACATTTAGAAATGATTACCTGTGGCAGTAACTGAGGTGATAGTGAAGTACCCCACCCCCCAAATTTGGAAATAAAGTTACAAGGTTGTCCTCTGAGAGTTAAGCCAGTAAAAATCCATGCATGATGAATGTGTGATGAACCACTTAGCATACTAAGCCAAGGAATTGCCTGTGAATCTGTGGCTGTAAAGATTTGAGGAATATGCATATATCCAATCCTTTTGAACTGAGTAGAACCTTCAGAAGGCACAGTTGCAAAGGTGATTGTAATTTACTAAGTGTTTGTCTTTATTGAAGAATATCAGTGAGAATGTCAGGGATGAGCAGAGCATGCTATAGAATTAGAGAACCAAAAATACAGTGAAGCTCAAAAAACCAGAAGTTGGCAGTGCCTGATGAGAGTGAACCTGTGAGGACCCAGAACTCAAGTACTTTTGTCCTGTGGCAGATGTAGCCTCAGAGATTTTTTTTTTTAGAAAGCAATATTTCTTTTTATTAAAGTATCATTGATATACAATCTTATAATGGTTTCACATAAACAACACTGTCATTTCATCATTCACCCATATTATCAAGTCCTCCCCCTCACCCCCCCTGCCATTGCAGTCACTATCACCTTAATATCCTATAGAGTTATTACTTGTCTTCTCCATGCTGTACTGCCTTCCCTGTGACCTACCTATATTGTGATTGAATTATACTGCCCCTTAGTCCCCTTCTCCCTCCCCACCCACACTCCCCAAACCCTCCCCTTTGGTAACCCCTAGTCCCTTCTCGGTGTCCGAGCATGCTTTTTTATTCCTTCAGTTTTGTTTTTTGGTATCATTAATCTACAATTACATGAGCAACATTATGGTTACTAGACTCCCCCCATCAGCAAGTCCCTACCACATACCCCATCAGAGTCACTGTCCATTAGCATAGTAAGATGGTATCAAATGACTACTTGCCTTCTCTGTGTTGTACAGCCCTCCCTGTGCCCCCCACCCCACATTATGTGTACTAATCGTAATGCCCCATTTTCACCCTTGTTCCCTCCTTTCCCACCCATCCTCCCCAGTCCCTTTGCCCTTGGTAACTGTTAGTCCATTCTTGGGTTCTGTGAATCTGCTGCTGTTTTGTTCCTTCAGTTCTTTTCTTTGTTCTTATAATCCACAGATGAGTGAAATCATTTGACACTTGTCTTTTTCTGCCTGGCTTATTTCACTGAGCATAATACCCTATAACTCCATCCATGTTGTTGCAAATGGTAGGAATTGTTTTCTTCTTATGGCTGAATAATATTCCATTGTGTATATGCACCACATCTTCTTTATCCATTCATTTACTGTAACCTAAGCAACACTTAGGTTGCTTCCAATTCTTGGCTATTGTAAATAGTGCTGCGATAAACATAGGGGTGCATCTGTCATTTTCAAATTGGGTTCCTGCATTCTTAGGGTAAATTCCTAGGATTGGAATTTCTGGGTCAAACGGTATTTCTATTTTTACTTTTTTGAGGAACCTCCATACTGCTTTCCACAATGGTTGAACTAATTTATATTCCCAACAGCAGTGTAGGAGGGTTCCCCTTTATCCACATCCTCACCAACATTTGTTGTTGCTTGTCTTTTGGATGGTGGCAATCCTTACTGGTGTAAGGTGATATCTCACTGTGGCTTTAATTTGCATTTCTCTGATGATTAGTGAAGTGGAGCATCTTTTCATGTGTCTTTTGGCCATCTGAATTTCTTCTTTGGAGAAATGTTTGTTCAGATCCTCTGCCCATTTTTTTGGTATCATTAATCTACAATTACAGGAGTGACATTATGGGTACTAGACTCCTCCCATCACCAAGTCCCCCCCACATACCCCATTACAGTCACTGTCCATCAGCATAGTAACATGCTATAGAATCACTACTTGTCTTCTCTGTGTTGTACAACCCTCCCTGTTTCCCTTCCACCTACATTATGTCTGCTAATAGTAATGCCCCCCTTTTTTTGTTCCCCTTATCCCTCCCTTCCCACCCATCCTCCCCAGTCCCTTTCCCTTTGGTAACCCGTTAGTCCATTCTTGGGTTCTGTGAGTCGGCTGCTGTTTTGTTCCTTTAGTTTTTTCCTTTGTTGCTATACTCCACAGATGAATGAAATCATTTCATACTTGTCTTTTTCCACCTGGCTTATTTCACTGAGCATAATACCCTTTAGCTCCATCCATATTATTGCAAATGGTAGGATTTGTTTTCTTCTTATGGCTGAATAATATTCCATTGTGTATATGTACCACATCTTCTATATCCATTCATCTCCTGATGGACACTTAGGTTGCTTCCATTTCTTGGCTATTGTAAATAGTGCTGCGATAAACATAGGGGTGCATCTGTCTTTTTCAAACTGGGCTGCTGCATTCTTAGGGTAAATTCCTCAGAGTGGAATTCCTGGGTCAAATGGTATTTCTATTTTGAGCTTTTTGAGGAACCTCCATACTGCTTTCCACAATGGTTGAACTAATTTACATTCCCACCAGCAGTGTAGGAGGGTTCCCCTTTCTCCACAACCTAGCCAACGTTTGTTGTTGTTTGTCTTTTGGATGGTGGCCATCCTTACTGGTATGAGGTGATAACTCATTGTGGTTTTAATTTGCACTTCTCTGATGATTAGTGATGTGGAACATCTTTTTATGTTTCTGTTGGCCATTTAAATTTCTTCTTTGGAGAAGTGTCTGTTCAGATACTGTACCCATTTTTTAATTGCATTATTTACTTTTTGTTTGTTCAGGTGCATGAGCTCTTTATATATTTTGGATGTCAACCCTTTATTGGATATGCCATTTATTAATATATTCATAATATATTCATAATACATGAATATATTCATAATAGGAGGCCTTTTTCTTCTATTGGTGGTGTCTTTGCTGTACAGAAGCTTTTCAGCTTGATATAGTCCCACTTGTTCATTTTTGCTTTTGTTTCCCTTGCCCAGGGAGATATGTTCATGAAGAAGTTGTTCAGGTTTATGTCCAAGAGATTTTTGCCTATGTTTTTTTCTAAGAGTTTTATGGTTTCATGACTTATATTCAGGTCTTTGATCCATTTCAAATTTACTTTTGTGTATGGGGTTAGACAATGATCCAGTTTCATTCTCTTGCATCCAGCTATGCAGTTTTGCCAGCACCAGCTGTTAAAGAGGCTATCGCTTCCCCATTGTATGTCCATGGCTCATTTATCCTATATTAATTGACCATATATGTTTCTGTTAATATCTGGACTCTCTATTCTGTTCCACTGGTCTGTGGCTCTGTTCTTGTGCCAGTACCAAATTGTCTTGATTACTGTGGCTTTGTAGTAGAGCTTGAAGTTGGGGAGTGAGATACCCCCTCTTTATTCTTCCTTCTCAGGATTGCTTTGGCTATTCAGGGTCCTTTGTGGTTCCATATGAATTTTAGAACTATTTGTTCCAGTTTACTGAAGAATGAAATGTCATTGGTATTTTTATAGGGATTGCATTGAATCTATAGATTGCTTTAGGCAAGATGACCATTTTGGCAATATTAATTCTTCCTATCCATGAGCACAGGATGAATTTCCATTTGTTGATGTGGTGTCCTCTTTAATTTCTCTTAGGAATGTCTTGTAGTTTTCAGCATATAGGTCTTTGACTTCCTTGGTTAGTTTTATTCCTAGGTATTTTATTCTTTTTTTTTTTTTTTAAGATAATAGGTTCAAGTCCTACTTTTTTTTTGAGAGGGCATCTCTCTTATTTATTGATCGAATGGTTGTTAACAACAATAAAATTCTGTATAGGGGGGGTCAATGCTCAATGCACAATCATTAATCCATCTCAAGCCTAATTCTCGTCAGTCTCCAATCTTCTGAAGCATAACGAACAAGTTCTTACATGGTGAATGCATTCTTACATAGTGAATAAGTTCTTACATGGTGAACAGTACAAGGGCATTCATCACAGAAACTTTCGGTTTTGATCACGCATTATGAACTATAAACAATCAGGTCAAATATGAATATTCGTTTGATTTTTATACTTGATTTATATGTGGATCCCACATTTCTCCCTTTATTATTATTATTATTTTTATTTTTAATAAAATGCTGAAGTGGAAGGTAGATGCGAGATAAAGTTAGAAAACATAGTTTAGTGTTGTAAGAGAGCAATTGTAGATGATCAGGTGTGTGCCTGTAGACTATGTGTTAATCCAAGCTAGACAAGGGCAATAAAACATCCACGGATGCAGAAGCTTTCTCTCAAAACAGGGGAGGGGGGGTGAGGTTCTAAGCTTCACCACTGTTGTTCCCCGATTTCTCACCTGATGGCCCCCCTGTGACTGTGCCTGTCTTAGGTTGTTCCTCCCTTGAGGAATCTTACCCGTCTCTGGCTAACCAGTCATCTTCCGGGGCCATACAGGGAAATGTAAAGTTGGTAAGTGAGAGAGAAGCCATATTGTTTGAAAAGGTTAGCTTTTTACTTCTTTGCAGATTTATGCCCTGTGGCTTCTATGCCCAGCACTTGTCTCGAGGTATCTTTACCACCTGGAGGAATTATGATACTTGGTAAATTTGATATGAGGCACGAATTCTATTTAAGGGTTGTAATTAGGAAGGAAGAAGAAAAGCTGTAGAGGTAGCATATGGAAGAAAACATGGGAGGATTGATTATTTCTTTGACATATCTTCTTGTAGAGTACCTTAAGCATGTATAGGTTTTAAACTACTAACTTGCGCACACATATTAACATAATAGGAATACGGTAACATAAACAAAGCAAATCAATACTCACCAGCCATCTCCAGTGAAGCCAAGAAAACCATTTAGGCACCCTAGACATTTGTGAAAATTTGTCTGTGATATGATGGATATTGTCCAACTGTACTTGAACAGTCTGAGAGAAATCAGACAAATTAAAGCAACCCATTTCTGGGATCTGTTCACATCCCATATGTTCTTTTAACCATAGATAGTCTATAGTCGTAAGATTTTGGAGTGCTACAACTTGCACCCCTCCCAACTCCTGGTTGAGTTCCAACAGTACAGATCCGGTCAAATTCGTTGTCTCACTGTATGCACATGCCAGCCTAGACATCTCCCTCCTCATTCCTATGGCAAGTCCAGGAAACGGTGGGGTGGACGCAACCACAACCGCAGCATCGCCCGGATCCCTGTGGAGGCTTTTTGATGATCATCCCCCAGCACACATCCTCCAGAGAGTGCTGATGCCGGAAGCTCCTCCTCATATCGTATCTTAGTTCATTTTCTGGGTAGCCAAGCTAGGCCTTGGTCTTCTGCATAGAAACAAACAGACCCTTTGCCCACACTTTGACATGCCCTCTATACCACTGTGTAGAACTCATTGGAGGTCAGCACACAGGAACTGCTTTTTTTTTTTAAGAGAAAGGCATATTATCAGAAAAGAGCACCTCCATAGCTGATCATCTGACACCCTTTAAGTGATCAACATTAAGGATATTTAAAGCATGTGTTAATCTTTGATTTACCAATAGTTTTATCCTATCAAGGAGTAATCCCCCTTTTCTTTCTTTCTTTCTTTTTTTTTAAATCTTTAATCTACACTTAGATGAAGAATACTATGTTTACTATGCTCTCCCCTATATCAGGTCCGCCCTAAAAACCACATTACGGTTACTGTCCATCAGCATAGCAAAATGTTGTAGAATCACTACTTGTCCTCTCTGTGTTGTATAGCCCTCCCTCCCCTTTCTCCCTCCCCCCCTTGCATGCTAGTCTTAATACCCCCCTTCTTCTTCCCTCCCTTATCCCTCCCTGCCCACCCATCCTCCCCAGTTCCTTTCCCTTTGGTACCTGTTAGTCCATTTTTGGGTTCTGTAATTCCACTGCTGTTTTGTTCCTTCAGTTTTTCCTTTGTTCTTGTACTCCTCAGATGAGTGAAATCATTTGGTATTTCTCTTTCACCGCTTGGCTTATTTCACTGAGCATAATACTCTCCAGCTCCATCCATGTTGCTGCAAATGGTAGGATTTTTCCGCTTCTTATGGCTGAGTAGTATTCCATTGTGTATATGTACCACATCTTCTTTATCCATTCATCTACCGATGGACATTTAGGTTGCTTCCAATTCTTGGCTATTGTAAATAGTGCTGTGATAAACATAGGGGTGCGTCTGTCTTTCTCAAACTTGATTGCTGCGTTCGTAGGGTAAATTCCTAGGAGTGGAATTCCTGGGTCAAATGGTAGGTCTGTTTTGAGCATTTTGATGAACCACCATACTGCTTTCCACAATGGTTGAACTAATTTACATTCCCACCAGCAGTGTAGGAGGGTTCCCCTTTCTCCACAGCCTCGACAACATTTGTTGTTTGTCTTTTGGATGGCAGCTATCCTTACTGGTGTGAGGTGATACCTCATTGTAGTTTTAATTTGCATTTCTCTTATAATTAGCAATGTGAAGCATCTTTTCATGTGTCTGTTGGCCATCTGTATTTCTTTTTTAGAGAACTGTCTGTTCAGCTCCTCTGCCCATTTTTTAATTGGGTTATTTGTTTTCTGTTTGTTGAGGCATGTGAGCTCTTTATATATTTTGGATGTCAAGCCTTTATCGGATCTGTCATTTATGAAAATATTCTCCCATAATGTAGGGTTCCTTTTTGTTATATTGATGGTGTCCTTTGCTGTACAGAAGCTTTTCAGCTTAATGTAGTCCCACTTGCTCATTTTTGCTGTTGTTTTCCTTGCCCGGGGAGATATGTTCAAGAAGAGGTCACTCATGTTTATGTCTAATAGGTTTTTGCCTATGTTTTTTTCCAAGAGTTTAATGGTTTCATGACTTACATTCAGGTCTTTGATCCATTTTGAGTTTACCTTTGTATATGGGGTGAGACAATGGTCCAGTTTCATTCTCCTACATGTAGCTGTCCAGTTTTGCCAGCACCATCTGTTGAAGAGACTGTCATTTCGCCATTGTATGTCCATGGCTCCTTTATCAAATATTAATTGACCATATATGTTTGGGTTAATTTCTGGAGTCTCTAATCTGTTCCACTGGTCTGTGGCTCTGTTCTTGTGCCAGTACCAGATTGTCTTGATTACTATGGCTTTGTAGTAGAGCTTGAAGTTGGGGAGTGAGATCCCCCCTACATTATTCTTCTTTTTCAGGATTGCTTTGGCTATTCGGGGTCTTTGGTGTTTCCATATGAATTTTTGAATTATTTGTTCCAATTCATTGAAGAATGTTGCTGGTAATTTGAGAGGGATTGCATCAAATCTGTATATTGCTTTGGGCAGGATGGCCATTTTGACGATATTAATTCTTCCTAGCCATGAGCATGGGATGAGTTTCCATTTATTAGTGTCCCCTTTAATTTCTCTTAAGAGTGACTTGTAGTTTTCAGAGTATAAGTCTTTCACTTCTTTGGTTAGGTTTATTCCTAGGTATTTTATTCTTTTTGATGCAATTGTGCATGGAATTGTTTTCCTGATTTCTCTTTCTGTTCACTCATCATTAGTATATAGGAAAGCAACAGATTTCTGTGTATTAATTTTGTATCCTGCAACTTTGCTGAATTCCGATATTAGTTCTAGTAGTTTTGGGGTGGAGTCTTTAGGGTTTTTTATGTACAGTATCATGTCATCTGCAAATAGTGACAGTTTAACTTACTTCTTCTTTACCAATCTGGATGCCTTGTATTTCTTTGTTTTGTCTGATTGCCATGGCTACACCTCCAGTACTATGTTGAATAACAGTAACAGTGAGGAGGGTGAGCATCCCTGTCTTGTTCCTGATATTAGGTGAAAAGCTTTCAGCTTCTTGCTGTTAAGTATGATGTTGGCTGTGGGTTTGTCATATATGGCCTTCATTATGTTGAGGTACTTGCCCTCTATATCCATTTTATTGAGATTCGTTTTTATACTTCTTTTTGTTGATGTGGTGGATGACGTTGATGGATTTTAGAATATTGTACCATCCTTGCATCCCTGAGATGAATCCCACTTGATCATGTCTATGATGATCCTTTTGATGTATTTTTGAATTCAGTTTGCTAATATTTTGTTGAATATTTTTTCATCTATCTTCATCAGGGATATTGGTCTGTAATTTGCTTTTTTGTGGTGTCTTTGCCTGGTTTTGGTATTAGAGTGATGTTGGCTTCATAGACTGAGTTTGGGAGTATTCCCTCTTCTTCTACTTTTTGGAAAACTTTAAGGAGGATGAGTATTAGGTCTTCACTAAATGCTTGTTAAATTCAGTGGTGAATCCATCTGGTCCAGGCTTTTGTTTTTGGGTAGTTTTTTGATTACCAATTCAATTTCGTTGCTGGTAATTGGTCTGTTTAGATTTTCTGTTTCTTCCTTGGTCAGCCTTGGAAGGTTGTATTTTTGTAGAGAATTGTCCATTTCTTCTAGGTTTTCCAGCTTGTTAGCATATAGATTTTCCTAGTATTCTCTAATAATTATTTGTATTTCTGCGGGGTCTGTCATGATTTTTCCTTTCTCATTTCTAATTATTTATGTGTGTGGATTCTCTATTTCTCTTAATAAGTCTCGCTAGGGGTTTATCTCTTTTGTTTATTTTCTCAAAGAACCAGCTCTTGTTTTCAGTGATTTTTCTCTATTGTTTTATTCTTCTCAATTTTATTTATTTCTTCTCTGATCTTTATTATGTCCCTCCTTTTTCTGACTTTGGGCCTCATTTGTTCTTCTGTTTCCAATTTCAATAATTGTGACTTTAGACTATTCATTTGGGATTGTTCTTCCTTCTTTAAATAGGCCTGGATTGCTTTATACTTTCCTCATAGAACTGCCTTTACTGTGTCCCACAGAAGTTGAGGATTTGTGCTGTTGTTGTCACTTGTCTCCATATATTGCTTGATCTGTTTTAATTTGGTCATTGATCCATTGATTATTTAGGAGCATGTTGTTAAGCCTCCACGTGTTTGTGAGCCTTTTTGTTTTCTTTGTACAATTTATTTCTAGTTTTATACCTTTGTGATCTGAGAAGTCGGTTGGTAGAATTTCAATCTTTTTGTATCTACTGAGGTTCTTTTTGGGGCCTAGTATGTGGTCTATTTTGGAAAATGTTCCATGCACACTTGAGAAGAATGTGTATCCTGTTACTTTTGGGTGTAGAGTTCTGTAGATGTCTGTTAGGTCCATCTGTTCTAGTGTGTTGTTCAGTGCCTCTCTGTCCTTGCTTATTTTCTGTCTGGTTGATCTGTCCTTTGGAGTGAGTAGTGTGTTTAAGTCTCCTAAAATGAAAGCATTGCATTTTGTTTCCTCCTTTAATTCTGTTAGTATTTGTTTCATATATGTGGGTACTCCTTTGTTGGGTGCATATATATTTATAATGGTTATATCCTCTTTTTGGACTTCCCCCTTTATCATTATGTAATGTCCCTCTTTATCTCTTGTTACGTTCTTTGTTTTGAAGTCTATTTTGTCTGATACAAGTACTGCAACACCCACTTTTTTTTCCCTACTGTTTGCATGAAGTATCTTTTATCATCCTTTCACTTTTAGTCTCTGTATGTCTTGGTTTGACGTGAGTCTCTTGTAAGCAGAATATAGATGGATCTTGCTTTTATATCCATTCTATTACTCTGTGTCTTTTGATTGGTGCATTCAGTCCATTTACATTTAGGGTAATTATCAAAAGATATGTACTTATTGCCATTGTAGGCTTTGGATTCATGGTTACCAAAGGTTCAAGGGTAGCTTCTTTACTATCTAACCATCTAACTTAACTCTCTTATTAAGCTACTATAAACACATTCTGATGATTCTTTCTTTCTCTCCCTTCTTATTCTTCCTCCTCCATTCTTTATATGTTAGGTGTTTTATTTTGTACTCTTTTGTGTTTCCTTTGACTGCTTTTGTGGATAGTTCATTTTAATTTTTTGCTGGATACAGTATTCTTGGTTCAAGGCCCTTCTTTTTCATTGCATTAAATATATCATGCCATTCTCTTCTGGCCTGTATTGTTTCTGTTGAGAAGTCTAATGATAGCCTGATGGGTTTTCCTTTGTAGGTAATCATTCTTCTCTCTGGTTGCCTTTAGTACTCTGTCCTGGTCTTTGATCTTTGTCATTTTAATGATTATACATCTTGGTGTTGTCCTCCTTGGGTCCCTTGTGTTGGGAGATCTGTGGGCTTCCATGGTCTGAGAGACAATTTCCTTCCCTAGCTTGGGGAAGTTTTCAGTAATTGCCTCCTCAAATACACTTTCTATCCCTTTTTCTCTCTTCTTTTTCTGGTACCCCTATAATGTGAATATTGTTCCATTTGGGTTGGTCATGCAGTTCTCTTAATATTCTTTCATTCCCAGAGATCCTTTTATCTCTATCTGCCTCAGCTTCTCTGTATTCCTGTTCTCTGATTTCTATTCCATTAACAGTCTCTTGCACCTCATCCAGTCTGCTCTTAATCTCTTCTGTCAATTATTTCATTTCTGCTATCTCCCTCTTGTCTTTATTCTTAGTGCTTGCATATTTCTCTGCAGGTCTATCAGCATGGTTATGACTTTTATTTTGAATTCTTTCTCAGGAAGATTGGTTATATCTATCTCACCAGGCATTCTCTCTGGGGTTTTCTGGGTGATTTTTGACTGGACCAGATTCTTCTGCCTTTACATGGTGGTAGAAGTGGTTGCAGGCAGGTGGTACGTGTGTCAATTGGGAGAATAAAGTCCCTTGCCCTTCTCTGCTGTCTATGTCGATTACCCATACACTGGGAGCAGCTTCTGGGATAATCTCCTGAGCTTCCATGGGCGAGGTGGCCCTCAGGATAGCGTAGCGAACTGGTAGGAGTCGCAGCCATGCTGGGTGTATTCTCCTGCAAGAATGGCAACTGTTTGTGCCTTCTGGACCTTCCTCCGGCTTCCGCTGCCTGTCCTGGTTAGCTGTGCGCTAGGTGGAAACTCTGTGTGGTTGCTGTGGGCAGGGCTGCTCTTTGGCTGCTCCGCAGCTGTGGCAGGTCAGCCGGTTTGCTTGCAGCACCGGTCCCTTCATGAGATGTTGAGTTCTCACAGATGTAGATGTAACCGGGTTGTTGTACTGTATCCTCTGGTCTCTCTTTTAGGAATAGTTGTATTTGTTTAATTTTCAAAAATATATATGGTTTTGGGAGGAGATTTCTACCGACCTACTCACGCCACCATCTTGATCCCCTCCAGCCTCAGACATTCTAATGAGATTTCCCACAAAAATCTATGTACAATAAGAGAATATGAGAAGAATTGACATTCGCAGGCCTGGAACCTGACAATGGTGTATCCTACTGTATAATAATCAGCTGCTAATATATCTTAGATATTTGTCAGGAAGGTCAGCACTGGGAGACATGAACTCATGGTGTGCTGACAGAATCAAGGGTCCTAGCCTTCAAGGCAAAGAGTCGGACCCAGGACTGTGACTAATTCACAAAAGTACACATCATTCAGAGGCTCTGGACAGCCCAAAGAATGGGCCATTCCTCATAGCTCCTCTAGGCAAACACTCCTAGAGCATTAAGTATGTATCAGCGAGGAGACATTGGAGATTCAAAGATGAATAAGAGAATGTCCTGCTTTCAAAGATCACACCATTCAGTGAGGGAGAGAGACTTATAAATAGTGACAATCCAGTGAGACAAGAGCTAACAGGGGAACATAGCAAGTGCTAAGGAAATACAAGGATGAAGCAATTTATACCAGAGCTCAGAGAAAGCTTCACAGAGGTGGTTAGCATCTGTACCGGGTCTTGAAGAATAAGTAGGAGGTTTCCTGCAGGTGTTCCCACCATGGTTATGCCTGCCTATGCCAAAAACCCTTAGTTGTAATGAAGACATCCTCCCTCCTGAACTGGCTGGCCTGTTAGTCTTTACAGCAAATGATCATCTGTCTTTCCCACCAGGACTCCTAAGATTATTATTATTTCTGTCAAAGTTCTTTTCCAGACCAGTTTTCATCAGCTGGTGAGGACATCTCCTCTTTTCCAGAAGCCTCCACAGATGTACTCTAGAAAGTGTTAAGAAGGATGGTTTAATCAAATGGCTGTCAACCTATAGCATGCACCAGCATCACCTAGGGGGCTTGTTAAAACACAGGCTCCTGGATCACCTCCATAGTTTCTGATTCAGTAGATCTGGAGAGGGGCCTGAGAATTTGCATTCCAACAAGTTCCCGATTGCTGCTGAAGCTGCTGGTTTCAGAACCACACTTTAACTGGTTTAATCCATTCAGGTAATTAAGCAATGGCCTAAACTGGAGGTTCTCACACTTGTCTGTGCCTAAGGATCACCTGGGGGAGATGTAAAAGCTCCCGACATCCAGTTCTCAATCCCCAGAACAATTAAGTCATAATTTAGGGTGGAAGCCAGGCATCAGTAATTGTTTGAGCTCTCCAGGTGATTCCAATTTACAGCCAACAATGAGAACCACTGGCCAAGGATTTGCTACCCACTGAACTCAGAATTCCTGTACATCATTAGTACACTAAATATGACAGCCACAGAATCCCACAGACAGGGGTTATCTTACACAGTGATGGGGAAGAATTACAATTCCATACATTTGTATAGCATGCAAAAGAAAGTTTCTGGACTGTTTTCCTAAGCACATTAAGAAAATCCACATGTAAATTGTCCTGCGAATGGGTTTCAGCCCTAGGCAAGTTCGCTACGGATTCAATGTGACCAAAGAAATAGACAGCAGAACATTCTTTGGGGTGAAACAATTTATTACCCGGCTTGTTCTCTGGCTGTAGGTTAAGCAATAGTGTCTCTGCCTCCGCTCAGAGCACAGGGCCAAGCTCTCTATATAGCACAATAATAGCTTATTACCTAAAGGTGTGGAAGCGGTAGCCTAGCAACAGGCCAATTACATCATCAGGTAGTTTAAGTTCAGTGAGGACCCTGGCCATAGGAACCCCAAGTTCCCCACACTCCACCCCTCCAGGATTATCACCTTACAATCTACATGCTTCAATCTTCCACAATGGTCCCTGTGCAGGAAACCTGGAGCACTGTAAGCGAATTCCACAATAGCAACAGAGGATAGCAACAACTTAGAGATAATAACAAAAGTTATAATAATCCTAAAGCTAGAGGAGATTCCTAATAACAAAAATTATAATAATCCTCAATCCAGAGGAAGTTCCCAATCCACAAAGACTTTAGGGATGATAAGACACATGTTTTAATGCTACCAACATAGGCAAATCTTGTCCATCAGGTAGGATGCATGCAAGAGAGTGGTCCTGTGATAGCACTATAGCAGGAAGGGGGCCCTTCTAGGTCTAGTATAGCATACATTTACTCCTTTCCCTGTGGGGGTTACTGAAGGGTCTATATATAGTGCTACTGGAGGGGCATGCACTGGCCATAATGATAAAACACAACTCCCCAGTAAGAAGCTCCTACCTTCTGGCCGTTCAGGATATACTACTGTGATCTTTGGCAGCCACTCTGCTGTTATTCCAGGAATACACAGGAGGCCAGCTTCCAGGCCTTGTCTCCAAGTAGCCAGGAGAGCCAGCCATTGTTGGTCCATGTGTCAAAAGGTCCAAGCCCACATCCACTCAATGGAGTCTCCGGGGTTCAGTGCAGTTGCTGCTGGCAGGAAGATGTTACTCTGGTGGCTGAAACTTGGCTTCAGTGATTCTTCCATGGTTTGTACTTGCAGTTGTATAGGTGAGGCAGCCATGTGTTAACATGTCTATGGGGATCAGGGCTCCCTTTCGGGGTCTCTCGTTCAAATGCCATAGCACAGTCCATAAGCGGACTGACCATCCCTGCAGACTATTGGTATCTGACTTTAGTCTGGATTTTAACAAGCCACTGTGCCTCCCTGTCATGCCTGCTGTGGTCAGATTGTATGGGACATGGAACTTCCATTCAATTCCCAGCTGTCACACCCATTCTTGCAGTGTATATCCAGTAAAATGGGTGCCCTGATCACTCTCAATTACCTGTGGTCAGCCATAGGCAGTAAAGAGATGCTCCAGGACTCTTTTGATCATCTGCTGGTCTGCACAACGGGTAGGAAAAGCAACCAGAAGTCCACTAGCTGTGTCTATACAAGTCATTGCATACCGATATCCTTCTGATACAGGTAGAGGACCAATATAGTCTATCTGCCACCTGACGAGGGGTATAGGCCCCTTAGCTATTGTCCCATGTTGTTGTGGAACTTGGGGTAAGTCCCTTTTGGAGCACATGACACACTCCTGCCGGGCTCTACTAACTTCTTCGAATGTCAAAGGAAAGCCCCACTGACGGGCTACAGCCCACATTGTCTTTTGCCCTGCATGCAAGAAACACTGATGTACCCATTGGGCTATATAAGAGGTAGGCTTTCCTTCTAGCCAGCATATCTGGGCCAATATATCTACCTCATCATTTCCTGGGGATGCCAGTGGCAAATGACCTGTCACATGGTATACTGTAATTATTTTAGTCTGACCACAGGCCCATAAGTCTTGCCACAATTCTTGCCCCCTAAGGGGTCGGTGACAGACCAGCCAGTTGGCATGGTAACAGGTTGGTAGCCACAGGGTGAAGCCCCAATAGACAGCCCAGCTGTCAGTGCAGACAACTATAGGAGAGGGCTCCTGGCTGATCACAAGCCACACAGCCCGCAACTCTCTTCACTGGCTGCTCTTCCCCTCACCATCATCCATCCATATTGTCTCAGTATTAGGATGGAAAGCTATGGCCCTCCATTTTGGGAGCTGCCCATGGCTGGAGCCCTCTGTGTAACATGCATCTTCGGGTATAGGGGCTCTTCCCTCCCAATAGGGAATCTCTGCTACTAATGGTTCAAAAGCAAGTTGTTCCTGCTTTTCACTAGTGTACATCACTGGCCCCAATAAGCATTGGAGTTCTTCACTCAAGGGGCTACTAGAGGGCACTATGCTGCTGTAGGTAAGCACCCCACTTGGCCAGTGTAGGTATTTGTGTCACACCACTCCTTGGCTTTTGGGTCCAGTCTCGTACCCACCCCAAATGGGATAGGTGGTTATTACCTTTATTGGGGCCACTCCTGTGACAGGTTCTGTAGCCAGCAAGGCATGATACATGGCAGCCAGTTGTTTTTCTATCAAAGTGTATTGTATTGTACCTCTGCCCCTTTCCAGAGTTGTGACCAGAATCCAATGGGTTGGCGAGTTTGTTCAAGCCACTGCCAGAGACCCCAGCCATAACCGTCTTCAGTCACATGAATGTCTAGCTCACAGGGCCTTGATGGGTCTATCACACTCAAAGCCTGCACGGCCTTGACTGCCCATTTTGCTGTAGTAAACACAGATGCACATATCTCATCCCAGTCCCACCTGATGCCCTTTTGTACCAACCGGTATAAGGACTTCAGAATTTGTGCCAAGTACGGCATAAACACGCTCCAGTAGCCTAGAAGACCCAGAAACTCCTATAGCAATGCTACAGTGTGGGTAGGAAAGACCTGGACTTTATCTATAACTGCTTCTGGTATCACTTTGGTCTTACCCGATGAGATGACCCCCAAGAATTTGACAGACAAACCAGGTCCCTGAACCTTGGTGCTGTTCACAGCCCATCCTTTCTCCTGTAGATGGTGCAGCAGTCTAGGTGCTGCACCTTCTAGATCTGAAAGAGAATCAGACATGAGCATGACATCATCAATATAATGGTACAGCCGCACCGTTGGCAGTTTCTCCCACGTAGCCATGTCCTGGGCTACAAGTCCATGACAGATGGTGGGGCTGTGGAGGTATCCCTGTGGAAGGACGGTGAATCCATTGCCGTCCTTCCCACGTGAAGGCAAACTGTTCCTGACTTTCCTACTCAATGCCAATAGAAAAGAAGGCATTAGCAACATCTACCACATAATGATATATTCCTAGTTCATGGCTGAGGGTATCCATCCAGCTTGCAATAGAGGAGACAGCAGCATGCATACAGGGTATGACTTTATTCAGTTCTCTGAAATTCACAGTCATATGCCAGGAGCCATCTGGCTTTTTTACTGGCCACACTGGGGAATTGAAAGCACTATGGGTGGGCTTTATAATACCCACCTTTTCCAGCTCCTGGAGAGTTTCTCCAACCTCTTTTTGCCCTCCAGGCAGTTTGTATTGTTTGGTATTAGTCACCCGCCGAGGCACAGGCAAATCTATGGGCAGGTGCCTAACATGTCCCCTCAGAACTGCCTTCACCACACATACTCTCAATCTGAAAGTGGTCTGCAACCATAGACCCTGCAGGATATAAATCCCCAAAATATACTCAGGGATAGGAGATATATACACGGTATACTCTTTTGGGGGTAGAAGCCCTATTCCCAAAGGGATTTGTGCTTGTTTTACTCTGATCGCCTTCCTGCCATATCCATCTATGATAGTGGGGGTCTTGGGGAACCCCTCAGGGCTACCATGAATCAGTGAACATTCATCCCCTGTGTCCACCAGAGCCAGGACACGTTGTATATTCCCTGGGGACCAATGGATAGCTATTTCACCATGTGGCCTCCGGTCCCCCCATGGTCCCTCAGAGCAGATACTTTGACCTTCCCCTCAGTCAAACTGTGTTCCCCAATCACCTTCCTGTGTGGGCTCAAGTGAGGTAGGCTTGTTCTCCAGCAGGAAGTCTTGCAAACACACAGACCGGACTTGTGGCTTTATTTCTGACCTCTGCCTCTTTGATGTTAATTGCTGGAACTGCTGCTCTGTTTTCAGTCGTGCCATAGCTCCAGTAAGATCCTACTTGACTTCCCGTCGGTGGGGCTTGCCTTTGCCCTTTGAAGAAGTTAGTAGAGCCTAGCAGGAGTGTGTCATGTGCTCCAAAAGGGACTTACATTGAGTTCCACAGCAATATGGGACAATAACTAAGGTCCTATACCCCTATCAGATGGCAGATAGACTATATTGGTCCTCTACCTATGTCAGAAGGATATCGGTGTGTGATAACTTGTATGGACACAGCTACCGGACTTCTGGTTGCTTTTCTTACCCATTGTGCAGACCAGCAGACAACCAAAAGAGGACTGGAGCATCTCTTTGCTGTCTATGGACAACCAAAAGTAATTGATCAGGGCACCCATTTTACTGGACATACAGTGCAAGAATGGGTGCGAAGTTTCATGTGCCATACAATGCTCCTGCAGCAGGCACCATAAAGAGGCGTAATGACTTGTTAAAATCCAGACTAAAGTCAGTTAAATCCAGACCAATAGTCTGCAGGGATGGTCAGTCCGCTTATGGACTGTGCTATGGGGTTGGAACGAGAGACTCCAAAAGGGAGCCCTGATCCCCATAGACATGTTAACACATATGGCTGCCTCCCCTACACAACTGCAAGCACAAACCAAGGAAGAATCACTGAAGCCGAGGTTCGGCCACCAGAATAACATCTTCCTGCCAGCACCAATTGCACTGAACCCTGGAGACTCCATTGAGTGGATGTGGCCTTAGACCTTTCGACACATGGACCAACAATGGCTGGCTCTCCTGGCACCTTGGGGACAAAGGCTGGAATCTAGCCTCCTGTGTATTCCTGGAATAACAGCAGAGTGGCTGTCAAAGGTCACAGTAGTATATCCTGAACAGCCAGAAGGTAGGAGCATCTTACTGGGAAGTTGTGTTTTATCATTATGGCCAGTGCATGCACCTCCTGTACCACTATATATAGACCCTTCAGTAACCCCCATGGGGCAAGGAGTAAAAGTATGGTATACTAGACCTGGAAGGGACCCCCTTCCTGCTATAGTGCTATCACAGGACCACTCTCTTGCATGCATCCTACCTGATGGACAAGATTTGCCTATGTTGGTGGTATTAAAACATGTGTCTTACCATTCCTAAAGTCTTTGAGGATTGCAAACTTCCTCTGGCTTGAGAATTATTATAAATTTTTTTGTTAGGAACCTCATCTTGCTTGAGGAATATTATAATTTTTGTTACCTATATCAAAATCTTGCTGCATTTTAATTTTTATTATCTCTTAGTTGTTGTTATCCTCTCTTCCTATTGCAGAATCTGGTTACAGTGCTCCAGGTTTCCTGCACAGGGACCCTTGCAGAAGATTGAAAGCATGTAGATTGTAAGGCAAGAATCCTGGAGGGGTGGAGTGTGGGGAAGTTGGAGTTCCTATGGTCAGGATCCTCACTGAACTTAAACCACCTGATGATATAACTGCCATTTTGCTAGGCTACCACTTCCACACCTTTAGGCAATAAGCTATTTTTGCACTGTATAGAGAGCCAGGCCCAGTGTTCTACGCGGAGGCAGAGACGCTAGTGCTCAAACTACCTCCGGCAGAACAACAAGGTAATAAACTCTTTCACCCCAAAGAATGTTTGGCTGTCAATTTCTTTGGTCACATTGAATCTATAGTGAACTTTTCTGGGGCTGAAACCCATTGGCAAGACAGAAGAACAATCCCAAATGAATAGTCCAAATTCACAATTATTGAAACTGGAAAAAGGAGAACAAATAAGGCCCAAAGTCAGCATAAGGAGGGACATAATAAAGACCAGAGAAGAAATAAATAAATTTGAGAAGAATAAAACAATAGAAAAAATTAATGAAACCGAGAGCTGGTTCTTGGAGAAAATAAACAAAATAGCTAAACCCTTAGCCAGACTTATTAAAAGAAAAAGAGAATCTACACACATAAACTGAATCAGAAATGAGAAAGGAAAAATCATGATGGACATCATAGAAATCAAAAGAATTATTAGGGAATACTATGAAAATCTATATGCTAACAAACAGGATAAGCAAGAAAAAATGGATAATTTTCTAGAAAAATACCATCTTCCAAGATTGACCCAGGAAGAAACAGAAAATCTAAACTGACCAGTTACTAGCAATGAAACTGAATAGGTAACCAAAAAACTACCCAAGAACAAAACCGCTGGACTAGATGGATTTACCGATGAATTGTATCAGAAATTTTGAGAAGACATAATACACATTCTCCTCAAAGTTTTCGAAAAAATAGAAGAGGAGGGAATACTTCCAAACTCATTCTATGAAGCCAGCATCACTCAAATACCAAAACCGGGCAAAGACCCCACAAAAAAAGAAAATTACAGACCAATATCCCTGATGAATATAAATGCAAAAATACTTAACAAAATATTATCAAACCAAACTCAAAAATACATCAAGGAGATCATACACCATGATCAAGTGGGATTCATCCAAGGGACGCAAGGATACTACAATATTCCAAAATACATCATCATCCACCACATCAACAAAAAGAAGGACAAAAACCACATGATCATCTCCATAGATGCTGAAAAAGCATTCGACAAATTCAACATCCATTCATGACAAAAACTCTCAACAAAATGGGTATACAGGGCAAGAACCTCAACATAATAAAGGCCATATATGACAAACCCACAGCCAACATCATACTTAACAGAGAGAAGCTGAAAGCTTTTCATCTCAGATCAGGAAGAAGACAGGGATGCCCACTCTCCTCACTGTTATTCAACATGGTACTGGAGGTCCTAGCTATGGCAATCAGACAAAACAAAGAAATACAAGGTATCCAGATTGGTAAAGAAGAAGTCAAACTGTCACTATTTGCAGATGACATGATATTGTACATAAAAAACCCTAAAGACTCCACTCCAAAACTACTAGAACTAATATCTGAATTCAGCAAAGTGGCAGGATGCAAAATTACTACACAGAAATCTGTTGCTTCCCTATACACTAATGATGAAATAACAGAAAGAGAAATTGGGAAAACAATTACATTCACAATTGCATCAAAAAGAATAAAATACCTAGGAATAAACCTAACCAAGAAAGTGAAAGACCTATATGTTGAAAACTACAAGACACTCCTAAGAGAAATTAAAGAGGACACTAATAAATGGAAATTCATTCCATGCTCTTGGTAGGAAGAATTAATATTGTCAAAATGGCCATTCTGCCTAAAGCAATCTACAGATTCAATGCAATCTCTATCAAAATACCAACAAAATTCTTCAACGAACTGGAACAAATAGTTCTAAAATTCACAAAAGACCCCGAAGAGCCAAAGCAATCCCGAGAAGGAAGAATAAAGTGGGGGGAGGCATCTTGCTTCCCAACTTCAAGCTCTACTACAAAGCCACAGTAATCAAGACAATCTGGTACTGGCAAAAGAATAGACCCACAGACCAGGGAGCAGAACAGAGAGTCCAGATATTAACAGAAACATACATGGTCAATTAATATACGATAAAGGAGCCATGGATATACAATGGGGAAATGACACCTTCTTCAACAGCTGGTGTTGGCAAAACTAGACAGCTACATGTAAGAGAATGAAACTGGATCGTTGTCTAACCTCATACACAAAACTACATTCAAAATGGATCAAAGACCTGAATGTAAGTCATGAAACCATAAAACTCTTAGAAAAAAACAGGCAAAAATCTCATGGACATAAATATGAACAACTTTTTCATGAACATATCTCCCTGGGCAAGGGAAACAAAAGCAAAAATGAACAAGTGTGACTATATCAAGCTGAAAAGCCTCTGTACAGCAAATGTCACCATCAGTAGAACAAAAAGGCATCCTACTGTATGGGAGAATATATTCATAAATGACAGATCCGATAAAGGGTTGACATCCAAAATATATAAAGAGCTCAGACACCTGGGAAAAAAAAAGCAAATAACCCAATTAAAAGATGGTCAGAGGATCTGAACAAACACTTCTCCAAAGAAGAAATTCAGATGGCCAACAGAAACATGAAAAGATGCTCCACACTGCTAATCATCAGAGAATGAAAATTAAAACCACAATGAGATATCACCTCACACCAGTAAGGATGGCCACCACCCAAAAGACAAACAACAACAAATGTTGGTGAGGATGTGGAGAAAGGGGAACCCTCCTACACTGCTGGTGGGAATGTAAAGTAGTTCAACCATTGTCGAAAGCAGTATGGAGGTTCCTCAAAAAAGTAAAAATGGAAATACCACTTGACCCAGGAATTCCACTCCTCGGAATTTACCCTCAGAGTGCAGCAGCCCAATTTGAAAAAGACATATGCACCCTATGTTTATCGCAGCACTATTTACAATAGCCAAGAAATGGAAGCAACCTAAGTGTCCATCGGTAGATGAATGGGTGAAGAAGATGTGGTACATATACACAATGGAATATTATTCAGCCATAAGAAGAAAACAAATCCTACCATTTGCAAAAACATGGATGGAGCTAGAGGGTATTATACTGAGTGAAATAAGCCAGGTGGAGAAAGACAGGTGTCAAATGTTTTCACTCATCTGTGGAGTATAAGAACAAAGAATAAACTGAAGGAACAGAACAGCAGCAGACTCACAGAACCCAAGGAAGGACTAACAGTTACCAAAGGGAAAGGGACTAGGGAGGATGGGTGGGAAGGGAGGGATAAGGGGAAAAAAGGGCATTATGATTAGCACACGTAATGTAGTAGGGGGGAGCAGGGGAAGGCAGTATAACACAGGGAATACAAGTAGTGACTCTATAGCATTTTAGAACACTGATGGACAGTGACTGTAATGGGGTATGTGGTGGGGACTTAATAATGGGGGGAATCTAGTAACCACAATGTTGTTCATGTATGTGTATATTAGTGATACCAAAATAGATAAATAAATAAAATAAAAAATAAAAAGCTGTGCCATTAAATTTTTTTAAACCTACACCCTCCCTAGTTATTGCAGTTAAGAGATTTTTTTTTTGAGAGGGCATCTCTCATATTTATTGATCATATGGTCGTTAACAACAATAAAATTCTGTATAGGGGACTCAATGCACAATCATTAATCAACCCCAAGCCTAATTCTCAACAGTCTCCAATCTTCTGAAGCATAACGAACAAGTTTTTACATGGTGAACAAGTTCTTACATAGTGAATAAGTTCTTACATGGTGAACAGTGCAAGGGCAGTCATCACAGAAACTTTCGGTTTTGATCACGCTGTGCCATTAAATTTACACAAAAATAATTATCTATTTCTCATTGTCTTCCTAGAATTAAACCTGCTTTTCATCAAGTGCTGCCCCCTTGAGGGAAACAAAAACCCAGATTTGTTTTTCTATAAATGTTTTCATTCTAATTGTGACAGTATTATTTCCAGCTCATGTCCATTGCAAAACTCCACACCTTCAGTTACATTATGGGCTAACCTGACCTTTGTGGACTGGCCTGGGGACCTACACTCTATACATAATGACATTTCTATGGGAAAATGAGTTCCAAATAATTAACTTAAAAATGAACTTTTTGAACACATCCTGTGTGTACACTGGGTCCTATCTTTGTAAAAAGAAAGTTGTTAACCACTGGTCTGCTAATGGGAAACAAATACAGCTGTAGCCAATACATAGCAAGAAGGGTTTTACTAGCAAAGGCAAGTCTTAGATGAAGAAAGATTGAGGAAAATATACCTAGGCATGAGTGATCACATTTTGGTTTTATCTGAGTTAATGAAAACTCAAAGAAGATGAGCCGACTATTCAAAATTGGAGATTTTCTTTACAGTTGGCTGCTTCTAACTTAAGAAACCACAGAATCATCCTTGAGTTCTCCTTTTGCCTCATCCAGCAAGCTTGCCCTCCCTCACCCTTACTGGAATCAGTCTACAAATTTCTGTCACTGCAAACTTTAGAAATGTTTCATGCCCACCCACTTCTCTCCATCTCTATTGTCTCTGCTTATGGACTGGTTTGAGCTCCTCTCAGACTGTTAATAACCTCCTGGTTGGTTTTCCTTACTCAAGACTTTTTATTCTTCAGTTCACCCTCCTTAATGATCTATCTCATCAGAGATTTCATCAGGTCATCCATTTCCCTGCTTTAAAAATTTTTGGTGGCTCCCCATGGTACATAGATGTGGTTTTCAAACTAGTCCCCCAAATTCCCCTCAAGAGCAGCTAAGAGGGAAAAGGGGTGGGGAATAGAGGGGTAAAGGGGTGTAGAGATTCTAAGACCATACGCACATACATAAGTGTTTCACAGAAAGATTTCCTTTTTCTCTATTTATTTATGCTTACAAACAAGGTTTCGTTTGAACTAAGGGATTACTACTTTCATTTGAAAACCACTGGTCCACAGGACAGAGTAACAATTTCTCAGCATGGCATATAAATCTTCCATGATTTAGTCCCTGCCCATCCTTCCAGGCTTCATCCATTGTCTTTTCACCCTAGAGCCCCTCCTCTCCCACCCCATATACGTACACACATTGGCCA
Organism: Manis javanica; assembly: GCF_040802235.1. NCBI lineage: Eukaryota > Metazoa > Chordata > Mammalia > Pholidota > Manidae > Manis > Manis javanica. The sequence continues at coordinate 101,966,799 of NC_133174.1, read as the reverse complement.
AAACTCACTTCCTATTTACACCGATTTGTTTATCATTCCCATAGTAAGAAATGCTTTCATAGCTACCTAAAATACTACCACCATTTCCCTTAGGTGCCCAGTGAACTTCTACTTGCCTTTTAAGCTCTGTTTCAAATGGCACTTCCTCTTTAACATCTTCCCCATCTCTTCCAAATAGATATGGTGACGAGACACCTTGGTTTTCTGGGGGCTATCCTGAGGTCTAGTAATGTAGGTCCTATGTCCCTCACTGCCAAGCAAATCAGGATAGTTTGTCACCCTGCAGATACAGTTAGCCCTTCTATCCTTTGAGCTGCCACAGACCTTTGTTCATATGACTATTTTCACATCATATTGAGAATACTTGTTACTTGTTTCCAGATCTGCCTTCCTAGCCTATAAAGGTAGGAATTGTGTCACGATCACTTGTGGATTTTATGGTAATTGACTCAAAATAGGAGCTCAATAAATGTTTTTGTTGCTGAATAAAATGACAGCCAAAATGTATAAATAAATTTCACTGACCCAGGAGGGATAACAAACTTTGATATGCAAAGTACTAAAGTTCAGAACCTAACATGAACTATTCAACATAGAAGAAGAAACACAAAAGCACCTTTTCAGAGTTGAACAGGCCCAGCATATGGTAACTTGTGACTACCCACTCCTCAGTGCGGTAGGAGGAGGAGCACTCCAGGATCAGTGTCTGTGAGGGGGCGCCATCAAATGGAAGGAAATCTGCGAAAGATGACTGCAAGAACCCAGCGAGGGAGGGGGAGAGTGAGCGCTCTTTGGGACTCAAAGCGGTTCCGAAACTTAAGGCTGACTGATGTTGGACAGAGAAGGTACTCTTGATTCATCTTCTGCTACATCATTGAACAAGGTCTGTTTAATTCCCAAGATGAGACACTACCCACCTTGTGACCTACTGACCTTATTTATAATGTTAGAAAGACAACTTTTGGCCAAAATACGGTGGCTTTCTTCATTGTGATATGCACATTACCTAGCAGTTTCTGATGTTCTGGAATTCTTAACAATGACTCTAAGTCTCTTGGCAATAATACACAAATGACGCAGTTTCAATGACTCCAATGTGCAACTGAATTTACCTAAGTGCTCAGAGAAAACTACTTTACCCAGTTGAAGCTTAATTCAGTTTACCTTGGTGGCAATTTCCTCAGTTAAAAAAGATCAAAGCAGTCACCTTAGAAGGTACCACATTTCTTCAAAGAGGTCCCCAAACAATCCATATGTACCCAATACATTTTCATTAAGGCAGTTTTACAACAGGACTAACCATTTAATTAAAAAGCTTCACTTTGTGATTTCAGTTCATTGTAACAGTTTATAAAGTTTAGGTTAAGATGTTAGTAAAAAACCAGGGGACTTACATGGAAATGTGCTAGTAACCACGAGAGGCCTGGCATTGATATAAAGACTCAGTTTACAAAGAGGGTGTGGTATAAACATTTCTTTCTAAGTTGAATATTTGGGACTCCAGTTTACCCATGAAAATCATGTTTTACATGGTGAACAGGCTCTCAATCTTGCCCATAAAAATCTAACAATGTAATTGAACTATAAGACCAAAAAGGCTATTTATTCATTTATATGTCAATATCTGTATAAATACTATGTCCACAGGAAATATTAATAGCTAACATTCATTGAGTGTTAGCTCACTTAATACAGATTACAACCCCCTAAGGTAGACTTGATTATGAAACCCAATTGGCAGATGAAGAGACTGAGGCCTGTGGTGTTAATACAACCTGCAAAGCATCACACAACTAGCAATGAGGGAGTCAATATTTGAATCCACGGAGTGTGACTCCAGAGTCCATGCTCCTGCCCACTGCACAATACCCTCTTTGAGTGTTTCCAGTTTTTCAGGTAGGAATTCTCCTAGGAAAAGCAGACAATGGCTCTTCAAGAGGCACAAAGAACATGAACAACTCTACCTCTACTGAGGAAATGGACCATCTTGAGGTCAGTGGTTCCCACTCAGAAATGGGGAACTGAGGGCCAGTACCCACTTGCAGAGTTCACACTGTATTCCCCAGTGTCTATATATGTTCCGAGTTTATAAGCAGCTTGTATTCTGGTTGTTGCCTGCAACCTGCTGCTGTCTTGGTCCCTTTCTCAGTTTAGAATTCTCAACTACCTTTGAGTGTTTTATGAGAGAGATTTGGCAACGAGTGACTTGACACCTTATGCCTTCATTTACTTGTGACCTGGGATTTCAGAGGTTAAAGGTAAGAGTGTAATGCTGCCTCTGAGGTGTTTATGGATTTCATGAAAGACTCTGACATTTCTTTCTTTCCAAGGAGAAAGTAAATTGGGCCAAATCTGCAAAAAGAAATGACTAATAACTAATGTTTTACTTCACACTTTGACATACTCAACCCAGCAGTCCAGTGTGATGATGAAATAAGCAGCATGGTGTAATTTTTCTCCCTACTTGTCTTGCATAGTAGTTCTCATCTGTCAGCAAATTAAGCCCGGAGGGTGGGGGGTTGTTTAATCCTTAAAAAGTCACTTAAAATGAACCTATTATAGATCTATCCCCTTATAGGTTGATGATAAAAAGTAATTAGGTACTACTGACTAATTAGGTGTTGGCTTAACTTTACAGTGCTCCTTCCCAGCATAAAGGACTGGCCTGTGCTTGAAAATAGAGACCAGATGACTCTGACAACACATGTGGTCATTCCAATCTCTCAGGACTAATAGCACTTGTCAATAAATGTAGAGCCAGCTACATGTGCTCAGGACGCAACCCTGGGCAGCCCAAGCAGCACCCAAGGATCAGAAACACAGGGAATTTGGAAGTAGGTGGGGTAGAGTAGGCACAAAGATAGAAAGAAGGAAAGCAAAATGCAGCAGGACCTAGAGGAGAAAAGCTGCAAGAAGCAGAGGGAGCAGGAGAACACAGAGTCAGGACAGGGGCCAAGGGACAAAGGGGAGAGAAAGTGGCTGGTGGAATGAAGAGGAAGAGAAATGAAAGGCTAAAAAAATCAGGGAGGTCAAGGGACAAGGGACCTGATTCTAGGTCTCATTCTGCTCCTGCCCCATAGCTCTGGTCCTTTTCAAATAAAACCTCTCAAAACATTGTCTCTATTTGGTATATTGACTTCCTCTTCAACCCACATCTGATTTCCAGTTCTCAAGTACCATTTAACACTATACATTTGCTCATATCTCATTTCAGAATATTACAGTAGGGAGGGACTAACCTCCCTGATTCTTTCGGGCTTTTCCAAATTACCATATTAGGATCAAAACAGCCAGACTTTGATATGATCTGTGAAAGGCACATCGTTGCTCACATAAACAGGTTTCAACTTCTGTTTCATATGCAGTTCACCGGCTGAACAGCTCTGTACACAGTAACATACAATTCTTCCCATTATACCCTAGAGTGTAGACCCCAGGTCCCTGAAGCAGCTCTACCTCCCTGAGATTCTTATCAGAATGGGACTGTGCAATCCCACATGCACTACCATGTTTCACATCATGAGCAAGTGGCTTAGCTTGGTATGAAAAAGGGAGTCTTCCCACAGTATGGGATACAAATTTAGTTAGCAGGTGATGAGGATGTCTCTCAGCTGCTTTCTGAAGATCAGTCCTCTGGAAGCACTCCTAAAGACAACACTCAAACCATGACCCTTCCTGCAGTCAGGGAAGGCTATAGCATATTTACCACCTAAGAACACAAAATCAGAGTAAGAGACCCATGAATTTCCCCTTTCATTTTGGTAAATTTGTGTGGAAGCCCAATAGAGGAGACAAATTAAAGAGGACCTGTTCGGGTGTAATCAAGAGCCACGTGACCTCCCCCTTGGGCCCTTTTAAGGCCAAGAAACTCCATGGAATTCGAGTGGCTCATGGAATCCACTAGTAACCAGTAATCTCATCAATTCTACTTGTTTGAAGGGATAAGGAGATAGAGGCCCAGGGACAGTTCACCTACACAAGGTCATGGAGTTCCTGGCTGGCAGACCTGGGAATAGAATTCACTCTTCAATTTGTATAATGTATACAGGTGGTAGAGACACTAGAAGGCTCTTCATCTAGTCCTCTCCTATTCATTGGCCACTCCTAGATGAAAAGTGCTCATGAATTCTGCCATATAAGCAATGGGGCAATTCTTAACAAAAGAAGAAAAAGGAGAACAGGAAAAGAAAGCAAGCAGCAACCTGCAGCAAAAAGGTCAGCCTGGCACTTGAGATGTTAGCACTCTGGCTCTCCCAGCTAAAGAGCTATGACTGCTGGAATCAAATCAACTTTCTCTGCTGAGATGCTTATGGAAAACATCTCAGAGTATCCTTTTTTAAAATTTCTTTTTAAGGGTGGACCCTTTATTTTATTTATATACACACACAGATATACATTATACATTTTTTAAAATTTTGGTATCATTAATCTACAATTACATGAGGAACATTATATTTACTAGACTCCCCCCATCACCAAGTCCCCCCACATACCCCATTACAATCACTGTCCATCAGCGTAGTAAGATGCTGTAGAATCACTACTTGTCTTCTCTGTGTTGTACAGCCCTCCCTGTGCCCCGCCCCTCATTATACATGCTAATCATAATGCCCCCTTTCTTTCCCCCCCTCCGCTTTATCCCTCCCTTCCCACCCATCCTCCCCAGTCCCTTTCTCTTTGGTAACTGTTAGTCCATTCTTGGGTTCTGTGAGTCTGCTGCTGTTTTGTTCCTTCAGTTTTTTCTTTGTTCTTATACTCCACAGATGAGTGAAACCATTTGATACTTGTCTTTCTCTTCCTGGCTTATTGCACTGAGCACAAAACCCTCTAGCTTCATTCATGTTGTTGTGAATGGTAGGATTTGTTTTTTTCTTATGGCTGAGTAATATTCCATTGTGTATATGTACCACATCTTCTTTATCCATTCATCTACTGATGGACATTTAGGTTGCTTCCATATCTTGGCTATTGTAAGTAGTGCTGCATTAAACAAAGGGGTGCATATGCCTTTTTCAAACTGGGCTGCTGCATTCTTAGGGTAAATTCCTCAGAGTGGAATTCCTGGGGCAAATGGTATTTCTATTTTGAGCATTTTGAGGAACTTCCATACTGCTTTCGACAATGGTTGAACTAATTTACATTCCCACCAGCAGCATAGGAGGGTTCCCCTTTCTCCACAACATTGCCAACACTTGTTGTTGTTTTTCTTTTGGATGGTGGCCATCCATACTGGTGTGAGGTGATATCTCATTGTGGTTTTAATTTGCATTTCTCTGATGACAAGCGATGTGGAGCATCTTTTCATGTTTCTGTTGGCCATCTGAATTTCTTCTATGGAGAACTGTCTGCTCAGCTCCTCTGACCATTTTTTTATTGGATTATTTGCTTTTTGTTTGTTCGGGTGCATGAGGTCTTTATATATTTTGGGTGTCAACCCTTTATCAGATATGTCATTTATGAATATACTCTCCCATACTGTAGGATGCCTTTTTGTTCTGTTGGTGGTGTCCTTTGCTGTACAGAGGCTTCTCAGCTTCATATAGTTCCACCTTGTACATATCTGCTTTTGTTTCCCTTGCATGGGGAGATATATTTATGAAGAAGTTGTTCATGTTTATGTCCAAGAGATTTTTGCCTATGTTTTCTGTAAGAGTTTTATGGTTTCATGACTTACATTCAGGTCTTTGATCCATTTCAAATTTACTTTTGTGTATGGGGTTAGACAATGATCCAGTTTCATTTTCTTACATGTACCTGTCCAGTTTTGCCAACACCAGCTGTTGAAGAGGCTGTCATTTCCCCATTGTGTATCCATGGCTCCTTTATCATATATTACTTGACCATATATGCTTAGGTTAATATCTGGACTCTCTATTCTGTTCCACTGGTCTGTGGGTCTGTTCTTGTGCCAGTACCAAATTCTCTTGATTACTGTGGCTTTAGAGTTTAAAGTTGGAAAGTGAGATCACCCCTGCTTTATTCGTCCTTCTCAGGATTGCTTGGCTATTCAGGGTCCTTTGTGGTTCCATATAAATTTTAAAATTATTTGTTCCAGTTCACTGAAGAATGAAATGCTGTTGGTATTTTGATAGAGATTGCATTGAATCTGTAGATTGCTTTAGGCAGGATGGCCATTTTGACAATATTAATTCTTCCTAGCCAGGAGCATGGGATGAGTTTCCATTTATTAGTGTCCTCTTTAATTTCTCTCAGGAGTGTCTTGTAGTTTTCAGTATATAGATCTTTCACTTCCTTGGTTAGGTTTATTCCTAGGTATTTTATTTTTGATGCAATTGTAAATGGAATTTTTTCCCTGTTTTCTCTTTCTGCTAATTCATCATTAGTATATTAGGAAAGCAACAGATTTCTGTGTATTAATTTTGTATCCTGCTACTTTGCTGAATTCAGATATTAGTTCTTGTAGTTTTGGAGTGGAGTCTTTAGGGTTTTTTTATGTACAATATCATGTCATCTGCAAATAGTGACAGTTTGACTTCTTCTTTACCATTGTGGATGCCTTGTATCTCTTTGTTTTGTCTGATTGCCATGGCTAGGACCTCCAGTACTATGTTGAATAACAGTGAGGAGAATGGACATCCCTGTCTTGTTCCTGATCTTAGAGGAAAGGCTTTCAGCTTCTCACTGTAAGTATGATGTTGGCTGTGGGTTTGTCATATATGGCCTTTATTATGTTACGGTACTTTATTATGTTGAGGATAAAAACATTAGAGTTTTTATCATGAATGGATTTCCATTTATTAGTGTCCAAAATTAGTTGAATTTTGTCGAATGCTTTTTCAGAATCTATGGAGATGATCATGTGGTTTTTGTCCTTCTTTTTTTGATGTGGTGGATAATGTTGATGGATTTTTGAATGTTGTATCATCATTGCATTCCTGAGATGAATCCCACTTGATCATGGTGTATGATCTTCTTAATGTATTTTTGATTTTGGTTTGCTAATATTTTGTTGAGTATTTTTGCACCTATGCTCATCAGGGATATTGGTCTGTAATTTTCTTTTTTGGTGGGGTCTTTGCCTGGCTTTGGTATTAGGGTGATGCTGGTTCCATAGAACGAGTTTGGAAGTATTCCCTCCTCTTCTATTTTTTGGAAAACTTTAAGGAGAATGGGTATTGTCTTCTCTATATGTCTTATAAAATTCAGCAGTAAATCCATCTGGCCTGGGGGTTTTGTTTTTGGGTAGTTATTTGATTACCAATTCAATTTTGTTGATGGTAATTGGTCTGTTTAGATTTTCTGTTTCTTCCTTGGTCAGTCTTGGAAGGTTGTATTTTTCTAGGAAGTTTTCCATTTCTTCTAGGTCTTCCACATTGTTAGCATATAGATTCTCATAGTATTCTCTGATAATTCTTTGTATTTCTGTGGGGTCCGTTGTGACTTTTCCTTTCTCATTTCTGATTCTGTTTATGTGTGTAGATTCTGTTTTTCTCTTAATAAGTCTGGCTACAGGATTATCTATTTTGTTTATTTTCTCACAGAACCAGCTCTTGGTTTCATTGATTTTTCTATTGTTTTATTCTTCTTAATTTTATTTATTTCTTCTCTGATCTTTATTATGTCCCTCCTTCTGCTGACTTTGGGCCTCATTTGTTCTTTTTCTAGTTTCCATAATTGTGACTTTAGACTATTCATTTGGGATAGTTCTTCTTTCTTTACATAGGCTTGGATTGCCATATACTTTCCTCTTAGAACTGCCTTCTCTGCGTCCCATAGAAGTTGTGGCTTTGTGTTGTTGTTGTCGTTTGTCTCCATATATTGCTTAATCTCTAGTTTAATTTGGTCGTTGATCCATAGATTATTTATGAACATGTTGTTAAGCCTCCATGTGTTTGTGAGCCTTTTTGCTTTCTTTGTACAATTATTTCTAGTTTTATACTTTGTGGTCTGAGAAGTTGGTTGGTAGAAGTTCAGTCTTTTTGAATTTACTGAGGCTCTTTTTGTGGCCTTGTATGTGGTCTATTCTGGAAAATGTTCCATGTGCACTGGAGAAGAATGTGTATCCTGCTTCTTTTGGGTGTAGAGTTCTGTAGATGTCTATTAGGTCCATCTGTTCTAGTGTGTTTTTCAGTGCCTCTGTGTCCTTACTTATTTTCTGTCTGGTGGATCTGTCCTTTGAAGTGAGTGGTGTGTTGAAGTCTCCTAGAATGAATGCATTGCATTCTATTTCCTCCTTTAATTCTGTTAGCATTTGTTTCACATATATTGGTGCTCCTGTATTGAATGCATATATATTTATAATGGTTATATCCTCTTGTTGGACTGACCCCTTTATCATTATGTAATGTCCTTCTTTATCTCTTGTTACTTTCTTTGTTTTGAAGTCTGTTTTGTCTGATACAAGTACTGCAACACCTGCTTTTTTCTCCCTATTGTTTGCATGAAGTATTTTTTCCTTCCCTTGACTTTTAGTCTGTGTGTGTCTTTGGGTTTGAGGTGAGTCTCTTGTATGCAGCATATAGATGGTCTTGCTTTTTTATCCATTCTATTACTCTGTGTCTTTTGATTGGTGCATTCAGTCCATTTACATTTAGGGTGATTATTGAAAGATATGTACTTATTGCCATTGCAGGCTGTAGATTTGTGGTTACCAAAGGTTCAAGGGTAGCTTCTTTACTAGCTAATCATCTAACTTAACTCACTTATTAAGCTTTTATAAACACAGTCTGATCATTCTTTATTTCTCACCCTTCTTATTCTTCCTCCTCCATTCTTTATATGTTAGGTGTTTTAATCTGTACTCTTTGTGTTTCCTTTGACTGCTTTTGTGCATAGTCGATTTTATTTTTTGCCTTTAGTTAGTATTTGCTTGGTCTGTTTCTTTGTTGTGATTTTATTTTCTCTGATGACATCTGTTTAGCCTTAGGAGTGCTTCCATCTAGAGCAGTCACTTTAAAATACCCTGCAGAGTTGGTTTATGGGAGGTAAATTCCCTCCATTTTTGCTTGTCTGGGAATTGTTTACTCCCTCCTTCATATTTAAATGGTAATCATGCTGGGTACAGTATTCTTGGTTCAAGGACCTTCTGTTTCATTACATTAAATATATCATGCCATTCTCTTCTGGCCTGTAAGGTTTCTGTTGAGAAGTCTGATGATAGCCTGATGGGTTTTCCTTTGTAGGTGACTGGTCTTCTCTCTCTGGCTGCCTTTAATACTCTGTCTTTGTCTTTGATCTTTGCCATTTTAATTATTATATGTCTTGTTGTTGTCTTCCTCGGGTCCCTTGTGTTGGGAGATCTTTGGGCTTCCATTGTCTGAGAGACTATTTCCTTCCCCATTTGGGGGAAGTTTTCAGCAATTATTTCTTCAAAAACACTTTCTATCCCTTTCTCTCTCTTCTTCTTATTGTGGTACCCCTATAATGCGAATATTGTTCCATTTTGATTGGTTACACAGTTCTCTTAATAGTCTTTCATTCCTGGAGATCCTTTTATCTCTCTGCCTCAGTTTCTCTGTATTCCACTTCTCTGATTTCTATTCCATTAACAGCCTCTTCCACCTCATCCAGTCTGCTCTTAAGTCCTTCCTGTGATTGTTTATTTCTGTATTCTCCCTCCTAACTTGATCCTTTCACTCTTGCATATTTCTCTGCAGGTCCATCAGCATTGTTATGACCTTTATTTTGAATTCTTTTTCAGGAAGATTTGTTAAATCTATCTCCCCAGGCCCTCTCTCAGGGGTTGTCTGGGTGATTCTGGACTGGACCAAATTATTCTGCCTTTTCGTGGCTATAGAGGTAGTTGTAGGCAGGTAGTGTTTGTGTTAGCTGGGAGAACAAAGTCCCTTCCTCCTTGCTGGTTGCTTTGCCCTTCTCCACTGCCTGTGCCAGTTACCCGTACACCAGGAGCAGGCCCTGTGTTAATTTCCTGAACCATGGCGGGCAGGGCATTCCAGAGCCCTGTGGGGAGAGGCAGGTGTGCTGAGTGTGCTCTCCCGTGAGAAGGGTGCCCCTTTGCGCCCTGCCATGGCTTACTCTGCCTGCGCAGGGCAGCTGGTCACTGGCGGCGGCTTTTGGATCTGGCCCAGGTGGCTTTGCACTGGGAGGAGGCTCTGGGTGGCTGATGAGGGTGCAGCCACTCCCAGGCTGCTCTGCCAGGGCCACACAGGAGGGGGAATGAATGGCAGGCTGTTTATCGCTGTGAGGGGCTTCAGAGCTGTGTTGCCTCCCAGGGGGTTAGGGCGCCTGCAGTTCCCCGGGATTCCCAGCTGCTGGGCTGAGTGTGCTGGGACAATTCCATCCAGCTGTGAAGCCCCTGTCCCTTTAAGACTTTCAAAAAGCAGTTGCTTTTCTTTTTGAAAAGCAGGCTGTGGGGATCCGCTTGCAGATTTTACTCTTCCGTTCCTCTAATATCCAGTACACCATGCAATGTGTGTCTGTGCTCCGGTGCGGATTACTAGAGCTGATTGTTTAGCAGTCCTGCACTTCTACTCCCTCCCTGCTCTGACTTCTCTCCTCCCACCGGTGGGCTGGGTTGGGGGAGTGCTCACGTCCCACCTGGTCATGGCTTGTATCTTATCCCCTTCATGAGATGCCGAGTTCTCACAGATGTATATGTAGCCTGGCTGTTGTACTGTATCCTCTGGTCTCTCTGTTAGGCATAGATTTATTTGTTGCATTTTCAAAAATATATATGGTTTTGGGAGGAGATTTCCACTGCCCTGCTCCCCCCAAATTCCCAGAGTATCCTTTTATCAGAATGCAAAGCATCTTCTACAATGATGTTGCAACCAGGTGTATTTCCAACTGATGACAAATGTCAGAGATGATCTTTAATTATCAAGAAACCCTTGATTTTCTTGGCCAAGTCATTTTTCATTGACAAAAGCACAGATTTAAAAAACCACAGGATAAAACACACCAGCAGGTATTTTGGTGGGCTGTTGCCCATCATCACACTCTGTGATTTGTCTGTTTAGAATGAACTTTGGTTTGGAGGACTTAACTACTTAGTTACAGGTCTATATACCTATTAGGGCAATCGGCATATGCCTCTTTGGTTGATTCCCATGCCATGCTTTAAGGACACTGAAGAATGGTAAGATAGTAGTAGGAAAATGGAATTGTCGTCTTGGCCAAAAGCAGATCCCTGGTCACCACAGTTATAATCTTTCTTTCCCTCTTCTTTGCCTGCTCAGTGTCTCAGATTTTAGTTTGCTGTGCAATCAATTTCTCCTTTGGCTGTCTTCTGGATCATAACTCAGTGTACTTTGAGCTGCTTCTGAATTACAATCTAAATAAGACTTGCAGCTTTCCTATGGCTAGGTCCCATTTTCCTTTGCTAAATTCTTGACAACCAATGATTCTTCAGAGCTGTCTATCTTCTGACAGGCAACATTTTTTTCTGATTAAAAAGAAACCCTGTTACTGTTCTATAACTATTTTAGTTGCAGTTATCCCAACTGGTCCCTCCTTTTAGGCATAGGTTTGCCTTCAAAGTAGAAGGAGTGTCAACAAACCATCAATAAACCTTCCTGTTCCATAGTGGCTTACGGAAAAAGAAGGGAATGCTCCCAGCTCTTCCTGAAATACATTCAAAACAATATTGACTGAGTGCTAGCAAAGTATGCTTGCTTCTCTGGCACTCAGGAAGTTTATGTCTGACTTTAATTCCAAATGAGTGCACACCATCAAACCCAGACATTCCAATCCATAACACAGGTTCCAGTGGTTGGAGGGAGCTACCACTTTGGCCCTTAGTTGCTGTTTTTTCATTGCTAGAGATTCTCTTCTACTTAACTCTCTTCTCTAGACAAACAAACTAACCAGAATCTCTCTGGTTCTATGATAAAAAATAAGAATAACTAACATTTGTGTAGTGCTTTAAGTGCCAGTAAAGGAAGAGTAGGGAGGCTCCTAGTGTAGACAACAGGTCTGAATTTAGATTTCTGCCTTTCTTCTTTCTGACAATATATGCACTCCTAATTATGAGTAATCAGACTGATGGCTTTATTATCATCAGTATGTGTTATGTACTCAGCAGCTGGCACATTTTAATGATGAGCTTTATTTTCAGGAAAAGCAAAATTGAAAAAGAAAATGACATACATGGTATGAACTAATATCACTTCTTTCTTGATAGTGCTAGTGGAGGGTAAATCAGAAAATGTCATAGAGTGCACCAGAATTTCAGAATAGGCTTTGACACACAGTTACTCGTGATTTTTTTTGTAGATGAAATAGAGGAAGAGAATGATAGTGTGCTCTTTTCTGGCTGAACAACCATGCTCAAACGGGGCTGATGAAGTTTTCCAGTCCTGACAGGGTTCTTTGAAGGGATTGCCACAGACCATTGTATTTGATCTAGTCCTTGGGTGGGAACCGGTTCTTAAAGCTCCACAGGTGATTCTGAAGTGCAACCAAGGATAACCACTGGTATAGCATCAGTGGCTCACATACTAACTACATACTGTTTTATCATTCAGATGTGTCTTACTGATACCAATAACTGTCTTCCAAAGATCCAATACAGTTTCACAGATGTTTAAAGCAAAGGTAGAAATAGAAGATTTAATGGACTTTATTGCAACTAGAATAAATGTTAGGAAAATCACACATAAAAAGGGCTCCACCCACAGGGGCCGGTAGGGACTTCAACTGGATGTCCCCTCAACATTTTACAAATATCAGATTCCACCAAAACCCATTGACAAGAACATCCCCATTATGTGTGAATGCAAAGTTAATAAATGGTCATTCTCTTGGTGCTAAGAAAAAAAACCCCAACAAACTAAAGATTTATTTTATGGAAATTATTGTGCCTCCTTATTTAGAATCAGTTCATTATAGGTTTTAAAAAACATATATTCAATTGACAAAAATGTTGAGGGAGATGAGCAGAACACCAACATCTGATCTGCATGCATATATCCACAGGGAAACTTCAATTTTAACCCCAGTTCACTTTTGCAAACAGAAAGAACAAGGTACTTTATTACTGGAGTTATTACTAGAGAATGCACTAAAAATGTCCATGGGTCACAGAACAACATGTCCAAGGCCAGTTATGTTGAGTGCAAAGACTTTAGGCAGTGGGAATGAAGCTTGGAAAGGGATGGAAAGAAGCTTGTCTCCTCTCTGTCTCTGGAAGGGTACCAACCTTATAACACCACTACAGTTAATAACTCTAACCTTTAAAAGGCATTTTATGAGCAAATGAGGTCAATTAGTACAGAACAATTTACATTTTTCAAAATCCTAACCACTTTATAAGTAAGTGGGGGGAAAGTAATTCCTTGCATCACTGATATGTTAATATGCAGTATTCATAGAGGTACATGACACAACAAAGACACAAAAAAAGCCATGCTGAAATGCAAACAACCTTCAAATGTATAGCCCCAGACTTCACCTTTACCTCTCCTGTTCAGTGTTCCCTGCTCATGGTAATTTTACTGAATTGTGCAGAACCCTTTACTCCTTAAGAGGATGGGAGTGTTGCCAGTGTGAAGGGGACATTCTTGGGGAAGTGGGGAATCCAATCTCTCTCCATGAATGGGTAAAAACACTTTAAAGATCCTTTCTCTAGACCGCAATGCATTTATAGTAAGAGACTATAACACACCACTTACATCAACAGATCAACCAGACAGAAAATAAATAAGGAAACAAAGGCACTGGACAACACATTAGATCAGATGGACTTAACAGATATCTACAGAACATTCCACTCAAAAGCAGTAGGATACACATTTCTCTCAAATGTACATGAAACATTCTCCAGAACAGATCACATACTAGGCCACAAAAAGAACCTCAATAAATTCAAGAAGATTGAAATTATATCAAGCAACTTCTTAGACCACAATTGTGTGAAGGAAGAAATAAACTCCATGTGGAAAACAAAAAAGCACACAAACATGGAAGCTAAACTACATGCTTCTAGATAATCAATGGATCAGTGAACATTTCAAAACAGAAATCAGACAATACAAGCAGACAAGTGAAAACAAGAATACAATAGTCCAAAATCTGTGGGATGCTGCAAAAGCAGTTCTAAGAGGGAAGTACGTAGCTATACAGGCCTACCTCAAGAAACAAGAACAATTTCAAATAAACAGTCTAAACTCACAACTGAACTAGAGAATATAGTCAGTGATTGTGTAACATCTTCCTATGTTGACAGATAGTAACTGCTCTAGTGGGAGTGAGGATTTGGTAATATGAGTAACTGTTGAACCACTGTGTTGTATACTTGAAACCAATATAACATTGTAAATCAATGATACTTCAGTTAAAAAATAAAGGTCCTTTCTTTTTCCTTTCTCACTTTTCTACTCATATATAAATTTCTTTCTATTCTCTCTCTATATTTCCTACAATGAGCTTTACACTGTACTAACTTTGTGAGATATATATTATCCCCATTTTACACAAAGGAAATAAGCTTATAAAGGTTAAAGTGATTTGGTGAAGGTTCTAGAGCTTGCAGGTTATGGAGCCCGTGCACACCCAGATTGCCTGACTGTATGGTCCAAATTTTTTTTACATCAGCATGCTACCCTCTACCACTCTGTCTTCCTTCACTTATTCCCTTCTTTCCTCCTCAAAGCCTAAAGTGGTAGATAGGTGGTAGTAGTGGAAAGATCTTAAAGAAAGAAGGACTAACTTAGTTCTCATTTATACCTCTCCCAAAGCTCCACCATTTTCTATTTCGCCACACACAGCCTGGCCATGAGTATCCAAGAGAACACAGGCTTCCTACAGGCTTATATTAGACCTTTTTCTCTCCAATCCTTCCATGGTTTCAAAAAACTACATTTTTCAAATCCCAAATAATGGCATATAGCCTGAGAGACTGTGTTTTCTTTAAGAGAACATGAGGACACATAAACATATGTAAAATCCAAACTAAAAAAGTACTCGTGGTGCCTAGCAGAGAGAGCAAATGCTGGCTCAATAAGGACTTGATTGATTTACTGAAGGTTGCTCATACATGGAGTGTAATGAAGAGTGTTAGAGTAAATCCTTATCAGTGGAATTCAACGGGGTGGTCTTTTTGACAGGTCTTTTTGTTACAGTCTTAATGTAGGCTCTCTGAACCTGGTGCCTTGTTAATCTGCAAGTCCTTGTTTCCATACAAGGCTGTGGATTCTAAGAGACAAACTGTTAATTTTGAGTTCTAATCTCAGGCTAGGAGATGCCTATAAAAATTAAAACTGTTTCCTTTTTTCTAACAATTAACAGCCTAGCTAAAGAGTAATCAATTGTAATCAGGGAACTGAAAGCATCAGGAGACCAGCTGCTTTACAGAGCCATTTATTTAATCCTTAAATTTTGCAGGTTGTAAATTACTCATTAGAAAGCAGAAAGCAAAATAGCCATATCCGTTTAGTGCCTCTAAACTCTGAAGACTTAGAAGAGGAAATCCATGGAAACAGGAGGCCTGATGTGTCCTTTCACTGCTATTTGTTAATGGGCAAAGGTGGTTAAACAGTAAGGACAAGCCCAAGTAATTACCCTGAAGTGCTGGTCCATGGGTCAGGAGCAGACTTGATTAAATTCATGGAGGGCTGACCCAGGAATGGTGGGAAAAAGCCCCTTCTTTTCCACTCAGCCCTGCAGGCACTAATCAGTGTGCATATCTCACTTCCAGATTGTTTCATGAGCCCAGAGCAATGGCCCATAGCATTCATTAGGGCATTCACTCTTCTCTGTTTTCCAGTCAGCACAGGGACTAACGACAAGGGGCCAAGTACCAGAGCAGAATGAGGAGGGGACAAGGAGGAGGCTGTCCCTCTCTCTACATAGGGAATGCAGCTCCCCATTATAAAATGTTCCAACTGCAAAAACAACTAGACAATTGGTTTATAGGTTTCTTTACATGTATAAAAAGCTGCATATATTTGGCTCGAATATGGATTTTATAAGCTATATATGTAAACACTTAACCATTTACTCAAGACAATTTTGTTTTATACTAAGGGTAAAATGCAATTTTAGACTCTTAATGGTAATGATGCGAGTAATATGCAAGATGCCTTTGACAATGGCTCTGAGAGTTTTGAAAGAATTTTAATCCATACATATTTCCTTTTTTCCTCTATTATGATGTACTTTGTATATACAACACAACTTCTGGCTCACCCTTAGGCAATATACAACAAAATAGCCAGCGGCTCACTTCTGTACTGAGTGAGCGTTTCTTTCCTAGTCCTTTGGCATTTCCTGTCATCATCATGAGCAGCTCTGAACAAAGACTGTGGTGTTAGGCTATGAAATGGAGCTTTTCTCTTTGCAGAGGTTAACCAACCAGGCCACGTAAGGAACAAACCTCTGATTCTGCAATAGCAAACCGAGTTACCCAGCACAAACTATTTTCATGCATCTTCTACTTGACAGTCTAATTAAGCTGGTGATTCCACCAGGCTGGCACTGTGTCTATCTTGGGTTCTGTTCAATACCCACCAAGCTGTTGTTGCTTAATAAATCATTACTGATAATGAAACAAAATCTAATTTTTAAAATTATAGGTATCCTGGAAATGCATGTATTTACTTCGTTAAAGTAATTGTAAAGCAAGGGTTTCCTAGGAAGATCATTTAACCATGGCATGTAATAAAAAATACTTGTTTCCCACATCTTGCCTTTCAAAAAAGGCTACACTTTTTTAAACTGCAGGAAGCTATATTAAAGAATTCTAAAGATTTCTACCATTAGAAATACTGATACCAACACACTTGAAAAAAGCTGTTCAGGAATTTTAAGAGAAATTGAAAATAACTCAGAGTAATTTTGAAATTATAACTTGGAGCTTCTATGTCACTTGTCCCAGGAAAGAGCCCAATTCTGGCCACACTTTTGGTAGAAATGATGACATTTGGCCTCTTCCCTTTCCTGGGGATGGTACCAGAATGCTCTTTTGACTTACCCTGAGTGGATTTTCATTAAGGTAAGGGGGTTCACCTTCCACCATTTCGATTGCCATAATCCCCAGAGACCAGATATCAACTTTTGGACCATAAGCTTTCCGAGTCACCACCTCAGGTGCCATCCAGTAAGGAGTTCCCACCATTGTGCTTCGCTTACTTTGCTCAGGGGTGATCTGGGCACAGAACCCAAAATCAGCTGCAGAGGGGAAAAGTCAGGGAAAATCAACTCGAATTCCTTTTTTTTTTTTTTTTTTTACAATAGGCCATTTTCAGTATTGCTGTAACTTCCTTTGCGGGACACTGAGTTTCTACAACTCCATAGCTCCACTCAGCTGGACCTCATTTTAAAAGGGATTGAAATAACCAACGAATGTGATATCATTTTTACTAAACCTCAGTTTGGTTCCCTCCCTATTACTGTTCCCTCCAATGTAAAGAATCTTTCAGTTTTCCAATTAGGTGTTTGTCACCCAGCAGATGCAAGTCACTAGCCTCAAAGGCTGGCCACAATCTACAGGAACAGAACATTAGAAAAATTCTTTACTTCGAACTAGCTCTAAATAATTTCAAACTAATCACTTTCAATAGCTATTTCTTCTCAAGATAAGCAGTAAAAGAGCAGAAATGTCCCCCAAACTCTCTCAAACACCATCTGAACCAAAATACCTACTCAATTTAACAGAGCCATCCATCCCAAGAAGAATATTGTCACTCTTTATGTCTCTATGGATCACTTGGTTCGAGTGCAAGAAATCCAAAGCTTGGAGGCACTATTGGATCAGAAAAAAAGTTCTAATTATATTCCACAGAATTTTTAGAAATTTTAAGTTTCATTTCCAGATAAATTTGGGACAAGGATATAATTTTCTGTTGTCAAGTGAAATAGATCATTAAATGTTGTTAACACCATTTTCAAATCACATTACCATTTACATCAGTGTTGTGACTTAGCGTTACACACATGCAGGCTCCTGAGTCAGCCTAGGACATGGAGAGTGATGGTGTGCTAAGTAGCACCCAAATCATTCATACAACCAAAGTAACCCATGAATATAATCCTACTTTGACCTAGTTATCTAGATGATACAGACTCAGGTTGATCTTATATAGATGTAGCAAGCTTCTGCATCCATAGTATGATTTGATTCAGTAAGTCTGCAGAGACACCCGGGAATGTGCATTTAAAACAAAAGCCTCAAGGTATTTCTGATAGACAGCCATATTGGGGAACCACTTCTAGATTATGAAGTAACTGTAAGTACTTGTTTGAAACTGGCTTTGCATTGTAATACTAGCAGATGGAAGCCACAGGCTTAGGGTAAAATATTCCTTTGAATATTATTAAGTTTGACTTATTGCATGAATAAAAACTATACATGTCTAGTGGATAGGTATGTATGTTTGAAGAGGAAGAAATGGGAATGAGAGGAGAGCAAGAATGGAGGAAATTTAGGGAACGGTTTAAAATCAAAAACAGGCAAAGACTAGCTGAAATTATTTGCTTCTGTTTACCTATCACCAGTTTTCAAGTTTTGGTAGATCAGAGTTCTACTTGGGTCTATAGAGAACCTCGCCACAGTGAATGGGGTTGATGGTGATGGCCAAGATGAGGCTCCAGTGAGGAGTGTGGTTTTTTCTAATACTGAAAAAAAATAATATAATATCTTCAGTTTATCTTGAAACTAGAGATATGACACTGTTATTGAAAAAGAGGCAGACACTCAGACCCCCTGGAAGGCTAGAGAGATGTCCAGTTTATACTGTGAAAGCAACTACTTTCTGGGCTGAGGGAGGCTAAAATTGCCTTCCAGAAAATGGTGAGATTATAATGTGGTCTGTGTTTTACATGGCTCACATTGCGTGAGCAGGACGAAATAACTATCATGTAAAATTCCCCCAGATCAGAAAGAAGCTCTATGCTAACATCCATGTTTTCCATATTCACTGAGACCACAGTAAGCAGGCTTAAATATGGCACCTTGTGAGTGGCATAATGGAACTCAAAAGACTATAGCACAGTAGCTCAAATAAGCAAGGGGCTGGGGAGGGAGAGAAGGGGAGTGCCATTAGGTTAGTATCTAAAATGAAGTTATTAGGCTCTCTGCTAGAAAAGATGTGTTTTTTTGGTGTTATAAAAATTCTGAATTATCAGAGATGAAGAACTGCCAATATTGGTGTTCTGTCTCATCAGCTAGAAACTATTTTCTTACCTCTCTGCACACAGCTGCTATCTGTCCTTCATCCATACAGGTCTCTGTGACCACATCAGTCAAAGAACCACCAGCCAAGTATTCCATGACTACCCACAGTTCATCACCCACTAAGTAGCTACAATGAGAAAAAAAAATGACATTGACTCAGGCTTAAAGAAGTGAGGACTCTCCTATATCCCCATCAAGGAGACTATTCGTAGTTAGTCTCTGCATTTGGCCAAGTTACATAACAAGAAGAAAATATCAGTGATGGCGATAATGAGACACTTCCTTAACATTAGAAGATAATATGCATTGAAATCAAAGGATCATCAGATATGACCATGCACCATGGAGGAAGGAAAAGAGCAAGGAGGCCTCTGGTGACTGACTACTGTCAATCATACCATCGTAAAAGCTACTTTCAATGAACAGGATCAATGAATCACTTTTTTGGATAACTCAAGCCATAATGTTGGCTTCTTGGACTGAACCAGTCCATGGTGTACAGATTTCTAGGGTATTTATTCAGATCTCAGCATTATTTTTGATTCCACTTAAATAATTACTGAGCTGTTTTCAAGCAGTTGCTGAATCAAAAAGACTTTGGTTGCAATGGATTTACTGTGCTGAGGTCTCAGTTCTGATAGAAGTCAGTTGTGGCATGTCTATATCTTCAAGTAGTTATTGAGCGACACACCCCAAATAATCAAATATGGGGAGGAAGGTCATCAGAGACCTACAAGTTGGGCATCAAAACACCTGTGACCATCTGAAGGCATTTTGGCAGTATGATCAGATCTCTTTTTTCCCCTGCTCAACAAGAGAGAGGAATTATAGTGAATGGTATGACCCCAATGCTTCCACCCTACCCTAAGTTCCACATCAGTATGATGTAACAGGAGAAAAAAAAATAAGGAGTAAGACTTTCTATCCACTGGTGCTCAAACTGCAGTGCCCATTAGAGTCACCTGGGAAGCCTGTTAAAAAATGAAAATACACAGGCTCTACCTCATTAGTTATGGAGAGCAGCCTAGAAATATGCATTTCTTATGAACGCAATTTTTACAAAATTACAAAAGCAGAGTGAAGTCACTCTGTTGCTGGTGGTTCCTAAACAACGTTTTATGGAACACTGATTTTGACTATAAAATTTGACCTTCCTTTTTCCTCTGCCCTTGCCTGTTCTCTTATAGCACTGGTCTACCTGGTGCAAAACAGAAAGCACAATCTTATGCTCACTGCGGTTGTAGACTTAGTCTTATTTCTTCTGTATACCCTCCCAGCCCAGACTACACAGCACAGTGGTGCTAAACAAACACTTACTGAAATTGAATGAGACAGATGTTAATCACAAGTGAAGAGTTAGGGCTGTCTCTAAATGCCTATTTATAACCCACTGCTAATACCACTGATGAAAGAGACATTCATTACCTGGTCTAGGAAAAAGGTTTGAGGTTAAAGTCTCAATTCCCTAGACCTCACTGTCAGTTAATCACAAAGCACCAATTAAAGCAGGGCCATTGTAGTTAGTCTTCTTCATTTAGACACCCAGAGACAGCCCTGGCTCCAAACGCATACTTGATGAAATGTTTAAAACCCCACAGCTCTCTCCTATGTGCAACAGCTTATTTCCTGCCAACATGGAGTCACAGTCCTCAGAAGGAATTTGCCCAAACTACTCATGTTAAGAAGCAAGACCATAAAACGTGTCATCAAATGTCTGATAAGTGGATACAAGTTTAGCCATAGATCTCATAGTCTACTATTCTGCAGCATTTGAGAAATGCATACAGACTGGATGCTCAGCAAATAGATCCCCCAAAAATAAGTTGCCAAGAAAATGACATCCCATAAAGAAAGCAAGTTCATAACGAGAGAAAAATCTTACCTATCTAAGTAATTAACAATATTGGGGTTCTTATTTTCCCTCATGACCAGAATTTCATTAATAATTAATTCCTTTTTGGGCTGCTGTTGAAGGTTCATCTGCTTTATGGCCACCTGAATGAGGATTAAAATGCAAGAATAAATTATAATGATTAAACATAAACATCAGTATTTTTTGGTACACAGAATGAGGCATACACTTTCTTTATCTTACTAGGCTCTTTTTCAGTGCCCCTTTGATCAATCATGAATAAACCATCCAGTTCAGATGCTTTAGGTACCAATGAAGTAAATTTCCATGTCAACCCCATACTACCCATTTTTTTTCAGCCATAGAAGCCATCAAAGAGGAGATCTGATCAATATGAATAAAGGAAAATAAAACTCAGGATCGAATGTTAGCACTTACCTCTTGTCCTGTTGCAATGTCCAGCGCTGTATAAACAGTACCTGATGCCCTGCGAAAGTGAAAATTATCGAGTAAACAGTCAAAGGGTTATCAATATATTTTACTTGAAATAAAATTATTTTCAGGAGAGAGCAATCAGAAGAAAGGACAAACTGAAGATTAAAGGACAGAGTAAAAGAGGAACAATTGCTCTGTACAGTAACTGTGCCTGAAAAAAATGACAATGTATCCCTTTTGATGGGCTAGGAATTCCACTCAGACTTTCTGGTGCCATCTGTGCGCCATGGCACTATGCACTAACTGAGTAAAATGGCCTTGCTCCTCTTAGTAAACTTTTGGAATATATTGAAGACTCCTTTGATATTGCAACAGCGGACACTAGTCCTCTGATTAGACTGAAGTAAAGTTTAGGAAAGAATGTATCATCCTTTGCTTAGGCAACTGTAAATTAAGCTTTGTTTTTAGCATATGGACAGAGTGGCTTTTTCAATACATTTTTCGAATTCATAAGCATACCATCGTCTAATAAATAAACCACTCTCAGTGCTGTACTTACCTGTTGTAGCTACAAGAAGCAGTAACAATGTGCCTTTACTGTGCAGCCATTGTTTTTCCTTTTGCTAAATTTTTAAACAGCTTCTCCTATGAAGTTTCACTCCAGCCCAGCATCCTTTTAAAATCTATCATTCCTTAAGTCTTGGTGGTAGTACTCACGCTCCATTTTAACTTCAATTACAGGGTTCTCTTGCTTTGCAAATAGAAATTGCCCAGCAAAGCTGAATTCAGAGTAACTTTCTGTGAAACACACATGCATTCTGAACCACCTTCCCACCTCTATCCCCAAGAAAAAGAAAAAACTTAGTCAATTTCATTGAAATGTTTGTGGTTAGGATAGAGATCAGTTCTGTTATTCACAAGGCATTGTTATGTCCTACCATTGCTATTTAAACTTTCTACTAATTGCTGACTGTTTTGTTTTCTGAGCCCAGGAATGCTTTTATGTCAGCCATTTCCTTCTCATTCTCTTCCCTGGATGAGCCAAAATATTTCTCACGGGCCTGGGAAGTTTATATTACCTGTTCCTAAGGAATAAAATGGTGGTATAATATAAGGAATATCTGATTACTAATAGAGATGTGAGTTCTAACATTTCACTAACCACAAGCTATATGACCTTGGGCTAGTCACTTCTCTCTGGGTTTTGATCCCACTACTCAGCAAGATAATATCTTATAGGACTACAGTATACATATATTGAGCATGTTGGTTGTCAGACACTGCACTAAGAACTTTATATAAGCATTATCTATGTAACCCTTACCATATTTCTATAAGTGCTATTATCCCCATGTTACAGATGTGGTCAAGTGACCTCTCCAAATTATACAGTTTACAAACCAAGTCTGTCTGACTCCCTGAGCTGTGAAATAATAGGGAATGGACTACTTTATTTCAAAGTTCCTTAATTCTAATGATGTAGAGTCTGTAAACTCTACTGTTCTCCTCACTCTGAGTGTGTATTTAAGTATCTATTGAAACTAGATTGAAAAACTGCATTTGATTAATACCAACAGCCATCTAAACTAGGATTTGGTAATTTTAGGAATTACTTAGATTTAAGGCTTATATTGAACAAATCAGTCTCTCAATTCTGTATGTTTGAGATCTTGGAATCAGAGCACATAGATGGTGTTCAGTAAGTATTTGTTGAATGAACAAATAAATAAAAATCTTCTGAAACAAACATGCAATTGCAATAAAACCTTTCCTTTCTGTGAAGGAAACATTTCTTCTTCTACTTCAATGTACATAAAACATTTCCCCCCACTCTTGGAATAAGCTACCCGACATTTCTGATTTCAGGGACCAGTTTGTGATTTGCCCTTCTGAACTCAGAATTGCCTGACATCAAAGGAAAAGACAGTCTCAACCTGATGTGTATTTCAGTTATATAAGCCCTGAGGAACTACTTCAATCTATTTTCAGAATAACATTCAAAAATGCCTTTACTTAGTTTATTCGTATATACATAGGCTAGATGCAAAAAAACTGAAGGTGTCTGCTAAATGAGATAATATCTTATAGGACTACAGAGAATCAAATGGCCCATTCTATGTATGCATTTAGCCCTATGCCCTGACCAGAGTTAATACTTCTATGGTAACTGCGATTATTATCATGGGTTGTTGGTATTGGTTTCACAGCAGAGAAACGATTTACTGAGTTGTTAGTTGGCCTTTCCCCATCGCCCAGCCAAAACATCCTGGCTAGTATCGGTCCCTATTTTCAAAGAGGCCAAAGGCCAAAGGTGGCCTATTAGAATACTGTTTAGAGGTTCCACATCCTTTTTCTTCCCTTTAGTGAAGTGGTTTTGCCTTTTTAAATCTGGAATGCCTTCATCAAACGAAACCACATGCAGAAACCCTCAATAGAAAATGGGAGGAGCTCCAGTTAAAGTGAGGGAAGAAGGCCCCAAATTCCTGCCCAGGTGGCATTCTCCTTATTCACTGCCCTGACCCCTACCCCGAAAGCCCCTTGCCACTGTCCTAGGGGCTAAAATTGTGATTGCCATGGAGTGCAAGATAGATTAGTGTTTCACATATCCAGAGCTTTAACCTTCAAATCCTTGGCGGGGGGAGGGGGTTGCCCCCAATTTCTCTCAGCATTTCATTGTCTTATAATTGCTAGAGTAGTACCTCTGGAATCCCAATATCCTGGGTTTTATGGTGTTCTGTGCTATAGAGTTGCCACAAACCCCTAATCCATGGAGGTTTAAAGACCCTGAAACTTTTGAACATCAGTTATTATGTCAAAAATGAGCTGTTCTCCTCATTTTCCCTTCCTCCACCTTATAGCATACATGCAATTATCTAGTGGGAGCTGTTTCCCTTTCCCCTAAGTCTTGTTTCCAGTCTTAAAATGGTGATATCCTCCCCCACCCCACTCCCCACCCCCACACCAAGCATGTTGTTAGGCGTCTGGAATTCACTGCTCTGACCAGTAAGTTTTTGGATGGCTCAACTTCTCGCTTTTGTAGAATCCTCAACTCAAATGCACAAACCCAGATACTAGCCTGCAGAATAAAACTTAGTACCCTGTCTCCTGCTTCATCTTACCACCTCCAACACTTCTCTGCACCCCAGTTCTGATGCTATTCTATAGTCTTACAATTTAAGATTCAGTGGTATAAATGTGAATTTCTCTTCTTCTCTTACTCCTCTATTAAAGCACTCTGCCCACTGATGGGCTAAGAACAGTCATTCTCACAGCCATCTACTTAAACCTCCCTGGGTTCAAATCCAACCAGTTTGTACTTGTGTGCCTCTCTGTAAATAATTTAGCCACTTGGTTGCCTAGGATTAAAGGAGGATTAAATGCATGCAGTATTTTTAAACCAGTCCTGGCATATAGTAATTGCCAATAAATATTAGCAATCATCACCATCTATATATTACAATTTGGAAAGTTAATGAATATATTAGGGAACAATCAACCTAGTA
Organism: Manis javanica; assembly: GCF_040802235.1. NCBI lineage: Eukaryota > Metazoa > Chordata > Mammalia > Pholidota > Manidae > Manis > Manis javanica. The sequence continues at coordinate 101,941,916 of NC_133174.1, read as the reverse complement.
ACAATAACTTATATAATTATAATTGTTATTAGGTTGGTTGATTGTTCCTTAATATATTTATTCATTAGGTTCCCAAATTGTAGTCTGTGGATCACAAGGAATGCTTTTATGTATCTGGAACTTTCTAAGATATTTTTATGTTTCAAATTCATAGCAAAAACTTGATATTTACCTCAGAGGAAGCTAATTAAAATACTTTCAGATGGAATGATATCAACTTATGATTACAGTGCCTATCACTTGATCAAAAGCTCTAAGCAGCAGCTGTACATTTTTTGGCTTAATAAAGTATGAGAAACAAACTGTTATTTTATAAATATAGTTCAATAGTTATAGCTATTCATAACCTGGAGTTCACAAAGATAAAGAATCCAAGGGACCCTTGGTGGTGAAGCTGGGAAGCCCTGTCCTTGTAATAAGTGAAATAAGTGAAGCACAGTAGTTTATACCCCTAAAGAAACAATCTTTTAGTTAACAAGATGTCACACTGATTCCTAAAAGGTGATCTTTCAATAGCCTGGAATATGTCAAAGTATCCCAATGGGTATTTTTACCAAATCCATCACTTTAATTAAAAAAAAAGTCAGTATCATGTAGCAGTCTTAGACATACGGATACCAGAAACCAAACTAACAAAGATGGGAGTTAAAACCCCCAATTCTCTGGTGTATTGAGGCTGGTGTGCTAAAATGGTCAACACTGTCAATTTGTTTTTTAAGCCACTTAATCACATTGATCTCTATTATCCCTCCATTCCAGTTATATTGAAGCCAGATTGCTGTAGAGAGAACATTTGTTTATGATGGGGATTTTGTGTGTTCCAAGCCTCAGTCACTCACAGAAATCTTGCATTATCAGGACTCCACGGAAAACAGAGAGAATCTAGTTTAACCTCCTAATTACATATATGAATCTGAAGCCCAGAGAGAAGCAGGGATATGCTGAAGATGACACAGCTAGTAAGTACCAAAAGTCTCCTAATTTGGAGGAAGAGATTTGTCAGTTAACCTACACGATGGTTCAAAAATATAAAACCAACAGATTGCTCAATTGTTGGGCCTCATCCTCAATTACAGCGTGAAGAGTACTGCTGGTTCTTGGCATCACATTAGACGCCTTATAGCAGTTTCTCTTTGACCTGGCCAAGCACTTAATAATCACATGGAAACACTGGCATCTAGCTTACAGGGTCTAGAAAGAAACAACAATCCACTGTTTCTCCCTTTTCCTCCCAACATGAGTCACTTTAATTATCAGCAGTGTTCATCAGGCTTGGATGTTTCCTGCTAAAAGCCAGTGTCAAGCCATGATCACGATTAGTTGCCACAGCAACAACATGGTAGGACTTATAATTTAGATAAAGCACTCTTATTTCAGTACAGAAATGGATTGGAGGAGCAAAAGAAAGGAAGGCAAGGGACGCTGGCAGGAAGCTCATGGACTGGGAGAAAAAGACAAGGGCAAGAGGACTGCAGGACTCAACAGGGTAATAAGCGAGGGAACCAGAGGATAGGGCAATTTCACATTCAGCATTTTACAACTATACATTAAACCATCAGGGGTTTAATCCACATCTACTACTCTGCTGCTGCTATAAAAGACTTATCATTTATTGAGCTTTATTTTCTGCCTGCTCTCTGTAAATGGATGATCTTACTGTTCATCCTATACAAGCCCGTGAATAAATTGCAGTCTCCTCATTTTGGAGATGAGAAAATTGAAACTGGGAAATGCTAAGCAGCTTGAGCAACATTAGAGTTAGTCGGCAGCTGAGCTCAAAAATGCATGTTTGACTTCACACCCATACTCTTAACCACCAGTTCATGCTCTGTTGCAGTGTTAGCATTTTCCTAACTGCAAGTATAATACTTCCCTAAGTCCACGTTTGTATCTACTATGCTGTCTCCCTGAAGTATTTCTCTTGCCTCTAATTTTCTACTCACGTAGTCCACATGCCCCCTTGCAACCCATTTAGTTTGCCCCTAGACAAGGTATATTTCATTCCTTTGGCATAACCCATACAAAACAGTTCTTCTGTTTTCTCACTCATTTAAGGTTGCTCATGTGGCCAATGGTGGACTGGCCTCAGGTGAGTTCCTCAGACTGGACTTTATCTTCTGCTGAGTATTTAAGGTAGAGTTACTACAGCTGGCCCTTGAACAACATGGCTTTGAACTGCACAGGTCCACTTATACAAGGATTTTTTTAAATAAATATATATTGGAATATTTTTTCAGATTTATGACAACTTGAAAAAAACACGTTTTTCCTCTAGCTTACTTTACTGTAAGAACACAGTACATAACACATATAACATACAAAATGTGTGTTAACTGTTTATGCTATTGGTAAAGCTTCCAGCCAACAGCAGGCCACACTACTGCTTAAGTTTTTAGGAAATCAAGTTATGTGTGCGTTTTTGACTGCGTGGGGGTAGCGGATCAGTGCCCCTAACCTCCACATTGTCCAAGGGGCAACTGTACTTGCAGGACCTTATCTAGAAATTGTCTCACTATATTAATGCACTTGAAATAAAAATACATAGATAACGTATTGCCCGATACTACCACACATTTAGTTTTTGTGAGGTGTATGCCCTGTAGGGCTCAGAAATGGTCATGAACACTGTGACCACTGCAAGGCAGTAACTCCTTCACAGAGAGTCTCGCAGTGTTTTCTTTTGTGTCATTTGCCTCTTGACAATATATCACTAAATTTAATAAAATAAAATTATGTAAAAATCATGTTCCCTGACTACCTAAGTACAGTACAGAGTGTAGCTGGGGCTAGCGGTATATTCTTTAATTACTGGGTTGATAAATTGGAACAGGAAACTTTCTGTTTTTAGCTAGGGCATGACTTTTCCCAGAGTATTCATGGTCAGCTAATTTTAAATAGAGCTGTAACACATTATGGGTGTGGGGCCAGGGAGCTCAGTGGGTTATAGTCCAATGATAACAAGGCCGCAGCTACAGGGCTTAATCCCTATAGAAAGGCCGGATAACTCACTCAGCTACTTACTCCGACATTAAGTCTAAGCAGCTGTTTCAGTGTATGCCACTGCTTTCAAGAGCGCCTAGACAGGAAGGGTGGGGGGGGCAGGAGGCTTAATACAAGCTCATTACACGGCTGGAAAAAAGCAACTTAAAGTGAAAACTGCTAATGGTGGTTGATTGAGTGGCATCCTCTTTCTTTACAAGGGACAGCACACAACAGTGCCTTTAAGAGCATTAAGTAGAACAAAGAGCATCTTCCACTGCTCCATTAACACTGCTCTTCACAAATGCTAATGTATTTCCAAACTCCTTCATCACAAAGCCTATTACAAAGTTCAGAGTACATCTATTTAGTGCCTCATGGGTCTACCTCCTATGGCCGAAAACAGATCCGATGAGGAAGCAAATGCTTTTTGGCTGGGTGGTCCTACCCAAAGAATCACCTCTGTAAGCACACTACACACCACTTCTGCTTTTGCCTATAGTTTCTTGAACAAAGAAAAACAAGAGAGGTCTTATTCTCAGCACTTATTCCTGAGTTCTATGCTGTACACTGCTTTGTCAGTTTCTCTAAATAAGCTGTTATTAATCAAGCCCTTTAGGAAACAAGTTTCAAAACTATTCATCTTCAATATGGGAACGTCATGTTAGATTAAGAAGAGGGCTCCTCACTGAATAGCAAAGAGAAGTCTAGAGAATACCTAACATGATGTATTTACTTTATCAAGCTTTAAAACTAAATTTAATTTAAATGGACAGGACCTGAGCATTTGCAAAAAAAAGTCTGTAATTACTGATGGAGTGATCATATTATCAATCTAAGTAATTACACGATTGACCAAAGATCCAAATGTTAGAAAAAATTCCTTTAGCTAAATGTGTATTTTTATGCATAGGAGGAAAATGACTTCAAGAAATGCTCCTATTGTCATTTTCTGACAAGTTTACCTGCATAGTTGGTCTAATCTACAAAGAGATGTGCTATGCAACAAAGATACCTTGGCAAAATACAGGCGTGGACGATCCAGGCTAATGGATTCTTCATGAGAGTCTTTTGCTTTGCCATAGTTTCTTGTTAGAGCTCCTTTCTTAAACACTTTTCCTTTTGAAAATCAGTGTATGAGTTTTGATAATAGCCCTACAATCTCAGATAGATAAACAAGGATATGTATGAGGGTGTGGGCAGACACACTCTGATACATTGTCAGTGCGAGTGTTAAATGGAACAACCTCTATGGAGGGCAACTTGGCAATTAAAAATGTACATGCCCTTTCATGTGAAATTCCAATTTCAGGAATGTATCCTAATAATAAATTTGCATATGTATAAAATGGCTTATTTGTAAAAATCCTCACTGAAGCCTTGTTTATAATAGCAAAACATTGGAAACAAACTAAATGTCTACAAATGTGGGCCTGATTAAATTAAACACATTCTAACAGAACACTGCATCTTTTAATGAGAATGAAGTGCTGATATAATATATATATTTATTGGTACTATATATATACTGAGGTACTGAAATAATATATGTATTTCTGACATGGAACCACCTCTAAGACATAGGCACATAACAGAAGAGGACATACATAATGTGTTCTCACTTGTGTAAAACACAGATCCGTAACACACACACACACACACAAGGAAATATACCACATATGCCCAAATAAATTGTAAGGGTTTTTTACCCCCAATTTTTTCCTCTGTAAAAATGGGAACTGCCTTATATTCAAGTCCTTATAATATCTCTCATATAATATGGTAATTTTCCATATTCATTTATTTTTATCCAAAGTACTGTTTGGATAAAGACACATTTGATTGAAATATTCTCTATCAATGCTAGTTTTGGATATTCATTGAGAGTTTCTGTCAGAATGGTAAAGAAGGGATATAACTAATTTCTGAAAGTATGGCATCATAACAGTAAGTTTTAGATATTATACACAAGCTTTCTATAAATGTCACTTTCAAAGCTAATGCAATGAAAAGCTCTCCCATTAGCCAAAGACTTTTGACTGTCCATGGAACTGGTACCATTGATTTAATTCTGGTCTTTTTCAGATACATTCATCAAATACTTCCAAAGTATTTATTTACTCTATGCCAGACACTGTTGTAGGCCCTAGGGATACCAACATGAATGAAACCTACAGTCAGAAGCAAGTGCTCATTTGGTTTCCTTCAAATGAAACGTCCCATAATTCTCACTCATTAAATCCTACACCTTCTCAAGTCACTATTTAAATGCACCCTCCTCTAAGAATCCTTCACCATACTCTCACCCAGGCTAAAAATGATTCGTCCCTCCTCTCTTACCCCACAGCTCTTTGTAATTATACTGAAATACTTATTGTATTCTGCTCTATATAATAGTAACTGTCAGTGTGTCTTTCACCCCTAATATTAACTAGCATCTATTGAGCACTTCACTATGTGCCATGCACTGTGCTAAGCACTTTAAATGCCTTCTCTCATTCATGTCTCACAACCTTATGGGATATCTTGCATTCTGCTTACTATGAATGAGAAAACCGATGCTTAAATAAATTAATTCATTTGCCCACAGCCTCCTGAGTTGAGAATCTGAGCTCTTTCTTTTTCTTCAAGTTTTCCAAACATTCTCCCTTCAGTCCTCCATGATTTTCAAAGTTTCAAGCAATTTTAAATTTACAATTTTACAAGCCTCTAAGATGTAAATGGTATATACATGCTGGTGCAGAGATAAGCTGTAAGATTCAGAAGGAAGAAGAGAGAAAAGATCAGTTTGGGCCAACGCAGCCAGGGAGAGAGTGTGTTGGGGAGATGATGGTGAAGAAGAGTGTGTAGATAAAACACAGCAGAAAGGTACATGCATTTGGGAGAGGGGTCCTGCAATTTGTTCTCAACTACCAGGCTACATAAGTGCATTACACACAGTAGGCATTCAACAAAAGTTCACTGAATTAAAAAAAGTTATTTGTTAAACTGGATCCAAACCATCTCCTCTAAAATGCTTCTTCAAAAATATTTTTCTATTAGAATGCTGAAGAGAAAACAAATATGAATCTGAAAGAGAAAAAAGGTCTGTTGTTCACTCCATTCTCATTCAAAGAAAGGCCTCAAAATGAATTCAAATATATTAATAAGAAATCCGTGAGGACAGCTGCCAACATTCATACATTCAGCCTGCTTTTACATAGCTACTGCTTATTCAGGATTTACACAGGCTTGCCAATGATAGCTGTCGACTGAAAATAAATATTTGATTTTGTTGTCTCACCCTACCATATTTATTAAACAAGTGCTTTTATATAACTATCCTAGAGATTGAAGATACCTAAATCTCCACAAGGTATATATATTTCTGACAAACTCAGGTTGTTAACAGTATGGGGGCAGGGGAAGGGGGCTGGTACCAGGTCTTGTTTTCTTTCTTTCCTTTTTAAAAAAACTTTACATACACCTGCTCAAAATATCTAGATTTGGTGGCCAATTATAGAACACTTTTCACAGCAAACTTAGTGAAATAATGTCATTTTTAGCCTCACGGCTATGGCTTCAAATGACTAGACATGCAATTCTGAACTTGATTTATGGACAATGGAGCCCATTTCTCCTCTGGCCCCAGGCCTGAATGCTGGGATGGCAGAAACCCATACTGGAAAAATTTAGTTTTCCAGGTCGATGAGGGTGATTAATGGAGAGGTTCTTTTCAAATCCGGCTCTCAAGAGTAAGCTGCTGTACTCCCTGAACCAGAAAATGGGATACCGGGGCTGATTACTCCTAGCACCAAATGATTACTGACACAGGTTTGAATGTCACCATTGTAACAGGTAAAGCAAAACAACACAAATAAACAGAGTTAATGAAAAGAAAATAAAAATGCTATATATTGACGGTAGAAAGCTAGTTTGTCTAACCCAGGCCACTAATTCATGGAAAAATCCATTGAGAGCAATTTAAGTAAAAGGAAAATCAAGTGGGTTTAAAAAACTTTTGGTCTAGTGAGAAATAAGTCAGTATTTTGCTCATTCATTTTGAAAAATAAGAACAGAGAGCAAAACGATCTACTGAAAAAAAATTAGTAAATTCAATACATGATAAAATTACAGTAAATACATAAATTTAAGTTACTAGATTATATCTTAAAAGCTATTTAAAAATGCTTCTTGATTTTACATTATGGCCATTTTGTGTGTGTGTGTGTGTGTGTGAAAATGGGCAGTGGAAGGTGAAGCCAACATGAATGAAAAAGACAGATGCAGTCTACACACTACCCAAAGGAGAAGGACTCAGATGTAGTGAGGCTGATCAAGTTACGAGAAGAAACACAGAGATGAAGACACACTGAGGAGAGACAGACAGACAGACAGAGCAAGGGAGACATGTACATACAGGAAAAGGCAGTGGAGAGAGGAGAGGGGAAGCTAGAAAGACAAACATTTCCATTGGTTTAGCAAATATTTATTGAGGCAGAAACAGATCCAGAGAGATGGGGGAGGCAAATGGGAAACTCCACAGACCTCTGATCTTAGCCCAGTAAACTCTGACTGCAATTGTACAAAATTGTTTGGGGGGCCTGTAAGTGTAAAAGCACCGTGCTAGACACTAAAGGAAGTAAAAGGACATATAAAATAGACACAGCTACCCTCTAAGAACTTATTTAAAGGCTGTATTGGGCCTAAGAGAGAACATTATTTAAAATGATGAAACTGCTGGGAACTTAAAACAGACCTTTCTGCAGTGCAGTGGTAAGTGGGATTTCTGCTTTGGATTTTCATTTTAGATTATAAAGGCTTTACAGAGGTATGCAGAAATGGAGAACTTTCCTTTTTTTACCTTCAGAAGTCTGAAGCATAAATAACAACCAGGAGGGGAAATCGCTTTGGTATGCAAAGGTGCTTGGCAGCCTAATCTTTGTTCTTAGAGAAATCAGTCTTGCTTTATTACCTGGTATCTGGGAAATACGTGAAACCATCTGTTACTTTTTTTTGTTAAATTCAATGCTATTTTTGGATCAGTTGGGTCTTAGTGGGAATGAACAATCAAAACAAAATTACAACCCCCCCAAAACAACTCTCAAAAAACCCCACTTTATTAATAAATAAATAGCTCCCATTGAAACCTACAACTAGAGAAGTGTTGTCCGTTAGAAACACACTGCGAGTCATATTTTAAAAATAGGCACAATACGAAAAAAAGCTTAAAAGGTGAAATTAATTTTAATAATGTTTGATTTAACACAATGTATTTAAAATAACATATCAACATGTAACCAAAATAAAATTTATTGATGAAATATTTTGCATCCTTTTTTCATACTAACTTTGAAATCAGGTGCATGTTTTAAACATATATATATCTCAATTTGAACTAGCCACATTTCAATGGCTCAAAAGCCACATACTGGATACCGTGTTGGATAGCAAAGTTCTAGGATACTGCTTCTCCGTGGCTTGTGTATCCCTTCCTATTGTTAGGGCCACCATAGATCCAGTAAAATTAAAATAAAATCTAAAAAGCAACTTCTGCTTTCCAAGTTTCCTTAAAACATAATACTGTGGGTTTTTTTATTTTATTTTGTTATCATTAATCTACAATTACATGAAGAACATTATGTTTACTAGGGTCCCCCCTTCACCAAGTCCCCCCCACAAACCCCATCCGTCACTGTCCATCAGGGTAGTAAGATGTTGTAGAATCACTACTTGTCTTCTCTGTGTTGCACAGCCCTCCCCATGCGCCCCCTCCCACATTATACATGCTAATCAATACTGTGTTTTTTTAACCTGCTTTCTGGCTTTAAAAAAGTGAGTTGAGGTTTATATACAGATTTGAGGAGGTAAAGCTTTCTTATGTAAGTAAAACAAGCAGTCCACCAGAAGTTATGAAGGAAAACTTGGGGTGGGAAATAGTGGCTACAGAAGCCAGGCTGAACTGAGCAGGCTTGTCTCAATGTTTTCCTTGCAGCCAAAGTAGCCCTCTCTCAGGCATTTATCACTGCAGAATGTAAGTTTTTGGGGGGACGCCACTATGGTTACCCACCTCTGATTTTCTAGCACTTAACAAAATGCCTGACTTACAGTTGGTGCTCTATAAAAGTGTGAGGAACAAATAAATTAATCCAAATAAATAGTTTCTCCTTTACACTAGACCCATTTCAAGTGCTCCATAGCAACACATGCTAGTGGCTACCCTATAGGACAGCACAGATATAGAACATCTCCATCATCACAGAAAGTGCTCCGTCATCACAGACAGCACTGTTCTAGAACAATGGTCCGAAACTGTCTGACTGGTGAGGTGACTGGGGGACCCTACAGACCACAAAATTCTTTTTTCTTTTATGAGCAAGTGATACCAAAAACCAGTGATATCAAATGACAAGAAGCAAAAGCACAAATAGGTGTGCATTTTACCCTTCTGCAAAGTTCAAATGCAGCACCATATGGTTTCCACTGGAAGAAGAAACTTGGCCAAATATTTTCCCCCTAATTTCTGCCTCCCTTTCAAGGACTTCTCTCCTTGATTCCCAGCAGACACAATCCCAACAAGGGCCCCTCTTATTTTCTGAGAAAAGTTGGCAATTTCAAAAGAAACTTTAGTACCAAAGCTAGGGGAAGAATGAAATAAAACATGAAAGTCATGAAAGCTAGTCAAGCATATATATAATACATAATTTTCTGAACCTCAGAATCCCAGGAAAAGCAGTGAGGTGCTTGAAGAAATCCTACATTCTCTCATCTGAAAGTAGAAGCTGTTAACTGAGGGGCTAGCACAATTTTGTAGGTACATGAGCTGTATCCCTTCCTTTCCAGTCACTTGTGTCAGCCAGGAGGCCTCTGGGGTGCCATCTTGGATCCTGGCATATAGTAGTTAGTGCATCCAAATCTCTTGTCTCATTCCCCATTTAAGGATGTCCCTTAAGCACACTTTGTTTTTCCCTACACAAAATGTTTCCTTGTTTCAAATGCTGTTGCCTACTCAGGCCATCCTACTTAGTTTCACACTGGAGGCCTAAGAAACATGCCTAATTACAGCTGACTTGTAGAACTGGTGGTTCCCAACTTTACCTCCAGTGAATGAGCTTGCTCTGTGGTTCCCATGCCTAGCTGATGATCAGGATTTCTAAAGTTCAGATTCTTGGGCCCCACTCCAGACTTCTGAATCCAATCTCTGGCAGTCAGGCCTGGGAATCTTTATTCTTAACAGGTATACAAACTGAAAATAATGCATTCCATCTCATTTAGGGGTTACTGATCTGTTTCCTCCTTACTTGGACAGTCAAGTCTGTGTACCTCTGAATCATTCAGTAAGGACTTTCCCTCCTTTCACTCTGTCACTTTACAGGGTGACAATGAAACAGGATCTTAAGCATAACATTCATACAGATATTAGGGGACAGAAATAAAGGGGGTTTGCATACAAGGTTTCTATGAACCTACTGTGCTTTTAAGGAAATCAGTGTATCTTTTAACTATATGGGGATCAAAACATCCCTAAACAATGTACTATTAGCCTAACAATTGTGAAGATTCCAGCAGGATGTCTTCATAGGATAACTAACAGTCAGTCTGCCAGCCAGAAAGGCCAATTTTGAGAATACAAAACATGAATATAATCCAGGAAATAAGAAGCATAATTTACCAGAAATCAAAGCTGTTATTGAATTTTAATGTGTGTCTCTGGTGGTCCTCTTTGATATCTCAAATAACAATTACTTACCCTTGACCTATTTTTTCAAATCTTGTGTATTTTTTCTTTGGGTCACCAACACTCACAATGCTTCCTGAATAGGGGGGAGGTGGGAAAAGGAAGAGAGAGAGATAGAGAGAGAGAGATTTAAGTTGATTGATTGATTTCCCTTTATTTAATACTAAAAATTAAGATGCCAGAGTCCACAAGAAATAAAACATTAAAGCAATATTCTCATGTGGTCTCTATGATTTTTATGGATAATGGTACATTTTATTCAAGTAACAAATAGTAATACATTAATAAAATTAACAGTAATAACCCATGCTGCTTATATTCAAAATTAATGATGTTTAGAGAACAAAAAGGACTAGACACAATGCAACATTTACAAAAAGCTCCCATAAAAGACTACTGTAGATCAGAAGATAAAAACATATAAGAATTTGTGCACACTAATAAAATCACTAGCTTCTCTGAACTGGAGTGAAACTGAGCAGTATACTACATTCCCCTCTGCTGGACAAATATCTATTGAGCAATTACTATGCACCCAGTACTGTGCTAAGGGCAATGGGGGATAGAGATGGGTCTAATAAAGAACAAAGTTTAATCATAAAATAATGAGACTCATGCTTTTTAAAAATATACATCCCTGAACCTAAGGCTTTACAGCACTCCAAACATTTCTTAAGAGCTTTACTGAGATACAATTTCCACACCGTAAAGTTTACCCATTTAAAGTGTACAGTTTAAGTGGCTTTCAGTAAATTATTTTAGAGTTGTGCAAATCTACTAAATTTCACTGTGATCTAATTTTAGAACATTTTCATCATCCCCAAAAGAAACCTTGAACCTGTTAGCAGCCACTCTTCATCCCCACCTTGGCTTCCCAAGCAATTCCTAGACAATCACTAATCTATTTTCTGTTTTTTACAGATTGGTCTAAACATTGTGGAGTCAATTTGTTTAGTCAGACAAGAAAATCATTAATTTATCATGTTTGGCCCTGGAAAAAAAATACTGATTTTGTAATTTCAAAATATCAAATCCACTATTAGAGGGTCAATATTTGCCACCACTCAGAATGTAACTAAAGGAAGTGATGCTGACTCTTCAATGCAGTGCTCAAGTAGGTGCAGAAAAGTGCCTGGCCACAGCAGCATCATGGGAATAAGAGATCAGCTTCTCAAATGCACTACTTTGAAGGGAATCATTTATTTGGATGCCTCCGGCCTTCCTTTCTTTAAGGAAGCAAACATATTAGTGTCATTACTTTTGAGTTGTATCTTACCAACAGAGACCTTGCTCCAAAGAAGTGTAGTGACAGTAAGATTTAAACACACAAGCAAATTAAGGGAAGGTCTATAGATTCTATCTCCTAACTGTCACTCTTGTTCATTCCCTCCTCTTCATGCCCATGGCCACTGCCATTGCTCAGGCCCTCAACATCTCTTGTCTAAAAAAAGTGTGCCACTTGTTACTTACCTCTAAACTCAACCTTCTCTAACTCCACTTCCACAGTGCCTTTGGAATAGCGAAACCATGTTAATTCATAAACCGAGATTGTTCTGGGTAAGCTGAGATATACAGTTGCTCTACTTCAGAGTGCTCTCACTCCATTATTTCTAATTCCTCAAAAATTTCTCCTCACTACAGGATCAAGTTCAGATTTCTTAGTCTGGCATAGAAGGCCCTTTACTATCCAGTACCATCCAGCCACCTAACCAGTCTAATCTCATCTTATTCTTCTCTCCACCCCTCCTACTTGACATCCTAGTAATGCTATCATTATCCAAGGCTTCTGGTCTTTGCAGATGCTCCCTCTTTTCCCTTTCCTATGTAACCCATGAATTCCTATTTATTATGTAAATGTAATTCCAAGTCATCCTCCTTTGTGAATTCTTCTCTAATCCTTCTAATGAGACTCACATGCTTCTTCTTGAGGGCAAGAACCTTATCTTTTCATCCCTTGTAATGTCAGTGCATAGATAGGGGCAGCCACTGAATAAGTATTTGTTGATTAAATAAATGTGAACAAGAAAATATGTACTCCAGTGCTAACCTGAGCACTCAAGACAACACCTAGTGTTAATTCAGACCCACCATAGATAGTACACCTTGAAAAACAATGATAAATGATCCACTATGGGCTGTTCATCAGGTTGTTAGGTTTTTGTTGTTGTCATTGTTTGTTTGTTATAATAGAAGTCCATGTTTCAGATAGGTTATATAAGACTAGCACAATATGGGAGTTGTTATAATTCTTTTTATCTTGTATTTTCAATTTCAGTAGATGGTGTTGGATTCCACCTCCTCAGTAGTCCAAGTCAGAAATCTTGGACTCATCTTTGATTCATCCCTTACCATCACTCCCCACATGCAGTTGTGCAGTGAGTCCTGGGCCTGTTTACCTCCTGCATACCTTTGGAATCTGCCCCTTCCTCATTACTATGTTCTAGCTAGGCCCTCATCATTTTTAGTTTGGGCTGTGCCAACAGCCTCTTAATTGAACTCCCAACTTCCAGCCTCTGCCCCCTCCAGTCCGGGCTCTGCACCTCTGTCAGGATACTGTAGTGCAGACCTGATCATGTGACTCCCTGGTTCATGACTCTTTGATGCTTCCCAACAGCTACCTTTTGGAGGGTAAAGCTCAAACTCCTTGGCATGGAATGCAAGGTTCTTCAAAGCTGGCTCCTGCTTCACTCTCTATTTTACTGTTTCCACTTCCTCCCTAGAACCTTATGCTTTGACTATAACAGACTAACTGTAGCTTGTGATCAGCTCCTGCTTAACAGTTTAGCTTCCTCTCTTAAAGCTCTAGTCCCACCACCCACCACCAATTCTACATTCAAGTGACAGTGAATAAGTTAGTGTTCCCAGGCAAACCTTCTTGCAACAGCTACTCTTTGCCTGGAATGTTCTTTTTAAGTCTATTTCCTGGCAAGTTCCTATTCAGGGTTCAGCAACTCAGCTTTGATGTGCCTCTTCTAGGAAAACTTCTTGATTTTTCTGAATAAAGTTAATAATTCCCCTTCTCTATACTACTACTGAACTTTCTTGTCTCTCTCTCTTTCTCTCTTGTTTTTTCTCTTGCTTGGTACTCAATACATCACATATGTACATCTATGTATTTGTCATCCCCTTAGAGACTGTGTCTTACGGACAGGAGCCATGTCTTAGTTACCTCTGTATCCTCAGTGCCTCCTCACATGACGCTGTGTGCAGAATATATTGGCTACCCAATACACGGCTGTTGAATTAAACTGAGATGAAACTAGGCATTTCCATATTTTAAGAAAGGGACTTGGAGAATGTATTTTGCTTGAGTTTTATCCATAGAATGTCACCAACTTAACAATTTCTGAGTTGTTATTTCATTTTTCAAATTGTCTCAGATTTTCTACATCACTGAGAACCATCCTTATTCAAGTTAGCTATTAATGGGTAAGGGACTGGACTTTGTTTTTTGTTTAATGAAATGATGATTTTAAAGTGACTTGAAACCATAGTTTTATTAAGCAGTTCATAGTCTTTTAACAATGTTATACTACTAAGTTGCTGAGCAAACTCGTTTCCATAGAATGAACAAAAGCAAACAAGCTTCAGCCCAAGCCATTTTCTGAATAATGACCAATTGGCAGCATTCGGTTAATGAGGTTTTATGGTAGTAAATTATTCAGCCTTTATTTCCATGGTATGCAGGGTAAAAAACAAAACAAAACAAAACTGGAAATCAATCCTTTCATGAGGATTACCGAAAGACAACCATTTTGCTGAAATCCTGCTCCTGAATTTCACTGCTATTCAAATAAAATGGCGTCCCCACACCCATTACCCTTCACAGGAGTGTGCTGCCATCTACTGATGTTAAGCAAGTACACAGGAGGTGCTCACAATTCCAAATCATAAAACAAGCTTTTAAACTACCCTCTTTCATCGGAGCCATTATCATTTGCTTTGATAAATTTTACTGAAGAATGTGACAAACATCGGGAACTTAAAATCAAAAGGAAAAAAAATGATAAGCAAAACCAGAATTTTTTCTGACCTGAGCACTTTCGTAAATAGGAAATAAACTATTCATTTTAAAGTACAAGGATTTAAGAAATCATTAAATACCAGGATTTGAAAATAGAGTTCAGGATGGGATTTCCATGACAGAAAAGTTCCTTAGTGTATTCTTCTCCATAGTAAATGAAGTTGAATTCCAACCATTAAAATATGGTGCCTTTAAAATGAAGGTTTGGATTCCTGAGAAAAAGCAAAATAATTCTCCAAATTAACATCACTTCTCTTTGAGGGGGCAATGGGAGAAAGAGTTTTGAATGGGGACTGCTGGGTGTAGGGAGAGACCAGAGAAGAAAGTGAGTGTGGGGCTTGAGGTGGGAGGCTGAAGAGAAATTGACTGCATTGCACAATTTTGTTGACAGTCAGTGCCTTCTGAAAAATTTTCACTGAAATGTAGGGGGTTTCTTTTGTTTCCAAGAGATTCAGACAAACCACAATGAACAAGGCAGACCCAGGCTATCTGTCTGTGTAAAACTGAAAGAAGATCCGTTCATTTCAGCTATTGAATATCTCATGGTCTGGCCCCGACAGTCAGTATTGGCGTCAAAGAGGAAGAGCCTGGCAGGTTTGTGTTCTAGGGTGCCCATCTCACAGTAATCGGCTCTCTGAGACTGAAGGTGAGGCCACTCCCACCCATTGCCCATGCTTATGATGGGGTCCACTGTGGTATGGACTGTAGGCTGTTCCTTTACTTCCCTGTCTCCCTTCCCCCTCTCCTTTGCCTTTCCGCATAGGCTTTCTACTCCTTCCCCAAGCTCCAATGGGGGCCTTAATTCCCATATACTCGATGACTTCTGTAGAGGGACTATATATGTGTAGTGATTCCTGCTTTCACTCGTTCTTTCCCATGAAGAAACCCCATGCCCCAACTTCTTGTGTTGAAAAATATGTTCACTCTCATTTTGTAAAAAGAACATAATAATTTTATACTACTATTTATTGTGCTAGTTGTCTTATGTATGTTACCTCATTTAGTCCTCACAAAATCCCTCTTATATAGGTACTATTATGATCTCCATTGTTTCAGAGGAAGAAACTGAAATTCAGAGGAGTTGAGTGACTTGCCTAAGGACACAGAGCTAGTCTGGGTCTATGACTCAGACTCAGTTATGATTCACTTCAAAGCCTGCCCCATTGTACTATCTTATTAAAATTTTATACTCCTGTAATAAAACAGTACCATTTTCTGAGCATCTACTGTGTAGCAGGTACTGTTGCTGAGGTTTTCACATGCATTATTCTCACTTAATTACCACAATGCTCTGAGGCTGTTAGTGTTATTATCCCCATCTTTTTAAATGAGGAAAAAGGGGTCCAGAAAAGTTAAATAATTTGCCTGAAGTGACAGAGCTGGTAGCAATGGCCTTATGATTTGAATCTGAGCCTTTCCAACTCTACTACTTGTCCTCTTAGCCATAGGTTAAACTATGTAAAATCCATACTACAGAGTCCTAAACTGTAGTCAGGATTCTTATCCCCATTTGGCAGATAAGAAACAGAGGCTGAGAGGGGTTAAATAACTTTTCTAAGCTTACAGTGAGTCAGTGGCAGAGAGAGGGCATTGGGAGGGTGATGGTGGAGTAGAGAGAGGGAAGACCAACCTTGTGGACTTTGCAGTATAGCTTAGCCTAGATTTGCTTTGTGAGAAGCACTCCCCCACTTCTCCATACGTTCTCCCTGCCAAGGTCTGTAAGCACAAGGTAGGTTGGCAGTTGTAGGTGGCCTACTGGCTAGAGGGGAAGTGATTCTAGGCTCAAGCATTATCCAGTAGAGAAAACACCTAATTCTTGATTAAAATGTAATCAATGGTAGTTTTTTCCTCTTCACCATGTTACTCAGGGCAGCACAGAGTAAACAACAAATTATAAAGACCACAGCTCTAGAACCATTACACTTTGCAAGCAAAATAACATTTTGGCCCAAGAATAGAATGCTTGTTTCTCAGTCAGTGAATATAAGAAAGCTGTAAATGCATTTTCATTCTAAGAAATCTATTCGAATTTGAATGAGATATACGAAATAACAGTTGTTTTTACTAAAGTGAGGCTGTTAGAGTTTTTAAGTCTAAGGTACTCTCATAGGTCACGTCTACATGTACAAAATAAAGGAAAAAGATTCAGGCAATTATCTGAATAACTGAACTGAAATATCCAGGCAATTCCTTCATTTTTTCCTTCCCTTTTACACGTGTAGACAGTTGGGGTACACAGAAGCAAAGTGGGTAATGGAGAGAGTGTAAGCTTCAAAGACAAACAGAATTGAGTTCAAACTCTGGCTCCACCACTCACTTGTCTGGTGACCTGGCCACTTTAGCTTTTTGAGGCTTATTTCCACTGATTTGTAAAATGAGGATATTAAAATCAACCACAAGGGATTATTGTGAAAATTAAACCTGATGATGTATGTAAAAAAATGGCCATCACAGCAAGTGCTCAGTAAATGGGAATTATAACTGTTGTTATTACAGTAAAGTTGGTATTAGCACCAGAAGCACACTTAATCATATATAGTAAAGTCAGTTGGCCACAGGCCAGCACTTGCAGTTCGGAATGCTCACTGACAGCTGTAACCTGAACCTTTGCCTTTCTAAATACCTCTAGCTCAGAATGTCTCAACCTCAGCACTGTTGACATTTGGGGCTGAATAATTCTTTATTGCAGTAGGGAAAGGATGGATTTGCCATTACTACTGCAGAGTGCTTAAAAGTATCCCTAGCTTCTGTCCACTATATGTCAGGGGGACTCATGGTGTTGTGACAATACAAATGTTTCCGGACATTGCCACATGTCCCCTGGAGGGCAAAATGACCCTCTGACCACCTCTGTAGAGTCTTTCTGTGGCCTATAGCCTTAAATGCTCTCTTCTTTTCCTGAGGTCTTTTAGATGGGAATTTGCATGAAACAAGAGGGCCTCCTGTCCTCCAATTGTATCACACTATGATACCTTCTCTTCTAAATAAAATTGTAAGTTTCCTGATGGCAGGACATTGTCTTTCTGTGGTTTCCTCCAAAGATTCTCGCTTAGGACAGACAAGTGGGAACTTAGTAAAGGTGCATTTTTTTGCTCATTTTTTTCATCCATTCACTCAAAAAGCATTTGTAAAGGGCCATATCAGGTACTTTACTAGGAGCTGGGCATACAGGAGAAGAAAACACAGTCCCTGCCCTTGAGAAGCCCACCATCTAAAGGAGGGAAACAGATTAGTAAGGTGTGATGTTTGCTGCCATGAAGGCAGTAAAGAAGAGGGGCTCTTAACTCACTGGAAGAGGCAAAGAAGGGTTTCCTGGGGAGGCCATTTTTGAGCTGAATTTTGAAGGATGAGTAGGAGCTAGTCACACTGGGGCATGAATTGTGGTAACTAGCCAGTTGTTAGATGCTTTTGTAGTATGAGTTTAAAGAATATGCTTCATGGATCTTTGCCTCTTTTCAGCAGAGAATGCATTTTTCTTCAATCTCCTTGACCCTTAACTGGAAGAGGAGTGTTTTTTTAGGCTAGTGTATATGCACAAGCACATGCACACTAATGACTGGGGGGAAGGAGGCTGCTAGCATTTGCTGGTCCTGCCCCCCTCTCCACATAGAAATACTCCTATAATAATAGGGAAGAGGTTATATTATTGTGATTATCATATTATTTGCACAGTTAAGACTGTATTAATTTGATCGATTGTGTTGCGCTTTGAGGTTGACCTATCTATCATGATTGATCAGTTGGGAGCTCTTGGGGCATGATCGTAAGATATGTTGCCGGACTGTTTTATTCCCTTTGGGAATGTAATCTTCAATTAAACTCACTACTTAATTCATCTGTCATGTTGTCATCTTAATTGCTTTTTTTCAAGTGAAAATATTTTTGGTCAAATTGGGAGTGTGAAGGAGGAAGTGATCTAGAATGCACAGCAAGTCCTGAACTTTCTACCTCGTGACTTCAGAAAAGTGCAGGAAGTTCACATAAGCAGGTTCAAACTTCTCAAGGATCAATTACCATTCCAAATGTTTATGAGAAACCACCCCATGAGAAAGGAAGGATGGCACAAAACTCACTTAGCTTCTCCAGGATCTCCTCATCGGTCATCTTGGATTTTTTCCTTTGCCGATCTGTGTTTCTGTACAAAGTACTGGAATTGGCGTTCTCAGCAGAAGGTGGTGTGACCTCTTTATTTGGTGCTGGTGGTGAAGCAATGGATTCAACCACTGAACGAGTGTAGATCTTAAAAATAAGGAAAAAAGCTCTACAATTAAAACAGCAGGTCAAAGAAAGAGTAGGAAGTCAAAACACTGGCATATCAATGCGATTTTTTTTAAGACAAATTTAAATTTTTTAAGCAGTTTCAGGTTCACAGCAAAATTGAGGTGAAGGTTCAGAGTTTTTCCAAATATTCCCTGCCCCTACACATGCCTAGCTCCCCATTATCAACATCCCCCTTCAGAGTGGTACATTTGTTATAATTGATGAAGTTACACGGACACATCAGCTACCCAAGTCCATGGCTTACATAAAGTTCATCTTAGTGTTTGATGAATACTCCCTGTTATGTGTTTGTTCAAATGTATAATGACATATACTCATCATTATAGTAGTATAGTTTTTTCACTAGCCTAAAAATCCTCTGTTCTTCGCCTATTCACCTCTCCTCCCACCCTGCCCCCAAACCCTCAATGAGTTTTTGAAAACAAGGGATTTCTATTTAAAAAGAACTTTGAGTTGCTTCAAGTATGCTGCCTTGAAAGCTCTCAGGAGCTAGTCTTTTGAGGTTACCATATATGATATGTTAATCCTACCCTTTGTGCCCCCGCTCATGCAGTTCTTCATACCTCATTCACATGGATTTCCTTCTCTAACTTAACTTATGCAGCAGTTTTATAACTTAGCACTTATTTGTATATTGCTTGGTACTATTCTCTAACTGCCACGTGCTAATCTTGTATCCCCAAACCACAACTTCAACCAAGGCCCTATCTCACATTCTAGTTTCAGGAACTTAGTAGATGCTCAATAGGTACTAACTGATTAGCTTGATTTTGACTCTATGATTATTCCAGAAGATATCTTTTGAATCATTGGGAAATAGTCAGTTGGGACTTACTGATTTTGTATGCTCTGGTCTGGGCGCAATAACTGGTGGGGGCTCATTGTCATCTTCTTCTTCTTCCTCTTCTTCATCTTCTTCCTCAGACACAGGAGGAGCCAGAGGAGGCTCCGATGCCGTTTTCGTACTCTTGCGACAAAAACAAAGTTTAAAGACCAGATATTAACTCCTCATTGTTTTTCTTTAGGAATGAGACAAGGGAAATGAAATATTTAAGCATATAAAGGGAAGAGGGAACTGCATCTCTTACGAATGAGGAGCGCTATCTATGATTTGGTGACCAGGACCCACCCACATTCAGAGATAAAGTCAGGTCATGGCTTAAACATCGTGACATTTAAAAAATCTTTTTACTTTCCACTGAGCTCAGAAACAGTGAACTATTCACTTAATATTTTGAAGTTCAATGTTTGAAACATCAATGAATATATTTTAAAAATCAAATTAATTGCTATTAAAGCCTTGAATTTGTACTGGGCAGATTGTCAATTTAGTGATTGACAGTTTGTCAACCAGAAACGGCATGCCTAAAGATCACAGCATGCATATGGATGTGGTATTACTATAGCTCTGCAAATACTCAGTAAGTACAAGCAAGACCATAAATGTTTCTTCCCTGTTTAGCTTCCTGGAAAGAAGCACTTAGAAAGTAACAGATGTGAAGATCTAAGGAATATCCATCTACATAAATAATTATTCAATCTTAACCAACAGGTAAATGGTGATTTGCAATGTTAAAAACTGTAATAACACCACCAGCAAAAATAACAACCACTAGAAGACCTAGAGTCGGTTCTTGAACATTCATGCTAATGCAGGGGTAACATAGTTCTAAAGCTGGATTTTGAAAGAACTATGGCTGGGGTTTTCAAAGTGTGGTCCCCAGATCAGCATCATCAACATCATCAAGGAACTTGTTAGAAATGCAAATTCTCAGGCTCCATCCCAACCTCTGAGTCAGAACTCTGGGAGTGGGACTTAGCAATGTGTTTTAACAAACCTTTCAGGTGATCTTAATGAGTGCTCAAGTTTAAAAACCATTCAACTATGATATAGGTCTAAGCTGTCCAATATGGCAGCCACTAGTCACACATGGCTATTGAACACTTATTATGTGGGTAGTTTGAATTAAGGTGGGTTATAAGCATAAAGTATGCAACAAATACTGAATATGTAATATGAAAAAAATTGTAAAATTATTTCCTTTAATGATTTTTATATTGAGTATATGTTGAAATGATATTTTGAATATATTGGGTTAAATAAAATACATCATTAAAATTAATCTCACCTATTTCTTTTTACTTTTTTTAATGTGGCTGCTAGAAAATTTAAAGTTATATATGTGGCTTTTATTACATTTCTGCTGGAAAGCACTATTATAGATAGTTTTTTAACTTTTTTGGTTTGTGTGTGTGTATGTGTGCAAATATTTACTTATTTGTTGTATGTTTATGCCTTTGAGTATACTGGCTCAAGATAATCCTATAAAGAATTTTCATTTCTTAAGGACAAAGCTCCTGAGGCAGATACGGGCAGTCCATTAATAGACCATTACATCAAAGGACATCAATCGATGATTAAAAGTTCAATGTGGGTTTTCTACAGTCATGTATAAGCCAGTGGTGGGGGCAATAAGGTATAAGTATATATCTGATCGGAGCCAGCAAGAAGGAAGATAACACAGAATCTATGGATACATATTAGAAAGAATATTTGATTGCCCTGATATACATACTGAATGGTTTATAGACTGAAGTTGATATGCTTACGTGATACTGTTATTTTTATTTATGCACTTATATTTATTTTAATTTAGCCAAAACAACTAGGCTATTATATTGTATTATGGCTGTGTGCATAGCAACATGTGTTAATGACATTAATTTCCAGATTAAAAAAATCAGTTTCTTTATGTGAAAGACTAACTTCAGGGCACCTCAGTGGGCACAGGGAGAAATCACGTTTGGGTTATTAGTATTTGTGTTGATGTTATTTTGTTGTATAAAGTTAAGCTCTACTTTATGCCAGCTGGGATCAAGAATGCACCTAATTACTGTTCCTTGGTAGAAAGGTAGAACTTGCATATAAACTGACTTTTTATATGGCAAACAAAGCTCTTTTATTAGGCAATATGAACCATGCCTAGGGATAATAAGCTTTATGTGGGCCTATGAAAATCTCTGAAGTCAGAAATAAATTATGGCTCCAAAATGCCTCAAGAAAACTATAAACTCTAAATTAATTAATGTCTAATTAAATGATATTAAGTAAAACGGTATGTTAGTCATTTAAATGTAGTATTTATAGAAATCCCATTACATTAAAAAACAAATTGTAGGTTAGATTGTCTTATTTAGCATTCGTGATTTCCAATAAATTATACCTAAGCACAAATTAAATGTTACCTGTAATAAAATGACTTCAAAATCAACACTTAGAAAATCACTTTCAAAAGTATGCAGCAAAAAAAAAAAAGTGGGATGTAGGGGCACTTTAATATATCTGCACAACGTATTATGTAGCTTCCATAAGTGAGAGTGTATATGCAGCCTATGAGGATTTAAAAATGGTCCCGGTGGCAAATATAATGGGCCAAGGTCTAAGCTTCTTGGCCCAAAGCTGAGACTGGAACAAAGACCTATCAGGGCCTACTGGTCAAGACGGTAACTTTGCACATCTCAGTTCTTGCTATTTCACTAGAGATGATCCACCTGCAAAATTTCACTGACTTTTTCTTGACATTCACTACTATCCTCACTATTCTCATTTCATATCAGGGACATTCCCCATCTCTAGTGGACTATTAGAAAATCTAAAGGTTTTCATCCTCTGAAGATTTGTGGGGGAGGAGGAGGACGGATGTTTCTGTTTATCTGGAACTGAACACTATGCTACCATGTTGCTTGGTTGGTTGCTTGGTTGCAGAGAATGAGTGGCCTTCAGTGGACATTATGTTTTGAACGATGGTTGGGCCAGGGAGCCTTAAGTACCCAGCAAGGCACCTAGAACACCAGTCCTTGGTACTAAGAACTGAAATTAACCTAATATTCTGCCCCTCTGTTAGATAATACTGGGAAAAGGCGTACTTACCAACCTTGTGTAAATACTACTGAAACTGGGCATACTTTCTTTTCCCTGTGTTAAGCAGTATCATATCAGAGGACTTCCCTGTTCATACATTAAACAACACTGAAAACAAGCAAAAATAACTTAGCTTCTGTCTTAGAAGATAAAACTGAGCCAACTGAGGTACTTTCCTTACTAAGAATAACAACTTACTCACCAAGACTCTCTTCAAGCCCCTCATTTCACTGTATTCACCAATCCAAAGGTATTTAACCATAAACGCTGCACAATCCTAACTGTTCCTTGCCTCGCAAGACCTGCTTTAAAATCACATAGCCATGCTCTAAAACACTATACATATTCTCCCCTTCTATCCCCTTTGGACGACACTGCTAACACTCTATCAAGGTAGGGCTCTTTCTTGCCTCTGTAAAGTTAATATAATTTAGCTCTGCTTGATCAACAGGCTTGTCTGGTGGTCTTTTGGGGAGTCAAAGGCATGTTGCTACACGATTTCCACCTTTTAGTTATTGTGAATAATGCTGTCATAAACATGGGTATTCAAATATTCATTTGAGAGCTCACTTTCAATTCTTTTGGGTATAAATTCAGAAGTAGAATTGCTGGATCATACAGTAATACTATTTTTAATTTTTGAGGAACTAACACACTACTTCAGAGCCTTTACTTTTTAGCAGTAAGAAGGAACAACCTACTGATAGATATAACTTAGATGAATCCTAACAGCATTATGCTGAGAAAAACCAATCCCAAAGGTCATGTACTATATTATTTCATTTACACGAAGTGCCCAGAAAGACAAATTTATAAAACCAGATTAGCATTTACCTGGACCTAGGGTGGGAGTGCAGAGATTAATGTAAGCAGGCATGAGGGATCTTATTGGGATGGAGAAAATATTCTAAAACTCAGTTGTGATGGTAGCACAGGTAGATAAACTTACTAAAACTCATCAAACTGTAAATTAAAAATGGATGCATTTTACATATCTAAAATTATACCTTTAAAAACTATTTTAAAAAGAGTCTATATCTAAACTGGAACTGTGCAACCATATTCTTTTGCACTACCAGAAACACTGATCACACAAAACCATTTTCAATTTTTTCACTTACCGAAGGATGGGCTGCTATGTATCCATGTGCACTTTTATCTGAAAAGTAAAGATAAAGATGTCACCTTTGTTTCATAAAGACTGCCTTATTTAGAGACCATAGTAAAAAAATAACAACAACACCTATATGCCTTTGAACAGAAGGAAATTCTCCAATTCAGTATTAACAGATATTGACAAATGACAGTGTTTCTTAAAATAGCTCACATCCTTATATCCTCACCATATTCTCACCATGTCATTTTATAGACCTTAATGAAGGCCTCTAGTGAATCTCAACTATATGAAGGAATGTTGAGACTACCCACTCCTGATTGGTGTGTATAATCGATATGTATCTATGTCTAGAATTTCTCCCCCACTTCCTCCTTCCCTCTCCCTTCCTCCCTCCTTTCCTTTCCTCCCTTCTTTCCTTTCCCCTTGTCCTCCTATCCTATTAGTCAGTCTCAACACTAGAGCATTCAGGAAACATATAGTGAGTTTCACTCCGCTCAGAATAGTGCAGGAACTCAGATACCATTGAGCTCTAACATAGTTTTCAGGATTTCATCTTTCTAAGTTGAGAGAATTTGCCATAAAAGTAAACAGAGAATTTGACCAAAACAAAAAGGCCATGACAACTTGGAGTAAAGAACAAACTTGAGAATCTGAAGGGTATTAACAGTTATACTGAAATGATTTCTTGAATACATGTCTGGCTCCTGTACCTATGGTTCTATGGTGAACTTAGGGCACAACTCTAGATTTCCTGGCATTGAGTATTGATCTCTTAGATATTTTATTCCCCATGGAAGACTAAATATCAACAAAAAAGCTCTTCTTGATGGCTTTTTTTTCCTTTTAGGTTTTTACCATCAAATAACAAAAGTTAGTTATCAAAAGTTACCTTCTCATTAAAAACAGTGAACAAAAGTTAATCTCCTCATTAAAAAAAAGACCCATTTAGCGTGTGAATTGCCATATGCCTTCAAGTTTGGGCTCTGATACTTGTTATGGCCAAATCAGATACCTACCCCCTCCCAAATGTACCCTTGCACCATTCTTGAAGAGATTTCAAACCTGCCCTATAGTAAAACCAATACCAAGGTAAGGGCTCTTTATAGCTGAGGCACTAATGATAGTATTCTTTTCTTTTATTAGATGTTAAATAATAAATTGTTCTAAAGAAGCCACCCAGATCATCTATCTCAAAATACAAAAGCATTGTTTGGTAAATGTTTGTCAGCTGCCTGTAGTGCAAATGTGAATATCAAAGCTTCAAACAAAGTGAAGTCAAAATTTGGTAGGAATGTGGCCATTTGGACTTCTTATATACAGCAAGGCATGATTGCTTCTTTTAAGTCTAATGTTGAGGTCTGATAGAAATACCCTGGCAACCACAAAATTTGTGCTGTATCATCATGGTGCAATTCAATGAATCTAGGGGATAAAATAAATTTCAATAGACTGTGGTTTCATCCACACCTCTTACTTCATGAACACATCACAAGGTCTAATCCTAAGTGACTGTCTTCTTCACAAAACAACTGTGACTGCTGATTCAGACTGACAACTACTGCTTCACTGAGCAGTTTCCTTGTTTTAGTCCTAAACGCACCCAAGTACCCTAAGTACCCTGATATCAGCGATGACTACCAACTCATCTTTTGGCTTGCTTATGTTGAAGTCACTTGGAGAAAGAACTAGAATTGATTTCAAATTCCCTATAGGCGTTCTGTTCTAACCCTGAGGCTCTGAGATTGGAATTGCTTCTTTACTTTTTGATACCTTAGATTCATTCTTACCTCCTGATGTAAAGCTCATGTATTTCTGGTTGTTGACTGTTTCTTTGGAATCATAGAATTTGAGGACATCCAGAACTGCTTGTGGGTTCTTCTTCTGTTCCAGTTTTGTTATGTTAGAGGTCTGGAGTAGTCGTGCCCACTGCTCAGGAATTCCCTGTGGACAACCAAAGGGAAAGAATGGCAGCTCAGAACATTGAGCAGCTGCGTTTTCATGTTCCAGTAAAGTTCTTCACCAAGAAGCCCATGCTACCTGTAGGATTACACTTGGGAAACTGAAGTTACACTCTAGATTTAGTTAGTAACTTAATAATGCAATCATTCTCTTCTCTAATTAAAAACACATAGGTAAAACTAGGATCCAACTTAAAAAGGGTGGGTGGGAGTATGACTGTGATAGAAAAAAAAAGCACATGAAAATCACCTCCATATTAATTCTGCTCATCCATGAAATGATATTTACAGCTTAGCTTATTTTTTTCTGGCGACTCAGGGCAGACATAGCAAGACTTCTCTAAATTTGTGCACAGTACAGTATAGTGCAGATCAATGGATTTTATATGACCAGCATGGCATAAACTGTTTCTGGGCTCATTGTGATCAGAATATGCTTTAGAACAAAAAGAAAGCCTCACCCTTGATCAGTTTATACTTTGTGATTACAAAATGTAATTTTTGGGGGTCTAGAGCTTTAGTATGAAGGGGGATTGAGAGGAGACAAAAGTTGAATTGTGGAGGAGCAATAACCACTAAATGGGATGCTAAACAGTAGCATTAATGCTGCTGGGGGCATGTCCCTGCAGCTCTCTCCTCTCGTCCCTCCATCCCCTCCTCCCTACTTTGTTCATTGGCCACACAGAACCTGGGGC
Organism: Manis javanica; assembly: GCF_040802235.1. Lineage (NCBI taxonomy): Eukaryota > Metazoa > Chordata > Mammalia > Pholidota > Manidae > Manis > Manis javanica. The sequence goes on along the minus strand of NC_133174.1, from coordinate 101,915,223 downwards.
CTACCACTACCGTGCCCAAGCCTTGTGAGAATTTGCAATAATCTGAAGCATTTAGAGCAGAGAGGAGGGGGTATTTGGAAATCTAACCAAGGAGAATTGCCAAAATTACACAGAAAGGTGAGTTTGGCATTGAGCGTTCAGCACTCTTTCCTATGTGTTGAGCCTAGAGATGTCCCCATTCCATAATTATCTGGCTTCCAAGAGCAACTTGGAGTGGGAAACAGACGCACTAGCCCTCAAGTGCATCCAGACACAATTTATGTGGCTTTGTCCTACGAAGTCTCGGCAAAACAATGTGTGACGTGGGCCTCCAGAGTTTGGGAATGACAACAAAAAAGTGAGATAAGCCAAGCGACAACTCTACTGCACACACATGAACCTGCTGCTGCAGTGCTATGACATCTCAAAGAAGCACTTTGATGCAAGCTTCTTTTAGGCCTGTGACGCACCTCTGGGAGCTTCCCTGGGCACATCTGTGAGCCATAGAGATCTGGCTGTAATGGACGTAAATAAAGAAAGAAAAGAAAGTTAAAACAGAATGTGGGACAACTTAGAAGGTGGGAGGAGATGAAACCAATGGGTCTGAATGGGGAGGGGGTAATCCCTTCTCAAGTGGGGCGGTTATGAAAATAGAGAGGCATTAACTCAGTCAGGGGCAGGACGGGCTACAGGACAACAGATTTAAGAAAACAGAGAAAAAGACAATGTTCCAAAGTTTGGATGCATATTTCCGCTTTTGGCCAGAGGCTTCCTCCATAAATATGCAATAATAAGTACCATTAAATGACTGGAAAAATTACTATAAGGCAGAAACATGAATTTGGAGGAAAGAGGAATGGCATCATGGAAAGCTTTGACAGTAATTTGTAAGTTATTTTTATAACCAATTGATCACAGGTAACCAATGGCCATGTGATGAACTTACAAATTTCAGGTCCCAATTCTGGTTAACCATTTTCAGTTTCACATTGGAAGTGTCTGAGTGGCTACAGTTCAAAGGATGGCAATAAGGAGATGCTAAATTTAACATTTGTTGTCATTGATGTGATTCATCTGTGCGTGGTAGCTAAAGTCATGGCTGGTTTAGAGAAACTAGATTAAGGATTTCCCACACAGCCAGACTCTGTGTTCGAGTTCCTTAGACATTTAGACCAGGGAAAGGGAAACCATTTCAGTTCAAATCAGGTATAAATAATTTTCATTTTAATGCTGCAGTTCCAAAGTCCCACTTCCCACAAAATCAGATCAGATATAAGGCAACAGCTTTGTCTAAAGAAAGATATTATCTCCAATGCTACAGAAACATGCTTTGACCCAAATGATTTGACTTGGGATATAGGTCTTTGAATCCTGGCATTTGGGGTTTCTCCAAGCACAGTGAAATAACACTTTTACATGCATTCATCACGCAATTTTATGCTAAAGCCTTAAGCCAAAAATTTGAACTCAGGAGCCCATGCATGATCCCAGTTCTGATTCTAAGTGCAATTAATAGCATTTGGTTAATACTATAATGGCCAAAGGAGTTATTAAGTGTTACAACACCAGGTATGCATTGCACATCACCACTAGGGCAGACATCACTGGATGGTCACTACCATCATCATTAGAGTATGTGCAGTTATACATTCTCATGGCACTTGTAAACTTTTGTAATCAATATTCTTGTGATCACTAGACAGTAACAAAAGTGCTGTCAACTGCAGAAGCTCCTTCAGACAACTATACTTACCACATGACTACACTGCTGACATAATTGCTTTTTATCTCTTATAAGTTAATAAACTAGCTAATCCATAAAACCTGACACTGAAATTTGAATGTATGCCACAAAGGCACATAATCAGAAAGCCATGTCTTTACTTCCAATTGAGGTACAAATCCCAAAAGTTAGACAGCTCATGGAGACCTAGAAGTATGAGCATCAGAAGCAGGAGCACATATCAATGCCTGACCATGTGTACAGTAACAACTAGATGTACATCAAGCTGGGGATTGCCCAGGGTAGCCCGGGAGAATGGCAGCATGATGCAACAGGCCAAGCATTTATCTTATCGTAAGAAATGATAATTTATATCACTCATACCATTTTTCCCTCTGATTGACTTGAAGCGACCGTCACAGGTCTAGAGGTCTGGAAGGGGGAGTTCTGAAGTATTTGGGACAAAAATGGCAATATAAAGGGTAAGGACTTGCAATAGTTTTATACCAAAAATCTCACCTCCCAGCCTAATTTTAATCTCAGGGTTCAAGAGTATGACCAAGTATATAAGGTAGCATAAGCCCATTAGCCACAGGGTGATGACCAAGCAACACAACAAAACAGTGTCCAAATATTCAAAGTAACAGGCCCTCGTGAGACAACAAGACTAGACAGCTCAACAAATCACTTGAAATTCAACTAAGACAACTGTAATAATCAAATTTAATAGTATGTTCCTCCCCCTCTGCACATACACACAATGAATTTGTGGTGCTGTGGCACTTAGGACCCAGTTTTAAAGCCTACCAACAAAATGTTTAAAAGTTTATTATCATTTGGTATTTTTAAAGTTAATAATGTAAATTATAGGTTAAGACAGTAAAAAAAGAAAAAAAGGCAGAATTTGGTATCTTTAAAAGCAACATGTGGACAAATAGTTATCAAAGACAAAAGTACATCATATTTGCAAATTTAGCCTGTGTTTTCTCTACAAAGTCAGTGGATTTCTAACAACTGATTGCATCCAAAGAGCTACTTGATTTTAAATTGAGTTTTTGGGAGGAGGGGGAGAGTTTGGTTCAATAGCATCAATCTGTTTTTCACGATTGGAAAGATTTGCCCATCACACATCCCACCCACCCCTATCTGGTTGATTCTTTGGGCTCTAATTAACAGCAAAGTGAAAATGGCTGGTCTACAGTCAGCAAGATGATGGCGATTCGCTTTCCTTTATTTCCATTCAGAAACCCATAAAGAACAAAGAAAGAGCTAAAGACAGAAAGACTGTATCATAAAATGTCAAGCAAGTTGGAAAAAATGGAAAAAAAAATTGGAAAGGAACCAGAATGTCATATGAGAACAGTGGAAGAAAAAACTTTCACATCAGAAAGCAAAATGGAAGAAAAAAAGAAAAGAAAAATGTGGAATGACAACCATACAATGGAAGAGAAGTTTACATTAGAAAAGCACAAAGAAAACAAAAAGGTCAAAACTGGAAAGATAAAGTTCTTAAAATAAAACAAGGGCAGTGTTATTAGACAAAACTTATAAAGTTTAAGTGCTTTTACTGTTTCAAACATGAGAAAAAAATAGTCATAACCTCTTTGTTCAGATTATAAAAATTACTATTTTTTTGTTGGTGGTGAGGATGGTAGTGGTAGTGGTAACAGTGAAGTTATATTTCTTAAGTGTAGCTATGAAAATATTCTCTAATGCAATAAAGAACAGAGGCTGGGCTCAAACTCAAGGCCATTTGAATAATGTCTCTGACTCCAGTGATGACATTGGTTAAATTGTACCAGTATCTCAACTGTATCAATGTCAGTACCCAACATTCTCTTCTGCTTGCTACTGAGAACAGAGAAATAAGCAGTTCACATCACTTTACAAGGCCAAGATGAGTTTACTCAGTTTCCATTTCATTGCCAATTGCTTACGTCCAGAATTTTAAAAAGATAATTTGGCTGTCAATTCAAAGAGACATGGTTTGCTTCTCCAAATCAATCTGTTCCCTTTTTTTCTCACTTAATCACATAACACAGTCTACTCCTAACCCTCACGTAATGAAATAGGAAATTAGATTGTTCGATATCTAAATTTATCTCTGATTTAAGAACCCAAGGATCGATGGTGATGGTTTTATCAATGATTCTTTCTGAATGCATTCAAATTACTCATTATTGCAGAATGTGCATTTTGATTGAGTTCCCCACTAGTGTGGAAAAGGTGGTTGATCGTCCTGGGGATATATTACTAGCCCCATCTTTTCCTTCATTCAGCTGGAAAAAAAATAAAAAGATGCCAGATTTTTTTTAAGTATAAAATGACATCAATCTGAGATCTAATGCTATTTGAGCACTACAAATATCCAAAGAAAGGCTAGATCTGTAACTATGGTCTTTCTGGAGAATTCTTAAAGGTATTTATTGTGGAGTGTATATATATATGTGTATATATATACATATATATATATGTATATATATATATATATAGCAGCCATTAAAACATATATGATATATCCATCAATATTTCTTCCTGAAACATGGGGTTTATTGTTTTAAATGTCTACAAAATAGAACTGTTAATAAGCCTAAAAGAAGCTATATTCTTGAAGTCAAAGAGGAGAATAAGTCAATTTTACAGAGATTTTTGGTTAGTGTTGTTAGTTGATCTGTTTCCTTTTTTTCTGGGTAATCCAGGTTCCAATGTAAAGCCTGAATTATTCAGATAGATGGTTTACACGGGCCAAGTTGAGCCAATGACTCTCTGATTAACTTCAAATGATAAAGAACAGGCTCAACAGAGTCTCTCCACCAGGACTACATTTCCTATGCCATGGTAAATCAGCATTCCCAATCAGGTTAAAGACCAAACGCGAACACTTTTGTTAAGATGAACAAAATAATTTTGCCAATAATCTTGCCATTCTCTATTCCACCTGTGATTGTTTCGGTGAAGTCCATCTTCCTTGAAATCATCAAAACATCACTTCTGACATTTTGGGACAAGGCAATTCTTTTTCAAAACCTATTTTCACAAAGGACTTTTTTCATGGCTTACAAAACAAAATAGGGAGCTTACTTACAGTGAATTCCCCGGTGACTGCATCAAACCCCACATGAATCGTATGTTCAAAGTCTGAAGGAAGAGAGATCTCTGGGCGTTCTTTCTCTTTCTTCTTATTGGCTAAAGGCAAAATGTTAACATGTATTTATTTGGAATATAGTTTTGGCACCCATAAGTTGTACAATTAGGTTCATCAAAACAAAGTTGAAAGACTTTGGAAAGAAAAACTGATTCCAACACAATTTTAACAACATTTAACTCCAGAAATTATGGTTTTATTTGCAGAAGTGGCTGAGACTTTGACAAAAAAAAGTCATGTCCACTTAATTTACAAATTTCCCACATCTAATTCAAACAAAACTTGCAGAGATAGTGACTTATATCCTTTACAAGTCTAATGATGAAACCACTTCCTAAAGAAGAAATTCATTATACTCAAGTCAATCTAAGGACTACTATTAAAAAAAATAGGAAAGAAAAGCACTTAAACTATCTACAAAAGCATAATGAATTATTCTCATGTTTAACCATAGCTAAATATCAAGTACCTAGAACTTTTTTAGTTTACATGTTTACAGTATGAAGCATATCTTAATACACTCTTTGTCTTCTTTCAATAAGAATACTACTGCAAACCAATGATGTTACAAATCTTTCTTCATCATTAAAAATGCTTTTAATCCTTTCCTACCCAGCACTGTTAATAAAAAAATACAAATTGCTGCTTGTTCCTGAATTAATTTTATTTTGTTCCTAGAAACCTCAACCCAATTCCTTGGATCTGTCATTCTAATTTGTAGCTATTTTTCCATGTCTCTATTTTATTTTGTCATATTAGCCATCTAAAATCATTGTCCTCAAGCAGCAGATTTCTTGTAATGACACAGTTGTGAATAAACACATTAATAGTTCATAAGTCAAGAGCCTTTAAAGATATAATCACCGAAGAAATTAAGTTGGGAACTGTAATGAAATTAGTCTATCTTGAAATAGATCCCAAGAAGAAGTTACTATGGACAGGCTGTAAAATGGCATCTAACAGTTTCCATAATAGACATATCAGCAGATTTGAGCATGTATCTTTCTGATAAGGGTGCATTTTACATAAAAAAAAAATACCATCTTAATACTGGGTAAGTCAGCCTGAACCAGATTTGCTCAATTGAAACCAATCAACTTCAGAATTGCCAGTGGCCAATTTAGAACATTCTGGTTCAAATAATAGATATTTCCTTGGCCGGAATTTCAGACAACATTCAATTAACCACATATAGATTACTGTTTTTATGGGACTACCCAAGATAAAATTTAAATTAAAAACTTTTAATCTTCAAATGTCATTCTTAGGGTTCCTTTTCTCTTTCTATCCTCTCTTACTGAGCCACATCTCCAGCCAGAGAATAGAGATATGGGGCAGAAATATGGAAATTCAAGTAGTTAGGACTACAATATAGTATTAGGAAAGAAAGGTTGGAGGTGAGGAGACAGGGACTGGACAAGGGTCACTCAAAGCCTTTGCCTGGCCCAGGACACAGGTTCATTTTGAAAAGTAGTTATATGCCATCTAAACTTCAGCATAAGTTCCATTTTTACAGTGAACTACTTTATTGAATATTATCCACACTAAAGAGTGAAATTCAGAGCTTTCTGTTGGTACTCCTATTCCCCCTGCATGTTTGTGGATTATAGTTACCATTTATACATGTTCAACTACCATTTTTACTTGCTCAGAAAGGCAAACAGAACAATCAGCTTTCTGTTCTTGCCACTCCACTGAAGGTATCCTTAGCTACTTCCATAATCATTTTATTTTTCCTCTTTCTTGATCTCTCATTCATGTGGGACATGGCTAACCACCTCTTCCCACTTCCTTGGCAGTGCAGTCTGATTCTCCTCTACCCTCAGTGAACATTTTATTTTTATTTTTTATGTTGTTATCATTAATCTACAATTACATGAAGAACATTATGTTTACTAGGCTTCCCCCTTCACTAAGTCCCCCACCCCACCCCATTAGAGTCACTGTCCATCAGCGTAGTAAGATGCTATAGAATCACTACTTGTATTCCCTGTGTTGCACAGCCCTCCCCATGCCCCCCCCATTATACATGCTAATCGTAATATCCCCTTTCTTTTTCCCCACCCTTACCCCTCCCTTCCCACCCATCCTCCCTAGTCCTTTTCCTTTTGGTAACTGTTAGTCCATTCTTGGGTTCTGTGATTCTGCTGCTGTTTTGTTCCTTCAGTTTTTCTTTATTCTTATACTCCACATATGAGTGAAATCATTTGATACTTGTCTTTCTCCACCTGGCTTATTTCACTGAGCATAATACCCTCTAGCTCCATCCATGTTGTTGCAAATGGTAGGATTTGTTTTCTTCTTATGGCTGAATAATATTCCATTGTGTATATGTACCACATCTTCTTTATCCATTCATCTACTGATGGACACTTAGGTTGCTTCCATTTCTTGGCTATTGTAAATAGTGCTGCGATAAACACAGGGATGCATCTGTCTTTTTCAAACTGGGCTGCTGCATTCTTAGGGTAAATTCCTAGAAGTGGAATTCCTGGGTCAAATGGTATGTCTATTTTTAGTTTTTTGAGGAACCTCCATACTGCTTTCTACAATGGTTGAACTAATTTACATTCCCACCAGCAGTGTAGGAGGGTTCCCCATTCTCCACAACCTCGCCAACATGTGTTGTTGTTTGTCAGTGACCATTTTTTATATGATGGGCATTGCTTCCCTTCCTCCCTTTCTTAGTGCAGCTTTTGGCCCTTTGCAATCCTTCCTCTGCACTCATCCCTCTTGGATGGCATGCACTCCCAGACACTAATTCATGCTGGGCAACTCCCTAATCTATAGGTGGCAGGGGTAGATCCAGATTTTGTCAAACTGAACACTTTATATAATTTAAGAGGAAAGCTCCCTGTAAGTAAAAACAATACAGAATTGCTAGGGTCCCTCCTAGGGCCTTGGAAGAGTTCCAGGCAAGTGAGAATTCTGGAAAAGCAGATGTATTCATTTCACAGTAAATCTACTCCTGGTGGTTGGTGACCTTTTTGGGGTCAAAGACCACTCTGAAAAGTCTAAGAGAGCTGTGGAACTTCTGCATGTAGAATGCACTACACACACACACACACACACACACACACACACACACACACACACAATTTTGAATTAAATTCAGAGGTTCAAAATTCCCCTATACTCCAGATTAAGAACCCCTTGCTTCATCTACATCTCCAATCACTATACCAACTTGCGTTCATGATCTCTCTTGCCAGGCAATAGGCTCTCGCCACTTCTCCATCAGTATTGGCTGCACATTTAAAGCACACTGATTTCTACATCAACACTCCACTTGAGCTGAGCTACTTGAATTGGCCTAATGATGTCTCCATAGGAAGGCCACCTAATTGCCAGTCCCTTACCAACCTAATCATGCCATTCCGTTCACTCAGGGCCAAGTATAACAGAGGCAGGAAGACCAAGCTTGCCCCTCCCCCAGTGTCTATGAAATACCACTAACCACCCAGATAAGGGAAGATTAAGGTTTTGGACTCCTCTTCCCTCCGGAGGCTCTAAGCAATGACTGCCCCTCCCTCCAAATAAAAACAATACTAAAGCATGAAAAAGGTAATTAAGTCCAAAAATATTCTGATACTCCTGTGATGATTAATTTCAGTCTTTTAAAAAACTATGTATCTCAAATCAAAGTGTTTCCACACTTCGGGTGCTCCAATTTACTGGGCCTTAAGCACATGCTTACTCTGGCAACTGAGTAACCCAGCACTGGCCCAACTGCCCAAACCATAAGTCTAGGAACTTCTGTGACACCTACTTTAACTCTATCTTAATTGGTCACCCAGTTGTCTACTCCAAATTTGTCTTGAATCGATTTTCTCCCTTTCATCCACTCAAAACTTTATCTAAGTCCAAGGCACCAGCATATCTCACCTGAACTTACTGCTTCCAGTTCTGCCCCTGAAGTTCATTACTCTGTGGCCATAGTAGTCTTTTGAAGTGTACAAATCTGCCTACATTCCTGCCTTTGTTTAAGATTCTTAATGGCTCCCCATTACCCATATGTTAAAAGTTCACACTCCCGGAGACAGCTCCCGGCTCATGCCGGACAAGAGAGTCTGGAGTGGTGCGTTGTTTAGGGGTTTTATAGGCAAATGAGGATTTTTCGGGAACATGAAAAAAAGCTTAGGGGTGTGGACTTATTAAGTGGTCCTAGGACATTTAGAATTAACTTGATACAGGTAACTTCCTGCTCTGTTGATTTCTCCCTGATATACCAGCATCTTGGTCTGGGGGCATATGAAACAAGGCCACCTGCTCAGCCCCCAAGGTGGGCTGAGGCATTGTTTGCTAAAGAGTAGGTTAAATGCAATCTTATCTTTAAGGTGGAATCCTTCCTGCCTTTTACCGTGTTATGGCTGGGCCTGCATGCTAAATTAGTTTGCCCATCCACTGTCTGTTTTTGCCCAGCCCTCACTGTTCTATACCCATTTCATGGTCCCTAAACTGCCACGTTTTCTCTTACTGCCACACTTCTACACACACTAGGCCAAGGCCTGGAAAGTCTTCCTTTTTACCACCTCCCTCTGCTTTGTAAGGGTAACTCTCACTAGTCCTGATTCGTGAAGACTCACTCTTGGGCCTCCTCTCCTTTGGCAAGTCTTTCCATGTCTTCCCTCTGCAAACAAAGTTGAATGCTCTTCTCCTCCTGCTCCCACAGAACTAGCCAGTGTATACTCTGCACTTGGCACTTACCAACACTACATTGTCACTACTTCTTTACATACCACTCTCTCTAGTTAAAAGTTGAGAGGCTTGCCAGCAAAGACTACCTTACTCCTCATGTTCTCTAGCATCTGGCTTTAGTCTGCCTAGTTAGTAACTATCACTTACGGAACATTCACCATGTGCAAAGTGCCTCTAGGGTTATCACATTTAATCTCCACTCCAATCTTAAAAGATAGGCCTTTTTATTATCATATTAGCATTATTTTATGAATGAGCAAAGTGAGATTCAGTGAGGTTAAACCACATACCCAGGGTTACACAGCTTGCAGGTGTCAGAGCTGGGATTTGAACCTAGGTTCCCAACTGTGTCTATACAACCTAAGCTCTTAATAGCTATACAATTTTTATTCCATAGCATTAAAAATAAACTCAACAGATTTGAGACCTAGTCTTCAGTAAATGTTTAATGAATGGAGACTAGATGAGAACTTTCTTTTTAATTTCTCTTTTTTAGGGACACTAAAAATCTCTCTCTCCCATCAAATTCTGTGAGCACTTGTCATTTATATTAAAATTCAGCCTAACCTGAATCTTGGGCTGACAATACTGAGCCTGCTCAGCTGTGGGTTGATATTTGCAGAGAGAAGAAGCCCAATGCAGTAGTACTTTCTAAGTGTATCACCCATATTCTATTGGAACCTAGAACAAGGGCCACAGATTGCTCACTAGACCACAAACCATGAACAGTGTTTGACCTTGGGATCCTCTGGGTGTACATAAGTTCTGGCTATAATTTCAAGGACCAGCTAATCTCTCCAGAGCCTCTCATTCTGATCACAGAGATGCTTTCCATCCTACTACCTTTTCAAGAAAGAAAAGCCCCTCTAGTCATCTGCCATCTCTTACATGCCACACCCTAATGTTCTGCATTCTCTCTGGTGGCTAGAGCTTGTTCCATTACAAATTCCCTACACCTCCAACCTCACCATTAAATGCTCTCTTCACTTCTTAACTTAGGTTCTCAAATTTCATTGTGCATCACTTTAATCTAGAAAACTTGAAGAAAGAGAGAGATGTCAGAGCCCTACCTGAATTCAGATTCAGATGGTCTGGGGTAGACCCCATGACCTTTAGTGTTTAAAGCTCCTCAGGTATTCCCACTAAGCAGCGGGGGTTGAGGAAAACAGCTTCAAGCCCTAGTATCCAATGAGGGTACCACTTCCTCAGATCATCCTGATGGATGCTGCTCATTCTTCCTCATCCCAAGTCCTTAGGGCTGGTAGAATGGGGAAGGACAGAGTTTCCCCCTTTTTATTCCAGATTGTTTATTTGTGATCAGTACTTCTGCACTTGCTTACAAAAGTCTCCCCTTTGAGGTTATTGCCATTTAGTTCTACTGGCCAAGTCCCCTTACCCACTGAGGACTCTGGCTCCTAGTCTTCCTTCCTACACTCAGTGCTGCCATCACTCTGTGAAATGTAATATTTAAATGGACACCTCTTTCACACCATTTCTCTTTAACTCCTTGACCTCCCTCGACTCTAATGAACTTCATCTCCCTTCCACTTCTGCAATATACTCCCATGGCTACCATTAACCAGTAGTTCTCAATCAGTTGTGCTCATCAGAATAACTTGTAGAGTTCCATAAAATACCAATGTCTAAGGCCCACCCAGAACCTGCTATCTCAGGATTTTGGGGAGTGAGACCTGGGCAAATGATTTTTTAAGCCCCATAGATGATGTGTATAGAGTAGAGAACCACAGGTACCCCAGGACTTTTCATTATCCAGAATAACTTTTGCTGAAATAGTCAACCTTTATCTCATTCTTTGAGCCCAACCTCCCACCTTGGTAGCTTTCCCACTCATTCAAGCCCTTACTCCTATATTACTTGTTCTTTGATCTCAACAAAATCTCCAGTCCCTGAATCCCTCCATTTGTAGCCAATTTCTCAGGTTCTTCCTGGTCTAGACTCTACTGTCCATCATTAAAATTGCTCTTAAGCTACTGCCCTGAAAACTCTCATCCTTTAACCTCCTCTTGCAATTCTCCTGCTCACTTGTACCCAGACAGAATCTGACCATGAAAATTACACGTCTATACTGAGGCTGCTGAGTTATCGGTGGGGGAGGGGGGGGAATCACACAGCCATGCAGATTGGGGCTTACTGTGAAGGCCACACACCATAGCTGGGTCACTCATGTGTTTGGCAATATTCTTCTTGCCCCTTGCCAACTTCCTTTCCCATTCCTTTCACCAAATATTCCAGAATTTCACCACTTCACTTAAACTTCTGCTTATCCTCATCTCCTTTACTTTCACCATATGAAATTTCTTCTACTTTGGTAAGGAAAACAGGGGCCATCCGTTTAGAACTCCTTTGACTTGACTTCCTCTCCCACTCCATTTGCATTTCTCTCCATCAGTAACATCTTCTGTCCTCATGACTCACTAGAACCTGTGTCCCCTCTTTCTGCCTAAGTCTCTGTCACTTCTCACTCCATCAATGATCGCCTACTTCCTTTATCTTCAATCTCCCTCTCTACTGATACTTCCTATTTGGCTTAAAGCACATGATGAGATCTCTTTTGTCCTTAAAAATTAAACTCTGCTGCTGCCCACTCCCATCTTTCTCCAGCTGCTATAGTCTGTCAGCCTTTCCTTCTTTACCTTAAGCTTCTTGACAAGGCAATCAAAACCTCCTTAACCCTCACTCCTCAAACCACTGCAGTGAGTCGCAAACTCACAAATTAATCTCCTCCTTGAAAATGGCTGCTTTCCAGGCCTTGCAACTGTTGACTTCTCAAGTCAAAATTGATTACTGACCATGAACTTCATAAAACGAACCCCTCCCTACCTTCTTTCACATAATAATTTCCTAAAGACCGTTCCTACATTTCTGGGTCTTCTGTTGACTCTAAATAATCAACAGCTGGCCTAGGTCCTCATCTCTTCTCATCAACACCCCTCTTCCTTAGGTCACCTCACCATTTATATAATTTAAATCACCATCTGCATGAATGACTCTCCATGTCCAGCCCTGACCTCTCTGCTGTATGTAGCCTGACGCCATGGGGTTAACTGCCTATTGAAAGCTTCTATTTGGATGCCTCACAAAGCCAGTCACTCTAAATATTTTCAAAAGCAAACTAGCTTTCCACTGCCTTTCCCCATCTAAAATAAGAAACTGTAACTACTCTTATGTACCTTACCTCAACCTCCCCCAGCTTCTCCTCTCACCAGCTGTTTAGGTGCCTCGTTCAATTAATTCTTCCAAAATATTCCCTCTGCCTTGTTCTCTTCTATTACTAATACTGGCCCTTAGGCCAGGCCACTATCATTTCTCACCTGAATGACTCCAACAGCCTGATTTGTCTCCTTCCATCCCCCTCCCTACTAGATCCATTCTTCTCCTGTGGCCAAAGTGGCATATTTAAACACAAATCTGGTATCATTCCTTTGCTTCAATGTTTCCCCACTGCCTTCAGAATCAAATTCCAAGCCCTTGGCATATATAAGCCCTCCAGAATCTGGTCCCCAGTTAATTCCGGAGTGCCATCTCCCACCCTCTCTCACTCTTACTCTCTGCATTAGCTATTCTGAACTACTGGTAGTTGTATTCACAGAACCTCAGCTAACAATGTGCCATTTCTACTGCCCTCATAATGCTGCTCCTTCTATCTGGAATGCCACCTATCTCTTACATGGCTAGTTCTATCCTTTCTTTAAGACTCACCTCAGTTTAGTGGTCACCACCTCAAGGAAGCCTTCCCTAACTGCTGTCCCCATCAGTCTTGAATAGATGCCCCTCCTCAATGCTCACTTCTACATTGTACTTACCACACTAAACTCTAGTAATAGAATGACTTGTTTGTGTCCCTCACTAAGCCATCAGTTCCTTAAAGGCAGGATTTAGGACTTATGCACCTCTTTCCCTAATATCTATCTAGCATAGTACCTGATTCAGTAACTATTTAGTGAATAAGCAAATGAACGAGCAGATGAGTGGAGGAATGAATGACCTCCATTATATGAAATGAGACCCAATACAAGGAGACAGGTCATGCCTACTTGTCATTATGTGTTCATAGATGAAGAAATAATGATCCAAGTTCCCCAAGGCTGGGGGCTGGGAAGGTATGTTTTAGAGTAGTTGTTACGGTTGAAGATGGTAGTGGTGGCACTGTTGCTGCTTTTCCCCAACAGTGGGGATGACACTGTAGTCATTCAGGCACACCTCTTGCCAGGTGCCACTTTGGGGCCAAAAGCATAAATTGGCAACATGGTTGGGAGGGGTTCAAGATGTAGCAATGCAACCAATTCTCCCCAGATGAAATCCCTGGATGGGGCTGTGCTTGCCTTCTGAAAGCATTTTAGAAAACTGTCACCTGAGTCAGCCTTGTTGTAGGAGTTCCACATGTCATCTTCCCCTAAAATTCCTGGAAGTTTTGTTGGGCCTTCTCATTGGATGTCATATGGTCACGACCAGAATTATTTTTTATAATACTTTCTAGCTCCTTGAAAACAGAGCATGCAGGAAAAGAAAAGGAGTAACAGAGGACAGATGTAGAGAAATGCTTTCCTACATTAAATTTAGCCTAAAAGAACAGAACAATCATTTTTTAAAAAGCAATGGAAAGCATGCAAAGTTACAGGATATGACATAATTAAAACAGCAACATTTTGAGCCACATTAATACAGAAAGCTAAAAGCAAATTATATAAAACATATTTTCAAAATGCAAAAATAACTTTCCAAAGCAAAAACTACACAGGCTGGCTAGTTCTAAGCAGCAAGCATTTCACAACCTTAGCTCTAAGGAATAACTCCCTCCTACCACTGTTCCAGTTTCCTTTCCCTTGAATCAGTCAGTGGTCAGTTAGCAAGTATACATGGAATTGCTTATCAGCATAGTGACAGATGGGGCTGGGTGACTCATTAGGACCTTAGGTAATATTCTAAACTTGCAATCTAATTCGGGAAATAAGCTCAGCAAACAAGAAATAGCTACCAATGCTAGCAGACCAAAGAAAATTAGGGGCTAAGTTGGGAAGATCTGAGCATAAATGCTGTGGCATGTCAAAGGAAAAGTTCATAACCATCTGTGGTGGACAGTGGAGAAGGAGGACTCAAGAGATGGGTCTTAAAGAATGGACATGCAGGAAAGGGTAAGGAATCTCAAGTAGGAAAAACAGGAGAAGCAAAGCTTGGAAGTAGGAATGTATATACATATTGAGGAGGAAACGAGAAGAAAGGGTAACTGATAGGGTATCACCTTGGAGATCAGGAAGGCAGACAGAACTGGTGACAGTAATAAAGAATGTGTTGGGAAAGGTGTTTTAGCAGGTGGATGATATAAGAGAAAAGGTGTTTTCTGGAATATGAGCCAGGTTGCCACGTGCTGCTAGGTATACATGCCAGAGGGTGCAGGCTTCAAAATGGGTGCTTATTTCACACAGGCTGAGGATGAAAATGAATGGTGGGGGTCGAATGGGGGAGGACCTATCTGTTACTGCCTCTTGCCTCTAAGATCACCCCCTGGGCATTTCCTATAAACTGTGTGTGTCCGATTTCTGCAACTAGACTGAAAATTACCTGAGAACAGGGAACCTTGTCGTACATGTAGCATCTGTCACAACCCTCAGCACAGAGCTAGGCACATACAAAGCATACACAAGTCCTTTCTGAATGAAGCATATAAATGGACATAAAATCTGCTGCAGGTAAGCCTGTATTAATATCCAATTGTTATATCTCATTTTTAAACTGAGATAGCTAATAAACTAGACCTGTGCTCAAAGTCAGCATGCAGCTCAGAGTTATGCATTGGCTGGTTGCACATGTCTCCATCCTGTGAATTTCTATGAAGTCCTTTGAGAGAAAGGAGGTCTGATAAAATATTTTGCTAGGAGGCTTGTCCTGGAGCTGCTGGGGTTGGAGCTCTCTGGAAGGTACCCTGGTCTCACCAGTCCTAGCTTGACACTAGAGGCCCTACTCCCTCTCTCCCCTTCACCCTGACCCCCTGCCCAGGTGCAATCTGGAATCCATGTTGTGTGTTCCCGAAGCCAAACACCTTATGCAGACAGACCTAGGGGCCATTTCTGGCAGAGGCAGTGGGGATGACTGGGTTAGAGAGCCATCATACTGAAACACCTGTTTTTCATCTCAGGCTTCCTGGGCTTTGCTCCAGGAAAGCCATGGTGGAAGGATACAAAAGTATTTTTAAAAGTCCCTCCACCTACTCTGGGTGACAACCTTCACTTTTCCTAACAGATGCTCCTTAGTGACACGGTCACTCTTTAGCTGGGTGATAGGTGCTTTCAGTGGTTCATTAATTTCTCTAATTCACTAAGAGGCTGCTAGTCAATGCCTCACAAAGATCGTTTACAAAATGTTGCCTTTGTGGCCTTTAAGAATTAAAATGCCTTAGTGTCTACTTAACTACCAGAAAGTAAATTAAGTAGGGGACTTGTTGCTTTTTTTTAACTTAAAAATAAATGCCATTCTGCTCCATCCTCTGATTTGTGGGTCACAGAGCACACCGTGCCAGCCCCACCCCAGAGGGAAACCTTCTGAAGCCTTACACTTGGGTAAGAGTAAGTATCCCAGAACAAATCTCCCTGTGGTAACAGCAGCCCTGCAGGTGGTGTCAAAGCCACAGGTGCTCATCATGACAGCAATAGTCCCAGAGAGACTGATTTCTGCAAAGGTGGTTCAAGTCCCTGGCACTTCTGCCCTATAAACAAATATTCTGTTTGGAGGCATATTATGAGAGGGGACCTACGGGAATCTCTTACCTCCTGGATTCATGAAATGTACATTTTCCCCTACACAAGAGAGAGATTAATTCTCTAGTTCTCTTCTGATTTTTTTTCTTTTTGGTAGAATGTCCTTTTGTGGGCCCTTAAATTTATTTTTCCCTTTGGAAATTCTAGAAAATACTGTGTGGTAACTACAAAGGAAAGTTTTCATAAAAAAAGGTTTTATTCCTGGCTCTAACTATTTAAAGAAATTGACAGTGCAAGGTGGATAAAAAAATTTAAAGAAGACGTTCTATATAACAGATGTATTTCTGGCTTGAATCTAGCATGTTGGGTATAATATATACTGATTCCGAACAGAAAAGGAAATAGGTGTTTATTAAATGAGGAAAAGGGTTCA
Source organism: Manis javanica (assembly GCF_040802235.1). Lineage (NCBI taxonomy): Eukaryota > Metazoa > Chordata > Mammalia > Pholidota > Manidae > Manis > Manis javanica. The sequence goes on along the minus strand of NC_133174.1, from coordinate 101,898,532 downwards.
AATCTGTAAATACTGGATTATGACTACATCTAAGGAGAGAGATGAGACAAAGGGAAAACTACTGTTGAATTTGCTGACTGAGAAATGGATTTGGATTCACCTAGGTTTCTTCTTCCACCAAAATTCCACTTTTGCATATTCCAGTGGCGAAACCCTATTTTCAAAACACGTTAGGTAACTCCCATTTTATGGTGAGCAGTACAGTGTTCAACCATCACTGGACCTAAATTCTAGGTCTGCCTCGCTTTGTAATCAGTAGTGGGGCAACTCTGTGGAAGTCATTTAACCTCTCTAAACTTCTGCCTTCCTCTGTAAAATGGAGGTAATTCTTGCTTCCATCATAAGAGGTTTGAAAAAGGCAATTGATACGGAAGTATTTTGAACACTGTAGTATTCCTATAGCTGCCATCCAAAGTTCATCATTTTATAGCAGTATATTTAGTAACAGGTGACTGTGTGTATTAAAAAGTAACCTGCCACTTTTTACCCAACACTTCCATCCCATGAGTGATGTCCTTGGAAATATAACTGCCAAGAAAGAGGATTAAACTGGGTTGTTTTAAACATTCACGGCTCTTTTATCTTTCATAAATATGAGCAAATCTCAGAAGCATATAGTTGGGAAGGGCCATGGTGGAAGGTTCATTCTCCTGCCTTCAGATAGAATGTATTAAAGCCATGAGACCCTCAAGAAAGAACTTAAAAATGTTCACCCTCGGTAATTCATATTATTTAATCAACATTATGTGGAATTTCTTTATGTTTAATTACATTCCCTCTGGTGGAATAGTAAACCCATTTCCTCCTACTAAGTCTTCAGTGGCTATAGAAAACAATATATGGCTTCCATAAATCAGTAGCCTTTAATGTATAGGTAAAAACTCCAAGTGGTACCTGATTCTGCAAGAGCAGCTACAAGCCCCATGCATAGGTTGGGTGTTCCATGAGGATGATGGGGGGAAAGAAATGATGGTCCCATGTGAGCCCTTCTAGAGACCCCCACTCACACACACAGACAGCTATCACATTCAGTGGAATCATCTTCAAAAACATTCAGCAACATTGATCATTCTGGCAAATCATTAAATAGTTGACTCTTTACCCATCTCCTTTCAGGCACCACACACCATTTCCACTCTCATTTGTAACAAAGTCACACATGCAACAATTTCAATAGAAAATATTTGAAAACAAAAACCAAACATGAGACAATGTCCTAAGCCAGACACTTCGGATCATGTGGATAATTATATAGGGCACAGGTTTGACAGAAGAAAAAAGGCTTCATTTGCTTTAAGGACAGCAACTTCCTATCCCTCAGCTAGTGTCAATTTTCCTCTTGTTCATTTTAATATTTGATACAGCTCTCTTTTCTTTCTTGCCTCTCAGCCATCCCTTCTATCTTCTCTACCTCCTAATCTCCCTCTCACATATTACTTCCTCCCCCTCAATTTGTTTTCCCCATTGCTTCTTTCCTTTCATATGTATATCTCCCAATCCTGTATCCCATACATCTCTTGAAATTGACTGGTGGCTTTAGTGGGCTACCAAATTTGTGCCCAATTTCCCTGTTTATTGGCCTTGACGTGCAAGTAGACGCCCTAGTAAACAGAGTGCATCATTATCCCATCTTCTTCCCATTTCAGCCACAGGGAACTTCTAGGAATAAAGGAGTGGTACTTCTGGGGCATAGCACCAACTCTGGAGGACAAGCAACATGCCACCCTTCAGGCTTCCCAAAGGGTGGGGCAGTGAGCTCCAAAGAGCACTCTTTGCTGAGCTGTATGGTCTACATTTGGAGGAACAAGAAGAATGTAAATCCCATTCAGGATGTAGCAGTCTCTGACATCTGGCTTTCTGGTAACAGAACACTCAGCTGAGACTCCCACTCATTGTGGTGCAACGATAGTAACCTTCAGCCACTGCAAGATCCCAAAGGGTCTTCAGCATCACTGAAGAAAGACTACATACTGTTCAGTATATTCTCACACTAAACCATTTTTTTATTGTGCATTAATTAGATGAAAGTTAGTAATGTGCGTTGACCAAAGCATTTGATTAACGAGACCATAAAGGATAACTGAGTCTTTAATATAATTGTTGCACAGCAACGCCTCCTGCTGTGTAGTGTAGATAGAAGATAACATACTCTAGGGGTTAGAACAACAATATATGTGCAATACAATAACAAAACTATATGGCACTTTAAGAACTTTTTTACATATATGAACACACTCACTGAAAGCCTCAACTTTCTAAAGTAAGCAATATATAAGCCTGTAAAGTATATACATCAAAGGAGAATCTAACCCACAAAACACCCAATCAAATGTTAGCACATCTCTGCTGTCAAGAATATTTTCTTGTCATAATTTCAAAAAAAAATTTTTTAAAGCATGAAAAGATTTTCCTTCTTTCTGAGTGGTGATTAGGAAAAGTCCCCTTTTCTAAAATTCAGATATGTTTCAAAGTGCAATGCCATCTTCTTAAGGAAAAATGAAAGCCATTGCTGGCTTTTGGTCACTAGAAATATATATTCCCTTTGTCTCGCTGCAAGGCAGTGTGATGGAGCAGAATAAGCATAAGGTTTGGAGTCAGAGAGACCTGAGATACTTCTGGCTTCCCTCATTTGCTATGGGACGCTAGTCTGTCTACTTGAACGCTTTGGGCTTAAATTGTCCCATCTGTAAAAAGGCGATAATACAGAGTGGTTGTAAGGATTGAAAGACTCAATACATAGAAAGTGTCTAGCACACAGCTTGGCACCCAGGAATTAAGTGGTCGGTCACTTCCTGTTCATCTTGACTTGATTTATATCCAACTATCCCCTTCTCCTCCTCCTCCTCCTCCTCCTCCAGGAAGAGCAGCCTTCACTTTATTCCCAGGCTCACCAGCTCCCATCTCTCTCTGGATCCCCTCAAAACACAACACACATGAACTGTGCTGTCTAAAGGCACAGCCCTTCCCACAGTGTTGCATATCCTCTGAAACACACCCAAGATTCAAGTGCAAGCACAAGACATGTAAGACGCTTCCGAAGGCACAGATGCCGACGGAACATAGCACCTCCGAATGCAACCTCACCTGCGTCTTGCCCACATGTTCTTCCAAGCTTCAAGTCCTTCACACGGATAATTTTTAGAGGCACTCTGCCATTTTCAGGCCTGGCTGACTCAACTCCCTCATTGCCTTTGCCTTACTGGTTTATTTATTCATGTATTTTTCATGTATTTATTTATTCATCATATATTTATTCCCCACCGTGTTCCAAAACAGATATAAGGCAGCTTACAAGAATATACAAAATACAGTATGAGAGCATAAGTTCAAAGTATATAGGAGTATAAAAGGAAAAAAAAAGACAGGAACATGAAATGGAGCCTGGAAGCAAGCTAATACAAAGTGCATACATACCATAGAGTCCCATTATGAGTGCTCTGCATGGGCCACACCTTTAGCTCCAAGCTTTCTAGTAGCCAACAAAAGAGAAACCTGACCCATCTCACACTTCACAGGGTCCATAAAATAAAAAACCATGTGCTCAGATATCCTTCTCCTGGTCTAAGTTCTGAAAACTTTTCTACAGTGAAGTATCATAAAGTGGTGGCAAATTGTCTCTCTCCTCATTTGCTCTCATACCAAGATTTGGCTCCTGGAACAGTCTCCAGCAGACAGATCCTCAACCTTCAAATTCTATCTACTGCTTCTTTTTTTTTTTTCTACTGGCCTCTTGAAGTCCCATTTGGTCAATAAAATATAGCTATTAAAGAGACTTCTTCAAACAAATAAAATTCTCTGCTGTCACCAAAGTAAGTTTTTCATTTCACTGAAGAAATACACAATGTGCCATTACTTCTGACAAAAATTTGGAAAGGACCCTCCCCACAAATACCCAACAAAATAAATGGTTAAACCAGGATGCAATGTGACAAACTATTATACACCATCAAAAATGATATGCAAACTTACCACAAATATAGGAAAATATTCATGATAAAAATTTTAAGTGAAAAAGTAGGATATAAAACTATATATATTATGATTTTAACTATGTAAAAAGCATATATATTATGTGTATATATATATGTGTATATCCCCACTAAAAAATCTGGAAGGCAATCCACTAAAATGTTAACATGGTGTTTGAGTATGGGTGATTTTTATTTCTCCTGTATGCTTTGTTTCTATTGTCACAGTTTTTGATACTGACGTACAATTCTATATCATGAGGAGGAGGGGGACTAAGAGGAAAAATATCAACCCAGGTGGAGTTATCTTTGGCTTGTGAAATGATGGGCAATTTCAGGTTTCTTTTAAATTTTTCTAAAATTGATGTATAAATTCTAGTCAGGACAAAGTTACTTAAGAAAGGAAACAAAAATTCTCAAATCTAGGTTTTGTGGTTGCTCATTTATAAGGTCCAGAATTATATAAATGCAGTAATACCTCATGATTACTTAGCACTTTTTATTTTTACTTTAAATTTACTTAATTTTGTTTACAATGGTACTCTGATGTTTAGAATTACATGTGATTATCAAAAATATTTTCTGAGGTAGGCCAAGTATTACCATCTCCATTTAATAGGTGATGAACCTGAGGCTCAGATAAAGTAATTGACTAACCAAAGTCTCAATAATCAGTGGCAGAGCTGGACTCCAATCCAGGTCTTCAAGAACCCAAGTCCAGTGCTTTTTCCATTTGTTAAAGACTGACTGGTATAACCCAAGTAGTCATGGAGAGGCAGACACATCAAAATGGTAACCCCCCCTTACCTACGAGGGTCACGTTCCTGAATGTCCCCAAGGTAAGAGAGTTCAACTGAGAAAATTATGATTTTAGGAGGTATAAAATAGGGGGGAACAGGGGAAGTGAGGTCACGTGAATTTTTGAAAGCTCTCATAAGTATTTTTTGTGCAGTAAAATAAAACAATTAACAACAGTACATTATGTAAAAAGATAATGAATTTACATAGCTTCAATTAGTAAAAATGATAGGCTTTATACAGTTTCCATTTGGATCCTGGGATGATTTCCAGAGGAGATGGGGATGTACCACTCATTACATGGCAGTGGAAAAGGGGGTAAAAGTGAAGTGATGAACAGAGGTGGCGTGTTAGTTCAAATCATGGATCTCCATGCTCTCAGAATCATCTAAATCCAATCCTGAAATTATAACAACTTGCTTGTGGCTTTAGTCCTATGAAGCAAGTGTATTTAGGTGGTACAACTTAAAGACTTTGGCTCTTCTGAACATGCTTTGGGTCTTCTCAAGTCTTTTTTGAAGACACCATAGCACTTCTGAATACAGGGTTCAGGTTAAATCATTCAAGCTTGGTCTGAAGGCAGCTGATCTAGCACAGGTATTTAAATGGCACTACTTTGATCATGTAGGCTCTTCTGAGGATGCTTTCTTCCCAATGTGGTGGTGTAAGACTCAGCACCTCTTTACAGAGTTCAATTAAATCATTCAAGCTTTGAAGGCAGCTTATTAGTTGTCTAGTAATGGTATTAAACAGCCCTGCTTGGTCGTTTAAGTTCTGTTGAAGATGGTTTCTGTCCAATGTGATTTTTTTGAAGGCATCATAGCACCTCTTTATAGAATTCTGCTAAAGCACATCAAGCTTTGAACAGGTAAGATTTGGCATGTAAGGCACTCATTTTTATTACTTTCTTGGGGGAGGAGGGGTTTAACCTTGTTTTAAAAAATGTGTTTCTATTGCTTTTCAATGTATTTGTCTCTAGTCCCCTAGCTTCTAGTTACCTTCATCATCACTTATGACAATCACCTCATTTGAATTAGTGTCAACAGATTTAGACTCAACTTCAGCCAATGACTGCTCCTGTGCCAAATGTTCAGCCTCATCCACATGTTCTCCCTGATCCAAAGATTCTTTGTCTTCAGGAGGGGTCACTGAAAGATATTTCACTATCTCGATACAAATCTTCTCCCAGGTCCCATTAATGACAGGATCTATTAAACTATCTAATGCCTCTTTTATTAGGAACATAGCATTAGTGATGGTGTGGGAATGCCATGCACTAGGACTTTCAGAGAGAGGAACTTTTGTGACATTTTAAACAACAGTCATGTTGGATTGGCATACATCTTCCTGAATGGTCAAATCAAACACTTATCTAAGGGCTCAGGAATCTGAGACATGTGACTAGTTATCAAGAGAACCTTAACATTAGGATACACGTTAGCAAATGCATCTCAGGTACCAAAAGGACTGTGAACAATCAGTAGGGCTTTGAATTCAAGATTTGTTTCTTTTAAGAAGTAGTCTTGAATTTCCACAAGGAAGTACTGTTCAAACCATTTCTTAAGGACAGAAGGGGTCATACAGGCTTTTCTGTTTACACACCAGTACACCAGAAACTTGGCTTGGGTTTTTCTCATGAGAGGATTTGGGCAGAGCTTTCTGTAGAGTAGTAATAGTTTCACTACAAGGTCACCTGAAGTATTGGCACAAAACAGAAATGTCAGCCTCTCTGCTTTTGCTGATCTCATGTCAGCATCAGCTGGCTCTTGCTTTTTTCCACAGGCAAGGCGGATCATTCAGGGTTTTCCAAAGCATGGCAGTCTCAACAGCACCAAAGATTTGTGCAGGCACATAATCTCCTTCTTCAGCCACTTTCTGCACCTGTGGTGGATCCCACACGGGGCCAGGATCTAGTGGGTTCTTTGAGGCACCACTGTCACATAAGACTTCCTCTCTAGCTTATGGTGCACCAGAAATTTCTCAAACCATCCCTTGCTCCAGGCAAAAAGTTTTTTTTTTCTGGACCCACTTCAGTGTCTGAAAATATGTCTTGAAAATTCCTCTTGCATGGTGCAGATCCCTTGCATGGGAACTGTTTCATTATTCTTTCATTTGGCTTCAATCCAGAGGCTTAAAACCATTTCCATCGTTTCCATCCTTGGGTCATGAGGGCTAAAAGCATCTCTTAGGTGACACAGGTACACAAGAGGCAACACTGGCCCTAATTCAGAGTTTCAGCTTTCTTTATGGGATACATTGTGGATTCAGTAACACCTCATAAGCGACCTACAAAGCTATTTGTTTTACCTTGAGGAAGCAGATCAGGAATTTCCCTTCTCTTCCAAAGACATCACCCTTCTTGCCCCTTTGGCAACTCGCTGTGGTGCAGGTGTGCACGTAACTGGCTTCACCCTCCCCAACCTCAACGATCACATTTACAGAAGCCATGTCTAAGCTTCAGGCAAATTAATGCAACCTGACAATTACTTGAGATTTGATAGGCCCCAGTGTTACAAAGTGTCAGCGTATGATATTTAAGCACCAAATGGTATGATGAACACCACACAATCTATGTTAATAGGTGGTTCATGATATTCAGTGCAAACAGGGCTGTTGTTTGGGGGACAACTGGCAGAAGAGTGACAGAGCAAATGACTCAGAAGTTTCTTCCCACCTTGTGAGACAGTCAGGTAATAATATGGCAACTCGGACTGACTCTTATATACTCAATTCAAAATTTCCACAGTTGTCAAAAAGGTAGACAGAAGTGAATCCACTTATACTCAAATTTCCAATAAGGTCAATTTGCAGTTAGAAAGGGATTACTGTAAATTCACCTCTGCGTTATCAGAAAGAAAGTCACCGTTCATATATTCGAAGACAGTACTGTTGCTACGATTTCCCTTGGCTTAACACTAGGAATTCAACGTTATGTGACAGGCGAGCACAGCATATAAGTGTATTTTCTGTAAACCAATAGTAAGTCTCAATCAAACATTATCCCCTGACACAATGCAACCTCTGAAGATGTAGATGCAAAGGTCAGGCAGGCCCTGAATAGCCAACGCTCAAGAAATGGATGTGTGAGAAAGAAAGTGACAATGAAAGAAAAAACTAGCCCCTTTCCAATGCCCGGCCACTGATACTTTACTTTTATCCCCTCCTCCTGGGAAGATAGAGCGAAGCCTGGCTTTCTTATTCTTCTCTTCAGGGGCCATGGGAAGTGGTTTGGAGCTGTGGTTGAGTGCTGAAGAATCCCGGTTGTTGCTATTCATCCTCAGTGGGGGAGCTGGGGGTTTCTCTTCATTATCCAGGCCGTCAGACATTTTCAGTTATAACTGACTGTACAGCTCCTATAGAAGAGGAAGAGAAACCAAGATTTAAGGAGAGGTCCAAAAAACAACCTAGTAAATAAGGGGATTCTAACATCTTAGAAACAAAAGCATTGGTCTCACGTTGTCTAAGGTTCTTTGGTGGCCGTTTTGAGGGGTCTTTCTCCTAGAGGGGAGGGAGCTGCCTCCCTAAAGACCAAGGATGCAATTTCCCAAAAAGGAAAGTGAGGGCAACAATTAATGGCTTTTCATTATGTTTAAAAAAGGTCCTTTTCTTTGCTCACAATGTAACCCAATTTGCTGCCCTCCACTAATAGTCTCTTAATAAACAATTTCCAATGTTTCTTCTTTAAAAATTCTTCCCTGTGGATGTCATGGTCAAGCAGCACCACGTCCTCCGAGTCTGGAACCAACACAGGTTTGGCCATTAATTTTTAATGGTCCACCACAATGATCTGTCAGTCACTCTGACACTGGGATGCCTTTGGTGTCTGATTCTTACCTGTGTGTATCCGATTTACAAAACACACTCTACTGTTTTATGAGAAAGAATCAAGAAATGATCTGGTAGGCCCAGCAGTCTCAGCAGAGTTGGGGTGTACTAGGTGGGGGAAACAATGCCCCAGCTTCAGGTAGCAGGTAAAAGATAAAGATGGGCCAAATGTCCCCATGAGCAAAGTGGAGCTCAAGGAGAGGACTGCTTCCTCACACACCATCATCTTACTCCTTGTCATGTTTTAGGTCCTGAAACAGGGCTGGTGACAGGTTGTAATGGCCAATCTGGGTTTTAGAAACTTCTCAGCTTGTAATTCCATTAGTCCTTACTATCTTGAGCATAGGAATGAAGACATTTGGGGTTGCATCCCACTGGAGGGTAAAGTGAGCTGGAAAAACATCCCCAAAGAAATGTTTCTGTTTCCAGCTGTTTTCCTATTCTGATTCAAGTCCGTCCATTAGGGGCCTGATACTTGCCACAGCAAGTCAGGTCTTAAGAATAACTTCTAAGTGAATCTCCAAATGCAACAATATCTCTGTGAATTCCTCAAGTATTAACTGGCACTAATCTAGGAGCATAAGAGCTCTCCAGGCACAACTTAGCATATCACTTTACTCCAACATTTACTACCAACAAACCTATGTACAAGAAAAAACACAGGTCTCCTCATTACCTGCTATCATGAGAAATAATCTATTATAATTTTTTAGCTTTTTAATAGTTACATGTGTTACTTATTTTCAGTAATGAACTCTAAATTACCTCATGTGGAAATTTTTTTAAACTTTTCCTGTTGTTGTAAACTGTCTCAAATACATGCAGCCTGTCTGTTTTTCAAGAGTAGGTGACTATCAATTAATAGCTTCTCTATCTGCACATGTAACTGCCAACTAACAGTGGGTGGCTTGATCTTGACTTGGGCAAGAGATCTCTTTTCCTCTGCCTAAGTGTCATGCTTCACATTTATCTTAATGAATTAAAACCAGTTCTGCATTTTTTTCAGTAATCATGGTAGCAAAACCACTCAGTAATAACTATTTTGTCATCGATGACAACTGATCAGTCTCACATTTTCTATGCAGGTAAAACAACATGCTGGTAAATATTTTAACTAGAATATGAAGCCAGTGCTTCATAGGTCTGCATTCCCTTTTGCATTTCGATTTTGATCCTTCTAAATTCACTATTTCTCCAGAAAAAAAGTGAGCTTAAGACTGAGTTCATGAGTGGCATTATTATGTATTGGACAGGTTTCTGGTTTTATTAGGCAATGAGAATTTGCCACCAGCAGATATCACTAATTTTTTTATTTTTGTTTGTTTTACTTTTCTGGTTCAAAAACGATGCCTGGATATGAGGTGATTATACATAAAGTTCAGACATACACAGTCTAGTTTGGTAAAAAGAATGAAATTTCAAAGTTATTGCAAAGGAACTGAGAATTTAAACAGAAATACCTACAAGAGATGTTCCTCAAAAATGTGCCCCACAGGGAGAGAGAGTCACCATATTCTGGATGATACACATTTTCTGATGACATATTACTTAACTTGAGATGACGGGAGTCAGAAAAACACACATGGCCTCTTTAAAATGAAATACAAAGCTGATCTTAGATAACAAAGCACAAGTCTGGGCCAGTTGGGGTTCTAGCGTACGTATGTAATTCAAAGTACTAGGCTCCTTTGTTCGTGTTAATTAGGTATGGCACAGTGGTGTATTTTAGGTCCCAGTTACTCTCTCTGGCTAGAGACTTAACTTCTTTTCAGACTATGTGATTATCCTGACCTTATTTGACCACGTGTATTTTAGACTGTGGTAAGACAAAAGAAAAAAGAACCTCAAACTATATGCTCCTATATTACACTTGAAATTCCTGACCAAAATTTCACCACCACAGGCTTGCTGTGGTCCGCATCATGGGCAGTCTGCAAAGTACCCAGCTTACATGGCCCACCTAGCAAACTGGAACTGTGCTAATTCCATCCAGCTCATCAGGGGATTAGAAGAGGAGTTGGAATCAATCTTTTACCTAGATGGAAATGAAACTGAAGAATCTCCAGTTTCCCATGAGGAATGTGAAGAAGGAAGTAAATAACCACTTAGATCCCCTAGACACTTCAGATTTGGTTTCCCTTGAATTATGCTGATACTACCTCAGGTCTTTATTAGCCTTTACAAGGCATAGCCAATCTCCATCTTTTCATTACTCCAGATAACTCTGATTTGGTGACAAAAGAATAGGGAAGGAGGCTCCTGTTACCTTTAACTCACCTTCAAAGCAAGGGATTCAAAGCATATTTTTGGAAGACCAATGGAGAAAGGGTAAGGACTTGTAAAGAAGCCTTGATGTTAATGCATTTGCTTCCCAAGTGGACGGCATCTCCCAACTACTCCACAAGCGGAGCAGAAAAGGGGATTCTATTATATTATGTTTGTAAACAATGACAATTTACTAAGCCCAGTCCCTCCCTTGAGACAGCTTTCTACAAAGAATCCTATTAATGGATCAATCTGCCTATGATGTCACTATTTCCAAGATCTTGAAAGAGACGATTCTGTTTGGGGTGGCTGTAGGCTCGATTTCAAGAATTATACAAAAGCACCATTCTTCTCAAAGAACCCAATCAAAACAACTATTTATCTTTAAAGTTTAACTGTTGTCCTTCACTTTTGCAATAGAACAGAAACTTGCAAGTGAGTGGCACACTGGGATCTGGTCACAGGCCATTCATTTTACTCTTGGAACTTAGCCCTTAGCCTTGCAGAGGAACAGCTAACTTTAATGGCCAACTAGCAACAGTTTGTTCACAGATTAATTTCATACTTGGCTACTAGGTTCCTCTGAGAGAATTCAAAGAGTTTCTGCAGACGGTGTATATTTTTTATTCCAACATTGGGACTTAACGTGGCTGACCAATACTCTGTAATTACAACTAAAATCCATCAGCAACAAGAGTTGCTTGCATGGTAACCACGGGGCCTGAATACCCCCTTTTCAGAGTACTAGGAAAGATTATTTCTTTTCCCTTCCTCCTTATCTTCCTTTTTCTCTCTTCTCCACTGCCACCTAAGCCGGAGGGCAAGAATTCGCACATAGGCGCATACACAAACACACACTGCCCTTCACTGACATGTCTTTGGACACTGAGATGAACTGCAAAGCATTCGGAGGAAAACTTTTATCAAGATGCACAGCAACTTTGGGTGAAATGATTAGGTTTTATGAACAACTGCCATTATTCTCTCATTCCTCCAAAATGCATTCTTTTAATCAGTGCAGTGCCAGACTAGATACTGAGAGAATGCTTGGTAGGTTAGAAAAGAAAGCCACGAACTTGCATGTTCCAGGAGTCAAGGGGAAAGACAGGCAATCAATGATACATAGCTAATGCGGCCGAAATTCATACTACAGACTGTGTGTTGCACAGTTGTGCCCAGTTGCCATGAGCTACCCAACTGTGTTAAGGGTGAGAATCCAGAAATACTGGCCTTCCAACTTGGCAAGGCCATCTATTAAACCATAAGCAACTGAAATAAATATTTTCATTGGATCTGGTGCCAGAGACAACACACATGTCTGTATTATTCTGTTTGCTTTCAAAACCTAAATAGCTATTTATTTGCATATTTTCCCAATGAGAAACCAACTAACATTGGCCTCCTTTCAAAAACAAAAGCTCAGGCCAGCAGATGCAGAGGCATGATACAATAAACCCCTGAGGTCAAGCTTCAAAACCACCAGCCACACAAGGCTATTACTACGGATGGGTTAGCACATCAATATTGGCTAATATAATTTTCATATCAAACTAGAGGATCTCATACCAGAACAAAAAGATGTAGCCTAGGGGAAATTTCCATGGAGAACTTTCTAACGTTTTTGAGATACCTGCATGGAGAATAGGGTTGCAAGGCACATTGAGCTGAGCGATGACAGCCACACTGACAAGAGCACCTAAGAAAGAAGATGGATTTTAGGATCTCAAAAATGCAGTAAACAAGTCAAAGAATTCTCACTGTGCTAAAACATGAGAGTATTTCAAATTTCTAGAATTGGGGAAATCTTTATAACAAGAATTAGCTCTATAATTCAAGAAAAACTGAACTGTTAATGACACCTTTCAGGCTTGGAGGTATTATATAAACCATTGATTTAAAGTCAGCCAATGTCTCCTTAGGCAACATCAACGCTGGCTGTTCTTTGTATCCGAGGAGGAGTCTGCTGCTTTTACCATGAGAATGATGTATACAGAGAATTATACTTCGGTAGTGTGAAAAAGGATCCCCCAAGAGTCACATGCTGGCTCTTTCCTGAGCTCCCTTGTAAACAAAAGTAAATGTTTTCAAGAGGGCTAGCGAAGCTTCCAGGTATACAGACTGTGACTGGGAAATAAACTATGTTTTGCTAACTAGCCTACACTGATACTAAGCCCACTTCATCTCAGACACATTACCAGAAACTGAACCAACTGGCTCAGACACTTATGACTGACAATGTATCAAGACATAACTGCCAAATAAAAAAAAAAAGAAAAGAAAAACAAACCATCCAGCTTTCCACAAAGGGGGCAATGTATTATAATTTGAAAGAAGGAGCATACATTGCCTTGCATTTCTACAACAACTTGCATCTGACAATTTCTAGCAACTTCTCAGACATTAATTCCCATAATATGCTAAAACGCCAAAGAGGAGAGAGAAAATTTCATCTCATTTTACAGAGAGGAGAATGAGCTGAGTCTGGGTCTCCAAGCTGCTCTTAGCGTAATATGCCCACTCCCAGACAAGGTGGACAATGAAGAGCCTGACCACTAACTATAGGCAGCCAGAGGGACTCAGCTTTGCATTTCCATCATCTTGTCTTAAAGTGCACATAGTCATTACACATGCCACTCCTCTCACTAGATTATAAGCAGCTTGAGGGCAAGGCCCCTCAGTCATAACTGCATGCTTTCATGCCATCTAGTAGGGTGCCTTATTCTCAGCAGGCATCAAGGACACATGTGAGGTAACGAAACAAAACTCTATAGATTCTATGCACTTGTTGCAGCTCAGTCAGTTTTTCACAACATTGCATAAGCCTATATGCCTACTGGAAACAGGTCTGAGCCAAGAAGGCATGTTTGGAAATACCAGCACTTGTCTAACTGTCAAGCAATTGGGTGTTGTGTAGAAGCTGGCTACCATCTGATTTTCAACACCTAATTTTTTACTACACAATTTGTAATGTCCAGTGGGTTCCGTGTCTTCCTCTTATTTGAGCTGGACACCAACACATGAAGAAGGGATTACCCATCCCCTTTTTCACATAAGGAATTTACAGAGCATAGAGGTTTAGTGACTTACCCAGGGTCACAAAGTAATTCAAGGAACTGAGACTAGAATCTCAAACTCTCCTCAATTCCCTTTCCAGTACAACCAGTACCATGTGTATCCAGGTAAACCCACAAATGCATACATGCTCTTCATATATACATTTTAATCCTCCCCAAATATTCATATAACAGTTCTAGCTTTTTCTTTTCAACCCACCTCAGGCTGGTACTTACTGATTTCAAGTGCTTTTCTCATCCAAAGACCCAAGGCTGGGTGATTTACTGAGAGAGCTCCACTAAGTCTCCTTGGCCAGTAGTACCAGTTCTTAGATGGCCTTGTTTTGGAGTCTGTGTGTTCTGGGGCACTCACCAAGGGAACTCTGCTATCAGAGACAGGGGTGTGCTGTTTCAGGGAGCCTCGCCTGGGAGATACCATTACAGTGTGTAATAGAGGGAAGCCATTTCTAAGATCATTTGATCAGGAAAAGCTGAGCTACTTGTTAGGCAGATTTGCAAAAGCAGCTGGATGAGGGAGGGAGGCACTAGCTCTTTTTACAGCCACCTAGTTTCAGTCTTAGATCCTGCAAAAGATAGCTCACTGCTGACACACATACAAGCACAGTTGCACAGAATACATTCATGTTCTCTTTCACACACGCAAGCCAATGAGGTCAGTTCTGCTGTCGTCCTGTTCTCTGCTAACATCTTTATGAGGGACTGCCATTGTTTTCAGCAGGAACTTGGCATTAACTAAATCCAATAAGCCAGCATACTATAGTAGCAAATTTCAATGATAGGTTGCAAATAAGGAAATTGATAACTATACCCCAGCATCCAGACCTCATATACTGCTTCGGCATAGGTTATGTGGAACAAATAGTTATTTTTCAACTGACTTCTTAAGCTTCTAAATGTACGCAGCACCACACTTTATTATTCATTGAGTATGCTGCATGAGCTAATGCCAGGAAAATGCTAATGATCATCTGACGTGTATTTATCTTTACAAACTGACGCGTTATTATGGGCTTCAGTTTTTCATTTCCAACACTGATGCTGCTAAGAAGAGAAAATAAGATGCATAAAGAAAAGAGGAGGAAATTTTTTTAAGCATTAAAAAAAAAAAGTGACTACCTTAAAAGATGCCTCAAAGCAATGTGTGGGGAAAAGAAAAGGGAAGTAAAACCTAGTAATAAAACACTTCCTAGTTCTCAAAACAGAATGGAGTACCCTTGCAAGCATTCAGATGGAAAAAATTCAATGCACAAGTGAGCAGGATATGGTAAACCAACATCTTGAGTCTCTGGGGTTCTAGCTTCTCTATTACTATGCAAAGGTGATAATTATACCCTTCCCTGAGCCACTCCAGTAAAAAAACCCACAGATTTCCTCAAATTCATGCCTAAAACTTCAATTCCCAAATTTGCTGAGGCTTTCTGTATATCGTATAGATGCCTGGAAGCTATTTTCCAACCTGCATGTCACAGCTCATCGTCCTAGGTCTTTGCTCTGTTCTCAATTTCTCTGTACCCCAATAGGCTCTCTACAGGGAAGGTGCCCACTGCAAGTTTGGAGAGAAGAGCTACGTGGGGTCAAGTGGGACCACGGAATTATTTCTAAAAAGGGAATTTTGATCACATTAGCAAAGCTCATATTTCACCAAAAAAAAATTACATCTTGCCAGCACTGCAAGTCAAATAATTTTCTGAGCTGGCATTAAAATGTAGCAAGTCTTCTTTAAGGTTTTGCCCCTTGACCTAAGTTTACATGTCCACATGTTAACAGAGCAGAGCCATGTATCTCATCATCTTATTTGGGGGCTATGGTTAAGGAAGAGGAACTACCATTTTAAAAAAAGGATTGCCTCAAATACTGAAGGAAGAATGGGATATGATAAGACCTATTTCCACCTATCCTGCTTCACAATGATAAACATTCAGCCGGTCATAGCGACTGTGGGAATTCCCTACCTCCTACCACCTACCTCCTACCTCCAAGCAAAGACATTTCTTTTGTCTTGAAGAAAACTAGCCATGGGGTAAGAAACGATCATAATCTCCCCAAACAAATTCCTCTAGAAACCAAAAGCCTTATCTGAAGGATGACCTCACAGTTGAGCATGTTGGCTTTCCCACTATCTTCCTGCATCCAGCCTACACAAGTTCATTTGCAAGTTGTTGGGTCCACCAAGTAGTTGCTTCCCCTTATTGCTCATTACTCTACTACCTGGTTGCAGCTGCCTCTCTTCTCTAGCTATAGCTCATCACTGCTTCATGCTAGAGCACATCCCTGTTCCAGCACATGATCAGCTTAGCTTCCCCAGTGCCCAGTGCTCACATATGCACGAGGAGAAGATTGCCCTGTGCCTGCCTTTCTGTGGCCCTGGGAAGCCCCCAGGCTGAGATCACAGAGTCCAGTCCTCACCTCAAAGGAAGATGTGGTATCCTGGTAGGAAGGTTGCAGATAAAGCAGAAGCAGGATTTGGTGGAAGGAGCTGAGGAGGTAATCAGTCAGTAGTTCTTAAATTATTCCTGTGGAGCCTGAAATGTGGCCTAGAACACATCCTGACAAATACTTGGGGGAGTAAAAGGGGAGGAAATCTAGGTGTTTGTAATAAATTATACTACTACATATTAAAACTCTGTATCAAATAATAGTCATCTCAGAGTGTTCTTTCTCCTTTAAGATTGAGCCTAATACATTCCCTGCACTCACAATCAGGTCAGCCAACTGCCAGCTGGCTTTGTGACCTTTAGCAGGTTGCCTAGTCATGCCCTACACTCTTCTGGCCAGCTTAATAATGACAATCTATGGCTTACACAGACATATATAAAGAGAGGAAAGGTAAAGAAAAGATCTTATATCAGATTAACATTGATTTTTACACAAAAAGAAACCAATAACATGCTTTCTTCCTGTTGATTTCTGGTTGACTTTTGTTTCAAAGAATCCTGAGACCAAAACAGAGACCTACCCTTTGAGGGGTCAGATAGTAACTCTAAGAATACACCTCTTTAGCAACCTATGTGTGCATGCATTCATTTTTTGAACAACAAATAGTTATTGAAGCTTATGTGCCAGGCACCATGCTAGGCATTGGGAATAAAGAGATAAACACCCAACCCTGAATGACATTACAGGCTTGAGCAGTGGATTTCATCTCTGGCTGTACATTATACATAAAACATGTATTAAATATACAGATACAAATATAATGACACAACAAGTTAAGAGCATATGTATTGTAAAATGAAGAGTGCTATAAAAAGAGAGGGACCAGAGCAGTTCAAAGAGGGTGAGTTTCTCTTTAACTGACTATCCTATTGTATGAGCAACCAGTGCCAATAATCATACCTCCATATATAAAGAAAGCATCTGATACTGTTCCAAAGACTTCATCCCCATGCTACCAACATTTATATTACCAGATATTGTGTCACATACAGAGGATATACAAAGAGATGAATAAAGACTAGTCCCTGTCTTCAAAAAGTTCACAGTCCAATGCAGATGGTAGACATGCATACACACAATAGGAAAACCCAATGTGATGAAACCCAGGTAGGCATAGGATACTTTGGAAGGACAGAGCAGGAAGGATAACTAGTGTTCTCATAAGGGTCAGAAAATATAGCACTTGAGCAGGGTATCGAAGGATGAGTAGGAGTTCACCAGGATTTGAAGAGTGTAAAGTGACAGGCTGACGTAAGCCATTATTCAACAGAATATTCCAAACAACAAATGCTCGAAGCATGTTAGAGTACGTTTCCTAGCCTGAACCCCCGTTTCTGCTGAACAAAAGGATGCTGGTGCTATGTAAGAAAGAGAACAGATCTCAAACCTCTGGAAGAAAATAACACGTATGAGACTTTTAAAAGCCAGACACTGACTCCTGATGAACTACAGAGGAAGGGACTGGTGTGGTCTGACACATGGCACTTTCTGGAACTCTTGCCATATATGAGCAGAACGAACCTTCTTTGAGGCATATATTAAAAACACAACATTTGGAAAAAGGAACTCCTTCCTTTCATGTTACATTTAGGAACCAAGTTGTATGTTGTTATGTTTTTAATTTGGGGAGCTGATTTTTGGTTAGGAGTTTCATAAGCCTAGAAGAATTAACTCCAACAAAAGAAGAATGGCTGATTCCAGCTCCACTTCCGGATTATTCTGTGATCTTGAGGAGACCCTTAACTCTTCATCAGTAAATCCACTCATTCAGCATTTACACAGTGTCTAGGACGTGCCTAGGCAGGCAGAGGATGCTTTGGAAGAGTAGAGAAACAGCAACTAATGCCGCCCAGAGGAATCAGAGGATATAGCACTTAAGCAGGGTACTGAAGGATGAGTAGGAGTTTCCCAGGTTCTAGGGCAAGAGGTGAACAAGGTACAACCCCTGCTCTTGAGGAGACATAATGTGTAATGGTTGTTGGCCATGACAGTTCAATGCAAAGATGACAACGGGTGCTGTTGAAGAACAGAGAGAGGGACTTTCAACAGCATGAAGAAGAAGGCTTCACAGAGGAAGTACACTTGAACTGAATTAGGAAGTGTAACCAAATCATGGGGAGGGCAGGTTTCAGGCACAAGGAATAATCTGTGTTGAGGCCCAAAGGAGATTAGAGACAATATAGTGTATTAGAGGAAATATAGGTAACTTGGTGTGGCCACAGCAAAGAGGTGGGATGGTAAAAAATAAGGTCAGTAGAGACCAAGTGGAAAAGGGTTCTGTATTCTTTTCTCTGGGGTTCAGACTCTTCCTGACTAGATTAAAAGGTTTCAAGCCATAGGATGGCATGATTAGCTTTGAATTTCAGACCTATTCCTTGAGGGACAACATAGCAGATGTCTAGGTAGAAGACTGGGGGACTTTTCTTCTCCATGGAGTAGGATGACCTAGGTAGCAAGGTAAAAGTAATTTTGAAAAGGTACAATACTGAGAATGAGCCAGCAGAGAGGAAGTCCAGCCAATATGAGAATAGAAAGACAGGAGAAGAGAGGTTTCAGGAGGGGCCTCTATTTTGGACACTCACCAAAGATGGCAGGGATGCTAGGCCTTGTGGGATGAACTGGGCTCAGGATCCCAAATGGAAGTCTGGGTAGAAATACATTCCTACCCCAAGAGGCCAAGAGGAATGGGGGAGGCCTTTTAGTCTTTAGGGTTTTTGTCAGCTTTACTGAGATATCATTGACAAATAGAAATTGTGTATATTTAAGGTGGACAATAAGATGCTTTGATATATGTACACACTGTGATTGTGAAATGATTACCACAATCAAGTTAATTACACATCCATCACCTTACATGAACACAAATGTTCTTAGAGCTTTGGAGTGAGTGAACTCTGCCTCCGCTATGGTGCTTGGCACTAAAGCCTGGGAACGAGCACACCCTCTACCCACGAAGCAGACATTTTGGTATTAGAATCAAGGGCAGAGGAGTGCCTGTGGCTAGAGACCAGACCTGTGGCTCCACCAGCATCAGGAGTCTCTCCCATACCCCCTCTCCAAAGTTTCTGTACCAGCAATGAAGGTAACCTCACGGAGGGCTTCATGATTTCAAGGCGAAAATTGTAGGACTAGAGAAGACATTAAAACGAGCAAGAAACATTGCCTCAGTGGCTAGATACATGTGTCCTAAAATGACACCAGAAAAGAGGAAACTTTCCATAGGTTAATTCCATTTTTTACTCATGTTAAGTGGGATGAGCACTGACTCCTAGCTGACAGTTGAGCAAAAATAGAGACTTCGAGGAAAGCAGGCAACAAGTCCTGTGAAAATCAGCTGCAAAGAATGATACACTGTTGTTCTGTTATCACAAGGTTCGGGCCTTTTCCAGGCCCTACCTAGAGGGATATGTAAGGATAATACTAAGATCCACCATTGTTGAGCACTTGCTATAGGCCAGACATTGTTATAAAGCTAAATGCTCTCATGTATTAGCTTATTTCATTCTCATAACAACTCAGTGAGGTAGATGCTCTTAGTGTCTCTCCCATTTTATAGATGAGGAAACTGAAGCTTAATGGGACTAAGTGATAGACTCAAACAAGGTTACACAGCAAGAAGTGGCCAAACTGGGATTCAAATGCTGGTCTACTGCCCCCAGAGTTGGTGCTCCTAATGCCCCTATCATAATGGATAAAGGGATTATTAAATATTTTGAAAAGCAGAAAAAATCAGATAAATGCAAGGGGGTGGGTCTCCTCACAGAGTGCTTCTCACTGCATTCCAGTGAATTTTCCTTTCCTCAAATCCAGCCAATCCTGTAAATTATGTCAATTGCTTTTGGTGAGCCTCAGCCTATTGACAGAAGCTATGAAAGGTAACTTTGCCAGGCTATTTCTCTAAAGCCATCTCCTGCAGGAGGTCCACAGCTCACTTCCCTTCTTCTACTATAGGCTGAGTGATAAAGGGCTTAGTTACACACACTTTTGAAAAGATGGCACAGCCCTGTGCTGTGCAAGATGTCTTTGAGGAGGTTTGCTTTGGGAAGTGACTTCCTGCATCCTATCTGCTCTTCCCAGCCACTCATGGGTCCTCAAGGCATTTGGAGCCTGCAGACCACTGCATTACATGATAAAGATTCCTCTAATTCCAAATTTTAAGACTGTTGCCTTGTACTACTGCTCCAGGGTGACTTCATGTTTCTCACTCAAAGGAAAGTACCTCGAGGGCAGAACATGTTTCCTGCACCTATTTGAATCTCCCTCTGGGGCTAGCACTATGCCGGCTCTGTAGGAGGTACAGAATCTAAGCTGGTAATGCCACTGGAATTCTGAGGAAAAGAGGCACCGATCTGTCCTGACCACATGTTGCTGCCCATCCACCCCTTTCAATTTCTTAATTGAGTTTCCCAAGCAGCTGCTCCTGGCCTGGCACTGTGCTAGCACTGGGAATCCAAAGTAAGTAAGATGATGTGGTCTCCACTATCAAAGAAGTTCGCCCTCTGATGGCAGGTGCAGGTGGGGGTAGGTGGTACTCCAGGGTATAGGCTCTTCCCCATGGTATGGCAAAACCTGTATCAAATGGGAGCCTGGGACATATTTTTCACTCATTTTTACTCCAGAGAGACTCCATAAGGGGAAGCCATGAACTAGGGAGGCTTCTACAAGGTGATCTCATGTTCCTGAATCTCTGGTAGGTAACTGGGATGACACAGGACCCTGGCAGCAGCCTCCTGACCTCCTGGTTCATGTCTGGGTTTTGTACTTCTTATTCCTTATGGGGAAATCTATAGCCTGTCTGAAGTGCAAGTGAATTTCTTCAGCTTGTCTTTATCCATGCCTACTGAGGAATTTCTTGTGTTAATTTGTTAGTAACAGCTGTGAAAATTCTAGTGGGGTCTATGTATGCACATGCACACTCACAAGAGAAATGTATTTTACCACCCAGCTAGCTCCTTAACCTTTTCTTTCTCTTTGTTGGATACCATGTCCCAGGGCTACCAGGGTAAAAGCAGATCTGGCTAGATTAGAGGTACCTGGAAGCAGGACTGCCCTTTCCATGTGTCTCATCAGCAGGCAATTCCAGACCATAAACATAAAATCAGAAACACACACTTGTGCATAGGAAACTATTAAGGGTCCATAAAGAAACATATCCTCTACCTTCCCTGCCCCTTGGGAGAGAAATGAGGTGGCACGTTAAACCATAAACTTCCAGAAAATAAGCCATCTAAACCCCGGCCTCTTTTAGATAGGACTGGCACAGGTGCTATTATTACCAGAGAGGATTTCTGTGAAACGACTTACACCTGATCTGTGGTCTCAGTTTTTTCTTTTTAACCCTACACATAAACTCCACTCCTTGCTGTTCTAGAAAGATCTAGTTGTACTGGCATCAATGCTACTCTTTCTGTGGCCACAGGTTGCTGGAAAACCTTATAGCAGAGGTGAGGAGAGCACTAGTAGCAAGTGGGGGGAAAAGTGACGACTGTTGATTATGAACTGTTACCTGCACCTGGGTGTGTTACCACGTGTGTGCCAGTGAGAAAGTGTGAGGACGTGGCACTCTCAGTGTGGGGCATGTATAAGGGATTGGGAAAGTACAGATGGGCGTGTGCCTGAGCGTGTGAGTCAATGTAAGCACGTGTGAATCCAGGTGAGTAGATGGGGGAAGGGGGATCATCCCAGTGAGGGAGCGTAGGTCAGTGACAACGTAGGTGTCAGTGTGGAAGTGGTGGCATGAGATCCCGGGTAAGCATCCAGAGAGAGTGTGTCAGGTGAGAATCAGTGTGTTTATGCAGCAGTGACTGGGTGGCCATGTGAGCAAGTGTGGTTGTGTAAGGGAGGATGTGGTGGGTGAGTGAGTCCATGTGGCCCCATGTGGGATCAGTAGCTGCCCGGGTGTGAGTGCGTGTATCCACGTGAACTGACTGAAACAATGGGCATGGCGTGGGTCACTGTGCTGTGTGCCAGTGTAAACACAGATCAGTGGCTGATGTGAATGTGTGTGGCAATGTGAGTGGGGGTGTGTCATATGAGGGTACAAGAGTGGAAATGAGTGTGTGGGGAGTGTGTCTGTGCCAGTGCAAATATGTGCGATGCTCAAATTGGAGCTAGAGCATTCAAGGGTGTACCTGTGAATGTACCTGAGTGTGAGGGAGTGTGGCCGTGCGGAAGTGTATGATTTTGAGTGTGAGCTTGTCAATGTGAGAATATGTGAAAATGTGAGGCTGCAGCTAGGTAAGCAGGGTGTGCAGTGTGCCCGTGTTAATGTGAATCTGTGTGAGTACTCAATGTGAGTGAGCATGTGTATGCGTCAGTGTTGGTCAATGTGACATACCTGAGTGTATGGCTGTGTATGAGTGTGAGGGTCAGGGGATGTATTCACAAAAATGGCTGAGCTTCTAAGAGTGACTGTGTGCGTGTGGTTGTATCTGAGGATGTATGCTTGTGAGCTTGGTGAAGAGTGCTGTTATGTCTCAGTGTAAAGCTAGGTATATGAATGCAAATTTATGTCAAAATGAGTTTCGTGTGTGAGTGTGACAGGTAGGGAGACTGCATCAGTGCTGAGTATACGAGTGCAAGAGCATTAAATTCTGAGTGTAGGAACGCAAGGAAATACAAGCATTTAAATGGGTGAGATCGTGTTTATGGTGGGAATACATATACATGCATGCACATGTGTGTGTCCCTGTGATGAGTTATGAGTTGTGTAAATATGTGACTATGAAGAGGAAATAGTGCAAGTGCAAATGTGTGGAAGTGTATGACAAACAGGCAGGGAAAAGTCAACATGGGTGTTGTGAGTTATTTTTTAATTTTTAGGAATTTGAGGGTCAAAGGTGATTCTACCATCTGTATGGACATGAGTGTGGAAGTGTGACTGTTGAGTGTGTGAGAGTGTAAGAAAGTGAAAAAGTGGGAGTGGGTGAGAATGTGAGGGTGGGGTATATGGCAAGTGTGAGTGTCAGTATGAAAACGTGCACCTGTGAGTATCTGGCAGTATGACTGTGTCTGTATAGAGTATGTCTGCAACATGGTTGTGTGTGAGGTGAGGAGGTAAGAGTGATTGCCACCGTGAATGTGTCCAGTGCAAAAAGTGAGTGTGAGTCAAGGAGGTAGATATGATTGTATGAATGTACAAGAGCACACAGTATACTTGTGAGAGAGAGTGTGTGTGTATATGTGTGTGCATATGTATGAGCCCTGAAGGGTACTAAAATCATTTGGGAGGCTGAGAAACTCTCTAGGAAGTGTCCTTCCAAAAACACAATGTGTGTGCGCTTACAGGCAAGTTACTTGGCCCCTCTCAACCTCTATCTCCTCACTGGTAAACAGTGATGATAACAACAGCGACACCACGAACTAGAATCACGTCTACAATCAGAAACAAGAACAGAAACTATTAGAAAAAATACGTACCTGACAGTGTTACTATAGGGTCAAATGGTGTCCCTCAGGTAAAATGTCTAGCACAGTGCCGGCAACAGTAGACACTCAATAAATACAAGTTATTACTGCAGCTGTCATGGAACACCCAAGGGAGATCCAGGGGCTTGCTCCTCATTGTAGACAGTTCTAGTTACCTTCTGTTGCTCAAGGCCTGCAGAGGATCCCCTACCAGAGCAGCTCCAGGAAGCTGAATGCATCAGTATCAGCAAGGCTGTAATTTCATACCTTCAATTTCATGGCCGAAACTCGGAAGCGTGCCCTGCACAAAGGGGCATCACAGAAACACCTGCCACTAAGTGGCAGGGTCCTTTGTCTGCAGGCCCAGTGCAGGCTCAGCGTGAAAGGGAATTCACGGCAGATGCCTGTTTGTGTTTCTCTTGTTGGCTGTTTATGTTGCTTGGTTCATTGTTTCTGACTTGGGCGCTGTGAGAGCTGCCTAAGCAACTGGCAAATGACGGACAGAAGACCAGACGGAGGTGGAGGGACAGGGAGATACAGACAGGCAACTGGACTGTAGCATACAGCAACAGAAGGCCAGATAGAGAAGCCAACAGAGAGAGCTGTAAGCACTGCCTGAGCAGAAAAGCGACAGGTGGATGACCCAAGAGACAGTCCAGGAAACTTGAGAGAAGTGAAGAGGAAGAGAGAGGCCCTCACGCAAAAACTGTGGGGGAACCATCAGGCACTTGAAAGAGAGACCAGAGACCTGTGAGATCTAGCCCCTACCCCTGAAAAGCTTGCAGTCTAGCTAACCTGCCAAGATGAATACTCCAGAAATCACACATGAATGATTTAAGACATACAGAAGCAAGAGCTGAGCTACACTACACACTACAGACTCAAATGATGCTGACAGCTGGGGGAGAAAGTGCTCCCTGGTTGGGTGGGAAGGCAGAGGGAAGGTTCTGGAAGGTTTAAATTAAGCCTGCCAGGCCCAGAAGCTGGGATGGACGGGGTGGGAGTACACCTTGAAAAGGAAGGTAAAAGTAAGCTTATGGGGCAGCAGACATTATAGGAACTGATTGGTGAGTTTGTGGCATGTGGCTGAAATGCCACTTCACATCAGGAAAGGAAAGCAGGAGGAGGGAAATGACAGCTTGACAGGAAGCACATCTGTGTTACACTGAAGTTCTTAGATGGAGCTTGACCTGTGCAAAGCCCTTGGCAACGACTGTTAGGCTGTTTCTCTTACTCACCCCAGGATGTGGGTCAAGGCTGCCATTCCCATACTAGAGATTGGAGAAGCACGTGACCAAGGGCCACCATATGGGGCACAATCCCCCAGAAAATAGGGGCTGCTTCCTGATGCCTGGCTGGTGAGGCCTGGGCAGTATCTTTAATGGGGAGCTCTGGTGGAAAGGTGGCATTTACCTGGATTCAGAGATCCCTAACTCCCTGGCCTGGAATCCATTACTCACCTTGCACTGCCACCGCTGCAGGACCTCAGCACAGGTGGGTGCTGCCCGTTAGAAGGGACCGGGCTGCCTTCAGCTCCCACAGACTTAGTGCTGGGCGCACCAGCTGCCGCAAGATGCAAGGACTCGGCTGCTCTTTCTTGGGGGAAACCTGCCGAGAGAAGCATTGTGGGGGAGTGGGAACCTCCTTCCCCAGCTGCTACTAGCCCCTCATCCAGCCCCCCAAATATCACACACACACATACACACTATAGGGAATTTCTGAAAATTCCTTAAGAAGGCAGAGAATCAGAGAGGCGAGAAGTGCAAAAAGGTGTTTGTATAGGAATGCAGAACAGGGCCCTGAACTGGGAGGTTCAAGCTGGAAACTGCTGACACTTCCCCACTCTGGATCTGCTTGCTAACAAGTGGAACAGACCTGCCTTGGAACAGTCACCCTGGGCACATGTGGGAGGACTAAAGCGTATAACAGAGGTGAAGTATTTGCACATTTACGGGAGGTGGCACAGTCCAGCGTCCAATAGGAAGCTGAGAGGTGATAGCAAATCCAGGTAGGCCCTGAGGATACCTGAGCTTCCTGAAGACCTGGCACTGCTGTTCCATTTCTTTCATCCCTCCACCCCAAATATCCTCTTCCACTTCCACTTCCCTTCTCAACAAGCGCCTTCACTGGGCCAGGGGTCAGCAGAGCACTCTGAGGTTCCCTAATTTGCTATCACCTCACAGCCGCTGAGGGCCTCAGCCTCTGATCCTAATGAGAACTTCCTCTGCCTTCCCCTGATCTCCATCACAGGGATGTCCTCCTCAGTCTTCCCCAGAGTTCTTAGGGTGAATATATTCTATAATACAATTTTGGTGACAATTTGCCCTATCTTCCTTGCAGGGGTTTCCATGTCCTACCATGAAGGAGCCAGGCTCTCTTCAACCTTCCCTTCTCTGCCTTTCCCCATCAACTGAGCCTCTCAAGGAGACGGAGCTTCCTTTGATGACACTCCATGCTCTGCCACCCTTCCTGCCCTCCCCATTTCCCTCCATGCTGTTGTGTTCTCAGAAGAAAACCAGCACCTATATGCCAACTCCCAACAAAGCCAGATCCAGGCCAGCGCACATCCTATTCAAGGACACCAATGTACAGGGTCCCCATGCATAGACATGGATGGGTGGGTGGTCAGCTAAAGGTGGAGACAGTAAAAGTGAAGCCTCAAGGAGCCAAGAAAAGCCCTGTGACCCCCAATTTCCCCGTTCTTGAATAAAAAGACCAAGCCATACCCCAGGTCTGCCACTAACTCATGGCAAGCCTGCAGAGCATGTCTGCCTCCAGCAACCTGGCATTCCATGTGCTTCCAACACACATATTCCATGTAGTCTTTCCAGATCCCAGCCCCTGCCCTGGAGTGGTGTGCCTGCCCTTCCCTTGGTGCATGAGCTCATCCTGCAGGGAGGTGGACTGGGGGTAGGGCAGTAAGGGCTGCCAAAGCTCCAGAGAGAATGGCCACAAGAAGTCCACTGCCTATCCCTGGAGGCTGCACGCACTCATGGAAGTGGGGGACAACAGTGGGGGTGGGGGGGATGCACCAGCCTGTACTAACCAAGCACCTTCAGGTTTCTCTGCAAGATCAAGAGCTTTCTTTAGGCCTACCTCCACCTCCTCTCAGCTGCTTAACTCCATAGCAACCTGCTTCAAACCCACCAGTGGCCCAGCTGGGGCCAAAGCTGATGGGATTGGCAGGACACAGCACTCCCCCTGGTGGCCATACTCCTCTTGCCTGCCTGTGGCTGAGCGTGTTGGGAGTGGGGAGCTGTATCCTGTGTGTAAGCACATGCTGGGGCAAGTATATCTCTGCTGCTCCTGTACCACGTTGTGTGTGTGTGTGCCATGTCATATCAATACAACATTGAGGAGTGTGAAAGTGTGCATCACGCTGGGGGTGTGTGCAGTTGTATTCACGTTATGCCATGTATGTGTATTCTGTCCATACCATATTGTGCATGTGCTGTGGGTCTGCACTGGGTTGCATGTGTATTGTATCTATTCCGTGTTGTGTGTGTGCCACACATCTAATCCATACTGTGTGTCATATATCTATGCCATAATTGTGTGTATTGTTTTTTGTGTGTCCATATTGCCTTGTGTCTGCACCTGTGGCATATCCTCCTACTGGAGGCTGGGGGAGGCATCAGTACACGTATCCTGTGCCTACCAGCACAGCAGCCTTCCTGCTTTCTAGCTTCCTGCACGCATCTCTGTCTGGGGACTAGGGCTATCACCTTGGGAACAACTACTGTGGACAACCACTCTCTTTGCCACAGAGCCCTCCCAGGCAGGTGCCTGGTCGAGCACTGAAGACAGCTGGGAGAGGAGTTCTGGACCCTTTTTCAGGCCCAAAGAATGAAAGTGGGCATCAGGGAGATGGCTCCATCTCCCAACTCCCAGCCCCGTCCATTAGAAGAAGGGCCTGCAGGAAGCTGCCGTTGCCCCAGTTTCTCCTTTAAGCCAGTTGGGAGGACTGGAGCTCTTCTCCACAGGCAGTAACAGTGGCACAAGGGGTTAGCGCTGGCCCAGGAGCTGACCATGGGATGCATGGGGAGCTCTGCCAAAGCTGTCCCTGCTGCGGTCACTAGAGGGCGCAACTGTCCTGATTATTAGGGGCAGTGTCTCTGTAGGGTGCAGAATTCCAAAAAGCCCACCTGGTTCAGAGACAGATGGGGCAGAAAGACAGCAGGAAACAGCTACACAGTCTAAGCCAGGCTCTTCCTTCACCCTCACCCCAGACCCTTCTGTTTTGAGGCTAAGTTAGGGAGTCAAGGCCAGAGTGCCCATCTGCCCCTCCCTACCCACAATGTGTAAGACCCCCATAGAGCTTTTCAGGGGCTTGGTTATAGGGTTCCTAGTAGATACTCCACATAGGGTTCTTTTTTCCCTCCTGCTCCCCATTCACAAGAAATAAAAGTAAAGCTGCACCAGTGAAAGAGATGAAATGTGTAGTAGTCATGGGCTTGTTTTGCATTGTTTTCCCCAAAATTGGAGGGCATAGCAATAAGTGAGATTTTGTAGGGATAAATTGCCTGGTGTGGGGAAGGGGTTGTCCTTTAGCGGACCTGTTATTACCAAGAACAAATGGACCCACTTCCTAAAATGTCATGACCATCTTAGAAACCACCTAGTCCAAGCCCATCATTTGAGAGGCAAGGAAAAGTGAGGCCCAGAGAGGGCCACAAACAGACCACACCACCTGACTTCTGACTCCCAGGGTTTGTTCCACCCCAACTGTTGGTCCTCTAGTCCCTGAAAACTTCCTTCTCCAAATCCAGCACTGTCCCACCTCAGGGCAAAACCCTGGCCTCTTTGTCCACTGTGTAGGCTCCAAGACTGTCCTATTCCATTACGAGGATAAGTGTCCTGGGCCTTTCCGTGCCCACACCTTTGGAATGATTTCCATTCCCCACAAGTAAATTGTTCACCTCTTTCCAGTCTTCAGGGTGCACCTCCCCCATTTTGCTTCTCACCCACAGATCCAGCTCTAGCTATTGCTGTTTTGCTCTGCACTGCATCCCCCTGGGGTGCCACTGAGATTGCCCCAAACTGCAGATAATTGACCGAATGTGCAAATCAGACACGGACCCATTGCACTGATTAACATTTCCAATTAAAAATCCTGGTTAGGCGGTGTGTATTAGTGACTACAGTAATCACTGCGTACATAAATGCAAATACCTTTCAAAGTCACAAAGCGTAGTAGGAAGTGACACTTTTTTGTGGGGCGTGGGGGAGGGGGATGGAAATGGACTGCCAGGCCCAGGGATTCATTTGGTTCTCTGGTACCACTAAATTAGATTTTAAAATTATGGCTGTTACTTGACCCAAGGCTCAGGCTTCAAACCACAAATGGAGGACTCTGGTCCTGGGCGCTGCTGCCCTTTCCCGCCCCCTGCTGGAGAAGCTGGATAGTGCCGACTCTGGCTGACGAAGCCACCCCAGGCCCTGCAGAGGTAAACACCTAGCCTCTGGCAGGTGGGGAACAGCAGGGCAGCTGAAGCTGCACCCCAGATGCCTCAGCAGCTGCACCTACCTTCTAGAGCAGTGGTTTTCACTGTCCATTGCCCATACAGGGTCTCATGGGTCCCTGAGAAGTAGGCTTTTTTTTTTTTTGAGTACCAGCAGATATCCCCATGCCTGGAGCAGGGGGCCCAGCCCTGGCTCCAGCCCACCTCACGTAAAAATAGTCAACCTACCTGTCTTGAGCCCTTCAAATATCCCCAACTCCCCTTCGGAACCCTGGCTCCCCCCCATCCCCACTCCCTTCCCTTACCCAGGAGGAAAGAGCCAGTTGTTGAGGCTGCCACTCATGGAGTTTCTTCTTCCCTTGACCGAAGTTACCAGCTCCTGTAGGTGGATTACACCAGTGGGAATGCTATCGATTCTCCAAATACAGACAACTCATCCCCCTAAGTCTGGGAGGAGCCACAGGTGCCTCAACCACCAAAATTTCCCCATCTCATCAGGGAAATCAGGGCCTTTGGGATCCTGGTAAGACAATGGCTTTTTCCTTCTTGTCTCTCTATGGCTTTGTTCCTACCTACTCCATCTGATCTTACCTACTTAATCTACCTGAAGTCTAGATCTGATTTTCTCCCCCTTGGCCACTCGAGTCTCTGATGGAGGCAGCACCTCCCTATCATCAGTTATTTCCTCATTTCCCTTACCTGTCATAGCCACTCCTCTCCCCTCAAACACCTCAGCAAGCTTGTTTGCTCCATACACCAATTCCGCCTCGAACCAGAAAATCTGTAACCTGTGAGATAGTCAACTAGTCTAAACATCTGGGTGTCGTGGCCCCCTGCCTGTGCCCCTATCACAGGTGAACCTCTTATTTCTGCCGGATCTCCTCTAAGGCTCACTGGCCTGCCTGGAGGCTTTGAGGGCCTGCTCCTTGACATCTAAGGTCCCTCTGGCCTCCAGATTCTCAGCTGTCAGCTTTTACCCAGTATACATTTCAGTCTCTTCCTATTTTGCCTCTTTCATGGGGGAGGGAGGCATGACATTCAGATCCAGAAGCAGAGGCTTACATGACTCTCTCTCTCCAAGGCCCTGCCTATCAATCATCCATTACCATATTAAGCCCCTTTGCCCAAAGGTGCCCCTGATTAGGGGCTTCAAATACTAAATCACAAACCTGCCCAATTATAAGGTTGAAATGGCCCAGTGAAAACCGCACTGACCTTTATACCTCGGTCATCCCAGAACAGGGCCACAGTGTTGTCACCAACAGGAATGGACCTCCTTCTGTTCCAACACCTCAGACAGCCATCCAGTTGGCCTGGATTTGAGTCTGCAAAACCATGGAGGGAGCAAGGCTAACATGGCTAAAGTCTTCCCTGCTCAAAGCCATGAAAAAAAAAAAAAATAGCACTGCAACCGCCCCCTTCATGCTTCCCAAAGCCAAGCCACTCACCCTTCTCTTCTTCGCTCCTACAGACCACAGCCAGAACCCTCAAGTCCAGAGTCCGCCAGTGGATTCTGGAAGGCGGAACCAAAAAACCAGTGGGGTCTCTGGCTCCCTCCCTGCTGGCAGCGCAATCCCGCTTCTCCCCCCACCTGACCCCTCAAGCACCACCTAGGGAAGGAAAACCTGAGCAAGAACCTACAATGTTCCATCCGCCCAAAAGTGTGGCAGTAATCTTGCCAGAACCAGTTCACAAACTGAGGGCAAGGCCCCTACGAGCTGAGGGGGATAGGGAAGCAGGGGCAGTGGAACTAATGACCCCGCTCCCCAAACAAAGACAAAGGCCAACTCAGGGACCCTAGGCTTTTCTCGGGGTATTATTGCATCATTCCAATCCCCACAGCGAAAGAACGCGGTCCTGCTGTCACTGTCCTTCCCCTACCAAAAAATGGGGGGGGGGGGGATAGAAGAAAATAAAAGGAAGGGCAAGGCCCCCTGTTATGAAAATCGTCACTTTTTCTGTTTGTTCATGTCGAGCTCTTCCCCCTCGCCCGGACGCGGCCACACCCCCTCCCCTTCTGGGGTTGGTGGGGGAAGCCTCTGTCGGCGCCGCTGCCGTGGCTCGGGGAGGGGGGCGGGAAGATGGTCTACGACTTGCAGGCTGACGTAGCTTTTGGGGCAGATTTTGCCTCAAGCTGCCCAAGACCGGGTAAGCGAGTCTCGGGCTTGACCCAGCCAAGGGGCCCAGGCCCTCCAGGAGAGTCCTGACACACCCACTTGTCCGCGCTCGCGATCCGGGATGTCGGTTGCGCGCTCGGCTCCAGGAGAAACACGCACAGGACTCAAGGCTGGGGCATCGCGACAGCGGGAGGGGGGCCCGGGAAGGCAGACAAGCTGCCCAGCAGCCTAAAAGCAGGCTCAGCCGCCACCCACTCCCCGGAGCGAGCCAGTTGCCGTTATGCCGCGGGATTTACCTGCCACTGGTCCAGCCACCCTGTCAAGACCTTGCCTCTCCCTCCGAGCGTTCGGGCTGGCGGGGCTGGGGAGTCGCAGCCCCGCGGCCGCAGCCGCAGCCCCAGGCCCGGCCCGCTCCTCCCCCACCCCAACCCTGGCTCTCCTCCCGGCCCCGCACACTTGCTCCAGGCCGGGCAAAGCTGCAGGCCCCTGCGCGAGACCGCCGACGGTCCGCTGCCCACAGCTGCCCGCCGCGGTAGAGCCCTGCTCGGCAGTCGCTCCCCAGCCCTTCTCTACAATGACATCACCGGGCTCTGCACCGTACAGAGGCCAATCAGAGGGTGAGCAGACAACTAAACTCGCCCTGAGTGGGCTACTTGGGACCAATCTTTTGTTTCCAGGCAGGAAGCGCCTGGGAGGGGGAAAAAAACCTGAAGGGGTGGTGGGAACAGGGTGAGGGAAAGGCAAAGGAGATGGAAACTTCTACACCATCAGACTGGTCTAGACGGAGGTGGGGCCATAAAGAGGGAAGACTGGGGTTTCAGATAAATTTTCAGGGGAGAAAATCTGTCCAAATACACGGGCACTCTTGACTGGAGGAAAGTGGTTTGGATTTGGGACAGTACCTGTCAGGCAAGCAGGTTACACTG
Organism: Manis javanica; assembly: GCF_040802235.1. Classification (NCBI taxonomy): domain Eukaryota; kingdom Metazoa; phylum Chordata; class Mammalia; order Pholidota; family Manidae; genus Manis; species Manis javanica. Next base: position 101,866,254 of record NC_133174.1, on the reverse strand, counting down.
ATGGAGTCTCTGAAATGCACAGTAAACTCAGTGTGGCAGAAATGGCAGGGGGATTCAAAGATGATAGTTTCGATAAGGAAACTACATTTCTGCGCATGAAACACATTTCAAAATACAGAGCGTTATAAAAAAAAAAAAGTAACTTACTTCAAATTTATATAGATACAGATATGGAGACACATTTAATTTCATTAAATAAAATCTTCCCGGTATTCTCTTGTCTTTAAGAAAAAGTTATAATAGATGAGTTGAAGTAATTATGAGTGATTTTTTTCTTCTCCACTTTTAAACGTTTTTATAAAGATGAATATATCCTCACATAGTTAGAAGGTGAAAATGGATCACTACCCTTTCCAGTGCAGTTACCCAATTTTCTCAGTACCCCTGTAACATCCAGCAATCATTTCTCCATATGCCAACAAAATTAAGTTTCAAGACCAAGAATAAACTAATATATCTGCCTAGGTCCTTTTAAGAAAAGTAACCAAATGGGCATCTAGATTCACCAGAGACAGCATCTGGTGAAGTTGGAGAATGGGATGCCTCTTTGGACAAATTCATTTGAAACTGTGGTGATACCGGGAATTGAAAACAGAATGATGACCTTTTCAATATATGAAAAGGCAGGAAAGATGTAGGCAAAGAGTAAGTACACTATATACTCTAGACTTTTTAAAGGATCACTTTGCATTTTACATTCTGTTTTCCTTAATTCAAAAATATTTTTATGCATACATGAGTATTACATGAACACTGTAGAACTCTGTATCTAGATCTAAGTCCAAAGCCCATGCTTTTCCTAATATGACACATGGTGACTGGTTTTGTTAAAATAGGTATTTGCTTCCAAAAAAAACCCCAGGGGTATACCAGATTGGTGTTTTCTTTTTAAATCAGGCATTTTAAAATAGTTTGTGTGTGTGTGTCGTGGTGGTTTTTTGTCTTCCATTGCAAAAACACCCATCACCATCCTCCTCAAATCCCTGATTAATAGGTTGAAGTCAGGAGAGTTCTGCTTCCAGTGATTTTACAGATATCTTTTTAATTAACCTTGGGGTTAAAAACGAATCCATCACACTGATTTTTGTTCTTACATGATGGTAAAAGTAATCTAAAAAATCACTGATCTAAATGAATGCCATTTACTTGATGTTAAATCTCTGATTTGTAAGATGCACTTAATTGGGTTATTTTAAATAAAAACCCTTCTTTTATAAGAAATAGGAAGATGTAACTGGATTTTCCAGGTTAATGATTTAACTTGGGTCTTCTAGGCTATTGATTTAAATTGTAATTAAAAGGTATTTGATTTCACTCTAATCCTCTCATATACATCAGCTGTAACTCAGGGCTATTTATGCAGTCACTGCACATGGTTATTTAAACATTTCATGTGTGTATTTCTTCTCTCCCTGGTGATTACAGAAACTAGCACGGGGCCAAAATCCTATTAGGTGCTTGATAAATTAAAGCATAGCGGTGTCATAGAAAGAGGACTGGACGTAGGATCCATGCCTAACACAAAAGACTTCAGTCTTCTTATAAAAGGATGATAACCTATCTTATTCTTGATACCATAAAGCAGTCTTTACTGTCGATGTGATTTGTCCTCCAAGAATGTGGGACAACCGCATGGGAACACTCAGGGAAGCTGAAATGTCTTAAAGATTTCACCTGTGTCATTTTTCCCACTCAACTCCCACTGCCCATTCTCTTCCCCAAGTTCATTGATTTAAAGATGTAATACCACCACCGCCAGAATGACTACTTGGCATGTGTATTCTGCTTCTCAGGTTACAAACCACTTTTGTATCTCCCTGTTTCCTCCTCACAATAACCACAACAGTGTACTGTGGCAATTAGGAGGACCAGCACTTCATAGATGAGTGAACAGATGCCCAGGCGTTAAAGTAGCCCGGAGCATTGGACATGCCTCAGAGAGATGGTCCTAGAAACGGGGTGTTCCACTTTCAGTTCTGTGTTCTTGCTGCCACCCTCCCTGGAAGCTTCAGTTGTATTTCTCCTTTGGTTCCCACCAACCCAACCAGCCCCTTGAGTCACATGAGAAGGGAGAGGCTGTGGGGTGAAGCTTGTAGCAACAGAAGTAAAATAAAATGAGTATCTTCAAACTGCTCTAGTCAAATCACAGATAGAGGAAACACTGCTGATTCTCATAAACCACTGATGGGCGTGTAAAATGGCATAGCCTTTTGAGAGGGCAAGTTGGCCATCTCTAGGAAATTTTTAAATATGTATGCCACTTGACCAAGCAATGTCAACTCAAGGAATCTGACTATGAATATATTCATAAAGACATGACAAGATATGGTCACGTATGTTCATTGCTGAATCTTATCTAAGAATGAAAAAAAAACTTACATGAAGGACAACCTAAATGTCCCTCGATATACACATATTTTGGAATATGATGAATCAAGTAGATTCCTATGTTTTGAAATAGAAACATACTTCAACACATTCTTGAATGAAAAAAGTTGCAGAACAGCACGTGTACTATTATTTTTGTTTAAAACAATTTTTGTATGTGTGTGTTTTAGCTGGAATTATACACAGCAAGCTGCTAATAGAGTGATTCTAGGAATTAAAAAGGTGGGAAGAAAGACATGTGGGTGTATGTTGTGGGTATTAACTGGTATATGTTGGGCGGCTGTTAACTGTTTTCTTTATATAATTCTGCATTGTTTGTACATTTTTTACAATTAGCATATACAGTGTTTTGTATGTAAGCAGCATTAAAAAGGGAAAACATAGCCTCCTTTGGGTTAAGACAAAAACAAAACAAACAAAAAACCATTCCTGCTCTCCCGAAGGGGGCCTGAGGCTAGGTCAGTGGCTCAGATGTGGCAATAAAGGTTATTGTGTACCAGCTTGGATATTCTGGCTCCCTTCCTACCCCTGCCTCAATTCCCACTGCTAGAAATTGTTTCCAGTGGTGGACTCTGGGTCTCTATAGCTCCCAGTCTTCACAGCTTTTGCTTCCACAGGTGCACTTTAAAAAAGAAAAAAGAACAAAACCCTCCTATTCTGAATACAAAAGACCCAGGCTCTGCAGCTAGGGCTCAAGGCACTGGCTAGGAGTACGATGCCCACTCCTCCTTCACTGGGGCCTGCTCGCTACAACCTGTTGCCATCACTTTAGTCAGGCCCTACTGGGGCTCTTCCTTCCTGCCCCTGACTCCCATCATTAGGGGCTCCAGCTCTCCTGTATGAGGCAACATGTTGGGTAGCCTGCTGGGCAAAGAACAAGGAGCCTCAGAGATGCCAAAAGGTCTCATCTGAGGTCCCTTAACAACCACATAATGGGAAAGGAGGGAGGCCCACGGCTAGGAAATCACTGGCTCCTTGGGTCTTCAGAGTTCTGGCCAGGAAATTGGGAGACCAAGATTCTAGCCTACCCTCTGGCTAGGGAATCTTGAGCAAGACTCAGATTTCCCTGGGCTTTAGTTTTCTGCTCTGGGAAACATGCCCTGCCTCTCTGTCCCTGGACTCTTACATGGATGCAAATGGCTAATGGAACAAAAGCGGGTTTAACAGATTTCAGAGCTCCTTAACAGACCTGATGAGTCTCCATTTACATATGCTCCCTGTACAGTGGGACCTTGGGAATGGGAGCTGGGTGTGGCTCTTTCTTCACTTTCTTTAACCTTAATTAGCACCCAATAGAGACCTACCCAGTAGAACCTAGGAGCTTTCAAAAGCCCACAACCTCTGCCCTTCTCCCTTCTACTAGGGAGTTAGCAAAGACAAAGCAGAAGACAATTAAATGCAGGTGGCTCTGGATGAACTAATCTGAGAATTGGAAATTTCCTCTCCTGACTTGGCTTTAATTAGCCTCACTTTTATCACGATCCTATATCAAACCACATTATTTAACTGAGTGGATGCTCTGTTTCATTTTGCTCCGAAGTGGATCCCATTACACATTCCTTCCCCATGCGCTCCAATCACTGCACTGCCAAACCTAAGTCAAACTGCACAGTAAACTGAATTTGGAAAGTTGGTTTCATTGCTCTCCCCATTTCACTAGGAAAACAGCAGAGAGAAGGAAAAAGTGCAGGACAAAATTTAGGGGACAAAGAACCAAGGAGAGAAACACAAAACCAAATCTTAATTTTGATTTTTTTCGGACCGGCTGGACTATGATGTCATGCTTTCCCAGCTCACCTGTGATTGGCTGCTCAGTTCAGCATCTGCTGAGAGCGAAAGGCTGATTATTTGCCAGAGATACGGACCTTTCAGGGAAGCTTTGAATCATTGCTGGTTGTCGTGACAACCTGGGCATTGTCTGTTCCTGACAACCACATAATGAGGTTGTCAGGAACAGAAGTGCCCCCATCCCCACACCCAGCCCTCTGAAGTGGTGAGCAATGGAACATTTTTCTCAGGAGGTGAAGGGGGAAAATCACCAACAGGCGTGGTGGAGATCCCATTAGATAATGTACATCAGCCAGATGCTGGAGAAAATCTTGAGGAATTCCTTACCTACCATCTCCAGGTCCTGTCTGAACCACTGTATTCACTGTAATTCAGAGACTTGAGGAACAGGTGGTGGAAGAGTGAGGCATCTCCACAACCCTTTGCAAAGCTAAACAGAGGGAAGTGTGCATGGAATGCTAAAACAATTAGGGCGAGACACATTACCTCTCTTCAAAGGACCCCATCATGCATGGTCTTGGGGAATGGGGGCATGGCCATACCCAGTCACCAAATCCAGACACAAAGAGAGCCTGAGCAGGGAGGAGGAACTGGGTGCTTTTCTGACTGCTACTTCCCTGGGGGAAGACACCACATTGTACATTCTCTGGGGCTCCAGATGTTTTTGATGGGGACTATCAACTGCATCTTTGAGATATATTATTCATTCTGACAATTTTATTAGCGCTAATGAAGTTAGCTAGGTGTTGTGGATGTTACACAGATGAACTAAATTCCATCAAGGAACTTGGACCATCTCCTCAAGGAATTTGGAATCTAGTTGGGGAAAAATGATAACATACCCAGGTAACTGTGCAACAAGTCAGATGTAGTAAGTACTACAAGAGAAGCCCAAAGTCCTTAATTTCAGAGAAAGGAGAATCATATCAGGCTTTCACATTCAAGCTCCATCCAGCCCAGCTTTCCCTGTTCCTCTTCCATCAGTCCTCCCTATACCCCAAGTGTCAGCCTTGTCCAACTATTATCTGTTTCCCTGACATGACTGGACTCTCATACCTCTATGTCTTCTATCCTTCTCTTCCCCTTGCCTAGCATAGCTTTCTTTCTCCTTTCCCTACCTGGTGGTATGGAACACACATTTCCAGGCTCTCTTCAAACGGCATCTTGTGGGTGCACAATTTGGTCCCATATTTATAATCCCACAGGGATCTGTACCTGATAGATATGAATGTGGACTGACGTCATCACTGGGCACTGTATTCAAATCCAGCAGATTTAAATCCAGTGACGTACAAGAGAACAGTGGTGCAGCCAATTTTGGATTATTCAGGGAAAAGCATCAGTAAGTCAGACCACTTTAAAAAGTCTTACTTAGAAAACCAACACAAACCTTTTCTGCAAATTTTGAAATGGTTTAAGGCTCACAAGAAGTTGCAGAAATAGCAGAGACAGTTCGCAGGTAGTCTTCCCAGTTTCTCCCAATATTTTGATATATCATATTAATTTTATTTCACACAGCCACGGGACATTGTCCAAACCCTGGAAACTGACATTGGTATAATACTATCAACTAAAATACAGGCCTTATTCAGAATTTGCCAGTTACATGCACCCTTCCATTAAATAATTGACCATCTCTGCTGAAAAGTACCAGAACTACTCATAGTTGATCTGCATGTTACCTTTTTCTCAGGCCCACCCCGCTGAAAAAAAGTCAAAACCTGAAAGAGTCAAAACTTGCCTGGGACTGAAAAGGAGGAAATCAGTCTGAGAATACATCCATAAAGCAGCCCCACCATTACTCAAGCTGGGAGGGCAGGCAGATGGGACCGGCTGCAGAGTTAGCCAAAAGCACTGTTTCTCCCAAAGGCATGCAGCAGATGTACAATGCCAGGACCCCCAGCTCCACTGAGTGACTACTGCTTCCCACCACTGGTGCCCCAGGCCTGCTCTGCTTATTGCCATAGATTGCTGGGGATACCCAAATGCTAAACCACCTTCACCTCATGACAGTACCCAGACCCTAGTCAACCCCCCCTTCTCCCGATCCTGCATGAAAAACTCCAACTGACCCAGAACTTATCAAGGCTTCCCTAGACTGTCCTCAGAATTTTTCACTGGAAACCCAAATGTTACAAAAGATGTTCCCTCCTCCCTCTTTTCAAGAGTAGCTTCCTATGGTTCCTCTGGAATGCATTCCCTCCATGTGCCAGGACACTAAATTTGACGTTGTCAGCCTACAGGTTTGTCTCTGGTAATCTTTGGCTGATTAAGCTTTAACATAAATGACAAAATAACCAACCCACGGCTATCTGGAAGGCCCCTTGAATTATCAGGAGCTAGCCATACTACCTTGAATCTCCCTAGAGTCACACACTGTGTCTAAAACTGTGACTTACATAGTAGGTGCCTAATAGATTCTCACTGAATTGATGTGGGATTTGTCATAAAACAGACTTGTTGGAATGGAACTGGAAAGCCCAGAGGGGCAGTATTGCACAGAAGTTCAACAAGCAAATTCTGAAATTAAACTTCTGGCATTCAAATCCCAGATTCACTAACAGTTTGGAGACCTTGAGCAACTTATTTAGCCTCTCTGAAACAGTTTCCTCATCTGTCAAATGATAATCTAATAGTACCTCCTGTTTAGGGTAACTGGGAAGATTAAATGTAGGTTAAATGCATGTAAAGCAGGGAAGTGCTGGGGCAGTCGTTTCCAATGTGTTGCACTTGCAATCACCTTGTGATCTTTATAAAAGGCTGGTGCCTTGTCCCCACCTCCAGGCATTCTGATTTAATTGTACAGCATGAATTGGGTCATCAGAGATCTTGGAAAATCTCCTCAGGGTCTAATCTCCTCAGATTCTAAAGTGCAGCAAGGAAGGTCTGGCAACCACTGGATTAGGGATTCCACTACTTAAGGATCATGTTTCCTCCTTAGGTTTGGGGTAACCTCTCATGGTCTTTCTCAGAGTGCCTGAGTCTCACATGGCCAGGAGTAGAATTAGGGAGTTTTCCCAAGGGGCAGGCACTGAACTTTGGTCCTCTCTGAGGCTTCACCCAGCTTTCTCCTTCAATCGCCACCTCATCTCCCATATGGTTTGTTTGACTTGGAAAAGAACACAGCCTTTTCCTTCCATGCACAGAGCAAAACAATGAATACATTGAGTATCTGGGTAAACTTGCAGCTGTGTTCATCTCTCTCTTTTTTTTCCCCCTTTCCAAACATAACTCAGTCACACTTCAAATTAAGTGGTCTCAAGTATGAATTTAAAAACAAAGTTAATATGTGCACACAGGGTGGGCTGACCATCACAGACATGTTTAATAGATGCAGATCTCAATGTGCTGATGTTCCATATAATTAAGCATCTGTTGAACCTCATAACTAATCCTCATTTTGCTATAATCCAGGAACTCGTTACATTCAATGTTCTCTAGCATTCACTTGATCAAGTCACTTATGGGGGAAGAGCATTCAAAACAGCTTGCCCATCTTCCCCTTTGCGATCACCCAAGAGAATACATTTCCTACTCAGTAAATAATAAATATGAATTAACTGATGAGTTTTAAAGGTCAGTTAAACAGAAGTTTAAAATATGTTCATGTTGATTTTTGCAAGTGGTTCACCTCCCCCGCCCAAATCCTTATTCATTCTGACTGGTAATATGGAAAACTTAATGAATTTTGACACACTAGGCTAAATAAAGTTTACTGCCAAAAAGGGAAGGGGGCAGGTTGCTAGGCAAATTAATACTATACACTGAGAAAAGTGACAGGCTGCTAGGGGAGTATGTTAACACGTGATCTTTAAGCGCCCCCTCTAACTGCACTTTGCATTCAAATGACCAATATGCTAATTACAGTCCTTCCCTGTTTGTTCAAAGCCTTAAGAGTCTCAGGAGCTTGGAGCATAGACCCCAGCTGGCCATTTGACTGATGTTTTTGGAAATAATACCATTGTATTTCTTTAAATGTATTTTCAAATTCAAGCTTCTTACAAATCCATATTGGCCTTTCCCTCATCCAGGGAATTAGTGAGACTTAACTGTGTTCACCATGGTGCTGGCCCCCAAGAGTACCACTAACAAAGGCTCTGACTCCTACTTGGGTATTGCCTTTTGGGGCAAATTTACATGGTAATTTGCAGGTTCTTTTTTGAAAGACATGGGGTGTCTTTGTAAACAGGAGGGGGGTGCACTTTCCCACTACTCTTGGGATCATCTTTGACCCTTTTTGATTTTCACCACTCATCTAAAGCCAGAAAGAACTCTTAACCCAGCTTTTTTGTTCATTTGTTTTCAATTTAAAGTAAACACCCCCTAATTCTGTTCTTGAGACAGAAAGATAGAACAACAGGGCCTCATTCTCCCAACACTCCAGTTGAAATGATCTGATACTTGAAAGCTCTATTGGGGGTGGGAAGCTGAGGATTTATCATTCTTCTCCCCAGGCCCTATTAGGATTTGCCTGGTGGAGGGGTGTGATGGTACAAGTATTCGGTTCTAGTTACACCACACAACCTTCAAATGCCTCAGACTTTTCAGTAAAATCTAAATGATCTAGAATCCCCGAAGCAGCAGTCTTAAATAATAAAATTTTTTTACTATATTCCACTTTTTTTATGAAGCCCCCCCAAAACACACACACACATATGCTGACATCTGAGTCTTCTCACTATAGTTGAAGACAGTGATCTGTGGACAGACAAGCCTTGCCTAAACAAAATCATGAACTAGTCTTTCCCTTCCTGTGTTCCATTTTGCCTTTTAGGGACTTATTCCAGCCACCCAGAGGCCCAGGGACCTAAAGTTGCTGCCTATTTCTTTCCTGGGTCTAGGACGAAGGGAAATCTGACTTCTTCCCAGTACAGTCTTAGCAATTTCATTTATTGCTTCCTTTTAGTATCTGTACTTCAGGAGGAGCCTTCTGGCATATGTAATGCTTGACTCAAAGGAATGAGTTGCAGAGCTGGAAGTGTAAAAGCCATCACAGGTGTGGGGAGAGGATGAGACAGGGATATTTTTGGTAGTGAAACACTGCATATCACATGGCTAAAGAGCCCTTCCCACACACAAGTTTGGTTTGATGCAGGCCAACGTCAGGGTTCTCAGTCATCAGACAATAATCCACTCCATGATTTCAAAGACAGACTTTTGTATTCATACGCGTAAGCAAGACTTTTCATCAACTCCAAACCGCTTAAGACAAAAATAGGGCTTTAGGTTAAACAGATATTTAAAATGCCTCGCAGTGCTGATGACCTTCAGCTTTCTGGTTAATTGTAATCTGATCATATTAGGAGTCAAGACCAGTCCCTGCCTCACAGCATCTTTCTTTGCTTCCATGTATCTTCATGCATGCTTGCTTAGAAGGCTGGGAGTGACCACAGGTTGGGGAGCAATCTCATGGCTACTTTTGCCAAGACTTTCAAAACCTGGATTAAAATGGACTGGCTAAATTGAAAAACCATTTTCTGGTCTGGGGATTCTGAATGGCTACAATGCACCACTTTATTTTTAAATAACATTGTCATTTTTTAAACAAAAATTCTCTTGTTTTAAAAATGATATTTAAAAATAACTCAGCACTTGAAGATAAGTCGGATGCTTTCTGCAACTTTTGAAAAACCTGCTTGTACTAAAATAATAATGATAATAATCAAAAACATTTTCCTCTGAGGAGATTCTTTCCCTGGCCCATTTTGGATGGACTCTGAGCCAAAGCTGTTTCTACACTGGCCCAGAGAAATGGACTAGGCCATTCACCCAATAGGTCATTTGCAAAGCTCCTAGAGAAAGGAGTAGTAGTTTTTCAAATAATTTACTGTGTCCAAAACCAGCAAAAAAAGGCAGGCATAAAAACAAAACAAACAAGTAAAAAAACTCACACATTCCCTTAAGTTAATGAGGGGATAAGTTTTAAAGTTGCCAAATCAGATAGACAAATAAATTACAGAAAGTCTAAGAGGTTCAAGGACTCAGCTGCTGGCCAAGGTAGTTTAAAACTCCTCTGGATGTGAACCATCCACAAGCTCAACAAGAACTTATTATTTACTCTGCTCAACCAGAAAACAACTAGGTGCTGTCCATTCACATCACAGCAAGGGAGGCAGGCTCAAGGAAGCAACTCAGAGCAGAAGATGATATCTGATGCACTGCTCCGGCTGAGGGTGAAACATGAAAATCCATGAAACTGAAGACACAGGAAAAGCAGCCCATGGTGAAAAGCTGCTTCACAATTGGGACTAAACATTTACAGCCTGTGATTAGTTTTATTTCATTTCATTTCATTTAACAGTCACCACTTCTCTTGGAAAGCACAGAAAAAAGACAATTAATTAAGTCCAGTGAATCAATAACCTCTGGTACACATTATTTTACATGCAATGGAGTGAGGTGGCTCTGAGCTAGTTTCCCTACAAATTGAGTCAAACAGACCCAGTTCCTGCCCTCTGGATGCTTATACAGACAGATAATCCAAGAGGCAATAGAAATATGTGTGTAAGAAATATGGGACAAACATAAAGTGGTATCATATGGCCCCTGTGAATATTTCATGGACACATTTGAACGGACAAGCCAGTCAGTTCTCCAGCACACTGTGGGGTTGTTGAGTGTTAGAGGTCAAGAAATGCAAATTAATTTTTAACATGTTATTCATCAGGATGGGTACACTTGCAATCAAAAAGATAAAAATGACTTTGAAGTTCCCTTTGTCTATGTCATGGTTAAAAGGGTTGACGGCCCATAAATGGAATAAGATCAATGCCTGATGGCAAGGTTACGTTTACTGCTCTCTCTCCAGTGCCTGCACTCTACCAGGCACCTAGAGGTGTGTGTGCAGTATTTATAAACCAAATGAAAGACATGCTGTGTAAAGAAGAGAGTTAGTGCTTGCAGTGGGAAAAGCACAGGGCAGTGGCGAGTACTGCCTGGGTGGAGAATCCCTCCCTTGCTTACTGTCAAGAGCATAACGTTGTATCTTCCAGAATGGAAAAAAAATCACAGATGAAGTCTTATGTGTAGCAGCTAATCAAAGAGCAAATAGAGGTGATGAAAATAGAGGAAGAGGAAGGACACAAAAAAATACATAATTCATCAGTTTAAATGTTTAGTGCATACCTAAGGAGGCAAAGGAAAGAGGAAAAGCACCACTTAAAGAAGAGGTCAAGGAGAACAGAAAGGGTTCATGTGAACACATCAGGGAAAAGAGAGACCACAAATTGGCCGAGTAACAAGTGAGAGAGGATATGGAATGAATAATGATTCAAGCATACAGAGTGGAGCCTTTTTATAAATCAGCTTACAGACAAATGAATAAACTAATGTAGATGAGTAGCAAGTCATAAGGCCTCATAAAAATAGCCATCATCTAGAATGAGGTAAGGGATTACGTAGGGTATGTGAGCCAACCGAAGCCAACAGCTATGATCTACCAAATTGTATGAAGGAAAGGATTGTTATACTTTCTGTGCATAATCTGATCTGTGGGAAAGGAATATCAAAAACCGCAACAAGAAAAATAGGAAAATCTCATTTATTTGGGCCCACCCATTCAGTTTTCTGATAAGCACAGACCTAGGGTAGAATAAGCTTATCTTTTGCATTTCCTACCAAAGAACTGTTTGCTAGGCAAATCAATAGTGTTCATGTCAGATGGGATTTAACCAGTTTGGAAGAAGATCATTTCTTTTAATTATTTCTGTGGTATTAATTTGTATATCCATGTCCTAATTATCAACATGTCTCATTCATTCAATGAATAACCCTTTTTTATTAACATTTGTTATGTGTCAGAAAGCAAGTCAGGCATCAAAGACACAAAGATACAACTGTATCTGTATTCCTGCCCTCAAGAAACTCATTGTCAGGGATTAGAGATGGAGGAAAGATCAACTTAAACATCACTGCTGAATGGCTACCTCATGTCATGAGAAATGCAGTATATTTGACATATGTAAATTGCAGTTCACATGTTTAGCCAGCACAGGGGTGCAAATGAATTCACGTTTATAGTAATAACTCAAGTAAAACTGGTTTCCTCTTGACACAGTAGGAAAACAACAGAAAAAAATTTTTTTTGCCCCAGCCAACTACTACTGCCTCTCTTTTCCTCCAAACTAACATCACAAAGGCCAAATGGAGCAGCTAAATCCCAAGAACCTTCCAGAATCAGACCCTGCTCCTCCACCCTCATCCCACCCTGAAGGTTTTCTTTATTATTGGAAGAGCCATTGGTTCTATATGAAGCTTAGCTATCTAATACCCAGAATTCTCCAGAAGACACTTACTTTGAACCTTGATGTTCGGTCTCAAGTTTCCCCAGGCCATACCTAACCTTGATTGCCAGTGAGATCACATGCACTTTAATAACTCACATGTCACTGAATGGTGTCCCCACCTTCTCAAGAGAGGGCCTCAGTCCCTTTAATGTTTCCGTTATTTCTGAGAGTCCTCAAGAACAGCCCTTTCCTGTGGTTCTTCTAATCCCTCCTTCTTCATGAATGTCAACTGCCAACCAATTAATTGAACACGTGTTTCTTATGTACATACTGTGTGCCAGACACTTGCCCCATTGTGGGGGGATGCATTGGGGACCACAACAGACTAGAGAGTCTCTTCTCCTAGGGAGCTTACATTTCTAACAAAAGACAGTTAGTGTCAGACCCTCTGCCCTGCCCCAGCTGCCCCTGGCTGTGGAAACAGAGGCCCTGCTGGTTTGGGGGCACTAACAACTGCAAATCCACAAGGCACCTAAATGGTGCTTTCCCCCACCCCCTTCAGGAAGCTTTGGCTGATACCACTGATGGGTCTACCCAGAAAGGGTGGAAATGCTCCCTTTCTGTTCTGTGCCACACTCTGTCACCCAAACACTGAAACAACACTGCTTCTACCCTGTGTCCCATGTGAGAAGAGAGGCTTTGGCTTCTTTCTGTGGCAACACACCCTACCCAGAGGTCCCACCACCCTGGTTCCGACAGTCCATCTTGGTTTCTGTGCTTGGAGATCCACCACCTTCATGTCCCACCAGATTGCTCCTCCAGCCCCCGGTGCGAGGGTTCTGACACAGTCCTCCTCAAGGCATCTTTTCCCTTCCGCAGATCATCTCCAGCAAATAGCCATCTGGGGGTCTTCACACATACAGATGTGTCTGGATCCCAATTCAGGGTAAGCAGGAGCCCTGCTACACATATGTACTTCATGCAATCCTTAGAATAATATTATGAGGTCAGGAATAATTCTTTAATCCATTATCAGTAATTCCAAATCCCAGAGAGCTCTGAAAAGCAGTTTTTGTAAGTTTCCTGTCCGAACTTAACACAATGACAAAACCTATGAGGCTCTCTCAGTGTAAATATTCATACATTTCATTGCAGAAATATTGATGTGATTGATTAGTGGGTTCTGTTCCAAATACCACCACTAAAGGTGGTGTGCACAATGCAGTATTTTTACAATTAAAAAAAATACTGACTTACGAAACTTATCTGGCCCCATGACTTTTGGGTAAGAGATTGGGAAACTATTTCTGTCCAGTTTGAGAGACAAGAAAAATGACATTGAGAGACTTGGCCACCATCACAGGGCTAGCAAATGGTGGAGACTGGCATAGAATCAAGGCTTTTCTGACTCCTAACCCCTTGTGATTTCCAGTACACACGTTTGGCTGGATGTTCACGTAGGAGGTAGGATGTGAAGGTGGATGACAAAATCAAAGAAAGCTTCAGACTCAGTAATCAGAGAATATCTGGAAATTTCACCTTGCAAAATTTGTTTACCTGTTACTTAGCCACCTTGGTAATATCATTTGTCACAACGCTACCCTCAAAAGAAATTCTTTTCTGAGGGTAGGTTTTAGTACTTCTTTTTGAAAACTGATGAGTTCATGGGAAAATTCAAAAGGAGGATCTGTTTGTAAAGGATTCCACAGTGTTTATCACCCTATGCTCTGGCGGGGACATATGGACTTGCATTAGAAAATTTGAACAGTACTCTTTCCTCAAGATAAACCACCCATGTGACCAAATATGCCGTGCTCCAGGAGTGACAGCTTTGTGGTGTACACTCAGCACTTGAATAACCATAATCGTAAGAGCTATTTTAGAGAACCTACTAAGACAAGCAACTTTGCTACATAGTTTACACCATTTATTAATCTTATAACAACCCTGAAATGTAGTTGGAGATGGTGATGATAATGATGGTGATAATTATTGTAAGGTTGAAGGCACTGGGGGGAGGGGTGAGCACGTCGGACACTGATGACCCGCCAAAGTCCCCGACTGCTGCCCCCTCCCAACCTGAAAACTGGGCCTTAGGCTAGCCAATCCTCGCCCGCTGTAAATCTAAGCTCTGCCTCCCCCTACCTTCTTTAAAAACTTGCTGCCTGCCCTGCTGAGCATGACTTCCCCGGCCTATGATAGCCAGACTGGGAAACATAACCTGGGAATTGCACTCAAATAAACTGACTGGCCCTTTTTTGCCTCTCGTTGCCTGCTTATTTTGGCTAGAATTTATCTTACAATTATAACAATAACAATGTATTCAGTCTTCACAATGTGGCAGGCATTGTGTGGGCTAAATTCTTTATGTGGATTATCTCAATCCTCACAACAAACAGGTGAGACGGGTACTATTATTTTCCCATTAAAGATAAGGAAATCAAGGCACAGAAATCTTATAGTAATGTGTCCAATGCCACATCGCTGGTTAAGTAGTCACCATTTCATAGTAGAGAGCAAGGCTTACAATCCAGTTCTGTCTGTTATCAAAGATCAATATGGCTTCAGTGAACTGGTTTCCTCAGTGGTGTCTGTAAGAACTCCCCCAAACACTTTTAACATCCATCGAATGGTATAAGCACGCAACACACTATCCCTTAGGTTAGGCCACTTACATGGATTCTGGAGTCTGATATGTAATCACTCATTAACTGTGAAAGCTGCCTGATGACTATGTGCACCCTATGAAGTATCATTGGAAAAAATATTCTAATCCAGACATCAAAGGGTGGGAAAAATGGCAGGTTGCACAGGCAAGAACCACATGCAGTTCCAGATGCTCAAGGACAGTATCACTGCAGTAAAGGATACAGCCCTTCTCCACAGGCTAACAGGAGTGAGTCAGATCTGGCCTCAATTATGGGAGATGGGAGTGAAAATTTTCCCCACTAGGTGCCCAGCAGGTAGCAACGTGGTTGGACTCTTTGGAGAGCAGCATCAGATCAAAGAAGTGACCAAGGCAGAATTTCAAAAACTAGGCAAAGTGCAAACAGTTGCAGGGCCAATCAAGCATGACGTCTTCAGGTGATCCTGGGACTACAGAGTGGCATTTTCTGTGGGCCTCAGTTGCCTCAGCTGTAAAATGGGGATCGCAATAGCAAACCTGGCTGAAATGAGGCAGCTACATCAGAGAACCTCAGGTTCCTTTCCAGCTCTAAGATCTAGGATTCATTTGAAAGAGCCATTCATGAGGTATACTGATGACTGCAAGTACACAGGGCCTTAACATTAGATTAAAACATTCTTCGGCTCAAAAAAAGCCTTTCCTCCTTGCTCCTATCCCCAGTTCAACCTGAATTGCAAAGATTTCCTTGCAGTGAAGGAACTGCAAAGATTTTTCTGCAGCAAGCCATAATCAGCCTCAGGAAGGCAAGACGTCTCCATTTGAAGCATGTCCCAGCCCAGACACATGACCGCAACTGTTCTGAAGTCACTGTGAACTGGTCATCTCACTGGAGGCACACACAGTTCAAGACTAACCTGCTTTGTCCATAGAGATGATCAAATTCACCAGTGTAAAGACAAGGTCTTCACACAGCTCTGGGTTGGTGCAACTCTAGTGGAATGTCAGCTGGTCTGTTCCTTTGTTTCAGGGTTGCCTTGTGCCCATATAATGCAAAATCAGTTTATAATGGCTGGAAGGGGTAGAAAATCAACCATAAAAAAAGAATGAGCTAATAGAAAATCTAGTGTACTGCACAGGGGTATCTGGTGGAGAGGTTAGCAGAATGCAATGCCAGGTATTATTTTATCCTATACTGTCATTAATGATACAGAAGAGAGAAAGAAAAAGGCAGTCAGATTCAGTCTACAGAAAAGCCCAATTAAGGTTCATCAAGGAACAAAGGACATTAAAAGCAGTGGATGTGGGCATGAAAACGAACGCTGTGCTGTGGGCCAGTTGGTAGCATATGGACCTATTCAACTGGGAAAGAAATCAAAACCCACCGTTCTTGGGATGCATGGACCAGACAGCAGTGGGGCATTGGCAGTAGCAGGAGGAGGAGGGAGAGACCACAAAAGCACTCTGAAGCAGGCCAGGCCCCTCTCCTGAGGTGACAGAGAGACCTGTGTCACAAGGCAGCGAGACTGCAGTCTTAAAAGATAGGGCACAAAGGGAGATGAGACACTCATTTGGGCTGTTAATCAGGAGAAAAATGTATTTTGTTTTGGTTTTGTTTAACTTTTCTAAATCTGGTCTTTATCTGTTCATCCCATTTATTCTTTCAACAAGCATTTACTGATTCATTTGTTTTGCTTAGCTCTGCACAAAGTACTTGAGGAACCCCTGTGCAGCCAGGTAAGATGCAGTCCTTGCCCTCAAGAAGCTTAAAATAAAAGTGGGGAGAAAAGACAGTTACACAAGCGTTATAAACATAAGCAAAGAAATATTGATTACAAATTACAATGTAACCTACAAAGTATATCCTTTGCTAAGGACACTATGGATATGAAGAACAAGAAGGCAGTGGTGTTGAGCAGAACACTAATTAACTGGAAGTTCTAGCCTCCACAGACAGATGGATTGTTTTTTCCTCCAGGACAGGACTCCAAAGATTCTGCTCTGTCAATCCCACAGGACCTATGGGATGTGCCCATAACCAACTGGCCGGGGCTCTTCAGGATAGCTACAAACCACTAGGATCAGATGAGACTACATATGTGCTCTGCATGGCTAGGAGGGCTCACAAGGCACTTACCTTCTCTCTAATGCTAAAGAAGTGCTTTAGGAAAGGAGCTGCCCCTTTCTCAGTGGATCAACTGACTTTTTGTAACTGACATTCAGTCTCATTTATCATATCCCCAAATGCTCACACCTAGGTGGTGCTGAATATAAAAAAGACAACATCACACTGCCTCCAGATTGGGAAGCACGCAGAGACACACACTGGGACAGACGATTACTGTTTGTATTGATTGCAAATAGATTCAAAGTCCACCCATGTGGGACTCAAAAGCAAGTAGAAATCAGCAATAAAAAGAGAACCATCTACCCACTTCCATCACACAGACCAAAGACAATATACACCTTCAAATCAAAAACACAAACACACTTCTAAATAACTCTTGAATCAAATAGGAATTTCAATTGATATGCCAAATGATTTAGAACTGAATGGTGATGAGAGCAGTACATATCAAAGTGTGTTGGATGCAGTCAAGGCAAAATTCAGAGGAAAACATATGGCCTCAAATTCTCTTATTAGAAAATGAAAACAAATGGGAAATACATGAATCAAGCTATCAACTTCAGAAGTTATAAAATTCATAGTAAAATAAATCCATGGAAAGTAGATGGAAAGGATTGGCAAATATAAAATCAGAAAATGGTGAAATGGAAAACAAAATAGAGTTGATGCATAAAACCAAAAATTTTTTTAAATGTCAAACCTGTAGTAAGAAATAAGAAATAAGAAACCTGTAGTTTTGAAATAGGAAAAAGAAGGTAAAAATAAATATCACCAGGAAGCCAAATAGGGTCATAAATATAAGTACCAATGTGATATTAAAAATAAGGGAATACTACATAAAATTATAAACTACTATGTTTCATTGGGAAAATTTCTGAAAAAGACAAATTACTAAAACAAGAAGTAGAAAGTTACAGACAAAAATCATAAAACTAATTGAAGGGATAGAAAGTTTCGTCCTTCCAAACCTTTAAATCACTGATAGCTTCCATTTCATAGAAATGGCTCCACAGTATAGAAAAAGATGAGTGGCTCCCACAAATCAGACAGACAGGACAAGAAAGGGAAATAAAACTATAGATAGATTAATCTTAAAAATATAAATGTATAAATATATTTTTATAAATTTTATTAAAAATTGTTTTATAAAAATAAATATAAAATTCCTAAAACAAATGGAACCTAACAGCTTACTTGAATAATATATTATGCCCAAATAGGGTTTATCCTAAGAATGTAGGGATAGTTCAACATTGGCAAATTTATTAGTACAATTCACTACAATGAAAGATTAAAGAGAAAATCCATAAAATCATTTAAACAGATGCAGAAAAATATCTCACAAAATTTAATATCCATTCATGTTAAAAAAAATAGCAAACAAGGAATAGAAGAGAACTTCTTCAACAAACCTTTAGAAAACCATCAGGAGGTAATTTTGGCTATGATCGCAACCTTTGGAATCAGACTGCTTAGGTTTGGATCTTGGCTCCATCATATACAAACTGTATGATCATGGACAAATTATTTAATCTCTCTGAGCTTCACTTTATTCATCCATTAAAAAATGAAGGAAATAATAGTACCCTCCTCATAGTATTGGTATGAGAATTATATAAAATATATAAAAGCACTTATAAGAGTGTCAGGCAATACTAAGTACTGAATAAACATTAAGTATCATTAGTAGTATTTATTGGTGAAACATTAAGATGAAAAACAAGACAAGATGGCCACTGTTATTACTTACTAGTCAATACTCTGGTGTCCTAACCAATATGATATAGAAAAATAAATTAGAGAATAAGGATTAGCAAGCAAAAGACAAAATTGCCATTATTTGCAAACAATGCAGCTTTATAGAAATCTAATAGAGTCAACTGGTAAAATATTAGAACTAATATGAAAGCCCAGCAAGGTGGTTAGATAAAGCATCAGTCTATGAAAATCAATAGCTTTCCTATACATGAATAGTAACTTCTTAGTGTATCTGATAGAAAAAAAAACTCATTTATAATAGCAACAGAAACTAAAAGTTCTAGGTATGAGGCCCTGAGGAAGCCTCTGGGCCTGAATTTTCTCATATGTCCAATAGATAAATTAATAGTACTCATCTCTTAGGTTCTTCTGAGGATTGAATGAGACAAAGCATGCAGAGTACTTAGCAGCAGTCTCCCTGACACAGAAGATGTACTCATTAAATGGTAGCATTGTTACTACTATTGTTATTATGGTTTTTCTTGTTGTTTTAAAATTGTCTAATTTCTTTCTTCACAAAGTCCTGGTGAAAGAGGTCTGACTCACATTGTCATTCTCTTTCTGCAAATAAGAAATTGTTTATATAGAGTCGGGGAATGGTTTAGCCAAAGGAGAAGCATGTCAGAGCCCAAATTAGATATACCATCTGGTTTTCCCTTTAAACAACTAAGGCACTCTGATTTGCAGAGCGGTAATCAGACTAGCATAGTTCAGGATGTGTGGAAGAGGTCCATGGTCCAGAGCAATCCTGGAATAGTGCTTTTCCCTTGCCAACGAAGTCCCTAAAAGACCAGAACAATCTTGGAGTTATTCAGGGGTTAAATCAAGTCAGTCTCACAGTTCAGCTCATTCTGAGCAGTGTTGATGGGTTAGAGCTTCTTTTGTATCAGGATTCACTGCTTTTGCAATTAATGCCCAGTTTCATGTGCCTACCCATCCCAAGACAAGATGGCTGGTTTAGAAGCAGAGGGCTACTGAAGGCCTCTTTAGGGAATCTTGGTTCTCTTAAGTTAGATTGAAATAATTTAGTGAGTGTCTGCTTGCAAATTACTGGAGAGAAATGGATAAAGAATAAGATTGTGTCTCTTCCCTTTCACTCTGAAGCTTTTCACAGTGATTCCATTTAATACTTCATTCTAACAGATAATATTTTGTGAACGCTAAATATTGCTAGAATCTTTGCTAAGCACTTTATACATATCATCTCCATTAATCATAACAATGACTTTTGAGGTAGATACTATTTTCACCTTTACTTGGCAGATAGGAAACCAAAGCTCAGAGAAATTAAGTGACTTGTGCCAGCTCACACAGCAAATGAGTAAAGGGGCTAATATTGGAATTCAGGTCTGTAGACACCTGGTTTCTTCCACTTGACCATGACATGACTGAAGAATACTTCATTCCATTTTGCTTTCCAGATAATTTTCAAAAGTGTGAGGAAATCACCTGTTAGGCATTTGGCTTCAGCCACCAGTGTCTCTAAGCTAGGGTAAGAAGAGTCTTTTCAGGTAGCAGGAGCTGAAGTTGTCGCATGGCACTGCAACCAGTATGGCATGGAAAGGGCAAAGTCAGTCAACCCTAAGCAGCAGTTCCCAGGATGAGAGGCTGACAGTCTTCAGGGGAGTGACCCTTCTCTTCTGAGGCAGTGAAAACAAAATGAAAGTAATTTCCTGACCCAAGGGCTCTACAGTTTGATGGAGGTGTAACAAACCACAGTTCTCCATTCCCTTCTGTCCTCAATTGGCTCAATGACCCAAGGCAAGTAAGCAACAGGGTCTGCAGCCAAAATCTGATCTGTTGGGTCTGGACTCCTCCAGGCTGGCCTCTTCTGCCTCTCCTCCCTTAAGCAAGACCCTGTTTCCTGGGGAGACTGAGCTTGTATGGTATGTACAGAACTCTCCCTCTGGGGATTTTTTTTCACTTTTAGGAGATTTCACAGATGTCTAGCTTCAGTTTACAGAGTCCATCTGCCCAGAGTTCAATTCAACCTGAGCCAACGCTCTGTGTCTCAGGAGTTCACACTACTTATGCATTCTCTTCTAATGAAGATGATACTTGGTCTGATGCTTGAAGCTACACTCAATACGTCATACATCCATGATTTAACAAATCTTTTAGTAAATTAGGAACTTCTTACCGAGTGGAACTTATCTACTAGAGATCTACAGCAAGTATGCTTTAATGGAGAAAGTTTAAAGCGTTTTCATTAAAATGAAAAAGACAGAAGTATGATAATTGACAACTATTCCATATGGTACTAGATATCCTAGCCAATGCAATAAGAGATAAAAAGAAATTAGGTTTAAAAATGAAGTGACAAACTATTTCACAGTACTGTATATGATTCACAGGTCAAAGTTAATAGTTATCTATACACATCAAGAACCAACTGGAAAGTATAATAGAAAAAAATCATATTTACAATAGTAAAAAGAAAGCTCCTGCAATACATAGGAATAAATCTGATCTAAAAAATGGTCAAAACTATAAAAATTTACTGAAAAACATAAAAAAGACCTGCTTACAGATGGAAGATTAAGATGTTGAGGATACAAATTCTCACAGAAGTAATCTTATAAGATCAACACCATGACAAGCTAAATCCCAAAAGGTATTTCATAAAATGACAAGCTGATTCTAAAATTAAAAACTGAATATGCAAGAATAGCCAAGATTATTATAAATAGATAACATACTTATCCTGATAGATATCAAAGCATATGATACATATGATTTATTAAAATGTATTTGCATAGACTAGACAATAGATCAGTAGAACATAATGGAGAGTCTAGGAATTGATTCACGTATATATGGGAATTTAGTATATGATAAAAGTGGCATCTCAAATCAATAAAATGTCGACTATTCAAAACACTGCATCTGGACAACTGGTTATCTGTTTAAATAAATAGTAGACTTACCTAAAATGCATCATTTGTAAAAATTAATTTTAGGTGAATTAAAGACCTAAATGAAAAATATGGACATACTCTCTATTTATAATATATAATAAATGCCTACAAATTCAGCATGACAAAGATGATCAACAAAACATCAAAATGAGCAAAGAATAAAAACAACAGTTCACAGGGATTAAACCCAAATGGCCAATAAATCTGAAAATATATCTAATCTTCTTAGTAATGATCAATGAGATCCCATTATTACCCACCAGATTGTCAAAATGTCTTAAAATTTTTTAACATAAATGTTTATAAGAAAAATGTTGAACTTGCCCAGTAGATATAACTTCCAGGTTACAGAAAATAAAAGGGAAAGAACATGTTAAATGCCACCATGACGAAATAGATAAATACAGAATATGTGAGCGTATAAGACAACCAACCTGGTATCTTTAAAAGTCAGTGTCATGGGAAAAAAAGGTGGGAGTACTGTTCTAGAATAAAGGAGTCTAAAGAGACATAACAAAGTGTAAAAGGTTGCACAAATGACCACACTGACTCAAAAAGAAATTTAAAAAGCTGAATAGACCTACATAAAAAGATTGAGTTAATAATCAAAAACTTTCTACAAAGAAAAGTTCAAGACCAAAAGGCTCCACTGGTGAATTCTACAAAATGCTTAAAGAATTAACACTGATACTTCACAAACTCTTCCAAAATTACAAGACTCCTTCTATCAGGCCAGTATCACCCTCATACCAAAAATAGACTAAAGACATCACAGAAAAAGAAAATTATAGACCAATGCTCTTTACAAATACAGATGTAAAAATCTTCAACAGAATAGTAGTAAGTTAAAGCTAGAGGCTAGCAGCATATAAATAGGATTATACATTGTGACCAAATAGGATTTATACCAAAAAATGCAAGATAGGCTCAACATATGAAGTCAATTAATATAACACACCATATTAGCAGAATAAAGGATAAAACCCCACATGATCATCTCAACAGAATCAGAAAAAGCGTTTGGCAAAACCCAACATCGGTTCATGATAAAATCTCTCAGCAAACTAGAGATAAAAGAAAATGTCCTCAATCTAATAAAGGTTATCTATGAAAAACACACAGCTAAGATCATACCTACTAATGAAAGATGGAAAATTTCCCCCTAAGATCACAAGACATGAACGTCATATCTCACCATTCCTATTCAACCTTGTACTGGAGGATCTAGACAGGGCAGTTAGGCCAGAAAAATAAATAAATAGTACCTAGATTGGAAAGGAAGAGATAAAACTATTTTGATTCACAGATTACATGACCCTATATTTAGAAAATCTTAAGGAACCCACTAAAAAACTATTAGAACAAATAAATGTGTTCAGCAAGGTTGCAGGATATGAGATCAATATAAAAAATTGTATTTCTATACATAACTAATGAGCAATCTCAAAGGGAAATTAAGAAGTCATTTATATTTACAATAGTATCAAAAAGACTAAAATAATTAGGAATCACTTTGAACAAAGGAGTACAAAAGCTATACACTGAAAACTATACAATGCTGTTGATAGAAATTAAGACTTAAATAAATGAAAAGACAACCCATATTCATGGATTAGATGACTTAATACTATTAAGATGGCAACATTCCCCAAACTGATCTACAGGTTCTGTGCAATCCCTAACAAAACTTCAATGGATTTTTTTTTGCAGAAATAGAAAAAATGATCCTAAAATTCATATGGAAATACAAGAGTACCAGAATAGCCAAAATAATCTCAGCAAAAAAGAACCAAGTTGCAAGACTCGCACTTCCCGGTTTCAAATCTCACTACAAAACAATGGTAAGTAAGACAGTATGGTACTTGCATAAGTATAGACAGATAAATCAATGGAATAGAACTGCATGTCCAAGACCATTTAAAGAGAAAAGAACAGTCTCTTCAATAAATGGTGCCAGGAGAACTGGATAGAGATGAATGTGAAGAATGGGATCATATGCCTGTCTGTTCACAGATTGTCTCATGAAGTGGAGGGTACTTCTGTGGGCTGTGGTCATCTTAGTGGCTTTTTCAAGATGCCTTTGTCTACTCTGAATTTGCCTCAAGTTGTGTGGGCTGATATTTATCCCCTATCCTGGTTAGGGTTTGCTTCAGGACATGAGGAGTAGCTATGTATGTGACCATCTGGCCAGCACTGATGTGGATCCTGGTCTGGTCAGGGATTACCTAGTGTTATGTGGAGAGCAGGTATGGTCCTATTCCTGTCAGTGCCCTGAGTGGTTTCACAGGCTTATTAGGGATAGGTATTTGTTAGAGGAGGGGTTTTGGACCTCACTCTGTTTAGAAAGCCCCTAAAATTGTTGAAAATGGTGCTATGGATCTTGGTTTCAAGTTTTGCCTAATGGTCTGTGAAGAGATGGTATGGTCCCCATGTTAGGGGCTGACACCTATGTCCCAAGTGGACCCTCATCTGGTCATAGATTGCCTCAGTGTTTTAGGACTGGCACTGGCTATATGGTCCTGGTCTTCTCAGTCATTTCTTCATGCTGGAGCAGTGCGCACTGTCAGATCATGGGTTATCCAGAGTACAGTGGCAGTAGTTAAGTGGCAGGTCAAGTCAGTAAGTGAAGAAGAGGCATGGTTATAACCTTCCACATGGTATGTAGAGATTGGCAAGTATCTGGAGGGCTACTTCATGAAGAGTTTGGTTGAAGTACAGTCTGCTCAGGGCCTGCCTCAAGGCAAGGGGTTCATATAAGTACAGGGAGTGGGGGTGTGGTCCAATGGTTGGCATCACTGCATACCAAATGTTGGAGTCACCACTGCTTTGGATGAAATTTGCCTAGTGGCATGTGCACCTAGGGAGTAAGCTTTAGAATTGTATAATGTTGGGTGCAGTGACTATGGGAGAGAATGATATTCAAAATATTTAACAACAGATTCTGCACAGGTGCCAGCCAATCAGTACAAACATTGGAACAGGATGCTGGAACAGGCATTATGCCTCAGCTGCTAGATTATGCGGAGGTCCAGGAGTCCTTAGGGAGGGTTTAGGGAAGCTGGGATGATGGTGGGATGCATGGGGGCGAAGAGGAGATGGTTTAGGGAAGTGGTCATTTATCAGCAGATAGGGAAGGATTTCAACATGGTATGGCCACACTCATATATTCTGGATGAAACACTGGTCCTAGCTGTAGGGTTAATATTCTAAGCAAGAGTTCCTAATGGTGTGAGGCATTTTGGATAGTGGCAGATGGCTGCCTCATAGCATGTGGAGAAACAGAGAAGAGAGGGCCAAAATAGAGCTGTTAGTAAGCCTAATCACTGAAAAGATTTTGGTGTCCACCTTCCTCTTTATAATTCAAATATAAACAATTCTAAACCATACAACAGGTGTAAAAAAAATCCAACACAGTTCTGATTTTTCATACCATGACTTTCTTATCTTTTTAATATCAAGTTTCCAACTCTAAAAAATTATAAGGCCCTACAGTAATGTGACCTAAGCACATACTAGCTGGCTTTCCGGTTAATGCAGCACTGATTAGGCGCCCTGGAAAGTTGCTTCACTGGGCACATGCTGAGGTATGAACCTTGGTCTGGGAAAGGGTTACCTTACCATCAGCAAAATGACATTGTAAAGCCTGGTGAAGGTGAGAGCTAGAGGGCTAAGCTTCACAGTGGATCTAGCAATGGGAGAGTCTATAATGTGGTAAGTGGTGGCTTGGGTGGTCAGGACTGAGTATGTGATGTACACAGTGGTGGCATGGTGGCAGACTGGGTAGGGTGGGCTTTGCTGCATTGCAAAGTTCAGGAAGAGCTTCAATCTGAGTTAGGGCTGCCTCACAGAGTAAAGAGTGACTAATTATTCCTAAGAGGTCAGTTTCAAGGCTGCATAACTGCAGGGTACACTCTGGCAGAGAGCTGGCTTATCTCAGGGTATATTACAGCTAAGGTGTGACCTCAAAAAGAAAGTTCTTGCTTCATGCACAGGTAAGATATGGATTCTTGTGTGAGCAAAGGCTGCCTGATGGTGTATGGAGCATGGGTGAGCACCAGGAGGGCTGTCTTGGGTAATGTACTGTGGTGGTGTGGAGCTTGGTCTGAGAAGGTGCTATGTGGGGCCAGCCTGATCAGCAGATGAGAGCACCGAAGGGCCATATCCAGAAAGAAAGGGCCTGCCCAGTGTGGTATGGCCCAGTCGTGAGGGTCTTAAGTGGGGTAAGAGTTACCCCATTGTATGTAGCTTGGTCTGAGGGTCTCTGTCTTGGCAAGCTTCTGCCTGGTAATAGTGTCAAAAATGTGTGGGCCTGGAATGCACCTTTGAGCAAATTACAGACAGGCAATTATAACACACAGGGAAGTAGTATTCTAGAAGGTTTGCCAAATGGTAACTAGACTACTCAATGGCCTATAACTTTCCATCATTTAATCTGTGTAAATAAAGAGATAGAGACAGCCTGACATTTCTGTCAGTTCAATATGACAGATTAGTTCCTGGAATCATAAATTTACACAGCCTTGTAATCTGGAAGAGACTGAGCCTTCAATTTCCCCATCTTCATGGGCAGACACTGGAGCTAGCTGACAAAGAGCACTGGGAACCTCAAGCTTTAGAACCAGTTGGGGCCCCAACTCTCTTACCCACTCCTCAACCAGAAACAGCTCATTCCATCAAGTATGCCTGGAGGAGCCTACACCTCTCTATATCTTCATCTCAGTTCCTTATTGGAAGTAAATACACAGGAAAGCTCAGCCTCAGACTCCCTTCGCCACAGTTATACAGGGGACACACTCCTGACCATATCATGTATCTCAGAAGAATATATGGGAAACAAATACAATTTTGTGTATGAGATACCTGTACTGTACATCTGTCAAAAGTTTCCACAGTAGAAGCCACCACTGTCCACTCACAGTTTAATAACATATATAATGTGGCTTATTATTTAATAAAAGTATAAAATTACTGCAATATTCCTATCTTTTGAGCTTTTCTGACGTAGGTAAAGGGATGCAGCAGTGTTATTAAGTCCCTCCTTCCATACAAGAAGTCAATGATTTTACAAATCATCCACATTCATTGCTACTGCATCAGCTTAAGACTTCATAAAACTGTTACTTATTAAAAGACTCAAAGGAAGGAACACACCTATTTCAGTGTATAGAACAGATGTGGCTCTGAAGAGCCTTGCTTTAAATCCTGTCTCTATCACTCAGCAAGTAGGAAAAGTCATTCACCACTGTACCACCTCAGCTTCCTCATCTAAACACTAGTTACAGTATTAATTGTACCCACCCCATGGGAACCATTGCGAGGATTAAATGAAGTTGTGAGATATTGAGCTTAAGAAGATTAAGACAGTGTCTGCCACATAGCAAACAATTAATGTTCAATGCCACTATTATGAACACTACAACGTAGAGGGACTACAAATAAGAACTGCTGACCATTACTCTGCTCCCTATAAGACAAAATAAAACTTTTAAGCAACACAGCGACCTAAAATTTTCTGGAGACCCTCTCATTCACATTTTAGTATTTTGTTGTCTCAAAAAACTCATTCCCCTGTATTGCTGACCTATAGATTGTTCCTGACCTCTGACACTTGCCTGCTCCTTCACTTCTTGCCCATTCACCTATAAGAGACCTAACTTAATGCTCATTGTTCTTTTTCAGCAATTTCCAGAGATGGTGGGGGAAGCTGGGAGGAGGGCAAAGAGTACATGACTGGTTTCTAAACCAGGCAGCTTAAGGAGCTAGGCACAGCCCGAGCCAGTGGAGTAGGGTAGATGGTACCTGCTGTCCTCAGCGCCCTCCTCACAGGCAAGTGGAAGCATTGTTAACAGTCATGGGGCTGCTTGTCTTCCAAGCTTCCCAGCTTCCTTTTTTATAATGACCTTGGAGGTGCTGAGAGTTTGTAGATTCACCACCTGTGTGTTCTGGGAAGGCTGACTACTGCCTTGAACTGAGAGCTCTACTTTAGGCCACTTTGAGACTTGGTACCTACTGAGATATCTTCCTGTCTGGGTACTTACAATGGCCCTAATGACAGGCTGAGAAGTGCCTGTATTATTACTTTCTATTGCCCTCCTTAGTTCTTTTCCTTCTTCCAGGTAGTTAAAATTGCTTACATGCACGCGCGCGCACACACACACACACACACACACACACAATACACCCACCAACATCACATTAAGCAGAGAGCAGCATGAAAATGGAAATCCAAGTGATCATAGGCTCAGATGGCAGCAGCAACCCAGTGATGGGGGAGGAAAAATGGGAGCTTATGACAATTGTTAGCACAAAAGAAAAAAAAATCTCACCATGTTCAGTATGGAAGACTAGATCTAGAGAAAAAGAAGAAGGTGGAATGGGCACGACTATTTTTTTGTGTGTGTGTGGCACATTATTGCTTTAGTAGATTGGGAAACATCTATACATATAAACAGTATGGCATATTTTACAAGGACACATTTAAAGTCAAGGCTGCTTAGCGACCAAAGAGGTACCCCAGAGGAGTTACCTGTGGTGGTGGGGTTTGGAAGGGCAGGGGATAAAGGAAACTTAATATGGAAGGGGCCAAGATGGTGGCGTGAGTAGAGCAGCAGAAATCTCCTCCCAAAAACATAAATTTTTGAAAATCCAACTATTCTGAAAAGAGAGACCAGAAGACACAGGACAACAGCCAGACTACATCTACACCTACAAGAACCCTGCGCCTCACAAAGAGGGTAAGATACAAGCCGCGACCTGAGCACCCCTCACCCCAACTCCCGGCGGGAGGAGAGGAGTCAGAGCGGAGAGGGAGAGGGAGCCCAGGACTGCTAAACACCCAGCCCCAGCCATCCGCACCGGAGCACAGACACACAGTGCATGGGGTGCTGGATAATAGGGAAGCCTGTGAGTGGGTCCCCGAAGCTGGCACCCCTGTGACAAAGAAAAGATAGTGCTTTTTGAAAGTCTTAAAGGGACAGGGACCACATTGCTGCACAGAGGCATCCAGGCACAATCAGCTCAGCAGCTGGGAACCCGGGGAACTCCAGGCATAATAACCCCCTGGGCAGCAGCGCAGCTCTGAGGACCCTCATGGTGATAAACAGCCTCCCATCCTTTCCCGCTTTGGCGTGGCCCCGCCATAGCGGAGCAGCAGCCTGAGAGCAACCACACCAACAGCAACCGTGAGCGAAGATTCCTTCATAGCGGCTGGGCAAGAATCAGAGACCCCATCTACATGCAACTGCCCAGCACAAGCCGCTAGAGGTAGCCGTTCTCCCAGGAGAGGAAGGCCACAAACTAGCAAGAAGGGACGTTCTCCCAGCTGACATGTGCCAACTACCCACAACTATTTCTACCACCATGAAAAGGCAGAAGAATTTGTTACAGACCAGATTAACCCAGACAGTCACCCCTTAAAAGGAATCTGAGGAGAAAGACCTAACCAATCTTCCTGAGAAAGAATTTATAATTAAGGTCATAACCGAGGATCATGGGAAGATGGCGGTGTGAGTAGTTCAGAGGAAATCTCCTCCCCAAAACATATATATTTACAAAAATACAATAAATACAACTATTCCTAAAAGAGACACCAGTGGATGCAGTACAACAGCCAGGAAACATCTACATCACCGAGAACGCAGCATCACATGAAGGGGGTATGATACAAGCCACGGCCAGGTAGGACCTGAACGCTCCCCCACCCCAAAACCCAGCGGGAAGAAAGGAGTCAGAATGTGGAGGGACTGAAAGCCCAGTACTGCTAAACAACCAGCTCTAGAAATCTGCACACGGAATGCACACACAACGTGCATGGGGTGCAGGATATTAGAGAAACAGAAAAGCAAAACCTGTGGGCAGGTCCTCTCAAACAGCGCCCATGAGACAAAAGAAAAGCGAGTGCTTTCTGCAAGTCTTAAAGAGACAGAGACCCCATAGCTGGACGAAGTTGTCCTGGCAGCTGGGAATACTGGGGAAAGTTAGGTGCCCTAAACAGAGGCAGTGCAGCTCTGAAGCCCCTCACAGGATTAGGCAGCCTGCCAGTCGTTCCTCCAACTGGCACAGATCCCGACACACAGGCCCAGTAGCAGGAGAGTGGGAGCACACGCCAGGGGTGGAAGCGCTGGAAGGAACTGAGAGCAAATCTGTGTGCTGCAGGAGAGGCTTGTGCTAGCCTGCAGCGGCAGGACTGAACAGCCCAGGCGTGGCTAATGCGCACCGGCAGCAGTGAAGCCAGAGCCACGTAGAAGCCTGCGTGGAAAAGCCCTGCACGCACCAGCAGCAGAGCCAGAGGGAGCAGGCACATTCCCAAGAGATGACCGGAATCCCAGCCCAACGCACAGCTGCCTGGGCCAGACCAATGGCTGCTGCTGCTACACAGCTGCCCGGCAGGGTTGCTGCTAGCATGGAGGAGCGCACCTGGCATGCCTGCCACTCCCCGTAGGGCTCTGCGCTGCTCTGACGGACACCCGCCCACAGCAGCTTAGGAGATTAACCTGGTGGCTACTCCAGGAGTGCAGGTAGCTGTCAAAGGCAGCGGAGAAGGGCAAGGCATCCATCAAGCAGAAAAGGACTTTCTTCTCCCAGCTGACACACCTGCAACCTGCCTACAGCCACTGCTATCACTATGAAAAGGCAAAAAAATCTGGTCCAGTCCAAGATAGTTACACCTGAGAAAGGATCTGCAGAGGCAGACCTAACCAGTCTCCCTGAAAAAGAATTCAAAATAAAAATCATAAACATGCTGACAGAGCTGCACAGAATATACAAGAGCTAAGGGATGAAGTCTGGAGGGAGATAAAAGACATCCGGAGGGAGATTACAGATGTCCAGAGGGAGATTACAGAAGTAAAACAAACTCTGGAAGGATTTATAAGCAGAATGGATAAGATGCAAGAGTCCATTGATGGAATAGAAACCAGAGAACAGGAACACATAGAAGCTGATGCAGAGAGAGATAAAAGTATCTCCAGGAATGAAACAATATTAAGAGAACTGTGTGACCAATCCAAAAGGAACAATATCTGCATTATAGGGGTAGCAGAGGAAGAAGAGAGAGAAAAAGGGATAGAAAGTGTCTTTGAAGAAATAATTGCTGAAAACTTCCCCAAACTGGGGGAGGAAATAGTTGCTCAGACTACGGAAGCACACAGAACTCCCGAGAGACGGGATCCAAAGAGGTCAACACCAAGACACATAGTAATTAAGATGGCAAAGATCAAGGACAGGGACAGAGTATTAAAGGCAACCAGGGAGAGGAAAAAGGTCACCTACAAAGGAAAACCCATCAGGCTATCATCAGACTTCTCAACAGAAACAATACAGGCCAGAAGAAAATGGCCTGATATATTTAATGCAATGAAACAGAAGGGCCTTGAACCAAGGATACCGTATCCAGTACAATTATCATTTCAATATGAAGGAGGGACTAAACAATTCCCAGACAAGCAAAAGTGCAGGGAATTTGCCTCCCACAAACCACCTATAAAGGGTATCTTAGAGGGGCTGCTCTAGATAGGAACACTCCTACAAAGAGCACAGAACAAAACACCCAACATATGAAGAATGGAGGAGGAGGAAAAAGAAGGGAAAGAAATAATCATCAGACTATGTATATAACAGCTAAATAAGCGACTGAGTTCAGACAGTAAGGTAGTAAATAAGCTAACCTTGAACCTTTGGTAACCACAAATCTAAAGCCTGCAATGGCAATAAGTACATATCTTTCAATAATCACCCTAAATGTAAATGGACTGAATGCACCAATCAAAAGACACAGAGTAATAGAATGGATAAAAAAAGCAAGACCCACCTATATGCTGCTTACAAGAGACTCACTTCAAAACCAAAGACATGCACAGTCTAAAAGTCAAGAGATGGAAAAAGATATTTCATGAAAACAACAAGGAGAAAAAAGCAGGTGTTGCAATACTAGTATCAGACAAAATAGACTTCAAAACAAAGAAAGGAACAAGAGATAAAGAAGGACATTGCATAATGATAAAGGGCTCAGTCCAACAAGAGGATATAACCATTATAAACATATATGTACCCAATACAGGAGCACCAATATATGTGAAACAAATACTAACAGAATTAAAGGAGGAAATAGAATGCAATGCATTCATTTTGGGAGACTATAACACACCACTCACTCCAATGGACAGATCCACCAGACAGAAAATAAGTAAGGACACAGAGGCACTGAACAACACACTAGAACAGATGGACCTAATAGACATCTATAGAACTCTACATCCAAAAGCAACAGGATACACATTCTTCTCAAGTGCACATGGAACATTCTCCAGAATAGACCACATACTGGGCCACAGAAAGAACCTAAGTAAATTCCAAAAGACTGAAATCCTACCAGCCAACATTTCAGAACAAAAAAGGTATAAAACTAGAAATAAAATGTACAAAGAAAGCAAAAAGGCCCACAAACACATGGAGGCTTAACAACATGCTCCTAAATAATCAATGGATCAATGACCAAATTAAAATGGAGATCCAGCAATATATGGAAACAAATGACAACAATAACACAAAACCCTAACTTCTGTGGGATGCAGCAAAAGCAGTCGTAAGAGGAAGTACATAGCAATCCAGGCATATTTAAAGAAGGAAGAACAATCCCAAACGAATAGTCTAAAGTCACAATTATCGAAATTGGAAATAGAAGAACAAATGAGGCCTAAGGTCAGCAGAAGGAGGGACATAATAAAGATCAGAGAAGAAATAAATAAAATTGAGAAGAATAAAACAATAGAAAAAAATCAATGAAACCAAGAGCTGGTTCTTCGAAAAAATAAACAAAATAGATAAGCCTTTATCCAGACTTATTAAGAGAAAAAGAGAGTCAACACACATCAACAGAATTAGAAATGAGAAAGGAAAAATCACGATGGACCCCACAGAAATACAAAGAATTATTAGAGAATACTATGAAAACCTATATGCTAAGAAGCTGGAAAACCTAGGAGAAATGGACAACTTCCTAGAAAAATACAACCTTCCAAGGCTGACCCAGAAAGAAACAGAAAATCTAAACAGACCAATTACCAGCAACGAAATTGAAGCAGTAATCAAAAAACAACCCAAGAACCAGATGGATTTACCTTGGAATTTTATCAGACATACAGAGAAGACATAACACCCATTCTCCTTAAAGTTTTCCAAAAAATAGAAGAGGAGGAAATACTCCCAAACTCATTCTATGAAGGCAACATCACCCTAATACCAAAACCAGGCAAAGACCCAACAAAAAAGAAAACTACAGACCAATATCCCTGATGAACATAGATGCAAAAATACGCAACAAAATATTAGCAAACCGAATTAAAAAATACATCAAGAGGATCATACACCATGACCAAATGGGATTCATCTCAGGGATGCAAGGATGGTACAACATTCGAAAATCCATCAACATCATCCACCACATCAACAAAAAGAAGGACAAAGCCCACATAATCATCTCCATAGATACTGAAAAAGCATTTGAGAAAATTCAACACCCATTCATGATAAAAACTCTCAACAAAATGGGCATAGAGGGCAAGTACCTCAACACAATAAAGGCCATATTTGATAAACCCACAGCTAACATCATACTGAACAGCGAGAGGCTGAAAACTTGTCCTCTGAGATTGGGAAGAGGACAGGAATGCCCACACTCCCCACTGTTATTCAACATGGTACTGGAAGTCCTAGCCATGGCAATGAGACAAAACAATGAAATACAAGGAATCCAGATTGGTAAAGAGGAAGCCAAACTGTCACTATTTGCAGATGACATGATATTATACATAAAAAACCCTACAGACTCCACTGAAGAACTACTAGAACTAATATCAGAATTCAGCAAAGTTGCAGGATACAAAATTAACATACAGAAATCTGTAGCTTTCCTATATACTAACAATGAACTAATAGAAAGAGAAATCAGGAAAACAATTCCATTCACAATTGCATCACAAGGTATAAAATACCCAAGGAAGTGAAAGACCTATACCCTGAAAACTACAAGACACTCTTAAGAGAAATTGAAGAGGTCACTAACAAATGGAAAGTCATCCCATGCTCCTGGCTAGGAAGAATTAATATTGTTAAAATGGCCATCCTGCCCAAAGCAATATACAGATTCGATGCAATCCGATCAAATTACTATCAGCATTCTTCAATGAACTGGACCAAATACTTCAAAAATTCATATGGAACCATCAAAGACCCCAAATAGCCAGCACAATCCTGAGAAGGAAGAATAAAGTGGGGCAGATCTCACTCCCCAACTTCAAGCTCTACTACAAAGCCACAGTAATAAAGACAATTTGGTACTGGCACAAGAACAGAGCCGCAGATTAGTGGAACAGAATAGAGACTCCAGACATTAACCCAAACATATACGGCCAATTAATATTTGATAAAGGAGCCATGGACATACAATGGGGAAATGACAGTCTCTTCAACAGATGGTGCTGGCAAAACTGGACAGCTACATATAAGAGAATGAAACTGGATCACTGTCTAACCCCATACACAAAAGTAAACTCCAAATGGATCAAAGACCTGAATGTAAGTCATGAAACCATAAAACTCTTAGAAAAAAACACAGGCAAAAATCTCTTGGACATAAACATGAGCGACTTCTTCATGAACATATCTCCCTGGGCAAGGAAAACAAAAGCAAAAATGCACAAGTGGGACTACATCGAGCTGAAAAGCTTCTGTACAGCAAAGGACACCATCAATAGAACAAAAAGGTATCCTACAGTATGGGAGAATATATTCATAAATGACAGATCCAATAAAGGGTAGACATCCAAAATATATAAAGAGCTCACATGCCTCAACAAACAAAAAGCAAATAATCCAATTAAAAAATGCACAGAGGAGCTGAATAGACAGTTCTCTAAAGAAGAAATCCAGATGGCCAACAGGCATATGAAAAGATGCTCCACATCGCTAATCATCAGAGAAATGCAAATTAAAACCACAATGAGATATCACCTCACACCATTAAGGATCGCCATCATCAAAAAGACAAACAACAACAAATGTTGGCGAGGTTGTGGAGAAAGGGGAACCCTCCTACACTGCTGGTGGGAATGTAAACTAGTTCAACCATTGTGGAAAGCAGTATGGAGGTTCCTCAGAATGCTCAAAATAGAAATACAATTTGACCCAGGAATTCTACTTCTAGGAATTTACCCTAAGAATGCAGCACTCCAGTTTGAAAAAGACAGATGCACTCCTATGTTTATCGCTGCACTGCTTACAATAGCCAAGATATGGAAGCAACCTAAATGTCCATCAGTAGATGAATGGATAAAGAAGATGTGGTACATATACACAATGGAATATTATGCAGCCATAAGAAAAAAACAGATCCTACCATTCGCAACAACATGGATGGAGCTAGAGGGTATTATGCTCAGTGAAATAAGCCAAGTGGAGGACAAGTAACAAATGATTTCACTCATATGTGGAGTATAAGAACAAAGGAAAACTGAAGGAACAAAACAGCGGCAGAATTACAGAACCCAAGAATGGACTAATAGTTACCAAAGGGAAAGGGACTGGGAACAATGGGTGGGAAGGGAGGGATAAGGGTGGGGAAAAAGAAAGAGGGCAATATGATTAGCATGTATAGTGCATGGGGGGCACGGGGAAGGCTGGCAACACAGAGAAGACAAGTAGTGATTTTTATAGCATCTTACTACGCAGATGGACAGTGACTGTGAAGGGGTTTGTGGGGGGGACTTGGTGAAAGGGGGAACCTAGTAAACATAATGTTCTTTCTATAATTGTAGATTAATGATACCAAAATAAAAATAATTAAGGTCATAACCATGCTGATGGACTTGTAGAGAAATATGCAAGAGCTAAGGAGGGACAATACAGAAATAAAACAATCTCTGGAAGGATTTAAAAGCAGAATGGATGAGATGCAAGAGGCCATTGATGGATTAGAAATCAGAGAACAGGAACACATAGAAGCTGGCACAGAGAGAGATAAAAGTATCTCCAGGAATGAAACAATATTAAGAGACCTGTGTGACAAATCCAAAAGGAACAATATCTGCATTATAGGGGTACCAGAAGAAGAAGAGAGAGAAAAAGGGATAGAAAGTATATTTGAAGAAATAATTGCTGACAAATTCCCCTCACTGGGGGAGGAATTAGTTGCTCAGACCACAGAAGTACACAGAACTCCCAACAGAAGGGACCCAAAGAGGACAACACCAAGACACATAATAATTAAAATGGCAAAGCTCAAGGACAAGGACAGAATTTTAAAGGC
The DNA here is from genome assembly GCF_040802235.1 of Manis javanica. NCBI lineage: Eukaryota > Metazoa > Chordata > Mammalia > Pholidota > Manidae > Manis > Manis javanica. Next base: position 101,830,124 of record NC_133174.1, on the reverse strand, counting down.
AGCTAGACAGAGGAAAAAGGTCACCTACAAAGGAAAACCCATCAGGCTATCATCAGCCTTCTCAACAGAAACAATACAGGCCAGAAGAAAATGGCATGATATATTTAATGCAATGAAACAGAAAGGCCTTGAACCAAGAATACTATATCCAGCATGATTATCATTTAAATATGAAGGAGGCATTAAACAATTCCCAAACATGCAAAAGTTGAGGGAATTTGCCTCCCACAAACCAGCTCTACAGGGTATTTTAGCGGGACTGCTCTAGAAGGGAGCACTCCTAAGGCTAAATAGATGTCACCAGAGAAAATAAAATCACAGCAAAGAAAGCAGACCAACCAAAACTAACTAAAGGCAAAAAATAAAATCAACTACCCACAAAAGCAGTCAAAGGAAACACAAAAGAGCACAGAATAAAACACCCAACATATAAAGAAGGAGTAGGAGGAATAAGAAGGGAGAGAAATAAAGAATCATCAGAAAGTGTTTATAATAGCTCAATAAGCGAATTAAGTTAGTCAGAAAGATACTAAAGAAGCTATCCTTGAACCTTTGGTAACCATGAATCTAAAGCCTGCAATAGCAATAAGTACATATCTTTCAATAATCACTCTAAATGTAAATGGACTGAATGCACCAATCAAAAGACACAGAGTAATAGAATGGATAAAAAAGCAAGACCCAACTATATGCTGCTTACAAGAGACTCACCTCAAAACCAAAGACATGCACAGTCTAAAAGTCAGGAGATGGAAAAAGATATTTCATGCTAACAACAAGGAGAATAAAGCACGTGTTGCAGTACTAGTATCAGACAAAATAGACTTCAAAACAAAGAAAGTAACAAGAGATAAAGAAGGACATTATATAATGATAAAGGGCTCAGTCCAACAAGAGGATATAACCATTACAATTTTACATGCACCCAACACAAGAGCACCAGCATATGTGAAACAAATGCTAACAGAATTAAAGGAGGAAATAGAATGCAATGCACTCATTTTAGGAGTCTTCAACACACCACTCACTCCAAAAGATAGATCCACCAGACAGAAAATAAGTAAGGACACAGAGGCACTGAACAACACAGTAGAACAGATGGACCTAATAGACATCTATAGAACTCTACATCCAAAAGCAACAGGATACACATTCTTCTCAAGTGCACATGGAACATTCTCCAGAATAGACCACATACTGGGCCACAAAAAGAGCCTCAGTAAATTCAAAAAGATTGAAATTCTACCAACCAACTTTTCAGACCACAAAGGTATAAAACTAGAAATAAATTGTACAAAGAAAGTAAAAAGGCCCACAAACACATGGAGGCTTAACAACATGCTCCTAAATAATCAATGGATCAATGACCAAATCAAAATAGACATCAAGCAATATATGGAAATAAATGACAACAACAACACAAGGCCCCAAATTCTGTGAGACGCAGCAAAAGCAGACTTAAGAGGAAAGTATATAGCAATCCAGGCATATTTAAAGAAGGAAGAACAAACCGAAATGAATAGTCTAATGTCACAATTATCAAAATTGGAAAAGAACAAATGAGGCCTAAAGTCAGCAGAAGGAGGGACATAATAAAGATCAGAGAAGAAATAAATGAAATTGAGAAGAATAAAGCAATAGAAAAAAATCAATGAAACCAAGAGCTGGTTCTTCAAAAAAATAAACAAAATAGATAAGCCTCTAGCCAGATTTACGAAGAGAAAAAGAGAATCAACACACATCAACAAAATCAGAAACGAGAAAGGAAAAATCACGATGGACCCCCACAGATATACAAAGAATTATTAGAGAATACTATGAAAACCGATATGCTAACAAGCTGGAAAACCTAGAAGAAATGGACAACTTCCTAGAAAAATACAACCTTCCAAGACTGACCAAGGAAGAAACAGAAAATCTAAACAAACCGATTACCAGCAAAGAAATTGAAGTGTAATAAAAAAAACTACCCAAGAACAAAAGCCTTGGGACAGATGGATTTACCTCAGAATTTTATCAGACATACAGAGAAGACATAATGCCCATTTTCCTTAAAGTTTTCCAAAAAATAGAAGAGGAGGGAATACTCCCAAACTCATTCTATGAAGCCAACATCACCCTAATACCAAAACCAGGCAAAGACCCAACAAAAAAGAAAACTACAGACCAATATCCCTGATGAACGTAGATGCACAAACACTCAACAAAATATTACCAAACCGAATTCAAATATACATCAAAAGGATCATACACCATGACCAAGTGGGATTCATCCCAGAGATGCAAGGATGGTACAACATTCAAAAATCCATCAACATCATCCACCACATAAATAAAAAGAAGTACAAAAACCACATGATCATCTCCATAGATGCTGAAAAAGCATTCAACAAAATTAAACATCCATTCATGATAAAAAAAACTCTCAACAAAATGGGCATAGAGGGCAAGTACCTCAACATAGTAAGTACCTCAATATGATAAACCCACAGCCAACATCACACTGAACAGCAAGAAGCTGAAAGCTTTTCGTCTGAGATCGGGTACAAGACAGGGATGCCCACTCTCCCCACTGTTATTCAACATAGTACTAGAGGTCCTAGTCATGGCAATTAGACAAAACAAAGAAATACAAGGAATTCAAATTGATAAAGAAGAAGTCAAACTGTCACTATTTGCAGATGACATGATATTGTACATGAAAAACCCTAAAGACTCCACTCAAATCTACTAGAACTAATATCAGAATTCAGCAAAGTTACAGGATACACAATTAATACACAGAAATCTGTGGCTTACCTATACACTCGCATTCCATTCACAATCGCATCAAAAAGAATAAAATACCTAGGAATAAACCTAACCAAGGAAGTGAAAGACCTATATCCTGAAAACTATAAGACACTCTTAAGAGAAATTAAAGAGGACAATAACAAATGGAAACTCATCCCATGCTCTTGACTAGGATGAATTAATATCCTCAAAATGGCCATCCTGCTCAAAGCAATATACAGATTTGATGCAATCCCTATCAAATTACCAACAGCATTCTTCAATGACCTGGAACAAATAGTTCAAAAATTTATATGGAAACACCAAAGACCCCAAATAGCCAATGCAATCCTGAGAAGGAAAAATAAAGTGGGGGGGACCTCGCTCACCAACTTTGGGCTCTACTACAAAGCCACGGTGGTCAAGACAATTTGGTACTGACACAGGAATGGAGCCACAGACCAGTGGAACAGAATAGAGACTCCAGACATTAACCCAAACATATGTGGCCAATTAATATACGATAAAGGAGCCATGGATGTACAATGGGGAAATGACAGTCTCTTCAACAGATGGTGCTGGCAAAACTGGACAGCTACAGGAAGAGAATGAAACTGGATCACTGTCTAACCCCATGCACAAAAGTAAATTTGAAATGCATCAAAGTCCTGAATGTAAGTCATGAAACCATAAAACTCTTAGGAAAAAACATAGGCAAAAATCTCTTGGACATAACCATGAGCGACTTCTTCATGAGCATATCTCCCTGGGCAAGGGAAACAGAGGCAAAAATGGACAAGTGGGACAATATCAAGCTGAGGAGCTTCTGTACAGCAAAGGACACCATCAATAGAACAAAATGGTACCCTACAGTATGGGAGAATATATTCATAAACCACAGGTCCGATGAAGGGTTGACATCCAAAATGTATAAAGAGCTCACGCACCTCAACAAACAAAAAGCAAATAATCCAATTAAAAAATGGGCAGATGGACAACAGGCACATGAAAAGATGCTCCACGTCGCTGATCATCAGAGAAATGCAAATTAAAACCACAATGAGATATCACCTCACACCAGTAAGGATGGCTACCATCCAAAAGACAAACAACAACAAATGTTGGCAAGGTTGTGGAGAAAGGGGAACCCTCCTACACTGCTGGTGGGAATGTAAATTAGTTCAACCATTGTGGAGAGCAGTATGGGGGATTCTCAAAAAGCTCAAAATAGAAATACCATTTGACCCAGGAATTCCACTTCTAGGAATTTACCCTAGGAATGCAGCAGCCCAGTTTTAAAAAGACAGATGCACCTCTATGTTTATCACAGCACTATTTACAATGGCCAGGAAATGGACACAACCTAAGTGTCCATCAGTAGATGAATGGATGGAGAAGGTGTGGTACATATACACAATGGAATATTATTTGGCCATAAGAAGAAAACAAATCCTACCACTTGCAACAACATGGATGGAGCTAGAGGGTGTTGTGCTCAGTGAAATAGGCCAGGCGGAGAAAGACAAGTACCAAATAATTTCACTCATATTTGGAGTATAGGAACAGGGAGATACTGAAGGAGCAAGGCAGCAGCAGAATCACAGATCCCAGGAATGGACTAGCAGTTACCAAGGGGAGGATGGGTGGGAAGGGAGAGATAAGGGCAGGGATAAAGAAAGAGGGCCTTATGATTAGCATGTATAATGTGGCGGGGGGCATGGGGAGGGCTGTATAACACAGAGAAGACAAGTAGTGATTCTACAGCATCTTACTACGCTGATGGACAGTAACTGTAATGGGGTTTGTCGGGGGCACTTGGTGAAGGGGGAAGCCTAGTAAACATAATGTTCTGCATGTAATCGTAGATTAATGACAACAAAATAAAAAAAAGTAAAAAGAAACTTAATACAGCCATGAATCAATAAATCGGTTGCACAAGAGGACCTTGCACAGACTTCAGTGATGGTGATCCATAGACTTGAGACAGTAAACCCACCCTAGGGTCCCCCTAAATTAGCAGTAATTCTAATTGCAAACATTTTGGAAATTTAAGGAAGAAGACAAGAATGCCCCTTGATCCCACCACAGGGAGAGAGGTGACCGCTGCTAACTTTTAGATGTGTTTCTAGGCCAAGCACATGGGTATTTTGACCTGTTCTTTGCCCTTGTGTCATGGCCCAGCCCCACTGGTAAACAATCAACTCTATAAATAGGTGTGGACAGGGATCAAGGGTACATCTGAGTCTGCCAGGCTTAGGGAACCGAAAACATTTTTTTCTACTTGATGTATAGTTGATATACAATCTTGTATTAGTTTCAAGTATATAACACATTGGTTCACCAGTTACCCACATTATTGATTTCTCACCCCAACTAGTACAGTTACTATCTGTTAACACAGAAAAATGTTACAGAATCATTGGTTGTATTCTCCAGCCATACTACTATCCCTATCCCAATGACCAACTTACATTATGGCTGAGAATTTTTGTGCCCCTTTATCCTCCTGCCCTTCCAACCCCTCCCCCATGGCAACCACCAGTTGTTTCTCTGTGTCTAAGAGTCTATTGCTATTTTATTCATTTTGTTTCATTCTGTTTTGAATTCCACAAATAAGTGAAATCATATGGTATTTGTCTTTCTCTTCTTGGCTTATTTCATTTAGCATAATACTGTCTAGGTCCATCCCTGTTGGCCCAAATGGCAGAATTTCTTTCTTTTTTTATAGTTGAATAATATTCCATTGTGTATATATACCACTTTTTCTTCATCCATTCATCTACTGATGGACACTTTGGTTACTTCATAACTTGGTTAATGTAAATAATGCAGCAATAAACATAGGGGTGCATATATCTTCTCAAATCAAGGATTTTGTTTTCTTCAGGTAAGTTCCTAGAAGTAGAATTGTTGGGTCATATGGTATTTCTATTTTATTTTTTTGAGGAACCTCCATATTGCTTTCTACAGTGGCTGTACCAATTTACATCCTCACCAACAGTGTTTGAGGTTCCCTTTCCTCTACATTCTGACCAGTACTTGTTATTTCTTGTTTTGTTGATATTGGGCATTCTGACTAGTGTGAGGTGATATCTCATTGTGGTTTTGATTTGCATTTCCCTGATGATTAGAGATGTGGAGCATGCTTTTCATGTGCATGTATTTCCTCTTTGGAAAAATGTCTGTTCAGGTCCTCAGCCCATTTTTAATCAGGTTATTTGTTTTTTGGTGTTGAGACATATGAGTTCTTTATATATTTTGGATGTTAACCTTACATCAGATAAATCATTTACTAATATATGCTCCCATACCGTAGGCTGCCTTTTTGTTCTGTTGGTGGCTGAGAGTGTTTAATAACAGCCTTGACTCTCACCATTGGGTTCAGACAGCAGTGCAAGTTCAGGCAGATGATATCCCATCTCCAAAACAGAACTGTGGCAGGCATCTCCAGTAACACAAGATGAGATTTGGATTTTCAAGCTGGGTTCTCGCGATGAGAAGCAACACAGCACAGTGGTTAAGGATCTGGGCTCTAAAGGCAGATGGACCTGGGTCCCTGTTCTCAGTTCGGACACTGAACAGCTGTGTGACCTTGGACAAGTTACTTAATTTCCTTGAACCTCAGTTTTCCCATCTACTAATATTATCTATCAATTAAATTAAAAAATTGGAAGGCATCATATAAATATCAGGGACAAGTGTAAACACAAGATAAATATGGCAGGTTGAGATGCTGTCACTGACAAGGACTCCCTCCCTGGGCAAATTCTCGTTCACTCCTCTGAGTCCTTTTTTCAACTAAGCCTTGATGTTGGCCCCTGTCCTGTCTTACGCTGCCCAGCCCAGTCTTAGCAAAGAACACTGCTTTCATCCTTCCACCCCTGATATCTGATCAAATTCCTCACTCCCCACCTTAATGTCTGAGTCCTTGGCCTGCCTTTAGCAAGAATCCTGTTAGGTCAGTTTAGCAAGAATCCCTGTACCCTTGTGTCTCCTTTTAGTAACTTTCCATCACCTGACCCCCTCACCCTGCTCCCTGGCTATAAATCCCCAGCTGCCTTTGCTGGAGCTAGAGTGGACCCCCCTACCCTCCCTTATTGCAATGCCTCCATTGTAATATTCTTAATAAACTCTTCCTTAGTGTTTATTTTTTCACTTTTTTTTCTTTTGGTATCATTAATCTACAATTACATGAAGAACATTATGTTTACTAGGCTCCCCCCTTCACCAAGTCCCCCCCACAAACCCCATTACAGTCACTGTCCATCAGTGTAGTAAGATGCTGTAGAATGACTACTTCTCTTCTCTGTGTTGTACAGCCCTCCCCATGCCCCCCCCATATTACACATGCTAATCATAAGGCCCTCTTTCTTTATCCCTGCCCTTATCCCTCCCTCCCCACCCATCCTCCCCAGTCCCCGTCCCCTTGGCAACTGCTAGTCCATTCCTGGGATCTGTGATTCTGCTGCTGTTTTGCTCCTTCAGTATCTCCCTATTCCTATACTCCACATATGAGTGAAATCATTTGGTACTTGTGTTTCTCCGCCTGGCTTATTTCACTGAGCATAATACCCTCTAGCTCCATCCATGTTGTTGCAAATGGTAGAATTTGTTTTCTTCTTATGGCTGAATAATATTCCATTGTGTATATGTACCATATCTTCTTTATCCATTCATCTACTGTTGGATACTTAGGTTGCTTCCAATTCTTGGCTATCATAAATAGTGCTGCGATAAACATAGGGGTGCATCTGTCTTTTTCAAACTGGGTTGCTGCATTCTTAGGGTAAATTCCTAGAAGTGGAATTCTTGGGTTCCACAATCGTTGAACGAATTTACATTCCCACCAGCAGTGTAGGAGGGTTCCCCTTTCTCCACAACCTTGCCAACATTTGTTGTTGTTTGTCTTTTGGATGGTGGTGATCCTTACTGGTGTGAGGTGATATCTCATTGTGGTTTTAATTTGCATTTCTCTGATGATCAGTGATGAGGAGCATCTTTTCATGTGTCTGTTGGCCATCTGAATTTCTTCTTGAGAGAACTATCTATGCAGCTCCTCTGCCCATTTTTTAATTGGATTATTTGCTTTTTGTTTGTTGAGGTGCATGAGCTCTTTATATATTTTGGATGTCAACCCTTTATTGGATCTGTCATTTATGAATATGTTCTCCCATACTGTAGGATACCTTTTTGTTCTATTGATGGTATCCTTTGCTGTACAGAAGCTTTTCACCTAGATGTAGTCCCACTTGTTCATTTTTGCTTTTGTTTTCCTTGCCCAGGGAGATATGTTCATGAAGAAGTCACTCATGTTTATGTCCAAGAGATTTTTGCCTAGGTTTTTTTCTAAGAGTTTTATGGTTTCATGATTTACATTCAGGTCTTTGATCCATTTCGAATTTACTTTCGTGTATGGGGTTAGACAGTGATCCAGTTTCATTCTCTTACATGTAGCTGTCCAGTTTTGCCAGCACCATCTGTTGAAGAGACTGTCATTTCCCCATTGTACATCTATGACTCCTTTATCATATATTAATTGACCATATATGTTTGGGTTAATGTTTGGAGTCTCTATTCTGTTCTACTGGTCTGTGGCTCTGTTCTTGAGGCATGACTATTTTTTTTTTTTTTTGAGAGGGCATCTCTCATATTTATTGATCAAATGGTTGTTAACAACAATAAAAATCAGTATAGGGGGGTCAACGCTCAATGTACAATCATTAATCCATCTCAAGCCTAATTCTCGTCAGTCTCCAATCTTCTGAAGCATAACGAACAAGTTCTTACATGGTGAACGAATTCTTACATAGTGAATAAATTCTTACATGGTGAACAGTACAAGGGCAGTCATCACAGAAACTTTCGGTTTTGATCATGCAATATGACCTATAAACAATCAGGTCAAATATGAATATTCGTTTGATTTTTGTACTTGATTTATATGTTGATCCCACATTTCTCCTATTATTATTATTATTTTTATTTTTAATAAAATGCTGACGTGGTAGGTAGATGCAAGATAAAGGTAGAAAACATAGTTTAGTGCTGTAAGAAGGCAAATGTAGATGATCAGATGATCAGGTGTGTGCCTATGGACTAAGTATTAATCCAGGCTAGACAAGGGCAGCAAGACATCCACGGAGCAGAAGATTTCTCTCAAAGCAGGGGGGGTGAGGTTCTGAGCCTCACCTCTGTTGATCCCCAAATTCTCACCTGATGGCCCCCCTGCGACTGTGCCTGTCTTAGGTTGTTCCTCCCTTGAGGAATCTTACCCGTCTCTGGCTAACCAGTCATCTTCAGGGGCCATACAGGGAAATGTAAAGTTGGTAAGTGAGAGAGAAGCCATATTGTTTGCAAAGGTTAGCTTTTTACTTCTTTGCAGATTTATGCCCTGTGGCTTCTATGCCCAGCACTTGTCTCGAGGTATCTTTACCACCTGGAGGAATTATGATACTCGGTAAATTCGATATGAGGCACGAATTCTATTTAAGGGTTGTAATTAGGAAGGAAGAAGAAAAGCTATAGATGTAGCATATGAAGGAAACTTGGGAGGATTGATTATTTCTTTGACATATCTTCTTGTAGAGTACCTTAAGTATGTATAGGTTTTAAACTACGAACTAATTTGTACACCCATATTAACATAATAGGAATACGGTGACATAAACAAAGCAAATCTATAATTACCATCCATCTGCAGTGAAGACAAGAAAACCATTTAGGCAAGGCATGACTATTTTTTAAAAGCAATCTCTGTGAGCTTTTGGCTTTCTGCCTGGAATGTTACACAAATTAAATTCTTTCAGTGAAAGCTAGAGCAAGGTTTCCACTGGACAAGCTGGGTTCATCATTAAATTCCAAGATTTGGAATTCATATTCAAAGCTGTTCTCATTCATTCACATAGTCCACAAATACTTACTGTCCATCTACTGTGTGCCAGGTACTCTTCTGGGCCCTGGGGACACAGAGGAGAACAAACCACACACAGTCACTGCTTCACTGGAGCAGGCTTCTTTTTTCTCCTTTGATGCAAGTAGAATCCTTCTCCAGAACCCAAAATCAGACTGTCTTACATTGTTTCGAAGGCAGCAGCCCATGCTGACCACCAAACCCCAGCCTTCTCTCTCTGCTCAAGCGCAAGGCCCGTGGCCCACAAGGAAATGCTATGTTTGGTTTCTGCAGTAGCTGAGAGCCTTGGGCCACTTGCCACCATGTCCTCAGGGTCTCTCTTTTTGCAGCCTTCTCCTCTGCACCTCCCCCGCCCCTCTCCACACACCAGGTTTGCCTTGTGGGGTCTAGACAGAGACACAGAACAAATAAGCCCTTGAATTGAAACAAAACCCTCACTGTCATCTCCTCATTGGGGACCCTATTATATACTCTCTGCACAAGCCCTGACACTGGCTGGGGCCAATCCTCCAAGGGAAGCAGAACAATCAGTCTCTGATAGGCTCTTGGCATGCAGCAGGGGTTCAGGATGAAGCGTGGTGTGGAGGATGAGGCCTTGCTTACTGGCAAAGGGACAGGGAAGGACAGCAGTCTGAGACTGTAGCCAGCACCTCCTTCTGAGAGGGGCTGGGCTTAGAGGTCTAAGGATCTCATTCCAGCTCTGCTGCTGACTGCGATGAGCTCCTTCATCTTGCAAAGCCATATGTTAGCAGTGAATAAAAATTATGACAGTGCTTCAACTGACAATATTAGCCAGATTTACAAAAAGCTTTACATGTCTGGGTGAGATTGTTGAGGATGCTGCTCCTGACTGCATTCTTTCTGGGGTTTAAGGGATCAGAACACACATTTGTATAGCATGTATTGTATTTAAGCAAAATAGTGGTGATGACTTTACAGCCAGGCTTTTTCCCCAACAGATCTCTATTGGTCTGAGGCGTTCTTCATTGCTTATGTGGATATCCATCCCCATGAGTAGGGAAGAGCACATGTTATGAGACTGATGTCAGGGAGGATGACAATGCCTCCCCACAGCCCACACTCAGGGCGCCTGTCTGGAAAAGAATCCACAGAATGGTTCGAGGGAGGGGGTAACAGCAGGGAAGAGTCAAAGGAAATTGGATATTATTGTAATCCACATTTTCCAGTTTTCCTTCCTGAGAGCTACAAGATGTGATAAACACATCCCTTGAAATAAGGATTTCCTATAACCCTAGTTGCTTTGTACTCCTCAAGGATGCCATTCGCATTACTTGAAACACTCATCTCTAAGCTAATGATATCCTCAGTCTCTGCATATCTCTGTAGTCCTTGTAGAATCCTAGATCCACAGTGAAAGTCTCTGCCAGAAACCTCAGGGGACAAGTAAAACATCGGCATGTTCTAAACCAGACTTGTCATCAGCCCTCCCACCAATCTGCAATTCTCCCAACTTCCTGCTTGGTTTTAATGGCAAGAAATTATGGAATCTCATCATTTATGTCTTCCTCCCACTCTTATAACTTCCAGACAGCAAGTTCAACCTATTTATTTCTTCATTTCTTTTTTTTGATTAATGGGTGGATAATTACTTATTGCTTAATTGATTTGTGGTCCTAATTTTGATACTATGTAATAGAAAGAGTGACCTAGGAAAAATCTTCTAGTGCTTCCAGTATTAAATATCCTTAGATGAAATCTGGGTGGGTTCACCATGATATTTATTTTTTTCTCCATTTTGCTTCCTACTGCCACCAATTTAAAGGCTTTATTGCCTGTTGTCTGTATTACTGCAGTAACCAGTTCATTTATTCGATGTTCATTCAATATGTATTTACTGTATCTCTACTACATGCCAGGTACTGTTTCAGGCATGAGGGATACAGTGGGAAATAGGACAGAAAAGGTCTCTGCATTCATAGGACTTATATTCTAGCTGTGTGGAGGGTGAGATGGTAGTCAACACTTAAAGAACCACTTACAGATAAATATTATGAAGAAAATAAAACAGTCTGATGTATTAGAAAGTGAAAAGGAAGGGATGCTACTTTAGGTAGTCAAGACAGGTCTTTCCGAGGATGTGACATTTATGCTGAGACCTAAATGACAAGAAGAAGCCTGTCACTGTAAAGAATTAAGGGGACAACATTCCAAAAAGAGAGAAGAATTGGTGCAGAGGTCCTGATTGACTTGTTTACAGGACAGTGAGACTGAGATATAATTTTATTACATATAAATATATTTACATAGTGAGCAAGAGGGAATGTGGCACAAGAAGAGCAAGATCCTACTTGTAGGGCCTTTCAGGGGAAAGAGTTTGGATTTTATTCTAAGTGCAATGGGGAGCTATTGGGTAGTCTCAAGAAGATGAGCTACATGATGTGTCTTACATTTTAAAACGTTCACTCTTGAGGCTCTGTGGAGAATTAAATATAGGCCCTATAATTAATAATAATTATGTAATAATAATAAATATATAACAATAACATAGAGGAGCAAAAGTAGAAGTGGGAAGACTAGTTAGGAGACTATAATATTTGTCTAGTCAAAAGACGATGGTGGCTTGAACCAAGATGACAGCCACTGAAGATAGAATGGATAGATTTTTACATATGATTTAAGAGGTGGCACCCATAGGGTTTGTCAATAAATAGATGAATAGGATGTGCTGGATGAGACAAAATAAAATTAAGAATGAAGCTTAGTAGCGAAGGATGTGGAAAAAGGGGAACGCTCCTATACTGCAGGTGGGAATGTAAGCGAGTTCAACCAATGTGCAAAGCAACAAGGAGGTTCCTAAAAAACTCAAAATAGAAATACCATTTGACCCAGGAAGTCCACTCCTATGAATTTACCCTAAGAAAGCAGGATCCCAGTTTTAAAAAGACATATGCACCCCTATGTTTATCGCAGCACTATTTACAATAGCCAAGAATTGGAAGCAACCTAGTGTCCATCAGTAGATGAATGGATAAAGAATATGTGGTACATATACACAAGGGAATATTATTCAGCCAGAATAAGAAAACAAATCCTACCATTTGCAACAACATGGATTGGAGCTAGAGGGTGTTATGCTCAGTGAAATAAGCCAGGTGGAGAAAGACAAGTATCAAATGATTTTGCTCATATGTGGAGTAGAAGAATAAAGAAAAAAACTGAAGGAACAAAACAGCAGCAGACTGACAGAAACCAAGAATGGACTAACAGTAACCAAAGGGAAAGAGACTGGGGGGGATGGGTGGGAAGGGAGGGACAAGGGGGGATAAGAGGCATTATGATTAGCATACATAATATAGTGGAGGGGGCGAGGGGAAGGCAGTATAGCAGAGAGAAGACAAGTAGTGACTCTATAGCATCTTACTATGCTGATGGACAGTGACTGTAATGGGGTATGTGGTGGGGACTTGATGGTGGGGGTATTCTAGTAACCATAATGTCACTCATGTCACTGTAGATTGATGATTGCAGCACTATTTACATTAGCCAAGATATGGAAGCAACCTAAGTGTCCATCAGTAGATGAATGGATAAAGGAGAGGCGGTACATGGACACAATGGAATACTATTCAGCCATAATAAAGAAACAAATCCTACCATTTGCAACAACATGGATGGTGCTAGAGGGGATTATGCTCAGTGAAATAAGCCAGGCAGTGAAAGAGAAGTACCAAATGATTTCCCTCATTTGTGGAGTATAACAACGAAGCAGAGACCATTCTGCCACCTTTGGGTTTCATGAGTCAGATAAAAACAGGTACAAATGATGGTTCCAGTGGGATGCAGCATGGGTACACCGGAAGGTGCTGAAGAAATTTGGTACATGTGTAAACACATGATTTAATGAATAATGGTGATCAGTTTGGGCATGAGGTAAAGAGGATGGGAGGCCACTGTGCTAAGTGAGTATGGAGGGGAATGCTGCCACAGAGTTAAGATGTGTTCACATAGGAGGTAGAAGGCCTTCTTAGTACTAAGTCCTAGTAGTAACAATTATTCTCAGTAGTTATTATGGCCTCAATCAGCTTTCCAGGCCCATCTGCTGCTCTGCCCATACTGGAGCCATTTCATTCTTTGGAAAGGTGCATACACACACACACACACATCCCTTCCACTGTTCATGCTGCTTCCTTTGCCTGCAGTTACCCTTCTCTTTCCCCTGTACCTGTCATCCTTCATTGCTGAATAAATCCCCTCAAAATCCATGTGAAATGCCACCTGTTGATCATCCTTCCAGGCACCAACCCACTTCCCTCCTCCCCCAGACCCCCAGCCAATCATTCTCTTTCCCGTGCACCCATAACACTTTGTGCTCATCCCTGTTTAGTGCTTGACACCTGTGGCATCATTGCCCAAGTGCCCACCCATCTTTGCTCTAGACCGTGAACTAGGACAAGCCATGGGTCTTAGAAATCTGTGAGGGGAACCAGCATAACTCCTGTAGTGGGCGATCAGTAGATGCCTGGTGAATGATGAATGACTTGTATCTCCAGGGTATGTCCTGCAGCTTCATGAGTCAACAGATGTTATGAATATTGCTAGCTTGTTGCTTACTTGAGGAGTCACTGCTGTTTTTTCTCTACATTATGTTTCTCTTTCTGTATGAGTTTTAGGAAGGGCAGAGTGCATTGGACTAGATTTTTCCTAACAGGTCCATAGAACTATTTCTAGGCTTCTCATCTCTGATCATAAGAGGTAGGGAAACTTCCTGATGAATTGGAAGTAGTGAATTCATGAATAAAATGCTTACTTATGAATAAAATACATATCCTTGCTAACTAGACTTGAAGATAGTAAAATATCACAGAGAGAAGTTGCAGAAGCCACTACAAAGGCCCACATATGCCTGGGCTTTTCAAAAGTGGACATTTATCATGAAGTATTTCGACAATGGTTTGTCTGAGCTCTTTGAACTGCTCTGTGTCCACTCCATATTGAGCGTCACAGAGATTTTACTCTAATCTGTAGTGGTTTATTGTTAATTTGGAGTGAGAAGTATGGCACTTAGAGGCAGTGTGCACTCCAAAGGACAGATCACCTTTCATTCCGTGGACTAAAACACTGTTTTAGCATCAGACCCTGCATTGGTGCTCCTGTCTCTCATGTGTATATCAGCCACTAGTGACTCAGCTCAGAAATGGCTAGTCAAAATAATCGCCAACATTTCATAGGCACGGTTTTTCATTGGCAGCTTCCTAACGAGCTCACCCACGGGATGCCAAGTAACAGAGCTATGAACTTCCCTCAAGAGATTTGAGAGATGTAGTCAGATAGCCAATTAGTATTTTTACGTACTTTGGGAGAACTCTGAGTCCCAAGACCTGCCTGAGATTGTCCTGGTAAGACTTGCACTAACTAAGCATCTCAAAAATTTCATACTTGTTGCTCTAGTAATTGGCAGTAACAGGACTGAGCAGACCAGGACTCAGAGGTAGGTAAATGCTGAGTTTGACGTGGCTCAAGAATTGGTATCTATGAACAGTCTGCATGGAACTAGTCTGGGGAGAACACTTTTGAAGAAGTTGAAAAAAACAGTAACTGCTGTAACTTGAACTGCAATCTGCTAAAATGTGTTACAACCGATGGTGATAAAAATATGCATGCAGCAGAACAAGGGTTAGTGAACAAGTACACAAAACTTGTGAAGATAAGTAAGGTATTTAACTCTTATGATTATTCATTATATTATATTATTTATTGGCAGTCACACTGCAGGCAGTGTTTGAATCCCTCATGTGTTATTGAACCAATAGTGCCCATAGGGAACTTCATTCACTCGCATGAACTTAACCCCACAGTTCTGTGACATTTTGTCAGAAATAAAAGCTGGATATCCTGATTTGCTGTACCACACAGCAATTCTATGGCTCCAAGGTGGTCAAGGGGTGTGTGTGTGTGTATGTGTGTGTGTGTGTGGTGTGGTGTGTATGTGGTGTGTGTGTATGATTTTTGAGCTCGAGGTGTAGATTGAATTACTTTTGACTGAGAAAATCTCCCTCAAGTCTTACTATTGAACACTGAATGACTTTGGGGACTAGCTTTTGTTGTAGGCTTGATAATATCTCTTAATGAATTCAACCTGAAATCACAAGGCAAACAATGCTTATTACAAAACTTACACTGTGCTAAAGTCATTTCAATGACAACTGACAGTATTTGAGTCAAAGTAATGCAGGCTACTCTATATATTTCCCGTGCTGACAAAAGTTAAAATCAGAAGTGAGATCCCTATGCGCACACAACTTGCAGTGAACGTGAATCCGAGCCCAGACTTTAGATCCAGCAGCTTTCTTCAGACTTCCATGCAAGTACAAAAGATTTCCATATTTCAAACCCACTTAATTGTGCAGATGAGGAGCTTCCACATACACTTCAATTGGAAGTGATTCATCTGCAATGTAACACGCTAAAAGGCAAATATCAAGAGAAGAATCTAATAGAATTCTACAAATGCCTTCTAAGATATGAATATGCTCAATTCAAATCATATGCATGTGGACTGATAACAATATTTAGAAGTATCTAGCTCATACATTGATATCGGTATTTGCCACTCTCTGCGCGAAGAGGCATTTGTAAAGATGAACTCCATAAACCATCACTATAGATCAAAAGATGAACATATGCAATCAATTTCGATGATAGAGATACTAACTTTGAACCCCAATTAAGCAAAATGTTATTCTCCCAAAAGAATTCCATTCTTCTTATTAATACACCTATACTATAAAGAGTTGTATGCAAGTATTATATTTTTAGTTGCAATGGTAAAAGATTTGTGGTAATTTTTCTCTCTCGTTAGGTAAGTACCTACATAATGGTCTCGGTTTTACCTCTGAACTCCGACAAATCCAAAATGCTTACTCTCTGCCCTTTACAGAAGTCTCCCCAACCCAGATTGTCAGTATATTGGAGCACTATAGTATTTTGGACAATCCTATAATTGAAAAGACAGGGGTTGTGTGGACCTAAATGGAGTCGAAAACCCTGAAGTGTCAAGGAACAGGGAGGCGATTGTGAGGAATCCTAGAACCTAAAGCTCATTGATTGGATGCAGGGCATGTCAGTCATTAGTTATAGCAAATGAGCTCAGGAAGGGGGGTGTGGCCCTCGGGTGACACTTCCGGCCCCGCCTCCCGTCAGCTTTCCAGAGGCATCATTCGTGCCTCCTGCGCCGTCGTCGTCAGAGGTGCAGCCTTGGGAGGCCAGTCCTGACGTCGGCCCTCTCTGCCTTTCACGTGGTGGGGCCTCCTGAGGCACCATCACAGATAATCTCTTGTCCCCTCAGCCTCCGGCTCCTCTGACACCCCGCCTGCTTCAAGTCAGGCCCCCGTGCCCAGGGCCTCCCCTCAGCGGCAGCTACCTCAGGGGCCACCCGCCATCTTTGTGGTTGTCACCACAGCCCAGTCAACAGTGGTTGAGGTACTGCCTGGGGCCATGTCTGCCACAGGCGATAGAGACAAGGCCCTGGGTGGCCAGGAGAGCCCCGTGGGTACAGCCAGGGTGTGGGCTGAGGTAGTTGGAGCTGGCAACCCAGGGGTTGGTGACTCTGAGCCACACGGGGATGATGCGGTGGGCGCTGCCAGAGTGGTGGGGGGTGACACGGCAGGAGTCCCCGATGTGGCGGGGGGTGACGTGTCGGGGGCTGCTATAGTGGCAGGGGCTGTGGGAGGCCTTGGGGAGGAGGTGGTAGGCAGGAGCGGGCAGGAGGGCTCAGACATCTGGCAGGCTGAGGATGACTCCCTGTTCCTCCCAGCATACTACTTCTTTGTGCTCCTGGAGCTGGTCCACTCGCTCGTGGAACTCATGTCCCACGACATGCTCCTGCGGAACCATGCTAGCTGCCTGCTGGTGGGGCATTGGCCTCACACTTTTCAAGGCCCTGGTGAGCTCCCGGTGGCCCTGGTGCCTCAGATGGTACAACAGTACATTGAAGCCTTGCAGTCTGGGGAGGAGTCTGAGAGTGAGGAGGAGACTGAGGGGGAGGAGGAGACAGAGGAGGAGGAGGAGTCTGAGAGTGAGGAGGAGACTGAGGAGGAAGAGGAGTCTGAGGAGGAGGAGTCTTCTGAAGATGAGGAGTCTGAGGTGGAGGAGGAGACTGAGGAGGAGGAGGAGACTGAGGAGGAGGAGGAGACTGAGGAGGAGGAGGAGACTGAGGAGGAGGAGGAGACTGAGGAGGAGGAGAAGAGGGGGAGGAGGATTCTGAGGAGGAGGAGTCTGAATATGACTCTGAGGAGGAGGAGAAGGAGGAGGAGACTGAGGAGGAGAAGGAGTCTCAGGAGGAGGAGGAGGAGACTGAGGGGAAGGAGGAGGTGGCCACCTTTGAGCCTCCCGCGGAACTGGCAGAGGAGCCCGAGGGGGCGGGAGCTGGTGAGTCCTCGGCCGGGGCGGGGCCCGGAGGGTGGGGAAGGCGCTGGGCGCAGGCGGACCGCGCGCCCTGGCCGGGTGCCGGGGAAGGCCGGCGTGGAGGCGGCCTCTCGGCAGGCGGGGGGTGGCGGCGCCAGCCCGGGGGTGAAGCCTGGGTCGGGGCCCTGAGCAAGCAAAGGCTGCATGTGCCCGCGGAGAAGCCCAAGGCCGCTCCGGCCTTTGCAGCGTTGAGAAGAAAAGCGCTGCCCTCCACCAGCCTGTGAGAGGAGCTGTGCGTCCTCCGCGCGCTTCCTCAGCCCCCGGACGGGTGGGGGAGGCGGGCGGGAGGCAGCCTCGCGGGAGATAGAAGGGAAAGAACCAGCGCACGGTGTGCCTCGTTTCTGCTTCAGGCCCTTGGAAATGACGAGATTCATGGGAAGTTGATCCCAGAATACTACGTACTGATACGGGAGCACTTGGTGCGCATTAAATACTCAGGGGGCTTGAGGCACTGATGAGCTTCACCACAGAATTTGTCAATGAGGCACAAGATTTTCTCAAGGAAGTTCTAACCACAGCGTACAGAATGCAGCCCACCCCAGTGGTTCTGATCCCTTCTTCTCGAGAAATAATCAGTAGCACACGGTGGTGGCTGGTTCAGTGGAAAGACAGAAGTAAGGTCACTGTGAAACGAGCAAGCAGCAGAAAGGTGAGGGCCCTGGAGGTGCTGTGTCAGCCAGGAGGAAGGTGTCCAGCTCGGCTGATCTTAGTTACTCCTCTCCTCCTGCTTCCTCAAGGTAGAGTGGTGGATGTCACTCGTCATTACGAATTGGGATATTCCTTTCCTGTGAATGTCTGATCTCAAAGTCTGTATTATTCTTCACTAAAGAAACGACTAAATATCAACATGAAAACTTTGATGATGAGGCCCAAGACACTGAAAGTTAGCACCAAAAAGAAAAGTCTGACAAAAAACAACAAAGCCTCTAAATGCACCTGGACCCAGCAGAGAGTAGGAAACCCAGGCATGCTTTGAATATTACCCAGCAATTCCTGGCATTTACCAGTTCCTGACAACTTTATTATTTTTGTAAAAAATCTACTAAATTAAGAAAATTTTAATTTAAAAATTCAGTTTTACCTTTACCTACTTAGAATGTTAATAAATTATGCATATATCTATTAATATAAAATAACGTGTTTTCTGAAATATCCCTCATGGCTACTCATTTGTTCTTGTGAGGTCCTTTGTCCTCTGTGTGTAACATTACTAACACATGGTAAATGTATCAGTACCCGAGACCAATATTTGTTTAGAAAAAGTCAGTGGGAGCTGAGCAACTAAATTGGCTATGCTGCTCACCACTTGGACTTTCATTACTGGGCCATGGAAATACAGTCCCTTGTGCTAACCAGGAGACGATGCCTCTTAGAATATGACTACATACAGGTAGCAAATGTTAAGAATTTCAAGTAGGACCACATTTAATGATGGATACCTAAATATTCATTCACTTGTACATTTATGGATTTTATGTGACCACAGAAACTTAGTCATACTGTGGTTATTGTTTATCACTGCATTGGTAATTAAGTCTTAAGATAGAGCATGTCATTCAGTTTATTTAAAAGATAAACTAACATTTTTCCTTGTCTTTTCTTTCTTTTTTTTTTTGCATTTTCACAGCTGTGTATTTCATAATTTATAACAGCCTATTTCTCTTATCGTAGATATGGAAACCGAGGGTCCGGGAGAGCAAGGGAGAACCTCCCGTGGCATGAGCACAGGCCTTTAAGGTGGATTGATTCATGTACATCCCATTATGGCCTCTCAAGCTAAAGAAAAGGCATTTATGGAGTTAGGCAAGCGGGACAAGTTTGGGATAGTCATGTGATCTAACCCACCGGTTTCACCGGCATCCTATGGGAAAAGAATATGGAGTCAAAGGACGTTTCCATTTGTTTGCCTTTTGAAAGTAACAGGCCACCACTGCCTATCTATGGAGAAATGCTGATGAAGAGAAAGATTACTGTTAGAAGACAGAAGTCCTTGAGGTGGCCACAAGAGATGGCAATTCCCATGCCCTGCTGTCAGAGTGCTTTCCAAAAGGGCACTTGTGATGATGCAATTCCTCTGCTCCAAAATTCTTCACGGCTCTCCACCGCCTACTACATGAACCCAACTTTCAAGACTGTCATATAGGCCCAGCTCCAACCAAACCTTCCAGCCTTGTTATCCCTCGGCAAGTCCCCATGTGTATCCTCTGTGAAAGCCAACACAAGCTACTCACTGTACCTTCATACTCTGTGTTCTCATCTCCAGGGCTTTGCTGGCACCCTCTGCCTTCAGTTCTGCCTGCTAAAAGCCTCATGCTTCAGTGCCTTCCCTGACATCCTAGCAAGAAATAACCCCTCACTGCCCCAGCACGTACAGCACTATGCAGTTCTTAAGGCCTGTACAAAAACTGTCAACTGTTACCATTCATAGTTTCAGATTATAAAGGATATGTGTATGTTCTCATTTAGTCTCCTATTAACACTATCTTATCTAATAAAATGTTGAGTTTGAGGATGTGTCTTCTCTCTCCCACTAAATGATCCGCTCTCTGAGGTCAAGCACTAGGCCTTAGTCCTCTTTGTATCTCACAAGAGGCACAAAGCCAGTGCTCACTAAATGGTGTAGTGATATGAAATGATGCTGGATCTTCCTCTGAGCGCAAGTGTATCTCAATGCAGCAAACATGTTTCTGAAAGTTAAAAAGCATCCTGAATTTATGTAACTGAATCCTGCAGACATTCTCCTCAGAAGCTGTCAGTTTTAAAGAGGCCTGTCTGTCATCCCCTGGGGTGCATTGAGTTTCCACCCCCTTATATGGCCAGGTGCTGGGGCAGATGTGTGTTCTAAGGCAGGGCATGTGATACGCCCTAGCATGCCACATGCCAAGAGCTATATACAGCGTATATGGAATCGCAGCGTTAGCCAAGTTCTGCTACTTTAAGGGTTATTAACACTGAGAGAGTGGATGTGGGAAAGGCAGGAACAGAATACTCATAGCATCTAATACCTGTAATAATAAATAGTATGCATATAGCACTTACCATGTGCCGGAATTATGCTGAAATATTTTCCATGTATTATCTCATTTTCCCTTACAAAGTGCCTATGAACAGGTACTGTCCATATCTTCAGTTATAGGTGTAGAAACTAAGGCACTTGGAGGTTGTGTGACTTGTCCAAATCACACAGGTGGCAAGGTGCCGGGCTGAGATTTGGAATCACTGCCAGCTGTACTCTGGCTCTATATTACCTCACACGATATTATGCACGATTATATACTTTCCAGGCACTCCAACCTATATCACTGTGTCCTCACAACAATTATGTGGCCATTTTGCAGAGGAAGAAACTAAAGCCCAGCAAAGGGAAGTGGCTTGCTTAAAGCCATATGCTTTTTTGACCATAGGCTCCTTACTTCACCTGGAGTAATCGCCCCCCTAGACAGTACCACCTCAACTATTACAAGGAAAACAAGTTGGCCTCCCACACCTTAATGCTGGGCCATTTTGACCCTTCCTTCTTCTGACAGCAAATGCATGTAGTTAATGTGTGTCAAGCACCCAGAGTGATGCCCAGCAAATAGTAAGCACTCGGTAAATGACAGCTCCCCTCTTGTCTTTCTCTGTCTCAGTGCCCGGACAGCTCGCCCTGCCCACCATCCATCAAGGCTCTCTTCTGGACCCTAATTGAGCAGGTCAGCCTGAGTGGCCCTTGTTAACAATGAGAGATGAGGTTACGGAGTGAAACTGAGATTGGTAAATGAGAAGGCTAGGTTCCCTCAGTTGAGTGGCATGGCAATGGCAGAAACAAAAGCTCAGAAGCAGGGTCAAATAGAGGTGACCAGTGCTGAAAAGTTTCTGTCCACTGGAGTCCTAGACTAACATCACCAATGCAACTGAGAGTCACCCACTCCCCTCAGAGCCTAGCCCAGTTCTGGCCAATGGAAACAGCAGGTGAGGGGGACTGAAATGGGCCACAGAGGCAGTTGCATAGAATCTTGAAACCATAACTTCCTAGAGGAAAAGAAATGTTGCCCATTACAATACAGCCTCTGTGGCTGAAGTTGTGTGACTAGGCTTGACTGCTGGCAAAACATGTGGTCTTATGTAACAGAGTAGATCCAACTTCTGTTTAACGAGTCCAACTTTCCAATTATCTTCCTTCTCATTATCCTCGGAAAACATCAGACACTGAATACAATCACATCGGTAAAGGGGATAGCAAGTTTACTGAAATACCTTATTTAAATGAACATGAGACCCATAACCATATGCTGAATTATCTACAGTTCTTCTCAAATATCAATAGAAATACTGTGCTCAAAATGTCAGAAAACATAACTACTGAAAACAAAAGTATAGGTTAATCCTGGCAACCCAGAAGTATTTGCCTATAACATATTGGAAAGTGCTAGCAGTGAGGTTCTGCTTATTATTAACATGAGTGTCAAACCATCTTAGCGCTTTCAAAGTGATAGTCAAGGTAGTTTCATATACATTTTGGGCGCTTTTCCCATTGCTTGTCTTTGTTGGCCTCTTTCCAGACACCTGTGCTGGATTTTACCTGTAGTACCTGCTAAGGATCTTTGGGAAGAAGAACTAACAGTGCCTAAGCTCTAAGTCAATTTCATTGGGGAGGAGAGGAGAGGAAGGGAGAGGAGGGAAGGTCTATGAAGGTCTGTGGCTGGGGTGTCTGTCCGCTGCGCTTCCCTTGCAAAGGCTATACAGACAGACCACTGTACGTTGTCATGTCCTATGCATAGCTCTGATATAAACCCAAACATATGCGGTAAATTAATATATGATAAAGGAGCTGTGGATATACAATGGGGAAATGACATCCTCTTCAACAGGTGGTGTTGGCAAAATTGGACAGGTACATGTAAGTGAATGAAACTGGATTATTGTTGAACCCCATACACAAAAGTAAACTCGAAATGGATCAAAGACCTGAATGTAAGTCCTGAAGCCATAAAACTCTTAGGCGACAACATAGGCTAAAATCTCCTGAATATAAGCACGAGCAACTTCTTCCTTAACACATCTTCTCGAGCAAGGGCAACAAAAGCAAAAATGAACTCATGGGACTACATCAAACTAAAAAATTTCTGTACAGCAAAGGACACCATCAGCAGAACAAAAAGGCCTCCTACAGTATGGGAGAACATATTTGTAAATGACATGTCGAACAAGGGTTTAACATCCAAAATATATAAAGAACTCACATGCCTTAACACCCAAAAAGCAAATAACCTGATCAAAAAATGGGCAGAGGATATGAAGAAACAGTTCCCCAAGAAGAAATTTCAGATGGCCAACAAACACATGAAAAGATGCTCCACATCACTAATCATCAGAGAAATGCAAATTAAAACCACAATGAAATATCACCTCACACCAGTAATGATGGCTAGCATCGAAAAGACTAAGAACAACAAATGCTGGCGAAGATGCGGAGAAAGGGGAACCCTCCTACACTGCTGGTGGTAATGTAAGCTAGTTCAATCATTGTGGAAAGCAATATGGAGGTTCCTCAATAAACTAAAAATAGAAATACCACTTGACCCAGGAATTCCACTCCTAGGAATTTACCTGAAGAAAGCAAGATCTCAGATTCAAAAAGACATATGCACCTCTATGTTTATTGCAGCACTATTTACAATAGCCAAGACATGGAAGCAACCTAAGTGTCCATCAGTAGATGAATGGATACAGGAGTGGTGGTACATATACACAATGGAATACTATTCAGCCATAATAAAGAAACAAATCCTACCATTTGCAACAACATGGATGGTGCTAGAGGGGATTATGCTCAGTGAAATAAGCCAGGTGGAGAAAGACAAGTGCCAAATGATTTCCCTCATTTGTGGAGTATAACAACGAAGCAAAACTGAAGGAACAAAATAGCAGCAGACTCACAGACTCCAAGAAGGAACCAGTGGTTACCAAAGGGGAGGGGTGTGGGAGGGCAGGTGGGGAGGGAGGGAGAAGGGAATTGAGGGGTATTATGTTTAGTACACATGGTGTGGGGTATCACAGGGAAAACAGTGTAGCATAGAGAAGGCAAATAGTGAATCTGTGGCATCTTGCTGCACTGATGGATAGTGACTACATTGGGGTATGGGTGGGGACTTGATAATATTTGTAAATGTAGTAACCATAATGTTTTTTCATGTGAAACCTTCCTAAGGGTGTATGTTAATAATACCTTATTAAAAAAAGATATAAAACTTGGTCATGCCCCCCCCCCCAAAATCTTAAAATCAATAAAGAATTAACAAGATAGTTAGTATTGAGGGATAAAACTGAAAGGGTGACGGGAACCTAGAGATTTGAGTAAACATGGAGGTAGCTTCTTTTACCTTAAGGGCATTTTCCAATGCCTGCAAATCGCATCTTTCCCACTGAAAACCTTTTGAGTCAAAGGGAACAGAAATCAAAGCCCCGAGCCAACAGAAGGAGAGAAATCTAGTGGGAAACTCTCCCCAAAGAAATATATGTCTCCAGTGATTTTTCTTGCAAGATAAGGATAAATTACACATTAACCTTGTAGACTTGTAACCTGTGTTTACATTGTCCAGGAAAACTCAAGTCTTAAAAAAAAATGGTCCCAGAATACAGTGCCACCAGGATCCTGGCCAAAGCAGACACAAATTCTCAAGAAAGATAGCTTTCTCCTGGGCCTCAAATTATTCCTTCAAATAATTTTCAAGTACAATGATTGGCACACGAAGATAACCAAACACAAGGAAACAAGGGGCCATGTCCAAGAACTTGGAGAAAATGCCAACAGAAATAGACCCACGAAGACTTAAAATACTGAACATATCAGAGACAGGCTGTAAAATGATACTATGTTTAAAGAAATGGATTTAAACTCTTCTAATACCCTAATATTATCCATGAGCAGGGTAAAGATATGATAAAAAACTATGAGAAGTTAAATATGTACTCTCTAATATTTAGGTAATGACTAAATGAACATCAACAGTGTTTCTCTTCCAAACTGCTAGTGGGAGAGAGAAAACAAAAAATAAATCAGTGGCAAAGAAGTCAAGAAAGAAGAGAGAAAGAAACAAGAGGGCAAGTAGAAAGCACAAAAATAATTTGGTTGCTACTCGTACAGGATAGAAGACATGGAAGTGCTAGGGAAAAGTTGAGAACACTTCATGAATACAACAGTCTTGTGAATTGGAAACCTTAACAGCAGTAAGCACGGAAGCATCCTCTACAATCAACTTTTCATTCTTGGATGCTCATCAATCTCTGCTGCCTGGCTGTACTGTGAGTAGGATGTGGGGTGATGGAATGGCTGTTTGCATGAGCCCCAAGAGAAACCATGAATGAGTCAAAAGAAATCAGAACATGGGGACAAGAAGATAAAAGAGATGCAGCCTGTCTTTTATAGTCCAATTTGCTGAGACCTGGGAAGTGAGAAGCTGAGAGCATGGATATAGGCACAGTCAGGGGCCTGGGCAGAGCCTGGGCAAGAGGCAAAGGCAGTAAAAAGTTTGGCACACGTACAAATGGCCACAAATATGACAGATTGGCCATTTGGACACTTGGCCATTCAGTGATGTGACATTCAATGAATGCACTTTTGGAGAACTGGCATTTAGTAAACTAATCTAGAACCATCTGAAATGTATTTGCTCCATATGGATTTCCCTTCCCCATCTCTTGTTCCAGAGGCTTGGAGGAGCAGCTCAGGGGAATGGGGATGGCTTGTATGGATGACTTCATGGGGATGCAACCCATGCAGGTACCCAGGGCCCCACATTCAGAAGAACCCCATGTATAGTTTAAGACTTTGGTCTCACTGTCTTGAAATTCTAAGTTTTTAACCAGATGCCTCACATTTTTATTTTTTACTGGACCCTAAAAATCATACAGCTAGTCCTGAGAGCTAGAGAGGTAAGTGGTTAGGTGAGGAGAAGGCCAATGGCCACTCACTGAGTTTTACCAACCTAAAGATTCATGAAGGCTCTGGACCTAAGGCTAAGTGAATGCCCCAGGGGCACCATATGCAGCTTGAGAGTGGTAACTGAGGTAACAGGGCATCCATCGGGAACTATTTGAGGGCGTTTTGAATAATACTAAACATCTATTCAGCACTTACTATATACCAGGCACTGGGCTAAGCCCTTTGCACATGTTGTCTAATTAATTCCTTGTTAAGGGAAGGATAGTGTACTAGGTGCTGTGGGAAAAACAGAACCTCTTTTTTTGATTCCTTTTCAGGAAGGAACTTACTGTCTAGTTGGATAGAGACATAGAAGCAGCAGTAAAACAACTGAAAAGGCAGTATGTATTTCTGTACTGCATGCACCATGGGTCTGAGCAACAACACAGAGTTCAGAGAAGGAGAATCCACTGAGTTGGGGTGGGTCAGAGAAAGTTTCTTGAAGAAACGGAGGCTTGAGATGGGTCTTGGAGGAAAGGTAAGTCCTGGATACATGGCTGAGGGTTTCAGGAACTCCGAGCAAGGAGAACGGCGAGCGAGAGAGAGCGAACGTAGAGACACCCCCAGTGTGACAGGGAGCAAAGAAGAATGAGGTTGAGGAATCTTGTTGAAGTAGAAGGTACATAGAGTAAGTAGGGTGAGGGAAGCAGCCGGAGCTTCTGGAAAGAGGATGGTGTGGGAGGCTTCAAATGCCGTCATTTAGTCTTGATTTATAGATAGCGGGGGAAAGAAGCAAAGATTGTGGGCAGTAGAGGAGTGGCCTGACAAAGGAGTGCTTGGGGAAGCTGCACTTAGTGGCAAAGACGGAGGTACTGGGTGACGCGAATGATTCTAAGGATTCTAAAGCAGAGTTCAAACTCTAAGGGCATCAAGCCAAACTCTGCCCCCAAACATTCCCCCCAGGATATTTCCTGTGTGCTACTACCCATGAGGGCAAAGTGTGAGCAATTCTGTACTCTCCAGCCCCCTTGTCCTCATCCCCTCCCAGCGAGGGCTGGTCTGGACCCCAGCTCTTGCCTCAGTGCCTACGCAAACACTGATAAGTGTCAAAGTGTTGCCATAGAAACCTCTGCTTCATCTCTCTCTTATGAGGCCTCTGCAGCCGCAAGGCTTCCTGCTCTGGGAAGCTTTTCGCAAATATTTGGAGAAAGTGGCAAATGTGGCAGTCGGGAATCTATGTGTAGGACTAGTGGGTGGGGTGGGGCCTAGAAGGAAGGGGCTATACCATGGCTCACGGTCCACTGGGGAACCAACTAAAGTGTGGGGCCACTGGAAAGTAATTATCTGTTAGAGCCAGGACCTTTAGTTAATAGGCTGGGCTCCTAACAATGCTTCGCCTTTTCCCACTACCAGTGGGTTATACCCTAGGGCCTGATAGTCTCAATCCCACCCCACCCCCCTCAGGAAACCACCCGTAACACTCTGAACTTCCCTATGGTACAGCTTAAAATAATGGTGTAAAGGCTGGTAGAGTCACATAGAACACAACAAGGGCTGCGAGTCACAGAGGGGAAAACATCCATTATGATAATAACCAGAAATAAATCTGAGTTTATTCTGTGCAGGGTCCTGCACAAAGCACTTTATGGATGTTTCCTCATTTAATTCTCAGAATATCCAGTGAGGCTGGTCCCATGAGCCTCAAGTGGTGATATGATTTACCCAGATACTCACAGGAGTAGGTCATGGAGCTGGGAGTGTGAACCTTGATTTGACATACATTTTTAACCCATCTGTCACACCGCTTTTCTTTTTTTCTCTCTTTAATACTGGTTTTATTGTGAAATATAGCGTGTATGAACAAGTGTATGATAATATATGTGTATGTTCTGAAACAGCTATATTTATCTGCTTCCATTAATTGATCCATAATGACGATGACAAAGACTATAATAGCTAACATTTACCAGGCACTTTGCTTTTGCCAATAAGAGTGCTAAGTGCTTTACCTACATTCTATCTTATGTAGTTCGCACAACAACACAATGAATCAGGGACTTTTATTTATTATCACCTCTATTTTAGGGAAGGGGATATTGATGTTTGGACAACTTAAGCAACTCATCCCGTGGAACCACATGAAGCAGAGACATGAACTGACGTCTCTCTGATTCTACATGACTGCCTTTTGCAGTCACTAAGTGGCATTTGTTCTGGACCTAGGTGGTCTTCTGGGGCAAACCTCCTCCCTTCAGTACTCTGATAGCATCTTGGGAGATAAGTTTTCACTCCACCTACTTTTCCTGGGGTCGGTAAGAATTCCCGGGGTGGGGGGCAGCCCTTCTTTACCACTCAGGATGTGTCCCCTGGATTCTCATGTGTGCCTCAGCCATGACTCTAGGAATGATGTGCTTCACAGGACCCCTTCTTAGGCACAGGGCACCCCATTGGCTTAGTGACTTTAGAGAAACTCATTCACCTTTGTGCTTGCCTTGCCTTTCTGGTTTGGAGTTCAGCCCTTTTCAGGACTGGGTATACTGACACTCCATCCCCCATCACTCAGGAAGCCATGTCTGTGTGGGCTGCAGTCTAGCCTGGTTCCCTAAGTCAGAAATCATCTCTGCCCCAGTTCTCCCACCACCCTTTGCCTTCACCATCTATTAAAGCATCAATCTGGTATGCTGAGCTTAGAGAATCTTTAGTAGACTCTCCCTCAGCCCATCACTGAGCAACCTTACCTGGAGGCATACTTCAAGTCCTCAGTGAGTGGTGGGTGGTAGAGGGTGGATAAGTGAATGCTACTTTCTGCCCAAATAAGAGACTAAAGTCAAATTGCAAATGCAGGTACAGCTAGGTCAGACATAAAACTGACATACTGATGGCATCAGTTTTATGACATGATAATGTCTCATTTCATAGCAACAGTTTCCTTACAAATGGGAAGAATATAAATCAGCAAGTGACATCCAGCACATTAATGAAACAGTTTTGCCAAAAGCCTCTTGTCAATCAAGGCTGTCCAAGGTCTGACAAGAAGTCACAAAGTAAAACTGGCTTTCAGAGTAATTGCTACTTTGTGAGCATGGGAAGGGCAGTTGGCTGAGTCTGCTCTCCATACCGCCAAATTTCATGGCTAGATTTTAAAATATCATCAAGGAAACACAAGCTTAAATGAGAGTGTGGCATAGGAAAAAGAAGACTCTAATAAGTTTTGGCTTAACCTGGGTTTATCCTAGGTCTTCCTTGCTACTAACTAGCTGGGTGATCTTGGGAGGCAAGTCACAGAACTTCTAATCAGGAATGGGTGGTAAAGTCTATCTTGTCTAATCCTATTTTGAAGCTTGACTGTATTTATTTATTATTTATTATTTTGGTATCATTAATATATACTTACATAAACATTGTAGTTACTAGACTCCCCCCATTATCAAGTACTCACCACATACTCCATTACAGTCACTGTCCATCAGTGTAGTAAGATGCTAAAGAGTCACTACTTGTCTTCTCTGTACTATATTGACTTCCCTATTCCCTCTTCCCTACATTATGTGTGCTAACCATTATCCCCTTTTTCCCCTTATCCCTCCCTTCCCACCCATCCTCCCCAGTCCCTTCCCTTTGGTAACTGTTAGTCCATTCTTGGGTTCTGTGAGTCTGCTGCTATTTTGTTCCTTCAGTTTATTCTTTGTTCTTATACTCCACAGATGTGTGAAATCATTTGATACTTGTCTTTCTCCACCTGGTTTATTTCACTGAGCATAATACCCTCTAGCTCCATCCATGTTGTTGCAAATGGTAAGATTTGTTTTCTTCTTCAGGATGAATAATATTCCCTTGTGTATATGTACCACATCTTCTTTATCCATTCATCTACTGATGGACACATAGATTGCTTCCATTTATTGGCTATTGTGAATAGTGCTGCCATAAACATAGGAATGCATATGTCTTTTTCAAACTGGGATCCTGCATTCTTAGGGTAAATTCCTAGGAGTGGAGTTCCTGGGTCAAATGGTATTTCTATTTTGAGTTTCTTGAGGAACCTCCATGCTGCTTTCCACAATGGTTGAACTAGTTTACATCCTCACCAGCAGTGTAGGAGGGTTCCTGTTTCTCCACAACTTTGCCAACATTTGTTGTTGTTTGTCTTTTGGATGGTGGCGATCCTTACTGGTGTGAGTGATATATCATTGTGGTTTTAATTTGCATTTCTCTGAAGACCAGTGATGTGGAGCATCTTTTCATGTGCCTGTTGGCCATCTGAATTTCTTCTTTGGAGAACTGTCTGTTCAGCTCCTCTGCCCATTTCTTAATTGGATTATTTGCTTTTTGTTTGTTGAGGTGCATGAGCTCTTTGTGTATTTTGGATGTCAACCCCTTATTGAATGTATCATTTGTGAATATATTCTCCCATACTGTACGATACCTTTTTGTTCTACTGATGGTGTCCTTTGCTATACAGAAGCTTTTTAGTTTGATATAGTCCTACTTGTTCATTTTTGCTTTTGTTTCCCTTGCCCATGGAGATATGTTCATGAAGAAGTTGTTCATGTTTATATTCAAGATATTTTTGCCTATGTTTTTTTCTAAGAGTTTTATGGTTTCATGACTTACATTCAGGTCTTTGATCCATTTTGAATTTATTTCTGTGTATGGAGTTAGACAGTGATCCAGTTTCATTCTCTTATATGTAGCTGTCCAGTTTTGCCAACACCAGCTGTTGAAGAGGCTGTCATTTCCCCATTGTGTATCCATGGTTCCTTTATCATATATTAATTGACCATATATGCTTGGGTTAATATCTGGACTCTCTATTCTGTTCCACTGGTCTATGGGTCTGTTGCTTGAGTGTATTTAATACCACCATTCTCTACTGGCATCCTGGAAGTGAAAATGAATTTGCTACATATCAAAACACATCTTCCAATTCTTAAAGAGCTCCAAATTTTATCTATTTTGTAATTTAATAAATACTTACAATGTGCTTCATATATGTCAGATACTGATCTAAGCATATCACAAATATTAAACTATTTAATCTTTATAACAACCCTATCATGTAGGTGCTATTATTACCCCATGTTACTGGTAAGGAAGAGGAGTGTCAGAGAGGCTAAAATACAGTCACACAGCTAGTGTCAGAGTCAGGATTCTGACCCAGGCAAAGTGGCTTTTGATTGTACGTGCTTAGCATTGCACTTCAAATGCTCTTTTAGTGGGCTGAAAGCTGTTTACCCCATTGGTCCTAGTGCTTGCTCATTATGGAGTACCATAGACCACATTATATTTAACCTCAGAAAGTTCTTTTCCATGCTTAATGAGGATGTTGGGGCCATTGCTCTAACAATGGTGGGATAGTACCCTGGACCAAAAGATGGCAGAACATTTTACTGTCAAAGTACCAGACCTAAAGAAGGAAAGACACTTCTCCAAAGTCAAAGAGTGAGCTGATAACAGAGTTTGAGCTTGAATCTATGTTTCTGGACTTCATGTCAATGCCCTTTAAGCTATAGTCCCTGGCTGCCCCCCTCCTTGCCTCCTGCCCCCAACACAAACATCATTATTGTTATGTAATATATAGCTTGCTATAGAATAATATAGATAGAGATGGTTATATAATCACAGCTACCATTCAGTGATGCTCTGCATCCATCATCTCATTTAACCCTCAGAACCACCTCTACATTGTGAGATAGGTGTTACTACCATCTTTATTTTACAGAGATGGAAGTGAAGGCATGGGAAGTCAAATAATTTGCCAATAGCCAAATGGCTGGTTAGTAGCAGAACTTGGATTTGAACTCAGATCTTTCTGTCATCAGAGACTTGACTTGCAGGCTCCTCCATCATATTCACGAGAAACCTAGGTCACCTTGTGGACCCCTTGTTGAAAGGGAGATTATGAGTGTTAAAGATGTGTGAATACCTACAGACATCTTGTTCATGATATAATCAGATTCTTTTTTTAAATAGTGGAAGAGTTTAAGAGAAAAAGAAAAGGTAGTGTGCTTCATAACTGAGGTGACCAAACATGAGGGTAAAACTAATACTACATGATTATTGAGTGGAGATTCATGCTCGCTTTGATTTTACAACAGTTTTCCTCAGCACCTACTACACACCAGGCCCAGTACCTAGAATACGGTGGGCCTGAACTGTCTGCTAGTTGAAGGGCTTGGCTTCATTTCTCACCAGGGTTATGCAGCGTCTCTATGTTTAAAAGGAAAACAATATCCACTCTGCTTCTGCCCAAAACTGAAATACTTGCTTTTCCTTGAATGGTAAAAGCCACAATACCAAGGGAAGACCGGTTTTTGTTTTTTGTTTTTTAACAAACAAGGTATGTAGGAAGATTTGAAAAGCCATCCACAACAACCCAAACCACAAATGTATAACTTCTCAGTTTCAAAACACTTGCAGGGAATCAGCAAGTTAAAAAACAATCACCACAAATATGACAGAGGATTGATAGCCTTCATATACAAAGAGTTTACACATTTGTTAAGAAAAATACTAAGACTCTAATGGTTAAATGGGCAAAATATACCATTTCTAAAGGAGGAATTTATAAATGGCTAATAAATATGTGCAAAGTGTTCAACCTTACCTAGTAATAAAATACATGAAAACAAAGCAACAGTCAGATACAAATTTTGCCAATCAAATAAACAAAAGGATTTTTTTAAAATTAGAGAACAAAATGTTGGCAAAAGTGTCCTACGAGCACTCTTATACATGGCTAACTATAAATCAGACAAGCTTTCTATAAAGAAATTTGGTAATAACTATAAAAAGCCTATAACACATTTAGACCCTTGATACATAGCGGTTTGTTTTAGGCCTGTGCAAGAAAGCAGCTATGGTCCACAAGCCTACCTACCTACTCAATTCTCAGCACCCTCATGTAGTTCTTGATGTGTCTCCACCCGACTGTGGTCTATGTCCAGTGCCACCTCCTTCAGCAAGCCCCATGTACTGAGTATGTGCTCAAGGCATGGCTACCTGGAGACCAATGAACTAACTGATGGAGATGGTGACACACCAGGGGCCCAAGCTCCACATTTTACATCATACAGATACTAAGCTTGGGCTTGGGTGCTGGCTCCTCCACTGATGGGCCCCTTGGCTTTGAGGAGTTTATATACCTCTGTTTCAGTCTCCTGGCCTATAAATCAGGGCTCATGTTATTCACCTCTCAAGATGACTTTGGAGTGAGGCTCTGCCAGTTCCAAGCTGTTTGATCTTGAAGAAGCTACCTAACAACCTCTCTCAGAACTTCAATGTTCTCATCTAGTTAATACATCCCTCACAGGGTTGAAGTGAGGATGGAATGATACTGCATGGAAAGAACTTAGCAACATAGAGAAAGAAGAAGTGAAGGAGGTTGAAACATAATCTCTTACAGTTGCCCAGCACTTAAAATTGTATTTTTAAAGCATTTTCTTTACATTTTTTTCCTCTCTCTAGGAAAGCCAGAAAACGTCTAGTTAATAATGTCTCACCACTGTGACCACAACCTCTGCCTGCTGGCACATCACACTGCTTCCATCTCATTCTCATGCCAGGTGCCATTCAGTTCCCAGCATGGCCTCAACTACCCACAGTAAAGAACAACAGGTGGTTTGGGAAAATTCAGCCAACTGCTTACAACTCCCTCTGGGCACTGCAGTGGCTTTTTAATGACGGATAAACTGAGCTTTAGAGATTTGGGTGAGTCCCTGCAGAGTACAGGAGTTCAAACAAGAGGCAGAATCCTTGACCACAACTACTACATTAGCATAGCCCTGTACAGTTGACCCTTGAACAGCACATGATTGAACTGTGCGGGTCCACTTTTTACTCAGTTTTTTTCCATAAATATATTGGAGAAAATTTTGGAGATTTGTGACAATTTGAAAAAAACATTTTCTTTTCTCCAGCTTACTTAGTTCTACGAACACAGAATATAATACATATAACATACAAAATAAGTGTTAATCAATGTTGTGTTATTAGTTAACAGTAGGCTATCAGTAATTAGATTTTGGAGAGTCAAAAGTTATATATGGATTTTCAATGGTGCTGAGGGTCAGTGCCCCTAGCCTTTGCATTGCTCAAGGGTCAACTCTGTGTGTTTCTGGATGCATTCCTGATGACTTGGTTGAGCCTCCCAACAAGACTTCAGGGTTGGCAGGGCAGATATTACCATTGCCACTGAAAAGATCAGAGAATAGCCTGGTCTAAGGTCATATGGTTAGTTAGCAACAGAGGTGAAATCGGAACCTAGATCTCCTCTGGTAGCCTAGAGTTCTTTCTACTACATTCAGAGTTGTGGCACAGCAGGCAAGGACAATTTCAAGGGAATGCAGCATATCTCAGGCAAGCTGCAGAGGTTGTCCTGGGAAAAGAAATAGATGACTGGTGACAGCAAGTCCACCCTTGGGCCCCACTGTAATCTGATTGTCCTGACATCGGAAAGCACCAAAGAATGGAAACAGCAGCATCCATGGAGTAATAAAGACGCTGTCTAAAACATCAGCTGAAGAAGCCTATGTAAAGACTGGATTTTGTACATTGCTGGAAAGGGGGATGGAGAAGCAATGACACTGTGATCACTGAAGTATTTGGCTACAGTCTCTTGCTTATGGAAGGTGACCTTCAGTTCCTCTCAGGATCATTTTTTAAAAACCCCTGCTGGCCCTTTTCCCTTTTCTCCCTCTCCCTGCACCTGCCTGCATCCCTCTCTCTGTCTCCCTCCTTTCGACACACACACACACACACACACACACACGTCGAGAGAGAGAGCAAGAGCATATTTTAGCCTTCTGAGTAGGTTATTTTGACCATTCTCCAGGAAATAGGCTATTCTTCCACTTCACTCTCCATCTGCCATCCTCAAGAAGACAATAAAGTACAGAAAGAAATGAAGTACGTAAGGGGAAATTTAGAGTAGAATTGTGTGTGTGTGTGTGTGTGTGTGTGCGCGTGCATGCATGCTCATGTGTGTGTGCATGCACGTGTATGCACACATGTGCACAAGGAGGAGAAATGAGAGCTTGAAATTAAGAGAAAGAGTGCCCAGCTCTGCTGGGATAATTACACTTGATACTAGCTTATGGGATGAAATTGTGGAATTTGTTTTTAAGAGTATATGAGATTATACCCTTCTCACACGACTGTGAAATAACAGTAATAATGAGAACAAAATAATGTCACATTTATCGAGATCTTCTTGTGTGCTAACTGCCCTGGTAAATGTTTAATAGACATTATTTTATTTATTCCTCATGACTCTGTGAGGTTAAGTGTTATCAGTCCCATTTTGCAGATGGGCAAAAGGATGCCTAGAATGATTAAGGTCACATAGTTAATGTCACAGCTCATATTGAACCCTAGCATCCAGCTCCACAGCCTATAGCTTAAACTACATCTACACTCCTGAATGAATGTAGGGCGTGGACTTCCCCAAAATAAGGCATAAAATTTACTCAAAGTTCCTCAGAGTATCTTTATACTATTTAATTTGTTTCCTTCTTATAGTAGGTATTATTAGTCTCCATCCTATGGGAAGGAAAAGCTATGAAAGAGAAACTAAGGAAAATTGCTCACGGTTCCACAGCCAGATAATGGCAGAGCCAGAATTAGAAGACGAGATTCCTGACTCCCAGTCCAACATTCTTTCCATTATGCTATGCCTGCTCAACAGCTGCTGACGTGGATCCCAGTGCTCCCTCCTCTGTATCCAAAGCCATGAGGTGTGGGCTGAACCTAGTGACTTGCTTCTAAGGAACGTCTATGGCAAAAGCAATGAGAAGTCACTTCAGTGATTAGGTTACAAAGAACTGTTAATCCATCATGCTGGCACTCTCTCTCCCTTGCCTTTTTGGCTGGGACTCACTGGTGAAGTAACTGTCACATTGGAGAGGCCACATGGCACAGAACTGAAGGTGGCCAGTGGCCAGTGGCCAGCAAAGAGCTGAGACCCTCAGCCCAACAACCTGCAAGGAACTGAATCCTTCCAACAACCACATGAATAAGCTTAAAAGTGGGCCTTTCCCCAGTTGAGTGGTGACATGAATATACCCCTGGCCAAGGCCTTGACGCCAGCTTTGTTAGAGACCCAGCTAAGCTGTGCCTGGACTCCCAACCCACAGAAACACAGAGATGATAAATAATGTGTGTTGTGTGAAACCACTAAGTCTTTGGGTGATTTGTTACATAGCAATATATAACAAACACAATATGATTCCAGCCAGCAGCTTCACTGACCTGCTTATTCATAGCAAAACAAATCCGTGGCACAGCCCTTACTTGAGAGGGTGGAGAGAAAAGATCTAGGTAAGCTTTGTAACTCCAGAGAAGAGCTGTGAATCTATGAATCCTCTCCTGGCCTGCTTCAGTGAATCCTCTGTCCTGAAGTTCTGGTAGTCATGGTCTAAGGTGGTGCAAACAGATCAGGGCCTCTCGTTCTCCACTGGGCACTGAGTCCAACATTTCTCAGCACTCAGCTTGTGTTCAAACCAAGAGGTTGGCAACATCGGGTCAGCTTCTCCTCACTGCCACCTTGGGAAGCCCCATAAGCTCCCCATCCCCACTGTAGGCATGCCCACAGGGCCCAAGCCACCGTACAAGGTTGTCTCTGTCCCACGTGCTGTAGCTGTTCCCCAGCCACTGCCCCAACACAGTGTTATTTTGGAATTTCTAACAGTGTGGGCTGGAGTAGTGAGGGGTTTTGACAGACTCCCTAAAAGCAATTAGCCAAATGGGAATCACTTACGCTCAATTTTCAAATGGCTAATTTGGTGTCGGGGAAACTTCTTTAAAAGGCGTGGGTGGCAGACATCCCAGTGTATCCTGGAACTATTTAGCTAGATAGCTTAGCCAACAAAGTTGCATTCCCACATACTGAGAAACGTCTTACCGAGGGCGCCTACCCGAGTGCCTCCTTTGCCAGCTCAGGTGTCCCTAAAAATTAGAAACAAGCTGGGAAGAATTACTTTTCAGTATGTCAGCAGCAACAGTAAAGTGAGTACAGGCCAGTACGGGGCCTTTGCAGGTGAGTGCAGTGCTATGAGGTAAGGGTCCTCCACCCTCACCCTTAGGCCTGTGTGTCATGAATTCTTGTGTGTGTGTCTGGGTCTCTAGGTATGGGAGAAAGGGGAGGAGAAGGTGGGGCATGGCACACTGGGAATGTGTATTCCCCGCAGACATGTGTGCTTGAACAAATAGTGCCTCTCACAGTAGGTGATGGTGTGAAGATTTAGCTCTTCACAGCTACATGTGACAGAACTGTGTAAGGGTCTGCGGCCAGGAATACTGTATATATGTGGGCCCTGTGTGTGCGGACGGAGGCCATGAGGGTGTGGAGCTCTCACTATATAGAACCGGGATGTTTCAGGGTCAGTATACCTAATACTGGTGATAATAAATCAAGACGCAATGGGACTATGTAAGCACATATAGCATGTCTCAAATCCTCAGTGTGAGTCATTCACTGATGTGTGTCTACCTTCCTGTGTGTTAGTAATGAAGGAAAAGAAGACAAGTACATGAGCATGGAAGACAGAAGCTGGCAATGAGTCCATGAAGAGCCCTTTAAGATACGGACAAGGAGGAAGATCTGGCTCATTAAGTAACTACCTCATTTGGGCCTGAGTTGCCAGGGAGCTGAACCAAACTACTTCATTTCCTTGACAACTGAGCCAATCCTCCCTCCCTCCACTTCAGTAATCAGGAGAAGGGGAAATGAAGCAAGCTTGCCCCCCGTCCCCAGATGAAATGTACATGTCCTCCATGCCTTTCTTTTCTAACAAGTATCTGTGAGTACCTGCACAGCCTGGGCTCAGCACTGGGCTGTCTTCCCTTGTTCTGCATTATCTTCATTTGATCTACCAAGTATATTATTCACAGGGGCGTCCAGGGAAGAAGAATGGTTAAATACAGTCCTGTGAGCAACCCAAATCTCAATTTCTCACTGTTCCTGCAAATAACACAAGCACTAGCTACAAGTAGAGCAATAAATGGATTATCTTGCACCCAGAGATCTGGTACCCTAAAGAAACAGACTTGGCTGAAAACCAGCTCACATAATGTTCCTTTTTTCCCTGCAACCCCATTTTAATAGTCTTCAAGAGCACTGATCCATTTACAAGCTTAGGCAAATTTCTGGATGAAAAATGTCAATATGGTGGCCAAAAGGAAATAGGTTACTCCTTACTTTCTAGAATGAGAAATTATTGCAAATGCAATGTGGGGTCTCTTAACCATTTTTGTGCTATGGACCCCATGGCAATCTGATGAAAACTATGGATATCTCTCAGAACAATGTTTCAAAATATATAAAATTAAATATTAGGATTATCAAAGAAATCAACTATCACATTATCACAGAAATCAACTATCCCATTAAACAAGTTTTAGCCGCGAGTCTCATAACACATGTAATTTCAAAACAGTGATCAGTACAAATGATATTTCAAGCTTTTGCTTGTCTTAAGCATGTCTTAATATATCCCGCATTTTTGAGGGACAGTTTTGCTGGGTAGATAATTGTCAGTTGATGGTATTTTTATTCAGCACTTTAAATATATCACCCCACTATCTTTTGACCTATGAGGTTTCTGCTGAGAAAACTGCTGATTTCTTATGGGGATTCCTTATATATGACAAGTCACTTTTCTCTTGCTGCTTTCAAGATTCTCTGTGTCATTCTCTTTTGACTGTTTGATTATAATGTGCCTTCATGAGGATCTTTTGGGTTTATCCAACTTAGAGTTTATTTAGCCTCTTGGATTTGTATATCTATGTCTTTCCTCATATTTTGGATGCTTTTTAGCCATTATTTATTCAAATAATCTCTACAGTTTTCTCATTTCTCTGTCTGGGGCTCCCATAACATGTATACTGGTCTTAATAATGGTAGTCCATAAGTGCCTTAGGCTCTGCTCAGTTTATTTATTTTTTCTTTTTGCTCCTCAGATTCAATGACTTCAAATGATCTGTCTTCAAGTGTGCTGATCCTTTCTTCTGCCTGTTTGACTCTGTGTTTGAAGTCATCCAGTTACTTTTTCATTTATTTTTTTGCTTTGATTTCTTCAGGATTTCTCTTTGATTGTTTCATAATTTCTATGTTTCTCTTGATATTCTAATTTTGTTCATATATTGTTTTCATGATGTTCTAGCTTGCTTGTGTTGCCATAATAAAATACCATAGACTCAGTCGCTTTAAACAACAGAAATTTATTTTCTCATATTTCTGGAGTCTGAAAGTCTAAGATCATTGTGACAGCACAGTTGGGTTCTGGTGAGAACTGTCTTCTTGGCTTGCAGATGTCCATACATGGCAGAGAGAGAGAGAAAGCATGAGCAAGTTTTCTGGTGTCTCTTCTTACAAAGGCCCTAATCCCATCATAAGAACCCCACCTACATGACCTCATCTAACCCTAATTACCTCCCAAAGGCCCCATCTCCAAATATATTTTGAGGGTTAAAACTTCAATAAATGAATTGGGGCAGGGGCACACAATTTAGTCAATAGCACTTTATTTTCTTTAGTTCTTTAGTTCTTTGACAGTTTCTGGAGATGTATTTTGTTCCTTTTAACAGGCCTAGTTTCCCTGTGTCTTTGTATGATCTTTTTTTGAAAATTGGGCATTTGAAAAGGCAACAACCTTTCCAGTCTCTGCCAACTAGCATGGAAGACCTTCACTAATTAGCAGGCCCCTGAGCCTTGGAATCAGTACAGAGTGAAGGCTTTGAAGTTCTTCTCTGCTCTTTCCTGGGCCTGCATGTGTCTGGCCTTATGTATGTATGGTTCTTTTTTTATTTCCTCTAGCTACTTTTAAAGGTCTTAATTTCCCAGAGCCTCACCCCTGTTTCTTCTTGGGGCCTTAGCTTTTCTATTTTATTCCTCTGCTAATAATCTCTTATTCCTAGGCATCCACAGTTCTACAACTCTCCTGCAATTTTCATGTGCTACATTACCCACTACTGCCTCCATAGCTTGCAGCCTGAGTTCCAGACTATGACACCACTACCCATCTGAGCTCTGAGTCAGGTGAGACAGAAACTACCTCCTCAGGTAGCACACATATAGGCCAGAATGTTGCAAACAAGGTCTGCTCCTTCTGTTCCAAGGGAGAGAACCAGGAATTGGGCTGATTCCTCCTGACCATGGTGCACTACATAGGGGAGGGGGTGAGGCAAGGGTGAGTAAAATGCTGTGCAATTTCCTACCATTTTGAATGTAGCTTTTTCTTGCTTGGGCGTTTGCTTGGTTGTTATTGATCTTTGATTGGCTTCTGGGGTAAGTCATTTTAGTCCAGTTTAGTTGTTTATTGGATGTTTCCATGAGGGCCTGGAGCTTCCTAGCCCACCATCTTGCTGATATCACCTATTTGTGCTTATTAATAATTATTAAATCTATAATGCATAGCACATAGAAAGTCCTTAACAAATGTTTGCTGGATTGAATTTTAATCTGACTTGTGTTATTCATTATTGCTTCAGGTATATTAGACTTGAGTCCTCACCTAGATTATAAGCTCCCTAGAATAGGAAGCCATTCATAACTTCTTCTGTTTACACAGAGTGGGTGCTGAACATTTACTTATTTTGTTCAAAGTAGGTGTTTAATAAATATGTATTGATTTTATATGACTGAACTGGCTTTTAGCTCTTATTGCCTTGCTTCTTATCTAGAGTGAACAGCAGACTTGGATCTCATTAGATGTACATCAAATGAATGGATTGAAGCCATATTACTCTTATCTCACTCCCATGAGGTAAAAATAAATCCAGGTTGAACCTCTCTTCTTCCCCATGCCAAACTCATATTCATTTCCAGCCAAAAGCAGGGACTACTATCATTACTGAGTTTCACTATTTAGCATTGTGAATCACAAAGGAACACCAATTTCAGAATAGAAGTAACAGGTCAGAAACCCCTATTTATTTCCAAGAGTCCCTGGGGCAGAAGTACTGTGCTAGGAGCATGATACACGTAATCCTCACATAACCCTTTGAGATGAGCACTATTATTGTCCCCATTTTACAGATGACAGACTTAAAGCATGTTAAGTAGAGTTCCCATAGCTAACAAATAGCAGAGTCAGGACATCTTATAATCCTCCCTCCCTTCACTGTATTTTGAACAACCACTACTGAACAAGAACTAATGATGTGCACACAAGATGAGTAAGGCCCCCAAAGCATTCACTGAATGGCAATCCTATCTGTGAAACTCCACTCTATCTGGATTAATGGTTATTCTCTGAAAGAATTCAGTTAATTATCTCCCTGGTAACAAAACCAATTTGGATCCTGGGACCTCTCCCTTTGCACTCTAGCATACATATACACTTTTAAGTAGGAAAACTATCAAAGTTTCTCTTTTGGCTTTTCCACGTCTCCATTCAGTTACCCTGGCACTGCTTCTCCCTGCCCCAGGCAGCTAGTGCCCTCTTAACGATACCAGCTAACACTTAGAGTTTATGCTATGCCTGGCACAGTACCTCCACCTGATGCCAGAGGCTCCTTCCTGACAGGGCCCTGTGCTCTGTATTCAATCCTCCAACACATTCTGTCTTATGGCCCAAGTCCAAATGAATATTCTCTTAGCTCCCAGTTCACTGCAAAAAGAATTTTGCTAAGGTACTCATGATTGATAAATCTGAATATTGAACACAGGCTCATTGGGAATTGAGCCTTGCCAATTAGGGCCTTGGAGGAACCACCTCTCAGGGCACCTCCTTCCCCACCTGGTGTTGGAGCAACCTGTTTCACCCTCCACTGGTTGTGTTCTAGTCTCCTTATCTTACTCTGTACATAATTCCCTACCTTTACATCTCTCAACAATTCTGCCTTCAATAGAGACTCTGCTGCCTCAGCCTTACCTCTGACCTTCATCACCTTCTGCATGAGCTATCTCTAACAGCTAACACTTAACAATGGCTCACTAAGTGCCAAATACAATTTAAACCGCACACAAGCCTTTGAGATGAGTACCATTATTGTCCCCACTTTACAGATGAGGGACTTGAGGCATGGTAAGTACAGCCACATGGCTAACAAGTAGCAGAGCCAGGACATAAACCCAGGGAACGTTGGCCCCATATTTAATGATCACATTGTAATGCTTCTTTATCTAGAAGGAATATATAAAAACAGGCTATAGAAATCTCTTTGCTGAACAGCTTCTGTCTCCATTTTTTTGTTTGGAAGATAAAGTCATCATAGCCCCAGGAAGCCAGTTCCTATGAAACGAGGTAGCCAGGACAGGTTTCTAAAGTAAATAGGACGAGAGCTGCTCTTTGGATGGTAAATCAATTCAGACAAGAAGAGAGAACAGCAGTGGGCATTTTAGGCTCAAGGTACGACATGTGCAACAGTAGAGAGTGGGAAATGCCTCTGCTGTGTGAGGAAGACAGAGAGCAGAGACCAAACTTGGAGCAAGGGCTCCTTTAGGGGAGACTGGACATCTGACAGGAAAAGCATGTTAGCGGCAGGTCAATGAAGTCTTGAATGCGAAGCTAAGAGTTTGAACCTCATGAGTAGACCAGTAATCTTTTATATTGTGCTCCTTGAAGCCCTTGCAAGGAGGGAAGCTCTGCTAATTGGAAACAGAAAGAACAAATTGGACTTTGAAAACTACTATTCCAGGCAATGGAAAGCCAGCTATGGTTTTTGACCAGGGGTATGACACAACTAGAAGGGTGTTTTAGAAATATAATTTTGCCAACAGAAAGTAGGGTGGACTGGAAGAGATGATACTAAGTAGGAAGATATGCTGGGACTTTGTGTAACTGTTTAAGGTGACAAGGCCAGTGGCAGTAAGAATGGTTAGAAAAAGGACAGATGTTCGAAACATTCCAAAGGACATACATACAGCAGGGTCAACCCAGCATGATAACTGACAGGACGGGAGGGTGAGGAAGGAGTTGGGTTATATCTGTAAGAAGGACATTTCAGCTGATTAGGAAAATATTTAAAGTCAGAGAGACCATTCCAATGTGTCTCGAACCATTCTATGTTGGGTGCACTGCACTTCTGACCCCTCAGAAGAGAAAAGTGGTGTTTCTTTATTATTCTGGAAGGGAAAATTTCATCTTGAAGAGCAAGTTGGGTAAAATAAGGAGCTCTTTTTTCAGGACTACTCAGAGATCAGTTACCAGATATTCCTGTCTAACAACAAGAAATTCCCATGGGGGTCCTAAGGAAAAATGGTGAGAAACAAGTGTAGAGAGAAATGTTTTCATAGCCTGTACCATCTGCAAAGAGCCGTAACTATTTGAGAATGGGCTCAACAAATTAAGATTGGGAGCTACTGGGTAGCAACCAGATTTAATTCAATGGTCTCTAGAGCACCTAGCACATTACTGGTGCTCAATCGGTGTTAAATCAACCATGGAAAGAAGCATGGATCTATATACCTGGAGAAATAGAGAAATTGGGGTAGGCCAAATGAGATTCAAGCAAAGGCCTAATGAGAAGTGGAATTAAGACCATATGTTACATCCCTCCTCCCCAGGTGTAATGAACACTGGACAGGGGATCCCAAATTCAAGGCTCAATCTTGTAGCCAATTATCTATGTGACTTTGGACAAGTCCAGGCCTAATTCTCTCTGTTGTCAAATGAGCAGAGTGATTCCTGTCATGCAAGTCTGCTAGAAGGGTAGAATTAGATTGTTAAAGTGTTTTAAAGCATTAGGTATCATGTACATGGCAAAGTGTTTTGACACAGATCGTATATGTCTGGAAAATGGTATGTGACCAGAATTTTTCTAAATCAAACCACATGTAACTGTCTTTTAACATTTTGTTACACAAGTTTGAAAGAACTTCACAGTAAACACCCGTGTCTCCATCATGTCCTTGATATTTAACAGCACTATTCAGTAATACTTTTGCAAAGGAAATTAGTAAAGCAGATCGATATTCCTCATTTTCTATAACTTGTGCCCATCTTCCTATTCCAGCCTCTCCAGTCCCTTTGTATTCTTGCAAAGGAATCTTTATTTGAGGGAGAACCCAGAACATGTTTGCTGCCAGCAAACTGTATTTTCTCTTTGCTTCTCAAGGTTGGACCTGGGTGATCATGGCTTAAAAAGGCCAGAGAAAAACTGGACCAGATCAGTGATGGAAGTCATCAGGAGAATTTGGTCCAGTTTGATCAATTATAATCCACCCCTTTCTGGGATGCCACAGAAGAGAAGATAATGTCTTTGGATGCCTGCCCACTTTTTCCAAAAGTCCTTTT
This sequence comes from Manis javanica, assembly GCF_040802235.1. Classification (NCBI taxonomy): domain Eukaryota; kingdom Metazoa; phylum Chordata; class Mammalia; order Pholidota; family Manidae; genus Manis; species Manis javanica. The sequence continues at coordinate 101,785,879 of NC_133174.1, read as the reverse complement.
CAATTCATACTCTTTACTATGGGGTACTACAGAGATTACTGAGAGAGCAAGTGAATTCTGCTTAACAGATAAACAATAAACTTTTTGATAATAAAAGGAGAAAACCAGAATGCTATTTATGACTACTAGCCAAGCAATCTTGCTATAGCTAAATTAAAACCCTCTGACCCAGAGATCTTCCCATCTACACTGGTAAATATAGCCAGATGAATGACTGTCCCCTTTCAGGGTAATGACTGCAAAGTTCTAAACAATCTGCATGCTTGCTAATAGATGAATGGCTGAATAAATCCTGGTATATGCTTACTATGGACTATCATGCAGCCATTTGAAAGAATGAGCCAGATTTGTAACTACTGATGTGCTTGGGAGGTCTGTGATGCACTCCTAAGTGCAAAAGCCAAGCTGCAGAGAAATGTATGGCACAAGATCCCCTCCTAGTACAAAGAGCAAAATCCCCAGTGGGGGTGCTCCAGGCCTGCATGTATTTGCACGTACACAGGATGGCTAGGGGTATTCAGACCCAGGCTGTAACTCTAGCTCACTCTGCAGAGAGGAAGAGGCCAGAGCAGCACATTGCTTAGCGTTCTTTGTGTGCTTGTGTATTATTTCACCGATGGCACTGCACAATTGCCGCCCTTAGCATTTCTAAATAAGTCTAATAATTTTTAAACAATTTCACACAGGCCTTAGAAGACTGCTTCCCTAGGATTTCTGCTCCCCTGCCCTTCACCTCTACACTGAGGGATAATAAAAGTTATTTTTTGCTCAGAGACTCTTGCTTGCTTTGCTGCTGAATCGTTTGCATGCCAGAGAGGGGAAGGGTGACCAGTGGCGGAACAGATAGGCCTTTAACTAGGCTTCATCCCTTCACTCCTTCCCGACATTTCTGGGAAACATAAATAACCCACATGGAATGTCATACACAGCCCTGTGTATAAACCACTCCTGTTGAATAAGAGGCAGCTGTGTTTCAAAATCATGCCTTCATTTCAAGGAATCAGAAACTGGCAAGCCCTATGGTAAAGCCGTACCAACCGCCTAAACCACCTGCCCCTGCAGCTGCCTCCCTCCCTTTCTTCCTTCTGCCCTCCTCCCAAGAATAACAAACAACCCAGATCACAAAAGGAGTCACCATCTTTTGAGCACCCAGCAGAAAGCAGGCACTGGCGCCATGCAAGGCATTTTCAGATATATCATCTCAAATTAACCTGCACCACAACCCATGGCAGGTAGGCTGTGATTTTGCAAAAGTGGAATAGGGTGGAGGCAACTTAGAAGGCTTTCACTGGGTTTATTTAATCCCTTTCTGTACCAAAGCCTGAAGATTTCCAGCTACACCTGATGAAAGACACAGGTAGGAGTTCAGAGCAGTTGACTAGTGCTTAAAAGTTCACACAACCGCAAAGAGCAGAAATGGAAATGACTCTCCCAGGATCTGATTTACATATAGAGCATGCATGGAGCTCTAGTTGAAGCCATTGTCCATGATATCAACTCCTGATTTTGGCATCGCACTTTACAGTTTGCAGAAACTCTCCTATATGGTGTTCTATCTTATATTCACAAATCTGAGGGAAGTAAGACCAGAGAATTACCTCAATTATATAGATGATGAAACAGTTTCAGAGGGGTTAGGTGACTTGTCCAAAGTCATAAAGCTGAGAAGCTCATGAAGCAGAACCAAAAGCTGGGCAGTGAATAAGGGAAGCTACTGTATATATGGTTGTGACACATTTTTTTTCTGTTCAACCAACAAATATGGGTTTTGTTACTTACTCATTGTGTGGCTTAGACCAGTCCTGAGTAGCTCTGTGTCTCAGTTGCTTCATCTACAAAAAGCAGAAAGCAACAATGCCCACCTCCTAGAGTCACTGTAAAAACTCTTCCCTGAGATAACTCCTGTGGAGCTTTTAGCAGTGCTTGGCACAAGGAGGAATTCAGTATGCACAAACTATTCTTCTTGATTTAAAAAAAACTCAAGATGTGGCTCTTGCTCAGAAGTAGGTCTTTGTGAGGGGGCATGCCAGCCAAGGTTATTTTGTAATAGATGCTTTGATACAGAGCAAATTTATTCATAATGTCCAAGGACCCAAAGATGGAAGACACAGTAACAAATGGGACTGAAACTCTCTGAGGCAATAATTGATAATAATCCCTTTCACGGTGTCTGTTCCCTTGGGGCCACCAGAAGGCAAAGCAACAATGGGCAGCTGCCACTGTGCTGTACCTGCTTTCAGCCATGGCAAGAGTGGCTTCACCAGACCCAACCTGCACTTTGCCAGTGCCACCGTTGGGACCCAGAATCTTTCTGGTGGGTCAACACCCCCCCTCCCCATTCATAAACGTGTGTCAGTCAGGGACACTTACCCCCATTGCCCCAAAGAGCAGAGGGATAGAGAGAAATGGAGCAATGGACAAATGGGGAAGGCAGAACAAAGTGGGGGTGGGGAGAGGTACAGAATGGTGACAGGAGTGATAGATGCAAATGAGCCCTGCCTTTCTCTGGATACAGCCAGCACAGAGGGGGTCATCAATTCTAAAGAACTCAGGGAGGCACGGTATCACGACACTGTGAATGTAGTAAATGCCACTGAGTTGATCACTTCAAAATGTTTCATTGCATGTCACATGCATTTTACATCAGTATGAAAAAGAACGCAGGGGCTCACAGCACCATGGTCCCAGAGAGAATTTTATGCCAACAGTGATCCTAGCCTGGGGACAAAGAGCCGCTCATAGACAATGAATGCCTATTTGTGTCTCTCCTGTAACCTGTCGTCTTCGTGCTGCCCACTCATGGTGGTGGTGATGGTGTGTGTTTGTCTGTGTGTGCGTGCTTTCTCAGAGTAGCTCCTGTGATCCTTGACTGCAGGAACTTTCTCAAACAATAACAATCATAACACTTAGTCTTCATTAAGGTCCTAGTCCAGGTCCCGCCTTAATCCTCACAGCAGGCCCCAGAGGTAGGAATTATCATACCAATATCACAGATAAGAGAATGGAGGCTCAGGAAGTTCTAGGACTTGCTATGAAGTTAGTAAGGCAAGTGGACATGTTAACACTCAGACCCAGGCAGTGAAGCTGGCTCATAGCTGTGCATGCTGCACAGTGTGCTCTGCTTCACGGACCCAACAGCTACTCCTTGCCAGGTGCTGTGGAGACACCACAACCATGGAAAGGATATGGCCTCTGCCCTCAAGGAAATGATAATGCAGATCAGAGAGGGTCTACTGGAGAAGACTACAAATGACCATTTTAAAGAGTGCTTGACTGCCAAGTAAATCTACTCAGTATAAGAAGGAGCTCAGCGAAGAGCTGATTATAATAGTAGCCACAACAGTTATGATAATTCACATTGGCTGAATACTTTCCATGTGCCTGATGCTTGTTTAACATGCCTGTCCTTATTTATTCCTTACAGCAATCCTGAGAGTTATGGACTGGTGCCAGCCCACTAAACAGTAAGGGAACTGAGGCTCAGAGGTAAAAACAAAGTAACTCATCCAAGGTGGCACACCTAGCAAGCAGAAGTGGACTGGATATAAACCACTGTTTGTCTATACAGAGAAGAAACTCAGTAAATATGCATTAAATGAATGACTACCTTCCATTTATTGAGCACTTGCTCATTTAATGCTTGCAACCCTATGAATTTAATGCTTTTATCAGTCCCATTTTACAGATGAGGAATGTAAAGCTCAGAGATGTTAAGTCAGTTACCCAAGTTTGCACAGCCATTAAATCACAAAACTATGATCCAAACTGATATCTGACCAACTTCAGTGCTTTGCCCATTTGCCTTTCAGAGCCTTCTCTGTGGCCAGCTGCCTCCTTCTGTGCATCCTTGTCAATGGCCTTGATTTGTATGTAAACAAGGGAGATACAAATGACAGGCTAGCCTCTAATTCAGTGCATGGAAAACATGATCACAGCATGCAGCAGAGGGGAAGGGAGTGAACGTGAAGGAGAGCGGGGAGGCCTGGAAAATTCTCATGGAGGCAGGGGCTGTTCTCCATATGCTCCCACCAGGAGAGAGCCATTCTGGCTCCTCTTACACAGCAGAAGCAACGAACTCGAAGCATGCCTCAATCAGCACAAAATGGGAATCCTATCTGGAAATCTGTTTCTAATAAAGGAGTCCCCTCTCAAGAGGAGGTAGCTGGGCTTGGGCAGCCTATACCCCGACACCTCACCAGAACTATGTTGCTCTCTGCAAGAGCCTCAGCTCAGCTCCCACTGCCACCCATCAGGAGAGGCTAAACTTTCCCTGCGACCCATATCATGGGCTTGCTTTTGAAGAGACTGCTTCACAGCCCCTTCCACTGCAGCAAGTCTCTGTTTATGCTTGCTCTGGGTACTGTGTTCTGCTCTGTGGATCAGACTGACTCTCACAGGGCCAGATCATGTGGTTCACAGAGAGCTGCCATGATCAAGGGGTCAACATGATGGGCTGCAACCCATGGAGTTCTGTATGCCCACCCTATTTCAGTTAGCAAATTTTGCCTACAGTGCTGAGTTCAGAGGAGGTGGTTCCCAAATGCTTGTTGATTGACTAGCTGATATGGCCAGGGAATTCAGTCCTAGAACTTTGCTATGGCAACTGTGGCCCATGGACCACTGGCATCACTGGAGAGTCTATTAAAAATGCAGAATATCAGGCCCCACTGTAGAGTTTTTGAATCAGAAACTGAGTTTAATCAGATCTCCAGGAGATTTGTATGAGCACTAAAGTGGGAGGAAGCACTGGTGTACAACAGTGGCTCAGAAAGACTTTCACTGTCACCTATATATACTAGGTCCCCATTTCCTCTGTTTTTCTGAATCCAACAGTTTCCTAATCTGGTTGTATATTATTTCACCTGCACAGTGAGGTTGAGTTTTTTAGAAATTTTTTATTTCAAAACAATTTGGAACTAACAGAAGAGTCCTAAGAATAATACAAAAAACCCTTGTCAGCAGGGTAAGCCCTCACCTGATTCACCCAATGTTAGCATGTTGCCCTATTTGCTTTATTCCTCCTGCTCTATGTTTCCGCATGTTTTTTTTACTCCTAATCCACCTGAATAAATTGCAGACATGTCCTTCCTCCCCTAAATACTTCAGCATGCATTTCCTAAGAACAAGGACAGCCTCTTATATAATCACAATACAGTTATCAAGTTCAGAAATGTTAACCCAGATACAATAATATTATCTAAAAAAATAGTACATATTCAAATGTAACCAACTGTCTCAATGATGTTTTTTATGGCAGTTTTGTTTTCTATCTGGAGAGCTTTTAAAAAGTATCAATGCTTTGGCCCTAACCTCACACCAGTTAAGACCCTCTGAGGGATGGGCCCACGTATATACATTTTCAGTTTCTCCAGGAGATTCTAATATGTGGCCAGGGCTAAGAGCCTCTGTGTATAGGCTTTCTCGGAGAGCCCTGTATATCACAGGGGCCGGAACTCATGTCAGTAGAGTAAGCCCTGAATATAATTTGTCCGCTCCATGTCTCCTTTCATCTGAGTTCTGACATCACTAACTGCCTGTGAGGTTCCCTGGGCCTTTCCTCACTGTATTCTGTTGCCATGTCTCAAATGGAAACAAAGCATTTATTTTTCCATCTTGCTATTTCCCCTTCAGCTACTCAGCACAGTCCCCCTTTCTTTATGAAAAATGAAGCCTTGAATGGTATATGCTCTGTGCTCTGTTCTCCACAAACTACCTCTCACAAGTTAGCCATGTCACCTCGAAATGCAGAAGAGCAAGGCCAGATGGAAAAGGACACCAGGGATGCAGCGATCACCTTAAGGTGAGGGCCAATTTGTCTTTGGGCTGGCCGCAAACTTGGGAGTTCGACAATTGCCTTCTCATCACTAGACTGTTCTCGAATTATCTTGGCTTGGAAAGCAAGTGCCTGAGGTAGCAGATGTAGCAATCTGGGGCTATAGTGGACAAGAAGGTAATGGGCAGATGGGGAGCAATTGAAAAACTAAAGCTAATCCCCTGAGCCAGGCAGGCTTTTTGCATCTCATGAAAGAATTTGGGTCAAACTAACTGGTCAGTTTAACTGCTTTAGTGGATCTGTTCTGTTGCCATCCATTAGCAGACAAAGGGGAGCTGACCAAGAGCTCATGGCACTTAGTCTGCTGGATGCAGAACAGTCTCCCCAGCCCAGGAACAGCACTGCCGCCACCAACCCCCACCCTTCCCCACCTCCCCCAACATCTGTTGCACTGCAGCCCAAGAAAGTCAGCTTTATTCGAAAAGGCTCTAACAGAGGAGACTGAGCCCATATTTGTATGTGCTTGTGAATATTTCTGGAAGAAAGGTAAAGGTAGAAAAAGGATCATTTGGCTTCAAAGCTGCTTTGTAAAGGCCTAAAAACTGACTTGTCTGTAGTATGTATTGACATTCTTTAATATTCAAGAGAACTAGCCGACTCAGATGGATTGCTTTAACAGATGCATCTTTGCAGTTAGTCGATGACAAAATACTTGTGAACGCTTAGTGTCTTTCCTCCTTGCAGCAACTCAAGAAGTGCCAAATGAGATCATTCCCTCTGGCCCAGGACTCAAGAACATTTTGAATTGTGCTCATCCTGACTGAGAACTAAAGAATACTCCAGTTATCACTAAAGTCCAAATGAAGGGCATTTGTACGCTTGGATAACAGTTAGAAAATTCCTTAATTAGGACCCTGTCTGCCCTGTCATCACTACTTCCAATCATCTCTTTCATCAGAGAACTCCTTGTCTTATTACAGACTTTTGGTCCCTGCCAGTAAGGCAGAATGTGCTTAAATCTATCAAGTATGTGTGAATTGCACATATCTCAAATTTTCTTACAAAAAGGCCAGCTTTGGGAAATGTTTTCATAGAATATGATATTTCACATGGCTGAATTCAAGTTAATAAAGGGACTGTCTTTCACGTTAGAAATGAAAAATTGGTTAATATTCTCATGAACTGTTAATTTTCATTCTCTAGTTAATCTGCATATTAAATATAGTATATACATACATACATTTTACACATTTATACATTTTTAAATATACCTGCTTAGCTTACACACACACACACACACACTTACACATTTCAGGCTCTGTTAGCCTAAACTCAGGTTATATGTGACAATGGAGTTCAGGCACACACTAACTCAAATATCCATTCACTCGTTACTTAATCTGTATATTAAATATAGTATACATGTACATATATACATTTTACATATTTATACCTTTTAAAACATATATACTTACTCAGGTCATATGTAATAGTGGAGTTGAGATACCGACTAACTCAAATATCCTCATTCTGAATCTAACTCTAGCCCTACACCTTTCAGTTTTTTTGCCACTGCCATAGTTCGGAACCAGTAGCCTCTCCTTCTCCAATCCATCCCCCAAGTACACATCTCCCATGCTTTCAGAATAAAGCCCCAAATCCTTGGTCTGGCATACAAAGCCATCTCCACAAGCCGGTACCAAAGATTACCTCCACTACTCCCAGTCCTACACCCGGTGCTCCAGGCAAACCATCTCATTTACTGTTACATGTGCAGCAAGGCAGCCAAAACTGTTTTGCAGTGCACACTATGTGCCAGCCACTGCACTAGCTACTTCATACTGCTGTCTCATTTACTCCTTCCCATAGCCTCATGACATATATTACTCTAATTTTCCAGGTTGGGAAATGGAGGTCAAGAGATGTTAAATAACTGGCCCGAGGTCAGGCAGCTAGGACGGTGTGGTATCAGGGTTTAAAGCCAAGCAGTCTTGAGAGTCTGTCTCCGGAGCCTGCCTTGTTTACCTAGCCTGCTGAAATATGCTCTGTAGAATTTGTCCTGCATTTCCATGCCTCTGTATTTGTGTTCATGCACATATGGGGCCAACCCTTCTTCCTACTCCACCATCTCTGTCTGCTGAAATCTTGTCCAGCTGAAACAGCACCTCCTCCATGAAGCCTCCCCTGACTTCCCAGTGCTGAATTCACTCCTCTCGGCTCAGTGTTCTCACAGCTTCGCTCTAGCACTTATACTACTTTTTATCATTGTAGTTACCTGTACACGTGTTGCTTCTGCCTCCCCACCTCCACCCTCTTACAGGAAATGGACCTCACTATCACTGGGGAGCTGGAATGCTGAGGGCAAAAGAGTGCCAGTCAGGTACGTCCCCAGGGATGCAGTAGAGGTAGGCAATGGGCTAGGTAATCTCTGAAGGACTTCCCAACCCAGAGGTTCTGTGATCTTGTGTGGCAGCTTCCCAATGGCAGGGATACACTCTGTGGTGTGAAGCAGAGCAGCTGGCACGTTTCTGGGGAGCTGCTGATTTGGCAAAACTACATTATCTCCGCTGTGCATGCGGGTGAACAAGTACTGACTAGACGCTCCCTCTCAGTCTGTGTGTGTCTGTCCCTCACTGTCATGTGTAGGAAGGTGACAGTGCTATGCAGGTGGCACTCTAGAGCTGCAGTCCTTTTGCCTTCCTTCCCTGTGAAGACTGTCCCTCCGGACCCTGCGAGCTGGTGAGCCGAATGCACGTGGGTGTATCTGCAGCACTCGGTGCTTTGCCTTTCCACCCTGGGGTTGTCAAACTTGAGCATGCCCCAGAGTGACAAGAGGGCTTGTTAAGGCACCTATTGCTGGGCCCCAGCCCCAGCAAGTCCAGGGTAAGACCCAAGAATTTGCACTTCTAACAGGCTCCCAGGTGATGTGGCTGCTGCAGGTCCCTGGGCCACACTGAGAACGGCTGTCCAGACAGCTTCCCTCACAAGCAGATGGCTTCTCTCTGGTGGAATCTGAGGGACTAGTGGAGGGGCAGTGGGAGGAAAGGGCTGAACTGGAAGCACAAAGAGAGGGACTGTTTGTAGCTGCTGGCTCTAGTGAGCAGTGTGACCTTGGGCAAGTCTCAGCACTGCTCTGGGTCTCTAGTTTCCTCACAGACACAAGGACAAGGTAAAGTTGGTGATTGCTACTCTGGGTATTTCTACAATTCAGAGTTGGTCTGTTGCTCTTGTCCCCAGCCCATATTTTAATGTTGGGAAGCCAGATATCCCCACAGCACCTCCTCAAGCATCCGAGTGCTCGCTGCGGCCCCCCAGCAAGCTGGAATGGTCCACTTGCTTCAGGGTATCCTTCTACAGCCATCCCTGTATGTGGAGCCCAAAGAGCAAGTTGGCATCCTCACCTCCCTCTTGGAGACCCCCATCTGCCATTTCAGGGCATGTGTGTCTCGCATGTGCTATTTAAAAGGTACTTTTGCACAGAGATAAGGATACAGAATCCTAGAGCCAGTCTCCTGCATGTAAATCCTGGTCTAACCACTTACTGTGTAACCTTGAGAAGTTCATTAACATCTCTGGGTCTCAGTTACCCAACTCTAAAATGGAGAGAGAAATAGTACCCAGTGCATGCAAGGCGATCACTATAGTGCCTGGAACACAGTTAAGTGCTCAAAATGTTAGCTGCTGTTTCTAAAAAGAGGATAGTGGCCTTCTCTGTAACACTAGACAAGTAGGGAGGCAGAGAATATTGTGGTTGTAGGTCTTCTCCTTTGTCTACATGGCCCCCCTCACCCACTGTGGTAAATAACTAATAGTAATACCTTACACATATGTAATATTTTACACTTTCCTGAATACCATCCATTAAATCTTCTCATCCAATCTTTATACCACCATAAGGACAAGGCCAGAGTGCTTGTGTGGACCTCTGGATGGGTTGAGATGCTCCAAAAACATGTGTCCTCATGCCTCCCATGCAGTAGGCTGGCTTTCCCTGTGTGGATTTGTGCTTTTGGAGAGTAAGAGAAGGAAACATCCTGGGCTATGGGTGCTGGTTGAGGAGCCTCCAGGAAACCACTCTGGTGCTCAACCTGCCTTTTGCAAGTACACATATCAGGCCAGGGGGCTGTTTCCCATGTGGCCTTGTTGTCTATGTTCAGTACAAGCATTACCAGTCCCCAAACATCCAAAGGATGTGAACGGAATGATCCGAGGACTTTTTATAACAAACAAACCAGAGAGATGTTCTGGGCTTTTCATCAGGTCTACGTATTAGCCCAAGGAAACTCAGCCCAGCAGTCTATCTACCAATTACACTTCTCATTCAGGTGAAATCATGACGACATCTCAGGCTTTGGTATCAACGCCATACTCAGCTTAATCAGAGATCAATGATCAGAGAGGAATAAAGCACAGGAGACTTACTTGCTGTGGTGATTAATAATCATTTGTTTCTTTACCAGAAATTGCACAGGGCTTCTAGACTTCAGCAATTTTGCTCCCCTGCTCTTTCCTTGCCTCCATGCTTCTGTCATCTGTGACTCCACTGGAAATAGGGGACAAGAGCAGGCCCTCTATTTGGTGTCTGTTGTTTGACTTACCTGATCCTTCTACTGTGGACAGTCCCTTACTGTTATCTCGAAGACCATAGAGTGAGGCAAACTGATCTTGCTCGCACTGCTCTAACGACACTGGACTTCCTACTGTTCCTTAAACTGGCCAGGCCATAGGGCCTTTGCACCTGCCATTCCCTCTGACTTGGTATACTTTTTGGGGTGGGAGAAGGGGCACTCTTGCTTCCTCTCTTCTCTTATTCAAATGTCATCTTCTCAGTGAGACCTTCCATGACCATCCTATTTTAATACTGCCCTTCTCCTCTTCCTTATCTGTCACCTTCTAATATACTATATAATTCCCAATTATTTTATTTGTATTCTCCCTCTCCCTCACCCTTCTTCCCTGCTCTCTCCCTCTCTTTCTCATTCCCTCACTCCTCCCATCCCAAAAGGCAGGGATATTTTTAACTTATTATTTTAAAATAATTTCATTGAAATTTTTTTCCTCTGGAGGACAGAGTTATATTTTTATTTCTTTTGTAGCTTCTATCACAAAACTGAATATTTATAGCTTACATTTCTATAAAACTTCAAAAGCAGACTCCCATTCAGATTCTTTGAGACACATTATTATTGGGTCTCATTATAGATGAGGAAACTGAGATTCAGGAAGTACAGCAGATATTGTCAAGGCCCTGTCCAATCCTTTCAGCATTTATCATTTCTGTGTGCCTGCCGACTTACTTTCAAACTGCCTACAATTTGATGGTTGATGGTTTGATGAGTGTATACACATGTCAAAATTGATCAGGCTGTACACTAAGATTTGTGCATTTTATTATGTGTACCTCATTTAAAAAAAAAGAACTGACTGACATAATTTTAGACTCTCCAGGAAAAGTAAACACAGCACAGAGCATTGCCATATACCCTTCCCCCAGCTTCCCCTAATATTAACACCTTACATAATAAGGGTAAAAGTATTGAAAGCTGGAAATTAATATTGATACGATTGTATTAACTAATGTAGGGACCTTATTCAAATTGTCCCAGATTGTGCACTAATGTCCTTTTTCTACTCCAGGACCCAATCCAGGACCTCATGTTGTATTTGCTGCCTTGTCTCCTTAGCTTCCTCTGATCTGTGACAGTTCTCAGTCTTTGTCTCTCATGACCTTGACAGTCTGACAAATCCATGCCAATTATTTTGTAGCATTTCCTTCAATCCAGGTTTGTCTGATATTATCTCCCTCTTAGATTAAGGGTGTACATTTGAGGCAAGGACACTGCAGAAGAGAAGTTCTGGAGGGCAGGTTTTTTTGTTTTTTTTTTTAACTATTTGTCCACTGTAGTATCCCCGCTTGACTGGAACAGGGCCAGACATGGGATGTGCTCGGTACTTGTAAAGACAAAGGGGCCAGACCACCAGGCACCCACCCTCCTTTCTGGATATGGGAAGATTGTGTTCTGTGGAATATTACAGAAAGTCTTCATTGGAAACCTCTTGAGGCTTTGAGGAAGGGGAAGGTAAGACAGCTGGGGTAAGTGAGAGACGCCTACAACAAACTAAATGGTAACAGGCAAAGGAGCCCAAGTAGCACATGGCCCAGAGAGGCGGGGGGTGGGGGCAAAACAGTGTAACACTCAGACAAAACGATAGCATGATTTGATTTTTTACTTTAAAAAATAATAAAATCCTCCACTCCTGATACAGACTGTATTCCCTCAAAATTCATATATTGAAACCTAATCCCCAATGAGATGATATTTGGATATGGGGCCTTTGGGAGGTGATTAGATCATGAAAGTGGAGCCCTCATGAATAGGATTAATGCTCTTATCAGAAAGCACCACCACAGAGCTCCTTTGCCCCCTGAGATTATAGCAGGAAGATGGCCATCTACAAACCAGGGAGAGGGCCTCACCAGAAACCAATCTTCCAGTGCCTTGATCTTGGACTTCCCAGCCTCCAGAACTGCAAAAAAATAGTTTTTGTTGTTTATAAGCAACCCAGTCTACAGTATTCTGTTACAGCAGGCAGAACAGACTGACATGCCCCAAAGAAAACTCATTACCTTACACATGTAAGTGGCTCGGTCTATAGGCTCTGAAGCCAGACGGCCTGGATTTACCAGTGAGGTAATGATGAACAAATCTTTTAACTTCTCCGGGCCTTGCTTTCCTCATCTGTAAAGTGGACATACTGTTAATATTAACAGAAAAGGCTTTTTCTGAGGACTGATAAGAGATAATACACGTGAGGCGCTCAGAGCCATATCTGAAATACGGTAAGCACTCACTAGGCATTATTACGCAGATTTCTCTATTTTCCAGAATACTATCCAACAGATCATCTCATTAGATATTCAAAGCAACCCCTTAGGGGCAGAGACTATTTCATTGACTAATAAGGAAATTGTGGCTTAGAGAAGTGAAAGGATTTATCTAAAGTCTCCTAGGGGCTGAGTGAGAGAGCTGGACTAAGACACAGGTCATTTGTTTCCTATTCCAGTGCTGTTTCTATACTCCACTAGACATTTAGTATAGTCTCACCAAATTGCCAATAGTCACAGAATGAGAATTTGGTCTTAGGTTTACCTCTGAGCATCGACTTCTTTTGGTTGCCGGATAGGATCTGGGACACTGTCAGCCTTCTAGGATCTCACAATACAAGTGAGAGAGTACTAAGAGAGTCCAACAAGTCTCTCTGGAACAGTGGGTGCACTGACAATCACAGGCAGCTTCTGCCCTAAGACTTCCAGGATGGTTGTTTGGACCATGGAAAGCATTTTTCAGGGGAAATTTCACCGTAAGCAGGGGTAAGCCCCAAGTCAGCCTACCAAATATATCAAAAGCAGAGCACTCCTACTGCTACAGAGCCCAGTCCACAGGTTTTACAGTGGCAGGGGAAGAGGAGAGCGAGACAAGTCTGGAGAGGCAGACCCAGGCTGGATTCTGTCAGGCCTTGATGGCCCAGGAAGAAAGTTGGATCTTATTCTGAGTGTTATGGGAAGCTACTAGAGGCTATTAAGCCAAAGAATGATATTATATGATTTACAACTTTAAAAGAACACATAGATGCTACGACAGGGAACCATGTAGAGTATGATTTTATAGTTAGACAGAACTGGGCTTGGATCTCAACTCTTCCTCTTCATAAATTGAATCTCTTCTGTTTGTTGGGGATAATAATAGCATTCACCTCACAAGGCTTGAGTGAGGAGTACAGTAGACAATGTATGTAAAGTGCTTAGCCCAGTCCTACTTAGCCATAGTAGGTGCTCAGTATATGTTAGCTGCAAGTAGTAATAGTAGAAGGATGAAGAGGAGTAATAGTAGTAGCAGTTATATTGAGTATTATAGTCACTAGGGATTATTATGAGAAAATACACAGGATGTGGTCCAGATCATGTATTGGGTCAATGCTGGTTGAAAGGACTTCTTTTTGGACTCCTAAGACCAAACACACTGATGGAATCTCTGGGTGCAAGGCAAATAGATAGGAAAGATCTGTCTGGGGTTGCTGCCAACTCATTATGGGAATTTCTCTGTCTCTTCTTCCAAGCCCAGGATGTGCTCTTGCCACTGGCTATGTCCCTACACAGAGCAGTATCTGGCCATAGAGTAAGATGGCAGTGAAGGCATGGAAAAATCAGCATTCTTTCCTAATTCTTTGTGTCAACTCCCACAGTCCCAGAAAGTTCATTAATTCAAAAGTTTCTGAGCGCCTCCAATGTGCTAGTGCAGCACTGGGCCATGCCATTTCTCCAGCAACAGCCAAGTCAGCGGCATCATGGGGACGCCCCCTGGGCCTGCTCACCGCCTTACACTGTGGGGCATGCAACACGGCAATTGGGATAAGCCAGGTACCAAGGCTTCCGGTCACTGCTTCGGCTTCTTCTTCTTGGATTCTGGTTTAGCTTTTCCTTGGCCTGAACTACATGAGGTTATTAATTACCTTCTAGCCAGTGGGGGCAGGCTGGGATGCCAGTGTGGCATGTGGTCCTGCACGTGCTCTGTGCTGCAGACAGACCATGCCCAGAAAGTGGCAATGACGCAAAAGGGTTTCTCTTCTGGCATGCTCCTGAACTCTACAGTCTTGTTTGGCCACACCCAGTTCTGACAGTCCCAAAGCTTGTCTGCTCCTGGGAACAGATGACTGCACAGATATTACATGCCCTCTTGGCAAAGGGAGTTGTGCCATGCCAACCCATGCTTAGTCTGTCTGGCTCTGAGGTAAGTCTGCTGTGCCAGAATTATGGCAGGAATGACTGGAAACAAAGCCAGGGTGCTACCTAATTCACGTGCCACTTTATCCTGCTATTGTTTGTTACTCAAATCTTTGGCATTGACTTTCATTTATTCATTCATTCATTTGATCATTCACTTATTCTACATTTACTGAGTGCCAACTCTTTGCTGTGAAAGGTGATGGGGTCGCAGAGGATTTTGTCCCTACCAGCAAGGAGCTTCCATTCTAATGTGGAAACCTGAATCATTCTCATTAAAATACTATTTCTCCCATCCAAAAAATTAATGAAACACTTTCTCTACCCTATTGCCCCCTCCAGATACTACTACTACCCCACTGCTGTCCTCCTCTTTGTGTTAAAACCTTGAAGCAATTGTTTATACTCCCTGTCTCCAAATCCTCTGCTTCCATTCTCTCTTGACTTCACTCTAATCACTGTTCTAATCAAGATTACCAGTGAACTACACGTTACAAAATCCAGTGGTCATTCCTGTCCTCATTTCACTTGAGGTCTCTGCACTGTTTGATGTACGTGACCACTCTCTCTTTCTTGAATGACTTTTTTCTCTTGGCTTCCAGGAAACCACATTCAATTGGTTTTCCTCCTCCTACTCTGACTGTTTCTTTTCAATCCCCTTGGCTTATTGCTCTTCAACTTAATCTCTAGACTTTGGAGTGCTTTAAGTCTCAGTCCTCAGGCCTCTTCTCTTTTCTATCTGCACTTACTTTCCAGGTGATTTCATCTAATCTCATGGCTCCCAAAGTTCTATCTCCAGGCCAGACCTCTCCCATGAAACTCCATGTCTCTACATCCACCTCACACTTGGCATCTCTAGTTGAATGTCTAATAGGTGCTTCAAATTTATTAAATTGAAAACTAAGCCCTTGATATTTCCCCCTAAAGCCTACTCTTCCCACAGTCCTTCCTGTCTCAGTTAAATGGCAACTCCATTATTCTAGATGCTCAAGTCAAAAACCGTGGTGTCATCCTTGACAGTGCACTGTGTCTCATGCCCAACATACAGGCTGTCAAGCGTCGTGTATACTCTCTCAAAATACATACAAATTATGACCATGTCTCAGTGATCTTCCTATCACTGCCACTTCTATCACCGTTCTCCAAGCCACTATCATCTCTCACTGGTATTACTGCAGTAGCCTCCTAGCTAGTTGTCCTCCTTCTACCCTTTTTCCCCTTCAGTTTACTGTCAACATTGCAGATACAGTGAACCTATTAAAATCTAAGTCAGACTAGGTTACTCTCTGCTACAAATTTTTCAATGATACCTCTTCTTAGAGTCAAAGCCAATGCTCTTACAATGACCTTTAAGGTTTCACTTTATCTGCCACCCTATTGTTTCTCTGAATTTATTTCCTACCACTCTTCCCCTTGTTCTCAACTCTCCAGCCATCCTGGCCCCCTTGCTGTTCCTTAAACACACCCGGTATGATACAGCATTGGGGCCCTTGCAATTACACTCTTCTCTGCCTTGAATGCTCTACATCCAGATAGCTGCAGATCTAAGTCTCTTACTTCCTCAGGTCTTTATTCAAGATTCACCTTTTCGGGGCACTCTATCTAAAACTTTCTTCTCTCCCCCCACCAAAAAAATCGTTATCTCCATTTTATGCTTAATTTTTCTTTTCAGTACTTACCAGTATCTTACATATACCTTAGTCTGCTCAAGCTGCCACAACAACATAACATAGACTGGGTGGCTTAAACAACATAAATTTATTACTCACAGTTCTAGAGGCTGGGAAGTCCATGATCAAGGTGCCAGCCAGGTAGGTTTCATTCTAAGGCTTCTTACCTTGCCTCATAGGTGGCTGTCATCTTGCTGTGTGGTCACATGATCTCTTTTTGTGTGGGCTGGGAGAGATGGGATGGGGGGGAGAACAAGCTATCTGGTGTCTCTTCTTATAAGGGCACTAATCTCATCCTCATGACCTCATCTAATCCTAATTACTTCCTAAAAGCCCATCTCCAAATATCATCACATTGGTGGTTAGGCTTCAACATATGAATTTTGGGAGGACACATTTAGCCCATAGCTATATATGTACATATATAGTATATAACTATATTACATGTCACTATATACTTTACTGATCTTATTTACTGTTTGTCTAGAATGGAAGTTTCCTAAAGGTTAAGAATTGTGTTTATCATGTTCACTATTTTAATCCCTGTGATTTGAGTAGTATCAGGTACACAGTAGGAGCTCAGTAAGTATTTATTGAATAAAGGAATTAAATAAGTAAAATTATTACAGCTGTGATAGTACTAAGAAGAAAATCAACAATCTGATAGATCAGAAACAAGGCTGCCGACCTTGGCTACATATTAAAACGACCAGGGGAACATTTAAAAATACAGATAACCTGAGACTCATTCCCAGGGATTCTGATTTACTTGGTCTAGAAGGGGCCTGGTCATTTTTTTAAAATGTTCTCTGGGTGATTCTTAATGTGAAATGAGGGCTGAGAACCAATGAGTCTGAGGTTAACAAGAGGGACGTGAACTGATGAGAACCTAATCATCAGTATAAAGGGAAGGCCTCAGTGAATGATACCATTCTAGGGTGATATCATCTCAGTGGAAGCCCAAAGGACAAAAGGAAGCATGGGGAAGTTGGAGCAGAGGTGAGATTCAACTCCTGATGGTGGGAGAAACAAGAACAAAGGCACTGGAGAAGGAATGAGCTAGTTGTGTTCTCACAACAGAAGGCCAGCATGGGTGGTACAGAGTGGGCAAGGGGAAGAGTGGAACAATTGGGTTTGGAAAGATATAAGGGGCCAGACTAGGCAAGGCCTTGTAGACCATAGGAAGGAGATTGGACTTTACACTACATGAGATGTGAGCCATTAAACAGTTTTAAGGAGGGGAGTGATGTGCTTTGATTTACTGTTTTCTAGAGATTGCTCTTGCTACTACTGTGTGGAGGGCATGAGTGAAAGTCGGGAAATAACTTAGGAGGCTATTGTGATAGTCTAGGAGGGACTTGATGGTTTCCTAAACTAGGCTAATGTACCTAATGTCTCTTTCTATTTAGGCAGCAGAAGCCTCAGAGAGGTATGCAAATCCATTCTGTTCAGATAAACACACACTCCAGGCTTCTGTTTTCTGGAAAACTTACCGAAGCTAAGATTCTGCATAGATTGCTAATTCTGGGATCAGTGTTTCAGTGGCTGGAATATGTGGGCTGCAGACTGCCCTGGGGACAAGGGTCTATGGATCAGTAAATGGGAGAGATGCTTTCTAACTAGAAAATAATACAATGATTAAGGGGCTTAGAAAAAGTGATAGCAGCATTCATTCATCAAAATGAGCCCCACTAACCCCCAGCACTGGCTCTTTTATGATTTCTAGAGGAGAGAGAGAGAGACACTGACTGGCTCTGTGTTCTCAAGGGAGCTTATAAATTAAAGAAGGAGATCAACACATGAACACAAACAGAAGTAACACAAGATATAATGAGCCAAGTATTCAAAGGGAGATATAAATACAATCAATAATTGCTATCATTTATTTAGCACTCAGTTTATACTGAACAGTGTGTTGGGTGTTTTACATTCATTCTCATTTAATCTTCACAACTCTATGGAATAGGTAATAGTAATCTGATTAACCATGATGGTGATGTTGAGAGAAGCTAATGTTTATTCAGTGCTTCATATAAGCTAGGCATTGGGTTGGTGTTTTGACATATCTTCTACAGACACATCTTCACTCTATCGATGAGGATAATGAGGCCCAGAAAGGATACATGATTTATCAGAGATCACAGAGCTGGGCAGGCACAGCTCTGATATTCAAACACAGGTTGACTCCCAAGTCCAGGAGCTTAAAAACTGTTTCAGAAGCTAATAGCAGGAAGCTCCCACCTTGTTCTGGAAAGTGCATGTGTGCAGAAAGGAAGATCCCATGGAAGAGGTAAGGTGGGAAGATGAGAAAAGAGGGACCTATTTAGGGCCCAGCAAATGGCCCCACTGGGGTGCATGATGGGGAGCTGGGGCTCAATGACAAGGCAGTTCTCTTTTCCCTTCTTGCTCCTAATCACTTCACCTGTGCTGGCCAGGTCTAAGCCTCCCAATGAGCCTGTCACTCAGAGCTTGATCTTGGGGTGCTTTGGTTCTCCTAAGGACCCCAGAAGCTCCACTCTAAGGAAGGACAAGGTATAGATTTTCAAACTCGAGCCATGATAAGTAGGGAGCTGGCAGCTCCCTCTTTAGTTCTTTATTTGAATGAAGCAGCCCTTGGCATGTAGAACACTGACAAGATCCAAAAAGGACAGGGAATCCAGAGGAACCAGCAACCAGCACCCAACACAACATCTCAAGCCAGCGAAGAAAGTTTATCATGCAATACTGCTTATAACAGCAAAAATTTGCCAATGATCTAAATGTCCATGAACATTGCATTGATGAGATAAATCAGGAAACATCACAGAAAAGAATACAAAGTTGTTAAAAAAGATAAGGTAAACAGTACGTTCTGATAAGGAAAGATGTTTCCAAAAGATTGGAAATAAGAAAAGCTGGTCACACAACATTCTCTATAGTATGATCCCATTTAAATCACATATCTGTGTTCATATAGGCACAAAATCACTAACCACTGTTATCTGGTAGAGTATCAGCACAAAGAATTACAAAGAGATTTTCACTTTCTAATTTGCATACTTCTGCATGATGTTGACCTTTACAACAAGCTGGTATTACTTTTATGATTGGAAAAAAGCTATAATACTTTCCATTTTATTAAACAAAAGGTACCATCTTAGATCATCCTTCATCCATCCCATGTTTGGTAATCATTGCCTATCTTAGATTCAGCAGAGTATCTGAAATTGTCTCCTATAACTTTCTCATGAATGAACTAAGGCAAGGCAGCAACATATTAACCAGATTACAACACGTCAAATGAAGTGGCAACTGATTAAAGAATTTTACTCAAAGCATAGGTGGCAACTGACAGAAAAGTCTCCAGGAAAAAGCCATAGGGCATTTCCACTTTTCTAATAACTTGGATAACACAGAAAATGTATTTACCACGTCTGAAGATGACGAAGAGCTGGCAGGGATGTCAAGTAGTTGAAGAACAAAACTGAGATTCAAAATAAACTCAGATGGGCTGGAACATAGGGCTAAAATTTTTAAAAAGGGTAAAATGTATAAGATAAAGAAAAGTCCTTAATTCAACTTCTAAAAGTCAATTTTGTGAGGTCAGAGTAAGGGAAGTTTGGCTTGGCAGCAGCTCACATAAAAATTAACAAATAACCCAAAAAAGATCTAGAGTTTGAGTTGGCCCATCGCATAATTTGAGCCAACAGTCTAACAGAAGTAAATTATTCAGCTGTGAAAAACAGGACAATTTTAGGTTACATTAATCAAAGTATGGTTTTGAGATCCCAGAATGTAATTGTCATGCTGCAGTCTCTGTTTCCTATTGGCGTCTCCTTTTCAATTGTAGGCACCACATTTTTAACAGGATCATTGAGAAAATGGCACAAGTCCAGAGGAGGGTCACAAGATTGACAAAGGTTTTAGAAACAATCCCATAACAGGAGTGGCTCTTGAAGGGGCGAGAGACATGGGGCCTGAAAAAGAGAAACATCAGGGGATATACAAGATACCCACCCGCTGTCAAATCTCAAGTACCTTTCTAAGGAAGGTATGCACTTATTCTGGGTTGCTCAGGTGACAGAACTAGGACTCCTGCCACCCTGACCTTGAAAGGGTCCTGCAAGAGGCTGAGCAGGCTGGTCAGGAAGTGCTTTTAAGTGAGGCCTGGATGAACAGATGCCCGGTGGCAGAATCACATTAACTGGGTCCCTTTCAGCTCAATGAGACGACATCTCTTCCCCCTATTCTCCCTGCCATAGCTTCTACTTCGGGTCCTCCTGTGGACCAATGAGCACCCCCTCTGCAGTCTACAGAGTGGTAAGAACAGCTCCAACAACTGCTGGGGCTGCTGCCCCTTGTCTGTTACTGTTCAAGGCCTATGGGGGCAAAACCCACTGCTTACAGGAGGGCCAAATGGTTGACATCAGTCAGATTACGTCCCTCCCTGGACAAGATCCTCCCGTGGCTTTCCAGGTCACTCCCTGTAAATGGCAGTCATCACACTGGCCTACAAAGCCCTAAACCACCTGCCCCTGGAGCCTCTCTGACCTCCTACCCTATTACCCTTCCCCTCGTACACTCCACTACTGCTACATGGGGTTCTTGGCTATTTCTTAAATGCCAGGCATGTTCCTAACTCGGGGACTTTACTCTTGCTATTCTCTCTGCCTGGAACATTCTTCCCTGACATACTTCCTTGAGGGCTGGACTCAAAGGTCCCCAGGACAGGCCTTTCCTGAACACCCTCTTTGAAACTGTAGGCCTTGCAGGCTTCCCTCCCCTGCTACTCCCCACCATTTCAGAACTGTTATCATCCCACATTAAGGATTTTCCCCCCATAGGACTTAATGTTATGTAACAGCATATTTTACGATTTTATTTTGTTCTCCTACCTCCCTCTATTGGGCTTCACGTTCCTGAAATGCAGGGATCATGCCTTTTCTGATTTTTGTTGAATCTTAGCTGCTGGAACATTCACTAGCACATAGTAGATGTTCAGTAAAGGTTTAATGAAATGCCCCTGCCCCTCAAATCCATGCTATTTTCTGCAGTCTTGATTTTCTCAACACATGAAATTTCAGACTTAAGAACCAGATCACAAAATAATAACAAGGAATTGTGTCTTAGCAGTAAGATTTGGGGTGACTTTCTTTATGTTTCTGAATTTCCCCAACTTTTTATAATGTAGTCATATTGCATTAATGATAACTTGACCATAATAGTTGCAGCAGCAAACATCTAGTGGGTGCTTACCACATGTCAGCCATTGTGGTAAGCACTTTACTTGCATTAATTCATTTAATCTTCACTATAGACCTTTTCAGTTGGCACTAGTATTATTCCCATTTTACAGACCAGGAAACTGAGAAACAGGGAGGTGATATGACTTGTTCAAGGTAACACACCTAATGCCAGGCAAGCTCCAAAGCCCATGTTATTACATTCTGATTTCACTGTAAGATGAAACTTGGTGATGATTATGACAGGTAACATCTCTTGAGTACTAATCACATGTCAGGCACTGTGCTAAATGCTCAAAACATATCACCTCCTTTAATGCTCCAAACAGCCCTATGAGGTGGGGACTATTATTATGACCATTTTACAGATTAGCCCTCCCGTAGTGTAATTGACCAGGCTCAGTGTCACACTTGGACTATGCTATGGTTTTATGAGATGCATGCTTTGATTCTGTCTTCTGCATTCCAGCCAAGTGGAGAAGCTGGAGAGGCAATGACCTGCCAGTTACTACTTGAACCTCCAATTCCATATAGATTGGGCTTCCATCACCCATGATTTCAGCCCTTACCTGTGCTGTTGTCCCTGTCTAGAATGTCCTTTTTCTTCCCTCTGCCAAACCAACCCTACCCATTTTTTCCAAAGTCCAGAGCAAATGTGCAACTCCCTCCAGGAATCCTTCCATGATCAGCCCTGTGGACCACAGTCTCTCATCATACAGTCTATACATTTCATGCAGCCCTGGTCGCCTTTGGCTCTGAAGTGTTGGCACTCTCTCCACTCATATAGTCCCTCTTCCTCAGTTCAATTATAGCTCCTGGAGGCAGCTAGGCTTTGAGCTCCTTGGCATGCTCTGAATAACATCAGTTTGCACATAGTAGGTGCTCAATAATTATTTTGCTGATTTCATAATGATGCTATACCCTCATATTTATAACATTTTCTCTGTTCAAAGTGCTCTCCATATGTTACCTCACTTTTGCCTCATAGCAGCCCTGAGAGATACAAAAAGCAGATCTTATTTTTCTCACTTTAATTGTTAAGGAAATCAAGGGCCATGGAACTTAAGTAAGTTGTCTCAGATCACCCATCTGAGAATTGAGCCCAGCCCTCTAGACTTTGAGCCCTAGATTAGATTCTTTGCACTAGACCACACTGATTCTATGGGAAGGCACCGCTGGCTGGGAGCAATGCTAATAACAGTCCTATAAAGACATTGTCTTGATTCTATCACTGGAGCAAAAGCAATAAAGAGCACCAAGAGGCAATAACCACAGTTGAGATTGGGAAGGCAGGCAAATTCATATACTCTTGGTGAGAAGTGCCTGGAGCTTATCAGATGGGTGGTGATGACTCTGTTACATTCTTCGTGAGGAAGGCGTTAAGGAGTGAACCAAATGCTGTCCTCTGTGCAGGGCAGATTAGCTCAGCCCTGAGCAGCAGGAAGGCAGCCTAGCAGGCAGCAGGGTGAATGTGAGCAAGCACAGGGTCAAGATCCAGTTCTGCTACAAGCTCGCCATGTGACCTGGGAGAAGGTACCTAACTTCTTTGAGGCTGCACTTCCTCACTACAAGACATCAATTTACAAGGTCCCGCCCCACCTCAATGTTCTACAGATCCATGACCGAGGTCGCAAAGTGATGATCCATGGACCAGAGTTGGGCCATGGACATATTTTCTTCGGACCGAATAGTATTGAAAACTTTTTTGATCTGATAACCAACATTTAAAAGTCAGAAGATTTCACATCCATATTCGGATTTTCAAGCTCTCTAGATAAATCAGGAGATCTAGCAATATTTAAAAATTGGAAGACTTCACATAAAATTTGATGTCTAATCTTTCTAGAAAACAAGATCTGGACACATGGGTTTATTTTTCCCATCTTTTTACCTACAGTATGGTGTGTTAGGCTGTGATAAGCACCATGGGGAAAATATAATGGAGTTCTGAATTAGTGGGGGTGGGGCAGGGGATCCTGCAAGGCTCACAGCTTACAGAGAGTGCTCTGAGGCCTCGCTGACAAGGTGACCTCATTGCCACAGGTCCACAGTGGACTGGAGCCCAGGAGTGGCTGCCCCCTTCAGATAGAGCATGTGAGTGAAAGGTGCAGAGGTGCTAATATCCTCAACAAACCAGTGGAAGAGTAAAAACAGTGATGTTTATTGATGTGCATCAAAACAGAGTTTTAAGTTTTACGCCTTCATTTCACAAAGGCAACACAAGAGTTTCAAATGGCAAAATAAGTACCAAAGTCTGGAAGAAGGAGAAGATGAAGTATGTATGCAAAGCCCTCACTAACCAAGAGCAACTAAACACCTCAATAAACCCAGATGCGTTTTCTGTCTAATGGGGTCAAATGCAGTTAGCCTGACACCTGTAACAATACTTCTCATTTGCCCTTACATCTCAGACCAGAGCCATTACATGGTATTAGAACTCATTCTAATTAGAGAACAGCCAACACTGTCGACCCAAGCTTAGCCAGGGAAAGGTGGGGAGATAGGAGAAATAGATTCTTATCCATTCTCTTGCTGGTCATTTCTTCTTGTCTGGAATGGAACTTGACAGATTATTTCTGGGGGGACTAGTATTTCCAAAATGGAAGATGGTATCCTCTAGTGTGTTTCAGACAGTTCTCACCATGACCAATAGTAGGAAGTACATTTGACATTCACGTAACGCATATCCTTACTGAATTTTATATATATAATAAGTATGCAGCAAACACTTCTTGAAGCAATACTTATCCTTACTGCATGCAGTGCACACTGTGTTCTCCTACTCCATTCAATTTTTTGTTTTTTAATGCTTGTCACTACCCACTAAATTGATTTCCCAAGCAGTAGGTAAAAACTGGCACGTTGAAAACACTACTTTAGATCAGTGGTTCACACATCGGGCCCCACATCAGAATCCTTTGGAGTCCTGATTAAATACATATTCTTGTGTTCCATTCCAACCCTGTGGAATCAGAATTTCTTCAGGGTGGAGCCCAGGAATCTGTATTTTTCCACAAAGGACTAGCCATATGCTGGCCTGAAGGATACATAGCTCTCCTCAGCACACAGAATCAAGGAGCATCAGTAGTAAAAATTATTATCAAATGCCTACTTCATACCAGTGCTACTGGCACCAGAGCTTCCCATTCATTATCTCACTGAAATACTCACAACCACCCCACTTTATAGATGAGGAAACTGAGGCTGAGAGAGGTTCAGTAAGCTGTTGAAAGACCTACCCAGAGAGGTTAGGGAAGTGGCGGGACTGTCATTCACTGGGGGTCTGGTCCTACCCTTACTGACCTGACCCCTCCCAGCCTCTCCCCTCTGTAGTTCCGGGGACCTTGGGCCTGTCCTGAAGTGTTATTTGCCAATTCAAATTCTGGGTCACACACCGAGAGGGTCCAACCACCAGCAGCAAGGAGCAGGCATAAAAACAATACTTCACACTTACATCAAGTTTTACTGTTTCCCAAGCATATGTGTGGCTATTTTCTCCACATTTATACCTTTCTGAGATCCTGTGAGGCAGGAGAGGCAGATAAAAAACCAAGATCCAAAAAGTAGTGACTTCTCCAAGGTCTCCCAGCAAGCTCACAGCCATGCTGCCCGACTCTGCTTCCAGGAGGCAGGAGGCAGGCTCCACCACTACATTCCCACTGGCTTTCTCCCAGAGTTCCCAGCTCCACCCCATTGCAAGTCTATCTCCCTTTAACGCAGGAGAGGAACACATGACTTGCTTTCTGCCTCCCTCCCTGCAGGATTTACCATCAAGTTCTGAAATGAGCACATGCCGTATACACACTGCCTGAGGGATGGGTTGCCCCGAACCTCCTCTATAGGGAAGTGCTGAGGACTGGCTGCATTTCTATTTTTGCTGTGCAATTTGTAAAAAGTCTTGCACTGTGTTTCAAAGAAAAATAATGGATTCCATGATGAAAGGAAAAGGCCCTGTCCCTCCCCCAGAGGCTAAAGGCCACCAGGCACTAGCGAAGGAGCCTTTGGAAGTCTCTACCGAGAAAACTGCTGAGCTGCAAGAAACCTAGGTGGACTATACCAATCTTCTGCCATGGCAGAAAGGGGTTGGGGGGATGAATGACCCCCAGTTAGCCTCCTCAGCTGAGGCCCTCCTTCTGTTGAGAACATCCCCTCTATTTTTACCACAGAGAGGGGTGTTGTTTGCCATGTGTAGGTATTTATGTAACAAATGACTAGCTATTTGTCTAACACTGTATCCATTCTAATATTTTCTTCACCCTTTCCCATTCACTAGGCAGGTCATTTTTTCTCCTCTTAACTCCAGAGGCAAGTCTTACACACACACACACACACACACACACACACACGTGCACACCACACACACACACATGTGCACACACACAAGCATGCTTGGTGAAAATAAAAGCAAGATACTCTCTCCTAGTCTCAGTTTCCCCATCTATAAAGCAAAAGGGTTGAACCAAATGGTCTGTTCAGTCCTTTCTCTGGTTCTAGGATTCTGATTAAGTACTTGGGGAAAGACCCAAGCATGGCCTGCAAACTTGTGAGACAGGCTCTGTGCGTGAAGGGGAAACTGACTTCAAATTGTGTTTCAAATACTCATCTTTTGTCAAAGGGGGTCAAAAAAGTGGGATAAAGAAAAAAAATCTAATAATTATGCCCATGAGCATGCTAACCTCTTAACAGTGAGGATTCTTCTGCCTTACCCTCTCTTGCTTTATTTTTCCTTCTCTTTATGTGCCCTCAGGGCTGCAAAGCCTGCCTTGTCAGTTGCCCCTTTCTTGTGTGTCAATTTCTCTTCCCAAGTGAAGGCGTCGGGTGCAAGCCAGCCCTGTAATAGCTGAGGTTCCATTCCCAGAGAGCTTCGAGCTAATGCCATTCTCACCTCAGTGGAAGCATTCCACTTGACGTCAAAAAAAATTGGAAAAGGTATTACATTTGCTTTATGACTGCAACTCCCTTTTAGTTCGGTGAGGCTGGCTTAGGATTTGATGGTTTTACAGATTTCAATATCAAGAAAGTAGAAAATATCTCAGCTTTTTAATTTATATCATCACTCACCAAAGGGGCTCCTTCCCTGGGGGTCGCTAACTAGATCTGCTCTCACTGCTGCTTGCCGACAGAGTGCATGCCCCTCTCCTCCCTGCTTCCCGGAGCTGGGTTCAGGACAATAAGCTTGCACAGGGAAACACTCCCGGGTATTTCAAAGAAGAAACCAAAGGAAATGACGGTATTCTTACTCTTTTGCAGTAGGGCAGAGAGATTCAAGTCAAACTGCCTGCGTTTAAATCCAAGTTACTGAATTGCCTGGATCTCAGTTTGCTCACCACCAAATGGGAATGATGCTAGACTATACCTCCTAAGGGTACTGTGGGGATTAGGTGAGTAAAATGCGCAGAGCAATGTCTACCGCGTGCTAATATATCTCAGGAACTGTTGGTTTTGCTATTATTCCCCTTGGCCAAACTGGTCTTTCAGCTTGCTGACATTTAACAGTCTGCATTTTCTGGCCATCTCAATTCACCAGAGGACTGAAAGCACACACGAGAACTGGGGCTGAGCTGAGGTTCACCTTGGAGCCATTCAGGTGCATCAGAATTCCCCATTTTCCTGTTCATTTATTTATCCACTCAACAAATATTTACTCATCACTTATTACAGAGCAGGCACTGCACTAGATGATGAAGATTTAATAGTAAGCAAGACAAAGTACCTGCATAAAAGAGTTAATGCTCTGGAAGTAGAGACAGGGGAACAGACCAAAAAGAAATACTGTGAATGAGACAGGAATGTGCTTCTGTGCTCCAGGGATAGAAAGTCAGCGTGGCTGGGGTTGGGAGCAGGGCATCAGAGAGGGTGATATGAGATGAAGCTGCAGAGGAAGGCAGAGGAAGGCAGGGGCCAGACCATTCAAGCCTTGTGGACCAAGTAAGGAGTTGTGCTTTCACTCTAAGAACATTGGGAAATAAATGGAAGATTTAGGCAAAGGATCAATATACTCAAATGTTTAAGCTCTTGCTGACTGTTGCATGAAGTTCAGATTGTTGGGGGCACGGCTGTCCCTATTTTATACAGTGTCTTTGTGTGAATTACAAAAAGGACACCCCTTCCTCCAGTTAAAAAGAAAAACTAGGTTAGTCTTTTAATTTATCAACCAAGGGAGTTAGCCAGACAGCAGCTGTGTGCACATACATCCTTTCTCACTTAAGCATTTCTTGTAATTGTAATAAATGTACCATCAACAGCACTTTGTACCCCACTGTTCCACCCCCACCTCCCCATGAAGGAACTGTGGGTAGGAGGGATGGCACTTTAGACTGAGATTGATGAGTGGTGAGTGAGAGAAGTGAGTTCAGGAAACACCAGGGCTTGGGCAGGACACAGCCCACTTATGTGTGCCACTGAGTGTGTGCACCTGTGTGTGTGTGCTCTCTGGAGTGTACACAAGACCATGTGTACTGGTGCAGGTTTATGTAGGAGCAGGCTCTCTTCTGTGCTCTCCAATTTGGAGCCAAGAAACCCAGATTGTCTGCACCCATGTGCACACTCTCATGTAAGGTAGATGTGTCTTTGAAAAAATGGCACACGCATAGCTCTGGGGCCCTTGTATAGTATACAACCTGAACATCCATGCACGGCAGCCCTGGCAGCAAGAGTTCAAACAAGAAGACCAGTTAGAAGGCTGTTACCATGGTCCAGGAGAGAGATGATGATGGCTCCACTAGGTAATGGCCGAGGCAGCAGTGAGAAGTGGGCAAATCCAGGATACATTTTCAAGGTAGGTCAACAGGATTGCAGATGGCTGGGATGTGATGTGTAAGGGAATGAGAGGAACTCAGGATAATGACTAGGAGTTTGACTTAAGCAACCAGGTGAGTGGTAGTGCCATTTGCTAAGTGGAATTGACAGGAAAAGGAACACTGTAGGAGAAAATCACAAGTCCTCCTTTTGGGCAGTTTGCATTGACTCCAGCTGCCCACCTAAGTGGCAGATCTATCAGTCTCTGTATCTTAAGCCCCTTTCTACTGAGAATCTCAAAGCACAAGAGGCCTCTGGAAAACAGGTAATCCCTGATACTTCTCTCTGCCTCAGCACATTTTTTTCTATGCCTCCTTTGGCCTGAGATCAGTTTGTTCCTACCAGCTTCTCAAGATTCCTCATTTATTTGCAGAATCCTGATACCTTTCAATCAGTCAATCTCAAAGGTCACCCCCACACACACCCTCTCCCTCTCCCTCTCTCTCTCCCTCTCCCTCTCCCCCACACACACATGCACACTCTTACCACTTCCAAATGTCCTTTTCTGAGATTGTTTTTGTCAAACCCCAGAAACCTTCCCCTTTGGGGATCACATCTTCATTCAAGGACAGGATTCTCCATGTGCTGCTGCTAAGCAGCCCAGAGCTCTACCACTTTGCCCAAACCCTCTCCCCAGTACAGCAAGAAAGTACTTGGAGCATGGAGCAGAGCCAGGTGAGCTGAGAAAATGAGTCAAGTGCTAAGAAATTAAAGAAAGTACTGCTGACTAGGGGGAAAAATAATTAATCAGGAAATGTTAAGGTCATTGGGATCTTGTTGGTTGCATTAACACCTAGTGGCAGAAGACTACAGCTTGATGAGAACTAAAGCAGGGGGGTGGAATTGAGCTAGAAGTGTAGTGCCCAGAGCTCTATCTTCTGTAGGGAGAATTAGTGCCAGGAGGTGAAGCCAGATCTCCTTATTCCTGGGCCAGGCATGTTCCCGCAGAATCCACTTCCCCCCTAGCTACCAAATGCTTTTCATAAATTGTCCCCTAGTACACTGTGCCCATCCCTCACACTACATCATGTCATATCCCCCTCTTCCAAATATTTCTTTCCTGGGATGGCCTAGGGAAGGCTTCTTTCTAACTAATGAATCACTCCTCGTGATCCAGGTAAGTCTTTGGGGGCCTGCCCTTTTTCCATCAGCCCATGCTCTGACTTTCACTTCCTAGAGCTCCTTACACATTCCTCTTAATTTGCTCATTTAGCCATAAAAGGAAAACAGTCCACCTTTTTCAGTGACAGGTTTTGGACCTGCCCTCCATAAAGAAAAGACTCCATACCATGGTAGACTTTCTTCATTCTGGCCAGAAAAACAGAGTGACCTGAACTGCATGGGGCCTTTTAGGAAAAAACTACCTAATGTGGACAAGCACAGAAAAGAGACATCAATCAATAACTGTCACAGGTCCAATTTCTTCAGTTCCAATAATGTGCCAAACAATGGGTTAAGTGCTTTATATAGGTTATCTCAAACAATTCTTGCAGCAAGGCAGGTATGATTAGTAGCACCATTTTGTAGCTGAAAAAAAATGAGGCTGAGAGACACATAGTTGGAAATGAGCAAAACCGGTACTTTAAACACAGACCTGTCCAATTTCAGAGCAAGTGCTCATAACTGGCTGAGTGTATAGCAGTGGATCCAGAAACATCCCTCTATTTTCAGCCTCTCTCTTCCCTTTAAAACAGATGCCCTAAATTTCTCCAAAATCATCATGACTCCTAAACCTCTGGTTCCAGCCTTGATCTCTCTATTCAGCTTCAGTCCTTAACCAACTCCTTTCTACTGGATGATTCCTCACCATTCATGTCCCCTATTCACTCCAAGTTACCATACCTAAAACTTATTTTCTCTCCCAATCAGCTCTCCCTCTAGAATCACCTCTTTCTGTCAGTACTATCCCAATTTCTAGGCTCCTAGCTTCAGAACCATCCTCAAATCTTCTGACCACAGCTGGTCAGGTGCCAAATTGTGGTGATTTTCTCTCAAATCTACCCTTTCTCCCACTTCAAATGCTTCTTACATACCTTTTGTCACACTTAAAA
Organism: Manis javanica; assembly: GCF_040802235.1. Lineage (NCBI taxonomy): Eukaryota > Metazoa > Chordata > Mammalia > Pholidota > Manidae > Manis > Manis javanica. Next base: position 101,755,583 of record NC_133174.1, on the reverse strand, counting down.
AAAAAACACAAATTTGTTATCTGATAGTTCCTATGGGTCAGAAGTCCAGGCACAGTATTATGCCTCATTCTTCTGCTCAGGGTGTCGCAGGGCTGAAATCAAGGTGTCAGCCCAAGTTGTGGTTCTCATCTGAAGCTCTATTAATAAAATGTATAAAAGTATAGCATAAAGAATTTCTACATACCTTCCACTCACATTCCCCAAATGTTAACATTTTACATTTGTTTCATCCTTTTCTCTCTTTCTGTACGTATTTACATATATACATGCTATTAATTTTTTCTGAGCCATCTGAGAGTAAAATTGCAGACATTATGCCCCCCATCCCTAAATAATTCAGTGTATATCTCCTTTAAAAAAAGGCATTCTGTCACATAGCCACAGTACAGTTATCAAATCAGGAAATTAATATTGATAAACACTATTATTTAATCAAGACTTCTTGCAGATTTTACCAATTATCCCAGTAACATTCTTTATAACAAAAACAAACAAAATATACCTAGTATAGGACTCAAACATGGTTCAATCCTTGAGTTTAGTTATGTCTCTTTAGTCTCCTGGAATTGGAAACAGTTCTTCAGTCTTTCTGATCTTTCATGATCTTGACATTTTTGAAAAATACACTGGCTTCTGATTTTTGATACACTTTACCTCACACTGTACAGAAGAGCAGAATATTCCATGACCTCCTAACTATAAAATCATAGAAGATGGAAGGAAGCTGAGAATGAACTACTCCACTGGGTCCCAAAATGTTCTCATGCACTCCTCAAAATTTTGGCCATATCAGTTACACAGCATTTCTCTTTAAATTAGTTCACTTTTTAAATTTAATTACTGTAATAGGCAAAATTCTAAATATGACCCCCAATGACCCTTGCTCTTATATAATTCCTTACCCTCTGAGTATGAGTGGAACTTATCAATACAATTAGAAATCACTCCAATGATTATATTACATCATATGGCAAAATGGAGATTATCTGGGTGGATCTAATCTAAGCACATGAACCCTTAAATAGCAGAGCTTTCTCTGGCTAGTACATAGAAGAGGAAGTCTGAGAGATTTGAAGCATGAGAAGGACTTGACATGCGAGGTTGACAGGTCACTGGCTTTGAAGATAGAGGGGCCATGTAAGAAGGAATGTAGTTGGCCTCTGGGAGCAGAGAGCAACCCCTGATTGACAGCCAGCAAGGAAATGGGGACTTCAGATGTATATCCCCAAGGAACTGAATTCTACCAAAAAACCTTAATGAGCTCAGAAATAAATTCATCCACAGAACCTCCAGATAAGAGCCCAGTTGAGCTGACACCTTGAACAGAAAATCTTGTCAAGTCTACCAGGACTTGTGACCTACAGAACAGAATTAAGATGTAAATACAGCAGGCTACATTGAAAATCCAATGTATCAACAGGCTACATGAGACAAATGATAGGATCATATCAACTAGTGCAGGAAAGCATTTGCCAAACCCAACACCCTTCATGATAAAAAAAAAACTCTCAGAAAACTCAAACTCAAAAAAACTCTCATGAAAAGTATAGCATAGGGACTATAGTCAATAATACTGTAATAATTTTATACAGTGACAGATGATAACTACACTTATGGTTGTGTTTCACAATGTAAATAATTGTTGAATCACTATGTCATATACCTGAAACCAAAATAATATATCAACTATACTTAAATTTTTTAAAATCTCTAAGAAAATTAGAAATAGGAATTTCTTCAACTTGATAAAGAACATTTACAAAAACAAAAAATAAACAAGAACCCCCCACAGCTAGCAAAGTGAATCAAGTAATATCTAAAAAGGATTACACACCATAACCAATTTGGATTTATTCCAGGAGTTCAGAGTTGGCTTAACATCCAAAAACCAATTAATGTAATATTCCACTTCAATAGAAAAAGGACAAAAACCACATGGTCATTTCAATAGACACAGAAAAAAAAGCATTTGACAAAATTTAACACCCTTCATCATTAAACACTGAACAAACTATACACAGAAAGGAACTTCCTCAACCTAGTAAAGAGCATCTATGAAAAACCCACAGTTTAATATCATACTTAGTGGTCAAAGATTAAAAGCATTCCCCCTAAGATATGGAACAAGACAAGGATGTCCACCTCTGCCATTTCTATTCGGCATTGTACTGAAGGTTCCAGTCAAGGCAATTAGCCAAGTAACTGAAATAAAAGGCATCCCAATTGGAAAGGATGAAGTAAATCAGGTATCTAATCACAGATGACATTACCTCTCTCTAGAAAATCCTAAGGAATCCACTAAAAGCCAAATAGAACTAATAACAAGTTCTGCATGGTTGCAAGATACAAGATCAACATACAAAATATCCATTTTATTTCTACACAGTAGTAATAAACCAAAAATAAAAGTAAAAAATTAATTCCACTTGTAACACCAAAAGGAATAAAATATTAAATAGATTCAATGGAACAAGTACAAAACTTACAGTCTGAAAAATATAAAACATTGAAAGAAACTAAAGAAGACCTAAATAAATATAACAAATGAATGGGACCTAACCCTACATAAATGAAAAGACATCCATGTTCATGGACTGGAAAACTTAATATTGTTAATATAGCAATACTTGCCAAATTGATCCAGACTCAACATGACTTCTATCACAATTCCAGCTGCCTCTTTTGTAGAAACTGATGAGATAATCCTAAAATTACATGGAATTACAAGGAACATCCAAATAGCCAAAACAGTATTGAAAAAGGACAACAAAGTTGGATGACTAATATTTTCCAATTTCAAGACTTACTACAAAGCTACAATAACCAAGATGGTGTATGTAGTACTGGCATAAAAATATACATGTATCCAAATGGAATAGAAGTTAGGGCCCAGAAATAAACCTTCATGTTTATGGTAAATTGATTTTTGACAAGTGTGTCAAGAAATTTCAATGGAATAAAAATAGTCTTTCAAACAAACGGTGCCGGGAGAACTGTAGATCTACGTGCAAAAGAATGAAGTTGGACTTCTACCTCACACCATATAAAAAAACTAACTCAAATGGATCAATGTAAATATAAGATCTAAAACTATAAAACTCTCATAAGAAAACATAGGTATAAATCTCAGTGACCTTGGAATCAGAAAATGGTCTCTTGGATATGATAATAAAAGCAAAAACAACAAGAGAAAAAATAGATAAACTGGGCATCATTAAAATTGAAAACTTTTGTACTTGAAAGGACACCATTAAGAAAATGAAAGGGAAATCCACGGAATGGGAGAAGACATTCGTAAATCATATACCTGACACAAGACTTATATCTAGAATATATAAAGAGCTCTCACTTACTAATAAAAAGACAATAATAACAGCCAAGAAATAGAAACAACCCAATTATCCAACAACTGATGAATGGATAAATGAAACATGATATGTGCATCCAGTGCCATATTATTCAGCAATAAAAAGAAATGAAGTACTGACACATGCTGGATGAGCCTTGAAAACATTATGCTAAGTGAAAGAAGCCTGTCTCAAAGACCACACATGATTGCATTTATATGAAATGTCCAGAATAGGAAAATGTCCAGAGACAGAATGTAGACTAGTGGTTGCCTAGGGCTAAGAGAGATAGGGGATTGGATGATGACACCTAGAGGGTGTACGGTTTCTTCGGGAGTTAATGAAAATATTCTAAATTTGATTGTGGTGACGGATGCAAAGTTCTGTGATTATACTAAAAGCCAGTGAAAGTACATTTTAAATGGGTGAATTTTATGGCATGCAGATTATATCACAATAAAGCTGATAAAAAATAAAGCCATGGCCAACATCATACTTAACAATGAAAGACTGAATGCTTTTCCCTTATGACTGAGAATAAGACACGGATTTCTATTCTTATTGCTGCTATTCACATAGTACTACCCAGCACAATAAAGCAAGAAATGAAATAAAAGACAAATCAGAAAATAAGAAAGAAAATTTTTCTCTATTTGCACATGACATGATCATCTACAGAGAAAATATCAAAAATTCCACAATAAATGTTCCTTGATCTAATAACGGATTTTAGTAAGGTCACTGGATACAATATTACTATACAAAAACCAAGTGCATCTCTGTATACTAGCAATGAACATGTGAAAACCAAAATTAAAAATATAATACCATTTACAATCACTAAAAAGAAACAGAATTACTTAGGTTTCAATCTAACAAAACCTGTACAGGACTTGGATGCTGAAAACTAAAAACACAAGGTGAAAGAAGTCAAAGATCTGAATAAATGGGTAGACATATTGGGCTCATAGATTGGAAAACATGATACAGTAAAAATGTGAGTTATCCAAAACTGATATACAGATTTAGTACAATTCATACCAAAACTGGGCACATTTTTTGTGAATTTAGGCAATATTATTCTACAATATATTTGGGAAGACAATGACTTAGAGCATCTAAACAATTTTGAAAAAGAAGAATAAAGTGAGAGTAATTGCATTACCCAATATTAAGGCTATCTATATAAATACAGTAATCAAGAGAGCATCTTATGGGCCAAGGATACACACAGAGATCAATGGAACAGGATAACCCAGTAATAGACCCACACAAATATGCTCAAGTTACTTTTGACAAAGGTGCAAAAACAATTCAATGAAGAAAGATAGCCTTTTCAACAAACGATAATGGAAGAATTTGACATCCATGGGCAAAAAAATAAATAAAATGAACCTTGACCTAAACCTCACACCTTAAACAAAAATTAACTCAGAATAGATCACAGATCTAAATGAAAAACCATACATACATATAGTTTTATAAACCTTGCATGGTCTATAGAAGAAAAAATAGGAGAAAATCTTAGGGACTCAGGACATGGTGAAGAGTTCTTAGAGATGCTACCACAAGCACAATTCATAAAAGAACTATTCAATAAATTGGACCTCACAAAACTGAAACACTTTGCTCTGTGAAAGACTCTGTTAAAAGAATGAAAAGATGGGGCTGAGCCAGGATGGCGGCGTGAGTAGAGCAGTAGAAATCTCTTCCCAAAAACACATAGATCTATGAAAATATAACAAAGAAAACTCTTCCTAAAATAGAGACCAGAGGACAAAGGACAACATCCAGACCACATCCACACCTGCAAGAACCCAGCGCCTTGTGAAGGGGGTAAGATACAAGCCCCGGCCCGGAGGGACCCGAGCACCCCTCCCCCCAGCTCCTGGCGGGTGGAAAGAAACCGGAGTGGTTTTTTATTTTTGGCGAGTGCTTTTTGGAAGCCTTAAAGGGACAGGGACCCCGGTGCTAGGGAGGCAGGGCAGCGGGACCGGTGAGCGGGTGCCTGGGACCGGCGCCTGAGGACAAAGAATATCGCGCGTTTTTCCCTGCGGGACCGGTGAGCGGGTGCCTGAGACTGGCGCCTGAGGACGGAGGAAATCGTGCGTTTTTCCCCCTTTTTTTCTCTTTTTGGCGAGTGCTTTTTGGAAGCCTTAAAGGGACAGGGACCCCGGTGCTAGGGAGGCAGAGCAGCAGGACCGGTGAGCAGGTGCCTGGGACCGGCGCCTGTGGACAAAGAATATCGCGCGTTTTTCCCTGCGGACCGGTGGGCGGGTGCCTGAGACCAGCGCCTGAGGACGGAGGAAATCATGAGTTTTTCCCCTTTTTTTTTTCTCTTTTTGGCGAGTGCTTTTTGGAAGCCTTAAAGGGACAGGGACCCCAATACCAGCGAAACAGGGCAGCAAGACTGGTGAGCGGGTGCCTGAGACCGGCGCCTGGGGACAAAGAAAATCACGCATTTTTCCCAATACTAGGGAGGCAGGGCGGCGGGACCGGTGGGCGGGGGCCTGGGGCCGGCGCCTGAGGACAAAGAAAATCGTGCGTTTCTCCCGTTTTTTTCTTTTTAGCAAGTGCTTTTTGGAGGCCTTAGGGGAACAGGGACCCCAGTGCCAGGAAGGCAGGGTGGCAGGGCGGCAGGGCCGGTGAGCAGGTGCCTGGGAACAGCGCCTGGGGAAGGAGAGGGTCACGCGTTTCTCCCTTTTTTTTTGGTGAGTGTTTTTTGGAGGCCTTGGAGGGATGGGGACCCCAGTGCTAGGGAGGCAGGGCGGCAGGACCGGTGGGCGGGTGCCTGGGACCGGCGCCTGAGGACAAAAAATATCGCGCGATTTTCCCTTTTTTTTTTTTTTTGGCGGGTGCTTTTTGGAAGCCTTGAAGGGACAGGGACCCTGGTGCTAGGCAGGCAGGGCAGCAGGACCAGTGAGCGGGTGCCTGGGACCGGCGCCTGAGGACAAAAATAATCGCGTGTATTTTCCTTTTTTTTTTTTTTTTTTTTTGTTTCCTCTCTCATTGTTGCTGTTGTTGTTTTGGTTTGGAGAGTGCTTTTTGGAAGTCTTAAAGGGGCAGGACAGGACACTTAGACCAGAGGCAGGGAATCTGGGGATCTCTGGGCACTCTAACCCCCTAGGCAACAGAGAGCACAGAGGCCCCTTACAGAGATAAATAGCCTCCCAGCCGCTCCCCCTCCAACAGGGCTCCACCATTTTGGAGGAGCAGCCCCAGCCAGGCCACGCCCACAGCAACAGCAGAGATAAACTTCATAGCAAATGGGCAGGTAGCAGAAGCCCTGTCTGCACACAGCTGACAAGCATAAGCCACTAGAGGTCGCTATTCTTCCAGGAGAGGAAGGCCACAAACCAACAAGAAGGGAAGCTCTTCCAGTGGTCACTCGTACCACTCTGCAAATTATCTCTAGCACCATGAAAAGGCAAAACTACAGGCAGACAAAGATCACAGAGACAACACCTGAGAAGGACACAGACCTAACCAGTCCTCCTGAAAAAGAATTCAAAATAAAAATCATGAACATGCTGACAGAGATGCAGAGAAAAATGCAAAAGCAATGGGATGAGACGCAGAAAAAAATGCAAGAGCAATGGGATGAAGTCCGGAGGGAGATCACAGATGTCAGGAAGGAGATCACAGAAGTGAAACAATCCCTGGAAGGATTTATAAGCAGAATGGATAAGATGCAAGAGGCCATTGAAGGAATAGAAGCCAGAGAACAGGAACGTATAGAAGCTGACATAGAGAGAGATAAAAGGACCTCCAGGAATGAAACAACACTAAGAGAACTATGTGACCAATCCAAAAGGAATAACATTCATATTATAGGGGTACCAGAAGAAGAAGAAAGAGGAAAAGGGATAGAAAGTCTCTTTAAAGAAATAATTGCTGAAAAATTCCCCAAACTGGGGGAGGAAATAATCTAACAGACCATGGAATTACACAGAACCCCCAACAGAAAGGATTCAAGGAGGACAACACCAAGACACATAGTAATTAAAATGGCAAGGATCAAGGACAAGGAAAGAGTTTTAAAGGCAGCTGGAGAGAAAAAGGTCACCTATAAAGGAAAACCCATCAGGCTAACATCAGACTTCTCGACAGAAACCCTACAGGCCAGAAGAGAATGGCATGATATACCTAATGCAATGAAACAGAAGGGCCTTGAACCAAGGTTACTGTATCCAGCACGACTATCATTTACATATGATGGCGGGATTAAACAATTCCCAGACAAGCAAAAGCTGAGGGAATTTGCTTCCCACAAACCACCTCTACAGGGCATCCTACAGGGACTGCTCTAGAAGGGAGCACTCCTAAAAGGGCACAGAACAAAACACACAACATATGAAGAATGGAGGAGGAGGAATAAGAAGGGAGAGAAGAAAAGAATCTCCAGACAGTGTATATAACAGCTCAATAAGCGAGCTAAGTTAGGCAGTAAGATACTAAAGAAGCTAACCTTGAACCTTTGGTAACCACGAATCTACAGCCTGCAATGGCAATAAGTACATATCTCTCAATAGTCACCCTAAATGTAAATGGACTTAATGCACCAATCAAAAGACACAGAGTAATAGAATGGATAAAAAAGCAAGACCCATCTATATGCTGCTTATAAGAAACTCACCTTAAACTCAAAGACAAGCACAGACTAAAAGTCAAGGGATGGAAAAACACATTTCAGGCAAACGACAGTGAGAAGAAAGCAGGGGTTGCAGTACTAATATCAGACAAAATAGACTTCAAAACAAAGAAAGTAACAAGAGATAAAGAAGGACACTACATAATGATAAAGGGCTCAGTCCAACAAGAGGATATAACCATTCTAAATATATATGCACCAAATACAGGAGCACCAGCATATGTGAAACAAATACTAACAGAACTAAAGAGGGAAATAGACTGCAATGCATTCATTGTAGGAGACTTCAACACACCACTAACCCTAAAGGATAGATCCACCGGGCAGAAAATAAGTAAGGACACACAGGCACTGAACAACACACTAGAACAGGTGGACCTAATAGACATCTATAGAACTCTACATCCAAAAGCAACAGGATATACATTCTTCTCAAGTGCACATGGAACATTCTCCAGAATAGACCACATACTAGCTCACAAAAAGAGCTGCAGTAAATTCCAAAATATTGAAATTCTACCAACCAATTTTTCAGACTACAAAGGTATAAAAGTAGAAATAAATTCTACAAAGAAAATAAAAAGGCTCACAAACACATGGAGGCTTAAAAACATGCTACTAAATAATCAATGGATCAATGAACAAATCAAAATAGAGATCAAGGAATATATAGAAACAAATGACAACAACAACACAAAGCACCAACTTCTGTGGGATGCAGCGAAAGCAGTCTTAAGAGGAAAGTATATAGCAATCCAGGCACACTTGAAGAAGGAAGAACAATCCCAAATGAATAGTCTAACATCACAATTATCGAAACTGGAAAAAGAAGAACAAATGAGGCCTAATGTCAGCAGAAGGAGGGACATAATAAAGATCAGAGAAGAAATAAACAAAATTGAGAAGAATAAAACAATAGCAAAAATCAACGAAACCAAGAGCTGGTTCTTTGACAAAATAAACAAAATAGATAAGCCTCTAGCCAAACTTATTAAGAGAAAAAGAGAATCAACACAAATCAACATAATCAGAAATGAGAATGGAAAAATCACAACAGACTCCACAGAAATACAAAGAATTATTAAAGACTACTATGAAAACCTATATGCCAACAAGCTGGAAAACCTAGAAGAAATGGACAACTTCCTAGAAAAATACAACCTCCCAAGACTGACCAAGGAAGAAACACAAAAGTTAAACAAACCAATTACGAGCAAAGAAATTGAAACGGTAATCAAAAAACTACCCAAGAACAAAACCCCAGGGCCGGACGAATTTACCTTGGAATTTTATCAGACACACAGAGAAGACATAATACCCATTCTCCTTAAAGTGTTCCACAAAATAGAAGAAGAGGGAATACTCCAAAACTCATTCAATGAGGCCAACATCACCCTAATAGCAAAACCAGGCAAAGACCCCACCAAAAAAGAAAATTACAGACCAATATCCCTGATGAATGTAGATGCAAAAATACTTAATAAAATATTAGCAAACAGAATTCAACAGTATATCAAAAGGATCATACACCACAACCAAGTGGGATTCATCCCAGGAATGCAAGGATGGTACAACATTTGAAAATCCATCAACATCATCCACCACATCAACAAAAAGAAAGACAAAAACCACATGATCATCTCCATAGATGCTGAAAAAGCATTTGACAAAATTCAACATCCATTCATGATAAAAACTCTCAGCAAAATGGGAATAGAGGGCAAGTACCTCAACATAATAAAGGCCATATATGATAAACCCACAGCCAGCATTATACTGAACAGCGAGAAGCTGAGGAAGTGAAAAGACCTATACCCTGAAAAATACAAGTCACTCTTAAGAGAAATTAAAGGGGACACTAATAAATGGAAACTCATCCCATGCTCATGGCTAGGAAGAATTAATATCGTCAAAAAGGCCATCCTGCCCAAAGCAATATACAGATTTGATGCAATCCCTCTCAAATTACCAGCAACATTCTTCAATGAATTGGAACAAATAATTCAAAAATTCATATGGAAACACCAAAGTGGTGCTGGCAAAACTGGACAGCTACATGTAGGAGAATGAAACTGGACCATTGTCTAACCCCATATACAAAGGTAAACTCAAAATGGATCAAAGACCTGAATGTAAGTCATGAAACCATTAAACTCTTGGAAAAAAACATAGGCAAAAACCTCTTAGACATAAACATGAGTGACCTCTTCTTAAACATATCTCCCTGGGCAAGGAAAACAACAGCAAAAATGAGCAAGTGGGACTACATTAAGCTGAAAAGCTTCTGTACAGTGAAAGACACCATCAATAGAACAAAAAAGAATCCTACAGTATGGGAGAATATATTTGAAAATGACAGATCCGATAAAGGCTTGACGTCCAGAATATATAAAGAGCTCACACGCCTCAACAAACAAAAAACAAATAACCCAATTAAAAAATGGGCAGAGGAACTGAACAGACAGTTCTCTAAAAAAGAAATACAGATGGCCAACAGACACATGAAAAGTTGTTCCACATCGCTAATTATCAGAGAAATGCAAATTAAAACTACAATGAGGTATCACCTCACACCAGTAAGGATAGCTGCCATCCAAAAGACAAACAACAACAAATGTTGGCAAGGCTGTGGAGAAAGGGGAACCCTCCTACACTGCTGGTGGGAATGTAAATTAGTTCAACCATTGTGGAAAGCAGTATGGAGGTTCATCAAAATGCTCAAAACAGACTTACCATTTGACCCAGGAATTCCACTCCTAGGAATTTACCCTAACAACACAGCGATCAAGTTTGAGAAAGACAGATGCACCCCTATGTTTATCGCAGCACTATTTACAATAGCCAAGAATTGGAAGCAACCTAAATGTCCATCGGTAGATGAATGGATAAAGAAGATGTGGTACATATACACAATGGAATACTACTCAGCCATAAGAAGAGGGAAAATCCTACCATTTGCAGCAACATGGATGGAGCTGGAGAGTATTATGCTCAGTGAAATAAGTCAAGCGGAGAAAGAGAAATACCAAATGATTTCACTCATTTGAGGAGTATAAGAACAAAGGAAAAACTGAAGGAACAAAACAGCAGCGGAATTACAGAACCCAAAAATGGAGTAACAGGTACCAAAGGGAAAGGAACTGGGGAGGATGGGTGGGCAGGGAGGGATAAGGGGGGGGAGAAGAAGGGGGATATTAAGATTAGCATGCATGGGGGGGAAGGGAAAAAGGGGAGGTTGGGCTGTACAACACAGAGAGGACAAGTAGTGATTATACAACATTTTGCTAAGCTGATGGACAGTAACCGTATTGTGGTTGTTAGGGGGGACCTGATATAGGGGAGAGCATAGTAAACATAGTGTTCTTCATGTAAGTGTAGATTAAAGATTAAAAAAAAAAAGAAAGAAAGAAAAGGGGGATTACTCCTTGATAGGATAAAACTATTGGTAAATCAAAGATCAACGCATGCTTTAAATATCCTTAATGTTGATCACTTAAAGGGTGTCAGATGATCAGCTATGGAGGTACTCTTTTCTGATAATCCTTTCTCTTAATAAAAAAAAAAAAGCATTTCCTGTGTGCTGACCTCCAATGAGTTCTGCACAGTGGTATAGAGGGCATGTCAAAGTGTGGGCAAAGGGTCTCTTTGTTTCTATGCAGAAGATCAAGGCCTAGCTTGGATACCCAGAAAATGAACTAAGATACGATATGAGGAGGAGCTTCCGGCATCAGCACTCTCTGGAGGACTTGTGCCAGGGGGATGATCATCAAAAAGCCTCCACAGGGATCTGGGCGATGCTGCGATTGTGGCTGCATCCACCCCACCGTTTCCTGGACTTGCCATTGGAATGGGGAGGGAGATGTCTAGGCTGGCATGTACATACAGTGAGACAACGAATTTGACCGGATCTGTACTGTTGGAACTCAACCAGGAGTTGGGAGGGGTGCAAGTTGTAGCACTCCAAAATCTTATGACTATAGACTATCTACGGTTAAAAGAACATATGGGATGTGAACAGATCCCAGAAATGGGCTGCTTTAATTTGTCTGATTTCTCTCAGACTGTTCAAGTACAGTTGGACAATATCCGTCATATCATAGACAAATTTTTCACAAATGCCTAGGGTGCTTAAATGGTTTTCTTGGCTCCACTGGAGATGGATGGTAATTATAGATTTGCTTTGTTTATGTCACCGTATTCCTATTATGTTAATATGTGAGCGCAAATTAGTTGGTAGTTTAAAACCTATACATGCTTAAGGTACCCTACAAGAAGATATGTCAAAGAAATAATCAATCCTCCCATGTTTTCTTCCATATGCTACCTCTATAGCTTTCCTTCTTCCTTCCTAATTACAACCCTTAAATAGAATTCGTGCCTCATATCGAATTTACTGAGTATCATAATTCCTCCAGGTGGTAAAGATACCTCGAGACAAGTGCTGGGCATAGAAGCCACAGGGCATAAATCTGCAAAGAAGTAAAAAGCTAACCTTTTCAAACAATATGGCTTCTCTCTCACTTACCAACTTTACATTTCCCTGTATGGCCCCAGAAGATGACTGGTTAGCCAGAGACGGGTAAGATTCCTCAAGGGAGGAACAACCTAAGACAGGCACAGTCGCAGGGGGGCCATCAGGTGAGAAATTGGGGATCAACAGAGGTGTGGCTCAGAACCTCACCCCCCCCTGTTTTGAGAGAAATCTTCTGCATCCGTGGATGTTTTGCTGCCCTTGTCTAGCTTGGATTAATACTTAGTCCATAGGCACACACCTGATCATCTACATTTGCCCTCTTACTGCACTAAACTATGTTTTCTACCTTTATCTTGCATCTACCTACCACTTCAGCATTTTATTAAAAATAAAAATAATAATAATAATAATAAAGGGAGAAATGTGGGATCAACATATAAATCAAGTATAAAAATCAAACAAATATTTATATTTGACCGGATTGTTTATAGTTCATAATGCGTGATCAAAACTGAAAGTTTCTGTGATGAATGCCCTTGTACTGTTCACCATGTAAGAACTTATTCACTATGTAAGAATTCGTTCACCATGTAAGAACTTGTTCGTTATGCTTCAGAAGATTGGAGACTGATGAGAATTAGGCTTGAGATGGATTAATGATTGTACATTGAGCATTGACCCCCCCTATACAGAATTTTATTGTTGTTAACAACCATTTGATCAATAAATATGAGAGATGCCCTCTCAAAAAAAAAAAGAATGAAAAGATAAGTTAAATAGTGAAAGTATTAGCAAACCATGTATTGACAAAGGACTAGTATCTAGAATATATAAAGAACCCAATACTCAACAGTAAAAAACTCAAAATTTAATTAGAAGAATGGCAATAGACATGAATAGATATTTCATTGAAGGGGATATTTAGATAGCAAATAAGCACATGAAAATTTATTCAACATGATTAACCATTAGGAAAATGCGAATTAAAACTACAAGATATCAGTACACACCTGTAAGACTGGCTAAAGTAAAAAATTCTGACACCACTAAATTTTGACAAGGATGCTGAGAAACTGGATTGCTCATACACTGCTCTTGAGAATGGAAAATGGTGCAGCCACTGCACAAAACACTTTGGTAGTTTCTTATAAAACTAAACATACACTTATCACACAGAAATCACACTCATGGATATTTATCCTGGAGATGAAAGCTTCTGTTCACACAAAAACCTATACATAAATGCTCATAGCAGCTTTATTTGTAATAGCCCAAAAGTGGAAAAAACAAAAATGTCCTTCAATAGATGAAAGGTTAAACTCTGCTCTATCCATACCATGAAACACTACTCAGCATTAAAAAAGAATGAATTATTAATATATGCAACAACTTAGGTGGCCTTCTAGGGCATTATGCTGAGTAAAAAACCCAATTTCAAAAGGTTACATATCTATTATTTATTCCATTTATATCACAGACTTGAAATGGCAAAATTATAGAGATGAAGAATAGATAAGTAGTTGCCATGGGTTACAGATGGTGGGTGGGGGAGAAAGTGGGTTGTGACTATTTAGGCAGGAGGCAGCAGGGAGATCTTTGAGGTAATGGAATTGTGGTGTTGGATACATAAACCCCCACATTGTGATAAACTGACATGAAGCTATTCACACATCGTGCTGATGTCCATTTCCTGATTTGATATTGTACAATGGTTATGTAAGTTATAACCATTGTGGGAAATTGGGTGAAGGACCCCTCTGTAACATCTTTATACCTTCCTGTGAATCTATAATTGTTTCAAAATAAAAAGCCTAAAATATTGTGGCCCACATAGGCATTTTGCTTAACCTGTAAGTCCTGCCTTAAAAAAACTGAGAGATTTTAGACAAATATCTGGACTTATATCTTCTCCTGGAGAGTCCTAAAATATGGAAACCCTGGGTCCACAGGCTCCTACTGCACTTTTACATGGGAATTGCTCTCTCCAGCCATCACAGTCCTCACTCATGTCCCTTATACTAGTCATTTATACTAGCAGCCTGGCCCTAAAGGCATTTGAGTGTGGCCTCTGGTTACGTCTTTGTACCTAACACTATGCTTGCCTGAACTCTTGTACCCATTTCCGACACAGCCATGCCCCAAACAGGAATCCTGTTTAGGGAGCCTCCACCTTTCCATTATCAGCAGCTCTGCCACTCCTCACTCATGAGTCCCTGATCTGTTTGTTTTTGCCCCCCTAGCCCTGTTCTGCTTTTTGCCCCATATGGCAAGTCTTTAGGATGTTAACTGTACCCCTGGTTTCTGAACCACACAGTCAGAGACACAGGGTGTCCTAAGTGGACACATCACAGGTCAGAGCTCTCCTACCTACCTACCTGTCTGGGCAGAAAAATTGGAGACTTACAGCTGAGTGAGAACTGAGCATGCACTTCAAAGCTCTCTGAAACCCTGCTGAGAAGTCTCCTGTTCCCTTGCATACAGGAGGTGCTGTTGGGCAGCACACACAGGACATGATTATTGCTCTCTAGGACAGAGTACTCTTCCGGGCAGGATCTACCCCAACACTGACCATACAGACATATTCTGCCTACTCTTTACTCTTCCTTAGACCTTGATTTAATTACAAAAGTCTCCCACACTCACTTAGAATTCTGATGAGATTCGAGAAAAATTTACAGGCAACAAATTACCTGCAACCTCACTATCTTGAGATAATTACTGTTAATATCTTCGTATATTTCCTTCCAGTATTTTTCCTATACTTGGATCCTGACATACACACACATACACTCCAAAATGGCATCACTCTCAATATATTTTGTACCCTGCTTTTCTCACTTAATCACATACTATGGACATGTTTCACTGTCAATAAACATTCTTATAATAAAACAGCTGTCCAAATCGAATTAAGATTAGATTTGAATGGGACAGTTGGCCTTCTTTTTTCTTTCTTTTTTAAAATTTTTTATTAAGGTATTATTAATATACACTCTTATGAAGGTTTCACATGAAATGTGGTTACTACATTTACCCATATTATTGAGTCCCCACCCATACCCCAATGCAGTCGCTGTACATCAGTGTAGTAAGATGCCACAGATCCACTACTAGCCTTCTCTGTGCTATGCTGTTTTCCCCGTAATCCGCCACACCATGTGTACTAAACATAATACCCCTCAATCCCCTTCTCCCTCCCTCCACATCTGCCCTCCCACACTCCTCCCCTTTGGTAACCACTGGTTCTTTCTTGGAGTCTGTGAGTCTGCTGCTATTTTGTTCCTTCAGTTTTGCTTCGCTGTTATACTCCACAAATGAGGGAAATCATTTGGCACTTGTCTTTCTCCACCTGGCTTATTTCACTGGTCATAATATCCCCCAGCTCCATTCATGTTGTTGCAAATGGTAGGATTTATTTATTTCTTATGGGTGAATAGTATTCCATTGTGTATATGTACCACTACTTTATCCATTCACCTACCGGTGGACACTTAGGTTGCCTCCATATCTTGGCTATTGTAAGTAGTACTGTGATAAACATAGGGGTGCATATGTCTTTTTGAATATGAGCACTTGTATTCTTTGGGTAAATTCCTAGGAGTGGGATTCCTGGGTCACATGGTATTTCTATTTTTAGTTTTTTGAGGAACCTCCATATTGCTTTCCACAATGGTTGAACTATCATACATTCCCACCAGCAGAGTAGGTGGGTTCCCCTTTGTCTGCATCCTCACCAGCATTTGCTGTTCCTTGCCTTTCAATTCTGGCCATCCTTACTGGTGTGAGGTGATATCTCATTGTGGTTTTTATTTGCATTTCCCTGATAATTAGTGATGTGGAGCATCTTTTCATGTTCCTGTTGGCCATCTGAATTTCTTCTTTGGAGAATTGTCTCTTCATATCCTCCACCCATTTTTTAATTGGGTTATTTGTTATTTGGGTGTTGAGGCATGTGAGTTCTTTATATATTTTGGATATTAACACCTTATCAGATGAGTCATCTATGAATATATTCTCTCACATACTGTAGGATGCCATTTTGTTCTGTTGAGGGTGTCCTTTGCCATACAGAAACTTTTTAGTTTGATGTAGTCTCATGAGTTCATTTTTAATTTTGTTTCCCTTGCTCGAGGAGATGCGTTCAGGAAGAAGTTGCTCATGCTTATATTCAGGGGATTTTTGCCTATGTTGTCTTCTAAGAGTTTTATGGTTTCATGACTTACATTCAGGTCTTTGACCCATTTCGAGTTTACTTTTGTGTATGGGGTTAAACAATAATCCAGTTTTGTTCTCTTGCATGTAGCTTTCCAGTTTTGCCAACACCAGCTGTTGAAGATGCTGTCATTTCCCCATTCTATGTCCATGGCTCCTTTATCATATATTAATTGACCATATATGGTTAGGTTTATATCAGGGCTCTCTAGTCTGTTCCATTGGTCTATGGGTCTGTTCTTGTGCCAGTACCAAATTGTCTTGACTGTGGCTTTGTGGTAGAGCTTGAAGTTGGGGAGTATAATCCTCCCAGCTTTATTCTTCCTTCTCATGATTGCTTTGGCTATTCAGGGTCTTTTGTGGTTCCATATGAATTTTAGAACTACTTGCTCCAGTTCGCTGAAGAATGCTGTTGGTATTTTGATGGGAATTGCATTGAATCTATAGATTGCTTTAGGCAGGATAGCCATTTTGACAATATTAATTCTTCCTATCCATGAGCACAGGATGTGTTTCCATTTATTGGTATCTTCTTTAATTCTTCTCATGAGTGTCTTGTAGTTTGGAGAGTATAGGTCTTTCACTTCCTTGGGTAGGTTTGTTTATTCCTAGGTATTTTATTCTTTTTGATGCAACTGTGAATGGAAATTTTTTCCTGATTTCTCTCTCTGCTAGTTCATTGTTAGTGTATAGGGATGCTACAAATTTTTGTATATTACTTTTATATCCTGCAACTTTCCTGAATTCATATATTAGATCTAGTAGTTTTGGAGTAGATGCTTTAGGGTTTTTTTATGTACAATATCATGTCATCTGCAAACAGTGACAGTTTAACTTCTTCATTGCCAATCTGGATGACTTTTATTTCTTTCTGTTGTCTGATTACCATGGCTAGGACCTCCAGTACTATGTTGAATAGAAGTGGGGAGAGTGGGCATCCTTGTATTGTTCCCAATCTTAACAGAAAAGCTTTCAGCGTCTGGCTGTTAAGTCTAATTTTAGCTGTGGGTTTGACATACATTGCCTTTATTATGTTGAGGTACTTGTCCTCTATACCCATTTTGTTGAGAGTATTTATCGTGAATGGATGTTGAATTTTGTTGAATGCTTTTTCAACATCTATTGAGATAATTATGTGGTTTTCGTCCTTCTTTTTGTTGATGTGGTGGATGATGTTGATGGATTTTCAAATGTTGTGCCATCCTTGCATCCCTGGAATAGATTCTACTTGATCATGACGGATGATCTTTTTGGTGTATGCTTGAATTCAGTTTGCTAGTATTTTGTTGAGTATTTTTGCATCTATGTTCATCAGGGATATTGGTCTGTAATTTTCTTTTTTTGTGGTGTCTTTGCCTGGTTTTTATATTAAAGTGATGCTGGTCTCATAGAATGAGTTGGGAAGTATTCCCTCTTCTTCTACTCTTTGGAAAACTTTAAGGAGGATGGGTATTAGGTCTTCACTAAATGTTTGATAAAATTCAATAGTGAAGCCACCTGGTATAGGACTTTTGTTCTTAGGTAGGTTTTTGATTACCAGTTCAATTTCATTGCTGGTAATTGGTCTGTTCAGATTTTCTGTTTCTTTCTGGGTCAGCCTTGGAAGGTTGTATTTTTCTAGAAAGTTGTCCATTTCTTCTAGGTTATCCAGTTTGGTAGCATATATTTTTTCATAGTGTTCTCTAATAATCCTCTGTATTTCTGTGGTGTCTGTAGTGATTTTTCCTTTCTCATTTCTGATTCTGTTTATGTGAGTAGGCTCTCTTTTTTTCTTGATAAGTCTGGCTAGAGGTTAACCTATTTTGCTTATTTTCTCAAAGAACCAGCTCTTGCTTTCATTGATTCTTTCTATTGTTTTATTCTTCTTGATTTTATTTACTTATACTCTAATCTTTATTATGTCCCTCCTTCTACTGACTTTGGGCCTCATTTGTTCTTCTTTCTCTAGTTTTTTAAATTGTGAGTTTAGACTGCTCATATGGTATTGTTCTTCTTTCCTGAGGTAGGCCTGTATTGCAATATACTTCCCTCTAAGCACGGCCTTCACAATGTCCCACAGATTTTTGCGGTGTTGAATTATTGTTGTCATTTGTCTCCATATATTGCTTGATCTTTGTTTTTATTTGGTCATTGATCCATTGGTTATTTGGGAGCATGTTGTGAAGCTTCCATGTGTTTGTGGGATTTTTCATTTTCTTTGTGTAATTTATTTCTAGTTTCATACATCTGTGGTCTGAGAAACAATTGGTACAATTTCAATCTTTTTGAATTCACCAAGGCTCTTTTTGTGGCCTAGTATATAATCTATTCTTGAAAATTTTCCATGTGCACTTGAGAAGAATGTGTATTCTGCTGCTTTTGGGTGTAGAGTTCTGCAGATGTCTGTTAGGTCCATCTGTTCTAATGTGTTGTTCAGTGCCTCTGTCTCCTTACTTATTTTCTGTCTGGTTGATCTGTCCTTCAGAGTGAGTGGAGTGTTGAAGTCTCCTAGAATGAATGCACTGCATTCTGTTTCCCCTTTTAATTCTGTTAGTATTTGTTTCACATATGTAGGTGCTCCTGTATTGGGTGCATAGATATTTATAATGGTTATATCTTCTTGTTGGATTGACCCTTTTATCATTATGTAATGTTCTTCTTGTCTCTTGTGACTCTCTTTGTTTTGAAGTCTATTTTGTCTGATACAAGTACTGCAACTCCTGCTTTTTTCTCCCTATTAGTTGCATGAAATATCTTTTTCCATCCCTTCACTTTTAGTCTCTGTATGTCTTTAGGTTTAAAGTGAGTCTCTTGTAGGCTGCATATAGATGGGTCTTGTTTTTTATCCATTCAGTGACTCTATGTCTTTTGATTGGTGCATTCAGTCCATTTACATTTAGGGTGATTATCAACTTATTGCCATTGCAGGCTTTAGATTTGTGGTTACCAAACGTTCAAGGTTAGCTTCCCTACTACTTAAGCTTCTAACTTAACTCACTTAATATGCTATTACAAACACAATCTAAAGGGTTTTTTTCTCCTCCTTTTCCTTCCTCCTCCATTCTTTATATATTAGGTATCATATTCTGTACTCTTTGTCTATCCCTTGATTGACCGCTGGGATAGTTAATTTAATTTTGCATTTGCTTAGTAATTAGCTGTTCTATTTTCTTTACTGTGGTTTTATTAGCTCTGCTGAAAGCTATTAAACCTTAGGAACACTTCCATCTATAGCAGTCCCTCCAAAATAGACTGCAGAGATGGTTTGTGGGAGGTAAACTCTCTCAGCTTCTGCTTATCTGGAAATTGTTTAATCCCTCCTTCAAATTTAAATGATAATCTTACTGGATAAAGTAATCTTGGTTCCAGGCCCTTCT
Source organism: Manis javanica (assembly GCF_040802235.1). Classification (NCBI taxonomy): domain Eukaryota; kingdom Metazoa; phylum Chordata; class Mammalia; order Pholidota; family Manidae; genus Manis; species Manis javanica. Next base: position 101,735,543 of record NC_133174.1, on the reverse strand, counting down.
GCTTCATTGCATTAAATACATCATGCCACTCCCTTCTGGCCTGTAAGGTTTCTGCTGAGAAGTCTGATGATAGCCTGATGGGCTTTCCTTTGTATGTGATCTTATTTCTCTCTCTGGCTGCTTTTAATAGTCTGTCCTTATCCTTTATTTTGCCATTTTTATTACTATATATCTTGGTGTTGTCCTCCTTGGGTGCCTTATGTTGGGAAATCTGTGAGCCTCCATGGCCTCAGAGACTATCTCCTTCCTCAGATTGGGGAAGTTTTCAGCAATTACCTCCTCAAAGACACTTTCTATCCCTTTTTCTCTCTTCTTCTTCTTCTGGTACCCCTATAATACGAATATTGTTCTGTTTGAATTGGTCACAAAGTTCTCTCAATATTCTTTCATTCTTAGAGATCCTTTTTCTCTCTGTGCCTCAGCTTCTTTGTGTTCCTCTTCTCTAGTTTCTATTTCGTTTATCGTCTCCTCCACCATATCCAGTCTGCTTTTAATACCCTCCATTGTGCTCTTCAATGATTGGATCTCCAACCGGAATTCATTCCTGAGTTCTTGAATGTTTTTCTGTACCTCCATGAGCATGTTGATGATTTTTATTTTGAACTCCCTTTCAGGAAGATTGATGAGGTTGATGTCATTTAAATCTTTCTCAGGAGTTGTATTAATACTTTTACTTTGAACCAGGTTCCTTTGACATTTCATATTTGTATATGGCACTCTCTAGTGCCCAGAAGCTCTACTCTCTGGAGCTGCTCAGCCCCTGAAGCAATGTTGGAGATGGCAGGGGAATGGTATTGGTGCCTGGGAGGAGGAAAGAGCTGTTTCCTGCTTCCCGGCTGCTATCCCTGTCTCCACTGCCTGAACCAGTGGGCTGAGCACACAGGTATAAGCCTCTATGTTCTGTATTTTTAGTTGCTGTAGACAGGTCTTCCCTCTGGCTGACCTAATGCCAGGGTAGGGTTTGCTGATTTGCGAGCCAAGTGGGGCTGGCTGGGAGAAAGTCGCCATAGGCTGCGTATCGTGGAGGGGGTCCTTGAGCTTTGTAGCCAGCCAGGGAGCTGGAGCACCTGAGGATCGTGAAAGCTCCCAACTTGCTGGGCAGAGTGCACCTTGACAATTTTGTCTACCTGTCCTTTCTCCTGAGCAGTAATCTCTGTGCAATCCTTGCCCCTTTAGCAGCCCTCTTGCTGTTAGGAAGTCTCTCAGTCTGTCTGCCTTTCTTTTGTTCCAGAGCAGTCAGATATGGATCCCTGCTTTCCACAAGTGGCTGGAGTCTCAGTCTCTCCAGGAATTCTGCCTGTCTTGGATTTCCAACACCCTAATCACAAGAGTACCATGCAAGCACCATGAAATGTAGGTTTGTGTTCCCAGAGCAGATCTCTGGAGTTAGGTATTCAGCAGTCCCAGGCCTCCACTCCCTCCCCGCTTTGCTTCTCTTCCTCCCACCAGTGAGCTGGGGTGAGGGAAGGCCTTGGGTCCTGCCAGGCCAGGGCTTTCATATGTTACTCTGTTCTGTGACGTCTGCTCTTTTCTCCAGGTGTATGCAGTCTGGCGCAGTCCTCTTTCCTGTTGCTCTTTCAGGATTAGTTGTATTTATTATTTTTTTGTATTATATGTGGTTTTGGGAGGAAGCCTCTGTCTCACCTCTTAGCCCTCCATCTTTAATCCTCTCTTATATTGTTCCTATTTTTTCCTTCTAATTTTTTTAGCAAGGAACTGACTCACTCTTACATTTCTCTCTCTCTCTCTCTCTCTCTCTCTCTCTCTCTCTCTCTCTCTCTCTCTCTCTCTCTCTCCTCCTCCTCCTCCTCCTCCTCCTCCTCCTCCTCCTCCTCTCTCCTTCCCTTCCTTTGACATACTAGTGGTACTTTGAATTTAGAGGGATAAAAGTTTTTGGGGGAAGCAGTGGGCCTAAAGAAGGTGTAGACTGAAGAAGAAGAGGTCTGGTGGGTAGAGATGAAAAGCTGCTCTGGGCATCAAAATGGGTCTGCTAAGCCAAGTGGCAAAATGAATTGCCCTACCCTCCTTTGCATGTGAGTGAATGGAGCCAGGGTCTTGAGGCCAACAAAGACTACAATTCTTTCTATTATGGAGACTCCAGCTGTGAAAACCCATTTTTCATACCAGAAAAATATATTCCTTTTTGCAGTGACACACATTTAGCCATTCAGTGAAACAGTGGGGCTACACTAGATTAGCAAATCATAACCACCCTCATTTACCAAGGACTTGTGTATACCACTGTGCACACCACTGTTGACAAGTTTGGGCAGTAAAGGTTTGTGCTTAAGTGATGGCTTCTAGAGCAGGCTACCTGTGTTCGATTCCCAGCTCTGCTGCTTACTGTGTAGCCCTGGGCACATTACTTAACCCTTTCAATCCTCAGGTTCCACATCTATAAAATGGAATGCGAGTACCCATTTCATGGGGTTTTGTTGAGGATTTGGTGAATTACAGTATGTAAAGAGCTTATATGAGCACCTAGTTCATAGTTGGTGCTTCTCAGTGTTTGCTATCATTATCGTAATAACAAATCCTCACAGTAGCCCCAGAGAAGAGGTACTATTGTTATCCTTATAAGAGATAACAAAACGGGCTTAGAGAAATCAAATGACTTCCTAAGTTCATGCAGCTAGTAAGTGATCAAGTTAAGGTCCGGATCTAGACTGCCTTACTCTGGACCTGGGCTTCTGAACCACAGTCTGCTGCCTTTCTCTGAATAGATGCTGATTTTGTTTATTTGTTTGTTTGTTTGTTTGTTTGTTTGTTTCTAAGCCTGATGATGAAGCTGAGCAGAGGGGGAAGAGGACAGAGACAGTCAGCTGGCCTTCCTGTGCCCTTGGTCATCACAGCAGGCCCCTGACCATGGGGAGAGGGGGATGTTCTATAAAGCAGTCCCCAAGCAGTGGAGGGGAGCTTGGGGATATAGGTTTTGATTGCCTAACTGGGACTGTGGGCCTAAGCTCCCAGCCCTCTGCCTCTCTGACACTGTAACTTGCCCCAGAAGAACTGCTACCTGGATCTGAATTTCCTCTGTTCCATTTACACTTCAGTTATGTCCTCCAGGCCCACATAGCCTTCAGGGCAATCAGCTTCCCTCTGGCCAGAAGAGACAGCTGTCTCAAGGCCAGCCCCTTTGTTTGGGAGAAGCTGTTAAATCAGTAGTAATCCCAGATTCACAGTGATAATCAGCTCCCTGTCTGGACGGTCAGGGCTGTACAAAATAACAAGTGGGGCCGCACCTGTTCTGGAGGTCTGGCACTCCTAAAGCAAGCTGCTATGAATGGCCCTAGCCCCTGCCTGGGCAGCAGCTGCAGCCTGGAATCAGGGTTTTGTTAGCATAAGAATGGAGCCTCTGCCAGCCAGCCAGCCAGCCAGTCAGCCAGCCAGCCAGCCAGCCAGCCAGCCAGCTTCCTTTACTCCCTCCTCCCCATCTTGCCCTGAACACCAAATGGGCCACCCTCATTGTGAGCAGAACAGCTTTGCATTTCTTTTCTCAACTGCACTGATCAATTTTTTCACTGATGGAAGAAAGAGCATTTTCCTTTCTTCAGGGTTGGCCCAGGTAGAAGAACAGTCTGTAGTTCTATTCACTTTTCACCAAGCTCTCACCCCAGGGCGGGGTACCTTGACATACAACTCTAGGAGGCACACTACACAGAGTACAATGCAAATGGTGCCCCTAGCATTGCACACGGTATAGCCTGTGTGGCCCTACTCTAGGGACAAATGCAGACCAGCCAACACCTAGAGAAAGGCCTCTAGTCCTTACTACCCCAAGTATGGGCCATGGCCCCACGACATCAACAGCACCTGGGAGCCTGTTAGAAATGCAGAAACTCAGGGCCTACCCCAGACCTATCAGTCAGCAATCTGGTTTCAGCAAGATCTGATGATTCATGGGCACATTAAAGTTGAGAAGTACTGAGCTAGAAAACAAGGCCCTGAGTCCCTAATTTTCACATATTTAAAAGTACCTGACTTTTCAGATCAGAAAAATCATGGTTCAAATTTTAGCTACATCAGTTACTAGGTGTGGGACCTCAACCAAGTCACTTAACCTCTCTGAGCCTCAGTTTCCTCATCTTTGAAGGGCAAAAATAATAATGGTAGATTTACTATGAGGATGAACACCAAAAATATTTATGGAAGTCACCAGCACATTGCTGGCATATGTTCATGTCTCAATAAATAATAGCTCTAACTATTATTTTGCACCCTGGTAAACAGTACACTGCGAATTTCTGATGATTCACGTGTTGACTTGCCCAGTCATATATTAAGCAGGAAGGCCCCTTTACTTCTAGTTCTGCTGTGATGGGAACCTCCAACAGTAAGTTTAATGAGTAAAATCCCATATCAATAAAGCTTTCTGAACTTTTCAAAGCATTTCCACACTGATTATCTCCTAGTATCAAAGAGTCAGGGTATCAGAGCTGAAGCGGATCCTGGACATCCAGTCTAACCCCCTCCTTGTTCAGATGTGGATTGTTCAGTCACACAGTGACCCAAGGTCATACAGTGAATTGGGTAGCACAATCAGTGTCAAAACCTGGTTCCCAGCTCAGTGTTCTTACTTAATAGCAGTTCTGACAGGAATGTTTGCCTAGGGAGAGATGACAGGAGAGGTTCGGGACAAGCCAGGGTGTGGCTACACATGACTCACCCATGAGCATTCTCTAAACTGGACGAATTAAGACTACAGCTGACCCCTGAACGATGCAGGGGTTGACGTAACAACCCCGAGGCTGTCAAAATTCTGTGTATAACTTTTGACCCCCCCAAAAGTTAAGTCTAATAGCTTGCTGTTGACTAAACACCTTACTGATAACTTAAGTCAATTAACATATATTTTGTCTGTCGTATATATTACATACTGTAGTCTCACGATAAGCTAGAGAAAAGAAAGTGGTTTTTTCAAATTGTCTCAAATCTCCCAAACTTTTTCCAGTATATTGAAAAAAATCTGCATATAAGTGGACCCATATAGTTCAAACCTGTGTTGAGTTTAATGGTCAATTATGCAGCCTGGGACTGGGAGCCACTAGATTTGTCAATGCACAAATTCCATTTTATTACATGAGAGTATGCATTTTCCCCTCTCCTGAATGCAGATGAAAAACCTATAGCCTGAACTCACAGTTTGGAAGAGCAAATGAGGGCCACTGTCCTTGAGCTGCTCTGAGAACTAAGCTCACTGGGAATCAGTTCCCATGAAGGCCATAGGGTGGATGGGGCTGGACCGGGCATCGTCAGGTTCTCCCAGCTCTGTGAAAGTGAACAGAATTTCACTTCACAAAGTAAATACATAACAATCTTTGATTTAATGGACAATTCTGAAGCTTTTAAAAAGACTCTTTAATCACTTGAAACAACAGTAGAGATATGTCAAGTAGAAAAAAAATGCAAGCTATGCAAAGTGCTATCTGAGGCTGACCAGGGATGGTGTCTTCATCAAGGCCACGGGTTTTCTTCAGGCAGAGTTCTTCAATTTGCATATCAGGCACTAGCAACCCCAAAGAAAAGAGGAAGGGCCTTAACACACAAAACCCTCTACGAAGCTGCGAGGACCCGCAGTCTGGACCTTGGCAACCAAACTCACACATCTTGGGGAGACATAGTTCCCAGACACAAGCTCTGTGAAGTATTCACGGTCTTGATGTGAAAAATACTCTTCTATTTCTGATAAACAGTGAACTTATTAAAGTTTGTTGTGAAGATCAAGGTCAATGGCATTCAAATTTTTCTTTTGGCTGTAGAATTTTCACTCTAATGAAAAATATCCTCAGATGCTCAGGATGATAAACGGACACCAAGCAACAGCTGTCCTAGTTAAATTAAGGAGTTTGGCCCTGGTGGGTAATCCAATCAGCCCACTGCCCCTCACCTTCACTCCAGAACACACAGGGATCAATGAAATAGAACTTGAAATCACTGCTACAAGTCCCTGGGAGTCATTAACAGCCCATGAACAGGGAAGTAACATGAGAAGTTTTGCATGGCAGAAAGATTATTCAACAGCTTAAAGGAGGTTGCTATATAGCTAGGCACCAGTTAGGAAGATACTGTAATGGTCCAGATGAGACATGGTGAGACCTAGAAAAGTGGTAGTCAAGGTACAAAGGAACAAATAGGTAAGAGATGTTTTGGAGGTAGGCTGGAGAGGAACTGGTAATTTTGGAAAATGAGGGAGATGGGCAACTCAGGTTTAGTGGAGTCAGAGTACATAAAAGATCATGTTCAGTTTTGGACACATTGAATGGAATTTCTAAGCAGAGACGGCCCATAGGCAGTTTTATAAACAGATTTGGGCCCAGGGGAGAGATTTGTGGTGGGGGTACATATCTGGGAGTTATAAACATGTAGGTAATAGCTGAAGTCACAGACATGGATAAAATTTCCAAGAAAACTGTGAAGTAGTAAGAAGAGATAGAAAGGGATTCCTGGGAATACTTATATTTCAGGTGTGGGGAAAGGAAGAAAACCTTAAGTAGTAGCCAACAAAGGAGGTCAATCAAGAAAGAAGTGTGTAATGGGATTCACTGGAGAACAAATTTTTAGGAAGGCAGGCAGTATAAATGAATAAGTCGGAAACACCAAGTAAAAGACTGAGACACTGTCCTTGGATCTGTCAGTGGAGAAGTCACTGGTGTCCGTGGCAAAGGAGGTTTCAGAAGGCGGGGAGAGCAGAGACCACCTCCCAGTGGACTAAGTGAGCTTGTGGAAGGGGAGGGAATGGAGCCAGGCTAAGGAGACTTGTTTTTCAAGCAGCTTGGCTGTGAAGGGATGAAGAGACACAAGGCAGTAGCTGGAGAGGGGGAATATAGAGGTGAAAAGAAGGTTTACAAAGATAAGAGACTGTAGATATTTTGAAGGGACCCAACAGTAAGACACTGAAAATCCACAAGATAGAGGAAAGTTTTGGAAGAGGCTGAGGAGAGATTAGAATGGAAATGGACACAGATATACCTAGGCCTGAGGCAGTGGGGCAGGAGGTTGAGGCCCTAGAAGCCTCTATTTCCTCTGTGCAATGGAAAATGAGACAGGACAGAAGTGGGGTTGGAGACTGGGGGAAGGTAATGAGGTTTAGTTTAAGCTCTGAGAAGAGTTTGATGTAGCTTACTAAAGTCACTTTGTAAGGCATCCATGTAATTTGAAGGGAACAATTGAGACTGGTGTCCTGGCCAGGTGTCCAAGTATAGAAAAGGAAGGGGCAGATGCTGGATTAATCCAGGAGGTCTCAACTGGTTGATCATTAGATTCACTGAGGGAGCTTTAAACATACCTACATCTGGGCCTGATCCTAGACTGATGAAATCAGGCATCAGCGTATTTCTTAGTGTCTCAGGCAATACTAATCTGCAGTCAGGACTAAGATCCACTGGAATGATTTATGGTTTGGGCTTTGCTGAACTCCTGTAGTGTAAGAATAACTAGGTAAGAAAGTTGACACATGAGAATTGCTGGAAAAGATGCACTATGAGGTTTAGGAGGGAGAGGGAAAGAAGAGAAACCAGAAGGACTGATACCTATGAAGACCTAGAGTCAAGAGATGAGAGATTTACAGGTGGTTAAAGAGAAAGTATAACTAGAAGGAGCCCTTGCCACAATACTTGAGTTTAAGATTTCAGAGGTGAAGCAGTTTGGGGCAATGACAAAATAAAGGGGTTGGTAATGAAGAAGAGTGATCAAAATAGAGGAGAGATGAAGGTGGGTGGAGATCAGTGAGACCAAAGAAACTTCAAATACAAGTCAGGCTCTGTCCCACTCTCTAGGCAGAACAGTCCCCTCTTTTGGCTCACCATCTCATTCAGAATAAGAGCCAGAGTTCTTACAGTTTCCTACATGACCTAATAAGACCTGGCCCCATGTTTTCCCCCTGACCTCATCTACAACCCCTTCTGCCCCCACCCCACCACACCACTAACTCAGCTTCAACTATACTAACCTTCTCACAGCCAGGTATGTGGCTACCTCAGGACATTTGCATGTGTTGTTATATCTGCCTGTAATGTTCTCCCACAAGATATTTAACATGGTAGCTCCCTCACTTCCTCCAGGTCTTTGCTCAAATATCATCTACACAATGAAGGCTACCCTTGTTGAAATTCCTTATTTTATATACAAAATTGATTCCTCTCCCCCAGCATTCCCTACTTTGCCCCTGCTTATGCTTTTTCCATGCGTTTATTACCATCTGACAATTCTGTGTATTATTCTTATTTGTGTACTGCTTGGTTGATTGTCTCCCTGACTCCTGCCCTCCTAATCATAAGCTTTTTGAGGGCAGGGATTTTTGTCTATTTGTTCACTGCTCTATCCCTCATACTGCACCTACAACAGCACCTGGTATGTAGCAGGTGCTCCATAAATATTTGTCAAAGGAATGACAGAATCATGAGTCCAGCATGTGGATAGATTGTACATAGGTGTGCTGAAGTCCTCCAGGGTAAGAGCAGGACTCATTCTGGAAAGGAAGATGATAAATCAGGTATTAAAAAATCCAGGAAAAGTGTGGGTGAATGAGGAGGACCAGAGTTGATAAAAAGAATACTGGCTGACACAGATGGCATGTGTCTCAAAGGAGCATTTATTTCATTTTATTTCATTTTACTTTTTAAAACAATCTTTTTTTAAAGCAAACAGTTACTTTTATTAATTTTGTTATGTTTTTTTTTTTTTTTTTGAGGATGGGCACAAAGGCCTGGAAATAGTGCCAGGGAAGAGTGTAGACATCACCCCTCAGCTCTGTGGTTTGCGCAGCCCAGGAGAATAAGCAGCTGCTACTTGATAAAGCTGCAAGAACTGATGTGTAAGTTAAGGCAAGTAGGTGTCTAGTGGTTTGTAAACCTGGCTGCACATTAGCGTCACCTGGGGTGGCGTTTAAAACGTGCTGAAGCCCAGGCCCCACTTCAGGCCAATTGAATCAGAATCTCTAGAGATGGCGTCCAGGCTTCAGGCCTTGTTAAAAAGGTCCCCAAGTGATGCTAATGTGTAACCAGCTCTGATGTGCTGCCGTAGATGGCATTACAAGAGGGCCAGGGCCAGGGCCAGGGGAGTTGGTTGAAGTGCAACATGGGTCTCAAAGGGCACAGCCGAAAGCCTAGGAAGAGAAAGTACAAACATGTATGGGGACGAAACGCCCCAGGAGAGGAAAGGGGCTTACATTCGGGGTAGAGGCAGAGGAGGCATGAATGGAGAGGCATTAAGAGAAATTGAGAGGTCTCCGAATTCTGAGTTAGATCCCCTTTGGAAGGAAATCTTTAGAGTGAAGTTGTTCCAGCTAGGGAGGTGCTGGTTACCACCAAAGGCCAGTTCCAGGTTTGGAGAATTCAGAAGGTACAACCAGGTCCAAGGGAGTAGGTTGGGTAGGCGAGGGTGGGGAGGGGGTGGATGTGATTATTGCCTGCAGGTTTTTCTTGGTGGCCTTGGAAAACAGGAAGTGAAGTGGATCCCTAGATGTTCACTGCTACAGGCTGTATATTCTGCAATTGAAGACCAGGTCAGTCTTAGGTCTTCTCCAGGAGAGGTGGAAAACAAGGAAAGTGGGGGGCAGGGATGATGATGCCGCTTAGGGTTAGCCCCCTGGAAGCTTGGAGGAAAGTGATGCCCATGCTTTCCAGATTACTGGGATGGATGCAGAGTAAGTTTTGGTTAGGTAGGGAGCTGGGCTGGCTAAACAAGGATCAGGTCCCTTACAGTGGGAACCTGAAGGCAGGGACTCCTAGGCACCCTTGATCCCCACCCAGTCCCCTCCAACACCTTTGGTTGGGTGCTAGAGTACAGGGCAAGGCCCAATTCAGTTGTCTTTGAAAAGCAGCCTCGGAAGTTTGCTGGTACTGGGCTGGGTGCTGCCTCTACAGACTAACTCACCACACAGCGCCCCCTTGAGGCCTTACCTAAAACGAACTGAACTGTTACGGATTCTGGCCCCCTGGCCCTTCCCACTCTGGTGGTCAGGACTGTTACATCATTTTTAGTGACTCATCTGGGTGTCCGTCCATGCACATCTACAACTATGCAAAGTTCCTGGGGTTTCTGGGGATAATTCTGGCCTTTCCCCTAAGGAGGGAGCAGGGATGGGGCATGTTGGACCCTAGGAACTAGCTGTATCTGCTTTCATTTCCAGGGCTGATCCTTGAGGCCAGCACATCTCAGTGTGAGATCCAGGTCACCTGCACCAGAATTTCCTGGAATACCCATAAAAATGCAGAGTCCTGGGTTCCTACCTCAGAAATGTAGGATCAGGCGACTCGCTGTCAAACTTCTGCAAAATCACATAAAAACTGCAGTGGTGCACCTGCTTTTTGCTGTGACTTGTTTGGATGTATTAACCAGCTATAGTTTGTCCATTCTGTGACAGAATCTAAGATTCCATAGCATGCTATCCGTGGTATGTACTTTTAGGTGCTGCAAGCCGAAACCCATGGCCATGAAGGCCCCTACCTGCATGAACAACTGCCACCCTTAGGCCACCTCTAGTCTTCTTCTCTGTCCATCCTAAGCCAGCCTTTGCCATGGGCCACATTCCCATGAGGCCCTTCGTCTGTGAATGCACAGCCTTTACTACACTGCTGAGGGTGTTGTAAAGACCAAGGGCGGGGATGCCCTGTGTATCATGCTGACACAGCAGCAGTTCTTCAAAAGATAATTATGGATCGAATGAAGTTCCACGTCTGTATCAAAGCACATACGTCTTCCAGAGTGTTTTTTTTAAAGGCTTAATCCAGACTCATGTCTAATGCCTTAGTGAGAAGAATAAGGTTGAAAGAGAAAGTTCCTTCCCTTAATTGAATAGTCAGTCTTCAATACATCGAGTCCTGGGTGCTTTGGGAAATACAGACACGAGTAAGACATAGTATGCTCAAAGCATTTAAAACCTACCTAGGGAGACAACAAATGTACTCATGTTAACTGTCATCAAAACAAAGTCATACAGGATGTATGCTAAATAAGTATTATAGACCAACTGTGGCCCAGGAGAGCTAAACTCTAATCTGGCTTCAGGATACATCCCCATGTCCATCCGTGGTACTGCCACTTGACACTACTGTCATCTTGCTCTAGCAAGACACCTGGAAGTCTTCCTTGATTGCTCCACCCCCTCAGCCTCCCTATCCAATCCATGAGCTCTCAAATGGATCCCAATCTGCTCACTTCTCTCCATGACCACCACCACCCACTAGTCCAGGCCAGCAGCACCTGTCTTCCTGGATGACTGCTCTGGTCTCCTATGTTGCCCTTTCTCTTCTTACCACTCCCTCATGCCATTTTGTGTAGTAGCTAGAGAGCTATTTTAAAAGTCTAAATTCAATTATTTTGGTCCCTCACATAAGCACATCAATGACTTCCCACTGCACTCAGCATAAAGACAGAACTCATTACCACAGCCTGCAAGCCCCTGCACAGTCTGCAAGCTCACCAAGCACCACACTCCCTGCTTCACTGTCTCTTTTAGTCGCTTGAATATGGCAAGCATCCACCTCGGGATGTCTGTACAACTTGTGCTCTCTGCATGGAACACCCTATTAATATTGATCTGTCCTTCAGGTCTCAAGCTGAGATGTCACTTGTCCCACTTTTTTGATTCCCTATCGAAACTGAGTCCCCCTTATTATTTCTCTTACTCTACCCAATTCTTTTCCTTCACAGTATTTATTACAGTGTATATTACATATCTCTAAGTTTATTTGTTTAATGTCTGTCTCTTCTACTAGATTGTGAGCTTTTTGAAGGCAGGGCTACGTCTCTTTTGATTATAACCATGTTCTAAGTGATTAGCACTGCACATAGTATATAACAGATGCTCAATCTGTGTCCTTAGGACAAAAAAATGAAGGAGTAAAACAGTGAGACAGTCTGAGAAGGATTTCTGGAGGAGAACCAATAGGAGAATACCATAAGCAACAGCATGGAAACCAGTGTTTGTGTCCAAGATGTGTCCTGGGAATGAGAGGAGGTATGGCTGGAGTATGTGGTGTCAAGCAGCTAGTCTTAAAAGTGTATATTAGAGCCATTTATAGTCACACAGTAAAAAGCCTAAACCTCCAGGCTAAGAAGTGGGACCTTTAGTACCATCCACCATGCCAGTCCCCTAGCCTGATCCCAGCTCTCCCCTAAACCACCCAGGGTGGTCAGGCTGCACCACTCCTCCTGAGCCGCAAGCAGTTAGGGGTGGCATGGCCCTCACAGCTCACAGCCAAGCAGGATTTGGAATGAGCAGTGTCTACTGTACCCAAGTAGCTGGTGGGAAAGTGGAAGGGCAGGTGAGGAAGGACTTGTCACAGTACATCAGGAGTATTCTTGGGCCATTCAACCCCTTCTGAATATTCTGCAGGGGTCCAGCTTCTCATCTGGACCCTTACTACTCAAGGCAGACAGAATCTCTAGTAGGAATAATAGTGCCTGTCCCACAGGGTTATTGTAAGGATCAAATGAGAAAGTACATGTAAGGCGCTTAGCATAGTGCCTAGCACATGGGAAGCACTCAACAAATGTTAACTATTATTCTTCCTCCTCCATAAAATGGGAATACTAGTCATGCCTACCTCACAGGGTTGTGACTTAAATGAAATAACACACACTCACTGCCTGGCACAGTGTCTAGTACATAAAAAGCACTCCATAAATGCTAGCTATTATTACTATAATTAATAGCATTATTATTAGTCATTAATAGCTATTATTACTATAATTAACAGCAGCAGCATGAATGATGTTTTATAGTTCAGGGAAGAAATAATGATGGTTGAACTAAGGGAGAGAGACATTGGGCAATCCAATGAGCACAGTGTAAGCCTGGAATGGTCACTGGGGCCCCAGACGTGGGGATTAATGTATAAAGAAAGGCCCAGAGACCAGCACACAGCCAAAAATGGGCAGGGCAGGTTGCCCGGTCACCAGGCTTAGGCAGGTGATGCCCTGGGAGGTGGCCCCCCTCAAGGCAGGCCCTGTCACCAAGGCTCAATTCCCAGCTCTATTGATCAGGTAGGAACTGTCACTATGGTAGCATCTGGTTGCCTTACTTGACGTATTACTTGGGGAGGAGATGCAGGGCTCTCTGGCCTGTCGTCTTGGAGTGGTGCCAGAGGGAATACAAGGCTGCCACGGCTGCCAGGGGAAGGGCAACTAGCAGAGCTTTGTGCTGCATGGGGCCAGGCTCCTGGGGGAGCCGCTAAGCAGGGTCTGCTTTGCCCCTATGATTACTCACTCTGTGAACCATTTTCTGGCCGGGGAGTCAGCTGCTGTCCAGAAGCAGCCCCTGTGACGCTCACCATGCAGCACTTTTACAGGAAGCCCTCCCCATCCCAGGAGGTCCCCACACCAATAAGGCCATCTCCTCTGCTTACCCCAAACAATAAACACATCCCAGGCATCAGGGTCCTCTGCTGGGGTGGGAGCAAGGCCCAAGGGTGGCCCAGACACTGAGAAGCCAGGGACCACAGGGCCTGCGAGGTCACCGAGGATGACAATTGACTAATAACCTATGAGCTCGTCTACATACTAGGCATTATTTATTCCTTAAAAATCTCTAAGAGGCAGCCACTGTAATTATCCCCGTTACACAGGTGAGCAAACGGAAGTTTCAGGAGGCTAAGTGACTTGTCCAAAGTGCCTGGGCCAGGAGTCAGACCTCTCCACAGAGCTTATGCACTCATAATAATAATAATAAAGCTGCCATGTATTGATACTAAGGATGGGGCATACCCTTGACACATATTATCTCTTTGATTCCTTACTATAAGTCTATGAAGTAGGTACAGGTGTTACTCTTTCCATTTTACAGAGCTAAGGCAGTTAGGTGGTTAAGAAACTTCCCAAGATCACATAGTAGGAGGGAGAGCAGGGATTTGAACTTAGGCAAATGATTCCAGCTCCCAGCCTTTTAACCTTACCCTACCTTCTCCTTTTCTCCAAAATAGCTCTTTTACCAGGGAGAACCTGAAGACAACCACAGGCATGTCTCTTGAACCATTTGTTTGCAATGATCTCCTTGCTCTCATGTCTCCATGGCAAAGGAAGAATCAGGGTCATTACCGGTGGGAGACCTGAGGCCTTACAAGACCTTGATGCCTACTGATTCTCACGACTGGAAATGACAACAGAGGAGAAACGCTGCAGAAAGTGGGTGGAAGCCTTCATCTGAGACCTCCAACTCAAAAGAGATTTTTAGAGAATTTGTAGCCAATATAGGATATTTCCAGAAAAGAGCCAAGGAAAAGAAAACAAAATTGGTTTTGCTTGCAGCAGTGTTAAACTGATCCACGTACTGCAGTCAAAGTGAGAAGTTGGGCTCCTCCAAATGGGGTTTTAGGACGGACTTGGTCCCGTGGGTATATTCTGGAAATCTCTGTGCATAGACTTGTGCTCATGAGTCTGAGTCGTATCACTCCCAGTTCAATGAGTCTGTATTGGTGGATGTCAACTATTCCTTGATGCATAATGCAAATCAGACAAAAGAGGACCTGGGATAGCTGGAAACCCTAGAATCCAAGCCAAAGAGCCTGTTGTTCATCCTGTTTTGCTCCCCCCTGCTCTGGTTATCTCCCCCCATGCAGTATACCGGTAGCTGAGAGCATCCAGGAAGTCACTCCAAACTTCTGGTCCTCTACAGCCTTGATACCAGCCTCCCGATGGGAGGAGGAGGAGGAAAATAACAAATATGGTTCACATCCCCATGATCTATGAAACTAGTCACATGGTTTCAGTAATTTACCTCTCAAAATTTAGACCTTTACTCCATAACCACTTCTCAAGAATCAGGGCCTGTCTCCCAGCCTCACCACTGCAGTGATACATAATAAACCTCGCAACATTACTCTGTCTTTAAAATGAACTTCCCTTTCTTTCCTGTAGGTTACCCAGACTTCACCAAATGCAGACTCTTCAGACCCAAGAAAATGTGCTGCTTCATATATTTGCCTTTGGCATGACACAGCTTTATTACCGAGAGAACCCTCAATGGAATCCACTGTTTAGCCATTCAGGCTCCAGAACCAGACACACTAGTCCACTTTGCTGCTCAGCAGCTAAAAACTTGTGCAGATCACTCAGCTGCTCTGAGCCTCAGTTTCCTGCTCTATACAATGAGAATACCACTAGTGCCTTCCGGACAGAGTTGTGAAAGGGATTAAATGAGATAATGCCTGCCAAGAGAGTAGCGCAGCGCCTAGCACAGCTCAATACATGGTAGCTATATATAAAAAGGAAGACTTGCTGTCTCTGAGTTTGCCTTGGAGAAGCATTTTTCTAGCTCCAATTTCCCCTGCAATGAAGCAAAGGGCTGAAGGCTGAGACAAGAAAATAAGTGGGGCGAATGGGTGTGCATTGATGCCGACTCCTTTCCTTTGGGCATCCAGAGGGCAGGACAGTATTGAGACAGGGTCTGTGGCTGAAGGAAACAAAATCAGTGATGTGATGAAGGGAGGAGGTGATGGGTTGGTGGAAGGTGTCTTAAGTGTAGTGGGGGCCGGGGACTTGGGGCCTGAAAAGCTAGTATGTCGAAATCCCACAAAGGAAGAGAACCTATTGCAACATCGTGCATTTAATGACGGGAAGAGAAACTGAAGTTGAAAAGTCAAAGGAGGGACAGAAACTGCTAATGCTGTTCCAAGGAGAGCTTGGGCAGGAAGAGTTTGAGCTAAAGAAATCACTTTGTCCTTTCTCAGAAACGCTTCTACTGAAAATTGTGGGCTCAAGGGCCTGAGACATGCTCATTATTGAGTAACTGGTCAATATGCTCATCCAGTCTCACTCCTATGAAAAACATTCTGCTCTGTGCTCTCCTCTGCAGAAATCAGCCCCAGGGAACTAGGTTAAAAACCAGCTTCCCCAAATGCAGCCTCAGAAGCTTGTAAGTCAGAGCTACTGGGAGACCTGGACTTCCCCATTTTGGAAAATGGCCTCATTCCCTCAGGCCAGAAAGCCCAGGGGATCCTGCCTCCTGAAAGTTACCAGGGGTGGCAGCTACAGCCGCCTCTGACTCACTGAAGAAGCCAGTTACCAGAGTTCCTGCACCCATTCTGGGAGTCGCAGATCGAGTAGGTTGAGGAGGAGCCTCCAAGTATTCTTTTTAAGTGCCCCCAAGTGATTCGGTCACAAAAATTTTGACTTTGGATATGAGTACACCTTGTTTCAATGGGAGGCACTGCAGTATAGCCCAGCTATTCCTCATGATGTCCTCAGTTTCTATGTGAGGAACCTAAAGCTCAGAGACATTTAAGCATTGGTTCAAGTTTACCTAGCCAATTAACAACAAAACAAGAAGTAGAACCCGGGTCTTCTGCCTCCTGATTCACTATAAGCTCCAGTGACCTCCTTTGCCTGTTCATGAGATTTTCCTTTCTAGTTCAAGTATGAAGAGAGATGTCCCCTTCTGGTTCTAATCAGAGTTAAAAAAAGAAAACAAACTATGCTACCTTTGCAGAATAATTCATTACAAAACAAAACATGACAATCCCAGGTTCTACTAGTAGCATCAGGTGTAGCTTTAAAAAGAAAAGAAAACATGACCTTTGCCCTTTTGACAATCCATAAGAAATGTATCCCATGATTTATGTGTAGAGACCCTATTTGCGGCTATAATGTTTCAGATTTAAATTATTCAGTATTGAAGAGGAGACACTCTAGCTTTATGATCGGACATTCATTAGCTTAACAACCAGAGGCATTTCTTCTTCAAGGAAGCCAAGATTAATAATTCTATTATCTGGCCATTGGTTCCCCTGTGAACTATACTTACTCTATTCCCAGACTTTAAAAGAAATAAACAACAAATATTAGGTAAGATCTAAAGCTATTTGCCAAATACCAAGATTGTGAGGTAAGAAACCACCAATCATAACTGTCAATAGTTCAAATAATCCAAATTATTCCTTTGGGGACAGTAATCCACTCATCTTCTGACAGCTCAAAGGCATCCCAGGGGTGGGACTGTGTAAGTACCACACTAGGTAGAGTGAAGGACGGGTAAGTACAAAGGGCATTCCTAAATCTATCAAGTTAGGAAGTTGCACTTTCAAGAAAGCATAAATATCCATCCCTAGAGGAGACAAGTTGCCAAATTTTGAACTAGCAAGTGTTGGGGGCTATGTCAGGAATCTTTTCTAGCAATGTCCAATTCTCAGAGCATTTCTCCTTTCCCAATGTGTCTTCCCCATCTGTAAAATGGGTAACAACTATCACGACTCTTGCCTGCTCCCCCTACTGCTCTCTCACCCCCAGGAGATTTTAAGGTTGCTAGTGTCACTCTTAAGATAAAAGACAGTTCTTCAACCATCCATCTAACCACTGTGATCTCCATCTTCTCCCAATCCATAGGCCTAAAGCAAACACCAGATTCCCTTTGACTGTACCTGGATGCCAGCAGAAAAGAGACAGAAGCAGCAGTGGCAGCAGCAAGCCCAGGCAGAGTGAGGGAAAAAGCTACACCTGAACCTGTTTGCCACTATTCCCTTTGCAGAGGGTGACATCATTATTTATTTCTGTTAGAATAACTTCTCATGGGAGGGCCTCAAACTTGTCCTCTTTGCAGGAAGTCAAGTTGGATAGAAGCTGACTGCTACTCAGCACTCAGCCTCTGGAAAACTCTGGAACCAACCTAAGTTGACCTCAGAGGTCAGTGAAGATGCAGCAGTTTTTCTCCAAATGTCTCACAAGGTAGATCTCGAAAGTCAATTCACCACTATCTGCTGCAGAAGCTGCTGCCAATAGAAATGACCCGAAATGGCCATTCATTTCACAGTGAATTTAGAGGGACTTGTTGGAAAATGCATTGGACACAGTTCTAGCTGGAAATGAATTAAAAAGCATGTTTGCTTAAATAATTGAAGGTGAAACATGTATTACATGTGTCTCATGCACAGTTAGGGAATTCTCCTCTAGGCCTTTTGTGGTGCCAAATATGAATTCTTGCCTGGCAGTTGATTTAAGAAGCAAGACCTTAATTATCAGAAGACATCAAGAGAAGGAGCAAAGTCTACTGTTATACACTGTGCATGCAGTTTAAATTAGTTAAAAAAAACCACTTCAGAGAGCAATTTGGCAATATCTAGAAAAAATTAACTGAACAAATCCAGCCCTAGGAATTTATCTTAAGTAAATGATGGGCTAAGTTCATATGATACAGTCCAAGGATATTCACTTTGGCATTGTTTGAGTGCTCAGAAAGGAACAGGGTGACAATCATGATTTTCTTGAATTTTAAATATTTCTATACAATGAAAAATACTAAAATCAAAGTTAAAAGATAATATACTGCTTAATATATTTGCAACACAGATAATAGTTAAACAGTTACTATCCAAAATACATAAAGAGATACTACTTATCAAAACAAAAAGAACTGAATAGAAAAACAGGCCAAGGATATGAAATGGCAATGCAGAAGAAATACAGATGGCCAATACACTTATGAAAAGATGTTCAACGTCTTGAGTCCGCAAAAAAATTGCGAAGAAAAAGATTTCTTTCAGCTCTCACATTGCCAAAGATGAAAAAGATCAATAATATCTAAAATTGGCGAGGAAGAGCAGGCAGAAATGGCCATTGCTGGGGGGAATGTAAGTCACTACAGCCTTCCTGGAGGGCAATTTAGCAGGCTCTGTTAAAAACCAAAGACATACAGGCCAAACTCTTTGAACCAACCATTTCACTACTGTGAATTTATACACTTGCAGTTGTATGCAGAGATGCATGTTAATGGACATATGGTATACCAATGTTTAATAATTTTAAAGAATTAGAAATAATGCAAAATTTCATCAATGAAGTTGGGTTAAATAAATGATGTCACTACCATATGAAACAGAATACCACGCAACTGTTAAAAAGAATGAAATGCTAGATATGTAGCAGCAGGAAAAGACTTCCAGTCAGAGTTCAATGTAAAGCATGTTGTAGAACAGTATGTGGACCATTGGTCACATCTCTTATTATTTTATGCACTTGAATACATATATGAATATTCATCAAAACATGCACAAAATGATACATACCAAACTATAAACATGGTGGGGGATGAGTGGTGGAAAGGCCAGGAACATTCTACTTCATACTTCTATTTTTACAACCATGAGCATGTAGTATTTCAATTGTAAAAATACTTTTTTAAAACAAGAAGTAAGGCAAGCTGTGCCACTCTCCCACAATCTCCCAGCCTCTAACAGTGTCCTCTTCAAAGACATGGTGTTCCACCATCTCAGAAAATTTCTAATACCCAAAGTCATGAGCTCTTGCTTTTGAGAAATTGAACTAGGGTAAGAAACGGAGGAAGGGTTGTCACATTCTTTCAGAAGTTTCATTTTGTGCAATTATGATGTGATTGAAACCCTTCTAGAAAGACCTCCCACTCTGATCCTTCCAAATCTCTCATCCTTCCAAATCTCCCACTCTTCTTCCTGCCATGCCTTTCCCCCATCTCTTTCATAACATGAGGAGAAGGGGACATGGCTAGCTCATTTCAGCTCCTTTTCTGTTTTTACCTCAAGTCCAGGAGTCAATCCCATTATCTTATCCTAAAGAAATTCCACGCTAACTCTCCTCCCCCAGTCCACTTGGCACAAGGCTCATCCAAGTATTTCCAATTCCCTCTAAGTTAAGTTTGACAATTTCAGCTCTTAGAATCTTTAGTACTGAGGGAGCATGTACAAGTGCCCCAAGGCTGTGTACTGACACCAAGGGCCAGCAGAGGAGGACCCTGGACCTCAACATGCACGTATTAGTGGATGTGGGCCCTTCTTTGGGGACTACATCAGTAACTTTCATCACACTTTCAAGGAGGTCCTTGAGCCACAAAAATGTTAATAACCACCAAAGCAAAGGGATGGCTGTGATTGAATCACCCACTGAATATCTACACAGAACAGTCGAGTCCTCAGGTTTCCAACTGGCTTCCTGGCTTGGTAAATCAGACAGCCATACATGTAAGAGGAATGGAGGGAGAGGGAAGCCTGTCCTTTTAGGGTTCCATTAGAAACCAATCCCTCTGCAAAAGCTGCCACATAGAACCCACCCAACTCTGGGTGGTACATGACCTCTCGCTGGATGAGCCAACCCATGGAAATACAAAAGAAGACAGCTAAGTGTAGTAGAAAAATCATCAGGAGGCAGCAGATCTAAGTTTGAGCCTTTAGGATAACTGCTGTTCTATCACGTG
Source organism: Manis javanica (assembly GCF_040802235.1). Lineage (NCBI taxonomy): Eukaryota > Metazoa > Chordata > Mammalia > Pholidota > Manidae > Manis > Manis javanica. Next base: position 101,715,388 of record NC_133174.1, on the reverse strand, counting down.
GTAGCTGTGTGACTTCAGGCCACTCACTTAACTTCTCTGGCATTTGCCCCATCTAAACAGAAGGTGTGGCACCACCTGGAACTTCCGAAGGCACTTGCCTCTCTACTGTGCTATGAAGCTCCCCTACAGGACATCCATTTCCACTAACCCCTCCAGAATAAAGAATACTGTGCACTCACATTCCAGTATCACAGCCTTAAAGCCATAGTCTTCTCTTGCGGTTAACCTAAGTCCTGCCTACTGCAACTGAGGCTTGCTGCCTTCATTGCAGAGAATGGCTGGTCCATGTGCTGAGAGCGGGAGAACTAGTAATAACTCTAATGCCCGCACAGCAGTCTCTACCCCAAATCTGGTTTGCAATGATTATTAGCTGTTAATTCTCAAGAAATACATCCTTCTTTCAAGGCAGCTTGTAAAGCAAAGAGGTGGGAATTAAGACTCCAGGGAATCAGGAAGGGTCAATTGTCACAAGAGTGTTTTTCCTTTTGCCTTTAAATTTCCTTAAAGATGGCCACGCCTTCCTATTGACAAAAAAGGACCCTGGAAACTGGGTTCAAGAAACCTCTCCTGAGAACAGGACTCCAGCCCAGACTGGGTGCTGGGGACACCGGAGACTGGTCACACCGGAGATGGGCCCTGCAGCTGCTAGTTGCAAAGATGGCCCTTAAGCACTATTTCTGCAAGAGAGAGAGTCTGAAAGATAAAGCAAGGCTTCAACTAAACTTAATTCCCACGTCCAGGGCTCTTCGGTTAGCAGGCTGTGTTCGGATTGATGAGCTTTTTCTTGAAGCTGTACGGATGACACCACTGGACCAGGAAATTGAAGGCCACACTGAAATCTTCAGGCTGTGAAAGGAAATCAGCCCAAAGAACTGAGTCACCCCCAAGGTTGAATGATGACAGGTCTTTGCAGTCAAAGCAAAGCAGAGAACTGAGGCAACCTGCCCAATAATGCAGCAGAAAAACAGGATTTGGGTCTGAATTATCAAGATAATTGCCCTAATTCTTCACTTCCCTTTCATAATAACCTTGAGTTTATATATAGAGCCTTTCTTCTAAGCAGGTGAAAACACTTGCAGAGATATTATCTTAATTGTCATCACACCATCCCAGTCACGGAGAGCAGTGATTATTATCAGCCTCATTTTACACACAGGGGAAGGAACTCCTAGAGGGTGAAGGGAGTTATACAAGTTCACTCAGCAAGATAGCGACTGCCTCCAAACCCAGCGGTAAATGTGCTCACCCAGCATTGCCCAAAGAATATCTTCTCAACACCAGTCCAGCTAAATGCTTGTTGGAATACCAGGGCAAATACATCTGGGAAGTGCTGCATATTCTATTCTCCTGGAGCATCACAATATACATTAACCTAGTAAAGGTTTTTAGAAGCCCTGCAGTAGACAACCCTGTTTCTGTTTAAGCAGGAATTTCCCAAATTTAACTTGACCACAAAACTCTGTGTGTGTGTGTGTGTGTGTGTGTGTGTGTGTGTGTGTGTATGACACCTACATACACTCTGTGGATCTAGTCTTCTTTGGAACCCACATTGGGAGGCACTGTTCCAGCCACTAGATTGATCTGAGTATAGGCACAACTGACAGATCAATTCCAGTCCAGCCCAAGCTCTGAGTGGCATTTCCTAGAGATATTGCGGGATACCGGGATACCTTCTGGTATTGACAGCCTGCGAACAAAGGACCTAGATGCACCCAAAGGACCCCAGACCATCATTTCCTCTGCTGTAAGGCATTAGCCAGATCAGGGTGGAAGTCAGTTCAAGCTTACCCACTTCTGCTGGAATTCCTTTCAAATAGATCCAAGGGCTATTTTCGGTCTTCATTTAAGGGAGAAGAAACTCAGGCAGCTGGTCCAAGCCCTCAGAGCCCACACTCTTAACTAGCATAATTTTGTGCCCATCAGGCACTTCCAGTAGAAATCATCCATCTCTTAGGTTCATTTCCAGTGCCATAAATCAGCCCATGCAATCAGTACCAAAACAACAAAACAGGAGGCTCAGAATGTGCCCCTGTTCTGGCTTAACTGCATGAGTATTAAAGTAGTCAGCATATATTCATTTCAAAACTAACGTAGAGCACAAAACATCTTGTGCTTTATTAATTACCAGTGACACCATTAACAGTATTTAAAATGTGAAAGTCCCTGTAGACCCTATCCTGGTTAACTTGTATTGTACATATAATCCAAATGATGAAAGATCACAGACAATGGGTTTACTATGTATTTATTACCACTGTCATATTTTCTTTTAGTATTTATTAATTATCCACACCATGAGGGAAAGTGCCTGCATTGAAATCGCTAACTTTTTGTGCAAATAGCAAATGCCATGCAGGTATACCTTTCTTTATCCATCCGTCGGCTATAACAAAAACTCTATGTAAATAGATTTTTGGTAAAAATATTCACTGTAAAGGTCAGAGAGGCACTGTTATTTAAGATGATCTATGAATCCTTTTGTAAAGCAACAAATTCTGCAGTGTGAATGCTATCCATATAGTTTTATATATACAAACATTTGCTTTGTAAATACATACTTACACATACCAGATTTGCTTAAAGCAAAACACACTGTATCAAGAAATGAGCTGGACACTTCTTAAGATGAGGATATGCACTGATCCTTAACAATCCGCCATACTAATTCCTTTTGGATTCACCATTAATTACCACCCCAGTCCAGGGAAACTCATTCTTAGTTTGCTGAGATGATAGTAATAATTCTGAGGACTCCCTGTAGTCTTACTTAACTATGACTCTTCTGCCTTTATACATGCTCTTCCTTCAACTTAGCCACCTGGCAAGTCAAGTTAATTCTACAAGACTCAGTCAAATGTCACTTCCTCCATGAAGCCTTTCTGGATCATACTTCCCACACTCAGCTAGGCACCCCTCCTCCTGGCTCTTACAGTGCCCTGCCATCCCTTGTCATACTCTACTGTAATTATCTGTTTACACACTCCGTCTTGCCTGCCAGACTCCCCAAGAGCTGAGGTGATGTTTTATTCATTTATTCATTTGGATACTTCCAATACCTAACATCACTACTGGCACATAGCAGGTGTTTAATAAATGTCAGTTGTTTGACTGAATGATCACCATCTTTAACTGTACATTTTTGGACCCTGGAAAACAGTGCTTTATTAAAACCACAAATGAAATGTCAAAGAGAAGTTCTAGCAGTTCTGTTCATTTTTTTGGATCTCTTTCTTTGATTAAAAAAAAAAGACCATACCAATTCACACCTTACAGATCAAGGGAAAAAAAAAACACTTCTAAACCAAATTCATGATTAATACATAGGTGCATCTTGTATGTTCCTTTTTCTCCAAACACATGTAACTCAATCCTAGTCCAAAACTAACATCACTGCAGTAAAGATAAGAGGATCCACTAATGAACTACAGGGACCACCCTGAAAGCTTTGGCTCCTCATTGGCTGAGAGAGGGAAACCTAAGAAAGTTGGGCATCTTTGGGGGAGCAATGATGACGTCCAGTAGGGCTTGGTCAACCTGGCTGGAAATTCCACATCCATAATGTCCTAAGCAACAGCCCCAGCTGGGGGGATTTCCATCACTTTGAAACCAACGTGGGCAGAACAGGTTGGACCTGATCTGCCTGAGCGTTACTGCAATCTGGCTTGGCAGGGGATGATACCCAAAGACATGTAATGCCAGGAGGAGCCCGGCCCCATGGTGCAGACACACACACACACACACACACACACACACACACACACACACACCACACCCCTCACACTCACGGAAGCCCACCCAAACCCCGAGCATCCCCCCCCACACACACACACAGCTGCATTCCTCTGTGCCCAGTCACACACAGGGAGCGCCCCCTCCCTCACATTCTCTCACTTGCTAGTCTGCCTAGCCCACACCCCACACCGACGGCAGACTGCAGCCTAGCCTGTAACTAGAAGCTGCTTAGGACTGGGTTTTGTTGTAGGTAACAAAGCCCCATGCACCCAGGTGCCCCGCAGGATTGACTCCATCCATCTCTCCCCGCCCCCATCCATGAGCTCCCAGAACAAGAGAAAGCTCAGCTCTGGGAAGTGGGATGCAGGGAGTGGGGACGCAAAGGAAGAGAAGGGCGGGAGGAGCTCGGGGTGGGGACGGGAGTCCGGCAGCTTCGCTGCTCTCGCCATGAAGCCGGAGGGACGGCGAACTGGCAAAGGGACCCGGCTGCCTTCCCACCCCATCGCGCGCCAGCCATTCATAGAAAAAAACCCGAAACAGGGAAGTAATCTACCCTCCCGTCCGCCCGCGCCCTCACAGCGGTTCTGGGAGCCACAGGCGCTCCAGCACCCCTCAACAAAGCGCCCCACACAGACCTGTTCCAGCCTCTTCTCCGCCTGAGTGCAGGGGAGCCGCTGCCGAGGGTTCTGCCCTTCGCCGCCAGGCTGGAGGCGCCAGGGATGGGAGGAGAAGCAGGAACTGGGGGGGGAAGGAGGACGAGAGGGGATAGGAGGCACAGCAGCAGCGGCGGCGGTGGGAGGGAGAGGAGGAGGAGAAGGGGAGGAGAGGAGGAGGAGGAGGTTGCTTCAGTGGCAGCAGCGGAGGATGCTCCAGGGAGAGGCGGGCTGGGTGCGCGGGGCGTGGGCTCACGTGCGCCCAGTGGCCCAGGGACGCGCGCGCGTCTGGGTGTGTGAGAGCATCTGGGTGTGTTTGGACTGTGATTATTCCAATTTCCACCTACTCTGGAACTTGTGGTTCCTGCAGCCAGGCGGAAGTGAAACCCTTTCGGTCTCCAAGCCTGTCTGTGTCGGCCCGGGTATGGGGGTTGGGGGTAGGGAGCGAGGGCGGGGAGAAGGGGTTCAGAACCAGGGCGCAGGCCTGCTGTTAACGTCCGCACCCCTTCTTTCAGTCTTCTTTCTGGGCTCGGGTAGCTTGCATCCTCACGTATCTCTGGAAAGCCTATAGCCAAGAAGAATAGAAAGAGACCAAGGACAGCCACCATCAACACCGCATTGTATGGAATGAGCCCTCACCCGGCGCTGGGCAGGCCATCGGGACTACCCAGAAGCAATTTCTGTTCTAACTTGGGAATGACTTTCAGGAGTTGAGGTGCCCATAGCTTCACACAGGATCTACATTCCACTTCTTCTCCTGTCTGTCATTCCATTGTAATATCTCTGTGCTTGTAACCAAAGTGGCATACGATCAGTTCTCTACTTTATAGTCCGCTTACCCAGCCATCATTATCCAAGTTCCTGGCTTCACTGATATGGAGGGTCGCTTAATCCTCATGCCACTCGCTACCCCTCTAGGAGTGCAGTACTCAGTTGAGGTGAGAACCAAGACTGGTTTCCTTGAGATCAGAGGGTTGAAGATCATCACAGATCCAGATGGAAACCAGTTTGGATCTGCACTCCTAAAGCTAAACATAAGGGGAAACCAATTGTGAGAGGCACAACTTGTCTCCATGATTCAATCCTTGGTGAAGCCTTTGCTTAGGGCTCTGCTAAAAGCCTCCTTGCTGCTGGTGACCTTTTCAGCATTTCACTTCATCTTGCCTAATGCCTTATGCTTGTAGAGCACTTTTGGATTAACAAAGCACTTCCGAACAATGGGATCCCTACCATATCATCTCTGAATTAGGAAAGGAAAATATCGTTGCTTGTATTTTACAGATGAAGAAACAGATTCAGCAAGATTAAGTAGATTTGCCTAATATAACAGGCTACTAAGTGGCAGATCTAGAATTGGGACTCGGGTCTTCAGATTTTCAGGCTAAAGTTCCCTTTTAAAATTACGTCTTGGAAAGAAATGCCAAATTCATCTATTAGAGATAAATGGTTTATTGCCTAACCAAGTTGAATTGTTACCTAGAATGAGATTTTGAAAAACTATTTGCAGTTAGATTGGTACATTCAAGTGCAACTCCCAAGTTAGTGGGTAAAAAAGGGTTAAAGACCTTTAGGCCTCAGTCCCCAGTTAGCAGAAATAATTACTCCTTTGCCACCAGCGACTGTAAGAATAGTTGAAATGAGGTACAGAAAGGACAATAGGAAGAGGATTATTTGAATTTCCTGGGGTGAGAATATGTTCTCACTGTTTCCCACACAAGCTAGATCTGTATCCTCTCAAACGAAAATGAATCATTGGTTGCCAACAAGGGAAGAAACGTGTGTCCACACAGCAGCCTGGGCAGCCCCGAGAGTGTGCAGATGGATAGCGAGCAAAAAAGGCAGGCTACAGCAGCAGGCAGAAGTTCTGCTCTGGAGCCAGACAGCCGTAGCTGAAACACCTGGGAGAATGACTGTCAGTGAGCCACCTGTAAGACAGGTATAGAGCTGTGAATGAAATGGAGTGATCCAAGGGCCTGAGACATAGAAAAGCTCAGTAAACGACAGGTATGATTTTTAGAGAAAAGAAAAGCAACAACGCATTAGAAGATTATGAGGAACTCATCATTAAGGGAATGCGGAGGAAAAGATTGCTTTTCTCCAGGAGAAGCACGATCAAAGGCCAGGTGCTAGGGCATTCATCTGATAAACAAATAGAGAGGAGGAATTCTCTGCTACTGAGAACCAGCATGTAACTGAGAAAGAGAAGAGGATTGGATGATGAAAAGAGGGCATTTAGGGTTGTGCAGGGATTTGTGATTCAGATTCTTGCTACTCATGGATATTTTATTAGATTGGGAGTATACTCCAGTTAACCATTTGGTAACAATGTACATGGTTTACTCAAAGGACTGTTCATCAAAAGATCTAATAAAGAACTGCATTCAGAATCTATCAGAAATACCTGGAACTGACATTCAGCCAGGGACTCCCTGTTCTGATTCCATACCAAATAGAGACTACTCTCATTTAGCTTTGCCAAGCACAGAGAGGGTGAGTCATAACAACACTGAGAGGCAAGCTGCAGAAAAATTGTGAAGGAGGTGAAATCTGTCTCTGCCACCCTTCCCTTCTCTTTGTGCTGCACCCTTTCCTTCCCACTTCTAATCCCTGGACTTCAAAATCCCTGCCTTTCTCAACCAGGAAAAAGTGCCCTGGCTTATTCATTTACAATGAAGTGCCATTACATGCTTCTCTTCTCAAAAGGAAGACTGGCAGGAAACAACACTAGGCCAAATGAAATGGATCTCTAATGATAGAAACTCAGGTGTTCTGGGTGTTAAAAATACCCTGGGTACTGAAATTCATATGGAACCACAAAAGACCCCAAATAGCCAAAGCAATCTTGAGAAGGAAGAATTAAGCAGGGGAGATTACACTCCCTGACGTCAAGCTCTACTACAAAGCCACAGTAATGAAGACAATTTGTACTGGCACAAGGACAGAACCATAGACCAATGGAACAGACTAGAGAGCCCAGATATAAACCCAAGCATATATAGTCAATTAATATACGATAAAGGAGCTATGGATATACAGTAGAGAAATGACAGCCTCTTCAACAGCTGGCATTGGCAAAACTGGACAGCTACATGCAAGAGAATGAAACTGGATTATTGTTTAACCCCATACACAAAAGTAAACTAAAAAAGAATCAAAGACTTGAATGTAAGTCATGAAACCATAAAACTTTTAGAAGAAACCATAGGCAAAAATCTCTTGAATATAAACATGAGCAACTTTTTCCTGAATGCATCTCCTCAGGCAAGGGAAACAAAATAAAAAATGAACAAATGGGACTACATCATGCTAAAAAGCTTCTGTACAACAAAAGAGACCATCAGCAGAACAAAAAGGCACCCTACAGTATAGGAAAATATATTTGTAAATGACATATCTGACAAGGGGTTAACATCCAAAATATATAAAGAACTCACAAGCCTCAACACCCGAAAAGCAAATAACCTTATTAAAAAGTGGGAGGAGCACATGAACAGATACTTCTCCAAAGAAGAAATTCAGATGGCCAACAGGCACACGAAAAGATGCTCCACATCACTAATTATCAGGGAAATGCAAATTAAAACCACAATGAGATATCACCTCACGCCAGTTAGGATGGTCAACATAGAAAAGACTAGGAACAACAAATGCTGGTGAGGATGCTGAGAAAGGGGGACCCTCCTACACTCCTGGTGGGAATGTAAATTAGTTCAACCATTGTGGAAAGCAGTATGGAGGTTCCTCAAAAAACTAAAAATAGAAATACCATTTGACCCAGGAATTCCACTCCTAGGAATTTACCCTAAGAATGCAGGATCCCAGTTTCAAAAAGGCAGGTATCCCTATGTTTATTGCAGTAGTATTTACAATAGCCAAGAAATGGAAGCAACCTAAGTGTCCATCAGTAGATGAATGGATAAAGAAGATACGGTACATATACACAATGGAATATTTTTCAGCCATAAGAAGAAAACAAATCCTACCATTTGCAACAACAAGCATGGAGCTAGAGGGTATTATGCTCAGTGAAATAAGTCAGGCAGAGAAAGACAAGTACCAAATGATTTCACTCATCTGTAGAGCATAAGAACAAAGCAAAAACTGAAGGAACAAAACAGCAGCAGACTCACAGAACCCAAGAATGGACTAACAGTTGTGAAAGGGAAAGGGACTGAGGAAGGTGGGTGGGAAGGGAGGGAGAGGGGGAATAAGGGGCATTACAATTAGCACACATAATGTAGGGGGGACACAGGGAAGGCAGTATATCACAGAGAATACAAATAGTGACTCTATAGCATCTTACTATGCTGATGGACAGTGACTGTAATGGGGTATGTGGTGGGGACTTGATAATGGTGCCCTCAAATCATTTAGGTATATGACTCCCCATGACTAAGACCAGACCTAAGTAATGTTACTCTACATCATAACAGACACCCAGAACAGTAAAGAGGCATTAGTTATTATCTCCAGTTGCTATTTCACAAGTGATTAACCGAAGCCTCAGAAAGGTTATGTCACTCTCCCAAGACCACACAGCTCCCAAGGAGAGCCATGACTTGAATTCCAAACACAGAGCTCTTTCAGCTCTACTATGCTCCTCCAGCAACCTTGAAGAAAAACAGGAGTAATTGCTTTGAACTGATAGGTGGGGAAATGTCTGTTCAAGTCTTTGTATATTTTAAAATCAGGTTTTTGTTGTTATTATTATTATTATCATCATCATTACTGTTTTTGAGTTGTAAGAGTTCCTTATATATTTTGGATATTAACCCCTTATCAAATATGTGGTTTACAAATATTTCCTCCCATTCCTTAAGTTACCTTCTCACCTTCTCACTCTGTTGATAGTTTCCTTTGTTGTGCAGAAGCTTTTCAGTTTGATGTAGTCCCACCTGTGTATTTTTCCTTTTGTTGCTTTTGATGTTGTTATACACAAGATATCATTGCCAAGGCCAATGTCATGAAGATATTCCTCCATCCATGTTTTCTTCTAGGAATTTTATAGTTGCAGGCTTTATGTTTAAGTTTTCAATCCATTTGGAGTTGATTTTTGTTCATGATATATGATAAGGGTTCAATCTCATTCTTTTGCATGTAGATACATGGTTTTCTCAATACCATTTGTTAAAGAGACTATCCTTTCCTCACTGTGTATTCTTGCCACCACTGTGGAAGATCAGTAGATTATATAAATGTATGTTTATTTCTGGGCTCTCTATTCTGTTCCATTGATCTATATGTCTGCTTTTATGCCCATACCATACTGTTTTAATTCTATAGTTTTGTAATACAGTTTTAAATTAGCAAACATGATGCCTCCACCTTGTACTTGCTCAATAGTGTTTTGGCTATTCAGGATCTTTGGTGGTTCCATATGAATTTTAGGATTGTTTTTCCTAGTTCTTTAAAAATGCCAATGGCGCTTTTGATAGGGATTGCATTGAATCTGTAGATCATTTGGGGTAATATGGACATTTTAACAATCTTAAGTCTTCCAACCCATAAACATAGGTTGTCTTTCCATTTATTTGTGTCTTTTTAAGTTCCTTTCATCAGTATTTTATAGTTTTCAATGTATAAGTCTTTGACTTCTTTGGTTAAGTTTATTTCTAAGTTATTTATTCTTTTTTATATTATTGTAAATCATACTGTTTTCTTAACTTCCTTTTTGGATAGTTTAGTGTTGATGTATTGAAATTCAACTGATTTGTGTATGTTGATTTTGTATCCTGCAACTTCACTGAACTTGTTAGTTCTAATAGTTTTAGAGGGAGTCTTTAGGGTTTTACACATATCAGACCATGTCATCTACAAACAGAAATAATTTTACTTCTTCCTTTCCAATCTAGATGCCTTTTTTTCTTGCCAGTTTCTCTGCCTAGGACTTCCAAAAGTGGTGCGAATGGGCATCCTTGCCTTATTTCTGATTTTAGAAGAAAAGCCTTCAGCTTTTCACCATTGAGTATGACATTAGCCATGGGCTTTTCATATGTAACCTATACTATGTTGAGGTGATTTCCTTCTTTATTTTCAGCTTTATTAAGGTATAATAAGAAATCAAAAATTCTATTATTTAGGGTGTACAATGTAATATTTTGGTATGTGTCTCTATTGTGAAATGATTACTACAATCAAGCTAAATCACACATCCATTACCTCAAAGAGTTACATTTTGTGTGTGTGTATTGAGAACACTTAAGATATACTCTTTTGGCAAATTTCAAGTATTATTAACTATAGTCACCATGCCATACATTAGATCTCCAAAACTTATTCATTCTGTATAACTGAAACTTGGTACCCTTTGACTGAGATAATCTCCTCCTATTCCTAGTTTGTTAAGAGTTTTTAAAATTATGAAGTATGTTGAATTTTGTGTCTATTTTTTTCTGCATCTATTGAGATGATCCTTTGATTTTTATCTTTCATTATTTTAATATGGCATATTGCATGAATTGATTTTTATATGTTGAACAATCCTTGTATCTCAGGAATAAATCTCATTTTGCATTGGTAAATGATATTTTTAATGTACTGTTAAATTTGGTTTGCTAATTTTTTGTTGAGGATTTTTGCATCTATGTTCATCAGAGATATTGGCCTGTAGTTTTATTTTCCTGTAGTATCTTTGTCAGGCTTTGGTATCAGAAAAATGGTGGAAATCAGGAAAATGAGTGTGGAGGTTTTCCTTTCTCTTCAATTTTTTGGGAAGTGTTTAAGAAAGATTGGTATTAATCCTTTAAGTGTTTTATAAAATTCACCTGTAAAGCCATCTGGTCCTGGAGTTTGCTTTGTTGGGAGCTTTTCAATTATGATTCAATCTCCTTACTAGTTAAAAATATGTTCAGACTTTCTATTTCTTCATGATTCAGTCTTGGTAGGTTGTATATTTCTAGGAATTTATCCGTTTCTTTTATGTTATCCAATTGGTTGATGTATCATTGTTCACAGTACTCTCTAATGATCCTTTTTATTTCTGTGGCATCAATTTCAATGTCTCATCTTTCATTTCTGATTGTGTTTATTTAAGCCTTTTCTTTTTTTCTTAGTCTAGCTAGAAATTTGTTTATCTTTTCAAAACACCAACTTTAGTTTCATTGATTTTTTTTCTATTGTGTTCCTGTTCTTAATTTTGTTTATTTCTGCTCTGATCTTTATTATTCCCTTCCTTCTGTTAATTACAGGCTTAGTTTGTTTTCTTTTTTAGTTCCTTGAGATGTAAAGTTAGGTTGTTTGTTTGAGTTTATCTGAGTTCTTCTTTTTTAAATGTAGACAATTACCACACAATAATATTGCTTTTTCTGCATCTTATAAGTTTTGGTATATTGTATTTTCATTTGTCTCAAGATATTTTCCAGTTTCCCATTTGATTTCTTTTTTGGCCCTGTCTTGCCAGTGGGTTTCAGCCCTGGGAAAATTCACTGTGGATTCAATGAGACTGAGGAATGACAATGAAACATTCTTGGGGTAAAAGGGTTTATTACCTGGCTTTGTTTTCCCAGCAATAGGTCAAGCACTAGAATTACATCTGCATCCAACAGTCTGTAGGTCTCTAATTCTCCTTCATCTCTGCCCAAAGAACTGGGCAGAGCTCTTTATATAGTGACTTGGTTAACAATAGCTTATTGCCTATGACTTTGGAAGCGGTAGCCTAGCAGTAGGCCAATTACATTATCAAGTAGTTCTAGTTCGGATGAGGATCCTGGTCGTAGGAACTTCCATTTTCCCCACACTCCACCTCTCCAGGATTCTCGCCTCACAATCTACACACTGTCAATCTTCCACAATGGTCCCTGAGCAATAAAGTTGGAGCATTGTAACCAGATTCCACAATAGCAACAGAGGATAACAACATACAGATAATAACAAAAATTATGATACAACAAAATTTTGATACAGGTAACAAAAATTATAATAATCTTTAAGCCTGAGGAGGTTATTTCAGCTATTTTCAAAACCAGTTCTACTCAGATGAGTTCATGACTCATACTTAGTAGCGGTACTGATATGGGACTCCATGCACCCCACTGAGTAGCAGTTTTTCCTATGGTGTGTGCCTAATCCACAAAGACCTTAAGAGTAATAAGACACATGTTTTAAGGACACCAACATAGACAAATCTTGTCCATCATGTAGGATGCATGTAAGAAAGTGGTCCTATGATAAGACTGTAGAAGGAAGGGGGTCCCTTCCAGGTCTAGTATACCATACTTTTACTCCTTTCCCCATGGAGGTTACTGAAGGTTCTATATGTAATGCTATTGGAAGTGCATGCACTGACCATAGTGATAAAACAAAACTCCCTGGTAAGATACTCCTACCTTCTGGCCATTCAGAATATACTACTGTGATCTTTGGGGGCCACTCTGATATTACTCTAGGAATATACAGGAGGCCAGATTCCAGGCCTTGTCCCCAAGGTGCCAGCAGGGCCAACCATCGTTGGTCCATGTGTCAAAAGGTCTAAGGCCACATACACTTGGTGGAGTCTCCAGGGTTTAGTGCAGTTGATGCTTACAGCAAGATATTATTCTGGTGGGAAAACCTCAGCTTCAATGATTCCTCCTTAGTTTGTACTTGCAGTTGTGTAGGGGTGGCAGTAATATGTGTTAGCATGTCTACGGGGCTCAGGGCTCCCTTTCGGGTCTTCTCATTCAAACACTGTATCACTGTCCATAAGCAGACTGACCATCCCTGTAGACTATTGGTGTCTGATGTGCATTTTGTAATCACTGCCTCAAGGCAGGATGAACTTTCAGTGAAGCCAGCTTTCCCATCTCTGATTCAGACAGAAAAATTCCATCCCCCCTATACCCCAAAGACTCAGGAGCCAAACTGATATTGACTCTTAAGTCCAAATCCACCAGCTCACCCTGAGTATAGGGATGGAGCATAGAGCATATAGCTCCACAACCTGGGGAGGGGGCTACACCTCTCCCAGAGGAAGCCTTGGTTGTTGTGTCTTTATTTTCTTTATGACCAATGGGCATGCTTTCAATAGAGGAGGGGTTGGTGCCTCTGGCACCATCCTTTGATCCTTCCCCAGATCCTCCATTTCCAGAGCTGATGGCACCTTTCTCTCCACTCCCCCTAGTGCCTCCTCTGCTACACAGTATACCTTTCCTGCAGTGCCTCATAACAATGCTACCTCAGTCTTCAACAACTTTCTTACCTTCACCTCTGTGGAGAAAGTGAAGGTTCCTATGGCCAGCATTCTCACCTGGCTCTGGTCAGCTTGTTCACTACACACATGTGGGCAATATGCTGTTATTGGCTCTATATTAAGAGCTCTTCCCAGTGCTCTGGGCTGCTGCAGGGCTGCAGGGCTGCAAGGTTGTGGGAGAGCAGAGACTGGAGTGGTGGCAGCACTGAGCACATGGACTGAGATGGCTGCAGGGGCATAGAGGCCCAGAGTCAGAGACCAGCTTGCTGCATGCATACTTGCTCTGAATGGACAGGATTTAAGTGACTGACCTGCCACCATGGGAATAAAGTTGGGTATAAACCCTTTCACCCCAAGAATGTTCCACTCTCATTTTTTCAGTCTCATTATATTCATAGTGAACTTTTCAGGGGCTGAAACCCACTGGCAAGACAATTGGCATAGTTAGCAGGATTCACTGTAGCCCAAAGAACAGAACAGGCTGCCATCATGGGAGGAGTGTTTCAGCAAGCTGTCCCTATGGATGGGGCATGTCCCCAGTGGACATGTGGTCTGAGGTGACTTGCCTCCTACAAGACTGAGCTCCACCCCAGGGCTGGGAAGAGGTAGAGGCAACACCTGAGGCAGTAAAGTTGGCACTCAGCAAAATAGGGAATTCCTTAAAGAAACAGAGTGCCCATGAGGCTGTGGGAACTGTGGGGAGTTTTTTCTCACAATATTGAGAAAGGCTGTAAGGGAGGAAGACATCCTCCTGCAGGAAGCATGAGAAGAGGCAGCAGGAGAATGTGAGCTGAGAGGTGCCATTGAGGAGGTAAAAAAATTTTTGATGACTGAAATGGTGTCACTATGAGGTGCTGTGGAAATGGTAAAAGATGTCATGGCAGCCCAATAAGTAGCAGCCTGAGAAGCAGCAGCATGAGAACAGGCAGCATGAGAGTACAGGCTGCTATGGGGCAGGTGAACGGTGTAGTAGGGCCGTCAGCCCTGGAAATGAAGGAGGAGCCGAGGTTTGACCTACAGGTGTGGATGGAGGCCTTGCCGGTGCTGGAGGCATCAGCCTGTCCTAGTTTGAAACTCTACCTAGTTGAAAGCTGGTGGAAAGCCCAAAAGAAAATAAAGACTTGGCAACAGGAGAGGTGGAGCCTCCTCCCCAGGTCATGGAGCACTCTATGCTCTGCTCCTATACTCAGGCTCAAGCAATGAAAGCCAAAAGGAAATATGGTCTGCCACTCAAAGGAAGAATTTAAATGGCCCTGTGAAGTTCATGAAGACCCAGATGTGAGCTGATGTGATAAAGGCAGGAGCAGACAGAAAGAAATTGGATGGAAAGTCAAATGGAATTTTACTGGAACTGTGGCAACAATTGAAACTGAACCAGTGGTTCTGGCTGCTGAGGCTGAAGAAGCAGAAGCCAGAAACAGAGCAACAAGATCAGCCTATGTGTCTGTGAGACTTTCTGCTGGAGAGGCTGGAGAAGGTGAGCACTGTAAGGCCCACATGTGGCCCTTTTGGTTAACTCATTTGAGTAGAACTGGTTTGAATACAGCCAGGATGACCACGTGGTGGCAATGGAGCTCCTCAGGCTTGAGGATTTTGTAATTTGTTGTAATTTTTATTATTTCTATATTGTCACAGCCTCTTTTGTTATTGTGGAATTTGGTTACAATGTTCCAGCTTTCTCGCACAGGGAACATTGCAAAAGATTGAGAGGTGAGAATCCTGGAGTGGTGGAGTGTGGAGAAAGTGAAGATTCTTATGGCCTGGATTCTCACTTGGCCCTGGTTGGCTTGTTCATTACACACGTGTGGGCAATACATTGTGATTGGCTCTATATAAAGAGCTCTTCCCAGTGCTCTGGGCTGCTGCATGGCTGCAGGGCTGCAAGGCTGTGGGAGAGCAGAGACTGGAATGGTGGCAGTGCCGAGGACAGAGACTGAGATGGCTGCAGGGGCATAGAGGCCCAGAGGCACAGAGCAACTTGCTGCATGCAGGCTCGCTCTGGGTGAATGGGATTCTAGTGATTGACCTGCCACCATGGGAATAAAGTTGGGTATAAACCCTTTCACCCCAAGAATGTTTCACTGTCATTTTTTTCATCTCATTGTAACCATAGTGAACTTGTCCAGGGCTGAAACCCATTGGCAAGACAACATTAATACCTTGCATGTGATGTTCATGTGCTGCCTCTTCCATGTGCTTCCCTAAGGAATATTTCCTTCTCCTCCACTTTACCTGACAGCTCACATTCTCACACTGCCTCTTCTTGTGCTTTTCTCAGGGGTACATTCTCCTTCATGGCCTTTACCTCTTCCATAGTACCTCGCAGCAACACCATTTCATTTTTTAACAAATCTTTTACTTCCTCCACAGCACCTCACAGCTAGCATTCTTGTGCAGCCTCCTCTTGTATCAATGCCATTTCATTCTTAAGTGAATCCACAGCAGTTCACAGCTCATGTTCTCATGCTGCCATTTCTTGTGTCTCTTTCAGGAACACGTT
Organism: Manis javanica; assembly: GCF_040802235.1. Classification (NCBI taxonomy): domain Eukaryota; kingdom Metazoa; phylum Chordata; class Mammalia; order Pholidota; family Manidae; genus Manis; species Manis javanica. The sequence goes on along the minus strand of NC_133174.1, from coordinate 101,699,337 downwards.
CTTCTCATCTGTAGACTTTTTTAATACTGTGTGAAACAGCCAACCCACAATTCCTGCCACCTCACAGGTACTCTGTTTCTCAAAGGACCTCCTTATTATACCAAGGGCCACCTCTACTGCCTCAGGTATCACCTCCACCTGCCTCCAGTCCTGGCAGGGGCCAGCCTTCTAGAAGGCAAGCGTAGACCTCAGACCACATGCCCACTGAGGGACACTAACTGTCTCCCCATTCACCGGGGCAGCACACTGAAGCACCAGCTCCCATAAAGACAGCCTGTTCTGTTCTTTGTTCAACAATGAATCCTGCTGACTATGCCAATTGTCTTGCTAGTGAGTTTCAGCCCCAGAAAAGTTCACTGTGAATTCAGTGAGACCAAGGAATGACAATGGAATGTTCCTGGGGTAAAAGGGTTTATTACCCAGCTTTTTTCTCCTGGCAATAGGTTGAGCACTAGAATTACATCTGCATCCAAGAGTCTGCAGGTCTGTAATCCTCCTGCATCTCTGCCTCTGCCCAGAGCCCTGGGCAGAGCTCTTTACATAGTGACTCAGTCAATAGTATCTTATTGCCTATGGATGTGGAAGCAGTAGCCTAGCGGTAGGCCAGTTACATCATTAAGTATTTTAGGTTCATATGAGGATCCTGGCCATAGGAACTGCAATTTTCCTCACAAGCCCATTGGTTATTCAGAAATCATTCCATGAATCTTCAGTTTTTAGAATAATCCCCATTATGAGTATATTATAATGAGGCTTTAGAGTACCAGGAAATAATCTAGTCAGTAAAATTTTTCCGTTTGTTGGGGTACTGTTAATTAAGGTTTTACTATAATCTCAAAGCACAGAAATAATTTAAAATAATCTGACCTTTAAAAATATAACATAAAACCCAACCCTATTTCATCTTGCTTTCTTCTGTTTTATTGCTATGTTTCCTGTTTAAGCTGTTGCCCATACCTGGGATGTATAAGTTTCAATAAAATTTATTAACTAGTCTCTCTACTCCTGTATGTGTTTGAAATTTTCTATAATACAAGTACAAAAAAAAGACATGGTCCCTGTCCTCTGAGAACTAGAAGGAAGTCAGTGTTAGATTGATCATTAATTTCAATTAATTTCTATGTGTAAATTAGATTTCAATTAATACTATATGTAAATTAGTATAATTCTCAGAAGGACTATGTGGCAATGTATACCGAAATTTTTTAAATATTAAGTATGGAAAAAAGTTTTCCCAGGCAATCTCCTGAATTTCACAATTGGAAAAGTAACCAAGAGATCTGGTTTCCCTTGCTGATTAGATGAGTTATTTCTATGGACAAGTTCTTTGTTTCAGGACCTAATTTGTGTATGTATGAAATGGGGCAAGAATTTTTTTAACATGTGTCCTGGCAAACCTGGGGAAGATGGAAGGCTTATGGGAAGAGTGCTATGTAATCCATGGTTTTCAGATATGCTGAAGTCAATACATGGTGAGTGTGGGTAAACATGCCAGGCCCCTTTGGAAATTAAATTTTAAAGGAAATGGAAAATGATTAACTTTAGACTTTTTAAGTTATGCATGTTAAAATAGCAAGATTAATTAGAAAAAGTATAGACATGAAATATGTAACTTCCAAATAGAGAGGAAAATGAAATTTAAAAAAAAGAAAGAAAAAAAGCTTAATTCAAAAGAGATCAAGAAAAGAGGGGGAGGGAAATGAAACAGCAAAAAGGACAAATAAAAAGTACATAATAAAGGGGTAGGAATAAGTCCAAATATATCAACAATCACTCTAAATATAAATGGACTTAAGTCCTCAATTAAAATGTGAAGGATTGCCAGAATGAATAAAAGAACAAATTTCAGTTATATACTATTTATAATAGAAATACTTTCATTTATATTTCAGTGTAAGAACACAGAAAGAAAAAAATGTCAAAGCATGGAACCAAATGTTACTGGGCAAAAATTGACCAAAAGGAAGCTGCAGTAGCTATTTTAATATCAAATTTAAAAATATAAGGCAAAAACATTTTTAGAGGTGAAAAGAATCACTTCATAATGAAAAAAGTAAATTCAACCAGGAAGATATAACATATCTAAATATGTAATTGCCTATTAACATGGTCAAAGTTTTTTTTTTTTAAGAAAAAAAAACTAATACTGACATATCTACAAGGAGAAATTGATAAACCCATTATCACAGTGGGAGATTTTAATATGTTTTTCTCAGTAACTGATAGATCAAAGAGGAAAAAAACAGCAAAGATATAAAGGGTTTGAACAGCATAATTAACAAGCTGGATAAATATATATATACAAACAGAGAATGTACATTACTTTCAAGTACACTTGGAACATATACAGAAGTTGACCACATGCTAGGTTCAACAAATTTCAAATATTAGATAGTATATCATGCTGCCTACTCTAATTACAATATTATTAATTTAGAAATCAATCTAAAAAAATAACTTAAAAATCAATGTTTGGAAATTTAAAACACAGTACTAGACAACTTATAGGTAAAAGAAAAATCATAATGAAGATTAGATTTGGAACTGAATACTTAGAAGTGAAAGAATGAAAATACTGCATATCAGAATTTGTGGAATAAGCTAAAGTGATATTTAAAATGAAATTAATACACTTACAAGCTTTCACTAGAAAAGAAGGTAGGCTCAGAATTAATGAATTAACTATTTAATTTAAGAAATTAGAGAAAATGTATCATACTAACACTTGAGAAAGCAGAAGGAAGGAAATAATAGAGATATGAGTAAACATAAATGAAATATAAAACAAATATATAGTAGTACCAACAAAAACAATTGTTTCATTGAAAACACTAATAAAATATACAAACCTCTGGAAAGATTAATCAAGGGGGATAAAGATGGTGCAAATATACATTTTATAATAAAATTAGTGGGAAATAATTACAGATACTGCAGAGATTAAAGAGTATAATATAAAGAACTTTATGTCAATGCATTTAAAAATTGATTTAAAAATGGATGCGTTCTTAGAAAAATATAATTTACTAAAAGTGACCTAAGAAATAGAGAATTCAAAAGTCCTCCAACCACTAAGGAAAATGAATCAGTACCTAAAAATGTTCCCACAAAGAAAACATCAGGGTCACAAGGCTTGACAGACTAGTTTTACCAACCACTCAAGGAAAATATTATTCTAGTATTATTCAAACTCTTCTAGAGAAAAGGAAATTCGTTAACACTCCCCAAGTTATTTTAGTAACAACATCTGACCAGAACTATATACAAGACAGGAATGTTACAAGTCAGTCTCACTTAACGGTTACAGATGTAAAAATTATTTTGAAAAGTAGTAGCAAAATAATTCAGCAATATATAAAATGATCATGAATATTTATCAAGGTGGGTTTATCCCAGGAATGCCTGGTTGGTTTAGACAATTAATTAATATAACTCATCATATTAACAGATTAGAGGGGGAAATATTATGATCATCTTAGTAATATGGAAAACATATTCAATAATATTTAACATGTTTCATTCATGAAAAAACGATTTCCTAGCTAGCTAGAATAGAAAGGATCTTCCTAAACCTGATGAAGGGCATTTGTACTAATAACTACAGCAGACATCATACTTTCTGAGGAAATGCTCAATCAAAAAGAAGATCAGAAATAAGACAAAGATGCCTGATAGGATAATTCTTGTTTAGCATTATGCTAGGGGTTACAGCCAGTTCAGTGAGACAAGAAAAAAAAGGATTAGGAAAAAAAGGAAGAAATGGTAATTATTTTAAGTTTGTATGGTATATTTCATGTCAGTTATACCTTTAAAAAAATGGGAAAATGGCCCTGGTTGAGATTATGTAGGTGTAGGAACAGAAACTGCTGGTGATCAGGAAGAATACCTTTGAGGCATGGGGGTCTCTGCACCTGTAATGGCAGAGAATCACCTGTGCATCATGATACTGTTGAAACAAAATCTGGAAGCTCAGTTTTGCCAGAAGAAATATCACTGTTCTAGAAAACATAAAACTTTCACATTTCTTACTTATAATTGTTCTACATTTCCTTTTACTTATTTAAAAACTCCACAATGCATTTTATTATAATTGTTTAAAGAATTAGTTGTCTTTAAAGTGACTTAAGTAACATAAAAAACTTATTTATTTACCCAGATACTCATCATTTCTTATACTCTTTATTCCTTTGTATAGATCCATATTTCCCTCTGGTGTCATTTTTCTTCTGCTTGAAAGATATCCTGTAACATTTCCTATGGTGTGGGATTGCTGACGATGAATTCTTTCAAGCTTTTGTATGTTTGAAAATGTCTTTATATCACTTTCATTTTAAAAAGATATTTTCTTTGGATATAGAACACTAGGTTGACAGTTTATTCTCAGTACTTTAAAGATATTGCTCCCTTCTCTTCTCACTTGCACCATTTCTAATGAGAAATGTCCTGTCCTCCTAATTTTTGTTCCTCGGTATATAATTTGGTTTTGTTTTTTGTTTTTTTTTTTGTCTTTGGCTGCCTGTAAGATTTTCTCTTTATCACTGGTTTTGATAAATTTGTTTAAGATGTGGTTTGGTGGAATTTTCTTCATGCTTCTTGTGTGTAGGATTCTCTGCTTTACTTGAATCTGTGTGTTTACAGTTTTATCAAGTTTGGAAATTTTTCAACTACTATTTCTTCAGATATTTTTTCCATCCTTCCTTTGCTCTTTTTGGATGACTCTAATTACTCATATATTTGTCTGCCTGAAATTGTCTCAGAGCTTACTGATGTGGCTTTCATCATATTTTTTCCCTGTCTTTTTAGATAGTTTTTATTGCTGTATTTTTTAGTTTACTAATCTTTTCTCCTGCAATGTCTAATCTGCTCAAAGTACCAGTTAGTGTATTTTCAATCTCACAAATTATAGTTTTCATCTCTAAAATTCCATTTGAGTCATTTAAAAAATCTTCTATGTCTCCACAGTATACTTTGGATATATGGGCTATAGTTAAAGTAGCTATTTTAATGTCTTTGTGAATTTTAATTGTCAGTTCTTAGTTGGTTTTAAATTTATTTATTATTCTCAGTAGTAAATGAATATTACAATGTATGAATTACCATAATGTATTTATCCAGTCCAGTATTCATAAACATTCTGTTCTTTCCAGTCTTTTACCAATACAATTAATGCTGCAATAGGCATCCTCCCATTTGTGTCTTCGTATAATTATATCAATAGGATAAATTTATGACATCAAAATGCTGAATTAGAAAGTATGTGAACTTTTAAGATATTTATTTATTTATTTATTTATACTTTGATAGTCATTCTGGTTCCCATTAAAAGGACTTGGCTTGTTCATTGCAAGTAATATCTGGAACATATAATCCTAGCAACTGTCACTGGATGTCTTTGGGTATTCATTCATCCCTGTGCTTGAATGGCCTTGGATGAGTTACTTTTACTGCTTTCCTTAGACTCCCTTGCATGAGCACTCATTTTAGGTGGAGTTTTCCATTAGACATAATTTTGCTATTTCCTCTCTCAAGATCCATGACCAAGGACTTCAGGAAGAAGCTTCTCTTATTTCTCATCCCCATATTGTGTGACTAACTCACTGAGCTGTTCTCCTTCCCAGCCTCCACATTATGGGAAAAGCATCAGACAGTATTTAGAGGGCAACTTTCTCCTTGGGCATAGGTGCAGGGTTGCATGCTTATCTATCAGCCACCAAGATGAAACTTCAGCCACTCTTTTGGCACAAGCTCTAGCTTAATAGAGATCCATGCTACCAGCTTTGCACTCCAAATATTTCTATATAAGAGGACATTTAGCCATCTTTCAGTAGGATCAAAGAAAGCTGGTTTTCTTGTCTTGTCTCCTGTATGCCTAGAAACATGGGTGAGTGGGGTTTATGTCTCTTGTAAGTTCAGAAACTATCTGGGCCTCTTAAGTAATCTGAGAAGGATATTGGTGGCTCAGCCTGTCAAAGGGGATTGATTATAGGATAGACTCAGGACCCTTAAGCTCCTTGGTAGACCAAATCCTGATCAAATGAACCCAGATGCCCACCCAGTTCATACTCATCACTATGTAAACACCCATTAGCAACAGGTGTTTCTGATTGAGAGACCCATGACCCTCAAGATTATCTCACAGATAAGTATATAAATGGATATATGTAGACACTGCTGCCCCTCTCCCACTGTTTAACCTTCCTTGGTCCTTGAAATTGCTTTCCTGGAATCTGAAGATCTAGACATCGATACAAGGAGAAAGTCTCAGGGAAATGGATATAGCAAAGAGTGGTCATGGATGAGGTAGATTGACATAAAAGAGTTAGCTGGAGTCAGAAATCAATGGTGTTAATAATGTTAATTATCTTGAAATGCCCCATATAGAAGTGTTTGGGTGTGTGTTATTGTCTTCCATGCTCATGTTCTCTTCAAGAACCGCATTGTTCAGTATACTTCATGTCCTGACCTACATTCTGGTAACTTACAGCTTCTTATGTCCAACATAGCATGGGAGAATGTGGAAGGTAGCAGATGGAGGAGTCATAATTACTTTGAAAGTAAGTATCTCTAGTTGGATGCAAGTGCTGACTTGTGGGAAAAGTCAGTCATAGTAAGGAGGGGAACCTAATGTGTTAGTAAAAGGTGAAACAGCAGAGGTACTCCTCTAGTTAGTACTTGGTTAATAGTTTTAATCTGACATCTGTATCTACCAGCAGTAGGTAGTTGACAAATAGATACTAAGGGCTTTGAATAGGGCTCTCCAAAATTGGGATGATAATTGAAGGCAATAATCAGATACCATATAGCTGGATAATTTGGAATAAGAAGATTCTTACAATAAACAACATTAGTGCTACTGGAGTACACAGGGAGCTGGTGCTCAGTGTGCAATGAATGATGTATTTTTTTCCAGGACATCTGCCACTATGAAGATTTTGTGGAGTGATGAAAAGGAAATATGCTAGAAATAGTTTACTGTGAGATGATATATCAGAAGCATTTGGAGATGTGAAGTGGGTGTAGAAGGCTCTTGGATCTGCTAGTCTACTCCTTGACTTGGAAGCAGCTATCATAAGTGATAACTAATTGAAGATGTGGGAGAGATGGAGCCACTACTAAAAACCATGTTCAAGGTCTTAACTTGAATGGATGCAGTAGCCAGCAGGGTGGGGTCATGGTACAAGAGAAATACCTGTGTATGACCCTTTCCAGCTGGGAAATACAATCACTGGCTCTCATAGAGTAGCTAATTCCAACATTCTCCCTCTTTAGGCTGTCACTGCATGGGCCTGGATCTCATTCAGGTGCAACCATAAGTAGGCATCCATCTGCAGCCCATTCTGGATCATGCCAGGTAGTTGTAGAGTATGGTGGTATAGGGCTTGGAATTTAGGAGATCTGAATCCAAAACCTAGCTCTTCAAACTTAGACAAGTCACTTAATCTCTTCAAACATTAGTTTGTTACTTCATTTCTAAAATGGGCATAATAGTCCTAACTTCAAAGGATTTTTGTGAGTATTTAAATGAAATAATTTGTGTAAAGCATTTATCCCTGTGCTTGGAACACAGATTTAACATTAGTTATTATTTCACTTGGGGCTGGATAACCCAGAAGTCTGTTAGAGAATCTACCAGAGTGAGGCTGCCTCCATCTTTTCCTTTACTCCAGTTTTTTTCTGAGGAAATATTAGATACCTCCTTCCAGACAAATGGATCTCTGGGGCACTTGATCTAGACTTGAGCGTACTGTCACTGGAGCTTGTATTGGCCACAGGGATATATGGCTGGGCTGGACTGCAGTCTGCAGAGGGTGGAACAGAGGTGGGCAATCCAAGAGGCAGCATTCTGGGGAGAAATTGAAACCAAACAAGGTGAACAGTCAGTCCAAGTATGATGGAAAGAACAGGAGAATCTGTGATCCAGGCAACAGGGTGGAAAGTAGAAAACTACTTAAGAGCCACAGAGGGCTTGATTGTAACTTGACTCCACCGTATATAGGTTGAATGGCCTTGAGCATCTTAATTAAACCTGGTTTATATTCTGGCTCAGCCACTTTCTTAACTGGTGGTCTTGGATGAGTTACTTATTTTACTCTTCTACTGTTTCCTCATCCATGAAAATAGAGATAAAAAGAACATGTAAGTCACAGAGTGCTTGTGAGAATTAAATATGGTAATCGCTATAAACTACTTAGTATATATAGTGTCTGGCACACAGTAAGTTCTCAATGAATGTTAGTTGTTCTTAAACAAAGGGTGGAAGGGGAGCCTGGGAGAGTCCCTGAACTGTGGGGACAACAAAGTTCAGGGATTATACACAGAAACAAGTTTTATGAGGTCCCTTTGACCACAGCATGAGCAGATGCCTATATGTCAATGCCTATAAAAGGGCACTGACTCAGCTTGTACGGAGTACCCTCCCACCTGTCTTGGCTGCCTGATACATAAGAAATAACACATGGAAACAGTTCAAAATGTGGCCCACTATATCCACAGTGGAGGTGCTGAACTGCTCAAAAGAGATGACCCCCTTTATCTTGGAAGGCTGAGCTTGGGGGTCTGTCTCAGTTGCTCTAGCCTCTTGTAGTCTAGAGTATCAGTCATGGGTGTCAGATACTCTTAAAGTAATGTCTCTATGTTTCTAGGTTAACCTTGGTGGCCAACTGTCTTTACACTTTCACAAAGTTGGTAGAACAAAGGTAGAGGTATTGCCTTCCTGGGGAGTCACGGAAAAGGATGGTAATGCAGCCAGGGTGCGCTGAAGTTAGATAGGTGTAGGGTGATCTAGGCCTAGGATGCCAGCATGAGGTCAGAGATAAAAAGTGGCCTCAGCTGCTAGAACACTAGAGTCAGGATGAGAATAAGATGAACCCTTTTCTTTCTTGAGAAGGTCAACCTGGATGTCAGTGAACGTGGTAAAACTGGAAAGAGGGCAACAGGGATCCTCCATAAACTTCAGATATCAAAAGATCACTCTGACTGACCTGGGGGTCCCAGTTTGGTGTGGCTGGCACTTTGTCAGGCACTGTGCAGACAACTTGGGTGGCCAGGCCTTGGCTTTTCAGAAAGTCACCTCTGGACTTTTCAAGGTCTTCCCAGCAGTAGTGCTGCTTCAGATGGCTCAGAACTATCCAGACTTGGAATTCTAGTGAGGTCAGATCATAGGAAAAAATTAGGATGCCCTCCAAAACTTCTGTCAACAGGATTGTATAAAATTCAGGGTCAGCAACCTATGACTCATGGCCAAAATCAATCCACTCTTTGATTTTGTTTGGCCCACAAGCTAAGAATGGTTTTTATAGACATATATTTATAAATGATTGAATGGTCGGGAATGCTAACTTGGAAACTCAATTAAGTGAAAGGTTATTCCCCCAAAATTTCCATCTTTCTCATTAGTAGGCTTGTATTATAAAAATTATACTCAATTATTATTGCATTTGGAATTCAGCCAATAAAAATTTGTGGAAATTCTTTTTCTTTTTTATTACATAACACCTACATAATGCCCTTGAATGTGCTCTTGGCCCATAAAACCTAATGTATTTACTATCTGGCCCTTCATGGAAGAAAAAGTTTGCTGCCCCTGTGTAAGATAGTAAAAGTAATAATAAATAATGCTAGCTAATATTTGCTGAGTGCTTATTATATGCTCAGGCATCATTCAAAGAAGTTATATTTGTTCCTTACAGTGATCCTATTTGTCATTATGATTATGCTCATTTTATAGTTGTTAAAATGAAAGCACAGAAAATTTATGTAATCTGCCCAAGGATGCAGAGCTAGGAACTGGTGAAGCCAGGATTTGAATTCACAGTCTGAAATCCATGCTGTCAACCACTGAACTACACGCATAATGGATCAGGCATCATTCAGGCCCAAAGGCCGAACAGCACATTCAGACGGGTGAAGGTACCTGTGGAGCATCAACCTCCACCTCTTACTCTTTCTGTCAAAGATGCAGACCTCTGAGAGATCAACCCTGTGCTCTCAGGAGTCAGTGATTGGAGGACTGAGCATACTACAGCTTTAGGATTCCGGGCAGAGATGGAGCATTCTGTTTATCTTTCTCACAAAGAGCACCAGAGTTTTGTGGGGGTTAGGAGGCTTGGTGAATCCTCATATGAATCAGCTTCTGCAGACATTCAGGAGGCCTGGGTATTGGACTTGAAGGTGTGGCAGAGAAATGAGTACTGGGATGACCTCCCCCTCACACCCATGAGGAAGCAGCAGTTATTCTGTCTCCATGCTCTCAAACACCTCTTGGCCCAGGTGTTCATGTGACAGATGAGTTAATCCTAGAGGGTACAAACAACCCAGAAGGCAGAATGCAGTGTTAAAGCAGAGAATATGTGTTTTCAAAGTGACTGGAATGGGATGGTAGTGGGGAAGGTGAGATAGGGTTTCAGAGCCAGCAGAGGCCAAAGACCAAGGGGAATTCAGAACCTCTGGTCTAAGAAACCTAAGACTTTCTAGGCCTACTCTAGTTATTGGAGGTAACTGGATATAGACAGTAGGTCCAGAACTTTGGGCAATGGCCCTGGAGCTCTTAGTGTGAAAACTTCTGTAAGTTTTCTCTATAATGAGTTTTAACATTGCTGAGTCTAAGAGACACAACTTCAGGCCCCAAAGGCTACCCCAGCAGTCTTCAGTAGCTCTTTCAATGTCCCAAACCCCATCCACAGTAGGGAGTGATCTCCCTGCCCCACGTGACCATTACATTGGACTTCAGCTTCTACCTACTTTCATCTTAGGACTCCAAGGCAAAGTAATAAATAACAGCAAATACTTGATAGAGCACTTAGTATGTCCCGTACACTCTTAAGTAATATGCTTATGTGTGTCTCATAAAACTGGTTCATGAAACTGGCTCTTTGCCTCTCTATCTCAAGGGCCTACACTGGGCAGCCACCACTACTTCATTCACCCCAGAATCTTCTGCCTTCATGGGCCACCTGTGTGCAGGTTTGGAACCAGGCACACTGGTATTTGAATTCTAGCTTTGCTACTTTATTAGCTGCATGACTTTGGGTAACATACTTAAGCTCTTGAGCCTCAGTTTCCTCATTTGTAAAATGGCCATAAAAGTGGCTCTTTCTTCACAGGGTTGTTGCAAGGATTGGATGAAAGATGTTTAACTGTCTAAAGCACTCAGCACAGTACCTCGTACATCATAAGCTCTCAACACACATTAGCTCTTGTTATTACAGTGCATAAGATACTGAGGTAGCTATAGATACTAGCATATATACTTCATATATTTCCTATGAGACTGTAAGCAATGTTGTGTGATAAATGCTTACCAATCAGCTCTCCTGGGGTAAAAAAACAAAGGCCTGATTTGTAGAGTTTAGTGGTTTATGTGGCGTAAATAATCTGATGGCAGATTTCAGATTATCAACATGATGTCACTGAACCCAGGTTTGGAGGGAACGTTGCTGAAGTGACTTGAAGGCAGGACCTTGTTTTTCACACTGAAAGTTTTAGCCCTCAATGTCCCACATCTCGAGCCAACTGGGATGGTTGGTCATCCTAGGATGACTCTAGTTATTCAAGGAGTAGACTCAGTTCCTAGCACCGTGCCTGACATACGGTAGCTGTGCAAGGAATATGGATGAGTTGAGTGATTGCTAAGAATTTTGTAAGACACAGCGCAGGAGGTCCTGGCTCTGGCTCCTATCTGATGGCCCAGAGTGTGGATTCTGGGCTTCAGACACTGGCTCCACCATGTAACAGCTTCTTTAAGCCTCAATTTCCTCTATCTGTGAAATCACAGTGAAAGTATTCACCTCCTAGGGGTGGTTGGAGGGTTAAATAAGGCGAGGAGTGAGACAGTGCCAAGGGCATTTCCTGAGTCATAGTAATTTCTCAGTAAACACTAATGAACAAACACAGCTCCCACTGTGCCTTTCTCTTTTTTCCCCTAAGGCCTTATAGTTGATTTGTTTTACCCTTCTGGTTTCTTTGGATCCCACTGCACTTGGATTTAAAGAAAAAATGAGGTAGAGTCAGGGATTGGAGAGGGACAAGAAGCTGGAAGGTTCTTGCTCTGGGTCCAAACCCCACAGAGGTTTGGCAGGGTGAGCAATCCCTGGAGTAACCTGAGGGCCTCCCTGACTCAGGGGCACCTGTGGGCAATGCAATTCCTAGCACAGATTTCTTCCATCAGCTGCCAAGTTGGGAAAAATAGATCTTAAAGGGGCCACACCTTAAAATTTGCAAACCTGCATCTTAGGTTAAAAAAAAAGTGAACAAAGATTAAGGACTTGTGGGACTAAACCACGGGAATGCAGAAGAGATTAGAGAAATGGAGAGAGAAAATGAAAAGCTGCTAAAGACACACTTTTCAGTTAACTCCTGGTTTTGCTGAAAACCGGCCCTGTGGACACAAATACGAGACTTTCGTTTCCTAGCAAGAAAACTTTTCTGAAGAGCAAAAGAAAAAAAAAGCCTCAGCTCTCCAGAATCAGCAGGCTGTGTTGCTGAAATGAGATCCAACGTGTGCGTCACATCCAACCTAGGAGAACATCTGGAAATCAGCTAGCCGCCTCTTCTTTGCTAGAGTAAAATGCCTACCAAGTGAGGAGACCCAGCCTGCAAAGAGAAGAATGACGTTTCTGCCAAGCCCAGTGACAACTGCATCTCTCCTCCTGCTGAGGGAAGGCTGCAGTCAAATCTTCCTCACCCCCACTGCCTGCCATATGGCGTGTGTTAACTGGAGTGAGAGAAAGTCCCATCTGAGAATGTGACATAGAGCTCTCCCTAGCCTCTGCCTGTCAGTTTCTGGCTTCCCCTGGGATGAAAATATACCATTCATTGTAAAAGTGCCAGTGCCTTATTGTGTAATTGTAGGAAGAAATTGCACGGAATAAAGCTAACATTTATCGAGTATTTACTACATGCCGGGCCCTTTATATACTGTTTTATTTAATCCTTACAAAATCCCTGGGAGATATTGTGTCTATTTTACAGGAGAGAAAAATCAGGCTTAGTGGAGGGAGGGTCGTAAAGCTACCTAAGGTTGTGGGGCTGGCAGGCAGTGGATGTGGGATTTGAACACTAGCTAGCGTGACCCTAGAGTCTAGCCACATGGCTATTATGCTGTCTGTCCCACTGTGTAAACCCGGGGAGTCCTTTTCTCTGTGCTTTCAAGAAGCCTTGTCCTACCCTTCATGTCTGGTGCTAACAATGTATTCTCCTGGGCACAGGAGAGAGAATTAACCTTCTTCAGCTTCTTTCTGGATTATCTTAAATGGCTAAAAATAAGGCCAGGAACTTCCCAGCATCCACACTCTTGGCTATGGGCTAGCTGGGGCCACCACAAATAGATGTCCATTTCTTGCATTCCACAAATGATTCCAGCCTAGCTGGACAGGGGGCAAGTTGGAACAGAAAGTCCTTGCTCCACTTGTCAGATTAGCAAATGAGGGCTCTTCTGCAATTTGCCCACCTAGGGGGGATCATTTGGGCCTATGCACAAGGGTGTGCTATGGGCTAGTGTGAAAATAGAAACAACCTTTTGACATGCTGATATTCACTACGTCCAGATGAAGTCCTAGTGGTGGAAAGGCTGCTTTGGGGAACCTCTAAGTCTGCATTCCAACGCTCTCTCCCCTTTGCTGTCCTGAGCAATGTCATCACTTATCTCTAGGCCAGTGTCTCCACTAGGACAAAGGGCATCATTGGATAAATTACAGAAAGGCAGCCCCATGGAGAGGACAAGCCCGGGGAAGGATACCCCTTCCTCAGGGCTGATACAGCCCCAAACCAGAGCACACAGCTTGGGAAATGGGAGTAGGGAAGGGATTGTAGCTCCTACTCACCATGCACACCCACCCCAGCCGGGTGACCTTGTGGAAAAGACAACCTGCTTAATCAGCTACTCCATCTACGCCAACCCACACCATCTCTTCCCCATTTGACTTCCAAGAACAGTTCATGTATTTGAGATTTATAAAACTGATTACTTTGAAATCAGCCCTGGATTACTCTCCACCTAGATAATAAAACAATTGAGAGCCAGATTGACCAGGCATCTATTTCTATGCTCCTTGTGACACCCAGCACTGGTCTGGGGGTCTGTAGGAGCCAGCCAATAAATACAGTGAAAAACAGAACTGTGGTGGTGGGGTACATAAAAACGGGAACAGTTTGTGCCCAGAAGTGGTGCTGCATGCACATTCAGAAGCACCCTTCCTACACCTTACCCACCCCGCCCAGCCACACCTGTTATGTAACACCCTGCTGGCTGGCCTTCTTGTATAACCTAAGCCTCCCCACTTGCAACTGAGTGAAACAATCTTCATTTAAAGGCAGATTCTCCCTGGGAACCACAGAGACTGTGATTGGCCCAGCTCTTACAAAGTGGATTTGAGTGTCTTTTGTTGTTCCCTTTGGAGCTCAGGGATGAGTGACTGGCATTTTGCTGATATCCAAAGGAGCCTCAGCCAGCCAGGGCCTGTGTAACTCGACCACTTGTGTGTGCTCACTGTAGCAGGAAACACAGGCTGCTGTCTAGAAAACAGGAGAATACCTCTGGGAAATGAATACTCGTGAGAATGACAAGGTTCTTATTTTGAAACCTCATTCGCAGGCAGAGGAAATCTATATTAATCAGCTGAAATGGAAGGCCATTTTATTTCAGAGTTAGACTGTAGTCAATAGCTGGAAGGATTTTCAAAAATGGATTCTATTAAACACTGTATTAGGTACCCAAGTGCTAGAGGATAGTGGTGTATACAGTCCTGTAGGGTGAGAGGGGACCCTAGACTGTTCTTGGGTGCTTAAAGAACTCCTGAGGAAAAGAGAAGAAAGTCCTAAATTCCTCCACACTAATCTATGTTGGAATTCTTCCTTCCTTGAGATTTTTTTAAAATTATAAAATACATATATAAAATATAGCATCTTAACCATTTTTAAATGTAGGGTTCAGTAGTGTGAAGTAATTCACATTGTTTTCCAACCAATCTTTAGAACTCTTTTCATCTTCCTGAACTGAAACTGTGCCCACTAAACACTAACTCCCCATCTCTGAGCCCCTGGCTACTGGCAACTACTATTCTGCTTCCTGTCTGTAAATCTGACTACTCTAGGATCCTCATATAAGTGGAATTATACACTTCCTTAAGGTTTTTACATAAACGAGAGAGGCCATTTCTTACAAATATTTCTGGTTGTAATGCCCAATTTTGTGTCATTAAAAGCCTCCCTCTGGGCTACTCCTAACTCCCAATAGATTCTGCCAGTACGAAGACTTTCTTCTTCTGTCTCTTAAATATTAGTGATTCTTGGGCCTCTGTCTTGGACCCTGTGTTCTTCTCTACACCGTCTTTCTGTACAATTTCATTCACCATGGGTGTTCATATGCTGAAGCCTCCCAAATTCTTGTTTTCTATCCCAGGTCTTCCTTCGGTGCTCTACAGCAGTGTATTCAATTGCCTACTTGGCATCTACACTTAGATGCCTCAGGCTGAACTGAGGCAAAAACTGAACTCATCACTGGCCCCAATTTGCTCCTCTTTCTGTGTTCCTGAGGTCAGTGAATAGCACTGCCATCCAATTGACTTCCCAGGCAAGAAACTTAGGATATCCTTGTCTTCTACTGCTCTACTACCCTAGCATCTTCTCTATCATCAAGGCATATAGATTCCGTCTTCTCAATGCCTTCTTTATCTACAGCATCTAAGAATGGTGACACAAAGGAGAACATAATTCCCTCTGCATGGGAAGTAGGCAGAAGGGGCCACACAGAGCAGATGTTTCAGCCAAGTATTAAAGGATGAGTAGGAGTATGCCGGGCAAACAGGTGGTTGGATCATTCCAGGCAGATGAAGTAGCCCTTGTAGGTTCATAGAGAAGAAATTGCATTTGGAGAAAACATCAAACAGTTCAGTGTCACTAGAGCATAGAGTGAAAGTTGGGAAATGTGAAGAGGAAGGTTAGCAAGGGTGGTTCACAGAGGGCTTTGCACATTGTTTGCTGGAATCACATTTGGCCATGGAGCAGTAGGAAAACGTTTTTCAGAGCCATAGTCAGGACTGTGATTCTAGATTTCTGAAGGCAGTGTAGGGTGTGAGTTGGAGGAGAGCATCACAATTCCACCACTCAATAAATAAAGGCATTGTACATCCCTGATGTTGTCACTACCTCCACCTTGAAGGACTTCTGTATGACCTGTCTTATGCTTCACTTCTAAATGTGTGTCCCATTTTCTTGGTTCCTATCTCCTTGTCTTATCTCCTATTTAGAAGCTTCCATTATATCCTTCAACATATGCTTAATACTATCCTTCAGGCACTGGACTTGACTTCTCTAGAAGGACTAGCATTCCCACTTGTTGAAATCAACCCCTACCCCAACATATACTCAAAAACAGTGGAGTCTGGGGGTAGCCTGAATGGGATGCCTACCAAGTTAGATGGCAACTATAAACACCAAGTCCAAAGACTCAGGGTTAGGACTGAAGCAGGTATATAGTGCAAGGGTTTCAAAATTAGTCTGAGATGAAAGAAAAGCAAAAGTAGGTTGAAACATAATAGGGGCAGAAAGTGGGGAGAACAATGATTACTGATGGCTGCAAACACTTTTTTGCTTTTTGGGCTTTGATTTTATGGCCTGGCTTGTGGTTGGAGTATGAGTGGTTTAGGTTAATGTTAAGGGCAGCAAGCAGGGCAAACTCTTCCCACTCTTCCCCACAACCAATGCCTTTGGCAATAAGAACTAGGGCTTCCTTGGGTATACCTGGTGGAAGGTAGGGACTTACAATAGTTTTTCTGGTTCCTCTTTGTCTCCTATCTTCCCTCTCCACAGCCTTTTAAGCCAACCTAACCCATCCATGCACCACTTCTTCTCTTGCCCATAAAGGCAATCTACAGCCCCCTAGTGTACAAAAAAAAATCACTCTTGAATCCCAATTGCTCATTTAAACCTTGTTCTTGTTCTAACTCTATCCCCACCCTATTCTAAACTTTTGCTGGATCTACTGTCTCAGTTTCTACTAAGCATTAGGCCTGGTCTCCATGGCATTACCTTCAAGTCTTCCCAGTGAATGGTGGCTTAGGTGGCCCTCTAGTTCTTGGGAACCTATGTTAGTTATGATAGGGGGACTCCATTTACACTTCAACCCTGCAGAACCCAGCCCAATCCTGACTCTATGAATGACTAGCATATAACTGGACCAGGTACATATTCTCTCTCCATTCAATCCCCAACAAAGGAGGTTTAGGGTAAAAAGTCTTCCTTATAGACCCAGCTTTAAAGCTCCTGGGATCAACAAGAGTCTGCAATCCTGAGATGTCAAGAGTAGCTGGGAGAAAATATGCATGTGTGTGTGCGTGTGTGTGTGTGTATGTACAGTGGGGTAAAGGTATATGAGTGAAGAGGAGGGAAATCTTGACAGGCAAAGAACATAAGAGAAAGGTAAAAGATACGGTAAACGTGCACAAACTGTGGAAGAGAACAAATAGCACCATGTTGAACAGCTCAATGATATTGAAAAGCCTCGGGAAAAAAATAATTATTTGGTTATGTTAAAAATAAATACGCCCGAAGAAAATGGCGGCGTGAGAGAAGAGACAGAGGCTTCCTCCTAAATTTGGATACAATTACAAAATTTAATTGGCGCAACTAATCCTGAGAGAGCAACAGGAAAGAGGACGCGTCAGACTGCACACACCTGGAGAAAAGAGCAGACCTCAGCCAATGGGGTAACCTACCAGAGCTGTGGCTCTGCGGGACATGAGCCCCTCCCCCACCCCAGTTCACCGGCGAGAGGAAGACAAACGGAGCAGGGAGGGAGTGGAAGGCTTGGGACTGCTGAATACCTAGCTCCAGAGAATTTCTCTGGGAGCACAAACCTACATTTCATGGTGCTTTCGTAAGACTCACATGAGTACTGGGTTGGAAAGTTAATACAGGCAGAGTCCCTGGGGAGACTGGGATTCCGGCTGCTTGTGGAAAGCAGGGATCCATATCTGGCTGCTCTGGGACAAAAACTTACACCTGTGTGACCGGCCCACTGGCTCAGGCAGTGGAGACAGGCACTGCAGCCAGGAGGCGGAGAACAGCTCTTTCCTCCCCCCAGGCACCAGTACCGCTCCCCTGCGACCCCCAACATTGCTTCAGGGGCTCAGCAGCTCCAGAATAGAGCTTCTGGACACTAGAGGTCGCCATATACAAACATGAAACACCAAAGGAACCTAGTCCAGAGTAAAATTGTTAATACAACTCCCGAGAGAGATTTAAATGATATGGACCTCACGACTCTTCCTGAAAGGGATTTCAAAATAAAAATCATCAACATCCTAATGGAGGTATGGAAAGACATCCAAGAACTCAGGAATGAATTCCGGTCAGAGATCCAATCGTTAAAGAACACGATGGAGGGTATTAAAAGCAGGTTGGATAAGGTGGAGGAGACAATAAATGAAATAGAAACTAGAGAAGAGGAATACAAAGAAGCAGAGGCACAGAGAGAAAAAAGGATCTCTAAAAATGAAAGAATATTGAGAGAACTGTGTGACCAATCCAAGCAGAACAATATTTGCATTATAGGGATACCAGAAGAAGAAGAAGAGAGAGAAAGGGATAGAAAGTGTCTTTGAGGAGGTAGTTGCTGAAAACTTCTGCAGTCTAGGGAAGAACATAGTCTGTCAGGCCATGGAGATCCACAGATCCCCCAACACAAGGGACCCAAGGAAGAAACAGCAAGACACTTAGTAATTAAAATTGGAAAGATGAAGGATAAGGACAGACTGTTAAAAGCACCCAGAGGCAGAAATAAGATCACACACAAAGAAAAGCCCATAAGGCTAACATCAGACTTCTCAGCAGAAACCTTACAGGCTAGAAGGGAGTGGCATGATGTATTAAATGCCATGAAGCAGAAGGGCCTGGAACCAAGATTACTTTATCCTGTAAGATTATCATTTAAATTTGAAGGAGGGATTAAACAATTTCCAGATAAGCAGAAGCTAAGAGAGTTTACCTCCCACAAACCATATCTGCAGTCTATTTTGGAGGGACTGCTATAGATGGAAGTGTTACTAAGGTTTAATAGCTGTCACCAGAGGTAGAAAAATCATGGTAGGGAGGGTAGAGCAGCTGATTGCGAGGCAAATGCAAAATTAAATTGACTATCCCCAAAGTCAATCAAGGGATAGACAAAAAGTATAGAATTTGATACCTAATATATAAAGAATGAAGAGGGAAGAAAAAGAAGGAGAAATAGAAAAGAACCTTTAGACTGTGTTTGTAACAGCATACAAAGTGAGTTAAGTTAGACTCTAAGATAGTAAGCAAAGTAACCTGGAACCTTTGGTAACCACGAATCTAAAGCCTGAAATGGCAATAAGTACATACCTATCGATAACCACCCTAAATGTAAATGGACTGAATGCACCAATCAAAAACATAGAGTCACTGAATGGATAAAAAATCAAGACCCATCAATATGCTGCTTACAAGGGACTCACCTCAAACCCAAAGACATGCACAGACTAAAAGTGAAGGGATGGAAAAAGATATTTCATGCAAACAATAGGGAGAAAAAAGCAGGTGTTTCAGGACTAGTATCAGACAAAATAGACTTCAAAACAAAGAAAGTAACAAGAGATAAAGAAGGACATTACATAATGATAAAGGGCTCAGTCCGACAAGAGGATATAACCATTATAAATATATATGCACCCAACACAGGAGCACCAGCATATGTGAAACAAATGCTAACAGAACTAAAGGAGGAAATAGACTGCAATGCATTCATTTTAGGAGACTTCAACACACCATTCACTCCAAAGGACAGATCCACCAGATAGAAAATAAGTAAGGACACAGAGGCACTGAACAACACACTAGAACAGATGGACCTAATAGGCATCTATACAAATCTACACCCAAAAGCAACCCAAGTGCACATGGAACATCCCCCAGAATAGACCACATACTAGGCCACAAAAAGAGCCACAGTAAATTCAAAAAGATTGAAATCCTACCAACCAACTTTTCAGACCACAAAGGTATAAAACTAGAAATAAATTGTACCAAGAAAGCAAAAAGGCTCACAAACACATGGAGGCTTAACAACACGCTTCTAAATAGTCAATGGATTAACGACCAAATTAAAATGGAGATCCAGCAATATATGGAAATAAATGACAATAACAACACCAAGTCCCAACTTCTGTGGGACGCAATGAAAGCAGTCTTAAGAGGAAAGTATATAGCAATCCAGGCATATTTAAAGAAGGAAGAACAAACCCAAATGAATAGTCTAATGTCACAATTATCAAAATTGGAAAAAGAAGAACAATTGAGGGCCTAAAGTCAGCAGAAGGAGGGACATAATAAAGATCAGAGAAGAAATAAACAAAATTGAGAAGAATAAAACAATAGAAAGAATCAATGAAACCAAGAGCTGGTTCTTTGAGAAAATAAACAAAATAGATAAGCCTCTAGCCAGACTTATTAAGAGAAAAAGAGAATCAACACACATCAACAGAATCAGAAATGAGAAAGAAAACATCACGACGGACCCAACAGAAATACAAAGAATTACTAGAGACTACTATGAAAACCTATATGCTAAGAAGCTGGAAAACCTAGGAGGAATGGACAACTTCCTAGAAAAATGCAACCTTCCAAAACTGACCAAGGAAGAAACACAAAATCTAAACAAACCAATTACCAGAAAAGAAACTGAAGTGGTAATCAAAAAACTACCCAAGAAAAAAACACCCGGGCCAGATGGATTTACCTTGGAATTTTATCAGACATACAGAGAAGACATAATACCCATTCTCCTTAAAGTTTTCCAAAAAATAGAAAAGGAGGGAATACTCCCAAACTCATTCTATGAAGCCAACATCACCCTTATATCAAAACCAGGCAAAGACCCCACCAAAAAGAAAACTACAGCCCAACATCCCTGATGAACGTAGATGCAAAAATACTCAACAAAATATTAGCAAAACAAATTAAAAAATATATCAAAAGGATCATACACCACGACCAAGTGGGATTCATCCCAGGGATGCAAGGATTGTACAACATTCGAAAATCCATCAACATCATCCACCACATAAACAAAAAGAAATACAAAAACCACATGATCATCTCCATAGATGCTGAAAAAGCATTTGACAAAATTCAACATCCATTCATAATAAAACCTCTCAGCAAAATGGGTATAGAGGGCAAGTACCTCAACATAATAAAGGCCATATATGATAAACCCACAGCCAACGTCATACTGAACAGTGAGAAGCTGAAAGCTTTTCCTCTGAGATAGGGAACAAGACAGGGATGCCCACTCTCCCAACTGTTATGTAACATAATAGTGGAAGTCCTAGCCATGGCAATTAGACAAAACAAAGAAATACAAGGCATCCAGATTGGTAAAGAGGAAATTAAACTGTCACTATTTGCAGCTGACATGATATTGTACATAGAAAAAACCCCTAAAGACTCCACTCCAAAACTACTAGAACTGATATCGGAATACAGCAAAGTTGCAGGATACAAAATTAACACACAGAAATCTGTGGCTCTCCTATACACTAACAATGAGCCAATAGAAAGAGAAATCAGGAAAACAATTCCATTCACAATTGCATCAAAAAGAATAAAATACCTAGGAATAAACCTAACCAAGGAAGTGAAAGACCTATATCCTGAAAACTATAAGACACTCTTAAGGGAAATTAAAGAGGACACTAAATAATGGAAACTCATCCCATGCTCTTGGCTAGGAAGAATTAATATTGTCCAAATGGCCATCCTGCCCAAAGCAATATAAAGATTTGATGCAATCCCTATCAAATTACCCACAACATTCTTCAATGATCTGTAACAAATAGTTCAAAAATTCATATGGAAACACCAAAGACCCCAAAGAGCCAAAGCAATCCTGAGAAAGAAGAATAAAGTGGCGGGGATCTCACTCCCGAACTTCAAGCTCTACTACAAAGCCATAGTAATCAAGACAATTTGGTACTGGCACAAGAACAGAGCCACAGACCAGTGTAACAGATTAGAGACTCCAGACATTAACCCAAACATATATGGTCAATTAATATTCGATAAAGGAGCCATGGAGATACAATCGGGAAATGACAGTCTCTTCAACAGATGGTACTGGCAAAACTGGTCACCTACATATAAGAGAATGAAACTGGATCACTGTCTAAGCCCATACACAAAAGTAAATTCAAAATGGATCAAAGACCTGAATGTAAGTCATGAAACCATAAAACTCTTAGAAAAAAACATAGGCAAAGATCTCTTAGACATAAACATGAGTGGCTTCTTCATGAATATATCTCCCCCTGCAAGGAAAACAAAAGCAAAAATGAACAAGTGGGACTATATTAAGCTGAAAAGCTTCTGTACAGCAAAGGACACCATCAATAGAACAAAAAGGTACCCTACAGTATGGGAGAATATATTCATAAATGACAGATCTGATAAAGGCTTGACATCCAAAATATATAAAGAGCTCATGCACCTCAACAAACAAAAAGCAAATAATCCAATTAAAAAATGGGCAGAGGAACTGAACAAACAGTTCTCCAAAGAAGAAATTCAGATGGCAAACAGACACATGAAAAGGTGCTCCACATCACTAGTTATCAGAGAAATGCAAATTGAAACCACAATGAGATATCACCTCACACCAGTAAGGATGGCTACCATCCAAAAGACAAACAACAACAAATGTTGGCGAGGTTGTGGAGAAAGGGGAACCCTCCTACACTGTTGGTGGGAATGTAAATTAGTTCAACCATTGTGGAAAGCAATATGGAGGTTCCTCAAAATGCTCAAAATAGACTTACCATTTGACCCAGGAATTCCACTTCTAGGAATTTACCCTAAGGATGCAGCACTCCAGTTTGAAAAAGACAGATGCACTCCTATGTTTATCACAGCACTATTTACAATAGGCAAGAAATGGAAGCAACCTAAGTGTCCATCAGTAGATGAATGGATAAAGAAGATGTGGTACATATACACAATGGAATATTATTAAGCCATAAGAAGAAAACAAATCCTACCATTTGCAACAACATGGATGGAGCTATAGGGTATTATGCTCAGTGAAATAAACCAAGCAGAGAAAGACAAGTACCAAATGATTTCACTCATCTGTGGAGTATAAGAACAAAAGAAAAACTGAAGGAACAAAACAGCAGCAGAATCACAGAAAACAAGAATGAACTAACAGATACCAAAGGGAAAGAGACTAGGGAGAATGGGAGGGTAGGGAGGAATAAGGAAGGGAAGAAGAAAGGGGGTATTATGATTAGCATGTATAATGGTGGGGTGTGGGGGTAAGGGGAGGGCTTTGCAACACAGAGAAGACAAGTAGTGATTCTACAACATCTTACTATGCTGATGGACAGTGACTGTAATGGGGTTTGTGGGGGAGACTTGGGGTAAGGTAGAGCCTAGTAAACATAATGTTCTTCATGTAATTGTAGATTAATGATAACAAAATTTAAAAAAAAGAAACAGTGGAAATACAAAGCAGCCAGTAAGTAATCAGAAAGATGGCAGTACCAAGTCCTTACATATTAAACTCACTCTAAATGTAAATGTATTGAATTTGCCAATCATAAGGCCCAGACCAGTGACAAGGAGCTTAATGCCTACATTTTTCTTCTGAAAATTTTATGGCTTCAGATCTTACGTTCAAGGTTTTAATGCATTCTGAGTTAATTTTTGCATATAGTGTGAAGTTGCACCCTGTACTCATCTCCTTTTATATATTTTATCAAATTTTACTTGTTTTATGTCATGTATCCATTAATAAATCATAGTAGCAAAAAAAAAAAAAAAGAAATATGCAATACGTCCAAATGGAGTTTTTGCCCCCCTCCCAACCAAGACTTAATTACAGTTTCAACCTATTCTAAGAATGTGACCTTTTAACAGTCAATTGAGTTTTCTAGTCAGCATCAATGAGGTAATCTGTCACATGGGCCCTCTCCATCCCCCCCCAAGAAGGTGAGGTCATCTGTATGACAAGACACCCCCACCCCTTGCTCTTCCTTCTAAGGGAGGGTTACCTTGCCTGAAACAATCCTTTCCTTTCATTTGCTAATAACTTCTTGCCCCACCCTCCTCCCTATAAAAACTTTCCATTTTGTACAACTCTTAGGAACAACTCTCCGCTTGCTGGATGGGTTGCTGCCCCATTCATGAGTCACTTAATAAAACCAATTAGATCTTCAAATTTACCCCTTTAAAAATTTTTAATAGTTATATAGCTGTGGCAGGAGGAAGGCCCAACAGTGTCTCAAACTTGATTGTATCTCCAGGTGTCCAAGATGGCTTATGTTTTGTACTATTCCTTGGAATGTTAGAAGTCATCCTGTGGTTCTGCCCAGATATTCAGGGCACAGAAGGTAGTAGGAGTAGAAACCATGGTTGGTACAACATGGTACAACAACAGCTTGTTCTTTTTTAAAAGCCAAATTGAGGTATACATTGCATATAATAAATACATTAATATAATATACATTACATATGTTACATATGTAATATAATAAAATGGACCTGTTTTAAGCATACAGTTTGATATTCTGACAAATGTATATACCTGTGTAACCACTGCCACAATAGAAAAGTAGAACATTTCCATCACCTAAAAAGGTTTCCTCATGCCATTTCCCAGCCAGTCCCCTACCAACCATGCATGGCCCCAGGAACCAATGATTTACTTTTTATGCTATAGACTAAATTTATCTTTTCTAGAGTTTCATATATTAAATAGTATCATACATATGTGTGCTTTTTTGTCTGGCTTTTGTATTAGCATAATATATTTGCAGTTCATCCATTTTGTAGCCCATATCATCAGTACCATATCCCTTTTAATTGCTGATCAATATTCTATTGTACGGATGCACCAGGGTTGGTTTTTGCACTTAGATCTGGGACGGCAGCCTCTCTGGCTGGGACAGACAGTAGTCCACCTTTGTAGAGCCAATATCCTCAGCATTTTGTGCCTCTCTTCTACAGCTATCCCTCACCAGCTCTGAATCTCAGGCACATGTTAGTCAGACTATCTTACCACTTGGTAGAAATTGGAACTACTTCCAGTTTCAGGCTATTATAAATGAAGCTTTATGAATATGCATGTACAAATCTTTATATGAACATTTCTTTTTTACTTCTCTTGGATAAATACTTAGGAATGGAATTACTGGGACAAATGGTATGTTTAACTTTGTAAGAAACAGCTAGATTGCTTTATAAAGTGGTTGTACCATCTACATCCCTACCAGAAGAGAGAGTTCCAGCTGTTCCATAGCCTTACAAACATTTGGTACTATAAGTCTTTTTAATTTTAACGATTTTATTGAGTGTGAAGCATTATCTCAGTATGGATTTAGTTTTTATGTTCATTATGGCAAATGATACTGAGCATCATTTCATAATGGCTAGTGTATATTTTCTTTGGTGAAGTGTCTGTTCCACTCTTTAGCTTATTTTTAAAATTGAGTTGTCTTCTTGAGTTTTAGGAGTTATTTATATATTCTAGATAACAATCCTTTATCAGACAGATATTGCAAATATTTCCTCCAGGTTGTGGTTTGCCTTTTCATTTTCTTACTGGCATCTTTTAAAGATCAGAAGTTTTTAATTTTGATGAAGCCTAATTTATCTGTGTTTTTTAATGGATTATGCTTTCAATGTCATTGATTTCCTTTATTGTGTCTCTGTTTAATTTCAGTCATTTATGTCCTGTTATTTATTATTTCCTTTCTTCTGAAAGGAGTGGGAGCTCCCTCTCTTAGGCCATCCAATACTTAGTGATACTGGGATTCTTCAGATCTACTAGCAATTACTGTCCCAGGACAATCCCAAATTGTGATTGCTGCCTCCCCACCCCCATCTCCTGCTTCTCCAGGAAGATGGACCTAGATTCCATCAACGGATCAATTTGGTCTTGGAGGTACTAGCTTGAAGAGGCTGGGTATTTCATGACAATGCACTAAGAATATTGAGCCTGGAGCAGCTCTGTGATTTGGGAAGCTCAGTTCATGCAAAAACTGCCTAATAGATTCTGCTTTCCAAAACCTATAGTGTCAAGGGGTATAAGCAGCAATTCCATTCTAAAAAGTCCTTTGGCCTGATAATTTTTCTGTCATCTCATCTTAGCTAGAGGCAACCAAGATGGTTTGGCATGAGGAGTGGTAAGATAGTCTCACTAACATGTGCCTGAGATTCAGAGCTGGTGAGGGATAGCTGTAGAAGAGAGGCACAAAATGTTGAGGATACCGACTCTACAAAGGTGGACTGCTGTCTGTCCCAGCCAGAGAGGCTGGTGTCCCAGATCTTCACCTGTGCCATGGCACCATCTACCTTAGCCAACCTGTGATACACCCTCTGTCTGACCTCCAGGTAACCCTGTGACACAATCACCCAATATTTCATTCCTAAGTTTCTCCCTTTACATGGGTACTATGTCCTGCTGCTGGTGGTGAATACCCTCACAAAATACCCCATATTATCCCCTGATAGTGGCCACATCTACAAGATGCAATGCAGCCCATTTAATGAAAACTTTTGCTTCTGTGGGTTGAAAAACTCCTAATATCTTCCTTCAACCCTATCATGGTTTTGAGAACATGGTTCTTGGACCGTTAGTTCCCTGCCCATACCCAACATCTGGTTTTACTATTGAGGCCCTCCATATTTATTTTCAAACAAATCGTGTTAATCAGGTATCTAACCAGGAGGAGAAAAACACTCAAGTATTTAGAGATGAGAGAACTTTAATGCAGGAAGTTGGTACATGGATAACCAATTTTCAGATGGAAGGACTGGAAAGCCAGCAAGAAACAGTGAGGTAAGCCTAAGATCACAAATCAAGAAACCTCTATCACCCCTAGACTGGAGGGATAAGGTGGGGAGATAGGCTTACCAGAGCCCAAGGGCCAGCATCACTGAAAGGAAGCTGGAATCAGGGTGGTCTCGTCCAGTAGGAGCTAGAGCCATGGAAGAGACACTGCTACTACTGTGTCTAGGTATCACTAAAGGCAGATAGGACAGGGAGGAAATAACCTTAGTACTTGAAAAGAGCTGTTAGCCAGTATTCTGCAATTTGCCAACAGTGCAGTCAATCCCCTTTTACCACTAGAACTGTGAACACCCATCAGCCAGGCAGTACCTGTGAGAACTATGAGACCCTTAGAAGAAACTATGGGATGCCCTCCTTCACAAAAAGGGCAGATTTAGAGTACTTCAAAGGACACCCAATTCCAAGGGCAGCTATCCAAGTAGGGGATGCTAGCTGCATCTGCCAAGCCTATGTCCATTACCTGCCCTTGTTGGAAACTTCAAGATAATTATCCGAGAATCTTTAAGGTAACATATGGTCAACTCCATGATCTTCCCAACCGAGCCTCCCCCTGCTCTATGCATCTGTCCTGTGATCCATTGTATGCCACTCCATCTGGGACATCAAAGTCTTGCTCTGCCACCTCACCTAAACTGCCACTATGTATAAAAGAAGATCCCAAGGACACTGTGTCCAGCTACAGCACTTAGGTGTAGCAAGTACTACATGAATATCTGTTGAATGGATGAGGCACTGAGAAAGGTATAGGCTGGAAACTGGTCCTGAAAAACTGGCTTGTGCTTCCAAAAAGTACTGGAATGAGGCAGGACTTACATCAAGTGTATGTGGGGAAACACAACCCTGCCCGGTCTTGCACTGAGAGGAGATCTGAGTGGCGATGAGGTCAGGATAGTGCAGTTGCCCTTAATACCTGCCTTTCCACATGCGAGGCTATAGGCCCTCCACACGAGCAGCTGCAGTCACATTTCTTTGGCTCAGGAAATTTCCCTCAGGCTCTGATTCCCATCATCTGCTTGACATCCCAGAACTCTTACTCCTGGATTCTCCCTCTGCCCTTCACCACTGGTAAGCTTTGACCTACCCCAGTGCCTAGTCTAGGCTCCCTGACACTGCACCCCAACCCAGAGCTCACAGGAGATATGAGATGGGTACGTGGAATCACTGGTTTTTGTGACGATCTAAACAAGTCACATGCTTTGTCACATTTTGCAGAGGAAGTGAAACAATGAACGAATCCCCTCTTGCAATCTAGAAATGTACTTTTCAGGGAAGGATTATAGGCATTTCCTAAAAGCCCTGAGAACCATGTATACTCTTCATCTGTTAAGAGTCTCAACACCATAATCTGCTTATCCAGTCTAGGATGAAAGAGAGAGTACATTCAGTAATCCCATACACAAGTGAATTCTGCTTCCTAAGCAACTAAAATAGCTTGCACAGAAGGCCCAGTTCCAGGAAGATCTCAGTGGACTGCACCGTGGGCTGACAAAGTGCCCAAGTCTCTCAGCCTCTTGGGAACTCAGAGGCTTTTATGCGGTGTTATTCTGTCACCCACTAATACCTTTTCCCTGAAGTTACAACTCCTACTAAAACTGTGAGTAGGTGATGGTCCATTATATGAAACAGCTGAAGGAGAGATATTAACTTATGACATTTGCTGGATCTCACCCTTTACCCTGCATTCTGCTTTATTCCTTTAGAGTTGTGAGCAGTGACACCTGCCTTCTTGTTTGGGCCCTGACAGACTCCTGGCTATTGGACATATTTCTGAATGAGGCCTTGATCCAGCTGACCACATAGCCCAAGCAAATCTTGAGTTGCCACTAATACCCCTTTGCCGTAGGAGCCAGTTTGTTATGAGACCTCACTATTAAACTGGGATTAGGGAGTAATTTTAATGGTTAAGAATGCTGTTGCAAAAGTACCCCAGTTGTACCAAGACTGCTACCAAAATCATCAAGGAAACTTCTGTCTCTAAGGACCTGACATCCACCTGATTTCTCACTAGAAAGTCAAGTTTGTTTCCCTTCTTTGGAGGGTGCTGTTCAAAGTCCTCTGCATTTGTGTCTACCTGTCACCATCTGCAGAGGGTGGTCAGGTGCATCCTTCAAGTGCACTCTTAGAGGCATCCTCTGTACACCTCCTACACACAGCAGATACATTCATTTCCCAACCTAGTGGGAGTGAGATTCATACAGAGAAAGCCACAGCACTCCTCCCAGAGGCACCCCCCCTTTAAGAGCAACCAGTTTTCTATTTGGCACTTCCCTCACTCCAATGGCTTGCAGGAACCAGAGGATATATAGATCAACCAACAGAACTTCTAAACTCCCCCTCCAGTGGGCCTAGGATGAAAGCAAGAAGGATCTTGGCCAGTTTTTGAGTCCAGGGGGAGTTTTTCCTCCCACCTGGGTCCCCAACTGAAGGAATACTACTTGGAGCCCTTAAAAGAGATGGTCAGCTGAATAGCATTTGTCCTCTGGCTGCTCCCTGCATATTTCACCATTCCCTATTTCTTCTGGGCTACCTCTCCACTGGGCCCATGAGCTAAGACCAGAAACAGAATGTGCTGTGGAAAAGGTAATTGCCTTCTCTGTTTCCATGCCCTTTCAGCGCTTCTTGCTACCCATGCTACTGCAGTTACCTGTCGACTCTCAGGAATAGATCTTGCTTTCTAGTATCTCTTCTCGTTGCCTGCTTTCAGACTCCATTTTAATTGGCTGGAGCCAGATACTACTGGCTCTTGAGAGCTGGGTGTGCACATATCTTCCCAAATCGGCATTCAGTGATGTCACATTGGTCTCTTGAAATCACCCATAATAGGAGTCAAACACTACAAATTAAGGTTTTTCCTCCACTGGAGCTGTTACGTATTGACCTGCAACCACCATTTGTACCATACCTTCCCATCTTTGACAAGTCCTATTTGATTTTCTGGCTTGGACAAGATAGTTTCCTTTTCTCTGAACCTACAATTTTTGCAAAAGTTGCTTCAGGGAATTGCCTTTTGATTCCAAATAATCACATCAAGGGGCAAGAGGCATCCCACCTCTTTGGCCTGTCCAGGTATAAAGGACATCCTTCTGATCAGCACCACAGTAATCCCGCTAGCTAAACTTGTCAGAGGCAAGGTATCAGACAAGCTTTGAAGTCTGCCTAAACCCCTGGGGCTTCTATTTGCATTTCCCAGAGGGGAGTTGTGGCGGTGGTACACGTAGACACCCTGCCAAGTGACAGCCCTGCATCGGAACTGTGCAATTTCGGGACCCAGCCATAATCCTGTGTGGCTGCAATAAAAAATTAAATCATACAAACTTTCAACTAAAAAAGTACCAAAAACAAAGGTAATACGTACTCAAAACTCAACATTTTCTGATTATTTCACTGCACTTTAATAACATCTATGCTCTTGCATTATTTACTGCCATCATATCTGCATGTGTGGTAGAAATAGCATACAGTGGTGTGCTACTGCATATCTCTGCCTAGCTCCATGTTCAGTGATGTCATGTTGGCAGCCTGAAGCATGATGGCTTGGAATTGGCTCTAGCAGGAGTACTTATACCATAAAAATAAGCAAACTGGGGCTTTTCTTTCTGAAGAGCTGATGGTTAAATATTTACCAGGACACCACTAGTCCTTGTGTCCTGTTCTACAGTGGCATTGCCCTCTCCCACCAGGGACACATTCAGCCCAACACTGTGGAATTTTACAGGGCCCATGTGCTGTCAAGGATGAACTCACTGGGCTCTTAGCTCCAGATCAAGGCTTTGAAGCCCCCACTTCCTCAACCAAAGCCCCACTGATCTGAGATGACATAGCCATGTTATTCAGTCCACAAGTATCTACCAGCTTCCCTCAATGCACCATTTTAGGTGCTGGTGATACAGCTGTGAACAAAAGCAGACTAAATTCCCCAACTCCTTGGGGTTTCATTCTGGCTGAGGTTGGAGGAAAAAGAAAAAAATGTATAAATAACATGATTTCATGTAGTCATGTGACAAATGTAAGGTAGAGGGGCTGTGGGGCAGCTATTCTACATTGGGAGGCCAAGAAGGTCCTCTCTGCAGCGGAGACATTTAAGCTGAGATCTGAGTGAGGACAAGGAGGCACCCATGTGACAATCCAGGGGAAGTAGTTTCAGGCAGAAAGAACAGCAAGTGCAAAGTCCCTGAGACAGGAATGAGCTGTGCTTGCTTCCCTCCTAGTGGTTAAGAGGGCAGATTCTGCACTCAGTTCCCTTGGGATTGTTACTGACCCAACCTTCTGCTCTGTGACCCTAGGCAAATTATTTAATTTCTCCACACTTAACTGTTCCTATGTTTACAATAGGGATAATAATAGAACAGGCATTATAAGTAATTGTGAGTTCTAAATGAAATAATGCATGTAAGCTGATTAGCATAGTGCCTGGCACGTAGTAATCAATAAATGTCACCTATTATTACTATTACTTTTTTCAAGCCTTTGACATTTATTAAGGTTTGATTTTTTAAGCCATTTTGTTGAGGTATGATCAACACACATATTTAATGTATGTAACTTGAGTTTGAGGATAAGTATACTCCCATGAAACCATTACAACAATCAAGGCCATAAACTTATCTATCACCTCCAAAAGTTTCCTTCTGTCTCTTTATTTTTTTATTTATTAAAAAAAATTTTTAAATCTTTTTCCTTCTGTGGTAAGGGCACCTATCATATCATATAATCTATCCTCTTAGCAATTTTGTAAGTAAGCAACATAGTATTTTAACTATAGGGCCTATGTTGTACAGCAGATCCCCAGAACTTAATCATCTTGCATAACTAAAACTTTGTGCCTCTGACTCACACCTTTCCATTTCTCCCTGCCCAGGTTCTAGTAACCACTATTCTATTCCCTGTTTCTTTGAGTTTTACTACTTTAGATTTCTTATAAAAGTGGGATCATGCTGTACTTGTCTTTCACTGTCTGGCTCATTTCACTAAGCATAATGCCTTCCAGTTCCATCCATTGTCACAAATGACAGGATGTCCTTTTCTCAGGTTGAACAATATGCAACTGGATGGGATCCATCACATTTTTCTTTATCCATTCACCTGTCAACAGACGTGTTGGTTGTTTGCATGTCTTGGCTATTGTGAATAGTGCTGCAATGAACATGGGAGGGCAGCCATCTCTTCAAGATCCTGACTTCATTTCCTTTGGATATGTACCCAGAAGTAGGTTTGCTGGGTCACATAGTACTTCTATTTTTAATATGTTAAAGCATGTCCATACTGTTTCCCCTAGTGGCTGCACCAATTTACATTCCCACCTTATTGCTATTATTATTGACACACTGATAGGCACTGCCTGTGGAGCACATCAATGATGATAGAGATATTCCATTAGGCTGTGAATGGGAGCAAGTGCCCAGGGGCTGGTGTAGTCTGTCACACAGTGTCCCCCCTTCCCCTGGCGAGATGTCCTTGAAGTGGTTATCTCCTTCAAAACTCAAGCTTTCCAATTTGTAACAAAACAGGACAGTTACCCAGGGCCTTGGGAGCTGCCCTTGGCCCCGGATCACACAGAGCACTGCCCACCTGGGGTGGCTTGGGGGCAAGAAGTGGAGAACCTGGTCTTATACTGGAGACACAGGTCTTCCTTTCAGCATGGGCTCCAGGGCTCAGGTTACTGTTCAGTTCATACATTCTGCCTCAGAGGCCAAGGGTAAGACACTCACTTGCTGCAGAGATTCATTTGCTTCCCTTGATGAGACTCCAGGTTTCTTTCTAACTTGGAAAAATGAAGAGCTCTACCTTTGCCTAAATGACAATGATGCCAGCATGATCACCACCCATGCACATGCTGATTTCCAATCTCTGGGACCAGCTCTATGAGGCATCATTATGAAACTGGACCTCTGAGGGCCTCCAGTTGTGTGTATTTCCTGGACAGTGGTAAGCAGAAGTTGTACCTCAGCCAAGGAAAATTTACATAGATGTTATAGTCTGGGAAGAAGGACACAAGAAACAAGTAAACAAATAGCTAAATAAATCAGTCAATCTGCAGGTGTTAAATTCCACCAAGAAAATTAATGGGATAATGGGAAAAAAAGTAATTGGTAGGAGTCAACTCTAGACACACTGATTTTTAAAACAAATACTTCTTTGAGGAGGTAAGACCTAAAGGATGAAAAGGAACAAGCCATGCAAAGAACATGCAGGCAGAGGGAAGAGCAAGTGCAAAGGCCCAATGGCAGGAAAGGGTATAGGTTTCAGGAACAGAAGGAAGAGGCTGAAGCATGGTGAGTGAGTGGGAGACTGGTATGAAATGAAGATGTAAAGGTAGGCAGAGGCCATCACCACCACCTTATTTATATTGTGAGATCCTTTGCCTTTATGGACTTCCCAGCCATCTGACCCAGTTTCATCCATCTGTATACCATCCACCTACAGACTGAGTCAAATAATCTAATCAGTCCAATGCTAGAATTTCTCTGCTGCTATACCGCCTACCAGCCACATGACTGACCCACCTACTGCACCATGGCAGAAGTTGCCTATAACATCTCACTGTATTCCTGCCTTGGAAACACTTCCTTTCATAGCAACTATAGTCTTAGCCTCACTACTTATTCACTTTTAGTATCAGGGGCATCCTTGTAGCCAGTTGTACCCTGCAGAGCTGCAGGAAGCCTAGAAATCCCCTAGGGCATCTTCTGGTGGGCCAAAGACCAGTACAAAAGGTAGACCTACTGCTACTCAACACTGTTGGGAGAGGGTTGATGGGAAATTTGATGTGGAAGACAATGTGTGGGTTGCCTCTAGTCGTGCATGCACCACAGAAGCTCATGGTTCACCACTTTGGAACTTTTAAGATACCTGTCATCAACCCTGTAGCTCTTTGACACCAGCATCTTTCTGACTTGATGGTCTTTGGTGAGCATCAACCCTGTTTTAGACATGTTCCCTGCTACACTTGACCCACTAAGACCTCATCTTCCATTCTGTACTTCAGTGGCTCTCCCAGATGACCTAGGATGAAAAATACTAATGTTTCATAAATAGAGAAGGCATGGGGCTCATGTAGACAGTGTGGCTAGATCTATACTTGGCCTGACAGGAGAGTAACAGCCAAAGAACTGGTCTTGGGAATCTATCTCTCACCTCTGGTCAGCAACAGGTCAGAATTTCACAGGGCAAATGCAGGAACATCCTGGAATCCACTATTCATCAGAAGGAGTCTGGAAGAGAATAGTGTCTGCTGTGTTGTAGTCC
Organism: Manis javanica; assembly: GCF_040802235.1. Classification (NCBI taxonomy): domain Eukaryota; kingdom Metazoa; phylum Chordata; class Mammalia; order Pholidota; family Manidae; genus Manis; species Manis javanica. The sequence goes on along the minus strand of NC_133174.1, from coordinate 101,665,232 downwards.
ACTTTAATTCTTCTAGAAGAACCATGATGGAGGTCATGGGACCTGGATAAAAAAACATGAAAGTTATTTGCATTCTGGCACAGTCATTGCTCCCAGCCTCCTCCCCTTGTGGCCCCACTCCTGGCGACACAATCTCTCTTGCTGATTTCCTTCAGTTTCTATGTTCCTTAATTTCATAACTTGACTCCCCCTCTTGCTTTAGACTATGTGGATTAAAAACTTGATTTTGGATTGTGCTCACAGCTCTGACCTGGAATTCCTTAGGACAATGCTTCAAATACCTTTCCCTGGACTCTGTTTGGGGCAATAATCACAATAAGGAAGAATAAAAGTAGTAGTAGGAGTTAATATTTATTGAACTATTACTAAGTATCAGGCATTGTGCTAAGCATTTTATGTTCATTATCTCATTTAATCCTTGGAAACTCTATAAAATACTTGCTATCATTACCTCCATTTTATAGATGAGAAATGGGAGGCTCATTAAGGTTAAGTGACTTGCCAAGATCATACTGGTAGACAGAGACACACAGAGCTAGGATTCCATTCCAGATTCATTGATTCCAGACCCCTACTCTTAACCATATTCTGTCTCTGTCACACACCCAGTCAACAGAGGAAGGGAGTCAGACACACCACAGCCACCTTTCATACTGTGTCCCCTCTCAGTGTGGCCACCACGATCGTACCATGGACACTGCATACAAGGCGGCCACTGAGTCAATGTAGGAAAATTCTTCCAGGCTTGCCTTCCTCCCGCTCCTGCAAACTTCTTGTCTTGGCTTATCTTCTGGCTAACTTTGTATCTTAAGTTCCAAATTTTATCCAGATCTATTTGTGTGTATGACCTCATAGCACTAGATACTAACACTTCCAGTTACTGGCTGTAAGCTAAACCTCCTAAAAACATAGGTGAGAAGCATTATTGCCCCAGCATGTAATGGAGGCATATTGAGATGACTCACACACATGCTCAAGTGTATCATGGTTTGCCTTGCAGAAACCACCAGAACCAGGGACCTTGTGTGGCCTCTGCTGGCACCCACTGAGGCCAAGGGTCTGTGCTTGCAGTGTAGTTTATCCGTTCATGTCTTGTGCATGTTCCTAGAGCATGATTGCCATTTCTACTGGCTGTCAATTAATGATTTATTCCTACAGCTGCCTTATGAAGGTATATAGCAGTGACAGATAACCCCTGATGGCCAAGTTTGTGACATACAAGATGGCCAGACCAAGGTGAATATGGGGGAGCACATTAAAAGATGTTTTTCATGGCCAATTTTTATCAAATACAGTTAAACTTTTGATGAAACACGAACTAGATCATCCACAATCTTTGAAGAGCTCACTCTTGCTTACATGGAAATGTCTAAATCAGTTAATACAGCTTCCACAGCCCTCTATGACAGCAACTTTTAAATGCTTATCTGGATCAAGAGTAAAAACATTTTACCCACTGTCCACCTTTCCCCTTGGTCCTTCAGGTTTTTGGTGTTGGAAGCCCACAACATTTGGCCACTTTCTGGAAACATGTTCTTCTCTTTACATTGTCTACACTTCTCCTAGGCTCTATCCCATCTGTCCATCCCAGGCCCAGAAGCCAGGAAGTATTTTTACTATGAAAGGAGACTTGGCTCTAGAGTTCAGGGGCCTATCAGGTACCCATAGGCCTCTCTAAGCCAAAGACCTTGGCTTTCTGCAACTACATGGATGACTGGTACTATGTACCTTGATGGTTAATCATGGATCTTTGGGGAAAATTAGACCAGAATTCAAATCCTGGTTCAGCCTCTCATTACCTGTCTGATGCTCTTCATTTCCATTTCCTTCTGTAAAATGGGGGTGACATAATAATTGAGCATCTCTCATAATGTTGTTAAGAGAATTATATGAACTAATTCTTATAAGTCCCTCATGGTCGTAATAGTCATTTAAGTTGATTCCCTAATGCTTATAAGTAAGAATGCAGGCTCTGCCATCAGACAGACCTGGGTTCAGATTCCAGCTCTTGTTACCTGTGTGACTTGCAGCAAACTATTTAACCTCTGAGTCCTCCTCTATGCCTCTGAAATAATAGAGTTGTTGAGAAGATTACGTAATGCATAGAAAAGTGCTTAGCATGGTTTCTAGCACATAATAAACATTCAATAAATGCTAGCTGTTAGTATAATTATAGTAATCGGTGTTATTATTGCTACTGTGGTTGTTAGTAGTAGTGTACTGTGAATGCTGAGAGACTCATTAAACCTTCCACCTCCACCAAAGGAAGGGTCAGTGCTTTACCTTTTTTATTTTTATTTTTGATGTGGTAAAATACATGTAAAAATTTACCATAGTAAGCATTTGAAAGTATATAATTCAATGGCATTAAGTACACTCACACTGTTGTGCAATTTGCACCACTCTCTGGTTCCAGAGCATTTTCATTACCCCAAAGAGAAACTCCATACCCATGAAACAGTCACTCCCAAGGGCCCGTCCTTCAGTTCCTGGCTAATGCCAATGCGCTTTGTGTTTATACGGATTTGCCTTTGTGGATACTCATAGAAGTGGAATCACACAACATGTGGCCTTTAATGACTGGCTACTTTCCCTCAGAAAAATGTTCTCAAGGTTCATCCCTGTAGCATGGATCAGTACTTCCTTCCTTGTCAAAGCCGGATAATCTTCCACTGCAGGCATGTACTGCAATCGTTCATCCATTCATCTGTCGATGGACATTTGGATTGTTTCTACCTTTTGGCTATTGCCAATGGTGTTGCTGTGACTATGTGTGTACAAGTATTTGTTGGAGTATCTGTTTTCCATTCTTTTGGGAGTGGAATTACTGGGTCATATGATAAGTCCATGTTAAATTTATTGAGAAACCATCAAACTGTTTCCACTGTAGCTGCACCATAGCAATGAATGAGGGCTCCAGTTTTTCCACATCCTCACCAACACTTCTCCTTTTCCTTTTTTTTTTTATAGCCACCTAGTGGGTGTAAAGTGGTATCACTTTGTGGTTTTGATTTACATCTCCCTAATAACTAAATGCTGTTGAGCATCTCTTAATGTGTTTGTTGGCCATTTGTTTGTCTTTCTTAGAGAAATGTCTATTCATAGCCTTTGCCTATACTTTCTTTTAATTGGGTTGTTTGCCTTTTTTCCCCTTTGAGTTGTAAGAGTTCTTTATATATTCTGGATAAAAGACCCTTATCAGTGAGGACTTGATCATATGGGTGAGTGTTGAAACCACAGTGTTGTTTATGTGAAACCATCATAAGATTGTATATCAATGATACTTTAATAAATAACTAACTGAATAAATAAATAAAATAATTTTTAAGAACCTTATCAGTTATATGAGCTGAAGATATTTTCTTCCATTCTGTAAGTGCATTTTCACTCTGTTGATAGTGTCCTTTGCACATGGAAGTTTTTAATTTTGATGAAGTACAGTTTATCTATTTTTCCTTTTGCTGTTTGTGCTTTTGGTGTTATGTCTAAGAAACCATCGCCAAATTCAAAGACATGAATATTTATCCCTATATTTTTTTCTAATAATTTATAGTTTTAGTTCTTATATTTAGGTCTTCAATCCATTTTGAATTAATGTTTGTATATGGTATAAAATAAAGATCCACTTCATTCTTTTGCATGTGGATATCCAGTTGTCCCAGCACCATTTGCTATAGGTATTAGCAAAGGTTCAATCCCTACTGCTTCACCATGACTGCCAGGATCACCAGACCCATCAAACCGGAGAGAAGTTTACCTGTATTCCGACCTTTTGTATCCACCCCTATTATCCTATTGACGTTTGTCTTCACTTGACCCTAGACAGACAAAAGCTGTTCACATTGCTGTGATAGCCATCCTGTCTGAAACGGACTTAGTAACCTCCATGCGTACACTTATTTCTCTGGGAAGCTTTTTCCAGAATCAGAGCTGTTGGACCACCAAGACCCCTTGATGTTGGTAGGCTCTCAAACCACCATAGCCTGGAGTGTAAGAAATGGAGTTGTAACAAGAAATAGCAAGAGATGTGGAGAAAAAGGAACCCTTGTGGACTGTTGATGGGAATATTATTTGGTACAGCCACTGTGGAAAACAGTATGGAAATTCCTCCAAAAATTCAAAATAGAACTACCATATGATCCATCAATTCCACTTTGGGGTATTTATCTAAAGAAAATGAAAACACTAACTTGAAAAAAGACTTACATACCCATGTTTACTGCATCATTATTTGTAATAGCTGAACTATGGAAATAACCTAAGTGTCCATTGATGGATGAATGGATAAAGAAGATGTGGTACACATAAACAGTGGAATATTATTCAGCCATAAAAAGGAAATGTTGCCATTTGCAACATGGATGGACCCTGAGGGCATTATGCTAAGTGAAATCAGACAGAGAAAGACAAATGCCATATGATCTCACTTATATGTGGAATCTGAAAAAATAGAAAAAGGAGGCAGGCTTTAGATACAGAGAACAGACTGGTGGTTACCAGAGGCAAGGGGTAGGGTGGGAGTGGGTGAAATGGGTGAAGGGAGTAAAAAAGCACAAACTTCCACTTATAAAATAAATGTCAGGGGGAAGTAATGTACAGCATGGTGACTATAGTTAACACCACTGTATTACATAGTTGAAAGTTGCTAAGAGAGTAGATCTTAAAAGTTCTCATCACAAGAAAAAAACCTGAACTATGTATGATGACTAATGTTAAATAGACTTACTGACATTATCATTTCATAATAAATACAAATATACAATTATTATGTAATACACCTGAAACTAATATAATGTTGTGTATCAATACCTCAGTAAAATAATGGTTAAGAGATGGAGTCATAAAATCACCCTGTACCAGATAAGTCATTCTATTTTTTTCAGCCTGTACACGTGGTCACCAGTTGCACCTCCATGCTGTTCCTGATTTTGTGGGGTTCTGCTCCATTTTGACCAGTCTATGGCCTAATTCCAGCAGACTGACACCCACATGTGTCATATCAATGAGATATTTTTGAAAGCAGGATTTCTCAGCCGAGGCACTACTGATATTCATGCCAGAAAATTCTTTGTTGTGAGAGGCTGTCTTGTGTGTTGTAGGAGGTATACCAGCATCCCTAGCCTCTACCCACTGGGTGCCAGTAGCACCACCCCCCACCCCATTTACGGTAACCAAAAATACCTCCAGCCATTCCCATATGTGCCCCAGGGGGCAAGTCTACCTCTGGTTGAGAACCACTGTATGAGAAACCTCTTCTACCATACTTCTTACCAAAACACCACCTCCCCTCAGCACAACAGAGATACACTCAGGTCACTGAAGTCTATTTCTCCCAACACCCTCTTCCTTAGCAATCACAGTTTCCACTGCTACTATCCCACACTCACTGGAGCCAGACGATCTTTGTAGGAACTCGGGGCTGCTCCCAAAAGTCTCTGTCTTATAAACATTGGTAGAAGAATGCCAACTGGTACCAAACCACAAGGAAGAGCATTGAATGGGGCATACCATAACGTCCTCTTCCAGCCACTACTCTACCCATTTATTCTCAGATCTGGAAGGTTACTGTTTGGGACTGAGGTGACAGGTTGTCAACTCCAATGCCTTCCAACTCCGGCGGGCCTCCTCTATGCATATCCAACCAGTGTTGCCTTGCTGCTAGCATGTCAGCAAGAGGGTCAACACCATGAGTTAAGAAACATTTTATCATGCAAGTGATACTGGGCTCAAGGAAAGAAAGCTCTAAGAATTGGCACCAGGAAGTGGTAAAGGCCCAGAAATAATCAGTGAACCTGAAAGGTGTCCTTGGAGTTGTGCAGTACACAGCATGCCTTCAAGGCTTACAGAGGCTCATTCTGATCTCTGGATCCTCCTAGATGCTTTAGAACCTCCTACCAGGCAAATTCTGAAGGAATGATGGCTCATTCCACCTGCAGCAAAGGCCTGTAAGGAATGAGTGGTGCTCTTTACACACCAGTCCCTCTGCTCCCAGCATGCCCATGCTAAAGGCTCTGGCAAGTAACTGAACACAAGCCAATTCTTCCAGGTTTCATCCTGCCTTTCACCTGCCCCACATCTCACACAGTGACCTCCCCTGGGCCCATCTGCATCCCATCTTTCTTTCTAATCATCATACTCCAGCAATGATGGCCTCTTTTCTGTTCTTGAACTTGCCAAACTCTTTTCCTGCCTCCAAGTCTTTGCACTTGCTGTCCTCTTCTCGAGATGCTCTTTCCCCACACACTTCACTTCTAACTTTTATTCATCCTTAAGGCCTCAGCTTAAATATTACTTCTCAGAGAGCCTATCCCAGACCCCACAGCTTAAGGCACTATTCTCTCCTGTACCCTCATTCTGCTCCTCTCTCAAGACAGCCTGTACTTTTCCCTGTAGCATTTAAGGCACTCATTCAGATTTTACTGTTGACTTGTTTACTGTTACTTTCACTAGACCAAACTCCATGAAGTGGTGGACAGTGTTGACTTTTGTTCCCCATTGTAACCTCAGTGCCCAGCCCAGTGCCTGACACATGATATGCTCTCCAAAAATATTTTTCAAATAAATGAATGTGTACAGTTTGAAGTGTCTTCCTTATGACATGTAGGTTAAATTAGCTTGAACATTTAATTTTGAAAAGATCAGCTGTCAATCTGTATTTAATTTGATTTCACCACCTTTTCCATAGCTGATTTGATCTAAGGTGGTTAAACTTTTAGATGAAACACAAATTGTATCATGTCATTACCTTGCTTAAAATCCTTCAATAGCTTGCCATGGCCTCAGGAAAATGTCCAAACATGTGAGCAGGGTTGACAAGTTCCTCTGTGATGGTGGATTTCAAACATTTTTTTTACTGTGACCCACAGTAGAAAATACATTTTACATTGCAACCCAGTATCTACCTATAGAGATATGTATACAAACAACCTAAAAAAAATTTCACAAAAGAATTCTCAGGCATTGCATTATATTTTCTATTCTGTTATAGTCCATATCATTTAATAAAATGTCGGTCCTGACTCACCAAATTGATTTCACATCATAGTAATGGGTTACAAGCTGCAGTTTAAAAAGGACTGCTGGTTGATTTGACCTCCCTCTCCAGTCCCTGAAACCATGTTGTATTCACAGCTCCCCTCATGTGCCAGGCCATCTCATCTTTATTTATATTGCTCCCACTACCTGTATGACACTTACTTGTTTTTTAAGACTCAGTGAGCTGCCTGGAATCCCCAAGAGGTAATCACTGACTTCTCTGGGTCTGCCCATCCCATCTGTCAGCACCCTTCATCAGCATCCTTAACACAATGCACTCTACATGCTTACTTACTAGTTCCTCTTCAGCACCAGGTGGACACGGTGGGACACTGAATAATGGAAGGCTCTTGGTCCTTTCTTGTCTGGCAGAGATTCAGTTATCCTTGAGGATTATTAGGTCCCCTCATTCTGATGCCCATTTTTCAACCTTCACTACCTTGTTAATGAACCACTCATGAAAGGGACAAACTTAGTTTCGGTTCCAATGGAAGGACTTAATGCGTTCCATACATTGCTAGAATGGAAGAGGAGTTCTTATACATTTTCTTCCATATTATACGTTTACCACTGGATCTCGTATTCTTCCCAGGTAGTTAAGTGCTGGAGAGAGGATGTAATAGACCCAGATGGTGGAGTCCTGGGGGCTTGGGGTGGACATTATGATTGGCTCAAGCTTACCAGGTCAGTGCCACCCTGATTTTGAACACTATCTCTTGGTTTTGCTTCCATTCTTATCCTTTGTGATTGAAGTCTGTACTTGGTTTCCTTGGCTCAACCTTCTGCACCCCATAGATTTGAACTCTCTGCTTAGCCCTTTATGTTCCTGGCTGTCTCAGAGTGAGGGAGGGAAGTATCTTATATGCATGATCCATATGACTCCAGTCCTAGTACTGGCTCACCTGGTTTACACCCCTAAGCTGGGTTTACCCCAGCCCCTGAGAGAGGAAGTTCACAGATATGAGAATGACTAAGATTTGGCCCCTGCCCTCAAGAAGCATATAGTTTAGAGAACATATTGAGCATCTAAAACTATCTTTAATCCAGCCTCTCTGGCTTTGGTAACTGGCCTCTTCTAGCTGGAAGTGCTTGTCACTCATGGGTCCTTCAGCTGCCTCAGCTTTTTGTTGTGGATTATGCATATAAGTCACACAAGGCAGTCAGAGAGTTACTTGCAGCAGCAGTATGAGCTCCCACAGTGCTTCTCTCTGTCTGGAAATAAGATATATCTACCTTAGAAAGAGTATACCCACTCTTTCTAAAATAGTACAGCATCCAGGCAACCACAGACCTATGGTCTCAGGATATTTGAAGTAAACCTATAAATAAGGGTCTCTACCTCCTTTCTCCAGATCCTAGTTCTTTTTATGAAAAAGAGGAGTATAAAATGTGCTCGAATGCTTAGAATCAAATCACTGAGAACAGGAATTCAGCCTTTTCTGCTCAGTCCCAGGGTTTCAGATCAACTTAGGGGGTTGGGTATTCACAATCCTGAACCTAGTGGGGAGCACATGATCCTATCTAAATCAAGAAGGAAATGAAAGGTACAGTTTTAGACTTTCTTAAAGGTAATCAAATTAGTTGATGATTCCCTTTGAAATATGCAATGCTCTACTGATATATCCAATGATATATGAATAGCATCGCCCACAAGACTGAACCTGATCTGTTTCTTCAAGGACATACTGTTATACTCCCAAGATCTGGTCTCCCTGGAGACCCTGGTTTAGGCAGTTCTGGAGTGACTACTGAAGGGTCACCAAATACATGGGAGACAATATGACAGAATTACACCCATACCCTTGGTGAGATCATCCATCATAGTAGCTTCTAATTCCATCTCTACACTGTTGACTCTCAAGTTTGTATCTGCAGCCAATACCTTTCCTGTCAACATCAGACTCATATCTCCAACTGCCTTCTCAACTCTTTGGGGTCTCAACTTGTGGATCTAATAGGCATCTCAAATGTAACATGTCCAAATAGAACTCCATCTCTATCTCCAAAAACCCGGTGCTCCCATAGACTTCTCAAGGTCAATTAATGGCAACTTTCACATTCCTCAAGCCAAAAAACTTAGGCTCATTTTTGATTCTTCTCTTTCACCATACACCCAGCACGTTGGCAAACCCCATCTACTTTGCCTTAAAAATACATTCACAATTCAATTACTTCTCATCTCCTCCATTATTTTCAGCATGGTTGAAGTCTCCATCATCTTTTAAAAAAGGTTTTATGGAGTTATAATCTAGATACCATATAATTCACCCATCTAAAGCATACAATTGAATAGTTTTTAGTATATTGGCAGGGTTTTGTAGCCATCACCAACATCAATTTTTGAACATTTTCATTGAACTCAAAAGAAATCCTGTACCCTTTAGAAGTCACCCACCTTTTTGCCAGTCCCCTCCCTGCCCCACAGCCTTAAACAACCAACCTATTTTTGTCTCTCTAGATTTGCCTGTTTGGGACTTCTCTATAAACTCACACACTAGGTGGTCTTTTTTGATTGGCTTCTTTCACTTAGGAAATTGTTTTCAGGATTCATTCATAGTATAACATGTATCAATACTTAAAGTCTTTTTATGCCTGAGTAATATTCCACTGGAGGGATATGCCACATTTTGTTTCTACATTCATTAGTTGATTAGACTGGGATTGTTTCCACTTTTATACTATTATGAATGATGCTGCTATAAGCATTCAGATACAAGTTTTTGTGTGGATGTGTCTATCTCTTGGGTATATGCCTAGGAGTGGAATTGGTAGGTCATATGGTAACTGAGTTTGACTTTTTGAGGAACCACCAGACCTTTTTCCAGCTCCATCCTCTTTTGTCTGAATTATTTCATGGTTTCCTAATTGTTCTTTCTGCTTCTGCCTGTACTCCCCTTCAGTTTATTCTTGCACAGTAGCTAGGACGATTTTGTTACAACCTAATTGAGACGTCATTCCTTAGTCTCACTTAGAGTAAGAGACAAGTCCTAGAAGCTCTATATGATCTGGACCCTCGGTTACCTCCCTGATCCCATCGCCTGTTACTCTCCCCTGCATTCACTTTGCTGCAGCCAGAACGGCCACTTCCCCATTCCTCTAATGCATCAGATATTCCCGTACCTCAGAGTTTCCGTACTTGCTCTTCCCCCTGCCTTAAATGCTCTTCTCCCAGATAGTCTGCCTGGCTGCTCCAGCACTTTCATCTCTCTGTTGCTTAAATGTGACCTTCTCAATGAGACCTTTCCTGGCCACCTTGTTTTTACCTCCAAACACAGTACCGTTTATCTGCTTAATTTTTTTCTTTGGCACTTACGCTGAGCTTACCTATTATACACTTTAGCAGTTGATCTAGCCTATCATCTGACTCCTGTGCTAGAGTGAAAGTTACTCGAGAACAGGGAGTTTTCTCTGTTTTGCTCATGTTCACTACTGCATACCCAATACTTAGACCATTTCTGTCCCATGGTGGGGGTTCAACAAATATGTGAATGAATAAATGAATGAATGATTAAATGGATGAATAAATGAATGAATGAATAGTTAAGAGCATGAGCTTTGGAGTCAGACAAACCCAGTGTCAAATCTCAGCTCTGCCCTTTATCAGCAGTGTGACCTTGGGTGAGTTTCCCTGAGCCCCAATTTCTTGCATGACTCACAGGGCTGATGTAAGAATTTTAATGAGATAATCGATGTAAAACCTTCATATAGTTCTTGGCATATAGAAAGTATGTGACAGATTAGTAATTATGAAATATTTTCTAAAATGCATATTTGATAATACAGTGGATGAATTCCTAATCCATGACTGGTCGAGGCTGGACATGGTGTCCTCAGATGTAATATGACGAGATTCCAGAACTAGCAAAGGGATGACAAATTCCTGGGGGTCATAGGGTACCACCTGGGGAGCTTGTCCATTTTCCCAGTCGAAACACCCTCTGAATTATCCCTATAAGAAGAGAGGAGACTTCATCTGATTCCAGTTATGTTTGAAACCTGTTCACCTCCAAACAATCTGCGCGCACCCTGATTTGGCTCACCCATGATTCATTCACCCATTGCCATAGTGACCATCCCAGCACTATTTTCTGGGATCTTCCCAGAAAATGTTGTGAGTCTAACTTTGCTGGAATCTCATCAAGAAGCAGTAGTCACTGACTTCTATGCTCAGCCACATCCAGTGAGAATCAGAGTCATTATGATGTGGCCCTTAAGGGATAGGATGGGGGAACAGTGACACCCTAGCACAGTGACTCTCAAACTTGAACCTGCATGCGAATCACATGGAGGTCTCGTACAAACACAAAATATCGAGCTCCACTCCCAAAGTTTCTGATTCAGTAGGTCTGGGCTAGGGCCAAAGAATGTATGTTTCTGACACATTCCCAAATGAATGTAATACCTCTGGGGAATTGGGGGGCACACTTTGAAAGCTACTGTTTTAGGCCAACCACATACTCGTCCTTAAGCCTAAGAATCTGATTCAGTATGTCTGTGATCCAGCCCAGGAATCACCATTGTAAGCAAGCTTTCTAGGTAATTCCAGTGCAAGTGTTCTATGGAGCAACCACGCTTTTGTGATGCCCAGACCTACCCCTGAAGATACTGAGTGAGCAAGTTCTGAGGTGGGGCCCAAGATGCCTAGAGTTAAACAAGTCTTCAAGTGGTTCTGATGCACATTAAAGTGTGAAAGCTGTTGGTTCATCCTGTCATCAGTTAACTGGACTGATGAAACAGTTCTTACTTGTCCTTTGTAAGACACAGATCAAAGACGGAAATGGGAGACGGGCTGTCTACATGCATTAGGGAGAGCTGCATGGGAAGGCCTTTGAGAGAACTGCTTTTGGGAACAAGGTTCATTGTGCAGGTAGGCCATCAGGGAGGTGTGTGTAATTAAGTAGCTGCGAGGCCCAGGCAAGGTTTGCAAGTGAGGCCACCTTTTGGTCGTCTGGGCAAGAGTTGCTCTGATAGTGGTATATGCAGGCAGACTCCTCTTCATCCTTCCATACCCTGCTCTGAAGCATCCCTTGTCTGACAGTGACCTTGGTGGCTTCCCCAGGGCCAATTCAAAGTTGTCCTTTGAACAGTTCCTCATAGAGCATGCTAAGATGGCAGGGTTGAGAGGAACCTCAGAGATCATGCACCTAACTTTCCCCTCATGGCATTAGGGATGTGCAGACTGGGGCCCCAAGAGAGGAATGGACCTGGGAGATGATAAAAGCCCACACTACAGGAAAAAGGATCCTGCACATAATCTAATAACAGCAGCTAGGAACTGTGCAGGGCATCTTATATATGTTACCTCATGTAATAATCACAACAATCCCATTAACGAAGCACTATTATTATTCCCCTTTACACCTTACCCAATGCCCTGAGACCTAGAGAGGTCTTTTGCATCTGAGTGTATGTGTGCACTTGAGTAGAGGTTTGCTACGAAGATGTGAGCTGGAAGAAGCAATAGCCAAGTAAACAATATCAGCCCCCAGATTGGTCAGAACAGTAAATCCCAGCCACATAGCAACTGTCTGGGGAGGAGGATTAGCAGCTATTTCATGCCAGGGGCCTGGGGAGGAAAGGAGACAAAATGCTGCCCAGCTGAGCACTGGATGTGCGCTCTCAGGAGCAGGAGAATCACAGGCACGCACGCGGAACAGGCCTTTCCTCTTCCTGGAGGCAGGAAAAGGCAGCTATGCAATTGAGCACATGCAATTGGGACAGGGCTGTGAAACAGGGGGTCCTGGGGACCAGGCAGGAAGTTGGCAGCGATACATGTGAGGAGTAGGGCGTTTACCACAGCTAGGCATTAAATGCACTGGGGTTGAGCTCAGGTCTGTCTCAAGTAAACAGCCCTGCTCTTAACTTTTTCATCAGTGGGTCTCACAAGTTAGTGTACCTACACCTGGAGAGCTAGTTATAAATAAAGGTACTTGGGCTAAACCCTCAGTTCTGATCTGGAGGGTCCTGGGTGGGGTTCAACCAGGACCTCCAGGAGATTCTGCTGCAGGTGGTCCATAGCCCACAGCTTGAGATTTACTACCTTGGACATTCCAACAGACAGACACTATTCCCAGGCCACAAAAGAGTGGTTATTGTCAACATCCACACAAAGACACCCCACATCCTCCCTTGACCCTGTGTCCTGCATGCAGATGTCTTCAGCCCTGGTCACTGTCACGCTGTTCAGAAGAAGGGTGCTGCCCCTCAGAGTCTTCAGAACCAAATGTTCTGACTAAAGGTCCCAATTCATGACCTTTTCCATTTCAATAGAGAAAGTTAAAAAGTGATCATAGATGGCTCATAATTACTGATAACCTATTAGGATTTCTTGAAGTTTGTAATTCACATATGGTGGGGAAAAAACTAAGACATTCAAAAAACACAAAATTAATTGTAAAGCTGGTAATTATAGATTTGCTTTGTTTATGTCACCGTATTCCTATTATGTTAATATGTATGTGCAAGTTAGTTAGTAGTTTAAAACCTATACATACTTAAGGTACTCTACAAGAAGATATGTCAAAGAAATAATCAATCCTCCCATGTTTTCTTCCATATGCTACCTCTATAGCTTTTCTTCTTCCTTCCTAATTACAACCCTTAAATAGAATTCGTGCCTCATATCGAATTTACCGAGTATCATAATTCCTCCAGGTGCTAAAGATACCTCGAGACAAGTGCTGGGCATAGAAGCCACAGGGCATAAATCTGCAAAGAAGTAAAAAGCTAACCTTTTCAAACAATATGGCTTCTTTCTCACTTACCAACTTTACATTTCCCTGTATGGCCCCAGAATATGACTGGTTAGCCAGAGACGGGTAAGATTCCTCAAGGGAGGAACAACCTAAGACAGGCACAGTCGCAGGGGGGCCATCAGGTGAGAAATCGGGGAACAACAGTGGTGAAGCTTAGAACCTCACCCCCCCCCCCCCGTGTGTTAAGAGAAAGCTTCTGCATCCATGGATGTTTTATTGCCCTTGTCTAGCTCGGATTAGCACATAGTCTACAGGCACACACCTGATCATCTACAATTGCTCTCTTACAACACTAAACTATGTTTTCTACCTTTATCTTGCATCTACCTACCACTTCAGCAGTTTATTAAAAATAAAAATAATAATAAATGGAGAAATGTGGGATCCACATATAAATCAAGTATAAAAATCAAACGAATATTCATATTTGACCTGATTGTTTATAGTTCATAATGCGTGATCAAAACCGAAAGTTTCTGTGATGAATGCCCTTGTACTGTTCACCATGTAAGAACTTATTCACTATGTAAGAATTCGTTCACCATGTAAGAACTTGTTCGTTATGCTTCAGAAGATTGGAGACTGAAGAGAACTAGGCTTGAGATGGATTAATGACTGTGCATTGAGCATTGACCCCCCTATACAGAATTTTATTGTTAACAACCATTTGATCAATAAATATGAGAGATGCCCTCTCAAAAAAAAAATTAATTGTAAGGACATTTTTCCTCACATCCCACCCATATTCCTAGTCATTCCCCCTAAAGAAAAACACTATCAATAATATTTATGTATCTTTCCACATTTTTTTTCTTTATCAAGCACTGACTTTAGAGGGCACTCTTAAAATCTGCCTGTTTGCAGTCCACAGGTCAATAATTAGAGCTGGATGCTGAGTAAGCCTTCTGTATGTTCCAGTCACTTTATACATAGTATTCTCATTTAATACTCCCAATAATCCTGTGAGACTAGGTAGTATTGTTATTCCCATTTTACAGATAAGGAAACTGATGCTTAGAAAGAATAAGTAAGTAATTTGTCTAAAGTCACACAGAGAATGTATGGCAGAGCTAGGCCCTAAATTTGAGTCCAGCGCCTACAGGCTTCACCACTCAGCTCTACTGCTTCTTAGCAGCATATTATAAGAGATATTATGTATTGAGTTTATGCTATGTGCCAGACACTGTCCTAAGCATACTATCACCTATTGAGGTAGGTATTATTATTATTATTATTTTTATTTTTATTTTGGTATCATTAATCTACACTTACATAAAGAACATTATGCTTACTAGATGCCCCCCATCACCAAGTTCCCCCCACATACCCCATTGCAGTCATAGTCCATTAGCATAGTAAGATGTTGTAGAATAACTACTTGTCTTCTCTGTGTTGTACAGCCCTCCCGTGCCCCACTACATTATACATGCTAATCATAATGCCCCCTTTCTTCCCCTCCCCCTTATCCCTCCCTTCCCACCCATCCTCCCCAGTCCCTTTCCCTTTGGTAACTGTTAGTCCATTCTTGGGTTCTGTGAGTCTGCTGCTGTTTTGCTCCTTCAGGTTTTTCTTTGTTCTTGTACTCCACAGATGAGTGAAATCATTTGATACTTGTCTTTCTCCGCCTGGCTTATTGCACTGAACATAATACCCCCTAGCTCCATACATGTTGGTGCAAATGGTAGGATTTGTTTTCTTCTTATGGCTGAATAATATTCCATTGTGTATATGTACCACATCTTCTTTATCCATTCATCTACCGATGGACACTTAGGTTGCTACCATTACTTGGCTATTGTGAATAGTGCTGCGATAAACATAAGGGTACATATGTCTTTTTGAAATTGGACTGCTGCATTCTTAGGGTAAGTTCCTAGAAGTGGAATTCCTGGGTCAAATGGTATTTCTATTTTGAGCATTTTGAGGAACCTCCATACTGCTTTCCACGATGGTTGAACTAATTTATATTCCTACCAGCAGTGTAGGAGGGTTCCCCTTTCTCCACAACCTCTCCAACATTTGTTGTTGTTTGTCTTTTGGATGCAGCCATCCTTACTGGTGTGAGATGATATCTCATTGTGGTTTTAATTTGCATTTCTCTGATAACAAGCGATGTGGAGCATCTTTTCATATGTCTGTTGGCCATCTGAATTTCTTCTTTGGAGAACTGTCTGTTCAGATCCTATGCCCATTTTTTAATTGGATTGTTCACTTTTTGTTGAGCTGCATGAGCTCTTTATATATTTTGGATGACAACCCTTTATCAGATGTGTCATTTATGAATATATTCTCCCGTATTGTAGGATGCCTTTTTGTTCTATTGGTGGTGTCTTATGCTGTACAGAAGCTTTTCAGCTTGATATAGTCCCACTTGTCATTTTTGCTTTTGTTTTCCTTGTCTGGGGAGATATGTTCATGAAGAAGCTGCTCCTGTTTATGTCCAAGAGATTTTTGACTATGTTTTTTTTCTAAGAGTTTTATGGTTTCATGACTTACATTCAGGTCTTTGATGCATTTCAAATTTACTTTTGTGTATGGGGTTAGACAATGACCCAGTTTCATTCTCTGACATGTAGCTGTCCAATTTTGCCAACACCAGCTGTTGAAGATGCTGTCATTTCCCCATTGTATGTCCATGGCTCCTTTATCATATATTAATTGACCATATGTAGTTGGGTTAATATTTGGACTCTCTATTCTGTTCCACTGGTCTGTTGCTCTGTTCTTGTGCCAGTACCAAATTCTCTTGATTACTGTGGCTTTGTAGTAGAGATTAAAGTTGGGAAGTGAGATGCCACCTGCTTTATTCTTCCTTCTCAGGATTGCTTTGGCTGTTCAGAGTCTTTTGTGGTTCCATATGAATTTTAAAACTATTTGTTCCAGTTCATTGAAGAATGTTGTTGGTATTTTGATAGGCATTGCATTGAATCTGTAGATTGCTTTAGGTAGGATGGCCATTTTGACAATATTATTTCTTCCTAGCCAAGAGCATGGGATGAATTTCCATTTGTTAGTGTCCTCTTTAATTTCTCTTAAGAGTGTCTTGTGGTTTTCAGGGTACAGGTCTTTCACTTCCTTGGTTAGGTTTATTCTTAGGTATTTTATTCTATTTGATGCAATTGTGAATGTAATTATTTTCCTGATTTCTTTTTCTGCTACTTCATCATTAGTGTATAGGAAAGCAATGGATTCTTGTGTATTAATTTTGTATCCTGAAACTTTGCTGAATTCAGATATTAGTTCTAGTAGTTTTGGAGTGGAGACTTTATGGTTTTTTATGTGCAGTATCATGTCATTTGCAAATAGTGACAGTTTGACTTGTTCTTTACCAATCTGGGTGCCTTTTATTTCTTTGTTTTGTCTGATTGCTCTGGCTAGGACTTCCAGTACTATGTTGAATAACAGTGGGGAGAGTGGGCATCCCTGTCTTGTTCCCAATCTTAGAAGAAAAGCTTTCAGCTTCTCGCTGTTAAGTGTGATGTTGGCTGTGGGTTTGTCATATGTGGTCTTTATTATGTTGAGGTACTTGCCGTCTATGCCCATTTTCTTGAGGGTTTTTATCACAAATGAGTGTTGAACTTTGTTGAATGCTTTTTCAGCATCTATGGAAATGATCATGTGTTCCTTTTTTGATGTGGTGGATGATATTGATGAATTTTCAAATATTGTACCATCCTTGCATCCCTGAGATGAATCCCACTTGATCATGGGGTATGATCTTCTTGATGATTTTTTTTTTTTTTTTTTTTTTTTTTTTTTTTTTTTTTTTTTTTTGAGAGGGCATCTCTCATATTTATTGATCAAATGGTTGTTAACAACAATAAAATTCAGTATAGGGGGGTCAATGCTCAATGTACAATCATTAATCCATCTCAAGCCTAATTCTCATCAGTCTCCAATCTTCTGAAGCATAACGAACAAGTTCTTACATGGTGAACGAATTCTTACAGAGTGAATAAATTCTTACATGGTGAACAGTACAAGGGCAGTCATCACAGAAACTTTCGGTTTTGATCATGCAATATGACCTATAAACCATCAGGTCAAATATGAATATTCATTTGATTTTTGTACTTGATTTATATGTTGATCCCACATTTCTCCTATTATTATTATTATTTTTATTTTTAATAAAATGCGGAAGTGGTAGGTAGATGCAAGATAAAGGTAGAAAACATAGTTTAGTGCTGTAAGAAGGCAAATGTAGATGATCAGATGATCAGGTGTGTGCCTATGGACTAAGTATTAATCCAGGCTAGACAAGGGCAGCAAAACATCCACGGATGCAGAAGATTTCTCTCAAAGCAGGGGGGGTGAGGTTCTGAGCCTCACCTCTGTTGATCCCCAAATTCTCACCTGATGGCCCCCCTGCGACTGTGCCTGTCTTAGGTTGTTCCTCCCTTGAGGAATCTTACCCGTCTCTGGCTAACCAGTCATCTTCCGGGGCCATACAGGGAAATGTAAAGTTGGTAAGTGAGAGAGAAGCCATATTGTTTGCAAAGGTTAGCTTTTTACTTCTTTGCAGATTTATGCCCTGTGGCTTCTATGCCCAGCACTTGTCTCGAGGTATCTTTACCACCTGGAGGAATTATGATACTCGGTAAATTCGATATGAGGCACGAATTCTATTTAAAGTTTGTAATTAGGAAGGAAGAAGAAAAGCTATAGATGTAGCATATGAAGGAAACTTGGGAGGATTGATTATTTCTTTGACATATCTTCTTGTATAGTACCTTAAGTATGTATAGGTTTTAAACTACTAACTAATTTGCACACACATATTGACATAATAGGAATACGGTGACATAAACAAAGCAAATCTATAATTACCAGCCATCTCCAGTGAAGCCAAGAAAACCATTTAGGTACCCTAGGCATTTGTGAAAATTTATCTATGATATGATGGATATTTTCCAACTGTACTTGAACCATCAGACAAATTAAAGCAGCCCATTTCTGGGATCTGTTCACATCCCATATGTTCTTTTAACCATAGATAGTCTATAGTCATGAGATTTTGGGGTGCTACAACTTGCACCCCTCCCAACTCCTGGTTGAGTTCCAACAGTACAGATCCAGTCAAATTCGTTGTCTCACTGTATGCACATGCCAGCCTAGACATCTCCCTCCTCCTTCTCATGGCAAGTCCAGGAGATGGTGGGCTGGATGCAGCCACAACCGCAGCATCGTCCGGATCCCTGTGGAGGCTTTTTGATGATCATCCCCCGGCACGAGTCCTCCAGAGAGTGCTGATGCCGGAAGCTCCTCCTCATATCGTATCTTAGTTCATTTTCTGGGTATCCAAGCTAGGCCTTGATCTTCTGCGTAGAAACAAACAGACCCTTTGCCCACACTTTGACATGCCCTCTATACCACTGTGCAGAACTCATTGGAGGTCAGCACACAGTAACTGCTTTTTTTTTTTTTTTTTAATTAAGAGAAAGGAATATTATCAGAAAAGAGTACCTCCATAGCTGATCATCTGACACCCTTTAAGTGATCAACATTAAGGATATTTAAAGCATGCGTTGATCTTTGATTTACCAATAGTTTTATCCTGTTAAGGAGTAATCCCCCTTTTCTTTCTTTCTTTCTTTTTTTTTTTTTTTTAAATTTTTAATCTACACTTACCTGAAGAATACTATGTTTACTATGCTCTCCCCTATATCAGGTCCCCCCTAACAACCACATTACGGTTACTGTCCATCAGCTTAGCAAAATGTTGTAGAGTCACTACTTGTCCTCTCTGTGTTGTGCAGCCCACCCTCCCCTTTCTCCCTCCCCCCCATGCATGCTAATCTTAATACCCCCCTTCTTCTTCCCCCCCCTTATCCCTCCCTGTCCACCCATCCTCCCCAGTTCCTTTCCCTTTGGTACCTGTTAGTCCATTTTTGGGTTCTGTAATTCTGCTGCTGTTTTGTTCCTTCAGTTTTTCCTTTGTTCCTATACTCCTCAGATGAGTGAAATCATTTGGTATTTCTCTTTCTCCGCTTGGCTTATTTCACTGAGCATAATACTCTCCAGCTCCATCCATGTTGCTGCAAATGGTTGGATTTTTCCACTTCTTATGGCTGAGTAGTATTCCATTGTGTATATGTACCACATCTTCTTTATCCATTCATCTACAGATGGACATTTAGGTTGCTTCCAATTCTTGGCTATTGTAAATAGTGCTGCGATAAACATAGGAGTGCATCTGTCTTTCTCAAACTTGATTGCTGCGTTCTTAGGGTAAATTCCTAGGAGTGGAATTCCTGGGTCAAATGGTAGGTCTGTTTTGAGCATTTTGATGCACCTCCATACTGCTTTCCACAATGGTTGAACTAATTTACATTCCCACCAGCAGTGTAGGAGGGTTCCCCTTTCTCCACAGCCTCGCCAACATTTGTTGTTGTTTGTCTTTTGGATGGCAGCTATCCTTACTGGTGTGAGGTGATACCTCATTGTAGTTTTAATTTGCATTTCTCTGATAATTAGCGATGTGGAGCATCTTTTCATGTGTCTCTTGGCCATCTGTATTTCTTTTTTGGAGAACTGTCTGTTCAGTTCCTCTGCCCATTTTTTAATTGGGTTATTTGTTTTTTGTTTGTTGAGGCGTGTGAGCTCTTTATATATTCTGGACGTCAAGCCTTTATCAGATCTGTCATTTTCAAATATATTCTCCCATACTGTAGGGTTCCTTTTTGTTCTATTGATGGTGTCTTTCGCTGTACAGAAGCTTTTCAGCTTAATGTAGTCCCACTTGCTCATTTTTGCTGTTGTTTTCCTTGCCCGGGGAGATATGTTCAAGAAGAGATCACTCATGTTTATGTCTAAGAGGTTTTTGCCTATGTTTTTTTCCAAGAGTTTAATGGTTTCGTGACTTACATTCAGGTCTTTGATCCATTTTGAGTTTACCTTTGTATATGGGGTTAGACAATGGTCCAGTTTCATTCTCCTACATGTAGCTGTCCAGTTTTGCCAGCACCATCTGTTGAAGAGACTGTCATTTTGCCATTGTATGTCCATGGCTCCTTTATCAAATATTAATTGACCATATATGTTTGGGTTAATTTCTGGGGTCTCTAATCTGTTCCACTGGTCTGTGGCTCTGTTCTTGTGCCAGTACCAAATTGTCTTGATTACTATGGCTTTGTAGTAGAGCTTGAAGTTGGGGAGTGAGATCCCCCCTACTTTATTCTTCTTTTTCAGGATTGCTTTGGCTATTCGGGGTCTTTGGTGTTTCCATATGAATTTTTGAATTATTTGTTCCAATTCATTGAAGAATGTTGCTGGTAATTTGAGAGGGATTGCATCAAATTTGTATATTGCTTTTGGCAGGATGGCCATTTTGACGATATTAATTCTTCCTAGCCATGAGCATGGGATGAGTTTCCATTTATTAGTGTCCCCTTTAATTTCTCTTAAGAGTGACTTGTAGTTTTCAGAGTATAAGTCTTTCACTTCCTTGGTTAGGTTTATTCCTAGGTATTTTATTCTTTTTGATGCAATGGTGAATGGAATTGTTTTCCTGATTTCTCTTTCTATTGATTCGTTGTTAGTGTATAGGAAAGCTACAGATTTCTGTGTGTTGATTTTGTATCCTGCAACTTTGCTGTATTCCGATATCAGTTCTAGTAGTTTTGGAGTGGAGTCTTTAGGGTTTTTTATGTACAGTATCATATCATCTGCAAATAGTGACAGTTTAACTTCTTCTTTACCAATCTGGATTCCTTGTATTTCTTTGTTTTGTCTGATTGCCGTGGCTAGGACCTCCAGTACTATGTTAAATAACAGTGGGGAGAGTGGGCATCCCTGTCTGGTTCCCGATCTCAGTGGAAATGCTTTCAGCTTCTCGCTGTTCAGTATAATGCTGGCTGTGGGTTTATCATATATGGCCTTTATTATGTTGAGGTACTTGCCCTCTATTCCCATTTTGCTGAGAGTTTTTATCATGAATGGATGTTGAATTTTGTCAAATGCTTTTTCAGCATCTATGGAGATGATCATGTGGTTTTTGTCTTTCTTTTTGTTGATGTGGTGGATGATGTTGATGGATTTTCGAATGTTGTACCATCCTTGCATCCCTGGGATGAACCCCACTTGGTCATGGTGTATGATCCTTTTGATATACTGTTGAATTCTGTTTGCTAATATTTTATTGAGTATTTTTGCATCTACGTTCATCAGGGATATTGGTCTGTAATTTTCTTTTTTGGTGGGGTCTTTGCCTGGTTTTGGTATTAGGGTGATGTTGGCTTCATAGAATGAGTTTGGGAGTATTCCCTCTTCTTCTATTTTGTGGAACACTTTAAGGAGAATGGGTATTATGTCTTCTCTGTGTGTCTGATAAAATTCCGAGGTAAATCCGTCCGGCCCCGGGGTTTTGTTCTTGGGTAGTTTTTTGATTACTGTTTCAATTTCTTTGCTTGTAATTGGTTTGTTTAACTTTTGTGTTTCTTCCTTGGTCAGTCTTGGGAGGTTGTATTTTTCTAGGAAGTTGTCCATTTCTTCTAGGTTTTCCAGCTTGTTGGCATATAGGTTTTCATAGTAGTCTTTAATAATTCTTTGTATTTCTGTGGAGTCTGTCGTGATTTTTCCATTCTCATTTCTGATTATGTTGATTTGTGTTGACTCTCTTTTTCTCTTAATAAGTTGGGCTAGAGGCTTATCTATTTTGTTTATTTTCTCAAAGAACCAGCTCTTGGTTTCGTTGATTTTTGCTATTGTTTTATTCTTCTCAATTTTGTTTATTTCTTCTCTGATCTTTATTATGTCCCTCCTTCTGCTGACTTTAGGCCTCATTTGTTCTTCTTTTTCCAGTTTTAATAATTGTGATGTTAGACTATTCATTTGGGATTGTTCTTCCTTCTTCAAGTGTGCCTGGATTGCTATATACTTTCCTCTTAAGACTGCTTTCGCTGCATCCCACAGAAGTTGGGGCTTAGTGTTGTTGTTGTCATTTGTTTCTATATATTCCTTGATCTCTATTTTGATTTGTTCATTGATCCATTGATTATTTAGTAGCATGTTGTTAAGCCTCCATGTGTTTGTGAGCCTTTTTGTTTTCTTTGTAGAATTTATTTCTACTTTCATACCTTTGTGGTCTGAAAAATTGGTTGGTAGAATTTCAATATTGTGGAATTTACTGAGGCTCTTTTTGTGAGCTAGTATGTGGTCTATTCTAGAGAATGTTCCATGTGCACTTGAGAAGAATGTATATCCTGTTGCTTTTGGATGTAAAGTTCTATAGATGTCTATTAGGTCCATCTGTTCTAGTGTGTTGTTCAGTGCCTGTGTGTCTTTACTTATTTTCTGCCCGGTGGATCTATCCTTTGGGGTGAGTGGTGTGTTGAAGTCTCCTACAATGAATGCATTGCAGTCTATTTCCCTCTTTAGTTCTGTTAGTATTTGCTTCACATATGCTGGTGCTCCTGTATTGGGTGCATATATATTTAGAATGGTTATATCCTCTTGTTGGACTAAGCCCTTTATCATTATGTAGTGGCCTTCTTTATCTCTTGTTACTTTCTTTGTTTTGAAGTCTATTTTGTCTGATATTAGTACTGCAACCCCTGCTTTCTTCTCACTGTTGTTTGCCTGAAATATGTTTTTCCATCCCTTGACTTTTAGTCTATGCTTATCTTTGGGTTTAAGGTGAGTTTCTTGTAAGCAGCATATAGATGGGTCTTGCTTTTTTATCCATTCTATTACTCTATGTCTTTTGATTGGTGCATTAAGTCCATTTACATTTAGGGTGACTATTGAAAGATATGTACTTATTGCCATTGCAGGCTTTAGATTCGTGGTTACCAAAGGTTCAAGGTTAGCTTCTTTAGTATCTTACTGCCTAACTTAGCTCGCTTATTGAGCTGTTATATACACTGTCTGGAGAGTCTTTTCTTCTCTCCCTTCTTATTCCTCCTCCTCCCTTCTTCATATGTTGTGTGTTTTGTTCTGTGCTCTTTTTAGGGGTGCTCCCATCTAGAGCAGTCCCTGTAGGATGCCCTGTAGAGGTGGTTTGTGGGAAGCAAATTCCCTCAGCTTTTGCTTGTCTGGGAATTGTTTGATCCCACCATCATATTTAAATGATAGTCGTGCTGGATACAGTATCCTTGGTTCAAGGCCCTTCTGTTTCATTGCATTAAGTATATCATGCCATTCTCTTCTGGCCTGTAGGGTTTCTGTTGAGAAGTCTGATGTTAGCCTGATTGGTTTTCCTTTATAGGTGACCTTTTTCTCTCTAGCTGCCTTTAAAACTCTTTCCTTGTCCTTGATCCTTGCCATTTTAATTATTATGTGTCTTGGTGTTGTCCTCCTTGGATCCTTTCTGTTGGGAGTTCTGTATAATTCCATGGTCTGTTCGATTATTTCCTCCCCCAGTTTGGGGAAGTTTTCAGCAATTATTTCTTCAAAGACCCTTTCTATCCCTTTTCCTCTTTCTTCCTCTTCTGGTATCCCTATAATACGAATGTTTTTCCTTTTGTATTGGTCACATATTTCTCTTAGTGTTGTTTCATTCCTGGAGATCCTTTTATCTCTCTCTATGTCAGCTTCTATACGTTCCTGTTCTCTGGCTTCTATTCCTTCAATGGCCTCTTGCATCTTATCCATTCTGCTTATAAATCCTTCCAGGGATTGTTTCACTTCTGTGATCTCTTTCCTGACATCTGTGATCTCCTTCCGGACTTCATCCCACTGCTCTTGCATTTTTCTCTGCATCTCATCCCACTGCTCTTGCATTTTTCTCTGCATCTCATCCCATTGCTCTTGCATTTTTTTCTGCATCTCTGTCAGCATGTTCATGATTTTTATTTTGAATTCTTTTTCAGGAGGACTAGTTAGGTCTGTCTCCTTCTCAGGTGTTGTCTCTGTGATCTTTGTCTGCCTGTAGTTTTGCCTTTTCATGGTGATAGAGATAGTCTGCAGAGCTGGTACAAGTGACCGCTGGAAGAGCTTCCCTTCTTGTTGGTTTGTAGCCTTTTCCTGGGAGAATAGCGACCTCTAGTGGCTTGTGCTGGGCAGCTGTGCGCAGACAGGGCTTCTGCTTCCTGCCCAGTTGCTTTGGGGGTTATCTCCACTGTTGCTGTGGGCTTGGCCTGGCTGGGGCTGTTCCTCCAAAATGGTGGAGCCCCGTTAGAGGGGGAGCAGCCAGGAGACTATTTATCTCCGTAAGGGGCCTCTGTGCTCCCTGCTGCCCAGGGGGTTAGAGTGCCCAGAGATCCCCAGATTCCCTGCTTCTGGTCTAAGTGACCTGTCCTGCCCCTTTAAGATTTCCAAAAAGCACTCTCCAAACCAAAACAACAACAGCAACAATGAGAGAGGGAACAGAAAGGAAAAAAAAAAGAAAAAACACGCGATTTTTTTTTTTTTTTCCTCAGGTGCCGGTCCCAGGCACCCGCGCACTGGTCCTGCTGCCCTGTCTCCCTAGCACCAGGGTCCCTGTCCTTTCAAGGCTTCCAAAAAGCACCCACCCACCGGTCCCGCAGGGAAGGAACGCTCAATATTCTTTGTCCTCAGGCACTGGTCCCACGCACCCGCTCACCAGTCCTGCCGCCCTGCCTCCCTAGCACCGGGGTCCCTGTCCCTTCAAGGCTTCCAAAAAGCACTTGGCAAAAAGAGAGAAAAAAAAGGGGAAAAACGCGCGATTTCTTCCGTCCTCAAGTGCCGGTCTCAGGCACCCACCCACCGGTCCCACAGGGAAAAATGCGGGATATTCTTTGTCCTCAGGTGCCGGTCCCAGGCACCCGCTCACCAGTCCCGCCGCCCTGCCTCCCTAGCACCGGGGTCCCTGTCCCTTTTAGGCTTCCAAAAAGCACTCGCAGAAAAGAGAAAAAAAAAAAAAGGGGAAATACGCGCGATTTCCTCTGTCCTCAAGTGCCGGTCTCAGGCACCCGCCCACCGGTCCCGCAGGGAAAAACGGGGGATATTCTTTGTCCTCAGGTGCCGGTCCCAGCCACCCGCTCACCAGTCCCGCCACCGTGCCTCCCTAGCACTGGGGTCCCCGTCCCTTCAAGGCTTCCAAAAAGCGCTTGCCATAAAGAGAAAAAAAAAAGGGGAAAAACGCGCGACCTCCTCCGTCCTCAGGCACCGGTCTCAGGCACCCGCCCCCAGGTCTCGCAGGGAGAAACGCGGGATATTCTTTGTCCTCCGGCGCTGTTCCCAGGCACCTCCTCACTGGTCCCACCACCCTGCCTCCCCAGCAACGGGGGCCCGTCCCTCTAAGGCTTCCAAAAAGCGCTCGCCAAAAAAAAAACTGCTCCGGTTTCTCTCCACCCGCCGGGAGCCGGGGGGAGGGGCGCTCGGGTCCCGCCGGGCTGGGGCTTGTATCTTACCCCCTTCACAAGGCGCTGGGTTCTTGCAGGTGTGGATGTGGTCTGGATGTTGTCCTGTGTCCTGTGGTCTCTATTTTAGGAAGATTTTTCTTTGTTATATTTTCATAGCTCTATGTGTTTTTGGGAGGAGATTTCCACTGCTCTACTCACGCCGCCATCTTGGCTCCCTCTTGATGATTTTTTTTATTCATTTTATTATCATTAATCTACAATTACATGAAGAACATTAAGGTTACTAGACTCCCCCCTTCACCAAGTCTGCCCCCACAAACCCCATTACAGTCACTGTCCATCAGCATAGTAAGATGCTGTAGAATCACTACTTCTCTTCTCTGTGTTGCACAGCCCTCCCCGTGCCCCCCCCACACTATACATATTAATCGTAATGCCCCTTTTCTTTTTTCCCGCCCTTATCCCTCCCTTCCCACCCATCCTCCCCAGTCCCTTTCCCTTTGGTAACTGTTAGTCATTCTTGGGTTCTGTGCTTCTGCTGCTGTTTTGTTCCTTCAGTTTTCTTTTGTTCTTATACTCCACATATGAGTGAAATCATTTGGTACTTGTCTTTCTCCACCTGGCTTATTTCACTGAGCATAATACCCTCTAGCTCCATCCATGTTGTTGCAAATGGTAGGATTTGTTTTCTTCTTATGGCTTAATAATATTCCATTGTGTATATGTACCACCTCTTCTTTATCCATTCATCTATTGATGGACACTTAGGTTGCTTCCATTTCTTGGCTATTGTAAATAGTGCTGTGATAAACACAGGGGTGTATCTGCCTTTTTCAAACTGGACTCCTGCATTCTTAGGGTAAATTCCTAGAAGTGGAATTCCTGGGTCAAATGGTATTTCTATTTTGAGCTTTTTGAGGGACCTCCATACTGCTTTCCACAATGGTAGAACTAATTTGCATTCCCACCAGCAGTGTAGGAGGGTTCCCCTTTCTCCACAACCTCACCAACAGTTGTTGTTGTTTGTCTTTTGGATGGTGGCAATCCTTACTGGTGTGAGGTGATATCTCATTGTGGTTTTAATTTGCATTTCTCTGATGACAAGCAATGTGGAGCATCTTTTCATGTGTCTGTGGGCCATCTGAATTTCTTCTTTGGAGAACTGTCTTTTCAGCTCCTTTGCCCATTTTTTAATTGGATTATTTGCTTTTTGTTTGTTGAGGTATGTGAGCTCTTTCTATATTTTGGATGTCAACCCTTTATCAGATCTGTAATTTATGAATATATTCTCCCATACTGTAGGGTACCTTTTTGTTTTATTGATGGTGCCCTTTGCTGTACAGAAGCTTTTCAGCTTGATATAGTCCCACTTGTTCATTTTTGCTTTTGTTTCCCTTGCCTGGGGAGATATGTTCATGAAGAAGTCGCTCATGTTTATGTCCAAGAGATTTTTTTGCCTATGTTTTTTTCTAAGAGTTTTATGGTTTCATGACTTACATTCAGGTCCTTGATCCATTTCGAATTTACTTTTGTGTCTGGGGTTAGACAGTGATTCAGTTTCATTCTCTTACATGTAGCTGTCCAGTTTTGCCAGCACCACCTGTTGAAGAGCCTGTTATTTCCCCATTGTATGTCCATGGCTCCTTTATTATATATTAATTGACCATATGTGTTTGGGTTAATATCTGGGATCTCTGTTCTGTTCCACTTGTCTGTGGCTCTGTTCTTGTGCCAGTACCAAATTGTCTTGATTACTGTGGCTTTGTAGTAGAGCTTGAAGTTGGGGAGTGAGACCCCCCCCCACTTTATTCTTCCTTCTCAGGATTGCTTTGGCTATTCGGGGTCTTTGGTGTTTCCATATGAATTTTTGAACAATTTGTGATAGTTTGTTGAAGAATGTTATTGGTAATTTGATAGGGATTGCATCAAATCTGTATATTGCTTTGTTCAGGATGGCCATTTTGATGATATTAATTCTTCCTAGCCAAGAGCATGGGATGAGTTTCCATTTGTTAGTGTCTTCTTTAATTTCTCTTAAGAGTGTCTTAACGTTTTCAGGGTATAGGTCTTTCACTTCCTTGGTAAGGTTTATTCCTAAGTATTTTATTCTTTTTGATGCAATTGTAAATGGAATTGTTTTCCTGATTTCTCTTTCTATTAGTTCATTGTTGGTGTGTAGGAGAGCCACAGATTTCTATGTATTAATTTTGTATCCTGCAACTTTGCTGCATTCTGATATCAGTTCTGGTAGTTTTGGAGTGGAGTCTTTAGGGTTTTTTTATGTACAATATCATGTCATCTGCAAATAGTGACAGTTTAACTTCTTCTTTACCAATTTGGATTCCTTGAACTTCTTTGTTTTGTCTAATTGCCATGGCTAGGACCTCCAGTACTATGTTGAGTAACAGTGGGGAGAGTGGGCATCCCTGTCTTGTTCCGGATCTCAGAGGAAAAGCTTTCAGCTTTTCACTGTTCAGTATGATGTTGGCTGTGGGTTTATCATATCTGGCCTTTATTATGTTGAGGTACCTGTGCTCTATACCCATTTTGTGGAGAGTTTTTATCATAAATAGATGTTGAATTTTGTCGAATACTTTCTCAACGTCTATGGAGATGATCATGTGGTTTTTGTCCTTCTTTTTGTTTATGTGGTAGATGATGTTGATGGATTTTCAGATGTTGTACCATCCTTGCATCCCTGGGATGAATCCCACTTGGTCATGGTGTATGATCCTTTTGATATATTTTTGAATTCGTTTTGCTAACATTTTGTTGAGTATTTTTGCATCTACGTTCATCAGGAATATTGGTCTGTAATTTTCTTTTTTGGTTAGGTCTTCACCTGGTTTTGGTATTAGGGTGATGTTGGCTTCATACAATGAGTTTGGGAGTATTCCCTCCTCTTCTATTTTTTGGAAAACTTTTAAGGAGAATGGGTATTATATCTTCTCTGTATGTCTGATAAAATTCCAAGGTAAATCCATCTGGCCCGGGTGTTTTTTTCTTGGGTAGTTTTTTGATTACCACTTCAGTTTCTTTTCTGGTAATTGGTTTGTTTAGATTTTGTGTTTCTTCCTTGGTCAGTTTTGGAAGGTTGTATTTTTCTAGGAAGTTGTCCATTCCTCCTAGGTTTTCCAGCTTCTTAGCATACAGGTTTTCATAGTAGTCTCTAGTAATTCTTTGTATTTCTGTTGGGTCCGTCGTGATGTTTCCTTTCTCATTTCTGATTCTGTTGATGTGTGTTGATTCTCTTTTTCTCTTAATAAGTCTGGCTAGAGGCTTATCTATTTTGTTTATTTTCTCAAAGAACCAGCTCTTGATTTCATTGATTCTTTCTATTGTTTTACTCTTCTCAATTTTGTTTATTTCTTCTCTGATCTTTATTATGTCCTCCTTCTGCTGACTTTAGGTCCTCAATTGTTCTTCTTTTTCCAATTTTGATAATTGTGACATTAGACTATTCATTTGGGTTTGTTCTTCCTTCTTTAAATATGCCTGGATTGCTATATACTTTCCTCTTAAGACGGCTTTCGCTTCATCCCACAGAAGTTGTGGCTTTGTGTTGTTGTTGTCATTTATTTCCATATATTGCTGGATCTCCATTTTAATTTGGTTGTTGATCCATTGATTATTTAGGAGTGTGTTGTTAAGCCTCCATGCGTTTGTGAGCCTTTTTGCTTTCTAGGTACAATTTATTTCTAGTTTTATACCTTTGTGGTCTGAAAAGTTGGTTGGTAGGATTTCAATCTTTTTGAATTTACTGCGGCTCTTTTTGTGGCCTAGTATGCGGTCTATTCTGGAGAATGTTCCATGTGCACTTGAGAAGAATGTGTATCCTGTTGCTTTTGGGTGTAGATTTGTATAGATGCCTATTAGGTCCATCTGTTCTAGTGTGTTGTTCAGTGCCTCTATGTCCTTACTTATTTTCTGTCTGGTGGATCTGTCCTTTGGAGTGAATGGTGTGTTGAAGTCTCCTAAAATGAATGCATTGCACTCTATTTCCTCCTTTAGTTCTGGTAGTATTTGTTTCACATATGCTGGTGCTCCTGTGTTGGGTGCATATATATTTAGAATGGTTATATCCTCTTGTTGGACTGAGCCCTTTATCATTATGTAATGTCCTTCTTTATCTCTTGTTACTTTCTTCGTTTTGAAGTCTATTTTGTCTGATACTAGTCCTGCAACACCTGCTTTTTTCTTCCTATTGTTTGCATGAAATATCTTTTTCCATCCCTTCACTTTTAGTCTGTGCATGTCTTTGGGTTTGAGGTGAGTCCCTTGTAAGCAGCATATTGATGGGTCTTGATTTTTTATCCATTCAGTGACTCTATGTCTTTTGATTGGTGCATTCAGTCCATTTACATTTAGGGTGATTATCGATAGGTATGTACTTATTGCCATTTCAGGCTTTAGATTTGTGGTTACCAAAGGTTCCAGGTTACTTTGCTTACTATCTTAGAGTCTAACTTAACTCACTTAGTATGCTGTTACAAACACAATCTAAAGGTTCTTTTCTATTTCTCCTTCTTTTTCTTCCCCCTTCATTCTTTATATATTAGGTATCAAATTCTGTACTTTTTGTCTATCCCTTTATTGACTTTGGGGAGAGTTAATTTAATTTTGCATTTGCTTCATAATTAGCTGTTCTACTTTCTTTACTGTGGTTTTATTACCTCTGGTGACAGCTATTAAACCTTAGTAACACTTCCA
Organism: Manis javanica; assembly: GCF_040802235.1. NCBI lineage: Eukaryota > Metazoa > Chordata > Mammalia > Pholidota > Manidae > Manis > Manis javanica. The sequence goes on along the minus strand of NC_133174.1, from coordinate 101,634,466 downwards.
TCTATAGCAGTCCCTCCAAAATACACTGTAGAGATGGTTTGTGGGAGGTAAATTCTCTCAGCTATTCTTTATCTGGAAATTGTTGAATCCCTCCTTCAAATTTAAATGATAATCTTGCCAGATAAAGTAATCTTGGTTCCAGGCCCTTCTGCTTCATCGCATTAAATACATTATGCCACTCCCTTCTGGCGTGTAAGGTTTCTGCTGAGAAGTCTGATGTTAGGCTTATGGGCTTTTCTTTGTGTGTGATCTTATTTCTGTCTCTGGCTGCTTTTAAAAGTCTGTCCTTATCCTTCATCTTTCCCATTTTAATTAGTATGTGTCTTGATGTTGTCTTCCTTGGGTCCCTTGTGTTGGGAGATCTGTGGATCTCCATGGCCTGAGAGACTATCTCCTTCCCCAGATTGGGAAAGTTTTCAGAAACTACCTCCTCAAAGACACTTTCTATCCCTTTCTCACTCTTCTTCTTCTGGTATCCCTATAATGTGAATATTGTTCTGCTTGGATTGGTCACACAGTTCTCTCAATATTCTTTCATTCTTAGAGATCCTTTTTTCTCTCTGTGCCTCAGCTTCTTTGTATTCCTCATCTCTAGTTTCTATTTCATTTATTGTCTCCTCCACCGTATCCAACCTGCTTTTAATACCCTCCATCGTTCTCTTCAATGATTGGATCTCTGACCTGAATTCATTCCTGAGTTCTTGGATGTCTTTTCATACCTCCATTAGAATGTTGATGAATTTTATTTTGAACTCCCTTTCAGCAAGAGTCACGAGGTCCATATCATTTAATTCTTTCTTGAGAGTTGTATTAATAATTTTACTCTGGACAAGGTTCCTTTGGCATTTCATGTTTGTATATGGTGCCCTCTAGTGTCCAGAAGCTCTATTCTGGAGCTGCTGGGCCCCTGAAGCAATGTCAGGGGTTGCAGGGGAGTGGTACTGGTGCCTGAGGAGAGGAAAGAGCTTTACCCTGCCTCCCGGCTGCTGTTCCTGTGTCCACTGCTTGAGCCAGTGGGCTGGTCACACAGGTATAAGTTATTGTCCCAGCACAGCCGGGTTATTGATCCCTGCTTTCCACAAGGTGCCAGAATCCCAGTCTCCCCAGGAAGTCTGCCTGTATTAACTTTCCAACCTGGTAGTCGTGCGAGTCTCATGAAAGCACCATGAAATGTAGGTTTGTGCTCCCAGAGAAGTTCTCTGGAGCTAGGTATTCAGCAGTCCCAAGCCTTCCACTCCTTCCCTGCTCCATTTCTCTTCCTCCCACCAATGAGCTGGGGTGGGGGAAGGGCTCAGGTCCCGCAGAGCTACAGCTCTGGTACGTTACCCTGTTCAGTGAGGTCTGCTCTTTTCTCCAGGTATGTGCAGTCTGACGCTGTCCTCTTTCCTGTTGCTCTCTCAGGATTAGTTGCACCAACACTATTTTTTAATTGTATCCAGTTTTAGGAGGAAGCTTCTGTCTCTCCTCTCACGCTGCCATCTTCAATCCAATGTCTGATGATCTTGATGTATTTTTGAATTCAGTTTGCTAATATTTTGTTGAGTATTTTTGCATTTATATTCATCAGGGATATTGGTCTGTAATTTTCTTTTTTGGTGGGGTCATTGCCTGGTTTTGGTATTAGAGTGATGCTGGCTTCATAGAATGAGTTTGGAACTATTCCCTCCTCTTCTTCTTTTTGAAAAACAATAAGGAGAATGGGTATTATGTCTTCTCTATATGTCTGATAAAATTTGGCAGTGAATCCATCTGGCCCGGGGTTTTGTTCTTGGGTAGTTTTTTGATTACTGATTAAATTTCATTGCTGGTATTTGGTCTGTTTAGATTTTCTGTTTCTTCCTTGGTCAGTCTTGGAAGGTTGTACTTTTCTAGGAAGTTGTCCATTTCTCCTAGGTTTCCCAGCTTGTTAGCATATAGGTTTTCATAGTACTCTCTAATAATTCTTTGTATTTCTGTGGGGTCTGTCGTGATTTTTCCTTTCTCGTTTCTGATTCTGTTGATGTGTGTTGACTCTCTTTTTCTCTTAATAAGTCTGGCTAGAGGCTTATCTATTTTCTTTATTTTCTCAAAGAACCATCTCTTGGTTTCTTTGACTTTTTTCTATTGTTTTATTCTTCTCAATTTTATTTATTTCTTCTCTGATCTTTACTATGTCCCTCCTTCTGCTGACTTTGGGCCTCATTTGTTCTTTTTCTAGTTTCCATAATTGTGACTTTAGACTATTCATTTGGGATAGTTTTTCCTTCTTTACATAGGCCTGGATTGCCATATACTTTCCTCTTAGAACTGCCTTCTCTGCGTCCCACAGATGTTGTGGCTTTGTGTTGTTGTTGTCGTTTGTCTCCATATATTGCTTGATCTCTAATTTAATTTGGTCATTGATCCATAGATTATTTACAAGCATGTTGTTAAGCCTCCATGTGTTTGTGAGCCTTTTTGCTTTCTTTGTACAATTATTTCTAGTTTTATACCTTTGTGGTCTGAGAAGTTGGTTGGTATAAGTTCAGTCTTTTTTAATTTACTGAGGCTCTTTTTGTGGCCTAGTATGTGGTCTATTCTGGAAAATGTTCCATGTGCACTGGAGAAGAATGTGTATCCTGCTGCTTTTGGGTGTAGAGTTCTGTAGGTGTCTGTTAGGTCCATCTGTTCTAGTGTGTTGTTCAGTGCCTCTGTGTCCTTACTTATTTCCTGTCTGGTGGATCTGTCCTTTGGAGCAAATGGTGTGTTGAAGTCTCCTAGAACGAATGCATTGCATTCTATTTCCTCCTTTAATTCTTTTAGTATTTGTTTCAAATATGTCAGTGCTACTCTGTTGGGTGCGTACATATTTATAATGGTTATATTCTCTTGTTGGGCTGAGCCCTTTATCATTATGTAATGTCCTTCTTTATCTCTTGTTACTTTCTTTGTTTTGAAGTCTATTTTGTCTGATACAAGTACTGCAACACCTGCTTTTTTCTCCCTATTGTTTGCATGAAATATATTTTTCCATCCCTTCACTTTTAGTCTGTGTATGTCTTTGAGTTTGATGTGTGTCTCTTGTACGCAGCATATAGACAGATCTTGCTTTTTTATTCATTCTATTACCCTGTGTCTTTTGATTGATGCATTCAGTCCATTTACATTTAGGGTGACTATTGAAAGATATGTACTTATTGCCATTGCAGGCTTTAGATTCATGGTTACCAAAGGTTCAAGGTTAGCTTCTTTAGTATCTTACTGCCTAACTTAGCTCGCTTATTGAGCTGTTATATACACTGTCCGGAGATTCTTTTCTTCTCTCCTTTCTAATTCCTCCTCCTCCATTCTTTATATGTTAGGTGTTTTATTCTGTACTCTTTTGTGTTTCCTTTGACTGCTTTTGTGAGTAGTTGATTTTATTTTTTGCCTTTAGTTAGTATTTGGTTGGTCTGCTTTCTTTGCTGTGATTTTATTTTCTCTGCTGGTTTCTATTTAGCTTTAGGAGTTCTTCAATCTAGAGCAGTTACTTTGAAATATCCTGTAGAGGTGGTTTGTGGGAGGCAAATTCCCTCAACTTTTGCTTGTCTGGGAATTGTTTAATTCCTCCTTCATATTGAAATGATAATCGTGCTGGAAACAGTATTCTTGGTTCAAGGCCCTTCTGTTTCATTGCATTCAATATATCATGCCATTCTCTTCTGGCCTATAAGGTTTCTGTTGAGAAGTCTGATGATAGGCTGATCGGTTTTCCTTTGTAGGTGACTATTTTTCTCTCTCTGGATGCCTGTATTACTCTGTCCTTGTCTTTGATCTTTGCCATTTTAATGATTATGTGTCTTGGTATTGTCCTCCTTGGGTCCCTTGTTTTGGGAGATCTGTGGGCTTCCATGGCCTGAGAGACTATTTCCTCCCTCAGTTTGGGGAAGTTTTCAGCAATTATTTCTTCATAGACACATTCTATCCCTTTTTCTCTCTCTTCTTCTTCTGGTACTCCTATAATGCAGATATTGTTCCATTTGGATTGATCAACAGTTCTCTTAATATTGTTTCATTCCTGGAGATCCTTTTATCTCTCTCTGTGTCACCTTCTCTGTATTCTGTTCTCTTATTCCTATTCCATTAACAGTCTCTTGCATCTCATCCAGTCTGTTCTTAAGTCCTTTGAGAAATTGTTTTATTTCTGTATTCTCCCTCCTGACTTCATCCCTTAGCTCTTGAATACTTTTCCGCAGGTCCACCAGCATGGTTATGACCTTTATTTTGAATTATTTTTCAGGAAGATTGGTTAAATCTATCTCCCCAGGCCCTCTCTTGGGGGTTGTCTGGGTAATTCTGGACTGGACCAAATTCTTCTGCCTGTTCATGATCATAGAGGTAGTTGTAGGCAGATAGCATGTGTGCCAACTGGGAGAACAAAGTCCTTTCCTGCTTGCTGGTCCCCTTGCCCTTCTCCACTGCCCTGTCAGTTACCCGCACACCTGGAGCAGCCTCTGGATTAATCCTCTGAACTGCCATGGGCAGGGTCGCTGTCAGGGTAGCCCAGAGCCCTGCGGGGAGTGGCAGGCATGCCAGGTGTGCTCTCCTGCAGAACGGTGCCCCTTTGCGCCTTGCCCCAGATTCCTCTGCCTGTGCCAGGCAACTGTGTACTGGTGGCGGCCTTTGAGTCTGGCTGGGGCGGCTGCGCACCGGTAGGAGACTCTGGGCGATTCCTGTGGATGTGACTGCTCTCTGGCAGCTCTGCCACTGCAGGCGCACGCAGCCACTCTCCAGCTACTTGGCCACTGCGGTGGGGCCGCGCCTGCTGCTTATCACCGTGAAGGGCTTCAGGGCTGTGTCCAGGGTCTGGGGCACCTGAAGTTCCTCAGGATTCCCAGCCTGCTGGGCTGAGTGTATCAGGATGCTTCCATTCAGCTGTTAGGCCCCTGTCCCTTTAAGAAGTTCAAAAAGCACTCACTTTTCTTTTGTCCCAGGAGATCCGGCTACAGGGACCCACACGCAGATTTTACTTTTCCATTTCTCTAATATCCAGCACACCATGCAATGTGTGTCCGCACTCCTAGCGTGGATTACTAGAGCTGGTTATTTAGCAGTCCTGTGTTTCCATTCCCTCCCTGCTCCGACTCCTTTCCCCCTGCTGGGGAGTTAGGGTGGGGGGAGCACTTGGGTCCCACCAGGCCACAGCTTGTATCTTACCCCCTTCCTGTGATGCTGAGTTCTCACAGATGTAGATGTAGCCTGGCTGTTGCACTGTATCCACTGGTCTCTCTTTTAGGAATAGTGGTATTTGTTGTATTTTAAAAAATATATATGGTTTTGGAAGGAGATTTACACGGCCCTACTCACACCACCATCTTGGCTCCTCCTCAAGGTAGGTATTATTTTTATACCCATTTTATGGATAAGGGGGCAGAGTCACAGGGAGGTTAAGCAACTTGCCCAACACTACACAGTTGGTAAGAAACAGAGCTGGGATATAAAGCTGGGCAGTGTGGCTTCTGTACCTGCATGCTTACCCATAATGCTATGCAGCTTCCTAAGGCAGAAGGAGCACACAAATTAGGGTCTAAAGGCCTCAGACCTCACAACTGCTGGTTCACACATAACCACTCCTGGCATCCCTGGGACAGAACACCTTTTTTCACAGTAACTCTGACCACCCCCTCCCCTCAGTGCTTTCCTGCACCCTTAGGCTCCTTCCTGTTAAACCTCTGAGGCCAACTAACATGCCTGCTGATCCACAGCAGTCTGCCACGTGGCCCAGATCACATTAGGATCATCACTCTGCAGACTGCTGTGCTCTGGCACTGCCAGGCTGTGGAGCTCTGGCTTTTCAATCTCTTGACTGGCTTTTTGTGTAGCATCTGGACCTTAAACTTGGGCTTGGAACTGAACCTTTCTAGTAGCCCACTGGTATTCCACTTTTCTCCAATGGAACCTACCTTGACTGGCCCAGGTTTTGCAGTCCAGCTCATCTCAGTAGGAATGCCCACTTTTCCTCCAGCCAAGCAGGACCAAACCTCAACCTCGTCCTAAGCATTTTCCTCTTCCTGGGTGGGCCAACCTCAGCCTCCAAACCCCACGTAGTGGGGAGTCAAACAGGTTGCCTCCAACTCAGGGTTGCTTTGCAGAGCCATCAACTGCTGTTTGCAGGAAGGAAAAGGCTGCTTTCTCTTGGTAGGTGCCCAATCTGGCAGTCAAGTCAGCCACAGATTGCTCCTGGGGTGATGATGCCACGGGGTGCAGCTGCCAAGGAATCTCCAGCCCTGCCCCTATGCCACCCTCTGGAGAAAAGAGGAAGTAATCTCAGAAGAAAAAACCGAGAGACTGAAGCTGCAGCAATCTTCGGCCCCTGCCTCAGCACTCCCACTTGTATGACTCTGCACGACTTGAAAGAGTTTCCAGGAGCCTGAGCTCAGGCGCTGCTCTAGCAGCCAGTTGGATCCCTTTGAGGGTATTCTGAGGATTTCCTGATCCCCCTCCTCTAGAGCCTGGCTGAGAGGAGCTAACCAGGGCCACGATCTGCAGCCCCCTGGACCAAAGATGTTCTAATGCAGGGCTTCTTAACCTGGCCTCCACGAATGGGGCATGTCCACACAGAGCATCTGAGAGCTGGGAGGCAGAAATTACATTCTTTGTCCTTACTAACCTCTAACTTCAGTTTCCTCCAATTCGATGCAGTGTTTCCTTCAATTATAAACATAACCAACAATTCAGGCTGGGATCAGCAATACCTGTGACTGTCGTCAGTAGAAGTCACAGATGGCGGCATATCGCATTACAACAGCTGCAGGTATCTTCAAATAATGTTTACACTCATTACTGCTTGGAAATGATGGTAGTTGTGAGAGCTGCCACTAGATTTTGTTATTTAGTGTGGGATAAAGAAGCACATATACTGCTATATCACAAAATCAATTTTAATATTTTGATAGCTGTATTTGAGTAGGTGTCTGTTTTACTCCTATGTATTTTGTTTTATGCATTTAAAAGCATGTTTCTAAAGAGGGGTTCTATCAGCTTCATGGGCCTACCAAAGGGCTCCATGGCACCCCAAAGTCAGGAATCCCATTTTTAGGAATTCTGTCTAGCTCTGGCCCAGGAACTTGGGTGGGTGTACCTGTGCTTAGGGCCCATGCTGAGAAAGCTGGGTGGCTGGAATGCCATGAAAGGAACAGATCTGGCTGCTAAAACTGCAAGCAGAAGAGAACAGAAACTTAGGTGGGAGATGACCATCACACCTCAAGGCCGTTGCACAGGAGCCCACCCGTCCCCTCCATCCGGAGGCTGGAACAGCTCTGCAGCAGGTTAAAATTCATTCCCCAAGGCACAGTTTATACCACCAGGTGGCGCCATTGTACGGGCTGGTGGCCAGGAAGGGACTCAGTGCAGAAGGGTCCCATAGGTGTAATGCAGTCACTATTCCCAAGTTGTGAGGCTTGCTGGCAAGGCCCACTTAGGACCCTCAGAGACCTGAAAGCCTCTGAAAAGACTATGGTGTCCCCCTCATATGTAACTCAAAATGAAAGCAAAACTTAACTACATGGTTTTGCTGAGTTTCCCATAAGTTGATTTATTTCTAGATTTCCTGATGGCAAAATTCTGGGTAAGGTCTTTGAAGCTGAACTTTTTCTGTGTCCTTGATGTGTGTTTCATCTGCCTGCTTATCAGGAAGTCCAGCACTGCCTGCTAGTAAAGAGGTAACCAAACCAAATCCTGTTCTGTATCCCGATTGAGCCCTGGTTCTCCCCACTGTACCCCCAGTCACAGTGTGCTGGACACTGGCAAAGTTCAGGACATCTGGTAACTGCCTCCAGATTCCTGGTAGACTAAGGGGCTTTGGAAATCACTGTGGACTCTGCTTTGGCCAATTCCCATGCCTCCAGCCAGCCCGAGCACGGGTGGACCCCAAACTGTGATGTGGAAAATGAACAACCACTGAGGTACACATGTGACTCCACAGATAGCACTATGCAAATAGTCTGGCCGGATATAATGTCACCCTAAACCTTACCTCTCAGCTCACCCTGCCCCTTGGTCCCTGGGCGTCTGCAGCCTATACACGGCAGGATTTTGCTGGCAACTACCTCTATAACCATTATACTGCACAAATTTCTGCCAACCTTCATCAGGCCCTCTACCTCCCCAGCAGACACAGTACTCTGTTAAAAGAAAAATCAAGAACTCCAGCTCTGTTAGGACTCTGCAGTGTCAGTTCTATAATGATATGGACCTTTCCCAATTCCAGTAATTTCCAGCCTCCTAGGCAAACCCCGAGGGAACCCAAGGTGATGCAAAGTTCAACTTCCAGACCATTTAATCCCTGGTTAAATCCAGGAGGGTGAACAAAAACTCCATCATTTTAGACCTGGTCCAGACACTTCCTGCATCTGGATAATGGCCTGCAGCTTGTACAACATTTCAGCTTTTCAAATAGTTGATGGACCAGGTCCCATGAGACCCTCTGCATTTGGGCTTCATTGTTACTGCTTCTGCACTCTATCAAGTCTTTGATGCAGCCAGGCCTGGATCTGCTGCAGCAGTACTTACACTGGTAAATGAACATTTTACAAACAGAGAGTTCCTTGGTCTCTTCCTACCAACCCAGGGCATCTGTAAGGAGTCAGGTAAGAAAGCCATTCACCAATCTGGATAAGGATCCCTCTGGACCCTTGAGGATATACAGAAATTCCTGCCTTCCACTGGGCACTTGCAGCCAAGTGCCAGGAGGCAAAGGAAACAGTTTGGTTGGGATGAAGGTGCACTGCCAAGGGCTGTAGCCCATCACACAGACCTGGAAAAGACTACCCTTAGGAGACCCGAGGCTGGTGGTAGGGGGGCGGTGGCAGGGGTGCATGTAGTCCATCTAGGCTGTTGTCTGCAAGCCAGCTGGCTGCTCTTGTCCCCTGTGGGCCACCAACATTCATCCAGAATGTCATTCCAAGCGGCGCACACTTTGTTTATAGCCCGGGTGCAACCTATCTCCTTACAGCTCTGTGTTTAACCCTATTTTAAATCTTTGCAAGTACTTGAACAAATACTTTTCATGATTACTATGCACCAGGCACCATTCTAAGCTCTTTACTATAATAAATTGTTTAATGTTTACAATGACTCTCTGACATAGGTACGGTTTTTATTTCCATTTTTAGGGATTAGGAAACCGAGGCACAGTGAGGTAAAGTAACTTGTCCAGGGTCAGACAGCTGGTAATGCAGCAGAGGCAGAATTCAGATCCAAGAACCTGGCTCTGTCGCCCACGGGCTTCATCACTTTGCTATAGCCTGCCGTGCCCGGCATTGCCTCTGGTAATAATACCCTTGACTTCCATTTTAAGCTCTACTCCACAATCCCCCTTGCGTTTTATTTGTTCCCACCCATTCTGGATAACTTTCCTACCTATTGCCACCCAGTCACTAATACTTCACCAGAGCAGAGTCCGAGGAGGGCAGCTCACCCCCACCCAGGGGTAGCCAAGCTCCCTGATGAGACCCAAACATGGGTGGGGGGGGGGGTAAGGGTTGAACTGGAAGCCCTGGCAGTAAGGAGGGCAGAGAGGCAGCAGATGCAGGAGAAATTTCCCAGGAAAAATCAGTGGGATTATGGGGCGTGTGGAAGAAGAGGTCAAAGACCATCTCCAGGCTTCTTCTAAAGGTCATCTGGCTTGGATGAGCAGGTGGGTGGTGGTGCCACTCACAGAGATGCAGGCACAGAAGGGAGAGCAGGACGCCGGGGACGGTCATGATAACAGCTGGCTTCCATGGCACATACCGCACAAAGGAGAAAGCGGGCACTTCTCAGGGTGCCCACTTAACACACGAGGGAATGTGAGCCTCTGAGACCTGGAGTAACTTTCCCGAAGTCACTGTGAAGCCTCAGGGCCGGGATTTGAACCTGCGTCTATCTGATTCCAAATCTGCCCTTTCAACCAGATGGAAGACACTCTGCCTGCATGCAGGCCCTCTTCCCTTGCTCTGCCTGCTGTTTCCATCCTGGCTGTCATCTGTCTGTCTTACTGCTTTGCTGCCTCTCCAGAGCCTTCATTTTGGCTTAGTTCCCAGCCTTGGCCCCCTACCTGGCAATGACTCCCAGCCTTTCTCCAATCTTCAGTGTCTGAATGACTGCCCTCCCCGCCATCACCCTCCCTACCCCGACTTCAGCAAGCCCTCCACCCCTTTCCTTGCATGCTCATGGCTCAGCTGCATCTACACATTTTAAAACCCTTGTCCACATTCCACCTGCAGCTGGATCTACGTTCCTGAATTCGTCTCTTCCAGGTTGCCCCTGTAATGAATAGCAGGGCTCTGACTCAGTTTCCTCTTGAAACATTGGGTCTGTATCAGGAGATTCTTTGATTCGGCAGTCTGCCTGCATGTAAGTACATATGAGACAGGAGCCAGTCCACTAGAGGAAGCCCTCCTGGCATTTACTGTGCAGAAGTCTAGACATCCCCACTATGCTGGGCAGTCCCACACAGTGAAGAATGTTCTGTATTCTGTCCAATTTTTGAATCCCATTCCCCTGTTATTCATGTAGGTAAAAAAATATATCTGTTTATAATGATCTGTGCTTAAAAAATAACTCTGCTTTGCACATAAATACAAAGTATTTCTTTTGTATGGTATTATACGTTGAAATTTCCAGGAATACAGTTACCATGTAAACCAAAGGGAAATTGTTTTGCTCAGAACTCTTCCAACAGTTGTTTAACATTTCTGAAGATCAAGTTGCCGACAATATCACTGCTCAGAGGAATTGAGTCACTCATGCAATGCTCCTTTTCAGGCCTACATTTGTAGCGTTTGTATTCATGAAGTTTCTGCACATAGGTGCAAGTTTCTGCCTGTTGCCTTTGGTTTTCTAGCGTGGTGTGGCCTGAACCTTTACAGATGTTCGTGATTAATTACAAATAGTTTCCTTTTATTTCTCTACGCTTACAGTTATGGTTCTCTCTGTCTCCTCCTCTCTCACACACAAATACATGAAGTTACATATACAGTAGGTATGTTAGATTGTCTATGAGTTTCCCTATTCATTTCAGTAAGGTAGGGGGGTTGTAGCGAATAATCTGTTCAAAATGCAAGCACTTACTGAAGTGCCTGATGCCGTCTCGAGTTCTTTATATGTACCTCTCGCTTAATCTTTGCAGAAACTGAATGAGATGGGGATTGCTTTCACTTTTATTTTGCAGAGGAAGAAACTGAGACACAGCGAGGTTAAGTAATTTTCCCAAGGTCACATGGCTAATAAGTGCTAGAGCAGTGATCTGAACCTAACCCTGTTTGAGTCCAAATGTGGTACATGTTCCGCTCTTGGCATCTTGGTAGATTATCTGTAATGTTCCTTATTGGTGTTAGAACAACCTCAGGATGATTCTAAGGGCAGTATTTTCCAAAATTCTTTGGGGGTTCCTAGGAAAAGTAGAGCTACCCCCACTATGACTGCAAACATTCATGTATATATTTGGGTGTGTTTGTTTAATCCACGAACAGCCAGTCCAATGACTTGAGCCAGATCTAATGGTGTCTTATTCCTTAATTGCTGCTTGTGTCCAATCAGGTTGTACAATACCTGAAAGTAGCTCTGTGCCAACCATATTTTCCATTTGAAAAGATAAGACACAGGATCTGACACCGAATGCGACAGTGAGACCAAACAGATTCTGTCTGGACTATCCTGGAAAATCCCCACCCCATCAGCAAGCAGCCACGTTAATAGGATTTGGTGACTGCTAAATGAGGTACCCAAACCTTTATCGTCCTCACTTAGTAAGATAATATTAGGTGGAAATGCTCATCACACACCTGCCTCATTCAGAGAAACTGGCCATTCATCTCGCTGTGTAGATGCAGCCGCAGTTATTTGCCCTAGAGCAGCAGAGCTCATTCTCAAGCATTTCTGAATTCCATCACTAGATGGCAGCATTTTCCAAGCTTCGTGCTGCGTCAGTGGCCAGCTTTGGTCAATGCCAGTTTTTCATGAGTCATAGGTCAAATTAACCATCTTTCCTGCCACCAGAAGAATGCCCAGATGTTTTACGCGCTGCAATTTCGGAAAGGCAACTTGTCTTTGGCAACTGTTGATGTTTTAGCAAGAACCTTAAGCCGTTCCAGTACAGCCGGATCGCCTCTCTGTTTAGTTCAAGTACTCACTGAGCCCACGCTATGGCACAAACACTGTACTAGATGCCAAACAGGCCTGGCTCTGAAGAAGGACACAGTTTACTTGGGGAGACTGATGCTGGAAAAAAAAAAAACGACAATGTCATTACCACTGTGGTAGGTAGGGTAAGGTCCCATTGAGGATGGGACACCCACCTCAGCCCAGAGGCTCAAGGGAAATCCTTTTGGATCAAATGACACGAAAAGCTGAATCTTGATGAATGGGCAGCTGTTAGCTGGGGAAGAATGTAGGAAAGGGGATTTCAGGCAGAGGAAACAGACTGAGCAAGAAGCTTACAACAGTGTGGTGTGTGCTGGGCAACTAGGTGGGAGATGCACAGGTAGGTAGTGATAGTCAAGAATGCAGTAATAATGTCACAACCAGGAACCACTATGTAAAGCCCTCTGTTTCTCCCAACTACTTCCTGAAAGAAGCATCATCATGCTCTTACCTTGAGAAGGAATGATCTCATTTCTGATGATCCTATGGTGTCATTCGAAATGACATTGGCAAACATTTATTGAGCCTCTACTAAGTCCTGGGCACTGTGCTGAGTTCCTTCCTTCCTGCATCACCTTCTTTCATAGCAGCAATGGATACTATAGCTGAATGAGATGAATGCTACCATGAGAGGGATACTAATATGCTGGGATCTTCATTTTACAGATGAGGACTCCTAGATGCAGAGAAGTTAAGTGGCTTGCTCATGATCACACAGCTAACAAGTGACAGAGCAGAGATTTGAACAGAGGGCATGTATGAGGCACAGGGGAAGTACAGGGGAGAGAGGGAACCACTAATAATGTTAGTAGGCCTGGGCTGAGAGTGACAAGGAAGACTTTTTGACAGACATGCTGCCTAAGCTGGGCTTACTAAACTTTATAATAACAACAACAATGGTAAAAATAATTTTTTGAATATGTACTATGTGCTAGACTGTACTGTGTTTTTTAAGCATCGCCTTATTTAATCTTTTCAACAGCCCTATGAGAAAGGAACTATTCTCATCCCCATTTTACAGATGTGGACACTGAGGGACAGAAGTTAACCAACTTGCCCAATATCCATTTGGTCAGTGAGTGGCAGAGCCCAGGTTTGAAACCAGGTAGTTTGGCTCTGGAGCCAGGACTTGAGTGGGGCGACGTGAGTAAGGGCATTTCAGGCAGAGGAAGCAGCAGCAGGGCATGAACCAGCGTGGGAGGTTGGGAACTCAGGGCAACTTGGAATTGCCGGGCTGCAGAGCGGGTGAGCTGAGAGGTCAGGACTGCGAGGCTGCGGAGGCCCACAGCAGCCATATTGGGAAGGGCCTCAGGCTCCTCAGAGGCAGCTTGGACCTGACACGCATGGAGCAGCAGGAGCGGAAGCCCAGGAGAGCTGACAGCAGGCGAGAGGCCGCTAAGTAGGCTGACACAACGGCTGCCTTCCTTTTATCAGCCCTCAGGTAACTCAGCACGCAGACACCACAACAAAGCTCCTACTTTTTCTAAATGTACGTAAGTGTACCTCCTGCTGCTGTGTTTCCAGATGTTCTGAGGCAGTTCTCACGGTGAGGCCCCTGGACCAGCAGTATCAGCCCCACCTGAATGCTTGTCAGAAATGAAGTTTCTGTGGCCCTACCAAGGACCTACGAGAAACTCTAGAGGGAGAGCCAGGCATTTTGTGTTTTAACATGCATCCAGTTGAGTCTGAGGCACACTAACACTGGAAAACCACTCTGTCTTACACTCTGTTGCTTCGGTACTACCCATGTGTGTGATTTATTTCTTCTCCCAGCTCCTTGAGATCAGAAACCATGTCTTTCTTCTCTTTTTATCATCTGGCTTCTGCCCCTGCCTCCTGCCCCCAGAATGGAACACCATGCATATCCCAGTGCTGGCACTGACTAGCTCCATGTAAATCCCTTTTTTTTAAGCATCGCCTTATTTAATCTTTTCCTCAGTTTAGTCATCTCCAAAATGGGAATAATAATAATACCTACTTCATTCGGTTATTGTATCAAAACAGTTAATTCAAGTAAAGCTATTAAACAGCTCTTCCTGACTCATTAAGTGCTCAGTTTTATATATTATTAGTTAGATGTGCCTGCCGTTCAATAAATAGTCATGAATTAAGTAAATGAGGGGAGGCTTAAATGGAGAGGCAAGAGTAAGTTAAGGCAGCTGGGAAAACCGGCCAGAGAAAACGAGAAAAGAAAGCCTGTGTCGGAGAGATTCAGCCCTCCCTGCAGGGCTGTCCTAGCAATCCAGGGGCCCGACTGCAGGGAGCCGGAGAGGGAGAAGGGGGAAGGGGAAAAGAAGCCTGGGCCCGTTCTAGGACATGTCCAGAAGGGGCAAAGCTATAGAAACAGAAAGTAGATTAGTGGTTGCTGAGGGTGGGAATGGTGTGTGGCTGCTGGTGGGTGTGCAGGTTTCTTTTGGGGGCGTTGAAATTGTTCTGGCATTATAGTGGTGACAGTTGTACCACTCTGTGAATATACTCAAAGCCACTGAATTGCATACGTTAGAAGGGTACAGTTTACGGTATGTGAATGACATCTCAATTTTTTTAAACTGTTCAAAACACAAAAACCACCCACAGGCCTGGTCCGTCTGAGAGATCAGGACCTTTGCCTTTTTCTCCCATTAGGCCCCAGAAAACCAGGCACAGAGCAGGTGCAGAACTGAGAGCAAGCAAGAAACAGTCTTGTGGCTGGTTTTTGTTCTAATTCATTTGCTTGCCACAGAGGGGCACCCAATTCATTTTCTGTGTTATTTTTTAAAAGTCTGACATGTTCAGTAAGACCCACCATACAATGGCAAAAAATTAAATTGCAACAGAAAGGCAAAAGCTTATTGTAATAAAAGTAGAACCCCAGACTGGCACATAATGGGGAATCTCTCAAACGTGGGTCACATGCTTGAGTTCAACATGGAGGAAAATATTGACCTTTTCTTCTCCCCCTAAATCCTTGGGCAACATAACCTAGTCAAATAGTCTTGAAAGATCTAATTATATCCCCAAAGAGCCCAAACCACTTACTCTTCCCTCCCAGTTTTTAGGGTTTCCAAGAAAATCATTCAATGATTATTTTACTGAGTGATAAAAGCAGCCTTATGCGTTTATAATACAGGATGGATGAATCAGGACTTGGGACTTCTGAGATTTAAATATATGCTCAACATTGTTAATTGTGAGGGAGGCCACTTTATTTTATTAAAAATAGTCTAAACATGTCTGCTTTATGGATCCTCTCTGTGACAAGGTTACTCACTGCCAAGAAAGTTCTACCAGGAAAAATCTGAAACAAGCAGCAAAATAAATAAGCATAAAGCAATGAATGCTGGTAAAAGTAATTTAAAGCAAAGGGAAGACATAGAGACCAGAGGATGGAGGAAAGGAGGTCACGTACCCACAGACCTAACTTTCATAGGTCTCAAATCCTAAACTAAGCTAAAGAAGATGAATCTGTATAGTACAAGGGTTGAGCACACAGACTCTAGATTTAGGCTGCCTAGGTTCAGTTCAGATATTGACTCTGTTCTCTGTTCTCCTGGTTTCCCTTAGACACTACTACTTTCTTTCATAGTACTTTCCACAATCTTTCATGGTACTTTCCACAATCTTTATTGTTATGACCTGACTCCCACTAGATTATAAGTGCTACGAATAAGACAAGGGGCCATATCTGTCTTGGCATATAGCAGGTTCTCAATAAATATTTGTTGAATTGAGTAGAGCCCTTAGCTTAGTGTCCTTGGGCAACTTGCTTCTCCAAGACTTAAGGTTTCTTTTTTCCATCTGTTTAGTGGGGATGGTTGTAATACCGATTAATAGAGTTGTAGAGAGAAATCTACATAAAAGTACAGTGCCTGGCACCTAGCAAGAGCTCAAAAAATGCTACCTATTATTATTATTATTATTATTATTATTATTATTATTATTATAAAGGAGAATTTCTGGATAAGCAGTATGCAGATACTAGAACAGACAACCTAGTAGGCTGGCATCTTTCTTTAAAAGTGACGTTTTATTGGTTTAAAAATCATCTGAAGTAAACCTAGCAAGAATGTTAATGGATAAATACTGGTCCGTGGGTACTTTGGTGTTTTTGTGTTACTCTCTATATTTTTATATGTGTGGTAGTATTAAACCATGGCCCAAAATTTTTGACACATTTCCTGTAGATAGGTGGGTCTCTGTCCCCTCTTGCTGACTTCTTTTGTTGTTGGTATTTTGAAATCATGCCACTCGGTTATTTTTCCCAGCTTTATTGAGGTATAATTGACAAATAATATTGTATTATTTAAAGTATACATGGTGGTGATTTGATTATACATACATTGTGAAGTGATTACAACAGTCAAATTAATTAACACATCCATTACCTCACATAGTTACCATTTTTTCATGTGTGGTAGGCACACTTGAGATCAATTCTCTTAGCAAATTTATTTGTCTTTCTCTATCTGGCTTATTTTACTTAGCATAATGTCCTCCAGTTTTATCCATGTTGTCCCAAATGTCAGGATATCCTTCTTATGCTGAATAGTATTCCATTGTGCATTGTGCATTGTGCATTCCATTGTACATTTTCTTTATCTGTTCATCTACTGACAGATACTAAGTTGTTTCCATACCTTGGCTTGTCAATAATGCTGCAATGACATGGAACTACAGCTATGTCTTTGAGATACTGGTTTTGTTTACTCTAGATGTCTACCCACAAGTGGAATTGCTGGATCATATGGTCTTTCTATTTTTAATTTTTTGAGGAATCTCAATACTGATTTCCATAGTGGTAGCACCAATTTACATTCCCACCAACAGTGCAGGAGGGCTCCCTTCTCTTCACATCCTTGTCAACACTTGTTATTTCTTGTCTTTTTGATGATAGCCATTCTAATAGGTGTTAGCTGATGTCTCACTGTGGTTTTAATTGGCATTTCTCTAATTATTAGTGATGTTGAGTATCCCTTCATGTGCCTGTTGGCCATTTCTATGTCTTCTTTAGGAAAATGTCTATTCCGGTCCTTTGCCCCTTTTTAAATCATATTATTTGTCTTTTTTTTCTGCTGAGTTGTGTGAGTTCTTTATATATTTTAGATATTAACCCTTTGTCAGATATATGGTTTGCAAATATTTTCTCCTACTCCGTAGGTTGCCTCTTCACTCTGCTGATTGTTTCCTTTGCTATGGAGAAGATTTTTTGTTTGATGGAGTCTCACTTACTTCTTTCACTGCCTCTGCATTTAGTGTCAGATCCAAGAAATCATTTCCAAGACCAATATCAAGGAACTTTTTCTTTATGTTTTCTTCTATTATTATGGTTTCAGGTCTTACATTTATGTCTTTAATCTATTTTGAGTTAATTTTGGGGAGTAGTGTAAGATAGAGGTCCAGTCCACTCTTTTGAATGTAGATACCCAATTTTCCCAACACTGTTTGTTGAAGAGACTATCCTTTTTCTCCATTGTGTGTTCTTGAAACCCTCATCAAAGATTAGTTGACTGTATAAGCATGAGTTTAATTCTGAGCTCTCTATTCTGTTCCATTGGTATATGTGTCTGTTTTTATGCCAGTACCATTGTGTTTTTATTACTATAGCTTTGTAACATGGTCTGAAGTCAGAGAATTGTGATGCCTCCAACTCTGTTCTTTCTCAAGATTGCTTTGGCTATTCGAGGTCTTTTTGTGGTTCTGTAAGAGTTTAGGATTCTGTTGATCTTATGGGCTCACTTGTACCCCATAGGATTTTGTGGGAATGGTACTGTGAGTTCTGGGGCTTGATAAGAAAAGGTGATTTCCATTTATACTTTGCTTGTTGGAGCACTTAGTATTGGAGCCTTGAGCTACCATGTAAGAATTCTGACCACCTTGAAGCTACTGGACAATGAGGAAGCCAGTCATGTAGACAGGCCACATGTAGGCACTTTGGTTGGACTTGTAGTCTTTGAGTCCTCCTAGCTCAGGGACTAGACATGTGAGTGAACAAGACTTCAGATGAATCCAGCTTCTGGCCATCAAGTCACCCCTAGGCTTCAAGTTTTTCCAGCAGAGAGGCTAAACATCATGGAACAGAGAAACTTCTCTTCATTGTGTCCTTTCAAAATCCCTGACTCACAGATTCCATGAGCATAAACATGGCTGTTTTAAGCTGCTAAATTGTATGGTCATTTGTAACAGAGTGTTTAAAATATTTCATAATGTTTTTCCAATTTGTATTTATTTTTAAATTGTATTTATTTTTAATTGACATATAACATTATATTAGTTTTGGGGGTACAATGTAATGATTTCATATTTGTATATATTGCAAAATGATCACCACAGTAAGTTACACCCTCACCATACATAGTTACGAAAAAATTTTTTTCTTGTGATGAGAATTTGTAAGATCTACTCTCTTTGCAACTTTGAACTATGCAATACAGTATAGTTAGCTATAATCACCATGCTTTATATTACACCTGCAGGACTTATTTATTTTTTATAACTGGAAGTTTGTACCTTTTGACCCCCTTCACACATTCTGCACCCTCCCCCACCTCGGGCAACCACCAATGTGTCCTCTGTATCTATGAGCTCTGTTTTGAAAAAATTATTTCATAATCTTTAAGAAATATCATTAAAAGGACCAGTCCTCTTCTCATGCCAGCACCCACAGTTCAGATTTGGGCAAGAGCTAGAATGTACCTCAAGAGTAGATAGCCATGTCATGATGTGATTTGAAGGGTTAATCTCCAAAACCCATCACCCTATTCTGTTGTCTAAAATTCTCCCAATCAAGATTTGTTTGAAAACTTTTACTTCCAAGAGTCCACTATTAAAAAGTAATCATCCTCCAGAAGGCATGGAGGTGGGGGATGAGTAAAGGAGAGCATGTGACCTGGAATCATCCTCACACAGGGCTTCAACTTTGGACTTTTGAAATTATCACCAAATGATTTTCTAGTTACTTGACAAAAAGAAGATATTCCTCATGTAACTTTAAACTTCTGGCTCATCACCAGGCCCACTACCTGTACTGTACCGTGAACTAATTTTTTTTACAAATCTGGCGATTATCTTGTGACTAGTATAATTATATTGTAAAACATTGCCATCTGCAGTGGATCATTTAAATCAGAATTAGGCTGTAGATTATGAGTGACTCATGGTCATCAGCCAAACCCCTAACTGGTGTAGTCTCTGTTACATCAAAAGTCCTGTGACATTATTTAACTGCAAAGATTCCAAACTTTTTTACCAGTCAAAAAGTATATTAACTGTTAACTCTTTATGAACAGATAGAAACAAATTAATGCATGTTTTATTTTTTTAGTTTAAGGTGTAATAATGTGCCATGTAAACATTGAAAATATAGCACAATTTGGGTAACCTGTTTGGTATTTAAAATATATATGTATGGAGAATCTCAGTACCTGGAAAGGGCCTCTGTGAGTCTGGCTCTCTGGGAAGCCCCAGGTGATGCTAAAAGCTATCATTTTAGGAGGTATGGAGGATACAATTTAATGATGAACTTTTACACAGGAATTATCTCTGAAATCCTTCCTACCCTTGAGGTCTACTGAGTGTTTGACCCAATAAAGCCCCCTGGCGGGGAAACATGGGGCCCAGGAGGAAGAAAGACTAGAGATTGAGGTACCTCTTCTAGAATATTCCTCTCTTCAACTTCTGCCTGGAGCGTCTTGAGGGTGGGGGAGCCCCTGGGGCTGGGACAGACTGAATTGGCCTTTCCTGAATGCGGGTGTCCTGACGCAAAATTGAACTCCCCTCTGTGAATCCAAACAGGGTAGCAGCACACAGGGTTACCATGGTTACTGCTCTATTGCACAAGCTCTTGTCTGATGCCAGGAGAAAGTGTGTGCCAGACTGGCCGGCCCATATGCTGCAGCTCTAAGCCAGCCTTCAAAGCTCCCTAATCTGCTTAGCAGTGCTGGCCAGCTGAGGGCTCTGCCGGGCCTGCTGTCCAGGGCCCCAGACACTGCCTGAGGGGCCTCAGCTTGCTGCTGCTGTGGCCATGCCTGCCTCCTTCTGTCCTTGGAGGAACAGCAATTGCTTCCCAAGAGAACAGTTCCATCTTTGAATGGGAGAGAGTGCTCCCAAGAAATGGGGTGGATTGATGATCTCCTGTCCCATCTCTCCACAGCCACCAAGTGGCACGGGGTCTCCCCAGGTTGCTGGGAAGGGGCTGACCTCTGCATACCCTTCTCTCTCCTCTGTGTTCCTCCCCTCACTTCTTTCTTGTCTTCCTGCCTCATTTTGCCCTCCTCCCATCTTTCTCCCCTTCTCTTCTTCTCTTCCTTTTCTGCTAGCTTTCTGCTTCTCCTTTACCTCTTGGGCTTCCCACAACCACCTCCTCATTTGCCTCTTTCATGCCCCACTATTTGATCCTTTACTCTTTTCTCACTTCTTAAAAAAGAAATCTTTCTCCTCTCCTGCTTGCTCTTTTCCTCTCTTCTTTGTTCTCTGATCATTTATTTCTCTCTTCTTCCATTTTGATCTCTTAACTCAGCTTTATCTGCAATTCTTTATCCGGAGGTTGCAAACTGGTGGCTGCTGAGCCAAATTCAGCCCATAACTGGGTTTTATTTGGCCCACAAGGTGGTTTTTTTCACTAATAATTTTTTTTTTTTGCTAACATTAAGCAATCATGAAGTCTCCTTTAAAAAAAAATCTAGATTTCAAACTTTACTTGAAAAACAGAATATCTGGTAAACCTGGCCCACATTCCTACAAGGCAGCAATCAGCCAAGCTGAGGCAGGCTATCTTTAACAAGGCAGGCACTCCGCACTGTGCCACAGGCCCAGTGAGCCTCCTTCCCCCACTGCGTACGCTACCTGGTCGGCCCCAGGAGGTCGAAGGATTTCAGTTCCCTTCTCCCATCCTTCTCTTCTTTCTTCTCATAGCTTCTGTTGGGAGGCAATAAACCCACTGGTTAAGGTGCCAACCTTTGAGGTCACTCAGATCTGGGGTCAAATTTCAGGTTCTCAAGCTGTGTGACCTCAGGCAAATCTCTCAAATTCTCTGAGCCTCACTTTACTCATCTGTAGAATATGGGCATATTGGAGGGCACCAAATGAGATAATGCTTATAAAACACTTAGTACCAGTGTCTTGCACATGGAAGGTCCTCAATGAATGATACTTATTATCTTTCTGCTCTTATTTTTCAAGGTTTTTCAACTTCTCTCCTTTTCTTTTCCTTAGACTGTGCTTTCTCTTTCTCTCCCTTCTGTGTGTGTATTTCTAGGCCCTATTATTCTCCTTACTTTCTACTCTTATTTCCTTTCTTTCTCTTCTCTCCATCTTTAAGCTATTCAAGTATTTACTTCTCCTTCAGTCTTTCTTTCTTCCCAACCCTCTTCCTGGTTCCCCAGCTTTCTCTCCCCATACTGGCATCCCGCACTCCCTCATAGGCTTAGAAATATGAAGTTCCTGGATTATGGAATATTAGAATACATAATTTTAAGATGTTTCTCATTGCTAGGCCTTAAAAGAGATTTACGATGGGTAAAAGGAAGTAAGGGCTGCAAATCTAAAGATCCTCCATGTGAGGCAAGACTGAGAATGATGCATCCCCACTTCTATATTCTTCAGGCCTCAGGACAGTAAGCTCAATACCATAGGCTGAGCTCTTCCCTCTGTGTAAAACAATGCAATTCCGAGGAGCCTTTTAAAATTTTTTATTATGAAATATTTAAGACACGCAAAAGGTGTGTGTACCTTCTTGTTTAACCACCACCCAGCTTAAGAAATCAAATACTACCAGTGCAGTTTGAGACCCCTGTGTGCCTTTTTCTGACCACACGCCCTCCTTTGCCTTCAGAGGCACCATGCTAAATTGGGTAAGTATCATTCCATGCATTTCTTTATTCTCTTACAACATATGTGTGTAGCAGAGGGAACCCTCTTGAGGGTCTTGCCAACTCCCTGGTAGCAGCTTCACACCACTTAGGCAGAGGTGACAGAGGAGGTTTTGTTGATTCTTTGGGGCAGACAGCTTTCAGCTTCACACAGTTTAGATGCTGTTAGGCGGCAACAGTTAGCAGAGAGCACAGTGGTTAAGAGCAAGGACACTGCAACCACGCTGACTGGGTCTGAATCCCAGTGCTGCATTTCCTGGCTGTGAAACCTTGTAGAGTCTTTACAACAGTACCCAGAACATAGTAAGTGCTCCATAAATGTGAGCTTTTGATTGGTAATGGTGAAGGACACCTATTAGGTAATGAAGGTGGAAAACTTCTTACTTTGACATCAACAAAAAGAGGCTTCTGCTAAATATTGAGTGGTCTCCAGGATCCCAAATGGGAGGAGACACTTCATGGATCTGGGTGAAACTGACCCAGAGTAAGAGTAATCTGGGGCCTGCCTTACTCCAAGTGGTTCCTTACAATGGTGTTTAATTCTTGCAAAGAATCTCTGCAGACCCCTTCAAATTTCCTTCTAAGCATACATTGTTGACAAGGGCCTGGAGATTGTGCTGTAAAAAGTTGATGCTGCGATAATGTCAATGCAATGATAACAAAGCAAGCTGTAATCCACCACGCTCTCTTACAAAAAAAGAGGTTTGATTCTGGGATCCTGGAAGTCTGGTGGTGCCACTGATGCACATGGGAAAGCTGATGCAGGAAAGCAATTTAGACTGAAGAAAACTGTAAGTTTAGAAACATTGAGCTGAAAATGATGATGGCCTATATAAATGGAAACACTCTCTAAGCAGCCCTGTAAAAGTAGGAAGGCAATTGCTCCATTTGCTAACTGAGGAAATGAAGGTTCAGACAAGTGAAGTCATTTGCTCAAAATAAAGAGCAATGGTTCTTCAATTTTAGACTGCATTAACTGGTCTTGACAGGGCTCAGGAATCTGCATTTTAAATACTATTTCAAGTGCCTGTTACAGGTGCTCCTTGTACAGAGCACACTTAGAAAATTGCTGATACATGCTGTGAGGGAGGGAGTTTTATGTGGAGAAGAAGGTAGAGTCCTGGATGATGCAGAAAAGGAGATCACACAAACAGTCTGGCCTCCTCACAAATGTTTGCAGAGAAGCAACCCAGCCCAACCAGGCCCTGGGTTGATCAGTGAGTCCATTCTAATCCAGTCCTCTAGTTCAGTCCTCTCTGCTCTGACTACTAATAGATACATGTTTCTTTGCACTGTTATGTTAGCATCTCATGTTTGGTTGTGGATATCTGGCTTGGGGGATATGGGGAGTAATCAGTACTGGAGCACAGGGGAGCATTTGGTGTGTCGAGATAGGGCAAACTGAGATGGAGACAGAGATGAGGGCCCTGAGTTGTGTATTGAGGTTTCACAGTACTACATGAGTTGAGCCTGCTACTTTGAGAGACATTGGTCTTGGACATGGGGCAAGAGATCCATACTACAGGTATACATTTCAGAGTTATTAGTACAGATGATTAATTATACCTCCACTACATGAAGTGAAATGATTCAGCAACTGTGCTGTTTATTTGTCAGTATAGACAAGTGATCTGGACAATTCAGGCCATCCACAATGACTGCATGAACTACATGACTGCCAACTCACCATCTCACTTTGGACTATTATAAACATGGTTCCAGTTACCACTTGGGAAACTTGCCTTGGGAAAGAGTAAGTGAAAAGTGAAAAGATCCAGATAAAGCGAGCTGTGCTTGAAGAGCCATGGAACTGAGGACTGCTGTGAGATTGTAAAATCAAAGGAACATTTGGCCAAAAAGAGGCATCGACTTGGGGAGAACAGCTTGAAGCTGTTTAAATTTCTGGAGGGACCAATAAAAACCAACTGACTCCTCCTCTTCCCTATAATCCACAAACAAGGGATTACTACATGAAACCAATGGCAAATGGACATGGAACAAGTGAAATGGATCATGTGTTCCTGTAGTATGTCACCCTTTTGTGAAAGTCACTGTGCAAGAAGCGGTAAACAGAAATTTTGAGACCACACTTGAAAAGTGGATGGGTTAACTTCATAATCAGCTTTAATAACATTTGCATCTTTGGCCTAAGTTAGGGAGAATTCATCTTCGTACTTCAAGTTCTAAGCCTAACTTGGTGGCAGTGGTGGGGTGGGGCAGGGGGGTGGTACAGCTTCAAGAAAGATTGATGTCTCCCGAGAAGAGCAATATACAATTAACACGCACTGTGGGTTTTCTTTGGCTGGTTTGGATCAGCATACAGGAGGCTGGATCCATTTGGCTCTTACTTCTCTTGGAGCCTTTTTTTTAGCTTTGCCGAACTCATGATTCATAGAATGATAGTGCCACACAATTCAGACTTGGAAGCATTGTTAAAGAGGACCTAGTTCAACCCTGTCATTTTTCAGAGTTAGGAAATGACTTGCTTAATGTCACAAACCTAGTTATGTGCATGGACAAAGGTAGAAATGTAGTTAAACTAGTTATTTGGTGTGGTACAGATAAAATACTCAGCTGCTTGTCTGAATTTACAAGATCAGTGGTTTTCAACACGGGCTGCAGGAGTGGTATTCAAAATATTTAATAATGGGTACAGTACTGGGCCCTGACTAATTAGAATGGAATCTGGCTAAATGCTGAAGTAGGGTTCTGGAGGACTCCTGCGGGGCCAGGCAGTAACCAGTTAGTTACTGATTGTGGGGCAGTCTTGGGGTTCTGGGCTGGAAGAGATGAGGTGTCCAAGACCCTTGGGTCTCAGGACATTTACCAACTTCATTGAAAGTATCTTTCAATAGCTTCCCAACTAGTATGGCTATACCAGTGAATCTACCTTGTTTGGCCTGTACACTAGAATCATCTGGGGAGCCTTTAAAAATATCAGTGCCTGTGTAATCTTAATGTGCCATAAGGCTAAGAACCATGGCACTAGATGCTCTGGCATCTAGTTCTGGAGGTTTTGGAGACCTAAGTCATTTTAAGCTGATCTCACAACGATCACTCAGGAACATAGTTATGATGAGAACTTGTGATCAAGCCTGTTGGACTTCTTTTAGAATGTCTGAACTTAACTTTGGTTCCTAAACAAGCATATCATGGCTTCTCTGGGAAGGCCCTGATGACACTGCCTGGGCCTCACTTTCTGTACAAACTGTCTCTACAGTAAACTGAGGTCATCATATTTGGTCTGATATAAAGTAAGACAAAAACCCACACACAAGGCCATCTTCAGCTGGACAAGCCAGAATGAATGCCTGTGTGTCTATTGCAATTTCCCCCATGCTGTGAGCTCATGTTTTTGCAAGTAATGGACCTGAAAGCTAATCTTTTTCAGTGGGAGCTACGGAGGAGTTTTGGAGCCTGGGATGGGAGTTACCATCAGATGGAGTAGGGCCCTTGAAGAAGTCCAGTGACCCAACTGACTATATCCCTTAACAGAGGACAGCCTGAAATGGAGTTAGGGGTGGAGGTGGGAGCTACTGGACACAGAGTGGTAGACAAGAAGTGTGAGGGGAGAAGGGGATATAAGGTACTTATTGAGGGACCACAGCAACCTACAGTTTTCTTCTAACATTTTCTTACCAATATTTTAAAGCTTACAGAATAGTTGAAAGAATTTTAGAGTGAACACCCACAAGTCAAACACCTAGATTCTACAGCATACATTGTCTTGTATTTTGCATTATCTCACCCTTCATCTCCCTGTTCTTCTATCCACCTTCATCATCTATCTTAATAGTTTGATACATGTCAAAGTAAATTGCAAATGACAATAAACTTCTCCCTAGATACTTCAACATGCCTATCATGAACTAAAATTCAGAATTGGTTTCTGATACTTCTTTCTTTTGAGATTAAAGTTACATCAAATGAAATGCATACATCTTAACTGAACCACTAGTGAGCTATGAAAAATTGAAACACGTGTGCAACCCAAAGCCCTTTCAAGATACAGAACATTGCAATCATTTCAGAAAGTGCTTCACGCCTTCTTCCATTCAGTGTCCACCCTTATTCCTGCCTCATGCAACCACTGTTTTTTCTTTTCACTGTAGATTAATTTTACCTTTTCTAGCAATTTATATAAATGGACTCATCTCATTTATATTCTTTTGTATAAGGGTTCTTTTATTTAGCATAATATTTGTAAGATTCACCCATGCTGAAATGTGTATCAATTATTCATTCCTTTTTATTGCTGAGTAGTATAACATTGTGTGACTATATCATAGTTTTATATTTTGGGGGTGATTTGATTTATTTGTATTTTTAATTGAAGTATAGTTGATATACAATATTATATTGGTTTCAAGTGTACAACATGAGTGACTTGACAGTTATCTACATTATTAGATGCTCACCCCAACTAGTGCAGATACCATCTGTCAACAAAGAAAGATGTTCCAGAACTATTGACTCTATTCTCTATGCTGTACTTTCATAACCATGACTAATTTATATTATGACTGAGATTTTTGGCCTCTTTATTCCCTTCACCTATTTCACCCACAAACCCCACTCCCTCCCTTGAGGTAAACACCAGTCACTTCTCAGAGTTTCTGAGTCTATTGCTACTTTATTTGTTTTCTTTTGTTTTTAATTCCACGTGTAAGTGAAATCATATGATACTTGTCTTTCTCTGCCTGGCTTATTCCACTTAGCATAGCGCCCTCTAGGTCCATCCATGTTGTCACAAATGGCAAACTTCCTTTCTTTTATGACTGAGTAATATTCCATTGTATACATGTATCACACCTTCTTTATCCATTCATCTATTGATAGACACTTTGGTTGCTTCCCTATCTTAGCTATTGTAAATAATGCAGCAATAAACATAAGGGTGCATATATCTTTTTGAATCAGAGATTTTGTTTTCTTTGAGCAAATTCCTAGAAGTGGAATTACTGGATCAAATGGTATTTCTATTTTTTTATTTTTTGGAAGCCTCCATAGAGCTTTCCATAGTGGCTGCACCAATTTGCACCCCTAACAACAGTGAAGGAGGTTCCCTTTTCTCCACATCCTCATCAGCACTTATTTTTTTCTGGTCATTTGGATACTGGCCATTCTGACTGGTGTGAGGTGATATCTCATTGTAGGTTTGACCTGTATTTCTTGGATGACTAGTGATGTGTAGCATCTATTCATGTGCCTGTTGGCTATGTGTAGGTCTTTGGAAAAAATGTTGATTCAAGTCCTCAGTCCATTTTTTAACTGGTTTTCTTTTATGATGTTGAGTCATGTAAATTCTTTATTATTTTGCATGTTAGCCCCTTATTGGATATATCATTTGCAAATATATTTTCCCATACCATAGGTTGCCTTTTCATTTTCTTGATGGTTTCTTTTGCTTTTTAATTTCATATGGTCCCACTTGTTTATTTTTGCTTTTGTTTCTCTTGTCCAGGGAAATGTATCCAGAAAAAAATTACTCATGTTTTATGTTGAAGAGATTTTTGCCTATGTTTTTTCCTAGGAGTTTTATAGTTTCATTTGTTATATTAAGGTCTTTAGTCCATGTCAGATTTACCTTTCTGCATGGTGTTAGACAGGAATTCAGTTTCATTCTCTTGCATGTTGCTGTCCAGTTATCAAAACACCATTGACAAGACTGTCTTTTCCCCATTGTATATTCTTGCCTCCTTTCTCATATATTAATTGACCATAGATGCATGGGTTTATTTCTGGGCTCGCTGTTTTGTTCCATTGATCTATGTGTTTGTTCTTATGCCAGTACCATACTGTTTTAATCACTACAGCTTTGTAGTATAGCTTGAAGTCAGGGAGTGAGATACCCCCAGCTTTGTTCTTTTTCAAGGTTGCTTTGGCTATTTAGGGTCTTTTTGTGGTCCCATATAAATTTTAACATTATTTCATTGAAATAATGTTCATTGAAAATGCTGTTGGTATTTTGATAGGTATTACATTGAATCTGTAAATTGCTTTGGGCAGAATGGCCACTTTGGTAATATTAATTCTTCCTACCCATGAGTTGGGATAGATTTCCATTTATTTGTGTCTTCTTCAATTTCTTACATCAGGGTCATATAGTTTTCAGAGTACAGGCCTTTCATCATCTTGGTTAGGTTTATTCCTAAGTATTTTATTCCTTTTGAGGCAATTGTAAATGGAATTGTTTTCTCGATTCCTCTTTCTGCTAGTTTATTATTAGTATATAGGAATGCAACCAATTTCTGTATATTGATTTTGTATCCTGTAACTTTGCTGAATCCAGTTATTAGTTCTAATAGTTTTCTGGTGGAGTCTTTAGGGTTTTCTCTATACAGTATGTCATCTGCAAATAATGATAGTTTTACTTCTTTCTTGCTAATTTGGACGCACTTTTGTCTCTTTTTCTTGTCTCATTGCTGTAGCTATGACTTCCAGAACTATGTTGAGTAAGTGGTAAGAGTGGGGAATTCTTGTCTTGTTCCTGATCTTAGAGGAAAAGCTTTCAGCTTTTCACTGTTGAGTATAATATGAGCTGTGGATTTGTCATATATGGCCTTTATATGGTGAGGTATGCTTCCTCTATACCCATTTTGTTAAAAGAGTTCTTATCATGAATGGTTGTTGAATTTTGTCAAATGCTTTTTCAGTATCTATTGAGATGAGCATATGTTTTTTTATCCTTCCTTTTGTTAATGTGGTATATCACATTGATTGATTTACAAATATTGTACCATCTTTGCATTCCTGAAATAAATCCCACTTGTAAATGATCCTTTTGCTATATTTTTAAATTTAGTTTGCTAATATTTTATTGAGGATTTTTGCATAGATGTTGTATTGGTCTTTAATTCTCTTTTTTATATTGTATACTTTTGGTATTAGAGTGATGTTGGCCTCATAGAATGAGTTTGTAAGTATTCCATCCTCTTCTATTTTGTGGAATACTTGAGGAAGGATAGGTATTAGCTCTTTAAATGTTTGGTAGAATTCACCTGTGAAACCATCTAGTACTGGCATTTTTTTGGTGGGAGTTTTTTTTATTACCAATTCAATTTTATTACCAATAATTGATCTGTTCAGATTTTCTGTTTCTTCCTGGGTCAGTTTTGGAAGATTGTACATTTCTAGGAATTTGTCCATTTCTTCTAGATTGTCCAATTTATTGGCATATAATTTTTTGTAGAATTCTCTTATAATTCTTTGAATTTCTGTGGTGTCAGTTGTAACTTCTCTTTTTCCATTTCTTTATTTGTGTGCTCTCTCTTTTTTCTTAATAACGATCTTCTTGAAGGACCAGCTCGTGGCTTCATTGATTTTTTCTATTGTTTTCTTATTCTCTATTCTATTTATTTCTTCTCTGATCTTTATTATATTCCTCCTTCTACTAACCATGGGGTTTGTTTGTTCTTCTTTTTCTAGTTCCTTTAGTTGTGAGGTTGGATTGTTTATTTGGAATTGTTATTCTTTCTTGAGGTAGTCCTCTACTGTTATGTACTTACCTCTTAGAACTGCTTTTGCTGCATTCCACATATTTTGAACTGGTGTGTTTCTGTTTTCATTTGTCTCCATGCATTGTTTGTTTTCCTCTTTGATTTTTTCATTGATCCATTGATTATTTAGAAGCATGTTGTTTAGCCTCCATGTGTTTATGGGTGTTTTTGGTGTTCCTCATGTAATTATTTGGTAGTTTCATGCCATTTTTGTCTGAAAAGATGCTTGACACAATTTCCATCTTCTTGAATTTATTGAGGCTTTTTCATGTTCTAATATGTGATGTATTCTGGAAAATGTTCCCTGTGCACTTGAGAAAAATGTATATTCTGCTGTTTTGGGGTAGAACGTTCTGCATATATGTGTTAAGTCCATCTGGTCTAATGTGTCATTCAACAGCACTGTTTCCTTATTTATTTCTCTCAGGATGATCTATCCATTAATGTAAGGAGGGTGTTAAAATCCCCTAATATTATTGTGTTCCAATCTATTTCTTCCTTTAGTCTCTTAGTATTTGCTTTATATATTTAGGTGCTCCTATACTGGGTGAATAGATATTTCTAATTGTTATATCCTCTTGTTGGATTGATCCCTTTATCATTATGTAATGTCCTTCTCTGTCTCTTGTTACTTTCTTTGTTTTGAAATCTATTTTGTCTGATAATACATATTACTGCTCCTGCTTTTTTCTCACTTTTATTTGCATGAAATATCTTTTTCCATCCCTTCACTTTCAATCTATGTATGTCTTTAGGTCTGAAATTAGACTTTTGTAGGCAGCATATAAATGGATCTTCTTTCTTTATCCTTTCAGGCACCCTATGTCTTTTGATTATTGCACTTAGTCCATTTACATTTAAGGTAGTTATTGATAGGTATGTACTTATTGCCATTTTCTTAACTATTTTCTGGTTGTTTTTGTTGTTCCTCTCTGTTCCTTTCTTCCCCCCTTATACTCTTCTCTTGTGTATAAGGTTCTTTCTCTTGATGGTTTTCATTAGTGTTATGCCTGGATTGATTTCTTTTTATTTTTTGTATATCTATCATAGGCTTTAGGTTTCTGGTTACCATACAGTACATATATCATTTCCTAAATATATAATAGTCTATACTAAGTTGATCATCACTTGATTTTGACATTCTAAAAGTGTTATGACTTTATTCTTCTTCCTACTCCACACTTTATGTATAAGATGTCATAATCTGATCATACACCATGATCAAGTGGGATTCATCTCTG
This sequence comes from Manis javanica, assembly GCF_040802235.1. Lineage (NCBI taxonomy): Eukaryota > Metazoa > Chordata > Mammalia > Pholidota > Manidae > Manis > Manis javanica. The sequence continues at coordinate 101,603,761 of NC_133174.1, read as the reverse complement.
GGATGAAAGGATGGTACAACATTCGAAAATCCATCAACATCCTCCACCACATCAACAAAAAGAAGGACAAAAACCACATGATCATCTCCATAGATGCTGAAAAAGCAACTCACAAAATTCAACATCCATTTATGATAAAAACTCTCAACAAAATGGGTATAGAGGGCAAGTACCACAACACAATAAAGGCCATATATGACAAATCCACAGCCAACATCATACTTAACAGTGAGAAGCTGAAAGCTTTTCCTCTAAGATGAGGAACAAGACAGGGATGCCCACTCTCCCCACTTTTATTCAACATAGTACTGGAGGTCCTAGCCACGGCACTCAGACAAAACAGAATTCAAGGCATCCAGATTGGTAAAGAAGAAGTCAAACTGTAACTGTTTGCAGATGACGTGATATTGTACATAAAAAAAACCTAAAGAATCCACTACAAACTACTAGAACTAATATTTGAATTCACCGAAGTAGTGGGATACAAAATTAATACACAGAAATCTGTTGCTTTCCTATACACTAACAATGAACTAGCAGAAAGAGTAATCAGGAAAACAATTGCATTCACAAGTGCGTCAGAAAGAATAAAATACCTAGGATTAAACCTAACCAAGGAAGTGAAAGACCTATACCCTGAAAACTACAAGACACTCCTAAGAGAAATTAAAGAGGATGCTAATAAATGGAAACTCATCCCATGCTCTTGGCTAGGAAGAATTAATATTGTCAAAATGGCCATCCTGCCTAAAGCAATCTACAGATTCAATGCAATATCCCTATCAAAATACCGACAGCATTCTTTAGCGAACTGGAACAAATAGTTCTAAAATTCATATAGAACCACAAAAGACCCCGAATAGCCAAAGCAATCCTGAGAAGGAGGAATAAAGCAGAGGGAATCTCATTTCCCACCTTCAAGCTCTACTACAAAGCCATAGAAATCAAGACAATTTGGTACTGGCACAAGAACAGACCCATAGACCAGTGGAACAGAAAAGAGAGTCCAGATAATAACCCATGCATATCTGGTCAATTAATATACGATAAAGGAGCCATGGATATACAATGGGGAAATGACAGCCTCTTCAACAGCTGGTGTTGGCAAAACTGGACAGCTACATATAAGAGAATGAAACTGGATTACTGTCTAACTCCATACACAAAAGTAAATTTGAAATGGATCAATGACGTGAATGTAAGTCATAAAACCATAAAACTCTTATAAGAAAATATAGGCAAAACTCTCTTGAATATAAACATGAGCAACTTCTTCATGAACATATCTCCCCAGGCAAGGGAAACAAAAGCAGAAATGAGCAAGTGGGACTATATCAGATTAAAAAGCTTCTGTACAGCAAAGGACACCATCAATAGAACAAAAAGGCATCCTACAGTATGGGAGAATATATTCATAAATGACATATCCAATAAGGGCTTGACATCCAAAATATACAAAGAGCTCACGCACCTCAACAAACAAAAAGCAAATAATCCAATTAAAAAATGGTCAGAGATGCTGAACAGACAATTCTCCAAAGAAGAAATTCAGATGGCCAACAGGCACATGAAAAGATGCTCCACATCGCTAATCATCAGAGAAATGCAAATTAAAACCACAATGAGATATCACCTCACAGCAGTTAGGATGGCCACCATCCAAAAGACAAACAACAACAAATGTTGGTGAGGATGTGGAGAAAGAGGAACCCTCCTACACTGCTGGTGGGAATGTAAATTAGTTCAACCATTGTGGAAAACAGTATGGAGGTTCCTCAAAAAACTCAAAATAGAAATGCCATTTGACTCTGGAACTCTACTCCTAGGAATTTACCCCAAGAAAACAACTTGTAAGATTCAAAAGACATATGCACCCCTATGTTTATCACAACACTATTTACAATAGCCAAGAAATGGAACCAACCTAAGTGTCCATCAGTAGATGAATGGATAAAGAAGATGTGGTACATATGCACAATGGAATATTATTCAGATATAAGGAAACAAATCCTACCATTTGCAACAACATGGATGGAGCTAGAGGGTCTTATGTTCAGTGAAATAAGCCAGGTGGAGAAAGACAAGTATCCGATGATTTCACTCATTTGTGGAGTATAAAAGCAAAGCAAAAACTGAAGGGGAAAAAACAGTAGCAGACTCACAGAACCCAAGAATGGACTAACAGTTACCAAAGGGAAAGGGATTGGGGAGGATGGGTGGGAAGGGAGGGATAAGGGGGGGAAAGGGGCATAACAATTAACACACATAATGTAGGGGGGTGGCATGGGGAAGGCAGAACAGCACAGAGAAGACAAGTAGTGATTCTACAGCATCTCACTATGCTGATGGACAGTGACTGTCATGGGGTATGTGGTGGGGACTTGATAATGGGGGGAATCTAGTAACCACAGTGTTGTTCATGTAAGTGTATATTAATCATACCAAAAAAACCAAATTAAAAATAAATAAATAAATAAAATTTTAAAAATAGAATCACTTCTGTATTTAGGGAGATCCTGTAGCACTTGGACTTTTTGTTGCAAATATAAGAAAAACAAATTACCAACAAATATATGAACAATAATTTTATATCATTATTAATTTTAAAAATATAATGAATACCATTTTACTTTGTGTATTGGCAAAGATTTAGAAAAAATATATAGCATTGACTAAGCTGGGCTTGTGAGACCTGACCATCAATCCCTTGGAAGTCTTTTGTCTCCATTAGATTTCTTGACACTGTCCTCCACTTATGTCCCTGTCAATTCCTGCACAATCTTCTTTATTGGCTCTTTTTCCTCAGTACTCTGCCCTGGCCACATTTCCACCTTGCTAAGCTTCTGTTCTCAGCCCTCTCCTCTTCTTTCTATGACTGTCCCTAGATGATTTCTTCTTCACTTAATTCAGCTCTTTTCTCTACATTAATCATACAAAAATTTTTATATCCAACCATGACCTCTTTCCAAATGTTCAAATCAATGTTTCCAATATCTACTCCAAATTTTCATCTCTACCTCTGGCAGACACCTTCATTAAAACATGTCTAAAATTAAATCTCATCCATTTGTTTCCTCCAGCCAACTTCTCCTTATTTCCTATTTCTATTCATAGTAAAATGTATCTTATTTCTTAGAGTATAACTTCCTTCAAATATTTATAGAGCATCTGTATGTGCCAGGCACAGTGCTGGGCCCTAACTCTTGTACTCTCTAGTCTCCTTCCCTGTATTAATTCTATTATTAAAATCTTGTGAACTTTCCTTTATGATAACCTCTCAAATTTATTACTTCCTTTTCAATCCTGTTGCCATCTTAATTCCTAGTCTCTCCAGCAGGTCTTTTACATCCCATCTGTACCCTCATCACATTCTTTATTCCCCATATCTGAGCAAGGTGAACTGCCCTAAAACAGCTCTGATCATCTCACTTCCTCCCACACAAGCCATCTTCGACAGCATTTCACAAATGAAGAAAAATCCAGCTCTTCAGCCAACACTGATGGCCCTTAAATCATATCTCTCAATAATCTCTACTGTCTATCCAACAATCCATGAACAGACCTGCATATTTGGCTTGCCTTCTTCTTTTTGTATCTTCATACTGTATACATATTATTAAGATATACCTTACATACATTAAAATGAAGAGAGTTTAAGTGTACAGTTTGATGAGTTTTCACAAATGTGCATACTCATGAAACTCATACCCCTGAAATAAAGATGGAGAATATTTCCAGTATCCAGAAAGTTCCCTTGGGCCCTTTTTCAATCAACCCCAGCTCTAGTCTCAGGTAAATGCTGTTCTGATTCTGCCAACATAGTTTAGTTTTGCCTTTTCTTGAATTGCCTAGTCTATAAATAGAATCACATATAATAGACTCTTTTTGTCTGGCTTCTTTAAAGATAACATCTATAGAATTTAAAAAAAAAAGATGTCATAATCTACATTTTCTGTATATCCCTTAACTAATTTTGTGTATAGTTGATTTTACTACTTTTGTTTCTCAAACTTCATACTTGCTTTGTAAGTCATTGATGTATTTATTACCTTTACTGTAAGTTTATTTTCACTGATGAAAAACATTTTGACTTAAGAACATTTCCATCTAAAGAAGTCCCTTTAACTTATCCTGTAAGGCCAGTTTAGTGGTGGTGAACTATTTTAATCTTCATTTATCTGGGAAACTTTTCATCTCTCCTCCAGTTCTGAATAATAACCTTGCTGGGTAGAGAATTTTTGGTTGTAGGTTTTTCCCTTTCAATACTTTGAATATTTCATGCCACTTCCTTCGGCCTGTAAAGTTTCTGCTGAGAAATCTGCTGATACAGAGATTATGGAGTTTCCCTTATAGGTAACTGTCTGCCTCTCTCTTGCTGCTTTTAAGAGTCTCTCTTGATTCCTTAATCTTTGCAATTTAATTACTATGGGTCTCGGTGTTGTCTTTCTGGTGTTCATCTTGTTAGGGGGTCTCTGGCCTTCCAGGACCTAGATGTCTCTTTCCTTCCCCAGACTTGGGAAGCTGTCAACTTTTATTTCTTCAAATGGACTTTCTACCCCTTTGTCTCTCTCTTCTCTTTCTGGGGTCCCTATTATACAAATATTGTTTCATTTGAAGTTGTTACACAATTCTCTTAGCATCTTCTCATTTTTAGAGATTCTTTTTTTCCTGTTTCTCAGCTTAGTTACTCTGCAATTCTCTGTCTTTCATAACACTGATTCATTCTTCTGCCTTCCACAATCTGCTATTCATTCCCTCTATTGTATTTTTTATTTTGTTTATTGTATTCTCCAGCTCTGAGTGGCTCTTTTTCATATTTTCTATCTCTGTGTTGATATTCTCTTTGAGCTCCAGAAGTGATATCCCCATGTGAGTGAGCATCTTTATGAATGTTACTTTGAACTTTTTATCAGGAACATTGCTAATCTCCATTTCATTTAGCCCCTTCTGTGGCATTTTATCTTGTTCTTTTGTTTGGAATATATTCTCTGCCTCCTCATTTTTGTCTGGGTCTCTGTGTTTCTTCCTTTGTATTAAATAGATCAGCTATGTCAGCTATGCCTCCTGGTCTCTAAAGTAATGGCTTTATAAAGTTGGCATCCTGTGGTGCCCAGAATCTCAAGACCCTTTGCTTACCAGAGCATGATTCTATTTTACAGCTGAGCCACTGTTGCAGTTTGTGGGCTGTGGGCAGGGCCCACCTTTCTGCCTGTCTGCCAGCAATGGCTGATCCTCACAACTAGCCTCTGAATGCCATTTGTGTGACATGAGGGGTTGCTGCTGGGATTCATTCTGAGTAGGGACAGTCAGCAATGCTGGACCACTTCTGTGCTGGGCAGGGGACCTACACAGAGGGGTCCTGGGGTTGAGCCAGCGGGGCGGGTGCAGAGTTTCAGAGCTGGTTCCCATAAGTGTCTCGCCAGTTGTATCAAGGGGGAGGGGAAGCTGTGAAAGTTTCAACAGTCCTCCACCTGCCAGTCAGCAAATTTGGATGCTTCTGGGCCTAGTGGGTGGAGCAGGTGTGCACGGGATCGCCGACACAAGGGCTGAGCCACCAGTGAGGCAGATGGAGAATTTCAGATCTGGCTACCACAAGTGCCTGACCAGTTTGGCTGAGGGAAAGCTGGGAAAGTGTCAACTGCCTGCCTTTTCTCCTCCAGAGAGAGCTCTTTCCGACCCCCATGCCTCTGGCACACTTCTCACCGCTGGCAAATCTTCAAACTACCACCTCTTGCTGGGTCTCAATGGGACCTTCTTTAGGTCATTTTCAGGGTTAGTTGTATTTGCTAGAGTTGCTTCCTCAGTCTGTATGTGAGAGTTTCCACCTCACCATCCTACTCCACCATCTTCCTGTCTGTATCACAGTTTTTCATCCATTCACCTATTAATGAACACATCAGCTATTTCCAATTTGGAGATATTATGAATAAAGGTACTAGAAGCATTAATATACAAGTTTTTGTGTGTAATTGTGGTTTCATTTCTCTTGGGAAAATACGAATGAATAGAATTCTTAGGTACTAGGGTTGCTATATATTTAGTTTTATAAATAACTACAAGACATTTTTCCATTTCTTAAGTGATTATACCATTTTCAACTTCTACCAAAAATGTATGCAAGTTGTGCTACATTCTTGCTGACATTAGTGTTGTCAATCTATTTAATTTTATCTGTTCCTATGGATGTGTAGTGGAATCTCATTGTGATTTCAATTTGCAATTCCCTGTGACTAATGGTGTTGACTATATATTCATGTACTTTTTGGCCATTCACATATCTTATTTTGTGAAAATTCTGTTCAAATAGTTTGCCCATTTCTATTGGATTGTCTTTATCCTGGATACCATTCCTTTGCCAGATACATGCTTTGTTATTATTTTCTCCTAGTATGTAGCTTATGTATTCATTTGTGTAATGGTGTCTTTTGATAAAGGGATGTTTTAAATTTTGATGAAATTTAGTATAGCAATTTTAAAATTATCTAGTTACTTCTATCTGTGTCCTATCTAAGAAACTTTTGCCTACCCCCAGGTGGGATATACTTCTGTGTTTCATGGCTTATACTCTTATATTAGATATATGATCCTACTCAAATTAATTTTTGTGCATGACTTGAGATAGGGATGGAGGTCCATTTTTTTCTATTTGGATATCCAGTTTTCCATCATCATTTATTAAAGAGACTTTACTTTCCCCCATTAGATCATGTTGGGACCTTTGTCAAAAATCAAATAACTGTATAAGTGTGAGTCTATTTCTAGGCTCCTTATTTTGTTCTATTGCTCTATTTGTCAGTTCTTATGTCAGTACCATATAGTCTTGATTATCATAGTTTTACAGTAAATATTGAAGTCTAATAAAGTAGATTTTCTGACTTTGTTCTTTTAAAGATTGCTTTGGATATCTAGGTCCTTTGCATTTTGAAATAAATTTTAGGATTAGCTTGTACATTTCTACAAAATGCCAGATAGGATTCTACAAAATGCCAGTTTGGTGTATCAATAAATGTTTTTGAGAATTCTATTCTAAATTAAAATCTGTTTATTGGCACTTTAGTTATACTTTGTTGAATCATACTTTTAGTTTCTCTAGGGATTAAAATATACATCCTTAACTTTTCATTGTCTAGAGTTAATTTTTTACCTTTTCACATAAAATATAGAACCCTTTAAGCTGTTTAAGTCACTTTACCTCCCTTCCCATCTATGTGTTATAGTTGTCAAATACATTATAAATACATACATTTTAAATCCCACATGGCGATGTTATAGTTTACACTTTAAACAACTGTATGCTTTTAAAAGAAATTATGAGGCAAGTAGCTTTTATATTTATGAGATATTTACCATTTCTGATACTCTTCATTCCTTCCTGAAGATACCAGTTTTCATCTGGTATCATTTCCCTTCAACCTTTATCATTTCTTATAGCACATAACGTCTCTCAGTTTTCTTCTATGTAAAACTATTTTCATTTCACTTTTATTCTTGACAGATTATTTCTCTGGATATAGAATTCTAGGTTAAGAGGTTGTTTTTTCCCTTTTAGCACTTTAGAGATATTACTCCACTCTATTTTGATACTCCCTTTATTTCTCCTAGTTCCAACATCTGGAGCATTTCTAGATTATTTGAATCATTGTTCCCATATAAAATGTATCATTTTCTCTGTTTTCAAAAATTTGTTTTTATCTTTAGTTTTCATCAGTTTGACCATGATTTGCCTAGACATGTCTTTCTTTGTATTTATTCTGCTTGGGATTCAGTGAGGTTCCTGAATGTGTAAATGTACATGTTTCACCAATTTTGGGATATTTTCAGCCATTATTTCTTCAAAAAGTATTTTTTTATTGTTTCAGTCTCTCCTTTCTCTCAGGAACTCCAATTACACATGTTAAACCTTTTGATAATGCCCCACTGTTCCCTGAGGCTATGTGTTTTTTCCCCCCATTTTTTTTTTCTTCAGAGTAGATAGTTTCTATATATCTATCTTTGATTTCACTGGCTCCTACCTTTGTCACCTTCATTTTGCTATTAAGCCCATTTAGTAGTTTTACATTTTCAGATATTATATTCTTAAGTTTTAAAATATTCATCTATTTCATTTTTATAGTTTTGACTTTTTCTGCTGAGATTCCCAATCTTTACTTTCATTTTAGGCATTTTTTTTCATTAGCATAGTTACAAGAGCTACTTAAAAACCCTTGCCTGCTAATTCCAACATGAGTCACTACAGAGTCACTACTTTTTTCTCTAGATAATGGGTCATATTTTCCTGATACTTCATCTATCAGTCACATAGTTTTGGATTGCAAGCTGGGCCTCATGAATATTATGTTGTGGGAATTCTGGGTAATGTTATATTTCCTTGAAGAATGTTCGTATTTATTTTTGTTTTAGCAGGAAATTAAATTGGTTGGACTCACACTACAAACTCTGACTCCTGGGTGGCAGCTTGATCTCAGATTGATTCTTTTATCCTTAGCTGCACTTCTTAGAGTCTGCTCTGTACCTCTAAAGTTCAGAAGTCAGCAGAGATTTGGGAAGAATTTATATAATGGAATTTGTCCCTTCTCCTCTTTACTGCTTTCCTTTCTGTGTCTTTCCTCACCTCCTAACAGCTGTGGTTGCCCCAAACCCTATTCTGTGGTTACTCAATCCATGTGGCAAGGATAGGGCCTGCCCTTAGGCAAGAAACTAAAAAAGGAAACTTATTCTGCCATTTTCTTTGACCAAGTGTTGACTCCCTTCCAGAATCTGCCTGCTTTCTGTTGTGTTCCAGTCTCTTGAAGTTGTTTTTCAAAATTTTTCCAGAGTTTATATTTTTTACCTGCAGGACGGTTGGTCCAAATGGCCCTTAGATGGCCATTACCAGAAGTACAGCTCATTAGTTTCTTCTAAAATTTTTTAAAGTACATAAATAATACATGGCTATATTCTTTATTCTCCTTATTAAAATTTCAAATCATATAGACAGAGTAAAGTTCCCTCTTGGCCCACCTCACATCACTCCACAGCCCCAAGTTAACCACCATTATCAGTTTGATATACATCCCTCCAAATCTTTCTTTATGAAATAAAATACATATGTATATACACCAATATAAAATTTGGGGAGTTCTACTTATGCAAATGAGATAGAAGGTTTATACAAAGGTTAAAAGTATAGTTTCTAGTGTCAAAATGCCTGAATTCAAATCCCCACTTTAGCACTTACCACCTATGTGTCTTTAGAGAATTTTCTCAAACATTTTGTACCTCAGTTTTATTATCTGTAAAATGGGGATAATGATATTACCTACTTCACAGGTAGTGTTGCACTGATGGTAATAATCAATTAATACTTATAAAGGACTAGGGACACATATTAAGCCCTCAATAAATGCTACCCATTATTGTTATTCTGTAACTCAGTTACCCCCTCAATAATGCCATGAATATATCTATATATCTATATAAATATCTATATATTATTTTTATCCTGCTATATAATATTATATGTCGTGGCTGCCCCAAGATTTTTTTTGCCAGTTACCCTACTGATGGGCATTTAGGTAGTTTTCACTTTTTTCCCTCTTTTACAAAATAGACCACAATGAATATCCTGGTGTATTTTATGCACACAGAGGAGCTTTCCTTTAGGAATAAATACCTAGAAGTAGAATTTCTTGGCCAAAATATATGTACATTCAGTTTTGAAAGTAATGTGGAATAAAGCAAATGAATAATCACATGATATTCTAATTCTGTCAACACTGCTAGCCTTGACAGCAAGGATTCTCAGTGTGGAAAAATGGGGATATGGCTGTAAGGTAGAAGAAGTTAATAAAATCCCATATCATACTAAGTGTGAATTGGAATGATCAATATAAAGTCATAGGGTATTTCACTTAAACAGAAGACACAATAGCCAATCTAGTAGTGATAAGCATTTTTAGTGCTCAGATAGTAGTCTTAAATAACATTTTATGTGGAAAATATGGCTTCTTGGAGAAACAGCTTATCAAAATCCTTTCAATGATCTGAAAAGCCAAGCACAATCTGATCCCACCATAGTTCTTATATTCCATTACTTTCCCCGTCCTTCACTCTGCTCCTGCCCAGTGATCACTCTATTTAATATTGCAAATCATTTATTGACCTAAGCATTCCTGATCTCCCTTACACTTCTACTTTTTATTATTTTCCATAGCACCTAGCATCTTCTAACATACATATGCATATATGTGTGTGTTTATACATCTGTATGCATTTACTGATACAATAGATAACTTATTGTTATCTATCAAGTATTGCCAAAATAATTCTGTTAGCAAACCATCCCAAATCTCGGTGGCTTAAAACAATCACTTATTCTCAACCACGTATCTCTGTGTTGACTATAGGTTGGCTCCAAACTGCAATTTGGGTCTAATTCTCCTTCACTTACCTCTCATTTTCTTTGGACCAGCAGGTTACTAGGAACAAATCTTTCTGGAACTTATGGCAGAAGCACAAGAAGCAAACCCAACTGAATAAGCACATTTCAAGACTTTGTTCACATCACCTCCACCAATATTCTAATGGCTAAATCAAGTCTCATGGCCCAAATCAACATTAATGGGATAATAGAAGCTAGTAATATACTCTGTCTCTAGCAGGAGGAACTACAGAGTCACATGGCAAAGAGTGCAGATAGAGGGAGGGTGAAAATTTGGAGACATTAAGTTTGCCTCACTAACTGTGTTTATTATTTGTTTTTCTGTCTTCCTTAGTTGGAATTTAAGTTCCACAAAGACATGTTTTGTTCACTGATATATTCCAAGTGCCTAGAACAATACTTGACACCTCATAGGTGTTCGCTAAACACTTTTCCTTTAATTAGTCTGGAAATGACATATTCCCATCAGAAGTAGGTTCCTTCCGCCTTGCTTCCATAGCACCTGGTTTACCCCTCTCAGATGGTACTCAGTGCTTCTGCGTTGTATGTGGCATTCTCAGGAGACACTGTGAAACTGTTCATCTACTAGTACATCCACACTCCCAGCAGCAAGGAGGAAAAGGCTACACAAGTGAAAAGCAAAGAACATTTCTGACTGAAAAATAACTATAATCATGATACAGAATCAAAGAAATGAGTAATGCAGATTTTTTCTTTCTATTCCCAGGCAAAAATTATCTGTTCTGTCTTATCCCTTCCAGGTCTACAGTAGGACACCCCCCTGGCTGGTCCTACTGTAGACTTGCTGTCACACTGGCAAGGGTCAGGGGTATTTCCTCTAAGATGTTATTGATTGATAATGGCAAATTATTTTACCTTTTTTGCAACTGAGCAGGAAAGAACCTTAACCCTAAGGACCTAGTAGATGGGAAAGAAGCTAGATAGGGGCAAATGGCTTTTCTAGTGCCCCTTGAATCATGTAGCAGAGGGCCTAGACAATGATAATTTTAGACACACACACACCTAACACACACTGATCTCTGAGCCCCAACTTCAGAGATTCTGATTCAGTTGGTCTGGGCATTGGGGTTTTGAAAAGAAAATCTCTCCAGGTCATCCTAATTTATAATAAATCTTGAGAACCACTGCACATGGCTTGATAAAACTGTCAAAAACTAGTCAACATCTGATGGATGGGGATGCTAAGAAATTTCTCTCTAATGGATCTTTCCTAAAGCATAAAAACATGTTATTTCTATCATCTTTAAACCAAAAGCCTCTTCTGGACTCTACTATGCTTTCCAGCTACGACTCTTTTTTCTTTTTCCCCTTGTAGACAATCCTGAGTTTGTCCCCTATTTCCTTCTTCCTATGCTCTCTTGAACCCACTTGTAATAAGGCTTGGCTTCCACCACTTCTCCAAAACTGCTGTCATCAACGTCACCAGTGACATCCACATGTTTAATCCAAGGATCAGTTCTAAGTTCTCATCTTACTTGACTCATAGGCATACTTTTTCACAGCTGATGATTCACTCCTCCTTGAAATACTTATTCATTGACTTCTGGGATGCTACACTCACTTCTTTATTCTCTTACTTCTGTGGCCACTTCTCAGTCTCCTTTGCTGATTTCTCTTCATCTTCCTGTCCTCTAAATGTTGGAGTGCCCAGGGCTCAGTCCTAGTGCCTCTTTACCTCTCTAGCTATACTTGTTCCTTAAAGGCTCTCATTTGGGGCCTTACTGTTCTATGCCATCAATACAGTGATGGCTCCAGTGACCTATTTGGCACCCACACTTAGAAGTCAGTTAGGTATTTGAAACTTAACATGTCCAAAACTCGGTTAGATCTTCATCCCTCTGGCTGGTCCTACTGTAGTCCTTCACATCTCAATAAATGGCAGCTTTTTATTCCTTTCGCTAAGATCCAAAACCTTGAAGTTACACTTTATATCTGATCTGTCAGAAAATTAGCTCAACTCTACCTTCAAAGCTTATGGAAAATCTGACCACTTTTTACCACTCTGCCACTCTGGGCCAAGTCACCATCATATCTTTCATGGATTCCTACAATAAACATCTAACTGATATTCAGGCTTCTGCTCTGACCCACCGTAAGTCTATTCTCAACATAACAACTTAAGTGATCCTATTAAAATGTGAGTTCTACTCAAAATCCTCCAGCAGTTTACTATCTCCTCCAGACCTAAAATGAACATCCTGAACATTCCTTTCAAAGCCCTGCATGATCTGGCCCTGTTCTCCATCTGACCTCCGCTCCCTACTGCTTTCCCTTTCCCTCTGACCTTTCAAGCCACACTGGTCTCCTTGCTATTCATCAACTACATCAGGTAGTTTCCCACCTTAGAACTTTGAACTTGCTGTTTCTTCTTCTTCTTGGGATGCGTTTCTCCCAGATATCCACATGGCTCACTTCCTTGGCTCCTTCAGATGTCACCTTTTCAATGAAGTCACCCTCTCCCAAAATTGCAATCTTTACTTTCACCTTTATCGTATATAATACCTGATTCCCTCTGCTTCATCTAACATAGTATATATTACAATCTGGCATAAGATAGATATTTTTTGCTTATTTATCTTCTCTATTACCTCCCCTCCCCAACCCTCACAAAAATGTGTGCTCCATGAAGGCAGAGATTTTTTTCCATTCTTTTCTATTTTGTTAACTGATGTTCCCCAGAGCCTGTATAATGTTTGACACAGAGCTGGTACCCAGTAAATACTTGTTGAAAAGGTGAATGAGTGAAAGTAGAGGATAAGTTCTTTCTTGATGACATTGGATCTTTACTGAATAAACTAGCTGAAACCAAGGAACTCAAAGTGGTTAAAGGCATGAGTGCTGGAGGGCACCAGTCTCCACCTACAAGCCGTGTGACTTTGGGCAAGCTACTTAATTTTCCTGAGCCTCAGTTTCCTACTGGGACACATGAACCTCAAGTGAGGCAATTCATTAAAGTGATCAGCTTATCCGCAAAGTGGGTCAAAGCGTGCTTTGCCTGATTCCACTTACATGAGGTCCATTTCTTAATTAAAACATCCCCACAAAGAAAAAAAAGATTCTTTGCAAATGTGAAGGAACAAAATCATCAAGGTGAGGCAAAACCATGACAGCCATGGGCCCTAACTTGGATCTCCAGGTTGAGTGAGCATCTGCCCTAAGTGGAACTAGGTATGCTGACTAATTAATCAGAAATCAAGTTCTCTGCGTTTACATGTGAAGTAGTAAACAACGCAGGAACTTTAGCTGTAATCTGGATTCAAATCTTAACTTCATCATTGTGTGATCTTGGCTGAGTTACAACTTAACTCCTTTGAGACTTAATTTCCTCATCTGGAAAAATGGGAATTAAAAATAGCACCCTGCTTATAGGGTTGTTGTTGTGAGGACTAAATGAGATAAAGCATACTTAGCTCAGTGTTTGGCATGTATTACTATTAGAGTTATCATTATTTCAGTAACCATTATTCAAGTACAAATGCATTTATTTTGGGTTTAAGGAACTCCAATGACTAATAAATATTGTATGTTACATAAATATTTATTTACTATATGAAGGAATTCAAATTTGAGCCAGATTTATCTGCTTGTTAACATGTCCTTGGAGCCCATTTTTCAGAATTTTGTGTTCTCTTGCACCTATGGACTGTAGCAAAGATACCAAATGCACCTTTCAGGAGCACCAGAGAACAGGCAATCAGGAAGAATCATATGGTCAACACTTTTATTTATGCTTCTGAAGAAGCTGAAAAATGGATTAAATCTTTAACATTTCAGGAAAAGAGATAAGACCAAGAAAGTACAGAGGAAGGATCAAATGCTTTCCTGTAATTAGAATATTTCCAATTAAACTGAAATATGTATGGCATCAAATATATGTTTGGAATGGAAGAGCGGGAGGTGGAGTCCGTTTTCAGTGGGAATTCTTAATGGCCTCGTCTCCTTGATGTGTTCATATCCAGCTGGTACACAAATATGAAAATTGAGATAAAATTGCCTCCAAGACTGCCTTTATGAAGCCCAAACAAGCAGGAGATCCAGTCAATACAATGAAAAAGTTACTTAGAACCCTTTACTAGGTTATACATAGTCAAAACATCTAGCTGATTTAATTTTTCACTTCTCAGCCAATTCCTTGGGTGACGGGCAAAGTCCAAATTTTCTTTTCTTTTCTTTTCTTTTTTTATCTGATGCCTTGCCTTTGGAAATGGAAACATCTGAGCCTCAAGAGGTCACAATCAATTTGTCACTGAAGCACAAAGAACACAGAAAGCTAGTGACATTTTGAACAAAACCCAAGAATACCAACTTTCAGTTCTGAGAATAGTTCTTGATGGAGAATCAGCTCACTCCGATTCACACCTAAACACATTCTTTTTATTATTATTTTTTTCACATTCTTATTTTTAATTAATAAGTGTGCCTTGCATATGAATGGCTTTTTGTGGGTTTTTTTTCTCCAAAGGACTTTTCATATATATTATCTCATTTGCTCCTCAGAACAACTCCTTGAGATGAATTAAGGAAGTAAAACTCTGCTCCCATTTTATAGATGAGGTAACTGAGGCAGACAACTGGTTTGTGAATTCCAGGTCATACAGATCTAGTGCAAGTGACTGGAACCCAAATTTCCTAATTGCTCATCTGAAACTCTCACTAAACCTCTGTATGCTGAGACTGCTTTACATATTTTCCGGAACCCGTCCATCACACTGATCCTCATAGAAAGAAAAAGGTCTGACAAAAGTATACAAAATTATTTGAATCTTGTAAAAGCCTCCCTAAATTAAAACTTACTCCTCTTCCTGGCCTCCCACCACCTTCCCTTCCCTGTTGTCATTCCCTCAGAAACTCACAATACAAGGGCAAAATCTAATAAATAATTTGCTTTAGGCATTAAGGGCCTTTCCTCAAATGTCTCTAATTTGTTGGTTCTTCCCATTTAATGATAATTTCCTAAATATGATGTTGTATCCTGGATGGAAGCCTGGAACAAAAAAAGGCTATTAGTGGAAAAACTAGTGAAGTCTGAAAAGAGGCTGGAGTTTAGTTAATGGTAATGTACCAATGTTAGTCTCTTAATTTTGAAACATGTGCTCTGGTTATATAGGATGTTAACATTAGGGGAAACTGAGTGAAAGGTATATAGGAACTGTACATATTGTCCTTGCAACTTACAGTAAATATAAAATTATTCCAAAATAAAAAGTGTATTGAAATATAATTGCCAGATTCAAGAACTTTGAAATTAACCTGTAGTATATTTCACTAAGAACCAGAGGTATATATTTTCATCATCATCAGTACCAGGCTTTTACTTTTCCCTCCACTTTATATAACTCCCGTGTTGGTGGGCCATGGGGGTGTGGCAGGGCATGAATCAAGAAAAAAATAGTATCCCAAAATAATTTTCAGCCTTACTTTCTCCTTTGAAATGCCTATCCAGCCACCAACAAATGCTTCTTGGGGCAGTAAGCACATGGCCTCAGTCCGAAGAATAAGCTTTTACTGATGTTGGAAGTTAAAAAGGCATAGAAGGGAGCAGCTGGTTACCCACTGGCTCAAGAAGATAAACAGTGAGTATCATGTACCTTCCCCCAACAAGCTGCTGGATCATTTCCCCAAATCAAAGTTCATAAGCCATAGACTGAGGAATTGAAAGGAGAGGAGACGCAGAGCAAACCCCATCTTTAAATAATTTTATAAGCCATATAAACCACCTTATTTCTTCTTATAGACAAATTTCACACCCAGAATCTCCAGTAAAATTCTTTGTTTCCAACATTTTGCCTCTAAGTAGTACTTGTCAGTATCATGAAGTACTGAATTGTGACAGAGAAAGGGAAATATGTTAAGAAATCTAGATTGGAATTACAATGGCATTAATAATGATGTAAATCGAACAGAGTCAATATTCTTTAGTAAATGGCGAGATAATCTAAAACATGAGTAAAGGATATTAATGGTAATGTTGAGCCAGGAACCATATTCTTAAACTTTCTCTACCCCACCTATCCTGTCCTCTGAGCAAAACTGTCAGGAGAAAGAGGAAGAGAAAATAGGTGATATACTATGTTTTTACTATAGAGACGAAGTTCCTATAAAACAAGTCCTTTGAGATGCACTTTCAGGCAGGTCACTGTTGCACTGTCATTTCTTCTCCACCATATAGCATTTCCAGGTCCAGCTCTCTGTCAACTATTTCCATGCCCCTGCGCCCCCCATGGATCATAAGCTGTTCCCCCTTTGCTCTTTGGAGCTGTAGGAAATTTGGTGGGGCTGCCTCAGGCCCATCTGTAGATATTTCTTCTGATCCTACATAATTCTGGGCTGTGGGTAATTACTCCTGCACCTCCCAGGCCCACAAAATCAGTCTCCTCTTGGGTTCCCTAAACTAGTTGGGAAGCCCACAGTTCCTCCTGCCCCCGGGCCTCCTCCCAGTTAATTGTCAGACACAGAACCTCCCTGGGGCTCATTATGCTGATTCACTACCAGCTTCCCTGCTTCCTCTTTGACTCTCCCATTTGGAAGATCTTTATGTTGTTGTGGGGGTGCAGAAGACTCTTCTCTCCATGTCTACTGCTTATGCCCTGAGTCTCAGGCTAAGGGATAAGGAAACTCAAAACCCATTGCTCTCCACTGACTTTATTTGTTGCTATTTCATATGTGAGATGCTCTTTCAGTACCTAGGCTCCACTGCAGGGAGCCATCCCTACTCCCTCTCAGACGGCTCCTTTTGACCAAGGAATGTCATGCTTTGGGGTTGATTAGGTAAAATGCCTTTGAGGTTGTATCTGCATAGTTTTTGATATATTAACCAATGTGTGTTTTCCTTTTACTCTAGTACCCTTCTCCCATTTAGCTGATTTGCTCAGAATTAGCCTCCATTGTCTCAGCATAGGGACATCAAAGGATAAATAATGGGAGAAAGAAAGAAAAGAGTCAATTGTTGGCTTTTAACGTTCAAGTATAAACAAACCAAATGCCCATCAATATGAGCCTGGATGAATAAGCCATGCTATCCTCACATGATGGAATATTGTGCAGCCATCAAAATGAATGATCTAGAGTTACTGATAATAATGTTGATGAAGTTAACAATATCATATTTTTTAAATGAAGTCCTGAAAGATTTTCATAAGACATGATTCCCTTTTAATAGAATTAAAAGCAACTATGATTTTAAAAATTGTTGTAAGACATGTAGATGCAATGAAATTATATCAAAAAGAAAGCAATGGAATGATAAGCATGGGTTTCAGGATATAATGGTTATATCAGGTAGGGATGGCAGGGGATGGGCAGGGGTACAGTGAGGGGTGGAACACATGGTTAGATGGAGGTTATTGTTAAGGCTTTCCCTTTCCAGCTTTTGCTTTGAGTGGGTTGTTTCAGGGGTCTTTTACAATTATTACAAATAAATAGCTAGTCAAATCAAAGAGGGCCATGTGTGGGCCAATAATGAGGGTGTACCTTGAAATAAGGATTATGATGACTTCACTTCTGTGAACCTAAGGATCCATTTAAAAATATGAAACAACAACAAATAAAGTCAGTGGAGAGCAATGGGTTTTGAGTTTCCTTATCCTTTAGCCTGAGACTCAGGGCATAAGCAGTAGACATGGGGAGAAGAGTGTTCTGCACCCCCACAACAACATAAAGATCTTCCAAATGGGAGAGTCAGAGAGGAAGCAGGGAAGCTGGTAGTGAATCAGCATAATGAGCCCCAGGGAGGTTCTGTGTCTGACAATTAACTGGGAGGAGGCCCGGAGGCAGGAGGAACTGTGGGCTTCCCAACTAGTTTAGGGAACCCAAGAGGAGACTGATCTTGTGGGCCTAGAAGGTGCAGGAGTAATTCCCACAGCCCAGAATTATGTGGGATCAGAAGAAATATCTACAGATGGGCCTGAGGCAGCCCCACCAAATTTCCGACAGCTCCAAAGAGCAAAGGGGGAAAAGCTTATGATCCATGGGGGGCGCAGGGGCATGGAAATAGTTGACAGAGAGCTGGACCTGGGGATGCTCTATGGTGGAGAAGAAATGACAGTGCAGTGGTCACCTGTCTGAATCCATAGCTGAGGACCAGATTGGATGTGGCACATGCAAGCAGATGCCAGCATGCCCCCACCTGAGCCCACATCTCCCTAACCCCTTCTGGGAAAACTGTGGAAGCACCTCAGAACCTAGGTACAACTCTGGAGGAAGGGGAGGGACCCTGCAGACTGATAGGGCCCGAAGTGACCATCTACTACTGGACTGAAGGATGACTTGATATAGAAATGTGGTTTAGTTATGGAAGATTTAAGGAAATTACATTTCTTACACAACTGAGCTGTGGCCCAAGATATGGAACCCCTGTGTGTATAAGCTGTCCATTCCTTATGGCTATCAAGGAGTATGAGATATGGAGGCAAAGCATACAGATTAGTCTGGCTTTTGCCCCATAACTGCTGTGTGAACGTTGGCAAATTCCCAGGTCTCATTTATAAGAAATAAAGATGGTGGCTAAAACCCAAGCCAAGCCCTGACCCTGCCAGCAATTCACTGTGTGACCTTGTATATGTGTCTTTCCTTCCCTGGGTCTCCAGTTCTTCCTCTATGTAGTACAGGGGAAATAGATGAAACCTACACATTCCTGTAAGCAACAATCTATAACTTCACTTTCATGTGGGCTTCCTTGGAGTTCAAAAACAATCGATGCAGCTAACATCCTCTGGTTTCACTAACTATTAATATGAAGATAACTCTTATTTTCTTCTAAAAAGTTTACAGCCAAATTGGTTTGTACAGGGTCATTTTTCCAGATCTATAGCCTGTCACTCAGATGGCCAGAAACAGCTGAGATGTTAATATTTAATCATGAAAAACCAGCAGGATTCCTCTGCAGAGCTAAATACAGTCAATTTTTGTTATTTTTCTAAATATTATTGGCTTGGCTGTCTCTGCTTGAGAATGGTTTCTAGGGTCATGAATATAATCAGACAGCCCTCTTCTTCTAATCCAACCTCTAAAGAGAGAAGGTGAGTCTATTTATTTTTTTAGGAGTCTGTGTATAATTTTTGGCTCCCTGCCTATTTTATTTATTTGCCTGTGAAACACCACGAAGATGGGGAGGTGGGGAGAATAAAACATGGTGGGCACAGATCTGGTGAACTAGGACACTGGGGAAAGGGGAGTCAGGAGATTCATTATCAGGAATTGTGGGGGACAGGAAAATAAAGGCAATAGGGTGCACCAAGACATGTGTATACCTGTGGCCTGCAGTCTTGAACTCATGGAGCCACAAAATGGGTGGGACAGTGAGGGAGGTTAGAGGACAGGTCTTAGGTGCATACAGATGTGGGTCTGCCTCCTGGCTATACCCCTTCCTAGCTGTGTGATCTTTCTGATTTGTAAAAGTGGGTGACAATAATAGTACTTACCTCATAGGGTTGTTCTGAGAATAAAATAATACATGTAAAAGCCCTTAGCATCATGCTCAACACTCAGTGAGTACCTAATAAATAGTAGTGGTTTGATTATTAATAATAATCACAACTCCACAGAATCCCAAAGCTAGAAGGAACCCCTGAGATTATTTAATTCAGTCCTTTGGTCATATGGATGAAAATGCCAAGCCCCAGAGAGGTGAAGGGACTTGGGCAAAATTGTGCTGAGGGTCACCTTGGTCCTCTGTAGTCTTACTCCCTGCCTTTCCCCATTCTTGTCCAGGTACAAAAAGCTCAGGTGATTCCTATTGGGGGAAGATTTCAAACCCTAAGAACTGCCTACCCTTTGGGAAGATCATGGCCTACAAGAGTAGCAAGCGCCGCTGGAGTTACCTTCTTCCTTGCACACTTCCTGCCCGCCCACTGCATGCTGGCCTTGTACTGGATGCCGTCCTTGTACTGGAATCCAGCCTTGTACTGGATGCCTTGCTCTCTACTCAGGAGCCTGCAGCAGGGAGTGCTCCTGGCTTCAGGGCCCCCCTTTGTAGAGCAACAGATTGGTTTTGTTTTTCTCATGAAGATAACATGATGGTTTTTCAATAAGTTTCTCCTCACCACCACTAGCAATGATGATTGTATTTTGTGATGTACTTAGTGTGTTCATTTCTGATCCAGCCTGACCAATAACCAAATAGAAAAGATGCCAGAAGGCCCAGTGGCACAGGGGACTGTAGGCCTTCTGCTGGGCCCACCACTAACCCTTTCACTGTGGATTGTGGGGAGAGCCCAAGGGCCCCAAGGGAGGGATAGGAGTCGTGGAGGCTGCAGGGGACCCTTGGGGAAGCTTGAGATAGCAGCAATTTACCCAGAGGCAAGGAAGTATTTCACTGCTTTAGCAATGGTCTGGTTGCACACTGCTGAATGTCAGCCTGGATGTATTCGGGCACGGCTTTCGGCCTGGGGCTCACAAAAGGAATCAGCCAGAAGCCAGAGCTGGGCCTGGTACTCTAGAAGCTCACATGTTAGGCATCTGTGCCCATGCCAGGGTTCTAACACAGCTGGGCAGAAGCTTCAAACCTCTATATGCTGACAAGTGAGCAATTGACAGCGATGCATCATCCCCAGGGCTGAGATGTCTCCCTGCTCCCACCGCCTAGCCTTCAGGGGTTTGACTGGCAAACACCTTTGGGCAAGGAGCCTTTACATCTTGTACTTACTGCTTTTAGATGAGGTGCGTTTGTTTGCAATGGATTGATCTAGTTTTGTTTTGAATAAGAACTGAAGGGAAAGGCGCTGGTCTGTGGCAAACACCAGTATTTTTTTTAACCCTAATGATTTGCCTTATAGTCACTCTCATGTTGTAAGTTCTTCCAAGCAACTGCAGAAGCTGGGCGTCTCAACAATGCCTCTCCAAAGGCATATTTAGCCCATGTTATTTTGAAAACAGTCGAGCTTGTCAAATGGGCTGCCTGAAGATGATAATTAAATTAAATTAAATTAATCCCAAGGACTACTATTATGGGATTGGCTGATTACATAAGTAGCTAAGACCCACTACCATTTTCCCTGCTGGACTCGGAAAGGATATTTTTATTAGGTATGAATAACTATAAGAACAGCATAGGTCTGTCCACGGAAGGAACTCTTCTTCATATGCAGCTTGAACTGAGAGGCAGGATGGAGTCCCCCACATGTGCTCTGGCCTGATGGCCTCCCCCCCCCACAATGCTCCTTGCTGTGCTGTGCCACAATTAATCAAGCTTTCTAGGTTTTAGTTAATTTCAGGACCCCAATAAATTGGTTTGTACTGGCATCAGTCCAGCCCTGATAATTTCACAGCCGTGTGCTTGGAAACTGCTGCAAGTTTGCACAGGACTTAGCAAGCAGGGAGCAGGGGGAGAAAGCATAAAAGAAACTCTTGTTTGGCTTAAGTTCCATTAATATTGGGGAGAGCTGAACTCTAAGTGACAGAAAAACATGGTTGAGCACATGGACTTTGTAGCTGGGAGTGGGTTTCTCTGTGTTCTTTATGCCTTCCCCCAACTCATGGTGGATTCGAAAACAATAAAATTAAATAAACCCGAAGCTTAGTTTGACATTTCTCTTTGTCTGATTGTTCTCAAGTTTTTGTCTCTGATTTCACAAGAGTCCCTTGAGGAGTAAGCTCTGGAGCCCATAATCTAGTAAAAGGTTCATTTGGGTTTAGGCCTTATATTTTTAAAGATAGGACTCTTAGAGATTTTTTTTTCAATTACAGGCAGTTTTTATGACTGAGAGCTTACCAGGAAAATTTAAAGGCTGCAAGAGGAGGGGTCTAGTAAGAATAGACATTTGAGGCCCCCTGTGTAAATTGCTGCTGTGGAGAACAACCCCTACCCCCAAGTCTTGCAGGCTTTCAGAGGTTCAGCAATGTTTCTGGTACTTTGGTTCTAGAATGCCCTGTAGCCAGAGAAACACAGTCTAGAAGGGGCCACTAGGCTGAGGGAGCAGGTACCTGGACTATGATTTTACAATCAAAGACTGCTAGAGCTTAACAGAACTTGAGAGGCTATGGAGTTCAACTCTTGCATTTTACAAATGGGGCAACTGAGGCCCACGAAATGCAGGAGGTTGACATGAGACCCATCCAAGGCAGAGACAGAACAAGAGCCAAGAGTCCTAATTCTTTGTTCAAGGAGCAATCGAGGTTCTGAGGCTGCTTCTCTTGTTGCAAGAACCCCATATTTTCTCTAACTTGAAGAGGGGAAAAGACTGATTTCTCCTCTTGGAAAAGACTTGGACACTTGGTTAGAGGGCCAATGTGAGAGTGGCTGTTTAGATTTTCAGATTTTCTTGGCAACACTCCCTGGACGTGCAGATTCCTTGCTAGGTTTTAAAATCATCCAAACACAGAGAAAACTGGAGATGAGTGTTTGACTGTGTCTACATGATGCCTAAACAGACAGTTGATTCAGTCAAAAAATATTATTCATGTTGCTGGTTTGGCAGCACAACCAGTTGGTGGACTGAATCTTTCACTTTTTAACTCCTTGAGAGGCAGTATAGGGTAGAAGGAAAAGTCCCAGGCTGGCTGTCAGAAAACTTGGCTTCCAGACCCAGTAGAGCCACTGACCCCCACACCCAATGGGCCTCAGTTTCTCCCTCTGTAAGTGAATCAGATTTGGACTCATTGTCTGTAAGGTACCTTAGAGTTTCGACCTTCTAGGGTACTATTCTGTGCTCACTCAGTCATTTTTCATTCTGGGATGGCAGAAGGTGATGTGCTTGCTTGTGGCCTTTGCCATCTGCACAAGGTCAGCAGACCCACAGTTCTCAGTGTGAGGAGCGATTTCTGGATGTAATTCACGCCCTATTTCTATTTCGCTCCCAATTTGGCTTCTAAATAGGCAGCTCACTGCTCTCCCTGGTCCCTTTGGTTAGTCTCCTTCTCATAAGATGAAAAGGAGTCCAGTAGTCGGTTGACAGGACAGACTGAGCAAAACCATCAGGGGCCTGTACTTTCTCATCTGACCTCAGCAAGCTAATGCCAACCCTTCATCAGCCCACACCTTCCAGATTATCCGTGCCCAAAAGCTGAATAATTGCCTGTGGGATTTTAAAAAAGAGGTAGGGAACAAGAAAGTAGTGTTGTCTTAATGACGGGTTCTCTGTCAGGTGTTGAATCTGACTCTTTCTGGGTTGAATTTTGACTCTCAGCCTGTGAATAAGATCTCCTGGCTCATGCCCCTGACCATCCCATTTACTTGCTGAAGCTTTTTTGAGTGGATTCAAGCCAGTGGTGTTCAGGAGCCAGCGCTCACCAGCTTGTGAGAGGCAATTGTTCATATCTCTGACCAACTCCACATTAAGTGACAACATATTGGTAGTTTGAAGTTGGCCATCTTGGGGATATTTATGTAACAGAAATGGGAAATTGCTACAAATGAGGATTGTTTTTCTCCCTAGAGAGACAGTTGTCAAACAGTTATCACTATACACCGTGGTTTAAGCTCAAATGCTCTAGGGGCTAGACAGGTCATCTGAATGAGTAAAATAGGCCTAAGGGTAACAATAGGGATACAACAGAGAGTGGTGGGGACTGTGGAAATTGGTGTAAAAGCAGCAGCCACTACTCTGTTCCAGCCTCTATTACCATGCAGAGATGTTAGCCCAGTGTTGCCAGCAATTCCAGTTTTTCAGAGGAACTGGAAATCAAGGCTTTTGTGTGAAATCTCCTAATAGCAAAAATTAGGTTTGGAACTAATTCAAAATTTGAAACAAAAGTCCCTTTTCAGTCCAGGAAAAACATGTGGACAGGCTCTCCTCGGCCTTTAGGTCAGCAGTTTGCCATCTTTGCTTTCTGGATCCTCTGTTTCCTGCTCTTATTCCCTGGGTAATAGCTCCTATGCTGAATTCCGGCATCATTTCCTAATGAGAAACAAACTTTCTTTCCTTGAGAACTGAAAGAACAGAGAATTCGGATCTGAGACTATCCAGGTGGCTTCTTATGATCCTACTCTGGCTTGTGTCCTGTTTTCTAGTCCATGTGCCATGAAGCTGCAGAGGAAGATCTTAGGCTCTATTTGCATCTAACATTCGGTGATATTTTCCCAGCACCAGGACAATACCCAGTGCTTATGCACCTGTGTGTGAGGAGAGAGAAACTTCCATTTTGTCACCATTCTCTTTACTGTTCCACTTGAAGTCATGCTGGTACTCTCCTCTCTAACTCACTCTCTGCCTGGAAGAATAGGGTGAGAAACTGGGCTAATTATTGGTTTTCTCTACGTGTTTCTATTCCCACTTTCTCCTAATGACGGGCAAACTGAAGTCTGAGTAGCTAATAAAGGGCATCACTGAATGTGGAATAGCTCTCCCATTTGGACTAAGTGAATGGGGGCAGGGAGGGAAAAGTGAGTATGGAAACAACTCATGAGCATGTACTATGTGTCAGGCATTACGCCACATACTTCATTATGGGGATTCATTATGGGGATTCAATGAATCCCCACAGCAACAGTGTTATCATGCCCTTTTTATGTATAAGGAAACAGATGCAGTGAAGTTATATGACTTGTTGGGACTCAAATTCAGCTATGCTTGACTCTGAAGTCTTGGCTCCTTTGAATGTATCATGCTACCTCCCACAGGAGAGTTAGATGCTTTGGTTAAGACAATGAGACACTTCTGCTGGTTCTGCTGAAAAATAAAAATGCTACCTAGCTTTGGAGTCAAAGCAAATATGCTGGGAAGTTCACGGTGATTCTAGGGAACTGTGGGTGCCTTGGGATCCTATAGTGAGCTAGGTCAATGCAATTTAAAGTGCTTAAATATTTTACAGCAATAGAACTTCTGGGAAAGGCAGTATCTATCCAGCCATATTGCATTTTTCTATGCACAGTATAACACTTGGACAAATTTTATTTCCAGTTTATTTTTTGTATGACATCTCTGGTTAACAAGTTTTACACACCTTTGTAAGACTGTTCAAAAATGTACTTAAATTATGTAAAACAAATCTTCAGTCAGAAGTGGGTGTGTCCATTTGACTCATTCACGGTAATTGTGGGCTCACTACAATTTGGGTCCAGGAATGCCCTACCTTTCATCTTTTAGATATTTACTATAATCCACACACTGTGATGAGTTTACCTTGATTTTTAAAATAAATAGGTTTCTGAAATTGTCTATAAGCCAAATCTTGCTTTTTCAATGGCCTTACAATAAATCTGGAGATGCGTCCTTTGGGAAAAGATCACTTAAAATGCTCCCACAAATATCTTAAAATCCCTTAAAAGGAAAATCATCTCTATAAAAATACTATTCAGATATAACACCAAGCACAAATTGAAAATACCTTGGGTCTTTTTGTTTGATACTGAAAAGCATAAATTGAAAATGACAGCTTAAATAAAAAGAATACATTGTACCATAAAATAGCTGCTTTGATTATCTGTTTCCAAGATACCATAAGCTACTCTCTCTGTTTACTTGTCTGGTTTTCAGAAAGCACTAGGAATCAGAGTTGTTTTCACTGGTGGTATCAGTCAGGATTGGCCAGGCTGTGTTGCATAAATAAGCAACCTCCAAATCTCAGAAGCTTAACATAGAAGTTTCATTTATCACTCACTTTAGGTACCCAAAATGTGTCTGCTGGGACAGAGAAAGACAATTCTATATGAATTTAGTTACATGTGGAATCTAAAAAACAAAACAAAGGAACAAACAAACACAACACAAATAGACTCATAGACACAGAGAACAGAGTGATGGTTGCCATAGGGGAGAGGGTGAGGGAATGGGTGAAACAGGTGAAGGGGAAAAAAAAGTAGTAAGAATATTTGACATCTTGATCTGGGTGATTGTCACATGAGTGTATACACAGGTGAAAAATTTTCAATCTGTACACCAAGTAAGATTTGTGAATTTTATTGTATGTACCTCAGTTTAAACACACACACACACACACAGTGAGTCTGCTGGGGACTTTGTTCATCTTATTCACTCAGAAACCCAAGCTTCATTAAAATATATGTTTTTATGATTCCCATGGTAGTAGGAAGGAAATGGGACAAATCATGCACTGGTTCTTAAAGTTTCCTCTCAGAAGTTACACATCACTTCTGCTAAGATTTCAATGGCCAAAGCAAATTAGATGGCCATGCTCACCCCCAAAGAGGGAATGGGGATAAAGTTCTACCATGTACCTGAAAGGGAGAAAACTGGAAATATTAGATGACCCATACTAATGACAATCCATCCTGTACTCCAGCACTTTTTAGAAATGACTAGCAGAAAGAAAATACAACAAAGAGATAAAAATTCAGTAACAAACAAGAATACAAGATCAACACACAACTATCATTTGCATTAATATATATGAGCAATGGACAATGGAAAATGAAATTGAAAACACAGTAACATTTACAATTGCACCAAAGAAAATGAAATACATAGGTATGAATCTAACAAAAGCATGTACAGGATCTACATGCTAGAAACTACTAAGTACTGATGAATGAAATTAAGGAAGACCTAAATAAATGGAGAGACATACTGTGTTTGTGGACTGGAAAGATTCCACACATCAAAGTTGTCAATTCTCCCCAAACTGATCTATACGTTTAATGCAATTCCTATCCAAATATGAACAGTTTTTTTGTGAACATAGATAAGCTTATTCTAAAATTTATACAGAAAGGTACAGGACCTAGAATAGCTAAAATAATTTTGAAAAAGAAGAATAAAGTGGGAAGAGCCACTCTACTTGATATTAAGTATCTGTGTGCGTCTGTAAGACTATAATAATTAAGGCCATGTGTTGTTGATGGAGGAATAGACACATAGACCAATAGAACAGAATAAAGAAACCAGAAATAGACCCACACAAATATGCCCAATTAATGTCTGACTAAGTTATGAAAGCAATTCAGTGGGAAAAAGATAGATTTTTTTCAACAAATGATGCTGGATATCATAAGCAAAAAAAGTCAACCTTGACCTAAACCTTATATAAAATTGACTCAGAATGGAACATAGATTTAAATGTAAAACTTAAAACTATAACACTTTTAGAACAAAAACATGGGATAAAATATTTGGGATCTAGGGCAAAGCAAAGAATTCTTAGCCTTAACATCAAAACATGATTCATAAAAGGAAAAATTAATAAATTGGACCTTATCAAGATTAAAAACTTTGGTTCTCTGAAAGCCTATGGGAAGAGGACCAAAAGACAAACTATAGACTGAGAGAAGATATTTGCAAACCACATAAGCAACAAAGGGCTACTATCTAGAATATATAGAGAACTCTCAAAACTCAACTCTAAGATAACATTCCAATTAAAAAATGTGCAAAGTATATAAAGAGACATTTCACTGAAGAGGACATACAGATGTCAAATCAATACATGAAAAGATGGGAGCTATCACTAGGTATTAGGGAACTGCAAATTAAAACCACAATGAGATATCACTAGATACCTGAAAGAACGACTAAAATTAAAAACAATAACAACAAATTCTGACAAGGATGCAGAGAAACTGGATCTCTCATGCATTGCTGGTGGGAATGAATATAAATAGTGCAGCTACTCTGAGAAAGCATATGGTGGCCCTTCTTACAAAACTAAACATGTAGTTACCATACAATCCAGGAACTGTTTGGGCACTTATCTCAGAGAAATGAGAACTTAGGTTCATGCAAAATCTGTAGACAAATGTTCATAGCAGCCTTATTTGTAACTGCCAAAATCTGGAATCACCCCAGGTTTCTTGCAATAGGGGTTAAATAAGCTGTAACACATCCATACCATGGAATACTACTCAACAATAAAAGGAACAAACTCTTGATACCTGGAACAACTTCAATGGATCTCCAGAGAATTACGTTGAGTGAAAAAAGCCAATCCCAAAGGATTACATACTGTATGATTCCATGTAATATTCTTAAATGACAAAATTATAGAAATGGAGAACAGTTTAGAGGTTGCTAGCAAGTAGGAAGAGGGGGAGAGAAGATGGGTGAGAATTATCAGAGTAATGCTGGGGATCCTTGTGGTGGTGGCACTATTTGGTATCTTGACTGCAGTGGTGGTCACATGGGCCTAACAGTGATAAAATTTCATAGAACTACACACACAGGCAAATGGATGCATGTAAAATTGGTGAAATTGGGATACGGTGGATGGATCGTAGTGATGTAAATTTCGTGTTTGTGATATTGTACTACAGTTATGCATGATATTATCACTGAGGGTGAAGGATGTTCTGCATCTCTGAATTATTTCTTATAACTGCATGTAAATCTACAATTACAGTTGACCTGTGAGCAACAGTGGGGGTTAAGGGCAGTGCATTGAAAATCCATGTATAACTTTTGACTCCCCCAAAACTTAACTACTAATAGTTAATACTAATAGTTAATGCTAATACTATAATACTAATAGGTGATACTACTATTGACTGGAAGGTTTACCGATAACATAAACAGTTTATTAACACATGTTATGTTATGTGTATTATATACTGTATTCTAACAATAAAGTAAGCTAGAGAAAGGAAAACGTTTTTTTCAAATTGTTGTAAATCCCCCCAAAATTTCCCAATATACTTATTGAAAAAAATCTATGTATAAGTGGACCCATGCTGTTCAAACCCATGTTGTTCAAGGGTCAACAGTATCTCAAAATAAAAAGTTTTTAAAAAATGAATATGAGATGATCTATGCTCTAATCCCCAATTCATAAATTCAAAAAAATAAGGCATGAAGATAATCAACAGTTTATTTTCAATAAAACCTGGTAGAAAGTCTAGGTTAGGGCTCACCCAAATTGGAGGAGAAATCAAGACTGGAACTAATACAAGGACCACAAGGATTTCTACTAGTGAAGAACTGTTCAGGGAATTTCAGCAGCCCCCTATACAGTTGCCAAGTGTATAAGAGATCCTGAGCAAAAACTGCCCAGTTGAAAGGCACCATTTGATCATAATAAATTGTTTTAGTCTTTTAAGCCAATAGGTTTGGGGATGGTTTATTATGCTGTAATCAGAATATGACATCAAGCAAGGGGAGTGCATAGTTGTAGCCAAATAGAAGAGCTTTGAAATCTCAGTGAGTCTACTGATTTTAAATGCTCAGATCTGTGTTTGTCCCAGGCTGTTCCTTAAAACCCATTTTCCTGAATACTGTCTAAACATGTTGGGAGTGATGAGAGGCGTTGGGGAATGCAGATACAAAGGAAATTGAACCACCAGTCCTTGCCCTTGAAGAACTCAAATCTAGTGAGAAAAAAACATCAGTGCATTAAATGGCTTGAGAACAGTTATAAGGCAACAAGTCAGCAAGTTCAAACTAATATACTACAGCACAAATTGAATGCATGTGGCAAAGTATGGCTACCCAAGCAGCAGGACAGAGCTAGACATTTTGGGCCCCGAAGGCAACATTTCAGAAAGGGCCCCTTTGTTCACAGTGAAATCAATGTCTTCAGCAATGCAGGAACTGGTTGGAAGATATTAACACTTCTGAAAAAAGACAAAGGAGGTAAGTTCCAGAGACAGTGATTCTTGTTTTAATTTTCCTTTGTTCTCTGTTCCTGATAGGTGTGTTTCTGTGACAATTTCCCTGAGCATCAGTTTCCTCCTCTATAGACAGGAGATAACAACCAGAGAGTAGTGGGTCAGAAAGTCAGGAAATCGAATTTGAATCTCAAATCTATCATTTACCAGCTGTGTGTGACCTTGGATACATTACCTGCACCCTGTCCCCCCATCAATTTCTTCCTCTTCAGTGACTTGAAGAGGTTGAGCTGAGTAGTCCAGAAGATCCCCACCGACACTGACATAGAAGGCCGTAGTAGACAGTTTACAGTTTGTTGCGAGGGCTTAAAAGTAATGAGGTTTATGAGAGTACTCTGTATGCCATAAAGTGGTATATGGATGTTAGGAATATCAGTCGTACCCAGTTCCGGCCAAAAAAAGCCGTGCAGTTCTCCAAATTTAGTGGCTTAAAATGTAAATAGGCATTGTCTGTCAAGGCAGCGCCAGTGCTTTCGGGCCCTTAGAGGCTTCTGATGATCCTTTGTAACTATTATTCATCGAATAAACACAAATCTGGACTATGCTGTCTCAGACTCACCAAGGCATCAGCAGTGCTGTTTTGATTCCAAGGCTGGGTTCTTGGCCCAACTCGGAATCATAGGGACTGCTAGACCAGTGGTGGTGGCTCTGTGGGTCACTTCAAGTTTTCTTCAAGATCCTTAACAATAGAGACTGTCTCCATGGTGCTTGGGAACCCTCTTTGTGGGAGAAAGCTGATTTCTAAGTCGTCCCCTCTCCAGGCACACACGTGCGCGCGCAGAGACACACACGCATCTCCACCATGCCTTTAAGGACACCAACACTTTGTCACTTAACTAACTAGTTGCAATGTGGATTTGGGAAACTCCTCGAAATAAGTAGCTTGCTAGGGCATAATTTGCAAGGCCAGCTCATCCTGCGATCCGCGTGCACCAGCTCAGGACCCAACCAGGTGCACCCAGAGAGGCCTTGTGCCAGAGAAGAGGGGTTGCGTGCTTCCAGGCAGGGAAGTCGGGGGATCACCGGGGTCTTCAGCGAGGGCGCGAGGGGTGGGGAGCTCCTAGGTGCATCCAGCGCAGAGTGGGAGGAGGGGCCGGAGGAGATGTGCGGTCCCTTTAAGACCCCAACGCTCGCTTAGGCAGAGGAAGGGGGTGCAGTGGGGGCGCTGCGTGATGGGAAAGTCGCCGGCTGAGTCTCACACTTTCTCCGGATTTCTTAACTTTCGGGTCGGGGGAGCAGGAATAAAGCCGCCGAGCTAGGCGCGGAGGGGGTGCGGGCTCGCAGCGGCTGCGTGCTCGCAGACTTCCCGCCTGCGCCCAGCGGCCGGCCTCTGGGGCCAAGTGGGGAACGGGCGGCGGGCAGGCAGGTGGACCCGGGCCGCCGCGCCCGCGCCTTGGCTCTGCCCCCGGGAGCCGAGCGAGCCGCTGCTCCCTCGTGGTGTGAGGGCGGTGATGTTTTTCCTCCCACCCACTTTTGAGTTCCCCCTCCCCCCTCGCGCGCACTCTAGCTCTCGCCACAACCTGCGAGCCCCAGACCTCGGAGGAGCGTCCCGAGGAGCTCGGAGCGCGTGCATGCGTGGAAGACGGAGGAAGCCAGTGGCCAGGTCAGTGTGCAGTGCCCGGCGTCCACTTCCCCTAGCCTTGCTTTCCAGCCTTTGCACAGGTGGGGTATCTTCTGTTGATAGGAGCCGCCCCTGCAAGTTCCCCCAGGGCGCCCTGGACTCACCGGACCTGCAACCCCAACTCGCTGTCGGGTCCAGCTGCCGGCGTCCGGCTGGAGGTGGGGTCCAGGGCGCCCCACCAAGGCAGGTTGGGGACTTCGAATTCGAACTCACCACTTGCCACTCCCCGCCTGCCTGCATATCTCCATGCTCTGACGCTTCGGGGAGGCCACTGGGTTAAGCTACCTAACGGGTTCTATAGTCTCCTTATTGATTGCCTGTGTCCCCAGACTTTTTTCTCACTTGCTGAAGTGCCCTGGACCAATGGGTGATTAATTCGTGCTAAAGTTAATGAAACAGGAGGACAGGCGAGAGGCTCCTCTATCCCGGGGACATCTGCCTCACTTTCCGGCCGAAACATCGGGGTCAGAGTTTGAGACACTAGGCTCAGAAAGCAAAGAAAAATTGCCAGAGTTTAGGGCCTGGAAGGCCTGTCTTCTAGTCCCTCCCGGTTCTGCCACTAACTCTGTGTGAATGGGTAATTGAATTCTCTGGCCTCCGGGGTGCCCATTTTGAAGGTGGAGCTGTTGTGGGGAATAAAATGAAATGATAGATGATAGCAAGGTGTTTTGCAAGTCAAACGCAAGACATTGTCTGTCCTGGCAGCAAGGAAGGCAGACGTTGACTCTGACAGGAGACACCCTGGGCTCCCAACTGCCTTTTTTCAGTGGCAACCCCACAGCCAGTGAACTGAGCGTTTCTTTTTGGGTGGTAGAGTGGGGAGAGGATTTCAGTTGATGGACGCGGGCCTGAGACTCCAGTGTCGTCCTTCTGTTTCTCAGGAAGAGATGGCTACCCTGGAGGTTGTCCCACAGACGGTAGTGAATATGAGATTACAAGGTCAGTCAAGCCTCTTGGGAGGATTAAAGAGATACTGGTGCGTGAAGAACCGGCTGACAACGCTCGTCATCCCTTAGCCTTACTTTGGGAGTGCCTTTTTGGTTCTGTTCTACCCAGGAGACCTCTTCTGAGAATGGATGGGCTCCGGATATTTGATGGCCCAAACTGCCTTGCAGTTACAGCTGAGTGAGGAGCCCTGGCTCCCTTTGCTTGATACAAATGAACAATGTGATTGCTTATTTCATGGAGGCACCTTAGTTAACACATTTCTTTAGGTTCTGAGTTGTTTCTTATTCTCCTATAAAGCCAACTCTCTACCACTTCCCCACTGTTAATTGCAGGGTTTTGTTTTCTTTGTAGCTTTCTTGTTGGGGCCTGGATTCCCCCCCAAAGTGTCAATGGCTACATTTCTAAGTAATCTGTAAAAAAGCCAGTGCAAGTTCAGTGGCACAATGGCCTGTGTGAAGCAGACAGAGAGTTAATGCAGAAATAACTCCAGTTAACTGGGTCAAAGTATAATTTGAAAAATTAAGGACAGTTTGGCTCTTTGCAAATATAAGAGTCAGTATGTTTGCTGAGCAATACTTGCTTGTGTTTATTGCTGCAGTCCCGCAAAATGCCTTGAACCACTGTCCTCCCCCAAAATAAAAAGTTAAAGGGATAAAGAGAAATTGAATGATGAGGAGGCCTGAGGAGGGAACCCTTCTTGGTTTATATTTCTGCACAGAATACAAAGGCAGGACTTCAGGATCTTGTAAATCACAAGCGAATATTTATAAAGCGATTCATTTTGTGATATTCTCCATCACAGCCGGGGAGGCCACACAGGTGACAGGAGGACCGAAAGAGATTAATTGCTCTCTCGTCCCCAACTTTGCTGTTTGCTCATAACATTAGTGGGGACCCAAGAAAAGCAAAAAAAAAAAAAATTCTAGGAGCTGTTTTTTGCCAGGTTGAGCTCTGAAGCAATGCTACTGTTCACCAAATTGCCCAACCATGGTGTAAGAAAAACTACCCTTTTGGTTTTTACGTGGGGAAACCCAAAAACTGTGGTCTCAGAAATACCTGCTGAGATCCATATGTGATTGTGATAAATTGGATTTCAGTGGTTAAAATATCCTTCTCATTTGGAGGCTTGGGGGATAAACTTATTAAAGTAGGGTCAGAGAGAACCTCACTGGGGTAGGTAGCTGTGTCACACTGTTCATGGAATGATTTGCTTCCAGGGAACCTAGTAGGTCTCAGAGGACAGTGACATTCTGAATGATTGAAGGTGGACCACAAGCTTCCAGAGGGGACCAAGACGGCCGAACCCAGGCCTTTGGAAGGCTAGCAACATGTCCTAGGAGAATTTAGTCATAGTTTAAGGAGCAGGGAGGAGGTGGAGAAGGCAGGTGGTGCTGCCAGTTCTCACCGATAGCACAAATTATTCTCTATGATCAGTTCTTTTATTTGAAATGATGGATTTCAAGTTATGCAGACAACTTCATAGCATTTAAGGTAGGAGCTGTGGATTCCACATCATGGCCCGAAGACAATTCAATTCTCTAGAATAATCATCTTGCGTTCCTTGTAACTCTTTATACCCAGTATGTAGGTCAGGCTCTACAAAAAGATGGATGAGCTTGAATCCCATCCAAGTTTAACCCAATTTTTGAAATGTGTTGCTTCTCAAATATTTAAATAGTTTCGAATCACCCATTGGAAGGGTTTTGCAAATTCTGAAGTCCGTGACAAAACTTTCTGTCTTGAAAGACTCAGAAGGGTTAAAATTAGCACCCCTTAGACTGGAAATGCAAATCTCATATTATTAAGAATTGTAATTGCTTGGATGGCTGTTCTCATGGTAGTGCAGTGTGAACACATTACCTATTTAAATCTGCCTAATTTCCCTTAGAAATGGCCCATTTGAAATTTCCATTTCACAAGGGACTTCATGTAAGAGGAGTCTCTCCGAACCATTCAGGTGTTTAATTGCACCGTTTGCTCACTACATCTGTCTTTTCTAGCATAAGTGGCCTAACTGCAGAGCCTTATGGATCGCATATAAGACACAGGCGAAACATTGATCAACTTGTGCCTCCTCCCTGAAGGATTAGTAATAGTAGTCTTGAAGCTAAGATTAGTTAACTTTCATTTCAGAAATTGGGTCTCACGCCTATCATTTGTATCTTGTTTGGCAAAGTAGCTGTTTTGCAAGCCCCAGTTTCCCTTTTCTATCAAAGCAAATCTCTTGAGAAACCAACTCTAATTCTCCTAGAAAGGAAGATTTCAATGTTTATTTTTGTTTTCCTATGACTTGCCTCTAAGAATTGAGCCTTAGCATTGGATAGGAATGCATGTTCATCTGTTCTAATTTCTCCCCACAGCATTTGCAAGGCAGGAGAGGCAATTTCTCTCTTACACGGGAAAACAATGCTTGCAGTTTTTCTTCCTAGCAAGTTAGAAGCCTAAGCATCAGTGATCTCCCTCTTTTTCAGAGGATTTAAGTCTTTCTTCTGCTTTCTTCCCAACAGCTTGAGTACATCCGGCCCTGAAAGTTTTGAGTTACCTTTCGCAGTGGCCAAAATGAGGAAAAAGTGGAAAATGGGAGGCATGAAATGCATCTTTCCCTTGTTGCTGTTCTTTCTTTCCCTAGAAGGAAGCAAAACAGAGCAAGTAAAACGTAAGTGTCTTGAGTTTAAAGAACAAGATACTTTCTTGTAATATCTTTGAAAAATGTGATTATAATCTGTAGGGACTGTGATTTAGCCCAAGTGTGGCCATGCCATTATTTTAAGTGAAGGAAGTGAATGTCACTGGTTTATGCATGAGTTGATGAAAGAATGAGAACTTTGAATTGGGCCAACTGAATTTGGGGTTGTTTTTCTGATTATCATATAGTTTTCATCTCATAGAACACATGCCACATTAGTCTATTTTCCTTCTCCTGTTCTAAACTATACAACTCTCATTCCATTTTACGTAACTCTAGAAATATCTGACAGATGAGCTGGATTTTTTCCCAAATTTCAGACTCTTCAGCAAAGGTTTTCAGTTTATGAGAAAGAGTAACACAGAGAAGGAAAAAAACAAAAAACAAAGCAGGCCCTGCCTATTCCCTATGCCGAAAAACGAAGAAGGCAAAAACCTTTGCATGAACTGGATTCAGATGAAAAATCCTTTGAGGAAATTGGGAGTCCAGGGACCATGAGCAAACTGGATGCAATTTACTGAAAAAGAATGTCCCTGCAAAGCCAGGGAATATTTCTAGAAAGTCAGCGATCCGTGTGATGGGCTAACACATGGGAGAAAGCAGAGTGGCAGCAAGGGGGCATAATTATGTGGGAGATTTCTGAGTCCGCATTGACATTGCTGCTCCGCCATCTTTACGAAGTATGAGCCTCTCCTCTGGGCCACTTGCAGCCACCTTTGAGGTAGACACTTGCTCCAAATTTGAAGGAAAAGCCATAGCTCCAATTCCCCTTTTCTTCTATGCCAGAAGAAGCATGAAGTGGAACTGGTCCAAGAGGGGCATTCTCTGCTCTGATGAACTTACTCGTGAGGAGAAACTGTGCAGCTATTCTTGGTGGGAGCTGAAGGCAGCATATGAAGCCCATAACTTATAAACATTTCTCTCTCATCAGCTTACATTAAATATATCAGGCATGAGTCTTGGTGACAGGGAGAACAGTGCCAAACCTATTTTATCCTTACATGTGTTTGTTTATGTCCTGCTACGATTTTCATAGTAAACTTAGTCTACTTCCTGGGAGAAATGAGGCTTTTGATTAGGCTTTTAAGGGTGAGTGATCTGTGGTGATGTCTAGCATGATCGAGACACATGAGGAAGTTTAGCAGGGCAGCATATCAGCAAGGAAGCTCCGATCAGCCTCTCGCCTTGTAGTCCTCAAATAACTTCCTTCTCTTTCCACCTGAATATATAGTCATTCTCAGAGCCCTCTTCTTCAGAAGTCCTCTTTGATTTAAGTGGATGTGACAGAAAAGTCCATCTACTCTCAGTCCAGCTCACAATTAGTTGGGCTTAAAATCCTTCCTCTCTTAGGAAGAAACATTCCTATGACCTGTTACTGAGGGCTCCTGGGGGGAAGCTTGCAAGTCTTAGAAGCCTGTCTCTTCTGGGGAGTCTTCCATATTTATGAAGAATTGAGGAGTGTCCATGCAACTTAAAGCTTAACTGACAAACCAAAGAAAAATACAATTTAAAAATTATTTAGAGACCCCAAACCATCATTTTCTAACATTTCTTGCTGCCTATGAATTTGTCTGAAGCCCTTTAGATATTCAGTTGTTGTCAAAATTATTGTTTAACAGATGGCCTAGGGCAGCAGCATTGGCCTAGTGTTGCAGGCGTATAGCCAGATAATGAGGCTAAGGTTGTGGTCATTCCCTGAATTGAGCCACTCAACATCATTCATTGTGGCCACACCCAAGCTATCTGGAAGACATGTGCAAAGTAATCTCCACTAAAGGGGAAATCTCAAAGCATATGCCTTATGTATATTGCCTTGATAGACACACACACACACACACACACACACACAAAATGCATGCATAGAGACTTGTTATAGTTCTAACAGTGAGAAGTTAGAAGCAGTGGAAATGTTAACCCATTGGAGAATGGTTAGATAAATGACCCAGGTAGTATACTATCAATGCTGCCATTAAAAACAGTATGTATTAAAAATCTGATAGCCTTAGAAAATGCTGATATTAACTTACTTTTTAATTTCCGAAATTAGAAAATTAATAATATTCATACAAAATGATATGCAAGTATCTATCTGAGCTTTATAAAGAACATGTATCCCTCAACTCCCATCCTACTCCCCAAGGGGGCAAGCATTGCTAATAGGTTGCTATGTGTTCTTCCAAACTTTTTTTCTGTTACAAAAACATACGTACATGTCTATAGGGTTTTTTCTTTGGCAAAGATGGGATATTATGTGTATTTTTTTTGTCACTTGCTTTTATTCAGTAATGTGTCTAGGATATCCTTCCATGTCAGAACATAGGAATATAACAGTGCCATATTTTTTCTAATGCCTGCATAGTTTCCAATTGCATAAGTTTATTATGCCATGATTTATTTAACTGGTCCCTATTTATAGATACTAAGGTTGTTTCCAGTTTTTGCTATTATAAGTAAGGCATTAATGAACACCTTTAGGCACTTAGGCCAGTATGTGTGAGAAATTTTTGGGACAAAGTGTATGTTCAGTTTTAATCTTGGTAGTAACTGTCAAATTGTCAAATTGACTTTCAAAAAGTTGTGTCAATTTATACTCCTATCATCTATGTAGGTGTGCCCATTTCTAATTCCTTCACCAAATCTATTATTATGATTAGTCTTTGTATCTTGGGGCCAATTTAATAGCAGAAATCATATTTCAGTTTTGCTGTGATATTTTCCTACTACTGGAGCTTATTTTCAATTATTTTTCATCCAGTTGCATTTCTTCAGAGAGTTGCCTGTTCTTTCATTTGGGTCGCTTGTCTTACTGATTTGTAGAAGCTTATTTATTAACATTTTGTTATTTCAGATGTTGTTATTAACCTTTTGCATTTCATATATTATTTTCCCAGTCTGCCATTTGCTTTAAACTTTAAGTTGTATTTTCCCATACAGAAGTTTAAAACTTTAAAAATTTTTGTGTAATCAGATCTGTCATTCACTTCCTTTGTGGCCTCTGGATTTCTTCTTATTCCTAGGAAGGTCTTTCCCACTCCATAGTCTTATATTTTCTTCTACTGCTTCTGTAATTTGCAATTTGACCCATAGTTCTCTATTCCATCTGAAATTTATGTTTGTGTGTGCTGTGTAATAGAGAACTAACTTTTTAAATCTTGGGGTGGTATGTTCATGATGGTTTGTCTTTATGTTCTGTTTATTCCAAAGTTCCAATTGTCAAGTATTACTTTTAAAACAGGGAAAAAGTTCTTTAATGTAAAAAGGATATCTTATTTCCCATATTTTACTATCAAGTTCTATAGAAGGGTAGGTATGGGAGTGAAAGAAAGAAGAATTTTTTAAAACACGGGGGAAACTTTGGAAAATGTGTACATGCAAGGGATAACCTGCATGTCTCTCCTCACTGCCTGATACCATTGTGCCCAAGGAAGCCAAGATTTTTTATCTTTCATGGGCTGGTTCATACATAAGTTTCTAGGTCAAAGTGAATGTTCTGTAGCCTGCTTGCTCTCCTGTGTTGGGCAGCAGGGTGGAATGAGGGGGTTGTCATTATGGTCAAATATGTTCACTCAGTGTAGAATCTGAAGAGTTCTGGAGAAAATGCTGTATTTGCAGAAAGCTGTTTTCACAAAGGAAGGTAGAGATGAGTGCTGCCACTTGCTAGTAGCTCATTAAGCATAGTTACCTTGCTCTCATAGGAGGGAAAACAGGCTCAGGAACCCAGGAAATGCTGCTGGTGCATTACAATGGATGAAGGAGCCATGTGTGGTTTATATAAAAGTTTGTTACTGTCCAGAATCTGCGAGGTTTGAGGTCTTTAGTTGGGAAAAGGTCTTTCTGTTCAATTCTATTATGCTGTGTTGCTAAAGCTGTAGTCAAAGAGACTAGGAAGCTCTTTTGAAGCTCAAAGGAGCATAGCATTCAGTGCCTAATATTCATGCAGATATGGGACAAATGGGCTGAAGAGTTTGTCTCTTTTGGCAGATCTAACTTAGGTAATGAACTATTGATCAATATGATATAGAAGAATTGAATTTTTAGGAATATTCAGTTATGTATTCCGAATGGATCAGCCTGTGTCAAGTCTAGCAAAGGTTCTGGGGAGAGAAATTCATGTATTACATGGAGCCCATTCCTGCTTTATAAAGTGAGTTAACTAGATCTTTCAAGGGACTAGGTTCTCACTCGTTTTTCTCCTTAGGAGAAAGGCTTCCAACATTCATATTTGGCTGAAAATAGGCCTCTGATCTTCTGACGCAGGGTGAGTCACCATGAGATTGAAGAGAAGGAAGAAGATACTTAGAAAATTTGTCACATGTGAAATAACATGGCCCTATGGAGCCTACCCAGAGCCTCTCTGTGTGAAAGCCAACCAGAAATGCTTGAGTTTTCCTCCTCCAGATTCTGGCTTGGACATTTCAGGTGATGAGTGGACAGTAGAAAGGAGCAAGCAAAAGAGTAGACCGATTCCCATCTTAGAAATTTATGCAAGTGGAAGTAAAAAAGGGGAGAACACCTGAAAATCAAAGCTTAATGCTTTTTGAAGCACATTCCCAATTAATTTTTAGGTTGGGTATGGAGACACTGGAGTCAAGCTTAGATCCAAACCCCAGCTCCATGATTTTCCTATGTACCTTAGGAATGTTTCTCTACTTTGCCAGCTTTAGTTTTCTTATTGGTACACTGGGGAAAATAATAGCATAATGACCGTCACTGTGGTCATTTGAAGAAGAAATGAAAGTGTGTACATCCGGTGTTTTGCTGGGGCTGGCACTTAATTAGCTTTTGATAAGTGGTAGCTGTTAGAGCAAGTCTCACCAGCCAAATACTATGTCCTTAATTCTGAGATGAGAAACTTGAAACCCAATGACAAGTGATTGTTACAAGGATAGACAGACAGTAAGGCCAAGTCAGCACCAGAACTAAAACTCAGGTCTCCAAATTCAGGGTTCAGCTTGCCTCGAGCAGTTCTCTGAGGAAGCCAGTTCATTCTCTTGAATAGAAGCCCCATCCTTTGTACATGGCAGCAGCTTAACGCATTAGAGATGATCCAAGTGAATGAATAAAGAATTTTGTAACCAGAATTCCTAAGAGAGGTAGTATCCTATTTGGGAGTTAAGAGATGGAGAGTAGGGCTAAAGTTATTCAGGAACCTAAATAAACTAAGCCAAAGGAAATTTGTGAGGAAGGTTAAAAATATGTGCCTTTATATCCATGCTTCTTATATTTCTGACTTCTCAGTAGGATTGGAATGTCCTCATTGTCTAATGGAAAGAGGACTGTGCTTTAAGTCAGGAGACCTGGTTGTTGGTCTGTTTTGTGACTTCTTGTGTGGTATTGGTTGAGTCATTCCTGTTCTCTGAACTTTCAAAGATTCTCTACTCAGAAACTGAGAAGAACTCTCACTTTCTGCACAGCAAACAAAAGGGCTAAGGAGGTGGGACAAGGGAAACCAAGGCTCTGGCTTTAGGTACATGGAGCACATCTGGACTTTTATCACTGTCACAAGGTTGTTGCAAAGAGTATATTATTCATTTAAGATTTATAGCCTGCTTGCTTCTAAAATGAGTAGATGCAGGTTATCTATGAAAAAATAGTTGCAAGATAACATTTTTAAAGATGAAACGAAAGAGAGACCATCTCAAGAGAGTAGAAAGAGTAGATGTTTTTAACACCTGGTTGAGTATATTATAGTAGTCATACTCTTAATTTAGCTATGCTTCCTGAAAAGATAAAAAGAGAAACTTTGGATTTGCAGACAAGATAAAATTAAAGTTTGTTCTGAAGAGATTATTCCCACCCCCCACCTGCTCAAACAGTATTGACTGTGGGATGTTTGAATAAAGTATATTCTGAGTGGTACAAGGACACCATGTATAACCTTGGTTTTATAGAAGAAAGAAGAATTGTGCCTGGCATTTCTTTATTGACTCTGTAAAGGAAGACGG
The DNA here is from genome assembly GCF_040802235.1 of Manis javanica. Taxonomy (NCBI): domain Eukaryota; kingdom Metazoa; phylum Chordata; class Mammalia; order Pholidota; family Manidae; genus Manis; species Manis javanica. The sequence continues at coordinate 101,562,634 of NC_133174.1, read as the reverse complement.
CAAGTATTAAATTATAACTCAAAGATCTTTCTGTAAGAGCTAAGGAAATGTGGTATTTTAAAGTAGATGTTCATTGCTAAATATTCAGAAGATAATAAAAGTGTAAGGAAAACAAAAGTCACTGGTAATCTGAACACGTAAACTTACCCAGGTTAATTGGTATACATACTTTGTCTTTTTTTCTGTGCTTAGCTATACATACATATTATTTTACAAAAAGGAAGCACTACCTTTTAACCAATGTTGTTTATTACGTCAATTCACAATTGAGTGTCTAAAATCCACCTGTAGTGATTTAGCTCATGTTGTCTGAAGTGAAAGCTGGGTGTTTTAGACATCAGTTGCAGGGCATGCAAAACTGATTCTGTTGTGAAAAGTTCAAGAGCACAACTTGAATTCTTGACCAAACAGAAAGTGAACCTCCTTTAGCAGAGACTTGCCCAGCTGAGGGGCTGATAGGAAGAACAATTTGTTTTTTCATACAAAAGCTTTGATTTCTGCCCAAAGTCCTATGCCAGATGACATGTAAGAGATAATTTTAGCTAGAAAAATATTTGGATCAGGTTTCACCAGCCAAGCATCCTTTCTGTAAAAGGATCTCTCCATGGCTTTGTTAGTAAAGACTAATGAGAATACCACCAACTCCCAGTTATCCATGTGAATGGGAGATAGAAGGTCACAAGGAATTGGAATTTCATAGAAGTCTCCAGTTCTCATCTTAGCTAATGGTGCTACCTTGTTTAACTGTCAAACCTCTTTGAAATATGGACCCTTTTCTTCTCATTGAGTTTGCCCACTCTCTAGTAGAAAAATGAAATAGCCACAAGGCAGGTAGTGGGAGGGCCATGCTCTGCATAGGCCACTCAATATATATTAAGTTGAACTAACTTTGAGCAAATCATACAAGTAGGAATAAGACAATTAACTCCTGGGTAAAGAAAAATAAGCTGTTATTCTCAGGATGGAGAATTTGGCTTCTTCCTGGTTTTCCTTTTTCACTAGTGTTCACAGCATGGAAATAAAGTCTTAAAGCCCTGAGCAAATCTGAGTCTTCAGTGCTAGAAATCCAATTGCCAAAGAAACAGAAGATATTTTTCTGTAACTACTATATCTTGCCCTCCCTCCATTCTGCTTCAAGCTTGATAAATGATGGAAGAGAAGTACTTGCGTTTTTTATTTCTATTCACTATTATAGTAGCCTTTTGAAAAACAGTTAAAAAGGAATTTGTTTACTTGATTTGTTCACTCATATAATGAACAGCAAAAATTCATCTCTCCCTTTCCACTGACTGTATGTGTTATAATGAAATAAATATTATTGCAATCCTTATGTGATGATGTGTTTACAGCAATAGCGCTTATCAAGAACAGTTCATGGGAATGTTTTCTTGCTTTTAGACTGGTGATGAAGTTATTGACCTTTTGACCTAGTTCTGAACACTAGACAGCAATGACTAGGCAAAATTTTGATGGTGTAGTGGCACATCTGTGTTGTTTACTTTTCTTCATTGTTCCTGTTAACAGGGGCCCCTAAAGTAGCAGGGATTCCCACTTCCAATTAGGAGCAGCTGACCATTTGAAAAATAGCCATGATGATGCAGGTTGAAGGTCCATCTCAAATTTTAGTTGGAATTCCTCTGGGACCAAGTTCTATTTGCAGATACCATTAGTTAGTTGTAAGTCATGCATTCTCCAGCCGGTATTCTCAGTTACTGGCAAGCTATAGGTTTACTTTTCTTGTCTGTATCTCCTAGAATTTGGTGAGGCCTCATTACTTCAATAAAATCAGCTCAGTTGTACTTCTTGTCCAGAATGATATACTGGGACCTTAGGTGTGGTGGACTACAGTGTGTAACTCAAATTTCTCCCCTGAGTGATGCCAAAACCTTTTTGAAAGTTCAAACATACAGGCATGTGCTGAAATTGACTTTAATGTAGCTTCTGAAAATTGGTAATTGTTCAGCATACTCATGTTAAAATCAGCTGTAATTGTGCTACCCACTCAATCTTGAACAACCATGGTAGAATATGCCTTCAAAATTAGACTGTTTGCTTCTGTTAGATGCTTGAAGAAAATCAGTATTAGTAATTGCAGAAACATTGTTTAATAGCACCAGTGGTGATACTTACTGTTCAGCTCCTTGTCTGCCTCCAGTTCCTGATTTGCTCCTTCCAGGAGTTTGTGGATTTCTGTCTGGGGCATAATTGCTCAGATCCCATATTCCTGAAATAATAGAACCAGTGTATTTGATGAAAGACAATTGCTTGCATTTACGATCAGGTTTCCATCAGCAGTTAGTGTTTGAGGAAGACAGTTTCATCCTCAAGAAGCATAGTTTGCAAGGCACTGGTGCCCTAATGTGGGGTAAATGCTGTGTGAGGGTTATGAAGAAATGCTCTTAGGTGTACAGATAATGAAACAGGGCTTTCAGCTGGGGTGATCTGTCTTCCAACTAGATTTCAAACCCCTTGATATCATGGGTGCTATTTTATACTCTATGCCTTATCACTGCAGTAGATACCAAAAAATGCAAAAGTGGGAGACCTGCATCTTACAGCCATGTAGCAAGCAGGAGGGGCAGAATTCTGTAATGGTTACAGTCTTTGGTTCTGAAGCCAGACTTCTTGGGTTTGAATCCCTTGACCAGTCCTGTAAGTATTTGCAAATTACCAAACCTCCCTGTGCCTGAGACTCCTCATCTGTAAAATACCATGAATAATGGGACCTGCCTTATAGGCTTGTTCCGGGAATTTTGTGAATTCATCTATGTAAAACCCTTAGAACAGAGCCTGGCTGAGAGGAAGTGTTCAACAAATGTTAGTTGTTTTTGTTGTTATTACCATTCTCATCTGGTTCTGTGTTGTTGAAGACTTGGTTCCCTGGCTGCTTTTTATGTGTATCACCTACCAAACCTGGAGCAAGAAAGTTCAGAACACTCAGTCTACACACTTTGTCTGACAATACTCCTTAGAGTCTGAATTTAGGGGAAATTAAATATATTGGCTGAGATGAGTTATTTGGATTGTCTGTGGATTTCATGAATCATGGTGAGCTCAGATATATTGGAAGGATCCATTTCATAGTGTTTGTGAAATAACCTGTTGTAAAGACATTTCAGAGAAGAGATGGCAACTTGCTTACACGTGATATGTAAAGAACACCCTCCTTGTGGCAAAAGTATACACTGTTTCTTGGGAAACAGACTTTCCTACAAGTTAGAACCTTTAGCAATTTGGATGTGCATTTTAAAAATACATAAATGCACTTGAAACCCACATTTTGATAGCTTATTTCAGCACTTGCTTAGTCTTTCAGAGATCTTTATTTTTCATTATCCCATTTCTTATTTATCAAGTAACAAAGGGATAAATCACCCAACCATTTAGATCACAAAACTGCTAGTTGAACGCTCATCCAGTTTCATATTTTAAGTAGGTACATCAGATGTCAACCTCTAGGTGAGCTAATCCAAGCAAGCAAAGTAATCCAGAATCAAATGGGTAACATGCAAGGTCCCATCTTACTTTGCAGTGTGGATTTAAATTGACAAAGTAACTTCTGGTTTACCTCCATTCAAGAGTTAGTGGCTGTAGACCCAAATGAACAGAACATTTATTCTAACCTACTAATGCCATTTAAATAGCCCCCTTCATGGATTTGCTTCTAAGGGTATATTCAGATTCTTTCTGAAATGTCTAGGTAAGTTGTATATGTGAAATGCAAATCACTTATGTTTGAGAATCAGGTTATAAATTTACTGTAGAGAAATACTGTCTCCTCTTACCAACACGTAGAAGGTAGCAAATGGTGCCTCATTTAGGTGTTTGTTTAGGAAATTCATGATCATCTCTCATCAGTTAAAGATGCTGGGATTATTAAAATTTGTAAAATATTTCCTATTCCATTCTAGAATATTGTGGAGCAGAAGTCTAATTTGTGTCTGTACCAAGAAAATTGTATTTCTAAGACTTGGCTAAAAAACACATAGTTTTGCCTAAAAAGTAATTTTGATTTTCGGAGTTCTTTCAGTAAATAAATGGCTTTACACACCCACTCTTAGTCCAAAAATGTAGATTAAAATAACAATGTTAACAATAATGGTAGTATCATGAAAGGGGAAATAAAAATACTTACTAAAAACAAATATATATTCAACCTTCCTGATAAAGAAAAAAAGAAATACTGGTTCCATTTTTCTCTACCAATTTGACAGTTTTAAACAATTAAAATATCCACTGGTGGGCATTCTCACCTACTGCTAATGGGAAGGTAAATTAGGGTAGCTTTTCTGGAGGCAGTTTTACATATAGATCAAGAATTTGAAAACATTCAAAACATTTGACCCAGTAACTCTGTTTTTTCTAAAAATTTATATTCAGAAAATAACCAGTGCTGCATACAGAGGCTTATATACAAGGAATTTACTTAGATTTTTATCATGGACTTTTTTTAGAAAAAGAAAAGGAAGCAACCTACTACCCCCAAGTAGGGGATCAGTAATAAATTATGGTTTTTACTGTATTGGTTGTAGAATCATGTCTGTAGGCATGAGGTATGGAGGAAATATTTAGTGGCACAAAAATGTTCATGATATTTTAATTTTACAATATAGTTTACAAAATGTATATACTAAATGCTGTTAATTTTGTAAGGAGACCCTTTTACACACATTTTGTAGAAAAAAGACTGAAAAGAGCTTCCAGTTTCTGGTCTGACATCTAAAGAGCTTAGAAGTTTTCACTCCCATTATCACAAGAAAAAATGTGAAGGAACTGAAATTCAGCAATTCCTTAAATCAATCAGAAAATTGAGGTCACAGGGCAAACTGCCCTGTGTTTTTTACCTGAAAACTGGAAAGACAGGCAAATATATTCACCACTGCTAGATCCTGGTAGGAGCACTTAAAGAGAAATTGGCAAACTGCTGGAAAGGATGTACGAGTTTGAGAAATAAAAACCCCTTTTCATGAATTTTACCTCCAGGAACCCCACCAGTTTCTTAGGTAGATCGGAGAAAAACTCCTTCCTGATTCAAGCAGGGTAGGGGAAACTAGCCATTGTGGAATAAGCCCAAAGCTGTTTGTTCTCCTGAACTAAGACCTGCCTTCAAGGGAAATGATTTTACCAGAACATAATTGATTTGCATTTTATCATAGCCTAACCAACCTGGGAGAAAGAAAATACCCAATTCTACTAGCCTTCCTGTCTTACCTACAGTGGTGTGGGTGAGAAAAGCTAATTAGCACTTTTAAAGGTCACAGCTCAAGGTCACAGGCTTGTTAAAAGTGAAAGCTAATCATAGGATTATAGAATCCCCTTACAGTCTACTTCTCCTCCCCTTACAGTCTACTACCATATCAGTAGGGCCCCTGTGTAAAGACAGGAGATTGCAGCTGAAAGAACTGCAAACCCCAGGATTTAAGAAGGAATATCTTCTTAAACCTTCTGAAACCAACAGAATTTGGGGGGGATAAACAAGGGCATTAGAGCAAATTTTAGCCTCTGACACCACAGCTACAACAAATCATAAAATTAGCCTAACTTCTAGCTAGATTAGCACAAAACCTCATAGTAAAGGCCTTTTTACCTCAATCTCTTTTACCCAATACATCACGTTTGACTTTCGACTTTCAAAAAAGTATAAGGCATGTTAAAAGCCAAAAAGTACAAACCAAAGGACAAATCATCCTTCAGAACCAGTCTCAGATATGGGCAGATATTTTGAAATTATCACACCAGAAATTTAACTATGATTAATATGCTAAAGACTCTCATGGAAAAAGTGCATAATATGTGAGAATATATGGGTAATGTAAGTAGGGAGATGGAAACTCTAAGAAAGAATCAAAAGGAAATGTTAGAAATCAGAAATGCTGTAACAGGAGTGGAGAATGGGCTCATGAGTAGACTGCACATGATTGAGGAAAGAATCACTGAACTGAAAATACACCAGTAGAAACTTCCCAAACTGAAATAAAAAGGAAAAGAATGAAGAAAATGACACAGAATATCCTAGAACTGAGGGGAAATTACAAAATGTTTAATGTGTATAATAGGAATACCAGAAGGAAAAGAAAGGAAGAAACAAAAGAAGTGTCTGAAGTAATAATGGCTGAGGATTTTCCAGAATCAATGACAGATACCAAAGCATAGATCTAAGAAGGTCAGAGAACACACAGCAGGATAAATATTAAAAAGATCTGCACCTAGGCATATCATATTCAAACTGCAAAAAATCAGAGACAAAGAGAAATCTTGAAAGAAGCCAGAATAAAAATACATTACCCGTAGAGGAACAAGGGTAAGAATTTCATCTGATTTCTCTTCAGAAACCATGCAAGCAGGTCAGAATCTGCATATAACTCTTGACTCTCTGAAAACTTCACTGCTAATAGCCTTACTGGAAGCCTTACCAATAACATACACAGTCAATTAACATATTTTTGTATGTTTTATGTATTATATACTGTATTATTACAATAAAGTATGCTAAATAAAAGAAAATGTTTTTTCAAATTATTGCAAATCTCAAAAAAAATTTCCAGTGTATTTATTGAAAAAAAACTCCTGCATATAAAACCCCACACAGTTCAAACCTATGTTGTTCAACAACTGTATTTAAATAGTTGAAAGAAAATCGCAAGTTAGAATTCTGTATCCAGCAAAATTATCCTTCAAAACTGAATGAGACGTTGTTAAAAATCGAAGGAATTTGTCACCTGCTAAATGTTAAAAAAAGAATTCTCCAGAAAGAAGGAAAATTATATAGGTCAGAAACTTAGGTCTCCATAAAGAAAGGAAGACCATTAAAGAAGGAATAAATGAAGATAAAACAAAATCTTTTATTTTTCTTATTTTTCATTGATCCAACAATAAAGTTTGTTCAAAATAATATATTATTCATATAATGTGTTGAGTAATTGTAGTCTATGAAAAAGTGAAACGAACGATAGCAGTCTTACAAAGGATAAGAAAGAAGAATTGGGTGTACTCTGTTATGAGGTACCTGCACTCCCTGTGAAATGGTAGTGTTATTTGAACATGGACATGGATTAGTTGTAAGTGTATATTGCAAACTCTAAGGCTACCAGTAAAAGTTTTAAAAAGTATAATTGATGTGCTAAGAAAGAAATGGAGTAATAGAAAATACTCAATTAAAGCCAGAGAAGGCAAAAAATAAAAATAAAAAATGGAACACACACAAAAGAAAAAAATCAAGGTCAATGAATATAAAAGAGTTACAAATATGGTCAATATTAACCCACCTTGTCAATAAACACTTTAAATGTGAATGGTTTGTACACACCAATTAAAAAATTCTAGAGACTATCACAGTGGATAAAGAAACAAGACCCAACTCTAAGTTGTCTACAAGAAACCCACTTTAAATATGAAGGTACATATAGATTAAAAATAAAGGATGGAATGGAGAGAGATACAGCATGCTAACACTAACCAAAAGAAAGTGGACATAGCTGTATTAATTTAATTAATTAAGTGTATGCACTTAACGAGAGCAACAAAATATGAGGCAAAAGCTGTTAGAACTCTAAAGAGAAACAAATCTATTATAGCTGGAGATTTTACACCCTTCTATTAGTAATTAACATATCCAGATGGCAGAAAATCAGTAAGGGTATAATTATACCAAATAGCACCATCAATCAACTAGATCTAAATGACATCTACAGAATATTTCATCCAGCAATAGGGGAATACACATTCTTCTCAAGTTCACATGGAACATTTACAAGCTAGATCACATTCATGGGTCATTAAAATACACCTTCACGAATTTAAAAGAATAGAAATGACACAAAGTATCATCTCAGATCATGGTGGAATTAAAATAGACATCAGTAACAGATAGCTGTAAAATCCCAAAATATTTATAGAGATTAAACAATATGCCTCTAAATAGTACGTGGGTCAGAGAAATAGAAATCTCACGAGAAATTTTAAAATACATTGAATCACATGAAAATAAAAATACAAGTTCTCAAAATTAATTGAATGCAGCAAAAGTTGTGCTTAGTGGGTGCCACCGGCAGTGTTGGCAGGGACTCTCCATCCAGACAGGCTTCACCATGTCCAAGGTTTCCTTTAAAATTACACTGATGTTGGAACCACGGCTGCCATACAAAGTACTCACTGTTCCTAAAAGTACACCTTTTACAGCAGTCTTAAAGTTTTCAGCAGAATTTAAAATTCCTCCAACAAGTGCAATCATTACCAATGATGGACTAGGAATGAATCCTACACAGACCGCTAGAAATGTTTTTCTAAAGCATGCTTCCAAACTGGGAATTATTCCTAGAGATCGTATTGGAAGTAGATAATACCAGCTATTTGGAACCTAGGATTACCTTTCAAAATAAATATTAGTATTGTTGTAAGCACCAATAGTATATGAAATAGTGAAAGGTGACTCTGTCATTCTGTATTCACACTCTTCATGTGAAAAAGATTAATGCTTGTGTGTTGAAGGTACCATCTCAGAAGATCATAGTCTTTCATTGATACCTCTCAGCACACACAAGTAGTTCATTTGGGGTCAATGGATTATCCAACTGTGTTTTATATCTGGAGGATGCTTCTGAAAATTCTTTTTGAGAACATTTGGAAAAATTTTAAAAGTTTGCTGAGTCTTCCTATTCGTCTTTGAGTTAAAATTCATAAAGGATTATGGATTATACATAGAAGTTTGCTTGATAGCATATGACTTGCAGACTAAAAAATAGTTGAATTCTTAATTATAGATTGTTTATGATAAAGAATATAGCACATCAATGAAAACTTAATATCTTAACTTTTTATCAATGGGTTTTTTAAGTTTCAAATTCATGTATTCATACAAATTTTAATTTAATATTAAAGTGCCAGAAATTGAATTTTTTTATCTAACCCTTATGTCCAGAATTGTTATGTAATACCAAACAATTTTAACTATGATCTTACAAAATCCAATACTTGTAATGGTGGGAATTGAAAATAAAGTTGAAGCAATCTTTGCTGAATTATGCATTCCTTTATCAGTCTCTTTTAATAGAACCTTTAAAACAGGAATACTCAAGAAACCATTGTTTTTTTGAGGAGAATATTTTTAAATAGCATTCAGGAAGAGATTATTGTAAAGGAGATCTGAAGTTCAAAACAAAGCTCAAGGAAATGCTAATTGCAAATGCTGATTAATTATCCTTACTGAAAACCCAACACTGAGGAAGTGTTAAGATGAGTCACTCAAGTGAATGAGAAGCCAGGAAAGGGAAGATGGTGAAGCCCAGATGACTAGGCTTCTAATAAGGAGAAAGAAACAAAAGACAACAGTGAAGGAGAACAGAAAGCTGAAACAGTCTCACAGAAAAAGCCAAATGGATAGGCAACACTGCAGAGGGTATGTTGGAAAGAATGAACGGGAAGACAAAATATTTGCCATTGTCATAAGGAGAAGGCAATTAGAGAAAGTAAAGTATAGGCTTCATCAACATTAGTTTTCAAAATTCCCCTTACTAGAATCTAAAGAATGATAGGCAGGAGAGAAGATTTTATTTGCCCTTACAGAGGAAAGGAAACCAATGTGTATGCAACTCCATAAGATGAAATGAAAGCTCATAGTGATTGAGAACTAGTGCTTGACCTACTCTGTTCTAGAAAGTGACCTCACTAGCCTTGTGTCTGGCAGGCCTTTTGTCTGTCATGCACTTTCTAGACCTGGAAATATAGTAGGCTTCAATAAATATTTGCCTACTATATAACAAATTCCTAAGACCAGTTTTTATCTAAGTATGTTTCAGTATCTTCCCTATCATAGGCCCTAAGTTCACTGGAAAAAAGCTTTTGAGGAAATGTAACAGAATAAGCGTCTGAAGGGTGAAATTGGTAGTTGAGTTAAAAAATTAAACCAGATACTGTTCATATATTTGACAAATGAATAGCAGGATTCTGAATTGTAACGGAAAAAAGTCTTTGCTGAGGTAGAAAAGTCTACTTCTCATGTTTGGGGCAGTTTTTGTTTTCATAAACAAAATTTGATGCTCAAAGACCCCTGGTCCCTAACAATATTAAACATCAGTTAACCAGAAATTTATGAATATCATTTCTGAATTTTTTGTTAAGTTTAGGTTTCCCCCATTCTGTTTCTAACACAAAATCTGCCTGCTGTGTTACATAAATATGTTTATGATGTCTTGTATCATAAAGTAACTTATTTAGTATTTTTTGTTTAGTTTTGAAAATTTTATTGTAGTAAGTTCTTAAATTAAAAATATGTTTGTAAAGAACTAGACATTTTATTAAATAAGTGTGATCTATAAGTTCTTTATGCAGAATGTTTTGAAGTATTATATTTAGTTTAAATGTACTACTGGTACATAATTAATATCAAAATATTTTGTTATACCATAAAAAAGTTGTACTTAGGGAAAATTTATATCAGAGTCAATATATAGAAAAAAGAAAGATCTAATGTCAACAATCTAAGCTTCACCTTAGAAGCTAGCAAAAGAAGAGCACATCAAGTCCAAAGTAAGTGGAAGAAATGAAATTTTTAAAAATTAAAGCAGAATCAATGAAAGTGAAACCAGGAAAATAATGGGAAAAAAACAGTGAAACCAAAAGCTGATTCTTTGAAGAGATCCATCAAATTAACCTCTAACCAGTTTAACTGAGAAAGAAAAAAAGAGAAGACTCAGATTGTTAATATCAGAAATGAAAGAAAGGTCAACACCACTGATCCCATGGACGTAAAACAGATAATAAAAATATATTATGAACAACTCTGTCCACAAATTACAAAATATAGACCAATAACTTGGAAGATACAACTAATCAAAACTCACACAAGAGATAGACAGTTTGAATAGGCTTATATCTATTAAAGTAATTGAACAGACCTAACTCTGGGGGGAAGATCCCAGGGCAAAATACCTTTGAAACCGAAATCAGTCAAAGGGAGAAATAAAGTGGGAGAAACCCATTTATTGCTTACATCCATTTATGCTTGCCCATGTCTCTCACAACCCGGCTGCAGAAGAACAGACCCCACTCAACCTCTCCAGTCCAGATATGCCCTCCTTGCCCTTGTAATTAGCTATTGATACGGAGCTGGACTACTCCTTTCCACCCCTTGGGAACACCTATTGATCTAGAGATGCATTAAGGCCAGGCAAGAGATTCTGGAAATATTGCAATTTTACCCCAACAGATAATTCATAACCTTCCAAAACATAAAGCACTTGGCTGAGATGATAAACTGGTAAATTTTACCAAGCATTTGAGGGAGAAATAACACCAATACTGTAAGGCCTGTTAAAGAAGATAGAAGCAGAAGGAACACTCCCTAAGTAATTCTATGAAAGCAACATTACCCTAATACTGAAACCGGACAAAGACATTACAGGAAAGGAAAACTAAAGATCAATATGTCCCATGCAAAAATCCTCAACAAAATAATAGCAAGTTGAATCCAAAAATGTGGGAAAAATCCACAGACAAGTGGGATTTCCATGTATGCAATGCTCTTTCAACATTCAAAAATAAATTAATGTAATCCATTACATCAACAGGCTAAAGAAGAAAAATCACATGATCATATCAATAGATGCAGAAAAAGCATTTGACAAAATCCATCATTATCCAGCAAACTAGGAATAGATGGGAATTTCAACTTCATAAAGAACATCTACAGAAATCTACAGCTAACATAATACTCAATGGAGAGAAACTAGATGCTTTCCCTTAAGATCACAAGCAAGACAATGATGTCCCCTCTCACTACTCCAATTCAACATTGTACTTGAAGTTCTAGTTAATGTAATAAGCTGGGAAATGGAAAAAGGACACATAGATTTGGAAGGAAGAACTAAAACTTCCTTTCTTCACAGATGACATGAGTATCTATGTTAAAAAACAAAAACAAAGAATCAATAAAAAACCCTGCTGGAGTTGATAAGCAATTATAGCAAGGTTGAAGATACACATTAATATATAAAAGTCAATTGCATTCCTATATGGCAGCAAGGAACAACTAGAATTTGTAATTAAAAATGCAATGCCATTTACATTAGCACTAAAAGACCCGACATTCCTAGCATAAAAATCTAGCAAAATGTGTATAAGAGCTATATGAGGAAGACTACAAACCTTTCAGGAAAGAAATTGAATAAATGGAAAGATATTTTATGTTCATGGATAAGAAGACACAATATTGTTAAGATTACCATTTTTCCCAACTTGATCTGTAGATTGAATATAATAGCAATCAAAATTCCATCATTTTACTTTGTGGAAATTAACAAAAAGATTCTAAAGTTTATATGGAAAGGCGAAAGATCCAGAATTGCCAACACAATATTGAGAAAGAAAATAAAGTTGGAGTACTGACAATACCCACCTTCAAGACTTGCTATAAAACTTCAGTAATCAGGACAGTGTGGTGTTGTTGAAATAACAGATGGATCAGTGGAACATAATAAAGAGTCCAGAAAGAGACCCACACAAATAAAGTCAACTGACCTTTGACAAAACGAGCAAAGACAGTTCTTTGGAAAAAGGATAATCTTTTTAACAAGTGATGCTGAAACAGATAGACATCAACTTGCAAGAAACTGAATGCAGACAGTAACCTTAAATCTTTCATAAAAAATAACTCAAAATGGATCAAAGTCCTCAATATAAATTGAAAAAGTATAAAACATCTAAAAGACAACAGGACAAGAAAATCTGGGTGATCTTGGGTTTGGTAGTGATTTTTTTAACATCAAAAGCATGCTCCATGAAAGAAAAAAATTGATAAGTTTGATTTCATTAAAAGTAAAAAATTCTTCTCTGGCAAAGACACTGTTAAAAGAGTGAAAAGACAAGCCACAGACTGAGGAAAAATATTTGTAAAACACATATCTGAGGGAGGACTTGTGTCCAAAATATACAAAGAACTCTTAAATCTCAACAATAAGAAAATGAACAACCCAAACAATAAATGGGCAAAAGAGCTAAACAGACACCTCACTGAAGAAGATACAGATGGCAAATAAATATATGAAAAGATGCTTAACATCAGATATCATTAGGATATTGCAATTTAAATCAACAAATGAGAAGACACTATACACCTATTAGGATGGCTAATACCCAAAATACAGATACCACCAAATACTGGTGAGGATGTGGAACAACCAGAACTCTCCTTCATTGCTGGTGGGAATGCAAAATGTTTCAGTCACTTTGGAAGACAGTTTGGCAATTTCTTATAAAGCTAAACATAGCCTTATTATACAATCCAGCAACCATACTCCTCTAAGTATTATCCAAATGAGCTGAAAACTTATGTCCATACAAAAACCTGCATAGAAGGATTACAGCAACTTTATCCACAATTCCAACTATTGGAAACAGCCAAGATGTCCTTCAGTAGGTAAATTTATAAACAAGCTGTACATCTATACAATGGAATATTATTTAATGATAAAATACCTGGTCCATCAAGCTATAGAAAAACATGGAGGAACCTTAAATGCATATTGCTAAGTGAAAGAAGCCAGTCTACAAAGACTGCATGCACTATGATTCCAAGTATGTGACATCTTGAAAAGAGAAAGGTTTAGAGACAGTAAAATGCTTAAGAGTTTTCAGGAGTTGGGGGAACTGAACGTGGAAAGAGATGAATAGGCAGAGTAGAGGGGATATTTATGTCAGTGAAGCTATTCTATATGATGCTGTAATGGTGGATATGTCATATACTTGTCATAACATGTCGAACTATACAAAACAGAGTGAAGGCTCATGTAAACTATGTGCTTCAGGGAATATATCAATATTGGTTCATTAATTATAACAAATGTACCACACCTAGTGCAAGATGTTAAGGGGAAAGTGGGGGTGGGGGGCCACAAAGGGGTATATGGGAACTGTGTACCTTCTGAGTTGCTTCCAGGGTTTGCTGACTATGAATGGAGCCTTTAAACTTTTATGTACAACTTTTTGTTAGAATATACATTTAAACTTAAAACTGCTCTAAAAAATAAAGTCTATTAATTTAAAAAAAGAAAAGAAAAGACTGGAGGGATAGTACCCTAATACTGAAAGGGGTTATCTTCTGTTGGTGGAATTGTGAGTGATTTTTCTTTCCTCTATGTCTTTTTTATTGTTTTATTAAGGTATAATCTACATGCAACAACATTTACACTTTTTCTAGAGTAGTTTTATGAGCTTTGACGAAACATTTTGTTCTGTAGGCACTAGCATAATCAAGATATAAAATGGTTCCATCACCCCCAAAATTTACTCTGTGCCCTTTTGTAATAAAATCCTTCCTGCACCTCAGTCCTTGGCAGCTATGGATCTGTTTTCTGTTCCTATGTTTTTGCACTTTCCAGAATGAAAATAATTGGAATCATATAGTATGGAGACTTCAAGTCTGGCTTTTTCCACTTAACATAATACCTTTGAAATTCATCCATATTTCTGTGTTATCAGTCTTTCATTTCTTTTTATTGCTCATATTCCATTGTTTGGATGTTTATAAATTCATTAGTTGAAGGACATCTGAGTTGCTTCCAGGGTTTACTGACTATGAATGGAGCCACTTCAGACTTTTATGTGCAAGTTTTTGTTTAAATATAAATTTTTATTTCACTTGGGAAAATACCTAGGAGTAGGATTGTGGAGTTGTACAGAAATTGTATTTTTAACTTTATAAGAAACTGCCAAGTTGTTTTCCAGAGTGGCTGTATTATTTTGCATTTCCACCAGCAAAATATGAGGAGAGTTCCAGTTGCTTTGCATCCTCACCAGCACTTAGTATTGTCAACTTGTTTGAATTTAACCATTCTAATAGGTGGGTAGTGATACCTCATTGCATTTCCAATGACTAATGATAATCTGTACAACTTCTCTGGTGAAGTGTCTATTAAAATTATATTCCCATCTTAAAAATTGGATTATTTCCTTATTCTTAAGTTTTGAGATTTCTTTATATATTCTGGATAAATGTCCTTTATCAGAAATGTGATTTGCAAATAATTTCTCTCAGTCCATGGCTTTTCTTTTTATTCTCCTAGCACTGTTTTTCAAAAGCAGAAGCTTTTAATTTTGATAAAGTCCTATTTTATATGGATTGTGCTTCTGGTGTCATATCTAAGAAATCCTTACCTAACCCAAGATCACAAATCAGTGTTTTCGTCTAGAAGTTTTAAAGTACTAGGGTTTACAGTAAAGTCTATTGATGATCCATCTTGAGTTAATTTTTATATATGGTATGTGATATGGATTAAGGTTCATTTTCTATTATGTTTTGCATAGGACTAGACATATGTTTCAGCAGCATTTGTTGAAAAGATTATTGTTTCTCCATTGACTGGCCTTTGCACTGTTGTTGAAAATCAATTGACCATATAAGTTTGGGTCTATTTTTTAACTCTTCATTCTATTCTGTTGATATTGTTGTCTGACCTTTTGGCAACTACATTGTCTTGAAAACTATGTTTTACATGAAATACTGAAATCACATAATGTGTGCCCTCCAACATCTTTCTTCTTCAAAATTGTTTTGGCTGTTCTACTTTCTTTGCCTTTCCACATACATTTTTTAATTAGATTACCAATTTTTACAAGCTGTCCTGCTCATGTTTGGATTTGAATTGCATTGAATCTGTAAATCGCTTTGGGGAGAATTGAGATCTTAACAATATTGTGTCTTCAGTCCACAAACAAGATATGTCTCCAATTTTTTAGACTTTCTTTGATTTCTCTTATCAGTGTTTTGTAGTTTTCTGAGTGCAGATATTATACATATTTTGTTATAGATTTATACCTCAGTATTTCCATGTTTTGGGGGACCTATTGCAAATGATTAAAATCTAACTTTTAAATAGATTTTTGGGATTTTTCTTTATAGACAATCATATCATCTATAAATAGAAACAGTTTTATGTTTTATTTTCCAATATGTATGCCTTTTACTTCTTTTCCTTTCCTGCTTTCACTGGCTGGAATTTCCAAGAGTGGTGGAGCAGACATCTTTGGCTGTATAATTATCAATCTTAGGGGGAAAACATTGTCTATTGCCATTAAGTATGATGTTAGTTGTAGGTTTCTTGTAGATGTCCTTTATCAGGTAGAAGTAGGCCCCTTCCTAGTTTCTTGAGGGTTTTTGTCATGAATGGATATAGAATTTTGTCAAATGCATTTTCTCTACCTATTGTAATAATTACATGGTTTTTCTTCTCCAGTTTGTTCATATGGTGAATTACATTGATCCAGTTGTGAATGTTCACTTAATCTTTAATTTCCAGGATAAATCCCACTTGCTCAAAAAGTATTATCTTTTTTTATGTATTATTGGATTCAGTATCTACGTTCATGGAGAGATTGGTCTGTAGTTTTTTTTTTCTTGTCATATATTTATCTGGTGTTTGGTATCAGTGTAATGCTTATTGAATCAAAGGTTCAGTTGGGAAGCACTGCCTCTTCTTCATTTTTGGCAGAATGCGTGATAAAATTCATCAGTGAAACCATCTGGCCCTGGAGTTTTCTTTGTGAGAAAGTTTTTACCTACAAAATCAATTTCTCTAAGAGATATAGGACTATTCAGGTTATCGATCTCTTCTCAAGGGAGCTTTGGTAATTTGTATCTTTCAAAGAATTTATCCATTTCATCTAAGTTGTTAAGTGGTATAAAGTTATTCATAGTAGTCCCTTCTTATCATTTTAATGTCTGTAGGATCTATAATGAAGATGTGCTCTCTGTTGTCCCAAATATTGATAATTTGCATCTTCTTTTTATCTTTGTTAGTCTTGCTAGAAGTTTATCAATTTTTTTGTTTTCTTTTTGGAATTTTCCTCACTTCATTTTTTTTTGGTATCATTAATCTATAATTACATGAGTAACATTATGTTTACTAGGCTCCCCCCTTCACCAAGTCCCCCCCACAAACCCCATTAAAGTCCACTGTCCATCAGCATAGTAGGATACTGTAGAGTCACTACTTGTCTTCTCTGTGTTGCACAGCCCTCCCTGTGCCTCCCCCAGATTATGCATGCTAATCATAATGCCCCCATTCTTTTTCCCCCCGTTTATCCCTCCCTTCCCACCCATCCTCCCCAATCCCTTTCCCTTTGGTAACTGTTAGTCCATTCTTGAGTTCTGTGATTCTGCTGCTGTTTTGTTCCTTCAGTTTTTTCTTTGTTCTTATACTCCACACATAATTGAAATCATTTGGTACTTGTCTTTCTCCACCTGGCTTATTTCACTGAGCATAATACCCTCTAGTTCCATCCATGTTGTTGCAAATGGTAGGATTTGTTTTCTTCTTATGGCTGAATAATATTCCATTGCGTATATGTACCATTTCTTCTTTATCCATTCATCTACTGATGGACACTTAGGTTGCTTCCATATCTTGACTATTGTTAATAGTGCTGTGATAAACATAGGTGTGTATATGTCTTTTTGAAACTCAACTCCTGCATTCTTAGGGAAAATTCCTAGGAGTGGAATTTCTGGGTCAAATGGTATTTCAATTTGAGTTTTTGAGGAACCTCCATACTGCTTTCCACAATGGTTGAACTAATTTACATTCCCACCAGCAGTGTAGGAGGGTTCCCCTTTCTCCACAACCTCGCCGACATTTGTTGTCATTTGTCTTTTGGATGACGGCGATCCTTACTGGTGTGAGGTGATATCTCATTGTGGTTTTAATTTGCATTTCTCTGATAACTAGTGATGTGGAGCATCTTTTCATGTGTCTGTCGGCCATCTGAATTTCTTCTTTGGAGAACTGTCTGTTCAGATTCTCTGCCCATTTTTTAATTGGATTATTTGCTTTTTGTTTGTTGAGGTGCGTGAGCTTTTATATATTTTGGATGTCAACTCTTTGTCGGATCTGTCATTTATGAATATATTCTCCCATATTGTAGGGTACCTTTTTGTTCTATTGCTGGTGTCCTTTGCTGTACAGAAGCTTTCCAGCTTGATATAGTCCCACTTGTTAATTTTTGCTTTTGTTTCCCTTGCCCGGGGAGATATGTTCATGAAGAAGTTGCTCATGTTATGTCCAAGAGATTTTTGCCTATATTTTTTTCTAAGAATTTTCTGGTTTCATGACTTACATTCAGGTCTTTAATCCATTTCAAATTTACTTTTGTGTATAGGGTTAGACAATGATCCGGTTTCATTCTCTTATGTGTAGCTGTCCAGTTTTGCAAACACCAGCTATTGAAGAGGCTGTCATTTCCCCATTGTATGTCCATGGTTCCTTTATCATATATTAATTGACTGTATATGTTTGGGTTAATATCTGGACTCTCTGTTCTATTCCGCTGGTCTATGGGTCTGTTCTTGTGCCAGTACCAAATTATCTTGATTACTGTGGCTTTGTAGTAGAGCTTGAAGATGGGAAGCGAGATCCCCCCTGCTTTATTCTTCCTTCTCAGGACTGATTTGCCTATTTGGGGTCTTTTGTGGTTCCATATGAAATTTAAAACTATTTGTTCCAGTTTGTTGAAGAATGTTGTTGGTAATTTGATAGGGATTGTATTGAATCTGTAGATTGCTTTGGGCAGGATGGCCATTTTGACAATATTAATTCTTCCTAGCCAAGAGCATGGAATGAGTTTCCATTTGTTAGGGTCCTCTTTAATTTCTCTTAAGAGTGTCTTGTAGTTTTCAGGGTATAGGTCTTTTCACTTCCTCAGTTAGATTTATTCCTAGGTATTTTATTCTTTCTGATGCAATTGTGAATGGAATTGTTTTCCTGATTTCTCTTTGTGTTAGTTCATCATTAGTGTATAGGAAAGCAACAGATTTCTGGGTATTAATTTTGCATCCTGCAACTTTGCTTAATTCCAATATTAGTTCTAGTAGTTTTGGAGTGGAGTTTTTAGGGTTTTTTATGTACAATATCATGTCATCTGCAAATAGTGACAGTTTGACATCTTCGTTACCTATCTGGATGCCTTTTATTTCTTTGTTTTGCCTGATTGCCGTGGCTAGGACCTCCAGTACTATGTTGAATAACAGTGGGGAGAGTGAGCATCCCTGTCTTTTCCCCAATCTTAGAGGAAAAGCTTTCAGCTTCTCGCTGCTAAGTGTCATGTTGGCTGTGGGTTTGTCTTATATGGCCTTTATTATGTTGAGGTACTTGCCCTGTATGCCCATTTTGTTGAGAGTTTTTATCATGAATGGATGTTGAATTTTGTCGAATGCTTTTTCAGTGTCTATGGAAATGATCATGTGGTTTCTGTCCTTTTTGTTGATGTGGTTGATGTTGATGGATTTTCAAATGTTGTACAATCCATCCTTGCATCCCTGAGATGAATCCCACTTGATTATGGTGTATGATCCTCTTGATGTATTTTTGTATTTGGTTTGCTAATATTTTGGTGAGTATTTTTGCATCTATGTTCATCAGGGATATTGGTCTGTAATTTTCTTTTTTTGTGGTGTCTTTGCCTGGTTTTGGTATTAGAGTGATGCTGGCTTCATAGAATGAGTTTTGAAGTATTCCCTCTTCTATTTTTTGGAAAACTATGGAGAATGGGCATTATGTCTTCTGTACATGTCTGATAAAATTCACCGGTGAATCCATCTGACCCAGGGGTTTTGTTCTTGGGTAGTTTTTTGATTACCGATTCAATTTCTTTGCTGGTAATTGGTCTGTTTAGATTTTCTGTTTCTTCCTTGGTCAGTCTTGGAAGGTTGTATTTTTCTAGGAAGTTGTCCATTTCTTCTATGTTTTCTAGCTTGTTAGCATGTAGATTTTCATAGTATTCTCAAATATTTTTTTGTATTTCTGTGCAGTCTGTCGTGATTTTTCCTTTCTCATGTCTGAATCTGTTGATGTGTGTATATTCTCTTTTTCTCTTCATAAGTCTGGCTAGGGGCTTATCTATTTTCTTTATCTTTTCAAAGAATCAGCTCTTGGTTTCATTGATTTTTTCTATTGTTTTATTCTTCTCAATTTTATTTATTTCCTCTCTGATCTTTATTATGTTCCTCCTGCTGACTTTGGACTTCATTTGTTCTTCTTTTTCTAGTTTCCATAACTGTGACTTTAGACTATTCATTTGGGATTGTTCTTCCTTCTTTAAATAGGCTTGGATTGCTATACACTTTCCTCTTAGAACTGCCTTTGCTGCTTCCCACAGAAGTTGGGGCTTTATGCTGTTGTTGTCATTTGTCTCCATACATTGCTACATCTCTGTTTTAATTTGGTCATTGATTCATTGATTATTTAAAAGCATGTTGTTAAGTCTCCATGTGCTTGTGAGCCTTTTTGTTTTCTTTGTACAATTTTTTTTCTAGTTTTATGCTTTTGTGGTCTGAGAAGTTGGTTGGTAGAATTTCAATCTTTTTGAATTTACTGAGGCTCTTCTTGTGGCCTAGTATGTGGTCTATTCTGGAAAATGTCCCATGTGCACTTGAGAAGAATGTGTGTCCTGCTGCTTTGGGGTGTAGAGTTCTGTAGATGTCTGTTAGGTCCATCTGTTCTAGTGTGTTGTTCAGTGCCTCTATGTCCTTACTTATTTTCTGTCTGGTGGATCTGTCCTTTGGAGTGAGTGGTGTGTTTGAAATATCCTAGAACGAATGCACTGCATTCTATTTCCTCCTTTAATTCTGTTAGTATTTGTTTTGAATATGTCGGTGCTCCTGTATTGGGTGCATATATATTTATAATGGTTATATCCTCTTATTGGACTGACCCTTTTATCATTATGTAATGTCCTTCTTTATCTCTTGTTACTTTCTTTGTTTTGAAGTCTATTTTTTCTGATACAAGTACTGCAACACCTGCTTTTTCTCCCTACTGTTTGCATGAAATATCTTTTTCTATCCCTTGACTTTTAGTCTGTGCATTTCTTTGGGTTTGAGGTGAGTCTCTTGCAGGCAGCATATAGATGGGTCTTGCTTTTTAATCCATTCTGTTACTTTCTGTCTTTTGATTGGTTCTTTCAGTCCATTAAAATTTAGGGTGATTATTGAAAGATATGTACTTATTGCCATTGCAGGCTTTAGATTTGTGGTTACCAGAGGTTCAAGGGTAGCTTCTTTACTATCTAGCCGTCTAACTTAGCTCTCTTATTAAGCCATTATAAACACAGTCTGATGATTCTTTATTTCTCTCCCTTCTTATTCTTCCTCCTCCATTCTTTATATGTTAGGTCTTCTATTCTGTACTCTTTTGTGTTTCCTTTGACTGCTTTTGTGAGTAGTTGATTTTATTTTTTGCCTTTGGTTAGTATTTGGTTGTTCTGCTTTCTTTGCTGTGATTTTATTTTCTCTGGTGACATCTATTTAGCCTTAGGAGTCCTTCCATCTGGAGCAGTCCCTTTAAAGTATCCTGTAGAGGTGGTTTGTGGGAGGCAAAATTCCCTCAACTTTTGTTTGTCTGGGAATTGTTTAATCCCTCCTTCATATTTAAATGATAATCGTGCTAGATACAATATTCTTAGTTCAAGGCCCTTTTGTTTCATTGTACGAAATATATCATGCCATTCTCTTCTGGCCTATAAGGTTTCTGCTGAGAAGTGTGATGACAGCCTGATAGGTTTTCCTGTCTAGGTGACCTTTTTTCTCTCTCTGGCTGCCTTTAATACTCCTCTGTCCTTGTCTTTGATCTTTGCCATTTTAATTATTATCCGTGTTGGTATTGTCCTCCTTGGGTCCCTTGTGTTGGGAGTTCTGTGTGCTTCCATGGTTCTGAGAGACTATTTCCTCCCCCCATTTGGGAAATTTTTCAGCAATTATTTCTTCAACGACACTTTCTATCCCTTTTTCTCTCTCTTCTTCTTCTGCTACTCCTATTATGTGAATATTGTTCCATTTGTATTGGTCACACAATTCTCTTAATATTCTTTCATTCCTGAAGATCCTTTTATCTCTCTCTGCCTCAGATTTTCTGTATTCCTGTTCTCTGATTTCTATTCTATTATCAGCCTCTTGCACCTCATCCAGTCTGCTCTTAAGTCCTTCCAGACATTGTTTTATTTCTGTATTCTCCCTCCCTACTTGCTTGTTTAGCTGTTGCATATTTCTCCACAGGTCCATCAGCGTGGTTATGACCTTTATTTTGAGTTCTTTTTCAGGAAGAGTGGTTAAATCTATCTCCCCAGGCCCTCTCTCGGGGTTTGTCTGGGTAATTCTGGACTGGACCAAATTCTTCTGCCTTTTCATGGCGATAGAGGTAGCTGTAGGCAGGTAGCATGTGTGTCAGCTGGAAGAACAAAGTCCTTTCCTGTTTACTGGTCACCTTGCCCTTCTCCGTTTCCTGTGTGTCGGTTACCCGCACTCTTGTAGCAGCCTCTGGATTAATCCCCTAAGCTGTCATGGGCGGGGTAGCCGTCAGGGTAGCCCAGAGCCCTGAGGGGTGTGGCAGGCACGCCGGGTGTGCTCTCCTGTGAGAGCAGCGCACCTTTATGCCTTGCCCTGGTTTCTTCTGCCTGCACCGGGCAGCTACACACTGGCGCTGTCCTTTGGGTCTGGCCCTGGTGGCTGTGCACAGGGAGGAGATTCTGGGTGGCTTCTAGGGGCGCAGCCGCTACCGGGCTGCTCCACCGCTGCTGTGGGCACGTGTGGCCAGTCTGCAGCCACCACACCACTGCTGCGCGTGTGCACGGCTGCTCCTGGACCGCCCCGCCCCCGCCACTGGCTTGCGCAGCCACTCCCGGGTTGCCCCGCCACCGCCTCAGGCGTGTGCAGCTTCTCCCCACCGTGGGCACGTGCTGCCACTCTCAGGCTACTAGGACACTGTGGGGGCTGCGCCGTCTGGGGGAATGACTGGCAGGCTGCTTGTCACCATGTGAGGCTTCAGAACTGCGCTGCCTCCCAGGGGATTAGGGCACCTGGATTTCCCCGGGATTCCCAGCTGCTTGGCTGAGTGTGCTGGGATGATTCCATCCAGCTGTGAGGTCCCTGTCCCTTTAAGACTTTCAAAAAGCACTCACTTTTCATTTGTCCCAGGGGAGCCAGTTGTGGGCATGCGCTCGCTGATTTTGCTTTTCCATTTCTCTAATATCCAGTATACTGTGTATCTGCGCTCCCAGTACGGATTTCCAGAGCTGGTTATTTAGCAGTCCTTCACTTCCACTCCCTCCCCACTCTGACTCCTTTCCTTCTGCTGGTGAGCTGGGGTCAGGGGCATGCTCAGGTCCCACCGGTCTGTGGCTTGTATCTTACCCCCTTCGTGAGGCGCTGGGTTCTCGTAGGTGTAGATGTAGCCTGGCTGTTGTACTGTATCCATTGGTCTCTCTTTTAGGAATAGTTCTATTTGTTGTATTTTCAAAAATATATATGGTTTTGGGAGGAGACTTCCGCTGTCCTACTCACACCACTATCTTGGCTCCTCTCTTCGAAGTTTATCAATTTTATTGGTCATCTTAAAAACACAGGTTTTGATCTCATGGATTTTTTTCTATTGATTTTCTGTCTTCAGTTTAATTGATTTCTGTTCTTTATTACTCCTTCCTTCTGTTCACTTTTGGTTTATTTTGCTGTATTTTTCTAGTTTCTTGAGCTGTTGATTTGAGACTTTTCCCCTTTTCTAATATAGGTACGTAGCGATGTAAATTAACTCTAAGTACTTCTTCAGTTGAATCCCACCAACTTTGATATGCTGTGCTTTCGTTTCATTTAATACAAAGTACTTTCTAATGGTCCTTTTGGCTTTTTTCTTCAACCGACAGGCTATTTATAAATTGCCAGAATGTTCTTGTGCTGTAATTGTGTGTAATGTTTCTTTCCTCTCTATACATTTAGGTTTTTGTTTTGTTCTTTTTGTGTTTCTGAATGTTTTCTGATTTTATACATGGAGTATACACTACTTTTCTAATTAGAAAATAATCAATTAATATACAGTGACCCTCCATAAAGAGCTTCATTTAATCCTCCAACATCTGCTTGAGAAACATAGAGTTCATATTTAACAGATGTTGAAAACTGAGATTGAGAGAGTTCAAATGCTTTGCTCAGTGCCACAAACTAAAGCTCGTTAGGATTAAAACCCAGATTTTCTGATTTCTGGTTCATCATTCTGAAGAATCTGGAAATAAAGACTTGAAAAGTAAATTGGAGTTTATCTTATGAATAGTTGGAAAGAATCAGTGGAACCGTTGAAGCAGTGAGTGTCTTCAGACAATTATCTCGGTGTAATTTTAGTGTGAAGTTTTGGTTACTAGTGAGGTTGAACATCTTTTCTTGTTTATGGCCTTTTCCCATTTCTTCTTCTCCTAATAGCTATTCAGGACCTCAGATCATTTTTCCATTGGATTGGTTGATCCTTTACTTATTCATTTAAATGACTTAAAAATATTAACAGATATTAATACTTTATTTGTTGAAATACCTTCTTCTGGTGTCTTGCTTGCCTACCTTTTCTTTATTCTTTCAGTTTTGATTAGGGAAAACTACTAGAGAATGAGGGAAACTAGTGTTTGCTATAGAGAAATCTTGATTTATTTTGACCTTGTGTAATGGGAAGCAACAAATAGAAAAGGATGGGATTAGAAGACAAATCTCATGGTTTGGAAATTCATTTACCAATCATCTGTCAGTTGCTTATATTTGTTGGCCACAGTGTGCTAGGCCATGTGATAGAGTAGAAAATAAATGTTGCTTACTTTTGAGGACCAACCCTGAAGGAGAAATAAGGCATGTAAAAGTAAGACAAGTAACACAGTATGTGCTTAAGTAACCATGGTACAAGATAAGCTATGACTATCAAAACTTCTATTCCAATAAAGGGAAGGAGCCTTTACTTTTAAGTTAATAGGGAACTGTTTATGTAAGAAGGCTATAGAATGAATGATAGCCAGGACTATGGGTATTTTTTGATCACCATTTTACCTGCAGCACTTAGCATAGTGCCTGACAAATAATAAGGACCCAGATATTTGTTTAATGATTGAATGATGTTAGCATGTGTGGGCAAACCCTTTTATAGGGACCTAACATAATGTGTTCAGTCCATGACTCCTACATCACAATCCAGCATGTCTGGGAATGATAGGTCAGCATTTCAGACATTACCTTGCATTTCTAAAGCAAGGGAGCACATCCTATTCCAAAAGGACACATGACACGCTTCCTTATCTTACCATTGTAACAGAGCAGTAGTCAGGATTTTGGCTTCACTTGCTGGGTTTGACTATCATGTCTATTACTGGTTATATGACCCTTGATTTCTCTTATCTATAAAATGAGACTGACAGTAGTGCCTACCTTGCTAGGCCATTGTCAGATGAAATAAGCAAAACATGTAAACCACTGAGCCCATAGAGGGGATTCTATAAATACGCCCTGTGCCTCTTCTCTTGATATGCATTAAAACAAATGGAGCCTGTGATTGCCTTTGTATTTTATGACTTGGTCTATGTTTTCTAACATAGAGGCATATTCTCCATCTCTTCCCCTAACAGATTCAGAGACATATTGTATGTTTCAAGACAAGAAGTACAGAGTGGGTGAGAGATGGCATCCTTACCTGGAACCTTATGGGTTGGTTTACTGCATCAACTGCATCTGCTCGGAGGTACAATCGCTCATGGCATGTGATTTCCCAGTTTGTTCCTCAGCCTGCCGCGGTGCTTTCAGTGCCCAGATGGCCAGGAGGCACGGGTGATGAAAGCCAGAAAGGAGTTAAGAAGCAGATTGTAAGAAAAAGTATACATCTCCTGTCCTTTTTCTCTATTGCCTTTTGGCTTGATTTTCATGGGGCCTCTGAGTATTTGCTGAGGACAGATGCTTATGGTCTCTTAGGTGAATAATGTGGGACGTATTGGGAGAAGGTAGAATACCTTGATAGTGGAAACGGGGGAAATATAGCTCAATATAATGCCTGGCTTACAAGACAATTGTTTTTGAAAGCCATTTTGAAGGCTGGCCTTTTAGAGAAGAGAGGACAGATCACATACCAGGTCATTGGCAGAGCACAGTTTAAAGTTGTCTTAGTCAGTAATTATAATTAGGATTGAGGATGTGAAACCTTGGCCTGTACCTGGAGAGGACTACAGTTCTCTTGGCTTGGCTCCTATCCAGTCACTCAGAGAGGCATTTGGACACTGTAAATGCCATCTTTACAGTAGACAAAGTGGGTAGTCTCATCTTTCCATGGCCCAGGACTGCAGCTGTGGTCTGTCTTTCTGAGCAAGCCTCTACTGTCATCTGCTAGGCCAGGGTTTCTCAGCCTCTGCACTGCTGACATTTGGAGACAGATAATTCCTTGCTGTAGGGGCTGCACCTTATAGGATTTTCAGCAGCATCCTGGCGTCTACCTCCCAGATGCCAACCACACAAGCCCTAATTGTGACAACCCAAAGTGCCACTAGACATGGCCAGAGTTGCTTGGGGAGCAAAATGACCTCTGATGGAGAACCAATGCCCTGTCCAGTTGGGATGAGAGGCCTTGTGCTAGGCCTTGAGAAGTGAGAACTCTGAACACATAGAAAGAATCTTCAAGACCAGCCTGTCACTTGAGACCTTGTGGAATCACTACAATGTGCCCAGGTGGAACAGAGGCAGCCACTTGCAAGGCCAATTCTTTTGCCATTTAAATCCAGAATGTTAAGCCTGTGGAAACCTAACCTTCAGGCAGCATCCCGAGGTGTTAAGAGGCTGCAGGGCTCTAGAGTTTAAGACCAAACTTCCATTCCTGGTCCTGCCTGATATGAGCCATGTTACGGTGGACACCTTAACTAACCTCTCCGAGATTCCTTCAGCTTCTTTTTCTTTAAGATGGGATAATGCTGTTGCCTATTTCTCAAGGTTGTGGTAAGGATTAAATTCACGAATCCATTTCAATCACTTAAAACAGTGCTTGATCACAGTCAACATTCAAGAAATATTAACTGCTCTTGCCGTTATCATCATCATAACGATCATTATGGTGTTCATTACTTCTGTTCATCTGTTAGCTCTATAACAGAATTCAGTACAAAGCATTAAGGAGGAATCAGTTTAGATCTCAGCCAGGAACGGTTGTTTCTGATGGGCTTTGGTGATTTCCCTTCAGGGTGATAGCACCTGTCTCAGAGGAGTGTGATGCTTAAGGAAGTTCTGCAGTGTTTCCAAATGTAACACTCTGAATGTTTATTGGAGAAGGTACATGAGAAAAGAAACAGGTTTGTAAGTTGGTTCTGATTTGGATAAAAGAAGTCTGCCCCTTTAAGTGGCTGGAGCAGGTACTTGATAGGTACTCTTGGGACTGATTAACTGCCTGGTGTGGCATGACTGTGTCTTATTCTTGACCCAACACATTGGAAATGGACAGCTAACCCCTGGGGGCGGAAACTTATCTGTCTGCAGGGCAGTGAAAATGTTAATATGGTCCCAAGGCCAACAGCTCATCTGCTAGGCATCTCTTCATCCTTTTCATCACCCTCTTCCCTGACAAGAGCCTTGACAGATGCACATAACCCTTGCTTCAAATGAATTATGGATGGAAAATGTTAATGCACAATTGATTTCCAAAGTCTTCCTTTGTTGTAACAATGGATGAGAGCTGTCAGAGCTGGGGATCTTGGCACTGTAAGTCAGGCAAGGACCCAGTCGCCCCACCCAGGCACACTGGGCAGTCAGCTCAATTCCAGACTCCAGCTTGTTCTCCGAAAAATTTGGGCTGAAAATGAGAAGAGGCATTCAGCCTACCAGACCAAGGCAGAGTTATATGGAATCCAGGATCCATGTGCTAGGGATATCTCCTTGCCCAGGGGTGGGTAGCGACTCAGGGACCCATTGCTCACCATCCCTTCCCTTTCCTTCCATGGCACCGGGTAGGTGATTATGAAATCAGACTAGGCTCTTGGAAAAGGCAGGCAGCTAGAGCTATGGGATGGTAGAAATGCTACAGATCCAGGCCAGAAGAAGCATGAGGCTTTGAAAACTGGAGCAGTAATGATCCCAGCCTTAGAAAAATATGCCAGTAAGCTATCAAACAACCCAGCAGAGGTGCTAGTGATGAGAAAAAGAAAGAAAATGCTGATTTCATTCTGCTTCTTGGGAATGCATTATTCACTGTCTTGATAAGTCCCTACATGACTGTTTCCTGAACTGACATGATCCCAGTGACCTTTAAAAGACATTAATTCTTTTTCTTGGTTGCATCTCTCTTTTAGAATGGCAATGTGCTTTGCAGCCGAGTCAGATGTCCAAGCCTTCATTGCCTCTCTCCAGTGCATATTCCTCATCTCTGTTGCCCTCATTGCCCAGGTAAACCAGTTCACTTTTTTTTGTCCCAGCTGTGGTTCTCCTCCCTCTTCCACCCAACCCACTCCATCTTCCTAATTCCCCAGAAGGGAAACTTCCAGACAGAAATAACAATAGGACACTTTTAGGCAGCCTGCACTGGCCCCTAAATACTCTTTATAGCCCAAGTGGGGCACATTCTAGGCTCTAATAAGTTATTGGGTACCCAGTAACAGATTTTCATTGGGCTTTTAATCATTTGAAGATGGATATCAATTGGGGGAAGGGAATTGTGGCCCAGAGATTTCTGCCATAAACAGCCTCTTCCTGCCATGGGCACAGGGCACCAGGGGAGTTGTAGCAGCATGGCATGTGTCCTCTGCAATTAGTACTGGAATTGCATCTGAGCATAGCTTCTAAATGACGAGGGGCTGTTCATAAATCATAGGAGCTGAACCAGTGAGGTTTATGACAGTATAAAGCTGCCTGCCTGCGTGCTGCATAGGCACCTCCTCCAGACTGCACAGTTATTATGTACACGTTGTTAAAAGCAAATCTAAGGGGGAAGTGGGCAGAGACTTTTTCACAAGGTTGTTAGGACGTCTACTTTCATGGTTTGCGGCTAAGGTGTTTGTCTGAGGCAGGGGCTCCCTCAATGACACTTTGTTCACATCTGACTGGGGCCTGGCCCCCACACCAGAGGCGTGCAAGTATGGAATGATTCACAGAATGCCTGTGGGCCCAACAGCAGTCTTAGGAAAAGCTAAGTGACAGTCTTGTGAGCTGGGCAGTAGCAGCTTTGTAGTCCTGTAAGTCAATTCTCTTTCCCCTTGGGACAGAGGTTCTTGGGTTGGGGTCTGTGGGTGGGCTTTACAGGGTCAGCAAACCCTTTAAAGTTGTTGGCAGTTTTTACCGTAACTGTGTATATGTGTAAATTACTTTAGAGAGGATCCATAGCTTTATTGGTATTCCTGAAGAGGGCATACATGATCCTAAAGACATGAAGAGCCACTAGTCTAGGGCATAAATGATGCTTTTGTAAGTAGTACGGAATTTCCAGAACTTGTAAGAGAGAAACCAAAAGTGTCAGGGCAACAATGGTAGGAATGAGGTTCCATGAAAGTTCACTTAACTGAAATGTTACAGGAAAGGAGTTTTTGTTCAATGGAGAAGAAATGCTCAAACCCTTTTTGCCACCACTTTTGTAAAGTATACTTTCCCGTGTCAGTAAATAGACTCCTATGAACACAGGGTTCTTTCCCAGCTGGCAGATCGTGCCCTATCACAAGCTGATCATTTAGAGTATTGGTGATAATAGCATATGCTTCAAGATGTAAAAGACTCACCCGGCATATAATCAATCCAAAAGCTGTCCTTTGGAAGAAATCCCTAAATGAGGCTTAACTATTTTTGTATGTGTTTATTTGCTTCTTCTACTTAAAGAGTGTGGTATGGGAGGGGTTTTGGTAGATGGGAACACAATTTCTTAAAAAACGGCGAACTGGACAGCTTTTTAAAAAATCTGCCAGGTTGCCTGTCAAGTAGCATAATAAAAGCTTTTTTTCCCCAGAAGTCAACAAAAGTGGTCTAATGTCATAGGAATTTATCTAAACTATGTAGAGATTGATCCACCCTGGGAAAGAGATTGAGGCATGTCCCAGACACAAAGCAAAGGCAAAAGAACATAGAGTGGAATATGGCTGTCACCTACATAACAGGTGCATAACAGGAGGCAGGTATTGAGAAAAAGGTAAAGTATAAACTGGCAGTTCTTTTCAGAGAAAAAGAAAGTGTTAAAAAAAATTGAGGTCATAAGTACCAGAAAATTGAGAGATAAACATATTGTCTTTAAGTCTGAAAAAGCCCATTTTATGGAGCATAGAAACCAGCTGTTCATTTTCTTTCCCTTCTTGTTCTTGCACGTCACTTCCTTGTGAGTTCATTTTTCTTCTTCTTAACTATAACCATTAATGGTTCTTTCTGTGGGTAATGGCACCAAATTCCCTAATACTTATATGCAAAAATGTGTTCATTTTGTCCTCATCTGTGAATGATAATTTGGCTGGGTATAAAATTTTAGGTGCCTGTTTATTTTCCTTCACCACTTTGAAGATACTACCAAATGGTTTGTTGACTTCCTTTGTTTATGGATAGTCTGCTGTTTGATTGTAATTCTTTTGTAGATAACCTGTTTTCTCTTTCTATCTTTTAAGATTTTTCTTTTTTTCTTTGATGAGGTATATAGATATGTGGTTTATTTTTATTTAGTCTGCTTAACACATTGTTTTTTCAGTCAAAGGACTCAAGGTTCTCTAAAATTTTTAGTTATTATTTTTATGAAAATGACCTCATCACCTTCTTTTCTATTATCTCAAAGATGCCTTTGGCATATGTTGTTACGGCTCATTTAATTTATCCTCTCTGTCTCTTACTGTCTCCTTTATTTTTTCCATCTTGGTATACTCCCCGTAATGGTGTATTACTTTACTTCTGCCCTCCATTTCATAAATTCTTTCTCCAGCCTTTCCATGCCTAATATTTAGGCCATCTTTTGGGGTTTTTTTTGTTTTATTTTCAATAACTCTATTTTCCCCCATGTTTATGAGGTATATTTAAAAATGTCTACATGTTGCTATTTAATAATCCCTTGTTATTATTTCTTGGGATTTTATTCTTTTCTTTATTTCTTAATGTCATTTAAAGTTCAGTTCAGATTGTTCAAATATCTATAGTTTTTCAAGTTTGAATTCTTGACAGAATTTCCCCATTTTTCAGAAATTTTTGTTTAAAGTTACCAGGCCACTTGCAGACTGTAGTTCTTGCTCAGCTGTCTGGCCCCAACTGTCTGTATCCAGTCCTAGCTGCCAGTGGATCATATGTCTTTGGGCCCCATTTATTGCTATACTTTCCTTCTATATTTTATTCCACAGAGTCTTCTTTTGTTTCTGAGTGTGATTTTTGCAGTTTTAAAGTTTGATTGATTGATTGATTGATTGATTGATTGTTAGTTGTACATTTCATCTCTCCCTCTTCTTTGTTTGGAAAGAGCAGGGAGTTTTCTCATATGCCCTCTCTGCCATATTGAACTGGAATGCAAACCAGCTAGTCTTTCTTTCTACTGAAGATAAAACAAGAGTAAACAGGTTTAAACCATAGCAGAGAAGAATGGAGTTTGATAAAAGGATGAACTTTGGTACAGAGTAGTTGTTAAATCCTAGAATAAATGACTAAGGAGAATTTTAGTCTCTTTACTGCATATTTCTGGAAATAAAAAGGTACCCACCCATCTGAGATAGAGTTGTCACAAATCTGCTTTGAGACAGGGCAATGGCTTTGATGACTCCTCTGTATTCCTTCCACCCCAATGATTATTCGGCATGAGGAAACTCATGCCTTCAGGGCCACAGGAATGTTTGGTCAAAGGAAAGCACTCTAATTTTCTATCTTAACCCAGTGGAAGGCACTGTGATGGAAATGTCCTCACTTTAAAACAGAAGGTTTAAAGCAAAGATGATGAACAAACTGTATCAAAAAGAGACACAAACAAGGAAACCATATACCCAAGGTTTTGGCTTTGCATACTATCCTATAGCAGTATTGACTTCGGGGAGTGTTCATCTGGGAGGACCTGGGGGGGGGGGGTTCTTCTAGCCACTCCTAGAGCTCATCTTCCATTGGAGGAGACAGAGGAGGCTTTGCCACCCTCGCCCCATTTGTTTCTGTGTTTGCCGTGACTTCTGCTTTCCAAACTTCCTACCTTTGAAATTTCCCAGGTTCCCACCTGCATTTGAGGTTGTCTCCTGCAGCTCCCGCTGAACCGTAGAAATCAGAGGATGCAGACAGTTTCTCCAGAATTACCAGAGAGAAATCTATACTGATGCCCATGAAGAGCAAATGAAAATTTTTTCATCAGCTCTTCCTCAAGTCTCTGTGGCAGAGGTCCAGTCTTGGTCACATACAACAGGGCTCTACAGGGCCCAAAGAGGCTGTTGCCACATGGAGGCTAGAACATTCTTAATGGAAAAGTCAAGACTGTGCAGAAGTCAGGACAGTCACTAAATCCATCCCAGTCTTTAAGCAGGTCTCTCTTTAGTCCCCAGTAATGACAGATTTATAGGAATGAAATTCCTTATCTTCTTTTTAGGGGGAAGTGGAGTGGTAAAAGGGAGAGGGGAGAGAAAGAATATGATTTATTTTCTTTTGTTCTTTATACTTAAGTTCATTATCAAAAGGAGACTTTTATAGTGATTAGTGACCAACAGCCTAAACCATGATATTATCTAACAGGGATTTATATGCCATTCTTAATGAATTTGCTATTCAGAATTAATATATTTGGGTTTCCTTGGAGGTATTCCAGCATTCCTGGGTCATTAAAGAGTTGTTATAAAATTTCCAAAATATCTATTTGATCTGTTACCAGACATCTGTTAATCCACCATGTGCCCTTTTGGCTAGATGTAAAAATATTTAGTTCTATGGTAAGATTTTATCAGGGACAGTGATATTGTGGTTTTACCAAGAGAAGCATCCCAGGCTTTTAAATTACTCCTAGGTTAAGGAAACAATCTTTCCAGTGATGCCCTGCAGTCTGTGTGTTCCCATAAGGAGAAGCTGGGACCTCTCTGCCATTTCTCTAGACAGTAGTTGGGTTGTGAGCTAAACAGTGAATGTAGGCATTTTTGCTATAATGCAATGTATGCATTTCTGAATATCCTCACATTCTGCAAAATTGTACACTGAAAAATAACATGGCTTAAGGAAAAAACAGGGTTGGAGACAGCAACTCGAAACTTCACGCAACTTTGTAACCAGAGTACTAATAAAACAACTACATTAATAAAATAACTAACATGATTTAAAAAGGCCTCTTAGATTTCTAAAAAAATAAGAGGCTATTACAGAAAGTAAAAGCTTCACCTTTTAAAATGGTGACATTAGCTTGAAGGAAGGGTTGAAGCTGCTGAATTATAGAGACAAGAGAAAAAGGCACAAAGATCAGACAGAATCATGGAATAAACACTTTTAAGACAGACTGTATGGCCAAACTGAGCCAAGAGGAAGAATGTGGGGTGAATGGGAATAGGGTAGAGTAGTGTATTCCTTCATGGTTTGCTGATTTCAGTTGTGTTAGTGTACTTGGCATTCAGCTGTTGTCACTTGATGGCATAAAATATTAATTTGCTGGGAAAAATCATGTGTGAACTGATGCAATTTCTATTTTGTATCAACATCATTCTCTTATTTGCCACTTGCCTCTGAACAAGTTGGGATTGCACAGACCTGTGCTATGGTAGAAACAGAGTATAAGATGAAGTAGATACATGGCATTTGGCCTTTGACAGTTTCAACTGAGGGCTGCAAGTCACTCACCCACTCTGAATCTGCTTTTGGGTCTGTAATCACTGACCTGTCTGCATGTGGTGTCCCCCTTGCCTCCCATCCCATACATTTATATAAAAAGGAGGTCTAGTTCCATCACTATGTCTGTGTCCACGCCTATGACTTCTTGTCTTATAGTAATCAAGTAAACAGGCCTGTTTTGTGCCTTCCAGTTTTTTTGTTTCTTACAGCAAAAGTTCAAGGGGGGATTTATTTATTTATTTTATTGTGGTAAAGAATGCATAACGTAAAATTTATGATTTTAAAGCTGCAATTCAGTGACATTAAGAACATACACAATATTGTACAATCATCACCACTAATCTAGTTCCCCAAGTTTTTCATTACCCCAGAAGGAAACCCTGTGCCCATTAAACAATCACTCCCCATTACCCTCTCTGCCTGCCAGCCTCTGGCAGCCACTAATCTGCTTTCTATTTCTAAGAATTTTCCTATTCTAGACATTTCATATAAATGGGATCATACAATATATGGCCTATATTGTGCCCAGCTTCTTTCACTTAGCATAAAGTTTTCAAGATTTATCCATGTTGTAGTATGTATCAGTACTTTGTTCCTTTTCATGGCTGAATAATATTCCAGTGTATGGACAGACTACAGTTGGTTTTATCCATTCATCAGTTGATTGGCATTTGAGTTGTTTCCCCTTTTTGGCTATCATATTGACTAGTACTGCTATGAACAAGTTTTTGTGTGGCATATGTTTTCGATTATTTTGGATATATACCTTGGAGTGGAATTTCTGAGTCATGCTAATTCTGTTTACCTTATTGAGGAATGTCTTCCAAATTAAAATTTAAATTAATTGGAATTTTTAAATTGCCAAATTTTAAAGCTGCTCCATTTATTTTGGTTCATCTCTGAGTACCCACTGCCTGCCATCCTTGTGGTTGCCACTGATTGCTGCTGTTGCCATTATCCATGTCTGATCTCCACTGCTCTCTCCTCTGTTCTTTTGTTCTTTTTTGAATTCTTTATTCACTTGCCTCTTGGATTTTATTGGCAAAAGCCAATTCCTTTCAAACAGCAACAGCTCATTAGCATATTCTTTTCTCTCAAGGCAACTAGGATAGCTAGAATAAAAGCAAGATGGTCAATCAGGCCATTTTTTTGCCTGCAAAAATTAATATATGGTTAAAAAAAACCTCTTTCTGGGTCTAGAACTCTTCAAAAACCCAAGGAATCTGGAATGTTGGTCTCTGGATAGCAGAGATTTTACTTTTTTATTATTATTGTTATTTCATTACTAGTATTCCTATACTGATTGTTGAGAGGTAGCCACACATACATTCACTGTTGATCACTAGACCCTCTGTGTCTATACTGTCTGCTTTTTTACCTTTTCGACCCCTTTCACTCTCTTCCATGCTTTATTTCTATTATTTGGCTCATATACTTGGTCCTTCAATACTGTACAGGGTATGAAGGGTTAAAACCTTCTTCAGGAAAGTGGACCCAACCTGCCTCCTGCCAGGTGAGGTGATCTTTGTCTCTGGTAAACCCTGGGGATTTAGTTGCTTTTTGAAAAGAATGTGATTTCCTGTTGACATGCTAGAGGCCCTTATGTTATATAAAAATAAGACTTTTGGGAAAGCTATGATTTTCCTTTGTAGTAGAGCAGAACTCAGTGGATGTTAACCAAAGCTGGCCCTATGCAAAGGTGAAAAAGGTGGCACTTCATTGAGAGATACCAAGAAGCCCCATTTGTCCCAGAGAACTCTTCCATTTGCTTTCTATATTTAAAAATACCACCACCATTACAATGGCTCTTCTGGGTTAAAGCAGTGTTTCCCAAAGTTTGTTGCGAGGAACACAATTTTATGGGATGATGATGGGGTTTACAAGGGAAAACATCTTTGGGCCAGTGAACTTAAGAGTTTCTGAATTAGAGAAAGTTAAACAGGTTTCTTTTAATGCAGGGCTTCTCAGAGCCTTCAAAAGATTAATGTGCATTATGAATCTACAGAGAGCTGTATGGGATGTAGTATTTTCTGAATTTTCTCAGCCATAGAATCCATTTTCTGTTGAGTACTTTAAAGGATTCGTGTTCTTTAATATATGTTTTAGGAAGCCTTGGATTCTGCCATTCACTTTGCAGAAATTATTTCTTTATATCAATAAGCTGTTGGTATATGCAGAATCTTAGTTTGGAGAAGTTCATTACGGTAGCAGGCCATTTTAGAACAAGACCCCAAAGCAATGTCACTCAAACTTTAGTGTGCTGAAGGATCACTTTGGGAGAGTTGATAAACTTTTTTTAGAATTCCCAGATCCTACACTAAAAATTCTAATTCATTTCAGTTGTAATGGGCATTCTGCACTTTAAACAAGCACCAATTAATTCTGATGCAGTTGAACTGTGGTAATAGGTCCCAGGGAAGATCTTGATAAAGGAGGACAAGAGCACTGCCTACAGAGAGCAGTGCTGACCAAGATCTTGGAGTAGAGGGCCCTGCAAAGGGTCAGGGGCAATATGACATTGTTTCTCTGATAATGGGGAGCACAAGCACCCCGAAAACATACTTTGGCTGTGTGACACTTCCCTAGGACCAACCCTGCAGTAATATGCATACTCTGTTCCATCTGGCCCACCTCCCTACTTTCCCAGAGCTCCCACCCAAAGCCTTTTTCTTCTGCCATCTTCCACATTCAGAGCCCCTGGCTGTCATGTCCAGAAAGAGGGACCCTCCGTGGGGAGCTCCCGCCTCTACCCCGCCCATTGTCCATGACTTGTTGTTGGCGAGAAATGAATGGCATTTCTCGGAATTAGCCCAGGAATTTCTGCTGATAAACAAATGAAACTCTCAAAGGGAAAAGCAATCAACATAGTTTGAAATAAAATCAGTGTTTTCAGCTTAGTCTGTTTTCAACTTAGTTTGACATAAGAGTCTCAACTAGGGTATTTTAAGGAAAGGATTTATAAAATGTCCCTTAGTGAGCTTTCCTCCTGGTCTCAGGGCTGGCCCTTAAACTAGGGCCTGCTTTCTGAGGAGGCGGAGCAGGCAATTATTACCCTGATTTCCCGTGACCTGTGACCCCAAGGCCTGTCTGGCTAGCATTGTGTCAGCCTCTCCTCCCTCACTTCCCTCCCCCAGGTGCCTGATAACTGAAATGCTGTCATTGTTACAGCTTCATCATTTTAATTAAGGTTTTGATGCCTGATAAATTCATCTATCTTTGAAAGTGGTAACTTACCTCTGTTTAATCATTTTTAATTTAATCTGCACACAGGATCTAGAAAGCAGAATTTGATGGTAGAGAGTAGAGGTGGGTGGGGGAGATGGCTGGGTACCTGCAGGAGTCGGAGGTGGGGAATGGTTGAAGGAGGAACACAGGGAGTCAGGCTGTACCTTTCCTGCAGTCCTGCAGAGCCCTAGGCCTCTCTGTAATAGCGAGGCTAAGTTCTTTATTTGAGGCCGAGGCGCAGTGGTTTCTAGAATGAGTTGCCAGCTCTCGAGTTTTTCACTTTGGGGTTGTTAATTTAAAACCAATATGTTCCAGAAGTAACCAGATATCCTCGCTATCTGTTGCCTAGAGCCAAAGGGTTTCACTTCAGGGTTTTGGATGCAAAATAACTATAACCCAAAAGGTTTACCAGATTATTTGCAGCCACTAAGATAAATAACAGTCTTTATTAGAATGATTTTCATCTGATTTTTGTATTTAGATTTTTACACTGTCAGCTATTCTCTAGAAGTGATCTTAGAAACTGGCAGCCTTAGGGTGTCAATTATTGAAATCTGTTCCAAAATCCACCTCCTCACAGGATTCCATTTTTGGCCATCAGAGCAGTCCACTTTATAAATGTCGTGATATGTTGTCTCTTGTCTTTGCCACATGTCTGCTGGGTCCCAGAGATGGGGAAGTGGCTCAGCAATAGCTGTGTGGATGCTGAAACAGTGTTTTGAGGGCTGTCCTCCCCAAATTGGAAAGAGACTATGAAGTATATATAGTGTATCTTTAAAGAAAGGGGTACATCAAAGCTGTCCGCAGGGGGTGGGGGGAGGAAGAAGGTTGCTTGTTTTTTTTTAATTGTGGAAAAAGGAAAAGATATCAGACTTTGGAGTAGTCTCCAAAGAGATTACTTTTGCAACACAAAGACAAGAGAAGTGTCCCTGCAAGCTCTATTTTCTTTTTTTTAGCGAATTTGAGCAGCTTTGATTTTTCCACATTCACAAGATCATGCTGTCAGGGATCTAAGGCCAAATCAGAGTCCACACTCACCAGCATACCTTTTCTATGGCATGTTCCTTTATGATTTTAATAGGAGAGAAATGGGGGTTGAGAAGGAGGGAAATTTGGCTTGCTTGCATCCTTGCTGTGTTTCTTTGTTTCCCTTCCTCCCGCTCTCCTTCCCTCCCTCTCTTCCTTCCTTCTCCTTTTAAAAAAAACTCTTACTTAAAAAAAAATTATTGCAGTAAAATATACGTAACATAAAACTGCCATTTTAACCACCTTTAAACGTACAGTTCTGTGGCATTAAATACCTTCACATTATTGTGCCCCCATTACTACCATCCTCTGGGGAGTGTTTTCATCTTCCCCACCGGAAGCTCTGTCCCCAGTAAACAACTTTGCATTTCCCCCTCCCCCAGGTCCTGGCAACCATCATTCTACTGTCTGTGGCTGTGAGTTTGACTACTGTAGGCGCTTCATGTAAGTGGAGCCATACAGTAATATTTCCTTTTCTGACTGGTTTATTTCATTGAGCACAATCTTCAAGGTGCATCCATGTCGTAGCCTGTCTTTCTTTTCTAAACGGGGAAGAGGGTGGAGAAAAAATTAGAGAAGAGCCTGGTGGTAGAGATGAGGAAGTGAAGTGAGGAGATAACCAAGGGGTCTTAGAAGAATCTAGCAAATGTTGGTTTTCAGAGCACATTTTTCATAGGATGAAGAAGTCTCCTGAGACACTGTGCCTTCTTGAACATGACAGCCATGGCAAGCGATAACTAGCAGTAATGACTGAGTGACACTCTGGTTTTGAATGACAGATATATTCCTTATTAATGTTTCCCAGGGGTCTTCAGAGAGCAGCATCTACTAGGAGCTGGTTACTGGCAGGTTTTGTCGTTTTTGAAGAAATCCATAGGGGTAGAGCTGTGTCCCTGTTTCCCTTTATCTGGAGAACTGCATTTCCAAAAGGGCTTCCTCTGAGATTGCTTTCTGAGGGAAATCCTGTCCAGAGCCATTCAGTATGGTTTTACTTAAACGATTATTAAAGGATCAGAGTATCAAGCCCATGAGGCAATGTTGAGGGAAAAGTATAATTATTAAGCCTGGTGAAGGAAAGACTGAAGGGAATTCAACAATCTTTAGAAAGATAAATGGGTCTTAAAGGATGCTAACCAGCTTTCTCCTTCCAACTCCAGAGGGAGGGGAGGCGGCATGGGCCCAAATGAGCCTCAGCATAAAAAAGTTATACATGGGGAAGGACTTCCAGGCACCAACAGAAGTCTTTCGAAAGTGAGGCTAGTACAGCTCAAGCTTGACATTAAGTAAAAAGCAAGACACGTGCACGCACAAATGCATAGAGTGCGTTTCAATTAATATGAAGTTCACAACAGGCACAACTGTATTGTTTAGGGAGGTGTAGAAATTTGATGAGACTGTAGTGAAAAGCAAGGCAATGATTATCCGAAAAGTCATGACTGTGGTTTCCCCTCATGGGGAGGGAGGAGGCCTTCTGGGATGTTGGCAATGTCCTCTTTCTTGACCAGCATGGTAGTTACAGGGACGTTTGCTTTATAGTCATCAAGTCAACTGTACATTTACGTTTTTCGTATGTAAGTTATATTTCCCAGCACAATATGTTTTTTT
This sequence comes from Manis javanica, assembly GCF_040802235.1. NCBI lineage: Eukaryota > Metazoa > Chordata > Mammalia > Pholidota > Manidae > Manis > Manis javanica. The sequence goes on along the minus strand of NC_133174.1, from coordinate 101,523,243 downwards.
TGTGTGTGTGTGTTTTATTTATTTATTTTTAATTTTGGTACCATTAATATACAGTGACATGAGCAACATTGTGGTTACTAGATTCACCCCATTATCAAGTCCCCCCCACATACCCCTTTACAGTCACCGTCCCATCAGTGTACTAAGATGCTATAGAATCACTACTTGTCTTCTCTGTGCTATACTGCCTTCCCCGTGCCCCCCCCTACATAATGTGTGCTAATCATAATGCTCCTTTTTCCCCTTCTCCCTCCCTTCCCACTGGCCGCTACCAGTTGCTTTCCCTTTGGTAACTGTTAGTCCGTGCTTGGGTTCTGTGAGTCTGCTGCTGTTTTGTTCCTTCAGTTTTTCTTTGTTCTTATGCTCCACAGATGAGTGAAATATTTGGTACTTATCTTTCTCCGCCTGGCTTATTTCACTGAGCATAATACTCTCTAGCTCCATCCATGTTGTTGCAAATGGTAAGATTTTTTTTCTTCTTACGGCTGAATAACATTCCATTGTGTATATGTACCACATCTTCTTTATTCATTCATCTACTGATGAACACTTAGGTTGCTTCCATTTCTTGGCTATTGTGAATAGTGCTGCAATAAACATAGGTGTGCATATGTCTTTTTCAAACTGGGCTCCTGCATTCTTAGGGTAAATTCCTAGGAATGGAATTCCTGGGTCAAATGGTATTTCTGGTTTGAGTATTTTGAGGAACCTCCATACTGCTTTCCACAATTGTTGAACTAATTTACATTCCCACCAGCAGTGTAGGAGGGTTCCCCTTTGTCTACATCCTTGCCAACATTTGTTGTTTGTCTTTTGGATGGTGGCCATCCTAACTGCTGTGAGGTGATATCTCATTGTGGTTTTAATTTGCATTTCCTTGATAATTAGTGATGTGGAACATCTTTTAATGTGCCTTTTGGCCATCTGAGTTTCTTCTTTGGAGAAGTATCTGTTCAGATCCTCTGCCCATTTTTTAATTGGATTATTTGCTTTTTGTTTGTTGAGGTGTGTGAGCTCTTTGTATATTTTGGATGTCAACTCCTTATCGGATATGCAATTTACGAATATATTCTCCCATACTGTAGGATGCCTTTTGGTTCTACTAATGGTGTCCTTTGCTGTACAGAAGCCTTTTAGTTTGATATAGTCCCACTTGTTCATTTTTGCTTTTGTTTCCCTTGCCTGGGGAGATATGTTCGTGAAGAAGTTGCTCATGTTTATATTCAAGAGAGTTTTGCCTGTATTTTCTCCTAACAGTTTTCTGCTTTCATGACTGACATTCAGGTCTTTGTTCCATTTTAAATTTACTTTTGTGTATGAACTTAGACAGTAATCCAGTTTCATTCTCTTACATGTAGCTGTCCAGTTTTGCCAACACCAGCTGCTGAAGAGACTGTCATTTCCCCATTGTGTATCCATGGCTCCTTTATCGTATATTAATTGACCACATACGGTTAGGTTCCACTGGTCTATGGGTCTGTTCTTGTGCCAGTACCAAATTGTCTTGATTACTGTGGCTTTGTAATAGAGCTTGAAGTTGGGAAGCGAGATCCCCCCTGCTTTATTCTTCCTTTTCAGGATTGCTTTGGCTATTCAGAGTCTTTTGTGGTTCCATATGAATTTTAGAACTATTTGTTCCAGTTCAGTGAAGAATGCTGTTGGAACTTTGATAGGGATTGCATTGAATCTGTAGATTGCTTTAGGCAGGATGTCCATTTTGACAATGTTAATTCTTCCTCACCAAGAGTATGGGATGAATTTCCATTTATTAGTGTTCTCTTTAATTTCTCTTAGGAGTGTCTTGTAGTTTTCAGGGTATAGGTCTTTCACTTCCTTGGTTAGGTTTATTCCTAGGTATTTTATTCTTTTTGGTTCACTTGTGAATGGAATTGTTTTCCTGATTTCTCTTTCTGCTAGCTCATCGTTAGTGTATAGGAAAGCAACAGATTTCTGTGTATTAATTTTGTATCCTGCAACTTTGCTGAATTCAGATATTATTTCTAGTAGTTTTGGACTGGATTCTTTAGGGTTTGTTAGGTACAATATCATGTCATCTGCAAACAGTGACAGTTTGACTTCTTTCTAACCAATATGGATGCCTTTTATTTCTTTGTTTTGTTTGACTGCTGTGGCTAGGACCTCCAGTACTATGTTGAATAAAAATGGGGAGAGTGGGCATCCATATCTTCACAATACGTTTTTAAGTGACACTACATTTTCGTTTTCTTGGAATGGTGATGATTAGAGGCAGAAGTGACCAGAAGACCTTTAAATGTTAAGCATAAGATTGTGTATGTGCATATGTCTGCTTGGGGGCTGTTGTTTTTGTTTTATTCTTTACAGTACTTTAGTTCTCTTAGTATTTGGTTTTGGGGTTTTTTTGGTTTTTTTTGTCTTAGGTTTTGGGGGTTTTTGCACAAAGAAGAAAGCTACCAAAGTCTGAAGAAGGAAAGGGTATGCTCTCTGTCTTCCAAGTACGACCTTGGAATTTATAAGAAGGCATTTGGGGACCTCTGAGTCTTTGACCTCCAAGCTGCAAAGTGTACTAGTATGTTGGCAGTCTGTATCACTGACTGAGACCCATATGGCTTCCAAAATCAGAAAAAAGGAGAGAGAGAGACTGATGGAATACACTCTCTCAGACCAGGCAAGTCTGTAGCATGGGGCGGGGGCAGTGGGTGGTGGTGATAAGGGGAAGAAAGGCGCAAGGCCAGCAAAGAGATGGTTTCTTACCCTGCTTTCCCCCCAGTCCGCTGTGGGGCTCTCAGAGAGCTAGCTAGCATCTTTGTGCCTATTTTCTCAACTTGTAAAATGAGAGTAATAATTCTTACCTTTTCCAAAGGTTTGCACTGACAATGAAAACAAAGGTGATGTGGAAAATTGTTTTGAAAAGGATAAAGAGGTATATATAAGCAAGGTGGTGTCCAGCAAGGGAAAGAAGGAATTTCAATCCTGAATCCCTAGTTTGCTTGAATCATTAAGACAGAATGTGGGCAAAGCCTGAAATGCTGGCATTTCGTTCAGTACTTGTTCCCGTAGGTACCAATGACAGCAGTCCCATAACCAGACACTGACCATGTGTCTCCAGCCTTAGGGAAAAGCTGTGGGGGGCGGGGGGGCGTCTAAAGGAAACAGGTGACAGGTTTAATTAATATCAGGTAGAATGAATAAAATAAACAGCCTCACCTCTGCCTTTCTTTTCTCTTTCCTTCTGATTAGATTTTCAGAGGTGCTCTGAGTGGGTGTACTGCCCAGTAATGGTGATTTTTTCCAAGCAGAATGAGCCCTTTGCAGAAACATGGGTAATGCTGAGAATGCACTCAGAGACAAGGCAACAATCTCTGGGCTGCCTTGAAGGCTTGACAGGGATTTTTTCTTTTTTTTGGCCAGGCCTGACCCCCACGCCTGTCCCCAGTCATAAAAACATGGAGCCGGAGTCTTTGCTCTATACTGTTGTCCGCTGATTAGGCTGCTGTAGTTCATGTTAGCAAACCAGGACTGCCTTAGCCCCTACTTTGTTTTACAAATTCCTGTTCTGACTGGAGCCTGTCATCCAGTCTGTTATGCAGGAGCACAACATGACCCTGCTGCAGGGGGGCCTCTCAGACCACAGGGATCAGAGAAAAGAGCCATTGCTATAGCTCTGCTTTCCAACTAGGGAGAATCAACTCCTCCCTGCCCAACTCCTCCCAGGGCTTTGGAAATGTTGGGGAACTGTTTTGGTCGTCACAGTGGGGAATGTCCTTGGCATTTAGTGGGCAGGAATCAGGGATGCTAAATATTCCACAATGAGTAGGAACACAACGCAACGAGGCATGTCCCACCCCAAATTCCAGTGGTGACCCTATTGAGAAACACTGGACAGCAGCCTAACTCAGAGAAACCCAGAGAAGGAAGTCTTCTAGCCAGAAGGTGGTGGTGCATGTCCACTCATTCATTCATTCACACACTCTCAGTCCTTCATTTCATAAATGTGTACTGAGCACAAGTTTTGGGCCAGGTCCCAGATATGGGACTGAGGTTTTAAAGTCCCTGCCTCAAGTAGCTCACAGGCATAACAAGGTCATCACACATAATGTGATAAGCTCTCCAGTAAAGGTGTGGACAAGGACTGGGCAGGCACAGAAGGGAGAGAGAGAGGAAGAGATACTTTCCAAGAGACAGGAGCCAGGCTTCTCAGAAAGGAGTCGATGCCAGAGCTGGGTTCTGACAGATGAGTGGGACTTTGCCAGATGGGGAAAGGAAGGGAGAGGACTTGGGGAGTCATGTATGGGACCGTAACTGGAGAGAGTGCGGTCCATGCCAGAGGGAGGAGGCTCAAAAGATCAGGTCGATGGAAGCCCAGTCTCAAAGAACCTTGGATGCCCCACAGTTTAGACGTTATTTTGTAGAGCCAGCCCACTGCAAACATCAGGAGTAGGGACAATTTGTCTTTAGTGCTTGCAGACATCTTTTCACACCCACTTTCCCCTCTCTCAGTCCCCCTCATGCTCTGCCCTCTGCCAGCCACTCAGCTCTCACATAACGAACTAACATCTGATGAGAATGAGGCTGGGTTACCCCTTCCAGTGGGGGTTCGTGCTATAGCAGCAGGAAGACTGATGCTTAACTGAAAGAATTCAGTACAGACCAAATTCTAGATATCAGTGGAAATGAGGGTGGGAGGGACCTTGAGGAAGTGAGCGCTGAGGAGACAGTTCGGAGGGCCTCCGTTCAGTTGATGCCCACTCATTGCAAGTGAGGACGTACATGAGGCGTGTGTCTGAGTGGGTGAGGTTGTGTCTGCAAGGGGATAATAGTTCCTATCGCAAAGGACTGTTGTCAGGATTGAATGAATGCATGCATGTAAGGTGCTTAGCAGCATGCCTGGCCCTTAGTACACCCGTACCATTTTAGAATGCAGGCCAGAGTTCAGTCTGGTGAAGTGGAATGCATGGGCCGGGATGGAGATGAGAATTTTATGCTAAGACACAGTGGCTGTATCTGGCTACTTTCAGATATTTGCCTGGGCCATGCATCCTAACCCTGGAGGACAGTATAATTATATATCAGCATCTCACTTATCAAAATGTAAATGTTCGCAAATGGAGCCACAGCATTATTTTGTGTGCATGTGGTTTCACTTCTCCAGCTGCACTCAGAGAGCTCGGCAGGTGGGAAGTTGTTGTTTCACAGATGATGCAAACCTGCCTCGAGGCCCAGGTCAGCAGGCATGTCCTCACGTGTGGAGACACAAAATAGAAGAACCACAGCACGTAGGGCCAGAACCGGGAGATGCATTAGAAAGAAATTAACTTGGGACGGGCTGGCTGAGGGAACAAAAGTCTTAGCGGGAGAAGGATGGAGCAAAAGGGAAAAAAAAAACAACTGGGAAGGACAGGATACAGAAGATCATGCAGCTGGCCCCAAACTGAACTTACAATGTTTGCTGTGTTCTCTTTGGAAGCGGGGTTCACTTGTCCAGCATTCAGTGGAGACTCCTTGATTGACACTGAGTTAGGCACATGTTCAGTGTGAGTGTGCCTTCAGCTATTTATTTGATTTTTAAAAATTGCACCCTTTGCAGTAAGACTGGTGTCCTGGGGCAGTGAGTTAGGTTGTTAAAATAGCAGCCATTAACACTGTTATGACTCTATCCTCCCTGCCCCCTCTTTAAAAGAATTGGGCATGAGATTGTTTGACAAAAGTGAAATTCTCCTCTCCCCACAAAGAGAAACGAAGAGTGCTACCCTGTGTCAGAGTACAGTTGCCTGACCCTCACCCCGCAGCGTCCAAGTCCACTGCCCCCATGTGTCCCCACTCACAGGCATGTGACCCCACAGACGCTCTCTCCGCCTCACTCTCACACCCACACCCACCCCACAAGCTACAGGAACCCTAGGGAGCCCTTGTGCCGGTCGTGCTGTTCTTTTGTTTTGCTTTCCTCTATTGGCTTTGTTTTGATTTGAAATCAGTCTTTGGGATTAAACTGGACGATTTTTTTCATGTTATGAATAGTGCTGTGGAGGGAGCAGGTAAGGACTTTCTCCTCAGTCTTGGCCATGCTTGCTTCTCCCAGCTAATACAATGCTGACCCATCAATCAATGGGGGTGTTTGTGGGACTTTGCATTCCATACTGCTTGGCCGAATCACCAGGGAGCTCTACAATATGCATGCATTGCTGGATTCTCTAGATTATTCATAGGTCTGTTTAAAAAGGAATGTCTCATGAGAGGACTGGATGGCTATGGCGTTCCCAAAGGTCCTGGGGAAAGGTCAAAGGAGCAGAGTCAGTGCAGGGCATGTGCAGTGGCAGAACTCCCTGAGCAAGGCAGTCATGGTGGCCAGAGTAGAGCCCTACTCTACTGTCCAGGAAGGTCAGCACTGGCTACGACTGAACAGCCACGATGAACCCAGGCCTACGAGGGTCTGTCTTTTCTGGATGTCTTTGGTGCTGGTTCTCCATACCACTTCTGTCCAGTAGAACTTCTTGTAATGATGGGAAGAGTCCATCTCTGCACCATACAGTATGACAGCCACTAGCACATGTGGCTCTTGGACACTTCAGATGTGACTGGTATGACAGAGGAACTGCATTTTAAGTTTTATTTAATGTCAGCTAGTTAAAATATAGATAGACACACGTGACTAGTGGCTACTGTAATGGCTGGCAAGGCTCTAGACCATTCATTAGATACTTTTCTGCTGCAGTTTCTTTCATTTTGTCCCTTCCGTCTGTCTGTTCAGTGTCTTGTAATTAGTTTATCAACTTCCTGAGGGCAGGCATCGTATGTATATTCTGCAACCACAGAAAATTACATCTTGAAGAGATTTTTTTTTTGTCCAGCCCCTTCTCCTCACATTTGACAAATGAAGAGACTGAGAAAGGCTCTCTAATGTATCTGAAGCCACAGTGCTCATTAAAATTAGCTGAGCCTGGAACCCAGGTCTTCCTGCCTCCTGGGCTGTGCTTCTGCCACATCTTCCTTGTAGATATGTCTCAAAAGTATAAATAATTCTCTTCCTTTCCATTCTGTCCACTGCTTATAACCGACATTAATCCCTTGATGTTTGGAAATAATTTGGGCCCCAAGTCTATCTTTCTCTCCTCATGCGCCAAGGCACCATGTAGGTTCCAGAAAAATGTTTGTGGAATAAACGAATTCTCTTAAGACTTCCCTGTTGTCTATTTTCTTTTACATTTCCCAAAAAAATCCGTTTCTGTCTCATTCAGTGCCTTTGAGTCAGCTAGTGCTCATGCTGTCTCAGCCCCAGGGGATGGGGCCCCCACTTTGCGGTTGTGGCCATGGCCTGAGCAGGTGTTTGAGTATAGACAAGAGAACCTTGGGAAGCTGCCTGCCAGCCTCATGAAAAGCTGTAGCACTTTGGGCTCCAGGCCCTATCTGTATATTGCATTCTCTGACTTGCTGGTAAGCAGGTACATCAGAAATAATGCTGTCCCTTCTCCACTTTTGCTCTGGTAAAACACGATCACCTAAAATGAAAGGTACCACAAGGAGGACTTGGTGGCCATATCTTACTGGTCCCTTTAGACATGGAAAGAAAACACCCAGTCCATACTAACTTCAGAATCAGCTGCTGAAAGAGGAGACAATTCAACTCCTAGGTCCAAGTAGTGTATCTCTTGGTCTCCCTTCTCCTCTCTCGGTTTCCCACCCCAAGCCTTTGTCCCCAACCAAGAGCCAACCAACAGTAACTCAGCAATAGTTGAATTGAAGCACAACCTGTTAACAGCCACCAAAGACTGAGTTTCAGCCAAGCAGCTGGCTTTTCCGGGCAGCCCTGCCAAGAGGCAGGCCAAGGCGAGGGAGCAAATGGCCTGCAGCCCATCAGCAGTGGATTGGCCAGCCTGCTTGCTGGTACCACCTAAAGAAGAAGGAAGGATCCAGTACTGACAGAGACAGCTTCCAGGGACCCGCCCAGCCCTAAAAATCTTAAGCCCAAGTATAGTCATTGGATGCCAAGGACACTGGAGAAAGTCTTTGGAGCATGTAGAACACCAAGCCAATTGGAGTGCCTTCTAAGCCCGCTCAGGATTCCTAGCATTCCAGCCATGCCATATACTCCCCCACCCCCAGAGGGCAGCCAGTGGCCACAGCAAAGGCTACATCCAGTGGGCTGAGACCCTCACCAGACCCTCCATGAGCCTGCTTTCTTGCTTACAGCCTGCCTGCTTGCCCTTTGCTGAGTTCAGGGAGGTGGACAAACCGTACCGCCCAATTTAGCCTAAGAATCTCACTTGCCGTGGAATCTCCAGGCAGTGAATCATTTTAAGCAAGTACTTAAGCAACTTTCCACTGAGTCATCCTGAGGGCTGTCAGGTTCACTAATCCTGACATACACTGTGTATATCCTTTGTTCAGATCCTGTCCCCATCCTGATACTGGGGGTAGGGGAGTGGGAAGCAACAGAGATTTAAAGATGTGCTTATTGGAACTTGTTTATATCAGAGCTCCCATTGCCTCTTTGTCTCTAAGAAGGCCCAAAGCATTAATTACAATCCTGCTAGTACTAACTCTTGATCTGTGTACTGTCAGCTGCAGAGCTACCATGAGAATGTACTCTTTACTCTGAGTGGTAGTGCATGTTGGATTTCTTTTCCAGATACTCCATGGATCTGTTTCCATTTGGGGGCTTCTAGACCAGGAGTCAGGAATTATTTTTCTGTAAAGAGCCAGGTAGTCAATATTTTGGCTTTGCAGGCCATACAAACTCTATTGTAACAGCTCTTCCACTATACTCCAAAGCCAGCCAGAGACAATATGTAAATGAGTGGGCATGACTGTGTTCCAGTAACACTTTATTTATAAAAACAAATCTCAGGTTAGATTTGACCTGTGAATCCTGTTCTAGACACAGTGGGCTAAGTCAAATTAGTGAGGCCTGGTTTCAGTTGCTCGGGTACTTTATGAGTATCACTTTGGGGAAGGAACTGCTGTTGTCCTCCATTTGTTTTGGAAAGAGATGTAAAAATGGTGGGAATAGATTTCATCTTTCCATATTGAATATGAAAATCCATTCTTCTCAAATGTTGGATACTGTATAACAATCACAATAGGCTAACCTATGATGCAGTCACAACCTACAGATCTCAGTGCCTTAAAACCACAAAAGGCTTATTCCTTACTCACACCACATGTTTGTCTCAAGTTAGCACATGTCATTCTCATCTGGAGACCCTGGTTGGCAGAGCATCACCATCTGGAATTTAGTTCAGTGGCATAGGTAGGGAACGGAGCAAATTGTGCCCTAACTCTTAAAGACTTCTGCCCAGAAGTGACACAGTATTTCTGCTCATATGTCATTGGCCAGAGCAAGTCACGTGGCCATGCTTTGACTTTTAGGGGACAGGGAAATGCAATGGAAGGAGGACAACTGGAATACTGATGAATAGCCCTAATGACCACCACACCTTCCAAAAACACCTTTCCAGGTTTCTTTTTCATGTCCATCCTTGTCTTGCCCTTTTTTAGGTTATCTGGCCTAACTGTCTCTTTTGCCTGACCCTGCCTGCATTTCCTCAGCCCTGCTGGTCATTGACATTGACACATGGGGGAACAGCTTAGGAACTAAAGCACTGGGACAGTAATTATTCCTTAAGTGCTATGTAGACCAGCCATGAACATAAAGCCAGACCTGTGTGCTGGGTCCTACATGCCACTGGATCCAAGAATTGATTGCCATCAGGCAGCAGGCCTGAGAAAAGTTGGACCTCCCAAGCTTCTGAGTTTGATTTCATTTTGGTTTGCTTTTAATAGGAATTTGAATCAGAGAGGGAGTTCTAAGCATGCTGACTCCAGGCAGTTCCAGCCTTTGGTGTTATGGGGAACAGTTGTCAAGATGGAAGAGGGAGGTGGAAGGTGAATGGTAGGAAGTATAGGTGATATTCATGCACTTACAGGCTAAAGTGAAACTTAGACTCATGATTTTGGAGGAGAGACTATATCTGTAAAGACAAAAGAATTAGTCAGGATAAACCAGTTGCTCTAACAACTTCAACATCTCATTGGCTAAACACAAGAGAGGGAGAGCTGTGGGGAGAGAGAGCTCTGCTTCATGCAGTCATTTGGGGACCCAGACTCTTTCCACTGTAGTGGCCTTTCTGTCCTCTAGGGCCTCAGAGTCCTCCGCATGCAACCCTCAGTCTAGGGAAAGGAAAGGAAAATGGTGCGAGAGGTTTTGCAGGTCAGTCTTTGTAGGCACGCATGTCATTTCCTATCACATTCCATTGACTAGAACTCATTGAAATGGCCCCACCTAACTGCAGATGAGTGGTGAAGTGTAGTGGAACTGGGTGCCGGAAGCTGTGAAATGTAGTGGACCATGGGGATGAGGAAAATAGGTTTGATGAGCATACAGCATCATATGTACTACTGTGTAATTGTTTTAGGCAAAGGGGAGTTTTTGTAGGAAGAGCTCAAACTGCATAGACTGAAGTCTTCACCAGTATCCTCTCAATATTGAAATGTTTGCCACTCACAGAGTATTGTAGGCTTTTGGGGGCTGGGGGTTAGAGACTAATCCTGCCCTCAGATAACTGTATTATAAATAAAGATAAATGCAACTCTCCCAAGCCTTACATTTTGCTTTATACTTCACGTGGCATCTGGACCCATAGGTAAGTGCAGTTACATTCCTCCTGGTACAGAGGGTTGGAATGTGTGTCTCTAAGTGGCAGAAAAATGAAAGACAGGACATTCAGTGCAATGATCATCAGTGTCCCTGGCCAATTCATTCAGAATCCTAAAGTATTCATACATCACTCTTAGAAACCAAAAGGGATAGCTTTGAAAGGGGGAACTTTTTTCTCTGGCTACCAGGACACTCAGAATCCTTTAATGTTCACATATAATACTTATGTTAACTCTATTGGTTGGTATTTCTTACAGCTACTTCTTGATTTAGGCTTTTTTCTATTTTACTTTTGAGCAACTTTATAGTATATACTTTTGGCTGCAGAAAGAAAACAGTGAAAGTATTTTTTTCTTGTTTCATTTAATGCTAATTGTGAAAACTGATATTTATGAAAAAGATACTCCGTGCTTATGGTGGCTTCCTGAGCAGTTGGTTTTACCAGGTGTAGTTTGGAAAAACAACATCAGGTGGAAGAAAGGCTCAACGTTCTAAGCCAAAATACATGACTCTTTCAAGGGCAGCTAGAGCTTTCATGACCAATCCAGAGCAGTTGGTCAGAATGGAGAAAGCCCTTTTGGGTTCCCTTTTGTCCTAGCTGTGTACTGAATATTTAGGGATCAGATTGTTTGTACTTACTATTCCCTCTAGCCATGGTTTCTCAACCATTTGGGGGCCATAGAATTCTCTGTTGTCAGTCGCTGTCCTGTGCATGGCCAATGTTTAGCAGGATCCCTCCACTCAGCCTCTGTCCACTAGGTGCCAGTAGCACCCTCCCCCACTCTCAACCACCAAAATGGTCTCAGACATGGCCACATGTCCCCTGGGGGGAAAACTGCCTTCAGTGGAGAACTACTGCTGTGGTCTTAAGGTATTTGAGATTTTGCATTGATACCTTCACTTCTCCAGGATCCTGGTCTTGAATTAAATGTATTTTGTCATTTTTCATAGAGATGGGACTTGAGACAAAGGTTATGAGTGGCAAGGAGCACAGTTCTGAGATTGCGTGCATTTATATTCCCAGGGGGCATAGACTGAGGCAATGTGGAGCAAACATCACATGCACATTGGGATTAAAAAGCCTTCTCACTCTACTCATTAACCTCTGAGAAGCTGACTCACTTCTAGGACATTATTGAAGGTCTGGAGTCACATGGGCTGTAGTACCAGAAGACCTAAAGTGGTGCCTCTGAAACTTTAATGAACGTACATGAGTCACTGGGAAACTTGCTGCAACACAGATGCTGGTTTAGAGGTCTGGATGGGAGTCTGAGATTTCTGCATTTCTAATTAGCTGTCCAGTGACACTAATGCTGCTGGTCCCCAGACCATGCTTTGAGTAGAGGGTTGGTGGCCTCTGAGGAGAGGAACTGGCCATCCAATGCAATTCTCAAGTGTGTAGAGGGAATTGTTCTCTTTCAAGATTATCTCATTGGCCCCGTAACTAATAAGGTAACGTGTGGTTTTTAAAGGTCCCATCTCTCCACCGTTCTCAAAAAGCCACAACCCCAGGTTGTAGCCACCTCCTCCTACTCCTGTCACTCTCACTAACCATTTGAGGCTAATAGTAAATGAGGTGGGCAAGTGCTTCCTTTCAGTCAGCTACCTTATACTTTTTAGACCTTCTATGTGTCTGTGAAAGCTAGAGTGGTTTCCTCTGAGGAGGAAACAGCGAGAAGAACTCAGGAAAAGCAACTCCAGGGACAGAAGGGACTTTGTGCGGGTGGCTCTTTCATCCCAACTGTAGCTTCATGTAATGTGATCTAGATCTTGAGAGCAATACAGTGTAGCTCCACTTCTACGGCCAGAGACCTTGCATTCAGCTCCACTGTGACACCTTCCTAACTTTAGTTTCCTCATGTATAAAAGGACACAATAATGCCTACATCGTAGGGTGGCCTTAGGGAGAACAGAGCTAACACACATGAACACGCAATGGTTAGCACAAGTCACTCCATAACAGTCGCTGATGTTGCTCTAATTGTTAGAACTGTGGCTCTCAAATTCTTCTCTGCCTCCAAATTGTCTACATGTACCACACCTCCATCAGTGACATCTCTCATTGTGCTCGGTGATTCCAGCCAGGGGTGGGCTGATGTGTGGAGCTTAAAACCACTCCCACCGGAGACAGTGGTCCTCTTGAGACTTAAGAGGTCCATTTTTGAGAATTACTGGTCCAAAGCAATGATTGAACTTCATATGGCACTTCCAGCCTTGTAAGTCCAAAGATGGCAGCACCCCTTATTTACTGGCTCAATCTCTGATCCCTACAATCACCTCACTTTACTATGAAATGAGGAAAGTGGCCATCATATGAGCCTCTGGCTGCCAAATGAAGAGTCCCAGTTTAAACTGGAAATTTGCATTAATCCTTGACATTTCTTTGTTCTCACCTCCATTCACTGAGGAATAGTTGCTCTCCCATGGCGATCAATGTTGCGGTTCTTCGGAAGGTAGATGCCCTCATGCTCCTTTCCGTTCTCTGTTCCGTACTCTCTTACTCTGTTACCCTTTGCCCAGCAGGGACTTTGGCTTCAGTACTTAGAGGATTTCCTAGGAGGAGAAGCATGTACTTTCTCTTTTCCTCTGGGAGCTACCTCCTTTGTCTCCAGGTAGAGGTGGACTACCTTTTCCTAATAGCGCTCACTCCCACTGCCCCAGCAGCCCTGAGCCTTCATTCACCACTGCCTTCCCTGCAGCCTCTGCCAGTGGCCTCCAGGGACCACTTTATGAAGCCTGCTGCTAATACTGTTCCAAACACAACAAAAAGCGTGTTTGGGGATAAGTTTTCTCAATTAATCCTCAAGTACTGAATGCCTCTTTTCTTCCTTCAGCAGACAATATGATAGCAATAGCCTCTTTCACTAACCTTCTGACAGGTCCTGTCTCCAACCTCGTCTCTCCTCCGGCCGTCCCAGAGTCAGAGACCACAGTCGTTCAGAAAGGTAAATTTCATCAAGTTAACTTCACTGCTGAGATCACTCACTGGCTTCTCTTCAGATGCAGGAAAAACGCAGACTCCTGGGCTTGACTTCTTTGTATCCTGAGCTCCACATGTCACTGGGCTGCTGCTGTGAGTCGCAAACTGTATGATTCAAGTTCATAGCACCCTACAGTGTTTCACAGTGGACGTTTTCTCTCGTTTTACAGGGCTCACCGATGAAGGGAGGGAAGGGAAAGAAAAGATGTAGGAGAAAGGTGTGCAGCCACCTAGGAGAAGCATGTTAGCTTTAGCTGAAGGTTGAGTGACTGCATGTGGGAGCAGGCAGGGTCCTGAGCTCAGTAGTTTAGAGCGTCCACAAGATGGGAAATATCCAGATCCTCAAAATATCTAGTTATTAGATGTGGTGCAGGACAGCACTTCCCAAAGGGTCTCCCTGGGATGTTCATAGCTATTCCATAGATGAGGGAGGAAAAAAAGAGTCCAGTGGTTCAGTAATGTCACCCAGGGAAAATGCTGAGTTATCATTAGGTTTCTTTACCATGGGACCTCTGAGCTCCTATAACATGTTGAAAGAGATATTGGGAGCATAGAATATGGATCTTTTCCCAACTTTATCTGAAGCACAGAATTTTGTTTTCACAGAGAATCTTGTGGACTTGAAGTGAATTTTGTTTTCACAGAGAGTCTTGTGGACTTGAAGTGTTCTGCAGAGCAGACTTGGAAAATGCTGGTGTAGGCAATACAAAGGAATGCTCCCCACTCTCAGCCAGATGCCTTGCATTGTTTCTGTAAATGCCGCTTGAGGGTAGTGACTTATTTGTCCATTTCAAAGGGTCATTGATCTTCCCAAAAAAAAAAAAGCCTCCTTCCCAAAAGAGTATAGCTAACCAAGTAATAGTAGAACTCATTCTTAATTTATTAAGGGAGAACAGGAAGGCAGTGAGTGACACATGTTAACTACAAACCTGTCATTAGCAATTAGATATCATGTGGAGTAGTTGATTTAGTATTTCCATTTCAGCTACAAGTCCATTTGTTACACTGTTGAAGAATTAGAAATTTTTCAAAGTGATAGTATAGTAAGAAAAGAGCCAGACAAACCTATTAGATCCACTGTACGAGGGGTCCTTTTTGTTAGGCTGTGTAATCCAAGTTCAGATGAAGGCTTGAGATTTGAGAACTGGCCCCTGAAAATAAAGAGATTTGTTTTATCTTCTTCCCCAGTTGTTGGCCTGGATTTTAAGGGACTTCTCTAGGCCTCATGTTTTGTGGCTCTAGGTACAATTAAGAGACCTAAGTTTGAATCCTTGCTTTGGCACTAAGTCACAACATCCCCTTGGGAGCTCTGAGCCTCATTTTCATCTGTCAAGAGAGGAGGCCCTTTCCAGTTTCTTCTTGGAGATATGCATGGGAAACCCTAGAAGGCATATGTAGTGAGATTGGAATGGTCCATGAGCTGAATAATGGAGCTGATGATACAGCTGTTCAGTCAACTGGAGGAAGACCTTCTGACAGAACAGAACATAGAAGTTCCCTCTAAAGATTGGATTATGGGAAGCTTTCACCAACCAGTAAGTGTTCCCAACATACCGAGAGCTGAAAGTGAACATGCATAACCCTACAGCCCTAGAAATTCAGCTTTGGATTGAATTGCCTGCAGTTTTGGTGCTGCTGAGGTGAAACCCACAGGCCCCTTGTGTTGTATTAAAGTAGTGAAGGCACCTCTTGGGCGTCAGGAGACCTTTTGAGAATCTGATAGTACTCGTGCACTCTCTTTCCAGAAGAATGCATATACCCTCATAGACTCACAATTCTGTAATACTTCAGAATCCCTTCCAAGAGTCACTTATTGCTCTCCAGCTGTCTGGGGCTTAAGTGAAGAACCAGCATGGCCTTGCTTGTGCATATTTATATCTTAATACAATTAGTAATACACTTTCAACATTCGAGCATATTTCACTATTTGCAAGTTTGTCCTCTGTTCCAGTGCTCAAGCCAGGAGGGAACAGAGAAGTCAAGACATAAGCCTCACCTCCTTTGCACTTACTGATCACTTAGCAAGTAGTATACTTGTTACCAGAGGATGGACTGTGGGGAACAGATAGATAGACCAGTAGAGCAGCCAAAAGAAAACACACAGCAGTAAGAATGTGTCTGATGGATGGTGAGGCTGGCGGGAGGGGAAGGGTATGAGTAAGCAAAGGGTAGTTTGTGGGGGCGGTTGGGTACAGCATGAGTCAGAGCTGAGTTGACAAAGAGCACAGGGTGGGCAGGGGCCGGCTGGTCTGAAGTAGCAGTGGGGTGCATTTTTGAGATGCGCTTCATCGCCCTGGCTGGGCCATGCCATGATGCTGCTCCCTACCTCAGGCTTCAGCCATTGGAGGCTTGCCACAGACCTGTGACTAACCCCAAAAGGCTAAGCCTGCTACTAGAGAGGCAGCAAATCACAAGCTGAGGGGCCTTTTCTGAGTTGACAGAACCTTTATGGAATATAATAAGCTCTGGGCACAGGATGGCAGGAGCAAACTCAATCACAGATATTTGTGCCTTCTCACAGAATGCACTTAAGCTGGAGCTAATCATGATCAATTGGCTGTGTTGCATGTAGCTTCTTTTTTCCCTAAGCCTTTTCAAAAACATAGAATCTTGTTTGTTCTTAATGATGTCCCTGTGAGGTAGAAGCAGGTGAAATAATGATCCGCAGCAAACGTACACATACTTACACATGCAGAAAGTTCTTTAGACTAAGGCCCAGAGATGCAAAGTGACAGCTGTCCATCACACAGCAAGTCAATTACCCACCCCAGCCAAGAGCACCCAGCCTCGCCTTCACCCCAGCGCTAGTACCCACTCTCTGCCTGCTTCCTTAGAGACACAATCTTCTCTTGCACAAAGCCTCTCCTCAAGCCACCCTTCCCAGCATCTGTGTGCCAAGACTGCACATTCGGGCAGCATCAGCTACTGACTGATAGCCGTTGAAACGCCAACGGAAGTGGGGTGAGAAACAGCCTGCAGGTGGGTGCCAGATGAGGAGGGGAAGAGCCGGGATTACACTGGGGTGTGAGCTTTCAGCGCCCTCTTCCACTCTCTCCTCTCCAGCTGGACCTGCAGATGACTGTTTCCTCTCACTCAGCACCTTCGTGGTTGGAACAGGGTGTTGTGTCTGTCTATTGAGCTGCAGAGTGATCTGCTGAAGCTGCTGTAAAAATTTCTTGGCCTGGGAGCCCACTGGGGCTTGAGCCAGGGGTGAGAGTTGGGAGACCACTAGTCCTACTGAAGGTGTGGGCCCACACAGAACCCCCTCCAAGATTTCAGGCCAGAAAATCCTCTCCCCACGGGCCCGCTCCTTTAGTTCAGCTATCTGGCAGACTCACTCCATCTCCCATGGTGGGTACCCATGGCATGGCCAGGAGGCGTTGGACAAAATTATGACTTGGGATTGCCCACCTCAACCCCTTGGTAGCCCTTCCTTTCTTTTCATTTCCCTTTCCCTTCCTTACCTGCCTCTCTGTCACCAGGGCACACAGCACATTAATTTTGTCCAGGCCTACTCCACTCTGATACTCAGCCTTTGTGTCTGCATTCTGTAGGATGTTTACCAGTTTATTTTTTCGGTAACAGCTAATTGAGATATAATTCACACACTACTTACCCTTTTAAGGTGTACAGTTTAGTTGACTTTAGTGTATTTATAGTATATTGCAACCATCATCACTATCTAATGTGGGATATTTTCATCATCCCCAAAAGAAGCCCCATCCTCACTGGCAGGCAGGCAGGCACTTCCCATTCTCCACCCTTATCCCACAGTTCCTGGAATCTGCTGATCTTTCTGCCTCTCTGGAAATAATTTGCCTATTCTGGACATTTCATATAAATGGAATTGTACGATATGTGATATTTTGTGCTCTCAAGGGTCACCCATTATAACTGAGTAACATTGCATTGTATGGATACACCACATTTTATACAATCATCCATTGATGGATCCTTGGGTTATTTCCACCTTTTGACTATTGTAAATAATGCTGTTATGAACTTTTATGCACAGTATCTGAATTCGTTCTTTCAATTCTCTTGGGTATATACGTACCAGTGGAATTACTGGTTCATAGGGTAACTCTAGGCTTGGCTTTTCAGGAATTGTTAAACTGTTTTCCACAGAAGCTGCACCATTTTACATTTTTACATTCCTGCCAGCAGTGTATAAAGGTTCCATTTTCTCCACATCCTTGCCAACACTTGTTACTTTGTCTTTTTTATTATAGCCATCCTACTAGGTGCAAAGTGATATCTTGCTGTGCTTTCGTTGTCCACCCCCCTGACCCCAAGTCCTCTTTACTGGGGACTGTTCCAGTCTTGGGACTCATTACTGGGAACTTATTAAGCCTCTGAGAAAGGTAACTAATACTAACTAATGCTTGAACTAATTAACTAATGCTAACACATGTGAACTAACACTTGAACCAACTAACTAATGCTAACGAATGTGAATTAATGCTTGAACCTGGGTCATGTCAGGCACTTGACAAAACAAAGAGGAAGAGAGTTCAGAGTGAACTCGGCCCCTGTAGCAACTCTCTCGTAGCAGGAGCTCTCAAGGGTCACCCATTGTAACTGAGTAACATTGCATTGTATGGATACACCACATTTTATCCAATCATCCTTTGGAGACTGGAGACATGAAAGCATACTGAGAGAATATCATGGCTCAGAAGTGACTTCCTAGTGACCACTCAGAATCTGGCAATTCTTGAGAAGTTCTATAGGGAAGTGGAAAATGGTTGTCTTAGGGCTGTTGTAACAAAAGTACCATAGACTGAGTGGCTTAAACAACAGACATTTATTTCTCTCAGTTCTGGAGGCTGGAAAGTCCAGGATCCAAGTGCCAGCAGTGTACACACTTTTAAAAAATTTGTTTTAGAAAGCAGCCGCTGCTTTCCCCAAAAGTCCTGAATAGTGTTAGTAGGAGAGAACCACCTGATCATCTTCAGACTAGGAGCAGAGAGTCCTAGCTGGGGGCTGACCCAATAGGAGGACTAGAGCTGGGCTTCTCTGACCAGCTTTGCAGAATTCATTTCTTTGTGGTTGCAGCAGATCCCAAATGGTCACCTACTCTAGCCCCTGGCCTGCCAATAGAGGTTTTTTGCAAACATAAGCTCTTCAAATGTAATTTGGGGGAATATTCAAATTTCATATTTAATTACATATTTAAATATATGTAAATACTCAAATTTCAGTTTGGGAATCTAGGAATATTTTCGAGTCTTTAACGTGAATCCTTAGTGATGCAGTAGATATGCCTTCCCACTTGACATAGTTTGGCAACTTGTGAGTCTGGCCTCTCTTCCATTTTTAACCTTTATGTGTTATTTAAATATGTTACCATTTAACACCTTTTATGCTGCACCCTCCAATGACAGCAGGATTTTCCTTGAAGTCAGGGACATGTCTTATTTACCTCTGTTGCTCTAACCTAGGCACAATACCAGCTATTTTCAAGATACAGTCAAGGACCTATTAGTGCCAGGTATAGTCAAAGACCTCCATTAATTGTTGAATAAAAAAGGAAAAAAGAGGGAAACAGTGTCTTAACTATCTTTATCCCCCCAGCACCTACCATACACATAAGCGTAAAACACATGCCTTTTAATTAATTGTCCAGTCATTCATGGAAATTCTTTCAAGTTCTTCAAGCTTATAGCTTTCTTCTTTGCGCCTTCTTTCTAGGCCAACACCCCTTATCATTTATTGTGAACTGTTTTATGTACCAGCTACTTTGGGGCTTTTCAAATAAATGACCTCTAAACCTCACAGCCATGTAAGATAACTGGCACACTCATCTTCATGATGAGGAAACCAAGGCACGAAGAGATCAGGTAGCCTTCCCAAGGTCACAGAGCAGAGGCAGGCCCAAGCTGGCATTTGTATCTAGTGTTTGTAGACCCTGGAGACCAGGCTCAATTCTTTCTGTTTGCATGTCTGTGAGGTCTGGAGCTGAAAAACCCTGTGTACAAACAGTGCCCTATTCCCAGATTTCCCCTCCCAGCCCCTTTGCCATTCCCTTCTCGTGACCTTGAGATCTAAGGCCAGGCCCCCTGGACTAGGTAGTTCTGTTTTGTTGGATGTGTGTATGCGTGTGTGTGTGTGTGTCTGTCTCATGGTAATTAAAAGGGACATACTTCTTTCAAGCCTCTTACCTTCATCTCGGTATCTCCCCTCCTCCACCACCTTCCAACTGGCCTGTGGGTGTTTCTGGGACTGCACTAGGATGACAGAGAACCAGACCGAAACAGCAGCATCAGGCTTAGCCACTAAAGGCAAAGCAAGAACAGAATCCAAGTGACAGCAGCAGTGGCCAGAGGAGGGAGGGCTTGGAGTTGAGGTGATTAGCAACTGATCCCTCAGAGTGCTGGAGAGGTAAAAATTATCTCATAAACATGGGGAGCTGATTGGTCTCCTGACATTCAAGCAGCCTTTCTGACTAGGCAAGAATGGCCCCACTAAGAAAACAGAAATTTGAGGATAGGGAGAATGGAGAAGACAGCAACCAGCATGAAGACTTTGGGCTCCCGAAGGGAGGGTGGGAAGCAGGGTAGTGCTGGGAGGGGAGAGAATGGTGTACCACCGGAAGTGGGGTAGGGCCACAGACTTCGTGGGGAAATTGGGCAGCTTCTCTGAAGGGGAAAAAAAAACAAAGCCTGCAGCCAAGTTACTCACACTAAGATGTTCATGGCAATGTGTAGCCTCTCCCAGAAGTTTTGGGATTATAAAATCTGATTGCAAAAAGGCAACCATTTACCCCAAAGTAATGGACTTCTGATGATGGCATTTTAGGCATCAGGGAGCAAAAAGGAGGGAAGGAGGTATTTCAGATAAGGGAGTGTTCTCTGAACACTCCAGAAATCATAGCTCTGCTTGTACATAAGACTACCCCTCACCAGGGGAGAAGCAGCAGTTCCTTTTCCTGGCACAGCTAGGGTCAGATGGCCCAGTGCTTATCTGTTTGCCCCCTGCTCCATGTCCTTCCTCCACTCCACAGAGCAGGAACATTCCCCTGGGGGGGCCCTGAAGCCAGCTTTGCTTCACACTGATTTTTCTGCCAGTTTGCGGCCAGGAACACTAATGTACTCCAAGGAGAGTTGGTTAGAAGCCCAGCCACCTTGGAAAATCTAGGAAGGGAGAGGCTAGAAGACAAGGTGGCTCTTCTTGCTTCCATGGTCCCTTGCATGCAAGGGGAGATTTAGGTCACATGGCCCATTCTTAGATAGAAAAATTAAGGCCCAAAATGGTAACATGGCTTGTGCAAAATTACGGAGAGTGGATACCCAAGCTGAGAATGGGATTCAGTGATCCTGCCCCCCAGTTTTTAAAAATTCTTTTCTTTGGTAAAAATTGTATCTGTTTGAGGTATACAACATGCTGATTTGATATGCATATATATATATTGAAATGATGCCTATAGTCAAACTAATTAATATCATCTCCTCACATAGTTACCATTTGTTTTGTGATGCGAGCACCTGAAATTTCCTCTGAGCAAATTCCCAGTATACAATATACTATGATTAACTAGCATCATCTTGCAGTACAGTAGATTTCCAGACTTACTCATCCTACACCATGGCCAGGTTTGTACCCTTTGACCAACATTAGATTTCACACATAAGTGAGGTCATGCAGTTTTTGTCCTTCTGTGCCTGACTTCTTTCACTTAGCATAATGTCCTCCAGGCTAATCCATGTTGTTGCAAATGGCAGGGTCTCTTTTTTAAGGATGAATAATATTCCATTGCATATATGTGCCACATTTGCTTTATCCATTCATCCATTGATGGACACAGGTTGTTTCCATGTCTTGGCTATTGTGCACAATGCTGTCTTGAACATGGGAGTGCCGATATCTTTTTCATGTACTGGTTTCTTTACCTTTCTGCCCCCGAGTTTTAACACCCACTCTGTGAAAAGAACACAAACTTTCTGGCAAGAAAACTATTATTTCCAAGTTGGCTTTCCTATTAAATAGCTTTGTGGCATGGGAAAATTTGGGGGGGATGATAGTAGCTTTATTTTCATAATTCTCCCCCCCCCATTAGAGATATTAGAAGAATGAAATAAGAATAAATGGGAAGGTGTGAAGATGAGTTTATTATGTCAGACTAGTAGTAAGCATGACCGTAATTGGTTTCTTTGATTGTTTGTCTTCCTCTCTTGTGCTTTCTCCCCATCTCCTGTTGAGCAGATTAAGAGTCCACTGTCAGGTTACTCTGAAGACCATTGCAAGACAAATTTCTCAAGGGCATGCTTCTCCTGGAAAACCTTACCCTGCAGTTGCCTCACCATTGATTCCTTGGTGGAAGGCCCAATTCAAAAATCAATCCATAGTCTTTGGAGGCAAAACCATTGCAACCTGTTTTTTCTTTTGGCATTCAAAAGATTCACCAGCTCCTGGCACATGGTAGATACAATTTTGTAGGTCATCCTAGTATTCCTTCACCACAAAATACTGAGATTTGTATAATTGGAGCCCAGGGACCCAGTGCCCTGCTCTTGTCCTTTCTCCAGTGAGTTTCTCACCTGTCTACCAGCTGCAGGTGTCTCCTTATGAGTACTTGTGGGCAGGAGCAGGGACTCATAGCCCAGATCAGAGGGTCAGTTAGTATGAGGTAAACTCTTTCCAGGAGTTAAGGCTCCCTCTTTTTAAGGCAAAATTAGGGAATTTCCTTTGTATTCTGTAAGGGGTCATTTACATGTAGTTAATACGCAAGGAGTGAGTTACTCAGAAATTGAAGCTAAATCCTTTTATATAGTAAAGGATAGAATTGGGTTAGTTAATCCGAATCAATGAAGCCAAAGAAAGTGCAATGTGTTTTCTGCATATTTTAGGCCAAAACATTCTAGGGAGACAATACAGCTTTCCTGTTTCATTGGTTTTGGGTTTTAAATGAAATGGTCCATTCTTGTTAGAGGTTTGGTGTGATTGGCACTCTCCTTGATAGTGGCTAGGAGGGAAGATTCTAGAGTCAGTCAGATATCAGTTCAGATCCTGGTGCTACCACTTACAAGTTGTGTGACGTGGAGCAGGTCGATTAATTTCTTATGGCTTAGTTTCCTCCTCAGAAAAATAGGCATCATCATAATGTCTACATCAGACATTATGAGTAAGACCCAATGAGATAAGGTATGGGAAAGCATTCATCATTCCACCTGGCATATTATTTAGGGTTCAAGAAATGTTAGCCATTGTTTTTTTTATTATTGTTGTTGTTAGTCTTTATCATTTTCACCTACATCCTAGAATAGTTTCATTCTGTTTTTTTACATCATTGTACTGAGAGGTACAGTTTACCCATAACATGAACTAATTTTCATTATAATTTTGACTGATGGGAAAGAAAGGATGGTGTAACTCTAAGCTTCCCTCCAGTGAAACTCACAGCCCCCCTGATTTGTCCTCTTCTACTGTTCCACAGCAGGCACTTTTCAAGCCCTGCTTGTATCTATTGTTAATTTGTACATCAATGATTAGTTTAATCCAGGGGTCTTGTTCACTGTTGCTCTGGGGTCAAGACAACAGTGACCCCAGGGGGGCTGGCACGTGACAGCAGACGTGTACCCAGCACTTCAAGGAAGCTCCATGAGAAGACTTTTTGAGAACCATTCACTTAGACTCAATTCACCAAATGTCCTGACTTTCTGCTACAGGGCAGCTCTGTGCTAGACTCCACAGAGAAAAGACACGTGTAAGGCAGAGTCCCAGTCCTCAGAATGCAATACAGACGCATGTATACATAGGCTGATGGAAAGAAGATGGAATTTAGGGTCAGAGACCAGATTTCAATTCCTTTCTTCATCACACACTACTTTGGTGTCCTGAGATAAGTCTCTCAACCTCAGAGACATGGTACCCTCAAATGAAAAATGAAGATAAGAATCTGCCTTACTTGGCTGACAGGGTTGTTCTATGGCTCCATTGTATAATGTATGTGAAATCTCTTTGTAAATTGCTGGCTCCATGCCTATAATTCAGAATAAGAGTTACAATAATATTCAGCTGCCAAATTGTGTACTTCAGACATCAGATGCCTTAAGCATCCCAGATGACGGGCTGAAGCTCTTAGGGAATGCTTTGTGGAGGAAAAGGGACTTCAAAATCAGATAGGACTGCAATAGGTAGAAAAGAGCAGGAGGGAGGGGGCAGTCTTGGTGGAGGGATTAAAAATAAGTAATGACTCCAGAGGTTGGAATAAACATCCAAACACATACCACGTGGAATAAAACATGGGTGGAGATAAAGTTACAGGGTACTTATGATAGATGGTTTCTCTTCTGAAAGGACTCCCTCTGTCCAGGCAAGTAACCTACCTTATTCATCTAGGTGTTAGCTCCATCATGGCAGGGGTCTTGTCCTTCTTCTCTGATCTCTCTGTGCCCATTGAAGTGCCTGGCACATACTGAGCACTCAATAAATGCTCAACAAATGAAAGAATGGATGGGTGCTCATGTCGGTTGCTATTCTTGTCTGGCTGCTTCAATATTATCAAAGGTCATCCGCCACTGAGTGAGAGCCTTTTAACTCCCTCTACATGGTACAGCCCCATCTGCTGTTGGGATTTATGAAATTCTTTGCAATAATGCTAATCCTCTGGGTGCTTTTTCTCCTCCTTGTCCCAGAAGACTCCTTACCCCCAGCGAACAATAAGGTGACCAGCAAGTCATGTGAGTACAACGGGACTACTTACCAACATGGTGAGCTGTTCATGGCAGAAGGGCTCTTCCAGAACCGTCAACCCAATCAGTGCACCCAATGCAGCTGTTCGGTAAGACCCTGCATCTTAAGGTGCCTGCTAGTACCTACCCACATAGGAGGGCTTCCTCTGCACTTACACCATTTGAGCCTACACTGTTGGGTGTGTGAATGGAAGATGAATTGCATTTAAATCATAAGCCTCCCTGCCAATCCAGACTCCCTGATCTTCTTCAGCCATCAACAACTCTGTTGAAGAGGTCAGACCCAGTTGTGTCCTGGTCTTGAGGCTTTAGGACAGCTTAAATGGACAAAGTTGAGTGGGTGGGCTCAATCTGCACTCTTTTTCACGATAGTTACACCACCAAAGCCTTCATTTGAAGGAGTCACTTATTTTGAAGCTTTGGGGATGCGATGGGTGGAAGAGCCACAGGCACCAGGCCATTAGGGCCACTCAATGCAATTCACAAGTAAATGGGGTGTCTTTGGTTCCCATCTCTGAAGTATTCTACTGACCAGTTCATCCCTACTGCCCAGCAATGAGAACTCTCTCAACAAAACAGGAGTATCCTGGGACATTACTTGTCAAAAGAACTGTTTATCCTTTAGGAATAAAGTATACCGATTGTATCTTCATCTAATTGTGCAGTTCAGAGAATGCAGAACCAGAAAATGGAGTCCAGTGGGTGTTTAAACTGAAGTGTGCAGGAGTGAAGTTAGATGTTTAGACGACTTTTCTGCCTGTAAGTGGCATTAAGTGCTGGATTGCCAAGGGAAGGAATAGAATCTCTTCCCATAGGGATTTTTAGCAAAAATGTAGTATCTCAGTGGTTTGGGAAAAGTTGATTGTGGCCTTGCCTTCCTAATGACCTTTCAGGAGACTTTCTAACCCCAGAATAATATGCTTCCAAGAACTAAGGACAAGGTTTAAGGAATAATGTTTGGAGTATAGGACTTTAGGGAATGGAGATGATACAAAGACAGACTTAACAGCAAGTAAATTTGATCCTCTCCTTTGCTTTGTGCTGAACTGAGCCGTCAGTTCAGATCATCCTGTATAATTTTGCATTACGCAAGAGAGCTTGTCTCCCTGGTTTGGAAGGGAGGCTCTCGTGAGTGTTAACAAAAGTCAGCTATTACCCAAGTCTGCATTCCCTGAAATCTCCTATGTCCAGCCTGTGAGTGATGGGGACCATCAGATACAATGAACAGAGAAAAGAGGAGCAAAACTCTATATGGTGGTTTGGAGGCCCATGGCAGCCCTCACACTGACTATTTTTTACCATCTTAGACCAGGATGACTGATGAAGATCGCCCACTCTTCTGTGACTTAGTCTCTGGTGTGGAGAAACAGTAAACAGAAAAAAATAATACATAATAAAATGTAGGAAGGACCTAGAAACACTATGGGAGAGAATTGGGAAGGGTGTGCCATGTTTTGAGCCTATACTCATCCTGGGTACCAAGCTGAGCCTTTCCACTTATCCCAGATCTTTCTGACCTTAATCTGTTTCTCCTTGGCAGGAGGGAAATGTGTACTGTGGTCTCAAGACTTGCCCCAGGTTAACCTGTGCATTTCCAGTCTCAGTTCCGGATTCCTGCTGCCGGGTATGCAGAGGTAGGTGACCCGTACCCCAAGACCCGGGGAGCTGTTCGGTAAGACCCTGCATCTTAAGGTGCCTGCTAGTACCTACCCACATAGGAGGGCTTCCTCTGCACTTACACCATTTGAGCCTACACTGTTGGGTGTGTGAATGGAAGATGAATTGCATTTAAATCATAAGCCTCCCTGCCAATCCAGACTCCCTGATCTTCTTCAGCCATCAACAACTCTGTTGAAGAGGTCAGACCCAGTTGTGTCCTGGTCTTGAGGCTTTAGGACAGCTTAAATGGACAAAGTTGAGTGGGTGGGCTCAATCTGCACTCCTTTTCACGATAGTTACACCACCAAAGCCTTCATTTGAAGGAGTCACTTATTTTGAAGCTTTGGGGATGCGATGGGTGGAAGAGCCACAGGCACCAGGCCATTAGGGCCACTCAATGCAATTCACAAGTAAATGGGGTGTCTTTGGTTCCCATCTCTGAAGTATTCTACTGACCAGTTCATCCCTACTGCCCGGCAATGAGAACTCTGGTAGTGCTCTGGTAGTCCAGAGCACTAAGCTGGAGGGAAGAAGTTATAGGATGTGTTGGTAGGGGATGAGTAGTTGACTGATATACGTTACTACCAGCTTGATCTTCCCAAAAAGATAGCCTTAACCATGCTACACCCCTACTCAAAAGTCTTTGTGCTCACACATACTGTCCTTACTATGTGCCTGTCATAGTTCTAAACCCTTTATAGATAGAAATGCACTTAATCCCATGACAACCCTGTGTGGTGAGTACGATTATCATCCCCATTTTATGGATGATGAAACAGAGGTAGAGAGAGGTTAAGAACCTTGTCCAAGGTCATGTAACTAGATGCTGAGTCGAGGAGCTAAGATCTGAATCCTGGAAGTTTGGCTCCAAACTCCAGGCTCCTGACCTCTCCACTCTGTCACTGAAAGGGTCAGCTCCCTGTTGCCAGTAGAATACATGTCCACCCCTTGACTCAGACAGTGAAGGCCTTCTGTGCTCTAGCCTCAACCTACCTTCCTAGGCCCACGTTCTTCCATTCATGCACCTCAGGTTCTACTCACATTGTTCCTATCTCCCTTCTCTTTGACCCTGTGCTCTCTACTCTGCCCATAATTATTTCTCAAACTTCAGCATGCTTCAGTATCACCTGGAGGACTGGTTGAAATTCAGATCCCCAGATGACAACGTTAGAGATTCTGATTCTGTGGCCTTGGGGTGGGGCTCCTGGGATATGCATTTAAACAGGTCCCAGAGTCCATTCGGATGCAGGTGGCCCATAGACTACCACTTGGAGAAACCTTCCAGAGACCAGGTAGATGACCAGCCTCAAACAGTGGTTTACATCAGAGTTTAGCGCACCAAGACTGAGCCTTTTACAAATCTGAAACCTGAGAAAGCCAATAGGAAAGTGACCAATGTCAATCTCTGACTGGTCAGAGCATCTCATTTCAGCCATATGGCAATCAAGTTTGGGGTAAATCAGTGGCAGATATTTCCTGATAAGGAACTGGGAGGACAAGGAGACAAAATGGCTACCTATGTAACAACTACACATGCACAGTGAGGGTTGGGAAGAGTGAATGTTGCCTCTTTCTGGAAAATCCTTTCCCTCCATCTCTGCCTGTGGAAATCCTGTTCGTTTCTCAAGACCTCGCTCAAAGGCAACCTCCTCAGATTCTAATGCAGGCAATCTTCTGGGCACATTTTGATAAACACTAGATGGAAGCCTTTCTTCTCTGCCTTCCCAGCTCCATTGCATATTTCTCCACTTCTAAATCCTGCCTATCGTTCAAAGGCCCGCCTAAATGCCACTGCCTCCATGAAGCATTTCTTGATCTTGTAAATCAGGAGTAAACCTTCCTATCTAGTACTCCTTGGCACTTAACCTGGGCTTCTCCGGCACCTTTTACCACCGTGTCACTTTTTGTCTTTCATTGATTGTAGGTTACCCCGGTCTTACCATCCCTACCAGTGCATAAGCTCCTGAAGGTACAAACCAGTCCTGGTTGACCTTTTTCCCCACTGCACTAGGTACGGAGTAGGTACTCTTTGGATGGATGCACATTAGCTTGGAAATATTGCCAGAAAGCTAGTCATGGTTTGAATTAGAGTCTATAACATAGGATATCATTGTTGTGTTTTCTTGCTCTGAATTACTGGCTGTGGTAGGTTGTACTGATTATACATTGGTTCATGGTCAGTAGGAAATCACTTGGTGTGCTTCCTGGTCCCCAGGGTGTTTTTTCTCCCCCATCCCACTTCAAGACACTATAATTAATATTTCTTTTTGAAAGAAATGACCTTGCTCTGAGTACCAGTATGTGTTCATCCCTTTTAATATGCTCTTTGTCACGGTCTCCATAAATCAGTATGGATTCAGTTTTGGCCTGATTTGATTTATGCTCCAGTTAGGCCTGGATCTTCCCATACAGTTTTTCACAGTGTGTGTGTATTGTACCTTACTACAGTTATTAAGCGTAAGCCAGGCAGGATCAGTATTTTGTTCACATCTTTGTCCTAACTTAATTTGAGTCTGCTCCAAAGGGAAGGGAGTCCATACTGAGCAGAGGTGTACACATGGGCTGCCATATTAACCAGCTAGTTGCTATACTCCATTTGTTAGGCTGAGGTTGTTTTGTTTGGGGAAAAAGATATGAGAAAGCTGAACTAAAAAACAGTAAAAGAAAGGAGACAACAGAAAGACCTAATGTTGCATCTGAGAGGCAAGACAGTGCAAAGGACATGGGCACTGAAGACAGGAGGACATAGATTTGACAGTGCAGAGCCACCACCTACTAGTGATGTCACCTAGAGCAAGCTTAGCCACTCAGCATCTTGGTTTTCTCCACTGTGAAAATGGAGATGACATATCTGCCACCCATGTAAAGGTTGTAAAAATTAACTGAGCTGACACAGAGGGCCAGGAGAAGGTCTAGTACAGAGCGAGTGCTTCATCAGTGATAATTATTAGATATCATATGATAGTTACTATAATTATCACCCAGGGTTAAGTAGAATGTGTACTATCTCCTCCATCTCTGATAGTCTTGCCTTTATATTTACTCAATCTCAATATACAAAACTTAATTTCTAGTCTTTCTTGCGATAACAGATACTGGGACTGACCTCTCAACAGCTCTCTTGTTACCATTTAAATTTCTTTTCCTTTATTATGTCCTCAGAACAACAGATAAAAGCCTATTTTTATGGATTATGTATTGTCCCTTCACATACTTGACAATTCATGAGGTTCTTTCTCTGCCACCTCTTCTCCAACCTCAATAAACCATTCTCTTTCGTCTTTCCCTATAAAGACAAAACCTTACACTTTCATAAAATTGACACTTTTTTCTCTTTCTCGCTGCCTCTAACTTCTTTACCTCTTTCAGCTGTGTGTAATGTGACTGAGTCTCCTTTGAAGTTCTAATTTTTCAAGCACCTCATCCTTTTTTTTCCCTTGAAACAATGTCTGTAGAAAGGTCTATCTTTTATAAGCATCTTACGCAAACAGCAGGGAACCCAGGCACACTTCTCTCCTATACTGGCCACCCAAATTATAGGCAGAATACTGTGGAAGCAATAGCCTTCTGAGTGCTGAACTTAAGCACCAAAATATATAAAGGGCCCCACTGAAACAGGCTGTCTGCACTGTCACCAGACACTAGTGTGAGCCTTTCTTCGTGGGTCAGCAGCAGTATCAGCTGTGCAGTGAATCTCAGCCTCGGCCTCAGCCGGGTTGTTGAGACATGTCTCTGAGGCTAGGACATTAGGGAGACTGTTGGCAGGACGTGTGTCTTTGCTGGCACTCCAGCAAACCCTGTTTGGACTGGAAGCACAGCCCAACCAACCACTGGAACCTTAAGGGAACCTATCAGGAGAAAACATCTCTTCAGAGATTGTCTGACTGCCACATTCTGGGCAGGCAGGCTTCCAACCCAAACCCACACCCAGCGCGCCTCTACCGTTTATCATTTCTGCTGCCTGACTCCTGCCAATCTTGCCAAAGCCAGGGGGAAGGCTATGTTCTTGGATTCTAGACAAGGGAGAGATATTTGGGGTAGGCTGTTGGCTGTATTGAGAGCAATTGGTAGATGGTGTACCTATGTAGCACATATTATGTGCCAGGCAGTGGCCTAACCACTTACTTGTGTGTGTCATAGCTCATTTGATCTTCACAACAAAGTAGGAACAATTATTATCCCCATTTTACAGAGGAGGAAACTGAGGCAGAGAAGTTAAGTGATTGACCAGAGGATACGTGGTAGAAAGTGGCAGAGCTAGAATTTGAACCTTGTTGGCCTGGCTCTAGAGTTCCAAGTTCTTAGACTACCTGGTGGGAGCTATTCACAGGCATTTGATTAGGGCCTCTTCTAATACAGGGGAGAAAGCAGGGCTGCAGGGGGTGGGGGGTGCTTGGCACTTTAGCATAGGGAGATGATCCTAAGAGAGTAACCACACTGCTTGTTTTTCCCCATCAAGTCTTCGACCTACCCACCCCCAACCTCAGGGGACCACCTCTTTCCACCTTTCTCTCTCTAGGCTTAATGACACCCAAGTGTCAGTATCTACCTTCTTCATTCCGCAAACATTTGGCAAGCAATAGCTAAGTACCTGGCACTGTGCTGGTGCTGGAGATACAATGGTGAACAAAATGGACATGGAACCTGCCCTCACAGAGTTTAGTGAGGAAGACAGGCATTTATCAAATAATGACACAAGTAAATAAGAAATTGCAATCATGCCAAGTGCTACAAAGGAAAGGTTATAAAAGCCAGTCATTGAGAGGAGTTACCTGGTCATGGAGGTAAAGGAAGACTTGTCGGACTGTTTCTGTGGCCTTAACTCATACCACGTTCCTCTTCGCTGTCTGCCTCCTAGGGTGGAGGAGGATTAACTCAATGGTTAGGGAGCTAACTAGTGGCGATCCTGTCCTCCCAGGGTCCCAACTTCTGATCTCACCATGAAAGCAGCTGTCTCATGCAGTAGGAGTGTCTGTACTGTTTGTCCTGCATTGTACATGCTGTGTAACTCTCTAGTCTAGACTTTTCTACTTAAGGAACTACTTGATCATGTTGGCCAGAACTACTTGATCATGTTGGCCAGTGCCTCCCATTTCTCACCACATTATCCAATCTCAGTTCTTGTTTTTAAAGGCCCTCTGTAAAACAGCCTGACCCTTCCTCAACCTAGTACCCATCCTTATTTCTCTGACACACACCTTCTCCTCTAGGCTGGTTGTTCTGTTGTCCTACAACACACCATGTTCCTTTCCACCTTCGCTTCTGTTATGTGCCTCTCTTAACTCTTAACTCCCACAAGCTTGGAATAGCTTCCTTCCTCTCTTCTACTGATTAGGATCCTACCCATCTTTTAAGAGCACCTCTGAAGTCATACCTCTTCTAACTATCCTTGCCTGATGACTCTAGTCCTCCTTGATCTTCCTCTTGGGGCACTTCCAGGACTTAGTCTGGTTTGTAGAGTCCAGCATTTATGAAAAACTAAAAATATTTCTTTGTGCTGTTCATTGTTTCATGGGTCTTGTTGCCCTAGCATGGTATTACGCATATATCTTGAGGTTAATTTATTAAAAAGAAAGAGAGCCACAGTTATGAAAAGCTCTTGGCAGTGCTCCAATGCAGTCCTGGCTCCGGAGGCAGGAGAAACAACTGAACACACAACTTACTCAACCCAAGCTCATTTCCCAATACATCTCCAATGAGCCCACGGAGAAAATTGCATCTCTTTTTATGAAATGGAGATATTTCTGCTAACTACTTCAAGGTAACTGAAACTGGAAGTAATTGTTTAAAAGTAATTTGTCAGTGTTCAAGACAACTTCCATTTTACCTAAGACTTTGGATTTCTCTTTCCAAAAAACGCCAATATTACACCTCAGATGCCATCTTGGATGACACCCAGAGATGCAGAGAGAACTGGTGTGTGAGAGATTTCACTTTTTTAACATCATAAAAGCATACCAAGTTTTTCAAAGTGTTCAAAATCAAAGAAAACTGGGGAAAATAACAGCAGATCCAACTACAGATCCTCGTATGTCGGTCTAGAGTTGTTTTTGGTTTTGCCCACATTTTCTGCAGAAATACTACCACCTCCTGGTCATAATGATAGGAGGGAAATATTGTTA
Organism: Manis javanica; assembly: GCF_040802235.1. Taxonomy (NCBI): domain Eukaryota; kingdom Metazoa; phylum Chordata; class Mammalia; order Pholidota; family Manidae; genus Manis; species Manis javanica. The sequence goes on along the minus strand of NC_133174.1, from coordinate 101,491,155 downwards.
ATGAGAAAGACTAGGTAAAAAATAAAAATAAGCTCAGTAATTTTTGGGTTGGTGTGCTGTCACCTGAGCTTCAAAATGTACTGAAACACTCTGATCTTTTCATAGCTACAGAAGAGTCTGATCACTGTTAGTAATCCCTTTTCAAAAGTGAATCACTCAAAAAAAATGAATCACTCATGTTCATGAAGATGGGACCACCTTAGAGATTTTCTATCCTTGACTACTTCTCTTCTAAATCAAACTGGAAGCCTTTTTTCCCCATGGAAATGTTCCAGGTTGTTTTTATTCTCTCTCTATCCCTGGCACCCAGGATTCATCCTCACATGCTTACTAGCAGTCCCAGGACTCCCACCCCTCTGAGGTCATCGTGTTCCTTCTTGGCATTTATCTTTTCCAGAATGTTTCATCTTAGACAGAAGGCCTTTCAGACAGTGGACGGGATAGCACTGAGTTTCATACTGAGCTTAACAAATTAATAGTGATGATTCCTAACTGGCCATCTGGGATATCCTGTCAAGGTCAATAATGCCCATCCTGTTGTGGGATTGGAGAGTTTCTCATGTGTATCTGAGTCTGGTTCTACGATAAAAATAAAGAACTCCAGTGAAGCATTTCAGAGCAATTATTTCTCCACAGGTGGTTAAAGCCACTCTCCCTTCAGCCTTGTCCTTCTAACTACTTCGAGGGATGCCATGACCACCCCATAAACACACTACTGGATATGCCCGTTACTTTCATTAGAATCGTCTGCAGGAGCTTCAATTCCAATATATATATAGAAATTAATTTGATTGGTTGACTGGCAGTATAAAGAGAGGGAAAAGGAACATGATAAAGAGGACCAAGGCCAGGCAGAGGAATCATATTTGAATATTACTTACACTACAAAAGTAAGAACTTACAAAGTCCAGGTCTCCATAGCCCAGGCAAATTGGACAGTTGGTATAGTTATCCAGCTGATTCAAATAAATTGCTGGAATGACTGTGCCCACTTTTCTCTTGGCTTTAGCTATTAAAGCCAGTCCTCTGTGGACAGGGCCAGGACACCAAAGTGGTGTTCATGGAAAGAAGAAGGATCTTAATAAACTGACTGCTTCTCATTCCCAGGTTGACCAGGCGGTAAACATTGGTAGATTATTGAGTTCCCTTCCCCATCCTGCTTGTTATTTTCCATTTATGGATGTAGTAGCACAGGACTCTACTTTATTTGGGCACTTGGATTTTTACCACACCACTTTATGACTATATAAATTGTGCTGCCTCCCAATGAAACTGATATCTGTCCTCTTTAAGCTTATTTTAAACCAAGAGAGAAAAAAAGCCCTTAATTAAAATGCAAACTCCTTTTTCTAAAAAGATGAAAATAAAGGGGAGGACTAGCATAATAATGAGAATCTAAGCCGGTCTAGAAGGAATGAGCTGAAGGAATCTCTGGCTGCTTTTTTTTTTTCTTTTTTGGTGGGGGAGGGTCTATCTACAGGACCCTGGTTTTAGAAATGAAATGATTCCCATTTCTATGTGCAGGCATAAATTTTCTCTTTCTGCTAGTCTTTGTTTGTTTAATCCAGACCTTTCCTTTTGTTCAATACTTAGCACATTTGTGGGAGTCCCTTAAGTTGGGTTTTCCCCATGTGCAAGCTACTGTTGACAAGGAGGAGGAAGTAGTGGGAAAGGATGGGCAGAAGAGGGCAGGGGAGTAACAGCTAACACTTATATAACACTAGCATGTGCTGGGCACTATTTTAAGCTCTTTGCATATACTAACTCATTTCATCCTCAACAACTACACAGGGTAGGTATTATTGTCTCCATTTTAGCAATAGGGAGAAAATGAGGCACAGAGAGGTTCATTCACTTGCCCAAAGTCACACAGGTAAGAAGGGGCAGAGACAAGATGTGGACCCAGGTATTCTGGCTCCAACTTCTATGCTGCCTGTCAGCTTGGGGATGTGAAGCAGCTTTGGGGACTCTGTTAACTCTGAGGCTGCGGAGAAGAATAGACTTTGTGATGACTCTGCTCCCAGGGGCCACACATATCATAACATTTCCAGCAGATTCATTGGGACTACTCTGGGATGCAAAGACCCCATTTCTAACCATACACTTGAATCTGTGTAGCCATATCTCCATTGAAAGAGCTGAGAATAGGTCATAGACGCCATCTAGCTACTAGTTTCTTTTTTCCCTCCTCCATGATTCCCTCATGCAAACAGGTGCAGTCTTGGAGTGCAGTTTTTAAAAAGTACAGATTTCATCCCCGTGACTAATTTATAACTGAGATTTTGTGCCTCTTTAACCCCTTCACCTATTTTACCCTCCCATCCCAACCCCTCCCCCATGGTCACCACCAGTCACTTCTCTGTCTTTGAGTTTACTGCTATTAAGTACATCATAGAGAATATAGTCAATAATCCTGTGATATCTTTCTATGTTGACAGATAGTAACTACACTAGTTGGGGTGAGGATTAAATAATGTAGATAACTGTCAAATCAATAGGTTGTATACTTGAAACCAATATAATATCGTATATTGTCTATAATTCAATAAAAAATTGAAATAAAAATTTTTTAAAAACTGTAAAGGAATTAGAATATAAATTTTTAAAAGAGCATAAGAATAGGGAAAAAATGATTGAAAATAAAGGAAAAGTATGAATTTCTGAGTTTTCTCGATAAATGCTTTTGTACGCCTCTTCAGATTTGGCTGGCTACTGTTGGCAGGAGTTCCCCATTGTCTATATATTCATATTTCTCAAGCAGATATTTTGTTTAAAATGCTAAGAGCTTGTGTTGACGGCCCTCTTGATTTCATGAGAAAGTATTTTCTAAAAAACATGACTGTCCACTTCACGAGACACTGGGGGACTTCTTGCAATATGGTATTACTGGAAGCTCACATGTCTACCAGTGGGGAATCCTTATACCAGTGTTCTTTAAAGCTTACCTCAAATTTCTGCACTCTTGCTCCTTATCATCAGAATTTGTAGAATTAGATGTTTGGCGGAGGCCCCCGGAGTCATCAGCTTCCACTCCCCCCTTCATCACCAGCTTGGGTATTGAGTACTGGCTCTAAAGGGGCCCACTGCAGACCCTGCACATGGTAGATGGCGATTTCGCCATCAGTTTCTTCTTACCCCCTCCCAATTTCCCTCAAAGCCCTTTAACTATTTGCCCTGATTCTGCTGACTTCAGCTTGCTCCTCATTTTGAAAATACAGAGATCACTTTCTCTTGTCACAGATAGCACTTGCCCATGTCTTGGGGATTCATTTAATTTCTGTTTGACTTATGATGAGAGTGACCATGTTATTTATCATCCAAACTGAGACCTTTTTGAAAGTGAGAGGGGCAAACTTGGTAATTATGCCTGCCACAGAAATCAGAACTTACAGGCACTTGATTTATGATGTTGTGTATGGTTCAGAAGTGGCCACATGCTGGCGCAGTTTTGCTGTCTGACGCTTATCTTCCTGGGTATCTCATAATCTCATTGTTCACTTCGCCCTTTTGAGAGGACACGGTTTACTTCTGTGACCCACTCAAGCCAAGCAAGATTAATGGAAGCACTGGGAGAAATAAACAGTCTGAATTTTAGCCTAGCTCTTGACCATTTTTCAAATACTTGTTCTCCATTTCTCCCATTACCAGAAAGCCAAATCATTCCAGCTTCATAGGGTACCACTCAGAATATAATTGAGGCTTGAATAAACAACACATGTGGCTTTTAAGGTTAAATGAATATTGTTTGACATACAGTACACTAGAGTTGTTTTTCATTTTGGTTTTTAAAATTGGTTAAAATTACATCTTGTTGCTTCTCGGAATTAACTGGAATCCATCTGTCTCCATTAGGATCACTGATTTTTTTTTTTTAAAAAAAGCCTTGGCTGAAAAAAGAAGCTTCCTCTCCCTCAAGATAATTTGTCCAGTGAATCAGGAAAAAAATAAAGAAACAGGCTTTTTAGGGTACTAGTGCCTACTTTCTTTTATGTATTTTCTTTCTTAGATATATCTAAGTTATAACATCTAAGATTAGAAACGGACAGACTTATTTTCAGTGGCCCAGACAGATCCTCCCCAGGTCGAGAGAATCTCTTACAGCCAGACAGAACATGAACACCTACAATCATTTCGCTTTAACTATTGTTCACATTGTGTGTAATAATTAAAACGTTGAAACCTTTAGCAGCTACTTATAGAACATTCGAGTTTAGAGAATGCTGTTTTGATGATGCTGAAACCTCAAAAGCAACAAAAATACTCGTAGTTCCTTCTTGAGAACATATATACAGAAGTAATGGCAGCAGCGGTTTCTGATGAGGTGAAATAGTTCAAATTTAGACACATACCTGTTTGCTGAGGCTTACATGATTGTGACCCATTCATCTGAACCTGTATTACAGGGTATTAATAGTCTGCTCCCATGCTTGATACTGACTTGCCTTATCACTTTGCCGTCTTACCCCTCTGCTCATTTAACAGGGGCTATGTGTGTCTCTATTGCTTTGAAATTCTGAGCAGACTGAGTGGACTATAAGTACTTAAAGACACTATTTAAAAGCCCTTTTAAGACTCTAGGATCTAAATGCAATAAATTGAACTTTTCAGAAGGTCATTCTGAGTAAACATTTCATATCAATACCAATCATTACATCTAAAGTAAAAAGGACAGTTGACAAGGAGAGCTATTCTATCATCTTTCTTTTGTAATTTGTACTCTTGGTTACTTGGGTTAGGCTTGAACGCACATCTTATAGCTTTTATACATTTTGTTTTGCCATTTGCTGGTGAATCTTTTCTGGTTTCAGTCTTCCCTCTTGTCCCATATTTTCATGTGACTCAAAGACATAGTTGAGACCCACCACTGCCAGCTGTAACAGAACAAGTAAATCCAGGTTCACCTCCACTTAGTCACTGTCAAGAGCAGTGCCATTCCCCAGCTCGCCTGATTTGTAACACTAGACTCATTTTATATGTTTTCTCCTTTGCCTTCCTCCTCCACTACCAAATCCTCCCTCAGGGTCTTATCATTTCCTTTGTATCTGCAGCAGTCTGATGTCCTCCTGCTTGTCCACTACGTTATGGATTCTCATGGTCCCTCACCTATTAACGCGACAGCCTCCTGGTTGCCTCCCAGATTCCACTTGCTCCCCAGCTAGTCAACACTCCATTGCCAGGATAAGTTTCCACAAATACCATTTTTACCACAGGAACCTCAACATAGAAATTGGTAACAGGATCAACTGTGAATTTTTCAGCCCCCTTTTGAAGTCCATGTAGCAGTTATTTACCACCCTTATTTACCTCAACAACCCATGCCCTTCCTCCCCTTCCCTCTCCCTTGTTCTCTCTCCACCAGCCCCATTTCCCTTGTTTCACGTCTGAAGTTTCCACCCAAGCCACACCTTGCTTGCTGTTCCCAGTACATGACTTGGTGTTTCCAAAGTGCTGGTCCTTTTCAAATGCCATTGCCTTCAGCTGAGGTACCCTCTGCCCACACCACTGTCTGTTCATGCCCTGCAGTACCTACTTCTAAAACTGTGACTTAATTCTTTTGGGAGGCTTTCCACGATTCAATCTGATGCTCACTCCAATGTATTCAGTATCTCCTAAGCACACATATTCCATTTGTATTTCCAGTTGTTACTCTGTGTGTATATTTTCAGGCTGTTCCCTAGATTGGTTTCCCGTCTCCTCCAAACAGGGCATAAACATCTTGAGGACGGAGCCTAACCTAGATTCTTTCTTCCTGCTGCCTTAGTATCAGGCTGTCCACCCAATAAGTATTCAGTGCATGTTAACTGACTTTTGGGTATTGTTTTCTAGACATAAACAAAGGTGAAATCATCTTCACTCTTACAGTATCAGTCAGGGTTTCCACATGGTCTGCATGTAGTTCTTGTCTACCGTCTTCATTGAGACATGCAGTAACCAGGAGGAGACAAGTACACTATGAGTCAAGCACTTGATTCTGTATTTTTGATGGCAGTCCACCTCTACATATACAGAGTACTTGATGTGTACCCAGGAATAGGTTAAGTGCCCCAGTCCCCTTATTCTCAAACTCTTGCACACATCAGAATCCCATGGAGGGCTTGCCAAAACACAGGTCACTGACCCTCACCCCAGAGTCAGTGGGGCCCAAAATTTTGCATTTCCAACAAGTTTTCAAGAGACCACACTTGGAGAACCAGTGCTCTTGGCAATGCGGGGGTGGTCCAAGACATGGTCTCCGGTTTCAGGAGATTTGCAGTCTCCTCAGGAACACAAGGGGAGGCTCAGGAAATGTTTAACAGCAGAAAGTATTGTACTGTGTTTTAGTATTCATTCATCATTCATTCAAGAAGTGGTGAATGAGTGCTAACTACGGGCCCAGCACTGTTCTAGTTTCCAGGGTTACAGTGGTGAACGTGTTAGACAAAAATCACGGGAATTCTTTGGGAAATTTCTCATGGGAAAAATCTCAGAGGAACTCTAGTGGGAGAAAGCAGACAATAAACAAAATAAATAGAATGTATTAAATGTAAGGCAGTGTTACATGGTTGTTAAGGTAGTGTTACATGGGAAGAGGAAAAGCACAAAGGGGATAAGAAATATTAGAGGAGGAGTTGACATTTTAGATTGGTGGTCAGAGAAGGCCTCCCAATTCCATCATTTGTCAAGTATTTGTTGAGTGACTAGTATGTGTCAGGTACTATTATACATGATAGTGATACAGCCATGAATGACACAAATACAAAGCCTTCTCTTATAGAATAGACACACTTATTTCAGAGTTAGGAAAGCTGGGGCCTGGGATAGTAACTTTCATCAACTTATTATGTGACTGTGAATGCCTACTCATTCTCTCTCAGCCTCTCCATCTGTTAAATGGAGCAACTGGGCAAAATGATACTTGAGGTTCTCTACGTCCCTAAGGCTGCAAAATGCTCAGTCCTTTAGGCAATTGGAAATACATGAGAGCCGTGGAGGAAGACTTTGTAGAGGAGGGAGAACTTAAATGGTTTTCATAGTCATACAGGAACTATGGGGTGTGGGAGGTGGGAAGGCAATTTCAGAAGAAGAATAACATGAGCAAAAGCATGGAAGCAAGAATGGGAGCCACATGCTCAATGAAGAGCAAGAAGATCAAAAGGTTCCCATTGTAGAATAGCTGAAATAGTTGGGTAGGAGATCAGTACTCATAAAGATAAGGTGGAGGTCAATTATAGAGTCTTGGATGGGAACCTACTGAAGTGTTTGAGTGATAAAAGATACAATTATACAATGTGGTGTTTTAGGAAGATTAATCTAGCAACCATAGTTAAATCTTCACAATTCGTTATTTTTTTTCCATAAGGTGATCTTTGCATCATGAAGGGTTAAAGCCATATTTTGTTAGATGTCACTGATGATAGATAATATTGTTATCAAACTAATTCTGAGGTCTTTTTCAGCCTAAGAGCCAATGATATTATGTAATTTTCTGTAACAGTACTACCACATACTTGAAATAGCAGCGTGTGACTTTTTAGACTTAGGTTTTGAGAGATTGGGAGATGAATTAGAATAGAAAATTCTTAAACCTTGTACTTTTTTGTATTCCTTGTTATCCCATGAAATTCATGGTTGAATCAATATTTGGTTTATTCTTGGGCAGAGAGAGCAATAATGATAGAGATATTCCTGCATGCACACACACACACACACATGAGCAGTACTCATTTAGAGTGGCACAAACATCCTTAAGACTAAGCTCTTCCCATCTGCTTGCTTGATCATAACACAAGGTAATATTCTTGGAAATTATCCTATTGTTTTTATCTTTAATCAGCTGAGGAATATCCATATCTGTTTAGTGTTTGTTGTTCTCAAGGCTGAAAGTGGGCTCTTCCTCCTAAAAGCAGTTACTCTGGAAGACAGCAACGATAGGGGTTCATGTTCAGAGTAGACATAAAGATCTAGAGAAAGTCATCTCAGGCAAAAATAAAGGAGTGCATTTTGGATAATGGTTACATAAACACTCCAACCACAGCAAGTTTTACCTTAACTTTCAGATCAGGTTATGACTTCTCAGAGACAATAATGGTGAATTCACCAAATCATGACACATCAAATCCTTAAAACTCTTCATTTTTTAAGGTAGTTTAAACACACTTTAAATATCACCTGCAAAATATTTAACTGTCCCTGTAATGAAATAAGCAGAAGTGACAATGATGGCTATGTTGCAGTGGAAAGTGATTATTTTCCCTTTTATTCTCCAAATCTTGTACAATGGTCCTGCAAGGTCTATTTTAGAAAGTGGCAACTTTCTTCAGAGTTGCTTTGAAAAATGAGGCATACCAGAGAGAAATCTCTGTGTTGCTTTTTTTGAAGGATAGCCACAACAGCTGAAATGCCTACAGAATTGAGGGGCCATAGAACCAAAAATGTTCCTGGGTCACAAGGGCAATTATTATTCCCTTCTACCTATGTATGATTCTTTCTGTATTTCTTTTTAACAAACAGGAGATGGAGAATTGTCGTGGGAACACTCTGATGGCGATATCTTCCGGCAGCCTGCCAACAGAGAAGCAGTAAGTGTGAATAGCTCAATTCAATTTTTTAAAAAGTCCAAAACCAATGACAAAATTAGAAAATCACTGTTTTGGAACCTCGTATGAATTCATTTTTCAATCCTGAATCGTTCCCCTAACGAAGAGCAAATCAATGGTAAACCCGTAAGAGGAAAGGTCAATTGCAAAATTTGCCAAGCGGAATCAAGCTGTGGTCCCCAAGCCTGGGATGACTCACAGTGCAGTATAATTGAAAGAGGCACACGGCAAGCCACCTGGTATGGGGTTTAGAAAGTGCACAGCACTGCCTGTCTAGCCCACGTGTTGTCCACCAATCCCTCGGGAAAAAGAGAATTGACCATGAATTGAATCATGTGTTATACTGGGCCTGACTTCTAATTTAGGGTATCAGAGAACTCTGAGGATGGACTAATTACCAGATCACATTAAACAACACATTCTGTTTGCATTCAATATAATAATACCATTTTAGTATTTAAAAAGTCCTTTTTTGAGATGCCTACTGAACTATTTCCAATTAACATAACACAATGCCTGGATTTTGTTTTGAATTATTTCACAAGAAAGGGAATTGTGGGGGTGGGGGTAGACGGGAAGGTAGATGGAAAAATAGAGTGTGAGTAACTCAGATAATTCAACACTCCACAGCATCAGGCCTAACTTTCCTCTCTCCATGGCTACTATCCCAGAAACGTCATAAAGTGACCCATTTCTAAAACCATTTTTCTTCCCTTTCCTCAGATATTTGAATGGCATCATCACCAACCTGTACCCATTTGGGTGCACTGTATAACTGGCAACCAGGGTCAGGACATGAACACAATCATAGACTTGGCCCTTAGGAGCCCTTCTTCTAGATTAGAAATTGGTAGCCTTTTGGGTTGACTTGCCAAATCTTTTTCTATAAGGAAGGCAGGTCACTACCCCTGTCCTCACTCATGAGGACCTTCTGTGGCTTTGTAAGGTAGGCCAGCCCATCATTTGGCAGAGGCACTTTGAGCATGTCCATGTTAACCACTCCCATGCTGCCTCCCCCTGAGCCTTCGACTCTGAGTCATACAGGTGGAAGAGAGGAAAGGTATCAGGCCGGATTCTCCTTCACCCTGCAACGTCTCCTTTCCATTCTCCGCGCTAATCCCAGAATGACCATTACAAGTAGACATCTCTGTATGTATAGTAATAGCATCTCTTATTCCTTGGTATTTTGAAGTACTTAACAAAATAACATCCCTCTCTAAAAACTGTATGTCTAAGTCGAACACTTCAAACTTGTTAAAGTCTGAAAAGATGTTCCATTTCAAGGAATCTACCAGACTAACGGACTTACAGAAGAGTACAGAATGTACACAGGCATTCATGGCACATAAATGGGCATTAATTGTGCCCTTGTAGAAAAAAGTGAACAAGGCATTTAGGGCAGCATAATTTTCATAAGAGCGAAACAAACAGAGACAACCTAAGTGCTAGCAATAGGGGCTTGGTCAAACACACCCAATCTATGGGACATGATGCAGTTGTTAAAATGCAGTACATCGGAATGTAGAAACCAGTGGAGTGATCTCGAAGATACATTATGCAAATAAAACAAAGTGCAGGATATAATTTATACTATCATTTGTTTATGTAAAAATCCTGTGTGTGCATGTATGTAAATGCACATGAAACGATCTGGAAGGTCACACACCATGCTAAAAGTGGTCATCTTAGAGGGGTCCAAGTGGGCAGGAGGAAAGGTAGAGTTTGATTTTGTACTTTATGTCTTCTGTATTATTTGATGTTTTTCAGTGAATGTGAAATAGTCTTATAATAAAGAAAATTTCAGTGATTTTTAGGCCTTAGGAGTTAGTTCTCCGCAGGCATTGGCTATAAGGCAAGAGTCTAGGAATTTTAGGGTAAGCCTGAAGGTAGTGTGTATGTGAGGAAGATGTTGATAGGGGACATAATAAAATGATCAGTACAGACATCACAGTGTTCTTAGGCCATGCTTCCCAGTCAGCACATATGTCACTTCCGACTCGCAGGCCCCCAGCTTGCCAACACCCTCAGTGGTGAGAGGAAGTCATTTATATTTGCTTTATTCTCTAGTCATATTATTTTCTAGACTTTGCCATTTTGAAATGAATGTAGAAGTGTCATCGGTGGGGTGGAGAGTAATATTCTGAATATCTCAAACAAGCAGCACTCCTGCAAGAGAGGGTGGGCTTTCCAGTTTGTGGGGTAAGAGACCCTGAAGAAAGAGTTCCTCTGTCCAGCTCTATCTGCTTTATAGTCAGTGAGATTCCTTCCCGATTCTGACAGGAGATGATGTCATTCTCCATTTTCTGTGCTGTGAATTTCCTCTTTTTCTCAGCCTCAATTTTAAAAATTGTGGTAGGATGCTGAGAGTGGCTAAATTAGTGGCTGTCAACCAGGTGCCACTCTCAGCCAAATTTAGGTCTCCATCACCTGAAGCTGGTTCTCTTAGCCCCCGACACTGTGCACTGTGGCCACCTCAGCAATCTTGCTGGTGATGCCATTAATTAGCCTTTCTTCTTGACTCCGTCTCATGCTACCCCTGACTCCATTCCTTGCCTTTCAGCTTCATTGTTCTTCCTCAACTGGTGGCGATAGGACTGAACTTAATCTAGTACTTCCTGTAGCAAAAGAGGGCAGGTACAGAATGCAGGGCCCTGAAACAGTTACCGATTCTTCAAAGGAGTTCAAGACCTATCTTCAGAAACAAACATTTGTGCCTGGTAGACCAAACTGTCCAGATGGTTCCACTTAATTATTATAAATATTTTCCTTTGTTCTAAAAGGGTAGATATTATGGGATATGATTTGAATAATAAATAGCACCTGTAGTGATGGAAAAGTATGTGCCCAGCACATAGTAGGCACCCAGCAAATATGTGTTGAATGAATGGGTGTAGAAGGCAAAGTGAAATGTGTGGATGTTGGGAAGGGTAGTTTTTCATTAATGTTAATGCACAGGAATTTGTCCTGAATCAGAAATTCTTCAAATTTGTTGTTTGTTCTTGACCAGCTAAAAATTCGAAGGTAGGAGAACCCTTCTGAATATTTTGTGCAGACCCCACTTTCTGCACGGGAGAAGAAAGGCAGCCCCAACAACAAATTCCCAATTCAGTAGACTGTGCCTTTAGTAGACTGTTCCAATTTTCAGGGAACCATGAAAACCTCAGTTCAACAGAAACCCCGCTGATTGGTTTATTTTGCTAAGTGGGCTGTAAATTGTCAGCTTTCCAAGTTTTACAGAGTGCACAGGAAGAACCAGTGGGTCATCAGGGGGAGTGTGTGTGTGTGCTTGACTGGCAAGTGGGGAGGGAGAAGTAGGCACAGGGTGGAAAGCCAGAACACGAAAGCAAGCATAGTTTTGTTTTAGACAACAGCCAAACTCTGATTTTGTCCTCAATACATGACTTAGAGATTTACCATTGGAAAAATGAATGGGTTTGAGATAGAAACAGTTTGAAACAGATACAAATCCCTGTCTCATTCCCATTGGCAGAACAACAGTTTGGGAAGGAAGCTGGCTTAGATAGGGAAACTGCCTCCCAAAGAAGGGTAGTCCTCGGTTACTGGCGACCAACATACAGTGTGCTTAGGGCTGTGTGGCATGTGTGGATCGCATTCTGAAGACATTTTTTAAATTACACTTTCTCTTGTGATAACTGTAGATTCACTTGCCATTGGAAGAGGTAACAGAGAGACCCCGTTTGCTCTTTACCAAGTGTTCCCGGGCAGTAACATCTTGTAAAACTCTACTGCAGCATCGCCATCATGAAGGCACTTTGAAGGCCCTTTGCGAACTCTCGTGCTTGCTGACTCTCTGCCAGTAAAACCCTGCTATCTCAGACCTTAGATCAGGGAAAGAAGAAATTCCTGGGCAACTTTTACTGGGGCAGGAATTTTCCAACCCCAGAGAACTGTGTAAGAACCACCTCAAAAGCCTGACATATTTATCAGTAATTCATATAATACCAAAATATTGAGCAAAATAAGTGAGAGCACAGCTATAGGGTCATTTCCACCTAACTAGTTTGACCTGCCCTCTCAAGCAACCTATTCACAGCTGGTTTTTCCAAGATCAGCTCCTGTTTCACTTACATCTCTCCAAGGTGGTGAGCCTTTTTCTCCTTTGCTCTAAGTTACAAGGTCACAATGGCCCCTCCTACGCCTCCTTCATCTTTTTAAGGGAGTGACTCTGAAAGAGCCATTACTTTTAAATCAAAATCACACATCACCACCCCACCCCAGGCCGAAACAGATGATCCTTTATGTCAGTGATTCTGAGCCTTGGCTTCAGATTCAGGTACCCTGAGGCATATATCAAAATCCTGATGCCCATGCCTCACACCCCAGCCCAATTCCACCCGAATCCCTGGGGGTGGGGCCCAGGTATCAGTGCTTGTAGAGCTCCGCAGGTGGTTCTGTGGGCAGCTGAGGCAGAGGCCCGTGCTTTGTGTGGATGGGGACACCCAGCAGCCTGCTGTCCCTGAAAGAACTTTCCTTGGGAGCAGCTTTTAGCCAGATGCCTGTGGACAACTGAGCTTGGCCAGACATCGTCTCACCCACTTATTCCTCCTCTTTTTCCTCTTCCTCATCCTATTCATCTTCCTCTCTCCTTTCCCCGACTCCCACTCTCCTGCCATCTCCAAAAACTCAACCTTCATTGTCACCCTGATTCAAATCCGCCCTCCTCCCTGGCCTCAGTTTCTCTGTCTCAAAAATAAAAGACTTACACAAGGTGAGGTGGGGGGGACCAACTGGTCTGTAATAGGGCCTCTGATCAAAATCCCTGAGGGTTTTCTTTTTTGTGTTGAATCGTTTTTCTACCCTTACTGGTATGTCCAGGGTCTTGAGTCCCTGGTACCAAAGGACAGCTTTTCATTTTATGCTCACCCTCATGAATCAGAGAACTTCCTGTACTTGCAGCTTACCCCAGGTCAGCCACCTTCCCTCTCAAACTCTAGCCCTGTTGAACTGCCTCCTTTTAGCATTAGTAGGACACCCACCAGCCAAACTATCCTCTCTTGTGTTCCTTTGGCAGAACTTTGCCAAACTCCAGAAAGGACAGAATAGTCTGTAATGGCCTTTGTGAAATGTTGAGTGAAAAAGACATATGAGCCATTGTGGGAATGAAAAAATATTTTCACTGAGAATCCCATCTGTGTGCATGATAATAAATTGATGCAAATTCTTATTTGTGTGTGAGTTTTTACAGCAATGCACAGCACTGGCTCTTCTTAGGTAAAGGGAATAATGTTTCCTTTCCCTTACTGCAGCTCCTCTTCACTCTCCCATTTTCCCACCAATGCCTGCCCCACCAAGAGAGTAATAATAATTCCCAAAGCTAAACCTGTGATGTGTGTGTCTATGGAACATAACTGTAATAAATAACTCATGGAATGGCAGGTTATGGGACCCCATAACCACCTTCTCAAGGTTCCCTGCTATTTCTATCACTGACTATAAGGATCTTCCTTTTTAATTGTCTATGAGATTTTTTAAGGGGTCCCCTCCTTTACACTAACAATTGCCTCTGAAACACAATGATAATGGGCTGTAAGCCTTAGGTTCTGTTCTTCATTCATCCTGCTCTCTCTATACCGACTCTAACCTCAGCTCCTGGGAGAGGGCATGGGTAGCAGAACAGTGGTCTCATCATGTATCTTGAAGGCTTATTGAAGGAGCAATGACTGAATTGTTTGTACTACAAGACTCTGTGCTTTTATTAAGGACCAAGCTTTTGTTTATTCATTCAGTAAGTGTTTGATGAGCACCTTCTAGATGCTAGAAACTGTTTTAGCACTGGTGATATTGCAGTGAATGAAACAAAGTCCTTACCTGTCTGCAGCTGACATTCTAGTACCGTCATGCATAGTCAGTCTTTCATCTACAAGGTGTCTAGGGTATCTGTGCCCTGCTCTATGACCCCATGCCATTGCCTGTGTTTGGAATCTCAGTACATCTTTCTGGGACTGTGCTTGACTCCTGCCTCTTCCTCCTATCCAGTTCACCCTATACATCAGGGTTCAGTGACTGGAAGCACAGTTCTGATGATTTTCCTGCTTTTAAAACAACATCCCCCAAAAGCTTCCACAAAAGCTTCACCTCTATGGCCTGCCAAATTAAGTCCTCCCTCTTAGACTGTCATTCAAAGTCCTCCATGATCTGGCTCCAACCCACTTCTGGAATATTACCCTTCAACTGTTCTCTTTTATGGACTGACTCTGTGTTCTCTGCTACACCTTCTCCACTTGAAATCTCTGCCTGGAATATTCCTCACCAACTCTGCCTGGTAAAAGTCTACCCACCCTTCATGGCCCAGGTCACAAACCCTCCCCAACTAGAAGCTCTCTTTCTCTTCCTCGTATGCACTGCATTTTATGCTTCTGCAGCCTTGGTTACATTCTGCCTCATGCTGCAAGCTGCTACCTTAACTCTTAAACCCAAATGTGAGATTCTCAGGAGCAGGAAGGACACTTTACCCATTCGGCTGTTGGCTCCCTCAAGAGCTTGTCTGTGAATTGAATCCTGTCTTCTGCAAGAAGAGAGAAAAACCTCAGCATGTTGCCAGTGCATCCCCATTTCTCTGTTGGCATGGGTGGACATGCAGTTAAGATCAGAGCTCATCGCTAAGAACCATCAAATGCCTTCTAATGTCTGTAAGTCCATTCCTGCCTTCTCATTGGTAGATTTTGGGGTCTGAATTTGTCCTTGTCATTTTAGAGACATTCTTACCACCGCTCTCACTATGATCCTCCACCAAGCCGACAGGCTGGAGGTCTGCCCCGCTTTCCTGGGGCCAGAAGTCACCGGGGAGCTCTGATGGATTCCCAGCAAGCATCAGGCACCATCGTGCAGATTGTCATCAATAACAAACACAGGCATGGACAAGGTAAGAGGCATACCATGTCCACGTCAGGGATTCAGCATCCCTAGTCTTTGGATGGCTGGAGCTGGGAAGGGGCCCTCTCTCCCATGTATATCATACCTTTGCATGTGGATTGCTCACCATCAGGCCTACAAAGTGAGTATGGATAGGGGACTCTAGGAGACTCTCAGAACTTCCCTAAATATAGCCCAAAGAGCATAGTTTATATTTCAGGTGTATCTGTCTTTTATTAGGACAAATGGCAAGAAAACAGCAAACCTAATATAGCCTCCGGCATTTTTTCAGTTGCTCCTGGGGGTTGAAGGCTGTTTGGGAAAGTTCATTAGGTCTTTAATAGAATGAGTTGTTTGCTTTCCAGTAGGTGCCCAATATTCAAGGTACTCAGTGCCGTATGCTTTTGAAGCTCTTATCCACACTTAGAAACAGCAATTTTCACACCACAGTGCACCCTAGATTCTCCTAGGGCTCTTGATGAAGATATACATTCCATGACCTACACTCAGAGATTCTAATTCATATGAGGAAATTGTCTTTAGAAGTGAGTATCCAGTAAGAAATCCAGAAACCTCCTGGCTTCAAACTGGGAGGACTAATGAGGTTAACACTGACATGCAGCCCACTTAGTCGACCAGCTGGCTGCAGCAGGCGCCCACTCACATCGGCAGCCAGCCCTTCTGGCAGAGTTCTCTGGCCTCCCCATCCCAGTAGTGGGGGTCGGGGAAGGAGAAATTCAATCAAACAATTGACTGCTGCTTACTTTTTTAGGCATCATGACAACCAGCTCTTTGAGCAAGAGCTCAGCTGGTTCCTTTTTATGAAACCACAAACATGTTTTGTTTCCTTTAAAGGAAAAACAAATCAAAGGCTGTTCTCTGAATGGGTTAAAAGTAATAAATTATTAAACCAAATGATTGAATAACATGGGTGAAAAACAATCCGTTACAAAGAACTCCTACTATAAATCTCAACAAAGCTAGTCAAGCCAAAGCTAGTTGATCACATCTGTTACTAGTTAGATGTAAATTTCAGATTACAGATAAAAAAAATTAAATTGCTTTTGAAACTAACAGGCTTAAAAGAAGAACATTCAAAATAAAACTATTAATAAAAAACGGTGATATATTAGAAGAATTGGAAATATTTACTATCGATCTGGGTTTGATTTGAAATTTATTATTGTTAAATTCCAAGGCATTCTGATATGAATTTATGAGAGGAGGAGGAGTAGGTAAAGATGCAGTTTGATTTTCAATCCTAAATTGCCTCCAATAGATTCCATTTGCTCTGAAGGTATTTCAAAGCCTTAAAAAAACGTGCAGGGGAAATGGACTTTGAAAATCTTAAATCCCATAATTTCCACAGGCCTCTTCACTTTGAGGCGGAGGCTCATCCCTTGATTTTCTTGGTGTCCTATAAAAGCCCCAGCTGGTTTACATTTATTCATTGCCCCCATTGATTTGGATGCCGCAGTTCTTTCCTGCCCTTTCTATTACAGTTCACTGGAGAATCACTTGCTCCCACCCCCAATTTCCATTGCCCCAGCTGGATGATTCAAAATCATCTTGAGAATTTGCTAGTGAGGAGAAGGCTGCATTTCTCTCCGGACAATTGACCTCCCTCCCCCATGTTGCACTTCAGAGCGTAGGCTCTTATACACCCTAGATTGTACCCTTAGTCCAAATGCTTAGGGGAGAGGGAACCTAGTGCTGGCTACTTGGGCCCTTTGCTAGAGTCAAAGAGGAGAAGTGATAGGACTCCACCGTTTTGAACTGGAGTCCAGCCTAAATTTTCTTGAAGCAGACTATGTACACATTTGGTGGCACTGTCTGGAAGGGCATGTCACTGTCTGGGGAGGAGAGAAAACAGGCAGGAGAGACAACACATTGAGTCTGCCCTGTCATGTGGTTCGTCCATAGCACTGAGCCTCTCAGTTCAGGTATCAAGCCCCTATTCTAGCTCACTATAAGGTTGGGAGCTCCTCTGCTCCAGGTTCTCAGGTTCTGGGAAATCCTTGCATAGAGTGACCCGTGAGAGTACCTAGTACTCTAGCAGCTCTTGCAAAGGACCGGAAAAAGCAGCCAACAACATCCATATTTCCTAATGCGACCCAGTGGACTCAATGAGAAAGAAATAGCCCAATGATTCATCCTTCTGAGGCCATTGTCTCCCAGCCAAATCAGTCAGTTCCTAGAAACGCCCCAAGTGGGGCTATTTCTTCCACCCTAGCCCCACCTTAAGTGCTACAACCCACCCTAGAGATGATGTTGATTGGGGTGCCGACAGGGCTCCCTGGGTATGATGAAGTGATGGGAATAATGAGAAACACACCCAGTCCCAGTTATGGCCTGAGTCTCCAGAATGTCTCAGCACTTTGAATGAGGGAGAGAACGGATGCACAGATCTCCCCACTCGCAGCCCGGTGCAGTTCCTATCCAGGAACCTTGCTCCATGCCTGATGGCAGGAGCCAGATATATTTTTGTTGGTTTACATTGAAGGATGTTACTGTGGCCCCTTCCCTTCATAGGCCCCTCAGCCTGCAGCCCAGACACTTGCTCTTGAAAGGTCCCTCAGAAAACATGGAGCCAGTGACTTGACTTCCATTCAACAAGTGTGAGACCATCAAAGGATATTCACGGGGCAGGCAGTGATTGGCTTTAGCCAAATCTCTAGAGCCACGATGAGGTGTGGGACAGAAGATACTGCCTGAAGATTGGAGTCACAAAAGGCTACCCTTCACCACTTACCTGGGAGGTGTGGGTCCCTTTCCTCTCCATCTCATCTGAGCACCTTCCTTACTATGCCCAAGAGTAGGCCAGCACCATGAACTCCATACCCTCTGTGTTCGTACATCAAACTCTCATAGCATTTGATATTCTCAATAGATTTGCATAAGGTTCTGGAAAAAATCAGCCCTTTGGGAAGAGCAGTCATTTCTGCATCTAGTCTCCCTGGAGAGCAAATCTCTCTGGGAAATTTTCATGCCTAGAAGTCTATCCACTTGGGCCACACAAATCCTTTATGGAACTGTAGGCATTAATACTACATAATACTAGAAGTTCCTTATTAGATACTCAGGAAAGAGAGACTTTGCTTTCATGCGTTCATTCATTCCTCCATTTAAAAAAATATTTACTGATGGCCTGCTATGTGCCAGACACTTGTGAGCATTCACAGGCCACTGCTGAAGGACCTGAATAGTTGCTGATGGTAGAACCAAGGCCCAAGCTGGGTTTTTTTGGTACAGAGGCTGCTCTGTAAATATATCTCCACAGCCATGAGAAGAACAAAAGATGCTCGATGCATTAAGGGGTTGAGGGCTTGGTTTCTGAGCACAGGGGCTCATCTCAGCTCTCTAGCCTTATATTTCCAGTCCTGTGTTGTCTTCCAGTGTGTGTTTCCAATGGAAAGACCTATTCCCATGGCGAGTCCTGGCACCCGAACCTCCGGGCGTTTGGCATTGTGGAGTGTGTGCTGTGCACTTGTAACGTCACCAAGCAAGAGTGTAAGAAAATCCACTGCCCCAGTCGATATCCCTGCAAGTATCCTCAAAAAATAGACGGAAAGTGCTGCAAGGTGTGTCCAGGTAAAAAGGCAAAAGGTGCGTTGGTTGGAAGCCCTGCCTTTGGTTGACTGAGATCCACATAGTCATTGTCAGTGTTCTTTGAGCATCAGAAACATAACCAACCTGTCATATCACTGTAGTGAAATAGTTCTATTAATAATGAACTCCATTCTCTCCTCTCTTGAAGGGCTGATAAGGTGGTTCCTTGGAAGAAATTGCTGCTCAGAAATGGGCTGGGGATTTTCTTGTCTGTACCTTTGACCCGTAGACCCTGAAGGGCCAAACTAAAGCCTTGCTTTTCTAAATAATAATAGAAGAAGTCAGTTATGGTGATTATTGGGAAGAACAGTAGAACCTTTCATGTACATCACTGTTTTTCTCATCAAAGCACAATCACATCCATTACCTTTTTGAGACAGGGCAAGACAGATGAGGTATGGTGGAAGGAGAATGGTTCTGGGCCTAATGTGAGTTGCTGTGGGTAACCTTGGAAATGTGTCAGATCTGTTCTGGCCTTCATCAGCCTCATCTGTACAATGAAAAGTTTGGAACAATTCTTCTCCAGGCTCCCTTCCAACACTATAATTCTATAATGATATTATGGTTTCTCTATTAAAGATAAGAAAACTGAAGTGTATAAAGGAGAGCGACTTGCCCTGAGCCACACTAATAGATAATAAAACCAAGGCTTGGAACCCAAGACACTTCCAGCCTATTTTCTTTTCCAGGCCAGTAGAAAATATTAACTGATTTTTTCAAAAAAGCAAATTGATTACTTAAATGGTGGTTTTAACACATGAGCTAGGTACAAATATAATCTGTAGTATTGGAGTTGACAGAGTACGGGATTGGTAAGCAAACATTCTGTGAGTAGCAGGCAAACATGAACTTAGTCAATGTCTGTTTTTTGAGCATCTTCATGTAGGCCAATAGTCTGAGCTTGTCTACACATTGGGATCTCCCAGGGAGCTTCTAAAAACTACCTGTGTCCCATCCCCAGAGATTATGATTCAGTTGGTCTGAGGTATGACCTGGGCTTTGGAGTTTTAAAAGATCCCCAGGTGATATAAATGTGCTGATAAGCTTGGGAACCGAGGCTGTAGGCCCAAGGTGGTTTATGGTCTTGCTACTGAAAGTGTGGTTTGTGGACCAGCAGAACCTGGAAGATAGTTAGAAATGCAGACTCTCTGGTCTCACCCCAGACCTGCATCAGAATCTGCATTTTAACAAGATCCCACAATTGATTCCAGTACACATTCAAGTTTGAGAAGCCTTTACTTATGACACAAAGAAAATCTTAAGGTAATGACCCTTATCTTCCAGAGTGAACAGGGGACAGGGTGTGGATAGGAAGGACAAGCTATCTGATCGGGAGTAGAGAACTGGGGCATTAAGTTGATGAGGAACTGTACTCATTAGGGGTAGGGAGATAGCACATTCTGAGGATGGTATGGACATGGGGGCCACCCAGCTGTGATGACCTGTAATGACTTCCAAGTCTGTGATCTCACTGGATCCCCAAACACTTTAGTGTCATTTAGGAATAATTCCACCAACACAATTTTCTCTTTGGTCAAGGGTCTAACGCCTGTAGTCATACAAGATAACAAGACAATTTCCTCCCACTATATAACATGCCAATTGGAGCTTCAGACCTTCCGACCAAATCCCATTTCATTGTGTGCTTAGGATTTTCTTGATGCAGGAGATTCAATAAGAAGTGACCAAATCAAAAAGGTGTAAGAATGGGATACAGAACAGGCATTGCCACTTAAATAACTGGCCTCTCAGGTTGGTAATATTTATTAAAACCTTGATGTTCATACTCTTTGGCTAAGCAGTTGCACTCCTAAGATCTTAAGAAAGTAATCAGAGAAACACAGATATGCAAAAACAAGGGTTTTGCTGCAATGCTGCTCACAGTAGTGGAAAATTAGAAGCTGTCTGACAGTCCACCAATATGGTTAAACAAATTACGGCACATCTGTACTGTGGCATATCATACAGCCATTGAAAATCATCACATGCCAAGATTTAATGGCATGGAAAGATGTTTGCAATGTATTTAGTAAGTACAAACAGAAGCTGCAAAGCAAAATGTGTATCATGATCCCACTTCTGAGTTTAAAAAGAAAGCACTTATAATACACTTAGACAAAAAGACAAGACTGGAAGAGCACATGGCAGAAATGTTAACAAGGGCTGTCTTTGGGTTACTGCATTACAGGTAATTCTTATTTTCTTCTTTTTGTTTATCCATTTTCCCCCCTAAATTTTCAACAATGTGTATTATTTTTGTAATTAGAAAAAATAATAAAAGTTAATATTTTAAAAATTGCCCTCCAGAATTCCAGTTGGCAATATATCAAGAGCCTGATTGACTCAGCCTGTTTCTCTGGCAAGGCTGCCTTCCCACTCTGCTCAGGTGTGTGGAGATGGAGGGCATATTGGGGCACACAGAAGGAGCATTTCCGTCCATTCTGTGTGCCTGTCTTTCAGTGAGCCAGACAGGGCTGCAAACTGACTCCTGTCACGTGGCCTAACAGGTATCACTATCCATAGAGGCCCGGGCACCTGCTGCACACACTCAGAAAATGCAGGGCATCAGAGGGTGGGCATTCAGTCATGCAGTTCAGTCTGGAAGTACAATCTGTGTGTGAGGCACTTCCAAGTGCTGAGAACAGAGGTGAACATGACAGATGAAGGCCACATGCTGGCGCTGTCCTTACATTCTAGAAGGGCAAAAAAGACAATGAACTCAGAGCAATAGGGAAATTCTAGGTAGGGATGAGTACTGTGAAGACGACAGGATCGGGTGATAGTGAAGGGGCCCTTTGAAAGGAGTGGGCAGGGAAGACTGCCCTGAGGAAGTGATACTTGAGTAGAGTCCTGAACGATGTGAAGGGTGGAGAAATGAGAAGATTGTAACATCACCAGACTTTTAGAGAGTAATACATGACACAGAGAACAAGGAACACAGAGGGAGGAGGGAAGATCGGCGGAAAAAATGAACAGTAAATTCAGTTGTTCATGTTGAGAAGGGAAAAAGAATACATAAAATTCCCTGATGATCCAGCCAAAAGTTTCATTATAAGAGATGACTGCAGGCTCCTCTAGCAACAAACTGGGGCCAAAATAAGGGATGCGAGTTTCAGCTCTCTGTCTTGCCTTTGCTATGGAAGAGGGTGGCCTTGCCCTGCCTGTCAATGGCCACCTTCAGGGTTGTGTGGTACTTCCACCTCCTGAAGTTTCCTCTGTCACCTCTCACTCCCCCACACCAACCCATACCACCTGATACCTGGAAGTGCCATAATTACACATCCTTCTGGGTCACAGCGTAAAAAGCCACTGTTAAGGTCTAAAAGTTTCCTGGGCTGGGATAATACATCTCCTTCATCAGTCATCCCCACTTCCATAGGGAAATAGTTTCCCCATTTCTTATTTCTGGAGCACTCAAGACAGGAGCATTCTCATGGGATGTGGGAATGGCCAGAAATGACTTCAAGTATGGCATTCTTCTCTGGAAGGAAATGAAAGTAGGTGAACACAGTGAGATCTGAAAGCACCTTGAGGGAGGAGGCTGTGGAATGAGGAGGATGTTGCCGAGTAGGTAGTTCTGTTTATTCTTAATATTTTCAAGTGCCAGCCAGGGTTGAGTCACTAATGGTTTCGTTGTTTGTAGAGCCATTCCAGTGAGTACAACATCTCTTGGAGAGGAAGGGGTGGTGGTACAGGGCAACACTTCAGGACACTGGGAGGACATGAAGCATATTAGAGGTATTTCCAGTGTCATCACGGATTTTATATGGCAGTTGTAGCTGTAGCTGGTCTGAAGCTGGTAAGCAAAATATAGCAAATGAACTCAACTCTCATTCTGAAGGTTATAAATAATAGAGGTCCCCATATACTCAGTGGCTACCTTTCCCCTCCACCCGTTTAAGTGCTAGCACACATCCCTTCATTACTTAAGCATATCACCAAAAAAGACTTGCCCATCAAGTAATTAAATAACTAAAAAGAAGAATAAAAGGAGAAAGGAAACTGGATTCTAGGGTAATCTACAAACTGAGTAAGCCAACCTGGGATCTTGAAGAGAAGACCTGGCTCTGTCCTGAGGGTGGTGGGGTGGGAAAACTAATCAGGTCAGCAAGAGACATGCAGTAGCACATTGGATTACAGCCTTTGGGCCAAAGGCATCTGACTGGTTAACAGTGAGTCTTCCTGATTAGAGTCACAGATCCCAAGCACTCAGCCCCCAATGGTGTCATCAGATTTTCCTATAGATAGCTCCTGCACATAGAGTTTTCAGGGTGTTCATAGCTTCCCTTTGTGGTTCCTGATTTGAGTATACACTTTAAATACACTGGAGGGTGCCAATTACAAGGCCAGCAAACAAACCTAACTCATGGATTACTAGCCAGAAGAAACATTTTCTGAAAGGGGGGCTGAGGAAAGAGGAGGGTGGAGCAGAATGAGGAGCATCAAGGAGCTGGTACTTTTATGCCTAGAAGCTGAAATCTAGCAGTTTCATTTATACTTTAAATGATCCATAGTTGAAGGATTTCACCATTTTTTTGTGTGTCTCTCCCAGCCATTCATTTGGCACAGCACACACATGACTAATCTGACATCTAGGTTTTGGCCCTGCTGCTGATCCGATATTATCATTCCCCTTACAAACAAATCAAAGAGCATTCAGAAATGTCAAGCCAATTTGGATAGAGCCTTTGGGCAAGTATATGCACATAAATGAGTGTCATAAATGTTTTCTAAGTATACCTAAGTGATGTCAGGAAAGTTAACGGAGGCCCTCTGTCAGTCCATTCCCTGGGTCTCTATTGGCAACAGAGCTAGACACACCATGATCCTGACCCAGGATGGAAAACCCTATGTTCCCTTCATTGCCCAAGAGATTTGTACCTGGCCACCACATTCTTCCTCTTCATGCAGGTCCAACTCTCATATGGTGGTGAGTGAATCCAGGTTAGTTTGTGGGCCAGTGTTCTGTGGAACTATGGATTCTGTCATCACGTAGGCTTAAACCGAAGGTCATGTGCTCCGTTGTTACTTGGTGACGGTTACAGGGGCAGCCTAAGCTGAAACAATGAAATATGTGGGAATTTCTCTCCCTGTAGGAATATTCTTGTTGATTGCCCACTTTTGATAAAAGATCAGGTGTTACAAATAATGAGCTACATAAATGCAGAAGTCGCTTCTAATTTTTGGAAAGCTGTGACAAAACCCTGCTTGCTTCCTGATTCCAGAAGAGCTTCCTGGCCAAAGCTTTGACAGCAAAGGCTACTTTTGTGGAGAAGAAACAATGCCTGTGTATGAATCTGTGTTCATGGAAGATGGGGAGACCACCAGAAAAATAGCCCTGGAGACGGAGAGACCACCTCAGGTAGAGGTCCATGTGTGGACCATTCGGAAGGGTGAGCAAGACAACATTACTTCCTTGTTACTTCTTTTTGGTAAGGGGCCCACTGGGAAGGAGGGGAAGACTCACCTTCATTTTGCTTCAGTCTGTTCCTCTGTTCGGGTCAGAACTTTCCCTGATTGCTTAGAAACTAACACATGACTACTACCACAGTTGTTATTATGGCTTTTAATTTTAACCATGGCCAGGGCTAAAAAAGTTAAGTCTTGACCCTTGGGGTTTGTTGTCTTTCTCACAGCACCAAAGGCCTGGAGGAGTGGTTTTCAACCCTGGCTGCCCGTCAGAATCATCTGGGAGAGGTTTTTAAAAATACCAGATGCCTGGGCCTACCCCCAGAGGTTCTCATCAGTTGGTCAGGAATGGAGCCTGGGCCAAAGTGTTTTTCTTAAAGCTCCTCAGGTAATTCTGCTGTGCAGCCAGCGTTGGAAACTCTCAAGCTATCCTTTCTGATGGTGGTCTACCATCCTTTCCCATACAGAGCTCCCCGAACATGGAAATCCAGTCATTCGGTGCAAAGTCAAGTCTCTCAAATCATGCTATGTACTCTGAGGCAGGACAAATTTAAAACATGCCCTCAAGAAGATCATACAGTCTCACTGGAGAAACAGTCCTAGTCCTGACCTTCAGTTCCCTCTCTGATTACTCTCACTGCCTACCACAGCAAGCCACCATGTGTTCATTGTGATCCTACAGCCATACAAACCCTCCCAGAGATACAAGACTTGGGCTGATCTAGTCTGGTCAGGTTTTCTAGGGATCCAAGCACAGAGGAAGTGATGTGCATCCCGTGGAAGGCTCCAGAGTGTTCAGGTTTTCATATGCTTCAGCATCATACGAGGAGCGGCTTTAAAGTAAAGCACAGCTTCCTGACTGCATCCAAAAGAGGTGAATTCAGCAGGTCTTGGGGAGGGGCTCAACATGTGACACACGGCCATAGCCAGGTGATTCTAAGCAGGTGGCACTCAGACCATCCTTGGAGAAGCAACTGCTCTAGTTCTTGTGAGGGCCTCTTTCCTTTTTCACAACCACCTTTCTTTCCCGAAAGGATGAGCTCCTCTCCCTACCTGTTAAAAATATGCTAGAGCACACACACATTCTCATCCATGTATGCTTGTGCTTTCTACCTAGGAGTGTCGATTTTCCATCTCTAACTCCCTAGCTCCTCTGTGACTGGCCACCTAGGCCTAAGCACTGTTCTGTTGACTTTCCTAGCAGTGGGCCCTCTGTTTGTTGCCCCACATCTCACCCCACAATGGTGTGTGGATGTTTTCAGCTTGCTTGTGTAGCATCTGAATAACCTCCTGTTCATAGTGCTAGGCAGTCAACATGTTTGCTTGGTGAGCAGAGAAAACCCCAGGCCTCATCTACATTGCTCCCTATACACCTCTTGGGAGTTGTTTAAGTGGGCTGGTGACGTGCTCTTTACCTGCAAGGCAGGTTTCAGCTGTTTCCATGTGATTCTGACAAAGGCTAGTCAGGCAAAGTTCAGACTATGGGAGCCCTTTTGTTTTAACTCCCCCCATTTTTTATAAGGGAAGCTAAAGGAGCCACAAATATTTCCCAAAGAAAAATATGCTCTTCCATGAGTTCAAGAACAGGAATGGCTTCTCCATTTCCACAGCCTGTCTGCAGCCCGCTGCTGGCTCTCACTGCTTAGCCAGGAGGGCAGCCCAGTGGTTTGGCAAGGGCGTGGTGTGCCCAGACTTGGGGCAAGCACAGAATTTCCAGTACTGCCTTTGGCTGTAGAAGCTCCAACCAGCACCCATGCTTAATTCCATGAGGCTCTCCCTAGGAGGGAATCCCTTGCTCTGCAGCGCTGTCTCCCTTATCTCCATCCTCTGGAGAACCAAGGGGAGGCCAAGGAGCCAAGGAAACACACGGAGTTCATTATAACCCTTGAGCCATCCAAGTTCCTGGTTAAGCACATTACACAGCCCAGCTCCATACTCCTAAGCCCCAGTTATGGGATGATATGCTCAGCCCAGGTGGAAAAAGTGGAGGGGGGTTTCCAGGTACAGAGCACCTGACCACCTGCCCCACTTCTTGCTTGGCCCCAGGCATTCTCCAGCATTTCCATATTGAGAAGATCTCCAAGAGGATGTTTGAGGAGCTCCATCACTTCAAGCTGGTGACTAGGACAACCCTGAGTAAGTGGTACCTCTTTCTTTACTCCTCTCTGGAAAACAGCTCCAGTTTTCAATGTAGCCTAGCCCCAAATCAGGTCCCTCCATGTTCTCCATGGACATTAACAACCCTCAGTACCAACATCAGAGGCTGTTCTGTCTCCTCCAGGTGACTTAGCAGTGGATGGGGTGTCTATGAACAAAAAACCTGAACCTGGTGAATACAAATCCAGAGGTAGCCATCATAAGCTACCTCAGGTTCAAGGTTTCCTGAATATCTTTAGTGAAACTGCTAACCCCAGAGTCTCAAGAGGGTCAGAGACAGCTCACAAGATTCCAGGTCTTGTATATTTGTGGAGACTTCACATCCGGAAGGCTATGTCCTCTGGTGGTGGGGATGAGAGACAGAGTGAAAAATGAATGCATATCAATTCCCTTGTTGTAGCAAAGCTCTGGGTGACTCTATGGAACTGCCCCTGGGTGGTCATGTTTCTTTAAAGGCATTCAGGTAGCTCATGCATACTTGCAGCTCTCCCACTTTCTACGCTATATGGAGCCGAGGAACTAGATACTACTAGGCACTGGGGGTGGGAACACTCCGGAAGGAATAAAAGACACAGAATTTTTATCCACAGAGAATTGTAATGGGCGAGACAGAACATGAAAATGCCTTCACTGTGACTTAGTATAGTTCTGAAGATTTAAATACCTAAGTGCTCAAGGAGATCTGCAAAGAACAATGAGATGAGAGTCAGGTGGGCTTAGTTGAGGAAGGTTTCGGGGAGGAGGTGTGTTTTGAAAGACAAGGGTGTGACTGGGCAGCAGGTCAGGAAATCAGTCCAGGCAGAGGGTGCAGCCTAAGAGAAGACTCAGACAGGAGCAAACAAGAAATGTGGGGGTAGGTGACGAGCAATTACAAAGGCCACATAGGGCACACTGGAAGTTGAGAAGAGTTGTAGGTAGGAAGTAGTCAGGGGGCCCAGACGGAGCCAGCGAGAAGATCAGATATAAGGCCAGTAGCATTGGTACTTGCTGCAAACTTAAAGTGCAGTAATAGCAAAATGGTGCTTTGGGGAGATGTCTCTTAACTGTCAGGTGGATTTATTAAGCACCTACTTTGATAAAGCCATATTCTGAAGAACCCAATATGCCATGCTAAGAAGTTGAACTTGTTCTCCAGACTAGAGAACTTCAGTGTAGGTTTCTGAGCAAGTAAACGAAGCATTCAGATCTGTTTTTTAGTAAGAAGTACTTGGTATGCAGGGTGGAGGGTGGACTATCAGTGAGAGAGCTGGTGATGGTCTGAATTAACTGTGTTAGGTCAGTTAGACAGGGAAGGAGAGGTCACTGTGAGGAACATCTCTGGGGTCAAATCATCAAGATCATTATCAAAGAGGGAACTGGAATGTAATGGAAGAGATAAATGAGCTTGGAATGACTCCAATAAGAACTTTATGGACTGGGTGAGTGGTAATACCATTCCCCAATGGAAAACTCTGGAGAATAAGCAGGTATTGGTGAAAAGAAAATGAATTTCACTTAGAGCATAAATAGATTAAGATGCTTAAAGGCCATTGGAGCAGTTATCCAATAATAGGCTGCAGGAAATTGGGCTGATGAAGTCACTTGATTATTCTGCTGGTGACTGATAAGACCATCAACTGGATGGGAGAATTCAAATGGAGGAGCTGGGAGTCCTCACATGGGAGTTAGGAGTAAAGGAGGCAGCCTAGGATCCCAGGATCAGCGATGTGACTTCTGAAATTACCAGTTAATTTCAAAGAACATGTTTTTTGTTCATCCTGTGAGCAAGGCACTGGGAGAAAACAGGGAAGGATGATTTAAACTGCCTGTAACAGAAAAGACTTGGGGTATATAATGAAGGAGATGGTGTGTGCCCCTATCTGTGAGGCTGAAGGAAGTAGGAAATGAGATGATCCTGCAGGGTCACCTAGGGACAAAGAACAATCCTGACCCCTTTATATAATATGCCTAGCAGATCCTTGCACACACTAAGGCTTTCACAAAAGCTGGTTCCTTCCTTGAGCATTCTCTCCTTTCCCATCAAGTCTGAGAGAATAGGGAAAATCCAAGGGGGAAAGGAGCAGAGAAATTGAATCTGTAAGGATGGGAGCCATGTTCTTATGTGGCTAGGGAAAGGGAAGACGTTCAAAATAGGTTCTAGATTAAGAGGAGCTTGCTGACCTTGGACTAGGAGTTCTCTGGTTGCAACACCATGAAAGCAGGATTAAAAGACTGAAGAGGATATCCAGGGTGGGCAGGTTGTTGTGAGGGCTATTTGATAGGGCAGGACGATAGCAGGGAAAGGAAGATCTCGTCACTCAAGCACCAGGAATGTTAGAAATGAGATGATCCAGAGATGAGAGATAGGGGGGCTTCTGGTGCTAAGCACAGAGCACCCACTCAAGAATGTTTGACCAATGAGCCTGACAGAATGGGAAATAGGCAAGTTGGTAAGGACACGCTGGAGGTGTAGACAGTTCCATGGAGGGCGAGGAGAAAACAGGAAATGGAAGGGATCCAGCCTGAGTAGAAAGGGATCACATAGGGGATATGAGAATGGAATTCTCTGGGGAGCCATAGGAGGGGACTGAGGGATACTGAAGAGGGGGTAAAGACAGCATGTGTGCATGGGAGAAAACGGAGGTGAGCAGTTTCTAACAAAGGGTGGCAGGAATAGAGAACAGTAAATAATCAAGTAGCCCAAACCAATATAAGGGCCCCCCAAAGAAAGCAAAGCCTCAGTAACACCCAGGTACTGTTTTCCAAAATGCCTTATTCAAACTGGTGCCAAGTGAGCCACATAAACAGCTAACAACCTGACAGTGGAGCATTTTGCAAGTGCTAAATATACTGTAAAAATTGCAAGAATAATACTTAGCTTTTACACTTGAGGCAGTTACATATTATTCTTGGTATTCTTACACATGCTGTGTGTTGAAAGGAAAACTCCATGGCCCGTTTTCCTATCTGTCCCCAGGAAAGTGTTTTAGGGACCATTTTGCCAAAACCACCTGACATTTGTATTCCAGCTTCCCTGGTGGGTCCGGGAGTGAGTTGTAACCATGGGGGGTGTATTGCTTAAACTCCTGGCTGGCTGTGATCTCCTCTTACATCTCCGGGCCACTTTGTGTTTGCCTTTTAGGCCAGTGGAAGATATTCACTGAAGGAGAAGCTCAGATCAGCCAGATGTGTTCAAGTCGTGTGTGCAGAACAGAGCTTGAAGATTTGGTCAAGGTTTTGTACCTGGAAAGGTCTGAAAAGGGTCACTGTTAGACGAGACAGACAGTATTGCATAGGGTAAAGCAAGAAAACTCAAGCTGCAGCTGGACTGCAGGATTATTTTGCTTAAGTCAACAGTACCCTAAAACCCCAAATTCCAACACAGTTAATTATTCACGCCATGCACAGCATCACTCGCTCCTTTATGTGGAGTGGTGTGTCAGCCCTTAAACATCTCCTCCAAAAAGACTAGAAGAGTCTTGAATTATTCATGGGAGGAAGAGGGATAGAACACCACCACAGCACTCTAGTTTCTGGGAGAATCACATTTCTTTACAGGTTAAAGAGGAAACAGAACCCCAAGGTCTCTGTCTGGAAAGTCATTCCAGTGAAAGAAGGAGGAGAGAATTGCTTAGTAGGAGTTCTGTAGTACAGAGAAAATACTTGTATGAAAGTGTAATCTTCGAATTTTAGAATGTCTTGTGTTTTTTACAAAAATGAATTCCCCATCCTCACATACACAGACATGCACACACACACACACACACACACTAAACTACAACCTTCATTCTGAGGCAAGGCTAATATACACTCTCCCTTCCTTTCCATTGCCTGGCTCCCAAGTAGCTTGGAGGTTGTGGGTACCCAGGAGGATGAATAAGGAATTGTGAGCAGAGGGCTCTGTCCTTAGGTCAGTGGGGTGGTGGTTGAGGTCACTGGCTATGATGGCAGGGTGAAGAATAAGAACACCATTTCATGGTCACATTCAGTTTGAAGCAGTAAATAACTTTTCCCTAATGATATGACTTTTTCTTTTCTCCCTGAACCTGTGGGGCCTCCATAAAGAAGCTGGAATTGGGGAAGATTTTCAGAAACTGAGTCCATATTAGACAAAATAATTCTTGATGAAAGGAGCTGATAGAACTCAACAAGTCCATCTCTGTGTTTTCAAGTCAATAAAACTCACCAATTAACAGCTCAATACTCACTCATTTTCTTGAGGCCATAGTTCTTCAGTCCAAAAATACAGGTTTAATATTAAATTATAAAAGCTCCTTGAAAGGGCAGTTTCCCTTCTCCAATTACAGGAGCTGATTTTTACTTTGCAAAGCAGATCATCTTTACAAGCTTCTCTGAATGTTGGCTCTTTAGTTAGGAGAATTAGTGCTCATTTGGGGAGATAGGAATTCTGACAAAGGTCATTATCCTCTAAACCTTCCTCCCATCCTCATCTCATCACCAAGCATGGACTTGAATCATGGATCTTAGAGACGGCTGCTCTGAAAATGTCAATATTTGCAGCCCAATACCAGAACAGAAATTATTCTGAGACCTGGCTTTAGAAATCATCTTTGTGGGAAAAACGATAAATTCTCCACAGCAAGGATCTCAAGCCTGCCTTCTATATCTGTTGCCTCTGAGGGGCATGAATGAACTCTAGTGAGTACTTAGAAATATTAAGGACCCAGAAATCTCATATTTCCTAGTCCATGACCATAGGTGAGAGGAACATGAACATGTTTTTCCTTAGAGTATTTGATACCAATAGAGAAAAATGTAAAAGGGTCCAGTCTTTGCAGCAATCTAGCATAAAGGAGTCTATTCTGATAAAAGATACAGGGCCCTGTGGCCAGGTCTTCATGGATGAGCGCCCCACCAGCCCCTCACACACACCTCCTCCTCAGGAAAGGGAGGTAGGACATCTGAGCTGAAAGGCCACAGAGCATTATTGCAGGAAGGGTGTTAAGAAGCCTCTGCCTGCCTCCCAGAGGTGGCAGTATTTCCATAGGGTGGAAACAAGGAACGGGATCCTGAAGCAGAGGTAATTTCCCTTCCTGATGACTCACTCCAAAGCCTTCCCACCCAGGTGTTCTCTGAAAACTCAACCTTAAGGGAACACCCAGAGAGCTTCCCTAGACAGACTCTTGCCCCCAGGTGCCAGGACACACCCTTACAAACCGCTGTGTGAGGCAGGAGCTGGGGAGCCGCGCTAGGCCAGCACAGACACCTGCCGGTGGTTGGTGTTGTACAGGCCTAGGCCGCAGGGAGAAGAGGCCAAGCCGCCTGTAGTTAGTAGAGAGGAATGGATGTGGTTCTTCTTGTGTATTTATTTGTATCATAAACACTTGGAACAACAAAGACCATAAGCACCATTTAGCAGCTGTAGCCATTTTATAGTTAACTCACATAAACAAGTAATTACCCTTTCACTCTTACAGGACATGTACCTAAATATGGTACTTATTTATGTAGTCACTGTATTTCTGGATTTTTAAGTTAATAAAAAGGCTAATTTTGAAAAATCAGGTGCAGTGCTGCTGTGTATTTGGCCCTCGGGTCAGTGCTGACCTTGGACTGGGTACCAGGTGATGGGTGGGCCTGCCTGTTTCACACACCACTTGGCATTCCTCTCACACTGTAGCTTTGTGGTCCCACTCTTAAAGTGGGACTTTTGCTGACAGAATGCCTGGGTTTTTAATCCCTGCTCTGCACTTATCGGCTCTGTCAGTTTCCCCGACGATAAAACTGAAATAAGTGCATGTAGAGTAATCAGTGAGCATTCACTTACGACCATGGATGCTCAAGAATGACATGGCACTGAGAATGGCCATTGAGTTCTGGCTCCCCTTTTGGCCAGGACATTTAAGAGATTGGGGACAGAAGGCCATTCATTGATAGGGGTTTCAACAGGGCCTCAGTTTGGTCTGCTCCTCAGTGGCACATTAGCATGGGGAGCAGCGTAAGAGTCTGTCACATAGGCTGATCCAAACTAAATTCCCTCAAGCCCCTGATACCAGCTAGATTTGTGTTATCACAGAAGATAGGAGATGGCTAAAATATCAAACAATAAAAGGACAGAAAAGTGTGCATTGGCGTTAGCAATACAGAAGTCATTGGTAATCTGTTGGGGTAGTGATAGGAGCAGAGGCCAGAAGCAAGTAGGAAGCAGAGGAATTGGAGACAATGGTTACAGACATCTCTTTGGAGTAGCCCAACTACAGAGAAAGGAGTGATAAGGTGAAGCACGTAGCTGGAGAGGATATGAGGGCCAAGGACAGTCTTGTCTTAATGATGGGAAATAGTTGACCATGCCTGAATACTTAAGGGAGGGGTCTTATAGAAAGGAAAAGATTGAAGATAAGGGGGGAAGGGGGCTAACGTGTGTGAGGTGCAGGAGAAGGCATGTCCCCATGGTGAGCCCTGGAAACTCAGTATTCCTGACCCACAACCTGGATAGAAGTTTGGCCTTTGGTTGCCAACCACATGCTGTGAATTAATTTTACCTAATTCCCCTCATCTTTGTTAGCTTGGTGCCCCTTTTTACCCTGCATACTTTCTTCTGTAATGGTGGGCTATAAATCCCAATATTACTCCACCTTCATTGGGGGAACCATACTCAACTCAAAAGACACGCCTTGGCTCCGGCCGGCAGTCTTCCCTTTCCCTGATCACCCACACCCACATTTCAGCAAGTCCTGTCAATTTGGTCTCCTAAATGCAGTGCACATTTGTTGGCTTGTGCTCTTATCTGCTCTTGCAGGATCTTTTCCTCTCTGCAGTCTGCACCCCCTAGTGATTCCCAGGACACCCCAAAGATCATCTCACATGGGCTCAAGGACAAGCCGTGCCTGCTGCCACATGTTATTCCCCCTTTTATTCCTTTCTTGCTCTGCCCCTCTGTGATGGGTACCACTAGGAAGAATGGCCCTATACAGCCTCTCCAGCTGCCCAGCTCCTGGCGGTCCCCCGCACTGCCAGCTATGACGTAGCTGGTGGGCGCTACTGCTGGCCTGCTGGAGCCACCATGATGCTGTGCTCTGCACTCTTCAGTGTCCCCCAGTAGCACCATATCCTGGGCACGAGTGGAGAGAACACCCTGCTCCCTCCACATCCTCAGTGTTTCATGTTGCCACTTTATATTAAACCAGTTCACACAGAATTCTTGGGTACATATTAAGTGGAACAAAGCAGGGTCTTGTGCCTCGGAGACTCCTGGAGTTTTTCAGCGGAACAAGCCCTTCAGCTTCCACTCGTAGCCCTTTCCTCAGGGCTCAGTTGCCAGTATGCAGAGGCTGTGCTGTGTATAAGCCTCTGAGACAGACATGAGACTGTCCTCCCAGTTCCTCTCCCCTTTGGGGCACATGTACTGCTTCCATTCCCTACCGAATCCCTCCCATCTGATGTCGGGGCCCACCCCACCCGTCTGCCAAGCAAGCTCACACGCCACTGAGGCTAACAAGTGTGAGAGGTGAATCCTTGAATGCAGAGCTCCAGCCACAACACACCATCTCCCAGATATTTCATATACATGTGCAACTTTGTGCTTGTGTATATGGTCTTCCCACCACCAGACTGTTCTTTCCTCTTCTTCGCCTGGCAAACTCCTATTCATCCTTCAAGATGAGGAAGTCAAAATGTCACCTCCTCTGTGGGGCTTTGCCCCTTGGGAGTTTGCCAGCATTTTCCCTTTCTCCCTAGGTACTGTATCCTCCAACCCTGCAAACTCCAGAACTTACCGTGTCTTTCCTAGATCCGTGCCTTTGCACACAGCTCCCTTTGCCTGGAATGCTCATCCCCTGATGTCTCTATTAATGAACACCTACTCATCTTTTAAAACTCACATTGCTCCTCTCAGACCTCATCCGCCTCTTCCAGACACCTAGTTGTTCCCTCGCCATGCTCCTAGGAAATGAGAGCCAAAGGGCTTACCCTGTGCCAGTCACTGGAGCAGCCGGTTGACGCGCATATTTTTTCAGTCCTCACCACAGCCCCATGTGGTAGGTCTCATTATTGACCCTGTTTAGCAGATGAGGACCCTGACCTGTTACATGCCATTATAAGTAAATGTGTGACGCATTTGCTCAGCCAGAGTGTCCCTGAATAGACCGGAGAGCCCCGAGAGGGCAGAAACCCAGTGCTCAGTGCTTCCGGACATTCAATAAGTAGTTGCCAAGTGAACAGTTAGTCTGATGAGCTTCCTTGTCCAGTTGGGAAAGAAATCAGTCCAGGGATTACTTAAACATCCAGGGGGTGGGCAGTCCTTCAGGACGTCTTCTCATAACAATGAAAAAGTGCTTGTTTGTCTTGAAAAATGATTTGCCATAAGGGGTCTTTTAAAATAACTGATAAATATTGGATTTACACACAGTTTTTTTTTGTGTGTGTGCAAGATAGCCATGCATGTATGGTATAGGCCTCACAGCTGTAAGGATTCTGGCTAAGACTTCAATATTGTGGGTGATAAGTAGTATCTATAGTCCTACATATACCGTCTAAATTCTAATGTGATAGTCCATATTACAAAACTTACTTCTTTCTCTCTATCCATCTCTGTGTGTGTGAATAATTAGACTCCAACATAGTGCATATGGAACCTTCACAAAATGGACAATACAAGAGACCCAAGACCCTGGCTTCAAGTTAATGGAGACAAGAGGAGTTCTGAGTTGCCTCCAAGTATAGGCAGTCCCCAATCCAGGAATGAAGTATTAGCCAAAAATTTAGAATCCAGCGTGCATTTTCTTATAGAAACATCATTGTATCTGATGCTCAGTTTCCCAGGCCAGTCCACACATGCCTCTTGAACCCTGACTGTAGCCAAGTTATCTATAGCACTAATTAGTACCTGCTTAAGCTGGGTCCTGGGGCGGGGGCAGGCAGTGAGGAGAGAACAGGGAGCCTCCTGTCTGTCACCTTTCTGGGTGGGGCAGATGGGAGTGGGTGAAGGGCAGGCTCTAGGCAAAAATCTCCAAGACAAAGTTTGTACTTGACAGCCTCCTCTTATCCTTTCATGACGCCCCCTCCAGGTCCCCAGTGCTGCCATTCTGCCTTTCACACCCAGCTTTCCCAGACCCAGGGCTGCCTTGCTCTGCAAAGAACCTGAGGCTCTCCGCCTTTATCAGAACCTGAATCCCTTCAGGGCAGGCGTCTGGGCTTTAGGAAGGAACTGGAGATTAGCTTAACCTTCTGATACTTTTCCACTTGTAAAGACTTTATTACTCTTTATTACCCACAAAATGAATCCCCCAATTACAAAATTACAGGCAGAGGGCTGGAGTGACTGCAAACGGTCTGGCAATGGAGGCAGGAGGAGGGGTGTGTGTGTGTGTGTGTGTTGGGGGTGGGAGTGGGAGTTGATATTTGGGGGGTTGGAGGGAGTGGGCAGCACTAGGTAAGCAAGCCATACTTACCTTTCTGGCCTGAGAACCTGCAGTCCCCACCTTCACCCCTTGTAAACACTGCCAATGCCACCCCCTCCTTCTCCAGCTTTCTCCTCCTTTCACTTCGGGACCTACTACTTCTCTAGAATGCCCAGGTTGGGGTTGGTTTATAGTGGGAAGCAGCTGCCTGTCTTCTCGTATTGAGAACTGTCTCTGTGCCTGCCCATTGGCATGCACCTGGCTGTGACCCTAGGCTAGCCCTCGGAGGGGTTGCTCAGAAGTGAATTTTGAAACCCAGGAATATAGTATCCGTATAGGGAGATGGCTTCATCAGAAGATAATCAGGGAAAAAGAAGCACTGCAGAAGGGCTTTAACCACATTCAGTCCTGAGATCAAGAAGTGCACCTCTGTTCCAAGAATCACCAAAATCAATGATAAAATAAAATGAGAAGTTTGGGGTCAACTTTAGTGAGGAGTCCACTCCCATCAAGAAATCAGAAGAAGACAGGGAGTTAATTAATCCATGCAAACAATTCACATTTTTTTCCCTTTCTCCCTGTTTCTTAATCTGACTTTCCTTACCTATAAAATGGGGATAAGAATAGTCCCCCCTTCATAGGGCTGGTGTGAGATATAAAAGATATCATGTAATGTGCTCATGATTGTGACTAGCACTTACAGGTGCACAAGAAATTCCATGTTTTAAGTAGGTGAGCCATTTGTTGTTGAACTTCAGTAGTTCAAAGAAAGGGTAAAGTGGTCTCGGCTTACGTTATTTCAGGCAGAAAGTGGACCCTCAGCCTGAAGGAAGTGCCAGCCTGGGATAGGTAAAAAAGGAGAAGCCTTTTGGTGTCCTGGTATATAGGAAAAGAGTGGGGATGCCACCACAGGACTTCAGCCTGGATTTAGTAAGAGCAAGAGCCTGATTTTAGTACCAAGGAAAGGGGGAATATATCTACCCCCTAGAAACTGGGAGTGGTGGTCACTGCATTTAATTTTAAAATGTAATCACATGACTGCAAGGTAGGAAACACTGGTTGACCACATTTTTTTGTTCTGAAAAATGATCTGGGTGGTGGTGTTGAACATAATTTCAACAAATGTTCACAGTGTGACATGTTGCATGGCTATTTCCAATGTTCATTTGCTTATAAGCTGTAGCAATATATAGGCAGGCTTCCATTCATTCACTCATTTATGGAACACCTACAGAGGACCAGGTACTACACTTGGTTCTAGGTCCCAGTGGTGAATGAGAGAGAGAGAGATCTGGTGTTTGCCTACATAGAGATTATAGTCTACCAGAGAAAAAAGACACTGAGCAAGAAATTCCAAGTGCCATGGATGGTATAAAAGGGCAGGCCCAAGGTGCTATGAGAGTATAGGTCAGGGGTCTGGTCCTCATCGTGGAGGGGCAAGGAAGACTTCCCTGAGGAAATGACATCAAATGTGAGGCTTAAAGAACACCTGAGGACTTAGGGTTCCACACCATATTTTATTTGAAAACAGGTTTCACTGCTTTCAAAAATTTTTTCGATATTTTTTTGTTGAAGTATAGATGATACACAATATTATATTGGTTTCAAGTATTCAAGACAGTGATTTGATAGTTACACACATTATTAAGTGCTCACCCCAATTGGTGTAGTTACTGTCAACACAGAAAGATGTTAGAGATTACTGACTATCTTCTCTATGCTGTACTTTCATCCCTGTGGCCAACTTATATTATGATTGAGATTTTGTGCCCCTTTATCCCTCTCCCCCTCCCCACCCACCCACCCCAGCCCCACCCGAAGAGTAACCACCAGTCACTTCGCAGTATCTATGGGTCTATTGCTGTTTTGTTCATTTCTTTTTGTTTTACTTTTAGACTCCATATGTAAATGAAATCACATGGTACTTGTCTTTCTCTGCCTGGCTTATTTCACTGAGCATAATACCCTCCAGGTCCGTCCATGTTGTCACAAATGGTGGGATTTCTTTCTTTTTATTCCATTGGATATATGTACCACATTCACTGCTTTAAAAGAGTCCAAACAAGTGTTGGACTGAATTACTGATCCTTCGAGTGACTCCTGTTACAATCTAGGTGCTCCTGGTAGGGAAAGCTGGGTACTCACAATAAGTCTTCCCCTAGAAAGAAATTCCACCAAGGAAAGTAGAGAACAGAGTCCCAAGGGAATGGAACATAAGACAGGGAAATTCGATGGAGGGAAAGGATATGAATCTGAAATATCTGAAAAGTCAGCCTTAAGTATGACTCTCCAGAGGGGATGAGGGAACCACTTAAGGGCTGGAGTGGGCCAGTGGCATACTAAAATGAGAAGTGTTT
Source organism: Manis javanica (assembly GCF_040802235.1). Taxonomy (NCBI): domain Eukaryota; kingdom Metazoa; phylum Chordata; class Mammalia; order Pholidota; family Manidae; genus Manis; species Manis javanica. The sequence goes on along the minus strand of NC_133174.1, from coordinate 101,452,836 downwards.
TACCACTGACATTGTTTAGACTTGCCAGAGCATGGTGATAATAAAAGTCTTGTCAATTTTTAGTCAGTTCCATTATTGTTTTTAAATCCTCTTAAGACAGTGCACCTATTTATTGGCTGTATCCTGTAGACCGTTTCCATCCTCCACCCTGCATCCCCTGCCATATGCCGTTAGGGGGCAGTCAGGTTGGAGAAAGGCAGACACAAAGTTTTCAGCTCAGCTCTCAGGAGCTTTTCCTCTGCAATTCTAGAAAATTAGCTTTCTGGAGTACCTCCTGTGATATGGCCTCGTCTCAACCAAATGAAGTCACAGTACACTTGCCTTGTTAGTGCCAAGAAAAGTAGCCACTTATGGCCCTGAGGTCCTGTCAGGCAGGGAGAAGAACTGAGGCAATCAGTTGGTTGGCAGGCAATCCAAAACCCCCTTCTGCAGGAACTGGCCAATTAGTTCCTCAAATGTCTCTTTTGCTTTGGCTAGTGGAGACCCGGTCTGAGTATGATTACTCTTCTGGATGTGAAACAAAGACATGATATCATGGGGTGGGATCAGAAAGGACCAGATATTAAGCCCAAGCCAGAAGCAGGGGGATGCCTGCATCAAGAGAGCAGGCTTGAGAAGCCTCTGGTGCAGTACAGCCGGGGGAGGAGGAGGGTGTTTGGTTGAAAGGAAAAGGTCAGTGTGCATTTGAAGCCAGAGCTGTGGCTGATAGGATGCCCTGAAGTTTTGGAAACTGAGGGCAAGCTCCAAGAATATTGAGACATTCTGGCAACTTTGGAGAGGGAACTCCTCCAGAAAAACACAAGACAATTCAAGCTGATTAGAATGGCTTTGGATAAAAAGTGGGACTCTGAGCTAGATGGGATAGGAAGGTTTGCAAGAAAGTATAGGGGAAGAAAATTGTGGGAAAGAACAAAGGGAAGGGAGAAACTCAAAGGGAAAGGAAGTCTAAAGTAGTCTGCTAAAGTTTGGGGTAGGCATTACTATCTCCTCACCCTTCCAACAAAGTAAAAGTGGGCAGATTTGCTCTTGGTCACGTATATAGAAGCCCCCTCCTCCTCCCTTTTATCCTCCACCCCCTGGTTCTTAGCATCCTCTTCTGCTCCCCTGAGTGTCTTCCAACACTGGAAGAAGCTGGAGAACATGTGGGGTTTGACTCTTTGGAGTGGTACCAGTCAAACAATAGGCCAGTAAAGGTTGACTACTGTCATAAATACAAAAAGAATAAATTTCCCCAAGCACACGTGGCATCCCAAAGGCTGACCCCTCTAGCCCACTAGACCTGCTTGGGCCATTTCTGATTCCTCACTGTGCTTTTAGGATGGAATTGTTTAATGGCCTACCCTGAAAGCAATCCAGTTAATTCAGGCTCTTGTATTAATGACTGCTGATAAGTTGATGTGCTATCAGGTGAGAAGTTTCTATTCTATGAAGAAGGGTCTTTTTAACTCAGTGGTTCCTTACCTTTTTTGAGCCCATGTAACTTCTTTGTCCATCAAACCTTCCTCTGATTATCCCATGATAGTAGCTGTACTTTTCATATCTGCTGATTGAGAAACAAAAGTTACCAGGAATTCAGCCACAGATTTAGAAGGTTTTGTGTTTTATTAATCACAAAGGCAGCCAAGTTTGTTTTAGAAATTGTAGTAAATATATGTGTAAGACATAATGCCTCATTCACAGGTAGATTCACAAGTCTCTCAAAATAACTCTGGTTTACCTGAGCATTGTAGCCTTGGGTTATGAATCACTGTCTTAACCAGAAGAAATGACTGAAATAGGAAGTTTAGTCTCTTGGAAAGTTTCCTACTGAAGGTACTTTTGTGCCCAGAAAGGTAGGGTGGAGCCTTTCCCAGGTACCTCACAGATGTGTTTTCCGTAGGAGGTCTGGGCAGAGCTAGTTAACGGCAGCTGACAAAAGAAAAATGAAAAAAATGCCCATGTTTCAGAAAGCCACCTTAAATGTTCATTTGAATGACTTCCACAAAGATCAGTGCTGGAAGAAGCTAGTGGAACATTCGGGGTTTTGATTTTGGACAGCAGAGATGGCCAAACGATAGGCCATTTATTTAGAGTTTGACCACTGCCACAAAAGGATCGATTTCCCCAAGCTGGGCTAACAGGGAAGAACTGCGCAACACTGAGTATACTACCAACCACTTAACTGTAAACTTTTCAAGGGTGAGATTTATGATGTGTAAAATATATCTCAATAAAGGTGTTATTTAAAAAAAAAAAACTCAACCACAAGGATCATCAGGAGTATTGAGGTCGGCACAGTTGCTATACTAAGCTCCCTGTAACTGATACCTCAAATATACAGGCCCTGTGAACTTAGACTTTCCTTCACTTCACAGAAGACTGACTCCTATTGATATAATCTGTCGGATGTTGTATATTCTAAGGAGATGATGGAAAACATCAGGTAGTGGAGTGGAATAGTTAAAACACCATCCCTGAATCAGACAGCCTGGGTCCCTGACCTTGCGGTATGACCTTGGTAAGTCATTTCATCTCTCTGAGCCTCATCTTACTGACTTATCATATTACGTGCTCTTGTCTCCTAACATTGCTTTGAGAAATAAATGAGTTAATGAGCACAAAATGCTCAGCATAATACCTAGCTGCTGCACACTGACCTAAGTCACTTGGTAATGCACAACTATTATTTGGTAAATAATGATAGCTAGCTGGCAAAGAAGTTTGAGATGGTGAGGACTAGCCACTCCTCTACACTGTCTCTGTCAGATTATAATAAAAACAAACGTTTAGATAAAATTATGCCTCATACAGACAGTATTCATTAGCAACATAGGCACAACCCATAAAACCTGTCTATAAGCTTGATAAAGTCCTTTTAAGTGCTCTGAGCATTTCTTTATGACAGATACAGCATGTAAGCTCTAGTTAGCATCATGCACTCAGAAATCCTAAGCTAATGGCTGAGCACAGGAGCTATTCACTCATTCCCAAGAGTGTCTTCTCTCCTTTTGTATTGTCAATCTGGCTAGAGCTTTGTCAATTTTCCTGATCTTTTCAAAGAACCAGCTTTTGGTTTCATGATTCTCTCTTGCTTTTCTGTTTTTAGTTTCATTGATTTCTGTTCTTATTTTTATCATTTCTTTCTGCTTGCTTTGGGCTTAATTTGCTCCTCTTTTCCTAGATTTGTAAAGTAGAAGTTCAAATTACTGCTTTTAGATCTTACCTACTTCTAATCTAAGCATTAATGCTGTACATTTCCCTTTAAGTGCTGCTTCAGTTACATCCCACAGCTATGCAAAGCTGTATTTTTATTTGCATTCATTCAGTTCAGAATCTTTCTTAAAATTTCCCTTAAGACTACTTCTTTGACCCATGGGTTATGTAGAAGTACATTCTTCCATTGCTGAATTGATTTTCTAGGTATCTTTGTTATTGAATATTCATTTGATTCTGTCAGGACTATTGCATTATTTCTGTTCTTTTATATTTCTTTAGGTTTGTTCTGTGGCCCAGAATATTGTCCCTCTTGCTGTGTGTTCTGAATGCACTTGAAGAGAATGCTCATTTTCCTGTTGGTAGGTGAATTATTTTATGCATGGAGGTTAGATCAAGTTGTTGGTAGTGTTCTTCTGGTCTTCTGTGTCCTTACTGATTTTCTATGTACTTGCTTTCTCAGTTGCTGAAAGAAGAGTGCTGAAATCTCCAACAATAATTGTGCATTTACCTATTTCCCCTTCTTTAAAGTTTTGCTCAAATATTTGAAGCAATGTTTTTAGATGTGTACATATTTTTAAATGTTACATGTTCAGGGAGAATTGACTCCTTTATAATCATGGAAAGTCTTTCAGTATCTCTGATACCATTCCATGTTCTGAAGTCTGCTTTATCTGACATTAACACAGCTATTTCAGCTCTCTTTTAAGTTTCCATGGCATACCATTTTCCATCTTTTTACTTTTTAACTAACCATCATAGTTGAGTCTTCTTTTTTTTATGCATTCTGTCATTTGATTAGTGTCTTTTGGACCTTTACCCTTAATATAATTATTGATAGGTGTAGAATCAGGTCTACCATTTTACTGTTTATTTTTGCTTATTCCCCTGTTTCTTCTCTCGTGATTTCTTTTGTATCATTTTAATACTTTTAGCATTCTGTTTTAACTTGTCTATTGAATTTTAAATAAATCTCTGTATATTTTTAGTGGTTGCTCTAGGGATTAAAATATATATCCTTCACTGTTCACAACTTTAGTTTCATAATTAATATTTCATCACTTTCAGTGGAATGTAGAAACCTTACCCACCATATGGTTCCTTATGTGCTCCCCCTCTGCATGTTACACTCATTATAATATATATTACATTTACATACATCATATAGTGTTATACTTTTTGCTTTCTACCATTACACAACTTAATAGGAGCAAAATAGTCTATTATATTAACACAGATATTTACCATTTCTGTTGATCTTTCTTCCTTCTTGAAGACCCCAGTTTCTCCCAGTATCATTTCCTACCTACCTCAATATTTTATCTTTGGTTTTCAGAAGTATGACTATGATGTATCTATGCATGATTTTATTTGTATTTATCCTATTTAAGGTTCAGTTAACTTCTTGAATTTTTCAATAAATCCAGAACATTTTTTGGCCATTATGTCGTCAGGTTTCGTTCCTGCCGCATTCTATTCTCCTTTCTAAGACTCCAATTCCATTTATGTTAAACCTTTAGGTATTGGTTCATTGGTCTTTAAACTTCTATAGGTTTCCCAATCTTATTTCTCTCTTTACTTCAGGTTAGGTAAGTATCATTCTTCTTTGTTCAAGTTTTCAGATTCTTTGCACTGCCATTGCCATTCTGCTCTTAAGTCTACCCAGTGAATTTGTATTTTGTATTTCTTGATTATAGGATTTCCATTTTATTCCTTAAAAATAACCATTTTCTGCTGATATTTTGGTATCCTTTCATGATTGCAAGCCTATTTTTCTTCACTTCATTGTGCAGAGTAGAATTCTTGTCCACTGTTTCCAATATCATGGTCACCTCTTGGCTGGTTTCCATCACTGTCTTTTTTCTTGAGACTGGGTCACATTTTCCTGCTTCTTCATATGTCAAGCAGTTTTGTATTGTAATCAGGACATTCTGAATGCTAGGTTGTGGAGGCTCTGAGATTTTGATATACTCCCCCCAAAAGTATTGATATTTTTGTGTTGGCAGTAAATTCACTCAAACTGCTAACTCTGAATACATAGCTGGGCTGCTTTGCCCTTGTCCCACACACGTGTGGTTCAGGGTAAATCAGAGGCTTGGGCTGATTTGATGCTCTTCATCTCTGCCTCTGTCTTTTTCTGAAATGTCCCCCTTACTTTCCAGCAACTGTGGTTGCCCAGAACTCTGTCTTCCAATTCTCCAGAAACTGCTGGCTTTCTAACACAGTTTTAACTGCTTCATACAATTCTGTCTTTGGCCTACTCTCAGTTTAAAAGGAATGAAAAATGGAAAACATATTCCCTATTTCCCCTTTTTCCAAACATCAACACCCTTTGCTCATTCACCAGTGCTTTCATATCATTATTTATTATATTTTGTCTAGGGCAGGTGATGGCAAGCTTTTCCTGTAAAGGCCCAGATAATACGTATTTTAAGCTTTGTGGGCCATACAAGTCTGTCACACCTAATGAAGTCTGCCGTTATAGCATGCAAGCAGAAATAGTGAATATATAGATGAATGGGTGTGGCTGTGTTCCAATAAAACTTTAACTACAAAGACAAATGGCCGGATGATTTGGCCTATGGGCCACTGTTTGCCAACCCTTAGTTTGCTATTTGCGAGAGGGTCAAATCTAATAGGAGCTTACTAGGCCATACCAGTAGTTGAAACTTCTCTATATAATGTCTGTTTTAGCTAGTTCATTTTAGGATACTTCCATGTTAATTGGCTAAATATAAAGAAATCCAAATTAGTAAAATTTAAAGTAGGAGGTGGGAGGGTGTGAAATGGGTGAAGGTGGTTGAAAGGTATAGTCTTGCAGTTATAAAATAAACAAATTATGGGGATGTAATGTACAGCCTGGTTTACTGTAGTGTATATTTTAAAGTTGCTAAGATAGTAGGTCTTAAAAGTTCTTATCACAAGCAAAAACATTATAACTATATATCATGATGGATATTAACTAGAGTTATTGTGGTGACCAGTGTGCAATATATACAAATATCAGACCATTATGTTGTACACCTGAAACTAATATAATGTTATATGTCAATTATATCTCAATTTAAAAAGTTAAAGACATTTTTTAAAAACCTGAAAGAATGCCCCCAAAAATCACAAAAGGGGCTATAACCATCTTACCATAAATAAATGAAGTGTGAATTTCATGAATATGAGTTATCGGTCAATGCATGATTGTTAGGCTATTGTTTTTTTGGTTGCCTGACTTAAGAGTTAGAAAGGACAAGACGCATTAATACATCCAACAAGTGTTTACTGGGCATATATTATGTGTCAGGCCTTGTGCTAGGTACTGGGGATACAATGGTGAGCAAAACAGCATAGCATACCATGTTGAGAGCATGGACTCTGGAACCAGCCTCCCTGGTACTCTGCCTCTCTGGGTCTCAGTTTCCTCCATATATATGTCAATAAAAATGCCTCATGAAGTTGCTATGATAATTAAATGAGTTAGTATTTATAAACTGCTGAAAATTGCCTGACACAGTAAAATTATATATATGTTTGTTAAACAACAAAGACTTAGACCATCTCTGCCCCCAAGGAACTTAGAGTCTAGCAGGAAATACTGACTTTAATCTAAAAACACAAATAAATGTAAAATGCAAATGAGATCAGAGCTACAGAGGAGACTAGCACAGAGCTATGAGAGTTTGTATTACATAGATTTGACCAGAGAAAGCATCTCTAAGGAAATGATACTTGAGCTGAGGATAAGTGGGAGTAAATTAGGCAAACACCAATTTGGGGGAGGAGTGACTCTGTGTTTCCTGTCTTGCTAACTAAGTATTCTGTTTAATGAGGGCACGACCTAAGTCTTAAACTGCTGTATTCTCCATCAAGCCCAGGAAGCATGATAAGCATCCTGGAAAGCAAGAGCTGCCATTCTGGAGGCTTATTCTTCCCTCCTCCTGCCTGGCTATCCCAAATCTAGGAAACAGTCTCCACAAAGCAAACTGCAAAGAATGCTTGGGGGAGTGAAAGCACTCTGTCTAGAAAAAAAGGCAAGGTCAGTGAAGGGAAGCAACAGTTTGGATGATGTATGTGATTCTTTCTGTTAGCGTTTTGGCTGCCGTATCATTTCAAAAGCATTTGCTCCACAGACTCAGCCTTGGGAATCTAAGAAGCTGTGCTAAGCAGAAGACACTAGATGCCGAGGCTCCTTGTGCTTCCTTGGGGCATTCAACTCTGAAGCCGACGATCCTCTGGAGGGGCATTCTTTACAAACTGAGGTCTCCATTTCATCACATGTGCCTAAAGGATTGGAATCATCAGACACCTGCAACAATTTTATTTCCAGGATTCTTTGTCTTGTCAACCGCAAATCAGGAAACAAATGTATGAAAGCAGATATCTTTTTTCCTCATTCAAAATAGGAGCAGCTGACATCATTTGCAGCACAGAACTGCTGAAAACCTTGAACAATCCATTTCAGGGCACTTGCTGGAGAACATTTCCATCCGGTGTAGAGAGGTGTACCAATCTAACCTTGGGACCCAGGCATTTTGCTTTCTGCTGTGCAGTATTTTAGGAAGTTTCATGTCCATTTGTAAGAAATCCAATAACAACTAACAGCAATGCATCAGGTAGGATAAGATTCTTTGTTTTCAAGCCACTGAAAATCCAACCCGAATTGTCTTAACCCCCCCAAAGGGAACTTATTGGCCAAAGTAACTGTATAGTTGAAGGGCAAACCCAGCTTGGGGTGAGCTTTATTCTGCTCACCCAGTCCCTTTCTTTCTGACTGCATTTCTCAGCTCCACTTCCTTGGTGAGGGCTCCATTCTCAGATTCTCCCTTCTTGGTCCAAAGAGGGACTTAGCTGCTACTCTCAGGGACTCATACTACCCCATTCATGTCAAACAAGGATGAAGCCTTTTTCCCCAGTATTTTTAGCCATGGTCTTGAGATTCGGTCTGATTTGAACAGCTTGAGTCTTTTGCCCATCCCAAAATAATCACTGTAGCTAGGGGGTGAATGAGTGACTGGCTTATCCTTGGCTGGATGTTCCACCTCGGGTAGAGTCACTGCCTCAAAACCACATGTATCCCCAAATGGGAATCAGGATTGGTGGGAAGGGACAAAGTGGACATGCATAGTGGGAAGGCAAAATGACAAATGCCCACTCTGTGCAACAATAATTGTCGCTTCTATTAGGTAATTGTTGCTTATGTTTTACTTTAAATGTGTCTAAATCCTTTCTTGTCCATTAACATACTAGAGCCTTGCCACAATCCTAGGAGGTAGCTAAGACTGGATATACTGATTCCCTACACCTGAGGAAAGTAAAGCCCAGAAGAATCACATGAATTGGATAAGGCTCTACAGTTGCATTCTATTAGAGACTCTTGACTATCAGGATGTAGAAATCTGGAGTCACTAAACACCAAATCCGTATATTGGGTCGTGTTCATTTTATCTTATTTTTTAACCCTATTATCCATTTCCATTCCCCTCTTTATTCCCATCCCCACAGCCATTCTAATATGTTATTACTGTACCCTTGTTTTGTGTGCATGTGTTCTTAATCTATGTAAGTATATATACTATGTGTATACATATCTCATTATGTATGGTATTTATATTCATGCTGACACATAGTAAAATTATATACATGTTTGTTAAACAACAAAGACTTAGACCATCTCTGCCTCCAAGGAGCTTCAAGTCTCATGGGAGATATTGACTTTAATCTAAAAAGCATTGAAGTAAATGTAAAATGCAAGCGTGGTAGAACATATTAACTATTTAGCCACCATTCTATATATTATGTATATATTATATATACAATATTATATATATGTACACTTCCGTTTCTTACTTTTTAAATTCAGCATTGTGCTTTTAGATTAATCCATGTTGCTGTGTGTATATTTAATCTGTTACTTCCAACTGTTGCATAATACTCCATGGCCTGCATCCACATTTTATCTATCCACTCTACCAGTCAAAGATTTCCACTAGGATTCTGGTAGCCTTCCACCCCCCACCAATAACACTTACACAAACATCTTCATACATGTCCCACTATAGGCTTATGTGGGGATATCCCTGTATGCTCAGGAGCAGAATTGTTGGGTCATAGGCTATGTATGTATTTAATGTAACTAAGTTAACTATATGACCCTCAGGCTAGTGAGGCCTTCCTTGGCCATTCTTTCTTCAGTTTCAACCCCCATGTAACATTTCATATCCCCCCTTCCTGCTTTAATTTCTCTGCTTAGCACTTACAACTATCTAAAAATTTGAATATCTTATGTGTCTTTATTACCTTATTATCATAAGTAATTATATAATAAGAGTTTGACAGATTTGTGTCTGTTTCATTCACTGCTTATATCCCCAGCATCCAGACAGTGTTTGGCACATAGATGGTGTTCAGTAAACAAACACTGAGTGAATGGAGTTGTTCCAAATTTTTCTGCAGAATAGGTGAACCAGTCTACGTTATGCAGAACATGAAGGTTATTATATCCCCATAGACTTGTCAACACATTATCAGCTTTTTAATTTTTCCCAGCCTGAGAACTGCTTCCTTAACTCATATTGCTCTGATTACAAATGAGTTTGAGCACTTCTTCATAGATTTCATTTTTATCTAAGTGCTGCCCTTGGAGGTGAGCTCTGTGTTACTAAAGAGGCAAATCAAGTACTAGTAAAGATTCCCAAGCAAATGCTCTGAGATACACATACACACCCCTAGCTAAAAGCAAGCATGGTCAGGATGTCTAATGTCCAATTTGCAAAGAAAACTGTAAAACCCAAATGAGCAAGAGTTCAGAACATCAGTTTCCACTCTGCCTCCCAAATCATGTGTCTTTTGGCCACTAGACTGTCCTCAACAGAGCCTGTGGAAGAAGTCTAAATTCCATGGCATTCTTTATTTAGGGAACATAAAACTGTCAGAATAGCCATTTTTTCCTCATTAACCCCAATTAACACACCCAAGGAAATATGTGTCCCAGGATTAGCTCATAAATGAAGCTCAAGTTTCAAATGGCATACCCTCCGTTCCTAGGCTTGTTCCAGATCCTCTCAGTCCACAGTAGAGAGCAGGTTTTAGCTTCATCTCCTCCTCTGGTGCAAGAAGCTTGGCATGCCAAAAGGACAAAGTCTTAGGACCAAAGGGACAAAGTTCTAAGCATTCATTCATTTCACCTTGACTGAGAACCTATGATGTGCCAGAAAATACCCTAGGCACTGGGGATCTAGCCCCTGACATACAGTGTATAGTCCTGTGGGTAAAGAGATACATGATATCAGCAATTACATTCAGAGATGGTGATAAAGTTTATGCCGGAAGGAAGCACAGAGTGGTGGAGAGCACAACAGAGGGGCACCTGACCTGGTTTGCGATGGGGGAAACTGGAGCAGATGAGACAGAAGGGAGGTTCCCCAGAGACACATTGCTTGACCTGCAGCTAGAAAATCAAGTAGAAATCTACTGGAAGGATTGGGGGGAGGGGGTCAAAAACAACAGCACGTGCATATTCCAAAGTCTTAGAGGTAGCTCACCATGTCTTAAAATGAGAGTAGGAAGGTGTGGTTGACATTAGTGGTTTTTGGTAAATATTCCAGGTCTCTTGCACCCTATTGCTCTGAATACATTGTAAGACAGCACTTTCCGCCCCTAACCCCACCTTGTTTCCAGGGATAGCCAATGAACTGCAAGCAGAAGTGATGCCTGGCATTTCCAGGCTGAGCACTTAATTGCCAGAGTAAGAGCCGCCAGGCTGTCTGCCCACTGTTGTGGTGACAGGCAATACTCCAAGTGGTAGAGTCTCCATCAGCCTTTCTCCCACAGTGAAGATGAGGTGGAGCAGAGCCCCTGCTGACATGCAACAGACAAGTAGCATGACTGAGAATTAAACTTGTGTTGTTTTATATCATGAAGGTTTGGGATTTGGCAGCATAACCTGGCCTATCCTAACTAATACAGAATGGAAGAGTAGCTGGAGTGAGGAATGGAGCAGAGAGGTAAAGAGGAGCCTAATCATGATGAACTCCTTAAACTATACTAAGAAGCTTTATCTTGTAGGATTAGCAATTGTTAATCCCTGCTCTTCAGAACCGTTGGTGCTTCAGGGGAGATTGGAGACACAAAATATTTGGGAATCCAGGCCTCACTTCAATAGGATACTTCTGCTTTTATTTGTTATATAAATTAGGGTTTATTAAATTTTTTTTTTTAAAAGTCTTTGCTGCCAACAATAAAAATGAACTAAAACCCCAGGCGGATCATGATCAGATCAATTTTAGAAAGATTATTCTGGATACTCTTTGGAGAATGGATTGTAAAAGGGCGAGACTAGAGTCAAGGAAATCACTTAGGAAGCTACTGCAGGAGTCCAGTGAGAGATGATGGCGAATTGGACCAGGGAGGTGGCAATGGAGGTGGAGAGAAGCTAATATATTTTTTTAAATTATTTAGGAGATAGAATCCACAGACTTGGTATCACATTGGCTATGAGAAATGAGGAAGAAGAAGGCATCAATGATGACTCCAGGTTTCTGCCTTGGATGAAATGTTGGTGCCATTCAATAAGATAGGAAACATAGGAGAAGAGAGTTAGGGGAGGATCCAATGAGCTCAGTTTTGAATACTGATTGCCATGGGCTGTGAAATAGTCAAGTGGACAGGTACCTCAAGAGAGATTTGGGTTCAAGAGGTCTTAGTTCTACCACTTAGTAGCTATGAGAACTTGGGCAAGTTACCCACTCTGTGGTTGTTTCATCTATAAAATGGGGTAGCAAAATACACAGTTTCATCATCTTGTTGGTTTTATCAAATGTAAAAGTTTGTGTGAGAAGGTGCTGTGTCAATTCTAAGATTCTATATAAATGGTAATAATTAATATTTTCACAGGGAATGAAATGGATGTAAGGAAGAGGGGAAATTTGTCAGGGGATATTCAGGAATTCTTCAGCCTGCAGAGAAATTACAGAGCTTTGTCTGATTCATGGTGGCATCACCAGGGACATACCAATCTCTGGAAACTGATCCCTATAAACAAATTATTTCCAGTGGCTTGGTATCACGGCAATTCAGCAGACTTGGGCAGGGGTGGGAGATTTGGAGGAAGGCTGCCTAATCCTGGGCAGTGGGGAACTGGGGATGAGGCCAATGTAAATAGGGCAGGCTGGGAAATTTTGTTTTTCACACAGAAAGCATTTAAATTTTTTTATTGTGGTAAAACATACATACATAACATAAAATTTACCATTTTAACCATTTCAAAGTATACATTTCAGTGGCATTGAGTACATTCATGTTGCTGTGCAACCATTGTCAATATCCATCTCCAGAACTTTTTCATCATCTTAAACTGAAACTGTATCCATTAAATAATAACTCCCTGTTACCCCCTCTCCCTAGGCCCTGGAAACCACTACTCTACATTCTGTCTCTATGAATTTGACTATTCAAGGTATCTCGTATAAGTGGAATCATATAGTGTTTGTCCTTTTCTGTCTGGCTTATTTCACTTAGCATAACGTCTTTAAGTTTCATTCATGTTGTAACATGTACCTAACTTTCATTCCTTTTTAGGCTGAAAAAATATTACATTGTATGTATATACCACATTTTGTTTATACGCTAATCCTTCATAGTGGACACAGTGTTCATCATAGTGGACATTTGAGTGGCTTCCACCTTTTGGCTGTTGTGAATAATGCTGCTATGAACATTGATGTACAAATATCTGTTTAAGTCTTGCTTTCAGTTTTCTTGGATATGCGCTTGGGAGTGGAAGTGTTGAATCATACAGCAATTCTACTTGTTCAAGAAACCACTATATTATCTTCTGTAATGGCTGCACTATTTTATATTCCCACGAGTGATGCAAAATGGTTCCAATTTCTCCACATCCTTGCCAACACTTGTTATTTTCTGGGGGGCGGGGGGATTTGTTTCTTTTTTCATCTTTATGAGGGTGAAGTGATTTGGTTTACATTTTCTAATGATTAATGATGTTTGTCATCTTTACATGTATAGATGTTGGTCACCTGTATAACTTCTTTGGAGAACTATCTATTGAAGTCCATTGCCTATTTTTGAATTGGGTTGCTTGTCTTTGTTGTTGAGTTGTAGGAGTTCTTTATACATTCTGTGTATAAACGCCTTATCAAATATATGATCTGAAAATATTTTCTCAGATTACATGGGTTACATTTTCACGCCGTTCATAATGTCTTTTGTAGCACAAAAAATTTTAATTTTGATAAAGTCCAATTTATCTATTTTTTCTTTTGTTGCCTGTGCTTTTGGTGTTATATCCAAGAAATTGTTGCCAAATGCACTGTCATGAGGCTTTTTCCTTATGTTTTCTTCTAAGAGTTTTATAGTTTTACCACTTATATTTATGATTTTGATAAATTGTTAAGTTAATTTTTATATACGGTGCAAGGTAAGGCTCCATCTTCATTCTTTTGCATATGGACATCAGTTTTCTCAGCATCATTTGTTGAAGAGACTATCCTTTCTTATTAAAGAGTCTTGGCATCCTTGTCAAAAATTATTTGACCATATATACTGGAGTTTATTTCTGGGCTTTCTATTATATGCCATTGGTCCATGTGTCTGTTCTTGTGCCAGTACCACACTGTTGGTTACCATAGCTTAGTAGCAAGTTTTGAAATAAGGAAGTATGAGACATCCAAAATTGTTCTTCTTTTTCAGGATTATTTTGCCTATTTGGGGTCTCTTGGCATTCCATATGAATTTTAGGATGGGTTTTTCTATTTGTGCAAAAAAAGCATTGTTGAGATTGCATAGAATCTGTAGATTGTTTTTGTAAGAAAGTATATTTAAAAATCATTTTTACAAGTGACTTTGTATTGTTAAACCAATGTTTTCTTGCTTGTATAAAGCATGCTCTTGAGTAAAGAATTTAGAAGAAGAGAGATAATAATAATAATTAAAACCAAAAAACAGTGTTCTGGATGCTGAGTCAGAGATCTTGAGCTCTGTGATATGGTTATGGATGCAGTTGTGTCCGTTTGCAAGTCAATTGCATGTTCTCTACCTTGGTTTCCATCTGCTCTGAGACCCAAAGGACATTTAAATTACCTCAAAATGAAGTAAAAATAATCAAGAATCTTGATATTAGATGTAGAGCTATAGGGTTATACAAAGAGACTCCATAGGAAAACTTTATTAGTGGCTCATAATTCTTATTAAATTAATCACTCTAATTGAAATCAAAGGAAATAAAATGACAATGTGTTTATTGACATGATGATATGTCTGCCTTATCCGATGAAGTCATCTACAAAGCCTTGAGAACTGTCCAGAAGGAGTAGTTCAAAAGGCTGAGAAGGAGAACACTAACAAATGGAAACTCATCCCATGCTCTTGGCTAGGAAGAATTAATATCGTCAAATTGACCATCCTACCCAAAGTAATATATAGATTTGATGCAATCCCTATCAAATTACCAACAGCATTCTTCAACAAACTGGAACAAATAGTTCAAAAATTCATATGGAAACACCAAAGACCCCAAATAGCCAAAGCAATCCTGAGAAGGAAGAATAAAGTGGGAGGATCTCGCTTCCCATCTTCAAGCTCTACTACAAAGCCATAGTAATCAAGACAATTTGGTACTGGCACAAGAACAGATCCACAGACTAGTGGAACAGAATAGAGACTCCAGACATTAACCCAAACATATATGGCCAATTAATAAACAATAAAGGAGCCATGGACATACAATGGGGAAATGACAGCCTCTTAAACAGATGGTGCTGGCAAAACTGGACAGCTACATGTAAGATAATGAAACTGGATCACTGTCTAACCCCATACACGAAAGTAAATTTGAAATGGATCAAAGACCTGAATGTAACCCATGAAACCATAAAACTCTTAGAAAAAAACATAGGCAAAAATCTCATGGACATAAACATGAGTGACTTCTTCATGAACATATCTCCCTGGGCAAGGGAAACAAAAGCAAAAATGAACAAGTGGGACTATATCAAGCTACAAAGCTTCTGTACAGCAAAGGACACCATCAATAGAACAAAAAGGTATCCTACAGTATGGGAGAATATATTCATAAATGACAGATCCGATAAAGGGCTGACATCCAAAATATATAAAGAGCTCACACACTTCAACAAACAAAAAGCAAATAATCCAATTAAAAAATGGGCAGAGGAGTTGAAAAGACAGTTCTCCAAAGAAGAAATTCAGATGGCCAACAGACACATGAAAAGATGCTCCACATCACTAGTTATCAGAGAAATGCAAATTAAAACCACAATGAGATATCACCTCACACCAGCAAGGATCACCATCATCAAAAAGACAATCAACAACAAATGTTGGCGAGGTTGTGGAGAAAGGGGAACCCTCCTACACTGCTGGTGGGAATGTAAATTAGTTCAACCATTATGGAAAGCAGAATGGAGGTTCCTCAAAATGCTCAAAATAGACATACCATTTGACCCAGGAATTCCACTCCTAGGAATTTACCCTAAGAATGCAGCAGCCCAATTTGAAAAAGACAGATGCACCCCTATGTCTATCGCAGCACTATTTACAATAGCCAAGAAATGGAAGCAACCTAAGTGTCCATCAGTAGATGAATGGATAAAGAAGATGTGGTACATATACACAATGGAATATTATTCAGCCATAAGAAGAAAACAAATCCTACCATTTGCAACAACATGGATGGAGCTAGAGGGTATTATGCTCAGTGAAATAAGCCAGGCAGAGAAAGACAAATACCAAATGATTTCACTCATATGTGGAGTGTAAGAACAAAGAAAAACTGAAGGAACAAAACAGCAGCAGAATCACAGAACCCAAGAATGGACTAACAGTTACCAAAGGGAAAGGGACTGGGGAGAATGGGAGGTAAGGGATGGATAAGGGCAGGGAAAAAGAAAGGGGGTATTATGATTAGCATGTATAATGTAGGGGGGGCATGGGAAGGGCTGTGCAACACAGAGAAGACAAGTAGTGATTCTACAACATCTTACTATGCTGATGGACAGTGACTGTAATGGGGTTTGTGGGGGGGACTTGGTGAAGGGGGGACCCTAGTAAACATAATGTTCTTCATGTAATTGTAGATTAATGATGACAAAAAAAAGTGTTAGAAGCAGAAGAAACAGTATATGTGGAAGGCAAAAATGAAAGAGTATCCAGATGCTGGGGTAGAAATGCACAGTGCCTCTTGTTATGCTACATGCCTTCCTGTGTCGCATTCTAGCAGAGGTTGTTCTCAGCAGTTCTGATAAGGGACCTACTGGGTTGAATTTTCTGAGTTGGGGAAAGGATTCAGTATAATGTTAGTTTGGATTTCTGACTCTGTAGGGTTAGTTAAATACACATTTCTAAAAGAAGTATTTTCTTAATAGACAATAAGAGCAGAGCCCTTTAAATCTATTTTCACTCACCATATACTATTTCAGAGCTTTGTAATTTTTTGCCTAAGGTTTGTAATATGTATGTGGCTTACCTATTAAATATATGGTTTCAAAATTGAAATCTGGGCAGTTGTTACCAAAGACTACAATTTCAGTTCATGAAAATAAACTTTTTTTTCCCAAAAAAGCTGGTAAGTCTAAAATGTCTGTGAAGTACATACTCAGACCTAATTTAGAACTTTTAAAATTTCTCATCTCTTTCCTAGGATAACAAGATTTGCTAGAGGGACTTAGCTTTGAAAACTATTCCTTTCCCTGCATTATTTATGAGTTTTATTATGAGAATAATTGTAGTATTTCTGTTATACACCACTGAATTATATTTAACGGATTGTATGTACATTTAATCAGCTTGTGTTAAAGTGAGTTAATGAGATGCTTCACTTTTCTATGTTAAAAGCAGGTCTGTGTTAAAAAGCCAACCAAAAGACTCAGGGCAGTACGTTTTTCAGTGCTCATTTTATGTTTAACTTGTAATTTTATCATGATTCATGTTGTAACTAAATCAGTCAATAATATTTCCTATAACCATTAAAAAAAAAGGCTGAGAAGAACTTTGGAACAACGTCCTGCTCCCCAAACCCTAACCCACCTCTTCTAAATTTCCTAGGCTTTAACAAGCTATCTCCTCTTAACCATATTACTTCTATTGACACTACAAACATTTGTAACACCAACCTAAAGTCAAGTGCAGCCAGAAGGCAGATGATATACCCATCTTAATGTCAGCCAAATTTGGCCAAGAAGCAATACCTACAACCTTACCTCTAGAGAAATTCTCCTTGTTACCCATTAGTTCTTACTTGTTCAAGTCCTATATTAATGACCTATTGCTATGTAACAAGTCACCCCCAAAGCAATGGCTGCAAGCAACAAGGATTTATTACCTCACAATTTCTGGCAGTCCAGAATCCAGAAGAAGCTCAACTGGGTGGTTGTGGTTCAGGGTCTTTCATGAGACTGTAATCAAGGTGTTAATAGGAACTTCAGTCATCTTCAGAGTCAACGGGGGGAGGATCTGTGTTCAAGCTTACTTTGTGATATGATTGTCATCCAGCAGGGTTCAGCATTCAGGCCTTTAGTTAAGATGTTCACATGCAGACCAGTAAGACAGAATCAAGAAAGCAGAAATAAACCCATACACAAATGGTCAACTAATATTTGACAAGGGAGTCAAGAATATTTAATGGTGAAAAAAATGATCTCTTCAATGAATGGTGATCGGAAAACTGGATACTCACATGCAAAAGAATGAAACTAGACCCCTGTCTTGTACCACTCACAAAAACTAGCTTGAAATGGATTAGCCACTTAAATGGTAATACTTGAAACCACAAAACTCCTAAAATAAAACATAGAGGAAAACCTCCTTGACACTGGTCTTGGCAATGATTTTTTGGACAGGACACCTAAAGCATAAGCAACAAAAGCAAAGATCAACAAGTGAGACTACATCAAACTGAAAAGCTGCACAGCAAAAGAAGTGATCAACACAATGAAAAAGCAGCTATGGAATGGGAGAAAATATTTGCAAACCATTTAACAAGGAGTTTTTATCCAAAATATATAAGGAACTCATACAACTCAGTAGCAAACAAAACAAAACAAAAAGTTCCAATTTTAAAATGAGTAAATGCTCTGAATGTATTTTTTTCCAAAGAAGATATTCAAATGGCCAACAGGTACGTGAAAAAGTGCTGCACATCACTCATCAACAGATAAACACAAATCAAAATCACAGTGAAATATCATCTCACATGTGTTAGAATGGCTGTTATCAAAAAGACAAGAGATAACAAATGTTGAGGAGGATGTGGAGAAAAGCGAATCCTGCATACTGTTGGTAGGAATGTATATTGGTACAGTCACTATGGAAAACAGTACGGAGGAACCTCAAAAAATTAAAAATAGAACTACAATTGTATTTCTGGGTGTGTATCTGAAGAAATAAAATTACTATCCTAAAGAGATATCTGTTCATTGCAGCATTATTTAAAATAACCAAGACATGGAAACAACCTAGTGTCCATCAATACATGAACAGATAAAGAAATGCGATGTGTATATATATATATATATATATATATATATATATATATATATATATATATATATATATTATTCAGCCATACAAAAGGAAGAAATCTTGCTATTTGTGACAAAATGGATGGACCTTGAGGGAATATGCCATGTAAAGTAAGTCAGGCAGAGAAAGACAAATGCTGTACAATGCTGTACAATCTCATATATGGAATCCAAAAAAACTGAACTCACAGAAACAAAGAACAGATCAGTGGTTGCGCAGGAAACGGGGTTGAGGAAATAGGTGGAAGTAGTCAAAGGGTACAAACTTCCAAATAGAAGATGAGTCAAGTTCTGGGGATATAATGTACACCATGGTCACTATAGTTAACAATGCTGTATTGTGTATTTGAAAGTTGTTAGTCTCTTGAGAGTAGATTTCAAAAGGTCTTATCACAAGAAAAACAATTGTAACTCTGTGAGGTGCTGGATATTAAATAAGTGCATTGTGGTACTCATTTTGCAATATGTATATATATCAAATAATTATGCTGTACACCTTGAACTTACATGATGTTATAGGTCAATTATATCTTAATGAAACTGAGGAAAAATAAATAAATGCTAAATTTCATTTAAAATAAAAAAATGTTCACATGCTTGGTGCTGACCTTATACCTGACTTTGAGAAGCGTGGACAGTGGAGTTGCCAGTCTTATCTAAGGGGCTTGGAATTCTTGCTCTTGGAGGAAAACGCCACTTTCATTCTCAGTGCAAGGGTAGATTGTACAATCATTATTGCTAAAAAAAATTTAAATTATACTAAATAGCAGAAAGTCTTATAGATCCGGCTGACCGTACTCTAGAAGCAGGAGAATGGTCAGCTTGCATCTTGATGTCTTCTCTGGAACCTAGGCAAATGGTCGTGATAAGCTTGGGGCTAGAAAACCTTAGCTAGAGAGAGACCAATGCCTCTGGAGCATCTACTGAGCAAAGCCTCTAACATTTGAAATGAACCATTCTTGAAGGATGAGGCCAACTCAAGTTGACAAAGAGCAAGTGAAATCTTCGTGCCCATCTGGCCTACTCTTTTTCCAAAAAGACTTTTGAAGGAAGGAACTAATGAAAGGACCCACTTGCCACAGTGTAATTATTCAAGCTGATGAGAGAAACAAGACACAAGACTACTGTTGGTATGGTTGGCAATCAATGAGTGGGGGCTTGGATCTGTATTTCCTCCAGCATCCCAAGGCTGCTGAACATCATTAAAAGTTTATGGCCTCATAGAACTACCACAAGCCTGTTCCATCACTTGATGCTGGCCTCAGCTTCAAGCTGCCACTGATTCTTTTATCCCCCAGGAACTATGGCTTGGGCTGAATAAAAGAGAAGCTGCTCCTTTGGAGGGAGGAAAGCCTGGGGCTCAAAAGATGGGGTAGCAGGGGAAAGCATCTGTTAGACCTAATGGGCTGCCGGGGATGCTGTCCACTGCCATTACAGCTGCTCATGTGCTGTTCCTGTTATCAGGCAGCTGACTGGATGGGGTGCTCTCCTGGAATCAAAAAGAAAAGAAAGCAATTGCCCAGACTACTGTGAACAAGGCAGAGGAGCACCAAAATAGAAAACTGAGTCCCATCTCCTTACTTGGAGGGAAGGAGAGTGGGGAGTGAACAGATTTGGCCCTTCCAGAGGCTAGTTGGTCATTCCAGAAAGAAAGTGTCACATTTGACCTGAAGTGTCTAATACCAGAGGACCGTCAGGCCTTAGGCTCAGAGACCTAAAGTCCTGGGCCTTCTTGGATGCTCCCTTTTAGAGGCATGAAGGAAAAGCAGCTGTCTTAGAAAAAACAGTAATTATGTCAGGGAGTGTTTACAGAGATTTTCAAGGCCCATGGGTCCCCACTAGAAACTAGTTCCCAATAACTCACTTGACAAATTTTTCATATGCCAGAAACTGGCCTAGGCCAATTGAACAGAACACTGAACAAAGCAGACAAACGTCTCCACCATGCAGCTGATACCCTAATAGAGGGTGACAGACCATAAACAAGATAATTTATCAAATAAGGACTATACCAAATGATGATGAATGCTATGAAGAAAAGAAAAGAAGAGTTGGAAAGGATTGGAAGTACCCAGCTAGAGGGTGGTGGTTCACGGTTTTAGATAGGTCAGGGAAGATGTCATGGAGAAGTGGATATCTGAGCAGAGACGAAGGAAGTGTGGGAAAGTCTCATGTAAGTATCTGGGGAAAGATTGTTGCAGGTAGAGAGAAGATCACGTGGTAAGGCCTGGCATAGTTGAAGAACAGCAAGGAAGCTAGTGTGGTTGAAATGTAAAGGAGAAGTGGAGTGATAGGAGTTGAGGTTGAAGAGGGCCAAATACTGGAGTGCCATATAAACTAAAGATTTCAATTTTATTTTGAGCAAGATGGGAAGCCTTTGGAAGGTTTTCAGTAAAGGAATAGTATAATCTTGTTCATGCCTTTTTTTTTTTTCAAAAAAGTCATTCTAGCTGCCACTTGGAGGATAGATTCTGGGAAAACAAGGGTAGAAATGCAAAGACCAGTAGACGGGCATTGTAGTAATCCAGGCAAGAAAGTCTGGCAATTTGGGCCAGTGAAGTAGTGGTGGAAAGATGAGAAGTGGTCAAATTCTGAGACAGGTGAAAAGTAGAGCTGACTGAAGTTGGTGATAGGTTGGATGTGGATGACGTAAAGAAACAGAATTAGAGATCAAGAATACCACAAGGCTTTTGGCCTAAGCACTGGGAAGGCTCAAGTTGCCAGCAGCTGAAGTGGACAAGACAAAGAGAGGAGCAGAACTGAGAGGAGAGAGGACCTCAGAGTTTGGGTAATGGATTTGGTTTTGCCCAGGCCAGGAGGCATTAATAAAAGGTAGCAGTTGGTGGCGGCACCAGATGGGTCATGGAGGAAAATGGGTTAACACAACCTTAATACAGCTGCAGATAGAACTGGTTGGCACTCATTTGGGGTAATGGATCCAGTTGGAACTGAGCTGCCCTTCCTTGGCCTCCTACTTCTCCTGCCTGGAGCCCAGTGCCTCCACTGCCCCACTCAGCTCCATCCTGCTTGTCAATCCCTCATGTTTCATCTAGGGGTTGATAAACATCCTGTAAAGAGCCAGACAGAACATAAATATTTTAAGTTTTGTGTGCCAGTTGGTCACTGTCACAGCTATCACACTCTGCCATCGTAGTGCAAGAGCATAAGTCAATGACTGTGATTGTGTTCCAATAAAGCTCTACTTTCAAAAACAGATTGTGACCTGATTTGGCCCGTGAGCTGTAGTTTGTCATCTCCTGCTCTAGACCCACGGTGAGCTACCCACAGAAACACAGCCCTCACATGGCCACCCAACCTTATAACACACAATCTAATTTCAAGGTGAAATGTTAGAAAGGCATCTCTGGGTAGTTATCCCTGAACTATGGCTTGGTATTAATGTTTTAGTGGCAGAACCAATGGTTGCATTGGCATTCTCTCACTCTGTAAAGTAAATAATCCAAGTTGCAACTTAATCATGCTCTTTCCATTTCAAACAAGGGGAAACAAAGGTGGCTTAATCTTTCCTGAATTGACCTTCATTTTTAAAAAAGTTACAGGCCACTGCTCTAGAACTGTCTCTGTCCTCCCCAAGCCAGCCAACATATCCCATGTCCTTTCCCCCTTAGGGCCCTGCCAGGTGACTGTTTAATCCATTTATAAATTGTTGTTGGCTTACACTGCTCAGAAAATTTACCATCCAAAGCCTGTTTTCGAGCATGGGGCACTAAATGGCCTGCCCATTCTGGACTTGGCACCAGTTTGTTGGTATAATTTCTATCTCGACGTGTAACGAACACTTCGGCTTATATGCATGATCATTGGAACTTGGTAGACCTCTGAATAACGCTTTTTACTTATGAAAAATGTTAGCTATATTAAAAAGACATAGACAAAAAACCATCACCTGGTTCAATAAATAACGTATTAGAGCTACAGTCCAAAGTACTTTGTGTGCCCCTCCCTGATCTCATTTTCCTCCCTTTCTTCCCACAAGTAACCTCTGTCTCGAAGATGGCTGTGTCCTTTCTTTGTACTTTTACTACATATGAATGCATCCTTAAATATATAGTATTGCTTTGCATGTTGATAACTTTTGTATTAATGATATAATACTGTAAATACATTTTTACATTGGATCTATAGTTGATACACATACTTCATTTATTTGCACTAGTTTATGTTCTTCCATTGTAAGAATATACCACATTTTATTTATCCATTCACCCATCAGTGATTTCTTAGGCTGATTCCAATTTTACATATTTCATAAATGCTACAGTGAATTTTGGTTTGTCTCCTGGTACCACATGTGAGAGGTCAAATGCTGCCATTTTGCTGAGCTCCTCCACTAATGTTCATGACCCCTACTCCACACAGGAATGGCATACGTGGAGAAACAAAGTCCTCTCCTGGAGGACCTGGTGGCCAAAACACTAAAAAGTCTTCTGAATTCTCTTATCTCTCTGTGGTTGGGCAAACAGTTTTGACCTAAACCAAAACAACCAAGCCAGGAGAAGCTGAAGTGACAAGGTCAAGGTCACCTCCCTTGATTTTCCATTCAGTCTCCTGGTCCCTGAGAGTCAAAGCAAAATATTTTTGTCTGCCCACAGACTCTTCTTGCCTGGCTCATGAATTTGCATGTATCAGTGATACAGGGAGGTTTAAGTGTCAATAAGAATCAAGTTTCAGTGTCATTCTACTAAGTACTGTGGCAGGAGACTTCCAGATGGTGGAGTCAAACCCAGGCTGTCTTGCAGTGCAAAGGCAGAAGGTAACCAAATAGCTAGCCAACCCTTGGATTTCCACGTTGTTCTCCAGGTGCTTCCTGCTGTTTCTCTGCTGTAGAGCCGGACAAAAGAGCATCTGATGTTTATAGGTTTCTACCAAAGAGGATTCAGTGAGAAACTCAACACTTTGGACATTAATGTGGACTGTGTTTTTTTTTTCATAGAACATCTCCTGAAGACGTTTTATTCCTCAGTACATTCACATTTGCCCCCTTTATAGGGCTGCCCCTAGACACTGTCAGTTATCAGGGTCTGCCAAAAAGGGAAAAAAGTTTTGAAGCATTAGTGGATACTATCATTTAAGTGAAGTATACTAGAGATACTTTCTACTTTTTGCCTCCATTCATCACTTCCTTTCTTTCCAAAGTGTCTGATGCCTCTGTCCTTAAAAAACCAAGGAACCAACACAGCTCTTCTATCTGCAGGTGGCATCCCTACATTGCGGTTGATCTGAAAAACTACAGTTTAAATTTGCACACACATGTTTACTTTCTTAGATTAAGTCCTTTACTGCTACCACATACTTTCTCTGTGGATTCCTTTTAGGTAAGTTAACAATGCTCATGCCCCATTCTGCACACAAAATCTATCCCCACTCCACACTCCAATTCTTTCTCAGGAAAAGTTTGAATGAATGTAACATAGTTAGGCTGTTTCTACATGATACTAAGTCAAGATGTAAACCAGAGAAATTCAGTACTGCTTTTAAAAACTATCATGTAATCATAAGAAAATAAAAATACAATCAAGTAGATTGCTTTGAATTGTGGTCAATAATTTCTGTAAGTGTGTATTTATTACCAACAGCATATGCAAAACAGACTTATTTAGATTTGTTTAATTTGTGCATTTATTTTAGCTTACATTAGGAAAACACATTTATCATATCAGACCCATTACTTCATTAGTATTATTGCTTCAGGTGAGTCCACATTTTTAAAAGAGTGAGTCAACTTGATGAAAAATATTAAGTGAATAATAAGCCAGGTGGTTTTTTGGACATAACAAAAATAGTGAAGATGATATATAATTAAGTGATGCTTGGAAAATACTAATGCAGATAAATTTTTCTTTCCGTCCAAGGATTCTGAAGAAATGGCCCAGGAATTCTGAAACCAATTTGGATATCATTTAAGAATATTTGTAAACAGCTTAAAATTTAATAGAAAGCTGTAACTAAAAACAATTCTTACATTTCAAAGTGTTCTGTGTGCCCAGTTTTAACGCATTGAAGACCAACAGTGCATTAACTTGAGCTGCTCAGCAGATTCATTTTTTGTGCAGAACTCAAACTTCAGTTGCCATTCAGCCTAATCAAAGAATATACCATAATTCCACAGCATGCTGTTGGATGAGGGAATAAAAATTATTACCACTTGAACACTTATCTTTGTGGGTCAGAATATTCTTACTACTGTGAAACAAAACAACTTATGGAAATGAATTGATACACCTGCATGATAACTCCTGATTTCAAATGTATGTGTCTTCAAAACAGTGTTATATTTTTTAATTTTTCCTTATAATTAGTAAATACATGTTTGGGTTATCAAATATATTTATATTGATAAACTACTATTTTTATCTGTTCTATTTATTGAAGTCCTATTTAGAACTTCATTTGAAAAGGGGGCTTCATTAATTAACAGTCTTGAAGACCATTGGTGGAGATGAAGCAGCCAGTTGAATTACTGAATTTTTCATTATCATAATGTATTGGGATTTCATGTTAAGTGAGAGAGGGGAAAATTCTGCTTAATAATAAGAGATAACAGTTATTTAGCACTTGCCATATCGTCAGAGTAAATGAAGTTATGTTGCACTAAAAAATAATTCCAAAATCTCAGTTGGGAACCACAAAGGATTATTTCTCACTCATGCTATGTGTTCATCACAGCTTACTCAAGCTTCCATTCCATATTATTTTCACCCCAGGACCGAGGCTAATAAATCAGCTTCTATCTGGAACATTGCAGTTGACATAGCAAAGAGAATAGGGGAAACAACAAAGTGGCTCTTAAAGCCTCTGCCTGTATGTGACACATGCAATTTTTTGCTCATATTCATCATCCAAATCAAGTCACATTGCCATGCCTGGGTTCAACAGGGCAGAGACATATAATCATTTCACAAGGAGAGGTGCTGTAAGAATGGGCATAAAATATAGGTAAATAGCAGTACACTCTACCATACTTACTTTGTGCCAGGCCCTCTTCATGTATGCTTTACAATAATCCTATAAAGTAGATACTATAATTACCCCATGCTAGAGGTGAAGAAATGGAGGTTCAGAGAGTTTCATGACTTGCTAAAGGTAACACAGCAGAATAGTAGCTATGCTGGGGTTTGGAACCCAACCAATCTGACTAAAGGGTGCAGTGAGTATTTTAAATAGGTTACAAAATTATACCAAAGGCTATGATTCTAGACAAGCCTTCAGTATAATTCATAGTTTATTTAATACCCTAATGTATGGTATGAATTCTACAAAGACAACAGTTCCAGTCATCTTCAAACATAAAAATCAAACACATTCGAAATGGTGATAGTTCATTGCAACTCAGGTTCCTGTTACCAGAAAGATGCCTCTATATATTTATAAAGATCATTGCCAGCCTAGGAATTAAGCAGAGCATGTAACCTAATTCCCCTGTTCTAGGATAGAGATAAAGATAATAAGCCACCAAAGGCATGGGCTCACCTGAGCTTGCCTTCAGAGTGTGTCCCAATTTGTGCTCAAGAAAAAAGGGCCTTTGAAGCAAAGAGGCTCATTGGGCAGACTTTGACTGAAGGAGGACCCGTGGACCAATAGATCCCTATTCTGGGGACCAATACCAATGATACTGCAGCTTCTGGGTGGAGCCAGGGCCTGAGATTTTGTATAGATATGATGCCCTTGAGGATCAAAGCCAATCAGGAAACAAACACTAACTGGGCTGGAATTTCATCAGTGCAGGAGGCACCTGGAGTTGTGAAATTCTGGCCCTAACAAGCCAGAGAAATAAATCCCCAGCCACAGTCTGACCAAATTCTCAGGTTGAAGTCTAGAGGGAAATTCCCGTGGATAGATTCTATAACCATAGTAACAATCTTGGGGCATTTCCTGCCTCATTTCCTAATATTCACATCTTTTCCTAGAACACTTATAAACCTTTTAGCAGGTGAGTACAGAAAAATCTGTTTTTAATATAAAATCTGCAAAATATTTCAGTTGAACATACCTGGGCTTTAACTCACTTTGTCCTTGTAACAACTCCATGTGGGAGGGAATAGAATGGGACTATTCAGCTTAACCTTTTTTTTTACAGAATATTTATTTATTTTTAAAAGTTAAATTATTTATTTTATTGGAATATACTTCATATGCAATATTATTTTGATTTTAGATGTACAACATAGTGACTTGATAATTATATACATTACTAAATGTTCACCACTGTAAGCACAGTTACCCCATTACCATACGAAGATATTACAATATTATTGGCTATACTCTCCATGTTGTACTTTCATTCCTATGACTAATTTATTTTATAATTTGAAGTTTGTACCTTTATCCCCTTCATCTATTTCACCCATCCTCCTACCTCCCTCCCCTATGGTAACTAACAGTCTGTTGTCAGTATTTATGGACCTATTTCTTTTTTTTCTTTTTGTTTTTTAGATTCCACATGTAAGTAAAATCATATGGCATTTGTCTTTCTCTGCCTGGCTCATTTCACTTAGCATAATACCTTCTAGATCCATCCATGTTGCTGTAAATGGCAAGATTTCCTTTTTTGTGGATGAGTAATATTCCATTGTGTAATGTACCACATCTTCTTTATCAATTCATCTATTGATGGGTACTTGGGTTGCTTTCGTATCTTAGCTATTGTAAATAATGTTGCAATAAACATAGGTGTGCATATATCTTTTCAAATTAGTGATTTTGTTTTCTTCAGGTAAATTCGCAGAAGTGGAATTGCTGGATCATATGGTATTTCTATGTTTAGTTTTTTGAGGACCCTCCATATTGTTTTCCACAATGGCTGGACCAATTTATATTCCCACCAACAGTGCAGAAGGGTTCCCTTTTCTCCACATCTTAACCAACACTTTTTATTTCTTGTCTTTTGGATAGTAGCCACTACTACCAGTGTGAGGTGATACCTCATTGTGGTTTTGATTTGCATTTCCTTGATGATTAGTGATGTGGAGCATCTTTTCATGTACCTGTTGGCCATCTGTATGTCTTCCTTGAAAAAATGTCTATTCAGATCTTCCCCCCATTTTTTAATAGGATTATTTGAGGGTGTTTTGGTGTTGAGTTGTAAGAGTTCTTTATATATTTTAGATATTATCCCTTTACTGAATATATCATTTGCAAATATATTCTCCCATAGAGTAGGTTGCTTTTTTGTTTTGTTGATGGTGTCCTTTGCTGTGCAGAAACCTTTTAGTTTGATGTAGTCCAGCTTGTTTATTTTTGCTTTTGTTTCCCTTGCCCAGGGAGATTATCCAAAAAATAAATTACTCATGCTGATGTTCATGAGATTCTTGCCTGTTTTCTTCTAAGAGTTTCATGGTTTCATGTCTTACATTTAGGTTTTTAATCCATTTAAAGTTTACTTTTGTGTATGGTATAAGATGGTGATCTGGTTTCATTCTTTTGCAGTTTGCTGTCCAGTTTTCCCAGCAGCACTTATTGAGGAAACTCTTTTCCCCATTGTATATTCTTGCCTCTTTGTCATATATTAATTGACCATATGTGCATGGGTTTATTTCTGGGATATCTATTCTGTTGCATTAATCTATGTATCTTTTCTTGTACCAGTACCATACAGTTTTGATTACTACAGCTTTGCAGTATAGCATGAAATCAGGGATCATGACAGCCCCAGCTTTGTTCTTCTTTCTCAAAATTGTGTTGGCTATTTGGCATCTTTTGTGGTTCCATATAAATTTTAGGGTTCTTTGCTATAGCTCTTCATAAAATGTCATTGGTATTTTGATGGGGATCTCATTGAATCTGTAAATTGTTTTGGGCAGGATGGCCAAGATTAAACTGACTTTATAAATGAGTAAGCTAAAATTTACAGTTGTGGTAACTTGTTCATGCACCAAGAAGTCAGACTATCTATGTTTCTGTATTTCCAGGACCTCACACAGTACCTGATACATAGTTGATACTTAAGAAATAGTTGAATTAATGCATAAATAAGCAAGCTAATGTTTCTTCTCACACTAGTGCAAGCCATTGTATCTCACCTCTATTATGTCCACACCTGTCTCATCCCTCCCCTCATCATACAGACTGGGCCACCATCACTGTCATTTTCCAAGGCTTGGGTAAGGATGGCAGTGGAAGGAGGCAGCTCCTTAACCAATCAAGTTCAAATTCTCTGTTCCCACATTTCCTTTAAGAGCAAAGAAACTAATGCAATCATGAAGAAGGCAGCTCTTGGGGAAAATGTTTTCCCATCACATGCCTCATATGTTTCCAAACACAGTCTCCACAGGCCCCATATATTTTGTTCTAATGCAATTTTCATTGCCCATCTAAACAAGGCAGTCGAAAAAGGGCACCATTCTATATTAAAAATTTTGGTCTTGATTTCCAGCCTTCAGTGAAATTAACCACATTTTGGCCTTGGAGAGGTTGCATTCCTGATTCTCCCTGCCATCTCACTTATAAAGGCAGAGAAGGGAAGCCAGATGCCAAGGAGAAGACATCAGATTGGAGTCTGTGGCATGACCACTCTGGAAATTCCATTCTTTGCAAAATCTACAGCTCATTCCTGAACTGTAGGTCCTGTGGCTGGGGCCCACAGCAATGGACAGAGGCCACCGAGTTGCTGTCCCTTTAGCCCTTTCTCCACCCTTATCAAAGGCAGAATTGTGTTGCTGCCTAGATATCCAAAGGGACAAGGACTTTGTTTTCTGAAATCTCCTTCTCTGAAGACTCTAAGGATGAGAGCAACTTGTCTGTTTGGACTAACTCCTGAACACACAAGCTCTTACTCTGCCGTTCCAAGAAGGTAGTTTTTGAAAGGTTGAGCTCTGAACCACTCCATTGCCAGAGTTTTCCACTAGGGTAGTGGTTTTTCAAATATTTCTTAGCTCTGAAACTCTAAAAATGCCTACATAAAATAGACAAAAAGTGTAGCTACTCTGGATAAAGTAGGAAATCTCTGATGGTTTTATCTCCCTATAGCAGCCTTGAGGACTCTCCATGAACCCAAAAGGGGGGGGTGCAGAAAACAACTCAAAGGTCACTGCCCTTAACACTGAGCTCCAGTATGGACCATATCCGGGTTACTCACCTCTTTACTCCCAGCTCTGTGTTCTGAGCCTTGTACATAGTAGAGCATCATAATCATGTATTAAAAGGATGGGAGGAACCAGAGCTTTGTGGCAGTTGCTGTTGGTTAAGTGACTTGTCCTTTTGTGATGTGTGTCTGTATGCCTGTGTATATGTGTGCAAGGGGAGAAGGACTGAAGGTTGGGGTGTAATGGAGTAGAGGAGAGTGACCAAGTTCTTGATGGCGAGCTTGCAACAGCTGGCGGGGCAGAAGAGCTGAATGGTGACTGGTCAATGGCTCAGCAGGCTGCTAGGTCCTGCTGGTTTGCCAGCAAAGCTGGCCGGTTTGCTCCTTCACTTATTAGATAATTAGTGATCTCCTGTCATGTGTCACGTTAGCTCCTTAGAGACAAAGATGACCAAAACACACTGTCTGCTTTCAAAGAGGCTTATGGTCTAATGGAGACAGATGAAAACAAATTGGTGTCAATAAAATTATATAATGTCTGTAATAGTTTTAAAACTATTACACAGATGTATCTTTCATTCCCTGTAAGTCTTGATGTTCTGTCGTTCGATGAATCTGTGAGTTTGTAGTCTTCAGGGGAGACTGGATACCACCTAGAACAAGTCACTGCTTAGCTCTGTCAGATTAGGTTTGGATTTTTAGTCTATAGATGAGGGTTTTTTTTAACAAGAAATCCTCAGTTAAAGTATACAAAGGACATCTTAATTTTTACTAATCTCTCACCAAAAGTTAACATTTACTTTCCTTGTAAATGTAGGTAACAAACCACAGTAATATTAATTATACCCATGGCTTTGTCATCAACAGAAATCACAGACATTTTCATATCACATTAATAATTCTGTAGCCATCCTAAAATATTATTTACCCTCATCATTGCTTTGGAATTATGGCAATTACTAGACCTGCCACTAGGTCTTATCATTCAATACATTATTAAAGGAGCACAGATATTATTCTATCATGATTTTTTATTTTTTGACAACTATATTTCAATATAATTGGCTTCCTTGGTAACCCTATGTACCTAATTTTATCTATTTAAACATGTTATTCTGAGAGGGCATCTATAAGCATCATCAGACAGCTAAAGGAAGCTACCATGCCACGAAATGGTTAAGAACTATTAGATATTAGTCTTAAGAGTGAGGCTTTATCAAGGAAGAAAAGAATTTTCAAATACGAGCAGCTCCCTTTACATATTCGAAACAAAGCACAGGATTTTACTGTAAGCCATGAGTGATGAGAACTCAGTCTAGGAAGTCAAGGAAGTTCCCATTTGCCCGGCGCATGAAGAACACTCCTGAGATTGGAGATGTTGAACTGTGGAAGAAAGGAGAAAAGCAAGTGGACAGACAGCAGAGGGGCCTGCCTGAAATCACCAAAGCCATGAGGGATATTCTTCACCTGGAGCAGACGGAGCATTCGCCTTGGTGCCAGAGCAAGGTCTCTAAGTGCATGGGCCCAATGCAGTACTTCAGTTTCTTCATAGCCTGCATCTGGCCTAAGGAAAATCCAAAATTGGAAGGAGTAGAGAGGACCATTGGGCCACCTGAGACCTGTTCTTGAAATTAAGAGGTTAAAAAACCAGGGAGCTTTGCAACCACAGACAAATCACTAGGACTATGGATTTCAACAACACGTGCAACCAATCATGTCCCTAAAAGACCAAAAGGGACTCACTACACTTCAGCAGACATCAGCACAAGAGTGTAGGGACTTCCTCAGACCAACTACTCCACAGCAGAGAAGAGTGAGCACCCAGAAGAATAAGCATGGATCCAAGGCTCTGTTTTCCCCAACCCACCATCTCCAGACACCATGTTTTCCAAGAGGAGGGAAGTAAAGTTAAAACATGCAAGGCTCAGCATTTATCTGAAGAAGTAGATTCTTTCAACTGACACAATGAACTGTGTGCCTGCCTGGACTTCCTCCCTGATTCCCAGCAGGATGGGAATTTCCTGGGGGTAATATAGTTCAGTTCTAGAGAACATTTTTGCATATCTGAGCTGCTGGGTATACATTTCAGCCCAGCTGTATGTGTTTTGGCACTATGATATAGAAGTCAGTTCAGAGTCAAGAAGAAGACAGAAGGAGAAGTGTTTAGTTCCATGGGGGTGTGAGTGGTGTGATGAGTGAGTCAGGAAAGGATGTCCTGAGGAGAGAATGCTCGAGCTGTGCCTTGAAAGATGAGCAAGTTTTCCAGAGGCAATCAGGCACTTCACTTGAAAAATCAACCTTCTTGGTCAAGAAACTAACAGCCTACATGGTGACATTCAAAGGGTCCCAGGAAGGACCTCTAATACCCTCCAAGTAGCTTCCAGAATACCACCATTAAAGATCTATTCTTTTGGTCTTGAATGTCTTCTAGACCAGTGTGTCTCTAACTGTAATGTGTGTGAATCACCTGCAAATCTTGTTAAGCTGCAGATTCTGATGCTGTAGGTCTGGATTGGAGCATGAGATCTACATGCTCCCAGGGGTTGATGGTGTTGCTGGTCAATGGACCACACTTTGAGTAGCAAGGCTCTAGAATACTATAGCTAATAATAGCTAACATTTACCATGATTTTATTATGTGGCATGTTTTTATTATTATTATTGCACATAGCTCTTCATACTCTATGACTAAATTTGATCCTCAGAACAACCATGTGAGAGAAATAAGAATTTACAACAATTTAGAATGACTGAAATCTCTAATTTAGGGAATTTTCAGTAATTTTCCCAAGGCAAGTGATGAAACTGAGATTGAACACAGACTGCCTCATCCTGGACCCTAGCTCTTAGCTATTAGATGCTACTGCCTCCCAGAAGGAATAACATCTTAAGGTTGACAGTTTTAGTTTTGCTTCTGTGGTTTTTTAAAGAAGCTGGACTTTTTGTAACAGCCAATATGTACAGCAGATACAAATGTAATATTGATCTGTTTAGCAGGACTGGGGACCCCAAAGCCTATTTGCTCAGCCAACCCCACTCATCTCCCACAGTGGCCCCCAATGCCCCACCTGAGAACCCTGGAGCTCTAGAATACTCAGATTACAACTCAGTATGCAAGGATGGTATGAGTTACCCTTTCTGAGGTGATTAGTGGACAGTTAATTGAGAACAAATTCAGCATCTGGATGTAAATCAGGGATCCTGGAGACACAGGAAAGATGGGAGTTTACAAACACAGCCACTGTCGACATCCTTGTTTGCTCAGAGTAAGTTCTACTTTGGTGCTGTCTTCGTTGAAGCCTGTCTGGGTTTACCAGGTTCCTCTTCCTTTCTCCCCTGCATTGGCTCGCACCCCTGCTCCCCAAAGCAGAAACGCCTTCTGATTTGCTCCTCTGAGCCTCTCAGCCTCTCAGATAAATGCTGCCTCAGGCCCTGACAGCTGGGGCTTGGCCTTCCTGGAGCATGAATTAGAGCATCTAGTCCCATGGTTTTAAAATTTTGCTCTGTGGAACCTGGAGCTCCTCCAGACCCTTCAGTCACCCAACTGCATGTGTGGGATGAGGGTATAGAGGAAGAATAGGGGAGGTTGGCAGGGACAAGTAACTTATCCATCACAGAAGCAGAGAGTCTGAGAGCCTAAGGAGTTGACAGTTCCAGCTGCTCATTTTTGTTCTTGATACCGACCCTCCTGATACAGGCATTCTCAATCCTCCTCTGCTAAGTGTGGCCTGCTTAATGCTATGACTCTTGGACTCTGAGATGGGCTGTGGAATGTTTCTCCCTGCTTGCCTGAACCTGGTCATCTCTCCTTCTGGAGTCAGGAGAAACTTTCTGCCTTGAGTCTCAACAAATTCTGGAAATAGACACTAGATAACAACTTAGAACACATTTGAGCCCTAGGATTGTCTCTGATCATGCCCTAGCCTTTTCCATCAGCTATCTGCTCAAAGGTCACCTCCTCAGAGAAGCCTTCCTTGACCACCCCATCTAAAGAAGTACTCCCATACCCTGCTTTCTTTTCTTTAGAGCACTTATCATTGCCTGACTTTATATGATTGGTGTATTGATGCTCTGCCTGCTAGAATGTAAGCTCCAGCTCATTATCATTCCCTGAAGGACCTAGAGCATTGCCTAAAATGTAATGGGTGCTCAATAAATATTTGTTAATGAATAGATGGATGGCTGGATGAGTGAACTTAATTCACAGTGAACCACAGACTTATTCACTAGATCTCTTATCACAGGAGGGCATATAGCATGAGCTTGCCAATATTCTGAAATGTGGGGGTGACTCACTGATGAAGTGAATGAAAGAGAGATGGCTATAGGGAGAGACGCTTGACTTAGACAATGATTCTTGCTGTGTGTGAGGGCATTATGGACAAACACCGCCCCACCACCACCACCACACACACTCACACACCCTGGATAGAGTATCAAAACCAGAATCTTTTAAAAAGCATTTTTAACATTACAAATGTAGGGTTCACGTTTGAAAATTATTTATACATTTTTAAAAATTACAAAGAGAAAATGTAGAAAAGAAAGATTGTTTTCATGATACCAAATGTAAAAAGGACACGAGCATTTTGTTTCTTGAAAGGTCGGCATGAACTTACAATGGTTGCGGGCAACACTGGACTGACAGTCCCTTGGGCACCTCTCTCTTGAAAATTCTGTGAGTCTAAAGCTGCACACGTTTCATGGCATGTGATCTGGCTGTACAGCATCTCTTTCCTAAGGAGCGCCTCTCACGAAAGAAAATGCTGCTCAAATTGTTTTCCCCATTATGAAAAAGAAAAAAAAGAAAAACCATGGAAATTACCAAACCACAACTGAGCTGTAGTCAAAGCAGTCTTGAGTGAACATTAACAAAAAGAGGGTGCCATGAAACTAAGGGGAATTTTCCCTTTCCTTCCCCTCCTCCATGCTGATCACATTCCACTTTTCAAGAGATGGCAGCTATCCAACGGGCGCTTAATTTATGCAAATCCACAGCAGCTCATAGGTGGAACCAGCACTGCCAGGGGCCGCCCAAGGCAGACCTCGATGTTCAAATTGAGATTCTGTCCCCTGGATGGCTGTGAAGAATGTACAATACAATCCGGAATGTAATATACAATCTGGGCTGCATTCATTTGTGTCCAAACACACTGCCACGTGAGAGGATTAGACACTGGCAGGCTTAGACTATTTTAAATGACTATTTAAAATGACACAAATACCTGCTCATTGAGAAAAAAATGAGGATATAAATAACCAGGAGGACATAAAAATGGCCAACCACCCAGGGATAGCTACTAATATAATGATATTCCAAACCATTCTCCAAGTATGTATATATACATATTTTTCAAAACAAAGACCTATAATGTACTATTTTATGGCCTGATATTTTTTTCACTTAACAATACATTGTGAAGACCATTCCTTGTCAAGACATGCAGGTCTACATTATTAATGGATGGTTTCCAGTTTTTTGCTGTATAAACATGGTTGCAGTGAACAGACTTGTAATCAAATATGTAATTACTTGCTTAGGATAATTATCTAAACGTCGGATTTCAGGATATATACATTTAAAAATGTATGATATTACCTCTTTCCTGACAACATTCGGTAGTATCACATAATAATTATTATTATTACTAACTACTATTATACAAGCAGCAAGCACTTCTTCAAATTTTACTATATACCAGAAACTGTCCTAAGCATTTTATATGTATTAATGCATTTAATCCTCCCCATTCCAAGTAACAGGTACTATGATGCCCATTTTACAGATGGGAAAACTGAGGTAGAGATGTTGAGTAACTTGACTAAAGTTACACAGCTAACAAGTAGAAAAGTCCAGAATAGTACTCAAAAAGACAGTAGCCTATAATCTTAACCACCACACAGCCTCTGTCAGTTTGATAAAACAATCAATCTAAAGTTTTTAATTTCTAGCCCCCAGCTGGACTTATAGGTATTTCCCAATATTTACCAAATTTTTCTCCCCTGGACATGCCTCACCTTTCACTCATCAAAGCAAGTACCTTATCCAAAAAGTCTGCCACTGACTTTGTACCTGAAAAGACAAAATACCAAATGTAAGGCTGTTGTCATTTTTAAAGAAAAGTGCAATTGAAAATCATTCTGGAAGAAAGCCAGTGCTTCTGCTTTGACATTAGTAACAATGCTAGTCACAGTCCAGAGGAGGAAATGCATTCCTATTTGGACAATGGACCACTTTTTATCAAAAAAGGCCCCCATTTCACGAGTCTCACCTGAACCTCTCAGCTAATTTTATTACCTTTATATTTTATTGAAGTATAGTTAATATACAATATTAGATTGGTTTCAAGTATACAGCATAGTAATTTGATGACCACATTATTAAATGCTCATCCAAACTAGTGTAGTTACTGTCAACATAGAATAATGGTACAGAACTATTGACTATGTTCTCTATGCTGTATCTCCATCCCTGTGATTAATGTATATTATGATTGAGATTTTGTGCCCTTTTACCCCCTTCACCTATTTCACCCACTCACCCCATCTCCTCCCCCATGGTAACCACCAGTCCATTGTCAGAGTCTGTGAGTCTCCTTCTGTTCTGTTTTGTTTATTTTCAGATTCTACATATAAGTGAAATCATACGGTATTTGTCTTTCTCTGCCTGCCTTATTACACTTAGCATAATACCCTCTAGGCCTGTCCATATTGTTGCAAATGGCAAGGTTTCTTTCTTTTTTTATAGCTGAATGATATTCCATTGTATATATGTACTACATCTTCTTTATCCATTCATCTCTTGAAGGGCACTTGGGTTACTTCCATATCTCGGTTATTGTAAATAATGTGTCAATAAAAGAGGAGTCCAGATATCTTTTTGAATCAGGGATTTTTTTTTCTTTGGGTATATACCCAGAAGTGGAATTGCTGGGTTGTATAGTGTTTCTATTTTTAGTTTTTTGAGGAACCTCCATACTGCTTTCCATAGTGGCTCCACCAATTTACATTCCCACCAACAGTGCACAAGGGCTCCCTTTTCACTACATCCTTGCTAACATTTGTTATTTCTTGTCTTTTGGGTAGTAGCCATTCTGGCTGGTGTGAGATTATATCTGATTGTGGTTCTGATTTGCATTTCCCTGATGTTTAGTGATGTGGAGCATCTTTTCATGTGCCTGTTGGCCATCTGTAGGTCGTCTTTGGAAAAATGTCTATTCAGGTCCTCTGCCCGTTTTTTTAAATTGGATTACTTGTTTTGTTTATTTATTTTTTTGCTGTTGAGTTGTATAAGTTCCTTATATATGCTGGATATTAGCCCCTTATAAGATATATCATCTATGAATGTATTTTCCCTTGCAGTAAGTTGCCTTTTTGTTTTGCTGATGGTGTCCTTTACCTCTCAGCTAATTTTGCATTCACTTTTTAATTGTACATGCTTGCAAGCAGATGCTACTGAGAATTCAGAATTGTGGGAGTGATCCTGTTTCCTATAGCTTTTATCCCTAAACATGGAGAGTGTTTCTAGACATTGTTTTCACTTCCTCTTTTACCACTGAAGTTCCTTGAGCTCGAGCTCTGTTCCAAAGGGCAGAGGGGCTAAGCTTGCTTGACCTGGATTTGCATCATGGTTTCACAAACACAAGCCATGTAATCTTGAGTAGGTTACTTAACCTCTCTATGGCTTACATCTATAATATGGGGGCAGGGATGATAAAATAATACCTAATTCATTGACATTTTGTGAGATGAAATGAGAAAATGGGTATAAAACACTTAGAATATGACCTATAATCTATCACTAGAGAGGCAGCATTGCCTATTAAGAATACAATTTTGGAGTCAAACTTCCTAGATTCAAATCTTGGCTCTGATATTTTTTAGTGGTGTGAACTTGGGTGATTATTTACTTATCTTCTCTGTATCTCAATTTCCTCATCTGAAATAACAGTACC
The DNA here is from genome assembly GCF_040802235.1 of Manis javanica. Lineage (NCBI taxonomy): Eukaryota > Metazoa > Chordata > Mammalia > Pholidota > Manidae > Manis > Manis javanica. The sequence goes on along the minus strand of NC_133174.1, from coordinate 101,415,100 downwards.
CACTTCACAGGGTTCCTGTGAAGAATCAATGAGTTAGTTTATGTGAAATGCTTAGAAGAGTAACAAACACAGAGTAAGTGTTGGCTATTAATATTGTTATTATAATTATTCAAGTGCGTAAGGCCTTCCTGAAAGAGGCTTATAAAATGTTAGTGAGGATATGGAGAAACAGGAACCTTCATACATTGGTGATAGGAATGTAAAACAGTGCAGCCTCTGTGGAAAAACAGTTCATGGTTCCTCAATACTTCAAGCATAAAATTACCATGGGACCCAGCAATTCCACCCCTAGGTATATATCAAAATAATTGAAAATAGATGTCCAGACAAAAACTTGTACACAAATGTTCCCAATAGTATTATTCACAATAGGTGGAAAAAACCCAAATGTCCATCAGCTGATGAGTGGATACATAAAAAGTGGTATTTTATTTGGCTGTAAAACAGAATGAAGTACTGATACATGTTACAACATGGATAAACCTTGAAAATATTATGCTAAGTAAAAGAAACCAGTCACCAAGTAACATATATAACATGATTCCATTTATGTGAAATGTCCAGAATAGGCAAATCCATAGAGACAGAAAGTAGATTCATACTCTTCTGGGACTGGAGCACAGAGAGAAGAACGGTGGGAATGGGGAGTGACTGCTAATGTTTATGTGGTTTCTTTTTGAGGTGATGAAAGTGTTCTAAAATCAGATTGTGGTGGTGGCTGTGCAACTCTGAAATATACTGAAAATCATTGAATTATATACTTAAATGGGTGAATTTTATGGCATATATATTACACCTCAATAAAGTTGGGTTTTTTAGAGGCTCACTATACATGAAGAGGGTTAAGTTCCTCTCATGACATTTTGAACTCACTTTTGGTTAAATCTGATGGGGTCTTTTTGGTGTCCTAACAAGAGAATGATCAGATCCAAGCTTGGTCCCTCTTCTGACCAATGTTAACCAGATCTTACAACGGGACTCCAGGATCTTTGTAATCAAGTCATCTGTTTTGAATCTTACTGCAGCCATAGGGATGCTCATTGTGCTGTGGTCTACCTTATTCAGGATAATTTCATGCTGTAAATGAACCATGATGGAAAGCAAAGCCTTATCTATCTTGTTTCCCATTATATCCACAATACCTATCTGGCACATAGTATGTGCTCAATAATTATATAATGAATGACTAAATTGATGGATGAATAAACAGGCAGCATTATTTGTGGAATGACTTTGAAACCAGAAGGACTTGGATTCAAATCTCATCTCCACTAGTCACTAGACATGCAATATCAAGCACATCATTTAAATTCTCTCAAACTCAATTTCTTGTAAAATAGGGGAAATAACATCTCCTTCATAGACAGTAAGTTTTAATGGAGATAATATATGCTATGTGATAACTCAAATGTTAATTTCTATCCCTTTTCTTTCACCAGTTGGAAAAACTCCAAGGCACTGAAGTATTCTCTACTGATAAATAGCTTTGTGTTAAGTCCTGTTGTAGCAATAACATGAGCATTGACACTTTCCTAAGCAAAACTTTAATGTCATGTGATATCTGCCCTCAATCATAGAAGCTGGCAGGGAAATCTGAACCCATAAAATGCCAGAACTGGGAGGGCTGTTAGTAAGAGATCATCTAGTCCAAGTCTATCCTTGATAGAGAATCCTCAAATGCCACAACATTAGTGGTCCATTTGGAGACTCTAGCTCAACAAAAAGAATGGGCAAAGAAATAGCTGGCAAGGTGGATGGAGACATCTGGGGGACTGGAAGTGAGAAATTCCAGGAATGATTCATTGTCCTCACCCCTGAAAAAGTCCCCTATGATATCTGACATCTTAATCACCATGTGTATTTATGCAGGGTGAGACAAAGTTCACTGTACAAAAGAGAACCACCAGAGGAACAGGTGTTGATCTTCAATCTTCTAAATATATTAGTCAAAGCAGAATGTCCACAGTAGGAAAAAACAGTCAGCATATCTATACAGGAGCCTCCTTACACTTCAATTCTAAGGGCCAAATTTTAGTTTCTTCATTAAATTTTAGCCTTTACTTTCATAAGAAGTAAATGTCTGAACTGAGCACACTGGTGTCCAGTGAAATGTAGTATATAATAAAAATCGGCAAATAATGTCTTTATTTATTAAGGTCCTGAATCAACAACCAAACTGTTAGCTAAAGAAGGAAATAATTGGCTCATTTGGAAAGTAAGCAAAGGATAATTGATTTGTCAACTTTCTCCCATATTTGATAACTTCAAGTGTGACAGATATGTTACTTCATATGGAGAAGCAGGACACAGATTCAGTCTTTATTTATTAAATGCATAGGGGCATCAAGGGTAATTAATATTGGAAACCTGAGAGGAAAAACAACATGGGAGGCAGTAGAGCCTAGTGGTTAAGAGAGCAGGCTTCTTTTGCAGTAAAGATCAAAGCCTAGGTTGATGTAGGAAGTAATGCAACATCCCACCAATACATATAAACAAATACACACACCACAAACACACATCCAGATATGCAGAAATGCCAGATTTTAAAGTATAACAGTATATTTGATCTTTAAAGGAAAAAAAGGAAATATCCAGATGTCAGAAACAAAGAAAACGCTCAAAGTGGTGAGCAAGAATTGAAGACTTGAGGATCAAAGGAAGTGAACTAGATATAGTTCTTAGGATCTGGAATTTTAACACTCAAAAGAGGACAGGAGTCAGGGCTGCAAGTTCTGTGTATGGCAGAGAGTTAGAACTGGTGTACCTGGGGAAGGTGAAAACAGGGAAATAGAAAAGTTTCTTCTTTGAAAAAATCTAATCCCTGGCCTAAGGACAGTAGTTACGTGATCCCTTCTGCAAGTCGTAGGTGGATACAAAGTCAACCTGAAAAAATCAATACACCTAAACAATATGACATGAAAAGAGAAAGAAGCAAATTCATTGTAACCAGAAAATATAAAACAGTATGTCAATAATCACAACAACTATTAATGGATTAGAAACATCTATTTGCAGATGGAGACATTCAATTTAGATACTGATAATTCAGCTATGTACTGTCTATAAGGAACATACCTAAAGTATTATGAATCAAAGAAGGTAAAAAGAAGAACAGGGGGATGGAAAAAGACAGAACAGGCAAAATGGAATTTAAGATAAAAAGCATTAGCAAAAACAGAGACACATCACTTAATGATTAACAAATAGCTATCCATCAAAAAGAATAATTTCTTTGCATCTAAAAACACAGCTCCAGGGACTCTCTTGTCCCCTCCTGGCGTGAGCCGGGAGCTCTGTCCTTTCACTGTATCTCTAAATAAAAGCCTGTACCTTGCTCTCCTAAAAAAAAAAAAACACAGCTCCAAAATGTATAAAGTGAAAGTAGACAGAATTAAATGAGGAATAACCAAATATGTAATCACGGTAAGAGATTTTAATGTATCTCATTCAGGATTTGAGAAAGTAGACTAGGGATACATAAGATTTGAATAAAACAAAAAATTTGTGTCTATAACATAAGGCTACATACTGTATGATTCTAATTATATGACACCCTGGAAAAAGCAAAACTATAGAGACAGTAAAAAGACCAGTAGTTGCCAGGGGATTGAGGAAAAGGAAGAATGACTAAGTGGAGCATGGGGGGTTTTTAGGGCAGGGAAATGATACTGTATAATACTGTAATGGTGGATACTTGTCATTATGCATTTGTTCAAACCCATAGAACCTGCAACACCAAGAGGGAACCCTAATGTAAACTATGGACTTTGAGTGATAATAATGTGTCAATGTTGGTTCTTTGTAACAAAGTTACTGCTCTGCTGCAAGATGTTGATGTTGGGGGAGGCTGTGTACATTGGCAGGAGGGAATCTATGGGGGCTCCCCATATGTTCTGCTCAATTTTGCTGTAAACCTAAAACTTCTGTAAAAAATAAAATATGTGTTAAAAAAAACCTGCATTTACCAAATGAAAAATAAATATTTTTTAAACACACATGGAAAACTTGCAAAAATTAGACATACTCTAGGCCACAAAATTCTCATATACAAAAATGTGAATATCATAACTCATGCTTCAACCATAATGCAATAAAATGAGAAACCAGTAACCAAAGAAGCCCCTAAAAATCTATAGACTTTGGGAAAACTGGACAGCCACATGCAAAAAAATGAAACTGGACCACTGTCTTATACCACACACAAAAATAAACTTGAAATTAACTATAGACTTAAAGTAAGTACTGAACCCATACAACTCTTAAAGAAAACATAGGCAGTAGACTCTTGGACATCAGCATTAGCCATTCTTTTTTCTGGATATGTCTCCCCAGGCAAGGGAAACAAAAGCAAAAATAAACAAGTGGGACTACATAAAACTAAAAAGCTTCTGCACAGCAAAGGAAACCATCAACAAAACAAAAAGACAGTCTACTGAATGGGAAAATATATTTGTAAATGGCATATCTGACAAGGGGTTAATGTCCAAAGTATATAAAGAATTCATACAGCTCAACAACCAAAGAAACAAATTATCTGATTAAAAAATAGTCAGAGGACCTGAGTAAACATTTTTCTAAAGAAGACACACAGATGGCCAGCAGGCCCATGAAAAGATGCTCCACATCACTAATTATCACAGAAATGCAAATCAAAACCACAAAGAGATGTCACTTCACACCAGTCAGAATGGCCAGTATCAAAAAGATAAGAAATAACAAGTGTTAGCAAGGATGTGCAAAAAAGAGAACCCTTGTGCACTGCTGGTGGGAATATAAATTGGTGGATCCACTGTGGAAAGCACTATGGAGGTTCCTCAAAAAACTAAAAATAGAAATACCATACAACCCAGCAATTTCACTTCTGGGTATATACCCAAAGAAAACAAAATCCCTGATTCAAAAAGATATGACGCCTCTTTTATTGCCACATTATTTACAATAACCAAGATATGGAAGCAACCCAAGTGCCCTTCAAGAGATGAATGGATAAAGAAGATGTAGTACATATATACAATGGAATATCATTCAGCTATAAAAAAGAAAGAAATCTTGCCATTTGCAACAACATGGACAGACCTAGAGGTTATTATGCTAAGTGTAATAAGGCAGGCAGAGAAAAACAAATACCATATGATTTCACTTACATGTGGAATCTAAAAAATAAAACAAAACAGAAATAGAGTTACAAAAACAGAGAACAAACTGGTGGTTGCTATATAGGGGTGGGGAGAGGGGAGATGGGCAAAATTGGTGAAGGAGATGAAGAGGTACAAACTTCTAATTAAAAAATAAATAAGTCATAGGGATGGAAAGTACAACATAAGGAATATAATCAACAATATTGTAGTAAAACTTTGGTGACAGATGGTAACTACAGTTATCGTGGAGCACATTTAATAATGTACATAATTGTCAAATCACTGTGTTGTGCACCTAAAACCAATATAATATTGTATGTCAGTGTTATTTCAATAAAAAAGTTTAAATTCTAAAACAAGCAATAGACTTTAAAAATATAAATATGCACGTCTAAATATTCATAGGCTAGAGAATAAATGTTAATGGAAATTATCAAATATTTAGAGCTGACTGATGAAAGAAGTGCCACATATCAGAAGCTATGACATATAGCTTATTAGTGGTAGGCCAGAGCCACTTTATACCAGCTTCCAAAATCTGTTTTCAAATATTCAGGAATTTTGCCAGCCAGTTGTTAAAGAGCTTGAAATCAGCTATGGTGAGAGCATTTATACTATGACAATTGGCAAAAGCTGTAATTCACGGCTTCTTATTTCTTTTTCCTTTCCTCTTTCCAAAGAGTCTTTATTAGCACCCTACTGGCTAAAGTGGTACTTAGAAGGAACTATAAAGGTATAAAGACATTTATTACAAACAGGAAATACTGAAAATTAATAAGTGAAATGTTTAACTCAAAAAGGTAGAAGAATAAGAGAATAAAGCAGTGATGTGCTGGTAAGTGGTCAGCAACCATATTTTTGAGTGTAGTTCCACTATGAATGTTGGTTGACACTTTCATTTATGTTAATGAGTAAGGTGCAGGTGAAACAATGAAAACTTATGTAGAAACTTCACTCACTTGTCAATGATATGAATGACATACTTGCTGGTTCAGAAAACTGTTGTTGCAGATTGGAAGATTGTTCCTTAATTTTTGTGCTATTCAAAATGCAATAGCTACAGATATAGCACACCTTTAAATACAACCTGTATTATTAATATTTTCTTAATCACATTAAGTGTAGACAATCACCAAAACAATAAATCAAGCCCTGTACAGCATGTACAGTTTTCTGTGGAATTAATACTCTAACCATGGCCAATTTCAAGCAGCCACTGTGACATCATTGGGCAAAGATGCACATGCACAGTAGGGCACCATTATACAGCATTTCCTCCATGCACATACAGCAGAAGTAAATAACCTCAAATACACAAATAATCATTAAATGTAAGAAGCTAATTAAGACCTGGCAGATTCTGAAAATTTATTAACTTTGAGTTCAAATAATTTATATAATTGTACTTTATATAATTTAATTTTTAATAATGGCTGTTTTTAACAACCAGATGGCATATTTTCTGAAAATGTAACTATTGGTTCCCCTTACCCATATGAGCTAGCTCCAGCATACCACTGGTAAACCCAAAGAATGTAGAAGGAAAGAAATAACAAAGGTGTGTAAGTCTTGTTAATAACAGAAGCCTAATTGAAACTAAGAGCTCTTTCAGACAAAGGTCAAATCAACTACAATAAAGATTATAGAGCAGGGGTTGACAAACTATATCATTTGTATATAATAATAGACAATGCATACTAATACAAAGTCAAGCAACAAACAGGAAAAGGAATTTGCATCATATGTAATAAACAAAGAATTAATATCCATAATACAAAAAGAACTTCTGATCCACAAGAAAAATACAAGCATCTCAAAAGGAAAAATGTTGGACAATAAGTTCACTTCAGAGGAAATCTGATTGGCAAGAAGAAGGAGGAAGAAAGGGGGAGGGAGAGATTCAAATTTATTTATAACAGGTAAAATAAACTTTTAAGAAGCAAAAAGTGGATACCGTTTGACACCCATCAGATTGGCAAAATTTAAAAATCTAATAATGTAAAAAGGATGGGAATGTAAGGTAGTATATAGCCACTTTGAAGTACAATTTAGTATTTTCTAGTAAACTTTTAAAATATGCATGCCACAGAAATCAGCAAATCCACTTTTGCATATACACCCTAGAGAAACTCGTGTACTAATGCGCTAGAAGAAATATAAAAGGATGTTTACTTCAGCATCCTTTTTAATAGTGAAAAATAAGGGAAAAAACTTCTGTATATTGATATAGAAGTGCACATATACATTGTGGTGAATTCATATGATGATGAATAAGTTAGATCTGTGTGTATCAACATGTACAGATCTCAAAAACGTAATGATGGATGAAGCAAACAATACCACTATTATATCATATATTTTTTAAAAATGTATCTATGAGGCGGAGCCAAGATGGCAGTGTGAGTAGAGCAGTGGAAATCTCCTCCCAAAACCACATATATTTTTGAAAATACAACAAATACAACTCTCCCTAAAAGAGAGACCAGAAGACACAGGACAACAGCCAGACTACATCCACACCTGCGAGAACCCAGCACCTAGCAAAGGGGGTAAGATATGCAAGCCGCGGCCTGGAGGGACCCGAGCACCCCTCACCCCAGCTCCCAGTGGGAGGAGAGGAATCAGAGCGGGAAGGGAGAGGGAGCCCAGGACTGCTAAATAGCCAGCCCTAGCCATCCGCACCAGAGTGCAGACACAGTGCATGCATGGGGTGCTGGAAACTAGGGAAACAGGACAGTAAGACCTGTGAGTGGGTCCCTGCAGTCGGTGCTTCAGGGACAAAGAAAAGCGAGTGCTTTTTGAAAGTCTTAAAGGGACAGGGACACCACAGCTGGATGGAAGTGTCTCGGGACACTTAGCCCAGCAGCTGGCAATCCAGGGAACTCTGGGCACCCTAACCTCCTGTGCAGCAGGGTGGCTCGGAGGCCCCTCACAGAAATAAACAGCCTCCCAGCCGTTTCCCCTCCGACCGGGCTCCACCATATCAGAGCAGCAGCCCGAGGCAGGCCACGCGCACAGCAACTGCGGAGCTAAACTCCATAGCATCCTGTCAAGAAAGAGAGGCCCCATCTGTGTGCAGCTGCCCAGCAAAGCCACTAGAGGTCGCTGTTCTCCCAGGAGAAGAAGGCCACAAATCAACAAGAAGGGACGTTCTCCCAGCCATCACTCGCCCCAGCTCCGCAAACTATCTCTATTGCCATGAAAAGGCAGAATCTGAGACAGACAAAAATCACAAGTCAACACCTGAGAAGGAGATAGACCTAACCAGTCTTCCTGAAAAAGAATTCAAAATAAAAATCATAAACATGCTGATGGAGATGCAGAGAAATATACAAGAGCTAAGGGATGACATCCGGAGGGAGATTACAGAAGTGAAACAATCTCTGGAAGCATCTATAAGCAGAATGGATAAGATGCAAGAGGCCATTGATGGAATAGAAACCAGAAAACAGGAATGCATAGAAGCTGATGCAGAGAGAGATAAAAGGGTCTCCAGGAATGAAACAATATTAAGAGAACTGTGTGACCAATCCAAAAGGAACAATATCACATTATAAGGGTAACAGAAGAAGAAGAGGGAGAAGAAGAAGGGATAGAAAGTGTCTTTGAAGAAATAATTGCTGAGAACTTCCCCAAACTGGGGGAGGAAATAGTTGCACAGACTACAGAAGTACACAGAACTCCCAACAGAAAGGACCCAAGGAGGATAACACCAAGACACATAATAATAAAAATGGCAAAGATCAAGGACAAGGACAGAGTACTAAAGGCAGCCAGAGAAAGAAAAAAGGTCACTCACAAAGGAAAACCCATCAGGCTATCATCAGACTTCTCAACAGAAACCTTACAGGCCAGAAGAGAATGGCATGATATATTTAATGCAATGAAACAGAAGGGCTTTGAACCAAGGACACCGTATACAGCAAGATTATCATTTAAATATGAAGGAGGGATTAAACAATTCCCAGACAAGCAAAACTTGAGGGAATTTGCCTTCCACAAACCACCTCTACAGGGTATTTTAGAGGGACTGCTCTAGATGGGAGCACTCTTAAAAAGAGCACAGAACAAAACACCCAACATATGAAGAATGGAGGAGGAGGAATAAAAGGGAGGGAAATAATCATCAAGCTGCATTTATAACAGCTCAATAAGTGAGTTAAGTTAGACAGTAAGGTAGTAAAGAAGCTAACCTTGAAACTTTGGTAACCACGAATCTAAAGCCTGCAATGGCAATAAGTACATATCTTTCAATAATCACCCTAAATGTAAATGGACTGAATGCACCAATCAAAAGACAAAGAGTAATAGAATGGATAAAAAAGCAAGACCCATCTATATGCTGCTTACAAGAGACTCACCTCAAACCCAAAGACATGCACAGATTAAAAGTCAAGGGATGGAAAAAAGATATTTCATGCAAACAATGGGGAGAAAAAAGCAGGCATTGCAATACTAGTATTCAGACAAAATAGACTTCAAAACAAAGAAAGTAACAAGAGATAAAGAAGGACACAACATAAATAAAGGACTCAGTCCAAAAAGAGGATATAACCATTATAAACATATATGCACCCAATACAGGAGCATCAATATATGTGAAACAAATACTAACAGAATTAAAGGAGGAAATAGAATGCAATGCATTCATTTTGGGAGACTTTAACACACCACTCACTCCAAAGAAGAGATCCACCAGACAGAAAATAAGTAAGGACACAGAGGCATTGAACAACACACTAGAACAGATGGACCTAATAGACATCTATAGAACTCTACATCCAAAAGCAACAGGATACACATTCTTCTCAAGTGCACATGGAACATTCTCTGGAATAGACCACATACTAGGCCACAAAAAGAGCCGCAGTAAATTCAAAAAGATTGAAATCCTACCAACCAACTTTTCAGACCACAAAGGTATAAAACTAGAAATAAATTGTACAAAGAAAGCAAAAAGGCTCACAAACACATGGAGGCTTAACAACATAATCAATGGATCAATGACCAAATTAAAATGGAGATCCAGCAATATATGGAAAAAAATGACAACAACAACACAAAGCCCCAACTTCTGTGGGACGCAGCAAAAGCAGTCTTAAGAGGAAAGTATATAGCAATCCAGGCATATTTAAAGAAGGAAGAACAATCCCAAATGAATAGTCTAATGTCACAATTATCGAAATTGGAAAAAGAAGAACAAAAGAGGCCTAAAGTCAGCAGATGGAGGGACATAATAAAGATCGGAGAAGAAATAAATAAAATTGAGAAGAATAAAACAATAGAAAAAATCAATGAAACCAAGAGCTGGTTCTTTGAGAAAATAAACAAAATAGATAAGCCTCTAGCCAGACTTATTAAGAGAAAAAGAGAGTCAACACACATCATCAGAAGCAGAAACGAGAAAGGAAAAATCACGATGGACCCCACAGAAATACAAAAATTATAAGAGAATACTATGAAAACCTGTACGCTAACAAGCTGGAAAACCTAGGAGAAATGGACAACTTCCTAGAAAAATGCAACCTTCCAAGACTGACCCAGAAAGAAACAGAAAATCTAAACAGACCAATTATCAGCAATGAAATTGAAGCGGTAATCAAAAAACTACCCAAGAACAAAAGCCCCGGGCCAGATGGATTTACTTCGGAATTTTATCAGACATACAGAGAAGACATAATACCCATTCTCCTTAAAGTTTTCCAAAAAATAGAAGAGGAGGGAATACTCCCAAACTCATTCTATGAAGCCAACATCACCCTTATATCAAAACCAGGCAAAGACCCCACCAAAAAGAAAACTACAGACCAACATCCCTGATGAACATAGATGCAAAAATACTCAACAAAATATTAGCAAACTGAATTCAAAAATACATCAAAAGGATCATACACCATGAACAAGTGGGATTCATCCCAGAGATGCAAGGATGGTACAACATTCGAAAATCCATCAACATCATCCACCACATCAACAAAGAGAAGGACAAAAACCACATGATCATCTCCATAGATGCTGAAAAAGCATTCGACAGAATTCAACATCCATTCATGATAAAAACTCTCAACAAAATGGGCATAGAGGGCAAGTACCTCAACATAATAAAGGCCATATATGATAAACCCACACCTAACATCATACTAAACAGCGAGAGGCTGAAAGCTTTTCCTCTGAGATCGGGAACAAGACAGGGATGCCCACTCTCCCCACTGTTATTCAACATAGTACTGGAGGTCCTAGCCATGGCAATTAGCAAAAACAAAGAAATACAAAGAATCTATATTGGTAAAGAAGAAGTCAAACCATCACTAGTTGCAGATGACATGATATTGTACATAAAAAACTCTAAAGACTCCACTCCAAAACTACTAGAACTAATGTCAGAATTCAGCAAAGTTGCAGGATACAAAATTAACACACAGAAATCTGTGGCTTTCCTATACACCAACAATGAACTAATAGAAAATGAAATCAGGAAAACAATTCCATTCACAATAGCATCAAAAAGAATAAAATACCTAGGAATAACCTAACCAAGGAAGTGAAAGACCTATACCCTGAAAACTATAAGACACTCTTAAGAGAAATTAAAGAGGACACTAACAGATGGAAACTCATCCCATGCTCCTGGCTAGGAAGAATTAATATCATCAAAATGGCCATCCTGCCCAAAGCAATATACAGATTCGAGGCAATTACTATCAAATTATCAATAGCATTCTTCAGTGAACTGGAACAAATAGTTTAAAAATTCATATGGAAACAGCAAATACCCTGAATAGCCAAAGCAATCCTGAGAAGGAAGAATAAAGTGGGGGGGATCTCCTTCCCCAACTTCAAGCTCTAATACAAAGCCATAGTAATCAAGACAATTTGGTACTGGCACAAGAACAGAGCCACAGACCAGTGGAACAGAATAGAGACTCCAGACATTAACCCAAACATATATGGCCAATTAATATACAATAAAGGAGCCATGGACATACAATGGGGAAATGACAGTCTCTTCAACAGATGGTGCTGGCAAAACCAGACAGCTACATGTAAGATAATGAAACTGGATCACTGTCTAACCCCATACACGAAAGTAAATTCGAAATGGATCAAAGACCTGAATGTAACCCATGAAACCATAAAACTCTTAGAAAAAAACATAGGCAAAAATTTCGTGGACATAAACATGAGTGACTTCTTCATGAACATATCTCCCCGGGCAAGGGAAACAAAAGCAAAAATGAACAAGTGGGACAATATCAAGCTACAAAGCTTCTGTACAGCAAAGTACACCATCAATAGAACAAAAAGGTATCCTACAGTATGGGAGAATATATTCATAAATGACAGATCGATAAAGGGCTGACATCCAAAATATATAAAGAGCTCACACACTTCAACAAACAAAAAGCAAATAATCCAATTAAAAAATGGGCAGAGGAGTTGAAAAGACAGTTCTCCAAAGAAGAAATTCAGATGGCCAACAGACACATGAAAAGATGCTCCACATCGCTTGTCATCAGAGAAATGCAAATTAAAACCAAAATGAGATATCGCCTCACACCAGTAAGGATCACCATCATCAAAAAGACAATCAACAACAAATGTTGGTGAGGTTGTGGAGAAAGGGGAACCCTCCTACACTGCTGGTGGGAATGTAAATTAGTTCAACCATTATGGAAAGCAGAATGGAGGTTCCTCAAAATGCTCAAAATAGAAATACCATTTGACCCAGGAATTCCACTCCGAGGAATTTACCCTAAGAATGCAGCACTCCAGTTTGAAAAAGACAGATGCACCCCTATGTTTATTGCAGCACTATTTACAATAGCCAAGATATGGAAGCAACCTAAGTGTCCATCAGTAGATGAATGGATAAAGAAGATTTGGTACATATACACAATGGAATATTACGCAGCCATAAGAAAAAACAGATCCTACCATTTGCAACAACATGGATGGAGCTAGAGGGTATTATGCTCAGTGAAATAAGCCAGGCAGAGAAAGACAAGTACCAAATGATTTCACTCATATGTGGAGTATAAGAACAAAGGAAAACTGAAGGAACAAAACAGCAGCAGAATCACAGAACCCAAGAATGGACTAATAGTTACCAAAGGGAAAGAGACTGGGGAGGATGGGTGGGAAGGGAGGGACAAGAGCCGGGAAAAAGGAAGGGGGCATTACGATTAGCATGCATAGTGTGTGGAGGGCACAGGGAGGGCTGTACAACACAGAGAAGACAAGTAGTGATTTTACAGCATCTTACAAAACTGATGAACAGTGACTGTGAAGGGGTATGTGGGGGGGAGGACTTGGTGAAGTGGGGAGCCTAGTAAACATAATGTTCTTCATGTAATTGTAGATTAATGATACCAAATTTTTAAAAAATGTATCTATTAACATACAGTTCACCAACATAAAACCAATCATGTCAAAGTGTACAATTCAATGGCATTTAGTATATTCTCGATGTGAAATTCTGTCATTCTAGATCCAAAACATTTTAATAACCCTAAAGGGAACCCCATATCCATCAAGCAGTCACTCCCCATTCCTTCCTGCCAACAGACACTGAAAGCTACTGATTGACTTTCTATTCTGGACATTTCATATAAATCGAATCATACAATATATGACCTTTCATGTATGGCTTCTTTCATTTAGCATAATGTTTATGAGGTTCATCCAAGTTATAGCATGTAGCAGTATTTCATTCCTTTTTATGGATGAATAACATAGCATTGTACAGATACACCACTTTTGCTCATCCATTCATTGGTTGATGGTCATTTAGGTTGCTTCCATCTTTGGGCCATTTAAAATAGTGCTGCTATGGACACCTGTTTTCAATTCTTTTGAATCTATACATAGAAGTGGAATTTCTGGATCATGTGGTAACTACGTGTGGACTTTGTAAGGGAACCAAACTGACTTTTACATGACTGTACCATTTTATGTTGACACCAGGAACGTATCAAGGTTTCACTTGCTAACACTTGTTATCCTCCCCTGCCCCTTTTGGTTTTACTTATTATAGAATTCCTAGTAGGTGTCAAGAGATACCTTATTGTGGTTTTAACTTGTATTTTCCCAATGACTAATGATAGTAATGATTTGTGGCCATTTGAGAAATGTCTATTCAATTTCTTTACCCATTTTTTAATGAAGTTGTCTGTCTTTTTGTTGCTCAGTTGCAGTTCTTTATATACTCTGGATATCAAGTCCTTTCAGATATATGATTTCCAAATATTTTCCAGCATTCTATAGATTGTCTTTTCTTGATAATGTCCTTTGATGTACAAAAGTTTTTAATTTTGTGAAGTAAAAGTTATCTATTTTTTTTACTTGTGCTTTTGATACCATATCTAAGAATCTATTGCTAAATCCAAGGTCATGAAAGTTTGTTTCTGTTTCTCTCTAAGATTTTAATAGTCTTGGCTCTTCTATTTATGTTGCTATTTTGAGTCAGTTTTTGTATATATACATATATATATGATATATATAATATATATTTTGTACATATATGTTGCAGGGTAGGGATCCCAGTTATTCCAGCATCATTTGTTGAAGATACTGTTCCTTTCCCATTGGGTAGATTTGGCACCCTTGTCAAAAATCAATTAGCCATAGATGTATGAGTTTATTTCGGGATTCCAAACTTTAGTCCACTAGTTTATATGCCTACCATATGCCAGTATCACATTGTACTTTGATTATGAGAGCTTTGTAGTAAGTTTTGAAATCAGAAAATGCGAATCTTCCAACTTTGTTCTACTTTTTCAGGGTTATTTTGGTTGTTTCTGGCCACTTAAAATTCTATTTGAATTTGAGGATCGGCTTTTCCACTTCTACAAAGAAGACTGTTGGTCTTTTGGCAGGATTGTGTTGAATCTGTAGATAGCTTTGGATAGTACTGACATCTTAACAATAGTAAGTCTTCCTATCCATGATCATAAGAGGTCTTTCCATTTGTTTAGGCCATCTGTAATTTAATTCATCTATGTTTTGTAGTTTTCAATGTACAAGTACTTCACTTCCTTGGTTAAACTTATTATTAGATATATTATTCTATTCGATGCTACTGTAAAAGGAATTGTTTTCTTAATTTCATTTTTGGATTTTTAATTGCTAGTATATAGAAATACAACTGATTTTTGTGTGTTAAGATTGTATCCTGCAACTTTTCTGAATTTCTTTATTATTTGTAAGAGGTATTTTATGTATATGTGAATTCTTTAGAATTTCTTTATGTATAAGATCACATAATCTTTCAATAGAGGTCATTTTACTTCTTCCTTTCCAGCCTGGGTATTTTTTTTCTTTTTCTTTTCTAGTTGATTTGTATAGAACTTCCAGCACTGTGCTGAATTGAAATGGTTAAAGCAATTACCCTTCTTTTGTTCCTGATCATAAGGGGGAAGCTTTCATTTTTCCACTATTAAGTATAATGTTAGCTATGCAATTTTCACAAATGCCCTTCATCAGATTGAAGAAGTTTCCTTCTATTCCTAGTTTTCAGTGTTCTTACAATGAAAGTGTTTTGGATTTTGTGAAACACTTTTTTGTAACAATTGAGATGCTCATTTGTGTTTTTTCCCTTTCATTCTATTAATATGATGTATTAACCAATTTTTAATATGTTGAACTGATCTTAATGCTCCTAGGATGTTTATGTTTATCCATTTGTTAATGATGAACAGTCCTCTTAATATGATGCTAGGTACCCATGGGACATCCAAATGAAGAGATTCAGTAGGCATTTAGATATATACATAGGATGTTCTAGAAAGAGATTTGGGTTGGAGATGCAGAGATAGTAGCTGAAATAATGGAAATGGGTGAGATTGCTCAGGGATAGTGTGTAGAATAAGAATACGTGAGAAGACAGAGCTCCTATTGATGAATACCAACTTTTCTTGACTAAGCAGAAGTGGAGTACCCAGCAAAAGTGTTCAAGGAGGAACTAGAGAAATATGATGAGCACGAGAAGTGTCCAAGAAGCCGGGAAGAGGATATTTCAAGGAGGGATGGGTTAACTGTGAAATGCTGAAGACTGAGAGATCAAGTAATATAAGGACTGACAAGGGCCCATGGAATATTTATTGAATGCCTAGTTTTCATTTGCAACTTTCTGGACAAAAAAGATTGAAAATATCAAACCTGAAAGCTCGAAAAGGCTCTGACAGTGCCTTGTTTTCTACCCACCTGGTCGCTAATACACCTTCCCCAAGTTTGCCAATTACTATGTTTGCTCCAGCAGCTTGGTTTCCCTCTTGCCCCTGAGCTGCCCAGACACGGAAATCATCTGGCTACTTTTTGGAACACTTGTAATCAATTCAAGCAAAATTTTTTAAAAATCAAAAGCTTAGCTCCCTAATGGAACTGACCATATAGGCCTCCCCAGGGTGCAGAGGTTTATGTGCTATGCCTGGACTACGTTAAAAAAATTAAAGCTGGGTTTGTAACAAAAGAGCCAAAGTGTCAAGTCACTAAAAGCAGAAAATTCCACTTGTAACACAGATGCCTACTCTCACACTGGTTTATGATGAGAGAAAGTGAAGATTTATAATATGCTTTCCATAATGTCCTGACAGCCATTGAGCTGAGACTTCTGGAGGCCAGCGCAGAGGTTCTACTTCATTATCCAGGGAAAGAGGTCAAAGGGAGAGAGTGCTTAGTCACAGAATATGCTTTGTCTTTAAGATGGCCAGCTCTCACACCTGGAGTTCTTGAGCTCTGTGACTTGGACTTTTTCAATATTTATGGCAGAATTGAAACAGAAGTAAGTTGGCCCCTCAGCCAGAGCTCAACAATTTTCATATAGCAACTGCGGATAAATTTCCAATCACACTTCTGGCATTGTTGGTCATTATACAAGCTAGGATAAGCTAGGCTATGCTGCAGTAAGAAGCAATCTCAAAATTTTACTGCCTTACACTAAACATTTATTTCTCGCTCATACTGCATGTCTAAAATAGGTTGGTGGGGATAGGCAGTGGGGAGGGTTCTACTCATAAGTAGATCTTAGTTGTCCTCAGTGTGGGATCCTAGATGATAGAGAAAGAGCCATGTGGGATGTTGCCAGTCAACACATTATATGGGAAAGGGAATGTAGCAAAGCAAGCACTGGTTCCTCAAGCTTCCACCTAGAAGTGACACATGCCACTTTTGTTCATATTTCATTGGCCAAATTCATATCTCTGAACCTGATTTTAAAGCCATGGGGAAGTATAATCCTTCTGCAAGTAAAGACAGTGCTGGGAGGGGCACCAATATAACATAATAATATAACAGTCTACCAGTGAATAACACATAATAAATATGTGTTAAACCTTGACTAGATTTTATTACTCTCTGAACATGTAGCTATAGGTAGCTGTCATGAAATTAGCCGCTGTCCCTTAACTGGCCACTGGGCCTCAGAAACCACCAAGATTCATTCCATGGGGTTAAATTATGGCACTACCAGAGGTCATTGGCTGTTAAAGAGCAAATATCTGGGGTGGGACAGCACAATAACCTATATGAAATTAATACAGTGTTCAAATTAGTTGTGCTACAGTGAGCTGTTGTCACTGGAAGCAGGGAGCAAAGCAGCCATGAGAATTTCATTTAATACCTGCTATATCTCAAGCACTATGCTAGACTCTTTCACATACCATATCTCACTTTCTCCCAGTGTCAATTTCAGTTTAATGATAAGCAAATGGTCATGGCTGCCCATGGTCATGCAGATAGCCCAGCATATCATAATGAGTTCTAGGGGAAGGTCCAGCACTTAGGGTGCCTCCTGGAGAGGACAATTAAGGGGAACAGCAGCAGTGCACCAGATGTGCTGGGGGTGAAGGGATGGTTCACACCCCATTAAGCAGAAAAAATCTTCCCACAGAGGAAATCCCAAGTAGGTTTGTCTTACTTCATAGTTCTGCCCAGAGCAACTCTTAGTCTGTACCTGGAATTGGGTGGTGTTCTTTTATTTTATTTATTTATTTATTTATTTTTCAATCTGGATACCTTTTATTTCTTTTCCTTTTCTTTTTTTTTTTTTGAGAGGGCATATCTCATATTTATTGATCATATGGTTGTTAACAACAATACAATTCTGTATAGGGGACTCAATGCACAATCATTAATCAACCCCAAGCCTAATTCTCAACAGTCTCCAATCTTCTGAAACATAAAGAACAAGTTCTTACATGGTGAACAAGTTCTTACATAGTGAATTAGTTCTTACATAGTGAACAGTGCAAGGGCAGTCATCACAGAAACTTTCGGTTTTGATCACGCATCATGAACTATATGGGTGGTGTTCTTTTAGATGAGAGGGAAAGACAGTCAGGTTCCCCAGGGCCATCTCCAGGGAGCTGGCGAAGTTTCTTCTAGAAGACACCTGTAAGTGGAATCTGGCCTGCCAATTAATCAGCCTTCTGCCAATGGCTACTGGCACCCCTGTTCAATTATGGATTTATTGAATTATGAAACCTGACAGAATGAATTACATTGGCTGACTTTTAGCTCTATTTGCTGAATAGTGGATAGCTCACAGGAAAATGATGTTTAAAAACCATAAAGGGTAGTACACATCTAATCTGGGTACCCTTCCCCTACTCCCCCAAAAAACCCCAGAACATGGATTGTAAAGTTAGTAAAGATCTAAACATAAACAGGAGAATTTCTCTCCAAAGGTAGCACCAGTGAGATACACTCAAGTGTTTACCAAGTGTTTAGCAGATACCTTCCACACCACACACTGATACATTTATTCCTTTGTGGAATTCATTCAACATGTATTTATTGAGCACCTACTGTGTTCCCAGCACAAAGAGATTTGACCCCCACCTTCATGGAGCTTACAGCCTAGTGAAGGACAACCATAAACATATATACAAATTGATACATCATCACAAATTAGGTTGGGTGCTGCAAAGAAAATGGGCAGAGGTGCAGTGAGAACAAAAGTGGGGTCCACTTTAAATAAGAGTGGTCAAGGAAGACATCTTTGAGGAGGTAGCCTTTCGGTTGAGATTTGAAGGATATAAAGGAATCAACATGCTAAATACTAAGATATTTACATGTCTTACAATGTCTCTCCACATAGTGGAAAAACCAAACATCATTGATACCAGGTGATAAAAATTATTATCATCAATGAGAAGCAGATTAACCCTGTGTGCCTCCATATGTGATATCCTGAGATGGACACAATACCGCTTATGTAGTATTCTGCAATAATCTGAATTTAAATAGCTAGGAAATATCAAACAAACCCAAAATAGGGAACATTTTATGTTAAAAAGTGGGTATATTGTCTGCTTAGGCTTCCATAACAAAATGCCACAGACTGGGTGGCTTAAACGGTAGACATTTATTTTCTCACGGTTCTGGAGGCTAGAAATCCAAGATCAAGGTGCCCTCAGGATTGATTTCTGGTGAGGCCCTTCTTCCTGGCTTATAGATGGCCACCTTCTCACTGTGTCCTCTCACAGGCTTTCTTCTGCGCTCCTGCAGAGAGTGAGCTCTCCAATGTCTCTTCCTCTTCTTTTAAAAATTTTTTATTGAGGTATAATTGACTACAGCATTATATCAATTTCAGGTGTACAACGTAATGATTCAATATCTGTATACAGTGTAAAATGATCACCACAATAAATCTGTTCACCATCTGTCACCATAGTTCCAAAATCTTTTCTTGTGATGAGAACTTTTAAGATTTACTCTCTTGGAAACTTTCAAACGTGCAATACAACATTATTAACTATAGTCACCATGCTGTATATTACATCCCCATGATTTACTAATTTTATAACTGGAAGTTTGTCCTTTTGACCATCTTCCTCCATTTTGCCCATCTCCCATAATCTGGCAACCACTAATCTATGGTCTGTATCTTTGAGCTTGGTTTTCTATTTGTCTGTTTTGTTTTGTTTTGTCCTATTTTGATTTTCTTGTTTTGTTTTAGGTTCCACGTAACAGTGAAATCATACATTATCTGTCTTTCTGTGTCTGACATTTCATTTAGCATAATGCTCTCGAGGTCCACCCAACTTGTTCCAAATGGCAAGATTCCATTCTTTTTTATGGCTGAGTAATATTCTATTGTATATATGCACCACATCTCCTTTATCCACTCATCTGTTGATGAGCACTTAGGTTACTTCCATATCTTGGCTATTGTAAATAATGCTGCAATGAATATTCTCTTCCTTTTCTTATAAGGACACCAGTTGTATCAGACTAGGGCCCCACCCTTATGTTCTCATTCAGTCTTAATTACCTCATTAGGGCCACTGTCTCCAAATACAATCTCACTGAGGTTAGGGCTTCAATATATGAATTTGTGGGGAGATACAATTTAATCTGTAACAGGGGGACTATAGTCTTCAAAATTTCCAATATCATAAAAGACAAAGAGAGGCTGAAGAACTATTCCAGAGTACAGAAATGTAAAGAGACATGGCAGTGAAATCAATGTGTGATTGTAGACTGGATCCTGTACTAAATGGGGGGAAAATGCTATAAAGGACAGTTTCGGGACTGATACATTTGAGTACAGACAGCAGATTAGATAAAAGAATTACATCACTATTACAGTTTGTGTTTGATAACTGTATTTGCTTATGTAAGAGGATATCCCTATACGGTGGAAATACAGTTGGCCCTTGACCAACATGGGTTTGAACTTATATGTGGATTTTTTTCTATAAAAACATTGGAAACTTGTTTGGAGATTTGTGACAATTTGAAAAAACGTGTTCTCTAGCTTACTTTATTGTAAGAATACAATATATAATAAATACAACATACAAAATATGGGTCACTCGACCATTTAGTAGCTGTCTGGGGGGAATCAAAAGTTACATGCAGATTTTCATGCATGGGCAAGCACACCTAACCCCCTGCATTGTTCAGGTCAACTGTATATGCTGAAGTGTTTAGGGGTCAAGGGCTATGAAGTATACAACTTACTCTCCCACGATTTTTTTAAAATTACATATAAAAAAAGGCAAAGATAAAACAAATGGGAGCAAAATGGCAAAATGAGGTGGAGCTAGATAAAGGGTATACTGTTCCATAAATGTGAAGTTATTTTTAAATAAAAAGGTGAAAAAATAAAAGAGAAGAAGGAGGCAACTATGTGAAAAGTGGGAGTAAGAGGCTTTTTCCTCATAACATTCTTGCTTTTTCTTTAAGGCACTTAGAATAATTTGTAATTAGATATTTGTTATTGTGATTGGCTATTTATTTATCAACTGCCCTACAAGACTATAAGCTTCCTAAGGGCCTTATCAGCCTGGACCACCACTGCATCTCTAGCACTCAGCACAGTGAACTGCAGGCTGTCTTAGTCTGTTCAGAACGGAGACATAAATACCATAAACTGGGTAGCTGATAAACAGCATCCATTTCTCACAGTTCTGGAGGCTGGGAAGTCCAAGATTAAGGTACAGCAGATTCGGTGTCTGGTGAGGATCTGCTCCCTGGACACTTTTTTTGCTGTGTCTTCTCAGGGTGGAAGAGGTGAGGGACCTCTGTGGGGTCTCTTTTACAAGAGCACTAATCCCATTCATGAAGGCTCCATCCTCATGATCTAAGTTCCTCCCACCTCCTAATATATTGCCTTGGACATTAGATTTCAACATATGAATTGGGGGAGGGGCACAGACATTCAGTCCATTGCACAGGCAGAGAACACAGTAGGTGTGATGGTCCAGAGGGCAGGTAGGATGGGAATAATGTGGTCTGCATTCACATTCTTAAAAGATGCACTCTCTCTAAAACGAGATAAGAAAAACTAGCATTTTGAAGGAATTTTAGGTTACCCTTTCTCCATCTAAAAATCACAGACCTTTCTAACCCAATGAAGAGTATATAGAAAATACAAGGGGAGTTTCAGCTATTAAGGAAACAACCTATTTTAATGGCAACTATTTTTATGCAATTTACTAATGCATCTTAACTGTCCAGATTATTCCCTGAAGTTTTCCCCAGTCTTAAATTCTTCTTACCCATACTGTATTGGACATTTTTGCAAATATTAAACAATAATAATACAATTGCAATCATAATGCCAAATAGCAACAAAAGGCACTGAGCAAACTATTTGTTTGTCTATCTGCTCAGAGGCTACTATAATAGTCCAGGCAAGAGTGAGATTAGTGGCTTGGTTTAGGGTGGACACAACAGAAATGGAGGAGAGGAGTATGAAGGGGAGAGACTTGATAACAATTTTAGAGGTATATTTGTTGTGCAGCAAGTAGGCTCCCTTTCTTGTGGGCTTGTGGGGCAACTAAAGACATTTGATAGCATCTGGGGCTGCAGGGAGAGGTTGGGTTGACTGAAGCAGGGACTCGTAAAAAGCTGTCTTTCTTTTCCTCAGTCTACTGGATTTCTAGTTTATGCCATCACTAGGTTGAAAGAGGTAGATAAGCATTTTGGCTGGAGAGCAGGGCTCATGAGGGACTAAAGAGAAGCATAAACTAGTAAACTGTGCTCATGAAGTGCTTCATTATCTACTAACTGTGCCTGATTAATTTGCTGTAATTTGGATATTCCATATGACGATAACTGAGAGTTGACTGTAACTGCAATGAGTGTATTAGCTCAATAATGTGGCAAAGGGCTCCTCGAAGTACTGCAAGCGTTACCATGAAGACTCTAAAATGCATAGGGGAGAAAGCCTTTCCTTTGCCCTCCTCTTATATCTCCCAGGGTAGCCAGGCTTGTGTCAGGCTGACAGGAAATCACCCATTCACTCCCACAGTCAGAATCCAGGTGAGATGGTGCCTACGCACATGGTTGGCTGCATGCAGCACACAAACCCATAGAGAAGCCAGCTCTGGAGGCCAGTGATGACGTGAGCCAAGCTGTAGCCTAAAAAAAAAATCCGTCAATCAGTCAAATATTTATTAAGCACCTACTGTATAGTAGTGAGATACATGCTTGCGGCAAGTACCTCCCCAAATATATATGGGGCTTTTTTGGTCACAAAGAAGGGGGATGGTAACAATGCCATTGGCATTTAGTGGTTGCGAGCCAGGAATGCTAAATTTTCTGCAATGCATGTGATAATGCCATACAACAAATAAGCACCCTACATACATTTGCCTGAGACATGACTTAGGTGACCCTAGTGTCCAGCACATTTCTGAACAATAGGACTCAAGGAAAATGTGACTATTGGGAAGAATCTATAAATAACACTTTAAGGAATAAAAACAAAATAAAAAAAAAAGTGTTCTAAATAAAATGTCTGTGGCACTCCCATGGAGAGAAACACTTTGTCAGGCTGGGGCACAGTGAGTATTGTGATTTAAATAGGGTATATGTCATCCCCCCTTTAAGAGCTAATTGGTGTTAGAAAGCAGGCAATCCCCCTCTGCTTACACTCAGCCTCCTTATTCTTTCCTTGGGAAGGAAAAATTATAACTTCCATTTTAGTGATGAAGGAAAAGAGACACACTGGCCAGACATCATAGCAGCTAATGAATGGCAGAGCTGGAACCCAGTGTCTTGACTGCACAATTTCATTATGAAATCCTCCAATGGGCAACCACAGAACAGTGAAGTTTTGTAATTAAACTCACAATTCAAATCAGCTCTCAACTCAACTCTCAACTCTGGAGCAGACCAACAATGTGGTGTTGGGTGACACTGTTCCCTAGAGAATAAATAGTAATATCAAGTTTAACAAATCTTAGCTTTTTAGTTGAAAATTTTGAGATAATTGCAGATTTACATGCAGTTATAAGAAATAATGCAGAGAGATCCCATGTACTTTTTATGCAGTTTTCCCCAATGTTAACATCTTGAAAAATGATAGTACAAAATCACAATCAGGATATAGACATTGATACAATCAGCCAATATTATTCATATTTCCCCTCATTAATGTGTGTATGTGTGTGTGCATGTGCACTAAGTTCATACAATTTTAGCACATGTAGAGGATTTTGTGCATCTATCACTCCAGTCAAGATACTCAAACAGTTCCAACACTACAAGGATCTCTCCTGTTACCCCTTACAATCACATCTACCACACTTCCTAACTACTCACCCTGGTCCTTAACCCCCAGAAACCTCTAATTTTGTCCTTCATTTCTAAAATTTGTCATATCAAAAATATTATATAAATGGAGTCATGCAGTATATAACTTGGAGATAGGCTTTATTCATTCAGCATAATTCTCTGGAGAGTCATCTGAGTTGTTGTATGTATCAGTAGTTCATTACTTTATATTGCTGAGTACTATTCCATGGTATGGATATACCACAGTTTGCCAAACCAGTCATCTATTTAAAGGATTCTGGGATAATTTCAGTTTTTGACTATTAAAAATAAAGCTGCTATAAACATTCATATACAGGTTTTCATGTTAACCTAAATTTTCATTTCTCTAAGATACATGCCCAATAGTATAATTGCTGGGTCAAGGTAATTGCATGTGTGGTTTTGGAAGAAACTCCCAAACTGTTTTCCAGAGTGGCAGTATATTTTTCATTCTCATCAGCCAAGTATGAGTGATCCAGTTTCTCCACATCTTCATCAGCATTTGTTTTTCTCACTATTTTTTATTTTAGCCATTCTTGTAGGTCTTTGTAGTGATACCTCACTGTGGTTTAAATTTGCATTTCCCAGATGGCTAATGATGCTAAACATCTTTAAATATGCATAATTGACATCTGTATTTCATTTTCAGTGAAATTTTTCTTTGTGTCTTTTGCCTGTTTTCTAATTGAATTGTCTATTTTTTTAATGTTGAGTTTTAAAAGTTCTTTATATATTCTGGATACTAATCCTTGTGGCATATATGGTTTGCAAATATTTTCCCCAGTATGTTACTTGTCTTTTCATTCTCTTCATGTGTCCTTTCACAGAACAATTATTTTAATTTTGGTGAAGTCCAGTTTATAAAGTTTTCCTTTTATGGGTCATGTTTTGGTGTCAAGTCTAAGGACTCTTTATCTAACCCTATATCCCAAAGATTTCTCCTATATTTTTTTCTAGAAGTTTTATGTTTTATATTTAAGACTGTGATCCATTTTGAGTTAATTTTTACATAAAAAGTGAGTTTTAGGTCAAGGTTCACTTTTTTTTATGGATATCTAGTTCCTCTAGCACCATTTGTTGACAAAACTATCCTTCTTCTATTGAATTGTTTTTGCAACTTTGCAATAGCATATATATATTTTTCTGGTTTGTTTTTCTTTATTTTTATTTTGATATCATTAATCTACATTTACATTAGGAACATTATGTTTACTAGAATACCCCATCACCAATTCCCCACCACATACCCCATTACAGTCACTGTCTATCAGCATAATAAGATGCTATAGAATCACTACTTGACTTCTCTGTGTTGTACAGCCCTCCCCGTGCTCCCCTCCTCCACATTATATCTGCTAAGAGTACTGCCCCCTTTTTTTCTCTTATCCCTCTCTTCCAACCCACCATCCCCAGTCCCTTTCCCTTTGATAACTGTTAGTCCATTCTTCGGTTCTGTGAGTCTGCTGCTGTTTTGTTCCATCAGATTTTTCTTTGTTCTTACACTCCACAGATGAGTAAAATCATTTGATACTTGTCTTTTTCTGCCTGGTTTATTTCACTGAGCATAATACCTTTTAACTCCATCCATGTTGTTGCAAATGGTAGGATTTGTTTACTTCTTATGGCTGAATAATATTCCATTGTGTATATGCACCACATCTTCTTTATCCATTCATCTACTGATGGACACTTGGGTTGCTTACATTTCTTGGCTACTGTAAATAGTGCTGCAATAAACATAGGGGTGCATATGTCTTTTTGAAACTGGACTCCTGCATTCTTAGGGTAAATTCCTAGGAGTGGAATTTCTGGGTCAAATGGTATTTCTATTTTGAGTTTTTTGAGGAACCTCCATACTGCTTTCCACAATTGTTGAACTAATTTACATTCCCACCAGAAGTGTAGGAGGGTTCCCCTTTCTCCACAATCTCACAAAGATTTATTGTTGTTTAGCTTTTGGATAATGGTGATCCTTACTGGTATGAGGTGACATTTCATTGTGGTTTTAATTTGCATTTCTCTGATAATTAGCGATGTGGAGGATCTTTTCATGTGTCTGTTGGCCATCTGAATTTCTTCTTTGGAGAATTGTCTGTTCAGCATCTCTGACCATTTTTTAATTGGATTATTTGCTTTTTGTTTGTTGAGGTGCGTGAGCTCTTTGTATATTTTGGATGTCAAGCCCTTATTGGATATGTCATTTATGAATATATTCTCCCATACTGTAGGATGCCTTTTTGTTCTATTGATGGTGTCCTTTGCTGTACAGAAGCTCCTCAGCTTGATATAGTCCCACTTGTCCATTTTTGCCTCTGTTTCCCTTGCCCGGGGAGATATGCTCATGAAGAAGTAGCTCATGTTTATGTCCAAGAGATTTTTGCCTATGTTTTTTTCTAAGAGTTTTATGGTTTCATGACTTACATTCAGGTCTTTGATCCATTTCGAATTTCCTTTTGTGTATGGGGTTAGACAATGATCCAGTTTCATTCTCTTACAATATAGCTGTCCAGTTTTGCCAACACCAGCTGTTGAAGAGGCTGTCATTTCCCCATTGTATGTCCATGCCTCCTTTATCATATATTAATTGACCATATATGTTTGGGTTAATGTTTGGAGTCTCTATTCTGTTCCACTGGTCTGTGGCTCTGTTCTTGTGCCAGTAACAAATTCTCTTGATTACTGTGGCTTTGTAGCAGAGCTTGAAGTTGGGAAGCAAGGTGCTCCTTGTTTTATTCTTCCTTCTCAGGATTGCTTTGGCTATTTGGGGTCTTTTGTGGTTCCATATGAATTTTAAAAGTATTTGTACCAGTTCGTTGAAGAATGTTGTTGGGATTTTGATAGGGATTGGATTGAATCTGTAGATTGCTTTAGGCAGTATGGCCACTTTGACAATATTAATTCTTCCTAGCCAAGAGCATGGGATGAGTTTCCATTTGTTAGTGTCCTCTTTAATTTCTCTTAAGAGTGTCCTGTGATTTTCAAGGTATAGGTCTTTCACTTCCTTGGTTAGGTTTATACCTAGGTATTTTATTCCTTTTGATGGAATTGTGAATGGAATTGTTTTCCTGATTTCTTTTTCTGCTAGTTCATTGTTAGTGTATAGGAAAGCAACAGATTTCTGTGTATTAATTTTGTATCCTGCAACTTTGCTGAATTCAGATATTAGTTCTAGTAGTTTTGGAGTGGAGTCTTTAGGGTTTGTTAAGTACAATATCATGTCATCTGCAAATAGTGACAGTTTGACTTCTTTACCAATCTGGATGCCTTGTATTTCTTTGTTTTGTCTGATTGCCGTGGCTAGGACTTCCAATACTATCTTGAATAACAGTGGGGAGAGTGGGCATCCCTGTCTTGTTCCCAATCTTAGAGGAAAAGCTTTCAGCTTCTTGCTGTTAAGTATGATGTCGGCTGTGGGTTTTTCATATATGGCCTTTATTATGTTGAGGTACTTGCCTTCTATACCCATTTTGTTGAGGGTTTTTATGATGAATGGATGTTGAAATTTGTCGAATGCTTTTTCAGCATCTATGCAGATGATCATGTGGTTTTTGTCCTTTTTTGTTGATGTGGTGGATGATGTTGATGGATTTTTGAATGTTGTAACATCCCTGCATCCCTGAGATGCATCCCACTTGATCATGGTGTATTATCCTCTCGAAATTTTGTTGAGTGTTTTAGCATCTATGTTCATCAAGGATATTAGTCTGTAATATTCTTTTTTGGTGGGGTCTTTGCTTGGTTTTGGTATTAGGGTGATACTGGCTTCATAGAACGAGTTTTGAAGTATTCCCTCTTCTATTGTTTGGAAAA
Source organism: Manis javanica (assembly GCF_040802235.1). NCBI lineage: Eukaryota > Metazoa > Chordata > Mammalia > Pholidota > Manidae > Manis > Manis javanica. The sequence continues at coordinate 101,387,105 of NC_133174.1, read as the reverse complement.
CTTTATGGAGAATGGGCATTATGTCTTCTGTACGTGTCTGATAAAATTCACCGGTGAATCCATCTGGTCCAGGGGTTTTGTTCTTGGGTAGTTTTTTTGATTACCGATTCAATTTCTTTGCTGGTAATTGCTCTGTTTAGATTTTCTGTTTCTTCCTTGGTCAGTCTTGGAAGGTTGTATTTTTCTAGGAAGTTGTCCATTTCTTCTAGGTTTTCCAGATTGTTAGCATATAGATTTGCATAGTATTCTCTAATAAGTCTTTGTATTTCTATGGGGTCTGTCATGATTTTTCCTTCCTGATTCCTAATTCTGTTGATGTGTGTAGATTCTCTTTTTCTCTTAATAAGCCTGGCTAGGGGCTTATCTATTTTGTTTATTTTCTCAAAGAACCAGTTCTTGGTTTCATTGATTTTTTTTCTATTGTTTTATTCTTCTCAGTTTAACTTATTTCTTCTCTGATCTTTATTATTTCCCTCCTTCTGCTGACTTTAGGCCTCATTTGTTCTTCTTTTTCCAGTTTCAATAATTGTGAATTTAGACTATTCATTTGGGATTGTTATTCATTCTTTACATAGGCCTGGATTGCTATATACTTTCCTCTTAGAACTGCTTTTGCTGCGTCCCACAGAAGTTGGGGCTTTGAGCTGTTGTTGACATTTGTCTCCACATATTGCTTGATCTCTGTTTGAATTTGGTCACTGATCCATTGATTATTTAGGAGCATGTTGTTAAGCCTCAATGTGTTTGTGAGCATTTTTGTTTTCTTTGTACAATTTATTTCTAGTTTTATAACTTTGTGGTCTGAAAAGTTGGTTAGTAGAATTTCAATCTTTTGGAATTTACTGAGGCTCTGTTTGTGGCCTAGTATGTGGTCTATTCTGCAGAATGTTCCATGTTCATTTGAAAAGAATGTGTATCCTGCTGTTTTTAGGTATAGAGTTCTGTAGTTCTGTAGGTGTCTGTTAGGTCCATCTGTTCTAGTGTGTTGTTCAATGCTTCTGTGTCCTTACTTATTTTCTGTCTGGTGGATCTCTCCTTTGGAGTGAGTAGTGTGTTGAAGTCTCATAGAATGAATGCATTGCCTTCTATTTCCTCCTTTAATTCTGTCAGTATTTGTTTCAAATATGTCAGTGTTGGGTGCATATATATTTATAATAGTTATATCCTCTTGTTGGACTGACCCCTTTATCTTTATGTAATGTCCTTCTTTATCTCTTGTTACTTTCTTTGTTTTGAAGTCTATTTTGTCTGATACTAGTACTGCAACACCTACTTTTTCCTCCCTATTGTTTGCATGAAATATCTTTTTCTATCCCTTGACTTTTAGTCTGTGTATGTCTTTGGGTTTGAAGTGAGTCTCTTGTAAGCAGCATATAGATGAGTCTTGCTTTTTTACCCATTCTATTATTCTGTGTCTTTTGATTGCTACTTTCAGTCCATTTACATTTAGTGTTATTATTGAAAGATACATACTTATTGACATTGCAGGCTGTAGATTTGTGGTTACCAAAGGTTCAAGGGTAGCTTCTTTACTATCTAACCATCTAACTTAACTCTCTTATTAAGCTATTATAAACACAGTCTGATGATTCTTTATTTCTCTCCCTTCTTATTCCTCCTCCTCCATTCTTTATATGTTAGGTGTTTTATTCTGTACTCTTTTGTGTTTCCTTTAACTGCTCTTGTGAGTAGTTGATTTTATTTTTTGCCTTTAGTTAGTATTTGATTGGTCTGCTTTCTTTGTTGTGATTTTATTTTCTCTGGTGATATCTATTTAACCTTAGGAGTGCTTCCATCAAGAGCAGTCACTTTAAAATATCCTGTAGAGGTGGTTTGTGGGAGGCAAATTCCCTCAACTTTTGCTTGTCTGGGAATTGTTTAATCCCTCCTTCATATTTAAATGATAATCTTGCTGGATACAGTATCCATGGTTCAAGGCCCTTCTGTTTCATTGCATTAAATATATTATGCCATTCTCTTCTGGCCTGTAAGGTTTCTGTTGAGAAGTCTGATGATAGCCTGATGGGTTTTCCTTTGTAGGTGAACTTTTTTGTCTCTCTGGCTGCCTTTAATACTCTGTCCTTGTCCTTGATCTTTGCCATTTTAATTATTATGTGTCTTGGTGTTGTCCTCTTTGGGTCCCTTTTGTTGGGAGTTCTGTGTGCTTCCGTAGTCTGAGCAACTATTTCCTCCCCCAGTTTGGGGAAGTTCTCAGCAATTATTTCTTCAAATACATTTTCTATCCCTTTTTCTCTCTCTTCTTCTTCTAGTACTCCTATAAGGCGAATATTGTTCCGTTTGGATTGGTCACACAGTTCTCTTAATATTTTTTCATTCCTAGAGATCCTTTTACCTGTCTCTGCCTCAGCTTCTCTGTATTCCTGTTCTCTAATTTCTATTCCATTAGCAGTCTCTTGCACCTTGTCCAGTCTGTTCTTAAGGCCTTCCAGAGATTGTTTCATTTCTGTAATCTCCCTCCTGACTTTATCCCTTAGCTCTTGCATATTTCTCTACAGGTCCATCAGCATGGTTATGACCTTTATTTTGAATTCTTTTTCAGGAAGATTGGTTATATCTATGTCCCCAGGCCCTCTCTCTGGGGTTGTGTGTGTGATTCTTGACTGGATCAGATTCTCCTGCCTTTTCATGGCAATAGAGGTAGTCACAGGCAGGTGGCACATGTGTCAGCTGGGAGAACAAAGTTCCCTCCTGCTTGTTGTTCACCTTGCCCTTCTCTACTTCCTGTGTCAGTTACCTGCACACTGGGATCAGCCTCTGGGTTAATCCCCTGAGATGCTGTGGTTGGGGAAGTCCTCAGGGTAGCCCAGAGCCCTGTGGGGAGTGGCAGACATTCTGTGTATTCTCTCCTGCTAGTATGGCACCCCTTTGTGCCTTGCCCCAGCTTCTTCTGTCTGTGCCAGGCAGCTACGTGCCAATGGCAGCCTCTGTGTCTGGCCTGGATAGCTGTGCACTGGGAGGAGACTCAGGGTGGTTGCTGTGGGCAGTGCCGCTCTCTGGCTGCTCCGCCACTGTGGTGGGGCAGCGCTGGGCCAGGGGGAATGAATGGCAGGGTGCTTATCACCATGAGAGGCTTCAAAGCTGCATTGCCACCCAGGGGATTAGGGTGCCTGAAGTTCCTTAGGATTCCCAGCCTGCTGGGCTGAGTGTGCCGGGATGATTCAGTCCAGCTGTTAAGCCCCTGTCCCTTTAAGACTTTCAAAAAGCACTCACTTTCCTTTTATCCAAGGGGAGCCAGCTGTGGGGACCCACTCACTGTCTCCATCTCGGATTTTACTTTTCCGTTTCTCTAATATCCAGTACACCATGCAATGTGCGTCTGTGCTCCTGATGAAGATTATTACTAGGGCTGGTTATTTAGCAGTCCTGTGCTTCCACTCCCTCCCCACTCTGATCCTTTTCTTCCTGCCAGTGAGCTGGGGTTGGGGGAGTGCCCAGGTCCTACCAGGTCATGGCTTCATATCTTACCCTTTTTGTGAGATGTTGAGTTCTTTCAGAGGTAGATGTAGCCTGGCTGTTGTACTGTATCTTCTGGTCTCTCTGTTAGGCATAGTTGTATTTGTTGTATTTTCAAAAATATATATGGTTTTGGGAGGAGATTTCCACTGCCCTACTCACGCCACCATCTTGGCTCCTCCCTCTGTCAATAGTATATTGAGCATAATTGTGTGGTTTGCTTATTGTGTTCCATTGACCTATATTACACCTCTGTATCAATATCACACTCTTGTTTACTATAGCCATATGGAAGGCCTTAATATGAGATAGGGTAATTCCTCCCACTTTATTTTATTTTTCAAACTTGTTATAACTATTCTAGTGCCTCTACCTTTCCATATAAATTTCAGAATACACTTGTCTCAGTCTACAAAATATTTTTTCTGGGATTTTGATAAGAATTGTTTTGAACCTACAGATAAATTTGAAGAGGATTGACATTTTTACTCTGTTGAGTCTTCTGATCCATGAACATAGTATGTCTCTCCATTTGTTTAGGTCTTTTATTTCTTTCATCAGTGTTTTGTAATCTTAGCATATGGATCCTGTATAGGTTTTGTTAAGTTTATACTTAAGTATTTAAATTTCTTTAGAGTTATTGTAAATAGTTTGCATTTTTAATTTAATTTTCTGCATTCTCATTTGTTAGTATACAGAAATGCAATTGATTTATGGGTGTTGACTTTGTATCCTCCAAACTTGCCAAATTCATTTATTAGTTCTAAGGAGTTTTTTTTGTAGATTACTTGGTATTTTCTACATAGATGATTCTGTCATTTATAAATAAAGATAATTTTATTTCTTCCTTCTTGCATGCCTTTTATTTATTTTTATTGTTTTAGTGAAGTGGTTAGAACTTCAAAGGTGAATTAGAATGGTGAGTGGAAATTCCTGCTTTGTTCCCAATCCTGGGGGAAAAATATTCAATATTTCATGCTTAAGTATTATGTTAGCTGTAGTTTCTGTGGGGGGGTGGGGCAGGGAGCTGTTTGTTTATTTCGTTTTGCTTTATAGATGCTACTTATCAGGTTGAGGTGATTCTCCTTTATTCCTAACTTGCTGAGAGTTTTAACTATGAATTAGTGTTGGATTTTGTCAAATGCTTTTTCTGTGTCAACTACTATAATATGATTTTTCTTCTTTAGGTAGATTACATAGATGGATTTTTTTCATGTAGTTATTTTATAATTATTATACATAACAGCTACTGAGCAGTTACATCCTTATCTCATTTAAACCCTGAAGCAGTTATGTTGAATGGGTACTGTTATTATCAGTCTGATTATACAAATGAAAAAAGTAAGTTCAGAGAGGTTAAGTGACTACCTAAAGTCACACAGTCAGAATAGGACAAATCTGGGAATTAAATCAGGGATCGATTCACACCATTTCTCCTGTCTTCCCAGTCTGATAGCCTTCTTTCAGGTGCTGATCAGACATTCCTTAGCGTATCAGCTCCTACCATTGTATAAATAACCAGGAGGACTTGATGATACTAAGTAGGCTTTTAACAAAGATAAGGATCTTCTCTTTTCCTTAAACAGCAGTCCCTTTCCTTGGAAGTCCTCAAAGCTGGTTTTGAATCAGGGCCAATGCTCTTGGAAATGCCTTCCTGAGAACCATGGAGTAGGTGAGGGTAGAGAAAGGTATACTGATTAAGCTCAATTATTCCAAATTCCAAGATCACCATTCTAAGAGTAGCTGTCTGAGCCTCCCACTGCAGAGATGATATTGCTTATCAAGCTGCCCTTAAAAGGATTTATGTGTGTGCAAGATCCATGTGACATTCTCTTTTAGTGACACACTGGAATCATGGACTCTCTAGTGACTCAGAAGGGCCTTTCACAAGCAGAGTAAGAAAAGCTACCTCATGCAATTGTTTTCCCTAAATGATTAAATTAAACATCTTTCCCTGTTGTTGTTTTTTCCCATTTTTAAAAATAAACAACCCCAGGATTTTTTTTTCCTCTAGTCTCCTTATTACTATACCACAGACAAAGGAGATTTTTGACACAAACAATTTAGGAGAAGAATTTACAGTGTTTATTAGATTTCCTTTTGTTTTCTTTGTTAATCCAAATAAACATTTCTCTCCTCTTTTAAAGGAGAAAAGCATCCAACTTTTTAAAATCATTTCTCCCTCTCTCTTTCTTCCCAACCTCTGACACCCTACCTCATGCAGTTCACAGTATCTTTCTCCACAAGCTCTGCTCCCCTAACTCAGTGGGTTTTTGGGGGGTTCTTTTGTTTGTTTTTTTTAATTTTCTGATAGAAATTCCAGAGAAAAGCACATGCTCCACCTTCTACATTTCTTATTTCTCCAAAAATGGCTCCAAGGGCTCTACCTTATGCTATCTTGCTCAGTAGCCTCAAGTTTTCTACTTACCTTCATGCTCCTGAAAAGCTATGACCCCTACCAATCCATAGTAGTATGAGACCATTTCACCCTCAGTATCAGAGAAGGGAGTCACTTCTTTCCTTTTCTATTGAGTGAATACAAAGCCTGAGAGATTTCCTTTATTTGGTTTTCTGTGCTCCCTTGAGCTACCTCCTCAATTTTTGCCTCTGTAGCTGAAGACCTTATTCTATTGAAAAAGCTCTAATATATTCATCTAAAGAAGAAAATAAATAAATAAATCAAGCTCCTATGTTCAGTTCTTTGAGATCCAAATTCTGTGGAGGTAAAAGGACCCCTTTCTGGAAAAATAATTAGGTCAGGCCAGAGCTGCCATTCAGCATTGGCAAAGTGATCAGTTGCCTTCTAGGGACTAATAACTACCTCCCCTACTTACTCATGGAGTCAGACCTTTAGATCCTTTTCTCTCCAGATCGCAAAGGCCTGACAGGGAAAATATGGAGGAAAGGGTAGGCACATTGACTTTCATTTTCCTAGGGATGGAAATGATCAGGTGTGGCCAAGGGGAGTACAGGAGATGTCCTAGGGGCACAGGGCTCTGGGCTCCTGCAAGGGGTGGGTGAAGAATCACCTAGCAGCAAGAGGAAGGCCTCAGGGCAGGGAGACTGAAGCCTCTCAGAACCTACTGTGACCATGTTAAAAGTTGCTCTGGAGACAGTTATGTGTTTACCTAAGTTTCACCTTAGGCAAGCTCTAATCCCAAAGCTCATGTCCTCCTTGACCAAATGCTGCTCCCTGTCCAGGTGATTCTCCAGACTGATCAGAAGTATTGGTATTTCTTGGCCAGACGACATACTGTAGATTCTATTTTTCTTACAGAGAAAGGGTTACAAAGAAACAGCAATGTGTGACTGAGTGGACCATCATCTGGTGGGATATTCAAGAAGACAAGAACACGTTTCCCAGTTACCATTAATCAATGCCCTTTTTATGGCTCCAGAAATTTATCTCCAACTAACACAATATGTTGATTGGCTAAACCATAATAGCTAGTATGGACTGGGCTGTATAGGGTTGAAGTAGACTAGGCTAGAGAAGATGCAAGCATTATGAAGTATTCATAATAGTAATGTTGGCTAGTATATCAGCATCTCTTCCATCCCATACATCTCCATCCCTCCAATTATGGAAATAATGGGGTAGAAGGTGTTTAACCACATTTGGAACTGGCAAAGAAAAGGCCACAATGACAGAAATGCAGTGCATGCTTGTGGGAAAGGAGAGGGAATAAGACAGGCCATCACATAGGAAGAGGCTCAAGGCTTACGAAATTGCCTCTGGATGGACAGGAATTGACACCTAGCTTCCAAGAAGTCTGATAAGTAGATAAATCTGGTGATTGGAGAATGTTGGGTCAAACACCAAGAGCAAAAGGACCAGTCTGATCAGGAGCTATTTCCTAGAGAATGAGTTATCCTTAGGAGACAAGTTATGCAAAAGTTTTACTGGAACAGGAAGGAATACCCCTTGGATACTACAATTCCAATAATGAGCAGCCAACATTTATTGAGCTCCTACTTCATTCCCATGCTTGATTGGGGTACTAAGACCCTATATCATTAGGTCACAATCCAGTAGTGGAATTTCAATCATGATCCAAAGGAATCACCACCTCTCAGTCACTATGTTCTCAGTCCTTGGGATTCAGTCATGAATAAAGCATTTTGGCCTCTAGAGACAGTTATGTGTTTACCAAAATCCTTTTCCTCTTCTTCCCAAGCACATAACTAGACCATATTTCCTAGCTTTCTTTACAGTTAGACATGGTTATATGACTGGGTTCCAGCGAACAGAAAGTGAACAGAAGTGATGTGTACCACTTGACAGATCTGGCCTACAAAATCCACCTAAGGAGTATGATCCTCTTTCTCTTCCCCCTTTAGTGAGCTGAAGTTTAGAAGTCAAGAGACATTAGAAGACGCATGTTAAAGATGCTAGTACCTCCATCAACCTGGGTCCTGAATGATTTCATGGAACAGAATACCTAACACTAGATTCTGCTCTGCATCCATCAACTGCACATTCTATGAGTGAGAAATTAGCTTATATTTTGTTAAATCATTGAGGTTAAGATTTGAGGATTCACTTCTTACTGAAGCTAGCAATGTATCAACACCAACATCAGTGGTCCTTTCCTCCATGGAGCTTGCAGCCTAGTGGGTACAGAATAAAGAAGTATCCAAAATCCTATGAAGATGTAGATGAGGGAGTGACTCATCTGGTGTAGGAGAATAATAGAAGACTTCATAAAGACTCTAACACTTGAGATGAGTCTTTAAGAGGGAAAAGTCCCACAAATGATACTGAGGCAGATTGAGGACAGAGTATGCAAAGGCCCTTAACTGAGAGAACTCAAGTTGAATATGGCTGAAGAGCAGAAGGTAATGGGGTAGGGGGAGGCCCATGGGGATTCAAGCACTGATGAGAAATGAAAAAATTCCAGGCCACTATATGGACATAGTCTATGTGATACCAGGCATTGGTATATTTTCAAACACAGGGGTTTGGTGTGGGCCAGCATGAGACATTTTCCTTCATGACTTCAATCTAAACCAAATCCCAGACAAGAAGACCAGAAGCCAAGAAATGAAGGCTGTGACTTCAGATTTTGCTGTTGGTCATTCTGGATTCCCTGACTCCTATCCTACACCCCTTCCCTCAACATTCTCACTCTTATTCATGGAGAAGGAGCCCAGGGGGTGGTATTGCTCTCACCCCTCCCAGTCACAGAAATTGCTCTTCTGGGCAATAATCCACAGGCTGTTCTCTGCAGCTGCAGCCTGTGAACACCTTCCAGAATGCAAGATCCCAGGAGCCAGGAGCTGAAAGGAAAGAGCAACCACCTGCATGTTTTGTTGTGTCTGATTAATTTCAAGCAAATCTTCCAATGCTTCATATGTTCCTGGAGAACTCTCCAACATCCAGCAATTAGCCTTAAGTGGATATGCTCCACATAGAAGATGAAATGAGGGCAACTCTGATCTGAGGGTGCAGACAAACAAAACTATAGACTGAACTGGAGGGGACCTTTGAGATCACCCTGGCTCAAATGCCTTTTGTAACAAATGAGAAAACTGAGGTTCAAGGAAGGGTCATGGATTGCCTTACATCATAGAATGAGTCAGGAGCACAGACAAGACCTCCAGGTCTCAACTCCCAGCCCAGTGCTCTTTCCACTATACTCATCAAGCAACTACACTGTTGGAAGAGGCGTGCTGAAAGTTACTGCTGAAGGAAATAGTGGGTGGCTCCAAGGCAGGGAAGCTTAACATCTGGCCATAATGTTACAAACAAGAGTTGGTAACATGCTTTCTTTTAGTCTTTCCACTGGGTTGCCTGTTTCTGAGAGTGACAGGCAGGGGAAAAGTTAATTTGAACCTGTACCTGGTTCACTTTGCAGAGGAAGGAGACAGTTGCTTCTGTGATCTGATCTGGGGTACTGAGGAGGCTCTCCTATCCAAGATGATCTTTCCCATCAGCCTGCTATTTCAGGTAAGTATTGCTCTTCTCTGGAGGTTGCCTTTAAAAAAAGCCTTGGAGAGAAAATACTGAAGACTGCTTCCAGCCAATAAAATCTTAGTATGGACTAAGAATATATGTGATTTCCAGAGGTTCTATGAATTCACATTGAGAAAAGCAGCAACTCATGTAAGCCAGAAGTCTGACCAATAGATCATGGGGTGCTTGGGTTTCCTTAGAATTCTCCTATCCATCTAAAAAAAAAATGTACCTGCTTGGGAGATTAATTGTAGTAAGGAAATGGCCCAGAGACCTGAATGAGGCCTAGAAATCCAGGCTTCCTCATGTTGTAAGCTCCAGGGAGCTCTGCTGTGTGCACACTCAGTCCTAATCACCTCCATCTAAAGGTCTCACTGGTCAAGTCCTTGAACTCGCCATACAAGGAGTCCTCTCTTCACCTCTTTCTGCACCTGGATTCACAGCAGTCACTCTTGATCCTGGTCCCTGAGGTTAGTATAGTAGGTGAGAGCTTACAAAGCTCTCTCCCTGTAACTTGTAAGGCAGGCAAAACAGACAGTCTTAGGCTCCTCATTTTACAAGTGGGAAACCTATGGTCCATAGAGATTGACTTGTCCTAAGTCACAAAATCAGTACAAGTAATAGTCAAGTCAAACTGGAACCCAAGTGTTCTGCTTCCAAGTCCTCCATTCTTTTACTGCACTGGGATTTCCCAAAACATTCCCCACAAGAGTTCATTGAGAATTATGTTGGTAGCAAGAGGGGTTCCATGACTTAATAAGCATTTACTTCTTTTCTTTTTCAGATTTCAAGTGATTTTTATTTCATTTTTACTCTAACATTATGAAAAGTGAAAATATACCAATTGAATATAAAAATAATAATTTATTTTAAAACATTCAGTCTCATGGCATTTAAAGCCAATGACATGAAATATGTATTTTTAATTTATGAAGATAGTCCATGGACCCATCCACCAAATTCAACACTCATGGTCTTTGTACTGTGCTCATCCCCATTTTACCAATGATGAACCAAGGCCCAGAGAGATAAGATGACTTGCTCAAGATCACACAGCAGAAACATGACCAGAAATGTTCTCAAACACAGCCATCTGACTCCATGCAATAATTTGCACAGAAATTTTTTGCCCATAAGCCCCCCTTACATCCCAAAGAACTAGCCTCTTGCAGAATTAATTTTGGGAATATTGATCAACAACCTCTTAACAGTATCCTTGCCTTGTACTTACTGCCTCATCTCTCAATACCCAGAAAAACCCAGAAAGAGGGTTACTTTCAACCACTGAGCAAAGAACCTGCATGCTGGGAAGTAAGACAAATATTGACTACAGGGGAAGAGAGAAAGCTGTGCCAGGAAGGTGACCAGAGACTGGTGCCAGAAAGATGGGCCAGGAGAGCACCACCGACCAAACGGGCCTGTTTCACAGTTTTGCTCTACATGCTCAGAGGCAGAATCAAGACAGAATCCTCAGTTGAATCAATTAAATTTGTCTTCTCTTCACCTAGAGGAGCAACTAAAGTGATATATATCCACTGTGGGGCTACTGTTGACTGCAACACCAGATAAATGGATCAAGGCAGGTCAGTTCAACTGAAAGCAGCAATTGAAACTATTGGGTAGTAGTTCTGCCACTGAGCATGCATGCACACACGCACACGTGTGCACACACACACACACACACACACACAGATTCGCAGGGCCAAAAAGACTGGCTGGTGAGGTCAGTTCAGTCAAACAACCAGTCAATTTAATGGAGAGGGGGGAAAAAGTAAGGCAAAGGAGATACTGGACTAAACTGGTCAGTCAATTCAATCTAGTCATCCATTCAGTAGAAAAGCTCCTACAGACCCAGCTCAGTTTTGTTTGGAGATATGGAGAACAATAATGAGGCACAGAACCCAGGGAAAAAGGTGAATTGCAACACAAAGAATTTGGGTTAAATGTAAGGGATAGTTTTTTGACAATGAAGGGATATCCAGATGGCTCCTTTGAAATGCATTTCACAAGCCGAAAACAATGGAAAATTTTCACTAGGGCAACAAACTGGGAGAAAACATTTGCAACATGGAGTACAGACTAAGAGGGGATATCCCTAATATTCTTAAAGGCTCTTATAACTTGACATGAAAAAGACAACCCGTGCCAGAGAAAAACAGCTAATATTACGAACAGGAGATCACAGCAGAAACTCTCCACCTGCTAACTCAGAATCAGAGCAGAAAGTGTCCCTGAATGCAAATGGGTAAAGCAATATATGATGATACAAAGCACTCAGCCTCACTAGGAGTTAAGGAATGCACTTTAACAGAGCAAGGAAGTACTTTTTACCATTCAGACTGCAAAAATAAACATTAAAAACTTAGCTAGTATTCAACATTGGTGAGCACCCTCATACGCTGCTGGTAGGAATATGAATTGTTTTATCTTTTTCTATTCTGGCAGTAGTTATAAAAATCTTAAATACACACACCCTTTGACCCAGCATTCTCATTTTAAGGAATATATTCTGTAGAATTAAAAGCGCAAGTATGTATGGAATGTTAAGCAGCATTATATATAATGAATGGTACAAAAAAATGGAAACAAGATGGTATCCATCAATAAGGGGATAGTAGAATAAATTTAGGCATATCCTTATGTAATAGAATGTTCTACAGGTATTTCTTAATGGATTACATCTATAGTACTGACCGGGAGGAATGTTCATGACATACTGGTAAGTGAAAGAAGGTTGTAGAATATGTATATAGTGTGGTCGTCTTTTAGCAGAACAAAAAAGGGGGGAAGGCTGTGTGTTTATACACATGGAAAAGTATGGAAATATGTACCTCAAGCTGATAATATTTATTATATTAGGAGGATAGAATTGGAGGAGAAGGAAGAGAGAAAATAACTTTTCTTCATATGTGGTTTTACTTTTTGTTACAACAGAATGTATTACATTTACATTTTTTAAGTAGAAAATATTAGCATTTTTATTTAATATGGAGTAAATACCACCTTTTTTTAGTTAGCAAAAATAAAAATAAAAATACTTAACATCATTTTCCACGTTTGAAACACTTTATCCCAATACCCCGAGGTCTATTAGGAAACAACAGATGGCACTTGTCCACTCCTAGAACCATTCTGTGCAAATCCAAGAGAAAGAATCCTTTCTCCCCACTGATTGCAAAGTCTGTCACAGTGGAAGCTGGGCTTTTGGGCAACTGTGTTGTGGAATCAAGGCCAAAGGCCAGCGCTGACGCGTGGGGTCAGACGACAGAGGGTATGTTCATCACACAGGGTGTGTGACTACAACTGTAATATGAAAAACCTGGTTTCTGATGTGTCTCATAAACCAGTTTCTAAAGGCATTTCCCCCAAAAAGAAAAGTCCATAATGTTTGGGCAGTAGTGGTTGTTTTGGTGTAAGCATGTTCCCCCAAGGTTGCTATTTGGAAGGACAACACTCAACCGCTTCAAAGTGGTTCTCAACTATCTGTATAAAAATGTTCTGGTCTCTTGATAGAAAAAACACAAAAGGGCAGTTTCATTTTATGGCCATGCTGATTCTGTTAAGTGCAATAAATACCTAACGGTGAATATTTTTATTTTTATTTCAACTTTTGAGGGAATTGTTTCAATTGTTTCAAGCGACTATCATGTTGTCACTGCAATCTCAGGATCCTTAGCACTGCATAGTCAAAACCAACCTCATATGGAAAGTGCAAAAGATGCTGTGTTACTGCTTCTACTACTACTACTGAGAGAAGCTACCATTTTTGAGCACCTATTTATTATGTGCCAGGCATTGTGTCAAGTGACAAAGAAATTGAGTCACCAGGAGGTTAAGTAAATTGCTTAAGCCCACAACAGCTAGCATGCTTTGGAGCTAGAGACAGAAACCAGTCTCATTCAAAAGGCCTTTGCTCTTAACCTCGGTGTTATATGCCTTAGGGGGCCTCAGTGGTTCTCCAGCTTCAGCTCTCAATTCTATTCCTTCCTACATTCATTCATTTGTTGAATAAGTCTACCAAATTTACTGAGCACTTACTATGTGTAAGGCATTGTGCTGGGGATACAGAGAATAATGAGAGATGTTCCTACTGTTGAGAAATGTATATTCTAGTGTAGGATATAAATAAGCAACCATATGTGTGATATACTGTGGCAGTGTAATATACACCAGGAACTAGGAATGCTTGGGAGCAAGTCCTGCCTGGCAGCAGGAGAAGATAGCTTGAATGTAAAGAGACTATCTCAACATGTCTAAAGGCCAAGTCATGGATTCTGACTTTTCCTGAGTATTTTTGTTAGGCTCCAGAAAGTACAAGAGATAAGAAATGCTCTAAAAAAGGAAAAGGTGAAAAGAGCCTCATAAAAAGAACACAATCTTCCTTCTTAAAAAAAAAAAGAGAAACCTTTAAGTCCCTGAAATTAGTATGATGTGGTCACTCACTAGATACTTTAATGCAATTAGAAATAAAAGCAAAGCACTTGATGGATTGCAAGCAGGGCAAAGCCATCATATTATCAAAGTTGCTCGAACTGCTTGACATACGCGAGAAGGAAACTTCAGGTCAACTTTTTGACATCTGATGTGTGTGAGAAAGATTCTCTGTCAAAGAGAATAAGTGCTATCTATGGTAGATTACTTGAAATTTATTGTGATAAAGGGAAATAAGTGTATCTCAGAATTTATGTTTAAGTTTTATTTTATATTACCTTTTCTTAAGAAGACACAGAGATAATAACTGATGCTGTTATTTTAATAACGGGTTTTCTTTCATAGGATAAAGATGATTGGATCAGACTAATCTAGCTTCTCTTAGTTTCACATTAGAAGATTATCTTGGAGAGGGCAGACAAGACATAAATGTTCACCTAAGCCAAAAGAACCTTGTCATTACTATGGGTCTAAGCAAAGGGGTCAAGTTTTCTTAGGAGGTTAATAAGTGCTGCTGAGGAGACCAAGGGTTTGAGTGTGGGCTCATTAGTCTGAACCAGGTGTAAGAAAAGAAGAAAAAAGAGCTGATTACATCCTGTCAGCAGTAAGTCAGTCACACTAGCTTTGTGCAAACTGGTGCACCATGAACCCCAAGAATATGGCATACCAAGAACAAGAAACGACTTAGAATTCACAACTCATATGGAACTTTTTACTCATCCACTCTACTCTCAAGGAGCTCAATAACTTGATTGGATGTGCAATTTAATTCCATCAGAACAGGTTCTACCATTTGAAAGAAAAAAAAAGAATGTTGGGAATAGTCAATGTATACCAGTTATCTATTGCTGTGTAACAAATCACCCCCCAAACTTAGTGATTAGAAACAACCATTGTTTATTTGGCTCATAATTTTGTGGCCACTTGGGTAGTTTGCTGGGCTGGGGTTAGAGTGAGACAAGTGAGGTGCCCAGGGAATAAAATTTAAGGAGGCACTCACTCTTAGGGTCATGCAATTGTCAACTCTGTACTTGCATGATCCTGAAATCACGGCTCCTTGAGTGAGTGCTTCCTTAAATTTTGTGCCCTAGGAACTTCACTTGCTTCACTCAGTGCCAGCCCTATTCATTCTTCTGATCTAAACCGGCTGGGATCATTTCTGCTGGCTTCTTTTATGCTGTGCTCTGATGGTCATGGTGTGTGTTGGCTAAGAGCTGGATGAAGAGAATGGCTGTGGTGAATACATCAACTGAATAAATTCTAATTTGTAATCAGGAGAGGACCAGAGAAGTACTGTCTTCAGACTGTAATAGCCAGTCAGAAAGGAACTTCCTCATTGAATAAAGGAGATTGTTTTGATGTAACATATGCATCCCTCAGAGTTTCTAACTTGGACTTTTCAAGGACCTGGCCCATGTGTGACTTTTACCCTCAATCCTTACCTGGTGAGAACCTGGAGAAGGACACCTCCAAGATGCCCACAGGGCATATACCACAGGAGAGACTACAGAATGTATCCATAGCAATTCCTCTTCTGGGAGAGTTTGATAATCCTTGTTTTAGAGGTAAAATAACCTTAACTCCTACCCCTGAATACACAAACACCATTTTGCCATTGGATGTAAGGACTACTTCTATTTGGAACTCAGCTGCTCTCCAAATCTGCATATAGTTCCATAAATAAAGTCACCATTTTTCTGATTGGTTATGGGTAGAATTTGACAAATAAACCAATAAAAAGAAATATCTGGATATTTACTACTCCTTTAACCCTATCTCCTGTTCAACTAATAAGCCCCAATATGTGTCTAGAATTTGGAGCTTGACACAGCCAACCACATTGCCCCAAATCTGTCTCCAAGCAACTCCATGGCCATTTGGATAACAAGGAAAGATGCTGTGTTCCCACCTTGGGAATTCTGAAGAGCATGTTCCTTGCCTGCTATGAGCTTTCAGTCGAACACTAACAACACTGATATGTGCAAACAAGAGCACAGGGGAAAAGCTGGATGATTGTGGAAATCAGTCACCTTACATGGTGTACAAGTTTATCCCAAAGCAAGCCAGTTGGAACAATTGTCAGAGACATTGAAGATTTGTTCTGAAAAGTGTCAGCAGTCTAAGAGACTCATTCTTCCCTGGAAATCATTCCAGACAAAAAGGATCTGAGAGGCTCATTTTCACTTAGTGGAACCAGAGAACACATTATTCACTGGTGAGATGAGCTGCCTGTAATTTATCCATTGACAGTTATTCCCTAAGCAGCTCATCACAATGCAGCTGTTGGGGTTATTATGGGAAATGCATTCATACACACGTGAGATGGGTCAACTTCAGATGAAAGACCATGCAAGTAAGTTAGGGCTTATTTGTGAATAAGGCCTGGAGCCTTGTTTGAAGAAAACTCCCTAACTGTTGGCTTGAGGATCTGAAGCAGTAATGCGAGCACCAGGGAAAAGGATGTCTCAGACCTTACACCGCACACAGCTCGCCCAAGAGATAGATCACTTCCACCAGGAGCCAGCTCCTTCTCTAAAACCTTGGGTATTTTCCTGTCATTATTTAGGAGTGACAACTGAAGGCAATTAATTCCAGCACCCAAAATTTCCAAAACTACATGTATGACCTTCCTTATCAACCCCAATTTGAGGACAAAACATTCACTTAAGAAGTAATGCTTTACATCTGCTCTATTGCTGTTCATGCTGATTTGATAGGCCTTCATGGAGTTACCACTCAAGTCTGAAATACAACTGCTTTTGGTCCCAGTTGGGTCTGAAGAAAAGTGACAGCACTAGGACTTTAGACTTCATCAGGATAATGGTCTTTTAGCCTAGTCTTTGGGAAAAAGAGAAGTCATTGGATTGTAACATGACTACATGAGGGCAAATAATGTAGGGTTCAAATACTATAGGCAGAGGGGTTTGAGCTGGGCTTACCCCTCCAAGGCAGATTCTGAAATCCACTTATACCAATTATCTCACTATGGCCCCATCCCCTGTGCTTCTCATTCTTCTATTTCCCATGCTGTTTCTCTACCTGGAGATACTTTCCTCTGTTTCCTTGCCTATCAGAATCCTAGTAAGTTTTTTAAGCCTACGTCAAGTTCAATCTCTTCTGAAAAGCCTTCCTTGACTGGCCCAGACTAAGGACATCTGTCCCTCTTCATAACTGGTAACACCAACACTTTCATGAAACAGGTGTAGAGCAATACAAGAGCTGTGAGCTCTTGTATTGCTCTACACCTGTTTCATGAGTATTACCCTTGCCTCCCTAACTGAATTCTAAAATCCTCAAAGGCAGGAACCATGTATGCTATGTTGCTCATGAAATACTCTCCCTTTTATACACACACAGTATCTTTAAGAATGCCTTGTACTTGGCAATGAACATTTGGCAATTATCTGAATGTCAGTAGGAAGTCATTGGAGAGACTTAAGTATGTAGGTTGGTAGGTAGGTAGGCTCTTAATGAGAGCAAAGTCCTTAGAATTGTCCTGAGGCAAACTTCAGGAAACATAAAATATATCAGATTGCTTCCCTAGTTGATAAATCAAATTCTGGCACAATTAGCTAAATCTATTTACCCTATGTGGAGAATGTGTGGAGAGGTGGATACTTTGAGGGAGAATGATGACTTTTGTTTGTCCACATGTACATGTAGACTTTTTGGCCACATAGTTAAGTAATTGGGGTTTATTGACTATTGTTTCCTATTTTTCAACCACTGGTTATAATGTCAGACAGATATAACCTTGGTGGTGAGCCAGCCATACAGCGATGCCTAGCCCAGTGGGAATGAGTAGTGTCACCACAGTCAGGATGGCAGGATGGGGAGATCAAAAGTACTTGAACTGAGGAATCAGAAAAGCCAAGTTCGAGTTTAGTCCCAAGTCTAGCCAGGTGATTGATGAATTGATCACTTCACCTCTTTGAGTCTGAGTTTCCTCGTCTACAATAAGATAATCAACAGACTGTAAGATGACAAAGACTCACTGTATCTTAAAACCAGCTGAGACAAGGTCTGAACAGAGAGCAGGTAAATTTCTGTACTAGTTCTGGGCTGCACTACAACTACAGCCCACTAGGTGTAGCTGATCGGCATTGGGAAGGGTCCACCGCTGTAGAGTTCATCTATCTGGCAAGGCCAGGCACATTGTGCCTTAAGAACCCAAGTTTCATTAAAACCCAAGCCAGTATTTAACTTATCACTCTTTTAGGTACCCACCTGTCATCCAAGTCTGTTATGCAAGGGAATGTTCTTTTCAAGCAAGCCATTTTATTGAATGCCATTAATATAAGTTGTCACCCAAGCTCAAAGTTTTCATTTTTGGTGTTGCTTAAAACGCTTTTCTTTTAGGGAGAAATGCAAATGCTCTTCAATTGCACAGGCTGTGTTTTGTCACTGTGTGTGGGAGGAATAGAGGGATGAAGATAAATCACTTTGGTCAGACAAGGGAATGAGACACAAAAAAAAACACCTCACACTGCTAATAACCTACAGATAATGGTAACTAGATGAATAGGTTAAGCCAGCATTTTACAAATCCACACTATCATTCATTTAACAAACGCTTTCAAAAAGTGGATGCTCTTGTCAGGAATTGTGCTAGGTGCTACTTCAAAAGACAAGGTAGGGTTCTTTCTCCCTCTCCACCCAGGTTTCTGTCTCCCATTCCAACCGCCTTTTCTGGATGCCATGGTTAAGATGCTGGAGACATTAGGGCTGTAGTTGGACGTCTTTGGGCCTTTAGGTCAAACCCCACAACTCATGCCAGCGTAACCCATCCTCGAGGGTAAAACCCTCACACTGCAGTCTTCACCTGACTTCTCAGTCATCAGCAGCAATATGAACAAGAGACAAGTTAAAAAGAAAGTGAAAAAGACAGACAAAAAGAATGTATGAATGAATGTAAACAAGGGAAAACAAAAAATAGCCATGAAATCACATTAGTCAGCCTCAACAAGGTCAGATGAGTCAAATTTTCCATGAGCTTTCTTAGACTATATGATACTTCTTTCCTCATCTGAAGCTGGTGTTCTTGGACTTCCAGGGCTTTAATCTATTGTGGGGAGGCCCAGGAGTAATAATTTGGGAGGTGGAAACCCCCAAATGGAATTAATATTGGTCTCTAAGAACAGAAGAAAGAACCTTCCACAAGCACTCAGTATATCATTTGTTTAATGGTCCAGATAGGCACTGGGAGATCTAAAATGAAATAATGGGTACCCCCATGACTGGACACAATATAACAACTGGTTATCCAGAGGTGGGTGACACTTGGAAATCCAGGTAGGAAATCAATATCCAGGAAATATGTTGGCAGGTAGCAGGGGCCCAACCACTGGGATTGGGGTTTATGGCAGGATTCCTGTCCCAAAAGGACATAGACAAAGTAGAACTGGAGACATTAGATAGTTAAACAAAACAAAATGAATAATGAGGAAATAAGGTTGCAGGGCAGTTAGAGTTGGAACACAAAGTCGGAGCTCACTTAAAACCAGGTTAACCTAATGCCCTTTCCCAAAGTATTAGACTAGGAGACTGTTCATCCTTTCTGACTAAGGCTAGGTTTGGTCCTTGAGAGTAGTAGACAGAGCTGAAGCCCTCAGGAGGGAATCAAATAGCTTCAGCTCTTGGAAAAGAAGAATATAGAAGCTTAGAAGCAGAGAACGTTTGATACTTAGACTCTTGCCCTCTGATAGGAAACTAATAAAAAGAATCAAACCAAGGTTTTATTGGCTAGCTGTGTCAACTTTTTCCTAAGCACACTTACATTTTAAGCCAAGATAAGAAGTAATTAGAGAGTCAACATAAATATATTTCTGGTTGGAGTTGGGGGTGCAGAGAGCAAGAAGAAATCTAGTGTACCTAAATCTCATGCAGTGAAGGGGTCCCAGAGACACAAATTTCCTACTTTATGTAAAGGAGGCATCTGAACTTTTTGCCTGGATTACATATTGAGACTATGTGCTGGGAAGATGAACCTTCATAAAATTGAATCTACCTGCCCATCCATACACCTGAGAGAAAAGGAAGGCAGGTAACAGAGGATGAGATCCACCCACAGAATTTAAAGCAACCACCTAAAACTGCTCTGGATTTGGATATACTATTTTAGGAGTCAGGAACAGTTGGCCAGAAACTGTTACCAAGGAAGTTGTAAATTTTACAACTTGGCTCCAAGCTTGTTATTTGTGCTTATTCTCCTGTAGTGATAAGCCTCAAACCCCTAGAGCAGGGGTCAGTAAACTTTCTGTAAAGTGCCAGATAGTAAATATTTTGGGCACTGCAGGCCATACATAGTCACTTGTCACATCTACTCAACCTCTGCCATTATAATGCAAAAGCAGTCATAGACAATATGTAAGCCAATGGGTGTAGCTGTGTTCCAATAAAGCTTTATTTACAGAAACAGGCAAAAGCCCAGATTTTGACAGTGGACTGTAGTTTGCCAACCCCCCTCTGTAGGTTGCTCTGGACCCCTAAGTGCCTGTAGGCTTATTCTTAGAACCATCAGCAAGGTGAAGGACCAAGGAGATTGCAAGCAACTCTGCAACCAGGTTGAGGGGGAAAGCGTCCAATTTGGGCAGCTATGGAGGAAAGGGAAAGAAGCAGAGACCTTAGGCCTTGCTGCTAGGAAAGAAAGGGTCTCAGAAAGCAAGTCTGGCTCTTAGAAGAGACACTGAGTTTGAGCCTTGGAAATCTTTGTGTGGTGCCTCACTCGGTGCCTCTCAAATCCCAGCACACAACTCTACCTCCTCTACTTGTCCATGTGGCCATTTCTTGAAAGGGAAAAATGTGGTGAAAGAAAAGTGAAGGAGGAAAGTGAGCCCCAGGGAGCTTGGAAACAAGGAAGTCTGACTTCTTATTGAAACAACTTGGGCAAAAAAGGACTGAGAGTGCTTAGGACCCTGGCATATAGCCTTTAGGGCTATAGGGAGGCTTGAAAATGCAGGTCATAGTTACAGAAGTTAAAGGAATAACTAGCAGTCATTAAAAGAACTCTTCCTGAGGTCTGAATTAGGCTGAGTTTTTCTTGAACTTCTTTGAATGTGCAAATGATGCCCTTTGTCCTTCACGGTTCTCATGGCCTAACAAGTGTGTGGATGAACTCTGAACTCCACTCAAATGTAAAATAGATTTGTGTGGGTGAAGCAACATGTACATATGCTTAATGATAGTCTACTGGGACATTTTTCTCAACTGTGCCCTGCAAATAATAACTGAATCCTAGACCCATAGCCAAATTTTGTGGAATCCAACAATAGTCCCCATGAGAGCAAAACCTTCTGTTTCTCACTGTGTCTTCTGACATCCTAGCAGACACTCAAAGGTGAGGGCACTTGGAAGACAAAAGATTTATTATCCCAAGGACAGAGGGTTACAATGGGATAATAATCCCAACCTTAGTCTGCTCCGGGTCAAAAAGATCTGATCCTGCTTCTTAACTCTTTCCAGAAAGAGAAAGGCACACCCAGGAGGACTGTTCCAACTTAGTCACAATCATGGGGTAAGCCAACTAAGTAACTTAGGAGGAGGGAGGAAAGGAGGTTTACAAAAACACACCCTCAAGCATGTGCACTCGTTCTGGAGCCAAAACGAATCTGAAGAAGAAACAGCTCTTCATTTTCCACTTAGTTCTCATTAGGTTTTCTCTCTTTTGTTGTGTGAGCAGAAGACAGTCTCCTTGGTGAATAAGGAAGGCTTTAAACAGAATCTAGACAGAGCTCATGAATCAGACATGATGGAAAATCGATGACTCCAATTCATTAACCCAGGACCATGACCCCTCAATGGCAGAGAACTAGAAATTCTACTCCCTTAGTTTATGGGGCCATCTAAATGAGCTGGGACATAGAAACACTGAACCTTTTCAAACACACTCAGCTCAATCATGTACTTGTAGATTTGGCCTAAGTCTAAAGAGATTCCGTCTAATGAAAACCTGTGTAATCAGACACATGCTTGTATATATTATGAACCATGTATTAAATATGACTCTTCTTATACCAAGACCATATCTAAAAAAATAGTCAATTGTCCAGAAACAATTTAAATCTATCTGACCTTCTAGCTGAGATTTGACTAATAGTACTGTTTCCACACTTAAATGATCTAAGTGAAAAAATATTCAATGATAATAGCAACAATTTACCATAGAGTCTGTATCTTAAGCCAAAACACACATCTTTTCCTTCTTCTCCTTTCTGTTCTTCTCCCTACCAAGAAACTAACACACCTGAATGGGTAAGCAGTTTTCAAACATTAATTGCCAACTTCAATGTCAATTACAAATCAGTGTTTTTATCAAACAGCGGTCTAGTTTATTAGTGAAAATCGTGTCAATAGCTGTGATTTCACTTTTTCAAATTGGCTTAGAGTCAGAATTAAGGTATGGCCTGTAACATGGGGAGGTTGAAAAAACAGGAAAATGTCCATCTCTTGGTTGATATATGTCATGACTCCTTGAATCACGGCTTGTCTCCTGATTTTCTCAAGGAGAATCAACCCTTTACTGGCCTATGTCGATCTTCTGGACTGACTGCTTGAGAACAATTTGCTCATCGTTATCTGTTCTATTACCATCCTCAGGAATATTCTGGTGGCTGAGTCTATGGAAGCCTCCACTTGGCTTTGACCCTTTTACTGACTTTGGATTCTCAGCCTAAATTTTAGATCATGGCTTAAATAGCTCTTAACTCCTGAGTGAGCAAGGCCCAGGACTGATTTCTCCTGGAAACTTCATTGGGTATCCTAATTTCTAACCTTGAACTATGACTCTGAGATTGGCTCATAGATCTCTGCCTTATCCCTGGTATCTTCACCTGGAAAAAGATTTATCTTTGAATATTTAGCATGAGAAAAGTGTTCAAGTCTATGTAGAAATCTGACCAATATATTAATTTCCAGTTTCTTGAGCGCAAAAGAAAACATCACGCCCTTAAATTACTATAAAAAGCATGAGGTATTATAAAATCTTATTCTAGAAGAGGAAGTAAGCCTAATTTGTGGTAAGAGAGATTTGGTCTTGACAACACTGCCTCCTTCTGCTGTAGTCTGGAGTTCCTCAGCCAAAAAGTGGGGATAGTAATGCCTATTTTGCTTGGTTGTGGTGAGGATTAAGTGAAATGAGACCATTGCATGGATTGTGGCTGAATTCACATTTCAATTCAACCAACATTTATTGAAAGCTTACCATTTCCAGACACTTGGAGTTACAAAGATGTGGAGAAGAGCTCTTGGGTTAGTAGGTGAAGTATCGACATGTACAATGTGATAAACAGAGTGCTGGGAGAGCCCAGAGAAGAACGACTAACTGCCTGGGAAAGTTTAAGGTGGGCTATGATGAATATAATTTTGCCCCATGGAGAGGAAGGAAATGCGTTGGGCTACTCTAAGAGGATAGGTGTTATCTAGGGAGTGAATGCACAAGAAAAGATATGAAGCAGAGTAAGGCCTGATTAAAAACTTGAATGACACTAAACACTTGAAAAACCTATAGTGGTTCCCCTCCATATGTAACTCAAAATAAAAAATGATGTGTGATGAAATACAACTAAGTTCTGAATATCCCCCAAGAAATAATACTAATACATCTATAGTGCTTACTGTGTTCCAGGCACTGTTGTAAATATTTAACATTTGTTCACTTTAACATTTAAAGTGATAAACATTTAAAGATGATAAAACTGGAGCATATAAAAGTTGTGTGACTTTCCCAAAGTCAAACTCCTGATGAGTAACAGAGCTAGGATTTTGAACCTGGTATGTTCTCAATAGCTATGCCATACATCTTCAAGATCACACTTTTTTCTGTGTCTCTCTCTTCCTTTCCCTTACTCCTTCCCTCTTTCCTTCCTCTCTTGCTCCTTTCCTTGCTTCCTTCTCTTTTGTCCTTTTCTTCCCTTCATCTTTCTGAGAAATGAAATATCAGCAGTTTGGCCCCTGTAGTGATTTAGCTTTTCCTAAACATAACTTTAGATTACACACAAGTGTATGCATGCCTCTCAAACTGTGGTAAGTGTCATTATATATATATACTGAGGATATATGAAGTTAGAGGCTGAAAGGCCCATCTTCTTGGGCCATCAATTTTAGTCAAACATATATGACTATATGGAGCCATATGATTAAATGTTTTAGGCATTTAGTCCTCAAAACAACCACATGAGGTGGATAAAATTATTATCTTCACTTTAGTGATGAGGAAACCAAGGCTTATATAAACTAAGCTACTTACCCAAGGTAAATAGCTAATAAGCTGCAGAGACAGCCTAACTTGGTGACTAACTTGAAGCCTGGCCTAACTGATGCCAAGTTCTCTTAACTGTGATGCTCCACTTCTTTAAAGCACAGTTACAGAGTAGAAGGCAAATTTACATACCTAACATTTTGAAGAATTGTCAAACTTATAGCCAGCTACTTTAGGCGACAACCTCAGATCCCACAGATATTGTAAGAATTCACTGTCCTCAGCCACTATGGTGCTGTCACAGGAAAAAATGAGAAGCACTACAAAAAGTGTACACAACTGGAAATGGATGAGAATGGCAGATTTAATGGGCCCCATTCATATTGACTAATGACGATTGTCTTGTGAGCATCTAATTCTGGTTCCCTGTGTCAGGGTCTCAACAAGAAGTAGATGGCACATTCAAATTAGGAGAATTTGAGAGATGTTGAATTAAGGGGCTATTTTTCCCCAGCTTTATTGAGACATACTTGACACATAAAAGGAGCTATTTATATGAAAGTGGATGGCATATAGGGGGCACATAATGGATAGTGTCACTCAGAGCTAGTAGCAGCAAAGCTATAACCAGCTGTAGGCCTGAAGGCACAAGGTGAAGGATGGTTACTGGAAGGCAGAGAAGAGAGTTGTATGGAGAAGGCTACCTTGACAGGAGCAATGACCTTTGAGAGGATACAGCCACCCCTAGGAAACCTCACAGTGAGACAGCCAAGGGAATTAATACTCTGACCTAACTCTCCTCCTTTGCTCTCATGTCCTGTGGGAACCTCTTATTAGCTGAACTTAGCCAGATACCAGGGTGCAATAGAGCTGGTTGATGTAATCCATACAGTTTAGATGACAGAGCAGAAATCAGGGAAGAAAAGGGCAGAGAGGGGATTTGGAAAGGGCAAATAGAAGACATCCAGCACAGGTCTCTTGTGACTGTGCATGGCAATGTACACCTCCCAGAATGTCCTCTTACACCCCTTTCTGCTGATACCATGCAGACTCAATGGAGATGACCTCCAAGAGATCACTGTAGTGTTTAGTGTAGGTAAAATTGCAATATTTCCAGAATCTCTCACCTGGCTTTAGTACATCTCCATATCAGTAGGTGTTTCCAAGGGGTGGAGAGAAGTAGTCCATCTCCATATCAATAGGTAATTACAGGGGTAAGCAAGGGTTTATCTGGACCAGAGTGGTTGGGTAGAGCTTTCTCTTCTGCAGCCAGGTTGAGAGAGATGTGGGATGACTGCTTGTAAGAAATAAATGGGTTTCTTCCACTTTATTTCTCCCTTTGACTGATTTCGGTTTCAAAGGTATTTTGCCCCAGAATGTTCCCTCCAGAGTTACATCTGGAAGTAGATGGCAGGACCTCTGAACCCAAAATCTATATACATGGGTGCAACCCTTGGGTGGGCTGCCTCTAGGGATGCTGGGGAGGCCCCAGTCGTTGCAGTGGTAGAGGGTGCAGCATCACTCAAGAACCCCCTATATGTGGTGCTTCCAATAGGGGAGCCCCTAGTGGGAGATTTGCCTAGGGTAAACCACCTCCTAGGGAGGTGGGGCCTTCTCCAGAACTGGGGAAGGGTGGAGACACTGGAAGCTACAGGATTAGCCTTCCATCAGAAGACTGCTTAGAGGCCCTGAATGGCTGAGTAGCAACTGGGATTATAGGATCTCTTTTCCTCGAAATAGTGGAAAGTGTTATTGAGGAGACAGCGAGGGTTATCGAGGAGAGAGGGACTTCAACAGGAAAGAGACACACTTTGGCATCACTTGGAGGAACTGAACAATGACCTACAGGATGCCCTTAAGAAAGAGACAGTTACTGAGAAGATGGGTCATGCTCCTGGAAGATAAGTTAGCAGCGAGGAAGGAAGCAGCCAGAGAATCCATGTTGCAGGAGGCCACGGTGGAGGGTGAGGAAAGAGCAGTGCCTTCAGGCCTGGAGATGGTAGAGGAGCTGTCAGGAGAGGATGAGGAAGTGTGGCCAAGGGCTGACCTGTTGCTGAGGCCACCGCCTGAAGCACCAGCCTTTCTGGTACTAAAGGTCTGCCCTCTTGTAATTAAGAAAGTAAAAACACAACAACTGCGGGCTTCTCAGGGGGAGCAGCTGCCCCCTCCCCAGGCTGTGGAGCACTCCATGCTCTGCCCCTATATCCAGGATGAGCTGGTGGACATGAGTGTACAGTATTGGCAGAAGCCATAGGAACCTCTGCCTACATGGCTTTTGCATCTCTGGGATATGGGGGTGGAAAACATTGTTATGTCAGGTTCTGAAATGAGTAGACTGACTTCCTTGACAACTCACCCTTCTCTCCAGCAGCAGTTGCAAAGTGCCCGTCACACCTCAGGGAATTGGGTGTCTGAACTGGCTGACAGCAGCCATCACGGAAGTTTGGCCTAATCAGGGTGATTTACCATAGTTACCCACTAGCTGGAAAACATATGCAGAGCTCCAGCAGGTGTTACAGGAGCCGGGCATGAAAAATGTCATCTATAATATGGACCCCCAGGGCCCAGATGAGGAGTTGTTCACCATAGGAATGAGAATCTGGTTCTCCATACAGCTCCCCCATCTCTCTTTGGGTCCCTAATGACTATTCTTGCCCCCCACATAAGGGCAACCTATACATAAGGCTACTCATACTTAAGGAGATCTGGGGGAGGTTGAAACAATGAGACCACGGAAGGAAGTATGGGCTACGACTGAAAGAGGAGGTGCAAATGGCCCCATGAAGGTCTCAAGGACCCAGATGTGGGTTAATTTGATAAAGGCTGGGGTAGTAAAAGAAAAACTTGAGGGGCAGCCCAATAAGATCTTATTAGAACTGTGGTACCAATTAAAGCCAGAGCAACAGTTCCAGCCACTAAGTTCCAGGACACAGAAGCTGGAGGCAAATCCTCGTGTCTGGCCTGTGTCCCTGCAAGACTTCCTGGGGGACCGTACTCAGGCTCCACTTGGACCCTCATCCCCACAGAATGATTATTGGGCATTGTGGTTTGACCGAGGGGAGAGTGAAGGCCCCCAACTTGGGGATGTGGTGGGAACCAGGGCCACATGTAAAATTAGCAATTCATTGGTCCCCTGTGAATGTACAACATGTCCTGGTGCTGGTGGACACAGGAGCTGAGTATTCTCTGATTCGTGGCAGCCCTGAGCATTTTCCCAGGACCCCTGCTGTGATAGGTGGCTATAGGGATAAGGCAATTAGAGTGAAGAAAGCCAAAATCCCATTAGGAATAGGGTGTTTACCCCCAAAGGGGTATACTGTCCCTGAATATATTTGGGGGGTTAGATATTCTGCAGGGTCTGAGGGTTCCAGACCACTGCAGGTGAGTTCAGACTGAGGGTACATGTGGTAAAGGCAGTTCTGAGGGGACATGCTAAGCACCCACCTGTAGCTCTACCTGGACCTCGGCGGGTGACAAATAGTAAACAGTATAAATTGCCTGGGAGGCACAAGGAAATTGGAGAAACTCTACAGGAGTTGGAGAAGGTGGGCATAAGAAAGCCCACTCATAGTCCTTTTAATTCTCCAGTGTGGCCAGTGAAAAAGCCAAACAGCTCCTGGCATATGAGCGTGGACTACAGGGAATTGAGTAAAGTCACACTCCCTTTGCATGCTGCTGTCCCCTCTATAGCAGACATTCTGGACACCCTCAGCCATGAGCTGGGAATGCATCATTATGTAGTAGACCTTGCTAATGCTTTCTTCTCTATTGACATAGCACAGGAAAGCCAGGAACAGTTTGCTTTCATGTGGACATTCACTGCCCTTCCACAGGGATATCTCCACAGTCCCACTATCTGTCATGGGCT
The DNA here is from genome assembly GCF_040802235.1 of Manis javanica. Classification (NCBI taxonomy): domain Eukaryota; kingdom Metazoa; phylum Chordata; class Mammalia; order Pholidota; family Manidae; genus Manis; species Manis javanica. Next base: position 101,359,181 of record NC_133174.1, on the reverse strand, counting down.
TGTAGCCCAGGACTTGGCCACATGGAAGAAACCACAAATGGTGTGGTTGTATCACTACCTTGATGATGTTATGCTCACATCCGATTCTCTTTCAGATTTAGAAGGAGCAGTTCCTAGACTGTTGCAACATCTACAGGAAAAAGGATGGGCTGTGAACAACACTAAGGTTCAGGGACCTGGTTTGTCTGTAAAATTCTTGGGGGTTGTCTGGTCACGTAAAACTAAAGTTATTCCTGAAGCAGTCATAGACAAGGTCCAGGCTTTCCCCAACCCTACCACTGTGGCAGTCTTATAAGAGTTTTGGGGTCTTTTGGGCTACTGGAGAGTGTTTATCCCACACTTGGCACAAATTCTGAAGGCTTTATACTGGTTGGTATGAAAGGGCATCAGGTGGGACTGGGATGAGACATGTGCAGCTGCTTTTACTGCTGCCAAGTGGGCAGTCAAGGCTGTGCAGGCCTTGAATGTAATGAACTCATCAAGGCCCTGTGAGCTAGATGTTCATGTAATCAAAGATGGTTATGGATGGGGTCTTTGGCAGAAGCTTGAATGGACACACCAACCTATTGGATTCTGGTCACAACGATGAAAACGAGCAGAGGTCCGGTACTCCTTGATAGAGAAGTAACTGGCTGCTGTGTACCACGCCTTGCTGGCTATGGAGCCCATCACCAAAATAGCTCCAACCAAAGTAATAACTACCTATCCCATTGCAGGGTGGGTGTGAGACTGGAACCAAAGGCCATGGAGTGGTGTGGCACAGATGCCTACACTGGCCAAATGGGGCACATATTACAGCAGCGCAGCACCCTCTCTACTATCCCCTTAAGTGGAGAACTCCAATGCTTATTGGGGCTAGTGACCTATACCAGTGGAAAACAGGAAGAACTTGCTTTTGAGCCATTGGTAGTCGAGAGTCCTTATCAGGAGGGAAAAATCCCTATACCTGAAGATGCTCGGTATACAGATGGCTCCAGTCATGGGCAGCACCTGAAGTGGAGGGCTGTGGCTTTCCATCCTAAGACTGAGACAATATGGATCAAGGATGGAGAGGGAAAGAGCAGCCAATGGGCAGAGTTGGGAGCAGTATGGCTTGTCATCACCCAGCAGCCTTCTCCCATAGTTGTCTGCACTGACAGCTGGGCTGTCTATTGGGGCTTGACCCTGTGGCTACCAACATTGTACCATGTCAACTGGATGGTTGGTCACTGGCCCCTTTGGGGGCAAGAGTTATGGCAAGACCTATGGGCCTCTGGTCAGACTAAGACTGTTACTGTATATCATGTGACTGGCCATTTGCCTTTGGCATCCCCAGGAAATGATGAAGCAGACACATTGACCCAAGTGCACTGGCCAGAAGGAAAGCCTGCCTCTGATGTGGCCCAATGGCTATACCAGCATTGTGGGACAAAAGACAATGTGGGCTATAGCCCATCAGTGGGGCTCCATTGACCTTTGAAGAAGTCAGCAGAGCCCGGAAGGAGTGCCTGCATGCTGTAAGAGGGACTTACACTGAGTTCTGCAGCACCATGGGACAATAGTAAGGGGGCCAATACCCCTTGTCAGGTGGCAGATAGACTATATTGGGCCTCTGCCCATATCAGAAGGATATCGGTATGTCATGACATCTGTGGGCATGGCTACTGGACTATTGGTTGCTTTTCCTGCACGTTGTGCAGATCAGCAAACCACCAAGAGGGGCCTGGAGTGTCTCTTTGCAGCCTATGGCCGCCCGCAGGTGATTGAGAGCAATCAAGACATCTACTTTACTGGACATGTGTTACAAGGATGGGTGCATCAATTAGGAATAAAGTGGAAATTTCATGTACTGTATAACCCTACCAGGGCAGGCATGATAGAGAGGTACAACAGTTTGTTGAAATCTGGCCTGAAGTCGGACACCAATAGTCTACAGGGCTGGTCTGTTCGCCTATGGACAGGGCTATGGTTTTTGAATGAGAAACCATGTAAAGGAGCTTTGAGCCCTGTGGATATGCTAACACACCTTGCTGCCTTTCCTATACAATTTTATGTGAAAACCATAGAAGAGTTATTAAAGCCAGGATATGGCCAGCAGAGCAACATCCTGCTGCCAGCCCCTACTGCATTAAACCGTGGAGACACTGTTGAATGGGCGAAACCCTGGACATTTTGGCACATGGGCCAGCGATGGCTGGCCTTTCTGGCACCTTGGAGGAAAGGCCTAGAAGCTGGCCTCCTGGGTATTCCTGGCGTAACAGTAGAGTGGCCCCCAAAGATCACGTTAGGGTACCCAAAATGTCCAGGAGGTAAGAGCATCTTACAGGGAAGTTTTGTTTTATCTTTATGGCCAGTGCATGTACCTCCTGTAGCCCTATATAGTGACCCATCTGAAACTCCCACAGGGCGGGGGGTAAAAGTCTGGTACACTAGACCAGGAAGAGATCCCATTCCTGTCGCTGTTTTATCACAGGACCACTCTCTTGCATGTATCCTACCTGATGGACAAGATTTGCCTATGCTGGTGTCATTAAAACATGTATCTTATCTCCCTTAAGGTTATTTTCTCCTACAGTCCTTTTGGCCTGAATGTGACCCCTGGCTGCAGCTGCCATGTGCTCTGAACCCTCTACCTCTTCACCTACTGCCTGCCTATCAAACGGGCAAGCTACAGACTTAATCTGCATAAGACTTTGAACCTAGCTGAATCCTCCGGCTTGAGGATTATCAGGATTTTATTACTGTTGCTATTGTATGTCATTATTCTAGTCACAATGCTCATTTTGTGTCCCAGGGACCATTGTGGAAGAGGGGGAACAAGTAGATTGTAAGGTGAGATTTCTGGAGGTGTGGCCTGTATGTGTAATTGTAATATTCTCAGAATATCTCTCTAGACTTTAGTGTATCTGCATATCAACAGGCATTCCTCAGGGGTGGAAAAAGTTCATGTTCATATCAGTGGGTAATTACCTGGGCAACTGAGCAACTGAGGGCTTATCTGAACCTGAGAGGTTAGGGGGAGGTCTTGCTTGCTTCTGCCCGAACAGGAAAGAGACAGCCCTGGACTGCAGTTTGTAAGCAATAAACAGGTTTTAAACATTATTTCTCCCTTTGACTGATTTTGGTTTTAGAGGTATTTTGCCCCGGGATTTCCTCTCTCAGGAGTTACACATATTATGATTATATGGAGCCAAAATTTACTGAGCATTTAATATGAGTTAGGCATTTAGTCCTAACTAAATCACTAAAGTCACTGTTTCTTAACCACTCTGGCCTAAAAATGACACAAAGCAATTCCTCTCAAATTCAGTTTGTGAGGTGGCCCTGTCTAGATGTGTGATGGGGCTGGGAAATGCAGTCCTTGGCTGAATAGCCATTATCCAAAAGCAATCCTGCAATATGGAAATGGAGCAGGAATCTTTGGACATAATTTAGACAGCTTTGCCACAGATAGCTTTGCAGACTTGTGGGTAAAATTGCAGTATTTCCAGAATCTCTTACCATCCCTTAGTGCATCTCCATATCAACAGGTGTTTCCAAAGGGGGGAGAGAGGTATCCATCTCCCTATCAATAGGTAATTACAAGGGCCAGTGAGGGCATATCTGGATCAGAGAGGTTGGGTGGGGCCTCTTCTTTTGCAGCCGGGTCACAAGAGACATGGGCAGCAGAAGTGGATGACTGCTTGTAAGAAATAAATGGATTTCTCCTACTTTATTTTCTCTTTGACTGATTTTGGTTTCAAAGGTATTTTGCCCCAGGATTACAAGACTGATATAAACTTAAGTTCTTTATACAGGCTGACAAATATCCTACCAGCCATTTAATCAAGCAGTTATTGCAGGCTGTTATCTGGTAGGCACTGTGTGCAAGAGAAAGGAAATTTATCAGTATGGAATGGTAACTACCCTTAAAAGCTTTACAGTATTTGAACTGATTATTCAGCTGTTTTCCAGTTCCTCATGCTTGGCACCACGGAAACCTAAACATAGGGATGGTTGATTAACTTACTCTTTTTTTCATTTAGATGTTTGTAGTTTATCCACACAGACTCAAATAATTCTATCATTCTGACTAAAATTGGTCCACCCATTTTCTTAAACCACCAGTAAACTCTTTGGTTATTCAGAAAATATAGTCAAACATTTTGTCTATAGCTGAAACAATAACCTTGGGTCTTCTAGTCACTACAGACTAGCCCCCTCAGTATCCCCAGGCCATTCATTTAATCCCAAGGAATAGCTATTAAGGAGCTTAATTTTATTATCTCATGAAAGAAAAGAATTCCAATTAGTTACATGTAATTTTACCCCAAGGTTCCAGCCTCTTATTCAATTTCTATTGATTTAGGCTTTTTCTTTTTTCCTTCCATATGCCCTTTAAGGGCACCATTGTTATTTTGTTCTTTGAGATTGAGTTTTGTTAAAAAGGACAGTGACACACAGCTCAGGTTTGTTTTTTATAAAAGTCAAAAGCTGCCTGGCAGAATAATTAGCAAGGGAACTGTGAGAAAGGCTGGAATCCACAGATATAGACAAACATCTGCATTCCTGACATGCCAATCTCATGTTTTACTGGGGGAAAAAAGTTGTACTTCTCATGATATGAATATGTGAAATTTGTCTTTGTCTTTCAGATCAAGAAAAGTTGTAATGGGATTTAAAACAAATAAAACAGCAGCTACTGCCCCACCTTCCAATGAAGACATGGGGAATGTTACATAAAGCACTGGGGTAATTGAAGTCCAGTTATTTTAAAATCTGAAAATTAGACTACCAGATTTTCAACTTCTCCTCTACCCAGCCAAGAGCTGCTCACAAGAAGCAAGACCAGCCCCTTTAAATTGCACTTGCTTTTCCTGGTCTTTCTTTAAGAGATACTAATCAGCAGTGAAAGGGTTGTAGATTTATGAGAGAAGGAAGAGTAGGTTGGAGCCAACTATTTTGGCTAAACCTAGACTAGCAAGCCCTAGATTATGTAGAGATTTCCATTGCTACTGTCATACAATGCTAATCAGATGGAATTAAAATAAAACAACTTTCATACACTGTTGGTGGGAATGCAAATTAGTGCTGCCACTATAGAAAGCAATACAGAGGTTTCTTAAAAAACTAAAAATAAAAATATCATAGACCCAAGAATTCCACTTCTGGAAATTTGCTCAAACAAAAAGTCACTAATTCAAAAAGATATGTGCATTCCTATGTTTATCACAGCATTACTTACAATAGCCAAGATATGGATGTAACCTAAGTGTCCATCAATAGATGAATGGATAAAGAAGATGTGACCCAATAGAATATTATTCAGCCATGAAAAAGAATGAAAGCTTGTCATTGGTAACAACAGGATAGACCTAGAGAGTATTATGCAAAATGAAATAAGTCACACAGAGAAAGACAAATACCATGTGATTTCATTTATATGTGGAGTCTAAAAACCAAAACAAACAAATAAAACAGAAACAGACCCATAAACACAGAGAACAGACTGATGGCTGCCAAAGGGGAAGAGGGAGGGGATTAGTGAAATAGGTGAAGGGGGTAAGAGGTACAAACTTTCAGTTATAAAATAAATTAACCACAGAGATGAAAAGACAGCATAAGAAATATAGTCAATAACATTGTATTATCTGTATATTGACAGAAGGTAACTATACTTATTGTGGTGAGCATTTAGTAATATATATAATTGCTGAATCACTATTTTATATACCTGAAACCAATACAACGTTGTGTATCAACTGTATTTCAATAAAAAAAGTAAAATAAATAAAACATCTTACAGAATTTACTGGATAAGTCTGCTGACTGGCCATACTTCCTTTAGTAAAGCTTCTTCACCATTTCAAAGGAAGTGGAAAAGGGCCTTAAGATACTGTATGGAAGGGAAAAAGGGCTTCACACTAGACCAACCACCATTCTTGTGCTTAAACAGAGCAGGTAGCCATTTATGGAGTGTTCTTTCAGTGTTCTAGGAAGGTTCCTTTCCTCAATAGCAATTCTTTCCTATTTCTGTGCCTAAAATCCTCTTTAAAAAGCTAAAGATCTTCCTTTCACAAATAGAAACAAAATGAAAATACTAACTCCATGGGAGTGCCTGGAATGCTGATGTCTAACCGATCTTTGGAGGATGAGATTAAGAGAAAAAGAAGGCCTAGAAGCTCTTCATATTTCACCTTCAAGCCCATAAATTTCTCGAGGAGGGAACAGTAAAAAGATTTAGGTAGTAAGAAAGGCAACTTAGACAAGAAACAGCAAGGGCAGTTGGTACAGGGCTGCCAGAGCCAACTCCAATGTTTTGAAGTTTCATGGCGATGTAGCTAAGAGTGGATTCATTTTTATTTTTCCTGCTTGGGGTTCAGTGGATATTTTCACTTGTGTTTGTGCTTAATTCTGGGAAATTCTTAGCTATTAAAGCTATGCCTCTCCATTATCTCTTATTTTTCCTTCCTGAAACTCCTGTTAAGTAAATGTTGTCACAGTCTGTCCTTCATATCTCTTTCATATTTTCTCTCTCTTTAGCTTTCTGTCCTGCAAACTGGGTGATTTCCACATTGAGAGATCTCACTGAATGAAATCTCTCATTCAATTCAGTAATTCTCCCTTCAGTGATGTCTGGTCAATTGCTGTCTGTATCTACTAATGTTTTGTATTCAATATTGTTTTTATAAATTAATTTTATTGAGCTGTAATGTATATGCAATAAAGTGCACCCATTTAAATGTGTGATTTGATATAAATGTATATACTCATGTAACAATCACTCCAGTTTAAGATATAGAACATTTTAATCACTTCATAAAATTCCCTCATACTCCTTTGCAGCCCATTTCTCTCAAGCCTAAATTAATAGCTAATGTTATTTATATGTCATAGACTAGTTTTGACCAATATAAAATGTGACAAATATGGAACCATACAGTATGCATTCTTTTGTGACTGATTTCTTTTGTTCAACATTTTGAGATTCACCCATGTTGTTGACCGTATGAGAAGTTTATTCCTTTTTATTTCCAAGTAGTATTTCATTTATGGATATGACACAGTTTATCTATTGACTAGTTTATGGACATTTAGATTATTTCCAACTTTGAGCTATTATAAATAAAAGTCTTATGAATATTTGTATGCAAGTTCTTTGTGGATATATGTTTTCGATTCTATTGGGCAAATACCTCTAAGTGGAATTGTTGAGTCATAACCAGGTATATGTTTAACTTCATAAGAAACTGTCAAAATATTTTACAAAGTGACTGTACCATTTTAATACCTACCAGTAGTGTATGAGAATTCTACTTGCTCTACAGTATCACCTACACTTGTTATTATCAGTCATCTTTAATTTTATCCATTCTGTGAAATAGTATCTTATTTTGATTTTAGTTTGCATTTCCCAACTAACTATTTTAGATGCCTTTTCATGTACTTATAGGCCAACTAGTTATTCATATATTCTTTAATGAAGTGTCTGTTGAAATAATTTGTCCATTTTTAAAAATTGAGTTGCTTGGCTTCTTAGTGTTAAATTTTAAGAGCTTTATATAATGCCAAATAAAGATCTTTCAGAATATTTTCTCCCCAATTGTGTTATGTCCTTCCAATGTCTTTATTGTGCCATCTGAAAACCATATGTTTTAAAGATTTTTATTAATAGTTCTGTGATACTTAATTTTATGTGTCAACTTAACTGTGCCATAGGATACCCAGATATTAGTCAAACATCATTCTGGGAGTGTCAGTAAGGGTATTTCTGAATGAGGTTAATATTTGAATCAGTACATTGAGTAAAGCAGATTGCTCTCCCTACTATGGGTAAGCCTCATCCAATCAGTCGAAGACCTAAATAGAACCAAAATTTTGAGCCTCCTTCAAATAAGAAGGAACTCCTTCTACATGACTGCCTTGAACCAGGCCATCAGTCTTTTCCTTCCTTTAGACTCAGACTGAAACATTGGCTCTTCCTGATCTCAGCCTGCTGATCTTTGGACTGGAACTTCACCATCCTGGATTTCAGACACTCAGACTCAGACTGGAACTACGCCATTGATTTTCCAAGGTCTCCAGCTTGCTGACTACAGATATTGGGACTTGTCAGACTCCATAATCGTGTGCACCAAATCCTTATAATAAATAAATACACACACACACACACACACACACATATCCTATTGGTTCTGTTTCTCTGGAGAACCCTGAATAATACAGATTTTGATGCCAAACGTGGTTCTACAGGAACAGAATTGTAAGGATAAGTTTTATGAATTGGTTCTGGGGTTTCCAGAATTGGCTTTCAAATCTGATTAAATTTAAAGACACTAATGACTCTTTGCAGTAATAAAGAGAGCACTGATAGTCTGTAGTGTGATCTGGCAATAAAGATAAGCAAAATATTACCATTGGATATTGCTCATCACCTACTTATAAGAAGCAAGGAAGTAGGTGATTGTGTTTATGATACTTACAAACATTTGGTCAAATTAATGAAAATAATAATATTAGATGTTTGCACTTAATGTCATTAGACAAAATAGGGAAAGAAAACGATGAGCTCAGGGACTCACATTCCCAGATCAAGCACTACACAAATGAGCTGAAAACTTCTATGTGTGCCCTAAGGAAACCCTTATCTCCTATAGCTGCAGGGCTGAGATTGCTGAAAATCAAACCCAGAATCTCATTCTGTGACAGGCTAATTACAATGCAAGTAGAGCTCCCAGCTTCATGATATATCTACTGTTAAAATGTAAGCACTGATTGGGAAGGAATGAGATCCTGAAAGTTGGAATGGGGATGTGTGGAAAGACACTAATGAAGCTAGGAACAAAAGCCCATAACTACTGATGACTCTTCTTTGTCAGTGGAAAAGGCACAATTGGTGGAATAAGCCTCTTCATTCCCAGTAGAAGCAGCCTCTCCATACTTGTCTGGCAGATTAAACCCCCATTGCCTAAGGAAAATATAATAATATATCTTGAGGCAGTTGCTATGCAAGGTAATGTTGAACCTCCTCACAAGCATTCCCACCACCAATGCTAAATTTCCTCACAAGTATTCCCACCAACCCTCTTTGCCTTTAGACACATAACTAGATTCAAATACCAACAAAAGCCTATAGGTGAGGGGCAAAGAGTGGCATATGAAAAGGTGTACTACATTCCAAAAGAACTATGTGAGTTTTCCAGTTTATAACAGACAGAAATCCAGGGAACATGCATAGGAATGCATATGAAGAGTGTGGGATAGAGGATTAAAGATTGTGGCATAAGAGGTGAGATGGAAATCTCTTCCCAAAACCACATATAATGATGTGAAAATATAGCAAATACATTAAATCCTGAAAGAGCAACAGGAAAGAAGGCTGCAGCAGACTGTCTACACCTGGGGAAACCAGCAAACCTCAAGGAAAAGGGTAAAGTACCAATGCCATGATCCAGAGGGACCCAAGCCCTTCCCGCCCCACAGCTCACCAGAGGGAGGAAGAGAAATGGAGCATGTTGGGGTGGAGGCCTAGGACTGCTGAACATCCAGCCCTGGAGATCTGCAATGGGAGCATGAATCTACATTACATGGTGCTCTGGAGATTAGTGGGATTGGAAAGCTAAGACAGGCAGAATACTAGAAGAGACCAAGATTCCAGCCACTTGTGGAAAACAGGGATCCACATCTGGCTGCTCTGGGACAAAAGAAAGGCAGGCAGTCTGAGAGGCTTCCTAACAGTGCAGTCTGAGAGACTTCCTAACAGTGAGAGGGCTGCTAAAAGGGCAAGGATTGCACAGAGCTTGCTCCTCAGGAGAAAGGACAGATGGACAAAATTGTCCAGGAACACTGTGCCCAGCAGGTTGGGAACTTTCAGGAGCTTCAGATGCTCCATCCCATTCGCTGGCTATGCAGGTTCAAGGCTCCCCACCAAGATACACAGCCTGCTGTGTCTTCCACTTGCCCGACCCTGGCTCACAAACTGGCTGCTCCCACCATTGTCCCAGGCCAGCTAGAGGATGGTGCCACCTATGGCAGCTACAAGTGCAAAGCATAGGGGCTTCTTCCTGCATGCTCAGCCCACTGGCCCTGGCAGTGGAGAAAGGTACTTTAGCCGGGAAGCAGGAAAGACCTCCTTCCTCTCTAAAGGCACCAACACCACTCCCGTGCCATCACTCCAGGGTCTGAGCAGCTCCAGAGAGTAGAGCTACTGTGCGCTAGAGGGCTACACCTACAAATATGAAACGTTAAAGGAACGTGGTTCAAACCAAAATCCCACAAACACCAGAAATAGGGCCAAGTGAAAGTGAACGCATCAATCTTCCTGAAAGAGGTTTCAAAATAAAAATCATAAATATGCTCATGGAGCTACATAAAAATATTCAAGAAGTCAGGGAGGAATTAAGGATAAGATACGAACATTCAAGATTACAGTATCTGAAATGAAACACACAGTGAAGGGATTTAAAAGCAGATTAGATGAAGTAGAGGAGACAGTAAATGAAATAGAAATTAGAGAGCAAGAATACAAAGAAGCTGAGGCACAGAGAGAAAAAAGGATCTCTAGGAATGAAATAATATTGAGAGATCTGTGTGACCAATCCAAACAGAACAATATTCGCATAATAGGGGTACCAGAAGAAGAAGAGAGAGAGAAAGGGAAAGAAAGTGTCTTTGAGGAGGTAATTGCTGAAAACTTCCCCAATCTGGGCAAGGAGATAGTCTCTCAGACCATGGAGGTCTACAGATCTCCCAACACAAGGAACCCAAGGAAGCTAACACCAAGACATACAATAATTAAAATGGCAAAGATCACGGATAGGGACAGACTATTAAAAGCAGCCAGGGAGAAAAAAAAAGATCACATACAAGGGAGAACTCATCAGGCTATCAGCCTTCTCAACAGAAACCTTATAGGAGAGAAGGGAGTGGCATGATATATGTAATGCAAAGAAGCAGAGGACCTCAAACCAAGAATACTCTATCTGGCAAGATTATCATTTAAATTTGAAGGAGAGATTAAACAATTTCCAGATAAGCAAAAGCTGAGAGAATTTACCTCCCACAAACCATATCAACAGTATATTTTAGAGGAACTGCTATAGATGGAAGTTTTCCTAAGGCTAAATAGCTATCACCAGAGCAAATAAAACCACAGTAAAGAAAGTAGAACAATTAATTACTAAGCAAATGCAAAATCAAATCAACAATCCCCAAAGTCAACCAAGGGATAGACAAAGAGTACAGAATATGATACCTAATATATAGAGAATGGAGGAGGAAGAAAAAGGAGAAAAAAAAGAACCTCTAGATTGTGTTTGTAATAGCATATTAAGTGAGCTAAGTTAGACTCTTAGATAGTAAGGAAGTTAGCCTTGAACCTTTGGTGACCACAAATTTACAGCCTGCAATGGCAATAAGTACATACTTTTCAATAATCACCCTAAATGTGAATGGCCTGAATGCACCAATCAAAAGAAACAGAGTTACTGAATGGATTAAAAAACAAGACCCATCCATATGCTCCCTACAAGAGAATCACTTCAAACCCAAAGACATACACAGACTAAAAGTGAAGGGATGGAAAAAGATATTTCATGCAAATAATAGGGAGAAAAAAGCAGGAGTTACAGACTTCTTTCAGGCAAAATAGACTTCAAAACAAATAAAGTAACAAGAGACAAAGAAGGACATTACATAATGATAAAGGGGTCAGTCCAACAAAAGGATATAACCATTATAAATATCTATGCACCCAACACAGGAGAATCTCTACATATGTGAAACAAATACTAACAAAATTAGAAGGGAAAATAGAATGCAATGCATTCATTTCAGCAGACTTCAACACACCACTCACTAAAGGACAGATAAACCAGACAGAAAATAAGGACACAGAGGCACTGAACAACACCCTAGAACAGATGGATCTAACAGACATCTAGAGAACACTCCATCCAAAAGCAGCAGGATACACATTCTTCTCAAGTGTGCATGGAATTAAGAATAGATCATATACTAGGCCACAAAAAGAGCCTCAGTAAATTCAAAAAGATTGAAATTGTACCAACCAGCTTCTCAGACCACAAAGGTATAAAACTAGAAATAAATTACACAAAGAAAACAAAAAAGCCCATAAACACATGGAGGCTTAACAACATGCTCCTATATAATCAGTGGATCAATGACCAAATATAAACATAGATCAAGCAATATATGGAGACAAATGACAACAATAACTCAACACTGCAAAATCTGTGGATGCAGTGAAGGCTGTGCTAAGAGGGAAGTATACTGCAATACAGGCCTACCTCAAGAAAGAAGAACAATCCCATATAAACAGCCTAAACTCACAATTAATGAAACTAGAAAAAGAAGAGCAAATGAGGTCCAAAGTCAGGAGAAAGAGGGACATAATAAAGGTTAGAGCATAAATAAATAAAATCGAGAAAAATAAAACAATAGAAAGAATCAATGAAAGCAGAAGCTGGTTCTTTGAGAAAATAAACAAAACAGATAAACCCCTAGCCAGCCTTATCAAGAAAAAAAAGAGAGTTTGCACACATAAACAGAATCAGAAATGAGAAAGGAAAAATCACTACAGACACCACAGAAATACAAAGAATTATTAGAGAATACTATGAAAACTTATATGCTAACAAGATGGATAACCTAGAAGAAATGGACAGCTTTCTAGAAAAATACAACCTTCCAAGGCTGACTCAGAAAGAAACAGAAAATCTGAACAGACCAGTTACCAGCAACAAAATTGAATTGGTAATCAAAAAACTACCTGAGAACAAAACTCCTGTACCAGATGGCTTCATTGCTGAATTTTACCAAACACTTAGTGAAGACCTAATACCCATCCTCCTTTAAGTTTTCCAAAAAGTAGAAGAGGGGGTAATACTTCCAAACTCATTCTATGAGGACACCATCACTCTAATAACAAAATGAGACAAAGACACTGCCAAAAAGAATTACAGACCAATACCCCTCATGAACATACATGCAAAAACACTCAACAAAATATTAGCAAGTCAAGTTAAAAAATACATAAAAAGGCTTATCCATCATGATCAAGTAGGATTTATTTCAGGGATGCAAGGATGGTACAATATTTAAAAATCTATCAACAAAAAGAAGGCCCAAAACCACATGATCATCTTGATAGATGCTGAAAAAGCATTTGACAAAATTCAACATCAATTCATGATAAAAACTCTTGACAAAATGGGTATAGAGGGCAAGGACCTCAACATAATAAAGGCCATATATGACTAACCCATAGCCAACATTATACTTACCAGCAGGAAGCTGAAAGCTTTTCCTTTAAGATTGGGAACAAGACAAGGATGCCCACTCTCCCTACTTTTATTCAACGTAATTCTGGAGGTCCTAGCCATGGCAATCAAAGAAAACAAAGAAATACAAGGCATCCAGATTGGTAAGGAAGAAGTTAAACTGTCATTGTTTGCAAATCACATGATATTGTGCGTAGAAAACCTTAAGGAATCCACCGCAAAACTACCAGAACTAATAAATGAATTCAGCAAAGTTGCAGGATACAGCATTAATACACAGAAATCTGTTGCATTCCTGTACACTAATGATGAACTACCAGAAAGAGAAATCAGGAAAACAATTCCATTCACAATTGCATCAAAAAGAATAAAATACCTAGGAATAAACCTAACCAAGGAAGTGAAAGACCTATACCCTGAAAACTACAAGACACTCTTGAGAAAAATTAAAGAGGACACTAATAAATGGAAATTCATCCCATGCTTTTGGCTAGGAAAAATTAATATTGTCAAAATGGCCATCCTGCCTAAAAGAATCTACAGATTCAATGCAATCCCTATCAAAATACCAACAGCATTCTTCAATGAACTGGAACAAATAGTTCTAAAATTTATATGGAACCACAAAAGACCCCGAATAGCCAAAGCAATCCTGAGAAAAAAAAGCAGGGGGGATTATGCTACCCAACTTCAAGCTCTACTACAAAGCCACAGTAATCAAGGCAATTTGGTACTGGTACAAGAATAGACCCATAGACCAATGGAACAGAATAGAAAGTCCAGATATTAACCCAAGCATATATGGTCAGTTAATATACAATAAAGTAGCCATGGATATACAGTGGGGAAATGACAGCCTCTTCAACATCTGGTGTTGGCCAAACTGGATGGCTACATGCAAGAGAATGAAACTGCATTATTGTCTAACTCCACACACAAAAGTAAACTCAAAATGGATCAAAGACCTGAATGTTAGTCATGAAACCATAAAACTCTTGGAAGAAAACATGGACAAAAATCTCCTGAATATAAACATGAGCAACTTTTTCCTGAACGCATTTCCTCAGGCAAGGGAAACAAAAGCAAAAATGAACAAACGGGACTATATCAAGCTAAAAAGTTTTTGTATAGCAAAGGACATCATCAGTAGGAAAAAAAGACATACTATAGTATGGGAGAATATATTTGTAATCAACATATCTGACAAGGGGTTAACATCCAAAATACATGAAGAACTCACATGCCTCAACACCCAAAAAGCAAATAACCATATTAAAAAATGGGTGCTGGATATGAACAGATAATTCTCCAAAGAAGAAATTCTTATGGCCAACAGGCATATGAAAAGACGCTCCACATGGCTAATTATCAGGGAAATGCACATTAAAACCACAATGAGATATCACCTCACACCAGTTAGGATGGCCAACACTGGGAAGACTAGGAACAACAAATGCTGGCAAGGATGCAGAGAAAGGGGAACCCTCCTACACTGCTGGTGGGAATGTAAGCTAGTTCAACCATTGTGGAAATCAATATGGTGGTTCCTCAAAAAGCTAAAAATAGAAATACCATTTGACCCTGGAATTCAACTCCTAGGAATTTACCCAAAGAAAACAAATGCCCAGTTTGAAAAAGACAGATGCACCCCTTTGTTTATTGCAGCACTATTTACAATAGCCAAGAAATGGAAGCAACCTAACTGTCCATCAGTAGATGAATGGATAAAGAAGAAGTGGTACATATACACAATGGAATACTATTCAGCCATAAGAAAAAAAAAATCCTACCATTTGCAACAAAATGGATGGAACTTGAGGGTATTATGCTCAGTGAAATAATCCCGGTGGAAAAAGACAAGTACCAAATGATTTCCCTCATTTGTGGCGTGTAACCACAAAGCAAAACTGAAGGAAAACAGCAGCAGACTCACAGACTGTGAGAAGGGACTCACAGTTGCCAAAGGGGAGGCCTAGGGGAGGGTGGGTTGAGGGGGAGGGAGAAGGGGATTGAGGGGTATTATGTTAGTACACATGGTGTGTAGGGGGTTATGGGGAAGGCAGTGTATTATAGAGAAGACAAGTAGGGACTCTGTGGCAGCTTACTACACTGATGGACAGTGACTTCATTGGGGTATGGATGGGACTCGATAATATGGGTGAATGTAGAAACCACAATGTTTTTCATATGAAACCTTCATGAGTGTATATCAATGATACCTTAATAAAAAATAAATAAATATAAGAACGTGGGATAGTGGTGGAGGGAACATGATGTTAGATCAGACTAATTTATTGATATGGACCTGGCAGAGATTCTTCATTTAATGTTGCAGCCTGTGAAGTTAGAAAGAGTTCTAACAGCTTGGTTGGCTAGTTGGTTGAAACATGGACCAAAAGGTGATTCACAACAAACAAGCTAGAGAGATTGCATCTGTCATATAAGAATTGTTCAGTCACCCTTGGTAGGTCCAGAAGACATATCTTTTACCAATACTAGGACACAAATTTGTGAAGGGATCCCTGGCATTCCTGACAAGCTTTGTGATTGTTATTCTCTGTAGAGCAGACCTTACAGTGGACACTACAGGTAGTGACCTAGGAAACCTAAATGCAGTAGTTAGATCCCAAATGGAAGGAGCCAAGTGGCAGTACTCAAGTACCAAAGGCAAAGTGGACATGTTTACCATAATGGTAGCAGAATCAAAGCAGCAATCAGAAGAGTGATGCAGCCCTATGGCACTAACTGATGATGGTATTCCTAAAAGTGAAATAGATAGGAAGTCTACTAAATTCTTACTTGATCTGTAAGAATTTACCTAATTATTTGATCTATAAGCAGAAATGTAGGTCAAGTGAACAAAAATCTAACCTGAATCATAAAACAGAGAGTCAGAGTCCCTCAGTCAATTCCCAGACTTGATCCAGTTTACAGACCCAGAACCCCTTGAATGAAAAGGAAGTTGGGTCCCCTTGAGAAAGGACCCTGGTACACTGCTGAAAATATATACTGTTGATCTTTCTCTCAGTCTTCCACAGAGGCACCTCGGGCCTTTTACCAGGGTAACTTACATCAAGAGAAAAAAATCAGACCTTTCAGGAACTACTGGATACTGACTCTGAACTGACACTAATTCCAGGAAACCCAGAACATCACTGTGGCCTACCAGTCGGAGTAGGGGCTTATGGAAATCAGGTGATAGATGGAGATTTATCTCTGGTCCATTTCACGGTGGGCACAGCAGGTTCCTGAACCCATCCTGTAGTTATTTCCCCAGTTCCAGAATGCATAATTAGAATAGACATACTAAGTAGCTGGCAGAACCTCCACACTGGTTCTCTGACTGGTGGAATGAAGGCTATTATGATGGGAAAGGCCAAATGGAAGCCACCAAAGCTGCCTATAAACAGTTTTCGAAAAACAGTAGATCAACACCAATACCACATTCCTGGAGAAATTGCAGAGTTGTGCCACTAACAAGGATTTGAAAAATGCAGAGGTGGTGATTCCTACCACATCCCCATTCAACTCTCCTATTTGGTTTATGCTAAAAGACAGATAGATCTTTGAGAATGACAGATTATTGTAAGTTTAACCAGGCAATGATTCCAATAACACATGCTCTACCAGATACAGTTTCTTTGCTTGAGTAAATCAACACATTCCTGGTGCCTGGTATGCAGTTATTGACTGGCAAATGCCTTTTTCTCCATCCCTATCAATAAGGCCAACCAGAGGCCATTTGCTTCCAGTTGGCAAGGCCAACTTCACTGTCCCACCTCAAGGGTATAGCAACTCTCCAGCCCCATGTCATAACTTAGTTCATAGGGACCTTACCAACTTTTATAAGATACCACACAGGTCCATTTCATTGATGATATGCCACTTGTGCCTAGTAACCAAGAGGTAGTGACTACGCTAGCCTTATTGGTAAGACATTTGCATATCAGTGGGTAGAAAATATTTCTGACAAAGAGTCAGGGGCCTTCTACTTCACTAAAACTTCTAGGGAGCCACTGGTGTGGGGCATGTTAAAATATCCCTTCTAAAGTGAAGGACAAGTTGTTGCATCTGGCCATTCTTACAACCAAGAAAGAGTCACAACACCCTGTGAGACTGGGTTTTAGAAGCAACACATTCCCCATTTGGATAAATTATATCAGCCCACTACTGAATGACCTAAAAAGCTGCTCATTTTGAATGGGGCCCAGAACAAAAGAAGGCTGTACAACAGTCCAGGATGCTGGGCACACTGGTCTGTCACTGGGTCTTATGATCCAGTAGATCTGATGGTACTTGAAGTGTCAGTGACAGATAGAATGCTGTTTGGAGCCTTTGACAGGCTCCTATGCACCATACATTTGTCTGGACCCTACCTCTGCCCTCTACAACCGTAACATAACTCCTCCAGACAATTTCTAACATGTACTGGTCACTTACTATGTTACTGGCATTGAAATTGATGTAATATTTTTAGTTCATTTAATCATCACTGCCACCCTTTGAGGTGAGTTCTAATTCTGCATATATTTTCTACACATGAAGAATTTAAGCATTAGAGAGATTAACTGACCCTGAATCATGCAAGTAATAAGTGGTAGCACCAGATTTTAACTCAGGGATGTATAATGCATAGTGTGGGCTCATAACTACTATGCTATATTGTCTCATTCAGTGAAGGCTCAAGATTACAGTGACCAGTTTCAGAGTACCCCAATTTTCCCAGGACTATTCTAGTTTTAGCACTTAAAGTCCCACATTCTAGGAAACTCCTCAGTCTTGAACAAATCCAGATAATAGTCACTCTATTTCACCCGGAAATAATTTGCTAGTCACAAATAGTGTGGTTATTGCCTTCCAAGAAATGACTAGTGACAATAAATTAGAATTCACTTGGTCCATGACACCTGAGACCAATCCCACTACCTTGCAGTAAAACCATCCACTGAGGTTTATCTAAAAGTTGGCATAATCATCAGATCCTGGTAGGACTCGTTATTGTACTTCACCAATATCTTTGAGAAAAACTCTGCCACCATAAGAGAAGATACAGGACTAAGTATCTCTATCACCGTGTTATTCTTGAAGATAATCTCAAAACAGGATGCTCCTAAATTCTCTTGACACCCTACTAATTGGAACCCAATAACTAGATTTGACTTTGTCAAATGACTTCAGAAATTGAGGTGTCATAAAAAAGGAATTGGAAGTCTCCTGGCCTGTTTGATCAGTGTAGGCAATCAATCAGACTGATGCATTCAAATGGGTTTTAAGAGGCCAAAGTCATTTTCTTTGCTTGTGTTCACATTAAACACAATCTCAGCAGGCTAATTGCAAATCTTCCCTTAGTGTTGATTAGGCCCAAGTCTACTGGCCTTTCTGATAACTCTTTCAGATCCTCAGCCCCTAAATCCCCAAGGAGAGTATTTGGGTTTGGGGAATAGAAGCAAAAGTACTACTTGAAAAGTTCAAAAAATACTCAACCAAATTGTCATAAGCCATGTTAAGAGGGTATTTTGTGTGAATTAGATAAGCCATGTTTTTCTCCAGGTACACAATAAATTGTTCCCAGTAGTCTGACTGCACGTCTTTGCTTTCCAGCATATATAACTTATTACTAAAAAACTACTAGGGAAAATTAAACCCCAGCATTTTTTAAGCCCTCTCAAGATGAAAAGTCTTACATAAGGATGCTATAGAACTATGATCTTAAAACAAACACTAGCTATTTCTTAAAAATCTCAAAGTCACTTGTAATTTTGCCTGTAGTTCCTCCTGACTAAAAGCTTGAATTCCAAGCATAATCATAAAGCTTACCTTGACACCCAACTATTAAGGATTTTATCTGATTCTCTTGGTTTCTGTTAATTCACTTTGGTTGCTCCGAGTTTCAGTGGCCTCAACAACACAGCATAATTCAACTTGCTCAGGTCTCTATCTTTGGTTGCATTTGGCTGTCTAGAAAATTAGTTCTTTTCCAAAACTAAGGTCTAAAGGTGTTTTTCTTTTCAACTATCATAAAACCAGAATGTGGTGGGTTTTCTAAAAAAGCTATATAAATAATTGAACTTACTTCAAATGGACAGAGTTTACAAAGAAGCAAAGATAGGCTTCTATTTTTATTTTCTTATAAACATTGATCCTACCTATTAGAGAGAAGTTTTACTAAATCAGTATTTAATATGAAATTATAAGCTGTTGCCCAAGTTATCACCTGGGGAAAATCTTGCCCATTTCCTCCCACAGCACAGACCCTTCAAACTTGTTCCTGCCCGCTCCCCAACTTGATCCACAGAGACACCACAACTATTTTTCTTTCTTCGGCAGTCCTTTCTCAGTTTCTCTGCTGGGTCCTAAACAAAGATTTTTGTTATCTAGACTATATAACAAATTATTCGAAAGAGAAGAGGGGAGAAAAACTGAGCCTAAGATGCTATCAGTGTTACAGTTATAAGTACTGGTGGGTCATGGGTATGAATGGAGGAACAGGAATTGGGACTACCGAGGTGGGAGGCAGGGCTGGGAGCTAATGTGAATAATGAATGGGTGTCATGAGTCATGTGTGCAAACACATACCACAGGTCAGTGTATCGAAGCTGTCTCAGTTCATTTGAGCCACTATAACAAAATATCAGACAGAGATTGAGTAGCTTATAAACAATAGAAATTTCTTACAGTTCTGGAGGCTGGAAATACAAGACCATTCTGCTGGACTGTCTGTTCAGGTGACATAGTGACACTTCATCTTAAACCTTATCACCAAATACTGAAGAACTGCAAGGAAATGCCACATCCACGATGTCATTTACATACATTAATTCATAAAAGACTATTAATACATAAGAGAAAGATGCATATGATTTAACAATGATAAAACATAAAACAGTTAAGAGACTTTGTAACCATAATGAAATAAACCAGAGTACCAGAAAAAAGGACAAAGGGAAACAAAAAATAAGAAGTGTATTCAGTTATGTAACTAAACTTGGAACATTGATTCATGGGTTATTTGAAGCTATTTTTTAAACACAGCTAAACTTTACCTATAACTCTTGATTGACTTTGACTTTCTCTTCTGTTCTTATTTTTCTGTGAGCTGTAGGTCTGAATTTCAGAACAATAATCACCACTTAATGGAATAAGTCAAAAATAGGCTCAATCCAAACACTTGCTTTTGTGTCTCTTCCAGCAAAAACAGGTCTTCCTTTGACTTATGCTCTAGAGCAGGTCTGTGCAGTGAGTCTTAGGCTGGAACACGACAGCCCTTTTACTTTCTATCAGAAGTAAATCTCTCTGAACTGTCTCTTTCTCCCTGCATTTATAAACAAGATGTACAGGGAGGGATGGAGTGAGCCCATGAGCCCCTGCTTCAACAGTTTAGTTGCCCTAAACTCCTCAAAGTGAAACTAAAGAATAGTTTTACATTAAATTGAATTTCTAAAAGGCCAAACCAGAACTGCATTACCCAATAAGTAGCCAGAACAGATCCACCAACACAGGTGCCCCAAAAATTAGAATAAAAAAGCTTTTGGAAAAATATTGATATGGAATTTTTTAAAGAAAAACCAAACCAAATGGGGGAAAAAATAAAACTTGTTGAACTTTGTTATCTTATAGTTTAGTGATACTTTTTTAGTTTGAATTATGTTTGGGGATGAGTACTATAATATTTCTGGCATTCCACTTAAAACCTATAAAGGTCTTTATCTGACCTCTGCACAGATTTATTTTTTTAAATTGAAGGATCATTATACAATATAAGATATACAATCTTATATTGGTTTCAAATGTATAGCACAGTGGTTCAATAGTAACCCATGCTTTTAAATCCTCATCCCCTCTAGGGCAGTTACTATCTGTCAGCATAGGAAGATGTTACAGAATCACTGGCTATATTTTCCATGCTATACTGTCATCCCCAGAACCAACTTGTGATTGAGAATTATTGTGCCCTTTTATCCCCTTCACCTTCCCTACTACCCACCTCAATCCCTCCCCCTTGGTAACTACAAGCATATTTATTTTTTAATATAAAGCTAATTTGTGTCATAGAATATTAAATCAATGTATTCTTAAAAAGAAATCACTTCATATGATTAAATATTGTAACAAGCTCATATACTTTTCAAAACAGGATTTCCCAGCCTCTCTTGCCTTTAAGTGTGGTCAAATGACGGAGTTCCAGCCAATGAAATGTGAACAGAAATAATGTGTCTGACTTCTTGGCCTAACCCATAAAAACCTCCTATACACAATCTTCCATTCTTTCCCCATCCTTTAACTGAGTGGAAAAAAATGCCAAGAACCCAGAGAAGAAAGAGCCATGAAATGGAAGGATCCTTTGCCCTTGTATGATGGCATAAGTGGACAGCTGCCCAACCAGGAACACCCCCAGCAGACTATAAGGTGAATGAGAACCATTTAATATGTTATATGCCTCTGAGAATTGACGGTTAATCTGGTAAAGCAGCAGTACGTTAAATAATACTAAGGCCCCTGGCAATCTGTCCCTGATCTGCTCCTAACCTTACTACAGCATATCAATATGAATAATATCTTTATTATTCTCTGACATACTACACTTATTCCCACTTCCTAAACTTTACACAAATTCCTTCTTTGAATTTGCTCTCATTCTTCTCCAACTCCACAAATTATACTCATCTTTAATGACCAAACTTAAATCGTAATTTTTTCATGAAGTCACCTGAACCATTCCACACCACTGTGATTTCCTTTTGCTAATCTCTTTAAGCACTTAACCATTCATTTGAGCACTTACTGCCAACATTATTCCAAGCATTTCATATGTATAATCTCTTTTAATTCTAACATTCCTATGAGGTAGGTACTGTAATTAGCCACATTTTAAGACTGAATCTTGAAGAGGTTAACCTGCCCAAGGTCACAGAGTTAGTAGGTGAAAAATGGTACTCCTGTCAAGTAATAAAAAAATAATAGCAACAACTAACCTTAAGTATGCTTGGATTATGCATCAAGGACATTATTACATGAAATGGAAGTAACATTGCTATTATTCCACACTCATTTTACAGATGAGAAAACTGAGGCTCAATGACATTGTGACATCTTGAGTAAGTGATACACTTTGGTTCAAGGCAATGTCTGACTCTGGACCCCATATTATTCACCATTATATTAAACTAATAGATGGAGGAAGTAAAAGCAAGGATGCTAGAGGTGGAAGTGATGGCCAATAAGGAAGGACAAAAGTGAACACAAGAAGTCATTTCTAAGAGAGACATCAATAAGAAAGCAGACTAGGAAACTATGAGTCCACATTCCCCCACAGAAATGTTTGAAAAATAACTAGAGGCTGGCTAAAATAATGTGATAGGAGATCTGAAAAATAGTCAATGGTTTACAGCAACCAATTAAGAAAAAGACACAATCAAAAGAGTAGGAAATTTCATGGCATTTTTATTTGCCCTTGCCCCACTACACCCCCAGTGTGGCATGGCACAGTCTAAAGAAAAAGATAGCCCAGTTCCTAATTCCCTCCCTCCAACTAGAGGAAACAGAACAGACATTATTTGCAACATTCTGACCTATATGAGAGATGTTTGAGGGATGGCTCTCTGTTTTACCTCACTCAAATCTCAAACTATGAAAAGCCATGGAAAATTCATAGTATATATGGCTTCTGAAATCTGAAGGACTACAGATCTGCCAATGCCTGGGGCATAGGATACGGTTGGAAGAATACAATAAGACCTCTAAGGCCACAAGAAGACACTGGGGAGAGACATTTTGATAAATTAATATATTAAAAGCAGCCATGTATTTGGAGGAATTATAAAAAGCACACACATGGAGCCAGGCAAAATGCATGCCCACAAAAGACCAGAGAAGACTTAAGTGTTCACCCTGCGTTAATCCCAAAATTCACAACCTGCCCTGCTAATTAATGAAGGTCCACCTTAGTACAGAACAAGTTTACAAAGACTGGAAGAGGTGACTGTTTATTCAAATGTTCAATTTTCAACAGAAAAATAATAAGTCTTATAAAGAAACAGGAAAACATGCCCAAGTCAAAGGAAGAAAATAAAATGGCAGAAACCATCCCTGAAGAAACACAGGCATTGGATGTACCAGACAAAGATTTTAAAACAACTGTCTTAAATGTGCCCAAACTGTTAAAGAAAAACACAGAAAGACATAAAGGAAATCATCAAAATAATGTATGAACAAAATAAGAATAAAAAAGAGATAGAAATTATTTAAAAATCTGAGCTGAAAGATACAATAACTGAATTGAAAAAGGGATTCAACAGCAAATTGAAATAGGAAGAAGAAAGAATCAGTGAACTTGAATGAATATTTAAAATTATCAAGTCTGAAGAGAAAAAAGAAAAAAGAATAAAGTAAAGCAAACAGAGCCTAAGGCTCTTATACGTCGTGATCAAGGGGACCAATGTATGTATCTTGGGAGTCCAAGAAGAAGACAGAGAGAAAGGGGCATAAGATTAGTTGAAAAAATCATAGCCAAAAACTTCCCAAATTTGAGCAAACACATGGATATACAGATACAAGAAGGTCAATGAACTCCAATAGGTTAAATCCCAAAAGACCCACACCAAGACACATTACAATCAAGTTGTCAAAAGACAGACAGAGAGAATCTTGAAAGCAGCAAGAGAAAAGTGACTTGTGTACAAGAGATTCTCAATAAAGATTATCAGTGGATTTCTGAGCAGAATCTTTGGAGGCAGAGGACAATGGCATGGTATATTTAAAGTGCTGAAGGTAAAAGCTGTCAACTGAGAATTCTATACCCATCAAAACTGCTCTTCAAGAATGAAGGAGAAAGTATGACATTCCTAGAAAAACAGAAGTTGAGGGAGTTCATTGTCACTAGACTTGTCCTACAAGAAATGCTGAAGAGAGTCCTTCAAATTGAAATGAAAGAACACTAAGCAATAATTCAAAATCATAATAAAATATAAAGGTCTTTGATAAAGATAAATATGTGGACAAATAAAAAAACTAGGATTTTTGTAATGGTTTGTAACTCCATTTTTTATTTTCCATGGGGTTTAAAAAACAAATGTATTAAAAATAATAAACCTACATTAATGGATATACACTATATTAAGATGTAATTTTTGACTTCAGTAAGATAAAATGGAGAGGGCTAGAGCTGTAATGGAGTACAGTTTTTGTATGTGAATGAAGTTAAGTTGGTAGAAATTTAAAATAAATTCTTGTAACTTTAGGGTATTTTATGTAATCCCTGTGGTAACCACAAAGAATGTATCTATAGAACGTAAATGAAAGGACATGAGATGGGAATCAAGATGTGCCATTACAATAAAACAAAGAGCAAGCACAAAAGAAGGCAGTAATGGAAGAATAAGGGAAAAGGGGTATAAGACATATAGGAAACAAATAACAAAATGGCAAAATTAAGTTCTTCACTATCAGTAATTTTTTTAATTGTTAGAATGGTAAAAATTCATGTTATATATATTTTACCACAACAAAAAAATCAGGAAAAAATGTCCTCCAGAGCTGAAGTAGAACAGTACAGGAGTGATAGAAATCAGTTTATAAAATAGCACAACAGGTGAATGTATGACAAAATCAGATTGGTGTAAGTCATTAAAGACTGGGGGAGGAATTTGTATTTTTCCTGTAAGTAAATAGGAATCAACTAGAAGTTCTTAAGCAAGTGAATGACCTGATAGAATCAGTATTTCAGGAAAATTTTCCTGAATGAGTTGGAACATAGAGTTCATGTAGTAGGGACCTAGTGAGGAGTGCTATCAAGTTGGCAGTTGAAGTCATCAGAGCAAATGAACTCCTCAGTAAGCAACGGAAGAGGGAGAAAGATTTGAACTGAGTTATCTTCTGTTTCTGAAAGAAACCAAGCCTTCTCCTACTTCAGGGCCATTATACTTGCTGTTACCTCAGCCTAAAGTTCTCTTCCTCTTTCCCCAAATATCAACATGGTTCACTTCATCATTTCACTCAGGTGTCTGCACAAATTTCACCTTATAAATGAAGACTTCCCTGAGTACCCCACGTATTATATCATTCATCTTACATCCAAAACTCTCGATCGTCACTAGCTATTTTCAAAAAATGCCACAGAATAAAGATTGTTCGCCGTGAGTGAGCCCTGAGTCATATCAAATAAAGACAAGTCCTTCAAGTGGGGATCTCCGGGAAGCTGTCAGGCAAATCAAATAATGACAATTACAATTCTCTAAAAATAGGGCTTTATGAGGGAGCTCAAGATTTATTTTGCCTCCTCAGTGGCTGCCAAGCTACTGGTTCTCACAACTACCATAGTTGTGAAACTGTTGGTTTTCAAGGTTGCCACTGAGCTGAGGAGAGGGATATGGGAGAAGAGCAAGATAAAAATACCAGAAAGTTCACTGCTCTTGAAAGTCCGCTATTTTTCTTGAATAAATAGTTCTTGGACTGTTGAAAGACTTCAGTTAATTTCCGGAGTTCTAAAAAGCTCATTGTGACCATTTTTCCTGTGTTCTTGTAACTTATGGAGGAGCAGAGTTTTGGAAGTCCTTACTCTGCCAATCCAGAAGTGTTCTCTTATAGCTCTGTTTAATCCTAAACTGTTTGTTATTCTAAGAGGGTCCAAGTACCACCAAATCCATTATAAATATATACCGTTCACAGCCACATATATCACACAGTTTTCACTCCATTCTATCAATAACCAAATGGACTGGGATAAAAAAGGGAGATATTTGCAAAGTCAGCTGCCTTCCTCCCTGTGAATACCATGAACATCCCATGCAGGTTGCGTAACCATCCAAACCATGGAAACCACTACTGGGTCATGTGCCTCAGGGTTTAAAGATTGGCTTAATGAAAACAGTGGACTAAAAAGAATCATGAGGTGCTACTAGTAAAAGACATTTAATATACTAAAATTCTTCTCTGTTTCTTTCATGTTTATTTTTCATAGCTGCTATGTTTGACATGACTTTGTAGAACACAACTTCAAGCAATATAAACACATAACTACTCTTCCCACTGCAGTATAATTGTTTCCAAAGCCTGATTAATTTAATGAGATTTTTTCTGCTGGCTTGAGTAGAATGCTTATTTTAATTCACTTTGGGAAACACTGTTAGGTAGCACTTGAGCCTTCAGAGGCAGAAAAAAATGAATCTCTCAGGCTTTCTTCTAAGATCCATACAGGCAATTTGTCAGGAGAAAGACCCTCTTTAACAATGCCAATCTGCAGTGGAGAAAGGAGGATTATAAAGGGACATGAAGCTGCTCATGCTCTGTCTGTGTTCCCATGAGTTACAGCCAGCCAGTTAGGAGGAAGATGGCATGAATGGGGTAAGAAACATTCTTTGAGCTCTTACAAAATATTTTCCCTTACGGTTTTGAATGCCTACCAATGCTGAAATCTGTGCAAATTATTCAAAGTCCATCAGTTACTTTTCCACAAGTTCCACAAGAACCTCAAGGACTGGAAGAGACCTTACAGGTCACATCACGCAGTTCAGTTTACTATCTAATACTTGAAATTCTCCTATAACACATCTGCCTACTTTTTTTTAACCTCTGTTGCTCACTTCCAGTGATGGGGAAGATCACTATCTCCTGAGACAATTTCTCCCCCACCATCGAGTGGTACTGAACATTAATAAATTCTTCCTTTTATATTAGTTGAATCCAGTTTCCATGGAATTCCCCCACACACACACAACACACACACATACACATAGGCATAGTGTGTATCCTTTAGAGAAAAAAAGAAGGTATCTGAGACCCCTTCCCATAGACAGCAGTTAACTTCACCCAGGTCCTCTTCTCCAAACAAAACATTCCTCATTCTTTTACCACACCTCTCAGACCCAACCTGTTTCACTGTATTGTATGTTCCAATGTGTTGGTAAACATTTAACAACCAGATCTCTGGGGAAGGGAGAATAGAATGGGGATGGTGACTGATCTATAGCATTTGCCAGTTTCTCTGGTGTAAATACTCCCATCATAGCCAATTTCAAGCTATTGTTACATTGTTATTGAATATTTTAAAAAAGCATATAATCACTGTTAGTGAAATGGTATAAGTCACCTCCCGCACACCTTCTTCCCTGCTCAGGCCTTTGGAGCCAATTGTACAGAAAACGTTTCATCTGCCTTGGACCAAATCTTAACCCAGGGAACATGGGATCATGGCAGCCATACATATATGTCCCACCTTCACAAAAGCACGCTTTCTGAATTCTCCATCCTTTGCTCTCCATTAATGTATGAAAATCCATCAGCCCCTTGCCAGTTCACAAAAAGGCAATTGGAGAGCTACAATGTCTTCATCATTAGATTAGCAATGAAATGGCATGTTCTCTAGTGGCCAGAAAGATTTAATGTGGCTCTCTGGACTCACATTACCTGTATGTCATGGCCAGCCTGCCACAGTAAGTTCTACCTGAGTCTGTAGGGAGAATTAGGTTTAGAACATATATAATTCATTTCTGCTAATGACACAGTTTTTTCAGTATATATTCTATTCTTTCGTCCTCATTCCTTAGAAAGCAACTCTCAGCTTTGCATTATCTAGGCTAAGAACTCCAAAATCTAGCTTGCTGGTGCCAGTAACAAAAACATGGCTCACACTGCCGTCTGGTAACAAGTCTATTTGGTTGGGCATACAACTGACTTGACTCTCACTTGGAAGTTTTAATAGGGTCACCTTTCAAGATTCACTTGGCAACACGTGTCCATCTTCCAATGGCCTTTAGGTGCCTTCGTGAAAATAAATCAAATGGCATTTCAGAAATAAATACACATCAAGGCATTCAGAGAATAGACTTGCCAAAACAGGCTAGAGGAGAACCTCTGCCCATGCTTTACCTTTCATTCCAGCTGCTTGGGAGGTTGTGTTAAGCTCTTCTTAACTGGCTTCAGGGCCCAGGGATTCTTGAAATTGAATCTCTTTTGACTATTCCTCATCCTGCTAAAAGAAAAACTGGTAGAAATAGGTAAGAAGAGATTTTTCTTAGCCAAGAAAGATTTTCACAGTTAATATATAGTGCTACACAAACTTTATTTAGACCAGTAGTTGTCAGTCTTCCTCTACATTGGAAATATCTGCAGTGCTTTAAAAAATATTAATGCCCAAATCTCACCCCCAGGGTTTCTGATTGGTCTGGGGTATGACCTGAGCATTAGGATTTTGAAAGCTCTACAAGTGATTGTATTGTGCAATCAAGATCGAGAACTACTAATTTAGACAATCCCTTAGTGTATTAATTTTCAAATTCTGCTATAACAAATTACCACCAACTTTGTGATTTAAAATAACACAAATTTATTATCTTATAGTTCTGGAAGTCAGAAGTCCAAAATGGGTCTCACTAGGCAAAAATCAAGGGATAGGCAGAACTACATTCCTTCTAGAGGCTCTATGGGTAATCTGCTTCCTTGCCTTTTCCAGCTTTTCAAGGTTGCCTGTGTTCTTTGGCTTATCCACCCGCCCCCCGCCCCCCCCCACACACATCTTCAAGGCCATCAACATTGGGCCAATTCCTTTCCAATCTACATCACTCTGATCCTCCCTCTTCTGCCTCCCTCCTCTTCTCAAAGATACCCTAGTCATTACATTGGCATGCCTGGATAATCCCTAATAATCTCCTTATCTCAAGGTCAGCTAATTAGCAACCATAATTCCATCTGCATTCTTAATTCTTCTTTTCCATGTAGCCTGATGTACTCACAGTTTTCAGGGAGTAGGACGTAGACACCTTTGAGGAGGCATTTATGTGCCTACCAGAATTGGTCTCTCTTGGACCATCTATAATAATTCTGCATGGAACGAGGAGGAGCTGGGTGGAAGAAGAATAATACATACCAAAAGGAATATACCCTAGCCAATTTTCTTTATCTTTGGAGCATCTGAAGAGAGAAATAGTCATACATTCATGCTTAGGTGCTCGTATAGCTGTATGTACACATGTGTATTCATATAATGAATAAATATTTGGGACAGAACCTGATATATGCTAGTCACTCAGTGAATGTACAATGAATGAATGAATGGCTGATGACGTTTCCAAGCATATATTTCCTCAAGTTTCCCACAATTCTCTGTCTTGGATTATCAGTGCCCCAAGTAAAAAAGACCATCACTGTCCTATCAAGCTCAAATCTTCCCTGTGACATAGATTGTGTAAAGAGAGAAATTTAGATGCTGGGGTATCTAGAATAGAGATAGAATCCTCAGTGGCAAGACCGAGTAAGAGCAATAGCTGCAGCAAGGATAGTGGCTAATGCCTCCTGTGCCTCACTCAGCAGAGGACAACTGCATTCAGGAATGTATGGTCCCCTCCTGGTGTCAAAAAATAGTATTGGATGTTTTGTAATGTCTTGAAGGTGTAATAGATCCATAGGCCCAATGCTATACAACAAAAGTCCTGAAAATTAGTAGCATGAAGCAGTTATTTCTGCAGATTAAGCCACCCCCATTTGGCTTCATTCAAGAACTGCAGCCCTAAGTCCTTGAATTCCATTCTACCTGGGTCCATTTTCATCTCACATCTCTCCTTCTAGCCTAGAGAATCTGGCTTTCCCACATGCTTCATATATTTATGCTCTTCCAATTACAAGAATATGGACATTTTAATTGGGGTCTAGAGGCCTTGATGCTAATTCAAATGCCAGAGAATGACCTCTGCTCCTGCTCAGGATTCCCAATTACATGCTCATTTCAGGAGTTGGGGTTGAGATAATGTCTACAAAAGCTTACTAGAGTGCTAAAGGTAACAATGGCAGACACCAAACACTTTCTGACTGTACTTCTTTGTGCATGCCTATGGGACAAGCTCCAAAACTCTCAGAGAAAAACTTTGTAGGAATTAGGGACCAGAGTCAGCAAAACATGAGTTATTCCTTTGTGACAATGATGACTCACTTTGCCATTTTGAGATCTAACTCTGAGGCTTCCTTAACAGGCATTTGTGGGGTGCCATCATATCTGTTGGTCACTGTCCCTTTGGCCAGACACTGCTTCTGCTTCTTCTGGGACTGTCACCTGGTGTCCTCAAGGCATCAGAGCTGCATGGAATTGTATGGAAGTGGAGGGAATGGGTTTCCTATTTTATTTACATTTTGTTAAAGGGGTGCTAAGTTAGGGAAACAGCCAAGCGAGAGATATCACAGTGTCCACCAAGTCATTTCTCCTGTCCCATGCTAAAGCTATGTAATTGGACCAACCCTACAGGCCTAGCTCTCTCTTCATCTGGGATGAATTTGTCTTAGGAAATTTCTCAGTCTCTCATGCAAGGAGACTTACATGAAAGATACATCTGAATTCTAGACATGGGCACTATTTGTTTATTTATTTTTACTACATCTCAACTGTATTTATATGCTTATTTTTATATCATAGGTTTAATTTAAACTCAGAATGGGAGCTCTTACTACATAAGGTTGATCTTGAGGCTCTTCCCAAGTATTAGTCAAGAGGTAAACAGTCTTCTCTCCAGAGGGAAAATAAAGGCTTGAGTCAAGGCAATAATGGGAATTGAGGTCTTGGCCTTGCTGACTTGGCTGCCCACCTTAGGTAACATCTACTACACCTTTGTCTTCAGCCATGACTGGGAGTTTCTCATGGATCCAAGACCACATATCTCAGTTATTTTAAGGCAGCCAGGGGATTTCCTAATCAGAGATTCTGGGAAAGAAGTACTTGAATTGGGGTGAGTAAAATAAGGAAAGAAGAATTATATCAGAGAACATGGATACATGGAAAATATAAATACTTCTTTTGGCTCCACCTACAGTTGGATCTAGAGTCCCAAAGCTTTTCTGAGGAGAGAAGTTAATGGCAGGTCAAATAGCTGGTCTTGGAGTTTAAAACAGCCAGTTAATAATTTTGTAATAATTTGTTTTTGCATTGAATTGTTTCTTTTAAAATATCTTGCTGCTTGAATAAATTAAACTACCATTTGTGCCTTTTATCCTCAACCTGTTGGAGTATATGTGAGAACAAAAGGTATATTAATTTCCTAAAATATAGGAAAAATTAGTGGATTCAGATTAGTGGACTGTAATATGGAAATATCAGGAAAAGATCAGTCAGAAGGCGAGGATCATAACTATTAAAATGAACTGTGAACATAATTATCATCATTTCAGAATTCCTGAATATGAGCCACATGAACAGAAGGAAGTCTGAAGCAGGGGCATTGCTAGGACACAGCTTTCCTGGAACTTCTGCTTTGCAATGCCTGATTGGAGGTCATGAGATAGATCAGCTGAGTCTTCAGGTTTTTTTTAAAGAAAAACATAATTTCCTTATAAAAGGGCAGAAGGTATAGTAATTTAGGGGGCAGATTGTAAATTTGGACAGACCTGGCTTCAAATCCCTTTCAGCCACTTTGTAGCTGTGTACCTTGCAACGTTTCTGAGCTTGTGGCATACAGAATAGTGGCCCACCAAAATTGTATTCTCCCTTTCTTGGAGCACAGTTGTTACAAAGAAGTAGCCACCCGGTCAGGAACTATATTCTTCTGTCCCCCTTCCATCTAGATGAGGCCATGTGACCAGTTTTCACTAGTGGAATTGAATCTGAGGTCCTGGAGTAGAGCCAAAGCACAGTATGGAAGGAGCCAGGGTTCCTGAAATACCTCGCAGATGAAAGCTACCCATTAACTAAGAACACCCATACTGGGCTGTTACATGATTGAGAAATACAATTCTGTTGTGTTAAGCCACTGAAATTTTCAGGTTCATTCACTGCTGTGGTTAGAGTCTCCCCATACAGATTATGACTCCTCACCTTTCAGTTGAGACTACTTGTGCGTGCATGCCAGAGATTTATTATCTAACAGGTCATCAGAGAGACCTGTGTTCATAGACTGGTAGAAACAGGAGGAGAATGTAGAGGAGTTTGGCATGATGGCAAGAGCTAGTAGACAGGCAGTTGTTAGAAAGAATTGATTGTAAAATAAATTGGATGTGCTTTTAGGAAAAAGACCAGATCAGCAAGCAGATTAACAGACCGATTTCTGCATCCAAATCTAAACTCTAACACTGTGCCAGCTGTGACCTTGGACCATCCTTTCACTTCTTTGTACCTCAGTTTTACCAAAATTATTATGATGATGATGATTTACATGTATTGAAACGGAGATGCCAAGAAGACAGTATGTTCAACACAAAGATAAGACTCTGAGTCAAATGGTCTAATCACATGCAGAATTTGCTACTGGGCAGTTTTGTCATCAAAACTAAGTCATTTGGCATCTCTGGGCCTCAGTTTCCACATCTCCAAATTGGGACTAGGACCTACCCCATCTACAGGGCTGTTAGTGATTTTCAAGAGCAACAATTTTTGTAAGAAAGAGTTCTTTAAGTCATAAAGTGTTATTTTAAAGGTTGAACCACCCAGGAGTCAGACTGTTTTTAATGTACATACAAACACAACACCTGAGTGCCCTCATATGCAGATGAGCATGGTACAGCAGAACAGTCAGCCCTGGAGACTATCGATTAGCCCAACAATGTTTGCTATTGCAGTAAACACTTCCAGGACATCTCTTGGGGATATAATAAAGGTAGTGTCATTACTTCACACTCATATTTCTTTTTTTTTTTAACCAAACTTAGTATGAGCCAGTTTGAGCATACATCTCACTCATGAGACTTGACTCTAAATGGTTTGTGACCATTTCCAAAATCAAATCTACCTTCAAAGAAAGAAGAGTAGAGTCGCCACTGCTGAAGATACCCAACAAGCATGTCCTGCAACTAAGGCAGTTTGAAAGGCAGTGTTGCCCGGCTGTTTTTAGCAGTTTAGTCCAATGTCTAAAATTATCCTTTGCATATTAAAGGACTCTCATATTAGTTCTTCCCAAGGATCACCAATGACCCCTGTAACTGAGTTCATACTAGTCCCAGTTTAGAGATGTACACATTGACTTCCAGAGAAGCTAAGTGACTAAGGCCTGGCCAGATATATAATGAGTGGCAGAACATGAATGTAATTGAAACCATATTGCTTGGAAAGAGTATACGTCTTCCCAAATGCTACCTTGAGGGAAGAAACAGTTTGTTGGTTTTATATTATGCCTATTTAGAAGTAACATGTTAGTGACTGCCTGGCACCAGCTGAGATGGCAGTGACTGAACTAAGAGAATGATGTGCTGTGAATGGAGGTAGAGTCAATAGAACTTGCTAGGCAATTAGCTATGTGAGCTTGAGGGTTAAAAAAGAAGGGCATTTAGGATGATCCCAGATTGGAGGCTATCTAACTGCTTCATCGATCCCCCTCCATGCTTCTGGGATTGGTCTCTTTGGCTAACGCAACTTCAGGTCTCAGTTGGAGATGCTATGCTCTCACGTGACCCTCTGCCTCAGGACACATAGGAATGCTTTACGGATGAGCATTTGGCCCAACTTTGCCAATAAGGCCCTTTCTTTCATTTTTTGTGCTTGCCTCTAAGAGAACTCAGTCACTCCCCTAGTAGCTCTGAGTTATAAGGCTGTGGAGAAGTACTGTCGAATAGAAATATAATGTGAGCTAAGTATGTAATTGTGAATGTTCTAATTGCCTTAAGAAAGGAAATAGGTGGAATTAATTTTAATAATACATTGTATTTAACACACTACATCCAGTATGTTATTTGAATTTGCAATCAATGCTTTTTTAATTAATAAGATATTTTACATTCTCTTTCTTTTTTATACTCAGTCTTCTAATCAGTGTGTGTTTTACACTTAACAGTCAGCACATCTCAATTCAGACCAGCCACAAGTGCTTAATAGGCACATGTAACAGGTGGCTGCAATTGGACAGTGGAGCTCTAAGGGCCAGATTGCCTACCATGTGGAGAATGCCAGGCTATAGAGGGAAGTAAGTCAATGTGCAGAGACATGCCGAGATGAGAAGCAAAGAGAAACACCAAGAATACTGGTGGCATTAAAGTCCCTGATTCTAGGAGTTCTTGAGGATCAGCTCTACCCTCCCACCCAGGATCAACCATAGCCTGGGTGTTTTTTGAGATATCCCAGATCCTTTTCCATAATATCCTACTTTGCTATTTAAAAAATATTATTTACCTTGTTATTATCACTATTAATAATAAATCCATTTGCATGACTTTACCTTAGGATAGCAATTTTTTTATTTATGGACCCATACCATTGTTCTTAACAAACATCGTTAAGTAATTGCTTATTTGCCCTCTTTCTTATGAATTCTAAACGTGACCTAAGAATCCTTCTCAACAATGCTCTCCCAGCAGCCACTACCAAATAATTGGTGCAAACATGAAAGTGGAAATGTATTTGCAACCCCTGCTATATAGTTGCAATGTGTCCATTTTGTTCTATCCTTTGATAAATGATGAGAGAAATGAAGACATCATGAACACATCCCCCATGAGACAACCCCCGATGCTCTGAGAAATAGTGTGTGTGTATATTGAGCTCATGGAGGACTAAAGAACCTGGAATACCTGAAGGAGAAACAACTAGAAAGATATGGTTTGAACAGTTTTTTCAGCCATATGTATTTTTTGCCCCGGACTGGTGGCTTGGGATGCCACTTTGACATGCAGAAATCTAGTCAACCACTGCGAAACGTGGCAAGTAATCAAAAGATTTCATGGAGAACTTCTGGGTGAGTCTTTGTAACAGATCCCTTTCCCACGTTTTCTATTTTCTGGTTGTAATAAATATAAGTCAAGGAAGTGAGAGACTGAAAATAATAAATGACTTACTAAGAAATTTTTCTGTCACTGAATCTGTGAATCAAGCCTCTGGGAGAGATTTCAAATGAATTTGAACATTTCCTTGGTGGTGCCAGTGGCATTTTCAAAGAGGAAAAGATATTTGCACAACTCTATCCAAATGGGACCAAAAGAAAATGCATTCAATTAGAAATTAAAGTGCACAATCTTTCTTTTGCCATCTTAAATTTGTTAACTTGCTGTGGTCATTCACTGAGGGTCATTCATGCAGGGGGCCAGATGCACTCTTCTCTCTCTCTGGTTTCTCTGAGGATTTTCAAAAAGTACCCTCCATTGTAAAAATGCATATACAGGACAGGAAAAGACTACATCTTTGGATTAAAGAATTCCGAGAGGACAACACCTCAACCAGTGTCATCAGAATAATTGCTGATACAATGCTGCCCTCTAGCAATGACTCACTCTGGACTTCCACCCCAGCAGTCCTTTCCCCAGGCCACTTAGACAACTTCCTACACACAGAGCATGTCCAAACAAGAAGGAAGTTATCACTTCTTCTGGTTCCCTAATAAGAATTAAACAAAGATTAAAATACGGCTACTGAGGTCCAGAATGTTCAAGTGACTTGCCCAAGTTCACACAGGTTATCACTGGCACAGCTGGAATTGGAATGCAGATTTTCATCTTGTATTGTTTTCTCTCTCTCTCTCTCCTACTTCCTCCCCCACCCCCCTACTGCCGTCTTCCCCTTCACATCTCCCTCCTTCTCAGGGTAGAGGACACGAAGTCTGGGTGATTGGGTTATGGAGAAACTTCAAGTGGTGTCAGAATAAGAGGGTCTTAGCCCAGTGAATGACCAGAGCAATGAATTATTTGTTTGGGTTATTTTAGTTGGGATTAAAAGAAGAATCCACAAGAAAAAAGGTCATGTTTGTCTGGGAATTTTCTTTTCAGATAGGACTTCTGGGCCTCCATCAAACTCTCAAATACAAGCCCACACTCACCTTTATTCAGAGGCAATCTTTTCACAGAGGGCAGCAGTCAAAAGAAAGTTGTTATGGAACTGGGCAGGACCATGATAATTTGCCTTTCTAACTTCCACCCCAAATCCTGGAAAGGTTTGGGGCAATAGCATATTTAGGGGTAGGCTGGAGAGCAGTAGCTTCTTCCAGAATACTCTCTGAAAGTGAAAGCTCCAACAATACTTACAGTAATACGTTGCAAGATGGTTGAGTTTGTAATAAAAATACATTAGAGGAAAGGACAACATCATTAGCCATCAGGGAAAAGCAATTCAAAACCACAATGAGATACCTACTAGGATGGCTATAATAAAAAACAGGTAATAATAAGTGTTGATGAAGATGTGGAGAACTTTGATCCCTCAAGTACTGCTGGTGGGGATGTAAAATGGTGCAGCCACTTTGGAAAACAGTTTGGAAGTTCCTCAAATAGTTAAACATAGAATTATCACATGCTTCATCAATTTTACCCTTAGGTGTGTATGCAACAGAAATGTTCACCCAAAAACTTGTATAAGAATCTTTATAGCAATAGTATTCATCATAGCCAAAAGGCAGAAACAACCAAATGTTCATCAAATGATGAATGCATAAATCAAATATAGTATATACATACAGTGGAATATTATTCAGTTAGAAAAAAGGAATAAAGTGTGGATACATGCTACAACACAGATGAACCTTGTAAACATACTAAGTGAAAGAAGCCAGTCACAAAAGGCCACATATAAAATGATTCCATTTATATGAAGTGTCCAGAAGAGATAAATCTGCAGGGACAGAAAGCAGATTAGTGGTTGCCAGGGCCTGGAGGAAGAGGCAAGAATGAGGAATGACTGCTTAATGAGGAATGAATGCTTAATGGGTGTACAGGTTTTTTTTGTGGGGGATAAGAATGTTCTAAAGTTAGATTGCAGTGATGGTTGCACAACTAGGTGAATGTACCAAACAACATTGAATTGTATGCTTTATGTGGATGAATTATATGGTATGTGAATTTTATCTCAAAAAAGCTCTGACCAAAAAATAAATATTTTTAAAAGATATTAGAGGATATTGTGGGGAAGCAAGGGTCCATCTGCTTGATACCCATTTATACATTAATGCTTAGACCACTGAAATTCTCAGCAAAGGTTGTCAAAGACTGGCAGCTCTTTTTCTTTTTAAGTCTTGCCAGCTTCCCCAAGCCCAGCCCAGCACCAAGGGCAGAATCTTTTGTATGAATGATGAATTGACTCAGTCTTTGTCAGAAAGTGTCTGTGTCTCATACTGACTCCCGAGTGATAACTGAATACTCTTACAGGATTGAGGTTCACAGTTTTGCTCTCAAGCACTGTGTAAATATTCCATTGTCACCTAGCCTTTATCTTGTCTGACTCCACTTTCACCCTGGAAGGCTCAAGAGTTTGTTGGTCTGCCATTCAGATCCCTCTTCATTTTTGCCCTTGGGGATTTCCCTTTCTTTATTTCAGGCTTGGCTGTGAGCTTTTTCTTCACACTTTACCCTGCATTTGTTTGTGTTTGTAATGGAAGAAGCCACCACAGATTATCTCTATCAAGTTGCTTAAAATGAAAGTGTCTGGTGCTTTTTTAATGGGTGCATTCAACAGAATGTTAGAACTAGGATCAGCATGCCAAGGGGAGGGTGGCATGAGAAGGCAGGGACATGGAGTATCTCAGTGATTGTCTTTCTTCCTTACCTGCTTCTCCCCTTTCCTAAGGGAGAAGTGACAAAGAGGGAAAATAAGTTCTGAGAAAGAAGAGCCACTCTTAGTGGAACCATAAAAACCCCCTTTTGTGACACTTTCAGAGTCCTATGCCCTTTCACAGATGCCTGGGCCCAGGATACATTTTTTTTCTTACTGGGAAGATGCCCAGGGGAGAATTTTAGCTTCCTCCTCAGGTGAGAGCTCAGAACAGAGGCTACTCTACTCTGAGGTTACAGCTAGCCCATGGGCAGAACTTCCTGAGCTCAGTGGCATCCTACAATGATTTCCTTTCCCCTGAATATTGAAAATTTTCCCCAAATACCCCTAGGAGGATTCATATCTGGATCTAAGATGGGGGAAGGGGAAACCAGGACCATTTTTATTCAGGCCTCAGACTTTTCTGCCCATCAAATGTTGGCTGCCCATTGGGTGGCAAATTTGTTCAGAGGAACAGGGTAAGTCTTCACAGTAGCCATGGGGCTCTGAATACTGAAGTCATGTATATATGGTGGAGTGACTGTGTGGTGCTGGTGGAGGTTGGGGTGACCCTAAGGCCAGACTGCAGTTGTTCAAATCCCAGCTCTGTAACTTTTTAGCGCTGTAACCTTGGATCAATTACTTAACCCTCTCTGTGCCACAGATTCTTGGTCTGTAAAATGGGATTAATGAGAACACATGCCTCTGAGGGATGTTTTGAAGATGACATGGGATAAACCAAATGAAGCAATTAGTACAGAGCTTGGGCCCCTGGTAAGCATTCCACAGATGCTAATATTAAACTGTGGCTTTTCCCAGTCTTAGGCCAAATGTTTTCTTTTGGACCATCCCCCACAACTTAAAGAAGGCCCCTGAAGAAGACTGAAAGCTGAATATGTCCCAACTAGGCCTATCCCACCCGCTTCCCAACCTCCTCAGAACCAAGCTTGGGTTTACAGATAATAACAAGATGTTACATTTGTTCTTTTCACATTTATTCTTCCCACCACTTTCACAACCTTTATCCCATGATGCTGTGGACTTAACAGGATGGTGATGATTGTCCCCATTTTGGGAAAGAAGAAACTGAGGCCCTGAGAGGTAAAGTGACCTGTCCAGAATTACCCAGCTGACAAAAGTAGGCAAAGTCAGATCTCCTCCTTCAGTGGTCACTGCAGCCTCCTTCAACCTCTATTCTCCTATAAACCCCTCTACTAGGTCACAGAGGATTGAGCAGCCTGCTTCCCCTGCCCCACATCCGTTCAAAATGCATGGATGAAAAGAGCTTTCAGACAGGTAAGAAGGAAGGAAACATAGATCCATAAGAAAAAAATATCTCTATAGCTCTGACGTAGGGCAAGTTATTTTATCTGTAATATTCTGGTTGGAGAATGAAGTTGAGAGTATCTCAAGGTCTCAAGCCTGTTGGAAGAAATGAGGGGGAAAGGGTCTATCTTGATCTGATTAAACTGGTCCAGTGTAGTGGGATCTCAGCTGAGCCCAAAGTGAGACTCAAAAATGGCTGGAAACTGACAGTGGTCATTCAATGGCAGCACAAGCCTGTACTGACATGGAAGAAGTGGTCTTCAAGAGAAGGTTTTATATACTATTGGTCTCTGAGGGGCAGAGATAGAGACCAGATGGTGAGTGAGAGGATGGCAGAAGGGTAGAGGAACAGGACAGGGTGACATTGGCTCTCTACCTAGGCCACAGGACTGGGTGTGTGGAGAGAGTTCCTGGCATCTCCTTACATGGACGATACTGGGTTTGAAGAGACCTATGGACTTCCAGTGCCTTAGGGGGCAGGGTTCAAAATATGGAAATGGAGCTGAAGGTTGGGTCTAAATAGAGGACTTGATGGCTTTTGCTCTCCAGGTACAGGTGCAGGAGCTGAAAATCTGATCCAGGGCAAGTGGGGCGGGGATGGGAGGGGAGACATTGCTGTAGGAAGAAGCTGAAGCTGCTCTT
Source organism: Manis javanica (assembly GCF_040802235.1). Classification (NCBI taxonomy): domain Eukaryota; kingdom Metazoa; phylum Chordata; class Mammalia; order Pholidota; family Manidae; genus Manis; species Manis javanica. The sequence goes on along the minus strand of NC_133174.1, from coordinate 101,319,545 downwards.
CTCACACAGGCCTCACTGAGACACAGGGTAGAAGCAATGTTGTGGTGTCCAGGTGACAAAGTGACACAGTATGGCACAGAATGGGGAAGGGACTTACCACCCCAACGTTCCCCACCCCATTAGTGAAACCATTAGTGGTTTGAGGATCACTCAGGTGCCTTGCAGATTTGCAGAATCCACACCCCACCCCGGCAGGGGTCTCCTCAGTCCCACAGATGGAGGCACCCACCAGCAGCTGACGGGGTGCTGAGGGGCTGTCCTCACATGGCAATGTGGGCAGCTGACCTCTACGAGGCAGGGTAGGAATCAGAGAACAAGAGAAGACTGTCTCAGAATACAGGAAACTTCCAAGGTCTTTCACAAATAACTGAGAAAACCTTCAAAGGGTTAAGATCCTGTAATACACAGGTGGGATCAGGGGTCAGTGACATCTGAGCTTTTACTGCTTATGGGACCTTATTCTTACCCATGGGCCAGTGCGGCCTAGAGAAACTTGGAACACTATTTTATAGCAGGCGAAATTGTCTCAAGTACTTGGGCATGTGATAGCCTAGCTCAGTGTAGATGCTGAGTGGCTCTTGAAGCATTTCTAAATATAACCTTTGGGGTGGGCAGAGGAGCAGGAACTGAGCTCTGACAGGGTATGATTGGGCTTCATTTGTTCCATTTATCTCTAGTGATGTTAGCTTGCAGGAGAGGAGAGGCAAAAGCGAAGGAAAGAAGAGTAAGGGGAAAAAAAGAAAAGAATTGCTCTTATTCTCCATTAGTATGGCTAGAAGAAAATCAATTTCACTTTTAAGACATTTTCCTCCCCATACATTTTCCAGACATGAACTGCATTCATTGTATCATCAATTTCTTTTTCAGTAGGAAGTAAAGCTGCCAGTGGTGTCCTGAGCTAAGAGCAACCCTGGCTGAACGCGGAGACCCAAACTCCACTTGGGCCTGGACTGGGCCAGGTGTGAGCCAACAGGGCCAGAGAAGAGGAGAAAGCTGGGTCCCCAGAGGCCTGCTGCCTCCCTGGAATTTGGATTTCCCAACTTACTGCACCTTCTTTTTCCCCCTGAGACAAGAGAACTGGTGATTGATGCATCCACAGGCAGCCTGTAGAGCCAGATTCTTATCTATATTACCATGGGGCTGCTAATTTGTCTGCCAATCTTTTTTTCTGAGAATCATTTTCCTCTTCCTGGAGTCAGACCCAATATTTAGGGTAATGGAGCAGGCAGCAAATGTCTGTTCTCAGAGAGGGTTTGTTCTCTGTCCCTCTCTTCCCTTTTCCCTGCTGCCATTGCCATGGATTTCAGTCATCTAGCAAATCAGTCACCTGTACTATGGCAGCAGAGGGCTCACAACTGTTCTCTGACCCCTTCCCCATCCCACCTCCAAACTGTTGCCTGCTTAGCTTTCTGAACTATGTTTCTAATCATGTCACTCCTACTGTTTTTAAAAGATCTTTGGGTAACCCAATTACATGGACATTATTGAATAAATAAGTTGGCCCTGTTAGTATCAAATTCCCCATTATCTTGATTTCTTGTCTTCATAGCCTTCACCACAATTTCAGCCTATCTTATGTGTGTGTTTTCTTGCTTATTGTCTGTCTCCCTGCTCCATTGAAATGAATTTTTCATTCAGTCAGGGTTCTTATCTGTCTGTCCCCAGAACACGGGCTGGCACATGTTAGATAATAAATATTGATTGAATGAAGGACTCAATTAAACCAAGTTCTGTTAAGCCACAGTTAATTGTTTTTTCATAAATGAACTTTATTTACTTTTATGATTACAAATGTACTACATGCTTACTATATAGGATCTGGAAAGTACAGCGAATTAGAAAGAAGGTAAAAACACCCACAATCCCACTACCTGAAGGCAAATGCTGCTTGAATTATTTTTTAATTATCTATGCCTGTTTAAAGACAAGACATTTATCAAGAGTGCTGGCCATGAAGCACAATAGCCAAAGGGAGTGGGGGCAATTAACAACTGAGGGATCACCCAGAGGGCAGAGCTAAAGATAACGACATTGAGACAAGACAAGCGCCGTAGACAACACATCAAGAGGTCAGAAGTTGACAACACAAGAAGCTGGGTTATGGTAAGAATGTAATGAGATGGTGCCTGCCAAAAGTTTAGCCCAATACCACTCACATAGTACATAATCAATAAATGTTAGCCATTACTATGATTATTGTTATGGGTCAGAACAAATGGTTCAGGATGGAGACTATAAACCGGGCAAAGCCCTGGAGACACATTTTACGTGCTATAAGTTGGGGCATGTACAGGCAAGTCTATGGATGAAAACGGTGGTATAGGAGTGGGCATCACTCTCCTTATAGGCTTCCCTGCCAGATGAAACAGGACCAGGGCTTCCTCATGTTTGCCTGATGACATGTGGCAAGATATTCCAAGATGTTTTTAAGGTAGGACATGGTTTCTCCTGCCTAGACTTTTCCCTGAACCAGGAACTAGAACTGGCCTCAATGGTGATGGGAGTTCAGAACTTCACACACTGAACACTCTTGAAGTCAACACTCTGATTGTCAGGGAAGGTCACAGGCATGTGGGTGAAAGAGAAGGTCAAGCTAGCCAAGTGGGAGATAGTGTGGGATGTGCCCGGAGGGGGAGGCTGAAGACGGAAGGCCACAAGGTTGGTGGTGTAATTGAATGGAATGGGTCCAGGAACCAGTCCTCAAGTTAGCAGCTGAGTCAAATAACACAGAAGAAGAGTCCAGGGGGACCACATTACTTGTTGGTGGGGGCCTTCTGATGGCCTATGCTCTGTCGAAGGTGGTCGTGCAGACCCACTTGAGGGTCTCCATGCTCTTTCAGGTAGTAACAGCGTTTGGGAACATGCTGGTGCTGGGAGTGAGGAAAAACAAAAAACAGCAGAGGTAAGAGCCATACCTACTATGACAGTGGGTCTTCTGTCTGAATAATTTCAGTAACTTAGCAGATCAAGGAACTTGACTAATGTACCTTACTTGTATAAAATACAACTGAGGACTAAACTAGCCAAATTTTTTAGTGACCTGGGTCCACAATGCAGGAGGGTATAGTTGGGACCCAGCCTCCAAAAGATGACCCCTCTCTTAGAATTGGTCTTGGAATAACTGAGAGTTGGTTCTGAGCCCAACTAGCTCCCTTATAGGCAGAGGATTTGGACTTTTAACCATTCCAGGCCTCAGTACCTTGGGCAGAGCATTCCTCCCCAGAGTGGTTTATACACCAAATGTAACTGCATGGCAAGGCCCCTGATGAAACTCCAAGTTGGGGATTATGGTCTAGGAGCTCAGTGCCCCTCCCCCTCCCCCAGCCTCTTCATTAGTCTATTCAAAGGAGCAGGGTGACCTCCTCCCATCATGACCTCCTCACTTTTCTGCTCAAAAACCTTGAGTGTATTTCCCCACCTTTACCTCCTCAGTGCGCTGATGACAGTTCAGTTCATTCTCCATTGCTTCCTCATTATTCCGCTTACAGGCTGACAGCAGAACCTGGCTTGAGCTGCCTGGGGAATCCTTCTCTTCAGCCAGCTGGCACTCAGTGTAGAGAGACCGGTCTATCAGCTCCTTTAGGCTGCCAGCCACCTTTAGGAATATCCGGCCCATTTTGGTGGTAACAGCTTCCGAGAGTCCTTCCAGAAACCTGGTCCGTAGAATGGCATCAGACCAAGACAAATGTCGGGCCAGCAATAGGAAGTCAGTGGCATACTGCCTGACTGACTTCTGGCCCTGCTTGGGATGGCAAAGGACAGCACTGAGGATGTCTATCTCGGACAGGGAGTCATACAAGCCCTGTGATCTGCTCAGGAAAGATTTGTTTTCATCTGAGAGGGGGTTTCCTACCTCCATCTGCAAGATGGACCACCTCTCTGCTGCCCCCAGGTGAAGAGACACTAGAAATGCCATTTTCTCTGAATCAGCCAAAAATCCCTTCATTTGCTTCTCCTCATCAATCTCCATCTCCTCCTCCACAGAGCATGAGCCCCGGGCTGCTTCCTGTTCTTCTAAGAGGTAACAGAGTGCTGGGGTCAGCATGCCAAAGGATGGGACTTCCTTTGGTGGTGGGTTCATTGTTTCAGAGGTTGTGGCAGTCACGTGTGGTGTGGACTGCAGTCCAGAGGCCGTGATGTTGATCTGAGAGGCAGGTGTTTCTCCAGAGTCTGTGGTTTTGATTTCCAGAGTAGGCATCATTCCAGAGTCTGTGGCTGCCATTTGTGATATACACATGGCTCCTGAGGCTGGGGCCTTCAGTGGCATAGATACCCCTTCAGAAGTCATGGCTGTCCTTTGTGGTATGGACATCCCTCCAGAGGCTGTGGCTCTCAGAAGTGGCATGGACATCATTCCAGAAGCTAAGGGTCTCACTGGTGGTGCAGGCATCCCTCCAGAAGTTGCGTATGTTGTTTGCGGCAAGGACATAGATCCACAACTCGCCACTCTTGTTTGCAGTGTGAACATTGCTCCAGAAGCCATGCTTTTCATTAGTGGCATAGATATCTCTCCAGAAGCCATGGCTGACATCAATGGTGTGGGCATTGTTCCAGAGGCTGTGGCTCTCATTAATGGCCTGGACATCCCTTCAGAGGCCATGGCTGACGTTAGTACAGTAGACATCTTTCCAGAGGCCGGAGCTCTTGTTAACTCTGTGGATACAGCTTCAGAGGCTGAGGGTCTCCTTAGTGGTGTGGACATAATTCCAGAGACTGGGGTCCTTACTAGTGGCAGGGACACCACTCCAGAGGCTGGAGCTCCCACAGATAGTGTGTACATCTCCCCAGAAGCAGAGGGCATCATTTGCAGTGTGGACATTGTTCCAGAGGCTGGGGCTCTCATCATGGGCATGGTCACCCCTCCAGAGGCTGTGACTGATATTTGAGGCATTGACATCACTTCAGAGGCCATGGATCTCATTAGCGGTGCAGACGTTGCTCCAGAGACTAGAGCCCTCATTTGTGGCATGGGCATCATTCTAGAGGTTGTGGCTGTTGTCGGTGGAGTTGACATTGCTCCATAAGCTGGGACTCTCAGAGGTGTGGCTATCTCTCCAGAAACTGGGGGTCTCATTAGTGGTGGGGATATCCCTCCAGAGGGTGCAGCTCTTGTGAGCAGTGTGGACGTATCTCCCGGGTCTGAGGCTCTCATTAGTGGTATGGACATTGCACCAGATGCCGGAGTTCTTGTTTTTGGTGTGAACATCCTTTCAGATGCTAGGGCTCGCATCTGCAGTGGGCATATCTCTCCAGAGGTCATGGATCTCATGAGTGACATGGACATCCCTTCAGAGTCTTGAGTGTTCGTTGGCTGACAAGGCATATTTCCAGAGGCTGTGGCTTTCATTAGTGCCTTGGGCATTGCTCCAAGACCTGGGATTCTCGTTAGAGGCGTGGACATAGTTCCAGAGGCTGTGGCTGTCATTTGTGGTGTGGACATGCCTCCAGAGGCTGGGGCTCTCATTAACAGTGTGGGCATCCCTGCAGAGGCAGTTTCTGTCATATGTGGCACGGACATGGCTCCAGAAGCTGTGTCGCTCATTAGCATTGTGGATATCTCTCCAGAAGCTGCAGCTGTCATTTGCTGTGTGAGCATCGCTTCTGAGGTTTTGGATGTCGTTAGTGGCTTGGACAATGCTTCCGAAGCTGTAGCTCTCATCTGTGGCATGGACATCACTCCCGAGGTTGTGTCTTTCATTAACAGTGTGGACATTGTGCCAGAGGCTGAGGCTTTCATTTGTGGTACAGCTGTCATTCCTGAGGCTGTGGCTCTCCTTTGTGACATGGACATTACTCCAGAGACAGGAGCTCTCCTTAGTGGCATGGACATCATTCCAGAGGCTGGGGCTCTCATTCGTGGTGTGGACATTGCCCCATTGGCTGGGGCTTTCATAAAGCCTGTGGGTATTACTCCAGAAGTTCTGGCCATTGTTAGCTGAGTGGACATCATTCTAGAGGCTGTGGTTGACATTTGCTCTGTGGCCATTACTCTAGAGGATGTGCCCGTCACCAGTGGAGTGGACAATACTCCAGAGTCTGGGACTGTCTTTAGTAATGTAGGCATATTTCCAGAGGCTGGAGCTCTCATTCGTGATGTAGACACTGCTCTGGGGTCTAAGGCTCTCATTGGCAGTGTAGACATCCCCTCAAAGGCTGTTGCTGTCATTGGTGTAGCAGACATAATTTGAGAATCTAGATTTTGTGTTAACTGTGGGGACATCACTTCAGAGCCTTGGGCTGGCATCTGCTGGGTGGGCATCATTCCAGAGGTTAGGGCCGTCATTAGTAGTGGAGACATTGCTTCAGTGTCTGGGGCTGGCTTGGGCAATGTGGACACTTCTCCAGTATCTGGGGCTGACAAGAGCAGTGTGGACATTGCCCCAGAGTCTTGGGTGCTCATTAGCTGTGCAGACATTGCTTCAGAAGCTAGGGCTGACATTATCAGTGAGGATATTGCTTCAGAGTCTGTGCCTGACATAAGCAATGAAGATATCTCTCCAGAGGCCAGGGCAGTCATTAGCACTTTGGACATTGCTTCAGTGTCTTCATCTGTAATTTGCAATGGTGACATTGCTTCAGAGCCTGGAGTTGGCATTGGCTGTGTGGACCTCACTCCAGGGTTTATATCTGGCATTAGGAGTGGGGACATCTCCCCAGGATCTGGGGCTAGCATCAATGACGTAGCCATCATTTCAGAGGAGGCAGTGCTCATTATAGGTGTAGCCATTGCTCCAGAGGATGCAGATGGCATTGCCAATGGTGATACCTCTTCAGAATGTGGTGCTGCCATTAGTGCTGTGGACACTGTTCCAAAGTCAGGAATTGTCATCAGTCCTGGAGACATTAATCCATAGTCCGAAGTGGATAGCAATGGGGACAATGTTCCAGAATCTGAGGTTGGCATTAGCAATGGGGACAGTGCCTCTGAGTCTGAAGCTGGCATTAGCAATGGGGACAGTGCTCCAGAGTCTGAAGCTGGCACTAGTGGTGGGGACAGGGTGCCAGAGTTTGGTGCTACCATTAGAGGTGGAGACATGATGTCAAAGTCTGGGGATGTCATCAGTTGTGTGGACATCCCTCCAGGCTCTGATGCTGAAGTTGAGACTGTAGGTTGTACATGAGAATGCAGAATTTGGACCTCTGCTTGGGTCTCTATCATTGGTCCAGAGAAGGCCATCTCCCTGTTTTGGGGGTCGGCATTTTCTTCCCCCATCATGTTATTGAATCGCAGTGAACGTAAGGGTAGTGACATATCTGCTATGGCCACAGGATAGTGTGGAGGGAGCCCCGAAAGTGATGGTATCAGGGGTCCCACTGAAGCCCTGGCAAGAAAATCTGTAAACAGGAAACAAGTTTAGCAGTCAAAGCCAGTATCAAGAAGATTGGGAAATAGACAAATGGTTCACGATGGAGGCTTGTTTTAGGTGCTGTCAGCTGTGTGGCATCAGTAACAAGCTGTGGAACAATGAACAAACCTGAAGCTGGAGCAAATATCCGTTCCACCTCTATCTTTTCCAAACCAACCCACCTCAGTCACAAAGCACAGCCTCTCAGTTTGCCCATGGCTATAAAACCCCAGCGAGCCCCGCAGCCTGGGCTCAAACGAAGCATGAGTACCACCTTCTGGACAACTGTGAGAAGTGCAGGCTCCTGGGCAGAGTTGGGTCGCACCGAAGTACTGGGCCAGCAGGCCAAGGCACTAGCAGGCCTGGGAGAGAAGGCCCTTTGCCCCAGGGTGCTCACTGAGTCCCGCCAGGGATTTGGTCCCCATTTTACTACTGTGATGGCCCTGAATGTCTTCTTGGGAAAAAAAGAAGGCGCTTATCTGACCATTGACTGGAAGTTGTGTTCCATGAACTGAAACTCCTGTTTATTATTATTAATAACAAAAACAACTACTACTACCACATATTGATCACTTAGTGTGTTCCAGGCACTATACTTTAGGCAACTATACACAAATTACACTGCCTGTAGTGTACAGGGATTTTGCAAGTGTTTTCTCGCTTGAACCTTACAATACGCTACAGGGTAGATAATATTATTATTCCCGTTTTATCTACCCTCTCAGACTAGCCAAGGTCGGGGCTAAAATAGGGTCACTGTGATGGTAAAAACTGTGTATCTTTGACTGTCACCACTTCCTTGGGATTGCCTAGCCTTTGGCATCCCTAAGGCTGCATGCAATGATCTCTCTGACATCCGGGACCATGGCTCACTTGAAGCCTGGTCTATAACACGTATAAATTTCAAGTGTCTCTGATGATGTGCAGGCAGGCAATCCCAGAGCCGCACCTCTCCAGCCTACCCCCATGAGCAGCCCCAGAACGGGCTTCTTGGCACATAGCTTGGAAACCACACACACATGATGCGACGCTGACGCATCCCCACAGCCTGCCCATGCCACAAATGGAACACTTGCTCATTTGCGACAATGTCGCAAAAGTCATCGATTCCCACGGCATTGTGCCTCCATAATAATAACAAGGATACAAGCGACAGAAATACCAACAGTGAGCATTTCTTGAACAGGCATTCACCAGCAAGCACTCCGCTAGGCACTTTACACGCATCATCTCATTTGGTCCCCACAGCAACACTAAGAGATTTTGGTAGTACTCTACTTCATCTTACAAATGAGAAAACTAAGGCCCAGAGAAGCTTAATAATTTTCTTGGAGTCACATAAATTCCCAGGTCCTTCCAACTCTAGAGTTGTCTGTCTTCCCTCCCTCCTACTCAGAAACTCTGAGAACCCCCCATCTCCAGCCTAGACAACCCCAAGATGGGGTGTAATAAAAGAAATACTGGCCTCCTGCTGGCACCTTGATTGCTCTAATAATTGGTGCAGTGGGAAAGATGAGTCAAAAGAGCAGTCATAGACACCCACCTCCCATCTTCAGACACATGACAGTTTCCCACCAGGCAAAGCCCAGACAGACCTTACCTCGCCAGTTAGGGAGAAGAGGGAGAGTGTGTCTTTTGCACCCATAGCTCTTTTAGCCTGGCCAATTTACTTATGCCCCATGCCCAGCCAGTTCATTACAGGAAGACCCAGTAGGAGCAGCTGTTCTCTGAAATCTCCCTTAGCTATCCCCTGCCACACCCCCCTCCTGCCCGCCAGCCAGCCTGCCAGCCCGCCCACCCGCCCCACTGCTCCTGACTTGCTAGTGCTTGCTCTGTCTCTCTGGTCCCAGATTCCTGCCTCTATATAGGCTCTGACATTTGCCTCTGGCCGCCTTTCACTTGACAGCCCTCCAGAAGCTCTGTTTTAGCACTTGGCCTGAGCAACTCCACCCCCTTTGCCCCTCACCCCCGATAGCTGTACCAGCCCAAGATGCCCGCCTCTGGCTGTCTCAAAGAGGAGATACGCACAATTAAAGAGAGGGAACTGAAAGGGTCCCGGGTCAGGAAATGAGACATATCCTCTGCGGCTGAGCAGACACAGGGGTCCTGGGAACCAGACACTGCAACCGGTGTGACACGGAAGCGCAGGCAGGGGTTAGAGGTAAGAAACCAGGCAGAAGGCTGAGTAGAGCAACATCAGTAGAGTTCAAAGAGGTTCAAATGCAGGGAGGAAACCAGGGCTTGGGAAGGCGGGCCGTGGGGGCTTAATAGAGCAATGGTGATCATCAAAGAGCCAGTTTGTCCCAGTGTCAGAGACACCGAGGGAAATCTGACAACCAGTGTCCGTGCCAAAAGGCTGGGATTCAACAGCGAGGCTCCTGGACATTCAGACAGCTGGCTCAAAAAGCAAGCCAGTTTTGAGCATACCAGGAGAGGGCTTGCTCATAAAAGCGGGGCTACAGCCTTCTTTTCAGAACTGGGGAACAAAGTCAGAGTAGAGCTAGCTGAAAGGTTTACCAGAGCCCTCTATCCTTCTGAATGGTGTCTTTAAACCCCCAGACTAGGGGCAGAACTGGTCCCTGAGCTCTGGACAAGGCAAAGCCTTCAGGTGAAGTTCAAGTAGCCAAGGTATAGGTACTTAGAGTCTGGGAGCTTGGAGAGGCATTCAGGCTATTATTATAAGCCATCCCACATTCATAATTAGCAACCAAGGATTCCTGGGCGCTCAGGCTAAGCACTATGCTTGCATTATATATATCCTTTGGGCGTCACAGTAGACGTGACACCATTCCCATCTTACAAGTGGGGAAATGGGCTTGGAGAACTTATGACCAACGTCACAGAGCTAGTAAATGGCAAAGCCCACATTTGAGCCTGGCTCAGTCTGCTTCCAAAATCATTTCCTCTCTTTGTAATCCTACAAGTGGTTAAAAACACTCCAAAGTGCTCTGCTCACTGCCACTTCCGTCTTCCTACTCCTACTAATGGCTGAGTCACTGTCCTAATAATAATAATGGTAGTAGTAATAATAATACCAACTGACTTTGGTTGAACCCTTCCCATATTCCAAGAACTTTGCTGAGGGCTTTACAAGCATTCTCTCATTTGATCCTAACAGCTATCCTCTGACCTAGGTCCTTTTAATCCCCTGTTTACATATAGGAAAACTGAGCTCAGCGAGATTAATTGACATGACCAAAAGCACACAGCTCTGACTCCAGAGCTCACTATAGTACACTACTCAAAAAGAAAAATCGCACTCTCCCCTCTCCCATAAACCAAAAAATACTCATAGGAAACCCAAAAATGATGATAATTATCATCATTATTATTATTATTATTATTATTATACCTAATAATAAAAGCCAACATTTACAGTGGCAGGCACTGAGGGTAGGCACTATTATCACCTTCATTTCCAGATGAGGAACCAGAGACACAGAGAGGTTAACTGCCTTTCTCAAGGTCACAGAGCTACAAAGCACTGTTGTTTATGATAATAAAAACTTGGAAATAGCCTAAATGCCAATGTTAGAACACAATTCATTTAGTGATCAAACAAATCATGGTGCATCTACAGCAGCTATTGAAAGCAATGATCTGATATTTACAAAATAAATATGTATATTTTTGCATAGAAAAAATACAACCTGGAAAGATATATACCAAAATGCTAACAGTGACCATACCCAAGTGGTGAGATTAAAGGGGACTTTGACTTTTGTCTTTCTTATCTGTCTTTTCTCATTTGTCTATAATGGACCCATATTACTTTTATTAGAGGAGGCAAAAGTTATTTTTCTTTTTTGAAAAGGTGTGTTCCCCTAGGGTTCTCTGTCTAATCCTCAACCCTCCTCTTCCTGCACACTTTCTCTAAGAATCTCCATTTCCCTGCCCAAGCAACCTTTCTCCCCCAACAAACTTAATGCTTGTATTACTCAGACTCTTGGTTAGTAGCAACCTTTCAAAAATGTCTCCAATGGCTTCCTTGTATTTTGTGTTTTTGTTTGTTTTGAGAAACGATTTCTTGGTCTTCTAGCTTTTATTTATGTTTAAGAGTTATACATGTAATCTAGGAATATATTCTCAAGATGAAAACTTGAAATCCTATATACAGATAAAGCTAGTACTGAGCCTACCCCACCCCAAGCCCCCCAAGTCCTATTCCTCTGTCTGTTAGTAGTTGGGTGTGTCTCCTTCCAAACTTTTTCTAGCTGCAGTGGCATTCGGAGTTCATATCATACAATTGCTTGCAAAACTCAGTGTGTGCAAAGAGCTACAGTTAGAGAACCATTCTGGCACCGGTCACTCCAGGATCCCAAGTTCTGGTTCATTGTGACCATTCATCATCAGCCTGCTTCTAAGGAGGCTACTGAGAGAGAGATCGTGCACACTCAGCCCATTTGGGTCACAGACTTCTGCTTCACTAATGCCAATGTCTCTACAAACAGAGAGGTGAGGCCTCTAAAAAGAAAAGCCCAGAAATTGCTGCTTAGCATCTCTCAGGTCCCTCACATCCTGCCCAGTCTGCACTGATCAATATGACTAGGAGGTGTCATGTTCCTGCTGCCTCACAAGAGGTAATTAAGTTTGGGGGATTGCATGGCTAGCTGCTCAGGGAAATAAGAATAAACAAGAGACAGTTCAATATGTGAGCAAATAGCTTCCCAGCCCTTGAAAATAAAACTTCCCCTAGATTCTCAACAATATCCTTTCCCCCAGCCCTAGCAAACAGGCTCCCAGAAAACTGAAAATAGACAACCTCAGGCTAAAGTGATACCTGGTCTACTTTACGGTCCTCTGCCTTCCCTGATCAATCAGAGAGGGAGACACCTTCCTCACCCTCTTGCTCCCCAACAGCCCTGACCCTTTAAATGCCCACCCAGTGCCTGATAAATAGAGGAGGTAAAATAGCCAGCATTTTTCTGAGTGCTCATTCTGCCGGGCACTAGTAAGTACTTTACATATATTACATTATTTATTGCACAATAGACCAATGAAGTCTATTACCCCCACCTTATAAAATCAGCTAAGGAACTGAGGTAGAGAGAAACTAAAATCAAGTTACTTACCTTGGCTCTGACAGCTGAGAGGGAGTGAAGCTGGGCTTGTCACTCCGGTCTGTCTGACTCAGCTGGTGCTCTTAACTCACAGGAGAGTCACAACACTGTCTTCAAGTCTCTGAAGGGCTGTCATATGGAGGAGAGGGTAGGTGTGTTCTGGGTAGCTCCAAAGAGAAGGATTTGACTGTTAGTTGGGAATTATGCTTTCATTGGATGTGCTGCAAATTCCCCAAACAACATGTATATGCATGTCCAACTCTATAGGGAAAAGAACATTATAAGAAGAGCAAACGGAACTGCCTTGCATTAGGTGCCGTCCTGAAGGATCTGTGGAATCAGAGAGAACAGGAGGGATACCGAAGGACTGCAGATGGGCAGCGTCCCAATTTTCTTAAATAAGGAAACTACAGACCAGTATACTGTAAACTCCAGAGCTGTAAGCTTGATGTCAATCCTCAGAGAGATTCTGCTGCTGATTATGAAGCAGGTAATTTATAAGCACTTAGGACATAAGTGGTGTTAGGAGGTACCTCGAGGCACTAGCAGAACTGTACAAAAGAGCAGCTTCCCAGACTTGAAGCTATTGCAAACCAAAAAATTGCAGGACTGAGAGGGGGTTGCCAGATTTTAATTTTTCCAGTAAAGGCAGTAAGAAACAAAACGAAACAACCCCCAAATTATCATCTCATAAAAAGAAAGGGCTTTCTTTAAACACCGAGAGAGAAGGAAATATTCTCTGAATAAAAGACAGTCCTCGAAAGGAAATAGATTTCACTTCACAATACATTGCCCACACGGTCCTCAGGTCTTCTCGTTGCACCGTGGATGCCACAATTTCCCTGGACAATGGGCATTTGTCCAAGGACCTGCGTTAAGGAATCTCTCAGAGCTGAGATATCAACACAGATAAGATCAGATACCTGTAAGACAGGAAGCCTTTCTAGCCCAAAGTGGGAAGAACAGAGTTGTACCTTAGCCTAAGGGAGGACATTAACATAGATAAAGAAAGTGTCCGCAGGAAAGAACGTGAGAGAACTCAAGGTTGCCAAGTGCAGACCTAAGCCCTGCTGAGGAGGGATTTAGTCGACACATTCGACCTAAGCCACCCCTTGGACCACATGGCTCTCTTGTAGGAACACATGCCTGAGGCCATTAAGTACTTGGACCCTAAACCGGTTTCCGACTTGAGATTCTCCAAAGCAACCTTCAGACTATCATCACCTGAATTTCCGGGAAGAGCTCCTAAAGGCAGATGGATTCAAAAGCGGCTCAATAACAGTGCCCGAGTGCGGTTCTACAGTACCCAAGAAGGAGGCTGCTAGCCTTGATCCTGAAAGTCTATCCTTCAGTAGGTCTGGGGAGAGACCAAGGCACCTGCGTGTTCACCCAAGTGACCCTGAAACACTCTAGAGTTGAAGAACCACTGGCATAGGCGGTTGTACGTCCTGACTGTAACATCAAATGAGCCTAGGCTCCCACTCCAGCACTTCAAGTTCCTTTGCCTCAGTTTCCTTGTCTGTAAAACAGGGATAATACCAATACCTGCCTCACAGGCTCTCTGAATGTTTTAAACCAAAAAACACATGTAAAGTGTCTGACACCTAGCTGAATTACTAATCTCTCCTGGTCCTGCTTATTTGTGAGCCCTGCTGCCTGCCTTCTCTGTGTTCGGCTTCTGCCTCTATTGCCAACTACTCTCTCTTTCTAGGTCTGGTATTCAAACTCCCCAAGTAAGAGACTCTCATTGGTCCAAATTTAGTCACCACTGTGCTTGTTGGGCAAAGCTCTCATCCTGGGTCCCCTCATAGACTGCTTGCCAGCCTACAGAGTAGAGTGACTGCTCTTGGTCAGATGCCCTCTCCTGGCTCAATCGGCTATTGCCGGGGGGCGGGGCTGGGGAGCCGGGTCACGTGGTGCCAAACAGCCGCCTATTCAGAAGCAACTGCTACTTCCCTCAGCTAGGGTCTCTGAATGGAAACTCCTTAGAAGGGGCCCGTGGGTGTGACAGGAATTCTGAGGCTTAGCCCGTCCAATACACCTAGGCTTCTCATTTATCCAGCCTGCCAAAGAAATGAAGCGTTCAAGTTCACTGAAGTCTCTATTTAATTCTGACTCTTCATTTCCATCAGGCCAGGAACGCCGGTTTTCAAAAAAATAGACCACATTCAAGGTGGGGGGGCGGGGGCGGGGGCGGGACCTTGGACCGTCTGTTTCTAGACAAGTTTTTAAGTTTTCAAAGCACTTTCGCATCTATTTCCTCATCGCAGAGCTTGCAAACTGGCAGCCACCGACTGGCTCCAGACTGCAGATGGATTTTATTTGACCCATACAATGTTTCAAACATTTAAAAAATTAGTTGCCAACATTAAAAAGTCAGGAGATTTCACATAAAAAGCTGAATTTCTGGCTTCTCTGGGAAAAACAGAAAGACTTGGATCCTTGCTCTGCCATAGCAACAGTCACCTGGAGCTGAGTAAGCTGGGACATGGGCTCACCAGTTCGGTTCACTCCCCACCTGACCACTTTTACTTTTTCACAGCGACTTGTACAGCCCCTGTAGGCATTTGAAGCCTCATTTTAACCCCGTGGAGTAGGCACAGGAGGTGGTTAAGAACACAGATTCTGAAGCCTAATTGTCTGGGTTAGAATCCCAGCTCTGCCTCTTACTGGCTTTGGGACCCTGGACAACTGATTTAACCTCTCTGAGCCTCAGTTTTCCTCATCTGCAAAATGGGGATGATGATAATAATGCCTACCTCACAGAGTTATTGGTCCAACTAAATGAACTAATGCATATAAACTACTTAGAACAATACCTGGCACGTGGCAAGCACTAAATAAGTATTTGTTTCATTACATTGTCCACAATTCCCTATCTGCCAAACAAAAGATTGAGAAAACTGAAATTCTGTGGCAGGCCCACTTGGGGGCAAAATTGGGCTTGAGTTGACATGAGGCTATTCATTTCTCCCATTTAGAAATACAAATGTGTTTGAGCACAGGATACTGCCCTAAATCTCACTACGTACAAATAATATATGTACCATAGTGCATTTCTAAAATCCAAAAATTTTGATCTTCCAAACACATCTAGTTCTATTGGTTTCAGATAAGGGATTGTGGACTTATTTTATTATTAGTTTGTAAACCCACTTGACAGTAGGGAAAACTGACCTACTGAGCATTAAAGCAACTGGCTAGAAGTCCCACAGTTGGGAAGCAGAAATAAATAATATCAATCCAAAAACATGAAGCCCGTAGTACCTAGTACTGTGGTATGTATCAGACTGTATTGGAGTGGTGATGCAAGATTCTAGTGGCCACCAGTCAGGGTCCCCTGAACCATAAAGAATGCACCATTTACTGAGTGCCAAGCCCCCCTGCCTTAGTAGCATTCTTTTGACTGTTCGCCTTAATCTCCACTATATACTGTTGGGTTAGGATTAGGATGGGGATTATTGTCTTCATTTTACACAGGAGGAAACTGAGGTCCAGAGAGGAGAAGTGACTTGCTCAAAATCACACAGCAAAAGTCAGGCAGAGCTGTAACCAGGAACCACATTCTATGCTTTTCAAATCTTCTTCATCCCCAAGGCCAGTCCAAGGAAGACATATGCTGAACGTTTCACACACTGACCCCCAACTCTCTGCAGACAGTCCTAAAATTCTTGACACACCTGATGAAAGGAGAGTATCCCAAGATCTCAGCAAATACAAAAATGAGACAATGTGTCTGGGTGGACCTCATCTTTCCCAGTACCATAGGCAGCAATGTATACAGACACCATCCTGTCGGAAGCCAGGAAGGGGAGACTTCTCAAATCCCAAGAAAATCACAGAGACCCAACTGTTTGCTCTTTTCTGCTGATTTTTAAGAAGCTGACATTTACTTATGCCAAAGGCCAAAAGTAATGAAAAATCTACTGGAAAGGGAATTTCATCAGTTAGGAAGCAATATCTTAAAGAAACCTTTGCACTGTGTCACTTCCCTTGGTTGAGATGCAAAAAAATAGAGCATTGCTATGTCATTCAGTTAGCGCATCACACACCTGGGAATGAAAACAGCATCCCTAGGACCCCTTGCCAGCCCCCTGCCTCAGCACAGGCACACTTTCTGACGTTATCAACAACTTAAGCAAGTTAAAGAGAGGGCAGGCAGTGTCCCAGGTGACCTCGTGTCTCTCCTAAGCTCATGGTTTGAGTCCCTCCTACCAACAAATCTGCACTTTGATCACACACCCGCAGCGACCCAGATCTTTGAATTCAGCAATTCTTCCTCAGGTTTCAGCGAAGCATTGGCAGCCAGAGCTATTTTGGGACACTTGCTCTGCTGTGGATGCCACTTTTGGAATATGCCAGGAACATGCGAAGGACCTGGAGCTCTCCGTCCTGGGCCCATTTTCAGGTTTGCCTGCGCTGTTTCTCTGGGCTGATCATTTGGAGGACAGTTGTCCTTGCCAACCTAACCCCAGGAGCCTGACTACCCCGCCAGGCCACAGGCTTCAGGAGGCAGTGTGGCTGCCAGCATCCCCACAGAAAGGAGCATGGAGGCACCAGGCAGCCTGAAGGACACATGTCCTAGGGGGTGATTTGAGTGTGGAAGAAGACAGAGGATACAAGGGAAAGGGGTGAGGAAATTTTCCAAACATCTTATTCTAACAATCATCACTTCGTCATCTGATGCAACTGACTCGGCAGGCACTCAGGAACCTGCGATCTCCATTTTCCTGTCCTGAAATCCTCTGCACCTGTAAGTACCGGGGCTCATTGCTGCGCATGCTGTCTTTGTGGGAGGGGGAGAAGAGGGCAGGGCCTGGGGAAGGTCATCAATATCTGACTCAGGTGGGGGCAGGCTCATGGCATTGGAAGGATTCCGGACCACCCCCCACCCCAAACTGCTTCTTAGTTTGGAAAATGAAAGTACCTCTTTTTTTCTTTCCCAAGCCCCCAGCATACCAGAAACTCCACCTGTCCTTCGGGGTCTTCTGTTCATCAGTGCTGTGCACACCTGATTTCTCATGCTGAACTTAATAGGAGAAGCTCCCCCTTGGCATTTGAATTTCTTAAATGCAACCACAGCTATTATTGTGGGCACAGCCCCTGCTGGCTTCTCCATCTTTTCTGCAGCAATTTGCTGAAACAGTGAAAGATGTTGTAAGCAGGAGGGTACAAATGAAAATTTAGAAACTCCTTCATGGTAAAAAGGAAGACCAGCGTCATTCAGAATGATACTCAATGCAGTTAGAAATGCTGCCACAGTGGAGAGGCTCCATGCTATGCGGTGAGGTGGCTCTTTCAATGCCTTCTTCTTTTAGTGGGCAGAGAGGCCAAACTAGCTATAGGATCCCCAGGAAAGGAGCATTTTTAATTCTTTTATTTACCACTCTCCTGAGAGACTGGACATTGTCTCTGGCCAGCCTGTCAGTCGCTGACATAGCTCCACTGCTGCTGCAAAAGAGACATTCAGCCCTTCTTTTGGCGACTGCTGAAGTTCCCTCAAAATAGCCCAAGATGAGAGAGCCAGGCCCTGTTATCTACCCTCCTCTCCCAACTCCAAGACCAAATCGTTCTTCGGTTCAGAATTTGTTTGGAGGTGAAGGTGACACATGTCTTTGATAGGAAGTCTCTTGGAAAACCTGCATGACGTACACGGAAAATGTGTCCTTCTGGGCTTTTGAAATGACCCCCTCAGACATGAATAAGAATAGGATAAGGCTATCGGGTCGTGCCCTTTTATTCCCACAAAGCACCACAGAAGGAACACTGTCTTTGGCAGAGGAAAAGCAGATGATGTTCATTAGACCAAAGCTGGCTACCTTCAATTTCCCAAATTGGAGAAACAAGCAGCTTCTTATTTGTACTCCACCAAGAGTGCCGGCTCTGAGGGGGACTGGAGGCGAACAGTGTTAATATCAGCGCGGGGGTGGGGGGGAGAGGGAAGTCACCTCGTGTCTGGTGGAGACTGGATTAGTTCTCAGGCTATAGAAAGAAACTAGTCTCAGGAGGAGTTTGGTTTTGCTTTGACTACCGCTTGTTTGTGTGGTCTCTGGTAACTCATGAAGTTTCTCGGCCCTCCTCCTTCTGAAGAGCTCTGAGAAATGATGCCTGGATCACAGAAGAAGTTGATTGTCTGGGAGACTTTTCTTGTCAAAGCCTTGAGTCTTGGGTAGGGGGAGGCAGAGCGCCCTATGGGATGGATTCTGACTGTAACCAAAACAATCCAGGTTTTGGCTTGGCGGTAGCCTGAAATTCATGTCTACCTTATGGCATTCCAGGAGTATTAAGAATGTTCCCTTGCCCTTCTAAATCTCTCCTTATCCACTCCCAAGGGCTTAAAAATTCTTAAGTACATAATTCCTTTGACTCAGGGCTTTGGCATCAGTTAAAATGCCAACCTTTTGGGAGGGTCAACCTGTTAAGCCTCATCTGGATGCATCCCATCCTGACAGGAGATTCTGATAGACAGAGGGGAGAAGAAGGAGGACAAATGTGAGATCATATTGTAGGTGCAAAACTGAGCCTCAGAGCAGGAGTCTGGAAGCAGGACCTGGGTCAAGGCCAAAAGGACCAAGAAGCTTGACAGAAAAGGTGGTTAACAACTATACTTCAATAAAATATAATGGCAATAAAAAATAAGTAAATAAACAACTAAAAGAAAGGGAGGGGTCTGTTCTTGCTAAACTGGAGTACAAGGCAGCTTACTGAGGCAGAGACTCAGTATTTGGATTATAAGACAAAGACCCATTTAATGAAGCTGAGGTTCAGGGAGGACGAAGAGTCCCACATATACAGTGGGGCTGGAAACAGGGGAATGCTCTGCAAGGGCAGCCCTCACTGAACTAGGGTTCTCCAAAATGTTGAGTTCTCAGTTCAAAGAATCAGACACATTGAATACTCTTTGATCCCTTGACCCTGGCATTTCTCTAGCCCAGGAAGGTAGATCAAAGGAGGGGAGCCCACAGAGCCTTCGACTTTAAGACCTTGCTCTCACCGTTTCCTTCCTCTGGGACCAGCATTGAACTCATACCCACAGGGATTCATGATAGATATTATAACTCACCTTGTTTACCAGAAGCTCTCAGGTGCAAAGAGGGGTTGCCCATACAGAATCACAGGCCAAGGGTAAGGTCTTCCCATATTCCCATATCCTTCTTAGGGCCCAAGGGACAGAGTTTGGGAGTAAGACCACCTGAGTTTAAATACTGGCTCTGCCACTCACTAGCTGTGTGGCCTTGGGCAAGTCATGTAACCTATCTGAGCCTCATCTGTGAAATGGGCACATTAATAGTAGGATCAGTGCTGTGAAGATTAAATGAGATGAGGCATGTAAAGCCCAGCACCCTGCCTGCTACAAAGTAAGCCCTTATCAAAAATCAGCAATGACTAGGATTCCTGGCTGTCTGCTGTATGCCTCATATCATCTGAGAAGGGGTTATAGCAGCAGATGGTCCTACTCAGTGCACATCTACCACCACTAAGATTTGGGGGTCCACCATTTCCTTAAACTGCCCTCTTCGCCATTTCCTCCCAGTGTCCCTAGGTGAGAACACCTCCGTGCCTCTCCTCTCACTAGCCCTGAGTCCGCTGCATCCCCCAGCTAACTAAATAGATGGATTCACTGCTAAGGATTTATGAAATCTTTTCCTTGGCTTTCTCCAACTGCAGACTGAGCTCTACTCCCATTCCCTAGTGGTGAGAAGAAATCATTTCTGGGAAGGCGTGGTCCCAAAGGGTGCAGATCTCAAAACACTAACAAAAGGAAAGGAGTCTCACCAAAAACTTTGTGTCTCTGGTTCCTGTAAAGCTCACAGCAGCTGTGGCATCCATACCTAGCCATGGCCACTCCCACTGTGGCTCCCTGACCCTGTGGCTGCTGGCCCCCTGCTGTTCTCATCATCCCCCCATCCCCGCACCCCGCCTCCCTCAGGACACTCCCTTGTCTGGGCCCCAGGGTGCTGTGGCTTTGAGAGGCTTGCCTTCGCTTCCCTTCTCTTCCCCCTTCCCCGCCCTCTCCTGAGGATAGTGAATTCACTCTCTTTCTAGGGGTGTGGTGGCAGAAAGGAGCTCTCCTTTCTGTGCAGGCATGCCCTCAGCGTGCTCTCTGCATTCTAGCCCTCCCAGATTCTCTGCTTGGCAGGGGGGAGCACCCCTAGCTAGGCATGCTCCTGGTACCTCACCTCTAGAATCAGAAGACAGTCCTATGCCATCTTAAAGACAAAGCGAGAGTGGTTCCAGGAGTTTGCTAAAATGGGTGTTCCAGCTACTATCTCCATAGAGATACTATCTTCTCTATCCATAAAGTCTCTGGGTTTGGGGTTCATCTCTGAAATCTGCACGTTTAAAAAGCTCTCTTTGGGCCACACCTCAAGAAAAAAGCGCACTCTGTCTTGTGGAAAGGGGCAGGGAGTGGAGAAGAAAAATCACACAACTCTGATTCCTATAGCCAGTCCCAGCCTATATCCTGCCCCTCTCTGGGAACACATGTAAACGCCTACCGAGTCCTGACCTTCTCTTGTCCAGCAGTTCTTGGGCTGCTTCACAAGGACCCTGAGCAGTTTTAAATATCTGGACTGCAAACCCAAATCAGTGACACTACCAGTTTGAGCTGCAAAATAGACCAAGAGCCCTTACTAGAGGAGTTTTGAGCTAGAAGACCTTGGTGGTGAAGAGCACCCTGAAGTCACACTGGCAAGGCTTCCTCTCTCAGCCCAGGCCTCTTAGAAACTGTATGACCTTGAGCAATTTACTCAATCTCTCTGTGACTTGTTCCTTCATCTGTAAAATGGGGCTAATAATAATGCTATTATGAGTTATTTCACATCACGTATTTAGAACCATGTCTGGCCTATGTTAAGTACTTGGCAAACATCATCCATTATGGTTACTATAAATATCATTATATCTGTAAACAGGGTCTGTAATATTCATGAGGACTAAGTGAGTTCATGTATGTAAAGTGTTCAGAACCATTATTGGTGTGGTCCCAGGGATTTAATAGAGAAATCAGCAGATGTGCTCAGAGTATCAGGAGAGACCAAGGCCATTCTGGCTAAAGAGTTCTGAGGGAGGAGTTGGTCAAGGGTCTCACACAGGCTCAGAAAGAAGATGGCAATTTAGGGTCTCTTACAAATTCAGGGTGTAACTAAAACTCTTGTGCCTAACTTGTTACTATACATTTATGGGATTATGTGGTTTGGTTCTGGGACCTGCCAGGTCTAATTAAAGTGTTAGGACTCCTAGGAGACCAGCTTTGCACAGACTGGACCTTTAAAAACACCATTGTGAACGCAGTCCCAGCACCGTAGCACTGGAGACTCAGGTGTTTGCTCTACATGCTCAGGGTTGTTGTATAGCCATGGTATTTGTCCTTTCTGTCCCAAATCCCCAGTCATTAATTTACTGGATTTCATTAGAGGACATGCTGTCCCCAGCCGTCCCCTGGAGCAGTAAATGGAAAAAGAGATACTCCATCTGGTCCCATGGGGTCAACTAACGCCACTAAACCCTTCTGGCTTCTCAGCCCCCATCTCTCACCCGGCTTCCTGCTTTTAGCTTCTCTCCCCTGCAGTCCTTCCCCACCCTGGAGCTCTCAGAATTGTCTTCCTAGTCTGTCATTCCTCTGCCTTAATAAAAACCTTCGATGACTCCCTATTGCTCACAGAAAAAGTGCAAAACTCTTGGCTTGGCCAACAGTGCCCCAAATAAGCTGATCCCAGCCACCTTCTCCACTCCCCTTCCTCTGCTGCCAATCATGCACCCCACCACTGATTGTCCCACCCTCCAGAACATGCACTTTCACACGAATACTGTTCCCTCTGCCTGGAATGTCCTTTCCCCTCCCTCAGCTGCTCCTCCTGGCAAAACCCTTTGTCCCTCAGGATGCAGCTCTAATACCCATCATCCATGGCACCTGCCTACTTTCCCCAGCTACTAGGTCATCCACCATCAGTGCCCCCATGACACTGCTACATTCCTTGACACAGTGCCCAGGGGACCGTGAGAATGTAGGTGTGCCTCAGGCCATCCTCCTAGATGGGGAGGTCCCCAAAGGCTGCCTGGGACCATTTGGCTCTCTTATGTATTCTCCATACCTCCCTCCCCTAAGGCTTGGATACAGTAAGTTATTGGTTCCCTCATTTGTAAACTGAGGATGAAAATAATAGTTGCTTCCTTCTGGAGTTAGAAGGATTAAATGAGGTAATGCAGATAATATATATGCGAGTAATGATAATGAAGATGGTGATGATATGAAGGAAGAATAGTTAGCATCCATTCAGTGTTTTTCAAGCACCAGACACTGTCCTAAACTCATTACATGGATAAGAGTCAGTTAGATAGATGAGTTAATCCGTGGAAAGTGATTATGCATGCCTGTGTGTGTGTATACTCATATGTATTATAAATACCATACAGATGACACACGTATGACATATTTCCTTCACACCGTGTCTGATGCTTAGTGAGAACTCTCGTTTTTCCACCCCCACCTTTCATCATTGGCCTGCACCACCCATCATGGCCCAGAGCTGGGGTAGGAGAAAGGTGAATGCAGAAGGGGTCCCTGTGTCACGGTCCCAAGTAACAGACTGGTTAGGGGAAGAGGGTGAGGCTCTGGAATTGTCCTTGGAATGGGTGTCTAAGCGTCATCTCCCCATTCAAGCGGTCATTTGAGAGCGGGGGCTACACCGTCCTCCTGCCCGAGGTGCCCATAAGCACCAGCATGGATGTGGGCATGTAGAAGGCCCTAAGTAAACTCGTAGCTGGGCTCTGCCTTGGAGGTCCCAGCTTTCAGCGATTGCTGAGGCAGGTCTTGGAACCATGACTGACAGGTTCTCAGGGCCCTAAGGACAGCAGCCAAAGCCACTGGGTAGCAGCCCTTTGCCAGGGCACTGCTGGGGACAGACACCAGGCTGTGAGGCTGATGACCTGCTTCCCAGATGCAGCTGTGCCACCAGCCAGCCAGGTGACCCTGTGCAAATCTCTCCACTTGCCTGGGCCTCAGGGTCCTCACCTGTGAAATGCTGCCCCTCAGGGCTGTCTGAGGGTGCATGAGAGCTCTTTGCCAAAAGGCTGTGCGTAAGTTAGGGGTTGCTAAATTCAAAGGCCGAAGCTTCACTACATACAAAACATTCAGGAAATGCAGGTGGAGGGAGCAGGGGCTAGTGTATCCAGGACATATGGGGGCCTAATTTTGTTGTCCTCCTGCTTGGCAGCATTAGGGATTCAAACTGGTGCTGCCTGTGGAACGCTCTGTCCTTTGGGACCCTCAGGGACAGGAGAGATTGCAGAACAGTGAGGCCGAAGCCAGTGCACAATGCAGTGAGAAATAGAGTGATAGCAATGAGGCGCCACGCACACAGGTTCATATGCATGCATTCACACTCCTGCTGGCCCCCAGTGCCCCTGTGCAACAGCAGCTGGAGCTAATTACAGACAGACAGACAGACAGACAGCTCTTTCTCCGGCTCTTTTCTCCAACCTGTCAACCCCCACCCCTCACCTCCTCATCAGTGGGGATTGCCTGAGCTCACAGAAGGGGTGTTGCTGGTGCCACAGTTAAGTGCCTAGAAAGAACATGGAAAGGGAGGGTACAGGGGTGTGAGAAGCCACCACGTGGCTCCCCATCTTGGGGGGATATGTAGAGAAGAGGGGAAAGACATGGGAATGCTGGCTGGGATACAGATGCAGCTTTGTGTTAACAGATATGCTCTCCTGGCAAGAGAGAGCCCAGGCTCTCAGCCCCTCTGTTCCCCTTCATCCGAATCCACCCAGGGATCCCCTCTTAACCCTTCTCCTTCTTAAATCTCCAACTTCCTTTTTAAACTCTGTATCTGGCATAAAGCTCAATAAATGTTGAATAGATAGATGGATGGATGAAAACATGAGCCCTCCTCAAACCCATACTGCTCCCAAGCCCTGTTCCCACCTCACAGACCATAATAACTCTGTAAGCCCTTTCCTCTACTATTCTTTCCATATACTCTCTCAGGCCATTTCAACTCTCACCTGTATGCTGCTAACTCCCATCTCTCTTTCCAGCCCAGACTTTGCCTGATGCCTGAATGTTCCTTATGCTCCTCAAACCCAACATGGCCCACATTAAATTATCAGGCTGTGACATCCCTAGGGGTTTTCTAGCAGTGAGTCCTGCTCTGCTGAGGGGTGGGGGAGGGATGGGCTTGCTGTATGCCCCTGAGGGAGACAGGAGGGATGAACATATAACACAGTCATGAGGCAAACTCCTGATGCTCAGCCTCTCTTCACACCAGGATACCAAAGTCCTTCCTTCTCCCTCTTAATCATCACCACCTCACCAACCCATATGGAAAGCCAGACTGGGAACCTCAGTGGCTAACTGCTCAATCAGTGCTTCTGAGATTGGAACCAGGCAAGTTGTTTCAGCAAAGAGAATTCCTTGAAAAGGAACCAATTTATACTGGGGAGTTATTTCTTCTGCAACACTCTCCCTCCAGACTCACTCTCACAGCTTTGCAATCCTGGTTACCCACCACCCATGCCCTGGTCCTCCGTGTACCATTTCTCACCCAGTACACACACACACACACACACACACACACACACAGAGCCCTCCCTCACCCCCCAACTCCATTCCACTTTATTCTGGAGCCCTGTCCCCAAACTCATTGCAAACTCCCAAGTAAATATTGAACCAAGATTGGTGGAAACTGGGAACTTCATTCCATCAGAGCAGTGCTGGAGGAAAAACCCAGAATGTTTATTTCCTGGGCTAGGCAAGGATAAGAGCAAATAAAGCCCCCCTTGCCTCCAAGCCCTCCTAGATTTGGACAGCAGCCAAAGGAATGGGTTACAAACACAGTGGCCTTTGGTCCCTGACAGCCTGTGAAAGCAGAATCCAAATTTCTTCCATGCTGTTCCCAGGAGGTCCATACACCAGGACAAATACAAGGTGTGATTACACCCAATCATGTTATTGCCACATCTAGGCACTTGCAGGGTTTAAGGCAAAATTAAATCTTATCACCAGTTTCACTCTGATACACAAGAAATGAAGTAATTTATTTAGAGCACTCATGTGTTTAATTTCAAAACATTCATTTGTGCAAACAGCAAATATATCTTAAGCAAACAGCAGATACATATCAAGCATTTCAAAAAGTTGTAATCTGTGGTTCCTGTCTTCAAACTGCTCCTATTCTATTTGGGGAAAAAGAGCCCTGCATACAAGGGTTGACTGAAAGACCATGCAAAGCCCTTTGCCAGGCCTAGTGCGGCCTGAGTGGCTCTTGCAGTCCCTGTGGCAGGACTGCAATTCTCCACTCTATTGCTGCCGTCACTATTGTTGCTCTCTTCTCCAATGTAGGATGGTGGTTAGACAGATCTTCAGGGTATACTGAGTTCTGCTATTTACTAGCTGTATGACCTTAACCAAGTCACAGCCTGTCTGAACCTGGTACCTCCTCTGTACCCGGCTGTAGAATGAGGACAGTAATAGTGCCTACCACACAGAATTATAGTGCAAATTAAATGAGTTAATATGCAAGCCAGGGGCCTGACTATAGAATAATACCTGGCACATGATAAGGGCCCAGTGAACATTAGTAATTATTATTTTCCTGATGTACCTACTGTCCTTTGTTACCACCAGAGGTTACAATCCTTATTGGGCCTCCAAAAGAAGCTCGTAGATACTTTATTCACTCATCCATTCAATCAACAAATACATACTGAACATCTACAAGTCCTTGAGCTAAGCCTAGGTCATATAGACAAACAAGACATGGCTCTTGCCTTCGGGACTAAACAATGCACTCCAAGTAGTCCTTTGCAAACACAAACCTTCCTGGGAAGGACACACGCTCCACCCAGGTTTCTTCAGATTACCATGGATAAAATCTGGCAGAACATGAACTCAAAATCCAAAATTACAAAGCACACAATGAAGCCAGAAGCAACAAAAAGCAGAATTAGATCCTCAAAGATTCAACTATTACAATTATGTGATATAAATATTTTTTTAAGTTTTAGGGGTATTAAAAAACAAAAGAAGCTTTTGAAAACATTAGCAAAAAGCAAGACATTAGCAGAGAAGAATTAGAAAAAGTCCCACCTGTTTACAGATGACACAGCTAAGGCTCAGAGAAGGAAGGGACTCCTTCAATGCTACACAGCTGAGATTGAAGAAATCAAGTCAGTTCTCAGTGTCTTGTGTTCATTTGGTAGACATGGCCACCAGGGCTGTGGCATTTTCCCTGAGTCAGTCAGTGAGGGAGACGAGTGCAAAGCAGTGTGTGAGGGCTATAAAAACTACAAAGATGAACACAATAGAGTCCCTGCCCTCAGGTAGCTTAAAATTCAGTAAAGAGACAGGATTATACACATATAAAAACAACCACTGATATCAGGCTGTGTGGTAGAAACTATTGTGGTTTGCAATGGTAGAAGGTAGACTTGAGCAGGTCCTTGAAGGACAGAGAAGAGGTGGCTCTATGGGGTAGAGGAGTTTTGGATTGGTGACGGGGATAGAGGAGATTGGGCACAGCATGACTGAAGTCATGGAGAACATGATCCTACAGAGCAGCTAGGGGGAACACTGAGTTCACTCGGCTAGCACACTGCACACATGTAGGGGCAGGCCTGTGTGGTCACACAGGACCCACCGCTCACAAAGACCCCATGCTTGGTTTAATGCACAGCTGTTGCCCTCTTGAAAGTCCTAATAAATTTTGGACATGGGGCTCCACGGTTTCACTTTGCACCCAGGCCCACAAATGATGTGGCCAATCCTATAGAGGGGACAGAGGGGAAGTATGTCTGAAAAGGCAGGGGCACTCTTAGGAAGGACCTTGAATGGGACACTTGATCTTTGCTCTGCAGACAATGAGGAATCCCAGAAAGTGTCAGAGCTCAAGAAGGGTATGATGACTATGGTTTTGAATACCACATGGGGTGGAAGGGACAGATGGATTTGGAGAAAGGAGAGATGGGGACCAGTCAGGAGACTACTGCAATAAAGCAATGGGGTTCAAACAGGAAGAGTGGCAGAAGACATGGAGAAGAAAAGGTTCTTTGCCTTAGTCATCCATTGGAGAGATGTTTACTGAGAAATTGATATGCCCTAGGCACTGTGCTAGCGGCTAGGATTCAGGGATGCAGAAGACCCCACCCTTGACCTCAAGCTGAAAAAGAGGCAGATAAAGAAACAGACCATGACAGCCCCACGTGCTAAGGGCTAGGATCAGTTTAACTTGACAGTGTTCTGGAAGCCCAAAGGAAAGGTACCTAGCCCAGAAAGGGGATTCAGAGATTTCCAAGAGATGATACCTGAGCTGCATCTTGAAAGTAGAGTAGAAATTCCCCCATGGATGAGGCACAAAAGGGCACTCCAAGAAGAGGGAACAGCATGTAGTATCATGGCACATCCACTGCACAGGCACTGTCCTGAAGGCTGAGAATCCTTGTTCTCAGGCTGGAAAGAGAAGCAGACAGCTAACCAGAGAACAAGATGATGTGGAAAGTGCTCTGATATAGATGCTGTGGGAGCAGGGGGAGAGGCATCTAGCCTAGATCAGGGAAGTCAGGGAAGTCTCTTCCCCAGCAGTGTCTTCTGAGTGTGCTGTAGAATGGAAAATGTGAGCTAGATGAAGAGAGGGAGTGGGGGGCCAGGTAGTTGGAGAGACAAATGCACAGGGGTAAGATACTGTCTGTGGTCTCAGAGACTTGTAAATGATTCCCTATGATTCAGTTCTAGAAGGAGCATAGAAGGAGTATGGGGAGATATGACCACAGAGATACGCCTTATAACCCAAGCTAAGGAGTTAGGACTTCATCCTGTAGAGCACCAGTTCTCAGCCTCCACTGCAATTGGAATCACCTGGGGAACTTTACAAAGCACTGATAACTGTAGCCCCCCACCCCCCGGGCTCAGACTTAGTTTGTGGGGGAGGCACTGGAGTTTTTTAAAGCTCCCCCAGTTGATTCTAATGTGCAACCAGGATTTGGGGTAGGAACTCTCAAGTTTGAGGGCTCATCAGAATCACCTGGAAGGCTTGTTAAGCACAAACTGGGGCAGTACTGCCAGTTTCTGATTCAGTGGGTCTTCAGTAAGCAACTACTCTAAGAAGTTTCCAGAGATGCTATTGCTGCTGGCTTCAGCCCCACACTGGGAGAGCCCCGGGTCTCAGGTATTGTGAAGCCAGTTACACTTAAGTGGAGGGCGTGGGTGTGAAGTAACCTGATTTGCATCTTAGAAGATAGCCCAGGCCACTCTGGGGAGAACACCTGGCAGAGGGGAGAAAGGGAAGTGAGGAAACAGGAAGCTATTGGAGGCATCAAGGCCAGAAACCACTGGGAGAGTATCCTGAACTAAAGCAGGGGTAGGAGGAATGGAGAAAATGGGTCAAATTTGACGAATGCTTCGGAGTAGGGTTGGCAGGGCTTAATGACTGGCTGAATGTAGAGGTGAGAAATAGAAGATTCGAAAACAACAACTCTTGGGTTTTCGCCTTGAGCAACTGGTGACTCTGATTGTACTGGGCATGTGGGTTACCATACAGAAGTTAAGCATGTTACCAGACTTGGGGGGGCAGGGGAGGTAGGAAAGTGGGACATTTCTTCCCTCAAAAGTCACAGTGATAGTCCCAGGGAATTCAACAGGCCTCTCTCACTGTCCACTCAACCCCTACTTTCAGTACTGTGAGTCCTCATGTTGACCCTAAACAACTTGGAATTCTCTTCAAAATACCTGGAAAGGAAAAGGAAGATGGGGGATCACCATGACATGATCAGCAGCCACCTGAGCCACAGGTACAGGGTCCACTCCTTGGCTATTACCCCAGCTGTGTTTGTTTCATTCATGCATCATTTTAATATTTATAGAGCTGCTGCCTAGATGGTTTTTGAAATAGTCACAGTGGCCACATTTCACATGCAGGTAAAGGATCCACAACCTGCCCTTATATAACCAGGAAAACAAATGCAGCTTAAAGGGCAGCTTACAGAGGCATTCATTCTGCATGGATTTAAATTGTGTAAAAATGAGCAATTTCCTAGTGCATCATCGGTCGTAACTATTTGTGGGTCTCCTCCGTGGGCAAGCAGACTGCCAGCAATCAGCAGGCCAGCCAGATGATGGATGGGATAATTGTCCATTAGAGTACAGTTAACTTTGTACCATGCGAGGGTTCAATGGGAGATAGGCATGACAGATGGAAGAAGAGTTAGCTAATGTGATAGGAGATGCAGCTCCATTTCTGGTAGTAACTGTTCTCCGGCTGAATCGATGATTAATCAAAGCCACATTCTCATTTAAAACTCTTTGCTCACCGGTGCACAACCCCCACTTTGGGTTAAATTTAATAGCATCATTAAAAACTGCTGTTCAAGAAACTCAGATTAATTTTCCCCAGAAGAAATCATGACACATTAGAGAGTGCTTTTGTGAGCTTATGGGCAGGGACCATGTCAGGAGTGTGCCTGTGTTTAAATGTTTAAGATTTGAATCCTCAATGCCTAGCACACGGGCTGACACATACAGAGCACTCAGTAAATGTTTATTAAAGTTAAGTGAAATGAATTAATACATTTGTCCATTCATTCATCTGTTTATTCCTTTAACAGATATTCATTAAATACAGGAATTAAGAGCTCTGGCTCGGGAACCAGATGCTTTTAGGCTTCAAATTCCAGCTCCAATCAGCTGTATGAACTTGGGCAAGTTACTTAGCCTCTCTGAGCCTGATGCCTCCTGTTCAAAACAGGGGGGGGGGAACAATAGCACTTGCTTTCCTAGGGCTGTGTGAGGGTTAAATGGATGAGTGTATGTGTTTAGCACAGGGCCTGACCCATAGTAAGTGCTCACTAAAGGGCAACTGTAATTAGTATCATGTCATATATAACATGCTAGGCCTTTCTCAAGTAACAAGGTCCACATAAGAGGCACAGAATCTCTTAAGAAATGACAAGGCTCTTGGCCAAAGCTGGTTTTCATTAAAGAGGCTATTTATGGTTCCCAGCTCAGAGCCCTACTGCCAGAGGCCTGCCGTTCCTCTCCTGGTGCCCTTCTGTGGCAGCTCGGGTTGTCTCTACATGGGTTGTGCTCTCTAGAGAAGCCTGAGAAATTGCAAAACAGGAAGGTGAAGGAGGAAGGTAAGGACTGGCAGGAATCCAATCAACCATCAACATGCAACCTCCGCCACCCCCACCCCCCAGCCTTGTTAACTCCCCCCGGGGTGTCTTTCTGTGCTTTTGTATAGCTCTTCCGGGCAACATTTCTACTTACTAATTGCTATTTCTAATGTTTATCCTCTTGGGTCAGTTGAACAAGTTTGTCCTTGATTTTAATTTTAATTTTAAGGCAAATGAAAGTAGAGAAAACTTGACTTGGAGTTCAGTCGGAGGTAATGGTGGCAGCACACCTTAGTGTTCATGAGAGAAGATAAAAATGACTGGCCCCTGAAGGTCTGTGTGCCCTAGGGAGTGTTACCTAACATCTCTGAGCCTCAGCTGCAGAACAGGCAAAGTGAGAATAATGGCTGTCAAGACAAAACAGAGAGCACCTAGGACCATGCCTGGGGCACAGCAAAGTGCTCAATAAATGGTGGCTGTGACTATAATTCTGGGGTCCCCGATGTGGAAACAGAAGCCCAGAGAGGTTAACAGGACAACACCCAAGTAGCTCACTAATGGCAGAGTCTTCTTGCTTGTTATTCTCACTATTAAACTAGGCCTGCCTCTTTCAAATCCTTTACAGACCCCCGTTTATACAAACGCTGCTATACTGATTGCAGGTCATGCTTGTTTTGCACAACAGGTAAATCTGATGCATTTAAATATATGCTTCCCATATCTGTCTACCCGGAAAGGTCTTATGAGCAACTCGAGGGAGTGAGATATTGTTCATCTAATTGTGCTCAGTGAAAGTTGGGTGGATGTTGCTAGCTGAGCGGGCAGTTAATAACCTACCTAGTTGGGTATGTCTTACATCTCCTGTGTTGCATTACAAGCAGTACAGAAAAGAGCAGTGGGTGCCCTGGACTCATCCAGGCCCAGGTTTGAGCTCTATGGTTGTTAGCTAGGAAAAATGCAGCACTGGGTAAATGGTAAGAGTACTATAATAGCAGTAACAGCGGCAGCGGCCAGTAGTGATAGTAATAGTCACAAATAGGTAGCAAAAAGTGCAATAGGAAATTTCCCTAAGGATTCATTTTGTTCCCAAGAGCTGTGTGGAACCCAAGAAATGTTACGTGGAGGAAGCATCATGTAGTTAAATCAGCTTAGTCTGAGTCTGAATCCCAGCTCCCCACGTATCACAAGATTGTGTGATCTTGCAATATGCTCCCTGAACCTTCCTGTCTCCTCACTCATCAAATTAAGATAACAACAGTATTTGCCCCCCAGCATCGTGGTGAGGATGAAATAGGACATGGGACACAAAGCATACCCCAGCACAATATCTCACACACCATAAGGACTCGAAAAAAAAGTTCTCCTATGAATTGGTGAGTATGTATTTTCAATAGAATGGCATGAGAGAAACTCCGAGCACCCTTTAACATCTGCATGAGATCTGAAGGAGGAAGAGAGGACTGCCAATAAGAGCTAGTTAAACTTCACCACCTGTCTCTTACCACTTAACGCCTACTGTTGGGAACACTGGAAAATGACCATTATCAGAATAAACCACTCACTGTGAATGGACAGAAAGAAGCCACTGCTTCACAGCATAACCACATGATTGCTGGAGCTCAGAGGGTCCTTTAGAATGTGATTAAGTGTGGAAAATGACAAGTCTAACACATACATAATAGTTGATCATGTCACTTCCTCCCAAATGCGTAGAAACAAATGCACCAATGACCAACGAACCCAAAACAGAAAAACTGAATCAAAGCAGTGGTAGTGACCTCACTGGACTGACCCTTCATTCTCAGCCCTGGTGCAGCCTGCCAGACAGGAGAACCACCCAGGCTGAGCAGCTGACACTGGCCAGGAAGTCTGCTATTGTGATGTCACCACATGTTCTCTCTCTTTCTGAGTGGAGGGGCAAACCAGACATGATGGGGTGGGATTGGTTCCCAACCTAGAATGAAAAAACTTTCTTCTCTCCTCTTTCTGTCATTCACCCCTGACCCCCTGTTGTTGTTTGGACATGCTCTGAGGACAGCAGTCAGAATTCCTGAATTCTCTGACTCCCTTTTAGTGTTTAGATTGGCTGTTCGCCAAGAAAACCGAAGAGCATTTTCAAAGAGCAGGTGAGTTTGGGGAAGATCCCCTATCTTCTCCAATATTTTACCTCCCTGCAAATTAAATCAGTGAGAGATCCCCTTGGAAAGAGCATGTAAGTGTTCCCAAGGCTTCCAAATTAAAGTTCCTATAAGACACCCAACAAGGTAGCCATTTTCAAGGGAGAAGGACCCAGGCGTGGCAGCTGCTTGCAGAAATTTGAGAAGTGCCACGCAGGTTACATTTCTGATGGAAAAACCATTCTATGTTCCTTATAAGCAACTGTTTCATGTGTGGCATTGCAGTCATGGGTGTGAAACATCTGGTTTTAACCAGAATGTGGGTGGTTTGCTCACAATTGGAGAAGGCAGGAAAGTATGGCTTTGCCTGCTGGTCTTCTGTCTGGCCCAGACATGCAAATTCCTGTCTGCAAACTTCTTCTCTGCCAGAATTCAATAGGTTAATGTCAGCAGCTTTCAAAGTCTGCCTGTGGTTACAGTGAGTGCCACATGGTAACAGGTAAGGACAACAGAAGGCTGCCAGAGAAGGGAGCCCAACTTGTCTGAGGAGCATGTGACCTGGCTTGCCAGTCAGGGGAGGGAACAGGCCCTGGTCCAGGGCCAGTATCGGAGGGGCAGGGAACAGAATCTGGACAGGAAAAAGGAGATGACCGCTACCATTCGTTGAACACTTGTTCTCTGCCAGGCACTGAGCCAGGTCTGCGTATATTCTCTCATTTGAACGCAGTAAAAGCCCCATTTTACGGAAAGGGAAACTGCAGCCACAAGGAAAAGACAGATCAAATACCAAGGTGCCCAGAAGGCAAAGGAGTTGGAATCAGTTGCCAAGAAAAATTCAGGAACCTGAGTTCACTACAGTCATGGTGATTAGGATGAGGAGATTTGCATCTAAGCCACTCCATCTCTTCAACTGGCTCCCTCCTTGGGCTGGCTCTGCCTGTCACACCTCAAGGTGGCTGGTAAGGGCTGGTTTGGCAAGGACTGGGACCAGGAGAGGGATGGACAGACGACAGCAATCAATTCTTTGATAAATACCTTAATGGCCATATGCCATAAAATTGCAGCTAGCATGCCAGTGGGGCAAGGGGATCAATGAGTTGCAATAGAAAAATTGGCCCATGCATTTGAGCTCTGTTTATACTTCTATAATCAATGCTGACCATTTCCTTGTTTGAAACTAAAATGTTCTGCCATCGTTAACACCTGTTGATAAATGCAAATATGCCTGAATTTTATTAGCCGAGATCCGTGCTTAAGCATCCTGACAACTGTAATCAAAGCACAGGTCCTGCTAAAACTAACACACAATGGAAGCTGCAGCAGAAGTCTGATTCATGTATTATCTAAATACTCTTCCCCTACAGACAACATTAGCCCTCATTTGTTCTTGTCAAAACGGTCCTCAGCTCTGATCAGCAGTTAGTGAACAAGTGACACTGTATTATAGCATCCTGCCACTAGAGTGTACAACTCCCACACTCATGAAAAGCAAGCCTCTCTCACCTTCAGACCATTGTGCCTACAAGCAGAAAACTCTAAGCGCATGGAAAGGGTTCAATCCTGCTTGGTCCTTTGAAGGGCTAGCAAACATTTTAAAGGTGACGTACATCACAGTGATCCATTTACACTGGTTGGGCTGTGAAACGAAGTCAGCGGGGCTGGATAAGAACCTCGATGACAACACAGTTGCATTCCCAGCTGTGTTAAATGACCAGCATGTCATGATTGCCTTTTCACGCGAATGTCAATGACGTAATCCTAACAGGCTTGCAGCTCTCTCACGGGTGTAATAAAACGACTCAATTATTTTGGAGGGCTGAAACAGCAGATGTGATGACAGGGTATGCTGTGCAGGGTGCTGTGTGTGACGGACAGGGCACAGTAGGGCCGCAAACTGTGCTCTGAGGATTTAAAACCTGCCTCTCTACACAAAACTCCTGCCATTCATCTGGTCAGAAAGAAAGTAAAGCCATTCAGTATGAAAGCTCCCACTTGTTCTCAGGATGGAGGCCAGTTGGGAAAATGTGGCACAGTGCTGATTGAAGCAAATTCTGTTTGAAAAACCAGCCGGTTTGTGGGTATTTGTTTATTTATAACTCCCCCATGCCCTGCCTCATGCTGCAAAGGATTTGAGATGGGATTTGAACACTGAAAGTTTGTTTAAGTACTAAACAGGTCCAGCTACTTTTTAGATTGACTACAAAATGAAACCCTTGAAATCAAGTGCCTTGTTCTAGAGACACTGCCTTGGTTTTCCCAGTCAGAGCTGGTCCTCTTTGTATCCCATGGTGAGGGCACCCTCTTGCACCAGAACACCTTTGTCTCCAGTGCTATGTTTTAACATAAACCAGGGAAATAAACATGACCCCATAAGCCTGAAGTCTGAAAAAGTAAAGGAGCGTGCTCCCCAACTCATTCATTCACTCAGCAAATATTGATTGGTAGCTATTCTGGAACAAGTTCTGTTCTAAGCATAGGGTATTTTGTCTTCACAAAATCAAGACAATCCAGTCCTTGTACTTGAGAAGCTCCCAGGCTAGTGGGAAGGACAGATAAGCACACAGCCCCTGCACTGCGGCCTCTCACTAGCTGTGTGACCTTGGGCACTTTGTTAACATCTCAGAGCCTTGATTTCCTTATCTGTAAAATGGGGCTAATAATAGAATTGACATCACTGGGCAATTATGAGGATAAAATGAGATAAGCTGTGTAGAACACTTGGAACAGCTCCCGGCACATAGTAAGCACCCAATAAAAAGAGTTTTTTATGCTTTGTATTGTCTTTGTTTGATTTTCATAAGACTCTGTGTCTAGTGATGGGACTCCAAGGACTGGTTTCTAAAATAACACTGCTTTCAGCAAACTCCTCCCTTTAGTCTGATTTTTTTCTTTTTCATTTGGAATGACACAGTTCTGTCATGATTTTTCCCTCAGCAACCATATGTCTGGCAAGAACCTCAGGGAGAAAATATTTCCCGGATTGTTTCGTTTATGCCAACCTACTATGTGCCAAGCACCCCTCTAGATGACAGGGATACATTGTCAGGCAATAAAGACAAGGTCCCGGTCCTCTTAGAGTTTACATTCCCAGGAAAGAGACAGATTATAAACAGGGAAATATAAACAGACATAATTACCCAGAGAGGTAAGTGTGAATAAGGAGGTGCTGCTGATAAAAGGAATATTGGGAGCAGGAAGGAACTAACTATAAGTGGTCAGAGAAAGCTTATCTCCAGACATAACATTTAAGCTGAGACTGAAGCTTAAGAAGCCTCCCGTGTCAAAAGCAAGAGCAAAGGCAGTCCAGGCAGAAGGAACATCACGTGCAAAGGCCCTGGGGCAGAAAAAGACTTTGGGAATGGTCCAGAATTCAAAACAACAGTGTGACTGAGACAGACAACCCTGGTAGGGAGGTAAAGCAGGCAGGATTATTATATGCCTTTTGAAGATGAGGAAATGGAAAGCCCAGAGAGATTAATGGACTTACCCACAATGCCTTGCACATAGTAGGTGCTCCATTTGTTGTAGAATTCTCAGTCAGTAGGGAGGGGCTGAGAACCCTGCCTTCCCAATTCAGACTGAGATTTTCCACCACAACTAGGAATCAGCTCCCCAGGAAGACTGAAACGTACAGTCTTTTCTGTTGGTGAGTCATACGCAATGTGCATTAGAGTGTGGGGTCGAGTGGCCCCAGCCGCCGCCTGAGTGTAAGGGGCGGGAGTGGGCTCAGGCTGTGGCTGAAGCTTTTTAGCATGTTTATGATGAGCTGAAAGCACTCACTGCTTAATTTAAAATACCACTCACACATACACATACAATTCAGCAGCTGGGGGAGCTGCCAGGAGTTGAGGCTAAGTGTAGAAAATTGAAGGATCAGGAATATCGGGTACTCGGCCCTGTTTCCCAGCTCCCATGGGCTGTGTCTGAACCCCATACAGTCCCATCTTCCCTAAAACACTCCCAGAGGTCAAGACAGGGGTGAGGGCAGCAGCAGTTTGGGGAAGGCAAACTGCCCGCAGAGCACTGGGCAGCGACCACACTAGTAGCTCTACCTGGTCTTAAGCTTGCCTGCCTTCCTCTCTATCCCTACCTATTAAAACACCCCTCAAAGCACGAATCCCCTCTCCTGGTGAAGCCACCCTAGGCAGTCCCTTCCAACTCCCCCATCCTCCTGTTCCTAGAAATCTGATAGTTGGGAAAACTCATTTGGCCCTGCTCGCTAACTGCCTGGGCTGGAGGCCGCTTTTTCCGGTGTGTGTATCTTGTCTCCCCAACCACACACAGAGGCCCTCAGCACACATGTGAGCGACTGAGTTGCTTCCTTTCGCACTCCCCACAGCTCTCAGCACAGTGGCATGTACACAAGGAGAGCCCCATGTCTGATTGTTCATGGGTTGTGTGGTAGTATCTTTTGAAAAGCCTTTTGGGTAGAGTACCTTCTCTTAATTGGAAAACAAGTACTTCAACCTGACAAAAATGTGAAAACCCTCAGGGGTATCCAGTTTCCTTCACATTGCTCCCCTATACCTGGGGTACTGTGCCCACAGACTGGATGAACCTAGAGCCTTCTCAATCCAAATGCCCCACAGTTCATCTTTTGGCTCATAAAATCCCTTCAGTCTAGGAGATCCTCTCTCCCAGCTCTACCTATCAAAACCCCAACTTACCCTTCAAGGTCAAATCCAAATGCTATGTCTGCCATGAAGCCTTTCCAGGAACAATACTTGCCGCATCCCTGAACCTTCATGGCACCCTGTGTCTACCTCTTTTATGCTATAGGCTGGTGGGCTGGAACAACCTAGGTTCACAGCCCAGCTCCAGACCTTCTCTAGGCAACCTCAGTTTTCTCTTCTGGAAAAGGGGATAACAACCTGCCTCATTGAGATGTTGGAAATTGCCAATAAACTAATAATATCTGCCATCGACCCAGCACAAGATTTGGGAGTTCTGTGTCACTCATCCTCGTCATCTTCATCTCTAGGAAGCATGGTGTAGTAATGCTAAAGAGTGCAGGCTTAGCACCCAGACACATCTAGGTTCCAGGCCAAGTTCTGTCACCTCTTAACCGTGTGACCTTGAGCCAGTCATTTCCTCTCTAAGGACCGTTTCCTCCTATGTAAAATGAAGTAATAACAGTTTCTCTGCCCCCATCACAGAACCTGTTTGGAAGGCTCAGAAACATAATGTACACAAGGTAAACCACTCAGCACAGGGCTGGTTGCATGAAAATTGCTCATTCAGGTCTTACATACCCCTACAACCAATAAAACTCCTTGAAGGGCAGAGACAATATTTTACTTATCTTTGCATCTCTCCCTGCCTAGCCTAGCCCAGAATCTCTGCTGCTGGCAGGCCCACAATAAATCATTGTTGAATCGAATTGAAAACCCAAACCAGATGTGCCTCCTCCCCTGTCAAATAAAGCTTTCAAGCTGGTGGGTTGGGCCTGCTGCCCCTTCCACTCCCCCTCCCTCTGAGCTGAGCAGCCGCCATTGTCTCCCCTGGCTCTGGGGAATGAAGTAGGGTGGTGAGGAGAAACAGGGAGTGGGGAGGCATAGGTGGTACAAGATGGGTGGGGAAGGGCACTCTGTCTGCTCCTGGTGCCTCCGAACACACTGCCCGTGAAGGGTGCTCTCTTGGAGTCTCTGACGAATGAAAAGAGGTGGGTTTGATTCCTGAAGTGACATGCCGAAAGCCCTTCACCCATTCAGTGCCCAGCTGTTGAGGAAATCTGCCTCTCCCCAAATACCAAAAACTGGAAGTAAATGAGGATGTCAGGAGAAAGCTCCATTTCCTGTAGCAGACATGGTGAAACTGAGGCTCAGAGACACTCGGCTCTGAAACCATGAGACTGGGCTTCGAAGCCAAGTTCAGCTGGCACTGTAGGAAGCTCTAACCACTTGGATAGCCTGCCTCTGGCTCAGTGTTGCCAGGGAAGGAGAGAGGTATGTATTTATCCCTCCACCCTGGCAAGACCCCTAGGGACAGAACACAGGGCTTTACTGAGGATAAAAACTCCAAAAAGTGTAAATCTGTTTCAAAGCTACAAAAAAACGCCTTTGTCTTCAGTGTTCCTGAGCCAGAGATATGTAGACAGGGCATAGAGAGTACTATGCCATCCAGCCCAGGGTCAAGGGTAAGAGCCAGCCACCACACTACCTGGACTGTAACTCTGGCTCTGTCACATACTAGCCTGTCTGCCCCTGGGCAAGTGACTAAACCTCCCTGTGCCTGTTTTCTCATCTGTCACAATGTGCCACTAACAGTACTTTTCCCACACAGTTGTCTATGAGAATTAGAGCTCATGGTTGTAAAGCACTTACCATGTGCCTGGTGCACGGTAAAAAGTATGTGTTTGTTAAATAAGAATAAATACATACCTCTGCCCCTCTGCGGCAAGACCAGCCCAGAGGCAGGGTAGTCATCTGGTTAGAGCTCCCCCAGGGAGCCAGCTGAACTCTGCTTCTAAGCCCCATCTCACGATTTCAGAGCTGACTGTGAACCTCACTTTCACCATCTCTAATGTGGGGATGCTAACAGTCCCTACCCAGAAGGCTGTTGTGGGTTTTAAATGAGATAGCTCCCAAGTCCTGAACAGAGTGCCTGACCCAGCAGAGTGAGCAAGCGCCCCACAGAGGCAGAGTACTCATCACTGGGTTCTTGGAGAGCATCGCTTCCCATCGTTTGCCTCTTCTGCGTTAACACATGGTCATTGGAAATCCTGCCGCAGTAAATGAACAATCGTTTTGCCAATGAAATTCCTCAACATTTTATTCAAGAGCTAGAAAAGGGAAACCTTTTTGGTCATTTCTAAACTACCCAAGCACGGGCAATCAGTTTCCCATGCAGCAGACCTGCCCCCGAAAGCTGCAGAAGTCACTCTGCAGGACAAAATCGAAGGAATGAGTGTTTTACTGGAAACAAAAGCCATCTTTGTTTGCTGCCCAGCTTTGGGAGAAAAAATACCTCAACCCAGGAGCTTGGAAAATTCTTGAAAGTTTTCATTTTATTCCAGCAAATCCAACCAAATTGGCAAGACTCCTGGCCATGTGAACCTGAGTCAGAATGAATCACCTCTATCCACCATGCTCCCCACAGCACCCAGAACCCAGGAGGATACACTGGGCATCAATACACATTGGTTGTTGATTCCTCCATGGGAGCCCCGGATCCCATTTCTACAGTGTCTGCTACATTGCCAAACGTTCGGAAAGCTGCACTAAAGAACATTTTGAAAACAGGAAAAAAAAAAGCATCCATCAACTCACCACTCTAACACAACTCTTAATTTTGTGTGGAAAGTTCTCTTCCAGTCTTTATCCACGTGCAGACATATTTTTACAGCACTGTAGTCATAGGGAAAAACTGCAGCAGCTTCAGCCAAGAACCAGATACCATACAGCTCATGTCACTAAACTTTCCAAGTGAGGGCTTTTTCTTCCTTCATTCACTCCATTCAGTCAATCAGTCAGTCATTCGACAAACACAGATTTAACCAGGCACTGGTACTACGCCCTGGGGAGTACAGAGAAGAGATGACTCAGTCACAGTCCCCGCCCTCAAGCAGCTCCCAGTTTAGTGGGGGAAACAGACAAGTCAGCAGGAAATCATAGTACACCGGGATGGATGCATAAATGCTGTGACAGTGCAAAAGAGAAGCATTGAAGGTGGGCAGGAAAAGAACACTGGGGGTGGGAGAGATCAGGCAGAAATATACAAAGGCATGAAGTTAGAGGAAGAATGCAAAGTGTTCTCAGGCTAATAGTTCAGAATGGCTGGATCATAGGCAGATGGCAGTGGACACAGTGAGAAAAGAAAGAAGGGGGCAAATCACTGAGAGAGAAGGGTTCAGTTTCATTGTGAAGACTGGCAGGGGAGCTTCGGAAGCACTTTAAGCAGGGTAGTAGTAGCACAGTCAGATGTACATTTTAGGAGGATTGCCCCAGCAACAGAATGGAGGGTAGATGGGAGGTCATGAGATAGGTAACAGAGGGACCGTTTAGCAGGCTGTCCCAGTAATCGATCAAGACAAGGAGGGTCTAAACGAACGAGATGGCTTCTGCACCTATGCGCTGTGCCACCTTATAGGTGAGTTAACCTCTCTGTGTCTTAGTGTCCTCCTGTGTAAAGCAAGAATAGTGATAGCATCTCCTTTGTGGAGCTGCTGGGAGGGTTAAATGAGATACTGCATGCAAAGCACCTGGCACAGTGGCTGGTACCCCGAAGACACTCAAGACATGTTACTTCCCCTTCCCCTCATTCCGTTGTCTTCCACCTCACCCTTCCTTAAAGGCTGGCACGGTATGGAGCATGGAAGTGGCTGAAGCAGGATTCTAACCCAGAGAGTCTGACTCCAGAGGGCAGTGGAGAAAGTTTGAAAGTGCTGCTGTCAGGACAGTTACTTAGGAGGATTGTTTAGCTGAGTCGAGGGCCCAGCTGAGGTTGGAAACTCTGACTTTCAAGGGGGACTAATCAACAAAGTGATGGGATTTTCTCCAGCAGTGCTCCTCCAGCTGGGTGTAAGCACAGAGGAGGAGGCTGTCAGTTAAATTTATCCAGGCTTGGGTTTTTGCCTAGTGGATGTGTCAGAGAGACACAGGGCAAGGGATTTGGGGATATAGTCAACATCCTGAAGTCTACATTCCAGAAGTTAGGCAAGCAGACCTGGATTCAAATATCATCTCTGTCCTACACTAGCTGTGGGACTTTGGGCAAATCACTCAACCTCTCTGAGTCCCAGTCACCTCAGTAAAAAAAAAACTAGTACCTGTCTCATAAAGTTATTGTGAGAATTACACGATATTATTGAAATGATTTAAGATTCTTAGTATGTGCCTGGCACATACATATTCATGGTTATTTTTATCATCATCATTATTATCATTGTCAAGGATAAGGTGGGAAGTAAGGTGGAAGAGGCTGATGGGGTGGGAGAATGAACGGGGCTCCAGAGCCTGGAGATCCTCCCGAGGTAAAAGGACAATCTTTGAGGTCAGCGGGCAGGGTGAGGTTGGGTGGTGGGGGCTCGGGAATGGAGCAGCTCTGACCGTTGATGAAGCATGGTACGGCTAGAATGGGGGTGTGTCCTGCACATGGAGCATGGATGTCCAACTCACCAGAATGATGTCAGGACTTGGGGTGGAGAAGAAGACAGTGAGCCAGATGTCGAACTCTTCGTTGAATGGGTGAGGGGGGTGGTTTGACCAGGAGGGGCTGGTTAAAAAGAAGGATCGATGAGGAGAGGAGAGAAGAGGGTGCTGTAGCCAGATGGCTTGAGAAGGAGTTGTTCTTGGCCGAAGGCGGAGGAGTAACGGTGTGGAAACAAACAGGCAAAGCTAGAGCACAGACCCCACCTCCCAGCCCCAGGACGCCTGTGGTGGGAGCAGTGTCCACGAGAGGGCGCTGCGGGCAAAGCCGTGAGCTCCTCCGTGGAGACTCAGGTTTCAGCACTTGCAGGCGCTGAGGTAGAGAACAATGTTCTGTCAAGTTTATTTAGAGTGGAGGGGGAATCATTTCCCGTGGGGTTGAGGGGGGGGGTCCGGAGGGTACAGAGAAGAGTGGGAGAGGGCAGTGGTAGGGAGATCGATGAGTGAGCGGTGATGCGGAAGGGGAGCGAAGAGCAGAAAGGGAATGGTATAGGAGAGGACAGATGATGGGCAGGGAGGCTCACGTTTGGGCTGTCGCCAAGGACTGGGGGATGTGAGGCTTGGTGGGATTAACTGTCCTCAGACTTCTAAATGGAGCTGTTTTCTCTTTACATCTTTTGTTTATTATGAAAGTAACACGTGCTTGTTTCAAACAATTCTAATCATTACTGAAGTGAAAATCCTCCTCCCCCATCCTGTTCCCCAGAGGTAACCTCTGTTGACAATCTGTCCTTCCAGATTTTTTCCCTATGTATAACATATAATGTCCTTAACTAAAATCAGATCCTACTATACTCATTCTTTTGCAGCTTGCTTTTATCACAATACTGTATTGGAGACATCACTGCATATCCGTATATAGAGACCTAGCTTGTCCTTACTGCTGGCTGTGTCATTATATAGTATTAATGGGGGCAATAGAGAGTGGCAATTACAGAGTACTCTGTGCCACGTACTAAGCATGTCATAGGGATTCTCTCATTTACTCTTCACAACTTAATGAAGTTGGTAGTATTTTGCCCATTTGCAGATGGGAAATTGAGGCACAGAGAGGTTTAGAAACTTGGGCAAGGTCACACAGCTCACAAAGCCACAGGAAGAAGTCAAACCTAGGCAATGTGACCACGGAGCCCAAATTCTTAATCATTAGCACAGTGAAGCTTAGTATGCCATGACTGGATGTACTATAAATTACTCAACCACTAAAGTCATTTGGGTTATTTTCAATTTTTTTCCTATTCAAAATAATGTTTAAGTGAACATCCTTATACATGGAGCATTTAAAAGAGACGAGCTCCCAAAAGACTTGCTGGATCAAATAATATTGTCAGTTCTCCAGAAGTTGAGCTAAATTAAATACGCACCGAGGGTGAATATGGGTGCCTATTTCACCATATCCTCACAAACCCTGGGTTTCAGCAACCTTTTGAATTTTAGCCAATCTGAGAGGTGAAAAAATGACATTTCAATTATCTCAATGTCTTTTCAATTTGCATGATTACTACCGAGAACCTTTTTATATGGCATAAACCCTTTGCGTCTCCTCTGAATTGCCTGTTCGTCATTCTCCAACCATTTTTCTATGGACTGTTCGTGATGTTCTCCCTGACGTATAGAAGTTCACTCATTCATTCCTTCAGCAAGTATGTACTGAGCACCTAGTGTGTGCCACTGTCCTAGCAATAGGGATACAGTGGTGAATAAGCAAAGCTTCAGCTTTCATGAAAATGCATGGGAGTAGAGGAAACGGAATAAGCAAATAATTAAATAATGTAATTACAGATCCTGGTGAGTGTTATAAAGAAAATAATATACTTCCTATAATGGAGCTCTTGAAATATGAATACGAAAACTCTGTCTGCATTCCATGTCGTGACTTTATCCTGCTTTGTCCTTTGTCTTTCAACTTGGCATGAGATATCCGTTGCCATGAGCTGTTCAGTTTTTGCATAGTCAAATCTGTCATTCTTTTTCTTTCTAGCCTCTAGGGTTTTTCTTGCCTTGCAAAGACTTCCTACCTCAATATTTTAAAAAAATTCTCCTATGCTTTCTTCCAATCTTTCAACAGCTTCTTCTTTTTTTTTTTTTTTTACTCTAAATCTTTGACTAAGCTGGAATATACTTTGGAAAAAGGTGTGAGATAAAAATTCAGCTTTATTTTTTTCTGATGGCTGGCTAGTTGTCACAGTAAATGTTGCCATGTATTAAATAGTTTGCTCTTTTCCCCAGAGATGGTGAAACGAGGCCCACAGAAAGGAAGAGGTTTGCTTAGGGGCATGTAGCAAATTAGTGGTGGCAGAACTAGGCAGAAATTTAAGGTCCCGGGGGTTGCTGGCTTTCATGGTGCACTTGGACCAGCCTCCCTGATCCCTAATAAGATTCACAGTCTGTGCCCACAGCACTTTCTCTTTTCAATAAGCCCCCTGACCTCTTGCTCAGGGATAGGAGCTCAGTGACTCATGGCAGCTCTGCTACTTAGAAATACGCAGATACCTGCTGATCTCTGCTGAGGTACCTTGCCATAAGGCAACTTTGGCTGTAAAGGGCTGGGGGCAGAGGGCAGACAGATTTGCCATTTAGGAACCAAAACAGGAAGTCTATTCTAAATAAAGAAATCTGAAATTGTTTCAATTCAATTGCTCACAGAGCAGCTGCTGCCCCTGAAGTCTTCCAAGGGGGTGCCTCAAAT
This sequence comes from Manis javanica, assembly GCF_040802235.1. Lineage (NCBI taxonomy): Eukaryota > Metazoa > Chordata > Mammalia > Pholidota > Manidae > Manis > Manis javanica. Next base: position 101,275,079 of record NC_133174.1, on the reverse strand, counting down.
TCTGACAAAGCAATAAGCTGGCAGTTTGGTGACTTCTGGGGCATGTTGTGTGGCCCCAACTAGAACAGGTCTAGAATCCGAGAGGTTATCTTAAAAGCACAAGTGCTTACACCACGTCCTGTGAAGCCTGGCCCAACATTCCTTTTCATTTGGTGTTTCTGATACAGGGTTTCCCTTCTCCCTCTACATTTCCCAGGGCTGTGGACATTTTTACACACACACACACACACACACACACACACACACACACACGACAGGCGTGCAGGAGGGGGTCTCCAGCGAAAAGAAAGTGAAGTGGGTGTTGAAGTCATTCAGGCTACTTGCAGCAACATTTTTTTAAGCTCCTATTTTCCCTCAGTTACCAGGAGATTTTCAGTCAAGGTGTTTGAACTAAATAGGTGAATAACTGCCTCCATTTCGCTTGGATTTCCATGGATAGTCACAGCCAAACATATTGGCAAGTCCTTATTGTCCTATTAACCTTGTTGGGTGTTTTGTTGCTTCTCTCCTAAACCCTGCCATAAATTTACTGCTTGTAATAAGGTAAAACAACCTATCTACAGGCAGAGTGGGCAGCCAGCCACTGCACTGAGATTTAAGGTCCTTCTTCCCAAGTCAGAGATCTCCCCAACCAGTCACAGTAATGTCAGGTTTCCCACAACCAACACAGTGGGAAGAAACCTGAGTTCCCGCTGCAGCTCTACCATGACATGCTGTGTGATCTGGAGCCAGTCACTGCCTCTCCCTGGGACTCAGCTGGCTTCCAGTAAAATGAGAAAGTCAGTCTAAGTAGATTCTTTAACCAGGCTCCTTGTCAAAATAGCCAGTGGTACTTATTAATTTGTAGATTCGAGACCCCATTTCAGACTTACTGAATTGGAATATCTGAGGCTTAGGACCCACTGTATCTGTATTTCAGCAAACCTTCTGGTGATTCCATTGTGCAGCCGGATATGGGATCCAGTGAGCCAGATGAGCTCAGGGTCACTTCCACCTCTGATGTTAGGTGGTTCCGTGCCTCCCTCAGCATTTCTATATTTCATCTCTAAGAGAGGTGCTTCCCTTCACCCACATCACCCAGCAAAGGGGGAGCCCATTCTCTCATCAGGAGCCCTGAAGGCTTTAGCCATTCATTTGTCAGATATTGAGCTATCACCTTTGAGGACAAGACCCAGAAGGAAGGGGTACACACATTATTGATGGGAAAGGAGGTCAGGGAAGCAAAAAAACAACAGCAACAACAAAAAAAAATGTGGGACTGGATCTGCCTGAGACCCCACTGAGGCCATAGAGGACATTGGCATCTTGTAGGGACTGTTCCTGAAGCTCACTTTCCCAGGGGTCATCTCTGCCTTAGCCCAGATAAAACAATGCAAAGAGGTATAGTCAGGCCGGGAAATAGTTCTCTTTTTAGTTAGCAAGGTCTTGTGGCTCCTGAGTTTGATACCAGCCAGTGAGAGTGTGAACCCCTCTCTCTCTGTCACTGGGACCATCTGACCTCAGTTCCCAGGCCCAAGAGTGACTTGAAACAAGAGCCCCATAAGAAGCACTGGGCCTTGACATCAGAACACTCTAGCTTTGGGGAAAGTTCTGAACTTAGGGTCCCCTTCTTATACCTGGGAGCTTTCCTTCTTTTGGCCATCAAGAGCCCCATCTCCTGACAGTTTCATCTCCCCACTCTGCTGACCTAGATCTTTAACTCTCTGGCTCTGTGCTTGACTCCACATTCATAATTCATCATCCACTCACCCACTATTTACTAAGCACCTACTCTGACCTACATTGGGTTAATTAGGCCAAATGGAAGTAAAACCGACATGGTCCTGGCCCTCAGGAAGCAAACAGGCTAGCACAGTCATTTGTAACCTGATCAGAACCAACACCTCTTTTTCATAATAAATCTTTTTTATTGGACCTTTAATGATCCTGACATAACGTTTATAGGTACTATAACCTGTCTCTACACAGACTTTCAAAAAGATCGATAAATGTCCTGCCACATAAAGAGGAAATGAAAGGAATCCCTAACGAACTACTGAGTATTTCGATGTGGAAATGCTCATACAAGACTGCAATGGAAAACTAAGGGAAGTAGGCAGAGGCGTGTGCCTTCATACAGAATCCCCATCAGTGCAACAGCTACAAACCCAAACTGATAAAGGGGTGTTGCACTGACAATCCTGATTCCAAAAGCAACATCACAATTGTCGACATGATTTTCTGAAATGGTGAAAGACTCTGGGTAAGCCTCTGAAAAAAACAGAAGCTCTTCCATCTCTTTACACAATAGTTTCACGAAAACTGCAGGGTGGGAGTGGGGGGAGTAAAAACGCTTTGTGCATATACCTAAAATATTCAGAGTGTAACTTCAGATAGTTATAAGTGCAGTTTTCGCCTCCATGGACGTCCAATAGAACATTCGAAAACCACACGCGAGGCTGGACTAGTTTTCATCTTGCAAGGCTGTCCTACACATTGCAGGACGTCAAAACATCCCCATTTCCAGCCCTCCAAATGACTCACACATTTTCCTGAAGTCCCCTAGGGGGCAGTATTGCCTCAGTTGCCAGCCACTGATCTAATCTTTCGGTTCCCAAAGAACTGGTGCTTTGTCTAGTTCTCCCCCGACTCCCATTGGCTTCACCCCTGCCCCAAGGAACGGCTTCCCATCCTTGCTGCTTGCTACTCACAAGCCCCACCTCTTCTTGAGGAGCTCAGCAACGCTAAGTAGGACTGCTGCTCCCACCAAAGCCAATTGCTTATATAGATTGCAACCTGCTGTTGCCACTCTCTCTGGGTGTCCCCACTGAACTCAGCTCCTGCAGCTGAGTCTTCCACCCCATCCCAAGGGGGCCACTACTTGCAGATACCAGCCATTCCACTCTGCACCCCAACCCGCAGCCCCCAGCCCCCAGCCCCGGGTTATTGATAATCAGTAGAACAGGTCTGTTTACAGCCAGGTTGCAACCTGGGTTTCACCAGATCCCTGTGGCCTTGTGTCCATAGCTAGATTCGCTTAGGACATTGAAAGTGGAAAGAATTATCTTCTGCAGACTGAGGATAAAGAAAGCCGGCCATCCTTGGAGCTTTCTTCTACCGGCCTTTAAACAGCTTTCTTCTCAACATCGCACAGATAGCCCCAAACCTTTTGAGAAACCAGCCCAGTTCCCTGCAGAGCACTGTAGCCAAGAACACATGCTCTGGAATCAGACAGACATAGGTTCAAATCCAAGGTCTACCTCATTCTGCTGAGGGGCATTAGGAGTTTCACCTAGACTCTGTGAACTGCAGTTTGCTTGTCTGGAAATGGTGATAATAATAATAATAGTACCTACCTCCATAGTGCCCTTCTAAGGATGAAAAGAATGCCTACAAGATGCTTAGCACAGTGCCTGGCACATAGTAAACCCCCAGAAAATGATAGTTATCATTGCTATTCTGGGAATCACATGGCATGTACTGAAAGCTAGCTTCTGCTAGCTTTACTTGATGCCCCCTGCACATTTCCATTTTATCCTGTGAGGCTGACCAGTATGGTCTGCATCCTGTGCCAAAATTCCACCTTAGGAGAAATACCAAGCTGGTAAAATCTTAAGGGCTTTCTTCACCTAGATAGAAAGAATGTGTTTTTATTTTTTCTATCCTGTCTCATTTCACAAAGAAAATCTTAGATGTAGTTGCTGAGCAGACCAGGATTGCGAAGCCGAATTAACTAGAAACTATACTTAAATACAGCACCCACTTTCTTACAAAATTCAAGAACTGTCTGAAAAGGTGTCTGGTGAAGTTGGCTGCATGGTTCATCACCTCAAGCAGTGTCTGCATGATGCCAAAGCTTTTGGAGAAAAAGAGAAAAACACAATCAATCATCCAGGTGCCAAAGGGAGCAGTCAGCTCCCATGCAGAGGTTCTAACCTGTTTGCTCAGTATTAAGAAAGGGTCTTGCACAACCCAGAGACCACTGACAAGACCATCCAAACACTCATCAGTCAGTCAATATTTATTGAGAACCTACTATATGTGCGGCACTGTGTGGGCTATAGAAAGCAGAAGAGTATAAGAAACAGTCTAGAACCTTCCCCTGAAGAGCTTGCTGTCCAGTTGCAGTGTAGAAGTGAGGTGGGGAGAAGAACAAATTTCTAGAGAAAGCAATAGAAAGCCCTTTGGCTAGGACTTTCAGAGCAGGCTAATATCCTTTTAGTTGCTGTCATTATGATCTCACAGAATCAAGCAGGCCATATGTTCTGCTATTTGGAAAGAGGAAAAATATAGTTGAGCCTGTTAACATGGCTGTTTGACATTACAAATACTTACACAGAGTGGTCCAGAACCAGGATTTGGTGTCAGGTTGATCTGCGTTTGTGTTCTGGCACTGCCATTTTACTATCTGGGTGACCTTGCCCAGGTGGCCTAACCTCTCCGAGTCAGTTTCTTCCTGTGGAGATTAATGGCAATAACAGTATCTTCTTTGAAGGTTTGAGTGAGGATTAAAAGGAACACATGATGTAAAACACTCAGCATAGAGCCTACCACATAGTTAATGTTCCCTTAAAAAGTAGCTTACTACAAACATTAAAAGAGAAAAAATGACCATCACTGGCATTGGCCAAAGACACCTAGAAATGCTGAAAGAAAATTCTAACCTCTTCCATTAACAATGAGGGCAGGTTCTCCTCCCCACCCTCTTGGAGCATTAGCATCCTCGGGAAAGGGCAGCCAAGCCTGGCAAGATGCTGAAGTAAAGAAAGTATTTCCTACAATTGCTCCTCCTCCCCCCACACTAATCTGGCTTTTATTCTGCCACCTACTTGCCCAGAAGGAGCTCCGTTTCTCCATTGAGGGCCCTCTCTAGGAGCTCTTGGTCATCCAATCTCAATATTCCCCTTTTTATAACCTTGCTTAGCAATTTAGCATCCTACGACTCCTTCCCTGAGGTATAACAACACAAGAAAAGATAGAAAAATTATAATGTGACCTTTTAAAAAAGAATGACCTGTATGCAAAAACCCAACAGTGCCCCTTAGAAAATGCAAGTACACACAACCTCACAAAAGGCTCTGCCTTGTGCTTGGGAGAAGCACCAGGCATACATGAATAGATTCCTCTCGTTTAACTGGCGAAAGAAGTGTCTCTGCCTCTCCATCGCAGTACATATAGTTTCTACCCCAAAAGGAAACACTTTGTGTTATTATGAGAAATCATTATGGCAGTTGCAACAGAATGCAGATGACAGAATTTGCTTCCGAAAATGCTACCATGTGTATTTCGTTTCTTCCTGGCTATTAATACAATACATTTTACTTCTGAGTCAAATGTTTTTACTTACACCAAGGAAAATCATGAGTTACAGGAAGGCTAACAGGCTTGATTAGTGAGGAGTTTAACTTAATCCAGTGGCTTTGCAATAAATAACCCAGACCAAGTCAGGCTCACTCATTACTCCCATTTAACAGGAAGTAAGTGTTCAGAAATGGCCTTTAGCAACCTGTTAGAGAAAAGGCACATGATGTGTGCAAAAAAGGCTAGTTCTCCCAAAGCAGAAATGACCGGCCGAGGTCACTGTAATTATCAACAGTGCTTTATGCATGGTTCCTATTGCCTGTGTTACCTGACCTGTTGCTGTCAACTCAATGTAATGACAGCTTCGTATGGTCAAACAGTGCTGTTTTCTCTTCCATTTACCAACCAGGACACTTGGGAGAAAGTCATTCATGGCCCTTTGAGTTTTCCCTGTAAGCGTACTTTAAAACGCAAAGCTTCTTAGCCCAGCCAAATGAAACTGACTGGGAAAGTTCACCACAGAAACCAGGCCCATTGCATGTCATAGCTGAGCTCTTCACAGCTCGATCCTGAGCACCAGGCCACAATTGCGGAATGAAGGAAAATGTAAAGGCTTCAGAAGACAGCAATGAAGATGCTTAAGGGATTAGAAAAGAGAATCTAGGGGGAAAGGTTAAAGGTATTAGGATTAAAAGGATGACTTAGCCCAAGAGGGGAAAAGAAAAATGAAGAGGCTGACCAGCTGTTCTTCCTTACTATTGATGGCACAGAAAAAATGAATGGCAGCATGAGGCGCTTTAGGTTAGATGTGAGAAAGAATTTCATAACAATGGGTTTCCTTAAACATGGAAGGCCACTCATTCTTCACTCCTCAAACACTGGTAGAGTTCCAACAATATGTCAGACTGTGTACTAGGTGCTGGAAAAGTTCACAGGCTAATCAGGGTGATAACACCAAATAGATCATTGTAAGACAGTAGGACATGTTCTGTAAGAAAAGGAGTTTGGAATGCTTTGGATTTTTAAAAAGGCAACAGAGTGCACGTAGCATACTGTATGTCATCTCCAAGTGGGGTCTGAAGCAGTACCTGGGGATCAAGTACACTGATATTTCTGGAGCCAAAGCACATGAATATTCACACAGAGTGTGATAAATAAAGACTGTAAATATCTTCATGCCAGTTCAAGTTTTGCTGCCAAATGAGTTTGCCATAAACTTGCAAAAGGCTCTCGGTTTTCCAAGCTTTTGGGGTTTTGAAATGATAGCTATGGGACTGTGGATCTCTGTAAGAAGAGTCTGGTACAGCAGTAGGACTTGGGAATGAAAGGGACTTATGACTGTGGGCAGAGCATGTGTCCTTAATGTGCCCCAACTTTGTGGCCATGGCACCGCAGACACGTTTTGAGGAAGACGGCCATGTATGTGAGTGTGTGAAGCTGGGGACTTCCTCATGGCTCCGCAGGTCAAGTCCACTTTCAGGACCTATATATAAAGTGGCGCCTGGTGATACATCTTCCAAGGAGTTACCCAGATGGCCAGTAGAGCTGTGCTCTCTGGACGGGCAAGGGCAGGGAAGGCAGAGCTTGGCAAGAGATAAACAAAGCTGAAGAGCCTACAGGGGAAGCACCTGCACGCTTGGCTACGGGATTGGGAAAGACCCAGATTCCCTCTACCACCAAGCAGCTTCACTTAGGGACTGAGCTCCTGTAAAGGGGGACACCCAGTGAACCCTGCCTCACCCTCAGAAGCTGTTTGCTTCCTGGAAGAAAGGCGCCAGTCCCTGAGCTCATTCTCCTTCTGTTCCCAAGCAGAAAATGGAGACCCCTCAGGGCTCACACTCTGCTACCACGTCCCCCGGTAACCATCACCAACATCTGAAGCCCAAAGAAATGAAGGCCCTCCTTTGGTCTTCAGACCCTCATAAACATGTCCTCCTCTCTGTGCCCCACCCCCCACCCCTCAACAGGGAATCCAGGCCCACATCATTTCAGAATGAGCTCAGCCTACAACCACTCCCTCTGAGGCCTGGCTTCCGAACCTCAGCGATTCCAGAGCACGCATCCGTTGCAACACACGGGGCTTGCCCTAGGCTAAACTGAGCCAGACATACAGCCTTCAGTCGGCTGACTTCCCCCCAACTCCGTGCACCTCCACTACCACCCATGCCTGCCCGGCCTTCCTCTTCCCTGGGGAGTCAGCTCCCTATACCCCTTCTCTCTCCTCTCCTTGACAACAAAGGCTCTGATAAAGGAATTTGCACTCAGAGTTCAATCACAGCCCTGCTTTACCCGGGCACCCCCACCAGAGAACCCCTTTGCAATGGGACTCAAGAAATCATGCACCACTGGTAGGTAGGATTTGTGGCAGCCCTCATAATGCTGGGGGCTGTAGGAGTCTGCTCAGTACCCATCAGATCACAATGGGGGACCACCGAATCAGCTCTCACCTTCCTTATGTAGGATGGACTGTGGCAACCCTACTTAGAGGTATGTACTCTGTTTTCTGAATTCCGTTCAGGTTGTGTGGTCAGATATCAGGCAATAATATTCGGAATCGGGGTTGACCTGGAAAGGCTAGGATGTCGTTTTGCCAAAGGTTGAGGGGCGTTGGGAATAGGGGGCTGGGGATGGAAGAGATGCATTGGAAAGAGGAGTGAGTGAAGAAATAGCAGGGGAGGAGAAACTTGGATGGCAGTGGGGACCAGCCAGAGGACTAGTAAAAATGGATTTCAGGCAACAGTTAACCTTTTTTGAAGGCTCATTTTGTACTGATCACTTTATTATCCTGTGTCATCCTTGCAACAACCATAGAAGATGAGAACAATTATTGGATCCATTTCACAGGGCAGGAAACAGAGGCTCACTGAAGTGAAGTAGTTTGTGGCACACTGATCATAGCTGTTGCTCTAACTCCAGAGACCTCAGCCATCTGAGGGGGGGACCAAGCGCCTTTGTCTGGGGGAGGAGCCTCGCTGGTGTATTTGGTAAAAGAGGCCCCCAGGCATCCCATCCCCCTACCACAACACCGAAGCACCCGTACGCTTCCCACAGGGTCCACCTGCTCCTGGGTTAAACATTGCATTCAGGGCGGGCACCATTAAAATCTAAATTTATCTTAGAAAAGGTCAGCACAGCCCAGAAGTCAGGGGAAAAGCATGCTCTGTTTCAAGGCCTTGGAGGAGTTGGGAAGGATTCAGCTCACAGCGGAATGAGCTTTCTGTAGAAGCCATAGCAGGGGCAGGTAACACTATGGCACTGAGTCCTTGAGACACACTGGAAGTCTGAAGACACCAAAGATAAACTTGACTTACTTCATTCCTTTACCTAGAGCCAGCTCTGCCCTCCACACACACAAAGACGGGGAGAAGGCAGTAGAAACCAACAGCCTAGGTTCAAGCTTGGCCTTGCGACCTCCCAGCTACACGACCTTGGGAAAGTCGCTACTCTAAATTTCCATTTCCTCATCTGTAAAATACAGACGGACATAAAAACATCTATTTCAGACATGAGAGCGCGTGTGTAAAACGTTTGGCTCAGTGCCTGGTACTTAGTAGAAACTCCCTAAATATCAAGTCTATCAGTCTTGCTCTTACCACCTCTTGGTGGAAAAGAGAGACCAAATTTAGAAGCCCTGGAAATAGCCTCTGAAGATAAGTAAGGACTGGGACATTCAATGATTCATTTGACAAGTAAGCCCTGAATCCTTCCTTTATGCCCTGGAGAGTCAGACGTGAATAAACCAGTCCTTGTTCTCAAGGAGCTCACACTCTACTGGCCACAGGTCCAGCCCTCACTACTGCCATACAGTGGGATACATTTTAATAGAGGCAGATTCAGGAGGGTCAGTGGGCACCTGGGAGCACTGAGAAGACTTCACAGAGAAGATATTTGAGATAGACCTTGAAGGACAAGTAGCAATCATTAGGTGGACAAAGAAAGAAAGTGTATTCGAGGTAAAGGCAATAGCATATGCAAAGGAACAAAACGGCGGGTTTTAGTAGAGCTGGAATGGTAAGGATTGGTGAGAGATTACACTGGAAGAGGAGTCAGAAGGGGTGGGGTACTATTGAGAGACACCTCTGAGCAGCGAGAGATGATATGCAAAATTTATAATGACCATTATGGCATGGGCATTAAACACTTAGAAAGGACCCAGAGGCTGTAAACAGTAATGTCACACTGGAGCCTCTAAGGAAGGGATCCCTCATATTTAGACTAGTTTTGGCAACTGACATGGATATAGATAGATAACTAAGGCATTTGCTATTACTGAGGCTTGCATGCTGTTGGAACATTTAGTCTGACAGTAGCAGCAATATCTGACACACAAGATGTGTATACAGTGGCACATAGTACTATTTTATAGAAACAATTTTATAAATTGTACTTATATCTATCTATAAGAGGCTCTTTACTCTCTGGCCATAATGTGAGTATCTGTTCAGTGTATTGTCTGGGAGGAAGAGTGTAGTATCTTCATAGCTCGCCTAAACACATAGGCCACAGCCACACATATAATATGTCCCTAATCAATGTTGAATTGCTGTGATAAAGCCGGTTGAATTGAATGTCTTCCCTTTGAAATTTGATCACTGTCAATTTTGTTAAAATGTTTTATCTAATAATTCTAATTAACTCACCTCTTCCCTTTATCCTATTCATCTCCTTCCCTAATATTGTCAGATGTTCTTAGGGTAAGGGAGGAACCTTTTTAAAATCATCTTTGGACTCCGTAGAGCTCCCTCTTAGTTCATTATCTTCTGACTCTCCCTGACTCACACATGGTCATCCCACACTATGGGCTGATGCTAGCATGGATTTTATCATCTGACCTATTGTTTTTCTGAGCCTCCCAAGTGAGAGAATCAGTAATACAGACTAGCCACACAATGAGGTTATATTAACCATTTATTTGTAAGTGAATCAGGCTTCCTTTCAAGTCAGCTCTCCTAACATGTCGATTTCTAATTCAACATAGAATGGCCCAAAGAAATCACTGCCATTCAGGTAAGGGCCTGCAAGCAAATCTTTTTTAGAAAATTAGTTAAGAACAAAAATGATTTTTTTTCATCACTGTTTAGTCCTAATCTAATCCATGGGACTGGGGTCATCTCCAGCTGCTGTAGGCTATGAGGGCAAGGGCAACCTTGTGCTTGTAGGAAGTGATAGCACTGGGTTTAGGCTTTGGGGCCAGACCAGCCTCTGTTTAAATGCTAGCTTTACCACATGCTTGCTGAGGACTTTGGGCAAGTTTTTTTTTAACTTCTCCAAGTCTAGGTAAATTGGGGATAAAAATACCTACCTCGCAGGGTTGTGAGGATTAAAGAAATGGAAGACATGGGAAGTAGAAAGTGCTTAGCACAGTGCCTGGCAGTGAGCAGATGCTCATTAAGTGGTAGTTATTTTTACTGGTACTGTGAGTTTGTAAAGCAAAAAGGACCCAAGTTCATGAGTCAGGAGCCTGGACTCTGTCCTTAGCTCTACCACTAATGAGGCAAAGACATTCTCCTCTCTCTGGACCTCAGAGGCTTTGTGAAATAAGATTTGCTGAGGGATGGCTAATGGATCACATGGGTTCCACCAGGCATCAATAATCAATCACAGCACCCTTACCTGATAAGCAAACACAGAGACTTAGACATAAATCCAGGTTGATCTTATTGTATTATGCCAATAGACTGAATTATTTCCATCTCTTTAGGTGGAGGGGAGTCACTCTCTGAACTTAGAACCCTTCACTTCACCTTGTAGTGCAGAACTGGATAGAATCTGGATAGATTGCAGATAGACAAGGAAGCAGATTTATGTTCCACTTCCACTCTCATACTTAAAATCCTTTTTCATGTCAGCTTTAAGTGACAGCACCTCTTCCAGATGGACCCTGATATAGCCAAATAAGTTAGTGGCGGGAGGCGGGGGCAGGAGGAGGAGTATATATTCAGCCATTAGGTCCATGCTCATCTGGGGTCTATTTCCCCCCAAGTCCATCCCTTCCCTTTCCCTTCCCTGCTCTATATTGCAGCAGGAGGGGGACGGAGAGGGAAGCAGACAAGTTAACCTTTGCAGGCTATTCCCAGCCTCTGGTGGGTGTGGCCAGTGGAACGCAGGCACTGGTAGGGCACTGGAAAGCAGTAGGAAGAGAGAATACAGATATTTCTCTCCCTCCTTCTCGGCCTCGTGTGATGTCCCCAGCAAGGACTGTATCTCTTGTGGCTCTGTGACTGCTGCCCAGGTTTATCATGGTTCCAGTTTCCACCAGGTGACCCAGAGCCCAGGTTCTAGCACAGGAGCTTCTGGCTGTGACTGACCTCTGACTGTCTCATTGTTCTCTGCTTGGCATCAAAACTCTGTCCTCAGCTGTGTAACCAGTTTGCCCAGCGCTAAATTCCTTCTCCCTTAAATACTCAGTGGTTTCTCTTGTCCTAGTTGGACGAGACTGATCAACCCTCCACTAGCCAACATCAAAGATTTCTTCTTTACACTAGCCAGCTTTCATTTAGGAACGCAGATGAGAGAATTATCTGGACAATCTGGGTGGGAGATAAGGGCAGTGGAAGAGATCTGGGGAATTAGAAATGGAGGTCAAGCTCAGGAGAGCTGGGGCACCTAAGAAGTCTCAGGAAACAAGAAGGGAACAAGGACAGACATGGAGCAGAGCTAGTTTTGCTGCTTCTGGCATTTGCCCTGTCCCTGCCAGTGGGTGCTCTGGGCATCTTCCATTTTGACAGAGAGCAAAATGAAGCGCCATTGAAGCAAATTGAAGAAAAGAGATGAGGGCCCCCCTGAGTTGGTTCCAGGGGCAAGGAAAAAAGAGGAGAAAAGTTCCAGGTGTGGCCGGCCTGCCTGTATGGAGGCTGCATTCCAATCAGGTGGAGAACCAATCCAGAAGTCCCACTGATTCCATCAATCAAGCTGCCCCAGTGGGCCGCGATCGAACTGTCCCAGGGAAAGGATTTGCTTGAGGCTGAGTTGCTAGGACTTTGACAGAAGCAGAAAACACGAAACCCCAGGACAGGAGACCCTCCACTTAATTTCCTTGCAACCTGTGTTTGGGACAGTATAGACCCAGCCACGATGCTGGAGTCTCATTTATCAACCAGTAATTGACTCTGTGACCTTGTAAAAGAGGGAGAGGGCAGTCTGGCCCCCTGCTTACCTGAAAGGACACATTGTGAGTACCCAATATACATCAGACTGTAATTCCAGCTGGGAGGAGGTATAGGAGCAGATGTCTGAGAAATGCTTCCTACTGAGGCTGAGAAAGAAAGTAGAGCAGAAGGACTATCTTGCAGTGCTCAAGAGCATGGTTTTAAAGAAATTGTTAGTTTGGTTACTAGTGACAATGATAATATTATCATTGTATGTGAAAATATCCCTAATTTATGGGGTTACATAATGAAGTATGTTGAGGTAAACGATATATAATGCCTGGGATTTCCTTCAATAGTAACGCAAAGCATAAAAGAAAAAGAAAGGGAGATGAATAATGCTAACGTGAAAAATCTTGCTAGCTATTGAATCTGGGTAATGGGTACATAGGGGATCATTATACTATTCTACTTCTGTGTGTCCAACATTTTTCATGTTTTTTAAAGCATATGTTTTGGAGTCAGACTTGGCTCTGACCCCTTTCATTCAAGGCACAAATATTTAAGGATTAAGACTAGATGCCAGGCCCTGTGTTTTGACTCAGCAGTGCTGGGCAGAGGGGGCATTAAAACAGACCAGAATTCCCAAATGTAGTGAAAAGCATTTAGATATTAGGTGGGCAGGAAAAAAATGACAGATGTGCTCTTCATCTCTCTATGCTTTCTAATCTGTTCTCTTGTCAGTGGGTTTCAGCCCCCGGCAAGTTCACTATGAATTCAGTGTGACCAAAGAAATGACACTAGAATGTTCTTGGGGTGAAAAAGTTATACCCAACTTTATTTCCATGGTGGCAGGCAGGTCAATCACTAAAATCCTGTTCACTCAGAGCAAGTCTGCATGCAGCAAGCCGGTCTGTGCCTCTGGGCCCCTCTGTCTGCACAGCCGTCCTCTGTCCTCAGCACTGCCACCACTCCAGCCTCTGCTCTGCTCTCCTGTAGCTTTGCAGCCGTGCCACCATGTTGCCCAGAGCACTGGGCAGGGCTCTTTATATAGAGTCAATAACAATGCATAGCCCACATGTGTGCAGTGAGCTAGCCAGCCAGGGCCAGGTGAGAATCCTGGCCACAGGAACCTTCATTTTAACCACATCTGTCTATGCTCTTTCTAGAGCAACTTTCTACTTAAAAGGCTAGGGTGCTTTCTGATGAATTCTCCCAGGATCCCTGAGGCAGGAGGTACCCCAGCCTAGGATACTGCAGCTCTCTTGTTTTGGCCTCCGCTGCTGTAGCCTGCAGTGAGGCAAGTAGGGAGCCCTCCACAGGGACGGCCACTGCCTTCTGATGTGGGCTGCATGTCCAGGGCCCTGAGCAAGTCATATAGCCACCCTGACCCCACCACCACCACAAATCCTCATTCCTAGGAGATTCCAGAGCCTCTCTGGGACACTCTGGAGTCCCAAGCAAATTGCTCTCTCCCTTCCTCAGCTCTCTCTCCCCCTCAACTCTGCACAGGATTGTGTAATTGCAATGCAATCAGGTGGGAAACGAGGCCACCATCAGACAGACCTGCATTTGAATCCTAGCTCCATCTATGTGATCCTGAGCAATTCACCCATGCTCTGAAGTTCCATTTCCATTTCTGTAAAATCATGACAAAATGGCACCTCCCTCACAGGGTTATGTGAGGGTTAATGAGGAGCCAAGTGCTTACATGGTGCTAGATACAAGGTAAGCTCTCCCAAACCTGGGCACTGCTCTTGCTGAGGAAGAGGAGAGGAAACAGTCCATCCTCTGCTCTGATGAAGCACAGAGACAGGAGCTGAGGTCTCTCGGAGTCATGCCCGATGACCCAGTGTGCAGGGCGCCTCCTGAACATGGCCCCAAGGCAACAGACCCAAAGCACCTTTCCAGTAGGTGAGGGATAGCACAAAGGCCCCAGATGAGGTGGAGACCCTCTGGCCTGAGGGCACCCTAGGACTTCAGAGGAGGCCCAAGAAGGGAACCCAGTTCTAAGCCCATACCAAAGGTGTCAGGCTGATTCCAACAAGCCTCCGTAAAGCAACCTACACACATTCCCCACCTTCCAGGCCAAATTATTTGCCTATATCCCAGTAGTTAGCTAGAAGTTGCCCTTGAGCTGAGCAGGTTCTTTGGCCCCACACCATTCTAGATCCAGAAGGCCCAGCCACTAGCTCAGGATCTGGGAGTATGAGCCTGAGAGTGGGCAGCTGGCCTGCACCACCTGAATCACCCACAGCCCCCAGCTGCTCTGAATGTGTTGACTGGACCATAGCAAGATGACAGCCTCCTCTCCCAGAAGCCAAGTAAAATGTCACAGAAGTAACCTTGTGGTTGGTTTACAGATTCCATTTTCCAGGTGAAGGGACAGAAGCTCAGAGATTAGGTTAAGTGGGTCATCCATTGTGGTCCAACACATGCATAAGAGCTGGCAAGGGGCTACAGGCCTCCTCATCCTCCAGCCAGCATTCTTGCCCTTGGCTCCCTGCTGTCTGAGTGTAGCTGTGTGGCAGGCAGCTCTCAGGCCAGGAGAGCTGAGGGGGAGGATGAGGAGAGAAGGGATGATTCCTAGAAAAGGAGTCCTCCTTTTCAAGAGCAGTATGACTTGGCCATGGTTTGTTTTAAATAGACACATGTTTTTAACTCACATTATTTAACTCATTCGTAAGGAAACCATTTAAGATACCACAACTGGCGCAAAGGAGAACTCAAAATAACACATCAGTAGTCAGTTAAGGAATGCTAAAAGTGAATTTACAGATGGAAATAAAACAGGAAAAACTGGTCAATATTCACAGCAATCATCAATTCCATCAGACACCAGACTGACACAATCACCAGAGCCCTCAGAATTACACTGAGAGATGTCCAACAATTTCTTTAGCTCATTTCAGAATCTTCTACAATTTTCCCTACACCTGAAAGCTGCAGAGATGTAGAGGGCTCTTTTCATTAAAAACCCATTGCTTTTAATGAGGCAGAGGAAATTAGAGGCATGTGTGGAGGGAAGAGAGCAGAAACAGCATGGGTTCTGGGAGTAAGGGAGGGAGGAGCCTGAAGCCTGGTTTCTGCTCTTCCTAGTTGTGTGGTTTGGGGCAAGGAAGACTTTATCTCACTGAGGTTCAGCCTCTTCACCTGTAAAATGGAAAGAAGGAATGGGAATATCTGCCTCATATAGTTGTTGTGGGGATCAAGGATGAAGATAAAGTACCTATAGTGCATAGTAATTGGTCAGTAGTCATAGTAGCCAACATCGACTGGGTGCCTGTTCTATGCGAGGCAGTGGAATAAGAAGTTTACATGCCTAAATCATTTATTCCTCACAACAACTCTGAGGTAAGTACTATTATTAGCCTCTGGTATAGGCGAGGAAAGTGAGGCTCAGGGAAGCTAAGTGGCCCGAGATGGCCCAGCTAATTAGCAGTGGGACCAGTGTTTAAACCCAGGCAATGGACTTCACAGCCAGAGCTCTTAAATTCTCTGCCTCCCTGTTTTCATAGAAGATATGCTCTCTGGTGGGAGGCAAGCCCAGGAATATGGGAGCAATGTGCAAACAGTACATGTGGTCGTAATCCAGTAAGCAAGTTTCCTGTAAACACATGCCCCCATAAAGGACTTTGAAAGGGGAGGCCAAGGCCCAGGTCTTTGTGTGTGTTATACATGGTTCCAGCCTTATGCTTCCTGATTCCCCCGCAGGTCCCCCAATCCCAGCCTGCACACTCACACTCACATACACACATACCATCACATCTTTTCACTGGTGCCTCCTCAGTGCTTCCAGACTTTTTAATTTCATGGAATACATGGAAAAGTATATTTTTAAGGTGCAAGGGCCCTTCCTGCCCCAGGCCCCTCTCAGCCCTTCTAAGGACTGAAGCAATCAATAGCTTGGTACATCAATTGAGTCACTTTGCTGTCAGCCACAGGTACCTTCTATATACTCTGGGCATAATCTGACTATGAATTTCCAATCAAACACAGACTAAAAACTTTGTGGAAAGTTGAATATATAAATCTTTCACTACATTTTGGGCTTGGGACTCCATTTCCTTCCACTCCCATTCAAAGCTGGTAGATGAACAATTGCCTGATACCTAATGTGATGCCATACATTTTTAGACATGTTATTTTAAATGTCTAGTCCATGCAAATTCATTCATCATTCTTTCTAACAAGCATGATCATAATAAACTCATCTGTGATTCATGAGGCCATAAAAAAACACTCCCATGGGAATTTTATCTCAACTCAGTATTATTGGTCTTTCTCAGTGAAACTTAATCTGTTGGCACCTCTGAATAGGAAGTTCATTGATAATTGTTCATCAGAGGAGAAGCATAATATTTTTCATATTTTTTTCAGTCTTTGGCAAAATCACAGGTAAAAACTGGCCATAGCTGCATGATGCCAAAATATCTGGATGAATAAAAAAGGAGGGGGTGATATTGTTCAATGACTAGGCTGTTTGGTCCACATCTACTCCCCAGCATCTGAGTGATTGGTGTAAGAAGATTGACAATATGTCCTTTTCACCCACATGCTGTGGCTTTGTGTATAGAGATGGTGTCTCGGTAAACAACATGGATGCCTCTTTCACGAGAGACTAAATGGAATCAATGATAAGTTAAAATTGGAAGGGATAGACTAAAGGGAAAATTGTGGCAGAAGACATTCCCAGAATGGTTCTGACACTGCCATGGATTTGTAGCCTGTGCAAAGGAATCTGCAGATTTTCTAACTTAAAGCAGAACTGGGAGGCTGCAGTAATGATGTAGAAAACTAGGCTTGCTGTTTAAAAAAAAAAACATTGAAAGGGAAAGGGAAATCACCAATATTACATCACTTATCAGAAACTGTTTAGTCTAAGTCAGCACTTAGTTCACTGTAGACAGTCGTGACACCTCTGAGCATGATGATTGGGGAAAAATGACTTGCCCATGCATTCAGCAGCCCAGGGCCCACGTGGCAGTCACATGTATTCTTAATACACTATTCAATTGTAGCTCTGAACTGAGTTAGTGGACATTTGCAGCCTCCATGTGAATGTGTGGGAAACCAAATGAGGAGATTTCATTCTATAAAAGCAAACCCAGAAAAGCTTGGTGGAGATGCTGAGAAGCAGCACAGAGGAGTGGAGCTTTCAATGCACATTTTAAAACTGCAGATCAATATAAAGTAACTTAACACTGTAGGAGGAAATAAGCTAAGAAAAAGAGCTTTCCAATGCATCAGTCCAAGTCCCACTTCAGAGTGAACCAGGCTCTTTTTGAGGCTGAGGCTTCTCTTCATTGCCATGTTCCAGTTGAGAAGAAGTGAACAGAGGAGAATGGCAGCCAGCTGCTGCTCACCACTGAAGCTGGCTCAACAGTAAATCACTTTTCAACAGTCCTGGGGAAGAGAGGCATACTGCAGAAAGGGCTTATGAGGGAGACTCAGGAAGATTCTTTATTGAAAGGCTTTATGGCCAAAACCTAGATGAAAAACCAATTTCACCTTCTTGACTTGACTGATAAGGTTGCTTGGCTGGATTAAGCAGCTGCTTGGCTAGAGTGACCAATTTGCCAATAGAGCTCAGCCCCTCCTGAAGTTAGGCATGATCCAGGCACTCAAGAGAGCCATCACTGTTGTGCTGGATGACAGCACATGTGATTTCTACTTAGCCCTGTGCTTCTGAGGTCTGCAGCAGTGCAGAGTACCCTGAGACCCTCTGGGCATGTCCATCCAGTTCACCAAGCTTCAAGATATTCAAGAAATCTGATTTCAAGATAAAAGGTTAAAAAACTGCTTCTGAGTTGTTACTCCTCAAATATTTTAGTGAAAAGCAGTGCTGATGTTCTCGTTGTCATTCCTCTATGCAATCGAATAGGTCATCAGAGCTATTAGAATATATATTTTTCCTTGTAATTAGATATTATCTTCGCTTTGAAAAAGTAAGAGAAAGCTTGTAAATATTTTATTTTTTTAACCTGAATTGACCCCTGTATTTTTCTAAAAAAAGGTTTCACATGATCTACTAGGGACCCCATGTTGCATATATTTATGTACCTTGTAGAAATTCAGCAAGTATTAATTTAATCTTAAATCCCATCAGCTTATTTTCAAATGACTGTTTAATGTGGGCATGTATTTTATATATCAAGGTAGATATGTTGTGCTACCCTACCACATACAACTTATAATGTTTCTCCATTGGGTCAAATTTGTATTTTGTTAAAGTGAAAAAAAAATCATGAACAACTAATGATTAAATGGGGGACAGAAACATTTTGAATGTTTTGTGGTAAACAAACAAGCTGATTCAGTGTCCTTGGTAAAACAAAACTTTCTCTGAGAGCCAGCAATCAAACACAGGATGTGTCTATGCTTCTCAGCCTGTTCATTGTAGTTGGAATCATGGTCTGCAACAGCCTCTCCCTCCCTCCCTCCCTCCCTCCCTCCCTCCCTCCCTTCCTTCCTTCCTTCCTTCCTTCCTTCCTTCCTTCCTTCCTTCCTTCCTTCCTTCCTTCCTTCCTTCCTTCCTTCCTTCCTTCCATCCATCAAACTCTCAGATAGGTCTCCTCATCCTTCTGGCTTTTAAGATTAAATACTCCTGAGGGCATGCTGAAATCCAGGTAAAAAAAAAATGTGTGTGTGTGTTGGCTGGAGCTACTGGCTGCCACCATTTGCAAGGGAATGATAAATTTCAGTCACACCGGTCTTCATGGGAGCAAGTCAACTTGTGGCAGAACGAAGTGTCAGAAATAGGACAAAATTCCAGACCTTTTGACTCCCAGTCTAGTGCTGTTTCCACTGTTACAAGCAACCTCACCCACTGACAAAATATTTTGGCATTTGGATATAAACCAATAACTGTTTCTCAAGCCATACCATACAGAAAACTAGCCAGGTGTTAGTAAAGGAGTCTTAGTGAACTAAATCTGAGAAATGCTGCATAATCTATCTCTCCTTGGAGATCTGCAGTGCCTGTTAACATTTTAAAGCCTCTGAGAAGACTTGCCGTAAAGAACCCTGTTCAATTTTAACTCAAAAATTTCCTATCTTACTTGACTATGGATTCTTTTTATATCCCATTGAATGCATATTAACATCTTTTAGGATTCCACAGTGTATAATTTGGGAAACACTAATAAAATAAATGAAGAACATGTGGACTAAACTGTACTTGAGCTTTGGACACTGCTTAAGAAAATACCACTGGTACTGCATTCCAGCCCTTCTGATTTCCTGGCCAGTTAACGCTCTCCCCGTGGCATACATCACATGCTTTCCCCATGTTTTTTTTTCTTCCAGTTGCTAACTGTTGTTCAGATCTCTCTAATTAGCTATTCTCTTGAAACAACTACCTTGTTAATCTTAAAGTGTGGTGCCTGGATCAGTGGCATCAGCATTACCTGGGAACTTGTCAGAAATGCAAATTCTCAGGGCCCTCTCACTTCAGAC
This sequence comes from Manis javanica, assembly GCF_040802235.1. Lineage (NCBI taxonomy): Eukaryota > Metazoa > Chordata > Mammalia > Pholidota > Manidae > Manis > Manis javanica. The sequence goes on along the minus strand of NC_133174.1, from coordinate 101,255,253 downwards.
CTACTGAATCAGAAACTCTGGCACAGGGTGCAGCAGTCTCTGTTTTAACCAGCCCTGCAGGGATCCTGATGAACCCTTAGGTTTCAGAAACTGTCTTGCCAATGGGTTTCAGCCCCTGGCAAGTTCGCTATGGATTCAGTGTGACCAAAGAAAATGACAGCAAAACGTTCTTGGGATGAAAGGGTTATACCCAACTTTATTCTCAGGGTAGCAGGTCAGTCACTAAAATCCCATTCACTGAGAGTGAGTCTACATGCAGCAAGCTGGTCTCTGCCTCTGGGCCCCATCTGTCCGCACAGCCGTCAAGCACAGCCATCCTCCAGGCTTCTCTGCACAGTCATCCCACACAGCTGTCCTCTGGGCCTCTCTGCATAATCGTTCCGCACAGTTGTCCTCTGGGCCTCTGTCCTCAGCACTACCACCACTCCAGCCTCTGCTCTGCTCTCCTGCAGCCTTCCAGCCCTGCCACCATGTGGTGCCCAGAGCACTGGGTGGAACTCTTTTTATAGAGTCAACAGCCAGGTATTGCCCATAGGGGTGCAGTGAGCTAGTCAACCACAGCCAGGTGAGAATCCTGGCCACAGAAACTTTCATTTTATCCACAGAAACACTATTCTTTTAAGGCAAGGCTTTAAACCACTTTCCCTACATTTGCTATAATTTCATCTTTCCTGTTATCACTCAGAAAACAGCCATGATAAAGTAAGGGACATCAGAGGACATGTGCCTACAAAATAGTCCCTTTCCTGCCCCTCCCACAAATCAAAAGATGTTTCTTTTGGCATACAAATCACTCATTCCCTTCTTTGATATATTCAATTTAGGATGAAAAGCTTTGCATGAAATATGTGAAGATTATCCTTTAAGCCAGACTAGGCACACCAAAAACTTAACCCATCAAATTATTGCAAAGCTGAAACTTCTTAAAGCTACCAGACTTATTTGTCTCTGAACAATAAATTCATTTTACCACACCCAAGTTTTTAAGGACAGTAACACTGAGTTCTTCACAATCCTATTAATCAATAAGCCAACAAATATCTACTAAGTGCTTATTAAACACAAAGCACTGTGCTCCATGCTTTGGGCTTTCATAGAAGTACATGATGTGGGCCTCTTGTTACAATGCAATTTGAGAGAGACAACTATCATATCAAAAACTGTCCAACAGCACCAAGTAGTGACCAGGAAGTGCCAAAAGAATGCTATTAAGCAATATGCATCTAAACTAGAAAGACATATTGTTGAAAGAATATTAAGTTGAGTAGCAGAAAATGTGGGTTGTAGTTCTCTCTCTTCCACTTAATAGTTCTGTGACCTTGGCCAACCCACAACCTCTCTGGGTTTTCATTGATATTCTGTAAGTTAAGGGTGATAATACCATACATGTCCAAAGGCAAGGAACAGAAATAGAGGCACCCTGAGGCAGCTTTCAATCCAAGACCTATGATTCTAGAAGGTCTCAAACTGAAAAGTCTGCAGGTGCCTACATAGTACATACTCCAGCCCAGGGTTACCAGGTATGGATAAAATGAGAGCCCCTGTGGCCAGGATTCTCACCTGGCTGTGGTTGACTAGCTCACTGCACACCTGTGGGCAATACATGGCTATTGACTCTATATAAAGAGCTCCACCCAGTGTTCTCAGCACAACATCATGGCAGTGCTGGAAGGTTGCAGGAGAGCAGAGCAGAGGCTGGAGTGGTGGCAGCACCGAGGACAGAGGCCCAGAAGATGGCTGTGTGGGATGGCTGTGCAGGCAGGCCCAGAGGACGGCTGTACAGACAGAGGGGCCCAGAGGCAGAGACTGGTTTGCTGCATGCAGACTTGCTCTGAGTGAATGGGATTCTAGTAACTGACCTGCCCACCAGGAAATAAAGTTGAGTATAACCCTTTCAACCCAAGAACATTTTGCTGTCAATTTCTTTGGTCACATTGAATTCATAGCAAACTTGCCTGAGGCTGAAACCCATTGGCAGGACACCAGGTCTTCTGATTTTTTCTAGAGAAACAGAAATGCACATTTTATGCAAAATATGCCCATTACAATTTTCTGCAGCCAATTCTAAATTTTCTTAGGCCAAATGAAATGTGTCTGTGAGCCAGATGTGGCTTGTTGTATTGCTAATTGGTAGTCTCAGGACTAGACAGAGGCCACATATGTCTTCAGAGGGAAGGTGGAGCCGTGGAGAATTTTGCTGAGGTTGAAATGAAGTGGTGCTATCAGCTTAATCATTAAGATGCCTCACTTGGGACCAAGTCAATATACTTTTTTTCTTCCAAGTCTTTGTTTAGTATTACACAGCCATGGCTGCAGTCAATTGTAAATTGCTTAAATTCCTCCTTCTTAAAGCTTTCCCTGACTACCCCAGCCCCAAGTGCTCTCCCCCTCCTTTGAGTTCCCATAGCAATTGTTTTCCATGCAATTCATTTGGCCATTAATCCCACAGTGCCTTGTGACATCTTTTCTATTGTGGCCTTGAACTGCCATTTAAACATGTTATAATTATTTAAGTTTCAATATGTCTGCATCTTCTCTCCCATTAAGTTAGTAACCTCTGACGATAGAGGCCAGGTCTTATTCCTTACACTGTTCCGCACAGAGTAGGAGATTAACCTGTTTTGGATTTAATTTCAGAGAAGAGTGGTAGAGAAGGGCAGTATGCCTAAGGGGTATCTGTCTTGCCAATGGGTTTCAACCCCAGCCAAGTTCACTATGGATTCAGTGTGACCAAAGAAATGATAGTAGAACGTTCTTGGGGTGAAAGGGTTATACCCAACTTTATTTCCAAGGTGGCAGGTCAATCACTAAAATCTCGTTCACTCAGAGCGAGTCTGCATGCAGCAAACCGGTTTCTGCCTCTGGGCCTCTATCCTCAGTGCTGCCACCACTCCAGCCTCTGCTTGCTTTCCTGCAGCCTTGCAGCCCTGCCACCATTTCGCACAGAGCACTGGGCCGAGCTCTTTATACAGAGTTAATAGCAGCATATTGCCCACATGTGTGTAGGGAGCTAGCCAACCAGGGCCAGGTGAGAATCCTGGCCACAGGAACTTTCATTTTATCCACGGTATCTGTTAGTTGGTTTTTAGATTTCATCCCTGCCAAAACAGACCATGCTCTTCATCACGTGAGAACTTGTAAATTTCTATTTCATAATAATAGCTTTGAGAAAGTAAAAAGATAGCTTTACAGAGAAGAAAAAACACTTGCAAACATGTGCTGACAAGGGACTTGTATCTAGAATATATGAAGAATATTATCCACCTCAATAATAAAAAGCTAATTTTAAAATGGGCAAAGGATTTGAATAGATATTCTCCAAGGAAGACATAAGAATGGCCAATAAGCACATGAAGAGATGCTCAAGATCATTAGCCATTAGGGAACTGCAACTCAAGAGCACAATGAGATACAATTTTGCATCCTGTAGGGTTGCTGTATTAAAGAAGACAGGTAATAACAAGTGTTGATGAAGATGTGGAGGCCTTGAACTCCCATTCCTACCAGGGGCAGGCATGTAACATGGGTGGAAAACAGTTTGGCTGTTCTGCCCATTAAACATAGAGTTACTGTATGATCCAGCAATCCTACTCCTAGCTATATAGCCAAGAGAACTGAAGACATATCTTCATACAAAAACTTGTAAATTAATGTTCATAGCAACATTATTCATAATAGTCAAAAGGTGCAAAACAACCCAAATGTCAATCAACTGATGATTGGATAAAGAAAATGTGGTCTAGCCACATACTGGGATATTATTAGGCCTTCAAAAGGAATGAAAAGCTGATACACATACACACACATACAACCTGGATGAAACCTGAAAACAGTAAGCTAAATGATCGAAGCTAGTCACAAAAGACCACCTATTATGAGTTGATCTATATGAAATATCCAGAAGAGGAAAATCTACAGAAAGTAGATTAGTGGTTAGCTGGGGCTGAGGAAAGGAGGCAGGGATGGGAATGGCTGCTAATGGTTGCTAATGGGTACAGAGTTCCCTTTTGGGCTAATGAAAATGTTACAGAATTCGTTTGTGGTGATGGTTCCACAACTTTGTCACTCTATTAAGAGCCACTGACCTGTACACTTTAAATGGGTGAATTTTATGTTTTTATCATATGTGAATTGTTTCAAAAAAGTTGTTAAATAATAATAGCTAATATTTATTTAGCCCCTGCTGTAGGACAGACACTCTTCTAAGTGTTCTAGATGTATTAATTCATTCAATCCTCACAAAACCCCTATGAGGAAGCTACTTTTATTGTCCCTATTTGAAAGATGGGGAAATGGAGTTACACAAACATTAGCTGATTAGCCAAAGTTCTCATAGCTGTAAGTGAAAGAGGTGGGATTCTAACCCAGGCCATCTAGGCCTAGAGTATTACTTTCATCAACATAGTGACATACTGAACATAAATGGTCAACGCTTGTCATTTCTCTGTTATTCTGCTGGAGCTGTGATGCAGAGAGTCTGCACAGACTTGGGCTGGCATGGAAGTGAGTTCAGGGAAAGTTAATTAGCAAATCAAAGAGAAGAGACTGCAAAAGAAGTCAGAGGAATGGATTTAGAGACATTCTGGCTCTGCAGTAACTTTACAACTCTTTCTTCTGCCAGCACAGGAAGAGTATGCACCTTGTACCTAGTATGGTAGGGACTGTGTCTGATGAGCTATGTGGGGGGCAGGGGTTGTTGGGGTATTCCTTACAGAAAGGATTTTACAGCAATTCAGCCAGCCATGTCTGTCACTTTCTGGAGGATGATGCCCCAGTTGAGTGTGACGCATGAAATAGAATGGAGGTGACTCACATTTTCCTCTTGATTCCTCAGAGCAAATGCAGTTATCCTGTCTGCCTAGATCCCCTAGATCCCCAAGTTTTGGGAGATAGCTAGGTTCACTCATTCAAGGGCAAGTATTTATTAGGCTAAATGCAAGGGAATAAAAGTTGTTGATAACAACCATTTAGTGCATGTCTACCATATGCTATGCTTGTTATATACTGACATTTAAATCCTTACAACATGCCTATGGAGTAGGTGCTATTGCTATCATCACCATTTTATAGGTGAAGAAACTGAGATTCAGGGAGATTGAGATCATATAACAACTGAGAACAGAGTCAAGATTCAAACCCAAGTCTCTCAGACTCTAGTGCTTTTTCCACTATAATATACTAACTGCAACAAATATTTAATGAGCCCATACTTACAATACAAGGCACCATAGGGGAGAAGGTAATACAAGCATCCCCTGTCCTCAAACACTTATAAACCAGCTAAGGAGATGAGACATAAACACAATAAAAGTTCATGCTAGAATTGTAATAATAATAAAATCATAATATAAAAATACATGTATATTATATATGCAAGTATGCTATATATATAGCAACAATACATTAAAAGAGATGATGTCTACTATTTATTGACATTTACAATTTGACAGGATCTGTTCCAAAGGCTATACAAGCATTATCTCATTTATTCCACTTTTGGGTGAGAAAACTGAGGCAAAGGTGAAGTAATTGGCTCAACATCATATAGCTTAGAAGTAGCAGAGTCAGGACTCAAACCCAGGCAATATGCCTCCAGAGCCCATCCTTCCAGTTACCACACTGTATTTCTATGATGAGTAAGCTACTATAATAATGGTATGAAAAATGTGAGGGGAGCCCACAGGAGAAGGCCGTTAGTTCCATCTGGAGTGGTCAGGAAAAGTTTGCCACAGGCCACAGTAGTTGTGCAGGGTCTTAAAGGAGGGTAGGAATTTACTGGCAAGATAAGAGGAGCAGCAGTGTTCCAAGCAGAGAGAACAACATGTGCATAAACTTCTGCAAAAGCATAATTTATCTGAGGAATGTTGAAAAGTTCAGTATGACTAGAGTCTCAAGTATTGGGATTGTGAGGGGCTTGGGAGAAGCACTGAAGTGAGGATGAGACGGGAGAAGTCGGCTGGGTGATCAGAGAGGGATGGGCCTTAGACTCAGTAGAAGACTTAATAAAAATGAGTTCGAATATGATGTCTACTGTCCTTGTTTATTTATCCCTGATTTTTTAAAAGGGCCCCCCTTCCTTTCTCCAAGCTTGGGAAATGAAGCTTGCTAAGCAAGGATAAGAGTTCTTGATGGGAAGGGTGTATTGTTTGGAAAGGAGATAAGCCTCGGTGGGAAAGAAGGTTAGAACGGGGAAGTCTCCTGGCAGGCAGCACCTCATCTATTCAATTGAGAGAGAGAGAAAGACCCCCATCTACAATCTGCCATTAGGTTGAGGACAAGAAGTTATTCAACATCACCCCCCTCCCGCCCCATATATACACACACCAGGACGAGGGATGGTTCTGAGATAAGGAGGCTTAAGCGACTAGCTGGCTTGTTTCAGGCATTCCTCATTGCAGACACAGCTCCTTAGTTGTCCCTTCCTCCACAGGTCTGGGAGGATTCTTTGGTTCCCTTGCCACTTCATTGCATAAATCTAAGGGAGGTCTACTGTATGCTACAGGTAGTGGACTGCCCACGAAGGTTATAAGCAGGGAGGTATTAGGAGGCTCAGTCCTGAGGCAGACTGAAGCCTGAACTGGAGGGAGTAAGAGACTAACTGGAAGCCAAGAAGCCTGGTCCAAGGGAGAGATGGTATGGAATTGAATTAGCACAGTGGCCCTGACAGTAGGAGTCAGGAGAAGGACCTTGATTCAGGAGAGCCCTCTGAGGTAGACTCCCAGCAACTTGGTCACCAATTGAATATAGAGGAAGAGGAAGGAGAGAGAATTCTAGGACATAGCCATCTAATTTGACAAGCTGATTACCAGCAGTGGGTCTGTTTATACTTGTCTGCTGTTGGTGTGGCCCCCTCCTGCTGGTGGGCTTGCTTCGGTTGTCTGACTTGGTTGATACACCAAACAGCTCTGGCTTATGCCCTTGCTTCCCATTTCTTTTCTATTTTGCCTCATTCAGTCTAGTGCTCAACTCCATGGTTCTTCCAGAGAAAGGGACCGCTTCCTTTGTAGTTTCTCTTCTGCTCTTTTAACAGAAGAGATTAGAAAGTCTGAAAGTGCCACTTCCACAACCCTCATCGCTACCTCCCAGATCCTGGCAGTCTTTGTTTCTCATTGTTGAAGATAGCGCTCAGGTCACTGTTTCTTTCCTTAAGAGTTGGGACATTGCTTCTCACCCTCTGTTCAAGAAAGTTCATCGTGACCTACTGTGCTTTCTTCCCAGACTTGTATGTAATCATTTTGTGTTTGTGCGTGGTTTCTCTTCTCTCTGTTTTTTCCCCATGGCCCTCTGAATGTTCGCTACACATTTTTAAAGCAAGAGAATTCTGACCCAAGCATAGGCTTGAGATGATTACAGAATTCTTCGCAAAGAATTATTTTAAATACTAACAATAGTATAAAGGAGCCATGGATTCAGACCTGAATCAGGAGTTCAAATTTCTAAACCTGATATGTTCCATCCCCAACCTAATTTTGCAACCTTAACTCCTACATGCAGCTACAATTTCCCACATTTGTACCTTTACTCATATTATTCATTCTAGCTTTTTCACCCTGCCCCATTCCCATCGGTTGAAATGCCAACTGCTCCTTTGTGCCTGAAAACTTGGTGATGATAAGGACTCAGACCTGGCTTTCAAATTCAGATTTACTGCTTACTGAGTGATCTTGGGCAAGTCTTTTCTCCTCACTGAGATTCGGATTCCTTATCTGTCAATGCACATAACAATTGCCTATCCATGGAGCAGTAGTGAGGGAAAAATTACATGACATATGTAGATACACCTACCACAGTGTCCATCACATGGTAGATGCTCACTAAGTTATTGAACAGATAGATTTTAGGGGCTCTGCAGAGCACCCAGAAGCCATGCATACATTTCAAATGAGGAATTCTTGAACTTTCATTCATCAGTATTGGGAAATCTAAGTGAGAAAATACTTTCACTTCCCCATTTACCATTACTTTCTTGAGCCCTCAGGAGTATGTGTGTGCCCATGTATGAACACATGCATGTGTGTGGGCGAGAGAGCCTGTGTGTTGGGGCTGGGGTGTATTTACTGCAGCAACTCTATTTCAGAGAGTTAGGAAAACAAGACTTGTCTTCAAATTGGTAAAAGCAGACGCCAGGGAAAGTGAGTCATTGTAAGGAAGGCCCAGAGTGGACTCAGGGGAGAAAAAGAGGACTGTGCAGAAAGCCATGACGGGCTGCAATGTTCTCTAGCTCTGCAGTGGTTACCTGTCACTGAGCAAAAGTGAAGAGTCTCTTGAAAGGAAGGTGGCAGCCTGACAGGAGACTTCTGTGACTTACACTTTAAAAGAAAAGCTGAAAGCAGATCCTTTCTTTCCTTCTTTTTTTTCTGTCCCTCATGAGAATTAATATCAGATGAAAACCAGAATCTCACCAAACCATTTACTAAGAAAGTAGGCCATGTAAACCTCTCCTGAAAAGCTATGAGAGAAATGGAAAGCAGTCAAGAATGGAACACCAGGGAGCAATTCAAGGTGTGGTGAAAAGGGGGTGGGGGTGGTATGATACAGAATTTATCATGAAAGAGCAAGGCTCTTGTTAAAGAGAAAACCAGGGAGGAGCCTCAAAATGTCATATGAGTGGAGAACACAATGGTGGGAACAGAGAGCCAGAATGAGCAAGGAACATGGAGAAGCTGTATTTGCTGTTTGGAGAGGTCTATGTCCCACTAGACTGGCAGAGCCAGCAGTGTGGGCAGCAGCTGCCATCTCAGTGTCTTTAAGGACCACTCAAATGTGTCTTCCCAGAGTAGAATTCACAGAAGGGAATTGGGTAGCTCCCAGGGCAAGCCCAATTGGCTGTTGATTGGCAGTTGTGGACATAGTCATACCCACCATGGGGTCTTCATAAGTAGTTATCATTAATAGAAATGGAATTGCCTGGAGTCACTATAATTGCTCGAATCAGTACTGCTATTCAAGTCAATAAATCCAACATAATATTGAGCCACCTGGTATTGATTCTGTGCTGTGCTAACTCATACATGATTGTTCACTCATATATTGAGCACCTACTGTGTGCCAGGCATTGTTGTGGGCTCTGGGGATATAGCAGTGACCAGAACAGACAAAAATCCTGGAGTTTACATACTAATGAGGTCAAAGAAGAATAAAGTAACTAACTGCTACTGAGCATCTCTTCTTATATCAGGTGCTTTACATACATTATCACATTTAATCTGAACCTGTGTGAAAGGTTATATCACCATTTTACAGAAGAGGAAACTAAGGCTCAAACTGAGTAAAACCAGACCAAAGAGAACTAACATATGAAGCCATTATGCCTACCTCATTCTGAAGTCCACACATTTCTCCTTTTTAACTTTTTTACCTTCCACGACACATAAGGTCAATTTCATCACCCTCAAGATTTAACTCTTAGAGACTGCCGCCTAACAAACATTCATAAATGCCAAGATTACTCGAAGTTCAGTGGGCCAGAGTTAAGCCCTGGGAATCTGGAGATGATAAGACATAACCTTTGCCCTCAACTCCTTCAGTGAGGAGTGGTGAGGCAGGCTGGTTGAATGCTCAAGAGCCCAGAAGCTGGGAAAAGACTAAGCGATGTCACATCCCAGATTGGTCTCTGCCTGTTACTAACTGTATAGCCTTGGGCAAGATACTTAACTTCTCTGTGCCTTAGTTTTCCCACCTGTAAAATGGAGATAATAAGGACCCACCTAATGTGGGACGAGGATTGTGGGGATTGAGGAAGATAATAGTAAACACTTACCTCATGCTTATTATGCACCAGGCACTATTCTAAGCACTTCATATATTTTAACTCTTTAATGTCAATCACCAGTTCTCCAAGTGTGGCTTGGGGACCCCTGGAGATCTGTAAGGTCAAAACTATTTTCATAAAAATGCTGAGGCCTGTTTTGCTTTTCTCACTTTTGTGTTCTCACAAGTGTACTATACTTGTGTGTAGTTGTGTGGAGGCTGCCTGATGTGTGATACTGCAACAGACTGAATGCCAGAGCTGATATGAGGATCTGGCTATCTTCTATTAATCCACAGATATTAAAAAGATTTGCAAAAATGGAAAACAATGCTGTTTGTCTCACTACATTTTTCTTGGTTTTGGAAAATTTAGTTATTTCTTATTAAAATGTGTTACCTATATTACCACATGTAATGGGTTCAAGATTATTTTAATAAATAGATAAATACATATTTTAAAAAATTTTCAGTCTTAATAGCTAATAAGGTAAACATTGACATACATAAACCAAATAAACAAATGCTCTTGGGGGTCCTCAATAATATTTAAGCATGTAAAGATCCTGAGGCCAAAAAAATTGAGCACCTGTGTTATCCGTAATACCTGAAAAGCATTTAACACAGTATCTGGCACACATAAGCACTCGGTAAATGTAAGTAATTATTATTATTACACATATAACCATAATAGCCACCATATGATGAGTGCCTTACAACAAATGCTAAATGCTACAGTAGGTCACAGAAAAGAAAATTCACATCCAGCTGAAGGATCCTGGAAAGGGTTCATGAAGTAGGTGGCACTTGAATGAATAAGGATAGTGACCAGAGAATCCTGTGGAGGGGAATTGATTCCAGGTAGAAAGAACGGTGAAGCAGGAGAGCATAGCTTGTGCTCTAGAAACATGGAGTGGTCAGGTTTGGCCGAAGCCAAAGCTGTGTTGCAGAAGAATAATGGGAGAGAAGGCGGGAAAGAAAGATCAGCAAGCACATCACTGTAGAGAGCCTTGAGTGCCAGGATGAGGGGTTTGCACATTACTCATTGGGTAATGGGAGCCACTAATGGTCTATAGCCAGGGACAGGTTTAGAGAAATGACTGGCACCTCTAGCCTCTAGTTGGGATCCTTTGGAGAGGGCAAGGCTGGACATGGAGTGACCGGTTAGAAGGCTTACAGCAACAGTCCAGGAGAGAGGGGACTGAGAACTGAGCCAGAGGCTGGAGGAGAGAAAGATATGAGAGAATATGAACATCTATTAAATAAATAATTATTCAGTGAACTTCCATGACCCCTCTGTTTCTCTCCCCGCAATATTAGGGACCTCACTACCCCTGGAGATAGGTCATGGTAGAAATATTTCATCTTTATGGCCCCAAAGTTGTGCCACACTGCAGCCAAAAAAATTGGGCACAATAAGTATGTAAGATTTCAAATGCATGTCCACAAGGAAATCAGTGTCCTGAAGGACAAAAGTGGGGAGGTATTGGAGGTAAGGGTGGATATTAAAATCCAGACTCCCAGTACAAATCAAAATATGTGCAAATATATGGATTATGCAATCTAGTGGAAAAAGAAGTTATGAGATGAACCCAAGGCCAAATGAAAAGTAGTTTTTCAAACAAAAGCAAAAAAAAAAAAATAGTGTTCCACCCATTTTGAGTAAGAAAATGCTGTGAAGCACATGGACATAGAAGGAGTGGGGGAATTAGTACGGAATACTTTCAACCTTTTGCCCAGTTAATTAATGGTTTGGTTTGGGTGTTTTTTTAAAATAAGCCAAGCTGTTCAGTGATTTACTGAATGTTCCCTTCGTTCTCATACCATTCTTTCTGTACTGCAAAAGAGACAATGAAATTCCTGGAAAACTGTGGGCATCTGTGCTCTGCTATGTAGGCTGCTCCACAGAACTATGAAGAGGTAGGACAGGGGTGTCACAGACAGAGAGGTGTTAAGTTGCTTGCTATTCTAAGTGACTAATGCATTTGGCTGCGCTGGGCAGGAGTGAATTTTATTCTTAGTTCTGATCCTGTGGAAAGTCAGTGTAGGTAAAACATTGCCCCTGGCAGGATTCCAAGATTGCATTTAAACAGTCCTCTTCTGTGAGGGAGTGTCTTCAGGACAAGGGAAAACCCTGTGACTCCCATTTCCTTGAAGATTCATTGTCGCGGCCTACTAGTGGCTCCATGTCACTGCCACCCCCAGCCCACCACCAGTACTGTGCTGGTTAGGAAGCCTTGGATGGGAAGGGGTTTCTGGGTCCCGGGGTGGGTCTGGCAGACCTGTTTATGGGGCTATTAAGTGCTCAAAGAGAAGCAAATAACCAAATGTCATACCTCCCTTTCCCCAAAATAGTAAGAAAACAATGGCTAACACTCACTGAGGGCTTACCAAGTGCCAGATGCACTTGACTTGAATCACCTCACCAAAGCCTCAGCACAAATGTGCAGGCACAGTGGTCATGTTGCTGGTGGGGGAACCCCAGAGAGTTTAAGTGACTTGCTCAAAGGCACACACTAGCTCATAAGTGGCAGGGCCAGGATTTGAAACCCACATTCATCTGACTCTTTCTGTTGCACCTCACCACCCCTCAAAGAGTTTCTTTTTTCTTTTCCTCTGTGTGCTTGTGCTGCCTCACAGGACAAAGCATGTTTTTGGTACCCCAGATGATCACAGCACCACAGATGTCTCTGAGTCATCTTGTGGAATTCTCCCTCATCTGAAGGCCTCTGAGGTGTCATGTCTACCACCTCGGGACCTACCCTAACCCATATGGGCTAAAAGAATCTCAGATTAAGGTCAGTTGGTCCAGTGGTACAGCTCATATCAACTCCTTTCTCTAACATCCCTATCTGGAGGCCAGCTAATTTCCACTTGAAAACTTCCAGTTGGGGCTGGCTTCATAGGTGTACAACTATTTCATTTTACATAGGATCCTGCAAATTTCATACTGACCATGCTACCAGTGAAGAGAAACTCATTACCCCAGAAGACAGCCCATTACAACTTTGGATTTCTCTTTATCTCTTAGCAAGGCATACTTAACAGAGTGAAGAAAGCTGTTTATCTGCAAGTTTTTCCCATGGCTTCAGAGACAGATTTGAGGTACAATTTCTACCTCTGCCACCTCCTCCCCATGGCTATAAGCAAGTCATTTAGTCTCTCTGAACCTCAGTTTCCTCATCTTTAAGATGGGAATACTATTACCCTCTTGGCAGGGTTTTTTTTTTAAGGACAGATAGGACATAGCTCATTGCATGTTGTCAATGAATGTTAACCATAATTAGGACCATTATTACCCCTACCATGAGCACATTGAGGACAAAGGACAGAAAATGGTACAGAACACAGATACTGATGTGTTCCCTACGTAAATTAGGCAAATCTCTTTAAGTGTTTTATATTTTCACTATTCTTACTTTCCATGCTAAGGAAACCTAACATCATTAGGCCACTTATTTCACCTTTAAAGTACTATACCTAGCTTTCTGATTTAATTTAAAAAATATACTTCTCTGTAGTAGCTGTAGTATTTTACTGTAAAACTGCTTAGCATTTTATCTTCTGTAATAACTTTCCATCTCTGATCTCATTTGAATCTCACAATAACTCTATGAGGCAGGCAGGGCAGGCATTGGTTAATTAATTAATTAATTCATCTACTCAACTACTATTTACAGAGGCTTTACTATGTGCTAGGCCATCTACTAGGGGCTAGGGATACCATGGTGAACAAAGCAGATTCGGTTATAACCTTCTAGAGCTTTTATTCTAGTAGATTGGCAAGTGGAGAAATAAGCACTGGTGTTTAAGTAATCTGCACAAAATCAAGTGGCTAGTAGAAGGTAGGTCTGGGACTAGAACAAAGCTTTTCTAATGCTCCTTCCAATGTATATTCCACTCTCTCATTCTGTCTCTTGCTCCCCTGCATCCATTGCCTTCCTTCCTTATACCTCCCCCTCAGCAATAAAACATCTTGAGTTTGCAACTAGACTATTCTTTCCAAACATTGCTTTTAGTCTTGCCATTGCTGTTTCATTCCACATAGTTCCCCCTGGTCTGGTGGTTCAATGTCAAGTAACCCTAGTGTGCTCGAGCTGTTTGCTGAGCTTGACAGCTTGTCTGGATAACCTGTCAGTGACCCAGAAGCAGGAAAACTAGGAGCCTGCATGACTTTATCCAGTCTCTCTGCTCCTTCCTGGGTTAGTTAACCTTTCTTTGGTTAGCCAGACAACATATAATTTCCTTTGAAGAAGGTTCAAGTGGCTCCCAATTGCCCATGTATGATATCAAGTCCAAACACTCTGCCTGGCTTTCCAGGCCCTCTACAATCTGGCCCCACCTCGCCTTTGAACCTTATCTGTTTACTCCCATACCTTGCATACATCCACCCCAAGCTCATTTCCCATGCGTATTCATTCACCCCATCACTCTTGTTACCTCCAATCCACAAACCTTGGAGCTCTTCTTTGTCCCCTGCATCTTAAATGAATCCTACTCAACCTAAGTCCTCTTTCCTTTATGAAGCCTTCTTTAGCAACTCCAGCTCTCAAGGATCTCACCAATAACTGAGTAGTCCTACATCTGAGTTTTACAAATTAATTGCCCGAATACACACTAGAGAGGACTTCATTTGACAGCCTTTCATTTGCAAAAGTCCTGGAATTTTAATTGGCTTCATGCTTGATATTAATCAATAATGGTGATACAGTTGCAAATACATAAATAAATAGCTGGGGGATGCAATCTCAAGCTGTACTAAAAGAAATATCATCTCTAGATTGGAGAAATAATGCCTCTACTTGACTCATTAATTCACTTTCTCATTTAAAACACATTCATTTCTTTTCAATGTGCATATCCTTTGTCCCAGAAATTCTACTTTAAGGACTCTGTCCTCCAGAAATACTTTACAGAACTATTTTTCTCTAGTAAAGTTTAAGATTTTCCCTTTATCCTTGTCTTTAAGTTCCACCGTGATTCATCCAGCAGTTATAGTCAATTTGTCCTTTTTTCTGCTTAGGACTAAGTACAGGATTTTAACCTAAGGATTCATGTCTTATCAGTTCTGGGAAATTCTCAGCCATTTCTCTTCAAACATTACCTCTTCTTCTTTTTTTCCTTTTGGAATTTCTATTAGATGTACATGAGGCTTTTATTCTGTCACCTATATCTTCTAAGTTCTCTTTCATATTTAACATTTCTCTACTGTCATGCTATATTCTATGAATATCTCAGCTCTATGTGTTATTTTACTAATCTTCCCTTCACTCGTGCCTTACTTGTAGTTTAACCTGTCAGCTGACTTTTTAACAGCTCAATAGGACTAGAACTAAGGTATTCCAATGCTTATCCCATATTTTCTGTATTCTTCATTTCTAGAATTTTTCTTTGAGAAGTATGTATTCCTACTTTATGTATTCCATTCTTTTTTAAATCTCTTTAAACACTTAGGCATACAATATTTTAAAGTCTGTTTAGATTGCTGTACTGTTCATAGTTTCTTGGAACTGAGTTCTCCCATTTCCTATACACACTGACTAACTTTCATTGTTGTGGATTTCTTCATATGCTTTTTAATTTCCAACGTGAGCTTATGCTCTGTAGGAGCTGTATTCTGGGAGACTTTGACTCTGAGTGGTAGAGGTGGCCCTAAGGGCAATTTTTCCTTTGCCTCCACCAGAGTTCTGGACCAGTCTTTATGTTAAGTTCTTGGCTCAGGGTTTCTGAACAATATGGGCACTGTGAATTTGGGCCTCATACAAGTGTATTGCTCAGACTTAGATTTTTAACTCCTTATGGGTGCATTTATTTCTATCCCACCTAGGGAAGATGGCCTACATCTTGTTTGTAGAGACACAGTATAACATAACAGTTAAGAGAATTGACCCTGATGGCAACATGCCTGGATCTGAATCTTACATCTGCCACATCCTAGCAGTGTGACCTTAAGCAAGTCACTTAAACATTTTATTACTTATTTGTAAAATGGGGGTTATAATAGTACCTACCTAATGGCATTTTGTGAGAATTAAATAAACTAATACATGCAAAACATGTAGAACAGTACCTGGCACATTGTAAGTACTAACTAAAATTTGTTATTATGGTACCCCTAGCTATTTGGTAAACCTGCTTTCAATCCATAGATGAGGCAGCTCTCTTCTGCTCCTTGTTATGTGCAGGAAGTACAATTCTAACTCAATTCCAATCCCTTCAAAGGACTCAAAACTTCAGTCTCTAAGATACATATCTAGTCCCATTATGCCCATGACTTGTGAAACTTCAATTCATGTTCATTGCTGTGATTTATGAGTTCCACTTTTGTTTCTGAAATATGGAAGTTTTCCTTTCTTGCTTCTTGAATTCAGCCTTACATATTTGTGGCTAAATTTTATCCAGAGTATCTCTGTGTTTTGAGTTGCATTGTTTATAACAGTGAACAAGATTGACTAGCCTAGCTGCCCAGTAATAGGGGATTTGTTAAATTATGGTACATTTTTTGAATGGAATGTACTATAAAAAAATAACAAAGTAGGTCTGTATAACTATATGGGCTGACAAAACAACTGTGTCATATTGTTAAGTGAAAAAAGCAAGGATCAGAGAAATATGTGTGTCTATATTGTGTATCTATAAATACATGCATTTTTGTGCATAGAAAAAGTACTGGAAGGATGCACACCACAAATGATTACCATAGTGACTTCTAGAATGGATGTGAGAGATTTTACTTCACTCTTTTCCCTTAGTTACAGTTTTTTAAATAATGTGCACCCATTTCTTTTAAAAATCAAGTAATTAGAAATAAATAGAAAAACAAGTACCTCCTCTCTGATTTCACCCACCTCCAAAACGAAATAAAACCAACATTTACCAAACATATACTTGGCTAGGAGCTGAGGCAGGAATGGTGAATAAGCTTCATTTTCTGTCATAAGAAGCTGAAGATGCAATGGGAGAGACATGCATAAGTGAGCACAGAGTGCTGTAAGAAATGGTCTCAAAGAGGTGGGGGAGTATCTAACTTTCGGAGGGAAGAACAGTCAGGGAAGCCTCAGAGAGTAGCTGGGGCCTGAATAATGTGGAGTTCACTAAATAGATAAGGGAGGAAAGGACATGGTAGCAGTCAAGGGTCCAGTAGGAAACCAATGGCACACTCAAACAGGGAAAAGGAGGCAAGTTTAAGGAAGGGACTGTTTACGACAATGAGAGCCAGGTGAAGGAACACCAACAAAGCATGGTGAAGCACCCCAGGAATCTTTACCACTGTTAGACCAGAAGGGTCAAGAGGAGGGAACAGTCACCAGAACCCAGAGAGAGTAGCCATAGCTATAGAAGATGGCTGCCAAAAGGTCTGTGGCATGTGGTGTATCCTCCTAGAAGAACTCAACCAAACTGCTGACACTCCACAGAGAGGGAGCAAAAAGAATAGATATCCAGACTTGAATCTGCTTCTGCTCTCCAACCCCTTGCTAGTGCCTTCACTGGCCACATCCAACAAGAATTCAGAGGACAAGGAAGCCATTTAATATGGTCCCTAAAGGTCAATCTCAGGGGATACATAAAGATACTGGAGAAGGGTGGCAAATGGATCTGCAGTGGGTATATGGGAACTCTGCATGTCCCTCTCAATATTTCTGTGAACCTAAAACTGCTCTAAAAAATAAAGTCTACTAAAAAAAAAGTGGATCTAGCAGGGCAAGTGGAGAATATTCCACATAGGCATTTTATGCAGACAGAGCCATATGGGCAAAGGAATAAGAGCAAGAAATCACAGCAGGTATTTGAGAAGCAGAGAATTGTTTAGTGTGACTAAATTGTTGGGTTTATGGGAAGGACAAAGGTGGGATGGCAGAGTGACATGAGTTGCCTTGGGCTAGCTTTATAGCAAAGGTGTGACATGACCTGACTTATGTTTTTAAGGGATTTTGGCAATAATCCTTGTTTGAAAAAAAATGATGGTGGCTAAGAATAGAATGGTAGCAGTGGGAAGTGATGGGATATACTTTTCACCACTTGCCTTTGAACATTTGGCATTTTGTATCATGTATATCTAATATCTATTCAAAAAATATTATGTATCAAAAAAGGACACTTGGAAAAGATCTTTCTAGGAATTAAATACCTGCACTTGTGAAGCATTTTGCTTCAGACCACATGCAGCTTCCTGGAAGTCCTCAAGTAAACACTAAATCCACCACCAGGGATGTGGGACCAAGGAGTCCTACAGTTGGAGAAGGTTGCTTTAGATGATAAGGGTGAACTGCCCCCCAAAAGATGCCAGGAGTCTAAGAACTCCTATTCCACTTACAATCATTATTTATTTGACAGATACTTATTGAGCGCCTATTATGTGCCAGCCACTCTGTTAGGTACCAGTGATACAGCAGTGACAAAGTACAATCCCTGCACTCCCAAAACTTACATTTTAGTGGCAGAGATAGACAAGCATGCAGAGTAGCAATTTTTAAATAAGGTGGTCAAGGAAATATTGCTGGTAACATGTCATTTGCACAGAGATCTGAGGAAGCGAGCAAGTCTGTGGCTCTATGGGGAAAGAACATTCCAGTTAGAGGGAACAGCAAAGGCCCAGTGGGACTTAACTTGGCACGTCTGAGAAACAGCAAGGAGGCCATATGGTCAGAGCTGAGTAATCAAGAGAAAGATTGGTAGCAGTTGAGGTCAGAGAGGTAATAGGGAAAAGCCCGTTCATGTAGAATCTTGTAGGTCATTCTAAGGACTTTGCCCTTTACTGTAAACAATATAAAAAGCCATGGGAAGGTTTTGCATGGAAGTATGGCATGATCTGATTTATATGTTTAATAGATTTTGGAATGATCCAAGTAAGAAATAATGCTTCCACTTGATGAGAAGTGGTCAGATTCTAAATACATTTTGAAAGATGCAGCTGCCAGTATTGCTGATAGATTGGATGTGGGTGTGAGAGAAAAAGAGGCTTCAAGAAAGACACCAAGTTTGGTCTGACCATCTAGAAGCATTGATAAAGAAGACTGTGGGGAAAGCAGGTATAAGGTTCGGGAGAGCTTCAAGTTGAGATGCCAACTGGACAGCCTAATGGTCAGAAAGATGAGGAAAGCCCTGTGAAGGACACAAAGAGAGAGTAGCCAGTGAAGTAGGAGAAGAACCAAGGATGGGTGGTATCCCAGAAGCCAAGTGCAAAAAGTGTTTCAAGGAGGGATTTGTCAGCTGTTTCAAATGCCGCTGTTGGGTCAAAGAAAATGAGAATAGAACAATGTTCATTGGATTTAACACCAAGGAGATATTGTTGACATTGAAATGAATCATTTTGGTGAAGTGATGGAGGCAAAAGCCTGACTGGCGAGGGTTCGAGAGAGAATGGGAAGAGAAAAATTGGAGCTAATGAACGGAGCCAACTCTTTCCAGAGTTTTTGCTCTGAGGAGACGGAAAGAAATGGGGCTGTAGCTTAGGTGACAAGAACAGTTTTGAATTTTTGTGAACAACATTGGAGATACTGGTTTGCTGAGAGAAAAATCATTGACGTCACAGAGGGAGGGGAAAATGACCACAATGATGACCTTGATTACGCCTGTACAGTCATGGGAGCCTGCAGTTCTCTGACTGCTCCTACTTCCTCAGTGAAATAGGGAGCAAGGCCAGGAGCTGAGAGGGATGATGGGGGAAGGAGAATTGGAAGTTTAAGAAGAGGGAAGGTATAAGACAGCACTGAGGAGAATTCAAGAATAACTGGACGAAGAAAAGATAGTGAATTAGAGGGCAACACTAAGGGCCCACTTGAGGTCAGTGGTCATGAATTTAAAGTGAGACTAGTCAGCATGGTGGTACACTTTAATCTAATTCGCACTCACCTGCTAGCGCAGGTTTAGAATAGACAGAGAGTTGAATTTAACCAGAATTAGGTACTGTCACCCAAAATAATGAAGGCAGAGAGAGGCAAGGGAGGCCAGGGTGTATGCAAAAGAGTGAAAATAACAATGGACATTGAATCTAAGCTGTACAAAGAAGAAAATGAGAACCCTAGGGGGCAGAGGGACCATACCCTGCAGTTTAGCACATAATTGTCCTTATTCCTTTTGTCACATAAGGGCTAAAACATGTCCCTTCCTGCTAGCAAGTGGCAGGGCACCAGTGACATTGGCATCCTCATGATTGTGTTCCTCAGAACCATTACCCCTTTACCACCATCCCTGTGCGTGAGGTCACAAAACTTAGAAAACCCCATGTCCCCAATCCCTCTCTTGGAGATTCACATTGTCTGTTAGTATATTAATGACTCTGAGTATTCTTACCATTGGGAAACCACATTTGACCAGTCCAGTGGTTCACAGCTTTGCTTGTTCATGGGGCTCTTTCTTATGTAACACAATCAACATCCACCCCCAGGGACCAACAGTCCGTGTAACACGCTTTGAGAAATACTGATTTAGAAAGCATGTTGGGGATTGGAAGCTGGGTTTTAGGCCAAAACCTCACCGCAGCCTTCTTCCAAGGCAGTTGTGCATGCCAGGGACCCACACCTCCCCAGGCCAGCTCACTGTGCTGCAGCTGAGCCAGTCCTTGGAGACTTGGGTTCCATTCACTTCCCCTACAGCCAAATAAACCCAATATTGTCAATAGAGCTGATTGCCTAGTTTTCATTCAGCTGCAGCTCTCCAATGTTATATCTTCAATGATTCAAGATATATTATTGTGACAATGTTCTGGAAGCAGCATGAACATGTATTAGCCACTTCCTTGTGTCAGACCCCATGCTTGGCATTTCACATTTTTTTCACTTGCTCTTCATGACAGTACGGTGAGAAGGTGTATGTTATTAAAAATCATTCAGGAAAATCAACAGCAACCAGTCTTCTTCAGAAACTTATTGCTTAGAAGAAGGAAAATAGACTTATATTGTAACAAGCAATGTGTTTGTCACAAACAGATTTGAAGCCCTAGGAACATTCATAGAAACAGAATGTTGGAGCCAAAAAAGACCTTGGAGATCCATTTAAGATATTAGGGAGAGGATATTGCATTCTCCTCAAAAGTTATTACATAAATTGTCTCAGGAGAGAAAGACTAAGAAACCTTGCCATAACTGCTTTGATTTAAATCAAGTTACATAAAATGATATTGTCATGTGAACTAAAGCCTACAGATCACACTGTAAGACTGCGATATTGAAATTGGTTATTGGCTGGAATTGCAAATGAACATTTAGAGTTTAATCTGAGTTTCAATATTGTGGAAGCCCAGTTTCAACAGAATGCAGCAGTTCTCAAATCTGAATGTATATCTGAATCACTCCAGGTACCTGCTTTAAAATGCAGGCTCCTAAACTCCATTTTCATAAATACTAATTCAGTAAGCCTGGGAAAATGGGTAGGAAATTAGCATCTTTAACAAGCTCCCTGGGCAGCACTCTGGGGTCTATAGCCTGACCACAACCTGAGAAACACATCCCTAGGGATATTCTCTTCCTAATCAAGGTGTGAGCAGGCCACTATCAACTAGTTAGCAGGGGCAGTTGCCCTGCAGAGAGACTGATTTAGAGACACAAGAAATCCCTACTGCTTTTACATCCCCATTTTCTATAGAATCTCATTGTAATGTGATAATGAACTCTTAGAGTCATCTTCTTTCCTGTGACTAAATGGGGACTGAGGCTCAGATGCATATATAGTAGGTACTACTAGGAGGAATCTTTGTGGGATATAATATGGAGGTGTGGGGAGAAAGTGAAGGTTCCTATGGCCAGGATTCTCACCTGGCGCTGGTCGGCTTGCTCACTACACATGTGTGGGCAATACATTGCTATTGACTCTATATAAAAAGCCCCACCCAGTGCTGTGGGTGACACAGTGGCATAGTTGCATGGCTGCTATGCGGCGGCATGGCTGCAAGGCTGCAGGAGAGCAGAGACTGGAGTGGTGGCAGCACTGAGAACAGAGACTGATGGGTGCAGGGGCAGAGAGGCCCAGAGGCAGAGACCGGCTTGCTGCATGCACACTCGCTCTGAGTGGATGGGATTCTAGTGATTGACCTGCCACCGTGGGAATAAAGTTGGGTATAACCCTTTCACCCCAAGACATTCTACTGTCATTTCTTTGGTCACATTGAATCCATAGTGAACTTGTCCAGGGCTGAAACCCATTGGCAAGACAAGGTGGAATCAAAATTCCTCCTGTAAGCTCTTAAGTAATTAGGAATAGTTCTGTGCACCTACAAGTTTGTGGCATTTCATTATATCACAGTCACTTATATAGTAGAGAACCAGGCATGGTTTGGAAACTGTGGGATGTCTACACCTGAAGGAATCTTGATCTGTAGCCAAGATCTAATCCTCAGCTTCACAGGTTCCAAAACTTTATTTTGTCAGTTTTAACCAGGGAGTGATTAGGCTCTGGGGGACAAATCTCACCTGATCTAAACTCATAAGGCAATGTTTTAGAAACCCAAAGGCCGATTTATTAATTCTTCTTGATAATTAATTACAAGGTAACTGCGTCAATCAATGCACACTGTTCTCAGAAGGAAGCACGCTTAGGAAACCAAATAAAGGTGAAAGGCTGTTTGGTGGAGGCAGCCTGGCATAGTGAAAAGAGCCAGGGTTTTGGAGTCAGATAGATTGAGGTTAGAATCCAGCTAGGCTACTTGCAGTAGGTTGAATGGTGTTCTACCAAAAGATATGTCCAACTGGAATCTCAGAATGTATGACTTTAGTTGGAATAAGGGTCTTCCCAGATTTAATTAGGCAAGGATGTCTACATGAGATTGCCTGGGATTAGAGTGGGCTCTGAATCCACCAAGTGTCCTTATAGGAGACAGAGAAGATCACGTGAACACAGAGGCAGCAGCTGGAGTGATGTGGCTACAGGCCATGCAAAGTCTGTAGCCAGCAGAAGCTAAGAAGAGGCAAGGAGCAGAATCTCCCCTAGTGTCTTCTGAGGGAGTGCAGCCCTGTCAACACCTTGATTTCTGATTTCTGGCCTCCAGGACTGTGAAAGAATGAATTTATGTTCTTTTAAGCCACTACGTGTGTGGTAATTTGTTATGGCAGCCGCAGGAAACTAATGACACTCATTTAGTTTTACGAGTCTGGGGAAGTCACATAACCTAGCTGAGTCTCAGTTCCCTCATCTGAAAATGGGGCTAATAACAGAACCCTGTGAGATCATAGGGTGTCTGTGAGGATTAAATAATATATGTAAAGCACTTGGTTCGAGGGGAGGTGGGTACTTGTTATTTGTAGGCTGTTTGTTATTGGTGGGTGAAGAGGTTAATAGAGGGTGTGGGATGGTCTGAAAAGAGGGGATCATATAGCTTATGTGGCCTGATGCAACCATCCTTCTCCCATCCAAAAGTACATAAGCAGGTCAGAGCATGGAGTGAGAGAAACAATTTCTTTTTCTAATTATTTTTATTGTTGTTTCTATAATGGTCAAATAGCTTGCCTGCCCATGTCACAAAATCATGAATCCCTTCTTAGTTTTGATGGACTTTCCCAGCTGTAGCACTCACAAAGTTCCAGTGGTGACTTCCACCAGCTACATTTTTAAAGCATTACTTCTTAATGATAGAAAGAGAGGTCCCTTATCATTAAATGCTTTTCTTGTGAGCAGCCAATCCCATTTCTACAGTGGGTGACTTCTTGTAGGCTTAAGTCCCTGAAAGTGGCCTTTCTCTATCTTTTTAGTTGACCTGAACTCTGGAGTTGGAGGCTCTCTTCCCTTTCAGACTGTAGCCCTCTGGCTCCATTTTTCAGTACCCTGTGAATTCACAGAGCCATGTCCACTTTCTCATCAACCTGTTTGTAAACAGACAATTCTTTGGTGTCTGCATCTGATAGCCCCCACTCCTGCCCACACAACAGCTGGTGTAAGATACCAGTGTTACCCTAAGAGGCCAGAGAGGTGGTGCCCTATTCATCTTTGCAGGTACTGCCTAGTATCCTGCATGGCATGTGGCAAATATTTGTTAAGGGGGAACACAGTGAATAAATCTTGGGCCTGGAGTCAGGCAGACCTGGGTTCCAACCCTAGCTCCCCTTTTTGCTAGCTGTAGGGCCTTGAGCAAATTACTTCAGCTTTTGGGACCTCAGTTCCCCATCTGTGAAATGATGATCATGTTAGTAACTACTTCCTACATGTTTCATAAGAATTAAATGATCAAAACAAATAAAGCCCTCAGCACAGTACTGCATACATAGTGAATGCTCGGCAAACGTTAGCAGCATGTGAAGGTCTATATGAAATAATGAGGGAAGGAAGGAATGTGCATATTACCAAGGAAGATATATAACTCCAGGAAATCTTTAGTGCCTATAACAGTCAGTAAGAACTGGTGAATACTTCATTTATCATATCTCTTGCCATGTGATTTCCACTGTTGGGAGTACTTCAAAGCTGAAGTTTATCAGAACAAGCCATTCACACTGAATGCATGGAAGGAAAATAACATTTCATATCATAACAGTAACAGCTGCTCAACTTCAGAGTACTTCAAAATATGATGAAGTGTTGAAAAGAGTAGAGTTGTCAATAGAAGCTATTGCTAGCAGTTGTTTTAAATTAATTAAAAACATGGGTTTCGGTGTTCTGGTTTTAGTGCCGAGTATTTGAGTTATTATTGTGATTAGAGTGAGTCTGAGTCAGGAGGAGTGCATAGACAAATGGCAACATTAAAGGAAGTCAGATGGAATTTCACACATCAGGAGAGATGCACAGGCAATGAAAGCAACTTTTACTTCCTACGATGTGCTTTAAGTCTTAGTGTGGGGATAAGGGGCGAAGGCTGGAAGGAGAAATGATTTACTGGAAACCTAGCCAGCATCGGCTCTTGCTCAAGACTCTGCACCATCAAGGGCTGTATTATAGCTTTCCTGATCCCCCAGTTCTCCAGTCTGCCACTGATACATTCATTCAACAAGAATATATGTGGTGCCTAATATGCTGCAGGCATGTTTCTGGGTGTTAGGAATATAGCAGTAAACAAAAACCCCCGCCCTTCTGGAACTTACATTCTCATAAGGGTCAGCACACTACTCACAGGCAAAATCTTGCCTGTTGCCTGTCTCAGTAAATACAGTTTTACTGGACCCCAGCCACGAGGATTCTTTTCTGTATCATCTATGACTACCTTTGTGTAATAGCAATGGAGTTGGGTGGCAGTGTCAGAAACTATCTGGCCCATAAAGCCTAAAATATTTACTATCTGGCCTTTTACAGAGAAAGTTTGCTGGCCTCTTTTCTAGCAGGAGATAGTCAGTTTTTAAAAATAGATAAATACATAATGCCAAGTAGTGTTCAAAGCCTGGGGGAAGGCAGAAAGGGATTGGGGAGAGGAAACTCACAACTTTAAACATGGCAATCAAAGAAGATCTCACTGAGTAAGGGCCATTTGATCTAACACCTGAAGGAGGTCAGTGGGTGAGTTACATTGATATTTGGTTTGTATACAGCTTGGTGGGGGTGGGGGGTATTATAAGAAGTTTTACTATTACTAGCTGTGAGGTTGAAAGTCATTGGAGGATTTTTGAACAGGGGAGTGACATGATCTGACTTTCACATTAATAATATTAGTCTGGCCTTCAAATCAATAAAGGCATAACAGACTTGGGTGAGGGTGGTAAGGACAAAAGCTAGGAGAACAGTTGGGAGTCTGGTGTGACATACCAGGAGATAGAACACTGTGACTTATGCCAGGTGATGAATAGTAGTTAGATTCTAGGCATATTTTGAAGGTGGAACCAGATTTGCTGACAGGGTAACTGTGGGATGTGAGAGAAAGAGAAGAATCAAGAATGAGTCCAAGGTCTTCAGCCTGAGCAACTGGAAGAATGAAATTACCATTTAGCAAGATGGGGAAGACTGGGAGAAGCAGATGTGAGAAAAGGAGCAAGTTTTGGTGGGGGGTGGTGAGAGAGGGGTGGGGGGCATTAAGAGTTCTGTTTTGGATGTGTTAAGTTTGGGATGGTATGTCAAGCAGCCAGGTGGATGTAAAACTATGGACGGGTCCAGGCTGGAGACATATGTTTGGGAGTCATCAGCATATACATAGTACTATTTCAAGCCATGAGAATGGAAACATCACCAAGTAGAGAACTGGAAAGATCTGAGGTTTCAAGCCTTCCTCTACCTTTCAACTCTAGATTTAGTCCATAACAAAATCCTATCAATTCTTTCTTTATAATGTCTCTCAATTCAACATTTTCTTTCCATTCTCACTGCTACCATTCTCGTCCAGGATCTCATTCTGTCTCACTTGGCCTCTTGCAATAGTGTCCTAACTGGATTCCTTGCCTCTAAATGTCAACTTGAAATTCATCCTCTCTCTTCTCTTGCTTCCTCTCCTAGAAAAAAATATCTCTACTTCTCCTGGACTCTCTATCTTAAAGAATGACATCACCATTCATACCTATTTGTTCAAGTTTGAAACCTGGAAATCAACCTTGTCTCCTCCCTCTCTCCTATTTTTTACGTACATGCAACCAATCCATGACGAAACCCTGTAATGTATACCTCCAAAATATAACTCAGTTCTAAATACTTTTCTCTGTCTCTCTTACCACCACTGTAGTCCAAGACATTATCATCTCCCACATGGACAATTGTAATAGCCTCCTCACTACTTTCCTTTCCTCCAATCTGACATCAGTGGGATCATTCCAAAACAACAGTATGTGGGCATTGCCTACCTATTCTGTAGGTCCACAGAATAAAATTCAAAGACCTTTCATCACTTGACCATAACTGTTCTTTCTAACAATATCTGCCATGGTTCATCTAGAAGTTCCCTCCATTTCAGTCCTGTGGCCTTGTCAGCGATCTTTAGGCACACCTTCACTACAGTGAGCCCAATACCTTAATGCAGACCTTACCAAGGGTATTACGAGGGTTGATGTAGGAACCCTCCTCTCTGGCCTCAGCTGAGCCAGGGATAGTGCAGTTGAAATTCTTAGGATGCTTGTTTTCCTCTGGGCTGGAGCTGCTTCCTCTCTTCATCCCAGCATGCTTTACAAATGCTATTCTTTTCTCTGTGTGCCATGAACATGACAAGGGTTGGGAAGCACTGACTTACTGCACTTACCACTCCCTCAGCCTGAAAAGTGCTGCTCTATCCTCTTCTCTAAGTTCTAAGAACCCTTCCATACCAAGTTCAAGACCCACCTTCTTGATAAAGCTGTATTTGGTGCAGCACAGCCAGCTTCAAAATTCATGTATCACCTAACTAGACCGCTCGTTTGACACTTTGTACTTGTAATGCTGTGTTATTCAACTTTTTATGGTGAGACCTTCTCTCCGTTGTGTTATCAGGTCCTTAAGAGCAATGATTTTTAAACCTATCTTCCTTCCTACACAGTGCCTAAGCATAGACTAGGCACTGAATACATTGTTAAAATTATGAATGAGTGGAAAAACAGATGAATCAATAGGTGAATGAATTTGTAAAACCCATCAGATGGCATAATAGAAAAGAACATTGGGTTAAGAGTCAGAAAACCCGGATTCTAGTCCCCTCTGCCACTAGATGGTTGTGTGCGATGTTCAGCATGTTGCTTGCTTTAGTTCCCTCACTCACAAAATAGGAACAATACTTTCCATCCTCACTTCCAAGTTAAGATGGGATAATTTATGGAAAAATTATTTGGCAGGTGAGAAGAGCGTATTATTCATGAGTAATGCCAGAGGAGGCAGTGTGGAAGATGAAAAAGGCACTTGTTGAAGGCACTACAGAAAGTTGTGGGTAGAGGAAAAACCAATGGGGTAGGGAAAATCTGCCTGCAAAATAGACTTGCCCAGGAAGTGGTTGAAAAAGCACGCAAGCCCAAGAGATGGAAAAGTCAAGTTTCTCTATTGAGAGACAATGTAACACAGCTATTAGATCCAGACTGCCTAGGTTCAAAGCCTAGTTCTGGCATTTACCAGCTGTGTGACCTTGGATAAGTTACTTAACATCTCTGAACTTCCTTTTACTCATCTATTATATGGGAATAATAATAGTACCTATTTCCAAGAAGTTGTTATACTTAGAGGAGTTAATGTTTGTAAAGTGCACAGAGCAGTACAGACGAGAGCCTGGCACATAGAACAGTACAGAAGGATGTATTAGATAAAAGAATGGCCCTGCCCCTCCTTGCCAAGCAGTACTTCACCCCCATGACTGGAATTTCCTCCTTGGGTCTGAAACAGGGCCCACAGAAGCCTGGAGTTGCTCCCAAGTGGGCATGTCTGCTTTCCAGGTTCCAGAGCCCAGTCCTCTGAGCTTGGTCTGTCTTATTGTTCATAGGGCATTGTCTGCTTTTGCTAGGTTTCCAGCCTACAAAGTTTCTTCCCCATTCTCCAGTTGTTTTCAAAACCCAGTAGAGTTTATTGTGAGGATAGATGGGAATGGAGTCTATGAACTCCCAAAAGCAAATTGTGTCAAAATAGCCTAATCTGTAAGAATAATGGCTTTGCAATCAAGCAAATGTGAGTTTGAATCAGGACTCTGCACACAAGCAACCATATGTCCTTGGATAAATCAACCTCTCTGAGTCTCAGTTTGCTCATCTGTCAAATGAGGCCTCACAGTGGTTGTCAAGATCAAATGAGAAATGGACTTGAAGCATTCAGTACAGGGTCTGGCACATGATAAGACCTCAAAAAGTTTTAACCCTTATCATTAATAATTCCTAGGATTATTGGTTTCAATTTTCCTAGCTCTAGAATGTCATTTAATCACACTATAGTTCCCATCCACTATTGCTCTGGCATCTCAATTTGCTCCTTCCAAACTAAAAAGGTACAAAAAAACATTCTTGGAGGAGATAAGTTGAGAACACTCAGTATTTTATACTCCATTTGAAGTTCAACAGAATTACAGAGAAAAAGCCAGCGACTGTAAGCCTGCCACAGATTTCAATATGTCTGCAAATGCCTCAGACAGTAGGATGCTCTCAGCTTAGGGTGGACATCAAAATCACACCAATTTTTGTTTTTAACTTCATTAAATATATTCTTGTAAAATGGAAAATAATATTTTTTTCAAACTGGTCAGACTTGCATTTATCTGAGAATCAGTTCTCCTATTGAAATAAATCTCCAGTGAAGAGACAAGTGGTCTGGCCAAGTAGGTTTTGCAAAAGTTATCCACGTGAGTCTGGTAAACTCTTCTGCTCTGAGGGACTGGAAAGTGAGTTTGGGGGAAGAGGTCAGAGCCTCCCTTTGAGAAGAAATCCAAGAAAAGCAGGTATTATCACTCTACCTCCCACACAAAGTGAGTGTGTAGAAACATATCCTATACTCATTGTTGGAGAATGTTGCATGAGAACTTCCCTCCTGTAGTTGTACAAGCATCTCCTTGACACCAGCTGGAGGATTGTGCCCAGTGAGAATAGATTTGTTCCATGCTTCAAAAATGCAACCATATTTAATGATGGGGTTAAATATATCTCATGCCTAAATATCAAATACTACTTAATGTCTAAAGCAAGGAAGGATGATTACCAAATAATTTAATTATTTTTGATTTACACATCTGTTCTCAAAGCTAATTGTTTTTTGGCAATAACTGTTTGGCCTTGATTATGATCATTAGTGAGTATGCTTGCATTTCAAATCAAGGAATCAGTCTCTCCAACAGCTTTAATCAAATCAAATAAAAATTTAGATAACTTTCAAAATAAAAATACAGAGCAAAAATGAAGTGTAGAAGTCATAATTTATGAAGTTGTTATATTTTATTCCCTGATATAAGTGTCAACTTCATAAATTATGATTTTTAGTTTGAAATATTATTGATTTTTAAAAAAATAGAACTTGTATTTTAGAGCAGTTTTAGGTTTACCACCCAATATATTGTACAGAAAGGGTTTATGTATATATTTTATATTCATATGTTATATATTATATATTATTTATTATAAATGTATAATATCAAAATATATCATTTACATGCAAATACGTATTTTATATACATACATATATGATGTATGATATATATATATACATGTGTGTGTGTGTGTGTTGGATTCATGTACATTACTTTGGAGATCCAAAAACAAAGAGTTTTCTCTATAATATCTGAAAATTTTTAAATACATTTTCATTTAAATCTTTAAAAAATAAATAGAATGTCAGATTTCATATATACATGTGATACATACCAACTAATCTATACGAATGTATAAATACTTGATTCTCATTTTTCTAGTAGCAAAATTCTTACTAATGAATTACAGTCAAAGCAGTCAGGACTGTTAAAAAAATACTTCAAGAAGAAATGCTAAATTCATTGAGCTATTGATTTTGATATTTTGGCACAAGGATGCAAAATTTATAATGCAGTTAGGTGTACAGACTCAAAAATCAGGTAAAACTGATTCTGATTTCCTTCCAATCTGTTGATAACTATGTGGCCTTGGGCAAGTTAATAGCATTTCTCTGAGTTTCAGGGTTTTTGTCTGCAAAATAAGGATAATAATAACACTTATACCAGAGTGTTGATGAGGGGATTAAATGAGATAATACATATAAACATTTTAAAACACTGGGACATTGCAGGTGTTTAATGAATGCTTTGAGAGCTTATTACTTCTACTAGAATGTAAACTGAGTGGCGGCAGTTTCTTTCCCATCTTCTTCTCTGTTGGATTCCCAGGGCCAAACATAAGTGAGTGCTCAATAAATAGTTGTTGGGTAAATTAATTTATATGACAGCTATCTGAAGGTCTGGGAGCTGTTTACTAATGGTGCCACTACTTCTAATCACACTTGGCAGCTGCATGATAACCCAAGGTGGACTTTTTAAGCAACAGCTTTACTGAGATAGAATTTTCCCATTTAAAGTATACAATTAAGTAGTTTTTAGCACATTCACAGTGTGCAACCATCACCAAAATCAATTTTAGAACATTATCATCAGTCCAAAAAGAAACTCCATACCCATTAACAGTCACTCCCCATTAATGCTCAATCATTAAGTGTCCAGCCCTAGGGCACCACCAATCTAATTCATGCCTTAATGGATTTGCCTATTCTGGACATTTCTTATAAATAGACTCATACAACAAGTGGTCCTTTGTGACACTTCTCTAATTTAACATAACATTTTCAAGTTACATCCATGCTGTAGCATATTATCAGTACTACATACATTTTCATGGCTGAATAATATTCCATTGTATAGATATACAACATTTTGCTTATCCACTCAGAGACACTGGAGTTGTTTCCACTTTTTGGCTATTACTAACAATGTTGTTAAGAACATTCACATGCAAGTTTTCCTGTGAATATATGTTTTCATTGCTCTTGCATACATACCTGGGAGTGGAGTTGCTGGGTCATGTGATAATTCTGTTTAACTTTTTAGGAAATGCCAGACTATTTTCCACAGTGACTGCACCATTTTATCTGCCAGTAGTGTATGTGGGTTCCAATTTCTCCACATCCTTGTCAATACTTGTTATTATCTGTCTTGTGGATTATAGCCATCCTAGTGTGAAGTGGTATCAAAGTTTTGATTTGCATTTCCCTAATGACTAATTATATTGACCATCCTTTTATGTACTTATTGGCCATTTGTATATCTTCTTTGTAGAAAGGTGCTTTCAGATCTTTTGTCCTGCCCATTTTTAAATTGGATTATTTGTCTTTTTATTGTTGAGTTTTTAGTTATTTATATATTCTGGATTCAAGTCCCTTATCATAAATGTGGTTTGCAAGCATTTTCTCCTATTCTGTTCTGTGGATAGTCTTTTCATTTCCTTTGATTCACAAAATTTGATTTTAAAAATTTTGATTAGTCAGTTTATCAATTTTTTCTTTGGTTGTTATGCTTTTGGTGTCACAGTTAAGAAATATTGCTTGATCCAAGGTCATGAAGACTTACATCTATGTTTCCTTTTAAGAGTTCTATTGATTAGCTCTTACATTTGGGTCTTTCATTTATTTTGAGTTAATTATGTAGGGTAGATGTCCAAACTCATTCTTTTGCATGTGGATATCCAATTTTCCAAGCACCATTTGTTGAAAATACTCTTACTTTATTGAAATATCTTGGCACCCTTGTTAAAAATCAAATATAAATGTAAGGGTTTATTTCTGGACTCTCAATTTTGGTCCATTGAGGTAAATGTCTATATGCCAATACCACACAGATTGCTGTAGTTTGGTAGTAAGTTTTGAAATTGGGAAGTGTGCATCCTCCAACTCTATGCTTTTTCAATATTGTTCAGGCTATTCTGTGTCCTTTGCATTCCCATATGAATTTTACAATCATCATTCAATTTCTGCAAAAAAAGCCAGCAGGGATTTTGATACGGATTGTGCTGAATCTATAAATCAGTTAGAGCAGTATTGCTGTCTGAACAGTAGTGTCTCTTGAGTTATGAATATGGGATTTCTTCCCATTTACTTATATTTTCTTTGATTTCTTTCAACAATGTTTTGTAGTTTTCAAGTCTTAAGCTTCCTTGGATTAAACTGATTCCTAACCATTTTATTCTTTTTGATGTTATTGGAATCGATGGAATTGTCTTCTTAATTCATTTTAAGATTCTTCATTGCTAGTGTATTGAAAAACAACTGATGTTTGTATATTGGTCCTGCAACTAACTTTGTTGAACCCCTTTATTAGGTCTAATAGTTATATTGAAAATTCTTTGGGGTTTTCTATGTGTAAGATCAAGCCATCTGCAAATAGAGATCGTTTTACTTCTACCTTTCCAAACTGGATGCCATTTATTTAGTTTTCTTGCCTAATTGCCCTGGTGAGAACTCCTAGTACAATGTTAAATAGAAGTGATAAGAGTGGACATCCTTGTCTTATTTCTGACCTTAGGGGGAAAGCTTTCAGTATTTCACCATTGAGTATGATGTTATCTGTGTGGTTCTTGTAGATGCCCTTGATCAGGTTGAGGAATAAGGTGAAATTTATTTGAAACTGGAAGATAATTACCAATGATGAAAATCTGGACCCAGTTGTATTTTCTCTCTTCTGGTATGGCATAAGTTTTTCTGCTTCATATTCTCCAAAAAGGGAAAAAATGCTTTAAGGGCTAGACCTAGAGCTTATTCTGGGTTTCAAACTGGGGATATTTCACTGCAAAGAGGAGTGTGTTGAAATATAGCCTACTAAGAATTGTACAGATACTTAATAACTAATGTATAAAACCTAAGATAGCATGCTTTCTTTGAGCCATGCCTATTTAGTTTGATGAAGTCTAGGTTTTGCCAGTACATCTCATCTTTTCCTTAATCTCCTTGATGGGGGAATAGGAATAGCGGGAGAGCAACGAAGACTCTTACACATGATACCTAGAGAGCAGGGGCATGTGTGACAAGACTGACTGGGTTCAAATACTTGCTGTGCCATATGCATTTGTCTGTAAGCTGTATGTGTCTCAGTTTCCTCATTGAAAAATGGGGGTGATGAAAATAATAATGATGATGATAATAATCATATCTACCGTACAGGGTTATTGTGAGAAATAAACAATTTATGCCTAAAAGTTCCTGGCACTATAGTAAATTCTATTTATGTAATTATACAGTGTAACTTCTAATTAGACTGTGGTGTCCAGTAGCAAAGATAAGGGTTTAAGATCCAGAAAAATCCAAGTTGAAAACCCTACTTAACTGCTTTTGCTAGTTTTGTGGCTCTGACAAATTACTTCATCTTTCTGAGCCTTAATTTTTCTCATTCCAAGCAGGAACGAGAACCTACCTTATGGGGTTATTTGAAGGAATAAATTGGTTAACTCTTATGAAATACCTAGCACAAAATAATTGTTGAACAAATGACACCTACCATTATTGTTGCTTTACTTATATTTTCTTATTTCAAGGCTAGTGAAATACTATCACTGAACTTGTCCTGCTCACTTAATAGTTCACGCCTGGGGATGGTAAGAGTAAGTTTTGTAGGAGGCTTTAATTTACTAAAAAAAAAAAAAGTTTCTAAAATTACAAAATTGCATACACTTTTTAAAAATTCAAGTTTTACAAAAGTATATAATGAAAAATAAAAATCTGTTTTTATACCCATTTCCCCACCTATTTCACTTCTCTTCCCGGAGACAACAATAACAACAATTTGGTGTATATCCATCAAGACTTTCATTCATGTATATCCATGTACATAAATATATACATAAGGACACATATACACATATGTATTTCTACATAAATTATACCTTACTATATATATTATGTGACTATCTAATTTTACTCAACAGTATGTCTTTGACATCTGTCCATTTGATTACATAAAGATTTACCTCCTTCATGGCCGCTCAGTAACCCAGAGGATGGATATACCAGTGACTTGTAAAAATCTTTAATCATTGCTCTCAGGATAGCATCAAGAGTCTCCAGTTGCTGCCTGCTTTTTTCTCAAGACCTGTATTTAACAATGTAGCATGTAAATATGTAGTTTAAGGCAAGTTCATAGTTTGCATGGATCATGAATATTTTGTTGAATTCTCACTTGCAGGAACAGAATGGAAAGCAAAGCATTCATGCAAAAAGGAATTTTTTTTAGATGGGTCAGAAGGAAAAACAAGTCACCAAATTATCGCCAGCTTTTGATTTTTTTCCTGGAGGGTTCTGATATTGAAGGACTAAATAAAAAAGAAGATTGGAGTGGAATAATCAGTAAATTCATCAACGACTTTGGGAAGCTTACTAAATACAAAAGTAAATATTGAGTTGGTGGAAAAATCACTGAAGTAACTGTGATAATTAATCTTTTATACTGAGAAGTTGCTATAAAAATTATTCTTTTGGATGAGAAACTAGTCCAAATAATTGAGAAATGCCAAAAAACGATAGCCCCATATTCAAAATGATTGCATTAATATAAATAAATCTGTGAAGAGAATTTAAAATTAATTCTTCTAGAGTAAGCAAACTACATTGTGTCGATTTCCCAGCCACATGTGCTACTGATGGGGATGTCAGAATTCTGGGCAGGTATTCATGAATTTCAAAAGTGTCATAACACTGAAGCAATGTGGTTATAAGAGAATAAAATGTGTATAGATGGAACCATGGAAATGTCACTCACTGTAATATCTGAGCAGGAGGTTGCAATCAAAGCAGATAGCAATTAGAAAGTACAGGGCCCTAACTCCCCCAGAATTTTTTGTACATGCAGCTCTGACAGCACACAGAACTGTTTTAAGATACTTTGTGAGAAAGCTTTGTCAGTAGTCATGCCTGCTTTAATGATATCTGGAAACAACTGTTTTTCTCCAACAGACAGCTATATGTCTAAGCCTGCCAAATACAGATAATAAGGTGCTTACCTATCATTAACAAAATTATGCTTTCCTTATTGACAGAAAAGATCTGTTCACATTGTGAGAAGAGTACATTACAAAACTTGTGAAAAGCCATTGAAAAGGATCATAGGGATGGCTGCAAAGCAGTGATTCCCAGCCCTAAATTTGCTACCCTCTAGAGTGTCTACAATTATCCTGAGTAGCATCATGAGCTTTTTGAAAAATTCTCAAAACAAAATTAAATATGAAGCACTTTAGTTTAAGAAATTATGTGCATTTTTAGGAAAAAGGGGAAGATGACATAAAATCAAGCTAACAACAGCAGTATGTTATAAACTCCCTCAAGGTTGGGAGCCAATAGTGGTAAGACTTGTACATCGTATGGATTCAGTGGTAATTTTTATGAATTCAGAACACTGTACCAAAACACATAATCAAAACAGAGTCAAGTGCGTGAGTCACCCATGTTGCAAAAGTGGGTGCTCACCTAAATAGTAATCCATGAATTTTGTCTCCAAATTTTGTATAATCTTTCTATTTAAGAGTTTCCTGAATGTCTGAAAATGTATTTCAATGTTAACAACAAAATTATTCATTCACTAAAGAAATATTTATTGAGAGCATGCTGTATGCCAGGTACTGATACACACGTTTCTGGGTAGAAAGCATGTACTAGCCATGGATAGGAGTGCTTATTGTCCTGAGCCCTTCTGATAGCATATTTAAAAATATCTTCAGCAGTATCATAGTAGTGACAAATAGTAATTATTGTAGTTTACCATTTCTTTGAATATTAGCGAGACTGGACCCTTTTTCGTATGTTTACTGACCATAACCGATGTCCACTTTCTACTGGTCTTTTTATTATTGATTTGTAAAGGCTCTTGACATACTGTTGTACCAGCTATCAGACATTATTATCTTTGAGTAGGAGCTTCTAGAGACAGCCAAATTTGCCCAGTAACCATCAGAGTTGAAGTCAGCTGATTTCAAATATTTTTATAAGGTCTACAAATATCCTGGAATTATTTTGATGCTGTTCACTTATTCTATTCCTGCATTAATTCTAATTTTATGTACACTAAACCAGGTTATGCCATAACCAAGCAGATTCCATGATTGGTCAACGAGCAATATTGTTCAGTAGTCAATAGAGAAGAAATTGGACTATATACTTGCCAGTGACTTAAAACAAAATGTAACATAACAGAAAACTAAAAGTTGTTACTATAGTTGCCACCATCAACTTCCTCAACATTCTTGAAATTGGTATTAATAGTAGCATCTTTAGAATATTTTTAGTACTGCGTGTATTTAGAAAAGACTTCGCCAGCATGTAAGGCATACTCTATCACCCTGCTTTAAAATATCTTAGCAGGCATATACAATTAGGTCCCATACACTTGTGGATTTGACAGTAAATCCGACCTTTTCACCAGAAATGGCAGAAGCTAATTTGAGGCAATACCAGTGCTGCTCAGTAACTTGAGCCATCATCCTCGATGATAAATATGTATGAAAATTTCCATAGAATTCTTTCCTCACTGTGATTCAGAGTCAATAAACATTTGCTGAGTGCTTAATAGATGCCAGGTACTTTTATGTACAATCTTTCTTCTAATCCTCACCATTGATTAATTATACAGGTATCTGCATTTTCACATGAGGAAATTATAACTCAAGAGAGGTTATGTGATTTGTTAACAGTCATACTAGTAGCCGTTAAGTGGCAGAGATGGGCCTTGAAGCCAGATTTTCCCACTTTAAATCTAGTGTTCCTTTGGTTGTGACCCAACTGCCCTCCCCAGCAAGACTGGACAAGACACGTGAATGCCACAGGTACACTCTGTGTGCTGGTGCCTCTTCAATTCAATGGCTAAAGAATACTTGCCCAATATTTACTTAATTAACTAGGGGGAGACTGAGTTTTTGTTAATAAAAGTGCATGTCTTTTCCATTATATTCAAAATAAAGACTTCACCACACACACTTTTCACAGTAAGACCTGCCATGTATTGAGCACTTACCATGTGTCAGGCACTGTGTTAACCACTTTACAAGCATTATCTCATTTAATCTTAAGAATTGTCATCATCACCATCGTCCCAATTTAATACACAAGCCCAAAGAGGTTAAGTGACTTAGCTAAGGCCCCACATTTAGTAAATGGTACAGCCAGGAGTTAAGCTTAGGCAGGCTGACATCTGAGCCTAGCCACAGTATGCTTTACTGCCTTCAACTATAACAAAAATCCTCAACTGGCATTTTAACCTACTGATTTCCTACTTTCATTTCTTGGTTTTGTTTTGTCACTCAAAACTGAATATGATGGAGGTGATTTACAGGGCTATGATTATAAAATCACATATAAAATATTTATAATTTCCCCTTCATTTCTTGGTTTTTTTGGTAACAAACACCTCCTGCTGTTCAGTCGTTCTTGTTTTGTCTTTAGTTTTCTTATGCAACTTTCCAGACCGGGCAACTTTCAGGGAGGCACATTACAGGATTTTAAATCTGGATAAGATCAGCCCCTCATTCTTGATAAACAGTACTATGGCGTGCATGATTTTGTTTCACAATCTCAGCTGATCACAGAGAGTTGCTCACTTTAAGTGACTCCCAGAGCTTGTTAATCTCATAGCTGGTGGCACACCCTTTAACTTGCACGTTCTCTTCACAAAAATGGTTGGTTAGCACCCATGAAAGCTGGCTTGTTTTTGCTTTTGATTTTTTACTCAAGGGCCCCAGCCTCCTTCGTGAAAGAGGTAGCCAATTTCCATCTCACCAGTTCTTTAAGTACTGGCAGAAACCCAAGGTAGTTGGAACCATATTTATGATTTATCCCAGAGTTTTTTTTAACACCCTTTTAAATTGGCACCCCAGGCTGTTGCCTGGCTGGCTCATTGCTTAATCTTCTCTGTCTCAGAAAGCTGTGGAAGAATTGATGGGTCTACTCTGGTTTTCTCAACAGTATGCAAAACTCAAGAGTTGTTGAAGAAGGAGGGCACAATTTGGATACATGCATATTGGTTTAAATATTAAAAGAGAGTTTTCTATGAATTTTGGCTCACCCTAGTTGCATATAGATTCCAGAGCAAAACCCATTTGGTGGGTTTCCTGACCCTGCTATTTGAAAACAGGTAAAACCTTGTTATAATGGATGTCAGAGGGCAGCTGTAGCCTGCAGGTTGAATATAGATGTTGACAGCTGTGTAATTACAACACAGTTTTATTACAGGGCATTTCATATGTGCAGTTTTAATGAAGTTTGGATAATTTAGGAAAATGAGTGATCATGAGCAATGTCAGACCATCTACAACCTGAACTTCACTTTTGAGTTAATTAAAGCAAAACCTTC
The DNA here is from genome assembly GCF_040802235.1 of Manis javanica. Lineage (NCBI taxonomy): Eukaryota > Metazoa > Chordata > Mammalia > Pholidota > Manidae > Manis > Manis javanica. The sequence goes on along the minus strand of NC_133174.1, from coordinate 101,216,891 downwards.
AAACAGAACTGGAAAAGAAGGATCACACCTGGTGAAAAGATTCTCCCACCCTGTCTTCTAGTTTGTCCATTCATTGTGTGTACTTCCAGGGAAAACTCAAAACTTTATTGACTGGGTGCTTCTGAGTTCAAGATCATGCCTCTTCCCTCGCCACCACCCTGCCAGTTCTTCATGGGTGCGAGTCTGCTTTGGGTCTTCCGAAAATGTCTCTGACTAGGATTAAGAGGTTCGAATGAAGTATATAGGGAGTGGAGGCAGTTTTATGTCTTAACACCTGAAAAAACAAAGCCTCCTTCAAACGCTGAAGAGAAATGCGTGGTGATCACATTTTGGAATTCCAAATGGGAACACATGATCTGAAAATGCAACAGAACATTTGAAATCAAGACTGCCCCAGAAAACTTGGATAATTATAGCTATCATGTATTTTGAGCACTTATTATGTTCCAGGCACTGGGAAATGTACACCCATGTATATTTCTCATTTAATCCTTTCAACAACCCTAAGAGCTAGGTCTTAGAATCCCTATCTCTGCAGATGAGAAAACTAAGGCATAATGAGGTTTAGACTACTTGCCCAAGGTCCTCTAACAATTGCATAGCAGAGCTGACTTTCAGATCGAGTTCTGACTAACTCTGAGGGCCTTTCTCTTGACCACCAAGGGGCCCTGCCATTCTCTTAGATATCTAGGCTCTAAATAATTTCTTTGTAGAAGGGATTCAGAGGTAGTATTTTGAATCAGTATTTCCATTTGTGTACGATCTGCACAATTTTTGCCATATCCAAGTATAACATAAATAACAGGCAAGGTGTTCAGGCATGCTCTCTTTCATTCCCAGGGGGCAGCGGGTGGCAGCCTTTCCCACCTTAACCTCATTCCCATAAGACTGCCCAGGATCTGCTCTTGGCCAGCCAAGTTGGTCTCTAGAAAGCGAACTGTCATGGCTTTACCTACTTTAACCTCCTCTTAAGCAATAGTAAGCATGAAATCATGGGTTGGATGCTAGATGTATTTTTAAATGCACATCAAAATAAATAATATTCACCTGTGATCACCCAAAACCATCTCATGTCCCACGAGGAGGATACATGCCACATATAGGAAACCACTGAGCTGGATGATCTCTAAGTGGCCTTCTAACCTTGACATTCAATGAAGCAGTTAACCTCTAAAAATAATTCAAAAAGACTCAGATGGGTTTGAGCAGGACGGCAATTTGCCAATCCTTGCTCATTTTCTCTCTTGAAGTCTCTGCTTAATTGCCCTCCATTTTCTGAGAGATTTTTCATGGCTTTTCCAAAGAAACTGGGTACTTCCAAGCAAATAAGCTGCTTCTATTTGACAACTACTGGTCTTCAACATCTAACTCAGGTGTCACTTCCTTAGAGAAGCTTTCTCTGAACACCCAACTGGAAATAGCCCCCTACACTGATACCCTGTCTTATTTTTCTCTTAGCATGTATCACTATTTGAAATCATCTTGTTCACTTGTATACTGACAGTCTCCCTACTAAGTAATATGCTCCAGAAGTCTCTGGCATTTAGCATAATGCCAGGCATGTAGTAAATGCCCAAGGAGTGTTTGTCAAATGAATGCACATGATGAATTAGGGATCTAAAGTTAGGGTAGGGCCATGGAGCTGATAAAACAGAAGCAACATAAGAAAAGCTGAACTTTGGGTGATTTAATTTATCCAACAAGGCAAATTAGGCAATGACCTGGGAGGGCATAAAACTGCCTGAGGTACTTAACACCACTCATTCCTTCTTTAGCACTTGCCAAGTTCAGGGCTTTATGCTAAGCTATCCCCTGTGGACTGACTGCTCTTGAGCTCTGGGGCGTATACCATGTGAAACCCATAGTTCTATTCATGTAACTCATGTTTATTGAGTGACTACGTATGTCAGGCACTATTCCATGCTTGGATACAGCAGTAAGCAGGACAAAGTTCCAGCCCTATACTGAGGGTCAAATCAGGATAAGGCATACATCTTTACATAGTTCTTTTTCCCACGTGGTATTTCCTGCTGATCCTTTACCTTTCTAGCAAAGCTAGATCTTTGCACTCAAGGTGGCCCTGGATTCATCCACTCTGACCCTCTGATATTTATAACAGCCCCCACCCATATATTGATATGCATTTTGTGTCAGGCACTGTGCCAAAGGCTTTACATGCATTGGATGACAGAATCTTCATAATAATCCCATGAGGAAGGTACTATTATTACTCCCATTTTACAGAGGGGGAAACCAAGGCCTACTGTGATTAAATGACTTGCCCAATGCCATGTCACTGTACATGGTAAAGTGGATTCAAAGCTAAGGAGGGTGCCTCCCGGAGTTGTGCAGTGTAGTGATGCTCCAGGTCATTGTCCTTAACCACGAGGGTGCAATGGCATTTCTTATGTTACATACAGCCTCCCTTCACTTAGGAAATCTAGCTCTGAAAGTTCTGATGATCTAGACACTCCCAGATATAGGGTTTGCCTGAGGGGCTGGCAATGAAATAGGTAGAAATGATTCAAGATCTGCTGTGTGGTCCAGAACATGAGACACCACATGATGTTATGGAGCAGTCGCTACAGGTCATTACATCTTAGGAATAACACTGACTTTCAGGAAAGATCAAATTATTGAAGATGCAGTTCAAGAGGAAAACAGTATATATCTGGACTACTTTCATTTGAAAATGATTAAACACAAAGAAATTAAAGAAAAGCTAAGAAAAACAGCCAATGCATTTGTAGAGAAAATATTAAAACCATATCTCAATATAGGCAACTCAGATTAAGATAATAAATATATTTGTGCTATTGGTTTTATCATAATATATACTTTAGGTTCAATATAGAAGTGAAGGCTATAAAATATGTTTTGTTTCTACACTAATTCTGTATATTACTGAAATATATTTATTTGTTTAGTGCCTTTTCAAAGCAATTTTTCTTACCTTATTTCATTTTGGCCTCATAAAAACTTGTAAGGTAAAAGAGGAAAACTATAAATTTAAGGTACAAAGTGGATAAGTAAGTTACCAAGAACACCAAATTAGAATTGAAGCAATGAAATTTGGTCCACACCACCAGGGTGTTAAAATGTCACATTTCCTTATATCCCTACAACAAATCAACTATGCTCTGAGACTTCCCACTTTTCCAGCTGGCTAAAAATTCAATTTTATTCATGGTTTTTAGAAACCCTCCCTCCGCCAAGGTTGTTGAAAGCCCTAGCAAATCATACAAAGACCAGAAGTTTCAGGGCAGGCCCTCTGCCGTTTGTGCAGACTGATATGCTTATCGTGCAAATGTGGAAGGCCCCTGTAGGTAGATATGTTAACTGCTTCTGTGCCACCCTTAGACACTGGTAGAGGGTGTCTTTTCTGATGTTGGCGGCCTCCTGGCCTAGTATCCAGCCTCTGTTAAGTGAATCATGCAACCATTCTCCTCTGAAATCTTGCCTCTTCTTTGAGGCACTAAAAGGGGCAAAGGTATTCCATGCTGCTCAAGGAATCTGCCATTATTCACATCACCTAAGAGTTCTAGAACTTCTAGGTCAGGCAACTTCCACCACCTCTACTCATAAGTGCTCACCTCAACCCTCTGGGACAAACCAGCATAATTTCCCTTAATGAGACTTAAGCTTTTGAAATCCAAAGCTTTGGATTCAGGTGATTTAGGTACCAGGCAACTTCTGCTTTTGACCTTGTAAAACAAAAGCTCCCAAGACAAGGGAGCAGAAAGGCTTGGCTATGTTTTGATTTGGGGGAGGAAAAGATACCTACCACACACACACACACACACACACACACACACACATACAAAACTATTAAAAAATAAGTATCTCAATAAATAATTCTGCCACAAACTTTGTTACAATTCTTATTGGTAGTTTTTTTTATTTTAGGCATGCTATTTGTAAGTCAGAAGCAACCATGGATCTACATTTTTGCAGTTGATTTCAATTCTGCGTATATTTATTAAATACACACAATGCTCCTACTACTGTATTATGTAGTGTATGGCATATGTAAGAAGAAAAAGGTATGGTGTTTGTCTTTAAGATGTAAGGAAATGAATCCACAATGTGCTCTTTGACAATTTGTTGCTGGTAATGTCCAGTTCCCACTATTCAAGGGGCTAGGATTTTCTTTTCTAAAGATTGTACCCTTTACAGAGAGTATCTTCTTTACTTTCTTTTCTCCTCCTTCCATTTATCAAAGAAACATTATATGCTAGTCATGGGGCCAGAGATATAAAGAGATGGCACTGTCTTTGCCCTCAAGAAATAGAGACTCGATGGAGGAAGAAAATAGACCTACAATATCAGAATGGCCTTATAGAGGAGGAAATATTTAATTTAGGATATAAAGAATGAACTGGAGTTTACTAGAAAAGAGGAAGGGAGGAAAATTCCAGAAGAAGTAACAGCATGGGCAAAGAATGGAGTAAAATACCCTAAAATAAAAATAGGGAAGTGAAAGGACATTGCATGCTCAAAGAGCTGTCAATAATCCAACTGGTGTGCAAAGCCTGTGGGGGATAGTGGTGAAAGACGAGGCTAGGGAGCTAGGCTGCAGTATGATGGAAAATGTCCCTATATGCAATGCTAAGGCATTTGGGATTCTTCTTAAAGGCAATAAGAAACTAACCAAAGGTTCAAGTAGGGAAGTGACAACATCAGAAGAGCATTTTTTGAATGCTGCTTCTGACAGACGTGTCAAAGATAGACTGGATGAGGATGAGACTAGATACAGAGAGGGCAATCAGGTGGCCCTTGGACAAAATTGATGAAATAATGCAATAGAAGTGGAAATGAATTCGAGATAATATCGATGGACTAAATGTAAGAGGTGAGAGATAAGTGAGAGTTAAAGATGACTCACAGCCTAGGTGATCAGGTAGATGGAGATGACATTGACCCAGAATAGTGACTACCCAAAAGGACCAAGGTTGTGTATAATGAGTTCTGTTTTAGATATGTTGCCTTTCAGGTGTCTTTGGTACACCCAGGTATACCAAGTCGATTTCAATTCTGTCTTATGTAATAAGACAACTGAAATATCAGCCTACAGCTTGGTTAGTGAAGCCAGGTTTGGAGTTAGAGATTCAGGGGTCATCAGAATACAGGTGCTGATTAAACTGATGGCAATAAATGCAGAGCAAAAGAAAAGGCTGAGAATAAGGGCTTGAGGTACAGGTGTCTGGAGTAAGAGAAGATCCCAAAAGAGACTTGAGAGAAGACTATAAAAGAAAGGTGTCATGGAAGACACAGCAAAGAGGTCCTGGAATGAAAGGATCCTCACGTGTAACAAATGCCAAATAGGGGTAAGATAGGACAAGGACTGGAAGGGCCACTGTAAGTTGAGTAATTTGGACATCACTGGTGGGTTTTGTTGGAACAGTAGTTGGGGCATACGCCATACCTCTGTGGTTTGAGGCCTTGAGAGGAGAAAAGGAAGAGGCAAACAGTGTATGAGGCTTATTCTGTCAAGAAAGATGGCAGTCAACAGAAAGTGAGAAATAAGATGGCAGCACAGCAGGCCAAGTTCAAAAAATGACAGTTTAAGGTGGCAGAATGCCTATGGAAAGCAAAAGAGGTGCTCTGAGAGAGGAGAGGGCTAATGTCTGACATTGAGTTTCCCACGGGTCAGGAGAGGATGAGTTCTGGTCCAGTACTTCACAAACTATCTGTGAAAATAGATCAGCTTTTTAAAATTTCCAATCTGTCCTAGACTGGTACTTCTGCAAAATATAACAAAAATTATAGAAAAATGCAGTGAGACACAAAGACTTTCAAAACGCATGCCCCAATTTTTCATTATTAAACCCAATGAATATACAACTTTTTCAAACGGCTATAAAAGTTTCTAAATTCTTAGTTTTGATGTCAGTGCTTGTGTTGTTGTGGATCAGTATCAAACAGTTTGAGGGCTGGAAAGGGTCCACCCCCACACTTTGAGTAGTACTGTGCTAGACCTCAGGACCTGGAAAGCAGGAAGGAAACAACACTCCTTCCAAGAGAGAGGAAGGAAGCAAGAAAGGGAGGAGAGAACACTTAGGAGTGGAAAGAAGGAGAGTTGAAGGAAATTCCTATCCACGAATCATTTGTTTTGTAGTAAAGCAGGAAGTTTGACCTTCTGAAATGAGTAAAGGATAAGGGGATGGGGTTGGAGGATTGGAGGAGTGTAAAAATGTGTTAAACAGCTGCTGTAGGAAATGAGAAATGGAACTGAACAAAGGTGACCGAAAGAGTTGTAAAACGATGGAGAGAAGGCCCAGCTGAGGCTGAAAACCAAATTTGTTATGAAGCCAATCAGTTCAATTTTGTGATTTTCCCCAGCAGTTCTGCAGCCTCAGGGGTGGAGAAACGTATGGTAGAGTTCTAGTAATGTGGTGGGTTAGGTGTGCAAAATGACTCTCACACAGAAAACAACTAAAAATGCTGGATAAAATACATAAACATTTTCTTAAAGGTATCAAAGTACTGGAAACGTAGTAAGGAATTATAAGCCCAGATCTAGGTAAAGGCAGACAGATGAAGTTTCTTCTCTAAGAATATCCACTGAAGCTAATTTAAGCTTCAGGAAATGAACCGTAAGTGATGTGAAAACAATGCCAAGGGCCGACCCAAGGTGAGGAGTCTTCGTTCCTCCCTAGATATAACTGGAATGACAAGGTACTAAACCATCAGGGCACCAGTGAACCAGAAATAGCCCCTTACACACATGTAAGAGGGGACTTTGAGGAAAGCAGCTTTGGTACTGAATGGAGAGGGAGGCATCTTCCCTGAGAGGTTGTAAACACAATCTCATTTGGTAAAGATATTGCAGCCTGAACTCACATTACCCACTTGCTCCAAAATACCTCAAGCAATGAATTCAGTTTAAAGTAGACCCAGACTTGTAGTGCCACCAGGTACCTGGCAGAATGCAAGTCTCTGCAAAAATCTACTTTCATTCTGAACCTCAAAATATTCCCACAAATAATTTTTGAAAGTAACGCCAAAAGAAAGCTGGTATTGCTATATTTGCATCTGAAAAAAATAGATTTTGAGGCAAAAAAAAAACACTCCTAAAGATATAAAGGGTCATCGATTTTTTGAAAAATATAACCCAATGGGAAGATATAAAATATTAAATTTACATGAACATAACAATAGCCTTAAAATAAATAAAGTGAAAATCTACAGAGCTACAGGGAGAAATAGACAAGTCTGTCATCATGAGAGATTTTAACAGACCTCTCTTAATAACTGGTAGAACAAATCGATGCAAAAAAAATCAGTAAGTATCCAGATTTGAATAACACAATTAACAAAATTGATTTAATAGTATGTTGAAAACTGAACCCAACAATTGCAGAATACACATTCTTTTCAAGGCCACATAGAACATTCACCAAACTTGACCATATACTGGGTCATAAAGCAATGGATTAAAATAATACAAATGACATTCTATGATCACAATGCAATTAAGCCAGAAATCAACAACAAACTATTAACTAGAGAAACCAAATATGTTTGAAAATTTTAAAACATACTTTAAAAAAAACCATGCATCAAAGAAGAAATCATATTGGAAGTTGTAAAATATTTTGAATTGAACCAAAATGAAAATACTACCCATCAAAACTTGAGGGATGCAACTAAAGCAATACTTAAAGGGAAAGTGACAGCCTGAAATGCTTATATTTGAAAAGAAACAAAAGATTGAAAATGAAAAAGCTGGGCATCCATCTTAAGGAACTAGAAAAAGAACAACAAAATAAACCCAAAGAAAACAGAAGGAAAAAAAAACATATGGTGAATTTGATCCAGGAAGTTGGCAGAGCAGGTGTGGTTGAAGAGTATAAGTATGAGGGAATTGAGGAAGCTAGAGAAAGTGTGGTCAAAATTATTGGTAATGGGGGTCAAGCTGAGCAAAAAAGGGAGTGAAGTGGAGGTGGGGAAAGAGGGGATATCAGGAAGACTGGGGAATAAGAGTGGGTCTGGGGACATGAGGTCCCAAAGACATGTGATCAAAAAGCAACCTAATAGGAGTAAGGGACTGAGAGGTCAAATACAGGAGTTTTTGATTAGTATGGAATTTTAAAGTTGAAGATTTTATATGTGAATCAGTTCTAAATGAAGAAAATATGCAGCAAGGGGCCATGTAAGTGGGTCGCTGAAATGAGGTTGAGTACTCTTAATTATCTGTTTATAGTATTTCTCTTACACTACACTGGTTTGTAAAACATTACAGGATAGGAAACTATCTTAACTCATCTCTATATCCCTCTTATGGGGTCTGGAACACAATGGATACTCATCAAATGCTTGTCTACCCTAGACTCTATGCTACACACATTCTTTGATTTAATCCTTGCAACAACTCTATAAGGTACATACTAATATGCAATTTTTGAAATAAGGAAAGTGAGGTTAAGTGACTTGCTCAAAGTTGTACAGTGAATGAACCGGTGCTATGCTAAAGGCCTGAGAGTAAATGTTTACTACAGCCTCAGACAAGCTATGCCAAAAGCAATCACTAGGCCTTGTGATCCTGGAGAGCAAACCTTTGATGAAACAGTAAAAACATCACAACATCAAAATTTTCACTGGAACCCCAAGGCTGGTTTATAAAATGCACATCCTTCCTCTTTTCCTCCCAACTGTCTACTTCTCTTACCCCATCACTCTTCAACCACCAACAAAACCCAGGCATTTCATTGCCTGTCTTCTCCCTGTGCTCATTTCCATACAGCTCAAGCCTCCCTCTTGCCCAGCTGATCCTTTTCTTATTGATCTCCCTATGTATGAGACTAGGAAAGAATAATAATTGATGCTGTAAAATCTCAGCTTTTGTGCTTTTCAGGATAAAAATGTTTCTGGGCTAATTCATCTGTCCAAGAATCGCTTGTAGGCATTTTCACTTCACTGAAAATTTTGTAGTGAGGACCATCAAAGAAATGATATTAATAATGATAATAGTAACAAACACTACTTATAATAGCTTATAATAGCTATCTGTAATTAAATAAAAGTCCTCCTTTGACCCAACATTCCTCTCTGGTTCTTCTTCAAAGCCAAATATTTCAACAGAGTTGTCTACACACACTATCTATAGTTCCTCACCTCCCTATTAACCTTTCTACCTACTCTAGTCTGGCTTCTTGCCCCTCCACTCCTATGAAACTAATCCTGTTATTGCAATAAGCAACCTTCATATTCCCAAATTCAACAGACATTTCTCTATCCTTATCTTACTTGAACTCCCTGCAGCATTTGACATAGTTAGCTTCTCCCTCCACCTGAAAACATTTTCTTTTTGAATATTTTGACATGACACTGATGGTTTTCCTCCTCACTCACTGGCTGTTCTTGTTTAGTCTCCTTTACAGATTTCTCCAAATGCTGTGGTCCCTCAGGACTTGATCCTGGGTCTTCTTCTCTTTTCTCATTTATATTCCTTCTCTGTGTCATCTCATCCAGACAACAGCTTCTAATACCATTCACATGCTGGTAACTTCCAAATTTATTTCTTTAGTCACGGCTCTCATCTCAGCTAATGATGTGCATACTTGACTGTCTACTTAATATCTCCCTTTGGATATCAAAAGATACCCTAAACTTACTATGCCAAGAACTCTTGATACTGCCCCCAATCAACTCCTGCCCCTATATTCTCCATCTCAATTTATCACTACCACTTATCCAGTTACTTAAACCAGAAATATAGACATGATCTTTAATTCCTTGCTTTACCTCACATCAACAATATATCTATCAGTAAGTCTCATTGACTATATATCCAAAATTGAAGTAGAATACTTCCGTTTATTTCAGGTTAGCTGCTACCATCTAGGTCCAGGCCTATCCTGGATTGTGGAAGCTTCTTGACTGGTTTCTTGTCCTTCTCTCTATTCTCCTTTATTACATTCTCCACATAGCAGTAAATCTGATTTCATTGAACCCTTCAGTGGCTTCCCATTTGGCCATTTGAATAAAAGCCAACTTCTTTATTATGGCTAAGCGTGATCCACTCTTGCACTTCACTAAGTAAACAGAAGACTTGTACAACACTACACACCAACTAAACCTAACATACACCTATAGAGCATGCCACCCAATAACAGTAGAATACATAATCTTCTCAAGTGCATGTGGAACATCCTCTGGGATAGACTATATACTAGGCCATAATATATGCCTCAAAACATTGAAAATTATTAAAATCTTACAAAGTATATTCTCTACCACAAGGGAATTAAGTTAAAAATAAATAACAGAGAGAGATTTGGGAAATTCACAAATATGTGGAAATTAAACAATACTCTACTAAATAACCAATGGGTCAAAGAAAAAATAAAAGGGAAATTAGAAAATAAATGAATGAAAGCAAAACCACAACATACCAAAACTTCTTATACATGGCTAAAACAGTGCTTAGAGGGAAATTTATAGCTATAAGAACTATAAAAAAGAAGTAGTATCTCAAATCAATAACCTAACCTTCCCTCTTAAGAAATTAGAACAGAAAAGACATCAAAACATGACAAAAGACTACAGAGAAGAAATAAGGAGCAATGCATTTACAAAACAACCAGAAAACAATTAACAAAATGGCAATAGTAAGTATCCTTACCTATGAATATTACTTTAAGTGTAAATGGATTAAATTCTCCAGTCAAAAGACACAGAATGTCTGAATGGATTAAAAAAAAACAAGATCCAATGATATACTGCCAACAAGAGACTCGCTTTAGCCTTAAAGACACACAGACTGAAAGTGAGGAAAAAAGGCATTTCTATCAATTGGTAACCAAAAAAAAAAAGCAGGGATAAGCTATACTTATATTGGACAAAGCAGTCTTTGAACCAAAAATAGTAAAAAGAGACAGAGAATGTCATTACATAATGATAAAGGAGTCACTCCATCAAGAAGTATAACAGTTGTAAATATTTATGCACCCAACATCAGAGTACCAAAATATATAAATCAAAAAGTAACAGACTTCAAAGTAGAGACAGTAATACAATAATAGCTTGTGATTTTAATACTCTGCTCTCAACAATGGATAGATCATCCACATAGAATTAATAAGGAAACAGCAGATTTGAACAGCACTATAGAACAAATATACCTGACAGACATATACAGAACATTCCATCCAACAACAGCAAAAACACATTCTTCTCAAGTCACATGGAACATTTTCTAAGCAACTAGAACAGAAGAGCAAACTACACCCAAGGCAAACATAGAGAAGTAAATAAATATTAAAGCAGAAATAAATGAAATGGATTATAGAAAAACAATAGAAAATGAATAAAAGTTGGTTCTTTGAAAAGAACAGCAAAACTGACAAACTTATAGTTAGATTGACCAAGAAAAAAAAGGAGACTCAAATTACTAAAATCAGTAATGAAAGAGGGGACATCACTACAGACTTTACAGAAATAAGAAGGTTTTGAAAAGAATGCTATGAGAAACTATATGCCAACAATTAGATAACTTAGATGAAACAGACAAATTCCAAGAAACACACAAACTACCAAAACTGACTCAAAAAGAAATTGAATATTTTAATAAACCAGTAATAGGTAATGAGACTGAGTCAGTAAAAGAGCAAAACAAAACAAACAAACAAAAAACTCCAAACAACAAAAACTCCCAGGACAAGATGGCTTCACTGGTGAACTCTACCACACTTTTAAAGAAGAATTAACACCAATTCTTCTAAAATTCATCCAAAAATAGAAGAGGAAGGAAATTTCCCAACTCATTCTATGGGTTCAGTATTACTCTGATGCCAAAACCAAAGACATCACCACAAGAAAACTCAGACCAGTATTTCTTATGAATATAGGTGCAAAAGTCCTCAACAAAATATTAGCAAATTGAACCATCAATATATATAGAAAAGGATTATACACCACCAAATGGAATTCATTCCAGGATTGGAAGGTTGGTTTAACGTCCCCAAATCAATTAATGTAATACATCAACAGCATAAAGGACAAAAACCATATGATCTTTTCATTAGATACAGAAAAAGCATTTGATAAAATCTAAAGTTCCATGATAAAAACACTCAACAAACTAGAAATAGAAGGGACCTCCTTAACCTAATAAGGGGCATCTATGAAAAACCCACAGCTAACATCAAACTTAATGGTGAAAAACTGAAAGCTTTCCTCCTAAGATCAGGAACAAGACAAATGTCTGTTCTCACCAATTCTTTTCAACATTGTACTGGATGTTTCAGCCAAAGCAGTTAAGCAAGGAAAAGAAGACAAAGGCATACAGATTGGAAAAGAAGTAAAAATATTTATTTGCAGAGGACATAATATTGTATATAGAAAATATTAATAAACCCAATAAGAAATTATTAGAATTAATCAATTCAGCTAGGTTGTAGGATACAAGATCAATATGCAAAAATTAGTTGTGTTTCTATACAGTGCACAATTCAAAAACTGAAATTGAATAAACAGTAACATCTATAATAAAATACTTAGGAATAAATTTAATAAAAGAAGTACAAAATTGTACTCTGGAAATTACAAAACACTGTTGAAAGAAATTAAAGAAGACTTTAATAAATGTAAGGAAATCCCATGTTCATGGATTGTCTTAATATTAAGATGTGAATAGTCCTCAGATTGATCTACATTTAATGCAGTTCCTATCAAAATCCCAGCTGGCTGCTTTGCAGAAATTGACAAGATAACCCTGAAATTAATATGGAAATGCAAGGCTCCCAGAAGAGCTGGACCAATCTTGAAAGAGAAGAATAAATTTAGAGGAATCACACTTCCCAGTTTCAAAATTTATTACAAAGTTACAGTAATCAAGACACTGTGGTACTGGCACAAGGAGAGACATACAGATCAATGGAATAGAATTGAGGGCACAGAAATAAACAATTATATTTATTTTTTCTTGATTTTGGACAAGGGTACTAAGACCTTCAACATGAAAGGAGGAGGTCTTTTCAACATAAGTTGCTGAGACAACCAGATATGCACATGCAAAAGAATAAATTTGAACCCCTACTTCACACTATATACAAAAATTAACTCAAAATGGATCAAAGACTGAAATATAAGTGCTAAACCTATGGAACTCTTAAAAGGAAACATAGGTGAAAATCTTCATGACCTTATATTTGGCAATAGTTCCTTAGATATAATATCCAAAGTATAAGCAACCAAAAAAATGATAAATTAGACACATCAAAATTAAAAACTTTTCCATCTAAGGGCAACATCAAGAAAGAGAAAAGACAACCCACAGACCAGAAGAAAACATTTGAAAAATGATAGGTCTGAAAAGGGACTATTATTAAGAATATATAAAGAATTCTTATAACTCAGTAACAGGGAGACAACTCAATTTAAAAATGGGCAAAGGATTTGAATAAACATTTCTCAAAAAAAATACAAATGGTCAATGAGCAAATGAAAAGATGTGCAACATTGTTAGTCATTAAAGAAATGAAAATCAAGACTATAATGATATATCACTTCATACCCACTAGGGTAACTATAATAGTAATGTTTTAAAAGATAAAAACAAGTGTTGGCAAGGATGTGAACAAATTGGAACCCTTAACACCTCAGGTAGGATTATAAACTGATGCATCCTGTTTGGAAGATTCCTGGCAATTCCTTGAAAAGTTAAACATGGAGTTACCATAAGTCAACAATCCCACCACTAGGTATGTATGCAAGAAAAATGAAAATATACATCCACACAAAAACTTGTACAGAAATGTTGGTTGCAGTATGATTCATGAAAGTCAAAAAGTAGAAACAATTTAAGTGTCAATCCACTGATGAATGGATAAACAAAATGTAGAATATCTATAAAGTGGAATATTATTCAGCCATAAAACAGAATGAAGTGCTGATAAATGCTATGACATGGAAGACACTTGAAAACATTATGCTAAGTGAAATAAGGCAGATACAAAAGGACAAATATTGTATGATTCCATGTATAAGAAATGTCCAAAATAGGTAAATCAATAGAAAGAGAAAGTAGATTATTGGTTTCCAGGGTCTGGGGGAGTAGGAGGGAATGAAGAGTGACTGCCAATGGACTTGGGGTATCTTTAGGCATGATAAAAGTGTTCCAAAATTGATTTTCTTGATGGTTGTACAACTCCATGAATATACTTAAAACCATTTAATTGTAAAATTTAAATGAGTGGATTGTATGCTTGGTGAATTACATGTCAATAAAAGGAAGAAAGAAACAAACAGCTATCTGAGAGAACCACAAAGCAGGGTATAGCATGGGAAATTTCAAGCCCCATAGAAAAGACGTATGACACCGTGATACATATGCAGTAGAAATGGCAGCATGGGGAGTTTGGTCAGAGAGAGGCATGTCAAGTGGCATGGAAGAGATCCAGAATTCCTTGTGGGGTCCTATGGAGAATGCAGAAAGCAGCTGAGAATTAAGAAGCTGCATACCTGCCAGGCAGTTGCTCTGGTCTGAGGTAAACAGTCTCAAAGTCAGGGGCTAGATGGAGGATATGACTGAAGTTCAGAGGGTTAGTGAACCACTAAGAGCTGACATAGAAATTGTGGACAGTAAGTAAAGAGAAACGACTGAGCTACCTGACACAATCATTGTGCATCACCCAGGCTGAGAGAATAAGCTGTAAATTATGGACATTTAAGCATTGGATAGAGCGAGGCAAAATGAGTTACACTTCAACCAGGATCCAGCAGAGATTACGGGGCTCAGATTTCCCCCTCCTCATTGCCATGAATGAGTCTGAACTTTGTGCAAATTGAATATTTGCACAAAACGGACTTTTAGTACAGAACACATTTTTATAGTTTAATTGACAAATCCTCCCCTTGCCTAGTCTGTGCCATCAGGCAACTAGAATAGGTTCTCCAGAACACAATGATATTACTTACAGAAAAATAACCATAGTTGACCCATGAACAACACAGGTTTAAACTGGGTGGGTCCACTTAAACACAGATTTTCTTTCAATAAATATATTGGAATTTTTTTGGAGATGTGCAACAATTTGAATAAACATTTTCTTTTCTCTAGCTTAATTTGTTGAAAGAATATAGTATGTAATCTATATAACATACAAAATGTGTTGATCAACTGCTTATATTATTGGTAAGGCTTTCAGTCAACAGTAACGTTTTTGGGGAGTCAAAAGTTATATGTGGATTTTTGACTGCACAGGGGTCCCTGCCCCTAAACCCTGTATTGTTCAAGAGTCAACTGTATTTGTTTATAATTAAATTTGGAGGCAGGACACAGTTATAGTATATACATTTTCATGCCCCATTATATGCATAGAGGATAGTAGATGAAGACTTTAAAGAGAGAAAAGAGAAAAACAGCCAAGATCTCGAAAGTAAACAACTTCATGTTTTAGTTTTGCATGACTCCTCTACTCCCCATTAATGCTCTTTGTCATCATTTCTTCCCCAGAAAGCTTTCCTTTCCAATTCACAACTACCTAGCTTCATTAATTCTTCCACATTTAGTATAGCTATTAGCCTATTGAAGTCTCATTAAGGATTTTATGTAACTTTGTCTAAAGGGAACAGTAGCAGAGCACCATTCAGTTAGTTTGTACTCCAGCCGACAATAGAAGATATAAACGAAACAACCAGAGAACAGTCCAAAGTACTCTGGCTCATTAATGTGTTCACTAGATAAAGAAAGGATTCAGGAGGGGAGGATCTGTTTTGTAATTGAGAAAACTAAAGCTGATTTATCAATTTCAATTGAAAAGTAGGTAAAGAATGTCAGCATTTATTCATGTATTCATGCAAATATAAAAAGGAACCAATCATCACCTCCACTACCACAACCATGTGTTGTATGTGTACAAGGTTAGATCAGAGTTGTAGCTAATAATATTACATTCTGCAGTTGTTCAAGGATGACAGTTGAGAAAGTTTGATGACAAAGGATAAAAATAACACTTGTTTGGGTATAAATGGAAGTTTTTTTCATTGAACTATGTGAATGTTCCTCATCTCACCCACACCCCCAGGAACCTAAGAAAATAATTCCACAATATTAACAAGTGTTCACTATCTCATCAAATTATAATTTTTATTTTTTTCTGAAGTGAAAAATAACTATTGTAAAGAAGAGAATAAATTGAGGTGATGATAAAATGATCAGTAACCACTGGGTCTAGTTCACTTTCCAGTTTCACCACATAGTAAATAATGTGCATAACTTTTGTTCAAGGGGCTTTTCACAGTTGTATAGCAGAGCACTTGACAAGAGTTGGTTAGTAATAACAATTTAAAGGCAGATGCAGAAGCAGAAATGCTTACAGTTTGAATGTGCTTTGTTGACAAAGAGACTATGGCCTATTTACTTTTTTTATTTAAAAGAAATGGGGAATCTTTAGCTACCAGCTTGACAGTCAGTTACAAAAAGCAGAAGGCACCTTAACGTTTCCTCTGGGGGGTATTGCCACTGCAGTCCAGTATCGGCAGTGGTTAGAAACATATGTGCTGTATTATAGTTTCCTTCACACTGCAAGTCAAGAGAATCCTGAGCAAGGTCAGTTTTCCCATCCAGTGTGCACTTGGCTTAGATGTAACAAAAACCAAAACCAAAACCATGTTCACAGAATTTGATATGTGGCTTCATTTATGTTTGAATGAAATTTGTTTATTTCTATGCTGGTGAGTGCAAGAAAACAAGGCCAGGAGAGGCATTTCCTCGAAGGCCAAAGGAGGCATTACTACTACCACCACCACTACTTGCCACGGGATTTGCAAAGTATCTTGAGGCACAAGGTTAGTATGGGAGATGAGCCAGGCTCAGGAGTTAACACAGATAAAAAGTTTAGTGTATTTTTTCCCCCTTTTAGCCAGCCAATACAACAAAGTACTTCAGATAGTAACTGAATATATTGGTCAGATAATGACATATTTTCTGCAATGATCATGTTTGAGTTTGTGTATTTCCTTTATGCTTGTGATTTTGGAATTGGAATTTAAAATCCTTGGGGGAAAAGCTATTTTTGTAATTCAGCTGGGATGTAGTTGTCTTAGGGTTTCCCATTGCATCAGTCCCTTAGCCTGGTATGATAGCCATAATTGTGCTTTGTCTTTCAGATAAAATGCAGAACTAAGACTATTAGTGTTTATTAAAGATTCCTTGTCATTTTCACAGGAGTGGGTGCGTTAGGCTCTCGTCTCCTGGCCAAATTCTAAATTGGGAGATTACATTCTGCTTTCCTAAATTCCCCTAGCAGAAGCAGCCATCCATGGTATCCTACTTTGCTTCCTTAGCTAAACTGTTGTGTGATTTCATTGAATGGCACCGGCTTTCTACTGTAGAAGTGTTCACTTCTTAGTGGAGCAGTAAATAAATCGGTACCTGTTGTCTGATATTGTATTTGACCCACTTTCAACCACATTAAAAAGTAGGCTCTGATAGTTAAGGGTAAAGTTCAAAACAAAACACCCTAACAATTGTAGTGGGGCATTTTTTCAGAAGACAATCTCCTTTTTCTTCTACAATATAGACAAAAAATTAATGCAATTTTTCCCTCTACTAGTGGTTGACAGTGAATTGTTATTTGCCTTAAACAGGAGGATAGTTCTAGCAGTGATGGTGAGGTTTGAGAGGATGGGATCACATATTACAAACCAGTTAACTCATCTCTTTTTTCTTTACATTGCATCTAACCATTTTAGACAGTTGATCTATCTATTTTATAAAATTTCTTTTTTAGGGAGATTCTCCATCTTTCCTTGGTAACATATGTTAGTGTTTCTCAATCTTTCCATAAAAATCAAGTTTTTATTTTTGTTTAATCTCCATTCCACCTGCTCTAGTTTAATGTCACCATCTTTTATCCAGCACTAACCTTGCTATCACATTGTGGTATTGAGAGGCAGCAGAGCCCAGTAGCATGGTTTTGGGAATCAGAGATGCCTGCATTCAGATCCTGGCCTTGTCACTTTCTAGGTGTGTGATGTTGAGCAAGTTACTTGTCAGGTTCAATTTCCTCAGCTGTAAATGAGCAATCTCAGAAGGTTACTGTGAAGATCAAGTGAGATAATGTATTATTTTAAAGGGTTATGGGGTAAGAGGAGGCATGGTACTTAGCACCCAAAAAGTGCTCACTAAACAGCAGCAATTTTTCTGATTATGTACACAGATCTGACTCAGTTCGTAAACTCTGAGAGTGGGAGGCACACTTCTTGGATTTCAACATATCTACAGTGTTGTGCACATAGTGTTTTGCACACAGTATGGCGTAGAGGCTCAATATTTATTGGATGAATAAACTTTCTTTTTCCTGAATGGAATGAACAGCCCTCAGAGTCGAGTTATCTGCAACGTCCCACACGTTTAGCTCAAAAGTGACAAAATCTATCAATCTCTGATGTCTCCAAATATGCAGATACCTGCCTTTGTTTGGATGTTTTGGTATGGAGTAGACACAAAGCAAAGAACTTACTGTTTCTATCAGGTTCATTTCTATGACTTTTAATATTTGATTATTGTCTTAGGTGCCCAGAATGGGATGACTCAACCATACACCTCCTCATCCATCCAAGCATTCTTTGATTGAGAAATTTTTTAGATGAATACTAAGAACTATCTAATTATATACCTGAACAAAATCTTTCAACTTATGATTAAGTATACTACCTGCCCTATTTACCTGGAAGATCTCTGCTGACTGCAGATGTATTTCTAATTGCTTTGTTCCCAAGCCACACACACACACACACACAAAACCAGAAACAAACAAAACCCAATAACCCACCGCCACAAGTTTCAGAGCACAGTTTACGTCTTTGAATCGTGAGCTGTTAATTAGACTTTATTTTTTGCTTTTAAACATTTTCACGGGGCTAGGAAAGTTGGGGGAACAAAGAGAGGATATATAGATGCAATCGGGCGTGAATATTTGTCAATAACGAAGAGTATTGCTCTTTTACCATAATCTTGGAAAACCCCTGATGCGCGCTTAGCTTGGTATTAAGCCACCGCAGTGTGGCCATTTCCCTGACTGCTTTGTACATACTCTGTAGGGGCGGTCTCAGGTGTGGAGCTCCGAGCACCTGCTTACTCAACTCTGGCAGTTGAGAAACTAGCGTATTTGAGGCCGGTGGCTCAGGTTCCACGTAACTCGGCTCAAGCTTAAGTGTCACTAACACTATGTACAGTGCCGGTCATCGAGCTGTGGTTTGGGACTTGGATTCTTACTTTAGACTTTCTTCCTTTTCTCCCTGGCTCCCCCACTGGTTTCCTTTCCCTCTTTCCTCGCCTGGCGTGCACACCTCCTCCCAAGGCTCTCACTCTCGGCTTTCCAGTTTTCATTTCCTTCCCTTTCCTTTCTACTGGGCTTCCCGTCTTTTATCCTCCGCGGGCCCCAGGGCTGGAGGCTGTCACGCGGAGGAGGCGCGAGGCTGGCGGGACAGGCACGACAGGCGCGAGGTGCCCCGCCGCAAAAGCGCACGGCGCGCGCCGAGGCGGGGGCGCGCGCAGGGCAGCCGCGTGACTGGGCAGCCGGGCTGGGGAGCGGCGCGCGCGTGGCGCGCCCCCGGCGGCCGGGGCCGCAGCGTGCTCGCCCCCGCCGCCAGCTCGCCTCACTTATGGGTCGGAAGCGCTGCGTGGGGGAGACCGGTCCAAGATGGCGGCGGGTTGCTGCGGGGTGAAGAAGCAGAAACTGTCCAGTTCGCCCCCCTCTGGCTCGGGTGGCGGTGGTGGCGCCTCCTCCTCCTCCCACTGTAGCGGAGAGAGCCAGTGCCGAGCTGGGGAGCTCGGACTAGGAGGCGCCGGTACGCGACTCAACGGGCTGGGAGGTCACATCGGAGGAGGTAGCGGCTGTACCCTGCCTGCCCCCCAGGGCTGCAGCGGCGGCGACGGGGGGATTTCCCTGTCACCACCTCCAAGCTGCGGAGTGGGGACCCTACTTTCTACCCCGGCCGCCGCCACCTCTTCCTCGCCCTCCTTGTCGTCTGCCGCCTCGTCCTCATCGCCTGGCTCCCGGAAGATGGTGGTGTCAGCGGAGATGTGCTGCTTTTGCTTCGATGTGCTCTACTGTCACCTGTACGGATACCAGCAGCCCCGGACCCCCCGGTTCACCAACGAGCCCTAGTGAGTACCCTGCCCTCCGCCGCCCTCTCCCTTGCGCTCGGGATGGGACTCAGAGTTGAGGGAAAGTGCGAGTCCGCCTCCCCGCCGGCGGCTGCCTCTGCCCCTCTTGCTGCCACGGTCCCCCGAAGCCACTCGACCCAAGTAAGAGCACCCCGCGCTTTCTGGCCTCCGAGGCAAGCACCCCACTCTTAGAGCAGGGGGCTGCTGCAAGATATGGCTCACTGGCTGCCAGAGGTGTTCGCTTTCTCTTTGCGGTAACTTCGAGGAGTTTTGACCCTGTCCTCCTCTGCTTCGCCACCCCGCCTCCCCACCGCCCCGGTTTTGGAGATCTGGATTGTTCAAGGTGTTGAACTCTCCCCATTTTGGCTACCATTACCCGGTGTGAAAGCCCCGCCAGTATTCCCGCCCCGTGTACCTTGCACGTGGAGAGTTACTGTCCCATTGCAGGGTGAAAAACAGCAACTATCTAACTTCTCTTCTGCTAGCGATGGGACTTACGTCGGGAGTTTATGAGGTTACCCATCTTTTCCTTGAGTTTCCCAGTGTCCTGGGGAAGGAGATTTCTTTTTAAAACATTTTCCCTTACTACCTATTTTTATCCGAACATACCCATTAAAATGTGTTTCTAGTGAAGTGCACCGCCAGCTCTCATTTGAAGAGTGAGTGAGACCTTTTTTTTTTTCATTCCACCGGCTGGGTAGTAGCTCATTCAGAGAGAGCTGTCCCCATAGAGCCACTGTCAGTTTGTACATTAAGCGTGCATTCGCTGTTCTGTTGATTTCACTTTTAAGAAATCTGTTAGGCTTGACGACTTGAGAAATAGTTAGGCAATCCCAACAGTAAGTGTGTAGGAATTTTTATGGTTTCCTTTGGTTTTGTACTTTTATTTTACCCTTTAAGTGTGTTGTTGAAATTGTTTAAAATAGCACTGTTACAGCTAAAAGCCAGGTTAATTCTAATCCCTGCCCATTTGGATGTGTGGGAGATGGGACATACGTTTTTTTTTTTTAATGTGTAAACTGAGTGTAAACTGACTTTCTGAGTTAAATGCTAGACAGAAGGTAAAGCCCAAGGAAGTGCAGAATGACAAAGAGGGTGATTGTTTTTTTATTATGAGTACTTAGAAGCAAGGAGAAAAACAATAGAGAAAAATTTCAGTGAAACTTACACTGAAAAGCATCAACCCTTTTTCTAGCTAAAACAAGTGCCCCTTGTCCCCATATCATAAATACCTGAATTGATGTTCTTTTTAAACTGCTTCTTTTCATTTTGTGAGATTAGGGGATTAGACTACTGCTGGATAAATATAAACATTTCTGCCTAGACTAAAAATATTAAACTAATATGTAAAGTGGAAGTTGCAATAAAGTGTCCTGGAAATCGTAAATTTGCACGGTTTGTTTTCTTTGGCATTTTAAGTGTATTTAATTTGTATTTAAGTGTATTTAATTTTGTATTTTTGCCACTCTTCTGTGGCCTATCCATTTTCTTTCAGACTTGATTCCTCTTTGGTCAATGGTTCATAAGACAATGGTTCATAAGAAATGCATGAAAGAGCATCCAGACTGACACCTTGTCAGATAAATTAAATATCTTTATAAATTTCATAGTTTTAGTTCCAGGAGCTTAAATCCTAAACCCACACACCTTTACTTAGCCAATTTGCTTTTTTTTTTTTTTCGGTTAAGTAAAATTAATTTTAAAAGACTGTCGTGTAAAAATCTATGAAATATTTATTAGCTTGAATCACTTATTTGTGACTCTTCTGCCTTCTCTCGGATGTCTATGATGTACTAAAGCCAGTCCTGGGAGGATACATAGGTTGGCTGTCCAAAATCACAGGACTGCAAAAATTCACTCCTGTTTAGTTACATGAGTTTGGCAAAGGCTATTTTACTCTTCATGCTTCATTACTCCAAAGCATATGAGAACACACTTTCAGGAGGTGCTATTTTCACACATTTTAAAGTGAGTTTGAGTTAACTGAATGACTATAACATGAATTTTAAAAGGAAAGTGAGCTTGACCATTTCATACAGAAAGTGCTTTTGAAAATGTTATTCAACAGTGGCTGCTTTGCATATGCATTTAGGTATTGCTTCTCTTCTAATACCCCACCCACTGGGTTTCTTTTTCATGGAATTAAAGTAAAGACACACTTTGACCGCTGCGGATATGTTGAAACGTTGGTGGAAGAATAATAACTATTACCATTAATCAGGCCTTGAATGTGGCATGTAGTCTACAAAACAACTAGTTTAGAAGAAAGACTGAACATGGCCAAGGGGAGAATGAAAGTTCACTTAAGTGGAAAGAAGAGTGCATCTTATTGTCATTTATTTCCTGTCATTTGTCAGGTGTACTGTGGAAAATTCAGGAAAATTCTTTACAAGCAGTGTTTGGCTATGGGAGTGAAACAACTGTAATCACTTGACAGCACCGCACATTGCCTTTCTGTTTTCCATATTTAATAACATTGTGTGCTTCCTAGTGTGGCTTTGTGCGGAGGGCCATAAGACATAAATAGATGGCTTTTTTTAAAACTCAGTTATTAGTATTGTGTCATGAGGAGCAGCGTTTCAGGTCCTGTACTCTGTCCACGAGAAGATGTGTTTTCGACCATTTCAGATTCTCATGTGGAAAACACACTGTTTCATCCCTTTCCAGGACCTTTCTGGCCAAACGTAATGGCGCAATCTGCCTTTTATAGGCTTAGAAGTTCTAGATTCATCAGCTACCCTTGCACTCTTAGAGGTTATTAGAAATTTCCAGTGATATTTCCGTTGCAGATTTGGTGAGAGAGGGTGTCAATATATCAGCAGGCTGTAGGAATACAAATTCTTCGCTGTCGCTGTTCCTTGGAGTACCTGCCTCACTGCAGAAATTAGCAGGAGCTAGAGCCTGGGAGGATGGTGGAAACTTGTTTAATGGAACACAGATAACCTTTGTGTTAAAAGTTAGGAATGCATTACTAAATAAATCCTCAGTCTGAATTATACAGGCACATTCGCCCACAGAAATAAGGCTCAAGATACGATAAAAACATGAATTTAGGTGTATTTTACTATTCAAAGTCAGCACTCTTGGATTTATGTGCGGGAACCCAGATAGCATGTTATAGGAAACCATTTGTAGTACAAAGGGCTCCACTGTGCCAGGTGTTGAGCCAGTTAGACTCCAGAGCAGTCGTTCTCAACCTTGGCTGCACATTTGAATCAGTGGGGACTTATTAAAAATATGGATGCCTGGGTCCTAACCCCAGAGATGCTGATTTAATTGGTCTTGGATGGGGCCTGGGCATCAGGATTGTTAAAAGCTCCCCAGGTGATTTTAATGTGCAGCTGAGGCAGCATACCACTGGTTGTATTCAACGAGGCCTTTCTCCTGAGATTCAGATTAATTTGGTCTGGGGTGGTGCCTAGGAACTTGTATTTTATGAGCATCCTGGGTAATTTTGGTAAACAACCGGTTTGGGAAACACTTGCAGTGTGATCTGCAGAAGACATCACCTGGGAACCTGTTTGAAATGTAGGTTCTCAGGCCCCACCTCAGACCTGCTGAATTAGAATCTGCATTTTAACAAGCTCCCCAGGTGATTCTTCTGCACATTAAACTTTGAGGAGGAATGGTACTCTAACTTTAGAGTACATCATAATCTCCTGTAGTGCTTGTTAAAATACAAATTGCTGGGCCTCCTTCCCAGAGGTTCTGATTCAGTCAGTCTGGGGTGGGGCTATGAATTTGCATTTCTAACAAGTGCCCTGGTGATCCTGCTGCTATAGTTCCCAGGACCACACGTTGAGACCCACTGAGTTAGAGTAGTAAGGCCCTGAATAAAGTACTTGGGCGACCGACTGTTAAGGGAATGGCAGTTTTCACTGCCAGTTTCCAGTAGAAAACTTCCCGCTTCCATGTCACTATCTTTTATCATGTGCTTTCTAAGTGCAAAGAGACTGAATGCTGCCAAGATCATAATAAGAGTCCGAGGTTCTTGGGATGGTTTCAGTGTGAGATGGCGGGGAGGGATGACTCTTGGCAACCTGTGGTTTGATTTTAGATTTTTTTTTCAGAAATTGTTAAATGTGAGCGGCATGTTTTAGAAGTTAGAAATAGCACAAATATGATATCTTAAAGTGAGTTATATTGATTTTAACAAGTTAAGCCCCCTTCTGTTCCCATAAAAAATGTTTTGATAATTAGCTCACTAAATAACGTGTTGTGATACAATTTTAAAAGCTTTCACTTACACTTAGGCTTGCTGGATTGCATTTTAAGAATTTCCCTCATTAACAAAGAACTATAAAAGGATCCTGCTAAGGCGCTGGGATTGCTCAGTCTTATATCTCTAATGCTGTGTTGCATGTCACGTCCCATGAACTTTTTATTTTAATCTTCTTAACCATCTTTGAAGTTAATGCAGTACTGCATTTTGTATAGACTGTGGCACACAAAAAATACTTTACTGTTAAACATCAGTAACTGTGGTTTTCCATTGCAGTAACTACAATGTGTTTATTTTTTTTTTTAAATCCACTCTTGGACGTGCAGATTTTGAGAGACTCCGATCAGGTGTTTGACTCTTTCTTGTCACAGTTGTCAAGTTACTGTTTTTCTGCAAGCTTGGGAATAATTGGGTTGTTTTAGGGAGGTGAGGTAAGCTCTTGGTTTCAGCAGAACAATAACAATCCTATTGCATGTTAGTAAAAAAGATGACTTGATATTGCAGCTCAGGTCAAAGTGGTATTATAACAGCATTTTAAACACAAATTTTTATATTTCTATTACATCTTCTCTGATGAAGGCTGACCAGAATACCCAGAAGGTGTATCTGTCTACTGCATGTGATGGTACTAGGCCATTACAGATTTCCTTATCCGCGCTAGCATAATGGTCATAATGTATAGATTTTCTTTAAAAAAAAATTTGTCTGAAAAATTGTTGAGCATTTTTGAAGGTATGATATGGGTGTGTTTCCACAGTGTCAATTTCCACTGGAAGGCAATCTGGTGTCCTATCTTACAGATAGAAAAGAAAGCAGGCATGCCTCCAGTTGTCATTTATGCTGTAACAGCCGTCAGCGACTGAAATGGAAGGATATAGAAATATAAATTACAAAATTATTTTTATATCTGTGCATAAAGGTGTATGTAGGGCAAGGTATATTTAGTTAAAAGAAAAACTTAATGCTTATTTTATCTTCTCTCCCATATGGCCAAAGGGAGTGATAATCTAGCTCATAATAGGTCTTGCTTATGAATTGTGTGTGTGCTGCATTCAGGTCCCAGTTAGTGGGTGGCATCCAGGAAGGAATGGCTGCTGGGATCTCTCAGTCCAGTGGGAAGAAAGACCACTACTGAGTGAAAAGTGCTCTGTTAATGCATGCAGGAGTTGTTTTTTTTCGAAGTATGTGTTTCTCAGAATCATGGTAACATTCACATTGTTTCCTTAAAGTGCACACTTCTAAAATTTTTATTTGTGTTAAAACACAGCCTAGTACTGCAATGGATTATAATTTTGAAGTCAGTTGTGCTTCCCATTTATAGAATAGGAATGTGTATGTATTGAAACACTACAACTTGTGCAGTGAGATTAGCCAAAGTTCCCTATTTCAATAGATGTTATTCTGTTCTCTCGATGTCACACATGCTTGCCTGTTTTAAAGCAGCACAATGACCAGGGCTTTTACATTTAAATTTTCTTAAATAGTCTTTTTTTTTTTGGAACTTGTGTAATAATGTCTCTTTTTGCTACTGTTCTGAATCAATTAAGCTAAGAAAGTGAGGACCAGCAGTAATAGCCAGGGACTGCCAAGAATGGACCTTCAGTGTATAAGCTGTCTTTCCACAGTCAGTAATTGGGCAGTTGCTCACAGGACACTGGAGACAGTGTGGGAAGCCAGTGGTTGTGTAGGTGGGAAAAGTAGATTCCCAACAGTAAACTTATTTAGAGTCCAGCTTCTGTAGTTACAGTGTTGCTAAGAGTGAAAACGAGCCACAAGCTTACATAGTAGAAAGAAAAGAGCCCAAAGTAAAAAGTGTGGTGTAATAGTATAGGTGGTTGGGTGGAGCATATTTTATGTTTGGTCCAACTCTAAGTGGCATCTTTTCTATCAAGTGTGGGTGTATTTTCTACAGCTCTTAATGCATCATACTTTCAAACTTGCTCAACCTTAAAAATGTTCATGTTGAATAGCTGAGTGGAAATTAGATGTCACTAGGGAAAAACCTGGGTTTGGGTTTTTTGGTTGGTTTTGTTTGCTTGTTTGTTTTTAGCCTACACATTATGCTGAGCTCCATGGTTGGCAACCAGAGAGAAAGGAGAAATAGTTCTATCCCCAGAGAGTTTATACAGTCTTGTCCATGATATGACACAAATATCAAAGTCACTTAAGTGAGTACAAAGCAATATATATGTAATTGTAGATGAATTAGATATCTGAAAAATATTGTATATAAGCATGGTAACGAAATGGAATAAAGGAGGGTTCAGGAAGAATGCTTTTGGGAGCAGATAACTCTTGAGCCAAGTTTTTAAATAGCAAAGGTTCAGAGAATATTTGTAAAGAGAGTGGTATGACCAGTCAATCTCAAAGTCTTACTTGGTTCTCAAACCGGTTGGTCAGCACCACACACCTTGCCATGGTACCTGGGGATTCCCAGCAGCTGTCTTCAGTCAGCAGTGTGCACGCTCAGCATTCTCCACACCCATCTGGCTCTGGTCTCAAAGATCATAAAACTTCAAGGAAGTTTAAAACAGGCTTTTTGTCTTGGGAACTCTCTGGGAAGGCCAGATAAAAGGTATTGGGTCTAATTATGGTTTCTTATATTAGGAAGATAACCGTATTTGCAAAAGAGTCCTCTAGAATGTAAGATGAATTGGAAAGAGAAGAGTCTCAAGACAGGGGAGACCAGCGAGGCTTAAGGTTATGAGGGCAGTAGGAAAACTGGCATTGGAAAGGTGGGGAGTCTGCCTTGGGGACAGAGTTTGTGGATATAAGAATGTTGCAAAAGCAAGAAGTGGAAGAAGTCATCAGTGTATTCAGGGACTCGCACTCCAGGGCCAGGTTTTGTGTAGGCGTGGAAAGATTGCAGCTCACCTGTTTTTTGGCTTCCATCATTGCTACTTTTCTTGGCTCTGTGCCTAGCTATTCTTGTGCTCAGGAAAAGTTTGTTCAACAGCTCTGTTGAAATGGCTATGAAATTTGATCACAAGTGTAAGAAACCCCCCTCCCCCTTTTCACCTATTCCCAACTGTATCTAATTTGAGAGAAAGAAGACTTGTTGGCTTATAGAATTTGAATCAAGTATAAAGATAGCCAAGATAGCTTTTGGATGAGGACCTGAAATTAGGTGATTGCATGTGAGTAAAGAGGCATTGCAGGAAAAAAATAATCTACCAAAATTCCCATTGCTGGGAGAAGTGAAAGGGAGAAAGGCTTTGAACATAATTCAGAGTTTATAAGCCTGAAGAACCAGGAGGTTGGTGGTGCCACTAAACATAGAGATTGGGAAATGGGAGGAAGCAAATAGTTGGTCGGGTGAAATCAGATTCCTTAATATGTGTATTTCAAGTGTTTGCAGTTATGAAATGTCATTTCTTATTTAATTAGCAGAACCACAGAGCAGCAGCAGCACTCTTGTGATGGCTGGTCAGTCTCTTGGGATCTCTCCAGCCTTCCTTCCTCCTCCCCAATAGTATCTTTGAACTGCT
The DNA here is from genome assembly GCF_040802235.1 of Manis javanica. Lineage (NCBI taxonomy): Eukaryota > Metazoa > Chordata > Mammalia > Pholidota > Manidae > Manis > Manis javanica. Next base: position 101,189,062 of record NC_133174.1, on the reverse strand, counting down.
CAAATGGGTAGAGATCAGTGATAGTTTTCCGCTTTGTATTGCTAGGAAAAATACCTGACAGAATGTAAGTTTATACATTTCCTCAGTCTTCAGCCTTACCAGTTTGTTAAGCAGCCAGTGATGCTTATGATTCCTTATATGTCTATCACAGCACAGCTTTCAGCGAAATAGAGCCTCGTGGAGGACCGTCTCTGGAACTTGGAGTTTCACTCCTTGGATTAATGGAAATTTCTGAAGGACTTGAAGTACTGTTGTAGTAGATTCTAGGTCTTGCTTCCTTAGACTTTAAACAGTAAAGAATGAAGCTAGATCTCTTTTGCAGCTTTGTTCAACAGTGAAGGATAGATGTAATTAGTGGACAGGATAGGCCATATTACTTTATGATCTTTTGCTGTCTTCAGTGGATGGGCAAAATGAAAAGTTCTGCTTGAGTCCAGGCCTACTAATACTAATTTTTTAAATAAGGTCTGTGATAGTCTTGATGATTCTTGCCTTTCCCCTATCTGTTTCATTTCACAGATAATCCACCCTGTGACCCAAAGCCACATGCAGTGCTGGGAGAGCACAGGTGACTGTATTATGCAATATCCTGCCAGAAGATGCTGACCAGCTCTTTAGTGATGGAAAGTAATGAGATTGACTTATCAGCCTATATAGCTTGCCTTTCCATTCCCTATTATTTCTGTAAGCATGTGACACATAGTTCTAGTCACATATCTTATATTGGGATCTTGGATTGCTACAAGGTGATAACACTAGATTCTCTGCTTTGCTTCAAGCATTAGTGGATCTTTGCATCATTCTCATAGGATAGAATCTATGAAAAATTGGTTTTGGTGCTGTCAGCCTAGAGGTCCCACAGCACTCTGTCTGCCTCAAAGAAATGCTCGTGTGCTAGTCACATTAGTGTACTTCCTCTCTGTGATTGTCATTGCTTATGCTGCGGAACAACCACATGGTTAGATATAGGTGATTTGGGATGCAAATAAGTTAGCTGGTAAAACTTGGACCTTAGTACATACCTCATTGTAGTCAGACAGATACCCCAGATACCCTTTGTATGCTGATTTTGAACCACCATGAGATAAGTGTAAAGATGATGGATGATTTGTTACATCTCTCTTTTCTTGATAAGTGGAAGATAGTATTGGTGATTGATTCACTCAAAAAGGAAGTCATGAAGTCTTCTGGCTTTTTTTCCGTGTTAGAGTATTGTTCCCAATACATTTCATGAAGTTCCCCATAATTCAAACAAACAGAAACTCACATGCTTCTTTTGCATTACACACGAAAACTTGCCACTAGCTTGGCCAGGTACTTGATTTTGTGGAATAGTTTTTTGATGTTCGGAGAAGGTTCTGGGTAGTCAGCGGTTAAAAGTTTTTTGTTCAGTTCATGAATCCATCTATCCCACACTCTTGTCAGTTCAAAAAATCCTCACAAGAACAAATGGGAATGATACTGCTTCTATTTCTCTGACACTAATAAGGTGATATGTGATTTGTGGTGTATTTTACTCCACAAACTCCTCTAACATTGCCCTGTTTGGCATGTTGTTTTGCAGAAATCCACTCTTCCACACTGTGAAAGCATTGGCTGTATGGAGAAAGTGAGTGGCAGAGGGCCGAAGGCAAGAGTAGAGGGCAAGTGAGAATCAGGGAGGGAGAAAAATGAGCTTGTAGTCAAGTGAGGTGAACCCTTTTTCAGGGCAGAAAAAGGAGACTGAATGCAGGGTCTGGACTAGGACTGCTCTAAGAGGCATATTTTACATTATACAAACCTAGATGTCCTTCCTTTAGAACCAATGGCAATGGCATACTTGATAAAAAATATATATATATTGTTATCAGAAACAAATGCACACCATGTAGTTTAAATACCAGGAGTCTTGCATATGGATCCCCGAGTATTTCCAAGACACCATGTTGGAAACCACAGTCATATAGTGTCCTCAGAATGAGGCCTCTAGGTAAGCTTGGGAGCTGTGGAACAAGTAGCTTAAGTTTACCTCAAACAGGTAAGTGAAGACACTCTCTGGCCATTATCCATTCTTTTTTTTCTTGACATCTTTGAACATAGTTATAAATCCTCAGGTATTCAGATGTATCTTATTTTTAGGTCTGTGTATTTAGATATTAATAGCCTGTACTTAGATACATGAAGTTTATTTTATATAGCTCACTCAGTTATTTTCTATAACAAAGATTATGGAACAGATAATATTAAAGGATAGAACCAACTATAATTTCTGATTGCAGATGCAGTTATAGCAAGGCATTTTATTGAGCATACTTATCTTTTCTGTTCCCTGTATTTTTAACAGGACCTACTATGGTCTCTTAACAGGACCTACTATGGTTATTCTAATTTGCATATTATATTCTCACAGGTAACTAGAATATCAGCTATTTTTGGTCAATCAGTTCCTCTTTAATCATATATGTATGCTTCTTTTAGCGAATTAATTTATATTGTGGTTAAAAAAACACGAGATCCACCCTCTTAACAAATTTTTGTGTACGGTACTGTTAACTATAAGCACCATGTTTAGTTTGTTTTCAAGATACATAATACTGGCTCTATCTAAAGCAATCAGTTCTTCATAGGAATTTTGGGAATCTTTTAAGAATTAATCTTTGAAACACAGAGATGCACAAAGCCTATTTACAGAACAGCCTAATTTAGACTTTGAGGTATTTCTCTTTCCAAACTTACTTAAAATTATGAATAATCTAGATTACAGGCATTAGAGTCAGAAATAACCATTTGAAAAAATTTCAAGCTAATATTATTTCAGTCAGTTTTGGCCAGGCAGTTATAATTTGCCTTTATCAGTATACTTAAAACCAACTATTTGTGTTTGGGAAGAACTTAATTTTTTAGGCTGTTTGGGAAGAACAGAATTCTCATCCTGTGTTCTTTAGGCTTTTTAATGAATTTACTAATAGTAAAGTAAGGAAATGTCTTTGACTGGTAGAACTTCACCCTTGTTCACCCACTTTTTTTAAAAGGTATCATTGATATACAATCCTATGAATGTTTCTCATGAAAAACAATGTGGCTACTACATTCTCCCATATTATCAAGTCCCCACCCATACCCCATTGCAGTCACCGTCCATCAGTGTAATAAGATGCCACAGATTCACTGTTTGCCTTCTCTGTGCTACACTGCCCCGTGACCCCCCACACCATGTGTACTAAACATAATACCCCTCAATCCCCTTCTCCCTCCCTCCCACCTGCCCTACCCCACCCCTCCCCTTTGGTAACCACTGGTCCCTTCTTGGAGTCTGTGAGTCCCCTGCTGTTTTGTTCCTTCAGTTTTGCTTCATTGTTATACTGCACAAATGAGGGAAAGCGTTTGGCACTTGTCTTTCTCCTCCTGGCTTATTTCACTGAGCATAATATCCCTCCAGCTCCATCCATGTTGTTGCAAATGGTAGGATTTGTTTCTTTCTTATGGCTGAATAGTATTCCATTCTGTATATGTACCACATCTTCTTTATCCATTCATCTACTGATGGACACTTAGATTGCTTCCATATCTTGGCTATTGTAAATAGTGCTGTGATAAGCATAGGGGTGCATATGTCTTTTTGAATCTTAGAGCTTGTATTCTTTGGGTAAATTCCTAGGAGTGGGATTCCCAGGTCAAATGGTATTTCTATTTTCAGTTTTTTGAGGAACCTCCATATTGCTCTCCACAATGGTTGAACTAGCTTACATTCCCACAGCAGTGTAAGAGGGTTCCCCTTTCTCCACATCCTCACCAGCATTTGTTGTTCTTAGTCTTTTTGATGCTGGCCATCCTTACTGGTGTGAGGTGATATCTCATTGTGGTTTTAATTTGCATTTCCCTAATGATTAGTAATATGGAGCATCTTTTGGTGTGTCTATTGGCCATATGAATTTCTTCTTTGGAGAAGTGTCTGTTCATATCCTCTGCCCATTTAAATCGGGTTATTTGCTCTTTGTGTTCATCCACTTTTAAAGGTGGAAGGAGCAAGCATTAAAGTTGAACATTAGTTTTGACAGTTGAACCTTACATTTCTGAGGAAATGTGTTTTGTAGAGAGATGGAAAATAAGAAGATACCTTGTCTAATGGGAGGTTACAAGTGAGACCTGTAAGTCCATATGTGTCTATATGTGTGTGTGTCTATATAAACCACTTTAGTTAAGCACTTCTTGAAATTTTTTCTTATAGTATATACATTTTTTTCCAATGAAGAGCTCACATCTAAATGTGGTAGCAGAGTACTCACTTTGGCAGCACACATACTAAATGTGATAGTGACATCTGTGAAATAATAGATGTGGTCAACTCATGGGTCTTAAAAGTTATTTATTTGCCCTATTGTCTACCACAGCCATTATAAGGTTCTTTATCATTAGCAGAGGTACAGATATTTTTTAATATTATCACTGAATTGTAATGCACTTATGTGGATTTTGGAGCAGTTTCTGACTTCTTCCATTTAGAGATGGCTTTTTAGTTCTAAAGAAGAAAATAGAATTACCACCACAATTATCCTTTTGCTTATAGACATTTAAAAATGAGCATTTGTTCAGGCTTCAAGATTTATTTGCCTGTATTAAGACAGTATGCTTTACATCCAAACCTATCTCTTATCCTAAGCTACTACTGTTCTTCATATTATGGTTAATTCTCAGGTACTATTGCTGTTGTGGGCAGAACACTATGTTAGGCTTCTTTTCGGGTGTAGAGGAGAAGTCTATAAAATGGGCAAAGCCATGCTTCTTGCCCTTAAAAAGCTTGCAGTCATATTGGGGAGACATGATTCATGAAAAAAATAACAAGGTCATATATGATTTAATGGCTGAATGAGTGATGGAGACAATGAAGTCTGTGGGAGTTTAGACAAAGATTAAGTGTAGGCTGGAGAGTTATACAGAAGAGCTTCATGGACAAAGTAGAATTCCGGCTGAGGAGACCTTTCAGATGGATAAAGCATTCCAGACAGGGAAACAACTTAAAGACACACAAGTCAGAAGCATTATACAGTAGTCAGTGAGTACCAATCACAGGTTGATGCAAGTGGGGGAGATGGTAGCAAGAAAGGGGACCCATCAGGAGACTTGCTATAATTCAGGCATTGGGAAATCAAGTTCTGCCAGTTGATAATTTTGAACTATTAATGGCCTGTGAATTGCCTCTTTCTTGGTAAAGTTTCCCTTTTGTCCAGTTAATTATGCCTCAGCAGCTCCTTTAATGTCATGAATGTCATGAAGCCTGGACAAGAGACAGGGAAATAACACAAGCAGGAGTCTGCTGTGTAGACAAAGTGCTTTCATTCATCAATAGACATTCAGTGTAAGTCAGATTAACATTGGTTACATCAGCCTTTGCCTGAGTGCCTTCTATGTTTGGTGTTCTTTTTTTCTTCTAAATTTCAGTATCTCATATATGAAGTTGGGGAAATTGACTAGCTACAAAGATTATGTAATTTAAAAAATTAATTACTATAGAATTAAATGGCTTTAAACCACATTTTCCCCCCCTAAATTAATGAAGAAGTTTTACTCAGATCTTGTAAATGTAACCCACATAAGGTAGGTAATGGGAATGATAATAATTATAGGAGATTGTATACTAATTATTGAATGATGTCATTTATTAAATTAGCTGAAACGTAGATTAGCCTAATCTAATGGGTGTGATTCTTACGGTTCTTAACATGCCCTATTCAAGATGCCACAACTCTAAGACACAAACTATATAAGCAAATTCTTTAAAGGTTTTATAGTATTACTTAGAAACAAAACTCTACTTTTCTGAATTACAATAGAATTGCATATTTTTATTTCATGTTTAATAGCTGTTACCTTTGAAGAAAACACAAAATTCTCAGTCTTTTGTTGATTTATCTTTGATTATATTAAGACCCATATTTAGAACCCAACAGTTCCTTTTCAGTGATTTATTAAAATTTTATTTTATTTTATTAACTCTCTTATTTAATTCTTGAGAATGTTTTGGAATACAAGAAAATTATTGCCCAACTATGAGACCAGTCTCTGACAGGGTCTAGCCACATAAGCATGAACATTGTGCCAGGATACTCAGGAAATAAAAAGCAATACTAGCACAATGTTCATTAACAGTGTTCTCTGTGTAGTCAGTTTATAAGTAAATGAGCTCTCCCTCATGTCATAGCCATGAATTATGAATAATCTAGAATTTGAATTATATATTACTACAATGAGGTGAAGAAACACCAGATGTTAAAAGAAAATAGTGGGGGCAAAATATTTTTGAAACTAAATTTTTGTAAAAGAGATGGGTTTTGATCTATGTTGGTGATCATAGACCCCTTCCAGATAATAGGGTAGAAGACCAAATGGAATCCTTTGGTTCTTAGATCAGACCACACAAAGGTCCCTCATCACTCTCAGTATGCTTACAGTCTTTATCAGTAAAGTTGAATGCCCTCATCAGGGGAAGACTAGGTAGTTTTGTTTATACAAGGTTGAACAGTTTAGATGTCAATTTCATTTTTCACAGGCCTCAAACAATAGGCATGTTAAATAGGCAGTGGCCTCCATAGTGTGGAGCACAATGAAGGAAAAAAAGGCAGTGGTTTTCCGTTTTGGCTGTGGCAAGAGAACAAGCAAACCCCATTTTAAAGTGAGAAAACAGGTGTGGGTCCAAAGGGTCCTGCCTTTCTCCTTCCTGTCGCCATTAGGCTGCTTTAAGAACCTTTGCTATGTTCATTTCAGTTCAGTCTAGAGAAATTCAGGTCAGTTTTTACAGAAGAGGAGCGTTTTAGTCTTGAAGATTTCTTTCATTTTCATGAAGAGTTATAATTTTTCATCATCCCATAATAACCATTCATTAACCCCTTACTAACTTAAATGACTTGCACCAGCCCAGCAGGGCCACTGATGCTTTCCTGTTCTCAGAATTGTTATAGTTATTGGAATACTTCTGACTCCCACTCTCTCCCACCCCAGAATTGAAGTATAGACCTTTCTCTTCCCCTTCCTCAATATGATTTCTCTCTGGAACTTTGTCATTTTTGAGAGCAGCAGTCTTAAATATCTGAAGGCTTGGTAGCAACTGCATTATAGAATTTTTACCACTTAAAGCCTAGCAGTGTTTACTACTATGCATTTTCTAGTAAGTTATTTACTAATCCTGCTAGTCTTCCAATTTGGTGAGGTAGTTAAGTGATGGGGCAGGAGGGTTGTAAATTTATTACTTAACAAGTTTTTTTTCAAACAATGGATTAAACTACCTAAAGAAGTGTATTAACACTGTTTAACTGGACTGATTCTGAATTCAGGGCACTTGTAGATCTCAAAGATTTCTGGAACTTTTTCTAGGGAGATTTTAAAGCATAGAATAGGTGAGATGTTCCATTGTGCTTCTTCCTGTGCCTTACCTGGAAGTGGATATCTTTTTGTCTGTATATATCTGACACCACAAGATCTTTGTGGATTTATTTGATACTATTTGTTACTTGGGGATTGACTTGGCTACATGTTGCTGAGGCAGGAGGGAAGAACAGTATTTGTGGTTATCAAGCACTTATGACACAGGCTTTAATCTTGTACTTATCTTTTACTCTATAATTCCATTCATATAGATGATTGGAGTGCTTGGAAAACTATTTGGTACTATTTACTTACTATTTTTCTACTGCTTTGCTTTAAACTATGGTTCCATATATTTAGATAAAGTGTTTCTTTTTTCCTAATATTTCTACAATCAAGAGTTTTTTATCTAATACCTGATGGATTTCAGGAGGTTGGCAAACCACACTGAATATCCTACATTTGGTGAACAAAAGGAATACCTTTGTTTTTGTGGAAATTCTGGATGTGTCCTCACATTAATATAATTTAGATGAGGAAAAACAGATTTGAAGAAGCCTGACCCAAGGGATTCTAAGTTGTCCTGAAAGCACAAATCATATTTTAGCATGTAATTTTCTTCATAAAATGTTTTATGGCAGACTTGTTTATGTCATAGGTCTGAGTCAAAGCTATATTCAACACACTAGTCTTTAACTTATCCAAAATTAGTATCTTCTGGCTAAGAACCAACACTGCTTTATGATTCTTAAACCATTTCATTATATTAATCACTAGCAGTAGAAATTGGCTTTATTTGAGGGGCCATTGTTTTCAAAAACAAAAATTTTTAATCGCTTCCTAAGTTATTGCATAGTTTACAGTGCAAAGAAAACATCCAAACATAGATGATAGGATAGACTTACAAGTTTAGCAACTCATTCACACAGATTTGCCTTAAAGTACACAAGATTCAAATTCTTAAAATTGCTGTCAATGCAAAATGAAATATTATTTAATCAAGTACTTTAATGGCTGCTCATACATTCATGAAATTGCAGCTCTTAAGTTCATTAATTCTAAAGATACATAGTAGTGAAAACTTACTGTGTTATATACCTTTAATGTATGCCCATGCTGGTTTTTAAGAATATGTATGGAATAGAACAGTGAAACTGAAATGAATGATAGCATCACAAATATCACTGAGACTATTATTGTTGATTTGTGTGAGTGATTTCCTCTATATTAAGGATCTGCTCAAATTAAATTGGTTTCTCAGAGAAGATCTTAATGACTTTGTACTTTCTTATAGTGTTTTGACTTTAAGTCAGTAATCTCAACATTTTTCTTCCTGCAACATGACTCTATGCTCTGCAGCATGACCCCAAACCCAGAGTCTCATGTACAATTCCCAGGTGCTACTTTAAGAGGAGTAGGGCAGTTTTCTGGAAAGCGTCATGTGTTTGTTCTCATTCTGCCCCCACCCCCTGCCATAAACACACAAAGGTATAAGCAGGTTGTTTTCATATCATACCTGAAACTAAACTCATTCAGGGCTCCCAGAACTCACCAAATAAAGAACTACTTATAATGTGTTTGATATCTCCTAATTTAGTATTAGGATAATGCTACCATTGTTGTCAAACTTTTTCATAAGCTGTGATTTGGTTTGACAATATTATAATGAAAAATCAGTTGTCTGTGATAAAATAGTAAATGTTCTATTAGAGCATCTAATAGAACCCATGTTCTATTAACATGAGTTTTTTAAATGTTTATGATTCTTTATAAAAGTTAAGACTTGGAGCTTATAATTGCCAACCTCCTCTTTTCATCTGGGAAATACATTAAGACCTTTTCTTAGTAACCTTTCATTTGTTATGACTCTAGTCATTGAACTAGATGCTATGCTTTCAGTCCCACCATGACTAGGATAAATAATAGTCTCTCATGTTCTTTTATTTAACATTATGTGAATCTTTAAAAAGAAACAATATTTCTAAAATATGTGGTAACCAAATGTTGTTAACAAATACATTTTCTTGTCTGTTATCAAAAAACATTTATTTCCTTGTAGTCACCAAAGATAAAATGTAATGTAGATCTAGGTTGATCATATTTCTTTCTTCTAATTTTATAGATGTTCATGAATACACTGACCTAGCGATTTATGTGTAGATATCACCAGGGGTCCCACGTATTTTGCTGGGCAATTTTAAGAGCTGAAGGTTACAGTCTTTGTAGAAGACACTAGTTCCAGGATGATTTTCAAACTCAAGTAAAGAGGGGATTTCCAGAATATTGGAGTAATGACCTCAGTAAATCTGTTCCTCTATAAAAGCAATATGAACATTGGTAAATAATTTCAAAATCAACATTTTCAGAATTATGGAAAGTAACCAAGGCTTCCAACAACCTGAGGAGCATTTATTCATTAAAAACAGCTGCTTTTTGGTAAGAACAGTGAGCTTTGTTGTGCTCTAACTTCCCCTAATCCTATCTCCTTTTCATCATTTCCACAAGGAAACAAGCAACCACATTAACTATAAAAACCATCAACTGCTGGAAGGGTTAAGCCCCCCCAAATATCCCTGTCCCCCAAAATTGTCACTATTTGACCTGTCTGGCAACTACCTGCCAGACATTTACCTACCCAGCTGTATTCACAAGGTTTGTCTTTATTTGACCTGATTCATCCTTGCCCAGTGGAAAAGCCTTATCCTAATGGTATTTATTGAACATAATCAGGGGCAACTGTTTAACATTGCATCTGCCTGGAGTAGTGATAACAGGAGAGACAAAAAAGAGGCTGACCAAAACATTAAAAGGAGGATCTGAGGATATAATAGTGGGCTTCAAAAAGCTCCAAGATACTACTGTGTATGTAGAAGGCCATACACATGTGCAGGACTTTGTGCATGCCTAGGAAGGAACTGTAGAAGCCCAATTTGCTCACCTCTGGCTGATCTTGGGAACCTGCAGAGCAGGAAATGAAGGCTAAGGCAGAGTCACAAACTGTCAAAGCATTGAAGGCATGCATCAACACACACACACACAGAGGGTCCTTTGGCAAAGGACAAAAGCTCTTTTGAGTCAAAACATTGTAGAAAATCTCCATCCAATCATTAGCTAACCCCTAAGCTAATTGGGCAGAGTCTTCAAGTGGCTGTATATGACAGGAAATACAAAGTTTACAAAATTAGTACAGGAAAGTCACTAAACAAACAGCAACAACCACAAACCTTGGGGAAGGATCTCTGATTTCCAAACTTGCTACTTTATATTATTTTAAATGTCTACTTTTCAACAAAAAAATTAAAGTACAATCAAAGAAATGGGGAAGTATGGCACATACACAGGGAAATAAGCAGTCAATAGAAACTGTCTCTGGGGAAACCCAGATGTGCCAACTAGAGAAAACTTTAAATGGGCTATTACAAACATTTTCTAAGGAAATCATGTCTAAATAATTAAAGAAAAGTATATAAAAGTCTCACCAAATAGAGAATATCAATAAAGAGGTAGAAGTTATCTTAAAAACAACCAAATGGAAAATCTGGAGTAGAAAATATCAGTAACTGAAATGAAAAAGTTATTAAAGTTGTTCAACAGCAGATATGGGGGGGCAGAAAAGATTTAGCAAACAGCAATAGGTTGAGATTATGCTATGTGAACAACAAAAAGAAAAAAGAATGAATAAAAATGAGCAGAGCCTAAGAGACCTGTAGGTCACCTTCAAGTGTACCAATGTACATACAATAGGAATCCCAGAAGGAGAAGGGGGTAGCAGAAATAATAGTGAAGAAATAATGACTGAAAACTTCCCAAATTTGATAAAAGCATTAATCTACAACATCTAAGAAACTTAATAAACTTTGGATAAACTCAGAAGGATCCACATTTAGCACATGGCAGCCAAATTGTTGAGAAACAAACACAAAAAGAATCTTGAAAGCAAGAGAAGGGACTCATCACAGACAAGGGATTGTCAATAAGATTAGTAGCAGATTTCACATCAGAAATCATGGAAGCCAGAGGACAGTGGGAGGAAATACTCAAAGTGCTGAAAGAAATGGATTGTCAACCAAGAATCCTATATCTAGTAAAACTATCCTTCATAAATGAATGAGAAATAAGACATTCCCAGGTAAACAGAAACTGAGAGAGCATGTTGCTAAAGATCTGCTCTATAAGAAATACTAAAGAGAGTCCTTGAAACTGAAATAAAAGGACATAGGCAATAACTTGAATGCACACAAAGAAAGAAAGAGCACTGTTAAAGGTAACTGCATAGATAAATATAAAAGGGAATGTAAATTATCTTTGAAAACTTTTATCTGATTTAAAAAAGCTTCATAAAGCAATAATTATAAAACTGTTGATGGCCTTATCATGTAAAAAGATAATTTGAATGACAATAATAGCTTAAAGGCAGTGGGGAGGGAACAGAGCTATAGTGGAACAAAGATATTGTATATTATTTAATTGGTTGGTGTTAGTCTGAATTAGATTTTTAAAAGTTATTATCTTAATTCTTAATTGCAATTCCCAGGGCAGCCATTAATAAAATGACTCAAACTAAAGTAAAGAACAGGTAGTTAACTTTAGAAATCTCAGTACCTTGGCATGCAGGTTAGATTCTGGGAGTGAAATTATAGATTTATTTTCAAGTTAAGGTTTATTAGACAGTTTCTTTTATATGTTGTAAACAGATACAAGTATATTGCTCATGTAGAATATTTTGGGCTCTTCCTATAAAAACCTTAACAAAATACTAAAAAAACTTCATAATCATCAATTTTCAGAACATTCTCTTGAAATAAGTTTTTAAGATGAGAAAACTATACCAAAGAGAATTAAGCCTTGCTGTTTCTTCTTAGTATAATTTCTAACATTGTGAGAATTGCAGTACTTAAGTATCACTTTTATGATATATCCCTCTTCTGTCCTACAAGTGCATGGTGGCATATATTTATTTTTTGATATTAAAATTAATGTGTTTAAGAATTTTATGACACCCTCAAGGGGTTAAAAATCTATTCTTGGAGCTTGCTTACCTCTCTTTCAGAACAAACTCAAAGAGACATTTAGTGTGACATGCAGGATCTGTCATATATTGGATATATCTATTGCCCAGGAAGTTGTTTTTAGCTCAGGTAGAATCTCTTAAGAGACTGTGGAGAAAAAAAATATTTTTAAGTATGGCATGCCAATTAAAAAATGTTGAATATAATTTTTATAGAAATTTCTGAGTTATGGAAGTGAGTTATCTGTCAACATGCAAATTAAATGCAGCTTTGAAAAAGTTAATTCAAATAAATATTTCTTAAGAGTTTATTATGTCTAAGGCAGTGTGGGAGAGTCAAAAATATATAAGATGTGCTTCCTAACCTCCTCAAGGCTTATATAGGACAAGTGCGAAAGGTTGTAATATGATGAAAGAAGATTACCTTTTATAGTAAAAAAAATTGCTTATTTTAAAAAGAAAAAGAAAAATTCTAGTAAGAGTTTTAGTATAACCTAACCTTTTAGAACTTACATAACCTAACTCACCTAATGAAATACAGAATAGACTACCAAAGTTCTAAATCATAAGTTCTGTTATAACTTATAATATTGGTGATTTTTTTTCCTATGGGGTGAATAGCTCTTAAGTTTGACTTGCTTTCAGTTCTGTTTACTTGAAGAAGTAGTAATATGGCAGACAAAATTAGTAAAAGCTCTGAACAGTTTTGAATGGAACTTGAACCGGCTACAAGTAGCATGAAAGAAGGACTGCACTGCGTTTGGGGGCTGGCTGTCAGGATCAGGGATTTCCCGCAGACAAAGCAGGATTCCTTTCAAGTAGGAAGCCATGAACTGATGCTCTCAAAAGGGACTACCATTTTCTTCCCTCTACCCCTAGGGATCTTGGTCTCCTTATTTAACATTTGTTTACCAAGTTTAAAGGGAGTAGCTTAGCAATTTCATAATAATGGTATAGCTTAGAAGCCAGCTGCTGTACATGGCTAAAGAAGGGAGAAAGGGTGCATTTCCCATAGACAGAAGGTGCTGGTTTCACCTCCGTGAAGCCAGAGCATCATCCTCAAGGGATGAGTTATATTAGTTATGATAGCATAATTTATTTCTATAATATGCTTGTAAAAGTCTTTTATTTACCTTCACAACAAACCCATTGTGCTTAAGTGAATTAGTTCATTATAAATTAAATGATATTTTAAAGCTGTTTAATTTTTTTAATTATGAAATATTAATTAAATGAACGATCTTCAAAGATGATTGACCTAGATATTAGAGATATTAGTTACTGTGGGACTAATGGGACAGATAAGGCTTCCCTGCCCTAAAGTTTATACTCTAGTAAGAGCTAAGTTATGCACTGACATAACTGTAATACAAATAATTAAGTGCCTCAGACAAATCAAACCTATAGAAGTTGGGGATGATGAGTGTGGATGGGCGATTTTAGCTAAGATGACTGAAGAGTTATCTGGTTCACAGACACAAATATTAAAATAAAAGAGAAACTTATAAATCATCTATATTTCCCCAAAAGAGTCTTGATGTCACTAGAATAAGCGTGCATTTTTTTGAACATTGGTGTCTAGGGATAGACAGTTGTTGATTTGGGAATGACTTACGCTAATGAAAGTTAATTTTCTAAACATTTTTTGAGGGGCAGAATCAATGGTATAGGGTCCTTCTAGGTCTGTGGTTTTAAGAGTAGGTCAAAAGGAAAGGCCAGCATAACAGGTCAAATTATTTCAACAAAATCTGTGTCCCAAAATATTGCCAGACAATGTGCCAAGTATAGCTAATGCTCTGGTCCCTTGCCCTTGAGTAATGAGTTCACAGTGTAGCAGGACAATCCAGAATACTGGATCAATGATGAGCCTATCCCTAAATCCCATCCCATAATTCCTGGACCTTCTAAACTGGGTGCAGGGGAATGCACCAGATGGAAGGGATACTTTAAAACCTTCTGGTAGGAAAACTGCACCCCTGGAAGGAACTTCTTTTGAAGAGGTAGTATATGCACATGGTAAAAAATTCAAACATCACAACAGGACAGTGTGATGTAGCTGTCCCTCCAGCCACTGTCTCAGCTACCCAGTTCCCCCTCATCCCCCCAGAGGCAGCTAATGCTGCCACCGGTTTCTTGTGTATCTTCACAGAGATAGTCTGTGCATATTCTACCACTTAGGTCCATATATATACCGTTTTGTTTTGCATAAAGAGCAGCATATTGTACCTACTTTTCTGCACCTTTTTTTGCAGTTAAGAATCAATCTTGGAGATACTTCTACATCAGTACACCTAGAAATACCTTGTTCTTCTATTTTTTCTTTTAACTTTTTATTTTGAAATAATCATAGACTCATAAGATATTACAAAAATAGTACAGAAAGATCTCATGCACCTATCACCCACCTTCCCCCACTGGTGATATCTTACGTAACTATAGTGTATTATCAATACCAAGAAACTGGTTGCCACAGCATACTTAACCAGATTATAGTGCCTGTTTCTTTCCTTTTCTAAATTTATTTTTATTTTTTACTGAAGTATAGTTGATATATAATATATTGGTTTCAGGTGTACAACATAGTGATTTGACAATCATGTACATTACTAAATGCCTGTGAGATAGTCTATTGTATGGATGTACCATGGGTTATTTAACTAGTCCTTCACTGATGGATATTTTGATTGCAGCGTTGCTGACATAGGGAAAGACAGGACACTGTAAATATCCATGTACTCAGGACCACTGCTAGCACATACATTGCCTTTGTGTGAAGTAGAAAAAAGTGCCCTCTCTAGGTGGATGCAGCACTGTAGGTACATAGCTTGGAAGGCAAAATACAACCTGGATAACTGTATTTATCACCTCTGCATATATGTCTCTTTGCACATAAGTGGGCATACATATGTAGGATAATAGATTGTAATTTAAAATCTACGACATGACACCAGTGTTCCACTTTGAAGCTTTGAAGTTGTCTCCTTTCAGACTTGGCACATCTCCCCACTCCTGACACCCACCTATAATCCTCACCACCCCTCCCCAATATCTCGGCCATTGAATATTTTATATTATTTCTGTACATGTCTATCACCTACAAGGATGGTAAGCTCCTTTGATAGCACAGACCTCGTGTCTTCATTTTTGTGTGTTCCTTTCCTTCCCCTCCTCACTCCACTGTTACTTCTCTAGATAGAATAGTGTTTTACATTAAAGTGTTGAGTAAATTTTTGTTTAAAATTTTTCTTAAGGCAAGGAATTTAAGAGCAGGGAGTCTTTTTAATCTGCCTCTCAGTACTTCAAAAGGTATCATGAAATTTTTAAACCAAAATTGTTGTAAATTAAAATACCCACAGATAACCATATTTGTAGGCAAGAAAAAGAGTGTATCATGAAGTCAACCAACTAATAATGGGGTATGCAATTTCAAAAACATTAAGCATTATAGTATTAAAAAGAAGAAAATAGAGTAGCTGAACTCCTTGTGAAATTATAAGCAAGTTATTAGGTTTGGTTCCACTAAATATTTAAAAAATAGAAATCAGAATAACCCTTCATAAGGGCATTTTTAAGAACACATAATGTGTACAAAAGAAATATGTACTGTTGCATATAAAAGAAAGCATTTAAAACTCTATTGACAAAGAACCTAAAGTATTTTTTATGTATACCCTTATGTTCAGTAAGTATAATTCTGAGAAGTTGCATAAATCATGTGCCCTAAAAATACCTAAGTTCATCAGGTCTTAACTTTATATGCAGTTGATTTAGAATGACAATTGTCCATTTTTACCACTGGCTTTTCATGACTGTTAAGCACTAGAATTGTTCCTATGAAAATTTAATTATGTTAAATCATTGTAAACTTACATCATTGGAACCATATGTGGTACATATCAGTACTGCTGTAAACACAAAGAAGAATGAAAATGTATTGCTTTTATACATCTTCTGTTATATAGACTTTATATCAACAACGTAATGAAATAAAATTTGCAGACGAGTCATACAGTCTAGTTGGCATACATTTTATATAAGTCACAAGTTAGAATAGATAGTAGTAGTTGCAAAATGGCTTGATTCTGAAGATTAAGCCCATGACATAGGCAATGAATGGACTTGACATCCAAATCAGATAGTTATGTTTGCTTGTGTGTAATATTGAAGGAGGTAAGGGTTGGAGAAATTATGCTGAATAAAACTGGAGGGGGAGTATATCTCTTCATATCTAATGTTCTCAGTGAATTATCAAGTGAAAGTTGCTTTGCCAGCAGCACATAAATATTTTTCTGTTATAGGGAGTGACTGTTACTAGAAGAGAATTGAAGAAAACATTTGTTTTCCTTGATTATTTTGCTGTAAATAATTTTTTTGTAACCAAATCAATAAACTACTGTGGGCTCATTATGAGATAGTAGATAATAGATAAAGATATGGATAATAGAGCATTGCTATATAGAGGCTTTGTTGTTTTGATGTTAATGGGTTTTTACCTGTATTCCAGGAAATGAAGCAAGTTGGATTGATGCCAGTAGGTTTTATTTTTCAGCTTTAGTGCTAAAATCAGATGTGTGCAACTCTGAATCATGGTTCTATAAATTCTTGGCTATACTAAGTAAATTACAGTATATCTTCCAGTATACAGCTATAAGAGTGCTGTAACATTCAGGATCCTTTTCTTGAGCGTTTTTATGATTAAAGATTAATTTCCTCCTGAACTTGGCTGGATAGGCTTTCATTCAGCTAGTACTGAAGATCATTGTCAACTACCACTTGAGTGCCATCTGTGTATTTGACAGTTACTGCAGACTAATAGGAGCTTAAAGAATAGTTTGGTTTGGCAAGCTTTCCCATAGGGATGAATAGGATAAACATGTCTACCTTGTAAGTATGTGTGTCCATGCACACACGTTTCATGTTAATCTTGGTCTGTAAACTTGCAGTATACATAGAATAATTTACCAACTTGTTCTTTCACTGGTACATACATAAGTAAACTGTCTTTTCTACTTTACTAAGCAGGTAGCTATTTCTATGGCTATGAAGTATGCTTCCATTTTCAACATAAATTAATGTAATTAAGTTTTACACACATATATGATCACCTCTCATCATCCTTGCTTCTGTAAGGGACCCTAATGCAAAGAGTGCAAAACAGTAATTTCCTTGCTTTCTTTTCTTGACCTTTTCCCTTAGTCAGTGAGCTGTCGGTATGTGTCTTCCTTGCCTTGTTCCAGTGCCTTTTCTAGAGTGACCATACCCCCAAACTGGTAATCGAAAGAGGGGAAATGGCTATATGTGAATAATGGGGAGTTAGGTATTCATGATTATACACGAGAATGGGGGAGTCATGTTGAAGTTAATGGACTATCTCTTGGGAAGGAAGGATTCATGGAAGATTTTGAATTGTGTTTCAAATCATAAGGATTTAGAATTCGATTTTGGGGGAGGAGACTAGACATTCCGATCAGTGAGCCTCATAAACAGAGTTGACTGAGTAGTGTTATTTAGGGAAATACCAGGAAATGAGGATAGTTGAGAAATCTTGAGTCAAAAGAGGAAAGAGTGGAAAGGCTTGAAATTAAAGTATCTGTTCTTTCATTTTAACTTGATTTTCTGACTTATTGGGAAATATTGGCATAGGAGTTACATGGTTGAATCAGAATGAGAGATGGGTCACATTTAAAATGATTCATTGTTGAAGAGAACACTGGAATAGTTTAGCCCAGAGAGGACTGTGGTCTACATAAGTATTAGCTGTGAAGTTAGCTTTTGAGAAGAAAGAATACATACGAGTAATTAGTATTGTAAGTGTTTGTTGTACTTAATTGACCCTATTGACTGCAGTTTGGCTTCTCATCTTGTTTCTCTTTTGGGAATACGAGGAGAGAAATGGTATAGTTTGGCATTTTACTTAATAATGTGGGTGTTTATCTAGAGGTTCATGTTAGGCTCACACTATTCATCCACAGAGAGGGGTTGTGCCATTACCCAGTGGATTTTGGAGAACTCTGTCAGTCAGACACTGTTGAAACCCTGCAGAATAAGGTCTGTATTTTTGCCTCTAGTTATACTTCAGAGATCTCTAGCTTCTTCTCAATTCCTGAAGGCACAATCTGACTCCTGAAATTCTGGTAGAGTTTGTGGGCAGAAGTCAAGAGCAGTAGTGTTTGCTGAGAACTTCTACACCTGCTTTACTTCCCTGTGTTTTCACCAAATCAAATCTTCTGTAAGGGTATATATATATGCTGGTGGGTGGGTGAGTGGACATTGTGCTGAGAGAGAATGCTCCACCCTGTCAAAGCTTTTGTCACCTGAAAATGTCCAAAAGCAATGGTGCTACTTCAGCATTTTGACAAGAAGCTTTCTAGCCTTCCCCCTTGCTTTCACTCTGTCGTTGATTTATACTATCTGGTGGTTCCAAGACGTAGATCTTGAGCTAAACTATGTTCCCCAGTCATGGTCCTCTCCTTTCTTGCTTTGCTGAACTCCCACATTAAGTGACCTTCTGTGCCCCATCAACTCCTTATTCATAGCCATTTGCTGCTTTATATTAAATTCTATTTATGTGTTTTTCTCTATCACTTACTAGATAAGCTCCTGATGAGTAGGGATAGTCTTTTTCATTTCTGATCCCTACTGCGTGGCACATAGTAGAGGAGGTGTTTCATAATGGTTTGTTGTACTTAATTGACCCTATTGACTGCAGTTTGGCTTCTCATCTTGTTTCTCTTTTGGGGATGGCCCTGAATACCCTCTAACCCATTCTCTCTGTTGGGAAAGAATGGGGCAAGGAAAACCCTTAGGTTTTTTCTAGTCTCTCTTAATCCAGACAGCTGTATGCTGTGAATACTTAGTTCTGACTTGCCTCCAGATAACAGACTGAGTCCTCCAAGGACATAATATTCCCAGCTCTAACCATGCCATGTTGACTAGTAACTTGGAAGACTGAGGTACAAGAAATGGACACGCTAATTTCTTCCCCAGAAAGATACTTGAGAAACCAGGGAGCTCTTGGTTACCTCAAGAGGTGTAAACTGCCCCAGACTGAAATTAGATCAAGTCATATTAATAGCTGTCATTCTGACAGGTCTGGTCGTTGGATATGTTCTCTCCAACTGCAACAGCAAGGTGGCCTCTCCTTTCCAGGAGTGGACAGGAAACCAGAATGATTCGACAGTTCTTACTCAACTAGGTCTGGAAGCATAGCCATTTCCCTGAAGTGGAAGATCCTCTGATTCAACAATGCCTCCTCAGTCTCAGTCACATGAGGTGACTGCACCAGTTAATGTGTCTCTGCATTTTGATTTCTGTCTGAGAAAAGCATCCTTGGGAAGGAAGTTGACACAGGAGTTAAGAGGTGGTTTACCCTTCATCCCTCTCTTTTGACACCTTACTCTTGAATTCTAGTAGATGGAATTCTTTTATCTTTCTTAAACCTTGAAGGTAAATTGTTCAAACCCACGTACCTATGACTGACTTGACAGCAGCAGGTCTCATAACTGCCAATCACTAGCAGTTAGGTCATTAATTCTAACCAGCCCTTTTCTAACCAGTGTTTATGAAATTCTGTTTAGCTGTCCATGGATCTTAAGAAACTATTAACTCATAAACATGATTTGATATTGAAGGACCTTGTATCCCTTCTTACCATCAAAGACAATGACATAGTCCAAAAGATCCCCTGAACTGGCATTAAAATGCAGTAGTAGCTGATCTAGGATACTAAGAGAAAGCCTGATGATCTTTTACTAAGGACTCCAGATTTTGGCGCATGAATTTATAAAACCAGAAGAATCTGGTAGAATGGGAAGAAATGCAATGACCCTAAGTAACTTTTTATATATACTCTAAGTTTTTAGGGGTCATATGCCCAAACAGCCTTTATCATTCAGGGTGAGTCATAACCAGTGACTGTATGAGGTTATTGTGAAACTCTGTGCAGTTCTTTAGCCATACTGGTGTTGGGTTCTTTTAAAAATAGACCATTTCCAGACAGTAACCATATATTCTGGATTTCCCAGGACAGCCCTGATTCAGTTTGATCCATTGTGCCTGTAAGTATATTCATGTTCATCATACTCTTCCAATTTTTGATTTGGAAAATATAGACACCAGACATATAAAGAGTTTCTTTTTGCCAACTGAGAAGAGTCCATCACAGCACAGCCTTGCTCTTTCAGCCCTGCCATTCTCACTGCCAGCAGTTCTCATCCATTGCCAGCAATTTCAAATTCTGTTACCATGTTGTTTTTCCCCATTATTTTAACCCTTCATGAAATAACTTATCTCACTTCTTTGGTATCTCTTTGCTCTGGAGTCCAGCAAATGGTGTCCTTACGCTTTCACAAAGCTACTTGTATACTAACAAACATTTGAGTGATGCTAGTCTTTTGAAAAATCACACACATTCTTCCTTCCCAGGGCATTCTTGGAGGATGAAAACTTCCTGTCTGATACTCATCTTCACAGGATTCAATAAGAAGCAGGACCACTACCATTTGTTGAGTGTTTATAATGTACTAGAACTTGGGGGAAAAAATTTTAATCTCCTTTAATCCTTACAACCTGTAAGGGTGGTATTATTCCCTTTTCACAGGTAAGGAAACATGCTTAGAGAGGTTAAGTCAGTTGTTCAAGATCTCTACTTAGTAGCCTCCATTTGGAAATCCTTGCTACATTCCAGATAAAATACTAGTTGTGTGACCCAGAATTGTGGATAACCTGACCAAGGATTCCAACCCCGTATTAGAAAAAAATGTTACTTTTATACTTTCCACTGCCAGGAAATGTATGTTTCTGTAGTCTTGATAGGTGAATTTTTATATATCCTGGTTATATACCAGTGGTCCTCAAACTTAAGCATGATGGAAAATCACCCAGAAGTCTTGTTAAAATGCAGAGAGCTGGCCTCACTCCCAGAGTTTCTGATTCAGTAGGTCAGGGGTGGGGCCTAAGGATTTGAATTTCTAACAAGTTCTCAGGTGACCTTAATGCTGCTAGCCCAGGGACTACACTTTGAGAATCATTGTTATAGACTAAGCATTTTTATTCAAGAAATTATTATTCAGCACTTACTGTGTTGCAGACACTGCTAAGCACTAGGGGTACATAGTGATAGGGTAAACAGGGTGTTTTCATAAAGTTTATAGACTAGTGGGGAAAACAAACGACTGGACTGATTTTATGTGGGATAAGTATACAGGGATCAACATAGAGAATAACAGAGTTGCTATTCTCTAGATAGGTTGAGAGAATCTCTTTGAGAAATGATACTTAGTCTAAGACTTAAAGATGTGAAGAGCTTCCCTCAGCGTTGTCTTTTCTGAGTGCCAACCACTGTTGCTGTCACAGGAGATGACTACCTTGGGAGAACGCCATGAATTTCAGACTGACGTCTGGGCAACTCATTCCTTGGCCAAGCTTGATTGCATACTTCCTCTATGACTGTTTCCCACCTCTGCACCTCAACCTCCCCCTGACCCAGTATAGATACAGGGGTCAGAGGAATTTGAAGGGTAGGCTAATTTTGTCTTCTGGCTCCACCTAGGTCACATTCCTTGGTATCTGGTGGCTTGGGAAGAATATATACTAAAGATTGGGCCTGTGGGCCCACAGGCCACTGCCTTCACGTCATAACTATTTATCAGGGACATTTTAAGATTCCATCTTATGTGCCAGTTGGCCAATTTGCCCAGAAAGAGCAAGCAGTATAGGAATCCACACAACTCCCAAGCTACCCTGTGATGCTAGGTTTCTTTAAAGAAGATTCTCAAATTCTTGTGGCCTATGAGGACACTTTCTGCTTTCCAAAAGTCTATGGGAGCAACACAAAGCCACACCTTGCTCTAGTTGTGTTGACCAAGCCTGGAAAAATTCTAGGCATTTGAAGGTGACTTTTCTCTCTGTAATCCTTATCTCTTGTCCTCAGATTTTCAGCTCCAAAGTTTGATGACTTTTTTTTTTTTTTTTTTTTTGCTCTGGATCCACCCTACCATGATTTTTGACCCATGCCATCTTTCGCTTGGAATCCTACTGCCTCTGGAACCATTTCCATGATATCCAGTTTTACTCTGTTTTGATTTAACATTTCTTCTGGTATTCTGTTCTTATAGAGGTAAAGGACTCTTACCAGGTATTTCTCTGGGTATTCTTAGGAAGAACACTTCTTTTTGGCCTAGGTATACTTTTTTAGGATAACAGACTTCCTCAGATACCTCTCTATAAAATCCCTTTTATCTGATGGGGAACTGGAAATTGACTTTTCTGGTTGCTGAGGATATCCTGAGTTTACTTAATAAATATTTTAAACAGTCATTCAGTTGCATGCTTAATGGACTATGATGTCTCTTCTACCCACTTTGTCCCTAGGGGCCAGATTTAACTATTTTACCCAGATTGAGAATCACCTTTTCCCTACGGATTCAGAATTTTTGTGCTGTTAATCTGGTTCCTGCTCATATAGAGTGGACCAGCATTTTTTTGTTAACATATCAACCACAAGAATGACTGACATAGCAAAAAAGGAAATGGTGTGTAAGCTCACTCATATCTGGAAATGATAAACCTTGTCTGTGGCTTTGCAGCCAGATAGCTCTGGTTGATAATATTAGGTCTGTCCCATACTAGCAGTGTCTTAGGCTGAAATAAATCAAAATTTCAGCCTCAGTTTTCTCATCTGTAAATGGCTTTTTAAAAAACAAGAGTTTCTGTGAAGAGTAAAATGCATGTGAAAGCACCTAATCATATATAACTCATGGTATGCTCTCTTTGGATGTTAACTCTCACTTTCCTCCTCAGTGTTCTTAAGGGCTTGAACCACTTGACAGAGCAAGGTATAGCCTCATACTACACCCATCAGCACCAGAATCTTAAAATTCCCCATATGGAATCCATTCAAGAACCCCCTGTGAAATTATAATACTTATAACCATCTTAACACTGAATTATAATACTCAAGTATCCCTACTTCTCCCAGTATCCAAGGAAGGAAATTAAGTTATTGAGGGGCTATTTTGAGTAGAGGTCTCTTGGCCAAAAACAATGATAACATTAATAATTATATCTTTATTGATATGGCATTATAACACTTAGGTTCCAGGACCTTTTAAAGGGCCAGTGTCCTTGGATCCCTGCCTGTAGCAGTCCAACAGACAGGACACTCATCCCCTTCTTGCATATCCCTGTGTGATGATGAAGGGAATTGGATGACTCCTTCACTGTCTTCAGACTAATGGACCGTGGAGTTGAGCCTTGGCCCTGTGTCTTTGGATGCCCGATCCCTACTTCTGTCCCCTTCTCACCTGATTCTAGGACTTTTAGCCTATTATACCACACTGACTTGAACTCTGAGGTTCTAATACATGATTTACCCACTCACTAGAATTCAGAGAACAAACTGTCTCAGGTTTCCCCTGAGATGTTTATTTCTCTAAGAGATATCCCTAAAGTGTGAGAGTTTTCAACTCTACCTAGGGCCTAAGAAAGCTGTTTATGCCTTTGACATAAATTCTGTGTGTCACAATTAGACATCCACTACACATTAAAAAACAGTATTTCTTGGGCTTAGACCACAGCAAAGCTCTCTTTTAGTGTGATTCTTATTAGATCTTTTAGATTAAATTATTGCATTAATTCAACAAACATATATTTAGCCCTTTCTATGTGCCAGGGGCTATGCACAAGATAAACGGTCCTCTTGGAGCTTACACTCTAGTGGGTAGACAGTAATCACGTAGGTAGTGTGCTGTGAAGAAAATTTAAAGCACTTTGTACATTTTGCTCTAAACATGAGATTACTAAATTATGTTAGTTATCACTTACCCCTGATAGACTCTCTAAAATAGTTATTAGAAGATGGCCCCAGGAAAGGAACATTGTTTCTGTCAGCTCTTAGCAGTTCCTACTTTCTCTTCTTTGGACTAAGACATCCCTTTCTTGTATGGTTCTGAGCAGCGATAGACTTGGATTGTAAGGACATGGCCAAGCACTTAAAGACAGACTGTAGAGGAAGGTGATAGGTATAAAACACTTTTGGAGAAACAATCTCACAACAAATACTTTTAGAGTTGTATTTCCTTTTTATTCTTTAAATGTAATGTTCTTGCCTTATAATGCATTACATGAAGAACATTGAACCTAGGTGGATTTTAAAATATTTATTCAACTGTGCTATGTTTAACAAAACAGTGTAAAAAAGCAGCCTCCTCAGACGCTTCTAGTTTTATGGCATAAGACTACAGAATAAGTTTTTTTTCCTTGACCTAAGTCTTTTAAAAGTTTTGAAGAACAGGGAATCTGCAAGTTGGAAAGCAGCCATTCTTACTATGAGGCAAATATACTTGAGTTTAATTTTTAAATATAACTGACATTTGACCTTAAATTAAGACAGCCTGTTTCCATTGTGGTGTTTTACTGGTTTAACAATGAGAACATTTAAAGCAGCTGCCACCGATTAAAATGATTCATAAATGCTGGTTGTAAATAAATATTCTTGAAGTTTTAACTCAATGAAGTCAATTTTTTTTAACTGGCACTATCTTTCTGCAAAGCATTCAGGAAAGTGCATCATGAGCTGTAAAAAATGTTTTGATCTGATAATTATGTCTTCTAAAAAAATCCATCCTTAGAACATAAATCTAAAATCTGGATAAATTTTAATGTACAGAGATGTTCCCCATAGTTGTAACAAGAAGGAAATGATTACCTAAATTATGGTACACCCATATGATGAAATTTCATGGAGCCATTAAAATATTTTTTAAGAATCTTAGCGATCTAAGAAAATGTTTATGCAGTTCAGTTGAAAAACTACAAAAGTATGCAGTATGATCTTAAATACATGAAAATATTTCCACAGAAAAAGATTATCATGAAACATTGTAAATTTTCATTTTCTTGGATCATTAGACTAAGTGTGATTTTTATTTTCTCCTTTCTCCTTTTCTGTAGTTCCCAAAAAATTTTTAGAATGAATGTATATTACATTTATAGTAAATAAAAATGTTATACAAGTGTTTTGATCCTTTATTTCAATGGGATGCTTTTTATTAATACCCAATCTATTAATATGACTGACATTTTTTTCCAGATTTCTTCTTTATAGTGTTTTGTATTTTTAATATGTTTATTTTAATTTTTGTGATATACATAGTCAATGCCAGTTTTATTTATGCTTTCTCTACTTTCCAGGTTTTGTTCTTTAAAGCCAATATTTCAGTGTTACAATGGAATATTTTGCAGATGGCTTATATCAAACAACACACATGTTCATAGTATGTGGTAAAAAGAGTTGATCCTGGAGCCACAATGCCTGGGTCTAAATCCTGGCTCCACCCCTCAGTAGCTATGTGACCACTGACAAATTAATTGCCCTCTCTGATCCTCAGTTTTCCTATCTGTAAAATGGGGAATAATAATGGTATCTACCTCATACGATTGTGGTAGGGATTTTAAAGTGTTATTACATGTAAACACTTAAAAAAGGTATGGCACATAGTAAATGTTAAATAAAAGCTATTTTTAGTAGTATGTATATATACAGAAACATACATATTCTCATAATAATTTGTAAAGTACTCCTTTTTATCTTTTATTCTCTTATACAGTTGTAATTTAAAAATGGAGATTCTTATTTTCAGGAAATTGGAGTTAGTTTTCCTTTTATGCTTTGAAATTACTTTTCAAAGTACCCATATTTTTAGCAATAGAAACCTTATTGATTTGTTTTCCAATTATATTTTCTTTTTCCATGTTTGGAATTAATGATCATTCATGTGGGTTGGGTAGAGTGAAGGTTGGCTTTGTTCTAGGTATAAAAGAACTTACCTTTACATACAAATAGTTGATATATTCATTTCCAGTTATTCTCATCTATTAAATTATTTATTTATTAAATAAGTACCACTTTATTAGAGAAAGAGGGGGATGGGCAGGTAAGTATAAGTGTAACCCAAAGCAGTAACTACATTTGTTTCATTTTAAACTCTAATCCAGACTTCTCTAATTTAAACTGATCTTCTCAGACAGATTTGGGGTAAAAAGAGCTGCCTTTTAGTGAATCACACATTGGGCTAGACATACATATTATGTAATTTTGTAATCCATATGAAAACTATTTTATCATAAGTAAAACAATCATTTGGCAATTTTGCTGTCTTACATTACAAAATGGGAAATGTGTTCCTATAGAAAACAATTTTGATTTAACTGATTAACTGTTCTTTATCTCTAATTACAATAATTTTGCCACTGCTCAGTTTCATTTCTTTGAAGAAGAGGTGCTTTTGCAGTATGTTTATATTGGCAGAATGAGGAAAGACACTGGGCAAGTTTGAAGGCATGAAGCTGGTCACTGAAAGACTCTTTAAAGATAAAAAGATTTTTTCATCAGTCTAGCAGTATTCAAGTGAGACTCATATAGTCTAGACATCTGCATCTTTAACTGGAAATTTGGTTAGTTTTTAATGCCAAGAAGGGGTGAGAGAGGTAGGCCTGGTGGGAAATTACATTTCCCTTGGTCTTTGATTCTATAGCTACATAGAAATCCTGGATTGAGATGAGGCTCCATATGTGCATTTAAGATCTGGAAGAGGGGCAGTTTTAGTTTAAAATATTTTTTATCTGTAGTATTTATCTAAAAAGCAAAAGTTTGGGTTATTGCTCTTGCTGGTTTTAAAGAAGAGGACTGGGTGAACTCTAGGAAAAAAATTAGTTTTCAGAGATGAGCATGTTCATTAGCTCAGGTGGCAAATCTTGCTTTCTTGTTGTATTGATGTGATGGAGCTGAGTAAGTCACCATCCTCTGCAGACCCTGTATACTACCTTTGGCTAATTTGTAGTCTGTCATATACCTAGCAGTTCAGCTGGAGGCATTTTTAAACCAGAGCACTTAAATATACAGAGGAAGTTGTTGTACTGGTGCTTGTTGATAAGGCTGCTGTGTTCTTTCTTATCTTCCCAGGGAGTTCAGTCCCTTTGTTTAGCTTCTGTTTCATCTGTTTACAAAGTTATAAGCTTTGAAGTAGGTAGTTAGGTAGGACTACCTAAAGAGAAGTATAAAACAAGAAGGCACGCAATTATTATTCTTATTTCAGTACCTTATTACCTCAGTTTCTCATCAATTATTATTCTTATTTCAGTACCTTATTACCTCAGTTTCTCATCCAGTGTCATTCATGGATTTTGCTTTTTTTTTCAAAGGCCCTGCACTGGCTTGCTATCCCAATTTTCTGTGGAAACTAATGTTATTCTATGCCTCCCAGATTAGAAGTTGGCTCATCTTACTTTCTGAACATTAAGCTATCATGGTGTTGCCTGATGTGTCACTGGGAATTTTTTAAATAACTTTGATATGATAATTTAATGGCACATATCACATTTTTTCTATTCCATCATTAAAGAATGTTGCATATCTGGTTCCCTTAATGTGGAGTTCTTGTCCTTAGGTTACTGCCCTTCTATGGATAGGGCATTGTGATTACAAGATTTGTACTATTAAGACTGTGATAAACTCTGTGTTGTCCATTACAGTAGTGAGGTAAATAGCTGTCCATAAGATTGTTTAAATCATCAGAGCCAAAAAAAATAGCCCTTTAAAAATAGCAATAACAAAACACATACACATCAGACATCATTCATAATTATTAATCACTTCCTCAGTATTTCTTAGGTGTTGTAAATAAGGTTGTTCAGATGCATTTACTTTTTTTTTTAAACTTGTATGGAGGGAGAATAAGAGGACTGAGTGAGCTATTTTTGGCATGGGCTTAAAGAAGGAAATATCAGTGTGACTGGAAACTGACACTTTTGTTAAGTTCAGTTTTTAACCTGACTGCCTTGATTTTTTTATTTCATTACCTGGGATTTTAGAGTTCTTGATTAGATATTTTTTAAGAATGACATCTCTAACCTTTGGTTCTGAGCAGTGCATTGCCCCTGAAATTGGTTGAGTCCATTTTCTTCTAAGAGTTCACCACCTGTCAAAAGCTAAAGAGATCTCTCCCTTTTGCTTTCTGCTTCCTGAGCCATCTTCCTGCTTGTTATAGTCTTCTTGGTAGGCTTTTTCCACATTTAATATGTGAAACCTACCAGTGTTTGACCCTTAAAGTGACTCAGTGTTAAAAAGCTTTGGGGAGGAAAAAAGATGGTGGTGTCAGAAGTGAAATCTCCTCCCAAAACCACATATAATACAAAAATACAGCAAATACAACTATTCCTAAAAGAGTGACCAGAAATATGATTGTACCAGCCAGTCTACATCTGCAAAAAGAAAACATCTCACAGAAAGCATAAAGAAATAAAAGTGACCCAGTGGGACCTGAGCACTCCCCCCACCCCAGCTCACTGGTGGGAGGAAGAGAATCAGAGCAGGGAGGGAGCAGAAGCCCAGGACTGATAAATACCCAGCCCTAGAAATCTACTCCAGGAGCACAAATGCACATTGCATAGTACTCTGTAGATTAGAGGGGCTGAAAACCAAAGTCAGAGACTAAGACTGCAAACTGGTTCCCACAGCTGGCTGCCCTGGGACAAAAGAAAAGTAGGAACTTTCAAAGACTTCCCAACAGTGAGAGGGCTGCTAAAGGGGCAAAGATTCAGGAGAAGGAACAGGTGGACAAAATCATCCCAGCACATTCAGCCCAGCAGGTTGGGAACTTTCAGGAGCTGCAGGCACTCCATCCCCCTATCTGGCAACGCAGCCCCAAGGCCCCCCCCATCGCAATAAGCAACCTGCCACTTCTTCCTCTATGTCTGCATCTGCACGCAAACCTGCTGCCCCACCATCGCTTCAGATCAGCTGGAGAGCAGCCCCACCTAGAGCAACTACACTGCTTAATGCAGAGGCTACCCCCTGTGTGCAACTCAGTGGCCCTGACAGCAGAGACAGGCACTTCAGCCTGGAAGCAGGAAAGGGCTCTGTCCTCCTAGCAGGCACTGGTACAACTCGCCTATGACCCCCAACATTGCTCCAGGCCAGCCAGAGGGCAGCCCCACCTAGGGAAGCTTAAGCCTTAACACAGAGGCTGCTCCCTGCATGTGGCTCACTGGCCCTGACAGCAGAGGCAGGCACTGTAGCCAGGAAGTAGGAAAGGGCTTGCTCTTTAGAGTAGGCACCAGAACCACTCACCTGCCACCACTGCCATTGCTCCAGGATCATGAAAAGAGAGAAGAACCTTGTTCAATCCAAAACCCTCAAACACCAGAAAGAGGGCTGAGTGAGACTGAAATTACCAATCTTCCTGAAAAAGAATTCAAAATAAAAGACATAAGCATGCTAATGGAGCTATGGAAAAATATTCAAGAGCTAAGGGATGAATTCAGGAGGAAGACAGTTGCCTTATAAAATATAGGAGATGAAATTAAACAAATAATGGAGGGATTTAAAAGCAGATTAGATGAGGTAGAGGAGATGGTAAGTGAAATAGAAATTAGAGAACAGGAATACAAAGAAGCTGAGGAAGAGAGAGAAATAAGGACCTCTAGGAATGAAAGAATATTAAGAGAACTGTGTGACCCATCCAAACAGAACAATATCCACATTATAGGGGTAACAGAAGAAGAAGAGAGAGAAAAAGGGATAGAAAGTGTCTTTGAAGAAATAATTGCTGAAAACTTCTCCAATCTGGGGAAAGAAATAGTCTCTCAGGCCAGTACACAGATCTCCCAACACAAGGGACCCAAGGAAGACAGCCCCAAGACATATAATAATTAAAATGGCAAAGATCAAGGACAAGGACAGAGTATTAAAAGAGAGAGAAAAAAGATCACCTACAAAGGAAAACCTATCAGGCTATCATCAGACTTCTCAGCAGAAACCTTACAGGCCAGAAGGGAATGGCATGATATATTGAAACAGAAGGGCCTCAAACCAAGATTACTCTACCAGCAAGATTATAATTTAAATTTGAAGGAGGGATTAAACAATTCCCAGATAAGCAAAAGTTGAGGGGATTAACCTCCCACAAACCATCTCTATAGTATATTTTAAAGGGACTGCAATAGATGGAAGTGTTCTTAAGGCTAAATAGATGTCACCAAAGAAAATAAAACCACAGTAAAGGAAGTAGACCAATTAAGTATTAAGCAAATGCAAAATTAAATCAGCTACCCACAAAGTCAAGGGATCAACAAAGAGCGCAGAATATGACACCTAACATATAAAGAGTGGAGGAGGAAGAAAAAGAAGGGAGAAAAAAAACCTTCAGATTGTGTTTATAGTAGCATAATAAGCGAGTCAAGTTAGACTGTTAGGTAGTAAAGAAGCTGCCCTTAAACCTTTGGTAACTACAAATCCAAAGCCTACAATGGCAATAGTACATACCTGTCGATAATCACCCTAAATGTAAATGGACTGAATGTGCCAATCAAAAGAACATAGAGTTACAGAATGGATAAAAAAGCAAGACCTATCTGTATGCTGCCTACAAGAGAATCACTTCAAACCCAAAGACATACACAGACTAAAAGTGAAGGGGTGGAAAAAGATATTTCATGCAAACAATAGGGAGAAAAAAGCAGGAGGTGCAATACTTGTATAGGATAAAATAGACTTCAAAACAAAGAAAGTAATGAGACAAAGAAGTATATTACATAATGATAAAGGGGTCAGTCCAACAAGAGGATCTAACCATTATAAATATCTATGAACCCAACATAGGAGCACCCAAATATGTTCAACAAATATAACAGAATTAAAGGAGGAAATAGAATGCAATGCATTCATTTTAGGAGACTTCAACACACCACTCACTCCAAAGGACAGATCAACCAGACAGAAAATAAGTAAGAACACAGGAAACTGAACACCACAGTAGAATAGGTGGACCTAACCGACATCTATAGAACACTCCACTCAAAAGCAACAGGATACATATTCTTCTCAAGTGCACATGGAACACTTTTCAGAATAGATCACATACTAGGCCACAAAAAGAGCCTGAGCAAATTCAAAAAGATTGAAATTGTACCAGCCAACTTCTCAGACCACAAAGGTATGAAACTAGAAATAAATTGTACAAAGAAAACAAAAAGGCTCACAAACACATGGAGGCTTAACAACATGCTCCTAAATAATCTATGGATCAATGACCAAATTAAAACAGAGATCAAGCAATATATGGAGACAAATGAAAACAACAGCTCAATGCCACAACTTCTGTGGGACACAGTGAAGGCAGCTCTAAGAGGAAAGTATATAGCAATTCAGCCTATATAAAGAAGGAAGAACAATCCCAAATGAACAATCTAAATTCACAATTATTGAAAATGGAAAAAGAAGAACAAATAGGCCTAAAGTCAGTAGAAGGAGGGGCATAATAAAGATCAGAGAAGAAATAAATAAAGTTGAGAAGAATAAAACAATAGAAAGAATTAATGAAACCAAAAGCTGGTTCTTCGAGAAAATAAAATACATAAACCCTTAGCCAGACTTATCAAGAAAAAAAGAGAGTCTATACATGTAAACAATCAGAAATCAGAAAGGAGAAAAATCACTATGGACATCACCAAAATACAAAAAATTATTAGAGAATACTGTGAAAAATTATATGCTAACAAACTGGATAACCTAGAAGAAATGTACAACTTCCTAGAAAAATACAACCTTCCAAGACTGACCCAGGAGAAACAGAAAATCTGAAAAGACCAATTACCAGCAATGCAATTGAATCAGAAATCAAAAAATTACCCAAGAACAAAACTCCCATACCAGATGGCTTCACCACTGAATTTTATCGGACATTTAGAGAAAACCTAATACCCATCCTCCTTAAAGTTTTCCAAAAAATAGAAGAGGAGGGAATACTTACAAACTCATTCTATGAAGCCAGCATCACTCTAATACCAAAATCAGGAAAAAACACCACAAAAAAGAAAACTACAAGACCAATATTCCTGATGAACATAGATGCAAAAATACTCAGCAAAATATTAGCAAACAATTCAAAAATACATCAAAAAGATCATTCATCATGATCAAGTGGGATTCATTCCAGGGATACAAGGATGGTACAACATTTGAAAATCCATCAACATCATCCACTACATCAATAAAAAGGACAAAAATCACATGATTGTCTTCACGGATGCTGAAAAAGCATTCGACAAAATTCAACATAAAAACTCCCAACAAAATGGGTATAGAGGGCAAGTACCTCAACATAATAAAGGCCATATATGACAAACCCACAGCCAACATCGTACTTAACAGCAAGAGCTGAAAGCTTTCCCTCTAAGATTGGCAGCAAGACAAGGATGCCCACTCTCACTACTTTTATTCAACATAGTTCTGGAGGTCCTACCCATGGCAATCAGAGAACACAAAGAAATAAAAGGTATCTAGATTGGTAAGGAAGAAGTTAAACTGTCACTGTTTACAGATAACATGATATGGTACATTAAAAAACCCTAAAGAATCCACTCCGAAACTAATATCTGAATTCTGCAAAGTTGCAAGATAGAAAATTAAAACCCATAAATCTGTTGCATTCCTATATACTAATGATGAACTAGCAGAAAGAGAAATCACGGAAACAATTCCATTCACAATTGCATCTAAAAGAATAAAATACCTAGGAATAAACCTAACTAAGGAGGTGAAAGACCTATACACTGAAAACTACAAGGCACTCTTGAGAGAAATTAAAGAGGACACTAATAAATGGAAAACATCGCATGCTCTTGGGTGGGAAGAATTAATATTGTCAAAATGGCCATCCTGCCTAAAGCAATCTACAGATTCAATGCAATTCTTACCAAAATACCGACAGCATTCTTCAACAGACTAGACCAAATAATTCTAAAATTCACATGGAACCACAAAAGACCCCAAATAGCCAAAACAATCCTTGGAAGGAAAAATAAAGTGGGGGGGGGATTATGCTCCCCAACTTCAAGCTCTACTACAAAGCTACAGAAATCAAGACAATTTGGTACTGGCACAAGAACTGAGCCAGAGATTAATGGAACAGAATAAAGAGCCCAGATATAAACTCACACATACATAGCCAATTAATATATGATAAAGGAGCCATGGACAGACAATGGGGAAATGACAGCCTCTTCAAAAACTGGTGTTGGCAAAACTGGACACAACTACATGTAAGAGAATGAAACTGGATTACTGTCTAACTCTATACACAAAAGTAAACTCAAAATGGATCAAAGACCTGAATGTAAGTCATGAAACCATAAAACTCTTAGAAGACAACATAGGCAAAAATCTCTTGAATGAGCAACTTTTTCATGAACATATCTCCCCAGGCAAAGGAAACAAAAGCAAAAATGAACAAGTGGGACTACATCAAACTAAAAAGCTTCTGTACAGCAAAGGACACCATCAGTAGAACAAAAAGGCATCCTATAGTATGGGAGAATATATTCATAAATGACATATCCAATAAGGGGTTGACATCCAAAATATACAAAGAGCTCACATGCCTCAATACCCAAAAAGCTAATAATCCAATTAAAAAATGGCCAGAGTATCTGAACAGACACTTCAAAGAAGAAATGCAGATGGCCAACAGGCACATGAAAAGATGCTCCACATCACTAACCATCAGAGAAATGCAAATTAAAACCACAATGAGATATCAATTCACACCAGTTAGGATGGCCAACATCCAAAAGACAAACAACAACAAATGCTGGCAAGGATGTGTAGAAAGGGGAACCCTCCTACACTGCTGGTGGGAATGTAAACTAGTTCAACTATTATGGAAAGCAGTGTGGAGGTTCCTCAAAAAACTAAAAATAGGAATACCGTTAGACCCAGGAATTCCACTCCTAGGAATTTACCCTAAGAATGCAGATCCCAGTTTCAAAAAGACATATGCACCCCTGTGTTTATTGCCACACTATTTACCATAGCCAAGAAATGGAAGCAACCTAAGTGTCTATCAGTAGATGAATGGATAAAGAAGAGGTAGTACATATACACAAGGAATATTATTCAGCCATAAGAAGAAAACAAATCCTACCATTTGCAACAGCATGGATGGAGCTAGAGGGTATTATGCTCAGTGCAATAAGCCAGGTGGAGAAAGACAAGTACCAAGTGATTTCACTCATATGTGGAGTATAAGAACAAAGCAAAAACTGAAGGAACAAAACAGCAGCAGACTCACAGAACCCAAGAATGGATTAACAGTTGCCAAAGGGAAAGGGACTGGGGAGGGTGGGTGGGAAGGGAGGGAGAAGGGGAATAAGGGGGTATTACGATTAGCACACATAACCTAGGGTGGGGGCATGGGGAAGGCAGTACAACACAGAGAAGACAAGTAGTGATTCTATAGCATCTTATTACATTGATGGACAGTGACTGTAATGAGGTATGAGGTGGAGACTTGAGAATGAGGGGAATCTAGTAACCACAATGTTGCTCATATGATTGTACATTAATGATACCAAAATAAAAACGTTTTTAAAATGGGAGGGCATGTTCCATGCCTTGAAGTGCATAATCTAGAATGAAACATAGCACTTCTGCTCACATCCCATTGGCCAATACTTTCTCGTAGTTTTATAGTTATACGCAGCTGTAAGAGAGGTCAGTAAGGTACGGTTTAGCTTTATGGCCATACACTCAATTAAAACTTCTATTATTATGTAAGAAGGAAAGAATAGGTAATCATGGAAAACTAGCAATCTCTACCACAGTTAAGTAAATATTTTTGGGTCATACTTTTTTAATCCAACATTTTGTAGACCTTGCTCTTTTGTTAGATGAATGTTGCTCTGGAGAATTTTGAGGCCTGTCTGATCCCCTTCAGACACCTTATTTTTTCTGGTGGATGACGAAAGAATGATCTTTGGTCCTTGAATTTTAAATAACACGGCCAGAAAAACAAAATGTTCATCTCTTTGTATCCATTTTTTTAAGTGCTTCGTGACATTGATCTACAGAATCTGCTTTCTTAATAATGTCTTTGATTACATTTCTATTTCCAGTTGGAAATTCTACTTAAAGGATAATAGTTTAGTTTTCATCTGTCACTGCTCATCTACTTGCTATTTCTATACTATATATTTGTTCGATAATGATGTCTTAGTTCTCAATCATTTCCTTGGCTTTGTACCATTCTTTTTTTGATTGAGGTATAGTTGATATAAAATCTTACATTGGTTACAAGTATACAACACAATGGTTTAGCAGTTACCCACATTATTAAATCCTCATCCCCACTAGTGCAGTTACTATCTGTTAACATAGAATGATGTTAAAGAATCATTGACTGTATTCTCCATGCTGTACTATTATTCCTGTAACCAATGTATATTATGATTGATAATTTTTGTGCCACTTTACCCCCTTCCCCCTCCCTACCCACTCACTGCAACCTCTGCTCCATGGTAACCACCAGTCACTTCTCAGTGTCTATGATGCTATGTTTTTGTACCACTTCTTTTAGTTTTAAGTTTCATTCTGATATTCTATCATTTCATTTTGCGCTCTTTTTAGGTTACATCCTGTTTAATCAATATAGTGATAAATGTTTTCTGGATAGACAGTTATTTTTATTTCCTTTTGGACAAAATTCTCATTTGTTTTGCTTGTTATATTTTTTTCATTCTTCCTCCACTGTCTTCCATAGAATCTTTACATTGATGCTATAACACTTTGTTTTAATCTTAATTATACTAAAAATGTACATCTTTAACCAATCCATTTATTTCTGTTAATATATTTTGAATGAATTTTTCTTGAATCCCATTCCGTCTTGTTGGGAATTGTTTTCCTTCCCAGAAAGGTACAATTTGAGAGCTGAGTTTCCTGTAGGTTGCATGAGTGAGCATGGCAAAAGGAAGGTATCAGCTGGGTCTTCAAGTAGAATTGGTGCCAGACGTGGACTTTGACTCATCTTCTAAGATCTTACGAAATATCCTGTAACTTTTCCTATGCCTTTCCCATGAGAGAGCTTAACATGTGAGATAGCTCACCACGTCCATTGCGGAGCATCACACCTTAGCTTGTGTCATAGTCAGCCAGGCTTGTTTTCCCCTTTTCTGTTGTTCTCTCAGGGAATTTTCCCACTATCACAAGCAGAAGACTGAAAGGCGAAGTAGAAGGCAGACTTGAGTTAAGGATTCAGTGTGCTCGGGGGTGGGATATTAAGTATTTTCAGATGTCGCTTCTCCCATTTCCTACTCCCTCACATCTTAATTATTTTAGTCTTGGTCTTTTGTTTGACTAAATTTCTGTTTATTGCTGGTGATAATTAGCTCTGAGTTTTTATGATCTTTCTGCTTTTCCTCTTCCACTCTCCTCCCAGCAGGGAATTGAGAATCATAGCAAATTCTAGCAGTTTTCCAAGACTAGTTCAAGGAGGAAGGGTTCAGGGTTGGGCTTTTTAAGCAATAGAACTACCTGCATCTTGGACCAGGTTTGCTTATAAATTCTCCCATTCACCACACTCTGAATTGGGGGTAGGTTGTGAAGCTTCTCAGGATTATGTTTACTAACCTCTCTCTGGAACGTTTCTGTGGAGGGTGAATTTGAGCTATGTGGACCTTCTCTAAGCTACGTGAAGCAGATTGTTGAAAACTGTATTTTCTTTTGACTTGTCATCATCCCCTTCCTTTGTTTGATTACACCTTAGTCATATGGCCACACGGTGGGTGGGTCTAGCGAAATCAAAGTAAGTTGCCACCAGCAAGAAGAAGAGATAATGAACAGATTTGGAGTATATGATCAAATCTATGATGGTCAGATTATAAAGTGATTTCCATAGTTTCAAAATAGCATCTACACTTGTGTAACCATATCTTCAGTCTTCTCTTAAAAGTTTAAAGGACTTTGTGAAAGACAAAAAAAAGATACATTCTAGTTTCACCTATCAGATAAGAAAGATTAAAGAAGAAAAGGAATACTCAGTGCTAGCTAGGATATGAGGGAAAAAAAAAGAAACACTCATGCAGAGCTACTGCAAATGCAAATTAATAAAAGTAAATAAACTTGGCAACACATATCAGGAAACTTTTAAAATGTGCATACTCTGAGTTAAACATTTCACTTGTAGATATTTATCTTAAGGGGATAATTGAGCATGTGTGCAAAAAATAATGTGTAAGAATGGTTGTATTTAATACTAAAGAATTTGAAACTAATAATCAGGGTTGATGGAAGACATTTTGATACACATCTATGATGTGATTTTATGCAACATCAAATGATGATGTGGACACTAAAATTATTTGCCATTTATTGAGAATCTGCTATATGATTTACATGCATTATTTCAGTAATTTAATGAGCTTTGTGAGTGGGTAATATTTTCAACCCCAGTTTATAAATGAGGATACAGATGATTAGAGATATTTACTTACCCAGAGTCTTGCAGATAGTTGACAAAAACAAGATCTGAGTAGAGAAATGCCTACTTTAAATCCTGTTCTTTGTTATTAAAACATAAACCTTCACTGAGATATAACTGTAATACAGTAAACCACATGTATCACAGTTATATAATTTGTAAGTTATGACATATGAAAAACATATAAAACTACATCCACAATTAAGC
Source organism: Manis javanica (assembly GCF_040802235.1). Classification (NCBI taxonomy): domain Eukaryota; kingdom Metazoa; phylum Chordata; class Mammalia; order Pholidota; family Manidae; genus Manis; species Manis javanica. The sequence continues at coordinate 101,151,196 of NC_133174.1, read as the reverse complement.
AAGTAAATATATCCATCACCTACAAGCTTCCTCATGTCCCTTTGTAATCCTTCTTTCCTGCCTCCCCTCTTCCTCATATCTCCACTGAACTTCTTTTGCCCCCTTTTCATAAATCATTTGGCCATATATGTGTGGGTCTATTTCTGGAATCTACACTCTGTACCATTGATCTATTTGTCTATATTTATAGCAGTACTACACTGTCTTGAATACCTTTCCTTCATAATAAGATCTGAAAGAAGGTAATAGTAGTCTTTTCCCCTTTTTCCTCTTTTTCAGAGTTGTTTTGGCTCTTCTTGGTCCTTTACGTTTCCATATAAGTTATAGAATCAGCATGTTAATTTCTACAATGAAGCCTGCTTGGATTTGGGATGTCATTGCACTGAATCTATAGGTCAGTTTGGGGGAGAATTACTATGTTAGCAATATTGAACCACTCCAGCCATCTTTATGACATAACTCTCCATTTATTTAGTTCTTTAATAAATCCCAGCAATTCAGTTCAGTATACAGGGTTTCACCTCTTTGTCAGCTTTATTGTTAGGTACTTTCAGAAATTTAATGCTAGGTAAGTGATATTATATCATTAAATTTGGTTTCTAATCTTCATTGGTATATACAAATATACCTGAGTTTTGCATATTCACATTTTATTCTGAAACCTTGCTGAACTCACTTATTCTGATAGCTTTTTGGTGATTCATTGAATTTTCTACATACATGATCATGTTGTCTCTGAATAAAGGTAGTTTTACTTCTTTTCTGAAATGAATATCATTTATTTCTTTTGCTTGCCTTTCTGCACTGGTTAGACTTGCCAGTACAATGTTGAGTAGAAGTGGAAAGAGTGGAAATCTTTGTCTTGTTACTAATAGTAGAACGAAAGAATTCAGTCTTTCTCTTTTAATTATAATTTTAGTTAACAAGCTTTTTATAGATGCCTTTTATCAGGTTGAGAAAGTTATCTTCTAAGTTTGTTGAATGCTATCATGAAAGAATACTGGATTTGGCCACGTGTATTTTTTGCATTTAGTAAGTATATGATTAAACATATAATTATGTTTTAAAATGTTATTAGTACGTATTACATAGATGACATTTGAATGTTTAACCAAGCTTGCATTCCTTGGGGAAACCCTAATTGGTCATGGTGTATTTTCTGTTTTATATATTGGTTCACTCTGTCTTATTCTAGATGGCTTCACTTGTTATGTGTTCACACAAACCTTTCTTACTGTCATGTCTAAGCTGCCATTAATCCCATCCAGTGAATTTATCATCTCAGATACTGTAGTTTTCTTCTTTTAAAAGTTCTACATGATCCTTTTGTCTTCCATGATTGTACTTTACATTTTAAACATACGGAATATGGTTATAGTAACTGTTTAAATGTCCTTGGATTTTAAATCAAATATCTGTGTCAGAGTCATTGTCTATATCTTAGAGTTGTTTTAATTTGAATTTCTCTTTACTGAGGTTAAATAGCATCTCAGATTGTTAAGGGTTAGTTCTGCATCTTTCTTGTAAATTTTTTGTCCATGTCTTTTGCCCATTTTTCTGTCATATTTGGGATCCTTTGTCCTATCATTTAAAAAAATTTCCATATTGGTGATATCAGCCTTTATCTATGGTGTATATTGCAAATATTTTTTCAGTTTTGCTAGTTTTCTCTGAGTTTGAGTTTCTAATATGTTTTGTTATGCCTTTAAAAATATTTTAAGTAAAAAAAAATATTTTAAGTAGCATATTGTATCAATGCACTTTGGGTAAGTAAGTAAGCAACCTGTAGCTCCCAGGAAGTGACTGGTATATAGGAAACCCAGGAAAGAACCACTAAGGAAAAAGGACATGTGTTCAGGTGAAGACCTAACCTGGCTGGACTTGCTATTACAATTAGGAATATATGACCTATAGGATATTCTACAGCTGTTTCCTCTGAGACTACAATCCTGAGGAAACATCCTTTACCTAATGAGCTAAGTGGACAGGATAGGATTTGTTCCCCAAAAATGTGTCTTCCATGAAGCTGGAAGCTAGCTATGTAGCTCTTCATATATATGACTTCCCCTAGTGTCCCTCATCACAGGAGTCAGATAAATTCCATTTCTCCAGGAATCCACAGGAGAAGGAAGGGAGGTAGGATATTTATAGTCCCAGAAGTAAAATAAGGTGGGAACTATGGCTGAGGACACAGTGAATCAGGGGAGAGGATAAGAGGTAGAAAGTCACTTTGGAATACATCTTTAAGGGGTGCTAAACAAGCCCCACCTTTATCCAACCAGAGTATCTTGGCCTCTCCCACAGCTCACCCTCCCCAGCCACCAACACTAGCATCACAATGAGTGTTGCTTGGTGATACCTAAGCCACCCAGGGTTCCCACTGGCTGGAGCAGTGACTTGATGACCAAATAATAGGTTAGGATGTGGCTCCTCTTTGACTTGGGGTGGCAGGGGCACATATATAGGGAGGGTCGCAGCTCTGGATTAGACAGTGGTTGGCCTCAAAATGAGTGAGGTCCTTTACAAATCAGAGGAGACTTGCAGAGATATTGAACAACCAACCACACATGGGGAGTAACCATCCACAAGCAGGGAGCAACCAGCCTCTAGCACAGAACAACCAAATGCTAGTGTGCAACAAGCAGCCATGGGTGAAGAACAACTGACCACAGGTTGGGAAAATCCAACCATGACTGAGGAACAACCAGCTCCTCGTGCAAAACAAACCCCTAATGTGGAATAACCAATCACAGTGACGAACAATCAGCACCCTGCAAGGAACAGCCAACCGCAAGTCGACAACAGCTTACCACAAACGGAGAAGAGCTCATCTCCAGTGAGGGACAGATGACCACATGTGGGGAACAGCAAACCTCCAGCAGGGAAGAGTCGAACTCCAGAGAGGAACAGCCAACATCCAGCAGGAAACAGCCGACTGCCAGTGAGGAAGAGCCTACCTCCAGCAGGGAAGAGTCGAACTCCAGTGAGGAACAGCCAATATCACATGAGGAACTGCGGACCACAAGTGGGGAACAGCAGACCATAAGTGGGGAATAGCTGACAACAAAGAAAGATCAACCAACTGCAAGTGTTGAAGAACAATTCACAAAGGCTCCAGAAGAGGATGACCCACTGTCACTACAAATTTAGAGACAGTGCCAAGGTCAGATGATCTTACCCATGTTCCTCTTCCTTCCCATTGATGTCCCAACCAACACCCCTACCCTGTCCTTGTTGGACATAAACCCCCTCCTCAGCCTGTACCCCTTCTGTGAAGCTCCCTTCCTAACCAGCCTCCCTCCTCTTTCCCCAGACTAATGCCCTCTGTGCTCACTCTGTTGCTCATCCAGGTTCAAAAGACACCTCAGGAAGAGGAGATGCCCTTGAAAGCATGTGCAGATGAAAGTTCCTCGGAAACAGCTCTTACTTGTTCAAGGAAGTGGAAGAGAGAAACATCACCAATAACTTGTCCATCACCAGAATGGGATGAAGAGAATGAATCAGAACACAAAACCACAGCTTCAGCTGGATCTGAACCAGCAGATGCAAAAGAACTCCGCTGACCCAAATAACACACTGTGAGTGAGGAGGCCTGGAGACCTCTAACTATCTGCAGAGTCTCCAAGGAGCCTGTGGAGAAATGGCCAACCACAGTGGCCAAATGTTACACCGACGGCACACACAGATGTTCATGATTCAATAAAATCAGTGAGCCATGGAAAGATCTGTGTGTCTCTGTGAGTTCTCTGATGGCAGGGAGGGAGAGGCAGGGGTGTCAGAGTGGGGGCAGTCCTACAGAGTCTGGGGTCACACTAACAGGTCTACACTTAGCTGACACTACAGGCAGATGCTATAGAGTCTCTACTTGTCTTCTCTGTGCTATACTGCCTTCCACATGCCCACCCCCCACCATGTTATGTGTGCTAATCGTAAGGCCCCTTCTTCCCCTTCTTCCTCCCTTCCCACCCACACCACCCAGTCCCTTTCCCTTTTTTCAAGTGTTAGTCCATTCTTGGGTTCTGTGAGTCTGCTGCTGTTTTGTTCCTTCAGTTTTCGCTTTGTTATTATGCTCCACAGATGAAGGAAATCATTTGCTACTTGTCTTTCTCTGCCTGGCTTATTTCACTGAGCATAATACCCTCTAGCTCCATCCATGTTGTTGCAAATGGTAGGATCTGTTTTTTTCTTATAGCTGAGTAATATTCCATTGTGTATATGTACCACATCTTCTTTATCCATTCATCTACTGATGAACACTTAGGTTGCTTCCATTTCTTGGCTATTGCAAATAGTGCTGCGATAAACATAGGGGTGCATATGTCTTTTTGAGTCTGAGAAGTTCTTTATTTTGGGTAAACAGAATATATTTTTTTAAATGTACAACTTGGTAAAAAGCAGATAAATGATCCAATTTTAAAATGAATAAACAATTTTAACAAGCACTTCCCAAAAGAAGACATGTGGATGAATATTAAGCACTTGAAGAGTTGCTCTGTATCTGTAGTTATCAAAGAGCTGCAAATTAAAAACCACACTGAGATACTCCTACATTTCAGGTTGAATTTTAAAAAAAGACAATACCAAGCACAGATGAGGATGTGGAGCAATTGGCACAGCCAATTGGAAAATAGTTTGACAGTTTCTTATAACGTTGAACATAAACCTACTCATAGCTCAGTAATCCTCTTTGTGGGTAGTTACCTCAAAGGAGTGAAAATTTATGTTCACACAAAAACTTGAATGCAAATATTATCATAGCAGCTTTATTTATAACAGCCCCAAACTAGAAGCAACCCAAATACCCACCAGCAGATGAGTAAATTGCAGCGTATCCATTCAGTGGAATACTACTCAAAAAGAACCAATAAAAATGAGCCATTTGTTTTGAATGAATATCAAAAGAATTACTCTAAATGAAAGAAGCTAGACACAAAAGACTGCATATTGGATGATTCCTACATGAAATTCTAGAAAAGGCAAAACTGTAGTGACGGAAAGCAGGTTAGTGTTTGCAGGGTCTGGGAGCATGGGGAGGAGATTGCTTGCAGTGAGGTAAGAGGGAACTGTTTGGGGTGATGGAAATGTTCTGTACTTCGAATGTGGTTTAAGGTATATGTATTTATACGTTTGTCAAAAATCATTGACTTTTACCCTTGAAAATGGGTGCTTTTATTGTGTATAAATTATGCTTTAATAAAGTCAATTTTTAAGAAGAGGCACTTCGGAGGTGAGGATGTCAATCCCATGTTAAAAAAAAAATCTTGGCTGTTTCATTGTAGAGGTTCTTGAGAGGTTGAATTGTTTTCTGAAAGGTACAAGAGGAGTTGTGGCAGGGGGAGCCCGGGCAACATAAGGAGCCCTGATGGGAAATATGGCCTCAGCTGAGTACTTTGTCCCTACGTCCTGCCTGCCTTCTATCTCCCAAACATGAGAAGGGCTTACTGATTTCCTGCTGCAAAACTGTCTCTAGCTCCTTTCTCCCAAAGGAACAAGTGGTCCAATACAAGGACCTTAAAATCAAAACATTTACCTCTCTAAACCCAGAAAACATGTGAAAAAGAAATACATCACAGATTTATTGCAGGTCTTACTTATTGACCTGGCACATTTCATTGGATCTCCTTGGAATGGGAAACAAACAAACAAAAAATGTAGAGTGAAGAAGCTGGATAACTTTCTAGCTCTTTTTATGTTAGTGTTTAAATCACTCAGCATATTTATTTCCTATCTGCTCTATTTCTGGTAATTGAGTGGGCTCTGAGGTTAAGACAAGATGGTAGAAGATATGGGTCAGTCACTGGGGAAGTAAGATATATGTAAAAAAAACCAAAACAAAACAAAAGATAAAAACCCGTAGTTTTCATTGTTTTGTTTAAAGTGTTATGAATTCCCTGACCATCTGGCACACAAATTATCTAATGTAACTACCAAAACACAATTCCATAGAAGTTTTAATGGCATAAAAAAATGAGAGTTGATTGTATCAATCACTATTCTAAAATTTAGTTCTCTTCGTTTTGCTTATAGTGAGTTTAGAAATATGAAGACTTCTGTAGTAGGTCATCTTTTTTGTCAGGTCTGTTTTATATTAAAATAATCCATTCTTTTCATAGTAAAGGCTGAGTCTCAAACCTTAAAGCTCTTTGAACAAATGGTCTTAGAATAGGAATTCCAAATATAAATTATTTCATTTTGGAAATCTACAACAATTTGTCATTTAAAATTTATTTTATGAGTTAGATTTTCAGATAATAAAGATCTGTGGTTCCATTTATCAGAAAAAAACCACAACTCTTTCATCCTTAAAATGCTGCCATATATTAAATGTAATAACTACTACAGTATAAACTAAGAAGAGGACATATGTGAAAATACAGTCCTTTTTTTCCAATGCTGGTATTCTTTCTCATCTTATTTGGGGCTCTCAAAAACAGTAAGACAGACTATCTCAATATATCAAGTCTCAGACTTTTTTTTCTACTGAAAATTATTGATTTGGTCTTGCTAAAAGGAGGAAGTGGATCTTTCAGTTCAAAAACTGGCATAATCAAGCTAATGCCTTAAAATCTGTTGTGATTTGGGTGATTATATGTGGTGATTACCCTTGGTTTACAAGACATATACACACACTTTCAACCTTCCCAGTCATTCATAAGACATTATACTGCCTCTCTTCCTCTGGCATCTGCCAGTTAAATTAGCATTATAAAAATGGAGGGGAAAAGAAAATAATGCTGGTATGATAGAATTTCTGGGAACACTAAACAAAGAAAATATCTGAAAGATTGGGAATTCTTGATTTCTGCTTTTAGATATTTGTGGTCTTCTATACCAACCCATGCTGTCTGTTCAAGCAGTGTCTCCTTATTTTCCTGAGTTCCATGGGGTACAAGCTGTTTACAAAGATTAGAGGGAGAGGAGTTTGGTATCAGATTATAATGGTGATTTCGTGTATTTTCCTTATCTGCAGTATAGGATTGGTATAGATGAGAAAGTGTCAAGTGCGTTGGAACTTTACCTTCCTCCCCACCCTCCCATTCCCCAACCTCTCTCTATTTACCCTCTCCTATTACTCTTTTTTCAGGGCTTCCCATTAATTTGAATTTCAAATAATCTGGAAAGAGTTAAGCTTAATTTTTTCATTAGTGATTCATTCATTCATTTAAAAACCTCAAGTAATATGAATTACTTAAACAATCAGATCAATACCTAGCCTAAATAGTTGTTAACCAATGGTAAATGGAAATGTTCATCTGGCAGAAATTTGTAGATGTTAGGTAGTTTGATGAAGGCTGGCTAGACAACAAGAAAAAATGACATAAGAAGGTTGAGAAGGAGTCAGAAAGGATGTTAGGAGGCCATTAAAGGTAAAATGGTAGGTTTGGGTATGGGCTTCTGATGGGAATGCTATAAAAGCTTGTAAATTAGGTCTATTGTTTTGAGGAGGGGAAGGAGATTTGTGCTTAGCTGTCACCTATGAGGTACTATGCAGTACACATGAGATTTTCCTTTTCTGCGGTGTTTTAGAAGACATCTAAGTTTGCTACTCACAGATTTTCTCTATACTGGGGGCAAAAATTAAATTAGTAGTAAGAAAATTTGGACAACTAGCCAGCTTCTAACACGAACCAGCTTGGTGACCCTGCACTTAGTCTCCCAGGATGGCTTTTTATTTTTTACCTGTAAAATGAAGAGGAAACAGATATTCTCCTAAACTTGCTTTCAGCTAATAACCTTTGATACATTATTATATAAATTTGAACTATGTGCTAAAGTTTTTGTTAGGGACTTTCTGTGGACTGAATTGTGTCCCCCACAAAATTCATATGTTAAAACCCTAACCTCAAATGTGGCTGTATTTGGAGATGGGCCTTATAACGAGGTAATTAAGGTTAAACCAGGTCATAAGGGTGGGACCCTGATCTGATAGGGTTAGTGTCTTCATAAGACAAGAAGCTAGAGAGCTTGTGTGCACTCGTTCTCTCTTTCTGAATGCTTAGAGGAAAGGCCATGTGAGGACAAAGCAGCCATCCACAAGCCAGGAAGAGAGGGCTGTCACCAAAAACAGAAGCCTGTTGGAATGGTGATCTTGGGCCTTCCAGATCCAGAACCACGAGAATTTCTGTTGTTTCAGCCATGCAGTCGGTGGTATTTCATTATGGCAGCCTGAGCAGACTAATATAGGGATTAACCATATTGAATACATTCTTATGAATTGAATCTGTAGTTAATATGACTTTATAAATGAGATATATAACTTCTTTGTGTTGAAGTGGGAAGTAAAATGTTTTGATCTGGTGGTGAAATGAAGATGCCACCATTTCTGTTTTTGACAGAATGAGCTACTAGAACCTGGGGAATTATGTTATTGATTTGGATATTACGAGTAATTCAGTTGGATTTTTGAGCTACATAGCAGAACCTGAGCATAGGTGAGAAGCAGTCATTATTTGATGGCAGAATAAAAGAACCATAGCAAAGGGCTTCTCTCTTCCCATATCTACTATAAAATTAACAACCTTGTTGAATGTCCCATTATAATAATTAGTATTATATTGGTGGGAGTTGATAGCATGTTGTTAATGTTGCCACCTATAAACCTCATTCTAAAGAAGAGCAAATTGCCAGAGTGGGGGCTTGCAAATGTCTAAGGCTATTTTTTTACCTCCATTTTTGCCTTGGTATGACAGGGGAGATAGGATTTATGGTAAAATATTAAGTAAGTAACCTTTTTCATAGTTGTACTCCTCTCCCACAGGTGTATTTCTAATCTGTTCTGGTCTGCATCAATAGAGTAGTCTCCAAAGAAGGGCATAGGAAGTGGCATGCAACTTGAACTGGGGAATATCCTGTTCAGATTTATATTGCTTTTCTGTACTTTTGCTGGTTCCATGCAAGTTTGTTTCCCTGAGAGCTACTGCTATTGACCTGATGGCTATTGGCTGCCAGTTGGCAGAGAAGATTCACCTAAATTAGGTGGTTACTTCCTATTCCTGTCTACAGACTTGGAAAAATGGAGTTTGCTTTCCTCCAAAGATTTCTCAGAACGTAGTAGTACAAAATTAGTGGTAGGAAAATTCCTTTAAAAGCTATGTCTGGTTACCCTCAGATAAACATTTCCATTAATATTTCATTTCATTTTGAGCCCCTTTCTAGTTTATAGTATTTTTTTCAATGTATGTAGGTGGCCTCAAACCACATGGTAAAAGTATTTTCCAAAAATATTCGATCTTTGTCTTACTATGTTTTCCTTATTTCCTTGCCATTGAGTAGCTCCTTTAATAGGCTCAAATTCCTTTTTCTACTTTGTTCTTTCTCTGATTGTGTTGATTTCTTCTGTCCTTTTTGGGAACACATACATGTTTTTAACAACACATTTGAGAATGAATTGTCTATTTCTTCTGTGTTTTGGGAAAAGAAAAATTTTTGTTGCTATTTTTAGATAATACATATTGAATGTTCCCATTGCCATTGCCCTGTACAAAGTAGTTATCACATGCAAGATACAATTTCTTGTGTTTGGTGATGTTTATCCTGTTTCAGTCTACTTTAAAATGTTTAACTTCCCAAGTTCTTTTCCCCATTAAGTGTTGTTTTTAGGTATTTGGGGTGTTTTAATAACATAATAATGCTATTTTTTAATTAAATTTTTATTGAAGAGTAACTGACACAATATTCTAGTTTCAAGTATATAAAATAATCATTATTTATACACATTAGGAAATGGTCACCACAATAAGCATGGTTACTGTCACCATACAAAGTTGTTACAGTATTATTGGCTATGTACCCTATGCTGTATATTATACCCTTGTCTTATTTATCATATAACTGGAAGATTTTAACCTTAATTCCCTTAACCTAGTTTATCCTCTCTCTATAAGTGTGTTTCTGTTTTGTTTTGTTTTGTTTTGTTTGGACATATATGCGTTCTTTATAAAAGACATTGGACGAGCACTTGTAAATAAGAAATTAGAGTCCCAGATTTTGAAGGAATAGTTCCATTCTGTCTACTAAAAGTCTGATTTTTTCCATCTTCAGGCATCTGCCCTAAACCCAGTGGGGTTGTTAAATAGCAACCCCTCCCATCTTTGACACTGATACTTCCCCGCAATGCCAACCCCCAAAGTGGATGTTGCCTGGGGCAGGTAAGGATCAGGGAGAATGCAGATTATTCTGTATCTGCTTTGCCTTTTATGAGGGCTCTTGAGAACACATATTCAACAGTGCCTAAAATTCATAGAATGTTAAATCTCGAAAAAACCATAGAAAGTTACCAAGACTGTTAGACTACTTCCTGTTCTATGGAAGTGCTGTGCACTTTTACATCTCCATGACCTTGCTTATTATGGAGTGCCTTTTCTCCCAGGCTGCTGGCAAAATGCAGCTTATCCACTACCCCCCAAATTCGTCATCCCTGCGTCAGTGATAACATAATAAGAAAGTGTATGTAATTTCCCCTATGTGTTTGAATGCCCTCCAACATGTTTCATAATACAGTGTTTGTGTTCTTTTTTTAGCCACTCTACAAATTTTGAATGTTTCCTGGAGTATATATAGGATTATAGTAAGAATGATGCACATACGAATTTTAGCAAGATAAGAGAATAGAAGATCCTTTTAAATGACTTTGATGTCTAGTGTTTTGATAGGAAATGAATCCACTTACATCTTGAGGTTTCTCACTCAAGTCACTGAGGAAGAGAATATACAACTTAGTTCTGTGTTACTGAGAAGCCATCGTGGTATTTTAAAGACATGTTATTATATATACTACAGTATGATTCACTTTGTTCTGAATCTGCCAAGGGGCCTGGCTTATGTAGAGATATTTTATATAGGCATCGTTATGGGAGAGGATCGACCGACATCTTACTGTCGGTACAAAGTTAGCTGATGTTGACGCTACCAAATTACGAAGTGAAAAAGCAAAGAGGTAAAATTCATCCTTAATGATAATGTGTGAATTTTAGGATACTAGTATTTGTTTAACTAATAGAAGAATTCCCATCTAACTCTTGTCTTCCTGATCAACTATTAGTCAAGAGTAATTAGAGGAAATGCCCAACTGGAACATCACAATTTTGTCTCAAGTTATAAGATTTTTCATACATATGATATAGAAAGCAGAAAGCCTGAAATTTACCTTCTGTTTTTTATTTTGGTACCTTTAGTGTAGGTCATCCGACACTTGAAAATTAACATTGACAATAACCTGGCTTTATACTTCAGCCGTCTTTTTCAGTGCCTCTGGGCATTTGGCTCTTGGAAGAAGGTAATTCCTAGTACTGCTCCCTGATTTGTAAACATTTAGTCGGGAACCTCTCTGCCATTGTGGCTAACTGTCAGTATAACTTGGGTGATTGAAGTGCTCAAACAGGGTATCTTTTCACCCAACTGCTGATGACTGACTAGAGAGTACATTAAAGAAAGAATGTGTTCTCCAACTCAACAGCATATTATAAGAAATATATGACATATAGTATGTCCCCCTAAAATTTAAATTTTTAGAAAGCAGAAATTTACTATAATATACTAATAATACGTAGAATACTCATATTAACATGAACCATCCCCAATTGTAGGGTAATTCTCTTTTTACAAAATGTTTCCTAAAATATGTAAATTAATTTCATAAAAACTGACATAGAAAGTTGTTTCTAATTAGAAAATAATTGTTTTTAGACTTAATCATTAATTGAGGCTGTCAGTGGTTTGCTGCTGAATCCAAATATCAACTGCATTAAACCTCATTTGAAAGCAAATTACTTTCTTGATGCCATTATATTATAATTGATACTTTGAAATTTGATGCTTGAGAGATTGTATTTATTGGCAATTTCATCCAAAAAGTAAAATAAATGTTCTGGTTTTAGAGTATTACTTTGCTAATGTTTGCTGTTGTCCTTCACCTCTCTTAACCCTACTCATTTTTCTAGGTCAAGCTGAAGACGATCAAATTTGATGAAATTTTCTATCCTAATAGCTTAATTTATGGCATTTTGGACATAGTTTATAGCACTTATTTCCTTTTGCCTTGCGTTAGTTAGCTAGGAACGTGCATGCCTTCTGCACCAGCTCCTAGAGAGTGACGACTGTGTTTTAGATAACTGTTTTTCCTGTAGCACCTCTCACAGTACTTTGCCCGATATACTCAGTAAAGTATCTCCTGAAATTGTTGAATTTTTCCCCTGATTTTCTAAACTAGACTTACACTTACAAGTCAGTGAGTAACTTGAGGTTTAAATAAGGGATCAGGCAGTCAGCCACAATGGTTAAGGCTCTGTAGTCAAGATTGCCCAAGTTTGAGTTCCTACTTTATTAGGTATTAAATGTGGGGCTGCCTCATCTGTAAAATAGCAATGTTAGTAACAACATCAGCCTTCTGGAGTTGTTGATGAACACTAACACAATTTTGTTTAAAACGTTGTGCTGCCTAGCATATAGGAAGCACTCAATACAGTACAGCTATAATTACTGCTAAATGCAGGCCTGTTGGACTAGACTCAGCCCATTGAGGGCCTACCATTTGGTCTTTATATCTTAGGCACCTAACCTTGCATATAGTAAATACACAATAAATACTTGCTTGAGTTGAACTGATTGATTTACCTTATTTTTGTCTTCCATTACAGCCCACTGTTTGTAACATGGAAGATTGGTCGAGACAAAAGATTGCGTGGATGCATAGGTACTTTTTCTGCCATGAATTTGCATTCAGGACTCAGGGAGTACACACTTACCAGGTGAAGATCAACTTTTGTTGTCTCTGCTTCTACATTAAAAAAAACCTAGGAAACTTGAACCTGATACTTTAACTCCTTTTCCTTTACTGAATTGCCAACACTCTTGACTCCTTTCATGTCAAATTATTTCTTCTCTTTGACAAATTCCTTATCTCTGATGAAATGTTATTGATATATATTGTAATATAAGATACTGTGATTACATGTATTGTGCCATAGATGTTTTGAAGTGTTTTCTTTGAATGGCCAGCTTATTTTGTATAGCTTAAAAATCAATGACCAAACATCTGTGGGTTACCAAAACATATTATTTCAATAATAGCAGTCATTGTGCCTTCTCTGTTAGGCTTTTTAAAAACTGTTGATATCTATTTCATCTTACACATTTTGTACATTTTTATGTATTTTTGAAATTGAAGGGACAACTTAGGAAGAAAGTGATGCCATAGCCTGGCAGCATAATCATTCACATTCAGTTTACACAGAATTAATTGTAGCTTACTTATTTTGTTGCATCTAGCACAAGGACAAAGAAACAAATGCTTCATTACAGTTGGTAAGACTTTGTAATTTCTATACTCACAAAAAGCTATCTAGCACACCATCTGATTTCTGTGGTTCAAGTTAAGATTTCTAGCAAATTGTATTCCAAAATTATTTCAAAGGAAGAAAATTCCTTAAATAATAAGCTATTAGTAAAGGAATTTCCTGTTTTTGTTCATATTTGAGGGTGATTATCTGATACAGTTTCTGTAGTTGTAATATGCACAGTGTCTGTCCAACAAGAAATTGGTCCCTGCTGACTATTGGTAGTTGGGGCAAGTTGCTTAACCTCCAGTAGATAAAGTAGTAGTTATGGTATTTTGTTCTATGTACTTAATAGGGACATTAGGAAGATGTTAGGGGAATAAAGTAATAATCAATCACTACTTTGCTTCAAGATTAAAATTATGGAACATTCATTATTTTATGACAGACTTGTATAAATGCAACTCATAGCACCAGTTAATAAAATGCTGTTCACTGACTTTAGTATTCTTACATTTGAAGGTGTAGCTCATAGCTGCAGCATTTTCTTAGCTTGCAGTGAAGCCCAGGAAGAAAAGCAGAGGCCTGGAGGGTCACGTTCATTCTTAGATTTTCATAGGTATTACAAATCGGGTGTTTGGACTTATTAAAAACATACAGGTAGTAAAGCGGGCCAAACACATATTCTGGAAAGATACAACTTGGCTAAAGATGGTTTAAATGATAGTCTAGGCATGTTAGATTTTTTTTTTCCTGACATAAAATACCAGACTTAGCAAATTCTGCCAGTTGACTACCTCTTTGGGACAGGTGCATGTGGAATTGCTCTTTTAATAGCTAACCAAAGGCAATTTATCATACATTTCCTAAAGTAAGTTGTTACAAGGAGCACTGGTTTCTATGTATTGCTTGAAAAAAATATTCTATGCCTAAATAAGTTTTAGGAACGCTGGTTAAACAAATTTAAACAGCTCTGCTCACTGCAGGACTTCTCAGAACCATTTGTGCTAATAGTGCTGTAAATCTCTCACAGATACAGAATATAGCATTTCCCAGACTTCAGCTTTTCTGACTACAGAACCCTTCATCCTCCCTCACGCAACCCAGTGTCTCATGCCATTAGTGTTCCAAGAAACACATTTTCAGAAACACAGTCTGTTATAAAGTTTGCATTTTTCTTTATAGTGGGAAATCCGAGTTAATAGCATAGAAGCTTTTTGTACTTTGTAATGAAATATGGCAGAAATCCCAGTATCAAACATTATATACTTTAGAAATCCTTAGTCGTCGTGACTGTAGTAGCAATTTCATTTTGTTTAAAGAAAATATGAAATTATTTTGCCTGTATTGATAAGAAGGGATGAAAATAGCCAACTTTTCTGGACTTGTGTCTCCACCAAGGTAATTACCAGAATTACAATACACTTTTCCAACAATAATGTGATTCTGAATGAATTGTTCCACTAGTTGATAGTTGAACTTGGAAATTTGCCTACATTTGTATACATGGCTGCCCTCGTTGTAGTCTATGGCACTTCCTCTTTGCTTTTCATGCTTTTATATAACCTCTTGAAATTGTGCATGGCACATTAGTGAGATGTTTGTGTTTTTGTGCGTGTATGCACACACATACGAATGTGGTCTTCTCATTTTTGTTTGGCTTAATTTCTTTTGCTTAATATGATAATATAAATGAAGTTATTTGGAAGAGACAAACAAAAGAAAACATGTCTTGCAATATACAGTCGCTCTTTTTTTTCTGGATTCATTTTAGAGTCAAACTGTGGAGTCATTTTAAAAAGTTAGAATATATTGTCTTTCAGTCCAATAGAACACTTATCATTTCTATGAGCTGCTCCTGCCGTTGTTGTTACGATTATTATTGACAGTTACCATTTCTTAAAAACTTACTACATGTCAAACACCATAGAGGAACATTATATGCATGGGCCTCACAACAATTCTTAAGGATTATTATCTACATTTTAAAAATGGGGAAAAAAATCTGCAGAATTTAAATAATTTACCCATTCACACATTTAGTAGGTGGATGAGCCAGTATTCAAACCCAGGCCATCTCACTGCAAAGTCTAAGCTCTTAACTGCTACTTTTAAGGTAAGGCAAAATTAATTTTTCTGAGAATTTGTTTGACAGCTGTGTCATGAAAATAATGAACTTGAAAGTAGGTTACTATAAATTATAAATCATGTATCAATAATTCTTTAAAACTTCTAGTTTGGAGTTAAAATTGAAATTTTGGAACATTATTTTAAATTCCAGAAAATCCGTAGATGGATTTATAAGAAGTATATAACTCAGGATTGTACAGACTTGACAGAAGAAAATTGATTTGGATTAATGTTGAAGTAAAGTATAATGCTATTACAAAAATACACTACTATATGACATGAAATATCTTTGCTATTTCATATGAAATATCTATAAATAGAGGTATCTATGTATTCTTTGGCTAACATAAATAATAGACTAGACTTGGAGAAGGCATATAGTTTTATTCTTTATTTTTTTTTCTTGAATATAGCTTTTCTTAGCATGGCAGTTGGTGATTCTTGGTGTCTGGTTTTCCAATATTAAAAACCCATAAATCAGGGGAGGAGCCAAGATGGTGGCATGAGCACAGCAGTGGAAATCTCCTCCCAAAACCATATATATTTTTGAACATACAACAAATACAACTATTCCTAAAAGAGAGACCAGTGGATACAGTACAACAGCCAGGCTACATCTACATCAGCGAGAACTCAGAATCTCACGAAGGGGGTAAGATACAAGCTGTGGCCCTGCGGGATCCGAGTGCTCCCTCCACCCCAGCTCCGCGGTGGGAGGAAAGGAGTTGGAGCCGGGAGGGAGTGAAAGCCCAGGACTGCTAAACAACCAGCTCTAGTAATCCACACCAGGAGCGCAGAAACACACTGCATGGTGTGCTGGTTATTAGACAAACGGAAAAGCAAACTCTGCGGTTGGGTCTATGCAACTGGCTCCCCACAACCGGCTCCCATGGGACAAAAGAAAAGCAAGTGCTTTTTGAAAGTCTTAAAGAGACAGGGTCCTAACAGCTGGACGGAAGCATCCTGGCACACTCAGCCCAGCAGCTGGGAATCCTGGGGAACTCTAGGCGACCTAACCCCCTGGGCAACAGCACAGCTATGAAGCTCCTCACAGTGATAAGCAGCCTGCCAGACGTTCCCCTGGTCACCGCGGCCCCCAGCACAACAGCCCAGTAGCGGGAGAGTGGCCGTGTGCGCCCGTGGTGGGGAGCGGCCCGGGAGTAGCCGCGTGAGGTGGCAGCGGCAGGGCAGCCCGGGAGCAACCGCAACCCCAGCGGTTGCCCAGAATCTCCTCCCAGCGCGCAGCCACCTGGGCCAGAAACAAAGGCTGCCCCCGGCGCATGGCTGCCGGGCACAGGCA
This sequence comes from Manis javanica, assembly GCF_040802235.1. NCBI lineage: Eukaryota > Metazoa > Chordata > Mammalia > Pholidota > Manidae > Manis > Manis javanica. The sequence goes on along the minus strand of NC_133174.1, from coordinate 101,134,492 downwards.
AGAGAAACCAGGGCAAGGCGCGAAGATGCACCCCTCTCGCAGGAGAGCACACCCAACGTGCCTACCACTTGCTGCAGGGCTCTGGGCTACTCTGAAGGTGATTCCACCCACAGCAGCTTAGGGGATTAATCCGTGAGGCTGCTCTAGGAGTGCAGGTAACCAGCACAGGCAGCGGAGAAGGGCAAGGTGACCAACAAGCAGGAAAGGACTTTGTTCTCCCAGCTGACACATGCGCTACCTGCGTACAGCTACCTCTATGGTCATGAAAAGCAGAAGAATTTGGTCCAGTCCAGAATTACCCAGACAACCCCCGAGAGAGGGCCTGGGGAGACAGATTTAACTAATCTTCCTGAAAAAGAATTCAAAACAAAGGTCATAACCATGCTGATGGACCTGCAGAGAAATATGCAAGAGCTAAAGGAGCAAGTAGGAAGGGAGAATACAGAAATAAAACAATCTCTGGAAGGACTTAGGAGCAGACTGGATGAGGTGCAAGAGGCTGTTAATGGAATGGAAATCAGACAACAGGAATACAGAGAAGCTGAGGCAGAGAGAGACAAAAGGATCTCCAGGAATGAAAGAATATTAAGAGAACTGTGTGACCAATACAAAAGGAACAATATTCACCTTATAGGAGTACCAGAAGAAGAAGAGAGAGAAAAAGAGATAGCAAGTGTCTTTGAAGAAATAAGTGCTGAAAACTTCCCCAAACTGGGGGAGGAAATAGTCTCTCAGACCATGGGGGCCCACAGAACTCCCAACATAAGGGACCCTAGGAGGACAACACCAAGACATATAATAATTAAAATGGCAAAGATCAAAGACAAGGACAGAGTATTAAAGACAGCCAGAGAGAGAAAAAAGGTCACCTACAAAGGAAAACCCATGAGGCTATCATCAGACTTCTCAAGAGAAACCTTACAGGCCAGAAGAGAATGGCATGATATATTGAATGCAATGAAACAGAAGGGCCTTGAACCAAGAATACTGTATCCAGCACAATTATCATTTAAAAATATGAAGGAGGGATTAAACAATTCCCAGACAAACAAAAGTTGAGGGAATTTGCCTCCCACAAACCATCTCTACAGGATATTTTAAAGGGACTGCTCTAGATTGCAGCACTCCTAAGGCTAAATAGTTGTCACCAGAGAAAATAAAATCACAACAGAGAAAGCAGACCAACCGAATACTAACTAAAGGCAAAAAATAAAATTGACTACTCACAAAAGCAGTCAAAGTAAACACAAAAGAGTACAGAATAATACACCTAACATATAAAGAATGGAGGAGGAGGAATAAGAAGGGAAATAAAGAATCATCAGACTTTGTTTATAATAGCTTAATAAGAGAGTTAAGTTAGATGGCTAGATAGTAAAGAAGCTACATTTGAACCTTTAGTAACCCTGAATCTAAAGCCTGCAATGGCAATAAGTACATATCTTTCAATAATCACCTTAAATGTGAATGGACAGAATGCACCAATCAAAAGACACAGAGTAACAGAATGGATAAAAAAGCAAGACCCATCTATATGCTGCTTATAAGAGACTCACCTCAAACCCAAAGACATACACAGACTAAAAGTCAAGGGATGGAAAAAGATATTTCATGCAAACAATAGGGAGGAAAAAGCAGGTGTTGCAGTACTTGTATTAGACAAAACAGACTTCAAAACAAAGAAAGTAACAAGAGATAAAGAAGGACATTATATAATGATAAATGGGCCAGTCCAACAAGAGGATATAACCATTATAAATATATATGCACGCAATACAGGAGCACCAACACATGTGAAGCAAATACTAATAGAATTAAAGGAGGAAATAGAATGCAATGCATTCATTCTATGAGACTTCAACACACCATTCACTCTAAAGGACAGATCCACCAGACAGAAAATAAGTAAGGACACTGAGGTGCTGAACAACACACTAGAACAGATGGACTTAACAGACATCTACAGAACTCTACACCCAAAAGCAGCACATACACATTCTTCTCAAGTGCACATGGAACACTTTCCAGAATAAAAAACATACTAGGCCACAGAAAGAGCCTCAGTAAATTCAAACGATTGAAATTCTACCAAACAACTTCTCAGACCACAAAGGCTTAAAACTAGAAATCAATTGTGCAAAGAAAACAAAAAGGCTTACAAACACATCGAGGCTTCACAACATGCTTCTAAGTAATCAATGGATCAATGACCAAATTAAAACAGAGATCAAGCAATATATGGAGACAAATGACAATGACAGCACAAAGCCCCAACTTCTGTGAGATGCAGTGAATGCAGTTCTAAGAGGAAAGTGTATAGCAATCCAGGCCTATTTAAAGAAGGAAGAACAATCCCAAATGAATAGTCTAAAGTCACAATTATTGGAACTGGAAAAAGGAGAACATATGAGGCCCAAAGTCAGCAGAAGGAGGGACATAATAAAGATCAAAGAAGAAATAAATAAGATTGAGAAGAATAAAACAATAGAAAAAATCAATGAAACCAAGAGCTGGTGCTTTGAGAAAATAAACAAAATAGGTAAGCCCCTAGCCAGACTAATTAAGAGAAAAAGAAAATGTACACACATCAACACAATTAGAAATGAGAAAGGAAAAATCAGAACGGACCCCACTGAAATACAAAAAATTATTAGAGAATACTATGAAAATCTATATGCTAACAAGCTTGAAAACCTAGAAGAAATGGACAACTTTCTAGAAAAAGAAAACTTTCCAAGACTGACCAAGTAAGAAACAGAAAATCTAAACAGACCAATTACCAGCAAAGAAACTGAATCGATAATCAAAAACTACCCACGAACAAAACTCCTGGGCCAGATGGATTCACCGCTGAATTTTATCAGACATATAGAGAAGACATAATACCCATTCTCCTTAAACTTTTCCAAAAAATGGAAGAGGATGGAATACTTCCAAACTCATTCTATGAAGCCAGCATCACTCTAATACCAAAACCAGGCAAAGACCCCACCAGAAAAGAAAATTACAGACCAATATCCCTGATGAACATAGATGCAAAAATACTCAACAAAATATTAACAAACCAAATTCAAAAATACATCAAGAGGATCATAACTATGATCAATTGGAATTAATCTCAGGGATGCAAGGGATGGTACAACTTTCAAAAATCCATCAACATCATCCATCACATCAACAAAAAGAAGGACAAAAACCACATGATCATCTCCATAAATGCTGAAAAAGCATTCGACAAAATTCAACATCCATTCATGATAAAAACTCTCAGCAAAATGGGTATAGAGAGCAAGTACCTCAACATAATAAATGCCATATACGACAAACCCACAGCCAATATCATACTTAACAGCAAGAAGTTGAAAGCTTTTCCTCTAAGATTGGGAACAACACAGGGATGCCCACTCTCCCCACTGTTATTCAACATAGTACTGGAGGTCCTAGCCACATCAATCAGGCAAAACAAAGAAATACAAGGCATCCAGATTGGTAAAGAAGTCAAACTGTCACTATTTGCAGATGACATAATATTGTACATAAAAAACCTTAAAGACTCCATTCTAAAATTACTAGAACTAATATCTGAATTCAGCAAAGTTGCAGGATACAAAATTAATACACAGAAAACTGAGGCTTTCCTGTACAGTAATGATGAACTAACAGAAAGATAAATCAGGAAAACAATTCCATTCACAATTGCATCAAAAAGAATAAAATGCCTAGGGATAAACCTAACCAAGGAACTGAAAGACCTATACCCTAAGAACTACAAGACACTCTTAAGAGAAATTACAGAGGACACTAATAAATGGAAACTCATTCCATGCTCTTGGCTAGGAAGAATTAATATTGTCAAAGTGGCCATCCTGCCTAAAGCAATCTACAGATTCAATGCAATGCCTATCAAAATACCAACAGCATTCTTCAACAAACTGGAACAAATTCTTTTAAAATTCATATGGAACCACAACAGACCCTGAATAGCCAAAGCAATCCTGAAAAGGAAGAATAAAGCAGGGGGCATCTCGCTTCCCAACTTCAAGCTCTACTACAAAGCCACAGTAACCAAGACAATTTGGTACTAGCACAAGAACACAGCCACAGACCAGTGGAACAGAATAGAGAGTCCAGATATTAACCAAAACATATACAGTCAATTAATATATGATAAAGGAGCCATGGACATACAATGGGGAAATGACAGCCTCTTCAACCACTGATGTTGGCAAAACTGGTCAGCTACATGTAAGAGAATGAAACTGGGTCATTGTCTAACCCCATACACAAAAGTAAATTCGAAATGGATCAAAGACCTGAATGTAAGCCATGAAACCATAAAACTCTTAGAAAAAAACATAGGCAAAAATCTCTTGGGCATAAACATGAGCAACTGCTTCATGAACATATCTTCCCACGCAAGGAAAACAAAAGCAAAAATGAACAACTGGGACTACATCAAGCTGAAAAGCTTCTGTACAGCAAAGGACACCACCAAAAAAACAAAAAGGCATTCTAAAGTATGGGAGAATATATTCATAAATGACAGATCCGATAAAGGCTTGACATCCAAAATATATAAAGAGCTCATGCACCTCAACAAACAAAAAGCAAATAATCCAATTAAAAAATGGTCAGAGGAACTGAACAGACACTTCTCCAAAGAAGAAATTCAAATGGCCAGCAGACACATGAAAAGATGCTCCACATCGCTAATCATCAGAGAAATGCAAATTAAAACCACAATGAGATATCACCTCACACCAGTTAGGATGGCCACCATCCAAAAGACAAACAACAACAAATGTTGGCGAGGATGTGGAGAAAGGGGAACCCTCCTGCACTGCTGGTGGGAATGTAAATCAGTTCAACCATTGTGGAAAGCAGTATGGAGGTTCCTCAAAAAACTCAAAATAGAAATACCATTTGACCCAGGAATTCCACTCCTAGGAATTTACCTGAAGAATGCAGCAGCCCAGTTTGAAAAAGACATATGCACCCCTATGTTTATCGCAGCACTATTTACAATAGCCAAGAAATGGAAGCAACCTAAGTGTCCATCAGTAGATGAATGGATAAAGAAGATGTGGTACATGTATACAATGGAATATTATTCAGCCATAAGAAGATAACAAATCCTACCATCTGTAACAACATGGATGAAGCTAGAGGGTATTATGCTTGGTGAAATAAGCCAGGCAGCGAAAAACAAATATCAAATGATTTCACTCATCTGTGGAGTATAAGAACAAAAGAAAACTGAAGGAACAAAACAGCAGCAGAAGCACAGAACCCAACAATGGACTAACAGTTACCAAAGGGAAAGGGACCGGGGAGGACGGGTGGGAAGGGAGGGAGAAGGGGGGTAGAAAAGAAAGGGGGCATTACGATTAGCATGCATAGTGTAGGGGGGGGCACGGGGAGGGCTGTGCAACACAGAGAAGACAAGTAGTGATTTTACAGCATCTTACTATGTTGATGGACAGTGACTGTGAACGGGGATTTGGGGGGGACTTAGTGAAGGGGGGAGCCTAGTAAACATAATGTCCTTCATGTAATTGTAGATTAATGATACCAAAATAAAAATTAAAAAATAATTTAGAATATCTGGTTTTTCACTGTCTTTGTCTGTGATTAGATTATTGGGGTTTTCAAAATGCTACTCAGCTATATCTTTGTTATTGTAAAATATACATAACATGCAATTTACTATTTTAACTACTGCAATTTTAAGTGAACAGTTCTGTGGCCTTAAGTACATTTACATTGATGTGTCACCATCACCAACATTCATATCCAGGACTTTTTCATCTTCTCTACCTGAAACTCTGTACCCATTAAACGTTAACTTTAACCCCATTTCCCCCTCCCCCCACTCATAGAAACCATCACTGTAGTTTCCATCTCTATGAATGTGACTCTTCCAGGTGTTTCATACAAGTGGAATCACACAGTATTTGTCCTTTTGTGACTGGCTTATTTCACTTAGCATAATGTCTTCATGGTTCATCCATGTTTTAGTGTGTGTGAGAGTTTCATTCCTTTTATTCAGGCTGATTAATATTCTACTCTATATGTCTACTACATTTTGTTTATCCATTAATCTGTGGACGTTTGGGTGGCTTCCATCTTTTGGCTACTGCAAAGAATGCTGCTATGAATATTGGCATACAAATAGCTGTTTGAATACTCTTTTTTAAACCACTTTATAGAAGACAGTGATGTAGTTTGTTTGCGGTCCCTTAATCTCTAAAACCTAAATAAAAAACATGACCAGGTACTTTCTAAATGAAATGCCTATCTTGGATTAAGTTTTTATTTATAAACATACTGCTGTACAGTTAAAATATTTATCTTAGTCAAGCTGTATGTTCTCCTAACTGAAATTTTTATTTTGACTGAAATAAAACCTTACAAATAGGCTGATTTTCTCCCAGTTGTAAAAATGTATAATTTCTGTGTAGATATTTTTTCCCTTGTCCTTGGAAACTCTTTATAAAAGCAGGAAAGATTATAGCAAATAAGAAGCAGGTCAGAGAGCTCAGAATTACTGATGGAAGTTTATCCATGGTGACAAAATTAATGTCCACAAATTACTATATTTATTAGTGGTCAAAACTTCAACAGAAATAAATATTCTTTGCCCCAACTGAAGAAGAGTAATTTTTTTTTACTGAGCTACTTGCATTAAGAGCTTTTATATGTTAGAAAGCAGAGACAAATTTATATCCTTTTTTTCAGTACTTAGATTATATACTGTTATACAGAAGAGAATTATAACTAATATAGATGAACACAAACTTCTCAAATAAGATTCCTTAAGATTTTGACTAATAAATTCTCTAGCAAAGTGTAGGTCTATTTCTTTAGTTACATTTAAGTTGGTAGTAATTTATCTAGACTATGTAAGTGATTAATAGATGTGTTATTTCATAAAACAGGAATGTGGTCTATCATCATACTGAAATAACTTTCTTTTCTTCTCATTTATTTTGTGGTACTTAGACCCCTTGGCTATGAAGTGGTTACATAAGTATGGGCAGTGTCTGGGGCTTGATTCTCAACTATGCTACTTGGTTGCACTGCTTAATTCTGAGAAATTAGCAGTGGAGGTGTTTCTTTCTAGGGAACAGGGTGACCACATAAAATGTGATGTGCTTTGTGTAAGTGAGGGGTGTGTGAGAGAGAGAGGGAGAGGATGAGAGAGAGGGTGATTGTGTGCATGTCACAAATGTCCACTTACTATTGACCTTTTTGAGATATTAGAAATAGCTTACAGATCTACTTTAGTACTTTGAAGGGTCCTGGATAAAGTGAGTACTTCTGCATATTAAATACAAATTTGCTTTTGTATTTTAGTGTTGTAATCTGTCATGTTTTTAAAGCAGTTTAAGTTTAAGACTGTTGTAAACAGCATAATTATATCCCCCCCCCCCCCAGGGTGGACTATTTTGTGATCATTCTTATGCTTGACTATTTTAAGTATCTAGACTTGGTTCATTATGAAAAATTAGTTTAAACATTTAATATTAGTCTTCATTAGCATCACCTAGATTGATTTTTCTTATGAACAGAAAAACTGTACATGAGTCACTTCTGACTGAACACTATTGTCATAAAAGCTCTTACTGGAAATGTTAAGGCCAAACTATTTTTGGCAAGTGTCTGCTGTAAGACTCCTGGCTAAAATATGCTTTTTGGATAAATAAATTACATGTGTGAAATACATTATGCAAAATTAATTAGCTTAATTTACAATCTACATTTTTTTTGCCTTTTTACAAAAGGCAAGACAGCTCAAGTCCTAAAACTTTATCCTGATTTGTTAGTTTCACTGTAGAAATTACCAAATGAGAAATTGTCAGAATTTATAAGCATTTAATTTAAGGTATAATTTGGAACCTAGATTGTTATATACCCTTTACTCAAAATTATCCACAAAATAGCATGGTTAAACATATTCGTGGAAATCTAGAATCCTTACTTTAGCCGATAGTTTAATGTCCTCCTTCATTATTCCAGGGTTGTGCAAAATATGCAGATCTGTGGTCAAAGAATGACCAGCAGAATGTGGAAAGAGAAACTAAAGAACAAGAACCATTCCTAGTATGGGTAATGGCTCCAGAGTTGGAGAATTATCTGAATTTATATAGCACCTACTGACACAGAAATTAAGTATAGTGAGTATATGTCAGATTCCAATTCCTTTTCACATCTTTCCAATCTTCAGTCTCCAATTGGATTCAGAATCACAGGCACAATACCTTTGAGCAGAAAAACAGAAATAGCCATCTTTAAAAAGGCAAAGGTGTGAGAGAAGCTGAAAGTGGGCTTTTGTGGTATCAGAACTTCTTGAGTTTCATAAGAGAGTAAATTCCAAGAAATTGACCCTATTCTTACATCTATCTATAAACTTTACCCCTTTGCTCCTAGGAGGCTACTATTTCCCCCTTTAAGCATGTTTGAACAATTCATCCTGGGAAACTGGTCTAAATTTTACCTTCGGAATTCATAATGTAGTAGGAGAGATAAGAAGTTATGTAAGTAGAAAGTGATTTTTGCCAAAGAGGCAGAGAAGGTGATATTAGATGAATAGATACTCTACATCTATAATAAAAGCAGAAATGTATTAAAAGCAGTTTAACAAAATCATTTCATTTGGTCCATTCCTAATTCAGTTGGACTAAAAGCAAAACACTTTACAGCATCTTTTACCACTTCTTGGTTTGTTTTTATCCTACATGGACAAAATAAATCCCAATTACAGGGATATATGTAAGTTGCTAATACCAATGTGACCACATACAAGGTATTGAGTGTCCTGAGAAAGAACTAATGTATATTTTGAAGGGGAAAATGAACTTGCTCTGGAAAAAAATTAAAACTTCAGAAATAGAGTATTCTTAAGTGAGTTTGTGCACACACACACACACAGAGTTCACAAAGGAGTAGCTAGAGTCAGTTGGAGTATAGCTTTGGTGCTTGGCAAATGAAGAAAATTAAAAGTTAATAAGTTTCATTTCTGGCTCCCTCTTGTCCCATTAAAATGAATTCATATTTTGTTTCAGTACAGAAAACTGGGTTATCTACCTTCTTTCCTCAGAATCACTGCTTGAGATATACCTCATTTTTTTTTAAAATGAAAGACTGAAGTGGCAACGATAAATTAGAACACACGTATCATATGAAATCATTACATTAGATGAGGTCTAAAATCATACTGTAGGTGTTTAACAATGTATTTACTTTTCTTTGAACATTAACAAAATAAATACTGGGTTTACCTATAACTATCTAAAGTATTTGAGTCATTAGAACGTGAACGAGCAAGAGAACAGGTTTGTATCTCAGTGTTCTGTAAGGATCAGATAGACACTTGTACCATTCTATGTTCAAGACAGTTTTTTTCTGTCTAGACCATCATGCACTCTTACCACTTCTAGGGGACAATGTTACTAGCAATTTAAGTACTTTGAGATAATTGAGTGTTGAGGTTTTGTGGAGCAATATTAAAATTTTAGTTATTGTTTTGTGAGCATGAGAAAATACTTTAAAAAAGATTACCTTGAAAGGCAAAGAAACAAAGCCTTCCTCTGTGATCTTTGCCCTTCCCTTAAACATTAAACTACTTCAAATGTGGACATCCAAAGTAGTAGCCCTTAGAAAAATATCCTTTCATTATTTATATATTTGTATATTTATTTATTTTAGTATCGTTAATGTACAATTACATGAACAACATTATGGTTACTGGACTCCCCCTATTATCAAGTCCCCACCACATACCCCATTACAATCACCATCCATCAGCATAGTCAGATGCTATAGAATCATTACTTGTCTTCTCTGTGTTATGCTGCCTTCCCCGTGTCCCCGCCCTACATTATGTGTGCTAATTGTAATGCCCCTTTTTTCCCCTTATCCCTCCCTTCCCACCCATCCTCCCCAGTCCCTTTCCCTTTGGTAACTGTTTGTCCATTCTTGGGTTCTGTGAGTCTGCTGCTGTATTGTTCCTTCAGTTTTTCCTTTGTTCTTATACTCCACAGATGAGTGAAATCATTTGATACTTGTCTTTCTCCATCTGGCTTATTTCACTGAGCATAATACCTTCTAGCTCCATCCATGTTGTTGCAAATGGTAGAATTTGTTTTCTTCTTATAGCTGAATAATATTCCATTGTGTATATGTACCACATCTTCTTTATCCATTCATCTACTGATGGACACTTAGGTTGCTTCCATTTCTTGGCTATTGTAACTAGTGCTGCAATAAACATAGGGGTGCATATGTCTTTTTCAAACTGGGCTGCTGCATTCTTTGGGTAAATTCCTAGGAGTGGAATTCCTGGGTCAAATGGTATTTCTATTTTGAGTTTTTTGAGGAACCTCCATACTGCTTTCTACAATGGTTGAACTGATTTACCTTCCCACCAGCAGTGTAGGAGGGTTCCCCTTTCTCCACATCCTCACCAACATTTGTTGTTTTTTGTCTTTTGGATGGTGGCCATCCTAACTGGTGTGAGGTGATATCTCATTGTGGTTTTAATTTGCATTTCTCTGATGATTAACAATGTGGAGCATCTTTTCATGTGCCTATTGGCCATCTGAATTTCTTCTTTGGAGAAGTGTCTGTTCAGTTCCTCTGACCATTTTTTAATTGGATTATTTGCTTTTTGTTTGTTGAGGTGCATGAGCTCTTTATATAATTTGGATGTCAACCCCTTATTAGATATGTCATTTATGAATATATTCTCCCATACTGTGGGATCCCTTTTTGTTCTACTGATGGTGTCCTTTGCTGTACAGAAGCTTTTTAGTTTGATATAGTCCCACTTGTTCATTTTTGCTTTTGTTTCATTTGCCCGCAGAAATATGTTCAAGAAGAAGTTGCTTATGTTTATGTCCAAGAGATTTTTGCCTATGTTTATTTCTAAGAGTTTTATGGTTTCATAACTTACATTCAGGTCTTTGATCCATTTCAAGTTTACTTTTATGTATTGGGTTATACAATAATCCAGTTTCATTCTCTTACATGTAGCTGTCCAGTTTTGCCAACACTAGCTGTTGAAGAGGCTGTCATTTCCCCATTGTATATCCATGGCTCCTTTATCATATATTAAGTGACCATATATGCTTGGGTTTATATCTGGGCTCTCTATTCTATTCCATTGGTCTATGGGTCTGTTCTTGTGCCAGTACCAAATTGTCTTGATTACTGTGGCTTTGTAATAGAGCTTGAAGTCAGGGAATGTAATTCTCCCTGCTTTATTCTTCTTCGCAGTTGTGAATGGAATTGTTTTCCTGATTTCTCTTTCTGCTAGTTTGTCGTTAGTGGATAGCAATGCAACAGATTTCTGTGTATTAATTTTGTATCCCACAACTTTACTGAACTCAGATATTAGATGTAATAGTTTTGGAGTGGATTCTTAAGCATTTTTTATGTACAATATCATGTCATCTGCAAACAGGGACAGTTTGACTTGTTCCTGACCAATCTGGATGCCTTTTATTTCTTTGTGTTGTCTGATTGCCGTGACTAGGACCTCTAGAACTATGTTGAATAAAAGTGGGGAGATTGGGCATCCTTATCTTGTTCCCAATCTTAAAGGAAAAGCTTTCAGCTTCTCACTGTTAGGTGTAATGTTAGCTGTGGGTCTGTCATGTATGGCTTTTATTATGTTGATTTACTTGTCCTTTATACCCATTTTGTTGAGAGTTTTTATCATGAATGGATGTTGAATTTTGTCAAATGCTTTTTCAGCATCTATGGAGATGATCATGTGGTTTTTGTCCTTTTTGTTGATGTAGTGGATAATGTTGATGGATTTTCAAATGTTGTACCATCCTTGGATCCCTGGATGAATACCACTTGATCATGATGGATGATCTTTTTGATGTGTTTTTGAATTCAGTTTGCTAATATTTTGTTGAGTATTTTTGCCTCTGTGTTCATCAGGGATGTTGGTCTGTAATTTTCTTTTTTTGTGGTGTCTTTGCCTGGTTTTGGTATTAGAGTGATGTTGGCTTTGTAGAATGAGTTTGGGAGTATTCCTTTCTCTTCTACTTTTTGGAAAACTTTATGGAGGATGGGTATTAGGTCTTCACTAAATTATAAAATTCAGCAGTGAAACCATCTTGTCCAGGGATTTTTTCTTATGTAGTTTTCTGATGACCAATTCAATTTCTTTGCTGATAATTGGTCTATTCAGACTTTCTGTTTCTTCCTGGGTCAGCCTTGGAAGGTTGTATTTTTCTAGAAAGTTGTCCATTTCTTCTAGGTTATCCAGTTTGTTACCATATAATTTTTCATAGTATTCTCTCATAATTCTTTGTATTTCTGTGGTGTCCATTGTGATTTTTCCTTTCTCATTTTTGATTGTGAGTGTAGACTCTCTTTTTTTCTTGATAAGTCTGGCTAGTGGTTTATCTATTTTGTTTTTTTTCTTGAAGAACCAGCTCCTGCTTTCATTGATTCTTTCTATTTTATTCTTCTCAATTTTATTTATTTCTGCTTTAATCATTATTATGTCCCTCCTTCTACTGACTTTGGGCCTCATTTGTTCTTCCTTTTCTAGTTTCATTGTGAGTTTAGACTGTTCATTTGGGATTGTTCTTTCCTGCTGTAGGCCTGTATTACAGTATATTTTCTTCTTAGCATGGCCTTCGCTGTGTCCCACAGATTTTGTAGTGTTGCATTATTGTTGTCCTTTGTCTCCATATATTGCTTGATCTGTTTTTATTTGGTCAGTGATCCATTTTTTTATTTAGGAGCATGTTATTAAGCCTCCATGTGTTTGTGGGCTTTTTATTTTCTTTGTATAATTCTAGTTTCATACCTTTGTGATCTGAGAAGCTGGTTGGTATGATTTCAATCTTTTGAATTTACTGAGGTTCTTTTTGTGGCCTAGTATATTATCTATTCTTGAAAATGTTCCATGTGCACTTGAGAAGAATGTGTATCCTGTTGCTTTTGGATGGAGTGTTCTGTAGATGTCTGTTAGGTCCATCAGTTCTTACACGTTGTTCAGTGCCTCTGTCACTTTACTTATTTTCTGCCTGGTTGATCTGTCCTTTGGAGTGAGTGGTGTGTTGAGATCTCCTAAAATGAATTCATTGCATTCTATTTCCCCCCTTAATTCTGTTAGTATTTGTTTCACATATATAGGTGATCCTGTGTTGTGTGCATAGATATTTATAATAGTTATATCCTTTTGTTGGACTGACCCCTTTATCATTATATAATGTCCTTCTTTATCTCTTTTTACTTTCTTTGTTTTGAAGTCTATTTTGTCTGATACAAGTACTGCAACTCCTGCTTTTTTCTCCCTATTAGTTGCATGAAATATCCCTTTCCATACCTTTACTTTCAGTCTGTGTATGTCTTTGGGTTTGAAGTGATTTTCTTGTAGGCAGCATATAGACGGTCTTGTTTTTTTTATCCATTCAGTGATTCTATGTCTTTTGATTGATGTATTCACACCATTTACATTTAGGGTGATTATTGATAGGTATGTACTTACTGCCATTGCGGGCTTTAGATTCGTGGTTACGAAAGGTTCAAGGGTAATTCCCTTACTATCTAACAGTCTAATTTAACTCACTTCATATGCTATTAGAAGCACAACCTAAAGATTCTTTTTTTTCCCTCCTTTTTCTTCCTCCTCCATTATTTGTATGTCATGAATCATATTCTATACTTTTTGTCTATCCCTTGGGTGACATCTATTTAGCCTTAGGAATACTTCCATCTATAGAAGTCCCTCCAAAATGCACTGTAGAGGTGGTTTGCAGGAGGTAAATTCTCTCAGCTTTTGCTTATCTGAAAATTGTTTAATCTCTCCTTCAAATTTAAATGATAACCTTACTAGGTAGAGTATTCTTGGTTCAAGGCCCTTCTGCTTCATTGCATTCAATATTTTATGCCACTCCCTTCTGGCCTATAAAATTTCTGTTGAGAAATCTGATTATAGCCTGATGGGTTTTCCTTTGTATGTGATCTTTTTTCTCTCTCTAGCTGCCTTTAAAAGTTTGTCTTTATCCTTGATCTTTGCCATTTTAATTATTATATGTCTTGATGTTGTCTTCCTTGGGTCCCTTGTGTTGGGAGATCTGTGCACCTCTGTGGCTTGAGAGACTATCTCCTTCCCCACATTGGGGACGTTTTTAGTAATTACCTCCTCAATAACACTTTCTATCCCTTTTCCTCTCTCTTCTTCTGGTCCTCCTATAACGCAAATATTATTCCCTTTGGATTGGTCACACAGTTCTCTCAATATTCTTTCATTCTTAGAGATTCTTTATTCTGTGCTTTATTCCATGCTTCAGCTTCTTTGTATTCCTCTTTAATTTCTGTTCCATTTCCTGTCTCTTCTACTACATCTAATCTGCTTTTAAATCCCTCCATTGTATGTTTCATTTCAGATATGGAATTCCTTAATGATTGAATCTCTGTCTTTAATTTGTTCCTGAATTCTTGAATATTTTCCTGTACCTCCATAAGCATGTTTATGATTTTTATTTTGAACTCTCTTTCAGGAAGATTGGTGAGTTCAGTTTCATTTGGCCTTTTTATTGGGGTTTGTGAGATTTTTGTCTGAACCATGTACTTTTGATGTTTCATATTTTGTGTGGTGCCCTCTAGTGCCCAGAAGCTCCAGTCTCTGGAGCTGCTCAGCCCCTAGAGTGAGGTTGGGGGTCATAGGGGAGTGGTGCTAGCGCCTGGGGGAGGAAAGAGATGTTTTCTGATTCCTGGCTGCAGTGCCTGTCTCCAGTATCAGAGCCAGTGGGCTGAGCACACAGATGTAAGCCTCTGTGCTTTGTGTCTCTAGCTGTTGTCAGTGGGGCCTACCTCTGACTGGCCTGACACCAGCGCAGTGACTGTGGGTTTGCAAGCCAGTGCCAGTAGGCCAGGAGGAAGGCTCAGCAGGCTGCATGTCACAGTGGGGGGCTCAGAGTTGAGTAGCAAGCCAGGGAGATAGAGTGCCTGAAGCTCCTCAAAGTTCCCAACCTGCTGTGGAACGCGCACCCAGGCAACCTTGTATACCTATCCCTTCTCCCTTGCAGCAAGCTCCATGCAAATCCCGCCCCTTCAACAGCCCTCTCAGACCACCTGCCTTTCCTTTATCTCAATCTCTCAAGCTCTCCACCCGTCCCAGCTCCCCAACCCCACCAATCTCCAGAGCACCACATAATGCAGGTTTGCACTCCAAAGCAGACCTCCAGGGCTGGAAGTTCAGCAATTCTAGGCTTCCATCCCCTCCCTGCTTCATTTCTCTTCCTCCCAGCCGATGATCTGGGGTGGGGGAAGGGCTTGGGTCCTGCTGGATCAAGGCTTGCATACGTTACCCTGCTTCGTGAGGTCTGCTCTGTCTGTGAGGTCTGTATGCAGTCTGGTGCAGCCTTTTTACCTGTTGCTGTTTCTGTGTTAGTTGTATTGAGTATATTTTCATACTATATGTGGTTTTGGGAGGAGTTCTCTGTCTCATCTCTCATACTGCCATCTTGAATCTTATCCACAATGGAATATTTTTATAACCTGGGAGTCCCTGTGACCACAGGAGTGATGAAGCCATGGAGGTTTCTGATCTGTTTAAGAAGCACATGAATCAAATAGAAGCAGAAGGCTGAACCCTGAGTCCAGCTACTTGTTCTGTTCGTCTGCCGCACAGCGTCCAAAAAATCCAGAGATAGCATGGCAGGGCCAGCAAAGGCCACATGGGCAGCAGGGAGTAGTACACTTTGAGACAGGCTGTTGCAATGGCTGACTCACCCACTGCACTCACACTGGGCAGGACCCCTGGCCTATCCTTTCATTATTAATAATTTGCTGTTCTTTAAGGCTAAACACTTAACCCTTTATCTTGCATTGTAAGTATATTTGTCTTAGAAACAACTTCTAGATTTTTTTTATATTTTCTCACTTTTTAAATAAAGAGCTAGCATTTAACATAAATGTCTTGTCCTGAAGAGCTACATTACATGAACTGCTTCTTAACAAAAGCAATTTAAAAACTCATAAACAAGTAAAATAGACATGAACAAATGGTAACTTTTTTTAAAGTTCTATTGGAATAAGAATTTCATAAGTGCTAAGAATTTTTAAAGATGAAAAATGGTATTTAATACATTCTATTGAGAATGAAGCTCTTGTCAATATCAAATGTGCATTTTTAGTATGTTTAAGATTTAAAAGTGAAGAAAATACATTAGATTCCTAAGTGTAGCTTTATAATTGGTCTTATATTCAGAACACTCATTTTTATTAATTTTACAATTTCAGCTCACAAAATTATCCTGTAAATAAATATATTTATTTACTGTGTAGGTGTCACCATTCAAGTTAGTGTGTTATTGCCCCATTTTTAACTATCATTTCTCAATCTGTACACTGTACTGCCAATTTTTGTATCCTTCCTAGTGGTGAAAGTGAAGATTAGAAAAAGCCATACAATAAATTCTTCAGAAGCTTTAATTAAAGGGATTGTACAGAACTCAACTTCCTGTCGCTATACCCACTACTTTAAGGACTGCTTTGTATGTCCCACAAAGCTTACTGAAAAGGTTTCGACTGTTGCTGCTTCACTGAGGATGGAAGGAAAGGGAATCTCTTTTAAATTCCTTGGGCTGCTTTAAACCTCAGCCACTCCTTCTCAAACGACCTTCTGTTGCTGCCTAGCTAAGGGGGATTGACTTGCTTACCTAGACGTGGAGAAGTCTCCTAAGCCTTTGAAATGAGCAGAGCTGTGCTGCATATGAAGAGCAGTAAATAACCATGCACTGCTGGCTAGACTTCCGTGATGAGGTCATGGGTTCAGTGCCCATTCGGGCCACTTCGCTTTGTTCACTCTATCACAGACTGCAACCTAGGCAGTTGATTACGAGGGGATTCAGACAAGAGTGTGCGGATGATTCAGTACCATACCCAAAGCTTCAGCATCATCTCAGCATATGAAATATGCTACATTTGGAGTACCCAAATTTTAGCTATCTCATAATAATTCTAATATTAATTGCTTTGCATCTGAAAGAAAAAATGAGAATATGTGGAAATGTTAATTTCTTTTCAAAAGCCCTCTGAAGAGAGCCAATATGACATTGGGGGAAAAGAAAGCTCTTTGGAGTGGCAGTGGAAGGGAGAACACATTTTCAACAGGCCTGAAAATGTGGACAAAAGGGGAGATTTCTAGTTAGACCCCTGGTGTCAGAGAGAATTGTTTATTCATTCCCCTTCCTGAGTTTCCACCTCTATTAAAGAGTAATAGCTAGGAATAGGAGTCATCCCAGAAAATAGTGGATTGGAGCTGAAACAACTCTTAGGTACTTCAGTGGTGAAAGGATGATTATGTTAAATTCACAGTTTGAAAATACATGTTCTAAAATGTAATTGCTTTTTAAAAGTATATTTTTTTAAAGGCTACATTTTAAAGTTACCATCTATGGTGTGTTGAGTATGCCTCTGTCTCATGGGTCAGTTCGCTAAGGTGTGTGGCTACCGTCTAAGTGCAGGTGTCCGCTCATGCTGTTGCACCTTCCTCTTCATAGCTTTTAAAATCTCCCAAAGCAGTACACTTAACCCCACTAGCCGAAGTGGGCACAAACACACCCAATGGTGTGACAACCCCCTTCAGCTGTTGTTAATCCTTCCCCCTGAGACAGGAAGCCACCCTGTGTCTGCCCATCTGGCCTAGGGTAAAAACCAGAGTCATTCCAAAACCTGTATTTCACTGAGAGCAGAGTTAATGTTCTACAATGCCCTCATGCTCTGTCTACCACCATCTTCCACAAGAAGCACAGCACACGAAGCCCTAACCTCACACTCCAGCCATGCACAATTATTCACCACCATCCAAAGGGAGACTCTTGTGTCGCTGTGGCTTCAAACACTTTTTCTCTGCCAACCACTCCTCTCTCCATTTCCACCCAGTCAACATGTACTTATCTTTCAAGACTCAGCATGCTCATTACTTCCTCTATGGAATTTCCTTGCCACTCCCCAGCAAAATTGGTCAGTCTCTGTGTTCTTACACCTTTGTTCAGGCCTCTATTATAACACTGAACACACTGGATTGTAACAATTAACTTTACATGTTTCTCTCTCCCTTTTGAAATTGCTGAGGTTCACCAAGCCATAGCAAAGCAAATAGCCATAAGTCATTCTCATTACCTTGTAGCAACTTCACCTGATCCTGGTAACCATTTCTACTCTCTTCCCTTTCTGACTGCTTCTGTGAGTTTAGGTTTGTCACCTTTTCTTGCTGCCAGTGTACTTGAGCCAATAGAAGTTGCTGATGCTGAATGGTAGTGAGAAGAGTAGTTAGGCCAGTTAGAGTTAGACTGAGTCAGGGGACATGGAACCTTATCTAC
The DNA here is from genome assembly GCF_040802235.1 of Manis javanica. Taxonomy (NCBI): domain Eukaryota; kingdom Metazoa; phylum Chordata; class Mammalia; order Pholidota; family Manidae; genus Manis; species Manis javanica. Next base: position 101,116,133 of record NC_133174.1, on the reverse strand, counting down.
AACACTTTAGAAAGCAAGTTTATATAAGGCTGATCTCTTGTCAGAAGTGCTATAAGTGATCAAAGAAGTACAACGTGAACAGATGCTCACCATCAAATCAGAGCTGGAGGGAATCCTTAGAAGTCATCTAGTCCAACCTCTGTCAGATATGTTAGTCTCTCTTAAAATCTCAATAAATAGCTTCTATCTGAATGCCTCCATTGACTTGGAAACTCACTACCAGTTAAGGAACTACTTTGTTTTCAAACACCTCTGAACCCCACTGCAAACAACTCCAGTTACCACGGAGCATTAATTGAAGTGTGAGAAGTCACAGATTGCCTGCATTTATAACTTTGTTCTTTATAGAAAGTCACAATTAACCCAAAGTGGTTGAACTTACCCTCTGAGTAATGTCTGAGTCTTTAGAAGTTTAGGAGTGGTACGATACACAGCTTTAAAACTGACTTCCATCCACCTGCCCATAACAATTTTACCTGGTCCCTTATTACTGAAACCTTTGAAGCTGCCACCACTTCTCTCACTGCATACATTACAGACTTCTGGAACTGGCTAGGCCTGAGAGTCCACAGAGTCCATTTTAGAACTGGTACTAGATCTTTCAGTTACTCCCCCCAAAAATTTATCACACAAAGTTGGAACTGAAGTTAGACACAGGTCTTCTGACATTACCTGGGACTGTCACTGCAATTTCCGCAGAGAAGAGGTCTATAAAAGTATGTAAACATATTTGTTTAGTTTTATGTGAAGCAAATAGTTTCAAGGCACCCTGTAATAAAATAATTATTTTATAATATAAAGTCACTCTCTCGAGTTATCTGCATTGTGTCCAGTTTTTAGCATATTTCTGTAAAGTGAAGAGTACCCTTACAGCTATTCAACCAAAGCCTCAAGAGTAACAGAATATCAATCAGTATTAGAGAAAACCAAAGCAAATACATAGTTATGAAGTTTATTCTTACCTTAGATTTCCCTTTTCTGGAAACATGCCTCCAATATACTGCCGCTTATATTTTGTAATCATAGTAATAACTTGGGTGTGTATTTGCACGTGCACACATGCACTGGACCTGTCCTAAGTTTTTTATGTAAATTACCCCATGGAATCTCTCTCCTCCAGTAATGTCATTTCTTCTTCTCCCGTGAAAGTTTCTTATAGCTGTTTGTTCTACTAACTCAACTGATATTCTCTGGTCTCAGCTCACAGGAATAACAAACATTGGATGACTTTTCTCTTCATTTGAGGACCCAGTCTTTAATATTCCAAAATCTCCCTTATACTCCCAGTCTGTTAATTCCAGTAATACTCAACTTCTCCTGGGTTCTCTTTCCTTTTAAAATCTTGTGGCACACTTTCTCCCTCATGTGTCTTTTTTCTTCACAACTGTCTTCTCAGTCCAGTTTGGTATTCAGAATTCCCATAGTTCTAAGATTGATCCTTTTCTAGGCATACACACTCCCCAAGCTTTGACTACTTTCTGTGCAACATTTACATTCAACACCAGCAAATTTACGGGGAATACCAATTCAGCCTTCAGGTTTCGTAGCCAGGTATTACCCTTTGAAATCTACTATGACTTTTAGCGGGGATGGGGGAGACTTCACTATAAAGGGACACAGAAGCCCTGGGCCTGCTTTTCTCTACCCTGGTCTAAAGGGAGATAACATTTTGGGGGTAAGAAGTCAATTCCTTAGAAATTATAATTAAGGAAACAAATTCCAAATTTCTAGGTAATTTAGACCAAAACTGTTTCCTGAGTTTTCATTTTTACAATTTGAATTTCCTCAGGGCAACTTATCATAGAACAAGGAACAGCTATATAAATGTATGACAAATACATCCATGAGTGACATTTTTCTTACAGAAGTTTAAAAAAAAGGATTTCAGTAAGAAATTGTATGTATTTGGACATGGACTATGTCTATTTTGCCACACTTAGATGTCTTAAAATTCTGGGGCTTAAAAAATATAAAATTATCCAGATTGTGTCTCTTTCTTCCTGCATCTGCAATTTGGGGATCTGAGCATTTGAAAAACAAGGAAGCTTTTTATAATGTATTTTTATTGTGTAAAAGTCTTTTATGGCCACACTATCTTTTTTTTAATTTTGAGGTAAATAGTAATGAAAACTTCAGAACCATAGGCATTCTGAATATCTTTTCTTTTTGCCCCTGATCCATTTTAAAGCTTTTCTTTGAAACAAATAACACATCATTGGTAGTCTGTTTTCAGGATAGGCATTTTAAAATTTCACAGAAAAATGTCTCTCAAGTTTTTTATTCATATGCTGCCTGTTAGTTTTTATGAAATTAATATCAAAGTTGGTTGGTACATTGTCACCTGTTTCATAATAAGATTTCAAACAGTCTTGCCAGCATAAGTTGTTATTTCATGTATTCAAGTCCCACATACCAGAGACTTATCATGGCAACATGGCAGATTAGTGATTCAGTGGAAGGGAAACCAAAAAGTGGCTGGAGATGCTAGCCTAGAAATTAGTAATACTTTTAGTCTTTGGGATGGCAGTAAGACTCACCAAGGCACTTTAGCGCCATTTGTGGGCTTACGTCACAGGCCAGAGGGGAGAGGAAAGGGTGATGGGGCCTGGTAGAGCAGAAATTCTGCCAAATAGTTGAATGTCACATTTGATTGCTGCTGTTCTGTTTCTTGCCTCACATATATCCCATTTTAAGTTCAAGACTAAGAAAATATTCCAGAAAGAAAATTTAAAATTTTAAAGGCAAATAAATTAGTAAATGCTCATGGCTCTACAGTTTTATATTGCAGATTTGTTTCCCAGAGGAGTCCGCCAGGGTTTTCCCCAAACCCCCAGAGTTACTGCTTCTTCCTTTGTGTGCTCATTATACCCGGTTGGTACCTGTGTTGCAGTGCTTGCTCTATCTTGCCTTGCAGTATACTTGATTTCTTACATGATTGGCTTCCCTGCTTAGATTGGTAGTCCCTTGAGGAGCTGGGCTAAATTTTTCATATCTTAACATCCCTTAAGTGGCTGTGGGGGTCTACGCATAGATCAAAATAAGTGTTTGAATAAGAGAGTGAGTTCCCTTAGTATACTGAAGTATTTGTTTACTAGGTGGATAGGGTAATTAAAGTATTAGGAGCCACAGCCTATGCAAGGGAAGCAAAGAATGAAGATTAAAGCACCTCTGAAAATGTAAATCATAGGAAAGTAAAATTAATTTACAAAAGCAGTTTACTTCACTTTTAGGAACCCAAGATGAGACATATCTGTATTTTGTTTTCTATTTATAATTTTAGATCAAGGAATTTCTCACTTATTATTTGCTTTATAAGTGCATCAGATGCCATTTAGTAAAGGATGGAAACATGTAATTCTTATGGGAGGCGTTAGGTAAACGGAATATTTAGATTTTCTAGTTACAGTTGTTAAGTTTTGCTTTTTTGAAAATTAAACAGTTGAAATAAAAGTTTAAAATGTGCTCCCATGGAAAAATCTATATATACTAATTCTACAAATGAGGTGAATGAGAAACAAATAGCCTGAAGAAAAAAAGTGAGGGTGATAGTTAACATCCGTATATTACCTGTAGTGCACAACAAGCATTGCAACATACAAGTATTCAGTGCCACAAGGCTGCTTATTATAATTGCTTTATGAAGAACATTTTATTCACAGTGACACTATGGTCCATGTATTTTTTTAATCCTCACAAGACAGAGATGGCCATTTCTGGGAGGTTTTACTTGTAGTTCCTAGTTTTCAAAAAGTTGGATGAAGGTGATGGTTTGTCAGAAATGATCTTTCACTGATGGCCAAACACCTTTGTGGGGAGACCAGAGTTTCAGGTGAGCAATCCCAGATCATATCTTCACATTGTGCCATTTATTAATACCTAGTTAATTATGCTTGATTCTGTTAATGGCTGAAACCATGCAGAGAGGCCTATGTTGACGTAGAAATAAAACTTGAATTCAACAAACAGAACAGTACCTCACCCCCTTTTCCCAAAGAAGATTTGGGCTAAGGATTGTGCCAACATTCTGATCATTGTATCTAGCAAGTTCAAAAAAGTCCTTTTGAGAGATGCAGCCTTTCAGGACTCTTGTCTGCAGTTATCAACTGTGGAAATATTCACTCCAGAATGGATCCCATCCTATTCTGAGCCCAAGTGTCCTTTGTCACTCTCCCTCCCATAAATATTATGCAATACTTGTGTAACAAATAAACAAATCTGGGGATTAAATAGAATGCTCAAAATAATAAAGCTTGGTTGCACTGGGAAAAAAGTCCTTTTGATACACATTTTATAGGAATGTGTTAATTTCAGCAAAACATCTGGCATAAAAAAGTTGTGAATGCAGGACATTTCAGGGGGTTACAGAAGGGGAAGGGATTTACTGTGCTTAACAATTGCCAGTAGTCAGGCCACTTCCAAGTTGTGATTTTGTCAGACTTGGAAATTAAGTAGGATCAAATCTACTCAGCCCTTCAGTAGGAGACTATCCTAATCCAGCTGCAGCAAGGAGCAGTTACTGATTAAGAGCTAGGGCTCTACCCAGTGTCTCCTAACTGGTTGTCATTAATATGCTTAATATTGCCCTTTTTATATTCTGTGGGGGGAAAAGACTGTCTTTGTGGTTTATTGGTTGCACTTGTACAGCTGAATCTACTGTAAAAGGCCTTTCTTCACTGGCATTATTTCACTACAGATTTCAGTGTTCTTGTGGTCTGCTTTTTTTCTTAATAAGGTAATTCAAACTTTGAATAGTTACTATAGATTCAAAGCTTGATTGAAAGATGCATTCAGTATTTTCTCTAAATAAGCAGCAATTATAACAACACAGCTGTAGTTAAAGACAGAATTTATTATAAATCCTGAGAGTCTTGCTTCTCAATTACATCAGGCTGAAATAAGGTTTATTCTGTTCAATTCCACATTTACTGAGCACTTAACTCTGAGCAAGGAACTGTACTTGGTATTGTGGAGCTGCAAAGATGAACAATACGTGATTACCCTCAATGAGCTTATAGTCTTGTAAGAGAGATTGACATGTACACAAAAGAACCAGAAGGAAGAATGAAATCAGGGCTACAGCAGATGTATAAACAACATGACTGGAAGTGAGAGAAATTAACTCTGGTGGGAAATACGGGAAGGTTTTACAGAAGAACTGATATTTAAGCTGAACCTCTACGGCCATTTAAGACTCAGTTGCAATATTCAAAAGTGAGGATGTAGAGAAGGTATGCATTATGTGTCCAAAAAATCTCTTGAGCCAAATGCAAGAAGACAGAACAGTGCATGTTGTTCGGGGAGAACTGTGAGTAACCTGGTGTGGCTTGGGTTCTCATGAGGACGGGGGAGATAAAATGATAGACTGGGGCTGGATTTTTTTCTAAAAGTACTGAATTGCCATTGAAAGATTTTCAGCAGAGTAGTAAGGTCGTCAGGGATAACTCTGGCTACTAGAATATGGGATGGAATGGGAAGGATAGAGGAGAGAGCAGTTGGGTGGCTAATTTTCAGTATTTCAAATGAGAGCTGCTACAGGCCTGAATTAGATTGGTAGCAGGAAGGACGTAAAGAGACGTATAACAGAGATATGGTAGTCATAGAAACAAGATGAGACTATCTGTGGGAGATTAAGGGAAGATCAAAGTTGAAGATGACTCCAAAGGTTCCTTCTTACCTGACGGAAAGATGACACCTTTAAAAGTGATAGGCAGGCCCGCAAGAGGTACACATTTGACACATAGCTTGTAAAAGAGTCCTTTTTAATATCACAGTAATTTTGACTTTAATCTTAGGTTATCTTCTTTTCTGAATTTGAGCCTTGACTTTTCTTTAAAGTAAGAATTTATTGAAAATCGTTTCAGGATATGGTAGTGAGAGAGGAGCATAATATTTAACATGTTATTAACATTATTATTTAATATTTTATATAAACATGTAATAAAGTAGAGGAACAAGACCCTTGGATACTATCATTTTCTTTTAGCCCATCCACAAAGCAAAGCTTCAAAAATAAATGATGATTTTTTTAGGCTGCCACTTGCCTGAAGAAGCACTGATATTGTAACATTTGTTCAAGTACAGCTGAACCCTCACAATTCCTCTTTCTAACCAAATATACGTTTTGTGGATGAGAAATCTATAAAGAAATAAGTGTTTGTAAGCACTGGATGGCTGTTAAGGAATTTAAATATCTGTCCTTATTACCTAAGAATGTCTGGGTTTCAAGGCTGAATTAAAATAGATTCAGGCTTCCTTAAAGGTAAACAGCACATCTGTTGATTTGTCTCGGACAGTGGAAACTGAATTTGGTATTATGATAAAATTCAGCATCTTCTCTTCCCTCTATTTAGCAATACTTTAGGGTAATCTTTTCTCCTTTGGGGAACTTTCCAGATGTTTTGTGAATATGATTCCAATTTAGAAGATTTGTTTTTATGCTGCAGCTGAGTGATGTGCTAACTCTGACTCTTAGACTCGTGTAATTCTAGCCAGGGGGCGCTCTGCAGTGTGCGCGGCAGCGTCCTGGGATACTGGCTTTCTCTGCTCGCCTAGACTGTCAAAGCTGCCTGTGGGAGGTTTCCTGGAGGAAAAAAATCCAACCCCTATTGCGCTAATTTCCATTAACAAAGAAAACAACATTTCCAGGTATCAGCTGGGGTCCCTAAATCCCGAGCAATGATCTTTGAGTGCAGTGCAAATAAACAGCTAGTACCACAAGATAATCTAGTTGGTTCCTTAGGTACAGACATTGATCTGTATTTTCTGAAAGAAGGAGAAGCCCTGAAATTTTGCGAAAATGAAAGGGTGGTTGCTGTTGTACGTATTGTCAAGAGAACCATTTTCAAATAAAAGATTGCAAACATTTATTTTAATGCTAAGGTATTGTAGTAGTCTAGCATTAAGTAGTGAAATAACTTTAGACAAGTGTCCAGCTTGTTTTATGACCACATTTCTTAATATTTACTTAGAAAATTAGTAGTCAATGATTAGTTTTATTCAGGTATCGATCATGCCTTTTATGATCTTCCATAGAAAAACCCTCCCAAACTGAACAGCTCTCAGTTACTTCACTCTGCCCAGTGGTTGGTTAATGCCCTGTGTTTGCTGACTAGCTTAAATATTTGCCCAAGCCAGGCATAATTTCAAAAGTAAAATTCTCATTTAAAAAGTCACACGTTATGGCGTCCAGTTGCAGATGAATTTTGGACTGTGGATCCTCACATTCCCCTTAACACTGATGATGCGGAGATGACACAGATTATCAACCCAGGAAATAAAGAAACTTATGTCTTAAAAGAGAATATAGGCTTTCTTATCCTTACCCATTTTGAAGAATTTTTTCCCTATAAAATTTACTGGCTAGCATTTTACTTTTGTTGGAACATTGACCAATGATTATTAGGTATTCTTGTGGGATACCTATCAATTTTAGTATCCCAAATTTTTGTAAGCAAATACACTGGGTGGTTCTGGTATTCTTAAGGTTTCTATAGAAACGAGAAATCTTGGAGCTATTTGTTTTATCTTACTGCTCTCATTTACAGTTCTGTACCTGAAAAGTGGGTGTCTTATCACCCAACCCAAGGGAAATTAGCAGTACACATCCATGATGTGCTGGTTCTGTGTATCTTGTGTTTAAGGGAACCCTGTATGAAAACAGGAGCTTATGATGTAATTAGAGTGGTCAGACCTATCCTTGTGACGAACATAACTAGGCCCCTAAAGCAGTGAGCTGAGCTCACAGAGGGCGCGGGTGCAGACAGCTGGAAGACTGCCCTGTGCTAGGGAAGTGAGAGCCAGTGTGAAAGCATGAGGAGTAACCTCCAGGAATGCTTCCTTCAAATGATGATGCTAGTTTGTCGGGCTTTCATTTAATATGTATTGCCTAATGACTGAATATTTTTGTTCAGTCCTTAACTCAAAAGTTTCCCAAGGACTTTGTTGCTTTCCCTTTAGTTTGTTCTGGTAGTGGTTGTATAAACTCAGGGATATAAGCTTTTATTTTGCCCTCTTCCCTGTTTTACAGCTAGTTGTAACCCAAGGTATTAAAAGTTCGTAACTTCTTTAGGTCCAACAGTAAATAAGGGATTGAACTTGGTCGGGAGGCTTGGGCCATATTTCTGACCCAGTTAATTAGTGACCTACCATAAGACCTAGACTTCGAGGTCTTTGAGGGTGACCATGATTGTAAGTGAGTAACTAGCAACACTGAAGTGGAAGTAAAAGCTCTCAAATCCAAAATACTTGCAGGAAGTCCAGTGTGATCAGTAAAGGATGAATGAAAAAAATTTATCTTAAATATAGTTTTGCTTGTTTTAGTGACACAGATAACTCAAAATGGGCTAACAGAGTATTGCCAGATAGAAGTCTTCCAGAGATCTACTTTTTCATATACACAAAAGATTTGTAACTATGGTGTTGCACTGCACATACATGGTTAATTTTAAAGTCCAGAAAATAGTTTCTCTTTCAGCAAGTCCTGCACTTCTCTTACAGCCTTAATTACAAAGTTGATTTGCTTAACACAGAAGACTCTTTTCCAGGCAGCCTAGGTCTGTTTGAATTAGCACAAATTTTGAATTAGAGGAGCCCAAATTAATGATGTTTTATTCTGTTATGAAGAGTTTGTTTTCCATCACTGATAATTATTTCCAGGAAAGTTAAGTCCATAGAAAATATTCTTTCAATTTCCTTAGTGTTGTTTACCAAAGTCTATGAAGTGGCTTTTAGTTACATGGGGGTGGGAGAGTCCATGGCAGTAGCAAAGGACAATGAGGTGCTATAACCTGGTCTCTCAGATTTGTGAAGCAGGCTCTGAGCAGCACTCTAAACCAATATTATTCCTTGTAAAAGGCAAACCAGACCTGGGAATTTTAAAGTCTAATGTGATTGAGAGAATGTGTGCTGGTGCATACTAATACTTAAACCCCTATCAGCCTGGTAAATTGTTGACAAACAATCATGGTTGTTGACAAAGAACGTAGTTGCCAAACATTCACACAGCCCCACCAGAGGTGTACTAGGGGGCCACTCGTCCTTCGCCAGAGTTGCCCTTCTCCCACTAGGTCATTCTCATTGCTTCAGAGAGTTGATTTTCAACAAGTCCCCTTTCCCCCTTGGACACTTGCTCACCTGAAATCCCATGGAGACCCGGAAGAGTGGGCAGAGGATTTTTTAAACGGACTTTAAATTTTTGAACTAATGTCTGATTTCCTTTAGGCCCATGTTCATTTAGAGATACTGTTATCTTGTGCTTCGTTTTTCTATGCCTGCCCTTTTTGACTTGTGATTCATCCAGTTCATAAGATGTTCCTCTATAAGAAGGAGTGAAAGGTGTAAAAATAGGCTAGTAATATGGGCCCCTATATGTTCCAAACCACAACAAAATAGTGGTAGTAATCACCTACAAACGTAAGAGGCCACTGAGCTCCTTCAGGATGCAAAGCATATGTGTTTTCCTTAGAGAAAAGGCCTGTGAGATCAAAGCAACTCTGGAACTCCATCATGAAACTAGATTATTATCTATTTATAGCAGTCTAGGAGTTTTAGAAAAATGTTGCCAAACTGTGCCACCCTGTGAATGTAATCTAAAGACTGAAAGGACCAGTTACCACCTTCGAAATGAATGGCATTTAATAGGTATTAAATGGGGAAAACACACTTTGGTGGACAGTTTGTAAGTTGATGAATAAAAGGACATTTAGACAATAGGGACTGTCGACTGTTTAATAAAGTTTAATCAGCAGGGCCATTTCATGTTTATTATATTACCAATAAATGTTGAATAATTTTGGGACTATATGAGACTACCTTCCTATATTCTTTCTTTTATCCACTAAGTACTTACTCACCAGCTGCTGAATGCTAGGCACGGGGTAGACAGTGGTGGGCAAATGTGAGCAGTTACCACACTCATGGAGCTTATTGCCTAATGAAATTATACATATAGCAGGTAAGTGGGTACAAAGAATCAAAAACTTAGTTTGTAACTTGAGTTTCTATAGTGTTTTCCTTAGCCCAGTAGATTCCCTGCAAATAGGCTAGTATCCATAAAATTGAAAGTAGTAAGACCTTGTGAGTTTGGGTGCCCTACACTTTTTTTTTATGTTTTACATCTCTGAAATGTGACTTAGTTTATGAGGTCTGTACTTATCATTAGGTGCTCTGAGTTGCTTATATAAATATTCATCAGGTTATAGTACCATGAAACTTCTATGACGCAGGCTGTTCCACAAGACTGTGATAGAGCATACTGTGCCTTTGAATGTATACCTGTGCTTGGCACAAGCAGGCACTGAATAAATACTTGCTGAATTAATTCATGTTTCTAGATATTCTCTTCCATCCCTGATCATTAGGACTACCACTTGTTCATGGCAACTTTTCCTGCTGTGGAGGGACAGAGTTATTGTCACATGACTGTAACTTAAATTGCAAGGCTTATATCCACTGAATTTTTTCCATCCCCAACTGATGCTGTTTCCTTTGAGTATCTATTGCGTTTTTCCTAATATGCACTGTAGTGCAGAATTGGCAACTGCCATTATTTCAGCAGCATATTGCAAAGCTTTTCCAACATATTTTATTACCCTATGTGCTTGCCTCATGGAAACAAAATCAAAGTAGGGCCCTTAGAATCGAATAATTAAGTAATTTTTAATGGCAATAGAATGAAAAACAACTGTACAAGTAAAATTTTTATTTGCCTTGAAAATTAGGTTTATCAAGATATGACCAAAGAAGAGATGAAGAGTCATATCCCTTTCTGCTTGATCAGGCTCACTTTAAACACATTTGTTGAAAGGAATGAAGTAAAATCTGTTCCAAGTTAAGAGATTGGGAGGTAAGTTGGATTAAAGTCCAAGAGTTTTAGCAGTACATCAAGAACCACATAATTCTCCTGTGCCAAATTTGCACATGACATTGTGCTGTTTACTTGAAAAATGGGCATTGAGGTTATCTTGCCCTGACCAGCTTACAGTGTGACATGTTTATGCACAGCACAGGAACATACAGTGGCATTTACAACAGGGACAGATTCTCTAGTTGTTAGAGTTTGATAAAAGGGAATTAAATACCATATTTTTAAAATGTATGGCTTTTCTGTTGAATGATCCTTCTATGTAGCTTAGCAGCCAGGGAGAAATGATAGGAGAGAATGGATGGGCTCCAAGATAAATAGGGCAAGGGAAAAGCACAAGGCAAGGAGGACACCTAACAGGAGTGTGTAAGAATAAAGGGACATGAGGAGGGAGGGGAGTAGAAGTGCAAAGGCAGGAAAGTAATGCAGAGTGCCTCTGCCTCCCGCATGGTGTCCGTGCAGGTGCTCTGCTGCTCCCCCAGCCCTTTATCTGCTTCGTTTCTTGATTCTGTGTGACCTCAGAATGCTGACAAGTGCCAGATGTTGACTTATGCTGGCAAGCTCACTGCTTTATTGTTCTAGCTATTCCCTGGTGCCTTCAGCATCGTTTTCTTCTTTGCTCCTTGAACATCCATTCTGGAGTATTACTGGATTAGGACAGAATCAGTCAACAAATACATGGAGGAATAATGGAAAGATCAGCAGCTGGGGGACAAGGAAAGTCAGGAGATGAGGTGTACAGTCCCAACTCCACTACTCAGGAGCTCTGTGACTTTGGATACATCACTTTCTGCTCTTGTTCCCCCAAATGTCAAATGAAGCACTAAATGACCTCTTAAGTGCTTGGAGCTCTGACATTTGGTGACTATGACTATAGGGGGACACCTATTTTGGGAGGACACCTGGTATGATTTCTAACATAATTAGCATTGCTTTGTCTGCTTCATGGGGCTGTTTTGTGGGTCAATTAGGATAAAAGATACGAAAACTCTGAAAATTCTGTGAAGAATCATAGAAAATAAAGAATGATTTAAAGGAAAGTTTCTCCCAAAGATATCACATAGTGATACAAATTAAAATAATTCCATTTACATGAACATAAGACAACTTACAGAGGCCTTAAAAGCAGATGCGTAGTTATGCTTCCTTGTAGAGAAATATGCCATTGGAAAGTAGACAAATTAAGGAACTGATTGTATAACCATTGCCTGGTTAATCAGCTAGGCTGTTGGGGAGTAAGGTACACAACTTTTCTTCCCAACTCCCCTTCTGCTTTTCGAGGTTACCTTAAAAACCCAGGAGGAAACAGGCAGTGGATCCTGTACCTTTCTCTGTCACCATCAGCCATCCACTTCCCAAAAGCTGAAACAGAACATTAAAACCAGTTCAATAGGGAGTGAGTCTCCTTGACTTGGTGGCAGAGCCAGAGAACACGAAGCTGCCTTCCCCACTGGCTGGGCTGGTCACACTTGTTTGCAGGAGGCCGCTGGGGGAGTCCTTTGTCTTAGTTCTCCCATCTCTCCCCCAGCCCCATTCTTTTCTTTCATCTCCTTCTTGTGACATTTTGCTGTTCTTTCTTCCTTACCTTACCAGAATAGAAGGAGGAAAGAAGAGAGGAAAACACCCAGAGGGTGGGTGAGGGAAAGAAGGAAAGTAAAGATACAAAACATCTCAGTGAGGCAGCAGGGAGGGCTGGATTCCTTCTCACGCTCTTCGCCAGCGCCACTGAGTGGAGTGCATTTATTTTGTGCCTCATCTTTAAGACTGACTTCACTCTTCTCCTTTGTTACCTTTAGTCCCTCATCAGTGACATCTGAGAAAGTCATACACAGGCCACACAATAAAAGCCAGCATGCCTGAACCCATCCAGGACTGGCAATAGTTTTAGAAAGGACAGTAAATGAGTAGTAGGTAAGATGGAACCACCCTAACATGGCACATAGGTTAGAGGGATAACATATGTTTTGCAGTTTACAGAGTTCATTTTATAGATCTGATTACCATGGAAAAAGGAAAGGAAAAAAATTGCATGACTCTTGTGGTGAGTATGAGAGAGCTTATTCATTCAGGTTGGTAAAGCAAAGTTAAAAATCAGAAACAGGCCTGCCAGCCGAGATATGTCCAAAACTAGTACTGTGGTAACGCTATTATGACTTCCAGCAGATGAAATTTCAAATTGTGGAAAGGCTTCAGAATAAGGGAAGGCTTAGTATCCCACTAATAGGGCTTATTAAATTTAGATAAAACATGTTTTTCAATGGCAGCGGCCCTGAATCACCAAGATCAAAAGGGAAAAGAAGTGGAGAAAAAAAAACAAGCTAATACTTTCACTAAAACAGTACCATTTATCTTACTTTTAGAACCTGCTCACACATATAACCTGACACACTCAGTTAAACCCTGGGAGAAGAAACATTAATCGGGGGAAAAGTCCTTAAAACTGATTATGAACTATGAAAAGAGGTACTATGAAAAGAGGATGGGCTCTAGAGGCAGGCAGCCCTGAGTTCAAATGTCAAATCCCTTACCTGTATTTATGACCTTCAGCAAGTTGCTTAATCTCACTGAACTCACTGAACCTCAGTTTCCTCATCTACAAAATGGGGTTGCTTTAAGAATTCAACAAGATAATACCTGTGTAGCACCTGGCTTACAGTAGATGCTCAACATATTTGGATGCTTGGTACAGAAAGCTCTTTTCTGCTCATAGTGTCATGTCAAGTATGTCAGGACCAGTCTCCTAGAACTTGATTAGGAGCTTAACATTAGCAGTCTCCAAAGAGGGGTGCACCCAGGTGATCCACTGTGGGCTGAGAAGAAAAGATTAGAAATTCTATTTAAGATATTCTGATCTAAAATATAAGAAAGTACTTAAATTCCACTAATATGTAGTGTAGGAACCGACCCTGGTCCACTCATATGGTCTACGTCAAAGGGCCACTGTCACAAACTCTAATGAGGGATCCTGAGGAAAACGTGAGATCCATGATTTGATGGGAGTTGATGGTGGCATATTCCTTCTTCCGTTCACTTTCAACATGTGGTGACATATTTCAGTTTACATGTGCCTGGTTCAGTAGTTTCATGGTTTTTTGTATTATCTTCAACCTGTGGTTTCTTTGCAAGAATCTTCTAAAGCCATCTGACCACTGTGCACAGGTTAGCTGACACTAGATAAACTAACCCATGCAGGATGGACTGGGGGCTTTAGAAGATTCCCGCAAAGGAACAATGGATTGATGGTAACAGTAATAATAGAAGCACAAGACAAGGATAAGAAAATGTTGGAGCTAGCTGACACATCTCCTACAAGGTAACTCATAACTTTGTCGGCCATGTCATGAGGTAAAAATGAAGATAATCTAATCAGACCTGACAAGATGTCAGCCCCCAAATAAGAAAGACATTATCAAGAACAATGTTTGAAATATGTATGTATACCCACTATCTTTAGAACAAAGCCTACTCTAAATATATATTGTACATTGGATATATTAGTTAATGACAGCACTACATGTATATACTTTATAAATAAATATATATACTGGGGATGTGTGTGCAAACATTTTTTTGCTGATAAGAATCTCAATCAAAAGTTTGCAGACTACTGGTTTAAGTGAGGCCAGCACAGAGCCTCTCATCTCTTGTTCTGTGCCTGCTGCATAGAGAGTAGTTTTTTGTTTGTTTGTTTGTTTATTTCCTAAGGATTTTGCTGTAGCATAACCAGTAGGATACAGGACAATATATCTAAATCAATTAAACACAATTCAGGCAACTACTTATCTTGGTAAACATTTCTTATATGGAAGTAAAAGACCAATCTCTGCCCTGGAGATTTTTAAAAATCTATTCTGGAAAACTAAGAAAGAGTTACAAAGCAACATATGAATGCATGCCTGCAGGATAATGGAAATTCTTGACAAAAAAGCATGCTTCCTTGATGTAGCAGATTTATTAACTAGGAAAAATGTGTATACGTTTCATTTCTGTAAATTTATCTGCAATTCTCAGTTGCTTGGTAACCAGTAAACCAGTAGCAGAAAGTATAAAGCAGATCTTTTCAGAAAAGAAACTAACCTTGTCTGACCGCTCCTCTTAGCATTCCAATCACAAATCTTTCACACTTATCCATATATTATTTTGTAATCTACTATTCTTATACCCTCTATGGCACTCTAAATTATAAAATACATATAGCAGGTATTTAACATTTTTTTAAATGAAATGAAGGCTTTTCAAAAATACCAGACCTGAAAAGGTAGCCATTATTCCCTGAGATGGCCACATTAAATTCTTAGAGAAGATAACTTATTTAGATCCTCCCATATAAAGGTTGAAGGGTCAATCTTTTTTTCTTATTGAAGTACATACAATAAAATGCACAAATATCAGTGTGCAGCTTGATGAATTTTGACATGTATATATACTCATGTAGCCATCACCCAGATCAAGATATCAAACATTCTAATTCCTCCCCTTTCACCTATTTCACCCATCTCTCTCCCACTCCTCTGCCCTGTGGCAGCCACCAGTTTGTTCTCTGTGTTTATAAGGGTCCATTTCAGTTTTGTTTGTGTTTGTTTTTCAGATTCCACATATAAGTGAAATCACTTGTCTTTCTCTGACTTACTTCAATTAGCATAAGACCCTGTAGGTCATCCATTTGTCACAAATGGCAATATTTCATTCTTTTTGGTGGCTGAGTAATACTCTATTTTGTATATTTAAGAAGTGTCAATCTGAGTCCTGGGGCTCTCTTCCTTTCACTAGAGCCATGATATGGGAGAAGCCTTGTGATCATACACTTAACAAATACACTGGTGATCAAAGTTCTTTGAGAGTTACTACTTATTGAGTACCTAGTATATGCAAGGTGCTTATGCAGGTATTTTTATTTTATTTACTTGTCACAGTAGCTCTGTGAAGTAGGTACTGTTTTACCCCCATTTTATATATGGGAAAATTGGAGCTGGCACAGGTGGAAACACTTGCCCAGTATCACACAGCTAGCATGCATTGGAGCCAGGATCGAAATGCTGGTATGTCTGACTCCAGTATCCAAGCTATTGACCCTTCTACTGTGTTATGCTCTATGTAACTGTGAAACAGTGCTCATGTATTAGTAATGACTTCAATTTTACATTTTTAGGAACTATATTTAATGGCAGTTAAGTCACACAGAAATGTTGTTATAGCTTGGAGCCATGCTTTTGATGGCCTTGGGGAAATAATACTTGTTCAAAGTTATAGAGATTTCTAAATTCTAAGATAAATGCAATAAAATTAACATTTGATTCATTTTGAGAGGTAATTCAGTTTTGTAGTATCTCAACTTAGAGGACACAAGGATGAGATCCCTGGAAACTTTGAAAGTCTATGTCAGGTTATTTTTGTGTTCTATTCTCTTGAAAGTAGAGACAATCTCATTTTCAAATTTCTCAAGATGGAAATTGTTAGTGATCATACTGTAATGTTTCCTACACCCACAGATTTTGATCTTTCCAGACCCATGATCATTGAGAGCACTGTTCTAATACTGTATAGTAACAAAAGATCTAAAGCCATATTGAGCCTTAAAGATTAGTCTGAGTACTAAACAATTCCTGGGTCATAGAAAAAAATCAAAGAAGAAATAAATAAAATCCCGATAGACAAATGAAAAAAGAAATACAACATACTAAAATCTATGGGATGCAGCAAAAGTGGTTATAAGAGGGAAGTTCATAGCACTATAGGTCTACCTCAAGAAAGAAGAGAGTTGCAAAAAAGCAATTTAACTTTATACCTAAGGAAACAGAAAAAGAGGAATGAAGCCCAGAGTTAGTAGAAAGAAGGAAATAATGAAGATCAGAGCAGAAATAAGTGAAATAGAGACTAAAAAGACAATAGAAGACAGGAGGAGCCAAGATGGTAGCATGAGTGGGGCAGCAGAAATCTCCCAAAACCATATATATTTTTGAACATACAACAAATACAACTATTCCTAAAAGAGACACCAGTGGATACAGTACAACAGCCAGGCTACATCTACATCTGCGAGAACTCAGCATCTCATGAAGGGGGTAAGATATAAGCTGCGGCCTGGCAGGACCTGAGCACTACCCCCACCTCCACTTGCTGGCGGAAGGAAAGGAATTGGAGTGGGGAGGGAGTGAAAGCCCAGGACTGCTAAACAACCAGCTCTAGTAATCCGCACTGGGAGCAGAGACACACAGTGCACAGTGTGCTGGATATTAGAGAAATGGAAAAGCAAAATCTGAGAATGGGTCCCTGCAACTGACTCCTCTAGGACAAAAGAAAAGCAAGTGCTTTTTTGAAAGTCTTAAAGGGACAGAGACCTCACAGCTGGATAGAATCCTACCAGCACATGCAGCCCAGCAGCTGGGAATCCTGGGGAACTCCAGGTATCCAAACCCCCTGGGCGGCAGCGCAGTTCTGAAGCCCCTCATAGCAATAAGCAGTCTGCCAGTCAATTCCCCAGCTGGTGCGGCCCCCGACACAGTGGCCCAGTAGCTTGAGAGCAGGCATGCAAGCCAGCGGCAGCGGTGACAGAGCGGGCACGCAAGACGGCCGAGCGGCCTGGGAGCAGTAATCCCTCAGCAGCTGCCCAGATTCTCCTCCCAGCACGCAGCCACCCGGGCCAGAACCAAAGGCCGCCGCCAGTGCACAGCTGCCCGGCTCAGGCAGAGGGGCACCGCTCTTGCAGGAGAGCACACCTGGCTCGCCTGCCACTCCCTGCAGGGCTCTGGGCTACCCTGACGATGACCCCGCCCACAGCAGCTTAATATGGAGGCTGCTCCAGGAGTGCGGGTAACCAACACAGGCAGTGGAGAAAGGCAAGGTGACCAGGAAGCAGGAAAGGACTTTGTTCTTCCAGTTGACACACATGCCACGTGCCTACAGCTACCTCTATCGCCATGAAAAGGCAGAAAAATTTGGTCCAGTCCCGAATTACCCAGACAACCCCCAAGAGAGGGCCTGGGGAGATAGATTACACCAATCTTCCTGAAAAAGAATTCAAAATAAAGGTCATAATCATGCTGATGGACCTGCAGAGAAATATGTAAGCGCTAAAGGAGCAAGTAGGGAGGGAGAATACAGAAATAAAACAATCTCTGGAAGGACTTAGGAGCAGACTGGATGAGGTGCAAGAGGCTGTTAATGGAATGGAAATCAGGCAACAGGAATACAGAGAAGCTGAGGCAGAGAGAGACAAAAGGATCTCCAGGAATGAAAGAATATTAAGAGAACTGTGTGACCAATACCAAAGGAACAATATTCGCCTTATAGGAGTACCAGAAGAAGAAGAGAGAGAAAAAGAGATAGAAAGTGTCTTTGAAGAAATAAGTGCTGAAAACTTCCCCAAACTGGGGGAGGAAATAGTCTCTCAGACCATGGGGGCCCACAGAACTCCCAACACAAGGGACCCAAGGAGGACAGTACCAAGAAATATAATAATTAAAATGGTAAAGATCAAAGACAAGGACAGAGTATTAAAGGCAGCCAGAGAGAGAAAAAAGGTCACCTACAAAGGAAAACCCATGAGGCTATCATCAGACTTCTCAAGAGAAACCTTACAGGCCAGAAGAGAATGGCATGATATATTGAATGCAATGAAACAGAAGGGCCTTGAACCAAGAATACTGTATCCAGCACAATTATCATTTAAAAATATGAAGGAGGGATTAAACAATTCCCAGACAAACAAAAGTTGAGGGAATTTGCCTCCCACAAACCATCTCTACAGGATATTTTAAAGGGACTGCTCTAGATTGCAGCACTCCTAAGGATAAATAGTTGTCACCAGAGAAAATAAAATCACAACAGAGAAAGCAGACCAACCGAATACTAACTAAAGGCAAAAAATAAAATTGACTACTCACAAAAGCAGTCAAAGTAAACACAAAAGAGTACAGAATAATACACCTAACATATAAAGAATGGAGGAGGAGGAATAAGAAGGGAGAGAACTAAAGAATCATCAGACTTTGTTTATAATAGCTTAATAAGAGAGTTAAGTTAGATGGCTAGATAGTAAAGAAGCTACCTTTGAACCTTTGGTAACCACAAATCTAAAGCCTGCAATGGCAATAAGTACATATCTTTCAATTATCACCCTAAATGTAAATGGACTGAGTATACCAATCAAAAGACACAGAGTAACAGAATGGACAAAAAAGCAAGACCCATCTATATGCTGCTTACAATAGACTCATGTTAAACCCAAAGACATACACAGACTAAAAGTGAAGGGATGGAAAGATATTTCATGCAAACAATACGAGAAAAAAGCAGGTGTTGCAGTACTTGTATCAGACAAAATAGACTTCAAAAACAAAAAAAGTAACAAGATAAAAAAGGACATTACACAGTGATAAAGGGGTCAATCCAACAAGAGGATATAACCATTATAAATATATATGCACGCAATACAGGAGCACCAACATATGTGAAACAAATACTAACAGAATTAAAGGAGAAAATAGAATGCAGTGCATTCATTCTAGGAGACTTCAACACACCACTCACCTCAAAGAACAGATCCACCAGACAGAAAATAAGTAAGGACACAGAGGCACTGAACAACACACTAGAACAGATGGACTTAACAGACATCTACAGAACTCTACACTCAAAAGCAGCAGGATACATATTCTTTTCAAGTGCGCATGGAGCATTTTCCAGAATAGAATACATACTGGGCCACAAAAGGAGCCTCAGTAAATTTAAAAAGATTGAACTTCTACCAACCAACTTCTTGGACCACAAAGGCATAAAACTAGAAATAAATTGTACAAAGAAAACAAAAAGGCTCACAAACACATGGAGGCTTAACAACATGCTTCTAAATAATCAATGGATCAATGACCAAATTAAAACAGAGATCAAGTAATATATGGAGATAAATGACAATGACAGCATAAAGCCCCAACTTCTGTGGGACGCACCAAAGGCAGTTCTAAGAGGAAAGTATATAGCAATCCAGGCCTATTAAAGAAGGAAGAACAATTCCAAATGAATAGTCTAAAGTCACAATTATTGAAACTGGAAAAAGGAGAACATATGAGGCCCAAAGTCAGCAGAAGAAGGGACATAATAAAGATCAAAGAAATAAATAAAATTGAGAAGAATAAAACAATAGAAAAAATCAATGAAAACAAGAGCTAGTGCTTTGAAAAAATAAACAAAATAGATAAGCCCCTAGCCAGATTTATTAAGAGAAAAAGAGAATCTACATACATCAATAGAATCAGAAATGAGAAAGAAAAATCACGACGGACTGCACAGAAATACGAACAATTATTAGAGAATACTATGAAAATCTTTATGCTAACAAGCTGGAAAACCTAGAGAAAATGGATAACCTCTTAGAAAAATACAACCTTCCAAGACTGACCAAGGAAGAAACAGAAAATCTAAACAGACCAATTACCAGGAAAGAAATTGAATTGGTAATCAAAAACCTACCCAAAAACAAAACCCCTGGACCAGATGGATTCACCACTGAATTTTATCAGACGTATAGAGAAGATATAATACCCATTGTCCTTAAAGTTTTCCAAAAATTAGAGAAGAAGAGGAAATACTTCCAAACTCATTCTATGAGGCTACCATCACTGTAATAACAAAACCAGGCAAAGACACCACAAAAAAAGAAAATTACAGACCAATATCCCTGATGAACATAGATGCAAAAATACTCAACACAATATTAACAAACCAAATTCAAAAGTACATCAAGAAGATCATACACCATGATCAAGTGGGATTCACCTCAGGGATGCAAGGATGGTACAACATTCGAAAATCCATCAACATCATACACCACATCAACAAAAAGAAGGACAAAAACCACATGATCATCTCCATAAATGCTGAAAAAGCATTCGACAAAATTCGACATCCATTCATGATAAAAACTCTCAGCAAAATGGGTATAGAAGGCAAGTACCTCAACATAATAAAGGCCATATGTGACAAACACACAGCCAACATCATACTTAACAGCAAGAAACTGAAAGCTTTTCCTTTAAGATTGGGAACAAGGCAAGGATGCCCACTCTCCCTACTTTTATTCAACATAGTACTGGAGTGCCTAGCCATGGCAATCAGACAACACAAAGAAATAGAAGGCATCCAGACTAGTAAGGAAGAAGTTAAACTGTCATTGTTTGCAGATCACATGATATTGTACATAAAAATCCTAAAGACTCCATCCCAAAATGACTAGAACTGATATCGGAATACAGCAAAATTGCAGGGTACAAAATTAATACACAGAAATCTGAGGCTTTCCTATGCACTAACAATGAACTAATAGAAGGAGAAACCAGGAAAACAATTCCATTCACAATTGCATCAAAAAGAATAAAATACCTAGAAATAAACCTAAATAAGGAAGTGAAAGACCTATACTCTGAAAACTGCAAGACATTCTTAAGAGAAATTAAAGAGGACACTAACAAATGGAAACTCATCCCATGCCCTTGGCTAGGAAGAATTAATATTGGCAAAATGGCCATCCTGCCCAAAGCAAGCTACAGATTTAATGCAATCCCTATCAAATTACCAACAGCATTCTTCAACAAACTGGAACAAATAGTTCTAAAATTCATAAGGAACCACCAAAGACCCTGAATAGCCAAAGCAATCCTGAGAAGGAAGAATAAAGTGGGAGGGATCTCGCTCCCCAACTTCAAGCTCTACTACAAAGCCACAGTAATCAAGACAATTTGGTCCTGGTACAAGAACAGAGCCACAGACGAGTGGAACAGAATAGAGTCTCCAAACATTAACCCAAACATATATGGTCAATTAATATATGATAAAGGAGCCATGGACATACAATGGGGAAATGACAGCCTCTTCAACAGCTGGTGTTGGCAAAACTGGACAGCTTCATGTAAGAGAATGAAACTGGATCATTGTTTAACCCCATACACAAAAGTAAATTTGAAATGGATCAAAGACCTGAATATAAGCCATGAAACCATAAAACGCTTAGAAAAAAACATAGGCAAAAATCTCTTGGGCATAAACATGAGCAACTGCTTCATGAACATATCTCCCTGGGCAAGGGAAACAAAAGCAAAAATGAATAAGTGGGACTATATCAAGCTGAAAAGCTTCTGTACAGCAAAGGACACCATCAATAGAACAAAAAGGTATCCTACAGAATGGGAGAATATATTCATAAATGACAGATCCGATAAAGGGTTGACCTCCAAAATATATAAAGAGCTCACGCACCTCAACAAACAAAAAGTGAGCAATCCAATTAAAAAATGGGCAGAGGAGCTGAACAGACAATTCTCCAAAGAAGAAATTCAGATTGTCAACAGACACATGAAAAGATGCTCCAGATTGCTAGTCATCAGAGAAATGCAAATTAAAACCACAATGAGATATCACCTCACACCAGTTAGGATGGCCACCATCCAAAAGACAAACAACAACAAATGTTGGCGAGGTTGTGGAGAAAGGGGAACCCTCCTACACTGCTGGTGGGAATGTAAATTAGTTCAACCATTGTGGAAAGCAGTGTGGTGGTTCCTCCAAAAGCTCAGAATAGAAATACCATTTGACTCAGGAATCCCACTTCTAGGAATTTACCCTAAGAATGCAGCAGCCCAATTTGAAAAAGACAGATGCACCCCTTTGTTTATCACAGCACTATTTACAGTAGCCAAGAAATAGAAGCAACCTAAGTGTCCATCAGTAGATGAATGGATAAAGAAGGTGTACATATACACAATGGAATATTATTCAGCCATAAGAAGAAAACAAATCCTACCATTTGCAACAACATGGATGGAGCTAGAGGGTATTGTGCTCAGTGAAATAAGGAAGGTGGAGAAAGACAAGTACCAAATGATTTCACTCATCTGTGGAGTATAAGAACAAAGGAAAAACTGAAGGAACAAAACAGCAGCAGACTCACAGAACCCAAGAAAGGACTAACAGTTACCAAAGGGAAAGGGACTGGGGAGGACGGGTGGGAAGGGCAGGAGAAGCTGGGGGAGAAGAAAGGGGGCCTTACGATTAGCATGTATAATGTGATTGGGGGGTGCATGGGGAGGGCTGTGCAACACAGAGAAGGGAAGTAGTGATTTTACAGCATCTCAGTACGTTGATGGACAGTGACTAATGGGGTATGTGGGGGGACTTGGTGAAGTGGGGAGTCTAATAAACATAATTTTCCTCATGTAATTATAGATTAATGATACCAATAAATAAATAAATAACCAGAATAAGATAGCACCTCACACCTGTCAGAATGGCTATTACCGAAAAGACAAGAAATAACCAGTTTTGATGAGGATGTGGACAAAAGGGAGCCCTCACACACTTTTGCTAGTTATGTAAATTGGTGCAGCCACTATGGAAAACAGTATGGAAGTTCCTCAAAAAATTAAAAATAGAACTACCATATAATCCAGCCATTCCCCTACTGGGTATGTATCCAAAGAAAATGAAAACACAAATTTCAAAAGATATATGCACCCCTGTGTTCATTGCAGCATTATTTACAATAGCCAAGATAGAGAAACAACCTGTGTCCATCAATGGATCAATGGAAAAAGAAGATGTGGTGTGTGTGTGTGTGTGTGTGTGTGTGTGTGTGTGTGTGTGTGTGTGTATGTATATACACACACACACACACATATATATATATAATGGAATACTACTCGGCCATAAAAAAGGAATGAAATTTTGCACTTGAATGAAATGAAATAAGACAAAGACAAATACCCTATGATTTTACTTTATGTGTGGAATCTGAAAAACAAAACCCAAACTCATAGATAACAGAGAATAGATTGATGGTTGCCAGAGGAGAGGAGAGTTGAGGCAGGAGGTACAAATGGTTGAAGGAGATCAAGAAGTATAAACTTCCAGTTATAAAATAATCATGAGGATATAATATACAGCATGGGGAAAATAGTCAATAATAATGTATTTGTATTGTGACAGATGGTAACCAGACTTATCATGGTGATCATTTCACAATGTATACAAATGTCAAATCACTATGTTGTATACCTGAAGCTAATATACTATTGTATATCAATTATTCCTCAATAAAAAAAGATGAACCTAAGACATAAAATTAAGTATGTCCATTATACTCCAGTAGAATATATTTTAAAAGATTTCCATCAGAAAAATAACTAAGCCAAAACTAGAAATAACTAGTTCATTTCTAAAAACAGAATGCAGTAAATCCAACAACTCTGCAGGGAGAGCATTATGTGGACATTATATGGAAGGAAATGAAGAAGAATACCTGTCATATACAGGAAACATTTAGCCACTGGTTTCTTTATGTATCTGAAAGTATTTTCCAGTTGTAGTTCTGATCCACTAAATCAAATTCACAACCTACTCTCCTAACTTAGTGGTGAGGAACTAGTGGCTTGGAGGCAGATTCTTGATGATACTGCTCTGGTCATCACAGCATGCAGTGCACAGAGTATCTCTCCCTCCTAGAGGGCAGCTGTGGCTATCAGAGAATGGAGGCTTTTAAGAATTCAAGATTAGAGCAATTCAAGTACTTTAAGCTAATCAGAGGGCAGTAAGTGATCATGCTTTAAAGTTTAAGTGAATCATATATGATACAAGCCAAATAACATATATGAAAACCTTCAAGATCTATTGCACTTCATTTCCCTCTTTCTCTAATCCTTCTCTTTCTTGCTTGCTCTCTTTGTCCCTTTATGTGTGTCTTTTTTTTTTTTACTTATTTTGCCTCCCACTTCTTTCCCTGCTTCTTGTTTTCTTCTTCTTCTTCATCTTTATTACTTTGTATACATTCTCTTTTTCTTTTTCTTTCCTTCCTTTCAACTTTTTCTTCATTTTCTTCCATGCATTGGTCCTTTCCTCCATTCCCTACTAATTACCCACCATATCACATTTTAAATATATATTAAAACTAATAAATTTTAATGTTAATGTTCACTGATGAAGATTTCCATCAGAAAAATAACTAAGCCCGAACTAGAAATAACTAGTTCATTTCTAAAAACAGAATGCAGTAAATCCAACAACTCTGCAGGGAGAGCATTATGTGGACATTATATGGAAGGAAATGAAGAATACCTGTCATGTACAGTAAACATTTAGCCACTGGTTTCTTTATGTATCTGAAAGTATTTTCCAGTTGTAGTTCTGATCCACTAAATCAAATTCACAACCTACTCTCCTAAGTGGTGAGGAACATAGATGCAGCATGTTGCATTTATTACTCTAAAGGGAAAAAAACATGTCCCAATTAAGTACCACTTTAACTATGGCTTACAGTTGAAAATTTCCTTTTGGGTCATGGCCCTCAGTAAAATAAGGTTTCCTTCCTCCCTACCCTTAAGTTTGGTGAATAGTCACTTCCTTTTGGCATCCTATTTTATGTATGTGTGCATATATTATATACACGTATTTTTTAATAATGGGAAGCTGAAATTGATATTTAACGTGAAGTGGAGCTTATGGATCATTTTTTGGGTTTCGGATTTCAAATTCTAGTATTCTGTTTCCAGAGTTCCTACATGCCACGTGTACATTCTGTTCCAGAAGCTCTGATGAGGAACAGCAGAATTTCCAGATTACTGAAACCCCTTATGAAAAGTTTTTTAAAAAGACTGATGTGTCCCTGATTTGCTTTCCTTCACTTATCCAAACAGGGATTTTTAATTTTGGTTTTAATTACTTCCTTGTCCTAAAAAAACAAAGATTGCCTGTAATATGAAGCCCTTCTCAATTTGGTAACTTTCCACTAGTTAACTGATTAAGGTAACCAATGTTTTAGAAAGTGAAAGAATGAATGAGTGAATGGTTAGCTAGCTAAAGCACTTCAGTCATTTCGTTTCCATGCCGTACTGTTGATGATAAACCTTGTAATGTCTAAGATTTTGTCTCTTTTCAGCTGTTCTTTTTTTCCTCCCTTATAGTTTCCAGGCACTGACATAAATCCTTTGATTCTTTGATAGAGAAACTCTTAATTCCTTTTTTTTAATGTTCATTTTCATTAAAGTGCTATTTAACACTAGATATTAACTTTGACAGATGTTAATGCTGCTTCTCAATTAGGTGAAATATATTCTTGGGAAGGTGCCAATTTGAACTGAATATATTTGAATTTGGTATGTGAATTAAACTGTTGTTTAAACCTTACCCATCCATCATATGGGTGATGGAGCAGCCAGCTGGTTTTGTACATAAGTGGGTTTTTTTTTTCCTTAGCAATATTTAACCATTAGAAAATGGCCTCCTACTGTAGCAAAGAGAACTTCATACAAATTTACTACAAGATCTCCTTGTTTGTCAGTTCCTTAGACTGCCTACAATTTCAATTGGGACACTACTCTGGTATAAAATGCTTTCCATGGACAATATTAATATTTTAAAATCCTTTTTGCTTCTACAGATCTCTAGTAGACAGGAAGTCTTGCTCTACTTACCCTTTGGCTACTAATGAATGCTTTAAACTATTATTTATCTTCTTTAGGCAGAGGCACTGCAGGTATGAGATCAGAATTGCCAAGTAAGGCAAGCATTTAATTTTAAAGTTTAAAAAGAATCCATTCAAAGGCGGCAACTAAAGTGTGGATACTAGAAAGAATTTTGGACTTGAGTCAGGGCATCTGGGTTGTATCCCCACCTGTGTCATGAACTAGCTGGGTCGCTTGGAGCAAGTCACGGCCAAACTCTGGATGGCATATCTACTCTCTCTGAAGGCTCAGCTTCCACGCTGCATGTTCTATAAACTAAAGAGAGTGGGGCTGAGGGAAGTTGAATCCTCTCATTTATCAGCTATCCACACTAGCCTAGCAGCTCTGAGGTCAGTCTCCAGCTGCATTTTTCATCTTTTTTATAATCCCTCAAATCCTTACTAGGCTTTCATTGCTGGTTCTTTTCCCTAGGAATTTGTATTTAGAGATACTGATGGCTTCCTACCTTTTGTAGTTTTTTCTATGCTCATTAATTTACTGAAAAGTTACTTAAGAGTTGAAGAAAAATGCAACAAATAAAAATCTTATTTGAGTTAGCGTTTCTGTAAACTCAGACTGTTTCCATCATGACTAACGTGCCTTTACCATTTCAGAGTTTTGAAGTTAACACCTCTGAGTGTGGGTACGGTGAGGCATGACTGTTAGTTTCTCCTTTTAGCCTTGCTAGTATTCTCCTGCTTACTTGTTCTAAACATTATTTTTTTTAAGCCCAGAATGAGCAACAAGGCTCCATATTATGAGGAGAACTTGCTAGCCTTATCCTCAGTTACATTTTAGGAGGTACTTGAAAATTTCTTTCATTTGTAATAGCTGAATTGCACTAAGTGAAAATTTACCTTTTGTTTGTTTGCCGGGAAATAAAAAAATAAAGTAACTTGCCTCAAAGTGCTGAGAAATTGTATGGCAACTTTAGCATTTATGTTTTAATGTAAAGGCTAGAGCTAGATGCAAAAAAAATGCCCCATTAAAGGAAGCCTAGCATTATAATTACAAAGGCAGACACTAGCAAGTGTTGACAAGGATGTGGGGAAATTAGAACCATCATACATTGCTGGTGGGAATGTAGAATGGTACAGCAACTGTGGGGAACAGTTTGTTGGTTCCTCAAACAGTTAAACATGAATTACCATATGATGCAGCCATTCCACTCCTAGCTATCTACCCAAGAGAAATGAAAACATATGTCTACACAAAAACTCATACATGAATGTTCATAGCAGTATTATTCCTAGTGGCCAAAAAGTGAAAAGAACCCAAATGTCCATCAACGGATAAGTGAATAACAAAATGTGATATATCCATACAGTTGAATATTATTAAGCAATTGAAAGGAATGAAGTAGTGATACATGCTACAACATAGATGAAACTGCAAAAACATGCTATGTGAAAGAAGCCAGACACAAAAAGCCACATATTGTATAATTCCACTTACATGCAATGTCCAGAATAGGCAAATCCATAGAGACATAAATCAGTGGATTTATGATATCCAGGATCTAAGGGGAGGGGAGAATGGGGTCTGACTGCTAAGGGGTAGGAGGTTTCTTTCTGGTGTGATGAAATGTTTTAGAAATAGATGGTGGTGATGGTTATACACCTTGCGAATATACTAAAAACCAGAGTTGTATACATTAAAAGGGTGAATTTTATGGTATGTGAATTATATCTCAATAAAGTTGTTATATGACAGAAACATTAGCAGCTATATTGCTGTAATTCCTTGAAATTACAAGTGTGTTTAAATTACATTTTTGCCAGGGGTTGGGCGGAGGGAGAATGGGGGAGCTGGTGTTTAATGGGTGCTGTGTTTCAGTTGGAGAAGATGAATAAGTTCTGGAGATGGTCGGGATGGTTGCACAACAATGTGAACGTACTTAATCCTACACAACTGTATGCTTAAAAATGGTTAAAAGAGCAAATTTTATGTTATACATTTCACAATAAAAAAAGACTATAACCCTAACAGATTATATTTTATATTATTCTAAGGTATAAGGCTTTTCTCCCTCATTTTTTTGTTTCTCTTTAACAGGAAAACTGAAAGTGTGATTGGCCTTTTCGTTGGTTTGCATGGGATTCTTCTACTCTGTTTTACAACTTCTCTTCCGTATGTGTGTGTGTCAAGGGTGGGGGTTATATAGACACATATATATCTTTAATCTTGGTTTTGAATGAGAATCTTGAAAATATTTTTTAGAACTTTATTTGCCAGGAGGAAAATAAAAGAAGACAAACCTAGGAAATTTATGTTGTGGAATTACAGAGTAGTGAAATGCTGTTCTCAGAGCATTAGTTATAGCAGATTTCCTGATTTTCTTGGATCATGTCAACTCCTTGAAGGGGAAAAAACCATTTATACTTTATGTAGACCATCTCTGTACCTTTCTATAAGCATTTTCCTTTGTACGCAGGATACAGCCAGCACCAAAATGATGAAAATACTCACAAACGTAGGGGTGTATTTGTACAATACAGTGCCTAAGTTTCAGAAGGCAAAGGAAGGGATGTAAGAATGAAAGAAAGAAAATCCATCAATGAGGAAGTCACTGAAAAAGGAATTATATCCAAAGGCCACAGAACTTTATTATGACCCAAGCAGTTTGTAGGCTGTGAGTTTGTAACCTCTAAGGATTAATCAGTGAAAACATTTTCTAAGCCTGTGCTCTATAGGACATTTGAAGATTGATGGCACAAATGCCAGTGGTGGCATTATTAATACAGTATGCAATCAGGGGTATGTTTGTTTTTCTTGACCAGGAAGTGGTTTCTTTTAAAAGTACAAGGAACACACAGTGCGTGCGTGTGTGTGTTTGTGTGTGTATTTTCTGTATATTCTATTGCAGGAATAATTGAGGTTGTCCCACATTTTTGTCCTTTACAATGGGGTTTTTGTATAATCTGGCATTGTGGTATACTACCCTTGATTACAGGGTCCAATCAGAGTTGATGTGCTCAGAAATCCATTGATGTGATTAATGGTCCCCAATCATACTTTTATTCCTAGATGAGCCTTATTTTCCTGTAGTTTCATAATTTTTGAGTCATAGCTTGAGTTTTTCTTCCTAGGGGGCTTGCAATCCTTACATTTTTGGTATTTGCATGATTATTTTCATTTTCTTTGATTTCTTTTGCTTGAAGAAAATGAAATTTTGATCTTTCTTTGAATCCTTTGGGTGCTGTTCTATGGTTAAGTGACCAACATAATACGAACTTTTTTATGTGAATATTTGTATGTGTGTACATGTGTGTGTGTGTGTATATATATATATTCTCCACCAGCACTAGATCCAGAAGTCTTCTCACAAATTTCCACTAGTCTTGTTTATATTCACCTCAAAAGTAAAATTAAACATTCTCAGATTCTACAAGTAACAGGGAAGCACCAGGAAATGACTATACAGGAAATGTAATTGATTACTCACCCCTTACAATTGAATTGGTCACAGGATTGGCTCGTAAACATAATCTATTGAAGGGAAAAAAATGACTAATAAAATCTTTGGGGTCTTGGAATACATTTGAAGATTACTGGGGCCTTTGGCATCTTACTTTTTTTTTTTAATCTCGTACCTTTTCCAATGATTGTCTGCATTTGAGATTAGGAACTCTCATGTCTATTGATCACTTTAATATTTGCTTCGTTTTCAACAGTGCCCTTAAAGATAGCCGTTTTCCCCCAATGACAAGGGATGAGCTGCCTCGGCTGTTCTGCTCAGTGTCTCTGCTCACTAACTTTGAAGATGTCTGTGATTATTTGGACTGGGAGGTAAGACTCAAGAAAATTTTTAAAGAAAAATGAGTAGATGTTAAAAATCAGGCCCAGAAAATAAGTCTTTCAGCCCATTCTTTATTGTAATAGAGGTGGAAAGTCACATGGAGAAATAAATCTCACAGCTGATCAAGGAGATAGGAGTGAAGGAGTTTTTTTTAAAGGCAAAGTGCCATGTGTTATTTTAATCCCCAAACTGAATTTGCTCTTCATTATTACTTTACCACAGTACCTCATAAAAGCTGTTAATAAATAGTGAGAATGACTGACTGGTATTTATTTCCCCTCTTGTTTCCATTCCAATGCACTCTGGTGTAACTGCCACCAAGCAGTTCAGTGGTCAGAAGATACATCTCAGAAACAAGGAGCAAAAGAGTAAGAATAATATACCAGTTGGGGAAATCAGATTGTGGATAATGACGGGGTGTTGGTTCACTAGAGTTAAATCGTGTTAATTCATCCTTGGCTACCTTAATCTATGCACTTATACACACTAAGAAATAAGATGATAAACTCAAGTATCTCCGTGCATTGCCATAATCAGAGTAGCCTACATGGATCATATTTTTATTCTTTAGTATGTGGGTTTGAGCCTTTCAGGAGGTCCAGATGTTCCCACCATGATCTGCTTTGGTGGTTGGAAGGTGATAGTTGAAATTTTACACATTAACACTCCCACATTACTGAATGCCGATTGTATTCAAGGCACTGTGTTACACGTTCAAAAGGGCTAAGATGTGGGCTCTACCATAAAGCATCTTGGAGTCTAATAGCAGAGAAAAGAAGGATACACAAAGCACAAGGGAGTAAGTGCTGTAAGAAAGAAACAGTGGGAATTCAGTGGTACACACAGCAGTCTCTCTCACACATTCATAAATGACATGACTATATCATCATGATATAACATATTTTAATTCTACCACCTTTTTAGAATGGCTACCCCTCCCCCCCCCCGTAGTAACTGAGATATTTTGCCTTGTAGACACATAACTGTCTTGCTGGTTAACTCAACTTGAATTTCATATTTGGCTTTGCCCTGGTTGCTTGTGAGCCTTTAGACAATGTATTCCACTGCCATTCAGTTTTTCCACATAAGAATCAGACATTTACAAAGTTCTTAATCTTCATTTGAAAAAATCTCTTTGATAGAAATTATTGTTGTGCCAGAGCTCTTTTAAAAATCCTGCAGAGGGTAGGATGAAAGAGTTCCTTCTGGGTTTTGTGGTAGGGTTTTTGGAGCATTATCAGTATGAAAGTATGTTAAGATATTTTTGTGAAGGAAAAATAAAATTAATTGATTGTGTTGATCCTAGCAAAGTTGGAATGTGTAAAACCTTTTACAGAACTAAAATTTTCCAGTTGATGGTTTTCTATAAACTTATTCTTCCTATTTGAATTTTCCTTAAGGAGAAGTCTACCAGTATTCTAGAACTATTCCCCAGTACTTTATTTTGAAATGACCCCAATTATATCCCTCACTTATTAACAAACATTACAGTTTGGAGGGTTCTTTTACTATTCTAAGGTTACTGCTTCCTCTTCTCTAGCTAGAATTTTATTTCTGCTTGCTGAATTGCAGGGCACTGTGTGTGTAGTGGTGAGGGCGGCAGTGATAACAGGGGGAAAAGCCTGAGGTGTAGGAAGCGATCAAGCTACAAAAACCCTTCTACACTTACTTGAAGCCACTGAGTTAGAAGTATGCTTCTGGTGTGTGTACGTGTGTGTGCATGTGCATGCGCATGCACGTGCATGTGTGCACATGTGCCTGTGTGGCATGTACATGAATGTATATTGCACAAACTTGTGCATGTGTTTTGGGGAAAGGAAAAATGGGAGAATCCAACCATTGTTAATTAGATCTTTAACCTACTTCAAGCACTGTTTACAGCTACAGTTAACCTTCATATTATTGAGCTTTTATGTCCATAAGATATATCAGCTTCCTCTTGGGAGGTGGGGGGTCAAGTTCTGGAGAATTGGTACTGTGTATTTTCAAGGTGTATTTATCCTCTCTGGTCACCATCTGCCAATTTGAATTTCCAGAATATTCTATATTGCTTCTACTTGGTGTTGTGTAGTTAAGACATTCCTTAAGGCTTAAATGTCAGTGTCTATTTAGTGATGCTTTCCTGTTAAAGTAACAAAAAACATACACACATACATTTCTGTAAGTATTTGGAAGTGAATTAGACACTGCTAAGATGGCTATACTATGAGGAAAAGACTGTCCTTTTCAATTCAGTTTAAAGTATTTAGCATAAGAGAAATTTGTTTCCAAGGAGTAAGGGTGAAAATTACATTTTGAAGTACAAAAATGTGATTTGGGCTATAAAAAACGTACCATATCAGTGATTGAAAATGGAATGGTATTATTATGGGAAAGATGTTAGAAGAGTTATCCTTAATAATTCTGGCAAAGCATTATTACTTTAAACACAGAATGCCAAAGTAGAATTAAAAGCATTTTTAAAGAAAAGTATATGTCAATATAATTCCAGTTCTACATATATACTCAAAAGAAATGAAAACAGATGTCGAAACAAAAACTTGTACACAATAGCCAAAAGATTGAAACAATCCAAATGTCTATCAATAGAATGGATAAACAAAATGTAGTCTGTCTATACAATGGAATAATATTATGCCATAAAAAAATGAAGTTCTGATTTGTGCTACAACCTGAATGAACCTTGAAAACATTATGCTAAGTGAAAGCAGCTAGACACAAAATGCCACATACTGTATGATTCTCTTTATGTTAAGTATCCCAAATGGGCAAATCCATAGAGGTAGATGGCACATTAGTAGTTGTCAGGGGTTGGGGGGAGGCAATGAATAGAAAGTGATTGCTTAATGGGGTCAGGGTTTTTATTTGGGGTGATGAAAAAGCTCTGGACCTGGATAGTAGTGATGGTTGTACAATATTGTGAATGTACTTGAAGCCACTGAATGGTACACTTTAAAATTTTATGTGTATATTACCACAATAAAAAGCAGATATGCATATATATATATATTTTTAAACCTATTATCCATAATAGCATATTATTGAAGAAAACTTTAAAAATTCAAAAAATATAAAGAAAGAAATGCAAGCCACTCATAATTACACCATTCTGAGATAACCACTGTTAACATTTTAGAATATATGTTTCATTTCTTTTTCCGGGTCTTTTTACCAATGAATCCGCACATTTGTTTATGAAACTGAGATCATGTTGAATATATAGTCACTATTAAGAGGATTACGGGGAAGTCTTTATTTATGGTTTCTCCTTATATATAAGTTAATTATTTACATTGTCAATTTCCTTTATGAGGAGTCTATGTTATGAAAGTATACATTTATTTCATTTTGAGAAATTTCACACTGTCAAATAGGTACAACTTTTCTTCCAAGAATGAAATAATCCTACTCACTATAAGTATCTAATTTTAACCTGAAATGCAAAATGCTGTATATGTTTGTGCCAGAGGAGGAAACAGGAGATGATTACAGAATTTTACCAGAGAATTTTTATGTCAAAGATTGTTGTTAAATATGTTTTATATAAGCAGAAGCCTCAAACATAGGGCTTTTCTGGTGGAAACACAGCTTGAGTGTTGGCTCCACTACTGAAGGGTGTTACAGTAGTAGTTATAGCAGAATTCCTAATTAAAGGGATAAAAATGCTCAGATCAAAGCAGAATGAGAGCAAAGTCTAGAAGCCCAAAAACATAGAAGTAGGTAACTTCAGTAACAAGAGAGACATTACTGTGGTCATGAGGATGAGGGACATGACCAGTGGTAATAGTAACCTAATTGTGCAATGATCAGGGAACTAGTGAGCTGCCAGAGGGCTGGCTACTCTCTTACTCTCTTCTTCATCCCAAGTTTTTAACTCAGCCTGTTTGGGAACTCTTTTGGTAACATCTCTCTAGTTTTATAATGGAAGTTAGTCAGAAAGTAGGGTTTGTGTCAGACTTTGTTTTAGAGGCTAGAATGCTTCTGTTCAATAATGGGAGGAATGTTTGATCAGTATTTCACAAGTAGATGTAATTAATTTCAAGTCCATGTTGAATCGACAGGATGCTCAGTAATACTTCCATACGTGATACTTCCTCAAAATCGTAACTGTAACATTTCAAATGAGTGCCTATAGGTAGCCTCTCAGGGAGTGTGGGTAGTCATTAAAAACAACAAAACCATCCACAAAAGGCTGTAAAGACAATTGAAGCAGTGGTGCCACCGTTCTGAGAACTGCTGATCATTGCCTGCATCACCATCCACTTACTGCCCTGGTAGGTGTGAGAAGGATGAGGAGTGATTGATTTGGGGGGAAAAAATTTGTTAACTGATAAGTTGAAATATCTACCTGCAAGGCTAAAATGGTTGTTAAATGAGGAAAATTGTTCCCCTAGGGAGAAACCCAAAGTGTTCTGCCTTGTGTTTGAACACAAAAACTTATTAGTGTTGTTCTATGTTCTTCAGTTGGCAGCATTCTCTTAATTTTGAATGACAGGATGATTGACAGACATGGTGCTTTGGAAAGAAAAGGCTCATGCAGCATGCTGGAGTCCTCCAAAATGGTATATAGCCTAGAACTGGTATAATTCCACTATTTGGGAGCCATATTTCCTTTTAAAGGTCTGAAAGGATATAAAACCAAAGACATTACCATAGCTGGAGTTTGACTTGAGGGGGTGATTGTAGGTGTGTCATCTTGTAGCTGCTTATTTCCGGGAGGATATAAATGAATAAGCTTTTTGTTCGTAGAAGAACTTGTATAGCAAGTAGACTACCAGTGATCTTGTAGCATATACAGCAATTTGCTGACAGACAGAAAATATTTTCTACATTGTAATCAGGCATCTTATTTCTGTGCTTTAGAGACAAGATCATTTTGAAGGCATGAGGAAGAAGTGTCTTCTGTATTCACATTTCAACTGGTTAATGACATTTTCACAAACCCTGAGGTATTTTTTGATACATTTAGTTCCCTGGCTCACTGATATCTCACCTGTATATACAGCTCTCACTTGAGCAATACACTGTGGTCCTAAGACAGACTGTTCCTTTTCAGCACCCAATACGTACATGGAATCAACCCATGCTGCGTGGGACTGGCCAGCATGATTCTTGTGTGATGCCAAAAATCTGCCCCTGGACTAAAGAGCTAGACCCCAAGCCCTTAGTCTCGCTCTGCCCCCACAGAACCAAAGCATCTGTTATTGTACATGATGTTGTACTCCTGGTACTCAGAGAACTGCATTTCACTTTAAAAGCAATCTGCAAAGCACACCTCTTGAGCAAGCACAGCTCCATTTCTGACGTGTTCAGCTGCAGTTAATAATAGTGCACTTTTGTAACAACCTTCATGAGAGTAAATAGATGAGATGAATAAATTGGCTACCATCATTATCTCTCATGTATTTTAGAAGTTCATGTTCTCCTTTTCACCCTACGTTCCCCACTAAAGGTTTACATTTTTCTAGCTCCTCTTAATGCACCACTGAAAACAGAGTTCCCATTCATGCACAGATGGTCAACATGATCACAGAGTCACCAAGTGAAATGCCTTCTAGTTGTGTATGTTCTGTCCACCCGCCCCTCTGTTATTTTTCCCCAACTATGATAAGCACTGTTTTGCTTCCCTTCTAACTTAAGATCCCCGCTTTTTAAAAAAATACACAGGCTCCATATATTTAGGAAAATGCTTTAAACAGTATTTTCTCAGGGACCTTGAGATGTTTTGCATTATCGTTACAATAATTTAGTCTGTGTCCTGATGCTCTACTTTAAATGTTTTTTCAAGTGCATATTGGGAAAGGAATGTTTCATGCTTCCTGGCCATCTAGAAAGAATTTGCTATGAATCAACGATTCAGTGTGTCAGAAGCCTATTGTGGAAGCAGGCCGAACAAAATAAAGTAACTTCTAAAAGATGATTTAATACATAAAAACCCTCATTAGCTACTCGTACTCTTGGTGAAGTGGGCTGTGTGGTCCATTCTCCGGCCTCCTCCAGTTGCTTCCCATGTTCCTCCCAGCGTGTTGTTTGGTGGCGGGGGGACGTTTTCCTGCTTCTTCCCTCAAGCCCACTAACTCTTCCAGCCCTTTCCCTAGTTCACTAGAGTCTGCTCTTTCCTGTACACTTTGCCTGTGTGTGTGTGTGTGTGTGTGTGTGTGTGTGTGTGTACTCAGAATTTAATAAAGTAGAGGGCTGAATCTGGGGAAGGAGGAGACCCGGATTCTCTTCCTGACTGCCACTGCCCAACTCGGCGACCTTTCTGGATCTCTGTTTCCTCACCAGGAAGCTGGAAAAGTTGGACTAGATGATACCTCAGGTACCTCTGGATGCTGACAGAGTGTCATGCTGTGACTTCCCTTTTTAAAATGGCTCCTGTTTCATTTTATTTCTGGAGAATGAATCACACTAGCCACTTAGAAGTCATAAGAGGCTTCTAACTTTTAACATGGCCATTGCCAAATTAAATGTAGGCACCAAAAGTGAAAAATAGCCCAATTTTTAAAGTAGACATTCTAGATTTCTTTTTCACAAAAGAATTCGCTTTAGGAAGAAAAATACCCTAAACCATAAGTGCCTCTATTTTATTGCTGCATCATCCCATTGTAAATCAACATTATATGTGTAAATGTATATTAAGCAAGTATGTTAAGGAGTGATTATTCATTTGACAAACAAATTTTGCTTTGCAGAAGGACTCACTAAAGGGTTTCTTTATTGTCTGCCTCATGACTTTAAGACTCATTCACTTACATAAATTCAACCCATACGTAACTTTTTGGGGATAAATATCTTTTGTAGACTGAGTAAAACTGAGTAATACTGAGTCAGATACTCAATATACAGTTCTAACCTGTATAATATTTTTCTTAGTTTCTTAACCAAGCAAACAACATTATTTCATATTAAGTACATTTGTGAAGAGAGGATTTATTCCCCCAGCCTTTGAAAAGCAAACAAATTCACACCTCTAGATGTTAAGAAAATTTTGTAACTTTAGTTTCCTTGTCTGTAAATTCACTCCCTTCTTCATTCCCTTTAAAAAAAGGTAGGAATGCATTTTTCTAACTTTTGATGTAAAGCAGTCTTTTTCTTTAAAGGTCACCTGTGTTGCTTGAACTTTCCTTGGAAAGTTTCAGGATGTTCAGTTTTTAAGAAATGCTTATGATAATTAATCATTACAGAGAATTGGGGGTTTTTTTTTCCTTAATTGCACTCTGAGCTGTCACTTGTTCTCTGCAAAACCTTAGAATAAGAACACTTCCTTTCAGTGCAAATGATACATAAATGTGTTAGGCTTCATAGCTTTTCAAAGCCCCTCTTCATTGGCTGTGCTTTATTTAAAATCTTAACTAATTCTTTAAAACTTCATGGGGGTGATTATTAGCTAGTTCAGGTATTTTAGAGCTGTGTGTCTGCTATTAGGTAAAATAAATGCTATCAGATTGTTGTTCAGTTGCCTTTGTGAAATAGATTGGCAGGCTTGTGTTCCTGATAGACAAGATGTCCAAGTCTCCTACATGAATCAAAATTGGCACTAATTGGTCCTTTGGTAAGCTCTGCAAAAGCCAAGAATTGGTCCATGGAGACTGAACTAATTTCAAAGCTAAAGGTGACTAATTTGCAGGGATTTTAGAGAACAGTGACATATGTATTTTGGTCAAGGAGACCTTTGTCGTGGTTTTGACTAAATAACAAAAAAATAACTTCAGTTGAGGTGCATGATGAAGCAGTTTTTATAGTAGAATATATTAAAAGGTTACTTGTGCCCAAATGATAGCTTTGCGAACACTTACCTTTTGATTTATTTTTCTAGTATTTCTTTTGCTTCTAAGAGTCTAACTTGAAAGAGATTTGCAAGCAAGGACAGCTATAGAACTGGTTTGATAATGGATAAAAACAGCCTAACAGTATAGTCCTTGGTGGCATCTCAGGGGTTTAGGAGATTATTTTTTAAGTCACCAAGGCAAGGGTTGTCTCTGAGTAGTACTAGCATTATAGGTCTTCTGTATTTTCTCCTTTATACTTTTCTAAAGGGCTTTTTTTTTTGGTAATACATGTGTACTGTTTTTATAAACAGGAAAAAAAGCCATGTTTATAATTGTTAAGGTTAACAAATGTAAAAATTACTGAGTTAGAAAAAAAAGCTGGACTGCAGCTATGTTGTTTTTTAATATTTATTACTTGGCCAGATTCTGAAGTATTAATTACGAGCTTGTTAAGTATTTGTTGTAAATAAGGTGATTAAAGTGATGTAAAATCACAACTTTGAGAATTTGATGGGCAGATCTTGACAATACATAGTCTACCCTATTTTTTGGTAGTATCAGGATTGGGGGAAGTGATTCATTAGGATCTGTACAAGTTGTCTTCAGCCTTTATGATTAAAATCTGAATTTTCTTGCCCAAGTAAGAATTATTCAAGAGGATAAACTTGGATTAGACCCAAGTTTGGATTCTTTTCCTGTTTTATGTTGAATTTTCTTTCACTGGGAAAAGGAGGAATCACTGTGTCCAGGAGGCTGAGCTGGGGGCGGGCAGAGGCACTGTGGGGCCACAAGTCAAAGAGTGGAACGTGCTGCTTTGTGATTTTTGTGCTTTTAGGAGAAATACCAGATACGGCTTTTTCCTCCTACAAATATAAGAAACAGCAAGCTCTGGGTCAGATCCCAGGGCTGTCTAATGCAAGTGTTTGCTTCTGCCCGTGGTACCATGGGCTCTTTTGTGAGCGAGCATGTGTGTCCTCCGTGATGCCAGTCTCTAAAGGTTAGGGGGTGTGCAGAACATCATGAGCTCCTCTCATTAGGAACAGAGTCCTTTTATTCAATTCAATGGAACTGGCATGTTGAGCCTGGCAGGTCAGTCTTATGTGAATGTCCAGTGACTGGCTGCTTTGTTAATTGCAAACCATATTTTGCCAAATGATATTATCAACAAAGACATGTCCAACAACTTTTGATTTTTTGACCTTCCGATATTTTTTATTTCATTCAAGGTGAACCCCCTGTGAATCAGTGCAGTGAGCTATGCCCATACTGTTCACAGGGAAACTCAGTGTTTGATTCTGAAAATAGAGAAGACTGGGAAGAACTGTAGCATTTGCTAAGACAGGATGAACCCGAGGAAGTAAATTGATTTTATGGGTCAGGATGTGATCAGAGGCAGATTTAGCTTTGAGGTTCAGGACTATGGAGGTAATTGTGGACCCAAATGGTCCAAGGCTTGTGTGGAGCCTACTCGACTCAGCCAGAGCACATTTTATACTCCTTGATGCTTTTAGCCAGATGATTCTTTTTCATGTTTCAGCATATCCAGATTGTTAGCTTGCTGATTAGACTCACAAGTAAAAGTGAGACCCTTTTGTAGTGCTACTAGAGAATTACAGGGCTAGCACTTGCCTTATAGACAGATAAGGGTACGCCAAACTTTGACTATGCAATTGTGAGGAGCATAATATAGACCACATATTCTAATGGGGGCAGAGAGGGCACTTTTTTTAAATCCCCCTGTGTTGAGAATCACTGCATTAGAAGATAATAGTTTGAAATGAAGCCACATTTTTAACATGGGACCAGATAACAAGGATAAATGAAATCTGCAGACAGTCTAGAAGCATCATTTTAGCCATTATTTATAATCTCTTCTCCTATGAAACCTTTTACTCTGTGGCAAAATAGATTAATTTACGTGTATCTCTTCTCTCTGTGCCCACACGCTCTCTGATAGATAAATAAACAAATAAGAGAAATGGACAAGAGAGGAAAGAGGATAGAGCTGAGGCCAAGTGCACCCCTGCATGCATAATCCCCAAACTGAAAAATCAATTCCAGAATAATTAAGATGTATTTTAGGGTCTTAACATTAATCTTGATATTTAATCATTCTGAGCAATGTTAAAAACAAAAGATTGTATAATAGCATTCATAAACATCAGTTGCTGTGGAATCGTTCTGAATAAATATGGCTGTCTTTTTAGTGTAAAGCAGAAATCTGTTCAACTGGTCTTAGCACACACAGATACAGCTCTATTTAATTCCATATCCTCTTATCTATAAGTCCTACATTTAATTTACTACCATTTGAGTTGATTTATAGCTTTGCTTAGCAAAAGTACAGTCTTGATTAAAAGGATATTATCACAGTTGATGGACCTTGAAAGCATTTTTTTTCTCAGACCTAATAATTTTGCAAATGACCTACAGAACCCCCCAAGGCTAGATTTGCAGGTTGCCAGTTTTTGCCTACCTGGCTGTCCTTTGGGCAGTGGTACCTCGGGGTATGTCTGGTGTCATAGTTTTCCTATATGCTACCTCCTTATCCATTCTTAGACATGGAAGTAAGTGCCATAGAGCTTCAGAGCAAGTTTGCGTCAGGGAACCCCAGTTCCCTGGTGAGCTGATCCCTTACCTAGCTGATAATTACAACTATAGCCTTTGTCTCTTGGGATGCTGCTGGGCGGAAGGATTCTCCAACCTGTCTAAAAGAGGATTTGATTTTTACACATGAGGGTTACACTTTGGAGATGCAGCTATGACAGACACCTTTGTCCAACCATGTGGAATTCGTTTTGGTACTCATTTCAGTAGAGATGATCTAACTTGCAAAGCCAGTCATTTCCAAAGGCGGTCAGAAATTTGGTCATTCTCCACAGTAGGCTATTTTCCACTCTCCTGTTTTGATTGCACAGTATGACTATTTGGTGGCATCTGTGGCTCTGAGAGTAAGGAAAATGCTGTTCCTCAACAGGTGACAAAAAGCTATTATGCTCTGTTCTATTCAGAACATTATTACCATTTTCCTGATTCCACTGGTTGAAAAAAATGAGTCACTCTGGTTTTGGCTTTATATCTTTGTGAAGCATATTTTTGACCTATGAAATAAGTTATTTCTCACAAAGAATTCCCTTTAAAATCACCACACTTACAGTTCAATTTACAGGGGCTTTCAATTGTTCATAATCATAGGAACACAGAAAAGAACTAAAAATTGTAAGTGTGGCACCAATTCAAAGGGGGAAATTTTGATAATTTTTTCATATCAAATTTGATGGTGGGGCCTTTTCAAAATACAAAAGAAGTCAATCCTATTCATGAATAATTTTAATTTTGGTCAATATGTCTTTCCAGTTTGGTCTTAACCACTGTGTGTGTGTGTGTGTGTGTGTGTGTGTGTGTTCACACACACATGTATAAAAGCTTTATGAGACTTTATTGAGAGGTTATTCACACACCATAAAGTTGGTCTTAACCTCTTTAAATTGTTAAATTACTAGGCTTTAAAATCTCTGAGATTTTTGTTGAAGAATACATAATGTGATCCTATAGAGAAAGGATTTATGTGTCTAAATCACCTCCAATTTACCTTAATCACTTTTTTTTCCCAACACGTAGCCACAGTTTGTCAGAGCTAGACTGACTATTAAAGGTTATCTAGTTAACCTAGAATTTAAATCACCTGGAGAGTTGTTCTTTTTCCAAACTACACTTGCTAAAGCTTGAAACTTCCTAAAATTCTGATACACTTTGCAGATCCGATCCCTACCCCATACCAGTTAAACAGCACCAATTTAGTCAAATGCTCTCATCTCGCAGATAAGGAAACATTCTTCTTCACACAATCTTGAATAAACACCTTAATAAACACCAAAATTCTTTTCAATCTTCACATGACAGATTTTTCATAAATTGAGTTGAGGATGCAAAATTCACTTCAGTGAATGATGGGAGCATAAATTATTTATGAAAAACAATATTTATGAAAAACAGTATATTTTTAAAAACAAATTATGGAGGATCTGATATGTTGAAGGAAAAAATGTCAAAGTCACAGATCAGAATGCCAGTCAGTATACAGAAACTGTTGCAAATCTGTCATTGTCTCAGTACTGTGTCAGGCACTGGGGAGATGAGTAGATGAATTTTATCCTGGAAATGCTGATAGCTAAGTACTCATATTTCTTCTCAGCTGTCCACAGTCATTTCCCACAGGGTATGGGAGGTCTTACTGTGTTAGTTTTTAAATGGCTACCCTGATTACATTTTTAGCAGAAGGAGGTTCATAAGGATACTGATATTAAATAGATAGAAGAACTAACCACAGAGATAGGCTTTAATTAAAAAAAAGAACCTAAACTACTCAGAAGATCTGACAGACTCTAATGGATGGATGTGTAAAGACCTGAGGAAAGAACAAAATGGATATTCCAGAGGTCTATTCCCTGAAAAACTGGAAAATTTCAGGCTAAGGGCAGAAGCAGCAAAAGAAGTTTTCGTGGACCCCTATTCTTCTTCTAGACCTTTACATCCATACAGATGGAAAGAGTAAAGGTCTATGACTTGACTCACCTGCTCGGAAAAGAAACCTCTTTCCTGGGGTAAAACTGTTTACCTGGTCTTACCTCTTCCTCCAGTACCTTGGGCCACCCTACACTCCACTCTAATTGATCTAAAGCAACCTTAGATTTGGGAGAACAAAATAGACTGGTTATGCTTGAAATTTCATTTTTATTACCAATGTTTACAAAGATGTTAAGAACTTCGTATGATCTTTAGCTCTATACACTATTCTATGTGAGATATGAGGGGAAAAGACAGAGTCCCATGAGGGTTTGCCACTGGCCCACTTTAAGCTGTAATACATTTTTGAGAAACCTGTGTTTGATTATCTACATATAAGTCAAGGTTTTAAAGAGACCCAACAGTTTGGGAAGGGAGTCAGCAGCCCCCAAATTCTGGAACTTGATCTGAAGTAGTGACTGCACAGGATGGTTGTTTTGCTCTTTCTTTCAAGTCAGTCCCCTTGGCCTAGTTCCTTATTGTCGTGAACCACAATTTGGGTGTTGGGGCAGGATTCTTGCCATTGACTGTCTTGTTCTACACACAGCCCCAGAATAGTTGTTCTGGTTCCAAACAGAATAGCATAGCCCAGCACATGTTGGGACAGGTAAATCAGTGTTTTCAGTCTCCACAGTCATCGTAGTGGCCTTCAAACCCAGTCAATGCTTTGGAAAGAGAAAAACGATATGCCCTTCCGAAAACAATGGGAAAGGAAGAACTGCATTCTCTTGAAAGTTACATTATAACTTTTTCTTTCTGTTTCTCTGAAGAAGACTGTATTAATAAAACTGCCAATTTCTTTCAGGTGGGTGTACATGGCATTAGAATAGAATTCATCAATGAAAAAGGATCAAAACGCACCGCCACCTACCTACCGGAGGTTGCAAAGGAGCAAGGTCATTCTTGTACTTTATTTCATATGATCTAGT
The DNA here is from genome assembly GCF_040802235.1 of Manis javanica. Lineage (NCBI taxonomy): Eukaryota > Metazoa > Chordata > Mammalia > Pholidota > Manidae > Manis > Manis javanica. The sequence continues at coordinate 101,072,724 of NC_133174.1, read as the reverse complement.
GAAAATTTGAACAGATATACCAAATGAAATGCAATATTTGACCTTGCAGTTATGTCTGATAATCGATCAATGTCAAATTATGAGAAATAACTTTTCCATCACTGCCACTGCAATGTCTGTATGAAACCGGGGAACTATTCACACAGAAGTTCACTCTCTGCACTAAAGTTTGACAGCAAAAACACACATGAGTGTATTTTCAAAAATGCAAAGATGTGTATAAATTGGGTTTTATTTTAGGCAACGGCTTACTATGAGTTTGAAATGCCATTTTCCCCTATTCCGTTGCACTGCGTATAGCCTGTGACACAAACAAGCCTTTTGTTACTCAGCCACACAGTTCATTGTCAGTGTCAGGTGTTTCATGTTTAGGTGGTTGCTATTACTCATTCTGCTACACTTAAATTTGTAGGTTTCCACTAAGCTTAGGGGCATTGAGACTACATGAAGTATTGGTGTTTGACATGTTTGGTCTGTACCTCCTACCAAGTAGTTTTCTACTTTGCAGACACAGCACAAACCCTTATGAACTACTACTGTAACACAAAATAAGTTTCCACTCTGTAGTATCTTGTCCTTTGTAGCCACTACTAAATTCTAGTTTCATATTAGTTGAGGTGAGTATTTCTCATCTTACGGAGCCTTTCTGCTCATCAGAAAACATTTGCATTTTGGTTTTCCCATGTTTGTTTCATATAAATAAAAGATATAACAGCAAAGCCTAGTATAATTAACCCTTCCCTCCCCAAAACGAGAACGTCTTTAAGGCAGCTAGCTAAAGATTTGTTTGTGTTGCTTTCAAAAATGTCTTAATCCTTTAGTTCCACTGAATACCTAATAGAGAGAGGCCTTGGAGACTACTATACCATCCCATGTCAGAACCAATATAAATGCCTTTGAATACTGCACACAAATACACTTGATTGAATACAGAAGATACCATTAGGAGCAGCAATTACCACGAGTTAGCGGGGGTGTCCTAAATACTACCAAGCTGGCACAATGACATTTGGGTATTTCCCTCTCTTTTAAAGATGTCACTGTTAGAGGAGAGGACACTGTTTTTGGTTTGTTGCTGAGACGTGACTGAGCAGTTGCTGCCAGCCTCTGAGACTCCCGGCCTTGGAATGTGGTTGATAAAGAAGCCAGCGTTGTCACCCATCACGAATAGCTAGAATTCCAGGTGTGCTGCTTCTGTACAGCATGAAATCTTAGCTTTTCTGTGTGATTGCTTTTAGGACCAGAGGAGTTAATCGCATTTGGTGACAGTGATAGCTGACCTCTACAGAGTCATTTAGTATTTAACCGAAGGTGTTTTGTTACATGTGCTTGACTGGTGTTTTATGTGGTCTACTCTCCACAGGATGGGACCATATTCAGACCATAGACTCCTTACTGAGGAAAGGAGGATACAAAGCTCCAATTACTAATGAATTCAGGAAAACCATAAAACTGACCAGGTACAGAAGGCATTTTTCTAGTGCAAGGGTAATCAGTACACTTGGATGTGTACACCTATAACCCTCTGATTTCTTTGGTCTCTCTAACTGTACTTCTGAAACAGAATGGAAATGAATGGCAGGGTTGTACCGAGGGTGGATACAATGGAACTCGGCTTAGCAGTTAAGCCTGTGTGATACATGAGCCCATCCTTCCCACCTTTAGCTCTGGGTGATTACTCTGGCTTTATATAAGCAAGCCCTCTGAGCCTTCGGACTATACACTACAGAAGAAAGTTACCTGAATTAGCTAATGGCTAGCTTTTGACATTTTGCAGCAGAACCCCAGGATTCTGATAAGCACTCCTCAGATTTCAATTTCACTTTAGAATTTTGGCAGTGATAGAAGTCTACCATGAAAGCTTGCTGAAAAACACAACTGAGCTATACCCACAAATGCTAAGCAAATTAATGCACAGGATAAGTGGGATACTTATTGTAAAAGAAAAATATCAAACGTTTTAGTAAAATGGGTTATTGTTTTCATTTATTTCCCTTCCAGAAAACCACAGTGAATGCCTATAGTCCAAAAATGGACTATTCTCTACTCTGAGAAGTAACAAATTTGAATTGCCTCCATCTCTGCTCTCCTTGAGCTCATAGTCTAGGAGAATAGAGGGGCATGTGCAAAAATAATTATTAATGTAAGGCAGAATGTGATGGATGATGTGAGATCGTAAGTAGGGAAAGAGGAATTACAGGAGAGGATAGGTGGTAAGAGAATTTCAAAGAGGCGGTAGATTTGAGGCTTGGCTTGAATTATGGGTAGAGTATTTGACAGGTGGAGAGTGGGGGAGGAAAGGGATTATCTTAAAGAGAATTTTGTGAATCAAGTCATGTAGGTGGGGAAGTAGGGAGCAAGTTCTGAGGAATGTTCAGTGGTCTGATTTGGCTGGTCCTACAGCACACATACAGAAGGTGGTCATTACAGGAGAATATGGCCCAGAAGGTAGGTTGGGTCAGATCATGGAGGGTCTTGAGTTTCAGACTAAGACATTTAGACCTGATTCTAGAGACAATTGGTAGCCATTGAAGAGTTTTAAACAGATGGAGTTGGGAGGTGTAAGACTGGAATTGGAAACAGGAAAATTAGTTAGGAGACATTGCTATGATCTAAGAATCTGTGGCAGCAATTCCAAATAGGTGAAATGGGAGCCTCAACAAGAGCTGTGTCAGTGGCATGGGAAGAAAGGAGGGAGCAACTAAGAAACCATTGTGGAAGAAATGAAAGGACTTAGTCATCATTCAGAAGAGGAGCAAGTCAAGGCTCTAATCTAGATAAAAGGGACTAAGGTGACCCCTTCCACCAGGGCAAGCACCACAGGAGAATCATATTCATGCACTGATTCTGGGTTTGAAGTGCTTCCTGAGATACCTGTATAGAACTATCTAGTTGGTCACTGAGAATGTGTATGTGTAAGGTTCATGGCTGGAGACGGTGATTTGGGATCATCTGTAAAGAGGTCATAGTTGTAGCTCTAAGGGTAGGGTTGACTGAAGGGCCACAGACTACAGGGCCAAAAGAACTGAAAGAAGGAATGTAGGAAACTCCGAAAAGGAGTACAATGAGTAGTCTGAGAGCTAAGGATGGTCTGAGGAAAAGGAAGGACAGGGGGAGTACGTAGTTGTAGAATCCATGGCACAAGAGAGCTTCAAAAAGGGAGAGGTGAGAGGTCATAGTGCAGAGGTCAAGCAGATCTGTGGTGGTCCCTTCTGACAGAGCGGTTGCCATGGGAGAGTGGTAACAGAAGCCAAGGAGCACTGGGCTGATTAGTGTGAGATGAGCAACTTACTGTAGAGAACACACGGTACTCTCTTCAGAAGAGTGGCAATGAAAAGCAAGCTAGTGAGGGGGAAAAACACTGTTTGGGAATACCAGGATTAAGAAAAGTGTTTTGTTGTTAACTGTTTTTACTTAATGGCAAGACCTGAGTAGATGGTGTGAACAGAGGGACAGGAATGGTGAAAGAGGGGGCCATAGAAGGTCCCAGAAGGAAACGTAGTTAAATGAATGAGATCTGTACATGACAGTCATAGGTTGGCTATTCCTCTGTTCCTTCCTGTTAGCAAACCAGAGCTGAGGGGGCAATACAATTTCTAGAACAATTTGAACAAGGAACAGTAGAGTAGAAAGATCACTGGACTCAGACTCTGGATTCCTGGGTTCTCATCTCAACTTGGCCACTTATTAGCTGTGTGATATGGAGCAAGTCACCACTTTTCTCTGGGCCTGTTTTTCCTGATCTATAAAATTATTCTAAAGGTTCCTCCTAGCTCTGGAACTGGCATGTCATCTGTTTCTTGATGTTAATTTTCTCTCTTCCCTGACTTTCTTTCAGGTACCGTAGTGAGAAGATGACCATGAGCTATGCTGAATACCTTGCTCATCGCCAGCATCATCATTTCCAAAATGGCATTGGGCATCCCCTCCCACCACACAACCATTATTCCTGACACTGAGCCGTGCAGCCAGTCACTGGGCGTCTCTGCAGACCTCTTCCCGGGAGACCCTACCCCTTCTTGGTCTAGCTATCTCTTTTACTGTACCATTTTATGATGATAGTTTCCGTTGCCATGGTGAAGCTTCGATATCATCAATTGAGATCATCATGGTAACGGGCAGAATAATGACATTTGTTCAGAAGATCCTGTTTTATTATTTTAGATCACTGACTTTTTTTTTTTGCAGCATAAATAACTTGTGGGACTTTCTTTCCTTACACTGTTACGTAGAAGCTTGCAATGCTATCTCATTCATTCAGGTTTCTGTTTTTCTGTCCTTCTTACCTTCTTTTCTGTTTTCTTTCCTTCTTTGTCTCTTCCTTCCTTCCTTCTTTCAACTGTGGATGGAAGAAATTGTGCAGTTTCTAAGGATTTTATTTAGGTTTTTCTTTAGTTTCAGTAAGATAGATAATTTTTGATAGCTGAGTTTGGGAATAATTCATATCAAATTCAGGTATATTACTCTTGACTTGTCAAAAATTCATTTTGTATTTGAGAACTGAGTATGTGGATCTTGAGTCCTTAAGTCTGTGTTTTTCCCATGGTTAAAATATATGAACTTTAGTTCTAGTATAGAACATTTGAAGGTCCATGATAGGGCTTGTCACAGAGACGGAAACCATCTATGCCTATTGTGCTGGTGATCATAAGAAATGCTGCCTCATCACTGTATACATAGAACCAACTTACAAACTAACACTGTTTTAAGAAAGTACAAGCTACCTTTCAGATATGCTACAGAAATCATTATGAAGAGTAGCAAGTATCAGGAAGAGAGCAGAGACAGAATTTCGTGCCTTTGAGAAGAATAAGTTAAGTGGAATAAAGAGAGGTTAGAAAAAAGGCAACTTAGAGAAATATTCTTGTAAAATTTTATTGTTTCTATATGTGAAACAACAGATTAGACAAATTCCTTACTCTTAAGTATTTTTTTAAGCTGAAAAATTTATTTTGAGCAAATAACCAAAAGAGACATTTGCCTATTATATGTTAATTTAAATTTGTTAGCTTTAGGTTTCAATAAGTCTGATCGGCCAGAGGCAATTTTTGCTACCACTTAATAAAATGGTAAAGATAGTCTAGGGAAACAAAAGTTCATATATGCCATGATTTCAGATATGTTTGTAATGGGGACAATACTGGAGTTTTAGAAATACTATAAATAGCTTGAATCTCTTTCTGCACTACATACTTTTGATAGAAACACATTTACTATGTTGATAAGATATTATCTTACTTGGAGTAAAAATGGAGTTGGCATTTAGATATGATATAGTTGTTAAGAGCCCAGCTCATTTTCAGGGCTAGCCTTCCCATGGTGCATACAAGGAGAACCTCCTCATGTCATAGGAGGTCCGTATGTATAAACCCAGGGAAATGACAAATGATTCTGGAGAAAGATTACCTTCATTTTATGGTAGTAAATATGTGTGTGTGTGTGTGTAATCTTTTTCCACCAATATTTCAAATGATTAATTATAAATATGGTGCAGAATATATAGTCTAAAACTATGAGCTATCACTATCAAAATGGCATAGCTTATACATATAGTTGCTATGACAAGTGACAGACAGACTGCCAGTTCACAATATGAAACCCTATTTTATTTGTGAGATAACTGGTCAAATTCTTTGTGCTTGCCGTCATGGTAAACCAAACTGCTTTAGTTTTTGATGAGAGTTCTTAGAAGTTTGTTGGTATTCCTTCATTCACAGCATTCATTGTTGAAATAACCACTTTCAGTTGTGATGCCTTAACTAAGAAGCCAATTGTTAGCTTGAAATGCAATCTTGGTAGCCAGTTCCATTGAACCTTGAGGTTAGTCACAGAAAGCTAACTATTGGCCTGTAGAAAGGGATTTTGAGTCCTTTCGTTTCTACCTGGGAGCATTTTGGAGCAGATGAGTCTTTCAGTATAAAAAAAAGAGTGGCTACCTGATAGAAACTTTTTCTTGCCCTTATAGGGAAACTGAGCACAAGCTGAATGATATTGTCTGCTGCAAAAAAAAAAAGACATAATACAAACAAACTGAGGAGAGACAAAATAGACCAATACTGATCCATCATATACATCATCTCATCAGTTCAACAGGCTCCTCATCCTGGATGAGCTCATGGTCAGAAGTTTTTTCAAAGAAAAGATCCATTACATATATGTATGTGTGTATGTATACATATACTTAAACATACATGCATACATACATATGTGTCTGTTTATGTATTTTACGGTGCTAATCAAGCCTGAGCAGGTCACGTGACTGGTCATGTGGACTCTAAAATCATATCAGATTTTTTTAAATTCTTGATATATGCAGATGTTATACAGATTTTCTTACCAGTGTAATAATATTATACTGAAGAAATAACCATCCTGCAGGCTTCAGAGGATGAGGTCAGCAATATTTCCCACCATGGCTTTGGGGAAAAGGATAGTTTTGTCTACTTTTGTATTCAAATTAATATACAGTGCATTTTTGTCTCTAAGTAGCTTTCGACTAAAAGATTTTGTAGTGCAAAGGGTGTTCTACCAACTGTAATGGTGTGCTTCAAACAAATGCTAGACCCTTTCACCTTTGTTGTATATTACAAAGCTGTTATGTTAAATGTGTGGTTTGAATTAGCTTTGAACATGTTGAAATAAGCATGTGTTTTTCACTCGGACGAAGATTCTCAATGCACAGGTTGTGTTCTAGCCAGTTGTGGTTTAGTTGTTCAGAAACACAAACGAATTGCACTCTTATCACCAGAATATTGTATAAGTTCAGTGATCTTTAAACAGCTCAGAAGTAATACTTGAACTTCATTTGAGTAGCACAAAGTTTACATAGCCCCCCCTTTTAAATAAGTTCCATTTATTTTCCGTTTTCAAATGCAACTGGGTATTTTTCCTCTTGGAAAATAGTACGTATTTCATTTTGGTATGTAGCAAAAGGCTTCCATTTCTGGAAGGGTTTTCTTGTTCTTAAAACAAGGTCAGCCAGGTACCAGATTCTAAAGAACAATTGCCTGTCCCCTCCCCCTCAATAAGTGGCCTTCCAACTGCGTGAGAATGCTTCCTATCTGCTCCAGTCTCCCCTACCATGAGAGGTCGGTGTAACTGATGGAGGAAGTGCAAGGCTTGCTCTTCACCGCCTCCACCCCTCCCACCGCACCTGCACCACTTCAAGCAGTTGTTAAGATTTTCAGTCAAGGAGATACAACCCCAATGCCCAGCACACCGGAAGTTTGTATACTGGCCTCTTTTCATGTCTTCAAATGTGCATGAAATTTGAAACTGTCATCTGGAATAGGTTCCATCTCTTATGTGTGTTAGATCAAACCAAAGAAGCCCCCAGCCATGCCCAAATGCTGCTCCAAAAGCCTGCCTTCCAGTCCTTACAAAAACCTTGCAGGATTAAATGTGTTTAACTTTTTTATTTTTGTACAGTTTCTAAGTGATTTTTGCTAGTGATGTTAAACTGAATTAAGTTTATTTGAGGGGTGTGTGTGCCTCCTCCATTTAAATAAACTGGTGAGTTTTATTTTTTAGAAGTGGAAACCCGTTGTGTGCCTCTCGATTTAAGGGTTTCTGATTATATTATCCTTAAGACCAGCATTGATCCTTTATATACAAAGATATGTTTTCCTTGTTTTTTATTACTGTTTCAGAAGAAAATAAACCTTTTATTTTGCTCTGGACCCAGTAACTGCGCTGGTACATAGACGCACTGAGAAAACAAACTTTTGTAACCACCTCTGACTGTTTTTGTATATCAAAGTTGATTACTTTTGAAATATTTGGATCTAGTTTCTAATTTATTTTAGTGTTTTGTATGTTCCCTGAAATTACTTTGCATCGGTCACCAGCGTAATGAGTCCTTGGTGATGCAATGATGAGATTTATAATAAACAAAAGCTACCTGGAGTAGCTCTTGTTTTCTTCTTTCTTAGTAACCTGTTTTTGATTACAGTAAGACATTAGATTACCTGAAACCCGTTCAAGTATAACTAGATCCTCCTTCCTTCTTATTCACTTAAATAAGCAACTATTTAATTGCTTAATAGTTTGAAGAAACTATTGGAAGTGGGCATTTTTATTATGACGTGTATGGCTTCAAAATATTAAAAATGAGCAAAAAGAAAAATGAGAAGGTTTATGTGGGTCTGTAAGGTATGGCTGTGGAAAGTTATGTAGTAGTTTTGACACTATTGTACCTTTAAAATCATTTACCCAATAAAATGTTAAAAACTGAGTCACCATTTGTTGTTTCTTTACCCTGCCTCATCATAGGATCTTGGTCTCGGGGCACTTCTTACTGAAACACTAACAGTTAAAGACGTGGAAATAACGGACTTAGGAACTGATGTTGATTTCTTTTCAAACTAGCACTCACGAACCCTTACCTGCCTGCAGCTGCTCCCTGCCCTTGGGTTTGCCTTGTCATCCTTTTGCCTAGCCCTGAATCCTGGCTTGGTGAAGCGGTCCAGCCCTTGTCGGGCAATTTGCCTGGCTGGAGATCTGAGGCAAGCATCAGGCTTGAATGCTGGTGGTAGCTTAGCTATGCTTAAGCCTGCTTCAGATTTCTTCCAAATCAGTCAATGTGTCAGTGGGTGTTTCCCCTTTGTGAGCTGGCACAGGGCGTAGCAGTGCTGTCCAGTGAAACCATCTGAAGAGGTGGGAACCCTTTCTTCTGCCATTAGCGCTTTGCCATTTTCTCCAATACAGGACAGAATCTGAAGGTGCCTGAGATGTAGCCACTTGGAGCATGGACACTCATACACACACACACTCATACACGTGCACACACGCGCGCGCACACACACACTTATTGCCAGTTAGTTTTCCAGTTCCAGAGTGGTATGAAGTGACCTGTGCTCCCAGCTTGAACTTGGGGAAAATGTCTGAGTATAGGGGCAGGGCAACTGGTGCTACTGACTTCATGGGCCAGCTAAGAGCCTGCATCAGGAAAAGAATCTCTCGGTGTGCCACCTCAGTCAGCTGGTACTCCATCTCCTTCTCTATGTTAAGGCTACCAAGGATATTGTTGAAATACCTCTGGATTTTTCTAATCATTTGCTGTCTCGGTTTCATCATGCATATTTCAGAATTAATTGTTAGTGAATATATGCAGAATAATTTTCTGTTACATTGCCCCAAAGCCCTGCTACCCATGTGAATTTGATGACATGTGCTTATGTCAATCACAGTGGCTAAAAACAGCCATCTCAGATCCTAGAGGACTATGGCGGTTTTGGCGGTTTTGAATAGTGCTCCATTAAGGCAGCCATCTGCTCAAGGTTTACCCAGTTTCGTCATTCATGTTTAATGATACATGGGATTTTTTAATGATTTAGACAATAGGTTCAGGTAGAATGAAGTAATTTATTGAGCCCACAGCACTCATTTTTATATCATTAGTGGTTAACTCAATGGTCTGGACAGTTTGAACTTTGGTCATCACACTCTACCTACCTAGAATCTTCACAGAGTTTCAGCATGTCCTCTTTAGATTTCATGCTGCACTTGGGCACCTTTTCAGTAGCTCTAGGGCTTCAGAGGGAAAGCATGATTGTGTGGGCTGAGGCAGCTCCTCTCTGTCAATGGAAAACACTATCATGTCCAAGGGGTCCCATCAGAGAGAGTGGGGGGAGCTCTGCTACGGGGAAATCACACCTGGATTCAGAGCTGCCAGCCGGGAGAGCCACAGAATGGCTGTCCACCCATTCAGAGAATGGCTTCTCCTGCTTTCTGCAGTTCTGACCACATGAGCCAAGACAAGTGCAGGTCTGGGCTAAGCTCTGATGGCTTCCCATCTATTCGCCCAGGCTTTTCCCTGGCAGGCTATCCCCCTAGCTGATAGGAGGAGGCAACTGAGGCAGGCCCTGGATATACCGTTTTGCAGACTATATTATATGGCCTTCCTTGATCCTGTGGTCCAGGGTTCAGTCTTCTATTCTAAACCCTGAGTCTATTAAGGTAAGATTTCTTGCCTTTCAGGAATCAGAGGAAATTATCTTAGGTCCTAAAAACTGTTTTGAAGCTAGATGACCTCCTCTTACTAAGAATCTGTTTACAGCAGTGTTGAAAAGGGACCCCTTATATGTTACGTTCAGAGTGTACTGACTGTGTATCTCAAGTTCTTCAAATGGACCACCCCAGAGGGCTAGTGGAGGGCGTGCACTTTACGTAAACAAACAGTGACCTGCACTTGCAGATTTCCATCATGACAGATGATCACATTAGTTCGGCAGAGGTTAGATGTAGGATACACTGCAGCACGTGCTGGGTGGTGGTGGCATTATGCGTCTCTGTGCCCACCAACTGCCTTGGCATCCTTGAGCTCAAGCTCCCATTCTAAAAGGACGCAGCCAAGTCACAAGGGGCTGGTAATTTATTTAGCCTTTAGTCTCCCTTCATGGTGGAAGAATCTCTCTGCTTTTTAATCAGAACCTTAGCTGGCATCTCATTATGTTAAAATATGAGCTTAAAAGCAGTATTTCATTGTTACAAAGTACGAATATATACCAGTCACTTATAAAGTTAATGAGAACAACAAGGCTGTTTTGATGACTATAAAAATCTGTAACTGAGGTGATAGATGACAGCTGTAGTTATAGTCTCAGCACTTCATTTATTTCTGTGTTCTGTTTTAGCTGTACAACAGTAAAAGGTCCTCATCTGCACAGAGAAGAGGTGGTATCTCACTTGTATAGTTTTATGAAAGTGAGTACCTATAGGCCAAAATTTTAAGATCTCAGGGCAGTCACAACCTTCTGAACCAGGCCGAACGAGGTTTACAGGAAGTTCTGGCAGGAGAAGCATTAACCCTGAAGTTTGAACAGAAACAAGTCAACCTGATGGCTCCTGCTAACCCACTAGTGGTCTGCAGTTGCTCTTCTGAATGTAATACACTGGGTGTTTGTTAGTTTCTTTTTGTTTTTTATTATAGTTTTTAAATATTATACATTTAAACATGTACACATTTTCTGAAGCAAATGTTTACAGAAACTTGGATTGGTTTCAACAGAACGTCCAGGGCCCACAGGACAATCTGAAAACCACTGCTGGAGCTCCAGTATGTCCGGTTATTTTGAGAGCCTTTGACAAGCTGTCATTTCACCTCCTTTTCCATTTTGGCCTTTTCCTCCCAAATGTCAGGCTCAATGTGATCCATCAATATTGACTGAGTGCCTGTTCCGCCAGAGGCATCACACCCTGCTTGGTTTCAGAACGAAGACAGTATAGTTTTGTAAGAAATTAACAGTCCACTCTGAGCTAAGAGTTGTGAGGGGCAAGCAAGTTTGGTACTAGTTGGGAAAAGTTCAGACGGGAGCCCAGGCAACATCAGGCTGCCTTTACTGGGCTTCCCTAAGTGGCATCCACCTCTGAGTGGCATTAGAGCAGAGCAGTAGCTGTCCCCGCTTGCAAACAGCATGTCTTTGGCCCTCCAACATGTCAGCAGCAGAAAGCACCCCATACTGGGCATGCTCATGATTTGTTGAGTGGAAGAGTAGATTGTTTCTGTTCCTATACCACAGTTGTCTCACTCCCTGGCTGGAAGGAGCAGTGCAGCTGGAAGAGAAACTTCATGAGTGTCTAGGAAATAGGTTTATGTATAGAAAGAATGGCATTTGGTGGCTGTAAGTTTTGTTTCTTACTGTGAAGCTGCTCTCTAAAAGGCATCATCCCCTTCCCATGACCAGGAGAGAGAGAACATTGCAAACAGAGACTAGGCCCTGTGCACTAAGAGGCTGAAAGAGCAGAAGAAAGTTTATAGTATGCCGACTGGCTGAAAAATTACCCCACAGGGAAAAAAATCCATTCATGTGGCAGGAGGAGAGACAGGATAGTAGGAGTAACCCACCCAGAGAGGAAAATCTGAGTAACTTTCTGAATCACATGCTACGTAGTAAAGGCAGGAAGGCAGGATTAAATTTGGATATTGTAAAACAGGAAACACAACTGGTACACAATAGGAGGTTTAAATCACATTTTAAGTGACAGGAAGCTGCTGAGAGTTGCAGCCATTGCCCAAATGAGGCATATGTGAAGCTAAGAGTTGCTATAGCCAGTTTTCATCAAACTAGCATTTCCACCCAAATGGTATTCTGGAACGACCCAAGTGAATATGTGTGTATCAGCACAGGAGATAGGGGCTGGCCAGATAGCTGGACAGTGCAATCATGCACCCCTCTCCCACATATCCTGGCAGAGTAGAAAGGGTGTCTTGGACTGCGCAAAGTAGGAAACCCCCATCTTTTTTGAAGGACAGTACAAGTGTGAGTAATGCAAACATTTCCCTAAACTTTCTCTACTTCAAACGCTCAAATGAATTCCAGGAACTCTGCATGGAGACATTGCCACCCCACTGGCATAGGCATCGGCAATGGCCCTTTTCCCAGAATTGTGCTCAGGGACAGTGGTGGGTGGCCATAGTGACCTCTGTACATGAAGCTATGCCCCTTGGTGACTTGGTTCTTGGTTATCTTGCCTAGCATATGTGGTCCCTGGTACGCAATGATGGGATTATAATGGAAACATGGAGTTCATCTGGTTGTTCAAATAGGATGGGATTGCTCCTGGGGTGTAAATGGGCCTAATCAACCCCTTCCTCCCTCATTTGGGTTTGTACCACTCCACAAGAATCTGTAGCCTTGGAGATGGTCAAACATAAATTGCTCATAGTTAGCTCTGCACTGGGTAAGCGCAGGCAACACCCTTTGTTCTGGGGAAGGTTACACAGGAAGTCCTGCCAGCAGGATCACCGGGCACTTAAGAGTTAAAAAGAAACTGCATTCTTTTCACCTCCTGAATATTTTCTTTCATTGAGCTGAAATTCACATAACATACAACTATCCACTTTAAGGTGCACAATTCAGGGGTATTTAGTGTATTCACAATGTCATACAACCACTGGCTTGCTCTAGTCTTAAAATTTTTTCATCTTTCCATAAAAACACCTCAGGCCCCACTCTCTACCCCCACCCTCACCACCTATCCCCTGAGTACCCTCTAATTTTCTTTCTGTCTCTCTGAATTTGTGTATTCTGGGTATGTCATACACATGGAGTCATACAATGTGTGACCTTTTGTCACTGGCTTCTTTGACTTAGCATGATGTTTTCAAAGTTTAGTACTTTGTTCCTTTTTATGGCTTAATAATATTCAGTTGCATGTATATACCACCATTTGTTTACCCTCTCACCCACTGATGGCATTTGGGCTGTTTCAACCACTTGGCTTTTATTAATATACTGCTGTAAACATTTGTGTCTAAGTTTCTGTGTGGACACACGTTTTCATTTCTCTTGGGCATATACTTAGGCATGGAATTTGGGGGTTATACGGTAATTCTAAATTTAACTTTTCAAGGAGCCATCACCATTTTCCACAGCAGCTGCACCACTTCACCTCACCACCAGTAATGTATGAAGTTTCCAGTTTCTCCACAGCCTCAACAATAGTGGTTATTATCTGTCTTTTTTATTACAGCCGTCCTAATGGATGTGAAGTAGTATCTCACTGTGGTTTTGATTTGCATTTCCTTAACAACCAGGGATGTTGAGCATCTTTTCATATGCTTACTGGTCATTTGTATATTTTTGGAAAAATGTCTAGGCAAGTCCTTTCCCCGGTTTTTAATTGGGTTGTTTGTCTTTTTGTTGTTGAGTTGTAAGAATTTTTAAAATATTCAGGATATTAAACCTTTGACAGGAAAATGATTTGAAAATATTTTCTCCCATTCTGTAGTTTTTTTTCATTCTTGATAATGTCCTTTATGAACAAAAAGTTTTAGTTCTTGTGAAATCCAATCTACTTATTTCATTCATGTTTTTGTTGCCAAATCTAAGAATCCATTGCCAAGTCCTAGATCATGAAGATTTACCCCTGTGCTTTCTTCTAATAGTTTTCGCCCTTGTATTTATGTTGTTGAGTCATTTTGAGTTACTTTTTATACGTGGTATGTGAGGTAGGGGTCCAACTTCATTCTTTTGAATGTGGTTATCCAGTTGTCCCAATACCTTTTGCTGAAAAGACTATTCTTTCCCTCACTGAATGGTTTTGTCAAAAATCTATTGATCTAAATATCTGGGTGATTTCTGGACTCTCCATTCTATTCCATTACTCTATACATCTATCTTTATGCCAGTATCATACAGTTTCTACTATTCCAGCTTTGTAGTAAGTTTTGAAATTGGGATGTGTCAGTCCTCTTGTTTTATTTTCCTTTCTCACTATTGTTTGGGCTATTCAAGGATCCTTGAAATTCCTTGTAAGTTTGAGGATTGGCTTTTTCATTTCTGTAAAAAAGGCCATTGCAATTCTGCCTGGGATTGCACTGAATCTGTAGATCACTTTAGGGACTATTGCTGTCTTAATAATATTAAGTCTTCCAATCCATGAGTATGAGATAACTTTCCATTTATTTGTCTCCATTATTTCAGAAATATTTTGTAGATTTCAGTGTACAAGACTTTTGCCTCCTTGGTTAAATTTATTCTTAGGTATTTTATTGTTTTGCATGCTATTATAAATGGAGCTGTTTTCTTAATTTCCTTTTCAGATTTCATATAGGAACACAACTGGTTTTTGTGTGTTAATCATATATCCTGCAACTTTATTTACTAGCTCTAGTAATTTGTGCCTCTGTGTGTGTGTGTCTGTTTTCTTTGGGATTTTATATATATAGAATCATATCTGCAAATATAGTTTTACTTCTTCCTTTCAAATTTGGATGCCTTTTACTTTTGTCTCTTGCCTAAGTGCTCTGGCTAGTACTTCCAATGTTGAATAGCAAAGGTGAAAGTAGGCATCCTTCTCTTGTTTCTGATCTCAGTGGGAAAACTTTTCAGTCTTTGCCCACTGAGTATGATGTTACTTGTGGGTTCTTCATAAATGCCCTTTCTCATGTTCAGGAACTTGCCTTCTATTCCTAGCTTGCGAAGTGTTCTCATCATGAAAGGGTATTGACTTTAGTCAAATGCTTTTTGTCTATCAAAATGATTGTCTTCTCCCCCTTTGTTCTATTAATGTGGTATAGTGCATTGAGTGATATTATTATGTTCAACCACCCTTGCATTCCTGGAATAAATCCCACTTGGTCTTGGTGTAAAATCCTTTGTGCTGTTGGATTTGGTTTGCTGGTGTTTTATTGAGGATTTTGTGTCTATATTTATAAAGGATACTGGTCTGTGGTTTTCTTTTCTTGTGGTATCTCTGGTTTTGGTATCAGGATAATACTGGTCATGTAGAATATGTTAAGAACTGTTCTTTCCTCTTCTATTTTTTGAAGTGTTTGCATAAGATTAACATTAAATCTTAAAATATTTGGTAGAACTCACCAATGAAGACTGGACTTTTCTTAGTTGGGAGGTTTTTGATTACTGACTCAGTCTCTTTTCTTGTTATCGGTCTGTTCAGATTTTCTATTTCTTCTTGAGTCAGTTTTGGTAATTTGTGTTTCTAGGAATTTGTCCAGTCATACTGGACATATAACTGCACATAGTATTCTATAATCCCCTTAATATTTTTTAAGCTTGGTGGTAACATCTCTGCTTTTATTTCCAATTTTAATTATTTGGGTTTATTTTAATTTTTGTATCTTCTTTTTTCCTTAATGAGTCTACTTAGAGATTTGTCAATTTTATTGATCTTGTTAAAGAACCAACAAGTGGTTTCACTGATTCTATTTTTTTCCTATTCTCTACTGTATCTCTGCTCTAATCTTTATTATTTCCTTCCTTCTGTTGGCTTTAGGTTTAGTTTGCTCTCCTTTTTCTAGTTCCTCAAGGTATAAAGCTAGGGTGTTGATGTCAGAGCTTCCTTTTTATGTAGGTATATACAGCTATAAATTTAACTCTGACCACTGCTTTTACTCTAATAAACTTTGGTATATTGTATTTTCATTTTCATCTCAATGCATTTTCAAAGTTCCCTAGTGATTTCTTCTTTAACCCACTGGTTGCTTAAGAGTGTGTTGTTTAATTTCCACATACCTGCAATTTTTTCAGTTTTCTTTGTTGCTGCTTTATAGCTTCATTCCATTTGCTCAGAAAAGATACTTTTTATGATCCCAATCTTTTCAAATTTATTGAGAATTATTTTATGGCCTAACATATGGTCTATCTTGGAGACTGTTCCAAGTACTCTTGAGAATGTGTGTTCTGCTCTTGTTGGATGGATCATTCTGTATGTCTTTTAGGTCCAGTTGGCTTATAGTATCGTTCAAGTCTTCTACTCTGTATTGATTTACTGTCTAAGTGGTCTATCCGTTATTTAAAGTGGGGCATAGGAGTCTCCACCTATTATTGTAAAACTGTCCATTTCTCTCTTTAATTCTCTCAATGCTTTGTTAATATCTTTTGGGGCTCTGTTGTTTGGTGTGTATATATTTATAATTACTATACCTTCTTGATGAATTGATCCCCTTATCAATAAAAATGTCCTTCTCTATCTCTTGTAACAATTTTTTATTTAAAATCTATTTTGCCTGGTATTATGCAGCCCTGCTAGCTCTCCTTTGGTTACTATTTGCATTGAGTATCTTTTTTCATTCTTTCACTTTCAACCTATTTGTGTCTTTGGATCTAAACTGAGTCTTTTTTAAGCATCATATTGTTAAATCATGTTTTTTTAAAATCTATTTTGCCAATATCTGTCTTTCGGTTGATGAGTTTAACCTTACACTTCAAGTGATTACTGATAAAGGGTTTTTTTCTGCCATTATGCAATTTGTTTTCTATATGTCATCTCTTTTCTTCCTCAGCTCCTCCAATACTGCCTTCATTTGTTGTTTGATGGATTTTTTTTCAAGTGTACCATTTAGATTCCCTCTTCATTTCCTTTTCTGTATCTTTTATTTGTTTCCTTAGTGGTTACCATGGGGATTATAATTAATATCCTAAATTTGTAACATTCTAGTTTGATCACCTTTTTCTTTTCTATTTTCCTTTTACATAGACTGTAATTTTAGAGCAGTTTTAGGTTCATAGCAAAATTAAGCAGAAATAGAGAGTTCCCATATATACACTGTCCCCCACAGCCTCCCATACCATCAACATCCTATGCCACAGTGGTACATTTATTACAACTGAAGAACCTACAGTGATACATCATTATCACCTGAAGTCCAGTTTATATTAGGGTTCACTCTTTGGGGGGGGAAGCGGGGAGGAGTTTACTCATGATGCTGTATATTCTATAGGCTTTGACAAATATTTAATGAAATGTATGCACCGTTACAGTATCATACAGAGTAGTTTCACTGCCCTAAAAATCCTCTGTGCTTTGCCTATTCATCCCTTCCTCCCCCCAACCCCTGATATCCAGTGATGTTGATCACCCCTTTTCAATAGTTATAATAGCCAACATTTATTGAGTGCTTACTGTGTGGTAAGAACCATGTTATACACTTTCCAACAGCCTTATGACTTTCCCAGTTTACGGAATAAGAATCTAGTTCAAATAAGTTATCAGTTACCCAAGGCCAGATAGCTACAAAGTGGCAGAGCCAGAATTCAAACCAAGTTTGCCTGGCTCCAGAGACTGAGCTTTTTACCATTCACTCTGTCGTCTGGCTGAAGATGGGGATGATGGTGACAATGGTGGTGCAGTGGTGGTGGTGATGATAGTGGTGATAGCATCTAACAATTATGGAAGCAGTGCTTACAATGTGCCAGGCACTCTGCAAGTGCCCTGTGTGCCTTACCTATTCAATCTTCACACGGGCTTTATGAAGTAGGTACTATTATTATTGCCATTTTATAGATGAGCAGACTGAGGCTCAGATAGGTTAAACAACAAATCTCCCACCATTGCACAGAACGTATTGAATGGAGACTCTGACTAAACACTTGATTTTGACCACCTGTCATCTCCAGCTCTAAGACACAGTTGTCTTTCCCTGACAACTGATGGGTTGGTTTGGTTTTTGAAGTTCAAACTCCAGGGACTTCTACTGGATGTTATTTGACTTTCTTTTACAAGCAACTGTGAGGTCAGACAGCTCTGTCACAGGCAGGGCAGACTCTGCCTTTGTCTATCCAGCCTTAGTTATTGCCTTTCTTCTCAACAGGAGGACTGCCCGAAGCTTCTGGGTACACAACCAGAGCTCAGAAATAGCCTCTTAATCGGCCTCGTCAGCTTTGCAGAAGGCCAGCCACTGCAGGGGGGGCTCAAGTCTTTAACCCAGTTACACGAGGGCATCTGTAATCCAGGCTGATCACGTCTTACTAAGGGTCAGGGTGGGGAGGCAGGGACAGTTTCCAAAAACTGCTTCCTGTGCCCAAATATCCCTGGATTTCACTGCAGATACTCCTTCCCCTTCTGGAAGAGCTTGGCCTACAGGCTCCAAGGGCCAAGCTTAATTAGAGTAGCTGCCAGGACTGAGTGAAGGTTGGTGGTAATTTCCAAGTGCAGTGAAATGTCCATGGCTTCAGCTACTATGGGCCAAGGCTATGCTTTACCTTGAAAAACTTACTGCCTAACCATTCTTCCACCTTGGAGGAGATGAGAACATCATTGTCTTCCTGTGTGTGGGCCAGGTAGCTGCTCAGGTCAACCCAGGGAGGTCAGAACAGGCTGGGCTCCTTCCCCCATTCCACTTCCCAGCTCACCTCTGGCAATGACTAGCCCTGGGTGTTCCCCAGGGTAGCAGGCTAGATGTCTGGCCAGACTGTGGTTGGCAAATAAAGAAACCAGAGCTGTTGGAGATGGCTGGCCTGGCTTGCCTGGCTCCCTCCCCAACTCTCTGGCTTCCTCCTTCTCTCCTCCCCTCCTCCCCATCAGTTCGTAGAATGGGCTTCCTTACACAGGTGCCCTCTGCCTCCTTCCTCTCATGTCCCACTAACCTTCTGCCTAAAAAGACAGCTCAACAAAGTGGGTCCCCCTCCGGTCAGCAAGCAGAAAGCTTGCCTGGCTTGGGTGGAAGAGAAGAAAGAGAAGATGGAGTGTTAGATGAGGCTATATGCTAAAAGTTTCTTTATAAGTGTTTCCAAAGGGGTTTTCTCTACCAGGAGGGTGACTCACTGGGAAGAGGAAGAGGAACCAAAGTTAACAATTATAGCACTTCAGCTGACTCCACGGCCCTCAGACTGTAAGATGCTCACTACTTAGTGTACTGATGAAAAAAGAAAAATAAGTTGCTGATTAAACTATGTCATGCCATTGGCTGTAAGATGCATACCAAATGTGGAGCTGTTACAACAAACAAAAAATATTGTCTTAAGAGTCAGTGAAATGCAGAAAAATTATTTAAAACTGAGGTATCACTTCCTACATACCCCACAGGGCACATTAAAGCCCAGTGGGTAAGTGCAGTCAAAAGCTCAACTAACCTCTCTGCTCTAAGAATAAGCATAGGAACCACAGTCTGGAAACAGGACCCCTTACATTGGACAGGACATTGCGGTTTACAAAGCCCTCATACCTATTCACCTCACGGGCATCTCACAGCTGCCCTGAACTTCAGGGTATGACTTTGTCAAGGGAACCTGGGACCAAAAGAGAACAGGGAACTGGGACTGCAGGCCCCACCTGCCAAGTCCTACCACAGTGCTTTTTCAACTACTCAGGACGACCGCTATCCAGGAAAGAGTGGAGACAGAACTAGCGAGGGTGTAAATAAGTGGCTTTGAAACCCTTTTCCCAATAAAGTTACTTACTCAACATACAAATTTGTACTGAACATACAAAACAGAATAAAATGAGTTGTTCTGAGTGAAGCAAGGGGAAAGACCAGAAGCTCACCCACTCTGCCCTGACCCATCCCCCCTCCCAAGGTGGCCCCAAGCCCCTCCCCAGACTCCCTGAGGCTCTGAGAACAATCTCTAAACTTCTGAAGTAAGGGGATTTCACCTGTATTGGCAATGTTCTTTTCCCTAAGCTGTACTGAGATATTATTCTTCATACCTTTTGGTATGTCTTAAATATTGCATTTAAAAAAAGGTACTGGTGTAGATGGTCAGGTCAAAGAGATGACTCACAAACTGGATGCTTAAAGTAAAAACGAAAAACAAAAATTTGCTTTCAATTATGAGCTCTGGTGAGGCCAAGGAATTGAGATTTTTTTTAAAGTACCCTAAGTGATTCTAACAGGCAGGAAGATTTATAAGCCCCCATCTTTGTCAGCTACAACATTCTAGAAATCTGAGAGTGTGTCTCAGAATGCACAGGAAGTCCCCTCCCTCCTGGAGAGCCCAGGGTCTTTTTCTAAAAATGTAATAGCCAAGAGCTTGGGACTCCTGGGAACCAGACAAGGAGCAGCTGAAGGGGCAGCAAAAGCAGGCAGCGCCCCTGCAGGCCCCTTGGGTGGAGAGGGGGAAGGAGCAGAGAGAAGGGACGGCTGGGGGCTGGAGTGGTTGTGCCGCTAGAAGCAGGTTGTCAGAAAGGCCACCAATGCGGCTCAGGTCATGGGCCCTGTCACCTAACAGAGCTTTGTCAAGGAAGCATCTGCCCTCCTGGCTAAGACCAGCCTCATGCAGAGGCTACTGGCAGACCCAGAGGCAGGAGCTGCACTTAGTTAAGGCAGCCAACTGTGCTGGGCAACGCCCATTGGCAAGAGGAGCAGCCTTCCCTTCTGCCTCCCTGGGAGACACTTAAACCCCCTCACCAAGCAGCTCAGACATCCCACATGTGCATCTGGATGCTGGGCAAATGCTGACTGGGAGAGGGGTGGATACAGTCAGTAACAGAGAGTCCTTGACTGTGAACTAGGCCGGCCTTGCCTATTGCCAAGGTTAACAAACCACATATCCTTTGTATAAGCCACTGCATTTGTCAGACTGACATGTGGCTCTCTGTTCCTCCACTGGCCTTGGCAAACGAAGACAAGGGAAAAATTCATTGGGGCATCAAGTTGTAACCATCCCAAGCTGCTCCCTACCCCTCAGAGGGAGGTGACACATTCCATGGGCTGGTGTGGCTTCTGTCATGCAAACACCAACTGTATGTGCCCCAGCAAATGAAGGCGTGCGGACCTGAGGCCACTGAATAGCTATGAAGACATGGAAAGCAGCTGGATGCCTTGTCCACCCCGACCCAGAGGGATGGGACAGAACAGCTGACACAGATGCTGGCCGTCTTGATTTGCTTCACTCATAACACTGCCTCCTCATTCGGATCCCAACTACACAGGGCCCTGTAGAGAGGCAGGCTTTCCCCAGCACCCCCTCAACGCCCCCCACCCCTCGGCAAGGTGGCCCTAGACTAGAGCTTGAGGTCTCTGGGCAAAGGCTTGAGGCCCCGCACAGGAGAGCTCATGGGACAGGTGATAGCTTACGTGGTCAAGGTTTGTCCCTCGTGTGGCTAACAGTGGTGCCTCCCACCATTTTACCGCACTCAGGAACGATCATCATCGTCCACTGAGCACCTTCTGCGGAACAGGCCCTGTGCCAGGGCTGGAGGATGAATCAGACCCCACTCTGCCCTCCAGGAGCTCATGCCCCACAGAGGAGGAGAGCCGCAAAGCGTGACACAACAGGGACACATGGCGGCCCAGGAATGAGTGCCAGGAGCTGGGAAGCCAAGGGGAGAGGTACCCAATATGGCTGGGGGGCTCAGATGAGATGGAGCGCAGGAGCCAACACTTGAGCTGAGGCCACCAGACAAGAAGGGAGACTGCAGAGCTGAGGAAACAGCACCAAGGGAAGGCAGAAAAGCGAGAACTGGCATAGCATGAAAAGTGGAGTACTATCCGGCTGGAGCTGGAGCAAAGGGTCTCTCCCTGCATATGGTTCTTGTGGGGCGTGCAGGTGAAGGGATGAAGCAGAGGATATTTTCAGGGCCCCGAGAAGTGATGCAGTCAGATGTACACTTGAAGACGACTGTTGCTCTCAGTAGGGGCTGCAGCCTGGAACAGATCTAGCAGGCCAGGCAATGCACTAGCCAGGGGAGGTGGCCACGGCCTACACTGGTGTGTACTGTTTCTGAAGGGAAAGAGCCACACATGGGAAGGCCAAAGGACCAACTCTCCACCTCCCCTGGCAGCTGCTCTGTCCTTGCCCCCACCAGCTCTCAACCCCGCATGGCCCCGGCCCTTCAGCTGCACTCTGAGGGCAACAGCAGAAAGACGGACTGGACTCCTCTGCTTTCTGCAATCATGGGGCTCACCTCCTTCTCTCTTGCCTTCCACATCACTGCCTGACTCTCCTCCCACTTCTCTCAGGGATGGAGACCCAGAGCAAGAGTCAGCCCCATAATCCCGGCACACCAGGCAGGCAGTGGAGTCCGGGCGATGGACTCTAACAGCGCTGGAGTCTAACAGAACTGGCTTCACATCCCCACCCCTCCGCTTCTTAGCTCTGAGTCTCCGTTTTCTCAATTTCTACCTGTCCAACAAGGACAGCAGGAGCAATCAGCTCACTGTGCTTCTGTGGGAACTATGGGAGGCAACGTGTGGAGTGCTGTGGCACTATGCCTGGCACACACCTGGAGCTACTGTTTTGCAGATGGAGAACCTGAGGTGGAAATGACTTGCCCAAGCTGGGGATTTCATGGCCCAGGACCACAGGGCCCTGCCTCATTAATAGCATGTGTGCCCAACTACTGGCCAACGAGGAGATCCACCAGCACTAGGGCCACTTTGGGTAGCTGTATCCCTTCCAGAAACAGCTACGCCAGCAAAACACCAAGTGGGGCCCCAGTCCGGTGTGAAGGTGGGCCAGGCTGATCACGGTCTGCTCAGCAGGTAGCCTGGGACAGGCACGTCCGACTGTTCCCAAAGGGCAAGGTCATCTTGTCCACTCCTCCCCATGGGGCAGCCTGACCTGTGCAACGGGGAGAGTGGGCCTGGACACATCTGGTTTCAAAGTTGCCTTCTCTATCTCAGTCATCCAGCCTGGCCCAGGGCACTGGAGGGCCCAGTGAGCCCAGCAGATGTCCCCAGCAGACAAGCCCTGCTAAATGCATGAGGCCCACTGAGTCACTGGCAGCCCTGGTGGCAGCAGGCAGTTGAGGAGGGGTGGTGGTGGTTCCAAGGCACATGTCCAGCCACACGGCTCCCAGGGCAAGGCTGTGCTAAGCACGCCAGCTGCCCTTTGGTGGTCCTGCACAATGCGGAGGACCAATGGCCCCCTCTGTCTACTTTTCAAAGCACAGGACCTTCTGAGAGGGTTCTGGAAAGCAAGGCCAAGACTCCTAGATTCTCATAAATCTTTTAGCAAGAATAAATCAAGAAAACATTTTAACAGCAAGTCCCATGGTGAGGGCTTCTTTTTATTCAGGGATCGTCAACAAAGAAACACCTAAGACTCAAATTCAAAATGCTAAGTATACAAATGAATGACTATTTATTTCCAAAGGTGACTGCAGAAACCATTTCAGCACAATCAAAAAGTTTTACAAAACAGAGAAAACACCTTACAAAATTCCCCAAGAGGTGGGCAAACTGGTGAGGGCATAGAATACCCAAAAACCGACTTGGCAAAAATACCTGCCCTGCTGCTGTTTAGGGGGATGACAAAGACTGATCTCTACAGAGAGCCACGGGCATGGGGCGAACAGGGACAGGGAGGGGTCTGCCCAGTGCATAGAAATCCTCCCTCGGGAATGAGGAAGGATAGGGGGAGGGGGTGAAGAGGGACAGAGGCATTTGCCGATTTCCCCGCAGAAATAATTACAGACTAGACTATCTTATTCTCTCTACCACGAGGATACCAATATATAAAGAATTCTTTAAAATGTAATACAAAACTGACACCAAAAGAAGCAAGTTTCCAAAACAGCTTTGTTTGAAATGACTTTTGTTTTTGTGCCAGAGGAGCAAACCAGTGTATAAAAATGTCACACACGAGAGCAACAACAAGCGACTAGTTTTCCTGAGCACACATTGGCTCACTCTATATACAGAAAAGGAAGGCTCACTCCCCCACATGGACTCTCTCCCCTCCGAGAGGGCAGAGCTGGGCAGGGTGCCCAGCGGGGAGGCCGCCCTCGCCTGGGACCTTGCCCAGGGGCATGCAAGGGCCTGAGGAGCACCCTCCCTTGTGCCTGCTCCCGATTTCCCCAAACCAGCACCGGCCTCTTGTCCTACCGTGCCACGTGCAACCCTTCAGTTCTCCTCCCCCACTTCCCCTTCAGTCTTCCAAACAGGAAGGATGACTCCAGAAATCCCGGGCAGGGGGAGGGCCTTCTGCCACCTGGCCACCTAGCTCACTCCCAGGGCGCACAGAGGCCTGCTGGCAACCAAACACTGCATCTCCAATGAGAGCAGGTGGCCATCCCCCTACAGAGGCTGCAGCAGAAAGCGATGCTCCAACTGCCAGGTTTGAGGGACCAGGCGGTGAAAGCGTGCCGGCGCCTCCCTCAGCGCAACCACGCTACACACAGCTTCTGTGAGTGCTGAAAAGTCCAAGGAGAAAGGGAGAATGTCGACTTGGCGAGTCTGAGTCCATGGCTTCCTGGTAAGCGGACAGAGGAACCCACCGCTGGGCCTCTGGGAAGGTGGGCCTGATCATCTTTGGTGTGCAGAACCAAACTCCTGGGAAAGGCACGCGGCTGCAAGCAGCTGCGACTGTCTCTCTCTCCTGATGCCCCAAGCTGGCCAGCTCAACAAAGTGTTCTCACTGGCCCAGATCCTTGGCCAGTGCTGTCTGGGGGTTTGAGGAGAAACCATCCACTTCTACAAACACTCTCTCAGACACACAGTGAGCTCCCACACGCTGGCAAATGGTGTATGGAAACTTGGCCAACGTGGTGGGGGAACCTCCTTGGCACTGACAGGAAAGCCCTGGGGAGGAGTGGGAAGCCCGGGCCCACTGGCACAGGGACCTCCCTTCAAGGCGGGCTGCCGCGGGTCTGGCCAAGCTACCTCCCTACAGGCCTGGCCCAGGCTGAGATCAGTTTGGATGCCTGCCGCTCCCCAGCCTCAAATACAGTTCATGCCTCCCTGTGGTGCCTGTGGACTTGGTTCACTTTGTTCCTTCTCCCTCTACGTTTCTGAGCCAGCCTGCATCTCCCCTGCTCCTGACAGGTGTGTCTGTCTCCGGCGGGGTCAGGCATGGCACATGGCTTTCATTTTCTTCTTTCCTTCCAAGCAGCAGAATGTGCTGCCCAGAATGGGGCACCAAGCTGTAGCCTGGGCAAAGGCAAGCTTTTAGAGGCACGCCAGTGTGGGGAAAGCTCGGGCTGCCTGGCAACCTGTGCCATGTCACAGAGACAGAGAGAAGGAACAGTGCAGCTGTGAGGTTATGGTGGCATTTCAAAGCTAAGCGCCTACCCACCTGGCTGCTGGCCCCCAGCTGAGGGGCTCACGTGTACCTGCCTGCAGAGCTGCAGAGCCTCTGTATTTGGTAGGGGGCAGAACAGGCCCCTGGGGGCTCTTCCCATCATTTCTTTTTGTAGAGAGACAAAGGGGCACTGAGGCCTTGCACATTTCCTCATCATTCCTACACACAGCAGTTTAATGGAAGGCAGGGTGAATCCAGCCATTCAAGAGGTGCCTCTTTTAGGCGGGCAACCCGAGGGTGAGAGGCACTAAGAAAAACGTGGCCAAGTCCACAAAGATGGCAGAAATGAAGATCACCCACCATGAGGAGCTCCTGAGATGTAAAAGGACTCGGTGTTCTCCCTCCCATTCTCCCACATCCTGGAGATCTGATCACCTACTTGCCAGCAGGCCTCCGCAAAAGGGTGGTCCCTTGTTCAGAGAGCCTCTCTCTCACTCTGCTCTCTCCTGTAGGTCCATCTGATAAAATCACGACCACTGAGTCCCTGGCACAATCTAGGTCTAATACAGTAACAGCTCCAACACTGGAACCAGCCCAGGGGAACCTGCCTGCCTAGGGAGGGAGAGGGAGGGGAAGCCTGTCAGAGGAAGTTGCTGAACCCCCCTTTTTGTTCTTAGTAAGGGCCAAAAAGGAGTCAGCAAAGGCCCAGCTATCACCTCCCTTCTTGAGGTCATGCACAACCATGCTCAAGTCTTTCAACAAAAGGTCTTCCTTTCAGAGTACTTGAACTCCCATCCATGGGGACCTAATTCCTTGGTACCTCCCTTTCAACCCAGACTTGGGGAGTGTGTGATAGCCCTCAGGCGAAACAACTCAACACTGAGTCTGGCTACAGTGACGGCCACCAGGCCCTAGGGAAACACCACCAGCAGATCTGTATCTCCCCACACTCAGAACGCTGACATAAACTGTAATACCATGAAGCAGATCAACAGGAGCACCACCAGGCCCTGATGCACAATTCTCCAGACTCAAGCATCCCAGAACAATTGAACAAATCAAAACCAAAAAGCAAAAAACGCAATTCTAGCTCATCCTTCTCTGAAGCTGCCTTTAAAAAAGAGAGAGAGAGCTTTTAAGGGGCGCTTATAATGGCATCTGTTATCAACAGTGAACTAAAATGAAGCATACTATTCAAATCATACTTATCTCAAGTTACCACTTCCGTTGATTAATTTCTAGGCTCACTTCTGGTTGGGATATGGGTCAGTTTTCAGGTCTCAGAGGCAGAATTTACCCAGGGTCCCACCTGGTATTAGCTGTGGATATTTAACCTGGCTCACTTTGGACTCACCACGGCAACAGCTCTCCACCCCCTTCAGTGGGATCTAGCCATTGGGCTGGGGAGTGCCCCCACCTCCCACTGCAGGCAGCATCCCGGAGGAGGCGGCATCCTGGAGGGGTGGCTGGCTGGCTGCTGGCTTTGAGTCATGGGACCCCAGTGGGAACAATCTGGCTGTTTCTATTTTGGCCGTGAGCTGGGAAATCCTTTGGCTCTCGGCTTGCCGCTGGTATAGAAACAAGGCCTTAGTCCCCTTACAGTGGGGCCTGCACTGGAGACAAAAGGGGACCCCAGCATAAGCCTGGAGGTACCTGGCAGTGGAAAAATGAAACACAATCCAATCTCATCACGATGGCCAAACAACTACTGCTTGTTGTTCCCGCTCCTCAACCAGCTGTTGTAAAAGCACCAACAAGCGGAGTGAAAGCCACTGACTACTGTCTCCCCACGTAAGGCCACTAGGAGCAGGGAGAGAGAGCCAGAAGGGAGGAGGAAGACGCCCACCCTCAGCATGCCACCCCAGGCTCCAGGAGATGTCCTGGGGGGAAGATCTGGGGAAGGAAGAGCGGTGGAAGACAGGGAGAGAGGGAAAAAAGGAATACACCAAATTCCTACTGCCATCTCCCATGATTTCAGCAGGAACTGGGTGTTCTCCAAGTCAAGTCAGGACTTGTTTCCTCAGGGAGGAAAAAAAAAGAAAAAGAAAAAAAATATCAAGCACCTTCAGTCTATTTTCTTGGCTGGAAGCCGGAGCAAATCCAGCAGATATTTACACAAGGGCCCAGCCATGTATGAGAACAGGATGACCAGCTTCCCGTGGGTCATGGTCATGAGAGTCTGGTGTCCCGAGGCCCAGATGCGGTACCAGGGGCCGTAGAATGGGTCTGAGATGGCCGGACACAGCATGTTGTTCAAATTCACTTCGGTGACCTGCAGGGACAAGGGAGGTAGAGTGAGCGTTCACCATCCTTAGGCTTTCTCTGGCTTCTGCCAGTTCAGCCATCTCTATCTAATGGGAGACTACACAAGGAGGGATTGACAAATCCCCACCTGTTCATAACGGGTTTCTCTACCCTAGGTTTTCTGAGTGGGTCAAAGCTGGAGCCCTCTGGAGGTGATGGGGGAGGCCATCCAGTGGAAAAGCTGTTTGGTTTGCTCTATCTTGCCTTGTAGTTGGGCTCAGAGCCGATTGCCATTCTTACACATCTACTACTTGCCGATCCCCAGAAAGGGGTTATGGGATAAAAGTCATACCATGTGGTCACTGCCTCCATGTAACCAGAACCAATGAAGTTTGGGGGATAGTCTACCACACCTGACCTCAAACCAGACGGTGCTCATGGGGTTTTCCACATCACGAGGTCTGAGGAATCTACAGAATGGGGTGAAATCCTCAGAGAAGATTTCATCAGGGAAGTGGCACCTGAATGGACTCATGAAGGATGGATAGTGGTCATGGCAAGGAATGGAGCAAGCAGAACCTTCCTTGTAGGAGGCATGGTCTGAGCCAGGCCCAGAGGTGTGACTGAGCATGGAATGTATGGTGACATGAGGATGTAGATTCCTCTGGAATCAAGGAGTCCCAGTGAGTTAGAGTGCAAAGGTCATCCAGCTTCCTCCCACGAGCACAGGCAGCATTCACACCATTGGTAAGGAGCTCAAACTAGCCCTAAGGCAAACCAGAGCAGAGCAATACACCAGGGTGGGGAAGAGAAAGTGACTGCTTCTACAAAGGCACTGGTGACACCAGTTACAAGCTGTAGTCCTGCTAAGTCCCACAGGGCTCTGTGCGGCTAATACCACACTAATCCCACTTGTACACCAAACCAGACATGCCACTCCAGCAGAGTACAGCCACAGCACCTGCCTTCCAAAGCCCTTCAAAATCATTCACATCAAAAAAGACTTGTCCTCACCACCTCTCAGGGAGGTTGGGAGTTTTATACCATGTCACAGAGAAGTCAAGACTCACGTAGAGCAGTGGCAAAGCCAGGACTTGAACTTGTGTCTCCTGAACCCCAGCCCCAACCCTGAGTTCTTCCTACTCACTTTGCCACCAAAAGATCCCCATGCACTCAGCAATCTTGGGCTCTGGATAACTCAACTACTGAGTCCAGCCATCATCATCCACGCTCCAGGCAGGTCGGAACACCCGAGAATGCCACAGGGATTCCCCCAACACCACACTTCGGCTGGCCACACAGCTCAGGGCCTGGGAGTAGGCCCAGAACGGACCCAAGGTCAGAAGCCTCCCTAAGACCCATAGCCAGGTTGAGGGTCCTGTCTCCCCATGGGGTCCACAGCAACCCACTTCCCAGTTACAGCTCACTGTTTCTGGCCCAAGTGGCCATGAGTAAAGGGCACCTTTGCCTCTGCAAGGCTGAAAGAAATAGTCATTATCAAAGGATTCAGAAAACTAGAGAGGCCAAGGTTGTGACCATAAATCAGCAACCCAGACACAACAATCTGCCATCCAGACCTTTGGCATCTTGCATTTTCAAAAAAAAACGATCTACCAGCGCCAACCAGGATTACCAAGATTTATAGAGAACTCCAAACAGAGGGGATAGAAGGGAAGTGAACCAAACTTACCAGGCCCAGGATCTGCAAGATGCTGAAGTGATAAAAGAACATGAGGCCAGTTGAGAGAAGGGCCCACCGGAAACTGCTGAGGGGCTCTGGGGTGTAAGTACCTGGAAGGACAAGGGAAACGGTGAGACAGCGGGGCCAGTGACCCGCTTCTCCTCCTTTGCCCCATGAGGGTGAGGGTGAGGGTGAGGGTGCGGGCACTGAGGCCATGGCTGCTGCCTGCTGATCATCCCCTTTGGCTGGCTGCTCAGCGAAGCTACTCGGGAGATGGCCCGTTGATTAGCTGGGTAATCCAATCAGCCCCTTCCCAACCTCCCTTCTGCCTCATAATGCCAGGCCTACTACAAAGACAGGATTGTTTTCATTATAAAAGCAATACATGATCATGAAAGGAAAGTCAGAAAATGTTATAAAGTAGAAACAAGATGGAGTTAAAGAAGAAACACATCCTCAGCAGCCTGGTACCAAAGCTAACACCTGGGTGTGTCTTCCTGGCTGTTTTCTCTATGCCTTTGGACTTCCTTTTCTTTCTTGCTGTAATTACTAATTGGCCTCTTACTCTCTATTGTAATTATAAAGCCTTCATTTCTACTTCATTTTAATCATTCCCCTGTGTTTCTAAAGAGAAACGTCACAGAGGAAGTATGGCGTGCTGGTTGAGAATACCAATGTCAGACAGATTTGGTTACAAACATGGACTCTACCACTTACTGGCTCTGTGACCCTGGAGAAGTTGGTTGGACTCCCTGAGTCTCAGTTTACCTGTCCCTAAAGTGGGGAAACAGTCCTATCTACTTCTTAGAGTTGCTGTGAGAGGTGAAGAAGATATATATTGCAATCACTTTGTATGGGATCTGCTACAACATAAATGTTCAGTGCATGTTAGATGCTAGCATTGCCACATCATCACTATTATTCAAATAACTGAAGAATGTGCCATATCCAATGGTACATCGTAACTGGGGTAGACAAGTCCTTCCCCCTAGAATAGCAAGAATGATCTATTTTCCTCTCTTGTAGGAACTACCAGTCCAGTAGGCTTGGATGTATTCCAGAGCTTGCAGAGCAGAGGTACATCTTATAGGATGCTGTGCATATCACTCCGAATGGGGACTTGGAGTGGGGCGCTTTAGAATGGAAGGATCCTGAAACCCTCAGCCCCAAAAAAGTAGGTGGCAGTGTTGTGTCCTGGAATATTAATTTCTAAAGTCAGTCTGTCACAGAGTTACCAATTCATTCACCAGTTATTAGGCACCTACTGTGCTGAAAGCCCCTGGGCCAAGCTCTGGGGACAGGAAGACAAAGAAGACAGACGTCCCGCAGTCTCGTGTTCACAGTCTGGCAGGGTTGACAGACAAGCCCATCAACAATTAGACCCTGGTATGATGGGTACAATGACCAAGGTCTGTGCCACATATTATGCAGGCACAGAACTCAGCTTGAGTGAGAAGGTGTGGGAACAAAGACTGCTTCTTGGTGAAAGGGGCACAGGGAGGTCCTGAAGGACAAATGGGACTCGGGAGGGGCCCAGGCATTCCAAAGCAGCAGCCTGCAGGAAGGCAGACATGAGTGGGAATGAGGCAATTCAGGAAACTATGGGGATGAGCTGGTACCACAGGAGTATGGGGGTGCTGTGAGCACAAGAAAGACAAGAGGTTGGCAGAGCTGGCGTGCTCCAAGCCAGGCTGCAGAGGACCTTAGGAGCCATGCTGACAGCTCTGGGCTTCATCCTGGGCTGCAGGGCTGTAAGCCCAAACACCCCAAGTCTCAGACAGGTAATCGGGAGCAAGGGAGTGCCTAGGGCTCAACAGGCATTAGGGATGCTGGGACTGGCATCCCTGCTCCTTCTAAAGAGGGCAACCAGCCCTCAGCCCCACCAGTCACTGCCCTGCAGGCACGTGGGCCCAAAGCTGCCAGTTTTTTCACTTTTATGAGAGAAGCCAGAAATGTGAACTTTCATATGGAATTTCTTGGTTTTTATGTTGGCAAATAATTCAAAGTGTTTGAAGAATGCTCAATGGACCAAACAAAACATGTCTTCTTGGATAGATTTCAGCCTATGGGTGGCCAACTTTGAACTATGCTGCAGAGCCACCAAAAGCAGGGATAGGTTTGAAACAGGGAAGTGATGTGGCCAGACTTGTGCTTGAGAAAGATCACCCTGGCCCATGTGCCAGGGTGGGTGGGAGCACAGGGAGTGGAGGCAGGGAGTGGAGAGACCAAGGAGGGAACCCGGAGAGGGAAGAGGATGGATGGCCTTTAAAGATAGCAGTGGTACGGCTGGAGAAAAGTGGAGAACAAATCGCCAGGACATAGTGGAAGACTGGGTGTTGTTGGGGAGGATGAGGAAGGATCTAGAAAGAATCCCAGGGTTCTAGTTTGGGCATCACTGGTTTGATGGAGCCATTTGTTGGGAGGAAAGAGTGGAAAAGGCCAAATGGAGCAGGAGGTAGGACATGATGAGGCCAATTTTAGCCATGCTGAAATGAAGGTGTCTGTGGAGTAGCCAAGTAGAAATGTCTCTTAGGCAGCTGGGCACTCTGGGAAATACAGTGTGATGGCTGAGTGTGGGCACTGGAGCCAGGCAGGCACAGGCTTTTCAATCCTGGCTCTTGTCACTCATCACTTTCAGGGCCTCAGGCAAGCCTTACGATCTCTTGAACTCTGTCTCATTCATCTATAAAATGGGGTGCCTACTTCACCAGGTTGTTGGATAGATGAGATGGTTTAAGTCACTGAGTGTAGTGCTATATCTGGAATTTACCAAATGCCGATTATTATTATTATACAAATCACAAACTAGTGAAGAGGACAGGGCTGAACATCTGGATACAGGTGTCATTGGCACGTAATGATAACTGAAGTCACGGGAACATATGTAGATTGAGAGGGAAAAAGGCTGGAGGCAGAACACCAGGGAACACCGTGGAGGGCAGGGCGAGTGTGGAGGGGAGAAGAGGGGCCAGGTGGGGTGGGTGACTGAAGCCAGCTGGGTCTTCTGGGGGAGGAGCTCAGGCCTGCTCTCTGAACAAAAGGCAAGCTCACAGCACATCTGAGTCCAAAGGGCATTAAACTCATCCCTCCATTTCATAGATGGAGAAATCAAAGCTCAGAGATGGGCAGCACCACAGCCAAGCCACAATAGTGGAGCACCAAGCTCTCAGACACTGCCAGGGGAACCCCTGCTCAATGCTCTTGTTGATCTTTATCCAGACCTCTGTCAAACCAAGTTGTACCATCTTTCCTGGTCTGTCCATTTGTCTAGACCAGAGCACCTTGGGGTTGAGGATTGGGTCAGATGCATTTGTGTCCCTAGCATCTAACACAGTGCTCAGTTTGTGGAAAGGCACTGCACCACACACTTACACTGTGTGTACTTCCCTGTCTGCTGACTGAGTGGGAATTGGATCCCCTGTTGTCACCCTGGCTGCTGAGGACATAAAGGAGAAGGGGGACCTGGAGGACCAAGAGGTGCTCTGGCTGCATTCCTGCCACTCTTCAAGCACCTCCCCCACCATGTTCCAAAGGTGTCTCCTCCCTCCAGTCTCTGCTTGGCTCCTCCTAGTGGAAGCCAGGAAGCAGTGACATGCCCCAGGAGACCAGGGGGTGGCTGCAGAAAAGGACCACAGGCAGGGCTGTCCTCAGCCAGGAGGCAGCTCAGCCACAGAACTGGGAGAAGCTGGAATGAGGCCTCAACCTCTGGGCAGCCCCCCTGCCCTGCCCTAAAGCCCCTGACCCTGTCCTACCTAGGATGTGGGGAAGAGGAGCACTCCACCACGGCCAGGTCACATTTCTCAGGGCTCTCACTGCCTCTTGCCCAAACCCCGCTTGAGCACCATTCATGCTGTTGCATCATCTGTCCTGCACTGGACTTTACGTTCCCTGAGGGAGCAGCCATTTCTCAACCACCTCTTCCCCTTCAGCACCTGGGGTACAGCAGGCACTCAGGACAGCATGGCGGCACAGGTGCATGAACGGCACAGTCTTTCCAGAGAACCATGAAACTACATATAACCCTTTGGCTCGATGACCATCGAATACCTGAAGAACTCCAACAAACCACCCTTACTTGCACAAAGGTGCTTACACCTGCACCACCCATAACACTGAGGAACTGTAAACAAACCAAATGGCGAGGTAAGTAAACTCTGCTACCTTGATATTGTGCAACCGTCCACTGCCATTCAAATGACAACCGGACAAACTACATACCTGTGTGAACAAGTTCCTGGCTAGTAACAGCAAGTATGAGAGACAGAAAACCCGCCAGTGTGCGTCAATGACGGAAAACACAGATCAGTGTGTCATACACAGGCCTCAGGGTCAGACAGCTTTGGGTTTGAATCCTGCCTCTTGCCACTGCCTCCAGGGGGACCCTGGGCAAATTGGGCTGCCCCGCTGAGCCCATTTTCCTGTATGTAGACTGGAGGTAACATCCATTCACCTCTCAGGGCTGCTGAGTGGACCAAGAGACCGAGAGAAGTAAACACAGAGCTAGCCGGCACACAGAGAGCAGATGCTATTTTTATCATAGCAACCACAGCCATCCCGAGCAGTATGAAAGGCTGGAAGACAGGGAATCTTGTCAAGAGGTGATCTTCCCTACGAAGGGGGACTTTGCAGCCTCCACTGCCTTTTCACTCTTGTTGATTCTTTTCATTGCAATGATAATCAAATATTCGATTCCTTTGGAAAAGGAAGAAAAAAAGGAAAGCAACCTGAGAATAGATGACCCAGTCTGCATAAATATATGCAAATCGTATGCAAATACACATCATTCTTTTTTCTATATACCTGGATGTGGCCCTTGGGATAATCCCAGTGAAAAACTACTTTTCTTCTCAAAGAAAATAGAAACTTAAGCACTTGCAGAAAAATTAAACACATAAAACTTTTTTTTCTACTTGCAGAAAAAATGTGACATTTTCCACTAGCATCTTCTATCCCAGGAGGATAGAAACATTTCAGCTCTAAAGGTAGGAGGAAACCGAGATAATAGCTTTTTCTGAAATCGATTTCTGCCAGAAGGAAGCTTTATGAGTGCTGGGAAAGAAGTCAATTGTACCACCAGCAGCAGAAACTAATCCCCAGGGGCCTCCCTTTCTCCCATCCTATAATCCCACCCAGGAAGGATTTACACCAAGATGAGACTAGGCAGGGTGGCCTCCCATTCTCCAACCTCCCTGCTCCCTCCAACTCATTCACTTCTACCCGTCACCCTCTCATTCAACAATGACTGGGTCCACACTGGGCACCAGATTCCATGCCAGGCAATGGGGATAAGGAAGCCAACACAGCCCCTGCCCTTGAGAACTACCCTGCCACTTACAGGTGAATGGTGAGAATAAGGTAGGGCAGTAAGTGATCGGGGGTGCACACAATCCCCAGCTGTTCTGTGTGACTGGAACATAACGTGGGAAGGACCATGTGTCAGAAGATGAAGCTGAAGAGACAGGCAAGTGGGTCAGGTCATGAAGAGCCTCATCTGTCATGCCAAGGAACTTGGCCTTTATTCAATACACAATGAGAAGCCATCAAGAGGTTTTAAACAGGAATGCAAGGTCAGATTTCTGTTTCAGCTAGGAGACTGCTGAGGCAGCAGTGTGGACAATGGGCTGGAGAGACACAAGATTGAAGACCAGGTTCAGCTGCTGCTGCATAAATAGAGATGACTTGGCAATTTGTTGGACGTGAAGGAGATGTCCAGAGCAACTCCCAGGTCTACAATCTCACTCACTAACTGAGAAGAGTTATTCAGAGGAGAGAAGAGTCCAGGTTGGAGCATGCTGATACAGAACACCCATAGGATGCCCAAGCTGCCATCTCCAACAGGCTGTGGACAACCAGGTCTAGAACTCAGGAGAGTGAGATGGTCTCCCTGGGGTGTGGATAACAGCATCCAGGAAGAATGAAATTAGAATCAACCAGCAGAATGAAATTAAAGAACCAAGGACAGAGGCTGGGAAACAGCAATAATTGCCAGAAAAAAGAGGATCCATGAGAAGACAGGACTGAAAGCAAGTTTAATGATGGCAATTTACATTAAAATGAATTAAAATTGAATAAAATTAGAGATTTGGTCCCTCAGCTACACCAGCCACATTTCAAGTGTTCAATAACCATGTGTGGCTAGAGGCTACCATAGTGGACAGTGCAGAAAGAGAACATTCTCATCATCACAGAAAATTCCACTGGGAACATGGTTCTCTATGGAGGCACAACAAAGTAAAGACAAATAGTTCCACTGGGTTTTCAGCATGCTGGTTGCTGGTAATTCATGCTATGGCAATTTCAGAAAAGTTGCAGTGCAGTAGCTGGGTGGTAAACTATGAAGAAAAGTATTCCAGGTGCACAAGGTAAGGAAGGAAATTCCAGGGAAAGGGACCAGAGCATGTAAAGTCACAAAGAAATTCGTCAGCCAAATTGCTGATAGTTCAACCACGTCTTTGTAGGTCCTCTTCATCCCATTGTTCTTACCTGACCTACCTCTCCCCACCCACTAGGAGCCTGCTTCGGCTCTAGCCCTCTAAAGTCAGTCACTGGTTTTTCCTCCTTTGGCCCATGTAGGTAGAGTAGGCAACTTCTTTCTTTGCATTGCTATTTCCAGACCACTAGCCCTCCTTTCTCCCTAAAACGCACAACCACAGTACCGTACCACCCACTACTCTTGCCTTTTACAGCTGTCTACAAACACCTAGGTCATGGCCCTCACTATCCCTTGAAGATATCAGCACCTGGCTCAGCACCATTCTCTCCAAAACCATTCCTGTCATATTTCTTGATAATTTCAACACATGATTAGATGAACCTTCCAGCACCCTGGCCTTCCAGTTCCTTGGCCTCTTCTCCCCAGTGCTCTGTCCTCTCATGGTCATATCTGAGACCTGAGATTATGAATACTTGGAAGCCCTCCCTCTTCAACCACTACTTCTGTCTGTCCAGCTTACTTACGCCCTCTAACCCTGACCCTGACCCAGAGGAATCTGTGAAGCAATGGTCCAACCATCTTTCGGCTGCCCCTCACAGCTGCCTCTTCCCTCTTTCACCTCCATGGCCCATGATTCTAATTATCCCTGGCGTCTACCTTTGGCTCCACTGTGCCTCTCATGATCATATTCATCTTGCCAAATAATCCCAGCCCTGCTTAAATCCTGATCTCCTCCTCCTTGCTTGCACCTACGCAGTTGAATGTGACTAGAGAAAAACAACAGTGCTGACTGTTCTCCCTTCATATTCATGATTACAAATCTCAAGTGCATCCTTCATGTTGCCAGGCAATCACACTACACTTCCCCCATGCATGCACTCTCTCAGGTCACAGTTTACTATTTTTCTCCTCTCTTCTCACATCTGCAATACTTGTATCCCATCCTTACTCTCAGATGATGGCCTCGCTTCCTACTTGACTGAGAAAAAAGAAATCAGACAAAAACTTCCACAAGGTCTTGTGGTCACAGCCAAACACTGACCTGCACTGGCACCCAGTGTGCTCTGCCTTCATTGCCGACACCATGGATGCACTGCCCGGAATCCTAGCCAAGGCCTGCCTGCCCCTCCGTCCCCAGATCCCATCCCCTCTCATCTGTGCACTATCACTCCAGCAACTGCTTCCTCTTTCCCTCACATCAGCAATTCCTTCTTCTCCACTGGACTAGTCCCATTAGCACACCAACTAACCACACTGTAATAGCCCTTGTTCTAGAACAAACACTTGCCATCACTTTCACTTCTCCATGCGACCACCTCATTCCTCTGCTGCTCTTTACAGCAAAATTCCATGAAAGAATTTCCTGTACTTGTACTACACAAGATGGCAGCTACTGGTCACATGTGGCTATTGAGCACTTGAGATGCAGCTAATCTGAGTGGAGATGAGCTGTAGTGAAAAACACACACTGGATGTCAAAGGATGTAAAATATCCTGATAATAATTCTAAATTGGTTATACTGGAATGATAATATTTTATATATAATCGGTTAAATAAGATATAAGCCATCTTATTAAAATTAATTTCACCTGTTTCTTTAACCTTTTTAGGGTACCTACTAGAACATTTGAACTTACTTATGTGGCTCACATATTTTTATTGGACAGCACTTGTGTATATTTCCTGTCTACAGTTCCTCTCTTCCTATTCTTTCTTAACCCTCTCTCATCAGGCTTCTGCTCTTACCTCCCCACCCATCACTCTACAGAAGGAGCTCCCCAGTGAAGTCACAAATAATCTTTTCATTCTTAAAGCCAATGGTCAACTTTCAGGCCTCATTTTATATACCCTTCCTTCTTGACATAGTCTTCACTTGGCTTCTGGGGTACTGCTCTATCTCAGTTCTCTTCCTGCCTCATGGTCTGCCTCTTCTCGGTCTCCTATACTGGCTCCTCCTCATCCCCCCGACCTCTCACAATGGAGAGGAGCAGGCTGCAGGACTCAGAGCTTTTCTCTTCTCTACATACATTCACTCCCCGGGGCATTTCAACCAACTGCATGGCTTTAATATGACCTACATGCTGACCGACATTTCTACCTCAGCTTGGACCTCTGCCTTGAACTCCAGGCTCACACAGCTAACAGCCTACTCAGTAGCTAGGCTTGGACATCTAAATACACACCTCACTCTTAAATACAACTTCGGAACTTGGCTCTTATGCTGCATCATTACAGCACTGGCTCCCAGTGAATCACGTGCTCCCACTATCCACACCTTCTGTATTCCTCTCCCACACTGACCTGGCCATGTGGCCCACACGGCTCAGCCATGGAACTTGCTTGGCCCAATGGGACATCATCAAAGAAGATGCAGAAGCTTGATAAGCACTTGTGCATTGGGGCTCACCCTCTTGGAATG
Source organism: Manis javanica (assembly GCF_040802235.1). NCBI lineage: Eukaryota > Metazoa > Chordata > Mammalia > Pholidota > Manidae > Manis > Manis javanica. The sequence continues at coordinate 101,034,801 of NC_133174.1, read as the reverse complement.
CTGCCCTGAGACCCCTGTGCCATGAAATGCCATGTGGATAGAGAGGCTCAGCCATCCCAGTTGAGCCCAGGCAAGACCAGGAGGAAAATGTCATAGTCAGCTTGGCCTACCACAACAAAATACCATAGATGGAATGGCTTAAACAACAGAAAGTTATTCCCTTACAGTTCTGGAGACGAGAAAGTTTAAGATCAAGACACTGGCAGATTCAGTGTCTGGTGCAAGCCCACTTCATAGACAGCCACCTTCTTGTGTTCTCAACATGGTGGAAGGGGTTAGGGAATTCTCAGTCCTCTTCTTATAAGGGCACCAATCCCATTCATGAGGGCCCCACCCTCATGACTTAATCACCTCCCAAAGACCCTGCTTCCAAACATCGTCACATTGAGGAGAATGGGGGGTGACACAAACATTCAATCCATAACAAAAGAATGACAGTCAATTCACACAATTGTGAGAAACAGTAAGTCATTGTTTTAAGCTATTAAGTTTTGGGGGTGTTTGTTATACAACAATACGTAACTCAAAGAGCACTTCTCCCCCCACACCCCACTCCACCCCCAAAGAAGCTATCAACAAACACAAAAGCCCTACTCCTAGTCTTCCTTATCTCAATAAATGGTTATTACTCAGATCAAAAACCTTAGTCATCCTTGACCCTGCCTTCTCTCATGCCCCATATCTGAGCCATCAGCAAATCTGTTGGCTGTACGTTCAGTATGCATCCAGAACCCAATGATGTTTCTCTCCCTCTTCTGCCAGTACCCTCTCCCAAGCCACTATTATCTCCTTCCTGAGTTATTACAAACATCCCCAACAGGTCTCCCTACTTCTAACCTTGTCCCCCTACTGCCTAATGTCAGCGTAGCAACTGGGTGATCCCTTGAAAAATCAATTTGCATCATGTCAGTCCTCTGCTCAAAACCTCCAGCAATGACAGATCCGATAAAGGGTTGATATCCAAAATATATAAAGAGCTCACACACCTCAACAAACAAAAAGCAAATAATCCAATTAAAAAATGGGCAGAGGAGCTGAATAGACAGTTCTCTAAAGAAATTCAGATGGCCAACAGACACATGAAAAGATGCTCCACATCGCTTGTCATCAGAGAAATGCAAATTACAACCACAATGAGATATCACCTCACACCAGTAAGGATGGCTACCATCCAAAAGACAAATGACAACAAATGTTGGCGAGGTTGTGGAGAACCTCCTACACTGCTGGTGGGAATGTAAATTAGTTCAACCATTGTGGAAAGCAGTATGGAGGTTCCTCAGAATGCTCAAAATAGAAATACCATTTGACCCAGGAATTCCATTTCTAGGAATTTACCCTAAGAATGCAGCAGCCCAGTTTGAAAAAGACAGATGTACCCCTATGTTTATTGCAGCACTGTTTATAATAGCCAAGAAATGGAAGCAACGTAAGTGTCCATCAGTAGATGAATGGATAAAGAAGATGTGGTACATATACACAATGGAATATTATTCAGCCATAAGAAGAAAACAGATCCTACCATTTGCAACAACATGGATGGAGCTAGAGGGTATTATGCTCAGTAAAATAAGCCAGGTGGAGAAAGACAAGTACCAAATGATTTCACTCATATGTGGAGTATAAGAACAAAGAAAAACTGAAGGAACAAAACAGCAGCAGAATCACAGAACCCAACAATGGACTAACAGTTACCAAAGGGAAAGGGACTGGGGATGATGGGTGGGAAGGGAGGGATATGGGCGGAGAAAAAGAAAGGGGGCATTATGATTAGCACGTATAGTGTTGTGGGGGGGGACAGGGAGGACTGTACAACACAGAGAAGACAGGTGGTGATTATACAGCATCTTGCTTCACTGATGGACAGTGACTGTAGTGGGGTGGGGGTGGGGGACTTGGTGAGTGGGGGAGCCTGGTAAACATAGTGTTCTTCATGTAATTGTAGATTAATGATAGCAGAAAATAATAATAATAAATAAAAACATACATAAATAAATAAGTAAATAAATAAATAAATAAAACCTCCAGCGGCCTCCCATCTCCTGAAGAATAAACTGTCAAGTCTTTACAGTCATCTATGAGGCCCTGTATATGATCTTTCCACTCACCTATCACCCCTCTGACCTCATCTCCTACTACTTTGCCCTTCACCCAGCTCTAGGCACAATGAATTACTTGCTATTGCTGAATATTTGAGAAATACTGTCTCAAGGCCTTTACACTTGCTATTTCCTCTGCTTGCTATATTCATCCCCCAGATATCCAATAGCTCACTCCCTCAAGCCTTCACTCAAATGCCACGTTTCAGAGAGGTCTTCCCTGTGAATGAGGCCACATGATTTAAAATTGCAACCCTCTCCATCCATTCCACAGTGCTATACCCCTTACCCTGCTTTATCTCTTCCTCTGTAGCACTTAACATCATCTGACTTACTATTTTTTTACTGTCTCCTCCCACAAGAAACATAAGCTTGATTGTTTTGCTCACTGCTTTATCCCTAGCAAGTGCTGGACACAAAGTAGGGGTTCAGTCAATACTTGCATAAAGAATGAAGCAAGCAACCCAGTATGTCTGAGAACTTTATATAGTTCAGTATCACTGGGTTATCATGTGGGAGAGAGGGATAAACAGAAGATAAGGTCCAATTCATGCAAAATTCTCTTTGCTACATTAGTTATTTTGGACTTTACAAATCACCTTGAGATCTTGTTAAAAGGTAGATTCTAATACTATAGGTCTGGGGGGTGTGGGAGGAGGGCATAAGAGTCTGGTCCGCATGTCTAACTAGCTCCCAGGTGCTGCTGGATCCTGAGATCACACTTTGAGTAGCAGAGGACAGAGCCCAAAGTCTGGATGCTGATTGAACAGGGCAAGCGTAGAGGCAGGGAGATCAGTATTGAGGCTACTGCAATAGACCAAGCTTGGGATGATCAGATCTGAATTACACAGTTGTAGTAGAATGAATTTGAGAAATTACCAGGAGGTTGAATTGACAGGATTTGGTCAGTGATTTCTTTTTTTCTTTGGTGGGGAAGGGGGGTAGACGGCACACAGGGCAGGGAATGCATGTGGTGTGCAATGATTTTCTTTAAAATTTCTGGCGTGGGTAATAAATGTGTGGTGGTACCACTCAGTGGTATAGGGAATACTGGAGAAGGTACAAGGAAGAGAATGACAAATTTAGTTCCCACCAACAACGTTATCCCTTCGCTGGTGCCCTCTAAAGGAACCCTTCTGTGTCTAGCTTTTGCAAGCCTGGGTGGCACAACCCAAGGTCATTGTGAATATGGAATTTCCCATTCTCAGCCATGGAGTGCTGGCCCACATCAGGTTTCCCTTCGTCCAGGCATTTGACCAAATGAACTGCACCCTCTAGTCTGTTTAATGTGCAACAAAATATAGGCTGTTCTGATTTGGGTGTCCACAAAGAAGGTCCATCCTGCCAACCTCTATTCTAAGGGGCTGGAAAGCCCACTCAGGCCAGGCTTTACCCGGAAAGTGCCTAGAGAGGGCTAACTGGGCCACCCAGCCTGTGGCTAAGGCAACTTAAAGACCAACCTCCATCCATGAGACGACCAAGAGAGCCAGCCCTCTGCCAACAGCACATAGGAGGAGGACCCTGAGCTGGCAAAGAATCCAACAGGCGGGCCTGGCCTAGCAGAATGGGCACTGGGGCCTAGAGACCCAGGTCCCAGCTTCTGCTCTTACCAAGGTTCTGTGTGATCATTTGTGTGGGTTAAACATCCCCCCAAGCATAAGCATCCCACTCAGAGGGAAACCCCAGGTCCTTCCTACCTTGCAGGAGCACCGTAGGAATATAAAAGCTAAAGGAGCACGGAGATACTCTAGAGAAAAGTGTTATTTAAACATACCTTACCACTGCACCTCACACAAGTTATGCACTTAGTATGAAACAGCTGAGCCTCTGGTGAGCTTGCAGCAAGGGGGACAACTCTTAGACTCTGTGAGCCAGTGAGGCTTATCTTTAATATCTATCACAACCCCCTAGCAGGGTGGCTCTCAAACTTGAGCTGGCATCAGAAGCCCCTAGGGGGCTGGCTGCAAGGCGGTTTGCTGGGTCCCACCCCAGAGTTTCCGATTCAGGAGGTCTGGGGTGGGGCCTAGACTCAGGGATCTGAGTATTTGTATTTCTAACAGATTCCCCACTTAGGCTGCTACTGCTTCTGGTACTTTGAGAAGCTCTGTCCTAGAGAACTCAGGGGAAATGCAGAACCCTGAGCCCTGCCCCAGACACTTGAATCCAGATCTGGACAGGCTCTGGAATTCCCATTTTAGTAACAGACATCTAAGGTGATTCTGAGGCTAGATGCTCTGACTTAGGAGAAGCACTAACTTAGGCGGGACCCTGGAGTTGGAAGAGGTCCCAAGAAGCCTGGGGAAAGCCCCAGAAGAAGGGGTACAATCTAGCCAGATGTGAGAAGCAGTGTCTTCTGGAAGCTGGTAAGATTAAGGCAGGAAATACCTGACTTAATCCTGTGCTCCCACAAAGCACTTCAGAGCCCCAACTACTTCCTCTTCAGTAGGAAAACTCCCATGGTCTTCAGAACCTCATCAGCCCACCTTCTTGACAAGGCTCCGCCCTCAGCCAATTTTTCAAATCTCCCAGCTCTTCCCTCACCCACTAACCCATCAGGAGCCTTCAGGCTATACCTGAGTCCCACATCCTTTCCCCTGCCTGTCACCTGCCCGGCACAATGGAACTTGCAAGCCCATGAGAGAACTTGCCCAGCATCCTAACGCTGGTTAGACAGAGGGGTGATGGGCTGACCGGGGGTGGTGGGGAATAAACAGGGCATGCAACCAGGAACTGAGGTCAGCATGACCTTGGGGCCACTTTTCAGGCTGTCACTGGCCAAAGTGCTTTTGCTTTAACTGTCCGAGAAATGAGCACAGGGCTCTCTCCCAGTCCTCACTCTCCAAGAGGTAAGCTTAAAGCCCACTCAAGAGAGAAGCAGCTTGCCTGGATGAAATATAGGGGTTCTTACACCCTAGTTTCCTAAAATGTCCCCAAAGGACATCTGATTTGTCTGTTCTTCCAAACAACCTTCTTCCTGTGTGTCAGCCGGAGAGCCCACTGCTCCCCAACTCTGAAACAAGAGCTCCCTCTAGTGAGACAGAAAGGGGTTTCCAAGCAGCTGCCTGGAAACTGGGCTTCTCAACCTTCCTCAGCCTAGAGGGGTGGGGGGGCTCCGCCAGTATGGGGACACCACAAACCCCTTCTCAGAACAATGTTTTAAATGCATAAAATAAAAGGCAAAGGGTTACAAAAGAAGCCAATGGTATTAAAAGTTATAAAAATATTTAAACAGAGATTTATAATATTGCACTTGTGTTTCTTTACTAATGCATTTAATAAGATCTAGCAGCAAATCTGACAACTACCGTAATTGCAAAGCCACAATGAACGTAAACAGCCCTGAGCTGCCTGCCACTACTGTAACATGATAGGAAGCCATCTGCGATTGCTCCTGACAACAAAGTGGGTGGCAGGCATGGCTAATGCCTCAGGTGCTTGCCTACATTCATGAGCAGCATTTCTGCTGCAGCTTAGTGAAAAGAAAGACGGTATCCTTTCTAGTGAAGAAAGTCTTTCACCCCTTCTAGTTTTTCTTGTCCAGTGAAAAGACAGACGTTTCTCTAAGTTAATGGATCCCTTTATTCCTCTGTGCAGGCCCCAGGTTAAGAACTCCTACCTAAATGAAACCAACACACCCACCCAACCAAAAACACCCATGGGATGCAGCAGGGGGGCTCCATGTTGGGGGTGTGTGGGGGGTGCACTGCATCACCAGCCCTGTGGGCCCTGATGCTGTGCAGGCGCTCTCACGCACCTGCTCCACAGAAGTCTTCCCCCAAATCCACCCCACCGAGCGTCTGCAAACCCTGCCCGCCATCAACAAATCTTTCTCTACCTGCTGCCTCCCCTGGTCACCTCAGACTGATGAGTCCTGGCTCTCCCCCAGCGATGTTGCTCCTCCCTCCGGCTGCTCTGAGCAGAGGAGGCTCTTGTTTCTCATCCTTCCGTTCTCATGGCAGGCTTTTTGGGGGACAAGGGGGAACTGAAGATTCTCTAGACCCCCATTATTGCTTCTAGATGCTTACCCTTCTATCATTCTTTCAAGCTTCAGCCTCTCTTCCTCGTCACCATCACCTGCTATCCCCAGTCACTATCAGATTCATCCCAGCTCAGTCTCACTTGGCACTCAGCCTTCCTTTTTACACTAGCCTGGCCTTTCCCTGCCAGCATTATGGGTGATTTCAACATCCATGCAGAAGCCAACACCCTAACTCTGTGGTCTCTTGAACCCCGGCAACTCTACAGATTTGTACCTGTATTCCACCCCTCCCACCACAACTGGCTTTGGTCAGCTCTCCCAACTGCCCCACCCACCTCTCTTAGGATCATCTGACCACAGCCTCCCATGGTTTTGGCTTCCACATCCTCATTCCTACTGTGCACATGCCCACAGATCTCCCAGTGACCTCTGATCCTTGATGCCCCTAACCACACCCTGGACTTCCTCCTTGCTCTCCCTTCCATAGCACCTCAGACCCCATGACCGATCACTTGAACCAGCACCCTCAAACCCCTGGTGGGCAGAGCGCACTCTTCATCCCTCTCACCCAACACTTACACCTACCCCCTAACTAGCTTATCCCCAAGGGCTGGCCTGCTAAAGGTAACAACCTAAGAAACTGGCTAGGAGCACATTTTTTTAGATTAGCAGGCAGTCACGGCATATTAACAAGAAGAAACCATACTAAGAACAGTACTTATTATGACTGGTGTGACAATGACAGCCACTGTTTTAAGTGCTTTACGTAACATTAATGCACTGAATGCTCATTACAACCCTTTGAGGAAGTATTATTATTATTCTACAGATGAGGAAACTGAAGCACACAGAAGTTAAGGAACTCAGCCAAGGTCACACAGCTCGTTAAGTAACAGAACCAGGATTTGAAACCAGGTCATCTAGCTTCAGAATAGGCAGCACACGTTTTTTTCATGCACATCTCAGAAGAACCTGCCTCTGTGGGCAGCCAGGCCTGTTCACCTTCCTCTCTACTCCAGCCTCTCAGTTCCTTTGACTGGGTGGGGAATAAGTTGGGGCCTGCTCTACAGATCTGGCCACCACCTGATATTTTCAGGGCATGGAGCAGGAAGCTTACTTAGGTGCTGAGACCAGAACTGCAGGCACCAGCCCAGCCTGCTAGAGGAGCCCTGCCTACACTGGAGGTACTGGGTGCCTGGCTCAGCTAATAGTGAACTAAGAAATAACACTCTGGTTCCCATTCCACTACTGTTCCTTGAGTAACCTGCCCTTGGTTGGAAGCCTGCAAGGGAGAAGTAGGTGGCAGGATTACCAAAACTATCCCAAACCCCAAAAATCCTTCACTTTCTGGATCTTTAAAATCATTGACCCTACTTACAAAGCCCCAGCCTTGGATGGATACCTCCAGCCAACTGTTCTCCTCCTCTGTTCAGGTTGCTGAGTTCTTTTGGAGAAAATGGGGTAAACTGTACAGACCAGTGCCAGAAAAATGCAAGGAAATCTTTTCAGGAAGGCCCCCTCACCTCTGGTCACCAACCTTTTAGAGCTACACTGTCTACTATAGTAACTACTAAAGACATGTGGAGCCTCACAGACTTCACCCTCTTCCTCATTCCCATAACACCTTAATTATGAAACACTATCGATTTAATTATTTATTATTGTCAATTTAAATTAAAAATTTTAAATAATTGTGTATCTTCATCTCCTGAAAAAGATGAGACTACTGCCACCTAGTGGCGAAACAAGGATAAACAAATACAGTTGTGATGCTCAAAGCCCTGAAATATAAGGAACGTGTGCCTTGGGCTGCCTAGAGGAGTCAGACACAGCTCCAGGGAAGAGGTACTACCCCTGAGCTAACTTATAAAGGAGAGCATGGAATTTTCCATGTTCCAGGTAGAGAAGCTGGTGTGTGGGTGAACATGGACAGGAGGGGGTGGGGTGCACAACAGGTGGGACAGTCTGTCTGACTTGTTCACTTAGAAGGTAAATTAATGGTAATTGAAATCAAAGACGCAGGAAATGAAGTCAAAGAGATAGACAAGGGTTAGATTATAAACAATCTTGAATGGCATGTAAGGAAGTTCGGTCTTCATCCTGGACGAAATTTTTAAACAGTGGAGCAAAATCTGATCAGATTTGCTTTTTTTAGAAAGATCATTCTGGAGACTGGATGGGTAATAACTGGTTGGACAGTGGGGGGACAATCGGGGCAGGAAGATGAGAAAGAGAACAAAACCATCCTGGCAATAGAGGCTGAGAGCCTGGAGGAGGACCAGGATAGCAGGGTTGGAGAGAAAGGGCCGAATTTGCAACCATTTTGAGAATTTGGATCTGATCGGTATAGGCACTGAGACAGAGGGATGGATCCAGGAAGCTGCCCAGGTTTTTGGCTGTAGCTCTGGATGGATGGCGGAGACACTAAGGAAACAGAGGAAGAAGCAAAGCAGTTGGAAGAAGAGGTATGAACAGAGGAGTCTGTAGACATGTTTCCTTCCAAGTGTCTGTGCTATTTCTTGAGACTGCAGTTAGACGTACAAGTAGGGAACACCAGGATCTCTGGGGCAGGCAGAAAAAGGAGGCCACGGAGAAACAATCAGAAAAGGAGGTAAGCTGGAGACAAGGGTGTCATGGAGGAACAGGCATCTAAAAGGAGGGATGTCAGCAATGTGAAATCCACTGACAGACGTGCACTCAGTATGCACAAGGTTCTGCAGCTTTAGAACTGAGCAAGGAACATCCTGACCTCAAGAGTCCACAGTCTAGTTGGAAGGCAGCTGTATAATTAATGAGAGGCAGTATTACAGTGGTTAGTAATTTTTTAAATAATTATAGAAAAACACTATACACTTACCATGTGCCAGGCACTGTTTTACATACTTCACAGATGGGAAGATTTGAATCTCCCCAACACCCCAAGGTAGGTACTGTTCCTATCCTCACGCCACAAATGAGAAACTAGATGCAGAGAGGTTAAGTAAGGTACTAGCCCAAGTGGCAAAATCAGGATCCAAATCCACAGTCTGCCTGAATCCAGTGACTACTTGGAGCAACAGCATGGTGTGGTGGTGGTGACACATGTCTGCCTGGTTTCAAATGTCAGTTTCAGCTCTAGTACAGGGGCTTCTAACCACAGGCCCCTTGGGCAGTTTGGGGACTCCTCTCTAAATATAGTTTTTAAGTATATAAAGTACAAAGATATAGGATTATAAAAGAAAACAACAGTATTAAAATACTTTAAGAAATTAACCTGCTTTTCAATTTTGAGCTAATAATAAAGTGCAATTGATTTTTCAAGATACGATGTTCCTGCAGCAGCTGTAATATGAAAAGAAAACATCTTTGATTTACATTAATGACAACATGCCAAGCACTGCTGCTGTCACTGTGGGCTGTTGTCCCAATTCAGAACGGAAGGAAATGCTCTATTTCTTTTGGAGTCAATACAAGTGACGATGTGATTTCTTTCCCTTATCCACGGTCACGGGCCCCGTTAGTCTAGTACTTTTTTGTGAGGATTAAATGAGAAAATGTAAAAAGTATGAAAAGAACCACAAAAGCATGTAAAACACTTATCCAGCGCCTGGTTCATGGGAAGTGCACAATAAACATTAGCTCACAAGGTGTATAATGGAGTATGTGGAATGTGCAATACGGGGATATACAGTCACTCATTCATTCAGCCCTGGAATACCAAAAACAAAAGAAAAATTCCTGTTCTTAGGGAGACAGGCTTGTCAACAACAGATACCTGCACCGCAGTTTTGAGAAGGGCAGCCACAGGTCAGTTACAGAGGGCTGCCTGGAGGAGGTGACTGCTGAAGTGAGTTTTAGAAAATGAATGCTTTTTGAGCCACTGCAGTTCTATGTTCCAGGTTAAACAAGCTGGAAAAGGCACATGTGGCAGAAGTCATAGCATTTTTAAGGGCATGGGGTTATGAAGGTTGCACAGTAAACTCAGGGCACCTGAGGGATTTTGGTATCACTAGAGTGCAGAGTTCAAGAAAGGAGGAGAAAAAAGGGAAGAGGTTGGGGAAGGGGGTGGGGCCGTGACACACTGGGTCTTTTGTGCCCCTGGGAGCATGCTCTGGGAACTACGGGGAGCCACTGGAAGTTTCCACACAGGTAAGTGCTATGATCTTGTTTGGGCTTTCTAAAAGCCAAATAGCTTGGGAAGCTACAAGACAGACTGTTAGGGGGAGCTGGAGAGGCTGGAGGCAGAGAGACCACACAGAGCCAACTGTCACGGCTGAAGTAAGAGACGAGTAAGGCTCAGCCCACAGTAGTGGCCCTGCAGATGGTAGGAAGGGGATGGGCCTGACAGAAGTTGAGAACTTGGAAAGCAGGTGAACACAATGATCTCTCCACACTGCAGCCACCAAGATCTTCTCCATGAGCAGATTTGATCCTGTCGGACTATTTGATTAACAGCATTGGGACAAATGAGAAGCTATCTGGAAATAAAGGTAGATCCTTACTCACACTGGATACCATCCAAAGTAGATGGATGATTAAAAGATTTAAAAAAATGGAACTATTAAGAGAAGAAAATATGGAATATACTTTTTTATAACCTTGGAGGGGGGATGGGCTTTCTAACCATGATTCAAAATTCAGAGGCATGTAATAAACATCCTACATGGCAAAAAATAAATCATAAGCCAAGTTATAAGAAAAATGACAAAACTGGGGATAACAGCTGCAGCTCATTTCATAAAGGGCTAACACCTCACAGTTATTTATAAAGAGCTCCTAGGATTCAATTTTATAAAAACAGACAACAGCATAAGAGAAAAGCGAGCACAAGGGGAACACTTAGTTCAAGGAAGAGCAAATCAAATGCCAACTTAAACGTGTAAAAAGATGCTCACCTTCACTTGAAGTTCAAGAGAGTCAAATTAAAACTGAAATGATGTACTGTTATTTTTACCCATCAGATGGACAAAAATTGAAAAGGTTGGAAATCCTCTTTTGGATCAGCTCAGTGGAAATAGGCACTGTTGCACATTACTAGTGAGCAATTCTTAGGGGGAGTAGGTTCCAGCTTTATTGAGATATAACTGACATATAACATGTTTAGATTTAAGGTATATGACATGTTGATTTGATACAATTACCTACTGCAAAATGATTACCACTGTAGCATTAGCATTTAAATTGGTATGACTTTATGGAGTTGGAAATACCCATCAAAATTATAAACATATACACTCTGATTCAGCAGCTCCACTTAGGGGCACATTTATCCTATAGATATACTTGTACATATGCTTGAAACGTAGGTACAGGGTTGTTCGGTGAAGTGTTATTTAGAATAGAAAAGATTTGAAACAACTTAAATGTTAATCGATAGGAGAGAGAATAAATAAATTACAAGTTAGTGTTAAAGCCTTGTGTTACATCTAACAGCAGGAATCCTGGAGCCATACCACTGGGTTCTAGTCCTGTGTGTGCCACCTACTATGTGTCAGTTTCCTCATCTGTGAGAGGCAGGCGACCGTAACAACTACACAGAGAACTGCGGCAAAGGTCAAATGAGTTACCATGCAGGAAGAGCTTGAAACAATGTCTGGCATGTCACAGTCCTATAAAAAGTGCTGCCCTTCTTACTACACTGCATTTTATCATCCACACAAGGGAACACGTGGTAAAAAAGAATGACAAAGCTTCTGTGGGCTGGGCTTACCCAGAAAGTTTTCTAAGAACTACTGTTGAGCACAACAGATGTGTACTATGTGAACTGGGGCGGAGGGGGATGGGGGGGCAGGTGTCTCAAGAAGGAGGAAAGTAAAACATTTCAAGAGTTTACTTATATATGAAAAAAGAAACTCTGGGAAGATACACAATAACCCAAAGTAGTGGCTACCTATGGAGCTGGAGATGGACAGCATGGATGGGGGGAAGGGGTGATATTTCACAGAAGGGTTTCTTGTTTCATACATTTTGAACTACATAAATGAATTACAGAGGAAAAGGATCAATAGGAAAAGCAACCTGATGGCATGCTCCTTCTTCAAGCTCTCCTTGGCTTTCTTCGGCTCTTAGAGTAAAGGCCACTCCCCAGACTGTGGCTGACGAAGCCCGAATCTGACCCCCAGCCTGCCCCTCAGGCCCAGGGTCACCCACCCTGCCCTCCCCTCAACCCCTGCTCTTCCTCCTGCCACAGAGCTGTCATACATGCTATTTGTCTGGCCTCAGGCTCACCTCCCCTCTTCCTACACTTGCCTAGTAAACTCCTACTCAACCTTCAGATCTCCAATGAAATGTCACTTCCTCAGGGAACTTTCCCCAAAACCTCCAAACTATGTCAGCTTGTTTTATTCTAAGCTCTTATAGCAGCATGTTCCTTTCCTTCAGAGTACTTGCTTCAGTTATAAGCAGGCATACTTGTGTGATGATTTGATTCATATCTGTCTCCCCCCGACTACATTACAAATTCTATGAGGGAAGGGGTGGTGTCTAACTCTGTACCCCACTGGCTACTGCAGAGCCTGGCAGAAAAAAGGCATGTGTAAATATGCTGCTATGGTTTGGATGTTCCCCCAAATTCCTATGGTGAAATCCTAACCTCCCAAAATGATGGTATTAGGAGGTAAGGCCTTTGGGAGATGCTTAGGTCATGAGGGTCCCACCCTCACAAATGGGATTGGTACCTTATAAAAGAGGCTCCAGAGGGTTCCCTCGCCCCTTCCACCATGTGAGGCCCCAGTGAGAAGGGGTCGGCTATGAGCTACGGAGAGGGTCCTCACAAAATGGCAACTGTGCTGGCAACTTGACCTTGGCCTTCCCAGCCTCCGAACTGTTGTTGATGGCATTTTGTTACAATGGTGCAGAAGGACGAAGACAAATATGCCAGGTGAATGGATGAGACAGATGCGGACATAGGGATGATTCCCAGGTTCGCTGGGGTGACCGGGTGGTGTCATCTGTCAAGAACCACAGGAGGAGCAGAAGGGCTGATGGGGAAGAAAATGAGTGCGGCATGGATGGGTTAAATCTGAGGTGTGCTTGGGACCTTCTGGGGCAGATATTGTGTAAAACTGACTCTCCTGAGTCCGGGCCACAGGCAGCAATGTGGTGGCTATCATTATTCAGACTGGTGGGTCACCTGCATGAACATACACGACCATGCCCGGAGCAGTGGAGCGAGAGGTAAGCCCAGAACAGAACTCTGGGGAAATCAACATCTCAGAGGGAAGAGGAAAAAGGACTCCTGAGGGAGACTTGGGAAGGCACAGTCAGTGAGGGAGGAAAGCCGAGAAAGAGGGTGAGTTTGGAAGTTCTGAGCACAGAGAATTCCTAAAAGGACTGATCAACAGTGTCCACATAGCAGAGAGTTCCAGCAGGACCCAACCTGACAGATGGTCATTAGATTTGGTCATACGGACACTGTTAGCAATCTTCAGAAGTGCCATTTCCATGAAGAGGTGGGCGGGGGTAGACAGTCAGTGACAATGTTCTGAGGAATGAAAGCTGATTGAAAAGGCGGGCTCATCAAATGCAAACCAAGTCACCCAAAGTTTTAGCCTGTTCATGAGGTGAGTTCAAGTGGTAGATAGACACAACATTTCATTTTTAATACTTATGTGCCTAAAGTGTATTAAAATATATAAACAGGGCATGAAATCCAGGATTTCACAGGAAGTGTAAAGTTTCTCTTAAAAAAAATGTATCTTAAGAAAAAGAAAAATCAATAGATTTAAGGACATACATTACATACATCATAATATAGTTCCATAGATAAGGTAAAACTTGTCATGCCCAGAGAACTGCAGTTTAGGAAATACTGTTTGGATCATTCTTTTAAGATGCTTGGCTATGAAGGGAAGGTGAAAAAGTTGTGTGGGGTTGAGAGGAAGTTCGTGAGCCTGGGAAGACTTCAGCAGCCCTACTGACTGAAAAGCCTATGGTGAAAGGGCTGAAAATCCAGATAAACAGGTGACTATGTGATGGAATGGAGCTCCAGAGGAGGTGGGAGGGTGGCAGGTAATCACACTGGGATATGCCTAACCAAGTGGACAGCTCCACTTCCTCTAAGATGGGAGGGACGAATGTCAGGATGGGTGTGGGTCAAGCAGCTTTCAGAGTGGAGAGAAGCAATTGAGGGAAATCTCCATTTTCTCAGTCATTTGTTGGGGTGACATCTATGGGATCATGTTTGGGGTGTGGGAAGTTTGAGGAGGATGGTAAAGGTTTAACATATGACTTCTCAGGGCAATGTGTGGAAGGGGTGATCAAAGACAGAAAATAATGGAGCAATGGCGTTGAGAGCACAATTACACTGAGACCATGACATTTTAGTGGCCCAAATCTGAATGACTTGAGAGATTTTCTCCAGTAGGCCAAGGCCAGGCACTGATTCAGGTGGCAGGAACAAGGAGGGAGTGAGGCACTTTCAGGAGCTGGTGAAAGGGAAGTTTCAGGAATTGGTCATAGTGGTATAAGCTGATTGGGAAAAAGGAGGCTGAAAGGAGTGGAGATTTGGGTCAAAGAAAGGGACACAGAGGCTGACGATCTCAGATAGAGGAGTTTTAGAGGAGGGGGAAGGCAAGGTTCAGGCGGCTGAGAGAAGGGGAGACAGAAGTCACCACAACTAAGAAGCCCAAACCTTGAGAAGAAGCAGGGGTGGGATAAGCGGTCCTCACTGCAAGTCTCCAGGCGCCGGCTAGAGTCATGCTGGTAATATTGAGAGCCATGGGCCAAAGGCATCTAAGAATGTATTGGAAGTGACCAAGAGGTTAGGTGGTGGTACAGTGGAAAATGAGAGGTTGAGAGAATGCTAAAAGAGAAAGCATTTTCACATAAGGTGGAATGAAATACTGGGGTGGAGGAGATAGTGGGGAGCTGGCAGCACATGGGACTGGGCGGAAGAGCAGCCCCTATTCAAGGGAGCTGCAGGCAAGAGTTAGGAGGACTTTGTGTTCTACAAAGAGTTGCGTGGGTGGCAGGCTTATAAAAAATATAGTTTCAGAGATCCAAAGGCAAAGAGCTGGGAGGAAAGTGAACAGAAATGAAGAGGCAGGCTGAAGGAAGGAAAGGATTGTGGACAAGAGAGGTCACGGTTACTATTATGGTGCCAAAGTGGGGAGGAATGGGACTGCTGCTAAGTACCACCCAGCCACTCCCTAACCACAGGAAGCAGTAGGGCCTTGCCTTTTCAGGAAAACAGAGGTTCTGGGCACGGGTGGTATTTTAAGGAGAGCCATCTTGCCTTGGGTAAAATTCCTGAGCCAATTATTTATGGAAAATTACAAGACTTCTAGGAAAGAGAAGTCCCAAACCCTCAGCTTTGTTGGTTTATAGGGAATAATCTCCCCACAGCTCACTCCAGATCCATTGCTCCTCTGCAATGCCCAGGTCTAAAACTTAGGACCAAAGGTCAAACAGCCTTAAGCTTTAAATCCTTGTAGTGAACAGTAGGTGGCAGCAAAGAGCCGGAAAGCAAGCCGGGACCACCATGAGCCCAGAAGCAGGGAAGAAGGGAAGGTGAAGTAGGCTTTGGAAATCATACTATCTTCCCACAGTACCCAACTGTCCATCTTCCCCCACAGATGGGGACTCCCTACAGCAGTACTGTGCCTGTCTGGCTCATCTCTGATTCCCTAAGCGCAAATGCTGGGCACAGAGTGTGTGTGCAACAAATACATGTTGAATGAATGGCTGAACATGGGCTGGTGGAGGGGAGACTCCCAGCCTGATGTGTTTAGGAGACAGACATCTGTCTTGTGGGACAATACGGTGTATGGGGAAGAGCACTGGTATGGGAGGAAATCTAGGCTGGACTTTGAATCCTAGCTTTGCTAATGTACAGCTGTGAGCAGGGACCTAATGCTTCTGAGCCTGGATTTTCTCCTCCACAGAAGGATGTTTCACCAGGTTCATTGTGGTAAGAAAATACACAAAACATGCCTAGCACAATTACCTTGCACACAGGAAACACTCGATAAAAGTTGGCACTGAAACTGCAGTGGGGTGTGGGGGGGACTTGATAATATGAGTGGATGTAGTAACCACAATGTTTTTCATGTGAAACCTTCATTAAGAGTGTGTATCAATGATACCTTAATAAAAAAAAAAAGTAGGCACTGGCATTTACTGCGATTATTTTGACTGCTACAGCCTCTTCTCAGGGCCAGACACCAGAGGAGAAAGGAATGAATTACTAACAGTAGGAAATAAATTGAAATTAAGGCTTGGAATCCCTACTTCCTCAGTTTCGTTCCCCCTAATAGCACAGTGAGAACCCAAACAAGGCTGCAGTGCAATCAGCCACTTCTAGAAGGTACAGCCTCCCAGAGTGTGGTGTGGATTTTGGTTTTTTTGTTTTGTTTTGTTTTGTGTGTGTGGTGGTGGGAGCAGGAGGAGGGGGCCAGGGGCCACTTGGTATTTTCTGTATCAGACTAGTCTACCTCAGCAACCCGACAAATCTTATGGGCACTTCAGAACACAAATAGGTTATTATTAATAATAGGTATTATGAACTAATAGGTTCATGCACATTTGGCCAGAACTTGTATCAGATACCTCAGAAATGGGCATAGTGAGCGGTGAGGGTCTGAAGCCTGCCTGGTTCCATTCAGAGTGAGTGTATCTCCAAGATTGGAGTATTACTAGGAAGCTGTTTCCTATGCCCCAAAAGGCACACGTCTCCTGGATATTAGACACTGAGACTTCCCTTAAAGCCCAGAGGAGAAAATAGTGCATTTAGAGCAAGTTAAAACAAAGGGCTCTTTGATAGTGTTGAGACCCCAAGTGGCTGCACAGGGTGAAAACAGCCTCAAGAAACATTTAGACCAGCCTTAAGAAAAGAGATCTTCCTAACTGATAGTAAGCAGGGCAGAGGGGGCAAATCTAGCACCTGGTGGCCGATTCCAAGGAAAGCAGCTGTGTCCTAGTCCCAGCATGCCCTGGGGCTCACTAGGCCTCCAGGCTAGCTCAACCCAGAAGCTCTTAAGATCTGCCAGGATTCCTGCATTAGATAGAGGCAGCGCTACTTTCATACCATCTTCCAGTGGTCTCAAGGGCCCATGTGGCCTCATGTCATTGTTGATGTGACAGAAATGAAACCCTTGTTGCCTGGGGTGAGGTGGGCATGGGGGAGTTGTTCTCCCAAAACAAGGCAGAGAAGGTGGTGGCTAAGACTAGAAGGGGATGTCTTCCAGGCACAGGCCTTTCGGGAAGGCAGGAGGCCCCAGGAGGAGGGCCCTCACAACTAGAAGGGATAGGGACTTCCCCATCCCCTTGGGGGAACAAACATAGTGGAGGGGATGATTTAAGAGTCACTGTGAGATCACAAACAGTACCAGCTTCCGTTCAAGGTTATCTCTACCCCAGGGTGGTGGTATCTCCCCCTCACAGCTGGATGAAGGTTTTCGGTGGTTTACTGTACATGGAGGTTACTGCTCTTTCACCTGCTTCTTCCCTCAATCCCATGATCCTACAATCTCCCAGTTCCTGGGCTTCCTGACTCTTTCAATATCTTCTTCGGTTCTGAGAGGATGGATATAATGAGCACAAGGTCCCGCTTGAGATGGCTAAGGGCTTCCTTCTGTCCATCTACCCCATGTGGCACAGCCGGAGCACAGGGGAGGGACAAGGACAACTGAGTGACAGAGTGTGGAAGGATCCAGGTAAACCTGCTACCACAGACCAAGAGCCCCAGGCCCAGGCCCCAGGACAGTCAGCAACATCTCACCCACTCACAAAGGATGGTTTGAACAAAGCCCCAGACTCTTCGCGCATCCCGCCACACCCATTTTCCCACTGCCTGGTGTCTGGCATGAACGGCACTGCAGAAACCCAGCCAGCAGACAGCTCAAGGTCCTGGCAGGTACCCAAGAGGTTGTGACTTCTCCAAGCAAGAGGGAGTGGTGAGGTGTGGGGGCAGCACAAGGGAATGGTTTGTCAGCCTTACCTCCTTTCCAAAGCAGGTAGATGGGCACCACGTAGAGCATAACATGCTGAATGTAGTAAATTTCCAATTCAAAGGGGAGCTGTAAGGACAGGAGGGAAAGAGGTGTCTCAGAGCAGGAAGTGCTCATGTCAATAGATTCTGAAGTTGAACACTCTTGTTCTTTAGGTCCCCCATCTTAGCAACATGCATCTTACCAGTCCACCTCCCTTCATAATTACAGAAAAAAAACAGAATGAAAGAAATATACTTATGACCTAGGCCAGCATCTTCCCAAGTGTGTTTTGCAGAGCTGGTACTTGAAAAATGTTCCACTAAGAAAGCTGGTTAAGAATGCTAAGAACTGCTGTGCATAATACATCCCTTGGAGAGCCACCATGGAGATTCACCATGTGCATTGGTGGTGTATTAAAGACCTGGGTGGTCTCCACCACTACAAACCTGCTTAAGCTTAATGTTGCTTATCCAGTGTTTCCCAAACTTAGCCTGGGCCATTTTTTTAAATAACACTCCATATTCTGTAGAATATACTTGGAGAAACACAACTTTATGTAACCTCCTGCTCCCAGTGAGAAGGTGATGAACTCCTTAAAAGCTTATTTTTCATTTGACATGAAGCTCATGTGGGATAGGATTTATTATTTCCATTTTCCAGATGAAAAAATGTTGATTGCTAGGTCTGGTATGGGCTAGATCCAAGAATAAAGACTTTCCCCACTGGATATTTGGGGTCAGTCCAGAGTTAGCCCTACTTTTGGGTGAAGCCCAAGCAGCTGGGCCAATTCTGGCATGACTTGCCAAAAAGAAATATCCCCACCCTCCCTCCATCCAACACACCCACTCACTCACTCCTGTTTCCCACATCTCTCAAAATGGAAGCTCTGGATTACCAAAGCAGAGCGCAGTTGCGACCTGGCATGGGGACAGGGCTGTGGAGCTTGGCAGCGGGCAGAGGATGAAAACATATGGATAGCTAACTCGATTCTGGGGGAAAAAGAACCTCAGAAGCTGGTAAGAGGCTGGGCCCCTAGGGCTTATGCGACCCCACCACCCCTCCCCCACCACGGACATATACCCCCGCGAAAGGGAAGCCCAGACAGACAAGGACATCCAGGGGAAGTATCAGCTGCCTGCCTCTCTGTTCTCCACAAGGCAAGAGGAACACCAAGACTGTGTGCTAATGACAGGGGGCAGTTATCAGCTCCCCATGCACAGAAGCCCAAGCTGCCTTTTGCCAAGGACTGAAACCAAGATGGCAGAGCTCCCAGAATGGAAGCTGGGATGACTGCAAAGCCTGGACAGAGATGCTGGCTTTCGCTCTTGAAAATAAAAGCCCACACAGAAGGGAAATTTCCCACAGACCTGAATGATGCTCAAGTATTATTTTATGCTCACAGAGGGAACCATAAAATCCCAGAAAAAGCAATGCGGTTCCAAGTGTCTGTCCAGGACATGCTGAATAGCTGGAAAAGGTCACAGGGTTTCACAATGGGCATCACATGCATGAGGCAGCGTTGGAGGCCTGAGGGACCCATACTGGACGCTCAGCAATCACGTATCACAGTAATACTGTGGTCTGGGGATCACCCTGCCATCTTACACTGGGTACTCCTTCATGCTTTTTCAAATGTTCTCACATCCATGGTTTACTCAATCCTCTCAATCCTCATGAAGTGGGCAGGTGAAGTATCACTATCCCCATTTGACAGATGAGGAAACTGAGGTGCAAAAGGGTTAACTGGCTTGACTGCAGTCACCCAGAAAACAGGCAAGGAGGAAAAGATCCCAGGAAGGCTCAGCACACAGGTTGTAATCTCAATCTTCAGGTACCTAAAAGGTACTTGATCTTGCCCCCAAATGGCCTGGGAACTCAGGCTGCCTCCCCAGCAGGGAACAGAGAAGCAGGCCGAGGACCCACAGCCCAAGGTCCCAGTCATGTCCCTAAGCAGTGCCACAGCCAACCTCTGGTTGCACTGCAGCTGCTTACTACCCTGGACTCATGTGCCTGCAGGCCTCTCCCTCCCTGACAGCCTCCTAGGAAGTAAATGCCCTATCTGCATATCCAGGCAGGTAGGTTAGCACTGCAGCTGCAAGCAAGGTCTCTGGCAGTTGATCCAATGTGTATTTTAGATTTGATTCTGCACTACATAGTCCTATGGCGTTGGACAAGTCACTTAACTTCTCCACTCATTTTGCCACCAGCAAAATGAAAATAATTATGGCATTATAAGACTGTTATAACAGATTCTGGGAGGATTAAAGATGGTGGCGTGAGAGGTGAGACAGAGGTTTCCTCCTAAAACTGCATATAATACGAAAATATAATTACTATGACTAATCCTGAAAGAGCAACAGAAAAGAGAGCTGCACCAAACTACATACACCTGGAGAAAAGAGCAGACCTCACAGAACAGTGTAATGTACCAAAGCTGTGTCCCAGCGGGACCCAAGCCCTTCCCCCACCCCAGATCACAGGGCAGGAGGAAAACAGAGCAGGGAGGGAGTGGAGGCCTGGGACTGCTGAATACTTAACTCTGGAGATCTGCTCTGGGACCACAAACCTACATTTCACGGTGCTTTCATGGGACTCTCATGATTGGAAAGCTAAGACAGGCAGAATTCCTGGAGAGACTGAGATTCCAGCCGCTTGTGGAAAGCACGGATCCATATCCAGCTGCTCTGGGACAAAAGAAGGACAGGCAGTCTGAGAGACTTCCTAACAGTAAAAGGGCTGCTAAAGGGGCAAGGATTGCACAAGGAGAAAGAAGAGGCAGAAAAAATTGTCCAGGTGTACTCTGCCCAGCAGATACGAAACATTCAC
Organism: Manis javanica; assembly: GCF_040802235.1. NCBI lineage: Eukaryota > Metazoa > Chordata > Mammalia > Pholidota > Manidae > Manis > Manis javanica. The sequence continues at coordinate 101,013,988 of NC_133174.1, read as the reverse complement.
GAACTTCAGGTGCTCAAGCCCCCTGACTGGCTACACAGCTCAATGGACCCCCTCTGTGATACGCAGCCTACTGTGCTTTCTCACCTGGCCAGCCCCACCTGGCTCACGAACCGGCAAACCTACCCTGGCATTAAGACAGCCAGAGGGAAGCCCGTCTATAGCACCTATGAACGCAAAGCATAGAAGCTTCTACCTGTGTGTTCAACCCACTGGTTCTGGCAGTGGAGGCAGACATAGCATCCAGGAAGCAGGAAACAGCTCTTTCCTCCTCCCAGGCACCAATACCACTCCCCTGTGACCCCCGACATTGCTTCAGGGGCTGAGCATCTCCAGAGGATAGAGCTTCTGGGCACAAAACGGCGCCATATACAAATATAAAATGCCAAAGAAACCTGGTTTAAAGTAAAATTATGAATATAACACCTGAGAAAGATTCAAATGAAAATGAACGCGTGAATCTTCCTGAAAGGGATTTCAAAATAAAAATTATTAACATGTTAATAGAGGTACAGAAAAATATGCAAAAACTCAGGAATGAATTCCAGTCGGAGATCCAATCATTGAAGAGCACAATGGAGGGCATTAAAAGCAGATTAGATACGGTGGAGGAGATGATAAATGAAAAAGAAATTAGAGAAAAGGAATACAAAGAAGCTGAGGCACAGAGAGAAAAAAAGATCTCTAAGAATGAAAGAATATTGAGAGAACTGTGTGACCAATCTAACAGGAACAATATTCACATTATGGGGATACCAGAAGAAGAAGATGGAGAGAAAGGGATAGAAAGTGTCTTTGGGGAGGTAATTGCTGAAAACTTTCCCAATCTGGGGAAGGAGATAGTCTCTCAGACCATAGAGATGCACAGATCTCCCAACACAAGGGACCCAAGGAAGACAACAACAAGACATATAGTAATTAAAATGGAAAAGATCAAGGATAAGGACAGACTATTAAGAGCAGCCAGAGACAGAAATAAGATCACATACAAAGGAAAGCCCATCAGGCTATCATCAGACTTCTCAGCAGAAACCTTACAGGCCAGAAGGGAGTGGCATGATGTGTTTAATGCAATGAAGCAGAAGGGCCTGGAACCAAGAATACTCTACCCAGCAAGGTTATCATTTAAATTTGAAGGAGCGATTAAACAATTTTCAGATAAGCAAAAGCTGAGGGAATTTATGTTGCACAAACAATTTCTACAGTCTATTTTGGAGGGACTGCTATAGATGGAAGTGTTCCTGAGGTTTAATAGCTGTCACCAGAGGTAATAAAACCACACTAAAGAAAGTAGAACAGCTAATTACTAAGCAAATGCAAAATTAAATTAACTATCCCCAAAGTCATCAAGGGATATACAAAAAGTACAGAATATGATACCTAATATATAAAGAATGGAGGAATCTAACAGGTTAGATTGTGTGACCAATCTAACAGGAACAATATTCACATTATGGGGATACCAGAAGAAGAAGATAGAGAGAAAGGGATAGAAAGTGTCTTTGGGGAGGTAATTGCTGAAAAGAAAAAGGAGAAGAAAAGAACCTTTAGATTGTGTTTGTAATAGCATATTAAGTGAGCTAAGTTAGACTCTTAGATAGTAAGAAAGTTCACCTTAAACTTTTGGTAACCATGAATCTAAAGCTTGCAATGGCAATAAGTACATACCAATTGATAATCACCCTAAATGTAAATGGACTGAACACACCAAACAAAAGACACAGAGTCACTGAATGAATAGAAAAACAAGACCCATCTGTAGGCTGCCTACAAGAGACTCACTTTAAACCCAAAGACATACATAGACTAAAAGTGAAGGGATGTAAAAAGATATTTCATGCAACTAATAGGGAGAAAAAAGCAGGAGTTGAAATGAAGTACTTGTATCACACAAAACAGACTTCAAAACAAAGAAAGTCACAAGAAACAAAGAAAGACATTACATAGTGATTAAGGGGTGAATCCAACAAGAAGATATAACCATTATAAAAATCTATGCACCCAACACAGTAGCACCTACATATGTGAAACAAATACTAACAGAATTAAAAGGGGATATAGAATGCAATGCATTCATTTGAGGAGACTTCAACACTCCACTCACTCCAAAAGACAGATCAACCAGACAGAAAATAAGTAAGGACACAGAGGCACTGAACAACACATTAAAACAGATGGACCTAACAGACATCTTCAGAATTCTACACCCAAAAGCAGCAGAATACACATTCTTCTCAAGTGCACATGGAACATTTTCAAGAACAGATCATATACTAGGCCCCAAAGAGAGCCTCAGTAAATTCAAAAAGATTGAAATTGTACCAACCACTTTCTCAGACCACAAAGGTATGAAACTATAAATAAAATACGCAAAGAGAATGAAAAACCCCACAAAAACATGGAGGCTTCACAACATGCTCCTAAACAACAACTGGATCAATGACCACATAAAACCAGAGATCAAACAATATGTGGAGACAAATGACAACAATAATTCAACACCGAAAAACCTGCGGGACACAGTGAAGGCCATGCTAAGAGGAAAGTATATTGCAATACAGGCCTACCTCAGGAAAGAACAATCCCATATGAACACTCTAAACTCACAATTAACAGAACTAGAAAAAGAAGAACAAATGAGGCCCAAAGTCAGTAGAGGGAGGGACATAATGAAGATTAGAGTATAAATAAATAAAATAGAGAAGAATAAAACAACAGAAAGAATCAATGAAAGCAACAGCTGGTTCTACGAGAAAATAAACAAAATAGATAAACCCCTAGCCAGACTTATCAAGAAAAAAAGAGAGCCTACACACTTAAACAGAAACAGAAATGAGAAAGAAAAAATTACTACAGACACTACAGAAATACAAAGAATTATGAGAGAATATTATGAAAAATTATATGCCAACAAACTGGATAACCTAGAAGAAATGGACAACTTTCTAGAAAAATACAACCTTCCAAGGCTGACCCAGAAAGAAACAGAAAATCTGAACAGACCAATTACCAGCACAGAAATTGAATTCTAATCAAAAAACAACCTAAGAACAAAACCCCTGGGCCAAATGGCTTCACAGCTGAATTTTATCAAACATTTAGTGAAGACCTAATACCCATTCTCCTTAAAGTTTTCCAATGACTAGAAGAAGAGGGAACACTTCCAAACTCATTCTATGAGGCCAGCATCACTCTAATACCAAAACCAGGCATAGACACCACAGAAAAAGAAAATTACAGACCAATATCCCTGATGAACATAGATGCAAAAATACTCAACAAAACATTAGCAAACCAGATTCAAAAATACATCAAAAAGATCATTCATCATGATCAAGTAGGATTTATTCCAGGGATGCAAGTATGGTACAATATTCGAAAATCCATCAACATCATCCATCACATCAACAAAAAGAAGGACAAAAACCACACGTCATCTCCAGAGATGCTGAAAAAGCATTTAACAAAATTCAACATCCATTCATGGTAACAACTCTCTACAAAATGGGTATAGAGGGCAAGTACCTCAACATAATAAAGGCCATATATGACAAACCCACAGCCAACATCATACTTAACAGCAAGAAGCTGAAAGCTTTTCCTTTAAGATCGGGAACAAGACAAGGATGCCCACTCTCCCCACTTTTATTCAACATAGTACTGGAGATCCTAGCCATGGCAATAAGACAAAACAAAGAAATACAAGGAATCCAGATTGGTAAAGAAGAAGTCAAACTGTCACTATTTGCAGATGACATGATATTGTACATAAAAAACCCTAAAGACTCCACTCCAAAACTACTAGAACTCATATCTGAATTCAGCAAAGTTGGAGGATACAAAATTAATACACAGAAATCTGTGGCATTCCTATACACTAACAATGAACTAGCCGAGAGAGAAATCAGGAAAAAATTCCATTCACAATTGCATCAAAAAGAATAAAATACCTAGGAATAAACCAAACCAAGGAAGTGAAAGACCTGTACTCTGAAAACTACAGGATACTCATGAGAGAAATTAAAGATACCAATAAATGGGAACACATCCCATGCTCATGGATAGGAAGAATTAATATTGTCAAATGGCCGTCCTGCCTAAAGCAATATACAGATTCAGTGCAATTACTATCAAAATACCAACAGCATTCTTCAATGAACTAGAGAAAATAGTTCTAAAATTCATATGGAAACACAAAAGACCCCGAATAGCCAAAGCAATCCTGAGAGGGAAGAATGAAGCTGGGGGGGATTATGCTCCCCAAGTTCAAGCTCTACTACAAAGCCACTGTAATCAAGATAATTTGGTACTGGCACAAGAACAGACCCATAGAACAATGGAACAGAACAGAGAGCCCAGATAGAAAACCCAACCATATATGGTCAATTAATATATGATAAAGGGGCCATGGACATACAATGGGGAAATGACAGTCTCTTCAACAACTGGTGTTGGCAAAATTGGACAGGTACATGCAAGAGAATGAAACTGGATTATTGTTTAACCCCATACACAAAAGTAAACTCGCAATGGATCAAAGACCTGAATGTAAGTCATGAAACCATAAAACTCTTAGAAAAAAACATAGGCAAAAATCTCCTGAATATTAGCATAAGCAACTTCTTCCTGAATGCATCTCCTCAAGCAAGGGACACAAAAGCAAAAATGAACTCATGGGACTACATCAAACTAAAAAGTTTCTGTACAGCAAAGGGCACCATCAAGACAACAAAAAGGCATCCTACAGTATGGGAGAATATATTTGTAAATGGCATATCTGACAAGGGGTTAACATTCAAAATATATAAGGAACTCACATGCCTGAACACCCAAAAATCAAATAACCTGATTAAAAAATGGGCAGAGGATATGAAGAGACAATTCTCTAAAGAAGAAATTCAGATGGCCAACAGACACATGAAAAGATGCTCCACATCACTAATCATCAGGGAAATGCAAATGAAAACCACAATGAGATATCACCTCACACCAGTTAGGATGGCCAACATTGAAAAGACTAAGAACAACAAATGCTGGTGGGGATGCAGAGAAAAGGGAACCCTCCTACACTGCTGGTGGGAATGTAAACTAGTTCAACCATTGTGGAGAGAAATATGGAGGTTCCTCAAAAAATCTAAAAATAGAAATACCATTTGACCCAGGAATTCCAGTCTTTGGAATTTACCCAAAGTACACAACTTCTCAGACTCAAGAATGACACATGCACCCCTATGTTTATTGCAGCACTATTTTCAATAGCCAAGATATGTAAACAACCTAAGTGTCCATCAGTAGATGAGTGGATAAAGAAGAGGTGGTACATATACACAATGGAATGCTATTCAGCCATAAGAAACAAATCCTACCATTTGCAACAAAATGGATGGAGCTGGAGGACATTATGCTCAGTGAAATCAGCCAGGTGGAGAAAGACAAATGCCAAATGATTTCCCTCATTTGTGGAGTGTAACAATGAGGCAAAACTGAAGGAACAAAACAGCAACAGACTCAGAGACTCCAAGAATGAACTAGTGGTTACCAAAGGGGAGGGGTGGGGAAGGGTGGGTGGGAAGGGAGGGAGAAGGGGATTGAGGGGTATTATGTTTAGTACAGATGGCATGGGGGATCACGGGGAAGACAGTGTAGCACAGAGAAGGCAAACAGTGCATCTGTGGCATCTTACTACACTGATGGATGGTGACTGCACTGGGGTATGGGTCAGGACTTGATAATATGGGAGAATGTAGTAGCCGCATTGTTTTTTCATGTGAAACCTTCATAAGAGTGTATATCAATAACACCTTAATAAAAAAAATTTTTTAAAGGTTGTTATAACAAGTGTTTTTAATTCTTTAATGTAACAAACATTATTATGTACCAGGAACTATTAAGCACATTGTCAACTCTTAACTCACCTAATGCTTGTAGCTATACTGTTTCCATTATCTCCATTTTAGATATGAGACACTGAGGCACAGATGCTTGCTAACGTTCCCAAAGGCACACGACTCATTTGGTGACAGAGCCAGGATGCCAACCCAGGCAGTCTGTCTCTAGAGTTTATCTTCTTGGCTGGTACACTTTGCAAACCCCTGCTCCCTCCCTCCCCCTAAAAAAGCCTGACACCCTGCTTTTCATCAGCGGGAGAGGTAAAGGTAGCCCAGGAACAGCAGCACAATTAGCACTTGTCCTCACTGTCCCTCCACCTGGGACCAGGCCCAGTTCCTCCCTGTACAAGATCTCCGCCTCCACAGCCTGCTCTGCCCCACCGCCACCCAGGCCCCACACCACACAGTGGCCAAGCAGTACAGGCCTCCCAGCTCCTGAGGCTCTGTAGGCACCTTGGTCACACCCCTAGGGTGGCAAGAGACAGCCCCCACCAGCACACTGCTTCCTCTGAGGGGATTCCAAGAATTCCCTATGGCGAAGACGATGGAGTGTATTAAACTAGGAGCTGGCACCACTGCCAGCCAGAGCTGGGGAGGAGGAAGCACACAGGCAGAGGAGGAAGTATAGGGAAACAGGGAGAGGAAGGAGGAAGGAGAGATATGGAAGGGGGGCAACATAAAGAAAAACACACAAGTGGGGGAAGAAGGGAGCTGAATGACAACAAGAGCTTACTACCCTTGTCATCTAACAAATAATATTTATTAAGTACTTATGTACCATGCACACCTTTACATGCATTTTCTCCTTTAATTATTTTTTGCAAGTTTCCTGTGAATCCAGGTCTTTGATCTACCCCCTTTGACAGATCAGGAAACTGAGGCACAGAGCCATTACATAACATCCAAAGGAACAGCAGAAAGGCAGAGATGGGGGGGGGGGGGGGAAGGACATTCAGTGTCAGAGAAAAAGGGCAGTTTTTCTTTACTGAGCACTGAATCTGTGCTGAGTCCCAGGAACTTTCTCACAGTCTCCCTGACCCCCTTCCCCAGTTTACAAACACTCTGTGAAATGTTGTATTTCCCCCAGAAGAAGTTCCACTTGGCTAATTCATTTCTACCTTACAGAGCTCACATCTGGAAATCTACTCTAATGTACATATCCGGGTTCCTTTTCGGCTGCAGCGTTCCCGAGGCTTTAGTCAAAACGTTCTACATCACTGCAATGGAAAGTGAAAAGCAATAAAAATGTTCAAGCTACACAAGTCATTAGCTTCCTTCTCATTAGCAAGTCACCACCTTTTTTAGAATCAAAAGAGCAGAGTGGTAAAGCTCTCCACTGGAGTCAGACTCCTGGCAACATTAGGTGTGTGGACTCTGCCCATGTCAAAGCCCCGGCCTCCTGCCTCCCAGTGCACCACCCTGAGAGCCATCCAGCACCCTCTGCCAGAGGCCACCAGCCCCATCGTGTCGACATCCCTGGTTACTTCAGTCACCCTAAGAAGCCTATAACGCCCAGGTCATACCCAACCCCTGAATCCTAATCTCCCCTAATCTGACCTCATCGCCCACCCCTCCCCAGTTCTTGAAACTCTTCCACTCTAATGTCCTGGAAGCCATTATCATTAGCCAAGTTCCCTACATTTATTCTCTTCTCTGAGCAGTCCCTTCACATTCTTGCTTTACTGAAATCCTGTTTCCCCCCAGCCACCCCGGTTTTTCCTACAGCCCTCTCAAGTGGTGGGTGGTTTTCCTCCTGTGTCACCTTGTACCCCTGGGACAAGAGGAGTCCTGTCTGCTCCTCACTGCTACTTCTAAATTGCTGTCTCTTCCAGACCATTCTCTCTGCCCCCTTCCTAACCACTCCCTCAATGTGAATCTCGATAGGACTCGATCACCCACTACCCTTCCTGCTGCAATCACCTAGAGATCCTCTCCAAGTGTACTCCCCTTCGGTCCTTGAAGACTTTACCCCCTGTCTCCTTGTCACTTCTTCTCAACACCCCTTTGTCAACATTCCTGTGTTTTCATTATTTATCAATAGCCTTTCATGCACCCCACTCTCCACCCACCACCTCAACCTACCCAACTCCCTGCGCCCCCACTGCCTCATAGCTCAATTCTAACAATCTCCCCACTTCACTGGCACCTACCATCTACTGACCCTACCTCCTTTTTGATGCTCCTCACCAACCTCATGTCCCCACTTCTATACTTACCCACCAATCCCTTCTATACACTCTCAAACCTCCACTCTCTCCCTTTTTCCTACTTGCCTTGCCAAACCATGTTCCTGGTTAAATCCAACTCTCTACCTCTATATCCCACTACCCATGAGAGTAAGCATGAGGCTGGAGAAAAATATAAAGCTATGCTGTTAACCCCTTAAAGTACATGACTGCAAATTTTGAGTGGGCCCTTAATGCCACCCCATAATCCAACTACATTCCCAAGTCCACTCACTTTCCTCTCTCCTAGACAACTATTTCCTAACTTCTCCCATTTTCCTCCAGCCTTCCTCCATCCTTCCCCTCAGCTGGTGATATGGCTTCCTATTTCATTTGGGAGGAAAAGGAGCAATTGAGGGAATATAGTCAGTAATATCATTGCATGGTGACAGATGGTAACTACGCTTACCATAGTGAGCATTTAGTAATGTGTTATCACTGTCAAATCACTATGTTGTACACCTGAAAGTAATATAATATTGTACATAAACTACACTTCAATAAAAAACAAACAAAGAAATACAGAGCAATTGGAAGGGACATCCACAGGCTCCCTCCTCCATCCCTCCCCGCACCCTTCCCCACAGCTGGTTTTTCTTCGGCTTCTCTTTGGGAACCCCGCCTCCTGCCCCTGGACTGCTGGCTAAGGCTGATCCCCACACTGGTGCACTAGATCCTACAGCTTCTCATAAAATGAAGGATGTCACACCAGCAGTTGTCTCTTTTTCCACTATATCATTCCTACTGAAAAACAAACAAGTTATAATCGCTTTCCTTGAAGAGACGGTAATTCTTGCCCCCACCACCCCCTCCAGCTATCATTCCCATTATCTCTGCTTCCTTTATAGCAAAAGGCCTTAAAAGATTTGTCTCTCCTCATTGCCATCATTTCTTCTCCTCTGAATTATCCTTCCATCCACTCCAATCAAATTTTCATACCTGCCACTCCCTCTAAATTGTTTTTATTAAGGTTACAAGTGACCTCCATATTCCTAATTCCAATGGGCAATATGGATGAAGCCAGCCCATATGGCATATTTGAATGAATTTTAAATAGCTCCCCCTTCTTCATCCCTATGCCAGGATGTCAGGGAGATTTTTGACAAAATCACCCCCTTGTACAGTTAATAACCTGGACAACTACATATGCTGGTCCTGGTCAATTCTGGGGCCTCATCTTGCTTGACCCATCAGCAGCATTTTATGCAGTTGATCATCCCGTCATCCTTAAAACACTTTCTGCACTGGGCATCTAGGATACTGCTCTGCTCTTTTCCTACCTTAACAACTCCCATTCTCAAATTCCTTTACAGGATCTTCCTTTTATGTCCCTCACCTCAAAATATTGTAGGGGACCAGATTCAAGTCCCTGAGATAATCCTATCCAGGATTCAGGTTTCTGGCTCTAAATACCATCTATAGTCTGATGACTCCCAAATGAGTATCTCCAGCCTAGACAAACTCAGGCTGCTAAGACTGAAATTCTAGGTCCACCATTTAGTTGCTATGCACCTTTGGGCAAATACCTGGCTTGTCTGTAAAATGGAAATGATAGCAGTACCTATCTCATCAAGTTGTGGTAAAACTAGGTAAACTAATACGTGTACAGTCCTTGGCCCAGAGCTGGCATATAATATGCACTCAATAAATGTTAACTTTATTATCATCCCTCTCTTCAACAGCAATCCAGCAAGTGATAAAGCCAGGATTTCAATTCCAGCCAACAAGCCTTCATGCCAGGTCTCAGGATCAAAAGCTGGAGTTCTTTTCATCTCGTCATTCTGCATTAGCCAGGGCCTCCAGCAAGACACAGTAGTACCTGGTCCTGCCCCACAGACCTTAAGCCATATATCACTGTACTTAGCAGATGACTACCAGAGTAACTTTAGCTTCCCAACACAATCCATCCTTTGGGCCCATGTCTAAGTAAAGGCTTCTCCCTGAAGACTTCCTTACTTTTCAAATGAATGTCAACACTGCTCTCCTCTTCTGATCCACCAACAGTTCTATTGCTTCCATCCAATCAATTTAAAAAGTTATTGAGACATTACTGGGTGGCAGGTAACGTGCCTGGCTCTGGGTATATGGTGATGATGAAAACACAGTCCCTGCCCTATAAGAGTTCACAGTCCAGTGGAGGAGGCTAACAGGCAAAGGGACAAAGTCAGTGTAGCAAATGATCATGGAAAGATCTGCGGACTAAGCACTGGATTTGGTTTGGCATTTCTTTGAAAGTGAGGAGAGTCCCGTATGATGCACAGTTATACAGACCTGATGCTGGAGGCTGTGAGCAGGGGGTGTTCACGGAGACAGGGAGACCAGTTAGGGACTGGCAATAGCAATGCCCAAATCAGGCTAAAGGCAGAGGCAGTGAGAGAACAGAGGATGGCAAGACTTGAGAGAAGGTAAAATGGGAAGTATGTAGGAGTAAGAGGAGGAAAGAAGTCAAAGCTGACCCCCAGACTGGTGGGATATTGGGGTAACTCCCTAAGTTGGGGCCCACAGTCAAGGAAGCAGATTGGAGGAGATGGGATACAAGAAAAGAAGCTGGGACCATACAGAGCTTGTGAGGCCAATGTGATAGCCTGACAGAGAAACTCCTCCATCAGTGGTAATGAGTCTGGATCTCAAGGGAGGCCAGAGAGGATGAAAAGAATTGAAAGGCAAATGGTATATTGTATAAATTGTACATTATAAATAATATAGGGGCTCTCTTGTCCCCTGCTGGCGTGAGCCGGGAGCTCTGTCCTCTCACTTTATCTTTAAATAGAAGCCTCTCCCTGGCTTTCCTTCCTACCTTGAGTGTTTGCAAAGTTGATTCTTCAACTCTGCAAAGAAACCCAGGATCATTTTGGGGGGTTTGTCTGGGATCACTTCAGAGGCAAGCTTGCCTTTTTCTTTCACTCTCCATCCTTTCACAAGGAAGCCGCCTATGACACACAAAATTGGGCGCTCATCAGCCAGATTTCTTAGAGTGGAACTAGCCCAGCTGCCGATCTCAAGTCTCAAGCGACAGATTCCCCTGAGTCTCCCTCTGTGGATCCCCCGTCTCCCTTGGGAGCCAGAAAAGTCAGTTGAGTGGAGGCCAGGATTCCCTTTCAGAGGCATCTCCTTGGATGCGAGGGACTGAGGAAAGCTGTGGGCAACTGCGAGAGTCTAGGCTGAGGCTGTACTTCAGCGGCTTCTCAAAGGTCCGTGTGTCTGGAATCAGGCCCCGAAAGCCCGACTGGGTATCCATGAGGAGTGTCTCTCTCTGTCTCTCTGACTTCCAGCCTGCTTCTTCAGGACGCCCTGGCCTCTGAGTGAGGTAGGGATACCCCTTACTTCCTTTACATGCTCTCTGTGTGCCTCTAACTTCATCAATTTCATGGAACCCAATGCTCACCACCGCAAGGTAGTAGACCTACACTTCACTCGTATTTCTGACTAAATGCTGTACTTTTTACCTCATAAAAATGTCTGGGCGCCCGTTAGCTAGTTAAAGGCCAATTAGCGTTGGCTACCAGTCTTAAGTCTCAGGTGAAAGGTTTCCCGGTGTCTGCCACTCCTAGATCCCCCGCCTCTGGACTGTTATGTCAAGGAGTGGCTGAGCCAACTTCCTACTTTCCTATCCTAATCTGTGGACTCCGAGGGCAGACCAGACTAGTAGGCAGTGGTCCTTGCAATCTCAGCTCTGGCTGATTGAACCAATGGTACTGAGAAAACCTCCAGCTAGGCTGCTGCCTATGCAAGAGTAGCAGATGACCCCCAACCTCTCGTCTCAAAGACCAGATTTCTTATAGTGGGTGACTAGCAGGATAATTCCCAGGCCATGGCAGAAACTGGTGTTTAAGAGTATAGACACCCCACCTCCATAACTGTCCATGGCAGCCTCTGTCTGAATTCTATCTCTAGCCTTGGAAAAGTTCCCCTGCTCCTCATTCGAAGCAGTCCTCTTGGGACTGTGCCACTTTCTCCTGTGTAGTATGAATGAGGTTTGTGAAGCAGACCCCATAGTCAGGCACTTTATCTGGCTTCAGTACCTTATGTAGGCTATACATTTGATCTTCCTAGACCAGACAGGCATGGGACTTGAGACAGCTCCCCTCTTCCTAACTTTTCTGTTCCCACTGAGCTGGCTTGAGGCCAAGCTGAAACCCAAGCCCAACATGTAAATGGCCCCAGCCCATTTAAACTCTAGCCATGGCTCTATCCCACTGACCTCTCTTCCTTGGAGGCAGTCATCCTGGGGCTAGGCATTTCCTTACCTGCAGCCCCCATACAAGTGGAACACGCTTGTTCCCAACCACTGTTCTGGCAGCGAGAAGTCACACAGTCCCTGCACTTATCAGACAAGCAGGGGCCTCTCAAGGAATGATCCCGAGTGGACTATACTAAAGCCCATGCAGAAGAAACTAGGGTCTGGATCAGGACTCCCAGAAGGGCTAAAGTAAGAGCACACTGGTGAGGTCCCCACTAGATCCAGGGCTCTGAAGCAACTCTTGCTTAGTGGTGAGACAGGGACCATGGGTTAAGGCAGAGTAGGGTGAGGGCCTCCGGAAAAAAACAAAGCAATATAATTATAGTCAAAACAATGTAACAATGTGCAAAGAAGTCTCTATTGATACTCTGTGTTAAGTATTATGCAAATTCAGAGTCACATTAATTCTCTAGAGTCCTTCTTCAGTGAGATCAGTTAAAAGCTCAAAACGCCAGGAGTAACTTGGCTTGGAATGTTTGAACATTCCCCAGATAAAGGAAAGTATCTCAGCATAGCCCATGTTTTTATTGTGTTAATCATGCCATTGTAAGACTCACTTTAGCATTGCTAAAAGGCCCAGACCTATATGCTGTTTTTCCTCCTTCAGACCTAATCAAGTAATTTGCAACCTGGGCAATTAATTTGGCAAGCAAGCCCGGCCATAGTAAACAACATAGTAAAAGCAGAAGGATTCCATCTTAAAGATAAGATTGCCTTTTAAAACCCAGGAAGTTAGTAAGTATGGTTCTTAACAAACTCTTTAGCAGACAATAACTCAGCCCACCTTAAGGGCAGGGCAGGCAGTCTTGACTGATATGCTCCCAGACCAAGAAGCTGCTGTTCTGGGAAAGAATCTGCAGTAAATTTCTTATGATAATTTTGCAGAATTACCTAGAGGACTGATGAGAAAAGAAACTTAACATCTCATCAAGGATGAACATTCTAGGACCGCTTAACAAGTCTACACCCCTAGCCCTTTATCACATCCCTGAAAATCCTCAAAGGCCCATGAAACCCCTGGACAATGCACAGCCATTGGCTCTCTTGTCTCTTGTCCCCTCCTTGCATGAGCCAGGAGCTCTGTCTTCTCACTTTATCTCTAAATAAAAGCCTCTGCCTTGCTCTCCTAAAAAAATAAAATATACAAGTACACATTGTAAAATAAAAACACAGAAAAGTAAAACAATGATATTCTAATAAAGGATGAAATTCTAAAATGTGTAGAATTGCCAATATTTTCTTTCAGCAGCCCATAACTTCCCATGTGCCTCACTTTGCAAACCCCTGGTCCACAGTGCTCTTTCAAAAAGAGTGAATGGAGGAAAGAGATGGAAGTCAGTCCTCAGGGGCAGTATCAATGGAGAAAAGTAACTGTAAAGAATGAGAGAGACTTGAACATATTTACAGACTGCGGGCAGGAACCAGTGGAGAGAGAGAGGCTGAAAAAGCAAGAGGGGCAGGAGGCACTGGATGGGACCCACAGCAGAGAAGGCTGAGCCTGGGCTCCAGAAGATAAGGAGGGAAAGACAAGCGGAAGTGAGAACAACTGTAGGAGGAAGGGGAGTGTTATAAGTCAAGGGAGCTCAAGCCACATGGCTGGACATCAGGCATCACCAAGATTCCAAGACTGAGGAAGAGTAGCAAAGAAAGGGTAAGTGGTTACACAGAGATGCCCCTGATCTCAGCTCAGCCCCAGACTGCAGCCTCTCAACAGAAATCAGAGAATTGGAGAAGTAATTGCTGTGGTCTCAAGGTTTGTGTCACCCCCAAATTCATGCCCAATGTGATAGTATTAGGAGGTAGGCCCTTTGGGAGGTGATTAAGTCTTAAGGGCAGAGCTCTCATGAATGGGATCAGTGCCCTTTTAAGGCCCAGAAAGCTCCCTAGCCCAGTCTGCTCTGTGAAGCATAAGAAGTATGCAACCCAGAAAAGGGCCCTCACTCAACCACATGTGTACTCTGGTCTGGTCTCAGAATTCCAGCCTCCAGAATGGTAAGAAATAGATTTATGTTGTTTATAAGCCACATAGTCTATTGAGATTTTGTCACAGCAGCCTGAATGAATTAGAATAATCCCTTAAAGGGGAAAGGATACCCACTCTAACCTCTGCCTTTGATGTTATTGCCAACTAAGTTTGGCTCTGGAACACTTTATCTTCATTAACTGACCATAGACTTTCACTCTGGCTTACTGGTGCCACAAACTCCTTGGAACTAAATACCACTTGTGAGAGGAGCCAGAAACGGAAGGCCCACAACCTAAAATAAACCACAATATGCTCACAGAACAGAATACTATGCTGCCATTAACAACAACAGGGTGCCATGTGGAAGCACTCCAACACATCCAGAACGTGGACATTCTGTGAAAGAACTGATCCAGAATCATCAAAATGTCAATGTCATGAATGAAGAAGGTGAGGAACTCTTCCTAGATTTTTAAAAATGAATAAAAAGAAACTGAAGAGCTAGAACAATCCAAAGCAATCTTGAAACTTGACTGACCCTGATCAAAAAAAAAAAAAGTAAAAAGTCATTCTTGGAACAAGAATTTGAATTGAGGAAATCTGAATATAAACTGATTATTAGGTAAAGTAAATAGTATTACAGAACTACTGATAATTTTCTTGAGGGTGATCATGGTATTGTAGTTGTATAAGAGAATGCCCTTATTCCTAGGAGCCCCAGGCTGAAGTATTTATAAATGAAATGTCAAGGTGTCTGCAACATTTTTTAAATGACTCAACAAACTAACCCAAAAAGAGAAAGCGAATATGGAGAAACGTTAATTGTTCAATCTACCTGGGAGGTATATAGTCATTCACTATACTACTATTTCAACTCTGCAGTATGTTTGAAAATTTTTGTATTAAAAAGCTGGTTAATTTTTTTAATTTAAATAAATTTAAGTGAAGTAAATCTGTATGAACTAATATGGCAAACTCCTACAATACATTAACTGGAAGAAAAACAAAAAAGTGCACTCATTCCGGAGAACAGTTCGTCACTATCAAATCTTTTAAGTACCCATACACTTTGACTTACTAACTACACTTCTAGGAGTTTATACTAAGAGATATTTGCATACACATTCAAAGCTGTATGTATAAAGATGTTTACTGCAACATGATTTGTAGTAACAAAAAGTATTATTAACAAAAAAGCATACTGAATGTCCATTAATAGGAGAATCATCAAAAAATACCCTACAACTATTTACAAAAAGGGAGGTACAACCATTTGTAGGTTAAACTGAGCAAATCTATACTGTATACAGCACAATCGTTCTTAAAAAAAGATAAGGGACAAATTAGCATTTGTACTTTTAGATATGTGTAAGTGCAGAGAAAAAGGACTAGGATGATATTTACCACACTGGGCAAGGGAACAGGATTGGGGAAGAGGCTGGGAGCGAGAAGGGGAGACCTTAACGTTGGATTCTACATAGTTGCATGGTTGGATTTTTCACAATAAATGAATGTACAGTCGTCTTCCCTGATCCATGGGGCATACCTTCCAGAATCCCCAGTGGACACCTGAAACCATGGTAATACCTAAGCTTATGTATACTGTTTCTTCCTGAACATATATACCTGTGACAAAGTTCAATTTATGAATTAGGCAGAGTAAGAGACTAACCAACAGTAACTGAACAACAAAACAGAACAATTATAAGGCACTGTAATAAAAGGTATGTGAATGTGGTCTCCCTCTGTGTCAAAATATCTTATTGTACTGCATTCATACTCCTCTCCTTGTGATGATGTGAGATGATACATAAAATGCCTACATGATGACATGAAGTGAGATCAATGATGTTGTGACCTAGTGTTAGGCTACAACAGACCTTCTGATGACAGTCGGAAAGAAGATCATCTGCTTCCAGGCCATGGGTGACTGTGGATAATGGAGGGTAACTCAAACTGTGGATGAGGGGGGACAGCTGTATTCATGTACTAATTATGTGCTTAGAAGTTTTTAAAATTGAAAAAGCAGAGATCAAAAGAGGAATATACCAAATTTTTAGCAGCAATCTCCTCTGGAGAGTGGAAGAGGAGACCTTTCACATTAGTTTCCCTATCTCTATATTGCAGGAATCCTTAACCAAGAGGATGTCATTGAGCTATTATGGATGATTACTGTGACTTTTTCCCCTCTCTCAAAGTTTCTGAGCAAATAAAGAAAATAACATGTAAAGGTGGGAGAGAAGGGTTATCTACAGACCCCAATTCCTTTGCTCCCACTGTATCTTCCCTTCTGACCCCACCCCTGCTCCAGTGAAGCCAGATGCCCATGGCCTAGAAGGGACATGTGACTCCATCTTATCCTCATGGTCTGATGTGGAGAGAGGGAGTGGCAAGTGATGGGCTGGGGAAGACTGGTCCTTCCTCTTGGTGTCCAAACCCTATCAGGGCAATTCCTGACTTCCTCCTTGGTGCTCAGGGCCTTTGAGAAAACAGGAGAATAGAGTTATGTCTGTCAGGTAGCTGCTCCCAGCCAGCTCCCTGGCATCAGAAGAAAATATTTTCAGTGCATGCAAGATGCCATTTTGCTTTGATGGTGCAGCTACTTATACAAGTGTACCTCCTGGTGTGAAAGATACAGCAGCCCAGACCTGCCTGCATCAGCCAGGCAAGCCCCTAGAGCTTTACTGAGTGGTAATTTCCGGTCAGTCAGCCACTGGATGTGCAACAAGGCCTCATTTAGCTATTTCCATTAACCAAGATGAAAATGAAACCTCCAACTCCTCTCCTCCCACCGCTAACAGACTCAGGCACTGCTCCCTGTCATCCAAGGAAACCACTAAGGGCCACTCATTTGTACTGTTTCTGGGATCGAAAGTCATTTTGGAAAAGGCAGGAAAGAAAGTTCTAGTGTTCTGACTGCTAATAACACTAACAATGGAAAGAGCCAATGGTTGAGTATTCCCAGAGAATATGTCTTAACTAAATGCTTCATTTTCCTGAACGGTAATAAGGAGGAGAGGGAAGGGAAGAGGAGCATGAAAATAATTATGATCATAATGGCTTCTATTGACTGGCTTTTATGGGATGGATTATGTCCCACAGTGAACAGAAATCCATATGTTGCTGAAGTCCTAACCCCCCAGTATCTCACAATGTGAATGTATGGAATGGGGCCCTTAAGGGTGAAATTAAGACAAAATGAGGTATGTGGGTGGGCCCTAATCTAATATGACTGATGATCTTATAAGATATTAGGACACAGAAAGACACAGAGAAAAGACTGTGTGAACACAGGAAGAAGCCAGCCTTCTACACGCCAGCAAGAAAAGCCCTCTGAAAAAACTACCACTATTGACACCTTGATCTTAGACTTCTAGCGCCCAGAACTGTGAAGAGTTGTTTCTATTGTTTAAGCCACCCAGGCTGTGGTATTTGTAATGGCAGTCCAAGCAAATTAATACACGTACCAAACATATACTAGCGCCAGGCCCTGTACCAAGCACTTTACAATTATTAACTCCTCTCATCCTCCTAGTAACACTTATGGGTACCTCTTATTATTATTCTCCAATTTTCAGATGAGGAAATTGAGGCACAGAGATGTTTTCCATTAATAGAAAAATACTGGAAACAACCAAATGTCCATCTCAAGGAGAATGGAAAAAGACACCATGGTATACTCGTATGATGGAATGTTACACCACAGTGAAAATGTAACTACAGTTATTGATACAACTACATAACTACACAATAATGGGGATGAATATCAGTAATATAATGTTGAATAAAACAAGCAAATCCCAGAAGACCAAATAAAACATAATACCCCTTTTATAAGTATCAAAAAACAACCAAAACTGAATAATCATACTATTTATGAGAGGGATACATATGAGAGAGAACTACAACTCTATTAAATAGAGAGAAAAGGAATAACAGCCAAATCTGGCTAGTGGTTCTCTGTTGGGGTGAGCAAGGAGGCACGGAGCAGGACAGGGGAAGCATGTAGGCTTGGGAGCGCAGAGCTCAAACTGCATGACCTACAAAGGAAACCCATCAGGCTATGGTCAGACTTCTCAACAGAAACTTTACAGGCCAGAAGAGAATGGCATGATATATTTAATGCAATGAACAGAATGGCCTTGAATCAAGGATACTATATCTAGCAAGATTATCACTTAAATTTGAAGGAGAGATTAAACAATTCCCAGATAAGCAAAAGATGAGGAAATCTGCCTCCCACAAATCACCTCTACAGGGTATTTTAAAAGGACTGTTCAAGATGGAAGTACTCCTAAGGCTAAATAGATGTCACCAGAGAAAATATAATCACAGCAAAGAAAGTAGACCAACCAAATACTAACTAAAGACAAAATAAAATCAGCTATCCACAAAACCAGTCAAGGGAAACACAAAAGAGTACAGAATAAAACACCTAACATACAAAGAATGGAGGAGGAAGAATAAGAAGGGAGAGAAATAAAGAATCATCAGACTGTGTTTATAATAGCGTAATAAGTGAGTTAAGTTAGACAGATAGATAGTAAAGAGTCTACCCTTGAAACTTTGGTAACCACAAATCCAAACCTTGCAATGGCACTAAGTACATATCTATCAATAATAACTCTAAATGTAAATGGACTGAATTCACCAATCAAAAGACACAGAGTAATAGAATGGATAAAAAAGCAAGACTCATCTATATGCTGCTTACGAGGGACTCACCTCAAACCCAAAGACATACACAGACTAAAAGTCAAGGGGTAGAAAAAGATATTTCATGCAAATAATACGGAGAAAAAAGCAGGTGTTGCAGTACTTGTATCAGACAAAATAGACTTCAAAACAAAAAAAGTAACGAGATAAAGAAGGACATTACACAATGATAAAGGGGTCAGTCCAACAAGAGGATATAACCATTTATAAATATATATGCACCCAATACAGGAGCACTAACATATGTGAAACAAATACTAACAGAATTAAAGGAGGAAATAGAATGCAATGCATTCATTATAGGAGACTTCAACAAACCACTCACTCCAAAGGACAGATCAACCAAACAGAAAATAAGTAAGGAGACAGAGGCACTGAAAAACACACTAGAAAAGATGGACCTAACAGCCATCTGCAGAACTCTACACCCAAAAGCAGCAGGATACACATTCTTCTCAACTGCACATGAACATTTTCAAGAATAGACCACATACTAGGCCTCAAAAAGAGCCTCAGTAAATTCAAAAAGATTGAAATTCTACTAACCAGCTTCTCAGATCACAAAGGTATAAAACTAGATATAAATTGTACAAAGAAAACAAATAGGCTCACAAACACATGGAGGCTTAACAACATGTTCCGAAATAATCGATGGATCAATGATCAAATTAAAACAGAGATCAAGCAATATATAGAGACAAATGACTACAACAGCACAAAGCCCCAACTTCTGTGGGATGCAGCGAAGGCAGTTCTAAGAGGAACGTATATAGCAATCCAGGCCTATTTAAAGAAGGAAGAACAATCACAAATGAATAGTCTAAATTCACAACTATGTAAACTAGAAAAAGAAGAATAAATGAGGCCCAAATTCAGCAGAAGGAGGGACATAATAAAGATTAGAGCAGAAATAAATAAAATCGAGAAAAATAAAACAATAGAAAAAAATCAATGAAAGCAACTGCTGGTAGTTGAGAACATAAAATAGATAAACCCTCAGCCAGACTTATTCAGAGAAAAAGAGAATCTACACACATAAACAGAATTAGAAATGAGAAAAGAAAAATCACAACGGACACCACAGAAATACAAAGAATCGTTAGAGAATACTATGAAAATCTATACACTGACAAACAGGATAACCTAGAAGAAATGGACAACTTTCTAGAAAAATACAACCTTCCAAGGCTGACCAAGGAAGAGACAACATCTAAACAGACCAATTACCAGCAACGAATTGAATCAGTGATCAAAAAACTAGCCAAGAACAAAAAACTCAGTCCAGATGTACTCACCAATGAATTTTATCACACATTTACAGAAGACATAATACCCATTCTCCTTAAAGTTTTCCAAACAATAGAAGACGAGGGAATACTTCCAAACTCATTCTATGAACCCAGCATCACTCTAATATCAAAACCAGGCAAAGACCCCACAAAAAAGGAAAATTACAGACCAATACCCCTGATGAATATAGATGCAAAAATACTCAACAAAATATGAGTAAATTAGATTCAAAAATGCATCAAGAGGACCACACCATGGTCAAGTGGGATTCATCTCAGGGAAGCAAGGATGGTACAACATTTGAAAATCCATTAACATCATCCACCACATCAACAAAAAGAAGAACAAAAACCACATGATCATCTCCATAGATGCAGAAAAAACACTCCATTTATGATAAAAACTCTCAACAAAATGGGTATAGAGGGCAAGTACCTCAACATAATAAAGGCCGTATATGACAAACCCAAAGCCAAAATCATACTGAACAGCGAGAAGCTGAAAGATTTTCCTCTAAGATCGGGAGCAAGACAGGGATGCCCACTGTCCCCACTGTTATTCAACATAGTACTGAAGGTCCTAGCCATGGCAATCAGACAAAACAAAGAAATACAGGGCATCCAGATTGGTAAAGAAGAGGTCAAACTGTCACTATTTGCAGATGACATACTGTACATAAAAAACCCTAAAAACTCCACTCCAAAACTACTAGAACTAATATCAGAATTCAGCAAACTGTCACTATTTGCAGATGACATATTGTACATAAAAAACCCTAAAAACTCCACTCCAAAACTACTAGAACTAATATCAGAATTCAGCAAAGTTACAGGATACAAAATTAACACACAGAAATCTGTTGCTTTCCTGTACACTAATGATGAACTAGCAGAAAGAGAAATCAGGAAAACAATTCCATTCACAATAGCATCAAAAAGAATAAAATACCTAGGAATAAACCTAACCAAGGAAGTGAAAGACCTATACCCTGAAAACTACAAGACACTCTTAAGACAAATTAAAGAGGACACTAACAAATGGAAACTCATCCCATGCTCTTGGCTACGAAGAAGTAATATTCTCAAAATGGCCATCCTGCCTAAAGCAATCTACAAATACAATGTTATCCCTATCAAAATACCAACAGCATTCTTCAACAAACTGGAACAATTAGTTCTAAAATTCATATGGAACCACAAAAGACCCTGAATAGCCAAAGCAATCCCGAGAAGGAAGAATAAAGCTGGGGGGATCTCGCTTCCCAACTTCAAGCTCTAATACAAAGCCACAATAATCAAGACAATTTGGTACTGGCACAAGAACAGACCCACAGACCAGTGGAACAGAATAGAGAGTCCAGATATTAACCCAAACATACATGGTCAATTAATACATGATAAAGGAGCCATGGACATAAAATGGGGAAATGACAGCCTCTTCAACAGCTGGTGTTGGCAAAACTGGATAGCTACATGCAAGAGAATGAAACTGGATCATTGTCTAACCCCACACACAAAAGTAAATTCGAAATGGATCAAAGACCTGAATGTAAATCATGAAACCATAAAACTCTTAAGAAAAAACATAGGCAAAAATCTCTTGGACATAAACATGAGCAACTTCTTTATGAACATATCTCCCGGAGCAAGGGAAACAAAAGAAAAAATGAACAAGTGGTACTATATCAAGCTTACAAGACTGACCAAGGAAGACACAACATCTAAACAGCCCAATTACCAGCAATGAATTGAATCGGTAATCAAAAAACTAGCCAAGAACAAAAAACCCGGTCTCCTTAAAGTTTTATGTACAGCAAAGGACACCATCAGTAGAACAAAAAGGTACCCTACAGTATGGGAGAATATATTCATAAATGACAGATCTGATAAAGGGTTGACATCCAAAATATATAAAGAGCTCACGCACCTCAACAAACAAAAAGGAAGTAATCCAATTAAAAAATGGGCAGAGTTGCTGAACAGACAGTTCTCCAAAGAAGAAATTCAGATGGACACATCAAAAGATGCTCCACCTTGCTGGTCAGAGAAATGCAAATTAAAACCACAATGAGATATCACCTCACACCAGTAAGGATCACCACCATCCAAAAGACAAAGAACAACAAATGTTGGCGAAGTTGTGGAGAGAGGGGACCCTTCTACACTGCAGGTGGAAATGTGCAAATTAGTTCAACCATTGTGGAAAGCAGTATGGAGGTTCCTCAAAAAGCTCAAAATAGAAATACCATTTGACCCAGGAATCCCACTCCTAGGAATTTACCCTAAGAATGCAGCAGCCCAGTTTGAAAAGACAGATGCACCCCTATGTTTATCGCAGCTATTTACAATAGCCAAGAAATGGAAGCAACCTAAGTGTCCATCAGTAGATGAATGGATAAAGAAGATGTGGTACATATACACAAAGGAATACTATTCAGCCATAAGAAGAAAACAAATCCTACCATTTGCAACAACATGGATGGAGCTAGAGGGTATTATGCTCAGTGAAATAAGCCAGGCAGAGAAAGACAAGTATCAAATGATTTCACCCATCTGTGGAGTATAGGAACAAAGGAAAAACTGAAGGAACAAAACAGCAGCAGACTCACAGAACCCAAGAATGGACTAACAGTTACCAAAGGGAAGGGGACTGGGGAGCATGGGAGGGAAGGGAGGGATAAGGTGGGGGAAAAAGAAAGGGGGCATTATGATTAGCATGTATAATGTGGGGGGGTGGTCACAGGGAGGGCTGTACAACACAGAGAAAACAAGTAGTGATTCTATAGCATCTTACTATGCTGATGGACAGTGACTGTAATGGGGTGTGTGCGGGGACTTGGTGATGGGGGGAGTCTAGTAAACATAACGTTCCTCATGTAATTGTAGATTAATGATACCAAAATAAAAATGTTTTAAAAAGTGGTAATTATGCAGACAAATCTAAGTGAACATTGATTATATAAAAAAACATGTCATACTATGTTTAAAAGAAAAGCTAGAATACAGAATTAAAATACATGACAACACAAGCACATCACATTAAGGGTGATGATAAACAGAGTTAAAATGTTATAGGGCCCACATAAAAAAGAATAAAGTTGTAACCCTATCTCATGTTATACACACTCCTGGGATATATCAAAGAGGTAAGAAACATGTCAGCACAAAAAGCTGTACTTAAATCTTCACAGCAGCACTATGCACAATAGCCAAAAAGTTGTTAGCAGAACTATTCACAATAGCCTAAAAGTGGAAATAACCCAAACATCCACCACCTGATGAATGAATAAATATAGTATGTACACACAATTGGTTATTATTAGTCAATAAAAAGGAATGATAGGTACTAATCCATGCTACACCACGAATGAAATCTTCAAAGCATACTAAGTGAAAGACACAAAAGGACAAATATTGTTTGATTCCATTTATATGAAATGTCCAGAACAGACCAATCTATAGAGACAAATTAGATCAGCTGTTACTTAGGGCTGTGGGGGACTGTGGGGGACTGTGGGGGAATGTAAAGGGACATAGGGATGACAGCTAAAGGGTACAGGTTTCTTTTGGAGTTGATGAAAATATTAAAAATGGATTATAGTGACAGTTGCACAACTCTGAATACAGTAAAGAACACATTAAATTGTATATTTAAATGAGTGAATTTTGTGTCATGTGAATTGTACCTCCATAAATCTACTACCCAAAAAAGTCATAAGGTCCTTATACCAAATGAGGAAGAAGTAAAGATACTAACTCTGGACTTGGTTAAGTATCTATGTCACCACTGGGAGGATAACCATTAAAAAACAATGACTGAAATCATGTGTGTAACTTTTAAACCAGTAAAAGAAAAACAGAGTGAGAAGGAAATGCCCACTAAATCCCCCAAAATAGCTAGGAGGAAGAGAAAAATAAAAGACCAAAGGCTCCAACCTGGAGTTTATAACCCATTACCAAAATCTGGCAGTCCAAGTGACCCCCAGCAGTCACCCCCGTGCGGGGAAGCAGGCTTTTCTAGTGTTTGAGGTGAGTGGAAGCTGAAGCCCTACCCAAACCCCTTCATTAATAGGGTCCCTGGAGAAACAAGCTCCGCGTGAGGCCAGAGCCTGCCAAGCAACCACCTCGTTGGCATTAGATACCTCCTTGGGTCACCAGGAGCCACATTATCCCTCCAATTAGTTGAAGTCTACAGGTCTTATGTTCTAAAGGAAAATAAGTTAATTCTATTTCTAATAGGTCACTCGAATTTTGGCACACAAGCTAGTCTGAATGATTTTGGGGTTTTAGAAACAGACCTTTAACTAATAAGTCAGTGACATGTACACAGGGCTGAGCCCTAGAATGCCTGTCATTTTAATAAAAGTCTTGAGTATGCCTAGTACACTCCATATAGACAGGGACTCTGATCTCTCTAGGGCAGCCTACTGGCATAGGAGATGTATTTGTGCTCTTCCTGTTCTACCTACTCGAAATGACTGATGGGGATGCTGTCTATCCCCTAACCAGGGCAAGTGGAGCTCCCCCAATTCTGGCTGGAGAATGGGGACCCTAGCTGTTCCTCTAGCCTTGTGCCACTGTTCCTTTTGCCCTCCTGCACTGGCACTGCAAAGTAGAGGAAGTGAAATGAAAACACTTCTAGAATGACTATTCTTGTCTAAGGCCCTATTCAGTTAAAGGAAAAAGAATCTTCTCTTGGTTCCCACCTTTGAACTAGGAGTTTAGTTATTAACCACACTAAAACAGACCAGGATAAAGTTCAGGGCGGCTTTTTCTCAGGACAGCTGCAACCATGCATCTGCCAACATGGATGTCCCCATTCCCCCCACGAAAAAGCTGCCATTCCTTCACTGGACTGGAAACAGAACAGAACAGGGCCCGTCCCTTTGGCCCAAGTGACAGCTGACCTCTGGCCTAGTTTGGAGCCTGAGAAACAGCAGTTACTTACTGTGCATGTGATATGAGGCTCAAATGGTAATGGCCCAACTCTTTCATTACAGTCTAGACCACCACAAATTGACCTTCTTCCTAATAAGCTGTATCTTGAATACCCATTCCTTGTAATCTTGCCTCTTCCTACTCCCTCCAACACACACACCGATCCCTGAAGTCCGTGAATTCCTGTTTCCATTGTTTGTGTTTCAGTGAGGGCCTCAGGAAAATGGAGGTGGAAAGCACTATTTAACGTCTACCTGGAAAATTCTGGAAGGCAGTAAGCTATAGATGAGCCTCTTTTCTACCCAAAGTCAAGCACAAGCACAGCACAAGATGCCCAGATGGCTTCTAGAGCCAACAGTCTGTACTGTCACAGAGCAGGAGCTGCTGTGTGCCTGAGGTGAGGATTCTTCCTTCTCTGAGACTCACTGTCCTTGGTGGACAGGAGAGATGTGCTCCAGATGAACCAGGGAAGACAAATGGGCTCCCCCAACCTTTCTGTCAGACCTACCTCTGCTCCTGTGGGATAGACCCCAGAGGGCAGGGGCAGCCTGGAGCCAGAAGAGAAGCAGGAACTAACCAGGCAGCTTCTGGCAGATTCATTCTATTCTCTCCCTCTATTCACTCACCAAACAACCATTTTAAGTTGTTAAAGTCATCTCAGAAAAACATACTCCTGGTCTATATGGACACATTCAGCTTTATTACAGCCCTCTCCTCCCCGCACCTATTTTAAGCCGACATAATTTACAATTCCCAGAAATGCCTGAGATGCAGCATACACATTCTGGTGCCAAGCCTGGCCGATTTTACAGATTTTCATTTAGCAGGTGTCTGTTACTAAATGTAGCAGCTGCTAATTGCTTTTCCTCCCTCGAACCTTCAGACAGAATGAAACATCTGGTGTTCTCTCACTTTGCATTAAAATCAGATACCTTATCATGCCTCCTTTGGGTTTCTTTTTTATTGAAAAGATTTCAGCTGATGCCCAAAACAGGCAGCAGAGAGCAAGGCTGTCCCAGAGGAAGGGAACTGGTCTTAAAGACAATATAACAGGATGAGCCTGCCTCTTGCCCCAGACCTCCTGCTCGGACGCAGCACCGCTGAAGCCAATGCCCACAAGGTGGCGCTCTGAGCCCGTGATCACCCAGGAAACGAGGAGCTGCTTTTCTTGATCAAGGACTCTGCAGACCTTGCCCGTTGTTTGCAGTGCCCCTCCCAGGGCAACCCCCATCCCACCTAGCTTGCCTCTCTCTTCCAGGGAAGAAAGGGAGCTATTCAATATGTACATGCCTCTACAATGAACAGGAATCTCAGGAGGATTAAACTACAGTGGAGAGAAAATTGCAAGGACTCTGTATCATTTCTAGCACCACTTCCAACTTATACAAGCTTTCTCTTGTAGCCTTTTGAGCCACTTTGAAGGTGATTCTTTTTATCTGTTTTCACTTTTTTCCCAAAAAAATCCTTTCGCTGATTTTCAAAGCTGCCTCTTGATCGAAAGTCAAAATCACTCTTACAGGTATCTTAATAGCAACTCTAGTATCTTACGATTTTATTATTACTAAATCTTAGCTAACACACATTGAGCACTTACTACTATGTATCAGGCATTGTGGTAAGCACTTTATATGCATCAACTTATTGAAGGTTTAGAAATTACGATGCTCATCATCATTTTACAATAAAGAAGAGGCTCAGAGAGGGACTACTGATGGTGTAGAAGCAAGATTGGAATTGCAGGCTGACTGGATAAAAAACCAGTACTCTGCTGACCAAGTATTTGAGAATATTAAGGAATTATTGTTAATTACTATAGATACTTTCATTATTGTAGACATGATAACCACAACTGATCTTTGAACATCATGGAGGTTAGGAGAGCCAACCCCCTTACACAGTCAAAAATCCTCATTTAACTTCTGACTCCTCAAGACCTTTACTAATAGCCTACTGTGTTCACTGGAAGCCTTCCCAATAATAGTTGATTGACGCATACTTTGTATGTTACATTATTAACTACATTCTCACAAAAAAGTAATCTAGAAGGCAGAGCCAACATGGCAGCATGAGTAGGACAGTGGGAATCTCCACCCAAAAACATATATATTTTTGAAAATACAACAAATACAACTGATCCTAAAAGAGAGACCAGAAGACACAGGACAACAGCCAGACTACATCCACACGTGCGAGAGCCCAGCGCCTGCTGAAAGGGGTAAGACACAAGCCCCGGGCCGGTGGGACCCGAGCACCCCTCACCCCAGCTCCCGATGGGAGGAGAGGAGTCGAAGCGGGGAGGGAGAAGGAGCCCAGATCTGCGGAACACCCAGCCCCAGCCATCCGCACCAGAGCGCAGACACAGTGCATGTGTGGGGTCCTGGATACTAGGGAAACAGGGCAGCAGGACTGGTGAGCGGGTCCTGAAGCTGATGCCCCTGTGACAAAGAAAAGCGAGTGCTTTTTGAAAGTCTTAAAGGGACAGGGATGCAACAGCTGGACGGAAACAACACAGGTCACAGTGCAGTAGCTGGAAATTACAGGGAAAACTGGGCACAATAACCCCCTGGGCAACAGCTCTGAGACCCCTCATGGAGGTAAACAGGCAAACAGCCCCCTGTCCATTACCCCTACGGGGCGCGGCGAAAGCAGAGAAGCATCCTGCAGCTGGCCAAGCCCTCAGAAAGGGAGCTTACTCCATACCCGCCCGGCAAGACACAAAGACCCAGTCTACACGCAATTACCCAACACAAGCCACTAGGGGTCGCAGTTGTCCCAGTAAAGAAAGGCCAGGAGCAAGCGGAAAGTGTGCCCACCCCCCAGCTGACAGTCAATTGCACATATCAACATGAAAAGGCAAAAAAATATGATCCAGACAAGACTAACCCAGACAGCTTTGGCATCTACTACATCTTCCCCGGAGAAGGAACCTGGGGAGATAGATTTAACCAGTCTTCCTAAAAAAGAAATCAAAACAAAAGTCATAACCATTGTGATGGACTTGCAGAGAAATATGCAAGAACTAAGGAAGGAGAATACAGAAATAAAACAAGCTCTGTAGGACATCAAAACAGAATGGACGAGCTGCAAGACACCATTAATGGACTAGAAAATAGAGAACAGGAACGCAGAGAAGCTGATGCAGAGAGAGATACAAGGATCTCCAGGAATGAAAGAATTCTAAGAAAGCTGAGTGACCAATCAAAACGGAACAATATCCCCATAATAGGGATACCAGAAGAAGAGAGAGAAAAAGGGATAGAAAGTGTCTTTGAAAAAATAATTGCTGAAAACTTCCCAAAACTAGGGGAAGAAACGACCTCTCAGACCACAAACGCATACAGAACTCCCATGACAAGGGACCCAAGGAGGGCAACACCTAGACACATAATAATTAAAATGGCAAAGATCAAAGACAAGGACAGAGTATTAAAGGCAGCCAGAGAGAGAAAAAAGGTTACCTACAAAGGAAAAATCATCAGGCTATCATCAGACTTCTCAACAGAAACCCTACAGGCCAGAAGAGAATGACATGACATACTTAATTCAATGAAACAGAAGGGCCTTGAACCAACACTACTGTATCCAGCACGATTATCATCTAAATATGAAGGAGGGATTAAATAATTCCCAGACAAGCAAAACTTGAGGGAATTTGTCTCCCACAAACCACCTCTACAGGGCATCTTACAGGGAATGCTCTACATGGGAGCACTCCTAAAAAGAGCACAGAACAAAACACCCAACATATGAAGAATGGAGGAGGAGGAATAAGAAGGGAGAGAAATAATCATCACAGAGTGTTTATAATACCTCAACAAGCGAGTTACGTTAGACAGTAAGATAGTTAAGAAGCTAACCCTGAACCTTTGGTAACCACAAACTTAAAAGCCTGCAATGGCAATAAGTACATACCTTTCAATAATCACCCTAAATGTAAATGAACTGAATGCACCAATCAAAACACACACAGTAATAGAATGGATAAAAAAGCAAGATCCGTCCATATGAGGCTTACAAGAGACTTAACTTAAACCCAAAGACATGCACAGACTTAAAGTCAAGGGACGGAAACAGATAATTCATGCAAACAACAGAGAGAAAAAGCAGGTGTTGCAATACTAGTATGAGACAAAACAGACAAAACATAAAGAAAGACATTACATAATGATGAAGGACTCAGTCCAACAAGAGGATATAACCATTATAAATATACATGCACTCAATACAGGAGCACCAACATATGTGAAACAAATACTAACAGAACTAAAGGAGGAAATAGAATGCAATGCATTCATTCTGGGAGACTTCAACACACCACTCACTCCAAAGGACAAATCCACCAGACAGAAAATCATAAAGGACACAGAGGCACTGAACAACACACTAGCACAGATGGACCTAATAGACATCTACAGAAATCTACATCCAAAAGCAACAGGATACACATTCTTCTCAAGTGCACATGGAACATTCTCCAAAATAGACCACATACTAGGCCACAAAAAGAGCCTCAGTAAATTCAAAAAGACTGAAATCCTACCAACCAACTTTTCAGACCACAAAGGCATAAAACTGGAAATAAACTCTACAAAGAAAGCAAAAAAGCTCACAAACACATGGAGACTTAACAATACGCTCCTAAATAATCAATCGATCAATGACCAAATTAAAATGGAGATCAAGCAATATATGGCAACAAATGACAACAACAACACAAAGCCCCAACTACAGTGGGATACAGCAAAACCAGTCTTAAGAGGAAAGTATATAGCAATCCAGGCATATTTAAAGAAGGAAGAACAATCTCAAATGAATGATCTAATGTCACAATTATCGAAATTGGAAAAAGAAGAACAAATGAGGCTAAGGTCAGGAGAAGGAGGCACATAATAAAGATCACAGAAGAAATAAATAAAATTGAGAAGAATAAAACAATAGCAAAAATGAATGAAACCAAGAGCTGGTTCTTCGAGAAAATAAACAAAATAGATAAGCCTCTAGCCAGACTTATAAAGAGGAAAAGAGAGTCAACACAAATCAACAGAATCAGAAACGAGAAAGGAAAAATCACAACGGACCCCACAGAAATACAAAGAATTATTATAGAGTACTATGAAAACCTATATGCTAACAAGCTGGGAAACCTAGGAGAAATGGACAACTTACTAGAAAAATACAACCTTCCAAGACTGACCCAGAAAGAAACAGAAAATCTAAACAGACAAATTACCAGCAACGAAACTGAAGCAGAAATCAAAAAACCACCAATGAACAAACCCCCAGGCCAGATGGATTCACCTCGGAATTTTATCAGACATACAGGGAAGACATAATACCCATTCTCCTTACAGTTTTCCAAAAAATAGAAGAGGAGGGAATACTGCCAAAATCATTCTATGAAGCCAGCATCACCCTAATATCAAAACCAGGCAAAGACCCCACCAAAAAAGAAAATTACAGACCAATATCTGTGATGAACGTAGATGCCAAAATACTCAACAAAATATTAGCAAACTGAATTCAAAAATACATCAAAAGGATCATACACCATGACCAAGTGGGATTCATCCCAGGGATGCAAGGATGTTACAAAATTCGAAAATCCATCAACAGCATCCACCACATCAACAAAAAGAAGGACAAAAACCACATGATCATCTCCATAGATGCTGAAAAAGCATTTGACAAAATTCAACATCCATTCATGATAAAAACTCTCAGAAAAATGGGAATAGAGGGCAAGTACCTCAACATAATAAAGGACATTTAAGATAAAAACACACCCAACATTATGCTGAACAGCGAGAAGCTGAAAGCTTTTCCTCTGAGATAAGGAACTAGACAGGGATGCCCACTCTCCCCACTGTTATTTAACATAGTACTGGAGGTCCTAGCCACAGCAATGAGACAAAACAAAGAAATACAAGGAATCCAAATTGGTAAAGAAGAAAAAGTTAAACTGTCACTATTTGCAGATGACATGATATTGTAAATAAAAAACCCTAAAGACTCCACCCTAAAACTACTAGAACTGATATCGGAATACAGCAAAGTTGCAGGATACACAATTAACACACAGAAATCTGTGGCTTTCCTATACACTAACAATGAACCAACAGAAAGAGGAAAACAAATCCATTCACAATTGCATCAGAAAGAATAAAATACCTAGGAATAAACCTAACAAAAGAAGTGAAAGACTTATACTCTGAAAACTACAAGTCACTCTTAAGAGAAATTAAAGAGGACAGTAACAAATGGAAATTCATCCCATGCTCATGGCTAGGAAGAATTAATATAATCAAAATGGCCATACTGCCCAAAGCAATATACAGATTTGATGCAATCCCTATGAAACTACCACCAACATTCTTCAATGAACTGAACAAATAATTCAAAACTTCATACGGAAACACCAAAGACCCCGAATAGCCAAAGCAATCCTGAAAAAGAAGAATAAAGTAGGGGGGATCTCACTCCCCAACTTCAAGCTCTACTATAAAGCCATAGTAATCAAGAAAATTTGGTACTGGCAGAAGAACAGAGCCACAGACCAGTGGAACAGACTAGAGACTCCAGACATTAACCCAGACATATATGGTCAATTAATATTTGATAAAGGAGCCATGGACATACAATGGCGAAATGACAGTCTCTTCAACAGATGGTGCTGGCAAAACTGGACAGCTACATGTAGGAGAATGAAACTGGACCATTGTCTAACCCCATATACAACAGTAAAATCAAAATGGATCAGAGGCGGAGCCAGGATGGCGGCGTGAGTAGAGCAGTGGAAATCTCCTCCCAAAAACACATAGAGCTATGAAAATATAACAAAGAAAAATCTTCCTAAAATAGAGACCACAGGACACAGGACAACATCCAGACCACATCCACACCTGCAAGAACCCAGCGCCTTGCGAAGGGGGTAAAATACAAGCCCCGGCCCGGCGGGAACCGAGCGCCCCTCCCCCCGGCTCCCGGCGGGTGGAAAGAAACCGGAGCGGTTTTTCTTTTGGCCAGCGCATTTTGGAAGCCTTAAAGGGACGGGCCCCCGTTCCTAGGGACGCAGGGTGGCGGGACCGGTGAGCAGGTGCCTGGGACCGGCGCCTGAGGACAAAGAATATCCCGCGTTTCTCCCTGCGGGACCGGCGGGCGGATGCCTGAGACCGGTGCCTGAGGACAGAGGAAATCACGCGTTTTTCCCCTTTTTTTTTTCTCTTTTTGGCGAGCGCTTTTTGGAAGCCTTAAAGGGACAGGGACCACAGTGCTAGGGAGGCAGGGTGGCGGGACTGGTGAGCGGGTGCCTGGGACCGGCGCCTGAGGACAAAGAATATCCCACGTTTTTCCCTGCGGGACCGGTGGGCGGGTGCCTGAGACCGGCACTTTAGGACAGAGAAAATCGCGCATTTTTCCCCCTTTTTTTTTTCTCTTTTCTGCGAGTGATTTTTGGAAGCCTAAAAGGGACAGGGACCCCGGTGCTAGGGAGGCAGGGCGGCGGGACTGGTGAGCGGGTGCCTGGGACCAGTGCCTGAGGACAAAGAATATCGAGCGTTCCTTCCCTGCAGGACCGGTGGGTGGGTGCTTTTTGGAAGCCTTGAAAGGACAGGGACCCTGGTGCTAGGGAGACAGGGCAACAGGACCAGTGAGCGGGTGCCTGGGACCGGCACCTGAGGACAAAAAAAAAAAAAAAAAAAAAAATCGCTTGTTTTTTCCTTTTTTTTTTTTCTTCTTTCTTTCTGTTCCCTCTCTCATTATTGCTGTTGTTGTTTTGGTTTGGAGAGTGCTTTTTGGAAGTTTTAAAGGGGCAGGACAGGTGACATAGGCCAGAGGCAGGGAATCTGGGGATCTCTGGGCACTCTAATCCCCTGGGCAGCAGGGAGCACAAAGACCCCTTACGGAGATAAATACCCTCCTGGCCGCTCCCCCTCCAACGGGGCACCACCATTTTGGAGGAACAGCCCGAGCCAGGCCAAGCCCACAGAAACAGCGGAGATAAACCCCAAAGCAACTGGGCAGGAAGTAGAAGCCCTGTCTGCGCACAGCTGCCCAGCACAAGCAACTAGAGGTCGCTATTCTCCCAGGAAAAGGCTACAAACCAACAAGAAGGGAAGCTCTTCCACCGGTCACTTGTACCAGCTCTGCAAACTATCTCTATCACCATGAAAAGGCAAAACTACAGGCAGACAAAGATCACAGAGACAACACCTGAGAAGGAGACAGACCTAACCAGTCCTCCTGAAAAAGAATTCAAAATAAAAATCATGAACATGCTGACAGACATGCAGAGAAAAATGCAAGAGCAATGGGATGAGATGCAGAGAAAAATGCAAGAGCAATGGGATGAAGTCCAGAGGGAGATCACAGATGTCAGGAAGGAGATCACAGAAGTGAAACAATCCCTGGAAGGATTTATAAGCAGAATGGATAAGATGCAAGAGGCCATTGAAGGAATAGAAACCAGAGAACAGGAACGTATAGAAGCTGACATAGAGAGAGATAAAAGGACCTCCAGGAATGAAACAACACTAAGAGAACTATGTGACCAATCCAAAAGGAATAATATTCATATTATAGGCATACCCGAAGAAGAAGAAAGAGGAAAAGGGATAGAAAGTCTCTTTGAAGAAATAATTGCTGAAAAATTCCCCAAACTGGGGGAGGAAACAATCAAACAGACCATGGAATTACACAGAACCCCCAACAGAAAGGATTCAAGGAGGACAACACCAAGACACATAGTACTTAAAATGGCAAGGATCAAGGACAAGGAAAGAGTTTTAAAGGCAGCTAGAGAGAAAAAGGTCACCTATAAAGGAAAACCCATCAGGCTAACATCAGACTTCTCGACAGAAACCCTACAGGCCAGAAGAGAATGGCATAATATACTTAATGCAATGAAACAGAAGGGCCTTGAACCAAGGTTACTGTATCCAGCACGACTATCATTTACATATGATGGCGGGATTAAACAATTCCCAGACAAGCAAAAGCTGAGGGAATTTGCTTCCCACAAACCACCTCAACAGGGCATCCTACAGGGACTGCTCTAGATGGGAGCACTCCTAAAAGGGCACAGAACAAAACACACAACATATGAAGAATGGAGGAGGAGGAATAAGAAGGGAGAGAAGAAAAGAATCTCCAGACAGTGTATATAACAGCTCAATAAGCGAGCTAAGTTAGGCAGTAAGATACTAAAGAAGCTAACCTTGAACCTTTGGTAACCACGAATCTAAAGCCTGCGATGGCAATAAGTACATATCTCTCAATACTCACCCTAAATGTAAATGGACTTAATGCACCAATCAAAAGACACAGAGTAATAGAATGGATAAAAAAGAAAGACCCATCTATATGCTGCTTATAAGAAACTCACCTTAAACTCAAAGACAAGCACAGACTAAAAGTCAAGGGATGGAAAAACACATTTCAGGCAAACAACAGTGAGAAGAAAGCAGGGGTTGCAGTACTAATATCAGACAAAATAGACTTCAAAACAAAGAAAGTAACAAGAGATAAAGAAGGACACTACATGATGATAAAGGGCTCAGTCCAACAAGAGGATATAACCATTCTAAATATATATGCACCCAATACAGGAGCACCAGCATATGTGAAACAAATACTAACAGAACTAAAGAGGGAAATAGACTGCAATGCATTCATTGTAGCAGACTTCAACACACCACTAACCCTAAAGGATAGATCCACCGGGCAGAAAATAAGTAAGGACACACAGGCACTGAACAACACACTAGAACAGGTGGACCTAATAGACATCTATAGAACTCTACATCCAAAAGCAACAGGATATACATTCTTCTCAAGTGCACATGGAACATTCTCCAGAATAGACCACATACTAGCTCACAAAAAGAGCCGCAGTAAATACCAAAATATTGAAATTCTACCAACCAACTTTTCAGACCACAAAGGTATAAAACTAGAAATAAATAGTATAAAGGAAAAAAAAGGCTCACAAACACATGGAGGCTTAACAAGATGCTCTAAATAAACAATGGATCAATGAACAAATTAAAACAGAGATCAAGGAATATATGGAAACAAATAACAACAACACAAAGCCCCAACTTCTGAGGGACGCAGCAAAAGCAGTCTTAAAAGGAAAGTATATAGCAATCCAGGCACACTTGAAGAAGGAAGAACAATCCCAAATGAATAGTCTAACATCACAATTATTAAAACTGGAAAAAGAAGAACAAAGGAGGCCTAAAGTCAGCAGAAGGAGGGACATAATAAAGATCAGAGAAGAAATAAACAAAATTGAGAAGAATAAAACAATAGCAAAAATCAACGAAACCAAGAGCTGGTTCTTTGAGAAAATAAACAAAATAGATAAGCCTCTAGCCCAACTTATTAAGAGAAAAAGAGAGTCAACACAAATCAACATAATCAGAAATGAGAATGGAAAAATCACGACAGACTCCACAGAAATACAAAGAATTATTAAAGACTACTATGAAAACCTATATGCCAACAAGCTGGAAAACCTAGAAGAAATGGACAACTTCCTAGAAAAATACAATCTCCCAAGATTGACCAAGGGAGAAACACAAAAGTTAAACAAACCAATTACAAGCAACGAAATTGAAACGGTAATCAAAAAACTACCCAAGAACAAAACCCCGGGGCCGGACGGATTTACCTCGGAATTTTATCAGACACACAGAGAAAACATAATACCCATTCTCCTTAAAGTGTTCCACAAAATAGAAGAAGAGGGAATATTCCCAAACTCATTCTATGAGGCCAACATCACCCTAATACCAAAACCAGGCAAAGACCCCATCAAAAAAGAAAATTACAGACCAATATTCCTGATGAATGTAGATGCAAAAATACTCAATAAAATATTAGCAAACAGAATTCAACAGTATATCAAAAGGATCATACACCATGACCAAGTGGGGTTCATCCCAGGGATGCAAGGATGGTACAACATTCGAAAATCCATCAACATCATCCACCACATCAACAAAAAGAAAGACAAAAACCACATGATCATCTCCATACATGCTGAAAAAGCATTTGACAAAATTCAACATCCATTGATGATAAAAACTCTCAGCAAAATGGGAATAGAGGGCAAGTACCTCAACATAATAAAGGCCATATATGATAAACCCACAGCCAACATTATACTGAACAGCGAGAAGCTGAAAGCATTTCCACTGAGATCGGATCCAGACAGGGATGCCCACTCTCCCCACTGTTATTTAACATAGTACTGGAGGTCCTAGCCCCCGTAATCAGACAAAACAAAGAGATACAAGGAATCCAGATTGGTAAAGAAGAAGTTAAACTGTCACTATTTGCAGATGACATGATACTGTACATAAAAAACCCTAAAGACTCCACTCCAAAACTACTAGAACTGATATCGGAATACAGCAAAGTTGCAGGATACAAAATTAACACACAGAAATCTGTAGCTTTCCTATACACTAACAACGAATCAATAGAAAGAGAAATCAGGAAAACAATTCCATTCACCATTGCATCAAAAAGAATAAAATACCTAGGAATAAACCTAACCAAAGAAGTGAAAGACTTATACTCTGAAAACTACAAGTCACTCTTAAGAGAAATTAAAGGGGACACTAATAAATGGAAACTCATCCCATGCTCATGGCTAGGAAAAATTAATATCGTCAAAATGGCCATCCTGCCCAAAGCAATATACAGATTTGATGCAATCCCTCTCAAATTACCAGCAACATTCTTCAATGAATCGGAACAAATAATTCAAAAATTCATATGGAAACACCAAAGACCCCGAATAGCCAAAGCAATCCTGAAAAAGAAGAATAAAGTAGGGGGGAAATCACTCCCCAACTTCAAGCTCTACTACAAAGCCATAGTAATCAAGACAATTTGGTACTGGCACAAGAACAGAGCCACAGACCAGTGGAACAGATTAGAGACCCCAGAAATTAACCCAAACATATATGGTCAATTAATATTTGATAAAGGAGCCATGGACATACAATGGCAAAATGACAGCCTCTTCAACAGATGGTGCTGGCAAAACTGGACAGCTACATGTAGGAGAATGAAACTGGACCATTGTCTAACCCCATATACAAAGGTAAACTCAAAATGGATCAAAGACCTGAATGTAAGTCATGAAACAATTAAACTCTTGGAAAAAAACATAGGCAAAAACCTCTTAGACATAAACATGAGTGACCTCTTCTTGAACATATCTCCCCGGGCAAGGAAAACAACAGCAAAAATGAGCAAGTGGGACTACATTAAGCTGAAAAGCTTCTGAACAGCGAAAGACACCATCAATAGAACAAAAAGGAACCCTACAGTATGGGAGAATATATTTGAAAATGACAGATCCGATAAAGGCTTGACGTCCAGAATATATAAAGAGCTCACATACCTCAACAAACAAAAAGCAAATAACCCAATTAAAAAATGGGCAGAGGAACTGAACAGACAGTTCTCCAAAAAAGAAATACAGATGGCCAAGAGACACATGAAAAGATGCTCCACATCGCTAATTATCAGAGAAATGCAAATTAAAACTACAATGAGGTATCACCTCACACCAGTAAGGATGGCTGCCATCCAACAGACAAACAACAACAAATGTTGGCGAGGCTGTGGAGAAAGGGGAACCCTCCTACACTGCTGGTGGGAATGTAAATTAGTTCAACCATTGTGGAAAGCAGTATGGAGGTGCATCAAAATGCTCAAAACAGACCTACCATTTGACCCAGGAATTCCACTCCTAGGAATTTACCCTAAGAACGCAGCAATCAAGTTTGAGAAAGACAGATGCACTCCTATGTTTATCGCAGCACTATTTACAATAGCCAAGAATTGGAAGCAACCTAAATGTCCATCGGTAGATGAATGGATAAAGAAGATGTGGTACATATACACAATGGAATACTACTCAGCCATAAGAAGTGGAAGAATCCAACCATTTGCAGCAACATGGATGGAGCTGGAGAGTATTATGCTCAGTGAAATAAGCCAAGCGGAGAAAGAGAAATACCAAATGATTTCACTCATCTGAGGAGTATAGGAACAAAGGAAAAACTGAAGGAACAAAACAGCAGCAGAATTACAGAACCCAAAAATGGAATAACAGGTACCAAAGGGAAAGGAACTGGGGAGGATGGGTGGGCAGGGAGGGATAAGGGGGGGGAAGAAGAAAGGGGGTAAGGGGGGTATTAAGATTAGCATGCATGGGGGGAGGGAGAAAGGGGAGGGTGGGCTGCACAACACAGAGAGGACAAGTAGTGACTCTACAACATTTTGCTAAGCTGATGGACAGTAACCGTAATGTGGTTGTTAGGGGGGACCTGATATAGGGGAGAGCATAGTAAACATAGTATTCTTCATGTAAGTGTAGATTAAAAATTAAAAAAAAAAAAAAGAAAGAAAGAAAGAAAGAAAGAAAAGGGGGATTACTCCTTAACAGGATAAAACTATTGTTAAATCAAAGATCAACGCATGCTTTAAATATCCTTAATGTTGATCACTTAAAGGGTGTCAGATGATCAGCTATGGAGGTACTCTTTTCTGATAATATTCCTTTCTCTTAATTAAAAAAAAGAAAAAAAAAAGCAGTTCCTGTGTGCTGACCTCCAATGAGTTCTGCACAGTGGTATAGAGGGCATGTCAAAATGTGGGCAAAGGGTCTGTTTGTTTCTATGCAGAAGATCAAGGCCTAGCTTGGATACCCAGAAAATGAACTAAGATACGATATGAGGAGGAGCTTCTGGCATCAGCACTCTCTGGAGGACTCGTGCCGGGGGATGATCATCAAAAAGCCTCCACAGGGATCCGGACGATGCTGCGGTTGTGGCTGCATCCAGCCCACCGTCTCCTGGACTTGCCATAACAATGAGGAGGGAGATGTCTAGGCTGGCATGTGCATACAGTGAGACAACGAATTTGACCGGATCTGTACTGTTGGAACTCAACCAGGAGTTGGGAGGGGTGCAAGTTGTAGCACTCCAAAATCTCATGACTATAGACTATCTATGGTTAAAAGAACATATGGGATGTGAACAGATCCCAGAAATGGGCTGCTTTAATTTGTCTGATGGTTCAAGTACAGTTGGACAATATCCATCATATCATAGATAAATTTTCACAAATGCCTAGGGTGCCTAAATGGTTTTCTTGGCTTCACTGGAGATGGATGGTAATTATAGATTTGCTTTGTTTATGTCACCGTATTCCTATTATGTTAATATGTGTGTGCAAATTAGTTAGTATTTTAAAACCTATACATACTTAAGGTACTATACAAGAAGATATGTCAAGGAAATAATCAATCCTCCCATGTTTCCTTCATATGCTACATCTATAGCTTTTCTTCTTCCTTCCTAATTACAACCCTTAAATAGAATTCGTGCCTCATATCGAATTTACCGAGTATCATAATTCCTCCAGGTGGTAAAGATACCTCGAGACAAGTGCTGGGCATAGAAGCCACAAGGCATAAATCTGCAAAGAAGTAAAAAGCTAACCTTTGCAAACAATATGGCTTCTCTCTCACTTACCAACTTTACATTTCCCTGTATGGCCCCGGAAGATGACTGGTTAGCCAGAGACGGGTAAGATTCCTCAAGGGAGGAACAACCTAAGACAGGCACAGTCGCAGGGGGGCCATCAGGTGAGAATTTGGGGATCAACAGAGGTGAGGCTCAGAACCTCACCCCCCCTGCTTTGAGAGAAATCTTCTGCATCCGTGGATGTCTTGCTGCCCTTGTCTAGCCTGGATTAATACTTAGTCCATAGGCACACACCTGATCATCTGATCATCTACATTTGCCTTCTTACAGCACTAAACTATGTTTTCTACCTTTATCTTGCATCTGCCTACCACTTCAGCATTTTATTAAAAATAAAAATAATAATAATAATAGGAGAAATGTGGGATCAACATTTAAATCAAGTACAAAAATCAAACAAATATTCATATTTGACCTGATTGTTTATAGTTCATATTGCATGATCAAAACTGAAAGTTTCTGTGATGAATGCCCTTGTACTGTTCACCATGTAAGAATTTATTCACTATGTAAGAATTCGTTCACCATGTAAGAACTTGTTCGTTATGCTTCAGAAGATTGGAGACTGACAAGAATTAGGCTTGAGATGGATTAATGATTGTACATTGAGCGTTGACCCCCCTATACTGAATTTTATTGTTGTTAACAACCATTTGATCAATAAATATGAGAGATGCCCTCTCAAAAAAAAAAAAAAAATCAAACGAATATTCGTATTTGACCTGATTGTTTATAGTTCATAATGCGTGATCAAAACTGAAAGTTCCTGTGACGACTGCCCTTGTACTGTTCACTATGTAAGAACTTATTCAGTATGTAAGAATTTGTACACTATGTAAGAACTTGTTCGTTGTGCTTCAGAAGATCCAAGACTGATGAGAATTAGGCTTGGGGTGGATTAATTATTCTGCATTGAGTCCCCTGTACAGAATTTTGTTGTTATTAACTGTTAACAACCATTTGATGAATAAATATGAGAGATGCCCTCTTAAAAAAAAAAAAAAAAATCAAAATGGATCAAAGACCTGAATGTAAGTCATGAAACCATCAAACTCTTGGAAAAAAACATAGGCAAAAACCTCTTAGACATAAACATGAGTGACATCTTCTTGAACATATCTCCCCGGGCAAGGAAAACAACAGCAAAAATGAACAAGTGGGACTATATCAAGTTGAAAAGCTTCTGTACAGCAAAAGACACCATCAGTAGAACAAAAAGGAACCCTACTGTATGGGAGAATATATTTGAAAATGACAGATCCGATAAAGGCTTGACGTCCAAAATATATAAAGAGCTCACACACCTCAACAAACAAAAAACAAATAACCCAATTAAAAAATGGGCAGAGGAACTGAACAGACAGTTCTCCAAAAAAGAAATAAAGATGGCCAACAGACACATGAAAAGATGCTCCACATCACTAATTATCAGAGAAATGCAAATTAAAACTACAATGAGGTATCACCTCACACCAGTAAGGATGGCTGCCGTCCAAAAGACAAACAACAACAAATGTTGGCGAGGCTGTGGAGAAAGGGGAACCCTCCTACACTGCTGATGGGAATGTAAATTAGTTCAACCGTTGTGGAAAGCAGTATGGAGGTTCATCAAAATACTCAAAATAGATTTACCATTTGACGCAGGAATTCCACTCCTAGGAATTTACCCTAAAAACGCAGCAATCAAGTTTAAAAAAGACATATGCACCCCTATGTTTATCATAGCACTATTTACAATAGCCAAGAATTGGAGGCAACCTAAGTGTCCATTAGTAGATCAATGGATAAAGAAGATGTGGTACATATACACAATGGAATACTACTCAGCCATAAGAAGCGGGCAAATCCTACCATTTGCAGCAACATGGACGGAGCTGGAGGGTATTATGCTCAGTGAAATAAGCCAAGCGGAGAAAGAGAAATATCAAATGATTTCACTCATCTGTGGAGTATAAGAACAAAGGAAAAACTGAAGGAACAAAACAGCAGCGGAATCACAGAATCCAAGAATGGACTAACAGGTACCAAAGGGAAAGGAACTGGGGAGGATGGGTGGGTAGGGAGGGATAAGTGGGGGGAAGAAGAAGGGGGATATTAAGATTAGCATGCATGGGAGGGTGGGAGAAAGGGGAGGGCTGTACAACACAGAGAAGACAAGTTGTGAGTCTACAACATTTTGCAATGCTGATGGATAGTGACTGTAAAGGGGTTTATAGGGGGGACCTGGTATAGGGGAGAGCCTAGTAAACATAATATTCTTCATGTAAGTGTAGTTAATGATAGGGAGGGAGGGAGGGAGGGAGGGAGGGAAGGAGGAAGGAAGGAAGGAAGGAAGGAAAGGGGGATTACTCCCTGATAGGATAGAAGTAACTGTAAATCAACAATTAATGCATGCTTTAAATATCCTTAATTTTGATCATTTAAATGGTGTCAGATGATCGGCTATGGAGGTACATTTTTCTGATAATATTCCTTTCTCTTAAAAAAAAAAAAAGCAGTTCCTGTGTGGTGACCTCTAATGAGTTCTACACAATGGTATAAAGGGCATATCAAAGTGTGAGCAAAGGGTCTGTTTGTGTTTATACAGAGGATCAAAGCCTAATTTGGTTACCCAGAAAATGAACTAAGATATGATATGAAGAAGAACTTCCAAAATCAGCACTCTCTGGAAGACTCATACCAGAAGATGATCATCAAAAAACCTCAACAAAGATCCAGGCACTGCTACAGCTGTAGCTGCATTCATCCCACCGGTTCCTGGACTTGCCATGGGAATGAAGAAGGAGATATCTAAGCTGGCCTGTGCATACAGTAAAACAACAAATTTGACTGGATCTATACTGTCGGAACTCAACCAAGAATTAGGAGAAGTGCAAGTTGTAGCGCTCCAAAATCTTACAACCACAGACTATCTACTGTTAAAAGAACATTATGGGATGTGAACAGTTC
This sequence comes from Manis javanica, assembly GCF_040802235.1. Lineage (NCBI taxonomy): Eukaryota > Metazoa > Chordata > Mammalia > Pholidota > Manidae > Manis > Manis javanica. The sequence goes on along the minus strand of NC_133174.1, from coordinate 100,971,213 downwards.
CTAGGAATGGGTTGTTTGAATTTGTCTGATTTCTCTCAGACTGTTCAAGTACAGTTGGACAATATCCATCATATCATAGATAAATTTTCACAAATGCCTAGGATGCCTAACTGGTTTTCTTGATTTCACTGGAGATGGCTGGTAATTATAGATCTGCTTTGGTTATGTAACTGTATTCCTATTATGTTAATGTGTGTGTGCAATTTAATTAGTAGTTTAAAACCTATACATGCTTAAGTTACTCTACAAGAAGATATGTCAAAGAAATAGTCTTCCCATGTTTTCTTTCGCCAGCTACTTCTATAGCTTTTCTTCTTCCTTCCTAATTACAACCCTTAAATAGAATTTGTGCCTCATATCGAATTTACCGAGTATCGTAATTCCTCCAAGTGGTAAAGATACCTCAAGACAAATGCTGGGCATAGAAGCCACAGGGCATAAATCTGCAAAGAAGTAAAAAGCTAACCTTTTCAAACAATATGGCCTCTCTCTCACTTACCAACTTTACATTTCCCTGTATGGCCCTGGAAGATGACTGGTTAGCCAGAGACGGGTAAGATTCCTCAAGGGAGGAACAACCTAAAACAGGCACAGTCGCAGGGGGCCATCAGGTGAGAAATTGGGGATCAACAGAGTTGAGGCTTAGAACCTCACCCCCCATGTTTTGAGAGAAATCTTCTGCACCCGTGGATGTTTTATTGCCCTTGTCTAGCTTAGATTAACACATAGTCTACAGGCACACACCTGATCATCTACAGTTGCTCTCTTACAACACTAAACTATGTTTTCTACCTACACTTCAGCATTTTATTAAAAATAATAATAATAATAATAATAAAGGGAGAAATGTGGGATCCACATGTAAATCAAGTATAAAAATCAAACAAATATTCATATTTGTCCTTATTGTTTATAGTTCATAATGCGTGATCAAAACCGAAAGTTTCTGTGATGACTGCCCTTGTACTGTTCACCATGTAAGAACTTATTCACTATGTAAGAATTTGTTCACCATGTAAGAAATTGTTCGTTATGCTTCAGAAGATTGGAGACTGACAAAAATTATTAGCCTTGGGGTGGATTAATGATTGTGCATTGAGCATTGACTCCCCTATACAGAATTTTATTGTTGTTAACAACCATTTGATCAATAAATATGAGAGATGCCCTCTCAAAAAAAAAAAGTAATCTAGAGAAAATAAAATGGTTATCAAATTGTCACAAACATCCAAATTTTTTCCAATGTATTTATTTTAAAAAAAAACATGCATTAAGTGGGCCTTTGCAATTCAAACCCATGCAGTTCAAGGGTCAATTCTGTGTATGATAATATTATATAATTGCAATTGTACATATATTTGAAGAGAGTTCTTACACTTTAGATTTGCAGAATGAAATGAGATTCCCTTCAAAATCATCCAGAGGTGGGTAGAAGAAGCAGTTTTGAGATGGAGTGAGGCATACTGATTTAAAAAAAAATAGGCTGACAAGTTGATAATCGTTGAACTGTGTTGATGGATGCATTTGAATGTTTTTTCTACTTTTGTACATATTTTCAATTTTCTATAATATAAAATTACAGATTTGTAAAACTGCATACATATATATTCATGTTCTTACCCACTGCATTTTATAACCTCCTCACTTAAACAAGATTGTTCTCTAGCCCAAAGTTCTTTTCAGCAGCTCTGGCCAACACTTCCCCAACTGGCTCTCAGGCACTACTAGAACTCAGAAGTCATCAGCCGCCCCTTGTACTTCCTGAGTCCCCAGTTTGTCTTAAATAAGTTTCAAGTCACTTCACTAAAAGGTCCTAAAGTACATGTGACATGAGGGGAGGATGGGAGGACAGCTGCGGAGGTGAGAGGACAATCAGGAGGGCTTTGCTTCTTTCTCCCTTCTGTTTATGTGACTGAAAACTGCATTCCTATTTTTAGTAGCCACCCTGCAAAGGATGATTTCACTGAATCGTCTTGGTAACTATGCTGTAGGCAGTATTACTATTCCTGTATTACAGATCAGGAAACTGAGTGAAGTTACATAGCTTATCTAAATCCTGAAGTCTTTTCTTCCTAATAACAACTGCTACCCAAGGGACTCTGAAATAATAAATATATTTGACCTTTGTCCCCATTCCAGGCACAAAGCTCCTAAAACCCTTTCAGCTTCCTGAATGATAGAAGTCTTCTGTTAATCACAGGAACCACTTTTGTGATCGTCTGTTTCTGTTAATTAATGATGATTTAGGGTGGAGCCACCTAGAGAGAATCAGGATGGGGCTGGTCACCAGAAACTGAATAGAGGGTGGGAATTTTAGCCACGCCCACCAAACTGGCCATAAGGATGATGAACTTCTGGGTTGGTTAATAAATCCTCATCCAGTGTGGGTGGTGCACCCTAGTTCCATGGAACAGAAACTCCTGCATTTGGGACCCTTCTGGACCCTGCCCCTATACAGAACTCTACTTAGATGTTCATCTGCATTTTTTAAACAAACTGGTAAATTTATAATCCTTTCTAATAAACTGGTAGATTTAAGTAAACATTTCTGGTTTCAGTAAGCTGCTCTAGCAAGTTCACTGAACCTGAGGAGGGGTTCATGGGAATCTCGGTCAGAAGCTCAGCTGACAATTTGTACCTGCGATTGGTATATGAAGTGGGGGCAGTCTTGTAGGACTGAGCCTCTGACCTGTGGAATCTGATGCTACCTCCAGGCAGATAGTGTGAGAATGAGTTAAATTGCAGGATACCCAGCTGGTGCCATAGAATTGTCTGGTGTAGGGAAACACATACACACACATCATCATCCCATTCAGTCCTTATAAAACAGGGGAGGTGGAAAGAGCACTCACTGGTCTGGGAGTGAGGAGACCTGAGTGCTGGTCTTTGAGATGCCTTTCATTGGCTATACAACCCCATCATTACCCCTTTCTGGGCTTTATCAGTTGGATCACAAATTTCCAAGAAACCCCAGAGCACTAAAGTTCTGGGATCTAATTGATTTTTTAACTCAAGTATTTGAACTTTACCTTTCCTTCTATGAAATATCCTTTCTGTTCTTCATATGGTATCTTTCGGGACCTTTTGGAATACTGAAACTGTCACCCAACATAGCTTTCCTTCCAGCTTTAGGACACAGCAAATATGACACTTCAGTCAGTTATCTGTGTCTTCATCTAAGCTGCCATCAACCCTTAAATTAGTTTAACTAACTGTCCTGTCCATTACCAAATCCACAGTTTTCTATGTTGTCATGAGCAACTCAGTGAAATTACCAAAATCTAGATAAACCTGGCCTTCCCTTAATTAACATTTGAGTAATCCTATGGAAATGTTAGGCAGGAAAACAGATATGAGCGGGGTGGAAAGAGAGTAAGGCCAGTAAAGCCCACTAGAAGGAACTCAAAAGAGTTAAAAGAGTTAACCAGTTAAAAAGAGAAAGCTGAGAAGGCTAAGAGCAACTTGGACTAGAAGTTTGAATACTCCCCGGATAAAGAAAAGTACCTCAGCAGAGCCTAAGTTTTCAGTGTTCCAATTAGAACATAATATAGTAAGATTTACTTTAGTACCTGCTAAAAGGTCCAGCTTATTCAGTAAGAATTCTATCCTAAAGCTAAGAGTGCATTTTAATCAAACAGATGGTGGCTCAGCCCACCTTGGAGGCAGAGAGCAGACAGTCTTGATTGTTATGCTTCCAGACAGAAACTGATACCCTGGAGAGGAATCAAAGCAGTATATTTCTTGTGTTAAGTTAAAAAAAGAAGAAACATTTTAATGTCTTACCAAAGATGAACATTCTGAGACCATTTGGGAGGTTCACACCTGGCCGTTTGTCACTTTCCTGAAAATTCTCAACCACCTATAAAATCTGAGACCCTAAACCTTAGCTGAGCTCCTCTCTCTAAGGTTGCCCGCGCTTTGTAAGTGCGTAGCCTTAAAATTTTATCTCAACCTTTCAGCGCGCCTCTTCTATGAGGAAGCTCACACTGCCCTCTCACCAAGTGTGCACTTGCTCTCTCTTTAAATAAAACTTAAACCTTTCAGGGTGCCTCTCCTCCCTGAGGTCGCCCACACTTTTTCTCTTTTTAAGTAACTTTAAATAAAACTTTTACTCTGCTTCACTACTGTGTCTCTACCCTTCAATTCTTTCCTGCAGAGGGGGACAAGGACCGAGGAAAATATACAATGCTCCCTGACAGAAACAAAAATGGGAAGAGTTTCACTAAATGTATTTTTGAGGTACCTATTCTAGCTCCTGGTCCTCCTTCCATGTGGCTAGAGATCAACTGCTTCATACAGTGTTCCTCAATTTGGTTAGAGACCATTCTAGATGGGATATCATAGATTTTGAACTGCCAGAATTTAACCTTTGCTCTTTTTCAAATATCAAAATAGCTATTCAACCTCAGTTTGAGGTATACCTCACCTGTTTATGCTCTGAGTTTTTCATTTTACCTACAGTAGATTTCAGGTCCTAACATTTTCTGTCTTTACTTTCTTTTTTATTGAGGTGTAAAACATATACAGTAAAGTGCAAAATATCTTAATTTTGGTCCTATAGCTCAGGCCTCCTTTACAGCAGCTGAATGTCTGACTAGGAAGATCTCCATCTTTATGAGGTATGTTCCACCCACACCTGTTTGAAGACAGATCTCCTTAATGGAAAGAACAGAAGCAGAACAACAGCTGAAACATATTGAGTGGCCTCTGCTCCTTTGTATACTATATATTAGTCATTTTGCTTTCTCTTAATCTTTCTTGCCACGTCTTCTCAGAATTTCATGTGCACACCAATCCCCAGGAGATCTTGTTAAAATGCAGGCTCTTGTTCTGTAGGTCTGTAATGGAGCCCAAGATTCTGAATTTCTAAGAAGTTCCCAAGGGAGGCCAATTCTGCTGGCCTGTGAACCACACATGGAGTTGCAAGGGCTTAGTTGCAGGGTATGTGAAGAAGGTGGGGTGGTGTAGTGGAAAAGAGAATGGGCTTCAGAAATAGGAACCTGGGTTCTACCTCGCAATTTTGCCACTCACTAGCTGAGTGCCTTCAGGTGGGTTGTTTAACCTTTTGCCTCTCAGTTTACTCCTCTACATAAATGAGACCACCTACATTTCAGGGCTGCTGAGAGGATTAACTGAGGTGAGGGAAGTAACAAATGTAGCACAGTTCTGGGCACATACGTAGACTATGAACACATGGTAGCTATTACCATGAATGCCTGATTATGCCTGCCATTTCCTGCCTTTGCTATTGTGAAACATAAAATTGCCAATTTGGCCATGCCACACCTGGGGTGCATAGTGTTCCAGCCTACTGTTATGGACTGCATGTTCGTGTCTCCCCAAAATTCACATATTGAAGCCTGACTCCACCCACCCCAGTCTGAAGGTATCTGGAGGTGGGAAATTTGGGAGGTAATTAGGCCCTCATATTGGGATTAGTGCCCTTATAGGAAGAGATACCAGAGAGCTTGAGGGTTCTCTCCCTGCCATGTGAAGACACAGCAAGAAGGTGGCTGCCTGCAGACCAGGAAGAGAGTCCTCACCACAACTCAACTATGCTGGCACCTAGAGCTCAGACTTCAGCCTCCAGAACTGTGAGAAATAAACTTCTGCTGTTTAAGCCACTCAAGTCTGTGGCATTTTATTATGGCAGCCCAAGCAGGCTAATACACCTACCCTAAATACCAGCTATCCAATAAGCATTTATTGAGCTCCTACTGTATGCTAGCCCTGAAGTACCAATTTATTTCCCTCTAGTTCCCTCATGGCAGTGCAGTATCACTATAATTCAACAGAAACTCTATTAGCTTTGACTATTCTTTTAAATATGCTTAAGATTCCATATTATAATTTGAACACAGATAACTTTCAGCCCCCCTAAAGCATCACAATGTCACCTTTAGGATGAAGTGACATTTTCTTACCCTAAGCAAGTCCAAATTCTGAAGGATTAAGTACCTCCACATTAAGCAACGTCCCACTACCCTCAGTTCCCCAACAATAAACATTTGCCAAAGATTACTGAAGGAACATTTTCAACCTAATAGGGCATCTGTGAAAAACCCACAGCTAAAATCATACTTAATGATGAAAGACTGATGCTTCCCCACTAAGATGAGTAATAACACAAAGGTGTCCACTCATACCACTTCTATTCAACACTGTACTAGAGGTCCTAGTCAGAACAACTAGATAAGAAAAAGAAAAACACAACATTCAGACTAGAAACTATTCAGAGACAATGTGCTCTTGTCTACAGAAAATTCTCAAAAATACACACACATAAACAAAAATATTAGCAGTAATAAGTTCTGAAAGTTGCAGGATATAAGATCAATATAGAAAAGTGAACTGTATTTACACAGAATAACAATGAGCAACCTGAAAATGAAAATGACAACAAGCACATTTGCAATATTATCAAAAACAATAAAATACATAGGAATAAATATAACAAAAGAAGTGATAAAACCTATACTCCAGAAAATACAAAAGATAGTTAGAAAAAAAATAAGGAAGACCTAAATAAATAGACAGACATATTCTGTGTCCACAGATTAGAAGACTTAATGTTGGTAAGATGGCAATATTCCTCAAATTGATTTACATTCAAACCAACCCCTACCAAAATTCCAGCTGGCTCCTTTGCAGATGATCCTGAAACTCACATGGTAATGCAGGATACTAGAAAGACCAAAATCATCTTGAAAAAAGAATAACAAATTTAAAGGACTCAGTTTCAAAACTTTCTACAAAACTACAGTACTCAAGGCAGTGTGGAGTTGACATATGGACAGACATATATGTCAATGGAATACAATTGATGGTCCAGAAATAAACTCTTACTTTTCTTTTTGACTGAGTTTTGACAAGGGTTCCAAGACACTTCAACAGGAAAGAGTCTTTTCAACAAATGGTGCTGGGACAACTGGATGTTCATATGTAAAAGAATGAATTTGGACCCCTTCCTCACACTATACATAAAAGTAAACTTGAGATGGATCACAGAATTAAATGTAAAGAACTAACACTATGAAACTCTTAGGAGAAAACAAAGTCATAAAACTTTGTGATCTTGGATTAGGCAAGTTTCTTAGAAATGACACCAAAAGCTCAAGCAGCCAAAGAAAAATCAAAGAGATTAGAATTCAGAGTTTAAAGAATTGGTGCTCCAAAGGACACCATCAAAAACATGCAAAGACAACCCACAGAATGGAAGAAACCATCTTAAATCATATATGTGATCGGCGTCTAGTACCTAGAGTACGTAAAAACTCTTACAAATGAACAATACAAATAACCCAATAAAAAATGGGAAAAGATTTAAAAAGACATTTCCCCAAAACATGACATACAAAGGCCAATAAGTACATGAAAAGGTGTTCAACATCATGTCACCAAGGAAATGCAAATCAAAACCACTGGGCGATGCTACTTTACACCCACTAGGACATTAATAAAAAAGTGAGACAGTACAAAGTGTTGACGAGGATACAGAGAAACTGGAACCTTCATACACTGCTAGTGAGAATATAAAGCAGTATAGCCACTTTGGAAGGCAGTCTGACAGTCCTCCAAAAGGTTAAAAATGGAGTTACCCTATGATCCAGCAATTCCACTTCTAGGAATCTACTGCCAAACTGCTATTCAAACAGATACTTTTACAAGAATGTTCACAGCAGCATTATACACAATAGCCAAAAGGTGAAAATAACCCAAATGTCCATAAACGAATGAATGGAAAGACAAAATGGTATACTGTGCAAAGGAATATTATTCAGCCATAAAAATGGAATGCGGAAAAAAAAAGTAATGGAGTGCTGATATTTGCAACATGGATGAACTTGAAACTTAATGCTAAGAAGTCAGTCAGAAAAGGCCATATATTACATGATTCCATTTACATTAAATGTCCAAAGAGGCAAATCCACAGAGATGGAAAGTAGATCAGTGGTTGCCTAGGGCCTGGAAGAGGGAGAATAGGGAGATGCCACTAATGGGTACAATGCTTCTTTTGGGGATGATGAGAACATTCTAAAATTAAGTATAGTAATGGCGGGTGGACATTATTCTGTTAAAACAGACACACTGAATTAGACTTTCAAAGGATACATCTATGGTATGTAAATTATATCTCAATTAAAGCCCCCACAGGGAAAAGTCACTGAAGGGAGAAAGAACAAGGCAAGCATTCATTCGCATTGTGTTTTAACTCTTGAAGGTGTTAGGGGAGCATTGGTATTCTCCTCAGTTCTTGTCCCCACCCCAACAAAAGAATTGAAGGGCAGAGACACAGTAGTGAAACAGAGTAAAAGTTTTATTTGAAGTTACTTAAAGACAGAAAAAGTCCAGGAGGTGACCTCAGGGAGGAGAGGCACCCTGAAAGGTTGGAGAGAAAATGTTTAAGGCTACATACTTCATAAGGGCAGGTGACCTCAGAGAGAGGAGTGCATTGTAAAGTTGGGGGTTCCCCCTTTTAAGGATTTTTCAGGAATGTGACAAAGGGCTAGGGGTGTGGACTTCATAAGTGGTCTCAGGATGTTTATCTTTGATGAGATATTAAGTCTCTTATCAGTCATCTGGATAATTCTGCAAAATTAGCTTAACAAAAGAAATTTACTGCTCTGATTCCCTCCCAGGATAGTAGCTTCCTGGTCTGGGAGCATATCAATCAAGATTGCCTGTCCTGCCTCCAAGGTGGGCTGAGTTACTATCTGTTTGCTAAAGAATATGTTAATAATCTTACTTCTTAACTTCTTGGGTTTTAAAATGCAATTTCAGCTTTAAGATGGAATCTTCCTGTCTTTATTATGCAGTTTATAGTTGGGCCTTTTAGCAGGGTAGAGTAAATCTCACAATATCATGATCTAATTGACACAGTGAAGACATGGGCTGTGCTGAGATACTTTTCCTTATCTGGGGAATATTCGAACATTCCAGGAGGCCAAGTTGCTCCTGGCCTTTTGAGGTTTATCTGATTAAGTAATTAACTCTGAGTCTTTTCTGGGTTTCTAGGTTTAACTGGTTAACTCTGAGTCCCTTGTAGTGGGCTTTACTGGCCTTAATTCTCTCTCCATCCCACTCATATCTATTTTCCTGCCTAAAAGAAGCTCTTTGCTACCTCTTCTTTGCTATCTTTCATTACTTTTCATCATAACCAATGAGTGACATAGAAAGCACAAACATTACTAACCCCTTATGACAAATGGGGAAACCCATGATCAATGAATGATGTTGTGAAGCAGAAATATAGATATGAATGTGGTGGAGAGAGAGAGTAAGGCCAGTAAGGCCCACTAGAAGGGACTCAAAGAGTTAACCAGATAAAACTAGAGAGCCAGAAAAGAGTCACAGAGTTAATGAGTTAATCAGTTGAAGCTCCAAAGGCCAGGTGTAACTTGGAATATCCAGATATTCCCCAGATAAAAGTATCCGAGCACAGCTGTGGATAAAATTGTAATATTTCCAGAATATCTCTCCTGGCTTTAGTACATCTGCATATCAACAGATGCTCAAGGGTGGAGAGAAGTATGGCTTTAGTGCATTTGCATCATTCCTCAGGGGTGGAGAAGTTCATCTCCATATCAAAGAGTAATTACCTAGGCAACCGAGGGTGTGTCTGAACCTGAGAAGTTAAAGAGGGGGGCTGGCTTGCTTCTTCCGGAGGAGAGATGGCCCTGGACTGTAGTTTGTAGGTGAGGGGAGGGCCGGTTTTGCCTCTGCTGGAGCAGGAAAGAAGGCCCAGGACTGCAGTTTGTAAGCAATAAACGGATTTTAAACTTTATTTCTCCCTGGACCAGAGAGGTTTGGGTGGGACTCTGCTGATGCAGCCTGGTCAAGAGAGATGGGAGGACTGCTTGTAAGAAATAAGTGGGCTTCTTAAATTTTCTTTTTTCCTTTGACTGGTTTCAGTTTCAGAGGTATTTTGCCTCGGGATTCCCCCCGACCCCAACCCCCGGAGTTACACCTAGATATAAACAGTGTAGTAAGGACAGGAAAGATTCCACCTTAAAGCTAAGATTCCATTTTAAAAGCAACGAAGTTAGGAAGTGAGATTCCTAACATACTCTTTAGCAAACAGACTAACTCAGCCCACCCAGGGGCAGGGCAGGCAGTCTTAACTTATACGTTCCCAGTGGGAAGTTGCTATCCTGGGAAGGAAATGGATCAGTAGAATTTCTTGTGTTAAGTTAATTTTGTAGAATTACCTGGAGGACTGATAATAGAGGAGAGGAGACATGGTGTCTCTCACTAGAGATAAACATCTTGGGACCACTTGACAAGTCTACACTCACTAGCCCTTTGTCACATTCCTGAAATATCCTTGAAAGAAGGAACCCCCAACCTTTCAGGGAGCCTCCTCTCTGAGGACGCCTGCACTTTCTAACTGCGTAACTTTAAATAAAACTTATACTCTGCTTCACTACTGGTCTCTGCCCTTTAATTCTTTGTTGTGGCGGGACAAGAACTGAGGAAAATGTCAATCCCCCTGACAAGGTGACATTAACTTGCTGAAAGTCCCAAGGCCCAGTCAGCCATTCAGGGACTGATGAGGGTGCACTGCAGAGCTGCCCTGGCGGCACACTGCAATGACCTGGGCTGCTTCTGAAAAGGCAGGGGTTGCTTGAAATCTGCTCTGGGGATTCTAGTCGCGCAGCCAGGGTTGAGAACCACTGCTCCACCTAATGGAGAGTGAAATTGCCTCTAGATAAGGCTTTCATTGCCTAAGGAACATTGCTGGGGTAGAGACTCAAGGCTGGGGAAGAAGCATTGGTTAACCAGCCAGGGACTGTTCCTTCTAATCTGGTTCTAGGAAAACAACCAAGAAGAACTGGCAAGCTCCAGAGGCAAAAAGGCTGCCACTCCCTTCACGCACGCAGGGGCTTGGGCCTCACTGACAAACCCAGAGGTCTGGACATATTATTCAAATGGAACTAATAATCAGTTGTGGGCCTCATTCACCTGTTAGGCGGGAGGAGAGAGGGCTGGTCAGTTCCCCAATCAAACAAACTGGGAAACAAAGGCACTATTAGTCAATGTGGAAAAGAAAGCCTCCCAGGGAATGTTAATCTCACTCAGAAGATTAATTCAGAAGCAAAACTCTGTTAGGAGGGAGGAGAGAGGGCTGGTCAGTTCCCTAATCAAACAAACTGGGAAACAAAGGCACTATTAGTCAATGTGGAAAAGAAAGCCTCCCAGGGAATGTTAATCTCACTCAGAATATTAATTCAGAAGCAAAACTCCCTTCACTTCAGCATCACCCAACAGCTGGGGCCAAGGCTCTGAAGACTAACAGGAAAAAGCACACGCCAATAGGAAGCTCCCTTGATTTCTAAGATAATAAGAGGAATAGAATAATAGCAACAACAGCATCTGACACTTAGGAAGCATTTACTATGTGCCAGGCAGTAGACTAAATAAATACTTACCACAGATTACCTCCATTCATCTGAGCACCACTTCACAAGAAAGCAAATGAGTTCACAGAAGTGAGGTAACTTACCCAAGGTCATGTGGCTAAAGGCACAGGAGCCAGCCACAAAACTACCAAGGGGCTCCAGGGTCAGCACTTCTGACCACTACACTACAGGAACTCTTAACATCTATTCAGAGACAAAACGCTTTGAGAATTCGCAGCAAGCAATGCTAACTGTTGTTACACCTCAATGATTTTTCTTTCAGTCTGGTGTTTTTCTGTGCTTTTTTTTTCCCCATTATGAACATATATTACACTTTTGTTAAGAAAACATCTGTATGTTTGTAGAGACAAAGGCACAAAGGCCTAGTGCTCTTTCTTTTAATTACTAAAAAATAACCGCCTTTACGTTGGTGGTGGTTTTTATTTTTTATTTCTACTTTCCTGTATTTGACAAATTTTCAACAGTAAATATGTCTTCTGCTGTAATCAGGAAATTATTATTACTTTAAGTGGTTTAAGAAATAATCCACCTGAGAAAAGTATCACCTTGAGTCCCCTCTGTCTTCATACCGAACCCAAGGACCTCAGGACATGTGTGAAAGAAATCCCTAGGATTTCCCTGAGCAATATTGACGCTCACGTTGGTTGACTCATTCATTGACTCCAACTGTGGATACCTACCACTGCAGGGGACTGACACCACAGGAGACATTATCCTTGCCCCCAGGGATAAATCATGCAGTGCTGAGAACCTGGGAGACAGGCTGAATATCCAAACTATGTAGTGCTAAGCAGCTTCTACAAAAGAATGAGCTATATCCATACCTTGAAGGGATTACTGATTCCCTACTGTTAGGTTAAAGGAAAATAGACTGGAGAAATGTTTCTAGTGTAATGCCATTTGTCTAACAAACTTAAACCCAAACAAACCAATAACCTTGGAAATACGAAAACCTTCATCTGTATTTATAAGCAAAAAGAAAGATGAGAAGATACAGAAACTTTTAACCCAACTTGCCTCTCTGGACATAGGATTAAAAATTGGTGAGGTGAAGTGATTAGCTTTCTCTTTCGGCTCCTCTGACTGAATGGTTTTCCAACAACCATACATTATTTTTTTTAATCCTGTAAGTATAATCAATCCCTCAAATCTCTAATAGAGACTGTACAAAAGTTCCTACAATGAGTTGATCTGCTTTTAATGCTTGAAAATCAATCTAAATAATTAGGAAAGAGGAAGACCATGAGCTTTGGTATTAGACCCAAGTTCTCAGGGCGCTTCTACAAATTCCTGTGTGGCCCTGTGAAAGCTACTTAAACTTTCTAAGGCCCAATCTGTAAAATGGAGATGCTAATACCCACCTCACAGGGTTTTTCTGAGGATCAAAGACTAATAATTAACAATGAAATGCTGACTGAGGGGGGCTTTCTATTTGCCAAGTGCTGTGCTACATGCTTTACACATCTTACCTAATTTAATCCTGAGAACAGTTTTTGGAGGTAGGCGCTATTATCACCAGCATTTTACAGACAGCAGAAGTGAGGCCCATACAAATTAATTAACTTTGCCAAGTTCCTTCCTTTCCTCCTTCCCTCTCTCCCTCCCTCTCTCAGTGTCACACACACACACACACACACACACACACACACACGTGTGGCACAGCCAGGATATGAACCTGGAGAATCTCATCCCTAGTGGGAAAGATAAGCAATGCACATAAACCTAAACAGAGTAAGGGCTAAACGATGTGACAGAAGTAGTGTCACAGGATGTCTTCTGGTAATTTGCAGATAAGTGGCAATGTCTACATACACTACTGGAATTCACAGCTCCATCCTGCTCTCCAGAATCTCAATGTGTTTGCTGCTGCCTACTGCCACGCCCTGGCCATGGCATTCCCTTCACTGACTGGCCTCCTTCCTCAGCAATTTGCATCCCCATTCTAATCATCCTTCAAGGCTCAGTTCAGGCTTTATTTCTCACTGAAGCCTTTCTGGGCCACTAATCCAATGATCTCTCCAGGAGGCAGCGTGTTAGAGTGCCAAGTGCACTTACAAACCATGTTAACTGTGAGCAAGTCATTTAACCTCCTGAACCTCAGTTTCCCCATAGGTAAAATAGGCTTCTTATGAGAATTAAATGATAATATATGTAAAGTATCCAACCCACGGTAGGGGCTTAATAAATGCCAATATTAATCCTCTTCACATCTTAGAACTCAGGACAATTATAATTTACCCACTGAGTCTGAACTGCCTAGTGATATTCCTGTTCATTATTTTGACTCTAATACTGCCATAATTTCTCGGGCATTTATACCTTATTTTTCTAACTAAACTGCAAGTTCCTTGGGAGTCAGGAATGGACCCTGGCTGCTTCTGTATCCCCTGAAGCATACAGCACAATACTCAACACAGAAAACTGCTCAATAAAAATCTGGATTGACTGGTGTGATTGGGCTGAATTCATGGAGGATGGAAGACTCTCAAAGGTTAATCTTAAAATAAAGGCAGTAATTAAGACATATTCTAGGGTTATCCCTGGACTTTAATTTGGACTCAGAACTCCCAACTCTTCTCAACACTCTGCTCATCCTCACACAATTTGCATTCACCTGATCAGAGACACTGGCTTTTGTAGAAGGTTAAGGCACAGTTCTGCCCAAATCAATTCTTCAGAAAGTTTAAGACCTCTTCTGAAATCAAGCTTTCTATATTTTAAGTACTCTCAGGAAAGCAAAGGGACATTCACTTGCTAATTCAGGTCCAAAATCCAAATTATACCTTTTTTAATAGCTCAATTTGTCAGTCACAGAAAAAACTTTTCCAGGTCACTTAGCACATTTCAATGAGCCAATTAGCAAAGGGTGAGATCAGCAAGCCTGTTTACACTGGTGATAGCAGAGATTCCAAGCAGCAAAGATAACTACAAGGTGGGTCAGCGGCAAAATTGCATCCCCAAAACGTTGAGATAATGCTTGTGGGTGGTGGGTGACCACCCCAGGAATGAAAAAACCATTACTACCGTCTTCCATTCAGTCTGAGAGTTAGCAACACTCCCAAGAACCATCTAACAGAGGAAAAGCACTGGGCAAAAGGGGAGGGGTGGTAAAGGGAAACAAAGGAAAAAATATAATAGATCAACATGGATACACAATAATGGGCAATTATGATAATGAGATAATCATATACTCAAGGGTTTGGGCCTTGAAGAAAGAAGCTTGATGAAAAGAATCATTATCATTCTTATTATTACTCTAGTAAAAGACAGATGGCTGCAAACACAAATAAGGGCCAGGCTAGAGTCTTCAGTCTGACAAGGGGGGGTGATAGAGTGACTAAATAAATTTTTTTTTCCTATCTCCCTTCCTCAGAATAGTCTGCATTCAGAAGAAACTCTCATGGGCGTTTGAAGACAAAAGGCACAGAGCCTCACTCTGTGGGCCAGATCAGATCATCAACTTTGCAAGGTTAAGAGTTATAACTAAAAATCTAGTATGTGACCAGGTTCCATGGATACCCCACTCAGCTCCTACCTCTTGGTTTTCACTTTCCAGAAGGTAGTATAGCCTGGAAAGGATGACATTCTTTGCCAGTTCACAGGCATAGGTGGAACCCAGCAGCAGTAGCAGGCCAAAAGGCACTGTGTGTAACAAGGAGCACCCGAACTAGGCAGCACATCTGTTCTTCCAGCCGTGGACTACTGACAGCCTGGATGGGGGGAATCTTAATACATGATTCATGGATGGGCTGTGGAAGGGGGAGGGGAGACAGGAGGTAGCAGTCATGTCCCTCCTAAAGCTGTATGCGAAATTGTGTTTGTGTATGTATCTGGGAAGGGGCTCCATAGTCCTCTTCATCTTATAGAAACCTATGACCCAATTCTTAGATGGAGGGAAACTAAGAAGCATCTCCAGCATCTTGACTCACTGGGTTTCAATCTTGCCACCAATTTCAGTCACACTATAGGAAAACAGCTTTAAAGTTTGAGTCAGAAAATCTGGGTTCTACAGGAACCAACCTTAGCTTCTTAGGCAAGACATTTATCATCCAAGTTCCCCTTCTAGAAGACCACATCAGACCAGACAAGCTTTCGGCTCCCTGCTAACCTAATAATCAATAGTTCCATGATGCATTTCCCCTCCTTCCATCCAAGAAACAAGAAAAATTGCCCTTAAGACACTTCATCTGAAGCCCAGAAGAGACTTTCTCCAGAATCCTGGTGCCAAAGAGCACTTACTTGTAATATGGGCCATTGGAATACACGTTCCGTCTTCTAAGGCATCAGCTTCTAAGATAGAGAACCAGGAGGAACTGGGACCTGGGCATTCTCTAGCAGGTCTGCAAATGCCAGGGCCAATGACTCGCAGGACAGAGTACAGCTCATGGAAATTGACTAATGATCCCAAATCCTTTAGCTGGCTCTGAGAAATTCTTCCAACTCCCTCTCTGTCTGTCTTTATATATGTGGATGTATGTATGTTTGTGTTACTGGCACACATTAATTAGTTCATTTCATTTTCCTTGCTTCCTCATCACCACTAATAAGGAAAAAAAAGATTAAAACAATAAACAACCAAGAAGGGCAAAATAGAAGTCAAAAACTGGCTTCCTGCTTAATTGAATCATGAGGCTTAAGAAAGAGTTGCCTATCTTCCTGAGTCTTATTTTAAGTCAATCGGAGCTCAACTAAAGGGTTGCAAAGCAGAAAGTCCTGCAGGCCAGAAATACCCCAGGAGGGGTCCCAGCCACTTACAATAACTGGACCAAAGCCAGTGGCCAAGACACATGCAAATACAGCCACCACTGTGAGCTGTCCTCAGTTTCATTTTGGAAGAAAAACAGCACAAGGACTGTTTACCAGAATGACTGAAATCACAAGAGAGAACTCATCAAAAAAGTTTCAGAGTTCTTGCCTAAGAACTCAAGGAAAGTTACTTAAATGATCCTGATAAGCTGGTTGGCATTTATTTAGAAAAGTATTACATTTTGTAACAAAATAGTAAATCTGTCATGCAAGAGGGGGAAAAAGGGGAGAGGGAGGAAGAGAAGGAAGGAAGGAGGGAAGGAGGAAAAAAGGAGAGAGAAAATAAGAGGATGACTGATGATCCAAAATCCTTTAGATTTGTTTCCTGTATATAGTAAAGATATTACAGGCTGAATTGTATGCCCACCCTCCAAATTTCTATATTGAAGTCCTAATCCCTGTACCTCAGAATGTGATTACATTGGGAGATGGGGCCTTTAAAGAGGCAATTAAGTTAAAATGAGGCCATTAGGGTGGGCCCTAATCCAACCTGACTTGTATCCTCGTTAGGAGGAAATCTGGACACAGGGAGAGACAGCATGGATGCGTGTACACAGAGACGACCACGTGAAGGGGGAGAGAGAGGGTGTCCGTCTGCAAGCCAAGGAGAGAGGCTTCAGGGGAAACCAACCCTGCTGGGACCTTGATCTTGAGGATAATGACAGTACCTTGCCTCATAAATTTATTGTGAGGCTTAAATAAGCTAGACACTGTAAAGCACCTAGAACAGCGGCAGGCCCACAGAAAGCACCCAAGAAGTGTTAGCAACTGTTTGCTGCCGCTGTGGCTGTTGAAACGGCCAAGGACACCTCTGCAGGCCTAGTGGAGACATGCAGCTTTGGGGCGGCAATATGAATCGAATAAAAACCTCACCACTAAAGGACTTCCAGGTTTGTGAACAGGCCTTTTAGCGCCTTTGTTTTCAAGCCTGTACAGTGGGAATCAGGGCATCTGTTCATGCTCAGTGGTTCTGCCAGAAGACTCTTTGGCTTTCTTAGGGGGAAGGTCCCACACTAGGAAGAGAGAAGAAGGTGACCTGTTTAGAGGAACCACAACCACCTTGATTGAAGGAGGGACTGGCCACAGCTGTGAGCTAGAGGCACTCAAGTCCAGGCTTACTACCTCTATGAGCCGAGGGGGATATTTTCTGGTGTGTCACCCCTACCTGGAATCTGCTAGATCTGAAAATGGAGAAAGAAAGCAGCTTTCTATCTGTTTGACACCTCCCCTCCCCACCCATCTCCTGAGGAAATAGTACAGCATGACCAGCCAGCTGGGATCAGACAACACTGGACCCGCTTCTCTGCCTTAGCAGGTTCCTCCCACAGGCAGGGATACAAACTTCGGCTCCAGCCCTGCTCCATAGCCCTGAGCCAGTAAGGAATATGTCCATCCCTTAAAGCTAAGCCCAAGGCAGGAGCTTTGATTCTACAGTTCAGGAGGAACTCATACTTTGTGGATATGGATGGGATGTTTCTATGGAATGCAGAAGGGAAAACAAAGGTACTTATGTCAGCGGCCCATGCCTGCTGACCCTAGCTCCTGGGGACACACTGAACTTCAGGTGCCCAGCCAATCATGACAAAAACAATACCGTCTGTCCCCCTCCCACCCTGGCATCCCCCTCCTCAGGAGCTCGGATGGTGGGTCTATAAGGTGCTTTGGGCTTTTCGGAAATAAAGGATGAGGCCATATAAGCAACCTGGGAAAATGAGGATTCTGATGCAGTGCGGGGGCCTGAAACGCCACATTTCTAACAAGGAGCACCCACGTGAAGCAGGCCCTCAGACCACATACTGAGTTAAACGCTTGGAGAAACTTTGAATTATGAGTGTCTAGAATGCTGATTCTCCAAGGGTGGGCTGAGAACCCCGGCAGTTGGCATCACTTGGGGGCTTGTTACAAATGCTCATCTCTGGGCATCTCCCCAGACCCTCTCAATCACACCTCCTGGGGATGGGATCTGGCAAGCCTCATTTTTTAGTCATTCCCTCAGATGACTGCTATGGACATTAAATTTCAGAACCACTGCACGAAATAAGTGGTTCTCACTGCAGCTCCACATAAGAAGATACTTTTTAGAATGCTATGCCCAGGCTGCATCACAGATGACAACATTCAGGCCCACCAAGGGTGGCGCTGGCCGTCAGTGCTTTCTTTTGTTCATCATTTATTTGTGTAAAGCACCCCCAAGTGAGCCTGGGGCACACTGAGGGTTCAAAATCACTGCTTTAGATGAATGCTTTTCCTTTTAATTTCTATTGATGTATAATATGCACCTAGAACAGTAAAAATCACAAGGGTACACATGAGTATTTGTGAGGAGAGTGATAAAATACTCAGAGGGGTAAAGTGTAGCTGTGGGTGCAGGATCTG
This sequence comes from Manis javanica, assembly GCF_040802235.1. Classification (NCBI taxonomy): domain Eukaryota; kingdom Metazoa; phylum Chordata; class Mammalia; order Pholidota; family Manidae; genus Manis; species Manis javanica. The sequence goes on along the minus strand of NC_133174.1, from coordinate 100,952,611 downwards.
GGCTCTACTCCTAACTCTGCCAGTTAGAATTTGTGTGACTCCCTGACTATTAGTTCCTTCCTCTGGAACAATAGGCCTTAATAGTTGCTCGCTATCACACAACTGTTATGGGAAAAGACCTTATAAACTATAAAATGCTATACAAAGGGAAAGGGTTATTATGTTAAGATTTAAACTATGATCTTAATGCACAAGGCCAATTTAAGTAATGAAAACAGAAAGCAGTAGGAAGGGTCTTATAGGGGATTTCTTTCCCTGAGCTTTTTAACTTGGCCTGCTAATAATCCCCCTGCAGTCCTACATGCAGGAGTGAGGACAGGGCCCTGCCACCCCAGCCCGGTAGCTAGCTCCCCGCCCCCCTGCCACAGGATTCCACCTGCTAGCCACTCGGGGTGGCCCAGACTGCCCGGCAGATTTAGGTGAATCGGGAAGGAGTTTAATTGTTGCCCAAGGGAGTCCTTGGCAAAGCAGACAGGCTTTGAGGCTCCCCAGCAGATCATTCTGGGCCAGAGTTGATAAGACCACATTGGAGCCCCTTAGAACACCTAGAGGCCTCTGCCTAATGAGTGGGGCCCTTAGTGCCCCTTTCCCAACCAAACCTCTCCAAGAGAACTTTTTGATCTGTCCTAGTTCTGGCCTAAACCCTTATTGCAGCCCAAGTTCCACAAAATGCTCCCACCCCCATCAAACTCCATTGTATCCAAGCAGGGCCGTGTCAAACCTCACCATTAAATACAGTTGCCCCTTCAACAACAGAGGTTTGAAATACATGGGTCCACTTATATGTGGATTTTTTTTCAATAAATACAATGGAAAATTTTTTGGAGATTTGCAACAATTTGAAAAAACATTTTCTTCTCTCTAGCTGACCTAATTGTAAGAATACAGTATATAATCCATAGAACATACAAAATGTGTGTTAACTGTTTATGTTATCAGTAAGGCTTCTGGTCAACAGTAGGCTATTAGTAGTTAGGTTTTTTGAAGAGTCAAAAGTTATGCACAGATTTTCAACTGCACATTGAAACCCCCACCCACCCCGCTGTTCAAAGGTCAGCTCCATAAAAAGAGATTTTAAAACTTGCATGAGCTCTTGAGCTAAGGATGAGGACAAGCACTGCATAAAAAATGAGCAAGTAAATATGGTTTTCTATGTTGCCGGTGCGTTCCTAGGAAAGGCTACTTACCAACCGGGTATTTACCACAGGAAACAGCAGGGCCAGAAGAGCTCCATTCAACATGTGCATCTGCAGCCTGGAGAGGAAAGAAGATAAAGTCCACGTCATACTCAGACTCGGATGCAGGAGCAGACAAAAATGTGTGAGGTTATGCCATGCCATATGGGAGGACAGGGCAACAAGCAGCTCACTGTTTAACACAGCACTGGAGTCACTCAAAGGCACGCTCCATGCTCTGAGAAACTGACTGAAAACTTTGACTTCAGCCTCAGTGGCTAGAGCAGCAGTTATTAACAGCCATTCCAGGCTAGCTGAACTAGAGCCGGTCTAACTGCCCCTGGGCCCTCCTACGTGACAACCACAGTGTAAAAACACCCCACGGGAGAGAGAAATCACATTGACATTCCAGATAAAGCTTGACTCTGGTGCCAAGCTTTGCCACTGGCCTTAAAAGAATAGTGGCATTTACACAAAGCCAAGTAGGTGTTTGGGCACCCAAAATTAAATCTTGAGGATGACGAAACTGATGCCAAAGGCCCATGGAAAGCAAAGAAGATAAAACCAAAAACGAAGATTCAAAGTGACTAATAAATAACTAAAGATAAGCCTTGTTCCTCAAAATTCAGTTCCACAAGTAACATATATGCCAAAGATGAATTATCCTTAACATATAAAAAGGTCCTAGATCACCTCACACCAGTAAGGATGGCCACCATCCAAAAGACAAACAACAACAAATGTTGGTGAGGTTGCAGAGAAAGGGGAACCCTCCAACACGGCTGGTGGGAAAGTAAATTAGTTCAACCATTGTGGAAAGCAATATGGAGGTTCCTCAATATGCTCAAAATAGAAATACCATTTGACCAGGAATTCTGCTCTTAGGAATTTACCCTAAGAATGCAGCAGCCCAGTTTGAAAAAGACAGATGCACCCCTATGTCTATCGCAGCACTATTTACAATAGCCAAGAAATGGAAGCAACCTAAGTGTCCATCAGTAGATGAATGGATAAAGAAGAGGTGGTACATATACACAATGGAATATTATTCAGCCATAAGAAGAAAACAAATACTACCATTTGCAACAACACAGATGGAGCTAGAGAGTATTATGCTCAGTGAAATAAGCCAAGCGGAGAAACAAATACGAAATGATATCACTCATCTGAGGAGTATAAGAACAAAATAAAAACTGAAGGAACAAAACAGGAGCAGAATCACAGAACCCAAGAATGGACTAATAGTTACGGAACGGAAAGAGACTGGGGAGAATGGGAGGGATAAGGGCAGGGAAAAAGAAAGGGGGTATTATGATCAGCATGTATAATGTGTGGGTGGGGGAAAGGGGAGGGCTTTGCAACACAGAGAAGACAAGTAGTGATTCTACAACATCTTACTATGCTGATGGATAGTGACTGTAATGGGGTTGGTGGGGGGGACTTCGGGTAGGGGAGAGCCTAGTAAACATAATGTTCTTCAAAAAAATAAAAATAATTTTTAAAAAAAAGGTCTTGCATATCAATAATTACAAAAACACCTAACATCCAGTCAGCATTTCTATGTGCCAATCACTAGGATAAGTATTCAAATGCATCATCTCATTTAATCCTTCCTCACAGTTTTTACTAATATCAGTATCAATCTTCTCCAATTTCATAGCTGAGAAAACCAAAGCCCTAACCGACTTAGTGGCTTGCCCAACATCACAAAGATGAGAAATGTCAGAGGGAGAAGTCACACTCAGGTCTTGCCTGTTTCATCAAACCTCTTTCGTACTACACCCTGCCTCAAATCCATGACATAAACATTAGACATGTTCTGCATGTGTACATGTGTGTCAGTGAAACTGCAGGCCAGGTAGGAAAACATTCTGGGATGCCCAGAGGGGAGGGAGCATCATGCAGTGTAACAGAACCCCTTGTGGGTTTTGTTTTGGGTGAACTGTCCCAATTACACAGCTGTACTGCCCTCTACATAACCCAGAGCATGGCCCAATAGAAGGTCCTGTGAGAATCCCTCATCTATATACTGGGAAAAATTAATAGTACCCAACTCATAGGACTGCATCAGGTATCAAAATGTATGAAGTGCTTAGAAAAGTACCTGGTATATCGTAGGACTCACATATGTGTTCTGGAAATAAATGATGAAGAGCTCATTTAAAGCTTCAAGATTAAAAGGGGAGGGGAAAGGAGGTTTAAAAAAAGGAAATCATGTGAAAGAGTCAACTGTTTAAAAAATACAAAGTATGAGAAAGAGGTACAGAAAAAGCCAAAGGACAGAGACCGAAGGCTAGAACCAAAATGTAGAGCTTAGAGATGGATGCCAGTTAGTCATACTTATAGTCTCCTTCTTGCCAGCTCAAAGTCTTGGCCATTACCATTGTCAGAGTTATGTTGTCAGCTTCTCTGTTTTTGTTTAGGATACCAGTCTGTTAGCTAGGTTGGTAAGAACCTTGGGACAATATGGCAGGTGTCACAGGTTTAATTCTATTCCAGGTCAGTTAATTCCAATAAATTTACTTTCATAAACATTAATCAATCCATCACTGTGTGTCTAAAAATGTTTCAGGTGCTGTAGGGAAAAGAAGTTCAGTCTGCCTTCAAGGAAAGAACAATCTTACTGACAAGGCAAGAAAATATGGTATAATGGTCAAGAATTCAGGGTTTGGAATCAAACCTACACTCAAATCCCAGCTCTACTACTTACTGGCCAAGGGACTCTGCACAAGTCACTTAAAATATTTACTATTGGTTTCCTCAATAATAAAACAGAGCTAGTAACAGTACCTAGCTAAAAGTGCTACTGAGAAAATTTAACACATTTAAGACCATGTAAGGTGATCAACACAAAAGAATCTAGGACATAGTAAGCACTTAATACATGGCAGCTATTATTATCCTTAATAAACTAATGTAAATGAGTACAACATTATTATTCATAACTACAAATCAAGCTATTAAAAACTTTCACAAGATGACATATTCCATTTTAGGACTTGATTACAACCAAGAACCAAAAGATACAGAATAGATGACAAGCTCTCTGAGTGACTGGAAAGGCAAATTTAGAGGAATTACCAAAGGAAATTATAAAATATTTTGAACCAAACAAAATAAAAACACAAGACATCATAAAGTGTGAGATGCTTATAAAGTGAAATTCTTAGATTTTTTTTAAAACATGGTCTCAAATCAGTAATCCAATTTTCCACCTTAAGAATCCAGAAAAATAGCAAAATAAACTCAAAGCAACCAGAAGGAATGAAACTATAAAGAGCCATAATCAACGAAAACAAAAATAAAGAAAAAGCAATTAAACCCAAACCTTGACTATGAGAAAGTCAATACAAAGAGTGGTATGTGTAAAAAGACAGAAGACAAAAGTTAACAGCATTAGCAAGTAAAGAAGGGGTATCAATACAGAACCCTAGGAATTAAAAGAATAATGAGATACTATGAATATTCCCATGCATATAAATTTGACAACATACATAAAATCAAGAATTTCTTCTAAAACCAGACTACCAAACTCATACCTGAACAGTACTATTAAAGAAATTGAATACACACACATGCACACACTGAGGAATGTTATTCAGCCATAAAAAGATCTTGCATTTTCCAGCAACCTAGATGGACCTTGAGAGTATCATGCTAAGTGAAATAAATCACACAGAGAAAGAAAGTACTGTATGAGCTCACTTATGTGGAATATAGTAAGCAAACAAATAAACAAAACAGAAATAGACTCAAACACAGAAAACAGACTGGTGGTTGCCACAGGAGAGGAGGATAGTAAGATAGGGGGATGGGTGAAATAGGTAAAGGGAGTAAAAATTAGTGAGAAGGTTTGGTGACTTGATCTGGAGGAATTTTCAAAGGACCAAGAGTTACATGAGAATATGGACATGTCGAAATTAAGTGAGCTGTATACTAAGATTTGTGAGTTTAACTGAATGTACTTCAATTTTTAAAAATTTAAAAACAGGAAGGGAGGTGGGGGGAGGGAAGGCAGGAACAAGTAAGTAAGGAAGGAAGACATTTCCAGAAAGTTCAGATGAAAAAAAAGAGAAAGAAAAATAAATTTTGGCTGATAAAGGCTAGAACGTGGTTGAACCTTGAGGGCACTATGCTAATTAAAACAAGCCGGTCACAAAAGACAAATACTGTAAGATTCTACTTACATGACATAGGTAGAGTGGGTTTTGTTTTGGGTGAACTGTCCCAATTACACAGATGTACTGCCCTCTACAGAACCCACTGACAGAGACAAAGCAGAATGATGGTGTCCTGGGGCTGGGGAGAGGAGGGGATTGGGAGTCAATGTTTAATGGGTACCGAGATTCAGTTCTGCAAGATGGAGATGAAAAGTACTAATGGTGGTCCAACAGTGTGAATGTACTTAATACCACTGACTGTACACTTTAAAATGGTTAACATGTTACATTTTATGTTGCATACTTCACACTAAAAAAAATGAAAAAATCCGGCGGTGGAGCCAAGATGGCGATGTGAGTAGAGGAGCGGATATCTCCTCCCAAAACCACATGTATTTATGAACATATAACAAAGACAACTCTTCCTAGAATAGAGAACAGAAGACACAGGACAACAGCCAGACTACATCCACACCTGCGAGAACCCAGCACCACACGAACAGGGTAAGATACAAACCCCAGCCTGGCAGGACCCGAACGCCCCTCACCCCAGCTCCCGGCGGGAGGAGAGGAGTCGAAACGGTGAGGGAGAGGGAGCCCAGGACTGCAAAACACACAGCCCTAGCCATCCGCACCAGACCGCAGACACAGTGCGTGCGTGAGGTCCTCGATACTACGTAAACAGGACAGCAAGACCTGTGAGCGGGTCCCTGAGGCCAGCGCCAGGGGATAAAGAAAAGCAAGTGGCTTTTTTTTTTCTTTTCTGAATGCTTTTTGGAAGTCTTAAAGAGACAGGGACCCCAAAACTGGAAGTAAACATCTCGGGACACTTAGTCCAGCAGCAGGGAATATGGGGATCTCTGGGCACTCTAACCCCCTGGGCAGCAGGGAGCATGGAGGCCTCTCACGGAGATAAATAGCCTCCCGGCCGGTCCCAATCCAACACAGCTCCACCATATCGGACCAGAAGCGCGAGGCAAACCACACTCACAGCAAGAGCGGAGATAAACTCCATAGCAGCCAGGCAGGAATCAGAAGTCCTGTCTGTGCACAGCTGCCCAGCACAAGCCACTAGACGCCGCTGTTCTCCCAGGAGAGGAAGACCACAAACCAACAAGAAGGAAAGTTCTTCCAGCCATCACTCGTCCCAGCTCTGCAAACTATCTCTGTCACCATGAAAAGGCAAAATTACAGACAGACAAAGATCACAGAGTCAACACCTGAGAAGGAGACAGACGTAAACAGTCTTCCTGAAAAAGAACTCAAACTAAAAAAAAACATGCTGACGGAGATGCAGAGAAATACACAAGAGCTAAGAGATGAAGCCCGAGGGAGATTACAGACGCCTGCAGAGATGACAGAAATGAAACAAACTCTAGAAGGATTTATGAGTAGAATGGATAAGATGCAAGAGGCCATTGATGGAATAGAAACCAGAGAACAGGAACACATAGAAGCTGACATAGAGAGCGATAAAAGGATTTCCAGGAATGAAACGATATTAAGAGAACAAAGTGACCAATCCAAAAGGAACAATATCTGTACTATAGGGGTACCAGAAGAAGAAGAGAAAAAGGGATAGAAAGTGTCTTTGAAGAAATAATTACTGAAAATTTCCCCAAACTGGGGGAGGAAATAATCGAACAGACCACGGAAATACACAGAACTCGCAACAGAAAGGACGCAAGGAGGACAATGGCAATAATTAAAATGGCATAATAATTATAATGGCATAATTAAAATGGCAAAATAATAATAACAAAAATGGCAAAGATCAAGGACAAAGAAAGTTTTAAAGGCAGCTAGAGAGAAAAAGGTCACCTATAAAGGAAAACCCATCAGGCTATCATCAGACTTCTCGACAGAAACCTTACAGGCCACAACAGAATGGCATGATACATTTAACGCAATGAAACACAATGGCCTTGAACAAAGGATACTGTATCCAGCACGATTATCATTTAAATATTAAGGAGGAATTAAACAATTCAGAGACAAGCAAAAGTTCAGGGAATTTGCCTCCCAAAAACCACCTCTACTGGGTATTTTAGAGGGACTGTTCTAGACGGGAGCACTCCTAAAATTAAACAGATGTCACCAGAGAAAATAAAATCACAGCAAAGAAAGCAGACCAACCAAATACTAACTAGAGGCAAAAAAAATAAAATCAACTACCCAATAAAAGCACTTAAAGGAAACACGAAAGAGCACAGAATAAAACAACAAATATATAAACAATGGAGGTGGAGGAAAAAGAAGGGAGAGAAGAAAAGAATCTCCAGACAGTATATATAACAGCTCAATAAGCGAGCTAAGTTAGGCAGTAGCATACTAAAGAGGCTAACATTGAACCTTTGGTAAGCACGAATCTAAAGCCTGCAATGGCAATAAGTACATATCTTTCAATAGTCACCCTAAATGTAAATGGACTGAATGCACCAATCAAACGAAATACAGTCACTGAATGGATAAAAAAAAAAAGACCCATCTATATGCTGCTTACAAGAAACTCACCTCATACCCAAAGACATGCACAAACAAAAAGTCAAAGGATGGAAAAACATATTTCAGGCAAACAACAGAGAGAAGAAAGCAGGGGTTGCAGTACTAATATCAGACAAAATAGACTTCAAAACAAAGAAAGTAACAAGAGAGAAAGAAGGACATTACATAATGGTAAAGGGCTCACCCCAACAAGAGAATATAACCATTCTAAATATACATGCACCCAACACAGGAGCACAAGCTAATGTAAAACAAATACTAACAGAACTAAAGGGGGAAATAGACTGCAATGCAATCATTTTAGGAGACTTCAACATGCCACTCACACAAAAGAATAAATCCACCAGGCAGAAAATAAGTAAGGACACAGAAGCACTGAACAACACAGTAAAACAACTGGACCTAATAGATATCTATAGAACTCTACATCTAAAAGTAACAGGATATACATTCTTCTCAAGTGCACATGGAACATTCTCCAGAATAGACCACATACTAGCTCACAAAAAGAGCCTCAGTAAATTCCAAAATATTGAAATTCTACCAACCAACTTTTCAGACCACAAAGGTATAAAACTAGAAATAAATTCTGGAAAGAAAACAAAAAGGCTCACAAACACATGGAGGCTTAACAACATCCTCCTGAATAATCAATGGATCAACGAACAAATTAAAAGAGAGATCAAGGAATATATGGAAACAAATGACAACAACACAAAGCCCCAACTTCTGTGGGATGCAGCAAAAGCAGTCTTAAGAGCAAAGTACATAGCGATCCAGGCACACTTGAAGAAGGAAGAACAATCCCAAATGAATAGCCTAACATCACAATTATCAAAACTGGAAAAAGAAAAAGAAATGAGGCATAAAGTCAGCAAAAGAAGGGACATTATAAAGATGAGAGAAGAAATAAACAAAATTGAGAAGAGTAAAACAATAGCAAAAATCAATGAAACCAAGAGCTGGTTCTTTGAGAAAATAAACAAAATAGATAAGCCTCTAGCCAAACTTATTAAGAGAAAAAGAGAATCAACACAAATCAACAGAATCAGAAATGAGAATGGAAAAATCAGAACAAACTCCACAGAAATACAAACAATTATTAAAGGCTACTATGAAAACCTATATGCCAACAAGCTGGAAAACCTAAAAGAAATGGACAACTTAGTAGAAAAATACAACCTTCCAAGACTGACCAAGGAAGAAACACAAAAGTTAAACAAACCAATTACGAGTAAAGAAATTGAAATGGTAATCAAAAAACTACCCAAGAAAAAAAAACCCCGGGCCAGACGCATTTACCTTGGAATTTTATCAGACACACAGAGAAGAAATAATACCCATTCTCCATAAAGATTTCCAGAAAATAGAAGAGGAGGGAATACTCCCAAACTCATTCTATGAAGCCAACATCACCCTAATACCAGAACCAGGCAAAGAGCCCACCAAAAAAACAAAATTACAGACCAATAGCCCTGATGAATGTAGATGCAAAAATACTCAATAAAATATTAGCAAACCGAATTCAAAAATATATCACAAGAATCATACACCATGACCAAGTGGGATTCATCCCAGGGATGCAAGGATGGTACAACATTCGAAAATCCATCAACATAATCGACGACATCAACAAAAAGAAAGACAAAAACCATAAGATCATGTCATAGATGCTGCAAAAGCATTTGACAAAATTCAACATCCATTCATGATAAAAACCAAAGCCAACATAATGAACAGCGAGAAGCTGAAAGATTTTCGTCTAAGATCGGGAACAAGACAGGGATGCCCACTCTCCCCACTGTTATTTAACATAGTACTGGAGGTCCTAGCCCCCGTAATCAGACTCAACAAAGAGATACAAGGAATCCAGGTTGTTAAAGAAGAAGTTAAACTGTCATTATTTGCAGATAACATGATATTGTACATAAAAACCCTAAAGACTCCACTCCAAAACTACTAGAACTGATATGGGAATACAGCAAAGTTGCAGGATACAATATTAACACACAGAAATCTGTAGCTTTCCTATACACTAACAACGAATCAATAGAAAGAGAAATCAGGAAAACAATTCCATTCACCATTGCATCAAAAAGAATAAAATACCTAGGAATAAACCTAACAAAAGAAGTGAAAGACTTATACCCTGAAAACTACAAGTCACTCTTAAGAGAAATTAAAGGGGACACTAACAAATGGAAATTCATCCCATGCTCATGGCTAGGAAGAATTAATATAATCGAAATGGCCATCCTGCCCAAAGCAATATACAGATTTGATGCAATCCCTATGAAACTACCAGCAACATTCTTCAATGAACTGGAAGAAATAATTCAAAAATTCATATGGAAACACCAAAGACCCCGAATAGCCAAAGCAATCCTGAAAAAGAAGAATAAAGTAGGGGGGATCACACTCCCCAACTTCAAGCTCTACTATAAAGCCATAGTAATCAAGACAATTTGGTACTGGCAGAAGAACAGAGCCACAGACCAGTGGAACAGACTAGAGACACCAGACATTAACCCAGACATATATGGTCAATTAATATTTGATAAAGGAGCCATGGACATACAATGGGGAAATGACAGTTGCTTCAAAAGATGGTGCTGACAAAACTGGACAGCTACATGTAGGAGAATGAAACTGGACCATTGTCTAACCCTATACAGAAAAGTAAATTCAAAATGGATGAAAGACCTGAATATAAGTCATGAAACCATAAAACTCTTAGAAAAAAACATAGGCAAAAACCTCTTAGACATAAACATGAGTGACATCTTCTTGAACATAGCTCCCCGGGCAAGGAAAACAACAGCAAAAATGAACAAGTGGGACTATATTAAGCTGAAAAGCTTCTGTACAGCAACAGACACCATCAATAGAACAAAAAGGTACCCTACAGTATGGGAGAATATATATGCAAATGAGAGATCCGATAAAGGCTTGACATCCAAAATATATAAAGAGCTCACCCACCTCAATGAACAAAAAACAAATAATCCAATTAAAAAATCGGCAGAGGAACTGAACAGTTCTCCAAAAAAGAAATTCAGATGGCCAACAGACACATAAAAAGATGCTCCACATTTATCAGAGAAATGCAAATTAAAACCACAATGAGGTATCACCTCACACCAGTAAGGATGGCTACCATCCAAAAGACAGACAACAACAAATGTTGGCAGGGTTTTGGAGAAAGGGGAACCCTCCTACACTGCTGGTGGGAATGTAAATTAGTTTTACATTGTGGAAAGCAGTATGGAGGTTCATCAAAATGCTCAAAACAGACTTACCATTTGAACCAGGAATTCCACTCCTAGTAACTTTCCCTAAGAATACAGCACTCAAGTTTGAAAAAGACAGATGCACCTCTATGTTTATCGCAGCACTATTTACAATAGCCAAAAATTGGAAGCAACCTAAGTGTCCATCAGTAGATGAATGGATAAACAAGATGTGGTATATATACAGAATGGAATATTATTCAGCCATGAGAAGAAAACAAATCCTACCATTTGCAACAACATGGATGGAGCAAGAGGGTATTATGCTCAGTGAAATAAGCCAAGCAGAGAAAGAGAAATACCAAGTGATTTCACTCATTTATGGATTATAAGAACTAAGGAAAAACTGAAGGAGCAAAACAGCAGCAGAATCACAGAACTCAAGAAGGGACTATCAGAGGATCAAAGCCTAATTTGGCTACCCAGAAAACGAATTAAGATACGATATGAAGAACTTCCAATATCAACATTCTCTGGAAGAGTCATTCCAGAAGATGATCATCAAAAAACTTCAACAAAGACCCTGGTGCTGTTGCAGGTGTAGCTGCATTCATCCCACCGGTTCCTGGACTTGCCATTAGAATGAAGAAGGAGATATTTAAGCTGGCCTGTGCATACAGTAAAACAACAAATTTGACTGGATCTATACTGTCGGAACTCAACCATGAATTAGGAGAAATGCAAGTTGCAGCGCTCCAAAATCTTGCGACTATAGACAATGTACTGTTAAAAGAACATATGGGATGTGAACAGTTCCCAGGAATGGGTTGTTTTAATTTGTCTGATTTCTCTCAGACTGTTCAAGTACAGTTGGACAATATCCATCATATCATAGATAAATTTTCACAAATGCCTAGGATGCCCAACTGGTTTTCTTGATTTCACTGGAGATGGCTGGTAATTATAGATCTGCTTTGGTTATGTAGCTGTATTCCTATTATGTTAATGTGTGTATGCAATTTAATTAGTAATTTAAAACCTATACACGCTTATGTTACACTACAGGAAGATATATCAAAGAAATAATCAATCTTCCCATGTTTTCTTCCATCTGCTACTTCTATAGCTTCTCTTCTTCCTTCCTAATTACAACCCTAAGTAGAATTCATGCCTCATATTGAAATTACCAAGTATCTTAATTCCTCCAAGTGGTAAAGATACCTCAAGACAAATGCTGGGCATAGAAGCCACAGGGCATAAATCTGCAAAGAAGTAAAAAGCTAACCTTTTCAAACAATATGGCTTCTCTCTCACTTAAAAACTTTACATTTCCCTGTATAGCCCTGGAAGATGACTGGTTAGCCAGTGACGGGTAAGATTCCTCAAGAGAGGAACAACCTAAGACAGGCACAGTTGCAGGGGGACCATGAGATGAGAAATTGGGGATCAACAGAGGTGAGGCTTAGAACCTCACCCCCATTTTGAGAGAAATCTTCTGCATCCGTGGATGTTTTGTTGCCCTTGTCTAGCTCGGATTAATACTTAGTCTATAGGCACACACCTGATCATCTACATTTGCCCTCTTACAGCACTAAACTATGTTTTCTACCTTTATCTTGCATCTACCTACCACTTCAGCACTTTATTAAAAAAATAATAATAATATTAATAATAATAATACGGGAGAAATGTGGGATTCACATATAAATCAAGTATAAAAATCAAACAAATAATCATGTGACTTGATTGTTTATAGTTCATGATGCATGATCAAAACTGAAAGATTCTGTGATATGACTGCCCTTGCACTCTTCACCATGTAAGAACTTATTCAGTATGTAAGAACTTGTTCGTTATGCTTCAGAAGATTGGAGACTGTTGAGAATTAGGCTTCGGGTTGATTAATGATTGTGCATTGAGCATTGACTGCCCTATACAGAATTTTATTGTTGTTAACAACCATTTGATCAATAAATATTAGAGATGCCCTCTCAAAAAAAAAGTTACTTAACAAGGTGAATGGCAAGAAAAAAATTACTCAGTTTTACAGAATGATCATTAGATAAAATTTGAAACTATGAAAAGCAGCTGAACTCCCCTAGTCTCATAACTGATCCAAGATTCGAAGCCCTTTAAACAATGTTTTCTCACTCTACTTTTTCTAATTAAATTTTCCTATATAGTGAACTATACAAATAATATAATAAGAATCTTTGCGCCTACTCACCCACTTCAATAAATGTGGACATTTCTGATTCAGCTGAAGCCTTGTGAACTCTTCCTGAATACAATTAGTCTCCTCCACTCCCTAACTTTATTCTTAAATAGTGGGATTCCTTCATATGTTTCTATACACACATTTTTTTTGGTATCATTAATCTACAATTACATGAGGAACATTATGTTTACTAGACTCCCCCGATCACCAAGACCCCACTACATACCCCATTACAGTCTCAGTCCATCAGTGTAGTAAGATGCTGTAAGGTCAACACTTGTCTTCTCCATATTGTACAGCCCTCCCCGTACCCCCCCATTATACATGCTAATCATAATGCCCCTTTTATTTCCCCCCACCTTATGCCTCCCTTCCCACCCATACTCCCCAGTCCCTTTCTCTTTGGTAACTGTTAGTCCATTCTTGGGTTCTGTGAGTTTGCTACTGTTTTGCTCCTTCAGTTTTTCCTTTGTTCTTATATTCCACATATGAGTGAATCATTTGGTACTTGTCTTTCTCTCCCTGGCTTATTTCACTGAGCATAATACCCTCTAGCTCCATCCATGTTGTTGCAAATGGTAGGATTTGTTTTCTTCTTATGGCTGGATAATATTCCATTCTGTATATATACCACATCTTCTTTATCCATTCATCTACTGATGTACATTCCCTCCATTTCCTGGCTATTGTAAATAGTGCTGCGATAAACACAGAGGTGCATCTGTCTTTTTCAAACTGGAATGCTGCATTCTTAGGGTAAATTCCTGCAAGTGGAATTCCTGGGTCAAATGGTATTTCTATTTTGAGCTTTTTCAGGAACTTCCATACTGCTTTCCACAATGGTTGACCTAATTTACATTCTCACCAGCAGTGTAGGAGGGTTGCGTTTTCTCCACAACATCGCCAGCATTTGTTGTTGTTTGTCTTTTGGATGGTGGTGATCCTTACTGGTGTGAGGTGATATCTCCTTGTGGTTTTAATTTGCATTTCTCTGATGACAAGCAATGTGGAGCATCTTTTCATGTGCCTGCTGGCCATCTGAATTTCTTCTTTGGAGAACTGTCCGTTCAGCTCCTCTGCCCACTTTTTAATTGGATTATTTACTTTTTGTTTGTTGAGTTACATGAGCTCTTTATATATTCTGGATGTCAACCCTTTATCGGATCTGTCATTTACGAATATATTCTCCCATACTGTAGGATGCCTTTTTGTTCTATTGGTGGTGTCCTTTGCTGTACAGAAGCTTTTCAGCTTGATATAGTCCCACTTATTCATTTTTCTTTTGTTTCCCTTGCCTGGGGAGATATGTTCATGAAGAAGTCACTGATGTTTATGCCCAAGAGATTTTTAACTATGTTTTTTTCTAAGAGTTTCATGATTTCATGACTTACATTCAGGTCTTTGATCCATTTCGAATTTACTTTTGTGTATGAGGTTAGACAAAGGTCCAGTTTCATTCTCCAGCATGTAGCTATTCAGTTTTGCCAACACCAGCTGCTGAAGAGGCTGTCCTTTCCCCATTGTATGTCCACAGCTCCTTTATTGTATATTAATTTACCATATATGTTTGGGTTAATGTCTGGAGACTCTATTCTGTACCACTGGTCTGTGGCTCTGTTCTTATGCTAGTATCAAATTCTCTTGATTACTGTGGCTTTGTAGTAGAGCCTGAAGTTGAGGAGCAAGATCCTCCCCACTTTATTCTTCCCTCTCAGGATTGCTCTGGCTATTAGGGGTCTTTTGTGGTTCCATATGAATTTTAGAACTGTTTGTTCCAATCCATTGAAGAATGATGTTGGTATTTTGATAGGGATTGCATTAAATCTGTAGATTGCTTTAGGAAGGATGTCCATTTTGGCAATATTAATTCTTCCTAGCCAAGACCATGGGATGAGTTTCCATTTGTTAGTGTCCTCTTTAATTTCTCTTAAGAGTGTCTTGTACTTTTCAGGGTATAGGTCTTTCATTTCCTTGGTTAGGTTTATTCTTAGGTATTTTATTCTTTTTGATGCTATTGTGAATGGAATTGTTTTTCTGATTTCTCTTTCTGTTAGTCCATTGTTAGTGTATAGGAAAGCAATAGATTTCTGTGTGTTAATTTTGTATCCTCTAACTTTGCTGAATTCAGATATTATATCTAGTAGTTTTGGAGTGGAGTCTTTAGGGTTTTTTATGTACAATATCATGTTGTCTGAAAATAGTGAGTTTGCCTTCTTCTTTACCAATCTGGGTGCCTTGTATTTCTTTGTTTTGTCTTATTGCCGTGGCTAGGACATCCAGTACTATGTTGAATAACAGTGGCAAGAGTGGGCATCCCTGTCTTCTTCCCTATCTTAGAGGAAAAGCTTTCAGCTTCTCTCTGTTAAGTATGATGTTGGCTGTGGGTTTATCATATATGGCCTTTATTGTGTTGAGGTACTTGCCCTCTATTCCCATTTTGCTGAGAGTTTTTAATCATGAATGGATGTTGAATTTTGTCAAATGCTTTTTCAGCATCTATGGAGATGATCATGTGGTTTTTGTCTTTCTTTTTGTTGATGTGGTGGATGCTGTTGATGGATTTTCGAATTTTGTAACATCCTTGCATCCCTGGGATGAATCCCACTTGGTCATGGTGTATGATCCTTTTGATGTATTTTTGAATTCGGTTTGCTAATATTTTGTTGAGTATTTTTGCATCTACGTTCATCAGGGATATTGGTCTGTAGTTTTCTTTTTTGGTGGGGTCTTTGCCTGGTTTTGGTATTAGGGTGATGCTGGCTTCATAGAATGAGTTTGGCAGTATTCCCTCCTCTTCTATTTTTTGGAAAACTGTAAGGAGAATGGGTATTATGTCTTCCCTGTATGTCTGATAAAATTCCAAGGTGAATCCATCTGGCCCAGGGGTTTGTTCTTTGGTAGTTTTTTGATTTGTGCTTCAATTTCGTTGCTGGTAATTTGTCTGTTTAGATTTTCTGTTGCTTCCTTGGTCAGTCTTGGAAGGTTGTATTTTTCTCGAAAGTTGTCCATTTCTTCTAGGTTTTCCAGCTTGTTAGCATATAGTTTTTTGTAGTATTCTCTAAGAATTCTTTGTATTTCTGTGGGATCTGTCATGATTTTTCCTTTCTCATTTCTGATTCTGTTGATGTGTGTAGATTCTCCTTTTCTTTTTATAAGTCTGGCTAGTGGCTTAT
This sequence comes from Manis javanica, assembly GCF_040802235.1. Lineage (NCBI taxonomy): Eukaryota > Metazoa > Chordata > Mammalia > Pholidota > Manidae > Manis > Manis javanica. Next base: position 100,936,150 of record NC_133174.1, on the reverse strand, counting down.
GTCTTTTGTTTATTTACTCAAAGGGTGTTGCTTTTTTATCCATTCTATTACTCTCTGTCTTTTGATTGGTACACTCAGTCCATTTACACTTAGGGTGATTATTGAAAGATATGTAGTTATTGTCATTGCAGGCTTTAGATTCATGGTTACCAAAACTTCAAGGGTAGCTTCTTTACTATCTAACCGTCTAACTTAACTCGCTTATTAAGCTATTATAAACACCATCTGATGATTCTTTATTTCTCTCCCTTCTTCCTCTTCCATTCTTTATATGTTAGGTGTTTTATTCTATGCTCTTCTGTGTTTCCTTTGACTACTTTTGTGAGTAGTTTACTTTATTTTTTGTCTTTAGTTAGTATTTGGTTGGTCTGCTTTCTTTGTGATTTTATTTTCTCTGGTGACATCCATTTAGCCTTAGGAGTGCTTCCATCTAGAGCAGTTCCTTTAACATATCCTGTAGAGGTGGTTTGTGGGAGGCAAATTCCCTCAACTTTTGCTTGTCTGGAAACTGTATAATCCCTCCTTCATATTTAAATGATAATTGTGCTGGATACAGTATTCTTGGTTCAAGGCCCTTCTGTTTCATTGCATTAAATATATCATGGCATTCTCTTCTGGCCTGTAAGGTTTCTGTTGAGAAGTCTGATGATAGCCTGATGGGTTTTCCTTTGTAGGTGACCTTTTTTCTCTCTGTGGCTGCCTTTAATACTCTGTCCTCATCCTTGATCTTTGCCATTGTAATTATTATGTGTCTTGGTGTTGTCCTCCTTTAGTCCCTTGTGTTGGGAGTTCTGTGGGCTTCCATGGTCTGAGAGACTATTTCCTCCCCCAGTTTGGGGACGTTTTCAGCAATTATTTCTTCAAGGACACTTTCTATCCCTTTTTCTCTCTTCTTCTTCTTCTGGTACCCCTATAATGCGAATACTGTTCCATTTGGATTGGTCACACAGTTCTCTTAGTATTCTTTCATTCCTGGAGATCCTTTTATCTCTCTCTGCCTCAGCTTCTCTGTGTTCCTGTTCTCTGATTTCTATTCCATTAATGGCCTCTTCCACCTCATCCAGTCTGCTCTTAAGCCCTTCCAGAGATTGTTTTATCTCTGTATTCTCCCTACTAACTTGATACTTTAGCTCTTTCATATTTCTTTGCAGGTCCATCAGCATGGTTATGACCTTTATTTTCAATTCTTTTTCAGTAAGATTGTTTAAATCTATCTCCCCAGGCTCCCTCTCAGGGGTTGTCTGGGTGATTCTGGACTAGATCAGATTCTTCTGCCTTTTCATGGCTATAGAGGTAGTCATGGGCAGTTGGCACGTGTGTTAGCTAGGAGAACAAAGTCCCTTCCTGCTTGCTGGTCAGCTTGCCATCCTCAGAGCAGCTTTCGGTTTTATTTCCTGAGCCGCCGCAGGCAGGGCAGCTGTTGGGGCAGCCCAGAGCTGTGCAGGGAGGGGCAGGTGGACCAGGTGTGCTCTCCTGTGAGAACGGCAACCCTTGGCACCCTGTCCCAGCTTCCTCTGTCTGTGTGCACCGGCGGGGCCTCTGGGTCTGGCCCATGTGGCTACTGAGGCGGCTCTGGGCGGTTGCTGTGGGTGTAGCCGCTCTCAGGCTGCTCTCCTGCTATGGCGCAGCCGCACTGGAGGGGGAATGGATGGGAGACTGTTTATCGCCATGAGGGGCTTCAGAGCTGCGCTGCTTCCCAGGGGGCTGGAGCGCCTGAATTTTCCTGGGATTCTCAGGTGCTGGGCTGAGTGTGCTGGGACGCTTCCATCCAGCTGTGAGGCCCCTGTCCCTTCAAGACTTTCAAAAAGCACTCACTTTTCTTTTGTCCCAGGGGTGCCGACTGCGGGGACCCGCTCGCAGATTTTACTGTTCCTTTTCCCTAATATCCAGCACACCATGCAATGTATGTCTGCACTCCCAGTGCAGATGACTAGGACTGGCTATTTAGCAGTCCTGGGCTCCCACTCCCTGCCTGCTCGGACTCCTCACCTCCTGCTGGTGGGCTGGGGTGGGGAGGAGCTTGGGTCCTGCCAGGCTGCAGCTTGTATTTTACCCCCTTTGTGACGTGCTGAGTTCTCGCAGATGTAGATCTAGCCTGGCGATTGTACTGTATCTTCTGGTCTCTCTTTTAGGATTAGTTGTATTTGTTGTATTTTCAAAAATATATATGGTTTTGGGAGGAGATTTCTGCTGCCCTACTCACACCACCATCTTGGCTCCTCCTATACACACATTCTTATGTACCCACAAACCGTACATGGTTTCATGTTTGTCCTACTCAATAAATGGTATTTTACACACACACATACACACTTACAAATGACATTTTTTCACTCGACCCAGCTTCTTCTGTTGCCTATGTTGACACGTGTAGTTCTATTTCATTTGTTTTTTATTGCTGTGTATTATTCAATCTTATAAATATACCAGAAGTTATTTTATACATCATCATGTTGATGCATATGTGGATGTACTCTTTTCCCTTCAGCCAGCAACTACACTGAGATTAATTTTCTGCAGTTTGTATTTTAAAAACACTAGATCGATTTCCAGCAGACCAGAGCCCAGGGTCTTTCCACTCTGGCTTTGTTTCTATAAGCTGATGGCATCTGAGAGTGCATCAATTTTTTCCATGGTATAAGGCCCTGAGGCACAAGCCTGTCCTGCAGCAGGCCTACAGTTAGGATCTTGTAGTTTTTAATTCGCATGTCAGAAATCATGGCACCACCAGCTGAGTCGAGATGGCAGTCATACAGGTGTTTAGTGTATGTCACATTTGTTCTTCTATACACTTGAAAATTTTCAGAATAAAAACTGGAAAAGAAAAACAAGCAAGTGCAACAGAAAGGCTTGGCTGGCTTTGCCTGTGGGCACAAAGATAACACCCTCGTTACAACTGGTGGTTTCTCACTTCCTGGTTCTGGACCAAATGGGGCCACACAACTGCAGAGGCTCCAGAACATTTTTTTCCTATGAGGTTCAGGAAGTTGGCCAAATCCCCATCTGGAAGGTGCTCAACTAACAAAAAGAGGCTTTTCTGAAAGCAGTTTTCATACTGAAATTCTACTTACTTGAAAGAAAGGAATTTTCACTTCCTGGAGCCTTAATTCTAACAGTGAGTTAGGAACACAGACGATAAAGCATTAAGACAAGGATAATGCTATATGCCATTAATGTTCATAATTTAGTCTGTTAGGTTCCAGGCTACGAGATTAACATGGTTATCTCATTTGTCACCACCATTTAAGGAAGTAGTTATTATTCATAAAATTTTTTTTGCAAATGAGGAAATGGAGGCTAAGACTTTAAACCTTGCTCAAATGGCTTAAGAAGTAGCAGAACCACAACTACAACCTAAGCAATCTATTTGCACTGCACCATTCAAGATTCCCTGAATCTACAAAACTTATCTATCCAAAAAACCAAATGTTGAATAACAGGGCACTGTTTAAATACATCATATGTTCAACCCAAATGATGAAATACTATGCAATCATTAGAAATCATGTCTATAAGAATACTTAGTGACAAGAGCAAACCATCATGGTATATTCATTTTTAATATATTACAAAGTTACATATACAAATAATCCCAATTTTTTTTCTAAAAATGGGTATACACAGAAGTCTAGGAGGAAACTATACCATCATATAACAGAGCAATTATCAGTTATTCCTATTTACTTCTTCATTGCTTTCTGAAATGTTTGATGTTTTCCTTAAAGTGATCATGGTTGTTTCTATAACCATGAATGAAACATTTCTTTTCTTCATTACCCACTGCACAGCTCCTATGTTTCTTGTGCAAACCTTATCTACTCTACTGCACTGCTTTTTTGTTGTTCCTGGTATTGCTTTTTGCCCAATAAATGGCATAGTAGATTCCTTGTTTAGCTTCTGTAAGGACTGGGTGGGCTGACAAAGTAAAAAGAGGTCCCAAATGATCAGTCCCCATTTTTTCTGCTGAGTACTGCTTTCCGTGCTTCCCCAGATGGGAAAAGTTATCTGAATTTCCAGGATTCCTTTTACCCGGAGATGATACACATCCAAACACATGTTTAAAGCAAAGCACTCCAAGAAGGAGGAAAAAAAATAAAGCAGTTTCTGCTCCAGCAATCTTCTAAGAGACTTTCAGTAGAGGATTTGGGGAGATGAAAATACTGAAATCAGCAAATGTGGACAGGAGTGGAGAAGCCAAAGCTCCCAGGAGAGAACAAAACTGAGTATGCACACAAGGGGACAGGGGTAGCTTCAGGTGTGTATGAGAGGGGAGACCACCTGTGGACAACCTGATAGCTTCTTCTCTCTGGTAAGCATTAAGGAAAGGATATGTGTGGATGCAAGGGAGCAACCTGACAGTTAGATGGCTCCTAAAAAAGCAAACACCAGAGCAGCATTCCACAAAGAAAGAAAATTGCTCTCCTTGAATTGCCGCTTGCTTACTATGGATTTTCTAGGCTCCTGATTCTTTCCCTTTTAAACTTGCAGTATGCATACGTAGGGCTTTCTCTCCCTTGCCAAGAACAGAGTCTCATTAAAAAAGCTGCTCAGGTCAGAGGCAGTCTCCTAAAGATCTCTTTCAGTAATGAGTCCAAAGCTAAGCCAAAAAGCAACTACCTTGGAGGTGAAGATGACAAGCTGCTCCTTTTGGGTTCCATAGTAGTTGATCTGTTGGTCAATGGGAAAGGGGGTGTGGAAATGGTAAAGCCACTCCAAGACTTTAAGACACAACAGGCTCATCTGAGCCATCTCCTGAACTCAGGATAGTCCTTGAGATATGAGACAGCCTGGGTTAAGTCCCATTTAAAAATCTGAGAGTGTAAAAATGGGATGTAGAAAAAGGGAAGGTCATGGGGCTACTGAACTCTTGTAATTTCAAGTGGTCCAGAGGCCAACAGGGTGTCGATCTTGCAATGTCAAGATCATGTGTCAGGCTTTCCTAATGCCCCTTACCCCTCCCTCACCCATCTGCCCCATGGGTCCCTCACCTACCTTGGCTCACATCCAGCTACAGTCCTCTCTTCAACCAGCAATGAACCCCCTGCTCTCCCCAGCACAGATGAAATTTCATCTCATCTCCTTCAAAATCCTCTCCAGACTGAGTCAGCAGATACTCATGACCAACAATCCACTTGTATCACAGATCCACTCCTCTCCATGTGTACATGAAAGGATTTCAGTGCCAGGCAGGGGGAAGGGCTGCCGTACACTCCCCAAGGCAGAGGATGTGAGCCAGCTCTCAGCTGTGCACATTCTTCCCAGGCGGGGTAGGGAAGAGCTCACTGCCATTCAGCCTGCACCAAGCAGTGACTCACTCACCGAGGCCCCCCACCCATGCAGCACACACTTGGATAACCAGACACATTAAGCAGTGGGTATTCACAGGGCAGTTAAACTGTCTGATTACAACCCAATGCCAAGGAAATCTTAACAGCCATTCCCTTTCCCTTCATCTATTCCTGCAAAATACCCCAGGGCTCAGAGAGAGGAGAGTCCCAGAAGCCTGGCTTTTCTAAGACACTCCCAGCCCCTTGTGAAACCAAGAATTTCACCCTCTTCTAAGAACAGCCTGGATGCCAAAGGGCAAACTGAAAACTAAGGGGGTGACTGCACTAGGGCCTTTGGTGGTACAGGGGTTAGGGGCTCCCTGGAGACAAGGAAGGGGGAGTTTGTGCATTACAAGTAAGGACACCCTCCTTCAGACCCAGGGGAGACTGAGAGACTCCAAACCATGCCAGGCTGCCCACAGCTGCTCCCAGACCCCAGCCTGCAGTTCACATGACTGGTGGTATCTTCTGCCCCAGCCCCAGCTATTGGCTGTGCTGGAGACATCTCTGTTTCCTCCAGCTTCAGCTTCACGGTAAGGGGGAGAGAGAATATAAAAATGGGGCCTTGATATGCTAACTAACTCTGCTCTAAGAACAAGCATTAAATACACCAGAGACCTGTTTCCCCGCAAGCTGACGGGAGACCATGGTTCCACTAGGCTCTTCCAGGTCTTGTCAGCCTGAGGGCTGCCAAGGCTAGAGCTGGGAAGTAGGGATATCTTTTCCACACTCCTGAGGGAAAAGCAGTTTGGGGTCCTGAAAGTAGCATTGTTTCCGGATGTGAGGGCCCAAGTTCCCAGCTGACAAGTGAGTGCTGACGGCACAAGAATCTTGGCAAGGAGGTACAGAAAACAGCTGACTCAGACTAGTGGCTGCTCTCTTTTACCTGTGAGTTTGTTGTGGCGGATTACTAAAAAGCTAGGATTTTGTAGCCCTGGGAAGAGACCAGGTCATCTACAGAAAGCACCACCAGTCGCCAAGAAGGAAGGATTGGCTGGCTTTTAAGCTGCATCTGATATGAACACTTCTGACAGCTGCAGAGGTTTCCCAAGCCTTGCGAGCAGAAAATTCTTGCTCTGATCCATATGCCAAAGAAGTGTGACTATGAACTCTGTATCTTTATCCCTAAAGACCATGGGATGAGGTCACCACGATGACTTGCAGCTTCTGGGAACCCCACCCCCTGCCCACTAAGGTATTCCTTTTAAATACTTGGGAAATCTGCCTCATTGCCTTTGAGCTTATTAACTCCTGTTGTACACATGTGATTTCCTCCTTGCTCCTTCCCTCTCCCCTGTATCTTTTCCTGTGTGCTAGACTTAACTGCTCAAAACTCAAGCCAGGGAACTATGGTCCTCCTAGTACGTTTTTGGTGGGGTTTTTTTTCTGGTGTGGTAAAATACATATACTATGAAATTTGCCATCTTAACCATTTTTATGTACATAGTTCAGTGGCAATAAGTACATTCACACTATTAAACAACCATCAACTACCATCCATCTCCAGAAGGGCTTCTGGTTTTTATAAATGAAGTTTTATTGCAACACAGCCAAACTCACTCATTTGCACACTGTCTATGCTGCTTTCATGCTACAGTTACCTAGTTAAAACAGAGATCATATGGCCCAAGACATCCAAAATATTTTACTATCTGGCCCCTTACAGAAAAAGGTTACCAATCTCCGCTCTACAACAAAATACACACTGGATTTCTAGTTTAAAATAGCACTTGGCTAACAGCACATACAGCCTCACCCAGCTTAACCACTACAATAACCTATGAAGAGACAGAAAAAGAAGAAACTCCCCAAATCAGTGAAAACGTAGACTGCTGGTCATCCTATTAGGAGAATCTGTTAATCTCCATTATCAGTAAGGCTAATGCTGAAATAAGAAACAAACTGTGGTCAATTGATATAGCAGAAACCTGAAACAAGACAGGAAGAAACTGCATCCTTGCGCCACTGCTAGCCTCATGGCTTAGAAATGGAAGGTTCAGCTAACAACCTGCAAACTGGAGAGCCGTGTTTCCACTACAGACCTACTGCTTGCAAAAGAATTCAACAACTCCCGAAACTGGTCTACATCCATTTGGAGACTCCTACACACAAAAATCAAAAGGGCCACAATGATGGCATTGGGCAGCCACACTGCATCCTGGGAGTGGGAGTCTTCACAAGGAAACTCAGGTAGCAATGCGGTGAGAGGCTGTAGTTTTTCATGTACTTTATCTTGTTCAGAGAGTCAGAGAACCAAGTAGTAGGGCCAAGGGATTCCATAAGGGTCACAAAGAACCCACTAGATGAAGTCACTACAAGACACTGGCAAATAGACTACAAGCTACATGCATCAACCTGCCAGCCAAAAGGGGAACTGAGAAGGGGTCCTAATCAATACCAAAGAAAACATGAGAATAGTCAAAGGCTATTCACATACCCTATCTAAGACAGATTATAAAATCTCCTTTGAATATCCATAAACATACCAAAAAACAGCATGGTTCCTATGTAACCTCTAGCAGCACAATGGAAATGCCTATCATTCTGAAGACTTAGAGGAAGCAGAAAAGTCTGAATTCAGTGCCTGAGCCAGAAGAAGTATTTTAGAAAACTGCATTCCCAATAGAATGCAGGGAAACATGGACTCTCTGAAACAGGTATAGAAAGCCATTACAGTAAAACCTACTTAGAAGGAAAGACAACAAACTGGGGACAAAAGAGCTCAGCAAGCAGGGAAGAATTGCAAAGAAAATTAATATAATAGCAGCAGAATTAAATTTCACCTTGGAGATGGCAAAGAGCAAAAACAAACAAATTCATATTATGGAAGCAAATCTGAAATTCCCTCAAGCATGCAGAGAGGAAAAGAAAGGCTGGCCTTAGAAATCCAATGAAGGTAGTTATTAGGAAATCTATTAATATAAAATACCAAATAGAGATGGTCAAAGAAGACCCAAATGAACCTCTCAACAGATTCTCAAAAAGCATTACCTAATTCAACCACAATTCCTGAATTTCTAAAAAAGATATAGTCATCTATAGCATCTCACTATGCTGATAGTAACTGCAATGGGGGGGGGAGAACTTGATAATATGGATGAATGTTGAAACCACAATGTTGTTCACATGAAACCTTCATAAGACTGTGTATCAACGATTAAAAAGAAAAAGATTGTATATCAATGATACTTTAATAAAGAAAAAGATATGGTCATTTAAGAATGATATACTTCTTTAACATCATAAAGGACATCTAATCTAAACCAACAGCAGAGTTAACAGTGAAACATCAGAAACCTTTCCATTAAAATCAAAGCAAGGCAAGAATCTTGCCACTACCACTATTATTTAACATTGTCCTGAAAGGTCTAACCAATACAATCAGGCACGAAAAAGGGAAAAGAAAGTTTTGCTCTTTAAAAGGAAACAAAGTTTCCATAATAGGAGTTGATACCATTAATTTAAAAAATAATCCAAAGTGAAGTAACTGAAAAACCATTAGAAGACTTAATCATAGTGTCTAATATAAACATATAAAATACACATCTTTCCTATGTGCCAGTAATAACTAATTTGAAAATATAATAAATAAAGGATATAATAAACTATGAAATGTCCTAGAATGACTTTGATAAGAAAATATGTGGGATATAACGAAATTACCAAGTATCATAATTCTTCCAAGTGGTAAAGATACCTCAAGACAAATGCTGGGCATAGAAGCCACAGGGCATAAATCTGCAAAGAAGTAAAAAGCTAACCTTTTCAAACAATATGGCTTCTCTCTCACTTACCAACTTTACATTTCCCTGTACGGCCCCGGAAGATGACTGGTTAGCCAGAAACGGGTAAGATTCCTCAAGGGAGGAACAACCTAAGACAGGCACAGTCGCAGGGGGGCCATCAAGTGAGAAATTGGGGATCAACAGAGTTGAGGCTTAGAACCGCACCCCCCCTGTTTTGAGAGAAATCTTCTGCATCCGTGGATGTTTTGTTGCCCTTGTCTAGCTTGGATTAATACTTAGTCTATAGGCACACACCTGATCATCTACATTTGCCCTCTTACAGCACTAAACTATGTTTTCTACCTTTATCTTGCATCTACCTACCACTTCAGCATTTTATTAGAAATAATAATAATAATAACAACAATAATAATAAGGGAGAAATGTGGGATTCACATATAAATCAAGTATAAAAATCAAACAAATATTCATATTTGACCTGATTGTTTATAGTTCATAATGCATGATCAAAACCGAAAGTTTCTGTGATGACTGCTCTTGCACTGTTCACCATGTAAGAACTTATTCACTATGTAAGAATTTGTTCACCATGTAAGAACTTGTTCGTTAGGCTTCAGAAGATTGGAGACTGTTGAGAACTAGGCTTGGGGTTGATTAATGATTGTGCATTGAGTCCCCTATACAGAATTTTATTGTTGTTAGCAACCATTTGATCAATAAATATGAGAGAAGCTCTCTCAAAAAACAAAAAAAAAATATGTGGGATATACACACACACATAAAACTTGAATAAAGAAATACACTAGGTCTTTTCCTGGATGAAGAGACTCAATACTATAGTGACATTAATGAAATTTTAGGTTTAAAATAATTCCACTGAAAACTAAAAGGATTCCATTTGCACCAACATGGATGTGTTAGGCAGGAAGACAGATATGAGTGGGACGAAAAGAGGGTGAGGCCCACCAGGAACTCAGGAAGTTAATCAGATAAAGCCAGAGAGCCAGAAGGGACTCACAGAGTTAACGTCCTTTGCAATGTGAGTTCATTCCACAGGCTGTCTGAATCTGGGCTGACCTTGAGACTTGCTCTAGAGCTAATGCAGGAGAGATAGGGCAGAGACATGGCATAAGCATTATGATTAACTTTTCCTACGTATGATGAAAGATGGTGAGACATAAACAGTACAGTTGAGAACAGGAGAGACTCCATCTTAAGGCTACGATTCTATTTTAAGAGTAAAGAGTTGGGGGGTTAGATTCCTAACATATTCTTTAGTAATCAACGACTTATCCTAAAGCAAGGCAAGTAGTCTTAACTGGTTATGTTCCCAGTGCTTGGGAGTAGCCACTACCTTGGAGAGAAACAAAAAGTTTATTCTACAGAATTACCTTGAAGACTGGCTATAGATAATGACATACTGTCTCTCACTGGACAGACATCTTGAGACCGCCTGACCAGCCTACAGTCCTCACCCCACCCCCCTGACCCTTAATCTTTATCCCATTCTTGAAACTCCTTAAAAGACAGAATCCTAGCTTTTGGGTGTGCCTCCTCTCTGAGGTTGCCCACAGTTGCCTTTCTTCAAGTGTGCCACTCTCTGCCCTACTCCAGAAGAGTAGGGAGGGGCTACTGAGAGCTCTGATTTGGGCTTGCAAGCTTCCATTGCCTGGGTGACCTGGATGGAACTGCAGCTACACAATCATGTTCCTTAGGAGCCTGCCTGAAAATCTCCTTTCTTTGCTTTGAGGAAGTTTTCAGGACATGATCTCTCTCCATCTAGTACTCCATAGCTCCCCCAAATCCTGGGGCTGTAGGGGCTTAGTTCCCACACTGTACAGATTCAAGCGGACAATGGACATCAGGGGACACTGGCTTTAGGAGTTGGCAGGAAATGTGCTCTATGCCGAGCAGCAGTTCAGTGAGCTTCTTTCCCCTTCCTCTCTGCTTCTTTTCAAGTAAACCTGCCTTTGTCTGCCTTGACTATGGCCTGCTCCTCCCTTGGAGTGTATTCAAATAAAGCCTTAACTCTGCTTTACTATCATCTCTGCCATTCAATTCTTTATTGTGGTGGAGACAAGAACAGAGGAGAACAAATTCAACCCACCAACAGATGTACCTAGAGGATTTTACACCAAGTCAGACAAGAAGTCAGAATTAAGTCTGACAGAAAAAGATGAACAATATGATTTCACTCATATGTGGAATCCAGAAAACCAAACAGAGTAGAAATAGACTCATAAACACAGAGAACAAACTGGTGGTTGCTACAGGAGAAGGTGGTAGATGATAGAGAAAAATGGGTGAAGGGAATAAAGAGGTAAAAACTTCAAATTATGAAATAAATAATACCCAAGAATTCAAAGTATGGCTTAGGGAACAGTCGATAATATTCTAATAACTTTGTGTGGTGACAGATGGCAAGCATTTTATAAAATACGTAATTCTTGAATCACCGTATTGTATACCTTAAAATAATATTTTTTATCAACTATACTTCCATTTTTTAAAAACTAACAGGATTTGGGGGAGAATCTGACAAAAACATTCTACATTGATCTGGAAGGATAAAATGGTTCAGACTAGCTAAAAAGAAAGTGTGAGTAATGTAACAGGCTGGGGACGATGGCAAAGAGAAATCTGGCCTGCTAGCTGTTGCAAATACAAGAATATGAAACTGGTGAAGGACCCAACAGAGACTTACGACAATCCCCCAAGTAAACCCTAGCATATGTAAGAATGTATATATGATAAAAATGTACCAGCAATAACTATAGGGAAACAGGTATTCAACAAATGCTCAAATAACTGAGAATTTGGGGAAAACTGTAAATCTTTACCTCATATAATTCACAAAATCAATTTTAGATGAACTGACAGCTAAGTATTTTTTAAATGATTAAAAAACCAGAATGTCTATCTGATCTTAGAATGGGAAAAGTCTTCAAGCATAAAAGCACTAAGAGAAGCTGCCATGGTCTGAAGGTGGTTTGGTAACCAATAAATTGACTAATAAGAATGTGAAACAAAATATACATGAAAAACACCATTAACCAGTTAGAAGGCAATCTGGGGAAAACATTTACTACAAAGGTGATAAAGTATTAATATTCTTTATATGTGGACAACTCACAAAGATCAACAAGAGAGAGAGAGATACCTAATATAAAAACTGGGCAGAGAACATGAAGTGACAACTCAAATTAAAATACATAATGAGTAGTAAGTATAGTAAGTATATGCTTGGAATTTTCGGCAATGAAATTTGAAGGGGAAAAAACTTAAGGAAAAAAAAAAGAGGAGCTACCAGTGAGACTGGGGCAGGCCTGGAGAGTACCAGGCTGCACTGCAACATGACCCACTTTCTTCTTAGGTTTGCAAAAGGGAATCTTATTTGTTAAGAGCCCATGTTATGGAAATGGGTATGTTCCCTAAATATAACTGAGACAGGTAACTTTTTTCAAAGTTAGTAACAGGATTGTAAACACAGAATGGTCTCTGAACAACTCAGAACGGCCAAGTGAGTACAAAGAAAATGGCGCAGATTCAAAGAGACACAGAACAGCACTGCATGTACAGACACAACACAACAAACAATTCTGTTGCTGCTAATATACGAGCATGCACAGAAGACAAGGAGCCAAGAAGATGGAGGATGAGAGGTCTTCAGAAGCTGTTCTAGGAGTTGGAGATATTAGAGATCAAAAGAACACCAAGTCCACATTGGCTGAGGGGGTGAGCCAGGTAGAAACCTCTTTGAATCTTCGTTCCATATTCTAGATGTGTGCTTTCTGGTGAGGTAGCCTTTCTAGCAGCAAACTTAGCAAGTGACACGTCAACTGGGGAGTCCATAAATGAAGCAAATGAATGTCATTCCCTCTTGTCAAGTACACCACAAGAATCCTGTGGAGAATCCTGCCCCTTCCCCACCCCAGAGAGAACTGGCAACCCCTGCCCAGCATGGGGCATGTGGCCTGCTGGGCATACCACACCCCTTTTCCTGCAGAGACTGGGCCTGACTCCAGAAGAACATGCCAGCCCCTGCTTAGCTGGAAGGCAAGTTTATGAGTGGCTGCCAAGGCAACGGGCCAATAGAAAAAAGGAGATGGGCAGACAGTGCTAGTCCGTGAACCCACAAAACACACTGACATAAAGACCACAGCACTGACCAGCTGTATACACTGAGATTTATGAAATTTTAAATAGGATGCTTTCAGGGCTTTAACTGCTTAATAACAGAATACCAGAAGGTACTCACTTAACAAACATAAGGTAGTATTAGGGCACTTGCTCCGGACTCAGACAGACATTGCATCAAATCCCACCAGTACCACTTACAAGCCACTTCAGTCACTGAAACTCTCTGCACCTCCGTTCCCTTGCTGCAACTGGGGATACTATTTCTACCACCCACATAGGTTTGCTGGAAGGATTAAATGAGATAATCCATGTGAAGTGTTTCCCACTGTGCCTAGACACACAATAAGCCTGATGATTAGCATTAGCAGGAAAAGGAAGAATAGGGCCCCAGACTCTGCTGCTATGTCTGTCATCTTAGCCAAGTTATTTAATTTCTTTTGGCCCCAACTACTTTCCTTGTAGCGTGTATAATATATTCCCTATCTCATAGCACTATTTGAAAGGTATTAGATGAGATGATTTAAAACAAAATACTTAAAAACAATGACATTCTGTACTTTATTTTCCATACCCACCAAAATTTTCATCTTTAACCTGATGAAAAGAACCCCAAAATATAACTCCAATCTCATGAATATGGAGGCAAGTTTCGAAATAAAGGATTGACAAATAGAATCCAGCAATGTATCAAAATACTAATATATTATGATCAGTAGGACTTCTCAATAACATAAGAGTAGTTCAAAACCAGAAAAATCTATCAACATGATTCTCTGCACCAAAAATTTTAATTAAAAAAATTGAAAACATGATCAACAGATTTTGGAAAAGAATTTGATAAAATACAGCAACCATTTCCTTTAAAACCTCTCTAAGTAAATGTGGAAACAATTTAAATATATGGGGCCACTTAGATACCAAATATGGAGAAACACCTAAGACATTTCCATTTAAAATCAGTTTTAGAAACAGTGGTCCACCAGCACCATTTTTATGTGACTCTATCTTCCAGTTTCTAGCAAAAGCAAAGATAATATATCATGAAATAACTAGTAAAACAAGTGGAAAGAAGGGATAAAACTAAAATAAAATTCATCAGAACTAAGAGAATTTCGTAAGATTGTTAGATATAAGAACTATTTTAAAAATCAATACCTTTTTCTATTCTAGCAAGAAAGAAGCACTTAGAAATGAAAAGGAGGACAATGTTCCCCCCAGAATGCACCAAGAAAAGCTATTAATTCTTTAGGAATAAATGTACCAAGGAAGGCACAAAACAAGATCTTAATGCATGATAAGACATACCATTTCTTAGATATAATTCTTAAAAAATAAATTTTCACTGAACTAAAATATGAACTTAAATGCAATTCTAATTAGAAACCCACTAGGGTTGGTGGGGAGGATTGAGTAAAAGTAGACTGAGAATTTTTGTATTAAAAAAAAAAGGGGGGGCGGAGCCAAGATGGCGGCGTGAGTAGAGCAGTGGAAATCTCCTCCCAAAAACACATAGAGCTATGAAAATATAACAAAGAAAAATCTTCCTAAAATAGAGACCACAGGACACAGGACAACATCCAGACCACATCCACACCTGCAAGAACCCAGCGCCTTGTGAAGGGGGTAAGATACAAGCCCCCGCCCGGCGGGACCCGAGGGCCCCTCCCCCCAGCTCCCGGAGGGTGGAGAGAAACCGGAGCGGTTTTTTTTTTTTTTTTTTTGGCGAGCGCTTTTTGGAAGCCTTAGAGGGACGGGCCCCCGTTGCTGGGGAGGCAGGGTGGAGGGACCGGTGAGGAGGTGCCTGGGAACGGCGCCGGAGGACAAAGAATATCCCGCGTTTCTCCCTGCGAGACCTGGGGGCGGGTGCCTGAGACCAGTGCCTGAGGACGGAGGAGGTCGCGCGTTTTTCCCCCTTTTTTTTTTTTTCTCTTTTTGGCGAGCACTTTTTGGAAGCCTTGAAGGGACGGGGACCCCAGTGCTAGGGAGGCACGGTGGCGGGACTGGTGAGCGGGTGGCTGGGGCCGGCACCTGAGGACAAAGAATATCCCGTTTTTCCCTGCGGGACCGGTGAGCGGGTGCCTGAGACCGGCACTTGAGGACAGAGGAAATCGCGTGTTTTTCCACTTTTTTTTTTTTCTTTTCTGCGAGTGCTTTTTGGAAGCCTAAAAGGGACAGGGACCCCGGTGCTAGGGAGGCAGGGCGGCGGGACTGGTGAGCGGGTGCCTGGGACCGGCACCTGAGGACAAAGAATATCCCGCATTTTTCCCTGTGGGACCGGTGGGTGGGTGCCTGAGACCAGCACCTGAGGACGGAAGAAATCGCGCGTTTTTCCCCTTTTTTTTCTCTCTTTTTGCCAAGTGCTTTTTGGAAGCCTTGAAGGGACAGGGACCCCGGTGCTAGGGAGGCAGGGCGGCGGGACTGGTGAGCGGGTGCGTGGGACCAGTGCCTGAGGACAAAGAATATTGAGCGTTCCTTCCCTGCGGGACCGGTGGATGGGTGCTTTTTGGAAGCCTTGAAAGGACAGGGACCCTGGTGCTAGGGAGACAGGGCAGCAGGACCAGTGAGCGGGTGCCTGGGACCGGCACCTGAGGACAAAAAAAAAAAAAAAAAAAATCGCTTGTTTTTTCCTTTTTTTTTCCTTTTTTTTTTCTCTTTCTTTCTGTTCCCTCTCTCATTGTTGCTGTTGTTGTTTTGGTTTGGAGAGTGCTTTTTGGAAATCTTAAAGGGGCAGGACAGGTCACTTAGACCAGAAGCAGGGAATCTGGGGATCTCTGGGCACTCTAACCCCCTGGGCAGCAGGGAGCACAGAGGCCCCTTACGGAGATAAATAGTCTCCTGGCTGCTCCCCCTCCAACGGGGCTCCACCATTTTGGAGGAACAGCCCCAGCCAGGCCAAGCCCACAGCAACAGCGGAGATAAACCCCAAAGCAACTGGGCAGGAAGCAGAAGCCCTGTCTGCGCACAGCTGCCCAGCACAAGCCACTAGAGGTCGCTATTCTCCCAGGAAAAGGCTACAAACCAACAAGAAGGGAAGCTCTTCCAGCGGTCACTTGTACCAGCTCTGCAAACTATCTCTATCACCATGAAAAGGCAAAACTACAGGCAGACAAAGATCACAGAGACAACACCTGAGAAGGAGACAGACCTAACTAGTCCTCCTGAAAAAGAATTCAAAATAAAAATCATGAACATGCTGACAGAGATGCAGAAAAAAATGCAAGAGCAATGGGATGAGATGCAGACAAAAATGCAAGAGCAGTGGGATGAAGTCCGGAAGGAGATCACAGATGTCAGGAAAGAGATCACAGAAGTGAAACAATCCCTGGAAGGATTTATAAGCAGAATGGATAAGATGCAAGAGGCCATTGAAGGAATAGAAGCCAGAGAACAGGAACGTATAGAAGCTGACATAGAGAGAGATAAAAGGATCTCCAGGAATGAAACAACACTAAGAGAAATATGTGACCAATACAAAAGGAAAAACATTCGTATTATAGGGATACCAGAAGAGGAAGAAAGAGGAAAAGGGATAGAAAGTGTCTTTGAAGAAATAATTGCTGAAAACTTCCCCAAACTGGGGGAGGAAATAATCGAACAGACCATGGAATTATACAGAACCCCCAACAGAAAGGATCCAAGGAGGACAACACCAAGACACATAATAATTAAAATGGCAAGGATCAAGGACAAGGAAAGAGTTTTAAAGGCAGCTAGAGAGAAAAAGGTCACCTATAAAGGAAAACCAATCAGGCTAACATCAGACTTCTCAACAGAAACCCTACAGGCCAGAAGAGAATGGCATGATATACTTAATGCAATGAAACAGAAGGGCCTTGAACCAAGGATACTGTATCCAGCACGACTATCATTTAAATACGATGGTGGGATCAAACAATTCCCAGACAAGCAAAAGCTGAGGGAATTTGCTTCCCACAAACCACCTCTACAGGGCATCCTACAGGGACTGCTCTAGATGGGAGCACCCCTAAAAAGAGCACAGAACAAAACACACAACATATGAAGAATGGAGGAGGAGGAATAAGAAGGGAGAGAAGAAAAGACTCTCCAGACAGTGTATATAACAGCTCAATAAGCGAGCTAAGTTAGGCAGTAAGATACTAAAGAAGCTAACCTTGAACCTTTGGTAACCACGAATCTAAAGCCTGCAATGGCAATAAGTACATATCTTTCAATAGTCACCCTAAATGTAAATGGACTTAATGCACCAATCAAAAGACATAGAGTAATAGAATGGATAAAAAAGCAAGACCCATCTATATGCTGCTTACAAGAAACTCACCTTAAACCCAAAGACAAGCATAGACTAAAAGTCAAGGGATGGAAAAACATATTTCAGGCAAACAACAGTGAGAAGAAAGCAGGGGTTGCAGTACTAATATCAGACAAAATAGACTTCAAAACAAAGAAAGTAACAAGAGATAAAGAAGGCCACTACATAATGATAAAGGGCTTAGTCCAACAAGAGGATATAACCATTCTAAATATATATGCACCCAATACAGGAGCACCAGCATATGTGAAGCAAATACTAACAGAACTAAAGAGGGAAATAGACTGCAATGCATTCATTGTAGGAGACTTCAACACACCACTCACCCCAAAGGATAGATCCACCGGGCAGAAAATAAGTAAAGACACACAGGCACTGAACAACACACTAGAACAGATGGACCTAATAGACATCTATAGAACTTTACATCCAAAAGCAACAGGATATACATTCTTCTCAAGTGCACATGGAACATTCTCCAGAATAGACCACATACTAGCTCACAAAAAGAGCCTCAGTAAATTCCACAATATTGAAATTCTACCAACCAATTTTTCAGACCACAAAGGTATGAAAGTAGAAATAAATTCTACAAAGAAAACAAAAAGGCTCACAAACACATGGAGGCTTAACAACATGCTACTAAATAATCAATGGATCAATGAACAAATCAAAATAGAGATCAAGGAATATATAGAAACAAATGACAACAACAACACTAAGCCCCAACTTCTGTGGGATGCAGCGAAAGCAGTCTTAAGAGGAAAGTATATAGCAATCCAGGCACACTTGAAGAAGGAAGAACAATCCCAAATGAATAGTCTAACATCACAATTATTAAAACTGGAAAAAGAAGAACAAATGAGGCCTAAAGTCAGCAGAAGGAGGGACATAATAAAGATCAGAGAAGAAATAAACAAAATTGAGAAGAATAAAACAATAGCAAAAATCAACGAAACCAAGAGCTGGTTCTTTGAGAAAATAAACAAAATAGATAAGCCTCTAGCCCAACTTATTAAGAGAAAAAGAGAGTCAACACAAATCAACATAATCAGAAATGAGAATGGAAAAATCACGACAGACTCCACAGAAATACAAAGAATTATTAAAGACTACTATGAAAACCTATATGCCAACAAGCTGGAAAACCTAGAAGAAATGGACAACTTCCTAGAAAAATACAACCTCCCAAGACTGACCAAGGAAGAAACACAAAAGTTAAACAAACCAATTACAAGCAAAGAAATTGAAACAGTAATCAAAAAACTACCCAAGAACAAAACCCCGGGGCCGGACGGATTTACCTCGGAATTTTATCAGACACACAGAGAAGACATAATACCCATTCTCCTTAAAGTGTTCCACAAAATAGAAGAAGAGGGAATACTCCCAAACTCATTCTATGAAGCCAACATCACCCTAATACCAAAACCAGGCAAAGACCCCACCAAAAAAGAAAATTACAGACCAATATCCCTGATGAACGTAGATGCAAAAATACTCAATAAAATATTAGCAAACAGAATTCAACAGTATATCAAAAGGATCATACACCATGACCAAGTGGGGTTCATCCCAGGGATGCAAGGATGGTACAACATTCGAAAATCCATCAACATCATCCACCACATCAACAAAAAGAAAGACAAAAACCACATGATCATCTCCATAGATGCTGAAAAAGCATTTGACAAAATTCAACATCCATTCATGATAAAAACTCTCAGCAAAATGGGAATAGAGGGCAAGTACCTCAACATAATAAAGGCCATATATGATAAACCCACAGCCAGCATTATACTGAACAGCGAGAAGCTGAAAGCATTTCCACTGAGATCGGGAACCAGACAGGGATGCCCACTCTCCCCACTGTTATTTAACATAGTACTGGAGGTCCTAGCCACGGCAATCAGACAAAACAAAGAAATACAAGGAATCCAGATTGGTAAAGAAGAAGTTAAACTGTCACTATTTGCAGATGATATGATACTGTACATAAAAAACCCTAAAGACTCCACTCCAAAACTACTAGAACTGATATCGGAATACAGCAAAGTTGCAGGATACAAAATCAACACACAGAAATCTGTAGCTTTCCTATACACTAACAACGAATCAATAGAAAGAGAAATCAGGAAAACAATTCCATTCACCATTGCATCAAAAAGAATAAAATACCTAGGAATAAACCTAACCAAGGAAGTGAAAGACTTATACTCTGAAAACTACAAGTCACTCTTAAGAGAAATTAAAGGGGACACTAATAAATGGAAACTCATCCCATGCTCATGGCTAGGAAGAATTAATATCGTCAAAATGGCCATCCTGCCGAAAGCAATATACAAATTTGATGCAATCCCTCTCAAATTACCAGCAACATTCTTCAATGAATTGGAACAAATAATTCAAAAATTCATATGGAAACACCAAAGACCCCGAATAGCCAAAGCAATCCTGAAAAAGAAGAATAAAGTAGGGGGGATCTCACTCCCCAACTTCAAGCTCTACTACAAAGCCATAGTAATCAAGACAATTTGGTACTGGCACAAGAACAGAGCCACAGACCAGTGGAACAGATTAGAGACCCCAGAAATTAACCCAAACATATATGGTCAATTAATATTTGATAAAGGAGCCATGGACATACAATGGCAAAATGACAGTCTCTTCAACAGATGGTGCTGGCAAAACTGGACAGCTACATGTAGGAGAATGAAACTGGACCATTGTCTAACCCCATATACAAAGGTAAACTCAAAATGGATCAAAGACCTGAATGTAAGTCACGAAACCATTAAACTCTTGGAAAAAAACATAGGCAAAAACCTCTTAGACATAAACATGAGTGATCTCTTCTTGAACATATCTCCCCGGGCAAGGAAAACAACAGCAAAAATGAGCAAGTGGGACTACATTAAGCTGAAAAGCTTCTGTACAGCGAAAGACACCATCAATAGAACAAAAAGGAACCCTACAGTATGGGAGAATATATTTGAAAATGACAGATCTGATAAAGGCTTGACGTCCAGAATATATAAAGAGCTCACACGCCTCAACAAACAAAAAACAAATAACCCAATTAAAAAATGGGCAGAGGAACTGAACAGACAGTTCTCCAAAAAAGAAATACAGATGGCCAAGAGACACATGAAAAGATGCTCCACATCGCTAATTATCAGAGAAATGCAAATTAAAACTACAATGAGGTATCACCTCACACCAGTAAGGATAGCTGCCATCCAAAAGACAAACAACAACAAATGTTGGCGAGGCTGTGGAGAAAGGGGAACCCTCCTACACTGCTGGTGGGAATGTAAATTAGTTCAACCATTGTGGAAAGCAGTATGGAGGTGCATCAAAATGCTCAAAACAGACCTACCATTTGACCCAGGAATTCCACTCCTAGGAATTTACCCTAAGAACGCAGCAATCAAGTTTGAGAAAGACAGATGCACTCCTATGTTTATCGCAGCACTATTTACAATAGCCAAGAATTGGAAGCAACCTAAATGTCCATCTGTAGATGAATGGATAAAGAAGATGTGGTACATATACACAATGGAATACTACTCAGCCATAAGAAGTGGAAAAATCCAACCATTTGTAGCAACATGGATGGAGCTGGAGAGTATTATGCTCAGTGAAATAAGCCAAGCGGAGAAAGAGAAATACCAAATGATTTCACTCATCTGAGGAGTATAGGAACAAAGGAAAAACTGAAGGAACAAAACAGCAGCAGAATTACAGAACCCAAAAATGGACTAACAGGTACCAAAGGGAAAGGAACTGGGGAGGATGGGTGGGCAGGGAGGGATAAGGGGGGGGAAGAAAAAGGGGGGTATTAAGATTAGCATGCATGGGGGGGAGGGAGATAGGGGAGGGTGGGCTGCACAACACAGAGAGGACAAGTAGTGACTCTACAACATTTTGCTAAGCTGATGGACAGTAACCGTAATGTGGTTGTTAGGGGGGACCTGATATAGGGGAGAGCATAGTAAACATAGTATTCTTCAGGTAAGTGTAGATTAAAAATTTAAAAAAAAAAAAAAGAAAGAAAGAAAGAAAAGGGGGATTACTCCTTAACAGGATAAAACTATTGGTAAATCAAAGATCAACGCATGCTTTAAATATCCTTAATGTTGATCACTTAAAGGGTGTCAGATGATCAGCTATGGAGGTACTCTTTTCTGATAATATTCCTTTCTCTTAATTAAAAAAAAAAAAAAAAAAAAAAAGCAGTTACTGTGTGCTGACCTCCAATGAGTTCTGCACAGTGGTGTAGAGGGCATGTCAAAGTGTGGGCAAAGGGTCTGTTTGTTTCTACACAGAAGATCAAGGCCTAGCTTGGATACCCAGAAAATGAACTAAGATACGATATGAGGAGGAGCTTCCGGCATCAGCACTCTCTGGAGGACTCGTGCCGGGGGATGATCATCAAAAAGCCTCCACAGGGATCCGGACGATGCTGCGGTTGTGGCTGCATCCAGCCCACCATCTCCTGGACTTGCCATGAGAAGGAGGAGGGAGATGTCTAGGCTGGCATGTGCATACAGTGAGACAACGAATTTGACTGGATCTGTACTGTTGGAACTCAACCAGGAGTTGGGAGGGGTGCAAGTTGTAGCACCCCAAAATCTCATGACTATAGACTATCTATGGTTAAAAGAACATATGGGATGTGAACAGATCCCAGAAATGGGCTGCTTTAATTTGTCTGATGGTTCAAGTACAGTTGGAAAATATCCATCATATCATAGATAAATTTTCACAAATGCCTAGGGTGCCTAAATGGTTTTCTTGGCTTCACTGGAGATGGCTGGTAATTATAGATTTGCTTTGTTTATGTCACCGTATTCCTATTATGTTAATATGTGTGTGCAAATTACTTAGTAGTTTAAAACCTATACATACTTAAGGTACTATACAAGAAGATATGTCAAAGAAATAATCAATCCTCCCAAGTTTCCTTCATATGCTACATCTATAGCTTTTCTTCTTCCTTCCTAATTACAAACTTTAAATAGAATTCGTGCCTCATATCGAATTTACCGAGTATCATAATTCCTCCAGGTGGTAAAGATACCTCGAGACAAGTGCTGGGCATAGAAGCCACAGGGCATAAATCTGCAAAGAAGTAAAAAGCTAACCTTTGCAAACAATATGGCTTCTCTCTCACTTACCAACTTTACATTTCCCTGTATGGCCCCGGAAGATGACTGGTTAGCCAGAGACGGGTAAGATTCCTCAAGGGAGGAACAACCTAAGACAGGCACAGTCGCAGGGGGGCCATCAGGTGAGAATTTGGGGATCAACAGAGGTGAGGCTCAGAACCTCACCCCCCCTGCTTTGAGAGAAATCTTCTGCATCCGTGGATGTCTTGCTGCCCTTGTCTAGCCTGGATTAATACTTAGTCCATAGGCACACACCTGATCATCTGATCATCTACATTTGCCTTCTTACAGCACTAAACTATGTTTTCTACCTTTATCTTGCATCTACCTACCACTTCAGCATTTTATTAAAAATAAAAATAATAATAATAATAGGAGAAATATGGGATCAACATATAAATCAAGTACAAAAATCAAATGAATATTCATATTTGACCTGATGGTTTATAGGTCATATTGCATGATCAAAACCGAAAGTTTCTGTGATGACTGCCCTTGTACTGTTCACCATGTAAGAATTTATTCACTCTGTAAGAATTCGTTCACCATGTAAGAACTTGTTCGTTATGCTTCAGAAGATTGGAGACTGACGAGAATTAGGCTTGAGATGGATTAATGATTGTACATTGAGCATTGACCCCCCTGTACTGAATTTTATTGTTGTTAACAACCATTTGATCAATAAATATGAGAGATGCCCTCTCAAAAAATAAAAAAATAAAAAAAAAATAAAAAAAAGCAAGACCCATCTATATGCTGCTTACAAGAAACTCACCTTAAACCCAAAGATAAGCATAGACTAAAAGTCCAGGGATGGAAAAACATATTTCAGGCAAACAACAGTGAGAAGAAAGCAGGGGTTGCAGTACTAATATCAGACAAAATAGACTTCACAACAAAGAAAGTAACAAGAGATAAAGAAGGCCACTACATAATGATAAAGGGCTTAGTCCAACAAGAGGATATAACCATTCTAAATATATATGCACCCAATACAGGAGCACCAGCATATGTGAAGCAAATACTAACAGAACTAAAGAGTGAAATAGACTGCAATGCATTCATTGTAGGAGACTTCAACACACCACTCACCCCAAAGGATAGATCCACCGGGCAGAAAATAAGTAAAGACACACAGGCACTGAACAACACACTAGAACAGATGGACCTAATAGACATCTATAGAACTTTACATCCAAAAGCAACAGGATATACATTCTTCTCAAGTGCACATGGAACATTCTCCAGAATAGACCACATACTAGCTCACAAAAAGAGCCGCAGTAAATTCCACAATATTGAAATTCTACCAACCTATTTTTCAGACCACAAAGGTATGAAAGTAGAAATAAATTCTACAAAGAAAACAAAAAGGCTCACAAACACATGGAGGCTTAACAACATGCTACTAAATAATCAATGGATCAATGAACAAATCAAAATAGAGATCAAGGAATATATAGAAACAAATGACAACAACAACACTAAGCCCCAACTTCTGTGGGATGCAGCGAAAGCAGTCTTAAGAGGAAAGTATATAGCAATCCAGGCACACTTGAAGAAGGAAGAACAATCCCAAATGAATAGTCTAACATCACAATTATTAAAACTGGAAAAAGAAGAACAAATGAGGCCTAAAGTCAGCAGAAGGAGGGACATAATAAAGATCAGAGAAGAAATAAACAAAATTGAGAAGAATAAAACAATAGCAAAAATCAACGAAACCAAGAGCTGGTTCTTTGAGAAAATAAACAAAATAGATAAGCCTCTAGCCCAACTTATTAAGAGAAAAAGAGAGTCAACACAAATCAACATAATCAGAAATGAGAATGGAAAAATCACGACAGACTCCACAGAAATACAAAGAATTATTAAAGACTACTATGAAAACCTATATGCCAACAAGCTGGAAAACCTAGAAGAAATGGACAACTTCCTAGAAAAATACAACCTCCCAAGACTGACCAAGGGAGAAACACAAAAGTTAAACAAACCAATTACAAGCAAAGAAATTGAAACAGTAATCAAAAAACTACCCAAGAACAAAACCCCGGGGCCGGACGGATTTACCTCGGAATTTTATCAGACACACAGAGAGGACATAATACCCATTCTCCTTAAAGTGTTCCACAAAATAGAAGAAGAGGGAATACTCCCAAACTCATTCTATGAAGCCAACATCACCCTAATACCAAAACCAGGCAAAGACCCCACCAAAAAAGAAAATTACAGACCAATATCCCTGATGAATGTAGATGCAAAAATACTCAATAAAATATTAGCAAACAGAATTCAACAGTATATCAAAAGGATCATACACCATGACCAAGTGGGGTTCATCCCAGGGATGCAAGGATGGTACAACATTCGAAAATCCATCAACATCATCCACCACATCAACAAAAAGAAAGACAAAAACCACATGATCATCTCCATAGATGCTGAAAAAGCATTTGACAAAATTCAACATCCATTCATGATAAAACCTCTCAGCAAAATGGGAATAGAGGGCAAGTACCTCAACATAATAAAGGCCATATATGATAAACCCACAGCCAGCATTATACTGAACAGCGAGAAGCTGAAAGCATTTCCACTGAGATCGGGAACCAGACAGGGATGCCCACTCTCCCCACTGTTATTTAACATAGTACTGGAGGTCCTAGCCACGGCAATCAGACAAAACAAAGAAATACAAGGAATCCAGATTGGTAAAGAAGAAGTTAAACTGTCACTATTTGCAGATGATATGATACTGTACATAAAAAACCCTAAAGACTCCACTCCAAAACTACTAGAACTGATATTGGAATACAGCAAAGTTGCAGGATACAAAATCAACACACAGAAATCTGTAGCTTTCCTATACACTAACAACGAATCAATAGAAAGAGAAATCAGGAAAACAATTCCATTCACCATTGCATCAAAAAGAATAAAATACCTAGGAATAAACCTAACCAAGGAAGTGAAAGACTTATACTCTGAAAACTACAAGTCACTCTTAAGAGAAATTAAAGGGGACACTAATAAATGGAAACTCATCCCATGCTCATGGCTAGGAAGAATTAATATCGTCAAAATGGCCATCCTGCCCAAAGCAATATACAAATTTGATGCAATCCCTCTCAAATTACCAGCAACATTCTTCAATGAATTCGAACAAATAATTCAAAAATTCATATGGAAACACCAAAGACCCCGAATAGCCAAAGCAATCCTGAAAAAGAAGAATAAAGTAGGGGGGATCGCACTCCCCAACTTCAAGCTCTACTACAAAGCCATAGTAATCAAGACAATTTGGTACTGGCACAAGAACAGAGCCACAGACCAGTGGAACAGATTAGAGACCCCAGAAATTAACCCAAACATATATGGTCAATTAATATTTGATAAAGGAGCCATGGACATACAATGGCAAAATGACAGTCTCTTCAACAGATGGTGCTGGCAAAACTGGACAGCTACATGTAGGAGAATGAAACTGGACCATTGTCTAACCCCATATACAAAGGTAAACTCAAAATGGATCAAAGACCTGAATGTAAGTCATGAAACCATAAAACTCTTAGAAAAAAACATAGGCAAAAACCTCTTAGACATAAACATGAGTGATCTCTTCTTGAACATATCTCCCCGGGCAAGGAAAACAACAGCAAAAATGAGCAAGTGGGACTACATTAAGCTGAAAAGCTTCTGTACAGCGAAAGACACCATCAATAGAACAAAAAGGAACCCTACAGTATGGGAGAATATATTTGAAAATGACAGATCTGATAAAGGCTTGACGTCCAGAATATATAAAGAGCTCACACGCCTCAACAAACAAAAAACAAATAACCCAATTAAAAAATGGGCAGAGGAACTGAACAGACAGTTCTCCAAAAAAGAAATACAGATGGCCAAGAGACACATGAAAAGATGCTCCACATCGCTAATTATCAGAGAAATGCAAATTAAAACTACAATGAGGTATCACCTCACACCAGTAAGGATAGCTGCCATCCAAAAGACAAACAACAACAAATGTTGGCGAGGCTGTGGAGAAAGGGGAACCCTCCTACACTGCTGGTGGGAATGTAAATTAGTTCAACCATTGTGGAAAGCAGTATGGAGGTGCATCAAAATGCTCAAAACAGACCTACCATTTGACCCAGGAATTCCACTCCTAGGAATTTACCCTAAGAACGCAGCAATCAAGTTTGAGAAAGACAGATGCACTCCTATGTTTATCGCAGCACTATTTACAATAGCCAAGAATTGGAAGCAACCTAAATGTCCATCGGTAGATGAATGGATAAAGAAGATGTGGTACATATACACAATGGAATACTACTCAGCCATAAGAAGTGGAAGAATCCAACCATTTGCAGCAACATGGATGGAGCTGGAGAGTATTATGCTCAGTGAAATAAGCCAAGCGGAGAAAGAGAAATACCAAATGATTTCACTCATCTGAGGAGTATAGGAACAAAGGAAAAACTGAAGGAACAAAACAGCAGCAGAATTACAGAACCCAAAAATGGACTAACAGGTACCAAAGGGAAAGGAACTGGGGAGGATGGGTGGGCAGGGAGGGATAGGGGGGGGGGAAGAAGAAGTGGGGTATTAAGATTAGCATGCATGGGGGGGAGGGAGAAAGGGGAGGGTGGGCTGCACAACACAGAGAGGACAAGTAGTGACTCTACCACATTTTGCTAAGCTGATGGACAGTAACCGTAATGTGGTTGTTAGGGGGGACCTGATATAGGGGAGAGCATAGTAAACATAGTATTCTTCAGGTAAGTGTAGATTAAAAATTTTAAAAAAAAAAGAAAGAAAGAAAAGGGGGATTACTCCTTACCAGGATAAAACTATTGGTAAATCAAAGATCAACGCATGCTTTAAATATCCTTAATGTTGATCACTTAAAGGGTGTCAGATGATCAGCTATGGAGGTACTCTTTTCTGATAATATTCCTTTCTCTTAATTAAAAAAAAAAAAAAAAAAAAGCAGTTACTGTGTGCTGACCTCCAATGAGTTCTGCACAGTGGTATAGAGGGCATGTCAAAGTGTGGGCAAAGGGTCTGTTTGTTTCTACGCAGAAGATCAAGGCCTAGCTTGGATACCCAGAAAATGAACTAAGATACGATATGAGGAGGAGCTTCCGGCATCAGCACTCTCTGGAGGACTCGTGCCGGGGGATGATCATCAAAAAGCCTCCACAGGGATCCGGACGATGCTGCGGTTGTGGCTGCATCCAGCCCACCGTCTCCTGGACTTGCCATAAGAATGACGAGGGAGATGTCTAGGCTGGCATGTGCATACAGTGAGACAACGAATTTGACTGGATCTGTACTGTTGGAATTCAACCAGGAGTTGGGAGGGGTGCAAGTTGTAGCACTCCAAAATCTCATGACTATAGACTATCTATGGTTAAAAGAACATATGGGATGTGAACAGATCCCAGAAATGGGCTGCTTTAATTTGTCTGATGGTTCAAGTACAGTTGGAAAATATCCATCATATCATAGATAAATTTTCACAAATGCCTAGGGTGCCTAAATGGTTTTCTTGGCTTCACTGGAGATGGATGGTAATTATAGATTTGCTTTGTTTATGTCACCGTATTCCTATTATGTTAATATGTGTGTGCAAATTAGTTAGTAGTTTAAAACCTATACATACTTAAGGTACTATACAAGAAGATATGTCAAAGAAATAATCAATCCTCCCAAGTTTCCTTCATATGCTACATCTATAGCTTTTCTTCTTGTTTCCTAATTACAAACCTTAAATAGAATTCGTGCCTCATATCGAATTTACCGAGTATCATAATTCCTCCAGGTGGTAAAGATACCTCGAGACAAGTGCTGGGCATAGAAGCCACAGGGCATAAATCTGCAAAGAAGTAAAAAGCTAACCTTTGCAAACAATATGGCTTCTCTCTCACTTACCAACTTTACATTTCCCTGTATGGCCCCGGAAGATGACTGGTTAGCCAGAGACGGGTAAGATTCCTCAAGGGAGGAACAACCTAAGACAGGCACAGTCGCAGGGGGGCCATCAGGTGAGAATTTGGGGATCAACAGAGGTGAGGCTCAGAACCTCACCCCCCCTGCTTTGAAGGAAATCTTCTGCATCCGTGGATGTCTTGCTGCCCTTGTCTAGCCTGGATTAATACTTAGTCCATAGGCACACACCTGATCATCTGATCATCTACATTTGCCTTCTTACAGCACTAAACTATGTTTTCTACCTTTATCTTGCATCTACCTACCACTTCAGCATTTTATTAAAAATAAAAATAATAATAATAATAGGAGAAATGTGGGATCAACATATAAATCAAGTACAAAAATCAAATGAATATTCATATTTGACCTGATGGTTTATAGGTCATATTGCAAGATCAAAACCGAAAGTTTCTGTGATGAATGCCCTTGTACTGTTCACCATGTAAGAATTTATTCACTCTGTAAGAATTCGTTCACCATGTAAGAACTTGTTCGTTATGCTTCAGAAGATTGGAGACTGACGAGAATTAGGCTTGAGATGGATTAATGATTGTACATTGAGCATTGACCCCCCTATACTGAATTTTATTGTTGTTAACAACCATCAATAAATATGAGAGATGCCCTCTCAAAAAAAAAAAAAAAAAAAAGAAAAGCAATAATCAAAATTATCTTTTGATGGTAGGATTAAGGGTGATGTTTATTTCCTTCTTTAGGTGACTGAATTGTCTTAATGACTGCTGTTACTTTCATAATAATGAAATAAAACTAATAAATGTTACTTTTAAAAGATTACACTGAAAAATCAAGCTCATTTTGGGAAATCAAGGGAGGGAAACCGGGTTAAATACCCCTTCCACTTAGGAGCTGTCTATACATACAGTATGAAATCAAAATCCATTCCCCCTCATTCAGCAGGAGGTTACTTACCTAAGGCAAGAGACTAGGTGCTATTCCAAGGAGATACATGAAGCAGCAAATGGGGTATATTTTCCCCTACCTCACACTTTAATGACTTAAGTAGATCAGAAAGCCATTTCCACCACTCTCCATTACCCAAGGATCTACTGGGCTCTTTACTTCCTGCCCCTGCCCTCTGGCCTGCAGCCATTTCACTGCTCAGGAACAGCTCCAAAATGAGAGCCAGCTCCAAGGTGGAAAGAGATGAAATTAATTTGGTCAATTTAGGACTTCTCATTAGCAACTCTAATAAAAGCTTTCATGAATGAGATGGTCAGGACTCACAGTTCAATGAGGATTCCAGGACTCTTGGGAATTTCGTTTAAGCAAACTTGCCTTCAGATAAACACAATTTGCTGGCAATACACTCTAATGTATTTGCTGTTGGCTAATTTTAAGTCAGGGCTTGTAATAAGGTGGTATTTTTCTGTGCTCACTATAATTTGTACTTCAAGAAAAAAGAAAGAACAAAGGCCTTCAATGTGAAGAACCATTTCCTCAATGGAGCAGCAGAACCAAAACGGAAAGATTCTCAAGAGGAGAACTGCCTGGCCCCCAACACGGTCTGGCCCCCAGCATGCTGCCCAGAGAACTTTAGGGAGGCAGCAACCTACCATGGGAGCATGCCTTGGCCATGAACTACCACTACAAGGTCTCGCAAAAAAGGATTTTTTCAGGGCTTGATAGAAGCCCAGTCTCCACACGCATTTCCCTGGTTCCCTGGGCCTTCAGGACTCTCTGCCCTCACTAGGCCCAGAGACAAAACTGGTGCAGGCCCAAGGTGTACACGGTGATGTATCATCACCCGTTGTTATCTGACAGACAGCAGAGTCTGAATAGCAATGGTAACAGAGCAAAAAATAATTTTCCCTTACTTGAAGACAACGGCAGCTCCAGGACATGGAGGGCAGGCCAGAAGAAAAATCTGCAATTGAAAAAGAATGAAGTATGGTTATTAAGAGGAATTCTAGACATACTGAGACAATGTTACTTTTAAAAACCAAACTAATGCAAAAAACACAATCTAAAAAATTCAAAAGGAAAAAGATGTGTTCCAAACATGTTTGTATTTACACATACACCTGGGTGTGTGTGTGTGTACGTCAGAGCAGGGAAAGGCAGAGACGGAGAATGAGGCAGGATTGTTTTGGGAGATAGGGAAAGCTTTCCTTAGGCCCTTTCAGCCTCTACAACACTTACTCTTAACTCTAGAACAATACAATCTTTCAACTCTACAAAAGCTTTTAACCCAGGACAAGTAAGCAAATAACATCTGGTTTGCCTTCCACAGGGAAGGTGGGTTAATCAATACTTAGCACTGCCAGATTTAGCAAATTAAAATACAGGATGCCTAGTTAAATTTGAATTTCAAATGAACAATGAATAATGTTTTAGTTCATTGTTGCTCATTGTTATCTGAAATTAAACATTATTCATTGTTTATTTGAAATTCAAATTTAACTGGGCACCCTGTATTTCATTTGGCAAACCCTACTTACTGTATTGTCACCCCCAAGGCTCCAAGCCTCCCTTTGATTTTAAGGGAAGCAGAATTTGCCAGCTCAAAATATGTCTCTTTGGCATAATGATTACTTTAGGCTGATTACTTCTGAGAAAGAGCAAACATAGGAGAAGCTCTGGAAACTCAACAGAAGTTACCCTTCTGTAAGAGACATTTACATTTAGCAGGGAAATCTCCATTTTTAAGGGTGTCTCCCATTCTGTACCAGGAAGAGGACGACTACAATTCTAGTGACCCTTATCAAGGAAGAAGGTAATGACCTAAATCTGCTTAACCTAACCATTGTTTGCCATGCTTTTACTGTTAACCTCCCATAACTGACCTCCTGCCCCAGCACCAACCCAACATCTTTTATCTTTAGAGATGCGATCTAACGTGATGGCTCGGGTTCCTCCGTCTCTCTCATGTACACAGGAGGCATACGTGTTATTAACCGTTATGTTCGTTTTTCTCCTGTTAATCTTTTATTGCAAGAACCTAGAAGGTGAGAGGGAGAAGTATTTTACCTCCCCCACATTTGATTTGCTTGTCTCTAAGCATGACTAGGTGGTTTTACCCTTCTATTCTCTAAGGTCCAGCCAAATAAGAACCTTATCCTTCTAATAGATCAGTTCCAGGCTACTCGATTTAACCTTGGCCTGGATTATAGTCTTCGAAAACCGTGCAGCTGTGGTGGTTTGCCCTTTCCTAAAGCACTGGTTCTCAACAGGGACTCAGAAACCCCTGCAGAGTGCTTGTTAACACGCAGATTCCTGGGCTCGCCCATTAAGAATGCTAATGTCTGGGACTCTGGGAATCTGAGGGTTTCACAAACACCCCAGGAGATTCATTCAACCACTCCTGGCAGCCAGCATGGCTGGCTGGCTGTTGGCCCCAGCCTGCGCTATTACCAGAATCATTCAGCAGAACTAAGGATTGACAAAAGAAGGGAACTCAGGTTTGTGGAATTCCTTTGCCCACAGTGATTTCATGGTGCTGTTTACAGAATTTCTGGTGCGTGTCGCTATCTTGTTAAGCATTTAATACCGATTATCCGCATAATGGACTTATTTGGCTTTGTTGTGTGTATATTCTGCAGCATTTGGGGCTTCAATTCTCTCAGAATCTGCAGTTAGAAGAAAAGGGTACTGTAAGAAAAATCACGATAAAGAAAGACACCTGCTTGAAACTGTGTCAAGAAGATAAGAAAGAACAATGGAAAAGGGAAAGGGTCTTGAAAGGAACGGGGCCAGGGGTCGATCACACGCACAGTACCTCATCAGGGAACCCTGCCAAGGAAACACCCAGGGAGAACTGGGCTTTTCCCCCTGTGGATCAGTGTCATTAAAAGTGCCAAACCAATAACAATTACAGGTCCATGAACCTTTACTGGCAATCACCAAATCCAAAAATGCTCTCAAACACTGAATATCTGGGTTTTTTCCCAAAGCTAATTTGTTAGCAAATATGACTTCAACTGTGAACTGAGGCTCTTTACAGATTTCCTTTATTCCGTTTATGGTGAGCATTCATTTCTCATAATAAAAATATATTTTGATTATGGGATGCTGCCCCAAGCCCCACCAGGAATATATGTAAAAATACTCTGCATTCATTAAATTGCCCTTCGGAAGTCCAAAAATTCTGACTTCTGAAATACATCTGACCTTAATGGTTTGGGAAAAGGATTGTCAAACTGGAATTTCAATCATCCAAACATGAACTTACCCCAAAGACTACACTCAGAAGCTATAGTACACAGAGAGAAAACAGGGGCCCCTCAACCACCTTGGAAAACTCCTTCATACTTCGGGTGTCACCTATGAATCATGCCAGCCTGAGCTTCTAGAATGCCCAAGATACTTCCAACATGGTCAAAAGAGAAGCAAAAATATGACACTGGGTCCCGCAGTTAAGTCTTACCTTTTTCTATAAGCACAGCCAAGAGGAGAAGAACCGAGTCTTGGGACAGATTTCCCTGATTTGGCTGTTTCTGATCCATGACAGCCCTATGCCAGAAGCCTGGAAGCCTATTAAAAAGAGCAAGCCTCCAGTCCCAACCTAATCATGGATCTAATTTTTTTAAGGCAGATAATCTCATCTTTACTCTAAATGAGTTTGCTTTCATGTGGCCAAGTCATTCCAACCAACACTGTGTTTCTGCCATCTTCCTGTCTATCCCCACTGAAAGGGTATCTCATTGAGACCCTCCTTACCCCAGAACGACTCAGGAGACACGGGCCCATGCAAGAGATTTTATTATCTGAAAGAGAAAATGGCTTCCCCCAGACAGAGCGAGCAGCAGCTCGTGGGTGAGGAAGTGCATTTTTAAGGAGTAGGGGTAGTGTGTGTTCTGCATTGGTGATTGGATCTTAAGGGGTGGGGGTCTTAGCATGCCAGAATTTGCCTTCACCCACCACTGGGAGAGAGGGTATCTTTTTCAAGCAATCTTTACATCAGATACATGTACACATATCAAATCAGCAGATCTGAAAAAGGACCCCAAATTCATCATATTCCATTTCCAGTAAACTCATGGCCTCCTTGAGCAACTTCAAAGATTTGTAACATTGAAAACACCCTGCTCTGTCATGGTGGAGCCACATCCATAATCCCCACATTAGACAAGAAAATAGATAGGAGCAGATTGGAAGTAGAATAAGGCCATAAAGCCCACTACAAGGGACTCAAAAAGTTAACCAGTTAAAACTAGAAACCCAGAAAAAACTGAGTTAAGGGAAACAAAAGCAAAAATGAACAAGTGGGACTATATCAAGCTGAAGAGCTTCTGCACAGCAAAGGACACCATCAATAGAACAAAAAGGTACCCTACAGTATGGGAGAATATATTCATAAATGACAGATCTGATAATGGGTTGACATCCAAAATATATAAAGAGCTCACACACCTCAACAAACAAAAAGCAAACAATCCAATTAAAAAATGGGCAGAGGCACTGAACAGACAGTTCTCCAAAGAAGAAATTCAGATGGCCAACAGACACATCAAAAGATGCTCCACATAGCTAGTCATCAGAGAAATGCAAATTAAAACCACAATGAGATATCACCTCACACCAGTAAGGATCGCAGCCATCCAAATGACAAACAACAACAAATGTTGGCGAGGTTATAGAGAAAGGGGAACCCTCCTACACTGCTGGTGGGAATGTAAATTAGTTCAACCATTGTGGAAAGCAGTATGGAGGTTCCTCAAAAAGCTCAAAATAGAAATACCATTTGACCCAGGAATCCCACTTCTAGGAATTTACCCTAACAATGCTGCAGCCCAATTTGAAAAAGACAGATGCACCCCTGTGTTTATCGCAGCACTATTTACAATAGCCAAGAAATGGAGGCAACCAAGTGTCCATCAGTAGATGAATGGATAAAGATGTGGTGCATATTCACAATGGAATATTATTCAGCCATAAGAAGAAAACAAATCCTACCATTTGCAACAACATGGACGGAGCTGGAGGGTATTATGCTCAGTGAAATAAGCCAGGTGGAGAAAGACAAGTACCAGATGATTTCACTCATGTGGGGAGTATAAGAACAAGGGAAAAACTGAAGGAACAAAACAGCAGCAGAATCACAGAACCCAAGAATGGACTGGCAGTTATTAAAGGGAAAGGGACTGGGAAGGATGGGTGAGAAGGGAAGGAGAAGGGGGGAAGAAGGGGGACCTTGTGATTGGCATGTATGATGTGGTGGGGGGGGTGGCATAGGGAGGGCTGTGCAGCACAGAGAAGACAAGTAGTGATTTTGCAGCGTTTCGAACAATGATGGATGTTGACTAGTGAGGTGCAAGGGGGGGGGGGGGACTTGGTGAGGGGGGTCCGGTCTAGTGAACATAATGTT
Organism: Manis javanica; assembly: GCF_040802235.1. NCBI lineage: Eukaryota > Metazoa > Chordata > Mammalia > Pholidota > Manidae > Manis > Manis javanica. The sequence goes on along the minus strand of NC_133174.1, from coordinate 100,901,153 downwards.
CCTCCTGTAATTGTAGATTAATGATACCAAAATTTAAAAAAAATTTTTAATAAAATAAAAAAACTAGAAACCCAGAAAAAAATGAGGTAATCAGTTAATCAGTTAAAGCTCAAAAGGCCAGGAACAACTAGGCCTGGAATATTCAAATATTCCCCAATAAGGAAAAGTATCTCAGCACAGCCCATGTCTTCATTGTGTCAATTAGATCATGCCATTGTAAGATTTATTTTGGCTTGCTAAAAGGCCCAGCTATAAACAGCATAATAAAGACAGGAAAAATTCCATCTTGAAGCTAAAACTGCATTTTAAAACCCAAGTTAAGAAGTAAGGTTCTTAACATACTCTTCAGCAAAACAAGACAATAACTCAGCCCACCTTGGAGGCAGGGCAGGCAGTCTTGATTGATATGCTCCCAGACCAGGAAGCTACCATCCTGGGAAGAAATCAGAGCAGTAAATTTCTGGTGTTAATTTTGCAGAACTACCTGGACCACTGATAAGAAGAGACTTAATGTCTCATTAAGGATGAACCTAGGTCCACTTAACAAGTCACACCCCTAGCCCTTTGTCACATTCCTGAAAATCCTCAGCTGCCTATAAAACCCCAGACCCTAAACCTTTCAGAACACACCTCTCTCTGAGGTTGCCTGCACTTTCTAAGTGTGTAACCTTTTAACCTTAAACTTTCTCTCTTCAACCTTTCAGGGCGCCTCTCCTCCCTGAGGTGGCCTGTACTTTTTCTCTCTTTAAATAACTTTAAATAAAACTTTTACTGTTTCACTACTGTGTCTCTGTCCTTCAATTCTTTGTTGAGGAGGGGACAAGAACAGAGGAAAATACAAAATGCCCCCCTAAGACCATTAAGCAAAGGAGCCATGTGAAAATAATATTTTAATCCAGAGGGCCTGAGTATCCCTACTTCTTTGCTTGGTTGGCTGCCAACCGCCTCTAAATTTTGTTAGCGTGTGTTTTAGACTACCAGGCAGAATGCTAACTATTCCTTCAGCTGCAAACAGGGAAGAGAGGCCACTTGCAAGCGCAAACAAGGCCTGCAGGAAACTGAGAACAGTTATTAAAATCCCCGTTTCCAGATGAAGAAACTCAGGTTTCTTCAAGGTTCTGACAAGACCTCTAACTCCCAGTTCAACACTCTTTCCACTTCACACCTGACACAGTCCAGCTCCTCTTCTTTAGACTCTACCCCAACGCCTTGACTCCGTGTCACCCGGGAGTCACCCCAATGGCCCCACACCTGTGCCACCACACAGCTCACAAATCCACAAGCTTAGCCATCTCCCAACACAAACCTAACTAGGCAGCAAATGACAAAGGTTCACTAGAGATGGGTTCGTCTTAGCTCCAACCTTACTCATTTCCAAATCTGCTCCATGTTTGCACACCTTGAATCATTTCAAAATTGGAGTCCTTTTTTGCCCTTTTTTTTCCCAGAAAAACCCCACAGGTCCCATTCAAAACCATAGTCTCTCCAATTCCCCAGGAAAGCTCCCTGTACTACTCCAAGGTATCCCTTCCCCGAAACTTGTACATTCAGCTCTTTTTGAAGCACACAATCTAGGCACCATCAGCTGTCCCAACTCACCCTCCATCTCTGACCTGCTCTAGTTCCACATTCCCATCTTTCCTACCCAACCTCTCAGTCATCACTTCTCCTACTTCCTGTCCCTGTTCCCACAGTTTGATCAACACCAAGTTCATGGGCCTCCCATCAACTTCTGTTCCACCCCAACATTAGATTCAGTAAACCCCATTTTCTTAATGCCTAAAGAAGGTAATTTTTGTTCACAAAAGTGTTAGTACTATGGGAAATGCAATCGGAAAGACAGCCAAATCATCAAGACCATCTTAAATGCGGGGCTGACCTGGTTAAGCAGTGAAGGGGGTGGAAAAAATAAATGAATGGGAGAGATTGAGAGAGGGACAGGAGAGTGGTGTTTGATCTGGCACACAATCTTTCTAGGCCTGGGACTCTGGCTAGTTCTCCGGGTTCCACCTTCTATGGTGGCAGGCAACCACCTGAGGATTCCTAACGAGGAGTGCTTATAACCATTACCCACCATAGGCAAGATCCATTCCTTGGGTTGCCAAAGTCTGTCCTAGATTCCCTGATGTTCATACTGTCAAGCCCTCACCCCTCTCCCTGGACCACTGCAATAATCTGTTCACCTATTCTAAGAGGGATCTATCTGAAACACAGCTCTGAACTGCCATTTAGAAGTCTCCAGTGGCTTGCCAATACCAACAGAACAAACTTAAGCATCTTAGCATGGCAGGCAAGGCTTTCTCTGCCCAGGACCCTGTCCTCTCCACCATGATGGACTTATGCATTATGCCAAACTCTATCCTGAACAATCTCCATTTTCAGTAAACATGTTTCTATAACCTCATTTTCTAACACCTTAATTTTATTCAATTATAAAGATATGCAGCAATTTACTCAATCTCCCCCTGTCAAAAATTAAGTTCTATATTTTCAGATCCTTTACTATTTCCTTAGTCTACTAGATCTTCAAAGGGAATATATATTTTAAGGCTTTTAACCTAGAATTCTAAATTGCCTTCCAAAAAATTTCTTTGAATTTATATTCTTGCCAGCAACATAGAAGAATGAGTTTCTGCCACAACCTATTTAAAAAGTGAAACACTGAATGGGAGCAGAATGTGCCACCCCAAAGTATGTCTTGGGCTTAAGGGAGGTTTTGAGCTCCCTTTTTCTTTTAAAATGACAAGAGAGAAGCTCTGAAAACCAAACAGAAGTTACTACCCTTTTGTATAGGACATTTACATTTACAAGGGAAATCTGCATTTGTAAGAATAGCTCCCTCTCCATATCAGGAAGCAAAGGATGACTCTAAGTCTCTAAAAACTCCAGTCAATGGTGAAGCCAACAAGTTAACTCTGCAATAACAATCCTGTGCTTTTCTAGTAACCTCCAGCTGACTCCCTGCCCTCAACATCTTTGATCTATAGCTAGAGATGGTTTTTAAAGTGGTGGCTTGTGCTGTTTTAGGGAGTTACTCAGTATTCCTGGGTCTCTTCCCATGTATACAGGAAGTATACATTTAATACATGTTATTAAATGTCTGTCTGTTTTTTCTCCTATTAATATATCTTTTATTAAAAAGGGGTCTCAGCCAAGAACCTGAAGGGTAAAGGGAAAACTATTTTTCCTTCCCTACAACACACACAAATGAAATTTATTGCTTTCATTTACATGTCTCAAATTACCAGAAATGTAAGACTATTTTCTAACATGGTTTTCAAACAGCCATATTTCTTCTTTAGCAATGTGATCATCTGTGGCTTTTCCCTATTTTTCAACTGGTATGCTCTTTTTCTTATTGAGATATATGAGCTATTTATGTTTTAATAACATTTAATATAAACTATTAGATATTTATTGCAAATATCATTCCCAGATTGTCATTGTTGTAGCTCTGCTTATGGTAGTTTTTTGAACCATAGAAGCTTTTTTATCTTCACATAATCAGATATATTTGCCATTTCCTTTATGGTTTCTGTCTTTGATGTCACTTTTAAAAGTCTTTTGCAACCCTGAAATTACAAAGAGTCACCTACTAATTTCCCAATATTTTCATAATTTTATTTTAAAATCTAAATCTCTAATATGAACAGACTTTCGATTGCTAATGCTGTCACTCTCCCATAATGGCCTCACGTTTTCTCTTCTGGCTAATTTCTATTTACCCTTCAAATACAAAAGCATCATTTTCTCCAGGAAGCCTATGGTTAAATGCCCATCCTCTGCCTGCTAACTCCTGCTAAACTCTGAGAAATTACCATTTTTGTCAGTATAAGTGAGCTTTCCCTCAAGAATTTAATAAAAGGGAAGTAAGAGTACCTATCTATTAAAGAGTTAGGCTTGAAAATCAACATACAACAGATTAAAAATGTTTTAAGGTCACAGTAGAACCAGAATGGTTCCCAGACTTCGAACACCAGACGGTAACCTGCTTGAATTACATCTAAAGAAAGACGGGAGCGGGGGAGGGGGTTTAGTCAACCATCAGCAGTCAGAGTTGAGGATGGTCACAATGCCGGTGTCCACACCCAAGCAGTAACCTGGGTCCAGAGAACTTCTGCCCATCAACATCAAATTTTCTATGAATCATATCATTATACCATACACCTGAAGCCAATGTAATATTGCACATCAACTGTATTTCAATTTTTAAAAAAGGTTTTCTGCAAATTCATCCCTTTTAAGAGGATGGAAGTACAACAGGTGGCATCATCAGTAAGTGGTTAAGATTATGGCCTTGAGTCAAGCCAGACTTGGGTCCACATGCTGACACTCTACCACTGACCAGCGTGGGACCAGCAACAGAATGGAGGAACTTCCGTCTTTAAAATAGGGATTAAAATAGCATCTATGTCTCATGAGATTTGAGAGAGGATCAAATGAGATAAAGCAAGCAAAGCACTTGCGGCAATGGCTGGCTGGCACATAGTTAGCACTCAATAACCAGTAGCTGTAATCCTTCGGATCTCAATAGAAAACCCATCCCTACTGTGAGCTACATAAGCAATAGCACATATTAAACTTCCAATTCATCCAACTTCACTTAGATTCTAATTCCATTCTGATATATTACTTTGCTGCCGTGTCCACCTGTCCATCTACCTACAGGAAGAAAACACTGAACCACTCTAAGCTCAGTGTCCTCATCTTGTCAAATGGGGATTACAACAGTACTACCTCATAGGGTAGATGTGAGGATTAAATATTTGAAGCACTTAGTTCAGTGCTTGGCACACTGTAAGGAATAAAATCAGTATCAGCTACTGATTGCATCATCCTTCTCGGATGCCTTTTCTTTTCTCTCACTGCAAATTCCATCCAAGCCCATGGCAAGTTCTATTTCCTCCACAAAGCTTTCTCCAATAATTCCAGATAACACCTCTCTTTTTTTCTAATGGCCTATAGAATTCATTAGGGTCTTGGATTTAATTTGGGATATTAAATGGCTCTCTATTGTTACACACAGTCCTACAGTAGATTTAGAGCTAGGATCTGATTATCAATCTTTCCCTCCTGACAAATCTTAAATTGGCACTGGTGAGCCACTGAACAGAGTTCAAAGTCATTCGTGGGGTAATTGAGGCCCTAAACAATGTGGACCCTGGCTACCTAGCCAGTTCTATTCACCCACTATACCTCAGGTTTCCCCCCTGAACCTCAAGTTTCTACATTCTGAAATGGGAAACAGCAACAGTGCTTGCCTCCCTCCAATATCTTAACTTCAAAAAGTGTTTCTATGCAGATACCAAGTGCTTTCTGAATTTTTCCATCTGGATGTCACACAGGTATCTCAGACTTAAATGCATAAACCTTCAGCAACCACCATCCTGATCAGTCAGCCATCAACATCAAGGCAAGACCCTCTACCAGCAAAACAATTAAGACTACCTGAAAGCTCAGAAGATGGTTAGCATTTTAAAGCAATAAAGTATTCTTAATTAAGGCATGTATATTTTTTATCACACTTAACAGACTACACTACACTGTAAACATAACTTTTACACACAATGGAAGACAAAAATATTCATCTGGCTTTATTGTGATACTCCCTTTATTCTGTCCTCACTCTATTTTTCCTAGTTCAGTCCCTTTCATTTTCTTCGACTATCAGTCTCCTATCTGATCTCCAGGTCTTCAGTGTCTCCCCTGCTTCACTCCAGTTCATACAGTATTGTCAGGTTCCTATTCTTAAAATAGAGCCCCAATTCTGTTATGATTCACCTTAAAAATTTAGGATGACAGATTCAACACAACCCCATTAGAATAACTTCTTCAAAGGAACTGGCAAGCTAATTCTAAAATTCATGTGGATTTGCAAGAGACCCCAAATAACCAAAACAACCCTGAAAAGAATAACAAGAAGGAGGACCCACACTAGCTCATTTCAAAACCTACTCCAAAGCAACAGTAATAAAAGACAGTGTGGTGCTGGCATAAGGAGAGATATATAGACTAATGGAACAGAACTGAAAAGTCCAAAAAGAAACCCTCACAACTGACTTGCAACAAGGGTGCCAAGACCATTCAGTGGAGGAAATAGTCTCTTCAACAAATGGTGATGGACAACTGGATTTCCACATGCACAGCAATAAAGTTTGGACCCCTACCTCACAACCATATAAAAAAATTAATCACCGTAATGTAAAAACAAAAACTATAACAAATTCTTAAGAGTAAACACAATGGTACATCTTCATGACCTCAGATTTGGCAATTGATTCACAGATGTGACACCAAAAGCACTAGCAGCAACAAAAAAATATGTAAACTGGACTTTACAAAAACTACAATTTGGGGGCTTCAAAAGACACTATCAAGAAGGCAAAGACAACCCAAAGAATGGAAGAAAGTTTTTGCAAATCCTATTTATGGTAAGAGTCTATCCAAAATACATCAATAGCTCTAAAAACTCAACAATAAAAAGACAACCTGATTAAAAAGTAGGCAAAGGATATGAACAGACAATTCTGCAAAGACAACATAGAAATGCCCAATACACAAATGAAAAGATGCTAGTATCTTTAGTCATTAGGGAAATGAAAATCAAATCCACAATGAGATACCTCTTTATACCCCACAAGCACGGCTAAAATAAAGAAGATAGTCCTAAGTATTCACAATGATGTGGAGAACCTAGAAACCTTATACACTGCTAGTAGGGATGTAAAGTGGTGCTTCAACTTCAGAAGACAGTACTGCAGTTCTCAAAAGGTAAAACATAGAGCCAGCATACGATCCAGTAATTCCACTCCTACATATCTAAGAAAAATGTCCACATCAAAACAAACATGAGTGTTCATAGCAGCATTATTTATTATAGCCAGAAGGTGGAAACAACCCAAATAATTAACAATGGATGAATGGATAAACAAAATGTGGTATTACCCATATGATAGGTAAGTTGTTGCTTAGGGCTGGGGGAATGGGAGGAGGACAGGTATGGAGTGATAGCTAAATGGTAAGGAGTTTCTTTATGAGGGGATGGAAATTGACTGTGGTGATGGCTGCACAAACCTGTGAAAATAGTAAAAACCATTCATTAAACACTTTAAATGGGTGAATCGTACATTGAGTGAATTACACCTCAAAGTATTTTTAAAGATTTAGATAGCTCCTTACTGCTTCAATAAAATCCAAACTCCTTAATTTGGCATCCAAGTCCCTCCCCAGCTCCATCATTATTTGACCCCGCAACCAGCATTATTACTCACTACTCTTTTTCAAGTGCCTTCCTATCAAATGAAAATGAATTATTTACCATTAGCCATATACCCCATGCAGTTTCCCATCTGTCTTTCCTCTTCCTATTCCTTTCCCCTGGACTCACGACTCATCGTTGTATGTTTATTAACCTGCTTCTCTGACAAGGTCCAGTATAAATTCTCCCTCCTATACAAACTCTTCCCTGTTCTTCAACTCTCATATAGTAGGCCCTCAAAACACTACTTACTGAAAGAAGGTAAGCAGTCCTCCCATTCAGTGGTTGCCACTGCCAGAGGATAGTCCTCTCAAAGCCACAATTGCACTTTCCTCTTCCTTTCCTAGTCACAGCAGCAGCTCACTGCTTCAAGCCCCTTACTAAGTCCCTGAGAACAGCTCCGAAGTGCTACTCTCCACCTCTCCGCAAACCCCACCCTTGAAGGAAAAAAGCACTGATATGACATGATGCCAGGGCCGACGAGTACAGTTGTGTAGGTTGTGCACTGCACAACCCTAGTGGCGCCATTCAATTATAGTCTATGTGAATGGCACCTTCTCCTAGGGTTGTGCAGTGCATAGCCATTCGTGGTGGCCCTGGTTGGAAACATCAGTTGAACTGGGGAACAAAACCCAAAAAGAACACTCAATGAGAGAATCATAGTTAACTATCTAAATTGCTGCTGAAAAGTGGGTATTTTCCAAATATTATCAATAAGATTAAAAAGAAACTCCAGAGAGTAACATGCTCATAGCACATACACATTTGCATGTAATCAGAAAACAGAAACATCCAAGAGAAAAATTGTCACTGATGTTTTTCCAACACTGGAGAGAGAAAAGGATTCATGAGTTCTGGTCAATACAAAGGTGTGATATACATACATGGTCCCTTCAACTCCACTGGGTTCTGATTTTAGGTCATCCAACAAGCCCATTAGCTTCAGGAACCCTGTTATCAGAAAGGGTATGACAAGTGTTACATGTCTCTCTCCTATCATTCATCTATTTATCCACCTCATGGTTTATCAGGAAGTCTTTTGAAAAGTTGGGGAGTATGAAACCAAACCTCCCTCGGTAAGCTGACAGAAACTAGGATTTGAACCCATAAATCCAGGTTGCAGAGTTAGGGCCCATGTTTTAACTCCAAGGCACAGATACCCTCTACAGTTCAGCCAGAGCAGCCAGCCAACGAGCCCCGCTCTGGATGCCACCTCGAAACTGTGAGTAGTAATTAATGCAGGACTCTGAAATGAGGAGCCATCTAGGGCTGGAGATACTGGCTGTGAAGACCAGGGAGCTGGGAGTGGAGTCTGAGTGTGCTAAGTGGTGAGTTTCTTCCTCATTTCTGTACCCACTCCAGATAAGGTCAGCCTCCCACTTTCATATTTACTGTACCTGGCATGTTTCATTCCACCACTTCTGCCTCCTCCAGAGATTTCCTGGATAACCCACCCAAACCAATCATTTCTTTCCAGAACTCCCTTTGTACTTACTGGTACTACACACTTATCACTCTATTAGTCTCCTACTGTTTTTAATAATAATAGCAGTCATAGTAACAATAATAATGGCAGCAGCTATTCTTTACTGAGTGCTTTACTATGCACCTGGCACTATATTCAGCCTCTTGTATGTATTGTTTCATGTAATCCTCCTAGAAACCCTATGCAGTTCCCCCTCCCTACTTCCACTTACATAGGAGACTGAGCCAAGGAAAGGTTAGGTAACCTGCCTAAGGTCATGCAACTATTAAATCAGACAGTCAGGCTTTGAACCCACAACTACCTGATTACAAAGATGGTGCTTGCAGCCAATACTGCCTTTCACCTCCCCCATAATGATCATTTGTCTTTTGAGGAGTTTCCTCAGCCTCCACTCTCCATGGTGCCTAACACAGCATCAGACACAGAAAATTTCCCCGGGAAGTATGTGCAAAATGTGACTGTACTCCCAGAGCCCAGCCCAGGACACAAGATGGAAGAGAAGGGAAGAGGGGCAGTGAGTACAGAGAAGCTCAACCTTTCGGGAAGCCACGGGACTCCTCCTCCTCTGACCCATTTAAGAAGAGGATCACGCTGCTGCCTTGACCTCAATCCCAGAAAAATATTTAAACAGGATGATCTGGTTATCTTAAAACCTTTCCAGACAACTCTGAAGGAAGAGCCTAGGCCAGCCCATGAGAGGGGTGGATAGTAGCCAGTTCCCTGCAGGAAGGAGACCAATTGGGTCAGGGTCACAGCCATGTGAGCCAGCAAGTGTTTACAGAGCTCTGCTGCTGAGAAACTATGCAGCTATGGTCAAGTGGGAGAAGGAATGAGAGCAATTTTTTAAAAGAGGAAGTTTTTGGTATACCTCTTTAAACCTCAGACTTCTCATCTTGAAAAACACAAATCAGAACACCTACTACTTGCAGGGCTGCTAAGGTATAAAATAAGAATGTAATCTAAGTACCTATCATCTGGGTGACTGTATCAGTTTGTCCCTGCTGGGGTTCTGGGTACAAAAAGACATACAGGACATAGTTCCTGTCTGTAAGAAGCTCACAGTCTGTCTGACAGAGGTCTTCTGACCTAGAGTACTACTAGCACTGGGCCAACCCACGATGAAGCTGCCTGGTGGTTTCCCCTGACTCTCAGCAGGCCATTGTGTCAAAAGAAAAATCTGGCAAGAAAGAAGAAACTGAAGGCAAGAATAAAGCTTGGGGTTATGTCTTTCCTTCCCATTTGCCCTCCACACCTCTATATTAGACAACTGGGGAAGGGGACTCTCTACCATGATTTGAGAAGTGGCGCATACCAACTCTGTTCTTTTTCTTCCCAACATTCACCACCATTTCTCATTTTATAGTAGCTGTGTTTGTGTTACATGTCAATCTTCCCTGCCAGCCTGTAAGCTTTTGGAGGGCAGGGGCCGGGGCTGTGTGACAGTGCTTAAGTGTAGGTCCAGAAGCTAATGTGGTGCTGCCTGGGTCATACAATATGCTCATCAGATACTTGTTCAATGAATAAATGAAACAAACAGATGTCTCTATGGTATACAGATAGACTTGGTCACCTAATCAAAGCCACTTTAAAACATTCAAGCATTGTTTATGCATAAAGTGACTCTCAAGATTTCCAAGAAACTGGTAATGGTGACTTGTTTCTGAGAATAAAAAACAGTAGAGTGGTGCACAATACAAAATTAATACACAGAAATCTGTTGCTTTCCTATACACTAATGATAAACTAGCAGAAAGAGAAATCAGGAAAACAATTCCATTCACAATAGCATCAAAAAAAATAAAATACCTAGGAATAAACCTAATCAAGGAAGTGAAAGACCTATACCCTGAAAACTATAAGACACTCTTAAGACAAATTAAAGAGGACATTAACAAATGAAAACTCATCCCATGCTCTTGGCTAGGAAGAATTAATATTGCCAAAATGGACATCCTGCCTAAAGCAATCTACAGATTCAATGCAATCCCTATCAAAGTACCAACAGCATTCTTCAATGAACTGGAACAAATACTTTTAAAATTCATATGGAACCACCAAAGACCCCGAATAGCCAAAGCAATCCTGAGAAGGAAGAATAAAGCTGGGGGGATCTCGCTTCCCAACTTCAAACTCTACTACAAAGCCACAGTAATTAAGACAATTTGGTACTGGCACAAGAACAGAGCCACAAACCAGTGGAACAGGATAGAGAGTCCAGATATTAACCCAAACATATATGGTCAATTAATATACGATAAAGGAGCCATAGACATACAATGGGGAAATGACAGCCTCTTCAACAGCTGGTGTTGGCAAAACTGGACAGCTACATGTAAGAGAATGAAACTGGATCATTGTCTAACCCCATACACAAAAGTAAATTCAAAATGGATCAAAGACCTGAATGTAAGTCATGAAACCATAAAACTCTTAGAAAAAAACATAGGCAAAAATGTCTTGGACATAAACATGAGCAACTTCTTTATGAACATATCTCCCCAGGCAAGGGAAACAAAAGCAAAAATGAACAAGTGGGACTATATCAAGCTGAAAAGCTTCTGTACAGCAAAGGACACCATCAGTAGAACAAAAAAGCATCCTACAGTATGGGAAAATATATTCTTAAATGACAGGTCTGGTAAAGAGTTGACATCCAAAATATATAATGAGTTCATCACCTCAACAAACAAAAAGCAAATAATCCAATTAAAAAATGGGCACAGGATCTGAACAGACACTTCTCCAAAGAAATTCAGATGGCCAACAGACACATGAAAAGATGCTCCACATCACTAATCATCAGAGAAATACAAATTAAACCACATGAGATATTACCTCATACCAGTAAGGATCGCCACCATCCAAAAGACAAACAACAACAAATGTTGGCAAGGATGTGGAGAAAGGGGAACCCTCCTACACTGCTTATGGGAATGTAAATTAGTTCAACCATTGTGGAAAGCAGTATGGAGGTTCCTCAAAAAGCTCAAAATAGAAATACCATTTGACCAGGAATTCTGCTCTTAGGAATTTACCCTAAGAATGCAGCAGCCCAGTTTGAAAAAGACATATGCACCCCTATGTTTATCATAGCACTATTTACAATACAATAGCCAAGAAATGGAAGCAACCTAAGTGTCCATCAGTAGATGAATGGATAAAGAAGATGTGGTACATATACACAAAGGAATACTATTCAGCCATAAGAAGAAAACAAATCCTACCATTTGCAACAACATGGATGGAGCTAGAGGGTATTATGCTCAGTGAAATAAGCCAGGTGAAGAAAGACAAGTATCAAATGATTTCACTCATTTGTGGAGTATAAGAACAAAGAAAAAAACTGAAGGAACAAAACAGCAGCAGACTCATAGAACCCAAGAATGGATTAACAGTTACCAAAGGGAAAGGGACTGGGGAGAATCGGTGGGAAGGAAGGGATAGGGGGGGAGAAAAGGGAGCATTACTATTAGCAGACACAATGTAGTAGGGGGGCATGGGAAGGGCTGTACAACACAGAGAAGACAAGTGGTGATTCTACAGCATCTTACTACGCTGATAGACAGTGACTGTAATGGGGTATGTGGGGGGGACTTGATGATGGGAGGAGTCTAGTAAACATAATTTTCCTCATGTAATTGTAGATTAATGATACCAAAATAAAATTTTAAAAAACAGTTGAGTGGGAGTCAGGGCTGGAGACAATCATACATACTACTCTAGTCCTTTCAAACTGTCTGAGCTTTTAATAGCCAATCAAACATAAAATCTGAAGAAAAAACATGTTTACAGTGGTCATCTCTAGGAGACTTCTAGGGGACTTTTATTTTCTCTGTGTCATCTTCTAATGTTTCAGGTCTGGAGTATCAGCACATATGTCTTTATGTAGAAAAATACAATAAAAAGGGAAACAAAAGCAAAAATGAACAAGTAGGACTATATCAAGCTGAAAAGCTTCTGTACAGCAAAGGACACCATCAGTAGAACAAAAAAGCATCCTACAGTGTGGAAGAGAATCTGATCTTCCTCCCCACATATAAGCTCCTTCTCTTGAAGCAACTAAAAAGATTTATTTTAATCCCTGAGACTGTTACAGGCCACAGTTAGGGACCAGTGGATAATTGGTTTTGGTTTTGTTTTTTTAAAGGACAGTTCTCATTTGTATATGATAGTAATCACAGGACAGCCACAGTGGGCCTCTTTAACTCCTCAAGTTTTACTGGTCCCATCTTCCAAGCAGGAAAAACTACAGTGAAGTCGATCATATTTCCCTCTCCTATCTCAAACAGCCCAGAACCCAGCTATTTGGCTCTACTGTTAAACTCAATGGTTCTAAATGTTGAATGCACATTAGAGTCACCAAGGCAGTTTATTTACAACAAAATACCAATTCCTGGGTCTACTCCTCAAGGTCCTTACTCAATTGGTCAGGCCTGGGCCCCAGGCAATAGTGTTTTGGAGCGTTCCCAGTAATATCAAAGTACAGCCAGGTTTCGCAAACCACAGTTTTAAGCACTACTGCATATCCCAGTGCCCCTAGAAAAAGAGCCCTCCGTCTCTTTTTTTAAAAAAACAGTGGAATTTTTCACATTTTAATGTTAATGGGTTTTGTCAAATTCCCTTCCATTAAAGTTGTATGAAATTACACGTCCACCAGAAATATATGAAAGTGCCTATTTCTCCAAGTCCTTACCAACATGGTGAACTGAAAAACTTTTTTTTTTGTAATTGAAATTGTATTGTTGAGATACAATTTTATATTGGTCTCAGGAGTACAACATAGTGATTGGACAATTACATACATTAAATAAATGCTCACCACAGTAAGTGTAGTTACCATCTGTCAATATACAAAGATAATTACAATATTATTGACTATTTTTCCCATGCTGTACTTTCACCCCCATCCTCAGTCACTATTTTTTAAATTCTTTAAGAAGTATATTCCCCTCAAAAAAAGGCAAGCCATGTAAGTCTGTAACCAAGACAACAAGCTGGGAGCACAAAGAGGCAAGCCTTCTGTGATTTGAATTCAAAGGAAGCAGAAGAGGAAAAGGAGAGAAGTCTGAAAGCTGACACTGAGAAATGGACAGGAAATGGAGAAAAAGCATGGTGTCTTGAGAAAGGGCCGGAATGTCAGCACATCCAACTCCTGCTCCATCTTCCCAACTGGGTACCTTGACACAGATGTCCTAAAGATGGGCAGCAACCCAGAATTTGCAAACTCAACCCTTAAAAACAGGCTTTCTTTCTACTTGAACTTCTGGGGGAAAACGGGGGTTGGGGAGAAAGATCTGCTTTTGCGGAGGTTACAAACCAATTTCTTTTCCTCCAAATCCTCCCTCACTTCCCCACCTGCATCTGACCCTGTCACAAAGCAGAATGACAATAAAACATGAAACCCACAGGTGAATGGATATTTTAAATGTGCTCTACCTCCCTCTGTGCTCCAACCCTGGGGCTCGCTCAGATTTTGTTCCCAACCAGGGAAGCACAGAGATAGATGAAAGTGCTGGGGATGCTGCAAATTCAAAGCCACAGAGTTGGCCTTTTTGTTCCCTTTTCCAGGCAGGGGCTATTCTGGAAAGGAGACATCAAAAGGAAAATTCAGCCTGCAATGAGCTGAAATTGGACAAAATGTGACGAGGCATTAATGAAAGGGAAAAAAAAGGAAGAAAGGAAAATGGGCCTTTCTTTACCAGAAGGGGCTTTTATCTGAAAACTGCCTCAAATGACAGCACTTTCCACATTCAGTTCACTTCAGGAAGCTTTACCAAAATGCTTTTGCCACATGTTATGAGAAGCTTTACCAAAGTGCTTTTGCCACATGTTATGAGGCAGATGCAAATGACCCAGAATTTGGTGGTTTGGTAGTCATGAGGGGGAAGGAAATGCATGACACTTCGAGAACAGTCCTTCTAGGTTCATTCTGTTTCCCAGTCCAGACAGACCAGAGTTTATTCACAGTGATATTGAAGAATACAAGCAAAACTGTCATGGAGCAAGTGACTGGTGGTCTGTAGGAATACAACGGTCATTTCCTTAAAGGGATGCAATGACTGGTGCTTTTCTTTATTATTCATTATGATAGTGGCCCACTAGTCCCTGAGGACTTTGGGTGGCCCAGTGGAAGGAAAGATGCTTGGCTCTCACAAGCCTTTGAAGTTGGCCTTTGGGCAGATCATCTTTTTAATTAGCCACCTGCCAGCTATTTTTTCCACCACAAGGAGAAATACCAGCCTGATACGGCACTCATGGAGTGTGAACTACTGGAAGGCAGGTGGAGAAGTGAGCTAGGCTGTCCTCTCCGGCCAGCCACATACCTTCCCTAAGAATCCATCCCTGGATCACAGGCTTGTGCCTGGGAAAGCACACTTCTCCCTTCCTCTCCGGGGGCCGACAGATGGACCTTTCTCCTACCTGCCTTGGGAACTTTATTTAGGTGACCCACTAGGCTGCACCCTTTAATTCAGTCCTATGGCAGATTCTATTCTGAGCAGAACACACAAACAGGAATTATAACAAGAAGTAAAAATAACGTTAAACAACAGATATGTAAGGTACTATGTAATTTTTAATAGCTGAGGCAGGACCCCAAACCTGGCCTAAAGGCTCCTCCTAGCTGTACAGGAAGTACATAAAACTAGTAACAACATTATCACTTATCAAACCACATGCTTACTGATTAAATGCTCAATAGTATGAAAAAATTCTAAATGGTATTATCATCACACCAGCAAAGTAATTTCAGCAAATCACATAATCAAGAAATACCCACAGAGCATTCAGTCATGTTCTACACTCTCTACAGATGTGAAATCCTAGAATAATGAAAAGCCATCTGTTGTTACATCTCAGTTCTGTAAGCAGTGCCTTGGGTAAGCCGTACTCCCTTAGCTCTCCCCCAAGCCCAGCATTAATGAACCAAACCTAAATTACAGAATGTACTTCTCTGCATTACTTCGCCCTCTGTTCCCCCTAATCCACCACCAATAGTAACCATGGTCCACATATATATCTACAGAAGGATAAGTTGTTTCAACATATGTAGACTTTACTTATAGAATGTGTACTTCTGGAAGAAAATACAGTGACCTGGGAGTCAGAAGCCTAGTTTCTAATCCCAGAACAACTGCTATGTATGAACTTGGGCAAAAAAGTTACCCACTCTAAACGCTGTTGGTGCTTTTCAGCATGTTTTAGCAGCCCACAGGTATGTCTCATTAGGCAAGAGAGGTGAGACAAATGATTCACTATGAATAATAAAGTACTGAAGTCTGCAAATTATATGCATATATATTCATTTGTATGTTATCCCTCTGATAATTCACTCTTTCTCACTTGCACTCCTATATGCTTTCTTGAGTCGGAGAGGTAAGGTTAAAGACACAGTGGTTGGAAATTCTGTAGAACCCAAATGTATCTTTGAATTAATGCACCTCTCAGCTTAGTCTGGTGAGCATGGAAAGAACATCCATTATGTGTATAGCAGCTACAGAAAAGGTAAAAACCCCTAGATTAAATCATTCATTCACTAAGAATCTACTACCTGCCAGATACTATGCTAAGTGCTGGACACGACAGTGAGTACCACAAGGAAAAAAATGGTCTTTGCTTTTGTGGAATATTTTTGGTCTGGCAAGAGGCAAGAGAACTGACATAAAACATGAAAATCATAACAAAAAACTGTAATCAGTTTTAAAAGCCTATAGCAGAGCCACCAAATGGGCAGCAAACATGAGGAGGAAGTTCCAGGCAGAGGGAAGAGTCTGGTTAGAGGGTTCAATGGCCCAGAGGTTACAAAAACACATTCTGAGAACCCAACGCAGCTCTTTTTGCCTGTATAATAATAGAGAGCCAGAAGAAACATGGTAAGAAATGATGCTGGAGAGGCGAGCAAAAGCTAATTGTGCAAGGCCTAGGAAGCCTTGTGAAGGAGGAGTCTGGGTTGTTTCCTCCAACAATACAGCCCTGTGATTCTGCTCAGAGAGTGAAGCCAGGATGTATGCCTAGGATTACTGGTGTGAAACCCTGGTGCTTTTTCCCAAAAAAACACTTAGGAATGACAGTTAGGTGCTGGAAGACTGTACTTCCAATTCAGATTACATGGACTTTTGCCCAATGTTCCAGGAACCTGAAGCCCAAGAATACTGTGTCCACGGGAAAACACAATCTGAATTCTAAACAGACTTCCAAATAAACATTTGGAACGAAACCTATTCAAAAGTTGTTAAGGAGGACCTGGAAAACCATAAAACATAGGACACCTTGCTTTTTAGTCCATAGTACCAGTATTTGACAAAAAGATTGAACACTATAACCACCATCTTAAACACAATATCCTCATTTTCATCAGTAGGGTTATATTTAGGTACAGCCACTGACAGGCATCAGTGCCTATTTACCACAAAACCCCAAATGTGTTTGAGATAACTGCCTACTTTCACTCTAAAGATAATATAGAAATGAAGACAGTGCAGAAATGCTCTTTTTAGAAGGAAACATGGATGAAAACTGAGTCTGTAACTTACACATAATCTTCCTGTGCCCCTGCTCAAATCAACTCTTCTATCGTCCGGGCAGTAATTCAACAAATATTTGAATGCTAACTGCCATCTAGTTTGCACAGCGGCAGCATCTCCATTTTCCCTCACTTTCCTTAGAGTAGAGAGAATGCTTATCTATTTGCACTCAGAAAACACCCTGACGCCTGCAATGCCTCTCTTCCCCCCTACTTACTTGGTCTACTAATAGTGAAGGAAATGAAGTGTTGATAACTTCCCTGAAACACCCTCAATCATGTCCCCAAACCATCCTAAGATCACTTCAAGTCATTTTACAGAAGTCATTCTAAGTTGAATGCGCATAAACATCACCTGGAGTAGAGTGGGCTAAAACTCATATTCCCAGGTCAGTTCTCTACTCCCACCCCTACTCTACCTCACCCGCACCATATCTGAACTCAGCAGGTCTGGGGTAGCGCCCAGGAATCGGCATTTTTAATGAACACCCAAGGTGAATCAAGAACCAAACTTTGAGAAACCTCACTGTAGCTATTTTAGCTAGGGCTGAGTCCCAAATCCTGAACTGAGAACAACAGTTGCCAATCAGAAGCTGGGGGGCTCTGATGTGGGATGGTGACAGAAGGTAAAATAGATAAGAGAGAGAAAAAACAGCCTCCTAGTCAATTTGCCCCCAACAATATTTTAGTTTTTAATAATCCCGTATTTTTGCTCCAATCAAGCAGATGGCACTGCCTTTCCAGCAATCTCCTACTGGCAGCAGGAAGAACTCAACAGGGACCATTTAGAAAGAAAGTATAAAAGTGGGAGAAGAAACAGTATTAATCCACTTGGCCCTGCCCCAACTTCTGTCAGTCTCCTTACCTCTCCTGCTATTTGGTTTCCATTTCTGGAACTCACGGCTGCTCTGGCAGGGAAAGGAGGCCAACCTGGGGCAGGCTTCTGTTACTGGCATTAATGCCTGCCTCTATTACATGAATAACCAAGGGTTGACTGGAAAGAGGAATAAATGAAAGGCAAATATTCTACTGAGAGGCTAAATAGGAGAATGGAGGCCCCCTGTTGGTTGAGAGCTGTAAGGTGATAAATGAACAGTCAGGTTCCCTGCCTCTTTTCATTCGCACTGTTTGCCAGGAACACAGATTTAAAGCCCATAACGTCAGCACTGAGCTTGAGAGAAATAATCAAGTGTCTGGGTTTTTCCACTGTTCCCCATAATACGCTGAAGTGCTGAAGAACAATCTTCAGCACTTAATGTTAACCCTAAACGTTAACCAACTGTTGCCAATTCAGTCCCAAAGTCTACACTTGTAAAGGTAAGGGCCTAGATCTGGTCTGACAATGTTATAGTAAGGTTTAACTTGAGATCTACCCTCTCAACAAATGTTAAGTGTACAATATACTTAACAAATATACAATAAATGTTAAGTGTATGATAGTTACAGTACTAACTATAGGCATAATATTATATAGCAGATCTCTAGAACGTGTTCATCCTTTAAAATTGAAACTTTATGCCCACTGATTAGCAATTTCCCTGCCCCTCTCTCCTTCTAGCTTCCAGCAACCACCATTCTCCTCTCTGATTCTGAGTTTGACTATTTAAATACCTCATATAAGTAGAATCATGCAGTGCTTGTCCTTCTGTAACTAGCTTATTTCACTTAGCATAATATCCTCAAGGCTTGTTCCTGTCATAGATGACTGGATTTCCTCCATTTTTAAAAGCTGAATAACATTCCATTGTACATATATACATTTTCCTTAGCCATTCATCCATCAGTGGACATATAGGTTGTTTCTATGTCTTAGTTACTGTGAAAAGTACTGCAGTGAACAACACGGTGGTGCTAATAGCTCTTTAAGATCCTGGTTTCAATTCTTTGGGATAAATACCCAGAAGTGGGATTGCTGGATCATACGGTAGTTCTATTTTTAATTATTTGAGGAATCTCCATACTGTTTTCCAGAGTAGCTGCACCATTTTGCATTCTCATCAACAGTGTACCAGGGTTCCAATTTCTCTACATCCCTGCCAACACTTATCTTTCGTTTTCTGCTATTAAAAGAAACAACAAATAAGTGTTGGTCTAACCATTTTCATTGCAAGAAAACAGAGTCCTACTCAAGCTGGCTCAAGAAAAAGGATGTTTGAGGTAAGAAAACAGGTATCCTATGAGAATCCTAGTGTAGGATAAACCTTGGCCTCTGGAGAACTGGAGGATGGTTCTGGGATCAAGGTGATTGTGGGGAAACAGCTCCTGTCTCTCAGGGCACCTCTCCTCCTCTCTCACCAGCTTCCTGTTTACTCACGCCTTCTTTCTCCTCAGAACACTAGCTTAGACATGGCCTGACATGACTGCAGCCCTCCCCATCATCTTTTGGCTCTTGTCCCTGCCACAAACTGCCTGATTTAGTCTCTCAGCTTCCCAGTTCTAGTTTCCTAGGAGAGGAATACAAATGGTCCAGCTCCTCCTGTCAAGCCCATGTTGCTCACTAGGTGATGGATGGACTGTTTTAGGGACAGGTGGCCACTCTTAGTCCAATCAACCCAAGCCAGGGAGGCAGGGTTTCTGGCACAGTTCATGGCTGCTGCACAGCTGGCATGGAGCAGTCGGCCTTTGAAGGGGGCATGGACCAGAAGGCACAGTAAAATATATATGCACAAGCCTGATGTTTAGCATGGAACCTGAAAGATAATGCAACGTCCATTTATGAGTTTTCAATACCCACATTCTTGCTTGACCTTCTTAATTAGGAAAAAAGATAGCATCTGACCCCATCCCAAACCTCATAGGCTTCCATCCCTACCTACTAAACTAACTTCTTTAAACTGGTAAAAGAATGAAAATACGTTGTATTACCGGGAAAAACAACATGCTTCCAACTCCCCAAGGTAAAAGAAGTAAGAAGGGAGCATGAAATACACAAATCCTGATAAGCTGATACCACCAGCCTTTAGCCCAACTCTGGGCAGGCATCAAGTCACTTTACTTTACACCCTATGATCATCTGATCTTCCTCTAAGTTTCTCCAAGTGCCATGTGAGGTCAGCCTTCAACGCTAATTAGACCAAGGCAAGCAGCTTTGTAAACTGATAGATGGCAATTGAGAGCTTCTCACTCTTGGATTATTTCATTGCCTAGAGTGATACATGATGGGAGAGTAAAGCACACATTTTTGACAGCCACCTAATAATGGCTGTTAGACACTTTCACTACTTCTTGGCTAACCCTCCCCTAGAAAAACTTCCCTCCTATCGATTCCCAGTTACAACAATAATAAATGCCACACCAGATAAAGTCAACAGGAACTTGGCTGGAGCCAAGTACCTGGATGGAGGAGAAAGCAAAGGAACACTGACAACCCTGGAGACATTGAGAACCCGCAGATCACAACAAGAAAAGCTAGTGGTGGCCATCTCGCCAATGAGTAACACATGAAAATATATAAAAGGTTGCACTGCCTTGGAAGCAATGCTTCTCAAACTCAGGGTCTGCTGGAGAGGAAGAGAGATTCCAAATAGAGTTTCAAAGACCAGAGCACTGCAAAGCTCTAAAGACATATGAAAGAATTTTATATGTAATCGTAACTTGCAATTATCCTTGAGTAGCTTAATTTAGCAGTCTTCCTATTAACTCTTAATATTAATTGATTTTCATCTTACCATGCCAGGGAAGAAGTTAACAATAGCTCTGGAGGGGGAAGTGGAGAGAATGGTGCTGGGGTGTTTTGGTACCTGACAGTGGTTATAAACCTTTTTGTCCAGTGTGCCACCTACCTATGTCCCTTCTTCAGCAGAGCCTTCAACAGCCCTTCCACTTCACTCACAAGAGGATTATTGTGCAGCTGTTAGAGGGGATTAGTAGAGTTACATGCACTAATCCAACTGTACTGTCAAGTGAAAAAAACTTTCAGATTGTAAATGAGCATCCCATTTGTGTATCAAGAAATGTTTCAAGAGAAAGATTTGAAAGAATAAATTCTAGCTGTTAATTATCTCTGGTGGATGGGATTATGGCCTTTCACTTTCTATTTTTGCCATTTCTGACTTGCTTAAGTCTTTCTTACAAAACATGTCTTTTTGCAATCAAGAGAAGGGTATATTTAACCCCCTACAGTTCATCAGCAGGTGGTACCACCACAGCTTTAGTTTTTACTTTCAATACAAACAGGGTTTAGAGGCTGGAAGGGAGAACGTGATGCACTCAGTAAATCAATTCCACGAATGGGACAGAAGGCACCGAAGTCAAACAAAGGGGCACAAGAGTCTAGGCACAGGTTGTAACCTGCTACTACCTTAAGTTTCCTCCTCTGTTTACTGATATACATTAACCCCTAGAACACATCTAGCATATGACAACAAATGGTCACCATTCTTACTTTCAGTGGGGGAACTGAGGTGTTGTAATTGAAAATCACTTCCATTTTCTTTTACTTATCATGTCTGCAATTTAAAATACCTTCATCATGGACACCGAGATACATATGTGTGTGTATTAGTTTACTGGCACACCAGAGGGCAGTTAATTAACATTCAGTGGTCTGCTGGAAGCCCAAAAACACTGGCTAGCAAGAGATGAGTATATCAGGGGGCAGAGCCAAGATGGCGGCATGAGTACGACAGTGGGAATCTCCTCCCAAAAACATATATTTTTGAAAATACAACAAGTACAACTATCCCTAAAAGAGAGACCAGAAGACACAGGACAACAGCCAGACTACATCCACACCCGCGAGAACCTAGCGCCTGGTGAACCGGGTAAGATACAAACCCCGGACCGGCGGGACCCAAGCGCCCCTCACCCCAACTCCCGGCAGGAGGAGAGGAGTCAGAGCCAGGAGGGAGAGGGAGCCCAGGACTGCTAAACACCCAGCCCTAGCCATCCGCACCAGAGCACAGACACACTGCATGCGTGGGGTGCTGGAAATGAGGGAAACAGGACAGTAAGAACTGTGAGCGGGTCCCCGTAGCCAGCGCCCCTGGGACAAAGAAAAGTGAGTGCTTTTTGGAAGTCTTAAAGGGACAGGGACCCCACAGCTGGGTGGAAGCATCCCGGGACACTTAGCCCAGGAGCTGGGAATCCCAGGGAACTCCAGGCGCACTAATCCCCTGGGCAACAGCTCTGAGACCCCTCACAGTGGTAAACAGCCAAACAGCCCCCAGTCCATTCCCCCTCCAGGGCCTGGCCATAGCAGGGCAGCAGCCTGAAGCTAGCCACACCCACAGCAAGGGAGCTTCCTCCATAGCAGCCCGGCAAGATACAAAGACCCAGCCTAAACGCAATTTCCCAACACAAGCCGCTAGGGGTCGCGGTTGTCCCAGTAAAGAAAGGCCAGGAGCAAGTGGAAAGAGTCTTGGCTCTCCCAGCTGACAGACGAGTCAATAGCATACCACTGCATCTATCAACATGAAAAAGGCAAAAAAAATTGATTCAGACAAGACTAAGACATCTTCTATATCTTCCCCTGAGAAGGAATCTGGGGAGATAGATTTAACCAATCTTCCTGAAAAAGAATTCAAAACAAAAGTCATAACCATGCTGATAGACTTGCAGAGAAATATGCAAGAACTAAGGATGGAGAATACAGAAATAAAACAATCTCTGGAAGGACTTCAAAGCAGAATGGACGAGATGTAAGAGACCATTGATGGACTAGAAATCAGAGAACAGAAATGCAGAGAAGCTGATGCAGAGAGAGATAAAAGGATCTCCAGGAATGAAAGAATATTAAGAGAAATGTGTGACCAATCGAGATGGAACAATAATCACATCATAGGAGTACCAGAAGAAGAGAGAGAAAAAGGGATAAAGTGTCTTTGAAGAAATAATTGCTGAAAACTTCCCAAAACTAGGGGAAGAAACGGCCTCTCAGACCACAAAGGCATACAGAACTCCCATGACAAGGGACCCAAGGAGGGCAACACCAAGACACATAATAATTAAAATGGCAAAGATCAAAGACAAGGACAGAGTATTAAAGGTAGCCAGAGAGAGAAAAAAGGTCACCTACAAAGGAAAACCCATCAGGCTATCATCAGACTTCTCAACAGAAACCTTGCAGGCCAGAAGAGAATCACATGATATATTTAATGCAATGAAACAGAAGGGCCTTGAACCAAGAATACTGTATCCAGCACAATTCTCATTTAAATATGAAGGAGGGATTAAACCATCCCAGACAAGTAAAAGTTGAGGGAATTTCCCTCCCACAAAACACCTCTACAGGGCATCTTAGAGGGACTGCTCTAGATGGGAGCACTCCTAAAATGAGCACAGAACAAAACATCCAACATATGAAGAATGGAGGAGGAGGAATAAGAAGGGAGAGAAATAAAGAATAATCACACAGTGTTTATAATAGCTCAATAAGCGAGTTAAGTTAGACAGTAAGACAGTAAAGAAGCTAACCCTGAACCTTTGGTAAGCACAAACTTAAAGCCTGCAATGGAAATAAGTACATATCTTTCAGTAATCACCCAAAATGTAAATGGACTGAATGCACCAATCAAAAGACACAGAGTAATAGGATGGATTAAAAAAAAGCAAGACCCATCTATATGCTGCTTACAAGAGACTCCCCTCAAACCCAAAGACATTCACAGAATAAACGTCAAGGGATGGAAAAAGATATTTCATGCAAACAACAGGGAGAAAATAGCAGGTGTGGCAATACTAGTTAGTATCAGACAAAATAGACTTCAAAACAAAGAAAGTAAAAAAGAGATAAAGAAGGACATTACATAATGATAAAGGGCTCAGTCCAACAAGAGGATATAACCAATATAAATATATATGCACCCAATACAGGAGCACCAACATATGTGAAACAAATATTAACAGAATTAAAGGAGGAAATAGAATGCAATTCATTCATTTTGGGAGACTTCAACACACCACTCACTCCAAAGGACAGATCCACCAGACAGAAAATAAGTAAGGACACAGAGGCACTGAACAACACACTAGAACAGACGACCTAATAGACATCTATACAACTCTACATCCCAAAGCAACAGGATACACATTCTTTTCAAGTACACATGGAACATTCTCCAGAATAGACCACATACTAGGCCACAAAAAGAGCCTCAGTAAATTCCAAAAGATTGAAATCCTACCAACTAACTTTTCTTTTAAGACCACAAAAGTACAAAACTAGAAATAAACTGTACAAAGAAAGCAAAAAGGCTCACAAACACTTGGAGGCTTAACAACATGCTTCTAAATAATCAATGGATCAATGACCAAATTAAAATGGAGATCAAGCAATATATGGAAACAAATGACAACAATAACACAAAGCCCCAACTACTGTGGGACACAGCAAAAGCAGTCTTAAGAGGAAAGTATATAGCAATCCAGGCATATTTAAAGAAGGAAGAACAATCTCAAATGAATGGTCTAATGTCACAATTATCGAAATTGGAAAAAGAAGAACAAATGAGGCCTAAGGTTAGCAGAAGGCGGGATATAGTAAAGATCAGAGAAGAAATAAATAAAATTGAGAAGAATAAAACAATAGAAAAAAATCAATGTAACCAAGAGCTGGTTCTTCGAGAAAATAAACAAAATGGATAAACCTCTAGCCAGACTTATTAAGAGAAAAAGAGTCAACACACATCAACAGAATCAGAAACGAGAAAGGAAAAATCATGACGGACCTCACAGAAATACAAAGAATTATTAGAGAGTACTATGAAAACCAATATGCTAACAAGCTGGAAAACCTAGGAGAAATGGACAACTTCCTAGAAAAATACAACCTTCCAAGACTGACACAGAAACAGAAAATCTAAACAGACAAATTACCAGCAATGAAATTGAAGCGGTAATCAAAAAACTACGCAAGAACAAAACCCCCGGGCCAGATGGATTTACCTTGGAATTTTATCAGACATACAGAGAAGACATAATACCCATTCTCCTCAAAGTTTTCAAAAAAACAGAAGAGGAGGGAATACTCCCAAACTCATTCTGTGAAGCCAACATCATCATAATACTAAAACCAGGCAAAGACCCCACCAAAAAAGAAAACTACAGACCAATATCCCTGATGAACATAGATGCAAAAATACTCAACAAAATATTAGCAAACCGAATTCAAAAATACATCAAAAGGATAATACACCATGATCAAGTGGGATTCATTCCAGGGATGCAAGGATGGTACAACATTCGAAAATCCATCAACATCATCCACCACATCAACAAAAAGAAAGACAAAAACCACATGATCACCTCCATAGATCCTGAAAAAGCATTCGACAAAATTCAACACCCATTCATGATAAGAACTATCAACAAAATGGGTATAGAGGGCAAGTACCTCAACATAATAAAGGCCATATATGACAAACCCACAGCCAACATCATACTGAACAGCGAGAAGCTGAAAGCTTTTCCTCTGCAATAGGGAATGAGACAGGAATGCCCACTCTTCCCACTGCTATTCAACATAGTACTGGAGGTCCTAGCCACGGCAATTAGACAAAAGAAAGAAATACAAGTAATCCAGATTGGTAAAGAAGAAGTTAGACTGTCACTATTTGCAGATGACATGATACTCTACATAAAAAAACCCTAAAGACTCCACTCCAAAACTACTAGAACTGATATCGGAATACAGCAAAGTTGCAGGATACAAAATTAACACACAGAAATCTGTGACTTTCCTATACACTAACAATGAACTAATAGAAAGAGAAATCAGGAAGACAATTCCATTCACAATAGCATCAAAAAGAATAAAATACCTAGGAATAAACCTAACCAAGGAAGTGAAAGACCTATACCCTGAGAATTATAAGACACTCTTAAGAGAAATTAAAGAGGTCACTAACAAATGGAAACTCATCCCATGCTCCTGACTAGGAAGAATTAATATTGTCAAAATGGCCATCCTGCCCAAAACAATATACAGATTTGATGCAATCCCTATGAAATTACCAACAGCATTCTTCAATGAACTGGAACAAACTGTTAAAAAATTAATATGGAAACACCAAAGACCCCGAATAGCTAAAGCAATTCTGAGAAGGAAGAATAAAGGGGGGGGGATCTCACTCCCCAACTTCAAGCTCTACTACAAAGCCACAGTAATCAAGACAATTTGGTACTGGCACAAGAACAGAGCCACAGACCAATGGAACAGAATAGAGACTCCAAACATTAACCCAAACATATATGCTCAACTAATATTCAATAAAGGGGCCATGGACATACAATGGGGAAATGACAGTCTCTTCAACAGATGATGCTGGCAAAACTGGACAGCTACATGTAAGAGAATGAACCTGGATCACTATCTAATCCCAGACACAAAAGTAAATTCAAAATGGATCAAAGACATGAACGTAAGTCATGAAACCATAAAACTCTTAGAAAAAAATATAGACAAAAATCTCTTATTTAGACATAAACATGAGTGACCTCTTCTTGAACATATCTCCCCGGGCAAGGGAAACAAAAGCAAAAATGAACAAGTGGGACTATATCAAGCTGAAAAGCTTCTGTACAGCAAAGGACACCACGAATAGAACAAAAAGGTATCCTACAGTATGGGAAAATATATTCATAGATGACAGATCCAATAAAGGGCCGACATCCAAAATATATAAAGAGCTCCCACACCTCAACAAACAAAAAGCAAATAATCCAATTAAAAAATGGGCAGAGGAACTGAATAGACAGTTCTCTAAAGAAGAAATTCAGATGGCCAACAGACACACATGAAAAGATGCTCCACATCGCTTGTCATCAGAGAAATGCAAATTAAAACCACAATGAGATATCACCTCACACCAGTAAGGATGGCTACCATCCAAAAGACAAACAACAAATGTTGGCAAGGTTGTGGAGAAAGGGGAACCCTCCTACACTGCTGGTGGGAATGCAAATTAGTTCAACCATTGTGGAAAACAGTATGGAGGTCCCTCAAAATGCTCAAAATAGAAATACCATTTGACCCAGGAATTCCACTTCTAGGAATTTACCCTAAGAACGCAGCACTCCAGTTTGAAAAAGACAGATGCACCCCTATGTTTATTGCTGCACTATTTACAATAGCCGAGATAAGGAAGCAACCTAAATGTCCATCAGTACATGAATGGATAAAGATGTGGTACATATACACAATGGAATATTACTCAGCTCTAAGAAAAAAACATCCTACAATTTGCAACAACATGGATGGAGCTAGAGGGTATTATGCTCAGTGAAATAAGCCAGGCGGAGAAAGACAAGTACCAAATGATTTCACTCATATGTGGAGTATAAGAACAAAGGAAAACTGAAGGAACAAAACAGCAGCAGAATCACAGAACCCAAGAATGGACTAACAGTTACCAAAGGGAAAGGGACTGGGGAGGATGGGTGGGAAGGGAGGGATAAGGGCGGGAAGAAAGAAAGGGGGCATTACGATTAGCACGTATAGTGGGGGGGGCACAGGGAGGGCTGTGTAACAGAGAAGACAAGTAGTGATTTTACAGCATCTTACTACGTTGATGGGCAGTGACTGTGAAGGGGTATGTGGGGGGGACTTGGTGAAGGGGGGATAGTAAATATAATGTCCTTCATGTAACTATAGATGAATGATACCAAAATAATAAATAAATAAATAAAATAAAAAAGAGATGAGCTGATCATTGTGGGTAAAATTGTAGTATTTCCAGAATATCTCGCCTGGCCTTACTTCATCATCAGTATTCTCAGGGGTGGAGAGAAGTAAGGCTTTAGTCCATTTACATTTCAATAGGCTTTCCTCAAGGGTGGAGAGCAGTTCATTTCCATATCAATGGGTAATTACCTGGGCAACCAGAGGGCTTATCTGAACCTGCTAGGTGTGGAGGAGGGCTGGTTTTTTGCTTCTGCCAGGGCAGGAAAGAAAAAGGGCTCTGGACTGCAGTTTGTAAGCAATAAATGAATTTTAAACTTTATTTCTCCCTTTGACTGATTTCAGTTTTAGAGGTATTTTGCCCCAGAATTTCCTCTCCCGAGACTTACAGTCGTGCACATCCCGTCCCAACTTCTTTGTCCCTTTAGTAAGGACTGGTAGGTAGCTTGAAATGGACCGTGGAATTTGGCAAATGCTATTAAATCACTGCTTTAAATATTTACCAGCACACCATGTTAACATCTTGAAGAACCCCAAATGAGAAGACTCACTCCAGGGGTGATTAGTTAGCAACTGAAATCTCCCATCAAAGCCCAGAATCACAAACTCAACAACAAAAAGACAACAATCCAGTTTTTTTTAAATGGGCAAAGGACCAGACATTTATACAAAGATATACAAATGGCCAATGAGCACATTCAGAAATCCTTAGTATTATTAGTCGTTAGGCAAATGCAAAATAAAACCACAGTGTGATACCACTTCACACCTGCTAGGATGGCTATAATTTTTAAACTTGTAAAATAAGTGCTGGAGAGGAATGTGGAGAAATTAGAACCCTCAATACCTTACTGGTGGGAATGTAAAATGGCTCAGGTACTGTGGAACAGTTCTGCAGGCCCACCAAAAGCCATATAACCCAGCAACTCCACTCCTAGGTATACACCCAAAAAATTGCAAACAGGGATTCAGATATGTGTATGCCAATGCTCAATACAGCATTATTCACAGTAGCCAAAGGTAAACAAGCCAAGTATCCATGGACAGATGAATGGATAAACAAAATGTGGTTGTTATCCATACAATGGAATATCATTTGGCCTTAAAAAGGAATGAAGTGCTAATGCTTACTACAACATGGATGAACCTTGAAAACACTGTGCTATGTGAAATAAGCCAGTCACAAAAAGACAAATATCATATGGTTCCACTTACAATAGGTACATTCATAGAGACAAAAAGTAGAACAGTGGCTACCGGGGTGTAGAGAAGGAGGAAATGAGTTAACAGCTGTTTAATACTTAATGGGTACAGAGTTTCTGTTTGGGGTGATGAGAAAATTTTGGAGGTAGTAGTGATGATTGCAGAACATGGTAAATGTAATTAGTGCCACTGAATTATACACTTAAAAATGGTTAAAATGGCAAATTTGTTATATACATTTTACCACAATTTAAAAAATTCATAATGGAATATAACAAAAACCATTGAATTGTATGCTCTAAATGGGTGAACTGTATGGTATGTGAATTATATATCAATAAAGCTGTTTTATCTTTTTTTTAAAGCCCACAAGCAAGCCATGAGGAGTTTCTGGGGGTGATGGAAGCAATTCTCTTTGCTTATGGTATGTGCATTTGTCAAAATTCTCAGAACTGTATCCTATAAAAAGGTATTACTGTATATATCTTATATTTTTTTAATGGAAAAAAAGCCATACCTCAATGCTTCAGCTATGAAATCCTTCTGATGGTTTGTTAATTAGACCAATGGATACCAGGAAACTTCTTGGTGCTCAAGATAGGTGGATGGGTGACAGATACTGTTCAGGCACACCCACCCCTGCATGAACTGGATATAAGTCTGGTTTGACCCAATGGCCTTCACTCCTTTGGAACGACACCTTCCCTGGGCTCAGGAGTCCCAAGTCTTACGTTCAGACACTTTATGAAGGATTCGGATGTGCCCTTTTATTAGAAGGTAAGCTGACTCCTACCACTAGAATATTGTCACGTCTACCAGTGAACCTTTCATGCAAGACAGTGGTTGGAAAGAGTAAGAGATGGAATGTCTCTGGGCATACTGATCAGGCTACAATGATGGTTTTGTGCCTGATTTTTAGTAAATGTGCAGCAGAATTTGATCTGAATTGCTGTCACTGTAACATACTGGTTGTGGGTTGGGAAACTACAGCCCTCACCTACCTCTAACTTTTGGAGATCAATGATACCCACAATAAAATAGAATCTAGTAACTGTGGACAACCAAAATGGTTTATAAGGATCACTTTGCAACAAATAATGTTGGGACTTCTGTACAAACAGGCGTGTTATCTGATGTCAGCATTTTTTTTAAGTAAAATCAAAACTGGAGAAATTAATGATCTACTTTCCCATTCTGGTTGGGTGGCTGGGTGGCTGGCTGTGTGGCTGGCAGGGGTAAGGGAATAGAAGTTATTTATGTTACTTATTTACAAGATAATACGATTAAATGAATTTGTTTTACTGAAAGGCTTCGCTGTTTCATCTGTTGTTCCAAAGGGTCAGAGTCAAACTTCACAACATGGATCCAGGAAAAAAAAGATGACACTTAGCAGTGGCATCTCTTGAAACCAAACTGAGAGGACCCAACTATCAGTTTTCAGGTATGTTCTCTAGCCTCAGAGGCAACATGGTTAGATGCCACTCAGCCTCAGGACCTAAGCCCAAGCACAGGTAACCTCTGAGGTGGGTGATCACAGGGGGAAGGAAGCTCAGCAGAACAAGACAAAGACTAGCAAAAAGAAAGGAAGCGAAGAGTTCATTTAGTTCCTTTTAAATCATATTACCCTGTATTCTGCCATCATGAAAACGGACTATACACAACTCCTTAAAATAGAGAGCGAAAAGCTGCTGGGAACCCACATTCTAACTGAACTGAGTTGCAGCTACAGCTCTGAGGTCACAGTCTATGGAGACCTAGATCAAGGGAGACCATGAAACTAGTTCCATTTCCCTGAGTATTTTTTAAAAGGAACAAACCCAGGCATTTCACTATAAGGAGGTTGTAGCCTGCAAAACAAGCCAACAGCTTGAAGCAAAACCAGTACACTAAAATCAAGATTTAACAACCAAGAAATTAGAAGGCTGTAACATATTACCAAAGAGGTTTTTTTCTAAGAGATTTATCTAAGGAAGGTGACAGCATAACGGATTCCCAGTGTTATTTCTGAAGACTAAGAGATCAACTGCAAAGTCAGGTCAACAGAGCATCCCAAGTAAGAGATATGAGGTTTCCCTGACTCAAAACCAGTGCCCCCACCTACCCAACTCACTCAACTGCACAGAGTAGAGGCTACTTTTCCAGAAACTTACTTTGCAGAAGGCCAGGATGTGGTGCTGTCACCAGTTATGCCCCTCCACTCCCACCCCCTGCAGGCCTTCAGACAGGGCAGAAAGGTGTCAAACAGGTGGCAATTACCTTAGGTCTCCTTAGGGAGGGCAGTTCTAGAGCATTCCACAGTCATCCAGTACCTAAGAACCCTTTCCCCATCAAGCAAATCTTTCTTATTAAATCCATCACACCCAATGTCTCTTACTCTGAGTATATGTATAGCACTTCAGGAAGGCAGAAGCAAAGCATGCTGACAGGGGAGGGAAAAGGGCACTGGATCAACAGGCCTAACCTTGAGGATAGGTTACAGGTTACAGTGACCTTGAGGTTATAATAAATGGACTGCCTTGATAATGACAACTACTTTTCACTGAGTCCTTACTAGGTCCCAGGAACTATACCATACAGATAACTCTCTAATCCCTACAACCATACTTCCATTTTACAAGACAAAGAAACTGAAGTTCAAAGAAGTTACAAAAGTCACCGAAGCTCAAATAGCTAACCACTGGCAGAACCAAACTTTCCCTCCACTAGTGTATGATTCTAGTATCTATAAGAAGAATCCCTGACAAGTAGTATACGCTTAGTAAATATTCATGTTGTAAGAAACCATGCTCTGCATCCTTAAGCTATGCCAGCTGCATGATCAGGATAGAAACCATAAGGAACCATTTGTTTTAGAAAAAATTTTTTTGATTTTTTTATTGCAATAAAGTTGATATAAAATATTGTTGGTTTCAGATGTAGAACATAGTGATTCGATAATTGAATACATTACTAGATGCCTGCCACTGAAGTATAGTTACTCCATTATCACACCAAACTATGACAATTTTATTGGTTATATTCTCTATGTTGTACTTCCATTCCTATGTCTAACTTATTTTATAATTCACAGTTTTTACCTCTTTATTCCCTTCACTTATTCCACCCATCCCCTCAACCCCCTTCCCATTGGTAACCAACAGTCTATTGTCTATGTCTGTGGGTCTATTTATTTTTGTTTTTTTAGAAACCACGTGTAAGTGAAATCATATTGTATTTGTCTTTCTCCGCTTGGCTTATTTTACTTAGCATGATACTCTCTAGATCCATCCATGCTGTTGCAAATGGCAAGGTCTCCTCCTTTTGGTGTCTGAGTAATATTCCATTGTGTACCACCCCTTCTTTATCTACCTATCTCTCAATGGGCACTTGGGTTCCTTCCACATGTTTGCTATTGCAAATAATGCTGAAATGAATATAGGTGTACATATGTATTTTCAAATCAGAGATTTTGTTTTCTTTGGGTAAATTCCTAGAAGTGGAATCACTGGGTTGTACTGTATTTCTATTTTTAGTTTTTTGAGGACCCTCCATACTGCTTTCCACAGTGGCCACCCCAATTGACATTCACACCAACTGTGTAGGAAGGTTCCCTTTTCTCCACATCCTCGCCAACATTTGTTATTTCTTTTCTTTTGGATAGTGGCCATTATGACTGCTGTGAGGTGATACCTCATTATGGTTTTGATTTGCATTTCCATAATGCAAAAATCTTAAGCATACAGCTCAAAGTACTTTTATGGGTTTTTTCTCTTTTTTAAATATTCTCCTTTCCCCCAATGTCAAGCCAGGGCAGTAAATGTTCTTTCCTTTCATTAGGCAACAATGGGAAACTGCTTCAATCTGCAAAGAAAGAGGAGTACTACTCACAGTTCTCTAGCTGTATCTCCAGAGCAGGATGGGGTAAGGCCCACACGGGGCCACCCTTTCTCCAGCAACTGGTCCCTGTCACCTTTGAGTGAAGGGGCACTCTTTTCTCAAACTGCAAGGCCTGCAAACAATGGAGACTTAACTGTCAGATGCCTCCAAGGCCCTGCCCGCGTCAATGGTTTCTTAAGACTTTCATGTATGACTAACATGGTGTTCCCAAAGAGAGGGTGTTTCCGAGCTAGGCTACCTCCCTGAGCCAAGCTGGGCCTGGAGGTTGGGAGTAGCTGTGTTAGCTAGACATAAGGGAGTATGAGCGAAGGAGAGTCCCTTTGAATAGTGTTTTCTTTATCCCAAAAATGGTCTGGAGGCAGATCTTTAGAACAATGACAGGTAATTACCAAGCCCATGCACTAAAGTCACAAGAGGGTTATGAAAATGTAAGCAATGAATGTAGTAAGGGACAGGGTGGGGGCAGTAAGGAGCAGACAGAAGGAAGAAATATAAATGTTCAAATTCATTGAAAATTGGGGGCATGGGGGGTGGGCAATGAGATTTAAAAATATTTTAACCAAAAAATTAGAAATTTATGACTGCCCCTTAAAGGAAGCAAGCAAGTGGGAACAAAACGGGTGGTTTCCAGGTTGTTTCTGCAAGATCAGAGCTGCCCAAGCTACCTTTCAAGACACAAGGGCCACAGAGGACAATTCTGCCTGGGGCTAAGCAGTGCCTACCGGCCTGCCTCCCATCACCCAGGCGATGATTCTCTCCCACCTCCCAGCTATAAGCCCACAGCCCTCGGTGCTGGCGAGTATCTGAGCCACAGGAAGGCACACAATAACTGGAAGCTAATGCAAAAATAAATCGTTTGTGTTTTCTGATGTGGCTTCATTTTAATGGAGTTGGTGATTCACCACTGCCCAGCCCTATGGAATAAAGGAGGGGCCAGTAAGTCACATCCGCCCCCCCTTGCGCCGCAGCTTACAGCTTCCACAGCCATGGCAAAAGGTGACCTTGCAACACTTCCCTCATCCTCACTCCCCTTCTCAGGAACTTTTAATGGTTCTCCATTACCAACTGTATCAAGTCCAAATGTCTCCTTTTGGTATCCCAGCATGTCACGCTCTACCTCTACCCTAGCCATCGGGCACCATCACCCTCTGCCCCCAACACAGACCTCCCACAGCAGGCAGTTTCCATTTTGAACCAAGATCACAGCTTCCCCTCTCTCTCAGTTCTACCAGGATCTGGCCTGCCTCTCCAAAACACCAGGCAGCCACAATGTAGATACTATAAATACCAATGTGCTCTTAGCCATGAAAAAGGAGACTATGCCTTTAAATATTCTGTATGACCCTGCGCTGTCCAATATGGTAGCCACTATTAGATGTGCCCATTTCAATTTGAAGTATTTTAAATTAAATAAAATGACAAAATCAGTTCCTCAGCTGAAGGAACCACGGATCAAGGTTGGCCCATGGCTACCGTATTAAGAGAGTGCAGACATAAAGCACTTCCATCACATCAGAAACTTCTACTGGACAGTGCAGTACTAGACAAAGTATGCAAGCAAGCAGTGGCCCAATGTGTGCTAAGACTGCTGTTCATCATTACTTGGAAAACTCAAGGCTCCAGATTCACAAGGAGTGCATAGGACTTTCAAATAGAGCCCATCTTCAGTAACCACAAAAGCAGTCTTATCAGTGATCCCGACCAGTTCTGTAAACATCACAGGTAATTGCCAACATCTCTTTTTTTTTTTTAAGTCACATGCAGCAGACCTCAGGAACCTTTCAACAAAGCACTAATAGACTAGTCAGCCCACTGTATATTAAGCTCTTTGCTAGGTTCCAAGAACCAATACAGATAAACATGACCCAGTCTCTGCCCCTGGGAGAAAGCCTGTACACAGGAAACTATAAGAGGTGGCAGAAAGAGATAAAGGCTAAAAGAGAAGCACTATTGGGCAGAGGTCAAATTAGTGAAAGAAACAAGGAAGGACTTGCATGCACGGGCACATGAATTCAGATCTGGACCAGGCCCTACAGAAGAAGTGTTTTGTAATGCAGATAACTGCTGAACCACTGTGTCGTACACCTGAAACCAATATAATATTGTATATCAACTATATTTCAATTGGATAAAATTAAACATGAGAAGAATTTTGACACAAGGAGCTCAAGAGGATGAAAGGGGTGAACTATGTGTGCAAAAGGAGGAGTATGTTAGAGCCCAGGGTGCATTTATGGGCAAGTGAGCCAAAGAAGAAATATGACAGCTAACAATAATCATTTGAAATTTTTCCAGTCACCCTAATAATCAAAGACCTGTATATTAACTTAGATGCCATTTTTTAAAATTTTGCTTTAGTGACACTATCTGTTGACAAGGTGGAACAGGTGCTCTTCTTCACTGCTGGTAGAAATATATATGGGTACTACCTTTTTGGAAAGCCAATTCATACCTCCTGACCTGATAATTCCACATCAAAGAAAACAGCCTACAAAGGAAACTGAAATAAAAAAGATTTCTGCACAATTTTTGCAGTTATTTATAAGCAAGAAAACAATGGGAAATGATTAAATAAATTGTAATATAATTGTAGGAGTACTACAGAGCCATTAGGAATTATGCTACTGACAAGACTTAAATGACAAAAATGTCTATGAGAATGTTAAGAGAAAAAAAATCAGGGCACAACACTGGTAGTATACAATATATAGTCATAACCACGTAAAGCAATATGAGTAGGAGGAAAATAAACAGAAATGTCAACATTTTGGTTGCAAGATTCTGGGTAATTTTTATTCTCCATATTAGGGCTGAGCAAAGTATAGCCCACAGACCAAATCTGGCCCACTGACTGATGTGTATACAAAGTTTTACTGGAACACAAACACATTTGTTTCCATGTTGTCACTGTCTGTGACTGATTTTGTTCTATAATGGCAGAGTGTAGTAATAGTGACAGAGACAAAAAATATTTTACTATCTGGCCCTTTACAGAAAAAAGGTTGCCAACCCTTGTACTTCCCCAATTTTCTACAATGAGTATGTGTTACTTTTGCAACCTTTTTTTAAAAGGTCTATTTCCACATTGTAAAGGGGCACAAAGAAAAGGCCAACAACTTCAGATTTTATTTTGTAAGTAACTGGGAGAACTAGGAGCTCGGGAGGAGAGTGGGACACGATCTGACATGATGTCCACTAGTAAAAAGCAGAACACTAAATCATTTAAAAGAATGGAATTTAAACTGTAGGCCAGGCAGTCTGTGATTCATCAACAGCTGTGATTCTGAGGCATTCTTCATTAAAGGGGACGGTTAAATGAAGATTGCCTTATTACTGATTTGAAACTTCCTCTCTGAATAAACCCTATCAAGTGGCCTCTCCCCGTAGTAATGACCAAATTTTCCGACATGCAAATTTGTGGCATTCCTGTCTTGCAGTCAGTCCTGAATTTTCCAACCTTTTTCCTGTCTCCTATTTCTTTCCTGTTCTAGAAGGACACAAGGAGATGACATTGGGTAAAAGGGGAGGAAGGGCAGGGAAAGGAACAAAAGGAGAGAACAGGAAGTATGTGAAGCTTCTGTCTTAAGAGCCCTCAAGGAGCCCACTAGACCTGCCCACCCTTAGAACTGGTGAAGAAGACCCTAAAACCTATCTCCAGGGAATGTGGGCCATCTGTTTGGTTGGTTTTATCGTTACAAAGAGGAAAGAGCTAAGAGAAAACCTGTATATTCACATGCTTTCTCCAGGTTCTCTAAGTCCTCCCACCTGCCTCAGGCCTTCTTCCCCAGATGCACTTGCAAATAACACATTCATATTTACTCACGCTCTCAGGCATGAGCAAAGGCATGGAAAGGGTCTGAAGAGTAGTTTCCTTTCAAATAAGCACACTACCAATCCCAAAGATTAATAATCTACTGAATGAGAAACTCCAAACTACCTTTAAATAGGTCTCTGGGTGGGGTTTTTTGTTTTCTTTTAAACACGTGACATTTTTTGGATTTCAGCAAATTAAAGATGTGAATTTCATTTGGGGTCCCTTATAAAACAGAACATTTCACATTAACTCTGCTAGCTGTTTTTGGAAGATTTATTTATATTACTGGTTCTAGAAAACACACAGAATGCACCGAGGTGCTCAATTATGTAACAGATCATACTTAACGTTTTATATTTTATGTATACCCAGTGCCAACAATTGTTCTCACGAGCTTTCTGAACCATTAAGCTGCACTGCTCCCCTTCTTCTAAATCAAATAGAAGTAATCTGTTGTCATAGCAATGCTTCTTCCCACTGCAAAATAGTTCAATACAGGCTTTGTTTCAGCAAGCAACTATCGATCTACCAAAAATTGGTCATTATCTTCCATCTTCTTGACAAATGTCTTATTAAATTCAGCTGCCCGGCTTTTACAGTCATCAGGAGACTGTATTTCTGTGGCACTTTCTAGCACCAGTACCAGAAAGGGTCTTATACCCTTCTGGAACTGCCTGGAAGCATATCACAGTTAAGTTGCTGGATGACAGCCAGTCTGGCTAGTCATGATGACAATGATCCTTTGCATTATTACCCAGCTTTACAGTTTATAGAGTGCTGTCACCCATTTTACTGAATTTGAGGCAGTGCTTGACGATGCTCATATGCTGCTTCCATTCCCTACATCAGGTGGATTTATTTAACTGTACCAGTAAAAAGTTACACCTGTTCTGGGGTCTGTCCTCTCCAAGTCTGAGCTCTGCTTTTGTACCCTATTCCTGTGGAATATATTAAGCTAATGAGGGCACCTAAATAGGAATTGCAAATAGAAGTAACAACTGAAGCACAGGATACCATGTTGCCAATTTCTTGTATAATGAATGGTCCACTGACAGGTATTAAGTGCTTGGACAAACACACAGACCACACCCAGAGTCAGCACTGTTATCAGTGCTAATCTCCTATTTGTAGGGCATATTACAGTTCACAAAGCAGTTTGACAAAAATGATCTAATTTGGACTGTTACCTCTTCTCCAGCCATCCCCACATACACACAAACCACAGCTGGATCAGGGTGTGGGTACTAAAATCTTATTCTCTGCCTTACAATTTATCCATTTTTCAATAATGATGAATAACTGGTGTTTCCAAATCCAGTTCCTTTAAGCCCCTGACTTTTATTTCATGCACCCATATTCTACAGAATTTAGTTTCCCCCTCTATGTTGGAATTTCTTTTGCACTACACTTCTGTGAGAAAAGCACTTGAAGGAAAGAATCAGAGGGTGAGGAGGAGAAATTCTCTGACATTAGCCAAGGTCTGTTTTAAAAAAAAGAGAGAATAGGGGTGGGGAGACTGGTTCCCAGGAATTTTCCCTTTTTCTTTAGACAGTCCAGTATTTTTCATTTTTAAATGTATAATGTTACTTCTATAATAAAAAAATAAATAAAAGTTTATTTTAAAATGTGAAGAGGGAGAAAAAGAAGTATCACTGCATTTAAGGGAAAGGACAGCTGGAAACAAGAGGACTCTGGCTCTCCTGCTTCCCACTTTGAAATTCTCTGGGAGGGAAGGAGGCACTAGTGGAAGAGTCCAACTCAGCCCTTATTTAGGAAATACAATCAGAATCAGGGGCTGCCCTAACAGAGCCTAAAAATGAGATTTCACAGAACCATGCAGGCTCAAGAGCTAGAGCTGAAAAGTTCCATTCCCACCCAAATGTGACCGGATGTAATTTGTCTCTCTGTATGACTTCCAGCTTCATGTAGTCTGAGTCTATTTGAAAATCTAATCACAGGTGTAGTCATTGCCATCATTTCTGTTGCTCAGTCCTTGTGAGCACTTGTCTCCCACAGACTTTATTTTCTTTCTGCAGAGTGAGCAGAGTAGCTGATGAATTATTTAGAACCCCTATGCAACTATTATCTCCATTTCTGCACCCTCACTGTTGTCACGTGGAAGGAGAATGAGTACTACCCACGTAATTACATCCATTGAATCTAAAAGACAAAGGTAACGGGATTTGAGCCAGGTCCAGAGAAAATGCTAGGCAATAGGAAGAATGTGTAAGGGTCTGAAATGTGTCTGACCAACCAACAGCAATGTCTGGAAGGCCCAAGAGAAATAAAGCGCTCCTTCCCAAACTCTCATCCAACCCAAAAAGAACACAGCTTTCGAAACAGTTTGAATGATGACAGAGCCTCTAGCACTTGAAGATATGAGGGTGTTAATTTTGTCTGGCAAAGTCAAATTGCTTTAAGAATTTAATTCTATAACTAAGAAGGTGCAAATTTGATTTTAAATCTGTTTCTTCCCTGGAGCTCAAAATCCAATTTACCCAGCCCACCTACAGGGGTGCTCTTGCTTTCACTAAGTCACCCTTATTAATCTATCTACAGGCCAAGTTGCAGTGGGGACCCCTACATGGAACATTTGATCAATGGATGTAACAAAGAAATGTTAAAAATTACTCACTATACCTAATAACAGCTTCAAAATATATCAAGTTGACAGTACTGAAAGAAAGAGATAAAGCCACCTTTGTAGTGATAAATTTTATCAACAATTGATAGAGTAAGCCAACAAAAATAAAAAATGGGATGAGGCTGTTGAAGAGCAGCAAAATTAACAAGGTTGATCTGGCAGACACTGTCCTCATGCTGGCCCACAAAGCAAGTCTCAACAAATTTCAAAGAAACAGTTCACACTGACCACAATGTTATTAAGTTAGAAATCAACAACAAGGATACCTAGAAAAAAATTTTACATCCTTCTTAACATCCCATAGGTTAAGCCACAATGAAGATTACAAAATACTTGGAACAGAATAACATCACAAAATACTATGTACCAAAATTTGTGGGATCTACCTAAAGCAGCAGGTAGCACAGATCATTAGCCTTTAATGCTTGTAGTCAAATAAGAAAACGTAAAAATAAATAAGCTAATAAGCATCCAACTTAACTTAGAATACTTGAAAATCCCATTCATCATGAAAGACATTGAATCAGTAGTCCAAAATTTTCCCACAAAGACACTTCAAAGGTCACTAGTTTTACAGGCAAGTTCTAGCAAGCATTCAAGAAACAAGTAATGCCAGTCTCACACAAAATATTCCTGAGTTTAGAAAAAGAGGAAGCACTACCCAACCCTTTTTATGAAGCTAGCATAAACTTAATACCAAAACCTGACAGTGACAATATGAAAAAGAAAAACCAGAGCCAGACTCATTCACAAACATAGTTGTAAATACACCAAATCAAATACTAGCAAACCATATCCAGGAACAAGAAAGATAATGCATCATGATCGAAGTGATTCTTCTAGGAATTCAAAGTTTGTTTAATATTGGAAAACCAACCAATATAAACCACTGCATTTATAGATTAAAGAACAAAAGCAATATGATCATCTCAATAGATGAAGTCTTTAGAGGCAACATACATTCATAATTGTAAAAGAACAACAATTTTTCAAACTCAGAATATATAAGGGAACTTTAGAGTCTGATAAAAGGTTATCAACCAAAAAATCTACAGCAAACATCATATTTAATGGTGAGACAATGAAAGCATATCCTATAAGATAGGGAACAAGATAAGTAAGGGTACCTATTATTGCCACTTCTATTAAACATTATACTAGGTCTTAACCAGAACAGTAAGGCAAGAAAAAGATATTTCAAAAAATAAAAAAACAATACAACAGCTGCAATGGGAGACAAAGGTCTCATTATTTGCAGACTATGAATACCAACATAAAGAACCCAAAAGAATCCTCAGGTAAATTAATTATAATTAATTTGAAAGCATTTAGCAAGGTTGCAGGATACAAAAATAATGAAGAAAAATCAACTGCACTTCTAAACACCAGCAACTAACAATAATAACATGTAAGTTAAAAAAAAGAAAAAAACCAAAACCCTGGAAACTGGACAGGGTAGTTGATGAAACCTCTGGATCTGAGGTAAGGCTGCCTCGTTTCTAAACCCAGCTCTGCCCCTAGCCACATGACTTTGGACAAGCTATTTAGCTGTTCTATGCCCTACGTTTTAGAATTCTTGTGAGGATTCAAATAAGTTAATACATGTAAAGCACTTAGATAAGGCACAAAGGAAGAGCTAAATAAATTCGAGCTGTTATTATCCCTGTGAAGAAGTAGCTAACAGACCTATTACCAAGAGCTCTGAAGTTCTAACTACTGGGCTCTAAGACATCTCAGGAGTAAAAAGTCAGAGAGCCACGTGTCACAGGAGCCAATGAAAACTCACCCACGTTTTCCCGGAGGCTGGGCATCCAACTCCCACACCCAACATACAGCTCATTACCCGCAACACCCTGCTGTCTACAGGGAAATTAACACCAGCACACACCCTTTCTCTGGAGACTTCCGCCTCAATCTTACCAATTCTAACTGGCAGCAGAAGTCAACACTTTGAAGCTTCCTGTGAGTATGAAATCCAGAGTTCTTGATGGCTGCTCTTTATCATCAAAAAAAAAAAAAAGAGGCAAACCTCAGTCCCTTAGTTCAGACTAATGCCAGGAGAGCTTCACAAGAGATTAGAAGAGAAGCTATTACTACTG
This sequence comes from Manis javanica, assembly GCF_040802235.1. Taxonomy (NCBI): domain Eukaryota; kingdom Metazoa; phylum Chordata; class Mammalia; order Pholidota; family Manidae; genus Manis; species Manis javanica. Next base: position 100,859,634 of record NC_133174.1, on the reverse strand, counting down.
GCTCCATCCAGTTCTGGAGGGAGAAGGTAAGACAATGACTAGCATTTTCTGAACACCTACTACTCACGACACACTCTTCTCAGGGATTCACAAATATTAACCCATTTAATTCTCTCCATAACCTAACCTGAGGAGGTAGGTAGAATTCTTAGCTCCACTTTACAAATGAGAAACAGGGTGACAGCGATTAGATGACTTGTTTAAAGGCACACAGTTCCTGAATGGTAGAAATTAGCTTCAAACTCAGATCAGTCTGCCTCCAAAGCCCTACACCCAGCCAGAATAGGAGACAGAATAAAGGAGTCGAGGTCCTGAAATGAAGGAGGAAGTAGGTACTGCGAGTGTGAACTATGGATTTCAATTCTCCTTGGACCAGAAGCCAAAATTAGAATGGAAATGCAAACAACCATTATGTGAACAGAAGAAAAATCAGCAAACCAGCAGGGTGTCCAAATTAGGGTTTGTGGTGCAGTCAGATGAAATGCCCATGCCATTTTGTGGCATGACTGAGCAGTATTTCCAAAACCTCCCAGAAATACTGCCACTGTGTGGCCTCATTTCACCCACTCTTTTTCTGAAAACCAGGATATTCATGGCCAGAAGGTACACTCATATGAGCTTACCCAGAGCCAGGTTTGAATAAGGTTAACTCAGCTTGTGGTATGGGACTGGTAGCCAAAGAACACATGTGCAGACAGCTGGGTTTTTGATGCCACTGGGTTAACTCCTTCCATATGGCAGCACAGCTGGGCTAACTGACCTGACTGCCCCCAAGTGCTAAGTATCGTAAGGGCTTTAACCCAGGACCAGTGAGCAAAGGCTAGCATTTGTGCAGCGCTGCGTGCCAAGCACCAGTGCCACCATAGCCCACCTATCAGGGCTTCTCCTTCCTGTCCCCAGATAAGTAATTTTGTTCCCCTCAATGGCAGTACCTATCTGAACAGGCAGATGAGCAAAGAGCCTGGCTTTGGGAACAGCCTGTCAGAAGCCTGCCTGATGCAAGCCGATACACATACCATTCAAAATAGGGCCTCCAGGTTCAAGAACACCCGCACCCACACACCCCAACAATAACATCAAAATATTAAGATCAAAGCTACCAACCTGACGGCAGCATCACCTAGGCTTTATAACTATTAAGCACAGTAAGTGTTCTTGAATACAAGATGATTTTGTATGACAAAACAGATAAGTGAAAGGTAAATTACATGAGCCCTCCTTACTTGCTCTTACACTCTGAAGGGAGATAAAAGTTGCATGTACAACCTGCTGTTTAGATTGCTTCTCTTCTAGAAACCACTGTCTCTCAAAACCCTCTTGCAAAATAAAACACAAATTCTAGTAATTCTAACACACAGGAATAAAATATGAGCACCCCAACTGTTACTTTTCAGGCTTTATTTGAGCTTTAGAAATACTTTTAGAGACAACAAAGCCCGAAATTAAGTAACAGTGACTTTAAGAAAGGTAGTACTTTCTGATGTGGTTAAGCAGCTGAAAAGAAACTCCATTGCTTTATAAATTCCCAAGGGAAAAAAGAATCAATATATAACTGCCTAAGTATGGTAAAGTCATTTGGGGTTACTGACCCATTCAGGAAGCTCCTGGGAACAGTATTAGATTCTCCCCACTTTTGCATGTCTAATGCATTTTATCCCTCATCCAGTTCTCTGATTTTTCCATTCTGCCAGAAGTGACAAAATGAACCAAAGTGTCACCAAATGTCTGAGCTGGAAAGGGTCTTAGATACCATCTGTTCTGATCCTCTCTTCTACAGATGCAGAAAGTGAATCCCAGAGAGGGGAAGGGACTCCACTGACATGGCAGCGCTGATGACTGGCAGGTTCCCTGACACGGTCTGCCCCAAACAGAACAGAACTGTATGCAGGACCCTTCTCTTCTACTTCTTTAAAGGGACTTGCAGGAAACTGGCAGATTGTTCTTCATCAACACAAAAAATGTAACCTGCTACTCTCTTAAAATGATAGGCTCTGTTTAGTTAACTGCTGTGGCATCAGCCAGACCTAGATGTCCATACCAGCTTGGCCACTTTCTAGCTGTGTAACCTTGGGCATGTTACTTAACCTCTCTGAATCTTATTACCCTCATCTGTAAAACAGGAATGTCAACAATACCATCAACCCCACAGACAGTTTGGCACACAGTAAATACTCAGTACTTATTAGCTGTGACTATTACCATAACCTGGCTCACTGAAAGGCAGAGCTGTCAAGGCCCCTAAACCCTGTCTGTGTGGGGACAGGGATCTAGGAAAAACAATCCAGTATCTCTATCTTGGATTACATCTGACTTTTCAAAGAAAGCCCCAGACTTAAAGAATTTCTGAATTTGAAACTGCCAGGGAACAAGGCTGAAAGAACAAGCCTCATGCTGGCAGCACTAGGAACCCATCCCATCGTACTGATTCTGAGGTTCACACACAAAACCAGGAACATCCGTTCCCTAAGTGAAGTTTCAAAAGGTTAGAAAAGAAAAAAAAGTGAGGCAGAAGAGGCATAAATACACTAAGCTTGAGAAAGCCCCTTAGAATAGAAAAGTGCCGTAATTGGACACAGGGCTTGAGAGAGTCAATGTCTGTTTCATTAAAGGGAAAATTAACCATCTGTAGGCCTCTTGGGCCCAAGCTGTAATTCCAGTGTTAAGTAGTACTGGCCCTCCCCAAACAAGGTTAAGAAAAACTAAAATTCAAACCCCCTTCCCTCCACCATAAGGAAGCCTGGAAGCATGACGCACAAAATGGAAATCTCGTTAAAGTTTTAACATGGGCCATTAGGTTCCCTTGTCCTTCAACCAACCGACAGGACAGTGTAATAGGACCTCAAAGGGAGGTGGCCTGGTGTGCCAGCCCTGGCTCTGCCATGCCCAAGTGGTATGACCTTGGGCAAGCAGCTTCTTGCTCTGGGCTTCTTTCCCTAGCTGCAAAATGAAGGGCTTCAACTACAGGAACTCGAAAGGCCCTCTGACCTCTAGCATTTTCCTGGTACAAGTCCTATACATAATGTGCTGCCTAAAAAATACATTCATTAGACTATAAATGAGCCTTGATAATAAGCTCCCAGGGGAGCAGAAAACCGAATCTGATATTTATTGTGTATCTCACAGTCCCTACTATGCTGCTAGGCCCAAAGTAATTGCATAATACATTAAGTGATAAGAGATTCTCCACACAATGCCTGGCATATCATAAGCTATTCATATGCCAGGCAGTTCTCCTCAAACCTGTCCCAGCAGACTTTCCAAATATGTCAGATTTTACCATTTCTGGGCTTTTAATAAAAAGAAGCATTGCACAAGAAAATAAAGCTCCTTGTCACTTCATGTGACAATGATTAAACACCTAGGTGCCAGGGATTCTGTTCTGTGCTGGAAAAGCAGCAGACCTGGGTCTGGTGCTAGCACCTGTGCTACAAGCTGTATGAGACAGGGCAAGTCCGTTCACCTTAGCCTGCTGTGAGCTCTGGAAGTTGAGCTACCATTAACCAAGAACTCCTTAGTGTAAGATCTTCGGTCTCTCCTGACAGACTAGCAGTTAACTAGCATGCAATGGGATGAGCACATGACTAGTGATTACTCACCCAAGGGTTTGGAGATTACAGAGAAGGAAACAAGTGTACTGATACTGTTAAAGAACACACACCCACCCACCCACAAAAGCTTCGGAGAGCCATGTTGGGCTCTCAGAACACATTTAATCTAGTCTTCTACAGTAGTGGCTGCTAATCCTGGTTGCACATCAGAACCACTTGAGGAGCTTTAAAAAAATGTTGACATCCACGCCCCAGCCCAGAAAATTTTCTAACCAAGGGGTAGAAGGATGTACTTCTTAAATGCTTCCTTAGTGACTATAAGGTGCAGCCAGGGTTGAGGACTCCTGGCCCCCATCTTCTCCATCTCCACTTCTAGTCCCGAACTTAGTGACTGGTCAACAGATAACGGGGAGGCCTCCAAGGACCCCCAAGATTCCATTCGGGTCCCCCAGCAGACTTACACTCTGGCACTGTCGAAACACCTTGGCAAGTGGACCCTAACCATAAAGGGCTTTCTTAGCCCTCGGTTAGAGAAGGCAGTTAGCTCGTCCTGCCCATGCCCCAACCACTCTGTTTTATTGGGAGGCTTCACTGGCCTGAGGACTCATCCTCCTTCGGAAGCTTCTCTGTTCCTAAAACTGACATTTCATTTGTCCCTTCTCACCTGTCCTCCTCCCTGCCTCATACTGCCGTTTCCTCACAGCTGTGAGCATTCCTCTCCCTCTGCAGCTCAGCACCCAGTTCCTCCCCAGCGCCACTGCCACTGCCACCCCCACCCCCACCGCCATCCTCTCCTGTTCCCTCTCCCTTCGGTTTGCTTTAATTCCTTCTTAATCAGCTTCTGCCCACCTCTTGGCTATTCCACTAGTCTACTTATCCCCTCTGCTCCACTTGCAGCTGAACCTCCTGGAAAGGGGGTAGCTGCCTCCTTCTAGCAAGACTCCCTCTGTGCCCCCTGCTCACCCCCCAGTCACACTGGCAGCCAAGCTTCTGTGGGCACAGCCTCCCAGACACATGATGTTCTCTCGGGTGCCCAATCTGCTCTCCTGAGTGGCTTCCTTCATCCACTGAATCTCTTCTATTGAAACCGCTCTCCCAGGCTGCCAATCATCTTTCTTTCTTTTAAAAAAAATTTTTTTTCTTAATTACTCATGAAACTTGGACTTCCATCAAATTCACACAATACAGAAATGTATTAAGTAAAAAGGGAGCGTGCCACCCCCTTCCCCGTATCACTCAAGAGGAAGCACTATTTGGTATGTATTCTTCTGGACTTCTGCAATGTACTCATAAACATGCTCATATAAAAGGACTTGTTTTCTTAGATAATGCGTTTCTATCATACAGACTGTTCTACAGCTTTTTTTTAAAACAATGTATCATGAATATCTTTCAAAGTGAATGCAGAGACCAGCCTCTCTGAAAAGTTGCACAAATATTCCACTGGCAGGATTTATCATTAGGCTCCTGGTGGGCTGATCCCCAACGTTCTCTATTTAGCAACACTGACACCACAGTGTGTCCTTGAGCGCAACTCTTCACACACAAGCATGTCTAGGGTAACAATTTTAAAGTGGATGGACCACTGGCCACAGGACCAGCCTGTATTCACCAATTCCAACTGCCTTTTCTCAAGTCCTCCTTGGTCTCAACACCTTTGCATCACATAACATACAGGATGTGCTCCTGCTTCCTGAAACTTCTTCTCTTGGGTCTCATTCCTCTTCCTGGGTGACTGCTTTACCACTGAGTCTTTTTCTGCCCCCCAAAACAGGCATTCCACAGAACACTTTTCTTCTTTCTCTTCCCTAGCTTTCAGGATGTTTTCAACTTCTCTTCCATTATCCTCTCTAAATGAAAGCCTCCTGCATCAACATTTCTAGCCCAAACCACATCTCAATTGCCTCCTGGACATTCCAGGTTCAATGTCTCAAATATTTGAAACTCAACAAATTCCAAAATGAACTCATGACCTGTGGGTAAAACTATAATATTCCAGAATCTCTCACCTGGCTTTAGTGTATCTCCGTATGAACAAGCATTCCTAAGGGGTGGAGAGATAAGCTCATCTCCAAATCAATGGGTAATTACCTGGGCCACAGAGGGCTTATCTGAACCTGAGAGGCTATGGGGAGGTCTAGCTTGCTTCTGCCAGGGCAGGGAAGAGAGCCCCTGGACCACAGTTTATAAGCAATAAATGGGTTTTAAACTATTTCTCCCTTTGACTGATTTCAGTTTTAGAGGTGTTTTGCCCCAGGATTTCCTTTCCCCGGAGTTACATGACCTTTTCCTCCAAGCTTTAGTTCTGTCATCAGAAAAGCAAAGGGATTGGACTAGACTCCATTTTCTTCCAAAATTAAAGAGTCTAGTATGCATTAGATGCTGTGGGGGAAAGAAAAATAAAAACACAAACCTTGCATTCAGGGAACATGCAATCTAAGGAATGGGATAGATACAGAAATCTAAGCAGTGGGGTAGACAAATTATGTAACACAAGGCAAACTAAAATGCTAAAATAGACAAGAGAGTGGGTAAATCTGGCATGGAGGCTTGAAAGCATCACAGGAGTATTTGGGCTGAGCTTTGAATGATGACAACCATTCCAACAGAAAGAGAAAAAAGAAAAGAACATTTCAGGCTGAGGATACAGCATGAACAAAGTATAAACTCAGAAAAGCACTGAAGTGAATGGTACACATGTAGAAGAATGTACTAGAGGACTCGTTTGGAAAGAAAGGTTAAGACCAAGATCATAGAAGATCGTGAATTGTGTCACACGGTATTCAGGCTTTCTCTGAAGGATCCGTTTGCCAGCCTTAGTCTATGTGTCAACTCCAGCTGACTCACAGTAGTGCCTAAATGCTGTATCTGCAGCCCTGTGTTTATTGTAGCATTATTTAAAATAGCCTCAATATACAAGGAACTTAAGCATCCATCAACAGATGAACAAAGATGTGGTGTATATATACAATGGAATGTTACTCAGACATAAAAAACCATGACACCTTGCCACTTGCAGTAGCATGGATGGCCCTAGAGGGTATTATATGCTAAGTGAAATGAGAGAGAAGACAAATGCCATATGATTTCACTTCTATGTGGAATCGAAAAAACAAAAGAATAGCTAAGAAGAAAACCAATTATAAACAATCAAACAATTATAAAACAAAGAACAAACTGGTGGTTGCTGGGTGGGGATGGAAATAGGTAAGAGGGATTAAGAGGTACAAATTTACAGTTGTAAAATAAATAAATCGTGGAGATATAAAGTATAGCATAGGGAATGTACTCAATAATATTGTAGTAACTTTGTGTGGTGACAGATGGTAACTACTTATGGTAAGCATTTCTTTATGTGTATCAATGCCGAATCACTACATTGTACACCTGAACCTAATATTGTATGGCAACTATACTTCAGTTGAAAACTTTAAAAAACTATCATGCTAAAAAAGGTTTTTAACATACATGGAGACTCTTTGGGAAAGTATGACTATGACTGATTAACAAAGTTAGTCCTGGGCACCCTAAGGTATACGCATACAGTGTAAGGCAATAGGGAGCTACAGACGGTTTGTGAGCAGGGGAATGGCATGACCCAACGCGTGTTTTACTTGTACCATTCCAGAAGCAGTGTAAAGGATGGACAGAACAGGAACACAACAAGAGAAAGAAATGTCAGACAGGAGGCAGCTGTAATAAGCCAGATGGATGATGAGGAGGAGGAACCACCATATGAATTAGGGCAGAGGAATCAAAGGAGAAAAGGAAGCGCCAGATGGACGAGATAATGAAAGCACCAGGATGACTCCAAGACGGTGGCGATGGAAGGAAGGCGGGGAATAGAAATGTATCAGGGTTTCAAGGGATTTAATCCAGATCACTAGATGCACTGCAGTGCTGTTAACTAAGACAGGAATGCTGAGGGAAGAGTATCATTTCTTTTCATGTCAAATCCTCTGACCACTTTACTTGGATGCATGGTTTTCAAGTACTCAAGTCCACAGAGAGGGAAAACATGACATGCACTGCTTGATGGGCACAGTATTTATGCAACATGAGCCTACATATACACTTTCCATCCTTCCTTTTGTCACACTGCCAAAGAAATGACCACCAATATCTGATCCTAGAAACAATGGACCAATAAACCTTCGAATGTTCATGCTCTCAAAAGATGATTCTTCCCATTTCGATAGCACTTTTTATTCACATTCCTTATTTTGCTTGATTCTCATGCTTACCTTATAACATCAGAAGGGCAAAGATCATCCCTATAATCTTACAGATCATAACAGCCATAACTCGTCCTTACCAGGCACTTGTATGCACCACACGCTGTTCTGAGTACTTTCCATGTAGGCATGTATATAATTCTCACACAAACCCCACAAAGTAGATACTATTATCCCCATTTTACAGAGCGAAAACAGGCTCAGAGATAATAATTAACTTGCCCAAGGCCACACAGCTAGAAAGCAGCAGATCTCAGATTTGAACCTGGCCAGTTAAAAGCCGGCACTGTGAACTACCACATTACACACCTTGTTACATAAAAAGATTGAGGCACACAGTGAAGCCACCTAACTACTAGGTTCTATCAACTAGTTAGTAATGAAACCTATAACCACGGCCACATTCTCACTAACACTTAACCCAGCACTCTGTTACCCTTCATTGTTTACCAGGATGAACTGACCGCTCCCACTGCACTGGCAGATTACTGTAACCTTTATCCTCCAGCTCTTGTCACCTCTCCTAGACAAAGTTTCTGGGTTCTGATATTGGTCCTTCCCTGAAGCCTCATACAACTGCAAACTGGGATCACATGCAGGCCTCTGTTTGGATCTCAGTTATATCCCCAGCTAAATGGGTCGCCTTTCCAAAGGACCAGTATCTTAGAGCAGGATCACACTGGCTCCACACAGGCTTACTGAGTCTGCACATCTCCCTAGACTACCTGCCCAGGGCAAGCAGCACAGTAACAGTGGCACTGGGGCCAGGCTCCTCTGTTGAAGAGAGGAAGGGCAGGCCAGGAAAACACATAAAGAAGCAGTTGCTGTAACAGTCAGATAGAGAGGCGGCCTGCAGCTATGAGATCCTTACTTTCAAGGCTGCAATAGACTACAATGCTCAAAGAAACACAAGATTTCAGTTTCCGTACTAGTGGGCAAGAACAGAGATCCAAGTCCTTTTATGCTGGAATGCTTAGGTGTGGAAGGAGGCCATGTATGGTATTCTAGAGAAACAGTGAACCAGGAGTCAGGAGACCCAGCTCTCTTTCTATTTAGCTGTGTGACTTGGGACAAGTCCCTTCACCTCTCTGGGTCTCAGTTTGCTCATCTGGAAAAAGGAGGGAGGAGGCAAACTAGGTATCTATCTCTGAGGTTTCTTTCAGCTCTGATTTGGAATATTTCTGCCCTTTCAACAGCCTGAGGAAGCATTGCTTGAATACTTTACCTAGGTATCTAAAAGGGGAAATCAGCTAGAATCAAAGGAAAGAAGAATTCGGTAAAACAAAACCGACCTTTGTGGAAGGCTGCAAATGAGGTAACATACAGGCAGTATACTTAGCATGATGCCCAAAGTATAACATAGGCTACAAAATGTTACAGCTATTGTTTGTTACTACTACTTTCAGAGAGTGTACAGAGAGCTCTTTCTCCTAATTTGACTCTTTTTGGCCCGTCTGACCCTATTCCAGATTTGAAAGTGTTTAAAAGGTCAGAGGGGGACCCTAAATGACCGGGGCCACCAACGGTCCACAATTTCAATGGACAGTTATAACTGGAAAGCAAGAACCCAACCCCAAGGGAAGGTAAAAAGAAAATGTAAGTGGGAAGACCCAGGATTAATCCTCAGTTCACTGCAAACTGACTGGGAAAAGGGGATAAAAAAACAGGTGCAGACCACAGTGTGCTTCGCAAGTTGTTTTTCAGGACAGACCCAAAGCAGGGAGTAGGCAATTTGGGAAGATGATCCTAGCCTGCTTTCCATGTGTGTCCATCTGAGCAAACACAGCCCCGGCTGTGAGGTAGGGCCAAAGCCCACTCAGCCGGCCAGGAGTCCTTGTGATGCGGCGAGCTTCACATTCTTCTCCATGAACTGAAGGTTCGCCTCTGATCTCCTATGGCCAAGGCAGCACCCCCTGAGTGCCCCGCCCCGGAAGACAGCCATGGGGCCGGGAGTCAGTCTTTTCTCTTGGCTCACTGGCCAGAAACCCCACAAGCAAACACAGAAACATGACCTTGGCTCATGAAAGCTTGCAGGTATATTCTGAGGAGGGCTGAACTGCAGTCCAGTGAGCTACCATGTTGGGCCATGAAATCCAAACGTAAAAGCAGCCCCTTTCCTCTAGTGGGCTGCTATTCCTCATGGGCCTGAAGGCCCGGGAAGTAGGGAATCATGCCCACTTGAAGCAGCAGCGGCAGCCCAAGGGGCTAAGTGTAAAAGTGCGGAAGACAATAGGCACTTACACATGTGACCCTCAGCTACATTCCTACAGGGTGCAGAGAATCAAGCATAGCAAGAGAGCACACACACACACACACACACCCTCAAGTGCCTGGAACTTAAAAAAGGAAACTTGACAAATGCAAACCGACAAGGAACAAGTAGTGATACGAAGAGGACCCTTTGTTACGATCTGTCCTAGGTCTTGGAACAAATGACCTTCCATAGCTAATTTCTAAGGGGTTGCTGTTTCTTTGGGTTGCTGTTTGTTTTAGAAATGTCCTTCAAGTCAGCTGCTCCCAGAGTCAGGATTATTATAGAAAACATGACCTTAGCCTTCTCAATTCTCTCAACTCTAAGACTAAGTAAGGAACTGCCTATTTACCCACAATGCTTCAGAGAATGCCCAGAGGCCTTCCAAGAGCCTTGATGGGTGGCGCACCCCCCACCCCAAGACTGAGAGTCATAGGACCAAGGCCTTGGCCCTGGAAGACAGCACTTAAAGGGGGCCTTCCTCTAGTAACTGGCCACTTAGGCATCAGAGCAAGTTGGCTCTGGAAGAGCAGCTGGCCTTGAAAATGAGATAGGTTTACCCTATCTTGGAGCAATGGGAAAACTGTTGTTTTTTTCTGTCCATTTGCAGATCAGTAAAGCAAGGCACTGGGATCTACTTTAAACTTACTTTTCTCTTGGTAGCTCTGGGAGCAACCCTTTCTCCAATAATTACCTAACCCTGGTATAACAGGTGGCACTTGAGAAAGTTGCACTCACCACAATCTAAGGAAATTAATGAAAAGGTAAAAAATCAACACACCTGCCTGTCCACCCTGAAACCTTTCCTTTCCTTTCATACCTCTGTCATGCATTCACCAGTTTCCTAGGCTACCAATCTCAAGATAGCTTGTAACATGGAGCCAGCCCATTGATGAAGAGTAACAATAATTAAACCAAGAGGTCCCTGGGAACTCACACTCCCTACCAATGACAGCCATCCTGCAAATTCTTGAGGAAGGACTGGGTGATTTAAGGCAGCTTTCCAATTACCCACACAGCTTCCTTAGCCGAGCAACCCTGCCCCACAGAGGTAACGTGGGTAGCTAACTTCACGGAACCAATATTATTGTCCACTACATGAAACAAAGATGCTAAAAGAGCTTTTCTTGGGTGACATTCTTAAAAGATGCCTTCCTATATCCAATCCCTATCATCTTATCCCAGTATCAGGCACCAAAGCTCACAGCAGCCAGTCATAATGATGACAACTGTCATGCTCCTGTCCTTGTCATCATCACAGCTAACATTTACTGAGTGGTTACTGTGCTTTATTAGTGTTTCCTCATTTTTTTCTCATGTATCTTCACAACAGCCCTACAGGGTAGAAGAGGTTAAGTACCTTGCCCAGAGCTACACAGCTAATGGTAGGATTGAACCCAGGCCTTTACCACTGTATGGTCTATTCCCTTAGCCAGTATGCCACCACTGCCTTGAAATATTGATATGCTAATTATATTAACTAATAATAATATACTAATACAATAATATATATAATATACATAATACTACTACTATGAAAAACCTGCTATCATCTGTTCAGTGCTCACAATGGAGCCAGGACCTCTGCTGATTGTGTGATTTCAAATATTTCCTTTAATCCTCACAACAACCCTACTAGATAGGTACTATTACTATTCCCTTTCTACAGACGAGTGAAACTGAGGTTGACAACAGTTAACATGCCTAAGGCCATGGGTAATGCAGCTCAAGCACAAACCCGGGAGAGATAATGGTGCAAAAACTCAATCCCCGAAGCCGAACTTGCATTAGGAAAAAAGGAGGCAATTCCACAGCCCTACTTAGCCAGGCTCCCTACTGTGTCCCACTCTACAGGGTCCCAGAGAGAATTTGGCAAATACATGCCAACAAGGAAGCCTGTCTTGCCTTTCCATGTCAATTCTGGTCTGATTAATCTAGGAAAAGAAGATCCAAACTTTCTAGAAGTCTCTCCTTGCCCCCATTTTCCCTCAACCTGATTTATGAAGAAAGCACCTCATATCTAGCAGCCTCTGCTAATGCTCTGCCCTGAACATCTAATAAGTGTTTACCCAGGCCTCCCAGAGCCGTAGTTAAGGGCCTTAATGTGCAATCTGGCTCGGCGCCTTATTTAATCAGCACCTGAATGAAATGTCTCTTTGCTAGCAACAGCCAGAGCACAGTCAGTCAGAGACTGTCTGCAAACACAGCTGGTCAACTGGCAAAGGCGATTCAATTCAAAGGCAAAATCCACCCTGAGTTTACACTGCCACTGATGTGTGACGGAGATGGGGAGACCAGACTGAAGGCCTTGGGAGGTAATGAAAGTGGGCTAATGCTTCCCTTCTCCTCCAGGTTATGTGGCTTCTCCCTCTCCTGCTCACCTAACACCTACCCACAGGGCACAGCTTTGGGACAGTTTCTGCCAAATCCTGTTCAGGCCAATCCTCTCGAACCTCCTGGCTCCTCTGCCATGCAGCCCCTGCCCTCAGAACCACCAGGCCCAGGAAAAGACTCATTCTACCTTCCCTCCCTCCAGCCTTTCCTCCAGCAGCTACTGGAAAGGAACCACAGCCAACCGAGAGCCCCCAAACCCTCCCCTTCAGGATCACAGGCTGGCAACAGGTCAATTCCCTTGACACACATGCACTACACTGACAGATGTGCAAGCCATGCCCCGTGCAGCTGGCAGCTCTTTCTCTGGGAAAGAGCCGAGTAAACAAAACAGAGGATTCATGCCCAGAAGAGGAGGAGTCCTTCTCAAGCCTTCAGGTTTAACTGCTGCATCCACACACCTTGCAGGGAGACCTACCCTAGGGGTCAGCAGGTTAGCAAGACACGGACAGCCCCAGTTCATGGGGTGAGGGGCGGGGCCAAAAACTGGGCAAGGCACGTGGGAAAGGCCACCTGTTCATAAACACTGGGACACACTCCACCAATCACAAATCAATTAGGGTAACAAGGCCCTTCTTAAAACTCCATCTCTCCGTTTTGCCCAGTTGAATCTATGAGCCACTCACACTTCTGTGTGACCCTCTTAAATGGAACTGCCATCTTCCTAATTCCCTCATGGATATCACCTCCTCTGATGAAATGGGCACTCTGAATTGTAGAAGGGATTGTTTTGGAGCTTTCTCTGGAAGGACGCAAGCTTGGGTGGGGTGGGTCAGGGGAGAGACTTGGAAGCAGAGAAGGAACAGGCCAGAGAGAGGTGGCAAGGGCAGTGCCACACCTCATCAGTTCTGCACTGGACCTTGGTGGGGCAGTACCCATCCCAGGAGCCACTATCAATCATCTTCTGGCCACAGGTGGGATGCCTGCTTACTCTCATCAATGTTGTGTGTCCGTCCTTGACAGTGTGGGCCTTCTTTGGGAGAGCACAGAGAACACAATTCTCTATCTCACAAGCCTCCTATCAAGGATGCGTGAGCAACTGCAGCTGTCTTATCAACAGCCCAGTAACGACAGAGCACTCCTAGAGTTTTCCTGGGTTTGCCAAGGGAGAAATAAAGAAAAACCTGCCAGATACTGATATGCAAATGTCTCCCAGTTACAGTTGAAACACTTTCCTGTGAAACAGAAAGCAACTCTGTGCCTTTGCACATACTGTTTCCTATGCCTACAATGCCTACAATTCCCTTCCTTCCAGCAACACCCAACAAACCCCTCCACATTCAGTCACACGTTTATTGAGGCCCTGCTATGAGCTAGGCCGGGTTAAAAACACCAGAATGAAAACAAGATGAACAAAGGTCCCTTGTGCTCATGGAGCTAATGTCTCCCTCATGAGCCAACTCAAATGTCACCTCCTCTAGGAAGCTTTTCTTAATTACACTAGGAAAAAAAAAAAGACCCTCTGCCCTCATCTTTATTCAAATCTGTTACTGTGCATGTTGTAATTTAATTTCTCTCTTTTCTTGCCTGTCTCATCTGAACTGTGGGCAACATGAGGGCAAAGGATGTCTCTTATTTATCTCTAAATCTCTAGTGCCTACCACACTGGACACACAACAGGCATTCGATATGGTTGCTGAATGGATGCAAGAATGAATAAATTCCCCGGGAGCACTTAAAACGAGTACTACAGAGTGAGCATACAATTACTATGTGTCAATATTTTCTCTTGTTAGTTCCCAAGATCTTAGAGCCTGTAAGGAGGGGAGGGAATGTAGGACTGCAAGGTGATGAGGGAGGCCTGACTGAAATACACTGACATAACTCCCAGTCACCAAATAAGCCACTAAACTCTAAAGCTTTCTCAAAATCCACCTCACAGTAACGTGGGACCCTCAACCTCTAATTTTGGTTGCATTATTTAATACCTACATAAACACTGAGGTGCTGCCGTAAAATTCCTGCCAGTCAGAATGAGCATTTGAGCCAACTTCCCACCTAATACTTCAGCCACTAGATAATGTCTCTCAGTGTGGAAACCAAGACTCACTGGCATCAGAATCACTTGGGAGCTTCTAACAAATGCAGATTCCCATCCGCACCCAACACCTACTCAGACCTTGTACAGAGAGCCAGGCATCTGCATTTTAACAAGCTCCCAGGGGAACCTTTCACAAAGAAAGTATGAGAATCACTGCTCTCTACACCCGTACACCCGTAGTCTCTTCATATCCATTCAGCCAGTTACCAAGTGGAAGGGCAACAACATCTGAACAAAACTATGAAGACCACAGATGTGTTCATTAATCCGATATTGAGGTGAGGTGGGGGGAGCTCCCTTCACAACGTAGATGTGTACCGAATCATGCTGTACACTTTAAATATCTTACAATTTTCTTTGTCAATTATACCTCAGCAAAGCTGAGAAAAATAAGGGAAAAAAGTTATGGAACACCAAAGGTTGAGAAACCTGACACTTCTTGCAGAGTTATTGCAATGAGGCATGATGATAATGAACTACCCACTGAAAAATACTGAAGGGGAGAAAGAGGCGGCAAGTCAGTCACTAGCCTAATAACACTTTTTTAAATTTATATGATGTTAAAGAAGGACAAAAAAACCAGAAAGCAGGCATGTCCAGATGGCTAGCAAAGGATTAAGACTAAAATCCCAACAGTACCATTTCCTCACTGGGATGAAAGCGAGTAGGTACTCTGGGCAGGGAGCAGGGAGCGGCTGTAGTTCTAATAAGCAGCTCTTTGTGATGGAAATTCAATAAAAAGACGTGCAGTGGCGGCCAAAACCACCCCTTCCCTCTCACTATTTCAAAAAACAGGAGATTCTCCTAATGTGCACAAGAGACACAGGCATGGTGCCCATGAAACCTCAAGGAAACATAGACAGGGCCACCAGAGGGAAAAGAAAAAAGGGATGAAAGATGTCAGCTGTCAGTCACTCAGCATTACCCAGGCACACATTAAACAATTACCATGCAGGTAAGGGACTGTATTAAGCTCTGCAGGGGGTTACAAAGAAAAGAAAACACTACTCCTTTTTGTTTAAAAAAAAAAAAAGCCTTCACACTAATAGTGGGGACTGAACAAACATGCAAAAACAAGTGACCCAGCCAAACACATACAGAATTACCCACCTGTACACGAAGGTATACATGAAAGAGCTAGATCATCTGAGGAATGTTCAGAGGGTTGGGAAAGTAGGACAAAAGGTATTACTAGAATGACTGGAATAACTGGAGTTGGGTCAGGGTCATCTGGAAAGTTCCACAGATGGTGTCTTCAGAAGGATCTACAGAGGGGACCAGACAAGTCTCACATAGATGACAACAAATGTGGCACATCTATGCCAAAGGGACAAAAATCCAGGGAGCCTGTGGATCACCCCATCAGGAGCCAGCAACACACTGGTACTTAAAAGCAAGTAGCTGGGTTGTATTAACAGGTGTTTGGTGAGAAGAGGCTGGGAAGTAAATCCTTCCTCTCTACTGGGTGTGGGCTGGACCTCTGGTAAGAGTCACAGCCTCCAGTTTTATAGGCTGTGCATTACAAGTGTATGCAGGCACCACACAGATCTAGAGAAAAGCAACAGAAACAATCAGGGAAATGGATTCTAATGGCTATCAAGAAAAGTGAAAAGGCTTTGAGGTTTGTCAGTTTCTGAGTCTGAGATAAAAAGATACTGGTCACCTGCCAGCTCCATCAGCTTTGCCCAGCTTCTTTGTTTAAGTGACCACATAGTTATTCAGAGGTTTAAAATGCTTTGTTTCCATGTGGCCCATTTCACGGAGAAGACAGAGACAGGAAAAGGTTAAATAATTTGCTCAGGTTCCCAGAGCAAGCCATGAGCAAAACTAGCATAATAATTTTAAGTCCCAGGGCTGTCTGTGGGCTGTTTAATCCACCAATCTATACCACTTCTCTGTATAATGGACGCCCCCAAAAGACTGTAATAATGAAGATGGAAAAATTCTCTGCAAATTTCCTTGGGGAAAAAAAATAAAACAAACTAAAAAGGAATGTCATGCCTCGCTGCTGAGGCCCTTATAAATATCACCCCCTTGTGCCTCCCTGGACTGATGACACAGGACGCAGTCTATCTGATAAGCTGTGAGCAAATGGCTGGATCCCTCATTGTACCCATTACCCACCACCATCAGTTCCAAGCCGGAGCAGTTATCTGTGCTCCAGACAACAGACGGGGATGAGGAGGAGGGCCTGGCCTGAGTCAAGGGCAGGTGGGGGGAAAGGCTTAGTTCTCAAACCCATCAGGTTTCCTCTAAAACAAATCTATCATAGACCAAACGGAACCCACCAGTATATATTCAGTTCTAAAAGGTGTGCACAAGAAGCCCAGGACTGTTTTGAATATGTGCCATTTTTATACTTTCAGCAAGGAAGAAGAAAATCAGTGAACCAAGAGCAGGTAAGCCATATTTGGTGGAAATTGGACTTGTAATACATTGTAAATCAGACAGAAAATCAAATAGCAATGGAAACTCTAAAGAAAAGATGGGGCTCACTATTATTGGCTAAAAATCAGGGGCTTGGGGCTCTGAGGTTGAGAGCATCAATTATTATTTGCCAAATGTCCAGCCTGGATCTAGACATTGAGAGTTCATCAGTCCATTACACTCCACAAAGTTCAGTGCCCAGTCAGGAGGTGTTGACACAGACATGTACAGAACCAACAGGAATTGGACATTAAGACAAGACATCCAAAATGGCATCTTTTTGTTAAGTTCCTATGACAGAAAAAAAAAACTAGACACAAAGGAGATGAAAGACCCCTAATTTAAGACCACCAATCTATACAGATACAATCAATCAAACTGTCTCAGCATTTTAACCCTTCTGCTGAGACTTAACCTATGAGAATCTCTTCCTGGCTAAAGCCTCCATTCCCACTCTGAGAGCTGTTTTAAAGGCATCTCTGCCACTACCTTGCCAGGTGATTTTTGTCCAACAGCATAATTACTCAGTAAATTCATTCCCTGCCATCCATACCTGTCAAAATAATACACACAAGAGGACTAGCTATGCTTGAAGAAATACTTATTTGTGTAACTGATCAACACCACTGATATTCAGCCAGGGGTTTAACAAGGGTGTGTTAATCTTGGTGCTTGGTGATGATCCCCGAGATCCCCAAGTATCTCCTGCTTGAGCCTAGATAATGTGATGGGTGCTTTAATAATACAAATAAACCTCTATCTATCATAGTCCCAGGGCCTTTGAAAAACCAGAGGAGACCAAAAAGAAACCCAACAGCAGGCATATTAATCAAGAACAGAACCCAGACACAAGAACTGCCCTTCCTTATGCTTCTAAGGCTTGCATTCACCCAAAGGCAATGCGGCTATGCCAAGGGTCTGTGTAACAAGGCCTTGGGAATAAATATTTTACAGACTGAAAAATGGGAGATGGGGAGACTAACCAATTTCCCTCCAACTCATCTATTTCCTGGCCCAAAGCAATACCATCCTTGTTACAAACTTACACTGACTCTGGGGAACAAGGCCTTTCTATGAAGCCAAAATTGAGTCATCTTGTTGAGAGAGACACATCAGAAATGTTTCTGCTAAACTATCCCTTCATTTCAACTAATGCCTCCCCCCTTCCTTATCAGGACCTCCCAAGTCCACAGAATTTACTGCCCTGATATAGCCTAGTTCTGCTAACTCACTTGCCAAATTATTTCTTTGCACTA
Source organism: Manis javanica (assembly GCF_040802235.1). NCBI lineage: Eukaryota > Metazoa > Chordata > Mammalia > Pholidota > Manidae > Manis > Manis javanica. Next base: position 100,841,485 of record NC_133174.1, on the reverse strand, counting down.
ACATCTCCCCTTTATAAGAGACAATCACTAGAGGAAACATTTTAACATCTCTTTCTCCAGGCCCAGGCTAATCTATCATAACCCTAAATAAGATAACACATTATTATAACCAGCATTATTATAACCATACTATCATTAAGTCTGCAAGCAATTCAGACAATTGTTTCCAACCATCTGTTTTTAATTTTCTTTTTTTTTTGAAGGACTCCCATCAACTTTTAAAAATCCATACATTCCTGCTTCCCGTGAAAGTCATAGGTAGAGTATGGAATGTTGGATTCATCAAAGGCTAGGTCCTCCCAGTAGGCCTAGAGGACTACAAAGCAGTGACTTGGGAGTACAGGGCAAAGGAACACAATTCTGGGCTCAACAATCTCTCAGCATGACTGTCCTCTGCCCCCAACCCTATAGCTTCAGGGTATAAGCCAAGCACAGGACAGTAGAAAAAGCAGAGGTGACAGGGATCAGTCCACAGTCCCCCAGAACATCCCATCCCTCTGCAGTAGCCAGCTCCAAGTAACATCAGCATCTCTACACAGCCCCAAGGGTGTCCTGGTCAGGTTGACTTACTGGGAGATACAAGGATGAAAAGATGAACAAGGCCCCTGACCTCAGCAAAGTAAAAACTTATTTCCTTTTTCCATACAAGGAGGCCAAAAGCAGCTCCAAAATAGCTCTCTGTTGTATCCCTGGCCACTGCTTATGGAGAAAAGAATTACAGAACATAGGCTGTCAAGACCTACATGTGCAATTCTGCCTCGTTTTGCAGATGGGTCAAACTGGGGCCCCATAAGAGTGCTTTTCCCAAAGTCACACAACTAATTAATGCCAGAAGTCAGTCTCCAGAGTCTTCTAAAAGCCTCTAAAAACCTCTCCACTAAAAACCATGGTGTTGCCAGGTTTAATGTCATCACACCAGCAGCAGCCCCAGTCAGACTGAATTTAGTCCTTTGTTGACCTTCTAGATATGTGGTTGCCAGATGCCTCAAGACCCCTTTATAGAAGAGGTACCCTCTGAACCTCACCACCTGCCATCCAAAAAAAGCACTCCTGTCCCAAGAGCCTCACACAGCAGTGGCTGAGACGTGTTGTTTCCTCTCATTAACAAAAAGCCCATTCATAAAAAATAAAGAAAGAGGACTGGCTCAAATTTACACAGAAAGTCTAGCTGGGGAGAGCCCTGGGCTTCCTGTGAATGGCATCCCCTCCCAAGAAGTCCTTCTTTCAAAAAATGCTGCTCACTCGAGCCCTGCTCCATGCTTACAGCCACCCAATGGATAGCTGCCTCTTTATTCCAAAGCTATCCACACCTTACTTACCACATCTGCAAGAGGGGAAGGGGCTTGAAGCCATTCACGTTTTACAGATCGGAAACTGCGTCCAGGAACCTGCAATCCAAATTGTTCCTAGAACACAGAACTAGCAGGCATCTGAACCACAAGACAGCGCCATGCTGCTCAGCCTCAGCCTCCCCAGGAGACGGCCCTGCCATTCCACCGACAGCTTACAACCCCACAGAGGATGGGTCAGCCTTCCAACCCAGGCGCTAATTCATCTTTTGGCTACAGGCTAGAGACCACCCATCCCTGGGCCCCGCCAGGCCTGTAAAATGGAGATAATAATCCCAACCTCCCGCCGGATAAAGGGTTGTCACAATTCTCCTGAGAATAACCTTCTACAAATATAAAAGCAATAACGATGCTAATGACCAGTTTTTCAAACTCCCTGAATAAAACACATCAAGTTCTCCACACCCTACAATCTAAAACAGATTTTTCTTCCCTTTCTCCTCCTCCATGATTTTATAGTTCTTGAACACCTCTACCCCACAGACTGAGAAAGACCAGTCTCACCCTTGGTCCTCACCCAGATTATTTTTACATATCTGGAAACCTTCCTTTTCAATCCCATTTGTTTTTCTTTGGGAGGTCAAGGAATCAGCTCTCTACACACCCCTGGACTGTGACCACAGGAGACAGAATAAGAGTGACTAAAATGGAGAGGTTTGCAAAAAATAAAACACCCTCTCACCTTAGAGATCATCAGCACAAAGATCAAGGGTCAGGCTGGGGCCTGTTCCAAAGCGCACTTAGTAGGAGCCTGGTGCTGCTGCAACACCTCGGAATTCAAAGGCAGACCTCACCCTAAGAGTATAAACTCCCAAATAAAAGTCATTAAGAGAAACTTGTATAAGTATTTACCCAAAGTACCAAGTGGAGACAAAGAATCTATAAGAGTGTCATCAGGCCTCTGGGAAATTAACTATGGCAGAGGGCTTGGGGGCTGGGGCCCCAGATGTGATTAAGGAAGAGCACCTGGCTGGGGCTGGACTTCCTGCTTCTGAAAAACCAGGGCAGGGCTTGGGGGCGGGGGCGGGGAGGTAGCCGCTCAGAGTACCAGTCTTTCCTAGGGCTCAAGCACTATGTTCCTCACCTTCACTGTAGGGCTGAGGCGTGGTGCAAACGTAAAAGACCCAAATCTGCACAAAAACAGCCACTCCTCCGAAAACCATTTTTAAGGGTCCCACTTCCCACAGCGATCAGTGCTCTACACTGCTGAGTGTCCGGAGCACACAAATGACTTATCACTGAGGCTGCCCAGGAAAAAGTCAACAGACTCACATGCATCATGGTGACCAGGTGACAGGGGTTGAGCAGGTAGATGACGGTCTTGGTGGCGAACTTAAAGCCCACCTCCACCCCGAAGGTCAGGCACAGGGCTACTAAGAGCAGATTCTTGCTCAGACTCTCCTTGCCTTCCTCTGGCCGCTGGGTCACCTGCTCTGGCCGGCAGCCACGGCCACCCCTACCGTCCTCCTTCGTCTGCCTCAGGATGTGCCGCAGGGCCACCAGGATCTCCAACAGGGCCAGGGTCAGGACCACCACACTTTCCAGCAGCCGCTGCTGCCAAGAGAGGAAGGCAGCACAGTCGGGGCCCCCATTGCCTGCAAAGCTGGGGTCCACGCCCCCATAGAGCCAGTCCAGTAGACTTTCGTAGCTATACCGGGACATGATGCCAAGTGGTTCCCCTCGACCACCGTGCAGGAAGCAAGAGCGAGATGGAACAGAAGCCCAGAGGGTTGCCCGAGTCGTGGGACATGTACGGAGGGCACACCCCCGCTCCCGCACCCCCTCCAGACACGGGCAGCTAGAGCAGGGGAGAGGAAGCTACACGCGAGGCCCGGGGTAAAGTGCTGGCTCTAACTTGTCCCCACGGCTGTCTGGGGGGCCCCCCGCGCTTCTCCAGTAGCCACCAACGAGGCAGGGTTGAAACGAGCCGTTGGCCAATCTAAAAGGGAGGAAAAAAAAAAAAAGGTCTCAAAGAGGCAATTGCATCGGGAATTACGAAGCGGGGAGGGGTAACTAGCGAGGGAAAAAATGGGGAACGGGGCAGTGGCGAAGCAAGCAGGGGTCAGGGGAAGCCGGAGGCAGGGAGGGTCAGGGCGAGGATCGAGGGGACCCGGCAGTGCCGCGGGGAGAACGGGGGAGCCACCCGGGCGAGCGCGAGAGGACACGCGGAGGCCACGAGAGGAGCTGGCGGGGCCGGGCAGGCGGGGAGGGCGACGGGGAAGGCAGGGACGCCGGACTCCTCGTCTCACACACTCGCCACACGGGGATCTCTTACTCCTGCAACCGCGTGGCCGTCTCTGCCCCCAGCTAGCAACTTCGCCGCCGACGGGCCCCTCCAGCCACTTTAGAGACGTCCGGGTGCAGTCTCCCGCCCCCGGGTACACCCCCGAACCCCCAGCTCCACCCCCGGCCCCGGACGCCCGCCCTCCGGGCAGCACCACCCCCAGCCCGCGGCCCGCCCGGGACAGGCCCCCCTCGCGCAGGCGGCGGCTGCGGCGGGAGGAAGCGGGAGGGAGGGAGGGCCGGAGAGAGGGCGGGAGGCCGGGCCGGCAAGGGGCTGGGCTACAGCCGGCCCCCTCCCTCCGCCCCGGCGCCGCATCTCCCCGCGCCTCCTGCCCGGCCTCAGGGATGGGCTGCCGCGCCCCTCGGAGCTCCACTCACCCCCGGCTCTGCCCGCGGCCCCGACTCGGGCGACCGGCCGCTCAGCTCCTGCTCTCCCGGTTCCCCGGCGCTCGGCTCCCCCGGCGACCGCAGCCGCCGCCGCGCACGGCTCCTCCTCCCCGTCTTCCTCCCCCTGCAGCAGCCGCGCTCGCTTCCTCCTCCGTCCCCTCCCTTTTTCCTCCCTCCCCGCCTCCGGCCCAGCCTCTCGACCCCGCGCCCTGGGGCCCCCAGTGCCCCGCCTCGCCTCTTTCCCTCCGAGGCCTCCCAGTCCCCGCTCCGCGGGCCCCCTTCACACCTCCCAGCCCCCTCCCGTCGCCTCTCCCTCCCCTCCCTCCTCCGGGCTCAGTCTCCGCCCCCGGCCCTCCTCCCCGGCCTGCCCGGTATTCCGCACTCTTGGAGCCTGCACGCGTGCACATCCACCTTCCTTCACCACCGTGTGCAGAAATCGCCTCCTCAATGAAGCCGTGTGACTGACTCCACCTCCTGCGACTGCTTCTCCAGAGCACTTCTCTCGACGCCGGGCACGCAGTAGGCACTTAACCGGCCCTCGCTGCCTCCTTGGGGAATGAAGAAGCCCATCTAGTGATGAGCAGCTGCGCAAGCTTTGCTTTGGGATGTTTGCTGGGCCTGACCTTTCTCTTCGCGTCTCCTTTTCTGCCCCGAAACTGTAGGCTCGTGCGGGACCCGGATGGCGTCTTCTCTCACCCTTCTAGCCACAGTTCCAGTACCCGCTTCAGTACCTAGGACGGAGGCTTCTTTTCCCCGGCTCTTGCCCCTCGTGCTCTGCTCCTGTATTTTTCCCTCACAACCCCAGGCCGCAGCCCACCCCCACCACTCCCTCTCCCAGCCCTTCTCCCCATTCTCCTGCCACGCCTGCAGTCACAGGGTAGCAAGAGGAACAGTTTCCCATGACCTTTTCGCTCCTCCCTCCCTACAAGGGAGCATCCTCTTCCCGACCTGCCAGAGAGTCCTGCCACTGAAAGGCCAGCCCAGACCGTGTGGGTGTGGAGGGGCCCGAGAATTGCATACCGGCGACTGAGCAAACACGGTCTCCTCCTCCCAGCCTCTCTCTACCCATTGACTGTAGTTTGCTTTTCTTGGGATGAGGAAACAGGAAAAAGGCCTCAGCAGCTACCTCCTGTTCGTTTAATATTTATTGAAGACTCAAAATGAGTTGGGAGAATATTCAGAAAAAGTTAGGCACCTTGCCTAGGAACCACTTTCGCGTCCTGGTTGCAAGCCAGACTCAAAACATAAAATACAATCATAAGGTCATTGTCCTCCCATCTTTTCCAAGTCCGCTTTCCGGACAAATACAGCCGCGGAGCCAGGTAGCCCTGTTTAATTCCAAGCTTTATACAGCATCTGCCATGCGCCTGATGCCCTTCAAGTGCTAATTGTTAAACAACAAACAAGAATTGATTCAGAGGCTCTCTTCATTAATTGTAAGTGTTTTGTAAAATTCTCTGAAAGGTAACTAAGGAACATGAAGGATAAAGCTGTGGAGCTCCTGGCAATGACATAAAGCATCCAAGGTCCTCAAGTTCCAATCTTTAAGGAAATAAGAATGAGGTGGTAGCACTCAGTAAACAGCCTCGTTAATCCCTCCAATTTTCATGCTGAGCTTGAGTTGGGAATTTGACAAAGTATCCTGTGTTTGCAAAATGATCTTCTTTAATGACTGTAGCCAGACCAACTTCTTCACCTGGGCCACAAATTAATCTTTTCCATAGATAAGCTAAGTGTCTTTAGGACCTTGGTTCCAAGTCCCTTTACGCTATTTACGTGCTGTGTCACTTGAAGCAAGTTACTCAACCTCTCTGTGCCTCAATTCCCATCTGTTGATTGAAGGGTTATCGATGATCTAATTCCTAGGAGCATGCACATTTAAATGAGTTGGATTATGTAGATTATGGTACCCGGTGCATACAATGTGCCCAATAAATGCCACCCGTTATTGTTACCCAGTTCTGCATCTGTGCACCCGTGCATACCCACTCAAATTCAGTGCCTTCCCCCGCATCTGCACTATCTTACCCATCCTTCAAAGTCCCCGTGAATTTGCTCTCCCCACCAACCCAGCTCCCAGAGCTCTCTCCCTCCTCTGAACTTCTAAGCAGTTATTGCCTGCACTACTCATTTATTCTGAATCACACCCTGCCTTCCTTTGTTCTCTCATTGTTAGTCTTGTCTCCCAAGCTCACATCTTTCACAGCAGGAGATGGATCTTAATTTTTCCTGAATACCTCCCCCACCCAGCACCTAGCAGAGTGACAAACATAGTAGGCACTAGACAAGCACAGAGATTGTTTTCCCCGTAGGTAAGAGGATGGGTCAGATTTTAGCTTCAGACAAATGCCCTGATCATTTCCTTGCTGGGACACAGGCCAGAGGCATCTTGTCTCCAATCAGTAACAAGAGCAAAAGAACTTTGATTTTTACATAAAGCCTTGCAGTGCACAACAGAAGGAAACCTGGAATCCAGGTTCCCTTCAGTGAGACCTTGGGGAACATCATCTTCTTAGGGGTTGAGTTTGTTCTTCTCCCTTCTTTTCCCCGCCGCCACAAAGAATTGAAAAGCAGAGACACGACAGCAAAGCAGAGCCGAAGTTTTGTTTGAATACACTCCAACAGAGGGGAGGGCCAGAGTCAATGTAGACAAAGGCCCCGAACTTTCAGGAGAGGGTCTATTTAACATGACCTAGCCAAGAGGCACTTCTTTGATGGACAGGGTGAGGTCATTCTATCCACAGCTCTAATTATACACCCATTCCTCTCCACCCGCATCCTTTCCCAAAATGCACACAGAGAAGACCATGGGGGAGGGTGGGGGGAGCAAAACTGCAATTTTATTTTAATGAGATTATGATGAGGTGTGGTTTGGAAAGTTCTTAGTTTTGTTCCATTGCACCCACGCTGGGGTCAAGTTGGGACCAGTTTAGCCTAGGTCCTATAGGCTAGGAAGTTATCTCCTTGCAAAGCCTTTGTTATCCTCACATGGGAGCCCCTACCTGGGTAGAGTTTGGGCGGTTTTTCCTTGACCTTATCTTTCCCTTCTCCGGCTGCTCATGTCTTTCTACCTAACAATCTCTCCATGCTTCAGTGTACTCGGGTAAAATGAGGGGATTGGACTAGAATATGGTTTCTGAGATACCTGCCAGCTCCAATACCTATGATTCTAGAAAGTCAGCCTTTCTGCCTTTTCATCCAAGTCATGTTTGAATCTTAAAGCAGAAAGCTAATCTACCTGGCTTTGTGATTTTTTTTTAAAAAAGCTGCCTCTGCCTGTTGAGACAATACCCCAAGTTCTCTTCTCCAAGTTACCTTCTCCACCGTGAGCTCAGCTGACCTCCAAAGGGTCAGAAATTATTACCTCTGTTGCACCCCAGACAAACTGAGGCTCAGAAAGTTTCAAAATGGCCTAAGATCACACAAATTAGTGTCAGGGTGAGGAGGACTGGAACTCAAGAGTTCAACAACATGGGCCAAAGCAAGCTCATTCTCTTTGACTTGGCCAATCTGACCTTTTCTCCTCCTGCACTTTATTCTCTGAATCCACTCCGGTTCTCTATTCACATATAACCTGAAAGTCAAATGCATGCCTTATCACCCACAAGGAAAAAACAACGCACAGTCCCAATATATGAAGGATTATCAGTAGAAAACTGCATGTGTATAGAGAATGGTCTTAATTCAAGTATCTGCTTACTGCTTCTTTTTTTTTCCCCTCATGCATTTAACACCAGCATCTATTCCACAAATATTTACTGAGCCTCTATCATGTGCATAAGAATATGCTAGACCTGTGGACAATCTGCCTTCAAGGAGCTTAAAATCCTTCTAGGGAGACAGGATTCACAAACAAGGAACTTTGGATATTGTGGGTAAAATTGTAGTATTTCCAGAATATCTCGCCTGGCTTTAGTATATCTGCATATCAATAGGCGTTCAGAGGTGGAAAAAAGTATGGCTTTAGTGCATTTGCATCATTCCTCAGGGGTGGAGAAAAGTTCATCTCCATATCAGTGGATAATTACCTGGGCTAGGAGGGCTTATTTGTACCTGAAAGGGGAGGGGAGGGCTGATTTTGCTTCTGCTAGAGCAGAAAAGAGAGAAGGCTCTAGACTGCAGTTTGTAAGCAATAAATGGGTTTTAAACTTTATTTCTCTCGTTGACTGATTTTGGTTTTTAGAGGTATTTTGCCCCACGGTTTCCTCTCCCCAGACTCACAATATTGAAACATGAGGTAGGCATTAATACACGCTAAGGAGGTAAGAGCAAATCTTGCATGTATCAAATGAACTACACAGGTAAGGAGGAGGACAAGAAGAATTCTGAGGTAGTTCAATGCCATGCAAAACTCATCTATGGGGAGAAAGGTCAGCATGGCAGAAAAAGGGAGCAAAATTTGTCACCCCAAAATATGCCTCTTTGGCATAAGGAATATTTTGAGCTGATTATTCTTAAGAACAGCAGACACAGGAAAGCTCTGAAAATTGGGTATAGAAGTTACCCTTTTGTAAGAGATATTTATATGTATTTTTAAGGGAAATTTCCATTTGTAAGGGTATCTCCCCACTGTACCAAGAAGAGAAGGATGACTCTAAAATATCTCCAAAAACTCTTATCAGTGGAGAAGGCAATGACTTAAATCTGCATAACAACCATCCTTGTTTACAGTGCTTTTCCTGGTAACCTCCAGTTGACTGCCCATCCCCAACATCTTTTGTCTTTAGCTGGAGATGCTATTTAAGGTGGTGGCCTCGGCCATTTTGAGGAGTTACTGAATTTTCCTGGGTCTCTTCCATGTACGCAGGAGGTATACATGTTATTAAACTTAAGTTTGTTTTCCTCCAGTTAATGGGTTTTTTATCACAGGAGCGTCTCAGCTAAGAACCTAGAAGTGTAGAGGGAAATTGTTTTTCCTCCTCCCCAGCTGTTATCCTTGGCGGGTACTAATAGGGAAGGAGAAGGAGGAAGCCTAGAGTGTTGACAGTGCACTGGATCCTGATCTGGGTAGGGTTATGTGGGTTCACACCCATGTAAACATTCACAGAGCTGCACATTTTAGAGTTTTGCACTTTACCATGTATTAGTTACATCTCAATTTTTTTTTATAAGTTCAGTGAAGAGAGAAAACACCTAGACCTAGAGCTGGAATTGCCAGAACCACCTTCCTGGAAGAAGAGGTGGTGTTTTGATTAGAGATGTGAATGAATCTAGCCTAGTACTTGCCAGCTCTGGCTATACTTTACAATCAACTGGGGAGCTTTTTAAAAAAAATACTGATTCTTGCCCTGCCCCCCACTCCCAGCCCCCTTAGACCTGCTAAGACTGACTGGTTCCAACATGGAGGAAGCTGGGGTGGCAACTAACACAATCAAACCCTCTGGAAGGAAGTAGGGCCTTAGTATGGGTAATTTTTTAAACCAAGATTGAGAACTACTATGGTTCTGAAAAGGGCAGGGCAGAGACATGGGAAAATCATCATGATTAACTTTTCCTGCCTATGATGAAAAATGCCAAGATATAAACAGTATATAGTAAGAACAGGAGGGACTCTGACTTAAAGCTAAGATTCCATTGTAAAAACCAAGGCGTTAGGAGGTAAGATTCCTAACATATTTTATGGTAATCAACCAATAACTGATCCTACCTTAAGGTGGGGCAAGCAGTCCTAAATGATATGTCCTCACTGCTTAAGGGTAACCAGTATCTTGGAGAACAGGATCAAGAAATTTCTTGCATTAAGTTTATCTTAAAGAATATCTAGAGGACTGACTGTGGATGATTACATAATGTCTCTCACCAGACATACACATCATGAGACCACATGTCAAGCCTATGCACTCCACCCTTTGACCCATTCTTGAAAGCCTTAAAAGACAGAATCCTAAGCTTTTGAGAGTACCTCCTCTCTGAGATTAACAGCACTCCCCTTTCTTTGAGTGTGCACTTTTTGCCTTAAACAAAGCCTTCCCCACTGCTCAACTTCCTGCATTTTGTCTCTGTGCTCTTCCAGTGGTAAGCATCTTTCCTACTTTGCTGTTTCGTTCAATTTTCTACACTTAAGCACATGTCTTCACTCTCTTTGTCCTACTTAAGACAAGTAGGGAAGGGCTACTGGGAGCTCCGATTTGGGCTTGCAAGTTCCTGTCACCTGGGTGACCTGGACAAGACTGCAACTGTACAATCATGCTCTTTAGTGGCCTGCCTGAAAATCTCCTTTCTTTGCCTTTGAAAAGTTCTCAGAACAGTCTCACTCCATCCAGTGCTCTGTGGCTCCCCCAAATCCTGGGGTGGTAGGAGCTTTGTTCCCATGCTGTGCAGATTCAAGCAGACACTGGATGCCAGGTGACCCTGGCTTTAGAAGTTGGCAAGGGATTTACCCTAGGCCAAGCAGGAGTTCAATGAACTGCCCTTTCTTCCCTCTGTTCTTCCTTGCTCTCTGCTGCCTGCAAGGTAGCTGCCATTCCCTGCTACTCTTGCTTTAGTGAATTCCTTCCTTACCTACACTTGTCCAACCTGTTTGAGAATTCTTTCTGGTTCAGAGTCAAGAACCCTCCCCCATACAGTTGAGGTTTCACCTGGTTTTCAGGGAGAGGCCTCCCCAGAGGCAGCTGTCCAACAACATGGTGACTACAGAAAGAAAATGTAACTAAGGCTGATCATGCACTATTAATTGGCCTAATGCTCCTGCATACAGTATCTCTAAGCGTCACAACAAACAACCCTGAGAGGTAGGTACTATTGCTGTGATCCTCATTTTATAGATGAGAAAATGGAGGCTCACATCATACTGCCTGTAAGTGTCAAAGCTGGGATTTCATCTTAGATCTCCAAAGCCAGTCACCTGAGCCCATACACAGTATTGCTTGTCAACCAGTCATGTCGCTAGGAAAGCACAGACAGCAGCTCTTGACAGATGAACTGGCTTCTATGAAGATGTTACAGTAGGTAGATAGACAGACATGAGGTGGGGGTGGGGGGCCTTGCCAGTGTTTACACTCAGTTAGATGCTTGTTTATATTCTAAATATTCCTTGTAAACTGTTCTCTTAGGATGTGGGGAGAGAGGGTATAGATAACAGAACTGCTAAGACTGACTGGTTCCAACATGGAGGAGAAGTTGACCCTGACTTCACCTCAAAATACATTATATGCTCATTAGCATACTAAAAATCACACCCATTGATGCCATGACAGTTGTGAGGCAGACCATCTAAGGACAAAAAGAGGATGTCACCGTATTTCCAGGAAATCCCCTCCCTATTCTGAGAAAACCCCAGCTATCTTGATGAATGTTCCACCCTCCGCTTAAACTCCAGCTATAAGACCACCCAACCCAAAGCCTACAATGCTGCTCATTTCTGGAGCATGCCCACATGCCCTCCTTGTGTGTGTACTTGGTTTTACTAAACCAGTACGTACTTTTGCTTTATTAAATTACTCTTTGCCTGTACCTACTCAACCTGCTCATGAATTCTTTCTCAATCAGAGTCAAGAACCCGTCTCCAGGTTAAGTTCTCACCTAACACATGGGGAGATCTCCCTGGATTGGATTTCCTGACAACAGAGAGATCACTGCTTTTTAAATGTCCTTTCTTTTTTATTTAGGGTAACGTGTATACATTAAAATGCATTATTAGTCTTAAGTGTATAGCTTCGTGAATTTGACAAATGTATATACCGCTATAATCACAACCCAGATCTTTGTGCCGCCCAGTCAATTCCCATCACCAGAGACAACCATTCTAATTTCCATCATCAGAGATTAGTTTTGTCTATCCCTGAATGTCATATAAGTGGTCTCATACAGCTTGTACTCCAGTGTCTGGCTTATTTTTCTGAGGTTCATCTTATGTCAGGAAATGAATACTAAGAATATAGAAGAGGATAACCAATCAGACTCCAGACCTACCAGTCCTCAGTGCTTTAATTGCAGTGCTGGGAATTGCTGTAGCTGGGAAGCCCTTCTCCACCCTCCACTGGACCTTACAGTTTGGCCATGCTCCCATGGCTGATGCTAACAACAGAGCCCCATGTCATATTTCCACTGAATTGTTCAACACAGTTGGACTATATTCATACAGTAGACTCCAGCTTCCTGGAGTCAGAGAAAGGTGTGTACTGCCATGAACTTGGCCTCTAGACTCCAGGAGCCCTGGTAAGACTTCTGTTCCAGTTCTAGAAAAGTCCCAAAAAGCATGATTAATATTTGGCAGTGAGACAGGGACCATGGGTTTAGACAGAGTAGGGTGAAGGCCTCCGGGAAAAGCAGGGCAGAATATTTACAGTCAGAGCAATGTAACAATGGGCAAAGAAATCCCTATTTAAACTCTGTGTTAAGATTTATGCAAAGTCAAGGTTGCACTAATTCTCTAGGGAAAAGATACTGGACTAAGGGGAGGTGGAGCCGAGATGGCGGTGTAGGTAGAGCAGCAGAAATCTCCTCCCAAAACCATATATATTTTTGAAAATACAACAAAAACACCTCTTCCCAAAAGAGAGACTAGAAGACACAGGACAACAGCCAGACTACATCCACACCTGTGAGAACCCAGCGCCTTGCGAAAGGGGTAAGATACAAGCTGTGGCCCAGCAGGACCTGAGCGCCCCTCACCCCAGTTCCCAGCAGGAGGAGAGGAGTCAGGGTGGGGAGGGAGAGGGAGCCCAGGACTGCTAAACACCCAGCCCTAGCCATTCACACCAGAGCACAAACACAGTGCGTGGGGTGCTGGATACTAGGGACACAGGACAGTAAGACCTGTGAGTGTGTCCCTGCAGCTGGTGCTCCTGGGACAAAGAAAAGCAAGTGCTTTTTGAAAGTCTTAAAGGGACAGGGAACCCACAGCTGGACGGAAGCATCCCAGGACACAGCCCAGCAGCTGGGATTCCCAGGGAACTCCAGGTGCCCTAACGCCCTGGGCAGCAGCGCAGCTTGGAGGCCCCTCACAGAGATAAACAGCCTCCCAGCCATTTCCCCTCTGACACGGCTCCACCATATTGGAGTAGCAGCCTGAAGCAGGCCACGCCCATAGCAACCATGGAGCTTAACTCCACAGCAACCACAGACCTTAACTCCATAGTGGCTGGGCAAGAATCAGAAGCCCCGTCTGCGTGCAGCTGCCCAGCACAAGCCCCTAGAGGTCGCTGTTCTCCCAGGAGAGGAAGGCCACAAACCAACAAAAAGGGACATTCTCCCAGCTATCACATGCACCGGCTCTGCAAACTATCTCTACTGCCATGAAAAGGTGGAAGAATTTGATACAGACCAAAATCACAGAGTCAACCCTTGAGAAGGAAATAGACCTAACCAGTCTTCCTGAAAAAGAATTCAAAGTAAAGCTCATAACCATGCTGACGGAACAGCAGAGAAATATACAAGAGCGAAGAGATGATGTCCAGAGGGAGATTACAGAAATAAAACAATCTCTGGAAGGATTTATGAGCAGAATGGATAAGATGCAAGAGGCCACTGATGGAATAGAAACCAGAGAATAGGAACACATAGAAGCTGACGCAGAGAGAGATAAAAGGATCTCCAGGAATGAAACAACATTAAGACAACTGTGTGACCAATCCAGAAGGAACAATATCCACACTATAGGGGTACCAGAAGAAGAGGAAGGAGAAAAGGAATAGAAAGGGTCTTTGAATAAATATTTCCTGAAAACTTCCTCAAACTGGGGGAGGAAATAATCAATCAGACCATGGAAGTACACAGAACTCCCAACAAAAGGGACCCAAGGAGGACAACTCCAAGACACATAATAATTAAAATGGCAAAGATCAAGGGCAAGGACAGAATTTTAAAGGCAGCTAGAGAGAGGAAAAAGGTTACCTACAAAGGAAAACCAATCAGACTATCATCAGACTTGTCAACAGAAACCTTACAGGCCAGAAGAGAATGGCATGATATATTTAATGCTATGAAATAGATGGGCCATGAACCAAGAATACTGTATCCAGCATGATTATCATTTAAATATGCAGGAAGGATTAAACAATTCCCAGACAAGCAAAAGTTAAGAGAATTTGCCTCCCAGAAACCACCTCTACAGGGTATTTTAGAGGGACTGCTCTAGATGGAAGCACTCCTAAGACTAAACAGATGTCACCAGAGAAAATTAAATCACAGCAAAGAAAGCAGACCAACCAAATACTAACTAAAGGCAAAAAATAAAATCAACTACCAAAAAAAGCAGTTACAGGAAACACAAAAGAGCACAGAATAAAACAACAAACATATAAAGAATGGAGGAGGAGGAATAAGAAGGGAGAGAAATAAAGAATCACCAGACAGTGTTTACAACAGCTCAATAAGAGAGTTAAGTTAGACAGTAAGATAGTAAAGAAGCTAACCTTGAACCTTTGGTAAGCACGAATCTAAAGCCTGCAATGGCAATAAGTACATATCTTTCAATAGTCACCCTAAATGTAAATGGACTGAATGCACCAATCAAAAGACACAAAGTAATAGAAAGGATAAAAAACCAAGACCCATCCATATGCTGCTTACAAGAGACTTAGCTCAAACCCAAAGACATGCACAGACTAAAAGTCAAGGGATGGAAAAAGATATTTCATGCAAACAACAGTGAGAAGAAAGCAGGGGTTGCAGTACTAGTATCACACAAAATAGACTTCAAAACAAAGAGTGTAACAAGAGATAAAGAAGGACATTACATAATGACAAAGGGCTCAGTCCAAGAAGAGGATATAACCATTATAAATATATATGCACCCAACACAGGAGCACCAGCATGTGTGAAACAAATACTAACAGAACTAAAGGAAGAAATAGAATGCAATGCATTCATTTTAGGAGACTTCAACACACCACTCACTCCAAAGGACAGATCCACTAGACAGAAAATAAGTAAGGACACAGAGGACCTAATAGACATCTATAGAACTCTACATCCAAAAGCAGCAGAATACACATTCTTCTCAAGTGCACATAGAACATTCTCCAGAATAGACCACATACTAGCTCACAAAAAGAGCCTCAGTAAATTCCAAAATATTGAAATTCTACCAACCAACTTTTCAGACCACAAAGGTATAAAACTAGAAATAAATAGTATAAAGGAAAAAAAAGGCTCACAAACACATGGAGGCTTAACAAGATGCTCTAAATAAACAATGGATCAATGAACAAATTAAAATAGAGATCAAGGAATATATGGAAACAAATAACAACAACACAAAGCCCCAACTTCTGTGGGACGCAGCAAAAGCAGTCTTAAGAGGAAAGTATATAGCAATCCAGGCATACTTAAAGAAGGAAGAACAATCCCAAATGAATAGTCTAACATCACAATAATCAAAATTGGAAAAAGAAAAACAAATGAGGCCTAAAGTCAGCAGAAAGCAGGACATAATAAAGATCAGAGAAAAAATAAAGAAAATTGAGAAGAATAAAACAATAGAAAAAAATCAATGAAACCAAGAGCTAGTTCTTCAAGAAAATAAACAAAATAGATAAGCCTCTAGCTAAACTTATTAAGAGAAGAAGAGAATCAACACACATCAACAGAATCAGAAATGAGAAAGGAAAAATCATGAGAGACTCCACAGAAATACAAAGAATTATTAAAGACTACTATGAAAACCTATATGCTAACAAGCTGGAAAACCAAGAAGAAATGAACAACTTCCTAGAAAAATACAACCTTCCAAGACTGACCAAGGAAGAAACACAAAAGTTAAACAAACCAATTACAAGCAAAGAAATTGAAGTGGTGATAAATAAAACTACCCAAGAACAAAACCCCCGGGCCTGATGGATTTACCTTGGAATTTTATCAGACATACAAAGGAGACAAAATACCCATTCTCCTTAAAGTTTTCCAAAAAATAGAAGAGGAGGGAATACTCCCAAACTCATTCTATGAAGCGAACATCACTCTAATACCAAAACCAGGCAAAGTCCCCACCAAAAAAGAAAATTACAGACCAATATCCATGATGAATGTAGATGCAAAAATACTCAATAAAATATTAGCAAACCGAATTCAAAAATCTATCAAAAGGATCGTACACCATGACCAAGTGGGATTCATCCCAGGGATGCAGGACGGTACATCATTCAAAAATTCATCAACATCATCCACCACATCAACAAAAAGAAAGACAAAAACCACATGATCATCTCCATAGATGCTGAAAAAGCATTTGACAAAATTCAACATCCATTCATGATAAAAACTGTCAGCAAAATGGGTATAGAGGGTAAGTACCTCAACATACTAAAGGCTATATATGATAAACCCACACCCAACATTATACTGAACAGCGAGAACCTGAAAGCTTTTCCTCTGAGATCAGGAACAAGACAGGGATGCCCACTCTCCCCACTGTTATTTAACATAGTACTGGAGGTCCTATCCAGGGCAATCAGACAAAACAAAGAAATACAAGGAATCCAGATAGGTAAAGAAGAAGTTAAACTGTCACTATTTACAGATGATATGATATTGTACATAAAAAACCCCAAAGCCTCCACTCCAAAACTACTAGAACTGATATGGGAATACAGCAAAGTTGCAGGATACAAAATTAACACCCAGAAATCTGTGGCTTTCCTATGTACTAACAATGAACCAATAGAAAGAGAAATCAAGAAAACAATTCCATTCACAATTGCGTCAAAAAGGATAAAATACCTAGGAATAAACCTAACAAAAGAAGTGAAAGACTTATACCCTGAAAACTACAAGTCACTCTTAAGAGAAATTAAAGGGGACACTAACAAATGTAAACTCATCCCATGCTCGTGGCTAGGAAGAATTAATATCATCAAAATGGCCATCCTGCCCAAAGCAATATACAGATTTGATGCAATCCCTATCAAATTACCAGCAACATTCTTCAACGAACTGGAACAAATAATTCAAAAATTCATATGGAAACTCCAAAGACCCCGAATAGCCAAAGCAGTTCCTGAGAAAGAAGAACAAAGTAGGGGGGATCTCATTCCCCAGCTTCAAGCTCTACTACAAAGCCATAGTAATCAAGACAATTTGGTACTGGCACAAGAACAGAGCCACAGACCAGTGGAACAGATTAGAGACTCCAGACATTAACCCAAACATATATGGTCAATTAATATTTGATAAAGGAGCCATGGACATACAATGGCGAAATGACAGTCTCTTCAACAGATAGTGCTGAACAGCTACATGTAGGAGAATGAAACTGGACCATTGTCTAACCCCATACACAAAAGCAAATTCAAAATGGATCAAAGACCTAAATGTAAGTCATGAAACCATCAAACTCTTAGAAAAAAACCTTACGCAAAAATGTCTTAGACATAAACATGAGTGACCTCTTCTTGAACATATCTCCCTGGGCAAGGAAAAGAACAGCAAAAATGAACAAGGGGGACTATATTAAGCTGAAAAGCTTCTGTACAGCAAAAGACACCATCAATAGAACAAAAAGGTACCCTACAGTATGGGAGAATATATTCATAAATGACAGATCCGATAAAGGGTTGACATCCAAAATATATAAGGAGCTCAAGCACCTCAACAAACAAAAAACAAATAATCCAATTAAAAAATGGGCAGAGGAACTGAACAGACAGTTCTCCAAAAAAGAAGTGCAGATGGCCAACAGACACATGAAAAGATGCTCCACATCACTAATTATCAGAGAAATGCAAATTGAAACCACAATGAGGTATCACTTCACCAGTAAGGATGGCTGCCATCCAAAAGACAAACAACAACAAATGTTGGCGAGGTTGTGCAGAAAGGGGAACCCTCCTACACTGCTGGTGGGAATGTAAATTAGTTCAACCATTGTGGAAAGCAGTTTGGAGGTTCCTCAAAATGCTCAAAATAGACTTACCATTTGGCCCAGGAATACCACTCCTAGGAATTTACCCTAAGAACGCAGCACTCAAGTTTGAAAAAGACAGATGCACCCCTATGCTTATCGCAGCACTATTTACAATAGCCAAGAATTGGAAGCAACCTAAGTGTCCATCAGCAGATGGATGGATAAAGAAGATGTGGTACATATACACAATGGAATATTACTCAGCCATAAGAAGAAACAAATCCTACCATTTGCAACAACATGGATGGAGCTAGAGGGTATTATGCTCAGTGAAATAAGCCAAGCAAAGAAAGAGAAATACCAAATGATTTCACTCATCTGTGGGGTATAAGAACAAAGGAAAAACTGAAGGAACAAAACAGCAGCAGAATCACAGAACCCAAGATTGGACTAACAGGTAACAAAGGGAAAGGGACTGGGGAGAATAGGTAGGTAGGGAGGGATAAGGTGGGGGTAGAAGAAAGGGGGTATTATGAATAGCATGCATAATAGGGAGGGTGGGAAAAAGGGGAGGGCTGTACAACACAGAGAAGACAAGTAGTGATTCTACAACATTTTGCTATGCTGATGGACAGTGATTGTAAAGGGGTTTGTGGGGGGGACCTGGTATAGGTGCGTGCCTACTAAACATAATATTCTTCATGTCATTGTAGATTAATGATAACAAAAAAAAAGGAAAGAATACAGGGATTACTCCCTGATAAGATAAAACTAACTATAAATCAACGATTAAAGCATGCTTTAAACATCCTTAATTTTGATCATTTAAAGCGTGTCAGATGATCAGCTATGGAAGTACATTTTTCTGATAATATTCATTTCTCTTAAAAAAAAAAAAAGCAGTTCCTGTGTGGTGATCTCCAATAAGTTCTTCACAATGATATAAAGGGCATATCAAAGTGTGGGCAAAGGGTTTGTTTGTGTTTATACAGAGGATCAAAGCCTAATTTGGCTACCCAGAAAACGAATTAAGATACGATATGAAGAAGAATTTCCAACATCACCATCCTCTGGAAGAGTCATTCCAGAAGATGATCATCAAAAAACTTCAACAAAGATCCTGGCACTGCTGCAGTTGTAGCTGCAGTCATCCCTCCGGTTCCTGGACTTGCCATTGGAATGAAGAAGGAGATATCTAAGCTGGCCTGTGCATACAGTAAAACAACAAATTTGACTGGATCTATACTGTCGGAACTCAACCAAGAATTAGGAGAAGTGCAAGTTGCAGCACTCCAAAATCTTGCGACTACAGACTATCTACTGTTAAAAGAACATATGGGATGTGAACATGAACAGTTCCCAGGAATGTGTTGTTTTAATTTTTCTGATTTTTCTCAAGCTATTCAAATTCAGTTAGACAATATCCATCATATCATTGGTAAGTTTTCACAAATGCCTAGGGTGCCTAACTGGTTTTCTTGGTTTCACTGGTGATGGCTGGTAATTGTAGGTCTGCTTTGGTTATGTAGCTGTATTCCCATTATGTTAATGTGTGTACGCAATTTAATTAGTAGTTTAAAACCTATAGATGCTTAAGTTACTCTACAAGAAGATATGTCAAAGAAATAACCAATCTTCCCATGTTTTCTTCCATCTGCTACTTCTATAGCTTTTCTCCTTCCTTCGTAATTACAACCCTTAAGTAGAATTCGTGCCTCATAATGAAATTACCGAGTATCATAATTCTTCCAAGTGGTAAAGATACCTCAAGACAAATGCTGGGCATAGAAGCCACAGGGCATAAATCTGCAAAGAAGTAAAAAGCTAACCTTTTCAAACAATATGGCTTCTCTCTCACTTATCAACTTCACATTTCCCTGTATGGCCTCGGAAGATGACTGGTTAGCCAGAGACGGGTAAGATTCCTCAAGGGAGGAACAACCTAAGACAGGCACACTCGCAGGGGGGCCATCAGGTGAGAAATTGGGGATCAACAGAGGTGAGGCTTAGAACCCCACCCCCGCTGTTTTGAGAGAAATCCTCTGCATCCGTGGATGTTTTGTTGCCCTTGTCTAGCTTGGATTAATACTTAGTCTAGAGGCACACACCTGATCATCTACATTTCCCCTCTTACAGCACTAAACTATGTTTTCTACCTTTATCTTGCACCTACCTACCACTTCAGCATTTTAATAAAAATAATAATAATAATAACAATAATAATAAGGGAGAAATGTAGGATTCACATACATATCAAGTATAAAAATCAAACAAATATTCATATTTACCTGATTGTTTATAGTTCATAACACGTGATCTAAACCAAAAGTTTCTGTGATGACTGCCCTTGCACTGTTCACCATGTAAGAACTTGTTCACCATGTAAGAATTTGTTCACCATGTAAGAACTTGTTCATTATGCTTCAGAATATTGCACTGTTGAGAACTAGGCTTGGAGTTGATTAATGATTGTGCATTGAGTCCCCTATACAGAATTTTATTGTTGTTAACAATCATTTGATCAATAAATATGAGAGATGCCCTCTCAATAAAAAATAATAATAATAATAATATATTTTGTAAATTACATATATTTGAACTTGAATATATTTTCTGTAAGGAAATTTCTATTTTTAATATATTTAAGAGATAGTGCAGTTAGATATCCAGGATGGTTGTCATATGTTGTACCACTGATCTTTTAATACACAATTTCCTATTTGTTAACCACATTGGAATGAACAGTTCATGATTTTCATATAAAAAAATATATATATATATAAATTGTGGAAGTAGAGTGTATTGAAATAAAAAACACATAAATATCTCTAAAAAAAAAATCTCAGCAAAATGGGTATAGAGCACAAGTACCTCAACATAATAAAGGCAATATATGATAAACCCACAGCTAACATCATACTAAACAGCGAGAGGCTGGAAGCTTTTCCTCTGAGACTGGGAACAAGACAGGGATGCCCACTCTCACCACTGTTATTTAACATAATACTGGAGGTCCTAGCCATGGCAATTAGACAAAACAAAAGAAATACAAGGAATCCAGATTGGTAAAGAAGAAGTCAAACTGTCACTATTTGCAGATGACATGATATTGTACATAAAAAACCCCAAAGCCTCCACTCCAGAACTACTAGAACTGATATGGGAATACAGCAATGTTGCAGGATACAAAATTAACACACAGAAATCTGTGGCTTTCCTATACACTGACAATGAACTAATAGAAAGAGAAATCAGGAAAACAATTCCATTCACAATTGCATCAAAAAGAATAAAATACCTAGGAATAAACCTAACCAAAGAAGTGAAAGACCTATACCCTGAGAATTATAAGACACTCTTAAGAGAAATTAAAGAGGACACTAACAAATGGAAACTCATCACATGCTCTTGGCTAAGAAGAATTAATATTGTCAAAATGGCCATCCTGCCCAAAGCAATATACAGATTTGATGCAATCCCTATCAAATTACCAACATTCTTCAATGAACTGGAACAAAGAGTTCAAAAATTCATATGGAAACACCAAAGACCCCGAATAGCCAAAGCAATCCTGAGAAAGAAGAATAAAGTGGAGGGGATCTCACTCCCCAACTTCAAGCTCTACTACAAAGCCATAGTAATCAAGAAAATTTGATACTGGCACAAGAACAGAGCCACAGACCAGTGGAACAGATTAGAGAATCCAGACATTAACCCAAACATATATGGTCAATTAATATATGAAAAAGGAGCCATGGACATACAATGGCGAAATGACAGTCTCTTCAACAGATGGTGCTGGCAAAAGTGGACAGCTACATGTAAGAGAATGAAACTGGATCACTGTCTAACCCCATACACAAACGTAAATTTGAAATAGATCAAAGACCTGAATGTAATTCATGAAACCATAAAACTCTTAGAAAAAAACATAGGCAAAAATCTCTTGGACATAAACATGAGTAACCTCTTCATGAACATATCTCCCCGGGCAAGGGACACAATAGCAAAAATGAACAAGTGGGACTACATCAAGGTGAAAAGCTTCTGTTCAGCAAAGGACACCATAAATAGAACAAAAAGGTACCCTACAGTATGGGAGAATATATTCATAAATCACAGATCCGATAAAGGGTTGACATACAAAATATATAAAGAGCTTACACACCTTAACAAACAAAAAATGAACAATCCAATTAAAAAAATGGGCAGAGGCACTGAACATACAGTTCTCCAAAGAAGAAATTCAGATGGCCAACAGACACATGAAAAGATCCTCCAATCATCAATGCAGAACACATACTACCCCTACTCCTCAGTTTGTATCAGAGAAATGCAAATTAAAACCACAATGAAATATTACCTCACACCAGTAAGAATGGCTACCATCCAAAAGACAAACAACAACAAATGTTGGTGAGGTTGTGCAGAAAGGGGAACCCTCCTACACTGCTGGTGGGAATGTAAATTAGTTCAACCATTGTGGAAAGCAGTTTGGAGGTTCCTCAAAATGCTCAAAATAGACTTACCATTTGACCCAGGAATTCCACTCCTAGGAATTTACCCTAAGAATGCAGAAGCCCAGTTTTTAAAAGACAGATGCACCCCTATGTTTATCGCAGCACTATTTACAATAGCCAAGAAATGGAAGCAGCCTAAGTGTCCATCAGTAGATGAATGGATAAAGAAGATGTGGTACATATACACAATGGAATATTATTAAGCCATAAGAAGGAAACAAATCCTACAATTTGCAACGACATGGATGGAGCTAGAGGGCATTATGCACAGTGAAATAAGCCAAGCAGAGAAAGAGAAATACCAAATGATTTCACTCATCTGTGGAGTATAAGAACAAAGGAAAAACTGAAGGAACAAAACAGCAGCAGAATCACAGAACCCAAGAGTGGACTAACAGTTACCAAAGGGAAAGGGACTGGTGAGAATGGGAGGGTAGGGAGGGATAAGGGCGGAGAAGTGGAAATGGGGTATTATGATTAGCATGTATAATGTGAGAGGTGGGGGAAAGTGGAAGGCTGTGCAACACAGAGAAGACAAGTAGTGATTCTACAACATCTTACTACGCTGATGGACAGTGACTGTAATGGGGTTTGTTGGGGGGACTTTGTGAAGGGGAGAGCCTAGTAAACATAATGTTCTTCATGTAATTATAGATTAATGATAACAAAATAAAAAAAAACTGTATGCTAAAAAGTGCTAGCCATCAATAAAAAAAAAATAGATACCAGACTAAGAATATAGACATCTTCAGTGAGATCAGTTAAAAGTCAAAAGACCAGGAGCAACTTGGCCTGGAACGTTTGAGTGTTTCGCAAGGGTATCTCAGCATAACCTGTGACTTCACTGTAAACAGCCCTAGAAAACAGACAATAACCCAGACCACCTTGAGGGTAGGGCAGGTGGTACAAGTCCACACCCTTAGCCCTCAGTTCCCAAAAGTCCTCAACTGCCTATAAATCCCCTAGACAATGCACCACTCTGGGATCTCTTGTCTCCTCTGCCATGAGCCAGGAGCTCTTTCCTGTTACTTTATTTCTAAATAAAAGCCTCTGCCCTGGTTCTCCTACATTGAGTGTTTGCTCAATTCATTTTTCACTCCGCAAACAAGAACCCTGGCATCAACAGGAGCTGGGGAGGGCATTTCTGGTGCAACCCCACTTTTGGAAAGTTCAATGAAGTCCTTCTATTTCCCCTCTACTCCCCATCAGAGCTAAACCCAGAATGCCATGGTAAGCCCCACACAAACTGGACACAGATACTCTCCCTCTCCTTTCCTCATCCTTCCATCCCAAGCTAATGCCAGCCTCTGGTATTCAGTTACTTTCTTTATTTTTGTACACAGTTCCAAATTTCTAGATTTTCTAAGTGCTTTGGTATATACTAGCTCTTCTGCGCATAGCAGAAACTATTAAAAAGAAATATACAGGCGCAACATAGTGTCACTTCTGCTAGACCAAGTCACCAAATTGGGCTTAATGCCTAAACCTAACTACACTTTCAACCTCCCCCAGAATGTAGTCAGTCAGGAATTTCCTGGTCAGCATCATCAATAAAATAATCTGTCACATGAACCCTTTCCATCTTTGCTAAAAATATATGGGGTAACTTACATTATAAGAACACCTGCTCCTCGATCCTTCTGGAAGCAGTTTTCACTTGCTTTCTACTGTGTAGTGTTCAGGAGGAAGAAATTCCTCTACCTCTCAAGGTTCTTCTCCCTGGTCTAAGAATCAAATTGATATGAGGCAGAGTAACAGGAGAAAACACCCAAAGTTTAATTATCTATGCACGGAAAGCCACAGACATGGGTTCCAAAGACAGTCAAGGAAAATGAGGTACATATGTCATCCTGAACCAAGGAGAAGGTGGTAGCGGTCCAGGACTTCAAAGGGAAAGGGAAGGAATTCTCAGGAATATGAAAAAAGTCAGTGTTTGATAAATAAATGTGTGCTGGGCCACACAGAAACAACAGGGGTGGGGCACAGAGAGGACTTTTAACAGACTTAGCCACATCCCTCCCTG
Organism: Manis javanica; assembly: GCF_040802235.1. NCBI lineage: Eukaryota > Metazoa > Chordata > Mammalia > Pholidota > Manidae > Manis > Manis javanica. The sequence continues at coordinate 100,817,139 of NC_133174.1, read as the reverse complement.
TTTGCTGCATTTACATTATAATATAGTTACATTGTAACTATAATCTCTACATTATAATATACTTATCTAAAGCAATAGCTCTTTCCTGGAGCATGTCCTCTACTAAATTCTTTTTATGCAGCTGGGAGGTGGGAAAGTTTCTTTCTGAGTCTTGTGGGCCTTGATTGTTCTCAACTCTGAAATAATCTACATATCACAATAGTACATCTTGGGGGCAGTCTGGCTCTTGGCCCCTACAATAGCTTGTAAGAAACCTAACCAACTAGTTGAGAAAACAAACATGTTCAGAGACAAAAAACTTCATCCTTTGCTTTCCTCATAATTGACAGAAAGGTGTGAATCTCTACCTCTTCCTACTTCACAAGAATATGCTCAGCACAAATAAAATTATACACATGAGGCCTTTGCTGATATACAAATTCAAACAATGTTTATGGCCATTAAATATAAATAGTGAGAAAATCATGCTTTCACAAGGGATACCACTCAGAAGTACACATATCAGGTATACATTAAGAAAAGAAATAAAAATTTCAGAGACCGCACCAAAAAACAAAACAAAACAAAACAAGGTCTTTGGTTTAGGGTAAACTAACTTTGAAAAGAAACTGACATTTTTATTAAACCTTCTATTTATAATTAAGAAAACCAAGCCAAGTTGAAGAAAAAATTCAAGGCTAACAAATTATTCATCAAGCTTCTAAATTTAAACCCTCCCTTAATTCTATTAATTGACTATGAGTGGAAAAATGTTTTCGTGGCTTGTAGTCCTAAACTACCACTTACTCTGTCATCAGAAACTCAATTTGGCTCTATTTGACTATTTAAATCATGAAGCAGTTAGGTGGCTGTCTTTTTTCCAGGGGTTCCAAGAAAGGTCTATGGGTAAATGTCAGGCTCAGGCAGAGCCAAACACAGGCTGCAGCATACTGGGCAAAGCAGAGAACTCTTTGGGACTTGGCCTGCTCGCTCTGCTCTTCACATAACTTGGGGAAGCCTGACTGGGTGGCACCATCTTATAGTTGAAAACACAGGAGGAGACTAGCAGCCAGGACACCTGGGTTAGATTTGACTAGCTTGGAATAGTTGTTTCCCCTCTTTGGGCCTCAGCTTTCTTTTTTGGAACACAAAATGATTTCAGTCACTCTCAATTCCCTTCTAGCTCTAATATTGTTTGGAAACAATTGGGAATATTGGTGTGAAAGAACTGTCCTTACAAAAGACACCACAAAAAAAAAAAAAAAGAAAATTACAGCCCAGTATCATGATGAACATAGATGCAAAAATACTCAACAAAATATTAGCAAACCAAATTCAAAAATACATCAAAAAGATCATCCATCATGTTCAAGTGGGATTTATTTCAGGGATGCAAGGATGGTACAGTATTTGAAAATCAATCAGTGTCATACAACACATTAAAAAAAGGACAAAAATCACATGATCATCTCAATAGATGTTGAAAAAGCATTTGACAAAATTCAACATCCATTCATGATAAAAACTCAATAAAATGGGTATAGTAGGTAAGTAATCAACATAATAAAGGCCATATATGACAAACCCACAGTCAACATCACACTTAACAGCAAAGAACTGAAAGGTTTTCCTCTAAAATTGGTAACAAGATAAAGATGCCCACTCTCACCACTTTTATTCAACATAGTACTGGAGGTCCTAGCCATGGCAATCAGACAACACAAAGAAATAAAAGGCATCCAAATTGGTAAGGAAGAAGTTAAGCTGTCACTGTTTTCAGATGACATGTTATACATAGAAAACCCTAAAGACTCCACCAAAAAACTATTAAACTAATAAATGAATTCAACAAAGTTGCAGGATACAAAATTAATACACAGAAATCTGTTGCATCCCTTTATAATAACAACAAATTAGCAGAAAGAGAAGTCAGGAAAACAGCTCCATTTACAATTGCATTAAAAAGAATAAAATACTTAGGAATAGACGTAACCAAGGACGTGAAAGACCTATACTCTGAAAACTATAAGACACTCATGAGAAAAATTAAAGAAGACACCAATAAATGGAAATACAAACCATGCTCATGGATAGGAAAAATTAATATTGCCAAAATGGCCATCCTACCTAAAGCAACATACAGATTTAATGCAATCCCTATCAAAATACCAACAGCATTCTTCAACAAACTAGAAATAATAGTTCTAAAATTCATATGGAACCACAAAAGACACTGAACAGCCAAAGCAGTCCTGAGAGAAGAACAAAGCTGGGGGGATTACGCTCCCTAACTTCAAGCTCTACTACAAAGCCACAGTAATCAAAACAATTTGGTACTGGCACAAGAACAGATTCATTGATCAATGGAACAGAATAGGGAGCCTAGATATAAATCCACACATACATGGTCAATTAATATATGATAAAGGAGCCACGAATATACAATGGGGAAAAGACCGCTCCTTCAACAACTGGTATTGGGAAAACTGGACAGCTACATTTAAGAGAATGAAACTGGATCATTGTCTAACTCTGTACACAAAAGTAAATTTGAAATGGATTAAATATCTGAATGTAAGTCATGAAACCATACTACTCTTAGAAGAAAACATACACAAAAATCTCTTGAATATAAACATAAGCAACTTTTTCCTGAATACATCTCCTCAGACAAGGGAAACAATAAAAAATGAGCAACTGGGACTACATCAAACTAAAAAGTTTCTGTAAAGTAAAGGACACCATCAGCAGAACAAAAGCCATCCTATGGTATGGGAGAATATATTTGTAAACAATTTATCTGGCAGGGGTTAACATCCAAAATATGTAAAGAACTCACATGCCTCCACACCCAGAAAACCGATAACCCAGTTAAAAAATGGACAGAGGATCTGAACAGACACTTCACCAAAGAAGAAATATGGATGGCCAACAGGCACATGAAAAGATACTCCACATTGCTAATCATCAGGGAAATGCAAATTAAAATCACAATGAGATATCAATTAACACCAGTTAGGATGGCCAATATCCAAAAGACAATGAAACAGCAAATGTTGGCGAGGATGCAGAGAAAGGGAAATCCTCCTACACTGTTGGTGGAAATGTAAATTGGTTCAACTGCTGTGGAAAGCAGTATGGAGGTTCCTCAGAAAACTGAAAATAGAAATACCATTTGACCCAGTAATTCCATTCCGAGGAGTTCACCTGAAGAAAACAAGATCCCTCATTTGAAAAGATGTCTGTGCCCCTATGTTCATTGCTGCACTATTCACAATAGCCAAGATATGGAAGCGACCTAACTGTCCATCAATAGATGAATGGATAAAGAACAAGTGGTAATATACATAATGGAATATTACTCAGCCATAAAAAGAAAATAAATCCAACCATTTACAACAACATGGATGGATCTAGAAGGTATTATGCTCAGTGAAATAAGCCAGACAAAGAAAGACATGTACCAAATGATTTCACTCATTTGTGGATTACAAAAACAAAGCAAAACTGAAGGAACAAAATAGCAGTAGACTCACAGGCACTGAGAAGGGACTAGTGATTACCAAAGGGGAGGGGTTGGGGAGAGAGATGTGGATTAAAGGACACTATTAACTCGCAATCAAAGTACAGTTAGGCCATGGAGAAGACAATTAAGGTTAAGGTTTTATTTGAATCTACTCCAAAGGAGGAGAGAGCCAGAGTCAACACAGACAAAGGCAGGTTTACTTGAATAAAGCAGAGAGGAAGGGAAAACAGAGGGAGGAAAGGGAAGCTCATTGAACTCCTACTTGGCATAGGGCATAATCCCCTGCCAACTCCTAAAGCTGGGGTCATGTGGCATCCAGTGTCACTTGAATCTGCATGGCATGGGAACTAAGTCCCTAGCACCCCAGAAGTTGGGGGAGCCACAGAGCACTGCATGGAGTGAGATTATGTTCTGAGAAATTCCCAAAGGCAAAGAAAGGCGATTTCTAGGCAGGCTACTAAGGAGCATGGTTGTATAGCTGCAGTCTTGTCAAGCTCAAATCAGAGCTCTCAGCAGTCTGTCCCTATGTACCTGAAGTAGGACAGAGAGAGTGATACACTCAAAGAAAGGTGGGTGCAGGCAACCTCAGAGAGGAAGTGGACTTAAGGGTATGGGGTCTGGGTTTTATAGGGCTTTTGGGATAAGGATCAGCATAAGGCATGATGTATACAGGTGATTTATAATTCCTTTGAAATTTTGTCTTAAGAATAGGGTTATTTAGGTGACTGTGTTGGCCTGGATCTCAGCATTCTTTGTCCACACAGGTTTATTTACACTTCTGAGGTCTGTCTCCTCCCTTGGTTACAAAGTTACTTGATTAGGGGCTGGAGGAATAGGAAAAAACAGCATACAGGTTAAATTAAAGAATAAACTGGGGCTTTTTGCAGAATTTGTAGATTTTACAATGGCATGATCTAATTGATACAATGAAAACATGGGCTGTGCTCAGTTACTTTTCTTTATCTGGGAAATATGGGGACATTCTAAGTTACTCCTGGCCTTTGGAACTTCAACTGATTAACTCATTAACTCTGAATCTTTTCTGGCTCTCCGGTTTTATCTGGTTTACTCTTTGAGTCCCATTTAGCGGGCTTTACTGGCTTTATTCTCCTTCCACCCACTTATATCTATTTTTCTGCCTAACACTTATAGGAAATGCAGTATCCATCTTTCCCTGTTGGGGCCTTTAATGGATAATTCTTTCCTGCTGAGGATTTTTCTGTTGGGGGTCTATATTTGACAATTCTTCCTGTAATGATGTAGAGTGGTATTGTTCCCCCTCCCACCCTCCAGACTCCACTTTAGTGAAGTTGCCCTTTATTAATTTCCACATTCACATCCTATGTTACTGTTGTTTCTTCATGAACATGCATTGAGAGCTCTATGTGCCAGGTAACAAGTACAAATAGGTTATTTTATAGCTAAAATTTCACAGACAACATATATTTTGAGCATTAGAATGCATAAAGGCACATCCCTTGATTTTGCAGAACTTGAATATTGCAAGAAAATTTTTAAGTTCCTGATGCTGAAGTTCACCTAAAAGTAATGACTTTTATTTCATATATCAATATTTGAATAATAAAGTAAATAAACAAACTGGACCTGAAATCAGAGCAAGGTAGGTTCAACTCCTTGCCAACAATGAGCTTTTGCAACCCCAGGTAAGTGTCTTAACTTCTCAGAGCCTTTTCCTTCATATGTGGTATGTTCTTTGCGGTATCCATCTTGTAAGAAGGTTGTGAGGATCAGTGAGGTACTAAATATGGAAACTAGCTAGGATGCTGTCTGGCAAGTCAGTCACTCAATAACTGTTTGCTTTAGGGATCTCTCCCCTTTTCACTTCCAAATATTCATGTTTTTATCCAAAGGCAGAAGTCAAGTCTACCCCAAGTGGGTCAAGTGGGCCAATTTTCTGTTGAACACCATTTCATTTCAATAGCTTCAGGTGGAACTGACATCCTATCCCACAATATAGCAGGAGTATTATTCGAAACCACACACTTTCCTGCAGGGGAAGAAGAAGAAAGTAAAGAAAGAAAGAAAACCAAGCATTTGGTACATGTGTGATTGATTTTGAGATGAGGGTAAACTGGCAGTCTGTAGTTGCTCTTTTCCTGAAGTGCAACAGTGCCAGAAATCAATATGCTTAAAGCAGTTTTGGAAAGCTAGCTCAGGAACCCCTGGAGGATTGGGAGAGCTGTTGCTGCAGCCATTCTAGCTCCAGCACTTCCCCTACCCTAACCTGGTACTCTGTAAGATAAACAGTCAGGGCACAATCTCCTCCCTGTTATGGGGATGGTAAAGCTCTTGGGTCCCTCTTGGGGATTCCAAGAGCTTTGTTTGATTCATTGTTTCAGCAGCAGAGTCAGATCAAGGAAAGGAGATAGATTTCACATAACTTGATATTGCTAGGAGATATTGATAATAACAACCCCTCTTGGAGTGCGTTGAAGAGTGTCCAGAGCCAGGTGAATTTTCATCCTTTCTGAGAATTCCTAAGGGGAAGCATGGCAGTAGCAATCAGACTTCAAATTTATTTCTTTCCAAACTTAGACCCATACAGCTCATGATACACTATGAGTTCACAGTTGAATTATAGATTCAATTCCTTTCCATATTTGACATTTCCTTTCCTCTGGCTGAGAACAGTTTGCAGGAACTATGTGTAGAGAAAGGTATACTTTGCCATTAAGGTAGGTGAATAACAAGATGTGGTGACCGCATGCAATTCACATGGAAACTTTCTGTTTTCTCTTTTGGCGTGGGCCATCTGACATGGCATTTCCTGTTTCTCCAGAAGTTGTGCAGCATAATGTTGATCAACTTAATCATGCAACTGAAGAGTGAAGATATCCACTAAAGTAAGTTCCAATTGAACTTTAGAAAACAAATATAGCACAGTGCCTACAGTTAACAATACTGTATTGTATACTTATAATCTTGTTAAAAGGTTAGATTTTATGTTAAGTGTTCTTATCACAAAAAAATAAAGAGGGCAGGAGGAAACTTTTGGAGGTGATGGATATGTCTATGGCATTGACTGTGGTGGCAGTTTCACAAGTATATACTTAGCTCCAAACTCATCCAGCTGTATACATTTCATTGGTACGGCTTTTTCTCTGGCAATCATACTTCAATAAAGTGGTTTTAAAAAAGCAAACAAAACTGGGTAAAGGGTAAACAGGATCTCTCTGTATCATTTCTTACAACTGCATGTGAATCTACAGTTATCTCAAAGAGTTTAATTTTTAAAAAGCAAATAGAGGAGGATCTTTATATACAGAATTGAGTCTGGAGTTTATGAGTGGGTACTTGGGTCCAAAAAGTGTTATTTCTCTCAAAGGTCAAAGGAACCCAAATTCCGAGTGCAGAAACCATGCCCCTATTAATATTCAATTGTTTTAAGGTAAGAAGGAAAGAAAAGACAAAATTTACAAAGAGAAAAATGTGATATTTCTCATGGTGGTGTTTATTCTTTTTTGAAATCAACATGAATTCCCCCCCACCTCAGTTGGGTCCACTTGCAGTAACTAAAGCTCATTTTAACCTAGTCACATCATCTGATTGGGATGGTATGGATAAAATGAGAGTTCCTGTGGCCAGGATTCTCACCTGGCCCTGGCTGACTAGCTCACTGCAGACCTGTGGGCAATACACTGCTGTTGACTCTATATAAAGAGCTCCACCCAGTGCTCTGCACGTGACATGGTGGCAGGGCTGCAAGGCTTCAGGAGAGCAGAGCAGAGACTCGAGTGGTGGCAGCGCTGAGGACAGAGGCCCAGAGGATGGCTGTGTGAGACGACTATGCAGAGAGGCCCAGAGGATGGCTGTGTGGACAGAGGTGCCCCAAGGCAGAGACAGGCTCACTGCATACAGATTTGCTCTGAGTGAATGGGACTTAGTGATTGACCTGCCACCGTGGAAATAAAGTTGGGTATAACCCTTTCACCCCAAGAATGTTCTACTGTCATTTTCTTTGGTCACACTGAATCCATAGTGAACTTGCTGGGGGCTGAAACCCACTGGCAAGACAATTGGTGTAGTTGGCAGGGTTCACTGTAGACCAAGGAAAAAGACAGTCTGCCCTTATGTGAGAGGTGTTTCAGCAGGCTGCCCCTGTGAATGGGGAGACAGTCGATTGTCCCCCAATGGGTATGTGGTCTGAGGTGGCTTACCTCGTAGAGGGCTGGGCCCCACCACCGGACTGGAGGCAAGTGGACATGATACCTGAGGCAGTGGGGGTGGCCCTTGGTATAGTAAGTAGGTCTTTGGAGAGACAGAGTGCCCATGAGGCAGTGGGGACTGTAGGTTGGCTGCTTCTCACAGTATTAAAAAAATCTACAGAAGAGAAGGACATGCTCCTGAAAAGGACCCAAGAAACGGTGGCATGAGAACACAAGCTGCAAACTTCTGTGGATTCTCTGAAGAAGGAAATGGCATTGATGCAAGGAGACAGCATGAGAACACTGGCAACAAGGTGCCATTGAAGAGGTAAAAAATCATTTACAGAACGAGACAGCACCACTGCCAGGTGTTCTGAAGGAGGAAAAGGCCTTCAAGGAAAAGGACAAACTCCTGAGGGAAGCACAGGGGGAGATGGCATGAGAGCATCAGCTGCAAAGCATTGAGCTGAAGGTAAGAGAGCAGCTGAAGACTGAGTAGCATTGTTGCAAGGCACTGTAGCAGAGGAGGCACTTGGGGGAGTGGAGAGAAAGGTGCCATCAGCCCAAGAAATGGAGGAGCTGGGGAAGGATGAAGGGGTGGTGCTGGAGTCACTGGCCCCTCCTGTATTGAAAGCACACCTAGTGGTTGTAAAGAAAATAAAGACCCAGCAGCTGAAAGTTCCCCAAGGAGAGGAGCAGCCCCCTCCCCAGGTCGTGGAGCACTCTGTGGTCCACCCCTATACTCAGGCTGAGCTGGTGGATTTGGGCTCCTGGTTTAGGCAGAAGCCCTCAGAGTCAGTATCAGCTTGGCTCCTGTGTCTGTGGGACTTAGGGGTGAATGGAATTGTTCTGTCAGGATCAGAGATGGGAAAGCTGGCTTCCCTGACTGTGCAGCCCTCCTTGATGCAGCGATTACAAAACGCACATCAGACCCCAGGGAGTCACTCCCTCCTCAATTGGCTTATGGCTGCACTTCGTGCTGTGTGGCCCAGTCCATGATCTACCATCCTTTCCTGTTAGATGGCAGACGTATGCTGAGCTCCACAGGTGTTACGAGGGCTAGGCATAAGAAATGCCATCTATAGTCCAGAGAATTATGGCCCAGTTGAAGAGACTTTCACTACTTGGATGAGAAATATTGTGCTTCAAACAGCTCCCACATCCCTCTTTGAGTCTCTAGTGGCCATTCTTTCCCCTCACTTAGGGCATCCCATAAGTGAGGTGACACGAATAGTAGCAAACTTAGGAGAGACTGCATCAATGAGAACATAGAAAGAAATAAGGTGTTCTACTCACAAGAAGAATTTAAGGGACCCCATGAAGGTTTCGAGGACCCAGATGTGGGTTGATTTAATATGGGCAAGAGCAGATGGAAGGAAATTAGATGGGAAACCAAATAGGATCTTACTGGAGCTATGGCAACAACTGAAACCAGAGCAGCAGTTCAAGCCATTAAGACCAAAGAGGCAGAGGTCAGAGACAGAGCAACAAGATCGGCCTGTGTATCTGCAAGATTTTTTGCTGGAGAGGCTGGAGAACAATGTTCGAGCTTCCTTGCACAGGGACCATTGTACAGGACTGAGGGCACATAGATTGAGAGGAGAGAATCCTGGAGGGGTAGAGTGTGGATAAAATGAGAGTCCCTGTGGCCAGAATTCTCACCTGGCTGTGGTTGACTAGCTCACTGCACACTCGTGGGCAATACACTGCTGTTGACTCTATATAAAGAGCTTCGCCCAGTGCTCTGCACGTGGGATGGTGGCACAGCTGCAAGGCTGCAGTAGAGCAGAGCAGAGGCTCGAGTGGTGGCAGTGCTGAGGACAGAGGCCCAGAGGATGGCTATGCGGGACAACTGTGCAGAGAGGCCCAGAGGATGGCTGTGAGGACAGAGGTGCCCCAAGGCAGAGACTGGCTCGCTGCATGCAGACTCGCTCTGAGTGAATGGGACTTTAGTGATTGACCTGCCACCATGGAAATAAAGTTGAGTATAACCCTTTCACCCCAAGAATGTTCTACTGTCATTTTCTTTGGTCATACTGAATCCATAGTGAACTTGCTGGTTGCTGAAACACATTAGCAAGAGAGATGGTCATGTCAAGTATAAAGTGAAGGGATCTCTCTAAAATGGTGATCCCAGCAGAAGGGATTCATTAGCCTTCTAGGGCTATTTGCATCCTCTAGGCCTCTCCCGGCTCTGTTGGCCTCTCTATTTTTTTCCCTTTCCCATCGTATCAGCCAAAGATTGAATTTCATCTTGTTTTGTATAGGAGACAGATGAGGCTTGCGTGGAAAGAAAACATCCCTGGAGAGATTAGACTTTGACTAATTCTCATTTCCAGCATCTAAAGGCAGAAGATTAGATTAGGAAATAAATAACATAATTCTGTGTTCCAATTGTGCTGCACAGGCTCTCTAGTAGATGGCATTTTTAATGGATGCCAGCCAAGGTGGCTCTCAGCAGCAGATGGTGAGTACTGTATTGGTCAATGACCCTGTCTTAGAAGAGAACAAGAGGAATAACTTAGATTTAGAGCAGAAAAACAACTCCTAGTATTTCTTGCTCTAATGCAGACATTCAAAGTCACAAGTTTCACACTGAAGGGTGTGTGTGTGCAAGCTGGGAAGGGGGAGGGCAGAAATGCTATTTTGTGATCATCAGCACCTATAGCTAAAGGGGCCAACTAACTAGCATTGAGCAGGACTGGCCTGGGTGTTCACTTCCTCTTCCTGATAACACTCTGCACATGTCTTTCACTGTTTCTTCCTTCCTACTTTTTTTTTTTCTCAAAACTTTTTTTTGTCTTCCTTCCCGCTTTTATCTTCTTTCTCTTCCTTACCCTCCTTCCATTTTTCCTTTTCCCTTGGCCCATAAAATTGTATTTGCTTTCAAACACAGCCAAAAAATGTTTGAATAGTGCCACCTGACTGGGAAACCTGGCAGGTATTTCGGTCAGTCTCTTCTCATTGGCCCCTCCTGCTCTGGATTGGCTCCCATGCCTGGGATGAGACATCTCAGCCACCCAGAATGGCCCACAGAGTAACATATCTGTATCTGGCTGCCTTGACCTAGTGGAGGGATGGTGGAGAAAGTGACTTGCCCAGGCTAAGGGGATTTCCTTAGCTGTTCTCCAACTGTGGAGAAAATGGAAGTTCCTATGGCCAGGATCCTCACCTGACCCTAAACTACTTGATGATGTAATTGGCCTACTGCTAGGCTATTGCTTCTATACCCTAGGCAATCCACTATTATTGACTGAGTCACTACAGAAAGAGCTCTGCCCTGAAGGAGGATTACAGACCTGCAGACAGGCGGATGCAGACATAATTCTAGTGCTCCACCTATTGCCCGGAGAACAAAGCTGGGTAATAAACCCTTTTACCCCAAGAACATTCCATTGTCATTTCTCAGTCTCACAGAACCCATAGTGAACTTGCCTGGTACTGAAACCCTCAGAGAAGGACAGTTGCAACAGGGTACCTCTGGCATTTCTCTGCTTTCCACCCTCCTTCTCACTCCCATCTGCCAAGATTCTTGCCTGTTCCTCTGGGCAGGTGAAAAAAACACCTGCAAATGTGACTATTGCTTCTTGGATTTGCTATGGCAGCCAGCGAGAACAATGTAAGTCTGTAAAGGATGAGAGAGGAAAACTGGAAGAGGGAAGCTAGTATTATCTGCCTATTAGACCAGTAATTACAGATAAGATCAAGTAGTTACTGACCTCTCTGATGGAGTCTACTGCTTTTTCCTATAGTGACAAATGAAATCAAATGTGGGAAGGGAGGCCCTTCAGGGAATCAGAAGATAAGCTGAAATCCTGTTTCATAGATTTAATTCTCTCTCAAAAAACAAAGGCAAATAGAAATGGTGTCCTGGGTCCCAAGTGAGTCAATTGCCCGAGTAAGTAATGAAAAGAGGACAGCCGAGTGTTTGGAGATGCCCAGTGAGCTTTACCTGGGTTGTGCTGTAGCGTGGTGACTGGGAGCGAGAGGTTTTGAAGTAAGCTGGTTCAAATCCTGGCTCCTTCACTTACTAGTTCCACTTGTGCCCCAGTCTCATCCCCTCTCACCTGCTTAAGAACGTGGCTCCAGGAATTCTCAACTCTACTCTTGTATCAATTTCTTCCTCTCTATATGCTGTAGGATCTACCATTTCAAAAATAAAGTTCTTCAACTACCCCACATCTCTCTACAGCTTCTGTGCCATTTTTCTTCTCCCTGTTACAGCAGAATTCTTTGAAAGAGCTCTCTATATTCACTGTTTCCAATTCCTCTTTGCTTCTCTCTCGAATCATCTCCAACAGGCTTTTGTCTCTCTCACTCCATCAAAATAGCTCCTCTCAAGGTCACAAATGAACCTTCATGTTGCCAAATCCAATGGTCCATTCTCAGTCCTCATCTTGCCTGACATTTCATCAGCATTCTAAACAGCTGAACACTTTCCTTGAAACATTTTCTCCCCACGGCTTCCAGGACACCATTCTGTCACGCTGCTGCTCTACTGCTCTACATTCACTGCTCTACTCACCAGCACTTAGAAGAGTGCCTGGCATATAATATTCAATTAATATTTGATAAATGAAGGAGCAAACAGATGAATGAATCTCTCTAACAAGACTTCTCCAATGTCACAGAGAACAAGCCCTCAGTAATGTTCAGGCAAAGAAGCTGAAAACACCAGCTCACCGCCAAACAAAACAGATATACATCTCAGTGAAGAGTAGCTTTTGTAGCAGACAAAAAAAAAATCACCTGTTTTTTATGCCTAATCCCCATGCGTGGAAGTAGGGATATGAATGTTTTACAGATGAAGAAATGATAAGGCTCTGAGAATTTAAGCAACTTGTCCAAGGCTACCTCATTGGTAAAATTCAGCCGTTCATCCTTTCCTTTGCTCAATCCTTCAATAAATATTTATTGAGCACTTACTATCTGCCAAGCACAGTTTTAGGATTGGAAATACAGCAGGCTTTTCATGGAGCTTAAACTCCAGTGGAATAACTGGCCCTCTGAGCAAAAGACACTTAAATGCTGTCTCACTGATTTGATCCATTAGTAATGGATCAGCTGGTACCCCTAGAACAGATCTTTATAAAATGCAGATTTCAATCCAGTAAATTTAGGGCAGGGCCTGATTTGCTGCATTTCTAAAAACCTACCAGGTGCTGTTGGTACTGCTGGTCTAGGGACCACACTCTGAACAAGGTCCTAGTGTAAAACACACTGTCAAGGAAATAGGAACGTCGATTTGGCCCCTGTCCTTTCATACAGCACAGCCTACACAGAATGGTTAATTACAGCACGTAGAACAAATTGCATGGTACCATGACTTGGGATTTCCTGGCAGATGTGTTGAACAGGGCACTGGGAACTCTAGAAGCAGCTGGTATTCAGAGATGCAGCCGGGCAGGCAGCATCAGAGGTTGCAAGGCCACAGCCACTGGAGAATTCCAATTCCTGAGGACAGAGAGGAAAAAGACTGGAAAGAAGCGAGCCAGACGCCCAGTTACAGAGGATTACAAGGCCCAAACAGAAGCTCAGAACAAAATGCCAGAATCAGAACAGAGATAAGTAGATGGGGAGCTTTGACTCGGGATGAAGTTCAAAGTCATCACCAGTGTCAGTGCAGGACCTGTGTCTTGCCCATGGGTTTCAGCCCCAGGCAAGTTTGCTGTGGAATCAATGTGACCAAAGAAATAACCGTAGAATGTTCTTGGGGTGAAAGGGTTTATACCCAAGTTTATTCCCATGGTGGCAGGTTAATCACTAAAATCTCATCCACTCTGTGCAAGTCTGCACACAACAAGCCGGTCTCTGCTTCTGGGCCTCTCGGCCCATGCAGCCATCCTCTGGGCCCCTGTCCTGTGCTCTGCTGTCCTACAGCCTTGCAGCCATGCCACCATGTCACCCAGAGCACTGGGCAAGGCTCTTTATATAGAGTCAATAACAACATATTGCCCACACATGTGTAGTGAGCCAGCCAACCAGGGACAGGTGAGAATCCTGGCCACGGGAACCTTCACTTTATCCACAACTTGCCTTGAACCTAAGCATTGAATCAGCGGCCCTTAAACTGCTGGAGGGTGGGATTGGTCCTAGAGATAGGGTAGAACTCAGTGGGCCTGTAGATTGGGGGTTATGTGGCTCCAAGGAAGAACTATGGAGAGAAGAAGGCTTTGGGGACAGGGAACTGAGCAGATTCCATACTGCTCCTATCAGGAACTCTTGGGACTCACCAAGCAGCAGGAAGTGTGTTGGGCTTGGTTTTGAATGGCATGGTCTGAAAAGGGGAAATTTAATGTTGATTATTGGCCAGAAATAATGAAAAAATACCCACTTATTTCTTTCTTACTGTCAGGCTAGAATGCATTTGAATATGAAGAATATTAAACTAGTATTGGAAAGGAAGAGGTAGCAGAAAGATCTGTTGAGTGTGAGCTGATGGGAAAGACTGACAAAGAGGTCAAAGGGAATCTGGTATGTATAAAACTATGCCCACTGATAAGATAAGAGGAAATGCAAGGGGAAATCAAGGAAGCCAGAGCCAAATACTGTAAATGTCATACCAGTCTGTGTACTCTAAGTGACATGTGCACAGAAGGGTGACTAAGCCCCAGGTTCCCGGAAACGCACTGAGCAGAGTGGCTAAGAGAGTGACATCTCTCCTTCAAAATGAGCTAGAAAGGCCATGTAGCCCCACTGACTTAGAACTGTATGCTGAGAGCAGTATCTGTTACCAGCGTGACTTCTGGAGCCAGACAGGCATGCATCCAAAGTCCAGATCTGCCACTTAATTCCTCTGGGCTCAGTTTCCTCGTCTGTCAGTAGGCATGATAACAGAATTACCTACATCACAGAACTATGATGAGAATTAAACTATTCAATGCACATACGGTGCTTAGAGCAGGCCCTAGCACATTCTTAGGACTCGATAGTTGTTAGTCATTACTGTTATCACATCAAAAAGGGCTGGGACATGAAAATTTAACCCCCTCATTTACTAAGAAAGGAGCATGAGGTTCAGAGAGAAGTAGGAGTTGCTCCAGGTCCCCAGCAAGCTCATAGCAGGCCTAAGAACAGAAACCAGGTCTCCTGAGCATGACGCTCTCTTCCCACCACACAACATTGCCTTTTCCAAGTGGCTTCACAACTTCTTAGATCACAAATATATTTCAGGCTGCATCCACACATATACACACATGTATATAACTGACAACATTTTCATGAAATGTTTTGAACAGTATTTTGAGTAATATCCACTCTAAGATTTCCTATTCTATTCTTCAAACTAAAATAATAATAATAATAATAGGAAAAACCCATCAGAGTCAGGAGCCAAGAGTAGGAACTGAAGGAAGCCAGCTGGAGGGTATCACACCTGTGGGGGTGACACACATGAGAGCCCATGAGAGGCACTTAGATGCCTATCAGAGGAGGGAAAAGGCCAAATCCACTCCAGTTACACTAAATAACCCTACCCCCTTCCTCTAAGCCCAACATCACACTGCCCCCATTCTGGAGAAATCAGGAAGCTTTAGGGGGAAGGACTGAGAACAGACAGAGCTCAAGTCCCTCTGGCCACAGGGCATAGAGGCATGGAAACCCAGGAACCAGGAATGAGACCTGCAGGTTCCAAGGATGACAAGACTGGATTGAATACACTATGATATAAAATTGGCTAAAGAAGCAGGGATACTGCCCACATGACATCATTTAAGGAAAGGTAAGGAGATTTGAGCTAATTTAAATAATTAATTGGAGAAGAAAACATTTCCTCTGTATCCCCCTATGACTGCTCAATAACCTCTTTACATTTGTAGGGGTACACACAAATATATACTCTCACACAGAGAGAAACAATGTTTGCGTTAATAGGGAATTGATTATATAAATTACTGCAGAGTTGTACCATGGATTGCCATGGCATGGTTGAAAAGTATGAACTATCTACATGCTGATGGAAAATCTCAAACGTGTATATTTTTCTTGACAAAAGAAAAATACAGAGGAGCATCGACGGATTTGGCTATTCTGGACACTTCATTTGAATGGAACCATGTCATATGTGGTATTTTATGTCTGATTTCTTTCATTTAACATAATGTCTGTCAAGGTTCACCCATGTTGTAGCATGTATCAGTACTTCACTCCCTTTTATGGCCAAATAACATTCTATTGTATGAATATACCACCTGTTTTTCATCCGTTCATAAGTTGTGGACATCTGGCTTATTTCCAGTTTTGGTTATTGTGAATAATACTGCTATGAACATTTGTGTACAAGTTTTTGTGTGGGCATATAGTTTCAGTTCTCTTGGGTATATCTCGTGATGGTTTTGTTTTGAATTTCCCTGATGATTTGTGATGTTGAACATCTTTTCATGAGTTTATTTGCCACTGGTACATCTTCCTTGGAGAAATGTTCATTCAAATTCTGTGCACATTTAAAAAATTGAATTATAAAAATTTGAGATGGCAAAAATATAAAAGTATTAATAAAATCTCACTTTGTGGGCAAAATTTTAGGTAATGCAATCCCCAAATTAAAAATTGTCAAGGATGACGTGATTTTAAAGATGATGGGTAGAGGGGATTTCAAATTGTACTAAACTACTGCCATATGATTGTGACTCTGATCAACAAAGATTGCTACTACACTTTCTCAGAATTATTCTTGAATTATTGAAGTTTTGAATGTTGCATAATCTTCAGTGAAGACTCTTTGGAATAAATCAGAAAACAGTCCTAAAAGGAAACATGCCTTTATAAAAATATTTTTTGTGATGTCTGACATACATATTAAAACACATCAAATGTCCTAATCGTAAGTGAACAGCTCAATGAATTTTTATGTATGTATGTACTCATGTAATCACTACCTGGATTGAGACATGGAACAATTCGATCATTCCTCAAGCCCCTTCCCAGTCTGCATCTCTACCTTCGAAGTAACATTGTCATGATTTGTATCACCACTGGTTATTATGGCCTATTCTTGGCTTCCATTTAAATGGAATCAGGCAGTTTATATTCTTTTGTATCTGACTTCTTTTGCTCAATGTAATGTTTGTGAGATTCATCCACATTGTTATGTGTGGGGTGAGAAGGCAGTCTGTGTGGGGAGAAATGGTGACGGCAGAGATGGGAGTTTCGTTACATGCAGGAAATGAAGGATGAAGGGAGTCAGGTTTCTCACTGTCAGAGAAGGCAGTTACAAATAAGGAAAACGGTAAAACTAGAAGGAACCCTTTGGAACTGCACTGAATTTGGAGGTACTGATATGAGCTCGTGGTGTATTGTTTTCTTGCTATAACAAATTACCACGAATTTAGTGGCTGAAAACAACACAGATTTGTTGTCTTTCAGTTCCAGAAGTCAAAAGTCTAAAATCAAGGTGCAGCAGAGCCGCATTTCTTCTGGAGGCTTGAGGAGAAAATCGGTTTCCTTGCTTTGTCCAGCTTCTAGAGGCCACCTGCATTCCTTCACTCCTGGTCTCCTTCCTCTGTATTCAAAGTGCATCACCCCAAGCTCTAGCTCTATCACCACATCTTTTCTTCTGTACTCAAATCTCCTCCTGCCTCTTTTTTTTATTGATATACAATCTTATACTCATTTCAAGTATACAATACAGTGGTTCAACAGTTACCCATACTATTAAATCCTCACATCCACTAGTACAGCTCATATCTGCCAACACAGGAAGATATTACAGAATCATTAACTATATTCTCCATGCTGTACTACCAGCCCTGTGACCAACTTACATTATGATTGAGAATTTTTGTGCCCTTTTATCCCCCTTCACTCTCCCCACCCACCCATCTCAATCCTTCCCCAATGGTAACCACCAGTCCTTTCTCAGTGTCTATGAGTCTACTGCTGTTTTGTTCATTCTGTTTTCCTTTGTATTTTTATATTCCACAAGTAAGTGAAATCAAAGGGTACTTGTCCTCCTCCACCTACCTTATTTCACTGAGCACAATACCCTCTAGGTCCATCCATGTTGTTGCAAATGGCAGGATTTCTTTTTTTTTTTTAGGGCTGAGAATATTACATTGTGTATACATACCACATCTTCTTTATCCATTCATCTACTGCTGGACACTTTGATTGCTTCCCTATCATGGCTATTGTAAAGACTGCAGCAATAAACATAGGGGTGCATGTATCTTTTTGAATCAGGGATTTTGTTTTCTTCAGGTAAATTTCTAGAAGTGGAATTACTGGGTCGAATGGTATTTCTGTTTTTAGTTTTTGAGGAACTTCCATAGTGCTTTCCACAGTCCCCTGCCTCTTTCTTATAAGAGCACTTGTGATTACATCAGGTTTACCCAGATAATCTAGGAAATATCCTCATCTCAAAATCCTTAATCACATCTGCAAATGTCCTTCTACAATGTAAAGGAACACATTCAAGGATCTGGGATCATTCTTTGGTCTACCACACATGGTATAAATATATACATGCCTAGGTATAGAAATAAATACAGAGGTAAGTATGTACGTGTGTGTATATCTGTGCATGCATATACAGATCTTGGATTCTAAATACCATTCTCCAGTAAAAGAATTGGGTCTCCTTCAAGAAATGGCTGATTTCAAGGCTGTGGCAAAAAAGATACAAGATGAGCCTGGAAAAGTCTTATTGTGCTTTTAAAAAGCAAGGCAGTACTCAAAAACAAACACACAGAGGCATGTGAAAAGAAATATAAGCCAACTTGAAGGGGCTTCCATTGGCCAAGCTGGGACATTTTGTGCATTTAAATAAACAACAAAAGTAACATTTAACAGTGAGTTAAATAGGAAGCTATGAGTCTGTACAAATATAAGAAAATAAAGGAAGAATGGGAAATATACATGGAATGGGATTAATAACAGACAATTTCAGAAGGAAAAAATTAGTGAATTTAAAGGCATACCAATTGTATTAGTGTTCTATTGCTGCATAACAAATTACCCCAAAACTTAGCTACTGGAAACAGCATGCATTTATTATCTCAGTTTCTGTGGATCAGAAATCTGGGTTAATTCACCTGAGCATCCAGCTCAGGGTCTCTTACAAGACCGCAAACAATGTTTTGACTGGGGCTTTGGTTAGCTCAACATTCAACTAGGAGAGGATCCACTTCTAATTTTATTCACCAGATGTTGTCAGAATTCAATTCCTCACAGGCTGTTGGACTGAGAGAGCCTCAGTTCCTCACTGGCTGTTGGCTGGAAGCCACCCTCAGTTTCTTGCCACATAAGCATGTCAGCTGAGTTCATCAGAGCAAGTGAATCAAAGAGTATGAACAAAGTGCATGTTACAATCATTTATAAACTAATATTAAAGTGACATCCCTTCACTTTTTTTGAATTTCATTTGTTAGAGGGAAGTCACTAGGTCCAGCTCCTGTCCAATGGAAAGAACTTACACAGTGGTGTGAATACCAAGAGATGGGGATCATAATCAGAAGCTGTCTAGCACAGCCTGTCATCTAGCCCCCAATAATTCATGTCCCTCCCACAGGCAAAATATATTTACCCATTCCTTAGGTCCCTTAAATTTGCATCTCATTATAGCATCAACTCAAAGCCCAGAATCTTTTCATATAAATGAGATCTGGGGTGCTTGAGGGTCCTTAGATGTATTTCCTTATATATAGTTACTAGTTCCTCTCAGTTTGAAGAGCTGTAAAACTAAAGAGTGAGTTATCTGCTCCCTAACCTCCACACAACCACCCAGTAGACAATGGTGGAGCAGACATAGGATAACTATTACAACCATTCTTGTTCAAAATGGGAGGAACTGTAATGTAAAAAGGAGTCACGGGTTCATAGTTGTGGATAAAGTGAAGGTTCCTATGGCCAGGATCTTCACGTGACACTAAACTGTTATGGAAAATACTGTTACGGAAAATACTGGAAAATCTGGACTGGGTCACTGATGGAAGAACCAAGCAGCACTTTGAAGGTCTTGGAGTGTTGAAGTTTTATTTCACACCAGCAGGCTCAGAGGGGAGTAATCTCCCAAGGTCTGAGCCCTGAGCACAAGCAAGGGGAGCAATTGATATTATTTTGATACATGGCATTTCGGCATGTGCAGGGCACAAGAGGAGCCTGGAGGAGGGAGGAGGGAGCTGGGAGTGCTTTGCCAACTGGAGGAAAAAAGTGGTTTGCTGACCTTGACAGTTGTGTTGAATATTTTCCTTATCAAAACTACTTGATGATGTAACTGGCCTGCTGCTGGACTACTGCTTCCACACCCATAGGCAATTAGCTATTATTGACTGAGTCACTATATAAAAAGCTCTGCCCAGTGCTCTGCATGGAGGCAGAGACAAAGGAGGATTACAGACCTGCAGATTGTAGGACGCAGATGTAATTCTAGTGCTTGACCTACTGCTGCCGGGAGAACAAACCAGATAATAAACCCTTTAATCCCAAGAACCTTCCATTGTCATTCCTCAGTCTCACTGAATCCATAGTGAACTTGCCTGGGGCTGAAACCCATTGGCAAGACACCTTCTTTTTTTTAAATATTGCATTCTGGGTGATATTCTCTATTTTAATTCTCTAATTCCATGTATGACTGTGACTGTCTTAGATATTATAATGTCTATTTAGTTATTTAAATGATGATATAATATATTTTTACTTACTATGATTCAACTTTCTACTTTTTAATCCATATCTGTTGAATAGAATTCAATATTTTCTTATTTATGGGGATGCTGTACTTTATCTCCCTGAGGACTCTAAATTACTTATTTTGTAGCATTCTGTATTGCACTCACATTTCTCCTAAAGCAAACACATTTTCTATTGCTAGGGATAAAATGAAAGTTCCTGTGGCCAGGATTCTCACCTTGCCCTGGTTGGCCAGCTCACTACACAGGTGTGGGCAATACATTGTTATTGACTCTATAAAGAGCCCTGCCCAGTGCTCTGGACGACACCGTAGCATGACTGCAGGAGAGCAGAGCAGAGGCTGGAGTGGTTGGAGCACCAAGAATAGAGACCCCAGAGGATGGCTGTGCGGGCAGAGGAGCCCAGAGGCAGAGAGCAGCTTGCTGCATGCAGACTCGGTCTGAGTGGACGAAATTTTAGTGATTGACCTGCCACCTTGGAAATAATGTTGGATATAACCCTTTCATCCCAAGAACGTTCCACTGTCATTTCTTTGGTTACACTGTATCCATAGTGAACTTGCCCAGGGCTGAAACCCATTGGCAAGACAATTGCTTATTGGTTTGTAGTAAGATATTCTTTGGTTTACATCTCAGTTATGCTACACACTAGCAGCATGACTCATTATATTCATTTGTAAAATGGGGGTAGTGTTGTGAGAACTAAAATAGATAATACATGTGTGGATAAAATGAGAGTTCCTGTGGCCAGGATTCTTACCTGTCCGTGGTTGACTAGCTCACTGCACACCTGTGGGCAACACATGGCTGTTGACTCTATAAAAAGAGCTCCGCCCAGTGCTCTCGGCACGACATGGTGGCAGGGCTGCAAGGCTGCAGGAGAGCAGAGCAGAGGCTGGAGTGGTAGCAGCGCCGAAGACAAGAGGCCCAGAGGATGGCTGTGCGGGATGACTGTGCAGAGAGGCCCAGAGGACGGCTGTGCAGAGAAGCCCAGAGGACAGCTGTGCAGACAGAGGGGCCCAGAGGCAGAGACTGGCTTGCTGCATGCAGACTCGCTCTGAGTGAATGGGATTTAGTGACTGGCCTGCCACTGTGAGAATAAAGCTGGGTATAACCCTTTCACCCCAAGAACGTTTTGCTGTTATTTTCTTTGGTCACACTGAACCCATTGGCAAGACAACGTGTAAAGCCCCCAGCACCTAATACAAGCTCTCTAAACAATGGATTGCCTCCACCTGAGTGATGCTTGAATTTGTCCATGGCCCACAGCAAGGCATCTTCTCCCCTCAACATTGGTCAATTTATAATATGTTGACTGTAGTGTCTTTTGCTCTCTGAAAAGACTGAGAACTTTCCTAAACCACCAATTCTTGACTCCTTTTGGTTTAACAGTTCTTTCCTCAATTTATCTCTCTCCTCTCATAATTTGAAATGGCAGGAAGAAACCAAGTAGTGCCTTTAAAACTTTGCTTGGAAATGTCCTTAGTTAGATCACCAAGTTCATTAGGCCCATGTTCTGCTTTCTATGTAACCACAAAACACAATGTCACTAAGATTTCTGCCACTATATAACAAGATTTCCCTTTCCTCCAATTTCCATATAACATGTTCTTCACTGGGCTGCTCAAGGCAATTTAGGTTACCTTTACCATGGTTCTAAAAAACTCTTAAGTCTCCACTTACTTCCACGTTCCAGGCCACTCACATTTTTATGGATTGATAAGCAGTGCTCCATCCCTTGGTACCCAAATCTATATTAGTTATCTATTGCTGCAGAACAAATTATCGCCATATTTAGAAGCTTGAAACCATGTTTATAATTTCATAGTTTCCTTACCTCAGAGATCCAGATACACCTTAGCGGGGTCCTCTGTTCCAAGATCTCTCACAGGCCACAGTTGTCTCAAGGTTTGACTGCGGAAGGATCTGCTTTCAAGCAGACTCATGTGGTTGTTAACAGGGCAGAGTTCCTCACTGGCTGTTGTACTGATGGACTCAGATCACCAGTGACTATTGGTCAGAGACTCCCCTCATTTCCTTACCACATGGGCCTGTCCATAGGGTAGCTCAAAACATGGCAACATGGTTTATCAGAATAAGCAAGCAAGAAGAGCCAGAAAGAGAGAAGTGGGACCAAGACAGAAGTCACAGTCTTTTATAACCTTATCTTAGAAAGACATCCCTGCACTTTTGCCTTATTTTATTCACTACAAACAAGCCATTACGTCCAGCCCACCTTCAAGGGTAGGTGATTATGCAAGAACATAAACACAGAAGGTGGAGAAATTGGTAGCCATTCTAGAAGCAGACTATCAGAGCAATAGAAATTATTCAAAATGAAACAAAGAGAATTTTTTAAAATGAGAGAGCATCAATAAGCTGTGGTACTACTTTAAGTGGCCTATTATATGTAATTAGGTATCTAAAGGAGAGGAAAGGTGGAGAGAGAGAAAATATTTGAAGAAATGATAGCCCCAAATTTTCCAAATTTGTTTAAGACTATAAACCTACAGATAGACAAAGCTCAACTACCCTCAGTCACAAGAAACCCAAAGATAACTACACCAAATTGCTCAAAACCAGTGATAAAGAGAAAATCTTAAATACAGAGGAAAGAAAGACATGCTTTGAACAAAAAAACAAAGATTAAGAAATAAAACAGATTTTTTCATAAGAAATAATGCAAACGAGAGGACAGTGGAGCAACAATTTTAAAGTATAGTAGTCACCCTGATTCCAGTTTGGCTTTCTATGGTTTCAGTTATCTATGGTCAACCAATCTGGAAGCAGATAATCCCCATTTTTGACGAATCAGCAGAAGGTGAATAGTAGTAGCCTGATGCAATGTCACAATGCCTATGTCATTCACCTCACTTCTCTCATCTTCATAAGGAGAAGGGTGAGTACAGTACAATAAGACCTTTTGGGAGAGAGAGAGACCACATTCACATAATTTTATTAAAGTAGATTGTTGTCATTGTTCTATTTTTTATTAGTTATAGTTGTTAATCTCTAACTGTGGCTGATTACCAAGTGAAAGTATCTTTCAAAACAAAACATTGTTTCTCACTACAAGAAAAAACAATTTGTAACTATATATGGTGGTGGATGGTAACTAGACTTACTATGGTGATCATTTTGCAGTATATACATATATTGAAACATTATGTTGTATACTTAAAACTAATAAAATGTTGAATGTTGATTATATCTCAATAAAAGCAAAACAAAACAAAAAAGCCTAAAACACTGCTGAAAGAAATTAAAGAAGACATAAATAAATGGAAACATATATCATGTTCATGGGCTGGAAGACCTAATATTTTGTTTTTGTTTTTTGTTTTTTTACTTCAGATGTTTATTTGAAATAACTAGGGCTCTTAAGACTGGGAATAGTTCACTATCATATTAACTGTTCAGTGAACTTTTAAAAAATATTTTATGTATTTATTTGAAGAAGGGGGAAGTGTATTATCCTTATATTTAGATTTATTATGTTTTAATTACTAGCCTATAATTTTCCTTATATGCATATATCTATTAGATATAACAGAATGCTTCAGCTTGAGAATTAAATTTGGCTTACCTTTATCAGATTTTACTTTACTTTTAATTTTTTACTTAATTTTTGATGTATTTTTATTGAAGTATAGTTACTATACAATACTATATTAGTTTCAAGAATACAACAGTGATTCATCAGCTATTGATCCATTATTAAATCCTCATTCCAACTAGTGCAGATACTGTCAATGTAAAAGATGTCATAGAACTCTTGACTATGTTTTCTATGCCCATGGATAATTTATATTATGATTGAGATTTTGTACCTCTTTATCCCCTTCACCTATTTCACCCACTCACCCGAAGCCCTCCCCCATTGTAACTACCAGTCACTTCTCAGTGTTTATAAGTCTACTGTTATTTTGTTCATTTTCTTTTGTTTTATTTTCAGATTCTACAAATAAGTGAAATCACATGGTATTTGTCTTTCTCCACCTGGCATTCTTCACTGAGCATAATATCCTTTAGGCCCATCCATTTTGTTACAAATGGCAGAATTTCTTTCTTTTTTATGGCAGAATAATATGTACCACTTCTTCTTTATCCATTCATTTATTGATGGACACTGCTTCCATATCTTGGCTATTGTAAGTAATGTGGCAGTAAACATAGGGGTGCATATATATTTTTGAATCAGGGATTTTGTTTTCTTTTGGTAAATTCCTAGAAATTACAATTCCTAGATATGGTATTTCTGTTTTCAGCTTTTTGGGGAACCACCATGCTGCTTTCCATAGTGGCTGTACCAACTTACATTACCACCAACAGTGTAGGAGGGTGTCCTTTTCTCCACATCCTTGCCAACTCCTGTTTTTTGTCTTTTGGAAAGTGGCCATTCTGACCTGTGTGAGGTGATACCTCATTGTGGTTTTGATTTGCATTTCCCTGATGATTTGTGATGTGGAGCATCTTTTCATGTGTCTGTTGGCCATCTGTACATTTTTGGGAAAATGCCTATTCACTTCTCTGCCTATTTTTTAATCAGGTTATTTGTTTTTTTGGTGTTGAGTTGTATGAGTTCTTTATATATTTTGGGCATTAACCCCTTATTGGATATATCATTTATGAATATATTCTCCCATACTGTAGGTGCCTTTTTTGGTGATAGTGTCCTTTGCTGTACAGAAGTTTTTAGTTTGATGGAGTCCCCCTTGTTCATTTTTTATTTTGTTTCCCTTGCCTGAGGAGATGTGTGCAGAAACAAATTGCTCATGCTTATGTTCAAGGGATTTTTGCCTATGTTTTCCTCTAAGAGTTTTATGGTTTCATGTCTTATTTTAGGTCTTTAATCCATTTTGAGTTTACTTTTATGTATGCTGTTAGACAGTAATCCAGTTTCATTGTCTTGCATGTAGCTGTCCAGTTTTCCCAACACCATTTATTGAAGAGACTATCTTTTCCCCACTGTATATTCATGGTTCCTTTATCATATATTAATTGACCATATATGTATGGGTTTATTTCTGGACTCTATTCTGTTCCATTGATCTATGGATCTTTTTCTTTTCTTGTGCCAGTATAATACTATTTTGATTACTGTACCTTTGTAGTATAGCTTGAAGTCAGGGAGCATGATACCCCCAGCTTTGTTCCTCTTTCTCATGATTGCTTTGGCTATTCAGGGTATTTTGTGGTTCCATATAAATTTTAAGATTATTTGTTCTAGTTCATTGAAAAATACTGTTGGTATTTTGACAGGGATTGCATTGAATCTGTAAATGCTTTGGGAAGGATGGCCATTTTAACAATATTAATTTTTCCTATCCATTTGCATGGGATAGATTTCCATTTATTTGTTTCTTCAATTTCTGTCATCAGTGTCATATAGTTTTCAGAGTACAGGTCCTTCACCTCCTTGGTTAGGTTTATTCCTGGGTATTTTATTCTTTCTGATGCAATTGTAAATGGGATGTTTTCCTAATTTCTCTTTCTGTGAGTTCATTGTTAGTACATAAGAATGCAACAAATTTCTGAATATTGGTTTTGTATGCTGGGACTCTGCTGAATCTATTAGTTCTAATAATAGTTTTTTGGTGGTATCTTAGGGTTTTCTATATATAATATCATGTCATCTGCAGGTAGTGACAGTTTTACTTCTTCCTTGCCAATTTAGATGCCTCTTATTTCTTTTTCTTGTCTAACTGCCATGTCTATGACTTCAAGTATTATGTTGAAAAAAGTAGTAAGAGTGGGCATCCTTGTCTAGACCTGATTGTAGAGGAAAAGCTTTCAGCTTTTCACCATTGAATATGATGTTAGTTGTGGGTTTGTCATATATAGCCTTTATTATGTTGAGGCATGTTCTCACTATACCCACTTTGTTGAGACTTTTTATCGTGAGTGGATGTTTAATTTTGTCAAATGTTTTTTCAGCATTTATTGAGATTATCATATGGTTTTTATCTTTCCTTTGTTAATGTGGTGTATCATACTGACTGATTTACAAATTTGTATCATCCTTGCATCCCTGGAATAAATCCTACTTGGTTGTGATGGATGATCCTTTTGATGTATTTTTAAATTCAGTTCACTAACATTTTGTTGAGGATTTTTGCATCTATGTTTGTCAAGGATATTAGTCTGTAATTTTCTTTTTGTAGTGTCTTTGTCTGGTTTTGATATTAGAGTGATGCTGGCCTCACAGAATTAGTTTAGAAGTATTTCTGGATGTCTTAGTTTTTCTGTATCTGAAATGACTTTTTCTGAATTTCTTCTCATTTGTATATTTCCCCTGACAGGAGCTGAAAACTTTTTCCCTGTTCCCTGCTACGCAGCAATTCTTGGAATTCTCCCTTTTATGAGGTCATGGAAGTCAAAGCACATTATATAAGAAGAAATTCACTATTGTATAAAAAAAGAATTCCAAGTTCCAGCACTTGAAGCAACAATATAGAATCATAGAATTCTCAAGGTGGACATACCTTACAGATTATTTGTAGTAACACAAATGAATTTGAATATAGTTGAAACTAGGACATCTTGTTATAATTTATTAAGAATATTAATAATAAATAGCTCCTACCCTAAATTCTGATATCCAATAGCTGGCACCTTTTCAGAAATTCCTTCTAGTCCAACCTGAAGGAAACTCCATCTAGTCACCAAATACACATTGGAGTCCTCTAGCTACTGTTAGGCAGAAAATAGACATGACCAGGGTGGAGAGAGAATAAAGCCAGTAAAGCCCGCTAAATGGGACTCAAAGAGTAAACCAGATAAAACTAGAGAGCCAGAAAAGATTCACAGAGTTAATGAGTTAATCAGTTGAAGCTTCAAAGGCCAGGAGTAACTTAGAATGTCCCCATATTTCCCAGATAAAGAAAAGTATCTGAGTACAGCCCATGTCTTCATTGTATCAATTAGATCATGCCATTGTAAAATCTACAAATTCTGCAAAAAGGCCCAGTTTATTCTTTAATTTAACCTGTATGCTGTTTTTTCCTATTCCTCCAGCCCCTAATCAAGTAACTTTGTAACCAAGGGAGGAGACAGACCTCAGAAGTGTAAATAAACCTGTGTGGACAAAGAATGCTGAGATTCAGGCCAACACAGTCACCTAAATAACCCTATTCTTAAGACAAAATTTCAAAGGAATTATAAATCACCTGTATACATCATGCCTTATGCTGATCCTTATCCCAAAAGCCCTATAAAACCCAGACCCCATACCCTTAAGTCCACTTCCTCTCTGAGGTTGCCTGCACCCACCTTTCTTTGAGTGTATCACTCTCTCTGTCCTACTTCAGGTACATAGGGACAGACTGCTGAGAGCTCTGATTTGAGCTTGACAAGACTGCAGCTATACAACCATGCTCCTTAGTAGCCTGCCTAGAAATCGCCTTTCTTTGCCTTTGGGAATTTCTCAGAACATAATCTCACTCCATGCAGTGCTCTGTGGCTCCCCCAACTTCTGGGGTGCTAGGGACTTAGTTCCCATGCCATGCAGATTCAAGTGACACTGGATGCCACATGACCCCAGCTTTAGGAGTTGGCAGGGGATTATGCCCTATGCCAAGTAGGAGTTCAATGAGCTTCCCTTTCCTCCCTCTGTTTTCCCTTCCTCTCTGCTTTATTCAAGTAAACCTGCCTTTGTCTGTGTTGACTCTGGCTCTCTCCTCCCTTGGAGTAGATATTCAAATAAAACCTTAACTCTGCTTCACTACTGTGTCTCTGCCCTTCAATTCTTTGTTGCGGCAGAGACAAGAACTGAGAATAAACTCAACCCCCAACACTACCTTCATTCGTTCCAGGAATATTTGCTAAGGATCTATCAAGTATTGGCACTGAGATTTAATGGATCCATTCTCTATGTGTCAACTGTCTTCTCCCCACCACCAGATTTACTGAGGTATAATTGACAAATGAAACTGTATAATTTAAAGTGTACAACGTGATGATTTGATATGTGAACACACTGTGAAATGATTGCCAAAATCAAGTTAATTAATATATCCATCACCACCTTAGATAGTCACCTTTTTTCCCCTTTGGTGAGAATGCTTAAGAGCTACTCTCAGCAAATTTCAGGCATACAAGATAGTAGTATTAACTATAGTCACCATGCTGTAAATTAGAGCCTCAAAACTTACTCATCTTATAACTGGAAGTTTATATCCTCCGACCATCCCTCACCATTCTACTCTGTTTCTATGAGTTTGACATGCTTTTTTAGATTCTACACATAAGTGATACTATACAGTATTTGTCTTTGCCTGCCTCATTTCACTTAACACAATGCCCTCTGAGTTCATGCGTTTTAGCAAATGGCAGGATTTCCTTTTTATAACTGCCAAATAATATTCCATTATATATATATTATATTATATTATATTATATTATATTATATTATATTATATTATATTATATTATATTATATTATATTATATTATATTATATTATATTATATTATATTATATATATATATATCTTCTTTATCCATTTATCCATCCACCAATGGACACTTAGGTTGTTTCCATGTCTTGGCAATGTTCAATAGTGCTGCAATGAACATGGGAGTGCTGATATCTCTGAAATACTGGTTCCATTTACTTCAGATATACACCCAGAAGTGGGATTACTGGGTCACATGGTAGTTCTATTTTTAAATTTTTTGAGGAATTTCCATACTGTTTTCCATAATGGCTGTGCCAGTTTACATTCATTCCCACCCACAGTGTACGAGAGTTTCTTTTTCTCCACATCCTAGCTAACATTTGTCACCTGTTATCTTTTCTTAGGACAGCCATTCCAACAGGTATGTGGTAATATGTCACTGTGGTTTTGATTTTATTTCTCTGATGATCAGTGATGTTGAGAACTTTTTCTCTGTACCTGTTGGCCGGTGAGTGTGTCTTCTTTGAAAAAAGCCTATTCCGATCCTTTGCCAAATTTAAATCAGATTATTTGTTTTTTTTATTGAATTGTATGAGTTCTTTATATATTTTAGATATTAACCCCTTATCAGATATATGGTTTGCAAATATTTTCTCCCAGTCTGTAGGTTGTTTTTCCATTTTGTTGAAGGTTTCTTTTGCTGTGAAGAAGCTTTTTAGTTTCATGTAGTGCCACTTGTTTATTTTGCTTCTTTTGCCTATGCTTTTGGTGTCATATCCAAAAAACCAATGTACATAGCTTTTCCTCTATGTTTTCTTCTATCAGCTTTACAGTTTTAGGTCTTATATTTAAGTCTTTAATTCATTTTGAGATTATTTTCCTCCATGGTATAAAGTAGGGGTCCCCCTTCATTCTTTTTTTTTGATATCATTAATGTACAATTACTTGAACAACATTATGATTACTACACTCCCCCTATTATTATAAAGTCTCTCCCACATACCCCATTACAGTCACTGTCCATCAGCGTAGCAAGTTGCTATAGAATCATTACTTGTCTTCTCTGTATATACTGCCTTTCCTGTGTCCCCCTCCCCTGCTACATTATGTATGCTAATCATAATGCCCCATTTTCCCCCTTATCCCTCCCTTCCCACCCATCCTCCCCAATCCTTTTCCCTTTGGTAACTGCCAGTCCATTCTTGGGTTCTGTGAGTCTGCCGCTGTTTTGTTCCTTCAGTTTTTGCTTTGTTGTTATACTCTACTGATGAGTGAAACCATTTGATACTTGTCTTTCTCCACCTGGCTTATTTCACTGAGCAAAATACCCTCTAGCTCCATCCATGTTGTTGCAAATGGTAGGATTTGTTTTCTTCTTATGGCTGAATAATATTCCATTGTGTATATGTACCACATCTTCTTTATCCATTCATCTACTGATGGACACTTAGGTTGCTTCCATTTCTTGGCTATTGTATTGTAAATAGTGCTGTGATAAACATAGGGGTGCATATGTCTTTTTCAAACTGGGCTTCTGCATTCTTAGGGTAAATTCCTAAGAGCGGAATTCCTGGTCAAATGGTATTTCTATTTTGAGCTTTTTGAGGAACCTCCATACTGCTTTCCACAATGGTTGAACTAATTTACATTCCCACCAGCAGTGTCAGAGGGTTCCCCTTTCTCCACATCCTTGACAACATTTGTTGTTGTTTGTTTTCTGGATGGTGGCCATCCTAACTGGTGTGAGGTGATACCTCATTGTGGTTTTAATTTGCATTTCCCTTAATTTGCATTTCCCTGATGATTAGCGATGTGGAGCATCCCCTTCATTCTTTTGCATGTGATTATGCAGTTTTCCCAGCATGATTGCAAGGCCCAATTTTGTTAAGCTGTCACTATTACCCAGAGTGATCTAGAGATCCAATGCAATCCCCATTAAAATCCCAATGATGTTTTTAGCAGAATTTTTTTTATTAAGGTATCATTGATATACAATCTTATGAAGGTTTCACCTAAGCAACATTGTGGTTTCAACATTCACCCATATATCAAGTTCCCCCCTACCCCAGTGCAGTCACTGTCCATCAGCATAGTAACATGCTATAGAGTCATTACTTGTCTTCTCTGTGTTTAGCAGAAATTTTTAAAAATCATCCGAAAATTCATATGGAATCTCATGGGACTTGAATAGCCAAAACAGTCTTGAAAAAGAAGAGCAAAGCTAGAGGACTCACACTTCCTGATTTCAAAACTTACTACAAAGCTATAGCAATCAAAACAGAGTGGTACTGAAAATATAAAATGTTAGGATACTAAAAGTCCTCAGCAGTTACTCCAAAATATTTACCCATGCTTATAGCAGTTTCTGTTGCATAATTATAAGTCAAAAAACCACAGCAAAAACAGTGTGGTACTGACATAAAGGCAGACATGTAGACCAATTGAATAGAATAGAGATAACTCTGAAATACACCCTTTCATATATGGTCAAATGATTACTGTCATGACCAAGCAGTGGTGAAGGGATAGTCTTTTCAACAAATGGCGTTAGAAAAACTGGATATCCACATGCAAAAGAATGAAGTTGGACCTCTATCTAATAACAAATTACCAGTTAATGAGATAAATTATCAATTAAAGAGAGAGTTGATATCAATATAAATATTAAAAGGAAAATAAGGGAATATTATGAACCACTTTATTTCTAAAAAGTCAGCACCTTAGATGAAATGCACAAATTCCTTGAAAGATACAATCTATGAAACCCACTCAAGAAGTAATAGATAACTTGAATTTCAATGTCTATTACAGTAATTGAATTTTTAGTTAATACCCTTCCTAGAAGGAAACGTCAGACCCACATTGCTTCACTAGTGAATTCTACCAAACATTCAAGGAAGAAATAATACAAATTCTACTCAAACCCTTCCAGAAAATTAAAGAGGAGGGAAACCCCAAATTTTTTCTATGAGAGCAGCATTACCAAATTTGTACAAGAAAAGAAACTACAGACCAATCACTATCCCTTATGAGCCTAAATGCAAAGATTCTAAACCAAATTTTAGCAAATTGAATCCAATAGTATAAAAAAGGGTAATACATTATGACCAGCTAGAGTTTTTCTCAAAAATGTAAGATTTGTGTAATATTTGAAAAATCAATGTAATCCACCATTTTAACAAATAAAAAATGAAAAATCATATGATCATTTCAATAGATGCAGAAAGAAATTTGACAAAATCCAACATCCATTTCTGATGGAGATTCAAGGCAAACTAGGGATAGATGGGAGCTTCCTCAAACTGATAAAGAGCACATACAATATATCAGTTTGTGTGGAAGAACAAACTTGTGGTCTACAGGCAGAATTTCTTCTTCCTCTTGGAAACCTCAATATTGTTCTAAAGACCTTTAAATGATTGAATCAGGCCCACCCATATTTAGGATAATTTTCTTTAATTTCAGGTGATTGTGAGCATTAATCACATCTACAAAATATTTTCACAGCAATACTTAAATTAGTGTCTGATTAAATAATTGCGGACTATATCCAAGTTTGACATATTAAACTAACCACCCACACAACCCAAATGTCCATCAGCAATTGAATGGACAAATTGAGCTGCATCTATTCAACAGAATATAACTCATCGACCAAACTAAATGAACAAGGATGATTCTCAAAATAATGCTGAGTGAAAGAACCTATATAAAAAAAGTACATATATACTGTGTGATTCCATTTACATGGAATTCTAGCAGATGTAAATTAGTATATAGTGACAGAAAGCAGATCAGCGGTTGCCTGAGGACAGAAACAAGAAGAAAGAACAGGGTGGGCAGGAGCAAGGGATTACCAAGAGGCTAGAAGAAATTTAGGGGAGTAATTGATCTGTTCATTATTTTGATTTTATTGATGCTTTTACAGGTATATACACAAGTCAAAGCTTATCAAACTTTATACTGTAAATATGTGCAATTATGTCAATTGCATCTCAATAAAGGCTATTAAAAATTAGAACAAAAAGCTAACTGGACACCCACACAATTAATCCCACTACTTGGTAATATATAATCACTTGGAGTTTGAAAAACACTGTGTGGGAGGCTCTAAAGAACATTGTTTTGCCTATGAGTTTACTTGTTTGATGCCCACCATTTATCCTCTTCCTGTCTGAAGGGAGATCTTCCAGATGTGAGATATTGGTGGGACATGGTACCCTGCCTCAACTACAGAAGTTGAAAGATAGAGATCCTCTCTCCCACCTCCCCTTCCCTGGGATGAAGAATCTGGGGCAACTGACCAAGAGATGGGAATGATTAGTATCAAGTCAATATAGTTTTGACAATGCCCAGCTTCACCAACAGTGTTCTGGCCATAATGTTCTTGCTGAAAGAAGGTTGCATTCTTCCTGGTGGCCCCAAGACCCATTTGGTTCATGTGATCTTCAAAGCCTGACTCTCTAACCTCCCCTTAATTTGGGCAACACCCTCAAACACCTTAATCTGGGGGAACCCTCACCATCCTTTCGATAAATTTCTTTTGTTCAATTTATTTTGCTTGATTAGGTTGAGTTATAGATGGTTTCTGCTGTTTATAATCAATAACCCCAGTAACAGAGAAGAAAGGGGAAAGTTATAGAGAGAAAATTCTGGAAAGCTCACCTAACCTCAATCAGGAACCAAATACCTATTTTGTTTAATCAACTACAAAACAATTGACAGGAAACTCTAAGGTAACTTTACTTAGGGTTAAGCAAAAAGAAAGTGTGTTCAGAAATTTTTATACCCTAAATACAGCCTGCTAGGTTGCTGTAGATGCCTGGACTGTGAACCCATCTTCAAAGGCTTTTCCCATGGGGCCAGCTTGGGTGGGTGGGCACTGAGTTTTGTTTTTCCTTTCTCTCATCAATAGAAACAAAGTTGGATTTATAGAGGGTGGAAAGAGAGTAGTGGCTGTTTGCCATCCTTAAGTAGTAGGAATGATGGCAGAGGAACCCCAGATTTGGATCTTCCTTAGTGTGACTCAGGGGTTAGGGAGCTCTCTGTGTCATATAATCCAGGTTTGTTTAGCCTTCCCTTTGATGGGACATGCTTCCAGATCCCTACCCAACAATATGTCTTCTGGGAGATCTAGAGCAGCGCTTCCCTTTGCAAGACATGGCAAACATAACAAATGGTATCATTTGTACAGCATGCTGTGAGAAACAGACAAACAGGCTGCTTGCAGGCTCAGGTGTCTGGCCTTGGGACTTCTCTGTAATCCTGGCACACTGGTTAGGAAGCTCTGAGCTAAAGCAATCAAGACCAAATTCTCTGTCTGACCATTTCAAGGGCTCCCACAACCTGTCCCCACCTGCTATTCTTCCATTACTGCCTGCCCTTCCCCAAACTGGAGGGGGAGGTTTTGGGGGGCGCCTCTCCCAGCATCTAGCCAAGCTTTACTCACTCTAGTCCATTCATTTTCAAATTGTGATTTTTAAAAAAGCCTCTAGGGTTTGATGGAAGTAAGACTCAAGCCAGGAAAGTTTAAAAACATTGTTGTCAGTCACAGTGATCTCTTCCTTTCCTGACCTTGTCTTCTTTTGTTTGTCATGGGTCATATTCAGCTTTATATTTAACATTTCATAGGTTATATCTTGGCTTCCAAGTAAGAGCAGAAGATTTTGGAAGGCCCAATGCCTAGCTTATTCTTAGCACAGTATAAACACTTACTGAGTGAATGAAATCAATACATGAATAAAAATAGTTAATATTTATTGATGACTATTTTCCAGGCACTATGTTAATCAATTTGCATGCATTATCTCATTCAATATTCACAACAAAGGTATAAAGTGGGTATTGTTAATATACCCATTTCACAAATGAGGAAAGTGAGGCTAAGGAGATGGTAGTGACCTATCCAAAGGTCACACAGCCAGTAAATGGCTGACTGACTCTTCAACTACAAAGGAAGTATGATTCAGAGAGGGAGAATGTTAAGGACTTTTAAGACTTACAGTTCTGAGGTACCAGATGTTCTCTGACAGAGCTGACAGGTTGAAGTATCAAAAAAGCAGGAAAACTCAGGAACTGAGTTTTATTGAAGCAAGAAATGGAAACTATCAACAAATTAGGGCCATTGGTTCAGTCTCGCTTGGCAAACCCCTCTCCCCTCCAGTCCAAGCCCTTGCCAGACATACAGCAAGTTTCTACTCTCTATTAAGTGAGAATGGTAACCCACATTCATTCACAAAGCTCCAATTAAGCAATTAATTGTAAAGGATCTTTCTATGACTCCCAGATACTAAAATATGTACATGTGAGCCCAGATACTAAAAAAAAAAGTACAGATTAATGCAGAAGCTAGCACAGTGCCTGGTATATACATAATAGGTACTTAATAATGAATCATTCATGTTATTGGTGGTGGTAAAAAGAATACTAAGTGCCTAACATGTAAAATATTCTGCATGATTTCACAGTTCCTGACTCACATAAATCCTCACGATCATCACTTGAATTAGATGATTTTACTGCACTTTAACAATGAAGACACTAAACCTCTGAGTGGTTAAGATTTCCTCAAAGCCACACTGATCTGATACCAAAATCCTTGCTTTTTATAATACCCAAAACCAATAAATAACATGTATGTTGATACAAATAAATAAACCAAAGAGAAAAAGGCAACCAGTGCTTAGCAAATACTGAGAAACAACGTCTATGCTTTGATTTCAGCTGAAGGATGAAATTCATTCAAAGATCTGTGACCCCTTCCAGCAGTTCAGTCAGACTTTATGGGTGATAGCAGCTTGGAGAATAAATATTCTACCCACCTGAGAGCCAAAATCTACTTGAGGCTGGCCCCAGACCCATTTCACAGCAGACCATGGGACTCTGTCCGACCCTTTTCATCAAGAACCTTTTTGCCTAATTACTGCCAGTGAGTAACAAGCAAGTGAGCCAAGAATGTCTTTGGGGAAAAAGAGATAAACCAGGTCATTCATTCATAATACAGTACAATGGCAGAGGGCTACTTGTTGACTCCCTACAATATCTATCCTTACATTTTTCTATAGCAATAGGACTTTAACTTGTTACTCTGGGGGGAAATATGTTCCCAGCCTGGGGCAAATAAGCCTTTGAAGCCAAAATCAGTCAAAGGAAGAAATCAAGTGGGAGAAATCTGTTCATTGCTTACAAGCAGTCATCTACTCCTGCTTGTCCATGTCTCTCATGACCCAGCTGCAAAAATAACCCCACCAAATATCTCCTGTCCAGGGACACACTTGCTCTCCACCCTCTTTGTTATCACCTATTGCCATGGAGATGGCTACTTCTCTCCACCCCTTGGAGACACCTATTGATATGGAGATACACTAAGGCCAGGTGAGAGATTCTGGAAATATTGCAATTTTACCCACAAACTGCATATTAAAGTTATATTACTAATTGACTGCATATTTAACTGCATATTACCCAGTAGCCCAGGTAGAGATTGCATTTTTCAACATCCCTTGGCAGCTAGATGTAGTCAAGTGACTGGGTTCTTAGTCAATAACACTCAAGTAAGAACTGTAAGCACAACTTCTAAAAAGGAAAAAGCATCACTTCCATTGCCTGTGCTGTCCCTTCCTATAATTTGGAAGGTTACCAGAGCAAGGAGCCAAAAGATAGAAGGAATCCGTGCCCTTAACATCTTGAAACCTCTATTCCAGCCCTGGATTACCTACCTGGACTATTAAGGGAATGAAAAATAAACTTCTTTCTCATCTCAACCACAATATTTTAGGGTCTTTTATCAGAGAAGTTGAGAATGTAATTAATTAATGGGAGTACTAGTGGGAGGATTAGTCTGGAAGTTTGGCTACTTTGGGTGTTTTGTCCTAAATGTTTAGAGATAGAAGTACCTTTATCTGTCATCTAATCCAAGGTCCAGCTACTTTAGATTAGGCAAAGGAGAAGAAAGGACTTGTTGAAGACTACCCATTTAATTGAGTAGTACCATCTGTTAACAACTAGGGAGGCTATCCTCTTTATTTATGCACTTGACATTATTAGAGGCCAGTAATAAATGCCCTTTCTAAAAGTAACAAACTCAACTTGTCCTTGTTTCGAGATAGGCCAGTTTCTAAAAGCAGGTTTGTGGTAGAACCTTGAAAGCCAGCATACTGGTAGACTGTAGAGGTTGATGGGTTTTGTTTGTTTGTTTCTTTTTTTGATATTATTAATCCACAATCACATGAGGAACATTATGTTTACTAGACCAATTCTAGTATGTCTACCCATCACAAAGTCCCCCCAACATACCCCATTCCAGTCTCTGTCCATCAGCATAGTAAGATGCTGTAGAGTTACTACTTGTCTTCTCTGTGTTGTACAGCCCTCCCTGTACCCCCCCTCATTATACATGCTAAACATAATGCCCCCTTTCTTCTTACACCCCCCTTATCCCTCCCTTCCCACCCATCCTCCCAAGTCCCTTTCCCTTTGGTAACTGCCAGTTCATTCTTGGGTTCTGTGAGTCTGCTGCTGTTTTGTTCCTTCAGTTTTTCCTTTGTTGTTACACTCTACAGATGAGTGAAAGAAATCATTTGATACTTGTCTTTCTTCACCTGGCTTATTTCACTGAGCATAATACCCTCTAGCTCCATCCATGTTGCTGCAAATGGTAGGACGTGTTTTCTTCTTATGGGTGAATAATATTCCATTGTGTATATGTACCACCTCTTCTTTATCCATTCATCTACTGGTGGATACTTAGGTTGCTTCCATTTCTTGGCTATTGTAAATAGTGCTGTGATAAACATAGGGGTGCATATGTCTTTTTTAAACTGGGCTGCTGCATTCTTAGGGTAAATTTCTAGGAGTGGAATTCCTGGGTCAAATGGTATTTCTATTTTGAGCATTTGGAGGAACCTCCATACTGCTTTCCACAATGATTGAACTAATTTGCATTCCCACCAGGAGTGTAGAAGGGTTCTCCTTTCTCTGCAACCTCGCCAAAATTTGTTGTTGTTTGTCTTTTGGAAGGTGGCCATCTTAACTGGTATGAGGTGATATCTCATTGTGGTTTTAATTTGCATTTCTCTGATGACTAGCGATGTGGAGCATCTTTTCATGTGTGTGTTGGCCATCTGAATTTCTTCTTTGGAGAACTGTCTGTTCAGCTCCTCTGACCATTTTTTTTATTGGATTATTTGCTTTGTATTTGTTGAGGTACGTGAGCTCTTTATATATTTTCGATGTCAACCCTTTATCAGACCTGTCATTTATGAATATATTCTCCCATACTGTAGGATGCCTTTTTGTTCTATTGGTGGTGTCCTTTGCTGTACAGAAGCTTTTCAACTTGATATAGTTCATTTTTGCTTTTGTTTCCCTTGCCCGGGGAGATATGTTAATGAAGAAGTTGTTCATGTTTATGTCCAAGAGATTTTTGTCTATGTTTTTCTCTAAGAGATTTATGGTTTCATGACTTACATTCAGGTCTTTGATCCATTTCGAATTTACTTTTGTGTATGGGGTTAGACAATGATCCAGTTTCATTCTCGTACATGTAATGGTCCAGTTTTACCAACATCAGCTGTTGAAGTGGCTGTCATTTCCCCATTGTATGTCCTTGGCTCCTTTATCATATATTAATTGACCATATATGTTTGGGTTAATATCTGGACTCT
Organism: Manis javanica; assembly: GCF_040802235.1. Lineage (NCBI taxonomy): Eukaryota > Metazoa > Chordata > Mammalia > Pholidota > Manidae > Manis > Manis javanica. Next base: position 100,778,780 of record NC_133174.1, on the reverse strand, counting down.
CTATCCTGTTCCACTGGTCTGTGGGTCTGTTCTTGTGCCAGTACCAAATTGTCTTGATTTCTGTGGCTTTGGAGTAGAGTTTGGAGTTTGGAAGTTAGATGCCCCCTCCTTTATTCTTCCTTCTCAGGATTGCTTTGGCTATTTGGGGTCTTTTGTGCTTCCATATGAATTTTAAAACTATTTGTTGCAGTTCACTGAAGAATGTTGTTGGTATTTTGATAGGGATTGCATTGAATCTGTAGGTTGCTATAGGCAGGATGGCCACTTTGACAATATTAATTCTTCCTAGCCAAGAGCATGGGATGAGTTTCCATTTGTTAGTGTCCTCTTTAGTTTCTCTTAAGAGTGTCTTGTAGTTTTCAGGGTATAGGTCTTTCACTTCCTTGGTTAGGTTTATTCCTAGGTATTTTATTCTTTTTGATGCTATTGTCAATGGAATTATTTTCCTGATTTCTCTTTCTATTAGTTCATTGTTAGTGTATAGGAAAGTCACAGATTTCTGTGTGTTAATTTTGTATCCTGCAACTTTGCTGAATTCTGATATTAGTTCTAGTAGTTTTGGAGTGAAGTTTTTAGGGTTTTTTTTATGTACAATATCATGTCATCTGCAAATAGTGACAGTTTGACTTCTTCTTTACCAATCTGGATTCCTTGTATTTCTTTGTTTTATCTAATTGCCGTGGCTAGGACCTACAGTACTATGTTAAATAACAGTGGGGAGAGTGGGCATCCGTCTTGTTCCTGATCTTAGAGGAAAGGCTTTCAGCTTCTCAGTGTTCAGTATGATGTTGGCCGTGGGTTTGTTATATATGACGTTTATTATGTTGAGGTACTTTCCCTGTATACCCATTTTGTTGAGAGTTTCTATCATGAGTGGATGTTGAATTTTGTCAAATGCTTTTTCAGCATCTATGGAGATGATCATGTGGTTTTTGTCCTTCTTTTTGTTGTTGTGGTATATGATGTTGATGGATTTTCAAATGTTGTACCATCCTCGCATCCCTGAGATGAATCACACTTGATCAGGGTGGTATGATATTCTTAATGTATTTTTGAATTTGGTTCACTGATATTTTGTTGAGTATTTTTATATCTCTGTTCATCAGGGATATTGGTCTGTAATTTTCTTTTTTGGTGGGATCTTTGCCTGGTTTTGGTATTAGAGTGATGCTGGGTTCATAGAATGAGTTTGGAAGTATTCCCTCCTCTTCTATTTTTTGGAAAACTTTAAGGAGAATGGGTATTATGTCTTCTCTATATGTTTGATAAAATTCAGCTGTAAATCCATCTGGCCCGGGGGTTTTGTTCTTGGGTAGTTTTTTGATTACTGCTTCAATTTCATTGCTGGTAATTGGTCTGTTTAGATTTTCTGTTTCTTCCTTGGTCAGTCTTGGAAGGTTGTATTTTTCTAGGAAGTTGTCCATTTCTTCTAGCTTTTCCAGTTTGTTAGCATATAGATTCTCATAGTATTCTCTGATAATTCTTTGTATTTCTGTGGGGTCCATTGTGATTTCTCCTTTCTCATTTCTGATTCTGTTGATATGTGTAGATTCTCTTTTTGTCTTAATAAGTCTGGCTAGGGGCTTATCTATTTTGTTTATTTTCTTGAAGAACCAGCTCTTGATTTCATTGACTTTTTTCTGTTGTTTTATTCTTCTCAATTTTATTTATTTCTTTTCTGATTTTTATTATGTCCCTCCTTCTGCTGACTTTGGGCCTCATTTGTTCTTCTTTTTCCAATCTCAATAATTGTGACTTTAGACTATTCATTTGGGATTAACCTTCCTTCCTTACATAGGCCTGGATTGCTATATACTTTTCTCTTAGAACTGCCTTTGCTGCGTCTCACAGAAGTTGGGCCTTTGTTCTGTTGTTGTCATTTGTCTTCATATATTGCTTGCTCTCTATTTTAATTTTGTCATTGATCCATTGATTATTTAGGAGCATGTTGTTAAGCCTTCATGTGTTTGTGAGCCTTTTTTTTTCTTTGTACAATTTGTTTCTAGTTTTATACCTTTGTGTTCTGAGAAGTTGGTTGGTAGAATTTCAATCTTTTGGAATTTACTGAGGCTCTTTTTGTGGCCTAGTATGTGGTCTATTCTGGAAAATGTTCCATGTGCACTTGAGAAGAATGTGTATCCTGCTGCTTTTGGGTGTAGAGTTCTGTAGATGTCTGTTAGGTTCATCTGTTCTAGTGTGTTAGGTCCATGCTGTTCAGTGCCTCTGTGTCCTTACTTATTTTCTGTCTGGTAGATCTGTCCTTTAGAGTGAGTGGTGTGTTGAAGTCTCCTAAAATGAGTGCATTGCTTTCTATTTCCTCCTTTAATTCTGTTCGTGTTTGTTTCACATATGTTGGTGCTCCTGTATTGGGTGCATATATAGTTATAATGGTTATATCCTCTTGTTGGACTGAGCCCTTTTTCATTATGTACTGTACTTCTTTATCTCTTGTTACTTTCGTTGTTTTGAAGTCTATTTTGTCAGATACAAGTACTGCAACACCTGCTTTTTTCTCCCTGTTGTTTGCATGAAATATCGTTTTCCATCCCTTGACTTTTAGTCTGTGAATGTCTTTGGGTTTGAGGTGAGTCTCTTGTAAGCAGCATATGGATGGGTCTTGCTTTTTTATCCATTCTATTATTCTGTGTGTTTTGATTGGTGCATTCAGTCCATTTACATTTAGGGTGATTATTGAAAGATATGTACTTATTGCCATTGCAGGCTTTAGATTCATGGTAACCAAAGGTTCAAGGTTAGCTTCTTTACTATCTAATTGTCTAACATAACTCACTTATTGAGCTATTATAAACACAGTCTGATGATTGTTTATTTCTCTCCCTTCTTATTCATCCTCCTCCATTCTTTATATGTTAGGTGTTTTATTCTGTGCTCTTTTGTGTTTCCTTTGACTGCTTTTGTAAGTAGTTGATTTTATTTTTTGCCTTTAGTTAGTAATTGGTTGGTCTCCTTTCTTTGCTGTGATTTTATTTTGTCTGGTGACATCTATTTAGCCTTAGGAGTGCTTCCATCTATAGCAGTTCCTTTAATATACCCTGTAGAGGTGGTTTGTGGGTGGCAAATTCTCTTAACTTTTGCTTGTCTGGGAATTGTTTAATCCTTCCTTCATAATTAAATAATAATCATGCTGGGTACAGTATCCTTGGCCAAGGTCCTTCTGTTTCATTGCATTAAGTATATCATGCCATTCTCTTCTGGCCTGTAAGTTTTCTGTTGAGAAGTCTGATGATAGCTTGATGGGTTTTCCTTTGGAGGTCACCTTTTTTCTCTCTCTGGCTGCCTTTAATACCCTGTCCTTGTCCTTGATCTTTGCCATTTTAACTATTATGTGTCTTGGTGTTGTCCTCCTTGGGTCTCTTCTGTTGGAGTTCTGTGGGCTTCTGTGGTCTGATCGATTATTTCCTCCCCCAGTTTGGTGAAGTTTTCAGCAATTATTTCTTTTTTTTTTTTTTTTTTTTTTTTTTTTTTTTTTTTTTTTGAGAGGGCATCTCTCATATTTATTGATCAAATGGTTGTTAACAACAATAAAATTCAGTATAGGGGGGTCAATGCTCAATGTACAATCATTAATCCATCTCAAGCCTAATTCTCGTCAGTCTCCAATCTTCTGAAGCATAACGAACAAGTTCTTACATGGTGAACGAATTCTTACATAGTGAATAAATTCTTACATGGTGAACAGTACAAGGGCATTCATCACAGAAACTTTCGGTTTTGATCACGCATTATGACCTATAAACAATCAGGTCAAATATGAATATTCGTTTGATTTTTGTACTTGATTTATATGTTGATCCCACATTTCTCCCTTTATTATTATTATTATTTTTATTTTTAATAAAATGCTGAAGTGGTAGGTAGATGCAAGATAAAGGTAGAAAACATAGTTTAGTGCTGTAAGAAGGCAAATGTAGATGATCAGATGATCAGGTGTGTGCCTATGGACTAAGTATTAATCCAGGCTAGACAAGGGCAGCAAAACATCCACGGATGCAGAAGATTTCTCTCAAAACAGGGGGGGTGAGGTTCTGAGCCTCACCTCTGTTGATCCCCAAATTCTCACCTGATGGCCCCCCTGCGACTGTGCCTGTCTTAGGTTGTTCCTCCCTTGAGGAATCTTACCCGTCTCTGGCTAACCAGTCATCTTCCGGGGCCATACAGGGAAATGTAAAGTTGGTAAGTGAGAGAGAAGCCATATTGTTTGCAAAGGTTAGCTTTTTACTTCTTTGCAGATTTATGCCCTGTGGCTTCTATGCCCAGCACTTGTCTCGAGGTATCTTTACCACCTGGAGGAATTATGATACTCGGTAAATTCGATATGAGGCACGAATTCTATTTAAAGTTTGTAATTAGGAAGGAAGAAGAAAAGCTATAGATGTAGCATATGAAGGAAACTTGGGAGGATTGATTATTTCTTTGACATATCTTCTTGTATAGTACCTTAAGTATGTATAGGTTTTAAACTACTAACTAATTTGCACACACATATTGACATAATAGGAATACGGTGACATAAACAAAGCAAATCTATAATTACCAGCCATCTCCAGTGAAGCCAAGAAAACCATTTAGGCACCCTAGGCATTTGTGAAAATTTATCTATGATATGATGGATATTTTCCAACTGTACTTGAACCATCAGACAAATTAAAGCAGCCCATTTCTGGGATCTGTTCACATCCCATATGTTCTTTTAACCATAGATAGTCTATAGTCATGAGATTTTGGGGTGCTACAACTTGCACCCCTCCCAACTCCTGGTTGAGTTCCAACAGACAGATCCGGTCAAATTCGTTGTCTCACTGTATGCACATGCCAGCCTAGACATCTCCCTCCTCCTTCTCATGGCAAGTCCAGGAGATGGTGGGCTGGATGCAGCCACAACCGCAGCATCGTCTGGATCCCTGTGGAGGCTTTTTGATGATCATCCCCCGGCACGAGTCCTCCAGAGAGTGCTGATGCCGGAAGCTCCTCCTCATATCGTATCTTAGTTCATTTTCTGGGTATCCAAGCTAGGCCTTGATCTTCTGCGTAGAAACAAACAGACCCTTTGCCCACACTTTGACATGCCCTCTATACCACTGTGCAGAACTCATTGGAGGTCAGCACACAGTAACTGCTTTTTTTTTTTTTTTTTTTTAATTAAGAGAAAGGAATATTATCAGAAAAGAGTACCTCCATAGCTGATCATCTGACACCCTTTAAGTGATCAACATTAAGGATATTTAAAGCATGCGTTGATCTTTGATTTACCAATAGTTTTATCCTGTTAAGGAGTAATCCCCCTTTTCTTTCTTTCTTTCTTTTTTTTTTTTTTTTAAATTTTTAATCTACACTTACCTGAAGAATACTATGTTTACTATGCTCTCCCCTATATCAGGTCCCCCCTAACAACCACATTACGGTTACTGTCCATCAGCTTAGCAAAATGTGGTAGAGTCACTACTTGTCTTCTCTGTGTTGTGCAGCCCACCCTCCCCTTTCTCCCTCCCCCCCATGCATGCTAATCTTAATACCCCCCTTCTTCTTCCCCCCCCTTATCCCTCCCTGCCCACCCATCCTCCCCAGTTCCTTTCCCTTTGGTACCTGTTAGTCCATTTTTGGGTTCTGTAATTCTGCTGCTGTTTTGTTCCTTCAGTTTTTCCTTTGTTCCTATACTCCTCAGATGAGTGAAATCATTTGGTATTTCTCTTTCTCCGCTTGGCTTATTTCACTGAGCATAATACTCTCCAGCTCCATCCATGTTGCTGCAAATGGTTGGATTTTTCCACTTCTTATGGCTGAGTAGTATTCCATTGTGTATATGTACCACATCTTCTTTATCCATTCATCTACAGATGGACATTTAGGTTGCTTCCAATTCTTGGCTATTGTAAATAGTGCTGCGATAAACATAGGAGTGCATCTGTCTTTCTCAAACTTGATTGCTGCGTTCTTAGGGTAAATTCCTAGGAGTGGAATTCCTGGGTCAAATGGTAGGTCTGTTTTGAGCATTTTGATGCACCTCCATACTGCTTTCCACAATGGTTGAACTAATTTACATTCCCACCAGCAGTGTAGGAGGGTTCCCCTTTCTCCACAGCCTCGCCAACATTTGTTGTTGTTTGTCTTTTGGATGGCAGCTATCCTTACTGGTGTGAGGTGATACCTCATTGTAGTTTTAATTTGCATTTCTCTGATAATTAGCGATGTGGAGCATCTTTTCATGTGTCTCTTGGCCATCTGTATTTCTTTTTTGGAGAACTGTCTGTTCAGTTCCTCTGCCCATTTTTTAATTGGGTTATTTGTTTTTTGTTTGTTGAGGCGTGTGAGCTCTTTATATATTCTGGACGTCAAGCCTTTATCAGATCTGTCATTTTCAAATATATTCTCCCATACTGTAGGGTTCCTTTTTGTTCTATTGATGGTGTCTTTCGCTGTACAGAAGCTTTTCAGCTTAATGTAGTCCCACTTGCTCATTTTTGCTGTTGTTTTCCTTGCCCGGGGAGATATGTTCAAGAAGAGATCACTCATGTTTATGTCTAAGAGGTTTTTGCCTATGTTTTTTTCCAAGAGTTTAATGGTTTCGTGACTTACATTCAGGTCTTTGATCCATTTTGAGTTTACCTTTGTATATGGGGTTAGACAATGGTCCAGTTTCATTCTCCTACATGTAGCTGTCCAGTTTTGCCAGCACCATCTGTTGAAGAGACTGTCATTTCCCCATTGTATGTCCATGGCTCCTTTATCAAATATTAATTGACCATATATGTTTGGGTTAATTTCTGGGGTCTCTAATCTGTTCCACTGGTCTGTGGCTCTGTTCTTGTGCCAGTACCAAATTGTCTTGATTACTATGGCTTTGTAGTAGAGCTTGAAGTTGGGGAGTGAGATCCCCCCTACTTTATTCTTCTTTTTCAGGATTGCTTTGGCTATTCGGGGTCTTTGGTGTTTCCATATGAATTTTTGAATTATTTGTTCCAATTCATTGAAGAATGTTGCTGGTAATTTGAGAGGGATTGCATCAAATTTGTATATTGCTTTTGGCAGGATGGCCATTTTGACGATATTAATTCTTCCTAGCCATGAGCATGGGATGAGTTTCCATTTATTAGTGTCCCCTTTAATTTCTCTTAAGAGTGACTTGTAGTTTTCAGAGTATAAGTCTTTCACTTCCTTGGTTAGGTTTATTCCTAGGTATTTTATTCTTTTTGATGCAATGGTGAATGGAATTGTTTTCCTGATTTCTCTTTCTATTGATTCGTTGTTAGTGTATAGGAAAGCTACAGATTTCTGTGTGTTGATTTTGTATCCTGCAACTTTGCTGTATTCTGATATCAGTTCTAGTAGTTTTGAAGTGGAGTCTTTAGGGTTTTTTATGTACAGTATCATATCATCTGCAAATAGTGACAGTTTAACTTCTTCTTTACCAATCTGGATTCCTTGTATTTCTTTGTTTTGTCTGATTGCCGTGGCTAGGACCTCCAGTACTATGTTAAATAACAGTGGGGAGAGTGGGCATCCCTGTCTGGTTCCCGATCTCAGTGGAAATGCTTTCAGCTTCTCGCTGTTCAGTATAATGCTGGCTGTGGGTTTATCATATATGGCCTTTATTATGTTGAGGTACTTGCCCTCTATTCCCATTTTGCTGAGAGTTTTTATCATGAATGGATGTTGAATTTTGTCAAATGCTTTTTCAGCATCTATGGAGATGATCATGTGGTTTTTGTCTTTCTTTTTGTTGATGTGGTGGATGATGTTGATGGATTTTCGAATGTTGTACCATCCTTGCATCCCTGGGATGAACCCCACTTGGTCATGGTGTATGATCCTTTTGATATACTGTTGAATTCTGTTTGCTAATATTTTATTGAGTATTTTTGCATCTACGTTCATCAGGGATATTGGTCTGTAATTTTCTTTTTTGGTGGGGTCTTTGCCTGGTTTTGGTATTAGGGTGATGTTGGCTTCATAGAATGAGTTTGGGAGTATTCCCTCTTCTTCTATTTTGTGGAACACTTTAAGGAGAATGGGTATTATGTCTTCTCTGTGTGTCTGATAAAATTCCGAGGTAAATCCGTCCGGCCCCGGGGTTTTGTTCTTGGGTAGTTTTTTGATTACTGTTTCAATTTCTTTGCTTGTAATTGGTTTGTTTAACTTTTGTGTTTCTTCCTTGGTCAGTCTTGGGAGGTTGTATTTTTCTAGGAAGTTGTCCATTTCTTCTAGGTTTTCCAGCTTGTTGGCATATAGGTTTTCATAGTAGTCTTTAATAATTCTTTGTATTTCTGTGGAGTCTGTCGTGATTTTTCCATTCTCATTTCTGATTATGTTGATTTGTGTTGACTCTCTTTTTCTCTTAATAAGTTGGGCTAGAGGCTTATCTATTTTGTTTATTTTCTCAAAGAACCAGCTCTTGGTTTCGTTGATTTTTGCTATTGTTTTATTCTTCTCAATTTTGTTTATTTCTTCTCTGATCTTTATTATGTCCCTCCTTCTGCTGACTTTAGGCCTCATTTGTTCTTCTTTTTCCAGTTTTAATAATTGTGATGTTAGACTATTCATTTGGGATTGTTCTTCCTTCTTCAAGTGTGCCTGGATTGCTATATACTTTCCTCTTAAGACTGCTTTCGCTGCATCCCACAGAAGTTGGGGCTTAGTGTTGTTGTTGTCATTTGTTTCTATATATTCCTTGATCTCTATTTTGATTTGTTCATTGATCCATTGATTATTTAGTAGCATGTTGTTAAGCCTCCATGTGTTTGTGAGCCTTTTTGTTTTCTTTGTAGAATTTATTTCTACTTTCATACCTTTGTGGTCTGAAAAATTGGTTGGTAGAATTTCAATATTGTGGAATTTACTGAGGCTCTTTTTGTGAGCTAGTATGTGGTCTATTCTAGAGAATGTTCCATGTGCACTTGAGAAGAATGTATATCCTGTTGCTTTTGGATGTAAAGTTCTATAGATGTCTATTAGGTCCATCTGTTCTAGTGTGTTGTTCAGTGCCTGTGTGTCTTTACTTATTTTCTGCCCGGTGGATCTATCCTTTGGGGTGAGTGGTGTGTTGAAGTCTCCTACAATGAATGCATTGCAGTCTATTTCCCTCTTTAGTTCTGTTAGTATTTGCTTCACATATGCTGGTGCTCCTGTATTGGGTGCATATATATTTAGAATGGTTATATCCTCTTGTTGGACTAAGCCCTTTATCATTATGTAGTGGCCTTCTTTATCTCTTGTTACTTTCTTTGTTTTGAAGTCTATTTTGTCTGATATTAGTACTGCAACCCCTGCTTTCTTCTCACTGTTGTTTGCCTGAAATATGTTTTTCCATCCCTTGACTTTTAGTCTATGCTTATCTTTGGGTTTAAGGTGAGTTTCTTGTAAGCAGCATATAGATGGGTCTTGCTTTTTTATCCATTCTATTACTCTATGTCTTTTGATTGGTGCATTAAGTCCATTTACATTTAGGGTGACTATTGAAAGATATGTACTTATTGCCATTGCAGGCTTTAGATTCGTGGTTACCAAAGGTTCAAGGTTAGCTTCTTTAGTATCTTACTGCCTAACTTAGCTCGCTTATTGAGCTGTTATATACACTGTCTGGAGAGTCTTTTCTTCTCTCCCTTCTTATTCCTCCTCCTCGCTTCTTCATATGTTGTGTGTTTTGTTCTGTGCTCTTTTTAGGGGTGCTCCCATCTAGAGCAGTCCCTGTAGGATGCCCTGTAGAGGTGGTTTGTGGGAAGCAAATTCCCTCAGCTTTTGCTTGTCTGGGAATTGTTTGATCCCACCATCATATTTAAATGATAGTCGTGCTGGATACAGTATCCTTGGTTCAAGGCCCTTCTGTTTCATTGCATTAAGTATATCATGCCATTCTCTTCTGGCCTGTAGGGTTTCTGTTGAGAAGTCTGATGTTAGCCTGATTGGTTTTCCTTTATAGGTGACCTTTTTCTCTCTAGCTGCCTTTAAAACTCTTTCCTTGTCCTTGATCCTTGCCATTTTAATTATTATGTGTCTTGGTGTTGTCCTCCTTGGATCCTTTCTGTTGGGGGTTCTGTATAATTCCATGGTCTGTTCGATTATTTCCTCCCCCAGTTTGGGGAAGTTTTCAGCAATTATTTCTTCAAAGACCCTTTCTATCCCTTTTCCTCTTTCTTCCTCTTCTGGTATCCCTATAATACGAATGTTTTTCCTTTTGTATTGGTCACATATTTCTCTTAGTGTTGTTTCATTCCTGGAGATCCTTTTATCTCTCTCTATGTCAGCTTCTATACGTTCCTGTTCTCTGGCTTCTATTCCTTCAATGGCCTCTTGCATCTTATCCATTCTGCTTATAAATCCTTCCAGGGATTGTTTCACTTCTGTGATCTCTTTCCTGACATCTGTGATCTCCTTCCGGACTTCATCCCACTGCTCTTGCATTTTTCTCTGCATCTCATCCCACTGCTCTTGCATTTTTCTCTGCATCTCATCCCATTGCTCTTGCATTTTTTTCTGCATCTCTGTCAGCATGTTCATGATTTTTATTTTGAATTCTTTTTCAGGAGGACTAGTTAGGTCTGTCTCCTTCTCAGGTGTTGTCTCTGTGATCTTTGTCTGCCTGTAGTTTTGCCTTTTCATGGTGATAGAGATAGTCTGCAGAGCTGGTACAAGTGACCGCTGGAAGAGCTTCCCTTCTTGTTGGTTTGTAGCCTTTTCCTGGGAGAATAGCGACCTCTAGTGGCTTGTGCTGGGCAGCTGTGCGCAGACAGGGCTTCTGCTTCCTGCCCAGTTGCTTTGGGGTTTATCTCCACTGTTGCTGTGGGCTTGGCCTGGCTGGGGCTGTTCCTCCAAAATGGTGGAGCCCCGTTAGAGGGGGAGCAGCCAGGAGACTATTTATCTCCGTAAGGGGCCTCTGTGCTCCCTGCTGCCCAGGGGGTTAGAGTGCCCAGAGATCCCCAGATTCCCTGCTTCTGGTCTAAGTGACCTGTCCTGCCCCTTTAAGATTTCCAAAAAGCACTCTCCAAACCAAAACAACAACAGCAACAATGAGAGAGGGAACAGAAAGGAAAAAAAAAAGAAAAAACACGCGATTTTTTTTTTTTTTCCTCAGGTGCCGGTCCCAGGCACCCGCGCACTGGTCCTGCTGCCCTGTCTCCCTAGCACCAGGGTCCCTGTCCTTTCAAGGCTTCCAAAAAGCACCCACCCACCGGTCCCGCAGGGAAGGAACGCTCAATATTCTTTGTCCTCAGGCACTGGTCCCACGCACCCGCTCACCAGTCCTGCCGCCCTGCCTCCCTAGCACCGGGGTCCCTGTCCCTTCAAGGCTTCCAAAAAGCACTTGGCAAAAAGAGAGAAAAAAAAGGGGAAAAACGCGCGATTTCTTCCGTCCTCAGGTGCTGGTCTCAGGCACCCACCCACCGGTCCCACAGGGAAAAATGCGGGATATTCTTTGTCCTCAGGTGCCGGTCCCAGGCACCCGCTCACCAGTCCCGCCGCCCTGCCTCCCTAGCACCGGGGTCCCTGTCCCTTTTAGGCTTCCAAAAAGCACTCGCAGAAAAGAGAAAAAAAAAAGGGGAAAAACGCGCGATTTCCTCTGTCCTCAAGTGCCGGTCTCAGGCACCCGCCCACCGGTCCCGCAGGGAAAAACGGGGGATATTCTTTGTCCTCAGGCGCCGGTCCCAGCCACCCGCTCACCAGTCCCGCCACCGTGCCTCCCTAGCACTGGGGTCCCCGTCCCTTCAAGGCTTCCAAAAAGCGCTTGCCATAAAGAGAAAAAAAAAAAGGGGAAAAACGCGCGACCTCCTCCGTCCTCAGGCACCGGTCTCAGGCACCCGCCCCCAGGTCTCGCAGGGAGAAACGCGGGATATTCTTTGTCCTCCGGCGCTGTTCCCAGGCACCTCCTCACCGGTCCCGCCACCCTGCCTCCCCAGCAACGGGGGCCCGTCCCTCTAAGGCTTCCAAAAAGCGCTCGCCAAAAAAAAAAACTGCTCCGGTTTCTCTCCACCCGCCGGGAGCCGGGGGGAGGGGCGCTCGGGTCCCGCCGGGCTGGGGCTTGTATCTTACCCCCTTCACAAGGCGCTGGGTTCTTGCAGGTGTGGATGTGGTCTGGATGTTGTCCTGTGTCCTGTGGTCTCTATTTTAGGAAGATTTTTCTTTGTTATATTTTCATAGCTCTATGTGTTTTTGGGAGGAGATTTCCACTGCTCTACTCACGCCGCCATCTTGACACACCCCCTCCAGCAATTATTTCTTTAAATACACTTTCTACCCCCTTTTCTCTCTCTTCTTCTTCTGGTACCCCTATAATGCAGATATTCTTCCATTTGGATTGGTCATACAGTTCTCTTAATATTCTTTCATTCCTGGAGATCCTTTTATCTTTCTCTGCCTTTGCTTTTCTGTGTTCCTGTTCTCTGATTTCTATCCCATTAATGGCCTCTTGCACCTCATCCATTGTGCTCTTAAGTTCTTCAAGAGATTGTTTTATTTCTGTATTCTCCCCCCCACCTTTATCTGTTAGCTCTTGCATATTTCTCTGAAGCTCCATCAGCATGGTTATCACCTTAATTTTGAATTCTTTTTCAGAAAGATTGGTTAAATCTATCTCCCCAGCATCCTTCCAGGTGTTATCTGGGATATTCTTGTCTGTATCAAATTCTTCTGCCTTTCCATGGTGATAGAGGTAGTCGTGGGCAGTTGGCGCGTGTGTCAGCTGGGAGAACAAAGTCCCTTCTTGCTTTGGGGTGGCATTCCTGTCCTGTGATAATGGCGACCCCTAGTGGCTGGTGCTGGGCTGCTGCACGCTGACGGAGCCTCGGAGTCTGGCCCAGGCGGGCACGGAGGAGGCTCTGGGCCATTCCTGTGGATGTGTCTGCCCTCAGGCTGCTTCCCTGCTATGGCGGGGCCGCACCAGAGGGGGAATCGATGGGAGGCTGTTTATAGCCATGAGGGGCCTCAGAGCTGCACTGCTGCCCAGGGGGTTAGGGCGCCCAGAGTTCCCCAGTATTCCGAGCTGCTGAGCTGAGTGTGCTGGGATGCTTCCATCCAGCTGTGAGGCGCCTGTCCCTTTAAGACTTTCAAAAAGCACTCGCTTTTCTTTTTTCCCTTGGTCGCCGGCTGAGGGCACCCGTTCGCAGATTTTACTGTTCCATTTCCCTAATATCCAGCACACCATGAACTGTGTGTCTGCACTCATGGTGCAGATGACTAGGTCTGGGTATTTAGCAGTCCTGGGCTCCCTCTCCCTCCCGGCTCCGACTCTTCTCCCGCCGGGGAGCTGGGGTGGGGGATGTGCTCGGGTCCAACCAGGCTATGGCTTGTATCTTACCCCCTTCATGAGGCGCTGGGTTCTCGCAGGTGTAGATGTAGCCTGGCCATTGTGCTGTATCTTCTGGTCTCTCTTTTAGGAATAGTTGTATTTGTTGTATTTTCCAAAATATGTATGGTTTTGGAAGGAGATTTCCGCTGCCCTACTCACACCACCATCTTGGCTCCTCTCCAAGGTTCCTAATGATTTTAAATTTTAATTAAAACCACTTGAAGTAATAAGGAAAACATTTGTACATGCTAAAAAATGTGCCTTTTGATAAAGAAAGTAACTTTTTTCTAAAGTACAGCTGTTTATTTAAAGAGGGTGAACACTGATGTGTAAGGAAAGTTGTAAAAAGCTTGTGGAAAAATTGATATAGTCATGCTGTGTGAAATTAAAGCAAATGAGTCTCAATATCAAGTACACAGCAAAATTAGAATTTTGTTTTCAGTTAAAAAGACAAAGTTTTCTTAAACTGTTAGTCTGCTCTTAATGTTGAAAGATTGCAAAAGGTTTTCTAATTGTTTTATCAAAGCAGTTTCTCATGCTTAAAGTCTCAATGAGTTGTCTGAGTATTTAAGAAAATGAGATCTTAATATTAAAAGGACTAAAAGCTAAACTTTGCTAACGACTGTGTAACCTTCTGTATTTGCCTTTGAGGTATTTTGTTGTTATTCTGGTTAAATGGATAAGTATTGCTTCGTGGCAACCTATAATCTTACTTAAGCAAGTGCCAAAGAAACTTTCTTCTGACAGCATCCCAGAATCAAATTCAAAAAGGTGCTTTTTACCTCTAGTTAACTCTGATATTTTCCAGAGGGCCCCTGGAACATGTCAGAGGAATTTTTTCTCCTCATCAGGGAAAATATTTGGCTAATTTGGCTTGTTTATCTGATATATATTTACCTGGAAAGCACTGTCAAAGGGAATGATGCTAAACTTTGTTACTGAATGTTTTGTGTTACAAAAATATCCAAATTTCCTTATGTCAACTGTCTTATAGTAAACTCTCATCAGATATTTAACCATTGTCATTTGTGAGTCTTTTGTCATTTATAGTCACTGTTTTATTACTCCTAAACTAGTAAAGAACTAGATTTCAGCAGAACAGATATTGGTTATATAGGATTAAATAAACTAAAGAAGATGATTTTGTGGGTTTTTGTTTCAAATGTTGCTGATAAGCTGACAACAGTTTAGTAAATGACTATAAGCAGAATTGAAACTTTATCTTTCTACCTGATCCCTCCAGAATTTAAAAACTCTCAGTGACTATTTTTTTTTTTTTTTTTTTTTTTTTAGAGGGCATCTCTCATATTTATTGATCAAATGGTTGTTAACAACAATAAAATTCAGTATAGGGGGGGGTCAATGCTCAATGTACAATCATTAATCCATCTCAAGCCTAATTCTCGTCAGTCTCCAATCTTCTGAAGCATAACGAACAAGTTCTTACATGGTGAACGAATTCTTACAGAGTGAATAAATTCTTACATGGTGAACAGTACAAGGGCAGTCATCACAGAAACTTTCGGTTTTGATCATGCAATATGACCTATAAACCATCAGGTCAAATATGAATATTCATTTGATTTTTGTACTTGATTTATATGTTGATCCCACATTTCTCCTATTATTATTATTATTTTTATTTTTAATAAAATGCTGAAGTGGTAGGTAGATGCAAGATAAAGGTAGAAAACATAGTTTAGTGCTGTAAGAAGGCAAATGTAGATGATCAGATGATCAGGTGTGTGCCTATGGACTAAGTATTAATCCAGGCTAGACAAGGGCAGCAAGACATCCACGGATGCAGAAGATTTCTCTCAAAGCAGGGGGGGTGAGGTTCTGAGCCTCACCTCTGTTGATCCCCAAATTCTCACCTGATGGCCCCCCTGCGACTGTGCCTGTCAGTGACTATTTTTATATTTCATGGCAGTATGTTTATTTGCATAAGTTGAATAAGAATCTGCTTTCCTTGTAAGAGGACCAATCAAAAACACTGGTTATATTACCAAGGCTTTGACTGGAATGTTATACCTGAGAGACACGTGTGTAAACTCAGATATGAACAGACAGCTTTAAGGAACTAAGGTTGACTTTATAAAGCCAACAAAGTCCCTTGGAAGAACAGGCCTGGTACCTTGCTTATAGGGTTCCCAGCAGCCTTACCAGGTGCGTAAGGAAGGTCACTTCCTGGCAGGTGCAGGAACCTCAGTATATCTTGGGGACCTCGAGAAGAGAGGAATTCACCTAAATCTACATGTACTGCAGGCAAAACCTGATGACAAGTCTGGCTGGGCTGTCTGGCCTCAAGAGGCCTTTAAAAGTCCAATCTGAAATTCCTTATAAAAAGTACCAGCAGTCAGATGATCAGCTATGGAGGTACTCTTTTCTGATAATATTCCTTTCTCTTAATTAAAAAAAAAAAAAAAAGCAGTTATTGTTTGCTGACCTCCAATGAGTTCTGCACAGTGGTATAGAGGGCATGTCAAAGTGTGGGCAAAGGGTCTGTTTGTTTCTATGCAGAAGATCAAGGCCTAGCTTGGATACCCAGAAAATGAACTAAGATATGATATGAGGAGGAGCTTCCGGCATCAGCACTCTCTGGAGGACTTGTGCCGGGGGATGATCATCAAAAAGCCTCCACAGGGATCCGGACGATGCTGCGGTTGTGGCTGCATCCAGCCCACCGTCTCCTGGACTTGCCATAAGAATGAGGAGGGAGATGTCTAGGCTGGCATGTGCATACAGTGAGACAACGAATTTGACCAGATCTGTACTGTTGGAATTCAACCAGGAGTTGGGAGGGGTGCAAGTTGTAGCACTCCAAAATCTCATGACTATAGACTAACTATCTATGGTTAAAAGAACATATGGGATGTGAACAGATCCCAGAAATGGGCTGCTTTAATTTGTCTGATGGTTCAAGTACAGTTGGACAATATCCATCATATCATAGATAAATTTTCACAAATGCCTAGGGTGCCTAACTGGTTTTCTTGGCTTCACTGGAGATGGATGGTAATTATAGATTTGCTTTGTTTATGTCACGGTATTCCTATTATGTTAATATGTGTGTGCAAATTAGTTAGTAGTTTAAAACCTATACATACTTAAGGTACTATACAAGAAGATATGTCAAAGAAATAATCAATCCTCCCAAGTTTCCTTCATATGCTACATCTATAGCTTTTCTTCTTCCTTCCTAATTACAACCCTTAAATAGAATTCGTGCCTCAGATCGAATTTACCGAGTATCATAATTCCTCCAGGTGGTAAAGATACCTCGAGACAAGTGCTGGGCATAGAAGCCACAGGGCATAAATCTGCAAAGAAGTAAAAAGCTAACCTTTGCAAACAATATGGCTTCTCTCTCACTTACCAACTTTACATTTCCCTGTATGGCCCCGGAAGATGACTGGTTAGCCAGAGATGGGTAAGATTCCTCAAGGGAGGAACAACCTAAGACAGGCACAGTCGCAGGGGGGCCATCAGGTGAGAATTTGGGGATCAACAGAGGTGAGGCTCAGAACCTCACCCCCCCTGCTTTGAGAGAAATCTTCTGCATCCGTGGATGTCTTGCTGCCCTTGTCTAGCCTGGATTAATACTTAGTCCATAGGCACACACCTGATCATCTGATCATCTACATTTGCCTTCTTACAGCACTAAACTATGTTTTCTACCTTTATCTTGCATCTACCTACCACTTCAGCATTTTATTAAAAATAAAAATAATAATAATAATAGGAGAAATGTGGGATCAACATATAAATCAAGTACAAAAATCAAACGAATATTCATATTTGACCTGATTGTTTATAGGTCATATTGCATGATCAAAACCGAAAGTTTCTGTGATGACTGCCCTTGTACTGTTCACCATGTAAGAACTTATTCACTATGTAAGAATTTGTTCACCATGTAAGAACTTGTTCGTTATGCTTCAGAAGATTGGAGACTGACGAGAATTAGGCTTGAGATGGATTAATGATTGTACATTGAGCGTTGACCCCCCTATACTGAATTTTATTGTTGTTAACAACCATTTGATCAATAAATATGAGAGATGCCCTCTCAAAAAAAAAAAAAAAAAAAAAAGTACCAGCAAAGCACATTTAAAAAAAGCCTATGTAATCAATTGCTCTTCTTGATGCACTTATGCAAATAATCAAGCCAAATGTTAATTATTTTCTAGAGAAAAGTATTGTCTCAGTAATGCAGCCTTTATCTGTACTAAATCCTAATACTAGTCATTGGGACATAAACTAAATTCAGAATTCTAGTTTCCCCCAAAAATCTGGCTATGACTCTCCAGATGTGTTAGTTTCTTCCCATATCATTTCTATTAAAGTTTTACTATTTCTAGTTCTCATATTCAACCATGCATTCTTAATCTCATCAAGTTTGTCCTTCCAGAATGGAAAATCGAACTGCAGATGTTGCTACTTAACCTAATAACACAATTTATTCTATCTTGCCTAGAAGCCACAAAACTGCAAATAGTAATAGAAATGGAACCCAGAATAGAAGTGCCCATCTTCTGAGGCCCTCTCAACTGACCACTGATGGAGACCTAACTGCACCCTTTACTGTGCCCCTTCTCAGCATGAAGCAGCCAGAGTGGTCGTCGCCCCCTTTCCCTAGCAGCAGGTAGGGTCTCTATCTGTAGTGGGGGGGGGTATGAGACAGGGACCATGGCTTAGACAGAGTAGGGTGAGGGCATTGGGAAAAAGCAAGGCGAGATATTCATAGTCAAAGCAATGTAACAATCAATGTAAAGTCCCTATTGAAACTCTGTGTTCAGCATTATGCAAAGTCAAGGTCACACTAATTCTCTAGGGTAAATATACTAGACTAGGAATATAGACATCTTCAGTGAGATCAGTTAAAGGTCAAAAGGCCAGAAGCAACTTGGCCTGGAATGTTTGAGTGTTCCACAAGGGTATCTCAGCATAACCCATGACTTCACTGTAAACAGCCCTAGCAAACAGACAACAACCCAGCCAGCCCATCTTGAGGGCAGGGCAGGTGGTACAAGTCCACACCCTAAGCCCTCAATTCTCAAAAATCCTCAACTGCCTATAAATCCCCTAGGCAACACACCACCGTGGGCTCTCTTGTCCCCTCCTGGAGTGAGCCAGGAGCTCCCTCCTCTCATTTTATTTCTAAATAAAAGCCTCTCCCTGGCTCTCCTAAAGAAAAAAATATGTGGTAGTAATGTTCAAAGCACTTAGCATAGTGGCTGGCATATAGTAAGTGTTCAGTGATTATGCTCTGCCATTATCATGGTGCTTATATGTGCTTACAACACCAAAACCTATTTGAGTAGAATGGGTAGGAACCCCTGAATGAAGCCCCCTCATAGTAAGGATGGTTTTATGGTATAACAGATTTACCCAGTCAACATGAAGAAAATGCAGACACCTGGGCCCACTGCCAGAGAGGAAGGGAAACATTTCAGAAGGAGTAGCCTGGGATCCTAGAATGCACATATAGGTCATGGGGAAAGGCTGTTCGATGATTTCAACAACTGAGCAGTTCTTGGCTAAACACTAGGACAGAGAATATCGTAGTTTGCCCTCTTTCTTGGAAATGGGGGCAGGGGTGAAGGGCTCTGAGCTCTGGGCTCTCTTGGTTCCATCGGGCCATATATATTTCAGAGTTAAAGAAAAAACCTTACAAATTCATTTCCTTCAGCTGCTTTTCCCTGCTACTTTCTGAAGGCTTGTCTCTCCCTCTCCTCTCTCTGAGGAGACACAAGTGATTACTGACCACACAAAAGGGAGGCTGTTAGAGCTATGGTTGATTAAGCTGTTAAGTGAGGAACACTCAACAATTGTCTTGTTCTCATCAAAATTAGATTGAAGAGTGGCTGATAATGGGATAAAGAATGCATCTTCTCTGACTGGGGCACACAGTCCCTGCAACTCAAAATCCCAGACTCCCCTGTTATTTGTCCGGAACTCTTCTTCAACTGGGATATTCGCACTTTTAAACACTGACATCAGACATAACAACAGACAAACCGCTCCCCTTCTTTGCACAAGACCTTAAAATGAAACCTGGTAAACACACACACACACACACACACACACACACACTAACCCTTCCATTTTATCTGGCTAAAATTGCGAGAACAAGGTTGAAATTGATACAAAAGGGTCTGTGAGGCTTTAAGATTGTTGAGGTTTGCTTTGACACCACCCCACTTTACCTCCATGATGAATAAAAGATGGTGGAGAGAGCAAACCTCATAGAGGCCATAACTGAAAAAAAAATCTCTAACGTTGGGGAAGAGGTTCTGAGGTGGGGGAACCTTAAGAGGTCACTTGCTCCTTCTAGAAGACCTTGGTTTGCTCAAGGAGGCTTTTTCTACATTGTGAAATTGATCTACAGAATAAAAACAGCACCTCATTGAGATTTATCATCCCCCTTAGGAGTTTGATCTTCAGTAACAAGTCATGAGCTACACCTTACCTTCTTCAGCAAGTCCATTACAGAAGCTGCACAGAAACCCAAAGGTTTGACTTTTTCTAGAATTTGGATTAAATTAGAGGCACTCACCTTTCTCCATTCTGTGGAAAGAGGTCAGTGGCTCATGATAGTTTGTGGAGTCATTTGCTTGTTTCATTCTGGTATTTTCTGAAAGCCTTCCATGGCTGCAGAGATCTAGTTTGTCATGCCGACTACATTGAATTATCTTTCCAGTGTCCTCTACTCTAGCTAGAGGCCCTAGCATTGCACAGGGCACACCATGTGTGTTTGTTGATAACTACAGACAGCAGAGCACTGGCTTAAGAGGAAGAAGACCTGGGTTCCAGGTTAAGCTCTACTACCAACCTTGAGTTGCTGTGTAACCTTGAGCTAGTCACTCCCCAATCTGAGAATGATTTCCTCATCTGTAAAGTGAGGAAGAAGATCTCTAAGGGTCCTTTCTGCTCTTCCTGTCTATGATTCTTAGCATAAAGACTTAGTCAAATGTAAATTCTGTCACATCAGCAACCCCTGAGCCAGTAGTTCTTGAGTTCTAGTGTGCATCAGAATCAGCCAGAGAAGAAACTCTAGTTTTGGAATTGTACCAAATGTCTGAAAAATGATGCATGTTCAGGGTAATTCATTCCATATATTGATTGTAGCAGATGATTGGAAACAACCCATGTCCATCAGAAAGCACCTGATGAAATTAAGTCTGGTACAGCTATATAATGGAATACCATACAGCTCTGAAAACTAAGGATGCTCTCTATGTCAGATACAGAAAGATCTTGAAGTTATATTATTTTTAAAGATGCCGAACAGTATATAAAGAGTGCTAACATTTGTGGAGGGGGGGGAGTAAAAAATATATATCTGCTTTTGCTTGATATCTGATAAAGTATCTCATAAAGAAACTGAAGATATTCATAAGAAATGAACGGCAATGGTTCCCTAGTTTTGTATGGCATGTCGGGGTGGAGTGACATGGGACCTAGGCAGATGAGCACAGGGATGGGAAGAGACTTTCACTCCATGCATTTTTATATTTTTAAAGTTTTGTGCTGTGTGAATGTATCATCTCTTCAAAAATTATATAATAGGATAACAGAGTCCACTTGGAAGCTAGTTAAAAACACTAAGCTTAATGAGTTCGAACGCCAGACGTTCAGAATCTGCATTTTTAGCTAGTTCCTCCAGTAGATTCTGAAGTGGTGAGTCAAATACACTTAGAAAAACACTGGCCTAAACATTTTGCAAAACATAAAGGATGGCAAAGATGCCTGTGAGGTAGAGCAGGGACATGGGGCAATCATTAGGATTACTTTTTCCTGCCTATGATGAAAAATGCCAAGATATAAGTAGTAACAACAGGAGGAACTCTATCTTTTTTTTTATTAAGGTATCATTGATATACAATCTTATGAAGGTTTCAGATGAGCCAAATTGTGGTACTACCTTCACCTATATTATCAAGTCCTCCCCACCGCACACTCCATCTTAACACTAAGATTCCATGTTGGAAAGCAGGGATTTAGGAGGGAAGATTCGTAATATATTTTATAGTAGTTAGCCAATACCTACCCTATCTTAAGGCAGGGCAAGCAGTGCTAAATGATATGTCCCCAGTGCTTGAGGGCAAACACTATTTTGGAGAAGAACAGGATCAATAAATCCCTTGTGTTAAGTTTACCTTACAGAATATCTAGAGGACTGACTATGGATGATGACCTAATGTCTCTCACTGGAGATGGACATCAAGAATCCACACGTCAAGCCTATGCTCCTTTGGACCCTTAACCTATTCTTGAAATCTTTAAAAGATATGAATCCTAAGCCTTTAAGTTCACCTCCTTTCTGAGGTTGCCCACACTCCTCTTTCTTATAATGTGTACTTTGCCTTAAATAAAGACTTCGTGCTGCTCAACTTACTGTGTTTTGTCTCTGCACACTTCCAAGACTTTTGGAGGTTAACAAGAGACCCCTTTCCTGGTGGTAAGCATCTTTGTTACTTCACTATTTCATTCAGTTTTCTGGTCTTAAGCACAAGTCTTCACTCTCTCTGTTCTACTTCAGACAAGTAGGGAAGGGCTACTAAGATCTCTGATTTGGACGCGTAAGTTCCAGTCTCCTGGGTCACCTGGACAGAACTGCAGCTGTATGATCATGCTTTTTAGTAGCCTGCCTGAAAGTCTCCTTTCTTTGCCTTTGGGAAGTTCTCAGAACATAATCTCACTCCCCCTAGTGCTCCACAGGTCCCCCAAATCCTGGGATGGTAAAAGCTTAGTTTCCATGCTGTGCAGATTCAAGCAGACACTGGACGCCAGGTAACCCTGGCCTCAGGAGTTGGCAAGGGGTCTGCCCCAGGCCAAGCAGGAGTTCAATGAGCTTCCCTTTCCTCCTTCTTTTTTCCCTTGCTCTCTGCTGCCTGTATGGCAGCTGCCGTTCACTATTGCTTTTGCTTTAATGAATTCCTTCCTTATCTACACTTGTCCAACCTGTTCATGAATTCCTTCTCGATCCGAGTCAAGAATCCTCCCCTGTCGGGGTTGAGGTTTCACCTAGTTCACAGGGAGAGACCTTCCCAGATGCAGCTTCCCAACAACACCTGCAGCACAAGGTGTTGCCTTAAGCAATTTCCCTACCTGGCAGCTCTACATCACTCTGAAATCATAAGACTTTCAAATCCATATCTTTCTACCTTCCTACATCTTCCAGTGACATGACCAAGACATCTTTGGGAGATTCTGGTATTTCTTGACAATGGAAAAAATCTCCAGCACTTATGTTTGTGCACTTTTCTCTTTCACAGCATCAGGCTGGTAGAACCTGCTCATTTGGAGGAATGAGAGTTGTCGGGAAAGAGAAAACCCCCTCCAGAAGATGAGATCAAAGAGTGATTTCACTTGCCTGGCACTTCTGCCACCAGCTGGCCTGCTCAGTGGTGCCTTTTGCAGAGCCAGCCATGGGGGTTGGAACAGCGGCACAACTACTGCCTCCAGTTAAGGGAACCTGCTTGTGGATTTTGAGTCAGGCTGTGGGCAATATGCAGGTTTTTCCTGGAACTGGCTTACACTTATCTTTTTTCTGAGCCTATTTGCTGGCCTTTAAAAAATAGTATTAACCAACATCTATTGCTTATGTGTGCTAAGCACTTACCATGTTATCTTACTTAGTTTTTTCAAACTGGCAAGGTAAGTACTACACTGTTTTTATCTCATTTCACAGATGGGAAAGTGAATCTTAAGTAGGTTAAGTAATTAGCCAGAGGCACACAGCTAATAGGCAGCACTGTTGGGATTCATATTCTTACACTCTGATTCTAGAGTCTGCGCTCCTAACCACTTGACTATACTGCCTCTCCTTGGTGGTGGTAGGAGGGCCATTCCTACTTAAGCCAAGGCCTAGACATCCAAAAATAGGTTTCTGCAACTCTGACCCAAGAGCTCAGAGAATCTCCATAGGCTCTGTCTTTGACTCACTGTTCCGATTCCTCTTGCTCTGGTTTGCTGTACCTGGTTTTCTCTGGAAGAGCCCAGATTCTCTCCTTTTGGTGTGCCCATTGGAGTTGGTGCTTCAGTTGGACTGTCAGCCTAGATTTAATTTTCAGCTTCTCCACTGATCACTGGCTTTCAGATCACCTTTGGCTTCAAGAGCTGAGGCCCCCAAGCAGGTCTAACCTCAATCTCAATCCAGCTTCCCAGCCCAGGTCCCCAGCATGGATGTAGTATCCTGGCAGACTGCCTATACCACCAGGAAGAGAAGAACAGTATCTCTTGGTCTTTCTCAGACTTTTCTTTCTCAAATAGCTGCTTCTGCTGACCTCTGACCTTCAGTCATTTGCAACAAAGTCTCCAAACCTTGGCAACAAGTTGACTTACTCAAGGAAGGGGCCAAGCCAACAACAATGACTCATTGGTGGCCCAGGATTGCACCTGGGAGCTGTAATTTCACTCACTGGCATTTGCTGCCCCTTCCTACGAGCAACTAGGATATAGCCTGGCCAGTGTGCAGACAGGAAGAGGAGGTATCTAATACAACAACCATAGTTCATACACTTTTTGTTTTTTTCAATAGTGTGGACGAATTTGCATCAATCTCTTGCTATTGCCTTGCTCCACGGAGGGATGCTCTTGAAGACAGTTGGCTACAATGGAAGAGAGGTGGTGTTTGGCCACATAATAGGAGTAAAACAAATTTGTCCAGCCTCAGAGTGAATTGGAAGCTTTCATCAATGGTATTAACCTTTCCCAGGGAGGGAGACAATAACAACATCAGCTAATTTTTGGAGAAAACTTGCTTGGTCCTGTCAGCTATGGTGAGAGCCTAATGATGCTTTGTAAATTTGTATTTTTTTGTATCTCCTTGTCATCAAACAAGTCCTAGGCAGCTATGTGGAATCAGACCACTTTACTTCCTTTTGCTGCTTTGACCACATCCTTCCCCTTCTCAACACCATTCAGCAATTGTCTGTCAGAACACCAGAAAAACTAGGTCCCACCCATAGTCCGTTTACACAGCAGAGAGAGCACAGACCCTGGAGCCTGAATGCCTGAGTTTGGACCCCCAGCCCTGCTCCCTACAACCTGTGTGACCTTGGACAAGATACTGAACCTCTGTTTCCCAATTTCTTCTTCTGTAAAATGGGAATAATAATATCACCTATCTTATTAGGTTGTTACAAGCAACAAGTGAGTTAATATTTAGAAAGCATTTGCAACACTGTCTGACTATAGGAACTGCTGTGTAAACATTTGTTAAATAAATAAGCATATTCATTTGTTAAACAAATATCAATTATTGAGTATCCATGAGCTAGCCCTGGGTTAGCAAACTTTTACTGTAGAGGACCACAAAGTAAATAATTTTTAGGCTTTGCAGACCACATGGTCTCTGTTGCAACTACTGAACTCTGCCAATGTAGTGCAAAGGCAGTCATAGACAATATGTAAATGACCTGGTGTGGCTGTGTGCCAATTCAAATTTACTTATATAAACAGACTTTGGGCTGGATTTGGCCCATAGGTCATAGATTGCCCACTCCTGTGCTAGGGAATGGGAGTATAATGGTATGTAAAACAGGCCCACTAAATTGTTCTGTCTAGTGTGGGAGACAGATATTAAATAATGATACACCTTATCAATTGTGATCAGTAGGAGGGCAGGGTGGGGGTGGGGGTCAGCATGGCGGTAATATATCCTGGAGGATCAGTGAAGGCTTCTCTGTGGAAGTGGCTTCCCCCTGGAGTCAAAGTCAGACTTAAACAGCTGAATGGGGGGGGGGGGGGCACAGGGATGGCCATTGTGAGATGCCCTGGCCGGGCGTCCTTTCAAAGATGAAGGAGGTCCTAAACACCCTAATTATCCCCATTTACCCTTCATTTAGTCTATGAAGAAATAATTGAGATTTTTACCCAATTCTCTCCTGAAGCTGTTTTTACTGCAGCTTGTGAAATCTCTTGTGAGAATAGCAGAATTGTTAAGAGCGTAGACTATTGCCAGACTGCCTGGTCCCACATACTAACTGTGTAACCTTGGGCAAGTTACTTAGCTTCTCTGTGCCAAAGTCTCTGTCAGATGAGGATGACAGTGTTGGAAGTAGCCATATCATAGGGTGGTTAGCAGGATTAAATGAGCCAATACATGTAACCTATTTGGAATAGTGGCTGGCTCATAGTGAGTGTTAATATGTGTTAGTGCTTGCTGTTTTTGTGGATTATGTCCTTGATAATTTTTGTAGGGTACACTGGGTTTCCCTTTCCTTCCTGCTAGCTTTGCCTCCTTCACACTCTGAGGAACATCACTCCACAAAATTCTCTTATTTCAGGATGTTGTTAACTAGCCAATAAGACAATGGTTAACATGTATTCAGCACTCATGTTCCCGATTCCATGCTATACAATCTATGTATAAATCTTGGTCAATCCTCAAAATCAAAGTCTTAGTAGCCTGTTTAAATTGAGGAAACTGAAGATCACAGAAATTAAGAGATGAAGTCTGAATATACAAATGGACAATGGCCAGACCATATGTAAAAACAGAACTCTGACCCCTAACCTGGAGCAAAGGCCCAGGAAACCAACTCCTTAGCTATAATACCCAGTCCAGGAAGGTAGCCTGATGTAAGTCAGACTTGTAAGAGTGCCAGGAGGTCAGATTGCTCTCTCTAGTAACAATCCAGGAAGCCAAATAATGATCCCTATGATCTGCCCCAAGTGGCCAGGACTGGGCTCATACTGGACAATTTCCATAATTTTGGTCCCTACTTCCCACTTAGGACAAACCAACCAGAGAAATCCAATCATGCACCCCTCTAACCAATCACCTAGGATACCCTGCTTTTGGTTAGCTTGCCTACAGCTTCCCCATGCCAACAGCCTCCAATCAGGGCATAGCTGAACCCTGTCCTTTTTCCACTGTAAAACTTTCCTACTCCTCTGCCTGCCTTTAAGTCTCTGCCTAATCCTAAGAGACAGTGACAGACTCTCTTGCTACAGCACACTCAGAGTAAATAGCCTTTGCTTGTTCTCACTTGGTCTTCATTGATTTTCACAGTGACATCCGAAGGGTCACAAAGATAATAAGTGACAGACCTAGGATTCAAACCCTGGTCTACCAGATGTCAAAGTCCCAAGTCCTTAACCAATGTACAATATTGTCTCCACATACGTACTTTCAGGACGGTCTTTACTATACATTTTGATGGCATCTTCTTTACCTTTTCCCACTGAAAAGCCGTAACTTGCCTAGGAGTCCCTGATGCAGCAGCCCCTGCCTCCAAGATACCCGGAGACTCCTTCTCTGTACCTTATCTCGTTCATTGCACAACTGGAAGTGCAACCTACATACAATAATTACAGGGAGGCAGCTCTCAGGGTAAGAATGTGTGGTTTTCTTTTTCAGGCCTGGCACTGTGAGTAGGCAGTATAATCAAGATAAAGATCTAACATTTCTTATTATGTGCCAAGTGCTGTGCTAAATACTTTATGTGCAATTATTGCCTTATTTAATCTTCAGAATAACACTAGGAGTAAATGATGCTATTATTCGCATGGTATGGATGATGAATCCGAAGCAGAGACAACTACTGCAATATTGGTGTAGTTTCAGGGGATGGAGAAAACTTCTTT
The DNA here is from genome assembly GCF_040802235.1 of Manis javanica. Lineage (NCBI taxonomy): Eukaryota > Metazoa > Chordata > Mammalia > Pholidota > Manidae > Manis > Manis javanica. Next base: position 100,751,887 of record NC_133174.1, on the reverse strand, counting down.
GCTGGGTAGCTCCTCTCCTACCTGAATTCCAATGATAAAAGAAGCGCTGGTCTTATCAAAATGCAAATCTCCCTGCAAGAGGTAATGCATAGCCTTCCCAACCCTGTGCAATTCACTTGGAATTAACATACTTCAGTTTCACTTCTGAAAGCTGGTTTGACAGGCAGAAAGTGAAGACAGCAAGGACATTCTCAGTAAGGGAGGCTGACTTTGGGACACTGACTGATTAGTATAATGTTGGCGAGACCAAGAGACCGTCCCTAGGTTCTGCTTCATTTCCGTTATCCTTCCTAAGAGCAGTGTCTGAGGCCCTCCTCCTATTTCCCAAGCTTTCCTTTAAGCTCTGGACCATGTCATTCCCTCACCTGATATCTTTTTTTCTGCTTCATGACAATCAGCTTATCAACCTTTCCTTTAGAGCTCCTTCATACTGTTGCTTCCTCCAAGCAGCCTTCTTTGATTAAGGTTAGATCTGTTTTCCTGAGCAACCGGAGAAAACCATTGCCAGAGCTTCAAGTTCAGCCTGACCATCCAGCTGTTATCCTCTGAAGGTCACTGCACGTTCCAATCTATATGTTAATAGACCTTCACAAAGCCCACAAGCTCACTGGGTGGTCCTGGTCTTAATATAATCTGGTTGTCTCATGTAGTCAGAGTGTAAACTTCCATCCCATCTTCAGCCCTCGGTCCAGTATGTCCCCATAGCTCATTTTAGGAAGTTTCCCAATTTCTAATTAGGGTGAATCAGCCACAGCCCACTCAAAGCAATTGCAAAGAGAGAGAAAAACTAACAAATCAATATTCTGTGTCTACTATTAGCTAAGCCTTTTATGTCTGGTCCAGAAATCTTTCCTGAATTGGTGTTTTCATAATAGCTGGCTTCCCCATGTTGTTGCCTAAACTAGCCAAGGGAAAGGAAGAGAAAAGAGAAGAGAAGAGAGACCTAAAGAAATGGCCCTCATCTGTCCCACCCTGCAGCAGTCCCATCCAGACCCCAACCCCTAACTGAAACAGAGCCAGACAATCGAAAGCAGCTGTGAGTTGGAAGGGAGCAGGTGGCTCTCCCAATTCAGCCTGAGATTTAGTGACACTCTTGCAGACCACACGCCTACTGTTACTTGGGCATAAAAGCACCATTTCAAACACATGCTCTCTCTCCTTGACTTGATCCTCACCTCCACAAATACATATGCAGAGGTATGCAATTCTCAGCTCTGTTGTTCCATGTAAGAGTGGCTAGGTCTACGTTAAGTACATTTAAATCTGCTTACCATGCCCCTGTTCCTCTTCCCAGCCCACTGGCTTCCCTTCACTCAGCAGAGTGTGTGTGTGTGTGTGTGTGTGTGTGTGTGTGTGTGTGTGTCTAGGGAGGGACGGCTAGTGGAGAAAGGGGAAGAGGAGAAGGAGGGAAGAATCAGTCACTTATTTAGGACTAGCTCTAAGATGGTCTAAGCCAGGGGTCTGCAAACTTTTTCTTTACATGGCCAGAGAGCAAATATTTTAGGTTTTATGAACCACACAATCTGTGTTGTAGCTGTACAAGTCTGCCATTATAGGACAAAAGCAGCCATAGATGATATGTAAGTGAATGAGCCAGGATAGGTTCCAGTCAAACTGTATTTATAAAAACAGGTGGTGAGCTAGGTCTGACCCTCTGGGCTGTACTTTGCAGACTCCTGACCTACACTAATAGGAAGACTGGAGATCACGAACAAGTGACCATTGTTTGAGTCTCTGTTGAGTTGGGTGTCTTGCAGGTTCATAACTCATAACTGAAAACCACTGGTTACTATCCAGTCATGGGAGTAGAAATCACACTAGAGAAGGATACAGGGAATTAGGTCCACTGTGGCCTGACAACAAGGCCAATTCTGATAGTGCTGTTTAAAACAGAAATCTTGGTAGGAGCCTGCTTCTTTTCTATTTCTCCGACTTCCTAAAAGTATAATGTGTGTTTTTTTTTTCCAAGGGGAGCTGGTAGGAGAAAGAAGGAAGAGAGAGAGATTCCCAGTGACTTGAGATTCTGATGAACTGGATTCCAGCTAGGTGACGTCTGCCTGCCTCCAAGTTAGCCGCGGGACAAAAACATGCTCACCAGTCAGGGCTTAGCACTGCCAGGGTCCACACATTTGCCCATCAGAGTCCAAGGTCCACAAGTGGCTTGATCATAGCTCTTGCGAGCCTGGAGTGCACCTAGGTCTCAAATCCCCTGGGAAGGCCTCTGTATGTGCAGGCATGGTGCTCTGCCCCAGGGGTATGAATATGCTCAAGGCCTGGGATGGCAAATAGGTTTCACTTTCTGCACCAGTGCCAGCTAATTGGTTGGTAGCTGCTGTCCTTTGAGACAGACGTTGAGGCCACATCTAAGGTGAATGGGAAAGTGAGTTGGCTTCATTAATGAGGCCTGCTGTGGGCATGGGAGGAGGGAGGGGAAGCATATGAGCACCACATATGCTCCAGGCCTGTGCCCTGGGAAGGCTATCTAAGAAATGCAGGCTATTTGCTGAGTCCTATCTGCTAGTGCCTGGCTAGCTGGTGAGAGACATTCCTTCAAACATAGGAGTGAATCAAGTGACTCATTGGGAAGGTGGCCCAGTTAAGGCCTATTTTTGTGGCTATTATCACTCAGCATGCCCACATCTCCTGTGGTATGATCTAGAGCACCACTCCAGGGTCCTGTAAGGAGGGCTGTGTGGCCTTCCGGTGCTGAGGGGTGCAGACAGGGAAGGGGAAGGAGAGTCTGAGCCACAACGGTTTTTTTCAATCTTCTGAGAGAAACTGATATGCAAATTAGTATCTAAACCACAAAGCAGGTTGAAATACATTTTATAAGAACAGGTGGGTGAAGCAGGTGAAGGGGATAAAGAGGCATAAAATTTCAACTGCAATATAAACTAGTCACTGGGATCAAAATACAGCATAGGGAATATAGTAAATATTGTAATACCTTTGTATGTTGACAGATGGTAACTATGCTTATGAGCATTTAATAATGTAGATAACTGTCAAATCACTGTTATATACTTGACACCAATATAACATTGTGTTTTGACTATACTTCAATTAAAAAAAGGAGAGAACAGATTAAGGATGATGCCATGGGAGCAGAGAGGAAAGAAAAGAGCTCTAACCCACAGTAAATGGGGTTGGAGCCCCAGAGAGAGAAATCCTGGGAGTCACTACAGATGAGTTAGCCTGTGAACGAGGCCTTGAAGGTGAAGTAGATTTGAAGGTATAGGAAGAATGTTGAGAAACTGCTTTCTTAAGGGTCTTCCTCCCTGTGGCCCAGTGGTTCTCAATCTTATTTATACCCCAACATAACTGAGGGATATGACATATCCCATCCATTCATCTATCAAAATTTTTGAGCACCTACAGCATGCCTGGTTGTGAGCCAGAGGCTGCAGTGGTGTGGCCTGGCATCTCCCCTTGGGGTCCATGCCCCTCCGAGGAGAATGTCCACTTCTGTCAGTCCACCCTTCACACTGCGACAAGAGCCTGCTTGCTTTCTTTAGTTTCAATTTTTTAGCACTTCATTTATTTTTTTATAGGAAACACATGCAAATGATCCAAAAGGTTCAAAAGAGTATAAATAAAATGTAAGTTTTTCTTCCCAAACCCTGCCTTGCTTAACCATTGTTATCAATTCCTTATGTATTCTGCAGGAGAGAGGCCATATAAAGACAAGCAAATATGCACACACTCTTATCACAAGTGGCAGCATATCATGCACGCTGTTCAGCATCTTGAGTTTTTTTTGCAGAACCACACTTCATAGAGATGCTTTCCATGAGCACATGAAATGACTAGTCATTTGATAGCTGAATACTGTTCCTCTGTATAGATTATCATGAGTTATTTGACCAGCCTCCTACTGACAGATATGTAGGTTTTCCACATCTTTTGCTAATGAATAATCTTTACATATGTGGGAGTATATTTGCAATGATAAATTCCTTAAAGTGGAATGGCAGCATCAAATGGTGCAGGTGTTTATAACTTTTATACATATCGCCAAATTGCCCTCCACACCCACCAGCAGAGAATATTATCAGATGTTTTCATATTCCTCACTCTGATGGATGGAAAATGAGATGTCATTGCAATATTAAATTGTCTGTCTCTTATTATGATTGACATTGAGCATCTGTTCATATGTTTAAGAGTCATTTGTATTGCCTTTCCTGTGAAGTGTTTGTTCATAACCATGTTGCCCAATTTTCTACTGGCTTAGTGGTCTTTTTAAAATTAATTTGCAGCAGCTCTTTTCATAGTAAGGAAATTAGCTCTTTGAGATGTAAACTGCAAGTATTTTTTCCCCAAGTTAAAGATCCTTCACTTTAGTCCTGATACTTCTTATAATTTCTCCCATTTCTCAGAGCAGGTAATGAAGTGACTTTATTGAGGATCTTTTCCTGCATCTATATACAATCTAGGGAAGTGTCTTTCCTTCTTGCCCCACCTCATATATTCTGGATCCTATTTTTGCTATTCCTTGCTAAAATAGTACCTGGTTAGTGAGTATCTGCCTATTTCAAATCAAGGACTCTTTCAGAATTTGATTAAAGTTGTGGGCCCAGTGCCCAGAAATATACTAATATATAACACCCTGCAACCTGACATTTACTCTCAGGGAGTTCACAACCCTTCTGGAAAGTAGTGTTTCTTCAAGTGTGACCTTGTATCAGAATCTCTTGGCAACCTTGTTAAAAGGCAGACTCCTAAGCCATCCCCGGAGTGAAGGAAAGAGACTCTTTGCAAATGGATGTGGTTGTGGAATCTGCATTTAAACACATTCTGGTAATTTTGATACACACCAAAGTGTCCTACAATCTAGGAGTATCCATGGATCCAGGTTAAGGACACTCTGTTGAAGTTTCAGTCCCCAACTAGAGCATTTGAATTCTGATAGGAAAATTTGAAAGAGGAAAAACCTTGGGATTCAAGACTCAAATAAAGCTGTAAAGATGGAGTGACTGATGCAGAAAATGACGCTTTTGTGCAGAGGTCTCTCAAATTATATCATGTGGTCAGTCAGTTATGACACCATCCCACTGCGTGTGAGTGTGTGTGTGTGTGTGTGTGCATGCTTGTGAAGGACAGGGAGAAAGCTATCTTGATCTTTTTTGATATGTAGATCAAAAATGACTTTTTCAATACTTCTCCTGCCTCCCCCACCACTTTCTCTCTTCTTTCATTAAAGTAGGAGCAAAGCACATCCTCATTCCAAGAGGAAAAGGTGCTGTTGAGGGGAATCATGCTTCATATGCAAAGCAGGCTTTAGTAGAGGCCTGAGTCTTGCTGGAATGAGCTATTGATGAGGGTGATTTGACCAGCATTGCCTTTTTTTGACAGAGGAGCCTGCTGTGGGGAAACAGTCACTTGGTGGGCAAGACCTCAGCTCTTGCTCCCTGGGGCCCAGAGGGCCATTCTTTCCTGTCGGTGGAACTTTCCCCTTCTATAGGCAGCCTCCCCCCGGGGGATCTAGTGGCCTCCTCTGTTGACCAATGTCTGCTAACTATTTCTTCCCACAAACTACACACTGTGTTCTGACTACTCTCTTACAGTAGCGTCTTGTAATTGTGTGGGCCTCTACCTGGAGAGAAGCACCAAGCACACGCTTTGCAGAGAGTGCCGGGGGTCCGTGGAATCCCTGAAAGCCATCCATGAGCTCCCTAGCACACCACTTCCCATGCTTGAGTCCTGGACTGATGAGTACCTGGGTGTCTTGTGAAGCTTATTAGAAATGCCAGGGCCTACACTGCACTCCAGACCTCCTGAACCAGAATCTCTGGGGCCTCTGCCTGGACGAACTCCCCGGATGGTTCTGATACATATTGAAGTGTGGGACCTCTTGAGTCAGAGTTAAGAACCCTGCTGGAGGCTTCCTTCCTGTGTTAACTGGTGGGACTGATCCATCAGTTCTCGTGGGGTCTCCACCAAGGGAAATCAGTGTGCTCAGGGGAGTGCAAGGCACTGCGGGCCATCACATGGGCCCAACGTATGAATCTCCAAGAAATGAGGTTAACACACTGGCTTTGTTTTATTGCCAGATCAGACTGTATTGGGGAGCAGGCTGGAGGGCCAGGTACGCTTGGGGGATCAGAAAATAGGATAGTCTACCCGGGAGTTATTCAATGACTCTCTTTGTAGAAACAGCCTGTCTAAGCCCTTTATATTGTAAACATGGGCTTGAAAATTGAGATGGAGAGCTTGCTGCTGCTCAGCAAGGAGAGGAAACTCAGGTAAAGCAAAGACTGGTTAATAACAGAGCATCGGGCCATGGCAGCCGGCCTGGCTTCTAGCAGCCTGAGAGTGTGTGTGTGTGTGTGTGTGTGTGTGTGTGTGTGTGTGTGTATGTGTGTGCATGTGAGGTGGCGAGGGTGGGAAGGCACCCTTCCCCCAGCTCCTTTCCTCAGGCATGGCCCCCCAGCTCCTTTGATGCAGCTCAGATAGAGGTTGCTCTCTGGAGAGCTGTTTGACTCCAGTGCCACCCCGCCTCTGCCCTGCTACTTCCAGATAATAAGCAGTCTTTGAGCCCTCCTGGAGGGGTGCACATACTCTTCCTGTCAGATGGCTGGAGGAGCCACAGCAATGGGAAGTAGGCAGCATTGTGCAGGCAGCTTCCAGTGCACATGGACAATGGAAGATTCCATCTAACAGCCACTGTCAAGTCTTGTGGCAAGAAAGGCTTAAGAAGGACCAGTCCCAAGAAGGACCATGGGGTCCCAGTGGAAACAACCAAGGATAAATAAACACGTGCAGACGACTGATTTCCAAACTTGACCTCCAATTTTTAAGTACCAGTGACAGTTTTACCTTCAACAGCAATATGTTCCTCACACTATGTGGTTTGGGCTGGGGGCTAAGTTCTCCCAGCTCCCAACTCTAAAACAACTCACAACAGGCTCTGCCCTTGTTCCCCAAATCTTCACCATTCACAGTGCTTCTTTGCATTACAGGATGCATTTTCAGCAGGAGTGATATCATCCCCAAGGGGGCAAAAACTGGTTCTTGGCAGTAGAGGAATCTTGGATGTTGCAGTGGTGTGTGGCCCTCCAAGGGGCAACTGTTCATGACCAGATATACCCTACATCTGTGGCATTAAAATTTCAGGGGAGAAAAGAGATTAGGGAAAACAAGTCTAACAAGGCCCCTTAGTGGAGCAATGATGGAAATAAAGATTGAGAAACACTTGTCTAGAGTAAAGAACCCTCCACAACAAGGCCAAATCTGGTCTTGGCCTACTTATTTCTAGCTTGGTCTGTTATTTCTCTGCGCATTGCTGTAGTAAGCCAGAAAATAACATTTTCCTGGCCAGACTGCCCCAGCTGAGTCATTTGGAAGGAAGCAGTAGGTTGAAGGATGAAGAGCAGTTGAAGATCTGAGAAGGGTGGCTGGCTAATAATTGAATTGGAGTTTCGAAGGCTGAAGCCTAAAGCCTAAATTAATTTTGAAAAGCAGCTTATTTTGCTAACCCTCACCCCAGAATTCTGAGAACTTTTGTAGTGTCTCTTTCTGCCTCAAATTAGCTGAGGATACTCTGCGTCAGATAAGGCCTGGAAGGATCTTTGCTCTGTGTCGGTGATGCCAGATGACAAAAGGGCTCCCCACCACTTGGTACACAGGCATAAGTCTCCACACTGAGTGTTCTTTACTCTTGGTGCCTTAACGGAAACCTGGCTTCCTGAGCAGCTTTTTCTAGTGGAGGTGGCTTATGGCCTTACAACCCTCTAGCTTCCAAGCTGGGAGGTGGGGTAGGTGTCCTCCTTGCTCCTCAGCACGCCTTACAGACCACTGCTCCACACCTTCAGCTCCAAACCTATACTCCCTTGAAGCTCTACTAGCTAGCAGTACCACATTTCCCCCTTGCACATTACCCATCACAGTCCCCACTGCTCAGTGAATATGTAGGCACCAGCCTCTCTGTCCTGCTCTCCATCCCGAGTCCTGCCGTCTTTCTGGATGGAAAATTCAGACTACAGTCTCCCTACAGTAGACAAAGTGATTATTTTAAAAACATAAATTGGATCATGTCTCCCAGCTGCTTAAAACTCTCCAATGGCTTCCCATTGCTTTTATGATAAAGTCCAAATTTCTCACCATGAGTGGGTTACAAGGCCCTGCATGATCTGGCTCCTGCTTACTTCCCTTCTCTCTTCTAGGCTTCGCCTGTCTCTGCTCCAGCCACATGAACTCAGCAAGTTCATTCCTCAAAGTCCCTTACATTTGTTTTTCTTTCTGTTTGGCAAGTTTTTCTCTCAAAATTTTGCATGGATAACTACTTCTCATCTTTCTACTTCACAGCTGAAATGTCTCTTCAGAGAAGCATCCTTGGCCACCCTACAGAATATGACCCCTTACCTTCTTCGCTCTGCCCAGTTACTTTCTTTCACAGGATCCTACTTTGTTTTTTGTGTTTTGACAGCACATATCATGTTCTTGAATGATCTTGTCTGTTTCCTTCCACTTGAATCTGTTAAGAAAAAAGGCTTGGTCACTGCATATCTGTAGCACCTAGAATAGTATTCTGCACATAGTAGGTGTGGTAGGAAGCCTCTGAGATGGCTTCCACGATCCCCTCCTTGTCTTATTCATCCCTGGCATAATCCCTTCTCCTTGAATGTGGGCTGAACTCTGACTCTCTTCTAGCAAATAGAATGCAGCAGATGTGACAGATGTCACTTTGGAGATTAGGATACCAAAGATTATGGCTTCCATATTGAATACCCTCTCTCACTTTTTTGCTCACTCACTCTGAGGGAAGCCATCTGCCATGTTGTGAGCTGCCCTGTGGAAAGACGCATGTAGCAAGGGACTGATATCTCTGGTCAACAGTCAGAAAGGCTCTGACGTCTGTCAGCAGCCCTGTGAGTGAACTTGGAAGGGAATGGGAAATGGGACCCCTTCAGTCAAACCTTGAGATGTAGCCCTGGCCAACACCTTGACTACAGCCTTGTGAGAGATGCTGAGATAGAAGCAACTAATTAAGTCACACTCAGATTCCAGACCCATAGACACTGTGAGATAATAAGTTTGTTATTAAGCCTCTAGATTTCAAGAAAACTTGTTGCACAGAAATGAATAGCTGATACAGCAGATCCTCAGGAAGTATCTGTTGAATTAGTGAACACTTGGTGACCTCCACATCCATGTGACCTTCATATCTTCAATGTCCTGGCCTTTCATCCTACTTTCCACCCACTCTTTTGGCCACACGCTTGTCTTATCACCATCCACAATTGCCCCACCTCTGAAATCATAAATCAAGACATTCCATCCTGTGACCACACCCTTTCATCCTTCCTATTGGCTTCCCCAGGAAGCAAACTCTCAGAGGGAGTTTAGTGTACAAGATACTTATTAAGTGCCCTTGGGATTAATACCTGTAGAAAGAGAAGGAAGCAGAATTGGGTAGAAGTTGGGGTGCAGTGCCAGCCCAGTGACAGGCATGGTCAGTCGTGAGGGAAGCTCTGAAGCTACCCTCATATTATACCATACATTATTGTTCATCACTCCAAATATACCCAAATCCTTGTTCCATCATCTGTCTCTGTTACCTGCCTAGGTAAAATCACCAACCTTAAGTGAATTCAAATAATCTTCTTCCCCATTCCTGTACCTGGGCTGCTAAACATAGAGAAAATAAACTAATTGTGCACATATGTGCTCCCATAAATCTGTAATCTGCAAACTCAACATGTGTCCTCAATGCTATCTATCAATCCTAATGTTTTCCTTGTCAGCATTCTCCCATTCACAGCTCCAGCTATTTCAGATCTTCTGCATATCTGTAGAAGCACTGAACTCCCCATTCTTCCCATCTAAACAGATGACCCCACCTTATCTTCAAGGAGAAAACCATTATAAAAAGACTTCCTGTAACTTCTTTCCAACAAATCTCCAGGTAGACAAGATCAATTGATTCTACCTGTCAAAAAGCTTTCAAATCCATTCACTTTTTGCCACCTCCACAGCCACTTCCCTGTCGCGTGCCCTGTCCTCGCCGGCAAGAACAGCATGCAACAACAGCAGGATTCTTCTGCAGAAAGCTTTATTCTTCAGCTCTTTGTGAAACAAATGAGTTGGGCAGGACCCAGAGGGGAAGGAGAGGCTTGCTTATATAGCTCTCATGCTCTGACCTGGTTGGTGCGGCTCCATATGCCTTATTAGCATAACCATTTGGTGGGTCTCATTGGTCCTTATGCCAAGGCGCAATTAGCATGTAGTTTAGTGGTGTGGGATGATTTGTCATTAGGAAGTTCGGGGCCTTCCGGCTGCCCTGCATTGGGTGCTATTTTCTGAGCGCGGCTGCCAACATCTCCCCCTTTTTTGTCTAACAGAAGCTCAAGGCGGAACTTGCCAGCAGAGGCAGAGACAGAGGCCTGACCTCCATCATACTTCCTGATGCCCCCTTTTTGGAGAGGGGTTCTGGGCATCTACCCCTATGCAGTCAGGCATGCCTCTCAGAGGGGTCCAAGACCTCTTGCAGTGCTTTGCCTCGCATCCTCTGGCTGGCGTTGGGACCGCTTGGTACAAAGGGTTTGGACCCTTTTTCTCAACCCTCTTGCACCATGAGCTTCTTAAAGAAAGCTGTGATTAAGCATTGAGGTACTCGGGCCTGGTGCAGTGCCACATGGGCTCAGGGTGCAAGAGCTACCTCAAGCTAAAGCCGAGCTTCCTTCTTAAGCATGTTGAGCCACACTTGGGGAGAGGCGCCAACGTCTATTGCCATTAGGGCTTGAGCAAGGATCACCTTGTCCTGCTTATGTTGGTTGCGGAGTCTGCATAACAACCAGAGTAAGAGCATGAGACCTCCAAGCAGGAACACGCCCATCCCAGCCATGCCCGCCCACTCCTTGACGTGGGAGAGAGCTCTGAGGAACCAGGAAGAGAGTCCTTCCGCTACGGAGATATCTAGACGGGTGGAGTTGATGTGGATAATTTCTCGCCGCAGCTCTTCTAGTGTCCCATCGAAGTCTTGGGACCAGTTTCCTGAAAGATACTGGGACAGGTCTCGTGACAGATTAGCTGCCCGTGTAAAATTTTTATATTGAATGCTAGTGATGCAGAGGGCACGATATTTCCGCTCACATCCCAATTGGGCCATTTGCCAGAGCACCTCTATTTGTTCCTCCACGAGATCTATGCGTTGATTGAGGATCATTATTCCTCCTTTCAGTTTGCCATCAAGTGTGGACTGTTGGTCCAGGGCAGAAGCTACTGAGGCTGCAAGGTTATTGAGCTCTGTAGCCGATTTGATGGAGGTGTCTAAAGCTATACCAGCGGCGGTGGCTGCGACCGCGGTCGCGGAGATCAGGAGCACTATGGCGGCTGTAACGCCGAAATCGCGCCTTTCTCGAAACAGAGTCATGGTGTTAGGGGCGTCTACGGGAACAGGGACCCAACGGGGGATGCGGACTACCAAAGCATTGGTAAAGTTACGAGCATCCCAACACTGAGACAGAAAGCAGGTTTCATTGGAGCAGGAGTCAAAGCTACTATTGGATAAGATAAACAGAAATGGGGGGTATACGCATACTGGAGAAGGTGGAAAAAGGGAATTAGGTGACTCTGGACCTGATTTTGCTGAACACGTGTAGTTCTCGTTGTTATGGGTCATGATCATGCTCCAGTGTGCGCGCATGTGGTTATTCTCGCACCAAAAGGTGATATTTTTTACACCGATTCCCCCACCCTGGAGGGCGGAAAAGGGGGAGAGGTCGGTACACGAGCCATTGACTCCACACAGCATCCATTTATGGAAGGGGTTCATGCTCAGCTGCTGACGAAACTCGCCTTCGAGCACCTTTACTGGCCACCAAGCCTCATTGGCTGGCCGTCCCTCCATATCTGGGGAGATGGTAAACTCCTGCCTCTCAGTTGCCCACGTTACTACAGTTGACTGACAGTCAGTCCAGGGCCACAGCTCTCCCTCATAGTTGCCCACACAATGGGAGGCATATTTGGGTTGACGAGGCCTGTCGGTGGAATTGTTCCTGGGAGAGTGTACAAATGTGCCATTGATCCAGAGAACCATCTGGTGGATAGTCATGTTCTTATAGGGCGGGCTCCCTTCCTTATTAGGCCCTTCAAATTTAGCTGACATAACGGGGAGGCTACTGGCCTCTAGAATTATGTCACTGAACCATCCGTATTTCCTCTGTTTCAGGGAGATACAGCCAGCTAGATTCTGAGTGGTGAAGCATAATGACCCATTAGTTACGAAGGATCGGTTTTCTCCCAGGGGAGCTACTAGGGTGTCTTTAACTAAGTAGGGCAAGTTCATACTAGTATTGGTAGTGAAAAAGCGCCGAAAAACGGCTGCATTGAAACGGACAGGCATAGGCTTAGGAAAGGCAGACAGGATTCCCCATCTCAATACTCCCTGAGTCGGGGTCTCCAGTGTCAGGAGCAGGGTCAGGAGGTATAGCGAAGTCATCTCCTTTGTTTAGGACTTTCCTCGTTAGGCGCTCCGGGATCCAGAAGGGATTTTCTTCACCCTGGGGGAAAACACACACAGCTCCCCTGGATCTGATTATGATTGGATCCGGGCCCTTCCATTGGTTAGATAACACGTCCTTCCATTTTACTAGTTCTTGTGGGTCTTTTGGCCACTGATTATGGCGATCCGCTGCTGTATGGCCTTGAGCATCCAGATTCAAAAAATTTATAGTGAAAAGTGCTAGGGCTATGGCAGTTTTTGGTGTGGGGGGTATATCTTCAATTCCCCCTTTTTGTTTAAGTAAATAGGATTTGAGCGTGCGGTTCGCGCGTTCCACAATCCCTTGACCCTGTGGGTTGTAGGGAAGGCCAGTGATATGTTTTATCCCCATGTGATGACAAAATTGAGCAAATTTTGTAGAGGTATAGGCTGGGCCATTGTCTGTTTTCAGAATCTGTGGTAACCCCCATGCGCTCCAAGCCTCAAGGCAGTGCTGGATGACATGGGAAGCTTTCTCTCCTGACAATGGGGAGGCAAAGATGACTCCTGAACAAGTATCCACGGATACATGTACATATTTCAGTTTCCCAAAAGATGAAATATGCGTCACATCCATTTGCCAAACTTGTAAAGGCCTAATACCTCTGGGGTTGATCCCAACATGAGGTGTGGGAAGGAAGCTGCAGCAATGTTGGCAGCTAAGGACAATGTTCCTAGCTTCGGCCCTGGTTATGCTAAACCGCTTGCGCAGTGTTTCGGCAGTGACATGAAATTGTGTGTGGAATTTTGAAGCTGTGGTGATAGGGTCTAGCAGGGGAAAAGCTATATTTCTGGTTGCGAGGTCTGCCAGGTGGTTGCCTTGGGTCATAGGCCCGGGAAGGCCTGAATGTGCTCTGATATGAGTTATATACAAAGGAGATTGCCTATGAAGTAGTGCTGATTGTATCTGTTTGAACAAAGTGGCTACTGGGCTGGACGCTTTGATTAGCCAGGCCACTTCTAGAGATTTGACTGCATTAACTACATAACAGGAGTCAGACACAATATTTAAAGGTTCAGGAAAGATTTGTAGGACCTCTAAGACTATGCGACATTCCACTATTTGTGGAGTGTCAGGCGTGTAGCCTTTTGTCACAACTTTGCCATCATGGACATAGGCACCTGTGCCTGTCTTAGACCCGTCCGTGTAAACTGTTTTTCCATGAGGCAGCGGGGTTAGGCTAGTGACCCGAGGAAATACTAGGAGATGATTTTTGGCGAAGTTGATGAGGGGATGTTTAGGGAAATGATTATCAAAGGTTCCTGAGAAACTGTAAGCAAGTATGGCCCAATCATCGTTCATAGCACATAATACTTGTATCTGTTCTACGCTGTAAGGGGTTATAATTTTAGCTGGAGCCTCTCCGAAATGTGTCATGGAGGTTTTTACTCCTCTCAAAGCAAGTTTGGCCACGGCTGCCGGATAGTACTCTATTGTCCTAGCCTGAGAGGCTTGGGGATGGATCCAGATCAGTGGGCCGTGCTGCCATAAAACTGCTGTTGGCAGCTCCGGGGTGGGAAGCACACACAACTCAAAGGGTTCATTCGATTGCACTCTATTTAATTGTGCTGTCATCAAAGCCTGTTCTACTTTGCGAATGGCTTGTAATGCCTCAGGTGTGAGGGAGCGCGGTGACGTTAGTTGTGGGTCTCCTTCTAGGGTTTTAAATAGTGGAGTCAATTCAGTGGTGGGTATCTTTAAGTATGGGCGCAACCAATTAATATCTCCTAGGAGTTTTTGGAAGTCATTCAAATTTCGCAATTGATTATGTCTTATCTCAAGCTTTTGGGGGCAAATTACATCTGTGTAAATGGTTGCTCCTAGGAATTTGCTAACACTAGATTTTTGGACCTTCTCGCTTGCTATATTCAGTCTCCAATTTTCTAGGGATCTAGTGAGATCTATATATGCTTCTTCTATTTCTGCTGGTTGTGGGGAGCAAAGAAGGATGTCATCCATGTAATGGATGATCTTTAGCGTGGGATAGGTCTTACGAATTGGGTCTAGCACTCGCTGAACGTACAGTTGACATATGGTGGGGCTATTTGCCATTCCTTGAGGGAGGACCTTCCACTGAAATCTGGCATCGGGTTGTTCATGGTTAATAGCTGGCAAAGTAAAAGCAAATCTTTCCCTGTCCTTGGAGCTTAGAGGTATAGAAAAGAAACAATCTTTAATATCTATTATGAGCACTTTCCATTCTTTGGGTAAGGCAGAGAGGAGTGGCAGTCCCCGTTGTACGGGTCCAAGCATTCTCATTTGAGCATTTACTGCTCTCAGATCATGAAGCAACCTCCATGATCCTGACTTTTTCCTGATTACAAATATGGGTGTGTTCCATGGGGACACAGAGGGTTCTAGGTGTCCCACTTGGAGCTGCTCTTGCACTAAGCAATGAGCTGCTTCTAATTTTTCAGAGGATAGGGGCCACTGAGGAACCCATACGGCCTCCTCTGTGAGCCAAGGTATGGGCATGGCATCTTCAATGGCCCCTATGAAAAACCCAGGCCGTGACGGTCATTCTTTACTTTGGGCAGGATGGGCTCTATGTGTCCCTGTTGGTGTTTCCCCAGCCCCTTGCCAGGGATGTATCCCATGTCCATCATCATGCCTTGGGCGGGGGTGGAGTATTCATTAATGAGTTTGAGGCCTAAGTCTCTCATGACATCCCTCCCCCATAAATTGACCGGTAGAGGGAGTACATAAGGGGTGACTGTACCCTCTTGTCCTTCAGGGGCTCGCCATTTCAATGGTTTGGCACTAATTGAAGGGCTTGACTCATATCCTAAACCTTGTAATGAATGTGAGGATTGGGTCACAGGCCACTTGGAGGGCCACCAGGTTGCAGAGATAATACTTTTATCTGCTCCAGTGTCTAGGATTCCCTCAAAGCTCTTTCCCTCTATTTGAAGAGTTAATTTTGGTCTGTCTGCTAAATCTAATACTATGAAGGCTGAATCCCAGTCAGAGGAGCCGAAGCCCCTTTCTCCCCTCTCCGTGTTGGTAGCAGGATAATTGGCGTGGAGACTAGGTAAAACTAAGAGCTGGGCTATGCGGTCTCCCGGGGATATAGGATAGATTCCTCTGGGAGCCGAACACATGATTTTTACCTGTCCTTCATAATCTTGATCTATAACTCCGGGATGAACTACCAGGCCTTTCAATGCAGCAGAAGAGCGCCCTAGGAGTAACCCAATGGTATTTGGTGGTAGGGGGCCTTTAAAGTCTGAAGGGATAGGCTGAACTCCCATCTGTGGAGTCAACACTATTCTGGTGGTGGCACGGATGTCCAATCCCGCGGAACCTGAAGTGGCTCTCCTTGGGGGGCCTGGTTGTTCCCGAATGACACTTGCGTGCTGGTTGCCCCATATATTTGTGGGCCCTGGTGACAGGGGCCCCTCTGGGCGTTTTTTGGCAGTTCTAAGGGTTTCCCTTCTATATCTTTAATAGACCGGCACTCATTGGCCCAATGCCTGCCTTTCTTACACTTAGGGCACAACCCAGGAGTCTTTTGGGTTGTTTGTTCTGAAGCTGGGCTCCTACACTCTCTCTTTATATGTCCTAATTTCCCGCATTGAAAGCATTTGATACTTCTGTTAGTGATCCTGGCTTGTTTGTGGCTCTGTAATATGGCCGCGGCTAGGCCCGCATTGGTGAGTGGCCCTCCTATTTCTCTACAGGCTTTCAACCAGGCATGTATCCCTTTTTGTTTCCAGGGTGTTATCGCCTGTCTGCATTCCTTGGTACATTGTTCAAATACTAATTGCTCCACTAGGGGCATTGCTTGTTCCTGATCTCCAAATATTCTGCCTGCGGCCTCCATCATATGAGCGACAAAGTCAGAAAATGGCTCGCTCAGCCCCTGAATAATTTTTGTCAAATTGCCTGATACTTCTCCTTTGTTGGTGAGGGCTTTCCATGCCTTGGCGGCGCACGTGTTTATTTGTGCGTATACCTGTAAGGGGAAGGCGGTCTGGTTGGCTACCCACTGTCCTTGGCCCGTCAGCATATCATATGACCACGCAGGCTGTCCTTCGGCCGCGTTTGCGCGTGCCTGGGTCATGCTGATATCATGCCACAATGCCTTCCATTCTATGTATTGCCCCATACTAGAAAGGCATGCCTTAGTTACATATTGCCAGTCTGCGGGTGTCATGGCTGTCTCTGTTAATCTCTCAACTTGTGCTATGGTATAGTTGGCACTGACCCCATACGCTCGCACGGATTCCGCTAAGTCTTTAACTTGTTTATGGCTCAGGGGCTGGTGAGAGCGTACACCGTTATCCTCAAATACAGGAAACATTTGTCTAATTGCCTGAAGAGTATCTGGGTGGCAAAAGGAGAGTGCGCCACTCACGTAAGGTGGCGGGGCAACGGGCGTCGGGGGACACCCTACTTTCATTTTTTCCTTGGTCCGCTTTTCAACTTTGCTGGTTCCCTTACTTCTACACTCTGCGGTTTTATTTTCTTCCCCTTCCTCTGCGGACATTAATTCCTCCTCAGATTCCCTACTGGAGAGTTGGAGGTCCCTCAACTCTTTCCAGGGGTATTTACTATTTTCTCCGAGGCGATCGTCACTCGCTTCTCGGGGCTCTTTCGCTTTTGCCCTAGGCGGGCTTTCTCCCTCACTCTGAGGTTTCTTTACCTTCGTTTTTGTGGCCTTTTTTCGGCTGCGCGCGCTCTCTGTTTCCCGTTCCGTTTCTGACATGCTCTCTTGGATATCTGTCAATGCTCTCTGACCTTCTTTTATTACCTTTTCACATCTCTCATCTTGCAGACAAGCTCTAATCAGTTTCCAGAGGGGCCTGGTGCCTCCCCTCAGGCTACCCTCCTCCTCCTCTCTATCAAGATCTTTCCCCAGTTTGTCCCAGCTCGGGATTGAGAGGGACCCTGAACAAATGAACCAGGGGGCCACACGGTCTATCTCCTTCACAAAAGATCCTAAGACTTTGCTGGAGACCTTCAAGTTTCGCTCTTTGAGAGCTGTCTGCAGCGCCATTACTAATGACGGTGCATTCCCCATGGTGCCTCCTTATTTACAGAGAACCATCAACCATCATCCTAAAAAGCAGGGGCCTCTCGGAACTTACCCCTCCGGGCTTTCTTCTGACCTGCAGTTCTGAATCCTCTCCAGATGTCTGAAGGGTCCTCCCTGTGCCGGTGATGTTCTGGTTCCCGGGATTCGGCACCACTTGTCGCGTGCCCTGTCCTCGCCGGCAAGAACAGCATGCAACAACAGCAGGATTCTTCTGCAGAAAGCTTTATTCTTCAGCTCTTTGTGAAACAAATGAGTTGGGCAGGACCCAGAGGGGAAGGAGAGGCTTGCTTATATAGCTCTCATGCTCTGACCTGGTTGGTGCAGCTCCATATGCCTTATTAGCATAACCATTTGGTGGGTCTCATTGGTCCTTATGCCAAGGCGCAATTAGCATGTAGTTTAGTGGTGTGGGATGATTTGTCATTAGGAAGTTCGGGGCCTTCCGGCTGCCCTGCATTGGGCGCTATTTTCTGAGCGCGGCTGCCAACACTTCCCTATTTCAAGTTACCCTTTAACATTTGAATGGCTCTGCAACTATCTTCTAACTGATCTTGACTCTAGATTTTTCTTTACTCCCATTGGAGTAAAACACCATGCCTACTTTCTTCTCTTTGCCTTCACACATAAGGAAAATACTTTTCCTTTTACATCAATCTCTACCTCCTGGCTAATTCCTCCCTTCTGTTGAGGTCTCAGCATAACTGACGCCTCCGTAAGAACCTGTTTGACTCTCCAAACTAGATTAAGATCCTCTGCTTATATGTTTTTAAAATTTTTTTATTAAGATATGATTGATATACACTATTATGAAGGTTTCACATGAAAAAACAATGTGGTTACTACATTTACCCATATTATCGAGTCCCCACCCATACCCCAATGCAGGCACTGTCCATCAGTGTAGTAAGATGCCACAGATCGACTTTGTGCCTTCTCTGTGCCACACTGTTCTCCCCGTGGTCCCCCACACCATGTGTACTAAACATAATACCCCTCAATCCCCTTTTCCCTCCCTCCACATCTGCCCTCCCACACCCCTCCCCTTTGGTAACCACTAGTCCCTTCTTGGAGTCTGTGCGTCTGCTGCTGTTTTGTTCCTTCAGTTTTGCTTCGTTGTTATACTCCACAAATGAGGGAAATAATTTGGCATTTGTCTTTCTCCACCTGGCTATTTCACTGAGCCTGATATCCTCCAGTTCCATCCATGTTGTTGCAAATGGTATGATTTGTTTCTTTCTTAGGGCCGAATAGTATTCCATTGTGTATATGTACCACATATTCTTTATCCATTCATCTAGTGATGGACACTTAGGTTGCTTCCATATCTTGGCTATTGTAAAAAGTGCTGTGATAAACATAGGGGTGCATATGTCTTTTTGAATCGGAGAAGTTGTACTCTTTGGGCAAATTCCAAGGAGTGGGATTTCCCTGTCAAATGGTATTTCTATTTTTAATTTTTTGAGGAACCTCCATATTGCTTTCCACAGTGGTTGAACTAGCTTACATTCCCACCAGCAGTGTAGGAGGGTTCCCCTTTCTCCGCATCCTCACTAGCATTTGTTGTTCTTAGTCTTTTCGATGCTGGCCATCCTTACTGGTGTGAGATGATATCTCATTGTGGTGTTAATTTGCATTTCCCTGATGATTAGTGATGTGGAGCATCTTTTAATGTGTCTGTTGGCCATCTGAATTTCTTCTTTGGAGAACTGTCTCTTCATATCCTCTGCCCATTTGTTAATCGAGTTATTTGTTTTTTGGGTGCTGAGGCGTGTTAAGTTCTTCATATATTTTGGATGTTAACCCCTTGTTGGATAGGTCATTCACAAATATATTCTCCCATAATGTAGGATGCCTTTTTGTTCTGTTGGTGTCCTTTGCCATACAGAAACTTTTTAGTTTGATGTAGTCCCATGAGTTCATTTTTGCTTTTGTTTCCCTTGCTCGAGGAGACGCATTCAGGAAGAATTTGCTCATGCTTATATTCAGGAGATGTTTGCCTCCATTGTCTTCTTAGAGTTTTATGGTTTCATGACTTACATTCAAGTCTTTAATCCATTTTGAGTTTACTTTCGTGTATGGGGTTAAACAATAATCCAGTTTTATTCTCTTGCATGTAGTTGTCCAGTTTTGCCAACACCAGCTGTTGAAGAGGCTGTCATTTCCCCAGTGTAGATCCATAGCTCCTTTATCATATATTAATTGACCATATATGGTTGGGTTTATATCAGGGCTCTCTAGTCTGTTCCATTGGTCTATGGATCTGTTCTTGTGCCAGTACCAAATTATCTTAATTACTGTGGCTTTGTAGTAGAGCTTGAAGTTGGGTAGCATAATGCCCCCAGTTTTATTCTTCTTTCTCAGAATTGCTTTGGCTATTTGAGGTCTTTTGTGATTCCATATGAATTTCAGAATGATTTTCTCTAGTTCATTGAAGAATGTTGTTGGTATTTTGATAGGAATTGCATTGAATCTGTAGATTGCTTTAGGTAGGATGGCCATTTTGACAATATTAATTCTTCCTATGCATGAGCATGGGATGAGTTTCCATTTATTAGTATCTTCTTTAATTTCCCTTAAGACTGTCTTGTAGTTTTCAGGGTATAGGTCTTTCACTTCCTTGGTTAGGTTTATTCCTAGGTATTGTATTCTTTTTGAGCAACTGTGAATGGAATTGTTTTCCTGATTTCTCTCTCTGCTAGTTCATTGTTAGTGTATAGGAATGCCACAGATTTCTGTGTATTAACTTTGTATCCTGCAACTTTGCTGAATTCAGATATTAGATCTAGTAGTTTTAGAGTGGATTCTTTAGGGTTTTTTATGTACAATATCATGTCATCTACAAACAGGGACAATTTAACTTCTTCCTTGCCAATCTGGATGCCTTTTATTTCTTTGTGTTGTCTGATTTCCGTGGCTAGGACTTCCAGTAGTATGTTGAATCGAAGTGGGGAAAGTGGGCTTCCTTGTCTTATTCCCCATCTTAAAGGAAAACCTTTCAGCTTCTCGCTGTTAAGTATGATGTTGTCTGTGGGTTTGTCATATATGGCCTTTATTATGTTGAGGTACTTGCCCTCTATACCCATTTTGCTGAGAGTTTTTATCATGAATGGATGTTGAATTTTGTCAAATGCTTTTTCAACATCTATGGAGATGATCATGTGGTTTTAGTCCTCCTTTCTGTTGATGTGGTGGATGATGTTGATGGATTTTCAAATGTTGTACCATCCTCGCATCCCTGGAATAAATCCTACTTGATCATGATGGATTATCTTTTTGATGTATTTTCGAATTTGGTTTGCTAATATTTTGTTGAGTATTTTTGCATCTATGTTCATCAGGTTTATTGGTCTGTAATTTTCTTTTTTTGTGGTGTCTTTGCCTGGTTTTGGTATTAGAGTGATGCTGGCCTCATAGAATGAGTTTGGACATATTCCCTCTTCTTCTACTCTTTGGAAAAGTTTAAGGAGGATGGGTATTAGGTCTTCACTAAATGTTTGATAAAATTCAGTGGTGAAGCTATCTGGCTCAGGAGTTACTTCTTAGATAGTTTTTCGATTATCAGTTCAATTTCATTGCTGGTAATTGGTGTGTTCAGATTTTTTGTTTCTTCCTTGGTCATCCTTGGAATGTTGTATTTTTCTAGAAAGTTGTCCATTTCTTCTATGTTATCCAGTTTATTACCATATAATTTTTCACAGTATTCTCTAATAATTCTTTGTATTTCTGTGGTGCCTGTAGTGATTTTTCCTTTCTCATTTCTGATTCTGTTTATGTGTGTCGACTCTCTTTTTTTCTTGGTAAGTCTGGCTAGAGGTTTATCTATTTTGTTTATTTTCTCATAGAACCAGCTCTTGCTTTCATTGATTCTTTCTATTGTTTTATTCTTCTCGATTTTATTTATTTATGCTCTAATCTTTGTTATGTCCCTCCCTCTACTGACTTTGGGCCTCATTTGTTCTTCTTTTTCTAGTTTTGTTAATTGTGAGTTTAGAGTGTTCATATGGGATTGTTCTTTCCTGAGGTAGGCCTGTATTGCAATATACTTTCCTCTTAGCATGGCCTTGGCTGTGTCCCACAGATTTTGTGGTGTTGAAGTATTTTTGCCATTTGTCTCCATATATTGCTTGACCTCTGTTTTTATTTGGTCATTGATCCATTGGTTATTTAGGAGCATGCTGTGAAGCCTCCATGTGTTTGTGGGATTTTTCATTTTCTTTACATAATTTATTTCTAGTTTCATACCTTTATGGTCTGAGAAACTGGTTGGTACAATTTCAATCTTTTTGAATTTACTGAGGTTCTTTTTGTGGACTAGTATATGATCTACTCTTGAAAATGTTCCATGTGCACTTGAGAAGAAGGTGTATCCTGCTGCTTTTGGGTATAGAGTTCTGTAGATTTCTGTTAGATCCATCTGTTCTAATGTGTTGTTCAGTGCCTCTGTGTCCTTACTTATTTTCTGTCTGGTTGATCTGTCCTTCAGAGTGAGTAGAGTGTTGAAATCTCATAGGATGAAGGCATGGTATTCTATTTCCCCTTTTCATTCAATTAGTATTTGCTTCACATATGTAGGTGCTCCTGTGTTGGGTGCATAGATATTTTTAATGGTTATATCTTGTTGTTGGATTGATCCCTTTATCATTATGTAATGTCCTTCTTTGTCTCTTGTGACTTTCTTTGTTTTGAAGTCTATTTTGTCTGATACAAGTCTGCAACTCCTGATTTTTTCTCTCTATTAGTTGTATGAAATATCATTTTCCATCCCTTCACTCTTAGTCTGTGTATATCTTTGGGTTTGAAGTGAGTCTCTTGTAGGCAGCATATAGATGGGTCTTGCTTTTTTATCCATTCAGTGACTCTATGTCTTTTGATTGATGCTTTCAGTCCATATACATTTAGGGTGATTATTGATAGGTATGTGCTTATTGCCATTGCAGAGTTTAGATACGTGGTTTCCAAAGTTTCAGGGTTAATTATATGTTTTCATAACACCCTCTAGTTCCTTTTTCATAGCACATACATGCCTTGTATTAGTTATCTAATGCTGTGTAGCAAATTACCCCAAAACTTGGTGATGTAAAACAATAGGCACTTATTATTTCATAGTTTCTGTGGTTCAGGAATGACTTACCTGGATGATTCTGACTTGGAATCTCATTTGAGTTTCTAGACAAGATTTTGACAGTAGTCATCTGAAATCTTGACTGGGTTTGGAGGATCTGCTTAGAAGAGGATTCATTCACATGGCATTTGGCAAGGGGCCTCAGTTCCTTGCTATATAGACCTTTCTATTGCACGTTTTAAGTGTCATTACAATGTGAAAGTATCTTCCATTAGAGCAAGTGATCCAAGAAAGGGGGAAAAAAGGAAAGTGCTATGCCTCTATGACCAAGTCTCAGAAATTACATATCATTACTTCTGCCACATTCTTTGAACCTACATTCAAAG
The DNA here is from genome assembly GCF_040802235.1 of Manis javanica. NCBI lineage: Eukaryota > Metazoa > Chordata > Mammalia > Pholidota > Manidae > Manis > Manis javanica. The sequence continues at coordinate 100,728,916 of NC_133174.1, read as the reverse complement.
GGAAGGGAATTGTTTCACCTCTTGAAAGGAAGAATATAAAATAATTTGTGGACATATTTTAAAACCACTGTACATCTCTTTGCATTTATGTTTTTGGTCATCTGTCCTCCCCAGACTGTAAGTTCCATTAGTGCAGGTGCCATAACTGTCTACTTTGCTCCTGTGTCTCCAGTATCTAGCATCTGTGCCCAGAGCATAATGGAAGTTCAATAAATGTTTGCTGAGTGAAGGAAAGAATTAGTTAATGAATTAATGGCTCTTACTAAAATGGATGAGGAGATACTACACAGCAGTGCTTTATGAATCATTAACCTCTTAGATCAAATTAGTGTTATCAGCAAAATAGCAGTAGACTCCTAGATACTGAGAAGGGATTAGTGGTTACCAAGGGGGAAGAGTTGGGTAGGGTGGGTGGGGAGGGGATTAAGGGGCACAGTAATTCACAATCACAGTATAGGTAGGTCACAGGGACAGTAGTACAGCACAGAGAAGACAGTAACATCTTACTACACTGATAGATAGTGACCACACTGGAGGGGGTGAGGATTTCATAATATGGGTGACTGTTGAACTACTGTGCTGTATATTTGAAACCAATATAAGATTGTGTATTAATGGTACTTTCATAAAAAAAAATTAGTGTTACGCGATTAGCTGTGGAGGTATGGGGTTCAAATGGGGAAAAGTTATATGGCAAGAAGAAAAATGGAGGATGGAGGCAAGGCTGGCTCTGCATCCAATGCTTAAAAGTTGTTTTTGGAAGATACTGAACCTTGAAAATAGTTCCTGAAGTGCCAAGGGGAAGAGTGGGATGATTTTTGTCTTCCTTCTGGTGGGGAGATAAATAGAAACAAGACTTTGGCTTTCATTTTGGGATCCACCAAATTCTCTCTTCTGCAGTTTACCATACTCTGATTCATTAGATCACAATGAGATAAAATTGTCAGGACATCAAGGGAGCAAAGGTAGTCTCTAAACAGTCCCCAAACATTACCGGCACCTCTTTCAGGCTTCTGCCTGAAGATGGGGATCACCAGGAGCTCAAACAGTGCCTACTGTGGCACCTAGCTGGAGTTGCTGGTAGTGGTGCCAGTGGCTTCCTCACCAGGACAGGTCTATGGTGTGGTCCTGAATATTGCTTTTGGCTTCTCTGCCTCAAACTTTGTTCTCCATTCCTCCCAATTATTCTGAAAACTATCTTAAAGACCCATTCTTTGCTGAAAATCAGCTAGGATAAGTTTCTGTTACTTGCAACGAAGAACCCTAACATATGGAGAAGTCTAATGACTTGCCCAAAGTCATCCAGACAGCAAATGGTGAAGTTTTGCCTCAAACGCAGGTATATCTGAATCCAGAGCCTAGACTCCTAATCCTTCTCACCCTCTCTTCCTGGGCAAGGCTTTCTCTCCAAACAGCAGGGTTCCCCACTCTGTCGAGCAAGCTCATAGACCAACTGCCATCCCGACATGAGCACATTATCCAACAGTCTGACAAAAATTATGGAGCTCCTCATCTGCAAAAAACAGGTTCCTGGGGTGGAGGTGTAAGGTCACATGGAGATGAAAAGGGTGCTGCTCTTTCATTTAGGAAAACAAGTTTACACTCATACTTTTCAAATGCATGACATTAGGCTAAAGTCAATGGCTTTAAAGGGCTAGAAATTTCCATGGGGAGCAGAGTTCCTAGAAGGAAGTGATGATATCTAACTAGGGAAAGGACAAGAGGCTGGCATCAATCCCAACTTTAGGAAACTCTACAGGACAAACTATTCATTTTCTTCAACAAATAAATTACGAAGAGTAAGAGAAAGATGGGGAGCCTAGAGACTAGTAGAAATTTGAGAGTCTTATAAAAAATTATCAACATCCTAATCACCAGAGAAATGCAAATCAAAACCACAGTGAGATATCCCCTCACACCTGTCAGAATGGTTATCATCAAGAAGATAAGAGATAGCAAGTGCTGCTGAGGATGTGGAGAAAAGAGAACCCTTCTACACTGCTGATAAGAATGTAAATTGCTTTAGGCACTATAGAAAATAGTATGGAAGTTCCTCAAAGAATTTAACAAAGAGCTACTATATGATCCAGCAATTCTAAATATATATCCAAAGGAAATTAAATCACTGTCTCAGATACCTGAACTCCCATGTTCCTTGCAGCATTATTCACAATACCCAAGGCATGGAAACAACCAAGTATTCATTGACAGATGAACAGATAAATAAAAAATGAGATATATATATATACATATATATATAATAGAATACTAGTCAGCCATAAAAATGAAATGTTGCCTTTTGTGACAGCATGGATGGAATTTGAGGGCATTATGTTAAGTGAAATGAGTCAAACAGAGGTAGATAAATACTGTATAACCTCATTTATATGAGGAATCTGGGGGAAAAAGGCAGACTCAAAGAAACAGAGAATAGAATGGTGTTTGTCAGAGGTGGGGAGGTGGGGGAAATAGGAGATACTCGTCAAAGGGTACAAACTTTGAGTTAGAAGATGAATAGTTCTGAGGATGTAATGTACAACATGGTGACTATAGTTAACAATACTGTATTATATACTTGAAAGTGCCTGGGAAAGTAGATCTTAAATGTTTTCACCACACACATACACAAAAGGCAACTATGAGAGGTGATGGATTTGTTAGCTAACTTTATTATGGCAACCATTTTACAATATTTACATCTATCAAATTATCATGTTGCACACCTTAAACTTACACAATGTGTTTTCTTATTTTAGATTCCACATATAAGTGAAATCATATGGTATTTGTCTTCCTCTGACTTTTTTCACTTACCATAATGCCCTCAAAGTCTGTCCATGTGGTTACAAGTGGCAAGATTTTTTCTTTTTTATAGCTGAATAATATTCCATTGTATATATACACACCACATTTTCTTTATTCATTTATCCATTGATGGGCATAGGTTGTTTCTGTGCCTTGGGTATTTAAAATAATACTGCAATGAATATGGTGGGGGTTGGGGGCATATATCTTTTCAGGTTAGTGTTTTTGTTTTCTTCTGATAAATACCCAGAAATGGAAAGGCAGCCTTTTCATTGTGTTGATGTATACAATGTTATATGTCAATCATATCTCATAAAGCTGGGGGAAAATAAGTTTGGAAAATGTTTAAAAAAAAGAGAGAGAGACTTATGAACCAACTGCAATACATAGATCTTATTTTTACTGTTTCAAGCAAACTCTAAAAAAACACAGACATGAATAATATTTTCACTGGCATTTAATGATATTAAGGAATTTCTGCTTGTTTTTAATGAGGTGATGTAGTTATGTTTTTTTTTTAAAGAGTTCCTGTCACAGTATAGCACAGAGAAGACAAGTAGTGATTCTATAGCATCTTACGACACTGATGAACACTGACTGTAATGGTGTGTGTGGGGGGGACTCAATAATATGGGTGAATGTAATAACCACAATGTTGCTCCTGTGAGACCTTTATAAGATTGTATATCAATGATAACTTAATAAAAGAAAAGAGTTCTTGTCTTACGGAGATGCATAGTGAAATGGTTAGAGATGAAATGATATGACTGAGATTTTGTTTCAAAGTAATAGCAAGGGAGTCGAATTATAGATGAAACAAAGTTGGCCATGAGTTGATAATGTCTTAATCTGGATGATGGGTAAATCAGGGCTCATTATACTATTCTTTCAAATTTTGTAAACGTTTGAAAGTTTCCACAGAAACAGTTACAAAAGTAGGAGAAAGAGGCATTATATGGCCTATAGAAGGAGAAGAAAATAGAGTAGGGATTCATGGGATGTTTTTAAGGGCCAAGCCCAGAAATAGCTTACATCATTTCTGTCCATATTCTGTGGGTTGGAAATCAACCACATGGCCTTAGCCTAGTTACTAGGGAGGATGGAAATTGTGAGCCCATGAAGGGGAAGATGAGACAGAAATTGAAGAACACAGCATGTTTTTTGTCACAGCAAGTTACTTAACTTCCTGTGCTTTAGTCTGCTACTCTGTAGAATGGGGATAGTAATAATCTCATAGGCTTACTGAACGTATTAAATGAATTAATACATGTAAAGCTTTCAGAGCAAGGCCTAACACATAGTAAGTACTTAATAATTTTTATATATGCATGAATGTATTTATCTAACAATGGGCCTTGACACATAGGGAAGATTACTGACAGGCAAAGCAGGGGGTTGGTGAGGCAGTCTGTTTCACAGAGGAGAAGCATGAGCAAAGCGCAGAAGGGAAGTGTGGGGTGTGTTCAGGGAATGAGTGTGCGGTATGCAGAGGGGGTGGGAGACATATCTGAAATGGTAGGTTGGGACTGATCATGGAAGGCCTTAAATAACCTATCTTCAGCAGGCAAAAGACCACTATTGAAAAGTTGGCAGTGGGATGAAAAAAATCATACAATCATATAGACTTGTAATAATGGAAGGGCTGCTAAGTAACATATAGTTCAATCTCCTCGTTTTACAGAGAGAATGCAGCTGAGACCGAGAGAATTAGGTGACTTGTCTAATGTGACACAACTTGCTGATGGCATGGGTAAGATGAGTTCAACCTTCTTAAATTCCCCAGCCTTCAGGTTTGTTTTTTTTCTCCCCACCAACCTTTGGTTTTCAAACATACTTTATTCCTCCTAACAATTGTAAGAGACTTTGGAAGTGACCTTATCAGGTTCTAATCTCAAGTTTAGCACTAACTTGCTATCAGCAAGTGACTTCATCTCTGGGTTATAGTTTCTTCTTCCATAAAATGAATGTTGTGCCACATGTTCTTTAAGGTCCCTCTTTTAGTGCTAAAATTAGAATTAAAATAGAGCTGAGAAATTTGGAACCAGTTCAGTTTGATAGTCTAAGACAGAGACTGGTGGTTGTCCCTTACTATCAGTTCTCCTTCTTCTTAGTATAAAGCCCATGATTTTTAACTGGGAATATGGCTGCCGGAATAAATTTTGTATTTCCAGCCTCCTTTGGAGTTGTGAGTGGCTATGTAATCAGGTTTTGATGGTAGACACAACTTTCAGGAAATAACCTTCAAAGGAGGATACTTTTGCCTTTCTTTCTTCCTCCTGGCAGGAATGCAGACATGATGGCTGGAGCTGGAGCAACCATCTTGTATCACAATGTGACACTGGGCCAGGCATGGAAGCTAAGTGTTAAGACATGCAGAGAAGATGATAGAATTCTGGATACCAATAATCATGGAGCTATCACTAGCCTTAGACTTCTTAGTAACATTAGCAAGAAACAAACATCTACTTCGTTTATGCTAGTATGATTTTGGGTGTTCTGTCACTTACAGCTCAACCTGTATTATAACTGATATGGAGATAACTGATGTACCAGATGGGATTAACAGCCTGAATTATCAATAGGTTGGCAGTAGTAACTCTAAGAAAGCACAAGAGAGTTGAAGATTATTCTACGCTTCTGAGACTGAATGACCATTAAAAGAAGTAGGGAAGTTGGAAGAAGAGCCGGTTTGAAGGGAAAGATAATGAATTTGGTTTAGATATGATTAAGGGCTTCTAAAGAAATTACATGAACATTTAATGCCCAAATGAAAAATTCAGGCTTTCAGAGACCCTTGCATAGGGAGGTATGCAGCCTTCCTTCAAAGACTCCTCCAGTTACTTTTGTGAGTCTCCATGGGCATTTCACTTTATGCTGAGAAATATGTCCTCTCATGTCCTTTCACTCTAGCTTCCTTTTCAAGGTACCTGGTCATAACTTCCACTCCCAAAAGAACTCTCTGGACCACACACAGCTGTCCCCTGCTGGTGGCCATCCTGAACGGCACTGTTGTCTGCAGCAGAGTGCTGGACATGGGCAGGGTTGGTCTCTCCCCAATTTTGTGACTTATTTTGTTAGCTGAGCCATGAAGCAGCACACCTTATGCTCTGAATCACACAAGGTACACAGATTTTCCAGCACCTGGTTCTAACTGGACTCAAAACCAATCTCTTCAGAACCATTAGAACACAAACCTAGTAGTTGAAGTGGACAGACTATAAGATGGTCCTTAGTAATCCCTGTATCCTGATATATCCTTGTGTAATCCCCTCCTCTTGAGTGTGGACTGGCTAAGCAACTTGTTTCTCCCCAATAGAATATGGCAAAGGTGATGAGAAGTCACTTTTGTGACTCTATTACATAGGATTTTAATTATCTTGCTAGCTGTTTCTTTCTGTTGCCTTCATGGCTTGCACACTTTGATGAAGAAAGAAGCCTGTTGGGGAGTCCCACATGGTAGAGAACTGAGGAGGCCTCTGGTTGACAGCCCAAGGAGGGAACAGAGGCTCTCAGTCCAATAACCCATGAAGAACTAAATCATACCAACAACGATGTGAACTTGGATGTAGCCCCTTCCCGGGTCAAACCTTCCAACAAGCCCCCAGCCCTGGCTAACACTTTGATTGCAGCCTTGGGAGAAACCTGGAAACAAAGGACTGCATGAAGCCATTCCCAAATTCCTGACTCACAGAAACTGTGACATAATAAATGTGTGTTGCTTTAACTGCTAAGTTTATGGTAATTTCTTATGCAGCAGTAGGTAATTCATACAACAATATTTCCTCCATTCTCCTCATCTCTCCTCAGATGCCTGCTTCCTCCACCCCTAGATCTCTACCATGCAGGAATTGTCCACTAGTTTTGTAATCACAGAGTTTTGGCATCCTATTCTGGGCTAAAATCTGGACAAATAAATAATCAGATATAAGGTTTAATCGTTCCCTTACCGGTTGCACAGCGCACCTTAGTTTAACTCTAGTTACGTTTTCTGACTTCTCTCATTCTTTTATCTCAATGTATTCATTTTCTCCTAAAGTTGTCCTGGGCTCTGAAGCTCCAAGGAAGGTCAATTATGACATCTCTAGTTGCTCACAATTGCCTCTCTCAGGGCCTCTACTGGTTTATTTAGTTGGCTTCAGCTCATAGAGCTATTTGGGTCTTAGTTTTGATTTTCCAGCCTACAGAAAAGAGGATTCCACTCTGAGTCTTTCAGACTATCCATGTCTTCATTCTTCCTCCTGGCCAAGTTTTCCCATTCTGAAAGCATTTACAAAAAATTCTGATCCATATTTTATTTTCATATTCTTTAGCAACCTATAACTTTGTCAACCAGCCCCCCCCAATTGAAGGCACGTACACTTTTCCATAAAATATAATTTAGAAAAATTTAAACTTTTTCATAAAACTCTATACTTTGGAAATATAATTATAAAATATATAAATATGTAAATAATATAATTATTTTTGACGTGTTTACACCTTTCTCTTCCTAATAGTGATGCCATTTTCCATAATCCATCATCACCGTGCAAAAAGCCCCATTATTTGTGATTTATGCCATTTGTTTTTCGTTTGTAGGTGACATGAAAAATTCCGCTATTCATTGCCATTCAGTATGTGTAATTCATGTTTATCACCTCCATGTAAACCCTATGGAAACCTCTTCCTCAGGAATTGCTTTTAGTCTAACTTTAGTTAATACAACAATGAACCTCCATACAGCTAGCCCTGGGGATGCACCTACTATGAGTTAGGTACTGGGGATGCAAAGATGACTAAGACATGAATTTTACCCTCAGGGACCTCACAGACAAGAGCTGCCACTTGTCTGTACAAGACACAGATAAGTAAATCAATATTTGTAATACCATGTGCTAAGTGCTGTAATCAAAGTGTACACAAAGGACTATGGGAACACACTGTGGAAGTGAATAGTCTCCCTAGGTGGGTGGGAGAAATTTTATCTAGGAAGTAGCTTTCAAGATGAACCTTGAAGCCTAAGTAGGATTTTTACATGTGGAGAAGGACAATAGTGCATTCTAGGCAGAAAGAACATAATATTATGCATATCCAAGAAGATATCTATTGAAAACTACTTTTAAATAACGCCTAAAAAGATTTTAAAGTTGATTTCAAGTGGTTTCATTGTGCCCTCTCCTAATGTTTCAGAGCTACTTCAAATGATGAAAATAATGTATTAGGATTTGCAGTTGATGGTGAATGTATTTTTTAATCCCCAGATTAGGGCTTGTGATCTGAAAAACACAATAGTAATTTTGGGAATAAAAGACCCAAGTATTTATATTTGCTTCTGTCTGGGAAAATTAGTTCAGAATGCACATTCTCATAGACATTAGTGTAGAAATTAGTGCAGAAAATATAAGAGATAGAAAAATATTATAGAAACTCCACATAGAGAAATTCATGATTAAAACCTTTGACAGAGAACTAAATAGGTCTGAGGACTGCTTCACAGAATTTACCAGCTCTTTGGAACCAACCACCCAGAGAGCTAATTTGGAGGCTCTACCACGGAAGTCCAGCCATTCTGACATCCTTCGTATTTCTTGGTTGTAATAGACACTCTAGGTATCTCAGGAGAGTATAAAGTATTGAGAGGAATGCTTGATGGGATCTTAGGGTATCTCAGAACCAAAGATGGAGTGAAACAGTCAAAAGATAGTAGAAACCAGGGCACCTCAGTAGCATACCCTTAAGGAATAAGGATCACAAACTGGTAGTCAAGCAGGGTTAAAAGTAGGCTAGAGTGAGCTGGGGCAGTTACTGCTCCCGTCTAGCCAATTGTTGCCATACAGAAATTTGGCGTAGTGCTACCAGATGCAGTAATGTCAGAACTGTGGATGGTTAATATTGACATTCCCTGGTTTTTAAATATTGGTTACTAACTCACATTTTTAAAAAATCAAAACCCTGTAAGGGCCAAACAAAACATGTCTTCAGTCTCTGCTCCGGAGTGCTGCCATTAAAGTGACTCAACTCCAACAGCTTGTCCTCTGTGTCTTGCTCCATTCAAAGTTCATGTTTCCTGGAGAGAGAATTCCATTGGCTCAATCTGAACCAGGGATCAATCCCAGATATATTCAGCTATGACCAGGGGGCAGAGTCACTGAGTATAGGCATGGGTACTGTGGGTGGGTCCCACTTTATGTATAAAAAAGGTCATTCTCAGGGAGTAACTATCATAACTATCACATACTGAGTGCCTCCTGTGTGCCAGGAACTGATCTAAGTATTTAACATACATTATTTCATTTAAGCCTCACAAAAACCCAGTGAGGAAATGCTCTATTCCCATATCACAGGTGAGGAAACTGAAGCTCAGAATGGTTACAAGGGATTTGTTTGAAAGCACACAGCTAGGGGTGGGAAAGGCAGGCAGTCTGTACCTTGATCCTGTGCTCTTAGCCACTCCACCATGAGACTTCCCTAAAGGAAGGGAAATTAGGAGCCAAGCAACCACCCCACTTTCTTGATTGGGTGAGAAGTTTCAGGAAGCACATACATGACAGAGATGAAGGGCCCAGATTCTGACAGTTGTGGGGGGTTTTTTAATGTGAAAAAAGACCCCTGACTCTCAGTCTGGGAAAGTGGTGTGCCCAAGGTTCCAGAGCTAATAGCAGGCCGGGAGCCCTCCAAATCCCATGGCCTTTCTATCACAGCTTCCCAGTCTCAGCCTCTCAGACTCATTATTCATGCTCCCCAACATCTGATTTATGTTTGTGGGATCCTGTAAAACTACTCCTCCATTTTTTAAATTCAGTTCCATCTCTCAGCTGCAATTCTCTATATATCCACCCTTTTATCCCAGATCTGCCTGTTTGTTTATGGAAATCAAGGGAAGCCCTAGAAAGCTTTTCAGGGCAGAAAGCACACCATTTCCTATCAGCATTGCTTTTTTCTGTTTGTCAGAGCTTACCAGTCATGCAGAAAAATCAGCAGCTCCCCCACACTGACCAGGATGGGTCCAAACTGTGTAAATGAGTCCTCAGAGGCTAAACTCCAGAGGCCACTGTCCACTGCCAGCCTTGCTATGCTATCAGGCTGGCCTTGGATTGAAAGCACATGCTTCCTACAGATCTCAGAAGTGGAAAGAATGGGTTCAGGGAAAGTGCTGGTGCTGGGGCCAGCCTGGAACAGAACACTTGGGGAAACATCAGACTTGGTGGTCCATCCTGCGTGCTTTGCAGAGATGCCCTGGGCCATCAGGCTCTCTGAGACAAGACTGTGATGAGGCACAGCCTGAGCATGGGTCAGACTATAAAAAGCAGAGAAAGGGGGAAAGGCAGAATTGAAGCCAGGCAACCTTTTTAAATCACCTGTGTTTGCCTGCATCCTCACTTTACCTTTTTTGTTAAAACCTCCAGAATCTATCTGTTCTACTCATTCCCACTGACGAATACTGACCGTTCCTTGGGAGACTGGTATTCTCATCAGCTAACCCCACCTGGAGCCCCTGAAGCCCTAGAGAACTGGTATATGAATGGGCTTTAGGAAATCCAAGAATCCTCTGAAATGGGATGTAAATCATGTGGGCATGTGCATTTTTCTAAGGAACACAGTCATAGATCTAATCAGATAGTTAATGGGTCTATGATCTTTTTAAAAAAGTACAGATCACTTGGCCTTCCAGCCTTGACCTGGAAGGAATGCTCTTCTAAGTGTGTCAGTTCAGGAGCAATAAACTAGGGTGGAGGGCAGGGATTTTCCCAGAGTCCTTAAAACCCCATGGAATTCGTGAACAAAGTCACAGACAGTTGGCCTGGGAGAGGGAGGACATTCTGAGGTGAACTGAAGGAAACTGGAGAGAAAAGCAGCCAAGATGTTGGGGGATTTGAAGCAGGGGCTGGAATCAAATCAAAGCCAGACATTTTGAAATAGCTCGAGCAGAGGAGCTAATCTGAAAGTGCTCAGCAGAGCTCAGCTGAATGAAAGAGTCAGGATCTGAATGGCTGGGAACAGAAGCTGTCTTGAAGAAGATTTGTGTTTAACTGTGATGTTTAATATTCCTTTGCAAGGCAAAACAGTAGCAATCAATGTGAAAGTAAGGGAGCAGCTGCTGCTTCCCAAATACTGTCAACAAGACAGAAAATGTGTGAGGTGTTGTGAATAATGGCTGTAATTAAAGCAGTGCAGCAATTCTGGTAGGATAAGCAGGGCTCCCAGGGTTATGATCAAGTTCAGTCTTGAAAGCCCTGCTTGTGTGTGTGTGTGTGTGTGCATGTGTGCAAGTGCATGTGAGTGTACCCATGGGTGTACACAAATGTGGAGAGTTGAAAGAAAAGAAGGACAGTATCTGGAGAAAGTATCATGGAAAGAAAGGGAGAAGGGAAGATAGATGTGACTTGATGGCAGGGAATGATAAGAGAAGAGGAAGAGGGAGAGATGGAGACACAAGGCAGGGGAGGGGCTGGCATTTTTCTGTGTGGGTTAAGGGTCAGCAACCTACTTTACCTGACCACCTATGTAAAGTAGGTCTATACACACATACACACTATTAATTACATATGTTACACACAATTTCTTGCAATACTTTTCTCTCTAATTTTCCTTACTTATTTACTGCTTCCTTCTTTGAATTGTAAGTTCCATGAGGGCACTGACTACATCTCTCAGTGGCAACTTGTAGTTGTCAGTTCAGTCTAAATTATGCTGCAGTAACAAAGACTCCCCCGAACGAAGATTTATTTCTTGTTCATGTTGCCAGTTGGCTGTGGGTTGGTTAAGGATGTGCTCCGTGTGCCTTCACTCTGGGACCCTGCTTCACAGAGTAGCCCCTATTTGGGATATTGGTGTTCTCATGGCAGGAAGAAGACAGATCATAATGTTATCACTCTATGGTTTTGAAAGCATCTGCTTGGAAGTGTCATAGTCACTCACATTTCATTGGCCAAAGCAATTTGCATGACCACTTATGAGTTAACAGGATGGGAAATCTCTCAGGCCTGGTTGAGAAAAATTTTAAACAGAATATAGTCTGCTGCACCACTGCATTTGCAGCACCTCACACAGTGCCTGGAAAAAAGTGGATCATCCTCTCGGTGGTGCCCCGTGGCCCTTGGCTATTGGGATGCTTTGTTCTAAGGTGGGTGGTGAGATTGGCCTTCAGAACTTCGTCCTGGCTCATGCTATGTGATAGGGAAAACTGATATTTTCTCTATCTTATGTAATGTGTAAACAAAAGCATCTTTCGAAAAAATTGCTCTTTTTAGAGCTTTGTAGCACGCAATCCAAGTGAAAACCATGTGCTTTTTATGCAACGGCAGCTTCAAGAAAAGTCCCTTAGCCGCCTTCCAAACAGATTGCTTTCTTGAAGCTCCTTCAACCAAGAATTTTAAAACCACCATTAGATGCAGAGATGGAATGATGGGTCAGGCTGGGGTGGGGGCTGTGGAGCTTTCCAAACAATTCAGGGAGGTGGAGATATTATTATTCTTTCAAAGTCGAGAGCCCAGGACAGTCTGTGGGAACACTGGACTATGAAGCATTTAATAGACATGCCTATAAATAGTAATATTTTACTGTCATCTCCACTGCTGTCTTTCAGGTCTGAAACAGCATCATCCCTCGGCTGGATAATTGCATAATTGCATGACCTCCTCTCTCTGTCAACTATTGCTATGACGATATTTCCAAACAACCCCAGAATGTTAATTGCTTACAACATTTATTTTGCTTGCCCGTGGGTCTGTGGGTCGGCTGGAATGGCTCTGTTTTCGGCTGAGAGTCAAAGTCATATCCTTTCCGTATATCTCTTCATTCTGGGACTAGCAGCCAGCTGGGCCATGTTCTTTGCACGGCAGATGGCAGGTACATAAGAGGCCAAGCTAAATCAGGCAAGCACACTTAAAATGTCTGCGAGCATCACATCCACTGACATTCCATTGGACAGAGCAAGTCATGTGGTGACGTCCGGCAACAACGTGGTGGTGAAATATATTCTGTTTGCTCTAGAAGGAGTACTACAAAGTCACACGACAAGGGGATGCATGTAAAATTCTACAACAGGGAAGGAGAGAAAAATTAAGAACAATAATCCAATCTGCCACCCCCATGTTCTCCTTGCTTCTGTCTTTTTCCTCCTAGAGTCTATTCTCAGCATAACTCCCTCCCTTATATCTTTTGGGTCTTTGCTCAGCTGCGACCTTCTCAGAGAGGCCTTCCCTATGCACACAGAGTAAAATTGCAGTCCCACCCCAACCTTCCTAGCATGTCTACATCCCTTTCCTGTCTTTTTTTTCTCCAGTAGCACTGGTCACATCACATACTGTGTATTTTGCCTACTTAGTTTATTGTCTGTTTCCTTTCTATTGAATGTAAGCTCCCTGAGTGTGGGTATTTTGGGGTGATTTATTTACTGCTGTGTCTTGAGTGCCTAGAACAGTGCCTGGCACACAGTAGCCTTCACTAAATACTGAATGAATGAATGAATGAACTATCAGTGGTAGGAACAAGGAACAGGTCAGGCTAAGAATGGGAAGAGGTGGGGCATGGCAGTGATGTATGGCAGTGGATGCCAAAGGCCCTGGCATTTTTGAGCAGGGGAAGGAGGAGCTAAAAAAAGCACCTCTGGGGGAAGGGAGAGAACAAAGCATCACTTTATTTGTGGCCATGAATAAAGCAATGAATTGACATGATAACTGATAACACGGGAACATGATCATTAGGCCATGAAGTGACATGATAACTCACAAATAAAACCTGCCATTGCTTTAGGCTACCTCCTTCTTGTCTGCTCCCCCACCCCACCCCCACCCCCATCATGCTCCATTCCCCTGAAGAGCAGCAGAACCAGGATTACAAATTCAGGTGTCCTGAGTTCCTTTCGTGAATTCTCCTCACTTGGCATCACACAGCCAGCAGCCTTCAATGGTTGAAACTTCACATGAGGCAATGGAGTCTGTCAGGTAGGCTCATTTTCCCTGTGTGAGTCTTGGTGGGTTAATGCCCTGGGATAAAACTTATTTGAGAAGTTCCTCTGGTTTCTGTCTCAAAAGAAAGAAGCCATTCCATGCAGGCAGGACCAAGGGTCAGCCTTAGTGCCACGGTCCTCTAAGTAACTGGGGTCTGGGAAATGTGGCTGAGCTACTGGAAGGGGCACTGAAACACTCAGTGGGATTTAGGCCTAGGAATGGAGGCCAGTGCTCACTAAGCATCTGGAAATGGAGTCAATGGGTGCAGAGTGCTGGTCAAAACATTTTTGGCTGTTTTCATCAATTCTTATGTGTGTATGTATGTATATACAAACATGAGGTAATAAAGTAACACATATATAATATAAATGGTATGCGTATTCCATATATAATGGTGTGGTAGTCTACAAAGATGGCTGTTACTTCTTTCAGTGTACATGCATTCTACTCCATTCATCAAGGAGTGGAATCTGTTTTTTCTCCTCTTGGAACTAGGCTGATTTCACATCTTCGTTAGACTAGTAGAATGTGGTAGAAGCAATACTGTGCCCAGTTCCAGGTGTAGCTTTTCAGAGGCATTAAAGTGTCTGTATGCTCTCAGGGGCAGCCAGCTACCATGTAAGGAATCTTACTACTCTGAGACTACCATGCCCTGAGGAAGCCCAAGCTAGTTACACAGCAAGGCCAAGGGGAGGAGAATCCAGGAAGCCAGTAGAACTGAGGCCCGAGACATGGGAGCCCAGTCAAGCCATCCTGACCAGGCACCAACTGGTCCAGTTATCTGAGGACAGGCTCCAGACATCATGGAGCAGAGATAAGCCATCCATACTGTGTTGGGATTCTGGACCCATAGAATCATGAGCAAGGAAAATAGTGGTTGTTTTAAGCCATTCAGCTTGGGGACAGTTCGGTAACAATGGAAAACTGAAACCGAATGCATGTAGCGAGAAGCAGTTTCGTGCAGTGTAGTGTCAAGCCTGCGCATCCTGAATAAAGGCTGCCTGGGTGCCAGCTGCATGACCTTAGGCAAGTCACTGAATCTCTGTGCTTCAGTTTCCTTGCCTCTAAAACAGGGTAAATAATATCTCACATCAGAGTTGTGACAATTAAGTGAGTTCATGCACATAAAACCCTTTGAACTGTGCCTGGCACACAGCCTTATGTAGGTGTTCGCTGTCTTGGTGATGATGGTGATAAGGGTAGTGATGTGTAATTGGCACTGTGACTCAGTCTGTTTCATTCCCATTTACTCTCTTCTATCCCTGGGGCTCCTGAGGAGCAAAGAGAAACCAGGTAGGACAAATGGAAGTACTGCCTCTCCAGCTACCAACCTAGGGCCGTCGCACATAGTGTGCACTCAGAATTCTGGGATTTAATTGAAGGCCCCCAATCATTTTTAGCTGGCATAGGAAAGAGCTAGAGGATTGTGACCCCAGCCCTCATCCAATTTCTCTCTGTATTTCCATTTTGCGTAGGCAAATGTTCAAGTTTGCATCCCTTAAGCACACATCCGCAGGCTGTCATGCAAGCAGGAGGAAAAGACAGTTTTGAAATTGGCTGGGAGGCAGGGCAAGCCAGTTATTCACAGATAATCCAGAAAGTGGATCATTTGCTAGAGAAATCAAGGGATGACTTTCACAAATTACCACTTCTCAAGCACTCCCAGTGGCCTAAAAAGTTCAGGCAGCCTCTCTAAGCACCTACCACTTCTAGTGGGGAATAGTATGGGCCCTGGGAGGATGGGCTTCAATATAAAATAAAGTAGATAATAAGTATTTTCACCCTTTTGTCACTCTCACGGCAATGCAAGCTGCCAAGGCTGAGGGGAGGTGGGTGTTAAGCATTCAGCTGACTAATCTGTAAATCACCATGATGCAGCTGGTGCCCAGGTAGGAGGAGGCAAGTTGGAGGAAAAAGCTGGGCGCCTGGGCAATGGTGTGCAAGTGGAGGCCCTTCCAAGAGGCACAGGGAACATGGCCTGAGCTGGAAACCAGTAAGAGGGAGAGAGCTGGAGCAGAATATTGAGATTGGCGAAGTTCTCCCCCTGCCTCTCCTGTCCTTTCCTGCCACCTGCATCTACCCACTCATTTTCTCCATGGCCTCTGCATTTGCCTCTTGGGGAGTCTCTTGCCCAGACTGCACAGACCTTTTCTGGCTGGTGATTCCCAAACACCAAAACAATAACCTCTTGCTTTGGCTGTCCCCTCCCTCATGTATTCAAAACGGCCATTTCCCTGCAGAGCTCGGCCCATTCTAATTGAAGCCCGGAAAGCAGACCCAGGTGGGAGAAGAAAAAAGTGCTGCCTGTGAGCCAGGAGCCAGGAGAGCCCTGGAGTCCAGCTGGTGTCTGGAGAAGCAGGGTGCGCAGTCAGGTGACGGGGTGGTTTGTGTAGCTGCTTGGCTGCCAGGAGGAGCTCCACCTCCCCTGAGTTACACAGTCCGCTCAGGGCACCAGGATGCTGGGAAGTGGTTTTAGCTAATAAATTCCAGGCTTGCAGGATGGGGTGTGAAGGGTCAGTGCAGAGAGTGCTGGGAATGGAAAAAAACAGCACAAAAGCCCTCTCCCTAGGGAGCTACCAATTGCTGTGTCACTTGGCTCTGTCTGCTTTCCAACAGGGGCACTGTCTGCCTGGCATATGATGTGGTGAGGATCAAAAATAGCCTGTGGTAACTGCAAGAGCATCTGTTTATAGAGTTCCGGCCTTCACACCACCTGGGAGTTACACCCAACCAAGCAATCTTTTTTCAAATATGAATTAGTTCTTTCTATGAAGGGCCTACTGGCCGCAAAAGGTAGAGGGCTTTTTGCACATCTCTCTCTTCCTTTAGAGCCATGTCTTCTGTCCCTCCTTCCCCAACAAGACCATCATGCTGCCCACCAGCACCTGCCCACCTGGGTGTGCACTAGGGCTCTGAGCACTTCTCCACACCATCCTGCCAGCAAAGCTTACTTGTTTAGTGTCCCACTTCGCCCTGTCTCTCTGCTGCTAGAGACTAGCTTTGTAGACTGAGGCAATGTTAGCCACCCTAAATCCCTTCCAAGATCCCTCTGATGCAGACCCTCTCCCCTCCATGTTCCCGGGAACCAGCATAACAACAGCATCGGCTGGCTGCCCCTCCCAAGTAACACATTTTCATTTTGAAAGAGGAAGACTTAGTTCTTTAACTAAGAAATGACTGATAGTGTGCATTTCAGACAGGCAGGCCACCAGGAAGCTATTTTTGAGGCATGGGGGCTTTCTGTTGGCAACTTGTCCCACCAAACAGTGCTGGCAGCTTTAAACCCTGCCCACATCTAAGACCGACTGGCTTTGTGCCCTTAGTGTAGGCGTCAGAGATTCTGACACAGACTTATTGACTGTGTGAGCCAGGTAGGCAACTGAAATAAATCAAGTGGGTGTGGTGGGCTAGTTTCACTGGTAAACTGGAGAGCACATACTCATCCAAGTTGTGAAATAGCAGGGCAAAGGGAGATAATAAACTGCAACTGACAGCCTGCCTCTATGCTGGGCAGATAAGAGGAGGCAGAGAGACAGAGGTGAATTAGGGAGATAGTGCATGCTCTGTTCAAACACAGCAGCCACTACTCAGCTCCAGCAGTATTGCTGCATGTCAGACTGCATGCCTAGAGTTGGCAGGGCTTCGAAATTGTCAGGAGAAACCAAAAGAGCTGATTTTTAAAAATTGAAGTCTTTTATACCTTGCAAAATGATCACCAGAAGTTTAATTACCACCAGGAGAGCTGATGTTTTTAAATGCAAAATCTCCTTCCTTTTTAATATTTTCAAATTGCCAAAAAATAGTTCTCAAATATTGACCATGCTGAGCAAAATACACCTTTGGGATGCATGCAGCCTGTGGGCCACCTCTGCTGGAGGCCATCAGAATATATAATCCCAGGCATTGAATCAGTCCAGAATACTTAAACTTGGACAACTTCTGGCCTGGCACTGATTATTTGTTCATGAATAGGACAGAGAGAGAGAGAGAGAGGGATAGAGAGGGAGAGAAAGCAAGCCTCCCAACCTGGACATAATGCCTACATCTCTCTTAAAAATCTCATGAAAGGTGTTTGGATAAGGGTCCCAGTGGAAGAGTCCTAAAATTCAGCAAGTAACTAAATTCAACTACTATTTAATTGTCCACAGAAGGACTGCCTGCTCTAGGGGTTAGTCATGGGATTTTGAAGACTGCCTATTTCCTCTGACACTGAAGATATCCCTGGGGGCTGCCTGCTATTCACCCACCCTGGAGTGGGCACACAGGGTACTGACTTATGCACACAGCAGTTAAGAAAGAAAATCTGCCCTGAAAATAATTCCAGAATCTATCCCCAAATTCCAAACTCTCATGAATCTCTGCAGTATGTAAAAGAAGGAATCCCCCAGCTGGCTTAACTTAATCTAATTAGAACTTGGAAAAGGGAATTTGCTTGGGGCTATCTATGCAAATTTCATGTCTAAAGTCTTCTCAAGGGACCCATAAACAAAAACAGTATCCATAGATGAAAATTTATTCCTTTCACAATTGACTTTTCTTCCTTTCATCTTTAGACTACTATTTTTTTAATGCCTTTTATGTGCCAGGCACTGTGCTAGTCACTGAATATAGAAAACACTACAGTTGTAACCCTGGTCTCCTGGAGCTACTGGAAGCTTGGGCAAATAGGAGAAGGAAATTCACTGGAATGCAGCCTATGACAAATGCTTGGGCCTACAGAAGCTTCTCAATACATGCCTTTGGAGGTGTCACCATATTCTGAGACCACAGTGCCATATTATGCCATGTATATGGCATGAAAGAGAAAACACGTGGGCCTTGGAATCTAACAAGCTTCCCTCTGAATCCCAATTCTGACATGTGCCATATGTGTGAATTTGGGAAGTTACTTATCATCTTTATGCTTCAGACACCTCCTCTATAAAATGGGGATAGTAGAAATGTTAGGCAGGAAAATAGATATGAACAGTGTGGAGAGAGAATAAGGCCAGTAAAGTCCACTAAAAGGGACTCAAAATGTTAACCAGTTAAAACTAGAAAGCCAGGAAAGACTCTCAGAGTTAATGAATTAATCAGTTAAAGCTCAAAAGGTCAGGAACAACTTGGCCTGGAATGTTTAAATATTCCCCAGGTAAAAGTATCTGAGCACAGCCCATGTCTTCATTGGGTCAGTTAGATCATGATATTGTGAGATTTACTCTACCCTGCTAAAAGGCCCAACTATAAACTGCATAATAAAGATAGGAAAAATTCCATCTTAAAGCTAAAATTGCATTTTAAAACCCATGAAGTTAAGAAGTAAGATTCTTAACATACTCTTCAGCAAACAGACAGTAACTCAGCCCACCTTAGAGGCAGGGCAGGCAGTCTTGATTGATATGCTCCCAGACCAGGAAGCTGCTATCCTGGGAAGAAATCAGAGCAGTAAATTTCTTGCATTAAGCTAATTTTGCAGAATTACCCGGAGGACTGATAAACACTCAATGTCTCATCAAAGACAAACATTTTGAGACCACTGCATTCCAGTGAATTTCCTTCTCCCATTTGCCCAAGCTTCCACTACCCCTAGCCCTTTGTCAAATTCCTGAAAAATCCTAAAAGGGGGAACCCCCAATCTTTTAGCACTCCTCTCTCTGAGGTCACCGCACTTTCTAAGTGCATAACCTTTTTGCCTCTGCCTTAAAATTTTTTTCCCAATCTTTCAGCGTGCCTCTCTCTCTGAGGTAGCCCACAATCCCCTTTCTCTGAGAGTACACTTTCTCTCTTTAAATAAAACTTAAATCTTTCAAGGTGCCTCCCCACCCTGAGGTCACCTGCACTTTTTCTCTCTTTAAATAACTTTAAATAAAACTTTTGCTTTGCTTCACTACTATGTCTCTGCCTTTCAATTCTTTGTTGTGGCAGGGACAAGAACCAAGGAAAATACACAATGCTGTAACAGTAATACCTACGTTATAGGATTGCATGCTCAGCAGAGGGACTGGCTCATGTCCTCAGTAAACACCAGATTTCCTTCATTCATCCCTCATCATATGAAAGTGATGCCACTAGCCCTCCATTGAGGATATACATTTCTGGACTATTTTTTAGTGGTGGAGATAGGTAATGCTAATCTACCCATTGTTCTTAATTTCTCTTTGTTGTCCTTCATGCTAGCCTGGTTGCATTTAGTAAAAGTCTATGAATCCTGGCCAATGGAGTGCTGGAGTTAACTTGCACCAGCTCACAGAGCCCTTTGAGCATGTGTAACTCTGGGGGGGTATCCCAGGGCAAAATACCTTTGAAACTAAAATTAGTCAAAGAGAGAAATAAAGTGGGAGAAACTCATTTATTGGCTACAAGCAGTTGTCCACTTCTGCTTGTCTGTGTCTCTCACAACTGACTGCAAAACGGGACCTCACCCAGCCTCTTGGGTCCAGATATGTCCTCTGCTCCCCCTTATAATTACCTATTGATATGAAGATGGACTAAGGCCAGGCAAGAGATTCTGGAAATATTTCAGTTTTACCCACAGCATGTTTCTCAACTGTTTTCAAAGACATCTTGTTGCTAATTTGCAATTGGCCATGGTGGGAATAGTTACAGAAATCAGCAAACATTACACATCATGATCCCCTCCCCCGCCTCCCCTGCCACTGCCCCCACCACAGTACACACACACATATATACACACACAAGAGCTGGTTAATAAACATTTACTAGTTCCCCACTGCCTAGGACTAGATGGAACCTCAGTAGGTCATCAGGTCCATTCCCTGATTCAGAGCTGGGACTAGGGTGAACAATAAGGTGCCTAAGCTGCAAAATGTCAGGTGACACTTACTCTAAAGGATGTGTAAAGGCAGGCTCTTCCCAACTTCCTGAGAGTGAGTCTTCCTGATATGTGCCCCAGGCACCTTGCTTGACTCATCCTGGTCCCCACCCAGACTAACTTCCATACAATTATCCTTTCAATCAATATTTATTGATCATTCACTATTTGCCAGGTTCTTGTCTAGAAACAAATAACATCCCTGGCTTAATGGAGCTTAAATTCTAATGAAGCATGGTGGAAATAAACATGATAAATAATCAAACGTATAGTGTGAAGTGCTAAGGCAAAAAATAAAGCAGAGAAGGGGATCTAGGAAATGTTTGAGGTGAGTTGTAATTGTAGGTAGTGGGTTCAGTGTAAAGCCTCCCTGAAAAGTGACCTTTGAATAAAGACCTAAGGAGGGTAAACAAATTAACAGTAATGGTTTCCTTCCAGAGCTTGAGAGCTCTCTCAGCAATGAGAACACACAAGCTTCTATCCTATACTCACACATATTGATCCACTTATGCATTCATCCAGCACCTATTGACTGAATGCCTGGTGCCAGTTGGTGTACTTGCTGAGGATAAAATAATAGCTAATACTTACTGTGTGCTTACCATGGCACTGTTCTGAGCATTTTGCACACATTAACTCATTTATTCATTGTAATAGCTCTAGGAAGGAAATACCATTATTACCTCCATTTGACAGATACGGAAATGGAGGCACAGGTACAGTGATAGACAAAACCCAGTACCTCTTCTCAAAAAGCTCTCAGTCTGATGAGGAATATAGATATATAAATAATTATAATGTAGCCCAATAGAAGGAAGGACAAAATGTTATGGGAACACAGAAGGGCCCTATTCCAGCCTTGAGAAGTTGAGGGTGGTAGCCGGGAAAGATTTCTCAGAGGAAGCCACTGTTTTGCAATGAGGGATATTAAAAGAAGCTGTTCGCTATCAATTTCATTTTAGGACTGTTGTGGAGAATGCCATCCACTGCATCCTACAGTATTTTCTTTTTTGAGAAACTTCAGAAGGTATTTCTCTCAAATGCCAGAAAAAACTGTGCTTATTTTAAAAATAGCTGGTGAGGGGGGTGCCGGGGGTAAGTGTGTTAAACCTATGGACACTGTGAATCCTGTAACTATTCAGGTTTCTATACTTGCCTTGGCTGCCAGCAAGCTTAGAACTTGTGGCCCACCTCTCTAGAGAAGAATCCTTTAGCAGGCATTTTTCTAGGTGAAACTTGCCTTCCTGGATTTTTTGGGTTTTTCTTAATTCTGGTTTTCTTTTTGCTATCATTTTATCATTTACTCGTTTTTTTCCCCCATTTTTATTTTCTTTCTTTCTTTCTATTTTTTCTCTCTGGGACCCTACAGAACAGCCCATATGCTAGCTGAGTAACACCAACTGACCTCTGTTGATTTCATGAGGAAGAGAAGACTCCCGTCAACTGAGCCCTGTTTTTTTTCCCATTTTATGTACTTGGAAAGCCATCTCAAATACTTCTCAGAATAGAATGTAATATAAAAGGTAGATTAATTATGAGAGACAATGACACTTGAAGTGAGTCTTGAAGGATGAGTTTCTCAGATGGACACAAAGAAAAGAACATTCTAGGCAGCATGAGCAGAGGAATGAAAGCCTGAGAATTGATGGTGTGCATTGGGGAAGATAAGATGGGCAACAGAGTGAATTCAAGCAGAGCCTGCAGAGGCAGACAAACTGGGGTCTGAGTCTCAGCTCCGTGACTTTCATGACTTATTTAGTGTAGCTAAGCCTTGGGTTCTTTTCTGTAAAATGAGAATAAAGTTACAGCCATCTTATATAATTGTGAAGATTAAATTCATTTAAGCATCAAGAAATATTCATTGAGGGCTCTCCATGTGCCAGGCACCATGCTAGACTCTGGGGGGTGGGGTAGAGTGATACATTAATCAAGATGGTGGTCTGGCCCCTCACAGAGCTTACAGTCTGGTGGAAATAACACATGTAAGATGCTTAGCATAAGGCAACTGCTCAGTAAATACTATAAACAATCATAGGAATAACAATATAATAATAATGATAGTACAAATAGTGCTGCATGTTCAGGGCATGAGAACTACGGGGCTTCCTGTCTGAGCTGCAGCATAGAGGAAAGAGACAGGAAGATGACGATGTTGGAAAAATATCAAGGGGACAGAGATCCTAAAAGGCTTTGAATACAATGCTGAGGAATTTGGAGTCATATTTTTTAAGTATGTGTGTGTTGTGGGGTGAGAGGTGGGGTGAGATTTTTTATTTTGAAAAAGAAAATTAAGAGTCACTGAGTTCTATGTCTGAGCCAAATCTCTCTTCCTATAGTTTTATGCACATTTCTATCCTCATCTCCCCCTGCTTTACTCCTCCTCCTGCCCCCCAACCTATTACTTCTCTGACTATTATTCCTATGAATAGCTCTCATTTCTTGGATGATTACTATGCTGGCACTGTGCTAAGTTCTCTTGTTTTTAACTGTGAAATTTTGTTTTCAAGTTCTCTTTTTTCATAGAAGTATAGTTGACATAAAATATTATATATTTTTGAGGTACACAAAATAGCAATTCAACAATTATATGCATTACTAAATGCTCAGCATGATAAGTGTAGTGACCATCTGTCACTGTACACAGTTATTATGGTAAATATTATTGGTTATATTTTTGTATGGTAAATATTATTGGTTATATTCCTTATGCTGAACTTTTTATCCCAGTGACTTATTTATTATATAATTGGAACTTTGTACCTCTTTATCTTCTTCACTTATTTTGCCTTTCTCCTCCCTCCTCCTTTATGACAACCACCAGTTTGTTTGTTGTATTTGTGAGTCTATTTCTGTTTTGCTTGTTTATTTGTTTTATTTTTTATATTTCACATATAGGTGAAATCATATGGTATTTGTCTTTCTCTGACTTATTTTACTTAGTATGATATCTTCTAGGTCCACCCATGTTGCCGCAAATGGCAACATTTCGTTCTTTTTTATGACTGAGTAATATTCTACTGTATGTATAGGGCACATCTTTTTTATCCATTTATCTATCGATGGACACTTAGGTTGCTTCCATATCTTAGCTTTTGTAAATAATGCTGCAATAAACATAGGGATAAGGCATATATCTTTTTTTAATTAAAAGTATCATTGATATACAGTCTTATGATGGTTTCACATAAAAAACACAGTGGTTTCAACATTCATCCATATTATCAAGAAAGCATGTATCTTTTTGAATTAGTGTTTTTGTTTTCTTCAGGTAAACACCCAGAAGTGAATTACTGGGTGATATGGCATTTCTATTTTTAATTTTTTGAGGGACCTCCTAGCTGTTTTCCATAGTGACTGCGCCAATTTAAATTCCCACCAACAATGCACAAGGGTTCCCTTTTCTCCACATCCTTGCCAACACTTGTCATTTCTTATCCTTTTGATACTAACCATTGTGACTGGTGTGAGATGATATCTCATTGTGGTTTTGATTTGCATTTCCCTGATGGTTAGCGTTGTTTGGCATCTTTTCATGTGTCTGCAGACCATCTGTATGTCTTCTTTGGAAAAATGTCTTCTTTGGGAAAAAAATCTATCCATTTTTAAACCAGATTATTTGTTTTTTTGGTGTTGAGTTGTATGAGTTATTTTGTATGTTTTAGATATTAACCCCTTATTGGGTATATCATTTGCAAATGTATTCCCTGTTCTGTAGATTGCCTTTTTGTTTTGTTGATGGTGTCCTTTGCTATGCAGAAGCTTTTTAGTTTGATATAGTCCTACTTGTTCATTTTTGCTTTTGTTTTCTTGCCTGGGGAGACATATCAAGAATAAAATTGCTGAGGTTGATGTTTAAGAGTTTACTATGTTTTCTTATAGGAGTTCTATGGTTTCAGGTCTTACATTTAGATCTTTAAACCATTTATAGTTTATTTTGTGCATGGTGTAAGACATTGGTCCTGCTTCATTCTTCTGCATGTAGCTGTCCAGTTTTCCCAGCACCATTTATTGAAGTGTCTGTGTTTTCCCCATTGTATACTGTTGCCTCCTTTGTAGACTAATTGACCATTTAAAATGGGTTTATTTCTGGGCTCTCTAAGCTAGTCTATTGATTTTATGTCCATTTTTGTGCCAGTATCATACTGTTTTAATTACTACAGCTTTATAGTATAGTTTTAAGTCACAGAGCATGATACCTACGTCTTTGTTCTTTCTCAAGATTGCTTTGGCTATTTGGGATCTTTTGTAGCTCCATACAAATTTTAGGATTATTTATTCTTTTTCTGTGAAAAAAATGCCATTGGTATTTTGATAGGGATTGCATTGAATCTGTAGATTTCATTGGATAGTATAGACATTTCAACAATATTAATTCTTCTTTTTAATTAAAATATCATTGCTGTACAATCTTATGTTGATTTCACATATACAACACAGTGGTTCAACAGTTACCCATATTATTAAATCCTCATCCCCTCTAGTGTGGTTACTATTTATCAACATAGTAAGATGTTACAGAATCATTGACTATATTCTCCATGCTGGACTACCTTCCCTGTGACCAGTTTAACAATATTAATTCTTTTAATCCATATGCACAGTATAACTTCCCATTTATTTGTATCATGTTCAGTTTCTTTCATCAGTGTATTTATTTATTCTTCAGTGTTTCATCCTTTTTGATGCAGTTGTGGATTGGATTGCTTTCTTAATTTCTCTTTCTGTTAGTTTGTTGTTAGTATATAGAAACACAGCAGATTTCTATATAGATTTTGTATCCTGCAACCTTATGGAATTCATTTATTCTAATACTTTTTTGGCAGAATCTTTAGGGTTTTCTATGTATAATACCATGTCATCTGCGAAGAGTGACAATTTTACTTCTTTGTTACCAATTTGGATGCCTTTTATTTCTTTTTCTTATTTAATTGCTATGATTAGGAGTTCCAATATTATGTTGAATAACAGTGGTGAGAGTGGACATATTTCTCTTATTCCTGAGTACGATGTTAGCTGTGGGTTTGTCAGATATGGTCTTTATTATGTTGAGGTATGTTCTGTTTATACCTACTTTGTGAGTGTTTTTATCATGAATCGATATTGTATTTTGTCAAATGATTCTTCCACATCTATTGAGGTGATTGTACAGTTTTATCCTTCCTTTTGTTAATATGATATATCACATTGGTTGTTTTGCAGATATTGAGCCATCCTTGCCTCCATGGAATAAATCACAATTGGTCATGGTAAATGATCCTTTTAGTGTATTTTTAAATCCAGTTTGCTAATATTTTGTTAAGGACTTTTGCATCTATGTTCATCAGGGATAGTAGTCTGTAATTTTCTTTTTTTTGTAGTGTCTTTGCTTTTGGTATCAGAGTAATGCTGTCCTTCTAGAATGAATTTAGAAGCATATCTTTTCTATTTTTTGGAATAGTTTGAGAATGATAAGTATTAACTCTACTTTAAATGTTTGGTAGAATTCACCTGTGAAGCCAGCTGGTATTGGACTTTTGTTTCTCAGCAGTTTTTTGATTACTGATTCAATTTCATTGCTGGTAATTGGTCTGTTCAGATTTTCTATTTATTCCTGGTTCAGTCTTGGAAGATTCAATGTCTAAGAATTTATCCATTTCATCTAGGTTGTTCAGACATAGGTTTTCATAGTAATCTATTATAATCTTTATTTCTGTGGTGTCAGTTGTAACTTTTCTTTCATTTCTGTTTTTATATATTTGAGTCCTCTCTTTTTTCTTGATAAGTATGGGTAAAAGTTTATCAATTTTGTTTATCTCTTCAAAGAACCAGCTTTTAGAGTCATTGATCTTTTCTGATTTTTTCTAAGTTTCTATTTCATTTATTTCCACTTCAATCTTTATTATTTCCTTCCTTCTACTTATTTTGGGCTTTATTATTCTTTTTCTAGCCCCTTTAGATGTAAAGTTAGATTGTGTATTTGAGATTTTTTTCCTATATTGCTATAAACTTCACTCTTGGAAGTGCTTTTGCTGTATCCCAAAGATTTTGAACCATTGTGTTTTTTGTGCTAAATCCTTTATTTGTGCTTAATGGTACCTACCTCATAGAGTTGTGAAGATTATTATCTCCATTTTATGGGTGTGAAAACTGAAGTTTAGAAAAGTTAGATAACTTGCTCAAGGTCACATAGTTAGTAAATGGGAGTTAATTTTGGAACTCTGGATTTCTGCAATAATGATGACTGCTTAATGAGTGTCAGGCACTCAGTGTACATATCTTTATCTCATTTCATCTTCCTAACAATGTTGTTAGGTAATGTTATTATCCTCATCCTATAGATAAATTGAGTCTCAGAGCGGTTAAGTAACTTCCCCAAAGTCACACCAGTTATATGTAGTATAGTTCTACATTCAAATTTTGGATAGTTCTACTATTTAAATGGGAAGATTTACAAAGTTTGTACTTAAATTCCAGGTGCTATAGCTTAAATGCTTTAGGTCAAGAGATAAGCCAACTTGACAGTTGTTCTTATTTTAAATGGGCCACTCTTTCCTTGTGCATCCTGGGAAATAACTGTAAGCAACTACTGAAGTTGGCTTCCCATTAAAACAGTTTTACAACAGTTCCTGAGATGTCTGCCTTTTAAGAAAGATTAGAAACCAGAGCTTAAATCAGTCTTGTCCCCTGCCCCTCACATATACATACCACTCTCTCCCAGATACCTTGCCACTACAAAACAAACCAGAGAAGGGGTTGTACACAGGGAGATTTGGCCTGACTGTGTACTGAAGAAACCAGTGGTGGAAAAGACTAATGAATCTGGGCTTCACAGTTCCCTTTCTAAAAAAAATCATCATAAAATGTTGCTGTCTCTTGAAGCCTCTTGGCCTGGCTCCGGATTCATGGGAGATAAGCTCCGAGTTGCAGGCCTGCCACCTTATTGCCACACAAAACATTAATCTCCTGGGTTTTTCCACCCTTGTGAGACCACAGGGTAATCAGATTGAATTACAGTTCTGACACATTCATGATCAAAGGATTTGTACCAAATAAACTGCTTAGGCTTTGATATCAACATCTAGCTATGGATTTTTCTTTTCTTATCTTTTTTCTTTTCTGTGTTTGGAAGGCCAAGGGCACCTGTCTACATTTCTATTCCACATATATTTCTTGAAAAAGTCTTGACTCTCCCTTAGTAAAATAAATTTATTTGTACTACCCAGGGCTAGCATTTGCAGATATTGGGACAACTGGGGGTGTGGTATTCCTCCCTGGGTTATAGGAGCATACTTTCTAGGCTCTGTATGCTGAATGTGTGGGTGGGATGGCAAATGCAATGAGAGCAGAGGCTTGGGTGTAAGAAACTCATTGCTTGTGTAAAAGGCAATGGGGCTGTGATGGCAGGGAACACTAAAGAGGCTCCTTTCTCTCTTCCTCACTGAGCTGCTGCTGCCTGAAATTTCACCATGTGTGTTTGATTTCTTGGCTTCAAGTTCAATTCCCTGTTTAAATGCACATGTTCTTGGGATAAGCACATGTTTCAGGGTATGTGTTTTTCTTTTTAAATGTATAACTAGCTAAAAGCAGGGCTGTTTTCTTGTAATCTAATGTTTCCAATAAGTAGTACATTCACATGATTCAAAATTCAAAACTATTTAAAAGAGATAAATTAAGAAGTCTTTCTCCCACCTGTCTTAATTTATCCCATTCTTTTGTGTAGCTTCTTGTCTCTAATAGGTAATCACTTTTATTAATTTCTTATATAACCCTTTAATATTTGTGCAAATGTATGTGGGGTTTTTTTTCATATTTTTCCTCTTTCTTCCATGAAGGTGGTATACTCTAGATCCTTTCTGTACTTTGCTTTCTTCATTGTAGTATATATTGTCAAGATATTTCAGTATCAGTACAGAGACAGCTTTCTCAATCATCTTTTTAACAATTGCATGATGCTATATTGTACAGATATGCCATAGTTTATTTATTCAGTTCCCTGGAGATGGACATTTGGGGTGTTTCCGACCTTTTACTCCTATAAACAACATGGCAACAAAGAACCCTACACATGAGTTCTTCCATAAGTGTGAGTGTCTGCCTATAAGAGAAATACCCAGAAAAGTAAATATTTTTTAAATGTTGATAGATATTGCCCAGTTGTCCTTTATGGGGATTGTACCGTTTTTTATTCCCAACAGCAATGCATAAGAAGAGTACACATTGTCTCACTACTTTATAAGAAAGTATTGTCAAACATTCAGATTTTGGCAAATCAAATGAGAGGGATATAGTATGTAAGTTTAGCTTTAATTTACACTTTTTAAGAGTGTGACTGAATACCTCTTCATATGTTCCACAGCTGTTTGCTTTGTATTCATTTATTTGTTTCTTTGTTAAATCTTCTACAATATTCAACCAATACTTATTGAACACTTACTATGTAGCAGGCACTGTGCTGGGCATCTGAGATACATCAGTGAACAAAGAAGACAAAGCTGCCTTCCCCTACCCCAGAGCTTACATTCATTTACCCGGTTGTTCATTCATTCTACAAACCCTCAAGCAGGCACTGGGGATGAGTAGATAGTAAGTCGAAGTTCCTCTTCCTCCCTCAAGGTTCAGTTTGGTTGGACAAAGAAAGGAGCTATCATATACTGTGGTATGGTAAATGCCATGAAAGTGGTGTGTACAGAATGTTAATGGAGCATGAGAATGCAGCACGTAGCTCAGACTGGAGGCAATACAGGAGCCCAGCTTTGAAGAAGACAGGAAGTAGCCAGGCTGAGAAAGAGGCAAAGGATATCTCAACAGCCCAAAAGCACAAAACATGAAAACTCATGTCACTAGTTCTTTATCACTGTTATGGGGGAGACAAAGGTAAGAGAATGTAGACAGAGAAGTAGTTTTCATATCTGATGTTCATATTTTTCATATTTGGCATTCATAAATAGTTATTTGTCAATAGAATGAATGAATGAAGTTTGAGGTAATATTCTAGGGTAATATATTCCTTATCTATTGCTGTGTAACAAATTTCCCCCAAACTTGGCAGCTTAAAACAATAAACATTCGTTATCTCACATAGTTTGTAAGTGTCAGGATTCTGGGAGTGGTTTACCTGGGTAGTTTGGACTCAGTTTGCAATCAAGCTGTTGGCTACAGCACTCATCCAAAGACTTGATTGGAGCTGGATAATCCAGTTTCAAGCTCATTCACAGAGCTGTTGATAGGCCTCAGTTCTTCATTGGATGTTGGCTATATATATCTCAGAGGAATGCCTGACACATATTAATTCCTATATAGATACAAGCTATAATCATCATTATTACTCAAAAACAATGAGTAGTTATCAAGAGATTTTAAGCAGTTGAGTGACCTGATCATTTCTGCTGTTTCAGAAAACTTCTAGCTTTAGTGTGGGGAGTGGATTGGAGAGGAAAACAGCAAGAGGGAAGGACACCAACAGAAAGATGTTATAGGCAAGAAATGACAGTAGCCTGAATTAATGTAGTGACAGTGAAAACAGAGAAGTAGATGCATGCAGGGTACATTCTAGGAGTAGAACTATCTACACATTGATTAGTTATAGGTGATAAGGGAGAAGCAGGTAGAGAACATGGTGGGGGAGCAAGGCCTTTTGTTTGTGAGGGTGGAGTGAGGATTCTAAGGTGAATTAGGACCATGTAGAGTTTGAAGTACTTTTAAGACATCCATGAGGAAATGTCCAGTTGGCAGTCAGATCTATGAGTATGAAGCTCATAGTCATAGGATGGAGAAAAGAGATCTGGGCTAGAGATTTAGGAGTCATCAGCATATGGGTCCCTGAATCCATGGATATAAATCACCTATGTCCAGTGAGAAGAGAAGGCTGCCTAGGAAAGAATCCTGATGGTCGCCAGAATTGAGAGATGGATGGAGGAGGAAATGCCTGCAAAGGAGAGTCAGAAGGAGTAGCCAGAGAGAAAGAGGTAAACCTGCAAGATGTGGTGTTACGTAGTCAACACATCGTCTCATGAAGGACAGGAGGAAGACTCAATAGTGCTAGTGCTGCCTGATGAAAGAAAAACATCACAGAAGAAAGGCTGAAAGGGGTTCACTGAGTTTACCAAGAAAGAGGTCATTGCCGATCTTCATTAGAGTCATGTCACTGGAATGGGTGGGAATGGGTCCCAGGAGGGGGACCCTGCCCCAGCTCCTTTCTCTAGGCAATGAGTATACTGTCATGGGATCTACAGGCCTTGGTGGTGAGTACCAGCTCCTCTTCCCAAACAGAAGCTTTGACCTTACTGGGATAAGCTTCTTAGAATGTAGTTTCAGGGGTGGAATTCACTGGACTGGGATCATTCCTTGACCAGGATGATAATAGTAAATAATAGGTGGTAACATTTACTGAGTGCTAAGCACTTTACGTGAATAATCTGATTTAATTCTGACACCAACCCTATACAGTGGGTACAACCCTATAGTACTTAATAGGTGCCAAGTACTGTTCTGTGTACTTTATATATGTTAACTTCTTTATTATCCTCAGATAAATATCTGGTGATGCACATCAGTATAGACCCAGGCTGGGCTGAGTTGGGCCAGGATCAAGGAAGAGGTAAACCAAATCAGTCACTGGAGAATTTCGGCTGCCTCTAGGCTCCAGGAAAACCCTCCTTCGAGCAGTGTAGAAGGTATAGGGGCTTTTTCTTGTGTAGGTTAATGGGGCAGGACTGTCTGGAGCAGGGGCTGTAAGGTCAGGGAATGTTTTAGAATATCATCCAGGAGACCATGAAACTTGCCCCAGAAGGCCATCTAAGATGATACCCCGTAAACACTGGAAGGCCCCTAACCCTAGTCTTCATTACTCTCCTTGCACACAGAGGAAGCTCTGGGTACCTCAGAAACCTAA
Source organism: Manis javanica (assembly GCF_040802235.1). Lineage (NCBI taxonomy): Eukaryota > Metazoa > Chordata > Mammalia > Pholidota > Manidae > Manis > Manis javanica. The sequence goes on along the minus strand of NC_133174.1, from coordinate 100,697,499 downwards.
TTTCATGAAAACCAAATCCCTATAAGTTAGGGAGCAGACTGCCATTTTAGATTGTAGCAGTGTGGAGACTGCAGTAATCTCAGCTCCTCTATTAAGAGCTTCAAGCATGTACAAGTATCCTTATGCCAGGCCGAGGGCACATCCACTTGGAGCTTTCGTTGCCTTCCATGCCCCCCCTGCAGCACTTGGCCCATTAAATTACAGGAAGGTATGAGCAGCTCCTCCCTACCACCAGACCAGGAATTTCTCAACAATAGAAATACAATTTTGTTTATATGGAGACTTCCATAGCATCTCAGCTTCTAACATGGTCCCAGGTTCACAGCAATCCCCAGTAAATATTTGTTAAATTAATGAATAAAAGAATGAATGGATTTTTCCTGGGCCAACCCTTTTTCCAACTTAACTCTTACTTATATTCATAACCAGACTAACCTCCCTAACCAGCACAAGCCCATCTGTTGCTTTTCCTAAGGCAGGGATAACAAACCATGAGCATGAAGGGCTAGACCAAATTGATTCAATTCAACAAGTATTTAGTAAGCCTGCTGTGAACCTTGTACTGTGTCATGTGCCCTCTCTGAGCAGACATGAACCTATGTAATTCAAAGGTGTAAACATTAATGTTTCAGACACACAATAAAGTATAATCAGTAATATGACACACACCTATTTACCCATGACCCAGCTTAAGATATAAGATTAAGATATAAGAAGTACACACAGTCCAAAAAGCTCTGAATGTCAATAGGCTTATTTTTTTATAAGTTTTATATCAAAATTATTTTAGAGACAAAACCAAACCTGAACTCACCTGAGGCTATTTCATAGCTTTCATCTGTCCACCTAAGTGTGACAAATCATACATTTTGCTGCAGAAATATTAATATGTTTGCTTATGGGGTGTTGTCCCAGACCACACTGGGTATGTTATCTAATGTCTGGTATAAACTTGTATTACCTTTCGAAAATGCAAGCAACTCTGAATTTCCAAATATATGGTCACAAGGTTTGTAGGTAAGGCATTAAGTCTGTGGCCTATTAGGCCGCAGTTTGGGGGTGGTTACTGAACAGTAGTGTTTCCCAGTTTTCTCCACAAGGAAGAAAGAAAGGGAGGAAGGATGGAAACTGGGGAGGCAGCCAGGAGGGTCTAGTACATCTCATTCTCCTCCTCAGCCTCCAGCCTCACACCCACCCCTCTGAGGCTCCCCCTTTTCTTCGGCCTCTGGCTTGCCTAGCTCAGTGGCAGCGTCGCCTTACACACACTTCCTATGCCAACATTTATTTATTTGCCTCAGACCCTTCCCATCCCCCAGGTTCTACGCCTTCCTCTCCCTATCTCTTGCTTAGGTTTTCCTTCTCAGTTTTGAGATCTCTTCTTTCTCACCTGCCCCTCCATCTTTCTGGAGTCTATGGGTTTTGGCTCCTGGAGTCCTGGATCTCCAGCTCCAGACCCACCATCCCATCCTGTTAATCTTTGGTGCAGCTCTTTCTCTCTGGGGCCATTGTGTTTTTCATCTAGGGATACCTCTCCCTTTTTTTCTCCTTCATCTTCCAGTTTACTTCTAAAATAGGCATATTTAAGTTAAAATTAAACCAATTTAAAGAAAAATATTTAAAAGAGTATATAGTAGTAGCTATGATAGGGCTAAAATTAATGATGGCAAGTACTCAAATGATTGTGGAAAACTTGGTCAATAAATGAAGGAAAAAATTTTTTTTGAATGATGCGCCATCTAGTGGCTAATAGAGGATGACACTCCTGGTCTGAGAAGATGCGGCAGATTTTTAAAGGGAAAGCAGGTTCCACCCTCAACCATCCTAACAAGTCCAAAGTCTTGTGCAATGAAAATGCACGTACAGCAAAGGTCAAGTTCCACCAGGAACACAGCTGTGTGTGATGTACACAGCTTAGCATTGTTGAAGCATATAATGTATATGTGTAGGTTTATGTATATGTGTATGTGTGTGTTTATGTATATGCATCTCCGAGGACTTGATGGCCAAATTCAGAAACCCCACCAGTGCTCTTTACAGGCATCTGAAAGGCCTTTTCACTAGGGTAATGTAAGTGACTGACTTGTATCATGCTTTTATTCTGGAACGCCACATTGAGAGAATTACTGCTGTGCAAGGGAGGACACTGCTGTCTGAGAAGGAGATGATTTTCAAATCGTATTTCCCAGTTTCATAAATCAAGTCTCCAAAACATGCAAGTTGAGACATTTCAATTTATTCATCCAGCAAACACTTCTCAAGCCACCAAAGACTACTCCAGCCTTGTTAATACAGACCTGAATTTTTACGAAGAGGTATATCACCTAATTGGGAAATATATGCAGGATAGCTGAGCCGATTTTAGCCATATCATAGCTACTACTATATACTCTTTTAAATATTTTTCCTTAAATTGGCTTAATTTTAACTTTATATTTCAGATAAAGGGAATTCCAGAGAACCTAGAGATGTGCTGCCCCCCATGAGCTTCTCTCCAAGTTGCCCAAGTTAGAAATTTTAGCTGGAGTGGCTAATAGATAAGTAGACTCTCAGGTAACCTTCAGCAATCATTCCTTGTTGAATTAGTAAAGCCTCTGAGGCTTTAACTACTGTTTATCAGTAAAAAATAATGTACATATATAAGTACTTGAAGAGCTTCAAAAAGGTCTGCTTTTAGAGGCAACGATTCCAGCTTTCCCAAGTCGTCTTGGTTTTAGTCATGCGATCTGTAAAATCTCTCAGCCCTTGGCAAACAGGTACAGTTAGTAACTCTAGCTCCCTTAGAATCATCAGAGCATTGATACTGAGCAAAGGGCCCACCAGTTAAGCAACCCTAAAAAAGAGTAATAATCTAAGCTGCATTGAGTGGTTGCTAAAAGCTACTTACTTAGGTACCACCCTCAAAACAACCTAATAAGGCAGATACTATTATTATCCCCAATTTACATATGGGGGGACTGAGACACAGAAGCAAAAAACTTAGAACTTGGCTCAGATAACTTAGCTAGCAAGTTGCACAGACAGGATTTGAACCCAGACCATTGCCACACTAGATCCTGCATATTCCGGAATACTTCCCCTATTCTGTCAGAATGCTTAGTCACAGCAGCTCATAAGCTATCAGACTCCACTCCTGGTCCTAGGTCATCAAAGGTGTTGATAATTCCTAAAACATTTTGGCAACAAATTTTCAATTTCTTGGAAAGTCAGAGAAGTGTTTTCAAAGTATGATTTTCTATTTGAATCTGAATCACCAGATGTGCCTACTTAAAAAATAATGCAGAAACTTGAGCCATAACTCAGACCTACTAAATCACATTCTGGGAATCTATGTTTTTTACCAGGTGCATGATAATTTGAGAACTGCTGGGCTAGAAGATTCTGAAGGCATCAGCCAAGATCCAAGAAATTCACTTCACCCATTTTGTCTATTCCTTTTTTAACTTGTAATTTTTTATTAAAATATAGTTGCTATATAATATTAATTTGTTTAGGTATATAAATGCCATTATTTAGTAAGTATATACAATATGATATGCTCGCTATGATAAGTGTTGTTATCACCTATCACCAAGGTTATTATATTATTGACTATATTCCCTATGCTTTTCATCCCTTTGACTTACTTATTTTATAATTAGAAGTTTGTAGCTTTTTATCCCCTTCACCCATTTCGCTCTTCCCCTTATGTTCTTTCCCCCACCTAATGTGGACATACTCCAACTTCCATTATCCTATCCTTCTCTGTCTGACATTCTCTCTCTCATCTCTTTCTTAAAGGGTTGCATTATTGCCTCTGCCTAGTACATTATATGAGTTGCTGGGAGACGTAGGTCCCACTTCCATTCTACCATTAATTTTATGACACTGAACAGATCAGTTTTCCTCTCAGAACCTCAGGTTTCTCACCTGTAAAATGGAACATAATAGCTGATCTTCATGTAAAGATCCTTCCAGGCTGATTATCTATGGTTTACATCATTTTTCTCCAGGTGTGGTATGAGCGATCCAGCAGTGACAATCACCCAGGGTGTTTATTAGAAAAGCATATTCATCAATGGATGAATGGATAAAGAAAATGTGGTCTATGCATACAATGGAATATTATTCAGCCTCAAAAAAGGAAGGAGATCTGTCACATCTGTGACATGAATGAACCTCAAGGACATTATGCAAAGTGAAATAAGCCAGTAACAAAAGGACAAATGTTATATGGGGACAGAGAAGAGGGGGGAATGAATGGTTAATGGGTATACAGTTTCAGTTTTGCGAGATGAAAAAGTTTTCAAGATCTGTAGTACAACAATATGAATATACATAACACTACTGAACTATACACATAAAAATGGTTAAAATGGTAAATGTAATGCTATGTATTTTTTTTACCACAATCAATAAAAAAGAAAAGCACAGTTCTGAGCTCCACCCCTATTGAATCAAGACCTATTGAATCAAAATTTCAAAGGATTGGAGCTGTGAGTGTGCATGTCTAACCAGTTCCCATGTGATTTTTATCTCTTCTAAACTTTGAGAACCACTGACAAAAATGCATAGCAAACCCTCTTTTTACTGCAATGATTTAGATATCATGATCTTAGCTTCCCCTTTTCCCCAAGAATAGTTATGTGCACTTTTGCTAGCTGCCAGCTAGTGTGCTTTGAGAAACTAAATTCATTTTTATTATTAGCCAAAGCAGAAAAATAATCCAACAGGCAAATGTGCTGCAAAAGAAGGTCATTCAGTCCATTTCTAAGCCAAACAGAGATGACTTTGGATCTGGCACAGTTTTGGATTACCCAGGGCTCTGATCTTCTCCATTAGAGTGAGTAATTGAAAGCTGGCTATTTGTGCGCTTACAGAAATTATTATTTTAATTGCTCACATTAGTTAAATCTCACCCTCTGGTGCTGTCTGTAAGAAATGATGGTAAGAATATTAATGAACACTTTTTCCAGAATGAGATTTTGTGACTTCTAAACAACCATGAAAGCCTGTTTTCATCCTCACTAATTAGGGAGCTGCTGAGAAGGGGCTTGCATTATTCAAGGTCAATGTCAGCCAAGGGATAAGAATATTAGCTTACATTTACTGGACACTTACCATGTGCCCTGGGCTCAATTCTTTCCATGGAGGATCTCATTCAATCCTTACGCCAGGCCTACAAATAGATATTATTACCATCTTTGCAGAAATGGAGGCTCAGAGAGCCTCAGCAATTTGCTGAAGACCACACAGCCTGTGAGATAGAGAGCTGGCCCTACAACCCAGGGCTTTCTGGCTCTACAGCGCATCAGAACATGGTGGTCCTGTTTGCACATAGTCTTCCTCTTCCTACCTACCGGTAGCTTCTGCCAAAGACCAGTAGTGCTGTCAGTCAAGGGACATTAGACAAGGTGCTTTAGTTAGCTGCTTAGAAGTTAACTTTTCATCTTGTCTTTGGAACCCTGTCTTTGTTCCTAAGACAAGTACACTTTGAAGCCCAAACCTGATACCTGGGTCACTGTTTTGTTACCACGTCTGCCCTGTGCCTCATATCCGAAGTCTGGAAGCCTGTCTTTCTCTTCCAGTCCTTCCCTGACTCTCCAATTTCTCTTCTTTCTTGGATGTTCCTTCTTGCCTGTTTGGACATTCCTAGATTCCTTGCTGGTCCTCTGGTTTTCTCAACTTGACCTCCCACATGCTGACTTCATAGACTCTGAAAATTAAATTACCTTTGGAATCACAGCCCACAAAAGTAGGCAAGGACCTGTGTGCTAACCCTAAACAGGGTAACTGCCTGACAAATTAAAAGATTTACATAGGACCCAGAGTCTCCTACCAGACAAACTGTTCAGGATGCAATGAAAAATCATGTATCATATCAAGAACCAAGAAATATAACTTGAATTTAAAAAGACAATTAACTAAATTCATCGAGCTGTACACTGATTTGTGCATTTTATTGTATGTACCTCAATAAAAAATAAATCATTAACATAATAGGTGAAAAATGATTCACTGTTTAACACTTCTTTAATTCTCTATTAGTTGTATAAACTATCTGTTCAATTACTTGTCCATCCATCTACCAGATTTTAGTGCTTTTCTTCTTAGTCTATATTATTTCTTCATATACACTTGATCTCTTTTTTTGAAATTAAGATATGATTAATATACACTCTTATGAAGGTTTCACATGAAAAAACAATGTGGTTACTACATTTACCCATATCATCAACTCTCCACCGACACCCCAATGCAGTCACTGTCCATCAGTGCAGCAAGATGCCACAGATTCAGTATTTGCCTTCTCTGTGCTACAGTTTTCCCTGTGATCCCCCACACCTTGTGTACTAAACATAATACCCCTTAATCCCCTTCTCCCTCTCTTCCCACCCGCCGTCCTACACCCCTCCCCTTTGGTAACCGTTAGTCCCTTCTTGGAGTCTCTGAGTCTGCTGCCATTTTGTTCCTTCAGTTCTGCTTCATTGTTATACTACAAAAATGAGGGAAATCATTTGGCATTTGTCTTCCTCCACCTGGCTTATTTCACTGAGCCTAATATCCTCCAGCTCCATCCATGTTGTTGCAAATGGTAGGATGTGTTTCTTTCTTATGGCTAAATATTATTCCATTGTGTATATGTACCACCTCTTCTTTATCCATTCATCTACTGATGGACCCTTAGATTGCTTCCATATCTTGGCTATTGTAAAAAGTGCTGTGATAAACATAGGGGTGCATATGTCTTTTTGAAACTGAGAAGTTGTATTCTTTGGGTATTTTCCAAGGAGTGGGATTCCTGGGTCAAATGGTATTTCTATTTTTAGTTTTTTGAGGAACCTCTGTATTGCTTTCCACAATGGTTGAACTAGCTTACATTCCCACCAGCAGTGTAGGAGGGTTCCCCTTTCTCTGCATCCTCACCAGCATTTGTTGTTCTTAGTCTTTTCTACACTGGCCATCCTTACTGGTGTGAGGTGATATTTCACTGTGGTTTTAATTTGCATTTCCCTGATGAATTAGTGATGTGGAGCATCTTTTCATGTGTCTGTTGACCATCTGAATTTCTTCTTTGGAGAACTGTCTCTTCATATCCTCTGCCCATTTGTTAATTGGGTTATTTGGTTTTTGGATGTTGAGGCGTGTTAAATTCTTTATATATTTTGGATGTTAACCCCTTGTCAGATATGTCATTTACAAATATATTCTCCCATATTGTAGGATGCTTTTTTATTCTGTTGATGGTGTCCTTTGGCGTACAGAAGCTTTTTAGTTTGATGTAGTCCCATGAGTTCATTTTTGCTTTTGTTTCCCTGCTTGAGGAGATGGGTTCAGGAAGAAGTTGCTCATGCTTATATTCAGGAGATGTTTGCCTATGTTGTCTTCTAAGAGTTTTATGGTTTCATGACTTACATTCAAGTCTTTAATCCATTTTGAGTTTACTTTCGTGTATGGGGTTAAACAATAATCCAGTTTCATTCTCTTACATGTAGCTGTCCAGTTTTGCCAACACCAGCTGTTAAAGAGGCTGTCATTTCCCCATTGTATGTCCATAGCTCCTTTACCATATATTAATTGACTATATATGGTTGTGTTTATATCAGGGCTCTCTAGTCTGTTCCATTGGTCTATGGGTCTGTTCTTGTGCCAGTACCAAATTATCTTGATTACTGTGGCTTTGTAGTAGAGCTTGAAGTTAGGGAGCATAATTCCCCCAGCTTTATTCTTCCTTCTCAGGATTGCTTTGGCTATTCGGGATCTTTTGTCATTCCACATGAATTTTAGGATGATTTTCTCTAGTTCGTTGAAGAATGCTGTTGGTATTATGATAGGAATTGCATTGAATCTGTAGATTGCTTTAGGCAGGATGTCCATCTTGACAATATTAATTCTGCCTATCCATGAGCACGGAATGTGTTTCCATTTATTGGTATCTTCTTTAATTTCTCTCATGAGTGTCTTGTAGTTTACAGAGTATAGGTCTTTCACTTCCTTGGTTAGGTTTATTCCTAGGTATTTTATTCTTTTTGATGCAATTGTGAATGGAATTCTTTGCCTGATTTCTCCCTCTGCTAGCTCATTGTTAGTATATAAAAAGCCACATATTAATGTGCATTAATTTTGTATCCTGCAACTTTGCTGAATTCAGATATTAGATCCGGTAGTTTGGGAGTGATTTCTTTAGGATTTTTTTATGTACAATATCATGTCATCTACAAACAAGGACAGTTTAACTTCTTCCTTGCCAGTCTGGATGCCTTTTATTTCTTTGTGTTATCTGATTGCCGTGGCTAGGACCTCCAGTACTATGTTGAATAGAAGTGGGAAAAGCGGATATATCCTTGTCTTGTTACCAATCTTAAAGGGAAAGCTTTCAGCTTCTTGCTGTTAAGTATAATGTTGGCTGTGGGTTTGTCATATATGGCCTTTATTATGTTGAGATGCTTGCCCCCTATACCCATTTTGTTGAGAGTTTTTATCATGAATGGATGTTGAATTTTGTCAAATGCTTTTTCAGCATCTATGGAGATGATCATGTGGTTTTTGTCCTTATTTTTGTTGATGTGGTGGATGATATTGATGGATTTTCAAATGTTGTGCCATCCTTACATCCCTGGAATAAATCCTACTTGACCATGATGGATGATCTTTTTGACGTATTTTTGAATTTGGTTTGCTAATATTTTGTTGAGTATTTTTGCATCTATGTTCATCAGGGATATTGGTCTGTAGTTTTCTTATTTTGTGGTGTTTTTGCCTGGTTTTGGTATTAGAGTGATGCTGGCCTCATAGAATGAGTTTGGAAGTATTCCCCCCTCTTCTATTTTTTGGAAAACTTTAAGGAGAATGGGTATTAGGTCTTCACTAAATGTTTGATAAAATTCAGCAGTGATTCCATCTGTTTCAGGTGTTTTGTTCTTAGGTAGTTTTTTGATTACCAGTTCAATTTCGTTGCTTGTAATTGGTGTGTTCAGATTTTCTGTTTCTTCCTTGGTCAGCCTTGGAAGGTTGTGTTTTTCTAGAAAGTTGTCCATTTCTTCTAGGTTATCCAGTTTGTTACCATATAATTTTTCATAGTATTCTCTAATAATTCTTTGTATTTCTGTGGTGCCCGTAGTGATTTTTCCTTTCTCATGTCTGATTCTGTTTATGTGTGTAGACTCTCTTTTTTTCTTGATAAGTTTGGCTAGCGGTTTATCTATTTTGTTTATTTTCTTGAAGAACCAGCTCTTTGCCTTCATTGATTCTTTCTATTGTTTTATTCTCGATTTTATTTATTTATGCTCTAATCTTTATTATGTCCCTCCTTCTGCTGACTTTGGCCCTCATTTGTTCTTCTTTTCCTAGTTTCATTAATTGTGAGTTTAGACTGCTTATATGGGATTGTTCTTCTTTCCTGAGGTAGGCCTGTATTGCAATATAATTTCCTCCTAGCACACCCTTGGCTGCATCCCACAGATTTTGCAGTGTGGAATTATTGTTGTCATTTGTCTCCATACATTGCTTGATTGCTGTTTTTATTTGGTTATTGATCCATTGTTTATTTAGGAGCATGTTGTGAAGCCTCCATGTGTTTGTGGGATTTTTCATTCTCTTTGGGTAATTTATTTCTAGTTTCATACCTTCGTGGTCTGAGAAACTGGTTGGCACAATTTCAATCTTTTTGAATTTACTGAGGCTCTTTTTGTGGACTAGTATATGATCTATTCTTGAAAATGTTCCATGTGCACTTGAGAAGAATGTATATTCTGTTGCTTTTGGCTGTAGATTTCTGTTAGGTCCATCTGTTCTAATGTGTTGTTCAGTGCCTCTGTCTCCTTACTTATTTTCTGTCTGGTTGATCTGTCCTTCAGAGTGAGTGGAGTGTTGAAGTATCCTAGAATGAATGCATTGCATTCTATCTCCCCTTTTAATTCTCTTAGCATTTGTTTCACATATGTAGGTGCACCTGTGTTGGGCACATTGATATCTATAAAGTTATATCTTCTTGTTGGATTAACCCTTTTATCATCATGTAATGTCCTTCTTTGTCTCTTGTGACTTTCTTTGTTTTGAAGTCTATTTTGTCTGATACAAGTACTGCAACTCCTGCTTTTTCTCCCTATTAGTTGCATGAAATATCCTTTTCCATCCCTTCACTTGTTGTCTGTGTATGTCTTTGGGTTTAAAGTGGGTCTCTTGTAGGTAGCATATAGATGGGTCTTGTTTTTTTATCCAGTCAGTGACTATATGTCACTTGATTGGTGCATTCAGTCCATTTACATTTAGGGTGATTATTGATAGGTATGTACTTATTACCATTGCAGGCTTTAGATTCGTGGTTTCCAAGGTTTAGGTTGACTTCCTTACTATCTAAGTGTCTAACTTAGCTCACTTAATGTGCTATTACAAACACAATCTAAAGGTTCTTTTCTTTTTCTCCTTTTTCTTCTTCCTCCATTCTATATATATTACGTATCATATTCTGTACTCTTTGTCTATCCCTTGATTGACTTTGGAGATAGTTCATTTAATTTTGCATTTGCTTAGTAATTAGCTGTTCTACTTTCTTGACTGTGGTTTTGTTACCTCTGGTGACAGCTATTAAACTTTAGGAACACTTCCATCTACAGCAGTCCCTCCAAAATAGACTGTAGAGATGGTTTGTGGGAGGGAAATCCTCTCAGTTTTTGCCTACCTGGAAATTGTTTAATTGCTCCTTCAAATTTAAATGATAATTTTGTCAGATAAATTAATCTTGGTTCGAGGGCCTTCTGCTTCATGGCATTAAATACATCATGCCACTCCCTTCTGGTCTGTAAGGTTTCTGCTGAGAAGTCTGATGATAGCCTAATGGGCTTTTCTTTGTATGTGATCTTATTTCTCTCTCTGGCTGTTTTTAGTAGACTGTAGTTATCCTTAATCTTTACCATTTTAATTTCTATATGTGTTGGTGTTGTCTTCCTTGAGTTCCTTCTGTTGGGAGATCTGTGCATCTCCATGGCCTGAGACACTATCTCCTTTCCCAGACTGGGGAAGTTTTCTGCAATTACCTCCTCAAAGACACTTTCTATCCCTTTTTCTTTCTCTTCTTCTTCTGGTACCCCTATAATGAAAATATTGTTCTGTTTGGATTGGTCACACAGTTCTCTCAATATTCTTTCATTCTAAGAGATCCTTTTTTCTCTCTGTGCCTCACTTCTTTGTATTCCTCTTCTCTAGTTTCTATTTCATTTATCATCTCCTCCACCATATCCAGTCTGCTTTTAATACCCTCCATTGTGCTCTTCAATGATTGAATCTCTAACCAGAATTCATTCCTGAGTTCTTGAATATCTGTCCTTACCTCCATGAGCACATTAATGATTTTTTAATTGAACTCCCTTGCAGGAAGATTCATGAGGTCGATGTCATTTAAGTCTCCCTCAGGAGTTGTATTAATAATTTTACTTTGAACCAGGTTCCTTTCGCATTTCATATATGTATATGGTGCCCTCTAGTGTCCAGAAGCCCTACTATCTGGAGCTGCTCAGCCACTGAAGCAATGTTGGGGGCTGCAGAAGAGTGGTCAACAGAACAAAAAGGCATCCTACAATATGGGAGAATATATTTGTAAATGACATATCTGACAAGAGGTTAACATCCAAAATATATAAAGAACTTACATGCCTCAACACCCAAAAATCAAAAAACCCAATTAACAAATGGGCAGAGGATATGAAGAGGCAGTTCTTCACAGAAGAAATTCAGATGGCCAACAGACACATGAAAATATGCTCCACATCGCTAATCATCAGGGAAATGCAAATTAAGACCACAATGAGATATCACCTCACACCGTTAAGGATGGCCAGCATGGAAAAGACTAAGAACAGCAAATGCTGGTGAGGATGCGGAGAAAGGGGAACCCTCCTACACTGCTGGTGGGAATGTAAGCTAGTTCAACCATTGTGGAAAGCAATACAGAGGTTCCTCAAAAAACTAAAAATAGAAATATCATTTGACCTGGGAATCCCATTCCTTGGAAAATACCCAAAGAATACAACTTCTCTGATTCAAAAAGACATATGCACCCCTATGTTTATCGCAGCACTTTTTACAATAGCCAAGATATGGAAGCAATCTAAGGGTCCATCAGTAGATGAATGGATAAAGAAGAGGTGGTACATATACACAATGGAACACTGTTCAGCCATAAGAAAGAAACAAATCCTACCATTTGCAACAACATGGATGGAGCTGGAGGATATTACGCTCAGTGAAATAAGCCAGGCAGAGAAAGACAAATGCCAAATGATTTCCCTCATTTTTGGAGTATAACAATGAAGCAAAACTGAAGGAACAAAATGGCAACAGACTCAGAGACTCCAAGAATGAACTAGTGGTTACCAAATGGGAGGGATGTGGGAGGGTGGGTGGGGAGGAAGGGAGAAGGGGATTAAGGGATATTATGTTTAGTACACAAGGTGTGGGGGATCACAGGGAAAACAGTGTAGCACAGAGAAGGCAAATAGTGAATCTGTGGCATCTTACTTCACTGATGGACAGTGCCTGCATTGGGGTATGGGTGGGGATTTGACAATATGGGTGAATATGGTAACCACATTGTTTTTTCATGTAAAACCTTCGTAAGAGTATATATCAATAATACCTTAATAAAAAATTCAAAAAGGAAAAGAAAAAAAAGGTATTCCACTTGCACACTTAGGTATTTTTTTCCCACATGGCTCAAAAGTGTTTCTGTCAGAGTCAGTCCAGGTTGATTTGAGGCCAGATTGAGTGATATATACCAACATGTTTTTTAGGTGGATGACTGCTCTTCTGTTCAGTAATTTATACAAAGATCCTTTCATTTATCTTTATGCTAATTAGCACATGTTTTGGCTACTGTAACAAAAATATCCAATAACAGTTCAGTGGCTTAAAGAAATTTACTTCTCTCTCAAATAACAATGAGAGTGAGTAGATCAAATTTACAGACTCACTCTTCACTGTGGTCATTCAGGGACCCAGGTTCAATCAATTTCATTTCTCCATCACCCTGTGAGCTTTGGCCTTAGCAGAATCATTGCAGCCAGGCCACGTGCAGCTGTGTGTGTCCACTCATGGGAGGGGAAAGATCACAGAGAAGCACTTGGCAAGATTGTATAGGCCAGGCCTCAAAGTAGCACACATCCCTTCCACTCATATGCCATTGGTGAAAACATAATCACATTCCCCATTCTAATTGCAAAAGGTTTTAGGGCTAGGAATGAGAGTTCCTAGCTGGGCAGCCATGTCCCAGGCACAATTCTATTATAGGGGAAGAGGAGAATAGATTTTTGTTGGGCAGTCTCTGCCACACTTGATTATGTGTGTACTCTGGCCAAAGTATCACTTATCTTCTTTGCTCTTCTTGATCAGTGCAGCAGGAGTCAGTAACTCAAATATCTATAGAAGTCTGACATAATGAGTCATAAGAAATACATATTTGTATTCAGTGAAATAAGCCAGGTGGAGAAAGACAAACACCAAATGATTTCACTCATTTGTGGAATATAAAAACAAAGCAAAACTGAAGGAACAAAATAGCAGCAGACTTACAGACTCCAAGAAGGGACTAGTGGTTACCAAAGGGGAGTGGTTGCAGAGGGTGGGTAGGGAGGGAGAAGGGGATTAAGGGGCACTATAATTAGCACTCACAATATAGGTAGGTCAAGGGGAAAGCACTACAGCATGGGGAAGACAAGTAATGACTCTATAGCATCTTACTACACTGATAGACAGCGACCGCAATAGAGCATGTGAGGACTTGATAACATATACTAATGTAGAAACCACAGTGTCCTTTATATGAAACTACCATAAGATTGTCTATCAATGATACTTTAATTTAAAAAAAGGGAAGGGAGGGATATTTGTAATAAAAATTTATTTAAAAATAAAGCAAGGGAGGTGCTCAAGATGGCAGCAATAGTAGGGTGGCAGAAATTTCCTCCCAAAACCATATATATTTTGAAAATACAGCAAATACAACTATTTCTAAAACAGTGACCAGAAAATACAGTACAATAGCCAGGCTACATCTACATCTCCAAGAACTCGGCATCTCACGAAAAGTGTGAGATACAAAGCCATGACCCAGCAGGACTCAAACACTCCCACCACCCAAGCTCACCAGCAGGAGGAAAAGAGAGTGGGGAGAGAGTGGAAGCACAGGACTGCTAAATAACCAGCACTAGTAATCTGCACTGGGAGCACAGACACACCTCACATGGTGTACTGGATATTAGAGAAACGGAAAAGTAAAATCCAAGATGGAGACTGTGAGTGGATCCCCACAACTGACTCCCTGGGACAAAAGAAAAGTGGGCGTTTTAAAAGTCTTAAAGAGATAAGGGTTTAACATGTGGACAAAATCATCCCGGCACACTCAGCCGAGCAGGCTGGGAATCTTAAGGAACTTCAGGCGCCCTAACCCCCTGGGTGGCAATGCAGCTCCAAAGCCCCTCACGATGATAAGCAGCCTGCCGTTCATTCCCCCCAACTGTCACTGCAAGCAAGTGACTGATCTGCCACTGCAGCAGACCAGCTGGGGAGCAGCCCCACCCACATCAACGACACAGAGTCTTCTCCCAGCACGCAGTTAACTGGGACAGACCCAGAGGCTGCCGCTAGGGCGCAGCTGCCCAGCACAGACAGAGGAAGATGGCACAAAGTTGGAAAGGCACAAAGGGGCACTGTTCTCGCAGGAGAACACACCCAGTGCACCTACGACACCCAATAGTGCCCTAGGCTATCCCAAGGACTGCACCACCCACACAGCTCAGAGAATTAACTCAGAGACTGCTGCCGGTGTGTGGGTAACTGGCACAGGCAGTGGAGAAGGGCAAGATGACCAGCAAGCAGGAAGGGACTTTGTTCTCCCAGCTGACACAAGCGCCACCTGCCGGCAATCACATCTATTGCCATGGTAAGGCAGAATAACCTGGTCCAGTCAAAAATCACCCAAACAATGCCAGAGAGATGGCCTGGCAAGATAGATATAACCAATCTTCCTGAAAAATAATTCAAAATAAAAGTTATAACCATGGTGACGGACCTGGAGAGAAATATGCAACAACTAAGGGATGAAGTCTGGAGGGAGATAACAGAAATGAAACAATCAATAAAAGGACTTAAGAGCAGACTGGATGAGGTGCAAGAGACTGTTAATGGAACAGAAATCCGAGAACAGAAATACAGAGAAGCTGAGGCAGAGGGAGATAAAAGGATCTCTAGGAATGAAAGAATATTAAGAGACCTGTGTGACCAATCCAAATGGAACAATATTCACATAACAGGGGTAACAGAAGAAGAAGAGAGAGAAAAACGAATGGAAAGTGTCTTTGAAGAAATAATTGCTGACAACTTCCCCAAACTGGGGAAGGAAGTCTCTGAGTCCATGGAAGCCCACAGATGCAAGGAGGACAACACCAAGATAAATAACAATTAAAATGGCAAAAGTCAAAGACAAGGACAGGGTATTAAAGGCAGCTAGAGAGAGAAAAAAAGATCACCTACAAAGGAAAACCCATCAGGCTATCATCAGACTTCTCAACAAAAACCTTACAGGCCAGAAGAGAATGGCATGATATATTTAACGCAATGAAGCAGAAGGGCCTTGAACCAAGATTACTGTATCCAGCAAGATTATCATTTAAATTTGAAGGAGGGATAAAGCAATTTCCAGATAAGCAAAAGTTGAGGGAATTTGCCTCCCACAAACCACCTCTACATGGTATTTTAAAGGGACTGTTCTAGATGGAAGTAGTCCTGAGGCTAAATAGATGTCACCAGAGAAAACAAAATCACAGCTCAGAAAGCAGACAAACCAAATACTAACTAAAGGCAAAAAAGAAAATCAGCTATCCACAAAAGCAGTCAAAGGAAACACAAAAGACTCCAAAATAAAACACCTAACATATAAAAAGAATGGAGGAGGAAGAATAAGAAGGGAGAGAAATAAAGAATCATCAGACTGTGTTTACAATAGCGTAATAAGTGAGTTCAAGTTAGATGGTTAGATACCAAAGAAGCTACCCTTGAACCTTTGGTAACCATGAATCCAAAGCCTGCAATGGCAATAAGTACATATCTTTCAATAATCACCCAAAATGTAAATGGACTGAAAGCACCAGTCAAAAGGCACAGAGTAATAGAATGGACAATAAAGCAAGACCCATCTATATGCTGCTTATAAGAGACTCACCTCAAACCCAAAGACATACACAGACTAAAAATGAAGGGATGGAAAAAGATATTTCATCAAACAACAGGGAGAAAAAAGCAGGTGTTGCAGTACTTCTATCAGACAAAATAGACATCAAAACAAAGAAAGTAACAAGAGATAAAGAAGGACATTACATAATGATAAAGAGGTCAGTCCAACAAGTGGATATAACCATTATAAATATATATGCACCCAACACAGGAGCACCGACATATGTGAAACAAATACTAACAGAATTAAAGGAGGAAACAGTATGCAATGTATTCATTTTAGGAGACTTCAACACATCACTCACTCCAAAGGAAAGATCAACCAGACAGAAAATAAGGACACAGAGGCACTGAACAGCACACTAGAACAGATGGACTTAATAGACATCTACAGAACTCTACACCCAAAAGCAGCAGGATACACATTCTTTCCAAGTGTACATGGAACATATTCAAGAATAGACCACATACTAGGCCACAAAAAGAGCCTCAGTAAATTCAAAAAGATTGAAATTCTACCAACCAACCTCTCAGATCACAAAGGTATAAAACTAGAAATAAATTGTACAAAGAAAACAAAAAGGTTCACACACACATGGAGGCTTAACAACATGCTCCTAAATAATCAATAGATCAATGACCAAATTAAAACAGAGATCAAGCAATATATGGAGACAAATGACAACAACAGCACAAAGCCCCAACTTCTGTGGGATGCAGCAAAAGCAGTTCTAAGAGGAAAGCATATAGCAATCCAGGCCTATTTAAAGATGGAAGAACAATCCCAAATGAATAGTATTAAGTCACAATTATGGAAACTGGAAATAGAAGAACAAATGAGGCCCAAAGTCAGCAGAAGGAGGGACATAATAAAAATCAGAGAAGAAGTAAATAAAATTGAGAAGAATAAAACAATAGAAAAAATAAATGAAACCAAGAGCTGGTTCTTTGCGAAAATAAACAAAATAGATATGCCTCTAGCCAGACTTATTAAGAGAAAAAGAGACTCTACACACATAAACAGAATCAGAAATGAGAAAGAATCACCCATAAGAAGAAAACAAATCCTACCATTTGCAACAACATGGTTGGAGCTAGAGGGTATTATGTTCAGTGAAATAAGCCAGGTGGAAAAAGACAAGTACCAAATGATTTCACTCATCTGTGGAGTATAAAAACAAAGAAAAAACTGAAGGAACAAAACAGCAGCAGACTCACAGAACCCAAAAATGGACTAACAGTTACCAAAGGGAAAGGGACTGGGGAGGATGGGTGGGAAGGGAAGGATAAGGGGGAAAAAGGGGCATTAAGATTAGCACACATAATGTAGGGGTGGAGGCATGGGGAAGGATGTACAACACAGAGAAGACAAGTAGTGATTCTATAGCATCTTACTACGCTGATGGACAGTGACTATAATGGTGTATGTGGTGGGGACTTGATGATGGGGGGAGTCTAGCAACCATAATGGTGCTAATAATTGTAGATGAATGATACCAAAAAAAAAATAGGCAGAGGATCTGAACTGACACTTCTCCAAAGAAGAAATTCAGATGGCCAATAGGCACATGAAAAGATGCTCCACATTGCTAATCATCAGGGAAATGCAAATTAAAACCACAATGAGATATCACCTCACACCAGTAAGGATGGCCACCATCCAAAAGACAAACAACAACAAATGTTGGTGAGGATGTGGAGGAAGGGGAACCCTCCTACACTGCTGGTGGGAATGTAAAGTAGTTCAACCATTGTGGAAAGCAGTATGGAGGTTCCTCAAAAAACTAAAAATAGAAATACCATTTGACCCAGGAATTCCACTACTAGGAATTTACCCTAAAAATGCAGCACTCCAACCCGTGGATGTCTTGCTGCCCTTGTCTAGCCTGGATTAATACTTAGTCCATAGGCACACACCTGATCATCTGATCATCTACATTTGCTCTCTTACAGCACTAAACTATGTTTTCTACCTTTATCTTGCATCTACCTACCACTTCAGCATTTTATTAAAAATAAAAATAATAATAATAATAGAAGGAGAAATATGGGATCAACATATAAATCAAGTACAAAAATCAAACGAATATTCATATTTGACCTGATTGTTTATAGGTCATAATGCATGATCAAAACCAAAAGTTTCTGTGATGAATGCCCTTGTACTGTTCACCATGTAAGAATTTATTCACTATGTAAGAATTCGTTCACCATGTAAGAACTTGTTCGTTATGCTTCAGAAGATTGGAGACTGACGAGAATTAGGCTTGAGATGGATTAATGATTGTACATTGAGCGTTGACCCCCCTATACTGAATTTTATTGTTGTTAACAATCATTTGATCAATAAATATGAGAGATGCCCTCTCAAAAAAAATAAAAAACAAACAAACAAAAAAACAAACAAAAAACAAAAAAACAAAACGCAGCACTCCAGTTTGAAAAAGACAGATGCACCCCTATGTTTATCGCAGCACTATTTACAATAGCCAAGAAAAGGAAGCTATCTAAGTGTCTATCAATAGATGAGTGGATAAAGAAGAGGTGATACATATACACATTGGAATATTATTCAGCCATAAGAAGAAAACAAATCCTACCATTTGCAACAACATGGATGGAGCTAGATGGTATCATGCTCAGTGAAATAAGCCAGGTGGAGAAAGACAAGTATCAAATGATTTCACTCATCTGTGGAGTATAAGAACAAAGAAAAAACTGAAGGAGCAAAACAGCAGCAGACTCACAGAACCCAAAAATGGACTAACAGTTACCAAAGAGAAAGGGACTGGGGAAAATGGGTGGAAAGGGAGGGATAAGGGGGGAAAAGGGGCATTACAATTAGCACACATAATGTAGGGGTGGGGGCAGGGGAAGGCTGTAAAACAGAGAGAAGACAAGTAGTGATTCTATAGCATCTTACTACGCTGATGGACAGTGACTGTAATGGTGATGGGGGGAGTCTAGTAACCATAATGTTGCTCATGTAAATGTACATTAGTGAATCCAAAATAAAAAAAAGCAAAACAGAAGGAACAAAAAATGCAGTAAACTCATAAACAGTGAGAAGGGCCTAGTGGTTACCAAAAGGGAGGGGCTAGGAAGTGCGGTTGGGGAGGGAGAATGGTTTGAGGGGCACTATACATCAGAATCACAACATAGGTAGGTCACTGGGATGGCAGTACAGCATGGAGAATATAATTAATGACTCTAAAACATCTTATTACACTGACAGTGACCGCAATGGAGGGCATGAGGTATTGATAATATGTGTATGTTGAACCACTGTTCTGTGTATGTGAAACCATCATAAGATTGTATAACAATGATACTTGAATTTAAAAATGTATGTGTATATATATATATATATATATTTGGTTATTCATATGACCAAATATATATTTCCCAGGTGTATTTGGTCCTCATCTGCAGTTCCTGAAAACACTGCAGAGTCTTAAATGTGAAATGGGTGTCTTGTCAAGTTAATGAGAGATTTTTGGACCCCACCTGAGGGCAGGGGCTGAAGGTTGAACCAGCCAATGGCCAATGATTTAGTCAATCATGACTATGCAGTGAAGCCCTCACAAAATACCTTGAGAAGATCTGATGCTCTGTTGGATCCTGCTTCTCTATCAGAGACATCTTCCATGCTTGTGCAACTGATGCTGGGGTTCTTGATTGTGGTGTAGAAGAATGAACTTTGCAAACAGTCAAGGAAGGAGAGCAAGGCAGAGATTTTTATTTAGAGATAAAGCAAGAGGACAGAGCTCCTGGATCACCCCAGGAGGGGACAGGAGATTCCTGGAGTGATGCATTGTCTAGGGGATTTATAGGCTGTTGAGAGACAAAGGGCTAGGGATATACACCTGCTAAGTGGTCCCAAAATGTTTATCTTTGAAGAGACATTTTCTTATTGGTCTTCCTGGTTATTTACAAGAAATTTACTGCTCTGATTTTCTCCCAGGATAGCAGCTTCCTGGTCTGGGAGTGTATCACTCAAGACGGCCTGCTTTGCTCCCAAGGTGCGCTGAGTTATTATCTGTTTGTTAGAGAGTCTGCTAAGAAAGTTACTTTTTAACAAATTGGGTTATAAAATGTAATCTTATTTTCAAGATGGAATCCTTCCTGTTGGTTTTGGGCTTGCTTGTTAAATTCCCCAGGTGGGAAATCACTTGATTAGGGCTGGCAGAAGAAAAGCAGCACCTGGGTAAAGTTAAAAAAATAAGCTGTCCTGCCCAAAGCAATCTACTGATTTAATGCAATCCTTATCAAATTACCAACAGCATTCTTCAACAAACTGGAACAAATAGTTCTAAAATTCATATGGAACCACCAAAGACCCTGAATAGCCAAAGCAATCCTAGGAAGGAAGAATAAAGTGGGGGAGATCTCACTCCCCAACTTCAAGCTCTACTATAAAGCCACAGTAATCAAGACAATTTGGTACTGGCACAAGAACAGAGTCACAGACCAGTGGAACAGAATAGAGTCTCCAGACATTAACCCAAACATATATGGTCAATTAATATATGATAAAGGAGCCACAGACATACAATGGGGAAATGACAGCTTCTTCAACAGCTAGTGTTGGCAAAACTGGACAGCTACATGTAAGAGAATGAAACTGGATCATTGTCTAACCCCATACACAAAAGTAAATTCAAAATGGATCAAAGACCTGAATGTAAGTCATGAAACCATAAAACTCTTAGAAAAAAACATAGGCAAAAATCTCTTGGACATAAACATGAGCGACTTGTTCATGAACATATCTCCCTGGGCAAGGGAAACAAAAGCAAAAATGAACAAGTGGGACTATATCAAGCTGAAAAGCTTCTGTGCAGCAAAGGACACCATCAATAGAACAAAAAGGCATCCTACAGTATGGGAAAATATATTCATAAATGACAGATCCGATCAAGGGTTGACATCCGAAATATATAAAGAGCTTACGTACCTCAACAAACAAAAAGTGAACAATCCAATTAAAAAATGGGTGGAGGAGCTGAACAGACAGTTCTCTAAAGAAGAAATTCAGATGGCCAACAGACACAGGAAAAGATGCTCCACATTGCTAGTCATCAGAGAAATGAAAATTAAAACCACAATGAGGTATCACCTCACACCAGTAAGGATCACCACCATCCAAAAGACAAACAACAAATGTTGGCAAGGTTGTGGAGAAAGGGGAACCCTCCTACACTGCTGATGGGAATGTAAATTAGTTCAACCATTGTGGAAAGCAGTATGGAGGTTCCTCAGAAAACTAAAAATAGAAATACCATTTGACCCAGGAATCCCACTTCTAGGAATTTACCCTAAGAATGCAGCAACCCAATTTGAAAAAGACATATGCACCCCTGTGTTTATCACAGCACCATTTACAATAGCCAAGAAATGGAAGTAACCTAAGTGTCCATCAGTAGATGAATGGATAAAGAAGATGTGATACATATACACAATGGAATATTATTCAGCCATAAGAAGAAAACAAATCCTACCATTTGCAACAACATGGATGGAGCTAGAGGGTATTATGCTCAGTGAAATAAGCCAGGTGGAGAAAGACAAGTACCAAATGATTTCACTCATATGTGGAATATAAGAACAAAGGAAAAACTGAAGGAACAAAACAGCAGCAGAATCACAGAACCCAAGAAAGGACTAACAGTTACCAAAGGGAAAGGGACTGGGGAGTATGGGTGGGAAGGGAGGAAGAAGGTGGGGGAGAAGAAAGGGGGCCTTACGATTAGCATGTATAATGTGGGGGGGGGGGCATGGGGAGGGCTGTGCGACACAGAGAAGACAAGTAGTGATTTTACAGCATCTTACTACACTGATAGACAGTCACTAATGGGGTATGTGGGGTGGACTTGGTGAAGGGTGGAGTCTAAACATAATGTTCCTCATGTAATTATAGATTAATGATGCCAAAAAAAAAAAAGCTGGACGCCCCCAGCAGGCCAAAGCAAATCCCACAGTGGATTATCTTGCTTCGTTTTTTCCAGAGGCCGTCCCCCTACTCTAAGCCCATGGTCCCTGTCTCACAACCAGAAGGCCTCCACTTGCCATGGAGCCAGGCCCCAAGCTTCATGAGATAGAAGCTCCTTTATTTGGGATGTTGCTTGATGTATCTCTTCATCTGTCTTTTAACCTTTATCCTTTACAGTATCTTTTATTAAACTGGTAAACGTAAGTGTTTCCTGAGTTCTGTGAGCCGCTATAGCAAATTAATGGAACCCAAGGGTGAGGGACGTCATAGGAACCTTCCATCTGTAGCCAATAAGTCAGATGCACAGGTAACTGCCTGGGGCTTGTGATCCATGTCTGGAGTTGGGGGTGGGGGCCAATCTTGTAGGACAGAGCCCCTAATCTGGGGAATCTGGTGCTGTCTCTGGGCAGAAAGTATCAGAATTGAGCTCTCGACATCCTGTTGGTGTTGAAGAATTTCTTGGTGTTATGCTTGGGGAAACCCCCTTCCACGCATACACACACATTGGAATCGGGATTGGGAACCTGAATGGAGTTACACTACTATTACTGTGCTGTATAATACTACTGTTGTTGTATATGAGAGGACATAAAACAGGATTCAGGCAGGTAAAACACTGAAACAGCCTTACCTGGAGAACATGTGACGCATATCAATGAAGTTGCCCCCACTTGGCTCTAGTCATTTGATGTCAGTTGGGATCTTAGGCTCAGGGCCACTGGCCCCCGCATCAGGGCCTCCACTGGTGGTGTCTCCTCATGCAAAAGTGCACTCTAGTCAGATGTGCTGGAAAGGAAGAGGGGTGACCTAAAGACTAGGAAATGAAATGTCCTAAGGTTCCTGGGTATACCCAGGGTGTGGGACAAGAACTAGACATCTTCTGTTCCTCTCAGACACACACACACACACACCTTGAGCTATTATTACAGGATGAGAAATTTTAGAAATGGAGATGGTGCTGCCCCCAGTCAGGTACATGCTGACTGCACGGCCTCTGATAGGGCTGGTGGTAGTGTTTCTGGTACCTCTAGAGATTAGAAATCTCAAGCAACATGGAGATTTCTAAATTAG
Organism: Manis javanica; assembly: GCF_040802235.1. Lineage (NCBI taxonomy): Eukaryota > Metazoa > Chordata > Mammalia > Pholidota > Manidae > Manis > Manis javanica. Next base: position 100,674,236 of record NC_133174.1, on the reverse strand, counting down.
GATTAGAGAAAGATGCCACTTTGGGCAAATTAGAAAAAAAGGTCAGCCTCCTGGTGGATGCAGCCCTGTGCGGGGCACCTTTAGTCTGGGCCCAATTCCTGCTGTCCTATCTAGTAGAAGCTCCACTGTCCTGTCTATGTTTGGCCACTCTGTGGACACCAGGTGGCAGCCAACTACATAAGTTTGGCCTTCCCTTGGGCCTCCGCGGGAGGGTCTGATGTGGTGGCCAGGAGATGGGAACAGCCTTCACTTTGGTGGCTGCCAGAGCCTCCTGGCCTCAGCTGATCTGGGAAGTTCATTGCACACTGATCCCTTTGAGACTAACGAATAGGATTGCCAGTTCGTTTCACCCCACCTATGACACCTATTGCTTAAGGAAACAAAACTAAACCGTGTCCTGCAGATTTGATTGTATCTTAGTGGATGGAGCCATGGAATGACTTTTAAAGCAGTTTGGAAAGCTGAAAAATTCTGGCATAGTCCACGTCATTCCAGCATGATTCCAGTATATTCTTATTTGCAGAAAGGTCCCACTGCATTGCCTTTCGGGCAGCTAGGAGACAAGGAATGTGATTTATGCAGTATTCCTTTAGGGTCCCCCCAAACCCAGTGTTTCTGGTCACAATTGTATCTGAGCGATCTGAATCTAGTGGGTCCCCTTGGTAATCTCTTAGGTGGCGGCACCAGTGGTGGTTTGGGGACAGATAAAAATGATTGTGAGAACAGCCCCACAGTCCCCTCTCCTGGCACAGGAGCACAGGGGAGAGTGTAAGTGTTGCTGCTGAGTGGATAGTAGGCTTTTTTTGGCATCCCCAGCCTTAGAGAAGAGGTCAGCTCAGTCCAGGGGGACAGGCAGAAGGTGAGTGTGAGACTGGGGGGTAAAGGTAGCAAAATACGAGAGAGCTCTCTGAGATACAGATGGAGGGACATGGCAAAAAAATAAAGGGGCATGGGTGCAAGAGACAGAAGGGGGCATCAAGGGCCTGTGTGCAGAGTCAGCTGGGGCTCAGAGAACCAAGGTTCATGGCAGTGAGATTGCTGAGAGGAGCTGAAGGAGGCAAATCGAGAACCCAGGCATCCAGTGCCCCAGCGGGGCTGTTATGTGTCCCCATATTTCTCTAGACATGCTGAACGAACCTAGTTAATGGGGCCGGAATGGGCAAAATAACGGACACATTCTGTACTTCTCATCTAGGCTGTAATAGGTGCTCTCATCCTGTTAGAGGGGTTAGAGGACCTGCCCTGTGCCACGGCAAGGTGTTCTGCACATCCTCTGGTTGGGATAAATGCACTTGGGTGGGCGGCACCCTGAACTGTTTTTATTGGGAACAAGTGATAGGAACTTCAAACCATTAATCCACAAAGGGGCTTTTAGCAGCCAAGTCTGGCTGAGGAGCATCTGATGAGGCCTCACTTTCCAACAGAGGGCAGCATCTGCTGGTTCTGTTTCTCCATCCCCTGAGAAGTCTACTGATAGCTTTAGGGAAATTGATGGGGTAGGGGTTGTGGTGTGGAAAATGGGAAGGAAGGTGAATTTTCTCATTTGTCATCTTCTCTTATGGTGTCCCAGTGTATCCGAGGACTCAGCTGTTGTTGGGAATTTCTTCTCTCCATGGAGCATGGTGAAAAAGCATGGAGGGACCAAGGACGATGATGGGGACTTGGGCTTTCTTTCCAAAGGAGCTTGTGATCACTTTTGAGGGAAAGCCACTAGGAGGGTTGCGCTGGTGTGGGCTGCTTTTCTGTGGTATGTGAACACACTGGCGTTATCTAGTCTTCACTTCCCCCAAAATGGTTTCTGTTGACGTGAGTTCATCTTCCTTCTCTTTTCCAGGAGGCCCGCCTCAGGTTCCCCTTCTCAGTAGTTCTCACTTCCTTTTAGAAGTTCCCACCCAGCAGTTCCTTTCATGAACATTTCATTTCTGTGGATGGAGTAACCAAGATTTACCTGGGTACACTGGCTCAAACCTTAATGGCCCTCCTTGTCAGGGGATCAGACCTGCCCAGGCCCCCTCTCCCCGAGGTCAGCCAGCAACATAACCGGGACCTCTGGGTCTGCAGTGGAGGGGCTTGCATGGAACTTGGTTCCCCTTTTCACCAGAAAATAACACAGGCAAGTCTCAGTCACTCACTGATAACACTGTGAGTAAGAAGCAGATGTGGTATTTGAACAGAGGTCTTTTGACTGCACATCTAGTCCTTGTTCTATGACATTGGAGGGCCTTATGAACAATAGGCACTCAATCAATGTTCATTGAGAAGAATTATATACCACACAGTGGTTAAGCTGCCAGCTTCTGACAACTGGGTTTTTTTGCATGTGTGGTAAAATATGCACAACATAAAATGTACTGTTTTAACCATTCGTCAGTGTACAATTCAGTGGCATTAAGCATATTCACAATGCTTGCTGTGCAACCATCACTATTATCCATTTCCAGAACTTTCTCATCATCCCAAACAGAGGATCTGTCCTGACAACTGGTTCTGAATTCAGGTTCTGCCACTCAGTAGCTGTGTAAACTTGTACAAATTCCTTAGCAGACCTCAATTTCCTCATTTATATGATGATAATAGTACCTGCATCACAGGACTGTGTGTGCACATATGTATGCACACACATATGTTGTGATATTGATTAATGTTAATTATTATCAATTGATTGGTTAACCATTTAATGTTTATTTCACATTTATTGAGGTCTTACTCTATCAGGCACTAGGCTTGAATTACTAAGTGTCAGGGCTAAAATTTGAAACTCAGATTGGCTTGCCTTCAGGGTTCGTATCTGTACTGCTTGAACTGTGAGGATTAAATGGGATAAGGGATGTTTGGTGCCTGCCACATAGCAGTCCCTCAGGGAATGCTAACTCTATTTTATTGCTGCCATCATTGTTCTCAAAGTGAGTTTGAAACTCATGCTTCCTTAGCCTCTCTGGTGATGGTAGATTGCTGTCTCCTCCTACACAGCAAATGTTCCAAACTTAGCAATACACATTCCTCTACAACAAATAAAAGAGTCAAGGAGCCAGCCTCTTGGATGTATGTATGACTGACTGCATATGGCTGTTACCTGGGAACCACCACCTTAGCTGCATGGCTAAAAGATGCCCGCCCCCTTTTCCATTTCTCCCTCATGCCAGGCCCAGTGCAGGACCAGACCCGACAAAGACCAGTTTCCAAAAAGTGAAGAAGAAAGAAGGGAAAAATCACTTTCAGCTATGACCTCCCTCAGCTATTCGCACTCCCCGCCACTCCCCACCCCCACCAGCCCCTCCTAACAGTGGGGATGGTGGTGTCCAGGTGCAGTAACAGAGGAAAGAGAACCATATTCTACTCTGCCAGTCTTGTTACCATCAAGTTTCCTCACCTCACCCTCTGGCTGCCTCAGTGTCAGTCCTTTGGCAGGGAAGGGAGGCAGAATGGAAGAAAGTGGAGCAACTCTGGGTTCTGTTTCCTACCTCTTGCCCATTTCCCAGACGTTACCCCAGCTTTTCCCTCCAAATCCTCAAGCCTGTTTTATACCCCAGAGTCCTTTCAGCAGCAACATTCAGCCTTTGGCCTACTGTACTTCCCATCTTTACTCGCTCACCTTGACAAGAAGGGTCATTGTCCAGCTCCAAATGGGTGGTAGGAGAAGGAGTTTGTCTCTGTTCCTGCTGTCAAGGGAGTAGCCTGCAATCTTCACCTCAGGTATCTGGATTCTCCCCTAATACTCTGGCTCAAGGCAAGGGATTATTTGCCATTTCTAGGTCACATGTCATTTTTCCTGTTTCCATGCTTCTGCTTCTGTTCCTTGAAACACCTTACCCCCTTTCCTATCATCATTCATCTCGAATTCCACTGCTTTCTTAAAGCTTTCCCTGGTTGCTCCTCCCCAGATGTGGTATCTTCCTCTTTAACTGTTTTCCAGGTGTACCCCTCCAACTGGCACTTCAAATATTCTGCTTTGTATCATCACTCATGCTGATGTTTTATCTCCCCTTACAAGATAAAACTTTCTTAGAAATGAGGACTCTGAATCATACTGGTAGCCCTGCAATGTCTCCCATGTAGGAGCCTCTTGGTGAACACTTGATCCTAATAGGGAGTATTTTCCATAGAAACGTGGGTAGTTTTTGATTACCTTATGAATTTGGGGGGATAATCCTGGGGCCTCAACCACTATGTAAAACATTGCTTCTGTTTATGGAAGATGCAGGCAAGGTATAAACAGATTTCAGCATGTACACCATGTTTATCAATTGGGGATGACCTAGATTGACGGCAGGAAAAGACTACAACTGGTCGGCTGTAAATTCAGTCTTCTCCCTGCAGAGGGCAGTATAGATAGCATCCGAGCTGAAACAACCCCTGAACCCAAGTTCCTTTTCCCAGTGTGGCTGTCCTTTCTGTCGAGAGGAGACGGGATTATCTGGCAACAGGCAACAGAGCCCCCTATCAGCTATATGGAAATTCACGGTTGAGCTGTGAGGTGGCCTCAGAAGGAAAAGGGCAGAATTGTCCCCATATACATTAAACTCCCTTCCACTGGATCCAATTCTTTATATTTTGATATACTACACACACGCATACTACACTATCCCTTAAAGTGATATAAAATGGCAAATGGCACAACTTGTAGCAATTATGATTTTTAACTCATTTTGCCCTTAAATCCTATTTTTGATTGGATTTTCCCAGGCTATTACAACTGGCAGGAATTTAAAGGATTAATAGTCTAACAACTTGAGGCCCTTGTGGAGTTTAAAAAAAACTTCAAATTAAATATTTTCACCATATAAAAAGTATAGATAGACACCATCAATAGAACAAATAGGTACCCTACAGTATGGGAGAATATATTTGTAAATGACAGATCCGATAAAGGCTTGACATCCAAAATATATAAAGAGCTCACCCACCTCAACAAACAAAAAACAAATAATCCAATTAAAAAATCGGCAGAGGAACTGAACAGTTCTCCAAAAAAGAAATTCAGATGGCCAACAGACACATAAAAAGATGCTCCACATTTATCAGAGAAATGCAAATTAAAACCACAATGAGATATCACCTCACACCAGTAAGGATGGCTACCACCCAAAAGACAAACAACAACAAATGTTGGCGAGGTTGTGGAGAAAGGGGAACCCTCCTACACTGCTGGTAGGAATGTAAATTAGTTCAACCATTGTGGAAAGCAGTATGGAGGTTCCTCAAAATGCTCAAAATAGACTTACCAGTTGACCCAGGAATTCCACTCCTAGGAATTTACCCTAAGAATGCAGCAGCCCAGTTTGAAAAAGACAGATGCACCCCTATGTTTATCGCAGCACTATTTACAATAGCCAAGAATTGGAAGCAACCTAAGTGTCCATCAGTAGATGAATGGATAAAGAAGAGGTGGTACATATACACAATGGAATATTATTCAACCATAAGAAGAAAACAAATCCTACCATTTGCAACAACATGGATGGAGCTAGAGGGTATTATGCTCAGTGAAATAAGCCAAGTGGAGAAAGAGAAATACGAAATGATTTCACTCATCTGTGGAGTATAAGAACAAAGGAAAAACTGAAGGAACAAAACAGCAGCATAATCACAGAACCCAAGAATGGACTAACAGGGTGTCAGATAATCAGCTATGGAAGTACATTTTTCTGATAATATTCCTTTCTCATAAAAAAAAAAGCAGTTCCTGTGTGGTGATCTCCAATAGGTTCTTCACAATGGTATAAAGGTCATATGAAAGTGTGGGCAAAGGGTTTGTGTTTATACAGAGGATCAAAGCCTAATTTGGCTACACAAAAAATGAATTAAGATACAATATGAAGAAGAATTTCCAACATCAACATCCTCTGGAAGAGTCATTCCAGAAGATGATCATCAAAAAACTTCAACAAAGATCCTGGCACTGCTGCAGTTGTAGCTGCAGTCATCCCACCAGTTCCTGGACTTGCCATTGGAATGAAGAAGGAGATATCTAATCTGGCCTGTGCATACAGTAAAACAACAAATTCGACTGGATCTATATTGTCAGAACTCAACCAAGAATTAGGAGAAGTGCAAGTTGCAGTGCTCCAAAATCATGAGACTATAGACTATCTACTGTTAAAAGAACACATGGGATGTGAACAGTTCCCAGGAATGTGTTGTTTTAATTTGTCTGATTTTTCTCTAACTATTCAAATTCAGTTAGACAATATCCATCATATCATTGATAAGTTTTCACAAATGCCTAGGGTACCTAACTGGTTTTTTTGGTTTCACTGGATATGGCTGGTAATTGTAGGTCTGCTTTTGTTATTTAGCTGAATTCCTACTATGTTAATGTGTGTGTGCAATTTAATTAGTAGTTTAAAACCTATACATGCTTATGTTACTCTACAAGAAGATATGTCAAAGAAATAATCTTTCCATGTTTTCTTCCATCTGCTACTTCTATAGCTTTTCTTCTTCCTTCCTAATTACAACCGTTTAGTAGAATTCGTGTCTCATATCGAAAATTACTGAGTATCATAATTCTTCCAAGTGGTAAAGATACCTCAAGACAAATGCTGGGCATAGAAGCCACAGGGCATAAATCTGCATAGAAGTAAAAAGCTAACCTTTTCAAAGAATATTGCTTCTCTCTCACTTACCAACTTTACATTTCCCTGTATGGCCCCGGAAGATGACTGGTTAGCCAGAGATGGGAAAGATTCCTCAAGAGAGGAACAACCTAAGACAGGCACAGTTTCAGGGGGGCAATCAGAAGAGAAATTGGGGATCAACAGAAGGGAGGCTTAGAACCTCACCCCCCCTGTTTTGAGAGAAATCTTCTGCATCTGTGGATGTTTTGTTGCCCTTATCTAGCTTGGATTAATACTTAGTCTATAGGCACAGACCTGATCATCTACATTTGCCCTCTTACAGCACTAAATTATGTTTTCTACCTTTATCTTGCATCTACCTACCACTTCAAAATTTTATTTAAAAAATAATAATAATGGAGAAATGTGGGATTCACATATAAATCAAGTATAAAAATCAAACGAATAGTCATATCTGACTTGATTGTTTATAGTTCATGATGCGTGATCAAAACTGAAAGTTTCTGTGATTTGACTGCCCTTGCACTGTTCACCATGTAAGAACTTGTTTGTTATGCTTCAGAAGATTGGAGACTGTTGAGAAATAGGCTTGGAGTTGATTAATGACTGTGCATTGAGTCCCCTATACAGAATTTTATTGTTGTTAACAACCATTTGATCAATAAATGAGATGCCCTCTCAAAAAAAAAAGTATAGATAATATAATCAATAACCAACACTCACATACCCGCCACCCAGCTTAAGAATCAAAATTACAGATACAGTGCTGGTTATATAGGTGTGCTCACTTTGTGAGCATTTATTGAGCTGTGCTCATTTATTTTGTGCTCTTTTTGTACATACGTTACATTTCAGTAACATTGACCAAAACTGATACTAGTAAATAATAGATACTGACAGATATAAGTGTAGCTTCTGTGTATTCTCCTTTCCTCATCCTCCTTCTATCCTCAGAGGTTCTGAATGTGAAGAGTCTCATTCCTGGGCACATTTTTTGCACTTTTACTACATATGCATGCACCCATAAACAACATATAGGGTTCTTTTGCATCTTTTAAAACTTCACAGAAATGCTGATTTGAGCATATCCTTCATCAGTGTGTTTTGCTCCACATCTGCTTTGGGTAGCATTACAGTATTACATACACTGGAAATACATCTGGAAAGAAATGCTCATGAGATACTTATCTACATTTATTCATGTGATTACTTCTCTTTGGGGTTATCTGCTTGAAACTTTGGATGAGGTGATTAGATTTGGGGAAGTCACCCAACTTGAAGGAGTCTTTAGAAAACAGCCCTTACTCCCCATCAGACCCCTGCTTTCCAATCAAGGCTGTACCTCAGACTTGCTTGTTCAAGGCTTAAAAATATTCAACCAGCACTTTCAAACAACAAACACTTCCTAAAAGGAATCCTTAACATCTCTGAAATGCAAAGTTGTCTGGTAAGTTATTAGCAACCATATAAGTGTTACACAGGTAACTCTGATTTCTTCTGAAATGTTAGTGAGTTATCATCTTGGAATTCACACCTATTCAGTTCTGAATCTGATTTTTTTTTTAAGCCTCTGCTCTCAAACGGGCATATGAAGGCAAATTGAAACAAGTTAGGAAAACATTTGCCTACACATCTAGATCTCATTTTCCTATTAAGATCCAAGAGAAAAAAAACCTTCAGATAATATCCCTTCTCTCTTTCTCCTCAATGCTTATACCATTTATTTCACGCAAATGACTGATTATCAAGGTCAAACCAGGTTATCACACAACTTCTCTGGCATTCCCTAGATAAAGATATAATGGATTAACACTGCTCTTCTTAGATTTCTAGTTTAGAAACATGTGAATAGTGCAAAATGAGTTTAAATTATTATCTAAAGTTTGGAGGCCCAGGAATTTTCCAGACTATCTCATTATTCAAAGGAGAAACACTCATTTTACAGCTCTGCAACATTGGGTGCCTCACTTCTCATTTTACTCACTAGTTTTCTTCAACACCCACATCTATTGCAATTTTAGGGAGTTGAAACTAAAGGCATATGGCTTTGGTTCTGCAATTCCTGGGGTGGGAATGAGGGGGTAGGGTAGGAACTACAAATCTAAAACAAATTATCCACACATTCTTTGCTACAACCACTTCTTCCTATAATTTAGATGGGTGAGTTTTTACTTCTCCCAAAGAACAATTAACAGAATAGCACTAAAACAGTCATTAGGAGATTTGTGGATAGGCTTTGTGTTGGAAAAAAGAACAAATATTTCTGACACAGATTCATGTAGTCCATACATACTTATCAAGTTCCCACTGTGTGCTGACCATTGTCCTAGGTGCTGAGGAAACAGCAGTGAGCAAGATGGACAAGCTCCCTGGCCTTGCAGAGTTGATGTTCTAGTGGGGAGACACAGATGGAAAATAAGTAAACTAATAAACAACCTTACTCAGACAGTGGTAAGGGATATGTGGAAAACAATATGGGGTTAGGCGATGGAGAGTGGTTGGTGGGGTGGCGACTTCTTAGAGGGAGTGGTAGGGGAAGGCTTCTTAGAGGAGGTCACATCTGAGCAGAGTCCTGAAAAGGAGTGAGGCAGTCAATGAAAACATGGAGTTACCATATCACTAAACCATGTAACTCCTATATATACCCAAGAGGAATGAAAACTTAGATCCACACAGAAATTCATACCTGGATGTTTACAGTGGCATTATTCACAGTAGCCACAAAGTAGAAACAGCCCAAATGTTCATCAGCTGATGAATGGAAAACCAAAAAGTAGTCTAGCCCTATGAAGGAATAATATTCAACTGTGAAAAATATCAAAACTCTTATAACATTATGCTAATTTAAAGGAGCTAATCACAAAAGGCCACATATTGTATGATTCTGTTTATATGAAATGTCCAGAATAGGCAAATGTATACAGAATGGGTTGCTTAGAGCTGGGGAGGAGATGGCAAGTCGGGGGTAGTAACTGAAGGGTACAGGGTTTCTTTTGAGAGTGATGAAAATGGGATAAAGTTAGGTAGTGGTGATGGTCACACAACTCTGTAAATATACTACAAACCATGGAATGGCACACTTTAAAATCAATGAATTTTTATTTTTATTTTAAAAAGATAAGAATTATATTATGATGCCTGGGAAGCAATAGGTCACTGCTTATTTCAAAGTGGCTATAAGACATTTTAAAAAAAGAAAAGAGTGAGTCAATCATTCATATGGCTTGTGAGGAAACTGGATTTCAGGCAGAGAGAATGGCCAAGCACAGAGGCCCCGAGGGTGGGGAGTGCTTGGGTTATTCGAGGAGCAGAAGGAAAACCAATATGGCTGCTATTTAGCAAATGAGGAAGAGAGTGATGAGAGTCAGGTAGAGAAGTAGGTAGAGACTGAGGGTTTTCTTTAGGCCGTTTTAATGAATTTGGATTTTTTTTCTAAACAGTGAGAAAGCACTGGAGGGTTTTAAGCAAGGGAATTACATGACCAAGTTGGCATTTTGCAAAGATTCCTCTGGCTACCAAGTGGAGGAGATTTTGTGGGGTGGGATAAGACTGAAGGCAGGGAGACAAGTTAGAAGGCTATTGCACTGGTCCAGGCGAGGCGCTGGTGTCCTAGACTACGGTGGCAACAGAGAAGATGAAGAGAAGTGGGGCAGATGCAGGGGTGGTTCAGGACGTCTATTGTAGGTAGAGCTATCAGGACATACTGATGTCGCAAGTATAGGGTGTGAGGAGAGAAAGAGATATCAGAACTTCTAGATTTTGCATCTGAATTACAAATAAGTAATTGTCCTTGTTTCAGACAGCTCTAGGATCTTTTAGACTATGTGAAAACATATGATTCTGTTTAGTTGTAACTCAAACAATGCATAGATCTATCCTTGATTCTTTAGTCACTCATGATTATCTGTTTTTACCCTTTGCTCTCTCTAATAACCCAACTCCCACCAATAACTGTGTTGTAACAATAAACAGTCTTTTCATCTGAATTTTACACTTCATCATTAATATATTATTACTTCCTCCCATGGTTTTCTCTTACCTCCTACTTATAAACTAAGACTTTCTAGAACATGGACTTTCCATGAAGGTCACCACCTGACCGTTTGTATCAACCAGTGAGGTCAACTCAGGGTCCCAAAGACCTACAAGAGTCCACATTTTTCCTGGGAGTTGCCCATGGAGCTTTGGAATGTCTGTGGATTTCAATTACTTGTGCTATTCTTCTTTCCATCAGCATAGCTAATTGAGTTGGCTCTAAGTCTTTGACAAAAAAAAAAAGGCTTTACAATGAAGAGTGAACAGCTGGCAGACTTATTTCATGCTGCTCAGCTAAAAAGCTCTACAGGAGAGACATAATAAGGTCATGATAATGTATTTTTTTCCCTTGAATGTATTCCAGTTCCATAAAAGCTTTGGTTCCCAAAATTGTTTTTCAAATTAATGACGATTTCTAAATATAATAGACTTCTCACCAAGAAATCAACTAATTGGTATTAACTTAATCTTTACTTTTATTAGCCAATCAGAGTCATGCAATTTCTCACTCAGATACTTGGAAGGTGTTCACCTTTCTTTCAGGTGTTTATCTAACAGAACTTGAAAGAGTCCCCTTTGCACCCAACATGTCCAAGATGTGTGTTATTACTTTCCCTCAAGCCTAATTTCTCCTGTGGCCCCTGTTCTAATAAATGGCACTGCCATCCAATGAATTAACTAAGTCAGAAGCCTCCCTTATGTCTCTCATTTAGTCAGTTACGAAGTCTTCTTACCCACCTCCTAAATAACCCCTCTCATGTGCTCAGCTGTCCATCTCTATCCATCCCTATTGCCACTGCTTGGCGCAGGCCTCTCACTCTGTCACCCAGAATATTGTAATAGTATTCGGACAAGTCTTCCTCCTATCAGTTATCTTCTTCTCCAAGGAATTAACGACTAATTCCCAATTAATTTTACTGCCCTGGTGACTTTTCTAAATGTAAACCTGATTTTGAGTCTCCTACCTAAAAGCTTTCAATGGCTCCCAATAGCCCATTGGATAAAATCCAAACCCTTAGCACAGCATACAAAACTCTTCGTTATTTCTCCTCTGTTCACTTTTCCAGCAACACTTCCAACCCTTTCCCTATGCCTGAGGTATCTTGAATTACTTACAGGGCCGTCACCTATGTTAGGAGTTGTATGCCCCATTGACTTTGTACATGTTCTTCTGCCCAGAATAAATGCTCCCTTATTCATCCCCCACTCCTTCCCCAGTAAACTCCTATTCTCCTTCAAGACCCAGCTCAATGTCTTTTCTATGAAACTTTCTGAGATCCATTCCTTGGCCCTGAAAGAAAGTAGGTACGTAATGAATGCTGATACATGGGTAAATGCATTGAGTGAATGAAAGGTAGTTCATGGGGCCAAGGGTGAAAGCGTCAGGAATGAGGACTCCAGAGCACTGAAGCTTGTGAGAAGCTGAGCCAGAGAGGTTGGATTAGGGGTGGGAAAGGAAGGAAGGTTGCAGAGAACAGAGGGAGGAGCAAAGGCAGATTTGTGGTTTTCCCGGTTCAGGATGACTTTCCTATACTTACTTGTTTCCCAAAAAAGTGAAATATGGTAACTACTGAGATGAAGCTGCCTGTAGAGGAAAGGCACTGAGATAAGGTTTTGTAGAAAGGGGAAGGAAGATAAGGTCAGAGAGAGATACACATGGTCTTTGGTGATAATGTTGTTACAAATAGTCATGTTCTCACACAGCCCCAAAGCCATACTCACCACAAGCAGCCCTATGTAGACATTTTTTGTTTGAGTCTTTTCTTACTGACATAATCTATAAAGATTAATTTTTACCTGAGAAATTTGGGAAAAATCTAGAAACCCCTGAGACCCACCAGAGTTTCCACTACAACTTTTAACCCACATTCAATGTAGGGAAGAGATGTGCAGTAATAGCTCAGCCCCCAGATTCCACGACACTAAAAGAAGAAATGGCTATAGCATGATAGGACTAGAAGTGCTCTTGAAGGTCATTTGGGTCAACCCTCACATATCACAGAGGAGGAAACTAAAGCCCAGAGAGCTCAAGTTAGTAGCAGGGCTGGGACCAGACCCCAAGTTGGATGGCCCTCTCTCCAGTGTACTTTTTGTTACAACAAATTCTTATCCATTCAACAGAACTGATCACCTGCTGTGTCCCAGGAATACGGAGATGAATAAGCCATGGTTTTGACTCTTAAAATATTCACAGTCTAGATGAGAATTAGGCTTGAGATGGATTAATGATTGTACATTGAGCATTGACCCCCCTATACTGAATTTTATTGTTGTTAACAACCATTTGATCAATAAATATGAGAGATGCCCTCTCAAAAAAAAATATTCACAGTCTAATAGGGGTGGCAGAGAAATACACCATGCATGGGGCATGAATGAGAATATTGTGCCTAGGGTATTATGGGAGAACAGAGGAGAGAGATGTAGCAGAGCAGGGGTGGGATGGAGAGAGGTGTCAAGGAAGGAGGTCTTCCTAGAGGAGGTGAGACCTCAGGTACCTTACAGAAGAGGAAAAGTTTGCTAGAAGTTATGTCTTCTCTTGACCTCTTCTGCTCTCTTACTCATTTCCCATGGATTGTGTCAGATTCATGGAGTATGTCCTGCCTTCCCCATGAGATTACATTTTTTGAAGGAAGGAGCCTGTCTTTACAGTGCTTGTGGGGGAAATTGAAGTTCCTACAACCAGGATCCTCACCTGAACATAAACTACTTGATGTAATTGGCCTACTACTAGGCTACTGCTTCCACACCTGTAGGTAATAAGCTATTATTGACTGAGTCACTATATAAAGAGCTCTGCCCAGTGCTCTGGTCAGAGACAGAGACAAAGGAGGATTGCAGACCTGCAGACTGTTGGATGCAGATGTAATTCTAGTGCTTGACCTGTTGCTGGGAGAACAAGCTGGGTAATAAACCCTTTTACCCCAAGAACATTCCATTATCATTCCTCAATGTCCCTGAATCCATAGTGAACTTGCCCGGGACTGGAACCCATTGGCAAGACAGTGCTGTATCACCCCATGGGGCCTGGCTCCTTCCTGTGTATATACATGGTAGGTGGTAAACAAATACTTGTTAAATGGTAGATAAATGGGTGAATAAATAATTATATTTACTGAGTGCTTGCCTGTTTTAACTCACTGAAGCCTCACATAAATTCTATGAGGAAAAGAGTTTACTCATATATAATAAAAATGAGGAATTGTCTTGCCAATGGGTTTCAGCCCCAAACTCACTATGGATTCAATGAGACTGAAAAATGACAATGGAACATTCTTGGGGTGAAGGGCTTTATACCTGACTTTATTCCCATGGTGGCAGGTCAATCATGAGAATCCCATCCACTCAGAGCGAGTCTGCATGCAGCAAGCTGGTCTCGGCCTCTGGGCCTCTCTACCCCCACAGCTGTCTCAGTCTCTGTCCTCGGTGCTGCCACCACTCCAGTCTCTGCTCTCCTGCAGCTGTGAAGCCATGTAGCCATGCCACTGTGTTGCCCAGAGCACTGGGCAGAGATCTTTATATAGTCAATAGCAACATATTGCCCACAAGTGTGTAGTGAGTTAGCTGACCAGCACCAGGTGAGAATCCTGGCCACAGGATCCTTCACTTTCTCCAAAGGAATCAAGAAATTTGAGTTCTGGAGTCCATTAGGAACTACACTAACAACCATTTGGGGTAAATGGCTTAAGCTGTTAGGCCTCTATTTCTCCCTGATTATGCAGCCTAAGCAGACTGGACTAAATCAAATAGTATTTTGCTGGCAATGGTGGGAGACAACTGGTCTGAGAAAGAGCTTGGCTTTGGAATTATAGAAGAGCACGTTTATTCGAACCTAACTTTGGATTGTTACTGTCTAATTTTCATGTTTCAACTAGTCAGGGAGTCAGCCTGCCTTCTCCTTCCTCACCTACATTCAACAATTTTCAGCTGCTACCAAAAATCTGCGAACCTAAGTGTTACCTGAATCCCACCTGTCATCGCCCAGGCTGGATGGAGCCTGACCTGCAAACCTTGTTCAGGGGTGGTATTTAAACAGTTGACCCAAGTGTGGTTTCAGGTCAATATAGCAGCTGTATTTCTTTTATGTTAAATACCACAAGGAGGCAAAAATCTATAATCTTGCAAATACTTTATGGAGATATTTGAAGTACAAAGAAAAGATATGTAAAATAAGGCCTAATAAACCTTGGGTTTCTAGATCTATTTGATCATGGGTTGGCTTGGTGCTGTGTTTATTTCCTTGCATGCTTGTTTAGCATTAGTGTAAAAATTCAAATTCCTCTGCCAATTACATTTGGCCCTCTGCTCTCTACCCACTCAATCTCACAGACCCCCAACATGGATCCTACACTCTGGCTCTACTGATCTTTACATAGAACTCCTGCAGAACATGTTCAGCCCTGCTTTTCCTGGACCATTCCCTTGAATTTTAAGGCCCACCTGCCCACCCTCCGGCAATCCCTAACAGGCAGCTGTTCTCATAGCCTTAGCTGTTAATCCTCTCTGCACTTCTGCAGTGTATTTCTGCTCCCTACAATGTTCCTCTTGTTTGCACGTGTCAGGGTGTGCCACTGATTCAAGAAGTGCTGGAATCCTGAACAAGTATTAGCAAAGTTCCCAAGTATCTGACCACTGAAACACTGCTCTCAGAGGAGCAAACACGTACAGACAGAGAACTTGGAATGTCACTGACTTTAATATATGAATGGGAGGTTGCCAAAATCATCTAAGCTAGTAAGTAGTCAACTCTGGCATTGATTTGTTGCCTGATCTCCAGTTGAGAACATGTAGCCAGCCATGATTTCTAATATCATGATCCTATTTCTTCTTTTTTTACCCTAAAATAGAAACAGGTAATTGTTCTGTCAGATTGAAAGGAGAGAAAGTTAAGCAGTGATTGAAGAGCTAAAAACAAAACTATGGAGAAAGTAAACAGTGCACTGATCAGTGGCTCAAGAGAGCTGGGTTTGTTGGAGCCACAGCTTGTTCATTAACTGACTCTATGACCTTGGGCAAGGGATGTGTCTGGCCAATGGGTTTCAGCCCTGGGGAAGTTCACTATGGATTCAATGAGACTAAAGAAATGACAGTGGAATGTTCTTGGGGTGAAAGGGTTTATACCCACCTTTATTCCCACCGTGGCAGGTCAATCACTAGAATCCCAACCACTCAGAGCAAGTGTGCATGCAGCAAGCAGGCCTCTGCCTCTGCGCCTCTCTACCCACGCAGTGGTCTCAGTCTCTGTCCTCGGTGCTGCCACCACTCCAGTCGCTGCTCTCCCGCAGCCTTGCAGCCCTGCAGTTGTGCAGCCCAGAGCACTGGGTGGAGCTCTTTATATAGAGTCAATAGCAAGGTATTGCCCACACGTGTGTAGTGAGCTAGCCAACCAGGGCCAGGTGAAAATCCTGACTACAGGAACCTTCACTTTATCCACATTAATTTATATTGTAAATCTGTTTTTAGTGTAGAACTTCATCAATGATCTTAGCTAGCCAACCAGGGCCAGGTGAGAATCCTGGCCATAGGAACCTTCACTTTATCCACAGCATGCCGCATCTCCAATTCCTCACTTCAAAAGCCTCCAGTTCTTCACTTTGAAAGTCTCATCCAGAGCAGAACCTGTCAATCAGGGAAAATTGTAACTGGACTAGGTATTGACTGATAGTAGAAAAATTATTGTTAATTTTATTAGGTGTGATACTGTGATTATGTCTTCTATCCCACTATGATTGAGATATAATTGACATATAACAATGTAGTAGTTTCAGGTGTACCACATGGTGATTGATATATGTATATATTGTAAGATAATCACCACCATGTCTGGTTACCATTCTTGTTATGAGGATTTCTAAGGTCTACTGTCTTAGCAACTTTCAAATAACAATAGAGTATTTATTGTTAGCTATAGTCACTATGCTGTACATCACACTCCCTGAATTGATTTATCTTATAACTGGAAGTGAGATTACGTTTTTTTCTAAACTTAATTGATTAAAGATACATCCTGACCTATTTATGAGGGAAATGACATAATGTCTGAGATGTGCTTTAAAGTACCCCTTCCCTCCAAAAAAATATTTTTTTCAATTTAGGGAGAGGGTTGCCTAGATGAAAACAACAATGGCAAAATGTTGGTGAGTGTTTAAACTGGGCAGCAAGTACATAGGAGCTCATGATAGAAGTCTTTCTAACTTCTGTATATGTTTGAAATGTTTAATAAAATATTAAATTAAAAGAGATAAGAGCTTGCTAGTTTCAAAGGAAGAGAACATAAACATCGAAGGCACAAGGGCTGAGGAATAAATTTAGTTAGTATAAGAGTTATATGTATTCTACCTATGCTTATTTTCAGCCATCAGATTAGTCTAATAACCAATGAAGACAACTATTATGTGAGCAAAATATGGCTTTTGCATGAATTTTATTTGGAGACCATGAATCAAAAGGACTGACACTTTTTCATGCCATCTAGGCATGACTTCCCTTTACCAGACAACAGCACTAGTTTACAACTGAACCAGACTAGGGCCTGGAAACAGCTGCTTTCCACTTACTGAATGACAGCATCCATTTTGGCAGTGAATAATGCTAAACTAAACCCCAAAGTTGATTGAAAGTCACCGCAGGGTCTGAAAGATGGGGTTGTTATTGACTCAGGGATAGAAGTTGAGCAATGAAAAGACAAAATTTGTCCCTGAGGTTATTAACTACAAAGTAAACTGACGACTCCATCTCCCACTCACGTTTATTCAAAATGTTGCAAGTTTGAAATATCAACCCTTACAATGTAAACTTGCAGAATTTGTGGCCAGGAAATTTACGTCTTCCCATGGAAGTATCTGGGAATTGCCTTTGCTGAAGAGAACTAGTTTCTTGGCTGTACACTCACTCTGGCTAGAGGTTACTGCTCCCACCTGCCTCCTGTGGGCCAGGCTTACTTGAGATTGGGCCTTGCCAAAGTCAGGGCTAGGGGTGGCAGGGACTGTAGGGGGGAGCAAGCAGGTGAAACGGGGTGGGTAAGGTGACTCAGTCAGATGTTTTCTTCCTTGCCGCCATGTCTTATAGCCATGCTAGTGGGCCTCTTAACATTTAGTATTTGTAAAGCTATGGGATCCTTTAGCTTTGTCTCACACAGTTACAAATTCCTTTTCCTTGTGATGGGAGTTTTTTGGTCCTCTTGATCATTAATTGCCTCTCTTGGCCTATTGTACATCAATGTTCCAAGTTCTATTCTGTGAGTGCTCAGATTCCCCAGGCCTGGCTCCCTGCAGAATTCCCTATGTCTTAGCATAATAGGGGAAAGATAAAGCTCTTATAAGTGGGAGAGAATGAGGAGGGAAATTATAATAACATTGATAAAGCACTGACTGTGCCAGGAATTGACTCATGTAATCCTCACAACAACAATATGGGGTGGGAACTAGTATTATCCCCATTCTACAGTTGAGCAAACTGAGGCTTTAGAAGAGAAGTGATGTATCCAATGTTACATGCTCCATAAGCTGAAGAACATGATTTGAATCCAGGCATGTTGCATGCCTGAGCCCATGCTTCTAACTGCCTTCTGAAAGAGTGCCTACAGAACTTCCATTTATTGAGCTGTACTGCAGCTGCTCCTGGTGACAAAGTCTCAGCAGCTAGAGTGTCAAGAACTATGGTATATTCTTTCTGCTTGCCACCACCACCCTTAACCCAATTCCTTCTGCAATACATGTTTTAGTTCATTACAAAGAGTGATAAGAACAGATTTTCCTCTAAGGCACAGTTGGAGAACTCTTCTCAGGGACTAAACATTTCTGAGGTTTATGAGCAGTGTAGAGGCTAAAGATATATTTCACTGTGTGGAATCTCAAATTGTGAGTCAGTGAGTCAGAGGCTACTCCTAATCTGGAAGAAATGTTTACAAACCAGAAAGAGCAAAGTTGATGAACACTGAAATAGAATTAGAGGTGGAATTTCTCTTCTAAAGACTCACTATTTGCATGGGAAGGGGATTTTGGAAGAGAACATTTTCCCAGGGCACTGGTAAACAGAATTACTGTTGTGGGTACTGTTACAGAAACCACAACTATATGAATGCTCACGGGAGGGAAAGCAAAAGAAAGGAACAGAGTTGGGTGAATCTTATCAGAAAAGTCCTCCTGGAAGAAGTGATTTGAGATGGATATTGAAGAAAACAACAAATACAAAATAAAGGAAAGAAGTGGGAAATCAAGATGAAGGGAAAAGTATGTGCAAAGGCTTGGAGCCATGTGTGTGAGATTCATGTGGCCTATTTGACTAGATTATAGAATAAGAGGAGATTAAACAGTAAACATTTAATGAGCACCTACTGTATATCAGGTATTGTGCTATGCACAGAGAATACAAAAGAAAACCAATATGGTCCCAGGCAGCCTTTGGGGACCTCCCCATCTAGCAGGATGGACTGAGGCACACATATATTCCCATGGTTCCCTGGGCGCTGTTGTCGAGGAATGTAGCAGTGTCATGGGGGCACTGATGGTGGATGACCCGGTAGCTGGGGAAGGTAGGCATGTGCCACAGATGATGGGCATTAGAGCTGCATACTGAGGGACAAAGGGTTTTGCCAGAAGGAGCAGCTGAGGGAGGGGGAAGGACATTCCAGGCAGAGGGAACAGTATTCGTGTGAAAGTGCATGTTCTGGAGGGTGGGACAATCAGTGGTGGGGTGCATGGTGGGCAGCAGAGGAAGGGGAGTGGAGAAGGCAGCTGGGATCAGCTTATTCAGGGCACTGTTGGCCAAGCTGAGAGTTTTGCACTTGTTCTGTGAGCAATAGGGAGTCATTGAAGGTTTCTATTAAGGCAGAGGAATGACAGACTTGGAAGACAACTCTAAGAGCTCTAAGCACTACAGGGGAGAGAAGCTAAAAGCAAGCAGACCAACTGGGAGGCCATCACCAGGGTCCTGGCAAGAAGTGGCAAGTGCTCTGTGGCAGTAAAGTGGAGAGGAGGGAACCATTCCAGGGACGTGTCAACAGGTAGAAACCACAGGCTTGGGTGACACAGGGGCAGGGAGAGGGGAAAAGTGACAGTGACCCTGAGTTCCAGTCTGGGTCCATGGTGATACTGTTAACTGAGATGGGGAACACAAGACTGTTTAGTTGGCAGGGGAGTAGTAGAGACGGGTGACAAGTTCAGCTTGAACACAGTGACTTTGGGATGCCAGTGGGACCTCCAACTGGACATGTCCAGCAGGAAGCCGGGTGAGAGATGGGGGCTGAGAAGACACAAGGATCCAAGTGGCATTAGTTGACCCCATGGGACCAGATGGAGTATCTTCCCCCATTTACTGCTCCAGGGGACGACTGGCTACAGCGCTAGGTGAGCCCCAGCACGGAAGGTGGTGGGGGGACCAGCCCAAGTCAGGGAGACACCATTCTTCTGGCTGCTCCCAGAAACCTCATCTGTTCCTTTCAGGATCAGTGCCTCATTTCCAGAGCTGTGCTCCCACCAGCAAAGGAAGCAGAACTCCCGACCACACAGGAGCCACAAGCAGAGGAAAAGGCAGGTGCTTCAGCTTTTGAATTCTTCAGTGGGGGAGTGTCTCCTAATAAAATCCAATAAATTAGTGCCTGGGGATTTGGGACAGAAAGGACAAATACCATGGCTATACAATGACCCCGAGCATTCAGTGCAAACAACTGAGTCTCCAGTGCTATGGCACTGGGACTGCGTTCACGACGGCGTTTTTAAAGGTCCAATCTGTGCAAAGCCGGTCTCCTATGGGTCCTAACACTTTAATTAAACCTGGCAGGTCCCATACCAAATCCCATAAATCCATAGTAACAAGTTAGGCACAGGAGTTGAGTCAGGTAACTCAACTGGAGTTACCTGAATGCAGGTAACGTTAATCTAATATGGTAGGAAATGTTTCTTATTCCTAAATCAAAAGTGCTGCTTTAACTGAGACTTATCGTAGTTGCCATCACCTAAATGGGGACATAAAAACTAAGAAAGTATGCACACACATACACACATCCTTGATCTCAAACAAGTCCTGGACTGAATGAACACTGAACAGGGCTACATAGTGTTTAGCACAGGACCCAGCTACCCCAAGACCTCTTCCCTACCACTTCCCTTCTTTGCTTTAGGGGTAGTACACTAATTTGGGACCCTCTCCCCATGTGCAATCTGAGGTCCACCTAGAAATTCTGGAAATACTGCTTACCCCTCATTGCCCCAGAAATCCTCCAAGTTCCCACAGCCACTTCTTCTTAGGCTGCTTCCCCAGAAATGCTGTCCCCGGGACCCCTCCCACTTTAGGCAGTGCATAACTGGGCATCGAGTGTGAGGAATGTGAGGGAACTCAGGAGTTGCTACTAAGATTTAGCTCCCAGAACAGAACCCCAGTGTAAAAGTCAGGCTCTGCTGTTGCTGAAGGTACCCCTCAGGAAGTGAGCGATATCCTCCCTGAGGTCTCAGGGTGCTTGCAAGAAGTACCTAGGGGATTCCAGCTGAGACGTAGCCCCTGATGCTTGAGCCTGACCTACGACCCTTGACTAATCCTATTTTCACAATGCTCTGTCCAGGATGGCCTTGGTTTCCCAGGGATTTCTTTGTTAAGTCCCTGAGGCCCCAAAGCCATCACTGAGTACTTTCTCAGGGAGGTAGGACAGACCTTGGTTGACTTCAAGTCTCCAGAACCCCCTTACTTTGCAGGGTTTTTATGTATAGTCAGCCAGTTTCCCAGGCCCATGGGACCCTAATTCTGCTGGAAGGGGATGGTAATGGGTAGATGTAGTCTCAGATAACCCCTTTTTGGGTCCCATAACTCTGGGGTCCTCTCCTCCAGTCCTTGCTAAAACCATCTTCAATGCCCCCTCACTCCCAGAACCTTAAAAATGAGCTGTTGTGGACACTGTTGCTCCCCAAGTATGAAGGGTCTCGGAACTCCCGAAATCGCTCCCACAGGCTCCTGGAGCTCCTGGTTTACAGAAACAGTTTTCCAGTTCTGTGGCCCTAACCAGCAGAAAAGGCTCCACGGGCCAGGCCAGGGCCAGGGTAGGATCGCTAGTCCCAATGTAGTTATTCCCAACCCCACCTGGGAGAGACATCAGAGTGAGGTTCTCCCCCCAAGAGTGGATAAGTTACTTGCCCACTGATGCTATAGAGTAAACTTCTCCCCCTGCCTTTTATACTCCCTATGCAATGACCAGCCATGCCCCCAGGTTGCTGTCAGAGCTAATCAGAAGTCTCAATTTGTTCCTGGAATAAACTGTTAACCAAGGTGGGAAACACAAAACAATTAGTTCCTGGTTATCCCAGAGCCAGCTGCCACTATACTTGAATGGCCTGGGATATCCCATGGAGCAGGTCCAGTGATGGGGAACTTTGAGATTCCCAGGGAGAGTTTAGAGCCCACTCTGGGCCCTTTGGTCTTGTCTGCGCAAGCAGCTCAGGAGAAGAGATCTATGAGAATGGGCCTCTCCCATTTGAAGGGCCTTCAGAGCTTACAGGCAGGCTGGGAGACAGCTGAGGTCAATTTGACTGATACCTACCCTGGGAAAGCCCTGAATACCCTTCAAGCTAGAATTAAAGTAATGCACCCCACAGTTGTAGCTGTTGTTAGCCTCAGTGGTGAATACCTGAGCCAGAAGGGCAATTGGTACCATCTTGTAAATACAAATAATCTACTGCTGAAAGTCCCAGCCTCTGGAGTCACAGACCTGGGTTTGAGTCCAAGCTCTGCCACTTTCCAGCTTTGTGACCCAGGGCAAGGCACTCAACCTCTCTGAAGCCTTTGTTTCCTCATGTGTAAAACAGAGACATTAGATGTACTTAGCTCTGTGGGGAAGTTGGGGTTCCTATGGCCAGGATCCTCACTGAACTTAAACCACCTGATGATGTAACTGCCTGTTGCTGGGCTGCCACTTCCACACCTTTAGGGAATAAGCTATTATTGAGCTATATAGAGAGCTCGGCCTAGTGCTGTGCGCGGAGTCAGAGACGCTAGTGCTCGACCTACTGCCAGAGAACAAGCCGGGTAATAAACCCCTTCACCCCAAAGAACGTTTTGTTGTCAATTTCTTTGGTCACACAGAATCCATAGCGAACTTGCCCGGGGCTGAAACCCATTGGCAAGACAGCTCACAGAGTTATTGTAAGTATTGAATGAGTTGATGCATATTAAGTATTAAGAATGTGAATACACCCAAACTCCAGTAGTGCTGCTTGTTGCTGTCACACACATCAGCAGCCTACTCTCTGAGCTATAGGAGAGCAAGGAAAGGCCAGGGGCCAACTGTTTAACAGGTCACACTGCTTGACACTCATGCTTCATTAGGCCACCCTTGAGAACACTGATTTCCAGATACTGTTTGTGACAGGGTCCTTGTTTTCTCCCAGGCTTCCTAAGACCTGAGTTGTGAGTGCCTCCAAAACTGTGGTAGAATGTACATAATATTCATTTCTGTGCTTTACTCCCACTCCACCATCATTGAATTTTGTCACTTTCCCCAAAAGCCAGGTTCTTGTTCTCTCTCCTAGTGCCCATGGCCTGAGGTCTAGGCAGGTTCCTGTTAGACTGATACAATCTGGAATACTTAGTATAAATACTGTTTTCCAAGTAACTATATTAGGACAGGACAGGTGGGTGGCACAATCCAAGGGTGATTCAGGGACACTTACTGGCCAAGCCAGGCTAGTCCTTAGATTGCTTCAGAACTAACTGGGCAGTGTTAATACGGATTCCCTGGCCCATCCTCAGAGGCTGATTGAAAGTATATAGAGGAGAACACAGGGTTGAATAAACTTCCAAGATGACTCTGAGGCTCACAAAGCCAGATCTGTATGAACAACAGTAATTCACACATTTTGGAGAGCACTGAACTGGTTTGCTGGGGTGGGACTTGTTCAAATGCAGATTTCTAGGTCCAGCCTGCTAGATCCTCTAGTGATCTAGATCTTCTGATCCAGGAGTTGCTGGTAAGCCTCAAAAATCTATATTTTTAACCAGTACTCTGAGGTTCCTCTGGCCTAGGGGAAATGATTGCTCCATTTGAAATCATTCCTATAAGTACTACCCAAAGAGTCTCCAGAGAAGGAAGGCATTGCTTGATATATGACAAGTTTTTGTACCCATTTCATATTAATAAATGATCTAAATCCCTTTTAGAAATTTTTGAAATATTTTGATTCTTGTGATGATACATAAGAAGTGATCCTAAGCAAAATAATATTTAAGATCATTATATTATTAAAGATTGTATTAGTTATCTATTGGTTTAAAACAAATTGCCCCCAAATTAGAAACTAAAACAACATTTATTATCCCACAGTCTGTGGGTTAGGAACCCCAACATGGCTTGGCCAGTTGCTTGTGGCTCTAGGTCTCTCACAAGACTGCAATCAAAGCATTAGGCATGGCCTCTGGTCTCATTTGAAGGCTCAACAGGGGGAGTATCTGCTTGCAAACTCACTCAGGTGATTGTTCAGAGGATTTAGTTTCTTCTCAGGTATTGGCCAGAGACATCAGTTCATTGTCATGTAGACTCCTCCACAAGGCAGTTCACAGCTTGGTGACATGGTGCTGGCTTCCTTCAGAGTGAGCCAGGGAGAGAAGCGGGGCAGGGGGAGGAGAGGGACAGAGAGACGCAGCAGGAGTAAACAAGACAGAAGTCATACTCTTTCTGTGACCTAATCTTGGAAGTGCAATCCCATCACTTTTGCCATGTTCTGTCAGTTAGAAGCAAGTGACTAGGTCCAGCCCACACTCAAGGGGAGAGGATTACACAAGGGCCTGAATACCAAGAAGCCGAGCATTGGGGACCATTTCAGAGGCTTCCTACTACAAAGATAATATTTTAAAGTACATTTTAATGCAGTCTTTAAGATTATTCAAAACACAGAGGAAAATTGATTATCTCATTTCAGTGGTGCATGCTGTTTAAAGTATGCAAAACAAAACATGCTTTATTGATAAATGTATTTAAACATGACATTAGGGGATGTTTTGTTTGGAAACTGAATGTATGTTAAAATGTCAAAAGCAACTTGACTATGTGTGTGGCATCAAAAAATAGACAAAACTGCTTTCATGTCATGATGTTTGAAATTCTTGCATTTTCTACTATAAAAATTCACTTATCTGCATAATTTGAGTATTTTGTTTCTAAGTGATGACATTAGAAAATAATGCTATTCCTCCATGCATTCTACACAAATAACATAGCAAATGTGTTTATTCTTTATTTTCTCTCAATAAATGCAGATCCAAATTGTATGTAACTGGCATTATACTTTGTTTTGCTATTGATTTTTGAGATTCATGGGACCTAGCTTAATGTACCATATAAGATTTTTTCTGATCAGATGTTGTCACTTAAGAATCTGGTAAGAGCAGCTTCAGACAATGTATTAGTCAGCCAGGCTGCCATAACAAAGGGCCATAGACCAGGTGATTTAAACAGCAGAAATTTATTGTCTCACAATTCTGGAGGCTAGAAGTTCAAAATCAAGGTGTCAGTGATGCCGGGGTTCTTGTTTGAGGAGTCGAAGAATGAACTTAGCAAACAGTGAAGGTAGGAGAGCCAGGGAGACTTATTGAGAGATACAGTGAGAGGACAGACAGAGCTCCTGGCGTGAGCCAGGTGGGGACAAGAGAGCCCATAGTGGTGCGTTGTCTAGGGGTTTTATAGGCAGTTGAGGATATTTGGGAACATGAAAAAAAAAGCTTAGGGGTGTGGACTTGTTAAGTGGCCCCTGAATAGTAAAAATTAACTTAACATAAGGAATTTCCTGCCTTGATTTCTTTGGGATACTGGCGCCTTGGTCTGGGAGCATATCAAAAGGCTGCCTGCCCAGCCCCCAAGGTGGGCTGAGGTATTGTCTGTTTGCTAAAGAGTAATTTAAGAATCTTACTTGTTAAACTTCCTGGGTGTTAAAATGCAATCTTATCTTTAAGGTGGAATCCTTCCTGTCTTTTACTGTGTTGTTTACAGCTGGGTCTGCATGCTAAATTAGTTGCCCAGTTTGCAAAATCACTTCATCAGATCTGAAGGAGGAAAGACAGCACATAGGCCTGGGCCTTTTAGCATACTAAAGTGAAACTTACGCGATTACAAATGATTAGCATAATAAAAATATGTGCTACTCTTCTTTATCTGGGGAATATTAACTGATCTCACTGAAGAATGACTCTAGAGCTTAATGTTTAACACAGAGTTTTAGTAGGGGGTTTTTCTTGAATGTGGTTACATTGCTCTGACTGTAAATATCCTGCCTTGCTTTTTCCAGAGGCCTTCACCCTATTCTGTCTAAGCCCACGGTCCCTGTCTCATCAGCAGGATCAACTTCTTGAGTTCTGTCTCCTTGGCTTGTAGGTAACCATGTTTTCCCTGTGTCTTCACATGGTTTTCCCTCTGTGTCCTGATCCCTTTTTATAAGAACACCAGTCATAATGGATTAGGGCCCACCCTAATGGCCTCATTTTAACTTAATTACTACTTGAGACTTTTTTTTTCTTTTCTTTTTGTATTTTCAAATACAGTCAAATTCTAAAGTACTAGGGATTAGGAGTTCAATATTTGAATTTGTGGGGAACACAGTTGAACCTATAAAAGACAAATTTTTAAAATTGCTCTCATTCTTACCATTCATATGCTCTTTTGTTTCAACAGCGGCATTTCTTATGCTACTTGTCTGTTAGCCAACAATCCACTGTAGGCATAAATGGAAAAATACATGATTATAAATAAAAACAACTTAAAACTGTGTAATAACTAAACCAACAGGCCAGCCTTATGGTGAGTAGCTAAGTGATAAATGAGCTGACCATGAGTTTGAACTGCATTGTGCAAGATCCACTAAATGCCATGTGGGCTCACTAGCTTTGCCCTAAAGGTTATCAAAGTGTTCTCTTTCAAAATGAATACTTTTAAATCTTGCCTTTGTTAATAGTGTTAAGCTTAAAAATAAAACTTTCAGTTATTATTCCAGCAAAAATGGGTTTATTCTGGAATAGAGAATCACAACTGGCACAAGCAAGCTTCCCCCAAACCACAGGCAAGTTTGGAGAACAAAGGAGGGTAGTGCTCTTTTATGGAGGAAAGGGCAGACTCAGGTGGAGCTGTTATAAACAAAGAGCCCATTGGAGTAAACTGGGAGCATCAAGTGTCATTGGCTGCTCATTGGATTCTCATTGGCTGAGTTATAACAGTCTCTCATTGGCTGGGCTGTTGCTGAATGAAGAGAAAACCTTCTTCCTGCTGGTTAACAAAGTAGTAGCTAAAACAGTATGATAGAGCATAGAGCTCTCCCTGCTTGGCCTCCTGATGCCATGTCAGTGAGGTTTCCCTTTGTTCGTTTTCACAATAGAAATTGAAAAAGATGCCAGTACTGCCTTTAATGATATAAATCCCTGGGGTTTGTGAACCACCTCTTATGAAATGATGCTCAAATCCAGACTTAATAACTGCCTCCATAGCTCAGAGTCACAAGGTATTCATTCATGGCTTTCCACCTGCCCAGGCTCTGGGCTTGGTGCTGTGAAAGAGGCTTTCCCTTGTGCCATTTCATACAGCTGCTCTACCAAGGAACTGGGTCAACTCTTGAGTACCATGGACCTAACTTTGAAATACTAGAAGAAGGTTAACAGTAAAACATAACAAGACACCAGGGTCAGCAAGTGTCATAGCCCTTCAAGAAGCCCAGAAGACTCCCCATTTAACTTGCCACAAAAGTTACCACCCATTTCCTCGCCCTCCTGTAAGTAGACTTGCTGTTCTTCAAACTATGATTTGAGAGAAAAATGAAAAATAATTATCCAATTTTATTCCTGCTTCATTTAATTATTGCTTTTGCTACCACCACTTTCTGCTCTTTACTTTGGCCAAGATTCAGCATTTCACACATTAAAGGTGTATAGGCTGGACTTGGAACCTAGTCATCATTTATATTGTTGATTCTTGGAAATATGGGATCTGACTTCAAAATAACTATTTACTAAGACATTTTTAGAACTGGCTTTATTTGTAAGCTTGGAACTACTTGGATCCTGTATGACAATTACCAATTTAAAAAGAATAATTGTCACGACCCTTCAGGGACCGAAGCAACACGCCCAAGGTCTTGATTCTTCTCTAGGCTTTATTGTCTAATCTCTCGCGGCGGTTACAGCAGTTGTCGGGAAGCTCCTCTCCCTCCCAGCGGGCTCCCTTATATTCAGTCACCCAACTAATCCGGGACAGTATCATGCGTGACCTTTAAACGGATAGGTGTCATGCGCCACTCTAAGCGGGCAGCACGAGCTGTGCACGGGTACGGAAGTCTGCTGGGCCAATCCCCAACAGGGAAGAGGGGAAAGGGTGGTGAGCAGGAAATGGGCGCCATCTTCTCCAGCTGGTGACGAGGCTAAAATACCAGGTCTTAGAACTACTACTGGGCAAGGGAGCTGCGGTGGATCAGCCCCGGGACCGAGCCCTGGCCAGGGGCCCGGCCCTCACATCTCCCCCTTCTTTGTTTAATATAATGCGTGGCCTTTGGATCATGCCTGTCTTAGGTTGCCCAGAGTCTGCAGCATTCTTACCCGTCCTCAGGCGGCAGACAGCTCTGGTCTGTGCCCTGTCTTAGGTTGATATGCGCAGCTCCAGATCTTACCCGTCTCTGGCTACTGATCCAACATCTGAAGCCATATATTTGGGGAGATGCCTTCTTCCAGGGCAGCCATCGCTTGCAACAGCACTCATCTATCCTGTAATTGCTGCCGCCGCACAGAGCAAATTGCCCTGCCAAGGAGCAGCAGTCCACCGATCACAATCACACCCATAACTCCCACCCCGGACCAAGCCTTTACAGCATCAAACACTGTCATAGCTGATTGAGACATGGAGATAACATTAACAGTGTTAGAGCTAACATTAAGCTCCTCGAGTTCGCTAGACCAGTTTGTGTTCAGCAAGTGTCCCAGCTGTCAGGATAGGTTTGCAGCCCAAGAGAAGTTGTTGAACGGAATGCTGGAAACACACAGTCCAGTGTAGGAACTGACACAGCCCAAATGCCATGTCTGACCGAGCAAATCCAGTTATTCCTGGAGAAGATCCACGCGCTGGTTCACCAAGACTATACCATTCTTCAAGTGTGTATTAATAAGGTTTTGCTGCGTCAGCACAGAAGCGGTATCTTGCGACAGGCTGTTCAAAGTCTCTGCTGATAGGTTACTCAGGGGCAGTGGCAGTGGCCATGCCTTTACTACTCCCCATAGCTGTCTCTGCTCGGGTCTCGCTGGCAGCAGGGTCCACCCTAGGATCGTGAGTGCTATCAGCATCAGCATTCTGTTCTTCCATCCTCGAGTTTTCCACTCGCCTCACGTATCGCTCCGGTACCCAGATAGGTTGGTGTTGGCCCTGCGGGAAAACACAAACAGAGCCTCGGGTCCAGATAAGTACTGGGTCCGGGCCTTTCCAGTTACCTTCCAGCACGTCTTTCCACAGTACTTTGGGTTTCCTGTCAGGGTCGGCAGACTGACTGTGTCTTTCAGCCACACTCTGGCCGTTTATGTCCAATGTCAAAAAATTTAATATAAATAGGATGATATTAAGTTTATCTTTAGGGGATTTGTAGTCTGCCCCTATTCCCCCTTTTTGTTTTATTAGAGTGGCCTTGAGTGTTCTGTGTGTGCGCTCTACTACACCCTGTCCTTGAGGGTTGTATGGAATACCCGTTGTATGAGCAATGTTTAGAGTCTGAGTAAATGTCAGAAACGGTCAGGATGTATATGCTGGTCCATTGTCAGTCTTCAGGTGTTTACTTCATGTTCCCAAATTCGGGGATGTGTGTGACATCCATTTGCCACAGGTGGTTTTTGGTAGTAGTCCTTTTGGGTTTATGCCTTGAGATGGTAGGGGTAGGAGAGCAACGCACCATTTACAGCCGAGGACTATGGCTCTCGCTTGCTCCCTTGTAATAGGATATTTCATCCGTAAGGTGGTGGAATTAACATGAAAGAGCTTGTGGTAGTTAGTGGCCTGTTCTACCAGGTTGGCTAAAGCTAGGATGTACGGGCTGCGGGTTAGTTTGTCCGCTCTCCTATTTCCTTTGGCAAGCGGGCCTGGGAGTGGAGTATGAGCCCTGATATGTCCAATAAAGAAAGGATGGACCCGATCCCAGATAAGGTGCTGCAAGCTTCTAAGTGTTCCGGCGACCGGTGATGTCTGTCTAACATGCCCTGCATTTTCTATAATAGTAACTGAGTTAACTACATATTGACTGTCTGACAGGAGGTTAAATGGCTCATGGGGAAATAATTTAAAGGCCTGCACCACTGCCAGCAGCTCTACCTGCTGGGCGGATGTCGCCGGGAATGTGAGGGTCCATGATTGTTCATTGGTAACTATTGCGGCGGTGCCATCCTTAGAGCCGTTGGTAAAGATTACCTTAGCCCTAAGAATGGGTTCCCTCCTGGTAGTTTTAGGGAAAATGATAGGGTTAGCTAGGCAAAACTGGAGCCAGGGGGATTTTGGATAATGATTATCGAAGGTGGCACTAGATATGGTGCAGGCGATAGCCCATGCATCACAGCAGGCGGTAAGACATTCAATTTGTTTTGCAGTATATGGGGTAATGATGGTATTTGGAGGGGCACCGAACGTCTCTGTGGATACCCTGACACCTTTCAAGATCAGCTCGGCCACACTCTGGGGATACCAATCCAGGATCTTCCCGGGCGAATGTGCCAAGTAGACCCATAGCATAGGGCCTGCTTGCCACAGTACGCCTGTGGGGCTATGATTGCTAGGGAGCACTATGAAGGCAATTGGTTTGGAGTAATCAATCCGCTCGACTTGCACTAACTGCAAGCGTGACTGAACCAATGTTATAGCTTTTCTCGCCTCTTCAGTGAGTGATCGAGGGGAGGCCAGATCAGGTTCTCCCCTCAGGAGGTCATATAAGGGACTTAGCTCTTCATTGGTGAGTTTCAAATATGGACGAACCCAATTAATGTCTCCCAGTAGTTTTTGAAAATCATTTAGAGTTTTCAGGTGATCCGTCCTTATGGTTACCTTTAATGGCCTGGCCATTGTGTTTCCCAATCTCATTCCTAAATATTCCTTTACTTTGGATGTTTGGATCTTTTCAGGGGCTATTTTAAGGTTCCACTCCTCAAAATGTTCCTGCAGGAAACAGAGAGCCAACTCCAGTTGTCTCTCCTCTTCACTGCACAGCAAAATGTCATCCATATAGTGATAGATGATTATCAGGGGAAACTGTTTCCTAACAGTTTGTAAGGCCTTCTTTACATACATCTGACACATGGTGGGGCTATTAGCCATGCCCTGTGGCAATACTATCCACTCATATCACTCATCGGGACAACTATGATTCACTGCTGGCACGGTAAAGGCAAACCTTTGACAGTCTCTGGGGTGAAGCGGGATGGAGAAGAAACAGTCTTTGATATCTATCACTATTGAATTCCATCCTCTGGGCAGGGCCACAGGGAGAGGAAGGCCTAATTGTACAGGTCCCATAAGCTCCATCTGTCTGTTCACTGCCCTGAGATCATGGAGTAATCTCCACTTGCCAGACTTTTTCCTAATTACAAAAATAGGTGTGTTCCATGGCGAGGTAGAGGGCTGGAGGTGACCAGCTGCTATCTGTTCTTGTACTAAAGTGTGGGCTGCTTCCTTCTTTTCTTTGGTGAGGGGCCACTGAGGTACCCACATGGGCCTTTTTGACTGCCATGTTATTTCTATAGGCTGTTTTCCCTCAGTGGCCCCGAAGAAAAACCCAATCCTGGTCCTCCGGGCCCTTTGGGCGGTCTCCCTGCTAAAAGGATTGGTTGTTCTTTCCCTTGGAGATCCTTCCCTAGTCCTCTAGTGCCCGCATACCCCTGTTTTTTCATTATGGCATTAGACTGCTCACTGTAAAAAGTCTCTGTGGTTAGTTTAAAATTCATTTGTGTTAACACATCTCGTCCCCATAGGGACATAGGCATTTTTAGGATGTATGGTTGAATAACACCGTGATGCCCCTCTAAGTCCTTCCATGGCAGTGTGGCTGCACTGTACATTGGTGCCTGGGCTATCCCCAGACCTCTCAGTGTTTGTGCAGCTCGATTTAGAGGCCAGTCTTTAGGCCACTCTTCTTCCCTGATGATGCTGCGATCTTCCCCGGTATCTAACAGCCCCACAAACTCCCAGCCTCTAATTTGGATTACATACATAGGCTGGTCCCCTAATTCTAGCGTGACACAAGCTAGTGGAGCCCCAGATGACCCAAATCCGGAGGTCCCCCTTATGACCTTCTTACTGTCAAAATTGTCATGGTTACTGGGAAGCATGAGAATTTGAGCGATGCGGTCTCCTGGATTTATGGTGGTAATGCCTCACAGGGAGGAGATCATCACCTTTACTATTCCCTCAAAATCTGGATCTATCACTCCAGGATGGACTATCAAGCCTGCTCTAGTGGTGGAACTGCAGCCTAAAAGGAGTCCCACCACCCCCCTCTTTAAGGGCCCCCTGTAATCGGACTCCACTACTTGAACTCCCATTTCTGGGGTCAGTACGAGGCGGGTGGTGGCACAGATGTCCAGTCCGGCACTCCCTGTTGTGGCTCTCCTTGGTTCTCCGCCTCCTTGTGAGTGCTCTGATCAGTCAGGTGATAATGAGTTCGGGGGATTTGCTGAATCACCCCATACATTTGCGGGCCCTGAGGTGTGGGGCCCCGCCTCCCATTTTTTGGCTGCGGTGGAGGCAGTGGGCGTCCTTCTACATCGGCCACTGATCTACACTCATTTGCCCAATGGTTCCCTTTTCTGCACCTAGGGCACAGTCGAGGTTGCCTGATGGGTGCGGCATTACCTCCCGGTCCCCCTAGCTTGGGGCAGTCCCTCTTCAAGTGACCTGGCTGCTTACAATAGAAGCATGCCCCTGGAGGGGTGGCTCCGCCGCGCGCATTGCGCAGTCCTTGAGTTATTGCAGTGACCATCACTTGCCCTTGAACTACACTATCGTTTATGTCTCTACATACCTTAATATAGGTGTTTAAGTCTTTATTTTTCCATGGCCGAATGGCTTCCTTACACCATTTGTTTGCTTGCTCATACACTAACTGTTTGACTAAGAGCATGGCTGTTTCTGCATCTCCAAAGATCCTACCGGCAGTTTGCATCAACCTCGTGAGAAAATCTGCATAGGGCTTATTAGGCCCCTGCAACACCTTAGAAAGCTGACCCTGTAGATCCCCTGTGCCTTGTAAGGTCTTCCAAGCTCTGACTGCGGCTGTGGAAATCTGTAAGTAAACCACGGGAGGGTAGGTGACCTGATTGTGCTGCCCTAAGTAGGGTCCAGAGCCCATTCTAAGAACCATGGGGCATGATTCTCTATAATGCCCTGGCAGTCTTCGTTTTCAAAGGGGTTCCATTAGCTCTAAGGAGCGCTTTCAGAGGTTCCTCGGCCCTAACCCTAGAGGCCTCCGTCCCCATCCTCTCTCTAAAGGGACAAGTATCCTAGTTATGATTTAGATGGACTACGTCACTAATTCCGCGAACCTTTTGATTTCGTCGCCGCTCTGCGAACCTTCACTGGCGCCTCCTCATTCCATATATTATAATAAACAATGTCACAAACACTAACAGGACACACACACTACACATAAACACCCACCGCAACTGCCTGCTGTCTGCCCTGCCAGCTATACTTTCAGTTTGCTCGCCGATCCACTTCCTCGGTTCCCTCTCCCGGTCTGGCCAGCCAACCGAACGGCGTCCAGCAATGTTCCTGAAGAGTTACAAGCTCTACTTCATCGGCAGGTGCCAGGGTCAGTGGATCAGGTTGCGACGAGGTTTAGCGATTCCCGGGGTTCGGCACCACTTGTCGCGACCCTTCAGGGACCGAAGCAACATGCCCAAGGTCTTGATTCTTCTCTAGGCTTTATTGTCTAATCTCTCACAGTGGTTACAGCAGTTGTCGGGAAGCTCCTCTCCCTCCCGGCGGGCTCCCTTATATTCAGTCACCCAACCAATCTGGGACAGTATCATGCGTGACCTTTAAGCGGATAGGTGTCACGCACCACTCTAAGCGGGCAGCACGAGCTGTGCATGGGTACAGAAGTCTGCTGGGCCAGTCCCCAACAGGGAAGAGGGGAAAGGGTGGTGAGCAGGAAATGGGCGCCATCTTCTCCAGCTGGTGACGAGGCTAAAATACCAGGTCTTAGAACTACTACTGGGCAAGGGAGCTGCGGTGGATCAGCCCCGGGACCGAGCCCTGGCCAGGGGCCCAGCCCTCACAAATAATGGAAAGGCAATCAAATGTATCTAATAATAAAATTCTACTAAGCATGCCTAATTCTTTGAGGGTTCAAAAAAAACCTTAAGGATCTTGCTGTTGTTATAAACAGCAATTAAAGTGCTGCCGAAGTCATAGGAAAGTGGGCTGAGCTCAACATTCCTAAAAGTGGGTAGCACCTCTGGCTGAAGTAGGCTGAACCTGGTTCCAGAATTCTACAACTGCTTCAGTAACTGCTACTTTTCATTAAACTAAGAGGGGGCCAATCAAGTTCCTCTGTCCACACTCACTTGAGTTATTTGCAAACACGTTTCTGGCTGTGGAAAAATATACCAAAGACTCAGAAGACATAGTAAAGACATAGTTTCCGCTTAAGATGTTTTCATTTATAAGTAAGCTTTGATTTTACCACGGGCAAGTTTGATACCTTTGCATCCTTGAGCTTTTTTCAGTTATATTTTGGGAGGTCTGGGGTCTGTTTCTTTGTTGGTTTTCCCCTTTACAGTTGTGTTTGTCATCATGATGATCCATGGCAGGCCGAGTAGCAGCACATGTTGGTAGGGTTTGGGAGGCGCACATTTTAAATGGCAAAACCAGCTCCCCAAACTCTGCCCTAACAGAAGGCAGAGTCAGCTCATTAGCTACAAGTTTTCTCAGATGATTCCCATTGTTAAAATGTTTCCTCTGTGCTCCATTAAAACTCTCCAGGGCTTTCTGTGCCCAGCACACAATGGGTACAGGGCACTATTTACCAGGTACAATAGGTTACCACGATCGCTTGCCAGATACGTAGAAATGTAGACAAGATCATGATGACTGGGGTCTAGGGCAATGTGGCAGTTGTTATGAGTATGGTGTAGGCTTCATTGTCCAGTGGTGAGAAAGCAGAATCAGGCATGTTTGGGAGCATATTTCAGAGCTGAGCAAAGAAAGGTGACTCCTCCTAGAAGCTCTGAAACCATGGCAACTTTGGTTATTTAGTCACATTTTCTGGCATATACTGAAATATGAGGATGTTCATTAAATGATTGTGTGTGTGGGGGGGTGGTATCTCAGGAAACTGACACCTAATTTCAGCCGTTGTGAAAAAGACCAAATTGATTTGAGGGAGGTGTAGAGAAAGGAGCAGCAACAGATATTGTAAAAGACACAAAGAAGGCAAATATTGGAAAGAAGAAGTAGCTAAAAATACTTTAAGCAACAATGGGAGTCATTCTTTTTGATTAAACATTTATTAGAACTTTCACATAAGAAATGACTCGTGTAATAAAAAGCCACTGGAATCAGAAATACTCCTTCATTTTTCCTCACACTGGATATTGCATGGAGATTCAAATTAGAAGGTTTTGTGATTGTCTTTTAATTGAAAATTGAGCTGTCATGACCTCTTTGAAATTTTTCTCAACCACTCGGTTGGAAAGAGCCAATCTAAGCGACTTAGTTTTAAAATAAATTATAAAATAATTTGTTGAATAATTTATATAACTTCAAATGACTTCTCTCAGAGTCCTAAGTGCAGGCTATAAAATATTTTCTGCATCAAAGTCATCTCTGAGCTGCTGGGGCCAATCTGCAGTCTGAGGTTCACAGCCCTTGTGTGATTCCCATTGATGTGGCCCAGCGTTCTCTGAGGTTGTAACTGCTGGCACTTTATCAGTTCTTCATTAGGTCATTCCTGTGTTTTCATCTCTGCCTACAGAGAGAACCCCAATCTAAAGCATACTCGCAGACAAGAGTTTTAGAGACAAACACACCTAAAATATGTGGCACTTTGACTTGAGTCATGGTTTAAAAAACAAAAACTAGATCTTCAGTTTAAAGAATTATCAACTAGATCTGCAGTTTATAAAGAATTATCTCGCACTCCAAATTTAAAGCTCACATATTGCCCTGTTATTGTCAAAATGCATTGAGAAACTTGGGGAAATTTTGTGCATTCTGCCACTAGTGGGCG
Organism: Manis javanica; assembly: GCF_040802235.1. Classification (NCBI taxonomy): domain Eukaryota; kingdom Metazoa; phylum Chordata; class Mammalia; order Pholidota; family Manidae; genus Manis; species Manis javanica. Next base: position 100,638,415 of record NC_133174.1, on the reverse strand, counting down.
CCAAAGGTACAGTGAGAAATCATACATGAATTTAAGAAAGCACTTTTCCTTTTTACCTGGTTAATGAAATGAAAAGTGTAAGAATATAGTAATTTATCCTCCATTTACCCCATTTCAAAAAGTATTTTTGATAATTTTGGACTTCTTTCACCTTTTGTGTTTCCCCAGTTTGGATGAGAGCAAGGAGACTTTAGGCTTAATTAGGTACCTTTGGATTCCCATATCTCAAATGGAGAGGAGCTGCTTCATTTCCCAAGGAGCCATGATGAACAAAGACAAGTGCTTAGCATTTTCCCAGTGCTTACTATACACTAGGCACTGTGTGAAGCGATTTACATACTGTATGTCTTTTAGTCTTCATGGGAATCTTAGAGAGTGAATGTGACTCTTATGCCCATTTACCAGCTGAGAAAACTGAGGCTTAGAGAGGTTAAGTAACTTTCTAAAGGTGACAGACAGTGGTAGAATTGAGATTCAGATCTAGATCCATCTGACACTAGTCAGGTCTTTTATTTTTGTACCAGCTATGCTGTGGTATAAGGAAGGTTATCCTGACTATGGTGTGACTAAACCTTCAAGATAAGACTGTCTCAAACCATGGTTTTCTAGTTTGCAATTAAGTGGAAAGAAGAAAGAAAACAAACAACAAAATAAAACAGGTCTAAAAACTCCTAATTTGCAGAAGCAGGGGGAGTCTCAGGGAAAAAACTTCCCCAGCAACACTTCCATATAGGAAGATCATAACTCTTAAAGCTGTTCATTCAGATTCCATTCTCTTGACCTGAAAGTCTAGAGATTTGAGGTATCAGGTATCAGAGATTCAGCGTCTTCAGCTCTCGGGATTAGTGCCCCAGCACCTTCACAATGCTGGAGAAAACTCCATCCAGTCTTGAGACATCTATTTTAAGGAATCAAGACCCCATGTGCTCTATAACACAAAGTCACATCATTTATTTTGCTGTAGTGCATTTCACTTCTGGGGCTAAACAGAGATCTCTTTGTTGCCTCCCAGTAATGGCAAAAATGGACTTACAAGGAAGGAGAATAACAGAAGTGATAGTAAAGCTCTCAATTTTGCATGTGAAGAGAAGATAGGAAGGTGTCTTAAGAATCCAAAATGGCTGAAAGACCAAGAATCACGTGACTGAGCACATGCTACAGCCCATTGACCTTCCTGATTATAGCTTTCCTTAGGTAATGTTGTAGCAACTTTGCACTTTAAGAAATCTGAGTACATATGTAACAGGGACTTTGGATAGCAACACATGTACACTGCAAGTAGTGTGCTAAGAGCTTTACCTGCATTATATTATTTAAACCCCACAAAAGCTCTTCTCATCAATTGCTATTATTACCAAAACAATACATGCACATAATTGAACAGATAGTACCAGCAATCCTATATTTTAAAAAAACACAGCAACATCCTCTCTTCCCAATGTCTGCGTCCCTCTTCTAAGAGGCAACCAGTCTCATTTCTCTTGATTGGTTTTTGGATCTGTTTTGGTATTTAACTCAAAATTCCTGAATTACAGTTTAGACTGCTATTTCTTGATTTCTCAATTTTAAGTATTATCTGTTCCCTTCCTATATGGAATATAATGATTCAACTTTTTTTTATCCCTATCCTCCATTATATACACATACCTCCTGTTTTTATCAGACTTAATAGTAGTTTTATTTTTCACTAGCTTAGTTTTCATATGCTTATCACTATGAATCCATCCCACACCTACCAAAAGGAGTCATAATCTCTTCTCAATATGGTCAACCTATTAGATAATCTGATGGTTCCATATATTTCCTTCCAGATACTCTCCCTCTACCCATCTACAGCCTGCAGCGTGGGTCTCCTGGGATTTTCTTCATCTTCATCCTGGGAATTTTCTTCATCAGTCTCTTGTGTTGGACCCTCTGTTTCCTAGATCCCCTGTCTCCTCTGATCACTCCCTAGTCTTGGTGGAGCACATATTCTAGTGGTTTATTGAGAAAGGGTTCATGGAGGGTAAATCTGGGGGGACACTGTCCCTGGTACAATAATCTGAAATTTCATGACGATGTGTCTTGGTATGTGTCTTACAGTCACTGTACTGGATACTTAGCTCTTAAATCTGGCAACTCATTTCCTTCAGTTGGGGAAAAGACTTCTTTCATTTTGTCTTTGATTATTTCTTTCCCCCATTTTTGTCCTTTTCTCTCTTTGGGAGCCCCTACTGGGTATTAGTTCTCTAATTCTCCTATGTTGACCCACTTCCCACATCTTTGCCATTTTGTTCTGCATTCCGGGAGATTTATTTCAATGTATCTTCTATCTACTGAATTAAAAACAATTCTATTGTAATAGTTTAAATTATCAAGAGCTCATTCCTGTTCTCAGAATGCTCTCTTTTTGTTTCTAGCTTAGTGAATGTTTCATGTATACAACTCATCCATGCACTTCCCTGAGAATATTAATTATAGGGTTTGTTTTATGGCTTCTTCTGCTCCCTGCATTGTTTCTGCTTCTTCAGTTTCTTTTTTCAATATTTCACAAACTCTTTTTTTCCTGCTCAAGATTTTTCTCTAATGTTTGATTATCCTTAACTATTTATTTGTATTTAGGAATGAGGCAACTGAATAGCTTTGTGCATGTGTGTGTGTGTGTGTGTGTGTTGAGCAATTATTGACTGGTGAGTCTTACATCCGTAGATGTTTTACCAGCTGAGGTGCTGCTTTTCCCAGGATCGTGTCCTGGAGGTGATGAAGAATGAAGCCGAGAGACAAGAGTATGGAGCAACCAACAAAGCTTTTAATGAAGAGTGAAAAGAAAAAAAACCTCCTGCTAATCAGGAGGGGTTCCAAGGGCGGCAGCCACTTGGGCTGCAGTGTGTAGGGATTATAAGCACTGGAAAGGAGGAAGTCCACCTGGTTGCCTAGGACTTGTTGCTAGCACCAAGCTGGGGGATCAGAGAAACCCTTTGCTAGCAGTGAGAGGTGCTTTCTTAGCCTTAAGATAAGTCCCTCCTGTTCTTATTATGCTAATTCTGAAATTTTTTTAGGAAAATTAATCATGATGCTTGTCCCTTGTCTCTGCTCTATCTAACCTGCATTAGCTAGAGCAAATCTCCAGGTCAGCCCAGATTCAGAGCATGTGGAATGAACTCACATTGCAAAGGACATGAGTCCTTTCTGTCTCTCTGGTTTAATTGATTAATTCTCTGACTTCTTGGTGGGTCCCACCCTCTTTTCATCCCACTCTCATCTGTGCTCTGCCAGCGGATGGACCTGGCCATTTCACTGATAGATCTTATAAATGTCAGTATTTGTGGGTCCTTTCTCTTAGGCCAATCAAATTTCCCAGACAGGAATCTTTTGATTGTCTGCCTGGTGGGTAGAAGCTTTACTGCCAGCATTAAGGGTATTAAGGGGAAAGAGGAAGGCAGAGGGGCTGTTTAGTATCACCCTTGCTCTGAGCTGAGCCTGGTAACCTTACTTAAAAAAAATTGTCATCAAAATCACTATTGTGAGGGCTTAAATTTGTGTTATCTCCCAAGAGATATTTTTGGAGAGCAAAGAACACCACTCTTGGGACTAGAATTCTCAATATGCTTATAAAGCTTAATAAGTGCTTGATAAGTAGTTATAGCTTTAAAATGAAAATGAGTTGCCAGGCCCTTAAGCGTTACTCTAGAGCAACAAAGGTATAGGGCTGCCTTCCTCTTCTTATTTATTTGGGCAAATTGTTTAGATACTAAAGCCTAACTAGGTACCTAGAAGAACTATTTATTTGGAGTAATTGTGCTTATAACTCAGGTTATGGCTCTAAGCATAGATTGGGTGATCTTTATTATATATTGTCTTTTAAGCAATTTAACCAAATTTGTTTGTGGTTGGAGTCTTTTTTTGAAACCATCACAAAATCAAAAGTAGGGACAAAACCGAAGATGTTTTTATTTTCTCTTACATAGGAAATTGTGGCCTATGGAGCTTTGATTGAAGCTTCTAAGTGGAAGACAGGACTATCTAAATGATTTGAGGAATTAACAAAGGAGTGACTACAGAGCAATAATTATAGCAAATAAAGATTGTTTTAAGACAGACAAGGGCTAAGATTTCCTTAGCAGTAATAATGACATACACTGAATTTAAAATCTATTTTATTACAGAGATCAGTTTCTAAGAAATGGAAATGTATCATCTGTTTCTGAACTGTGTAAATAATATTAAATTCCTTTGAAACTGGAAAAAAATCATTATCATCATCATCACTGTAATAACAACTAACATTTTTTGAGGGCTTACTTCATCAAACAAAGATTTATGTACAAGTATGTTCTTTACACCACTGTTTAACATAGTGAAAAATTGGAAATAATCTAGATGTCTAAAATGAGACTGACTACAAAAATCATGGGGTATTGATACAATAAAATGGTAGGTAGCCATTAGAAAAAATCTCAGCCCCACTTGTTGAGACCAGCCACCTCTCTCACAGGGCTCGTTAATAGAGGTCCCATTTCAGCTGAACTGATCCTATCATCACATCCACTCCAGCCACCCACCTAGAGTTGAATTGAAAGGAAAAGAGAGTTGCCTTAGAGACTATCCCATTCCCACCTCCCCTCCCCTTGAAGGAAATGAGGCACTGGCATGCTGGTAAATCTTTAACAACCCACTGGAGGTATCTCTTCAGCATAAACACTCCTGTCATGGCCAATTTCAAGCTAACAATGTGATGTAAACTGGCTAATACATTTTCTGAAAATTTAATGATATATTTTTGTGAGCTGGGATGAATTGGCTTCAGCACACCACTGGAGGAAGACCCCAGATAATCATAGGGCTTAGACATTTGCTTAGCCACCCATCTTGTTTTTGCAGGACAGGCCTAGTGCCACTGGAAAGGGGTTGAGAACTTTAGAATCCAGGGGGTGATGGGCTGCCAGGTAATGTGGAAACAAACACCTTCTCCTTGAATTTCTGGTCCCAAGAGGTGTGGGAGACAGGGTCTTGGAGGAAATTGGGAGTTACAGGTTTTCTGCCCCTTGACATACTGGCACATATACACACAACATGGAGTCAAGAAGTACATGCATCAGAGGAATTCAGAGAGAAGCTGCAAGATGTGAGGGACATCAGTGCCTGCAGGAACTGCTCCAAACTGACCTTCTCAGCAGCGCCCACTGCAGGCTTGCTGAAGACAGGTAGCCTCCACAGTGGTGACTCTTCTCATGCTTTCTTCTTCTGACCCTATAGGGACCAAAGGCAGGTCACCACAAGATGTGCCACTGTGACATAAAGATTATTTTGAGCTGATAACCATCAAGGCCCAAAAGACTCAGGAAGATACTTTGACCTTCACTCCCTGCCTCCCACTGCACTGGAGGAACTGACCCGGGAGGAGAAATATTACCATAGAGAGCTCTATCATGATGTAAACTAGAGGTGGTAGACAAGAGGGATGTGGCTAAGTCTGTTAAAATTTCTCTCTCTGTTCCATTGTTTCTGTGTGGCCTATCAAGTATTTTGTTTATCAGACACTGACTCTTTTCATATTCCTGTGAATTATTTCCCTTTGCCTTTGAAGTCTCAGGCCCCTACCCCTTTCTCCTTGGTTCAGGATGACATATATGCCTCATTCTCCCTGACTGTCTTTGGAACCCATGTCTATGGCTTCCCCTAACATACATAATTAAACTTTATGTTTTTTTGTCCTGTTAATCTGTCTCATGTCAATTTGATTCTTAGACCAGCTAGAAGAACCTTGAGGGGTAGAGGAAGTTTCTTCCTCCCAACAGTTGACATAGTCAGCAGGATACTTCAACTCACTGGACAATGCTTGCTCCCAGGCTGCTGCAGGGACATCTGACAACAGCCCTCAGAAGGTAAGACTTCAAACCCTGTCAGTCGCCTGGAATCTCTGTCTGCAGGGTTTGATGGAGTGAGACTGGTGAGAGTGATGCCGGGGTTCTTGTTCACGAAGCCAAAGAATGAGCTTCACAAACACTCAAGATAGGAGAGCAAGGTACAGGCTTTTATTTAGAAATAAAGTGAGAGAATAGAGCTCCTGGCTCATGCCAGGAAGGAACAAGAGAGCCCGTAGTGGTGCGTTGTCTAGGGGCTTTTATAGGCAGCTGAGGGATTTTTGAGAACATCAGAAAAAAGGCTTAGGGGTATGGGCTTGTACCACCTGCCCTGTCCTCAAGGTGGGCTGGGTCGTAGTCTGATTGCTAGGGCTGACAGTGGAGTCACGGGTTATGCTGATACCCTTGCAGAACACTCAAACATTCCAGGCCAAGTTGCTTTTGGCCTTTTGAGCTTTAACTGATCTCACTGAAGGTGTCTATATTCTTAGGTATCTTTCCCTAGAGAATTAGTGTGACCTTGACTTTGCATAATGCTTAGCACAGAGTTTCAATAGGGACTTCTTTGCCCATTGTTACATTGCTCTGACTGTAAATATTCTGCCCTGCTTCCCCCCCCCCACCCCCAGGCCCTCACCCTACTCTGACTACACCCACGGTCCCTGTCTCAAGAGTATTTTTCTCTTTTTCTAAATTTGGATTAGCAGGAGAAAATACCATGGAGCTAGTGAGACTCTTGGTAAATTTGGTTAAGTACTTTTGGTTTTTGCTGATCCATTTCCTCCCAGATAAGGTCTTTGTTTTCTTTGTCTGTCTTTTATGTCATTTGTAAATGTGCACATTAGGTCAAGGCTGTGGCTTAGGGACAACTTGGAAGCCAGGGCTGCAGAATTGGTGATCACAGGTCAAGCAGTTAAAAGCTGTTAGAGTGCTGACCACCACAAGAAGACTTATGTGATAGGATAAGTTGGTCACAGAACCAGTTAGATGCACACTAAGTCACCCACCAATCTCAAGAAAATTTCCATTCAGTGAGGTAACCTGTAAACCAACACAATATCCTCAACCCCATGACATGTTCCTCCTAGGTATTGATTTGGCTTCTGGGAAGGCCCAGGCTTGGCTAGAGCTGTTAATGTACTTGTAAATTTCCCTAGTGTCTTGTTGCGTGTCTTAAGAGCTTGGCTTTGTGACCAGGGAGGACATTCTCTCTGGCCTCTGCCACCTGGAGGGTTGATGTTCTGGTGTGGACCTGACGGGCAGGCCCATAGGCTATGGATCCAAAAATGTGTTTTTTGTGCAGCTGTGCCAGCTCTCAGGGGAGTTTGTTATAAGAGGTCCCAGCCTTAAGGGCCTTTTGTTGTCTCCATCTTGGTTGTTTGTTAGTGTTGGAAAAGTCCCATTCCAGTATCACCTGCCCAGTGTCACAGATTAGCAGGTCTGTGAGTGGAGGCATCTCACATTTGTGATACCAGAGCCCACTACACCATCCTTACTGATTGCTTTCTTAGACTAGGGGAGTGAACTTTGTGGATCATCGGAACTGTATCATCTATGCCCTCTAGGTGAGACAGGGACCATGGGCTTAGTTGGAGTAGGGTGAGGGCCTCCGGGAAAGGCAGGGTGGAATATTTATAGTCAGAGCAATGTAACAATGGGCAAAGAAGTTCCTACTGAGACTCTGTGCTAAGCATTATGCAAAGTGAAGATCACACTAATTCTCTAGGGTAAAGATATAGATATCTTCAGTGAGATCAGTTAAAGGTCAAAAGGCCAGAAGCAACTTGACCTAGAATGTTTGAGTGTTCTGCAAGGGTATCTCAGAATAACCCGTGACTCCGCTGCCAGCCCTAGCAATCAGACTATGACCCAGCCCACCTTGAGGACAGGGCAGGTGATCCAAGTCCACACCCCTAAGTTTTTTTCATGTTCTCGAAAAATCCTCAACTGCCTATAAAACCCCCTAGACAACGCACCACTACTGGCTCTCTTGTCCCCTCCTGGCGCTGGCCAGGAGCTCATTCCTCTCACTGTATTTCTAAATAAAAGCCTCTCCCTGGCTCTCCTACCTTGGGTGTTTGTGAAGCTCATTCTTCGACTTCGCAAACAAGAACCCTGGCATCATAGGGATGTCGCTTGGGTCTTAGTGTAAGCCTCGAAAGTTCCCTCTGGATCTTTCCATAGAAAGGCTTATTGGTTTGAGTCACTACTGTGATTCCATTTGTCATCAATGGCCAAAAGATAGATCCTTTAAATTAGCTATATTTGAAAGAAAAAAAAATTGTTTATGCAGAGCTCTCAATTGTCTTATTAGTATAATGGCTAGCTAGCCTTAGGGATTCCCTTGACAAGATAAAATAGCTGAAATTAGGCTTGGAACAAAAATTAATGTCCACATGCAACATAAATTCCTCTTCAAATCTAGCCCTGTATGCCTGTTTTACTTACTTTCCCTATAGATGTGTAAGGAATACTTCAACCTAATCTCTAGGCCTAAAGAATACAGGTTACTCAGGTAAATGCTGAAAGCCAGGAAGGTAATTTAATAAGGGTGGGTAAAATTGCAGTATTTCCAGAATCTCTCACCTGGCCTTAGTGCATTTCCATATCAATAGGTGTTTCCAAGGGGTGCAGAGAAGTAGTCCACCTCCATATCAATAGGTGATTACAAGGGTTGGGGGGAGCAAGGATATATCTGGACTGGAGAGGTTTGCTGGTATTTCTTTTTGCAGCCAGGTTGTGAGAGACATGGGCCAGCAAAAGTGGACGACAGCTTGTAAGCAATAAATGGGTTTCTCCCACTTAATTTCTCCCTTTGACTGATTTTGGCTTCAAAGGTAATTTGCCCCAGGCTGGGAACTTATTTTCCCCCCTGGAGTTACAACAAGCATCTGAGACTGCTTTGCTCCCACCTTCCAGGGCTCTATAATCACACACTACCAGCTACAGGAGTTTCCATGCAATGTCCTTTGCAAATGTAACTTGGACCATTCACTGAAAACAATTTTTCATGTCCCCTGGACAGAGCAGAGACTTTTAAAGCCCTTTAACCACCACTTTCAGAAAATCCTACCAAATTTATACAGGAGTTAAAAAAATTAGTGACTATTCACAATCCCCTAAGGAGGAAAGCAGTTGACAAGTTCTGGTAGGCCCTCCTGCAAAAGATCAACAGAAGTTCAATGGTCTGGGACTGACAGGGGAGGGAAATGGAATTTCATGATGCCCCTTCTGTTGAAAATCCAGACCTACTGAAATAGCTTTTGCCTTCTTGCTCATCTCTTTGGCTTTCCGCCTGCCTGGCACATGTGGACTATTGGTTCTTTCTTTGATTATCTTTGGGAGTAACTCTAGATCTTGTGAATATCTTTTGCATCCCCTTTGAGGTTGCCTCTTGGGTCCATGGAGGTGTTTAATATTTCCAGAAATATTTACTGTTTGTCTCTGAAATCTGAAAATATTTTGGGAAATTTTAATAACTATGAAAGCATTTTTGGCCAAAGTGGAAACTGATATTCAGATACTGATAGAAAATTTTTTAGGCTTTCTCCCTAAGCTGAATGTACCCAGAGGAAAAGAAAACATTTCAACATAGGCAGACATCTCTATCTAAAAATTCAGGCCTTGCTTATTCATCTTAAAATGCTTGTAGATATTATCTTAAAAATTAGGACATTTGAAAACAGGATTATCTTGGACTTGAGGAAAGGAAACATTTAAATATTACCATAGACCTCTGATAATAACAAACTCAACCTTGAAGAGAAACGTGGATACTTTCTGTGCTTTTATGATATAAATTTTCTACCCCCATCTTATCTAGGACCTTTAAAAAACAAACTTCAGGGAATTATTTCTCATCAGAGATTTTTTAAAAAAGTATTTAGAAATCAGAAGTTGTGAAAATCTTTGCAAGCATTAGTAGCTAGAAAATCTTTGCAGCTATTTGTAGGTTTCTCTGTGTATGTGTCTTATAAGTGGGAGATGTTTTTCTACCTCCAAGTGGTATTATTAAAGTTAATTGGTTTAAAAACAAGCACTTGTAAGAATTGGGCATTATGAAACTCTTAAATTCTGATAGTAACTAACACAAATGTTTTTCAAGTTCATGTGATCTAGATAATCTTTGGTAAATTAAAACTAATTGAAGTTTAGTTTAATTAAAATAGACATATTTTTAGAGTTATAAGCATTAGAATTAAAAAACGTAATAGAAGGCCTATAAAAGGGAATTTAATGTGAGCTCATGCTAAGATTAAACAAATTTTAATATCACATATACTGTGTAAGGTTGGAGGCACCAGAGGGAGGGGTGAGCACGTCAGACACTGATGACGTGCCCAAGTCCCTGGCTGCTGCCCCCTCCCAACCTGAAAAATGTGCCTTAGGCTAGCCAATCCTCACACTGCTGTAAATCTATGCTCTGCCTCCCCCTACCTTCTTTAAAAACTCATTGCCTGCCCTACTGAACATGACTTCCCCGGCCTGTGATAGCCAGACCAGGGAACATCACCTGGGAATTGTGCTCAAATAAACTGCCTGGCCCTTTGTTGCCTCTCGTTGCCTGCTTATTTTGGCTAGAATTTATCTTACATTTGGTGCCAAAAAACCTGGGAAGGAGCGTGAGATTGGGGCCCTGACTGGCCACTGGTGGCCCTGCCCCCTCCTTCCCCGACCCGGGACCTCAGCCTGCTCTCCGCTGCATGGACTATTTTCTGGTGAGTCCCTCAGTTTCCCCCAGTCTGCTTCCCTTCCTAACTCTATTTCACCTGGTCTGTCTGAAATCTCAGCGATGTCCAGGTTGGGGCATCCAGCCTCTGGGCACCCAGCCCATCCGTTGCGGGCATCCGGGATACCCACCCCTGGCTCTGCAGTGTGGGAGATGTCCCTCACCCAGGCTCCCAGGCCGTCTCCCTTGACTTGGTGCACTTGGGATGCTGGGTGCTCCTCTCAGCAGGATTAGTTGGGAGAGTGACACAGATATGGGGGAAAAACCCTCAAAAGCAGAGGCTCCGACCCCGTTGCGGTGTCTCATTTCTAATTTGGCTACTATATATTTGTCCCAGGAAGTTTGCAAATGGAAGATAGTCTTCCTTTGCTCTGAGGCCAGGCCTCAGTATCCCTTGGACAATCAATCTCGCTGGCCCCCTGAGGGAACTTTCAATATTGGCCTCCTCACCGACTTAACTAATTATTGCCACCGGAGCGGAGAGTGGGGTGAAATCCCATATGTACAGGTTTTTTGGACTTTGTGCTCCCGCCCAGACCTTTATATTAAGTGTTCAATGACTCAGGTTCTCCTGGCCCGATCTCCAGTTAAAGATTGTCAGCCTCTTACTCTGCCCAGTCCTTCCTTTTCAGATCCGCCGGAGGACCTTAGTCTCCCACCTCTCTCAGCTTGCTACCCTCACCCCTCTCCATCACCATCTTCAAGTTCTTTGTCCTCCCCCACGTTGCTGCCATCTTCAAGTCCTTTGTTCCCAGCCACACCGCCTTCCTGCTCCTCTCCTCTTCCGGTAGCTGCACCACCCCCTCCCACTCTCCTTCTGCCTTCACTGCCCTCTTCCTCCACCGGAACACGCTCCTCCTGCCCTCCGGCTCTGGAAGGCACGGACAAGAAGCTAAAAAAGAAAGAAAGCAATTAAATACCAGTAACTCAAATCTTTATATCAGTTTGTCTGTCTGTGTATATGTTTTTATATGAAGAGTGTTGCTAACTATAGTTGTTATATCTCAATTTGTATGTTTGTGTGTCTAAGTGTGTTAATGAAAAATATTTTCCTACCTCCAGATGGTAATAAAAATTGATTTAAAAACAAATGCTTGTGAAAATTGGGCATTCTAAAACTTCCAGAAAATCTAATAAAGAAATATTAAGCATTAATGCTAATTTAAGTTTAACTGAAATGGACATGTTCTTATAGTTATCAGCTGCCAAAATTTACTTAAAGTCATTTAAGTTGATGTTATCTGTTAAACATTTCAAGAAGATGCTTAAAGAAAAGCTTAACTTTGTCTAATGTTTGGTAAAAGTTTTGTAAGTAATCTAACATAGTTGCTAAAAATAAGTAAACAAGTGTAGCAAATAAACATCTTAATAATAATACTGTATTAATGTATAACAATGCATATATATGCAAACAGCCTGAGAATTTTTGTGGTAACCAAAATTGTTAAAGTTTGCTAAGTTATACAGACATATTTTGTGCCTAATGAGAAATTGTGCTATAAAGCACATTTCCAAAAATGATAATATACTTTCATAGATGTATCAATCTGAAGAATGCTAGTGTAACAGTTTACAGTGGCCTATTTTTCAGTGTTCACTGAAGGTTAAAGTAATAGTTTTGAGTTCTAATTAAAACGACTTAAAGTAATAAGGAAAACATTTCTGCATGCTAAAGAATATGTCTTTTGATTAAAGAAAGTAACTTTATTCTAAAGTACAGCTGTTTATTTAGAGGGAGAACTCTAAATGTAAAAATGTTGTAGAAAGTTTGTAGAAGAATTTAATATGGTCATGCTATAAAAATTAAAGCAAATGAGTCTAGGTATCAAGTACACAGCAAAATTAGAATTTTGTTTTCAGTTAAAAAGGACAAAGTTTTCTTAACTGTTAGTCTGCTCTTAATATTTAAAAATTGCAATGAGTTCTCTAATTGTTTTATCAAGGCAGTTTCTCATGCTTAAAGTCTCAGTGAGTTGTCGGAGTATTTAAGAAAATGAGATCTTAATATTAAAAGGACTAAAAGCTAAAGTTTGCTAACAACTGTGTAACCTTCTTTATTTGCCTTTGAGGTATTTTGTTGTCGTTCTGGTTAAATAGATAAGTATTGCTTCATGACAACCTATAATCCTATTTAAGCAAGTGCCAAAGAAAATTTCTTATGACAACTTCCCAAAATCAAATTCAAAAAGGTGCTTTTACCTCTAGTTAACTCTGATATTTTCCAGAGGGCGCCTGGAACATGTCAGAGGAATTTTTTTCTCATTGGAGAAAGTATTTGTCTAATTTGGCTTATTTATCTGATATATATTTACCTAGAAAGTACTGTCAAAGAGAATGATGCTAAATTTTGTTACTGAATGTTTTGTGTTAAAGAAATATCAGAATTTCCTTATGTCAACTGCCTTACAGTAAGCTCTCATCAGATCTTTAACCATTGTCATTTTTAAGTCTTTTGTCATTTATAGTCACTGTTTTATTACTCCTAAGCTAGTAAAGAACTAGATTTCAGCAGAACAAGTATTAGTTACATAAGATGAAGTAAAGTAAAGAAGACGATTTTGTGGCTTTTTGTTTCAAATGTTGCTGATAGTGTTTTAAGCTTTTTCTCTTAAACTGACAACAGTTTAGTAAATGACTGCCTTTATAAGCAGAATTGAAACTTTATCTTTCTCTCTACCTGATCCCTCCAAAATTTAAAAACTCCCAGTGACTATTTTTATATTTCATTGCAGTATGTTTATTTGCACAAGTTCAATAAGAATCTGCTTTCCTTGTAAGAGGACCAATAAAAAACACTAGTTATATGGGGGGCAGAGCCAGGATGGCGGCGTGAGTAGAGCAGTGGAAATCTCCTCCCAAAAACACATAGAGCTATGAAAATATAACAAAGAAAAATCTTCCTAAAATAGAGACCACAGGACACAGGACAACATCCAGACCACATCCACACCTGCAAGAACCCAGCGCCTTGCGAAGGGGGTAAGATACAAGCCCCGGCCCGGCGGGACCCGAGCGCCCCTCCCCCCCGGCTCCCGGCGGGTGGAAAGAAACCGGAGGGTTTTTTTTTTTGCTTTTTGGAAGCCTTAAAGGGACGGGCCCCCGTTGCTAGGGAGGCAGGGTGGCGGGACCGGTGAGCAGGTGCCTGGGACCGGCACCTGAGGACAAAGAATATCCCGTGTTTCTCCCTGCAGGACCGGTGGGCGAGTGCCTGAGACCAGCGCCTGAGGATGGAGGAAATCGCGTGTTTTTCCCCTTTTTTTTTTCTCTTTTTGGCGAGTGCTTTTTGGAAGCCTTAAAGGGACAGGGACCCCGGTGCTGGGGAGGCAGGGCTGCGGGACTGGTAAGCGGGTGCCTGGGACCGGCACCTGAGGACAAAGAATATCCCATGTTTTTCCCTGTGAGACCGGTGGGCGGGTGCCTGAGACCGGCACCTGAGGACGGAGGAAATTGTGCGTTTTTCCCCTTTTTTTCTCTCTTTTTGGCGAGTGCTTTCTGGAAGCCTTAAAGGGACAGGGACCCCGGTACTAGGGAGGCAGGGCGGCGGGACTGGTGAGCGGGTGCCGGGAACCAGCGCCTGAGGACAAAGAATATCGAGCGTTTTTTCCCTACGGGACCGGTGGGTGGGTGCTTTTTGGAAGCCTTGAAGGGACAGGGACCCTGGTGCTAGGGAGACAGGGAAGCAGGACCAGTGAGTGGGTGCCTGGGACCGGCACCTGAGGACAAAAAAAAAAATCGCGTGTTTTTTCCTTTTTTATTCTTTCTGTTCCCTCTCTCATTGTTGCTGTTGTTGTTTTGGTTTGGAGAGTGCTTTTTGGAAGTCTTAAAGGGGCAGGACGGGTCACTTAGACCAGAGGCAGGGAATCTGGGGATCTCTGGGCACTCTAACCCCCTGGGCAGCAGGGAGCACAGAGGCCCCTTACGGAGATAAATAGCCTCCCGGCCGCTCCCCCTCCAATGGGGCTCCACCATTTTGGAGGCGCAGCCCCAGCCAGGCCACGCCCACAGCAACAGCGGAGATAAACCCCATAGCAACTGGGCATGAAGCAGAAGCCCTGTCTGCGCACAGCTGCCCAGCACAAGCCACTAGAGGTCGCTATTCTCCCAGGAGAAGGCCACAAACCAACAAGAAGGGAAGCTCTTCCAGCGGTCACTTGTACCAGATCTGCAAACTATCTCTACCACCATGAAAAGGCAAAACTACAGGCAGACAAAGATAACAGAGACAACACCTGAGAAGGAGACAGACCTAACCAGTCCTCCTGAAAAAGAATTCAAAATAAAAATCATGAACATGCTGACAGAGATGCAGAGAAAAATGCAAGAGCAATGGGATGAGATGCAGAGAAAAATGCAAGAGCAGTGGGATGAGATGCAGAGAAAAATGCAAGAGCAGTGGGATGAAGTCCGGAAGGAGATCACAGATGTCAGGAAGGAGATCACAGAAGTGAAACAATCCCTGGAAGGATTTATAAGCAGAATGGATAAGATGCAAAAGGCCATTGAAGGAATAGAAGCCAGAGAACAGGAACGTATAGAAGCTGACATAGAGAGAGATAAAAGGATCTCCAGGAATGAAACAACACTAAGAGTAATATGTGACCAAGCCAAAAGGAATAATATTCGTATTATAGGGATACCAGAAGAAGAAGAAAGAGGAAAAGGGATAGAAAGTCTCTTTGAAGAAATAATTGCTGAAAACTTCCCCAAACTGGGGGAGGAAATAATCGAACAGACCATGGAATTACACAGAACTCCCAACAGAAAGGATCCAAGGAGAACAACACCAAGACACATAGTAATTAAAATGGCAAGGATCAAGGACAAGGAAAGAGTTTTAAAGGCAGCTAGAGAGAAAAAGGTCACCTATAAAGGAAAACCCATCAGGCTAACATCAGACTTCTCAACAGAAACCCTACAGGCCAGAAGAGAATGGCATGATATACTTAATGCAATGAAACAGAAGGGCCTTGAACCAAGGATACTGTATCCAGCACGACTATCATTTAAATATGATGGAGGGATTAAACAATTCCCAGACAAGCAAAAGCTGAGGGAATTTGCTTCCCACAAACCACCTCTACAGGGCATCCTACAGGGACTGCTCTAGATGGGAGCACCCCTAAAAAGAGCACAGAACAAAACACACAACATATGAAGAATGGAGGAGGAGGAATAAGAAGGGAGAGAAGAAAAGAATCTCCAGACAGTGTATATAACAGCTCAATAAGCGAGCTAAGTTAGGCAGTAAGATACTAAAGAAGCTAACCTTGAACCTTTGGTAACCATGAATCTAAAGCCTGCAATGGCAATAAGTACATATCTCTCAATAGTCACCCTAAATGTAAATGGACTTAATGCACCAATCAAAAGACATAGAGTAATAGAATGGATGAAAAAGCAAGACCCATCTATATGCTGCTTACAAGAAACTCACCTTAAACCCAAAGATAAGCATAGACTAAAAGTCAAGGGATGGAAAAACATATTTCAGGCAAACAACAGTGAGAAGAAAGCAGGGGTTGCAGTACTAATATCAGACAAAATAGACTTCAAAACAAAGAAAGTAACAAGAGATAAAGAAGGATACTACATAATGATAAAGGGCTCAGTCCAACAAGAGGATATAACCATTCTAAATATATATGCACCCAATACAGGAGCACCAGCATATGTGAAGCAAATACTAACAGAACTAAAGAGGGAAAGAGACTGCAATGCATTCATTGTAGGAGACTTCGACACACCACTCACCCCAAAGGATAGAACCACCGGGCAGAAAATAAGTAAGGACACGCAGGCACTGAACAACACACTAGAACAGATGGACCTAATAGACATCTATAGAACTCTACATCCAAAAGCAACAGGATATATATTCTTCTCAAATGCACATGGAACATTCTCCAGAATAGACCACATACTAGCTCACAAAAAGAGCGTCAGTAAATTCCAAAATATTGAAATTCTACCAACCAATTTTTCAGACCACAAAGGTATGAAAGTAGAAATAAATTCTACAAAGAAAACAAAAAGGCTCACAAACACATGGAGGCTTAACAGCATGCTACTAAATAATCACTGGATAAATGAACAAATCAAAATAGAGATCAAGGAATATATAGAAACAAATGACAACAACAACACTAAGCCCCAACTTCTGTGGGATGCAGCGAAAGCAGTCTTAAGAGGAAAGTATATAGCAATCCAGGCACACTTGAAGAAGGAAGAACAATCCCAAATGAATAGTCTAACATCACAATTATTAAAACTGGAAAAAGAAGAACAAATGAGGCCTAAAGTCAGCAGAAGGAGGGACATAATAAAGATCAGAGAAGAAATAAACAAAATTGAGAAGAATAAAACAATAGCAAAAATCAACGAAACCAAGAGCTGGGTCTTCGAGAAAATAAACAAAATAGATAAGCCTCAAGCCCAACTTATTAAGAGAAAAAGAGAGTCAACACAAATCAACATAATCAGAAATGAGAATGGAAAAATCACGACAGACTCCACAGAAATACAAAGAATTATTAAAGACTACTATGAAAACCTATATGCCAACAAGCTGGAAAACCTAGAAGAAATGGACAACTTCCTAGAAAAATACAACCTCCCAAGACTGACCAAGGAAGAAACACAAAACTTAAACAAACCAATTACGAGCAAAGAAATTGAAACGGTAATCAAAAAACTACCCAAGAACAAAACCCCGGGGCCGGACGGATTTACCTCGGAATTTTATCAGACACACAGAGAAGACATAATACCCATTCTCCTTAAAGTGTTCCACAAAATAGAAGAAGAGGGAATACTCCCAAACTCATTCTATGAGGCCAACATCACCCTAATACCAAAACCAGGAAAAGACCCCAACAAAAAAGAAAATTACAGACCAATATCCCTGATGAATGTAGATGCAAAAATACTCAATAAAATATTAGCAAACAGAATTCAACAGTATATCAAAAGGATCATACACCATGACCAAGTGGGGTTCATCCCAGGGATGCAAGGATGGTACAACATTCGAAAATCCATCAACATCATCCACCACATCAACAAAAAGAACGACAAAAACCACATGATCATCTCCATAGATGCTGAAAAAGCATTTGACAAAATTCAACATCCATTCATGATAAAAACTCTCAGCAAAATGGGAATAGAGGGCAAGTACCTCAACATAATAAAGGCCATATATGATAAACCCACAGCCAGCATTATACTGAACAGCGAGAAGCTGAAAGCATTTCCTCTGAAATCGGGAACCAGACAGGGATGCCCACTCTCCCCACTGTTATTTAACATAGTACTGGAGCAATCAGACAAAACAAAGAAATACAAGGAATCCAGATTGGTAAAGAAGAAGTTAAACTGTCACTATTTGCAGATGATATGATACTGTACATAAAAAACCCTAAAGACTCCACTCCAAAACTACTAGAACTGATATCGGAATACAGCAAAGTTGCAGGATACAAAATTAACACACAGAAATCTGTAGCTTTCCTATACACTAACAACGAATCAATAGAAAGAGAAATCAGGAAAACAATTTCATTCACCATTGCATCAAAAAGAATAAAATACCTAGGAATAAACCTAACCAAAGAAGTGAAAGACTTATACTCTGAAAACTACAAGTCACTCTTAGGAGAAATTAAAGGGGACACTAATAAATGGAAACTCATCCCATGCTCATGGCTAGGAAGAATTAATATCGTCAAAATGGCCATCCTGCCCAAAGCAATATACAGATTTGATGCAATCCCTCTCAAATTACCAGCAACATTCTTCAATGAATTGGAACAAATAATTCAAAAATTCATATGGAAACACCAAAGACCCCGAATAGCCAAAGCAATCCTGAAAAAGAAGAATAAAGTAGGGGGGATCTCACTCCCCAACTTCAAGCTCTACTACAAAGCCATAGTAATCAAGACAATTTGGTACGGGCACAAGAACAGAGCCACAGACCAGTGGAACAGATTAGAGACCCCAGAAATTAACCCAAACATATATGGTCAATTAATATTTGATAAAGGAGCCATGGACATACAATGGCAAAATGACAGTCTCTTCAACAGATGGTGCTGGCAAAACTGGACAGCTACATGTAGGAGAATGAAACTGGACCATTGTCTAACCCCATATACAAAGGTAAACTCAAAATGGATCAAAGACCTGAATGTAAGTCATGAAACCATTAAACTCTTGGAAAAAAACATAGGCAAAAACCTCTTAGACATAAACATGAGTGACCTCTTCTTGAACATATCTCCCCGGGCAAGGAAAACAACAGCAAAAATGAGCAAGTGGGACTACATTAAGCTGAAAAGCTTCTGTAGAGCGAACGACACCATCAATAGAACAACAAGGAACCCTACAGTATGGGAGAATATATTTGAAAATGACAGATCCGATAAAGGCTTAACGTCCAGAATATATAAAGAGCTCACACGCCTCAAGAAACAAAAAACAAATAACACAATTAAAAAATGGGCAGAGGAACTGAACAGACAGTTCTCCAAAAAAGAAATACAGATGGCCAAGAGACACATGAAAAGATGCTCCACATCGCTAATTATCAGAGAAATGCAAATTAAAACTACAATGAGGTATCACCTCACACCAGTAAGGATAGCTGCCATCCAAAAGACAAACAACAACAAATGTTGGCGAGGCTGTGGAGAAAGGGGAACCCTCCTACACTGCTGGTGGGAATGTAAATTAGTTCAACCATTGTGGAAAGCAGTATGGAGGTTCATCAAAATGCTCAAAACAGACCTACCATTTGACCCAGGAATTCCACTCCTAGGAATTTACCCTAAGAACGCAGCAATCAAGTTTGAGAAAGACAGAGGCACCCCTATGTTTATCGCAGCACTATTTACAATAGCCAAGAATTGGAAGCAACCTAAATGTCCATCGGTAGATGAATGGATAAAGAATATGTGGTACATATACACAATGGAATACTACTCAGCCATAAGAAGTGGAAAAATCCATCCATTTGCAGCAACATGGATGGAGCTGGAGAGTATTATGCTCAGTGAAATAAGCCAAGCGGAGAAAGAGAAATACCAAATTATTTCACTCATCTGAGGAGTTTAGGAACAAAGGAAAAACTGAAGGAACAAAACAGCAGCGGAATTACAGAACCCAAAAATGGACTAACAGGTACCAAAGGGAAAGGAACTGGGGAGGATGGGTGGGCAGGGAGGGATAAGGGGGGGGGGAAGAAGGGGGGTATTAAGATTAGCATGCATGGGGGGGAGGGAGAAAGCGAGGGTGGGCTGCACAACACAGAGAGGACAAGTAGTGACTCTACAACATTTTGCTAAGCTGATGGACAGTAACCGTAATGTGGTTGTTAGGGGGGACCTGATATAGGGGAGAGCATAGTAAACATAGTATTCTTCATGTAAGTGTAGATTAAAAATTTAAAAAAAAAAAAAAAGAAAGAAAGAAAAGGGGGATTACTCCTTGACAGGATAAAACCATTGGTAAATCAAAGATCAACGCATGCTTTAAATATCCTTAATGTTGATCACTTAAAGGGTGTCAGATGATCAGCTATAGAGGTACTCTTTTCTGATAATATTCCTTTCTCTTAATTAAAAAAAAAAAAAAGCAGTTACTGTGTGCTGACCTCCAATGAGTTCTGCACAGTGGTATAGAGGGCATGTCAACGTGTGGGCAAAGGGTCTGTTTGTTTCTACGCAGAAGATCAAGGCCTAGCTTGGATACCCAGAAAATGAACTAAGATACGATATGAGGAGGAGCTTCCGGCATCAGCACTCTCTGGAGGACTTGTGCCGGGGGATGATCATCAAAAAGCCTCCACAGGGATCCGGACGATGCTGCGGTTGTGGCTGCATCCAGCCCACCGTCTCCTGGACTTGCCATAAGAATGAGGAGGGAGATGTCTAGGCTGGCATGTGCATACAGTGAGACAACGAATTTGACCGGATCTGTACTGTTGGAACTCAACCAGGAATTGGGAGGGGTGCAAGTTGTAGCACTCCAAAATCTCATGACTATAGACTATCTATGGTTAAAAGAACATATGGGATGTGAACAGATCCCAGAAATGGGCTGCTTTAATTTGTCTGATGGTTCAAGTACAGCTGGACAATATCCATCATATCATAGATAAATTTTCACAAATGCCTAGGGTGCCTAAATGGTTTTCTTGGCTTCACTGGAGATGGATGGTAATTATAGATTTGCTTTGTTTATGTCACCGTATTCCTATTATGTTAATATGTGTGTGCAAATTAGTTAGTAGTTTAAAACCTATACATACTTAAGGTACTATGCAAGAAGATATGTCAAAGAAATAATCAATCCTCCCATGTTTCCTTCATATGCTACATCTATAGCTTTTCTTCTTCCTTCCTAATTACAACCCTTAAATAGAATTCGTGCCTCATATCGAATTTACCGAGTATCATAATTCCTCCAGGTGGTAAAGATACCTCGAGACGAGTGCTGGGCATAGAAGCCACAGGGCATAAATCTACAAAGAAGTAAAAAGCTAACCTTTGCAAACAATATGGCTTCTCTCTCACTTACCAACTTTACATTTCCCTGTATGGCCCCGGAAGATGACTGGTTAGCCAGAGACGGGTAAGATTCCTCAAGGGAGGAACAACCTAAGACAGGCACAGTCGCAGGGGGGCCATCAGGTGAGAATTTGGGGATCAACAGAGGTGAGGCTCAGAGCCTCATCCCCCCCTGCTTTGAGAGAAATCTTCTGCATCCGTGGATGTCTTGCTGCCCTTGTCTAGCCTGGATTAATACTTAGTCCATAGGCACACACCTGATCATCTGATCATCTACATTTGCCCTCTTACAGCACTAAACTATGTTTTCTACCTTTATCTTGCATCTACCTACCACTTCAGCATTTTATTAAAAATAAAAATAATAATAATAATAAAGGGAGAAATGTGGGATCCACATATAAATCAAGTACAAAAATCAAACAAATATTCATATTTGACCTGATTGTTTATAGGTCATAATGCGTGATCAAAACCGAAAGTTTCTGTGATGAATGCCCTTGTACTGTTCACCATGTAAGAATTTATTCACTATGTAAGAATTCGTTCACCATGTAACAACTTGTTCGTTATGCTTCAGAAGATTGGAGACTGACGAGAATTAGGCTTGAGATGGATTAATGATTGTACATTGAGCGTTGACCCCCCTATACTGAATTTTATTGTTGTTAACAACCATTTGATCAATAAATATGAGAGATGCCCTCTCAAAAAAAAATAAATAAAATAAAAAATAAAAATAAAATAAATAAATAAATAAATAAATAAAAATAATTAAAAAAATAAAAATAATAATAATAAATGGAGAAGTGTGGGATCAACATATAAATCAAATATAAAAATCAAATGAATATTCATATTTGACCTGATTGTTTATAGTTCATAATGCATGATCAAAACCGAAAGTTTCTGTGATGATTGCCCTTGTACTGTTCACCATGTAAGAATTTATTCACTATGTAAGAATTTGTTCACCAAGTAAGAACTTGTTCGTTATGCTTCAGAAGATTGGAGACTGACGAGAGTTAGTCTTGAGATGGATTAAAGATTGTACATTGAGCATTGACCCCCCTATACTGAATTTTATTGTTGTTAACAACCATTTGATCAATAAATATGAGAGATGCCCTCTCAAAACAAAACAAAACAAAAAAAAACACTAGTTATATTACCAAAGCTTTGACTGGAATGTCATACCTGAGAAACACGTGTGTAAAACTCAGATATGAACAGACAACTTTAAGAAACTAAGATTGACTTTATAAAGTCAACAAAGCCCCTTGGAAGAACTAGCCTGGTACCTTGCTTACAGAGTTCCCAGCAGCCTTACCAGGTGAGTAAAGAAGGTCACTTCCTGGCAGGTGCAGGAACCTCAAGATGTCTTGGGGACCTCGAGAAGAGAAGAATTCACCCAAATCTACTGGTACTGCAGGCAAAACCTGATGGCAAGTCTGGCTGGACTCTCTGGCCTCAAGAGACCTTTAAAAGTTCAATCTGAAGTTCTTTACAGAAAGTCCCATCAAAGCACATTTAAAAGATCCCATGTAATCAATTACTCTTCTTGCTCCACTTATACAAATAATCAAGCCAACTGTTAATTACTTTTCTTAATCTGGCTACTTCTAATAAAAATGAGAGTGATTTTAGAGAAAAGTATTGTTTCAATAATGCAGTCTAATCTATACTAAATCCTAATACTAGTTATTGAGATGTAAACTCGATCCAGAATTCTAATTTCCCCATGATACCTTGCTATGATTCTCCATTAGACTCTTCATATTTCTAGTTCTCATATTCAGCCATGCATTCTTAATCTCATCAAGTTTGTCCTTCCAGAATAGAAAATCCAACTCCAGATGTTGCTACTGAACCTAATAACACAATTTGTTCTATCTTGCCTAGAAGCCACAAAACTGCAAATAGTAATAGAAATGAAACCCAGAATAAAAGTGACAATCTTCTGAGACCCTCTCAACTGACCAGTGATGGAAACTTAGCTACACCCTTTACTGAGCCCCTCTCAGCATGAAGCAGCCAGATTGAGTCAGTGCTCATTATAACCAAAAGGCTGGAATGTAAGATTGGAAGCATCAGAGAGAGGGGTGAGCACGTCAGACACTGATGACGTGCCAAAGTCCCCAGCTGCTGCCCCCTCCCAACATGAAAAATGTGCCTTAGGCTAGCCAATCCTCACACTGCTGTAAATCTATGCTCTGCCTCCCCCTACCTTCTTTAAAAACTCGCTGCCTGCTCTACTGAGCATGACTTCCCCAGCGTGTAATAGCAGACCAGGGAACATACCCGGGAATTTTGCTCAAATAAACTGCCTGGCCCTTTGTTGCCTCTCGTTGCCTGCTTATTTTGGTTAGAATTTATCCTGCATACTGCAAGATTAGAGTTTTGTTTTCTCTTTGTTAAAAGGACAAAGTTTTCTTGGGCTGCTCTTAAATTACCAAGAGATTATTAGTGAACTTTGTGGATCCATGGGAGCTGCATCATCTGTACCCTCTAAGAATGTCTCTAGAGGTATTGATTTCATAATGATCTGTGATCCTATTTAGTTCAAACCTTTTGATATTTTTGACAAATTCCCAAAATCAAATTTCAAAAAAGTCCTTTTTAACCTCTAACTCTGAGATTTTCCAGGGGACCCCTGGAACATGTCAGAATTTTCTTCTCACAAGAGAGAGATACTTAACTAAATTAGGACTATTTCCTTGGTATCTTAAATTATATGGGAAGCATTGTCAAATAAGTGATGAGTATATTTGAAGGGTCCCCACCAGTAAGATGGCAAACTTCCGGCTTCTTTTCAGGGTCCTTGGTTCCCGCCAGCGCCACCTGAAGCCCAATCACCTCTCGCCCCCCTCCCAATCCCAGCACCTAGCCAACAGCCACCAGCCCTGTAGAAGTAACACCACAATCACCCTATGCCCCTTCCTATATAACCCAGCACCTTTCCCTAATAAAGCGGAACTCTCCGGTGAATTGCTGCTGTGTGTTGCTCCTTTCCTTTCATTGGTGCCGAAACCCGGGAGACGGGACACCCCAACTGGGCCCCGTCTTCCCCCCGACACCAGCAGCAGCTTGCCCTTGTCCTCTTTTTCCAGCGCTGGCTCATCACACTCACCACTCCTCTCTGGCCTTTAGGTAAGTTTTCCCCCCGGAGTGGGCCACTCTTCCCCGAGCTATCGCAGTGCCATTGACCGTGATCGTCCGGCAAGGCCCTGACGCCTGGGGACGAGGAGGGAACGCTCCCCGCCTCAGGCCTTCACGGCTGTGGCGGACCCTCAGGCCCCTCCTCCAAAAGCCATAAACGCATTCACCGTCCCTTCCATCAGTGCTGAAACTTTTTAAGCAAAATTTCCCCGGGGTGGGCCACTCTTCTCCGAGCTATCGCAGTGCCATTGACCGTGATCGTCCGGCAAGGCCCTGACGCTCGGGGACGAGGAGGGAACGCTCCCCGCCTCAGGCCTTCACGGCTGCGGCGGACCCTCAGGCCCCTCCTCTGACAGCCATAAATCCCCGCCTCAGGCCTTCATGGCTGCAACGGACCCTCAGGCCCCTCCTCTGACAGCCATAAATCCCCACCTCAGGCCTTCATAGCTGCAGAAGACTCTCAGGCCCCCCCCTCCAACAGCCATAAACGAGGTGACTCCTTTGCGGATGAGAACGCTCCCTTCCTCCCCCCTCCTCCTTCTGTTCCATCCGCCGAACTGTCTGCCGAAAATGCCTAGCGCTCGGTACCTCGTGACTCCGGCACTCTGCCTTCTTAGGGAAGTCTGGGTGATGACCAACCATTCCTAAGAAATTCCGACTCGTATACGAGTTTATGCAGACCACCAAGGATGATCAGGGACGCCCTTTGTCTCCTTGCGGTCTGCTTCCAGTCCGAGGACCTCCATTTGTCTTCCCCTGTTTGTCTCCTTCTCTGTCCTTTAGCCATGGGAGCCTCCTCATCCCTCCCTGAAAGTTCACCTCTTGAATGTCTGCTTAAGCATCTGGCTACCCTCTCCCTGACGCCTGATATAAAACCAAAACTTCTCCGTAAATATTGCTTCCAAGATTGGCCGACATACCCCCTAGACAATAACAACCAATGGCCTGCAGGGGGAACTCTTGATCCTAACATCACTCGCCATCTCTTTAACTACTGCCAGCGCCTGAAAAAATGGAAGGATATTCCCTATATAGAAGCTTTTCGCCTCCTAGCTCAAAATCCCAGCCTCTGCACCACCTACTCCCCGCCCCAAGTTCTCCTAGCCTGCAAGCCGTCTCCCTCCCCTCCACACACTCCCAGTTCCTCTTCAATTACCTTTGACCCAGCCGACGAGCCTCCGCCATACAGACTTCCCCCTTCGGCCCCTCCCCCTCCTACAACCCCTCCACCCTCCGCCGCCACTGCCGCCTCTTTCCCCGCAGCAGAAGCCACCCATCCTCTCCCTTCCCCTTCTTCTCCTACAACAGCCCCTCCCCCTTCCTCTAGCGCCGCCACCGCTGCCTCTTTCCCCGCGGCAGAAGACTCCCGTCCTCTCCCTTCCCCTTCTTTGCCTACAATACCCTCTCCCCTTCTTCTAC
The DNA here is from genome assembly GCF_040802235.1 of Manis javanica. NCBI lineage: Eukaryota > Metazoa > Chordata > Mammalia > Pholidota > Manidae > Manis > Manis javanica. The sequence goes on along the minus strand of NC_133174.1, from coordinate 100,612,697 downwards.
CACCGCCGCCACCTCCACCCCCGCAGAAGCCTCCCATCCTCTCCTTTCCCCCTCCTCCACCCTCTCCTCCTTCTCCTCACACCCACTCCTCCGTCCCCCTCACCTTCCCCCTGCCCGCAAATCGAGCCTGAGCCTTTCAGCCCCCCTCTAAATAAGTTCCAGGAGCCTCGTCCATCTTTGCCCCCTCAGATTCGGTCCCGAGGGCCTCCCAAAATTATCGCCCCCCTCCGGGAAGTAGCAAGACCCGAAGGCATCGTGCGCGTTCACGTTCCTTTCTCCCTAGGAGATTTAGCCCAACTAGAGAAACGCCTAGTTTCCTTTTCCACTGATCCCACGACATACATCAGGGAGTTTCAATGGACCCTCCAGTCTTACAGCCTCACACATCATGACATTTTCATGCTCCTGGCCAATACTCTCCTCCCTGAAGAGCGTAGACGAGTTTGGGACTTCGCCCAAATGCACGCTACCGAAACCCACAGGACTGACCCCACCTATCCCACTGGTCCCACTGCTGTCCCCGAACAAGACCCACACTGGGATTATAACACCGCGTGGGTCTCCGCTCTCGAGATATTTTTGCCTCCTGCTTAATAGCAGGTCTAAAAAAGGCAGCTCGTAAAGTAGTCAATTTTCAAAAGCTCCAAGACATAATTCAAAAGAGAGACAAAACCCCCTCCAAGTTCTTAGACAGACTCACTCAAGCCCTATTACAGTATACCAGCCTGGACCCAGAAACACCTGAAGGAAGACATGTCCTTATGACATACTTCCTAGCTCAAAGCTACCCCAACATTAAAGCTAAACTCAAAAAGTTAGAACAGGGCCCTGCTACCCCACAGACTGAGATCCTAACAGTGGCCTTTAAAGTCTTCCATAACCGGGAGGAGGAGAAAGAACGCCATAAACAAAAAGCTGATCAGGCCAATTTCCAGATGTTGGCCCAGCTGATAAAAACACAACCTGGGCACCCCTCTACAGTCAAGCCCCCCCCAGGAGCTTGTTTCAAGTGCAGAAAAGAGGGACATTGGTCAAGGGCGTGCCCCCCAGATCTCCTACCACCCCATGCCCCAGATGCCACAAAAAGGGCCACTGGGGGTCTGATTGCCCAACCACCCAAAGGGGAGGCTGGATGAACAACCCCATCCTAAGCCCGCCGTAGTGGGGCTGGCAGAATAAGATTGATGGGGCCCGGGGGCTTCTCGCCCAACCATTTCCATCACCAAACAGGAGCCCAGGGTTACTTTAACAGTAGACGGTCGCCCCATCTCCTTCCTCCTAGATACAGGAGCCACCTTCTCAGTCTTGCGGGAATCCCGGGGCCCTACCACGCCAGCCATTACTCCTATAGTCGGGGTAGGACCTCAAACAGTTTCATCATGATCACTCCAAGTCCACCTTATTATAATACATAGACAATCTTCTACTCTGCAGTCTCTCGTGGGAACAGTCTCAACTTGACACTGCCTCCCTACTTAACCTTCTAGCTTCCAGAAGTTACCGAGTATCCCCCGTCAAAGCTCAAATCTCTTCCCGTCCTGTCACTTACCTCAGATTCCTTCTATCTCAACAAAGAAAGTCCATTACCTTAGACAGAAAATAGCTCCTCTCTGACCTGCCCATTCCCAAAACCAAGACAGAAATCCTTTCTTTTCTAGGCCTGGCTAGATATTTTAGAGCATAGATCCCTAACTTCTCCCTGCTCCCTGTTGGCAAGACCCCTATACGACCTCAGCAAGAGCCTCCCCTAAAAAACCATTATCCTCCTCAGCCCGACACTCCTTCATTAAGCTCCATCAAGCCCTTGTAGAAGCCCCAGCTCTCCATCTTCCTGATTTGTCGAAGCCCTTCTCATTATACATTCATGAGAGGTCCAGTCAAGCTCTAGGAGTCCTAGGCCAATATTATGGCCCATCCTTTGCCCCAGTAGCTTATCTCTCCAAGCAATTAGACCCCACAGTTTGGAGATGAGCCCCCTGCCTACGAGCATTAGCCACTAGACAGCTCTTGCAGAAAAAAGCTCATAAACTGACATTCAGGGCGCCCCTTACCATTCTGTCCCCACATCACCTAAAAGATCTCTTAACCTACAAAAGTTTATAGACTCTCCCTCCCTCCAGACTCCTGACCTTACTGTCCTCTTTCCTCCAAAATCCCGTTCACCCCCTTTGCCATCCATACCTGAATCATGACTTTTTCCTCCTTTACTGCTCTCTTGCTTTTTTCCTCATTCTTATTGTCTTCCCCGCCACCCCAGCCTCCTTTGTATGGTGATTCAAAGTCAGAGAGACTTACACACAGCATCAAACAAAAGTTACTGCCCTCATTGCCACACCAGACTGCCCTCTGAAAAGCTGCTCTGAGCCTTTATACCTCCACTTTCCTCCCTCCACCGAAGTGTTCACTAGCAGCTACCCTTATTCTCCCTACCTCTGCTTCCTCTGTGACCAAAAACAAGCCTATTGCAGGCGATAGCCAGACACCTACAGGAGATGTCCCTACTGGTCTTGCGCCATTCACTACATGAGTAACTTCCAGTACCCACAGTATTACTCCTCCAACCGTTTCATGAAATATCCCAACGGCTCATTCTCTTTATCAATCCCAGATCCCTGGGACTCTTGATGAGCTGCCAGAGTCACAGCCTCAGTTTACTATGGGGGGGGGTCCTCGACCCCCCACGGTACCCTTCATATCTCTCAAAAGTATGTTCCCTCTCATTCCCAGATCTCTCAAGTTGCATCAGATAGCAGACATTCCGAAAAAGTCATTATCCAAACTCTTGACGGCGCCTCTTCATCTTCTTATCCCCGCCCCTCTTCCCATTTCTCCTACTCTTCATTACAGCTCATTCAGGACACCACCATCTTTCTCAACCACACCCTTAACACAGCCAATTGTTTCTTGTGTGCATCACTACAGTGCCCACTGCTAGCCGCCGTGCCCCTTAATATTTCCAACTACTCCTTCCATGCAGAAAGACAACCCCTCTGCCCCCTGGCAAACATACCCCTATGGGAACCAGAATACACAGATAATCTCACCATCCACCACTGTGTAAGCCCAACTCCACCCCCCTCCAGTGCACTTCACTGCCTCTCTATCTACACCCCTACCTCCAGCTCTAAGACTTTTACGCAACCGGACACTTCTTTTAGTGTAATGGCAGTCTTTTCAACTCACTGCCTCTCAACTCCAATACACCCTGCATTCTCGTCACCCTAATCCCACAGTTAACACTTTACAGCATGGCAGAATTCCTTGAGCTCCAACCTCCCTTGCCCTCGCGCACAAAAAGAGCTGCTTTCCTTCCCATCATAGTCAGTAGCTCTTTGATCACCTCAGCCAGTGGGGCAGGGTTTTCGGGAAAAGCCTTGGGTCACTCTCTATAGGCAGTTAGAGATCTCAACGCCAAACTTGAGGGAGCCCTGACATCCACTGCCGATTCTCTAGCCTCTCTCCAAAGACAAGTCACTTCGCTAGCTAAAGTCACCCTTCAAAACCGGCGGGCCCTAGATCTGCTTACAGCCGAGAAGGGCGGCACCTGCGTCTTCCTCTGGGAAGAGTGCTGCTATTCCGGCATTGTAGAAACTAACATTACCAAACTCACCGACCTTGCCTCCAGCCTCCACTCTGCTTCCAATTCCAACCCATTCTCTTCAATACTAACAAACCCCCTCCTCACCTAGCTCTGGCCCATTGCAGGCCCCATAATAATCATTCTTCTCGCCTGTCTCTTCTTACCCTGTATAATAAAGTTCATCAAATCCCAAGTCGGAAAAATCTCTAATCAAGCTTTCAACCAGCTTTTACTCAGGAACTACCAGCTTCTGGCCACAGAAGATCCCTCACCCTCAGGTGACCTCCTCACCACACGCTGAGATAGACCTCTCTCTCCACTGGAAACTGTTCCTGGAAACAATGGCCACAGACGCCTAGCTCCTGACACCCATATCCTCTTAGCACCATTGGAATCAACAGGTCCTCAACCTATAGTTACAGGGAACTTTCATTGATTTCCAAACCTGAAGAAGTCCACATCTACTCGTCCTTACTGTGGGGAGTCCTATCAACCCTTTCCTCCCAATCCTCAAGCCTCACTCCCTTCTCTGCCCCTGTTCAGCAAGAAGCAGCCAGAGAGAAAGCAACGTCCACAAACCCATAGAGGAGAAAGGGGGGAATGAAGGGTCCCCACCAGTAAGATGGCAACCTTCGGCTTCTTTTCGGGGTCCACGGTTCCCGCCGGCGCCACCTAAAGCCCAATCACCTCTCGTCCCCCTCCCAATCCCAGCACCTAGCCAACAGCCAGCAGCCCCGTAGAAGTGACACCTCAATCAATTCATGCCCCTTCCTATATAACCCAGCACCTTTCCCTAATAAAGCAGAACTCTCTGGTGAATTGCTGCTATGTGTCGCTCCTTTCCTTTCAGTAACTAGGGTTAACTTTATGGAGCCGCTCAAGCCTCTTGGAAGAACTGGCCTGGTACCTTTCTTATAGGGTTCCCAGCAGCCTGTCACTTCCAGGCAGGTGCAAAAACTCTCATAATATCTTGGGACCTCGAGGAGAGTTAACCCAAATTTTTAGGTATTGCAAGCTATATCTGATGGCAAAACCTTGGCTTGGCTTGGCTTTCTTAGTCTTGAGAGACTTTTAAAAGTTAAATCTGAAATTCCTTATGAAAAGTTCCAGCAAACCCCATTTACAAGAGCATATATGATCAATTGCTGTTCTTGGTGCACTTACATAAATAATTATACCAAGTGTTTTGAAGCTAAACTTGTTTTGCAAACAAGTTAGTCTTAATATTGTTACCTAATACTGTTCATTGTAAACTGGACTTGATACTGAATTCTTCTAGTTTCCTCCAGTGTCTGGCTCCTAATCATCAAACTAATGTTTTCAAATTTTCTCCCATCCTTGAGGCATGGAATCATTGAGAACTAAAACTGTTAGGCAGGAAAATAGATATGAGTGGGGTGGAAAGAGAATAAGGTCAGTAAAGCCCACTAGAAAGTATTCAGTTAACCAGTTAAAATTAGAAAGCCAGAAAAGACTCAGAGTTAATGAGTTAATCAGTTAAAGCTCAAAAGGTCAGGAGCAACTTGGCATGTTTGAATATTCCCCAGATAAAGAGAAATATCTCAGCACAGCCCATGTCTTCATTGTGTCAATTAGATCACAGCCATTGTAAAATTCACTCTAGCCTGCTAAAAGGCCCAGCTATAAACAGCATAATAAAGACAGGAAGATTCCATCTTAAAGCCAAAATTGCATTTTAAAAAATCTAGAAAGTTAAGAAGATTCTTAACATACTGTTTAACAAACAAACAATAACTCGGCACACCCTGGGGGCAGGGCAGGTAGTCTTAATTGATATGCCCCCAGAACAGGAAGCTGCTATTCCAGTAAGAAATCAGCAGTCAATTTCTTAGGTTAATTTTGCAGAATTATCTAGGGGATGAATAAGAAAAGAGACTTAATGACTCTTAAAGGATGACCATTCTGGGACCATGTCTTGCCAATGGGTTTCAGCCCCAGGCAAGTTCGCTATGGATTCAGTGTGACCAAAGAAATTGACAGCAAAACGTTCTTTTGGGTGAAAGGGTTATACCCAACTTTATTTCCAGGTGGCAGGTCAGTCACTAGAATCCCATTCACTCAGAGCGAGTCTGTATGCAGCAAGCCAGTCTCTGCTTCTGGGCCCCTCTGTCCGCATAGCTGTCCCACACAGCCATCCTCTGTGTCTCTCCACAGTCATCCCACACAGCCGTCCTCTGGGCCTCTGTCCTCGGCACTGCCACCACTCCCGCCTCTGCTCTGTTCTCCTGCAACTTTGCAGCCCTGCCATCATGTCGTGCCCAGAGCTCTGGGTGGAGCTCTTCATATAGAGTCAACAGCCATGTATTTCCCACAGGTGTGCAGTGAGCTAGTCAACCATGGCCAGGTGAGAATCCTGGCCACAGGAACTCTCATTTTATCCACAGACCACTTAACAAGTCCACACACATAGCCCTTTGAAAATCCTCAACCACCTATAAAACCCCAGACCCTACACCTTTAGGGGCGCCTCCTCTCTGAGGTAGCCCACACTCCCCTTTCTGTGAGTGTGCACCTTTTTGCTTTAAATAAACCTCTCACTGCTCAATTTATAACATTTTGTCTCTATGCTTTTCTAGTGGTAAGTGAAAGGAAAGGAGCGACACACAGCAGCAATTCACCTGAGAAATCCGCTTTAGTAGGGAAAGGTGCTGGGTTATATAGGAAGGGGCATGGGATGATTGTGGTGTTACTTCTATGGGGCTGGTGGCTATTGGCTAGGTGCTGGGATTGGGAGGGGGGCGAGAGGTGATTGGGCTTCAGGTGGCGCCAGCGGGAACCAAGAGCCCCCCGCCCCCCTCCAAAGAGAAGCTGGAAGTTCGCCATCTTACTGGTAGGGACCCTTCATTCCCCCCTTTCTCCTCTATGGGGTTGTGGATGTTACTTTCTCTCTGACTGCTTCCCGCTGAACGGGGGCGGAGAAGGGAGTGAGGGCTTGAGGATTGGGAGGAAAGGGTTGATAGGACTCCCCACAGTAAGGATGAGTAGATGTGGACTTCTTCAGGTTGGAAATCAATGAAGGTTCCCTGTAACCATAGGTCGAGGACCTGTTGATTCCAATGGTGCCAAGAGGATATGGGTGTCAGGAGCCAAGCGTCTGCAGCCATTGTTTCCAGGAACAGTTTCCAGCAGAGAGAGGGGTCCATCTCAGCATGTGGTGAGGAGGTTACGTGAGGGTGAGGGATCTTCTGTGGCCAGAAGCTGGTAGTTCCTGAGTAAAAGCTGGTTGAAAGCTTGATTAGAGATTTTTCCGACTTGGGATTTGATGAACTTTATTATACAGGGTAAGAAGAGACAGGCAAGAAGAATGATTATTATGGGGCCTGCAATGGGCCAGAGCTAGGTGAGGAGGGGGTTTGTTAGTATTGAAGAGAATGGGTTGGAATTGGAAGCAGAGTGGAGGCTGGAGGCAAGGTCGGTGAGTTTGGTGATGTCAGTTTCTACAATGCCGGATTCGTTGATGTAATAGCAGCACTCTTCCTGGAGGAAGACGCAGGTGCCGCCCTTCTCGGCTGTAAGCAGATCTAAGGCTCACCGGTTTTAAAGGGTGACCTTAGCTAGCGAAGTGACCTATCTTTGGAGAGAGGCTAGGGAATCGGCAGTGGATGTCAGGGCTCCCTCAAGTTTGGCATTGAGATCTCTAACTGCCCATAGAGAGTGACCCAAGGCTCCTCCTGAAAACCCTGCTGCAATGGCTGAGGTGGTCAAAGAGATACCGATCATGGTGGGAAGGAAAGCAGCCCTTTTTGTGTGCGAGGGCAAGGGAGGTTGGAGCTCAAGAAATTCTGCCATGCTGTAAAAGTGTAAGCTGTGGGAATAGGGTGACGAGAATGCAGGGTGTATCGGAGTTGGGAGGCAGTGAGTTGAAAACATTGCCATTACACCAAAAGAAGTGTCCCGATTGCGTAAAAGTCTTAGAGCTGGAGGTAGGGGTGTAGATAGAGAGGCAGTGAAGGGCGCTGGAGGGGGGTGGAATTGGGCCTACACAGTGGTGGATGGTGAGTTTATCTGTGTATTCTGGTTCCCATAAGGGTATGTCTGCCAGGGGGCGGAGGGGTTGTCCTTCTGCATGGAAGGAGTAGTTGGAAATATTAAGGGGCACGGCGGATAGCAGTGGGCACTGTAGTGATGCGCACAAGAAACAATTGGCGGTGTTGAGGGTGTGGTTGAGAAAGATGGTGGTGTCTTGAATGAGCTGTAACCAAGAGTAGGAGGAATAAGAAGATGAAGAGGTGCTGTCAAGGGTTTGGATAATGACTTTTTCAGAATGTCTGATATCTGATGCAACTTGAGAGATCTGGGAGTGAGAGGGAACATACTCTCAAGAGATATGAAGGGTACCGTGGGGGGTCGAGGACACCCCGTAGTAAACTGAGGCTGTGACTCCGGTGGCCCATCAAGAGTCCCAGGGATCTGGGATTGATAAGGAGAATGAGCCGTTGGGATATTTCATGAAACGGTTGGAGGAGTAATACTGTGGGTACTGGAAGTCACCCATGTAGTGAATGGCGCAAGACCAGTAGGGACATCCCCCGTAGGTGTCTTGACATCGCCTGCAATAGGCTTGTCTTTGGTCATAGAGGAAGCAGAGGTAGGGAGAATAAAGGTAGCTGTAAATGAATACTTCGGTGAAGGGAGGAAAGCGTTGGTACAAAGGCTCAGAGCAGCCTTTCAGAGGGCAGTCTGATGTGGCAATGAGGGCAGTAACTTTTGTTTGATGCTGTGTGTAAGTCTGCCTGACTTTGAATCGCCGTACAAAGGAGGCTGGGGTGGCGGGGAAGACAATAGGAATGAGGAAAAAAAGTGAGAGAGCGGTAAAGGAGGAAAACGTCATGATTTGGGTATGGATGGCAAAGGGGGTGAACGGGAGATGCAGAGTTTCAAGGGATCAGAGGGATGAGGTGTAGAGTAGACAGCGTCTTGGGCTGTATCCGAAGGACTCTGGATTGTGACTGATGGGTCTTGGGTGTCCAGAGAAGTTGGGTCCTGGGTATTTGGTTTGAACCTGGAGATATGAATCCAAGGGGTGACAGAGTTATCAGGCAGTGAGAGTTTGGCGGCCGAGGGGGTGCTGAGAATAACTGGGTGTGGATCTTCCCATTTCAGGGTGAGAGAGGGCCGATCCTCTGGCAGGTTATAAAATACTAGTTGGCCGGGCTGTAAGACAGGAGGATTTTGGGAAGTGGATGGATCAGGAAGGAGCCAATCCTGATATTTCCACAATTCAGTGTGGAGGAGAGAGAGTATTGGAAGGGCCATATTGGGAGGAATTGGTCCTTTGTGGGAAGGGAGCCCCGGGGGTAGAATCGGGCGGCCATACATGATCTCAAAGGGTGACAAGAAGGAAGGTTTCTTTGGGAGGGCCCGAATGCGGAGTAGAGCTAAGGGAAGTAAGTGAACCCAGTCCTATTGGCTCTTTCTACTTTTCCCGAAGCTTGTGGTCAATAAGGACAATGTAAATGCCAGGGGAGCGTGAGCGACTTGGAGAGGTTCTGGATAATTTGGGCAGTGAACTCAGGACTGTTATATGATTGCAGGGAAGTGGGCATCCCGAACCTAGGAAAGATCTGGGTGAGGAGGATAGAGGCAACCGCAGACGCTCGTTAGTGGTGGGGAAAGCTTCGACCCATCCTGAAAATGTATCTACTAACATGAGTAGGTATCTGGTACGCCGTACAGGGGGCATGTTAGTGAAGTCTATTTGCCAATCTGCGGCGGGGACATTACCCCTTGCTTGATGAGCTGGGAAGTGTCGGGCCTTGAGGGGGGTATTAGGGTTAGTGCGTTGGCAGATGGTGCACCTGCAGGTGATTTGGTTAAGTAGGGTTTTGTCTTCAGGAGAGAGAGAAAAAAAAGTCATAATAAATGGATCAAGGATTGGGGGCTGGGATGGAACTGATCATGTAAGAGGCAGAAGAGAGTCTCTTTGTACTGGGAACAGAGGGTGCCTTGTGATAAGGCTAAAACCGCAAGGGCAGATGGATTGTTCTCTGGTGTATCTTCTGATAGGGCAACTGACCGGGCTACTCTGTCAGCTTTGTTGTTACCTCTTGCAATGGGGGAGTCATCCTTTTGATGTGATTTGCAGTCGACTATGCCTAGTCGGTGTGGGAGTTGTGAAGCCTCTAGAAGTTTAGTAATTAAGGCTGAATTAGTTATGGAATTCCCTTTTGTGGTGAGGAGGCCTCGTTCTTTCCATACTGCTGTGTGGGACAAGAGAATGTGGAAAACGTACTTGGAGTCAGTGTACAATGTGAGAGACGTGTCCCAGGCCAGAGTGCAAGCTCTGGTGGCTGCAATGAGTTCGGCCTGTTGATTGGTTGTACCAGGGGGTAGGGCTCGTGCCTCAATGACATCTTCGAGGGAGACTACTGCGTATCCTGCGTAGTGGGTGCCGTCATGTTTAAAGGAGGACCCATCAGTAAACCAGATGAGGTCGAAGTGTGAGGGGACTCCTTCAGAGATCGTGGAGTGGCACGGAAGGAAGTTGTGAAGGGCTTCTAGGCAATCATGCGAGAGAGTATGAAGAGAGTAGGGTAGAGGAAGAAGAGTGGCCGGATACAGGGGCTGGCAAGGTGGGGAAAGAAATGTCTGGATTTTGGAGGAAAGAGGACAGTAAGGTCAGGAGTCTGGAGGGAGGGAGAGTCTGTAAACATTTGTAGGTTAAGAGATCTTTTAGGTGATGTGGGGACAGAATGGTAAGGGGCACCCTGAATGTTAGTTTATGAGCTTCTTTCTGCAAGAGCTGTCCAGCGGCTAATGCCCGTAGGCAGGGGGCCCATCCCCGAACTGTGGGGTCTAATTGCTTAGAGAGATAAGCTACTGGGGCAAAGGATGGGCCATAATATTGGCCTAGGACTCCTAGAGCTTGACTGGACCTCTCATGAATGTATAATGAGAAGGGTTTTGACAAATCAGGGAGATGGAGAGCTGGAGCTTCCACAAGGGCTTGGTGGAGCTTAATGAAGGAGTGTCAGGGTGAGGATGATAATGGTTCTTCAGGGGGGCCCTTGCTGAGGTCATATAGGGGTCTTGCCAACAGGGAGAAGTTAGGGATCCACGGTCTAAAATACCCAGCCAGGCCTAGAAAGGAAAGGATTTCTGTCTTGGTTTTGGGAACGGGCAGGTCAGAGAGGAGTCGTTTTCTGTCTAAGGTAATGGACTTTCTTTGTTGAGACAGAAGGAATCCAAGGTAAGTGACAGAAAGGGAAGATATTTGAACTTTGACGGGGGATACCCGGTAACCTCTGGAAGCTAGAAGGTTAAGTAGAGAGGCAGTGTCAAGTTGAGACTGTTCCCACGAGGGACTGCAGAGTAGAAGATCGTCTACATATTGTAATAAAGTGGACTCGGAGTGATCATGATGAAACTGTTTGAGGTCCTGAGCTAGGACTTGTCCAAAAATATGGGGACTATCTCGGAAGACTTGTGGCAAAACTGTCCAAGTAAGTTATTCAGAATGTCTCGTGCATGGGTCCGTCCAGGTGAAGGCAAAAAAATCTTGGGAGGAGGGGTCCAGAGGGATAGAAAAAAATGCATCCTTAAGATCTAGGACTGAGAAGTGGGATGCGGAGGCAGGGATCTGCAATAAATTGGTGTATGGATTTGGAACTAAGGGATGGGTAGGGACAATGGCCATGTTGATGAGGCGAAGGTCTTGGACAAGGCGGAAAGATCTGTTGGTTTTTTTAACAGCTAATATGGGGGTATTAAATGGGGAGTGAGTGGGTCTGAGGTAATTTTTGTTAAAGAGATCTTGAATGATGGGTTGGAGGCCTATGAGGGCTGAAGTGGTTAGGGGGTATTGGGCCTGACAGATATACTGAGAGGGGTCACGTAATTTGATAGAGGCAGGGAGACACAGGGTCACGGAGAGGCTTGTAATGTCCCAAACTTTGGGATTTACAGGGTGTAGGAGGGTGGAACCGGAGCTTTCACTGGGTAGAGGGGGGTCGTCGGCTATGAGGGCCATCATAAAGGGAGTACTGGGGGCTGTGGGAGTGGATATAGTTATGGAAACATGGAGGAGAGAAAGGATGTCCCGTCCTAGTAAAGGGATGGGACACTGGGGCACAACCAGGAAGGAGTGGGAGAAAGGTATGGGATTGTCTTGGATTGTACATAAAAGCGGGGGGCGGGTGGTTTAATGGGAAAATCTGTTTACCTCCTACCCCGACTATAGGAGTAATGGCAGGCGTGGTAGGGCCCTGGTATTCTCGCAAGACTGAGAAGGTGGCTCCTGTATCTAGGAGGAAGGAGATGGGGCGACCGTCTACTGTTAAAATAACCCTGGGCTCCTGTTTGGTGATGGAAATGGTTGGGCAAGAAGCCCCCGGGCCCCGTCAATCTTATTCTGCCAGCCCCACTACGGCGGGCTTAGGATGGGAGTTGTTCGTCCAGCCTCCTCTTTGGGTGGTTGGGCAATCAGACCCCCAGTGGCCCATTTTGTGGCATCTGGGGCATGGGGTGGTAGGAGATCTGGGGGACACGCCCTTGACCAATGTCCCTCTTTTCCACACTTGAAACAAGCTCCTGGGGGGGGGGCTTGTTTGTAGAGGGGTGCCCAGGTTGTGTTTTTCTCAGCTGGGCCAACATTTGGAAATTGGCCTGATCAGCCTTTTGTTTACGGCGTTCTTTCTCCTCCTCCCGGTTATGGAAGACTTTAAAGGCCACTGTTAGGATCTCAGTCTGTGGGGTAGCAGGGCCCTGTTCTAACTTTTTGAGTTTAGCTTTAATGTTGGGGTAGCTTTGAGCTAGGAAGTATGTCATAAGGACATGTCTTCCTTCAGGTGTTTCTGGGTCCAGGCTGGTATACTGTAATAGGGCTTGAGTGAGTCTGTCTAAGAACTTGGAGGGGGTTTTGTCTCTCTTTTGAATTATGTCTTGGAGCTTTTGAAAATTGACTACTTTACGAGCTGCCTTTTTCAGACCTGCTATTAAGCAGGAGGCAAAAATATCTCGAGAGCGGAGACCCACGCGGTGTTATAATCCCAGTGTGGGTCTTGTTCGGGGACAGCAGTGGGACCAGTGGGATAGGTGGGGTCAGTCCTGTGGGTTTCGGTAGCGTGCATTTGGGCGAAGTCCCAAACTCGTCTTCGCTCTTCAGGGAGGAGAGTATTGGCCAGGAGCATGAAAATGTCATGATGTGTGAGGCTGTAAGACTGGAGGGTCCATTGAAACTCCCTGATGTATGTTGTGGGGTCAGTGGAAAAGGAACCTAGGTGTTTCTCTAGTTGGGCTAAATCTCCTAAGGAGAAAGGGACGTGAACGCGCACGATGCCTTCGGATCATGCTACCTCCTGGAGTGGGGGTGATAATTTTGGGAGGCCCTCAGGACCAAGTCTGAGGGGGACTGAAGGGTTCTGGCTCAGTCTGTGGGGGGGAAACAGGTGATGGGGGCAAAGACGTGATAATTTTGGGAGGCCCTCGGGACCGAGTCTGAGGGGGCAAAGACGGAGGAGGCTCCTGGAACTTAGTTAGAGGGGGTCTGAAAGGCTCAGGCTTCCTGTGGGAGGGGGGGAGGTGAGGGGGATGGAGGAGGAGTGGGTGGGGTGGGGGAGGAGATAGTGGGGGAGGGAGGAGAGGAGGGGGAAGGGAGAGGACGGGAGGCTTCTGCTGGGGTGGAGGCAGCAGCAGCGGCGGTGGTAGAGGAAGGGGGAGGGGCTGTTGTAGGAGAAGAGGGGGAAGGGAGAGGACGGGAGACTTCTGCAGGGGTGGAGGCAGCGGTGGCGGTGGAGGGTGGAGGGGTTGTGGGAGGGGAGGGGCTGAATGGGGAAGCCTGTATGGCGGAGGCTCGTCAGCTGGGTCAAAGGTAATTGAAGAGGGACTGGGAGTGTGGGGAGGGGAGGGAGACTGCAGGCTAGGAGAACTTGGGGCAGGGAGCAGGTGGTGCAGAGGCTGGGATTTTGAGCTAGGAGGTGAAAAGCTTCTATATAGGGAATCTCCTTCCATTTTTTTCAGGTGCTGGCAGTAGTTAAAAAGATCACGAGTGATGTTAGGATCAAGAGTTCCCCCTGTGGGCCATTGGTTGTTATTGTCTATACCGTCGGCCAATCTTGGGAGCAGTATTTACGGAGAAGTTTTGGTTTTATATCAGGTGTGAGGGAGAGGGTAGCCAGATGCTTAAGCAGGCATTCAAGACGTGAACTTTCAGGGAGGGATGAGGAGGCTCCCATGGCTAAAGGACAGAGAAGGAGACAAACAGGGGAAGATGAACGGAGATCCTCAGACTGGAAGCAGACCGCAAGGAGACAAAGGGCATCCCCGATGATCCTTGGTGGTCTGCGGAAACTCGTATATGAGTCGGAATTTCTCAGGAAGTGTGGGTCATCACCCAGACTTTTCTAAGAAGGCAGAGTGCCGGAGTCACGAGGTATCCAGTACTAGGAATTTTCGGCAGACAGACGGATTTCGGAGGACGGAACTGAAGGAGGAGGGGGGAAAAAGGGAGCGTTCTTATCCGCAAAGGAGTCACCTCATTTATGGCTGTTGGAGGGGGGCCTGAGGGTCTGCCGCAGCCATGAAGACCTGAGGCGGGGAGAGTTCCCTCCTCGTCCCTGAGCGTCGGGGCCTTGCCAGACAATCACGGTCAATGGCACTGCGATAGCTTGTGGGAGAGTGGCCCACCCCGGGGAAATTTTGCTTAAAAAGTTTCGGCACTGATGGAAGGGATAGTGAGTGCGTTTATGACTGTTGAAGGAGGGGCCTGAGGGTCTGCTGCAGCTGTGAAGTCCTGAGGCAGGGAGAGTTCCCTCCTCGTCCCCGAGTGTCAGGGCCTTGCTGGACGATCACAGTCAATGGCACTGCGATAGCTCGGGGAAGAGTGGCCCACTCTGGGGGGAAAACTTACCTAAAGGCCAGAGAGGAGTGGTGAGTGTGATGAGCCAGCGCCGGAAAAAGAGGACGAGGGCAAGCTGCTGCTGGTGTCGGGGGGAAGACGGGGCCCAGTTGGGGTGTCCCATCTCCTGGGTTTCGGCACCAATGAAAGGAAAGGAGCGACACACAGCAGCAATTCACCGGAGAAATCCACTTAATTAGGGAAAGGTGCTGGGTTATATAGGAAGGGGCATAGGGTGATTGTGGTGTTACTTCTATGGGGCTGGTGGCTATTGGCTAGGTGCTGGGATTGGGAGGGGGGCGAGAGGTGATTGGGCTTCAGGTGGCGCTGGCGGGAACCGAGTACCCCTGAAGAGAAGCCGGAAGTTCGCCATCTTACTGGTGGGGGCCCTTCAGTAAGTGTTCTTGTTACTTTGCTTTTTCATTCTAATCCTCCAGATTTCAGCTCAAACGTTCACTCTCTCTGTCCTATTTCAGGTAAGTAGGGAGGGGCTGTTGAGAGCTCAGAACTGGGCTTGCAAAGTACCATCACCTGGGTGACTTGGACGTAATTGCAGCTTAGAGTCATGCTTTTAATATCCTGCCTGAAAGTCTCCTTTCTTTGCCTCTAAGAAGTTTGCAGAACATAATGTCACTCCATCCAGTGCTCTGCAGCTCCCTCAAATCCTGGGGTGCTAGGGACTCATTCCCACACCGTGCAGATCCAAGCAGACACTGAACACCAGGTGATGCTGGCTTAAGGAGTTAGCAGAGGGCGAGCTAAGTAGTAGTTTAATGAACTTCCTTTATTATTCTATTCTGTCATTCCCTGGCATTCTTACTTTAATAAATTCTTTTCTCATCTTGTACTCTGACTTCCTTGCTTCTCCGAACCAACGTCCCCCCAACAAAACTGCCCTTTTTCCTGAAGCTGTGCAACCTGAAGGTGAACTGGCTTGACGTGGACTTCAGAGAAATCACAACAGCCCATGTTTAGTCAATCTTCTTCCATTGCTGTGCAGGCCACTCTAAAAGATCACGAGGGACGTTTGGACTACAAACCTGGAAAATGTCAGATTGCCACCACCTGCTTTACTGAAGAAGCCTTAAGCTTGACATTTAGAAATCTCACTGGCATCACCCAGGACTCAGATACACTGGGCTTATAATTTGCTCCAAACATTCTTTGTTTTTCTTTTGTTTCCACAGAAATGTCTCTTTAATACTTGATTATTTGAACCGTAGGTCTAACTTTGGGAACATGCTTGCATCATCACTCAACTGAACTGCCCTAGACTGATTAAATGAGATGGAACATTTATCACCTCAACTTTTAGTGTGAAACTTCCAGGGAACTTTCAAAATGGGAATTGTAGGGACCAAGGGGAGGCCACCCCAAGATGTGCCATTGTGACATAAAGATTTAGAGCTAAAAATCGGCAGGGCCCAAGACTCAAGAAGATACTTTGACCTCTCCTCTCTGACACCCAACTGCATAAAAAGAATTAGATGGAGAAACTGCTCCAGGAGGAGAGCTATTACCATAGACAGCCATATTATAATGTAAAGTAGGGGTGGTAGACAGGGAGGGGTGTGGCTAAGTCTGTTAAAAGTCCTCTGTGTGCCCCACCCTAGTTGTTTCTGTGTGGTCCATCAAGTATTTTGTCTATCAAACATTGACTCTCTTCATATTCCTGTGAATTCCTTCCCTTTGCCTTTAAAGTTTCAGACCCCAGCCCCCTTCTCCTTGGTTCAGGTTGACTTACACACCTCATTCTCCCTGACCGCCTTTAGAACCCATGTCTATGGTTTCCTGTGCATACACAACTAAACCTTGTTTTTTTCTCCTGTTAATCTGTCTCATGTCAATTTGATTGTTAGACCAGATAGAAGAAACCTTGAGTGTTAGAGGTGATTTCTTCTTCCCCAGCAACCCCAGGGCTAGAAGGATAAGCACCATAAAGGGGGCAGGTCAAGGAGTACAGAGAGAGAGAGGGAGGAGGAGAGCTTTGATTCAAACAGGAGATTAAAGTTGTGAAACAAATGGAAGCATTAAGAACCAGAATGGGCCTCCTGCAATGTTACAGGTCAGACTGAGATGGCATTAGGGTACTTGCCACCTCGTTGGGGAAGGAAGTGTGAAAGGACAGTTGGTAATCTTGGAAAAATTGAGACCACTGCTTGGTGCATGCTGGTAATCTTGGAGTGGTGACTGTCTAGCTGTTAAGTTAGGCAGTTAGTAAAATATGAGCGGCAGAAAGGAAGGGAGAGGTGGTAGCCAGTAGCCTTTCTAGGTGGGATTACACCCCCTCTTTGCCTAAAATGAAAAGTAGAGCCGGGAAATCCCCCAGACTGACGCTTGCACAAAGGACACTGAGACGAGTCTGAGAACGACCTTGGCCTATTCACATGGTCATTATATTCTCCCCCCACCCCGTGGGTTTTTCTATATGCATTATGAGTAAGAGCATGTGCAGAGCCAGAGCTGTAGTAAGATCTGAACCTGTTAATCCACCCCTCACACTTTCCTATAAAACCAGTAAGTATTCAGATAAACACTCCTGGTGGGCCTGACCTCTCAGGCTGCCCACTCCTAGACAGTGTACTTTGTCTTTGCTGAGTAAAACTGTCTTCTGGCCTTCTCATCTTGCGCCATGTTCCTTGTCCATGTGAGCCAGATGAGGGGTGAGAAAGACTCCTCCCTGTAATACAGCTACTTAGAATTTTATGATTTTGTGTGTGTACCTCTTTTTGCTCAACTAACATGTGTAACAACTTTGTTTTTTAATTTAGGGATCTGTGTTACTGATGGTGTCAAAAGACATGGAATTCCCAGAAATGCATTTTCTGGTGCGCACAGAGTTCCTGGTAAGGCAAGGTGCTGAGAAGAAAGCTGGCTTCATGAAGTCCCAGGGGGCATTCAGAAAGAACAAGTTCCCCTCCTGGAAAGAGAAGGTACCTAGGTCACAGGGAAGCAGCTCTTGAATAGCTTTGATCCTAAAATGGAGTTTCCCTCCTCCTACTCATTCCTTGAGGGCTTGTTTCTAATACAATATTAGGTCTTTAAACAGACAATTTAAAGTTGCTTGAAGAGAACAAAGGCCTCATGGCCTGTTGCTCTTCTTCCACTACTGGAGTGGCAACATTTGGTCTAAAAAGGGTAGATTTTTCTTCTGTGGTTTATATATTACCCAAAAACCTCTTGGCTTCATGGAATTCTTAGTAAAAATTCTATTTTCTCAGCGACAATGTTCAGGCATTGTTCCTAACTAACAGCCTGCTTGGCCTCAGTCACTGAAACAACTGGTTTTATCCCCAGCAACGGTGATGGCATTGCCTTTGGCAATAAATCTGCAGGGCAAAGTATAGTTGTGCTCTCAGCAGGCCCCCTGCCAGTTTTTTAAAATCACCCAAAGCTATTCATCCATTTTTAATGTCTGCTTTCGCAGCTGCTTCCAATGATTATAAAATGTCCTAACCATTCTAAAAGCAACCCCAAAGAAAACATTCAAATTCTTCTGTTACATCTAAAAGTTCTTATACTACAGTCAACCCTGAAAGGGCATCATAGACTCTTGTGTCTGCGTGGGTCCATTCTGAAGCCCTGTACCATCTGGTTGACTGGAGGGCATTTCTGAGATTACCTGTGAAATTCTGTGAGATTACCTGAGAATTCAGTGCCTATAACGAGTTCCTTACTGAGTATCTACCCTCATCATTCCCACATTCTAAGCAATGTGCGTGTGTGTATGTGTAAAAAAGAGCGAGACAGAGAGGCAAAGATAGATGGAGTCCCTCCTTCTGTCTTTCCATTTGCTACCTACCACTCTGTGACCTGTGTAAGTGGCAATTTCCAGAGGACAGCAGTTCATCTTCTGAGTCAGCCTTGCTCAAATTTGCCTGTGGAGTTTTCCAAAGGACTAGGTAATTACCCCAATCCTTCCTTTCACTTTAGCAAAAGTGAAGTGTGTTACAGCTTTCCACTTTTATTCAGATTCTTAGGTCTTCAAACCTGATTTCATCTGAGTGCAGACTGATCACTTTTGGGACCTGGGCCATCCATGATTGTTTTATAACTGATATTCATGGATCCTAATTGAAAATTACTTACAATTTGTAGAAATTTGATTTGGAAAATCTCTGAAAGACATCTGGAATATATAACTTTCAGTAGGTTGATTCTTCTCCAGGTGGAAGATCTAGAAATCAAAAGTATTAAGAATGAAAAAAATACTCACATTGCATAAGAACCTAAGAGTGGAAAAGCCTGACTCAGTTCCCATGTTCAGTTCAGGGGTCTTACCTGTTGGGGAAGAAGAAAGCACCTCTACCACTCAAGGTTCTTCTAGCTGGACTGTTAGGCAGGAAAATAGGTATGAGTGATGCCGGGGTTCTTGTTCATGAAGCCAAAGAATGAGCTTCACAAACACTCAAGGTAGGAGAGCAAGGTACAGGCTTTTATTTAGAAATAAAGTGAGAGAATAGAGCTCCTGGCGTATGCCAGGAGGAGACAAGAGAGCCCATAGTGGTGGGTTGTCTAGGGGGTTTTATAGGCAGTTGAAGATTTTTTGAGAACATGAAAAAAACTTAGGGGTGTGGACTTGGATCACCTGCCTGTAAAGGAGTGCAGAGAGCATTAAGAGTCAGGAAAAAGAACTAATAAAACTTAGCTAAACCTTAACAGCAGACCATTCTGGAATAGTAAGAGATTCAATGTCTAAACTTAGAGAGAGACCAGATCAAAGGAAGAGAGAGCGAGAGGCCAGCCAAGGGCTATTTGCATCCTAGTTTACTAAATCCCCATGGTTTACAACCCTGATATCCACCCTGGCAGGGCCCTTGCTTATTTTTATACTGCTTCTCACTTTAGGTCCCTGTATCTTAAACCGGCTAATAGCCTTTGTTAGGGAAAGAGTGAGTGCTGTTCAGGTGCTAATGCTGAGACCGCAGTATCATTCACTCACACAGCAGGAAGAAACAAACATTCCATGATTGGAATGGTCAAAGGAAAGTGGGGAAATGTAGAATCTAAGCATTAGTAAGATTAGTAAATTAGCATAAGCATAGCCATCTTAGAAACCTAGAAACCATTTTCTGAGAGTGTGACTCAGAGGAAAAAAAAAAAAACAAAAAAAAAACCCTGGGTCTGGGTAAGGCCTTGAAAAACAAGTTAATCATGAGCACCGGGTGGTGGGCAGCTGTGACCCTTGGTCAGCTAACCTTGGTCAGTTAATCTTACATACCAAGCTTATCGTGCAGAACCTCCCTAACCATTGAGGAGTAGTCTTACCCTGCCCTTGCTTAACCCCAGGATATATGTCTTGCAAGAATAATGTATAGTTATAGAAAATTGCTATGAGTTAAGTGCTTTGAAATTGCTATATAAACCCTTGGCTCCGAGTGCTCGGGGTCCTTGTTGAGACCCGCTGCGTCGGGCTGACTTGGACCCCAGCTAGCTGGCTGAATAAAGACTTTGCTTGAATTTACATCTCTATGCCTGTGTAGTTTGTTCTCTGGAGAAGCCTCGGAAGCGGGGACCCTAACATTTGGGGGCTCGTCCGGGATTCGAGCGGCTTCCCTGAGAACAAAGGACAGCTGGAGGCAAGGTCTAGTTGTCCGGACGGGGCAGTGTAATTCGAGGGTCGCCCCCTCGTGTCTGCATAAATCCATTATAAAGCGGGAGTCGCCATCCCGTGTATGGTCTCGGGTTAGTGGTCCCGAGTGAGGAAGTCCGGGCTGGTAGTCCCGGCCCCCAGGTTAGCGACCCTGGGTAAAATTCCAGGTAACCAATCCTGGCCCTAGGGTCCGAGTGACTCGGCCTTAGGAAGGCAAATCCGATTGGCAGAAAACTGGCACCCGAGGAGGAAAAGATCGAGCTCGTCACCCTGCGGCAGTCTGAGTGGATGCCCTTCGGGAGAATTACGAGAGTTTTTGAGGACCCTGAAAGTGGTGAGTGTGGTGCGCACCAGAGTGAGAGAAGGATCGGTCCGAACGAGTGCGATCAGATGTGGTGTGTGTGTTTGGTGTTATCATTGATTGTTTTACTGTGTTTTGGTTTTGGTTTATATTTCTTTTTGTACTTCTCATTTTAAGTTTCCTTGTTCTAAGGTTCTCCTGCTCTCTCCGTTCCTCCTTTCTGCCACTACATCATTCCCCGCGGGCACGGGTCGGGCAATTAAGAGCCATTAGGGTGCCCGCCGCTAGAAGACTCCCGTGACAGGATAAGGGGGTCACAGCTGCGAATCCCAGATAAATTCGCGTCCCCCGCGGAAGAAAAACTGTGCAACGACAGGCACTCGTTCACAAGCACATACAACAGTCATTTTGTTTGAAGTGGCATCTTCATCCTTCGCCTTTGTCTCCCTCATATTCTTTTTCCTTCTTCTTTCTCACCATGGGTCAGACTCAGGCTACTCCTAAGAGTCTGATCCTCTCCCATATCCCCAAGGTCAAGGAACAGGCCTTAAGTATGAGCCTTGGCATCAAGAAGGGTAAGCTCGACACCTTTTGCTCAGTCGAGCGGCCTTCCTTCGGAGTAGGCTGGCCGGCCCAGGGGTCTCTTTCTTTGGACCTTATTGGCAAGATCAAAGCCATTATCTCCCAGCCAGGTCCTGAGGGCCACCCTGACCAACTTCCCTATATTCTTGTCTGGGAAAATTTGGCCGAGAATCCCCCTTCCTGGTTGGAGCCCTTTATGGTGGAGAAACCTCATACTGACCCACAAAAGACCTCCGTCCTAGTTGCCCAGGAAAAATCAAAGCCCTCTGATCGCAGGGCCAGAAATCCTGTGCGCCCAAGTGCGCCGCCTGTCCTCCCCGACAGTTCTCCTCTTTACCCCCTCCTGCCGATTCAGCAGCCACCCCCGTATGCAGAGGAGAGGGGTGAAGCTGCCAGGGGGATAGAAAATGTGGCTAGGGAACCCAGCGGGAACCAGGCGGCTGCAGCTTCCCCAGATTCTTCAGCAGAGGGAGGCGGGAGGCCGGAAAGAGCTTCCTCACACTCCCCCGCCCTGGCCCCACGCTGGGCGCCAGGTAGAACTGGAGGAATGCAGCTAAGGTCTCGAGGGGCCAGGGAACAAGAAGGGGAGGCACCCTCCTCCACCTCAGAAGGAGCAGTGCCAGTTCTGCCTGTGCGTGCCATCGGTACCGGCATTGCTCAGCAATATCAATATTGGCCCTTTTCATCTAGTGACCTTTATAATTGGAGGACTCAGAATCCTCCCTTCTCAGAGGACCCCAAGTGTCTTATAGGTTTAGTGGAGTCCATTATGTTTACCCATCGTCCCACATGGGACGACTGCCAGCAATTACTCCGCACTCTCTTCACAACGGAAGAACGAGAGCGTATCCTCAATGAAGCCAGGAAAAATGTCCTTGGAGAAAATGGAAGACCCACTACCCTCCAACCCATCATCGACGAGGCGTTCCCACTTACGCGCCCAGATTGGGACTTCAGAACTGCAGAAAGTAGGGAGCGTCTCCGGGTCTACCGCCAGACTCTGATGACCGGTCTCCGGGCGGCCGCCAGACGGCCCACTAACTTGGCTAAGGTAAAAACTATTGTTCAGGGGGAAATGGAAAGCCCAGCCGCGTATCTGGAAAGGCTGTTTGATGCTTACCGGCAGTATACCCCCATAAACCTGGAAGCAGAGGAACATAGGTCAGCTGTAGTCCTCTCATTCATCAACCAGGCAGCCCCCGATATCCGGAGAAAACTCCACAAGCGGGAGGACCTAGGGGAGATCTCTATTAGAGAGCTGCTGCAGCAGGCAGAGAAGGTCTTCAATGCTAAAGAAACTCCAGAAGATAGAGAAGAAAGGCTGAGGAAAGAGAAATGGGTAATGCAGGAGAAAAATAGGAAGGAAGACAGAGAATTTCAGAAAAGGGAGAACAAGAAGCAGAGGGAGGAGATGGCCAGGACATTCCTGGCCGGGGTGAAGGAGGGCCCTAGGCCATCTCAAGGAACAGGACCCCGTCAATCCTGACTAGGACAAGATCAGTGCGCCCTGTGTAAGAAATATGGACATTGGAAGAGGGAGTGCCCCCAAAGGAGGGAACAAGGGAGAGGGAACCCTGTTAAGACCCTGCACCTAGGAGAGGAGGATTGACAGGGACGGGGCTCGGCACCCCTCCCCAAGTCCTGGGTAACCCTGTGCGTGGAGGGGACTCCCATTGGGTTTATGGTAGATACTGGGGCACAGTACTCAGTTCTCAACCAGGCCCACGGCCCCCTAAACCCAGGACGCACAAGTATAGTCCAGGGAGCGACAGGGTCCAGGAAATGTGCCTGGACTACTAACAGAAAAGTGGACCTAGGAAGGCATCAGGTCTCTCACTCATTCCTGGTCGTACCCGAAAGCCCTGCGCCATTGCTGGGCAGAGACTTATTAACCAAGGTCGGGGCTTGCATTCATTTTGAACCCGAAGAGATAAAAATCATGGACAAAGAAGGGCAGCCCCTACAACTGGCGCATGTGTTAACTCTTTCCCTGGCCGATGAACATCGTCTGTTTCAGGCGGATCAAGAAAAGGGGGGCCAGGGAGAGATAGACTCTTGGGTACAGAAGTTCCCTTCCGCATAGGCCGAGACCGGAGGAATTGGTCTCGCTAAACACCTATCCCCGGTCGTTGTTCAACTCAAAGCCACAGCTCTACCCATCCAGGTCCGGCAATATCCAATGCCAGAAGAGGCTAGGAAAGGGATAGCACCCCATATCCATAGACTGTTAGAGACAGGAATCCTTAAGACCTGCCAATCTGCATGGAATACGCCTCTGCTTCCAGTGAGGAAGCCTGGCAGTAAAGATTATAGGCCAGTGCAAGACTTGTGGAAAGTCAATGAGAGGGTAGAAGACATCCATCCTACAGTGCCTAACCCTTACACCTTACTCAGCCACCTGCCACCCACGCATGTGTGGTATACTACTCTGGACCTGAAAGATGCCTTCTTTAGTATTCCACTCTCTGAAGTTAGTCAGCCTTTGTTTGCCTTTGAGTGGCAAGAGCCAGGGGGAGGAAGAAAAGGGCAGCTTACCTGGACTAGACTGCCTCAGGGCTTCAAGAACTCTCCCACCTTATTCAATGAAGCCCTAAGCCAGGACATGGAGCCCTTTCGCAGGAGCCACCCCCACGTGACGTTGTTGCAGTATGTAGATGACCTGTTGCTGGCCACAGAAACCCGTGAAGAGTGCGAAGAAGCCACGGGGAACTTGCTGGCTGAACTAGGTGAACTGGGATATCGAGCCAGCGCCAAGAAAGCCCACATCTGTCAGAGGTCAGTAGTCTACTTGGGGTACACAATATCTAATGGGGCCAGGTGGCTAACACAGGCCATGAAGCAAACTGTCCTGGCTATCCCCATCCCTTCCTCACCCCGGGAAGTGAGAGAATTTCTTGGCTCAGCCGGGTTTTGCAGGCTCTGGATTCCAGGGTATGCAGAAATAGCCCGACCACTATATGAAGCAACCAAAGAAGGGCCGGGCTGGCAATGGACGCAGGAACAACAAGAGGCGTTTGACAGACTAAAAGAAGCTCTCCTCCGGGCCCCCGCCCTATCTCTGCCAGACCCAGAAAAACCCTTTATCCTGTTTGTAGATGAAAAGAAGGGAGTGGCTAAAGGAGTTCTGGCTCAGCAGCTGGGCCTGTGGAAGAGACCTGTGGCTTATTTGTCCAAGCGGCTAGACCCAGTGGCCTCCGGGTGGCCACCTTGTCTGCGTATCCTAGCAGCCATCGCTCTACTGGTAAAAGAGGCAGACAAGCTGACTTTTGGCCAAAATCTGAGAATAACAGCCCCACATACCGTGGAGGGGATCCTCAAGCATCCTCTGGGAAAATGGATGACGAACGCAAGACTCACCCACTATCAAGGGCTCCTACTAGATTCTCCCCGAATCGCCTTCTCTGACCCGGTAACCATAAATCCTGCCACCCTTCTGCCGGACCCAGATCTGACGACCCCCATCCATGACTGTAGAGATATCCTTTCTGAAATTATCCAGGTGCGAGCAGACCTGAAAGACACACCGTTACTGAACTGTGAGCTAAATTGGTATATGGATGGGAGCAGCTTTGTGCAGGAGGGGGTCAGGAGAGCAGGGGCAGCAGTAGTAACCCACGATGGGGAAGTTGTCTGGAGCACAGCTCTGCCCCCTGGCACCTCAGCACAGAAGGCGGAACTTATTGCTCTCACTGAGGCCCTGGAAAGAGCAGAAGGAAAGCGGGCCAACATTTACACAGATAGCAGATACGCCTTTGGCACTGTCCATGTCCATGGTGCCATCTACCGAGAAAGAGGATTCCGTTCCGCGGAAGGGAAGGGACTGAGGAATCTGCAAGAAGTCCAAAGACTATTAGCTGCTGTTGAAAAACCTAAAGCGGTAGCAGTTATACATGTACCGGGCCACCAATCAAAGAAGACACCCGAGGCCATCGGCAACAGCCATGCAGATGCAGAAGCTAAGAGGGCAGCCCTCTCGGACTCTCTTGTGCTTGCGGCCCTCGAAATACCCATACCTGAACTGCCCGCACTGCTGCCCAAACCTGAGTATTCCCCTCAAGATCTTGAGTGGATTAGGAAACAAGTCCCAGGGGAAGTGTTTGGAGAGGGACATTGGGGTAGGGACCAGGAGGGTAGATTGATCTTGCCAGAAGCATTAGGACAGTACCTGCTTGCTAATCTGCATAAGTCCACCCATCTAGGTGGAAAAAAACTGCTCAGCCTTTTCCAGTCTGCGCAGTTGGTGTTTCCCCACCAGAATGAGGTGACTCGCCAGATCATGAAAGAATGCAGTAGCTGTGCAATGCTAAGACCAGCCCCAAGAGGGCTGCACCCAGCAGGTACCCGGGAAAGGGGGAGGGCTCCAGGGAAGAATTGGGAAATAGACTTCACCGAAATAAAACCAGGGAAGTATGGATACAGGTATTTGCTAGTTATGGTAGATACTTTCTCTGGGTGGGTGGAGGCCTTTCCAACCAAGCATGAGACTAGCCAGGTAGTAGCAAAAATATTAATTGAAGAAATCATCCCCAGATATGGGGTCCCTGAAGCAATAGGTTCCGATAACGGCCCGGCTTTCGTTAGCAAAGTCCTGCAAGGACTAGCCCTAGCTTTGGGAGTAGATTGGAAGTTACATTGTGCTTATAACCCACAAAGCTCTGGGCAGGTAGAGAGAATGAATCGGACCTTGAAAGAGACCCTTTCTAAATTGGTATTGGAGACTGGTGGGGACTGGGTGACTCTCCTTCCCTTAGCCATCTTCCGCGCTCGGAACTCCCCCTATGTACATGCTTTAACTCCATTTGAGATAATGTATGGGGCCCCTCCACCTATAACTCGACGAGTGCAGCTTCCCGATGCAGAGGACCCGGCCCCTGACTATCTGAATGTGTTGCAAGTTCTTGCTAAAGTGCAGCAAGAAATCTGGCCCCTGATCAGAGCATATTATGAGGGCGGGAAAATTCCGAGCCCGGAACATGGCATAGTCCCAGGGGATATAGTATGGGTCAAAAGACATCAAGTGAAGACTCTCGAGCCCAGGTGGAAAGGACCTTATGTTGTATTGTTTACCACCCCCACTGCTCTCAAGGTTGATGGTATCGCTCCCTGGGTACACCACACCCACGTTCAGAAAGTCCTGCCTCATAAAGACCCAGGGGCCCGTAAGGAAAAGTGGAAGGTGCAGCATCATCCTGCCAATCCCCTAAAACTACACTTAAGCCGAAGATGAAAGAGATCCTGCTAATAAGCTCCTTAGTGTGGATCTTCACGGGAACCACATCTGTGGGGATCAGAGGCACCAACCCCCATCAACCAAGGAACCTGACCTGGATGCTGATTGATAGTGACAATGGGGAAGTCATCAACTCCACACAACACAGTGTGCCAATCGGAACCTGGTGGCCTGACCTGTATTTCTGCTTTCGACAGATCAACCCCGTTTACCGATCCATCCCTCCAAATTTGGCTCGCTCCCATGGGTTTTATGCTTGCCCAGGAACAGGTAAAGGAAGGCACTGTGGTGGGGGGCATGACTTCTTTTGTGCCAGCTGGGACTGTGTAACCTCGAACGATGGGGATTGGAGATGGACAGTTACAAAAATCGATTCTGTCAAATTTACTTATGTCAACAAGGGCATCCCTCGTCACCAGCCTATGACCCTTTACAAAACCAAGGCTTGTGACAAAACGGACCAGGATTGGGTAAGAGTTCAATTCACCGAGACGGGCAAAAACACTGAGGTATCGCGCTGGATAAATGGACTAGCGTGGGGAATAGTGTATTATAAATATGGGGGGCATGCTGGCTCGACCTTCATCATTAAATTAACCATGTCAACTCCCACCGCTGCCGTAGGTCCCAACTCAGTTATAAATCCCCAGAAACCTTCAATCCAGGACAAGGGCCTGAGCAAAAAGGATGAGAAAATGCCGACCAGAACGCTTGCTCCAGAGCCCACGAGAGGACCGAGTCCATCGACCTCTGGGTTATGGGCCCAGCACACCCCCTCCGGGTTAGATAATCCCATGTGGGAAATGGTGCAGGCAGTTGTAGAGACTCTTAACCACACCACTTCCTCCCTCACCGATCCCTGTTGGCTATGCTACCCAGGTTCACCCCCCTTCTATGAGGCAATCGGGATAAATGGCTCCTACACTATCAACTCCCATCCCACTTACTGGGACGGGAGACCGTGGGGACTTACAATCGCTCAAGTCTCAGTCGTTGGTACGTGTGTAGGCATAGTCCCGACGACCCAGAGCCAGTTATGCTCCTCCTATAATAACACTACGTGGGAGCAGGGAAAGTGGATTATACCCTCCTCGGGCTGGTGGCTCTGCTCAAAGACAGGCCTCACTCCGGCCCTATCCACCTCTGTGTTCAATGCTAACAGTGAGTTTTGTGTGCTGGTGGCCCTTCTACCTCGCCTAATGTATCATTCTCATGAATCTCTCCTTTCTTATTGGGAAGAAAGGCTGAGCCCCCACCGGAGCAAGAGGGAGGTTGTTACCGCCCTGACCATTGGGACCCTCTTCACCCTAGGGATGGCAGGGGCAAGCACGGGGGTTGCAGCCCTTGTAACTCGAGAAAAGAGGCTCACAGCCCTGAGGCTGGCAATCGACAGAGACCTAGAACAACTCCGACAGACAATATCAGACCTAGAGCAATCCCTCACCTCCTTGTCCGAGGTGGTCCTACAGAACCGAAGAGGCCTGGACCTCTTGTTCTTAAAGGAAGGTGGGTTATGCGCAGCCTTAAGAGAAGAGTGCTGTTTCTATGTAGACAAAACAGGTGCAGTCAGAGATTCCTTGGCCAAACTAAAAAAAGATTTAGAGAAGAGGCGTAAAGAATATGAAAGTAGCGAAGGCTGGTTTGAGTCTTAGTTCAAATACAAGCCTTGGTTTGCTACCCTTCTCTCGGCCGTTGCGGGGCCGCTCGTCATCCTGCTGTTGCTGTTTACGATTGGCCCGTGCATAATTAACAGGCTTGTTAAGTTTGTGCAGGAAAGAATTGACACTGTCCAACTCTTAGTCCTTTGTCAAAGGTATCAGGACCCAGATGCCGCTGTGGAAGATTCCACAGTCTAATCAAGAAAAGGGGGGAAATGTAAAGGAGTGCAGAGAGCATTAAGAGTCAGGAAAAAGAACTAATAAAACTTAGCTAAACCTTAACAGCAGACCATTCTGGAATAGTAAGAGATTCAATGTCTAAACTTAGAGAGAGACCAGATCAAAGGAAGAGAGAGCGAGAGGCCAGCCAAGGGCTATTTGCATCCTAGTTTACTAAATCCCCATGGTTTACAACCCTGATATCCACCCTGGCAGGGCCCTTGCTTATTTTTATACTGCTTCTCACTTTAGGTCCCTGTATCTTAAACCGGCTAATAGCCTTTGTTAGGGAAAGAGTGAGTGCTGTTCAGGTGCTAATGCTGAGACTGCAGTATCATTCACTCACACAGCAGGAAGAAACAAACATTCCATGATTGGAATGGTCAAAGGAAAGTGGGGAAATGTAGAATCTAAGCATTAGTAAGATTAGTAAATTAGCATAAGCATAGCCATCTTAGAAACCTAGAAACCATTTTCTGAGAGTGTGACTCAGAGGAAAAACAAAAAAAAAAAAAAAAAACCCTGGGCCTGGATAAGGCCTTGAAAAACAAGTTAATCATGAGCACCGGGTGGTGGGCAGCTGTGACCCTTGGTCAGCTAACCTTGGTCAGTTAATCTTACATACCAAGCTTATCGTGCAGAACCTCCCTAACCATTGAGGAGTAGTCTTACCCTGCCCTTGCTTAACCCCAGGATATATGTCTTGCAAGAATAATGTATAGTTGTAGAAAATTGCTATGAGTTAAGTGCTTTGAAATTGCTATATAAACCCTTGGCTCTGAGTGCTCGGGGTCCTTGTTGAGACCCGCTGCGTTGGGCTGACTTGGACCCCAGCTAGCTGGCTGAATAAAGACTTTGCTTGAATTTACATCTCTATGCCTGTGTAGTTTGTTCTCTGGAGAAGCCTCGGAAGCGTGGACCCTAACACTGCCCTGTCCTCAAGGTGGGCTGGGTCATAGTCTGATTGCTAGGGCTGACAGTGGAGTCACGGGTTATTCTGAGATACCCTTGCAGAACACTCAAACATTCTAGGTCAAGTTGCTTCTGGCATTTTGACCTTTAACTGATCTCACTGAAGATGTCTATATTCTTAGGTATCTTTCCCTAGAGAATTAGTGTGACCTTGACATTGCATAATGCTTAAAAGAGTTTCAATGGGGACTTCTTTGCCCATTGTTACATTGCTCTGACTGTAAATATTCCACCCTGCTTTTCCCAGAGGCCCTCACCCTGCTCTGACTACACTCATGGTCCCTGTCTCATGAGCAGGGTGGAAAGAGAACAAGGTCAGTAAAGCCCCCCAGAAAGGACTCAGTTAACCAGTTAAAACTAGAAATCCAGAAAAGACTCGAGTTAATGAGTTTATCAGTTAAAGCTCAAAAGGTCAAGAGCAGCTTGGCCTTGAATGTTTGAATATTCCCCAGGTAAGGAAGAGTATCTGAGCACAGCCCATGTCTTCATTGTGTCAATTAGATCATTGTAAGATTTACTCCTCTCTCTGAGGTCTCCTGAACTTTCTCTCTAAGTAACTTTAAATAAAACTTTTACTCTGCTTCACTACTGTCTTTGCCCTTCAATTCTTTGTTGCAGTGGGGACAAGGACCAAGGAAAATACACAACGCCTCTCCCCCCGACATATTAATCAAATTGACATGAGACAGATTAACAGGAGAAAAAAACAAGGTTTAGTTGTGTATGCACAGGAAACCATTGACATGAGTTCTAAAGGCAGCCAGAAAGAATGAGGTGTGTAAGTCAACCTGAACCAAGGAGAAGGGGTCTGGGGTCTGAGACTTCAAAGGCAAAGGGAAGGAATTCACAGGAATATGAAGAGAGTCAATGTTTGATAGACAAAATACTTGATGGACTACACAGAAGCAACTAGGGTGGGGCACACTGAGGACTTTTAACAGACTTAGCCACACCCCTCCCTGTCTACCCCTACTTTACATTATAATGTGGCTGTCTATGGTAATAGCTCTCCTCCTGGAGCAGTTTCTCCATCTAATTCTTTTTATGCAGTTGGGGGTCAGAGAGGAGAGGTCAGAGTATCTTCCTGAGTTTTTTGGTCTTCCATGGTTTTTTAACTGAATCTACATATCACCATGGCACATCATGGTGTGGCCTGCTCTTATCAATACATATATTTCATAGGGGCCCCTGTGGATAGGTTGAGGGAGGCCTGAAGTGGCTTCTTAAATGTCAGTCCCTTTCCTTTAATAATCAATTGTGGGTTTGTTTATAGCGGTCTTTTTATGCCTTTTGGAGGATGTGATTAATATCACCAGCCTTTGCCATTTCTCTGAATTTCCTCCCCACTGTGTTAAATCAGACTTCCCTTGATTCTCGGCTTAAACACCTCATAATCCTAAAGGGGATTCTTTTTTCTCTTTTGGAATTCATTGTTCCACTCCAGGAGGCTCTTTGTGATTTCATAGCTTTCTAAAGTATCTCCCCCATCCCAGCCTTTCTGATTGAAGAGGCACCAATCTTTTTAATCACACCTCCTTTTGGCCATAAGGCAACCCCTCCCCCTCTTGGCCCTTAATCTCCTTTTAGTCTTCCCTAGCTCTTCTCCCAACCCCTCCCGCTCTGTTAGGTGTGCTTCTCTGAAACGGCAGTGACCCCAGCTGTCCCTAGGGTATGGCTAATGGAGTAACTGCCCTGACCTTGCACTCTGGGAGTTCCCACCCAGCAGCAAAGACCAGGTGGCTGTTGGAATGGGGGTTGGGGAGGGTGAAGCAGCAGGACAAAAAAGATCAATGCGCTCATGAGTACATTAAAATTGACAGCCAAACTGAGCTTAACTACTTAGATATGGTATCCACTCTTTCCTATGAGTCCTCCCTATCCTTGCTCCAGGGGACACCTTCATGAGAGCCCCTCACCCTCTTTGGCATCCAAGGATCCTCTCTATATTTATTTGCCACATTCAACTTGGATAAACATGCATCCCCTTCTGGGGAGGGGTATGGGGATCCACAATTCACAGAGGGTGTTGTCCCAGTGAAGACATATCCTTGCACCAATGCTCATTGGTTTGTACAAACAGGAGACTGGTTCTGGAACCTGATGGATAATGAACGGGAACAGGCCCTTGACTTCCTTTGTGCCCAGACAGCCCCGTGGTGCGGAGCTGCTGTGCCTCAGGCTACGAGCATTATCTGCTCAAGAGCTATTGTGAAAGATAATGAGTCAGAAGATCCAGCAAAGTGTTCTAAATCAGTCATGGTTGTGGGGATAATGATCTAACTGGTCTGAGCTGCAGACTGCCTTAAGGATCTCCTAAAGGACTGCTTTTCAAAGTGACTCATGCTTTCACTCCCTAAATAATTGTCTGGGTTAGATTTAGACTTAAGAATGTAGGTAAGTGAGATTCAACAAAAAGTTTCAAAGGTGAGGAACTTCATAGATATACATGGAGCACACCTTCCAAGGACATCTCTCTGTCTGCTCTCCAGACCTCCTACCAAGGGGTCACAAAAACAAGGGAGAACGAAAGCAGCAGCGCAGGGAGGGCTGTACTAGCATCTAGTCTACACTGCTTTATGACTCACTTTTCCCTTTGAACCTGAAGTCTAGGTTTACATGTTAATACAATTCCATTGAGTAAAGGCATCTTTCCTTCCTGGAACTTGGGCTGGATACAGCAAGCGGAACTCCCCACACATATAAACTCAGCTGCAGCCCCATGACATTTCTCCAATAGCCAGTTCTCCTGGATTATGGGATTGCACAATGAGCTTGTGAAAGCAAAGAGTGTGGCCAAAGAATGAACTGCTAAAGGAGTGTTACTCGGAAGTCATTTGACCTTTCCTCTAGTTTTCCAAAGAGATCCTTGTGTTGGCAAAATAGTAGAATGAAGTAAGGTAGTACCTTGCTATCTCATTAGATCCTTCTACTTGAAAGACGTTAGTCTTCAATACAGTCAGAATTCCTGAACTCACTTGCAACTCTAATTTCTGCCTGCCAACTGAGTGAGTGATAGGAATTGAAACTTTAAGTTAATATTTTCCAGTGAAACATTCCCAGAGTCTTCGGCAAGTACACATCACTGTTGAATCCATAGTTAAGAAATACTACAGAGGATTAAAGATGGCTGTGTGAGAGGAGAGACAGAGGCTTCCTCCTAAAAGCATATACAATTAGAAAATATAGTTGGTGACACTAATCCTGAGAGAGCAACAGGAAAGAGGACAGCACCAGACTGCATAAACCTGGAGAAAAGATCAGACCTCACGGAACAAGGTAACATACCAAAGCTGTGGCCCGGCAGGACCCCAGCCCTTCCTCCACCCCAGCTCACCGGTGAGAGGAAGAGAAACTGAGCAGGGAAGGAGTGGAAGGCTTGGGACAGCTGAATACCTAGCTCCGGAGATCTGCTCTGGGAGCACAAACCTACATTTCATGGTACTTTCATGATACTTGTGTGATTATGGGGTTGTAAAGCTAATACAGGCAGAATTCCTGGAGAGACTGAGATTCCAGCCACTTGTGGAAAGCAGGGATCCATACCCAGCTGCTCTGGGACAAAAACTTATACCTGTGTGCTCGGCCTACTGGTTCAGGCAGTGCAGAAAGGCATAGCAGCCAGGAAGCAGGAAACAGCTCTTTCCTCCCCCCAGGCACCAATACTGCTACCCTGCAATCCCCGACATTGCTTCAGAGGCTGAGCAGCTCCAGAATAGAGCTTCTGGACACTAGAGGGTGCCATATGAAAATATGAAATGCCAAAGGAACCTGGTCCAGAGTAAAATAAATATAACTCCGGAGAAAGATTTAAATGACATGGACCTTATGACTCTTCCTGAAAGGGAATTAAAAATAAAAATCATCAACATGCTAATGGAGGTACGGAAAGATATCCAAGAACTCAGGAACGAATTCCAGTTGGAGATCCAATCATTGAAGAGCATGATGGAGGGTATTAAAAGCAGGCTGGATACCGTGGAGGAGACAATAAATGAAATAGAAACTAGAGAAGAGGAATACAAAGAAGCTGAGGCACAGAGAGAAAAAAGTATCTCTAAGAATGAAAGAATATTGAGAGAACTGTGCAACCAATCCAAATGGAACAATATTCACATTATAGGGATACCAGAAGAAGAAGAGAGAGAGAAAGGGATAGAAAGTATCTTTAAGGAGGTAGTTGCTGAAAACTTCCCCAATCTGGGGAAGGAGATAGTCTCTGAGGCCATGGAGATCCAGAGATCTCCCAACACAAGGGACCCAAGGAATATAACACCAAGACATATAGTAATAAAATTGGTAAAGATCAAGGATAAGGACAGACTAATAAAAGCAGCCAGAGAGAGAAATAAGATCATATACAAAGCAAAACCCATCAGGCTAACATCAGACTTCCCAGCAGAAACCTTACAGGCCAGAAGGGAGTGGTGTAATGTATTTAATGCAATGAAGCAGAAGGGCCTGGAACCAAGATTACTTTATCCAGCAAGATTATCATTTAAATTTGAAGGAGGGATTAAACAGTTTCCAGATAAGCAAAAGGTGAGAGAATTTACCTCCCACAAACCATCTCTACAGTATATTTTGGAGGAACTGCTATAGATGGAAGTGTTCCTAAGGTTTAATAGCTGTCACCAGAGGTAATAAAACCACAATAAAGAAAGTAGAACAGCCAATTACTAAGCAAATGCAAAATTAAATTAATGATCCCCAAAGTCAATCAACGGATAGACAAAGAGTACAGAATATGATACCTAATATATAAAGAATGGAGGAGGAAGGGAAAGGAGGAGAAAAAAAAGAACCTTTTGATTGTGTTTGTAACAGAATATTAGGTGAGTTAAGTTAGACTCTTTGATAGTAAGGAAAATAACTTGAACCTTTGGTAAACAGGAATCTAAAGCCTGCAAAGGCAATAAGTACATGCCTATTGATAATCACCCTAAGTATAAATGGACTGAATGCATCAATCAAAAGACATAGAGTCACTGACTGGATAAAAAAAACCAAGACCCATCTATATACTGCCTACAAGAGACTCACTTTAAACCCAAAGACATACACAGACTAAAAAGTCAAGGGATGGAAAAAGACATTTCATGCAACTAACAGAGAGAAAAAAGCAGGAGTTGCAGTACTTGTATCAGACAAAATAGACTTCAAAACACAGAAAGTAACAAGAGACAAAGAAGGGCATTACATAATGATAAAGGGGTCAATCCAACAAGAAGATATAACCATTATAAATATCTATGCTCCCAACACAGGAGCACCTACATATGTGAAACAAATACTAACAGAATTAAAAGGGGGAAATAGAATGCAATGCATTCCTTCTAGGAGACTTCAACACTCCACTCACTCTGAAGGACAGATCAACCAGACAGAAGATAAGTAAGGACACAGAGGCACTGAACAACACAATAGAACAGATGGACCTAACAGACACCTACAGAACTCTACACCCAAAAGCAACAGAATACACATTCTTCTGAAGTGCACATGGAACATTTTCAAGAATAGATCATATACTAGTCCAGAAAAAGAGCCTCAGTAAATTAAAAAATATTGAAATTGTACCAACCAGTTTCTCAGATCACAAAGGTATGAAACTAGAAATAAATTATGCAAAGAACATGAAAAATCCCTCAAACACATGGAGGCTTCACCACATGCTCCTAAATAACCAGTGGATCAATGACCAAATAAAAACAGAGATCAAGCAATATATGGAGACAAGTGACAACAATAATTCAACACTGCAAAATGTGTTGGATGCAGCCAAAGCTGTGCTAAGAGGAAAGTATATTGCAATACAGGCCTACCTCAAGAAAGAAGAATAATCCTATATAAGCAGTCTAAACTCACAATTAATGAAACTAGAAAAAGAAGGACAAATGAGGCCCGAAGTCAGTAGAAGGAGGGACTTAATAAAGATTAGAGCATAAATAAATAAAATTTAGAAGAATAAAACAATAGAAAGAATCAATGAAAGCAAGAGCTGGTTCTTCGAGAAAATAAACAAAATAGATAAACCCCTAGCCAGACTTACCAAGAAAAAAAGAGAGTCTGCACACATAAACAGAATCAGAAATAAGAAAGGAAAAATCACCATGGACACCACAGAAATGCAAAGAATTATTAGAGAATACTATGAAAAATTATGTGCTAACAAACTGGATAACCTAGAAGAAATGGACAACTTTTTAGAAAAATACAACCTTTCAAGGCTGAACAAGGAAGAAATAGAAAATCTGAAACCTACCTAAAAACAAAACCCCTGTACCAAATGGCTTCACTGCTGAATTCTATGAACATTTAGTGCAGACCTAATACCCATTCTCCTTAAAGTTTTCCAAAATATAGAAGAGGAGGGAATATTTCCAAACTCATTCTATGAGGCTAGCATCACTCTGATACCAAAACCAGGCAAAGACACCACAAAAAAAAGAAAATTACAGACCAATATCCCTGATGAACATAGATGCAAAAATACTCAACAAAATATTAGCAAACTGAATTCAAAAATACATCAAAAAGATCATCCATCATGATCTAGTAGGATTTATTCCAGGGATGCAAGGATGGTACAACATTTGAAAATCCATCAATATCATCCACCACATCAACAAAAATAAGGACAAAAACCACATAATCATCTCCACAGATGCTGAAAAAGCATTTGACAAAATTCAACATCCATTCATGATAAAAACTTTCAACAAAATGGATATACAAGGCAAATACCCCAACGTAATAAAGGCCATATATGACAAGCCCACAGCCAACATTATACTTAACAGTGAGAAGCTGAAAGCTTTTCCTTTAAGATTGGGAACAAAACAAGGATGCCCACTCTCCCCACTTCTATTCAACATAGTACTGGAGGTCCTAGCCACAGCAATCAGACAACACAAAGAAATAAAAGGCATCAGATTGGCAAGGAAGAAGTTAAA
Organism: Manis javanica; assembly: GCF_040802235.1. Lineage (NCBI taxonomy): Eukaryota > Metazoa > Chordata > Mammalia > Pholidota > Manidae > Manis > Manis javanica. The sequence continues at coordinate 100,576,754 of NC_133174.1, read as the reverse complement.
CTGTCCCTGTTTGCAGATGACATGATATTGTACATAAAAAACCCTAAAGAATCCACTCCAAAACTACTAGATCTAATATCTGAATTCAGCAAAGTTGCAGGATACAAAATTAATACACAGAAATCTGTGGCATTCCTTTACACTAACAATGAGCTAGCAGAGAGAGAAATCAGGAAAACAATTCCATTCACAATTGCATCAAAAAGAATAAAATACCTAGGAATATACCTAACCAAGGAAGTAAAAGACCTATACTCTGAAAATGACAAGACACTCATGAGAGGAATTAAAGAAGATACCAATAAATGGAAACACATCCTGTGCTCATGGATAGGAAGAATTAATATTGTCAAAATGGTCATCCTGCCTAAAGCAATGTATAGATTCAATGCAATTCCTATCAAAATATAAACAGCATTCTTCAACGAACTAGAGAAAATCATCCTAAAATCCATACGGAACCACAAAAGACCTCGAATAGCCAAAGCAACCGTGAGAAGGAAGAATAAAGCAGGGGGATTGTGCTCCCCAACTTCAAGCTCTACTACAAAGCCACAGTAATCAAGACAATTTGGTACTGGCACAAGAACAGACCCATAGACCAATGAACAGACTAGAGATCCTTGATATAAACTCAACCATGTATCATCAGTTAATACATGATAAAGGAGCCATGGACATACAATGGGGAAATGACAGCCTCTTCAACAGCTGGTGTTGGCAAAACTGGACAACTACATGCAAGAGAATAAAACTGGATTATTGTTTAACCCCATACACAAAAGTAAACTTGAAATGGATTAAAGACTTGAATGTAAGTCGTGAAACCATAAAACTCTTAGAAGACAACATAGGCAAACATCTCCTGAATATAAGCATGAGCAACTTCTTGCTGCATCCATTTCCTCGAGCAAGGGAAACAAAAGCAAAAATGAACTCATGGGACTACATCAAACTAAAAAGTTTTTGTACAGCAAAGGACATCATCAACAAAACAAAAAGGCATCCTACAGTATGGGAGAATACATTTGTAAATGACATATCCAACAAGGGGTTAACATCCAAAATATATAAAGAACTTACACACCTTAACACCCAAAAAGCAAATAACTGATTAACAAATAGGCAGAGGATATGAAGAGACAGTTCTCCAAAGAAGAAATTCAGATGGCCAACAGACACATGAAAAGATGCTCCACATCACTAATCATCAGGGAAATGCAAATTAAAACCACAGTGAGATATCACCTCACACCAGTAAGGATGGCCAGTGTAGAAAAGACTAAGAACAACAAATGCTGGTGAGGATGCGGAGAAAGGGGAACCCTCCTACACTGCTGGTGGGAATGTAAGCTAGTTCAACCATTGTGAAAAGCAATACGGAGGTTCCTCAAAAAACTAAAAATAGAAATACCGTTTGACCCGGGAATCCCACTCCTTGGAAAATACCCAAAGAATACAACTTCTCAGATTCAAAAAGACATATGCACCCCTATGTTTATCGCAGCACTTTTTGCAATAGCCAAGATATGGAAGCAACCTAAGTGTCCATCTGTAGATGAATGGATAAGGAAGATGTGGTACATATATACAATGGAATACTATTCAGCCATAAGAAAGAAATAAATCCTGCCGTTTGCAACAACATGGACGGAGCTGGAGGACATTATGTTCAGTGAAGTAAGCCAGGTGGAGAAAGATCAATGCCGAATGATTTCCCTAATTTGTGGAGTATGACAATGAAGCAAAACTGAAGGAACAAAATGGCAGCAGACTCAGAGACTCCAAGAAGGAACTAGTGGTTACCAAACAGGAGGGGTGTGGGAGGGTGGGTGGGGAGGGAGGGAGAAGGGGACTGAGGGGTATTATGTTTAGGACACATGGTGTGGGGGATCACGGGGAGGACAGTTTAGCACAGAAAAGGGACATAGTGGATCTCTGGCAACTTGCTGCACTGATGGACAGTGCCTTCATTGGGGTATGGGTGGGGACTTGGTAATATGGGTAAATGTAGTAACCACATTGTTTTTTCATGTGAAACCTTCATAAGAGTGTATATCAATCATACCTTAATGAAAATTTAAAAAAAAAAGAAATACTACATACACTTGATGTTCAGGTATGCAATTATCCAAGGGAAAAATTCGCTATTCTTGTATTGGATGGGTGGACCATAGAGTGTTATCAGAGTCATACATAACAATAGTCTCATATATCTGGGTTTGGAGAATCCAGGATTTTCAGATTGAAAGTATTTGTTTTGCTTATTTACTATACAATTCAGCTGGAAAGGTTTCTATGAGCCAGACCCAGTACTATCTCTTCCACAAGTCCCAGGTAACCTCCGTGAAATATTCCTTAAGCCACATACTGAATCGAAAGTTGAGATGTATTTTTGCTACACATAATGAACATCATCCTGTTTATCTATTCTAGCCTGTTTGTGAAAGTGAGCAGAGTAAGAGAGACTATAAAAAGAAGTGAGAACAATATATGGGCAGACCTATATTCAGTAGACAACATGCCTTGTACCCAGAAAGACACACAATGTTGAATTGAAGAATGGAATCTTAACAATGGAACCTGATTCTATTTACCAGCCACTGGATACTCCAGATGCCCATCAGGGTGAAATGCAACACTTCATTCACCACTAAGTCTAGACTGTGGAGATGCTGAAAAAATCTGCAGAGGATCTAAGATACCATTATCTACATCTCTTTCCCCTCACCCTCCATCTCTGCAGCAAACACAGCCCCACAGAATTAGAGGATGGAAGACTGGTTGGCTTTCTCTTCTCAAACATGAGAGCCTTGGGTTCCCTTTTTCTGTGAAGTTGTTCCAATACCTAATTTTAAAAGCAGGGGCCTAATAGAATGTTGTGCACACTGGTCTGTCAACCAGCTGCTGTAGGCAATGATCATAACCATGGGGGATGTGGTACAGGGTTTGGGGGTTTGTTTCCATTGGAAAATCAAGAGTGCTGACTATATCAAGGGTGCAACTTTGGTAGAATAGGTTTCTAGAAATAGATGACCCTGGATTTTTCAAGGTTGGCATTTAGCAAGGAATGTACTTGGATGGTTCAGGATTCCAAGGAAGTGGTTCCATGAATAAAACGGAGATTCTAAGAACTCTTAGAGTCAAAAAGGATATGGTGCAGTAAATCCGGTGTTCTTATCTTGATGGTAATGATAGTGTGACAGATCAACATTCCAAAGGGTGCTGGTGATGTCCTCAACCCAGGAAAAGTCTAGTCCTGCCTTTTTGATTATTGCCTTATGATTTAGAACCCTCATGCAGCCCAAGGTCATTCTTTTGGAAGTACAAGGCCCTGGGCAAACTATCTGTATGTCTTGCTTAACAACCCTCACTATTTTTGTTTCATACTAAGAAGTGGAAAAGCAAGAATTTCTTTCGACATTCTCCTTGAATCTGGTTTGTAGACCTGAGGCTCGAGGGAACTGCATGAGCACAGAACTAGCACTGGGCAAACAGGAACTGCTAGCATATATAAGAGAAGAGTATCAATGCTCCCACTGTTGCCATGGGTACAGTAGAAGCATGGGTGTGAATGAGAGCATGTGACTCTGATCCTAAGAGTATTGCAGTGCCACGTCAAGTCTTTCACCATTAGCCTCTGGAAGCTGGGGCTAACAGCTCTGTCTGACCTCTGAAGCAGTATAAAGCTCCTAAATTCTCAGGGAGGGCCTGAAGCATTCTCCCCTGTTTCATCTGCATGAGTGCTCCGGGATTCTAATGACACTTATGGACAGATCTGGTGTGAGGAGGAGTGACTTGCACTAAAAGCAGCCCTAATTTAAGAAACAGATACCAAATACTAAGGTTTCCGTGGGGCAGCTAAAGGGGAGAGACTGATCAATTATAAATCAAGAATGGCTAGCCAGAGCCAGCCTCCTCTACCACAACCTAGTGATAAGTCAAAATGTGAAGTCACACGATAGTGTCAACCAACCACTGACTTTTTGGAATCTGCCCTGTTACAGAAGTCTGCCTTTGGGAATTCAGTAAGGCAGCTGGCAGGTTGGAGAAGCCATTTATCACTTCACCCAAGGAAGCCTGTAATCTAATAGCATCAGTTCTGCTGGAAACAAGAGCATAAGGGTATGGCTGCTTTGGAGAAGGCAACCTGAGCAGCTCCAGGGTGCTTGGCAGAGTCACAGATGTAGGTCGTGAGTGCTGGCCCCTCAGATGGTCTTACTCAGAGAACAGAAGCCTGAGGCAGCCCTGAGTACTCCCCACCACCTTGTCACTTACGACATCCAGGCAACATTTTTGCCTCTCTAGACCTTAATTTTTTCATTCGTAAGATGGCATTAAGGGTAGCATCTCATGCTTTGAGTCCCACAAGGCCAGGGTTCAAATACTCACTCTTACATTTCCTGTTGACCTTGAGCAATTAATTACCCTCCCTGAACTTTCAGTTCCTCATTCATAAAATATGGGCAATAGTACTTATGATGTGTGTCTTAGGAAAGAAAATAATATATATAAACATAGTAGGCACTCAATAAATATTTGTCAAATCAATAAATGAATAGTACTGCCTAGCACATAACAGGTGATTTTGGGGTGTAGGTTTATCTTCTTTCTTCCCCAGCCAGATATGACATAGAACTAAACTTAATGAGACAAACTGTTTGTATTGAGCCACAGGATCCAGGTATTAGCCTAGTACTCTACAAATTGTTCCATCTACATCTTCTGTATGTTTTTATTTTTTTTCATGGGTACTATTCTGGCCAAATAGGTGCCTCCTAATTATATCCATCGTAAATATGTCATGGTTAAAGGCAAAAATAACAACTAATGTCAAGATTTCCCAGCTAATATAAAAAAGGGGAACAATTTCTTTATGGAAAAATGTGCACACATCTGTAAATACACAACTAGTAGGCAGAGTTCTGTATATAATCTCAAGGGGTTCATAGACCCTCTCAAGCCCCGGTTAAGAACCTCTGGTACAGAAGAATACAGAGGTAAGGCAACTGGTCAGATAGGTATCTCAATAACCCTATCCTGTAAAAGTCCTTGCAGAAAATTTTAGGTGGATGTAGATAAAAAATGACATAATGTTTTTTTCAAACTTTATTCTAAAAGAACCTTGTTTCACATTCGTAGTCTGTATCTTTTCTTTTTATTTCCTTCCCTTCTCTTTAAAGATGATCACAAGCCTTTCTTGAAAAGATAAAATCATATGGTGTGCAACATCTCTGTCTGTCTTCACTTTCCTGTATGAAAGTTAGCAAGGTCTATAGTTGCTGTCAGTAAGCATTTAAATTAATTGTATGTAATTTCATTGTATTTCTCCATATTGTTACCCATCAATGCTCTTTATGGTAATCACTGTTTGGTCTCTCAGGTGCCATGTATATATATGCCTGTATCATTACATATGCAGGTCTATGTCCACTATACTGGTATATACGCAGACCTATGCCCATGACCATGAATATCATCCACACTCCATATACAAAGGTTGTCCTTTGGTTCATAGTTTCAGCTGAAGCTCCTGATCCCCTGGTTCTCTCAGTTATCTTCCTTGGAAAGAGCAACAGCCGTAGTACTAATTGTGGCATAGCTGGTGCCCCATCTATTGCAGTTTTCCCCAGCAACTGCAGTCAATGTTCTAACGTTACAACTTGGCACATCTTTATAGCATTTTTCTGGCCACCCAGCTTGTGGTCGTCCCACTTCAGTCTATCACATTGCAGCTGTGAGATTATGGGACAGTCATCCATTTTCCATCCTGGAAAGGTTGTGTTCAAAGATTATTGTTTCTTTGCAAGCAGACTGGCTGTGTTCCAGATGTGACCAGTTACTGAATATTTAGTACAGCTCTTGGACTGTGCTGGCAAAGCAAAGGTCCTTCATTATAGCTTAAATCTACAGTGTGATTCTGGGCACATGTGGCTGCAATTTTGTCTCAGGAGTCAATCCTAGAAGGTTTCTGATGAAAAGCACTGAAGTTCCCCCAAGCACCTTCTGTTTTTTGAAGATGAGAATGATTGACTCCTTCCTTACTATAATCAGTGTCAAATACATTGGACAGAATGTTCCGACCAGCTGAAAAATTTCATTTGTGAGTCATTTCCTCTTTCACTGTTTCTTAACAGAAAGCTTCCCTCCTAACCTCAAACGTTGTATACTGTCTTTGAGGAGGGTGCTGTTGTATGGGAGAGAATGGTGGGTAGCAAGGAGCAATGTTTGTTGCATGACACAGACACGAGGGAACACATGCAGTAGGAAGCTTCTGCTCCAAGAACTTTGGAAATTTCGCTGTGCCAGCCTTCGAGACTTTTGCTGGCTCAGACTACCAATCCCAGCCCAAGCTAAGCACAGGCCTAGGCATAAAAAGTGGGGAGAGGGGCAGGTGGCAAGGCACAGCATCTCATACCCTTCCCTCCCTCTCCCCAGACTCACAAGTCAGAATGTCTGCCTTGGAAGGAAAGGATTGATCAAAGGACTCTCAGATCCAGGGGCAGAATATTCTCTCATATTGAAGCACTAATACTTTCTTTGAGCAGAAGTCTCGTGGTTAAGTGCACAGACTCCAGTGCCAGGCCCCTGGGCTCAAATTCTGGCTCTGTGTCATAGTAGCATAAAGACTTTGGGGTACTTGCTTTACCCAGAAGCCCTTGGTTTTCTCATCTGGGATATGGCATTAATCACAGCACCTACCTCATTGTGTTGTTGTGAGGATTATATGAAACACATTATATATGTATGCATGTATATATATATGTGTGCATTTTAATGATAATAATTTGTTAATATTACTACCAGCGTTAGGGGCCTCTCCAGTCTGCCTTGTCCTATTACTGACACAAGTTCTCTATGTTGCCCTTGGAATTCAACACCTTGTTTATTGTTCCAACAGTACCTTTAACTTCATAGGATTAGATAGATGCCTGACACCTACTTAGGTCTGGGAGAATGGTCATAGGGCTCTTTCCCTAAATGCCCTTTGGGATAACTATGTGGGGCCCCGTAGAGCCCACACACCACAGCGGAATATAAACTCCTTCATCTACAAGGGAAGAGATCGACTATAAAAAGCAAGGGAAGTGAAACTGAGTAGCAACGGGAAGGCTGCCTAACACATCAAAGACTCCTCCATGCCAGCAGGAAATAGAAGACCAGCGTCACCCCTTTGGTTTGTGGTCTGTTCATTTTGTTCTGTTCCCCATTTCTACCCTCTCTTTCCCTCCCTCCTGTTTCCCCACCCTTTGTAAAAGAAAAAAAAACAGTTTGTTGGGGCTGCTGACGCAGAAATCTGGCTCGTGGTTGCTCTTACTGTGTGGTGACTCATGCCAAGGAGCAGGAATAATTTGCCCAGTGGGGGAGGGAAGGAGATGTGCCAGTGTGTGGGCCTGCAGGCCCATTGCCTGAGTGGCAGGCATACCCAGCTAACATGGAGATGAATGAACTCTCCTGAGAAAACCTGCTAGAAGCCCAGGGCCATGACAGCCCCTGGATATCACAGAAGAGCTGGGAGAGGGCAGAAAACTTCTGCCCTAGTCTAATCCCAACCAATCAAGTTTAAAATCTGGGGGCCTCATAGAAGACTTCATAGCAATGAGCTATTTCAGACTGTGGTGATTACAAACCAAAATCTGGAGGATTTGAATGAAGGAGAGCAAAGAGCAAAATAGTGTTCACACTCTCCAGCTTCGCCCAGCCTCCAGAGACTCAAGGCTTTCTTGAGGCTCAGTGTTCCTCTGAACAAGTCTCAGCCCAGCTACCCCTCCTAGGTGAACTGCATCCCAGCTCAAGTGTTATCCAAAGCTTTCCTCATAGTGGAAACCAGGAGTGGGAAGCCTGACCTACTCCGTGGCAGGGTCTTGCCTCTGTTGGGCTGCCTTCTCTGTGGCTCCCAGGCATGTTCAGTGCCAAGCAATGGAAGGAGATGTGGGCAAGAAGATACTCTTTGCCCTCTCTCCCACTGTGCTTCGGCAGACCTCCCCTTTCTCACTAGTCATCCACCAGGCTTCTCAGAAAGTACCACTGTCCTTGGTCCCTGGCCCCTACTCATGACTTCAAATTTAGGGGCAACTTGAGTGTAGCTCTTGTCCCCAAAGTAGGTCAGGGATACTTGCTTTGGCCCTGTCTTAATCTCTTCCCATAATAAAGCATCTTTTTTTTCTTTTTAAATTTTTTATTAAGGTATGATTGATATACACTCTCATGAAGGTTTCACATGAAAAAACAATGTGGTTACTACATTTACCCATATTATCAAGTCCCCACCCATACCCCAATGCAGTCACTGTCCATCAGTGCAGCAAGTTGCCAGAGATCCACTATGTGCCTTCTCTGTGCTACACTGTTCTCCCCGTGATCCCCCACACCATGTGTACTAAACATAATATCCCTCAGTCCCCTTCTCCCTCCCTCCCCACCCGCCCTCCCACACCCCTCCCCTTTGGTAACCGCTAGTCCCTTCTTGGAGTCTCTGAGTCTGCTGCTGTTTTGTTCCTTCAATAAAGCATCTCTTTTTATAACCCACTTTCTTAGACCCCTTTCTGGGTGACTGCAGCAGATCAAATCAAATCCAAGTGTGAGTGTTGATGGCAGATAGGCAATGGCTCACTCTGCTACTTTTCTCAGGCAACTGATTCATTTTTACAGGAGCCTTCAATACATTAGCTCCAGAGTTGGCATACTTTCTCTGTGAAGGCAAAATAGTAAATATTTTAGGCTTGGAGGGCCATACCATCTGCCACAACTATTCAGCTCTGCTACTGTGGCATCACATTAGCAATAGACAATTCAGCAACAAATTCAGGTGGCTGTGTTCCAGTAAGTAAATAAACAAAATCTTAGATAATTTTTACATGTCACAAAATAGCCTTCTTCTTTAGGTATTTTCCAATCATGTAAAAATATACAAACTATTCTCACTTGGCACATACCAAAACAGGTGGCAGGCCAGATTTGGCCAGTGTGCTGTAGTTTGCCAACTAGTGCTGTAGCCCAAAGGATTAATTCAAATGGGGCTTTCACATGCTGTTAGAGGTTGAATGGGATGGACAGAGAGAAAATCTTTTCGAATGGGATTAGGGGTAGCCTCACCATCCTCTTCAAGTCACAGAAGTTAGTTGGAAATGGCTTGGTATTTCATTCAGCACATGTTGTTGAGTAACTACTATGTGCCAAACATTGTGTTAGGTACTATGTAATACATCAATAGAATAAAACAGATGCTTTCTATGCCCTTATAAAGTTTAAAGTACAATGGGGAAGAAAGGCAAATAAATAAGCAATAAATACATAATTTCAAATTACAGTAAGTGTGTGAAGGAAACACAAGAGATCAATTATAGAGAAAGAGAGGGAAGCATACTAGAAATCGTGGCCAGGGAAGGCAGACATTTATTTGGAGATGTTCTTATTCAGCAGTTAGGTGAAGAGCACCCAGGAATAGGGGACAGAAAATACATTCCAGGTAGAAGGCCCAGCATGTGGTAGGGGCTTGAGAGAGGAAAGAGCTTGTCTTGTTCACAAACATGAAGAGGAGACAGTATGACTAGTAGAAATGAAGGAAAGTGGTCTGAGAGGAGGTGGGAGAAACAGGCAAAGGCCAGATGATGTACAGCTTAGCAGCCCAAAGAAAGAGCATGAACTTCATTTAATGTACAAAGAAAGCTCTTTTATTTTTGAGAGGGCATCTCTCATATTTATTGATCAAATGGTTATTAACAACAATAAAATTCTGTATAGGGGAGTCAATGCTCAATGCACAATCATTAATCCATCTCAAGCCTAATTCTTGTCAGTCTCCAATCTTCTGAAGCATAACAAACAAGTTCTTACATGGTCAACAAATTCTTACATAGTGAATAAGTTCTTACATGGTGAACAGTGCAAGGGCAGTCATCACAGAAACTTTCGGTTTTGATCATGCATTATGAACTATAAACAATCAGGTCAAATATGAATATTCGTTTGATTTTTATACTTGATTTATATGTGGATCCCACTTTCTCCCTTTATTATTATTATTATTTTTATTTTTAATAAAATGCTGAAGTGGTAGGTAGATGCAAGATAAAGGTAGAAAACATAGTTTAGTGTTGTAAGAGAGCAATTGTAGATGATCAGGTGTGTGCCTGTAGACTATGTGTTAATCCAAGCTAGACAAGGGCATTAAAACATCCACGGATGCAGAAAATTTCTCTCAAAACAGGGGGGAGTGAGGTTCTAAGCCTCACCACTGTTGATCCCCAATTTCTCACCTGATGGCCCCCCTACAACTGTGCCTGTCTTAGGTTGTTCCTGCCTTGTGGAATCTTACCTGTCTCTGGCTAACCAGTCATCTTCTGGGGCCATACAGGGAGATGTAAAGTTGGTAAGTGAGAGAGAAGCCATATTGTTTGAAATAAAGAAAGCTCTTTTGAAAGATTACTCTGGCTAATGTGTGGAAAACGGACTGAAAGGAAGGAGAGATACAAGTTGGATAATCAGTCAAGAGTCTATTACATAGAATGGGCAAGTGATGGTGACTGTGAGTAGGGCATAGAGTGGACAGGTACATGATGTATTTTGGAGCCAGAAACTGGAGATCTTGCTGATTAGAAGTCATAGGTAAGGGAGACAGTAGAATCAAGAATGATTTGCTGGTTTCTGGCTTCACTAACTTGGTAGATGGTGGTTCCTTTCAATGAGATGGAAGAGGTGAGAAGGGAAGGGTGATATAGAGAGGGTAAGGAGAACGGAACTAATAAAGTGTGCTATTTGGGGCACCCTGAGTTTAAGATGCTTCTGAGATCTCCAAGTATGTCTCTGAGTAGTTGGTCATGTGAGTCTGGCATTTAGAAGAGTTTTGGGTTGGGGATATAAATATGGAAGAAATCAACATGTAGATAATATTTAGTGCCATGGGTTGGAGGAGCTCACTTATGGGAAAGAGCGCAGATAGAAGAGGAGTCCCAGGAACTAGTGCTGGGGCAGTCCAAAATTTAGGTACTGGCTAGAGAAGAGGAGACTTCCAAACAGACTGAAAGGGAGCAAAGATACAGGAGACTTTTGTAAAATGAATAGTGTCACAGAGGCTGAGAGAGGAGACTGCTGGAGGACACAATGTAAACTGTGTTGAATGCAGCTGGAGAATCAAGTTAGATGAGGAAAAGAAAGACACTATTGGATTTGGTGACATGGAGGTCTTCAGTGACTTTGGGAAGAGGTTTGGGTGGGGTGGTGAGGCTAGACAGAAAGGCTGAGGTTAACAGAGATGTAAGGCATGCTGGGATTAGCCCCATAAGGACACTTCCAGAATGCACAGCTCAGTGGTTGGGCAGTTTCCAAGGCAGCTTCTCCCTCAGGCAGCACTGAGTGGCACGCACGACCCTAGCAGCATGGTGTGGCTCCTTCCACTCTTTCAACATGGGTTTCAGGTCATTCATTTATTTATTCAACAAATATTTTTAAGTAGTTAATAATTTCCAAGTACTCTAGATGCTGAAGATATAGTAGAGAACATACCAGACCAAATTCCTTGCCCTGGCGGAGCTTATATTCTAGTGACTAGTAAAGCCAAGTGAATAGGCAATTACAATCAGGGTTATTAGGTACTATGACATGAGGAAGATGCATTAGTCGAGGTAATTAATTCTAGCTGCTGTAACAAAAAAAATTTCCACATCTCAGAGGTTCAACACAATAAAAGTTTGTCATTCATGTCACAGGCTAACACATGTCAAGCAGCTCTCCTGGGTAGCTGTCTTCCAAGTAGTGACTCAGCCTCCAGGTTCTTTCTGTCATATGACCTCACCATCCAATAAACCTTTTTTCAGAGTCCACCAATGGATCTTCTGTATTCTGCAGGCCAATAAGCAAACACAGTCCATGGAATATCACACAGTATAATTTATAGCTAGACTTGAAAGTGCCTAGGAGCCAATCTCATGGCAAGAGAGGCTGAGAAATGTCATCTTCTTTTTTCCCTGGTAAAGAAATGAGGTTAGTGAGAAACTAACTAGTCTCTGCCACTGAATTGTAGGGTGGGTGCCTTGAGGGTTCAGAGGAGGAACTCTTAATGTTTACTTTAAGGTGTCAGAAAGCTTCCTGGATGAAGTAACACCTAAGCTAATGACCTGAAGGATGAGGAAGAATTATCCTGGTGAAGTGGGGTTACGAGTGTTATAGTCATAGAGAACAGCAGGTGCTAATGACAGGAGGAGAGAGAGATCACAGTTTGTCTGAGGAACTGAATGAAGTTCACAATGGCCAGAGTGCAGAGCATGAGCTCAGGAATAGCAGGAGATGAGAATGAAATAGGAAACCAGGGCCAAGAGTGGGCGGCCTATCAGGCTGATGCCTACAAGAGTAAAGACTTGTATGTATGTATAAGAGTCAAGAGTTCCTCTTTGGCAGCTGGTGCCTCATGAAGGCTCTGGCTAGAGGTACTAAAGCAGAAGTTTTAAGCTCAAAGGCCTTCAGGGGCTGAGCAGGAAAGTTAAAAGTTTAAAACAGTGCAGAGCGGTGGTGCCTATAGTGAGGTGGAGGTTGCGTGCTGTGCCCGTTCACAAACTAAAACAAGCAGCAAACCACTGTGCAGGACAAATGAACCACATCTGCTGTGGACCCTTGTTAGAAGGCTGCTAGAGAGTTCTTACAGTCACCAAGAAGTTCAGGTCAAAAACAGGAGACAGGAGATTCTTTTGCATCCAAGTCTACTGCTGTCAATATGTTGTTTTGCAAAGGGTTTCACACTTACTTTCTGCTGTATTTGGTTGACTAGCTGGTAAGACTGCAAGGCTTTTGGGCTTTTTTATTGAAGTATAGTTGATAATGTTATATTGGTTTCAGAAGTATGACATAGTGATTCGACAATTACTTATATTACCAAATGCTCACCATGATAAATGTGGATACCATCTGTCACCATATAAAGATATTACAGTGTTATTGACTATATTCTCTATGCTGTCCTTTTTTCCTGTGATTAATTTTTTCCTACTCAGAAGTTTGTACCTCTTTATCCGTTTCACCTATTTCTCTCACCCTCATTCCCCTATCCTATGGCAGCCACTAGTCTTTTCTCTTATAGTGTTTGTAAGTCTATTTCTGTTTTGCTCATCTGTTTCTTTTAGCCAGGCAGAGAAAGACAAATAAGATGTGATTTCACTTACATGTGGAATTTAAAGAAAAAGACTGCATGTTTCTTGAAGGCAAGAATGGGAATTGTCTTATTTCATTCCCATAATAACAATAATAAAAATGCCAGGCATGCTGTGTTTTTTAACCCATTAAGTCCTCACAATAGCCTGTGTGGAAGATACTATTATTATATCCATTCTCAGATGAGGAAACTGAGAGTAACATCACAGTGACTTGCCTGAGGTCACACAGAAAGTGACAATGCTGGAATTTGAACCAAAGCAAACTGTCCCTAGAGTCTAATCTCTAGCTGACGTCTACCCTCAACAAACATTATTCTACACTGCCTCTCAACAATATCTGTGAAGCAGAATAAAGCAAAGCATGATAAAAGAAGGTATGCCTGTATTTACCATCTGGGCCTTTACCAAAAAAGTCTACTGACCCCTGGTCTATTGGATCATAAGTAACTGGGCAAGTTACTTAACTCCTTTAAAGTCTCAGTTTCCTCATCTGGAAAATGGAGATAGCAATGCTGAGTAGGGTGGTTATTAGGGTTGAATGAGATCATCTGTTTAGCTCAATATCAGGCAGATAGTTAGTGCTCAATAAAATGAAGCTATTGCTTTTAGGCACAATGATGGCAGCAGTGAGTGCCCAGTAAATGATATTGAATGACCAACTAACTAGTGTGTCCAAAGTATTCATATTCAGTAGTTAAGAGGAAAATCCACCAACTTCAGCTTTCATTATACAGTAGACATAAAGCTATCTCTAGCTAAAACATTTTGATATATACACTAAAATCTTTTCAGAATTTACTGTTATTTAGTAACTACTAGTCTTCAGCCAATATATAAGTATGACTTATAAGTGTGTACAAAAGTTACAAAGCAATATGGGGAAATTGTCCTGCTGGCTGCTTTCTCCATCAATGAATAAACCATTATTTCATGAAGCAACAACTTCTTTTCACTAAGAAAATACCAGAAAAGACATCATTCAGAACTTTAAAAAGTCCTATTTGGTAAGCTTTTAGTAAATATTTATTTAGATAATGATAAAGCAAGGCCTCAGGTCAGATTCACAATCCCATACACTGTTTTTGTGGCTGTAGTTACACAAAGAATTGAAAAACATTCTGTGACCAGGGGCCCCAGTCCAACATTTCCACTGATTGAATTTCCTCACCCCATTTCCTTCAGTGGCTCTTTCCCAGCTAGGCTATTGGCCTCCATACCAGACTGGCTTTCAGAAAAGTCATGTAGGAGGCCAACTTTGCCTCCATCTACCTTTCCTTTCTACTCCTCTCTGTGTTGAGTCCCCAGTATCTTCATGGTTTTCTCCAGTCCCGCCAGATCCCTCCCTGAAATGTCTTATGTTGAGTAGCTTTCCAGAGTATAGGAAGCCCATGCCCTCTCTCCCTTTGAAGTTGACCTGTCCTGTTGACCACTCCTTTGAGGCTCTGGTATTAGTTTCTAAAACAACAGTAGATAAAACTGTATTAGTATGAGCTATTTGCCACTGTCTCAGTTCTGGCATGCTAACAGGCTCAGTTTGTTACCCAAAAGGACAGGTTCTGGAGCTCTTCTATGACACCCAGATAGGAGTCCTAGGTTTCTTGGGGTTGGATGGTCTTACTGCATGAAGTCTATGGTAGCTACCAACTGAGCATTCTGCCCACAGCAGTGCATTGGCTTTAGGGTGCTTTGTCCAGACACAGTGAAGCTCCGGTTCAATGAAGTCAATGGGAACAAGACTGGGATACAAGTGAAATGAAGTAAAATGGAGATAAGAACAAGACCAACTTCCCAGGGATACCGTGATGATTAAATTAAGTAATACATGCAAAGCTTTCAGAACAATGCTTGGCACAGTGTAAATGTCCAATCAATGTTAGTTTGCTGTTATTTCCACCCATGGATGATTGGCTGGCTAGCAGGCAAGGATTTTGGTCCAACACAGCTCCCAAGTACAAATGGTGCCTCTCAGGGCTCATCTTTGGAGCTCACTTACCCAGTCCCTCAGGGAAGCACTCACCCCCATTTGAGGACCATACATAGGGCTCCTACTCCTTTCTTTTCCCCACCAGCCCAGCGTCTCTTACCTGTCTACTGCTACCCTCATTCACTATCCATGCTAAAAGCCTTTGTGTCTTTTCTGTCATGATAACCCAGAGGTCATATAGGGGCAGCAAATATACACTGTGGCCATATTTGCTTGTCTCACACATGGTAATTTTATAAGATTTCAGCTGGTTGGCAACATTTAAAAATCAGAAGATTTCCTATAAAAGCTGGAGTTTTGGCTTCTTTTTTTTTAACTCTTCACATCCAGCAATACATGTCCAGGTTCTAGTTGAAAATATCTCTCTCCTGAGTGGTGCCTGTCTCCTTAAAATCAGCCATGCACTCTTTGACATGCCACTGTCCCCAGCAGACTCACTTGTCTCTTACTGACACTAGGGCCTTTAGGGCCCACCAGGAAGAGCCTCAATGGTTTATTAAAACTGGAGCCTGAATCAATGACAACGGAAAACAGCCTTATCTTCCCTAGAGGTCAAAGAAGGGGTTCAGTGCTAAACTCAACTGCCTATCTCTACTTCCTGGAAGGAAGAGAAGAGATGTTGCTTTCATTCTGGGGAAGATTACCCTTTGCTGAACAATGGGCCAAATGACTCTTTCTAATGGAGAAAGGGGGGAAAATATATAGATAGACAGATAGATAGATATACATTCCATGTTTGCATCCTGTTATACATTCATCTCTCCTTAAACAAGGAAGTCCGTATGTGTTTATTTCAACTAGGCAGTCTCTCTTGTCCAACAATTAAGGCTTTGTCTAGGGAGTTTAGGGCCATGTGGTATTCAAATACTTTGGACTGCTTTGTGGATATACTGAGAGGCTTTCTCCTGGAAAACATTCTGGAAGCTCCCAAAGAGTCTGCAGGATGGGATAAAGAGAATACTGAATGTTGGCTCAGCCAAACATATCCAAAGGGGCAGTCAGCATCTGGGGGAAACAGGCCATCTGAAAACCCTGTCCAGTGGCCAGGCATAGCAAGAATGCTTGTAGGAATATAAAATGTCTGCAGCTTAGTTTAAGTCTAAAGAAGAAAAAGAGCAGATCAGTTTTTATGAACTTCACAGGTAATGATAATAAACACACAGCTTACTATGGGCCCAGTACTGTTCCATTACCTCATAACATCCAATGAGAGAGGTGCCATTGTTATCTCCATTTTTATCAATGAGGAAACTGAAGCAAGAGGGGTTAAGTAACTAGCTATGGTGAAACCAGTTATATCAAAGCAAGGGTTCTAACCCAGGTAGTGGCCTGCAAAGTTTTTACTCTTAACCACCACACCATGGCTGTCAGTAAGGTCATAGGAGCCCCAGCATCAGCATCACCTGGGAACGCTTTTAAAATGGAAATTCTCTGCCCCACCCCAGACTACTGGAATCAGAAACTCTGGGGATGGGCCCCAGATATCTGGGTTTTTTTGGGGTTTTTTTTTGTTTTTTTACTAAAGTATCATTGATTTACAGTCTTATGATGGTTTCAAATACACAGCACAGTGGTTCAACATTCACCCATATATCAAGTCCTCACCCCCTCCATTGCAGCCACTGTCTATCAATGTAGTGAAATGTTACAGAATCATTAACTGTATTCTTCACGCTGTACTACCATCCCTTTGACCAACATATATTGTGATTGTGAATAATTATGCCCCTTAATCTCCTTCCCCCTTCCCCTGAACCCCATCCCTTTGGTAACCACTAGTCCTTTCTCGGTGTCTGTGAGCCCGCTGCTATTTTGTTCCCAGAAATCTATGTTGGTAACACTCCTTCCAGGTAACTCTGATGCAAGCTCAAGTTTGAGAACCATGCTCTAGACAATAAGAACTCCCAAAGACTGTAATGTAGCACTGCAGGTTGCCTGGTGCAGAGCTGAAAAAATATACAGTCACTTGAATGAGAATTGAAAGCATGGGGGCTGAGGGGATATCAGGTACTTCCCACTAACTTGTCCTAGTACCTATGATTCCATTATTAGTCATCATTCCTTTGGATTTTGATGCTTCATGACTGAGAAGACATTTTTATTAAAAGGCAGATGCCACTGGTAAAAGGAATGCTATAAGCCAGTTTCTCGTGGAATCTTATGGAGAGTGACCAACCATTTCTGTTTTGCCTGGGACAGAAGGACTCTAGGGATGCATGACTTTGCAGTGCTGAAACATAGATAGTCACTCGACTATTTAGATCTTTCTGGGACTGAGGTCATTCCTAGGAGATAGGACTTTTGGCACTAAAACCAGAAAGTCCAAGGTAAACCTAGAGAGTTGGCCATCCTATAACATAGGATAGACTACAGAGGCATTGAGGCATTGCCATACTGGTGACTTGGAAGCCACACAAATAAAACTGCCCAAACTTTAAACATGAGTTCAACAGGAAAATTTTCAGGGTCACATCTTCCAAACTTCAGCAAATGGATGGAGAATAAGTAGTCTTTTGCATCCAATAAAGATTCAAAGGGTTTTTAGGACACATAACACCATAGCACCAGATCCTTCTGTGAAATTTAGTGCTGAAATATAAAGGGCTCAGAATTACTCCCCCAAAGTTATATAAATGGCAGTGTATACAGAAAGCAGAAGATGAAACCTCCATTTAAAATTATGGTAACTAAGACTCTTAAAGCCATGGAACAATTGCTACTTAAGGGAAAAAAGCAGATGATAAAATAGTAGCTATCATTCTGAGGCAGGAGGAGCTCAACTGTGTGAGGAAAATGTGAAACAATAAAGGCTGTGAGAAATATGCTACTCTGCTGATATTTGTTACTGCTGGATAATGGGCTCACACATGGGGGATGATTTTCTGCCTCTCGGTTCTTTCTCTGTAACTTCCACATTTCTACATTACCACAGAACCCGCAAATAAGCAACGTTAATTAATGAGGGAAACAGGAAGAAGAAGGCCTTTCCACAGTACACTTGCTGGGGGAGACTCACCCCAGGTGGGAGGTGCTGAGGGGACTGGCCCTTCCCCCGTGAAGACTCCCCAGCCCACAGCTGCCAGAAAGAGGGCCGAGTGCTCTTGGCTGGAGCCCCACAGTATATAGATACCTTAGCCAGAAAGGAGGGGAGGGACTTCCATTTTCCTCAAAACAACCTGTGGGAACAAGGGCAGGCAGCTTACTCTTCTCCTATAAGCAGCCATTGCCTGGTTTGGCAGGGACTGTGCTGCTCTGGCTGTGTTGTCGCTGCTGTCTGCCATGTTTGATGGAAACTTCTCTGAACACTTGGCTATCCAAGGTAGCCGGGCAGAGGCTCAGATGAAAAAGTAAACTTTTGTTTGGGTCTTTTGTATAGCCTGGCTTTGGGGTCAACTTGGTGAAAATGATGTCCTGATTCATTTCCTGGCAACACTGAAGGGGTAGATAAATCATGGAAGGCTTGGAGGGGTCCAAGTGCCCCTTTCACTCCCACTCTCGCAGAATATGGGAACTTTGGGAGAAGTGGCTTCTTGGAGGTGCAGGAGAGACTTTTCTGATACTTATTCATCTCCTTCCCCATGGGGATGCATACCCCCCTGGTTCACCAGAGAGCTGGTTTTGCAGCCAGTGTGCTTGTTAGGGGGGCATTGTGTATTTTCCTTGGCTCTTATCCCTACTGCAGCAAAGAATTAAAAGGCAGAGACACAGTAGTGAAGCAGAGTAAAAGTTTTATTTAAAGTTACTTAAAGAGTGAAAAAGTATAGGTGACCTCAGGGAGGAGAGGTGCCCTGAAAGGTTGGAGAGAAAGTCCATGCACTTAAAAAGCACTGGTGACCTCAGAAAGGTGCACCCTGGAAGGTTTTGGGTCTGGGTTTTATAGGTGGTTGAGGAGTTTCAGGAATGTGACAAAGGGCTAGGGGTGTGGACTTTTTAAGTGGTCCTAGAATGTTCATCCTTGATGAGCCCTTAAGTCTCTTCTTACCAGTCTTCCAGGTAGTTCTGCAAAATTAACATCAGAAATTTACTGCTCTGATTCCATCTCAGGATAGTAGCTTCCTGGTCTGGGAGCATATCAATCAAGATTGCCTGCCCTGCCTCCAAGGTGGGCTGAATTATTGTCTGTTTACTGCAGAGTATGTTAAGAACCTTCTTAACTTCTTGGGTTTTAAAATGCAATTTTAGCTTTAAGGTAGAATCTTTCCTGTCTTTATTATACTGTTCATAGCTGGGTCTTTTAGCAGGCTAAAGTAAATCTTACAATGGCATGGTCTAATTGACACAATGAAGACATGGGCTGTGCTGAGATACTTTTGTCTGGGGAATATTCAAACATTCCAGGCCAAGTTGCTTCTGGCCTTTTGAGCTTTAACTGATTAATTCATTAACTCTGAGTCTTTTCTGGGTTTCTAGTTTCAACTGGTTAAGTCTGAGTCCCTTGTAGTGGGTTTTACTGGCCTTAATTCTCTCTACCCTATTTATATAAATTCTCCTGCCTAACATGTTCACAGGAGAAAGCACAGGCTGAAAGGGGCAACTCATAGGATCAACTGGCAGGAAGTGCTCAAGGAATGCCCCCACTTCAAGAATTTGTCCTTCTCACCCCCATCCTCAGTATGCACTTTGAGAGTAAAAAGTGATTATTTTTGCCAGTGTATAGCCTGGCCTTGGGGTAAATGTTCTGCTTTGCAGGAGCAGTGATACAGATCAGGGGACAAGGATACTCATCAGTCACCAGCTGAATAGAAACAGTGTTTTGGATGTGATGAAGGAAGGCATTAAAGTTTTGAGTCCCCTTGGCAAACTCACTCTCTCCTTTCCCCAGAGCCACACAGGACCAGTGGGAAGGTCAGGAACAGAGCTACTTGCTCAGGTAAATGCAAATACCTACCCAGGAAATAAGGCAAATACCTTTGGAACAGACCTTGCAGGGCAGTAGCCTGAAGAGATATGCAAAAACCAAAAGTACACAGCTTGCTCTGGGAAGTTGCAAATAGGCCTCTCTGCTTTCCCTTCACCCTGCCTGGCCCCTAACCTCACCTCGAGCCATGCTTCCAACCCTCAAGGCCAAAAGGCCAAACACAAGCCATCCTTTCAGATGTGAACCCTAAAGGATATAACAGGAAGCAAATGGCCATCTCCTTGTTTTATTTTCTGCAAGATTAACAATCACTTGGCTGTTTCTTTCCTGCTCTTTAATGACCCAAGCAGTTCATCTATTAAATGATAAATCCTCCGTTTATTTATGACCGGCTGGTTTAATTCGGAGGCTAAACTGGAACAGTCAAGATAATTGAGCTACCTCAGAAGCATTGAGGAAGCCAGCTGCTGTTCAAGGCAGAAAACAAACTCCATGAGCTGCAGAAGCCCTGTCCCCCAGAAAGAAATGCTAAAGCAAGAAACCGAATGGGTAAGGGTACAAACTTTAGGAAGAGCTGTCTGTTTAGAGATGATCTGAAAGGATGCCCCCCATCTCTTTTCCCTTCTCTCAGTGTCCACCCCAACCAACATTTGTTTTCTGAAAAGAAATGTGAAGGGGTGGAAAAAATCTGCCTTCTTCCCTTCTAGGTTGTTTGGCTGGTCTAAGAATTAAATTGATATAAGACAGTGTGGGTAAAATTGCAATATTTCCAGAATTTCTCACTTGGCCTTAGTGCATCTCCTTA
This sequence comes from Manis javanica, assembly GCF_040802235.1. Lineage (NCBI taxonomy): Eukaryota > Metazoa > Chordata > Mammalia > Pholidota > Manidae > Manis > Manis javanica. Next base: position 100,555,962 of record NC_133174.1, on the reverse strand, counting down.
TCAATAGGTGTTTCCAAGGGGTGGAGAGAAGTAGTCCATCTCCATATCAATAGGTGATTACAAATGGGTGCAATAAACAGGTTTCTCACACTGTAATCCTCCCTTTGACTGATTTTGGCTTCAAAAAGTTTAGTTGCCCCAGGCTGGGAACATACTCCCACCCCCATCCCCAGAGTTACAGACAGATTAACAGGAGAAAAACAAAGTGACATATGTATAGGAGCCCCATAAAGATTTGAAGACCCCAAGGCAGTCAGGCACTTGAGGCTTATACAACATCCTGAGCTCAGGAAAGGGGTACAGTGTCTAGGGATACAAACAGGAAGAAGGCCATTCACAGGAAGGCAGAGGAGGTGTTGGGAAACAAAGGTTGCCCATTAGGCAGAAAAGTTTCTTAGGTAAAAAGGTATCTCTAGTAATAGATCTCTTCCTGGTATAGGCCCCTTTCCCAATGTAAACATAGGCAGTTGGGAAGGTAAAGAGCTTTTCCTGAGTATGCTGGGTTTTAATTGCTGTTAGCTCAAAATAATCTTCATGCCAAAGTGACATATTTTGGGGTGGTAAATTCTGCTCCCCTTAAAATGCCAGGGAAGAAAGTGGGAGAAAGTTTGGTGGTTGGCATTCAACTTCTTTTGTGGATTTTGGATGCTGAATGGGTTTGGCTGGGCAAGCAGACGATGTTTGGATGGTGGGCTTCAAGTTTCCATCACTCAGTGGGCATATTGTACAGCCAGATGCCAACTCACTTGCTGCAAAAATTGTACCAAACCCCAGTACCTTCTCTGAAGGCGACAGACCTTTAGAGATGTTTCCGTTGTGTTTTCCTGGAGGATAAGCTCAAGTTTAGCTGGTCCAACATCTAAGCAGATGAATCATTCACAGTCTCTATAAACAAGTTGCTGTTTGCGCTGTCAGAGCCTGACTCACCTCTAGCTGGCTGACTAGAAAGTGACTCTTAACTCCAAACTCCCAAGACCAAACATCCTCATCCGGGAACACAGAATTTGCCTCATAAATCCAATAAACTCAAAATTTTCTCCTTTACTGAACAGCAGGAGTGTGAGTGTTATTTATCCAGGGCTAATCTCTTTTCTGAATGAACCCTATTTAAATGAGGAAATAGCTGCTTGGAAGAACTTTTTCTCATCCAGTCTCCATTTTGTATGCTTTCAAACCATGATGCACACCTTGTCAAGAAACCAACCCCTCATTTTTTAAAAAAACTAGGAATGTCTAGTAAGACATCTCCTATACTTTATATTGTGGCTTTCTCATCTTTGGGTTAAAAACACAATCTAGGGCTGGGCTGGCATGGGCCTAGGTCCAGTGGGTTTGGGCTGTGATAGGGTACATATGATGCCAAAGTTGCCTTCCTTTTGAGGGAAATGTTGAGCTCATTGAAGGCAGAGACAATATTTCTTTGATGTTTTTTCATAGCACCCATGGCAGTCTCTGATCCCAAAAAAGGCACTTGAATAATGTGAGGATAGGCAGTGGGTGAGGGCTGAGGGTGGGCATTGCATAGTTGTCAAGGAATCTAGTTTGATAACCAAATGAAGATGGGGAAGAGGTTGGCACCCGGTTATAGAGAAAATGAAAGCCTACGCCAGTAGCTCTTGATTTCTTCATTGGAGGAGAAAGAATAATAGAAATAGCCAACATGAGTCTAGTACTTAAATATATAATTACTCTAAGTATTTGACACATATTATCTCTTTTAATCCTCACAACAGCCTTTAGAGGTTGGTACTGTTATTAATTTAATTTTACAGATGAAGAAATTGAGGCATAGAAGGGTTAAGTAATTTACATAAGTTAGTAGGAAGAGTCAGTATTTGAGTCCAGTCCATTCTCCTAGAGTTCTGCGAGAATCAAAGAACATAATATCCTTGAGGGACTGAAACACTTCTGGCTGGTGAGATAACTTGGTTAGAGCTCAGGGGCAGGGAGTGGACTTTGTGGATCAATTAGATTTGCTTCTTTCCAAGGCCCAACCCCGGCTGGAAAATGGCTGCCCTTGTTCACAAAGAGTAAGAGTCAAAGATTGAGTGCAGCCTTATCTCTGCTGGCAAAACAACTCCAAGGCAGCATTGTGCTGCAAATGGGTAATTAACGTTGCGTTCCTATACTAAGGACAGATATTAAGAACCACTGTGAACTTGGGAAGCCAAGGACTATACATACTCTGGGTACTGCAGGATTGTTATTTAAGGCAAGCTCAGGGAATGAGCCATTGTGTTTCACAGGGCTCCCCCATCCCCACTCCAGAGGGCCCATTTATTTTACTGTAGGAAAATGAGTGGTGTTGATCAATCTCTTTATCTAGCTGAGAGATTGAAGTATAGTCCCTTGGGCACCCAACCCACTTTGCATATACAGGAAGTGACCCCCCAAGTGGCTGACTGAATTTTAGAACAATATATATCCTGCGGGAATACTTCCTGTCACACGACTTCATGAACCGCTGAAGAAGCGGAATAAACAGCTTTGGTTCAGGTGAAAAGGGAAGTCCCAGATGAAACAATAAGAATGTATCACTGGGCTGAGGGTAAGGCCTGGTGTGACTTTGCTGTCAGGAATGAGAGAAGAGACCATTGTATTAGGAGAGAAAGACAGGCCAGGCATAGGGGAGAATTTGAGGAAAGCCTGTGGGTGGGGATGTTCATAGTGCATTTGGGGGCACAAAAGTGAGCAGTTTGGCTGAAACGCATGGTCCCTGTTGGTAGTGTGGTAGACAGGACTGGAAAGATAAAAGTATTCTTAGGGAAGAAAGGCAGGAGAAGGATTTAGATTTGCAATAGGCAGAAATAATTTGCTTTGACCAGAAAGCTCAGCTTAAAAGTCTTATATCATGGTGAGTGATTCCATCATACTGCCTTTGAAAAAGAGCAGTTCACAGGAGACTCCTCAGGCCCACCCTTCTCTCTCCTGGCTCCTACCGCTTTTAAATGGAAGCTCTGGCAGCAGTAGGATAAAGAAGGGACAGCTACAAGGCCAGCTGTGCTTCTCAGATGCCTGGGTTTCCCCCTCAGTACTATACCGAGGCTCTTGCCACTTGCCTAGTACTGTACTTAGAAGTTCCCAAGACTAATGCGACCCAGGAAATACATCAGGCAAGTGCAGTCTTTATTCAATTCCAGGCTTCTATCTCAAATTCATTTTGTCTCTCTCTTACCTTGGTGAGCTTTGCTGGACAATGAAGATACCGTAACCCACCTTTCCCCTCTTTTAGCTTTAAACTTAGACCAGGCCAATCACAGGCAACCAGTCTCTCCTTATTTCCTTTCCCCTGCTCTTCCCTTTGCCCTGCTTAGGTCTCCTGCATTGAGTTTACAGTTAACGTGGGAGACAGTGGAGGAGAGAACCCACCTGGGGGAAAGAAAACATGGACCCCTTCGTTTCTGTCCTCCCAAAGCTCCACTCCAGGGGAAGTCAGCTATTCCTCATGTTCTAATGTTGATGATGTAAATCAGAGAGCCCCTCCCAGAGGTTAGAGTGAGGCTCTGCGGCTCCACCTTTGTATGCACCCAGTCCTTCTTCTTGTTAAGGCCCAGGGTTTAGCAGCAAGGCAGGTAGCTAACTGGGGGTACCATTGTCCCCTTAAAGAGAGATCAGGGTGTAGCCGGACCCCTCAGGGCAATAAGATGAGTGAGCATCAGAAAAGTCTCTCTTGCACCTCCATGAGGGTGCTTCTCCTAATGTTCCCAAATCCTGCTAGAGCCTCTAGAACATGTGAAAGCGGCACTTGGGCCCCTCCGAGCCTTTCATGATTTATCTACCCCTTCAGTGTTGCCAGGAAATAGATCAGGGCATCATTTTCACCAAGTGGACCCCAAAACCAGGCTATACAAAAGGCCCAAACAAAAGTTTACTTTTTCATCTGAGCCCCTGCCCAGCTACCTTGGATAGCCAAGTGTTCAGAGAAGTTTCCATCAAACATGGCAGACATCAGCGACAACACAGCCAGAGCAGCACAGTCCCTGCCAAACCAGGCAATGGCTGCTTATAGGAGAAGAGTAAGCTACCTGCCCTTGTTCCCACAGGTTGTTTTGAGGAAAATGGAAGTCCCTCCCCTCCCCTCCTTCCTGGCTAAGGTATCTGTGTTCTGTGGGGCTCCAGCCAAGAGCACTCGGCCCTCTTTCTGGCAGCTGTGGGCTGGGGAGTCTTCACGGGGGAAGGGCCAATCCCCTCAGCACCTCCCACCTGGGGTGAGTCTCCCCCAGCAAGTGTACTGTGGAAAGGCCTTCTTCTTCCTGTTTCCTTCATTAATTAACGTTGCTTATTTGCGGGTTCCATGGTAATGTAGAAATGTGGAAGTTACAGAGAAAGAACCGAGAGGCAGAAAATCCTCCCCCATGTGTGAGCCCACCATCCAGCAGTAACAAATATCAACAGAGTTGTATTTCTCTCACAGCCTTTATTGTTTTTTTTATTAAGGTGTTATTGATATGCACTCTTATGAAGGTTTCACATGAAAAAACAATGTGGTTACTACATTTACCCATATTATCAAGTCCCCACCCATACCCCAATGCAGGCACTGTCCATCAGTGCAGCAAGATGCCACAGATCCACTATGTCTCTTCTCTGTGATACACTGTTCTCCCCGTGATCCCCCACACCATGTGTACTAAACATAATACTCCTCAGTCCCCTTCTCCCTTCCTCCCCACCCACCCTCCCACACCCCTCCCCTTTGGAAACAACTAGTGCCTTCTTGGAGTCTCTGAGTCTGTCACAGCCTTTATTGTGGCACATTTTCCTCACACCGTTGAGATCCTACTGCCTCAGAATGATAGCTACTATTTTATCATCTGCTTTTTTCCCTTAAGTAGCAGTTGTTCCATGGCTTTAAGAGTCTTAGTTACCATAATTTTAAACGGAGGCTTCATCTTCTGTCTTATGTATGCACTGCTATTTATATAACTTTTAAGACACAGAATACCACAGTACCAGACCCTTCTATGAAATTTATTGCTGAGAGATAAAGTAATAATGTATGGCATTGTTTGAGGGATTATTATATGCCAAGTATTATTCTAAGTGCCTCACATATTAACTCATTTAATGCTCATACAACTCTATGAGGCAGGCATTATTATTGTCCCCAGGTGATAGAAGCACAAACTGCGGCCCAGAAGAGATGAGTGACTTGCTGAGAGGAACACAGATAGTGAGTGGAAAATCTGGGCCTTTAACATAGGCAATGGGGCTCTAGAGTCTGTTCTCTAAGCAATTATAAAGCGGACCGTCCAGAACTAAGTAAAATCATTAAGGCAGCTTACAATCTAATGTCCAAAGTAGAGTAACATTTTTCAGTCAAAAGAAGTGTTAACCAGATCAAGAACATGTTCTATCATTGGTTTACATTCAAGACTCATAATACCAGTATCAGCCGTAATATCACACCTTCCCCAATGATATTACAAATCTTATGGGAAAGAGGATACACAAAGGAAAAGGCATTTTTACTTCTCTGAAGTGTTACTCTGTATGCTCCTTTTATACAAGATCTACTACCTGCAAAGTTAAAAGTTTATTAGGGAGAAATCACCCATCAAGAGAGTAAATGCGATATTACCACATAGCAGGAGAAATTTAGCATTTGTGCCCTGAAACTTAGAGCAGCATTTTAAACACTTGGCTCTGTCAACAACTGTAGAGGGCTGCACCCCCAGGACCCAGAGTGCTCCCCAGTTTCCTTTCTTTTCTCTTCCACATCTTAAATATCTCCCCTGCTCCCCTTCCATACTGTCGGTGATCCAGCCCTTTCCCTGTCTGGTCCCTGATTTCCCCTCCCCAGTCCCTGATTTCCCCTTCCCGAAGTACTGTTGTGGGTGTAGGCGTTGGTCAGGGTCAAAGCAGAGCTTCGTGAGTAGAGCTCTGCAAAGTAATGGCTGTTGACTTGCCTAGTGAAGTTCATCACCATGCGTTTCCAGACATCCTGGTATCCTGGGTTATCTCCCTGCACCTCTCCAGCCCTGATAGGGAGCCAGGGTGTGCTAGGCACTGTTCTGCTCCCATTCCTCATCTACCCTGTTAGGCTTCCTCCAGGAGCATATGTCTTTCGTAGTAGCCCCCTCCGAGGAAGCCTGCCCTAGAGCTGTTGCTGAGAATGTGGCACCAGCTCAGGCCTGCACAGGCCTAGGAGGAAGGGACTTTGATTTATCCTGGCTAGTCTCCTTTTGAGGGCAGCCTCCCCTACCCCCTCACATTCATCATCATTCTTCCAGCAGAAAACCTGTGCTGAAAAGAATTCTGAGCTGGACCTGTGGCTGTGAATGGTGCCCAAGCATATACTGTCAGAGGCCAAGGAGAAGGTGAGCTCCTGCTCCCGTTTCCATCACTCCACTCCCTTCTGAGGGTCTTCGCTCCAGTACCCTCACTGTTAGCAGCAAGGGAAGTGCCCTCCAAAGAGGCTTTCTCTGGAGCCTCAGCCAGGCTTGGGCCACCAGCCTGTGTGCCCTCACAGAAGAGACCAGATGATGTTTCCTCCCTCTCACCCTTTTGACGCCAACCTTCATGCTCCCCATGGACTCCATCTTCAGTAGATGGTGAGGCTGTGTCTGCCTTCTCAGGGTCTATGCAATATGACAAAGCTTGCACAATTGCAGGCCAAGGAGCAGACACCTTTTTCTTCTTATTCTTCCCCTTACATGTGCTTCTCTGCCTGACACTTATCTCCCTGATGGCGACCAGAGGCCTCCTCAGCAGGGGGCTGACCTGGACTTGCCATGGGCACTGGGGCACCAGCCTCTGAATTCCAAGGCTGAGGGGAGAGTGCAATCTTTTCCTCCTCGTCACCCGTCCCTTGCTCCCTGCTCTCATGCCCTACCTTGATTCTGGTATTAGCAACTGGCAGGACCTCCATCACACTAGGCTGGTCCAGAGCCAGGGTTGCAGAAGAGGCCCGGGTGTGCAGTGTCAGAGGCCAAGGAAGATACACAATCTTCCCTTCCCTTGTATTCCTCCTTTTTTGGCTAGTTTTCTTCCCTACACTGCCCCCACTGTTGGCCCCTTGCAGTGCAGCACTAACAGGGGCCCCATCTGGGCATGGGGTATCGGCATGCCCACTTGGACAAGAACCAAGTGCGGATGTGTTTTCCATGTCACCACTGTCTCCATGATGCAGCTTTTCCTCCCCCCCATTTACCCCTCTCCTTGTGGTGAGTGTTGCATCTTCAGGTGGAGCCTGACCTGCATGCAGGGCTCCTGCAGACTGTGCAGCTGGGTCTGGGTTGCTTGCTTGGGTCATCTGAGGTTCCACGTGAGCCAAAATGTCTTTTTCCATATTTCCTCCTGCTTCTGCTTTGCTTTGCTTTTGTTTCTGGATCAGGTAAAGCATTCACCTGGAGCAGAGAGAGCTGAAGTCATCAAAGAGGCAAATATGAGTTGTAGTCAAGGCAGCAGAAAGTTCCTTCTGGAAGGAGAGTATCAAGCCCCGGGCCTGGGGGTGTGTGTGTCTCATCAAGGATACCTGAAGCAGTTTAGGAAGAGAGCAGATTGGGGAGGCCATGAACAAGGGGAGGGTGTGAGACAGCTGTTCTCATTGGCAGGTGGCTCACTGGTGGAGGGCTAAATCCATCACAACCTCCCACAAAATGCTCCCCTCCTAGGTCAGTAGTACGTAAACTTGCAGTGACCTCAAAATACAGATGTGACACACGATTGTTGATCTTCAGCAGCCTTCCCTATCAGTACTGTGTGCTTTGAAAGCAGAGGACAACCCTGGAGAAACAACAACAACACAGATATTTGGATAAATATCCCATTTGCACCTAAGGGATATAGACACATTGGTTAAGGGTCACGTATAGACTTTACTACTGTTAATACCTTTTGATGCTTTGGGTAGTCTCAGGAGATCAAACCATAGGTGAAAAAACAGCTGCAGTTGTGCCTGTAAAATCAGAGAAAGAAAGCATCATCTAAGTGAGCCTGACCAGGAGGCCCTGGGTGCCAGTCTGAGCAGACTCTTACCTGGAAATGCTCTGTCAGAGTTTCCTCTCAAACATTCTCTTTTGTTCTGTGCAGAGGAATTGGTGCACACACCAGTGATCCAGAGAGTCTACATGAATTGGGAACACAACCTCTTCATTAATGGTTAAAGAGATTCTGTTCAGTTCAGTATGGTGTCAGCATTTAGGTCTCCCTTGCTGATTGCTGATTCTTTGCATGTGGAAAATCCATCTGGGCTGGGGGCCTCATTCTATTAGCCAGTACAACCCATTCTTCATGCATTCTATGTAAGCAGAACTATAGAGAGTTTCTGTTTTACAGATTCACGAAATGCGCAGTCCTACTCTGAATTCCAGTCCCTTTCTAAGCTTTCTAATGTATTATATATATGTGCAACATTATCTTGGAATGTGCTAATTATTTATATAGTGTCCTTTCTCTCTGAACGTTTTTTGCTGGCTTGATCAAAAAAAGGAACAAAAAACAATAAATCGAGGGATTACACTCCCTTTCTCTAGTTATGAGTGAGGAGAGAACTCAATGAGGCCTCTGTGTTTTCCTTTGATAAGAAAGCATAACCACACAAAAGAGCAAAAGCAACTTCTGGCATTGACCTACTAGGATTAGAAACAGAGAAATTCTCTTTGTTTTTTATCTGGAATGTGTTTTTATCTAGAACAAGAAACATGGCTATGTGACTGCGGTGTTCCCAGTGGAGATGTGGGAGGGCCCTCTGGACCTTCTCTTCGTGCTACAAAGGGCCTAGAGCTATTTTTGCACTAGCAATACTCTCACCCAATCCTCTTTCAACTGCTCCCAATGTCAGCTTGTAGAAACAAGAATCATACCTTAAAAATTACATACACCAATTACCTACCACAGTTTCTATTTAAACATCTTGCCTTCTTCACTGTTTCGTGCTTAGGTTAAATAGTTGCAGAGCTAAGCCTAGCTCAGCTCATGACAAATGCAGAAGTTACCACTACATAAAAGCCACTTGACTGGTTGCTAAGATGCCACAGTAGCTGAAATTTATCTTACTCAACCCAGCAAATTTGAAGGTCGGGTTCCCACACTGTGAGTGGGTCTGTAGTCTAGTAGCTCATGTACATTACCCAAGCACACAAAGCCAGATCTGTCTGCATCTCTATTGTCTCTATCCACATCCACATCCATGTTCCTAACTATACCTATAGCTATGTAAACTACCTTCTTCCCTGGACTTCCCATAGGGGATAACTGCTTGCCTCAGGCTCCTTAGATTTCCCTGTAGTGTGCTGACCCTTTTATTCATACAGATTCATTCATTCACTCAAATAATTAATGACCCTGCTATGTGCCAATCCTGAGACTAGGTGCAGTAGACTATATATTTAGGCTTCAGGTTACTTAGTTACAGAAACATTTCATCTTGTTTTCTCTGAGATTACTACTTTGATTGACGTTTTACATGTTTCCAAACCTCAAGTCACACATTTACAGGCACTCTCTTGGTTCTGGCTCTCATAGATTCTAGTAACAGCCTTCTACATTGTACTGTCACCATTTTCCTTCCACATTTTCAGTTAAGGGGTAACAACTGTTTGCTGCCCATTGATTTGTGTTTTACATGAGAGTCCAGTTTACATGGGTTGCGGTATAGGAACTGTCTGATGTCCCTCTTTGGAGAGGCTGGAACCTTTCACAGTATGCCTAATAGACAGGGTCCTGTGAGGGGCGAAGATCTGAAATCAAGTGCTGACCGAGTTGGGAACCAGAAAAAACAGCCCATAGCATTTAGGATTCTTCTATTTCAAGTAACCAAAAACAAACAAACCAAAAGATCCCAAAACAGGCAATTTACAGCTCACTATAAGCTTCAATGTTTAGGGGTAGAGCCAACCATATGCATGCTTTCATCCAGAGTTCAAATTATTTCACCAGGATCCATCAGAGACACTTCATCAAGGTTGGTTTCCATTTTTAGGCTCTTACTGGAGACCCCCTGGTGCCTTCAGCCTCACAATGCCTAATCCAGCAGTGGCATTCCCTTCCCTGGTGGAGCAATGGAAATCCCTAACTTGAGTTTTGTTGGTACTGACCGGCCATGGGTTGTATGTCCATCACTCAACCAATTGTGGATGCACTGTCTAAATATAAGGTGGCTTCAAATTCAAGAGGGAAGCTGGAGAACAAGAACAAAAGCACATAATCAGAGATGGTGGAGCAGACAAGGAAGGTGATTAATGAGGCATGGAGAAGGGAATAAAAGCCTAAGGCAATTTCTGAGAAGGAATTTAGACATTGGCATTTTTTTAAAATAGCTTTACTGAGATATAATTCACACACACAAAAAAATTCCCCCTTTAAGGTGGTTTTTAGTATATTCATGGAGCTGTACATTGATCACACACACACATATGCTGTACATACACACACACACACACACACACACACACACACACACACACACACACATGCTTCCCCAAATGATTTGTGAGCAAATTAGAGACATCATTCTCCTTTAACCTTAAATTGTCCAATGCATATTTTCTAACAAGAAGGTCATTCTCTCACATAACTACAGTACATTTACCTAAATCAGGAAATTTAAAATTAATACAGTACTATTATCTAATCTATAACACATATTCAAATTTGTCATTTTTATGAATATTGTCCTTTATTCCTATTTTTTCCCAGTTCAGGATTTGAAACAGGAAGATATATTGAATTTAGTTGTCATGTCTTATTAATCTCCTGAAATCTGTAAGAGTTCCTCACTCTTTGTGTTTTCATGACATTGACATATTTGAAAAGCCCAGATCAGTTATTTTGTGGAATGTCTCTCAATTCGGGTTGTCTGTTTGTTTTATCATGATTAAATTGAGATTATATATTTTGGGCAAAGATACCACTGATGTTATGTTGTGCCCTTCTCAGTACATCATGTTAACAGGCACATGATGTCAGATTGTCCCAATATTGGTAGTGTTAACTTTGATCACTTGAAAAGTGATGTCCGTGAGATTTCTCAATGTAGCATTGCTGTTTCCTTTTGTAACTAAGAGGTCATTTGTAGGGAGCTATCATTTGGTTTTCCTAGGATCAAATGAGATGATGTACATCAAGTATCGGACACAATGCCTGGCACATTTTAAGTGTACAAAAAATGTTAGGCATCATATTTGATATTGCTCCTATTCTTATAATTGCTATTGCTAACCCAAAGTATTTTAAGACTTAGACTTAGTATTCTACACCTTACGTGATATGAAAGGAGAAGTAAGGAACATAGAGCAATATAAGTTAATAAAATATTGACTACAAGTATTAGGTGGCATGTTGGACAAGATGACCTCTGTGACCATAGAGCCTTGGGATCCTAGATTCTTTGTTTCCTGAACTACTGGCTAATTATGAGACCCTTGAGAAGGCTGTTGATGCAATTTAATTAATTTTGCACCCTTGTTTGAGGTCATCTTTACTTATTACTGTGCTGTATTCCTAGAAGTCACATAATAGAAGGATCATTGTAAGTAGGTTAATGGATTGCTATCAGAGCAACATCATAATTAGATGATATGTTCCTAATTATGCTCAAACTAAATCATAGCTAAAGTGGACAAAGCAAATATGGAACAACTGTACATTTAATCAGAACTATTTTTAAAACATTAAAAAAATCAAAGTTATGCCTATGTACAAATAGACCAAACAGTACAAATGATCTTATGATGAGAAGTAATAGTCTCCTGCATCTCCCCTCTCCATTCCACGTCCACATACCAGTGGCAACCTCTCAACAGTTTGATTTCAGGTTTCCTGTTGCTTACCATCTTACATCTAGATCAGAGATCACACACTGAAGGCCAGTGGGTCACATCTTACCCAAAGATGTATTTTGTTTAGCTTACATAGTGTTTTCTTTTCCCCCTTACATAGTTGTTACCATCTTAAAATTGGTATATTTCATATAAAACCATAATTCCAGGCTTTCTTGAGAATTGGAACCTCTGAACCTGTATTGTGCAGCCTGAGCTGGATAGTAGCTGCTCTCTCTTTCAAGGCTGGCACTCTAGTACACTGTGGTCTCCACCTAATCAGCATTATACCTTTGCTACAGGCATGGCCTTTCCAGGTATTTGAGTTTGCAATCTATGCTTTATCTACTCAAAATAAAGCTTTCCTATTAGCAACATGGGCATCACCTGGGAGTGTCTTAGAAATGCAGAATCTTGGGCCCCATTTCAGACTTGCTGAATAAGAATTTGAATTTTAACAAGACTGACAGGTGGTTTGTATTCATTTTGAAAGTTTACAAAACCCTGGGGTAGAGAATATGCTTATATCTAACCCAATTTCTTGGTATATCAGTTTTGGACCATCTCTATCTACTACATAGTATGAGAGGTGAGGAGGTGAAATTGCAAGCCCTTAGTTGACATACATCTTCAACTTCACTAGATATCACTAAATTATGCTCCAAATTAGTTTCACAAATTTTCACTGTTACCCACAGAGTGTGAAGCCCCATCTCTCCATATTCAGGTAATTTTTAGCCAATCTGATGGGTGTTAAATGGTACCTCATTGCTTTAGTTTGCATTTCCCTGATGACTAGTGAGGACAAGCATTTTGTCACATGTATATTGTCTATTTAGGTTTCCAGTTTTGTGAATCACCTGTTTATGTGTCCGTCCTCCCCCCTACCTGGGGGTTATATTTCTTTTTTACTTATTGATATATATTCTGAATACTAATCCTTTCTTAGTTATATGCATTGCAGTTATCTTCTCCCAGTCTGAATTGCATTTTTATATCTTGATGTGTTAAGTTGTATAATAGTTTTAAAATATAATTAATTAAAATGTATCAATAATTTATTTTTGGTTTGGTCTTTTTGTGTTTGATTTAAGAAATCCTTCCTTACCTTGAGATTATAAAGTTACCCTGTAGATTCTATTTTTAAAGTTTTCAAGTTTTGCTTTTCATATGAATTTCTTTAATCCTTCTGAAATTTATTTTGCATATGGTGTGAGTTAGGATTATTCTTGGCTCTTTTATCATCCCATATTAGGATTAATATTACAACTGTACTGAATTGATTGATTCATTTTGGGAAGAACTGACAGCTTTATAATACTAAGCCTTCCCACCCATGAATATGGTATAATTTCCATTCTTCAGGTCTTCCTTTATGTATTTCATTAGTGTTTCATAATTTTCTCCATGAAGGCCTAGTATCTCTTTTCTTCTTATAATGTCTAATTTTTTTGTTGTATTATTTCTAATTTCGGTATACTATACTGATCTTATAATCAGCATTAGTCAAACTCTCTTTTTTAGTTCTAATTGTTTGTCCGTAGATGTCTTGGATTTTCTATGTAGCCAATTATATCATCGGCAAACAACAATTTTGTAACACCCCTTTGATTCTTCTAATTTATTTCTTTGCTTGTCTTACTGTAGTCACCTGAAATTTCAGTACCATGTGGAATAGAAGCAATCCTAGTGGGTATCCCTGTCTTGTTTTTTATTTTAACGTGAAGGCCTTCAAAGTTTCACCATTAAGTATGATATTTTCTTTAGGTTCTGGATTGATATCTTCTATCAATACAGGTTAAATAAAGGTCCACTTCTATTTTCACTTTGCCAAATGTTTTACTTTAAATCATAAATGGGTATTAAATTTCATTAAATATTTTTCTGCACCTATTGAAATGATCATGTATTTCTCCTTTATCCATGTTTTTTCTTTCTTTTTTTTTTAGGTTTTTCCTTTTTTCCTTTTTTTTCTTTTGGTATCATTAATCTACAATTACATGAAGAACTTTATGTTTACTAGACTTCCCCATCACCAAGTACCCCCCACAAAATCCATTGCAGTCACTGTCCATCAGCATAGTAAGATGCTGTAGAATCACTACTTGTCTTCTCTGTGTTGCACAGTCCTCCCCGTGCCTCCCCAACATTATACATGCTAATTGTAATGTCCCCTTTCTGTTCCCCCCCACATCCCTCCCTACCCACACATCCTCTCCAGTCCCTTTCCTTTGGTAACTGTTAATCCATTCTTGGGTTCTCTGTTTCTGCTGCTGTTTTGTTCCTTCAGTTTTTCTTTGTTCTTATACTCCCCATATGAGTGAAATTATTTGGTACTTGTCTTTCTCCACCTGGCTTATTTCACTGAGCATAATACCCTCTGGCTCCATCCATGATGTTGCAAATGGTAGGATTTGTTTTCTTCTTATGGCTGAATAATATTCCATTGTGCATATGTACCACATCTTCTTAATTCATTCATCTACTGATGGACACTTAGGTTGCTTCCATTTCTTGGCTATTGTAAATAGTGCAGCGATAAACATAGGAGTGCATCTGTCTTTTTCAAACTGGGCTGCTGCATTCTTAGGGTAAATTCCTAGAAGTGGAATTCCTGGGTCAAATGGTATGTCTATTTTGAGCTTTTTGAGGAACCTCCATACTGCTTTCCACAATGGCTGAACTAGTTTACATGCCTACCAGCAGTATAGGAGGGTTCCCCTTTCACCACAACCTCACCAACATTTGTTGTTCTTTGTCTTTTGGATGGTGGTGATCCTTACTGGTGTGAGGTGATATCTCATTGTGGTTTTAATTTGCATTTCTCTGATGACAAGTAATGTGGAGCATATTTTCATGTGTCTGTTGGCCATCTGAATTTCTTCTTTGGAGAACTGTCTTTTCAGCTCCTCTGCCCATTTTTTAATTGGATTATTTGCTTTTTGTTTGTTGAGGTGCGTGAGCTCTTTATATATTTTGGATGTCAAGCCTTTATTGGATCTGTCATTTATGAATATATTCTCCCATACTGTACAATGCCTTTTTGTTCTATTGGTGGTGTCCTTTGCTGTACAGAAGCTTTTCAGCTTGATATAGTCCCACTTGTTCATTTTTGCTTTTGTTTCCCTTACCCATGGAGATATGTTCATGAAGAAGTTGCTCATGTTTATGTCCAGGAGATTCTTGCCTATGTTTTTTTCTAAGAGATTTATGGTTTCATGACTTTAATCCATTTCGAATTTACTTTTGTGTATGGGGTTAGACAGTGATACAGTTTCATTAACTTACATGTAGCTGTCCAGTTTTGCCAACACCAACTGTTGAAGAGGCTGTCATTTCCCCATTGTATGTCCATGGCTCCTTTATCACATATTAATTGACCATATATGTTTGGGTTAATATCTGCAGTCCCTATTCTGTTCCACTGCTCTGTGGGTCTGTTCTTGTGCAAGTACCAAATTGTCTTGATTACTGTGGCTTTGTAGTGAAGCTTGAAGTTGGGGAGCGAGATCCCACCCCCAATTTATTCTTCCTTCCCAGGATTGCTTTGGCTATTTGGGGTCTTTGGTGGTTCCATATGAATTTTAGAACTATTTGTTCCAGTTCGTTGAAGAATGCTATTGGTATTTTGATAGGGATTGCATTGAATCTGTAGATTGCTTTGGGCAGGATGACCATTTTGACAGTATTAATTCTTCCCAGCCAAGAGCACAAGATGAGTTTCCATTTGTTAGTGTCCTCTTTAATTTCTCTTAAGAGTGTCTTATAGTTTTCAGGGTATAGATCTTTCACTCTCTTGGTTAGATTTATTCCTAGGTATTTTATTCATTTTGATGCAATTGTGAATGGAATTGTTTTCCTGATTTCTCTTTCTATCAGTTCATTGTTAGTGTATAGGAAAGCCACAGATTTCTGTGTATTAATTTTGTATTCTGCAACTTTGCTGAATTCCGATATTAGTTCTAGTAGTTTTGGAGTGGAGTCTTTAGGGTTTTTTATGGACAATATCATGTCATCTGCAAATAGTGACAGTTTGACTTCTTCTTTACTAATCTGGATTCCTTGTATTTCTTTGTTTTGTTTGATTGCCATAGCTAGGACCTCCAATACTATGTTGAATAACAGTGGGGAGAGTGAGCATCCCTGTCTTGTTCCTTATCCTAGAGGAAAAGCTTTCAGCTTCTCACTGTTAAGTATGATATTGGCTGTGGGTTTATCATATATGGCCTTTATTATGTTGAGGTACTTGCCCTCTATACCCATTTTGTTGAGAGTTTTTATCATGAATGGATGTTGAATTTTGTCAAATGCGTTTTCAGCATCTATGGAGATGATCATGTGGATTTTGTCCTTCTTTTTGTTGATGTGCTGGATCATGTTGATGGATTTTCCAATGTTGTACCATCCTTGCATCCCTGAGATGAACCCACTTGGTCACGGTGTATGATTCTCTTGATGTATTTTTGAATTCAGTCTGCTAATATTTTGTTGAGTATTTTTGCATCTACGTTCATCAGGGATATTGGTCTGTAGTTTTCCTTTCTGGTGGTGTCTTTGCCTGGTTTTGGTATTAGGGTGATGCTGGCTTCATATGATGAATTTGGGAGTATTACCTCCTCTTCTATTTTTTGGAAAACTTTAAGGAGAATGGGTATTATGTCTGATAAAATTCTGCGGTAAATCCATCTGGCCAGGGGTTTTGCTCTTGGGTAGTTTTTTGATTAATGCTTCAATTTCGATGCTGGTAATTGGTCTGTTTAGATTTTCTGTTTCTTTCTGTGTCAGTCTTGGAAGGTTGTATTTTTCTAGGAAGTTGTCCATTTCTCCTAGGTTTTCCAGCTTGTTAGCATACATATTTTCATAGTATTCTCTAACAATTTTTTGTATTTCTCTTGGGTTCGTCCTGATTTTTCCTGTCTTATTTCTGATTCTGTTGATGTATGTAGATTTTCTTTTTCTCTGAATAAATCTGGCTAGGGGTTTATCAATTTTGTATATTTTCTGAAGGAGCCAGCTCTTGGTTTCATTGATATTTTTCTATTGTTTTATTCTTCTCAATTTTATTTATTTCCTCTCTGATCTTTATTATATCCCTCCTTCTGCTGACTTTGGGCCTCATTTGTTCTTCTTTTTCTAGTTTCCGTAATTGTGACTTTAGACTATTCATTTGGTATTGTTCTTCCTTCTTTAAATAGGCCTGGATTGCTATATACTTTCCTCTTACAACTGCTTTCACTGTGTCCCACAGAAGTTGGGGGTTTGTACTGTTGTTGTCATTTGTCTCCATATATTCCTTGATCTCTATTTTAATTTGGTCATTGATCCATTGATTATTTAGGAGCATGTTGTTAAGCTTCCATGTGTTTGTGAGCCTTTTTGTTTTCTTTGTACAATTCATTTCTAGTTTTATACCTTTGTCTTCTGAGAAGTTGGTTGGTAGAATTTCTATCTTTTTGAATTTACTGAGGCTCTTTTTGTGGCCTAGTATGTTGTCTATTCTGGAAAATGTTCCATGTGCACTTGAGAAGAATGTGTATCCTGCTGCTTTTGGGTGTAGAGTTTTGTAGATGTCTGTTAGGTCCCTCTGTTCTAGGGTGTTAGGTCTATGTTGTTCAGTGCCTCTGTGTACTTACTTATTTTCTGTGTGGTGTATTTGTCCTTTGGAGTGAGTGATGTGTTGAAGTCTCCTAAAAGGAGTGCATTGCATTCTATTTCCTCCTTTAATTCTGTTAGTATTTCTTTCACATATTTAGGTGCTCCTGTGTTGGGTGCATATATATTTGTAATGGTTATATCCTCTTGTTGGACTGACACCTTTATCATTATGTACTGTACTTCTTTATCTCTTGTTACTTTCTTTGTTTTGAAGTCTATTTTGTCTGATACTAGAATTGCAACACCTGCTTTTTTCTCCCTATTGTTTGCATGAAATATCTTTTTCCATCCGTTCACTTTTAGTTTGTGTATGTCTTTGAGTTTGAGATGAGTCTCTTGTAAGCTAAATATAGATGGGTTTTGCTTTTTTATCCATTCTTTTACTCTGTGCCTTTTGACTGGTGGATGTAGTCCATTTATGTTTAGGGTGATTGTCGATATATATGTACTTATTGCCATTGCAGGCTTTGGATTCATGGTTACCAATGGTTCAAGGGTAGCTTATTCACTATCTAACCATCTAACTTAACTTTCTTATTAAGCTATTATAAACACAGTGTGATGATTCTTTATTTCTCTCCCTTCTTATTCTTCCTCCTCCATTATTTATATGTTACGTGTCTTATTCTGAACTCTTTTGTGTTTCCTTTGGCTGCTTTTCTGATTAGTTGATTTTATTCTTTGCCTTTAGTTAGTATTTGGTTGGTCTGCTTTCTTTGGTGTGATTTTATTTTCTCTAGTAACATCTATTTAGCCTTAGGTGTGCTTCCATCTAGAGCATTTCCTTTAAAATATCCTGTGATGGTTTGTGGTAGGCAAATTCCCTCAACTTTTGCTTGTCTGGGAATTGTTTAATCCCTCCTTCATATTTAAATGATAATCATGCTGGATACAGTATTCTAGGTTCAAGGCTGTTCTGCTTCATTGCATTAAATATATCATGCCATTCTCTTCTGGCCTGTAAGGTTTCTGTCGAGAAGTCTGATGATAGCCTGATGGGTTTTCCTTTGTAGGTGATCTTTTCTCTCTGTCTGGCTGCCTTTAATACTCTGCCCTTGTCTTTGATCTTTGCCATTTAGTTTTGTATGTCTTGGTTTTGTCCTCCATGGATCCCTTGTGTTGGGAAATCTGTAGGCTTCCACGGTCTGAGATACTATTTCCTCCCCCAGTTTGGGGAAGTTTTCAGCAATTATTTCTTCAAATACACTTTCTATCATCCCTTTTTCTCTCTCTTCTTCTTCTGGTACCCCTATAATGCGAATATTGTTCCTTTTGGATTGGTCACACAGTTCTCTTAATATTCTTTCATTCCTGGAGATCCTTTTATATCTCTGCCTCAGCTTCTCTGTATTCCTGTTCTCTGATTTCTATTCTATTAACAGTCTCTTACATCTCATCCAGTTTGGTCTTAAGTCCTTCCAGAGATTGTTTTATTTCTGTATTCTCCCTCCCTACTTGCTCCTTTAGCTCTTGCATATTTCTCTGCAGGTTTATTAACATGGTTATGACCTTTATTTTGAATTCTTTTTCAGAAAGATTGGTTATATCTACCTCCCCAGGCCCTTTCTCTGCAGTTGTCTGTGTGATTTTTGACTGCGCCAGATTCTTCTGCCTTTTCACGGCAATAGAGATGGTCGTAGGCAGGTAGTGCATGTGGCAGCTGGGAGAGCAAAGTCCCTTCCTGCTCACTGGTTACCTTGCCCTTCTCTGCTGCCTGTGTTGGTCACCCATACACTGGGAGCAGCCTCCAGGTTAATCCCCTGATCTACCATTGGCGTGATAGCCTTCAGGGTAGCCCAGAGCCCACAGGGAGTGGTAGGCACAGTGGGTGTGTTCTGCAAAAACGTCACCCCTTCGCACTTTGCCCCAGCTTCCTATGTCTGTGCTGGGCAACTGCGTGCCGGTGGCAGCATCTGGGTCTGGTCCGGGTAGTTGCATGCTGGGAGGAGACTCTGGGCAGTTGCTGTTGGTGGATCACTCTCCGGCTGCTCAGCCACTGTGGCAGAGCAGTGCCAGCTGGGGGGACCAAACGGTAGGCTGCTTATTGCCGTGAGGGGCTTCAAAGCTGTGTTGCCACCCAGGGGTTTAGGGTGCCTGAATTTCCTTAGAATTCCCAGCCTCCTGGGCTGAGTGTGCTTGGATGATTCCGTCCAGTTGTTAAGCCCCTGTCCCTTTAAGACTTTCAGAAAGCACCCACTTTTCTTTTGTCCCAGGGGAGCTGGTGGTGGGGACCCGCTTGTAGATTTTACTTTTCCTTTTCTCTAATATCCAGTACAGTATGCAATGTGTGTCTGTGCTGCTGGTGCAAATTACCAGGGCTTGTTATTTAGTAGTCCTGTGCTTCCACTCCCTCCCCACTCTGACTCCTTTCCTCCCACTGGAGAGGTGGGGTGGGGGGTGCTCGGGTCCTGCCGTGTCATAGCTTTGTGTCTTACCCTTTCTGTGAGATGTGAGTTCTTGCAGATGTAGATGTAGCCTGGCTGTTGTACTGTATCTTCTGGTCTCTCTGTTAGGCATATTTGTATTTGTTGTATTTTCAAAAATATGTATGGTTTTGGAAGGAGATTTCTGCTGCCCTACTCACGCTGCCATCTTGCGCCTCCTGATCTCTGTCTTTTAATCAGTATATTTAGATTCTTTACACTTAATTATTGGTATATTAGGGCTTTGCTGGTTTTCTTTGTTTTTCATTGTTGTCTTTTCCTGTCTTTTTGTGGATTACTTGAATATTTATTAGAATTCCATTTTAAATTAAGGAAGAGGTGGTACATATACACAATGGAATATTATTCAGCCATAAGAAGAAAACAAATTGTACCATTTGCAAAAACATGGATGCAGCTAGATGGTATTATGCTCAGTGAAATAAGCCAGGTAGAGAAAGACAAGTACCAAATGATTCCCTCATTTGTGGTGTATAACAGCAAAGCAAAACTGAAAGAACAAAACAGCAGCAGACTCACAGACTCCAAGAAGGGACTAGTGGTTACCAAAGGTGAAAGAAGAGAGGAGATGTGAACTCAACAGTCCATGCCTGTTTATTGCTGAACTGGAGAGGGACCCCTCTGTCCTAGCCAGCAGAACAAAGGGCAGAGAATCTCTAACAGGTCAAGAGGCTTTTTATGGCCAGGGTTTTTGGCAGGCTCTTTGAGGGGTGAGGTCAAGGAAAAGATGGGCTTGTGGCTTGCTGACATGTCCTCTGGATAATGCTTGTAGCCTGGGTAAGATGACATCTGGGTCTCTCTGAGATGGTGGGTGGGCTTATTCAAAAGGTGGTACTCAGGTCCAGATTCTATCAAAATGGGAGGGGGTGGGAAAGGAGGGAGAAGGGGATTAAAGGGCATTATGATTTATACACATAATGTAGGAGGGGTTACAGGGAAGGCAGTATAGCATGGAGAAGACAAGTAGTGACTCTGGCACCTTACTATACTGATGACCATTGACTGCAGTGGGGTATGGGGGCGACTTGATAATATGGGTGAATGTAGTAACCACAATGTTGCTCATGTGAAATCTTCATAAGAGTGTGTACCAATGACACTTTAATAAAAAAAAAAGAATTCCATGTTAATTATCTGTAGTGTTTTGTGGTTTATCTCTTCTTGTATATATTTTAGTGGTTGGTCTAGGTCTTACATTATATATAGATCACTTATTATGGTCTAGTAGAGTTGTTATTTTACCAGTTTGAGTGTAGTGTGGAAACTTTACCTCCTTTTATGTCCCTTTATCATCTTTATTTATAATAAAATCTTCCTAAATACTTCCTCTACATACATTTAGAACCACATCCGACCATGTATAGTTTCAATTACTAATTATAATTCAGAAATTTCAAGAAGAGAAAGCAAGCCTGTTGTATTTA
The DNA here is from genome assembly GCF_040802235.1 of Manis javanica. Taxonomy (NCBI): domain Eukaryota; kingdom Metazoa; phylum Chordata; class Mammalia; order Pholidota; family Manidae; genus Manis; species Manis javanica. Next base: position 100,534,677 of record NC_133174.1, on the reverse strand, counting down.
CCCATCTTATTTTTTCTTACTGTATTGTTCCTCCCTGATAATCCAAGTTTCCTTCTTTTATCATTTTCTGTTTAGAGAACAGTCACTAGCCATTCTTTAAGGATAGGTCTACAAGCAACAAATTCTCCTAGTTTTCCCACATTTGAAAATGTTTTGATTCCCCTTCAATCCTTGAGGACATTTTTTGCTGGATACAGGATTCTGAGTTGACAATTCTTTTCTTTCAAAACATGTAAAATATTATGCTACTTCTTTCTGGCCCCCATGGTTTCTGATGAGAAGTCAGCTGTCATTCAAATGGTTTTTCCCCACAGGCAAAGTGTTGTTTTTTTCTGCTTTCAAGATGTTTCCTGTGCTTTCATTTAATAAATTTCATCAAGTTAATGATGTCTTTGAGTGGATTTCACTTTAGTTTATTTTGTTTACCTTCTTGAATATGATCTACAGGTTTATTTTTCTTGCCAAATTTGGGACGGTATCAGCTTTTTTGGAATACCTATTTACCCTTGCCCACTTTCTCTTCTCTTTCAGGGACTTTGATAACATGAATGTTAGATCTTTTGTTATAGGGCCATAGGTCTTTCAGTGTCTATTCTCGTTTCGTCTACTTTCTCTGTTGTTCAGATTGGATAATTTCTTTTACTCTATCTTCCAGTTCATGGATTCTTTCCTCTCTCCCTTACATTTTGCTGTTGAACCCATCCACTAAGCTTTTTATCTTGATCATTATATTAAGTTCTAAAGTTTCTCTTTGTTTAATTCTTTATATCTTGTTTTTTTCTGAGACTTTCTATTTTTTCATTTGTTTCAAGTATGTTTGTAATTGTTGAAGTATTTTTATCATAGCTGTTTTAAAATCTGAGAGATTATTCTAATGTCCTTTTCATCTCAGTGTTGGATTTTTTTGATGGTCTTTTCTCATTCAGTTTGAGACTGTCCTGGTTCTTGACATGATAAGTAATTTTAGATCAAAACCTGGGCATTTTCTTACTATATTGTGAGATACTATACTTCCTTTAAACCTGTTTTTGCTGACTTTCTCTGCTATCCCTCTAGTAGGACAAGGTATAGGGCTCCTTCATTACTTTTAGGTGGAAGTAGATGTCCAGGTTCTCCACTTGGCTTCTGTTGACACCTGAATTGGGGTTCCTTGTCACTGCCACATGAGGGTGGAAGTTCTAGCTCCCTATAGTACTCTTCACTGACACTGTGGGGGTTGGGAGAGGGGTCACTGATGACCAGCTAAACTGAAAGTCTGGGCTCCCTACTTGACCTTCTCTGACACCATCTAGGTTGGGATGTTGAAGTACCTCATTACAGCCTGGTGAGGGGGTAAGTCTAGGCTTGCCAGTTGACCTTTGCTGGCATAAGTGGGGATAAGGGTCACAGTTTTTTTCTATGGTGTTTGGATGGAGTAGAGTGATATTGTCTAAAAGTTTTTTGTCTTGCTAGGCTGCCCCTTCCCTGGTCTTATGGTTAAAGACAGCATACTTAACTGTTTAAATATTTTTCTTCTGTAGCTGTTGATGTTTCTGGGTCGCCAGCTTCTTCAGTCCCAAGTCTCGAATATGTGAGGCAAAAGGTATATCCAAGTAAGTCACCACTGTGCCATTCTTCAGGTCCTAAAGTCCCTACTTTCTTCTCTCAACCATTCAGAGTCTACTTATGTTTGCTTTATATACAATGTCCAAGGTTTTTAGTTGTACTTAGCAGGAGAAATAGGAAAATGTACATCTACTCCATCTTCTGAGAAACAGAAGTCTTTTATTTTTTGTAACCATGTCTATGCCTATTTTTATCTGTGCATCTATTTATCTCTATCATCTATCATCTATCTATCTATCTATCTGTCTATCTATCTATCTATCTATCTATCTAAAGAAAGCCATCTAATAAAGCTACATGAAAGTATTTTCTTCCCTTTAGGAAGTAGAGATATCAGCAGTCATTGAATTTAAAGCGGTGCTCAAATCAGTAAAGCAGATGTTCAATATATCCTTGTCAATGTTAATGATATACCTATCATTAAACTTATTTCCTAAGGTACATACTGACTAACATTTCTCATCTACATTTTCTCTTACTGTAAGCTGTAGCTGGAGGAAGTATAACCTAGATAGTTGCCAAAAGTACCAACAAAACTACTGTATATATTAGGTAAGTATCTGAAACTTTAATTTTGAAAAAACTTCATCTAGAATATGCCCTGATAATAACTTCTAGTCTTTATTATATTTTACTTTTTACTTGTATGTGAGTTCTGCTATAATATGCTACAATTGACTTAATTGGAAAAAATGGGATAGTCATATGTCTATTTTTTCACTGACAACAAGCTCAAATGCCAGAGTGTCTTTGTAAAAACTGGATACCTGGCAACCCCCAAACCTCATTACAGAGGTACAGACCCACTGGTGCAGTGCTGGAGTCCAGCTCCAGAGGGGGGGTGTGAAGCCCAAAAGGATGAGACGGAGTCGGCGCATGGAGAGACAGGACATGGAGTCGGTTGGAGGTGGTCTCTCGACAAAGTGCCAATGACAGCTTTATTTATACCATTTTGCACAAGGATATGATTATTTTTTATTGTTCTGTTGATTAATTAGTATAGGCAAGCTTTTTTTTCTTTCTTCTTCTTTCTAATCTATTCATGGTTGGTCAAGTGTTAGGTGATCGTTTTTCTGTTCCTTGACCGAAACTTTTCCTAGCAACATGTACTCTTTTGTGTTTCTATGCAACGCAGTTTCTAAGTAGTGCATGTGACCATAGGAGCATGCAGTATGTAGCAGTGACTATGGAGTCTATCAGCTCAGGGTGAAATACAGGTCACCTACTGCCACAGTTAGCTAGGATTCTTTCCCAAAAAAATATTCTTAGAAGCTTTAATAAATTTATAATCAATCTAAAATCATCATAAACTCATATCTTCACCTTGTACCTCTTTATAGGGCACAGTAGGCAGCAAACTAAATTTTCCCTTCTCATCTATATTTCTCTTCCTTCTGTGTGGATACCAAAGTCTCTCTGACATATGCTACACAGGTCTCCAAGACTCCACTACTGCAGGGACTAAACAAATTTTTACATGGTGAACAATGCAAGGGCATTCATATCACAGAAACTATTTCTGTTTTAACTACAAACTTTAAACTATAATCAGTCAAGTCAAATATAATGTATGATTATTCATTTGATTTTTATACTTTATATGTAATTCTAATAAAATGTTAATGTAGTAGGTAAATGCAAGATATAGATAGAAAGCATGATTGAGAACTGTAAGAAGGCAGGTGTAGGTGATCAGGTTTGTGCCTACAGACCATGTATTAGTCCAAGCTGAGCAAGGGAAACAAAATATCCAGAAGTGTAGACAATTTCTCTCAAAACTGGGGGTGTGAGGTTCTAAGCCTCACCTCTGTTGGCCCTCATTTTCTCACCTGATGGCCCTCCTGCAACTGTGCCTGTCTTAGGTTGTTCCTCCCGTGAGGAATCTTACCTGTCTCTGGCTAACCAGCCATCTTCTGGGGCCATACAGGGAGATGTAAAGCTGGTAAGTGAGAGAGAAGTGATGTTCTTTGAAAGTGTTAGCTTTTCACTTCTTTGCAGATTTATACCCTGTGGCTTCCAGGCCTAGCACTTGTCTTGAGGTATCTTTACTTCTTAGAAAATTATGGTATTTGGTAATTTCACATATAGGCATGAGTTCTAGTAAAGGACTGTAATTAGGAAGGAAGAAGAAAAGCTATAGAAGTAGCAGAGGGAAGAAAATATGAGAAGACTGATTAAGTGTCAGACAGGGTTATTCTATTCAATATTTTCTCATGACTCTTTCTATAAAACTCTCCATCACTAGTTTCACTAGCATTGTAATAATAAAAGGGGGGTATTCTCAGTGGAAATGAGGTGGTCAATGTTTGACTAATTAAGAGTAGGTTTCGGTACTTTATGCCAAGATCGCCATTTGGCCCCTGCGTGTTCTATTCTTCAGGAGCACTGTCCTGAAAAGCTCCTGGGAAACTTATATTCTCATCCTTTCCACACTGCTCAGCAAAGGTTAGTTAACCCTTAGCAAAAATGCAGGTAAAAGCAAAGCCAATAGCATAATAGAAAAAGCAAAATCAAGGTGGGTAATAGGGGGAGGAGCTGCGAAGGCTCCTGCTTTGTGGGGGGTCTTCCTCCAGCCTGAACTCTGCTACACAGCTTGAGCAGCATGATTCCTGGCAGTGAAGGGCAGGCAATCTGGCAAGTTTCCAGGAAATTAAATACAATAAGCATTTATTGTACAATGAGAGGACATCTGGACCTCTCCTTTAAAAATATTTAAACAGTTAAGTATGCTGTAAGTAACAAAAAAGATCATTGTCATCAGAGGGATCTCTCTAGGGACTGTAGGTGTGTCCCTCAGTAGCCTGGAAGAGTTTACTGATACAAGCATTTGGCTAAATCAAATCATTGGGATAGGCATGAGTGTCAGAAAACCCATAAGGGAGAATGAAATTTAAGCAGAGATGACAGAGAGAAAAGGATTACAGGACCCTAGGTCTAGAGGATTTAAGATTCTGAGATGACCAAGTCAGGGAGCAAGATGAAAACCAAGTTAAAAGAAACATGGCAAGAGTCTAATTATTAAAATCTGAGAACAAAGAAGCTAGACTCTTCCCTCTATTTAAGCCACTTATATGAACCTTGTATATTAATCCACTGAAGCCTGTGTTGTGATTGGGTTAAGAATAAGTGGGAGGTGGGAGGGGGGAGCCAAGATGGCGGCGTGAGTAGAGCAGCAGAAATCTCCTCCAAAAACCACATATATTTTTGAAAATACAACAAATACAACTCTTCCTAAAAGAGAGACCAGAAGACATAGGACAACAGCCAGACTACATCCACACATGCAAGAACCCAGCGCCTCACGAAGGGGGTAAGACACAAATCGCAGCCCAGAGGGACCTGAGCGCTCCTCACCCCAGCTCCCGGTGGGATGAGAGGAGTCAGAGCAGGGAGGAAGAGGGAGCCCAGGACTGCTAAACACCCAGTCCCAGCCATCCGCACCAGAGTGCAGACACAGTGTGTGGGGGGGGTGCTAGAAACTGGGGAGACAGGACAATAAGACCTGTGAGGGGGTCCCTGCAGCCGGAACCATAGGACAAGGAAAAGCAAGTGCTTTTTGGAATTCTTAAAGGGACAGGGACCCCACTGGTGGATGGAAGCGTCATGGGACACTTAGCCCAGCAGCTGACAATCCTGGGGAACTCTGGGCACCCTAAACCCCTGGACAGCAGGGCAGCTCGGAGGCCCCTCATGGAGATAAACAGTCTCCTGGCCATTTCCCCTCCGACGTGGCTCAGCCATATCAGAGCAGGAGCCTGAGGCAGGCCACGACCACAGCAACCGAGGAGCTAAACTCCATAGTGGCCGGGCAAGAATCAGAAGCCCCATCTGCACGCAGCTGCCCAGCACAAGCCACTGGAGGTCGCTATTCTCCCAGGAGAGGAAGGCCACAAACCAACAAGAAGGGACGTTCTCCCAGCCATCACTTGGGCCAGCTCTGCAAACTATCTCTATCACCATGAAGAGACAAAAGAATTTGATAAAGACAAAAATCACAACCCCTGAGAAGGAGATTGACCTAACCAGTCTTCCTGAAAAAGAATTCAAAATAAAAATCATAAACATGCTGATGGATCTGCAGAGAAATATACAAGAGCTAAGGGATGATATCCGGAGGGAGATTACAGAAGTGAAACAATCTCTGGAAGGATTTATAAGCAGAATGGATAAGATGCAAGACGCCATTAAAGGAACAGAAACCAGAGAACAGGAACTCATAGAAGCTGACACAGAGAGAGATAAAAGGATCTCCAGGAATGAAACAATATTAAGAGAACTGTGTGACCAATCCAAAAGGAACAATATCCACATTATAGGGGAACCAGAAGAAGAAGAGAGAGAAAAAGGAATAGAAAGTGCCTTTGAAGAAATAATTTCTGAGAACTGCCCCAAACTTGGTGGGGGGGGAATGGTTGCTCCGACTATGGAAGCACACAGAAATCCCAACAGAAAGGACTCAAAGAGGACAACACCAAGACACATAATAATTAAAATGGCAAAGACCAAAGACAAGGACAGAGTATTAAAGGCATCCAGACAGAGAAAAAAGGTCACCTACAAAGGAAAACCCATCAGGCTATCATCAGACTTCTCAACAGAAACCTTACAGGACAGAAGAGAATGGCATGATATATTTAATGCAATGAAACAAGGGCCTTGAACCAAGGATACTGTATCCAGGACGATTATCATTTAAATATGAAGGAGGGATTAAACAATTCCCAGACAAGCAAAAGTTGAGGGAATTTGCCTCCCACAAACCACCTCTACAGGGTACTTTAGAGGGACTGGTCTAGATGGGAGCACTCCTAAAAACAGCACAGAACAAAACACCCAATATATGAAGAATGGAGGAGGAGGAATAGGAAGGGAGAGAAATAATCATCAGACTGTGTTTATAATAGCTCAATAAATGAGTTAAGTTAGACAGTAAGGTAGTAAAGAAGCTAACCTTGAACCTTTGGTAACCACAAATCTAAAGCCTGTAATGGCAATAAGTACATATCTTTCAATAATCACCCTAAATGTAAATGGACTGAATGCACCAAAACACACAGAGTAATAGAATGGATAAAAAAGCAAGACCCATCTACATGCTGCTTACAAGAGACTCACCTAAAACCCAAAGACATGCACAGATTAAAAGTCAAGGGATGGAAAAAGATATTTCATGCAAACAACAGGGAGAAAAAAGCAGGTGTCGCAATACTAGTATCAGACAAAACAGACTTCAAAACAAAGAAAGTAATAAGAGGTAAAGAAGGACACTACATAATGATAAAGTGCTCAGTCTAACAAGAGGATATAACCATTATAAACATATATGCACCCAATACAGGAGCACCAGCATATGTGAAACAAATACTCACAGAATTAAAGGAGGAAATAGAATGCAATGCATTCATTTTGGGAGACTTTAACACACCACTCACTCCAAAGGACAGATCCACCAGACAGAAAATAAGTAAGGACACAGAGGCACTGAACAAAACACTAGAACAGATGGACCTAATAGACATCTATAGAACTCTACATCCAAAAGCAACAGGATACACACTCTTCTCAAGTGCACATGGAACATTCTCTAGAATAGACCACATACTAGACCACAAAAAGAGCCTCAGTAAATTCCAAAAGATAGAAATCCTACCAACCAACTTTTCAGACCACAAAGGTATAAAACTAGAAACAAATTGTACAAAGAAAACAAAAAGGCTCACAAACACATGGAGGCTTAAGAACATGCTCCTAAATAATCAATGGATCAATGACCAAATTAATATAGAGATCATGGAATATATGGAGACGAATGACAACAACAGTACAAACCCCAACTTCTGCGGGACGCAGTGAAAGCAGTTTTAAGATGAAAGTATATAGCAATCCAGGCCTATTTAAAGAAGGAAGAACAATCCCAAATGAACAGTCTAAAGTCACAATATGGAAACTAGAAAAAGAAGAACAAATGAGGCCCAAAGTCATCAGAAGGAGGGATATAATAAAGATCAGAGAGGAAATAAATAAAATTGAGAAGAATGAAACAATAGAAAAAAATCAATGAAACCAAGAGCTGGCTCCTTCAGAAAATATACAAAATTGATAAACCCCTAGCCAGATTTATTCAGAGAAAAAGAAAATCTACATACATCAACAGAATCAGAAATAAGACAAGAAAAATGAGGACGAAACCAACAGAAATACAAAAAATTGTTAGAGAATACTATGAAAATATGTATGCTAACAAGCTGGAAAACCTAGGAGAAATGGACAACTTCCTAGAAAAATACAACCTTCCAAGACTGACACAGAAAGAAACAGAAAATCTAAACAGACCAATTACCAGCATCGAAATTGAAGCATTAATCAAAAAACTACCCAAGAGCAAAACCCCTGGGCCAGATGGATTTACCGCAGAATTTTATCAGACATACAGAGAAGACATAATACCCATTCTCCTTAAAGTTTTCCAAAAAATAGAAGAGGAGGGAATACTCCCAAACTCATTCTACGAAGCCAACATCACCCTAATACCAAATTCAGGCAAAGACCCCACCAAAAAAAAAAAAATACAGACCAATATCCCTGATGAACGTAGGTGCAAAAATACTCATCAAAATATTAGCAAATACATCAAAAATACATCAAAAGGATCATGCACCATGACCAAGTGGGATTCATCCCAGGGATGCAAGGATGGTACAACATTCAAAAATCCATCAACATCATTCACCACATCAACAAAAAAGGACAAAAACCACATGATCATCTCCATAGATGCAGAAAAAACATTTGACAAAATTCAACATCCATTCATGATAAAAACTCTCAACAAAATGGGTATAGAGGGCAAGTACCTCAGCATAATAAAGGCCATATATGATTAACCCACAGCTAACATCATACTAAACAGGAAGAGGCTGAAAGCTTTTCCTCTGAGATCGGGAACAAGACAGGGATGCCCACTCTCCCCACTGTTATTCAATGTAGTACTGGAGGTCTTAGCCACGGCAATCAGACAACACAAAGAAATACAAGTAATCCAGATTAGTAAAGAAGAAGTCAAACTGTCACTATTTGCAGATGACATGATATTGTCCATAAAAAACCCTAAAGACACCACTCCAAAACTACTAGAACTAATATTGGAATTCAGCAAAGTTGCAGGATACAAAATTAATACACAGAAATCTGTTGCTTTCCTATACACTAATAATGAACTAATAGAAAGAGAAATCAGGAAAACAATTCCATTTACAATGGCATCAAAAAGAATAAAATACCTAGGAATAAACCTTACCAAGGAAGTGAAAGACCTATACCATGAAAACTACAAGATACTCTTAAGAGAAATTAAAGAGGACACTAACAAAAGGAAACTCATCCCATGCTCCTGGCTAGGAAGAATTAATATTGTTAAAATGGCCATCCTGCCCAAAGCAATATACAAATTCGATGCCATCCCTATCAAATTACCAACAACATTCTTCAATGAACTGGAACAAATAGCTACAAAATTCATATGGAACCACCAAAGACCCTGAGTCGCCAAAGCAATCCTGGGAAGGAAGAATAAAGTGTGGGGGGGATCTCACTCCCCAACTTCAAGCTTCACTACAAAGCCACAGTAATCAAGACAATTTGATACTGGCACAAGAACAGACCCAAGGACCAGTGGAACAGAATAGAGACTCCAAACATTAACCCAAACATATATGATCAATTAATATATGATAAAGGAGCCATGGACATACAATGGGGAAATGATAGTCTCTTTAACAGATGGTGCTGGAAAAACTGGACAGCTACGTGTAAGAGAATGAAACTGGATCACTGTCTAACCCCATACACAAAAGTAAATTCGAAATGGATCAAAGACCTGAATGTAAGTGATGAAACCATAAAACTCTTAGAAAAACACATAGGCAAAAATGTCATGGACATAAACATGAGTGACTTCTTCATGAACATATCTCCCTGGGCAAGGGAAACAAAAGCAAAAATGAACAAGTGGCAGTATATCAAGCTACAAAGCTTCTGTACAGCAAAGGACACCATCAATAGAAGAAAAAAGTATCCTACAGTATAGGAGAATATATTCAGAAATGGCAGATCTGATAAAGGCTTGACATCCAAAATATATAAAGAGCTCACACACCTCAACAAACAAAAAGCAAATAATCCAATAAAAAAATGGGAAGAGGAGCTGAAAAGACAGTTCTCTAAAGAAGAAATTCAGATGGCCAACAGACACATGAAAAGATGCTCCACATTACTTGTCATCAGAGAAATGCAAATTAAAACCGCAATGAGATATCACCTCATACTAGTAAGGATCGCCATCATCGAAAAGACAAACAACAACAAATGTTGGCGAGGTTGTGGAGAAACGGGAACCCTCCTAAACTGCTGGTAGGAATGTAAATTAGTTCAACCATTTTGGAAAACAGTATGGAGGTTCCTCAAAATGCTCAAAATAGATGTACCATTTGACCCAGGAATTCCACTCCTAGGAATTTACCCTAAGAATGCAGCACTCTAGTTTGAAAAAGACAGATGCACCCCTATGTTTATTGCAGCACTATTTACAATAACCAAGAAATGGAAGCAACCTAAGTGTCCATCAGTAGATGAATGGATAAAGAAGATGTGGTACATATACACAATGGAATATTATTCAGCCACAAGAAGAAAACAAATCCTACCATTTGCAACAACATGGATGGAGCTAGAGGGTATTATGCTCAGTGAAATAAGCCAGGTGGAGAAAGACAAGTACCAAATGATTTCACTCATATGTGGAGAGTAAGAACAAAGAAAAACTGAAGGAACAAAACAGCAGCAGAATCACAGAACCCAAGAATGGACTAATAGGTTACCAAAGGGAAAGGGATTGAGGAGGATGGGTGGGAAGGAAGGGACAAGGGTGGGGAAAAAGCCGGTATTACGATTAGCATGTATAGTGTGTGGGAGGCATGGGGAGGCTGTGCAACAGAGAAGACAAGTAGTGATTTTACAGCATCTGATTATGCTGATGGACAGTGACTGTGAGGGGATATGTAGGAGGGTCTTGCTCAAGGGGGGAGCCTAGTAAACATAGTGTTCTTCATGTAATTGTAGATTAATGATACCAAAAAAAAAAGAATAAGTGGGAGGTTTCTGCATGCACTTTATCTGTAAGGTTTCTTGGTGTTTGATTCCATTCAGTCAACTTTTAATTCTTAGTTTGTTGTTATTGCTTGTTTGCGTTTATTTTGTCTTGTTTTGCTGTTAGTCTGATTCCAGACTTAAGCTTTTGCAGTCTGTTGAACCTATTAGAACGTTGCCTTTGTAACTCTTGCTACATATTGCCCTGGCTTTGGTACATGGTACCCTCTAGGACACCTGGAGAGCCTGGCTGTACTTTCAGGCTTTTCACACTATAGCCACATGGAAATTGTGCTTTCTTCTAGTCCACTAAAGTTGCCTAGTTGGTTCTACACTTTGTCCAGCCCCCATCTAACAGGGGAGGGGAATCTAATACAGACTAACACTACAGTTGACTTACTGCTGCAACACCAGAGCCTAAGACTCCTTAACTCACTTTGACGAACGTCATTGATACCTCTGTCTGGGATAGGGTTCTGTCTGCTGGCGGGGTCTAAATAGCCAAGTCAGGCAGGTCACTTCACTACCTCTTACTACTTATAAAGCTCAATGTAAAAGCAAATACCACTTTGAAGTAATAATTGTTTTTAAACCACTCTTACGCATTTTTGACAGCACTCTATACTTAATAGGAAAACTATATACAACAATTATCAACTTATTAACACAGAGTTACAAAAATATTTCTCATAGAATTCCCAAGACAGGCAGAAGACTACAGATGGACTCTTGTCTTGGTATGTCCAACCACTGGAGGGACATGCTGAATGAATGGGGGAGGGACAGCAAAAATGGAGTGAAATATGTTCATGAAGAGTGCCAAATGAGCAACATTGTGGTCTAAAAATTAGTGAAAGGTGTAATTAATTATAATAATAATTATGATTTTAGAATCACCTTTCTTACCATTTTCCCTCAGTACCAAAGTGCCAGAATCTTCCTGCCAAAAACTGTGCTTTGTTTTGCCCATATACCCACATCTTAACTGGGGTGTCCCAACAAGGGCCTTGACAACTTTTTCCAGGATTGGTGTTTGCTTTAATAGGAATGATTTTAAGTTCCAAATTTCAGAGAAACTGGATCAATGTCAGGCCCTTATTTGTCCCTTTTATTTTTTGCCAGGACTTATTGCCTCTGTTCTAATATTTGACACCAAAACTTCTCATCTGGTTTCTACCCCTTGTAACATATTCTGTGCCTGAGTTCCAAGTCCATTTTGTCCCGTGGTGTTTCAGAACTGCTTTCCTAGTTTCATACTTTCCCAAACTTTCACTTTTGTCTGGGTATCTCACTGTGGCCACTGTCTGACTCTGCTGACCTTTGGTATCTTGACCTGGTTCCAGACTTCCAGCTTTGCCATAACCATCTGTTGCTGGCATCTCCATCAGACATACCCTCCTTGTATATCCAGGTTTCTTGGACATCTAGCCATGGCATCTGTTTTTTATTCCTAGACTTTTGTCCTGGTGCTTGATATTGTCAGCATCCATGTTCTTAGTTTTGACAGAGTACCAACCTGTCTTTGGTTTGCCATAGGTAAACTGTGTGATAGGCACACTCCTAAGCCCTTTGAGCATTCATATGGATATGACCTTGCCTCCAATTTCAGGGACTTCCACTTCACTCCTCTTTCACTCATCCTTCCTGTATCTATACTCTTAGGTTATCCCAGGTTTCCAACTTTTCTAAATTCCTCTCTGTGGGTAAAATTGCAATATTTCCAGAATCTTGTATCTCCATACAATAGGTGTTTCCAGGGGGTGGAGAGGAGTAGCCATCTCCATATGAATAGGTAATTACAAGGGCTAGTGAGGGCTTATCTGGACCAAAGAGGTTGGGTGGGGGCTTCTTCTTCTGCAGCTTGGTGGTGAGAGACGCTGGGGAGCAGAAGTGAACAACTGCTTATAAGAAATCAACTTTATTTCTCCCTTTGACTGATTCAGTTTCAAAGGTATTTTGCTCCAGGATTTTCAACCCGGAGTTACACTCTCCAACAAACATTATCTAGCTATATGCCCTTATTTCTCACCTATACATTTCTAATAAACTAGTTCATGTTAATAGTTATCTGATTATCCCTTTTCACCCTGCAAATCTGTATGCACTTTAAATATGGACTTATCTAGAAAATGTTTTTACTTGAAAAAGGGGCTCTGGGGGTAGGCAGATTGTACTGAACTAGGCAGTTGTGGAAAGGCTTTGTGTAGCTGAGGCTTTGGTGCTTCTATTCAATCACATTAGCCTATCTATTTTTTAAATTAATTATTTTTATTTTTAATTGTACAGTTTGGTAGTGTTAAGTATATCCACATTTTTAAGCAATGGATCTCTAGAACTTGTGCATCTTGCAACTCACACTCATTAAACAACAGCCTCCTTTGTCCTCCCCAGTGCAGGGCAACCACCATTAGTGGTATATTTACTTTTGAATGGGGTTGGCCTCTGCTCATTATAAGCTCAAATCTGTATATTAAATGAAAACCACTCTCTGTTTTCCTTTTTAACCCCAAATGATGTACAGTAGTTATGGGTACAGTGGCCCCCCAAATTTACCAATTCTATCACAATAGGCAGAGGTGAACTAAGTAACTCTGCCAGTTGCCCCTAGTTTTGAAATTTGATGAACTCTAGAGGCAAAAATGAATGTTGTGGAAGTCCACTTTTTTTTTCATGGTTCCCTTGAATCTTAAAAGCGCTAAAATTTTTCTCTAAATGATAAGAATTCAGCCAAATATCAAGTCTAGGCTTTTCCTCCTGCCTTCATATAGTTGACATTTTCAGAATATAAATGTGACAAGAGAGGTTTTAGGGTGCTGATCACATTTCAACAATAAAAAATAATGCCATTAAGTCCATTCAGTGATAGGTGTGAGCTTTATATAGCCTTTGTATTGGTCTTTTGTAGCTGAATTAATATGAGAAGATAAATGTCTCCTAAATAGTACATGGATTGCCTTCCACATTTGTGAAGGAAAAAATTCCAAGAAAACTGAGGGAAAGTTTGCCTGCCTAGAGGGTTTAGCTTTTAAATCCTTAATCCAGTGAAGGAAGCTCTGAATCATCTGCATGTGTTACAGTCCCCGAGGTACATGAGTAAATCCCTAGAGCCAGAAAAAGGCTTTAAAGATGAGAATGGTCCAAAGGTTTCACTTGCCCATTCTTTCCCTGTGACTGTCTGAAAAGGTGACCTGTGTCAAATACATTAGTTTCATCTTGTATCATTTTAAATTACATGACTATGATTTGCTTACCATTCTAGGACTTCCAACAGGAAGCTCTCCCATATATGAAAACTTTCTATATGAATTTTCTACTAACCCACATGTTCTTCAAGAGGAGAACATCCTGACTCAATTTTTCAAAGTCACACCTGCCCTCTGATGCCTATTTTCTCTTCACCCTGAAGTATTCAGAAACACTAGGGCTGCTTTCCATGGCCAATTCTTTGGGACATGGGTAGCATCAGGGAAGGGGGTCATTCAACAGAATGGGACTTAGGAATATGAGGATTCAGATATTTAAAGTCAACACAGAGAATGGGTTAGAAGTCCAAGGGGTTAGACAAGGTGTGAGGGCTCCAGCAGTTCTTAAAGAAATGGGGAAGGTCACAAATCCAGGAAGGCATGGCATTTGAAGACCAGAGACCATGGTTACCTTTTAACCTTGTACCTCAGTTGTTATTATCTATAAAATAAAGGACTTAGATTGATCAATGTTGTGGGTTGAATTGTTTGCTCCAAAAAGATATGCTGAAATCCTAACTACCAGTACCTTAGAATGTGGAAATAAGGTCCGAAGCAGATGTGACAAGTTGATGTGAGATCATACTGGGGTAGGGTGGGGGTCTTTAATTCAATACACTGATGTCTTTATAAGAAGAGAATAGAGACACACAGAGAGAACTCCATGTGAAGATGGAGGCAGAGATTAGACCAGGAAGCAGCAAGCCAAGGAATGCCTGGGGCTACTGGAAGATGGAAGAGCCGAGGAAGAGTTCTCCCTCTTAGGGGCTTTGGAGTGTGAGAGGGTAAGTTCCTGTTGTTTCCAGCCATCCCAGTTTGTGATACATTTTCAGAGCAGCCCTAAGAAACTAATTCAGCCAACATTATATATTGATTGTAACTTTTCAGAGCTCATTTTGGAGAAAGCCTCATATTTTGCCTAAGAAGTGACATTTTATTCAGATCCATGTGAAGAAAACAATGTTTCCAGACTGAGTGGTTATGGTGGAAGATAACATGCCTGTTCTAGATCCACAAAATTAATGCTTTTTCAAAATGCCTTAATGCAGGGGAAGAAAGGAAAGTAAATGTCTGCATAATGTTTCAGGTCAAAGCAAAACAGGAAGCAAGAGTGAGAGGAGCCTAAGTCTGCAGTCATGAAAAGGAGACTGGAGGACCTAAGAGAAGAACAAGACACCTTTTTATTTGACTCATTATGTCATCCCTCAAAAGACCAAATTCAGGGTCCAGAGTGAGAAGGTATCATATGGAATGTGTGCAGATATCACAAGAAAAGAAGTCTCCTTCCTTTACCTTGATCCATAATAATAATAAATGATGATGATGACGCTGGTGGTAATTGTTGTGAGAAGCAATCTGCCATACATAGTCTTTGCATGCTCCTGTGTGCTCCTGCTGAGGGTGCCAATAATGCAAAGCTCTGACTGCTCTCTACTTGGCCTATTTCTCAGAGCTGCATTTGCAGAACACAACCCTGAGAAATGAGGCAATTTCTCTTCCTGGAAAAGAGCAGCCTTGCTTACTGCCTACTGTAAAAGCTATGACTTCCCCAAGCTCAATGTTCCTCAACAATGATGCAAACCCACAGTGTGTGCAGCATCTACCTGAGTTCCTGTGTGTCCTCCCTGTGGGAATTGAGGACAGAGGGAACCAATGCAAATATGCAGATGCTCATGTTTCTTGCTGCATGGGAGTAAAATCTTTTATCCCTGAACCCATAGTTTCATGTCTTCTGTCAGCATCCATGAACCTGTAGCAAGCTAATTTGTTAGCTTGCCAGTGGGGTAAAATCCAAGACCCTAAAAATAGTGAGATAAGCTGTCTCTATCTACTGTGGATAATAACTGTAATAGATGACACTAATTTTTTTTTGAAAGGGCATCTCTCATATTTATTGATCAAATGGTTGTTAACAACAATAAAATTCTGTATAGGGGACTCAATGCACAATCATTAATCCACCCCAAGCCTAATTCTCATCAGTCTCTGATCTTCTGAAGCATAACGAACAAGTTATTACATGGTGAACAAATTCTTACATAGTAAGTTCTTACATGGTGAACAGTACAAGGGCAGTCATCACAGAAACTTTTGGTTTTGATCACGCATTATGAACTATAAACAATCAGGTCAAATATGAATATTTGTTTGATTTTTATACTTGATTTACATGTGAATCCCATATTTCTCCCTTATTATTATTATTATTATTATTATTATTATTTTTAATAAAATGCTGAAGTGGTAGGTAGATGCAAGATAAAGGTAGAAAACATAGTTTAGTGCTGTAAGAAAGCAAATGTAGATGATCAGGTGTGTGCCTATAGACTAAGTATTAATCCAAGCTAGACAAGGGCAACAAAACATCCACGGATGCAGAAGATTTCTCTCAAAACAGGGGGGGTGAGGTTCTGAGCCTCACCTCTGTTGATCCCCAGTTTCTCACCTGATTGCCCCCCTGCGACTGTGCCTGTCTTAGGTTGTTCCTCCCTTGAGGAATCTTACCTGTAGATGACACTAATTTTTAAAAATCATAACAATACCACTCATTGAGGGCTTACTATGTTCCAGCATTGCTTATGAACTTCACATTAATTATCCGAATAAGAAGTCAAATGAGTTGCTCAAGGTCACATACTTTGAAGGTGTCTTGAACTTTATCATCAGTATTCTTCCTTCCTTGCTAACATCCTCCTTTACTCCTTATTTCTACCTTCTTATTATAATTCCTTGTTCTCACAATCAAAAAGATTATCATACAAAATTGATGCAAAACTCACTTACCCAGAAAACTCTTTGGTATCTCACTTTTCTTCTTCTTAATATAGTAGTTAATAGCCCCAACTTTGGAGCCAGTCTTCACTCACTAGCTAGGTGACTCTGAGGCAAGTTATATAATCTCTCTGTGTCTCAATTTCCTCATTTGTAAAATGGAGGATAATAACACTACCTACCTCATAGGGTTGTTGTGAGTCTCAAGGGGGTTAATATATGTACAGCGTCTACAATAGTACCAAACATATAGCAATGGTTCAATTAAAATGAGCTACTCTTCTTATTCTGCTCCTTTTCTGAAGGCAGAATATTCCTGAATCATCTTTTCTACCATAAAAATTTCTGATTGATTGTGATTGTAGTAATCGTGTTCAATCTCATCATATTCAACTGAGTGCATACCATTTGCAAAGTAGATACTACGTTTACATAAGAATGATATTCCATTTCAGTCAAAGAATGTATCATATCAGGGACCCAACACAGCTAGATGCAACAGGAAATGCAAAGCAAGTTGAAGGCATTGCTTCAGCCCTAAAGAACCTTACTATCTATCTGAAGAGATTAAGTAAACATGCATGAAATCATTAAAGGAGAATAAATAATGATTGGTATGATATTGCTCATATAAATTCAATATGAATTTAGAGAAGGGTGACAATAGTGTGTCCATAGCAGGCCAAGGAACTTTCATATGGCAGAAGTAAGAATCATGCTGAGTCTTTTTTTTGAAGAACATTATGTTTACTAGACTCCCCACATCACCAAGTCCCACCCAGAAACCCTATTACAGTCACTGTCTATCAGCGTAGCAAGATAAGTTAAAATCACTACTTGTCTTCTCTGTGCAGCAGAGCCCTCTCCGTGGCCCTCCCACACAATATACATGCTAATCGTAATGCCCCCTTTCTTTTTCCCCACCCTTATCCCTCCCTTCCCACCCATCCTCCCCAGTCCCTTTCCCTTTGGTAACTGTTAGTACATTCTTGGGTTCTGTGATTCTGCTGCTGTTTTGTTCCTTCAGTTTTTCTTTGTTCTTATACTCCACATATGAGTGAAATCATTTGGTACTTGTCTTTTTCCCCCTGGCTTATTTCACTGAGCATAATATCCTCTAGCTCCATCCATGTTGTTGCAAATGGTAGGATTTGTTTTCTTCTTGTGGCTGAAAAATATTCCATTGTGTATATGTACCACATCTTTATTCATTTACCTACTGATGGACATTTAGGTTGCTTCCATTTCTTGGCTATTGTAAACAGTGCTGCGATAAACATAGGGGTGCATCTGTCTTTTTCAAACTTGGCTGCTGTATACTTAGGGTAAATTCCTAGGAGTGGAATTCCTGGGTCAAATGGTATTTCTATTTTGATCTCATTGAGGAACCTCCATATTGCTTTCCACAATGATTGAACTAATTTACATTCCCACCAGAAGTTTAGGAGGGTTCCCCTTTCTCCACAACCTCGCCAACATTTGTTGTTTGTCTTTGGATGGTGGCGATCCTTACTGGTGTGAGGTGATATCTCATTGTGGTCTTAATTTGCATTTCTCTGATGACAAGCAATGTGGAGCATCTTTTCATGTGTCTGTTGGCCATCTGAATTTGTTCTTTGGGAAACTGTCTGTATAGCTCCTCTGCCCATTTGGATCATTTGCTTTTTGTTTGTTGAGGTGCATGAGCTCTTTATATATTTTAGATGTCAACCCTTTATCGGGTTTTTTGTTCTATTGGTGGTGTCCTTTGTTGCACAGAAGCTTTTCAGCTTAATATAGTCCCAGTTGTTCACTTTTGCTTTTGTTTCCGTTGCCTGGGGATATATGTTCATGAAGAAGTCGCTCATGTTTATGTCCAAGAGATTTTACCTAAGTTTCTTTCTAAGAGTTTTATGGTTTCATGACTTACATTCAGGTCTTTGATCCATTTCGAATTTACTTTTGTGTACGGGGTTAGACAGTGATCCAGTTTCATTCTCTTACATGTAGCTGTCCAGCTTTTCCAGCACCAAACTGTTGAAGAGACTGTCATTTCCCCATTGTATGTCCATGGCTCCTTTATCGTATATTAATTGGCCATATATGTTTGGGTTAATGTCTGGAGTCTCTATTCTGTTCCACTGGTCTGTGGCTCTGTTCTTGTGCCAGTACCAAATTGTCTTGATTACTGCGGCTTTGTAGTAGAGCTTGAAGTTGGGGAGTGAGATCTCCCCCACTTTATTCTTCCTTCTCAGTGTTGCTTTGGCTATTTGGGGTCTTTGGTGGTTCCATATGAATTTTTGAACTATTTGTTCCAGTTCATTGAAGAATGCTGTTGGTAATTTGATAGGGATGGCATTGAATCTGTAGATTGCTTTAGGCAGGATGGCCATTTTGACAATATTAATTCTTCCTAGCCAGGAGCATGGGATGAGTTTCCTTTTGTTAGTGTCCTCTTTAATTTCTGTTAAGAGTATCGTATAGTTTTCATGGTATAGGTCTTTCACTTCCTTGGTAAGGTTTATTCCTAGGTATTTTATTCGTTTTGATGCAATTGTGAATGGAATTGTTTTCCTGATTTCTCTTTCTGCTAGTTCATTGTTAGTGTATAGGAAAGCCACAGATTTCTGTGTATTAATTTTGTATCCTGCAACTTTGCTGAATTCCGATATTAATTCTAGTAGTTTTGGAGTGGAGTCTTTAGGGTTTTTTATGGACAATATCATGTCATCTGCAAATAGTGACAGTTTGACTTCTTCTTTACTAATCTGGATTCCTTGTATTTCTTTGTGTTGTCTGATTGCCGTGGCTAGGACCTCCAGTACTACATTGAATAACAGTGGGGAGAGTGGGCATCCCTGTCTTGTTCCTGATCTCAGAGGAAAAGCTTTCAGCCTCTTCCTGTTTAGTATGATGTTAGCTGTGGGTTAATCATATATGGCCTTTATTATGTTGAGGTACTTGCCCTCTATGCCCATTTTGTTGAGAGTTTTTATCATGAATGCATGTTGAATTTTGTCGAATTTTTTTTCTGCATCTATGGAGATAATCATGTGATTTTTGTCCTTGTTTCTGTTTATGTGGTGGATGATGTTGATGAATTTTCAAATGTTGTACCATCCTTGCATCCCTGGGATGAATCCCACTTGGTCACGGTGTATGATCCTTTTGATGTATTTTTGAATTCGGTTTGCTAATATTTTGTTGAGTGTTTTTGCATCTATGATCATCAGGGATATTGGTCTGTAGTTTTCTTTTTTGCTGGGGTCTTTGCCTGTTTTTGGTGTTAGAGTGATGCTGGCTTCATAGAATGAGTTTGAAAGTATTCCCTCCTCTTCTATTCTCTGGAAATCTTTAAGGAGAAGGGGTATTATGTCTTCTCTATATGTCTGATAAAATTAGTGGTGAATACATCTGGCACGGCAGTTTTGTTCTTGGGTATTTTTTTTATTTCCAATTTAATTTCGTTGCTGGTAATTGGTCTGTTTAGATTTTCTGTTTCTTCCTGGGTCAGTCTTGGAAAGTTGTATTTTTCTGGGAAGTTGTCCATTTCTTTTAGGTTTTCCAGCTTGTTAGCATATATGTTTTCATAGTATTCTCTGATAATTCTTTGTGTTTCTGTGGGATCTGTCATGATTTTTCCTTTCTCCTTTCTGATTCTGTTGATGTGTGTTGATTCTCTTTTTCTCTTAATAAGTCTGGCTAGAGGCTTATCTAATTTGTTTATTTTCTCAAAGAACTGGTTCTTGGTTTCATTGATTTTTTCTTTTGTTTTATTCTTCTCTATTTTTTTTATCTCTTCTCTGATCTTTATTATGTCCCTCCTTCTGCTGATTTTAGGCCTCATTTGTTCTTCTTTTTCCAATTTCGACTATTGTGACTTTAGACTATTCATTTGGGATTCTTCCTCCTTCTTTAAATGTGCCTGGATTGGTATATACTTTCCTCTTAAGACTGCTTTCGCTGTATCCCACAGAAGTTGGGGCTTTGTGTTGTTGTTTTCATTTGTTTCCATATATTGCTTGGTCTCTATTTTAATTTGGTCATTGATCCATTGATTATTTAGGAGCATGTTGTCAAGACTCCATGTATTTGTGAGCCTTTTTGCTTACTTTGTACAATTTATTTCTAGTTTTATACCCTTGTGGTCTCAAAAGTTGGTTGACAGAGTTTCAATCGTTTGGGATTTACTGAGGCTCTTTTTGTGACCTAGTATGTGGTCTATTCTATAGAACGTTCCATGTGCACTTGAGAAGAATGTGTATCCTATTGCTTTTAGATGTAGAGCTCTATAGATGTCTACTAGGTCCATCTGTTCTAGTGTGTTGTTCAGTGCCTCTGTGTCCTTACTCATTTTCTGTTTGGTGGATCTATCCTTTGGAGTGAGTGGTGTGTTGAAGTCTCCTAAAATGAATGCATTGCATTCTATTTCCTCCTTTAATTCTGTGAGTATTTGTTTCACATATGCTGGTGCTCCTGTATTGGGTGCATATATGTTTATAATGGTTATACCCTCTTGTTGGACTGAGCCCTTTATCATTATGTAGTGTCCTTTTTTGTCTCTTGTTACTTTCTTTGGTTTGAAGCCTATTTTGTCTGATACTAGTACTGCAACACCTGCTTTTTTCTCCCTGTTGTTTGCGTGAAATATCTTTTTCTGTCCCTTGATTTTTAGTCTGTGCATGTCTTTGGGTTTGAGGTGAGTCTCTTGTAGGCAGCATATAGATGGTTCTTGCTTTTTTATCCAATTTATTACTCTGTGTGTTTTGATTGGTGCATTCAGTCCATTTACATTTGGGGTGATTATTGAAAGATATGTACTTATTGCCATTGCAGGCTTTAGATTCGTGGTTACCAAAGGTTCAAGGTTAATTTCCTTCCTATCTAAGAGTCTAACTAAACTCACTTAATATGCTGTTACAAACACAGGTTCAAGGTTAATTTCCTTCTTATCTAAGAGTCTAACTTAACTCACTTAATATGGTGTTACAAACACAATCTAAAGGTTCTTTTTGTTTCTCCTCCTTTTTCTTCCTCCTCCTTTCTTTATATATTAGGTATCATATTCTGTATTCTTTGTCTATCCCTTGATTGACTTTGGGGCTAGTTATTTTATGTTTGCATTTGCTTAGTAATTAGCTGTTCTACTTTCTTTACTGTGGTTTTATTACCTCTGGTGACAGCTATTAAACCTTAGGAACACTTCCATCTATAGCAGTCCCTCCAAAATACACTGTAGAGATGGTTTGTGGGAGGTAAATTCTCTCAGCTTGTGCTTATCTGGAAATTATTTAATCCCTCCTTCAATTTTAAATGATAATCTTGCCGGATAAAGTAATCTTGGTTCGAGGCCCTTCTGCTTCTTTGCATTAAATACATCATGCTACTCCCTTCTGGCCTGTAAGGTTTCTGCTGAGAAGTCTGATGTTAGCCTGATGGGCTTTCCTTTGTATGTGATCTTATTTCTCTCTCTGGCTGCTTTTAATAGCCTGTCCTTATCCTTGATCTTTACAAATTTTATTATTATATGTCTTGGTGTTGTCTTCCTTGGGTCCTGTGTGTTGGGAGATCTGTGCACCTCCATGGCCTGAGAGACTTTCTCCTTCCCCAGATTGGGGAAGTTTTCAGCAACTACCTCCTCAAAGACATGTTCTATCCCTTTCTCTCTCTCTTCTTCTTCTGGTATCCCTATAATGTGAATATTGTTCCGTTTTTATTGGTGACACAGTTCTCTCAATATTCTTTCATTCTTAGAGATCCTTTTTTCTCTCTCTGCCTCAGATTCTTTGTATTCCTCTTCTCTCATTTCTATTTCATTTATCGTCTCCTGCACCATATCCAACCTGCTTTTAATACCCTCCATCATGCTCTTCAACGATTGGATCTCCAACTGGAAGTCATTCCTGAGTTCTTGGATGTCTTTCTGTACCTCCATTAGCATGTTAATGATTTTTATTTTGAACTCCCTTTCAGGAAGAGTCACGAGGTCCATGTCATTTAAATCTTTCTCAGGACTTGTATTAATAATTTTACTCTGGACCCGGTTTCTTTGGCATTTCATATTTGTATATGGTGCCCTCTCCTGTCCAGAAGCTCTACTCTGGAGCTGCTCAGTCCCTGAAGCAATGTCGGAGGTCAGAGGGGAGCGGTATTGGTGCCTGGGAGGAGGAAAGAGCTGTTTCCTGCTTCCCAGCTGCTATGCCTGTCTCCACTGCCTGAACTAGTGGGCTGAGCACACAGGTCTGTCCCAGAGCAGCCGTATATGGATCCCTGCTTTCCACAGGCTGCTGGAATCTCAGTCTCTCCAGGAATTCTGCCTGTATTAGCTTTCCAACCCCATAATCACACAAGTATCATGAAAGCACCATGATATGTAGGTTTGTGCTTCCAGAGCAGATCTCCATAGCTAGATATTCAGCAGTCCCAGGCTTTCCAATCCCTCTCTGTTCCATTTCTCTTACTTCCGCTGGTGAACTGGGGTGGAGGAAGGGCTAGAGTCCCGCTGGGCCATGGCTCTTGTACGTTACCCCGTTCTGTGAGGTCTGCTCTTTTCTCAAGGTGTGTGCAGTCTGGCGCAGTCCTCTTTCCTGTTTCTTTCTCAGGATTAGTTGCACCGACTATATTTCCTAATTGTATGTGGTTTTAGGAGGAAGCCTCTGTCTCTCCTCTCATGCCGCCATCTTTAATCCCTTCAACCATGCTGAGTCTTAAAGTGTGGGCAACATTTACTGTGGCAGAGGGGGAAAATGTGAAGACTCTGAATTTACACACTTTTTAGTTTCTACAGTTCTTTTCCATACATAGACTCATTTTATCCATGTGTTCCCTTAGGATCAACAGAGAAGGCATTCTTATTCTCGCCCATAGGCAGATCCTGATGCACTGAATGGGACGTAACTTGCCCAAGGCCTAGAGTCAGTAAGTGGAAGCCACTTACCACTTCAGCTCTTGCAGAGCCTCTTCGTGCAAGGACTTTACACCTGTTAATCATGATTCTCATACAGATATAAAGTGAACATGTGTTCAAGATTTTATTTAACTCATTATTAGAGTGAGAATTGGTAAGATGCTACAATTGGTTCAAAGGAGTAGTAACAGATGCACAGATTTATATAGAGTAAAGAGACATTGAAATGAATTTAAAAATAGATAGGAAACTGCCTTTCTCCATGGGGGCAAGTGGAGGGAAGTCAACTGAACCTCCACCAGACAGAATTTATTTGCATGTCTATGGACAAGAATTATTCATTACTATCAGGTGGCTACAAGTTGCAGAGTTATAAAATAGCTCCAAGAAAATGAAAGACTGTGTTGAGGGGTGGAAAAAATTTCCCTCCACCCTTTAGGTTCCTTGGCTGGTGAATTGATGTAAGAAAGATTAACAGAGAAAGACAAATTTAATTACATATGTATGGGAGCCCCATGAGACTCAGACCGACAGGCAGTCAGGCAATTGAGGCTTAAAAGCCACAGAAAGACAATGGGATGCAGAGAAGAATTTGATCCCCAGGCCCTGCTGAGCTTCCCCCCAGCTTACCAAACCTAGCCCATACATATTCTTCATAGTTTTCTCTGGTGATAATTCTCTTCTTGAGCCAGGCCCTCTATCCAAATTCTTTGAGGCAGTTGATGGGGACGTAATAGCTCTTACTGAGTATCTTGGGCTTTGATTGACTTCAGTTCAAAGTCATCCACACACCAAAGTGGCACACTTTGGAGAGGCTTGTTTTGGACCCCTTCAACTACAATTAGGCAACCTAGAACAATCTGCTCTAAACAATGCATAGTTTCCATAGGAGACACCCAGTAATCTTTTTTGCTTATTTCAATTTTCCCTATTTACCTGATTTATAGACATAAACAGAATACAAAGGGAGTAATAGTAAATGTTAGAAGGCCATTGTCAGGTGGGAGATGAGGGCTAGGGGTACCTGGTTCCATACCTTAAGATCCCAAGCTGGTCTGGGGCTTTTTAGAACCACAACTTAGTCAAGATTGAGAGAAGCCATTTTGTGCTAAGAAAAGTCATTCAGAGAGATCTACTCTAAGCCAAGCCAGTTTTAAGTTCAAGGGAGGCTTGAAGGTAGGGTTCCCATGTTGCTAAGTGGTAGATGGTGGTAGGTGCATTCCAGGCTGGCCAATTTTATAATATCCAGATTCAGGGATTCAGATCACTATTTAATTAAGTTTATATCTAGAGCACCTTTTTCATTTCTAAAGAAAGTAGTAATTAATTTTATGGGCTCAACATGGATATACTTTCTTTACTACCAGAAACTACAGCTACCAGGTGATCAAGGAAGATGTTTTATTGGCATCCTAATGAGGGGTTTGCACAGACATGTACTTATGAAAATTGCATTTGTATCCATATATGTGAATATATAGCTCAGCCCTTAAAATGTAATTATGTACTTATGCAAGGTGATACAAATATTAATATACAGACTTGGCTTTACATGTGGGCAGCCACCTACATGAAGTGATCTGAGGGATGATTAAAAGACTCCTTGCTCCCAGATGTCTGCCTAGTGATCCGCCTTAATTTATGATGTTCCCACCATTGACGTTATTTCTTTGGAGAAAGAGCTCCAGAAGACACATGTTAAAATGCAACAGGCTCTTTTAAAAAGCGGGATGAGGAGGTTTAGAATGCAGGCAGATAGGTCAGGCCTGAGAAGGATGCCATGAGGGTAGCTCTGGAAAGTGCCCCAGGAGGTGCCATGGGAGCTCTAGGCACCTAGAAGGAATATCAGTGACAAGCAGGGCAGGAAAGGAAGACTGCAAGTATTAGAAGACAAAACTGATGCTACCACAGAGTTGTGATGTAATAGTATTCAATGATATGAACACATTAAGAATTACTCTGTAGTGTGGTGACAAATGGCAACTCTATTTATCGCAGTAATGTTTATAATTGTCGGATCACTATGTTGTACTCTTTAAACTAATATAATATTGGAAGTCAATTACACTTCAATGAAAATATAATGAACTTTAAAAACATTATTCCATTAAAACAAAGAATTGCTCTGTAGAAGAATTTAGTTTCAAGAAGTTAAGTCATATATTATACGACAGGCATCTAATGTTGGTATGTTGTTGAAAAGTATTTGGCAGAGAACTGATAGTCTGATACAAAGCTGCAAATCAGGTATTACCAGTGAGAGCAGTAGTGGGAAAACTGGTTTATCATCTAAGATTATCATCTAAGTATTATCTGGTACTTATCTACCATTAAGTAAAAACATTAACATAACTGAATATCTTAAGTCCAAATATCCAAGAGAGTTCTTTACATCATCTACATCCTCATCAATCTTTGGTTCAAACTAGTGTTAAGTATCTGTTGGTACACTGAGCAAATGAATAAGCCCATACACAATCCCCTGCCCTCATGGGATTTATAATGGTGCAGACAATTCTGTGGTGAAAGTAGAGTAAACAATCAGAACTTGAAAACTTAACAACTTACACTATCTTAATATATTACATGTTTTCACTGAGTACAAATAAGAAGGTAGGTACATTTACCAGAGAGTTGAGCAAAGGAGCTTGAATAAAGAATTACTGCCACTTTCTTAAGACTTATCTGATGGAAATAGACTCCCAAGAGTTGATTAAATGATGGGAAAATGAAGCTCATAGAATGGGATTGGGTGCATTTTCATAGACTGTTCAGAAGTAGGAACTAAATTAATGGATAAATGATACTACATGTTAGGGGAACCCCACTTCCCTTTACCTTACATTTCCTTAATGGAACATAAAGTTAGAGGGACACACATGGTCTCCCTGTCCTTGATCTTCCCTTACCTTCTACCAAATGAAGAAAGATTTACCTGAATAATGAATTTTTGAAAAGAGATTGAGGATGCTCTGCTCTGTCATGCCCTGGTCTTCTGTCTGAGGGTTTTATTGTGGTTTGCTCTTAGCTCGTGGGAGAAGGCCTGAGCTTGTCCCCCTGAGCCAGTGACTAGCGGGTTAGGCTCCCTAATTCAGGGGTGGAGGAAGGTACTAGTAAGACAGTTGAGGTTTCACATCTCAGTTTTGTCCCCCAGTCCAGTTTTGTAACTGATATTTTAATCTCCTGACTCCATTGTCCATGCCTTAGTTGCTTTCAATTAGGAAGTGGGAAGGGGGTATCACTGATTGTTGGCCTAAAACCCAACAGTGCAATGGGTAAATTTATCAGGAAGAGTGAAGAGGGCTGATAAGACAGATAGAAAACTTGCACAAACCTTGTGAAGAAGCTCAGACTTCACTGTCTTCCGTTTTTTTGACAGCAGTCATCTCAAATATATGCTATTTAGTCCAGTGTTTCTCAAACTATCTATAGTGAAAGACTACTTTCTTTTTCTTTTTTTTTTCTTTTTAGATTCCAATCCATCATGGACCAATGCTTTTTAAAAAATACAATAAAGAAAGAAATACTATAAAATATTAAATAAAAACCAAACAAAATACAAGCCCTAAGTTTTTAATCATTAGGTTCAACAGACATAAAAAATATTGTTACATTCCTATAAATGTTTTTAAAAGCTATCTCTCAATTTCTGACTTATCTCATTGCAGACCAGTAATATCTGGTTCATGCACCAACGCTGGTGGGCAGCCTACAATTTTTAGAAGCTTTGATCTAGTCCACTTTGGTTCAGGGACTCATCATCCTCCTATAAAAATGGGACACAGAGTAATACGGAGGTTAAGAGTACAGAGGCTGGTAACAGAATTCCAATGCCCAATGAATGAGTGGTGGAGTCAGTAGTAATACCTCCCTCATAGGGTTTGTGTGAGGACTAAGTGGGAATTTGTGTAAAGCACTTGACTGTTGAGCCTTTCATAAGTGTTCAGTAAATGCTACCTTTCCGAACCAATGTCCATCTTGAGTGGTAGGCTTCTGCTTAATGTTTTGGAAGAGGCCTGAATGGGTGTAAGTAAATATCCCATTTCACAATTCAGTTTCTGAATGAGTCAGATTGTATTATCTTCTAATAACTGGGGTAATTGGTTCTTTGTTTTTTCTTTTGCCCAGAGGCTGACACAATCTGTGCAACTGCATCAAGGGGCTTGAAGACTGGCTGTCAAGGCTGTAGTGGTTCATCCTTGAGACATAAATGTGACTCTCCTGGGTAAGTTCTAGATAAATAATCTCGACAAAATTATAGCCATAAATAGCATATATTGTCATAGTCAAATGTCCAACCTCAGTAGATCACTGTGTATGTTTTTGGGGGCATTTATAATGTTTGCTAGTGCTGCCTAATATTGTTTCCTAAAGTACTGGTGTTATTTCCTCTAAGAAAAGGAGGCTTGGAAGGCATTCAAGGAACTGGAGTAACTTGAAGTCAGGAGGGGTAAGTTGGGGATGCCCTGGAGCCTATAATGTACCTGACTGAGTTGGGTCAGGAAGCAAAGTGTGCCAAATGGCCTTGTAACAGGGTCACCCAGAGATTTATACTTGTCAGAGAGGCAGCTGACTGTTCCAGTCCCATCCCCACATTGTATTTCCTAGTCTGCAGTTTTCCGATGCCAGCTGAATTCACTTCATTATAAAAAGTAATAATAAAGCTATACCTGAACGGCGTGGAACATTAACTGTTTCTTCATATCAATCAAACAAACATGCTTTTCAGAAAGGCACAGCTAATGAAAGTCTGACTTGCTCTCACTCTCTGGTCTATCCACTCTGTAAGGGCCCAAACTGAGGTGGTTCGGGTCACAGGGGCTGTTTAGAGCACACTTTGGGCTTCACCGGGCCACTGAAATTCCTGCGCTGTGTTGAACTGAAGCAACTTAATTTTTTTTTTTGGTATCATTAATCTACAATTACTTGAGGAACATTATGTTAACTAGACTCCTCCCTTCTCCAAGACCCCCCCCCCCCCACAAACCCCATTACAGTCACTGATGAAACAACTTAATTCTGTCCAGTTTGGGTGGCAAAGCTATGAGTTGCATGTTCCAAATGTACTTCTAGACATTGCAAAGTTGACTCCTGTGTGGTTATAAAGGGAATACTATTTATTGAGAGAGGCAAGCCAACATTCTCAGAGATTACCCTTGCTTTTTAACAGAGCAAAGAGGCCCAATGACATTGGAGGACAAGAAGGAGGTGGGCAGTAGTGAGAATTCAGGGTTTCAACAAGTGGGATGTTGTGTTCATCTCTGAATTTAACAATTGTGAAGCCCCATGAATTCTCACCCATGGCAGGGAAGAGGGCCTAAGAACTACCAGAAGGGAAGGAAATTTGTTACACTGTTACATATATATATATTTTATTAAGGTATTATTGATATACCCTCTTATGAAGGTTTCACATGAAAAAACAATGTGGTTACTACATTCACCCCATATTATTGTCTCCACCCATACCCCACTGCAGTCACTGTCCATCAGTGTAGTAAGATGCCACAGATCCACTATTTGACCTCTCTGTGCTGCACTGTTCTCCTTGTGATCCCCCACATCATGTGTACTAAACATAATACCCCCAATCCCCTTCTCCCTCCCTCTCCACCTGCCCTCCCACACCCCTCCCCTTTGGTAAGCACTAGTCCCTTCTTGGTGTCTCTGAGTCTGCTGCTATTTTGTTCCTTCAGTTTTGCTTTGTTTTTACACTGTTATATTATAAAGAAACCTGAGTGATTAGTAAGACATCCCCCACCCCTCAAACAAGGCCATCTGGCAGATCTTTGGCAAAATTTAAAATGTAACATTAACGGTCAAATCCTAGTTCAAAATTAAAATCCTTTCTTGTTCCTCATCTAATGAGTAAAAACGGTTTATATTTACCTGGAATATGAACTGCAAGTGTCTATCTCATTGTCCTTGATTTTTTTGAGGTGAGTAGGAGGATAGCTATTTTAACAACTGAAATAAAATCAGTCTCCCGCTGCTCTCAGCCTCTCCCTGGGTGGTTTGTCATAGCATTTTCATTGAAATGAACCGTTTCCTGGTAGGAAGCTTCACCTGAGTAATCCTGCTCTCTGTAGCACATGTTCAAATTCAGTTTGGGAGACAATGAGAAATATTAGAAGAGGCATTTAAGGGCAAGTCAGTCTTTTGATAGGCCTGAACCAAAGTGTGTTCCAGGAGGCCTCGTGGTTACTTGTGACATTTTCTAAAAGGGCATGGCATAAAGCAGCCACTGGTGAGTGAGAACCTTGGTTCTGAGCCAATGGCGTCCTTGGATGGCTTAGGCCACAGTGAGAGAATAGTTGGCTAAAATATCCTTACAACTTAGAGCTGCCAAGCACACTGCAGAAGCCACTAATGGTCCCATGGCATTTAGCCCCCATCTACACCCCAAATTCCATATGCCACAGATGATTCACCTGACTGTGTTCCTCCTACCATATGAGCTGTTCTTTTTTTTTTTTTTTTTGGTTCACTCATTTATGCTTCATATTAAGTGGCATTAGCTGTGTGGGAGTCTTCTTTGGTTAACATGGGACAATCCTCTGAAGATTTTCTAGTCTTTATTTTTGGCCGAATGAACCTTCTCAGCAAGGAAGAGTCAAGAGTTCTAATATTTTGATATTCCTCTCTCTCTTGCCTCCTTGTGGTCTGGGCCTCCTGAAGTCCTCTGAGAGTTAATCCAGACCTCTAACCAGATTCTTGAACTGTCACTGCTTTCCTGGTGTCCTCATGTTTCTTGAACTTGGCCTAAGTGCAGGGTGAACCCTCTAGATACGGTAACTGTGGAGGAAAGGGTTTCAAAATCTTACTTGACTTTCAGAGGAAGTTCAAGGACCTCTTAACCCATTCTTGAATTTGAAGATTTGGGATGAGTATACTTAGCGGTCTAAAAATAGTTTTGGGGAAGCAAGGCTAGCCATCTTGTTACTAGCGTAGACAGAACATTTTTATTATACTTAACACTTGTACAATGTTTTATAGTTTTCAATGTGTTTTAACATCATTTATTAAATCCTCCCACCTTGTGAGGTGAGGGAGTAGATATTCCCATAAGGAAACTGAAGTCAGAAGGTTAGGTAACTTCCTCAAATGAGCTATTCCAAAGTCTTTCACCTGGAGAGGTAACTTCCAGCACAGAAAGGGATTTGTTTGTTCACATAACTGCGGGGGTACCTGGCAGCACCGAAATAAGAAAAAGTTGGCCAGGAATCAGGGCCTCAGAGATTGGGATACAGGTGTATTAGTGACAGAATTTGCTCTCCACTCATCTTTATTTCTTCTTGCCTCTACTTGGATTTAATTCTGCAGACAGGTTCTCTTTATATGATTAGAAAGATGGTGGGTAGTAGCTCCAGTCATATAACCTTACAACTCATGATTACAGTGAGGACTACTTTTACTTCAGACAACTTGGGGTAAGGATTCCAATTCACTTGGCTTGGGGGTGTGCCCTCTCCTTCAGCCAATCACTTTCCCTGGGCAATGCAGCGCTTTGGCTGAGCTAGGCTTGCATCACGTGCCCATGCTTGTCACTGACACTGGGACTGACAGCTTCACCAGGAAGACAAGGAATGGGGGCACAGTTTCTTAAAGGGAAAGGGGTGATGTTACTGGACAGAGAAGAATGGGAAAGTGTATGGGGTAGACAAAAACCACAACTACCGCCACCCACTACATCAGGATTCTAGAAAATCCACGTCCTGCTCCAAAACACTGCATTAGGAGAGAGTGGGGAGAAACAAACTCCTTGAACATGCAGGAGGGTGTTTAAGGAATTTTAGGTGGTTTTAGAACCCTTAGTCATTATTTTTGAGAAGTCATGATGAAGAGATAGGCCTGGAGATATGAAAAGTCTGCCCACAACCCATAATTGAAATGAGGAAACTTGTCTTGATAAGAATGATGTTTGGAAAGTTAAGAAAGCAGCAGTTCTCAAATAACATAGTCTGAAGAGCCCCTTACACTCTTAAAAATTATTAAGGACCCCCAATATCTTTTATTTACATGAGTTACGGCTATCCATGTTTTTAAAATTAGCAATTAAAGCTAAGAAATTTAAAAATACTTATTAGCTTATTTAAAAATAATAATGAATTGCATGTTAATAAAAATAACATTTTAATGTAAAATAATCATAATTTCTAGTTTCAGGAAGGACATTCTCAAGTGGAATGGCATTTCTTTTTCTGCAAGTGCATGGTGGTAAAGATTACAATGACTTGTATAGTTTCATGTCTCTGCCTTGATCCATGCTAAGGTACTAGTAGTTTTACCCACCACTACTTTTTCATTAGCAGCACAATGCCAACATTCTGAAAAAATCAAATAATATTTTAGGATTATTATGAAAGTAATTTTGACCTATTCAACCCCCTAAAAGGGTCATGGGAACCCTCCATCATTTGTGGACCACACTTTGAGAACTAGAACTGCTGCAGTAGGGAAGATCATCAAATAATCCATTTACCAAGCTAGACCAGCATCAAGTACTGGCTAGCAACCAGCCCAGTTTTGTATAAAGCAAGTCATTCTGTGACATTTTAAAAATTTCCTTCTTTAATAGAAAAGTAGGCCAAGGAATCAAGAGAGAAACAGTATCATTGTAATGAAATCACTTTGGAACTGTTTTAAAGTCTTGTTAGGTTTTCACAGTCATCAACATCAGAAAGCATACGTTAAACAGGCACTTCTCTAGAACAGATCCCTGTTTCTTCTAAGGGTTTAAAATGTAAGCCAGAATATGTGGACAGAACTCCCCACAGGAATAAAACTGTAAGAGAAGCAGGTAGCAGAATTAAAACAATTAAGAAAAGAGCTTAGATTTAAATAATTGAATTTATATATCGAATCCTCAGATCTGGTTTTTGCTACAGTCTTGTCCATTATATTATCCTCAGTAGCAAGTCATAAAGACTGGTCAATACAAACAGCACAAGGGGCTGCATCTGTCTGGAAGTTCATACCCAAAAAAGAGACCATTAGTGACTCTTTCTTAAGCTGGACGTGATGTGAAACACGGTTTTTCACAGGCTGAGCTCTGAGGATGATATATCAAATCTGCTTGTGATTTAAAAAAAAAAACAGAGTTGAGTAATGTATTTGCATATAGCTCTAACCAGGCATTTGGTTAAATTGGGATGGCATCCTGGGAACAGGTCAGGTAATTTAAAAAAATGTATCAGGCCAGTGGACAGAGTTTCAGGGCACAGGACTTCTGGAGGCAGAGTTTTGCAATTAGAGATTTATTTGTGTGTTTATTTAACATCTGCCTTTCTCATTCATCACAGTATCCATAGAGGCTGACAAGTAGTATTCAGTAAATATTTGCTGAATAAATAAATAATTGATTGCTACTACATGATCCCATATGGTATGACCTATATCTACCTTCCCAGCCGCATCTCCTACCAGGCTCCACCTGGCCATCTGGACTCAAATCAGTGATCTTATTTTCATTCCTTGATTCCTGCACCATACGTTCTTCTGCACAAGAGCCTATGCTGTTTCCTTTGCTTGGAACGGTCTCCCACTCTATTCCCTAATTACTATTATTTGTCTTATATATCAGCTCAAGTTTTAGGTTTAGGTTCCTCAGGAAAGCCTGTCTTGAACTGCACAAACATTCTCTTTTAAGTGGCAAAAGCTAGCTGAAGTGCAGGTTTCCATTTGTTTGTGTGGTTTGCTGACTGATGCAGGTAGCTATCCCTGCCTGATTAGACGGTAAGTTACAAGAGGCAGAGATCTGTTTTCTCTCAGCATAATCGATCACAGCACAGTGCCTGGGACATGGTAAGTGCTTCATCATTATGTGCTGAATGAAAGAGCGATAAAGTGGAGTGTGCAGTTCCCTGGGCATGTAAGACATCTAATACCATTTAGAATGGAGAAGGGACATGGAGGAGCTATTGCCTATCCTCCCATTTCTTCACTTCTCACTCCCTTTATTTCCCTGTCCAGTGTATTTGCTTTCTGTGGTTACTCAGCTGAAGTGGCCAGAATCATTTAGAGCAGGGGTGGGCAATCTATGACCCCTGGGCCAAATGTGGCCCACAGCCGGTTTTTATTTTTTTATTAAGGTATCATTGATAAATACTCTTATGAAGCTTTCACATGAAAAACATTGTGGTTTCTACATTCACCCATATTATCAAGTCCCCTCTATACCCCATTGCAGTCACTGTCCATCAGTGTAGTAAGATGCCACAGAGTCACTGTTTGTCTTCTCTGTGCTACAGTATCTTCCCCATGACCCCCCCACACCATGTGTACTAATCATAATACCCCTCAATCTCCTACTCGCTCCCTCACCACCCCTTTTCCCTTCTTGCAGTCTGTGAGTCTGCTGCTGTTTTGTTCCTTCAGGTTTTGCTTTGTTCTTATACTCCATAGATGAGTGATATCTTTTGGTACTTGTCTTTCTCCACCTGGCTTATTTCACTGAGCATACCCTCTACTCCATCCATGTTGCAAATGGTAGGATTTGTTTTCTACTTATCCACAGCCTGTCTTTGTAAATAAAGTTTTATTAGAACATGTCTATACCTTTTCATTTACATATTGTCTATTACAGCTTCTGCTCCACAGCACCAGAGTTGAGTAGTTGCAACAGAAACTGTCCTGTGTCCTAAATCATGTCCTAAAATATCTCCCATCTGGCCCTTTACAGAGAAAGTTTGCCAACTCCCTTTTTACAGAAATACATATATTTTTTAAAAAAGCCCTATATCTGAGTTTAACTTCCTGTATATTGCTGGACTTCCTAGTTACACACTTAAAATGATCACTGTGCGTGAGAGCTTAATACAAAAGGATATTAAGCAACTGAAAGTTTTTGCACACACTCTTCACAAAAGATGTTCTTTGATTTGTAGCCAGAGTTGCACCTTATAGAGCTTACAGATTTTGAATTCCTTGCATAATAATAGCTAACATTTATTGAGCACTTTCAATGAACTGGGTTCAGTTCTAAACACCTTACATGGGATTATCTCATGTATTCCTTACAACAAGTCTATGGTGCACCAATTATCATCATTATTACTGCTTTACAGATGGGGACAGCAAGGCACAGAGAGGTTATGCAACATGCCAGTGTCACACAACTTGTGGAAGTATCTGAGCAAGAATTCAGTTTGAAGGACTGTGACTCAGACGGGACATGTGCTTTTAACCACTTCATCATCTTATCTGTCTGAATCTTTTACTCCAAAAGAGCCACCCTGTTTCTGGTTTACAAATACTAAGACAGCTTAAGTACTATTATTTCCAAGTGGGACCACTTAGAATTTTGAGGCTTGGAGAGTAAGATGTGGAAAATCCCAGTGCTTGTCAGAGTACCAGACACATAAAATTCAATCAATATGTGTCTTTATTGTTGTTGGAGGTGTGATGATGTTGAAGAGGAAGAAGATGAAGACAAAGAATTCTCTACTAGGAGTTTCACCTCATCCTAGGTCATTGCCAGTGAATGAGGAAATAGTTCCAGGTATATTGGATTCACTGCTTAGGGATCTGGCTACTTCTGAGCATGTGAAAGAAAGTAGAATCGATATTTTGATTAGGTCTTCCCTGTAAACAAAATGGAAGATAGAAGCAAGCAGTAATTAATTGATGTACTGAATCAATAAGTCATACTCTTTAAGATTTAAAAATAATGAGAACATAGGTATAGAGAATTGACTGGTGGTTGTTGGGGGTGGGAGCAAAGTGGGTGAAGGCAATCCAAAGGTACAAACTTCCAGTTATAAAATATATAAATCGTGGTACTGTAATGCACAGCCTGGTGCTATAGCCAGTATACTGTATTGTATATTTGAAAGTTGGTGAGTAAATTTTTGAAGTTTTAATCACAACAAAAAAAATTTTGTAACTACTTGTGGTGATGGATGGTAACTAGACTTATTGTGGTGACTATTTCACACTGTATATATATATGAATTGAATCAATCATTATGTTATACACTGGAAACTAACATGATGTATGTCAATCATACCTCAATTTATAAAATGAGACCGTATTTCACTAAATGGAATGGGACTGTAGAATCTAACCTCTCTCATTCAGTTGTCTGATACGATTTAACGGACTTCATCAGA
This sequence comes from Manis javanica, assembly GCF_040802235.1. Lineage (NCBI taxonomy): Eukaryota > Metazoa > Chordata > Mammalia > Pholidota > Manidae > Manis > Manis javanica. Next base: position 100,498,917 of record NC_133174.1, on the reverse strand, counting down.
ACAGCTCCGTCATGACTGCCTCCACAATCAATCTTCAGCTCTGTTTTATTCTTTCTGTATCTTGTTCATTGTTGTAATTGGTGTTGGTTAGTTCCATGAGGCACATGTCAAACCATACCCTCCTCTCATAAAATGGTCATATGATCTGACATCAATCATTGAAAGAACAGATGCCCAAATTTCAACAAATTGAGATACCCCCCAACAGATAGACCATATTGTGCTTCAGTTTGTGCACAAAGCTTTGCTTCTGCTTTCTGTGATGGTAACTGTACATTTGGGGTTAGCATTGGCAGCAGTAAATTTCCCTGTCCTTTTCTCTGGTTTTTGTGACAATCAATTAAGATCGTTTCAATGCCAGTAGTCTGGTTGTATTCCAGGATTTGGTTATAGGTGAATCTATCATGACAGTTAAGGCTAATTATAGCGTGTGACTGACCCCCACACATTTAATTAGCCAAGGTAACAAGTTTAAGGAATGCCCAGATGTGTTGTGCAACGCCCACTAACAGGCCCATACTGTTTTGGTGAAAAGGAACTTGTGAACCTACAGGAATTTTCAAGGCAGCCAGATTTAATCAAAAGTTGCCATTGCTCAGTTCTGTTGATGGCATTAAGGACTTCTGTTACGTCAAAATACCATGTGCCATCTTGACTTTCCTCTCCACATTTTTGCAAAATCAACCAATCCCTCATAACCACAGCAGCATCTACCTGCTTAGCAGCCCACTCTAATTCCTTGAGTTCATAGTTGTGAGATTCTGTGTTAAGAAGGATTTTGCCAGTCAGAGGAGCAGTAGGAATATGTTCTTTCATTCTGTCATTCAATAGCTGTTTATTGTGTGCCTGCTATGCACCAGGCTGTGTTCTAAGTGCTCAGGATACAGCAGTGGGACAAACCAGACAAGAATCCCCTGTTCTTGTGGAGCTTACATTCTTTTTGGGAGGAAAACAGAAAAACAAATATGGGATAGCAGGTGGATTATAAGTGGTATGAAGAATAATAAAGCAAGTTAAGAGGAGAGGGACAAAAAGGGGTGAGAAGTGTTGGGGGAGAGTAGTTAGGGAGTTAACTACATCCACTGAGACCTCAATGAAATGAGGGATGTCAGAGGGAATGGCCTTCCAGTTAGCAGCAGTGTGAAGGCCTTGGGGCAAGACAGTGGTGGGGTTGTTCAAGAAACAGCAAGGAGGCCTTTGCTAAAGGAGTAAAGCAGAATGAGGGAAGCGGGAGGTAGCACAAAGACATGGTTGGGAACTAGATAATGTAAGATGTTAGTCAAGGCCTTTAAACTCATGCCTACGATAAAAACTAATCTTGGTTTTATTCTTTCCGTTCTAGAGTTTCTGTTTGTAATCCAGACCATTGATTAATATAACAAGGTTTTATTTAGATATTTTGATATTTAGTTGCAGTGGTAGAAGCAGCCTGCATATATCTCAGTAGAAGCCTCTGTTTTCAAAGGAAACATGATTTGGAAGTAAGACATTTTGAACGGGAATTGATACATGTATAGTGGAACAAAGGTGTATCTTAGTCAAGACACTCTAGCTCTAGGTGTGGTTTACTTTTTAGCATGATAATGTCTGACACCTTCAAAATGCTTTTAAACCTGTGATCTCATCAGACTCTCATAACAGCCCCAAAAGATAGGGGGACAGGTGGTATTACTGATATGGAAACAGAAAACGTTGTTATAGTTTAACCCAAAATTACCCAGCATGAGTCACTATCAGAGCTGGACTTCCAACTCTGAACATGCCACCCCTTCGTCACTGCTAAAAGGATTATTAACCTTTTGACTCAGAGGTCAGAATGTTGAACTGACCAAATTATGAGCTGTTCCTTCTAACTCCCAAGGGCATAAATATAGGCATTATGCAATTGAATAAGGAGGACCCGGCTTGCTTTCTCTCTCTTATGTTCTTCCAGAGCAGGGTCAATGACTGACAAGCCTTTATACTTTGAAAGCATAGCTCTACTCTCAGAGAATGGCTGGACCTGTAGGACCTGACCACTCTGAAGATCACAATAGTTCAGGGGCTATCCTTTTCCCACCTGGTTTCTGAAACCACTTGGGAAGAGTACAGAAGCTCTCTCTTAGTCCCCTGTGTCTACGAATGAGGTTCAATACTTTAACAAGTTAAACTTTTGCCATCATATTCTCAATTTAACAGTAGGTTCACTAGCAACTTCCTAAATATATTTACTGAAAAGGAGAAGTGCCCTCTCATAAAGATGGCTCAATACCCTTCAACAAATGGAATGCTGATTTAAAGAGGGGAGAGTTATTTTTTGTATGTTATCAAGGAATGAAGTAGCAGAGTAAAAGAAAGAATTTAGGATTTCTGAATTCTGGAAGGGCAGAGATAATCCATGTATCATAGTGTTACAGCTACTTTTGCATTGCAAATGTGAACTTTTACTGATGCCCAGTCCTCAGCTGTCTCCCATCACCCCCCTGTGCAAGTTCACCTGCATCCACAGCTTAATTACCACTTGCACGCAGATGACCTACCCTATTTATACTTCCAGCTCATCTCTCATGCAACCTTCATACTGGTATATCTAGATGCCTACCCTACCTTTCCTCAAGGATGTCCCAAAGCCCTCTTGAACTCAGCCTGCTCCCCAAAGCTGATCCTCTTCCACTTTTCCCTGTGTCAATGGATTGCCCCATCCAGTTGTACCTGGGGATCTTTTGATACCTCCCAGTACTCCCCACCATCTTTGAAACTTGTTTTTCTTCCTTTGTTTTGTGTGTGTGTCATATTTTGCCTATTTTATTTGTTAACAATTTCCAGAATCTACCTATTTTTTATCTCCATGACCACCATCCTGCCATCTTCTCTTTCCTTTCAACTACAGCAATCACTCCTAATCTACCCACATTTACTCTGCTACCCTCTAGTCTGTTCTCTTGATCACAGCCAGAATGGTCTTTGCATAAGGCAGACCATAGTGTCCTCAGGCTTAAAAGCTCATGGCTTCCTATCACTCTTAAACCCCAATCTCTTTAATGTAGCCCACAAGCCCCTGCATGATCTGGCACATACCGATGTCTCCAGCTTCATGCCTCACTTGGCGTTAAGGCCACATTTAAGTTCTTATGTCATCATGCTTCCTTATGCTATGAAGCCTTTGCATATTTTGATTTCTGCATTCCTTCCTTTCTCACCTCTTACTCATCCTCCATTTTGAGCAACTCCTTCAGGGTAGCCTTCTTTGGTTCCCCCTCACTAGGTCAGCTCCAGCTGCATAGGTGTCAGAGCACAGTTACCAGCCGTTGTAGCACTTGTCACTGTTCCTCCTGACATTTGTTAGTGGGATGACTTGATTATTGCCTGTCTCCCCACTAGCCTGTTAGTTCCTTGAGAGCAAGAACTCACCACAGCATTCTCAGTGCCTAGCTCACAATCTGTGCCTGGCACATAGTAGACACTTAATAAATAGTTGAATGAATGACTAAACATGTTTAAGTATATGAGGTCAGACCTTTTCCCTGAAGAAAAAATACTGGACCATATTCCATAGCCATATTCCATATGGCCATATTCCATAGCCGTGGCCAATTTTAAATAATTGCCTATGTTTTCTAATAGCATTCAAGGATGGCAAAAAATAGACCTAGTTATGGTGCTCATAGATTTAATTATCAGGGAAATAAAAGGAATAGAGTTTTGTAACTGGAATTTCTGATGTAATCCACTGAAAAGAACACCACCTTATTAGTGCCATTAGAATAATTTTATTTGTAACATTTTGTCCATTGTGGGTTTTTTTTCCCTTTTAAATAGACTTCATTTGTTAGAGCAATTTTAAGATCATAGCAAAATTGAAAGGAAGTACAGAGTTTCCGTATATTCCCTGCCCCCACACATGCACTGCCTCCAGCATTATCAACATCCTGAACCAGAGAGGTACATTTGTTACAACCGATAAACCTACACTGACCCATTGTAATCATCTGAAGTCCATAGATTACATTAGGGTTCACTCTTGATGGTGTACATTCTATTTGTTGTGACAAATATATGACATGTATCTACCATTACAGTATCATTCAGAGTATTTTCACTGCCCTAAAAATCCTCTGTGTTCTATGTATTCATCTCCACCCCCCCTCACCACACCCCCATCGCCCCATCCTTAAGTAGGACAGAATGGGTGAAGGGGGCCCCAAGTGGGAATTTCCCTTCCCCGACATGGAAGGCTAGAGCAAGCTGAAACTGAGTATTTCCTTTCCCCCAGGTCAGTTACACTCTGATAAACTCCCAACACTGGAGGCTTGGGTAAAACAGAGTCTCTTGAGGGCAGGCCTTGTTAAGAAGAACAGAATGCTCTGGCCTATTTCAAAATGATTACTTTTCACCTTCCCCTGCCAAAAGCCTTTTTTCTTCACTATAAGAACTAGTAGAGTTCCAGGAGGTAAAACTCACAACAGCATGGAGTTCCCCCTGGAGTTTTTAACCCAGGGACTTGCCCACACTAAGTCAGAATCAGTTATGATTCCGGGACTGGTTCCTGTGGAGGGGTTTGCTTTGTGTTTCTGCTTAGGAAACTTGTGACTCTGAATCTGCCTGTCTGTATCTCCAATTTTGAGGGAAGCATTTCGCCCTGTGACCTCACTTCTTTTGTGGAGCTGAGAAGACTTGTGGATTTTTTTTAGTTTGTTGAGCTTTTTGCTTTTTGTTAGGATGGAGTTAGCAACTTCCAAGGCTCTTTACATGCTGAACAGGAAACCAGAAGTCCCTGTTGAATTTTAAATGCCACTTTCCAAAGTAGATGTTAACTTTGAAACACTTAGATAAAAATTTTAAAAATGAAAGAAAGTAATCTGGTCTGTGCTGAAGAGGAAATTGCTTATTGAAATATTGACAGGCTGGAAAGATAGGCACTTTATTGTCTACTAGGTGTACAGTTGATCAAACAGCTGTGATTCTCCCCACGCAAATGTTGTTTCTGTAAGAAAAGGACTTTAACTTCAATGGGTGGAGTCATAATGGTCCACTTTCAGAAGACAGGGATTACACCCCAAGCCATTCTTTTCTATGTTTCATTTGCTCCGTCTCTGCACCTCTGCATCAATGTCACTTCCTCTTGTACTACTTAAAGATACCACAGTTGGCAGAGTCCTTCCCATGTGGAAGAGTGACTAAAGCATCCCACCAGTGATGCAGTCCTCCCTGTACACATGTGTGTAAGGAGACCTAGCTGCCCCCCTTCCCCTGCCACTTAGTAGAGTGGAAGACCCATAACAACTTCTGCTTGTCAAGGGCTTGCTTGATGGCTGTCGTCCACACTGGCATGTCTGCTGCTATGGATGTCTTAAATCCTATAGTAATGGGAAAATCCTCGGAGTTTGGCTTTATTTTGACTTTATAGCATTTTCTTGGGAAGAGTGGCTGCCTGTTTATAGTTACCCAACTTGTTCTTGTGATGTGGAAACTGTCGGAACGTGCATCAGATCTAGTATAATTCCACTTACCTCCATTGTACATCCTCTTTTTTGGTGTTTCTGGTTCTTCATTTATTTTAAAGGCAATGATGATACAATTACTAAAGAAATCCTAGGCCCAATTCTGAAGCTCTTTGGATTGATCTAATGATTGATGGTGCTTTAATACTATGTCTGCTTACTTAATCTTTTACTTAGTCTAGACATCAGTTTTATAATTTTAGTTTTTTGCTTTGTCTAGGTAGCAGGACTTGTCACTAGTTTTTAGTCATCCATCTCCATGAATCTCTTAGGACGTTATGTAACATTTCCATGATAAAGTCTAGTACATGACTTTGGTAGTGTTCATATTTATTTTCTTGATCCTTTGCATGTCATCTTGTGAGTATTTTCCATGGCACACACTCAAACTACAGAGTACTTGGATCATGTATGAATCACATGTTAATTGGGAAGCAGATTGGAAACTTACTCCAAAGACTAGTTTCTGAGTTCCTTGTTGGGTTACTAGTCCTGACAGACAAAGATAAAAACGAACCTGCTACACAACCTTCTTTCTCATCCTTAGCAACACAGGGAAAATGGTCAGGGTACCAATATCTACAATATAACTGATTACATTGTTATGGAATCTTAAATGGATCTCATATGAACCTTAGCAACAAGACATGTGGCTAGGGTCCAGGAAATTTGTGCTAAATCTTTTGTCAGTTGATAATATAGTCTAGAAATCCTGGTGTTTGCTAAACTTTTTTCTGTATCTGCCACAATGCAAAGAGCATGAGTACCTGTTATCCCATGTGTACTAAACAGTGAAAATAAAGTGAGACAAAGAACAAAATAATGTTATACTATCTGAAAGTTACAAAAATGTGGATTTTCAGCAATGTAATGGTTTGAAGAGAACTACTTTCATAAAAGCAAACATTGTTTGCTGAGAGAGGCAGGTGGCTCCCTGTGGAAAGTGTTTATAAAAGGACAGTTAGAACTTACCAAGGGGGATAAAGCTAGGTGACACTTCTGAAGAAGTGTCTTTGTTGACTTAAGAGATTATCTCAAAAAAACAACCTCTATTTACAATAGCCAAGAAATGGAAGCAACCTAAGTGTCCATCAGAAGATGAATGGATAAAGAAGATGTGGTATGTCTACACAATGCAATATTATTCAGCCATAAGAAGAAAACAAATCCTACCATTTGCAACAACATGGATGGAGCTAGAGGGTATTATGCTCAGTGAAATAAGCCAGGTGGAGAAAGACAGGTACCAAATGATTTCACTCATATGTAGAATATAAGAACAATGGAAAAACTGAAGGAACAAAACAGCAGCAGACTCACAGAACCCAAGAATGGACTAACAGTTACCAAAGGGAAAGGGTCTGGGGAGGATGGGTGGGAAGGGAGGGAGAAGGGAGGGGAAGAAGAAAGGGGGCCTTACAATTAGCATGTATAATGTGTGTGGGGGCACGGGGAGGGCTGTGCAACACAGAGAAGACAAGTAGTGATTTTACAGCATCTTACTATGCTGATGGACAGTGACTAATGGGGTATGTGGGGGGGACTTGGTGAAGGGGGAGTCTAGTAAACATAATGTTCCTTATGTAACAACCTCTAGGGAATTTACAGAGGATGAGAGCTGTAGCCATTTACTAAGCCACTAGATAAGATAGAACTCTCAGTGGAAACTGCATTCGAATTCCTTTAGATCTCAGAAGGGAATGATGGTTTACGCTTGCAGCAGTATTCTAGGATGGAGGTAGGCCTAAGAAATCCCAGTTCTTATTAGAAGTGAGGCCTAGAAAACAAGAATTATGTAACACAAATATCCCTGACTTTTTCAGCTGGTAAAATGAGATCACATGAACACTACTATCCAAATTCATCAACTGTAAGACCCCACATGCTCACAGAGGAATTTAACCTGTTTCCAAAGACTCCTTAGTTATTTCTGGCCATCTTCAGCAGGGAGGCCTGCCACATGTACTCATCACAAGCTCACATTCCTATAGTCTGGCCTACTAGTCAAGGCACCTCATCACTGCCTCCTCTTGCTGATGCCCTTTGTGCAAATAGCACTGAGTTTCCAGTCCTTGATGTCTTGAGGTCTGGGCCCTATAACCAGCTTTATGTTAATTTGTCACTTTGGCCCTAAACAGCATTGGTTGAGCTTCAAATCATAGAAGGTCCTTCAAGAAAATGGTTCCTTCAGCTTTTGGTTCTGTCTTCTCCACTGGGCCTAGAATCCAAAGAACTAGCTAGAGCAACAGTGGTCTGTCTTTCTCTCTACTCTTTCCAGCTCTCTCTCTCTTCTATGTGAAGAAAAAAAAACCCCAACAAATAAAAGCCCAAATTACAACCTCTTCAGTCCAAACCCCAAAGTCTCCATGCATATAGACATGTGCTAACAGGTAAAAGAAGGGCTAAGAGAAAGTGTCACTTGATTTCTTCCAAAGTTCTAGCACTAGCTTAGGCCCAGCCAAGATACTCTGTTACACATAAAATAAAAACATAGGCTGTTTCTATTAGGGTCTGGGTGGGAATAGGAAGAACATATCAGAGGAAGGAAACAGTGCATAAAAGGAACCACCCCTTCAGAAAGAGAATTCAACCTTGAAAGAGTCAGTGATGTCCTTTACATTGTTTATTACTGCTCTCTTTCATTTTTCCAGGTTCAATTTCAATATTGAGTCAAATTCTTTAGTTCCTCCATCTTTAGATTCAGAGGAGGACATAAATTAATTAGTATTCATGGCTGAACAACCACTAGTTAAGATGGTTTTTCATCACTAAATGCTTTAGAATGTGATTGATGACCTTGAGTTTGGCAGACTTCTTTGCCTTAAGTTAATTCTATTTCATATCCAAAGCAGACCTTCTGTTTCATAAATCAGTGGAATACCTTTCCAGGCAAAGCAGCCTTAGTGTGAAGGCAGTATCATTTTTGAACTACAGTTTTTGCAACAGTGAAGAGGTGTAAGTAGCCCTTTTTAATTAGTCATCTCACTATAAACATTTTCAAACCATAAAAAAGAAACAAATAGTTGAACAATTACCCATATCTTGAAGTAGAAGAATTTACAGACTTGTTTGTTAGATATTGCTATTCATGAGGGAAATGACAGTTAACCCTACTCTAATTGGTATATTGTGAATTGCCAGACAAAAGTGAAGAAGAGGAAAGTTCTCGAAGCTACGGAGGATTTGGGAGATCTTAAAGTCGTAAGAAAAAGTATTGAACATCAAGGATTACTGACAACAAAGAGAAGAACCTGGAGTTGGTAAAATATAAAGGGTGGAAAGTGCTATAATGAAAAAGCAAATGGTTAGATTGATCTAGAGCAGTGGTTCTCAAGTGAGGGAGATTTTGTCCTCAGAGGACATTTTGCAATGTCTGCAGATTTTTTTTTATTAAGGTATCATCGATGCACAATCTTATGAAGGTTTCACAGAGCAACATTGTAGTTACAACATTCACCCACATTATCAAGTCCCCCCCCCACTCCATTGCAGTCACTGTCCATCAGTGTAGTAAGATGCTATAGAGTCACTACTTGTCTTCTTCCTGCTGCACTGCCTTCCCTGTGACCCACCCACATTATGTGGGCCAATCATAATGCCCCTTAATCCCCTTCTCCCTTCCTCCCCACCTCCCTCCCCAACCCCTTCCCTTTGGTAACCACTAGTCCCTTCTTGGATTCCGTGAATCTGTCTGCAGATTAAAAAAATTTAATTAGTTAATTTCAGTATACTTTTACAGTTACAAAAAACTTGCAAACACAGAGACTTCCCAATAAATTTACTCAGTTTCCCCTATTGCTAACATCTCACATTACTATGATATATTCCTACAGCTGAAGAAAGAATATTTATATATTTATAATAACACTATTGTTAACTAAACTTCGTACTTTTATTCAGATTTCCATAGTTATGAATTAATATCCTTTTCCTGTTTCAGGATACCATTGAGGAAACTACATTGCATTTAGCTGTCATATCTCCTTAGGCTTCTTGGTTGTGACAGTTTCTTGGACTTTCCTTGCTTTGATGATCTTGACAGTTTTGAGAAGTACAGGTCATCTATTTTGTAGAATGTCTCCAAGCTGGATTTTGTCTGATGATTTTGTCTGATGTTATTCTCATGATTTAAACTGCAGTTATGGTTTTTTGAGGGGAAGGATGATAGAGGTGAAGTGCCATTTTAGCACATCATATCTAAGGCTGTCAATGACTTATCATTGATGGTGTTAATCCTGTCTAAGATAGTGTTTATGAAGTTTCTCCATGTAAAGTTATTTTCTCCCCATTCTATACTCTACTCTTTGGAAGCAAGTCATTATGTGCAGCCCTTATTCGCAGGGTGAATAGTTATGCTCTAGCTCCTTTGGGGAGCAGGGGAGTGTCTACATAACTTATTTGGAATTCCATAATGGAGATTTGTCTCTTCTCCCATGTTTATTTATTCATCATTAATTTAGGTTATTATGGACTCCTGTATATTTATTGCAGACATTTAAAATTTTGTTAGAGATCTAAGGACGGCACTTATGGCATCTAGTGGAAGCCCAGAGATGTTAGTCCTATAATACAGAGGACACATCCCCACAATCAAGAGTTATCTCTCCACATCGCTAATCATCAGAGAAATGCAAATTAAAACAACAATGAGATATCATCTCACACCAGTAAGGATAGCCAACATCCAAAAGACAAACAACCACAAATGTTGGCAAGGATGTGGAGAACGGGAAACCCTCCTACACTGCCGGTGGGAATGTAAATTAGTTCAACCATTGTGGAAAGCAGTATGGAGGTTCCTCAAAATAGAAATACCATTTGACCTAGGAATTCCACTCCTAGGAATTTACCCTAAGAATGCAGCAGCCCAGTTTGAAAAAGACAGATGCACCCCTATGTTTATCGCAGCACTATTTACAATAGCCAAGAAATGGAAGCAACCTAAGTGTCCATCAGTAGAGGAATGAATAAAGAAGAGGTGGTGCATATACACAATGGAATATTATTCAGCCACAAGAAGAAAACAAATCCTACCATTTGCAACAACATGGATGGAGCTAGAGGGTATTATGCTCAGTGAAATAAGCCAGGCAGAGAAAGACAAGTACCAAATGATTTCACTCATCTGTGGAGTATAAGAACAGAGCAAAAACTGAAGGAACAAAACAGCAGCAGACTCACAGAACCCAAGAATGGACTAACAGTTACCAAAGGGAAAGGGACTGGGGAGGATGGGTAGGGAGGGAGGGATAAGGGGGAAAAGGGGGCATTACAATTAGCACACATAATGTTGGGGGGGCACGGGGAGGACAGTATATATAGCACAGAGAAAACAAGTAGTGATTCTATAGCATCTTACTATGCTGATGGACAGTGACTGTAATGGAGTATGTGGACTTGATAATGGGGGGAGTCTAGCAACCATAATGTTGCTTATGTAATTGTACATTAGTGATACCAAAATAAAAAAAAATTAAAAAAAGGAAAGAGTTATCTGACTGCAAATGTCAATAGCACCAAGGTTGAGAAACCCTGCTCTAGACCCTCTGATGTTCTATTCTACTCTGTTAGGTACTGCATATGGAAATCCAGCTCTAATTTTATAGTTGAAGTCAGTGAATAAAAGATGTGTTTTCAGGAGCTTTGTTGGAATGCATAAAATGAATAATTCTTTTGGTGTTATGTAGACATAAAGTGGGAGGTTTCATCTCTCTGAGGCTCTGTATAAACAAGATGAGCTGGAAAGCTGAGGCAGCTACCTAGATTGTTCAAATTCAGTAGTATCCTCTACCCGCCACTCTGCTATTAAAGAAAAATTTGGGCTTAATATGTACAGATTGGTAGTCTGCATTAAATAATTACTTAGTGTTACTGAATATTTACTTAGCCCCAGAGTATGAGTTCCCAGAATCAAGAAAGACTTTGGAATGAGTGGTGGGAAAGGTGAAATTAAAAAGACAATGCAATTTCCCTAGAAGTCTATCTCCTGTGCATGGCACCTTTTCACTGCCTTGCTTTGAAGTGGAACACTGATACTTAACTAAGGTCAATTTTGCATCCCTTCTGTGCAGACATTTAGCAACATCTGAAGATTTTTTTGTGGGGGGCGGGGTGGGATGGGGGGAGTCACAACCTTGTGGGAGGGGAGCTAGTGGCATCTAGTGGGTGAAGACCAGGGATGCTGCTAAGTGTGGTACAGTGCACAGGACAGCTGCCCAGATAATTATCCAGCCCAAACACTGATCGTGCAGAGGTTGAGAAACTTGGGACTAAAGGGGAAGAAAACAGTCTTCCAGGCTGATCAAAACTGTTTCCCACAACCAGAGAAAGGTGTAGTTAGTTGTCTTGGTATATCTCCTTTTAAATAGTATGTGTTTCACCAACTTTGTATAGCTACTGCTTTGGCCAGATTACTTTGATGCTGAAATACATTTCAGAGCACAGCACCTTCATAAAATCAAACTCCTTACCCTAGCCTGTAAAACCCTGAAAACCAGACCCTCCCTACCTTTTGTTCTTCTTTCCATGCCCCTTGGCCCTTGGTTCTCTTGACCCATCCAGCCGTATAAAACCCAAGCCCAGACTGGCTTTATGACCTTTGCACTTGAGGATCCTTCTGCCTGGACCACTCCTCCTCCAGACCAGTCATGGCTGGCTTCTTCCCATTTCAGGTAAAATGTCACCTCTTCAGCAAAGCCTTCTTAATCACCTTCTGTAAAGTACACCTCTACATAACACATAAACTTGATCTCGTACTTTTATGTTATCCATAGCACTGACCACTTTCTGAAATTATTTTGTTTGTCTTCTAGATTAGCATACAAACCCTCTAGGAGCAAAGACTAGGTCTCCTTAGTTCAGCTTACATCTGTGTGCTCCACACCCAGTCTGGCACAGAGTCAGAGTTAAATAAATATTTGTTTAATGAACAAACAAATAGATGAATGAGTTGGAATAAAGACAAAATTTCTGCAAATTTCTGAGTTCATAGGAAATATGTTTTGCTTCTTTAGTCTTTTAAGAAAAGATTGGGGAGTAAAATGTCATAATATGGGGAATTTTATTTTATTATTTAGTTATTTTTTAAGTTGAATTATAGTTGATATACAATATTACATTGGTTTTAAAAATATGGAGTATCGATACAATATCCATATCCATAGAATATACCACATTTTGTTTATCCCTTCAAAAATTGATGGGTATTTGGATTGACCACTTTTTGGCTATTGTAAGTAATGTTACTATGAACATGGGTGTACATGTATTCTTTTGAGCACCTATTTTCAATTATTTGGGGTATATACCTAGGAATGGAATTGCTGGGTTATATGGTAACTTCATGTTTAACGTTTTGAGGAACTGCTGACCTGTTTCCCACAGTAGTTACACCACTTTGCATCCCCAGTAGCAATGTAGGAAGGTTCTAATTTCTCCATTTTTATCAACACTTGTTATTTTCCTTTTTAAAAATAACCTTCTTAGTGGGCATGAATAGTACGTCATTGTGGTTTTGATTTACTTTTCCCTAATGACTGATGATGTTGAGCATCTTTTCATGTGTTTATTGGTCATTTTCAATGTAGATTATTTCTGACTTTAGAACTTTTCTGAACTTCTACAGTTTCTTTTATAAGTGTAGAAGGTAGATCAGAAGCAAACAGGATGAAGAAAACTGATGTTACATAAAATTATATTTGGGGAATGTTCCAAATATCTTCCTAGCCCTCAACCCCCAAGAATGTACCATTTTCTACAACAATGTAAGTTCCTTTCTGATAGCAGGGCTTACAGGCCTTGAATATTTGCTCATACAGTTAAATGAAATAGCAAGAAAGTCATAAAAATAGTAGGCAATGATAAATGGGACAAGGTATCAACTCCATCTATCTACTGGGTAAGGAGGAGGTTGTAATCTGGATTGGACCATGGTAGAGTACATCGAGCACATGCAGATAATCAACAAATGTACTGGAAAAGTTTGTTTGTTTGTTTTTTAACAAATTACATAAAGAAGAAGAAATCATCTTTCAAAATTTCCACTTGTTTCCTCAGACATTTTCCACATTAATTGAACAGATTTTCCTGTTTCCTTAGATATTCCTGATTTTTTTTGTCTGAACAATTCAGAGTACTTTAATAAGTGTGGTTATGTAATTTTGCTTCTTGCTAGATTGTTAAACCTCTGCGAAACTGATATGAGGTGGGCAATGTGGCAAAGTAGGATAAGCTTTGAGCCAAGAGTCAGCAAACCTGTGTTCCAATTGTCAGTTCTGAAATAACCAGCTTTGTAACCTTGGATAAATTACCTAACCTCTTGGAACCCCAGTTACTTCATTTGTAAATAAATGAATGATTGGACCATAGAATATCTTTAAAGTCTTTTATAAATCTAAAATTCTATTTGAGAAGTTCATGTGTCATGTACTTTAAATTTCAAAGGCAGATGGTATTCTTTGTTTGAATGTGTAGAAATTAAAACTGTTGCCTTAGTTCAAACTAGTATCAGCAGAATAAGTTTTAAAAGGGGGGGGAAAAAAGGCCCAGGGACACAGACTTCCAAGTTCTGAAGTCATATTTCTCTTTGTGTACTGGCCTAGTGCCTTGGCACACTTGTGTGTGTGACCATCTGCCTGCTGTGAGGTTTCTTAATCTACATTTTGCAATGTGTGTCATTGATGTTTGTGTATCAAACATAGCTCAACTGACTCAGACAGGACATTGCACTATTTCCTACTCAGTAGCTAAAATATTTCTCACCTTCTGAACATTTCCAGTTGTTCATTCTGTAACTTCTGTGACCTCATTTGAGGACACCTTGACTTTCACTTCATCTGATGATGTATTTCATTTTCTACAGGAAGATACTGGGTTTTGAAGCTTTTTTCTCCCTTCATTTATAGGAAAGTCGTAACAAATGGTCGGGTGATTCAGCCCTGCCACCAGAGGTCTTCTTCTAGGACTTCTAACACAGGCCCAGTGAGCTCTTGGCCATCTCATTGCCAGGAGAGTACAAATTGGCAGCTTTGGTCCTGGATGAGGACTCAAGAGTTTAAGATCTATCTGGGAAGAGTTATGTTACACTGAGGTACAAAACAGCATAAACTTATTCATAATCTTGGGATTAAAATCAAAGCCAATGGAAAGGGTGAAGCTAGTCATCATCTCAGATGAGAGTAGCTGACGTGGTCTTTGCATTAGTGTTTATTTCCAATTTTATTGGGTTTCTCATGTTAAAAACTCATAGATAAGATCTAAGGCTCTATCCAAATTTATCATTATAGAACTTTACCAGGGAACTGATCTGATCTGCATAATCTGAAGATCTGGTTTTGATCTTTTTATTACCTCTTAATTATTTAGTTTTTGTTAATTTACAGATATACCTTACATCACAAATTTTCTTGGGTTTCTGTATCTAGTCTTTCAGCCAGAGGTCAGCTTGTTTATTTCCCAAAAAGCAGCAGCTTCTGCTAAATGCTGGGAAATGGGCAGATATACGGTGTAGGGAGGGAGGTGTTATTGAAGCTGAAAGGAGTTAAAAGGTTAGTGTACTCTGTTCAATTAAGTTGTCTGTCCCCCAATTTTTTCCCTAGTAGATTGTTCAAATATTGTCATCCTGCCAAAAAATTCCCCAAATGCAAATCCTAAGCAAAAGAAACAACCTCCTTACCGTGAGTCAAATACTTTTTGTGTTGGTGACTTATTTCAAGAATTATTATATTCAATTTAAAATTACCTTTGTGATTTTACCACAGATCAGTGAATGCATTTGTTTTCTTATTGGGGTCTATTTGTCAAGGGACTATTATTATAGATTATTCTTTTCAATTTCTTTGAAAATCAGAGGAAAATTGTTTGGGTGATATGAGTCAATTATCTTAAAATGCATTATTTGATTCAGCAAATCTACATCTAGGAGTTATTCTAATAAACTACTTAGAGAGACACTCAAATTCATATTCAAGGATGTTCATAACAGCATTATTTATAATACTGCAAAAATTTAGGAACCAATCTAAACATCACACAAACAATAGGACATTAAATAAATGTGCGTATTTAAGATTATATACATATAATCTTATTATTTTATATATAATCTTATATATATAACTTATATAAATAAATTAAAAACAACTGATTAAATAAATGATGTGACATCCAAATGCTAGAATATTATGCAGCTTTAAAGAATTTTTAATAACATGGGGGAGAGCTCATGTTAAATGCCAAGTTAAAAAAGCATACAATACTATATATAAAGAATGGTTCCAATTTTGGAAAAAATATGCATAAGAAAACTGGAAGACAACATACAAAATATGCACAGTGACTCTCACAGGGCAGCAGAATTGTGGATTTAAAAAGCATTCTTTATATATTTTTGGTGTCTCCATATTTTCTATGGTCATTGAGAAGAAGGTGTGAAAAGTTATCAAACATTTTAATGAAAGCAAATTAAACAACAATGAGGTTGCATGCTTTGCCTATCAGATTGGCAAGGTTTTTAAAGATCAGTAAATTCAAGGATATTTTCAAGGATATGAGGAAAATGGCACTTAATACTCAAAGTTGGAGAATAAATTGGTATGGCCTTTTAAAAGACAATTTGATTATATCTTTTAAAATTTTAAATGCATGCAGTCTTTGACCTAACATCATTTGCAATTACAGGGCTCCACTATGTAGAGATGCTTGGACAAATACACATAAAAGTATATGCATAGAGATATTAATTTTAGTACTTTGAAAAATTAAGGGAAAATCCTATTTGGGATTCATCATATTCATCAATAGGAATATGACTAAATCATTACAGTATGCTATGGTATGGAATACTGTGTAACAGTAAACAAAGAAAGAGATTTAATCATTTAGGTATCTACATACAAACACAATGATATGGATTGATGTTTATGATGCATTATTAAGTAAATAAAGCAATTTGCAGGGCAATATGTATAACATATTCTCATTTTGAAAAAAAGAAGTGTATGTGATTATATATGTGCATGGGAAACATTTGGAAAGATATATACCAGATTGTTCACACTTGCTGTCTCCATGGAGTGGGACCAGGCATTCTTTTACCTTATATACTTCATCTGAACAAAACAAGTGAGCACACACTTCTTTTGTAATAAAAATAATAGTAACGAGACAATCAGTGGATTGGATTAAAGATGGTGGCATGAGAGGTGAAGCAGAAACCCCCTCCCAAAACCACATATAATATGAAAATATAACACATACATCTAATCCTGAAAGAGAAACAGGAGAAAAGGCTGTGGCAGATTGCCTACACCTGGGGAAAACAGCGGACCTCAAGGAAAAGTGTAAAGTACAAAAGCAGTGATCTGGAGGGACCCAAGCCCTTCCCCCACCCAAGCTCACTGGAGGGAGGAAGAGAAATGGAGCAGGGAGGAGGTGGAAGCCTAGGAGTGCTGAACACCCAGCCCTGGAGATCTGCTCTGGGAGCATGAAACTACATTACATGGTGCTCTGGAGATTAGTGGGGTTAGAAAGCTAAGACAGATGGAATACTTGTAAGATTGAGATTTGAGCAACTTGTGGAAAACACTATCCGCAACATGCCGCTCTGGGAAAAAAGAAAGGCAGGCAGTCTAAGAGACTTTCTAACAGTGAGAGGGCTGCTAAAGGGGAAAGGATTGCACAGAGCTTGCTTCTCAGGAGAAAGGACAGGTGGGCAAAATAGTCTGGGCACACACTGCCCAGCAGGTTGGAAACTTTCAGGAGCTTCAGGTGCTCAATCCCCCTGGCTGGCTATGCAGCTATGAGCACCCCCCACCATGATATGCAGCCTAATGAGCCTTCCTCCTGGCTAACACCAGCTCACAAGCAGGCTGCCCTTGCCATTGCAGAAGGCCAGCTAGAGGGTGGTCCTGTCTACAGCAGCTGCAAGCACAAAGCATAGAGGTTTCTCCCTGCATGCCTGGCCAACCAGTCCTAGCAGTGGCAGCAGGCACTGCAGCCAGGAAGCAGGAAAGAGCTCTTTCCCCTGACAGTCACCTGCACCACTCCCCTGTGACCCCCGCCATTGCTCCAGGGGCTGAGCAGCTCCAGAGAGTAGAGGTTCTGGGCACTAGAGGGCACCACCTACAAATATGAAATGTCAAAGGAACCTCGTTTAAATCAAAATCCCACAAACACCAAAAAGTAGGCCAAGTGAAATTGAACTCATTAATCTTCCTGAAACAGATTTCAAAATAAAAATTATAAACATGCTCATGGAGCTACAGAAAAATATTCAGAAACTAAGGGAGGAATTCAGGAATGAGATAGAAATGTTGAAGGATTTAAAAGCAGATTAGATGAAGTAGAGGAGATGGTAAACAAAACAGAAATTAGAGAACAGGAATACAAGGAAGCTGAGGCACTGAGAGAAAAGAAGGATCTCTATGAGTGAAAGAATATTGAGAGAACTGTGTGACAAATCCAAATGGAACAATATTCACATTATAGGGGTACCAGAACAAGAAAAGAGAGAAAATGGGATAGAAAGTGTCTTTGAGGAGGTAATTGCTGAAAACTTCCCCAACCTGTGGAAGGAGATAGTCTCTCAGGCCATGGAGATGCACAGATCTCCCAACACAAGGGACACAAGGAAGACAACACCAAGACATATCATAATTAAAATAGCAAAGATCAAGGATAAAGACAGACTATTAAAAGCAGCCAGAGAGAGAAATACGATCACATACAAAGGAAAGCCCATCAGACTTCTCAACAGAAACCTTACAAGCCAGAAGGGAGTGGCATGATATACTTGAACCAAGAATACTTTATCTGGCAAGATTATCATTTAAATTTGAAGGAGGGATTAAACAATTTCCAGATAAGCAAAAGCTGAGAGAATTTACCTCCCACAAACCATCTCTACAGTGTATTTTGGAGGGACTGCTATAGATGGAAGTGTTCCTAAGGCTAAATAGCTGTCACCAGAGGTAATAAAACCACAGTAAAGAAAGTAGAACAATTAATTACTAAGCAGATGCAAAATCAAATCAACTACCCCCAAAGTCAGTCAAGGGATAGACAAAGAGTACAGAATATGGTACCTAACATATAAAGAATAGAGGAGGAAGAAAAAGGAGGAAAAAAGAACCTTTAGATTGTGTTTGTATTAGCATACTAAGTGAGTTAAGTTATACTATTAGATAGTAAGGAAGTTATCCTTGAACCTTTGGGAACCATGAATCTGCAGCCTGCAATGGCAATAAGTACATACCTTTTGATAATCACCCTAATGTAATTGGTCTGAATGCACAATCAGAAGCCATAGAGTCACTGAATGGATAAAAAAACAAGATCTATCTATATGCTGCCTACAAGAGACTCACTTAAAACCCAAAGACATACACAGACTAAAAGTGAAGGGATAGAAAATATTTCATGCAACTAATAGGGAGAAAAGTACTACATACAAGTACTGTATCACACAACATAGACTTCAAAACAAAGACAGAAACAAGAGACGAAGAAGGACATTACATAATGATAAAGGGGTCAGTCCAACAAGAGGATATAACCATTATAAATATCTATGCTCCCAACATAGGATCACCTGCATATGTGAAACAAATACTAACAGAATTAAAGGGGAAATAGAGTGCAATGCAATGCATTCATTTTAGGAGACTTAAACATACCACTCACTCCAAAGGACAAATCACCCAGACAGAAATAAGTAAGGAGACAGAGGCACTGAGCAACACATTGGAACAGATGGACCTGACAGACATCTACAGAACTCTCCACCCAAAAGCAGCAGGATGCATTCTTCTCAAGTACCCATGGAACATTTTCAAGAATAGATAATATACTAGGCTACAAAAAGAATCTCAGTAAATTAAAAAAGACTGAAATTGTACAAACCAGTTTCTCAGACCACAAAGGTATGAAACTAGAAATAAATAGTACAAAGAAAACAAAAATCATACAAACACATGGAGGCTTAACAACATGCTCCTAAATAATCAAAGGATCAATGATCAAATAAGAACAGAGATCAAGCCTTATATGGAGACAAATGAAAACAAATCCACACCCGTAAATCTGTGGAATGCAGCAAAGGCAGTTCTAAGAGGAAAGTATATAGTAATACTGGCCTATCTCAAGAAAGAAGAACAATCTCAAATGAACTGTCTAAAGTCACAATTAATGAGACTAGAAAAAGAAAAAAGGGGCCCAAAGTCAGGAGAAGAAGGGACATAACAAAGATCAGAACAGAAATAAATGAAATTGAGAAGAATAAAACTATAGAAAGAATCAATAAAACTAGGAGCTGGTTCTTTGAGAAAAAGAAAAATAGATAAACCCTTAGCCAGACTTATCAAGGAAAAAGAGTGTACACACATAAACAGAATCAGAAATGAGAAAGGAAAAATCACTACGGACACCACAGAAATACAAATGTTAGAGAATAATATGAAAAATTATATGCTAACACACTGGATAACCTAGAAGAAATGGACAATTTTCTAGAAAAATACAAGCTTCCAAGGCTGACCAAGGAAGAAACAGAAAATCTGAACAGACCAATTATCAGCAAGGAAATTGAATTGGTAATCAAAAAACTATCCAGGAACAAAACAGCTGGACCAGATGGTTTCACCGCTGAATTGTATCAAACATTTAGTGCAGACCGAATACCCATCCTCCTTTAAAGAGGAGGGAATACTTCCAAACTCATTCTATGAGGCCAGCATCAGTCTAATACCAAAACCAGACAAAGACACCACAAAAAAAGAAAATTACAGACCAATTTCCCTTATGAACATAGATACAAAAATACTCAACAAAATATTAGCAAACCAAATTAAAAAATACATCAGTAAGATCATCCATCATGACCAAGAAGGATTTATTCCAGGGATGCAAGGATGGTACACCATTCGAAAATCCATCAGCATCATCCACCACATCAACAGAAAGAAAGACAAAAAACTACATGATCATCTCCATAGATGCTGAAAAAGTATTCAACAAAATTCAACATCCATTCATGATAAAAGCTCTCAACAAAATGGGTATAGAGGGCAAGTACCTCAACATAATAAAGGCCATATATGACAAACTCACAGCCAACGTCATACTTAACAGCGAGAAGCTGAAAGCTTTTCCTTTAAAGTCAGAACAAGAAATAGATAGATAGATAGATAGATAGATAGATAGATAGATAGATAGATAGATAAATAAATAAAATCAGAACAAGACAAGGATGTCCACTCTCCCCACTTTTATTCAACATAGTTCTGGAGGTCCTAGCCACAGCAATCAGACAACACAAAGAAATAAAAGGCATCCAGATAGTAAGGAAGAAGTTAAACTGTCCCTGTTTGCAGATGACATGCTATTGCACATAAAAAACCCTAGAGAATTCACTCTAAAACTACTAGATCTAATATCTGAATTCAGCAAAGTTGCAGGATACAAAACTAATACACAGAAATCTGATGCATTCCTATATACTAACAATGAACTAGCAGTAAGAGAAATCACGAAAACAATTCCATTCACAATTGCATCAAAAAGAAAAAAATACCTAAGAATAAACCTAACCAAGGAAGTGAAAGACCTATACCCTGAAAACTACAAGGCACTCATGAGAGAAATTAAAGAAGATAGCAATAAATGGAAATACATCCCGTGTTCATGGATGGGAAGAATTAATATTGTCAAAATGACCATCCTACCTAAAGCAATCTACAGATTCAATGCATACCTATTAAAATACCAATGGCATTCTTCAGTGAACTAGAACAAATAGTTCTAAAATTCATATAGAACCACAAAAGACCTCGAATAGCTAAAGTAATCCTGAGAAGGAAGAATAAAGCTGGGGGAATTATGCTCCCTGACTTCAAGCTCTACTACAAAGCAATAGTAATCAAGACAATTTGGTACTGGCCCAAGAACAGACCCACAGATCAATGGAACAGAATAGAGAGACCTGATATGAACCCAAACATATGGTCAATTAATACACCGTAAAGGAGCCATGGACATACAATGGGTTAACGACAGCTTCTTCAACAACTAGTTATTGGCAAAACTGGACAGTTACATGCAAGAGAATGAAACTGGATTATTGTTTAACCCCATACACAAAGTAAACTTGAAATGAATCAAAGACCTGAATGTAAGTCATGAAACCATAAAACTCTTAGAAGACAACATAGACAAAAATCTCCTGAATATAAACATGAGCAACTTCTTCCTGAATGCATCTCTTTGAGCAAGGGAAACAAAAGCAAAAATGAACACATGGGAGTACATCAAAGTAAAAAGCTTCTGTAAAGCAAAGGACACCATCAGCAGAACAAAATGGTATCCTATAGTATGGGAGAATATATTTGTAAATGACATATTCAACAAGGGCTTAACATCCAAAATATATAAAGAACTCACATGGCTCAATACTCAAGAAGCAAATAACCCTATTAAGAAATGGGCAGAGTATATGAACAGACAGTTCTCCAAAGAAGAAATTCAGATGGCCAACAGGCACATGAAAAGATGCTCCACATCGCTAATCACCAGGGAAATGCAAATTAAAACCACAATGAGATATCACCTCACAGCAGTTAGGATGGCCAACATAGAAAAGACTAGGAACAACAAATGCTGATGAGGATGTGGAGTAAGGGGAACCCTCCTACACTACTGGTGGGAATGTAAAGTAGTTCAACTATTGTGGAAAGCAATACGGAGTTTCCTCAAAAAACTAAAAATAGAAATACCATTTGACCCTGGAATTCCACTCCTAGGAATTTACCCAAAGAAAATAAGTTCTCACATTCAAAAAGACATATGCACCCCTATGTTTATTGCAGCACTGTTTACAATAGCCAAGATATGGAAGCAACCTAAGTGTCCATCAGTAGGTGAATGGATAAAGAAGAGGTGGTACATATACACAATGGAATACTATTCAACCATAAGAAGAAAACAAATCCTACCATTTGTACCTACATGGATGGAGGGTATTATGCTCAGTAAAATAAGCCAGGGTATTATGCTCAGTGAAGTAAGCCAGGCAGAGAAAAACAAGTACCAAATGATTTTCCTCATTTGTGGAGTGTAACAATGAAGCAAAACTGAAGGAACAAGCCAACAGCAGACTCAGAGACTCCAAGTAGGGAGTAGTGGTTACCAAATGGAAAGGGGTGGGAAGGATGGATAGGGAGAGAGGGAGATGGGGATTGAGGGGTATTATGATTAGTACACATGGTGTGTGTGGGGTCACGGGGAAGGCAGTGTAGCACAGAGAAGACAAGTAGTGACTCTATAGCTTCTTACTACACTGATGGACAGTGACTGCAATGGGGTGTGTGGGAGGGGACATGATAATGTGGGTGAATGTAGTAACCACATTGTTTTTCATGTGAAACCTTCATAAGAGTGTATATCAATGATACCTTAATAAAAAAATTAATTAAGAACGACAACATTAACAAAACAAAAAAAGAGAAAAATCAATGGAAAAGTGGGGCTTACTGTGCGAAAACTGGCTTTAAAAATAGTCTTTCATGTATGTATTTGTCCACGTACAGTGATGTTTAGCTACAGAGAATTTGGACACCTTCACATTGGTCCTAATTTGCATCATGGCTCCATGAACAGAGGGAATAGGCAAGAGTTGATTCATACAGTGATCTGGATTCCCATACATAAATTTTGCCCAGTGGCTAACAAAACCAGATTTTTTAAACTCTTTCATAAATACCATTGAAATGAGCTTGTAGAAAGTTAAGGTTAGCCATCAGTTCTGGAAACTGCCTGTATAAATGGTCTGGTTTAGATACATATCATAGCTAAAAGTGACTCCCATAATCTATGAGTTCCACTTGTCAAGGCGCTTGCTACAGTATCTTTTCCTAGGAGGGAGTTCCCCCTGGGTTTATAGAAGTAGGACATTTCAAATGAGAGTTTGCTTCTCTCTCAGGTGGGCTTATGTGATAGTGAGATGGACATATGAAACAATACTTATTCAGCCATATACACACACTTTTTTTTCCCCTCTGAAATAACAACAGTATCTACTTAATAGGTTCTAGTCAAATGTTTGGGGCAGTGCCTGGCATATTCAATAACTGGTGTTCAATAAGTGGTAGCCATTATTATTCAAACATGTTGCCAAAGATTTTCAATTTGAATAACAATAACAGCTTGTACCAGGTGCCGTATATGGTTCAAGTGAAGG
Source organism: Manis javanica (assembly GCF_040802235.1). Classification (NCBI taxonomy): domain Eukaryota; kingdom Metazoa; phylum Chordata; class Mammalia; order Pholidota; family Manidae; genus Manis; species Manis javanica. Next base: position 100,475,208 of record NC_133174.1, on the reverse strand, counting down.
AGACAGGTTTATTACAGCATTTAGGTTTGAAGAAGGATTGCTTTGAATGAATGTTTGAAGGTTTAAGCCTTTTGAATATCTAGGTATAATGATGGGGTTTGTTCATTTCATAGAAGATATTAGCAGAGGGTATCTTTAGAGGACTGAAGGGAATAGGGGTTAGCTTGGAGGTCAGAGAGTGATTTAGTGAATGAAAGTGAAGGTGGGGGTTGTAGATCATTCTCAAGGAATTTAGCCTTTGGCTTTAAAGCAAGTCATTCAATAATTAGGAAAATTTGGAGAAAGACTGGTGTGGAATAATGGAAGAGTATGAGTTTTGGTTCTAAGCTTCCTTTTTTTCTCATTTGTAAAATGAGGAGGTCCAACTTGGTAATTAATAGCACCATTTTCTGCCCACTTATCATACGCCAGGTATTTTATGAGCATGATTTCATTTAATCCTCTTTCAGAAAAGCCTTATGAATGAGGTACCATTATTATGCCTGATTTATAGCAAGGAGGCTGAGGCTTGTATAACTTGGTCTAGGGGAGTCCAATTCTAAAGCCCGTATAGTTTCCATCTTGCTACTCTGTCTCTATGTAGCCTCCTGGCTCTAATAGTCAATGATTATGAGTAAAGGACATTTAAAAATTTTGTTGTTATTTAACTTATCTTTTAAGAATGGAAGATGAAATAGAATCTTGTTATATGTGAAAAGGAAAGGAAAGGAAAGAGAGATTTAAGCTGAGTTATGATATTGATGACCTGTCTTTTCCCCTAATATTACTAGGCTAGAATTGCTACAGAAAGTGGGCAAAAATATAAAAGGCATCTCGCTGGCAGACTTGATGACCACCACAGCCCATTTTATTTGCCTCTGGCCTTATGGATAAATATGAATATGCATATAATTTTTTTTCCTTTTTGAATGGTTGTTAAAGTAATTTGCAAGGATACTGCAGAGCATTTTATTTAGGAGATAGAAACTCACTTTTAAAAAGACAAAGAATGAGTTAGTGAGAGACACTGAAGTCAAGTTCCATTAAAACCCTGCTGGGATTTTGATTTGGATTACAGTGACTTTATAGATTAATTTGGGAAGAATTGAGTCTTTATAATACTGTCTCTTCCCCTCCAGATGCATTAACTGTCTTTCCATTTATTTTGGTTTTTCAATTAATTTAAAAACCTGTAAAATGTAATGGAATGAAAAGAAATGGTTATTTGAAAAGATAAAATAATCATTTCTCAGAACATCACATTTAGATCTTGCTACTTCGCCGTTGACCATTTTTGAAAGAAGTAGGCTGAGTTATTATTTATGTTCACAGTGTGATCCTCTTTTGTCTAGGTTTCTGATTTCACCAGTTGTTTCAGACACACTGTTGAAGACAATATTTGGCCTGGTTATTAGATCTGAAAAAAACAAGGTCTTGTTAATGATAAAACATAACATAACGTGTCTATACAAATATTATTATAAAGTCCTGCTGCTTATAGTTGGACCACAGGAGGACATTATTATCCTACAAACCTGTGAAGTATGTTTAACATGCAAAGGCTTGTTACACAGTCAATAATGAACAGTTGTTTTCTGCCTTTCCATAAATAACTAATGCCAGGAGCAGCCCAGCTATATGTTTCAGCTTCTTTTTACAGGACAGTAAATTGGGCAAGGCCTAAATATCAGTACCTGCAAACAGAGCTGTCCTGTTAAATTCTGTTTGGCTTCAAAGAGTTTAATTTTCATGCTTTCGGTGCTTTTTTTGTTGTATTTCCAAACTGTCAATTGCACTGTACATTTTCCTCTTTTCCATTCCATATGTTTATCTCTTTTGTTTCTAATTGGATTGGTAGTTCTGGGTAGGACTCATTACAGAGAAAGTCTGACATAGCCGCAAGCACTCTGGTCTAAATTCATGAGACCTGTGGTAGGAAATCCAGGGTCTGCTTGTAGTTACTTGTGTGACTGGACAAGTCATTTAACCTGTATCTCTTTCTCCAGCTGTCAAATGGAGAATTCTCCTGTCTTGCTCACTAGTAAACAATGTTACAAATGTTTTCTCTAAAGTGTCAGAAAGCCAGCTGGGGGGATATTTTGCTACTGGGTGGTATAGTTCTGGAGGGTTTCTGATGATAAGAAATTAAACAAGGTTTGTTTTGATCTTGAAAAAGTGAAAGAAAAAAAGCTAGAAAGAGTGTGGATACACTTTTATTTCCTCTGCATTCTGGGTGTGGTTAACTAGAGAGGAAAGGTGAGATATGATAAAGGTAGCCAGAACCTTGAGCATTAACGAATAGCTTAAGTGATAAAGATCTTGAAAGTTCAAGTAGTTTCTTGGTCTGATAAATATACCTATATTTTATTATACATACATGCATATGAATAGGTATGTACGAGACCTATTCATACACACAAACAAAAACTGATAGTTTCAGGCCCTTTCCTTTACATCATGTAAAGCTGGAAGAATTTCAGTAAGCTGAGGACTCCGTTCAGAGGAAATTACCTAATTGAAAAGGTCTGGGCTAAGTGACAGTAAAGGAAATTGACAAAAGAACTTTCAAGTTATTTTTCATCTTAGCACAACAGATTGATTATGTGTTGCTACACTGGGTCTGTACTATGTGTTTTAATTCTGCAACTAGACTCTTAAGTTTGTTGAGAACAAGGATATCATTCCTTAGACTTCATTCAAGTTAACCCTACTATAGATGACAGGACTCTGTTCACTGTAAGTACCCAGTGAATTATATAGCTGACAAATGATTACTTATTTCTGGTATTAGAAGACCTCATAAAATAAACATGACAATTAACCTTGTTTGAAGTCCTGAACTTTCTAGGTCAATCTGGGAAAAGGAAGTCAGGTGACTGCCATGGCAGTATTTATAGGTATATTATATATAAGTGGGTGGGCCTATTGGAAATTAGATGAGTAATCCCACTTCAGAGAAGCAATTTAAAAAGTTGTAGCTGTATGCTCTCCAACTGTGGGCCTACAGCCACCTATAATGGCACCTGGGATGTTTATTAAAAACTCAAAATTTTCTGCCTCACTCAGATCCAAATCACAATTATCTGGAGGTTGTAGCTCCAGGCACCCCTATTCTGACAAGCACCCTAGATGATTCGGATGCCTACTGAAGTTTAAGAATGACTCTAAATCTGTAATCTGAGGGGGTGAAGCACGCGCACACACACACTGTTTTTAACCTCCGCTAATTCTACGGGAAAATGGAAAATAGCAAGTGAAATGAAATGTCCAGGAAGAGGAAGCTAGTCTTCCATTATGTATCAGGGAACTGAAAGAATACTGGCACTTTATTTCTTTTGGTGATATATTCCTGGCAGTTTGTCGTGGCTAATTTGCAATTATGTTCTACTTTTTGAAGTCCTGAGACGGTTCCCTGAATTTTATTTTTAACGGCAATTTCTTGAATCTTTTGGGAACAGTATTTGTAGGACTGGCTTATAAGCAACCATCAGGGCCAGTAAGATGTCACAGTGCTGTGGTGACTTTTCCTTATCAGTTGTGGCCTCTCTTGCTGTGGTGGAAATACAAGGTAGGAAAGTCAAAATCCGGCACCCTAGTGAGATCTCATTAAGTGGGTGGGAGCGGGGGTCTTAACGCAGCGAGCGGCGAGATAAATGCGAGAGGCATTCACTTTGGCTTGGAAGAGCGGAATGTCTTTATTACAGAATGTTAAGATCTCTCTGTAAAGGAAGAGCAGTGAAGTCCAGAGATGAGTATCTTTAAAGAGCGGCTGGACGATAACCCGTGGGGAAGTTTCCTCCTGGAAAGCAAGCACAGGTGCGGGCGTGGGCGCATTCTGCACCTAGCGTAGATCAGATGGGCACAAAGACCTTCAGGCAACCCTTGATTACGCGGCCAACAGCTCAGCAGCGATTTGGAAACAGGAGCTAGAACCTGCGACAAGCCCTCGGGGAGCCGTTAGCGGTCTCGGCGCACCCGCAGCGCCCCTCCCTCGCCGCAAGAAGCCCTTTCGGCTCCGCCTTTTCAGTGACGTTAGGGGCAAGGGGAGGCGGGAGCGTGGGTGGGCCGAGGCGACAGCCGCCCGCGATTCGGCCGGCGCAGCCACACCACCGCGCAGCTCCGCTCCGCCCACCCCTCGGGGCGCGTCTTTTCCGGGCTCGCGCCTTGCCCCGCCTCCACCCGCCTTCAGGGTGCGCGCACGCCTCTGCGGCTTTTTCTCCGGCCTGCGCGGCGCGCCCCTCATCGCCCCAGCGGCAGCGGACGCGCGGCTCCTTTCCGTAAGCTTCCCGTGTGCTAGTGCCGGCCGGCTGCGAGGACGTGGTGGGTAGCGCCAACGGTGAGTAACTCCGGCCGCGGCCCTGGCTCTCCTGTGCCGTCGGCCTCCGGGGGTCCAGCGCTAACGATGCCACCTTCCCACGCCTGAGCCCGGAGGAGACTGAGAGGACTTTCCAGCTCCCTGAATTCGTTCGCTTTCTTCTTGAACCCGGGCCATCTACCCGCCCGCCTACTTCTGGGCCGGGAAGATCCCCGAGATCTCTGTATCTTCTCCTTAGCTGAAGGCTGGGGTCCTTGAGATGCTGGCCAGCCCCTTCCTGCCCCCCGACGGCCAGAAGCATCTTTCTGACCGGGGTACTAGGCTTTGCCACTATTCTTTCCAAAGGAACATATCAAGTGCTTGCCAGACCTCCAAACGACCTTTAGGGCGTCCCTAGACCTCAACTCCATTTTGTCCCCTCTGAGTCGTCCAGTATCCGAGGGCTCGGGGGTCTCTCTGGCCCTAGAGTCATCCGCATTTCGAATTTGAAGTATGCCCTGGCTTCCGATATCCTCTTGGCTTCCGATATCCTCTTAGCTTCCGTATCTTTAGATGAGTTAAGAAAACGTCAGGATTCTAGCAGAAACATGCTTTTTATTTTTTCCTGTTTTTTCTGACTACATCCCTGTCCTCAGTGGGTGCTGTATATTTAGCAGTAGCTTTATTCACTTCCTCTTCCTCTCATTTGAGTGCCCTCCAGAAAGAACTGTGGCTGATGTCTATAGCACATAGAAAAATCGAGGAGAATATGATTCATTGCCTAACCCCCATCAAGGGGTTACATATTTTAAACAGGACGTCATTTCTCCTCTTCACTCCAGCATCTCCTCCTTCAAAGTCCTTTTTTTTCATTCTCTTGAAATGAATTTTTTCCCTTCGCTCATTTCACCTTAAGAAATCAGTCATCGCTCTAAGAAACGACGGTGAGATGCAGAATAAGGGCAAAATGGCATTTAAATGAATACACTTGAAAAAGGAAGCAGTCTGCTTTATTGGTTAATGGTTGAATCAACGCTTCTCTTTCCCTGTCTGCAAAAATGAGGATGTTGGACTACACAGAGCACAGCTAAGGTTCCTCTAGTGTTTTAATTCTAGGACCTCTAAATTCATGCTTAGTAACATGTTGCTGCATAATGGAGATTTAACCTCATAAAAGCCCCATATCCCAGTAGTTGGTTGTCACTTTAGTTTTAATTTGCCTCTAACAAATAGTTAACTGTTCTTCATACGTAAAGCTGCATGCAAGTGGAGATTCAATTACAGTACCCTCAGTGAGCGTATGTATCAATGAAGATTTTAATAGTGTAAGGTCTCTTCCCTGAATTGTAAAATAGCTCATCTTTTCCACTGAACACTGAAATGAAAGACACTAAAACTCCTGTTAGAATTAACACCCTCTCTCTACTATTTGGGTGGAGGATGAAACATTAAACTGTTAGTATACTTGCACACCATAGAATAAAGTACCTTATTGTTCTGATAGGAGAAGTAATTTGACACCTGAAAAATCCACGGAAGTTGTAATACAACCATAAAAGCTTGGGTAAATTCAGTTTTTTTTCCCCTAAAAACCCTGTTTGAAGAATAAGTCATTCAGATTTTTAGGTGTTCATAGGGGTGGGGTGGGTGGAGAAAGGAGAGTATTACATACCCAGTTCATTGAGATGAGAAATGAATTGGGAAAGGCTCAGGTTCCAGTTCCAGCTCTAGATAGTTGTATAACCTTGAACTGGTCACTTCGCCTGTGTTTTTTTGCATCTGTAGAAGTGTCTCAGTGGTTGGCAGAATGGTCCATGAGTCCCCCAGTTTGAATAATTTGAATTCTTTGTTCTTACATTGAAAAAAAATATGATTATATGATGCAGCTTGCATTAAGACTGTGCCATAAATCCTTAGTTGTACCGGTTGTTTAGAATGTTTTTCTTGAAGATCTGCATATACTACTTTGAATTCATATATACATAATTCTTAATTCATCCTTATCAAATGAATTACTACACGTGGAAGTCTACAAATTGGAGAGCATTTTATAAAAATCAGGTATTGTTAAATTCTGCTTGCAAGTGAAATGTGTGGTTGCCGCTTTTTAAAAAATGTTCATGACTTAGAAATTTGTAAGGCAATGTGTATATACTGCTTTGAAACTGTAATTGACTAGCAACTTAACAAGACTGCAGGCATCTCATTCATTCATTCGTTTGCTTATTCAGTTTTTCTCTTCATGTCACTCATTTTGTGCCAGGCTACCAGGATATGATGGTTAAGAAGACAGTCCCTACCCTATGAATATATAGTCTGGGATGGTGGTGATTGTGGAGAGATAGATGCATGTACAGTTTACTAACAGCAACAGTGAAATCCAGGACAGAAACAAAATTATGGAGATGTTAAAGCTTCATAGGGGAGGGGGAGATGATTGTATTAATTGTAGGCCATAGAATCTTCTTGGCCTTCCTGTTTCCCCCCATACTCCTCTCCTTGGCTTTCAATTGCTGAGCCTTAAGCAAAAATAACAGCTTTTGGTTTTCCATTTCCGCCACTGGCTGGTCTCACAGTCTTTTTCTTTCTTTGTCTTTCAACTATTTATTTTGAGTTAGTTGTAGATATTCATACAGTTGTAAGAAACAATACCCTTTATCTAATTTTTTCCAATGGGAAAATCTTTTATCACCATAGTGTAATATCACAACGTGGAAATTGAAATACTCTCCATCCACCTGATTGAGAGATCACCAGATTTAAATGTACTCCTTTGTGTGTGTTTAGTTCTCTGCTGTGTTAACACCTTTGAATTCTTGTGACCCTCCCAGTCAAGGTACAGAATGATTTCATCACCATGAGGATCCCTGTTGCTCTTTTATAGCTGCAGCCATCTCCGTCCCTCACTGACCCCTGGCAACCACTAACCTGTGTAACATGCTTATAATTTTGTCATTTCAGGGATTCTATATAAATGGAATCATACAGTTTGTAACTTTCTGAAATGTGGTTTTATTTTTTTTTTCCTCCTCTTCCACTTGACATAATGCCCTGGAGATTCATGCAGGGAATGTATCTTGCATAGATAGTTCCTTTTCATTACTGAGTTGTAGTTCATGGTATGGATGTATTACAGTTTTTTTTAACCATTCTTGCATTGAAGGACATCTGGCTGTTTCCTGTTTTCTTTTTTTTTTTTCCAAACCTATGTGCATAAAGCTCCTGTGAACAACTGTGTAATGGATTTTGTGTGGGCATAAATGTGCATTTCTCTGGGATAGATAGATGCCCCAGAGTGCAACTGCTGATTGTATGGTAGTTGCATGTTTAGTTTTATGAGGAACTGCCAAACTGTTTTCCAGAGTGGCTCTGCCATTTTACACTCCTACCAGCAATGTGTGAGTGGTCCTCATCCTTGCTGGCATGAGGTAGTGGTACTGTTTTTTATTTAGCCATCGTGATAGATATCCAGTGATACCTTGTCGTAGTTTTGATGAGCATTTCCCCTCTGGCTAATGATGTTGAACATCTTTTCATGTGCTTGCCATCTCTGCATCTCAGTTCATGTATTTTTTTTTTCTTGTCAATTTTCTGTATTTCTTTTGACCATTGAGTTCTGAGAGTTCTTTATATATTCTAAAGAGTAGTCCTTTGTTTGCTTTGTGGTTTGCAAGTATATTCTCCTAGTCTGTAGTTTGTCTTCATCCTCTTCACAGGATGAGGTGCCAGGGTGTCCTATGTACCTTTTTTATTTAATTTTATTCCTTGTTATTCTGTTTAATACCCAATATTTTTGTAAGGAGAAATATTTTTCTTTCAAAATTTTCTTTAATCACTTTTTCCACAATTCTGGAGCTCCAATGTATTGTGTGAACAAGTGGCCTTGATGGCTTAGAGTGTGAATATATACTCACATGCTCTCACTGTAGTAAAATGGCTGCCATCCTTTTGTGCCTTAAAAATATAATCTCTGCCTTATCAGGTCGTCAAGTGAAATGCTAACATTTTAAAATTAAATTGACACAAGATGTGCCAAGGAAATTTTTGGTTTCACTTTCTAAATTAAAAATATTTTGGCAAAGCTGTGTAGTTTTTTTATTAAGGTTTCTGGTAAGTAATCCAAGAACAAATTTATGTTCTCATTTAAATGTATTTTGAAAGTTTACTTCTGCATCTTCAGTAGTGAAGCTGAGAGTCATGACCATGTATTTAGTAGGCTTTTTATGCTCACTATTGATTATCAAACTAATGAATAAAAGATGGTTGAATTTGTATTGCCAGACTGTGTATTTTCTTTTTATAGTAGCTACTCAATGTTCATTTTAATTATCTTTAAAAATGAATACTAGTTTTAAGGTGACTTAAAATTTTATATGTTGAAAATGTATGTCCTCATAGTTTCAGAAGAACTAACAGGAAAAGGGTAGTGATTAATTTGGGGATTATTCATTTCTGTGAGGCGGTACTGAAATTACTACTTGTCTTTTCAGTGTCACCATAGTTTCTCAAATAAGTGTACACCTAGGGTAGTGGATTCCTATTTGAAAAACATCAATTACCGGTGTAAGGCAAGGACCAGTGAAATACTGCTGGTGGCCAAATCCTGCCTACTGCCTGCTTTTGTAAATAAATAAGCTTCTTTTGGAACACAGCCATATAATATCCATTCATTTATGTAGTGTATGGCTGACTTCAAAATAGAATATCAGAGTTGAAACAGAATTTATGGCTCTAAAAGCCTATTACACTCTGGTCCTTAAGAGAAAAAGTTGGCCCAGAGAAAAAGCAGCCATATAAATTATTGAGTCTCTATGTTATAAAGGAAATCTAATGAGTTTTACCTTGACTTTTAGTACCTTTTAGTTCCATTTCCATGGAAAATTGTGGTTCGGAAGAGCATATTCATTTTCTTTACTAAGCTACAGAACACAACACTGTGGTCTAGGAGCAGCAATAAGGAATGGATAGGGAGTTCGGAAGGTTGATTCTGTTGTTGATTAGTGTGGGTTATTTCAGAGTAAATGTAAATTGACAAGGTATGGCAACTAGCGTGATTCAGTACAAGGCCTATGCAGCAGTGATGTCCTTTGGGTATCATGCTGTGACCCTGAGTAGTAATGACAGAGCCAGATGTGTCCATGCTGTTGATCTTGCTCCCAAAACTTTAAATACATAGTAGTTTGAGTGTCGAGCTGAACTTAGACTTTTGGTCTATTATTTTATTTGCACAGAGTCCTTTTGTCAGTTACAAGTTGACACTTAAGTTCTTTTAGATGCCCTATGGGTGATGTTGAAAATGGAAGTTGAGCTAGGACAGTTGGCTGTACATTTGGAAAGAAATGGCTCCCTGCCTCACATCATACACAAAAATAAATTAAGAATGTGTTTTAAAAATCTAAGTACACATTAAAAAAACTTCTCGAAAGCATAAGACAAGTGTAACAGTTAAAAAGGCAAGCGACTGATGGGGAAAAATAGCTTCTGCATATGAAGTGGAAGCATTAATTGACTTCCACTTAACTGACTCACCACATTAAATGATGCTCTTCATTTCCTTTGTAAAATACTCTTTGTACTGAACACTTGCTTTTAGTGCATTGGTCTCCAGTATGCCAGTATGCTTGTGGACCCACCAGTACCACAGATACTTTTAATTAGTGAACTTACGTATACTGGTGATTGTTTTTGTAAACATACAATTTGTTTTCATATTTCATAACTTGATAAAATGAGAACAGGTGTAACTTTAAGATACTGTGGATTCGGTTCCAGACCACCACAATAAAGTTATTCACAATAAAGCAAGTCAAAGTTGAGTTTTTTGGTTTTCCAGTGCATATAAAAGTTATGTTTATTCTATACTGTAGTCTGTACAACAGTATTTATTGTCTAATGGTAATATGTACATGCTGTAATTAAAAGTACTTCATTGCTAAAAAATGCTAAACATCATCTGAGCTTTCAATGAGTTGTAATGTTTTCGCTGGTAGAGGGTTGCCTGAATGTTGATGGCTGCTGACTGATCATGGTGGTGGTTGCTGAAGTTTGGACTGGCTGTGGCAATTTCTTAAAATTAGACAATAAAGTTTGCTGCATCAACTGACTCTTACTATCATGAAAGATTTCTCTGTAGGATGTGATGCTATTTGGTAGCATTTTACCCACAGCATAACAGTTTCCAAAAGAGGATTCAGTCCTCTCAAACCCTGCTGCTGCTTCATCAACTAACTTTATGTAATATTCTAAATCATTTGTTGTCATTTCAACAATTATCATGGCATCTTCACCAGGTATAGATTCCATCTCAAGAAACTGCTTTCTTTGCTCATCCATAAGAAGCAGCTCCTTCTCCATTAAAGTGTTGTCATGAGATTGCAACCATTCAGTCACATCTTTGGACTCCACTTCTAATTTTAGTTCTTTTGCTATTTCCACCACATCTGCAGTTACTTCCTTCACTGAAGGCTTGAACCCCTCAGAGTCATCCATGAGGGCTGGATCAACTTCTTCCCAACTCCTGTTAATGTTGGTATTTTGACCTCTTCCCATTTCTCATGAATGTTCTTATGGCATTTGCAATTGTGAATCCTTTCCAGATGATTTTCAATGTACTTTGCCCAGATCCATCAGAAGACTCTCTATGGCCCCTTATAGCCTTACGAAATGTATTTCTTCAATAATAAGACTTGAAAGTTGAAATGACTCCTTGATCCACGGGCTGCAGAATGGATGTTAGCAGGCATAAAAACATTAAGCTCATAGTTCATTGCTCATTGCCACCAGAGCTCTTTGGTGACCAGGTGTGTTGTCAGTGAGCAGTCATATTTTGAAAGAAATCTTTTTTTCTGAGCAGTAGGTCTCAACAGTAGGCTAAAACTATGCAGTCAGTCATGTTGTAAATGGGTGTGCTGTCATCTAGGCTATGTTGTTCCATTTCTAGAGCATAGACAGTAGCTTTAGCATAGTTCTTAGGGGCCCTAGGTTTTTCAGAATGGTAAATAAGCATTGTCTTCACCTTAAAGTCACCAGCTGCATTAGCTCCTCACAAGAGAGTCAGTCTATCCTTTGAAGCTTTGAAGCCAAGCATTGACTTTTTTATAATGATGAAAGTCCTAGATGGCGTATTCTTCCAGTAGAAAGCTGTTTTGTCTACCCTGAAAATTGAGTTGTAGCCACCTTCATTAATGATCTTAGCTAGATCTTCTAGATAACTTGCTGTAGTTTCTGTCCAGCAGCACTTGCTGCTTCCCCTTGCACTTTAGGGATGGCTCTAGGGATGTTAGGGAGATGGCTTCTTTCCTGAAAGCTCATGACCCAACTCTGCTTGCTTCAAACTTTTCTTCTGCAGCTTCCTCACCTCTCTCAGCCTTCCTTGAGTTGAAGAGACTCAGGGCCTTGCTCTGGATTAGTTTTGGCTTAAGGGGATGTTGTGGCTGGTTTGATCTTTTATCCAGACCGCTAAAACTTTATTCATATCAGGAATAATGCTGTTTGCTTTCTTATCTTTGTGTGTTCACTGGAGTAGCACTTTTGATTTCCTTCAAGCATTCACAACTTAGCTGTTCGGTGCAAGAGGCCTAGCTTTCAGCCTATCTCGGCTTTCAATTTGCCTTCCTCACTAAGCTTAATCATTTCTAGCTTTTGATTGAAAGTGAGAGATGACTGACTCTTCCTTTCACTTGAACACTTAGAGGCCATTGTAGGGTTATTAATTGGCCTAATTTCAAGATTAACGTGTCTCGGAATAGGGAAGAGACTGGTGAATGGCTGGTTTGTGGAGCGGTCAGAGCACACACATTTATTAAGTTCTTATTCTTAAGTGGGTGTGGTTTGTGGCCCCCCTTCAAGCAGTTTCAATAGTAACATCAAAGATCACTGATCACAGCGCACCATAACACATACAGTAATTATGGAGGACTGAAAAATTGCAAGAATTACCAAAATGTGGCACAGAGACATGGTGACCAATTGCTGTTGGGAAATGGTGCTGATAGACTTGGTTGATGCAAGGTTACCACAAACCTTCAATTGGTGAAAAAAGCAGTATCTGCAAAGCACAATAAAGTGAAGTGCAACAAAACAAGGTATGCCTGTCATGGGAAATTGAAGTTGATTTTACTGAAAATTTACAGATCAAAGGATTTTATGTCTGGGATTTACTTTAAATTATGTAGGGAATGATGGGTGGAGGTGTGGATTGCATAAGAGATGTAAAAAATAAAATTCATGGATTATTGGTAAAGCTGGGTGGTGATAGTGATATTGTAGTTATAGCAAAACAAATTGTTTTAGAAAGAGTTAATGAAAGCAACTTATTACTGTCTAATTAGGTATAGGTAAGACAATGATAAAAGATTTGTATAAAATAAATATAAAAATCTAAAGGGTTCTTCACTCATTTGCTTTGCAAGTATCTTTTAATTTCTTTGAAGTTCTGCACTGCCTGAAGAATTCAGTTTAAACTTCTTTACAATCAGTGGCCCTGGAGCTAAAGGAAAAGGTCTTGGCCTCTTGGCTCTGTATTAGAAGTTTGATGAATCAGTGCACATTTACTGCTGATAAAATGAAACGAAGATAAATGAAATGTTTGTCCTGTGCATTTTTGTGTGTGTGATTGTTCACCTTAATTGACCTTTTCAGTGAACTAATCAACTTTTCCAAATACCATTAGATAAAAAGGCTTCTACTATATAATATCCGTAATATAGAAAGGACTTCTAAAAACCAGTAAGAAAAAGACACCTATTACAAAAAATGGCAGAGGGTTATGAATTGGCATTTCCCAGAAAAAGAAAGATAAACGATGAATAAAAAAGAAGAGGGAGCCTAGTAAACATAATGTTTTTCATGTAATTGTAGATTAATGATACCAAAAGAAAAAAAAAGTTACTCAAGTTCACTCCAGTTTTTAGGAAAATGAAACAACTTTTCACCAAACACACTGACTGAAACTAAATATATACATATACCCATTTTTAGCAAAGGTATGGACGCTGTCATACACTGTTAATGAGAGTGTAAATTGTATAACTTTTTGATAACAAATACCAAAATTCTCTCATTTTTAAATGTACATATATTTTGACCCAGCAGTTCTGTTGAGAAACTATTCTAGGGAAATATCTGCACATGTGTGTTTAAAGTTGTATAATATTTTACTGGAGTGAAACTGGTCATAACAGTAAAAACTTGGCAGCATCCTAAATGTCCATCAATAGGGGAATTATTTAAATAATAAATAATATGCTGTTGTATGGACTACCATAGGGCCATTAAAAGAAAGAAATGCCTCAGAAAGTCCTGTATAAACTGACATGGGAGTTCCAAAGTGTATCCTTAAAGGGATGAGGGGAGGAGGAGTCGTCATAGAACAGTCCGTATACCATGATTCCACGTAGCTAAAAAAACACAAAACCTTACCACGTAAGTGGGTGATACAAAAAGGCCTCATAGGTACACACCTTAAGTAGTTAGCTCTAGGCAGAAGGGGAATGGTGTTGGAGGCAGTATAGGTACACTTTTATTTTTTTTTACCATGTACAGTTCTTTTTCTAAATTACAGGGTAATAATATGAAACATTTATACATTGGAGAATATATACAATGTGATTCCTTTATTGTACATTATACAGTGATACTAGAAATGTAGTGCCTTGTACTTAGTGAGCAGTCAGTACTTTTTTAAAAATAATTTTTGTCCTTTATTAAAGTACTATTTGTATTTTAAAAAATTTCTGTACTCAAAATGTAAGTATAAAGAAGAATAAAAGTACCATAATCCCATGTCCAGAGAGATCTATTGTCAACTTGTGGGTACATATGCTTGTGCACATGTTTGAATACACGCATGTATGGATACTTGCACACGTGCACAAACATTTGCAAATATGTGTCCGATTTCAACAAAAATGAGTTCTTACAGTACATACCAGTTTGTTACTTACAGTACATACCAGTTTGTTACTTGCTTCCTTCAGCTTGACACTAGTGTGAACATCTTTCATGATTGGTAACTCTGAATAAGTAAAGATCCTGGTGGGAAAGAACCCTGTGCCATGTAAATATACTGTTCTAGTTAAAATAACTGGCTTCTAGGACAAACTAATCTTTAAAGAAGAAGTGATGGTCACCAAAAGTAAATAACCAAGAAATTAAAAAATTCTCCATGTTGAATCAGTTCAGTTCTGTTTTGAATTTGACTATGAACATGTTCTTTAGAGTGTAGTTACTAGTAATGATATGTAAGTGCAATATATTAAAATGTCATTAGGAATCTTTTGGGTGGAGTTGAATTTTACTAAGATTTTAAAACTGAGCTTGAACAGTTATTATGGCTCAAAGAAAAACCAACTGCTCATTTTTGGAAAAGGTGTGGGTTTATGTGTATTATTTGACTTGTAAAAGTAAAGAAAATCTAGGTGTCTGTAGTGACGTGACTCTTTTGTCTGTGGTATCTCAGTTGATAGTATATAAAACTGAATATTAGAACTGTTGGAGGACCAAGTTTGATGAGGGCAAGTATGTATGTATTCTGCTATCTCATGTCATCTAGAAACATTAAGCACATCTGCTGAAGACTCATTAACAACCTGTCCTGGGTTTATGCTGTGGTACTTAGAGGTGAAAATACATTATCTTACCACAAAGACATTTTGATTCTTTAATCATTTCCCATGAATGCAGTAGAACATTTAACAGAAGATTCTACCTTGTAGACAGTGGTGTTAATGTGAAGGCCCGGTGGAGCTGCTCATGTTTTTGTGTGGCGACTGAAAGGGCATTGCTGTTTTACGAGGCAGTGTGTGCATCTTGGCCTTTCTGGAATCGATTGCACAGTGCGAGAGTTTTTCTCTCGTCAGTGCTGGCACGGTTACAGATTTTATGGGGGAGTCAGGAGAGAGAGATTCTTTATTTCTCCCTTGATTAATGAGAGATGAGACTGTTACAGAGGTGTCAAAAACATTAATTGTGGATTCTAGTGGTGGTTATGGAGTTAATGCAGTGGAAGGCATGGCGAAATACCTGTTTTCTCTTAGGCATTCTGTTCGTTACCTTGAATATGTGTTTAAAGTATGTTAATACTATAAAAAAGGTAATGATAGGGATTTGAAGGACCACTCCCCTGGTGGGGGTTACCTGAGTGACAAGTCATCAAAGAACCTAGAGAAATGGGCATAGCTGCTGCTGCTGAAATGGTATGGTGATCATTCATTATGCTCAGAATATGTTAGTCGTTTCTGCTTCTCAAATGAACCGAGAGCTGCAAAACTTCCAGACACAAAACTGGAATTTGGTGAATGAATTTCAAATTCAGTTGTGGCTTAGAAAACCAAAGAGAGGACAGAAGTAACACTGATATCTCATAGGATGAATCCAAATAAAACTTGCTATGATCCACATGACCACTGAAGATACTAAGTTGAGAAGTAGCTTAAAAGAAGAGTTGAAAAATCTGAACTTGACTGACGGGTAGACCTGGGCACAACTAGCTATAAGAACGCTCAGCTGATGAGTTTCAGACAAGTAGGGTAGAAAAGAGAAAAGCAGACCAGGGATGATGGTATTATACCTGGAACCACAGAAACCTTTAGGATTTCTAAGTTGCAAGGGTAGTCAAGGATGGTTTAAAGTCTGGTAAAATGTTTGGGATTCACTCTGTGCCCAGACAATTCCTTATAGAAATAGGTTTGAGTTTCTGTGAACCTGGAAACTAGAAAAGGCAGGGTTCAGGCTCACTGTTGGTGAATTATAGCAATCTGCAGATGGAAGCTATGTTTTATTTCCCCAAATAGAAAATGTCAGCATTAGCATATTCATTCAAATATAGTTACATGTTACACATTTTCAAGCAAAATGACTGAACTTGTAAGGATGTTACACAACTCAAATTCAACCCTAGAAACTTTTGGATTCCTTTACCTAGATTTTGTTTTTAGCATCAAGTATAAAGGCCAGGATTTTTATGTGGTAGCAGGTTTTTAGTTTATACACATACTTATGTTAATTTTAATATTCTTGACTACCAAGAAATTGTTGAGTATTGAAATATTTGTAGGGGAGTAGTTTTCTTTAGGAAATGTCCCCAGAGAATTTACTTCATTACAGGTGGCATCTCTTCAAGTAGCTTTAGAAGAGAAAACTGCAGAATGGAAACCTTCATTGTGAATCCGCTACCTCCTTTTTTATTCCTGTTCTGGAGTTCCCTCACTTCACTTTCACAGCATTTCTTTTGGGACTGGGTGGTAGAACCGGATGAGGGATGATTCTTGACTCCAGAAGTACAAAGTATTCAGTGGGGTTAGAAAGACCCTTGAACCTGCTCAGTGAGGTCGGCCTGGAGCTGCTGTAAGCCTAATTGTTTTATAATAAGGTGGCACATCTAGCCCTTGGGAGGAGAACATTCCAGTGCTCAGATAGCTCCCCAGTCCCCATCTTACATATCGGTGGTACCCTGCATTTATGCCATTGTTCTTTGGTTACATGAAACATTTGTGTGGAGTGAGCGGCTTATGGTTGCAGAAGCATGTGGTGACACTGGGACAGTTGTTTTGAACACAACTTTGAGACAGTCCCTAACCCTAAAGACTAGTTTTTAAACCTCATACAAAGAAAGTGCTAGCTTACAGACTTGTTTCTAGTTGTCCCTAACTGGGGGCATGAAGGGTCCCTAACTGGGATTGAAGGGTCATATTACTTAAGAAAGGAAATGGTGGCAGGAAAGAGGAGGTGGATGCTCTACTAGGGCATTACCAGAGGAGTAGGAACTGGCTGTGAATATATGGGCTGGATCCAGAGTGTTCCTTGAGTTTTCAGAACATGAAATCTCAACTCCAGCTTCTACTTTAGACATATTTAAAAACAAGTTGTAGCCTGTGGGGTTCCTTAAGCCGAGTACAGTAGTCCCTCCTTATCCGTGTATCATCAGGAGGCCAATAGTAGCTTCATGCTGTGTCACAAATTCACCTCTTTGTCTCATCACTGAGCATTTTATCATCTCACATCATCTCAAGAAGAAGGATGAGTACAGTACAATAAGATATTTTGAGAGAGATCACATTCATGTAGCTTTGAGTATATGTTTTTTTATTAGCTACTGTTAATCTCTTACTGTGCCTAATTTATAAATTAAACTTTATCATAAGTATGTATGTAGAGGAAAAAAACAGTGTATGTAGGGTTCAGTTACCCACAGTGTCAGGCATCCACTGCAGTGTTTGGAAGGTATTCACTATGGATAATGGGGACTACTGTATATTGAGAACCCTTGCAGGGTTTGGTGATATCACAGTCTCCAGAGGAAATCTGCAAAATTGAGTCAAAACTGTCTTTTTCTCAAAGGTGGGATTATTGTTTGTAACACATTTATTTTAATGCTTTAATGAGATGCAGGCTACTCATTTTGAAGCAGCTAATTTGAGTTGAAAGAATTGTTATTCAGACAATTGATTTCTCTATTTTGCATCATTCAGAGCTTATGTAGGACTAAAGTCATTTTATTTGTCTATTCTCTTATAGATAAAACAATTTGTCATGAGATCATGAAGAATGTTTCTTTTTCATTGGGAGGAGTGATTAGGAATTTGTTTAGGATGGAAAATCATTTCTTAGATTGCTTCTGCTGCTGACCTCTACCTCCTGTGTGAAGGAAAATCAATGACGTTTCGAAGTTGCATAAAACTGTTCTGTGGAATGATGTAAACTTCTACAATTTGTATTGAGTTTGGTACTTAGCCAGGTCTGGGGCCATGTCCTGCTATTGCCAGGCCTTTTTTTTTTTTTTTGCTTTTACCTGCACTGCCCCATTGCTGCTGAAAGATCAGGATATGGCCTGGGCTTTGCTCCAGGTGCTGAACTTCAGTGCCTTTCTCTTCGACTTTCGGGCTAGCAGCCCTGGAAACCAATAGATGGAGGTGTTGGAAGCATTTTGATATGGTATTAACCTTTTCTTATTCTTTAAAAATCTGGCTAGTAAGACACTGTCACATAACCATCAGACCTCAAGATGCGTGGTAATAACTTTTGTTTTCAAAACTTCCTATGTGTTAACCTTTGTTGTGATTTTGAAGAAGAGTAAGCAGTAGATTGTCTCATATATATGAGAAGGCCAATCACTTTCTTGCCTTTTACTACTTACTGCTCACATTGGTTGCAGATGCTTCAAAGAGGATGGAATTATAACCTAGCTTAAAGATATATTTTGGATTAAATAATCACAGAAATCACTGCAAAGGGACATCTTAAAAGGCAAATTGCAGTGCAGAGGCAGCAGAAGTTAAATGCTTCAGGGGTAAACGGGCAGTAGTATCTACTAGGAAATCTCAGCACTGTTGAAATTATAGCAGGTTTCTTGGCTGACCTTTGTATGGGAATACATAACTCCCCTTCCTTAGGCAGTATTTCACTGAGATGGGAAAAAGACTCTTGCTCTGCTGGGGATTTTTTAGTACTCTGGTGCTTTTCTTTAAATCTGTTCTTGAAATTCTTGTTTTGGATTTCATCTTCTGCAAAAGTGCCTTATATTGAGGCATTTCACATACTTAAGTAATGAAACCTCCCAACTAATTAAACCTCCATTGGGTGTGTTCAACAGTGGAACTAATGTATTCCAAATTTTACACTTGCCGGAGTATTATTATAACCAGAAGGCAGTGTTGTTTGTAACAGCTGGCTAGTAGTCTGTAGATGAAACTGATCAAGACGTTTTAGTTAGTTTTCTGTGTGTTTTGGGTCTGCAGTTTTCTTTCTTTTTCAGAACCAGCTTTCATCCTTTGGCTTTACATACTTTTCCTTACCCCAATATTTGAAGGAAGTTTAAAAACCATAAATTTTTAGGCAAGCCAGATGATTACCCAAGCAGTAACAAGTATAATTAGTAACCCCAGAGGGCAGCCATTGCTATTAGCTGTTTAAAAAATATATAATCATCTGGTTGGGCTATTACTATAGGGTTGAGGGTTGTCTCACGGGTGACCCTTCTTTAGTATTCTCACTCTTTGTGTTGGTCTGATAGCTAGTTAAAATATTATCTTGAATAGTATGCTCCACCAGGACAGGGCATAGTATATGCTTACTAGATAGTTCTTGAACCAAATGCGTGTGCCTGTAGTTTCTCCTCATTTGGGAAACTAGATTTTTAAAAATACTATAAAGGAAAAGAGTTGTTATTGGCTATACCTTTAAATTCCTTGTTATGGTGGTTAGTCTTCAGCAATGATGACTACAAAACAAGAAAATAGGGACTTAACCATTTGTTTCCTGTTTCAGAGGGTCTGTGCTCAATAGGGTGATACCACGTTCATATTTAAGAGAGGCCATAATAGTCTTTACAAGTTTCTGTTACGCTAGAAGCATAGTGATTGACTACCAGAGAAGTTTTATTCCAACATATTCTTGTTTCTATGTAGGGATCTCTTAACCAAATGGATTCTTTCTTCCAGAGTCTTAATACATGGCTTATTTTTTAAAAGAAATATTGCATTTTGGAATAATTTTAGATTTACAGTAAATTTGTAAAGATAGAGCTTTTGGATATCTTTACCCCTCTCCCCTAGTGTTAACATTTTACATAACATTGGTGCAGTCCTCTTAACTATAAAATTTATTTGAATTTCCCAAGTTTTTCTACCAGTCTTTTGTTTCTGTTACAGGATCCAGAATTGTTATTCACATTTATTTTAGAAAAATAAAAATAGATAAAGAGACAAAGTATGGGTAATCTCCCTACCCAGAGTCAGCTAATTTTTTTTAGTATATTTCCCTCTGTATTTTTTTCTATAGAGAATATAAATCCATTTCAGAAAAAAACTGCATTTCCCTAAGACAGGTTACAAAGTGTGTTTAACATACCATTTTGTAATTTGCTTTTTTACAGTTAATACAGCATTTACTTTTTCTGTGAACGTCTCCCCATGTCTGCTTTTTATAGTTTAATCTGTTCCCTATCCTTAAGTACTTTGTGTTTCCATTTTTTTGCTTAGTTAATTCTTCATGACTTAAGGCCAAACTGTGCATGTGTTCTTAACCTTTTCAACAACAAACCTGAGAAATATGATACCCCACAGTAACAATGGCTCATTAAGCCAGTGATTCTAAATATGTGGGTGTTAGGGTGAACTGTTTGAATTTGCTGTTTTTTGTATGTGTTTGGTTTTTTACTATTGGCAGTTTTATATGGTTCAACCTAATAGTTTAAAGTTTGAAAAAGCTTCCTAGGCTATTCAGATCCCTTTTTCTCCTCACACCAGAATCCCTATCACTGCACTGAGAATCTCTGCATTATTATGGTGAGTTGGCTCTGAAACAGTTTGGCCAGGCAAAAATGTTGACAAACTCACCTTTCAGGTGTTTCTAATTAAACACTACTTCCTGAAGACCGATGCAGAAAGGTTGAACTCCAGTGAAAATAAGGCTTTTGAGCATTCAGCCTAATCTGCAAGAGAGCCAGGGGCATGGTTGCCACCCAGTGGTACTTTAAAGACCAGCAGCTTATGTTGCTCTACCCCTCTCCAACATACATACCAAATACTTCTCTTTCTTTCTCTTATGCTGGTCCATGTTCATGGTCTCACTTTCCTTTTCTTCTCTCCACCCATGCCAGCAGCACTTAATGGGTTTCATTGGGCCCAGCTGATAATATTCAGGGAGGTACACTAGCCATGTAATTTTGCTAGTAGCCATATAATTTTAAATACCTTTATTTAAAGGCTTTGGAATATGAGACACGAAGAAGTGTAGACACACTGAGTAGACTGTTACTTGCTATGCTTGTGTGAAGTTATGAGGCCTACCAATAATGGGCGTAAAGTTTGTGCTATATCAGAGTGTCATTTCTCATGTTTAATTTCAGACTTGAGATGTGAGAGGAAAGCACTCCTGTATATCTCAGATGTGAAGAGGCATAAACTTCGACTTACAGTGATAGATTTAACTCAGAAATCATTTTTTGGTTTCTTTTCTTTTCAGTATGACTTGTTATTTTATCCTACGTTCATTCAAGTACTATTTAGTAAGTACATACCTGTATTGTGCTAGGTTCTGGGTATTATCGTGATGATGAGGATAGCCATGACCTCTGCTTTAAGGAACTTGCCATCTACCAGGGGAACAGAAACGTGAACAAGTTTAGGTGCTGTGCGCTATTCGTGCTTGCAGAGCAAATAGCAGAGGCACCTGACATAACCTGGGGAGGTCAAGGAAACCTTTTTAGAAGTGTCATTTTAAGACCTAAAGGAAGCCAGGAAGAGGGAGAAGAGAATGTTCTTGGCAGAGGGAAAAGCGTGTGCTGGATGTAGAAGTGAGAGATTAAGCTTGGTGCTCTTGAGAAACTAAAGGAAGATTATGATGGCTACAGCTGTGACGTCGACTGTAGGCTCTCCACAGTCCTCATAGGTAGTAGTCGTTGTCCCTCCATTTTAGAGTTGTGGCAAATGAGCCAAAGAGGTTATAGAACCTGCCCGAGGTCACGCTACTGTAGTAAGTGGCATAGCCAGGAATTGGACCCAGGTCACCTGGCTCCAGCACACTGGCTCCTCACTGCCATTGTGGACTGTCTCTCACTAGGGCGCATTGTGTTACACTGGAGCGTCGTTGTCTACCTCCCTAGCCTTTGATGAAGGATAGCGCCTTATCCTGTTAATCTGTGGGGTTTTTTTTCTGATGGGCCAAGTTAAATAAAACCATTCTTAGTAAACTGAATGTTAGACTGCACTAGGCACAAGTTATTCCAAGAGCTGGCATTTATAAATATGTGAAGAATTGCTTAAGCTTTTCAGCATCTGGGTCTGCCCAGAAACTCCCCAGTTGGCTTTAGTCCTTTCTCATTCATTTGGAATCAAAAATCTCAGTTGAAATGCAATTCTAAGGTTGCTAACCTGTGTGTTCCTGAAAATCATGGATGGGAAGTTGTAATTGGTGGTTTTTTGTGCTAGTATAAGATACGCATTCCCCACGAGGCTAGAATGTTTGGTTGCTGACATCAACTTGGCCATCTCCTTTTCTCTGATTTTTAAGTTAGTAAGAGGGCAAACACTACTTCATAAATAGGTTTATAGTTTAAGAACCTATAAAATAATTTAAAAACCAATAAATGGAGATAGTACTTTCTTACGGTGGATCTGATTTATCCTTTATGTACTTAAAATACAAGTGTCGTTTTGTAAGATGATTTAAAAACCTATAAATGGAGATACTACTTACGGTGGATCTGATTTATCCTTTATGTACTTAAAATACAAGTGTATGTTTTGTAAGATGAGGAATTGAATTCAGTTTGAAGTTATCAGTGAAGGTTTAGCCTAGATTTGAGAAGCTGGACTATAAATATCCAGTTGTACATGAACTATTTATGATTGTTGTAATTTCATATTGTTGAAACACTTGGAATAAAGAGTCGGGTGTGTGTTTGTGTAATGGCACAAAGCTGGTGCTTTCATTTACTTGCCCATTTGTATATGACTGGATTCAATCAGGAGTTTAGTACATGGAAGGGTCTTGTAGTCAGTTGGTTTCTGCTCATGTAGCTACACATTCTTGCCTTGTTCTCTGTCAGACTGGTTAGGGTTATTACTAGAGTCATCACTAGAAATGTCTTTGCCAAAAAAGAAAGGGGGGGGGTGTCTGATAACAATTGTGCCAGGATGGCAGGGAAACCTTGGGGACAGACTTTGGCGAGCTTGGAAATGTGATCTCTGTCGTTTTAACCAATTCATACAGATACCAAATTTGTGAGCTTAGCTTCAGAAGCACTGGCTCAACCCAGTCGAGTTAACCAGCAGCCACAGATAGATTTTCCTTTACTTTGGAGATAAAACATTAATTTTCAAGTAAAGGTGTTACTGTATATTGCAGTGTCAACCATATTCTTTTGATAATTTTTGGTCTTGGGAACTCTGTGCTGCCTAGGCCCCATGGAGGTTATTGCAGGACACATTTGTGGCTGTGTGGGCCTTAACAGGAAGTGAGATTACTTAATGAATGCTTCAGTGTTGCCTGAAACATTTTGAAATGAAAACTTGGAGGGAAAGAAATGATTCAGCCTTTTTTCTGCCACCTCCGTTTTGAAGTCAGCTAGTACGCATTTGTAACATGATGTCATAGTTGATGGGAATGTCTGAAGCAAGACAGTCTTAGGTAAGATGATAGCCTCTGAAGTTCCCCTAGAGTTCAGGTTGTAAATAAGTGGGTACTAATGGGTAAACTACCTGACATCCCCCTCGCTCATAATCCGTTCTCCTGTGTAGAAAGCAAAGAATTAATACCCATTTGGTGCCTTGTCCTTGTGATAACCTCTCCTGGGAACAGGCCCCAATTCACCCAGGGGCTGATTCTGCTCAGCTGAAAAACATTTTCCTTATGGAGCAGAAGAGTGTAAGGATTAAGTCTTCCCCAGATACCATCTGGCATTAGAGTTGTTTTAATAGGATAAGTGAGTGGAACACTGGGCTTTAAAGAAATGATTTAGATTCCGTCTGTGTGGAACCCCTCATGATTGTCTGGCCATTTGATACTGTCTATTTGCTTGCTAGCAATTGTCTCATTTTGATATAGGAGACCACAAGGAAGTTTAGCTTTAGGAAACATAGTTATAGCAAGAAAAAAGAAACTTAATTTTGTTTAGCTTCGTAGATATTACATGAGCAAAAACATTTATTTTACTTTGAGTTTAATTTATAACAGAAGTGTCTTGTTCTTTACACAGGGCAGTTTTGGCTCCTTTAACAGTATCACTTTGCCACTTGGCATAGGGTGTAGGGCAAAACACCTTATGAGGCCATGTGCACTGTCATTTACCAACATACACATACACAGACACACACTAGAATTAATTGAAAGACTGGTGCTATATTTTCTACTTATTTATTAAATGATGAAAGTTATGTTCTCTGTAGAAGTTTTAGAAAATGTAGGAGAAAAAAATACAAGAAAAAAACTGTCACCTGTAATTCTACATCCCAGAGATTAACATTTCAGTTTGTAGCCTGCATGTATTTAAAGAAGTTGATACTGGAAGTTTCACCTTAAACCAATTTCACTTAATATATCTTGAGCATTTTCTCATATCCTTCAATATTCTTTGACAATGTTGCATTTGATGACTATAGTATTTGATCATATGGATACATCATTATTTTACCAGTTTCCTTTTGGGCCTTTGAAATTATTTATAGTTTTTCTGTTGTCTACATCACAGTGATGATTCTTGTCTACATTTTTTGTGTGTGTACTTCTATTTCCTTAAGGTATTCCTAGAAGCAGAAAGTGAAATTACTAGGTCATGAGGTTTGACTTAAGGCCTCTTGATGCATATTCCCAAGTGGCTTTCTTTAAAGCTTGTACCAATTTATACTTCTGTCAAGCTGTATATAAAGTGCCTTTTTGTATACATTTTGGCAGCATCGAATAATTTCTTTATTCTTAATTGGCCCTCCTTTTGATGGAACCCAGTGCATTACTGTTATTTTATTAAATGAAAATTATTTGCGGCAGAAATGGAAGTGAGGATGTAAATAAGCAGTAGTTCTACAAGGAACTGGTAGCCCCAGATGCTTTGAGGATCATGAAAACTAGCCACATTTTAGCTCTAAGAGCCTGTGTTCCTAAAAATATATTTTCCTCTCTCAATTAGTTTATCAATCTCAACTTTAGGGGAAAGTGCTAATTTTTTCCTCCTAAAATTATTGTTCCATGAGTACTTCTTGTTTATCATAGGTTAGTCCTTTCTGTGCATATATTTATTAAGACTTGTGTTTTTGTTATCTTTAAGAACAAAATACAACTTCTGGCAAAAATTGCACGGATTTTTGGGAAGTTTATACGGGAGTAATTTCTGGTCAAGATCACCTAAAGTCACAAACACTTCTTTCAAGTATTGTTTTAATGAAAGCCTTATAAATACAGAATCATCCATGTATCAACACACTTGACTACACTTGGAAGAGATTTGGTTAAGTCCAGTGTTTGATATTATGTAATCTATTTGTTCCAAAAGTTTAAAAGTCAGTATGGTAAGATTGTTGGTCCTGAGTCAAGATTTACCAGTGCAACAGCAATTTTAATCTTTTAAAACATTTTTTCTCCAGCGGTTATTTCATAATAGTCGTGATATATTAGGTGGACCTTGCAAGTGATTTATTGATGTTTGTGACTTAAAAAAAATTCTTATTTAAATGCAATTGGTATATTGAGAATTTTTAAAGAGAATGTATTTTTCCCTCTTGATACTGCTCATAGTTTAATCTTCGGTAACCAAAGGGGTAGGAGTAGGAGTAGTACGTGTTTTTGTTGTTTTCTAATATTCTCACATTCATCTTTACAATAAAACTAATCAATACTGATAAGAAAGAAATTCTTAATTTTACTGTATGGGGAAAGCACATAAGATTCTTTCCTAATGTTCTAGAAAGCAGACCCTATTTTTGTTTCCATGGTCATTTGGAAAGGAAAGTGGGAAGAATTTCTTTTTAGAGGCTAGTTCACTAATTTTATTTTAAAACCTATTTTGGTTCTGAAAGTCTACAACCTTGTATGTGAAGAGTAGAATTTATATGCATGTAGTCTATCTTCCTGTTCCAGGTAAAGTCCAGTACTGACATTGTAGGCTAGGTGCTATATATATGTATATGCACACAAAATTCACACATATATGCATACATACACATAGGTACACATAATATGCATATATGTATATATATTTAGTTTGCCATACTAATTATAGAGGGAGCAGTTATGTAACAAAATGGGTGATAACAGAATTCTTAGGTACAGTTGGAATATTTCTCTTGGCACTCAGACTGTCTTTCAGCTTCGGTAAAGACAATGGGCGTAGCATAAATAAGCATTTATTCAAAACTGAGAAAGTGAAACAAAATACCCCAGAATATTACAGGTTTAAATATGCAAAGAAATATCCATTTTTGCCATGTATATGCTCTTCCAGCACTGAAAATAATAATTTTTGAATTACAATTAGAATGAATTCTGTTTGGCTAAAATTATCATCATTCCAAAATATAATGGCAGTTTTTTGTTAAAAATACTTTCCCCACATATCTGCTGAAGAGGATAATGGAGGATACTGTAAAAAAAAAATCCTATCTTAAAAAGAGTTACAAATGAAGTGAAGGCTGATATTGTGAAAAAAAAATAATGATTTAAACCAGCTGTATTCTCTGACAAGTGTTAGGTAATTTCTCTTATCCATTCCAACAAATATTTGATGCTATTTCTAAGCCAAAGGTCATAGAGGTAATAAGACACAATCCTTGTCCTATTAAACTTACTGTTTAGAAAAGTGATTAAGATAAATTCACATATGAGGCAATATAATACAAGTTTAGAGCTGTTAGAGGAGACTTATAAATTCAAAAAAAGGCTGGAAATTTTAGCTTGAGGTGTTAGGGAAGGTATCCCAGAAAAGGTGGCTTTTAAGCAGAATTTTGGGTAGAAAGAAGAGCATGAATAAAGTCTCTGAAATGAGAACTTTGGAGAATGTGAATATGACTTTTTCTAAGGCAGTAAGTGGTTTATTTTGGGTGGAGGAGAGGTTGGGTAAATGTTCTTTTAATCTTGATTTAACATTAATATTAAAATTTATAGGAAAATATTTAATGCATACTAATGGAAGTATAATTAGGTACAGCCTTTCTGGAATGTAATTCTGTAGTATATATCAAGAGTTTTGTCCCACCCACCATTCCACACATACCAAAGAAAGATCTATCTTTGACCTGGTAATCACACTTTAAAGAGGTATGAGGGAATAATTTTTAAATTTTGAAGTAGGAAAATGACCCAGAAGCCACAAAGGAGACTACTGATGCATATTACTGCTTAAAACTTAAAAACCAGTGTTTGGCCTAAAGCACCCAGAATGGAGAAATGCTCTACTGGGAAAAATATTTATAATACATCATATAAATGTATTATATATATATATATACACATATATGTATATATATATATATATATTAAGGAAATGCTTATTTAATATATAATATATAAATGCTTATATATAAAGCATAATATACTTATATATAAAAGCATAATATATAAATGCTTATTTCCTTAATATATAAAGGGCTTTTATGCATCACTAAGAAAAAGCGAGTAATCAAATGAAAAAAATGGATGAAGGACTCGAAGAAGTTATTTATATAAGAAGTTCAGATATAGTGAAATATTTTCTTAAGTTCATTGAAAAATACCAAGTTAAAACTGTTTTTGGTACCTATCAAACAAAGGTCAATCCAATCCAGTGTCTGAGGGGATGTGGGGAAATGGGCACATTAATATACTCCTGCTGGGAATGTGAAATGATACATTCTTTTTTAGAGGGTGTTCAAAAATATTTCTAGAAATTAATTTTAGACTTTCACAAGAGAGCTGCTTTAAATAGCACACCATTTCCATGGACTGTACACCTAGCTCCCCCTAATGTTAGCATCTTACATAACTATATTATAGTACAATTACCAAAGACTAAGAACTTAATGTTGGGACAATGCTATTCATTAAACTACAGACTTTATTCACATTTTATTAGTGTTGCTACTAACATTTTTTTTCTGTTCCAGGATCCCACATTACATTTAGTTGTTGTATTTCCTTCATCTCATCCAGTCCATGACAGCTCCTCAGGCTTTTTGTCTTTTATGACCTTGACAGCTTTGAAGAATACAGGTCAGTTACTTTGCACACTGCTCCTAATTTGGGTTTACCTAATGTTTTTTCATGGTTAGACTTAGATTATGCAGTTTGGGCAAAAATACCACAAAAGCGATGACGCGTCCTTCTCAGTGCAGTATGTTGGGGTACTTGATGTTAGTGTGCCTTGTTACTGGTGATCATAACCTTGGTCACCTGGTTAAGGTAGTGTCAGCTATGTTTCTCCACAGTAAAGTTACAGTTTCTCTCTTTGCAGCTAACAAATATTAATACTTATATTATATTATATTATATTATATTATATTATTTATATTATAGTTATATTATTTATTATATTAATGCATATTTGAGGGAGCTACTTTGAAACCATGTGTATATCCAGTTCCAGCTTTGAGCTTTCACTCACCAGTGTTAGCATCCACCAGTGGATTTTGCCTGTATCAGTTATTACTGTGGCATTCTAATGGAGATTTTTTATTTCCTTTATTTCTTCCATATTTATTAATTAGGATTCTTCTATAAGGAAGACTTGTGTCTTGTCCTTCAGTTAGTTGTTTCAATCACATATTTGTATTAGTATGGACTCATATGCATTTATTTTGTTCTTTGGAGTATAATCTAATACTATTGTTATTTCTTTTGTGCCTCAAATTGTTCCAGCTTTGATCACTGGGAGCTCTTTTGGGTCGGCCCCTATGTCTTTTAAACCTGTCACACCTTTTTTAAAGTACTTCCTTAGTTTCTGGCACCAGAAGATACCAGGCTCAACTTTTATTTATCCTGACTTGGCTCTGAATCAGCTACCTCTCCAAAGAGCCTGTTTCTTTCTGTTGGAGAATGGTAATTGGAAACCCAAGATTTTGGTGCTAGATATGGTCATCGCTATTAGGTGTCTTCTGCTTCTAGACCTGGGAGGCAACTTTAATAGACTAGAATCTAAAATAGTATGCCCTTTTGATCCAGCAATTCTGCTAGAAATACATCCTATAGAAGCACTGGCATAAATATATTACTAAAGATGTTCATTGCTGTATTTCTAATGATGAGAAATTAGAAAAATGAAAAATGTCAATCAATAGGAAAGATTGGTTAGACTTAATTTGATATGGTCAGATCTGTGTGCTCTATCATGGAAAAACCATGTAAGACCATGTACAAGAATAGTTTTTTTTTTTAAAAAGAAGGTTGCAGGCCCTCAGATAGTATGATTCAATTTATGTTTAAAAATTGTGTGTGCGTGTATTAGAAAATGCTTAGAAAAAGTCCCTGATGGTATCCACCAAACTATTAAAAGCTGTTATTTATGGAGGATTGAATAAAAATGATCCTTTCACTTTGTATTCTAATTGTGTTATGTTTGAATTTTTTGAAACTGCTTTATTGAGATAATGAATATTTTAAAAACACTTTCTGTTTTAGATTACCTAACTTGTTCGTGAAGCAGCCTTCTAATCTATGCCTCTCTGGAATTATCTCCATACTCTCAACACTATACAGGATAGATTTTTGGCAGTTTTACTTAGGTTATAACATTTCTTTAATAACATTTTAATTTGTATGACTCAAGTGACCCACAATCTTAAAAACATTTAAGACTCCTGGGCCACTCATACTCTAGTATGTTCTTAAGAGGAAAACATTCTGCTGTAGCTTAGATTCTCAGCAGTCCCCTCCAGTAGTTTGGATGGTGTGGTTGTCTCTTAGGCCAGTTTTAAATGAGTTGTTTCCTTTTTTATGATTTTTAAAAATCAGTTTTTATATAAACAGTTTTTATGGATATTCTGGAAGGTGATGATGAATCAGCACAAAGAATAGAAAAATCTTAAACATGCCAAAAACTCAAAAATATTAAAACATAAAATTTACCTGTAGTCCTACTACATAGCAATAACTAGCATTAATATTTGGTGAGTATCTTGCTCATTTTTCTGTGAATATGTACCCACTCAAAATATACGTGTGTATAATGTAGTCATACATACTCTTCTGTACCTGTGTTACTTCTTGATTTCAACATTTGTAACCTTTGAATTGCATTTGAGTATGGCAGTTTTCATCCACTAAGTACTTAGCACAATATATGACATACGTATTTATCTAAAACAAGACCTATTATAAAAGATCATTGCTGGGAATTGTCTTGTAAGGGACTCACCAGAATTTACTTTTAGATTTGAACACTAAGTGCATAGGACTTTGTTAATAGTCCTTTTCTGAAACATACTCTTTTAAACTTAATAAGATTGGTCCTTGAGACATTAAGTATGGGGGTGGGGCATGGGGATTCATCGTGCTTGAAACATTTTGAACAAGTGCTATCACAAGTTTAGTATTGACTTCTGGAAGAATGTTTTCAAAATACTGGTTAACAGACTAACTTACTTTCAATGAGGGCAAAAACTAAGCACATAAATTGTTTGTTTTTAAGTTTGTTTCAAAATATGAGGGTTGTTTGAATGAAGTTGAACAACATTGCCTTCTATGTGTATTGTTTTCCTCTTTGTCACTCTCTTGTTAGCGGCTTGGACACTGTTTTGCTCCCTGGTGTTCAGTGAGTAAGGCTTTCTCAGTGCTGCCTCATTCCCTGATTGAAATATGACAAATTCTAGGTGCTGTATTATTTTTTTCATGCCGCCAAGTAATTGTTAAGGAGAAACAAACCATATTATATGCTTCAGTCTGCTTAAAAATTTGCTATGCTAAGGGTTATAAAAACTTGCATACCTATGAAAGTGAAAAGTATGTCTAAAATTTGCATTATAATTTTAGCTGAATCATCCCTCTTACCATTCCTCTGTAAATAGAAACTTCATGGTGATAATCTGCTTTGGTCTTTTATATTAAATTATTTCTGCAATTTATTTTAATAGGATAACTTGAAGAGGAGGGCCCTGTTTTGTAGGGGTGGGTAAGAGTGGCCATGAGAGAGGTCAGCGCAAGGTCAGTTTTTGTGTTGTGTAGATAAACTTAATTAGGCTAGGTTAGGAAATGTGATTTGTTTGCCTTTTATCTGCTGGGCAGCTGTTTCTCTATCTTTTTTTATGATGAAAGAAATGACCTTTAAGGTTATAGGCACTGAGAAAAATGATGTCTGTCTTTTGTATTGAAGAACCTCTGAGAGTTGCTTCATCTCCATTTGGTCGAGGGCTGTAAGGCCGCAAATAAGTAGAAGGCTGATACTGAGAGAATTCTCTGACAATTTTTAATATCCTCTCCAGCTTCTCCCTCCATTGTGCCAATAACCAAGTGTTAACTATCCTTTGCAAATATTTACTGATGAAATGACTTTACAAATTAAGCAAACTAGTGGTTAGTTTTTCACATCCCCTGCCCCATAGGTCTTCAAATGATTTTATAGAAGGTGGTTTTTTGTTATCAGTTATCTGAATTAATCTGTGAGGGTAATACATACATTTATATGTATATATTTATACATATATAGAAATATATTTTCCTTTCACAACATTCTCTTTTGAGCCCTTTGGATTTCATTTTAATATGTGTATGTACAGTTTTAGTCTCTTTGTGTTAATATCAAATGTTAGCCCTCTGGGAGGAAAAAAGAAAATGTTGAATAGAATGCCTTCTGTTTATAAATAGTCTTAACCATTTGTGTTCATACATGTACTGATACTGTCACCAGCACCCTCTGCCCAAAAGTAGATTGTGGATATTGAAGTTGAAAAGTTGTTCTGTGAAACAAAACAAAAGGTATACTCAGTTAGTGATAGGTCTGGGTATAAATCATTCTTTACTTTCATCCTTCTAATGGAAGCAAAGGAGAAAATTAACCATCTGAATTAATGCCAGCTAATTAGTGTGGTGATTAGTTATATGGTTGTTTGTTTTGAGACTTCCATTTGGGGTATCTAGATTAAAAACAACAGTTGAAGGGTTATTCTCATAATCATATGCAAGTGATGCTGGGGTTCTTGTTCACAAAGCCGAAGAATGAGCTTCACAAACAGTCAAGGTAGGAGAGCAAGGTACAGGCTTTATTTAGAGATAAAGTGAAAGGACAGAGCTCCTGGCTCACGCCTGGAGGGGACAGGAGAGTCCCTAGTGGTGCGTTGTCTAGGGGGTTTTATAGGCAGTTGGGGGTTTTTCCAAGAACATGAAAAAAACTTAGGGGTGTGGGTTTGTTAAGTGGTCCCTGAATATTTAGAATTAACTTAACACAAGCAACTTCCTCTGATGATTTCTCTCTGAGATACCAGCATCTTGGTCTGGGAGCATATGAAACAAGGCCACCTGCTCAGCCCCCAAGGTGGGCTGAGGTATTTGCTAAAGAGTAAGTTAAGAATTTCTAACGTTTTAACTTCTTGGGTATTAAAATGCAATCTTATCTTTAAGGTGGAATCCTTCTTGCCTTTTACTGTGTTGTTTATGCCTGTGCTTAATTGCTATAAATTAGGTGCCCAGTTTGCAAAATCACTTCATCAAATCTGAAGGAGGAAAGACAGCACATAGGCCTGGGGCTTTTAGTATGCTAAAGTGAATCTTACACATGATTATAAATGGTTAGCATAATAAAACATTGCTACTCTTCTTTATGTGGGGAACATTAACTGATCTCACTGAAGAATGATTCTAGAGCTTAATGTTTAACGTAGAGTTTGAGTAGGGGGGTTTCCTTGCATGTAGTTACATTGCTCTGATTGCAAATATCCCGCCCTGCCCCCTCCGGAGGCCCTCACCCTACTCTGACTACATCCACAGTCCTTGTCTCACAAGTAGCACTGAGTACTACTGGATGAAAATGAAACCTCAGTTCTTCTTCAGAGTCATATACATAATATGCCCAGGGCATTCATGGTGGTGAAATTTAAGTAAACAATATCAGATGATTGAAGCGCATTATTTTACTCCTCTGAGTATTCAGATGATAAGTAGTTTTCTCCTACATTGTCCAAAATAGGTTAATCCTCAACTGTAAACTGACCCTAAACCTTCATAGCATTTGTATCTTGAAGAACATCACAAAACGGAGTTGTGTCTTGAGGGAAGATGAGAATATCTCGGTTTCTACCTAGACCAGTGCTGTATTTGAATTTGGAAAGAGCTTTGCATTATTTAAAGCAAATGATTCATTTTTGGTTTTAATGGGAAAATAGCAAGGTGCCTGCAGGCATTTGGGGGTGGTGATGTCTGGGAAGATTGACTGACCAGTTTCCTACTCCAGTTTCCTAGGTCTGACAGCTTTTGTCTTTGAAGTTGGCTCCTGTCCTGACTGCGGAGGATAAGAGGTATAAATAAAATGATTAAAAACATGATTCCTGCTTCTTGCCATTTTCTTTTCTTTTTTTATTGAGATATAATTGACAGATAACATTGTATAAGTTTAAAATGTATTGATTTGATACATTTATGTGTTACAATATGATTACCTCTATAGCTTTAGCTATCACCTCTATCATATCACATAACTATCATTTCTTCTTTATGGTGAGAACATTCAAGACCTAGTCTCTTAGTAACTTTGAGGTATATAACACAGTACTGTTGACTAGAAACATTATGGTGTGTGTTTGAGCTCCAGAACTTACTTAACTTCTAGTTGCAATTTGTACCCTTTCACAACATCTCCCAAGTTCTCCTACCCTCCAGCCCTGGGAACCACCATTCTACTCTGTTTCTAGGACTTCAGCTTTTTTAGATTCCTGTGTAAGTGCTAATGTTTGTCTTTGACTTACCTCAGTAAGTATAATGCCCTCAAGGTCCACCCATGTTGTTGCAAATGGCAGGATTTCCTTCTTTCTCATGGCTGAATAATACCCCATTGTATTTATACCACATCTTTATCCATCTGTTGGCAGACACTTAGTTTATTTACATATCTTGACTACTGTGAATAAATATGGGATTGCAGATATCTTTCTCTATCCTGTTTTCATTTCCTTTGGCTATATATCCAGAAGTGGGATTGCTGGATTATATGATGGTTGTATTTTTAATTTTTTGAGGAACCTCCGAACTGTTTTTCATAATGGCTGAACCAATTTAAATGCCCATGAACAAAAACAGTGCACAAGGGTTCTCTTTTCTCCATATCCTCGCCAATACTTGTTATGCTATGATGATGGTCATTCTGACAGGTGTGAGGTGATCTCTTATTGTGGCTTTGATTTGCACTTCCTAATGATTAGTGACATTGAGCACCTTTTCATGTACCTGTTGGCCATCTGTATGTGTTCTTTGGAAAAATGTCTATTCAATTCCTCTTCCCATTCTTTAATCTTGCCATTTTCCTATAGAGTTGTTACTACTAGTTGTTATAGTCAGGCTCAGTTACTTTTCTGAGATTGTGCTAGAATTACTTCTGGTCAGGCATTCATCTGTAGTCCTTTCTTGTTTTTCCTTTGGTACCTGTCTCATCATGACTTAAGGTGTACAGGTAACATGAAATGGCACTTGAGTTTTTTTCTTTTTTTTTAAAATAAAAATATCATTGACATACAGTCTTATATTGGTTTCAAATATACAACACAGTGGTTCAACAGTTACATGTGTTACTATATCCTCACACGAGTGTGATAGAATCCGCACACTCTAGTTTGGTCACTATCAGCATCATAAGATGTAACAGAATCATTAAGTGTATTCTCTGTACTGTACTACTGTTCCTGTGACCAGCTTATGTTGTGATTGTGAATTGAGTTTTTTTGAAGGGGTTCTTTTCTCATGTCACTGAACCCATAAATGTTGTCTCTTATTGCAGATTGAAATCACGAAAGATAAACGTGTTCTTAAGAGAAAAAGAGGAAATCTGTAAGTACTGCTTGAAAAACCTAAATTTGTCATTTTATCAACTTTAGTAGGAAAAAATTAAGTGGGCATACTAACAGGCAGCTTGACTATTTTTCTAGTGGGAAAAAAACCTGCCAATAATTCTGTCTATGTTAGAAAGGCAGTGTGTGGAAAAGTAAAATAGGAAAACTTTTTATCCTGTGCAATATCCAAAATTTTAACTGTATGTCCTTCATTTATAAATTGGAAGTAATGATTAAAATCTAAATGAAATCTTTTTCTTTGAGTGATACCAAAAAATGAAGTCATAGATTAGAGATCCAATTCTGAGTACTGAGGCTTATAGGCTGTGTGTTTTTGGCAAGCTGTTTAGCTTCCCTTGTCTCAATTTCCTCATCTGTAAAATGGGCTTAATAGTAAGTGTCCAGTGAATGGTTCATTATTACTGATGAAGTGAAATCTGTAGTAGTGTATACTTTCCCCCCAAAATTGAGGTTTATTCTAGTTACTCTTTCTCAAATTGATTTAACTGCATTCCTGACCTTCAAAAATTTAAATGTTAGCACTGTCCCCTTACTTAGGTACCCGCACTAGACTATAGTATGAAATAAAAGAAATATAACAGAGGACCTAAAATTAGAATCATAGGGTTTCAGCCTTGAAAATTGCCTAATCCAGTAGTCTCCAAACATTAATTTTTAGACTGGTGCTGGTCTCTGAAGAGTTTTTACTGGTCCATAGTAGGTAAAGTGAGAAAAATAAGGACAACAGGCCATGAGTTCTTCAAAGCTAAACTTTTTCCATTTAAAGGATTGTTTATTATTACAAGATATAGCCTTGTAATTTTGTGGAGTTAAATATGTTTGGTATTTTTTGAAATGATGTTGATAGTAAATGGTAGGTTTTAAAAAAATGTTTATACCTGACAATTGTCAACTGTGTCATTACCCCCATGATCCTTCTTTGTTTTAAAAACTTGATTGTCTGTGATATCTTAAAATTCAAATCCAGTTTTCTCATTTTACAGATGAGGAGATGACAAGTTATTAAATTTGGTCTAGGTCTTTACAGCTCAGCAAGCTGCTGAACCAGGACCAAAACTCTGTATACAACGTTGCCTCTCTTGCATTTCTGGTCTTCTGAGAATCGCTTTCATTAGAATAGATTATGAACCTGAAACAGAAGATCTAGTAGTTCTTAATGTGCTAATAAATATTTTTGAATTCCAAGTATAAAGATATTCTAAAGACTTACTCTTCTGGTATAGCTAAGTGCTAAAGCCTGCTGATTAGCTTGCATTAGAAAAATCTTAAACATGGCAAAAGATTTTCAGCAGCAGACCAGAATTAGCTGCTCTGAATTCAGCTACTTAGGTAGCATGCTACCCTGTGGTTGACAAAGGAGGTAAGATACCAAGAAGGTTAACATTTCCTTTGACAAATAGACTGTGGTACCACTGTGAGTAGTATTCAGTCTTGTATAGTTAACTTATCCACAGAGAGTCTGTTTCCTCTGTCTGTCACACAGGCAGGCACACTCACATATACACACCCCTGCACACGCAGTTATACATAGCAGTTGGCCTGCAGGCTCTCTAGATGTCTAAGAGACACACTAAAATGGTGAAGAGTAGTAGTTGCTGGAAGCATTTGCAGGAACATCTGGTCAGTAGTTCACAGATACTTTCGAGAGTCCTCTTCAGTTGGCATATCCCAAAATACACTTCAAAACAGAAATACCTAATTCCCTTATCTTCCTCACCTTACTTACCTTAGTGATGCAGGCGTGGGCCAGGTAAACGAACATGAGAGAGAGAACAGAATGGAAAGTATTTCCCAAACCTAGCGTGGAGACGTTAACTCTAGGAGCACTCTTCCATTTCTTGTATTTGGCTTCACGTGGCTTCCTTCTGTAGTTGAGACTTCTTCAATTTCTGAAATGTCACATACACCCATAATGAAATGTTAGGAGCAAAAATACATTTTGAATGATCTGCTGTCTTTGGAATATCTGTGCTCATCTCTCCTTCATTAGTGCTAATATTTGAGAGTTGACTGAATGGCCACAAGATTTCGGTCTTTAACAGATTTATCAGTCTTTGAGTTCTTTTGTTGGTCTCTCTTATAAGGTATATTTAATCCTGAAGAGTAGAGTGAATTTTGTTTCTTAACTCAGTACAGTTTTACATTATGGTGGCCAGGTGGCTGAATGGTAGTGACTAATTTGGCCATTTTGTAAGAAAATTGCTGTGAAAATAATTTTTAACAGTGTGAAGAACTGGGAAACAACTTTAGCAAAAAACTAACCTGTTAAACTGGCTCTTCCTTAAGCAAGTGTGCAGGGTAGGTCATGTGGCAAAAGAGGTGCAGTTGCAAAATTCTCTCTGTAATACAAGATGTTTCTCTGGGAAGATATTCCTCTGCTGGTTAGATTTTTTTGAACCTGCACTCACAGTTGGTAGCCCACAGTTGTATTACTTTATTATAAAAAATAGGTAAGATGACGAGATGTGTGACAAATAGGTAAAATGACAGAGGACAGATACACAGTCTGGAAATCCCTCACTCATACAGAACACATTTATTCTAACTGTAAGTTAATTTTAAAGTTCTGTAATGCAGTTATTTGTGATCAACTTGTGTTAAAATCGTAACTGTGTACCCATAGAGAAAAATATACCCAGTACATATAAGACTTTTACAGACAAAATTTAAGTTTATACCATGCAATGGGCTGATTTAGCAGTAAGGTTTTATCTACAGGAACCTTTAGCAGTAGCTGTAGAACACTGAAATTCCTATTGTACTATCTACTATCTACTCCCCTTCCTACAGCAATGAACCCTTTATATGTCTCTCCAAACACATAACTTTCATAACTTACCTTTTTTCTCCATTTTTCAAAATGTCTATTTAATAAAGTTGGATTGTCACATCCCATGCTTTGTCAGTAGGTGCCACTTCTGAATATGATTTATTCATCTCAAAATTCCTTAAATAAAGGTTTTGGGTTAAATTGTGTATAATCAGCTTCTGACTTTAGAAAGCTACATGTTTAAAAATCATGTGTGTTGTGATCACTTAAAATGAGGAGTATATAACGTAATTATCCGCAGTGTCTGGAGTATGTAGGCAGCAACATTGGCTCCTATATCTCTTCATTTCAAAACATTAAGTTGCCTCATTTCAACACATAGATAGGATCCTAATTATAAAAGGCTATGACCTAGGGAAAAAAAAACATTCTGATGCATGCTGGGAATGTTCTTAAGGCATTATGGGAGGGAACTTGTGCTAGAGCTTGAAAGAGCATCTTCAACATGGCAGCTGAGGTGCTTTCTTTGCTGGGAAAAGCTGGGAAGAGACTGGCAGGATGGCGACTTCAGGAGTTAATACCTTTCCAGGTGATGAAGTAAACAGGTTCTGTTAATCTTGTTAAAGACGCACCCACATATCAGTCATAGTTGTGAGACGCTTCTAGTTAAAGTAGCTGGGCACAGGTGCAGTGCCGTGTGTTGGTATCAGTATATGTTCAACCTAGCTTTTATTCTCATTTTGCTTTTTTTCAGTTTTCAAATGTATTTCTTACAATTATTGTATACTGGATTTATTTTTGATTTTAACAGTGTTTCGTATCGATCAGATTGGTCTAGCAATATGAGTCAGATGAGAATTACAAGGAGCAGATGGATGTATGTTTCACATGATCAGTCTTGCAGACTGTGATAGGACAAGATCCTGCTTGCTACTCTTAATTCCTTTTATTATCTTCAAATATCAACATTTTAAAGTTTTTATAATAAAATATAAAATTCATATTGTAGCACCTGTGAAGTTTGATTTCTTTAACAAAATGGCAACCATCCTTTTTTCACGTAATATTTGAGCTATCTCCTATATGTTTTAAAAATCATTTGGGACTTTTTAATAGTGTGTAAAAGAAAATAGGATTTTTAAAAAAGCACTCCACCCTTTACAAAAGTCTTGGTGATGCAATGTCTGTGTAGAAATATGATCTTTTGAAGTACAGAAGGTACGCTTATCTGTTTAATCTCTTGGAACTTTTATAATGGTTTTGTGATTTAATGTTTAGTCGATATAGTTTATCCTTTTTGGGGGGCAAATTACCTCTTTATTTGGCATTTAAATTACACTTGTATGATGTGTGACTTGAAAATGTGATTTCTTAAAGTTACCACTTAACATAGTTAATCATTGATTTTCACATCGATAGTTTTTACATTTTCATAAGGTCTCATGTCAAGTTTTGATGAAGTTAATTTAATTTGCCCTTACTGTGTGTCTCAACTTGGCAGATGCATGGATCCTTGCTTGGTTTAGTCCATTTCCTGAAACTTTCGGAAAAAATGTCTTGGCATTAATTGACTTCAGTTTCTTAGTTTTTCTCTTTCTTTCTTAAATTGATGCGTGTCACATGCTTCTGGGGGAGATGATTAAATTGAGACTTTAATCAGTATTTATAGTGTGGTTTTTGTTTACTTTGTGTACTAGAGCTTAATGTATCACTAATGCTTTTTTGTGTTTAACCTATCATAATGTTTGAAGTAACTGGAATGAAATACTTAATGTTAAACTCGGCCTCAACACATAAAATAAAATAAAATTGCATCTGATTTTTCACTAAAACTAGGACCCCTAAAGGGCTTTTTTTTTAACTCCTATAAAAATGCCTTAGGAGATCAGTGCTCAAAATTGTTGCCAGGATATCTTTATATACAAAGTTTATCATTCTCGCCCATTTAGATTATACCAGTATGGCAAGCTCACAGACAATGTAGCCCAAAACATGGACTTAAAAATCAGATAGATCTGGGTCAAAATTCCTACTTAGTTTTGTTCTCTTGAGCAAATTATTTACTATCAGTAAAATGCGGGTACTACTTCAAAGGGAGGGTTTTTTTTTTTGAAGGATTAAATGAGATAATGTATCTAAAGGACTGAGCAGAGGACCTAGCCCATAGTAAATGCTTAATAAGTGGTTATTAATCTGATTCCCGGGTGGATTGGTTAACATTGACAGGAGTGATGAACTATCCCATGACTGAAAATGATAGCCTGCCCTTTTCTGGCTGACATACAAAGACATTACTTGATTTTAGGGAAGCACAACTCAGGTTTCATGTCCTACTAATCATGGGACAACAGCATCACTCTTCCTACCCGGAAGGATGGCATACCTTTGTGAAAGGCATCCATGAAAATACACATGGTACAAATTATGTAACCTTTAAGTGTTTATAACACCAGTCTTTTCCCTCTGTGCAGCAGATAGTTTTTTCAGTTCCAAATTTTCTATTAAATTTAAGAATATATCATTTCCTAGAATGTTGGCATGGACAGGTGATTTTTTAAAAAAGGACAGCTGAGGTTGGTGGCCTTTGGGCTGTTGCACTTGTATACCTTTTTGCTAAATTGTAGTTCATAAAGTTATGGAACTGCCACCAGGTGGAAGTACTGTTGTAGTTGCTGAGGATTCGGCAACCACAATAAACTCTGCCTCAATGGAGCTTACGTTCTGATGGGGACATTGATAATAAACATAAAATAAGGCATATGATGTATTAGTGATAAGTGCTAGGAAGAAAAATAAAGTGAGAAAGGGATTGGGGTGCAGTTTTAGAGTGGCTGGAGAAGAACTCACTGAGAAAGGTGATAACTGAGTAAAGACAAAAAGGAGGCAAGAGAGTAAGCTATGCAGGTATCTTGGAAAAATGTTTTAAGTAGAGAGAATAGCAGGAACCAAGGCCCTGAGGCAGGATCATGCTTGGTGTATTACGGAAACAGCAAGGAACAAATGAAACTGTAGCAGAATGAGCCAGGGGAAAGCATAGGAAATGAAGTCAGAAACTTAAGAGATAGGAGAAAAATCCTGTAGTCTGAGTGGTCAGAGTAAGGACTGACTTTTCTTCTGAGGAGTCATATGGGGATTCTTTGAAAAGTTTTGTGCCGAGGAATGATACGATCTAACTTACTTTAAGTGTAATTTAAGCTGGATAAGACGAGGGTTTCTGTGGTAGCTGAGTGTCAAATTTATTATATAGGTGGAAGCAGGGGAGATCATACTGGCTATTGTATTTATCCAGGTGTGACACATGATAGTGGCTTGAACCAAGATGGTATTAGTAGGAGTGGTGAGAAATAGTTGAATTTGATACCTGTTTTGTGAATAGAGCCAGTAGGATTTGCTGATGAATTGGGTTTGGAAGTGTGTGTGAGAGAGAGTGAAGATGTAAATTGCAAGGATTTTGGTCAAAGCAGCTGAAGTTACGGAGACAGGCAAGACTTGGTGGGATAGATCTGTGGAAGGACAATCAGTGCTCAGTTTTAAACATACGAGGTTTGAGGTGCTTAACTGAAATCTAAATGAATCTGTTGAGAAATAGTTGGGTATAGAAATCTGGTGTTTAAGGGAGACTTCCAGGTTAGGGGGAGAAATTTGGGAGTCTATATATATATATATATATGCTATTTAAAGTTGTGAGACTAACTGACATCACCATGGGAATGAGTATAGGTAGAGAAGAGGTTCAAAGACTGAGCATTATAGTGTTTAGAGGCTAGGGAGACAAGGAAGCAGCAGAGAAGATGGAGAAGAAATGGCCACGGAAGTCAGAAGAAAACCTTAAGAGCATGGTTTCCTGGAAGCCCAGTGAAGTTTCAAGCAGGGAAAGGGGTCAACTGTGTTAAAAGGCTGCTGGTAGGTAAGGCAGATGAGGTCTGAGCTTTAGTTGACCTTGGGATCTGACAGCATGGAAGTCATCAGTGACCTTGATCAGAGCACTACAATCGGAGCCAGAATGTAGTGGGTTCAAGAGCAAATAGGAGGGGGAAACTGGTAGACAGACAGCATAGACAGCTCTTCTAAGGAGTCCTGAAGAAAAGGAGAAGAAACTGTAGCCAAAAAAGAAGGTAGAACAGGGAATGGTTTGTAGATGAAAGGAACAATAACCCATTATGGTGCTGGTGGGAATGATTCAGCAGAGCAGGAAGAATTATTGGGGCAGGAAGAAAGAAATCAAGGAATTGGTAGAGCTGCAGCCTCAGGCCTTTCTTGTATTGGCAAGGGTGTCATGCACCAGTGAAGGGGTTAGCTCTAACTGGGAGCATCACCAGTTCATCTGTAGTCACAGGGGAGGACTGAGCAGGTGGCCACTGATCCCAGCAAGGCAGGTAGAGTGGGAGGCGTCTGTGGAAGATCTCTTCAGACTGGTTCCATATTCTCAGGAAGATAGGAAGCCAGGTCAGCAGCTAAGAGCCAGGATGGAGAGGGGAGGGGCGTTGGTGGTCTGAAGAGAGAGAACAAACTGTGAAGCCCAGGAGAGAAGGCCAGTGAGCACACCAGAGCAGGGTAGTGTGGTTTCTGTGCCGTGAGGAGCAGTCATTGACTTGGTGGGGGGTGGGGGGGGAGAGGGAGCATTTGGTGCCATCAGGTTTTTCTCCAGCTGCATGGGTGCAGTTAGAGATTAGGTGGAGAATTGGATTTAACCAGGTTATGGTTTAGCCAAGTAAGGACAACAAAGGGAGAGGGAGGCAAGAGAGATAAGGGTGTATTCCAGGGGCTGATTATTATTGCCCATGCAACTTAAGCTGG
Organism: Manis javanica; assembly: GCF_040802235.1. NCBI lineage: Eukaryota > Metazoa > Chordata > Mammalia > Pholidota > Manidae > Manis > Manis javanica. The sequence continues at coordinate 100,432,916 of NC_133174.1, read as the reverse complement.
ATAAGACAAAGGTTCCTCCCCACAGTACCATGAAGGAACTAACACAAGCAGTGTCCCTGTTTCACACATTATGCCACTGATACAAAGCGTCACTTAACAGCAGATACTGAGCTTAGAAGCCCAAATTTCCTCACTTGGTTTAGCCCATTTATCACCTGGGAAAATGAGGCTTTCTCTTCTTTAAAGAAGTATTCATTTTCCCTTAATACAGTAGCAGGATGTTTAATCTTTTTTGTTCTTTTACTTTTTAAAAATCAAACTATAGTTGTCATATAATATTGGTTTAATGTGATTCAATAAGTATGTGTGAGACAAAATGCTCTTCACAATAAGTCTAGTTGCCATCTGTCACCATACAATGATATAACAGTATTTTGACTATATTCCTTATGCGGTGCTTTCATCCCCATGATTTATTTTAAAATTGGAAGTTTGTACCTCTTGATCCTCTTCACCTATTTTACCCATGCCTCCACCCTCCTCCCCTGTGGCAACCTACCAGTTCTCTGTATTTGAATCTATTTCTGTTTTGTTTGTTCATTTGTTTGTTTTGGTTTTTGGATTCCACACATGAGTGATGTCATGGTATGGTATGTGTCTTTCTCTGTCTGACTTATTTCACTGGGCATAATGCCTTCTAGGTCCATCCATGTTGCCCAGTTTAATCTTGAGTTGCCACAGCAGCAACTGCATGTCTCTTGTTGTATAAGCTGCCTTCTAGTAAAGTTGACTGAAGGATTATGTGGAGAAACAGCAGAAAGTATCAAAGCATTTGCTAACCTGGCTTGCTGTTTTTCAGATCCATCCTGTACTGTTCTGCCTCTGTCCATTAGCTTATCCATTTGTTCTCTCTGCTCAGACTGTACTCATATCCTAATCTTTCTTCTCTCCTTTTGAAAACATACCCATCCTTCGCACCTACCTCAAGTACTGTAATTTCGTGAAAACTTTCTGGATGGTTCTACTTCCTCCCTCATCTCTTTTTTTTTTTTACTCTCCACACTGGACACAATTAGCCCCTTTTTGAGTACCTTTAGCATTTTGTTCTTGCTATTCCAATGGGATTTATCATATTCTACCTTGAGTATTTGTTAACTGATCTCCCTGCCCCCTCCATACATATGAACGCATATGTACTTGCATACATGCATGTAAAGGATCAAGGGCATGTTTTACTCATCTTTGTATTAAGTGCTCAAAACTTACACTTAGTAGGTGTTCCAATCTTTTTTCAAAAAGAATTTATCAGTAGATGTGAATGTAACCCTGGAAAACCTTTCACAAGGAAGGATCTTTATTTATTTATGTATCTATCTATTACTTACTTACATATTTATTTATTTATCTATTCATTCATCCATCCACTTATTTGTCCTTTTATTTATTTATTTATTTATTTATTTATTTATTTACTCATTTCTTTATTCCTTTACCCCTTCCCTCCCCTCCCCTCCCCTCCCCTCTTTATTTTTTATTTATTTTTATACCATTAATCTACAATTACATGAAGAGGGAGGATTTTAAGATAGGCAAAACTGGGCAGAGGCTGGCTGGTGTGTTTGAAAGAACACTGGACTTATAGATGGGCCTTGGTTACAATTTGCACTGTCATTCATTTACTTCCCTGTGAGATAAGTGATCAGACAATGTCAGTGGGTCAGATACTCAGATGAACTGGGGGTCCCAATAGTCCCTTCAGGGGCTGTTGCAGCCTTCCCCACCAAAGCAGCTATGCTTTTGCTTTTCTCTTTTTTCATTTAAATTTAATGTTTCTTTTACCACATAATAAATACATTCTTATAGTTCAAAACAAAACAACACAAATTATATTGAGAAATCTAACTTGGGCCACTTTCTACATGTAACCTAGATAATCATTTTTCCTCATCTCCACTGCATCCTCATCATATTTCTGCTAACAAATTGTAATAATGCTTTTTTTTAAGGTATTATTGATATGCACTCTAATGAAGGTTTCACGTGAAAAAGCAATGTGGTTACTACATTCACGCATGTTATCATGTCCCCCGCATTCCCCATTGCAGTCACTGCCCATCAGTATAGTAAGATGCCACAGAGTCACTATTTGCCTTCTCTGTGCTACACTGTCTTCCCCATGATTCCCCCCCCCCCATATACCATGTGTGCCAATCATAATACCTCTCAATCCCCTTTTCCTTTCCTCCCCACCTGCCTTCCCCCACCCCTCCACTTTGGTAACTGCTAGTTCCATCTTGTAGTCTGTGAGTCTGTTGCTGTTTTGTTCCTTCAGTTTTGCTTTGTTGTTATACTTCACAAATGAGGGAAACAATTTGGTCCTTGTCTTTCTCCACCTGGGTTATTTCACTGAGCATAATATCCTCCAGCTACATCCATGTTGCAAATGGTAGGACTTGTTTGTTTCTTACGGCTGAATAGTATTCTATTGTGTATATGTACCACATCTTCTTTATCCATTCATCTACTGATGGACACTTAGGTTGCTTCCCTATCTTGGCTATTGTAAATGGTGCTGCAATAAACATAGGTGTGCATATGTCTTTTTGAATCTGAGAAATTATATTCTTTGGGTGAATTCCTAGGAGTGGAATTCCTGGGTCAAATGGTATTTCCATTTTGAGTTTTTTGAGGACCCTCCATATTGCTTTCCACAATTGTTGAACTAGCTTACATTCCCACCAGCAGCGTAGGAGGGTTCCCCTTTCTCTGAATCCTCGCCAGCATTTGTTGTTCCTAGTCTTTTTGATTTTGGACATCCTAACTGGTGTGAGGTAATATCTCATTGTACTTTTTATCTGCATTTCCCTGATTATTATGATGTGGAGCATCTTTTCATGTGCCTGTTGGCCATCTGAATTTCTTCTTTGGAGAATTGTCTCTTCATATCCTCTGCCCATTTTTTAATCAGGTTATTTGCTTTTTGGGTATTGAGGCATGTGAGTTCTTTATATATTTTGGATGTTAACCCCTTGTCGGATATGTCATTTGCAAATGTATTCTCCCATACTGTAGGATGCCTTTTTGTTCTGTTGATGGTGTCCTTTGCTGTACAAAAGCTTTTTACTTTGATGTAGTCCCATTTGTTCATTTTTGCTTTTGTTTCCCTTGCCTGAGGAGATGAGTTCAGAAAAAAGTTTCTCATGTTTCTATTTAGGAGATTTTTGCCTATGTTGTCTTCTAAGAGTTTTATGGTTTCACGACGTACATTCAGGTCTTTGATCCATTTCGAGTTTATTTTTGTGTATGGGGATAGACAATAATCCAGTTTCAATCTCTTACATGTAGCTGTCCAGTTTTGCCAATACCAGTTGTTGAAGACGCTGTCATTTCCCCATTGTATGTCCATGGCTCCTTTATTGTATATTAATTAACCATATATGCTTGGGTTTATATCAGGTCTCTCTGGTCTGTTCTGTTGATGTGTGGATCTGTTCTTGTGCCAGTACCAAATTGTCTTGATTACTGTGGCTTTGTACTAGAGCTTGAAGTCAGGGAGCATAATCCCCCCAGCTTTATTCTTCCTTCTCAGAATTGCTTTGGCTATTCGGGGTCTTCTGTGGTTCCATATGAATTTTAGAACTATTTGTTCCAGTTCGTTGAAGAATGCTGTTGGTATATTGATAGGGATTGAATTGATTCTGTAAGTTGCTTTAGGCAGGATGGCCATTTTGACAATATTAATTCTTCCTGTCCATGAGCATGGGATGTGTTTCTGTTTATTGTTGTCTTTAATTTCTCTTAAGAGTGTCTTGTAGTTTTCAGGGTACAGGTCTTTCACTTCCTTGGTTAGGTTTATTCCTAGGTATTTTATTCTTTTTGATGCAATTGGGAATGGAATTGTTTTCCTGATTTCTCTCTCTGCTGGTTCATTGTTAGTGTATAGGAATGCAACAGATTTCTGTATATTAATTTTGTATCCGGCAACTTTGCTGAATTCAGATATTAGATCTAGTATTTTTTGAGGGGATACTTTAGGGTTTTTTACGTACAATATGTCATCTGCAAACAGTGACAGTTTAACTTCTTCTTTACCAATCTGGATGCCTTTTATTTCTTTGTGTTGTCTGATTGCCGTGGCTAGGACCTCCAGAACTATGTTGAATGAAAGTGGAGAGAGTGGGCATCCTTGTCTTGTTCCCGATCTTAAAGGAAAACCTTTCAGCTTCTCATTGTTAAGTATAATATTGTTTGTGGGTTTGTCATATATGGCCTTTATTATGTTGAGGTACTTGCCCTCTGTACCCATTTTGTTCAGAGTTTTTATCATGAATGAATGTTGAATTTTGTTGAATGCTTTTTCAGCATCTGTGGACATGATCATATGGTTTTTGTCCTTTTTGTTGATGTGGTGGATGATGTTGATGGATTTTTGAATATTGTACCATCCTTGCATCCCTGGAATAAATCCTACTTGATCATGATAGATGATATTTTTCATGTATTTTTGAATTCGGCTTGCTAATATATTGTTGAGTATTTTTGCATCTATGTTCATCAGGGATATTGGTCTGTAATTTTCTTTTTTGGTGTGGTCTTTGCCTGGTTTTGGTATTAGGGTGATGTTGGCTTCATAGAATGAATTTGGAAGTATTCCCTCCTCTTCTATTTTTTGGAAAACTTTAAGGAGAATGGGTATTATATCTTCTCTGTATGTCTGATAAAATTCTGCAGTAAATCCATCTGGCCCGGTGGTTTTTTTCTTGGGTAGTTTTTGATTACCGCTTCAATTTCTTTGCTGGTAATTGGTTTGTTTAGATTTTGTGTTTTTTCCTTGGTCAGTCTTGGAAGGTTGTATTTTTCTAGGAAGTTGTCCATTTCTTCTAGGTTTTCCAGCTTCTTAGCATATAGGTTTTCATAGTAGTCTCTAATAATTCTTTGTATTTCTGTTGGGTCCGTCGTGATGTTTCCTCTCTCATTTCTGATTCTGTTGATGTGTGTTGATTCTTTTTTTCTCTTAATAAGTCTGGATAGAGGCTTATCTATTTTGTTTATTTTCTCAAAGAACCAGCTCTTGGTTTTCATTGATTTTTTTTCTATTGTTTTATTCTTCTCAATTTTGTTTATTTCTTTTCTGATCTTTATTATGTCCCTCCTGCTCACTTTAGGCCTCATTTGTTCTTCTTTTTCCAATTTTGATAATTATGACGTTAGACTATTCACTTGGGTTTGTTCTTCCTTCTTTAAATATGCCTAGATTGCTATATACTTTCCTCTTAAGACTGCTTTTGCTGCGTCCCACAGAAGTTGGGGCTTTGTGTTGTTGTTGTCATTTATTTCCATATATTGCTGTATCTCCATTTTAATTTGGTTGTTGATCCATTGACTGTTTAGGAGTGTGTTGTTAAGCCTGCATGTGTTTGTGAGCCTTTTTGCTTTCTTTGTACAATTTATTTCTAGTTTAATACCTTTGTGGTCTGAAAAGTTGGTTGGTAGAATTTCAATCTTTTTGAATTTACTGAGGCTTTTTGTGGCCTAGTATGTGGTCTATTCTGGAGAATGTTCCATGTGCACTTTAGAAGAATGTGTATCCTGTTGCTTTTAGATGTAGAGTTCTATAGATGTCTATTAGGTCCATCTGTTCTATTGTGTTGTTCAGTGCCTCTGTGTCCTTACTTATTTCTGTCTGGTGGATCTATCCTTTGGAGTGAATGGTGTGTTGAAGTCTCCTAAAATGAATGCATTGCATTCTATTTCCTCCTTTAATTCTGTTAGTATTTGTTTCACATATGCTGGTGCTCCTGTGTTGGGTGCATATATATTTATAATGGTTATATTCTCTTTTTTGGACTGAGCCCTTTATCATTATGTAATGTCCTTCTTTATCTCTTGTTACTTTCTTTGTTTTGAAGTCTATTTTGTCTGATACTAGTACTGCAACACCTGCTCTTTTCTCCCTATTGTTTACATGAAATATCTTTTTCCATCTCTTGACTTTTAGTCTGTTCATGTCTTTGGGTTTGAGGTGAGTCTCTTGTAAGCAGCATATAGATGGGTCTTGTTTTTTTATCCATTCAGTGACTCTATATCTTTTGATTGGTGCATTCAGTCCATTTACATTTAGGATGATTATCTATAGGTATGTACTTATTGCCTTTGCAGGCTTTAAATTCGTGGTTACCAAAGGTTCAAGGTCGATCTCCTTAGTATCTAAGAGTCTAACTTAACTCACTTAGTATGCTGTTATAAACACAATCTAAAGGTTCTTTTGTATTTCTCCTCCTTTTTCTTCCTCCTTTCTTTATATATTAGGTATTAAATTCTGTACTTTTTCTCTATCCCTTGATTGACTTTGGGGATAGTTAATTTAATTTTGCATTTGCTTCATAATTAGCTGTTCTACTTTCTTTACTGTGGTTTTATAACCTCTGGTGACAGCTATTCAACCTTAGGAACACGTACATCTATAGCAGTCCCTCCAAAATAGACTGTAGAGATGGTTTGTGGGAGGTAAATTCTCTCAGCTTTTGCTTATCTGAAAATTGTTTAATCCCTCCTTCAAATGTAAATGATAACCTTGCTGGATAAAGTAATCTTGGTTCCAGGCCCTTCTGCTTCATGGTATTAAATACATCATGCCACTCCCTTCTGGCCTGTAAGGTTTCTGCTGAGAAGTTTGATGTTAGCCTGGTGGGCTTTCCTTTGTATGTGATCTTATTTCTGTTTCTGGCTGCTTTTAACAGTCTGTCCTTATCCTTGATCTTTCCCATTTTAATTACTAGTGTCTTGGTGTTGTCTTCCTTGGGTCCCTTGTGTTGGGAGATCTGTGGATCTCCACGGCCTGAGATACTGTCTCCTTCCCCACATTGGGGAAGTTTTCAGCAACTACCTCCTCAAAGATACTTTCTATCCCTTTCTCTCTTCTTCTTCTTCTGGTATCCCTATAATGCGAATATTGTTCCACTTGGATTGGTCACACAGTTCTCTCAATATTCTTTCATTCTTAGAGATCCTTTTTTCTCTCTGTGCCTCAGTGTCTTTGTATTCCTCTTCTCTAGTTTCTATTTCATTTATTGTCTCCTCCACCGTATCCAACCTGCTTTTAATACCCTCCATTGTGCTCTTTAACTATTGGATCTCCCACCTGAATTCATTCCTGAGTTCTTGGATGTCTTTCCGTACCTCCACTAGAATGTTGATGAGTTTTATTTTCAAGTCCCTTTCAGGAAGAGTCACGATGTCCGTATCATTTAAATCTTTCTCTGGAGTTGTATTAATAATTTTACTCTGGAGAAGGTTCCTGTGGCATTTCATGTTTGTAATATGGCGCCCTCTAGTGTCCAGATGCTCTCTTCTGGAGCTGCTCAGCCCCTGAAGCAATGTTGGCATTGCAGGGGAGCGGTACTGGTACCTGGGGGGAGGAAAGAGCTGTTCCCTGCCTCCTGGCTGCTGTGCCTGTGTCCACTGCCAGAACCAGTGGGCCAGTTACAGGTATAAGTTTTTGTCCCAGAGCAGCCGGATATGGATCCCTCCTTACCACAAGCGGCCGGAATCCCAGTCACCCCAGGAACTCTGCCTGTATTAACTTTCCAACCTGGTAGGCATGAGAGTCTCATGAAAGCACCATGAAATGTAGGTTTGTGCTCCCAGAGCAGATCTCCAGGGCTAGGTATTCAGCAGTCCCAACCTTCCACTCCCTCCCTGCTTTGTTTCTCTTCTTCCTGCCATTAAGGTGGAGTGGGGGAAGGGCTCGTGTCCTGCGGAGCCACTGCTCTGGTACATTACCCTTTTTGGTGAGGTCTGCTCTTTTCTCCATGTGTATGCAGTCTGATGTCATCCTCTTTCCTGTTGCTCTCTCAGGATTAGTTGCGCCAACTATATTTTCTAATTGTATCCAGTTTTAGGAGGAAGCCTCTGTCTCTCCTCTCACGTGACCATCTTTAATCTCCTCTCTCAAAGGTGTTGTTTTTTATAGGGTTGAGAATTTTGGGTCTCAGCTCTGTAGTCAGGTGTTTAGATGTAGATGTTTGGAAATCAGGGGTCCAAATTGAGAGGGAAATTACAAAAAGGAAAGATTATTGAGGATTTGGATAGTCATTAAATGTCTGATGGAGGAGAGAATTGTTAGAGGTGATTTTGCATATTGAGGACCAGGCCTATGATGGATACTTGACATACCTTATCTCAAAGAAATGAATGACCAGACATATTAGAGAGAGTGAGAAAGCAATTTCTAGGTAGGGTAAGTCATAAAATTTAAGTTGGAAGGGCCCCCCATAAATTGTCCAGGCCAGAAATTCTTAGTTCAGAGTTGGTGGCACCGTTTGGGGTTCATGGATAGATTTCAGGGAACTCATGAATTCCCAGAAATCATGTATATCATTTTGCATACCTTTCTGAGGGGAATTGGGATCATAGTTCCTATTAGATTCTCAAAGGGGTCCAAGCTTAAAAAGCTAGTTAGTGACAGAGATGGGAACTGACACCCAGGCCTTTTCATTTGTAATTTCTTACTTATTGCAGCACCTTAAGTTGAAGGACATGGAACAAAAATGGAGACTGGATTAAGCTACCATTTTAGTAACTGGCGTGAAAGTGAACAACTGTCCTGGGGCCGACAGTCTATTTCCACACCAGTGGCAGAAGGATGACCTTCAATTTGTCTCTTCACAGTGAACCATTAGTTTTATAGTTGAAATAATGCTACCAGTCACCATAATAGCTTTCTCAGTTGAAGCTCCTCGAGAGAGATTATCCGTGACACAGTTTCTGCAGTTCCTTTCCAGTTCATACCTTTTCTGACCTGCAGTGGCCCCCAGTTTTCTGCCTAATCAAATGAAAACTCCTTTGCCTGATTTGTCAGATGCTATGCTACTATAGTCTATTTAGCCAGCGTATACTCTGTGTTCCCATCAGGCTAGTGTCCTTATGATTGGCTCTCCATACTGTCCCACGTCTGTCCTTCTCCCCTACCTCTGTAACTTTTCTCATGTGGTTCCCCTGCCTACAAAGCCCTCCATTTATTCTCTTTCATTTCCACATCCCCAGCAGGGGTCCAGTGCAATTCTGCTCTCCACAGAGCCTCTCCTGGTTGGCCATTTTGTACTTCCTCTGAACACCTACTGCATTTATTGCTTGTACTGCACACATTAGTGCTTCAGTATTTCCACAGGACTTTTCATTGGAAATGTTTCCATGATCACCTTAGTAGTGGGGTTCAAGGATGTCCTAGGTGGGACTCTGGACACCCTCAATCCCTACTTCAGCCAGAGCAATTCCACTTTAGTTTTATATATAGGAAGTCTGTGAATTTTTTTTTGAAGAAATGTGCCCCCTGCCTAGCCCCTCACTGAAGCTTGGAAGACACTGGATCTGTCTTGTGTGCTGACTACGTCATTACTGTTAACTCGTAATGGGCAAGGACTAGGACTTACACTACTTTGAACTTAATATTACTATTCCCAGGCAACTGGTGCAATTTTGAGCATAAACTAGACACTTAGGAAATGATATTATTGTATGGCTCCCGTTTTGGGGATAGGAAATAGTGAATAACCTTACATCAGAAATTTACCTTAACGAAGCACTCAGAATAGTATTTCAGGGTTGATCTTTGAGAAAGAAACTTAAATTTGTGGTGGTCTTTCCCCTTTTGGATACAAAACCTCATTCTATTTAAGCTGCCTTACTTATGTATACATGTTTAAGACAAATGTCATTATTGGTATTCCCTATCTTCAAAAGTTAACCAAATTTAACTGTCACATTCATGCTTTCATATAAGCATTATGGTAGCATTGTGCAATTGACTTACAGAATGATCAATATCAGCATACCTAAAAATCTAGCAAAAATTAAATTCAGAAGTTTTTGGCAAGAAATGATTAAAAATGGAAAATGACAGTGTTTCAGACCAGTTATTTCAGCTTTCTGAATCATATCAATTATATAAACCAATAAAGACCTAAGTATTTAAATCAGTGGTACTATCAACTTGTTAATGCTCTTTTGTTTTGTTTTGTTTTGTTTTTCCTGCTCTCTGCCTGGTTCATTGTCTTTACCTACAGGTGTACTTTATTGTCGGCTTCCAAAGATTACTAACTTTTATCTGTATCGTTAAAATTGAACTGCCTTGGCTAAACTGCTACTCTTACCTGCTGCTTCCATTATTGCCTTCTTCAGCAAAATAAGGCTCTCTGAAGCCCAAGAATTACAAGAAATAAACACCATTTTTAGAAGCCTTGCCACTATGAAACTTAAGCTAAATGTGCTCACCATTATTTTGCTGCCTGTCCACTTGTTAATAACAATATACAGTGCCCTTATATTTATTCCATGGTATTTTCTTACCAATGCCAAGAAGAAAAACGCTATGGCAAAGAGAATAAAAGCTAAGCCCACTTCAGACAAACCTGGAAGTCCGTACCGCTCTGTCACACACTTCGACTCACTAGCTGTCATAGACATCCCTGGAGCAGACACTCTGGATAAATTATTTGATCATGCTGTTTCCAAGTTTGGGAAGAAGGACAGCCTTGGGACCAGGGAACTCCTAAGTGAAGAAAATGAAATGCAGCCAAACGGAAAGGTTTTTAAGAAGGTAAAGCATATTTGTGCTTTTTAATTTTTTTTTAAAGGGGCAGGTACATTCTACTTTATCATAAATCAAGTGAATTTTAAATATGCTGGCTTTCCATGACAGTGCTGTGTAACTAATTCTCAGAAGGAGCTCATAGCTTCTGCATATTCTTAAGGGCAATTTTAGAGTTCGACACTTTGAACAGTATTTCAGTTGCATGTTTGAATAAATATACTGATCCTTCAGAATGTCTCCCTTTAACAGTTAATTCTTGGGAATTATAAATGGATGAACTACGTCGAAGTGAACCACAGAGTGAGTAACTTTGGTAGTGGACTCACTGCTTTGGGATTAAAACCAAAGAGCACTATTGCCATTTTCTGTGAGACCAGGGCTGAGTGGATGATTACAGCACAGACCTGCTTTAAGTACAACTTTCCTCGTAAGTGTCTTGTTTTTTTTGGCAAGGGCTTTAGTTATGTATGAAAATGTCTTGAGAGCCTCTTGTTTTCAAAGTTGGTGTTCCTTTTTTTCTGCATAATTTATGTCCGTAAAACAGTATGTAATGTATTTATAAGATGTCTGATAACTCCTGTTAAAGATAGTGACTTCTAATTGCTACTGTGAGTATTGGCAACTTAATGGATTGAATTTAGAATTTTATTTTTCATTTGGAAATGAACTGTACCTGAACAATTTGGGGTTTGGGATCTTTTTTAGGCAGTGGCATACCAAATAATGGTTTCAAAAAAATTGTGGTTTAGGATAATTCTAGTTCATTGCTTCAAGGCCTCTTATTTGACTTACTCCATTTTACATGTGAAATAAGTTTGTGGCAACTTGAGCTGTCATTAGATATGTCAGCCAGAAGATAAAAATGGGTATATTTCTGATTTATAAGCATTCATTTTTGCCACTGTACAAGAAATTATTTTAAAAAATCAGAAGTCCAGAACAGTGCCTGTCACATACTGAGCACTCAATTATTTGTTGAATGAAACAGGACACTGTAGGTATAGTGTAAGAATCAAGAGCATGCATTTCTTTTTTTTTAAATTTTTTATTAAGGTATTATTGATATACACTCTTAAGAAGGTTTCACATGAAAGAACAATGTGGTTACTACATTTACCCATATTATCAAGTCCCCACCCATACCCCAGTGCAGTCACTGTCCATCAGTGCAGCAAGATGCCACAGATCCACTATATGCCTTCTCTGTGCTACACTGTTCTCATGATCCCCCCACACCAAAGAGCATGCATTTCTAACAAAAATGGATAATATGAAATGCTGCCCTATGTACCTTTTGCCCAACTTAACAATCAACAGCTTGTGAAAAGTGGCTCTTGAGCATATTACTGTTTTGGTAACCAGCCTAGAGCTGAATTTTCAAGTCTAATATAAATTTAGCAGATGTCTTTTGATTCTAACTAATCTTGGTTTTAGTTAGGTTTTCATTGTCTGGTAGCTTCTAAAGAGTAGATCTCCTTGACTCCTCCAATTAAGGCTTAGAGGTCTCTAGTCAGCTTGGATACTGGTCCCAAGAAAGCTTTCTGGAAGGAGTTGGGAATCTGATTCTAACTTGAGATTCTTAAAATTTGAGCAATTTCAATGACTTATCCATTATTTGGTGCTATATGATGATGATCAGTGAAAGTCCTGTCGGGTAGAGACTTCCATTTCATAGGGGAGTCCTAGCAGGTAGTTCTGATTTGTATTATCTGTTCAGCCAGAACCTATTGACCTTGAGAATATTAACTGACTTTTGACCAGTTGTGGCACTTCAGTATTTATGGGTTTCTTTAGGCTTAGAAAGTTAGAATCCTGAGAATTTTTAAGGAAAAATTGGGGCTACCAGAAAGTTTGAGACAGGGTTGAAGGGAGACTATGAAGTCAAGTTAAATTATAAAATCCCTTTGCGTCTGTGAATGTACCTATCCTTAAAGGCTGACTTAATATATCTAATAACTTTATCATTTAATTTTTGTGTTTCTTTTTTATTATGTAGTTGTGACTTTATATGCCACACTTGGCAGAGAAGCTGTAGTTCATGGGTTAAATGAATCTGAGGCTACCTATCTGATTACTAGTATTGAACTTCTGGAAAATAAGCTTAAGGTAAATACGAAGTTTTCTTTTAATTCATGTTAGTGTTATCTGACAGGATAGAAAAATGTTCAATAATTGAGTTTATTGCAGACCCATACTTAATAGTTGGATTTTCTTTCTGCTCAACAGGCTGCATTGTTAGATATCAATTGTGTTAAGCACATCATTTATGTGGACAGTAAGACTATCAATAAAGCAGAATATGCTGAAGGATTTGAGATTCACAGCATGCAATCAGTAGAAGAGTTGGGATCCAAGCCAGAAAACTGTAAGTAACTCAGTTAAAACAAATTGATTCATCTGGTCAAGGTTTGTTATTTCAGTAGGTTAGGAAAAGAAGTAACAAGTGAAAACTGTAAAGTTCTTTGATTTAAAAAAAAGCTTAAAAATGTCCAAAAACTATCAAGACTGTATTTGATTAAGGTTTTTCCCTCTATTTCTCCTCAAAAAGGTAACTACTGTTTTAAAATTTACTAACTATTTGAGATGTGCTCAGTGGTTCACACTTAGAGCAACTGCTATCAATTTCCTTTTTTCAAATAACCTATATTATAACCTTCTAACTTGGACCTTCCATGAGGAAAAGATCTCAGGCCTTTCTATTCAAATTTTTTAAGGCTCAATGCTAGCGAATTTAATGATGTCTCAGAGGATGCAAAGCTGTTTGCCAAGATCATGCTTGAATTTATTGTACTACTGAGGTATGGTAGTTGGTATATAATTTAAATCAAGTAAATGGAACTTGTTGCAAAATGTCAGTTGGTCATCAGACAGAGGGCTGTGGAAATTAAATACTCCATTTAAATAGTATTTTTTTCTCATGTTTAATGTGAACATCATAGTACTGTACTAGATGAAGAAAGGATTCATTCTGACAGGATAACATACTGGTTATTAGCTTCTGAATATTTGACAACTAGGGACTGAACACATGCTTGCAATAACAGGTATAGATTATAGCTCTCTACTGTGTGTGGGGTATGGCAAAGAGGTTGAGATTTTACCTACTTGCAAGCAAATATATGAGCTGGCCACAGTTTTTGGGAAGCACAAGACTCCTGGGTCAGAGATGAGGAACAGTTTTTTATGCATAGCAATTACAGTAGGCAGAGTATCAGCATTTATGTTGCTTCCCAGCACCCTTTTCCACCAGGCAGTGCCAAGAGGGGTAGATGACACCTGTACACACAGTGCGTTGTGTTAGAGGAGAAGACTGTGCTTAGGGAAACCCAACCTTTTCTAATGGGCAGTAAGTATGCCTGCCCTTTGCTCTAGAAGGAGAGATTATCTCTACTGTACTGGACAGTAAGCATGCCTGCTCTATGTGCTGGAGGGATGCACTATATCTTCCAAGTCTGTTCACTATGCAAACATCCTCGAAAAGATAGTCCAGAGCAAAGTCAGTGCCTGTGCTCATAAGGTGTGCAGAAACTCAAGAGACTCATGGAAAATAGTCTCTCAATGCCAGGTTGACCCTGTAAGATTGAGGTAAACTTGCCTGTGAAGTCCTGATCACGAGGGATCTCTTGCTAATTCTGCTGGTTCACCAAAGGATATTGGCACAAAACTATGGGAATTTTGGTTCTCATCATTTTGTGTGAATGATAACATGATAGACCACATATCCTCCAGGTTCCATTCATTTCTACAGTAGATAAGACATTTTTTTGTGAAACTTTACCTGAATAGAAAGTTGTTGTTAGGATGATAAGAATGAAGTGTCTCGTTGTGAACATAGACTGAGAAAAGGTTAACATATCTATTGCTGCTGCTTCCATTAGTCACCCAAGGAAGGATGTAGTTCCTATTTGCTTGGTCTATAACCTGTGACAGTAGATCTCTTTAAAGAGCATTAGCATTAGCCAGTTTAAGTATAACTTTATTTTTGGTTATTTAAATGGTAAATCACATTGAAGTTTTAACTGGCACATAAAAATGTAATTCATTCTTATAAACTGATTTTTAAGAAAGGGTTTATTTTGTATAGCAGTTTCAAGTTTACGGCAAAATTGAGGGGAAGGTAAGAGATTTCCCATGTACCTCCTACCCCTACAATGCATAGCTTCTCCCATTTCCACCAGAGTGGTACATTTGTTACAACTGATGAACTTACATTGACACATCGTTATTACCCAAAGTCTGTAGTTTGCATTAGGGATCCCTCTTGGTGGTGTATGTTGTATGGGCTTGGACACATACATAATGATGTGTATCACTATTATATTATCGTAAAGAGTATGAACTGATTTACTAAATATAAACTATCATAGTAAATTTATACTTAATTCTGATAACACATCTGTAGATTCTTGGCCATTTTGGTGTATTCTGGAAAGAAAAGGAGGTTACTAGGTTAGCACGATACACTGTCTTGAGTTGGAAGTCTCAGTATGCTGTTTAAAACTTAGGATTTTAGAATTTTAGAGTTGAAGTTGATTTAAAGATCCAGTCAACAACAACAACAAAGAAGCACAAGGACACTTAGGGAATTGATGGATATGTCTGTTACTGTGGTTGTGGTGATGGTTTCACAGGTGTTTGCATATGTTCAAGTCATCAAATTGTATACATTAAATATGTTCAGTTTTCTGTATATCAATTATGCCTAAATAAAGCAATTTAAAAAAAAGGAGCAGTTTAGATACTATCTCTTTAAGGAGCACTGTTGTCAGTCTGGCCCAGATTACATAAATTAACAGCAAGAAACAAATTTATGTCACATTAAAATTCTTAAACATAGATATACAGCATTTTTTTAGATTGTGCATATAAGCATTTAAATGAGGAGTTGCAGCTTCACTCAACTTTGTGTTAGTTTAGCATTGTGAAAGGACGAAAATTCTGTAATAGTAATTCTCTTTATTAATAGGCTAAAGATGTTTTCAAGTAACAGCATTTGCAGTTTTTAAAATTCTTTTTCTGTGTATGTCTATTCTAATTATATTTATTAAAATGTAATTTTTTGTCTGTGTAATCTGAACATGTTAGGTTCATAATGTCTTTTTTTGTTTTTCCAGTAATGCATTTTCATTCTATTTTACAAAAGCATCTATCCATAAATTCATTGAGAAGGAAAGAAAACATCCTCACAACAGATAGTTCGAAAAAGCATAACTGTAGTGCACAGGTTAGCAAACTATGTACAGCCTGCCATCTGTTTCTCCAAAATAAAGTTGCATTAGAGTCCAGTCACATCCATATCTTTAACATATGGGTCCTTTGATTATACAACGGCAAGGTTAGGTAGTTTCGGCAGAGACCATATGGCCTTCAAAGCCTAAAATATTTACTGACTGCACCTTTTGCAAAAAGTCTGCTGACTGCTGCTCAAGGTGGCTAAATATGATCTGCTGGGAAGACCTGACAGGACAGCACTGGGGCTTGGGACCCTTAAGATGATGATTCCTACCTTCAGACAGTGAAGTTTAGACACTGATTAGATACTACCTTTGATCGAAATGAAGGGCATTTAAACCCCTCTACAGTATCTCTGTCTCTTGGTATCCTAAAATTCTTGTCTAATTTTGATTAAAAAGAGTCACTATGGTCTCATCCAAACAGGGGAAGAACCTGTAATTATAGGAGTGTGTGTTTGTATGTGTGTGTCCAGAAGAGAGAGAAAGGACTTCCTGCTTTAATTTTTATTTAACTATACTTTGAATACTTTGAAAAATGATTTCCTATATAGATTTCAAGAAGCAACAATCAAAACAGTAGAGAAGATAATTTTGGTTTAATGTCCTTCGGATTTTACTTGCTATTTGAAATCTAATCTTACATGTGTTTAATGTATAATGATGTCATTCAGTGTCCATGGTTCAATAACTTTAAAATAAAATGACATTTGTAAAAACTTAAAAAAAAATCCCAGTCCAGAGGTTATCATTCAGGAGTGTGTATGAATGTCACCTGTGAATACTTTGATCCATCCCAGACATAAAGAATAAGAATTTTCAGAACTAGGGTCGAGAGAGAGAGTATTTTGTTGAAGTTGCACAGGTGATTCTCATGCCTATCCGTGGTTAAGAACCACCATCTAGTCAAACCATCTCATTTTAGAGATGAAAGGTCTGAAGCCTGGGTAACTTAGGCTATGTCTTCCTGATTCTCCAAAGTCCTAGAAAACTTTCCCCAACACCTTTCTGTATGCAAGACTGTGGAGAGGCATGAGCAGACAGGGATTAGGCTCAACCTGCAGAAGATGGGCCAGATGGAGCTTAACATTCTCATTGCAGACCACCAGAATTTTATAACTGTTTTTGTGTTGATTATCAATAGAGAATATTTGTTTTAAATAGTTTTATCATTATGTACAATTATTATCTTTGTTTAGTAATTTAACTTTTACACTGAAGAAAACCTGGTGCTTTCTCATTCAGTGAGCATTCCTCCAGCTAGACCAACTCCTTCGGACTTGGCTATCGTCATGTATACCAGCGGTTCTACTGGCCGACCTAAGGGGGTGATGATGCATCATAGCAATCTGATAGCTGGAATGACAGGCCAGTGTGAGAGAATTCCTGGCCTTGGGTAAGATAGAATTTTTCAAATTGCTTCTTAGAAATCAGAGCTCATGTCTGGCATTCTCTAAACTATTTCATTAAAATGTTAAGGTATTGACCTTTTTAATATACAGTGTTTTTTTAAGAATGGCTAAAATGTTTCTCTTATTTTGTTTTAGACCAAAGGACACATATATTGGTTACTTGCCTTTGGCTCATGTATTAGAATTGACAGCAGAGATATCTTGCTTTACCTATGGATGTAGGATTGGATATTCTTCTCCACTTACACTCTCTGACCAGGTGACAAGCTTTTCAGTATATTGGCATGAGCATATTAACTTATATTGTTTGGCTGCGAAGGTACTGCTAACACATGAGATATTTTAATTTAGCTAAAATTTTCTCCTTAGCTTGAAAAATAGGTCCCATGAGCAATATGTAGCTGTTGTAAATACCCTTGTGGATTTGTTAGGATTGCTTTATCTATGTATTTTTAAAATATTTTTAAACACAGTTATTTTCATCTTGTCTCTATTAGATTTTTACTTTGGATAGCTGGCATAGAGAATATAAATACATTGAGCCTTTTTGACATATTACCCATGAACAGTGGAGTTTTTTTTAAAGGAAATGTGAGATTTTGACCCAGTTTTGCTCTGAGTTTTCTCTAGAGCCGTGCCATCCAATATAGTAGCCACTAGCCACATATTGAAATACAGATTAATTCATCAGATTAGGAATATTCAGTTGTTCAGTTTCTCCAGCTACAGTTGAAGTTCTCAGCTATGTGTGACTAGTGGCCGCCATATTAGACAACGCAGATAGCAAACATTTCCATCACCATGGGCAGTTCTGTTGGCCAGCGCTGCAGCATGTGTAGACGCAGCCCTCAGCTTTCTACTCTGAGTCAGGGTTCTCTTTTCTCCCTGTCTTTCATAGCAGGAAGCCGAACACTGGGTAAGGCTAACTCATGTCAATTTTGAGCCCACTTGAAGTCACACATCTAATATCTCCTGTGCACAGTTCTGTTTAATTTCTTCATTGGAGTAGTAACTATAGAAAAGCTTCAACGAGACATTGTGGGGAAAAAAGAGCTCGTAAGGGAACCGTGGGGTTCAGAATGCTGAAAGAGAAAGCAAGTATAGGTAGGAGTGACATGATTCTCTGTGTGGGTTCTCCCACTGCCATCACTGGAGGCCTGTTGGTTATTTTTCAGAACCCTAGGCAATGCTGCCTTTTTTGGGGGAGTCTTGACAGGGTGTGGATTTGGTAAGGAGATGTGCCTTTGGTGTGCACACTTAGAAATTGTAATACTTTTTTCTTTTCTTGTAGAAATACCATTTTAAGGAGAGGTTAGGTAGGGTGTGTAATATTAAGACAAAAAGTTAAATACATTTTTTTGGATTTATTTGAGATTCCAACCATCTTTTTTCTGCATGTTAAAGTACACGGATTTTAAGTATAGTGCCTGATTCAATTTAATATACACATACATATGTAGACCTCTGTGATCATCACTGTCTAGA
Organism: Manis javanica; assembly: GCF_040802235.1. Taxonomy (NCBI): domain Eukaryota; kingdom Metazoa; phylum Chordata; class Mammalia; order Pholidota; family Manidae; genus Manis; species Manis javanica. The sequence continues at coordinate 100,414,257 of NC_133174.1, read as the reverse complement.
TCAAGAAAAAAAGAACATTTCCAGCACCCCAGAATGTCCCTTGTGTCCCTTCCTAGTCATTGCCACTCCCCAAGGAGAATCTAACTATCTTTTAAAGTGGCTTTTCCATAAGAAGATGTTCTCTGTTCTAAATGACTACCTACTTTGTACTTTAAGGAACACAACCTATTTGTAAGACGGAGAGCTGCTGTACTTAACCATACCACTCAGCTAAAAGGACACAGTTAAAATCCACTAGAGTAGTACTGGAGGGAGTAAGTAAACTGTCAAGTAAACTAATAAATAAATAGGACTTAATCTACTGTAAAGTCAAAACAGACCTGGGAATAAGAGTGGGGCTTAAATTAAAACAAAATTTTTACAAAGATCTGTGGATACATTCTGATGCCTCATAGTGGGTTTTATGATCAGCGATGTTTTCAAAATGTGAAAAACATTTCAGTAAGCTTTGAGCATGATTTTTTTTCTCTGTTGGCCAAGTTCAGAGGCTGGAGAGTAGCAACCCTTGTTCTCATTGCCTTTCTGAAAACAATAGCTAGTTCAGTGTGGGGGAGGGGGAATTGAAGTTTGCTGCTGGTTGGACTTTCATCCTTGCTGGTCTCATAGGCCAAGTAATACATTAGAAGCCTGTTACAAAAATGTTGGGGGCATTCACTCATACTTGCCTTTTTAGTGAATTTGATAATAAAGAGTCTCAATCATACATAAGAATCTAAAACCCAAGAGTCTCATTCATGTAGGAAATCAGTAAAAAGGTGGGAGACTCAAGGTACCACATTTGAAGTCAGATGATAGCTGTGTTATTATAACTAGAGTTACTCTCATAATTAGGCAAGAGAACTGATAACATTATTAAGAGTGATAGAAAAAGCAAGAAAGGGTTTCTTGTAGCTACTGCTACTCTGGAACTGCTCTATATAGTAAAAACTAGCCAGCAGCTCTGGCTTGAATTTGAAGGACATGAAAGCCCATCTTTCTCTACAGGGCACTCCACCCCTGTGTGTAGTGGGCATGTAAGGGTGTAGGTTTCCACTCAAAAATGCACACGCACTTGCACATAAAACACAAGGAATAGGATAAAAGCAATTGAGTTCTACCAGCAGAACCTTCTATAGGGCAACACTGGTGGTACTGGTGGATCACGTAGCTTCTTAAGCTGGTTTTCTTTTTGTCTGTGTTAGTCATGGCTAACGCATGATACAGCTAAACTTACAGACTAAGGAAATGCATTGTAGCAAATTCTTATTTTTGTCTACCTTTTTCACTAGGTGACTTCATCAATTTTTCTACCTACTGATTTAATATTTGAAATCCCAAATAGTATTTACATGTATAAGAAAGAAAATAAATGTATGTGCATTTATGTATATATATGAATATCCCCACATGGTCTCTGTCCATGTCTTTAGTATTCTGTCAACCAAAATGTTACCAAATTAATATTTCTGTGTCATATTAATTGGTGTTCATAGTGGTGACTTTGAGATGTGGCTTTGCCTTTTGGTTATTCAGAGAAAGTTAAAAATTTCAATTTTGTTTTGCTGTTCAACCTACCTTGAGACTTTTTTGTTTTGAAAATGGATAGTTTGTGCTATGTTTGATGAAATGTTAATACGAAAGCTCAACTTACCAAAATATATCATTCTCCTTTATTTTGGATCAGAGTTTCTTCTCTAAGGAAGGCTGAAATGTGCTAGAAGAAATTATCTATAGGATAAGGCGCTAAAGCACTTACACTTTAGACTTGTAGGTTATGATAGGACAGTTAACATGCAGAGCAGTAAAGGATCAAATTCCATGTGTAAATTTTTGTCTTAGTTATTCTTAATACTTGAGTTAGACATTTTTATTAAGGTTGGTTTTCCTGATCCTGTTTACTTGTTTTTTAATGTAGTCCAGCAAAATCAAAAAGGGAAGCAAAGGAGATTGTACTGTACTGAAGCCTACACTCATGGCAGCTGTTCCAGTGAGTAGAATATAAATGTCATTTATTGCTTACACTTGGAGTTTTTAAAAAGTAATACTTTTAGATATTTGTGTATGTTTTAAAATAATTTTACTTCATTGTAATTATGGTAAATGTGTTCTTAAAATCTTAGGTAACAAAATGAACAGAATTGCAGTAGACTTATGACAGTGAGAAGTAACTGGTGATTACCATGGGGGAGGGGTTGGGATGGGTGGGTGGGGAGGGTGAGGGGAATAAAGGGGCACAAAAATTCTCAATCCTATTATAAGTTGGTCAGTATGAGAGGGGGATGGTAGTACAGCATGGAGAATATAGCCAAATAAGTTCTGTAACATCTTCCTGTGTTGACACACAGTAACTGTACTGGTGGGGATGAGGATTTAATAATATGGGTAACCGTTGAACCACTGTGTTATATACTTGAAACCAATATAAGATTGTGTATCAACTAAACTTCAATTAAAAAAAAACTTAGGTAAGTGTTGGGAAAGATGAAATGGCCAACTTCAGATATGTATACCTATTAGTCTTTGATAATATTTGAAAATCGGTGATAAAAATGACCTAGTTCAAATTACCTAGCATGAGAATTGGTCATAATATTTAAAGGTAGAACATACTTTAAAGATAATTTTGTTTAGTCACTTAATTTAAAGATGAGGAAACCATCCTGGTGAACTGAGGCAGCATAGCCAAGGTTACAGAGCTGGTTAGTGACAGAACTGAGTCTAGAATCCAAGCCTCCCGACCCTTATGGTGACTAAAAAAACTCATTGGAGAGTGCTCCCAAAGAAAAAAGTTTCATTCTAAATATTCAAAATCCTCAGGTAAAATACAACCTTTTACAAAAATAAGCTGTTAACATTGCATAGCCTTATGATGACAAATTCGAAATCATTTTATGCAGTGTTTCAAACGTCTATAATCAGATGCATTCTTGTGCTTTTATGCTTCAAAAACGCCAGTGGGACTGAGTGTCACTGCTGCTTGTATTATGATCAGATTAAATCTTGTCCTAGTATCTTTCACAAAATTATATTAGCTCATGTCAAGTCTGAGATTAGATAAAATGAAGTGTTCAGTCCAGGTTTCTCTAAGAATTATGGATGGAAGACACTTAGGGTTTTTTTAGCTTTTAATTACAAAATTACCAAATAACCAAAGAATCGAAATAGGTCAGAGTAGCCTTTGCCTTTTTATTTAGAGGTGCTACTAGAGTTCATTAAGGTTACACACTGAAAGGATAATCTTTTGATGTTAAAACATAACAGTGATGTTAATAATAGGTAGCACAGTATACTGTTTTCCAGGCACTGTGCTAAAATGCTTTAGATAGATACCTCATTTAATCTTTCCTGAGACTTTGCAAGGTGGGTCCTCTTATTCCCATTTTATAATGAGAAAAGTTTGCCTAAGGTACAGAGCTCATAGGTAGTAGAGTGTAGTTTGAATTTTCACCAGTCTGAGCCCAGAGTCAAACACTGTGGTTGTCTCTGTAGGGTTTTTGTTGTTTTGTTTTGGGAAACAGTATATTGGCTTTATTACCCAAAGTACAAGAGTACCTAGTAAACCACATCAGAGAACACAGGGAGGGGTAAAGGCTGAGGAGACTAGGAAGTAATGTCTGAATGTGGGCCTGAAGGATAAGCAGTTGTCCATTCTTTACTTTGTGCCTTGGGAGGCTGACTTCTGTGGGTAAAATACCTGGGCTTGTTTGCTTTCTGATCTCTGGTTAGGTTCAGCCAATTATTGGCACTCCTGAGAGATCAGTGGGTGGAGGGAAAAGAGAGACATCTACATACTTAACTGCCTTCGCTCCTTCCTTGCCAGGCTATGATTTTTGGCCTCTGTCCAGTGCCCATTGGACAGTCTCTTAACCATTGGCTATAACCAGGTTTTTCCCATGGCTGTAGTCCTCCCCACATTCCAGGAATACTTCTCTCCTCTTAGCTTCTTCAGGCCTAGGGATAGTAAATGACCTCCCGTGTTGCTAGTTCACTGATGCTCCACTGAACTTTGTTGACTCCCTTGGCATCTCCCACTCCTCTTTAAAAAGATGTTTTTATGGATATTGTTTCTGATACATTCTGCTTCTTGAGTTTCTTTTCTGAGTCACAATAAAAGATTCTTTTAATATTGTAATATTCACATACAGTGTATGAATTCAGAATAAACCACAACTTCTTATAAGCAGTGACTCAATTGAACATCATAGAATAATAGGTTGAGATAAAGGGTGACTTAATGTGCTAACAATAAATCCTGCCAACTTGTTACAGCTGTATTGTGTTCTTACTCTTTGAGGCCTTTCCTTGTCTGTGATTGGTATCTAGTGTTGGAAGGAGCAGTGGAAAGGGTCTCACCCATCTGTGTCACTCCCATACGATTTTTTTCCATAAAACATACCATACATTTTTAAAAGAGGGATAGCTTTAGCATGTTAAAGTCCTTTTGGGATTTCTCAAGCACAGATGTGGACAAATATTTCACTTATACAATAGTGATTCCTTTTGTGGGTTTTGAGAAAACAACATTGTACCATGACTGAATGGGGCGGTAGCCTTTCCCCCACCTAGCTTTATTGAGATATAATTGACATATAATATTGCATCAGTTTAATGTATACAACCTGATGATTTGATGTATGTATATATTGTGAAATAACTACTGCAGTAATGTTACTTGGCACACCCATTAAGTAACATAGTTAACCATTTGTGTGTGTGATGAGATTTAAGATCTATTCTTCAGCAACGTTCAAGTATACAGTAGTCTTGTTAACCGTAGTCACCATGCTGTATATCAGAGCCCCAGTATTTAACCTTCTACCTGGAACTTTGTACCCTTAGACCAATATCACCCCATTCCTTCCACCTGGCACTCCTGGCAACCACCGGTCTACTCTGTTGCTATGAGTTTGGTTTTTTTGATCCCACATATAAGTGAAGTTATTTGTCTTTGTCTTTCTCTGAGTTACTTCACTTAGTGTAATGCAAGGGGTGGTTCTGCTGTCCTTGTTTGTGAGTGGCTTTATTCTACTATTGAAAGAGCCATCCATGAAGTTATTAGTTATAGCACAACTGAATTTACACTAATTTTTATACTAATTGCTATTTTAAATATTTAAGACTAGATATTTTTAAATAAGTGTGCTTTATGTGTAGTAGTTCTTGTTAATTTCTGCTAAGTAATGATTTAGTAATAGTCTGGGCTCTGTTTTTTTGTTTTGTATGTATTAGCTTGGGAGTCAGTATATCCCAAACCTAGTCCTACTTCTAATTTTCCAAAGAGCTATGAGCAAGAATCCTCTTCTTTAAAAAAAAAATTTTTTTTTATTATTCTTTTGCTTTTATTAAAGTATCATTGATGTACAATCTTATGATGATTGAAATACACAGCTCAGTGGTTTGGCATTAACCAATATTATCAAGTCCTTACCCCCTCCAGGGCCGTCAATGTCCATCAATGTAGTAATATGTTGGCACATCTTATAGAGTCATTAACTATATTCTCCATGCTGTACTACCATTCCCGTGACCAACCTATATTGTGACTGCGAATTATTGTGCTCCTTAATCTCCTCCTCCCTCCCCTGCCACCCTTTCCAGCCCCTCCCCTTTGGTAACTGCTAGTCCCTTCTTGGTGTCTGTGTGTCTACTGCTATTTTGAAGAATTCTGTTCTTTTCGTTATTGTTGCTATCTTTAGCTTATATTAAAATGGAATAGAAATTCCTAAATTACAGGGACATAAGAATTTATAAGAAAATATAAAGTTCTCTGCCATGCTTTAAGAGTCACAAGGTAGTAATAATAAAGAGAAAAACATCAGGATTTAGATTCAACATAGTTGAGTGTTTTGGTGCTATCTGAGAATAAGTGAATATATTTGAAAGAGAATAATTAAAATCTTCATGTGAGAGGTGAATGAATTGTTTGCACTGTCATTAACATTTTCAAAAGTTGTAGATAAACTTAGTATATAGATGGGACTGCAGCAACCTCTGTACTTCTTGGCCTTAGTCTTTTTGAAATAGTGAATGAGTAAAGTCAGTGAAATTAATTACATAATAAACTAAATATATCCATTATGTTAAAGACTTCTACCTAAGATGTTGTAAATAAGGTATTTTAACTGGACTGTCAGAGTTGGTGTAATTCTTTTCAGATTATTGAATATTTTGCTTACCTTTTAGGAGATCATGGATAGAATTTATAAGAATGTTATGAGCAAAGTCCAAGAGATGAATTATATTCAGAAAACTCTGTTCAAGATAGGGTATGATTACAAATTGGAACAGATCAAAAAGGGTTATGATGCCCCACTTTGCAATCTGTAAGTACATTTCATAGACTCTATAATGTGAACCTTTAAATCTTTTTGTGTTTTTATATCTGGAACATGAATAAGTAAATGGCAAGTTAATGTAATTTGAGTTATCACCACCATGATCATAAGGTCACACTTCTAAGTCTTCTACTGTAAGCAGAGGACCCTACACTCTGATCTTGGCAATTTACCAAATTTTAATAACAGTAAATATTTAAGATTTAGTTACAATATTTGGTCTCATGAAGAAAAACTAGAATAGACCTTTGAATCAAGACATTTGAGTTTAAAAAAGTATAATTTCTGACTAACACTGATTTCCATGATTCTGTATGAAGTTCTCTGATTTATTGTATTCATATAATAGTGTAGTAAGTATATGAATATAACAGTTACTTTAAATGCAGTGCTGGGCAGTGGAGATGAATTTTTCATTGGAAGGGAACTAAAATAGACAACTCAATATTTCAAAGATAATTAAAATTTTTTTTCTTTGACTTCATCATTTTCTTTCATTTACTGTGTGACAAAGCAGTTTCCTGACAGGGCACCTTTTTTTTTCATTTTAAAGAGTTTCTCTGGCATTTCTTCCCAAGGTGTTGCTTTGTTATCTTCTCATTGTCACCATGGTTCTGAAATTTTAGATGTTCAACTAAAGCTGAAATCTTTCCCAGAGCTTATAATTTAGTGTATCACCAGGAATCATGTATGTATGTATTAAAATAATTTTTCCCCCTTTTTATCAAGGATACTGTTTAAGAAGGTGAAGGCTTTGCTAGGAGGGAATGTCCGTATGATGCTGTCTGGTGGAGCACCACTGTCTCCTCAGACACACCGGTTCATGAATGTCTGCTTCTGCTGCCCAGTTGGCCAAGGTTATGGACTGACAGAATCGTGTGGTGCTGGGACAGTTACTGAAGGTAAGTATTCTGAATGTGGCAAATAATAGTTGCTACTAAACAAATCTATTTGCATTAACCTTGGGAACTATTGTAATTGTATACCTCTTAAGTAATATTAGGCTGAATGCAAACCTATATAGTTTTAGTTCCAGAAACTTTATTAGTAGAGTATCATGTATACCCCTGATTTTTATTTTTTTTAATCAAGGTATTGTTGATATACAATCTTATGAAGGTTTCACATGAGCAACATTGTGGTTACAACATTCACCCATATTATCACGTTCCTCCTCCCCCCCACCCCCATACCCCATTGCAGTCAACTGTCCATCAGCGTAGTAAGATGCTATAGTCACTACTTCTCTGTGCTATGCTGCCTTCCCCATGACCCCACTACATTATGTGTGTTAATCATTATGCCCCTTAATCCCCTTCTCCCTCTCTCTCCACCACTTTCCCTTTGTTAGCCACCAGTCCGTTCTTGGAATCTGTGAGTCTGAGTCTGTTTTGTTCCTTCAGTTTTGCTACGTTGTTATACTCCACGAATGAGGGAAATCATTTGGTATTTGCCTTTCTCCTGGCTTATTTCACCATGCATAATACCCTCCAGCTCCATGCATGTTGTTGTAAATGGTAGGATTTGTTTTCTTATGGCTGAATAATATTCCATTGTATATATGTACCACTTCTTTATCCATTCATCTACTGATGGGCACTTAGGTTGCTTCCATTTCTTGGCTATTGTAAATAGTGCTGCGATAAACATAAGGGTGCATATGTCTTTTTGAATCTGGGATCTTGTTTTCTTTGGGTAAATTCCTAGGAGTGGAATTCCTGGGTCAAATAGTATTTCTATTGTTAGTTTTTTGAGGAACCTCCATATTGCTTTCCACAATGATTGAACTAATTTACATTCCCACCAACAGTGTAAGAGTTCTCTGCATTCTTGCCAGCATTTGTTGCTCCTTGTCTTTTCCATGTTGGCCATCCTAACTGGTGTGACGCGGTATCTCACTGTGGTCTAATTTTCATTTCCCTGATAATTAGCAATGTGGAGCATCTTTGCATGTGCCTGTTGGCCATCCAAATTTCTTCTTTGGAGAAGTGTCTTCATATCCTCGACCCATTTTTTAATTGGGTTATTTGCTTTTTGGGTGTTGAGGTGTGTGAGCTCTTTATATATTTTGGATGTTAACCCTTTATCAGATATGTTATTCACGAATATATTCTCCCATACTGTAGGATGCTTTTTTGTTCTGTTGATAGTGTCCTTTGCTGTACAAAGCTTTTTAGTTTGGTGTACTCCCATGTGATCATTTTTGCTTTTGTTTCCCTTGCCTGTGGAGATGTGTTCAGGAAAAAGTTGCTCATGTTTATATTCAAGAGACTTTTTTGCCTATGTTTTCTTCTAAGAGTTTTATGGTTTCATGACTTACATTCAGGTCTTTGATCCACTTCAAGTTTACTTTTGTGTATGGAGTTCGACAATAATCCAGTTTCATTCCCTTACATGTAGCTGTCCAGTTTTGCCAACACCAGCTGTTGAAGAGGCTGTCATTTCCCCATTGTATATCAATGGCTCTTTTATCATATATTAATTGACCATATATGGTTGGGTTTATATCTGGACTCTCTTAGTCTGTTCCAGTGGTCTATGGGTCTGTTCTTGTGCCAGTACCAAATTGTCTTGATTACTGTGGCTTTGTAGTAGAGCTTGAAGTCAGGGAGCATAATCTCCCCAGCTTTAGTCTTCCTTCTCAGCATTGCTTTGGCTGTTCAGTGTCTTTTGTCATTCCATATGAATTTTAGAACTATTTGTTCCAGTTCATTGAAGAATGCTGTTGGTATTTTGATAGGGATGGCATTGAATCTGTAGATTGCCTTAGGTAGGATGGCCATTTTATGCCCTTTATTTTTAAGCCTTATACATATTTATGCCACATTGTCCTTCCTCAAAATTCTGCAACCTGCTCCTTTAAGCTTCTGACTGTACATGATCACTTCCTTGGAGAATTGCACTGTTAGAATCAATTTTTGTGTTCCCCCTTGAGTCTGTATTCCTGGCCTGACTTCTTGTTTGCTTTCTCTGCTGTTTCATTCAACTACCTCTGGCAGGGTTTCTCAACTTGGGTGCTGTAGAAATTTGAAGCAGGTAATTCTTGAATGTTGGGGACTCTCCTCTATACTGTAGCATGTTTGGCAGCTGGGCACTTGCAGTAACCTGCATCCCTCAGCTATGACAATGGAATATATCTCCAAACATTACCATATATCTATCTCCTGAGGGGCAAAATCACCCTGGGTTGTGAAACACTGGGATATGGTAGTTATTTGAGGAGTGTCCCACTTTCACTTCAAGCCCACTGTGTCCAGCACCAATGCTACCATCCCAAGCCAAGTTGCTTGTGATAGTGGTATTACCATCTGTAAAGTAATTCAGGGAGTTTTCTTGTAAGTTATCTGATTGTTTATGTTTAGTATGTTTAACTTTCATCAGGTCTTCCTATTTCTTCTTTGGATTGCTCCCTCCCCTGCACACCACCTTTGGCATCCAACCTTTATTATTTCACACTGCTCTGAGGTAGCAGCCTTCCAGCTGCTGTGTCTCCCTGCTCCTGTTACATCAGTTCTGACTGATCCTGTTTGCCTGTTAGACAGACACATGCACCTCAAACAGTGCCTCACACCTGGCAATCCTGGCTTTCAAGGCATCTTTCTCCAGCACCATTGTATCTGTTCATCGTTATTTTCTGTTATTTGTCACATATATACACACACCTGGCTCTTTTGTCCCGACAAGCCAGTCTCCTCACTCTTTTGCATGCCAGAATTCTTGCTGTCACCTCTGCGTATTTTCTGTTCCCTTCTCTTAGAATACCCTTTTTCCTTACTGGTCACAGCCATCGTTTAATGCCCAACTCTCCAATTCAGTCTTTCCCAACTATTTCCTTTTACATTGAGCATTCTGGTTTTTTAAGGCACTGTTCTGTTCACCATTAGTATCATGTAGCTTAGTATTTAAGTGTGTGCAATTCTTCCCAGGTAATTTGTAACTCACTGAGGGTAGAGTCTCCTTATTCTTTATGTGCTTTGCTCAGAAGGCTTAATATAATGCTAGGTTGTCTATAAATACTGCTTGATTATTGATAGCAATAAACAAATTACAAAAGGATAATGTAATCATCATGACCATCATGTTTGATAAGAGCAGCTGTCATTTGTTGAATACTTAGTTTATGCTAAGAAGTGTTACTGTCCATGTGTCATCTCATTTAATTCTCAATGAAATAGGCTCCCTTACTATCCACACTTAATATATGAGGAAATGGAAGCTTAGAGAGATTATGTAATTTGTCCAATTTGCACAGTCAATTGACAAGTGGTAGAGAAGGAATTGCAATCAAAATGTCTTACCAAAATTCTACGTAGATAGCGGTAGAGCCAGCTCTCCCCCTTTAACAAAGATTTCTGTACTTAATAATCTGAACTATAGCCATGAGAAGTAAAAATGACCTAACAACATTGAAATTGATGCACTGTTGAAATGATGTTGAAATGTTGAAAAATGATCACACTGCACTCCTCTCACCATGGCCTCATCTTTTGTCACATGTCAGACTCTGGCTCTCACTGTTAATGCTGATCAAACATTGGTGCAAGTCTGAAATGTGGTATGCTACTACCTTTGTTGTGTTTTCCTTCACAGTTACTGACTATACTACTGGCAGAGTTGGAGCCCCTCTTATTTGCTGTGAAATTAAACTAAAAGACTGGCAGGAAGGTAAGAATTTTATGAGAAACACTAGTGCTTCTGTATACACTGAAAACCACTGTGAGCCTCAAGCGTCCATCTACAAAGTGTATAGCAAGTGGGCTGTTGCTTTTTCTCTGTGTGTTCTTTTCCTCAGTAACATCTTTAGGTTCCCAAGAGGAAAAGAAGAGCCTTTAAATCTAGGCATGATGATTATGAATTTGGGATACTTGATAGGAAAGAGGAAAAAAATCTTAGTGGAGCTTGCCCTGGGATCGGAGAAGGATGTATGTCCTATCTTTGAAGCTCAGATTTGCTAGTGAAGAAGTTTGAACTAGGAAATGAAACCCCAGATTTTCAGGGGCTAGATGACTGACTAATCACCCCCCCCCCACACCCCAACTTCTTAGCTCTTGAGCCCAGCAAACATTTTTGTAGTTGAAATTCACCTGTTCAGCTATTTGTATACCTGAACTTTTATATGTAACTATTTAAAGCAAGCCATTTAGTGGAAACCCCGTTTTACAGACATTGGTGATAATCCTTTTCATAAATGAGCTGAAGGCAAAAGTAAACCAGTCTTCCTATTGTGAAATTGTAAGAAGGACCAAACATATATATTAGGTGCAAAATAAGTAATTAACAGCCTAGCCTTGCTAGACAAAAGAATAATAATTAAAAAGCTCTTAAGATTTTAAAAGGGAATTTTCATTTTGGGATGGAGCCATAGACTGAATGTCCATTAACTGAAGGACCCGTTAGTTCTCCAAAATGACCCATTGCTTAGGTTGCTAAAACTCAAGAAAAGGGATGGGCTTTATCTGACATAAACTTGAAATTTCTAAGTTTTTCTCCTATATGACTTTGTTATGTGCATTGTTGTCAGTACTCTATGGGCAAATGACCATTTCATTTGAAAAAATACATTTAAACGTTAGTTGCATTCCCAAGAGTTTTACATCTTGGGAATAAGTCTCCTTTTTTCTCCTAGTAATCCTTTCCAGTTTTAGAGTGAAAAATCTGAAGAAAATTTAAAGAGTGTGTCTGTGTGCATTAGGTATCAGCATCAAAATTGTTTTTTTGGATGGGTTATTTTTTAGGCAGTGGAATCAGAGAAACAAGGTATATACCACAAACTTGGTAAGGAGAATTTTGCCTTTAATTTTTATTTTCTGATTGTGTGGTATTGTGCCTTAATGTCAGTTTTGGGGAGTGGGTCCATTTTTGGAGATATATTTGTATTTGGAGGGTTTTTTTTGCTATGATGGAAACTTGGCTGTATATAGTAGGAATGTATCTTAATATTTTACATACAGTAGGTTTTGTCATAGTAACGTATTGAATAGTTTTAAATTTATAAGAACAGCTAGCAGCTGAAAGCCATCTGCTTTTAATCCTTTCATGACCTAAAGTATAATCAACATCTCAGTTTATAAATTCAGATTTTTAAATATTTTCCTTAAAGTAAACTCTATTCAGTAATAAATAGGTAATGAGTGGTGATAAAATATTTTAGTAGTTATTGTCAATTATTTGTTCTAACTTTTATAGTAGTCATGACTGGCCATTTTAAGAAAATAAAATTTCCCTCCTGTTTCCCATAGCCTCCCTTTCCCGTTCACTTAATGCTGGTAAATGCTGATGCCTTTGTAGGTACCTACTTTCTGCTCTTTCATTAAAACCTGCTTAGAAGAAATCAGAAATTACATTGATGTCAACATACTAGTAATTTACTTATAACAGCTTCTAGTGTTACCCTTCTTGGGGGGTGTTTTTATCTTAACAGAGCTCTATGAACCCTAAGCTTTAAGGATGTTCTAAGTGTGAAATTTTATGGTCATGGGAAGGTTTGAGATGGGTAGCACTTGGTGATTATCAGTGAGCCTTCCCTGGCACTCCTAAAATCATAGTCACCCACCATCCTCATATAAATCTTAGTAAATAAAAACTAATATTCTCCCATTAACTGATGCAAAATTTGATCAGAAAAATATTAGCAAAGTATCTTTAAGAATTAACAACTAATTTTGTTTTAGAACAATAAATGATTTGCTATAATGGCTTCCAGGTGGTTACACAGTTCATGACAAACCAAACCCCAGAGGCGAAATCGTAATCGGTGGACAGAATATCTCCATGGGGTATTTTAAAAATGAAGAAAAAACAGCAGAGGATTATTCTGTGGATGAAAATGGCCAAAGGTGGTTTTGCACTGGTGATATTGGAGAATTTCATCCAGATGGGTGTTTACAGATTATAGGTCAGTGCATTCTCTTTCTGTGCTTTTCTTTACTTGTTGTTACTTCAACATATATAAAAGGTAATATTGGTCAAGGCACTGATAGGGTTATGATTCCATTGGTTTAAACTTTGGGCAAATTATTTAACTTATGTCTGCACATCTCCATTTGTAAAAGAGGGACGATACTACTGAGCTGGTAGGGTTTTTGTTAGGATTAAATGAGTTGATCTATGTGAAATGTTCAGAGTAGGGCAAGGCCTGTACTGTTAAGTGGCAGCAGTGGCAGCATTGAGAGAGGATGGGCGGGAAAAGAGCAGATTTGTAATGAGGAAACAAAATTAGAAGAGGTATTATTTTGGGGGGAGGGGCACGTCCATGTGGTTCTATAAAACCATCTACTGTAACATACCCAAAGCTAGGTCTTCCTCACCATTTACCTCCCTAGCCAAGAGGCAGTATGGAGCCCTTATTTTCCCTAGTGACCATTATAGCATTCTAACTAACCTTGAATCTTGGAAAATTATAATATCAATCCTCAACATGAATCTGTTCTTCTGAAAATATCACTTGGTTTGGCACTGCCTTTATTGAGCCTACTGAAGTAGACTTTTAAGTTCAAAAAGGTCCTTCTGCTATTCACTTTAATCAGGCAGAAGTTAAAATAAAAAAATTGACTGGCTTTTAAGGACCACCCTTTAGGGCTCACATAGCTCCTTTTCAAGCCGTAAAATTTCCTCAGTTATTTCTCTGGTGTTCCATTTAAATCTATCTCTGGACTCATATCTGACCTGAATATAGTTAGAGATTTCCTGGGAGAATTGGTTCTTCATCTAGAAGTTTGATCTGCTAGGGAAATTTGCAGGAAACATGGCTCAGGCTAGAACCAGTTACCCCCAACTCCCACCCCTGCCTTTGTTTTTCCTTGTCCTTAATTGCATGGGAATCAGCGGTTGTTTCTGTTGGCAAGTGGAATGGGTTCCCAGGCTATGGGTACACAAATCAGCATTCATATGAAGGCTATAGCCAATCTGATGATTATCCAAGCTGGGGCATTCTGTGCCAGCAGTGTCATTTTAACAAGATGTCATCAACTATGGAAAATGGAGAATTAACATTTATTGACTATGTCCTGTATGCCAGACATTGTGCTACTTGTCTATATGAATTAGGCATCATTATCCCTGATAAAACTGAGGGCTGGACAGGTCAAGTGACATTCCCAGGATCACATAGCTAATGCTCCAGAGTCCTCATTCCTTCTACTAACTTCATGATAATATTTAAGATTATAATAAGTCACTGAAGCTTTTGGTATAGAATGTAACATTTCAGCCAGTTCATTTTTAATTAGGTGTTTTCTTTTAAACTGAACATGTATGGGCAAGCATTATGTATAACACGATTTTAGACGTATCTTTGTAATTAAAGATTAAGGCAATGAGGTTGAAAGAAAGAATTCTGCATACTTTAAGAAGACAGACTGTGAATAACAACATTCTCCATGGCTTATAGATCGCAAAAAAGATCTGGTGAAGTTGCAAGCAGGAGAATATGTATCTCTTGGGAAAGTGGAAGCTGCTTTGAAGAACTGTCCACTTATTGACAATATCTGTGCTTTTGCCAAAAGGTAATTTTAAAAGGTGCCTTTGTGTTTATCATATACTTAGAGTAAAATGATAATTGGGAAACAATTTCAATTACGTATGATCATGAGGGAAACAATGAACTTTCATCAGAGTTTGGGAGTTTGTTAAAGATTTCTGAAAGTTCTTGAATTCAGTAGCTTGAAGATCTTTTGAGATAACCCAGACATTTCAGTTATTTTTTGGATACTTAACTATATCTTGCTATTAAATACTTAGCTATGTCACAAACTGAGACTTAGGATAAGTAATTTTTTCCAAGAAGAAAACATGGCTAATAACAGTTTTCTAAATCAAAAACATGAGAGATTGAACAATATTCTGTTAATATGCCTTATTTTTAGAGCTCTATTAATCCCTTAAATTTAATTTTAAAAAACATAAGACATAAAATTCACCTTCTTACCATGTGTAAGTGTGCAGTTCACTAGTGTTACATATATTCACATTGTTGTGCAATCTCCAGAACTTTTTATCTTGACAAATTGAGACTCCGTATCAGTAAACAATTCCCCACTTTACCCTTTCCTCCAGCACCTAGCCACCATCATTTACTTTCTGTTCCTGTGAATTTGACTGAATTGTTAAAATGACTTTAGATATGTCATGTAAATAGAATATAATATTTGTCTTTTTGTGTCTTATTTCACCTAGCATAAGGTCCTCAAGGTTCATGGATGTTATAGATTATGTCAGAATTAATTTCCTTCCTTTTTAATGCTGAATAATATTCCATTGTATGTATAGATCACATTTTGTTTAACCATTCATCCATTGATGGACAGCTGTGGTTGTTACTGCCTCTTGATAATGATGAATACTACTGCTATGAACATTGATGTGCAACTCAAGATCCTGCTTTCAACTCTTTTGGATATATACCCAGATGTGGGATTGCTGGATCATATGGTAGTTTCAGTATTTTTTGAGGAGCCTCCATACTGTTTTCTGTAGCAGAATCACCATTTTTACATACTCATCAGCAATGCACAAAGGTTCTAATTTCTCCACATCCTCAGCAATGCTTTTTTTTTAATAGTGATCATTATAATGGGTGTGAGGGCATCTTTCATCCATAATGATTAATGATGTTGAGCATCTTTTCCTGTGCTTGTTGGCCATTTGTATATCACCTCTGGAGAAATGTGTAGTTCAGCCCTTTACCCATTAAAATTTTTTTCTCTTATTTTCAATTATACAATACAGTGTTATCAGCTGTATTCACTATGTTTTACATTAGATCCTCAGATCCTATTCATCTTATAGCAGAAAGCCTGTACTCGGTTTTATTAACCTCTCCCTATTTCCCCCACCCAAAGTCCCTGGACCACTTTTATACTATTTCTATGAGTTTGACTCTTTTTTCTTTAAGATTCCACTTCTAAATGATACCATGCAGTACTTGTCTTTCTGTCTGATTTATTTCACTGAACATAATGCCCTCAAGGCTCTTCCTTGTTGTTGCAAATGGCAGAATTTCCTTCTTTCTCTCATTGCTGAATATTCCACTGTATGTATGTGTGTGTGTGTATACACACACAGCCCACATCTTCTTTATCCATTCATCTGGTGATAGACACTTAGGTTGTTTCTGCATCTTGGCTAATTTATCTAGTTTTTCCTTTTGTTGCCTGTGCATTTGGTATCATAATCCAAGAGAGCATTGTCAAATCCAGTGCCATGAATCTTTTCTTCTGTGGTTTCTTGTAGGCATTTTATAATTTTAGCTCTTACACGTTTAGGTCTTTGATCCATTTTGAGTTAATTTTTGTATGTGGTATAAGGTAAGGATCCATTTTCATTCCTTTGTAAGCAGATATCCAGGTCTCTGAACACAATGTTGAAGAAACTGTCCTTTCCCCATTGAATCATCATGGCACCCTTATTGAACATCATTTGACCATATATACAGGGGTTTATTTCTGGGCTCTTTATTCAATTGGTCTATATGTCTGTCTTTATGCCAGTACCGTGGACTTTATTACTCATTAATGAAACTGGAAATAAGAGAAATATGTATTTGGATTTTCTGTATTGTTCCATTGAATAGTTTATGAATAATTGTTCTTAAATGTTTTAATTTCTATTTTATTTTCTAATTTTTTTAGTGACCAGTCCTATGTGATCAGTTTTGTGGTTCCTAATCAGAAAAGGTTGACACTTTTGGCACAACAGAAAGGGGTGGAAGGAACTTGGGTTGATATCTGCAATAATCCTGCCATGGAAGCTGAAATACTGAAAGAAATTAGAGAAGCTGCAAATACCAGTAAGTAAGAAATTGCTTGTCTCTTGAAATCCCCAAAAGTCATTTAATGATGTATTGTGCATTAAGTTCTTCCTGATGTCTGTTATTTGTTTTAATAATAAAATACAGGGTTTTAAAAACCTGCCTCTTGCCTCTTGAATGAATATATATATATATATATATATATATTTATTATATATATATTATATGTTGGGGGAGCGTTGTGTATTTTCCTCGGTTCTTGTCCCTGCCGCGACAAAGAATTGAAGGGCAAAGACACAGTAGTGAAGCAGAATAAAAGTTTTATTTAAAGTTACTCAAAGAGAAAAAAGTACAGGCCACCTCAGCAAGGAGAGGCACCCTGAAAGGTTGGAGAGAGAAACTTTAAGATTAAAAAGTTTAACACTCAGAAAGTGCGGGCGACCTCAGAGAAAGGTCCCTCTCAGAGGTTCCCCATTTAAGGATTCTTCAGGAATGTGACTACAGGCTGGGTTGCAGACTTGTTAAGTGGTCTCTGAATATTTAAAATTATCTTAATACAAGAAATTTACTGCTCTGATTTCTTGCTGAGATACTGGTGTCTTGGTCTGCGAGCGTATCAATCAAGACTGCCTGCCCAGCCCCCAAGGTGGGCTGAGTTATTGTCTGTTTGCAAAAGAGCAACTTCCTGCCTTTTACTATGCTGTTTATGGCTGGGCCTGCATGATTAACCCAATAAAGACATGGGCTGTGCTGAGGTACTCTCCTTTACCTGGGAAATATTCAGACATTCCAGGCTAAGTTGCTCCTGGCTTTTTGAGCTTTAACTGATTAACTCTGGGTCTTTTTAGTGGGTTTTCCTGGCCTTATTCTCTTTCTATCCTGCTCATATCTATTTTCCTGCCTAACATATATGTAATGAATTTTTATGTTGGAGGGATCCTTAAATGTCATATAGTAGAATAACCTAACTAGTTATTTTTTGCATGTCACAACATCCCTGCATCATCTAGCCTGTGTTGGAATTGTCCATCTGTTCTGATAGTTCATAATGATGTGTCCTAGTGTGGATCTCTTATTGTTTATCATTGTCTGTACTTATTTAGTGTGGACCCATTCAATCTAGAGATCTCTGCCTTTCAGTTCTTGGAACTATCTGTTTATCTTTTTTGTTTGCTTTTTCATAGTTTGTCTCCTCCAAGTTCTGTGTTTATGCTTTTATCTGTTTAAGTCCGGGAAAGGAAATCCTGGGGCAAAATATGCCTAAAAACCAAAATCAGTCAAAGGGAGAAATAAAGTTTAAAACCTGTTTATTTCTCACAAACTGCAGTCCCAGTCCATCTTTCTCTGCTCTAGCAGCAACTACACCGGCCCTCCCCTCCTCCTCACCTCTCAGGTATAGATAAGCCCTCTGTTGCCCAGGTAATCACCCATTGATATGGAGATGAACTTCTCCACCCCTGAGGAAAGATGCAAATGCACTAAAGGCATACTTTCCACCTCTGAATGCCTGTTGATATGCAGATACACCAAAGCCAAGCGAGAGATTCTGGAAATGTTACAATTTTACCCACAATCTGGAACTTTTATATGGTTGTTGGACCTCCTGCTTTTATCCTCTATTTTTATTAATTTTTATTTGGCTTTCTATCTCATCCTTTTCATTTTATATTCTGCCCAGTTTATCATCTCTTCTGTCTATTGAATTTCTAATTTCTAATATCATAATTTTAATTTTCAAGAGCTCTTTTCCTGCTTTCTCAGTGTTCTTTTAGTAGCATCCTGTTGTTTTTCATGGATGCAGTCAATGTGCTGCTTCTTATTTCTGAGGATGTTAAAAGGATTTCTTTCATAAAGTTTTTTTGTTACTGTTTCCTCCAAGTTCCACTTTCTGCTTGCTTTGGTGATAGCCTCTCCTGTATCTGCTGATCCTTGTCTGTCCATTGTCTTTAAGAATGAGGTACTAAAAAACTCTTCACTAAAGTTATTCAAATGTTAATGTCTTGGGTCATTCCATTTCTCCAAAGACTTCTCCAGTCTCTTGCCTGGGGGATATATTAGCCTGACTGCCAGTATTATTCTGATAGCCAAAAAAAGGAAATAGGAAAGGGGTTTGGGCTGCCTGGGTGTGTCACACCCTCACTGAATCCTCTTTGAGCTGTACTCCCTCCATCTATTGTACCTAGTGTCCTTGAGTCCACAGTCTCTGTAGGGCAGTTTTTCCAAACCGTATATCTGTCTCCAGGCCAGTTGAGGAAGAGCAGGATGAGGGAGAACTGAGAAGTACCCTTTGAACAGGCTGGGGGCCAGCTTTCCTGTTTTCAGCGTACCCGTCTGTCTTCAGAGGCGTGGGCTCAGGAGGTCAGTTTGCTTGTTGTTGGTGTCCTCTGCTGGCCATTAGCTTTTAGCTCTCTTGGCTCCCAATCAGTTACTGCTAATCTGTTTATTTTTGGTCTTCCAACGTTTTGTTGTACTGTCTCATCTAGTGTCCTGTTTCTGTTATTTCAGTTTTTTCCTTGTGGTGAAACACCTTTTTAATTTTAAAAATATTTTAGTCTGTTTAAATTATTTTTCTAGGGGGAGCAGAGATAAATTTATACTCATGTTTAATTGGAAACTGTTAGCCTAGTTTTAATCTGTTGCTTTCCCTTCTAAAAAATGAAAATACCATTTTTCTGATTATAGATTAACTATATTTACTATAAAATATTGGACAATACAGGAGATTATAGAGGAGGAAGTAAAAATCACTTGATAGTAGTTACCTTTGTGTGGTGACATTACATTCTGGTGTGTATACTTAACCGATCAACATCATTGAGATTTTTCTAAGTCAGTAGATAAAGAATTTGCATTACCATTTTTAATAGCTAAATAGTATTTCAGTATAGGAGAATGCACTTAAGTCCCTGTTAGACTTTTAGGGTGAGTTCCACCTCCGCCACACTGTAAACAAATATAACACAGTATCTTATATACTCAGATTCTTATGTAATTACTTTCTTAGTATGAATCCCTAGAAATAGAATTTCTGAGTCAAATAAAATGTTTATTTTAAAAGGCTTTCCCCAGTTGTGTCGCCAAATAACTCCTTCTTCCCCCAGAAAAACTGGATGAGTTTATACTCTTGTCAGAGATACACAAGCCACACATATTTCCCTACCAGGGTACTCCTATTTATTTTTTAAATTAATTACTTAGGTTACATTTTGTTTTAAAAATGTAATTTGTAATATTAGTTAGCAAGTTGAATTTGGAAAAATATTTTTTCCCAAGAACATGCTTATAGTTAACTCTGAACCTGTGAAGTTTTAAGTTGCCAATTGATATAATCAGATTGAAAAGTAAGTTACTTGTAACCATAAAGACAGTGGCTTAATGTTTTTTTCTAAAAGATGGCGTTAGTTTTGTTGTAGTGATGTATTGCAGTTTTTATGTTAATGTCTCCAGGCTTCCAGAATTTTCTTTGATACAAATCCAGATTTTTTTTCTTTAAATGTCATATTGATGCTGGGGTTCTTGTTTGCGGAGCCAAAGAATGAGCTTCACAAACACTCAAGGTAGGAGAGCAAGGTACAGGCTTTTATTTAGAAATAAAGTGAGAGAACAGAGCTCCTGGCTTATGCCAGGAGGGGACAAGAGAGCCCGGGGTGGTACATTGTCTAGGGGATTTATAGGCAGTTGAGGATTTTTGGAAATTGAGGGTTTCGGGTGTGGACTTGTACCACCTGCCCTGCCCTCAAGGTGGACTTGGTTGTTGTCTGTTTGCTAGGGCTGTTTACAGTGAAGTCATGGGTTATGCTGAGATACCCTTGCGGAACACTCAAACATTCCAGGCCAAGTTGCTCCTGGCCTTTTGACCTTTAACTGATCTCACTGAAGGTGTCTATATTCTTAGTCTAGTATCTTTACCCTAGAAAATTAGTGTGACCTTGAGATTGCATAATGCTGAACACAGAGTTTTGATAGCAACTTTACATTGTTACATTGCTTTGACTGGAAATATCTAGCTTTGCTTTTTCCAGAGGCCCTCACCCTACTCTAAGCCCATGGTCCCTGTCTCGATATTTCAAAAAGTATTTCAGCTAGTAGGCTCTTTTTTTAGTCACTCTCTGAATATACTAATGGAGTAGAATCTGACTTGAATAATTTGTCTTTGCATATTTCGTTGTGTAAAAGCAGTGTTGGGAAGAGATGAGCTGGATCACAATCAGATGGAAAATGGAATAAGGTTATAGGACTTGCTTGGCCCCAGAACTTTGCTGTGCTTGAATTGAGGCATGAAATTGAGCAATTCTTAAATGTGTAAATCATAAGCTTTTCTGTATCTCAAAAGATTTATCTTGCTAACTTACCTTTTGCTTCAAATTATAATTTCAGACTTATGCAAAAAAGCATAAAATAGTCTTGATTATGTTGAGCTAAATCTCTGAAATCATACATCTTTCATAGCAGACCTCTTCATGTTTTAAATGTAAGTACTAGGTATAGGTAGTTATAAGAATACAAAGTATGGTTAATCTTTGAACAATGCAGATGTTAGGGGTGCTGACTCCTACAGTTGAAAATCTGCATATAACTTTTCATTCCCCCACAAAACTTACTGTTAGTAAGTAACCACTTACTAATAGCCTACTGTTGACCCTACCTTTAACAGTCAGTTAACACATATTTTGTATGTTATATGGATTACATACAATATTTTTACAATAAAGTAAGCTAGGAAAAAGAAAATGTTTTCTCAAATTGTTGCAGATCTCCAAAAAATTTTCCAATATGTTTATTGAAAAAACCTACATATAAGTGGACCCATTGTAGTTCAAACCCATGTTGTTCAAGGGTCAACTGTAGTTGTGGGGTGATTTGATAACTATCAGTGGCTAGAAAAATTGACATTTGCTGCCACCTGCAGGTCACATTTCATAATGTTCTAGGTAATTTAGATAAAAATGCCACCAGTAAAATCATATCTGTGTTTTCTTCCATTAATCTTTCATACTTGTCAGCAGTTTATCCTCTATAGCAAACTACATGATTGACCATTGCTGTCTATAGCTTGTGGTACTAGATAATGTTTAGGAGTCTAAAAATGAAACCTCAAATATAGCCTTTTTTTTTTGCATTGAGCATGAATTTAGTTAGTAAAGATTAAATATAAATGTAGGAACTTCTGTAAATACACTTCATTTGCTTGTGTGCAATTGAAAGAAGGTATCTGCCTTGTCCCAAGTTTGTTAGCATTTCTGGAATAGGACCTGTTAAGTAGGGAAAGTAGTATGAAATAAAAATTATGGATCCAAATCTGTAGTTGAGAATATAACTGTTTGCTTGAGATTCAAATGTAGCCTTGGGATTGGATGGGCTTATTTCAGTCATTTCTGCATAACTGAGCTATAGTGTATCAGCTATGTAGACAAGGCCAAGTTGAGCAAGTTTTATATTCCTTTACTAACTGTTCAGGCATTGCTTTTAGGAAATTGGTTCTAAGAAATTTGAGAGATTGTTTTCCACATTCAGCTTTACATTTTTCTCTCATTTTAATGAGTAGTTCACTAATTTGACCAAGCTTTCATAAAGCTCAGACTAGTATTAGAATGAAAACTTCCATGAATTTGAATTCTTTGTGCTTGTCATTGATCCAAGTTGTTTTATAAAGTCAACTACGCTATTTAGCAGTTTTTAAACATACAGTTGTTTGCTTCTTTGAAATTCCTATTTGAAGTGATTGTTTATAAAATAAAGCTCATCTTTAGATTAACATTACTATTAATGGGCCTTGAGAATTTCAGAGATGACCAAGTACTAATTATTAAGTAACTTGATGGGATATAATTTACTGAATTTAAAATTAATCAAATGCTGTATTGTTTTTGTCTTTATTTTCTTGCATTTCTTGCGACGTGTTGTCTAACTCAGATACAATGTGTGTTGTATCAGTTCTGATGCCACTTAAAAGCATGAAATTCATGACCCCCCTTTTGATTCTTATTTGAATGTATAGTAAAGTTTATTAAGGACAGTTGTCTAGAGGCTTAATTTGCTATATAATGAATTAATAAATGTGAATGTATTTATTGAGGCCTCAGTATAGACATATGACTGGCAGTGGGAAAAAAAACAAAGACCCTGCTTTCATGGAACTTACATTTTAGTAGATGAAACAGATAATATAACATGTTGGGTGGTGGTAAGTATTTTGAAGAAAACGTGTAGTGTACGAGGATATAGAGAGACAAAGGAAGTTCTGTTTGGTTTCGAGTGGCCAGGAAAGTCCTCTCTGAGGAGGACTTTGAGCATTTGAGCAGACACTGTATGAAGGAAGGATGTGAGCTATGCAGCTGCAACAACGGAAGACCTTCCCAGCCAGAGGCAACAACAAAAGAAGGACTCTGGAGAGGAGGGTGTTTACGTGTATACTAGAATAAAAACTGCCTAGACTAAAACTGTCCAACTGAAACAGTTTATATATATTTAAGAAATATGAATTGAAATTGTAAGGTAGTAGTATCATTAAGTTTGCCTTATAACCTGCATCACCTAGGTGAATCCTGCAAAATTCACATCTTATTGTTTCTCCCCCTCCTTCCCACTGTCCCCCCCTTTCCCAAACCTCCCCACTCTGCCTCTACTTTTCCCCTCTCTCCTCTCTGCTGCCTCCCTACTTCTCATTGCAGTGAAATTGGAGCGATTTGAAATTCCAATCAAGGTCCGCTTAAGTCCGGAACCATGGACCCCTGAAACTGGTCTGGTCACTGATGCTTTCAAACTGAAGAGGAAGGAACTGAAGAACCATTATCTCAAAGACATTGAGCGGATGTATGGGGGCAAATAAAATGCTGCTCTCTTACTTAGACTTGTACAGGAGGTGGCGTGAAGGTTTTTCAGTTTGAGAGTTTTAAGCCTCATTGAGCTGTCAGAATGTAAGGTTTATCATTTTAAATACATAAAAAAGACCCAAAGTGATTAAAATAGCTCTTGAGTCTACTTTAACATAGTTTGCATAGTTGTAGTGAAGCTGAATGAAGTTGGAAAGTTATTGCCCTTTAGCTGTGTTAATTTTAGAGCAAAAATTCTGTTTTTAAAAGTTAGCCTAAGGCATACTTGTTCTCCTTTCACTGTGTCCCACAGAAGTTGGGGCTTTGTGCTGTTGTTGTCATTTGTTTCCATATATTGCTTGATCTCTATTTTAATTTGGTTGTTGATCCATTGATTATTTAGGAGCAAGTTGTTAAGCCTCCATGTGTTTGTGAGCCTTTTTGCTTTCTTTGTACAATTTATTTCTAGTTTTATACCTTTGTGGTCTGAGAAGTTGGTTGGTAGGATTTCAATCTTTCTGAATTTACTGAGGCTCTTTTTGTGGCCTAGTATGTGGTCTATTCTGGAGAGTGTTCCATGTGCACTTGAGAAGAATGTGTATCCTGCTGCTTTTGGGTGTAGAGTTCTATAGATGTCTATTAGGTCCATCTGTTCTAGTGTGTTGTTCAGTGCCTCTGTGTCCTTACTTATTTTTTGTCTGGTGGATCTGTCCTTTGGAGTTAGTGGTGTGTTGAAATCTCCTAACATGAATGCATTGCATTCTGTCTATTTCCTCCTTTAATTCTGTTAGTATTTGTTTCAAATATGTTGGTGCTCCTGTATTGGGTGCATATATATTTATAATGATTATATCCTCTTGTTGGACTGACCCCTTTATGTAGTGTCCTTCTTTATCTCCTGTTACTTTCTTTGTTTTGAAGTCTATTTTGTCTGATAAAAGTACTGTAACATCTGCTTTTTTCTCCCTATTGTTTGCATGAAGTATCTTCTATCCCTTGACTGTTAGTCTGTGCATGTCTTTGGGTTTGAGGTAAGTCTCGTAAGCAGCATATAGATGGGTCTTGCTTTTTTATCCATTCTTTTACTCTGTCTTTTGATTGGTGCATTCAGTCCATTTACATTTAGGGTGACTATTGAAAGATATGTACTTATTGCCATTGCAGGCTTTAGATTCATGGTTACCAAAGGTTCAAGGTTAGCTTCTTTACTATCTTACTGTCTAACTTAGCTTGCTTATTGAGCTATTATAAACACAGTCTGATGATTCTTTATTTCTCTCCCTTCTTAATCCTCCTCCTCCATTCTTTATATGTTAGGTGTTTTACTCTGTACTCTTTTCCATTTCCTTTGACTGCTTTTGTGGGTAGTTGATTTTATTTTTTGCCTTTAGTTAGTATTTGGTTGGTCTGCCTTCTTTGCTGTGATTTTATTTTCTCTGGTGACATCTATTTAGCCTTAGGAGTGCTTCCATCTAGAACAGTCCCTCTAGAATACCCTGTAGAGGTGGTTTGTGGGAGACGAATTCCCTCAAGTTTTGCTTGTCTGGGAATTGTTTAATCCCTCCTTCATATTTCAGTGATAATCGTGCTGGATACAGTGTTCTTGGTTCAAGGTCCTTCTGTTTCATTGCATTAAATATATCATGCCATTCTCTTCTGGCCTGTAAGGTTTCTGTTGAGAAGTCTGATGATAGCCTGATGGGTTTTCCTTTGTAGGTGACCTTTTTTCTCTTTCTGGCTGCCTTTAATACTCTGTCCTTGTCCTTGATCTTTGCCATTTTAATTATTATGTGTCTTGGTGTTATCCTCCTTGGGTCCCTTGTGTTGGGAGTTTTGTGTGCTTCCATGGTCTGAGCAACTATTTCCTCCCCCAGTTTGGGGAAGTTTTCAGCAATTATTTCTTCAGATACACTTTCTATCCCTTTTTCTCTTCTTCTGGTACCCCTGTAATGAAGATATTGTTCCTTTTGGATTGGTCACACAGTTCTCTTAATATTGTTTCATTTCTGGAGATCCTTTTTATCTCTCTCTGCGTCGGCTTCTCTGTGTTCCTGTTTTCTGATTTCTGTTCAATTAATGGTCTCTTGCATCTCGTCCATTCTGCTTTTAAGTCCTTCCAGAGATTGCTTTATTTCTGTATTCTCCCTCCCAACTTTATCTGTTAGCTCTTGCATTTTTCTCTGCAGCTTCATCAGCATGGTTACGACCTTTATTTTGAATTCTTTTTCAGGAAGATTGGTTCAATCTTTCTTGCCAGGTTCCCTCTCAGGGGATGTCTGGGTTATTCTGGTCTGTATCAAATTCTTCTGCCTTTTCATGGCGATAGAGGTAGTCATGGGTGGGTATTTGGCGCATGTGTCAGCTGGGAGAACAAAGTCCCTTCCTGCTTGCTTGTCGCCTTTCTCTCCTGTGAGCACGGTGACCCCTAGCGGCTTGTGCTGGGCAGCTGCACCCTAGCGGGTTCTCTGAGTCTGACCTTGGCGGCTGTGGAGTAGGCTCCGCGTGGCTGCTGTGGGCGTGGCCAGTCTCAGGCTGTTGCTCCGCTATGGCGGGGCCAGGCCAGAGGGGGAACGGACGGGAAGCCGTTTATCATCATGAGGGGCCTCAGAGCCATGCTGCCACCCAGGGGATTAGGGCGCCTGGAGTTCCCTGGGATTCCCAGCTGCTGGGCCGAGTCCGCCAAGACGCTTCCATCCAGCTGTGAGGCTCCTGTCCCTTTAAGACTTTCAAAAGGCACTAGCTTTTCTTTTGTCCCAGGAGCGCTGGCTGCGGGAACCCGTTCACAGATTTTATTGTTCCCTTTACCTAGTATCCAGCACACCACGCACTGTGTGTCTGCACTCCCAGTGCGGATGACTAGGGCTGGGTATTTAGCAGTCCTGGGCTCCCACTCTCTCCCCACTCCGACTCCTCTCCTTCCCCCTGGGAGCTGGGGTAGGGGTGGCACTCGGGTCCCGCTGGGCCGTGGCTTGTATCTTACCCCCTCCATGAGGCGCTGGGTTCTCGCAGGTGTAGATGTAGCCTGGCTGTTGTACTGTATCTTCTGGTCTCTCTTTTAGGGATAGTTGTATTTGTTGTATTTTCAAAAAGATATATGATTTTGGGAGGAGATTTCCGCTGCCCTACTCACACCGCCATATTGGCTCCTCCCTCATACTTGTTCTCCTAAACACAAATATTTAATGTTGAACATAATAAATTGGAGTTGGAGTAGAATGTAGTTTAAGGAAATTTGCAGCTTCCATTTGTCTGTTGTCTTCCTAGTTCAGAAGAAACTTCGATGTTAAGCATGAAAGGAGTATGTATTAACACTATTCAAAGCAGAATGCTGCAGGGCTTCACAGTTTTCTTCCAACAATTTATCTTGAAGGGACAATTCAATCATAATATAATAGAATCCAATAATACCTTGGAAGCTGTTTTAGGATTCATAATCGTTGCATAGGTTAGACATAGAAATGTTGTAATATTGTGAATAATTACGGTGCCTGAAATAAGATAAAAACCACAAACACCAAAAAAAATCCAATTTCCCTTTAAATACATTATTAAACTTTTTTTTTTGAAACTTGCAGGTCTAAAATCAGTAACTATGATTATTGGAATGACTTAAAAGTAAAGTACATTTTAAAAAATGCTGAAAATTGCCATTCTAGGTTTGTTCAAAATAAAAAACTGAGACCAAGAGTAAAATGATAGAAAGTTTATAAAATTTTAACAGGAAGCATTTTCTTTTAGTAAAGTGACAAACTCTTAAGTATTTAGAATTACAACCCTTCCACAGCACTGAATCTGGGAAAGGATGTAGACTCTGAATTTGAATTTATCTTTAATAACAGGGATTGATTTTAAGACATACTTCTATTGAATTAACACTTGTAATTTAAGGTCCATTTGCTGTTGCTGATTTGATTCTTGATCAGTAGTTTGTATTTCAGAAAGCCTTTCATTTTGCTTTAATTTTAGCTAAGTGGGTTATAATGAATGACTTTCCCAATATCTTGTTTGAATCCTTGCATGATTCATGGACTTGGATGAGTTTTGGGAAGTTAAAGGGAAGAACACACCATTACCACTTTTTTCCTGTTTGTGAGATTTTAGAAACTGGAAATGCTAGATTTGGAAAAAGAGAAGTTACTGGATAAGGGACTGATTTGTGCAGTAACTTGGCGCATGGGCTTCTTTTTGAATCTTTAATTAAAATCTGGGATTATATATCCCTGAGAGATACTCACTCTTGAACCACAATTACTGTAAAGCAAAAATTCTTAATACTGTCATTCTTTGCACTTTTTTCTTAGTCATTTTAAATATATACATATATATATATATGTGTGTGTGTGTGTTGCATACATTGCTTTGTACAGATGTGGGCCACTACTGCAAAAAAATACATTCTTTTTGCTCTAAAATATTTATAAAGAATATTTAAATGTTATGTATATGGTGGTAAAAAGGAAAAATATACCTGGTGTTACTATAAGCAAGAATGAAGGTTTTTGTAAAGATTTCTGTTCAGTGTTTTACAGTGTAAAATTCAAGGCAGGTTGTCCCTAAAGTTCTGTGTATTGTGAGTATTCTCATTCCTCCCAACTTGCCTTTGAAAAGTGAAAAAGCATTGTTACCAAGTAGACTACTGTTTAGCTTCTACTGTTCTGGCCCACTGGTGATCGTTTAAGGATGATTTCCTTAGACTTTTTCAATATGTGATCTTTTTCCCCATTTGGATGGTGATTTTTATGTGTGAGTGCATGCATACTCAGATATTTGCACCCCCACCACTCCCATCTCCCAGAAGCTAGAACACTGCCAACTAATCTGTTGTACAGGTCGTTTAGAAACACGTGATTAACACTTATGGTTGGGTGCTGCTAATTATCTGCAAAAATCCAAATATTGTTACGGGACCAGGGAGATGCCACTACCCCTTGATTTTTCATCTAAAAATACATATGTTTATGTAAACAGATCTTTCCATATTCATAGTGACTTTACAAGTATTTAAGCTTAAAGATTTTAATCCTACATTTTTATACCTGTTAAAATTGTTCACTGTTATTAAGTCAGCCATCAAATAAAGTTGTACTTACAAATGTACAGAATTGTACTGAATTTTTTAAGTTGAACACTTGTGACTTTTGCTTTAATTACATGAAAGTATCTTGCCTCCTGGACATTTGTATTGATTGCTTTTTCTTTTCCTAGAGTGGAGATACAATTGTATAGATTTACAGAACTGAGATACAGCTGAATGATGAAAAAAGTCAGAAGTTAAGGAGAGTAATATTTCTTTGGTCATAAAGACTGACTAATGATTCTTGCCTTTATTTTCCTGGTAGCATGACAAATGCTTCTGAGGTAAAAAGATGAGAACAGGTCAAAGATTGTGTGATATTTGGTATTTGGAGAGAGAGATTTAAATTTTCAAATGTAGTGACAGAGTAAAATATTCATATTTATACTTCTGTTAAAATGCACGATCGCAAGATTGTTTCTTATGTTTTTGTGTTTATTCTTGATGAAAAGCTTTGTTCTCGTTTTTAAGTTTGCACTCAAATCTTAAGAAATAAATCCACCCATGTTATCAAGCCAATTTGTGCTTAATTGTGTGCCAATACAAAATCTCCAAGTTTGAAGAATAGCCAGACTTTTAAAAAGCACATATTTAAAAAGTACTCATCTCCAGGTTTGTGGAATTATGTTAAGCAGTTAACCTGGCTTGTGTGAGTCCCATCCATTAGTTCAGAGTATTTGAACCCCAAGCTGTTACTCTGATATAGTTAATAGAGTAGAACTCCTTTGTAGCACTGATACTGTAGGAGAAAACATAGTCATGTTGTAATTAGTAGGTGCTGATAACTTTAATGCTGATTAAAATTCAGGGAGAAGTTAATTTATCTGAGTTCTATGAGGGTGTATGTAAAATAGTGTTTTGTTCTGGAAACAGACTGCCTCATTCTATTTCCTGACTTTGCTGCTTACCAGGTGTGATTTCTCTATCTTGAAAACTGGGGTTGACAGGTATCTACTTCATAGGGTGGTTGTAAGGGTTAGAAAGTGTTAATCCATATAAATGTTTTGAACATGGAAAGCTTACATTAGCTATTGTCATCATCCTTGCTTGTATCCAGACAATAGTCACCAGTCATGTTGTTAAACAAATGGGCTTATACACTTAAAGGATTGCCTGCCCCTGAAGACTTTGTGGAAAGAGTTCTGAATTTAGAGGTGAGGAGACCTGGGCTCATTCTGTCTCTAGCTTTGTAACCATGAACAAATCTTGTAATAACCTCTTTGCCTTAGTTTCTTCTTTCCATATTGAAAAAAAGACTGGGCTTCAAAAAAGATACCCTTTTCAAGAAGGGAATGATGAATGACAGAAGAAACTGGGGGTGACTCAGGGTCATCAAACCTAGCTTTCGGTATTGTGATTATGCTGTCCCAAGGCGTTTTGTTATTCAGGTGGAATATAGTTGATAATACAGTATTAGTTTCAGGTGTACACATAGTGATTTGACAATTATATACATTACTAAATGCTGACCATGATAAATGTATTTAATATGTCACCATACAAAGATAACTCCAATATAATTGACTGTATTTACTTTGCATTCATCCCTGTGATTATTTTATAATTGGGAGTTTATTTCCCCTTACCCCCTTCACCTATTTCACCCATCCCTCTACCCCTTTTGGTCTTATTTTTTTAATGACACCCTAGATTCCAAGTTTCTTATAGGGATACAAGGCTGTGGCTGATTCCATCCCAAGAAGTGAGGACCCCACCTAGGTACAAGGAGTCTGTCTCATGTTCTGTTTTTTAAAAACCAGGGTCATGCACACACACGTTTGAAGCGCTGCTTTCAAACTTCATTACTGCGATCCACAACACTGCATATATGCTTATAAACTGTCATAAAATATTGTTTTACACATGTGAGAAAATACTAATGAGATACTGACGTTCTATTCAATTTCATGTATTAAGATGCTGGTTGTCATTTGCAACAACATGGATGGAGCTGGTGGACATTATATACTCAGTGAAATAAGCCAGGCGGAGAAAGACAAATGCCAAGTGATTTCCCTCATTTGTGGAGTAAAACAATGAAGCAAAACTGAAGGAACAAAATGGCAGCAGACTCAGAGACACCAAGAAGGAACTAGTAGTTACCAAAGGGGAGGGGTGTGGGAGGGTGGGTGGGGAGGGAGGGAGAAGGGGACTGAGGGATATTATGTTTAGTACACATGGTGTGGGGGATCTCGGGGAGAACTGTAGCACAGAGAAGGGACATAGTGGATCTGTGGCATCTAGCTGCACTGATGGGACAGTGACTGCATTGGGGTATGGGTGGGGACTTGATAATATGGGTAAATGTAGTAACCACATTGTTTTTTCATGTGAAAACTTAATAAGAGTATATCAATCATACCTTAATAAATTTAAAAATATATATAAGCTCCTTATCAAAATGTTAATCTTTTACACATTGAAAAAAAGATGGTGGTCGTGACCCTCTAATTCATTTCATGAATCTGCAAAATGGTGCTGTCCAATAGAACTTGCTCTGAAGCCTAGTAATGTTCTGAATCTGTGCTATTACCAGAGCCACTGCCCACATGTGGCTGTTGAACATTTGAAATGTGCTGTGACTGATGGTCTGAAGTTTGAATCTCATTTCCATGTTGGATAGCACAGCCCTAGAGAGATTGGAGAACACACATTTCAAGTCAGCTATCGTACAGTGTGTATGAAAGAAAGCTATCCCCTGCGTTCATCTTCCCTACCTCCTCTACCTCAGAGGCAACCACTTTGATGTCTTAGTGGGTTGTTTTGGTATTGATTGTCTTATGTCTAATGTGCTTGTATTGCTACTTCTCAGCCTAGTCATTATTTATTGACCTCACTATAAGAGGCACACTTCTCATCCTCCCAAATTAGATGTATAGCTAGATCAGTAATTAAATTCACCTACAGTAACTATGCTATTCAGAGCTGAAATGTGTGGTATGAAAATCGAATAATTTTCCTTTCCTGAACTTTTAACCCCATGGCACAAATAATAGTCTGTCTTGGCATTTGCTTGGTTTTCTGTGCACTGGTCACTAAGAATTTAACCTCAGACTCTCCAGTTGTCTATATCTCTTAAGATTTGCAGATGATAAAAATTCGAACAACTTGGTTTTCTGAAAGAAATCTCTCCTAGAACCTGCTGACCTAACTTCAGTCTAGATCATTAACCCTTCTTTATCTGGTATAGGACCATTATTTTCAGATCTACCTGCACTATCATCCTGAGAGTTCCCTTCCCTTTTATTTTGTGTTGGGTCTCTTGTTTCCTTTATCTCATCTTTTTCTTACCTACATTATTCCCTCTTTTTGATGGAACACATCCTACACTGGCTTACCAAGAAGGGATGTATGGGAGGTGCATTTGAGACTTTAATTGATAATTTGGTTGGGTGTGGAATTCTATTTGGAGAATTTCTTCTGTGTTGAAAGTATTATTCCATTGACATTAAGCTTCCAGTGTTAATTTTGGAGTTCAAATCCATTCTCATTTCTCCCATCCCTTCCATAGGACTTGTTTTTCCTCTCAGAAGCTCATAAAATCTTCTCTGTATAATCAATTTCATGATCAAGTGCTTTGATGTGGATTTTCATTTATTGTGCATAGCCATTTCAGTCCAGAAACTCATGTATGTGTCTTCTGGGACGTTTTTTTGAATGATCTGATTTCTTTTCCTCCATTTTCTTCTGTCTAAAACTTCTGTTATTCAAATGATCAATCACCTGTGCTAATCCTTTAATATTCTTATGTTTTGTTTCTATTTTTTATCTTTCTACAATTCTACCTTCTGGAAATTTTTCTCATTGCTCAGATTTCTGGCTATTACAACTCCTGTCAAATTTTTCATTTCTGCTAGCATGTTTATGATTTCTAAGAGCTGGGTTTTTTCTATATATTCCTTTTTTGCAGCTTTCTATTCTTGTTTAGTGGTAGTTAAAAAAATTTCTTTTAATGATTTCTTTATCCTGCAGAGACAATTTACTCCAATTTGTTTTCTTCTGCTTACTTTTGTCTCTATTTTTCAATGATTTGGTAATCCTTGCCTGCTTATTGTAGAAGACAGTACTGGACAGCTGACTGGAAGGTCTAAGAATGTGGGTGGAGCTCATGAAAAGACCTTTACTATGAGGTGATTTTGGCTTGGCCATTTTGGCAAACCCCATGTCAGTATCTTTAGGTTTTCCCTCTAGGAGAGGGTCAATCCAAGTCTCCAGAGAAGTCTCTTCCAATCTCTTGAATGGAGTGTAAATTTTGAACTACCAAGTGTTTTCTGGGGGAACATTTTATAAGAAGAATGGGGAGGTGGTTGATTATACATTCATCACACATAGAATTGCTTAATTACTGGTTTTCTGTACAATACCCTTGTCCTTGTGTCAGTGTTCTGCTGGGTGAGAGAAGGGGCAGTCATCACCCCAGTGGTATGGATGAGGCAGGTGGTTGATGGATCTGTGTTTTGTTTTAATTAAACAGCTGTCTCAGTCTTTGGCTATAACAGAATACCATAGACAGTGTGTCTTAAACAGCAAACATTTGTTTCTCATGGTTTTTGAGGCTGGAAATCTGAGATCAGGGTGCCAGTATTATTGAGTTCTTAGTAAGGGTAACCTTCCTGGTTTACACACAGCCAATCTCTTGTATCTTCACGAAGTGGAGAGCAGAGAGAACAAGGTCTTGTGTCTCTTCTTATAAGGGCACTAATCCCGTTCGTGATGGCTCCCCTATCATGATGTAATTACCTCCCAAAAGCCGCATCTCCTATTGCCATCACATTGAGGGTTAGATTTCAATGTAGGGATTTGGGGGGTAAACAAACGTTCAGTCCATAACAACTTTCAGCCAGTCCTGATTTTGGCATTAGCCTCTATTTACACTTTTAGAAGTACCTGGTGCTGCCATTTCCAGAGTCTTGGATGTTCGACACAATGTAAATAGGTTAGTTCTGTTTCCCCCACTGTGCACTTAGGATTCTGTTGAGATTCAACTTTGCATCAACCTTCTTGTCTTACAGAATAGAGTTACTATTGTCATTTCTATTTCCCTGTCCTTGTGGGTTTACGCCTTTTAAAGTTACTGTAGTTGTAGTCAGCTTTCTTTCTTTCTGGAACTCCAGTGTTCTTTATCCAAAAATCACTCCAAGGTTTCTAAAGCAAGTAGGAGGTCTGTGTGTAAGTTATTAAAGGTGTTTAGCTACAAACCAGAATAGCTAAACTT
The DNA here is from genome assembly GCF_040802235.1 of Manis javanica. Classification (NCBI taxonomy): domain Eukaryota; kingdom Metazoa; phylum Chordata; class Mammalia; order Pholidota; family Manidae; genus Manis; species Manis javanica. The sequence goes on along the minus strand of NC_133174.1, from coordinate 100,380,095 downwards.
GGAAAAATTGACATAACTAAGTGATAGAATGTGGGATGAAGTATTTGAACTCTCCTACATTGCTGGAGGGAGTGAAACTTGGTACAACTATTTTGGAAAGCCATTTGACTATAACTATAACTAAATATTTAACCAGTGATGTAACCATTCCAGTCCCAGGTACATACCCAAGAAAAATAAGTACTTCTGTCCACATACAAGAATTATTATAGCAGCACTATTCATAATGATCCCAAATTAGAAACAACTGAAATGCCTATCAGTGGGAGAATGGATAAAGAAATTATGATATATCCATACGAGGAACTAACAGTACACAGCAAATAAAGACAATTACTGCTATATGCAAAGCATGGATAATCTGATATAATTATGTTGTATGAAAAAAGATAGTCACAAAAGAGTGAGTACATGATGATTCTATTTATGTGAAGCTCAGGAACAGGCAAAACAGATCTGTGGTGAGAGAACCAGCATAGTGGTTTTCTCTGAAGAGGGTGGTGGTATTGCCTGGAAAGGGGCATGAGCACACCTTCTGGCGTGCTGGAAATGTCCTATATCTTTTTTATAGGAACATCCTGGATAGAGTCAGACGTGTGGCCCAGGCAGGTAAGATTGGTAGTGTAGAGGAGAAGTTGAAGGATGATGGGTGTACTTGGGTATGCTGGGGCTTTTGGGGAGCACATTCTGTCCAGTTTGTGCTAATCCTCAAACTGATTAGTCTTAGAACAAGTGTGTTTGATTAAGGGTCTACGAGAGCCTGAAGGGCTCATCTAATGAGGAGCATCTGTGTGGTCCTGATTGGGAGGAAGCCAACTTCAGCAGCTATGAAGTAAGGAATGCACACAACTTGGGTGAGCTTAAAACACCAGAATGTAGGTCAGGATATTTCAGTGTTTGCACCCATTTGTAGTCTCAGTTGGGCTTAGTTTTACGAGAGAAATTACATCTTCACGTACCTAAAGTTCATCTCTTAATCTCTTCCTACTATTTATTATTGTCTTAGATCAGACCCTCACCCCCTTTCACCTGGAACTCCTACACCAACCTTACTAGTTTCTTGGCAAGTCTTTTTCCAGCTTGTGTATAAGCCTGTTACACTTACCTTCCTAAAATACTTTGTCTATGCTATTCCTATTGAAATCAAAATGTCAGCTTGGTATTCAAGTCCCTGAATCCAAAGATCTCTTTTTACCTGTTTTACTTTACCTTTCCAGCAAGAACCTTCCATTTATTTCACTTCTGTTCTTCAGTTTGCCAGTTGGTCCTTTCCCCTCCAAGTGGTCCTTCATTCTGGCTGCACTTAGGAATCATATGGGAAGTTTACCAAAAATAACAAAAACCCAAGCAAACGAACTGCCCATGCCTCATCCTTTATCACTGATCACAGTGGCCTTCCTGCTAGATCTGGAAATTCCTTTCTTAGCACATCTCTTGAGGATTAAAACAAAAATCATTAACAAAAGAGAGGGCCGTCTTCACAGGTTACCCAGGAAGGAGGCTCCTGGTTTACTGTTGGCTCTCCTAATGCTCTTCTGTTTTCTACGGGATCCATTTTTCTCTTGCTTTGGTAGGTGAGCTATTTCCTTCGGCACTTGAAAACCTGAGAGATTCTGAGAAAGACAGGGAACCAGGAAGTTTCTTAGAAGACAACCTTAAGGGTTTCAAGAATCGGAAATGGACTCTAGTGGTGGGGCCACTTGGAAGCGTTCTATATCAACTTTACCTAATTTATATTTTTGCCTGGGGGTTGTAAAAAATCAGAGTCAAAGACTCCAAGGAACAGAGGAAAAAGGAAAAGAGAAAATGTGTCAGCCCACCCATATATCTGTCCACAGTGACTTTTGCAGCAGAAATCTGAAAAGGATCCTTTTGAAGTCAGGTTTTTATTCCTGTGGCCAGCTCTTTGCTAGCCCATGGAGTTATAAAGCCCAGAATCAGATATACAGGTACATGTATGTTATAGACGTGTCGATATATATTTTCTTCTTTATGACCAAACAGCTCTACCTCAGCTGTATCATCAACATTCCTTGGGATAGCGCACCCCAACACCCACTTTCAATTTGGGATGGTGAATAGCCTCCTCAACACAGCCAAGTAGCAATGTAGCTTCCCAAGAGCAGGTGAGGGACAGGGTCAGAGAGGGAAATCGGGAAGGTTCCCTGCCCAGACAGTGACTGAAGCATGAACTATTTGAAAGGGAATTTAGATGGATGAATTAAAATCTTGTCAAATTTGATTCCCAGCCTTCCTCGAGGTCACCTCATTTCTAATCCAGATCTGCATTGCATTAGCCATCAGGATTCATGATGGTGAGAAAATTAACCTTTCTCAGGGTGTCCAAGTGGAGGAAAGGGTATGGAGATCATTTCAGCAGGGGTCTTTGTTTTCTCTGTAAAGAGGCCCCTTGGGCTCTCTTTGCTTGTGAATTCTTTCCTTTTGCTTATGACATAAACAATAGCTCTCTTGACCCCATCTCCTGGGGTTGTGGGATCTCTTGGTTGGTCTTCGGTTTTGCTCTGAGAAGAAAAACTCCAAACTGGCCTGGATCTGTGGGGATTCAGCCTTCTGACTCCAGGATGAAGGCTGTATGACTTCATTCCTTTGCAACTTTGGGACTTCCTCTCTTTAATGTTCTAAAAAATGGGTTGGGCACTGGACTTTTCCTAGATAACAAAGCCACTTCTGTTTTAGGGCCCTCTTAGGTTCCAGTAAGATTTCCTTTGTCTTAAAACATATGACACTTAATAAGGACAGTTGACTCTTGAACAACGTTGGGGGTTAGGGGCATTGACCCCCCTGCACAGTCGAAAATCTGTGTATAACTTTGACTCCTTCAAAACTTAAATATTAATAGCCTGTTCTTAACCAGAAGCTTTACTAGTAACATACACAATTGATTAACATGATTTGTGTGTGTTTTGTATACTGCATTCTTACAATACAGTAAGCTAGAGGAAAGAAAATGTTTTTTCAAATTATTGCAAATCTCAAAAATATTTTCCCTGTGTTTATTGAAAAAAATCCATGTGTAAGTGGACCCGTATAGTTCAAACCCATGTTGTTCAAGGGTCATCTGTACTTCAGAGCACTCCCTTGGTCAGTATTGCTAGGTGGTTTAGGGGAGACAAAAGTAGGTCTTGTGTTGTCAGCACACAATGCCAGACTATGGGAGTGAATTAGATACTGAATGGTGGGCTGAAGACTCTATGTAGGGGTCTGAAAAAGACAGAGATCTTTTTAGGCTTCAGTTGTCTGGGAAGGCTTGGAGCCTCCAGTCTGAGCCTAACTCTGAAGTGGCAAGAGTAATGCTTACCAACTTCTAGCTAATACAAAGTGTGTGTACTCATCTGAAGCAGCATCCCTTCTGTGCCCATCAGCCTGCAAGGACAAAGTGGGGTGAGAGCAATAGCAATCTCATGGGTCATAGCTTGAGACTCTAGATCAGGTACCTCCCAGAGGTGCCAGATGTGCCTGAGATATTGATGCCCTCTGCCCTTGGGGTGGCCAGAGCTCCCTGGCAGGTTACTTTCTTGTCCATTTCTCCCATGGGCTCATAGACATCCATGTGTGCTGTGCTGTGGGGAAAACGATTGGAGAGTACTATTCTATTCTAAGTATATTCTATTGCCTTTAGGTACATTCTATCTAGACTGTCCTAGATACCGTCTATCTGTATTTATCCTGTCTATATATTCTATCTAGATTGCCCCAGATATATTCTAGTATTATTCTATTCTAGATACATCTATTCTAGGTATCTATCTATTGTAGATATATCCCTGTTTTGGGGAAGCATGGTAATGCATGTTCTGGTAACACATGATCATGATTCTTTGTTTGCATGTCTGTAGTCCCAGACAGACTGTCAGCTCTGTGAAGATAGAAAAATTACATCGATCTTGTTCGCTGCTGTATCTCCAGTGCCTGCCACTGTGCCTTGCACATAGTACATTTTCAGAAAACATTTCAGGCAAGTTAAAATCACAGTGAGATATCACCTCGCACCTTTTAGAAAGGCTATTATCAAAAAGAAAAGAAATAACAAATGTTGGCAAGGAATTGGAGAAAAAGAAACCCTCATGCACAGTTGGTGGGAATGTAAATTGTGGCAGCCACTATGGAAAGCAGAATGGAGGTTCCTTAAAAAAAATCAAAATTGAACTACCATATGATACAGCAATTCCATTTCTGGGTATTTATTTGAAGAAAACAAAAACACTAACTCAAAAAGATATTTGCACCCCCATGTTCTTAGCAGCTTATTTACAATAAGATATGGAAACAACCTAAATTCCCATTGATGGATGAATGAATAAAGAAGATGTACATATATACAATGGAATATTCAGCCATAAAAAAGAAGTAAGTCTTTTCATTTGTGACAACATAGATGGACCTCGAGGGTATTTTGCTAAGTGAAATAAATCAGAGAAAGATGAAAAGATGAATGCCATATGACTTTATTTAATATGAGGAATCTAAAAAAAAATGAAACAACCAAGTTCATAGATACAGAAAACAGACTGGTGGTTGCCAGACAGGGGTTGGCAGTGGGCAAAATGGCTGAAGGTGGTCAAAAGATACAAAATTCCAGTTATAAATAAGTAAGTCATGGGATATAATGGACAGCATGGTGACTATAGTTAATTATACTGTACTGCATATTTGAAAGTTGCTAAGGGAGTAGATCTTAAAAGTTCTCATCACAAGAAAAAAAATTCTGTAACTGAGGTGATGGATGTTAACTACACTTAATGTGGATTGTGGTAATCATTTCAAAATACATACAAATATCAAATGTATGCCTGAAACTAATATTATATGTGAATTATGTATCAAATTTTTAAAAAACATTTCATGCGTGCGTGAAATGTATGCAGGGAAAAGTCTAGACCTTGAAGGATGAGTAAAGTTTGGATAATGGTAAGGGTTTGCAGGGAAGAGCAGTATGACTAGAGTCAGATATGGCCATGCATGGGGTATGTGCCAGGCACAGTTTGGAAGAGCATCTGAGGTGCCCAGAATTGTTCATATTTTGAGGTAGTAGGAAATTAGCAGGCCCCATCATCCCTATTTAACATAACGCTGAATGAATAAAGAGCCACTGAAGCATTATTGCCCAGAAACAAAGTCAAACTTAAAACAAACACATCGTAGTTGACACAACTGGTCTTGATTTTTCTCTTGGCATCGAATTTCAAGTCAAGCCCTGCCTACCAACTGTGGGAACCAATTTCTCACTTGGTCTAGGACCGGATTCCAATAGTTAGTGTGTTCCCATATCATCTTCCAGCCCAGAAGCCCTTGCTGAAACCCTGGCACCACCGAGGTGAAGGATGCCGTGCCATCCCTCCTGACGCAGGGTGAGGGGAGGTGAACCCTGTTGTTTTCTTTACCCGAATGTTAGGGATATTGCTTTCCACATGGAGAAAGGGTCCGAGTGGCTAATTTCCTACTCCAAACATCTCAAGTGTCACATCCTCAGGGACGTCGGTTCTGACTTCTCTAAGGGTGAGTTAAATGCCCCTCTTCTGGGTCCCACAGTGCCGCATACTTATTGTTAATAACTACAGATGACACTATTGAGCATTGAATATGTTCAAGGCACTATGCTTAGTGCTTTACAAGAGTTATCTTACTCAATCCTTGCCACAACTCCTATAATAAGCACTTTTATTATTATCTCCATTTTATAGAAGAGGAAACTGGAGTGACCACAGAGAAGTCGAGTGACTTTGCTCAAGGTACGTGGCCATGCCAGAACCAAACATGCAGGTTTGTCTGGGGCTTGAGCTGGGGCCTTTAAGACCATGTTGCTCATACTAGCTGCTTCTACTAGGGCCTTTACTACACTGCGGTAAAGTAAATGGTCAAGGTGGCCCCTTGCACCCTGGAAAGTTAGCTCCATCGCGACGGGAAGCAAGTCACATCCGGATCCCGCGTGCCTAACGCAGGGCCTGACACAGAAGGGAGCAGCAAACGTGTGAGCTGAAAAACATTCTGAATGAAGAGAAACAAAACCCCAAGACTTCCACCAGGTGGCGCTATGGGAGTACACGAGCAAAGTGCTCTCGCGAACCTTTCCCCCTCCTTTCCCACAGAAAACCCTAAGTGGCCACTTGTTTTCTTTCCCCTTTCCAGAGAAGATTGAGTGGGTGGGAGAAACGTTTTCAAGATGTTTAGGTATGAAAAGACACAGATTTGACTATTTAATTTATGACCTTATGTTTTGGCCCCAAAGGGAAGGTTGACCTTACTCCACCCCTTCAAGTTCACGAACATCTTTCAAAGATCTCAAAGTGGTTGGCAGACCCTTGTCACCATTAAAAAGCTAGAAATAAACTCTGAATTGCCTAAAGCATTGAAGGGGGTTGGGCAATGGAGTGGAAAGGTCTCCTGACTAGGAGGCAGGAGACTTGGATTCTGATGTCTCTGTTACTAACTAATGGGGAGCTTTAGGCAAGTCCTTTCTCTTTAGACCACTATATCCTCAGTTGAAAAACAAGGGGATTAGGTTAGTTTTCTAACGCAGAGACTGTTTATTTTCTACTAGCCTCTGGAGAAAGGACATTGTACAGCAGAATTATTGCATGATAGTAATAAAGTCTATAGACCCTGACTCAAGCCTCAGCTTGGCCACCTGTGAGCTATGTGAGTTTGGGCAAGTTACTTCTCTGGGCCTCAAATTTCCTCATCTGTATAATGGGAATGATACTGTACCTACATTACAGGGTTCTTGTAACGATTAAGTAAGATAATGCATATAAATTGCCTAACATGGTGGTTGGCACACATAAGCATTCAGTAAAATATCATGTAGCACTGACTTACATTTTAGCAACTTCATCTAGAGTTTGGATGTACATTTAGTTATCAGAAAAATAAGGGGGAGCCTTTAAGTAATAAGCTGCAAACAGTCAGGCTTGGCCCTTTTATAAATACAAAGGTCAAGGACATATGGGTAAGAGACAAGGCCAAGTATGCGATTGAAGCAGAGATCTACAAAAGTCACCACAAACAGCTGGCCTCCTTATGCATTGCTGGTGGGAGTATAAAAAGATAAAACCACTTTGGGAAAAGGTCTGACAGTTTCTTGTAAAACTAGCCTACATCTTCCCTATGCTCCAGTATTTCCACTCCTAGGTATTTACCCAAGAAAAAGGAAAACATACATCTGCAAAAGGATTTGTATGAGAACATTTATAGCAGCTTTACTTGTAATAGCCAGAAACTGGAAAAAGCTCAAGTGTCCATCAGTAGGAGAAAAGACAATGGATAAACAAATCGTGGTATGGTCACACAATGAGATACTTACTCAGCAATAAAAAGGAACAAACTGCCAATACGTGCAACAACATGCATGAGCCTCAAAAACATCAGGCTCGGTAAAAGAGCTCTTATATATGAGTTTGTACAATATGAGTCCATAACAGGCAAAACCAATCTGTGATGGAAAAAAAATTAGAACTGTGTGAGTAGAAGAGGGGATTGGCTGTGAAGCGACAAGAGGAAACTTTCTTGAGTATGGTAATGCTCTATATCTTAGCAGGGGGTCAAGTTACAGTTATGTTTGTCAAAAGGTAGCAATTAATGTTTGTATATTTTACCTCCAAAGGGAAAAAAGAACAATGAGCAATTTTTGAAAAATAAGCAGATACTGAACTCTAGTTAAGGTTAGGTATGCAGAAAGTGCTGAAGAGTGAAGTGTAATAACGTCTGCAACTTCAAAAAGAAAAAGGACAATGGATAGACATATGGAGAGATGGCTAGGTGAGGGATGGATAAAGCTAGTATAGAAAAACATTAGTGGTAGACTCTAGGTACTAAGTAACAAGGTATCCACTGTAAAATTCTTCCAACTTTGCTATCTGTTAGAAATTTTGCATAATAAATTTCTGGGGAAAAAAGGTAACCATGAAGTTCCACATCCTGCATGGAGTGAAATTTTTTCAAATCTAAAAGGCTTTATTGGAGGAAGGCAAACCTCAGACCTAGGCAACTATTTCCTGAGCACCTACTATATGCCAGGCATTGTGCCAGGATGGATGAGGGACAAAGAGGAAGAATACAGCCCTTGTGCTCCAAAGGATTGTAGGAACCATCCAACAAGCCTGCTTAGCACTATTATCCTACATTGTAGAGTTGCTAAGGAGAGTAAAGTTTCATCTAGTTGACAAAGTGTCTTTTTACCAAAGACAATGTCTATTACCAAAAATAAATGATAATTATGTGATGTGATGGAGATGTTAGCTAACACTACTGTGGTAATCATATTGCAATATAGAAATGTATCAAATTAAGTTGAACATCTTGTTGAACTCACACAATGTTATATGTCATTTATATGTTATACCTCAATAAAAAGAATTACTATAAAATAAAAGTGTCTGGCACTGAAGACGTGCTGAATAGTTATTGCTGCAAATATGATTGGAAGCCATCTGCAAGCCAGAGCACAGAGTCTTGAAGGCCACACTAAGGTGATCATCTGGCAATCCAAGGGGCCAAACAAGGAATTTGGAGCCACAGGGGACACCCATAGGAAACTGCTGGGAGAAAGGGGCAGAGGCAATAGATTGCATTGCTTTGAGAGGTTGGCAGGCAAGGGAGCTTTTCAAGCACCTCAATGAGCACAGAGAGCAGGTGGAAGCATCCCTAGGGAGGAGGCTCAAAATGACCCAGGGAAGCTCTGAAACCCAAGGAGATGAGATGTTGGTTTCATTTTCTGGGAAATAGAAGGCTGTTTAGTCTGTGACTGTGACATTGTAGCTCTGTAAGGCTGTATTGGTTGTTTACAGCTGGCGTCTATTCTGATCGTTGGTTAGCCCATTCTGACTGGTCAGTGCCTAATACATACTACTGTTAACTATTTTTAATATCACTCCTACCCACCTCATAGGGTTGTTGTAAGGTTAATTAATATAATGTATGTAATCTGCCTAGCACATGCTAGGCATTTGATAATTGAGCTCAGAGACCATATCTGATGCTCCGGTATGTGGCCTGGATATATGGTGACCCCAGCACAAACCCACCAAACCTCCAACGAGTCTCTAAGGTAGGCATTTGAAGCCCCTGAAGTCCATTCCAACCCACAAATATTGGAATCTTTATGAAACCCAGTCCCCCCCCCCCGCCGCAAATACTGCACATATTCCCGTGGAACACCCGAGAAACCCCACTTGGACAGGGAACTTTCCCACTTATTGTGCTCCTTCCTTTGAGAATGGACCCAGTGGAATGGCTCGTGATGGGCCACACCCTCAAGATGGTGCTGCTAGGAGCAGGTAGTGGGGTTGCAATGATAGTGGCCTCAGACTGCCTGAGCTCTTCTTTTTCCAAACAAGCTTTTGGATGCTAGTGCTTAAAGCTTGGGTCCAGACTCAAAATGCTCTCCAAACCAGAATTCCAGTTGGCTTTCAAACCCACTGCTCATGCTACTCCAGATCCTGGTGCTCCCAGCTTTCCCCCAGTTCACAAAGAAGTGGCTGGGAGAGTTATAAAGCCACTGAGAGTTCACCAATGTGACCTGTTCCCTCATGTGTTTCTAGGACCCAGCACAGTTCCTTGCACAGTGTAACATGCAGTATGTATTGGTTGACTAAATGGGTGAATGAATGCTTCTTTCTCAGTCTGTAGTGGGTGCTTCATGAAGCCTTCTTCTCCCCCTCCCCCAGTGCCCACTGTGGCTTTGGCAGCTTCCTGGACTCTAGCAATGCGCACCATCTGTGCCCGTCCTTTGGCAACGAGCCAAACTCAACTCAGTTCAATTCAACCAACTTCTATGGAGCTGCACTATTGGCAGGAAGCACTCGCTGTCTCAAGGAATGGCGAAAGCATTTCCTAATCCATGGCGCCTCAATTGTGTGGTTAAAACAACCTTGGCATGGAACAGAACCTTTTCCAAGACTTTTTAAAGTCTGAATACATGAGTATAAATTACTTCTCTTTGTCAACACACTTGATTGTCATTCAGGAAACAAGTGAGTTCTGGATGATGGATAAACATGGTTATTTGACAGGTATGGGGCAGGTCTAGAAGGGGGATGGAAGGGTGTGGAGTAATGAGACCCAATCCTTGTCTGATGGATTTGCAGCTTTGTTAAGCGTGGTGGGGAAATGGGGTTGGCATTTCAGCCATTCAGGGCTGGCCTGGGACTGGGATTTGAAGGGATGCCCAGCAGCCCCTTGAGTGAAAAGAAAGCCAGAATCCCCCCACACACACCTGTTGTTTTTTTCTGAGGGTTGGGCATTTTTAAATTTTATGACTATTCTCCATTCCTATTTCCACCCCCTTCTACACATCGCTTGCTCCCCATGCCAGTCTTCCATAAATTAATCATTTGCTTTCTCTCTGGCAATTATTTCATTCAATGGAATTAGATTTAGCCTTGTATGTATCCATGAAAACGTTATTTTTAATAGAAAAAAACCTGAAAATAACCAAAAATTTAAAAAGAGCTAATTAAATATACAATGATTGATCCATAGTCCAGAATACTGTGTAATGATGTTATAAACAGTAGTGATTGACATGGAAAATTCACAACACGTTAAGTGAAAAAGGCTACAAAGCAATGATGTGTGTGTGTGTGCATGTACAACATATGTGTGTGTGATTGTAAATGTTTTTCTTGGTGTTTTTTTTGCTGTTTTCCAAATCTGTATTGAATGCTACAGTCTGAGTTACGGCACCACTGGGCGGGGCGGGGGGATGCGTGCATTGTGAAGACCCTGGGAGCACAACAGAGGCATCAAGCCAGGCTTCCTTCAGTAGATGGATTTTGAGGAAGGTGAAAGGCCCAAGTTCGAAAGGAACTTCAGAAATATGCTGGTTTTCAAGTGCAAAGGCAAGGAAACGGTGTCTTAAGGTCCCCCGAAAAGGATTGGGCTCCATTGAATAAGCAGTGGGAGCAACTCTGGGTTGCTGAACATACAGGTGAATTGATGGAATAGGTGTTGGAGGAGAATTACAGGTAGTGCCTGACTTAGGGTGGTTTGATTTACAATTTTTTGACTTAATGATGGCGCACAAGTGGTATGCATTCAGTAGAAACCGTACTTTGAATTTGGATCTTTTCCCTACCCAGTGATATGCATCTCTCTCGTGATGCTGGACAGCAGTGCAATCCACAGATGCCAGTCAGCCATGCGATCACAAGGGTAAACAACTGATGCACTTAAAGCCGTTTTGTCCCCATACAACCATTCTGTTCTTAACTTTCAGTACAGTATTCAATAAATTACATGAGATAGTTAACACTTTGGTATAAGATAGGCTTTATGGTAGATGATTTTGCCCAACAGTAGGCTAATGTAAGTGTTCTGAGCATGTTCAAGGTAGGCGAGGCTTAGCAATGATGATTGTAGGTTTGGTGTATTAAATACATTTTTGACTTATGATATTTTCAATTTACAATGGGTTTATTGAGCTGTAACCCCATCATAAATTGAGGAAGATCTATATTCAAGCCATATTGATCTCGTAGGCTGGGAGATCTGCCAGGAGACTTGCAGTTTGCATATTTGACCTGAGGTAATGAGAGCTTGGATTAAGCTTGTAGGAATGAAGCAGAAGGGAGCAGATGGATCTGAGAAAGAATCATAGCTGGATATTCAAATCTGGCTAAATACATGCCAGGTGGCAGGTGAAACCACGTAAGGAGACACTTGCCAAGGAAATGGATGTTAAGAGAGAATAGCTGAGGACGGGATGTTCAGGGAGTTCAACAGTTAATGGGAGGAGGAAAGAAGAGGAGCCAGTGAAGGAGAAAGAGAGTGATGGGTCCTAGAGATAAGAAGAGAAACTTGGGAATGCAATGCCACAAAAGCCAAGGATAGGACAGTTACAGGAAGGAGTGGGTGGCTGATGGTATCAGATTCATCCTTGGGGTCAAAGATGCAAACTGAACAGGGACCCTTGAATTTGGCCAGGCGGTTATTGGTGAACTAACTTAAAGACAGTGGTTCTGACAGGAAGCACTGGACTCTAGAACTAGTTTCCAGAGAAGGGAGAGATGGGGAAATCGAGGCTGCTCATGGATACCACCCATGTGACAAGAGTAATGTGTTAGGACTGAGACCAACGGGTCAAACTTTTTAATTCTAGTCCTGTTACTTAATCAATTGAATCTGTTTTCTTTTCTGAAAATGGGAATAATCCTACTGGCTCATAGGGCTGTTGAAAGGACAATACAAGTTTAAATGATTCTTTTTACATTACAGTGAAGGGGCTTCTTCCTCCCCCAACCCTTGCCCCCCACCCACCCCGCCCACAAAAACCCTAGAGATTTCTGGGCATGTTTGAACAGATAAGGGAGTCTCTTAGCTTAACAGTCCTGTCCCTAGTTTGGTACTGCTTTGTGAATTCCTTAGCCATATCCTCTGGCATTGGTAACACCAAGTCACTTTAACAATTCTTTCCTGACCCCTCTGTGGTGAGGGCATTGAGGCAAGGCAGTAGGAGGGAGCCAGTGGTCAGGGTCATGTGGAATGTCTCTGAGACCTCTGTAGAGGCTGTTAATAAGCAAGGCTTGGTTTGAGACCCTGGATATAGTTTGGTGCCAACCTCACCCAGTACACAGAAGGCTGCAGCCCTGGAGTGGAAGGGGGGCTGAAGAGTGACCACAGCAGGGGCACCAGAAAACCTTCCTTTTTAAACCCATGTCACCTGCAAACTGAATGGCCACTAGACCAAATGGTCTTGAACAGGGAACTTGATTTTCAAGGTGTACATAGGCATATACTTTTCTTTTACTGTTATGTTCTCACTTGGCAGTCATAGACAACCAGTACAACCAGACCTGCCCAGCACTACCTCGTGTTTTTTTTTCTATTCATTGTCTACAAAACAATCCTTGGAGCACGTTTCCTTTGTGAGGCCCAGTCTGTTTCCAGTTTAACATTCTTTGTCTCAGTGCCTTGTTTTCCCCTAAAAGAAGGTACCCTCTGAGAAAAAATGGCTGCCTCACAAGCCAGCAGGGCCTATTACTGTTACCAAGCCCTGGAGAGGCACAGGGCTGGATGCCCACCTAACTGGGTATAGATATGGGGAGGTAGGCATATATTCTAGAACTGGCACTTTTCTGATCCTGAGACATCTAAAGAGTATAGTAAAAGGGCCTTTTTAATGTCTCTGTTCCTTTTAATGGAAGAACTTCATTTTATTTCTGGGAAGATGGTTTGCCCAAAGGAAACAGGGTCACATCATGGATGGTACATGCACATGCTAAGATGTATAGGCCCCTCTCAAAATCTGACAGGAGATCACAGGAGGGGTACTTCCAAGGAGGATGGTTTATTATCAGAAACCTTTGTGGAAAATCAGGGAGTCCTGTTCTGCTTCAGCCACCAAATTTGTCCTGACCATCTTCTGATTAAGATGCTCTTCTTGGGCTGGGGGAAGGAATTAGGGCTGGAAAGATAGGTCAGGGTTCTTGTCTGCTGGAGTAATTGCCATAAGATGTGGACAAGTAGTCTCCCGCTGCCACATTAAGGGAGAGCTGATGGAACCCCGGGGCAGGACCTGCCTCGGGGGGCCAGATGCTCTTTCTGGGCCAAAGCCTGGCCTGCAGGGCAGGTGGCCAGAACTTGGAAGGAATTCTCTTCCGCAGCCCAGGGTCTAGGCTTGGCCCCAGCAAGCTGCCCTGCCAGCCTCTGCTGCCTGGGGCCTCGCGCATTCCGCGCCCCCGCCCCTCCGCCCCTCTCCGGGCCTCGCCCCCCTGCCTTGCCCCTTCTCCTCCCCCCACCAGCTGTCCCCTTTCCCCGGAGCGACTAGACAGCCGGAGCCTGGGAAGAGGCGGCCTCGGGCCGGAGGGGGCGTGGTGGGGAAGGGGAGGAGGGGCGCGGGTGAGGGGATAAGGAGGCCGGCGGCTCGCACCCCCAGACACTGCGCAGCCCGCGCAGACCTGGGTGCCGCCGCCGCCGCCGCTCGCCTGATTCCCCTCGGCCAGGGGGAAAGGTCGGCAGCGTCCTGGAGCCGCCGTGTCACTCCCCGACAGCCATGAACTGCAGCGAGAGCCAGCGGCTGCGCACCCTCCTCAGCCGCCTGCTGCTCGAGCTGCACCACCGGGGCAACGCCAGCGGCCTGGGCGCCGGCCCGGGCCCGAGCATGGGCATGGGGGTCGTGCCTGACCCCTTCGTGGGCCGCGAGGTGACCAGCGCCAAGGGCGACGACGCCTATCTCTACATCCTGCTCATCATGATCTTCTACGCCTGCCTGGCCGGAGGCCTCATCCTGGCCTACACCCGCTCCCGCAAGCTCGTCGAAGCCAAGGACGAGCCATCGCAGGCCTGCGCAGAGCACGAGTGGGCCCCGGGAGGTGCCCAGGCCGCCGCTGCCGAGACTGCCGCTGGCCCACCGGACGAGGGCCACCACCAGCTTGCCCCCGGGGGGATGCCCGCCCTAGCCCGGGGTGCAGACGGGGTCTAGAATCACAGGCCCAGCCTGCTCACTCGCGCCCTCCTCATCTCGCTTGTCCCCTGGCGCGGCGTCCGCCTTTACCTTTCTTCCCCTGCCAGGGTTCGCCTATCTGAGGCCCAGACAATGATGAGAGGCCAGGAGACCTTGTCTGGAAGGCCCTGGAAGAAGCACCACCCTACCCACTCCCGGCCGGTTTCCCCTCCTCTCCCCCCATGCCTCCACCCCCCGGCCCGCTCGTCCAACTGCACTAAACTGCGTCTGCTCTCTTGTCTTCAGGCAGCCCTGACACCATGCTCCAGGTCTCTGGGAACTGAATCCAACATGTCCAACACTTGGCATTGAACTGAAGCAATCAAGTCTATCAGAAGTCTGGGCCATCTAATTGGCAGCTGCTCCAGGGGCTTCCAGAGACTGCTCACTGAGGAGCCAACGGGCTTGCCATCACTGCCAGGCCGGCCGCAGCAGCTCCAGCTTCCTGGCGCCTTAGGGACAGAGACAGAAAATGAGACCTCAGACATGTTTTCCTTCCTTCCCTCTTTCAGCAGGGAGCTAGCAGGACACTAGGACTATTCTGTGGGCTAGAATGGACTTAATGAGGACTGAAAGGGGGAGGGAAGCTCAAAGGGGAGGGCAAGACCTATGACCCCAACTGTATGGTTCTCTTGCATCCAGTTGCCATCCCAAAGGTGACTTGCCTGATTTTTAGTTGTAACTTTGCCATCTTCTGTCCTGGGGAACCATTGCTGGGTGTATCAGCTCAGTACTTGGAAATGCCTCTCCTATATTGATTCAGTTGTTATGGCAGTTGTCTCCATCCATGGGACATGAGGCTCAGACGTCCCGTACTCTGTAACCTGGGGAATGTCAGAGGCAGGTAATAAAGATTGTTTAAACAATGACCTAAGACTCTTCTCTCAAAGATCCAAGCCTTAAGCCCCAGAACCACACAGAGGAGGAATCCTTTTTGCTTTTGGAAATGATGTTTAGATTTGGGGGATGCGTTTTTGTGATACTTATACCTATATATCCACTTCCAAAATAATAGGTGTGATTGTGGGTGAAGAAAAGGTTTGTATGCCTAAATGGGTTGTTTTATCATGCATTGGGAAAGTTATAACTGCTTTATTATTTTTCTTTTTCCTTAATTCTGGAGTGCTTTCAAATATCCCAATGCTAAGGAAGGGTGTCCCACTTTTCTTTTGCAGTTTTTCAGGATACACTTAAGAAAAAACCTCAGACCCATCATTATTAGCTATTACCAAAGTTAATTTTAAGAAGCCGTCTCCAGAACTCTCAAAGAAGTGGCTTATTGAGAGAGAAAAAGCTACTAGAGAGTGTAAGTCTTAAGTCAGAGGGAAGATGCTTGAACTAAGCAATCTTAAGCAATGATGGGTAAAGTCAGAAGTGTATGTTTTTTGATTTATTGTCCTTGTCTCAAGAAGGTCATCAGAAACTTGTCTGCTTAGCACTTTAATGCTTATATCTGATGATGGCTGTTTGAGCTTCACCAAAAAAAAAAAAAAATCACCCTTTAGCATTAAACCAACTTACTTAAATCCAGCTGGTTTCTCAGTTACAGCAGGACAAAGATATTATGGGTCACTTAAGTGTTTTGATAATACACAAACCTCATTCAAGGCATTGGTTTTGACCTTGTAGCCCATCTGGTATTTTACTGGAGCTATTAATAAGTTAAATGAACTTACTTTCATTCCCAGAATCCACTTCTTGAAGATATACTGGCCTTGTCCCATTGGCTACTCTCCAGTCCTAGTTCCAGCCCTAAGGTCACCCCTCTCCTTGCAGTTGGGGGCCAGGGATTGGGCAGCAGTCCAAGACAATGATAGGAAGTGAGGGGATGCTGTGAGAGCCATCTCTGGGGCAGGCAGGGAGGTCTGAGTGGGATGGGGAGGGAGGGCACCAGCAACCCAGCCATGCAGGGGGCCTGTGGGAATGAGTACCCAGCCCTGCATTTTAAGTACAAGGACCCTCAGTTATTTGGCATAACTGGGGACACAAGGTTGTTCTGATAATGCAGCATAATTACTGGTTAGGTGCTGCAACTCTGAATATTTGTACCATTTTTTCATAGACCTTTAAAAAATATATTGCTCAAGAAAATATAATGGGAGCAGTCGCGGTAATGCCCATAATGAACCTTGATGTGCTAGCTGTGGGAAACAAATACCACTGCGAAAATTTGCCGGCTTTTAAAAACATTTTACCCTTTAGATGATGATTAAGGTGCCCATTAAGAATGTGTAGTTAGAGTAGCTACAGAACTCTCCCAGGGAGAAAAGTGAACAGGCCTGGGGAGAGCGATTTGCTTTCCTGCCTGCTTGCTTTCTTCAAATGCTTTCAGGGCTACCACTGTGTCCCAGATAATGAAGTTTCCCAAAAGCCTGGCTGGACACTCGGCTCTCCATGAACCAGTGGGGTTTTCAACAGTATTGAAGTGATCATATTTTGGTCAGCAAAATATAGAAGATAGAAAAACTAGGGGGTTGGCCGGATCCCAGTTATGATCATGTATTCCTGAGCAACACGAGCTGACTGTATAAACTGGGAAATAAAACTGTTAGCTTTCTCTTGAATGTGATTCTAATAAATTGGAGGGATTCTTTTCTCAATCCACCCAGTAGTCTGTTTCTCCCTCTTGTGCAAACAGATCCTGTGTCAGTTCATGTTCAGATCTTTGCTCCACGATAATAATAATGAAAAAGATCCATGCTTCCTTATAAGTTGAGACTTTCAACAAGGCAGGACTAGGAGGTGTTTTGAGCCCTAATGTCCAGAAGTGCTCATTGACGATGCAAAAACAAACTTGAAAACTTGTCTTCCACTATAGATATAATTCCTTGTTGTTGATTCACTTTTCTAGAAGGATATAAATGGAGTCTTTAATTTGTTTGTTTTACCATCTTCTCCTTTTCAGTTTGCTATCTTGTTTAGAATCCAAAGATCTGCACATGATTTGTATCAACAAATTAAAAAGGGACTGGGCTGCTTTCCAAACGTCTTGCCTGATGGCAAAGGAAATGCACTGCAGTGCCTTGGAGAGAGCCCAGGCCCGAATCAGGAGAACCGGGCTCCAGCCCTGGCTTTGCCAATTAACTGGCTTTGTTTCTCAGGGCGAGCTGTTTAACTTCTCTGGGCCCGTGGAGATTTGAGGATCAAGAGAGCTAACATACGGGAAGGGGCTCGGAGAAGTACAGCAGGGATAGAAGCATAAGGTGTTAAGTTTCTACTTTCCTTTTCCTTCCTTGTAGGAGTGACTTCCGGCACTTGTGTGGTGGAAGTGTGGCTCAGAGAAAATTCTCCGCTATATAGAGTCTGCTCTTATTGCTCAGAGAATGCAGAGGCTTGACCACGACCTCCCAGATTTCTGAGCCTATGTCCCCCATTCTAGGGTCCTGGATGACCAGGAATCTCTGCCTAACTGTCTCACCACCTATTCTACTCCCCTTTACCTGTAGGTTCACAGTGCCTCTTTAAAATAAATGTGACAATGATACGGTATGTTCAGGGCTCTGGAGTTCAGATTGGAGTTCAGACTTTGAAGACACAGCTCAGGGCTTGAGAGAGGGTGCAAGAGAGGAGAATGAAGGGAGAGAATCACAGGCTGTGGGCTTCATGCGGGAGGTAGAAGGAAGAGGAAGCTAGAATGTTCTGTGAAGGTAAGGGAGCCTGACTGAGGACCAGCAGGGGTGACTAGATTAGATTGGTCAATAGCCAACCCTAGGTGAACTTGAATCACCTATCAAAATGGCTCTGAGAGAAGAAGTTGGATGGAAGTCACTTTTCAGCCTCTTTTGTTACTTAACACAACCTCTGGCCTGCCCAGGTAGACAAATAATGTGATTAAGGCAACTTTTCTTTCTGTGCTATATTTCAGGGTGAGCTGCTTAACTTCTGGACCAGATGACCCCACCAGTTCTCCATCAGCTGTGTTCTGAGGGAGGCAGGGACTTAACATTTATATCATTTGGTAAAAGCTGTGGCATGAGCCTCTTCCTTTGAAGAGAGTGCAATCAGAGCACAGAGCGGAATACCTCAGATACATTTTCTAAAAAGTCGTGGTAAAACGCACATAATGTAGAATTCACCACCTTAGCCATTTTTAAAAGCGTACAGTTCAGTAGTGTTAAATACATTCATGCTGTTGTGCAACAGTGCCCTTCCAAGACACAGAAGAAGGCAAGCAGCTAAATTACTTCATATAGTACTAACAGGGCTTAGTCACTACTTCACGTTACACCCTCTCCAGGGGTGTTCACATTTTATAATCGATCGTTCAGGACAATGTAAGGTGAAGCCCAAGGAAAGAATCTCTAGTTGTAGATTGCAGTGGCTTCTGGAAGGAGAGATAGCTTTGCTGGGGAAGACGCTTAGGGGAGAGGTGTACTGAACGTCCCCAAACTTCTCAAGTGACATCCTACTCTTACGGCCAGATGATCCTAGGGGGAGGACAGAGGTGGCCATGAGTGACTGGATTTCAGTACAAATTTGCAAAGTTCCCACATACCTGGCCCACAAGATGTCCATTTATGAAAACACCTCAGGTCCCTGGAAGGACGGGGCCTCCTCTTGGCCCTTTTTAGCATGTAGGTGGGATCTAGTAGGGGTTGTGGCCCAGCAGGCCTGGAAAGGAAAAAAAGACAGTAGGGGGCATGTTAATTTCACTCCTCTTCTTGTGGTGCCACTCCTCTGGGGGCACTGCGGTCAGGACCAGCTCTTGGCAAAACTATGGGACTTATATTTATATCATTTTCCCCTTCCTGTTCCAAGCTTTCCGTTGTCACTCCTTGTCCAATTCCTCCAGAACTTCCCTTAATGCCCAGGTCTAATGATCTTCATTTACATCTAATCTGCTATTCATCCTGGTAATGATCCAAGGAATGCATCTCTCTCTTTTTTTCTTGATGTCTGATCTTATTTATTTGTTCCTCTTAAGAATATCTCAGTTTTGACTGGACTCAGACTTAGAGGTAGTTCTCAGAGACGACAGCCCCCATCTCTTGGCCATCTGTCCCTGGCATTCTTCTTTGTTCTCTTTCATTCTCTTGGCCTAAAGCTTAGCCTATTCTGTGTCCTTTTCCTTATTTTTCTTAGTACACTGTTTCTTGAGAGTGATATGCTGACATGTTTGTTGCAGGACATGCAGAGCACCCAGATGCTGAATCCTGGGCACGGTCGTCCTGGGTTTCTTGCCTTCTGTGTTCAGGGGCTTTCTTATAACATGCTGGCACATATCTTCTTTAAAGGGACTGAAGAGTTTGGGGATTCCGCTAGCTCTTTTGGCCCCTGGCAACAAGGCACAGTGGTATCAGTGAGTCTTGGAATATCCTTCTTCCCCACCTTCTTTTTTTTTTTTTAACAGTCACCAAATCGAGAACAGTCAGATTGACATCTAAAATACAACCCCAAACAGATTTGTGCCTCATTTTTCCAGTTCTCCTTGGTCTGTAACAAGAATGCCCCTTCTTGAGCGGCAGGTAGAAATGACCATGGGTCAAGACACTCTGCTTCATGGGGAAACCTTGTTTGTCATTCCCACTACTGATCTGGCCCACATAATCCTTCCGTTCTTCACCCAAAGCATCAGCAGTAACTTCTGTGGCCATATGCTTCTCACAAACAGTACAAAGTTTGCATTCGTTGTCCAGTTCAATGAGTTTCTGGCAGCTGGTGGCTGGGAAAGAGATGTTCAGCTTCATCTTGAAGAAGCTGACCACTTTGAAGATCACACAGGAAAGAGGTGGAATACATCTTTAATCATTGGGTGGGGGAGAAAGCTATGGAGGGAGACTTCTAGGACTCTCAAATCTGATATGGGGAAGGCTTCTCTGGCAGTCACACTATTGTGGGAAGCTCAGGAACAGAACTTTGGCTTTTTCTTTATCCCCCCCACTATATCTGTGGGCGTTTGGAAGACTGCAACCTTTAGCAATCTAGGAGGGTACCTGCATTTCCATGTGAGTCTCCTCCGGTGGAGGGTGGGATAGGGGTGGGGATGGGATTAACTGGGCCGGGCAGAAGGGAAGAGAAGCACTTGACCTGCTCCCCAGTCAGACCTCTGTCCACTGAAAGGCTAACTTAACAAACAGGACACCAGAGAGGAGTAGCTGAAGTGAGTGAGCAAAGAAATAATAGGACTGTAACGATGGAATTCCTATCATTTTCCTGCCACCTCCCTATATATCTGTACTAAACCAAGGCTGTAGCCAAATGACAAGCCCTGCTTGGAGAGGCTGCTCTGGAATCAATTGGGTGAGTCTCCATCCCATGCCAAGTAACTGGCACCATCCATCAGGGGTTTGGGCTCAAGATCTAGACTGCCTGGGTCTAAGTCTGTGGTCTGTCTTCCATAAGCTGCCTTCCAATGCTTCAGAAGCATTACTTGGTCTTCTCCAAGCCTCCTATGCCTGTCTGTAAAATGGATGCAAGAAACAGTACCTACCTCCCAGGGTTGTTGTGAAGATTGTGCCTGGCTCAGGCTAAAAGCTTCTGTAATGGTAGCTTCCGACCTTGCCCCAGCCCATTGCAATGGGCCGGTCACCTACACCAAACCAATGAAATTGCTCTGTTGTGGTCATTGATGCCCTGCATGTTCCAAATCCAGTGCTGAGTTCTCAGTCTTCATCTCTGGGCAGTTATCAGCATGTAACACCATTGATCATTCCTTCCTGGAAACTTTTCTCTTGACTTCCATAACTGTAACACCTCAGTCTCCTTGTTTGTCTCCTTCTTCACCAGCCCTTTTTCTTCTTAGTCTTCTTTGCTAGTTGCTTCTCATCTCCTCAACCTCTCAACGTTGTATTGCGTTGGGCTCCATCCTAGGACCTCTTCTCTTCTTCATCTATTCTTTCTCTCTGAGTAGTGTCCACTAGTCCCAACATACAAAATATCATCTCCATATATAAATACATACAAAAACCATCTTTACAAGGATGATCCCAAATTTGTACTTTTTTATAAATATAAAACCCCTACTCTGAGCTCCAGATGTGCATATCTGACTGCCTACTTAACATCTCTACTTCACTATCTAAACCTGTCTCAAAATTAACATGTCTACATCAGAGCTTTTGAGTCCCTTCCTCCTAAATTTGCTCTTTCACTTGAGAAACAGAAAGCAACCTTTACTACCTGCCATCTGGGAATTGGTCTGATATTTACATTTAGGCTTCACTATTAGTTAGAAGCTGGCCTGGTGTTCACAGGAGGCCATGCTATTCTCATGTTGGACATAAACCATCTCACAGAACACCAATATCAGATTAGTCTAATGAAGGCACACATCATGATGAAGTGAGACAAAACAAGACCATTTCATAACTTAATCTAAGTTCAGACAAAACTAAGGCTGTTGGGAAATTCACAAAGTACCCAGCATCCTCTTTTCCCAGATAATTTGAGTGACTGCTACTTCTCTACCCATTATAACTTCAGTCTAGTTCTAGTCTTCCTTCATTCTAGATAGGAATTATTAGGATACTCAGTCATAGAATTACTCTCACTTCCTTATAGCACTATTCCAGAGTGAACACTCACTTCCTTGAACCCTCCCAAAATCACCTAACATAAGCTTTAATCCAATAATAAGTCCTTTCTAACCCCTATTCCTGAGACACCCATGGTTCCCCTAGGTATGAATTCTCCCTTGGTGCCATGAGTAATAAGCCCAATTTGTTCAACTATAGGCTTGTTCCTGGTGGCTTTTGGCTGGAGGGCATTGTTATATTAATCCCCCCTCTTTTTTTTTTTTTTGCTTAAATGGTACTACCACTATCCATCCAGTTGCCTCAGCCAAAACAGGAATCATATTGATTCTGCTTTTTCCCTCCTCTTTCCACATTTAATTTAGAAGCCAAGTCCTTTCAACTTTATTTCCAAAAGGATTTTGCAGATGACCACTTCTGATCTCCACTTCTACCACCCTAGTCTATCTACATCCCCATCATGTCTAACATGAACTAACATAACACTTCCTGACTGGGCTCCTTGCCTTTACCCTTGCCTCCTGCAGTCAGTTCTTTACACAACAGCCAGAGCAATATTAAAGCATTCAGCAGTTCATGTCCCATGTCACCCTAAGGCCCATTGGATTGCCCATACAATTAGAATATAACCCCAACTCCTTACCATAGTCTACAAGACCCAATGAGATCTGACCCTTGCTGACTTCTCTGAACCTCATCTCTGGATGTTCTTTTCACTTGCTCATTAAACTCAACTTATACAAATCTTTTTGTTGTTCCTTGAACAGAGCAAACTTGTTCCTGCCTCAGAGACTTTGCATATGCTGCTTTCTTTGCCTGGAATATTGTCCCTCCACATCTTCTCATGGCTGTTTCCTTCTCATCATTCAGGTCTCAGCTCAAATGCTACTTCCCCAGAGGCCTTCCTTGACCATCCTATCTATAGTTGCTCCTTTCTCCCTGGCCCCACCCTATTCTCTATCCCATTACCCTGTTTATTTTAACTTCATAGCATGAAGCACTGTCTAAAAATATCATGTTTGCTTACTTTCTAGTTTATTGTCAGTCTCTCCCACGTAGGCTGTAAGTTCCATGGAGACAGGGATTTTTTAGGTGAATTAAAAAATTTTAAATGTATTTTTATGACTTTTTGAGGTATAATTAGCATAAAACTCACACATTTACCATATTTAATATATGTATACACCTGTGAAATCGTCACCAAAATCAAGTTAATGAACATAGCCACCACCACCAAAACTTTGCTGCTTGTGTTTTATGCTTCGTCCTACTGGTCCAGACAATCAATGATCTGCTTTTTATTAGCATAGCTTAATTTGCATTTCTGATTTTGAGATTCAACCATATAGTTCATTTCTCCTTATTACTGAGTAATTGTAGGGATGTACCACAGTCTGTTTATCTATTCACCTATTGAAGGATATCTGGGTTGGTTCCAGTTCTTTGCAATGATGAGCAAAGCTGTTATTAACATTGGTGTCAAATCTTTGTGTGGGGATATGTTGAATGCAAGGATTTTGTGTTTCTGGTTCTTTACAGCATCTCCCACATCTAGGCGTTCGTATAATATTTATACACTATGTGGTGCTTAAATACCCGTTGAATGAATAAGTGAGCCTTCCTTTTTAGCCCAGGTCCATGGACATTTTCACTGTTCCTGGGGCTACCTTAGAATCTGTCACCAATCTAACATCTGTCCTTTTCCTGCCTTTCCAATCTGCAGCCCTGGGTGACCCTTTGAAGGTGACTGTTTCCACTCTTGGCTTGTTGGAGAAATCCTGGTCTTCAGGTTCACTGCCAATGCATGCTGTCTACCCTAAGCTGGCCCCTCTGGCTGCTCAACAATCCGTTCATTCCTCTCTTGCTGACTCCCTATCACATTCCCTACAGCAGCTGCTCCAAACTTCCTGCTCTCTCCTCAAGCCCCCAGCCCCATCCCTCCCCCTCATTCTCAGGAGATGACTTCACCTCCTTCATTATGTACAGGAGCTTCTTCGGCTTCCATCTGACCCATCTGCACATAGCCATCTCAAACGCTTCCGACTTGCAGGAAGACGTGCTCCTCCACCTTGCCAAGTTTAAGCTCTCTGCTGGTGTGCTTGATCCTAGCCCCAACTTTAATGATATTAATAATAACAACAGCAAAAACCAAATGTAATTAGTCCTCTATATGTACCACACACTTAGCTAAGCACTGAGAGAACAACTCTGATTTTTACTGAAAAGCTAGGCCTCTAACATGTATCATTTTCCCCCTAAGTAAAAAAAAACTCATTAATCTCTTCTTATAAGAGTATTGCAAATACTAAGCCCTTGGCATTTGTTGTCTGATTTAATCCTCAAAGCCAGATTTTTAAAAACAGAGACGAAGTCTGGATATCAGAAAGGTTAAGGAACTTACTTTGGGTCAGTTAGCTAGCAAGTGGTGGCTCTGGGATCTGAGCTAAGATTTAAATACAGAGCTCTCTTTCCTTATTTCCCCTCTCTCTGGCTTTCTTTTCCCTTGAAGTTCAGATGGTTCTCTTAATCTTGCTCTTTTATTCATGGCCAATTATTATCTTTGGCCAAAATATAAAGAAACTATAGGAAAAGGTAAAATAAAGGGGAAGAGAGACACACTATGCAGAATCTTGCCAGGCTAACAAGTTTGAATTTCATCCTGCAGGCAGTGGTTCCCGAATGTTAGCATAAAAAGCTAATTAGGAGGCTAAGGTAATATTGCAGAGGGGATAGCAGGGGCCTGGACTACGGTGGTGGCTATGGAAGTGGAGAGACATGGACAGACTTTTTGTGTGTAGTAAAATACACATTTGAACCATTTTTGAGTGTATAACTCAGTGGCATGTAGTATATCACATGGTGTGCAACCGTTACCACTTTCAGTGTCAGAAGGTGTTCATCACCCAGACTGGAGAATTTGAAAAGCCAGAATTGGCAGGGCTATGTAACCAATGTCTATTGGCAGGCTCTGTAACCATTCACGACGATGGTGAATGAGAGGGAGGGGTCAAGCTCATTAGGTTTTGATGGCATGCTGATCGAGATAGTGGCCATCTCTAAAAGAGGTGAGTAAATAAAGCATGGGCTCTTGAGCGGGTAGAAATGAAGGAGACCTGGAGGCAATTATGGACATGTTGACTTTCTTAAAGGCCTTGGCAGGGAGATCTGAAGCAACCGGGCGAAGTAGACCTGCAGTGCGGGTGGAAGTTAAGGCCTGGGGGCCCAGACCACATAACAGCACTCATTGGCATGCAGCTCAGTACTTGTCAGTCACTGGTCCAAGTGCTCTTATTACATGATCTCAGTTAATCCTCGAGTTACAGATGAACAAACAGAGGCACTGGGTACTTCGCCAAAGTTACTAGTATGTGACAGAGATGGGACTGGAACTCAGGTGGACTGACTTTTGGGGCAGTACTCTTAGCCATCATGCTGAGCTGCCTCTCATAGGCTTCATTCCATCTGCACACGGGTGATGCTTGAATCTAGGAGAGTAGAGGCAAGACTGAGGGCAGAGCCTTAAGGAAAATGTACTTCTATGGGGGAAGAAAGGCATGAAAGGAGTTCATTAAAGAAGACAGAAGAAGAGCTAAGGAAGGTAACAGGAAAATGGGGAAACTGTAGAAACCAGAGGAGAGAAGAGTTTCAAGAAGGAGGGGATTATGATCCTGTAGATGTGTTGCAACTGAAGGGCTGCGAAGAGGCCATTTCATTTGCTGGTGATTGTCACTGCTCCCCTTCCAGATGGCTGGTTAGTGGGGGACTAGGAAAGCCAGAGGAAAAGGGTAGGTACAAAAGGCAGCTGGCGTGGACTGGTTTTTTAAGAATGTTGGGAATGAAGTGAAAGGGAAAGATAATTGCTTGAAAAAGTTTTGGAAGGAGTCAGCATAGCATCTTGGCTCATGCTGTGCTTGGCTCATCATCCTGGATCAGATTTCCTGCTGTACCACTTACTTGCTGAGCGACCTTGGGTAAGTGATTTGGGTTCATGGAGCCTCAGTTTCCTCATGGTAATAACAGGGCCCGCCTGTTAAAGCAGGGTTTGGAAGTGAGATGATGCATGTAAAATGCACACTGAAAGAGTCAGTACATGGTTAGCCCTTTGTTATTATGTAGCAATAATATACATAATGCTTAATGAGTGCCAGTGAATCTGGTTCAATGATCCTGACCACCCAGGAAACTCCCAAATCCGGCCTCCTTAGGGTCTTTGTGATTAGCTATGACCAGACTGGAGTCATCAACTGCTGTCAATAGGGGTGCCCTCTTGGGGTCACCTTAGACTGGAGTTAAGTCATGGGGGTTAAAATTCAAACCACAGCAAGCTTAGGAGAAATGGCCCTTCAATTCATGACCCTGCTGTGCAGTGTAATGTGCACAGCTCATGGGAAGGCTAGGTAGAGAACCAGAGTTTTGAAGGGGAAATAACTTACCACAGACCATTCCTTGGCCTGGCTTTTCCAAGTGACTAAGGAAGCAAATAAAGCCTAAGCCTCTGGGCATTAGCTGCTTATGGAGATTTACCCACTTACAATGGGGAAATTCTCTCTCTTTTTCTCTCATTTGAAAACCTTCACAAACTCCATGCAAATATTAGTCTTTTTAAAACTGGCAATACAATAGAATGCAAGCAATGCCCAAAGTCTCTTAAACGTTACTGAATTTTTCCTTCAGGATTCCAAATGCACTTAGGATCTTCAAGATCTCAGAGGTGAGAAGAATCTACCTCTCACGTCTGTGTCTCTGTGAGCTGTAGAAAAATTTCCAGAACCTGCACTGACCTCAGGTCATTTCTTGAAAATTTGTTTTATTTTTAAAAATGTCTCTCCTGCCATCTTCTCCTTAAACTTGAGTGCTAAATGACCCAAAGACAGGCTTTGTGGTTATTTAAGTTCTCCAAGTTCAGGATCAGCAAGAGTTTATCAGAGACATGCTTTCTCCAGGGAAAATTCTGCTAGAGCTCAAGGTATACAGTGGCATTCATGAAGCCCATCTCCTGGGGCTGGCAACTAATTCTGGTACCCACCTTACAGAGCTACAGACAAATGTGGACTGAGTACTCTCTGGGCAACTGCTAGGCCCTGGCTCCTAGGAGCTTCCAACCAAAAGTAGCTACCATGGAAAGGGGTGCTGGGTTTCTCCTGTGCATTGTCCTCTACCCCACCACAGCATCCTTTCCTCCTGGTCTTTGTTCTTCTGCTCCTTTTCCTTGAGCCTTTAGAGTGACCCCCTCCCCCTGCCCCACCCCCAAGAGTGAGAGCCCTTCCTGCTCTCTCACTTAGGTCAGCCTCAGAGCTGCTCACCAGCTGGAGAGACCTCTTTCCCATGGGGGCAGTTGTGCCCTAAGTAGGAGTCTGTTTCAGTAGAGAACTGGAAGTCAAGCAAGATGCCTGGAAGGGGACATATTGGGGCAAGCAGTTTCTGGAGCAGATGCAGGAAACCTGCCTCTGAGCCCTGTCAGCTGGTAGGAAGGGAGTCCAGGCTTTGGTGAAACAAGCCAGCCCTCATCTATCTATAGGAAAGCAGCATTTCTCCTCCAGGCCCAGGCCCAGTCCAGATACACTGACAGAGACTACTTCTCACCTGGGTTGCCCCCTTGGGGAGCAGAAAGGCCCATCCACAGGCTGCTGGAGCCCTGTCTTCAATATGCACTGGTGGCCCTTTGGGAAAGAAGAAAGGATGCCTTGGAGAGGTAGAGCCCTAGATTCTGAATGTAACGTGAGTTCTGCTTTTGGAAATTCTGAGTGACTGGGCATGGTCCTGGGACCCAGGGGCCTCCCAGCCCCTCACTGTATGACTCATAGGCTTCATTCCATCTGCACACGGGTGATGCTTGAATCTAGGAGAGTAGAGGCAAGACTGAGGGCAGAGCCTTAAGGAAAATGTACTTCTATGGGGGAAGAAAGGCATGAAAGGAGTTCATCAAAGAAGACAGAAGAAGAGCTAAGGAAGGTAACAGGAAAATGGGGAAACTGTAGAAACCAGAGGAGAGAAGAGTTTCAAGAAGGAGGGGATTATGATCCTGTAGATGTGTTGCAACTGAAGGGCTGCAAAGAGGCCATTTGATTTGCTGGTGAGCTATGCTCAAGTTCCTGTATTTTCCCATCCCTCAGCTGCTCTAGGTAGGAATTCGGCCCCCTTGAGAGTCCCCCAAAGTGATCCCTTCCATGTGCCTATAAACCATTCTGTCAGCTGTACTCATTACTCTACTCTTTTCCTTTGACCCCAGAACCCATTGTCCACATCTGCCTACTGTTGCTGAGGGCGGCCATCAGAAGCACACTGGTGTCCATGCTTAGGGACCTGTCGGGCGTCATGTGCTCCTCTGGGAGCCACTGGAGAGCTGAGTTTTGGGCAGAGGTTGGACAAACCATCTTTTCTCTAATTCTCTTCCACGCAGGGTTCCTGGGGCCCAAACCTCAGCCTGCTTATACCTGGAGTCTCATAAAGTCCTTAGTGAGTTGTTCCATCAGCCCCTGAACCTCAGCACTTACCCAGGAGCTTACAGGGCCTCTTGGTTTCTGGCTACTCTTCTCATCCCAGTGTGCCAGTGGGGAACAGGAGCCAGGCCAGTGTCCCAAATCAGTCTTCTCCCTGCTCAGTTAAAAACCCATTTCCCCCCAGAGCAGCCTTGGCCCCCTGTGTAAGCAGTCTCTTTTCTCTTACCTTCAGGGCAGGTTTGTAGCAGCTGGGCATCACACACACAGCCTCTCAGACAGCTCCACTGCAGGGCAGGCTTTTTGCTTTCACAGCTGCATAATTAGAAGGAGCAACTTGGAGGAGGACCTGTGGTTGAAGACAGGTTTGTGCTTGTTTGTAGTTCTTAAGAAGGGAGAGGCCTGGGCTTGTTTCAGTGCAGAGAGAAGAGTCAATAGACAAGGAGAAAGTGAAGATACAGGAAAGAGGAGGGGATAGAAGATGAAGCCAGATCCCAGAGTGGAAGACAAAGGGTGGGACCCAGACCCCTCCCCTTAGTGACAGAAAGAGGGAGGGAGCACAAGATGCTGATCTACCTAGTCAGACCATTGAGGAATGGTGGGGCTGGAAGTTGCGCTGTCCCACCTGATAAGTTTCTATTCTCTCTGGGAAAGGAGAGGGATTCTCAGAAATAAGTAGGGGACTCTCTGAAGTGGTCCAATTCCTACCTGGAGCAGCTGAGGGATGGGAAAATATAGGAACTTGAGCATAACTCTAAATGTGACCCAGAGGTACATCCTGGAGGGGCTGGGAGGCCTTCGGGGGAGGTGAGGGATGATGGTCAGAGGTTTGATACAAGGGAGGAATGTTTGAAACTGCTGTTGTAAGAGAGGTTTGACCAAGTGAATTAGGACACCAAAAAGACTGTAGGGCAGCAGTGAGGGTCCAGTTAAGCTTGGTGGTCATGACCGGAGAGTATGGAACAGTCTGCCAAAGTGTGTATTTCTCTAGTAGGGCTTAGCCACAGGCATGGAAAATGTTTTCCCTTCTCTTTAGTAGAAACAGCTACTTCTGCCCTTTCTTAGTAATGGGAAAGCTACTGGACTACGACTGAGGAGACCTGGGTTCACGTCCAGTGTTTCATCATCATCTGTGTGACTCTGGGACAACAAACATGACCTTTTTACATCTCTTATCTACCTCAGAGGTCTCTGAAAAAGAAGAGATGGGAACAATGAAAACAATGAAAGCCATACACAAAGTATGCAAATGGAAAACCAAGGAAAATGAAAGACAGTTCTATCATAAACACTTTGAAAACAAACTGTGGGAAATCTTAAAACAAAGAAAACATTTGCCATATATAGTATAGTGGTCTTACTATATACAAAGAGCTCTTACAAATCAAAAAAGAAAGTATAAAAAGGGCAAAAAGAATGAGTAGGTAATTAACAGAAGAGCTATGAAGAACTGTAATCATAGAAAAGATGTTCAACCTTGCTAATACAGAAATTAAAATTCAAATAAACAATTACTTATATTTTTGCACCTATCAGATTTGCAAAAATTAAAACAAGCCAGTAATACTTAGTATTGGTAGTGTGAGGATACACGCATTCCCATACACTGCTGGTGGGAGTGCAAACTGGCACAATATTTTTAATTCAGGAATTCCATTTCTAGCAATTTATCCTACAGATACATTCCACAAGTATACAAAGATATATATGTGTAATGATATCCACTGCTTCAAAATTTGCAATAGTAAAAAACAAGCCAACAAATACCTTCATACACAACTGAAATTAGTCTCAAAAGAAAATAAAGCATTGTACAAATTTATATGACAGAATAATATGCAGCCACGTTAAACAGAATGCCATGGGAAAATGCCTCAGGTAAATGATTAAATGAAAATAGTGATGGATATAGTTGTATCCCATTTAAAAACTACAGTTGTCCCTTGAACAACATGGGTTGAAGTGCACAGTTCCACTTATACACTGAATTTTTCAATTCATGCAATGGAATTTTTTTTGAGATTTGCGACAGTTTGTGAAAACATTTTCTATTCTCTAGCTTACTTTATTGTAGGAATACAGTATATAATACATGTAACAGACAAAATATGTGTTAACCAGCTGTTGATGTTATCAGTAAGGCTTCTGGTCAACACTAGGCTATAGGCAGTTAAATACTTGGGGAGTTTAAAAGTTATACGGGACTTTCACCTGCACAGGGATCAGAGCCCCTAATAACCGCATTATTCAAGTGTCAGCTGTGCATGTGTAAATAGACAAATATGTGGAGGAATATACAGCAAACATAACAGTGGTTATTCCTGGGAGGGGGGATATAAGGACTTTGTACTTTATATCTGTCTGCAATTTTTTCTCAACATTTCATTGGGAAAAAAATTTAAACATAAAGAAAATTAGAAAGACTTGCATAGTGAACAACTGTATTCTCACCTAGGTTCTGCCATTACCATTTTTACTTGCTTTATCACATATTTCTCCAACTATCTATCCCTCTATCCATCCCATCAGTCCATCTTATATTTTAATCTATTTTATATTAACTTTAACTTAAAAGTAAGTTGTTGATATCTGTACACTTTCCCCAAAATACTTCATCATGCATACCACTACTGGATTACAGAATTTATTTACAGTTTTACCCTTTTGTGATAAAATCTTAAGTGAATGATTCAATGGATTGTACTAAATGTGTCTACCTGTGTAACCCAAATCTCTCAAGACAGAGTGTTGGCATTACTCCAGAAAATTCCCTTATGTCCATCCAGTCCATGTCCACCCTACCCCTGTTCAAACTGAAATTATTTAAAAAATCTCATTTCAAAATATTTTAAAATTTATGGAAAAAATTGCAAAGATGGTACAGGGTTCTCATATAACTCCACATCTAGTTTTCCCAATCATTAACATCTTACATCACTATGGTGTATTTGTCAAAACTAATGAACGAATACTGATACATTATTATTAACTGAAGTCCACACTTTATTCAAATTTCACTGGTTTTTCCCTAATACCCTTCTTCTGTTCCAGGATGCCATCCAGGATACTGCGTGGTATTTAGTTATCATCTCTCTTGGTTCCTCTGGGTTGTGACAGTTTCTCAGGCTGTCCTGGTTTTTGATGGCCTTGCCAGATTTGAAGAGTACCTGTTAGGTAGCTTATAGCATGTCTTTCAGTTTAGGCTTCTCTGATGTATTTCTCATGGTTAGACAGTGGTTCTGTAACTTTCCCATATTTCCAAAAACCATGCTTAGCTCTTGTAATCCAACCTAGTGAAGATACATATTTTAGAGTCATGGCTGTGGCTGGTGATAAGAAGCATGTCTAGTTTGAGCAACTTGGAGAAAAGGAAAGAGAAGGTGGAAAGGTCCAGGCTGACCATATGCAGGCACATCCTTGCAATGACTGTAACCTGCCTGAGGAGGGGCAGGGAATAGGGCAGGGAGAGAGATTTCCCAAAGGGGACTGAGATGTTTCTGTAACAGATATTTCCTAAATCAAGAAGCTTTCTGATCTTGAAGGATTCAGGACCACATCAGGTGAGAATTCCTCATCACCTTCTGTGCAGATAGTGACTTCAGGGCAGGCTGTGAAACCAGCGCTGGGAATGCCCAGGCATGAGCACAACCTCAGCACTCAGTCTATTCTGGGAACATGTGGACATATTCTGCAGCAGCGTATTTATACTTTGACAAAATAAGCAAAGGTTCAAAGAAATAATCCTTGGCTTCCTCCGTATAGCCCACAGTTTTATCTACCGAAGAGCATATCCTGAGCAGAGACGGGGAGCACAGGATGGCCTGTTAACCATTATAAATAACACGAGGCCATCTGTGGGGGTGGACCTGGATTTGGAGGAGCAAGTGCCCATTATGCAGGGTTAATAGGGGCAGAGAGGAATCCAGTCAGTGAAATGTGAGAGAATCAATATGTGGAATGCTTGACGAGAGCACATTCACACATTTCACAGAGGAAGAAGGCTAGAGTTACACCAAGGAACTGCAGATGCTTGATGCCAAAAACCAACCTTAAGCATTTTCTTTTCACTGGCTACATTGAGCACCCCAAAAAGCCTCCCAAACGGGGCTCAGTAGGCTTTCCCAGTGCTCTCCGGGTGTCTGTCTGTGGCTTAAGACTGCCCTCTAAAATCCCTCTGCTCCCCTCAGCTCCACAGGGACTCGGGAGAGAGCAGGCTTGGTGTGTGTGTATGTCTCACTCTCCAAGTGAAGGTGTGCCCCAAGGGAATGTGTGAGGTGGGAGCCCACAGCGGGCTGCGAGAAACTGAGCCAACTGCTGGAGACATGGCAAGGCAAGATAGAATTTTAGCTCCGGCACTGGCGGGGGCAGGAGGAAGAGATGGGGAGGGGTTGGAGATGGTGGAAGGAGATGGAATCCAGGAGCCACTGCGGCTATCAAAGCTCAGTATGTGGTCTAGGGCTCTGCACACAAAGGACGTGTTAGTTAACATTTTAGTAATAACTTAGATTTCTTGAGCACTTAAATTTTCCCAGGTGCTATACTTCATATATGTTATCATCTTTAATGTATCTCTCTTTTCTCTCAATGCCCTCTCTCTTTCCTCAGTACTCTATGGGAGGGGTAATACTATTATTGTCCTCATTTTACAAATAAGACACGGAATCTCACAAAGGCCGACAGTCCGCAAGTGTCGGAGTTGGAACTTGAGCCCCGCACAGTCAACTCCTTCCCTTGAGTGAAAGGCCCCAATGTGATGGTCAGGGTTGTTAGCATGAGGCGGCTACGTTCCTAGTTGATGGCTCCAACTCCATGCTTTTCCTTCTTAGAGTCAGGCTGCCTCTGCTTCTCTCCAATCTTCCATTGCCCTCTCATGCCTAGTCCCAGAGGCCAGTTCATCCCCAGGGCCTGGAGAGAGGCAGCTTCCACTGATTCCCCTTTAAAGGCATAAATACAGAGAACAAACTGGTGGGTGCCAGAGGGCAGGGCGGTGGTGGAACCAGTGAAATAGGTGAAGTTATAAAATAAGTAAGTCACAGGGATGTAATGTACAGCAGAGGAAATAAAGTCAATAATATTGTACAACTTTGTACAGTGACAGATGGTAACTAGACCTATGGTGGGGATCATTTCCTAATGTATAAAAATACTGTATCACTATGTTGTTGCCCTGAAACTAATATAATATTGCATCCCAATTATAATTGGATAAAAATAAGTGAAGGTCAGGGCGCAGTGGGAGGTGGAATGGAAATAGCTGCCCTGTCTCAACCCCTTCTGTCCTCTGTGATCATCTGGCTTCCTCACCTCCTCCTCCAGATTCTCACCCTCTTGTGACAAGAGGTACTTGCTGCGTCTGAGCTTAATGGTTCAAGGGGTGGGTTGCCTCTGCGGATGCAGGACATGGTGCAGCTTTCAGCTGCCTCCTGAGCGCGGGCGGGCAGGTTCCAGCCGCCTGCCTTTTTTTGCTGTGCTTTCTGCAGCAGCTGCTCCCATCTGCGTGTTTTTAGAGGCTCGCTTTCCTTCCCTTAGGTACGGCTTTCAGAGATTACTACGTGAGGTCCTGCTTCTTCCCGTGGTACTGGAGCGCTGGTCAGGCCAGGTGTTGTCAGCAGCTGGCCGCAGATGCGCGAGAATTAGCAGCTCCCAGGCTGTCCCCTGGGCAAGCCCCGTTCGTCCTCCACGCGTTTGCCCGCCTCTGCCCTTGCCTTCTTTCTTTTTCTTTTTCGTTTTGTCTTTTTTTTTTTTCGTTTCTTTCTCTTCTCTTCTTTCCTCTTTTCTTTCCTTTTTCCCTTCCCTTCTCTTTCCTCCCCCGTCCTCTCCTCTTTCTGATTGGCTTCTGTCTTGCTTCTTTCTTCCACACCTTCCTGAATTTCTTTTTGCTAAAAAATTATTTTCTTGTTAACAATGCTTGTTATTAATCAATTCAAAGATGTATTTGGAAAAACCTTCTCCTTCTTAAGCAATCTCTGGAGTGCAACCAGTGTTAACAGTTTGTTGTGTGTCCTTTTACATCTCTCGCCATGAGTATACTAATACACTCACACACACACACACACACACACACACGCACACACATCAGTCACAGCTTTGATACAGGCTTTTTTGAGACCAGAAGACCTTACCAAAATTGCCGATGTTCTCTTAGCTGAAAACTTGTACTTCATTAAAGGAGTAAATATACCAGGATAGGTACAATGTCACAATCATGTGACAGAAGTGAAGCATTTCGGTTTGATAGACAAGGGTACATTTACCACATGTTTAATTACAGCTTGTTATTCAAAAACATTTCATGAATGGCATTGAGTAAGAACTCAGAAGAGGGAGGATCTGGGCCTGTAGTGAATGAGGGCAGATCATCCTCTGAGTCCTACTCAACGCAGTTATATATGCACATAGCTGTATGCCCCTTCCCCCACCTATTTTAAAACAAAATGGCATCAGATACACAATACTCAGATCTTAAAAACAACAACAACAAGAAAACATCACAAACAACTCTCCTGGCCAACAGATACAGAGCTAGAACCCATGCTCTACCTCAGCATTTCAGTATTCCGGTGTATGACTATCCTGTAACATACTCAATCATTACCTTTTTGATGCCCCTTCAGACTGTTTTCCTTTATTTCTTTTGCCACTGCCAACTGTAGTGAGCGCCCTTGGGCATAAGTCTCTGCTCACTTGTAAAAATAACATACTAGGATAAATTTCTATAAAGATATTGCCAGATAAAAGGTTTCTACATTACAAGTTTTTGATGGTTACTACCAGGTTATCTTCCAAAATGGATGCAGCAACTCTTTCTTCTAACAGAGACAGGTATAAGAGATTTGCTGTTTCCCCATATTCTTGCCAGTACAGAATATTATCAACATCTTTAAATGGCACCAGTCTGAAGGGTAAAAAAAAGCTATCCCACCAATTATAATAGCTCCTATCTTTGACAATCTATGAGGTTGGGAATTTCTTGTATACTTATTATCTGCCTTTCATTTTCTGTGATTTGCCTATTCACAACCTTTCCCATAATCTTCAGCTTGTTGGCTTTTTAATAGGAGTTCTTTATATTATAGAGCTGTTAATCTGTTTAATATTATTTAATTGCAGATATTTTCTCTGAATGGGATTTTTACACAGTCTTTAGCCCCACAGAGTTTAAAATTATGTTGTCAAATTTGTCAGTCTTTATGGCTTCTAACATTCCTATATTGCTAAAGAAGGCCTCTCCTTCTCTGTGGTTCTAAAACTACTTTTTTTAAATTTTCTTCTAAGGTTTTCTTTTCTTTTTTTTTATTAAGGTATTATTGATATACACTCTTATGAAGGTTTCACATGAAAAAACAATGTGGTTACTACATTTACCCATGTTATTAAGTCCCCACCCATACCCCAATGCAGTCACTGTCTGTCAGTGTAGTAAGATGACGCAGATTCACTATTTGCCTCCTCTGTGCTACACTGTTTCCCCCCACACACCATGTGTACTAAACATAATACCCCTCAATCCTCTTTTCCCTCCCTCCCCAGCCACCTTCCCACACCCCTCCCCTTTGGTAACCACTAGTTCCTTCTTGGAGTCTCTGAGTCTGCTGCTATTTTGTCCCTTCAGTTTTGCTTCGTCGCTATACTCCACAAATGAGGGAAATAATTTGGCACTTGTCTTTCTCCACCTGGCTTATTTCACTGAGCATAATATCCTCCAGCTCCATCCATGTTGTTGCAAATGGTAGGATTTGTTTCTTTCTTATGGCTGAATAGTATTCCATTGTGTATATGTACCACATCTTCTTTATCCATTCATCTACTGATGGAAACTAAGGTTGCTTCCATATCTTGGCTATTGTAAAAAGTGCTACAATAAACATAGGGGTGCATATGTCTTTTTGAATCTGAGAAGTTGTATTCTTTGGGTAAATTCCAAGGAGTGGGATTCCCGGGTCAAATGGTATTTCTATTTTTAGTTTTTTGAGGAACCTCCATATTGCTTTCCACAGTAGTTGAACTAGCTTACATTCCCACCAGCAGTGTAGGAGGGTTCCCCTTTCTCCGCATACTCGCTAGCATTTGTTGTTCTTTGTCTTTTCGATGTTGGCCACCTTTACTGGTGTGAGGTGATATCTTATTGTGGTTTTCATTTGCATTTCCCTGACCATTAGCGATGTGGAGCATCTTTTCATGTGTCTGTTGGCCATCTGAATTTCTTATTTGAAGAACTGTCTCTTCATATCCTCTACCCATTTGTTAATCTGGTTATTTGCATTTTGTGTTTTGAGGAGTGTAAGTTCTTTATATATTTTGGATGTTAACCCCTTGTCAGATTTGTCATTTACAAATATATTCTCCCATACTGTAGAATGCCTTTTTGTTCTGTTGATGGTGTTCTTTGCCATACAGAAACTTTTTAGTTTGAGGTAGTCCCATGAGTTCATTTTTGCTTTTGTTTCCCTTGCTCGAAGTGCGGTTAAGAAGAAGTTGCTCATGCTTATATTCAGGAGATGTTTGCCTATGTTGTCTTCTAAAAATTTTATGGTTTCATGACTTACATTCAGGTCTTTGATCCATTTCGAGTTTACTTTTGTATATGGCGTTAAACAATAATCCAGTTTTATTCCCTTGCATGTAGTTGTCCAGTTTTGCCAACACCAGTTGTTGAAGAGGTTGTCATTTCCCCACTGTATGTCCATGGCTCCTTTATCATATATTAATTGACCATATATGCTTGGGTTTATATCAGGGCTCTCTAGTCTGTTCCATTGGTCTATGGGTCTGTTCTTGTGCCAGTACCAAATTGTCTTGATTACTGTGGCTTTGTAGTAGAGCTTGAAGTTGGGGAGCATAATCCCCCCAGCTTTATTCTTCCTTCTCAGGATTGCTTTGGCTATTCGGGGTCTTTTGTCATTCCATATGAATTTTAGAACGATTTTCTCTAGTTCATTGAATAATGCTGTTGGTATTTTGATAAGAATTGCATTGAATCTGTAGATTGCTTTAGGCAGGATGTCCATTTTGACAATATTAATTCTTCTTATCCATGAGCATGGGATGTGTTTCCATTTATTGGTATTTTCCTTAATTTCTCTCATGAGTGTCTTGTAGTTTTCAGAGTATAGGTCTTTCACTTCCTTGGTTAGGTTTATTCCTAGGTATTTTATTCTTTTTGATGAAATTGTGAATGGAATTGTTTTCCTGATTTCTCTCTCGGCTAGTTCATTGTTAGTGTATAGGAATGCCACAGATTTCTGTGTATTAATTTTGTATCATGCAATTTTGCTGAATTCAGATATTAGGTCTAGTAGTTTCGGAGAGGAGTCTTTAGGGTTTTTTATGTACAATATCATGTCATCTGCAAACAGTGACAGTTTGACTTCTTCTTTACCAATCTGGATTCCTTGTATTTCTTTGTTTTGTCTGATTGCTGTGGCTAGGATCTCCAGTACTATGTTGAATAACAGTGGGGAGAGTGAGCATCCATCCCATCTTGTTCCCGATCTTAGAGGAAAAGCTTTCAGCTTCTCACTGTTAAGTATAATGTTGGATGTGGGTTTGTCATATATGGCCTTTATTATGTTGAGGTACTTGCCCTCTATACCCATTTTGTTGAGAGTTTTTATCATGAATGGATGTTGAATTTTGTCAAATGCTTTTTCAGCATCTATGGAGATGATCATGTGGTTTTCATCCTTCTTTCTGTTGATATGGTGGATGATGTTGATGGATTTTCAAATATTGTACCATCCTTGCATCTCTCGAATAAATCCTACTTGATCATGATGGATTATCTTTCTGATGTATTTTTGAATTCAGTTTGCTAATATTTTGTTGAGAATTTTTGCATCTATGTTCATCAGGGATATTGGTCTGTAATTTTTTTTTATGTGGTGTCTTTGCCTG
The DNA here is from genome assembly GCF_040802235.1 of Manis javanica. Taxonomy (NCBI): domain Eukaryota; kingdom Metazoa; phylum Chordata; class Mammalia; order Pholidota; family Manidae; genus Manis; species Manis javanica. The sequence goes on along the minus strand of NC_133174.1, from coordinate 100,341,834 downwards.
ATTTTGGGATAAGAGTGATGTTGGCCTCATAGAATGAGTTTGGAAGTATTCCATCTTGTTCTACTCTTTGGAAAACTTTTAGGAGGAAGGGTATTAGGTCTTCACTAAATGTTTGATAAAATTCAGTAGTGAAACCATGTGGTCCAGGAGTTGTGTTCTTAGGTAGGTTTTTGATTACCAGTTCAATTTCATTCTTGGTAATTGGTCCGTTCAGATTTTCTGTTTCTTACTGGGTCAGACTTGGAAGGTTGTATTTTTCTAGAAAGTTGTCCATTTCTTATAGGTTATCCAGTTTGTTAGCTATAATTTTTCATAGTATTCTCTAATAATTCTTTGTATTTCTGTGGTGTCTGTAGTGATTTTTCCTTTCTCATTTCTGATTCTGTTTATGTGAGTAGACTGTCTTTTTTTCTTGGTATGTCTGGCTAGGGGTTCATCTATTTTGTTTATTTTCTCAAAGAACCAGCTCTTGTTTTCATTAATTCTTTCTATTGTTTTACTATTCTCGATTTTATTTATTTATGCTCTAATGTTTATTATGTCCCTCCTTCTCTTGACTTTGGGCCTCATTTCTTCTTCTGTTTCTTGTTTCATTAATTGTGAGTTTAGACTGCTCATTTTGGATTGTTCTTTCCTGAGGTAGGCCTGTATTGCAATATACTTTCCTCAGCACGGCCTTCACTGTGTCCCACAGATTTTTTGCAGTGTTGAATTATTGTTGTCATTTGTCTCCATATATTGCTTGATCTCTGTTTTAATTTGGTCACTGATCCATTGGTTATTTAGGAGTGTGTTGTGAAGCCTCCATGTGTTTGTGGGATTTTTCATTTTTTTGCATAATTTATTTCTTGTTTCATACCTTTGTGGTCTGAGAAACTGGTTGGTACAATTTCAATCTTTTTGAATTTACTGAGGCTCTTTTTGTGGGCTAGTATATGATTTATTCTTGAAAATGTTCCATGAGCACTTGAAAAGAATGTGTATTCTGCTGCTTTTGGGTGTAGAGTTCTGCAGATGTCTGTTAGGTCCATCTGTTCTAATGTGTTGTTCAGTGTCTCTGTCTTCTTACTTATTTTCTGTCTGGTTGATCTGTCCTTCAGAGTGAGTGGAGTGTTGAAGTCTCCTAGAATGAATATATTGCATTCTATTTTCCCCTTTTAATTCTGTTAGTATTTGTTTCACATATGTAGGTGCTCCTGTGATGGGTGCATAGACATTTATAATGGTTATGTCTTCTTGTTGGATAGACCCTTTTATCATTATGTAATGTCCTTCTTTGTCTCTTGTGACTTTCTTTGTTTTGAAGTCTATTTTGTCTGATACAAGTACTGCAACTCCTGCTTTTTTCTCCCTATTAGTTGCATGAAATATCTTTTTCCATTTCTTCACTTTTAGTCTGTGTATGTCTTTGGATTTAAAGTGAGTCTCTTGTAGGCAGTATATAGATGGGTCTTGTTTTTTTATCCATTCAGTGACTCTATGTCTTTTGATTGGTGCATTCAGTCCATTTATACTTAGGGTGATTATTGATAGGTATGTACTTATTACCTTTGCAGGCTTTAGATTCCTGGTTACCAAATGTTCAAGGTTAAGTTCCTTACTATCTAAGAGTCTAACTTAACCCCCTTATATGCTATTACAAACACAATCTAAAGGTTTTTTTTCTCCTTTTTCTTCTTCCTACATTCTTTATATATTAGGTATCATATTCTGTACTCTTTTTCTATCCCTTGATTGACTTTGGGGATAGTTAATTTCATTTTGCATTTGCTTAGTAATTAGCTGTTCTACTTTCTGTACTGTGGTTTTATTACTTCTGCTGACAGCTATTAAACCTTAGTAACACTTCCATCTATAGCAGTCCCTCCAAAATACACTGTAGAGATGGTTTGTGGGAGGTAAATTCTCTCAGCTATTCTTTATCTGGAAATTGTTGAATCCCTCCTTCAAATTTAAATGATAATCTTGCCAGATAAAGTAATCTTGGTTCAAGGCCCTTCTGCTTTATTGCATTAAATATATCATGCCACTCCATTCTGGCCTGTATGGTTTCTGCTGAGAAGTCTGATGATAGCCTGATGGGCTTTCCTTTGTATGTGATCTTATTTCTCTCTCTGGCTGCTTTTAATAGTCTGTCCTTATCCTTGATCTTTTCCATTTTAATTACTATATGTCTTGGTGTTGTCTTCCTTGGACCCTTGTGTTGGGATATCTGTGGATCTCCATGGCCTGAGAGACTATCTCCTTCTCTTTTTCTGGTATCCCTATAATGCAAATATTGTTCCATTTAGATTGGTCACATAGTTCTCTCAATATTCTTTCATTCTTAGAGATCCTTTTTTCTTTCTGTGCCTCAGCTTCTTTGTATTCCTCTTTAGTTTCTATTTCATTTATTGTCTCCTCCACCGTATCCAATCTGCTTTTAATACCCTCCATTGTGCTCTGCAACAATTGGACCTCCCACTGGAATTCATTCCTGAGTTCTTGAATATCTTTCTGTACATCCATGAGCATGCTTATGATTTTTATTTTGAACTCTCTTTCAGGAAGAGTCATGAGGTTGATGTCATTTAAATCTTTCTCAGGTGTTGTATTCATAATTTTACTATGAACCAGATTTCTTTGGCATTTCATATTTGTATGTGGCACCCTCTAGTGCCCAGAAGCTCTACTCTCTGGAGCTGCTCAGCCCCTGAAGCAATGTCAGGGGTCACAGGGGAGTGGTACTGGTGTCTGGGGGGAGGGAAGAGCTGTTTCCTGCTTCCTGGTTGCTATGCCTGTCTCCACTGCCTGAACCAGTGGGCTGAGCACACAGGTATAGCCTCTTTGCTTTGCGTTTGTAGTTGCTGTATACAAATCTTTCCTCTGGCTGGCCTAATGCCAGAGTAGGGTTTTCTGGTTTGCAAGCCAGGTGGGGCTGGCCTGGAGAAAGGCTCAGTAGGCTGCGTATCATGGAGGGGGTCCTTGGAGCTGTGTAGCCAACCAGGGAGTTGGAGCACCCAAAGATCATGAATGCTCCCAATCTGCTGGGCAGAGTGCAACTGGAGAATTTTGTCTAACTGTCCTTTCTCCTGAGCAGTAAGTTCTGTGCATTCCTTGCCCCTTTAGCAGCCCTCTTGCTAAGGTTTCTTTGTTAGGAAGTCTCTCAAACTGCCCACCTTTCTTTTGTCCCAGAGCAGCTGGATATGGATTCCTGCTTTCCACAGGCAGTTGGATTCTCAGTGTCTCCAGGAATTCTGCCTGTCTTAGCTTTCCAACCCCCTAATCATGAGAGTACCATGCAAGCACCATGAAATGTAGGTTTGTGCTCCCAGAGCAGATCTCTGGAGTTAGGTATTCAGCAGTCCCAGGCCTCCACTTCCTCCCTGCTCCATTTCTCTTCCTCTTGCAGGCGAGCTGGGGTGGGGAAAGGGCTAGGCCACAGTTTTGGTACGTTATCCTGTTCCATGAGGTATGCTCTTTTCTCCAGGTGTATGCAGTCTGGTGCAGTCCTCTTTCCTGTTGCTCTTTCAGGATTAGTTGTATTAATTTTATTTTCGTATTATATGCAGTTTTAGGAGGAAGCCTCTGTTTCACCTCTCACACAGCCATCTTTAATCCTCTCTTCTTCTAAGGTTTTCATATGAAAATTTAAATCTTTAGTCCATCTGGAACTTACTTTATGTGCAGCACAAGGGAACTGTCTAACAATTTGATCCCAGTTATCTAGCCATGCTACATTCTTTCTCAGTGAAGAACAAAAATGTCTGCTTTAGCTTATATTTTGTTTGAGCCATGCCAGTGTGATGCAATTCACAGATGGCCCAACCCAGAGGCTCTAGCTTACAACTACCATGACAGACACAGTGTTTCCCATTTATCTTCTCTTCTCTTTCTGCACTGTGGGATACCAGGGCCATTCTCAGGCATGCCTGGAGCAGCCTAGGCCTGATGTTACCTCTTTACTCACAGTACTTCCCACAGTACTGGGTTTTGCTAAACACTCTATCAGATTGAGGTGGTGTCATTTTAACTTTGTTTTGTAAAGTTTTTATTATTATCCATGCCTTCGGATTCACATCAAATACTTCTTCATTACCCTCTGATACAATTATATGACATTCATATCCTTTAATTTGTGGATATAATGAACTATATTGATAGATTGTCTAATTTAACCATATTTGCATTACTCAAATAAACCCTGCTTGACAGAGTGAATTAATTTTTTACTACTGTACTGGAATCTATTTGGTAATATTTTACTAGAACATTTTGCATCTATGTTTAGAAGTAAAAGTTTTTTTGTTGTTGTATTCTTTCAACATTTTTAAAGGTTATGTGTACAATAAATTGGGGTGCCCTGTATAAATCTGGGACAGCTTGAATAACAGAAAAAGATTTTTTGAAGGTTACTTACAACTCAGAAATTTTTAATTTTTTTCCATATGGTTACTGGTCTGTTCACATTTCTTACCGCTTCTTGAGTTATGATATTCTATGTCTTCCTAGAAATTTGTTCATTTTCTTTAGGTTTTCAAAGTTGTTGACAATGTTGCTTATAATTTTGTCTTATAATTATTTCAATGTTTTATTTCAGTACTTATATCTCACTTTTCATTCCTAATAGTGTACATTTTAATCTTTACTCTTTTAAAAAAATAATGCTGCTGAAGGAAGTGACTTATTTTATAGACTTGTTGATTTTGGTTGTATTTGTCTATTCTCCTCTGCATGTCTGTGTGTGGCTGTCTGGATGGTGGTTTCTATTTCCATAATTTTAGCTTTTTTTAAAATTAATTTTCTCTACTTTCTTTAAAGTTTTCCTTTTCTAATTTTTAAGTTGCATTCTGAGTTCATTTATTTTCATTTTCTTTTTTTAATAAAAATATTTGAGACTCTAAATTCTCTTCAAAGTTTAACTGTAGCCATATCTTATAGATTTTCTTCGATGAAGTGTGTTCTTGAATTAATTTCTAGGTAATTTGTAATTACAGCTTTAATCTCCTGTTGATCCAGTAACTGCTCAGAAAAATATTTTTTCATTTTCAAATATTAAATTTTGGGGAGTTATCTTTTCTCTTAATTTCCTGTTTTATTTTATTTTAGTCAGAGAATGAAGCCTATAAATTTCTCCCTTTTGGAATTTATTAGGCTTTCTTTGTAGCCAAGTACATGACTGGTTTTCAGAAATGTTCTATACCTATGTGTTAAGAATGTGTATTCTCTATAAGGTTCAATTTTATATTAAATTGAACCTGACCATGTTTTTCAGATTCTTTATATCCTTGCTTATTTTTTAAATCTCCTTTATTTGTTAAATATTTAAAGAAATATATAAATTTTCCACAATAGCTATGGCTTTCTACTAAGTTGTCCTGTGTTTATGAATTCACTGCTACTGTTCAGTGCATAAGGTTTATGACTTATACATTCTCTGTGGAATGTGCTTTTATCATTACAAGAACAAAAACTTGTTCTGTTTAATTTTCTTGGCCTTGAATTTCACTTTTTCTGATTTTAATATAGCTTTATTTTTGGTTGCACTTGTCTGATACAGTCTTTCTGTGACATTATTTTCAGTGTTTTTTTGTCAATTTTTTTCTGAAATGCTCATTGTAAATACCAGATAGTTTGTTTTTTCAAAAAGCTGCGAGTCTTTTTTACTTTTTTGAGGAAGGGATAATTTGACCCAATTGTGATATTTGATCTTATTCCTCCCCTCATGTTTTGTTTGTTATGCTTGTTATTTCTGCTTTTCTTGTTTCTGTACTTTTGCTAGATTTGTCAAGTTGTTTAAAAATTACTTATTTGTCCTCTTCCTCTCCTCAAGGAATTTAGAGGTTCTCTAAATATAGCTCTATTTTGCTCATGGTTATATTCCTATTTTTAACAATTATATTTAAGCTATGTTTCTCTTTAGATTTATCAACATTAAATAAAAAGCACATTCCCCTCACTCTGCCACACATTTTATAAAGATGAACGGCTATTGCAGGGTGAATTGATTAGAGGGGACTCACAGGAGGCAGGGAGACCAATGAGGCAATAATTTCTCTAGTTCAGGTAAGTTTTCCTTTCCTTGGAGTGTGTGTGTGTGTGTGTGTGTGTGTGTGTGTGTGTGTGTGTGTGTGTATGTATATATCTCTCTCTACCTCTTTTGTTCCAAATATTTTTACTTAACACATACTACAGTCAACTTTCATGTTATCATCACCTTTTTAGAGTTAGCTGTAAATATTTTAACCACTATTTCTTGGGCCCTAAATCTTTACTTATCTTGAAATCTTTGCTTTGATTCATTTTAATTGGATTAAAGTTATTTTTTCAGTAGTTTTTTTTGAGTCCTTGAGTGTCTGAAAATGTTTTTTGCCCAGAGGTACGATATCTTAGATGAATATAAAATTGTTGAATGTAGTCCTCTTCTCTCAGTGTATAGATATTATCCCATCACTTTCTTGCTTTCATTGAGGAAGATGAGAGCTCTGATTCTAGTCTGCTTCTTTCCTTGCTAAACACAAAATCAAACAAAAAGAAACCTCTTCTCTGTATAAAGCTTATGAGATTTTTCTCATTTGTGGAATTTGTAAGCGCAGGAAGTTTTCTTCCATCATTTAATTGATTATCACTTTTACACCTTTACATTTTTTTCTTATTCCTGAAATCTTATTATTTGTGTATCAGGTTTTCAGAGTATATTTATATCTATGTCTCTTATCTTCTCAATCATAATTCAATTTTGCTGTGCTTTTGCTTTAATATTGTGGGCTTTCTCTAGATCATCCTCTGGAAAACTAATTGTGTTTTCAGCAGTGACCATGTCTCTACTGAAGCTTTAAGTTTTTATCTGCAGTAACTCTTCTTTCATGTCCTCTAATTAAATCTACTAAATATGAATTCTATTTGTCATTAGTTTATAATAAAATCCAGCAAAGTTATTAAGACATTGAAGAAAAAATATAGTGATACTTAGAGAGGAGGACAGGAAAAAAAGGGGGCTGATCATTACATAAACTGCAGGTACAAAAGAATTTACAGAGAGAGGATTTAGTGTGGGCAGGAAAAAAAGCCACAACATGGCAGGCAAGAAGGTGGAATTGGTATCTGTTTCAACCTTGAACGTTTAAGCCAGTTTGTCAACCTCATGTTTCTGGCATCCTTCAAAATAAGCCATGAGTGTCCGACATTGTTCCTGGCAAATAATCCACCACTCTCCCTGCTCCAAGATATTCATTCATTTTTTTCTGAATGGCAATTACTTCCAACGTGTAGTAATCCAATTAAAAAATGAAAGTCTTATTTATGACCCTACTCTAGTCATTGGAACTGGTTGTTTGCATCTTGTCTCACAGTTCTTGACCTTTTTCTCTATTTCCAAAACTTGAGCTTGGACTGGACCTGCTACTCCCTGGGCAACCTGGAAAAGTATATCTGCCTTTGTGACCCCTTGGAGTCCAACCACAGACTGATCTGCTAACTAGTGTCTAAGCCACTCTACCCTGTGAGTGTGGGGAATTCAGACAGGCTGGAAATGATGGATCTTTAAGGATGGATAGGAAAGGAGAGGAACAGAAAGAGCGAAGAGCTCACTATGAGGAAGAGAGAACTGTGTGTATGTGTGTGGGGTGCTCAGTGAGTAGCCAGCTTTTCTGGAATGGAAGGTTTAATAGAGAGGCAATGTCCAGAAGCCCCTCTGATGGGGAAGGAGTGGGAGGTACAGGATGAGCTGTATACCAGGAAGCATTCTGTAGGACAAATGCTGGTGGAACAAACTTCTTCCCCTAAGCTGCAGGAGGGTGATGTTGAAGCCAGAGCTGTATGCAGAACCAAGGGTCAAGTAAGGAGCTGAGTCAAGTAAGGCAGAGAGGAGATTTGCATCAATCCATCAAAACCAAGGGGTTAAAAAAAGACGTTGAGAGTAAGGGTGAGGGATTGGAGATACAGTGAGATAAGAGACAACTGATTAAGGAAAATCAGGAATAGTCCAGGGAGATTGTTTCCACAGTCATGGCTAACCTTCAGGTGCCTGCTACAATATGGCACCTACAATATAGACATGTTCACTAGATGAGGATGAGTGGGTGGGCAGAAAAAGGTCAGATTGTTCTGGGTCTTAAAAACCAGACCAAGCAATTTAGATTTGAAGCAGGGAATAGTAGGAAGCTATCAGTAGATTTTTGAGCAGGGAGGTAATATGACACAACCAATATTATTGTGAACAGCTGTTTGGTACTTTGGAAGAGACTGAAGGAGACGAGTCTGGAAATGATTTTAAAGATCATTTAGGAGGTTCAGGTGGAAGATGTTGAGAATTTAGACTTGGGTAGTGAAAAAGAATAGAGAGTGACATATTCAGGAGACAATGTAAAGGAACATTCAATAGGATGTTTGGATGGAAGAATTAGGTGAGAAGAGAGAAGGAACCATGGAAGGCAAGCTCTTTTTAGTTTGAAGAGGCCACAGTGGAGAGTGGGGAAGGTGGGGCATGTTGAATTTGAGGCAATGACTAGATATTCACTTGATGGGAAACACTGATTTCAGCCTGTATGTATTTGGCCATGGGGAGCTTAGATGTCAAGCTGCATCAACATAGAAATGACCATTGAAATCATGAGGGTGGGTGAAGGGGGAAAACTGGAGAATAAGGGATGTAGGGGCGATGGCTGCCAAGGAGGGTGATAATTTTTAAATAAAGGCTTTGGATTTGGCTAGAGCAATGATTCTCAAACTTGAGTGTGCATCAGAATCCCCTGGAGGATTTGTTTAAACTGTTTGCTGGGTCCCACCCTGGAGTTTCTGATTCAGTAAGGGCTGGGGTGGGGGACTGTAATATGCATTTCTACCCATTTCCCAGGTGATGCTAATGCTGGTGGTCTGGGAACCAGGCTTTGAGGACTACTAGAAAAGTGGTTCTTACCTCTGTGTTTATTCATGTCCGTTCCAACACATCTGAGTGCTGAGACACATTCGTGCTCATAGCAATGGCTCACAAAGGCAAGGGTTCTCCCTTAGGGCTGGAGACCAGTATATCTGATTTTGAGAAGCTCTCACCTCATTCTCAGATAATTCTGAACTTCCTTCACTCAGGGAAGATTACTGAGCTGATACATGACATGAATAATTTTCAAAGACTAAACTAAAACAACATAGGGACCATACCCAAACAGATCATTCTTTCTTTGATGATGCAGGAGGTACTTAGGGATCTGGTCTGCTGCAGGTTGCAGCTCCATGTGAGTGGTGGTCCCTTTTATTTTCTGACCCTCGAGGTGAGTCTCTAGCTACCACTGGTGGGGGGAGTAGGGGAATGGACCTTACTGTCTTTCCAGCTGGATTGCCATCCACGGGTGGATGCTCCTTGAAACCCTGTCGCCCAGTCATTTGCAGGTAGGCACTCCTTGCTACCCCATTACCCACAGTGAGGGTGCTGTCATTATCCACAAAGGCTGTAAAGCAGGTATTTCCCTCTTTGGTTCCCTGTTCTGTTGGCACATTGCCTTTTTAAAAAGTGTACCATCTACCTTGAACCCTGAAGAAGGTTTTAAGCAGTTCTCAGAGTTCAGATGATTGATCCAAGACTATACCAAATGGAGGGTGAGGGTACACCTGGTGCCCTCAGCCTAGCTATCTCGTTCCCTCACAGAGGCACATGGCTTCAGTGCCGTGGTCCATGGGGCCATCATATGAAGAAGCTGCCCAGACCTCCATAGGAAAGCCATCCTTCTCCGATTTGCCCCCTTTCTTTATCCCTTTCTTAAGTCCTCTCCCTTTTCCCCTTTTCTTCTCCCATGTCCCTACCTCTCTTTTTCTGGGGACATGCCCCACCCCTTCCTACAGAAGTGATTGTGACCCATGTTTCTGCCGCCTTTGGTGTTCTCTGAATGTCAGCAACTTTCCTCCCTTGCCCAATTTCTGCTGAATCTGCAGAGGGAAGGGGTGAGCTCAAGTCTTTGTATCAGATTTAATTTTTTACAGCATGGAGAATATAGCCAATGATTCTGTTATATCTCCCTGTGTTGACAGATAGTAACCACACTGGAGGGGGTGAAGAGTTAATAATATAGATAACTGTTGAGCCACTGTGCTGTATATTTGAAACCAACATAAGATTGTATATTAATGACATTTCAATAAAAAAAAGTCTTCACATGCTAGTTGAACAACTCAAAGTGATATAGAAGTATAGAAAGAAAAATATAAACCTCTTTATCCACCCCTGTCAACAAATCACATCCCTTAAAGAAACCAGTCAACAGTTTGGTGTGTATCCTTTCACACCTTTCTCTACATTCTTACAAATGTGTAAGTGTGCATGTGCTGGTTTTCCCCGTGGTTGACAAAATATTTAAACAAAATTATACTATATGAATTACTCTGCAACTTGCCCCATCAACTCATTGTCTTGATGCTGTGAGTGGTGCAGTTGAATGAACTCTTTTGTGTGGAGAAGAAGCCTTTCACTCCAGACATAGATTCTGCACGGATTAATTTCCTTCTCAGTTCCTTCTCCCCTAATCTGGTTTGTAAGAGAGATTTCTATTTCTCTTAGCATAATTTATAACCTATTTCTTGTGAGCCCATAATCATGGCCTCATGGTGCCTTCAACCTGACCTCTCCCATTCAGCTGCCTAATGGCAGATGATTATTACAATATATCACCTTGACAGCTGCTTCCCCCTGTTTCTGGCTACCCCGGGCTGGACTTTATGTGTTGGCAGTCATCCTTCTTGTTCCCTACCTCATTCTGGGTGCCCTTCCAACGTTCAGCTATCTTAGACAGACTCAGGATGCCCAGTTTCCGCAACTAGACCCAATCTCCGGTCCTTGACTCCTGGCACCGCACCTGTATATCAAGTGCTTTATTTGTCTTGCTAGGTTATTCTGAGCACCTTATCCTTCGGCTCAATTGCATATCTGTTAAGCCTGTTTCCTTTTTCACCCTGCCCCCTACCCCAAAGCTGGGGTCAGCAGACAGCTGGGGCTTCTGTGTAAATATCAGTAAAGGGGGAGTAAGGCTGGTGGAGCCCTTCCTGGTTTCATTTGTGGGCATTGCCAGGAAAGCCACATGTTGGCTTTTATTACCCTTTCTGCTCAGGGCCCAACATCCCCACACACTTAATAAAGCTATGTAACCATGAGGTCCATTTTCCACTGACTCAGATTGGAGTACTCTCATGTTTTGGATCCAATTCCCTCCACTCCAAGCACAGGTGCAGATTCTTCCCCTCCACCCCATTAGGTGCCCTAAGGTCCCCTTGGGTCTTAAAGTGGTCCTGGTAGATAGACCTCTCATGGAGGAATTTTATAGTTATACTGAGAATTTGTGGCGCACTCTTTTAAGTAGTTTTCCCGGTTTGCGGACCTGCCATTCAAACTTCGTTTCCTTCTGGCCCCTGCCCACTTTATATTTTCAAACCAAAATTAACTAACTCATTCTTTTCCTCTCTTTCTGTGTGTCTTTCTGTGTGTCATTTTCTCTGTCTCTCTCCCCTTCCATCCGTCGCTCTCTCTCTCTTCAGCAATCCTTAATGACTAGGTGTAGAATCTTCCCTGATGAGCCAATTGGTTTATTTAATAAGAGCCTGAATCACAGAAAAGTTGGTGGTTTCCCACCCTCAACCCCTCCTACTAGGGCAGTGGTCTGGTAATACTGGCCCTCCTAGGGAGCAACTGAGAAATCTGTAGGGGCATTTTTCATTGTCACAATGACTGGGGGACATTATTAACATTGAGTGGATGGGGGCTGAGGATATCAAATTCAGTAATTCTCAGAATATTCCCACACAACTGGAATTGTCCCATAAGACTTTCAAATGTTCTGTTGATAGTCAAATGAGTGCAAAACCTGATTATAATTACTTAAGTCCAGAACTGAACTCTATGTTAAGTAGAAATAAATGCAAAGGAGTTTTTTTTAATTTTAATATATATTGAATTTTCCAAGAATGTAACTATCACACAAATTCAGAGAAAATTATGCTATGTTTTGCTTGAAACTTTACCAAGAATTATTTACCATTTTGGAAAACCACAACACTGATCAGTTGTGTGTTTGTGCAGACAAGACCACAATCCTTCATCAATCTGCATTTGTGGCTGTTGCAGCCATGGTTGCTTTGACATGAAGGTGTAAACAATTGAATACTTCAGTATTTCTTTAGTGAAATTGTAACCAAGTGTGTACATATTGAAATATGAATTATTCCTTACACTTATTTTTTCTTTGTCTTTTTAAATATGCTATTGATACATAAAACTATATATGTAACATAAATATATATTAAAATTCCTAGCAGTCTAATAAATATCTGTGAATTCACCATCCAACTCAAGAAAAAGAACATTATTAATAATTTATACCTATCTATTCCATCCCATGCTCTCCCTAAGCCCTGAGATATCCTGAGTTTTGTGTTTTTCATACTCTTGCTTTAAAGAATAGTTTTATTATTACATATTTATGCATGTTTAAAAAATATTTTTTGAAATCAAACGAATATTCATATCTGACCTGATTGTTTATAATTCATAATGCGTGATCAAAACCGAAAGTTTCTGTGATGAATGCCCTTGTACTGTTCACCATGTAAGAACTTATTCACTATGTAAGAATTCGTTCACCATGTAAGAACTTGTTCGTTATGCTTCAGAAGATTGGAGACTGACGAGAATTAGGCTTGAGATGAATTAATGATTGTGCATTGAGCATTGACCCCCCCTACAGAATTTTATTGTTGTTAACAACCATTTGATCAATAAATATGAGAGATGCCCTCTCAAAAAAATATACATATACATATATTTTTTGAGGCATGTAAATGATATCCTACTGTATATAGTCTTTTTCTTGGACTTTCTTTTGTTCTGAACATAATGTTACTAAGATCCATGTTGTTTGGTGCAACCATATTTCATTCATTTTTACTGCTGCATGATATTTCACTGTATTTTTATCTGTTTCTTTGTTGATGAGTATTTGGGTTGCCCCCAGATATTTGCTATTATGAACAATACTTATATGAGCATTTATATTTTTGACTCCTGGTACACATGTGCAAGAGAACAGACCAAGGACTGCAACTGCTGGATTGTAGAGTATGCAAACTCAAGATAGTCAAACTGTTTCCCAAAATGGTACTCACTGACAATAACACCAGCAATGTGTAAAGTTTCTATAGATTCACATCCTCCTCAACATTTAATGTTATCAGACATCTTAATTTTGCCATGGAAATAAAATATTGCTTCGTTGTCATCTTAACTTGCATTTCCCTGGTTACTAATGAAGTTTAGCATTTTTTCATACAGGCTTATCAGTCATTTGTGTTTCTTCTGTCAAATGACTGTTCATGGTCTCTGCTCATTTTTACATTTGTTTTCTTTTTTTGGTAAGAATTCTTTATATTTCTGGTGAAGAATCCTTTTTTTTTGTATATATTATAAATGTCTAACAACTGACTTTCTGGGGGTGGGAAGCTCTGGTTTGAAACATTTTCCAATTTCTATGGTGTAAATACTCCCACCATGGTTGATTTTAAGCTACCGAAGTGAGGACACTGAACACAAAGTTGGGAGGAGATGGGAACAATCAGCCCTCATGAGCCAGATGGAGCTCATTCCTGGATCTAGCTCTTTTCATACAGACCCTGGGCTGACTTGTTGGGACAACAATAGGTATATGACTGATGATGATGCAAGGGACTGAGAGCTCTGGGTTTGTGCAGTGGTGAAAAAGTTTCCAGAGGAGGAGGATTGGGTTGTGGGGAGTAAAAGACAGTTTCTGGCTGCTCACAGTGGAAAATGCTGAGCAAAGTATGCTAAGTTCTTGACACTCTTACAGACAGAGAAGGAACATGGTGATGAGAGTAGAGAAATGTTACCACCAGGCAATGGACGGGAGGACTCCATCCATGGTGGGATGAGATCGTGAGAGCAGGCGAGGATCAAACAAGTGCTGGAGAACACAGTAAAGCCAGGCTCTGCCAGCCAACCTTGGGCTGCTGAAGAGGTCTAAGATACATGCCTCCTTCTATTTTTCTGTTTTTACTGTCAGATTGGGGGAGTGGAGAGGGATGTGGAATGTAGAAAGGAGGACACTGAAGATTTTGAGAGAGAGAAAAAGAATAGGATTGTGAAAACTTTCTTTGAATCTTGAGCCTAGTGGGCCAGGAAGGAGCGATGGTAGAGTGGCACTTTAAGGTGTTGGTGGCTGCATTAATAAGAATAAGACTCAGAAAAATTGTCTTGGGTTTTGTAAAGCCAGGAAGGAACTCCCAGGAAGCTCATAGACTTGCTACCCCCACCCCACTGCAAAGAAGTAAGGGAAAGTATACCTTAGCACATTGCATGTACCAGGAGAGGGAATACTTCCCTAAAGTTGGAAGAACATTCACGCATGCTTAGAGTGATTTGGGTGTATAATAGGCTTGAGGCTATCAGGCAGGAGCTTGCTGGGCTCCAAGAAGTAATAGGCTCTCAGTTCTTTAGGTGCAGTCCAGCTTCTTTCTACTAGACTTGTCACCCTAGAACTCCAGGCTTTCATGAGGCTAGTGGGACCACAGGTGAAGATGTCTGCTGCAGACCAATTAAATTGGAATCGTTGAAAAAGTGTCTGCCTTTGATATGTTTTAAAAGCTCTATGGATGATTCTAATATGTATCCAGGGCATAGAACCGCTGATGTGGTGGAATGGTGGAAGGCTTATGCCAAGATGAACTACAAGAGTGAGTCTTAAATAGTTACTATATTTGGAGTAATATTCGGCTCATGGTCCATTAGAAGACCAGCCAGGATGAGGTCTTGTGGTCTGTATGAAGAGTTCTCCATACCAGGAGTAAATTGTGTGGAGCCTGGAGTTTCTGAAGATCAGGGGAGAGGGCAGTGATGGTGGGGGCGGGTTATAGGACATGGCAAGGTGTGATGTCACCGAAGCAGTGGGTATTGACGTGTTCAGATCCAGCAGGTCTGATTTAAATAGTAAGCTCATTGGAACCAATTCTAGTCTTTTTCAGGTACAGACTAGGTATGATTTAGCAACTAGCGAGGAAGCAGTATCTTCTAGTCTCTTCACTCTTGCCCTGGCGGCTAAGGCAACCAGCACATAGAAGGTAGGACACACCAGAGGAAAGTCCCTGACTAGTCTCATGAAAGGCTCCAAGAAGAAAGGAGCCCAGGAACAAACTTGAGGGAATGATAACTTTGGAGATTCCTCTATTGTGCTAAAGACTGAAAAGAGGTTGAAGGGGAAGCTAAGCCCAGGAGGAAAAGGTAAGTGGGATATGGGATGTGTGAAAAAAGGAGTAGACCTGGACAACATTTCAGATCTTTTAACATTTCAGGGAACATTCTAGGAGGATGACTGTCAAGAGATCATACATCAGAAATATATTCGGGAGCTTGATATTAGTGGCTTTTTGTCCATGTGTATTAATTAGGGGTTTCTGCTCCCAGCTATGATGGAATACATTGTTGCAGAAAAATGCACAGAAAACAACTTAGAAAAGCCATCTATTTGAAGGCATCAAGAGCAATATTTGAAGAGGTAATGACTAAGAATTCCCAAAATAGCCAGGGTTTGAGGATCTAAGATCTTGGAGAGAAGGAGACCAAAGAGGTGAGCCACTGCTTTAATCCTTAGGGCATTTGCTGACTCTTGGTGCTGGGCAAGAAACTGAGAATCTGGACCAAGTTCTTGGTCAAAAGGCAAGAAAACCAGCAATCTTTCAGAAATCTCATGGAACTGAGGAGCTAAAACCTGGAGTTTGGAGCTGTCGAGGGGCCAATATCCCAGACAGGTGAATCACAGAGAAGTTAGCCTGGCACTTGGTGATTTGTTTACTCAAGGCATTTGCCAAGTTCTTAAGCTGCAGAAGGCAAGAAGCTAAGGAATCAAGTAGAAGTTCCTGAAAAGGACACTAGAATTTCAGAAATCCCATAATAGTGAGGGAAAAACCCTTTGAGTTCAGTACTTGCCAAGAATGGGGGCTCTAGTAGACCCCTTGGGATCTCAGTTACTGAAGGGCTACACCTTAGGAATGGGAGTGAACCAGGGGTAGACTGAACTTTAAAAAGACTGACACTGAGCCTAAAGTCAGCTTAGTCCCTGATGGGTTATGGTGAATTTTGTCCCTGCCACAGTCTGTTAAAGAATGCAACCCTCTCTAGAGAAAGCATAATTCAGAGCTTCTACAACTTTTCATATACCACTTCCAGCATTTTAATAATAAATTACCAGGCATACCAAGAAACAGGGCCAAAAAAAAAAAAAAAGAAAAGAAAAGAAAAACAGCCAATAGAAACAGGCTCAGTGAACGAGACATTAGGGTTATCTGACAAGGAGTTGAAGAGTAAGTGTGATTAATATGGTTAAGAAAATAGGAGGCAATCTGGAAAGCATTACTAGAGAACTGGGATCTACAAAAAAGAATTCAGTGGCTATCCTAGCACTAAAAAATACAATATATAAAAATAAGAGATCAATAGATGGATTAATGACAGACTGAACACAGAGAAGATGAATAACTTGAGGATCAGGTCAGTTGAAAATACCCAGGTTGAAACTGGGAAGGCAGAAAAAAAAAGGGATTAAGAAATATAGAAGAGTATCAGAGACATGAGGGGCATGGTAAAAAAGTGTAGCACATGTGTAATTGAAGTCCCAGAAGGGAATGGGAAGAAAGAAAGTGATGCAGAAGCAATATTTGAAGAGGTAATGACTAAGAATTCCCAAAAACTGTTTAAAGATATAAAACCACAGACTTGAGAGCACTTGTAAGTCTGAGAAAATGAAATTCCGGGGCAAAATACCTCTAAAAACTGAAATCATTCTAAGGGAGAAATAAAGTTTAAAACCCATTTATTGCTTACAAACTGCAGTCCAGCGCCGTCTCTCTCCTCTGCTCCAGAAGAAGCAAGCAAGCAAGCAAGCCAGTCCCTCCCCTTAAACTCTCAGGTTCAGACATGTCCTCTGTTACCCAGGTAATTATCCATTGACAGGGAGATGAACTTCTCTCCACCCCTGAGGATATGCAAATGCACTAAAGCCAGGTGAGATACTCTGGAAATGTTACAATTTTACCCATAGGCCACCCCTCCAGAAATCTTGCCTTACAATCTGTTCGTTCCCCTTCTTCCACAATGGTCCTTGGGTGAGAAAACTGGAGCATTGTGACCAGACTAATGACATAACAATAGCAAGAGCAATAAAATTATGACAATCCTCAAGCTGGAGGATTCAGCTAGGTTCAAAGTCCCATGCAGATTAAGTCCATAGCTCGTCCATTTCATAGGCAGGCAGTAGCTGAGGGTTCAGAGCAATCATCACGCAGCAGCTGCAGCCAGGGGGCACATTCAGGCCACAAGGACTGAATGAGAAATAACTTTAAGGAGAAAATAACTTTAAGGGTGATAAGACACATGTTTTAATGACACCAGCATAGGCAAATCTTGTCCATCAGATAGGATACATGCAGCGGAATGGTCTTGTGATAAAACAGTGGCAGGAATGGGATCTCATCCTGGTCTAGTGTACCAGACTTTCACCCGCCTCCCTGTGGGAGTTACAGATGGGTCAATATATAAGGCTATGGGAGGTACATGCACTGGCCATAGAGATAAAACAAAACTTCCCCACAAGATACTCTTACCTCCTGGACATTTTGAGTACACTACAATGACCTTTGGGGGCTATTGAGCTGTTATTCCAGGAATACACAGGAGGCCAGCTTCCACGCCTTTCCCCCAAGGTGCCAGAAGGGCCAGCCGTTGCTGGTTCATGTGTCAAAATGTCCAGGGCCAGGTCCATTCAACAGTGTCTCCAGGGCTTAATGCAGTAGGGGCTGGCAGCAGGATGTTGCTCTGCTGGCCATACCCTGGCTTTAATAACTCTTCTTTGGTTTGGATGTACGATTGTATAGGAGAGTCAGCAAGGTGTGTGAGCATATCCACAGGGCTCAAAGTTCCTTTACCTGGTTTCTCATTCAAACGCAGCAGCACTGTCCATAGGAAAACTGACCAACCCCATAGACTATTGGTGTCCGACTTCAGGCCATTTCAACAAACCATTGTACCTCTCTATCATGCCTGCTCCGATAGGATGATATGATATGTTACATGAAATTTCCACTTCATTGCTAATTGCTGCACCCATTCTTGTAATGCATGTTCAGTAAAGTGGGTGCCTCGATCGCTCTCAATCTCCTGTGGCTGACCATAGGCTGCAAAGAGATGCTCCAGGCCCCTCTTGGTGGTTTGCTGATCTGCACAACATCCAGGAAAAGCAACCAATAGTCCAGTAGCCATGTCCACACAATTCAAGGCATACCAATATCCTGATATGGGCAGAGGTCCAATATAGTCTATTTGCCACCTGCCAAGAGGTACTGGCCTCCTTAATATTGTCCCATGTTGCTGTGGGACTCAGTGTAAGTCCCTCTTAGAGTGTACAAGGCACTCCTGGGCTTGGCTGACTTCTTCAAAGGTCAATCAATGGCAAGCCCCAACAACGGGCTACAGCCCACATTGTCTTTTGCCTAGTGTGCAACAAATGCTGGTGCAGCCATTGGGCCACATCAGAGGCAGGCTTTCCTTCTAGCCAGCGTACCTGGGCCAGTGTGTCTGCTTCATCATTCCCTGGAGATGCCAAAGGCAAATGGCCAGTCAAATGATATACAGTAACAGTCTTAGTCTGACCAGAGGCCCATAGGTATGGCTACAACTCTTGTCCCCAAAGGGGCTGGTGACCAACCATCTAGTTGGTATGATACAATGTTGGCAGCCACAGGGTCAAGCCCCGATAGAGCACCCAGCTGTCAGTGCAGACAACTATGGGAGAGGGCTCCTGGGTGATCACAAGCCATACTGCCCACAACTCAGCACATTGACTGCTCTTCCCCTCTCCATCCTCCATCCATATTGTCTCAGTCTTAGGATGGAAAGCCACAGCCCTCCACTTCAGGGGCTGCCCACGACTAGAGCCATCTGTGTAGCAAGTATCTTCAGGTATAGAAGCTTTTCCATCCTGATCAGGAGTCTCAGCTACCAGTGGCTCAAAAGCATGTTCTTCCTGCTTTCCACTGGTATAGGTCACAGGCCCCAACAAATGTTGGAGTTCTCCACCTAAGGGGCTAGTAAAGAGGGCACTGTGCTGCTGTAAATATGCACCCCATTTGGCCAGTGTAGGTGTCTGTGCCACACTACTCTGTGGCCTTTGGGTCCAGTCTTGCACCCACCCAATGATGGGATAGGTGGTTATTACCTTGGTTGGAGCTGTTCCAGCAATGGGCTCCATAGCCAGCAAGGCATGCTACACAGCAGCCAGTTGCTTCTCTGTCAAAGTGTACCAGACCTCTGCTCCTTTCCATAGTTGTGACCAGAATCCAATAGGTTGGTGTGCCCATTCAAGCTGCTGCCAAAGACCCCATCCATAACCATCTTTGGTTACATGAACATCTAGCTGATGAGTCCATTACATTCAAGGCCTGTATGGCCTTGACTGCCTGCTTGGCAGCAGTAAAAGCAGCTGCACATGTCTCATCCTAGTCCCACGTGATGCCTTTTCATATCAACTGGTATAAAGGCTTCAGAATTTGTGCCAAGTGTGGGATAAACATTCTTCAGTAGGCCAACAGACCCAAAACTCTCATAATACTGCCACAGTGGAAGGGGTGGGGAAAGCCTGGACCTTATACAACTGCTTCAGGAACAACTTTAGTTTTACCCGACCAGACAACCCCCAATAATTCCACAGACAAACCAGGTCCCTGAACCATGGTGCTGTTCACAGCCCATCCTTTTTCCTATAGATGTTGCAACAGTTTAGGAACTGCCCCTGCTAAATCTGAAAGAGAATCAGATGTGAGCATAATATCATCAATGTAGTGATACAACTGCACTGTTTGTGGTTTCTTCCAT
Organism: Manis javanica; assembly: GCF_040802235.1. NCBI lineage: Eukaryota > Metazoa > Chordata > Mammalia > Pholidota > Manidae > Manis > Manis javanica. Next base: position 100,321,943 of record NC_133174.1, on the reverse strand, counting down.
GTGGCGAAGTCCTGGGCTACAAGTCTATGACAGATGGTGGGACTGTGGAGATATCCCTGTGGAAGGACAGTGAATGTCCACATGAAAGCAAACTGTTCCTGGCTTTCCTGTACTATGTCAATAGAGAAGAAAGCATTAGCAAGGTCTACTACATAATGATACGTTCCCAGTTCATGACTGAGGGTGTCCAGAATGTCTGCTATAGAGGGGACAGCAGCATGCAAAGGGGATGTGACTTTATTCAATTCCCTGTAGTCTACAGTCATTTGTCAGGAGCTGTCTGGCTTTCTCACTGGCCACACTGTGGAATTAAAAGGACTATGAGTGGGCTTTATGATGCCTACCCTCTCCAACTCCTTTAGAGTTTCTCCAATTTCCTTGTGCCATCCAGGCAATTTATACTGCTTAATATTTGTCACCCGCCGAGGTATAGGCAGAGCTACAGGTGGGTGCTTAGCATGTCCCTTCAAAACTGCCTTTACCACACATACCCTCAGTCTAAATTTACCTGCAGTGGTCTGTAACCACAGGTCCTGCAGGATATCTACCTCCAAAATATATTCAGGGATGGAAGAAATGTACACGGTATACTCCTTTGGGGGTAAATGCCCTATTCCCAATGGGATTTGGGCTTTCTTCAATCTAATTGCCTTACCCCCATAGCCATCTATCACAGCAGGGCTCCCAGGAAACCGCTCAGGGCTGCCACGAATCAGAGAACACTCAGCTACTGTGCCCACCAGCGCCAGGACATGTTGTACATTCACAGGGGACGAATGAATTGCTAATTCTGCATGTGGCCTCAGGTCCCCACCATGTGCCCCAAGGTGGGGATTTTGACCACCCCCTCAGTTGAACCGCAATGCCCAGTCATCCTCCCGTGGGGGTGAGGGCTCAGGCGAATCTTGAGTACTGTCTCCCATGAAGTTTTGCACGGACACAGGCCGGGCATGAAGCCTTGACTCTGGTTTCCATGTCCTGGACCTCAATGGCTGGAACTGCTGCTCTGGCTTTAATTGGTGCCACAGTTCTAACAATATTCTATTGGGCTGCCCATTGAGTTTTTCTTTCACTACCCTGGCCTTTATCAAATCAACCCACATCTGGGTCCTTCAGACCTTCATGGGGCCTTTTGCACTTCTCCTTTCAGTCGTGGCCTGTACTTCCTTACGTGCCCTTATTGTTTCAACATCCCCCAGATCTGCTAGAGTATGAGTAGCCTCACTTATGGGTTGCCCTAGGTGGGGGGCAAGAGTATTCACTAGGGACCCAAAGAGAGATGTGGGAGCTGTATGGTGCACCAGATTTCTCATTCCTATAGTGAACACCTCCTCATCAGGTCCCTGGGGGTCCATATTATAGATGATATTTTCCATACGCAATTCCCGCAGTACCTGTTGGAGCTCTGCATACATTTTCCAGCTACTGGGAAAATATGGTAAATCACCCTGATTAGGTAAAACTACCCTGATGGCCCCTGTCAGCCATTCCAGGAGTGTCTGATTCCCTGAGTGACAGGCATTTTGCAACCGCTGCCAGAGGGAAGGATGAGTCGTCAGGGAAGTCATTCTACTCATCTCAATACCTGACACAACAATGTTTTCCACCCCCATATCCCAGAGACATAAAAGCCATTTAGTCAGAGATTACAATGGCCTCTCCCTGTACTGGCGCTCATGTTCACTAGCTCATCCTGGGTATAGGGGTGGAGCATGGAGTGCTCCACAACCTGGGGAGGGGGCTGCTGCTCCCCCTGAGGAGCCCAAGGTTGTTTTGTTTTTATTTTCTTAATTACAGCTGGGTGGGCCTTTAAAACAGGAGAAGATGGTACCTCCAGTGGTGGCCTGGGTAGCAGATCCGCCTGTGGCCCTGCCTCCTCTTCTTCTCCCTCAGGCAATGGCTCCTCCTCCACCGTGTCCAGGTCTGAAGGCACTACTCTTCTCCCCACCTCCCCCACAGCCTCCTGCAATGTGGCTTTTCCTGCTGCCTCCCCTCCCCCCTTGCTGCTCAGGTGTCTTCTAGGAGTGTGACCTGTCTTTTCAGTAACTGTCTGTCTTCTTTAATAGCATCCCATAGTTTATCACCTAGCTTCTCCAAGTGATGCTGAAGTGATGCAAATTTCTGAAAGCTAAATCAAAGAGAAAATCTAGAGAAAAGAAAGACACAGTATGTTCAAAGGAACAATAATAAGACATTAGTTGACTTCTCAGCAGAAATAATGGAAGCCAGAAGACAAAGTGCTGGCTTTAGTGCTGAAAGACAAGAACTGCCAATCTTGAATTCTACATATGGTAAAAATAATCTTTAGAGAGGAAGGCAAAAACAGCAGATCTATTCTAAAAGAAATAATAAAGGCCATTCTCTTGAACAAAACAGCAATAGACTCACAGACACTGGGAAGTGCCTGGTGCTTACTATGGGGGAGGGGTTGGGGTGGGTGGGGAGGGTGAGTGGGATAAAGGGGTACAAAAATTTTCGGTCATAATACAAGCTGGTGATAGAAATAGTAGCACAGCATGGAGAATATTGTCAATGATTCTGTAACATCTTCCTATGTTGACAGATAGTAACTGCACTAATAGGGCTGAGGATTTAATAATACCACTGTGTTGTATACTTGAAACCAATGTAAGATTGCATATCAATGATACTTCAATAGAAATAAATAAATAAAAATAAATGCCATTTTTTGGTAGCAGCCAAATGATCCCAAATAGAAACAGGAATGCAGGAAGGAATGAATAACAACAGAAAGGGTATGTCTAAATGAGTATCAACTTATAAAAGAATACAAATAATATCTTGTTGAATTCAAAATAATATGCAGAATTCATTAAAATACATGATGACAATAACAGAAGTTGGAAGAAGAGGAAATGAAGGTAAAGAATTCTAACACAGGAAATTTTGAGGATTCTAATATGCCCTTTATACTACACACAGATACTATCTTGGAAAGGCTATGCAAACAGGGTCGGCCATGAATTAAATAATCGTAAACTGATCATCGTTTCACTGGATGGGGATGGTGGATTGGTACAGGGCTCAGTAGGTGGTGCAAGAGTGATAGCCAGTAGTTGGAGGGAAAGAAGGTGCCTTGCTGGTGCTGAAGAGACGAACTTACTCCACATATATGTGTTCTTCTCATGGGAATGGAAAAAGCTGTCACTAACACATGGTATGCTTGTAAGATACTATTGAGATAGGGACCATGGGTTTAGACAGAGTAGGCTGAGGGCCCTCGGAAAAAGCAAGGCAGGATAATTACAGTCAGAGCAGAGTAACAACATGCAAAGAAACCTCCTACCAAAACTGTGTGTTAAACATTAAGCTCTAGAGTCATTCTTCAATGAGATCAGTTAATATTCCCCAGATAAAGGAAAGTAGGCCATGTTTTTTTTTGTTATGCTAATCATTTGTAATCATGTGTAAGATTCACTTTAGCATGCTAAAAGGCCCAGGCCTATGTGCTGTTTTTTCTCCTTTGGACCTGATCAGGGGATTTGCAATCTGGGCAATTAATAATGGCAAGCAAGCCCAGCCATAAACAACACAGTAAAAGGTAGGAAGGATTCCATCTTAAAGATAAAATTGCATTAAAAAAACCCAGGAAGTTAAGAAGTAAGATTCTTAACTTACTCTTTAGCAAACAGACAGTAGTTCAGCCAACCTTGGGCTAAATTAATTTTAAATATTCAGGGACCACTTAACAAGTTCACACTTCTAAGCCCTTTATCACATTCCCCAAAATCCTCAACTTCCTATAAAACCCCTAGACAACGCACAACTACAGGCTCTCTTGTTCCCTCCTGGCATGAGCCAGGAGCTCTGTCCTCTCACTGTATCTCTAACTAAAAGCCTCTCCCTGGCTCTCCTACCTTGAGAGTTTGCTAAGTTCATTCTTTGACTCCACAAACAAGAATCCTGGCATGACTGTGGTGTCCCCTAGATGGACCATGGAAGCAGATAGCATAGCCTAAGAAATAAAGCCCCAGAGTGCTGAGGGCAGTGTTTTGGGGGATGGAACAAATGCTAGAACTAATTAAGGAGTTGTTATTTGTCTAAACCAAAATGAATAGGGATATCCAAGAAAAAATTGACATGTAGACTTCATACAATCAGTGATATATATTGCCCACCAAGGAGCACATTCAGGAATGATTCAGAGGATCCCTGGCAACACACTGGTGGAATCCCCATTCTCATACTAACAGGAGAGAAAACATTAGCTTCACTGCTCTTTCTTTCCATGCAGTGGGGGAAAGCCCAAATGCTTTGTTTTGGAAGGAGCTAGATGTGAGATAAGGGCCTCACCTGGAGGCAGCTAACTTTAAAGGCAAGTTCCAAGTTGCAGATTGCCCGACAGCCTCGCAGCTCAACACAACACTGGGAGTCAGAAAAAGTACTCTGTTGCATCCCTTCCTGAGACAAGGAGCATAGGGCCAATCACTTGCTTTAATGAAGAGAGAAGGGAAATGGGGGAAACAAGGAGAAAATAAAACATAATTTCCTACCTCAAAAACTTTATCTTTTCATATAACATGAAGAGGGGGAGGTAAAATGGGACTGACTACCTTCAACACAAAAGACAAATGTAGGATGAAACAAGGGGAACAGGATAATAAGAAGTCAAGTGGGAGATAAGGGGAAGCCTTCTAGGGGCTCATGTGCTCTGGCCATGGTGTTGGCTAAAAGGCAGCTTAATGAAGGCAGCAAAGTAAAGTATTTCATCATCCTCTGGGATATGAGGGTATTCAAGGCTCTGAGTAAGAGAAGAATCTGCACAGTCATGTACTGAGCTCTCTGGCAGGGCTGTTGGCATGGTGAGCAGTATCAGGATTACACAGGTGAACACATATAATTACAAAGTTTCTTATCAAGAAACAGACTCACACCAGTAAGGATCGCCACCATCCAAAAGACAAACAACAACAAATGTTGGCGAGGTTGTGGAGAAACAGGAGCCCTCCTACCCTGCTGGTGGGAATGTGAACTAGTTCAACCATTGTGGAAAGCAGTATGGAGGTTCCTCAAAAAGCTCAAAATGGAAATACCATTTGACCCAAGAATTTCTCTTCTAGGAATTTACCCTAAGAATGCAGCAGCCCAGTTTGAAAAAGACAGATGCACCCCTATGTTTATCACAGCTATTTACAATAGCCAAGATATGGAAGCAACCAAAGTGTCCATCAGTAGATGAATGGATAAAGAAGATGGAATATATTTCTATATATTCAATGGAATATTATTCAGCCATAAGAAGAAAACAAATCTACCATTTGCAACAACATGGATGGAGCTAGAGGGTATTATGCTCAGTGAAATAAGCCAGGTGGAGAAACACAAGTATCAAGTGATTTCACTCATATGTGGAGTATAAGCACAAAGAAAAAACTGAAGGAACAGAACAGCAGCAGAATCACAGAACCCAAGAATGGACTAACAGTTACCAAAGGGAAAGGGACTGGGGAGGATGGGTGGGAAGGGAGGAATAAGGGGGGGGAAAAGAAAGCGGGAATTACGATTAGCATGTATAATGTGGGGGGGGGCACGGGGAGGGCTGTGCAACACAGAGAAGACAAGTAGTGATTCTACAGCATCTTACTATGCTGATGGACAGTGACTGTAATGGGGTTTGTGTGGGGGGACTTGGTGATGGGGGAGTCTAGGAAACATAATGTTCTTCATGTAATTGTAGATTAATGATACCAAAAAATAACATTAACTGTCTAGGAGGAGAAAAATAGCAGTAGGCTCATAGACACGGAGAAGGGACTAGTGGTTACCAAAGGGGAGGAGTTGTGGAGGGTAGGTGGGGAGGGAGAGGGCGATTAAGGGACACCATTATTCACAATCACAATATAGGTAGGCCACAGGGATGGTAGTACAGCGCAGAGAATACAATTAATGACTCCATAACATCTTAACTACGTTGATAGACAGGTACCGCAATGAAGGGGGTGAGGACATGATAATATGGGTGAATATTGAAATCACAATGTTGTTCACATGAAACCTTCATAAGATTTGTATATCCATGATACTTTAATTTTAAAAAAAGGAATATGTAAAAAAAAAAAGAAACAGGGTGCTGTGATTATACTTGGGGGCCTACTTTAGCCAGCATGGTCAAGAAGGCCTCTCTGAAGAGGTGACAATTTTAGCTGAACTCTGAAAGTTGAGAAGTCACCCATTCAGATAGCTGCCCAAAGGGTTTAGGCAGAAGGTGGGGAAAATGCAAAAGCCCTGAGTAGGAAATGAGCTTGGCATATTCAGGGAAGAGCAATAAGGACAGTGTGGCTGAAGCAGAGAGAGAGGGAGAGGGGTAGGAGGATAATGATGGAAAGACAGGCAGGAGCCAGGTCGTGCAGGGCCTTGTAGGCCTTGGTAAAGAATTTGTATTTTACTCTGCATGGGAAGTTTCCCCCCAATGGTTTTGTAAGGGAAGTAACATAACTTGATTTATTGTTTTAGATCACTCAGGCTGCTATGTGGAGAATAGGCTCTAGTGAGGCAAGAGTAAAAGACTGATACCATTTTAGAAGATCCGCAACATCTTTGGTAAGAGGTGATAGCATGGTGGCTTGGTCTAGGGTTCAGGCTGTGGAAATTGAGTAAAGTACAGTTGATTCTCTTTATTTGGGGTAGTTATGTTTTATAAAGTCACCATGAACACTGCATTATGAAGACTGAACCATTGCTTCTACGGAAAATGCAGAGTTAGGTTCCTGCAAACCTCTGGTCTTAATATTTTCATCAGCTGATTAATACACAACCTTGTTTTATGTGTGTTTTGTCTAAAGAGAATTTATTTCATATGTATTGTTGATTTCATTCACAGTCAACTATAACTCATGCCTGCACAAAGCTTATGTAGCACATGTATTTTCTCTGAAAGGCACATCACAGCCTTCTTTAACTTAGCAGCACTAGGAAGCAATTTAGCACTATCCTTGGGGGCCATTTCAAACAGTGAAATTTTCAGCAAAAAGCACAAAAATATGAAAGACATAGGACTAAATAGATGGTGAAAAGGACATTTGTTTACAGTATGAGAAGTGAAAAAAGAAGGCAGAGAATTGCTTTGTCTCACCTCAGCTGGGAATGTGCACATTAGTTGACTTGTATTTTTCACTGCAGTATGTGAGTACTGATTTTGGGGTTACAAATACTTTTTCACAAGTAGGTAAATCCACGAATATGGAATCCATGAACAGTGAGGATCAACTGTAGATGTTTTTGAGATATATTCTACAGACGGAAACTGACAGGACTTCTTGATGACTTGAATATGGAAGTAATGGAGAGGAAGGTGTCAAGCTGGACTTCCAAGTTTCTGAATGAGGCAACTAAGTCAGCAGTGGTATCATACACTGGGGAGGGGCAGGTTTATAGGAGAAATGATGAGTTCCATTTTGCACATGATAAGCTAGATAGGGTAATTATCCATCCAAGAAGGGATGCCAAGCAGACAGTTGGTTATATGAGACTGGAGTTCAGAGGGCAGGTCTAAGGGAAAGACAGGCACTTGGGAGTGGATAGCATATGTTATGCTAATGAAGCATTTGCCTTGCCTCTTCTCTTTCCAGAGTTATATTCAACACTGACAGAGAATGAGGAAACAATGCTGCCTTTGGCCCTTAATCCCTTGCTTTCTCAAGGGATTGGTGGAGTGGTGGTGGGCGAGACTATCTCACTTCTGTCCACCACACAGATTGTCAGGAAGGTCCATTATGGGAATCATGAAAACAGAGCTGGCTGCCCAGTTATGTCAATGAGGCCTACATATATTTTCCTAAAATAGGAATGCAAAAATAGAGTTAGACATCTACCTTAGAGCATATACTTCGTGAAAGAAATTCAGATGAATCTGAACTTTATAAAAGCTCAAGAAAAACAACTATTCTCAAACCTATATAAGTACTTGAAGAAAATATGAGGGGATATATTTACAATTTTGGGGTAGGGAATTCTAAGCGTTCCATGAACATCAGATGTTAAAAAAGAAAAGAGTGCCATGTTTGACCAGGTAAAAAACATAAAATATCTTCATGGTGAGTGACAGAAAGGAAATGTTTATAACATGTGTAACAAAGGGTTAATATCCACTTTCTCTGAAGGACTCCCATAAAAATCAACCAGGAAGAGAGAAAAAAAAACTTCAGTGGAAAAAGTGGCAAAGGAGACGTGGCAGTTCACAGATAAGTCACTATAAATGGTTATACTCACTAATGCTCAACCTTGATCATTCATTCATTGAACAAATATTTAGCGAGAGGCTACTACATGCCAAGCACTGTAATAACTTCTGGGGATTCAGCAGTGAACAAAATATACACAGTCCCTGCCTTCTGGGGACTTAACATTGCAGGGAGTAGAAACACATGGTAAAAACTGAGATACATTATAAATTAGAGGTGAAAAGTGCTTTGGAACAAAATAAGGCAGAGTAGGGGGATAGAGAATGATGTTGGAAGTACTTTTTTAGAAAGGATGTTATGATGGTTAACTTTATGTGTCAACTTGACTAGGCTATGGGATGTCCACATACTTGGTCAAACATTATTCTGGGTATGTCTATGAGGGTATTTTTTGGTGAAATTAACATTGAAAGGTAGACTGAGTCAAGCACAACGGGGGTGAGTATCACCCAGTTAGTTGAAGGCCTAAATAGAGCAAAAAGGCTAAATAAGAGGGAACTCCTTCTGCCTGAGGGAGTTGGACATTGATCTTTTCCAGTATTTGAACTGGCACTGAAACATCAGCTCTTCTTGGTTCTTTAGTTTGCTGGCTTTTGGACTGTAACTACACCATCAACTCTCCTGGGTCCCCAGCTTGCTGACTGGTGAGCTTGGAACTTCTCAACCTTCATAATTGCATGAGTCAATTCCTTATAAAAAAATTCCTCCAAATTAGGATTTTCATTTTGGACATGTTAATTAACAGAGTTGTTCAGTAGATATCGGAATAGTGGTTGGCGTTGAGTACAAGCTTTGAAGTCATGACTAGAGGCATAAATTTAGGATTTATCAAATTAACAATTAAAGAAACACAAACTAAAGCACAATATGTTTTTTTATCTCATGAGTTTGTCAAATTTTTAAAAATTAATAATGTCCAGTGTGCCTAAAGATGTGAGAAAATGAGTACTTGTATACATTTTGTGAGATTATGAGTTGATAAACCCTTTTTGCGGGAAAATTTGGTAGTTTTAATCAAGTTAAAATGTGTGTATCCTTTAACCCAACAATTACACTTCTAGAACTCTCCTAGATATGCTCACATGTATGTGCAAAAATATGTGGACAGGATGTTCAATGTTGCATTGTTTGTAATGGTTAAATACCGTATTGTTCGGTCAGCCAGGAGCACTAGATTCCTGCTCAAAAGATTGACCATATGATGATGAGATGATATTATTATTATTATTATTATACATTTTTTTTACTGAGTGCTTACTATGTTTCAGTTACTATGCTAAGTATCTTATCTCATTTAAATTAATTTTTGCTACCTATAGTCATTTCTTTTTTTTTTAGTCATTCATTCACATAACAGTTATTCTTGGGTACCTGCTAAGTGCTAGTTCTGACATTAAATCCATGAAAATGGGCTCACTTTCCCTGGACCAACAGTTGCTAATCTCTTTAGCATTATGGTCCTCTTTGGATGCTGATGAAAGCCATAAACTTCTGTCCCTACAGATATTCATAACGTTTACTTGGGGGATGATAGACCACCATCTTGAAGCTCCAGCAAGTCTGTCGACCCCAGGCCAGGTTCAGCATCTATGCTGTCAGGCAATGGTGTGTGGACACACAAAGGCAGGGCAGAAGGCCAGGGCATACAGAAATGCTGGGCAGTCTAATTTGTTTGGAAAGTACTGGTTAAGTGCAGATTTTGCTGTCTGGAGGCTAAGATGACAGGTTGCTGGGGTCCCGTGGTGAATATTAACAGTGCTATCTGGACCAAATATATTCCCATTCCCCAGTATTCCCCTTTCCATCTTCAATCTCCTGTCCCAGCTTGCCGGGCCTGGACCGCTTAAGTGTCTCTCCACCCCCTCTTCAACTCCAGCCCTTACAAGGCCAAATGTAATTGTCTAAGACTCCAAGCCTTCAAGTGGCTGAGGAGCCTCTCCCATAGCCTGGGTATGGGGCTTTGCAGTAAGTCCTTGTCTCCTTTTTCCCCTCTTGCCCATGGGAGTTTCCATGGCAGTGGTCAAGCAGGCTGCTCGGAGAACTGCCTGAGAAGCCACCAGAAACTCATTCTCAATATTGATCAGTACTTCAACTTAGCAGAGGGCAGGCAACAAAACCCATGGGTCAAACTGGGCTCCCTAGTAAGCAGATATGGAGATGGAGTTAGGCATACAAGAGGTTTACTGGGCGTTAATACCTGTGAAAGATGAAGAAGGAGGAAACAGCGTTGGGCAGGGAAGTCTCCAGACACTGATGTTTATCTGACACTCGTGAGGAAAGGAAAGGAGCACAGAAGCAGAGTTAGGTGGACTATGACGTGGATCTGCAAATCTCTGCCGATCTAGGGGAGAGCTCAGACCAAAGCTGGCCCTTTACAGAAGTCCTGCAAGGGGCTGAAATGGCCAAAAGTTAGCATCCTTGCTGTGTTCAGTCATTGGCTAGAGGCTGCCCCAAAGATCATGGCCTGAGCTCAAATACTGCAGCAGATCCTGCAGACACTGCAGCTGAAGGCTCTTGCCTAAGTATTCACCTCACAGCTGAAAGGTTAAGCTCTTTCTTGAAAGGTGGATTAAGTAGTGTCCCTAGCTGCCAAAACCTCTAACCCTTTCTATCCCCCATGAAAATGCCCAGCATGGTTGTTTCCAGGCAGATCTGCACTCATGAGAGGTATCACTGCAACACTTGCCAAGACAGGGTTTGCAGCTTGGGCGGGTTTCTTCTGCCTTACAAAGAGTAGGGGTGAGGGTGGCTCCCTCCCTGTGCTGTCATATTTTCCTCTCCAAATATTAGACCGAGCTTCACCCTCAGTTGTGACACATACATTGAATATGCTTTGCCCTGTTCACCCTTGACTCTAGGAGCCTTCTAGCCAGGAGGGTGAAGAAATAAGATGCTGACAAGACAATGAGTGGGAACATAAAAACACTGGATATATGGGCACCTGTCTCCCTCAGGTTTGGCTCTAAGAATGTACAACAAACAATTATAGCAATCACTACCATTTGGGATATTCCTGTAATTCTCATGATGGTTAAGAATCATAATGGCCTGTTTTTGACTACTGCTTCTGCCACTAAATGGTCTTGGGCAAGTGACTCTTTCTCTGAGCCTTGATTTCCTAATTTGCAAAATGGTCATGGCAATAGTATCTATTTCCTAAGGTTATTATGAGGTCAGGTGAGATAATAATGTGTGTGAGGTGCTTAGCATAGCCTGGCACATATAAGTGCTTAATGGTGGTTAGCTATGTTAGTACTGTGTGCCAGGCACAGTACAGCTTTATCTCATTTAGCCCTCACAATAATATTGCAATATAAGTATTGTTATTTCCTTTTATAGATGAAGAAACAGAAGTTCTGATAGAATAATAATAACTTGCTGAAAGATCACACAGCAATTGGCAAGCCCACAATTCATCGCCAGTTCTTTTTGACTCCAAGTCCAGACCCACTAGCTCACACCACACTACCTTCTAGAGTTTTCCCAGGCTGCAGCCAAAGGGGCTCCACAGACAAATAAGTGGCATGGGGCAGAAAAGAGGTTTGGGAGTGTTATCAGCCCACTAACAACTAGGTGAGAGAGTGAAAGCCATTTATCACAGTGAACAGAAATCAAAAGAACACGTCATCAGTGAGTTATTTGGGTGGTTATATGCTGGGCTAATTTATATTCCATGATAAATTATATAGAGAAAGGTATAGTTCTGCAAGGTATACTTTTAGGGGCACCAAACGGCCCTCTGATCTTCAAATAAAACTCCCATCGCTCACACACAAAATATCTCTCTGCAGAGCCAAGATTAGCGAGCCACTCCTTTGTGCTGTGGTATTGTTCCAGCTGCTTCCGGACAAAATGCAACAGCCCCAGGAGATGAAAACCAATCACCTCCATAGTGAGCTTGTGAGTGAAACTGAACTTGAAAGTGGAGGGTGGGGCTAAAGGAATGATTTTCAGGACAAAGAATTTTGGATAGGATAAGAAGGGCCACTTGATGCAAGGGCAGGATAGGTCCAGAGTCTGCAACTGTGGAGACCTTGGGAAGCAAATGAAGTAGGGCCCCAGAAGGATGGGAGAAATGGGCATGGAGGGAGGAGGTCCCCTAGTTCCTAGTTTTGCCACTTGCCTCTCAGAGATTTGTGAATATATATATAGTTGTGTGTGTGTGTGAATACGTACATATATATATAGTGAATATATATATATATATTTGTGTGTATATATATATTTGGCTATAGCTCTCATTCTGATGTGCGAGGGTGTGAGGGCTCCCTTAACCACCATGCCTTTCCTCCCAGAGTGATTGTAAGTTTCCTGTCCAAAGGAGGCCATGTTTTCTGCTTGCTCTCCCTCACTCCCTCCCCTTTCATTTTCAGGTGTTTGGAAAGTAACATTTCCCCAACTGTCCCTAGCCTCTCCTCCCAGGGCTCCTCCCAGGGCTTGCCTTTTCCCCTCCAGCAACATCCAAAGCCAATGAATTACTGGATTTGAGATTCGGCATGGGTACCACAGATGGACAGCTGAGCTTGCTTGAGAAACCATTCCCAAAAGCTCGTTCAGAAACAGCACAAAAAGGTCAGGAGAACAAAGAGCATGTTGGCACTTCAGGCAGCTCAGGGCTCCAAGGTGGATTGTGGCACCTGCACTTGGTAAGGGTTACAGACTCATTTCACTGATTTCCTGCCCTTGAATGAGACAATGGAGTCAATCATATTTCAGTTCATTTTTTCCCATTACAAAGCCCTCTCAAAAATACATTTGCAAATTACTATCTTTGCTTCCCGTTAAGGCCCTGCATCTCTTTTCATGGTAAAATGGCCATCTCTCTCTTTGTTGATTTGTCTTAGGCTTTGTGTGGAGCTGGATAAGTCTTGCAAAGGTAGTGGTAAGGTTTAGAATGACTGTCTGGCTGTGGATGGCAGTCCCTGTCAATTGATCTGACCCTAAGAAGTAGGGGAGAGGAAGAAACCAATCACCAAGCCCAAACATATAACCACTGTATTTGTGCACCTTTTCAAAATATTTTCACATGTGTTGTCTTATTTGAGTGTTAAAACCAGCTGGTGGGCCAGATGGGGCAAATCTCCATTCAGCAGCTGAAGACAAGAGGTCCAGAGTAAGTGACTCACTGAAAGTCACAAAGCACAGCAGGAGCAGAACAACCTTAGAAAACAGGGCTCCTTTGTGTCTGGGACCAGGATTTACACCTTAAGAGTTCACCACAGCCTTTGTTAAACGGGTGGGGAATGGCTGATTGGCAGATGTTTGGGGTGTCTAAACAAGAAAGGAAAGGGAAAACCACATGAAACTGACCTCAGATAGACTGAAATAGTTTATATAGTATCAAATCATGCTCAAAAGTGGTTCTGCTGAAATGCCTTCTCAGCTCTCTGCTTGGATATTTGAAACAGGGCAGCCTCCTCCCTGTTTCATCTCTTTTGTTAGACATCTTAGACTCAGATGCTGCCGAAAGACTAACCTAAGCAGTTGCTTTCTTAGCTCTGATCTTTGAATGCAAGATAAAGAATGGAAGGAAAACTGTGTTGCCCTTCATGGTCCTCCACAAATTAAACATGCCTGAGAGGAGGAAGTTTTTAATCACTTGTAAGTCAACGTGACATCACTGACACATGGGACTTTTGGGAAGCCAACCGTACTCACCCCCTGTACTAGAAAGTGGAAATATGATACTTGCTCTATTTTTGTTTTCCAAGCGGCTGGTAACCCATTAGGATGTTGTGAAAAATCAATTCAGCAGGCTATCAGCATTTTCAAAAAAATTAATAAAACAAAATAGAAAATACCAGCAACACATTGCAAGTGTAAGCTTAAGTTTTGCTTTGAACATAAAATGTTTATTTGTTATGCTTTTGCATCTGTATATTGGGTTGTGACATTCTGTACTTCTTACTATAGCTAGAGCAAAGCTTTTGAAAGCCACTCATCTAGATGCATATACCTCAATCCCAGATATAAGCTGTGTCCTAAGACCCTCTGCCTGACACATCTCAACAATATTCTACATTTCCCTACCTTTTAGTGCTTTTCTAGGAAGCAAGGGTGTCCTATATAGTGCACAGATAGTCACTGAGAAATATTTTGTACAAAAAGCTGCATTTGGCAAAGGGCAAATATTCGATAGAATATAGCAGAGTTTGGTAGCAAGTGTTTTGATGAAGTATTTTTATTGTTCAGAGTCAATCGTTAAATCAAAAAGTTAAATATGCCCTGTCATTTCCCCCAAATATTATGCACACCCATGCTCACCACCCTTTCTGCTCTATGTTAAATCATATTACAAAAAAAATCAACAAATGAAGTCCTCCGCTATCAAATTTCCTGCTTCACTCATTTCAGGCAAGCCAATCCAGCATCATTTCAAAACAAAGAACTCACGGTGACTTTCTGGCATTTACTTGGCTTCTTCCTCCTTCCCCAAACACTGCATTACCCTTTAACCTCACTGTGACTTTCTCTCTTTAGACACACTGTACATTACTACATAATTTCCAAAAACTAGGAAAAAAACGTTGACTCTAATTCATCAACGCACATATGTGCTTAAATAAGGTCTGTGGCTCTTCCACCCATATAAACTAGTCATGAAATAACAAATAATTTGGTGACAGAGTTTGACTCATGAGTTACTAGCCTCTTAAGCTTACAGCCTTTTACTTCCACTAATGTATACAAATTTAGACCGAAGTAGATTCTTAACATTACCTAAGCAAAACTCATTAACATAAGATGGCATTGATTACAAAACTCACTAGTATTTTATGTACCACTGAGAGGAAAAAAGCGAAGTATGCAATGATTTGGCATCAATTTATGGTCCACACCAATTTCAGGGATATTAAATTGTGAAAAATGTGTGCATCTTTGAAGAGATGAAATGTTAGTTAATTTCAAGGGCTGTTTCCTCTTCTCACTCGTCTCCCTGTGTCTGCTGACATTTTTTTTGGGTATCATTAATCTACAATTACATGAGGAACATTATGTTTACTAGACTCCTCCATCACCAAGTCTCCCCCACAAACCCCATTACAGTCACTGTCCATCAGCATAGTAAGATGCTGTAGAATCACTACTTGTCTTCTCTGTGTTGCACAGCCCTCCCTGTGCCCCCCCACATTATACATGCTAATTGTAATACCCGCTTTCTTTTTCCCCCCTTTATTCCTCCCTTCCCACCCATCCTCCCCAGACCCTTTCCCTTTGGTAACTGTTAGTCCATTCTTGGGTTCTGTGATTCTGCTGCTGTTCTGTTCCTTCAGTTTTTTCTTTATGCTTATACTCCACATATGAGTGAAATCATATGTGCGGTTTTAATTTGCATTTCTCTGATGACTAGTGATGTGGAGCACTTTTTCATGTGTCTTTCTCTGCCTGACTTATTTCACTCAGCATAATACCCTCTAGCTCCATCCATGTTGTTGCAAATGGTAGGATTTGTTTTCTTCTTATGGCTGAATAATATTCCATTGTGTATATGTACCACCTCTTCTTTATCCATTCATCTACTGATGGACACTTAGGTTGTTTCCATTTCTTGGCTATTGTAAATAGCTGCGATAAACATAGGGGTGCATCTGTCTTTTTCAAACTGGAGTGCTGCATTCTTAGGGTAAATTCCTAGAAGTGGAATTCCTGGTTCAAATGGTATTTCTATTTTGAGCTTTTTGAGGAACCTCCATACTGCTTTCCATAATGGTTGAACTAGTTTACATTCCCACCAGCAGTGTAGGAGGGTTTCCCTTTCTCCACAACCTCACCAACATTTGTTGTTGTTTGTCTTTTGGATAGTGGCCATCCTTACTGGTGTGAGGTGATATCTCATTGTGGTTTTAATTTGCATTTCTCTGATGACTAGTGATGTGGAGCACTTTTTCATGTGTCTGTTGGCCATATGAATTTCTTCTTTGGAGAACTGTCTGTTCAGTTCCTCTGCCCATTTTTTAATTGGATTTTTTGCTTTTTGTTTGTTGAGGTGCATGAGCTCTTTATATATTTTGGATGTCAACACTTTATCGGATCTGTCATTTATGAATATATTCTCCCATACTGTAGGATGCCTTTTTGTTCTATTGGTGGTGTTGTCCTTTGCTGTACAGAAGCTTTTCAGCTTGATATAGTCCCACTTGTTCATTTTTGCTTTTGTTTCCCTTGCCCGGGGAGATATGTTCATGAAGAAGTCGCTCACATTTATGTCCAAGAGATTTTTACCTAAGTTTCTTTCTAAGAGTTTTATGGTTTCATGACTTACATTCAGGTCTTTGATCCATTTCAAATTTCCTTTTGTGTATGGGGTTAGACAATGATCCAGTTTCATTCTCTTACATGTAGCTGTCCAGTTTTGCCAACACCAGCTGTTGAAGAGGCTGTCATTTCCCCATTGTATATCCATGGCTCCTTTATTGTATATTAATTGACCATATGTTTGGGTTAATATCTGGACTCCCTATTCTGTTCCACTGGTCTGTGGCTCTGTTCTTGTGCCAGTACCAAATCGTCTTGATTACTGTGGCTCTGTAGTAGAGCTTGAAGTTGGGAAGTGAGATCCCCCCCCACTTTATTCTTCCTTCTCAGGATTGCTTTGGCTATTCGGAGTCTTTCGTGGTTCTGTATGAATTTTAGAACTATTTGTTCCAGTTCGTTGAAGAATGCTGTTGGTATTTTGATATGGATTGCATTGAATCTGTAGATTGCTTTAGGCAGGATGGCCATTTTGACAATATTAATTCTTCCTAGGCAAGAGCATGGAATGAGTTTCCATTTGTTAGTGTCCTCTTTAATTTCTCTTAAGAGTGTCTTATAGTTTTCAGGGTATAGGTCTTTCACTTCCTTGGTTAGGTTTATTCCTAGGTATTTTATTCTTTTTGATGCAATTGTGAATGGAATTTTTTCCTGATTTCTCTTTCAGCTAGTTCCTTGTTAGTGTATAGGAAAGCAACAGATTTCTGTGTATTAATTTTGTATCCTGCAACTTTGCTGAATTCAGATATTAGTTCTAGTAGTTTCGGAGTGGAGTCTTTAGGGTTTATGTACGGTATCATGTCATCTGCAAATAGTGACAGTTTGACTTCTTCTTTACCAATCTGGATTCCTTGTATTTCTTTGTTTTGTCTGATTGCTGTGGCTAGGACCTCCAATACTATGTTGAATAACAGTGGGGAGAGTGAGCATCCATCTCGTTCCCGATCTTAGAGGAAAAGCTTTCAGCTTCTCACTGTTAAGTATTATGTTGGATGTGGGTTTGTCATATATGGCCTTTATTTTATTATGTTGAGGTACTTGCCCTCTATACCCATTTTGTTGAGGGTTTTTATCATGAATGGATGTTGAATTTTGTCGAATGCTTTTTAGTGTCTATGGGATGATCATGTGATTTTTGTCCTTCTTTTTATTTATGTGGTGAATGATGTTGATGGATTTTCGAACGTTGTACCATCCTTGCTAAGTCCCTTCCTGCTTGCTGGTTGCCTTGCCCTTCTCTGCTGCCTGTGCTGGTTACCCACACATGGGGAGCAGCTTCTGGTTTTATTTACTGCGTCACTGCAGGCAGGGCAGCCGTCAGGGTAGCCCAGAGCCCTGCGGGGAGTGGCAGGTGTGCCGGGTGAGCTCTCCTGCGAGAACGGCGACCCTTTGTGCCCTGTCCTGGCTTCCTCTGTCTGTGCTGGGCAGCTGCATGCTGGCGGGGCCTCTGAGTCTGGTCCAGGTGGCTGCGGAGGAGGCTCTGGGTGGCTGCTGTGGGTGCAGCCCCTCTCAGGCTGCTCCCCTGCTGTGGCTGGGCCACAGTGGAGGGGGAATGGACGGGAGGCTCTCGCCTTGAGGGGCTTCAGAGCTGTGCTGCCGCCCAGGGGGTTGGGGCACCCGAAGTTCCCTGGGATTCCCAGCCTGCTGGGCTGAGTGTGCTGGGCCGATTCAGTCCAGCTGTGGAGCCCCTGTCCCTTTAAGACTTTCAAAAAGCACTTGCTTTTGTTTTGTTCCAGGGGCACCGGCTGCCGGGACCTGCTCACAGGTTTTACTCTTCCGTTTCCCTAATATCCAGCACATGGTGCACTGTTTATCTGCGCTCCCGATGCAGCTGACTAGGGCTGGGTATTTAGCAGTCCTGGGCTCCCTTTCCCTCCCGCTCTGGCTCCTTTCCTCCCGCCGGTGCACTGGGGTGAGGGGAGCACTTGGGTTCTGCCCGGCCGTGGCTTGTATCTTACCCCCTTTGTGAGGTGCTGAGTTCTCACAGATGTATATGTAGCCTGACTGTTGTACTATATCTTCCGGTCTCTCTTTTAGGAATAGTTGTATTTGTTGTATTTTCAAAAATATATATGGTTTTGGGAGGAGTTTTCCACTGCCCTACTCACACCACCATCTTGGCTCCTTGTGTTGACATTTTTAATGTAGAGTTAAGTTAATGAGGCCATTCTTTCTGGAAATCACCAGTCTTTTGGTTTCAGTGCCCACTGAATATATATAGCATTTTGGATAGTTTCTCAAGGTTAAAATTTCCATCTCACCAGAAACTTCATTGCTACCTTGAACAGGAAATCTCAGGAACATGAATATTTGATAGGAAAAGAAGAACCCAGGTGAGCTCAAGAAACAACAAAGTCCTGGTTGGCAACCATTGCCAACATTCTTTTTTTGAAAAACCTTACATTGTAAAGAAACAACTACCTGCTCTTAGAGCCTTAAAAAAATCAAGACTTTAAAACAAACTTGTCATAAGGCAAAGTTTTATTTTTTCAACTTACAAAAATATGTGCATGTCAAAAATAAAGTCTAGTCCATAGAAGAGTAGTTCCAGCCATTTAAAAGTTATACAGTTTGGAGAAAGCAATGCACATACAAATCTTAAAACTTAAACAATTCACAAACAGTATATAACCACTCAATTCAGTTATTGCTAGTTATCTGCAGCTTTTACTTGAGACTGTTCTCCATAAGGAAAAGGACAGTGTTTGAGTACTGACTGTTCCTGATAAAGCTGTGGTTTGAAAAAGCCAATCCAAAATTAGAATAAGCTCACTTTGAGTAGAATATTACACATACGTTTTGATCAGTACCAGAGGGGGGTATGATCTTAATTTCAATTCTACTCCCCTGTCCTATTTAACTCTATTTTGGTAATATAACAGAAATAAAACGTATAGTTTAGGGTAAGAGTAAATGAATTACTGGTTTTAAAGTTAAGTGATAAGAAACATTAACTTTGAGTTACAATGTAGAAACAAAGATGGTATATTTAGCTTAAAAATAAGGTAAATTCAAGAATGGAAAAATGTTTAAAATTTAACCAAAT
This sequence comes from Manis javanica, assembly GCF_040802235.1. Taxonomy (NCBI): domain Eukaryota; kingdom Metazoa; phylum Chordata; class Mammalia; order Pholidota; family Manidae; genus Manis; species Manis javanica. The sequence goes on along the minus strand of NC_133174.1, from coordinate 100,302,443 downwards.
CCAAAATTAACTTCTTTCTTTAGATGTTGAGACATAAAATGAATCAATTTGTTCTTTTGAACTTTATGAGTTATAAAGATGTGCTGTTCTCTATTTTCTCTTTAAAAAGAGTTAGCCACAGGACAGGACATGTTTTAAAATAGATCTACTTGCTCAATTCGACATAGAAGTATAAGTCATAAAATTATATAGTTTTAACTTTATAAGTAAAAAAAAATAATGCAGTTGACAGTGTAAAACATAGGAAACAGTCAATTACTTGGGGGTGGGGAATAACTGGGGGAGACTTTGGCCTAAAGATCATATGGAAGACTTAGAAACTAAAGGTGTCCCAAAGAGATAGCGATGGCTTTGTTTCAAACTTTCCTGTCAGACCCTGCAGGGTCAGACTTATTGCTGACATTTTACCTCATTAGTTCTTGAATAAATTGAGGCATACATTGGTGGTAAGTATGAGGTGAACAGGAAAAACCTTAAAAAATCATAGGACAAGTGACACTCATGACCATTTGGCAAAGATACTTACTATCTTAATGACTTAAATCCTAAAAATAGGCTACACTTTTAGGAGGTAGAAAACAAGTACCGAAAGTTTGACATTTGGCTACCCCTCCTGAACTTCAGCTAATCTTGGATCTCTGTATTTCTCACTCCCCATTCTCCCATTAAAGCTATTTAGTCCCACAACCATTCACTACCTAAGTTACAGACGTAGAGCTGCCAAGAAATACTACGTTAAGAGGTTTTGCTCGTAAGCTACTGAGTTGTATCTACTACTCAGGTATCAACTGAGAACATTTTAGTAGATTAATTCACTCCCTAAGAAAATATGCCAACATAAAAAAGCTACTTAATATGAAAAAAGACTACTGAACATCCCTACATGTGATTTGAATTGGTCAGAATAGTTATGCAAACTGTAATGTTTTCAACTGAACTAATTTGAAAAAGCCTCATTAAAACTACATTACCAGTGTTTACTGAAAAGTTATGTATTCTACTACAAAATTAAGCTAATGCCAATAAAACCACTTCACTTCCTCCCAGAATTATATTGATCTGATTCCTATTACACTGTGCTGATATCCTGTAGATAGTATTACAAAAGGATTTCATTTTTGCAATAGGCTGGGCTCACAGTGAGTATGTTAGTACTGAGATCGTGTGTTTAATGTTACTGTAATTATGTCATTAGTGAAATGTATATAAGGCATGTAAAAAATTTGCATTAAAGCTCTTAAGGGCAACGATCAAAACTGGCAGCTGCTAGAAAAGGTGCTGCTAGGAATAAAAAAATTAAAGAAGTTGAGCACATATTAGTTTCTAGTGCTTCCACAATGAAATAAATGAACTCACATAGATTTTTTTGCTGGAACTAATGGACCAAAGGAAAGTGGACTTTTGCCCCCTTTAACAACTAGCCCAATCTTGGAAACGGAAACAATCACTTGCAATCTTCCACACGGTGCTGTGAGGAGTAGACTGAGCAGTCAGCAGGAAGTTCTGGTTGAAGAAGTGTTGTTTGTTTCCATCAAACTTCACAATTCCACTGGTCACAACAAGAACTGTATTCTGGGATTGAGTAGCTTGCTCTTTGTCCACCAAAAAAAAGAGGAGAGGCTAGTTTCTATCTTGAAACAGATTTTCAGGCTTAAACTAGATTGCTTATAATTTAACATTAAAATAAAGTTCCATAAGCTTTCTTTCCCTTGAGCATGATCTTGACAAAGACATACCCAAAGACAGAAAACTAATCATTTCAAAGATATTAAAATTATTTTCAGTCTAGAAAGATTTTGGGTATTCTGAAGTTTCCAAATAAAGAGCTTATATCTACCATAGGACCATTTGGTTCCTGTATTTGTAAATATTTCATTGGGTTTCTAACAGAGCTTTTTCCTATTTTGTTTCTTAAGTTGTTGTTTTCAAGAACTACAGGGAAAAATTCACCGTAAACCAGTACTTAAGTCACTTCAGGATCCCACCTAGAGGTTAATCTTACAAACTACATCAATCTACCTTGAATCAAATTGTCTTGCCCAAAAGGTATTCTTTCACCTAACAAGAGTAAATGTTTTCTGTGAAATTTTAATAGACTGTAAGATGATAAAACACATTAACCAGAGACATGGTATAATTTTTCTCTGGAGACATCTCAAGGCACACAAGGCAACTATTTATTTAGGGAAAACAGACCATTGTTCCTCTCCATTGACAAAAATCACATTTAGTAAGCCATAATTATATGACCCACCAAATCTACTAGTGGTCCTCTGGAGTGAGATGTATCTAAAGGAAGACCAAAAGTTTGATTTGACAGATGAATTTTGCATAATTTTTAACTTGCTCAAAAAAAAAAGTAATTCTATCACTAAAAGTTGCTTGCTGCTTTCAATGTTAAAGCTCAGTGCTCACTAAAGGAAAACAAAGGAAATACCCTGAAAGACCATGATCTTACCATGAACTGGTTGGCAATCTAATGTATTGACCTGGAACTCACTGGAAGGCAGCGTATCAAAAAAATTATTTAGGGCTGCTAGCCCTGAAACAGCATTGCCATTCCATATTAGAGTGGCCGTGTCCAGATACAGCCTGGTTAGTGCCTACAAAAAGAAAAAAAAAAGGGAGATTTCTGTTTCTGTACAAGCATTTTATAGAAATGGATTGAAAGGTTACAAGCAGTATATGAACATTTTTATAGTTTTATCTCCATCTCTAACCCCCCTGCTCTCTCCTCCTGGAAGATAATGTGAATAGGCATGTGCCTTATAATCATGGCCTTAAAAAGATATTATCCTACTCTTAATAAATGAGGCAGCTAAATACATTTTTTCCACATTTCACTTAAATCACAATGAGAAATTTTGCATCCAAACTAGAAGTTTTAAAGTTTTGCTTTCTATATAAAAATTAAATGATCCAAAGTTTCAAGCACATGCAGCCCCAAACCAGTTTTAGTGTCCCACTCTTCTAAGAATTAACAAATTGTCAACGAAGCCTTACCTGTACATTTCAATCCTAGTGTTTACATACATGTGAGTCATTTAATATTTGAACCATGTATGTGTTAGGAAGAATAAGTTCCCTTTACTTTTATTACTACTCAAATGGTATATTTAGTTCCAAAGAATCATGTGTGCTTGCTAACGCAGAGTCCTTGATAAGTCAAGTTAAGGCCCACATAAGGCAAAATTCAACAAGCAACTCTTTAGTCACAGGAGTTAGTCACAGGAGTTCAGTGTGTCACAGAACACAGTTTTTGCTTAGTTCTAAAAGTTAACTTGGATTAAAAGGAAAACACATATCTTGACTCTGGTAATGAACTACGAGTTGTCTTTTGTTTATTTTCCAAAGCACCAAGGCACAATATAAATATCCATTGTCATATTCCTTGCCCTGACCCATGTCATCAAACATCAGTACCAGGAACTTTTATCTTTTGCCTTGAAAGGATAGGTTTTTTAGAAGTAAGATATTAACTTCTGTACCTACAGCATAAAGTTCTCTAAAACACATTCCTATGCCAATAATAAAAGACCTGAGCACATGCTGAAGTAATTACTTAGAAGACAGAGCTCAGATAAATTACAATGAAAAAAGCTGATGATGTAAGAACTTGCTCTGTTGAAGACTAAAAGTATACAAGCCCTGTAGATTCTGTCTGTGAGTACCAACTATAACTGTGAGCTTCTATCAGCAATTATCTACTATTACATGAAATTAAAGGGGCAAATCAGGGAACTTTCCTTCTAATAGCATTCCCTAGCATCACTACTATTTTAACCATATTGATTGAACGATGGGACCAAGAAAAGGTAACATATTTAAGTAAATATATGTCAGGCCCCATTAAATGCAGCATTTAAATTAATCCCACTTACCACCCTAAAAATAAAATGAGATTAAGAGAGTTAGCAACTTGCCCAGGGTCACAGAGCTAGGTAAATGCAAAGCCGGGGTATGATTCCAGATCCCACACTTCCATAATACCATGCCAATCCTTCCCTAAAATAAGTAATGCACTTTTAGACAAGTCCACAGTTACCACTTATGCAAGTCAGATGAATGTCTAGCTCAAAAAAAAAACTAGTGTTCAATAAAAAGTAGCAGAGTCTATAATGCTCACCTGTCTTCTTCTGTCCATTGTCTCATAGTAAATATTGATGAATTCCTCAGCAGCTTTACATGCCTGATCTACATAAGTTTTAAAATCCTGTAAGAAAAATTTCAGAAGTATACATTACTACCCTCCAACTCCTAACAAAACATAAAATCGCCCACAAAAGTGGATGATTTATTTCAATCACTTCGTAGCTTCATACATAGCCCACATTCTTCCCTATACATTTGGGCATTCTTAAGGTTAGCGTTCAAAAGTTTTCAATTTTTAAAATGTTCACTATTTTGAGGTACATATCTTTAGGATACACTCATTTCCCATTAGTGAATTAGATTTTTTTTCCTCACTTCAAATAGAAATTTATAACCCTGGGCAACTGGTACTTTAAGTAGGCTTCCAATATTTTACAAAACAATCACCTTAATAAAAATGATAGTTTGACCCTTAAAAGGGTGGGGGTAGGGATATCTGAATAAGTTAGGAAAGTGCTGAGTCTTTTCCCCAAGCCAGAAGTTATGACCAAATTCGAAAGTGTTCAATGGAGGAAAAAAAAGGAATAAGAATAAAGCTCAGCGAAGTAGTTAGAAACTAGGTACTTTGTAAATTTCCAACTCTCTTGCATTTGTAAACAATCATAAAACTGAAGAAAAATGCTGTTGCGGGGGTTGGGTGTGTGTGTGTGTTGTTTCTCTGTAGGAAGATTGAGTACCTTGTTGCCTAGCAATTTCCCGAGCCCAGCCTATTCTTTGAATTAAGAAGCAGTTTCATTTCTTTTTCAGGTGATGCAAAGTTAGAGAGAGAGATAAACGAGAGTAGGATAGTTCAAACCACCAACAGACCCCAACATTCCCGCCTCTCGCTAGTTCCCATCTCACGGTCCTTTCCACGATCCGAAAGGGAGACAGCAGTGAGCTGCAGAGAGCAGGCCCCGCCCCGGAGCCGGCGGGCCAGACCCAGATGTGCCACTTAACCACGTGACCAGGAGCCAGCCCGGCCCAGCATCTTAGCCGCCGGAGCCGCGGCGCCCCGGCACCCTGCCACGGCTGGGCACTCACCAGGGACGAAGCCATCGGGGACTGCGCTGAGTAGTGTCGCGGTGGCGGCGGCTGCGTCCCTTTGTCCTCACGAGTCCCTCTGCCCTCACGAGTCCGTTCCCCGCGGCTGCGGGAAAGTCGAATATTTAGGAAGACAGCGAACCCGCCAAACACACAGAATTCTTTTCCTGCCCATTCTCTCCCGGAAGTAGCTCGGTCCGCTGTTGAAAGCACCCCGACGTTCCAACCTTAAGTACACTTCCCTTCAGTTCCGCCCGTATCTTCCCATCCGCCTTATGTACTCACTCGTTTGATACACATACACTCAGTCTGGGAGAAAAAAGTAACTTAGTTCTTGTAAAACGGATACTCCAAACAAAGTACCCACTTTTCCAACGCCATACCCTGGTAACAAAGGCACAATGTAAAGTGTCCAATAGGGGGAACTTATTTGAAGCAGGAGGCAAGGCCAAAGCTAGCTGAACACCAACGAGAAGCTCAAAGAGCCATTGAATCTGTAGCCTATAGGAAAAAAGGGGTGGAGCTTGGGGAAGGGCGGAATCATAAAGCACATGACTGCTAAACGGTTTAGAGTTCTAGAACGTTCTGGAGGAATCGCTCCTCACTGAAGTGAACGGCATTTTACTAGTGTTTCTAACATTATTCACTCACTAACTGACCACTAGCAAGGTACTTTTCTAAGCTTTTTAACCCATATTCACTCATTACAGGAACATTATGAGGTTATCTACATTTTATGGTTAAGACACAGTAATTACATAACCTGCTTAGGGTTAAAACATAGTTGGGAGTCAAACTCGAGCAATTTATCGCTGCAAGTGGATTTCACTCCCCATCATCCTTTAAAACCGCTCGTCTCAAAAGCACTGACAATTTCTAGGTGGTCAAATCAGTCAGATATTTCTATAAATCCTACCATTCCTGACTGGTATGTGGCTCCTCAGGAAGATCGTCTCCCCATTGTTGTCTTCTTGCGCCTCTATAAGACAAGTATCCAGGGAATTTTCTCATATTTTCTGCAGCTACGGCTCAGGTATGTCTCTGCTGATCCTCTTCCCTCCTCAGTTCACTTCCGGGGTGTCACTTCCGGCCGGTATCTCCCACTTAAAACATTCCTCCTCCCACGTGACCTCAACTGCTACTTGTATGCTAATGAATCTCAGCAACACATGTCCAGCCGCCACCGTATCTCTCAGTGCAGATTTCAAGTATGTAATTTTGCTGAATGCGAACACTGAACTGGCTGTAGGTTTCTCAAACTCTAACAGTCCCAAATTTAAACTCTTTATTTTCTCTGCACTTCCAATCTTCTGTATTGTTCCAGGCATCTGTGCATAAATTCTTGGGAATCTTTTTATTTTTTGGTTATCCTCTTCCCCAACATTGTAATTCATTCATTCCTTCAACAAATATTTATTAGGCAGGTACTATGGGCCAGGCATTGTGCAAGGTTTTGGATATAGAATGCTGAACAAAATAGACAAGACCCGTATCCTCATGAAGCTCACAATGTAAAGGGAGTGCTAGACAATAAAAAAAAGTTAATGAAGTAGAGGAGTTTCAAGTAACTTGCCTAATTCTGCCCATTGTTTAAAGCAACCCTTTCCTGTCTCTCCTCTTTCTCTCCTCTGTACACAGCTTTGACTTTGGTTACTTTATTCTTAGTTTTGCAAAATTCTTCTAATCTTTAAAGACCTACCTTGGTCTGGTATCAATTTACCTTTCTAGACTTCTCTCCCATTCTTCACCAACACTGGAAAGCTAACTACTACTGTCTGCCAAAAATGACTCCTGTTCACTGCTTTATAGGTGATTGCTTTTCTTGATTGAGACCTTAGAATGTGTCTGGTATTCATTATGATTTTAAACAATCCTAACAACCCCTGGAAAGGGACATATTATTATCCAGATGTTTAAGAATTTAAACTGAAGTTCAAAGTGGTTAAGCAAGTTGGCCAAGATGACATAGGTAGGGAAGTTGGGGTTTCAACCCACTTGCTCTTAGACACTCTGCTATTCATGCATTTGCCTATACTAAGATTAGTTTGGAATGTTTGGTTCCTCCATTTCTCCGTGCCCTTCAGGGACCAGGGCAGGTGCAGCCTTTTCTGTGAAGCCTTCCCTCATTTATGTCCCCAGAACCCTAAAGGATGTGACCTGTCCTGTGGCTATGAGGAGTGTCTTTTGGTGTGGGGCAATAGTGCTGGGGACTAGAGGAGTGCTGTGAGTACTGAAAAGGGACAGCTGAGCTAGAGGGGGAGAGAAGGCTCAGAGGTTTGTGCTGAATGTGCGCCCAGAACTTTGTGTACTTTTACTGATGTGTTACAAGGGTTGAATCTGGGTAAACTGACAATATATAGAGAAAACAATGTTGCACTCTGGTTGGTCAGAGCAGTTAATATAAAATTATGTTTCAGGGACAAATAGGAACCAGGTCAATAAGACAGAATTTCTCTTTACTAGGTAACTGCACATGTGCAAAAAGCTGGGAGAGTCACTAGGGAGGGTGTGAAAGGGCTTTCTTTGGAACACAGAATGGCCTCTTGGTTAAGCACATTGTTCTTGACATACGTCTGGATTCAAAGCCTGGCTACGCCATTGATTAGCTCTGTGACCTTGGCCAAATTATCTATCCATTCCATGTCCCAGTCTCCCAGATTGCAAAATGGAAATAATAATATTAATACATATTTCATAACATGGTTGTGAGAATTAAATGAATCAGTGCCTGGCATTGCTTGAGGAATTTTGTTTTCCTACCCATGGCAGAGGAGATTATGCAGCTGCACATTTGAGAGTAAGAAGTTGGGACAGACTCGATAACTGTTGTGTACTGAGAAGCATCTAAGATTCAGAAGATGGTTGGGGGCCTGGGATAGCAGACTGTAGGAGCAGTAAATTGGATAGATTAGGATTGCTCGTGGCTATGCTGTCCAGCCATCTCTCCTGGTCAAGTGAATACCTAGTGGAATTAAAGCTGTTTAGAGTTGCTAACATCCCTATCTGAGTCTTCACCTTGCTCTGGACTTGAGAAGGTCTAAACTTGACTGTTTGTCTAGAACAATCAGGGAAGTGATCTGAGTAGTCAGCCCCTTCCTCTCAGGTCTCTGATTGGCCACCAGCCTATTCACATCAAGTCTTATGTTCTACTGACTTAGCCACGCACCTTTGGCCTGTTCACATTAGATAGCACTTTTAAAAACAGCTTTATTGAGGTATAAATAACATACCCTTCAGTTCACCCACTTAATGTGTAAAATTCCATTGTTTTTAGCATATTCACAGAGTTATGCAAGCATTACCATGAAATTTTAGAACATTTTCAATGCCCTGGGAAAAAAAACCCTTTCCCATTAGCAGTCCGTTCTCAATTCCTCCTCACTCCAGTTCCTGGCACCACCAATCTACTTCCTGCTTTTATGGACTTGCCTATTCTGGACATGTCATACAAATGGAATCATACAATATGTGGTCCTTTGTGACTACCTTCTCTAACTTAGCACAGTGTTTTCAAAGTGCATCCATGTTGGAGCATGTATCTGTATTCCATTCCTTTTAATTGTTGAATAATATTCCCTTGTATGGTTATAACATATTTTATTTATCCATACCTCCATTTACTGACATTCGGGTAGTTTCCATTTTTTGGAAATTATGAACAATGCCTCTATAAACATTTGCATACAAGTTTTTGTATAAACATGTTTTCAGTTCTCTTGGGTGGATACCTAGGAGTGGAACTTCTGGGTCATATGTCAATTTATGCATTAAAAAACAGAATTCAACTAAGGAAATTTTGAGGATCTCATTGGCTCTATTCAACAATTAATGGATTGGGCAACATCCAGTGTAGCAGATGGAAAGGAGCTCCAAGGAGCTGTACAGAATAAAAGAATTTTATAGGCAGAAGGGAGCAGGAACAAGGAAGTTATACTAGGTAAAAAAGGGGATTGGTTATTGCAAGGTTACTTTCCTGTAGGAGATGGTAGGGCTCTATTATTTAATTTTTTTATTTTACTTTACTACTGATAATTTTACTACTACTAATCAGGAGATTCCTGAGTGACTGGTTTAAGATTTCATTTCTGGAAGAGCTGAAACTGTGATTAAGTTAAGTCTAGGTTTGATGATGTGCGGCTTAGCATAAGTAACTCCATTTTGGGCCTGTGACTGTTTTTAATATGAACTTAAAGTTTTAAGGGACTTCCAGCTTATTCTCCACAGTCGCTGAACCATTTTAATTTCCATCAGCAATGCATGAGTGTTCCACTTTCTCTACATCCTTACCAATACTTGTTATTGGCTACCTTTTTTATTATAGTCATTTGAGTGGTTGTGAAGTGGTATCTCACTGTGGTTTGATTTGTATCTCCCTGATGCCTAATGATGTTGAACATATTTTCATGAGCTTATTGCCACTTGTATATCTTTTTTAGAGAAATGTCTATTTAGATCCTGTGTCTATTTTTAAACTTAGGTTGTCTTTTTATTATTGAGTTCTAAGTATTCTTTATATGTTTTAGGTACAAGTGCCTGATCAGATATATGATTTGTAATATTTTGTCATATTCTGTGGGTTGTCTCTTCACTACTGTGGAGCTATGGAGACAGGTATGGGAAATCAGTAGGTTAAGTTACAACACTATAAACCCTGCTTTCCTTATTGAATATTCAGCAGTTTTTCTTGAGTAAATGTCAGATTTTTGAAAATGTTTACTTAATTTCTAGTGTTCTGAAACAGTTAATTTTCACATTTTTGTCAGTACTCTCTTTGCTTTTTATGGAGGGTTGGATTGACAGAAGTCCTCGCTGCCATTCCAGAAGCCTTGCCTAGGTATCACTTTTGTGTATCTTTTAAGAGATTAACATAGTTGGCCTTTTATTATTTATGTATTTATGTTCTTCACTAGACTTTAAGTTCCTGGGGATAACATTATCTGTGAATATATTTAACAATTACTCACATCACTGGCACTGAGTAAAACTTTACACAAAGTAGGTGGTGAATGACCACAGGAAATGTCCTCCTTTTTTTAGTTTGCTTTTATCCTCATTCTGAATCCATTTTGAAGGAAATGAAGGTGTGAACTAATTTCTTATTTCTTATAAAGGGAAGTTTTTCTTCCTGTTGTGAAAGAAGTGAAGGAATAATCCATTTTCACCTCATTACTTTTCAATTGCCTCCTCTATGGGGTATTCATAAGTCTTATCTTCAGGGGAGAACAATTCTTTCAACTCTGCTGGAAACTTCTTTTCCTTCAAGTAATTATTTTCAGAATCAAAACGTACAATAAGGCTTTTGTATTGGTTGAGCTCTCAGATTTTGGGAAGTCCCACTAAGACTCTGGCTCACTCAGTCTGCAAATTTCTTAGAAAAATGTGAGTTATCATTGTCAAGACATCATAATACAAGGTTCAGACAGCGGCATACATTTAATTCACAAGATGTGGAACTAAAATCTGCAGATTTCCTTATCTTATTTGTCTCTGAGAAGTCACCTTCGTACTAAACATTTCTTTCTTTCTTACCTTCTCCCTCCCATCTAGTTCCAACCTTCCTGCTTCCATGGACTCAGTAAAAACAAAATGAAAACAAAACAAAAAGTGTCTCACTCCCCTGCTCCCCAGAAAAGAAAATGTTTTTAGGGGTTTAATGTAGTCACTCAGTTTTTCTCTATGTTTTCCTGATATTATCATAGGGCTACAGAATTTTTTTGTTATTATTTTCCTGACATAACTTTTTTTCATCATTTTACTTTCAACCTTTTGAGTCCTCATGTTGAGGTTTGTCTTTTGTAAATTGCAGATAGCCCAATTTTTTTGGCCTAATTACCCCCTTTATTTAAAGGATACATAATTTACCTGCAGTAATGTTCCAAACTTTATGTGTACTGCTTGATGGATCTCACTAAAGTATACACCCATATAAAAAGTAACTACATCAAAACAGAATATTTCCAGGGCCCAAGAGGCCTCCTTCCTGTCCTCTCCTAGGCAATACTCCCTAAAGTTGACTACTATGACTTATGATCACACATAGTTTTTCTGTTATTTAACTTAATATAAATGGATTCATATAGTACCTGGCTATATGAACACCTGGCTTCTTTCACTCAGCATTGGTGGGAGAGCTTTCTAGTTGTGACACTGTAGTAGTAGTTCATTCTTCATTTATAATAGCCTCAAGCTGGAAACAACACAAATGTCAGTCAGTAGAAGAATGGACAAATAAACTGATCTCAGGAGAAAAGAGTTCTATCTTTCACTACTAAGGATAATGCTAGTTAAAAAAAAATACCCCCTTTAAAGATTGCAGGAGTTCCTTTCCATTCCTAGTTTGGTGTGTGTGTATGTTTTCAAAAAAATCGTGAACAGGTGTTGTGCCCCTCTACCAAAGTTCACCATTCTTTTCCCAGTGATCCTTCTATGTGATTTTTTTTACATTCTGGTAATCACTTCCTTCCCCCATTTCTTCCTCTAGGGAGTTTTAACAGCTCCAGTCTGTAGTGTTTTTCTTCTGGTTTTGTTACACCCTGCCCACACCTTTGTAAACAGTTCCTTTATTAAACTGTGACCACATAGCTAGATAAAAAAAGGGTTAATGGGGAACTTAGAGTGAAAGTTAACTTTTATCTTTGGAGTTGTTTTGCAGAACAAGATGTTCAGGGAGGAGCAGAGGGGTGAATCAGTTGCTATTGGCAACTGCAGGAACTCCCTTCACTGCAACCTGGGGGGCCCTCTCCTTGTTGCCAAGGTCTGAGAGTTTTGGCCAGTAGCTTTCCCTCTTCTCAACACCAATCAAAACTGTACTGGGTTTTCACCTTATTTGCATAATCTATGTACCAACCAGAACTGTACTGAGTTCTCTGTGACTATAAAAAAGCTCCTTTGCACTCAGTAGGGGAGCCACTCTTTTGGGAGGTATCTGTGGTGTTCTCCTTCGTTGTTGCAAATAATAATCTTTCCTTTTTTTATAATCTAGCTTGGTCCCATCTTAGGATAGCTAACGAGCTGACACTAAGAAACCCAGGTTGGTTATAAAACCTCGATTTTCCCCATTTTGAATGTGTCATTTGTTTCCTATTGGATCCCAAATATGTCCTGTCTTTTTGTCTTCCTTGTCTTGTCCCTTTCCTCCTCTAATTTCCCTAACTGTGGGTATTTATTAGGATTTCAACTATTGCCTCTAAACAGATGGTACCCAAATTTATAGCTCGCTGTCATCCAGGCCTAAATCTCAAAATCATAATTTGACTCACAACCCTCTCCCACTCCCACCTCCACTGTCATCAGATAATTTGCTGTTTATCAGTTTCAGCTCTTAAATGTTTCTCTCATCCACCCTCTTTTCTCTAGTTTCATGGCTATAATATCATACAGCATGGTAATGAAGAGCATGGGCATTGACCTCAGTCAGACCTGGGTTTGAATTCTGTATCTGCCACTTACTTGGATAAATTTGTTCCCTCATCAAATGCATTTATTGAGCATAAACTTTGTGCCAGGTACTATTTTAGGCCCTGAAGATTCATCACTGAACAAGACTAAATCCTTGCCTTCATGAACCTTACCTTCCAGTGGGGGAGACAGATTATACATAATGAAAAAAAACAATAAATAAGATAATTTCAGATTGTAACCCAATGGAAACAAAACAGGGTGTTGGGAAATACGTGTCATGGGAGGAGGAAATCTTAGAGTTATAAGGGATGTGTGGCTAGAGAAGAGAAGAGGTCCCTGGGGCAAGCTCTGGGTCATGCCAAGATTTAGAGGTAGGGAAAAATAATAGTAACAAATGTACGTATGGCCCTTGCTAAGGGCCAGGCACTGTCCTAATTGCAATGCATATGCTGATTCATTCAATCCTTGTCAGAACCCTAGGGGGTATCATTTTGATCTTTATTATCATTTTACTAATGAGGAAACTTAGGCACAGAGAGGTTAAGTAACTTGTCCAAGGTCAAACAGAAAACAAATGGTAAAACTGGAATTTGGATTTAGGCAGTCTTCTTTTAGAATTCATGTTCTTAACTGTCATGAAGAATACTGTGCCCCAAGAGAAGAGAGATAGGGAAGAGTCAGCAAAAGAGACTGAGAAGTAATATTGATACCGGGGTTCTTGTTTACAGAGTTGAAAAATGAATTTTGCAAATGCTCAAGGTAGGCAAGCAAGCAAGAGGCTTTTTATTGATAGATAGAAGTAAAGATGTGGAACTCCCAGGCATATACTGGGAGGGGCTAGGCTTCCGTTTATGGGCTCAGGTCTAGGGGTGTTATGCCTGTTGCACTGACAAGGAGAGAAGCTGTTAGTTTTCTGTAGGTTCCCGTCAGAATGCAGCTATATTTTAGCCAATCATACTAAAGGTCATTTCTATTTTTAACTAGTATGCCTTGGTAAAGCTACCTGAGCTACAGTGACTTATAGTCAGTAAAATGGTTCTTTATCAGGGAGGTTGGGTGGGAACCTTCTTATACATTGCTGCCTTGTTTCAGCTGCAAGTCTGTTTTTCACATTCCCAAGGTCCTTCATAAGCATCTTGTTTGTCCTTCCCAGGGCCCTTATTTTGCTCTAGCTGGACAGGGGCTGCCCCCTGTCCTTTCCCTGTCTCACTATAACCTGCATGACTTTCAGTTTTCTCATTTGTAAAGTGGAAATAAAAATAGTGTGCGTTTCATGGGGATGCTGTGAAGATAAAATCTTAGCATACTTGCAAAGTATGTATCATAGTGCCTGTCAAGTAGTGGCCACTTGAGAGATGGCAGCTACTATTATTACTTCTGAGACTATTGTAATAGTTTCCTAACTGGCCCGACTCCTCTCTCTATGTGCTCCCCTCTCCACAACCCAAATCAATCACCTCACATTCCAGTTTACCTCTACACAGTGGTGCCATTGTGATCTTAGATACAGCCCACCTGCTTAAAATTCTTTACGGTTCCCAATTGCCTAAAGCAGGGATTGGCTAACATATTATGTAAAAGGCCAGATAGTAAATATTCTTAGGCTTTGTGGGCCATATGTCCTCTGTTGCCACTACTCATCCTTCCCATTGTATTTCAAAAGTCGTCGTAGAAAATATGTAATAAAATGAGCATGGATGTATTCCAGTAAAATTTTACATACAGAACCAACTGTGGGGAAGACTGAATTTGGCTCATAGGCCATAGTTTGTCAACCCTTGGCCTACAGAATTAAATTGGGCATTCAGGACCCTCCTGCCTCTTAGAACCTTGCTTTCTACTGCTCCCAACTGTTGGCTTAAAAACTGGCCCCTGTACACGGGGGTAGGGACAGACCAAAGGAAGAGGCAGACCACTGGAGATTGGTAGGTGGCAGGTCCATAAGCAAAGGAACTTAACTATGAGACTTGTCTTGGGCAGCCATAAGATGAGTAGATCTCTGCACATGCCAGCCAGGATCTTAAAAGTTTATATAGAGGCCTTAATGGGGTTCAGATGGTCTCAGCAACACATTACTCTCTCAAGGCTGCTTGGGGCAGCTTCTAGCATGGGGAAGAGAAATGCACATTCCAAGGTCAGGGGAGATGGTGAGGAGCCTCTGATTGCCCAGGTCCAGCTTGTGGATCAATTGGAGGTCTTGTCCTCTCAATGACCTCCTCTGTTCGACCCCAGTGACTCATTCAACACTGCAGCCAAATCAGATGATGCTCTGTTCTCCGTGTTTACACTAGTTCCTCCACCTGAATTGCCCTCCTCTTCAAGCTCTGTCTGTTAAAATCCTATGTATCTGTGTTGACTAGGGTCCTTTGTAAGCAACAGATCTGACTTTGGCTGTGGAATAGACTGCAGGTGCTCATCAATAATCAGTGTTCTCTACTTTCTGGATGCCCACCTAGATTACATTTCCCAGGGTGCTGTGCAGAAAAGTGTGCCTTGTAACTGAGCTCTGGCCAATGGAATATGAACAGAGGTGATATGTGCCATTTTCCATGAAAACCTCCTCCCACGCTTCATCCTGCCAGCTGAATGCAGAGGGTGCTTGTCTTAGTCCTCTCAAGCTGCTATAACAAAATAACATACACTGAGTGGCTTGAACAACAGAAACTTATTTCTCATAGTTCTGGAGCTGGGAGGCCCAAGATCAAAGTGTTGGCCGATTTGGTTCCCGGTGAGGATCTTTCCTGGCTTACAGGTGGACTCCTTCCTACTGTATTTTCACAGGATGAAGAGAGATATCTCTCACATGGCTCTTCTTATAAGGGCACTGATCTCATTTATGAGTGCTCCCCCCTCATAATCTAATTACCACCTAAAGGCCCCACTTCCAAATATCATCACATTGGGGATTAGGGCTTCAACATATGAATTTTGGGAAGACACAGACAACTCAGTACATAGCAACTCCTAAGATCTAGAGGAGAGCAGAGACATAGAATGGAAGGAGTGTGGGTCCTTGAATAGCTAGCTATGTGGCAAAGTCCTCTTGGTGATCCACTTTGGACTGGACCTGAATGAGAAATAGATTTTTTTTAAGCCACTAAGATTTAGGAGTTTATTACCCAAACTAATACACTGGTTCACCACGGAATTTATTTAGAAGGCAATAGATGAGCTCACAGAAGGAAAAACTAAACAACTAGGGTTCAAATAAGGCATCTTCTGGGAGACAGATAAAGGGAACTAATGGGTCACTTTTCCAGGGTACTACTGGCACAATGAATCAGCTCCCATTATTTGCCATCTTTGCATTGCTCAGCTCAAGATTCAAACTGACTTGACTTGGACCTTGTGCCCATTTTCTGACTAGAGGAATGTAAGACATATTGATCACCAGTCCCCAAATGCTACCTACAATGGGGGAGGGGAGTCTTCCACAGGCAATGACATAGCTGGCACTTGGCATGTCCTGCAAGGTAACAGTAAACCTTAGGCTTTAGGTGGTTCATCTATTGAATTCTTAATTTCAGTTATTGTATTTTTCAACTTTAGGATTTTCATCAGATTCTTTTTTACAGATTCCTTCTTGTGACATTGACCATGCTGTCCTTTTTTTCCTTGAGTATTTATAGTCCATGTCACATAACTGCAATAACTGGATCATAATGAGTCTGTTTCTATTGCTTGGATTTTTTTCCTTCTTAGACTTGTTTCTTAGTATGTCAGTTATTTTTAATGACTGCCAGACTTTAAGGTATATAGTGCCTTTACGTTTATGCCTGAAAAGGTATATAGACTCTAGTTGATCTTACGGCTCTCCAGAGAGGATTCGCCTTATTTACAGCAAGGCCTCAGAAAGACAAATTACTTTAATCCAATCAGCTCCTGAGGTGACTTGAGGCTGGTTTACAATGTTTGCTCTACGCAGCCTATCTCTAGTTTGTGCCTTTCCGGGATGTAGCTCTCTCAGGTGAACCAAAAGAGAGCTGGGAGTGGGTGTACTCTAGGGACCTTCCTCCTTGAGGTGTTCTGAGCTCCAATTTTTGTCTCCTCAGCTCAGTGAAGCTTCTTAAAACTCTTTACTTTTAGCCACTCTGCTTGGTTTCTAATTTTTTGCTCCGTGCAAGGTAATTGGCAAGTTCCTAGAGGAGAAAATCTGTGCTGAGTGTCAGGCTCCCTTTACTGTGTTTCTCCTCTCTTTAGATTATAGCTGCTCAAATCCTAGCTGGCCTTGCAGACCTTTGACTCCACTCTTTGTACCCCTTTGTCCTGTGACATTACCTAAAGCATTTTAGGAGCTGCCCTCGACCCAATGTCTGAGCCAACAATTGACAAATACCCCAACAGAAAAAAAAACATGCAGGAAGTCTGGCTCACTTTGATGAGTTTCCCTTCTTTCTGGGATTTCATCTCTCAAGTTCTAGTTCTCTGATGCCTTCAAAAAGGAAATAAATGGTTTTTCACATTTTACCTAATTTTTTCTGGCTCTCAGAAAAGCATTGGTCCACTGCAAGTTACTTCATCTCGAAGCAGAAACACCACCTTGAGTGGAATAAAATTTTAATAACTGTTGGGTCTCTAAGAATTTCTTGTATATTTATTTTATTTATGTGGTTGATAGCTGGACTGGAAACCAGATGTTTTCAATACCTTAGATATATAAGGTTTAATGGTGATGATGATGGTGTGACTGTGGGTATCAGTCAGAGTTCAGTGCAGGAAACAGAAGCCACTCCAAAAAGTTTAAACAGAAAGGGATGCCCCTCATCTCTTTGACAAAAATGTAATTTTACAATCTGTTTCATTAAGTATATCATACATTATGGCATATTTTAAGGGCAATACATACACAGCCTTTTAATTTTTTCAGTTTGATCTGTAGTATTCCATAGTGTGGATGTCCTGCAATGAATTTAACCATTCCCCTACTGATGGACACTCAGATCGTCTCCAGGGTATTTTTTGCTACTAAAAATATTGTTGCAACAAATGTCTTTGTATCTATTACCATTTAAAAATATGTACACATTTAGACCCAAGCAATCTCACTTGGAAAATTCTATTGCACAAAAATAAAAGCACCAGGACTCATTGTCACAATCAGATTATGTTCCAAAAGTTCATAACAATTTAAAGGGAAAGAATTTAAAACAGAGAATTATGTAATCACAAAATATTTGCTCTAAGTCTAAAGGAGCGGGTATAGTTTGGATTTAAAAGACCAGAAAAATATTGAACTGAAACCTCCTGGGAACTACCTCTAGAGCTCTAGTGTCACCCTAGAGCTCTGCCAGAATCAAGAACTTGCCACTGTTACCTCTGCAGATGCTGCCGCTGTCTCTGAGTACCCAGAGAGCTAGATGAAAAGCATCTATCACTGTGATCCAGGGATTAGAAACCAGATAAAGAAACTGCTGTCGCTGCCTTTGCTGGGAATGACACCTCAATTCCTCCTGGTACCCCAGGAAGCTGGAGAAGAAACACGGCAGAAAAACCTCATATGGACAGACAAGACTGCTTTCTCTAGCTTCTTAGCCCACTTGCACTTGTCAGATTTCACATTAAATGCATCTCCTTGGTGATCTCTAATTTGCATGCAAAACCTAGCTGCATGGGATTCCGGGGTGGAATGGAAGTGGAGTAAATCAATCCATGGTATTAGCACTGTCTATAATTATTATATGGTATTACTAGCTACTCACTTCTGCATAAAGCTGGGCAAGCCACTAATTTCAGGGTATTCTCTGCCTACCACTGGACCGTAGAAGTGGGGGAAGAGACAAAAAAACAGTTCACAAAACAGGAAATGCAGATGGCTTACAAAACTATGTGAAAAGAATTTTTAAACAGTTCATCAGTAATTCAAAACTGCAAATAAACCCAGATACCATTTTTTGGCCTGTGAAATGAACAAATATAAATTTGAGACAAACTGAAGCTGGTGACAGGGCAATAAAATGGACACTTTTATTCACTTTTGGAGAGAGCATAAATTGGTCCAAAGATTTTGGAAAATAAATAGATTATATATGTTAAGGACCATTGCTAATATTCATACACTCTGACCCAGTAATTCCATGTCTGGGAACATATCCTAAGGTAATAATCCTAAAATACTGAAAAGAGGCTTATGTTCAAAGATATTCATTGTTGCATCATTTACAAAAGGGAAAAATTGGAAAACTAAATATATAACAATAGGAGAATGGTTCATAAATTAAATTAAATATTCTGCAGCCATAAAATAATGCATAAGTGAAATAAATGATAATAATGTTAGCCAGAGACTTTAATTTTAATCCATTGATCACTATACGCACAAATGCCTAAGGCCCATAAGATTTCCAAGGGCTTGCCAAGCTGTTTGAACCCTGACAAAAATTATAGGCTTCAAAATGTGAAGATAACTGCAAGATTAAAGCTAATAAATGCTTAAGCAAATGTCAAAAGCTATAGTGCACTGATTTTATGAACTATGACATTTTGTATTTAAGAAAGTTTCAAAACACCTTGGAAAAGTTGTTCATTAGAGTTTATCAGTTTGTAAGGATTCCTGAGTATACATAGTCTTTGATAAGAAGTCATAACTGGTAATAAATTTCAAAAGCAAAATTTAAAAATCTCTTTAAATTTTTAGAGAAAAATATAATGTAGGATGTGGGTACAAGTCCAAGTATACATATATATGGTAAGTTTGGGATGGGGCCTCCAGAAGCTGGAGAATCATAGGGTTTAGCATAGTCTTAAAATGCTTTGGACAACAAATGCCTTGTTTTGAGCACCTTCTGTGTGCCAGACACTTAATATGGATGATTTTAAAACTCCACGACAGTGCTGGGTTTTATCTGTTTATCAATATTTCTTTCAGAAGAGGAAACCTAGGCAGGGAACTTAAGCAAATAGCCCAAGGCCACATGGCTGAGAAAGGTGGAGCTGGAATTTGAAGTCAGTTTGGTTTGATTCAAAATCCTCATCCCTTAGTGTGAACTTACATACGTTAGAGTATCAAAGTAAAACCAAAAGCTTATGCAATTGTTTACATGGCATGATTGTAATTTTAGAAAAAATACGGTATTCATTGAAAACAATATTTTTAAAGATTTCTACTGTTCTGCATTTTCTAAAATATTTGCAACAGTTGTGTAACTATTAATTTTTTGAAAACCAGTTGATGAAGGCCTTGAGAATACTTGTATAACGCTGACATCCCGTGTCTGTATGGCATCATTGCAGTCTCAGCTTTAACTTCAATTTGGGAGCTGACTACTAGACGGCAGCACTGAGCAAATTGTACTCAGGTTTTCTGGACTTGAAAGCCACAGAAAGTTGGGTCAGGGTTCCAGCTCTTCCCACAAAACTGGAGAAAAATAAACCCATTTATAATGTCATAAATAAACAGATAGATAGATACAGAAACAAAATATTCTCCAATAGCTTCTTTGCATCTAGAAGCAATATAGGAAAAGTTATTAAGCGCCAAGCCTGGAACCATGCTGCCTGCATTTGAGCCCTGACTCCACCATTTACTAGCTGTGTGAACTTGGCCAAGTCACGTAACCTCTCCAGACTTATCTTTTTCTCCATCTTTAAAGTGGGAGTAAGAATTGTCTCCACCTCTCAGGGTTGTTGTGAAAAATAAATGAAGTAATATGCTTAATAGTGCCAGTTGAGAGAGGGGTGCTTGCTAATGGGTAATCATTATACTGCCTGCAACCCAAAGCAATTCTTCTTTTAAGAACAAATATGTACCTTGCTGAGCACCACAGACAGAGAGAGAACTTTGTTATTACTACTCAGTATGCCAAAGAACTTTCAGTGGGGTAGAGTTTATATGAAACCTTTAGAGCAAGGTTGAGAATTGCAGTTCAAAGCCTGCACTGGCACCACGCAGATCCAGCTTTGAATGCGGTCTGGGCCTGGGTCACTTACCTGCTCTGCCTAAGTCTCACTTGCATAACATGGAGAAAGTACTGTTATAAGTGTCATAGAGGTTTTGTGGCTATTCAAAGGAAGAGTGTCTTCCACGCTAGTAGCATGGACGTTGGCATGTGGAGCTCACAGCAACTGTTGGCTTTTGTTTTCCTCCCTAACCTCAGGGGGGTTATACGTGACATGGCAGCCCTTGTGGCAAAATAGGAAGGTTTGTCTAGCATCCTTCCTTGTAGTTTTCCTCTCCCGCCCTCAGTCATCTTCCCCCACCTCCTTTGTTCCCCAGGTTCTCCTGGCTGCACGGAGTTACTTGTCCCCAGCCTTGTTCTGGCTGACTAACCAGGAACACGCCATTCTGGACCTATTTTTATAGCCCATGTCACCGCCCTGCAGAGCTATTAATCCTGTGCCTCAGCCTTGAAAGGAATCTGTCGATCCCAGGTGACTGTCATGGCAAGCCTTTGCCACTTTCCCAGGAAGTATATAATTAGAGGTCCCCTGTAGTGTTCAGCAGTATAAAATCATCACTGATTATTAAGGGACTGTGCTTTTATCCTTGCAACTGAAGTTAAGAGGGAAGCTAGAGGGATGTGTCTGGCTTCACAAGCATCTTGTTGTTGGGGGAGGGTGCCATTTTGGGTCTTTTCATTCCATGGCTCCTAAGGAAGTAAAGATCATCCAGAGATGACTGAATTCTGTAAATTGTTAAGCTCCGATATCAGAACTGTAGCACATGAACTGATTTATGTGTTGGTAAAATTCAGTAGAATCCCATGAATATTCTGGTGCTATCAGTTTACAAGACCCCGGAGGGACAATATTAAACCAGACAATGTAGCTGATGTTACTGACACAGCAGTTCTAGAAGGCCTGTAGGGATGATCCCTAGGATGGTACTCATGGATGGATTTGGAGTTTTGTACATTTTTAGACTCATAAGGAACCCAAAGGGTTTGAATTCTTGTTCTAAAATCATCATTAATCACGTGGCCACTGAACTCTATAGATCCAAAGGGTGTTTTTTAGCCTACAGATAAATCTGGTGGGCCCATTCGGTGATTTCTTTTAAGAGGCAGTGGTTAATAGCCTTGACTCCAAAGCTAGACCACTTATTTTCACTAACTGGCTCCACCACATACTAGCTGTATGCTCTTTGGCAAGTTATTTGGCTTCTCTGTGCCTCAGTTTCTTCATCTATAAAATGTGGATGATGTTAATACCAACCCTATAGGACTGATGTGATGATTCAGTGACTTAGTACATATAAAGCCCTTGGAGCAGCGCCTAATACATAGTGAACTCTTAATAACTGTTAGCTATTATTAGTAACATAGAGAGAGACAAGTCCTTATATACTTGTCTCTCTCTATGTTACTAATAATAGCTAACAATATAAAAAATAATCAGTTTCATTTATATGCCAATTCCCAGCCACTCCTACCCATCCATTTAGGATCTCATGTCTATTCAGGATTTTGGAGCATTCCTTGAATGATGGTCCCTTGAGTGTCATAGTCCTCATCAGAACTACCCTGTGAAGCATCTGCTAGGGGTCACACATGGCACCATGGCACCAGTAGGTAGAGAAGGCTGAAAGGTCCTCACTTGCATTACTATTTTGATCAGGTCACCCGAATTCTACAATCACTGGATTGTTTCTTTTAGGTAGTTATCTTGTTTTCCCCAAGCTTCTGTAAAAGTACAAGCAGCCTTGGAGGGAATGGCACAAGAGGTCCATTAGTAGAATGTAGCAAGGATAAGCATGACCTGTGTTGGAGCCCAGTGGCCTTGGGTTTGAATCCTAATTCCACCACTTACCCAGAATCAGACTGCCTGGGTTTAAATTCTCGCTTCACCAATTAGTGGCTGTGTGGCTTTGGGTAAGTTACCTTACCTTCTCTGTGTGTCTAGAAATCAAATAATATCTACCTGTGTGCATGAAAGGAGACAGGGCTCCAAAGAATGCCTGCCACATCATCAGCTCAGTATTATTATTGCCTAATTTATCCGAGTCTTGATATCCTCACTTTACAAAATGGGGAGGATAATGTCTATCTTCATGGTTGTTGTGAACATAAACGAGATAACATACATGTAAAAATGCCTACCACACTAAAACAAGACAGACAGGTAATAATGAGTGTTGGCAAAGACATGGAGAAAGAGGAACCCTCATGACATTGCTGGTGGGAATGTAAAATGTAAAAAGCTTCTTTGGAGAGCATTCTGGAAGTTCCTCAGAATGTTAAACATGGAGTTATCATGTGACCCAGCAATTCTACTTCCAGGTATATACCCAAGAGAATTGAGAACATAAGTCCACACAAAAATGTGTACATAATGTTCATAAAAACATTATTCATAATAGTCAAAAAGTGGAAACAACCCAAATGTCCATCAATTGAAAAATGAATGAACAAAATGTGGCTGAGATAATAAAATGGAATATTATTCAGCCATTAAAAAGAATTAAGTACTAACACATGCTACAACATGCATGGCCCTTGAAAACATGCTATGTGATAGAAGCCAGTCACAAATGATCACACACTGTAGGTTTACATTTATATGAAATGTTCACAAATAGGCAAATCCCTAGAGGCAGAGAGTGGATTAATGGTTGGCAGGGCATAGGAGGAGAAGAGAATGGGGAGTGACTGCTAAATGGGTACAGGATTTCTCTGTGGCGGTAATAAAAATGTTCTGAAATTGGGTAGTGGTGAAGGTTGTACAACCTTGTGACTATATTTAAAACTGAATTATACACTTTATTTTCTATTGAAGTATAGTTGATATATAATATTGGTTTCAGTTGTACAAAATAATGATTTGACAATTATATACATTACTAAATGCTCATCATGATGGGTGTAGTTACCATCTGTCATCATACAAAGATATTACAATATTATTGGCTATATTCCTTATGCTGTACTTTCATCTTCATAGCTTATTTACTTTGTAATTGGAATCTTGTACCTCTTTATCCCTTTACCTATTTCACCCATCCCCTCACCCCCACACCACACCTCTATGGCAACCACCAGTTTGTTCCTGAATTTGAGACTATTTCTCTTATGTTTACTTTATTTTTTAAGATGCTACATACAAATGAAATCATATGGTATTTGTCTTTCTCTGACTTATTTCACTGAGCATAATACCCTCTAGGTCCACCCATGCTGTTGCAAATGGCAAGGATTCATACTTTTTTATGCCTGAGTAACATTCCATTGTGTATATGGACCACATCTTCTTTATCCACTCATTTATTGATGGACACTTAGGTTGCTTCCACATCTTGGCTATTGTAAATAGTGCTGCAATAAACATGGGGGTGCATATATCTTTTCAAATTAGTGATTTTGTTTTCTTTGGATAAATTCCTCAAAGTGGAATTACCGGGTTGTACGGTATTTCTATTTTTAATATTGTGAGGAACCTCTGTCCTGTTTTCTGTAGTGGCTGTACCAATTTACACTCCCACCAACAGTGTAGGAGGGCTCCCTTTTCTCCATATCCTCACCAACACTTGTTATTTCTTATCTTTTGGATAACAGCCATTTTGACAGGTGTGAGGTGATATCTCATTGTGGTTTTGATTTGCATTTCTCTCATGGTTAGTGATGTGGAGCATCTTTTCATGTGCCTGTTGGCTACATATATGCCTTCTAAAGATGTCTATTCAGGTCCTCTGCCAATTTTTAATTGGATTATTTGTTTTTCTAATGTTGAGTTGTATGAGTGTTTATATATTTTGGACATTAGCCCTTTGCTGGATATATCATTTGCAAACATATTCTCCCATACAGTAGGTTTTTTCATTTTGATGATGGTTTTCTTCAGTATACAGAAGCTTTTTAGCTTGATGGAGTTCCACTTGTTTCTTTTTGATTTGTTTCCTTTGCCTGGGGAGACATAGCTAGAAAAAAAAATTGTTGATGCTGATGTCCAAGAGTTTATTGCCTATGTTTTCTTTTAGGAGTTTTATAGCTCCAGGTCTTATATTTAGGTCTTCAATCCATTTCAAGTTTATTTTTGTGTATGGTATAAGACAGTGGTCCAGTTTCATTCTTTTGCATGTAGCTGTCCAGTTTTCCCAATACCATTTACTGAAGGGACTGTCTTTTCTCTATTGTATATCCTTGCTTCCTTTTTCATCTATTAATCGACCATATAGGTGTGGGTTTTTTTCTGGGCTCTCTATTCTGTTCCACTGATCTATGCACCTGTTTTTGTGGCAGTACCATATGATGAATTTTATGGTACTTAAATTATGTCTAAATAAAACTTATTTTGAAAATGTCTGCCATATAGTAGCTCTCATTTAATAGAAGTCATTTTTAGCCACACACACCTCAGTTCTTACTTTTGGAATCTAGAATAGGGCCTTGGATGAGTGGTGCCCATGAACAGAGAAGACTGCTAAGAGACAAGGGATTGACCTAAAGCACAGGTGTGTGCAGAAGTGTTGGGGGGAAATTCAGTGGTCTCTTTTGGAAGGAAAGGCAGTGAAGGTATTTAAGGGGAATAGCAAAAGCAAACAAATCTCACATGAGGGCATGTGAGACTGATTTTGAAAGGCAGAAAAAGGCAGTAGTCTGTGGTGGACACATTTACCCAGAGGGCTCCAGTTGTAAATCTCTGGGTCAATGCATTTAGGTGAGCACTACATCTGCTACAGGTGGGATCAATTTAAAGGATTAGATGGGGCTTTCTAAATCATAATCCCAGTCTTGATCTGGGGATGTTGAAGAGTGATTTACAAAAAAGATTTACTATCTGTTTCAATTACTTATGCCACTAATGGAATTTATCAACACACTGGAGTTCTTGGCAGGATTATGAACATAGAGAGGATGTGCTGAAATGGACACACTGGGGAGTCATGCCAGAGATTTGCACAAGTAGACAGAAAATTGAAGACATTTGATCGGTGAATTACATGGTGAGTAGTTGACAGCTCTTGTTCATTAGAGAGGTTGTAATGGGGAAGAAACTCAGCTCACTTGGGAGCTCTGATTTCTGAATAAGATACATCAGTTTTACTACAACGTGTAGTTTAAAAGATGACAAAAGAAAGAATGGGAGGGAAAGAAGGAAGGAAAGAGAAAGAAAGAAGGAAGGAAGGGGGGAAAGAACTTTCAAGACATTTTAAATCAAGATTTGGGTTCAAAGGTTCTCATCAAGCTTTCATTTAAATTCTTTCATGATTCTATTTTATTTCTTCCTGATGTTGTCTTCTACAAGCTGTTAACTTGATTCAGGCTGTAACTGCAAAGATCAATCATCCGTAGAAGTCCTTGGCTTGACAGGCCAGGTGAGGAACCATTTTTCCTCAGAGCTATTTGTCATAGTCTTTCTTTGTACATGTTTAAAGAACAGTTGTTTTCCTTGTGAAGTTGGGCTTCTCAGCAGATTGTGTAAGCTACCTGAAATGAAACAATGCATCCCTGCGTTCTAGCTATTTTCCGTGGAAGCTGGATTCTGTGCAGGTGTTCGAACTTGAGTTACCTAGGCGACAGCCCCAGAAGAGCGGTGGGTTAGTAGTATTCTATTTCCAAAATTTCATACCTTCAGACTTCTAGTTATGACCACATTTCTCATTAACCCCAGGGAAGGCTTCAGCTGGCTTCTTTTAAAGATAGCATCTTTTACACAAGAGCTTTATAATTTTGTCTTTAAACCCAAATCAGCAGGTGAAGGCTCAGGAGATCTCCCTTCCTTCCTTTCTTCTTTTTTCCTTGTCTTCCTTTTTTTTTTTTTTTCAGAATAAGTTTCTTTCTGCAAAATCTTGGGGTCAGGGATCAAGACTAAATCCTAGAGCAACAAAGAACTTTCTGGTTCTTCAGGGAGTCCTAGCAGAGTTAGAGATACCACCCAATGCATGAAATAGAGCCCAGAAAGAATGGAGGGGCAAATTTTTGCTCAGCGCTGCCACCGCTCCAGCCTCTGCTCTGCTCTCCTGCAGCCGTGCAGCAGCTGTGCCACTGCGTCACTCAGAGCACTGGGTGGAGCTCTTTATATAGAGTCAATAGCAACATATTGCCCATGTGTGTAGTGAACAAGCTGACCAGGGCCAGGTGAGAATCCTGCCAGCAAGAACCTTCACTTTCTCCACAGGATTATTTTAACAAATCGCAACAACAATCAAGAACAAAGAGCAAGAGGTAGTTTCTGATATGCTGCTTGAGGAAAGACCCATTGTCTTGCCAATGGGTTTCAGCCCCCAGACAAGATCACCATGGATTCAGTGAGACTGAAAAATATGACAGTGGAACGTTCTTGGGGTGAAAGGTTTTACACCCAACTTTATTCCCACAGTGGCAGGTCAATCACTAGAATCCTGTCCAGTCAGAGCGAGTTTGCATGCAGCAAGCCGGTCTCTGCCTCTGGGCCTCTCTGCCCTCACAGAGGTCTCAGTCTCTGTCCTCGGTGCTGCCACCACTCCAGTCTTGT
Source organism: Manis javanica (assembly GCF_040802235.1). Taxonomy (NCBI): domain Eukaryota; kingdom Metazoa; phylum Chordata; class Mammalia; order Pholidota; family Manidae; genus Manis; species Manis javanica. The sequence goes on along the minus strand of NC_133174.1, from coordinate 100,275,482 downwards.
CTCTGTTCTCCTGCAGCCATGCATCAGCCATGCAGCAGCAGTGCCACCACCATTTTGCCCAGAGCACTGGGTGGAGCTCTTTATACAGAGTCAATAACAACGTATTGCCCACACATGTGTAGTGAGCAGGCCGACCAGGGCCAGGTGAGATTCCTGGCCACAGGAACCTTCACTTTCTCCACACCCATGTTGTAAATGTGTAAGCTTGGAAAATGCTATAAAAAAACCCCATAATTTTTATTTAATTTTTTTATTGTGGTAAGAACACTTAACATGAGATCTATCCTCTTAACACATTTTTAAATGCACAGTGATGTTAACTATGGGCACTAGGTTATACAGAAGATCTCTAAAACTTATATATCTTGTTTAACTGAAACTATATACCCATGGAGAAACATCTATTCAGGTCCTTTGCCCATTTTTTGGTTGTTTTTTTTTTTTGCTATTGAGTTGTAGGAGTTCAATAATATTTCAGATATTAACCCCTTATCAGATATAGGGTTTTCAAATATTTTCTCCCACTCTGTAGGTTACCTTTTCACTCTAATTGTTTCCTTTGCTGTGCAGTTCAGTTTAGTTCTGCTGTGCAGAACTTGTCTATTTTTGTTTGTTTTCTTGACTGTGCTTTTGGTATCATATCCAAGAAATTAGTGCCAAGACTGATACCAAGAAGCTTTCCCCTGTTTTACTTCTAGAAATTCTATAGTTTTGGCTTTTACTCATTTAAATCTTTTGTCCATTTTGAGTTGAATTTTGTCAAATGCTTTTTCTGCATCTGTTGCGATAATCATATAATTCTGTTCCTTCACTCTGTTAATGGGGTATGTCACATTTATTGATATATGTATTTTGAATTATCCTTGTATCAGGGGATAAATTCCACTTGATCATGGTGTATAATCCTCTAAATGTGGTGCTGGAAAGCAAACTTCTTAGAAATTGGATGGGTAGGCATTATGTTTAGGAGGAACAACCTGGAGTGTAATATAAAAATGCCAGCCTTATACCTAGAATCAATAGCTGATCACTTTGATCTGAGGAGCACCAAAAGTCTCTTCATTTTACTACACAAAAAGTGATCCATCCTCCTTTGGACCTGCAAGGATGCTTGAAATTAAAAGTATAATATTATAATTACAATTCCTGTGGCATAAACTCCCCATCCACTGTTAAAAACAAATACCATAGGTTGAGGAGGAGTAAGGGAAAGTATCAAATATTATCAATATTTTACATATCAGTGGAAATTATTTAAAGAGCTTCTTTCTCTAGAGTTGTTTTTCTCTCCATTAATAGAGAAAGCAGACAGAACTGCACTGCAAGTTTGAAGACCTACCTTACCTACTGGATAATTTTGCCAAAGGTGGTTCCTGCTGAAGGCCTTAAACAGAGCCTTTTCAAGAACGTAGTAATATAAGACATTTCATTTGTGCTCCACATGGCTTCTTTATTATTCATTCAACAAATATTTGTTGAGTGCCTGTTATGTGTCAGGCACTGTACAGGGCACTGGACATACCATAGTGAGCAAAAGCAAGTAGGGAACTTACAAATATGACCTTACATGTGAGCCATGTTGGTGGACATTATTGCTCTCTTCCTTCTGATGTACATAGTTGATTTTCCTGGCAAGATTTCTCGGCCAGGCCCTATATTCCCCCACCTTTTTGTAGTTTCAGGCCTAGCACAAACCACGTTTTCAATGTACTTGTTAATAATGATGGTAAGATAGTAGATGGTTTTAGGAACCCAGATTTTCAGCATAGCACAACTCCAGCATTGATGGGGGGACTTCACATTGTAGGTACTTGATAGAGGATTCTAGACCAAGATTTAGAATGATCAGGAACAGGATCTCCCAAATAGAAGTAAGTACCAACCACTTAAGGGAACACAACTACAGTTGCTAATTAGAATATCAAAGGCTAGAGAATGTTGAATGAATTCAGAAAGCAGTTTAACAGTGCAGTAGTTTAGAAAAGTCACTACCTGTAAGAAGTGCAGAATCCCAGGATCAATGTTATATTAGAGAAGAAAAGGACTTGCAGATCCTTTATCCAGCTGAAAAAAGTTAAGCTGAAAAGAGCTGAAAAGTTAAGAGAGATGTAAAGAGTTGGAAACGATATCTTCAGTGTCTCATGAGTCAGTGGCAGAACTGAGTTCAGAACCCAGGCCTTCTGATTCCTAATGCAGTCTTCTTTTTACTGACTTCACTTTATTGATTCCCATTCATTTTTGGATTCATTGTGGTCTCTCAACTTGCAGCCTCTCTAAATCCAAATCCAATGGACACCTTTCTATCTTTAGCTCACTTGACATCTCAACAGAGTGTGAGATGTGATAAACACTTTCCGTCCTCAAAGTTTCATTTTCCTTGGATTGTAAGATACTCCTCTCTCCTGGATTTCGCTGTTTCTCTGGACTTTTCATATAAGTTTCATTATGACCTCCTATCTCTTGGTCTGTCCTTTAAGTGTTGTGGGGGTCTCAGGGTTTTGTCCTCTATCTTCTTTTGTTACTCCACAACTCTCTTTTGTTGATCTTATACAGTGCCATGTCTTCAATTATCCTCTGCTTATTGATTACGCCCGAATTTCTATCTCTAGTTCAGCTTTCTTTTATGAGATCCCATATGTCAAATTGTCTACTAGATATTGCCACTTGTATATTCTACAGGCATCACCAGTTCAACATGTCTAATAGAATGCATTATATCTTCTATCTCCTTCCTCCACTGTTCTTTATTTCAGAGACTTGTATCATGTTCTGACCATTTCCCTAGGTCTGAAAAGCTTAAAATCATCTTGGAGACCAACTTTGTCCTCTTTACCTTCTGTATCTTGTCAGTCACCAAATTGTTATTGGTTCTACTTTCTTAATCTCTGATATTTTTTACCTTGGAATTTGTCTCCATTCTCCATCTTCACTACTACTCTCTTGGTCTGTCATCATTTCTCATATGTATTACTACTAGTCTAATTACTGCAAACTAGTCTCCCTGCCTCCAGTCTTGCCCCCTTCCAACCCATTCTCCACACTGCTACTTGAGCAATCTTTTAAAAATAGAAATCTGATTATACCATGTCTCTGCTTAAAGCCATTGTCTACAGGACTGAATCTAAAAACCTATGAAGGACATGTAGGGCTCTTGATGATCTGGTCCTTGCCTTGGCTGACATCATAGACCCAACAGAACAAATGCCTTGGATTTCTTAGATTCTAACATATCCTTCTCTTTTTTAAATCTCGGGTCTTACTGCATGTTGTTCCTTCTGCCTGAAAGCCTCTTAACACCAACCCCACCTTGCAACCCCATTCATGAGGTTAACTTTCCTTTTACTTCTCAACTCAGAGATATCTCTCCTCTCCTCCCCTGAAATCTGAGTTTGGGTGGTTCCTCTCCATCTTCCTCTGTCTGGGCTACTTTAATTATACAGCCAATCGAGTTGCAAGGACTCCCTTTACTTTATGAGTTGCAATAGCACTTTTTACTCTGCATTGCCATTATCTGTTCATATCTGTATCTCTCTCCAAGAGGGAAGTATGGTGGAGAAAGAAGGACATATTTAAAATGATAAAAAGGGTAGTAATATCACTAATATAATGCTAACAACGTGCCAGACCCTGTCATAATCACGTGCTGTATGGTAACCCATGTGAGGTGGGCAGCTTTTACTGAATTTGAATCAACAGGACTTGGTCATGGATTGAATGTGGGGGCACAGAAGAAAGAAGAGTCTCCGTTGACTAACAGGTTTCTGACTGGAGAGAGTGGGTGAAGATTGGCTGGCGGGGGCCATCTACCGAGATGGACATAAGAAGTACAGGAAGAGGAAGAGTTTTGGTCAGGGTAGTGGACAGAAACTTTCAGTTTGGGGACTGACATTCCTTTTCCATCCTTTCATAACTGATACTTCCAGACGCTCCAGGAATAATGTGAGTAACAGATCTTTACCTCTGACTGACAGGCGTTTGGAAATCCTGCTGTCTGTTTCGGGACAGGAGACTAGCACTCAGGGTCTCTTCATTAGCTTGCTGGTAGCAGGAGGGCTATGTTCTTGGGACTCTGGGCTATCTTTCACCTTATGCTCTGCTTTGCAGCTCCCATAAGACAGCGAGGACACCATGGCCTTGCATCCTTCAAGCTCCTGTGGTGCTTGTGCCTCCTGGCCCTCACGTCCCTTCTGCAGCAGGTGTCAGCACCCCCTACAAGATATGGGTCGTGGGGCCCTGGGCTTGTGATCTGTTGTTCTCAAAGGCCCTGCCTGAGTGTTTTGCTCGACTAGCCACTTTGTAGATTAACAGGGACCCATAATTTGATCTTTTGAATATGTGATTCTCAGTGAAGACTGCCGGTCTTCCGGGGCACTTTCCAGTTTCATTTCCCACCACCAGATGGCATTAGGAGTTATTGGACCTACCAACCCTGGCTACTGCGAGGCTGCCTTGCTCCTGGGAAACAGCTGGGACAAAGGGATTTTTCTCCTGGGCTTGTGTATATTATGAACTAGACAATAAAAATAGCTACCCGACCTTTACTAGGACACTCCCTTCTCTGATCCGGGTGCTGGTAACTGTCATGAGATACTTCCAATGGACTCATGCTGGAGTCACTTCGTCAGATGAAGATATTTGGGTGCACACAATTGAGTCCCAAGTGCTGTTTGGAGCTAAGGCCTACCAGCAGAGGTCGTCCTGACTACAGGACAGGACAGTCAAAGCACTGGGAAAGCTTTCCAGCGCATTGGCCAGGTTGACAAAGTTCGCAGGGAGGGTTTTCTCCCAGCCAGGTTTAAATGTGGCTTCAGTGAGAAACAGAACAATCTCCGAAAGTCTTCCTACCCTCACACCTACGATACATTACTCCCCAGTTCTTCACACGTGTGCCTCTCTCACTCACAGTCAGGCTCCAAGACTGTCCTGCTTCGACAGAGCCTATTTTTTGAACTGAATAAAGGTACAAAGAACTCTGTGGCTAAGATTTCTTTGGGTACCAGTGTCTCCTCTTAGCACCTGGGTGAGGGAGAGCAGCTTCAAGAGTAAGGAGAGCCATACACCCTGTATACCCTTAGGACCTTGGTAGTTCCAGATCAGCCAAAGAGGATGTTCTCATGGCTTCAGTTTTGCTCCCTTCTGGGTACTTTCCCTCATAGGTGCCCAGTGCCCTGGTGTTATCACATCTCACGTAGAACCTGTCTTCCCTGGACTCCAAAATGCACATCTGCCTTCTTTCCTCTGCCTCCCCAAACAGGGCTTGTCTCTCTGCAGCACACAACTGGAGGGATCTAGCTGATCAATGGAGGCATAGTAAAATGAGAAGACTCCCTGAATTTTATTTACCCTTTCCCCTTCCAAGATAAGTTTTACATTCAAAGCTGATTCTTACAGAGATGATGGACAAAATGTGAAGCAGGAGACTGATTGACTTTCTGAAGCTACCATCACCAGTGCGACCTGGGGAAGGGGAGCTCTTCCTAGTCTTCTGGAATCAGACATGTCATACTTATCGCAGTCCTTGTGGCACTTGGTTTGGATTTTTCTTCTAACTTTTTGATCTCCACTTTACCTTTTCTTCTGAAAAGTGGCAGTGAATTGTTGGGAACACTGCTCATTTCCCCATTGCAGCCACTCCACCACCTCAGGAGGGAGAGCTCAGAAACTCTGTCAAACTGATTACTTTGAGGATTAGTCCTGGTCCCGGTCATTTCCTTAGCATAACAATGGGTTTGTTAGAGAATGGCCAAGCTTAGGCCTGGCCTATAACCAGAAGCCCATTTTAAGTTTCAAGTGTCTCTAGTATTGGGCCTTAATTATGATCATTATGGGAGCAGGAAGGCAAGAATTTTTAGTTCTAGGAACTATAGTAGTTTGCTTCCAGCTCCAGTCTACAAGATCCTATGTTAGGCAAATCAGTGTGGCTCTGATTACTTCATAATAGAGCTTGACACTTTCAAAGCAGAGCACAGAATTATTTTTAAAGATAGAAAACCATTTCCAGGGAAGAGTCATGCCAGAAACAGGCTAACATATTTAGTATCATAATGTTTTAATATGTTACAAATCTTCAAGAAGTCCAGTGTCCCCTGCAAGTTTACATTCCATAAGTGTTTCACATCGCACCCATTCTAAATAGTATACTTTTTGAAATAACGTTTTGGCCTCTACCATGAAATGTTAAATAAATCCAGGCCCTGAAGCTCTTTGAGCTGTCAGACTGACAAGCTAGGATACAGCATTCACCAGCCACAATTCCTTTGAGGCAGAGGTGGCAAATGCACATATTATTGTCCTACTATTAGAAAATCATTCCTTTAAGTCAGTGGTTTTCCCTCTGGATGCACACTAGAATTACTTGGATATCTTTTCAAAATAACTGGTGCCAGAGTGCCACCTCCACAGGTTCTAATGGGCTGCAGTGTGGCTCCAGCGAAGGTATTCTAACTGGCTTCTGAGTTCTTGAAAAATGCAGCCAGAGTCAAGAACCACTGCTTTAAGTTAATGGAAATGCCAACAAGTCTTCCTTACTTTAAGTTACAAGCCACTTTTGTCTTAATATGACTTTGTTTAATCAGGTTGTTTTCTTTATAACAGTATGAATCAGCCTACTAAGGGAATGGAAATTTTAAGACTGGGGGCAAAATAAAGCCTAGAGAGGAAGGTATGTGGTTATGGAGCAAAGGAAGACCCTGGGTAGAGAGGACAGCAGCAGGAAGTGAAGTAGGAACTCAGAAAGGAGGATGAAAGGGAGCCAAGACAGAGCTCTGCTCTTTGGGATTTTGCCTCTGTGTGGATAAAATGAAGGTTCCTGTGGCCAGGATTCTCACCTGGCCCTGGCTGGCTAGCTCACTGCACACCTGTGGGCAATACGTTGTTATTGACTCTATATAAAGAGCTCCGCCCAGTGCTCTGGGCAAGACAATGGCACGGCTGCAAGGCTGCAGGAGAGCAGAGACAAGACTGGAGTAGTGGCAACACTGAGGACGGAGACTGAGACGGCTATGCAGGCAGAGAGGCCAGAGGCTGTGTGCAAACTTGCTCTGAGTGGATGGGATTTTAGTGATTGACCTGCCACCATGGAAATAAAGTTGGGTATAACCTTTTCACCCCAAGAACATTTTACTGTAATTTCTTTGGTCACATTGAATTCATAGTGAACTTGCCCAGGTCTGAAATCCATTGGCAAGACACTCTGCTTTCTGACAAAACAGGCAGACTCAGAGATGGCATGAGTCAGAATGTGGGTGGGGGTGGGGGCAGCAAAACAGAGCCATTGGTTGGGCTGTGGCTTGAGTCCAACCCCTGGCAGTCCAGTGTGCAGTGTCCAAAGGAGTGTGTAGTATTTATGTGTGGTAGAGCCAGTTGCAGGTATGCAAGGGCTTTGCTAAGTGATGGGTGGGGTGTGACAGTAGGAACTGTGGAAGGGCAATGAGTCTTCAAGGAAGACAGGTTTGCCATCACTTGATCATCCATCGAGAGCAGTGCCTCAGCCAGTGGGAGCAGGAGGGGCAGAGTATGAACATAAATAGACCATGTATCAGGACTTCAATCAAGCGGCCTGGGGTTCAGGGCATGTTTCGGGTCCCACCAGAAAACGGAAGACCTGGTGGGAAACTGAGGCAGAAGTCAATGAATATGGATTTGGTCAATAGAACAGAAGGGTAGGTTACAACCCACCAGGCACAGCACACAGCCGATGGGATCTCTAGCTGCTTTTCTAGTGCCTCTCATCTGGTAGGACTGAGAATGCTGAAGCATTCCTAGCTGTTGTCTATCTTGACTGAAAAAGCACTAAGAGTTTTGTGTTACCTCAGCTGAGAAGGGCTGAGAAAGGTAGGGCCTGGCCTCTTCCCTATTCTACTGGATGGATATGAGGCTACTCTTCACTGTGGCCTCCCAAGCAAGCCTTCAGAGAAGGACCTATTTTGATGTATAAAATACAGTGGACAGGGAGCCCTTCCTTTGGAGAAGCCTGGCAATATTTGGACATAATAAAAATGGGAGATTTGTTTGGTTTTATCTGTTCACAATAACATTGATCACAGACAGCCCCATGTGGTGGTGGTAGTGAGGGATAGGGGTGGGGAGGAATGGGAGAGAAAGCTAGCCTACTACTGGTTGGTGTGTCACCTCTCTTTCTTGTACATTTCTGTTTCCAATTAGGAAATGTCACTGGCACCTTACTGGAGTCAGAAGAAATGCCTTTCTCAAAAACAGGTCTACATTGTGCCAGGACAATACCAAGACAATGAGAAAATTTAATAGTAAAGATGATAATAACAATAATAATGGTTCTGGGCTCTGTGGAGAAGAAACAGCAGGGATGTTTTTAATTAGATGCTGCCCTCAAGACAATGAAAGCAGCCACAATACCACTTTACATGTGGACAGCCCTCTATAGTTTACAAGGTATTTGCATCTAGAAAATCTCATTTAATCCTCCAGATTATCCAGGGGGTAGGTATTTTCTTGCAAGTTTTACAACACCTGTGTCTCACATAACAAGTAAGTAGGTGTCAGAATTATTAACACCAAAGAATGGAGTAAATGAAGTCCCAGAGAAGGGGGATTCAGCCTCTTCCAGATTCTCAGCTCATTTCCTTTAAGCTTCAGGGGCAATTAACTAATGATCTTTGTTATTGACAAAGTCAGATAGGAGAAACATTAATCAAAGACAAAGGCCTCAATTAATGGTCAGGGCTGCTGTATGTGATTATGTAGGTTGTGCCCTGTGCTAGGGAATCTAGCTGAATGGGCATGAGGGCCAAAATTCAGTTCACTTTCTGCTCCTTAAACCATGAGCCCTGGTGGAGGTTTTGATTCAATGGCACAAAAGAGCATCTGCTCACCAGGCAGAACACCTGTTGGATTGCAATTACCCAGAAGAGGTTCTTTTGCTAATTCTCACAAGGGCTAGCAGGAGGCCCCACTAAAAAGCAATTTAGAGCAGTTTTCAAATGGCTATTTCAAGCCCTCCTCTCTTCTCCTCACCTTTTTGCCTATCAATGCTTGGCTGATTGTGACATCCTTTCAATTTGGATTTACCAGGTTGTTGAACCATTTGGGGATTCCTCTAAATCCCTCTAAATTGAGAATGTTTCACTACAATATGATGTTGGGCAAATAGGACACAGAATTGTCTTCTCTTGTTCTTCTAAAATTAAACACCTTATTACTATCTTATTGCCAGGGATCTGGCTCGCCTCTCCTCATCTATTAAAGATTATTGTACACAGAACAGCAATAATAACAATAACAATAATGGCAATAGCTAATATTCATTGAGAGTTTAATGTGTGTTAGTCATTTTGCAAGGGCTTTGTATGGACCATCTCATTCAGTTCTTCTAACAGCACTTTAAAGTAAGGCCAGTTATTATTAACACACTTCATAGATTAGGCTTCTGAAGCTAAGAGAGGTTAGGTAATGCGTCCAGTGTCGCAGAGCTAGTGAATGAGAAAGCCAGGATATATATTCAGGTTGGTCTAAAGCAGTGCCTCTCCAACCTAGATGTGTACCAGAATCCATTGTTATAACACAGGTTTGTTTGGTTCCTCCTCTGGTTTCTGACTCATGAGGGCTGAGGTAGGGCCCCAGAATTTGCATTTCTAACCAGCTCACAATGGTGCTGATCTTGCTGGTCCAGAGGTCAGACTTTGAGAACTACTGGTTTAATGAATGACTTAATGCTCTCCTGCTTCCTGTTCACTTGAGGTATAGCCCTAAAGCACACTCACTTGATATCCTCTGTTGGTGTACAGTGTATAATTCAGCCCTTCCATATTTCTTAACTTTTGGGCCCACTGATGAAATTCTTTTAAGTGCCTCAAGGTACCAGGTGTTGGTCCTGTTTTCCTCCAGTAATAACAACGGTAATAGTGGTACTACTGGTCAAGAGCCTCAGTGCTAATAAGGAACTTGGCATGGGCTTTGGTGTAGAGAAATGTCAGTAAATGTCAATGGTGAAAGGAAAACTTGCTCTCATGGGCAAGGTTTACTATCAATAATGATAAAATTATCGAAGACTCGGCACAAGAGGAAATCTCTAAACCTCTAGGCTTCCTGCATTTAAGAGGCCTTATCTGTATAGCAGTTTAGGAAAAGCTGAAGAAAACATATGTTGTGTGGTGTGGAGAAATATTAAAAGCTTATCTCTGGGCAGCACTGTGCAGGCAATAAATGCACTTGCATTACCAGTTTTACCTGGCATGAGAAAACACACTCGGCTGCAGATGGGATGGCCCCTGCATATAATCTGTGTCTGCCATCATGCTGAGTTACTTGTATCAGTTCAACACTGGTGGCAGGAAAGTAAATGGTGGTCTTGGGACTTAAGGCTAAAAAAGTGTTGGGTGTCCTCAGCTGATGGAAACAGCCACATATCACCTAGTGTGGTGTTCTTAAAGTGTGCTTTGAGAGCCTCCTGCACAGAGTCACACTGGGTGGGTGGGGGTGTGTGTGTGCTGGGAAACATGCAGATTCCAGAGCCTCCCACTCTCTTCTTATGTATCCATTCTATAGACTGGGTGGGAGAAAACTGAGAGGAAGCATGTGAATCTACTTCTGTTATAGTATGGCCAGATATAGGAGTCCTGAGAGAATGTGAGACTTGGGGTAAATCACACTGCATGTCCCCCTCCTCCTTGGACCTGCTTCCCCTCTCTTCTCTCTCAACATTTGTTGAAATGAATGTTAGTTGTAGGACATGTCACAAAAGGGTTAAAACGAAGAGCAAGGATGGTAGAATGGAGTGTTGCTGTGGATTGGGAGCAATATGGTGGGCTCCTGATGTGACATGACCCCTAAGGATTTCTTCAGCAATAGCTAGTGGAACCACTTCCATTTCACAAGGTGTGACACTGGGCCCACTTTCTTCCACCGAGGACTCTATAGCCAGTAATCTGTGAGAAATCAAAAATTGAATTTTGCCTTCTGAGAAACACAGTTCCTCTTTCACAAGGAAATGGTGGCCAAAGTATTTTAATATACGAAGAGAAGTATAAGTTGAATAACTTAGTAATTGGCTTCTCCTGGAATTCTGTGACATTTCCTATTGCTAGTGTTGGGGGTGAAAGAGAGGGTCCTGGACAGCCTGCCATATTGGGTACCACAATATGAAGATAGCTGCTAGACAGCTCATGTGGGGTCCAGGTAGCTCAGAGAAAGTGCTAGTATCACATCCTGGTGAGATGGGATCTCAGGAGGATGCATCTTCTGGTCCTTGTTTTGGCTATCAAGTGGCTTGACTATTAACAATCAGGATGGAAACTTACAAATGAGTATTATTCAGTGATCACCTGTTGACTCAGGCCTTGTTTAGGATTTAAGGTTTCTGCGTATTAATCCTTTCCTGACAACAACTTACAGGTAAAATCCCATTTTAATGAATGTAATTTTGAGATAATAAAACTATTTAGTAAAATCATCATGTAGAACAGATGCATCCACAAATCCCTGTTCATGAAGCACTCAATCTGTTAAATTAAGTGGCTGTTGTTTGAAGTCAGTATTGATGCTTTCTATTTTAATGCGTTCAATGGTAAGGTCTTGTCATGCAAAAAATAGAAGAGCCTGTGATCATACCCTCTCAAGGCTTCCATTTCCTCATCTGGAAAATAATGGGAAAATGAGAGGGGCTAGATGGTCTCGAAGGGTCTTTCCAAGTTGTAAAAATTCTGACTCTTCATCTGAAATGTCCTCAGTGGGGGCCAATGGAAGGAAAACTGAGAGGAGAGACTCAGGTTGAGGGTTAGGTATTGAGCATCGTTAATGACGCTCAGTATTAAAGACAGGCATGGTAGTATTCACCTGCCCAGCAAATACCCTTTCAAACTGTTCCTCCATACTAACAATCCAAATACACCATGTCTCACTTCTCAAGGAACTCACCAAAGACATCCAAGTGCACAAACTCTCTCAGTTCTTCAGACATCCATCTAAACAATGTTTATTGGGTGCACCATATGTACCAGGATATGGAGATGAATAAGACACTGTCCTTGACTTCAAGGAGCTGACAGTTTCATAGTAGAGGCTGACATAAACAAATTAGGGCAATAAATCTGGTAAGTGCCATGAAAGAAGTCAGTTCAGGGTGTGGTGGGGCTCTAAACCAGTGTCACAAGTTGGTGCCCTGGAAAAAAGTCTGTCAGATGGAGATTTGTGTGCAGGAAACTTATGGGGAAATGCTTTCAATGATAACACCTGTGAGGGAGAGAGGGCAGTAGGATTGGACACAGAGAAGACTCGAACTGTCATGCAATTACAACAAAGGTCTCAGCAGTCCCAATGGCAGTGCTGGAGCTGGGATGCCCTTCAGAGTTGACCAGAATTGAAGTAAGCTCTCTTGGCCTTTATGCCTCCATGTTGATGAGCCATTGGTACAGGATGACACAGAGAAAGGGATGCAGATGACAGTAATAGTTTAACAGCCAGACCATCAGGGGGAGGAAAAAAGGCCCTGATTTGTAATGCTTGCTGATTTCTATGGTGTAATCACTCCCACCATGCCCAATTTCAAGCTACCAGTATGACATTATAGCTTACAAAAGCCCTGAAAATTTAACCACAGGCTCTTGTGAACCAGCAAAAGCCGACTTAAGCACACTGCTGAGGGCGTGTGACCTTGGAAGAGATGGCTCTCATTAGCTGAAGGCAATTCCTAGGGAGGCATCAGCTATCATGTCCTGACACCCCCAGAAACTAGGAGAATGAGTGCTTTAGTCTTGAAGGGTGCATCCGGGTGACACACCACAGCAACCATGACGCAGTGCGTATGTTGAAGTATTTCCACCAACAAAGAGCACTTAGTTCTCTTTAACATTTTTCATCTAGTGAAATACTTTTAATACTCCTTTAAGTATATAAATGGAATTTTATCTCTATGGGGTAATTCTGTCAAGTCATCTAATCTCTGCTTTTGCAGAAAAAAGCTGCCAATACCGACCTGCTTGCTAAGGATATTGTTGGACAAACTGGCCAACTAACCGAGACACCTGAATTAACTCTTTTTTTCCCCCTCAACGGACTAATCTGACCAAATGGATTCATGTTTAATGATATTAACCAAGTTTAAAGAGTTAGAGGCCTTTGGTTCTAGTTTCTCTTTCTAAATCCAACTCTTGCCTTTCCATCCTCTCTGGCACTCTGTTTTCCCATTATCCAGAGAGAGGCTGTGAACAAGGGAGGCTAACTTCCTTGCATGGCTGATGAACTAGCTCCAAAGATATCCCTAGAGTATTCAAAGGAAGGTTTGAGCATCATAGTACCTGTAGAACCGCTTAGGGTAATTATATTGAATGGACTAATGATTATCTGAAAACTCAACTTACGTGCTGTGTGTATGTGGTGTTTAAATTAACTTCATGACTTACTAGTTATACTTTAAAAAAACAATGAAGAGTACCAGCTCTAGCTCAAAGGGAAACTTTCTGGGGGTATTTAACAAGTGTAAAGAAGGTTTATGAAAATCGATCAAACAAATATGTAAATGCTAAAGACCCGTCATTGAATGTAGTAAAGCATAGTCAGTTCCTGAGATTAAAGGTTCTGTGTAAGCTGTATAATTAATATTTACCAAAGGCAACAGGACCTTTGCTGTTCTTCAAGGAGCTCAAAATCTTTGCCAGGCATTATCTAATTAAACTACTCAGTGTACCTGTGCATTGGAATCTACATTTCAAAGACGTGGGCACTGGAGCACAAGTGGGCTTAAACTAAATTCATTTAGCATGCCAAGGGCGAAATTGGATATAAGACTTTCAGTCTCATGACCCAGCTGCCATTCTTCAACCGTGGCCTCCTCTAATGCACTCTATTGTAGCATAGCCTTGCCAAACAACATAGTTTCATATGTCTAGGAAGAATTAAATTGAGTGCAAAGTAATTCCAATTATAGGGAAGTTTTAGATTATTAAAAGTTGAACATATCACCCATAATATTAATAGCATTTATGGATGAGTGAGTTAGTGCCATTCCTTGTCTATGGTGGCCTTGGTAGGAGTGGGATCAGTTGGTCAAAATCTGTTGGAATGTATGTTTGTAGGATGTGGACAATAAAAAGGCACAGTGGCTTGGAAAATATCTCTCACCCTCTCCTTCCAGGCTTCTTATTCTTACGTATAATCATAGTTACTATTTATTGAGTGCTATGTGCTAAAACAATTATACAAATTGCTCCTTCAGTCATCACTACCACATTATGAAGCACATATTTGTTATCTCCATTTTATGAATGAGGCAGAGAGAGGTTAAGTCATTTACCTAATGGTATACAGCTAATAACTGGAGATGTTAGGATAAAAACTTAGATCTTCCAACCCCAAAGCCTCTTTGTTATGTTACCTCTCACTTGCTGTATTTGTTCTAGTTCCTGTATAGTATTAGGCTCTGCAGCCTGTAGACATATGTATCTTATCACCTAACCCAGAGTCCCTGAACAGGCCAAAGCCATAGCTCAGGGCTTTAACATCTTGCTCATCTTGGAGGCATAACACAGAAATCATTTCCAAATTGTTTATAACACAGTTATTTATTTCTCCCAATCTGTAATTCTTGGTACCATGTTTTTCTAACATATTGCTGCTATAACCTCCCTGCTTTGTTGGTTTCAGTAATCATCATGTGCATGCATTTGGCCTTAATTGGGGCAGAGACTCAGATGCATCTCTTGGAATGGGCTCATGATCTGAAAATGACTGATGGAACCTATGTCTTTGTTCCCTAGGATGCTCTGCTCTTCAGTTAACCGTATAAGCAAGCATACCCACTACCATATCCTGAGGAACACCCCCAAACTGTAAGAAGCCTATGATGCTGTGTTGACCATTACAGTGGAGTCCCCAAGAAAAGACCTACCAAACCTACACAGAGACAGCAGCTAGAGGTGAAATTCCCAAGAAGCTGGAGTCAGATCAAGTAAGTGCAGATTCACAGGTTATCATGAGCAGAGAACAGAAAAAATCAGGAAGGTAAATATTTTTCCTATCAAAAGGCTCTATTCCATAGGAAACCCAATCAACAGCAGGAGACTGCACACAAATTAAAAACACTTTTTTTTGTTGGTGCAGAAAACATTTATAAAATAAATACACATCGTTGGAAAGTGTGTTTTTTCTTCAAGCAACCCACAATGACAGCATATAGTCATGAAGAATAAATAAAACATATTTAAGAACAGGGAAACAAAACTTTTAACACATACTAGTGCTGTATGAGGTGGTCCAGTAAAGATAAGTCTTGTTTCTGACCCAAGCTCTGGGTCAATTAAACAGTAACACTGGTATATTAGAATATAGTACCATTACTATTGATAAAGCTGGTATTGGAGAATGTGGCTTCTGTCTGTTGGCATTCGAGCTTCCCAACACCGAATCTGAGGATTAATCAGACTTCTTTATCCAGTCACCAGCATTGCTGGACTACCACATTCCTACCCAAGGGCATGCCTTTTGTAAATTGTACAGCCTGGAGGAGCACAGTGAAGTGTGGTCCCTATAGGTAGCTCACTCTCAAGAGAAAGAAGTTAGGAGGGGCTGTGCTGCACATGCTTAATTCTCCTTCCAAACTAACTAGTCAGATCAAGTCACTCCTCCTTTCTGCAAAGGAATGAGTAAGGGGGTGAAGAGAGGTCAGGTATTTTTTACTAGTAGAGCTATCTCTGTATAAAAAGGAATCATCTGGAATGGGGAACAATTCCTCCCTTCTAATATACAAGAAATAATATTTATATATGTATAGATGATGAATGTATATATTAACATATTTCATATTCAAATCACCTCTGGGCTAGAGCAAGGAAAAGGAGTGGGGAGAAGAAAGCAGAGGAAAGAATGGAGAGCAAAGGCAAAACCAAAAATGAAAAATCCAGAGAAGGCAAGAAGCATGAGAGGAAGATAGGAAGGCCAAAGATGTCAGTTGGTTTAAATATATAGGGGGGTTCTTATAGGTTGGAAACCAGCTGTAGAAGACAGTAATTTTCAGAAGTATTTAGACTGACACCTACATATGTTTAAAATTGCTAGCATTTGCTAACCTACTGTGTTAGTTATAATGCTTCTGGCTACAAGTAACAGACAAACTCAACACAACATGGCCCAAGTAATATTTTTGTCCCCCAAATTTGAAGGTATGGGAGCTCCAGGGTCAATTAATTCAGCAGTTCAGCGATGTTAGCAGTGAACAAGGTTCTTTTCATCTTTCCACTTTATAAGCTATAAAATGCTAACTTGCCCTCACCATCTGGTTGCTTTCATGGTCTCAAGATGGCTGCCACAGTTCCAGACATCACATACAGGCAGAACTGTCTACAGATGAAAATGGGGGAATATCCTTCTCCTGTGTCACTTTTTAGGAGTGAGGAAATCTTTCCCAGAAGTGCCTCAAGCAGACTTCTCCCCACTTTCCTGGTCACAATTGTGTCGTTACCCATACCTGAACCAATAATTTAGAAAGAGGGATGAGACCGTTGTGACTGACCCCATGGCTGCTGGAAAAGTATGAATAAAACTGGGACTCTGTTAGCAAGGAAGAAGGCTGTCAGATAGGCAGCTGATTGTGTCTAACACTCATATTTCTCATGATCTTCTCCTTTTTATTCATTCTTTTTTTCATTGTTCTGTGGTCTGCTTCTCTCTGAATAAGTGATTCAGATGAAACTTAGGTTTACTTCTCTTTCTGTCCTGAGTATTGATAGCAAAGATTTCGCTGATTATTGTTCTAATAAAAAAAATTGACCAGTAGAGATATTAACAGTGCTGGTTTTGAACTTTATTGCCACCAGTATATTTATAATAAATCTTTTAGGGCACAAATATTTAACTGAAAATAATTGGATAATATGGTCAAGAATTGCAAGAATCCCTCAAATTGCTAAGGATTGTTGCTCAAACCAGTTGTTTGGTGTATACCAGCAAGCAACCAGATGGTGAATTTTTAGACTTTATAGCCAATAATATTGCATCCCAGAGATACAGACTAAGTCATCTTTCTACTTTAATTACAGGATTGAGGGAAGGAGAAAGGCGTGTGTGTGTGTATTGTGTATATATATGAGCAGATATTTTGATACAAAAAACTCAGATTTTCTGCTCTTAATATTTGTTCCAATCTTTTTGAGCTTGTGGAAAACATAAGCTCATTAAAGCAAAAAAAAAAGATGAAGATGCCATTAGCTTGGTTGCTAGGCAGCCTGCACTCTGCTTTAGACAAGGAAATAGAGAGAGCTAAAACAAAGAATCCAGATCTTATAAAAAAGCTTGTTTGGATGCGTTTCCACTCCCACTTTGCCGGTGCCTAAGATTTATAACCAAAGAATGATAGAAGGATAAGACAATTACCTTAACATCTCTGATAAACAAAACCCTTTTTTCCTAAATCACCTTTTTGAAAGGTGTTTTTGAAGGCAGCTGGTATAGCAGAAAAAGCATATGATAAAGGAGCTAGACAAACTTGAATTTAAAGCCTAGCTCTCAGTCTTACTAGCAGTGTGTCCTTGGGCAAATTACTTAGACTTTTAGGTCGCAGTTTTCCCATCTATACAATGGGTTAGTGATCTACATTTTCTAGGGTTGTTGTGAAGAGTAAACAAAGTAATATATGTAAATGACTAGTAGCATGCCTGGTTGACAGCTATCCTCCTTTCCATATTTTCTCCATTGGGGCCAGGATGACCTTATTAGTTGATGGTGACCTAATATCTAAGTTACAATCTGACTTCAGCTTCCTACTTTCTTGAATATTTTTGATTACTGGCAGAGAGTCTCTCAGTAGTTCTAGCTTTCAAAATTATTTCACTTTCAGAAATCCACATAGTACTTGCTAAGATCAAATTATTTAGTTCGATGTTTGCTTATCCATGGACTCCTGTTATTTTTTTCCCTATTTAGTCAACAGATCAACAGCTATTTATTGAGCACCTGCCATGTGCCATGCACTATGCTGAACTCTAGATAGAACAATCAACAAGACAGGACTTTTGTCAATAGTGTGTTGGCACCAGTTCAAAAAACTAATTTTGTGCATCTTTTTCCCAACTCTATATTTAGTGGCATCGTGTTTGTAGCTTGAAATCAGGCACTGGGAATATTTACACCACGGAAATTGGTAGTTGCTACAAACCAGAGCTTTATTCCTCCTCAGGGAGCTGTTGTTAAATGTTTACTAGTTCATAACTTGTTCGTGCTCTTATGGGGTTTAAATTCTAGTGAGAGAGACACATAGTAAATGAATAAACAAATGGATGAAAAAGATGACTGTATTTCTCCCTTTCCCAATAACTTCCAGTGGAATTGAAATTTCTATATATAGGCTACATTGTCTATGGTGGTGGTTTGCAACCTCTTTTAATTTATTCCCTTGCTTCTTTAAAAAGTAAAAACAAACAGAAGATTATAAAAAAGATGACTGCACATAATTTAAAAGTCAAGAAATGCTAAAAAGTTTGTATCAACAACAAAGTAGTCCCTTGGTCTCCCTCCCACCATTCATCAGAAGCAACCACTTTCTTGTCTTTTAACTCTTTATTCTGGTATTTTCCTCTGTGTTTCTAAATACCATACTGCTATGGGTATCTCTTGAGTAATCAATTTTGAACCTTATTTGTTGACTCCCCATTCTAATTGTGGATTGTTAGCTCTTATATACTTCCTTACTCTTGTTCAAACCCTCAATATAGTCATGTTACAATTTTTAAATTCATGTTTAGTATTTTTAATATTATGCCTATTTAAACATCATCCATTATTGATTCATATGGTATTCTATGGTAATAATTCATTTCATATACAATTTTTGATTCTTACTGAAGTTAGTAATTGCTTTATTTTAAATTTGTTTACCTTAATTTGAATTTCTAGGTTTTTATGCACTGTCTGGTAGAATTATAGAATCTTCTCAAAACAACTTTATACATGGTAAAACCCACAGATTCTTTATCAATTTCATTTGTTTTTCCTGGGGCTCTCTATCATCCTATTCCAATTTTAACTTGTTGCTCCCTAAGGTTGCTGCACATCTGTTATGCTAGGATCTCCCTTCTCATCTCCCTGGAATTTTCCTTTCTCTTTCTTCTGTATGGATCCACTGTTTCATGAGTCTCATGACTCCCATTTTCTTAGTTTATGTCCTCATTTTGGTGGAGCATGTCCTTTAGTAGCTTCTGAGAAAGGTATACAGGAGGTCAATTTTTGAGATTTTGCATGTCTGAAAGTCATTATTCTATCTTCACTATTGATTGATAGTTTCACTGAATATATAAATCTAGGTTGAAAATAATTTTCCTTCAGTAGTTTGAAGACATGGCACATGATTTTCTCATTTCCATTGTTGGTATTGAGAACGCCAATGTCATTTTTATTTCTGATCCTTTGATTCAACCTGTTTTCACTCCTCCCCATTCTCTCAAAAACTTTTGAGATTATCTCTTTATTCCTGATGTTATGAAATTTCATGATGATGTCTGGGTCTTTGACATGTATTACGCATGTATTTGGTGGGGCCTTTCAATTTCATTCTACCTGGGAAATTTTCTTATATTACTTATTTGATAATTTCCTCAACAATATTGCCTTTCTTCTTTCTGGAAACATCTTTCTGGAAGAAGATTGAGACTCTCATCATTAAATATGAAGACATTAATTTAATCACTCTTTTATGTGGCCTACCTAACTCTCACCTTCCTTTCAGTCAAGTGTCCTAGCTCTGGTAGAGGAGAGTATGCTGGATGTCTAATTTTTCCTTGCACAGACTTTCAAACAGCTCTCTCTTTTTTAATAATATGTGGGGCCTCTAATTCCTAAACCTTTCTGGGATTTTCAGGAGGCAGATCTGCTTGTTGCTTACCAATATTCTCCTTTTCAAGTATTTAGGTTTAATGGCTCTACACTCTGCTAAGTCAGTTAGCTTTCCATCTTCATGTTTTGTGGTTAGGGTTACAGACATCTCCTAATATCACGAGATTGGAAGGTTTAGTGTTTCTGCTCCTTGTTCTTGTTGTTTGGGTGTGATTTTGAGAGGAGAAAGAGAGTGAAGAAAAAAATCTTTATTTCACTAACTTTAATCAGGAAGTCATGAAGGAAAAAAAGTTACAAAGGGTATATATCATATTCTTTTATTGGTTGCTTTGTCATAGTCCATTAATTTAACAAATATTTATTAAGCTCAGGTATAACATGGTGGTTAAGAGCATGGGCTTTGAAGGCAGACTGATGTAATTACTTAAATTTACTCTGTCTTCTTTTCATTAATTTTAAATTGGGAATAATTATGGTACCAATCTCATAGAGTTGTTATGAGGATTAAATGAGTTAATATACATGAAGAACTTGTCCAGAACCTAATAACCCCTCTATAAATGTTTATTATTATTAATGTTGTTATTTTTATTATTACTATGGGCTAGGTACTCTGTAAGTGATGTAATGGAGACTCAAATAAATATGAAATCTTTTCTCCAATGAAGGCAAACAGTTTTACCATTTCAGGGTGCTAAGGACACTGGGTCTAAAAGTGGGACTTTCTTACTTATTGATCACAATTCAAGACTAGGACAAGGACTTGAACACTATACTTCCATGATGGTATTACCAGAGCCCTGTGCTCCTATTCTGAAATGCAAACAAAAGAAGCTATCATGTATTCAGTACTTAGTCTGAACCAGGTAGTCAACATAAATGATCCCACTGAATCCTCAGACCAAGCTGACAAATTAGGTATTCTTACCTCTGTTTTATGGATGATGAAACAAGGCTCATGGTAACTTACCCAAGGTCATACAGCTGGCAAGTGGCAGAGCTGAGATTCCAGCCCAAGTCTGCTACCAGAACCTGACCATTTGACCACACATTAGCCTGTTTGAAAAAATTACAGCGACTCATGTCTGACGCTTTACTCAAACAAAATAGCATTACTAAGATCTAACACTTTGATTTGAATGGGCTTACTGGATTGTTTCTCCTCTGATATACGATGTGATAGGACTTTATGAGGACTGTGAAAAGAGAACAGTAAATCACAATGGAGAGATTGGGGGGTTGGGACACCAGTAACAAACTTCCTGATTTGATCTCAGGATGACTGGGCAAGGACTGTCACTTTGTACCTTTATATTTTGGCACAAAATAGACTTCTGAAATAAGGTTTATGTGCTTGCATTCTTAACTTTCATTCCCAATGTTTGTTTTCAATAAAACTTTATTGGCAACAGATGCATATTGCTGAAACACACATTTTGGATATTTTTTCCAAATGTGGACTCATTTGGCTAAGCAAAGGAAATCCTTTGTATTTCTCAGTAAGCCTTGGGGGACCCCTTAAGCTTCTGCCCCTACTGTTTTCCATTACCCTAAATAGGGTATCTGGCAGGGGGATGGTAGACTGAAGGGGCTGTGGTTAGGACCAAGCATTTGAGGACAGCACGCACCACACAGAATGTCAGAAAAGGTAGCCCACAGCTCACAGTGGCTACAGTTATCTTCATACCTCACAGTATATAAAATAAGGGTACTGTGTTCATGAGTATCATATCAAATGGATTGGGCTATTAGCCATCTCTTGGTTAAGTCCTAGGGTTGAGATCATGCATTATTGGAGGTACCACCTTTAATAACAGGAATTCAATTACCCATTGGTTTCTTAATTTCTGTGTGCACCTGACTCTGTCCAAATGTGATGCTGTGATTTTGTTTTTCAAGTGATGCTTTACAAGCCAGGTATATTTAAATGCACACTTTCAAGGACAAAATTCTTTAGAAGCCAGTTTTGTGTCTTTCAAGCACAGTAAATCTGAACTGATGATAGTCAACTTAATGACAGCATGAACCACTGAATTGAACAAATTCAAATCCCCTGCCCCATACCTTGTTCTCTTGGATATAAGCTCCAAAAAGCCTAAGGTAGAGCTGGCTAAAGTCTCTGAATAAAAATTAAGGGAGACTTTCAATTATCATTCATTTATTCATCATTCATTCATTCAGGTTTAGGTCTATACAGCAGGCAAAACCAAGAGACTGAGTCATCAGTTGTTTCACCCTTCTGGGCTGTGATGTCTCCAAGGTCATCTCTCTGGCAGAAGTTACTGCCAATCCTGTGTTACTTCTTTGGGGCAGAAGTCAGAAGCCAGGACAGAGGGTTGTGGAGCATGTCCTTCCTTCCCTTGTCTCACCCTCTACCTCTTCTTTTTCTCATTATTTATGCAGCTGCAACTAGAGACCTTTAGTGGCCAATGCTAAGAGAGTGTACCCTTGACTTATGGACAGGGCAGTTCCCACGCTGAAGGGCACAGTGGGTGAAACAGCAACACAAACCAGCTAGAACACAAATCCAGGCCCTCACAGAGTGGACATTTGTGACAGCCACTCTGTTGCAATGAGCACTGTTGCCAGAGCTATGATATTACCCTTAGCTTCAGGTGCCTCTACCATACTTTGTCACTGTGTGTGCACACATGTACATTTGCATGTGTATGTGTGCATGAGTGAGAGATATGTGGTGGAAGCGAGAGAATCCTGAAGAATGGCTTCAGGTTTCAGTCATCTTAAGCAGATGCTGTCAATCCCTTTTAACAGGAATAAGTCTGAGAGCACAAAGGGCAGTGTAGCTCGGCCAGCTGAAAATGCTGTGGGATGGGTCAAGTCAAAGGTGAGGGTATTTTTAAGAGTTTCAGTCTTTGCTTTTGGCTGGAGGTAGATGCAGTCTCTTTCCCGGAAGGCTCTGTGCGTTTCAAAACAGAATGCTAGCATTCTCCCTGCTTTCAGGGGCTTGCTGCTCTGTGGTTTTTTTATTCATTTGTTTTGCTAGTATAGATTTTATATTCCACCTTCCAGACTTCACTTACTGTCATAACCTACCAAAGCCCCAGAAAGCAGGCAGGCTCTTGCTGAAATCCTAAAGACAATCAAATGGAGCACCCAAGAATGTCAGGAGGGAGAGTTAGTGAAAACCCCTTAAGGGACCTCAGTGTGTACTAGGTAACTAAGGGTGGATGCCTTGGTGAGAGCACATGTCACCCATTCACCATGCCTATTGCTATAGTGTGCATTAAGCCAGTGGGGTGAACGGAGGTCACTGGAATAAAACCTAGGAGGCTGAAGTGCTGATTTCTGCTCTGTTATTAGTTAGCTCTCCTATCTGGGGCAAGGTTTTCGGCCTGAACAACTGGAAGAATGGAGTTGCTTTCCACAAAAGTGGAGCAAGAGGATTTGAGGTGAAGATCAGGAGTTCAGTTTTGGGTACAGTGAAATTTAACGTCCAAGTGTCAAAGTAGGCAGTTGGCTATGTAAGTCTGGGATTTATGAAAGAGGTTTGAGCTAAGGTATAAATCTGAAATTTATGGCATTTATGTAGCACTTATAGCCTTGAGATCAGAAGAGATAACCAAGGGAGTGAGTGTAGATAGAGAAGAGAACCAAGGACTGAGCTGCAGGGTATTCCAATGTTAAAAGGTCAAAAAGATGAAGAGGAACCCATAGGCCAAACAAAAATGTCTGCAAGCTGAATTTGGTCTCTGGACTAGACCACAAGTTGTGAAATTTCACAGGAGTTCACAACTAGAAGAGACCACAGCGAATATCTGTTTCAATCAAGAATGCTAAACGAAGAAATAGGAGACCTGGGATCTGTTTGGACCTGGGTGAATGACTTTGACCAAGCACTTGACTTCTTTAGTTCCTCTGTATCCTCAGTTCAGAGAGGAAACAAAGCATTTTGCTTATAGCTGTGGGTGTGTGTGTGTCAGTATTGCATGTCTGCATGTCGGCATGTGGGGGTATGTTTTTAAAGCTGTATTCTAGTGTTCACTTTCTCTGGGGAGCATGTGTCTAAGAGAATAGTCATTTTGCACTAAGACAGGATATCGACATGGACTGTGGAGACATGTTATTTACAGTCTTACCACACACACCTACCTCTCTAGTAGTGCCAGCAAAATGATTTTACTGTGCAAAATGCTCTGGTAATTAACCTGGTAAATTTCCTTTGCATGCCTCTTGTCTATTCCACACCTATTTTTTTAGTGCCCTTTATAACTCTAAATCATTTTCTTACTTTAGGAGCATAAAAATATATTGTGTATGGCTTGGTTTGCTCATAAAATTGTCATATTTGATATATTTAAAGATGTGAAGGCCTGGAGAAGAACAGAAAAATTCAGGGAAGAAAACAAGCAAGTCCTCAGAAACAATTGTTTTTTTTTTTTCCTCTGGGTCTTCATAGCTCTCCTCCACTCAGACATGCAGCCCATAATAATGAACACAGGCTTGGAATACACTCTGAGATTGCTCTAGGGTGACTAGGGCTCAAGATAATTGTAATTTTAAAAATAGGTTTCACTGTTGTTTGGAACCATCTACAATTCAATTTACTTTATCGCACAAGCCATGAATAATGCTATGAAAGAAAATGGACAGGCTAGTGCTGCCAGGCTGGTTCAGCATTCACGATGCATGCTGTTCTATGGATTCAAACAGTTGATAAGGACAGATCCAAATGGAAATGGAATTTCAGAGTATGTAATCCTGGACACCAACTGGAAAGAATGGGAACTCCATAGTACTTACATTGTGGACATGGAAATGGAGCTCCTACGGTTCAGGGGGACCCCCATTCACTTCCCTGGTGGCAGGCCCCCTTGAGCAGATGCAAAATGTTGGTTTGCAGAAGGAGGTAAGGAACAGAAAATCACTGGTAGTCAATTTGGCTCAGCTTGGGTTACAAGGGGAAACTCTTTAGGGGAAGGCATATTTTAATATCTGGAACACTCATAGAATCAGTCATTTGTTCTTAGGTGATGTAAACATCTTGGCACTCTATGTAGTTAATTTACAATAATGAGGACAATGAGAAGTACTTTGCAGCTTTGAATAATAATTCACAATTTAAAAACTGTGCCCATTCATTTTTAAGGGATCCTACTCCCAAAGAAGCTACTCTAATAAGCAGAAAGCATGAGTCTTCTCCTTGGTCTTTTGTAGGCTTTGACCTGTGATTGTTTCCATTGCTAGAATGATCACCTGTCCTTCCCTTGATGTCCAAATCCTGTCAATCAGGTCTCACTACAGAAATACCATATATACATACACCCTCTCTTCTCTGAACTTCCTTTGAACTAAAAGTCGGCACCTCACCCTCAGCACAAAATTGCTCTTCACTTGTTTCTTGTGTATTGATTGTGTCTTCCTCCAAATAGACTGCTCCTTGAGGGCAGGGACCATAGCTAATAATTTTTATGCCCCCCAACCACCCAGCACAATCAGTGTCCAATAAATACTTTGGTTTGATTGACTGATGGAACTCCACTAGCTCGTGGAAGAGGGAAACCCCATCAAATCTCTGAGAGCCAGAGGGGAACTTTGGAAGGATCCATATTATTCCTATGCAAGTGTACACTCCACCCTTCTAAAACCAAATGTATTTTCTTGAAAGGGACTTCAGTTTCTATTTTGCTTTAGCAACTACCTCTTCACCAGCATCATCGTATATTTTCCTATGAAATCTTAGTAATCCATTCAAATATTTAGATTTTGCAGAGGCCAATTTACATCATGATGAAAATACTAATTATCAAAAATAGACACACCCTTGAAGGACAGTGCTATGTTTTTCACCTGTAACTCATGAGGTCTATGGGATCCGGTGAATTAAAAAGGTCTTTTATTTTATGAAGGCAACATAATACTTACCCTTCACAGGTGAGAAAACATATTTATTCTCAAGACCAATATTGCTGTCCAACTTAAATGAAGGTACTCAAAGTTTTCCATTTGTGGATGTTTTCCTCCAAAGAAACACTCGGGTCAGTCTTAATTCATATGATTTGTTATTGTCAGAGTGGTGAGTGGTTTTGCTTCACAACAGAGAAATTGCTTTGTGTCCATAAAGTCAACAAGACAGACTGTGCTGTAGAAAAATGGAATTAAGTTAGGTAGATGTGGTTTCATTTTAGAGTCACCAGAAAGCACAAGGAGTCGCTCTGAGGTATATCATTTACAGCCTCTCTCTGATAACGCTATTCTTCCTCTTCCTCTGGCTCTCTGCAGGAATGACCCTGTCTTTGCTATGATGGCCTGCCTTGCTTTGCTTATAGATCTGCTATCCATTAATGGATTTGCTTACTTTATAAGGTACATTTTTTGTTCTTTTTGTATATAAAAATACAAGCCCATAATAGTTTTGTTAATATTGATTTCCAGGAAGTCATGTTTCAGTACAATTTCCTCATTACATGACCCACTGATTTTTTTTCCCATAGTGATTTGCCATCCCTATTGGCCCCATTTGGAGTGAAGTGTTTTCATGATGCCAAGAATAACTTCCTCAGCTATGTTGTCAGTGTTGTTGCCTGTGAGTAGACCTAGCTGTTGACACTATCGTGAAGTAAGAGAACCAGTATTTTAGGGCCTGTCTATACCCTATCTGTGCTCCCTTTTCTGCTGGCAATCTCCTAGAATCACCTCCTTCCCCAAATGGTATGGACTGGTATGAAGCAGACATGGGATATTTTAATAGGTTCTAAGAATTAGGCAGACTGGCTAGAACCCAAGATTTAGGAATAGTGGTACCAGTTCATAGGATTGTAGTGGGGATTAAATAAACTAATGTGAGAACATCTGGAACAATACCTGTCTCACAGTAGGAGCTCAACAAATGGCAAACCTCAGCTCCTTCTCAGGCACACAGTTCTGACGCTCCTGCTAATTGTTGGAGCCCAGGATCCTGACTTTGACACTCATACTACCGCTCCCGCTTCTCGTGGGTCGAGTCAACGCAATCACAGGAGACCTGGTTCGGTTTCTATCAGCTTTAAATTCTTCTCACAGGCGGGGTTACAGAAAGATTGCAGCTTGCACGCAGTCAAGTATGAGTTAGAGTTCTTTTAGTTTCTCTAGCTTCTTCCTCTCGTCTCTGCAGGCTGGCTCGCTGGCGTCTCCCTCCCTCTGCTGGCGTCTCCCTCCCTCTGCTGGCGTCTCCTGCCTACTACTAGCTACCGCTATATATATGTTTCCTAGACCAATCAAAGGGGAGAGCATGTGTGACCTTTAACTCTATTGGCAACAGGGCGGAAATCAAGCAGTGTGCACGAGCACGGAACTACTTATAAGGTCTGGGAGGGGGATTCTCCTATTCGGCAGAGCGGATGCGTGGGATGTGCCATAACCGGATGTGAGCGCCATCTTAGAAGGGCTGGGGTCCGACCTCGGCCGCGGCTCGGACCTCTACACATACCTTTTGCCTAGGGTATCATATTCTATATTTTTACTATCCTTCTTTCTTGGACAAAAGTCCTAGCTAGTCATCAACATTGTCATTATCAAGTCTTTGTCTTCTCTCTCGGATCCCTTGATAGGTGACACACTACTTTGATGAATTAATTCAGGATCAGGGATAAAAAGCTGAAGATGGCTTAATATGATACCCCTTTTTTGTAATCTTCACATTTTAACACTTAGACCCTCCCTATATTAGGATGATTTAGGGAAAGTGAAATAAGAAATCAGCCACATCCCTCCCACTGAGGGAACCTTTCCACTCTACAAGCCACACTTTTGATGTCTCTTTGTAAGAGTGATCCTGACAACGATGTAACATACTTGTTAGGGAATGGAGTGGAGCCATTTTAGTAAGTTCCAAGAAAAATGTCTAGTGTATTAAGTAGCTGTGTAAATTTGGATAAGACACTAAACTTCTCTTGGCCAAAATTTCTCATTTGTAAAATGAAGGAATTGGATTAGATGATCTTTAAGAGTCTTCCAGCTCTGATAGTCTAATGGGCCTGTAAAATCCTGGATTGAAGCTATTGCAGGTGACTCTTAGTGTTTAATATGTTTGCATTACTGTGAAAACCCACTATTATTCAATCTCCCCAGTATTAGAAACTTGATAAAACCACACAGACTAGTAGGTAGCTTATGATTGTTAAAACACACTTGATAAAGACATTACTTCAAAGGAAACTTTTCATTTCTGTGACTATGACATATCCCCGCTCAGAACAGAAATTAAATGTCTTTAATTTAGCTGCTGCCAAAGAATAAAGTATTTAATTAACATCATTAGATACTTAGTGAAATTAAAAGCCATCCAATCAAAAAGCTTCCCCCTCTAGGGAGATTTGAGGAGTAATAGGCTCAGGCTACCCAACACCAAAACATCCCATGGCAAGGTGGAAAAATGGAGTCGTACAGCAGCCTATGCTACTTGTCAATCTCCTTCCCACCCTACCACTCTGCAGATGACTGGTGTCACTGGTCACTGGTCTTTCCCAGGGAATGGACTGGTTTTTTGGGCTTAGAGTGAGCCCAGTATGCAATTCTCGGGAAGGGAAGACAAAAAGAAAAAAATAAATCATAGGGGAGTTTGTTTAGAGCTCGTGGGCTGAAGAGCAAAGAAGACTGGATAGGAAAATGATTGGAGAGGCACATGATTGGAGACGAAAATGACTGGGAAGGAAAATGAGTTTGAGACAACTGGCATTTCAAGTGGTCACAGAAAACTCAGAGATGAGAGAGAGGCACATCGTTTCTCAGAGTCAGTTGGTCCTTGGTTCTTAAGCTAACAAAGCACAAAAGATGCCCTCTCTTTGCTGCCTTCCTCCTTCTCTGCCCACCACGGCTGCAATCAGAAGAGCTGAGCCGCTGATGAGTTTCTGTAATAGACGGTGATTACTTGCATGAGAGTGACTCTCTGTTCCTTCCTTTTCTGTGTGTTTTGATTGTTTTAAGTTTTTTTTCAGAAAGAAAGACATGCAAAGGACCCAACCACCCCAAAACAAAGGATTCTTTGAACTCCTCCTTTCTCCCTACTCAGAACCAGACTGACTCGTCTTTCTATAAAGCTCCCTCGTGCTTTGTAATACTAATGATGATAATGATAATAATGAGTCCTTATGCTTTCATAGTGCTTCATGCTTTCCAGAACACTTTCACATACACTATCTCATTTGAGTTTCAAAACAACTCTATAAAGCAGGAAATGCAAGAGTTATTACCCTGCTAGATAGATGAAGACACTGGGGCATGAAGAGGTTAAATTATTTATCCAAGGTCATCTGGCTAATTAATGACAGAATCTGTACTAAACCTCAGGTCTCTGAATTGGGAGTCCAGTTCTCTTCCTACTGGAATGTATTCTGTAGCATGATTATTTTTACATGTGTGCCTGCTTTAAGACAATTCACTACACATATGAAACAGATAAGTTAGGGAGTGATGTTTTACTTTGCCAAAAGATTCCTGTGCTCAACCCAAGAATTCACTACAAGGCTCTTTTAATTGTCTCTGCAGGACAGCAGCTCCCACAGTGATAAGGGACATATTTGTTGGCAGACAATTAGAAACACTTAATTGTTTGTTTATAAACCAGTGGAATCACTGAAATAAACTGACTGGGTCACTGGTACTTAAAGCTACAGTGACATTATAGACTTCGAGCAACTTGACAAAGCATTTTGATTCAGTGGTTGTTTTTTCCGCTCAAGCACTTGGCTTGAGGATAACCATTAAGGGGTTATGGAAAAAGTGAAGCCAAACCGTAGCTCTGAGTTCCTAAGACAAAACAGTACAAAACAATCACGTGGGCTGAAGCAAGGTCCCTTCCAGGTCTTTAACTTGCCTGGTTAGATCAACTGAGATGACCTACCTTGCTGTGTGGGTAGACATCATAAGCTTCTATGTGTCTAGTAATTGATTTGTAGGAAGTAATTTACATTCACTGCAAATTAATGGGCATGTTTGGAGAGAATCAGGTTTAAACTGTGTCTATGTAACGCTCAGACAAGAGACCAATTCAGTAAAAGAAAAAAAAAACTCAGCCAGCCCACTTGTTTGGAATCATGTAGACAAAGCGACCAACTGATTGAATTTTTCCACTTTTCAGCCTGTTGCTTTGGCAACGCATAGATGCAACTTTGCAAGATAAGTGGTCTTGTGGGCAGAAATCTGGGCCCACAGCCAGGGACCAAGGATTCAGGACCCAACTCTGCCTCCGGCTAGGGGATCTCTCACACAATTTGCTTAATTTTGTTTTCTTTCTTTAATATGCTTTTGTGTCTATAAAATAGAGATTAGTAAGTCTTGGCCCTGGTATTATTAGAATATATACTATGGCATATGAGAAAGGGTGTTGTGTTCTTTAAAAGTACTCAGAGGTGTTTTGAAAGTGCTTTTGATGTGGGGTCACCATGTTATTAGTCTGAGATACCAACCCCATGCAACACCCTCACTCCTCCCTTTTGATGCCCCTTTAATAGCATTTTCTTTCTTTCTTTAATTAAGGTATCTTTGATATAAAATCATAAGAAGGTTTCACATGAGCAGCATTGTGGTTACTACATTCACCCGTGTTATCAAGTCTCCCTCCACACCCCATTGCAATCACTATCAACATAATAAGATGTGATAGTCACTACTTGTCTTCTTTGTGCTATACTGTCTTCCCTGTGACCTACCTATATTGTGAGTGTTAATTATAATGCCCCTTAATCCCCCTCTCCTTTAATAGCATCTTCATTTTTCTCTTTTGGTCTTTGTAACTCTGCAAGTTGTGAGAAGCCAGGATTGCCGCATTCCTTCGCTGTGGGTACTATGGGAAAGATCCAGTGAGGTTATTCTCTTGATTATCTTGTGTATTTTTAACTTCTATCACAGGGCAAATTCACCCTGGGTCTGCAAAACACGCAGCCTGCTGTGACCCTCTGATTTAATGCCTGTTACAGGTGTCATATAAATAAAATCCAGTTGATTAAAGGACCCAGCAGAATTCAACTGACTTTTAAAGTATGTGACGCTTATCAATCCCCACTTTGGCAGTAAGGTAAGGAGCATCGCTTTGTCTTGTTGCACTGTCTAATAAGGTATCCACAAGCCACAAGGAATGATTGAGCACTTGACATGTGATCAATGGAGACTGAGATGTGCTGTAAGAGTGAAATACACACTGGATTTAGAAGATAGTACAAAAACATGTAAAAAATCTCATTAAACTTTTTAAAAATAATGACACATGTCAAGATGATAATACTTTGGCTATACTGGGTTAAATAAAGCAAATTATTAAAATTAGTCTCACCTGTTTCTTTTTATTTTTTAATTGTGACTACTAGAAAACAGCATTATATGTGGCTCATGTTATATATTTATTGGATAGCGCTGTCTTCAAGCAGTTTTGTAGAAGTGAGGCAGTGCACTTTGAGGATAGTGCAGCTCTGGCTTTGTAGAACCCTTCCTTGTATATTTGGATTCAACATTTGAGTGCTAGTTCCTCAAGGGCAGAGGTAGATCTCTATTTAAAAAAAATGTTAATGCATAGCACCTGACATGGTGCTGATAGGTACTCGTAAAAGTTTGGTGAATGAATCAACTAGTGAAAGATAGTTGAATTTCACAGGGATTTTCTTCTGGTTGTGATTGTGTTATAATTGGTGATCTTCACTGAATGTGTTATAATTGGTGATCTTCACTGAATGTGTTATAATTGGTGATCTTCACTGAATGCCAGCTACTATGTCCGGGCCCTGGCCTAGGCTTTGTGAGAGATGGCATGTAGTCCCTGCCTTCAAGGGGATTCCAGTCAAGTGAGAAAGACAAATTATACCAACCCAAGAGAGTCAATAGATGCCATGTTGCCCATAAGACACCAGAATATGGTAGAACTTCAGAGGAGACAGATCTGTGGAAGAAGGCTCCTCAGAGACCCAGCACCAAAGCTGGATCTTAAAGAAGGAAGGATAGAATTTGTCTCGGTCACAGGTCACAAACTGGTAACCACTTTTGTTTGAACCTTATGGTTATAAAAATAGTAGCCAGAGTAAAAACCCCAATCAACACCACTTTTCACCACATGAGTGAGAAAACGAATAGCAACAGGGATTAATAGCCTTATAGGGAATGTTCTTTTTATTTTTTACTATTTTGGCATAGGTGGAAAAGGATGGCATTACCCTAGAAGAACATAGCTCTTGGCTTCCAGACCCTTTTGGCATTTGGCTTGTATCAGGGATTCTGATGGGAAAAGATAAGGAAAGCATACATTTTCCTTAATTGCTGTGTAGTCACAAACTTGCAGCTGGCTGTGTCTAATCAGTCAAGAAGCTAAGCCAAGAATTCCATCCAAATGGAATGTCTGAAAGTGTAAACTCTTGGTGAATATTAAATTAATTCAGTCTAGAAAAATTGGCAGGTCAGTAGAAGTCAGGCCAGGAAAGGAAGTGTTTAGAAGAAAGTGAAGCTGATGCCCAAATGTATGTGGATTTTGGCAGATTCTCTTGCTTTCTCCTTTGCCCTTCATGGCGAGGTCTGTATCTCAATAGAAAGATCTAGGTGTTCCTGCTGAGATGTGAAAATAAAGAACGAAAGGGAAGTAGATTCCTCTCTGGCCTTGCTCTGTTAAGGGGAACTCAGGTTTATGCAAGGGTTATGTGAAGAGTCATGTTTTACAACTTGTCTGAATCTTGAGCTGTTGGAATTTCAGCACATTATGGGCTGGGTGTAGTTGGCTATTGCCTTGGAACTTTGTGATAGGCTTGTCTTGGTAAAATGAACTTAACTCAGGGCTAAATCAGTGATCTTCAGTTTATCAAAGACCATTGTGAGCAGCATATGTGAAAGTACTTAAGGTCCATTTTTATTGGCAAGCAAGAGTAAAACAAAGCATGGAGTGATAGAGATAACACAAGATCAGGCAATATAATGTCTACATTCTTCTTCCAGTCCCTATATCCTTCTCTAGGTCTCTGTTTCCTCATTGTGGGGGTGGGGACTAGCCTGACAATACCAAATGTAACTGCTTGCTCTGAATCGCTAGAATTCTAAGAAAGAAACATTTGGAGACAGAGAAGAATATGAGGAACCTGTTGACTATTATTTCTTTATGTGAAATAAGTAGGTTGGTTTCCTTGAAGATAAAGATGTTCAATTTTAAAGGTTAACACAGATTGCAGATATCTCTTCCTCTTGTCATTCAACCGTGTACCTCCCAGCCCTCTCTTGCCATACTTATGTGTACAAGTTAACAATTCAAGGAACAGGGAATTCGGCCCATTTAAGCATCAGACTTATAAATCATGGGCAGATGATCTACTCACTCCATACCATCTTATTGCTTTCTGGGATACCTTCTGTCATTAATCTTGCCTGCATAAACAAGGATGCCACTTAAGATGGTATAACAAAAAGCCAGTCCTGAGAGTCAGAAGAGTAGGATTCTGTCTGAGTTCTGCTACTGATTTTTTTCAAAATGTCAGATTTTTATCTTTCTCTCATTTTTGTCTATAAAAAAGGGTCCCAGATTAAAGTTTGACTGGTGTTCTTCCTTGCCCTCCAAATCTATGACTCTAATTCCCTCTAAGAGATGGAAGTACCTACAGACATTTACCTTTCTTTTGTAGTGCATGGAGGTAAAGCATGGTACCAAACCTAGCCTTTAAAAAAATAGTGAATATTAATCAATCTCATGTTTACAGAGTTCAACTTGTATAGTTACTTCTTAGGCAAATAAAAGAAAAAACCCTAGATAAGCACAGTATCGATACCATAGCTCAATGCTCTGTCCTAGATCATAAAATTTTGTTCATAAGCTTTCCTTCTAATGTTTTCACAGAAAGGAAGTCGTGCCAGTGCAAGCTTCCAGATCATCTCAGAGGTCCAAAGTGGGAGGTTCCCAAGGCTCTCCTTCAGGGAGTCTAACTCTAGTTACCTATGAAAAGTCCAACATAGCGATTTATGAGGTAGGATATCCAACAGGTATCTAACCTGCTGCCTTCTTGGGTTTTAAAATGAGTTGGTGACTTAAGACTTAGTCTTTGGACAAAAATACTGAGGCTTTTGGTAAGTCTTTCCTTTTTGTCTGTTATACACTTATGGGCTTGTTTGGATGGCATTTTTGACACTCATATTCCTTAGCAATTAATCTACTTCCCTGTAACCTCTTTGATCTTTCAACTCCATTCATTTACTATGCATGTGGAAAAAAGCCCATGAGACCTTAACACTTAACTGTTTCACTCATTCTAGAAGATACAGCTATAATAATAGAAGAAATGACTTCCTGAGCCAGCTGTTTGTGATGGGATGTCTAGAGACAGGTTTGTGTAGAGTACAGTTTGGGGCAAATTCTCCCCTTCAAATTCTAGTTGTTCTTCTTATACTTGTTATCCTCCGGTATTATTACAATCTTTTAAAAATTATTCACTTATTTCTTTTTCACAGCCTGTACTGCTTCTTGGATTAACAAGTTACCTTCTGCTGTGTAAAATCGAATTCTTTATTATTTCACTTAAATTTCTGTTTCTTAAGGCTTAAGAGGCCACCCCTGACCCCTTGTTCTAAGGTACTGGAATTTGGCAACCAGAATAAATCTTGCATCAGTTGGAGAGATGGACTGTTTCTTCTCAGCAGTAAAGAGTTAAGCAGGGGGTAAAAGGGAAACTAGATTGCCTTTCTGTCCCTCTTAAGTGAGGCCTTCCCACTGTGGTTTCCTGGTTTTGTTTGAAGAAATACCCAAAAGCAGCAAACATTCTCAACTTCAATAGTAACTACTAAGTAAGTTCAGAACAGGGCAGATTAAGTTTTCAGATCGTCTACCACAGTGGATTTTCCAAGTGAATGCTCTCCTCCATTGGATATGTAATTGACAGGGGCCTAAAAAACCAAGACCGGCATGGTATATATTTGCTCAGTATACCTGAATGCTTTGACTTAAATTTGTGGCAGGAAACCTCCGTATCTTGCCTTGGACTTAGTTTAATTAAAGTGGAGATTTGCTTCGAATGTAAACTTGAGGTATTAGGGAATTGACAACTCTACTCTCTCAAAGACTGGAGACAAGATAATTATATAACTTGTAAAAGTCAAATGGAATGGGCTAATGGCTTTAAAAATGTATTGACACCTGTAAGATTCTGAAGTAAATCTCAGTAACCTAAGGCAGTGTCTTGCTTTCTCATCTGTAAAATGAAGGGTTGAACTAAATTCTTAATTTTGGCTGCTTATTAGACTCACATGGGAAACTTAAAAAAAAATCTATGCCCAGGCTCCACCCCTAGTAACGCTGTTTCAGTTGGTATGGGGTGTGCTGAGGCATTGGTATTTCTTTTTTTAAGTTCCTATATATACAGCCAGGGTTGGGAATTGCTGGACTAAGAAACCTGTAAGGCCTCTCCTTGCTCAGATATGCTATGATTCTCTGATTCTGTGGAAGAGTTTATGTGTTGAATTGTGGTATGTTTTATTTGGTGGAGTTGGAAGGTTAGAGCATAGAATTGAGAAGGGAAAAAATAAACATCTGTACGTAACTGGCCTTTAAGAATCTGTCAGATATTTCCTCATTTTGGAAAGAGGCAGAGAGTTGAGTTACTTCCCATAGTGACTTTTGGTCAGTCAGATTGTGAGTATTTCTGAACTGTGTAGGCCAATGAGGGCCTCTACCTGCACAAAAGGAGGGTGTGAGTGAGAATAATACCATACAGTGACATGAAGATTAGCGTGATGGCAGGGTGCAAGGGAAGACAGCTGAAGCCCGAAAACAGCCTGGCGAAGGATTGAAGAGGACTCTGAGAAGGAACATAAATTAACTGGATCAACAGATCAAACAAAGAGGTCCAGTGTGCTTTCTGAAATGGTTCTCTATTAAGAGTGTTTAAAAGAGATGTGTTATCTACTTGTTGTGTAAACTAAATCAAATTCTTAAGAATTGTTACCGGAAGGTCTGGAAGTTCCAAATAATGTGCCTGGAGCAGCAGACACCAAAGAGCAAAGGACAGGCTTCGCTAGGGCATGCTATAACATTGTACTACATTGACACAATTCACACTTTGATTATACACACAGATGCATAACATTTGGAATTGCACAGGAAAATCAGCCCTTGTTTCATACACACTCTTAGAGATACGAAAGGAAAGCTAGATGACCAGATCACTGGGGAGAAGGCTGTGAGGGGCAGATGCAGAGGGAACACATCATGATCTGCTGTGATAGCCACAGTCTAAGGGAGGGGATGAGGTGGGTAGCAGTGCGACCCTGGCACACTCAGCTAGAACTCACTGAACTTATCCTCCCTCTTCATTCTCTGCCTCTGCCTCTCAATCTCTCTTGGTGTTTTCCTCTTTGTCTCATTTCTCTCTCAGCTCCTGCACACCCTCTCCATTCATCTCCATTTCCTGAGGCCCTTTTTCTATCTTCCCACCTTCTTTTATATCCTTGATAGCTCTTGCTTCACCCCTCTCTTTTCCCCCAACCATCTTCTCTCTCTCGTCCAGTAATCAGATCATCAAAGCTGAAAAGGACCTAAGAAATCATCTAAGTTGCCCAGTTCTTTCAGGAAGGCAACTGAGGCTCAGGCCAGTTAGGTGGCTTCCCAAGGGCCACCCCTGAATTTGAGGCAGAGCCTGGTTTAGGACTTAGTTGTTTTGACTTAGTTAATACACCATGGCATTAGTGCAAAACTGATGGGTTTTAAATTACTTTGAAAAACTTTAGTGGATAGAGTTTGATGTTTCTTCCTCTTAATTAAAAAGTGAATGATGAATGAAGTATTTTATCATTCTTTCTCTTAAAAGAAAAAACAAAACAAATAGTGCATGTGTGGTAAAGATAAAACCTGACCATTTCCTCCCTTTTCCTCATTATTAATGAAGTAGGACATACACAGACTCAATAAAAATTTGCTTTAAAGTTTGTAAGAATTATTTAAATCTTAAAACAAACACACGTGAATCTCCCAGACCAAAGAAAACCCATGAGGGGAAAGAGCAATAAAGTGGGAGATGGGAGACCTTGATTGTGTTACTTCTGCCTTCAGGAGAGTCATTTAATCTTTTCAGACTTCAAAAATATGAAGGGATTGTACTAGGGATACCTAGGATGCTTTCCAGCTCTCAAATTTGGTGATTTGACTGGAAAAAAGCTCTGCTTAACTACTTCTCAAACTTAATAAACCAGAGAAAAGTCTAGCCCATGTCTGTAATGGGGCTGACTCCAGGAAGAAGGTATCAGATACTGGGTATGGACAGAGCCAGGGCTGCTAGTATTGATGTTCAGGTTGTGCACAGCACAAGGGCACCATATCTAAGAGGGTACTATTTACAATGTAGACATATCCTAGCTTATATAAGAGTGAGGCAGGAGAGGGCAAAGAGATTCTAGCCTCCCAGCCTACTTTTGGAATTCAGTGGTGGTGGGGGACCTTCGCATATCTACATTTATAACAGCACTTCCAACTATGTATGTTCATAGCCACTGGTAAACATATGTGCACCTGACTATGTGCCATCTTGACCATGATGCCCCAAGGGTTTCTTGAGGTTACTTCTTTCTCCTGCCTACTATTCTTGGAGGCCCAATTTCAGCTTCTCACCTCCACCTTGATAACCCAACTCCCAAACTGATGAAGAGGCCTAACCTGTCAGGTAGGGCTGGGTTGTGTGTGAAGTATCTGTGCTGCTAGTGGAATGTGTTCCCTGGTGTCTGGAGGATGTCTGAATAAATGAGAGGGTAGTACATGCCTGTGTGTAGACAACCAGGGCTGCTGCCCAACGTCACAGGGCTGCCACAGGTTGTAAAATAATATTTTCACATAATTAGTTTTTTACTTGAAGGAAAGCATCCTTTTCTAATTAGCTCAAAGGTGCCCTAGTGACTAGCAGTGACCATGGGCTTGGTAATATAGTTACAAAGGTGCTGGGAAGCCAATAAAAGGCTTCCCAGTATATCCCACATATTGTCCGATTTTGTAAATTCCCAGTTAGAGTTTTATTCTTTTAGAATAACCTTAGCCTTTGATCTCTCTAAAGGGCAAAGTCCCCTGAAGGGTAAAACTTCAAATTCATGTTAGGCAGTCATTACTCCTATGATTACATAAATGTTGAATGGGGCCTGAGAGTTAGCCTTTCCATGCCAGTTCCCAGGTGAGCATGATGCAGCCAGCCCTGGAATTGCTGGGCAAGAGACAAGAAAGGTTGCCTTTGGTGCTTTGACTATTGGGCTGCACGCAGGCACCCATCCTAGACTCCCTTTCTGAATTCCGTGGGTGTTGAGCCTGGCTGGCAGTTTTGTTCAGCTGCTGGAGGCCTCTGAGAGCCATACAGTAGTTAAAGGGTTTTGAGCTGCTTGGCAAGAAGATGCCCTCTAAGACAAAGTGTGGGCAAGTAACTCAGATGCCTATAGTTCCCATTAGCCTTTGCTGCTGGCTGGTCTCCAGATGCAGTGCCACAGCTGGATATATTCCTTAATAAGACAGTGGTTACACATTCTTAGTCTCAGAATTTGACTGCACACAGTTCTCTGCTTTCTATCTACTTGATGACAGACTGGTGCAGCTTGAAATGCAATCTCCAGGCTATAGGTAATAGATGTGAAAGCATTTTGAGGAGTAGAGAGCACTGTGCAAATGTAAGACATTATTATTATTACAGAGAAAAGGGAATCTATATTTGTATTGCTTTTTTAAAATTTGGGTTGGACAGAAACTAAATAGGGCTTGATGACGGATGAATCCTTGAGGCTATGCACATAGAAGAAAATTATCCATCAGGCATGGGTGTGAAAGTGAAGACAATAAAATCGTTGTTGTTTTTGACTTGACAGCAGCCTTGGAAATAGCTGTTTTGTACTTAAAAAGTCAGAAATAGACTTTGAAAGAGTCTAGATTATGCATATTACTATGGTAGTACATTTGTGCATCTCCCCAAAATGTTTAATCTATATTTAAGCCAATTGGTTTATGATTAAAGCATAAGAGGGCCCCCACATGGCCCGCCGCACAAGAGAAAAATGGATCAAGGTAAATATGGGAAACGTTAGCTGCACTACATCTCCTGCTCTACATCTCCCACCACAGATGCCTCAAGGCAGTGAGAATTGCAACCACCAATGATCACAATCAATTGCAGGGAACTGGGCACTCCATCACTTAGGTATGGGTAAGTGAAATGGCCTAGCACTTTCTGTAGTGAGGTAAGCAAGTCATTGCAGAGAGTGCTGTATTTCCTTTTCTGGGCTCTGCATACCTACAGTTGTTTCCTTGTCTTTAGTTGATTGGAATTTTTAACTTTAGCTTCTCTTTGTGACCTCATTTTTAGCTCAGGATGCAGAATGTCCACAGGGTAGAGAGTGACAGAGGAGGAACAAAGCCTGTTTGGGTTGATGGTCTAACTATAAACCTACCATGTGTCTTATCACCATTCTCTACCTTTTCTTTCTAGGGTGATTGTGTGTGGCTGAAAAAGTTCCCCTCTGGATATTTTGGAGACATTAAGTCCATCAAATCAAGGTCAAGTGATATGTTTGAAATGGTATGAAAAACCCTCATTTATATACGTTCCTATTAAAACCAATCCTTTCTCCAAAGTAACTAATACCAGCTGTTAAGAAGACCCCTTAACAAATCAGTACAGGGCAACTGCAGGGTTGTTACTGGCTTGATATGACCACATGATGGGCTCTGAAGTCAAAGAGAGATGAATGATTCAATTCCCAGCTCCAAAACTTGAGAGCTATACTTATTTGGGCATTTCACCTAAATGCTTTGAGCCTTACTTTCTTTATTTGTAAAAATATATTAATGTCTACTTCCCAAGGTTGGAATGAGGATTAAAAGAGAGAATACATATAAAGCATCTTGCACATTTTCTGACATATAGCTTCCTTGTAAAATTGTAGCTATTATGATTATTGTTAAGTATATATCCCATAATCATTCAAAATCTCTAGTTACCAGACCTGGAAAAGTCATATGGTAATTTCTGTTTACATAAGAGAAATGGTCATTTCCCCAATCCTACCAATTATGTTCAAAGAGTCCTTGGATGGTTTGTTTAAGGAAGTATTCTATAGAAAAGGCAGGGATGGTGATGATGGTGATTCCACCCAAGCCATTTAAAATCTTGGCTCCTCCTTGAGCTTTGAGTCCATAAAATATTTGTGGACACACTGATTTCTTCAGACTCATGAGAGTGGGATTTAGGAAGGTAGTGATAGATTTCTTCACATTTATGAAGCAGGCAAGTTCGAATCAACCCAACAGATTTGAATGAGGCGCTTGATCCAGCCAGAGCACTGTAGAAATGAGAAAACAAAAGAAATGGGAAAATAGAAGAGATGTGGCTTGCAAGGGACAGGATGTGCCCCAGAGGTCAGAATGAGATGATGTGATTTGGTATTTCCTTTACATGTGGTTTAAAACATTTTTTTAATTGAGTATAGTTAATATACAATATTATATTGGTTTCAAGTATACAACATAGTGATTCAACAGTTACAACCTATATTAAAGCCTCACCCCAACTAGTACAGTTACTATCTGTCAACATAGAAAGATGTTACAGAACCATTGACTATATTCTCCATGCTGTACTTCCATCCCCATGACCAACTTATATTATGATTGAGATTTCCCTTACATGTGGTTTTGATGCCTGAAGCTGAAGGGAAAATAATGAGAGATGAATCCAGAAGTGGGACCAGGGTCAGAGCTAGAATAGGCAATTGCATACTGGTTTAACAATCCAGGATGCTAAACAGAGCAGGATCCAAAGGACGGAGCCAAACAGGGCCAAACCTGGGGAAGCTGATAAACTAAAAGGATGGAAATTAAAGAACACACTCTTCTTTCTGTCTTTTTGGTCAGATATACTATAAAACTCAAATTCTGGATCATCCTAACTCTTAACTTGCTTTGTGCCTATGCTTGAAGAGCCAAGTATTGTGGTAGAAAGTTATGTAACAAGGTATATTGTTTCTACTATAAGTTCACATTTCTCATCATAAAATGTCCCTTAACACTGTCTTCTAAGTCTGTTATACTTCATTGGTTAATTCACTTTCTACAGCCCATAGTCCAAAGCTTCTCCATACTCCTTAAACCTCCTGTGTTTTTTTCTTCTATTTTTACTATTATCATCCTGGTCCAAACAACCATCATCTCCCACTAGAACTACTGCAATTGGCCTTTTTTTTAAAGAGAATTTATTAGAGCAGCTTTAGGTTCACAGCAAAACTGAGCAGAAAGTACAGAGTTCCCATATACCCCCTGCCCCCACACCTGCATAGCTTCCCCACTTTCAATATCCTGAATCAGGGTGGTACATTTGTTATAATTGGCAAGCGTATCATTATCATCCAAAGTTCATAATTTACATTAGAGTTCATTTTCGGTGTTGTATATCCATGGGTTTTGACAGATGTATAATGAATGTGTTTACCATTATAGTAACATAGAGAATAGTTTCAATACCTTAAAAATCCTTTGGGCTCCACCTATTTGTACCTCCATCCCCCTAACCTCTGGCTGCCACTGGCAATTGTACTGTAACTCCTTTACCCACATTCACTTTTACTACTCTTAAATCTTTTTTCCATATTGTAGTCAGAGTGGTATTTTCAAAATTGAATCTAATCTTGTTAGTTCTTTGTTTAAATATTAAATGGATTCCTATTGCTATTTTCTTTGTGTGGAGATCTTAAATTACAGATTCAATTTCTTGAGTAGGTATTGGACTATTCAAACTTTCTATTTCTTCTGGTATCAGTTTCAGTAAGTTATGGCTTAAAAGGAAGTTTTCCATTTCATTTATGTTTTCATACTTACTGGCATGAAGTTGTATGTGATATCCTTATGCAATCTTTTAAGTAGTTTTAGGATTTGTAGTGATGTCCCCCTTTTCATTCCTGATATTGGTAATTTGTCTTCTCTTTCTTGATCAGTTTCATTAGAGGGTATCGATTTTATTAATCTTTTCCCAAAATCAACATTTGCTTTGTTGATTTTTCTCTACTATATGCCTGCTTTCTATTTCATTGCTTTGTGTTCTTAATATTTCCTTCATTCTAATTTATTTGTCTTTAATTTGGTGTTTTTTTGTAGTTTTTTTGAACTGAGAGGTTTGATAGTTGACTTTTAACCTTCCTTATTTCCAAATAAAGTCCCTTAAAGTTAGGGAATTCCCTCTATGTACTGCTTCAGCTACATTTTGGGAGTTTTTCGTGTCTTTTTAAAACTTTTATTATGGAAAATAACAAACATATACAAAATAAACAGGATCATATAACCAAACTCCATATATGCCCATCACCCAACTTCAATAATTATCAACATTCTACCATTATTATTTCATCTGTACTTCCACCTACTTACACATTTAACTTGGTTATTATTCTTATTTTTTGTGGTGTTATTATTTTGCAGTTCTGTATTTTTGAGGTGCAATTACGTACATTGAAATGCCCATATTATAGATCTATAATTTTAATAAAGGGATATGCCCATATAACCTATACTCCTATTATGATACAGAACAGGGTCAGCAAAATATGGCCAATAAGCCAAATCTGGCTCATGGCCTGTTTTTTACAACCTGGGAACTAAGAATGTCTTTTATATTTTTAAAGGACAGTAAAAAAAGGAAAGCAAAGGTTATGCAACAGAAACCCTATATGTATGATCTGCAAAGCCTAAAATATTTACTATATGTACTTTACATAAAAAGATCGGCCCCTGACATAAAACATTTCTTTATCTCCAGAAAGTTCCCTTGTATTCTCTGGTAAATTTGTGCCCTGCCTCCCCAAGAGGAAACTACTGTTCTTTTTTTTCTCCATCTTACATTAATTTTGCTTATTTTATATTCTCATATAAGTAGAATCATACATCATACTGACTAATATTCACCCATGTTATTGTGTGTATAATAGCTTATTCTTTTCATTGCTATGAAGTATTTAATTGTATAAATATAGCACAATTTAATTATCTATTTTTCCTGCTGATGGACATTTGCACTGATTTCACTTTTGGCTATGTGAATAAAGCTGCTATGAATATGCTGTTCACAAGTCTTTTTATGGACACATATTTTCTCTTGGGTAAATAACTAGGCTTGGAATTTCTATGTTAAAGTATAGTGTACTTTTAACTGTATAAGACATTATCGAACCTTTTCCCATTTTAATATCCTGCAAGAAATTAGAATTCCCTTTGTTCTACATTGTCACCAATATTTGATATTGTCATTTTTTCTAGTTTTAGCCATTATAATAGGTTTATGGGGTATTTCATTGCATTTTCTAAAGTTTTCAGTTATGATAAAAAATAACATAAAATTTACCATCTCTAAGTGTACAAGTCAGTGATATTAAGTATGTTCACATTATTTTGCAACATATTGACATAATCTTTGCATCTTGCAAAATTGAAACTCTGTACCCATTAAACAACAACTCCCCTTTCCTTCCTCCCCTCAACTCCCAATATCCACAATTCTATTTTCTGTTTCTATGAACTGGACTACTTTAGTACGTTATGTGAGTGGAATCATATAGTATTTGTCTTTTTGTGACTGGCTTTTTTTACTTAACATAATGTCTTCAATGTTCATACATGTGGTAGCATGTGATTTGATTTCCTTCCTTTTAATTAAGGCTGAATAATATTTTGCTGTATATTATTCATTTTTTGATGGACATTTTAGTTGCTTCCCCCCTCTTAGCTATTGGGAATAGTGCTGCTCTAAATATGGGGGTGCAAATATCTCTGTGAGACCCTGCTTTCAATTCTTTGGCTGTATACCCAGAAGTGAGATTGATGGATCATATGGTAGTTCTATTTTTAATATTTTGAGAAACCACCATTCTGTTTTTA
Organism: Manis javanica; assembly: GCF_040802235.1. Lineage (NCBI taxonomy): Eukaryota > Metazoa > Chordata > Mammalia > Pholidota > Manidae > Manis > Manis javanica. Next base: position 100,231,861 of record NC_133174.1, on the reverse strand, counting down.
ATTTTATTACAATTCCACCAACAGTGCACAAGGTTCCTATTTCTCCACATCCTCGCCAATACTTGTTATTTTCTGTTTTTCTTTCTTGATAGTAGACGCTTTAGTGGGTGTGAGGTGATACTTCATTGTGGTTTTAGTTTACACTTCTCTGATGATTAGTGATATTTAACATCTTTTCATAGGCAATTATAAACATTTTTGTACAAACATTTTTGTGAACATATATTTTCACTTCTTTTGGGTAAATACCTAAGAATAGACTGGCTGAGTCATAAAAGTAGATGGAAGTGTAACTTTATATGAAATTTCTAGGCAGTTCTCCAAATTGCTTATAACATTTTACACTACCGTCAGAAATGTATGAAGGTTCCAGTTGCTCTAAATTCTCAGAGATATTTGTCTTTTTGATATTTGCTTTTCTAGTATTTATGAAATTGGTATTTTATTGTGGTTTAATTTGCATTTCCCTGATGACTTAAGTTGTTGGGCACCTCTCCATGTGCTTATAATTCTTTTGTATATCTTCTTCTGTGAATTTCCTGTTCAAGTTTTTACCTATTTAAAAATTGTTTTGTTTAATTTTCTAATTGAATTGTTTAATTAAAAAAATTTGAATTGTAGACATTCTATATATACCCTGGATACGAGCCTTTGGTCAGATATATGTTTTATAATATTTTTTCTTGGTCTGTGGCTTGTTTATTTTCTTAATGGTATCTTTTGATGAGCAAGAGTTTTAATTTTGAGAAAGTCTAATTTATGATTTTATTTTGTGGTCCAGAAATCCTTGCCTATTCTAAGAGTCTAGATTTAGGACTATGATCTATCTTAAATTAGTTTTTGTGTTATGGACTAAGATGTTGATGAAGGTTCATTTTTTTTTCCATAGATAAATCCAAGGTTTCAATAACAATTACTTTAAAAAAGTTTTCCTTTCTCCATTGAATTAACTTTTCAACTTGGTAAAAAATTGACTGTAAAAGTATGGGTATATTTTTGGACTCTACTCCATTTCACTAACTCATTAGTGTACTCTACTGCCAGTATCACACTGTGTTTATTATCATTGCTCTAGATTAAATCCTGAAGTCAAATGGTGTGAGCTACTCCAACTTGTTTTTGTTCAAGATTGTTGGGAAGGGTGAGCTCATTTTAATTTTCAATAAATTCTGGCATCAGTTTGTATATTACTTCAATAGAATTCTGGAATTTTTGATGGGGGTTGTATGAATTTATAAATCAATTTAGGGAAAATGGACAATTTAAGAATATTGAGTCTTTAGCCTTATCTCACACCATAGTATTTCCTTTCTGCTCCAATCACACTGCCTTCTTTTCAGTCCTTAGATTGTGATATGCTCCTAGCACAGAGCCTTTTCACATGCTATCACAACCTCTGGAATGTATTCCTCTCCCTTCTTTGCCTGATTAACTCCACTATGTTTTAACTCCCAGCTCAGTTGTGACTTCTCAGGTATCTTCCCCCAACCTCTGATTAGTCAAAGCCCCAATTATACATACTCACATTATGTAGCTCTCCTTCATAAGACTTATCAGAGTTGCAAGTTTATGTTTATTCATGTAATTATTTGATTAAAATAAGAGGTCAGGGACCATGTAATATAATATTTTGTTCATCATTTGTCATCAGTACCTTAGCTTAGTGCCCAGCATATAGAAAGGTTCTCAATACATGTTTGTTAAATGAATGAGTACTGCTGGTGGGAAATATAGCAACAGAACTCTTTCACTAGTACCTGGTTAATATGTTCTATATGACCATTGATCTCTGGGTGGTAGAGAGTGAATAGGGTGACACAAGAATAGGAGGCCTTGTGTCTAAAACAAAACAAAACAAAGGAAACAGGTGTGAGTACTGTTTAGTTCATGGAGGTAGAAAACTATACTGCCAAAATAGGTAACAATGGCTGATATAGTTAGGGGCAGGCACTGATGTAGATAATTAAATTTTCAAAGAGTCCATACTCACCTATAGGATGGTGTTGCAGCTGTTGTGCAAGTAGGGATTATTCTGATGTTATGATGTGCCAGAAACATTTTCAAGTGGATGAGGCTGTCTTTAAGATCACTTAAGCTACTGTTTGACTCAGAAGCAGATTGTATGCTTAAAGGTTTCATGTCAGATATAGCACGAACAAAACTGTTTGGAGACAGGACACATTCAGTTTTGAACATCTGATGGTAACCAACTGGGGAGATACTATGGAAGGGGTGAAGTACATGCCTATCCAATAAATATTCAGATGGCTATCTTGCTAAGGCAGGTGTGCAAAATATTCTCTGCTTCCTGGGGTTGTCCAGAATGTCAACAGGACATGACTGCATGCAGGTATCTATCTGCTTCATATATGGGCTCCTCTCTATTGGTTGTAGCTGAGGACATATGACTGTAAAGATCTAGGGAAAATCTAGGCCTGAAGTATTTCCATGCTAGGGCCTGAAATTTTTCCATTGCTAGGGCTGCTAGTGTAAAACTAGATGCTGTCACAAACAGATCCCCAAATATTTAACGTCCCAAACACAGCAGAAGTTTAATTCTCATCCAAATAACAATACAAGATAGATGTGTTCTTGGTTGGCAAGTGACTCTTTTCCAATATAGTGACTCAGGGACTCAGGAAATGACTATCTTATGGCTCTTCTATCTCCTAGGGCTTTGGCATCATCATAATTTATTTATAGAAGTGGAAAAAAAACATAGAAGGTGTATATTTGCTTCTTAAAAGCTTCAGCTTAGAAAGGGCTCATATCACTTCATCTTACATTCCATTGCTTAGAATTCAATTATATGGCTACACTTAACTCCAAGGGAAGCTAGAAAATGTGGGTTAGTTGTTTTCCCACTATGAAAAGGAAATAGATTTGTGTTGAATAGCCAGCAGTTTCTAACATAAAGACTTAGTGTTTCTCTTCCAACAGAGATTCAGAGCCCAGTAGTTTTGGCTGCTTGGTCCATAAAAGGTGATACAATGAAACCTTAGAGGAAGGTGTCCATTTTACTATGTGAATTTCCATGTCTGCCTTAGCTGGTTTAGGCTTCATTGGACTAAAAAAATTGCCATGGGTGCCAAGCCTTTATGCTTAGAAGGCAGCTTTGGTGATTAATAGCTGCCATTCACACCAGGGATAATTTAACCTCAGTTTGGATCACTTGTTGGAGAATTGGGCTCATATTCCAAGCCAGAGTGCCCCATCTGAATAAACGGCCCACCATACTTTCAATGCTCAAAATAGAATAATCTTTGGTGTCATCTTTTCCCATAGTTCTCACATGAACAAGCTTGTGATTTATAGCTCCAAAACATATCTCAGATCTTCCAATTTCTGTTCCTTCAGATTGCTACCGTTCTAAATCTATATATACATTTGTATATCTGTGTAAACATATTTATAGGATAAGTTTATGTAATTAATAATTCCTTAATGGTCAAATTCACCAGATACATTTCTGTCTTCATTTTACTTGACCTCTCTAGTATTTATCACAGTTCTCTGAAATTCTTTCTGGCATTTATTTCACTTTACTGAAAGTCTTCCTGTGGTATTCATAATGTTTTCTAAATAGGCTTTTCTCCACTTCTTTGGCCTCATTTCCAAGTCTTTATGCAGGATGTTTTTCCTTTTCCCATCTATTTCCTTCTTTTCTTTTTGTTTTATACGCTTTCCTTGGGTTGTCTTGTTTACCCCCATTAATTTCATCTACCATTCATATGCTTACAATTCCCACATCTATTTATCCAGCTTGGACTTCTTTCTCAAGCTTCATACCCTGAATATCCAACTGTTTTTGGAATAGCGTCACCCTGTTGTCCCACAGGCACCTCATTCTTAATATGTCCCAAACTGAATTAATTAGCCTTCCCCACCACCAAAAATTTGCTTCCCCATCTGTCTTAGGTCAGATTCTCTAAAAGCTGAGACTGAGATGGAGATTCTTGTTCAAATTACACATTGAGAGAATGCTCCAGGATAAAGGGAGTGAGGGAAGCAGGATAGAACAGAAGTACAAGCTCAGCAAGTATGTGATCTCAGCTTGGAATCTAGCTTCAGTATGATCTCATGGGAACAATGTTGGAGTGAAAGTTGTACCATGAGTCCCATCTTGAGGCTGGGAAGTTGGACTTTTGTACCATTCCCAGTTGTATAGTCATTGGCTGAGGTCTGTGGGTGGAAGCTAACCTTTCAGGTAAGGTGGATCCCCTTTGGCTTGGGCTCTAGGACAATTTTCCCCAGAATAGAGCAGCTGTGAGTTATGAGCCAACATTCACAGCAGCTGGGGGATGCATGATAAAAGAGTTATGGGTGGGACATCAGTATATCTACTACTACACCTTTCCTCAATGCCTATATTGATGTACAACACTGCTGTCTACCTAGGAATCGAAATCTGGAAGTGATAACGGAGCCCTTTTCTTGCTCATCCCCCATTAAATAGTAATAATAATAGATTATAATTATTGAGTGCCAGAATATAAAATTCAAATTCCATAACAAGGTACTCAAAGCCCCATGGACTGTGGCTCTTGTCCATTTCTCCAGCCTAGTGTCTCACATTGTTTCTCTTGAACTCTGTTCTGGCCTCCTTAAGCCTTTTGCTGTTTCCCTAATATGGCACACTCTCACTCTCAGCCCCTTTACCTCCGTTACCATCACCTGGTCAGTTCTTACTTGTCTTTCATGATAGTCCAGACATTACCTCCTCAGGGAAGCCTTCTCTGATACTGCAGGGCGCAGATACTTAACATCTGATCTCCCCCAGCATCTCACGCTCCCTCTCATAAGAACACATTTCACAGTTGAAGTACAGCCATTGGTTTTCTTGTCTACTATCCCTCTTTGAGTGGAAGGTCCTTCATGGCAGTGATTTCACTTTATTTCTGTATCTCTAGCATGCAGTTCAGTGCCTTGGACATTGTGGGCATACACTAAAGACTTCTTGCATTAGTGAAAAAAATTAATGGATGCAAAGGACAAATGCAATAAAAATTCTAGATGTTTCTTCTAAAACAAATGTAGGCTTTGGCCAGTTGTTACATAGGCTATTTATTTTAACAGATGCTGGGTATATGAATATTCACAGAAAGACAATCTATTCTACCTTTTACTGTAGTCTCTAGATCTCCTGGGTTATAAGCTCCATTCCACAGGGTCCACAAAGAATCAGGAAGAAGGCCACAGCTCCAGCATTCACTTACAATATGCTGAGGCAGATTCTTCTCTGAAATCTCCCTCTGACCATTGCATTTATTTTCTATCACTACCTGTGATATTGTGATTTATAATAAGAAATATATATTTGATCTTTGGTCTTTGTCCCCATTTCTGGCACAGAGCTTCTAAAACTCTTGGAATTTCCTAAGTGATGAAAGTGCTAAAGGTGTCTTTTGATATGTTAATGAGGTGACTTTTGGACTGTACTTAAGAATAGGAGCTGGTAGCCAGGAGAACCAACCATATGATAAGAAGGTTGGAACTTTAAGTCCCATCCCCTGACCACTGGGGAGGTGAGAGGGGCTAGATGTTGAATCAATCACCAACAGCTAATCATTTAATCAGTCATCCCTATGTGAGGAAGCTTCCATAAAAACTGTAGTTCCAAGGGAGGGGTCTCCCAGCTCCAGGCAAGTTCATTATGGATTTGGTGAGACAAGTAACGACAATGGAACATTGCAGGTAAAGAGGGACTCATACTAAACATTATTCTTATGGCAGTCACCTGGCTCTATAAGTGGCAAGCTCATCTCTGTCTCTGCCCCTGGCTCCAGCCTCTGCTTAGGCTCCAGGCCCCCCAGTCTCTACTCTCTTCCCTAAGCTCTGCTCTCCTGCTTCCCTCTGCCCCTACAACCAGGCTGAACTCTAATTATATCAGTACTGGCAGTAATGGCTTATTGCCAATGGGTATACAAGCATACACCTGTGTAGTAGGCCAAGCACTACCTCATTGTCTGTATACAGTGGGCAATATTAGAATTAGGTGAGAATCCTGGCTATGAAATTTCCATTTTTTGTACAAGGTTGAAGATCATGGGGGTCAAAATTCTGCTTACCATGGCCACCAACTGTAAGAAGGGTGAAGAGAAAGGCATGTGTCCTAAGCTCTGGTCCTCAGTTGGGACAGGACAGTTGTGACTCTCCTCTCTCCTTCCATTTCTACATGAAGGACCTTCATCATGAGACTATTAACCCTTCATTGGGCTTCTTCAGGGATGTTTGCCATTGTGACAGAATTCTGTTCCCAAGGGAGCCTAGACGATACACTGACAAATTAGGATGTAAAACTTCACTGGATGTTTAGATCACCCCTCCTGGTGGATCTTATCAGATTAATGGAAAGACTGAAGAAATCTTGGATTTTCCCTATAGATTAGAATTTAAATGTTTTGGGATGTTTTATTTTTCTCGATCACTGTGATGATCTCACTCCTCCATCTTCCTTCTGAGGTTTTGTTCCCACTCCTTCCTCATGGTCCTTTTGTCCGTATCTGTTATAAGGTACTGACACCCGAAGGACTTACTCCTCTCCCCTTTTGAAGGCCAGATTTATCTTTATTTCCTGTTGCCATTGAACACTGTTTGCCTTAAGCAGTCCTTTTCTCCATTCCATTTCTCTGCTTCTTGGATGTGGGAAAGTGCTCATTCCCAGATTCTTTGGTGCTGCTTAGCTCCATCACCTGGTGTTCACCTTCTAAAAGGTGGTTCAGTATAGAACTAGGTGATGGGTCTTTGCATACCATGGGTATAAATATTAAACTCACCATGACCAGAAAATCCAAAGATCATTGAGTCTGTTAGGCAGCACCTCCATTCTCTAAGGCAAGGACTATTGATAGTCAAGGAGACTCATGGATGGGCCTATGGATGGGCCTCAGGGAAGTCCATGAACTCCCTGGAATTATATGCAAATTGTGTCAACATGCATTTTTATGAGGCTGATCTGAATGATCAATGAAACTTGTTGAAGTTCCTTCATATTGACCATAGTCTTGACCTTTGTACTGTGGCTGAACCCTTTTCAAGGTAGCTTATAGACATGATATCATTCCAATTCTCCACAAATTGTGATTAGTTCCCTTTTACAGAGGCCCAGAGAAGCTAAATGAGGTACACTTTGTTATATAGTGTATGCCACATGTAGTAGGTACTCAATAAATATTTATCAGCCATGTATTAAGTTACAGAACTGATAATGAATCTAAGTCTTCTCATTGATTTTTCTGGTAGCTCTTCAGTCACCCTGTAAGCAAGATCCCATGAGTTAGGGGAGAAGCTTCTAAATGGCAGTCCTCTCAGGCCCATGATGAATGAAATGCAAGCATTAGACAACCTGGGGGAAATCTCATCCACTGAAGACTCTGGTTGGAATTACTGGGCACTGCAGACTTTCTGAGGGCACAATATATAAAGCATACAAATACAAGAGAGTGTCAGGCTGCAAAATACAGCCAGATACTTAAAAGAGCTCAGCATAAACAGTTCTGAGATGATTGCACTAGAATATGGATGTATTTATATGTGAATGATTAAACCCATCTGATAGGAGTCCTGGTAGATCACATTTGAATATCATATAAAGGTCACCAAGCAAGCTGCAGAGATCAGTAGTATTCAGCTTTCTTCTTTTTTTATTGTCTATTTTTAATCACAAAGCTGGCACACTAAATTAAATTTAAAAATCAAATGATATAAATATATATGACAAAATACTGACATTTACTAAATCTTCCTTCATGTCCTCCCCCAGTGTTAACCACTTCAAAGAATTTGTTGATTAGTTTTGCAAGTTATGTCATATGTATTTATATATATTATAGATTTGTTTGTTTTGTAAAATACATACTGTCTCATAGTTCTGTAACTTACTGTTTTTCACTTTATCACTTAGAGATGGTTTCCTATCAGTAAGTACATACAGATCTAATCATATTTAACTGTTGCAGAATATTCCATAGTTTGGATGTACCACAATTTGGACAGTCCCTTTTTGATAGAGATATATGGAATTTCTGATTATGTAATATTATAAAGGAAAGCTGCAGTAAGTGTTCTTGTATATGTCTCCTTGTGCAGATGTGTAAGCGTTCCTTTGGAAGAGAAGTAGGAGCCCTAGGCCACAGGGTATGCATCCATTCAATATGATAGCTATTGCCAGGTTGCCTACCCAAAAGACTGTGCCAGTTTCCATTCCTGCCAATAGTGGATGAGAGTTGGGCTAGGCCTTTTGGGGAAAAATCAGAATCTTCAAATTACTGGCAATTATATATGTATGTATCCATCCTGTGTTTGAAACTCAATGAATCTCCCGGTAACACACAATTCTCTATACATGCAAGATACAGTTCTTCATCAAAGCATAACATTTTAGAGGTAGAAGGGACCTGGAAATGATTCTTATTAGGGTTTCGCTTTGCCTGCATATAAAAGAAAAAGGCTGAATGTGGATCATAATAGCTCATGCCATAGCAAGCTCAGAAAGTGGCTCAAAATCACAAAATAGTTTTGTTAAATAAATCCTGTTTGTATTATCTGCAGGGCATGAAGTACTTACACCACAGAGTATTTGCTCACGGGAGGCTGAAGTCTCGGAACTGTGTGGTAGATGGGCGTTTTGTACTAAAAGTGACAGATTATGGCTTTCATGACATCTTGGAAATGCCAAGGCTCTTCCAAGAGGAAACTTCTGTGGACGGTAAGCAATGTATTATATACCCTTCTGATGCATACAAGGTAACTCCAATATTCAAATGAGTATATGCAGTGAATTAAAGCCTTGGGCTGATTCAGCTACCTACTTTTGTTGAAAATTCGGCCTCATTTCCAAGCCAAGGGAGTTGAATGAAGTCTGAAGGCTGTAATCTCAGCACAGCCTAAATCTAGTGAACAAAGCCAGTGCAATAATGTGGACTTCCTGCTGTGGTGGGATTAGGCCGTATTGTTTGGAGACCCCAGGAGTCTCTGGAGGAACTTGCTGAGCGTTAGGCACACAGTAGGTGCTCAATAAATACTTGTCAGATTGAATGGAAGATAATTTGGTAGCTGGACCCCCACGAAGCACATTTTGGCATGGGATGTCACTAGAGCCTACCCTCACTGTCTCTGTCAGAAAGGAATGAGCAAGGAGCCCCCCACCCCGCCCCTCACAAGTAAATGCTTTGTGGGTTGTGTGGGATGGTTTCAGACAGAATAATGGCCTTTGAGGAAATAAGTAGGCATGCCTGAAACGTCCATTTTATCTTTTTGTGTTCTGTTTAGTGCACTAGTGGCAGCACCAAACAATGCCTGTAGAGGTCATAACAGATCAAAGAAATCAGAGAACTCTGAGCTAGGGAATGGGAGTGGGTGAGTGAGAACCCGGAGGGAATGAATTTATGGAAGAAAGAGAAAGAGTAAGGTGAGAGAATGAAAAAGGCTTAATATGTATAGGAAACATGGGCACTATAAGTTTTTACCAGTATTGCAAAGGCAAAGAAGAGAGTCACACACACACACACACACACACACACACACACACACACACAGAGAAACAGACAACCCCAAAGACAGACAGAGGGAAAGATGCAAAATTATAATATATACTTATGTTCTTAAAAGGATTTTTGGCATTATAAATTTTAAAGCTGCTTACTTCGCTGCATAGGAGAAGCACAGAAGGAATGACAGAGAGACAGGCACTGAGAGAGACAGACAGCCTAGTCATCAGCAACATCATCTTAATGCTTTACAAAACTGATGGAATATTACATTTTAGGGAGTCGTGTCCAACTCTCTCATTTTACAGATAAGATAACTGAGGCTCAAGATTTGCCCAAATCATGAAGCTACTTAGTAGCGGTTCCATGAATTCAATTTAGGTCTTCTGAAGACTAGCCCCAAACCCAGCAAAATTATAAAGCTTATATAATAACAATTCCCTCTTTCTGTGCACATCCAGCTTTGGAGGACTTGAAGTTCCTGGTAATCTGAATTAAAGACATGTGGTATTGATTCTCTCTCTCTCTCTCTTTCTCTCTTTCTCTCCCCCTCTCTTTCTATGGACCTGTTCTGGTTGCCAACATAATTGTATAGTTATTTGGCTAATTCCAATTTGAAAGCTGGGAGTAGTTGCCTGGCATTAGTTCTAGGATGTTGGGACAACAGCTGCAGAGGGGCAAGCTTCCTGTCATAATTAGTCATCTATACAAGATAAAACACAATGGCCAACTTCCCAGACTTCCATTCAATACACAAGTTGGCAATTTCCAAAAGTGAAAAACTCTGGTCTTAGAGTGCAGCAAGGATAGCTGCAGAGTGTGTGGGTGTGTTTTGTGGACTGTACCTGTCCTTTCGTGTCTCTCTTCCTACCATTTCAGTTCACTCTCCAAATTGCAATGGCAGTCTGGATGCTCAATCCATTCTTCACACACTGCAGCCGGACAGAGTATTCTAAACCGAAAATCTGATCATGTGACAGCTATGCCAAAAGTCATTGAATGGCTTCCCATTGCTCTGAAGATAAAGTTCAAATTCCTTTGCATGGGGTATGAGCCCTGTGAGGTCTGGGCATTGTGGACTGGACTTGCCATGCTTAACAACTTCCCCTCCATCTTCTATGCACCAGTAGTGCTGAACTCCTTCCAGTTGTTTATTTATACCAGGCTTTCTTACTTCTAGACCTTCACACATACTGTGCCCTGCTTGGCACCCTCTTCCCTTTCCACTCTGTAGTACACTCCTGTGAGCCTGGCTAGATTATACTCTATCTTCAAGGCTCAACTTAAATTGCACCAATACAAAAGCTTTCCATGACCCCCTGTGCTTGGTTAAGTTCCCTCCTTTTTGATCCCTTAGGGCACTGAACTTTTTTGTAAGGCCAGACTTTGTTGGTATTGCATGTTTAATTAGCCGTCTCTCTCCCTAGCCAAACTTTAAGCTCTATGAAGGCAAGAAACACATTGGCCTTCCCCAGCATCTTTCACAATACCTGGCAGAATAAATGCTTGTCAAATCAATGGATGAATGAAATGAAATGGAATAAAGAAACTTGCTCCTCCCCACTAGGTGACAGGGCTAATAGAATCTTATCATTGGAAGGCCCACAGAGATCATCCGGCTCTACTTCCGTTTTACGTGTGGGGAAACTGAAGTTCAGTAAGATGAGCTAATTAGGGACTAAGGTGAGATTTTGAACCCAGGTCTCTTGACTTGCAGCTCTGTGTTCTTTTGCACTACACCACACTGGCTCTCCAACATTGCATTTATCACCACAACAAGGCTCAGAATTAGCACTGGTTCCAGCAGATACAAAACCAGCCAAAGTAATTTTTCTAGTTTTCCTGAGGGTTCAAATCTAATGTTAGGTAGTGGCTCTTACTTGGCTCTGGAGTGGGGATGGGGAAATGGGAGTGGATTGTAAGTATATTCATTATTGTCCACTCTCAATTTTATAAGTATAGTGCAGATAAAGTCTCATTTTTAGCCATTAACAACATACATGTAAGTGCTCTCTGAAAATTCTATTTGGTAATGATTGTATTTAATCATTTAGCTTTTTACCAGTGAGTTTTGTCCTCTGTTCCCTTCTTGTGCTTTTAAATGTACAGAGAGAAAGGATACTAGGAAGAAGAAGCTGCCTACCATTTTCCCTGCTCACAAATATCCACCCTGCCTTCCCCACAAAACCATATGCCTGAAATCCCACGATCAGCAATGTATTCATTTGACTAAAGTATCACTCAGTCTTTTCAGTTTTATTTGCAAATATCAGTCCTCATAGGCAAAGGAGATATATAAGCAAAACCCACCACAGGGAGTGTATTAGACACTTTCATGGTGTGGGGAGTGAGGGAGTGGGGGATGGGGGACAAAGGCTGGAAACACCTGGAGGACAAAGACAGAGGATGAGTACATGACTGGGAGAGGCTCAAATTCCCTGTTGCAGCATTTCAATCAGGGTTGGCTGAAAATAGGTGAGTTTCTCTTTCCTGGGTTTCACTATCTCCAACCTTTCATCCTCCTTCCTGCTTCACAGGAGCTTGTCTCCTGGGCTGCCCTTCCCAATGCCCCAAATTTCACAAGATGAAAAGTTAGGCAGTACTTCCCCTTGCCACCCCTACCCTCAGCAGATATTCTTCTCCAGCCTCCCTATCTGGACCTGGACGTCCACCTGTTGTTTACTCCAGCTTTCTCCCCTTCAGAGCACATTGAGCCTGTCCCCAGCTTTCCTCTGTATCTGGCTCCCTGTCCTGCTGCCACCCCCCACCCCCAATCAAGCCTCCTTCACCTCGCTTCCAGTTCTTACTGTAATAACTTCCTAGCTGGTCTCCCTGACTCCAGCCTCTCTCCTTCAATCCAGCTTGTGCAGGTTGCCAGATTAATCTTCCCGAACACGGCTTTCATCAAATCCCTTGCCAACTCCAGCACCCCTACTGCCTTTTGTATTCACTCCAAATGCCTTCATTTGGCTCTCAGGGCCTCTCACCTTCTGCCCTCATTCTTCTAGCCATTCTCCCTCCCCCACTTCATCAACCCCATTTCTCATTTCTCATTATTTCTTAACAGAGCCCATCTCTTCAGCCAAACTAATCTGCTTACCACCACCCCCATCTGCAATTTGCTCCTTTCTACCTCTTGTTTTTTTGTACATATTGTTCTTTCTCCCTGCAAAGCCCTTACCCTCTCCACTCCAAGAAACTGCATCCTCAACCTTTTTAACAAGCTACTTTAAGGTTTAACTTTTCCAGGAAGCCTTCCTGGATTAATTTGTTCAACTATGTTTTTTATTAGTTTGATCCTTAAGGAATTGTCAATGTTCAACTATTTTTGCACTACAGAAACAGTGATGTCATATGGTTCAATGTAAAACACTCCCTCCATCTTTTGACTGCACTATTTATTATTAATGTATATTTCTTTATGTTTTGCTTAAGTGGCTCACTCCAAAAGTTTCTGGGTCTCTGACTGCCATAACTCTCTGAAAGCAGAGATAATATCTTTCACCCCTGCCATGGGGTCTGAAATGCAGCAGAGCATGCAGTGGGTGCTCTGTTTGGGTTGTTATAGATTCATTTCCCTGCACTGTATAGTGGCCCTCATCACTCTCTCCCTTGTATTGCGGTTAGGGGTACACATGTCTGTTTGCCTATGGTCTGTGAACTCTCTGAGGGCAAAGAGAAGGTCTAATTCACCTCTGGCATCACCCCTGCACCTCTCACAGTGCCTGGTACATAGTAGATCCTCAATAAATCTTCGCGTAACTGAGTTGTAAGAACTGCTACACCTTTTTTGGTCTGCAAGGACCAGACGAGGCCTGGGGATTCTTTAATCTCCTCAGAGAAGACCTGGAGAAGCAACTTGTGAATTCCTGAGGCCCAGAGCAATCACATTACCAGACACATATAGATCTCAGCAAATAGCAAATCCATGGCAACCAGTATGGTAGTGCACTTACCTTTCTCTGGAAGTCTGCCAGCTGCTACCTGGAGGCTCAAGAGAGCAGGAAAGCAAGCACCAGATAGTTTTTTTACTTAGAGCTATTTTGCCCGTCCCCATACCTGTACTGTATCTGCTTTCGTGGTCCTGGGGTGGGGAGAGTGGTATGCTCTCTCTGTGTGCAATTCAGACCCTGTGGGGGGAGGACACTAGCATGCCAGTCTGTCTAATAAAAATATAAAGCAGTCAATGAAACAGCCCCCTTGGAGTCCATGAGGGCATTGCAAATGCTGTCGGTTAATCCTCCTTGCATTCATGACACAATGCTTTCTTTTCAGAGTTATGGTGGATGGCCCCTGAACTGCTGTGAGCCCCGAAGGGCAGCAGGTTAGGTTCCTTTGCAGGAGACGTCTATAGCTTTGTCATCATCATGCAAGAAGTGATGGTCCACGGGCACCCCACTCTGCATGATGGATCTGCCTGCCAGAGGTAAGCGGGAGGTGAGAAAAGGGTGCCAGGGGCCCATCATGACCCAGATCATTAGGCTAACTCCGGCTGTCGTGACTTGCCAGGAGAGTGAACATGGTTATGTGCTGTGCTGACTGCCTGCTAGTCTGCAAGCAGCCCTTATTGTGTTCAGGTGGGACTTGGAGCCAGATAGCTTTAGGCATTTAAAAGAAATTCCCCCACTCAAGAAGCTGATCCATTTCTAAGCTGTGACAAGCCAAGGGCCTACAGGACCTATGTCAGTCCTTTTTTAAAGTAGCCCCTCTGTTCCTTTGAGACACTCCCTGTCAGGTATTTCACTACCCCTCGTGATGCTCCTGGAGGTCAGCATCCTCCCACACCTTCCCTGTGACATGCCACAGGCTTTCATTCTCATCTCCCATCAAAATGTTTGGCCATCAGGCACAATCCATCAATGAATGATAAAATCAGTGGGCGAAAGTTTGAGGGGAAAGAGAATATTTGCACATTCTAAAAAAGTATGAATGCGCTAGATATTTAATACTTACAAGTGGAAAAATAGTAAGTTTACGAGTAGGGGATCCTTCAGACACCACCTTAACCGAGTGATCAAGGTACCTCAACATCGTCCTGTACCCCGACATGATGCATTGAGAAGGACATCACATTGCTTCTGTGGTATTCTTGCCAGAAGTGCATAACCTTTGATCTAACTATGAGAAAGTATCACACACACTAACTGAGAGGCATGCTGCAGAATAATTGGCCAATACTCATCAAAAGTATCAAAGTCATGAAAGACAGGGAAAGAGTGAGGAACCATCATAGATTGGAGGAACCTAAGACACAACAATTAAATGCAATATGGGATCTTGAATTGGACTGTGGGACAGAAAAAGGATATTAGGGGAAAAGTGATGAAATTCAAATAAAGACTCTAGGTTAGTAATGATACTGAAGCAATATTAATTTTCTTTGTACTACGGTTATATAAGTTATATAACATTAGGGGAAGCTGAGTGAAGGGTATATAGGCAATTGGTATTCTATTTTTCTGACTCTTCTGGAAGTATAAATTTATTTCGGACTAAAACACTTTAGAAATGCAAACAAAACAACACAAAATCCCACCAAATATTTAGCTATCCTTTGCCTCACTTGGAGTCCCCTACTATTCCTCTACTGAGAGCTCCCCATTATTCACCATCATTTGTTACATGAAGCCCGGATTCCTCACATGACATACAAGGGTCTTCACAAGTGGCCCCTAGCCACCTCTCTAGGCTTATCTTCTGTCACTGCCCACACTCCAGCTAAACATGACTGGCGTGACTAGTAGTGCCCTGAAAGCACCATGGTCTCTCCTACCTCTGGGCCTTCACATGTGCTGTTCACAGTACCTAGAATGTCCCCACTTTCTCCTCACCTTGCCTCATTCAACTCACGTCACCTCCTCTGGGAAGCCTTCTCTGACCTCTTCAGTGGGTCAGGTGCTCCTCTGTATTCACTTGTGTGTGTGTCTGCTAGATCACTTGTATTGTTGGTCATTATTTATCTCCTCAGTTGGACTGTGAGTGCCTCAAGGACATGAATCATGCTGGGCTTAAGCAGAGAGATGACTCATTCAACTCAATGGTGTTCTGAGAAAGGACAAAAACTCCCTCTGCTAGTTGGACTCCAAGGGGTCAATTCGCATGATATCTATTGCACTGAGAGCAGGGTGCTACAATGGGGAAACCATTACTGCTGTAGGCCACCCTGGGTTACAGGAGTAGAAGGTCTGATGTCATAAAGAGCTGAGAAGTTAGAGGCAACAGCTGAAATTCTTTCATGGAATCAAGGAGACTCCTATTATAGATGAAGCAGTACTGTCAGAGTGTTACAGCCAGTGCAGGGGTGGGAAGGGCCCACTGGTGGACTGAGCAAGGTTTGCTTCATGATGAAGAGTTGGGGGTACGGGGAGAGGACCAGGGATAAGGAATGAGCTGGAGAGAAAAATCAAGGCTTGGATTTTATCCTGTGGGTTATGAATAGTCACAAAAGGGTTTTAAGCAAGAAAGTAACATGGCCAAATTCATGTGTGGGAATGGCTTGGAGAAGGCTAGGCTGGCAGCAGAGAAAAATAGTTTGAGTCCCAGTGCAGGTTGCTGGGAACATTGAAGGCTAACTATTTTCTCCTACTTCTAGGGAGTTTTCTCCCTTTGTGAAACAGTCAGTCTGACTGATCTAGACCTCTGATCACTAATGGCTTTTGGGTCGGAATAGGGAGTTGAGGAACTCACAGTTGAGGTTTGAGGCATTTGGAATCAGGGCAGTATAGCAGATGGAGACTGCCTAGGGTCAAACTCAAATTCTCTTACTAGCCATGGGACTTTGAGCAATTACTCTCTGTGCCTCACTTTTCCCTTCTGTAAAATGAAAATGAGAATTCCTACTTCATTGATTTGTAATGAGAATCAAATAAAATAATTCATTTGAAGTGCTTATCCCACAGCCTGATACATGGTAAATATTCCACTGAAAGTGGAGTTCAAGGACCATCATCCAGGAGGATTTGGATGAGGCCCTGATCTGTTTACTGGAGTTCTTAATTCCCTTTCCTTAGTGGCCAGCCAGGGCCCAAAGCCTGGACCTGGGCTGGGCCTGGACCTTAAGGGGGAATAAAGGGGTCTACTGTGGGGATTGGAAGACTTAGTTGATTTGGGTGTGGGGGAAGGGAGCCATATCATCTAAGGTGTAGTATTAGAATTAACATCAGGCCGGCCACATCTAAACCTCACAGAAGCAACATAAAGCTATGCCTAAATGGTACTAATAGATCACTTGATAAATTTCTTACCACCTCCTTAGTTGACTGATGCATCCTTTGCTCAGATACAATTTATATTTGGGCCACCTAGAATAAGCAAAGGAGATGGCCTTTCTGTGATTATTTCTGACCAACCCCTTTCTTATCTAAAACTCAATTATTTTTTTTGCCAAATCTTGGTGCTTTCTCCTTGATTTATAAAAGTTTCTCTTCTTACTTCTGTACGGAAATGATAGACAGACTCAAGAAACTTCCTCCTGTGTACCGACCAGTGGTCCCTCCTGAGTATGTCCCTCCAGAATGTCTTCGGCTGATGAAGCAGTGTTGGGCTGAGGCTGCACAATAGCGACCAACTTTTGATGAAATAGTTAACCAGATAAGGACTCTGTGAATCTTAGCACTGCTCAGAAGCCAGCCTACCCCAAGCTGACTCCTTGGTTTTTTGTCATATTGTGGAAGGAACTTCTCACACCAGAAGAAGGCACCGCTCTTGGGAAAGAGGCATGGAAGTGGCTACTTGGAGGCCTTTGATGCTGGTGCATCCCAGGCATACAAAGGCTGGTTTGGGTACTCTTCTGAATCTAAACCTCTGTTCCAGACCATCTACAGTCTGATCTAACCAACCTTTCAAAGGTAGAATTGAACCCCTGGTCATTTGCAAGGCAATGGCATTGAGACAGTTAGAAGACAGGCATCATGGAATCAACAAGGGTCCTCATAGAGTGGTGTTTGCTTTGGAGACCCCATAGAACTGTGAGAAGTATATGATTTAAGTGATGCCAGGTTGTTTTTGGAGGGCCTGGAAAAATATGGGGTGTTTGAGAGGGTGTCCAAGATGGAAGAAAGTACAAATGTGGAGTACAAAAGCAGGGGATGCCTTAGGTTCCTAGGGAACTACTTGAGGCAATGGAGAGCACAAAAAGTGATAATGTCTCTCCTCAAGTGTTGAATTTCTAAAAAGGCCAATTCTTTCTCTAGAACTGGGGACTGAACAGGAGAAATGAGGAAAGGACAGAGAGAGCCCTGCTGAGGGAGTTAGGTGTGGGTCCTAGGCCGGAGCATGCAGTTCAGAGCTTCATTGAAACTACAGGATACCGAAACTGAGGGTGCTCTCTGTGAGTGCTGTGTCAGCTCTGGCGGAGAGTTTTGAGCCTGCCTGGAGTACAGCCCTGAGATGCTTTGTGAGTGGCAGGTATCTGAGGCGGAAAAAAGAAAGAGTTGGGTTGAAAGCCTGAGGGGCCCTGCATATGAGGTCATCCGTGTCCCCAGCTAACAATGACTCCATTAGCCTGGCTAGGTTTCTTGAGGACACTCATACAGGTGTTCGGTAGTATGAAAAGGCAAAGGACCATGAAGGTTAAATTTCTAAAAACTTACTATGAGGCAGGGGAAAAAGCATTTGCCTTGTTGTTGATGCTGGAGATGTTATTTCAGAAGGCAGCAGAGAAGCTGGTGATAGATAGAAGGAGTGCACGTCATATGGCCTCTAAGCAAGACATTGCTGGGGCTGCCCTTATTGACATGCGTCAGTGCAAGTTTGGACTGTCTGAAAGACAAGGGTAGCCTTCCAGCTTCCTGCAGCTAATAACACTTACATGAGAAGAGCAGGAGAGGGAGGCTTCCAGGGCTAGGCAATATTGGGAGCTCAAAGCATCTGAAGTGGCTCCTGAGATTACCTGAAGGAACTTGGTGGACATGTAGATGTGGACCAGACTTAGCAGGAAACTCCTAGTGTTGACCTTGGGGGCACTGAGTACCCGGTGGAGCCTGTGTGGCCCAGCTGTAGAAAAGGGTTCATTGGGACAGATTCCTAGATGTCTGCTCAGCAAACCAGTCTTTTATTGCTGAGAATACAGCCCTGTGCATGCTGAATACAGCAGCAAGGAGGAGCTATCCCCTCATGGTCCCAAGGCTACGCCAAGCTCCCTGGCTCTGTAGATGGACAGAGTCTCAGGAGTGCATATTGAAAATCTGTGGCATGTAGCCACCTCTAAAGGAACAGGGCATAGGATGGGGGCAGGACCAGTTGAACTTCTCCTTGACCCTGGCTGATAGGAAGGACATGTGCTAGGGGACATCATTATTCCTGGACTCCATGGCAAGAAATAGGGGTAGATCTTGGGTCATTTTTAAGAAGTCAGAGAACCTCACACTGTCCAAGAACTGACAACACTTTTTGGACATTAGTAGCATTAGAGGACGAGGATGATTTAGTAGGTTGATGATTGAGAAGGGTAAAACAGCACTCCCTGCCTTCTTTTTCCTTACCCTACTCACAGCTGCTCTGGGCTCAAGACCAAATCCTTTGCCTTTGCAGTGACTACTATTCATGTGAGAGCACCTCAGCACTGAAGGATCCTGCCAGGAGCACCTTTGCTTAGACTTGAAAGAACAAGAAGGGTAGGGGAAAACCTACTCAGAGAAAAAGAGCCCTGTGACAGGGCCAGGGTGACAATGGGGGTGGGCGATGACTTTTCCTATTTATACCTGGGTTCACCTAAAATGCCCTGGCATTTTAGAGGAAGGGATTTGTGATCAGGGGTTCTGCTCCATCACCTCTGAGTTTGGGGAGTAAGAATCCCCTGGCTCCTCTTTCTGTTTTACTTCCAGTTTAAAATTTTCAATAAAGGGAAGAAGACCAATATCATTGATTCCATGCTTTGGGTGTGGGAGCAATATTCTAGCAACTTGGAAGATTTGATCTGGGAGTGGACTGAAGAGCTGGAAATTGAAAAACAGAAAATGGAAAAGCTTCCAACACAGATGCTACCACCATATGTGTGAACACCTGAGGAGTGTGAATCCTTGTCACAGTGTGTTCTATTAAAAATAGACAAAAACTGCCCATCACCTAACTGCTCCTTCCCCTTGTCCTGCACCTCTCTACTTCCAGTTGGTTTGAGTCACACCTTTAAAATGAAAGTAGAATTGGAAACCAAGGGAGTGGAGCACACTTCCTAATTTTCCACTACGTGTGGCTCATGCTGGTCATTTAAGTTTTGTTGCCTCGGTTTTTCCATGTGTCACTTCATGACTTTATCTAGAATTTGACCAATTAAAAGGAGGCAGTTCTTTGAGTTCCCAGAGAAAAGCAGCAGAGTTGTTTTTCTAGGTATTTCCTCCCTTAGTTGAAAGCTTTATCTGTTGCTACAATTTCCAAGTTTTCCAAGGCTTCTTTTCATGTTGTAACATGATCTTGTAGGAGATACTTGGGGAAACTAGTCTCATGCAAAGGTAACCACATTGGAATGGTCCTCGAGTAGGGGGATGGCTAAGGAAGGAGGACGACAGAGAGCTGAAAAAAACTCCACAAAGGCATCAACCAGGGCTGTCTGTTCAATGCTGTATTCCAGCACCTGGCACATTGTAAGCACTTAATATATATTTGTAGAATAAATGAAAGAATTAGTGTTTTCATCCAGGTGACATTTTCTTCCTCATCATTTCTGTGGCAGTGATGTTCAGAGAAATTGTGTTCTTGCAGATGTGGGTGTAGTATGGAAGAGAACTTTTGCCCCCTGAGGAATAGCTGTGTCTGCTTTTCAGATCAGTTGCTGAATCCTTCAAAAGGGATTGCACAGTTGAACCTGAGGGCTATGACTTGGTCACCTTGCATTTCAGTGACACTGTGTGCCTCACCACCATCTCAGCCATGAGTGAGCCCGTTGGGAGGGGTAGATCCTCTCAATGACATGTACACACTCTTTGATGCCATTGTTGGCAGCCATGATGTCTACAGGGTAAGTTACTTAGAGAAATATGTTCAAAAATTGGAGGATGCAATTGTATTGAATGCTGTTATTTAGAAATTAAATTTTAAATAGTGCACCACTTCCATGGGTAACCCATTGGAAATGAAAGCCAGATACAATGCTACAATTTCACCCTTTATAAAATAGCAATCTCGTCTCAGGAAGAGATTGATGATCGATTTCTTTTGAGCCATTTTCTAGAACTGGGACTAAGAAGAGGTTGGAGTCAAAAGGGATATTGCACTTCAGTGGCTAAGTACTCAAAGTGTAGGCAGCATCTCACTAGGCACTGAGGGGTTACAGAAGTATTGGTGTTTTGCCCATAGTTGGTGGCTGTACAGAGTTCCTCTGAGTGAAGTTTGTGCAGATTTAACACATGCTATTAAAATTTAGTTTCCTCCTTTAGGTACCGTTTTTGTACAGGAGGAACTCTGACATGTCACATGTCAAAGAGCTATTAGACTTGAGGCTCTTTGGGATTGCTACAGGGTAACCAAGAGCCACCTATTGATCTGAGGTCAGGGGAAATGATTAATTGTGAGATTGCAACCTCAGCTCCCGCCTTTCCCCCACCCCTCTAAGCCTGTCAATTTCCACTCTTCCTATGAAAGGTTACAGAAGATGAGTAGTGAACAGATGACTACATTCAGTCATTTTGGTGCCATGCTTCCTTACCTTGCTTCCTTACCCTTGGTTTTATGTGTTGTCTCGTCTCTGCGGAGAAAATGACTAAAAATATCATAGCTGTGCAGGGACGTTTCCATGTTGTCTGCAAACATGGATACTTGTCTTATTGATGGAGAAAGATGCCCCAGGCATCCCATACTTTAGACAGCTCCTCTGTCGCAGGAACCAAGGTTGAACTGGAGAATGAGTAGCTCCATTCATTGGGTCCTTCACAGTAGTCTGAAATGTTCCAACTCTCAAATCACACACAGGGCAGTGTGTTTATCTCAGATGAGACAGGGCCCTTTCAGGTCAGGTAGAAAGCCTCAGGGCTAGGCTAAAGCCACCTAAATAGGGCTCAAAAATAGACATCATACCTGTCAATCAGCAGGAGCTGCAAACTAATCAAGAAGCACACATGGAAACCACAGCAGAGAAAAAAATCCATGGAATCAGACTACCTGTCCTAAGTTGTTGAACTCAAGCAGCCTGAAGAGAAAAACAAATCACCAATAGCTAATTCAGTTGAAACTAAAATCAATGATGATTCAGCATGGCCAGTAATACAGCCACTAGTTTAATCAATCCAGCTGATATTGTTTGGACAAGTGGTGGGGGTCTTAGGAATGAGGCCATTAGGTATTTTGGTACTTCATGGCTGCAGTAGTGAATTACTGGGCTGTTTGCAGGACAGAGCAGGGCTACATGAATCCAAAAATGGAATCTAATTTTTCAGTCTTGTTTATTAAAAACAAAACAGTGCAAAGGAAATAAAAATTGAGCCAGCTGTGAGTCACCAAACCCATTTGTTTTTTTCATTTTCTTTACCTGTAAAATTGGAATCACCTCCCCTGGTACTGGGTAATCTGAAATGGGAGTGAAAAGGCTGCTGAGGAATTATGGGGCTGCTGACTTGTTCTTAGTTTCAGCTCGCCGGCCACCACCCCATCTCAACCAGACCCTTTTCTATATCTTCCTTTTCTTTCTGCATCCTTATGCAGCCCACAGTTCTCCATAGCTGTCTCAGACCAAGGCCAGGCAGTGCTCATGCTCACTGCCCTGCTCTTCTCCTCATCCGTATCCTTGAGGACTCCTGAGTGACTGACTCATTGGAGCTCAAGGGTCAGCCCGCAGTCTCTGATAATGGCCAGCCAGTGAGTTTCTCCCTCCCACATCACATCGCCTTCCTCTGTACAGGCACACAGGCTTATTGGAGGGCAGGCCTCCTTTTCTCAAATTGCAATAGGTAAGGCAGGCCCCAGAAGGAAGCATGCTGAGGTACAGAGTCCTGTAGGTGCCAAGGATTGTTGTTACTGGCTATATAGAAAGTCATGAGGAGGGGTCTATTCTGATGACTAAATTTTCTCTGGAGCTGAGTCATAGCCACAGTCCTATGGTTCATTTCAAGCCCTATCAGTACAGATAAGGATACTGAAGTACAGAGAGGTGAAGTGACTTGCCCAAGACCACACAATTTGTAAATGGTGCATCTGGGATTCTAACCAAGGCAGTATGACGTCAGAGTTTCACGCTTTTAACTGTTGCACTCTGTGAGTGCAGTTCTCTTGGCGAACATGGATCTGAGCTGAACCCAGACATGTACTAGAAGTCCTTTCAACTTACTTACCATTTGGATATGCTTAAAAAGCTTCAACTTCCTAGTCACCTAAAAGAGCGAACACACTTCTGTGGAGAAAGATGAGGAGCAAAGATTTACCTTTATTTGAACAGGTATCCAGCTCTAAGTGGTCCCTGCAAAGCAGCTGAGGGCTAGTACTGCTGCCCTTTGGAGAGGTGGCCCCAGGAAAGGAGGAGGTAGCTGGCAGTAAAAGACCTAGTTCTCATATCCAGTGAACTGCAAAACTAACTCCATCATATTAGCAAGGTGAAAAAAGCAGAAGGAACTAACTCTTCCACCTCCTTCCTTTCTGGCCTTGAGGCTGCCCTAGCTCATTTACCTGAAATCAGCTAAAGAAATTCTTGCTATTTGCAACAACATGGATGGATCTAGAGGGTATCATGCTAAGTGAAATAAGCCAGGCACAAAAAGACAAATACCATATGATTTCACTTATATGTGGAATATAAAAAACAAAATGAACAAAACAGCAGTAGACTCATAGACACCGAGAAGTGACTAGTGTTTACCATGGAGGAGGGGTTGGGATAGGTGAAATAGGTGAAGGGGATAAAGGGGCACAAAAATCTCAATCACAATATAAATTAGTCATGGGGATGAAAGTGCAGCATACAGAATATAGTCAATAATTCCGTAACATCTTTCTATGTTGACAGTAACTATACTAGTTCGAGTCAGCATCTAATAATGTATATAATTGTCAAATCACTATGTTGTATACCTGAAAACAATATAATATTGTATATGAACTATGCTTCAGTAAATACACACACACACACACACACACACACACACACATCTAGGAAAGAATACACTAAGTTAAAGAAAAGTAAAAGAAATGCTTGCAGGCAGCATCATACGCACTGTTCCCCAGGGTGCTCCTGCGTGGGCATCTGTCCCAGAAATCTCCCCTCTCCCTTCCTCCGGGAATTACTTGGAGGCTGATAGTTCTATACTACCTGCAAAGCAGTTGCATTTATTACAGAATCTATGGATGTGGAATCTAGACATCAGAATTTTTAAAAAACAAAGCTCCTTAAGTGATTCTTATGTGCAGCCAGGCCTGTGAATCACCCATAGCCTCTCTCTGTTTTCCTCACTTTACAAGAAGAATAGCTGGCTGCCATCACATCTCTTAAGCTCTGTGGAAATATGCACATGCACACACACACATGCAAATAAATTATGTGCCTGTTAATTCTATTTCCCTTGATTCCCAGGTAGAGACCATTGGTGGTGCTCAAATGGTGGCCTCAGGCATCCCAAAGAGGAATGGCAGTAGGCATGCAGCTGAGATTGCAATCATGTCCCTAGATATCCTGAGCTCCGTGGGTACCTTCAAGATGTGGCACATGCCAGAGGTGCCAGTCAGGGTACCAATAGGCCTGTTCTTAGGTAACAGCAACCAGCTGAAGTAAGAGAAGACATTCCCATGGGCCTCAAGAGAAGACTAGAAAAGTAGGAAGAGAGTAGCAGGTGTCTGATTACTGTTGGCTGGATAGCCAAGTGTCCAGGGTGCATATTTCTTCTATGCCTACCCAAGTTTACTCTGTTCCTACCACCTGCACTCCTCTGGTAGGCAGCAGACCTTATGCTAGGTACTAAGCTCTTTCAGTCTACCTTTCTTTTTAAAGCCAACATTTCTGTGTTTGACTATGATACAAGATCAACATGAATATATTGTAATTAGGGTAATTTAATTAGTTGAAATCTCAGCTCCTGAAGTATTTTTTCCCTACACTACTCCCCACTTGCTTGAATATCTTCAGGATCTCCCCTTCTTTGTAGCTTTCCCATCTATCTTCACACATTCACAGGTATCTTGAGAGGTATCTCACTTGATGTCACAAATATCTCACCTACTAGCCCCTCTTGCTTCCCTCTCCTCTCCCCTCCTCTTTATCTTTGCTTTGCTTTCCTAGGCTCCTTTTCTTTCCTTTTCATCCCTTTCCTACCACATTTGTTAGAAGAATGATTGATGCTGACTGTGCCATTTCTTCACTGCCCACTTCCTCTTCAGCCCCTTTGCAATCTGGCTTCAGCCCTCAAAACTTTTCCCAGTCCTCATTTGCCCTTCTCTCTGCAACATTTGATACTCTTGACAATCCTCCCTCAGTTAGTTTCTGAGGGACATGCTTCTCACTCTCTGAATGCTTCTTTGCCACTTCATTTACTGGCTCAGTTAGGAATTCCTATTCTACAGCTGTGGCTGCTCAAACATTTTCTGCAAAGCTTTGAGTTGTGGTCTTGATGCTCTCTGCACATTCTGACCTCGAATTCATTTCTCAACCCACTCCAACCTCGCTTTCATTGTCTACCACTGTCTGACAATCTCTTCTGTCTCTATCTGACCCTGAATCTGATATTCCCCAGGGTTCTGTCCTTCATCCACTGTTTTTCTCCCTTGGTATACTCTTCTGGGTGATCTCATTCACGTCTATGGTTTAACTACCACTTGTATGTTGATGACTTCCAACTCCACAATGTCAGCGCATATCTTCTTCCTTAAGCTTCAGCCTTGTATATCATACTTGCTGCTGACATGTCCACCTGAATGTTCCACATGGACCTCAGACTCAACACATCCAAACAGAATTATTTTCTTCCCACACATAAACTTCCTCCTCCTCCTTTTTATTTTTTTCTACTTTAGTTGGTACCATCACTTGCCTAGTTATTCCACTTAATCTTGGGGGTCATCCTCCTTGAATCTTCCCTCATCCTGACCTTCACCATTCAACCAGTTACTAAGTCTTGAATAATTTACATTTTAAGGATTTCTTGAATCTCTCTTGTCTCTTCTTGGCTCTCCTTGAATCTAGGCCACCAGCATCTCTGGCTTGGATTATTGCACTAACAATCTTCTTGCTGCTACTCTTGTTTCTTTCTATCCAGCCTTCTCATAGTCACCAGCATAACCTGTGTTTGCTTTTTTGTCCTTTCATTAGACTCTAAGCTCCTTGATGGCAGGAACCATATCTTACTCATGTTTGTATCCCAAATAATTAGCACACAGCTGGTGTTCTTTTTAAAGAAAAGCCCCAATCTCTATGTGTGCTTCAGTTTTGTATCTCCAACCTCTCTAAGCATATATGTTCTTGTATGCTTCACCATTACTTCAAATTCAAGTTATCTAAAACTTCAAGTCATCTTTTCCTGCAAACCAGCATCAGCTCATAAACCCATGCCAATTTCCTCATGGTTGTCAATCAGACAGCCAACAAGTCTATTGGTTCTCTTTTCATGATGTTGCTCTTTTTATTTTTTCATTTTTTTCATTTTTATTTATTTATTTTGGTATCATTTAATCTACAATTACATGAGCAACATTATGGTTACTAGACTCCCCCCATTATCAAGTCCCCCCCACATACCCCATTATGGTCACTGTCCATCAGCGTAGTAAGATTCTATAGAATCACTACTTGTCTTCTCTGTGTTCTACTGCCCTCCCCATGCCCCCCGCCTCCTACATTATGTGTGCTAATCATAATGCCCCTTTTCTCCCTTGTCCCTCCCTTCCCACCCATCCTCCCCAGTCCCTTTCCCTTTGGTAACTGTTAGTCCATTCTTGGGTTCTGTGAGTCTACTGCTGTTTTGTTCCTTCAGTTTTTGCTTTGTTCTTATACTCCACAGATGAGTGAAATCATTTGATACTTGTCTTTTTCCACCTGGTTTATTTCACTGAGCATAATACCCTCTAGCTCCATCCATGTTGTTGCAAATGGTAGGATTTGTTTTCTTCTTATGGCTGAATAATATTCCATTGCGTATATGTACCACATCTTCTTTATCCATTCATCTACTGATGGACACTGAGGTTGCTTCCATTTCTTGGTTATTGTAAATAGTACTGTGATAAACATAGGAGTGCATATGTCTTTTTCAAACTGGGCTGCTGCATTCTTAGGGTATGATGGTGCTCTTTTATCTCCCCTTTGTGTGCTCCCCCTCCAGATCATCACCTCCTTTCTAGACCACACAACTTTGTGCTTAGATTAGGGAAACAGTCACCTAACAGGTTTTACTTTCTCCCCTTTCAGTGCATTCTATACACTGGCTTGAGAAAATGAAAAGAATATTTATTTCATCATGTAGTTCGCTGGTCAAAATTCTCTAGTGGTTCAAGGTCCTCCATCTTGTACAACCCAATATCCACCCTTGTCTCCAGTTTCTCCTTAGCCACCTATACTAGGCAGACTGCTTTCTCTAAGACTTTCCTCCAGTTCCATGCTCAATCCCAACCACAAACCTTTGATTTGTGTCCCTTTTCTCCTATTCAAATCCTACACACCTATCAAGATCTAAATGAAATCTTACCTTCTCCATGGGATCCTTCTTGACTGAACCAGGTCCTAATAAGCAACCCCTCCTCCATTTTCTAAACTATTATAGTATTTCTGCCAGTAGCATTTATCTCAACTCAACCGTCCATTGTCTTGAGTTGTTGCTTAATTGCTTCCTGTTTGGTAATCTCTTCAATTAGACCATAAACTGCTGGAGAACTGAGACCATGTTTTTTTATTCCTCTTGGAACTTAGCTCAGTGCTCAATGAATGCTTCTGAATGGGTGAGAAATGAATTAAAAAGAGAACCATATGTTTTGTAGCTCTTATGTATTTTGATTCTTAAAAATTAAGCTTCAGAAAAAACTTTTTTAAAGCAAAAACAGTTACTTTCTCTAACTCAGGAAATAGCAAAAAGATAATGCTGAACATTTTTTCAGATAGAAATAGAGCAGAGACCAGAAAGGTAAAGGTGGAGAACTTTCTTGACACTCCTGAACTCTGTTTTCACTATGGCTGCTGAAGATTTTTTCAAGTAATGTCCACTCTGAACACCTAACACAGCATAGTGAAATGTAACAATAAAAGCCATTCTGAGAGCAAATAGAAAATATTCTTGGGTGATCTATAGCTACTGTTCTTCCATGTCCTTAACACAAATGATCGAAAGTCAATTCTACTTCTTTTCAGATGTTCCGACTGTGTTAACAATAGTTCTCTTGATAGACACAGTCTGGGGGACAGATAGCTCTATGTGATCCCTCCTTCCAAACCTAAGGAACAACAAAGAAGTCACATTTTTCCTTGCGACAATTGTGCTTGGATACTGAGTCCCTGCCCAGGCCCTTCTGGTTTGGGTTTAATGCTTATCTGTCCCTGTTGACAGATAGAAACATTTGGGTGTAGCTGTTACTTGGAATAGAGGTATAAATCAGAAGGGAGTCATGTCTGCATCATTATAAACTTGCTTTCTTGTAGGGCAAAGAGTTCATTACTCATTATAAGACATCCTTCAGATTCCCAGGGCTATTTGGTGTCAGCATTATTCTTTTGTGTAGTTACATTCCTTCCCCTGGCAGTGTTCTTCTAATTAGGATCAGAAGCATACCTGTTGACTGCAATCACACCACCTGCTACTCTATACGGTCCGTTGTTGCTGGAGTGGTGAGCCTCACTATGCCTAGATACTGTTTGGAGACACTGTGAACACAGCTTCTCAGATACAATGAACAGGGTACATGAGTACCTACAGAGGGATAGATGGGATGGTCACCTTCTGGTGTTGAGAAGGTGATTGTTCCTCAAGGGAAGGGAAAAATAACAGGGTACATGATGTTTTAATGTTTTAAAAGAAAATAAAAGATAATTTGAGAAGATAAAGAGATTTAACACACATATCTCTTGGTCTCTAATGGCAAACCAGTAGGGGGTGATGTTGGATTGAACACG
This sequence comes from Manis javanica, assembly GCF_040802235.1. Lineage (NCBI taxonomy): Eukaryota > Metazoa > Chordata > Mammalia > Pholidota > Manidae > Manis > Manis javanica. The sequence continues at coordinate 100,203,367 of NC_133174.1, read as the reverse complement.
TAACTTTCTTGTTCTAGAATGAAGCTGTTAGCTAAGTGACACTGAAACAGCCAGTTGATTTGATCAAAACAACTAAAAAAAATCCTTTGGATAAAGGAAAAAATTGGCCAGCCTAGTGGGTTTGGGGGTAATCATGTTGAAAAAATAAATAGGTAGGGGACTGACATTTTTAGGTTTACAACTAGTTTATGGAAATAAACCCAGAGCCAGCTGCCTCCCAGCCTGGATGCTATTTGCTGCTTTAGTCTTCTTTTTGAACTAGTTAGGACCCCAAGAGTTCTGGGTTCATCAATTAGCCCCCTAGAATTTAGTTGCAATAATCCCTCAAACCGAGGAGCTTGTAATTCTGAAATAATTAATTCCAACTTGCCTGTATATAAAACCCTTAACTTCTATCAAAACAGGCATGGAATCAAAGATATCATTTATTCTCCCCTTCTTTGAGAAGAAAACTGTATAAACCATTATGCCATTTTTTTTTTGTTGCTGGCACCTCTTTCTTGGTTATTTAGTGCCACTACTAAGGCAATGGCAACATCACAAGGTGACCTACCTATATCATGGTTGAACAAAGTGATTTGTCCATGCTAGTATGGGAAAAGCATAAAGAACAATAGGTTCTATATGCAGTTTTCATGGATTTTTCTACTTAAAAAAAAAAAACAGGTAAGCCTGTAGCAGTCCTGGATCTGGCAGCTACTAGGCAAGAAAAGGTATTTGCAGACTTCAACAACATACACAAACTAGTCCCTGATGATATGGTGGCCTATATCACAGTGGGTGGTGCCCTGTCTGACCCCAGTCCTCATCACTCATGTGCAGAAACAGGCTTGCACAATGGGTCCAGTCTTAGTCAATCTAGCCTGTGCAACCATGATTAAGGAGGAGCACAGAACTTAGAAGCTGTTGTTAGAATAAATTTTCTGACATCTGGGAAAGTCTTCAAACTCTACAGACACAGCAGCGGCCATGGAAGTAGTCATCCAGGAACTGCGGCATGCATATGACTTTGCTCTTGAAGTGCAATGCAAGAGGAAGTGAAATTGATAATGGAACCGCCATGCAGAGTTGGCACAGTACTCTGGGCTGACGGGAGCTTGTAGAAGACCAAAGTCATATTCTGGTCTCCACCAGGGAAACTCTAAACATTTCACATTGGAAATAGCTGAGAGAAGAAATTGAATTTTCAGAATCAGGCAGCACCTTGTCCAGGGATCAGATAGGAAGAAGAAAACTGAGTGAATCATGCACAGCAGGTGTTTATTAAGCACTGATTACATAAGCACAAGGAAGACATTGTGAGGGATACAAAGAATCATACACATGTGGTCTGTGCACTAAAAGGAGCTTTTAGTGTGCACTAACATGTTTCTAGAAGCTAATGACTATTGCTAAAATGTGGCTTTAAACTCCACACCTGATTGACAATATGTAAAGAGGTGGCTTCATGGTGGACATGAGACCAGTACATGTCACAGGTCTATCAAAAAATCAATTTCATGAGTATGTCCTTTGTGCCCTGTTGAATCTAAGGGAAGTGACAAGTGACCCAGCCCTGGAGGGTCCTCCTTGCCACACAATTGGATGGTGGCTGGAATGAGCTATCTCATGCTTTTCAGCTGTGTGCTCCCCACTAGTGTAAGGCTCCCTGACAAGCCATGCTAGTGGAATGGCACAAATAGGGCTGGCTAGGGACACACCAGGTGAACATGTGATGTTTAGGAATGGGACAGCCCTTTCTCAACAGAGGTTTTGGGTGACCATGAGTTTGTGATGAAGATACAAACAGTACTGAGGTGTCAAGAGAAAGAAAGTCACTATGAGTACACATAGCAGAAATTTCTTGCAATTCTTTTCAGCCATGGCTTCCTGTTTAGATTGTACTTAGCTTCTAAAAGAATTACTTTCTCAACTGTGTGTGAGAATAAGTCTGGGACTTGTTGTTCAGACTCAACTTGAACATGGTCTTATTTCATAGAATGACAGTTTTCAGAAAGGTCAAGAATCCTACCTCAGTTAATAAATGATTGTTCTCCACCAAAGAATTACACTTAATTTCTAAATAAAATTTTCAGTTGTAGTTCCCTATGTAGAGCTCTTATCCCAGGTTAAGATCATTAAATGGAAAATAATACGTTCATGTGTGTACACAGCTCGATGCACTCACTCAAAGGGCAGCTATAAATGTACAGGTTCCAAAAGATGTTGACAGCAATCTTGGGACATTTCCCACTGATGTTTCATTTTGTTTTGTTTTGTTTTTTATTAAAGTATTATTGATATACAATCTTATGAAGGTTTCACATGAACACCACTGTGGTTTCAACATTCACCAATATTAAGTCCTCACCCCACCTACTGCAGTCACTGTCTATCAGTGTAGTAAAATGTTACTTGTCTTCTCTGTGAAGACCTATGTATATTGTAATTGTGAGTCATAGTGTCCCTTAATCCCCCTCTCCCTCCCCATGCACACTCCCCAACCCCTCCCCATTTGGTAACCACTAGTCATTTCTTGGAGTCTGTGAGTCTGCTGCTATTTTGTTCCTTCAGTTTTGCTTTGTTTTTATACTCCACAAATGAGGGAAGTCATGTGGTACTTATCTTTCTCTACCTGGCTTGTTTCACTGAGCATAATAACCTCTGGCTCCATCCATGTTGTTGTAAATGGTAGGATTTGTTTTCTTTTTATGGCTGAATAGTATTCCCTTGTGTATTTCTCTTTCTCCACTTAGCTTATTTCACTGAGCATAATACCTTCCAGCTCCATCCATGTTGTTGTAAATGGTAGGATTTGTTTTCTTTTTATGGCTGAATAGTATTCCCTTGTGTATATGTACTACCTCTTCTTTATCCATTCATCTACTAATGGACACTTAGGTTGCTTCCATATCTTGGCTATTGCAAATAGTGCTATGATAAACAGGGGTGCATGTGTCTTTTTGAATCTGGGCTGTTGCATTCTTAGAGTAAATTCCTAGGAGTGGAATTCCTGGGTCAAATGGTATTTCTATTTCTAGTTTTTTGAGGGACCTCTGTACTGCTTTCCACAATGGTTGAACTAGCTTACATTCCCACCACCTGTGAAGAGGGTTCACCTTTCTCCACATCCTTCCCAGCATTTGTTGTTTGTCTTTTGGATGTTGGCCATCCTTACTGGTGTGAGGTGATATCTCATTGTGGTTTTAATTTGCATTTCTCTGATGATTAGCGATGTGGAGCATCTTTTCATGTGCCTGTCGGCCAACCGATGTTTCTTTTTAAGTACAGCAATATTGAAAGATAGAACTATGGATGTATATGGAAAAGACACCCTTTTTTTCTCTTAAGTAGGAGATGTAAACCTTGGGAGTTCAACCCTGGCAGCAGCCTGTGAGAGAGGCTCCTCAAGGCTAACTTCTCTCAGAAGAGGTCATGTTTCAGTTGAGATCACAGTAGTGGTTACTGGTTTCTTCACCTCAACCCTTCAGTTAAATTAATACCTTTCTCTAGCATGGGCTTTCCTCTGAGATGGTGTCTAGGAGGCTGATAGGTGCTACAGCTCTCACCTTATTTGGGCCTGGTGAGGAAGACCAGCACTCCCCGCCCCATCCTCCCATGAAACCCTAACTAAAACTCGCTCTTGGGGACTTTGCTTAGGGTCTAGTTCATTTAGAAGTGGGGGCATTTATTACATTAATATTTTCTCATTAGTTTTATCCCAAAGGCTCCAAAGTCATGCCTCTCTTTCTTTTACAGTTTATCACATTCGTGTCAGTCACAGCACAGTGACAATTCTTCGAGCTCTGAATGAGGGCCATGAAGTGGAGCTTCAAGGAAGGACAGAGCTCAGGGTATAATGTCCTTTTGTTATTTGAATGAAACCACTTGTACCCACCTGCTTCTGGAGAGGTCATGGTCTGCTGAAATTTACCTGGGTGTCTGAGACTAAGCCATAATTTGGGCAGAATTTCCAGCTCCATCTGCAGTTCCCAAAAGACTATTTCCTTTTGCCTTGGTTTTCTTTTCTTCAAACTACAGCTGCAGTCAGGAGGATTGTTAAAACACCTTCTGCATTTTTTAGACTACAAATTGCATCCTTCTCTCCTAAAAAATTGCCTGGAATTTGGCTTTCCAATGAGCTGCATTATTATTTACATTTTCTAACTTCCATTTTATTTACTCTTCGGCAGTGCCAGACATTGTTCAATAAGCTACAGTACTGGGGAGGAGTTTGGGTCTCTATTTGCCGGCTCAGCAGCTACCCTTTCTGACTTTTCATCCACACCATTGACCCTTGTTTACAGAGAGGCTTCATGTCTTTCTGCAAGAACTAGGAAGGATAAAGTCAGTTCCTATGAAGGACAAACATTTGTAGCACCTTTTCTTTCTGCTAGGACTATCACTTGATCTGGGATTTGGGGTCAGAACACTTTTCCTTTTTCTTTAAAAAAAATATGTTCTATTTCTACTGGATTCTTTTCACCTTCCCCTGGATGACCCGAGAGCCCCTGGCTGTACCAGTTGTAAGAGATTCCAGAGATCTGATCTAACTCCTTCATTTTTAGATGAAGTACCAAAGTCCAGAGTGGTGAAGTCATTTGGTCAGGATCACACAGTCAATTGATAGCAGGATCAAAACCCAGGAAGCCTGACTTGGCAATCAGTACCCTTTGTATGATCCCATTGTGCATGCACATTATTTCCTCAGTGATTATTCTTGGGCAGAGCAAAACCTGGGCACTGAGTGGTCCATAATTTGTTTCTGTCATTGGCATACCTTCCCCAAATGGTGGCAATTTACATGTAAAAGGATTTCAGAAGTTAAAGGTTAGAAGGCCTGCTTCTAGTTGATCAATTTTTTTTCTAGTTAGTTCTAGTTTGTCCCCTCTAAAAGAACCTTAATATCACCCAGCAGGTGGGATGAGGCATTTATAAGCGGACAGAGGTTCCTTTCCCACCTCTGTGGAAAGATCTGTGAGATGACGTGGGTGGAAATATTCCTTGGACAGTGAATCAAATCACCCAAGGCTTTTGTGATCCCTCTATACATTCTGTCATTTCTCAGCAGAGGAGGACAAAGGCAGCTGGGTTTCCTGAAGCACTTTCCGCTCTGTACTGCTGGGCATAGGTTCCCTCATTTAAAAGCTGAGGATCTGAAGAGATGCCACTTTTGAAACTGAAAAGGAAAAATATGCCCTCACCCCCATGGTTTTTAGTGCCCCTCAAAGTCCAGTCAGGAGCAGTCTCTTCTTTGGGTGTTTCAAGTATAAAAACAGGACTCCTTCCAAAGGACCCATTGCAGCGTCACGGTGTCCCCCACCTCAGGGAATCTGGGAACATGCTCTAGCAAGTTGGAGGAAGAAGTAGAGAGAGGTTTCCCCTAAGGCTCAGACCTTAGTTATTGGGGTGGCAGGGGCTTCCTGAGGACAAGAGATTGAGAGGGAGATATTGAGAAAGAAGAAAGGGGAAGGAAGGGAAATGAGAAGAAGGAAGAGGACAGGAAGTAAGATCCAAAGAAAGGAAGGGAGAGGAGGGGAGATCTTTTCTGCCTCTGTATACCTCCCCACCAGAGGTAGGTACTGGGTATTACTGGGAGACAGGGGATTCCTTGTTCCTTGGGAGCATGCAGTATATCCCCAACAAGACCACATCAGCAGCACAATTCAGAAATTCCGATTTAGGATTTCCACCTCTCATCCACTTTGTGCTGCTGGAAAGCAAGAATCGCTCTAGTACATGGGTCAGGAGGACTACATTTGATGGCTAGACAGGTGTGCTGTCAAAGATGATGGCTAAAGACATCATCTGTTCTAGCTGGCTGATGTTTGAAATTCCTCCATCGGAGCCTCTTCTCTTGGGCTCAAAGATTGGATCCAGTAAAAATAATAACTCCCCCAGGCCCCTGCCCCATCCCATCTCCTTTATTGTAGTGATGACACTTCAAGTTGTTTCTCCTAGTGGAATCAAAGATGTGCATTGGATTGGATAAGCGAAGAAAACAGAGCAGTGAGTAACTGGGTGGTACAAAGATAGGGACCACAATGAGGAAACTGAGACAGCTTGCGGGAGGATTCATTTAGAGATGAGCTTGGGGGAGGACTAGGCCTCTCTGGGGTGCTGTCCTGCTGCCATTTCAACCCCCTCCTGTACTATATTGCTGACAAATCATCAGTGCTTAAATGGTAAATTCTGCTTTTTAAAATATTTCTTTCCTAATGGTCTGGTGATAACTCATCTCATTACCTCTTCTCCTATATGAGTCCTGTTTCAGTTACCATTTTCTAGACAAATTTGAAGTTCTTTGCCCGAGACTTTGTATATATCTAGGTTCATTGGTTGTATTTACCAGAGCCTCTTAGGTAGATTTACATTCTGAAAAGACTTTCCCAAATGGTTGTTCTCAACCAGTTTATGTTGTCTTTGCCAGAGGTGAAGACTTTTTGACCTTGTCTCTGCATTCTAGGGTTAAATAGCATTTGAGTATCAGGCTTCTAAGCAGTAGACTTGCTTTGTTTGTGATTTCTCCCTTTTCCCCAACTTCTTCCACCCCTACACTCAACCCCTGACACACACATGCATGAATATGTGCAAGCATGTGCACACACACACACACACACACACACACACACACAAACCAGTAATTGAGCTAAGAAACAATGAGGTGCTGACACAGTCATGAAGGTCATAAAGTCTGCTCTGTAATTCTTGTCCCATCAAGGACTCAATGTGTCAATGTGTGATACTGGACAAGTAATTTTGTCTTCTCTGTGCTTCCATTTATCCACATACAGGCCTCTTCTGACCTGTGATTATCGGACAACTCATTAATCACAAGCTTTAAAATTCTCAACAGTTGTGTTTTGGCCTCTAGACCTGCCCCTTGATTCCAGCATGTGAGAAAAGCTATAACAGTGTGGAGGGAAGAGCATTTAAAATATGGCATCTAAGATGTTAACTAGATTTATTGTGGTGATAATTTCACAATATATACAAACTATGGTGTACACCTGAAACCAATATAATGCACACCTGAAACTAACATAATGTTGTATGTCAATCATATCTCAATTTATAAAGCAGCAAAGTCATAGTAAAAAAACACATAAAATTTGGACTCTAGTGAGGAGTTGGTATAAGTCCCTGCTATGCCTGCTTATTGACAAGTCATTTAATCTCCATGAACCTCAGTGTCTCTATTTGCAGAGTGATGTTAATAATGAACCTACTTTCCAGACTTTTGGTGAGAATTAAATAAGACAGGAGATGCCAAAGTGTCTTAAAGGTGTCAGGCCAGAGTAAGATGCAATTATTTGGAGGGTCTCTGGGACTGCCTAGGGACTGATACTGAATCAAGGAGTTTGCTTTAGGCTTTAGTTGTTGCATGCTTGTTTTACCTCTCACTCTCCCTTCAGAAGAATTTTGGAAGTAGGGTGGGTAAACACAGCTAGGATTCTAAGAATTCTCCTGGATGGGCTCCAGAACCTCAGAGAGCCCCTGGAGCTCCCCTACATGCTCTGATTTGGAAGCTTGCCTGAGTCCATGACACTCCCATCATCTTTTTCAACCATAGGTTTTGGCATTCCAGAGTGTCCCAGGATGCACCCAAATATCTGGAAAATCCTGGCATCTACAAAGCTCCTGTGAGGATTGACATGTTGTCTTGGTAGACTCTAGATCTCCAGACAAACAGTCAAATATGGCTGAGGGTTGAGTTCTTTTTTTAAATTCAAGTATCATTGATATACAATCCTATATTGGTTTCAAATATACCACACAATGGCTCAACAGTTACCCATATTATTAAATCTTCATTCCCAGGTTGAGCTTTAAGAGTATGTTTTACCAAAATGAGATCCAATGATACCTTGAGTGTTCTAAGTGCTCAAGGGTTGAGAATTCCAGTAAATGGAACAATCTGATTATTTACTTGACTGTTCTGCAGAACACGCTGCACTAGGTTCTGTGACAAAAAGAAATAGCTATCACTGTGTTCCCAGCCCTGGTACAGCAAGGGTGGAATAAATGTAAGAATGAGTGATTTGAGTAAAGTCTCAAGTTGTTCACCTCTCCTGAAAACAGAGTGGCCCCAAAGAGTCCAACTATTTGAGGTTTAGGGTGAGTTGGTTGTCAGTTAATGGAGGTTATGCTGCTGTGGTGGTAATTCTCTTCCTACTTGCGTCATGGAGAACTTGTTCAGAGCCTTGAACCAAATACTTGTAAAATGCTTTGCGATTCTTCAATTATATGTGCTAATTATTATTATGGTTGTCATTATTGTTAAGGGATAAATATATAGTGATGTAGAATAGAGAACAGTGGATTTGATATTTAAAGGGGCAAACCTAATTGGAATTTCTAAGTTAAACAATTTAGAACTCTTCCAAATGAGATCTGCCGAGGGTGAGACCATATTTGAGATTAATGGGTTGGAAACACATCCCATTACTTTTCTCAGTCTTAGTAAACACATTTTTTTTCTTATGGATTGGAGGAAATGAGAAGACTGACAAAGAGAATTAAAAGGATGAGAGAGAAACACATTGAGAAGAGGAAAGATGGGAGAGCAGAGAAAACGCAGAAAACTCGTCTCCTCTGAGGTCATCACTCAGGCTCTGGGGTGACCAGCTTGAGTTTATGCTCCCTTTCCCTTCTCAGACTTAGGGCTCTTGACAAACAACTAACTGGGCAGTAGATGGAGGTGTTCCTGAGGTCTCTTTCTACCTGTAAGAATTCTTCGGCAGGAGGGAAAGAACTCTGCAGACCTCTCAAAGCAGCCATGATGCCCTGGGCTTGAAAACAAAGTTGCACAGCCTGTCTTCCATTTCTATTTCCTTTTTCGGCTTTGTGAGAGCTGTTGGATGGCGGGGTGTTTGGGGGAGGCACACTCTCAAAGTATGTACTCTAGATACAAAAGAAAATGGGTTGCCTAGTGCTAAAAGATCAGGGGAAAAATGACAAAGAAAATCTTCAACTGAGCATCCAGATGTTTGGTTGCTATGAAGCCAAACATTCTCAAAGATGGAGCTGCATGGTGGCGGGTAGACAAAACATCTGCATGACAGCTTGAAATGGTGTCCACTTTTCATCTGGCTACTGTGGCAGCTTGTGGAGCTTACCTGAGCCTCAGGTATATATGGCAAGGAAGCTCTGTAGGAAAGAAGACTCCAGGGAGTAGTGACAAGGGGAAAGCAGAGGCAATTTCTGAGCCAAATGTAATGCTTGTACCCTATTGACTGGAAGGACTTCTTTAGGAAAATTGGTTATATAGCATGCTTAAGATTTCCTGTATTTTCTATAATAAGGGCAAAGGCACTGAAGAGAACTTCTGGCTGGTTGGAAAAAAAGGCTTCACAAAGCCACTTCCTGTGTCCCCACCAGTGGGTAAAAATGGGTAAGTGGAGTTCACACTTAATTTGAGTCTTCCTATGTCCTGCTTGCCATGCTGTCTTTACTATTTTTGTGTCTCCCCTGCCCTGCAGGCAAGTGGGCCATGGCAGGCAACCAGTAGAGATCGCAGCCTTCCAAAGAACAGCAGAAAGGCAGCTGGTAAGAAACAAGCCATAAGGTAATGGTGAGCAGGAAAGCAGAGCACAAGAGCTTGCCAGACTTTTAATAGCTGGGGCTCCCTTTGGCATGGGTACCAGTCTCAGCCTACACACTGTTGGCAGAGTGTGATGGAGCTGGTGAATTTCCAAGCTCCACTGAGTTGTGCAAAAACCTTCTGGGGAGGCCATTGCAGAGTGATCTGCATCTGGGGAAGGTCAGTTGCCCTGGCAGGAGAGACCCTTGCCTCCTGTACTGATAACACATTTGAATGTTAACAAGGCTAGCCTTATTATCCAGTTATCAGGCAGGTGCTCCTGTTTCTTTCATTGCCCAGCACCTGGGCCACATAATAAGCTGCCCCAGGTCTTTAGAGACTCACATCTACCTAAGCAAATGAGCAATATTATGATGACCCCCTTTTCCCAGGATCTTTTGGCAGGACTGACTCTGAAGGGATGCTTATATCATTTCCTCCGGAGGTCCTGCCCAATCCCTTGGCATTGCCAACCAAAATAAGACTACTCCTTGACTGCTATCCCTCCTCCCCTCCTAGAGTGGTATGATTCTGAAGCAGCAACAACAGCCTAATTATCAAGAATTCTTCCCACATATTTATCTCTGAGGAACCTAGTGCCTCCTTGGGCTCCTGTTAGTATTTATTATCTTCCTTATCTTGCTTTCTTATTCTCTCTTTCATGGACACTTAGGCCCTAAGACCCATTACTCTCTCCACATACCCTTGGAAATCACAAGATCTTCAGGTAAACATTAGGGCATCTCCACACACTCCTGCTCCCTTGTGTTTTTTAGCATGGTCCAGAATAATCACAATTCTAGCAGCAGCTACTGAAGGCATCCATATACTTGCTATTTTTCCATTAGCCTCTGTTGACTTTCTCAGCTTTTCATGACTATTTCTCTCCTAAGAAAATCCAGTGTGTCTTCATTTATGTGACTATCAGATACTCTCTCTGAGTCATAACATTCATGCTTTAGAAAGGCTTCTGTACTGAGCATGTTGCTTCCCTTATAGCCTTCTGCACCACCCTCTGCCACATATGGCCTGGCCCTATTCTTCCCTATTGACCAATACAAGCAGATAAGCAGCTGGGACACACATTCCTCCAATTTCTAGGAACATTCCTTCTTGTGGAGAAGGAAACACACAGAAAAACCATCAGTCTCAGTCTCTGGTAGGGTTTTCCCTTTGGCAGTGTGGTGTAGGCATTGGAGGCACTGTACAAGAACCTATCCATTCCTAGGAATGTACTGGAGTTTGCAGCAGGAGACACTGCAGCTGACTCACCATCACTGGTTGTGTGCTTGGGAGCACTTTCCTAGCACTGTGGATGGATGTGGCTGAGGTGATTTATACTCACTCATCTGGAACCCCTTGACAGAGGCCAAGCTTCTGTGGGCTGTGGGTATAATGGAACAGATTGATGCCAATTGGCCCCAAACTGGATTTGATTTGATCGTGACTTAATTTGCACCTGTGCTTTAATCAGCTTCTTAGCTGACCGCAATGGCCTTAATAGGCTGTGCTAATCACAAAAATCCTCAAGATCACCCTTGACAGATTTCAGAAAGCATGACCTAAATCAAAGAGCTCCTAGACATCTCCTTTATCTCTCATTTAATGTCCTATGCCAATGTCATCCAGTAACATCACCTATTCCAGAATATTTCCAACTTCTTGTAAATTTTCAGACTGACTCTTCATGACATAGCCCCTATTTATGAAAGACCCATAACACCCATTGTCTTGCCAGTGGGTTCCAGCCCTGGGCAAGTTCACTATGGATTTGGTGAGACCAAGAAATGACAATGGAACGTTGGGGTAAAAGGGTTCATACCCAGCTTTATTCTCCTGGTGATAAGTCGAGCACTAGAATCACATCTGCGTCTAGCAGTCCACAGGTCAGTAATCCACCACCTCCTGCTCTACCAAATCCTGGGCAGAGCTCTTTATATAGTGACTCTATCAGTAATAACTTATTGCCTATGGGTATGGAAGCAGTAGCCTAGCAGTAGGCCAGTCACATCATCAAGTAGTTTAGGTTCAGGTGAGGATCCTGGCCATAGGAACTTCCATTTTCCTCACACCCATGAATGTCTCTCACCCATTGCCACCATCATGGGGACTGTTGGGGCAAAACTTGAAATCTTTTGAAAGTGCTGTGGAGTTAGGGTGGAAAGAAAGATACTGTGAGAAGGGGTAGACCTTTGGCAAACAGGGGCTGCCTCTCAGACAGGGCCCTGCTGTCTGCCTAGCAGCTTCTTCCCCATGTCCCCAAATATCCACCACTTCCCAAACCTTCCAAAAGATTATCACTTCATCTGATTACTTTCCCTAAAATTTCACTAATTGCAGTTCATTTGAAGTTCAGAAGTGTCTTCTTTCAATAAAAAATGTACCTTTTGGAGGGTAAGGGGCAATTAATCACTCATATCACAATGCAGATGAACTGAGCTAGATATTCAGGAAGACTTGGAAGTTTCATTTTGATTGAGACAAGGAGAAATGAGGAAGTTGGAAGGAAGTTTTGAACAATGGACGGTTACAGTGGAAAGCTTGGAGCCACACAAGAGCCATGGATCCCTGGGAGATGAGAGAAGGGTGGAAACAAGGATGAGGGTGTAAAGTCAGTTTAGATCCCCCCACTTTTAAATCTTTGCTTTTGGTTTCCTTGGACCCAAAGATTGGAAGAAAACGTACTTTTCCTTCTGCTCTCAGAACCTAGGACCCCCGCCAGATCTTTAATATTAACTCTGCTCCATGTGGGCTAAATCAGCCTTTGCGGACCAGCCTAGAAACCTAACCACCACATATATAACCTAGTTTCTATGGAATTTGGATTCCAAATTCCAAATCATTTACGTATAAATGTTTCGGATACATATCATCAGTAAGTTAAAGATTACCTGTATGTTAACATGCCCCCTTTTTTGTTAAATGTGTAAAAACTCTCATAAATGGCAATAGCTACTTAGGCAAAACTGACAAATGGAATAGTGTTTCTCTGGTCAGTGATCCAGGGAAGTTTAGCAATTTGATGGCTGTCGGTGAAGTGCAGTGATATTGTGGGGCTTGGAATCATTCATACAGCAATCTCATGAAGGGCCCAGGATGCAGAAGGCAGTCTTAGTGTTTCTTCATTCTTCTACAGAGGAACAAAGGCTGGACTCTTCCCTGGGTGAGGCAAAGGACAAGCTCTTTCCAGTTCAACAAATTGTTCCACCTGGGCAAAGAATTAGTGAATGACTGTACCTCTGAGGATGACCAGTCTCCTGGGTTATTCAAGCCTAATTCAAATGTAAGGGGGTCCCTGGGAAGTAACTTTAATAAACTTTGCTCATTACACATCTATCACCCAAAGCCCATTTAATGTAAACTGCAATGGATGTAATCTTAAGGAAGGGTAGAGAGCTACCTCCAACTTTAGTCATTCTGAAACAGCAGGCCTAACTTGGACTAAGATAAGAAGGTCTCTATTTTCACAGAAAAAAAGTAGGAGGCACTTTGTTTTCTTTTTCAATTGAATCTCTAGAAGGTATTTAATGAGCGTAATTTATAACTCAGATACTATGAGATTAGTGCCAGGAAAAAAATCTAGCAAACATACATCTGAATCCCAGTCCACTGTGACCTCAGTTGCCTGGAATGCATAAGGAATAGAGGGGAGGAGAAGAGTCTGGTTAATTGTGTTGTTTGGATAACTGAAGGCTAAGAAGAAGTTCCTTTATTTTCTTATTGCTTAGTATTCAAAATCTTTCCAAAGCTGTCATGGTCTCTTTTCCTGTCTCAATAAACAGAATCTAGGCAACACAACTGAACTGTCCTTGCCTGATAGGTGAGTATCTCACTGGGCCTCAGGGTCATATTCTGAGCATGACAGAAGAGATGTAGGAGAGATTGTCAGGGTAAAAGACATTGAAGGAGTGGACTGATTTGATCAATTCCCTTGAAGTTTTGTACTTTCTTTTCCTTCCTCTGCCCACCCTGCCTTTCAAGCCTTTACCCCTACCGCTAAAATAAATCATTTTGAACATTTGTTTTTACTTTATGCTTTTAGTTTTCCAGATTCTACTTTCAAACAGTTACTGGAAGTGGTTTGCCATAGTCACATGGAGCAAAGCAAAAAGGCTGGAGTCACAGGCATATTTAAAATAGTTAAGCAAGCTAGTCCTCCCTTTTATTGTAAAAAATAATCTATTAAAACAGCGGAACCCAAACATATCAGCCAGTAAAGCAGTTCATTCTTTTAGAACAAGCCTCTTTAAAGAAAAATGCTTAGGGTATAATTTGATAATTTTCTTACTAATATTTAACTTTTTCATTATCAACTCACCCTGAATCTGAGCTTAGAGTCAAAAGCTCTTCCCAACAGTTTTCCCCCTACCTTCAGTCCAAACGTCCTTGGACTGATCACAGAACCTCAATTCTCTCAGCCTCAGGTGGTCTGTTTACTGTGCTGACTCTGTTCAAGAGGATGCAGAAAAGCCTGAAGTTGCCTTTCAACCTCCTTGATCAGAGTTTTTAATTTGTTTTTCTAGACATGGCAGAGGAGAAGGAGACATGAAATAGCCTCTACTTGTGGCAAGGTCGCAGTCAAAAGTGAGCTTTTAAGACTTCTGGATAGAAGCAAGGCCTAAGGGAAATTTCAAAGAAATGAACCAACTCAAAACAGGACTTGGCTTCTTTTAGATGAGATGGCATTGCCCTCTAGGATATGGAAGAATCACTGGGGGCAAGGGAAGGGATGGCACTGCAGCTAGGGGCTCCATGGAACAGGATTGTCCCCAATATAGCCCAGGAACTGCAGCCCCAGAGCTAGGCCTGCAAAACTGCCCAGCCAAAGTCTTTTACTGAACAAGACCCACTGAGGGTGATGCCAGGCTCTGTGTCTGATCCTGTCTGCTATTTCCCTTTTTGGTATTTCTGCAGTCCAGCATGTCAACCAAGCCTACCTTGTCTAGCCTCCTAATACTGTCTTGTTTGGGATCACATCTTCCTTTGCTCAATTCTGTCATGAGCTCTCATCTAAATCCATTCCATACTTTCTTGGATTCTTTTTCATTAAGGCATTACTAAATTAAACTTTCTTCAATTTGACTTAGCATTTTAATTATCTTTGGTACTCCCATGTACCATTTGACTTATTTTAGTAGAGTGTAGCCTGATTCTTACAACAAATTATTTCTCTATTTGCCTGCTGCTACTAGCACAGTGGCTTGAGTTGGTGGTTAAGAGGGACCAAAATGATTTTTTTCACAGCTTCTTTCCTAAGTCACTTATGTTCCTTGTACAAAACAAAATATTTGGAAAACAATTTGAACAATATTTTCAAAAAGAGATTTAAATTCATTTCATCACACCTCTTATATCTGCATATTTTCTTGTGATTTGCCTCTTCTCAAAATGGATTATTGGAAAAAGAAAGCCAAATGCTAAAGAACTGCAAGTTGGGTTCTACTTCTTCGGGGTTTCACTATACTTTATAAATATAACTTAACAAAATGGTCATCCCATGGGTGATTATTTAATTCCTTTTAGATTTTTTTCTTAGTGATCTCAACACCAATGCATGCTCATCACAGAAAATTTTTACAAAACACGTGAAGGCCCATAGGAAATTAAAATTGCTCAAAATTCCCTCAGATCCTTTATTGCATTTTATCCTTCCTGTTTGGGTTCACTTCATAGATTATTGCATGCTGTTGTAACATCCACCCAGCCAAAGAATACCTAAAGTTAGCTGATTCCCAAATGAGTCCATTTTACTTTTATTTTATTGCTGGTAGTGTTACTTATATTTTTGGTGGTGGAGGCTGAATCTGTTTCGATTGTGGGCAGCTTTCCATGATCCACTTGTTCCTTATTTCACTTGGCATAGCTAAGCAGGAGCAGAGAGCAGATGGTTATCTGCCGCATCAAAAGGCTGTTACTCCATTTACTATATAAAGCTACTCTACCAAGAAGTGTTCCAAGGACTCCCATTCTGCCTACCTTGTCTTAGACTTTGTATAAACAACTTTATTGCCAGGCTACTCATCTCATCACATTCTTGTCCTTAATCCAAGTGGAATCAGCTTGCAAGGAGTGGGAGGCGGCAAACAGCCAAATAGTAATACTTCATGCACTGGGTGGTCACATCTATGTGTCATCAAACAGTTGGATGTAACTTAACAACTCAGTTGAATCAAGCAAGCATTAATTATAGGAAAGGCTGCAATGGACTGACCATTTTATCCTCTTCTCCATCCAAAGCTGGTTGACCTAATCGAGCACATTTGCCATCTGCCTGGTTGCTTCTAGCCCATTAAAATAATGGAATCTGTGCAGTAGAATTCTCTCTCACCCTTTCTCTGGTCCATGCCATCTCCTCAGGTCAAGATGATGGATAGAGAGACCACAGACACAGAGACAAATGACCTTTAAAAAAAACACAAAGTGTCTGTTATTTGTGTGTGTTGTTTGGGTTTCTCTGAAGTGGTTTGTAAAATCCCTATCTTACTTCTTTTTCAGTTTGGATTTGCTACAGGCCAAGCAATAGCGGATCTTTTTCAAAGAGGCACTTAAAGCAGAGGCAACTATTCATCTATAGCCTCACTTTGGCTCACTGCACATTTGAGTGGCTCCAGATGCCACTGAAGATTTTTCAAAGCCGACCTAATTCCAAGCAAATGAATATGTACCCAGAATCATAGACATGGCAGGGCCTTGGAGACCATCAACTCTGTGGAAATGTGGAAAATGATATTAGGGTCCAGAAAGGAGAAGCCATTTTCTTAAAGTCACCGTCTAGTGAGTAGAAGAGGAAAAGCTCTTACCAAGGTCAAAAAGAGATCTGAGTTATCAAGAACAACCCTTGACATCAGGAACACTTCTTAGAGATCGTGGAGTAAGACCCTTAACTGTATGGATGGGCACAAGCTTGGCAGGAGTACTTTGGTTTAGGGTATTTTGAACTAGGTGACCGTAGTGACATAACAGTCCAGAGAGAGACAGAGAAAAGATGGGAGATTCCTCACTAAATCACCTTTACCATGCAGACAGAATCTCATCCATAGCCGTATGTATTCCTAAATTGATTTGGCCCAAGTGGATGGAAAACAAACCTCCAATTCTTCCCAGCCCTATGGATTCATTAATAGTTTATGGCACATGACCTTAATTCTGTTTACAGAATTAAAGTTTCAGAAATACCTGAGAAGAGGCCCAACTTCAGAGAACATCTTAGGAATATTTTCACTGTGCGCATCATTCAAATAAGAGCTCCAAGACATAGTGAGGGAAATCACGGGGGATCTCAGCCTGCAAATTTCAAAGCAAGATAATAATTCTGATTACTATTGTTGAAACCACCTCTCTCCTCCAGAGCCGTGAAATCTGAGATGTAGGTATAGATGTGCACCTAGTGGAATAGGCTGGCAGGAGAGGGATTTCCCCACCCCTGCACTCACTGATTCCAGCTACTTCAGGGATGATTGAGCCCATCATGTGGAATAGTCCCAAGTAAACTTCTCATGGAATGAGAGATCAAAGGAAAATCAATTGCTCCAGCAATTGCTTGGAGCCTTCTAGGGGACTAGTTAATGGAGCTAGGTTCTTTGTAAGTGGCAGTATATTAACTTCATTGGGGTATTTTGGTGTGGTTAAGAATAAAGACCTGCTTGTTCTTTTGGATCTCTCTTGGTCCAGGAGAAATCTAGGGTTAAAGTAAATTTGTTGGGATGGTTGTGAGTCTGGAGAACCTGCCCCATTGATGGATTTGGGTTGACTTAATCACTGAAACCACAGGACAAATATTAACATAAAATATTCCCATTTATGTCTATAATTTGAAAGTGCAACTCTGCTATAATGGTTTGCAGTGATAGTTTTCCAAAAAGAGTGTCATAAGATGGTCATGTTACTCCAGAGAAGTATAATATTTCCCTCTATGTGAAAATCTATGTCTGTATTTCAGTGTACTTTTCTAGGATTAAAGTTTAGGTCTTGTAATCCTCCTCTTCCCGAAATTTTAATGTTTCTCTATTTTTATAAATTCCTTAGTTAGGTTCCAACATAGCTTTCTCTATTCTCCTTAAAGTTTATGTTCTAGCCCAAACTTATTACTTGCTCTTTCCCTTGACCTTTTCTGATTGCATGCCTTTATTCATGCTTTTCCCTCTACCTGGAATTCCTTCCTTGCCTGCCACCACATAGGTCTAAATTTTACCCATCCTTCAAAGTCTAGTCAAACATCACTTCCTCCATATGTCTTCCTTGTTCCTTCTAGTGATATGTCCCTTTTTCTGAATTCCTATAATGACTTTACCTATACTCTTTTAATGTTTATATAATATTAACTTGTTTTATAGCTATTTGTATACTTACTTGTTGTCTCTACTATACTCTGATCTAGAGAAAAAAATAAATGTTATAAGCTTCTTGAGGGCAAGAACCATGTTTAATTCATCTTTGTACTTCAAATAATGCCTGACACATATAAAAGGAACTCAATAAATACTTGTTGACTGAATAAATGTTTCTATGACTTTCTGTGTATGTATCATTCCTCTGTGCATTTTCATCTCTTTTCCTTTTTTACTTAATGTTTTTCCTGTGTTCCCATACACCTGTCTACATCCTATCACCCTTCTCTCTCTCTCTACA
Organism: Manis javanica; assembly: GCF_040802235.1. Classification (NCBI taxonomy): domain Eukaryota; kingdom Metazoa; phylum Chordata; class Mammalia; order Pholidota; family Manidae; genus Manis; species Manis javanica. The sequence goes on along the minus strand of NC_133174.1, from coordinate 100,185,177 downwards.
TATATATCTATAAAATAATGTATACATAATTTAATTAGCCATTATAAAAACAAAGTATATTTTGTATTTGTTGTGTTTATTAAATTGAGGTTAAATACCTTGTTTTTAATCTGAAAAGCAGTAGTGTTTTTATATTCCCCTCCATCATAAAATTCCAAAGAGATAAGTCACACCACATTTTTATTATGCCATTGCTGGTTAACTGTTTTTTCTTGATGGCCACTGACCTTTGATAGCAAAAATATTTCCCATTCATTCATTGAAAAGAATCCAGTTATGCTGTACTATGGCTTTCTCTTGAGGCATGGAGGGAAACCAATTTTAGGAATTGTAATACTTCGCCAAGAGAAGTGGAGACTAAAAGACTCGGGTCAGGGGCATGATAGCTCTCTTGATAAATGTAAAAGGATACCATGGAGAGCAGGGTTTCACTTTATTGTATTTGGCCTCAGGAGATAGAATCTGGATCAAATGATGGAAGCTGGAGAAAAGGTCAACATAAGGAAGAACTTTCTAGAAATGAATGTTCGGGCCTCAAAGATAGTGAGTTCTCTGTTATTAGGGTATTCAACAGAGGCTGAATGGCAATGTTGTGTAGAGAGAATAGATGGTATTTCTAGCACTGTGGGGGGTTGGGATAAATGATCTTTTAAGGGTCTTTGGTTCTATGATTCCTCCTTAAAATAGACTTCAGAAGCTTTCAAATGTTAAGAACACATAAGAACAGATCAATTCAAATTAAAAACGGAAAAACAGTTGTAAGAAACAGAGCTAGAAGCTTCAGACAGCTCCATGATAAATCACTGTATTCAGCCATGAAATTTTACCAAGTTTCTTGACAGTTAAGGTAAAAAGGGAAGAAAACAACAACATTGGGTCACATGGTTCTCTGTCAAATAAAAAATTGCTTATGAGTTCACCTGCCTAGACAGATTTTTTTCCTGCCCCTGAATTCTAGGAGGAATTTATCATGTAATTCCTTGTATAATAGTGTTTATTATAATGGGCAATGTGGTTTTACAAAAGATATAGACATGAAATGTCTTTTCTTCCCCTTCAAAAAAAAAGGCTATAAAATATCAAATCTTAAGCCAGCAAGAAACTTTTTCCTTCAGAAAGCCAAGCTATCATGGTTAAGGTGAGTTGCTGTCTGTTCATCTGGCTTAATATAGAGATGTGGCACACAGAACCTAGAAGAACAGACAGTTAACATGCCCCTTATCTGCTCTCAAGTACCTCCTGTATCAGGTGATCCTTAACCACACACAATTCATTGTTGAAGTCTCTGAGGGATGTCTCAAAGAGGATTGAGATTAGGAGTCTAAGGATTTGTGGTCTCTGCCAATTACCTGCTGGCAAAGGACAGTAGAGAGAGTCATCCTAGTCCTACCTACCTCGTAGGGATGCTGTGAGGATGGAAGAAGAGAAAATTGATATCAAAGCACTGAGGAAAGTTACAATTTCTAACCAAATGTCAGGGATGAGGGATGGCACCATTGCCACCAGACTGCATCTCACCAAGGCCTAGGCCTCGGGGAGGGCTTTGGTGGTTAGCTACTGGGAAAAGCCAATTTGTCAGATCTGCTATGAAGTGTCATTGCATATCTACAGGGGCAAGGCATTCAACCTCAGAGAAAGATGATTTTATGAAATTAATGAAACTTTCACGGAGTCAGGACCCTCGTTGACCAGTGTCACAGTGGTGTCTTGGTCAAAGATATAGTCTAGCGACCAAAGGTAATTTCAAAATAATTTGAATTCTGGTACTAATCAAAACCATGAAGGGGATTCAGACCAACTCATTAAAATCCCCCTTTTTCTCCTGCGTGTTTTCTTTGCATCATATTCCACAGATCTCCAGTGTCTCTCTCTTCAATTCATTTCCCCATCCCTTCAGCTTTTCCTTGATCTCCAGGCAGAACAATGGTCTTTTCTCAATATTTCCCTGTCTCCAAGCACTTTCTTATGCATATTGGCTTAGAATACTGCCTAAATCCTTTCCCGCTGCCTCTCATGTATTTTTGCTCTCTCTTCTTGGTTGTGCATCACAAAAAGCCAGAGATCACTTTTGCCAAACATAGAAGGAATGGGTTGGAATGGTAAGAATCTGAGAAAACAAAAACCAGCCTCTCCTTGATGCACTGGGAGAGGGAGAAGTTTGTTAAATTGACATGTACAGATTAAACATGTATACCCCATCACACCTTGATGTGGAAATTTAGCCAATACTTCAATCTGGACAGATGGATTATCAGAATCACTCAGTTTCACTTCCTTTTGTTATTAACCCAATTTCTCTTCTTTTCTACTTCAACTTACAGGCTAGATTTTCCCACTAGACTGGAAACAAAGACCTTTGGGAAACAACAATTAATTACAGCAAATCCACTGGTTTATATGGTCAGAAAAGGTAGCAAGCCTGGTGGAAGGGCTGGGGTATCTCTTGGACTGGTTTTGTACATCATTCAGGGAGATGCCATCTTCAGCATGCAGAGGGAGCAAGGAAGAGCTGGCTAAATTTCCCAGTGCTTCTTATGTCTCCCCTTTGCAGTGCAGCTTCAGTGTTTGGCTTGCGGTGTGTAGCTCCTAAGCATTAGGAGTACCTCTTCAGATAAATATCAAACCCCAAATTCTAAAGCCTAAAGTAAATATTTTTGGTAGCTGGTCACATCATTCTCTATTGACCAAAATTCTGTCTAAGATACAGAACAGTGAATTGAAAGCACTTCAGAGGAACTCTTTGGAGAAAATATTTCATATTCCCCTTTACGGCTCTAAAACACTAGCCTTAGAGTTAAAGAAATGCCAGCTTCTGTACATTATAGAAAAGGTAAAGAAGTATATCCAATGTCTAAATTTCTACATCTTTCCAACATTCCTCCCAGATCAACAAAGTAAGTCACTTTAGTGGTCATTCTAACCTATTTCATGTAAGCCATGGGATGCTGATACCAGATGGGATATGTACTATGATTACAGATATGGGGGATAGTAATTGGCATAAACACAGCACTGAGAATAATTCAGTGATTCATACTAGTGTTGGTGCCATGTCTCAAGTGCTTAGCAAAGGCTCTGGCATGTATTAATAATAAAGCAGGTCAAGCTTAATGGTTGATGACAGTGAGATACATCCTTAAACATCTACTCAAATATCCCACCTATGGGCCTCCAAATATATAGTTTTTGTTTCTTGTTGTTCCTTTTTATTGTCCCAATAAATAGATTCATAGACTTTCAAAATTGGGAAAGACCTCAAATATCATTTAGTTTAACCTTCTTATTTCACAGACTGGGAAACTAATCCCAGAGAATAAAGTACCTTCTCAAAGTTTGCACAGCTGGTTAGTGGCAGAGCTAGGCCTAGAACTTCCTTTCTCATTCCAGGTGCATAGTTACTGTGAAATTCAAACACGGGCTGTTGGCAGAGTATCCACTATTGAAAAGGTACTAAGTGACCTTAATAACTTCTGTACTTCAGTTCAATGTATTCTGACCCCTTTCCATTATGAAGCCAATGAATCATTAGTGATTAATTAGGTCTTCATGTGGCACTATCATTTCTAGCCTGCTCCATGATTTTGCATTTTCTGTCTTCCCTTTGGCACTGATTGAAAAAGCTACACAAACTTTCTTGGACGAGCTCAGTTGGTTAGTCATATCACATCAGCAGAAAGGAAAGGCCTCAACTTTTGATTATTTAGTCTACACTCTTAAGAATTTCCTGACTTATACTTTCTAAATGGACTTAGTCTTTAGACCTTACAAGGAAGTAAATCATGCTTATGTGAATAATATATTTATTCAGCTTTCTCATCCCCCAAGGGAGAGGTTTGAAATTGCCAATCTATGGATCAGTTTAGGATCACATATCAACCAATTAGTTTCCAAATCCTCTGACCCAAATCTTTTGACTGTGAAAGTTACAACTAGAACAAGAATCTGCTAAGAGAGCTGCCAGATCTAGATAATAGTTTCTCATACTAGCCTCTTAAAATAATGCTTTGACGATATTAGGTTAACTGATTTTAAATTCCATCTTGTATTTATGCCAGTGAGTGCTAATTCGCTTAATTATGACTCTCACAGCAATGGTATTCTCTGTCTTGAGAAAGAGAGAATTGAATTTATTCAGTGAGATGTAGGCAATGGCAACATTAACTTTAGTGGAACTACAGTCCTGACCTGTCCTCCCTGTCCCTCTCTCTGTGTTCAGTTCCATAGAGATAAACTTAGCTTCCAGAAGGCTGATTTATTTTGTTGAATGTTAGCCAGTGAAACAGACTATTACTCAGAGGTCTAACATACCATCTACTTACTTGACTGCAATAGAACATTTTGGAATAGGCTGTGTTCTAGATTCTGTCCAAGGTGTTAATCATTAAAGTAGCTCATTGGTTAATCTGTATCCTGTGAGATCAGCTGGGTATTCATAGAGCCTGACAATTCTGGGCATGTGCTTGGAATTTTCTCCATTTTTAATCACAGTATTAAAGAGGTATTGCCAGATGGGTAATAACTGGAGTTTTTTTCTGCTTCTCTTCCAATCCCATCTCTGAGCCAAGGAATCAAGGCAAGGTTGACACATATGGCAAAGAGATCTGGCAAATACCCTATTAATCAGATCCACAAAAGCAGCCAAACCAGATAAATGGTCTCCAAAGTAGATTTTTGTTTGCGGCAGGGGTACTGACACGATCTCGGTTGTCTATTTATGAGAAATTGAGGAACTGTGGAAATTCCAAAACTTATTTATTTTTCAGCTCATCATCCTTGGAGAAAACATCAGCTGCAGCTAGTAACTTCAGGCATCATTAGTTTTCTGAAGAGTCAGTTAACAGCATGTCATTTCAGATCAGAAAACTACTCGTCTATTCCCTTTAGCAGAATATCTCATCATTGTCACCAGCACTATCACTGTGTACCTACTATGTGGCAGGAATGGTACACAGATAATCTCTTCTGAGCCACAGAACAGTCCCAGGAGACAGGTGTTATTGTTAACCCACATTTATAAATGAAGAAACTGAGGCTCTGAGGGGTTAAGCAAATTGCCTAAAGCCACAAAGGTCATAAGTGGGAAGTGGTATGGAAGCCAGATTTGTCCTCATTCCAAAGTCTGCTCATATTCTACTGTACTCACATGATATGAAAATTATCTGAGGAGACCAAAACAACATTTTACCTGCAGACTTTGCAAGGCACGGGACTATCTGGAATTCTGAAATCTGGGAATTTATTTCCCACCAGGTACTTGATGGGTGAGGCAGCTACTGGAAAACACAGAAGGGTGGGGGGCAAGCATATTCAGCAACTGGTCAGAGGGTATGCTCTCTGGGTTTGCCAGGTAGGTGGAAATAAGTTTCCTCAAAATGTGAAATGAAATAAGCAAACGCAAACCATGAAATCACACTGCAGTTAACTAAGGCTTCAACCTATTTAAAGAGGCTTTGTTTCAAAACATTTGATAGGAAAAACTATCCACTGCATCAATTTTTTAAAAAGTTTCACATTACTGATACCATGAATGCTTCAAGAAGGTCCACATCTGCTTACAGAAAGGGCCTCCAGTGGATATTGAGTCCTCGAATCTGGATGGAACCCAACCAGGAAACCAATGCTAAGACTAGCCACACTCCTTTGCTAAGCCACACTTCACCCAAGTGAAGCCAAATATTCTCACTAGACTGTGACCTGGACCAAAGTTTCTTGTCTTTTTCTCTTAACATACAGTGAACAGATTCAAACCAGAACCAATGTTGTATATTTTCTAAGTGAGTGAACCCAAGATAACAGAGAACTTCAAAACAATCATAATATTGAACCTGAATTGAATTGATATACATGTAGTCCAGTCAATTTCGGTCCTTGACTGATGATGCCACTGAGCTCCCAGTGTTAGAGCTCTACTCCGTGCTTGGAGAGCTCAGCTCTGTCTGGACTAAGCAACTCAGTCACACTGAAGACCCCTGGGTCACATTACCTATAACCCACCCAAGTTCTAAGAGCACAGACTAAGGAGGAAGGGTGTTGCCTGCTTTCAAATACAAAAGGATGTGTGTGCATGTCACTATACAATATGCACTGACCTCCTTTCTGCTCTTCAAACACATCACATATTTTCCTGTCTCAGTCTTTGCACATGCCATTTCCTTTGTCTGGAATACATTGCCTCCCACATAATTTGCTCTCTCCTTTATTTTCAGGTCTCTGCTTAAATATCATCTTAATGGAGAATGCTTTCTGTGATTACCGATACGAAAAATAGCACCCATCACACTTTTTCATCTTCTTTTAATTTTTTTATAGCATCTAACACCACTTGACACAATGTATCTTCATTTTAGTTGTTTATTGATTGTACCCCCAACAGAGTATAAGTCTATGAGAGCAAAGACTTTTGCTCACCTCCCTATCCCCAGTTCTTAGAATAGTGTCTGGCATATGGTAGGTGTTCAATAAGAATTTGGAAAAAATGAAACATGATGTAAGGTTGTCTTGCCAATGGGTTTCAGCCCCGGGGAAGTTCACTATGGATCCAATATGACCAAAGAAATTGACAGCAAACGTTCTTTGGGGTGAATGGGTTTATTACCCGGCTTGTTCTCCCGGCAGTAGGTCAAGCACTAGTGTGTCTGCCTCTGCCCAGAGCTCTGGGCCAAGCTCTCCATATAGTGCAATAATAGCTTATTGCCTGAAGGTGTGGAAGTGGTAGCCTAGCAACAGGCCAGTTACATCATCAGGTTGTTTAAGTTCAGTGAGGATCCTGGCCATAGGAACCCCAACTTCCCCACAAAGGTACTATGACATAGTCCAACATCAGAAAACCTCAGATTTAATCCAAACACTATCATTAACTTGCTGTGGACAGGGGCCAATCATGTTACCTCTCTGGAGTTCAGTTTCCTTTTTGGTCAAATGGGACTATTTTTTTCTTTTTTACCAAGTTCATGGGGATGTTGTGAGATGCAAAAGAAATAATATATATGTAAGTTTTTGGAAAAGTAGAAGGTACTAGATGTATGTATGTTTCCCTCTAGCCTATAAGGTCAGGTAGTCTCTGAGAAGCCATTTTCACTGGTTTAACCTCATGCAAACTTTTATTGTCTTCTCATATTCCTAAGCTAAGACAAGATCTTGGGGACAAAAAGCAAATAAACTACTAGTCAATGGACCCTGGCCTTACTTTTCCTTGGCAGAGTATGCCTCAAGGCCAAAAGGCCAGTCTAACTGAAGCCAGAACCCAAAATGACTCTCTGCCAAAACTTGCACCATTCCTGAGAATCAGCTGCTCAATGGAAACAGGGACTCTGAGCAATGACCTACTGGGTTTGGCCATCTCGTGAGCAGGTTAGATGTCCATTAATCCTTCAGGATTTGGCCAATTATCAGTCTCTTGAATGGCCTAGGACCACTAGGCCCAAGGAAGTCAAGGAAGTAAGCAGTGCATGTCTTTCCTGGCATCCTGTTCTAACCTCTTCTGGCTTGCCATGGACATACACTGAACGAGTCATCAGAAGTCACCAGATATCTCGGTGTCCTGGCTGGTGTCCACTCGCCCCAAACCCAAATCCAATACAGCTAAACAACAAGCCGTTGATGAAGTCTCTGAATTAAATTTATGTGAAAAGTGCTATAGTCTGTACATACAAAGATTCTTATTCATTTTCCATCCATCACCTGGGCATGCCTTTAGGGATTGTAGGCTGGCATGGTTACTTTGATGAAATATGAAAACAAATCTGCTTTCCCCCAGAGTCTCAAGTGGATTGACTGCACAGCCATTGGCAAACAGCCCAAACGAGACTGACTATTCTGTGCTGCCAGAAAGATCCTGAACTTTCAAAGGTAATGGGAGGTGGGTGGAAGCAGAGGCTGTGTTGTGAATAAAGAAGAGAGAAAAAGGAACACGTAAAGAGTCCTCTGCCTCCTAAGGGTTCTAAGATGACATCAGGGTAGGTTCTGAGATAGGGGAAGTGGGGTCAGGAAATAGACTTCTTCATTCTCCCTGCTCACAACCTACTGCATTGCAATTCTGTCTCTACCACTTACTGCTTTGATCTTTTGTTTCTCATGGTGGTGGGAGTAGGGTGATGGTGAAAGAAGTCCATCAGTGCCCCTAGGAGTCAACTGTAACTCCTAGCCCCTGGCCCATGTGCAAGGAGTCCCCACTGCTTTGCTTTAGGCCAGCCACACCAGTCCCTGGCTCAAGAATCTAAGTGGTCTTGGCACCTCTCCCCCTCAGGTGTCTTATGGCCTAAGTCTGCCCTCTTTCCTCAACGAGTTTATACTGGCACCAAATCTACATTCACAGGTTAAGTTATTTTATATATCTTAAGTTACAAAATACATGCATGCTTCTTGACACTTTCTTTTAACAATACAAACACGTATAAAACAACAGGGGAAAGATCCCCTTTGCTCCATCCCCCAATCTCCACCACAGGGGTTAATAAGGCTGTACATAGTTTGGTATGATAGTTCCAGAAAATTTTCTAGGTACTTTATGTTCAGGAAACTGAACCAAGGAAATTCAGTTTTGAATTCCGGTAATGCTAAATGCTGCAGACCACAGGACAATTAGGGAAGGTGAAAAGCCCTGGCTGTCCTAGCACAGCCTGGCTCTTTAAGTCCCCTGCTAGTGAGTGGCACTGCATGTGCTGGATAACTCGATGGCTGCCCATTAATGAGACACTTGGTGAGACATGTGTAGGACACCTATACTTCAGCAAGCTGTACTGAAGCAGCCTTAGTTCTAAGCTGAACATTCTTAGTTTACCTGGCACTCTCTGTGTTGTGGCTGAAGCCAAACATCCATGCCAGCCTGAGAGATAAGATGTCTTGGTGAAGGTAAAAGGCCAACAGCTTTGGTGAAGTGACCTTTAGTGGGAGTCTTCCCACATTGCTGCTTACTGTGCTCTGGCCCTTCTCCCAGAAATAAAAAGCCTTAGTCAAGTCAGGCAACTCAGTGACTTGAGAGCTCTTAGCAGAAGAACTCGAGGGGCAACCAAGAAAAGTGACATTACGTACCTGGTGGGGTCATGGTTAGGGCTTAACACCAAACCGCTTTACTTTGGAAGGGATGAAGATCTGTGAGTCAGAGACTTTTGGAACATATATGGTATCTGTGCTTAGTCTTTCATCCAAAGCACCCTTCAGACATGCACTTTTAAGTACCTTTCCCTGCCACTGCCTCACAGATGTCATAGCTGTTGTCCTCTCTGGGTCACCAATGATGAAGCAGTGCAAAGGGGGAGGTCAGGCATGCCTGCAGTAAGGACTATAGAAACCCCAGAAATGGGATAAAGAACAGAAAGGCTAGTGGAAGCCCAGAGCTGTGCCCCCTGATGTCTGCTTCTCAGAACTGGGTTCAATAGAGTCAGCCTGCTTGCATGCTTGACGCATTCACTAACTCACTCCTCACCTCATGCTACCAAGGGCCTGAGGAAGTTAGGAATTTCAGCTGTTCTGTCCTACTTTAAAAGTGCTGGGAACAAGAAGTGACACCTTTTTCTCCAGACTGGATAACCAGCAGGCAGCCCAGTAGGGTTGTGCTTAGACTTTGTAAAACTCAGGCGGTTATGAAACTCACAGGTTTAAGAAATACGTTGCCTTATCCAGCGAGTTCCTAGTCTAATCAGAGGGTCTAAAATTCATTGAAGTTGGCAATCTATAATGTATAGATCCACAGAATGGCAGAGCCAGAAATGGCCAAGAATCATACAGTCAATCTCCCTTATTTTTTCCCTAGCCCTGGGAACACCAAGGCACACCAAGGCCCAGGGTCTCATCCAACTGAAGGCATACCATCCATCCTCTCCTGTGGCTACCACTGCCTATCAGACATCAGATGGTTTTGCGTTATGGGAAGGGATCCTTCTGCCTTGTAGCTTTCATGTTTTCACTTCTTTGTGGGCTTTGTATTTGTCTTGCTTTCCAGCTCTACCATGAGAGAAATTACCTTTATACAGACGAGAACATTGAGATGGGAGTATGATAATGGTCATAAAAACCCTGAGCAAATTTTCTAACCCCACCCTTTGTCATTGTCAATTTCCCTTTTGGGATGTCCCCAATGGAACAAATCATTTCTTTTAATCTTGCCAATAGCTAGGAGGATGAGCCTAAGGGGTGTGTGAGGTTCCCATCAGGAGGCAATTAATTTATTAATAATTCTGTGGCTACCTTCGGTTCCATTAACAAACAGGCGTGGGGTGCGAGCCTTCCCCGAGGCATCTCATTAAGCACTTGGTAGAGCAGTGATTAACATTAGTATCACTAATACCTGACACTGGCTGTGTTCCTTGCATCTGAAGATTGGCTCTTCAGGCAGGAAGCAGAGCTGAAAAAATTAGCAGCAAGCAGAGATAAGACCCAGAGATGGGAAAGATATATTCTTGGAAACAGGATGGGTAGCTTATACCAGTTCTCCCCAGAGTTTAGAATTTCATAGAAAAGCACAACTCATTTAATTTAGGGGTGCCATAGGGTGGTCAGCTTTTGTTTTGTGAAACAAAAAACCTCTGCAAGGGAAAATCTCCATCATTTCATTAAACAAATGATACTGTAGCTCCAAAAAGGTAGGAAGGACAGAATAAATTGAGTAAATTTAATTCATAAAAAAATCACTGCATTGTCCTGATTCATCTAATTGCAGCACAGACCAGTGAAAACAGTCATAGACTGGAGCTGGTCCACTCATTGTCTTTTGGAAGATTCTGGTCTATATGAGAGCTAACACACTACCTCACTGTTTGTCCAAGCTGGCTTCAGTTAATTGCCTGGCCACTGCTTCATTTGGGCCTGAGAGAGGCATCCCTCCTAGCTCATTTTTTGTTTACCAGCAAGTTTCCTATCTGGTTCCTGCTGGATTGGTGGCAGAGGCTTACTTATCCATTCTTCTTTTTCTGCCCTATTACAACTCAGTAAGGTCAGCTTGGGACTGTATTTTCCTGATAGCTGTGCATTGTATTGCCAAAAGAGTGCTTCAGGCTGGGATCTGTTAGCTAAGAATACAAGGTCACTTCACTAATTGCCCATGGCTCTTAAGCTCTATGCTATTTCTCTAATAGAACAGTTTGTTCATTTATAATAAACAAGATTGCCTTTGGTCCAGAAACCCTTTTTGAGTGGATGTCTCTATGGTCTAGATGCTGCATGTAAACCAAAGTGCTGCCCTCCATTAGATACTGCTGGAGTTGTCCTATCAAGACAAGGAGAAGTGGAGAAAGGGGGGTTCAAGTAGAGAAAGGAGCTGGTGCAGAGGAAGGAGAAAATGTAGTTGAAGCAGAAAGGCTCACTCTTCCAAGTACCCTTTTCCCCTCATCCTATCATCTTATACCCTCCCCTGCAAGGGACCCTATAGGCCAGGTGGACCTGAATTCATGTCTCAGCTCTGGCTCTTATTAGCTGTATGGTCTTGGGCAATTTTCTTAAATTCTCAGAGCTTCAGTTTTCCACATTTGTAAATTTGGGAGGATTTTTATGCAGATTAGATGAGAACACACATATAAAGTGGTGGGCATATAGCAAGCAATCAGTAAATGGTAGCTATTGCAATTCCTTAAAGCAGTTCTGTTGCTATATAATGGAGCTCTCTGTTGCTATATAATGAAACCGTTACTGCCCTACTGGGCAGACCTGGATAATCTCCCCACCTGGACAGGCATGCCTATCAGAAAACAGGCCAGGCTCTTTGGAAGGGTAAAGTATATACACTCAGGCTGACAGTGACAGTCAGGCAGCCATCTTTAGCCCAAATATCAGGGAAGAGCTCACTGTGACATGCTACCTCCTGGAGAAGCCAGCCTGAAAGCTTCTGGAACCACCCTGGGGGTTCATGAATCTTCAGGGGGCGAAGTGAAGATTGTAAGGGTATCCTTTTCCTCCTAGTGTCTGGCATATGGTGCTTTGAATCCTGACAACACTGCAAGGTAAGCATTAATCCCATTCTACCATTAGAGAAAGAGGAAGTGATTATTTTCACATGCTTCTGTGGCCCAGGGGGTGCCAGGCTCTACCTATTAGTTTAGCTCTGAGGTAGTGTTCATGCCCACTGCTATCTAGTTACACTCATCATTTTGTGTGTAGGGGTTGGGAGGTAATGTGTTCCCCTCAAGGACAGACACCAAGACAAAAAAGGAGGTACAAAACCACGGAAAGAGACAATGGTATATGTGTTTACCAAGTCCTGTTTAATTTTCCTCTTCCTGGGCTCCTAGGAAGGTTACATCTCCCACCCTTCCTTGCAGCTATGTAGGGCCCATGTGACTACATTCTTGCCAATGGGATATGGAATAAATGTTGTAAACTACTCCCTAGCCTGGCCCTTTAAATAATTAGTGGGGACCTGCAGCCCTTTGCCCCCTGCTGCAGAGAACTTGTAGCCTCATGTTAAGATGTTGCCATCCAGAATGGAAAGAGCTTGGAGTCCCAAGTTGCCCAACTTGGAAGAGAGCCCCTGATGACTCTCGTCAGATTTTATATGTATATGAAAGAAACTTCAGTTGTGCCAAGTCACTGAGATGTAAGAGTTGATTTGTTATTGTAACATAGCCTATCTTACCCTAATGCATAAACCAGTCATATGTAGTTAGAAATACATACTCTAAAGAGTAAGTTAAGAGAGAGATGACAGAGAAAATGGTTTTGCATGTGTCTTACCTGAGGGTTTCAGCCCCAGGCAAGTTCACTATGGATTCAGTGAGACTGAGAAATGACAATGGAACGTTACTGGGGTAAAAGGGTTTATACCCAACTTCATTCTCCCAGTGGTAGGTTGGGCACTAGGATCACATCTGCATCCAGCAGTCTGCAGGTCCATAATCCACCTCCATCTCTGCCTCTGCCCAGAGCTCTGGGCAGAGCTCTTTATATAGTGACTCAGTCAGTAATAGCTCATTGCCTACAGGTGTGGAAGTATTAGCCTAGCAGCAGGCCAGTTACATCATGGAGTAGTTTAGGGTCAGGTGAGGATCCTGTCCATAGGAACTTCATTTTCCCCACAGCACATCAGGGGTAGGGAATAGATGAATGACAAGTTGATGGGAGTAACACAGGTTGGGCCGCCAGTGGAGGGGATCTGTGGAGTGAAGATCAGAAGAACCCAGGGATTCCTGGCCCTCTATGTTTCCTGTTTCAGGTAAGAAGAATCTTTATCTTTAGCTCTTGCTGAAGCTTCTCCCCATCCAGAAGGACAGAGCAATTCTGGGAGAGAAATTTCCAGTTCCTTAGATCAGAGCCACATATTCTGTGCATCCTGGTTTTAGCAGCTGCTGACTGTCAGCAACCCCTTGAGCTAGAAGCGATTTTGCAGATTGTTTAGTATATTTCCCTTAAATCTTCCTCAGCAAAAGAGGAATTTTCCTGTTTTCTATCCTAAGAATAGACAAAAAGAAGTCTCAGCACCATGGCCCAACCTGTCCAGGTTGTCCTATCAATTGGAGGTACCAAATGTTACATTGTAGAGTGGTCTCCACAATCCACGCAAGGTATGCACACCTAGCCCCCAAGCTGCCAAAGGTCCCCTCTGGAGTTGCTGTCCATATCTTCCTCTAAGCCTGGGCCATTGCCTGCAGCAATCCAGACTGTCACTTAACATTTCCTTAAACCCCATATGCTTCAGTTTAAGAGCACGTCTAGTGCTGTTGTCAGTAGAAATGGGGAAAGCCTATTACCCATTCTGGCTAATTGCCTCCACCCAGCTTTGCTTTTTCCCTCTGCTGCTGAGTTAACTGCGTTGCATAATCCAGGAAAACTTCCCTTTTTGGAAAGCCTCTCTTGGTGAGCCTGATAGCAGCTGTATCCCTTCCAATGCCTAAGGAAGTCATTCAGCATTTTTACAATTTCTTGAAATCTTAAGAGGAAGTCAATTCTCAGCTAGGTTGGGCCATCTACAGTCTCCTAGGGGACTGCACAGTGGCTTGAGGAAAACCTAATCCTGGCCTATTACAACAGTGCTGCCTTGCCAAAGTACACAAGGCCAGTCACTGCACTCTGCCTCAAGCTCAGCCAGAGCCTGGAGGGCAGAGAGCAAGAACAGGCAGGGCTTCCCTGACCTGACAAGTCAGGTGGTCAGGCCTCCGGCCAGTCAGCTCCAGGCCAGGCAGGAGTCACTGCAGCCAAGTTAGTACGCTTGTTTCCACACAGCCATGCTGAAAGCACCACAGAATGCCAAGAAATGCCTTCAGCTTCTGAGCCTAACAGAGGTGCTGAAAAGAAATAGAAAGAAACGGTGAAAGATTGTGGGAGTGGGAGTGGGAGTGGGAGTGGGAGTGGGAGTGGGAGAGGGAGAGGGAGAGGGAGAGGGAGGAAGGAAGGAAGGAAGGAAGGAAGGAAGGAAGGAAGGAAGGAAGGAAGGAAGGGAGGAAAGAGAAATGAAAGGGAACATATCTTACCTCTAAGTGCTCCTGGGCCATGACAATGAGCCATGTTAAGATCATATTTGTGCATAGCTACATGACCAGAATGTGTGTGCCTGGTAAATTCAGAGCACTGAAATTATGGCAGAAACTTCAGAGCCAGGAGGCCCTCCCTATCCTGGTATGCCTTATCCTGCTATCTAAACAAACCCAAAAGGCTTTTAGGACAATTCCAAGAAAGCCCAGCAGATGTGAAGTAATGTAGTCCAAGCAAATTTACAGAAATGCTTAGGTTATTCCCCTCTAGTGCTTTAAAACCCCAACCCAGGGATGGACCACTGGATTTCTTAGGCCCTACGGCCTTATCTATTGGCCCAAACTGCTATCTGGCTCCACTGGGAGCCAGCCGTAGTCTCCTTCTGGCAGCAGCTTTGTGAAGCTCTAATACCTCATTAAGGTATCAGGTGAAATGCCAGACACCAGCAATTCAGCATCCATTGCACTCGGTACAGCAAGGGAGAATTAAAGACAACATTATGAGGAACTGTGTTGGTTCTGGTGTCATTGAAAGGAGCTAGCAGGTACATCTTCTATGTACAGAGAGGAAATAAGCACATCCTCTGAAAAACTGAGGGCAGGAGTGCTGCACAGATGTGGTTTTTTTTCTAGCTCCTTCTCAGCTCCAAAATTCCGTGATTAGTACTGTCATTTAAAAGTTATTTTCTTCAGAATGAAACTGGATTATTGTCTAACCCCATACACAAAAGTAAACTTGAAATGGATCAAAGACCTGAATGTAAGTCATGAAACCATAAAACTCTTAGAAGGCAACATAGGCAAAAATCTCTCGAATATAAATGTGAGCAACCATTTCCTGAACGCATCTCATTGGCCAAGGGAAACAAAAGCAAAAATGAACAAATGGGACTACATCAAGCTAAAAACTTCTGTACAGCAAAGAACACCATCAGCAGAACAAAAAGGCACCCTACAGTATGGGAGAATGTATTTGTAAATGACATATCCAACAAGGTGTTAACATCCAAAATTTATAAAGAACTCACATGGCTCAACACACAAAAAACAAATAACCTGATTAAAAAATGGGCAGAGGATATGAACAATTCTCCAAAGAAGAAATTCAGATGGTCAACAGGCACATGAAAAGATGCTCCACATCACTAATCATCAGGGAAATGCAAATTAGAACCACAATGAGATATCACCTCACACCAGTTAGGATGTCCAACATTGAAAAGACTAGGAATGACAAATGCTGGTGAGGATGCAGACAAAGGGGAACCCTCCTACTCTGCTGCTGGGAATGTATGATAGTTCAACCATTGTGGAAAGCAACATGGAGGTTCCTCAAAAAAATTAAAAATAGAAACACCATTTGACCCAGGAATTCCACTCCTAGGAAATTACCCAGAGAAAGCAAGTTCTCAGATTCAAAAAGGTATATGCACCCCTATGTTTATTGCAGCATTATTTACAATAGCCAAGATATGGAAGCAACCTAAGTGTCCATCTGTAGATGAATGGATAAAGAAGACGTGGTACATATACACAATGGAATACTATTCAGTCATAAGAAGAAAACAAATCCTACCATTTGCAACAACATGCACGGAGTTAGAGGGTATTATGCTCAGTGAAATAAGTCAGGCAGAGAAAGACAAATGCCAAATGATTTCCCTCATTTGTGGAGTATAACAATGAAGCAAAACTCAAGAAACAAAACAGCAGCAGAATCACAGACTCCAAGAAGGGACTAGCGGTTACCAAAGAGAGGAGGGGTGGGGGAGGGTGTGGGGGGGAGGGAGGGAGAAGGGGATTGAGGCGGGTATTATGATTAGTACACATGGTGTGGGGGGATCACGGGGAAGGCAGTAAAGCACAGAGAAGACAAGTGGTGACTCTGTGGCATCTTACTACACTGATGGACAGTGACTGCAATGGGGTTTGGGGGGTCTTGATAATATGGGTGAATGTAGTAACCACATTGTTTTTCTTGTGAAACCTTCATAAGAGTGTATATCAATGATACTCTAGTAAAAAATAAATAATAAATAAAAAAGTTAATTAAAAATAAACTTTAAAAAGTCCTTAGCAATGTGAATACCTTTCAATAATAAAAATATTTTTCCAGACTTCCCCCAACTTAAAAAAAAAAGCTATTTTCTTCAGAAAACTTTAAACTTGGCTTCCTTGACTCTTACTCTCCATGATAAGAGCATAGTTCTGTTGTTCAGCTTCCCTGTAGTAGTGTGCCTGTTTGGGAAGGCAATATGTGTGTGCATGCATGCATTTGTGTAAGTGTGTATTTCTTTCCGAAGAAAAAAGATACCTGAAGAAAGAGAGAGACTCACCTAAAGATGCCTCCCTCACCCCACCTCGACCCAACCACCAAGATAGGTTCAAACTCTAGGAGCTCCTGAAAGCAGGGTACCCACCAGTCCACACTTGAAATTGCTCATAATGTTGCCTTCCACCTTTGACAGGCACCAGTATATTTCAACATAGCCATCAGGGCTGGAGGGTGTCTGAAGCCATCAGACAAGCAGAACAGCCTAAGTGAAAGAGGAGAGGGCAACGAAGGGTGGGGCACTGCCCCTTTGGGATTACAATTGTCTTCCTTCTGGGTATCTAAGAAGGAGGACAGTGAGATGACAAGATCCTAGGGCAAGAAGGGACTTCGAGAAATAGAGCCACATTTAAACCACCTCAGACAGATGTCATAGCACCTTATTTAAAAAACATCTTGAGAAATTCCATTTATTATTTGTGCTTGTTTCGTCTTACTTCTATTCCTTGTGTGGCTATAAGCTCACTACTTCTTGGTCTGCAGGTGGTGACGGAGTTCATGATGGTGGGCTGCCCTGGGTGAAGCACCACAGGGTCTACAAAGGAGGAAAACTCCCAAGATCTGGTCACTCTCTCTGCTTGATAGATGCAGTTTGAACAGCTCAGAGCCTTAGCCTGCAGGAATGATATAGGTTGCTGGCCTCAATGGGCCAGGCTAATAAGTGCTAGCAAGAAAACCCCACTGAGGTGTGTGACACTTGCCCAGGAAACATTCAGAGCCAAAACCCCACTGAGGTGTGTGACACTTGCCCAGGAAACATTCTTAGAGGGAAAGCTGGTCCTTGTTTGATCGATAGGTCATGGGCTTTCACTTAGCATATGGCAGTCAACCTATTATTTCATGCCATCTTATTGGTGGTGGGAGCTGTGTGGATTAGGACCTGTTGGTCACATTTCAGAGAAGGGGTGACAGAGGCTTTAGTTTGTGTAGTAGCAACCAAGCTGGGACACTGTGAAAAATAAAGTGCAAATTATAGACACAAGCACAGACACACATGCAAATCCATAAGGTTCTTAGCTTTTCTAACCTCCCTCCCTAGCACACCCTCCCCCGTACAACCATAAACAGCCACAGCAGCAAAGCTTGGCCTCCCAGATGTACCCAGAAAAGAGCTACAAGACTCACATCTGGCATCAGCAAATGCCAGGATTAAAGAAGTTAGATTCCACTTAACTCCCCTCCTCTCCCATAGATTTTCCTCCAGGCAAGGTAATCCCTAGATAAAAACAGGGTGTTATGTTCTTTCTCTTAAAGTCCTCACTGCCCTGTGCTCAACTTGCCTGGCCTCACTGCCCCATCCCACCGAAGTACTCCCCTATCCTCACCCTGCCTTCCCTCTGCTGGCTTCTTCAGGTGCCTGCCTTTCCGGGAGTTCTTCCTGCAGGCTTAGCATAGTGTAGGGCAGAGGGGCAACCTAGATGGAAAAGGCCAGCAGAAACTGAAAGGACCATTTGTGCTTCTGAGCCCTGTCCAGACTCTCCTCTCTGGTCAATCACCTGTGAGGCCTCAGCTGAGCAAGACACAATGGGTTATGCAAAGGAGGAGGAGATGTGTTCTGAGATCAAGAATCTCACAATATAGCTGGGGTGGAAGAAGCTAACATACCCACTGGAGATGGAAAAACTGGATATCATGGTAGAGACAATTGTGTTCTTGCAGAAAGAGCTGAAAGGCCATGGAGGCTTCCTGCTAAGGTAGAATCGTCTGGGAAGACTTTGTACAGGAGGCAGGAATTGACTGACTGTTCAATGCATCCCACTGTGGAGCCCCACACTGCGATGGGCTGGCAACAGCTCTGTCTGGGTGTGTTGGAGTTTGGAGTTGGGACAGAGGGGCTGGGGGAAGCCATAACCTAGCTGTCTTCTAGCACAGTCCTCCTGCAGTTCTCTTCCTCCCCAGCTGGGCCTTCTCTATCCCTACCTATCCTTCCAGGTATCATCTCCTTCAGCTTGGAAATTTCACCAAGCAGCAGCTGGAAGCCAGGCATTGGCTGCTGGAACAATATTGGCTGGATTTCAAGTTGCTTTCAGACCTTCACAGGGGGAAATCTGCTTTGCTTTTACTCATCCTAATCAAGACCATGTGCTCTGGGCCCCATGGAAACATAATTGGTGGAATACTTTCTCCAGTAGTTCATCCTGAAGATTCAACGGCAAATACAAAACTTTAGTTGCTGTGGAAGTGATGCCGGCTGCTTGGGTTCAAAAGCAATGCTCCTAGGTTCCCAAGGGGATTGCTTGTTCTCAAAAGAGAGAAGCTGTTGGGCCTCTGGAAAAGGCATAGTATCTTGATATTTCTCTCACTCCTTTCTCCTCCACATGAGTTTTTTGTATCAATAGCAAGAGCAAACTGGCATGGGAACTGTGACCCACTTCAAAAAGCCTTCGTGGCACATTGACTGAGGAGCTGGGCATTTCTGCCAACAACTGCTGGCTAGCAGAGGTCCTGGATGGGACAGGTGTTCACTGCAGACTGGTGTGGTGTGGTGGGAAGCCAGAGACCTGAGCTCTAGCCCCAGCAGGGCCATAAATTCCTTATGTGATCTGGGAGCAGGCTAATCTCTCACTGCTTCTTCCTCTTGGGTAGGTAGGGTAGGACCTACCTTAGGCCCTGGTTTTCAAAATAAGGGAATGGCCTGCTCTCTAAGTGTTTTGTGAGCTCTGAAATCCTGTGACTCAAAGTCCAGCTCTTTCAACAGCAGCCCGCAGTTGAGGGAAAGCAGCTGGTGACAGAGCTCACTCCAGGCATTACATCATGCCCAAGAGTGGGGGATATTGTTTCTCTGGGGGTGAACTGGCATGCCCTGGCCTTATGAAACAGTATCCCATCACTGATGCCTTAAGAGCCTCTGCTGGGCTAGTCCCCTTTCCTTTGGGATCATCACATCTCCAATGTCCTCTTCTAAAATGCAGATGATCTGTATGACCCGTTCGCGAGAATGCACTAATCTGACCCTCTTCTCCCCAAATGGAGAATAGGGAAACCAGAAGAAGGTGACAATGAGGAAGGGGCACAGACTTAGAAAAGTGGTTGTCTAGGATACATATTTTCCTGCTTTCACAATCTTGCTCAGGGACAGACCTAGCTTTCCTATAGTTCTGTTGTTTTGTTTCCAGGAAGTGGAAAGTTCTTACCTCCTTCTACTTATACCCTATTTAGAAAGTCAGTTTTCAGGGATGTTGGCCTATCCTCAGTTGGATTCATCTGGAGAGAAGTACCAAGTCATAGGGCATTCCTGCTGCCATCAAACAACACTATACTTACATCCTCTGTGAGGGATTTGGAAAGACCTTTAGGGGTGAAAAGCCCATGATCCTTTGTGCATCCATTTCTGTTAATTGGGCCCTTTTGTAACCATCAGGTTTCTTTCTTAGCTGAAGTTTCTAGTGCTGTGATTTGCAGGAGACATCAGGTTTAATCCTAGGTCCCCTCTTACTTCATCTTGTTTCCTTTGCACTAGGTTATGAACCACACAAGAAAAGTGGTCTTAATGGTTCACAGTCATTCTTGGAGGGCAGGGTGGGAGGGAGGGAGAGAGGGGCAGATAGAAAGAAGTAGGGCATGCAAAGGTATGGAGAAGAGGGGCATTGGGCTGTTTTTTAATTAAAAACTCCACTACTGAGCTTGATCACCCTCCTTATTCTCTAGAACTTGGCTCTGAGTGACTTCTGGCTGTATGCTAAAATCAAATCCACCCTCAAAGGACAAAGATTTATAACCACCGAGGATATTCAAGAGAATGTGCCACAGACTCTGAACTCAGTTATTAAAGAGGAGTTTCAAAAACCAGCTTTGAGCAATGGCAACACCATTGCAATAAATGTACAGGGAGTGAGGTTCCCAAGGTGCCTGTCTGAAGGGGACACCACTCCTTTAGTTGTGCATGCCTAAATATGCTTGTGAAAAAGCAGCAGTCATATTACATTATGGTAACATTTCAAATTATTCTGTTTCCTCTCCTTTTGTTCTCAATGGGGATTGACAACAGCTGGTTGCTAAGTTTTGTAGGGAGCAGCAGAAAGCCATGTGGGATTTTTTACCCTGGCTTGTTCGGTACCTATGGCCATTAGTTTTCCTTTACTGTACATGCAATAAAACTATCATAGGAAATTGGCACTTTGTGGAGAAAGTGAGGGTTCCTATGGCCAGGATTCTCACCTGGCCCCAGTCGGCTTGTTCACTATACACGTGTGGGCAATACGTTGCTATTGACTTTATATAAAGAGCTCCACCCATGCACTGGGCTGCTGCACCGTGAAACAGCTGCAAGGCTGCAGGAGAGCAGAGGCTGGAGTGGTGGCAGCGCCGAGGACAGAGACTGAGACGGCTGCGGGGGCAGAGAGGCCCAGAGGCAGAGACTGGCTTGCTGCATGCAGACTTGCTCTGAGTGGACGGGATTCTATTGATTGACCTGCCACCGTGGGCATAAAGTTGGGTATAAACCCTTTCACCCCAAGAATGTTCCACAATAATTTTTTTTTTTCTGGTCTCACTGAATCCATAGTGAACTTGTCTGGGGCTGAAACCCACTGGCAAGACACACTTGTACAGTGTTTTATGCTTTTCAAGGCAGCTTCACATTCAGATGATAATCTGGAGTGATGGAACTTTGTCATATTTACTTTTGAATGGCCAAACCCTAGAACAAAGCCTCAATCATAACACTCAATAAATGTTCATGGAATGGAATAATCATCTCATTATTTTATTCTTAAAACGTACTTGTAAAGAAGGCAGACTAGGTATCTTTCATGATATTATTCCTATTGCATAAGGACCCAGGACACAAAGAGTACAGTGTGTATGGGGTAGAGGCAGTCTACCGTAGTGTTTAGGGCTATGGGCTTTGGGGACAGTTCTGGATTCTAATTTGGACTTTGCCACTGATTAGCCATTGATACTGAGTCACTTACTAAATTTCAGTTTTCTCAACTGAAGAAAAATATCCTTCTCAAGTAGGGATAATAATAGTGTCTACCTTCCAGGGTTGTGCATGAGGATGAAATCTGATCATCTATGTGAGGTACTTAGCATAAGACTGACATAGTAAGTAAGCATTCAATCCATGGTGGCTCTTCTTATTTTGTGAATTGTTTAATTTATATACCTAGCTGGCAGCAAAGCCCAAGCTGGAATCAGGGCTAACTTTCAGTGTCAATTTCTTTAGACAAGACAAGGTAGTGTGGATAAAATGAAAGTTCCTGTGGTCAGGATTCTCACCTGGCCCTGGCTGGCTTGCTCACTACACATGTGTGGGCAATACGTTTGTCTTGGCAAGGGGTTTCAGCCCTGGGCTAGTTTGCTGTGGATTCAATGTGACCAAAGAAATTGACAGCAAAACGTTCTTTGGGCTGAAAGGGTTTATTACCTGGCTTGTTCTCCCAGTGGTAGGTTGAGTCCTAGTGTCTCTGCCTCTGCCCAGAGCACAGGGCCAGGCTCTCTATATGGCGCAATAATAGCTTAATGCCCAAAGGTGTGGAAGCGGTAGCCTAGCAGTAGGCCAGTTACATCATCAGGTGGTTCAGTGAGGATCCTGGCCATAGGAACCCCAACTTCCCCACACTCCATCCCTCCAGGATTCTCGCCTTACAATCTACATGCTTTCAATCTTCTGCAATGATCCCTGTGCGAGAAAGCTGGAGCACTGTAACCAGGTTACACAATAGCAAAAGAGGATAACAACAACTTAGAGATAATAACAAAAATTAAGATACAACAAGATTTTGATACAGGTAACATAAATTATAATAATCCTCAAGCCAGAGGAAGTTCTCAATCCACAAAGACTTAAGGGCAATAAGACACATGTTTAATGCCACCAACATAGGCAAATCTTGTCCATCAGGCAGGATGCATGCAAGAGAGTGGTCCTGTGATAGGACTGTAGCAGGAAGGGGGGCCCTTCCAGGTCTAGTGTACCATACTTTTACTCCTTTCCCTGTGGGGGTTACTGAAGGGTCTATACAAAGTGCTACTGGAGGTGCATGCACTGACCATAATGATAAAACAAAACTCCCCGGTAAGATGCTCTTACCTTCTGGCCATTCAGGATACACTACTGTGATCTTTGGTGGCCACTCTGTTGTTATTCCAGGAATATACAGGAGGCCAACTTCCTGGCTTTGTCCCCAAGGTGCCAGGAGAGCCAGCCATCGTTGGCCCATGTGTCAAAAGGTCCAAGGTCACATCCACTCAATGGAGTCTCTGGGGTTCAGTGCAGTTGGTGCTGACAGCAAGATGTTATTCTGGTGGCCGAACCTCGGCTTCAGTGATTCCTCCTTGGTTTGTATTTGCAGTTGTATAGGGGAGACAGCAGTATGTGTTAACATGTCTACGGGGCTCAGGGCTCCCTTTTGGGGTCTCTCGTTCGCCGTAGCACAGTCCATAAGCAAACTGACCATCCCCGCAGACAATTATTATCTGATTTTTGTCCGGATTTTAACAAGCCATTGTGCCTCTCTATCATGCCTGCTGTGGTAGGATTGTATGGCACACGAAACTTCCATTTGATTCCCAGCTGTCGCCCCCATTCTTGCAGCGTATGTCCAGCAAAGAGATGCTCCAGGCCTCTTTTGGTCACCTGCTGGTCTACACAATGGGTAGGAAAAGCAACCAGAAGTCCAGTAGCTGTGTCCACATAAGTCATGGCATACAGATATCCTTCTGACACAGGTAGAGGTCCAATATAGTCTATCTGCCATCGGACGAGGGGTATAGGCACCTTAGCTATTGTCCTATGTTGCTGTGGAACTCGGTGTAAGTCCTTTTTGGAGCATATGACACACTCCTGCTGGGCTCTACTAACTTCTTCAAAGATCAAAGGCAAGCTCCACCAACAGGCTACAGCCCACATTGTCTTTTGCCCCGCATGCAACGAACGCTCATATAACCACAGGGCTATGTAAGAGGTAGGCTTTCCTTCTAGCCAGCATATCTGGGCCAATTTATCTGCTTCATCATTTCCTGGGGATGCCAGTGGCAAATGACCTGTCACATGATATACTGTAAATATTTTAGTCTGACCACAGGCCCATAAGTCTTGCCACAACTCTTGCCCCCAAAGGGGTCGGTGACCAACCAGTTGGCATTGTACCAGGTTGGTAGCCACAGGGTCAAGCCCCCAATAGACAGCCCAGCTGTCAGTATACACAACTATAGGGGAGGGTTCCTGGCTGATCACAAGGCATGGCCTGCAACTCTGCCTATTGGCTGCTCTTCCCCTCACCATCTTCCGTCCATATTGTCTCAGTCTTAGGATGGAAAGTATGGCCCTGCATTTTGGGAGCTGCCCACGGCTAGAGACATCTGCATACCATGCATTTTCAGGTATAGGAGCTCTTCCCTCCCAATAGGGACTCTCTGCTACTAATGGTTCAAAAGCAAGCTTTTCCTGCTTTTCACTAGTGTATGTCACCAGTCCCAACAAGCGTTGGAGTTCTTCACTCAAGGGGCTACTAGAGAGGGCACTATGCTGCTGTAGGTAAGTACCCCACTTGGCTTGTGTGGGTGTTTGTGCCACGCCACTCCTTGGCTTTGGGCCCAGTCTCATACCCACATGAAAATGGGATAGGTGGTTATCAGGGCCATTCCAGTGATGGGTTCTGTAGCCAGCAAGGTGTGACACACGGCAGCCAGTTGTTTTTCTATCAAAGTGTATCATACCTCTGCCCCTTTCCAGAGTTGTGACCAGAATCCAATGGGTTGGTGAGTTCATTCAAGCTGCTGCCAGAGACCCCAGCCATAACAGTCTTCAGTCACATGAACAATCCAGCTCACAGGGCCTTGATGGGTCTATCACACTCAAGGCCTGCATGGCCTTGACTGCCCGTTTTGCTGTAGTAAAGGCAGATGCACATGTCTCATCCCAGTCCCACCTGATGCCCTTTTGTACCAACTGGTATAAGGGCTTCAGACTTTGTGCCAAGTGTGGGATAAACGCTCTCCGGTAGCCTAGAAGGCCCAGAAACTCCTGGTGCAATGCTACAGTTGTAGGGGTAGGAAAGGCCTGGCCTTTATTACTGCTTCTGGTATAACCTTGGTCTTACCCAACCAGAAGACTCCCAAGAATTTGACAAACTAGGTCCCTGAACCTTGGTACTGTTCACAGCCCATCCTTTCTCCTGTAGGTGTTGCAGTAGTTCAGGTGCTGCACCTTCTAGATCTGAAAGAGAATTGGACGTGAGCATATCATAAATAAAGTGGTACAGCCACATCACTGGTGGTTTCTCCCATATAGCCAAATACTGGGCTGCAAGTCCATGGCAGATGGTGTGCTATGGAGGTATCCCTGTGGTAGGATGGTGAAAGTCCATTGCTGTCCTTCCCACATGAAGGCAAACTGTTCCTGACTTTCGTGCTCAATGTCAATGGAAAAGAAGGCATTAGTAAGATCTACTACATAATGCTATGTTCCTAGTTCATGGCTGAGTGTATCCATCAGGCCTGCAATAGAGGGGATGGCAGCACGCATAGAGGGTATGACTTTATTCAGTTCTCTGTAATTCATAGTCATATACCAGGAGCCATCTGGCTTTTTTACTGACCACACTGGGGAATTGAAAGGACTATGGGTGGGCTTTATAATACCCACCTTTTCCAGCTCCTGAAGAGTTTGTTCAATCTCTTTATGCCCTCCAGGCAGTTTGTATTGCTTGGTTTTAGTTACCCACTGAGGCACAGGCAAAGCTATGGGTGGGTGCCCAGCATGTCCTCAGAACTGTCTTCAGTGTGAACTCACCTGCAGTGGTCTGCAAGCATAGACTCTGCAGGATATCAATCCCCAAAATATACTCAGGGATAGGAGATATATACACAGTATACTCTTTTTTTTGTGGGTAGAAGCCCTATTCCCAAAGGGATTTGGGCTTGTTTCACTCTAATAGCCTTACCCTCGTATCCATCTATGATAGTGGGGGTCCCAGAGAACCACTTGGGGTTACCATGAATCAGTGAACATTCAGCCCCTGTGTCCACCAGAGCCCGGACACATTTTATGTTCACTGGGAACCAATGGATAGGTATTTCAACATGTGGCCTCCGGTCTCCCCTGGTCCCTAGGGCAGATACCTCGACCTTCCCCTCAGTCAAATCATGTTCCCCAATCATCTTCCTGTGTCAGCTTGAGTGAGGTTGGCTCACTCTCCAGCAGGAAGTCTTGCAAATACACAGGCCAGACTTGTGGCTCTGTCATTGACCTCTGCCTCTTTGGTCTTAATGGCTGGACAGCTGCTCTGGTTTCAGTTGTTGCCATAGCTCTAGTAAGATCCTATTTGACTTCCATTTAATTTCCTTCCATCTGCTCCTGTCCATATTAAATCAACCCACATCTGGATCCTCATAACCTTCATGGGGCCCTTTAAATTCTTGTGAGTAGCAGTTCTTATTTCTTTCCATGTTCTCGTTGCTTCACTCTTCCCTAAGTCTGCTACTGTATGTGTAAGCTTTCTTATGGGCTGCCCTAAGTGAGGGGGAAGAATGGCCACTAGATACCCAAAGGGGGATGTGGGAGCCTTTTGAAGTACAGTATTTCTCATCCTATTAGTGAAAATCTCTTCATCTGGGCCATAATTCTCTGGACTATCGATAGCATTTCTTATGCCTAGCCCTTGTAACACCTGTTGGAGCTCATCATATGTCTACCATCTAACAGGAAAGGATGGTAGATCACCCTGATTGGGCCACACAGCATGAAGTGCAGCCACAAGCCAATTGAGGAGGGAGTGACTCCCTGGGGTCTGAAGTGCATTTTGTAATTGCTACCTCAAGGCGGGCTGCACTGTCAGGGAAGCCAGCTTTCCTATCACTGATCCCAGCAGAACAATTCCATTCCCCCCCACCCACCCGAAGTCCCACAGATGCAGGAGTCAAGCTGATATTGACTCCAAGGGCTTCTGTCTAAATTGGGAGCTCAAGTCCACCAGCTCAGTCTGAGTATAGGGGCGGAGCATAGAGTGCTCCACGACCTGGGGAGGGGGCTGCTCTTCTCCTTGGGGAACTTTCAGGTGCTGGGTCTTTATTTTCTTTACAACAATTGGGCATGCTTTCAATACAGGAGGGGTCAGTGCCTCCGGACCACCCCTTCATCCTTCCCTAGCTCCTCCATTTCTGGGGCTGATGGCACCTTTCTCTCCCCTCCCCCAAGTGCCTCCTGTGCTACAATCTTTACCTTTTCTACTGTGCCCCACAGCAGTGCTAGCTCAGTCTTCAGAAGCTCTCTTACCTTCACCTCAATGCTTTGCAGCTGGCGTTCTCATGCCACCTCTGCCTGTGCTTCCCTCAGGATTTTGTCTTTTTCCTTGATGTCCTCTTCCTCCTTCATAACACCTGGCATTGCTGCTGTCTTGTTCTGTAAGGAATCTTTTACCTCTTCAATGGCACCTCGCTGTCGGTGTTCTCGTGTTGCATCCCTTTGCAACAATGCCATTTCCTTCTTCAGGGAATCCACAGAAGTTTGCAGCTTGTGTTCTCGTGCTGCCAATTCTAGGGTATTTTTCAGGAGCATGTCCTTCTCTTCTGTAGTCTTTTTTAATACTGTGAGAAGCAGCCAACCCACAGTCCCCGCTGCCTCATGGGCACTCTGTCTCTCAAAAGACCTATTTACTATATCAAGGGCTAACCCTACTGCCTCAGGTATCACCTCCACTTGCCTCCAGTCCTGGGATGGGGCCCAGTTCTCTAGGAGGCAAGCCACCTCAGACCCTATACTCACTGCGGGACTATCCACTCCCCATTCACAGGGGCAGCCCGCTGAAGCACCCTTCCCATAAGGGCAACCTGTCCTTTCCTTGGTCAACAATGAACCCTGCCAACTTTGCCAATTGTCTTGGCAATGGGTTTCCAGCCCAGACTATTTCACTGTGGATTCAATGTGACCAAAGAAATTGACATCAAAACATTCTTTAGGATGAAAGGGTTTATTACCTGGCTTGTTTTCCCAGCAGTAGGTGGAACACTAGCATCTCTGCCTCCACCCAGAGCACTGGGCTGATCTCTTTATATAGTGCAATAATAGCTTATTGCCTAAAGGTGTGGAAGCGGTAGCCTAGCAACAGGCCAGTTACATCATCAGGTGGTTTAAGTTCAGTGAGGATCCTGGCCATAGGAACCCCAACTTCCCCACTACATTGCTATTGACTCTATATAAAGAGCCCCGCTAAGTGCTGTGGGTGATATGGTGACATGGCTGCAAGGCTGCAGGAGAGCAGAGCAGAGGCTGGAGTGCTGGCAGCACCGAGGACAGAGGCCTAGGGGAAGGCTGTGTGAGATGACTGTGTGGGCAGAGAGGCCCAGAGGCAGAGACTGGCTTGCTGCATGCAAACTCTCTCTGAATGGATGGGATTCGAGTGATCGACCTGCCACCGTGGAAATAAAGTTGGGTATAATCCTTTAACCCCAAGAACATTCTCTGTGATTCCTTTGGTCACACTAAATCCATAGTGAACTTTCCCAGTGCTGAAACCCATTGGCAAGGCAATTGGCAACAGTTGGCAGGGTTCATTGGTGACCAAGGAAAAAGAACAGTTTGCCATCATGGAAGGAGTGTTTCAGCAGGCTGCACCTATGGACAGGGAGACATTTGAGTGAACCCTGTGCACATGTGGTGCTGTGAAGGGGTGAAGGACTGGGGTCCACCCCAAGAGAAAGCTGACTGAAAGGGCATCAGTACAAAGTGCTGTGCCCCGAGAGGAAGCAGCATGAGAAGGAGCAGCAGCCCGAGGAGGAGCGGCATGAGAAGGGGCAGTATGGGAGTGCAGGCTGCCAGGTGCCGTGGAACAGGTGAAGGAAGGAGCTGCACCAGAAGCAGCAGCACGCAGGCTGCCAGGTGCCGTGGGGCAAGAGAAGGATGTGAGCCATCATCCCCAGAAATGGAGGAGCGGAGGTTTGACGAACAGGTGGGGGTGGAGGCCCTGCCGGTGCTGGAGGCATCGCTCCCTCCTCAGTTGAGACCCCACCTGGTTGAAAGCTGGTGGAAAGCCAGAAGGACTCGGTGACTGTGGGTTCTTTCAGGAGCGGTGCAGCCCCCTCCTCAGGTTGTGGAGCGCTCCATGCTCTGCTTCTATCCTCAGGCTCAAGCACAAAGGGAAACACGGTCTGCTTCTTGATGGAAGAATTTAAAAGGCCCCATGATGGTTGTGAAGATTGAGATGTGGGTTGGTTTGAAAAGGGAGGAGCAGAGAGAAAGAAATCAGATGACTGGAGCTGTGGCAGCGATTGGGACCGGAGCAGTGGTTCCGGCCGCTAAGGATGAAGCAGAAGGCAGAGATAAAGCAACAAGATCGGCCTGTGTGTCTGCAAGGCTTTTTGCTGGAGAGGCTGGAGAAGGTGGGTGTTTTAAGGCCCACCCATGGTCCTTTTGGTTAACTCATTTGAGGAGAACTGATTTGAAAACAGCCAGGATGACCACTTGGTGGCAATGGATCTCCTCAGGCTTTAGGGTTATTATAATTTGTTAGAACTGGTTTGAATATGCAATGGATCTCCTCATGTTTGAGGGTTATTATAATTTGTTGCAGCCTCTGTTGTTATTATGGAATTTGGTTACAATGCTCCAGCTTTCTCATACAGGGACCATTGCAGGGGATTGAGGGCACATAGATTGAGAGGAGAGAATCCTGGAGGGGTGGACTGTGGATAAAATGAAAGTTCCTGTGGCCAGGATTCTCACCTGGCATGGGTGGCTAGTTCACTACACACCCGTGGGCAATACGTTGCTATTGACTCTATATAAAGAGCTCTACCCCGTGCTCTGGGTGATACAGTGGCAGGGCTGCAAGGCGCCAGGAGAGCAGAGCAGAGGCTGGAGTGGTGGCAGCACTGAGGACAGAGGCCCAGAGGATGGCTGTGTGGGATGACTGTGCAGGCAGAGAGGCCCAGAGGCAGAGACTGGCTTGCTGCATGCAGACTCACTCTGAGTGAATGGGATTTTAGTGAGTGACCTGCCACTGTGGAAATAAAGTTGGGTATAACCCTTTAACTCCAAAAACATTCTACTGTGATTCCTTTGGTCACACTGAATCCATAGTGAACTTCCCAGGGGCTGAAACCCATTGGCAAGGTAGTAGAAAGGATTGTGAGATAAAGTGGTCTAGACTTTAGAGGCTTGGCCAGCAAATAAAATGTGGAAGCTCCTGGATGTGCTTTGTGATTCTTATAGAAGGGATCCTCCGAAATGAATGTTCAATACCATATGGTTCAATCCCTGTACCTTACAGAAATATTGTCTCATGCTTGAAGAGATACTTTTGGGACTTAGTCATCCCATGCATGGAAGCTAGACCCTTCTTCAGTCCCCAACCTCTCTGAGAAGGGAGGCAACTTCACATATATATATATATGTATGTGTGTGTGTGATACATATATATATATATAAAACTTTATATACATATATTTTTAAGTAGCTGAGAGAAGAGCCAAAAAGACAGAGTGGCCACTGATTACAGGATGAAATCTGAAGCGACATCTTCTTGCATTCCATCTTCCAGTCCCATGGAACAGAGCTAAACAGAGGCCCATGTTGGCCTGTTTCCTGATTTCAGAAACATAAATCCAATCAACTGAAATGCCTCCTGTTTATACTGGCTATCCAAAGCCCCTCAAACTTTACACAGGAAGTCATTAAAATTTCTTATATTCTCCCCAGGCAAAGGCAGACCCAGTCAAGTGACTTCTCTCTTGTTCCTATCCAGAGGAGACCTAGGTGACTAGCAGCCCTCCATCCAGGGAACACCCTTTTATCTGATCATTTGCAGATTGTCCCATTTGGAGTCTTGAGTGGCATTTTCATTGAAATGCCCAAGGATTCTTGATGGACCCAGGAATGGCCACTTATCTCTTTCATTGTACCTGAGAAAGCCCATATTGTCCCCTCACAGGGCCTACCCAACCTAATTTCTCATTTTTTCCTTCTATAGTCACACCTGAAAAAACAGGGCCCCTACTCAGCCTGAGAAATTCAGTCCCAGAGAGCCACAAACCCTTCAATCTTTAGTGTTTGGAAGACCAAAGGACCAGATCTCCACTTCCATTTGGCTCTTTGAAACTCAAAGCCTGAAACATCCTGTTCTTTTGCCACATCTGCTTCTTTACCATACAGCTGGACCTGCTCCAGTGGGGGCAGAAGGATGAATTTGAAAACATCATCTTAAACTTTACGTGTGCCTTGTCATCAACCTACAAGGAGAGCTTAAGCTAAAGCATGGCATTCTTCTCATTCCTTCTTTTCTAATTAACAACATATGATCTCCATTCCCTTCCTGCACTCCCCTCTCAGGAGCTTCCTTTTTTCACAGTCCAAAGATACTTGAAGTTCAGGCCAGCATGAGCCAATGGCTTACCCAGGTCTTGTTTTCTTCCCCAAGAGGAGTCCCCGATTAATTCTTTCAATGTACCAAGCTGCTTCCTCCTCAAAAAATATCCAGCTTCATCCTGAAGAGACAAGTATAAGGGCACTTCTGGTTCTATGCCTTCTTTGGTTTGCTGGATGCTCCCTGGCTTAAGCCCTCACAGTGAGCAGAGAGAGCAAGTAAGCAAGCAAGCTCAGAGCCAGCCCTTCTCAGAGTTGGTAGTTTTGACCTCATCAACCCCAAATTAAATTTTCTGGCTCTCTTTCAAGCTTCCAGCACTCCTACTTACTCCCTTCTTGTTCTAGTTATATGTTTTGAAAGGGCATTTCCCCAAGCAGAGAAAGAGAGGAGGGAGGGAGGTAAGAAGGGAGAGAGGCACGGACATACAGACAGACACATGCTTAACACTCCCCCACCCCAAAACAGAGACCAAGGCATAATTCACTGGGGTTATTTGAGGAATTAAGGAACCATAAAGTACATGGCCAGGGTGCTAACTAATTCTAAAACTTCTTTGTGAGACCCACATTTCATCAGGCTCCTATTTTATACTCATAGGACCTCTTAAACTCCATCTTGGGAAAGAGCTTCTATCCTTGGCTATAGACTTCCCACAGAGCCAATGTCTGGTGATGGCCTGAGGAACAGCTATTCTTATATCATACTAATATCTGTTCTTAATGAACACACAAATAAAAGCATAGACAGAAATAGGGCCTGAGGGTTCCCAGATCTCAAGACCAACCTAGGAGCCCATGGGAAGCCCCCTACCTCTATACAAATACATGCAAAAGAGCTTCCCCTATCACACAGAGAGCACACATGGGAAATATCCTACCTCTCCCTGAATGAGCCAGTTGCTTCTACTAAGTGTGTTATAGTACCTAGGCTTTGCACCTGTGATATATGTCATGGTCTTTTGGGTTAGAAGGTGACACTCATGATGGTGCAGGGGTGCTAGTGGCTAAAGAAACATATCCAGCCAGCTTTAATTCCTGTGAAATGATCAGTAGGGAAAAAATACAGTGTAAAATGATACAAAGAATGAAAGGGGTCTCAATATATTCCACAAGGCCTGAGCAGACATGCTTAGAGACCATGAGCTAAGGCCCTTTTCTACTCCATGTTCAAACAGTATCTGCACTAAAGCGATTATTTGCAATGCCTCATATTCTTTAGCTGAAAGTTGGCTTCAAAGTTTTGCTCATAGCAAACCACTTCATTTTTTCCCTGCTGGTATATGTTAATGGTATCCTTCTTCTAGGGGATGTAGGATAGGAACCACATGGAAGATGAAGATGTTCAATGTGTTAAGGGGTAGATTTGAGGCAAATGTCCTGAGAAATGAGGGCCTCTCTCTTCCTCTTGTACTGTTATTGGGAGTAATGGTTCAGGGCTCTTACTTCTTAGAGGCCATATGAATGATGAAGTCCACAATGTGGTTTCTATAGCCAAATTCATTGTCATACTATTAAATGAGCATGACAACATGGTCATTGAGGGCAATCCTGGCCCAAACATCAAAGATAGAGGAATATGTGTCACTGTTAAACTCATAGGAAACAACCTGGTCCTCTGTGTAGGTCAAGATGTCCTTAAAGCGGTGTCAGTGTTTGCAGGGATGATGATCTGAGAAACACCATGACAAATATACCAGTTTTCCAGAGGGGCCCATATACCTTTTTTAGAATGGAAGTGCTTGTATGAACTGTGATCATAAGTCCATGGTCCCAAAGTTGTCATGGATGAATAACTGTGACTAGGGTGCCAAGCAGTTCATAGTGTAGGAAGCAATGCTAATAATCTTGAGGTAGTGATCATACTTCCCATGGTACCCTTTCATCACCAACATGGGACATCAGCAGAAGGGGAAGAGATGATAAGTCTCCAGCCCTCAACTGAGCTGCAGCCTTCTCCAAGAGAGGGAACAGATAAGTGGACTTCCACAATATATGCAACACCAGCATCATCCCATTTGATGTTTGCAATACCTCACCCTGAAGATGGCGATAGGCTTCTTATCATTGACAAGCTTCCCTTTCTCAGCCCTGACAATGCTGTTGAATTTTCATGGGTGAAATCATACATGCAGAGGATATAGTTTAGGTGGTCATAAGCAGTGACAACACCTACTTTGTCACAGATGAAAGCAGTCTGCCGACCAGGTGCCCAAGACAGCCAAACTTGTTTATTCACACTTTCACTATCATGTCTTTGGAATGTGCTTGGCACTGCACAAAATGGTGCATCTATGTGCTAAGCACAGAGGAATAGATAGCAAATCATACCATCTTTATTGTTCAAATAAGAGGTTAGGTTATGAGGCTTCATTGTTCCACAGCCATCACTAAATTTTATTCATTGAACAAAGTTGTATTCATGCATTCATATCTCTCTTTCTATGCCCAGGTTGCCCAGCCTAGAGAGATATAATCACACAACCAAACTAGGGTTCTATAGGTAAAATGGAATTTCCTTGGCCAGGATCCTCACCTGATCCTAATCTACTAGCCCACTGTGTAGGTGCAATGATGTAATACTTAGCCTACTGTGCAGGAGCATGCTTGCACACTTGTTGGCAATGAGCCATTATTGTCTGTGTTGCTATAAAAAGAGCTATGCTCCAGTGCTAAGGGAAGAGGGTAGCAGAGGCTGGAGGTGAGAGCAAAGCCTGAAGTGGAGACAGAGCCTGGAATGTAGGGAGCACCTGAGGAAGAAGCTGGAGCAGAAGTAGAAACAGATATGGACTTGCTACTTGCAGACTGCCCTGGATGTGGATAAGATTCTAGCACTTGACCTACCACCATGAGAATAAAGCTTGGTATAAGCCCCTTTTTACCTCCAATGTTTTGTTGTCATATTTTGGTCTCATAGAATCCAGAGTGAGCTTGCCAATGGTTGAAATCTGCTTCGGCCCAGAGCTAAGGTTCCTATAAAAGCTTGGTCTTTACCAGCTGAAACCACAATGCTACCTAGAAAACCCTCCATATTGCCTCAGTCAGTAACATTACCCATCCCTTTAGTGCCTATTCCAAATTTTAACCTCTCTTCTTAGACTCCTTCTCCACCCCATCTACCCCTTATTCTTACAGCAGTTTGCTTTGCTTCCTCTATTACCAAAATAATAGAGGCCATCTGGGAATGGGAGTAGCCTCCAAATTATGTCTTGATATGGTGACAAATATATCTACATCCAGAGCCATCCTTGTCTTATTCCCTTCTGCCTGGCATCTGGATCTCATATATACCCCTTCATATATGTTTTGAGATTTTCACTAATTTTCCTTTTAATCAAGACCACCTTTGATCTTTTCCAGTCTCCTAGTTCCTTCTTCTCAGTATTTAGATGGTCAAGCCTTATTCTAATAATAACAACAAAGAAACAAAAAACCCTCAAAAAACATCTCCAGCTATCATCCTATGCATTTCATTATCTCACTGCATGGGAACTCCTCAACCCATTATAACCTGTTTCAATCTAGCTGAAACTATTTTAAGGTCCACTCTTAATTGTCAAATTCAATTTACACTCCCCAATCACTACTTGACTTTATTTTCATTGTTATTTGATACCGTTGGTTACTCCCTTCTACTTAAAACTTCCTTTTCTCTTGACTACCATGGAGGTATCCTTTCCTGTTTTTTTCTCCCTACCTTTAGGATTACTTTTTCTGTCTCCTTTGCAGTCTCTGCCTCCTCAGCAAAACCTTTGAATGCCATTGTTTTCCAGAGTTCTATTCTCAGAACTATTTTTTTGTCACTCCACTCACTTTCTGTGGGTTAACTCATCCATGCCCATGGCTTCAATGACCAATGACTAATCCTTTAACTTCTCTAACTTATTGTTCATTAACTGTCACACCAGAAACATGGTTAGCACCATCAGTAGCTTGCTTTCTTTCATTCCTCACATCTACTCACTCATTGAGCTATGTCAATTCTACTTTGTAAATATCTCTCATCCATATCCCTTCTCTCCATAACTTAAGCCCGTATCATTATTCCTCCCAGTTGGTCTTTATGTGCTTCCCTAATTGCAGATAAAATTATCTTTCTAAAATGCAGAGCTGATCAAATTTTTTACCTTGTTTCAAATACTCACTGAAACATAATTTCCATTATTTCTCTAACTTTCCAACTGAAATATCCCCAGGAGCTGGGGGGTAATTAGAAGTAGCCTAGTGCAAGTAAAAACTTTTCCATCTTTCAGCTTAAGAATTTGTAGTCATTTAGCATTCTACTCCATATTATATCTGTATTTGTTTTAATATAAAATTACATATTGCTGAAAGATGGCAGCATGAGAGGTGAGACAGAAACCTCCTCCCAAAACAACATATAATATGAAAATATAGCAAATATAACTAATCCTGAAAGAGCAACAGGAAAGCAGGCTGTGGCAGACTGCCTACATCTGGGGAAAACAGCAGACCTCAAGGATAAAGTACCTCAAGGGTAAAGTATCAAAGCCATGATCCGGAGGGACCCAAGCCCTTCCCCAACCCCAGCCCACCAGAGGGAGGAAGAGAAACAGAGTGTGGAGGGGTGGAGGCCTAGGACTGCTGAACATACAGCCCTGGAGATCTGCTCTGGGAGCACGAACCTACATTACATGGTGCTCTGGAGATTAGTCAGGTCGGAAAGCTAAGACAGGTGGAATACTTGGAGAAACTGAGATTCTAGCTGCTCATGGAAAACAGGGATCCACATCTGGCCACTCTGGGACAAAAGAAAGATGGGCAGTCTGAGAGACTTCCTAACAGTGAGAGGGCTGCTAAAGGGGCAAGGATTGCACAGAACTTGTTGCACAGGAGAAAGGACAGGTGGACAAAATTGTCCAGGCACACTCTTCCCAGCAGGTTGGGAACTTTCAGGAGCCTCAGGTGCTCCATCCCCCAGCTGGCTGTGCAGCTACGAGGCCCCCCACCATGATACACAGTCTGCAGTGCCTTACCCCTGGTCAGCACCAGCTTGCAAACTGGCTGCCCCCACCATTGCACCAGGCCAGCCAGAGGGTGGTCCCACCTATGGCAGCTATAAGTGCAAAGCATAGAGTCATCTCCCTGTGTACTTGGCCCACTGGCCCTGGCAGTGGAGGCAGGCACTGCAGCTGGGAAGCAGGAAAGACCTCTTTCCTCCCAAAAGGCACCAACACCTTTGCCTGAGTTGCCTGCCATCACTCCAAGGGCTCAGGAGCACCAGAGAGCAGAGCCTCTGGGAAATAGAGGGCACTACCTGCAAATATGAAATGTCAAAGGAACCTGGCTCAAAACAAAATGCCACAAACACCAGAAAAAGGGACAAGTGAAACTGAACTCATCAATCTTCCTGAAGAGATTTCAAAATAAATATCATAAACATGCTCATGGAGGTACAGAAAAACATTCAAGAACTCAGGGAGGAATTCAAGAATGAGATACAAACGTTGAAGAATTCAGTATCTGAAATGAAACATACAAAGGAGGGACTTAAAAGCAGATTAGATGAAGTAGAGGAGACAGTAAATGAAATAGAAATTAGAGAACAGGAATACAAAGAAGCTGAGGCACAGAGAGAAAAAAGGATCTCTAGAAATGAAAGAATATTGAGAGAACTGTGTGACCAATTCAAACAGAACAATATTTGCCTTATAGGGGTAATAGAAGAAGAAGAAGAGAGAAAATGGGATAGAAAGTGTCTTTGAGAAGGTAATTACTGAAAACTTCTCCAATCTGGGTAAGGAGATAGTCTCTCAGGCCATGGAGGTGGACAGATCTCCCAACATAAGAGACCCAAGGGAGACAAGACCAAGACATATAATAATTAAAATGGCAAAGATCAAGGATAAGGACAGACTATTAAAAGCAGCCAGAGAGAGAAAAAAGATCACGTACAAAGGAAAACCCATCAGGCTACCTATCACCAGACTTCTCAACAGAAACCTTACAGGCCAGAAGGGAGTGGCATGATATATTTAATGTGATGAAACAGAAAGGCCTGGAACCAAGAATATGCTACTCGGCAAGATTGTGATTTAAATTCGAAGGAGGGACTAATCAATTTCCAGAGAAGCAAAAGCTGAGAGAATTTACCTCCCACAACTGTCTCTACAGTGTATTTTGGAGGGAGTGCTCTAGATGGAAGTGTTCCTAAGGCTAAATATGTCACCAGAGGAAATAAAACCACAGTAAGGAAAGTAGAACAAATAATTACTAAGCAGATGCAAAATCAAATTAACCACCCCCAAAGTCAGTCAAGGGATAGACAGAGTACATAATATGATACCTTATATACAAAGAATGGAGGAGGAAGAAAAAGAAAGAAAGAAAAAGCAACCTTTAGATTGTGTTTGTAATAGCATACTGAGTGAGTTAAGATAGACTGTTAGATAGTAAGGAAGTTACCCTTGAATCTCTGGTAACCATGAATCTAAACCCTGCAATGGCAATAAATACATACCTATTGATAATCACCTTAAATGTAAATGGTAAGAATGCACCTATCAAAAGACATACAGTCACTGAATGGGTAAAAAAACAAGACCCATCTATATGCTACCTAAAAGAGACTCACTTTAAACCCAAAGACATACACAGACTAAAAGTGAAGGGATGGAAAAAGATATTTCATGTAACTAATAGGGAGAAAAAGGAGGAGTTGCAGAATTTGTATTAGACAAAATAGACTTCAAAACAAAGAAAGTCACAAGAGACAAAGAAGGACATTATATCATGATAAAGGGGTCAGTCCAACAAAAAGATATAACCATTATAAATATCTATGCACCCAACATAGGAGCACCTACCTATGTGAAACAAATACTAACAGAATTAAAGGGGGAAGTAGAATCCAATGCATTCATTTTAGGAAACTTCAACACACTATTCACTCCAAAGGACAGATCAACCAGACAGAACATAGTAAGGAGACAGAGGCACTGAACAACACATTAGAACAGATGGACCTAACAGACATCTACAGAATAGTCCAACCAAAAGCACCAGAGCACACATTCTTCTCAAGTGCACATGGAACATTTTCAAGAATAGATCACACACTAGGCCACAAAAAGAGCCTCAGTAAATTCAAAAAGATTGAAATTGTACCAACTAGCTTCTCAGACCACAAAGTTATGACACTAGAAATAAATTATGTAAAGAAAACAAAAAATCCCACAAACACATGTAGGCTTAAAAACATGCTCCTAAATGACCAATGGATCAAGGACCAAATAAAAACAGAGATCAAGTAATATATGGAGACAACTGACAACAATAACTCAACACCTCAAAATTTGTAGTATGCAGCAAAGGCAATGCTAAGAGGGGAGTATATTGCAATACAGGCCTACCTCAGGAAAGAACAATCCCATATGAGCAGTCTAAACTCACAATTAATGAAACTAGAAAAATAAAAACAAATGAGGCCCAAAGTCAGTAGAAAGAGGGACATAATAAAGATTAGAGCATAAATAAATAAAATCGAGAAGAATAAAACAATAGAAAGAATCAATGAAAGCAGGAGCTGGTTTGTCAAGACAATAAACAAAATAGATAAACCCCTAGCTAGACTTATCAAGAAAAAAAGAGAGTTTACACACATAAACAGAATCAGAAATGAGAAAGGAAAAATCACTACAGACACCACAGAAATACAAAGAATTATTAGAGCGTACTATAAAAAACTATATGCTAACAAACTGGATAACCTAGAAGAAATGGACAACCTTCTAGAAAAAGACAACCTTCCAAGGCTGACCCAGGAAGAAACAGAAAATCTAAACAGACCAATTACTAGCAACAAAATTGAACTGGTAATCAAAAAACTATCTAAGAACAAAACCTCTGGACCAGATGGCTTCCCCACTGAATTTTATCAAACATTTAGTGAAGACCTAATACCCATCCTCCTTAAATTTTTCCAAAAAGTAGAAGAGGAGGAAATACTCCCAAACTCATTCTAAGAGGCCAGCATCTAATAAAAACCAGACAGGCACTACAAAAAAGCAAATTATAGACCAACATCCCTCATGAACATAGATGCAAAAATACTCAACAAAATATTAGCAAACTGAATTAAAAAATACATCAAAAGATCATCCATCATGATCAAGTAGAATTTATTCCAGGGATGCAAGGATAGTACAACATTTGAAAATCCATCAACATCATCCACCACATCAACAAAAAGGACAAAAACCACATGATCATCTGCATAGATGCTGAAAAATCACTTGACAAAATTCAACATCCATTCATGATAAAAACTGTCAACAAAATGGGTATAGAGTACAAGTACCTCAACATAGTAAAGGCCATGTACAACCAACCCAGAGCCAACATTATACTTAACAGCAGGAAGCTGAAAGCTTTCCCCCTAAGATCAGGAAAAGACAAGGATGCCCACTTCCCTACTTTTATTCAACATAGTACTGGAGTTCCTAGCCACAGCACTTAGAAAACACAAAGAAATAAAAGGCATCCAGATTGGCAAGAAAGAAATTAAACTGTCATGGTTTGCAGATGACATGATATTGTACATAAAAAACCCTAAAGAATCCATTCCAAAACTACTAGATCTAATATCTGAATTCAGCAAAGTTGCAGGATACAAAATTAATATACAGAAATCTGTTGCATTCCTACACACTAACGATGAAGTAGCAGAAAGAGAAATCAAGAAAGCAGTTCCATTCCCAATTGTATCAAAAAGAATAAAATACCTAGGAATAAACCTAACCAAGGAAGTGAAAGACCTGTACCCTGAAAACTACAAGACACTCATGAGAGAAATTAAAGACACCAATAAATGGAAACACATCCTGTGCCATGGTTAGGAAGAATTAATATTGTTAAAATGGCCATCCTGCCTAAAGCAATCTACAGATTCAAGGCAATTCCCATCAAAATACCAACAGCATTCTTCCATGAACTAGAGCAAATAGTCCTAAAATTCATATGGAACCACAAAAGACCCCAAATAGCCAGAGCAATCCTGAGAAGGAATAATAAAATGGGGGGATTAGGCTCCCTGACTTCAAGCTCTACTACGAAGCCACAGTAATCAAGACAATTTGTTACTGGCACAAGAACAGACCCATAGACCAATGGAACAGCCTAGAGAGTCCAGATATAAACCCAAGCATATATGGTCAATTAATATATGATAAAGGAGCCATGGACATACAATGGGGAAATGACAGCCTCTTCAACAACTGGTGTTGGCAAAACTGGACAGCTACATGCAAGAGAATGAAACTGGATTATTGTCTAATCCCATACACAAAAGTAAACTCAAAGTGGATCGAAGACCTGAATGTAAGTCATGAAACCATGAAACTCTTAGAAGAAAACATAGGCAAAAATCTCTTAAATATAAACATCAGCAACTTTTTCCTGAATGCATTGCCTTGAGCAAGGGAAACAAAACAAAAAATGAACAAATGGGACCTACATAATGCTAAAAAGCTTCTGTACAGCAAAGGACACCATCAGCAGAACAAAAAGGCATCCTATAGTATGGGAGAATATATTTGTAAATGACATATCCAACAAGGGGTTAACATCCAAAATATATAAAGAACTCACATGCCTTAACACCCAAAAAGCAAATAACCCTATTAAAAGATGGATGGAGGACATGAACAGACAATTCTCCAAAGAAATTCAGATGGCCAACAGGCACATGAAAAGATGCTCCACATCGCTAATCATCAGAGAAATGCAAATTAAAACCATAATGAGATATCACCTCACACCAGTAAGGATGGCCAGCATCCATAAGACCACCAACAACAACTCTTGGCCAGGATGTAGAGAAAGGGAACCCTCCTACCCTGATGGTGGGAATGTAAATTAGTTTAACCATTGTGGAAAGCAGTATGGAGGTTCCTCAAAAAACTAAAACTAGAAATACCATTTGACTCAGGAATTCCACTCCTAGGAATTTACCCTAAGAATGCAGCTGCCTAGTTTGAAAAAGGCATTTGCACCCCTATGTTTATTGCAACACTATTTACAATAGCCAAGATATGGAAGCAACCTAAGTGTCCATCAGTAGATGAATGGATAAAGAAGAGGTGGTACATATAGACAATGAAATACTATTCAGCCATGAGAAGAAAACAAATCCTACTGTTTGCAACAACATGGATGGAGCTGGAGGGTTTTATGCTCAGTGAAATAAGTCAGGTGGAGAAAGACAAGTACCAAATGACTTTCCTCATTTGGGGAGTATAACAACAAAGCAAAACTGAAGGAACAGAAGAGCAGCAGGCTTACAGACTCCAAGAAGGGACTAGTTGTTACCAAAGGGGAGGGGTGGGGGAGGGTGGGTTTGGAGGGAGGGAGAAGGGAATTGAGGGGTATTATGGTACACATGGTGTGGTGGGGGTCATGGGGAAGATAGTGTAGCTCAGAGAAGACAAGTAGTGACTCCGTGGCATCTTATTGCACTGATGGACAGTGACTTCAATGGGGTATGGGAGGGACATGATAATATGGGTGAATGTAGTAACCACAATGTTTTTCATGTGAAACCTTCATAAGAGTGTATACCAATACTTCAATAAAAAAAGAAAAACAATTATATATTCCTGTATTTCCACTAAATTAAAGAACATTTGGATAAAATTGATGCTTTAAGATTAGCCATATTTACCTTAGGAATTTAAATATGCTGTTGCACAACATTTCCTACTGCAGCTTGAGAAGCTCAGGCCCTACAGGAGCCAAGTCATTAGCAGAACATAAATGGTCATCCTTGATTGAGCACCAGTGGTTCCCAGCCAAGAAGTAGGGGTGTTTACTCTTTTAAAATATTTAGTACGGTGTATGTGTGGTACAGTGATTTTGATCATTAACACAACTGGGGGGTACTTCCAGTACTTAGTAGGGAGGAAAGATGGATACCAAACATTCTATAAAGAGAAACAATCTCATATAATGAAGAACTATCTTCAGAATACCTCCTATCTACCTCTCCAGTCTCATGTCTCACTGTGTTCTTTTTTCATATTCCATTATCCAGCCATATCAAGAAGTACAGTTTTTCTTAAAGGTCATGGGGTTTCACATCTTTATATCTTGGCAGAGGTTGTTCCCTCTACCTGTCATAATCTGTCCTACCTTCCACACCCCTTTTTGTAAGCCTTTTCTAATCCCAACCCACCACCTTTTCCAGGCAGAACTAACTATTCTCTAGCACAACAATGCATGCATGGTAGATGCACAGTACATGTTACATGTTCATTGGGTAAATAAATGAACTATCAGTTAAAGCGTCAACTGATTAATTCATATAAAAACTTTCTAGCATGAGAATTAGCTAGGCTCTGTCCTCATTTGGGATCTTTAAGGTAAAAGAGAAAGGAAGCAAAAAGTTGGACCCCAAATGTGCTGTAAGAAAAGAGCCATGGGTGGGGGCTGAGGGTTCTTTCATTTAGAGTCTCTAAGCCATCATACATGAGGGGCAATGGATATACAACAGAAAGAAGGGATTAGAAAGAGGAAATAAGGACAAGGGTGAAATTGTGCTACTCTTACAGCCTGTCAACAGCTTATACTTTTGCATAGATTTTTTTTGTCCTGCTTCCCCATTCCCACATTGCTGCTTCCAACTGTTCCCATGGTTCTGACCTAGAGGGACTTCCATATTACCTTCTACTTTATTATTAACTAATTTAATTGTAAAAGCAATAAAGAAATCTAAGATCATGATTTTAAAAATCAAATAGAACTATAAACAAAACTATAAAGAAGGGGGTATATAAGGAAGGTGAAAGAAGTACCCAATCTATACCCCAAACCTCAGGCCTTCTCTCCAGAGGTGACTATTAATTTTTTCTTCTGTCTATGCATTTAGTGATTTTTATTTATTATTTTTTTAATAAAAATTAGATCCTACCATACATACTCCAATAGTTAATTTTATGTAGCTTGACTGGGTTCAAGAAAATACTAATTTTGTCAGCTTGACTGGGTCACAGGATGCCCAGATATTTGGTTAACATTCTTGGTGTGTTTGTGAGGGTGTTTCTCAATAAGATTAACATTTCAATGGGTAGGTTTAGTCAAGCAGATTGCCCTTCCTAAGGTAGGTGGGCATCATCCAATAAGTTGAAGGCTCGAATAGACCAAAACCACTGACCCTCTTGTAAATAAGAGGGAACTCCTCCTGCTTGACTGTTTGGTCTTGGACATTGGTCTTTTCCTGCCTTTGGACTGAAAAAACATCAGCTCTTGTTGGATTTCAAGATTGCCAGCTTTTGGACTGGAACTTACACCATTTGCTCTCCTGGATCCCTAGCTTTCCAACTGCTGATCTTGGGACTTTTCAGGCTCCATAACCACCTGAGTCAATTC
This sequence comes from Manis javanica, assembly GCF_040802235.1. NCBI lineage: Eukaryota > Metazoa > Chordata > Mammalia > Pholidota > Manidae > Manis > Manis javanica. Next base: position 100,141,766 of record NC_133174.1, on the reverse strand, counting down.
CTTAAAATAAATCTTTTTATAAGTGCGTGGATGTATATGTGTGTGTGTACATACACACATACACACACACACCCTGTTGCCTGTATTTCTCTGGAGAACTCTAATACATGCATGCTACTGTAACTTGATTTTTTCAAATACAATATATATTGGAGATGTTTCAAAGTAGTACAAATAGATTTACTCTATTATTTGTAACAGTGGCATGATATTCTATATTACAGATATACTATCATGTATTCAGCTGGTTAACAGGAACTAAGTTGTTTCCAAAGTTTTTGTAATAAATAATTCCACAGATATACTATCATGTATTCAGCTGGTTAACAGGAACTAAGTTGTTTCCAAAGTTTTTGTAATAAATAATTCCACAGTGATATTGTCCATATACCCTTGCCAAACTGTACAAGTATATCTTTAGTCTGTCAGAAAAGGAGCTGCTGGATCAAATGGTACAGACATTTGCAATTTTTATTCATATTGCCAAATTACTTTCCAAAAGGTAATAGACACTCCCATCAATGGAGTATGAGAGTACCTATTACCCCACAACTTTACCACCACTGGCTTTCATTAATCTTTAAAACTTTTGCCAATAAGATAGGTGAAAAATAATATTGCAATGTTGCCAACCTGCTTTCTATAAAAGCTGCACCAATTTAATTACACTCTCCCCAAATGGTCCCATATATCTGGAACCATGCCAGAAGTTTCTTGGGAATATTCTAATTTGAATCCTCTCAAGATGAAGATTATGTCTGCTGGCAGACCCCACAAACCAACTGCATTCTTCTGGTCCACTAGTTGAGCGCCAGTAGGCACTGTATCAACCTGTTTTTTAAGGTACCCTTCAAGAAAATACATCCTGCATAAAAGAAAAACACCGTAACACTCTTTAAAAATTGTTAACATGGTTTCAAAAGCAAAAACCAGAAAAGGAAATCACATTACTAAATTAGATTGCTCATTCAAGAAGCAGTTGCCTTCGAGAACAAAGCAGACCAGCCTGAAAGATTAAAACCATTCTTGCAAACAGCAACTTGCCAAATGTTCCAACAGTCATGCTCATTTAATTCATTGTACCCATGTTTCAAAGCTAATGGATAATCAACATCTACCTAATATGTTACCAAGTGCTAATGAAACAGAACCAACCAGAAGGGGCCCAGTACCCCATACATTTAGTAAGTTGTAAAAGAGCATGACTATGTCAACTCAATCATTTCTCTGATACTGAGAAAATAACATGGCTGTATTTTAAAGGTCACTATGAGCAAGCTACTGATAAATCATGCCTGACAGCCCCACAACAAATCAATGATAACTAAACAAGCTAAACTTTCAAATAAATAAACAGTAGGATGGAAGAGGAGTCATTAAATGCAGCCCTTTTGGAGCCAACTCTGGGGGCAATGGTAGTAACCTGAGAAGAGAGGCATGTTCCGCTGGCTCTTTTGCTTTAGGGCTTACAGCCTATGGCAGGGTTTAAGGTAAAAGAAGTCATTATTCTCCCAGGCCCCATATTAGAAATGTTAACATCTGCCTTACTGCCATAGCCTATCAGTTACCTAATCTATTATTTCAAAACCTCTCCTGCATCTGTCCCTTCCACTCCATAGCCTCTTCCGTTAGCCTAATCTAAGAGAAAATTTTTCTCCATTCATGAGTAAGAGTTTATTTGAAATGCCCAAGTCATCCTGCACACTGCTGCACAGAGCCAGGTATACACTGGGTTTAAGATAGGATATCGGAATCATCATTCCATTTCTCAGACAAATGGCTCTGTATTTCCCAGAAGGAGAGAAAGTCAAATGTCTCTGCAGTGACCTGTGCATGTAAGAGATGACTTGATTTCCTGGGCAGATTACTATACGGTGGCTCAGTGTCTGACCAGGAAGCCACCCTTGTTGACAATGTCAGTTATTCCTCTTGTCCCTAGGACTCCAATTATCAGAGAGCACATCACTGTTAATTTACCAACAAAGACCTTGGAAAGACAGTTTCTATAGCCCCGTGACTTCTGTCCAGATTTACTTCATTTAGTGCCTACATTTAGTTGGTCAACAAACAAGTATTTGTACATTACCTGGGAGTAAAGCACTGTGCTAGGTATAGTGGAGGGCGAAGAAAAAAGTGTAAGAGTAGTTTCTGTCCTGGAATAGTCTATTGAGAAGGAAAATCTTACATGAGGCTGGTTGAGCAGGCTTCATGGAGTTATGAGGATTTGGCATGGAAAGGAATTGGAGAAGCAGAGGGGAAGGCATTTAGGCCCACTCAGAATTTTACTGCTTTTGGTCTGAAGCCTTCAAAAGACTTATAGAATGAGGTAGATATAATGTGCTTTTAAAATAAACTACCAAGATCGAAACAGAGGTTAGAAAGCTCTTTTGAGTTTAAGTTTAGGAAATATTTCCCAGCTGTTTTTTATAAAAAGAATTGTCAGACTAATAATATAGTTGGATTAATAATAGTGTCTAAAATAGTTTTAGTTCTGAGTTTTTAATGATTGGCAGAAATAGAGACTTTAGTGGTTATAAAACCACTGGGTTAAAACTAAGCCGTTTGTATCTTCTAGCACTACAATAAAGGTGACATTATTTAAAGCGATCTCCCAACTTTCACCAAAATTTCCAGTATGCTTGTTGGTAACTAGAACCCATCAGTTAAAAAAGTGCCGGAACATTTTTTATAGCTTAGTAGTAGGAGCACTGGATTAGATGAACATATAGAATGTGCCGTCTTGAATGGAAACAGGTATAGTTTGGGAGCAGGATGTTACAAAGGCTTGCTGGTGGCCACGAAAGGCAAAACTGACCAGGGAAACAAGTCTATATTGTTCCCCCAGATATCCACCTGGCCTCTCCCTCCTTTCACCAAGGTGTCAGCTTAGATGTCACCTCCTCAGAGAGGCCTTCCCTGGCTCTCCCTATATAAAATCACACCCTCTGTCACTCTCCATCTTCTCATCCTGCTTTATAATTGTTTGAATATATGTTTATTGTCTCTTTCCCAATTAGAATGAGTTCTCCATGAGTGCAGGGACTTTCCTCCCTTGTTTACTGGTACATCTCCAGCTCCTTGAACAATGTCTAGCACATAGTAGGGGGCAATAAATATTTGTTGAATGGATGACTGTCATCCATCTGGAAAAAAAAAGCTATGTAAATCCCCAAAAAGTAATTGGACATCATATTTTGAACCAATGATCTCATGTAGGTTACTGCTTGCTTTAGAAATGGTTTGTGATTTGGGAAGACATAAAGGCACTTCCTCCTACACAGTCTTCATTTCAGTTCCACCTCCTCCATGAAGCCTTTCTTCTTACCAACAAAGGTAACTCCAAACCTTTTCTGAACTCTGAATGCATGTGCCTTAATGAGGTCTTGTTTCATGTGTATAGAATTTGTAAGTGCCTTGAGAATGAAGATGTTATCCTATCTTTTCTATCCTATAGTTTCTGTCATGCACAGCACAGGGCACATAGTAGGCACTCAAGACATTTAACTACTTGTTAATTAATTACAGGTGGGAAAATTGTTCCCACCTGTATATTCCTGGAATAACAACAGAGTGGCCACCAAAGATCACAGTAGTGTATCCTGAATGGCCAGAAGGTAAGAGCATCTTACCGGGGAGTTTTGTTTTATCATTATGGTCAGTGCATGCACCTCCAGTAGCACTTTGTATAGACCCTTTTTTTTTACAGGCATAATTACAGGCATAATTACAGGCATAAACTGTTGGAAGTGAGGTTTTTTCTTTTTTTGTAAGACACCGATATTCAACTGGCATTAAAGAAATTACTCATAAATTCTAACAAATCATTTTAACTATAAAGGTAAATTTGATTCAGCAGTGTCCCTTGGGCACTCTTCACACTTGCTAATGAATAACTTAGGGGCCTAGGAAAAATGAATTACAGGGTCTAGCCTTTGGGGAGAGTTGTCAAATGAACACATTAATTTTTTCATCTGCCTCTGCCCTGGGTTATGGGGGTGGGGGTAGGGTTTGGGTATGCAGCCTGCAAAGATCCCTTCATGCCTTTCCCTTTCCAGACTTCTTCTAGGATGTGGGTGTTGCTTCCTCACCCATAGGCAATAAGCTGTTATTCATTGAGTCACTATACAAAGAACTCAGCCCAGTGCTCTGGGCAGAGGCAGATACACTAGTGATCAACCTACTGCCAGAAGAACAAGCAGGTAATAAACTCTTTCTCCCCAAGAACGTTCTACTGTCATTTCTTTGGTCACATTGATTCCATAGTGAACTTGCCTGGGGCTGAAACCCATTGGCAAGACACACATGATGATGGAGACCAGTATCAGCACTCTCATATCTTCAATGCCAGTAACTCCAAACATTTTGGAGTTGTGATAGTCTGTTTGATTTTGCAACACCTCTGTTTCCTTTATCTCTTCTAGGAGGAAACAAATTTTGGCAGATAACTTTAATGACAGCAGTAACAGTGGAATGTAAGAGTGTCTTGCCAAGGGTTTCAGAGCACTGGGCCAAGCTCTCTATATAGTGCAATAATAGCTTATTGCCTATGGGTGTGGAAGCGGTAGCCTAGCAGTAGGCCAGTTACATCATCAAGTGGTTTAAGTTCAGTGAGGATCCTGGCCACAGGAACTCCAACTTCCCCACACTCCACCCCTCCAGGATTCTTGCCTTACAATCTACAAGCTCTCAATCTTCCGCAGTGGTCCTTGTGCTAGAAAGTTGGAGCACTGTAACCAGATTTCACAACAGCAACAGAGGATAACAGCAATTTAGAGATAACAAAAATTAAGATACAACAAGATTTTGATACAGGTAACATAAATTATAATAATCCTCAAGCCAGAGGAAGTTCTCAATCCACAAAGACTTAAGGGCAATAAGACACATGTTTAATGCCACCAACATAGGCAAATCTTGTCCATCAGGCAGGATGCATGCAAGAGAGTGGTCCTGTGATAGGACTGTAGCAGGAAGGGGGGCCCTTCCAGGTCCAGTGTACCATACTTTTACTCCTTTCCCTGTGGGGGTTACTGAAGGGTCTATACAAAGTGCTACTGGAGGTGCATGCACTGACCATAATGATAAAACAAAACTCCCCGGTAAGATGCTCTTACCTTCTGGCCATTCAGGATACACTACTGTGATCTTTGGTGGCCACTCTGTTGTTATTCCAGGAATATACAGGAGGCCAACTTCCTGGCTTTGTCCCCAAGATGCCAGGAGAGCCAGCCATCGTTGGCCCATGTGTCAAAAGGTCCAAGGTCACATCCACTCAATGGAGTCTCTGGGGTTCAGTGCAGTTGCTGCTGGCAGCAAGATGTTATTCTGGTGGCCGAACCTCGGCTTCAGTGATTCCTCCTTGGTTTGTATTTGCAGTTGTATAGGGGAGACAGCAGTATGTGTTAGCATGTCTATGGGGATCAGGGCTCCCTTTTGGGGTCTCTCATTCAAATGCCATGGCACAGTGCATAAGCAGATTGACCATACCCACAGACTATTGGTATCTGACTTCAGTGCAGATTTTAATAAGCCCTTGTGCCTCTCTGTCATGCCTGCTGTGGTAGGATTGTATGGCACATGAAACTTCCATTTAATTCCCAGCTATTGCACCCATTCTTAGAGTGCATATCCAGTAAAAAGGGTGCTCTGATCAGTCTCAATTACCTGAGATCAGCCATAGGTGGCAAAAGGATGCTCCAGGCCTCTTTTGGTCATCTGCTGGTCTGTACAAGAGGTAGAAAAAGAAACCAGAAATCCAGTAGCTGTGTCCACAAGTTATGGCATATCAATATCCCTCTGACACAAGTAGAGGCCCAAATACAGTCTATCTGTCACCTGATGAGGGATATAGGCCCCTTAGCTATTGTCCCATATTGCTGTGGAACTCGGTATAAGTCCCTTTTGGAGCACACAACACAGTCCTGCTGGACTCTACTAACTTCTTCAAAGGTCAAAGGCAAGCCCCACTGATGGGCTACAGCCCACATTGTCTTTCACCCTGCATGCAGCAAACACTGATGTACCCATTGGGCTATATAAGAGGTAGGCTTTCCTTCTAACCAACATATTTGGGCCAATTTATCTGCTTCACCATTTCCTGGGGATGCCAGTGGCAAATGACCTATCACATGGTATACTATAATTATTTTAATCTGACCACAGGTCCATGAGTCTTACCACAGTTTTTGCCCCCAAAGGGGTCAGTCACCAACCAGCCTTTTGCATCATACCAGGTTGGTAGCCACAGGGTCAAGACCCAATAGACAGCCCAGCTGTCAGTGCAGACAACTATAGGAGAGGGCTCCTGGCTGATCACAAGCCACACAGCCCTCAACTCTGCTCATTGGCTGCTCTTCCTCTCACCATCTTCCATCCATATTGTCTCAGTCTTAGGATGGAAAGCTATGACAATGCATTATGGGGGCTGCCCACAGCTAGAGACATCTGTGTACCATGCATTTTGGGCTATCTATAGGGGCTCTTCCCTCCCGATAGGGACTCTCTGCTACTAATGGTTCAAAAGCAAATTGATACTGCTTTTCACTAGTATATGTCACTGGTTACAATAAGCATTGGAGTTGTTCACTCAAGGGGCTACTAGAGAGGACACTACACTGCTGTAGGTAAGCACCCTACTTGGCCAGTGTGGGTATTTGTGCAACACCACTGTTTGGCTTTGGGGTCCAGTCTCGTACCCACCCTAAGAAGGGCAGGTGGTTATTACCTTTACTGGGGCCATTCCATTGGTGGGTTCTGTAGCCAGCAAGGAGTGATACACAGCAGCCCACTGTTTTTCTATTAAAGTGCATCATACCTCTGCCCCTTTCCAGAGTTGTGACCAGAATCCAATGGGTTGGCGAGTTTGTTCAAGCTGCTGCTAGAGACCCCAGCCATAACTGTCTTCAGTCACATGAACATCCATCTCACAGGGCCTTGATGGGTCTATCACACTGAAGGCCTGCGTGGCCTTGACTGCCCATTTTACTGTAGTAAAGGCAGATGCACATGTGTCATCCCAGTCCCACCTGACGCCCTTTCATACCAGCCAGTATAAGGGCTTCAGAATTTGTGCCAAGTGTGGGATAAACACTCTCCAGTAGCCTAGAAGACCCATAAACTCCTGTAGCAATGCTACAGTTGTAGGGGTAGGAAAGGCCTGGCCTTTATCTATAACTGTTTCTGGTATAACTTCGGTCTTACCTGACAAAATGAACCCCCAAAATTTGACAGACAAACTAGGTCCCTGAACCTTGGTACTGTTTACAGCCCATCCTTTCTCCTATAGATGTTGCAGCTGTCTAGGTGCTGCACCTTCTATATGTGAAAGAGAATTGGACGTGAGTATAACATCATCAAAATAACGGTACAGCTGCACCGTTGGCAGTTTCTCCCATGAAGCCAAGTCCTGGGCTACAAGTCCATGACAGATGGTGGGGCTGTGGAGGTATCCCTGTGGAAGGACGGTGAAAGTCCATTGCTGTCCTTCCCACATGAAGGCAAACTGTTCCTGACTTTCCTGCTCAAAGTCAATGGAAAAGAAGGCATTAGCAAGATCTACCACATAATGGTGTGTTCCTAGTTCGTGGCTGAGGGTATCCATCAGGCCTGCAATAAAGAGGATAGCAGCATGCACAGGGGGTGTGATGTTATTCACTTCTCTGTAATCCACAGTCATATGCCAGGAGCCATCTGGTTTTTTTACAGGCCACACTGGAGAATTGAAAGGACTATGGGTGGGCTTTATCATACCCAGGATTTCCAGTTCCTGGAGTTTCTTCAATCTCTTTATGCCTTCCAGGTAGTTTGTATTGTTTGGCTGAGGCACAGGCAAAGCTATGGGCAGGTGCCTAGCATGTTCCCTCAGAACTGCCTTCACCACACACACTCTCAGTCTGAACTCACCTGCAGTGGTCTGAAACCACAGACCCTGCAGGATATCGATCCCGAAAATATACTCAGGGATAGGAGATATATACAGAGTATACTCTTTTGAGGGTAGAAGCCCAATTCCCAAAGGGATTTGGGCTGCGTCACTCTGATAGCCTTAAACCTGTATCCATCTGTGATAGTGCGGGTCCTGGGGAACCACTCAGGGTTACCATGAATCAGTGAACATTCAGCCCCTGTGTCCACCAGAGCCAGGACACATTGTATATTCACTGGGGACCAATGGATAGCTATTTCAACATGTGGCCTCTGGTCCCCCCCTGGTCCATCAGGGCAGGTACCTTGAACTTCCCCTCGGTTGAACCGTGTTCCGCAATCATCTTCCTGCGTGGGCTTGAGTGAGGTTGGCTCATTCTCCAGCAGGAAGTCTTGCAAACACACAGACCGGACTTGTGGCTCTGTCTCTGACCTCTACCTCTTTGGTCTTAATGGCTGGAACTGCTGCTCTGTTTTCAGTTGTGCCATAGCTCCAGTAAGATCCTACTTGACTTCCCATCTAATTTCCTTCCATCTGCTCCTGCCATATTAAATCAACCCACATCTGGGTTCTCATAACCTTCATGGGACCCTTTAAATTCTTGTGAGTAGCAGTTCTTATTTCTTTCCATGTTCTCATTGCTTCACTCTTCCCTAAGTCTGCTACTGTATGTGTAAGCTTTCTTATGGGCTGCCCTAAGTGAGGGGGAAGAATGGCCACTAGATACCCAAAGTGGGATGTGGGAGCCTTTTGAAACACAATATTTGTCATCCCAGTAGTGAAAATCTCTTCATCTGGGCCATAATTCTCTGGACTGTAGATGGCATTTCTTATCTCTAGCTCTTGTAACACCTGTTGCAGCTTAGCATACGTCTGCCATCTAACAGGAGAGGATGGTAGATCACCCTGATTGGGCCACACAGCATAAAGTGCAGCCATAAGCCAACTGAGGAAGGAGTGACTCCCTGGGGTCTGATGTGCATTTTGTAATCACTGCCTCAATGCAGGCTGCACTGTTAGGGAGGCCAGCTATCCCATCTCTGATCCTGACAGAACAATTCCATCCATCCCTAAGTCCCACAGACACAGGAACCAAGCTGATACTGATTCTGAGGGCTTCTGCCTAAACCAGGAGCCCAAATCCAGCAGCCCAGCCTGAGTATAGGGGCAGAACATAGAGTGCTCCACCACCTGGGGAGGGGCTGGTCCTCTCATTGGGGAACTTTCAACTGCTGGGTCTTTATTTTCTTTACAACCACTGGGCATGCTTTCAATACAGGAGGCGCCAGTGCCTCAGGCACCACTCCTTCATCCTTCCCCAGCTCCTCCATTTCTGGGGCTGAGGGCACCTTTCTCTCCCCTCCCCCAAGTGCCTCCTCTGCTACAACCTTTACCTTTTCTACTGTGCCTCGCAGCAATGCTAGTTGAGTCCTCAGCAGCTCTCTTACCTTCACCTCAATGCTTCGCAGCTGGTGTTCTCGTGCCACCTCTGTCTGTGCTTCCTTCAGGAGTTCGTCTCTTTCCTTGATGGCCTTTCCTTGTTCAGAGCACTTGGCCACACTGCTGTCTCCTTCTGTAAAGAATCTTTTACCTCTTCAATGGCGCCTTGCTGTCAGCATTCTCGTGCTACCTCCTCTTGCATCAATGCCATTTCCTTCTTCAGTGAATCCATAGCAGTTTGTATTCTTGTGCCACCATTTCTTGGGTCTTTTTCAGGAGCAGGTCCCTTTCTTTTGTAGACTTTTTTTAATACTGTGAGAAGCAGCCAACCCACAGTACCCACTGCTTCACGGGCACTCTGTTTCTCAAAAGACCTACTTACTATACCAAGAGCTACCCCTACTGTGTCAGGTATCATCTCCACTTTCCCCCAGTCCTGGGGTGGGACCCAGCCCTCTAGGAGGCAAGTCACCTCAGACCACATACCCACTGAGGACAATCCACTATCTCCCCATTCACAGGGGCAGCCTGCTGAAGCACCCCTCCCATAAGAGCAGCCTGTCTTTTTCCTTGGTTAACAATGAACCCTACCAACTTTGCCAATTGTCTTGCCAATGGGTTTCAGCCCCAGGAAAGTTCACTATGGATTCAATGTGACCAAAGAAAATGACAGTAAAATGTTCTTAGGGTGAAAGGGTTTATTACCTGGCTTGCTCTCCCAGTGGTAGGTCGAGCACTAGCATCCCTGCCTCCACCCAGAGCACTGGGCTGAGCTCTCTATATAGCGCAATAATAGCTTATTGCCTAAAGGTGCGGAAGTGATAGCGTAGCAACAGGCCAGTTACATCATCAGGTGGTTTAAGTTCAGTGAGGATCCTGGCCATAGGAACCCCAACTCACCACAAAGAGGAATACTGGATAGGAAGTCAGTGGACTTGGGGTCTAATTCTGGGCTTTAACTATGGTTCCTCAACTGAGTGTTTGTGACTAGAGCATGTTACTTGCCTTAATTTGGGATTAAGTAGATCACTGTTTCCTAAACCTTGTTGTATTTCAGACTCACCAGGCAGACGTAGCTGTCAGAATTAAAAGTACTTTTTCTGGGGCCTTACTCCAGACTTACTGAATTAGAATATATCATGGTGGGCATCTATACTTTTATAAAGCATCACTGATATGTCTGAGGTTTCTCAAGCTTTAATATGCACACAGATCACCTGGGGAAGTTGTTAAAATGCCTGCCCTTTCTGATTCAGCAGGTCTGGGTTGAAGCCTGAGATTTTGCTTTTCTAACAAGTTCCATGGTGTTGCTGCAGATAAAGTGAAGGTTTCTGTGGCCAGGATTCTTACCTGGCCCTGGTTGGCTAGATCACTACACACATGTGGACAATACGCTCTTATTGACTCTATATAAAGAGCTCTGCCCAGTGCTCTGGGTGACATGGTGGCATGGCTGCAAGGCTGCAGGAGAGCAGAGACAAGAGTGGAGTGGTGGCAGTGCCTAGGACAGAGACTGAGACAGCTGCGGGGGTAGAGAGGCCCAGGGGCAGAGACTGGCTTGCTGCATGCAGACTCGCTCTGAGTGGATGGGATTCTAGTGATTGACCTGCCACCATAGGAATAAAGTTGGGTATAAACCCTTTGACCCCAAGAATGTTCCATTGTCATTTATTTGGTCTCATTGAATCCATAGTGAACTTGCCCAGGGCTGAATCCCATCAGCAAGACTGTTGCACATGCTGAATTTGAGTAGCAAGGGGCTAGAACTTTGATGGTTCTCAGCAGGGGCAACTTTGCCCCCCACCCCCACCCCGACCCCTGTGCCCAGGTAGTGTTGCCAGATAAAATAAATTTGTGAAATTTGGCAATCCTATGTCCAGAGGACATTTGACAATGCCTGGAGACATTCTTGGTAGTCATAACTTGGGGGAGAGGGCTGCTACTGGCTTCTAGTGGGCAGAGGCTAGGGATGGTGCTAAACATCCCACAGCATGCAGGTCAGCCTGCCCCTCCAAGCACAGAATAATCCAGCCTAAAGTGTCAATAATGTTAAGGTTGAGAACCACTGGATCAGGACTAGGTGGTCTAATTTAAGGTCTCTTCAAATCGTTACATTACTGTACATGATTCTGGTATAAGTGTATAAAGTCATATGTTTTGATCAATGATCAATGGTCACTAAATCAGAATTTTCTTCCCTAGCCAAACCCTTTATGACAACAGGAACTTTTCCAACAAACCTTTCAAAATTTTATTTACATTTTAGTTTTCTGGGAATAACAAGTGGGCACTGAGAGTACAAGAAATGTTGAGTGTCAGAGCCTGAAGGGCCTTTACTAATCAACTCAATACAACCCTCCCAACTTACAGATAGAAAAATCAAGGCCCACAGAGGGGAAGTGCCCAGTCCAAGCTATGTGGTTTTAAAGACATTCTCCACATATCTGAGGCTGTTAAGGAAATTAATTTTTATAGAAATGTCCATAGTAGTACCTGCTTTTAATTGGCATGCATTCTCAAAATAACATAGATAAGGAAATGCATTCTTCTCTCATTTGAAGATCACCATCCTCCACCCCCACCCCCAGCTTTCATTTCTATCCACATATTGAGAATGATTTTCTAAAAACCTGAAGTTATTGCATTCTCTGAATATACTCATTCTGATAGGTCAGGCTTTGGAGGAATTTGCTTTGGCTTGATGTAGTAAGGATAATAAATATTTGTTAAGGATTTATAACTGCCAGGCATTGTTATGAGTGTTTCACATTGTTATAAGTGTTGCCAGGCTAACTAGTCTTCCCAACCCTTCTTTCAGAAATGAAGAAACTGAGAAACAGAAATATAAAGTTACTTGTCCAAGGTACCACAAAGAGTAAGTGGTAGAGTCAGGACTTAAAACTGACATCTGAATTCTAGGGCTCGTGCTATTAGCCATCAAATCAGACTACCTCTCAGAGCCTGCAGTTTTACTAAGAGCTTTGAGCTCTTAGAGGGAGGGATATACCATTTACCTTCATATCCCCAGAGCCTAACATGATCATTGGCACATAGTTGGAGCTGTTTGTAGCTTGAATGAGTGAATGCCAAGATTTGGTGCTCTCAGCAAAGAAACTCATACAGGTAGGTGAGATGGCTTTCTGCTTACTTCCCTTTCCACAGGCATTAGCAAGAGTTTGCACAAAACCCAACTACTCACCCTGTTGTCTGAATATTTAAAACTTCTGAGGCAATATTTTAAATTTCTGAGGCAAATGGTGTTTACATTGGGGAGGTACAGTGAGGACAGCCATGTCTGGAGGCAGCTACTCATCTGGTCTACATAAAGGGTCAGCAGGTGGGAATGCTCTGCAGCAAGGCAGAGGAGTTCAGCTTGGGCTGTGCACCTGGGAGGCTGTGCTGTTTCCCACTGCCTTTGATGCCCTTTCTGGGCTGGCAGCTGCCAAACTCAGACTTGAGCAGAAGAGCCTATAAACACAGCAGGGGAGATCCTCTTTTTCAAGGAGGGGTTGTAAGGAGACCTCAGTCAGGACTCAGCTCAGATGTTCAGTCCTCCCTTTAATAGAGACAGACTGATCTTAGGGAAAGATTGTGAACCTTGAAATCCAACAGGGCTGGAATCAAACCCTGAGTGCTTTGACTTCTATTTGCCTCAGTTTTCCTGTTCTACATGGAATTTTTGGGAAGACTCCAAGTTATCTTCCCTATCACATGGAAGGCCTTCAACAAATGTTAGTTTTCTTTGCTTAGATCTAGTTAGTTATATCTCCTAGTTAGAAATCTCCAGCAGATCATCCCTTTGGTCTATCACCCTTTATTCCTTTTCCTCTTCCCTTACACCAGCAGAATTGCAAAGTGATATCTATGAGTTGGCCTTTTGAGGTTGAAACCTAAGAAAATGCTCAAGATTCAAAGAATCCCAAGGACAGCAATGGCCAGCTAACTGCTGAAATGGGTCGTGTGGATAAAATGAAAACTCCTGTGGTCAGGATTCACACCTGGCCCTGGTTGGCAAGCTCACTCCACACATGTGGGCAATACATTGCTATTAACTCTATATAAAGAGCCCTGCCCAGTGCTCTGGTCGACACAGTGGCATGGCTGCAAGGCTGCAGAAGGGTAGAGCAGAGGTTGGAGTGGTGGCAGCGCCGAGGACAGAGGCTCAGAGGACAGCTGTGCAGGCCGAGAGGCCCAGAGGCAGAGACTGTCTTGCTGTGTGCAGACTTGCTCTGAGTGGATGGGATTTTAGTGATTAACCTGCCACCATGGAAATATAAGTTGGGTATAACCCTTTCACCCAGAGAAGGTTCTACTCTTATTTCTTTGGTCACACTGAATCCATAGTGAACTTACCTGGGGCTGAAACCCATTGACAAGACTGGTCGTCATGGTGAGCTGGTATAAAAAGAATATAGGCAATAATCTTATATTAACTTTATATGGTGACAGATGCTAACTACACTTACAGTGATCATTTTGCAATGTATAAATCTTGAGTCACTATGTTGTACACCTGAAACTAATAAAATATCGTATGCCAGTTATACTTCAAAAAAAAAAAGGAAGAAAAACTGTGTGAGTCAAAAGGGTTGGAGTGAACCTAAATATCCTTAGAAGAACTTTCTGCAGACATGCTGGTATTTCATACAAAGAGATTTATTACCTGAAGGTAGTCACTGGGAATACCTTGGCAACTGGGCAGTGGTAGAAAAGCCAAGAGGAAGTCCCTAGTAATAGAATTCTGTAATCTAAAGGTAAATTCTATCCCAAGTACTCAGTTGTTTTGAGCCACTATTGCTTCTGAGGACAGAAAAAGTATCACGAGGAGGTAGAAGCTTGTTCGTATATGAATACAGCAAAGCCACTCCAGCCATGCTTTTCCCCCTACACATGACAGAATTTCACCTGGTTCATAGATGCTCTTGTGTCAGGTATTTGCTATCAATAACTTCTAAGGCCAAAATTTCTGGACTGCATGTGAATTAAATCTGTAAATACTTCTGTGATCTGGAAGAAGGACTATAGATATTGGACTACAACAGGAAAGCTAGGAACAATAACCAGAAGATCAGGCTCTTTCCAACTTAACAAGAACATATTCCTTCTTTATAGGGCTTTTCACAAGAGGGAACTCTTAAGAAATGCTTGACTTGTGCTTCCTACTAATGTATTAGTCCTGAGTGTTTGGCCCAGATATGCCACCAACCATCTTTGGTACTTCGGCGAATTCACTTTTCTGGACTTCCTTTTTCAAAGTTGTTAAAGGAGGGGACTAAAGGAGATAATATTCTTCTAGCATTCAGACTTGATGATTCTATGGGCGTGCAAGATGGAACTGGATGTTGATCTTATTCTTGAGGTAATCTGGGGCCTTGTCTCCTTTGGAATCAAACATAGGCAGAGTATCAATAGATATCTGTCTCTTGCTTCAGTACTATCAAGATGTGACTGACCAACTTTAAAGGGAGGGGCAGGTGGGAGGGAGAGGCAGAGAGCAAATGCCTGTGTTCCGAGACTATACCATGTGTTTTGTATTTCCCTAGATTTACACGTGGCCTAAAGCCTGTTTGTTCTGTGCCTGTATTGTTTCAACTTCCATCTGTTTCATTGGTTCTATAAACTGGCTTTTACCCAATTCTGTTTTGGTCATTAAAGTTCAAATTGATCCCTGCCTTTGTATACAATCCCCTTCTTTCTTTGATAATGGAAATAATATCATTCCCCAAAACGATGGTTGGAAACTTGAAAGCAGGCTGGTTACTGCTCCCTTCATCATATTTAGTTTCCTACCATTTACCTTCCTTTGGATTTACTCTTTATAGCAGTGTCTAGTGTCTTGAGCTTCAGATTCCTCTCTGATGGGCTGAGATCTCTGATGTGATAGGAGGCTGGATAATCCAATGCCCCTTGGGGCTATGCTGTTAGGACTGCCACAGCAAACAGGCTTACGGTGAGAAATTGAACCAAAACCGACTAGTCCTAGTCCAGTGAAGCTCTTCGGCAGTAAAAGCTCTCAATATTTGCCAGAAGCTAAAAGGGTTCACCTTACCTGGGTATACAAGGGAGTTGTATCTGATACAATGGCAGTTTATCCTGCCCAGGGATGCGCTGGTAAATGTTTAACAATTGGCTCTGTGGGGAGAATAAAGCCCTGATTTGTAGTGTTTGCCAATTTCCATGGTGAAAATACTCCAACCATGGTTGATTGCAAGCTAAGAAGAGCATGATGTCACTAAACATGGAGTTGGAAAGAGATGAACACAACTGGCCCTTAAAATTGGCACAAGCAAACTCCAGCACACTGCCCATTGCATCTGTATGATGGGCCTGCACAGCCGAAAGGCTCCCGATCTGGGGTCTCTGGCGCTGAAAAGGACTGGGGAGGAAAGAGAGAGTAGTCCTGCCTTTCCAGCCTGCTCCTTGGGAAAGAGATATCAGGGAGTGGAAAAAGAGAGTGGCCCTGGAAATAAGCAGGGGCCACTGTAGGGAGTTCCGAGTGTCCTACCTGAACTGCTTCCCTCCTGAAGGGTTGGCAGATGTTCGTCTGGTGACCTGGAAGAGCAACAGAGTCCATATCCTACCTGGATGACAGAGAAACCTTTTTTTAGAGCTTGCATGGCCCCTTCTCTATGGAATGGAGAAAGAAGGGGAATATTAAATCAGTGTTTGTTCTTCAGCCAACTGTGGTTTACCTGCAAAATGATATGTAAGTAGCTTTGTCTCACCAAAGTGGAGAATAAACCTTAGAGTCAAGGAAACAACTCTCTCACACCTCACGGGGTGTCGGGGCCTGACTCCACACCAACACAACCAACCTGTACAAAGGATGGCCCCCTTGGCAGCACTACTATTTCAACTATTGCAAAATGAACACTGTAGCTGTGCTTTAGACACACTTCTCTAGATTCTGTTTCTTCAGTCTTGGTAAAACTGAAACAAATGTCTATGGATTGCTTGGCTGTGAAGTGAAGATACTTGGCTCTATGTGTAGTATCAGAACCACAAGGACAGTCCCAGGTTCAGAACATTAAATTTAGAGCTGGAAGGGTAATGGAGAACAAAACTTCAGTGCCAAAGAAACAGCTTTCTCACACTCAAAGAACGCTAGGGCTTAACATCACCCTAACAAAACCAACCTGAACAAAGGGCAGCATGTTGCACACTATACGCTGTATCTCCACTTTAGACATACTTTCCTGGACACTGTTGCTGGCTGTACTCTTCTGCCTTGGCCAGGACAGAGAAGGGCACTTATGGCAGGTGGAGTGGTATTGACCATACAATGCAGACACTTGGCACTACAGCTGCATCCATATGGTAAGCTCAGGAAGCTAATGTTAAGTCTGGACGGACTTTATGGAAATAATGGATCATGATTGTAGCATTCCAATTTAGTGTAAAATGCCAATATACTTAAAAATCCCCAGGAGGAAAACTCAGCCACATGATGTTCCTCCCAGAGTGTTTTTTGTTTCCCCTTAAATTTAGCTCAGGGTAAGTTTCATTCCTGGGTCCCCAGAAACCTTTTACAGAAGACTCCCTGTGGATAAAATGAAAGTTCCAGGATTCTCACTTGGCCCTGGTTGACGAGCTCACTATGCACATGTGGGCAATACATTGCTATTGACTCTACATAAAGAGCTCCACCCAGTGCTCTGAGTAACATGGTGGCACAGCTGCAGGGCTGCAGGAGAACAGAGCAGAGGCTGGAGTGGTGGCAGCACCGAGGACAGAGGCCCAGAGGACGGCTGTGCGGGCAGAGAGGCCCAGAGACAGAGACTGGCTTGCTGTGTGCAGACTTGCTCCTAATGGATGGGATTTTAGTGATTGCCCTGCCACCATGGAAATAAAGTTGGGTATAACCCTTTCACCCCAAGAATGGTCTACTGTCATTTCTTCGGTCACACTGAATCCAAAGTGAACTTGCCTGGGGCTGAAACCCATTGGCAAGATACTCCCTTTCCATTTATATCTCCAGAAAGGATCTTGCAACATATTCTGACAATGGAGACTCCCCTTTTTTGTTGCCTAAAGAGCATGGAGACCTAGAATCAATAGAACTACCTAAAAATTATCATGTTGTGGGGACCAATCACCCACCTAATCATCACACAGTTAATCTGATCTGCTTTTTTGGTTCCCTCCAATGTGGGTTAATCATTTGGCTATTATCAGATTTATTTAGCTGTGGGGCTATCCAACCACTTGCTTAATAAAGGACCCACAAATGTTTTCTCAAAGTTGTTTTATAGATAACAGCTAACATTTATTGAGAGCTCGCTGCGTGTCAAGTTTTGCTCTATGGGTTTTATATGTATCATGTAATTCTCTCAACAACTCTCTGAAGCAGGTACTAATATTACCTCAGTTTATAGATGAAACTGAGACACAGAGAGGTGAAGTATCTTGCCCAAGGTCACACAGCTGGTAAGTGGTAGAGCCAGGATTCATACCTTGGCAAACTCAAGAGTTCTGTTATTTAACTACTATACCAATGTAATCTTACCATTAGAACAGAATTTAATTAAAAATTTAAACTCTCCTAGGCTTGAAGTCAGGAAAGATGAGTTCTGATTCTGGTTCTGCCACTGGTTCGTGAGACCTAAGGAAGGTCTCCCTATTTCTCCATGCTTACATTATACAAATGTCAAGAGAATTCAATAGAAAGTGTTAGTACCACAAGCAAACTTTTCAAAAGAAAGTTGTAGGTATCCAAAGTGTCACTGTTTCTCACTTTTTCACAGATCCAATGAAAAAGATTGGCTTTTGCTGGCTATATGTTTTGCAGTTTGAACCCCATTGTTCTCCTTTCAGTCTCTTCAGGAGAAAAATCCTTAGAAGTTAAACTTGAAAAACAGCCAGCAGAGCAGTGAACCCCTTGCTTGTTCAGGCTGGATAGCGCCCCATGACGCACCCCAGGTGTTTTTGTTTCGTGTTTTCAATCTTCTGAAACAGAGTGCACTTCTTCCCCTGAACACTTCACTAGGAATTTTCTCCAAATCCTTTCTTTCTTTTCTAGAGCCTGTATGTTACATTGGGTTGTAATCTTCCATTTCCAGGCTAGATAAAACTGTGAAACACTGAGGAACTGTTTGTGAGGGCTGAACGCCATGTCCATTCCCTGGCACCATCCTCAGTGTTACAATGTGTTGAAATTTATAGGCACCATGAAGAAAGAAAAGGCCATCTTTCTCAGGAAACACTGTAACTTTGGCTGTACAGGGAGGAGGGAGGAAGCCCCTAGTAACTGGGACAGTATGTGGTTATTATGGCACAAACCAGGGAGCAGTGGCAGGAAATCAATACTATGACCCAAACACTAATGCCAGCAGGATGCCCAGGGAGAAAGGGAATATTCTATACTTCTTCTTTATCTCTTCCTTCACTATCCCATCTCCTTCCCTGCTAGGAAGATTCATGACTCCGTGAATGATCTGAAGTAGGCTGTCTAGGTAAGTTATCATGTGAATCTAGACACCCTTTAGAATACTCTTAGTTGAATCAAGACAATAGGAGTAAGCTGTACTATTTTGGGCAAACTGGGGCAGCTGGTTTCCCTGTGCTAGAGGTCATTAAAATGCTCCAGAATTATGGGTGTGGCTTCATAGTAGAGGAACAGTATGCTAGGTCCATGTTTGACATCACAGCATGCCCCACTGCTGCCCAGCACAGAGCAAGGAAAGCAGACACCTTCCTGGGAAGTGCATCCAGCCAGGGTGTTGGCTGGGGTTTTCACATGCATATTTGTGCAGCATCTTCTCAGATGAAATTGCCATGCTGACTGCAAAGAGAAAGAACAATTAGCACATTAATTAATTAGAATCTTGTTTTTAATTCTGCTGTGAAGAGTAATCTTTTGTTAACTTGAAGGAGATGCTAGGCTTATCCTAAGCTTTAATTGTAGTGCCATTATTTAAAAATATTGGCTGGCCCTGCTCCAAGGTACAAGAGTGTTTAAATTTAAATACTCTAGAGGTAATTTAAGCGCATTATAATTTACTGACAGGTACTAATGACCCAAAGGAATTCCAGATTGTTTAGTTCAAACAAATGATTAAGATGATAACAGACCCTGAACTCTGCTAATCACATTTTAAAATACTCTTGGCCAGGGAGCATGAGTACCTGTAAATGGGTATGCATCTATTTATGGATGTCTCTGAGATGTAATGAGAGGCTGCACCATAACTGTGTTGTAGAGGTGTGGCTTTTCAGGAAGCCTGGCCTGGTTTTGAATTCCTACTCTACGGTAAGGTGTACTAGCTGCATGAGTCTTGGCAAGTTACTCACAAGTTTTAATTCCCCATTCGTAAAATGAGATTAATGATATCCCTCCCAGAGGAAAGTTTGCGAGGATTAATGAGCCAACATATATAAAGTGCTAGGCACATAGTACATGCCTGAAAAATGGTAGCTATTATGATTTACATAGATACCTTATTTGTAGTTGTGTATTCCTGTGTGTATCTCCATGTTTGTATTTTCTAGGTGTCCATATCTGACTTTGAATCTATGTACTTACCTAGGTATATAGATGTGTATTTTGGTACTTGGTAATGTGTGTTTCTCTCTGTGTCTGTGTGAGTGCAGAGGTCTTGGTACACAACTGTATCTACACACATGTTGAGTGACAGCTTGTGTGTATGAAGGAGAGATATGTCATGTCTGCATGAATGAATGCATATCACTCTGCTTTCTGTAGTTCACGATGTCTAACTAGGCTGTGAAGACAACCATAAGCATGACTTCTGCAATTTCCAGGAATACCTTCAATTCTTTAGTCTTGATTTCTTCCTTATTTAGCTGGCCCAGGTAGTGGAGATGGTTTGGTTGTATTTCTTCCCTTTTTTATAAATTTGTGTGTATATATGCTAGAACCAGTAGCTCCTTAGCCTAAAATTCCTCCTTCTTTTTTTCTTTTCCTGCCCCCCAAGTAACTTCTCCCTTTTCTTTCCTTCATTTTCTACAGCCTTACTGGCTTTTCAGCCCACTAACTTCAGGGGGAGGAATATCTGAAGTAGGTGGGAGAGTAGTCCTTGGCTCTGAAACCAATTGTGAGCTAAGTCAGTGTGAGCTTAAATTTGGGCCCCTGTGTTTCAGACAGGCAGATATGCGTATATGAGGGAGAATGTACTAGTTGGAGACTCACCAGAGAAACAGATACAGGTGCTAATCTTTGTGGAATGATTTTAGAATAACCAGGAACTCCTCCCCACCTATAAATTGCTCTCACACTAGCCTGCTGTAGCACCTGAAAGTCCACCATTAGGTCCTGTATGTGGTGGGACTTTTCTCTGTATTGCAAACACAGCTTTGTAGCATCTCTGTTATGGTAAACAGTATCAAGGCTCTGTCCCACTGGTGAACCCATATTCTCAAGTTCTGAGAGTCTTGGGAACCTCCAGAATCAATCTGCTCAGACTTAAATGGAGGGGAGGGAGGTGTTAAGGACAAACAATTCTCACCTTTCCCTTTCTGCCCTTCCCCGATTTCAGTTTCCCCCATTATCAAGCTTCGACTACATGAAGTCCCTCGGTTGGGTGTGAGGACCAGGCACAAAAAAATGCCACCTCTTTCTCTCTTCTCCACCTTGTATTCTTCACCCTAAGCCCTTCTCATTGATGTTAGGAGCAAAGCAGATCAGAAAGATGAGTGCTAAGCTGTTTTAGTTAATCTTTCCCATAAGTTTTGGCATTTTAAAAGAGGGCCTGGGGACAGTGTTGTGCATTGCCGCCCACACTTAGGCAGTGCCCCTACATTCTGAAATCAATCTTTTCTGTGCTCTTTGCTCAAGCCAATCCCCCATTTCTTCCACAGTGGAGACCATCTATTTGTTAGAGAAAGCATTCTTATTAAATTAGTTTGATTTAAGGTGTGAATGATAACTGGCTTAATGTGTTTATTTTCCAAAATAAAAGTGCATTTTGAAGGGGAACTTGTTAAAAATAAATAACCCTCGAATAACAGAATTTTAGCAGAAATCTGGGGCCCTTAAGGCTTTCTAGGTCTCTCAAGATACAGCATACAAGCAGTTGATGTTTTCTTTCCAATGGTCATAAAATGCTGAAATTCACTCAGTTCTGTTTTGTTTTCAATGAGCTTCATAGCTATGCATAATGGTGTAAGATGCCATAGGTTTTTCCTTGACATAAGGGCCACTAGGCTCCATAGAAAGTTATGGATCGTTACGGAGGCATTGTGGAGTAGGGGTGGCAGTAAATCACCCCTACTATTCTATCCCTAGCCACTAAACTGAACCTAGAGACTCTTATAGTAGAAATCTAACCTAGCCCCACAGACACCCATGTAATTGTTGAACCCATTTCCACAAATGTTAAGGTCTTCTCCCTCTTCTTCTCATCTTCTCTTCTACTTCTTCAGAAAGCAGGTAAGGACCTCATTCTACATGGTGGCCTACAAAGGGACCCACATCACTGTGGTGCCTGACTTCTGAAATGTAAAACTCTAAGGTAGAAAGCCCTGAGGGGTATGTATTTGTATGGGACAGATAGCTGAATATACTGAAATAAATTGTGGCTAAACTTCTTAATAAGTCATAGTAAAGTATAGTAATAGTAGTTAACATTTCTTGAGCATTTTCTATGTACTTGGCATATAACACACAGTGTTAAGTACTTTGCAGGCATTACATCCTCCACTCTTTGGAAGTACTGTGGTGTTATGGTTAAGAAAGAGAGTGCGTAGGTTCACATTCTAGTACCACCACTTACTAGCTGTATAACTTTGGGCAAGTTATTTAATTTCTCTTTGTCTAGGGAGTCTTACAAACTGGAGATAATAATAGTACCTGTCTTATAGGGTGGTTGGGAGGATTATTATGAGATAATCCACTTAAAGGGCTGAGAACAATGCCTGATTCCCAGTACATGGTCAATTAATGTTATTTTTCATAATGATTCTCCTATTAACTCTGTAAAATAGGTACTATTACTATCTTCATTTCAAAGATTATGAAATTGAGGGTCAGAGAAATTAATTAACTTGACTAAGATCAAACAATAGTAAGTAGTAGAACTAATGTTCAAACTCAGGTTCCTGTGACTTCTCACTGAAGTACTTTGTTACTCTCTATTTAATGTATTCAACAGAGAAAAAAACAATGATCAATATGTGACTCCTAGCTTTACTTATATTGTTAGGTGTAATATCTTGTTAATTTTTACTACATTCTTCTACCTTCATCAAGATAATTAGTAAATACTAGTAAATGTTACTGCATTCTAGTTCACATATATGCATTTAAATTTTGCATTTGTATTTCACAACAGGGACCTAGCCTCTGAAATTCACCCAATATCTATAACAAAAACCTAGGATTTTACTTAAGCTATTAAATTAATGCATTGTACAGCAGCATTATGGGTAGAATTTTGAGTCTTAGATTTATGAGCTATTTGTGCAGCAGACATTACTCTCTGTTCAGTCTTTGGTTAGAACAAACTCTACCAATGTAAATAAAGGGTAAATGTACTTTAGTAGGGGTGAAGGCAATGAGGGCTAAGTATATAATCAGGGAATGGAGAATAGCTGTGTGTGTTTCATGTCCAGGCTGAACCAAAAAAACACTTGTCAGTTGGCCAATCAATCTTAAAAGACTGGAGGATTAATGGGATTTCAGAAGCTGTTTAAATGATGAGAAAGACCATTTGACTGCCTGAAGGAAAAGTATTCCAGGGATAATATATTGTTTTGGAAAAGGTTCAGAGGTGGGAGTGGGATATGCCTGCAGGGAACCTGAAACAGGTGTGACTTCACACATGAGGTATAATGATAAAGTGATGAATGTGACTTCTTTTGATACAAGCATACCATAACTTTATATCCAATAATGTTGTCTTCTTCAAAGCAGACATCTTGAGAGTTTAGATTCTTAATGCAGTTCAACATATCTTTGAAAAAATTCTCTTCTGGTCTAAACTTCAGAGCCAAATGTGCCCATTCCTTTAAGACAGAAAGTGGGAATAACTAGCTGTGATGTAAGGGAGGTCTGAAGATTGGAATAAGACTCATGGTTTTTGAGCATCACCTTTGATGATCACTTGGGAAGGTGGAGGAGAGTTGACCTCTAAACCAATAAAGTAAATGGAGCTATCTTACTTGATTAGAGGTGGTGAGACTTATAGCCTCTGGGATCTTTTACTAGGTCTAGCTCCCTCTCTTCCTTTACATATTTATCTTGAGTTGATATTGGATCGTCCTACCAGAGTTTACTTGTTTGCAAATGGAGAACTAAATGGAGTTAGGTGAAAATATTTTACACTTTCCACCTTTATGAAACAGATTCCATGTGACCAAATGAATTCCATCTAGGTCATAATGGACAGATACAAAAGCAAAGGAACTGCCAGAGGGAGCTGGTATGAAACAATATTGAACAAATATTGTTGGTTGGTCTAAGATGTCTAAGGATTGTTATCCTGGAAGCTCATTCAAAGAGCTTGCTAGGGCTGATGGGATTTGTTCTATCAGAGGCTTCAGAGAGATTTGAGAAGTATGAAAACAAACAACTGTCTTTATAGTTAACAAAGAAAAAGTATATGGGAAAATTACACAAACTAGGATGGAACTTAGGGTTGGGATCAAGGGTACTCTAAAGACATTGGACAGGGTCTTGATTAACATTGGAGCTTGTGAATTTCACACTGAGTATTAACAGTGTTGCTACAAGAACTTAAAGTTAAAAGGTGAAAAAGAGATGGAGTTAAGTCTGTCAATGTGTCAAATGTTAGATAATGTTAGTTAAGAACTAAGGATGAAGGATGACCTATAATGCTTATTAAGCATCTATTATGTTCTTTAAGTGTATGGCTTCAAAACAAGCTTGTAAAGTAGAGGTTATGGTACCCATTTTAATGATGAGGAAACTGAGGTTCAGAGAGGTTAAGTAACTTGCCCAAAGATATGTAGCCTGTAGTTGGCAGAGCTAGGATTGAGCATCAATCTCACTGATCCCAAAACTCATGCTTTTCATCAATATATTAAGCTACTCTTTAAAGATGGATGCATCTGGGTATGCACATGGAGAAGAACTAGAAAAAGTATGTTTTGTCAAAAAAGGCTAATACTTGGAAGAAGGAAGACTTAAGAATGTGGGCAGCAATGGGATCTTAGGTTGGTGCTGCCAATGACAGTGAATGTAGGAGGGAGGATTAAGTAGTGTTTTGAACAGAGATTGTAAACTGGTGGCCCTTGGCCGGATCCAACCAACACACATGTTTTGTTTGGCCTGCACAGTGTTTTCTAAAATATCGAATTTATTGCCAGTATTTAAAAAGAGAAGTTTTTCACATAAAAATCCAAGTTTCAATTTTGTCCTAAGAAAAAAAAAGATTTGCCAACCTGGAGTCTGTTATCCTACATAGCAAATCAGCTGGGGCTAGGTTGCATATACACAGGGTACTTGCTTTCCAGTTTCCCCAAGTCTTCAGCACACCCTACACTTGGGCAGCTTCACTCATCAGGCTACCTGCCTAGCTTCTGGACAGGGTTTCATTTATGACTGATAGTGTAGATGGTCACGCTGGATGGTTCCTTGTTTTCTTTGAAGAAGATACCATCTTCTGGAAGAGATAACAATGAAAGTAGCCAAGACACTTTTCATGAGGTAACTCAAGGTGCTGAAATGTCTACATGGCTCATTTGACTAATGTCTGAGAGGAGCTAGAACCATTGTGGTATCAGCTATCAGCTAGCTGGACATTGGTATATTCTACTTTAGTTATCCAGTAGTATGGGTACAGGAGTGGAGGTGCTGTTTTTTTTTTATCCTGTTTGTGATTTGGGGTTGGATTGTAAACAGCTTTTAGTTGGCAAGAAAAGAGGACAGTGAAGACAACCAGTATCTTAGGTAATGTGGACCTCAATACACCAACAGTAGGGCCTATTATTGCAGAGTCACTTGTGGCAAGAGTTGCTAGTGTCTCCCTGAAATGGAGGCAGCAACCTGAAAGTAATAAAGGTGCCAGGAGGGAGACTGTCTAACTGTGTTAGGTGTTGGGAAGAAATATAGGAAATAAAATAGTGATCCGGGAGGATGCTTGTTTATTTTTTAAAAAAGTGAATTTACCAAGGAACTTGTATCTACAACTATTACAACTGAATAAGAAAAAGAAAAATAATACAAGTTGAAAATGGGCAAGTGATTTGAATAGACATTTCTCCAAAGAAGATACACAGGTGATCAAGCACATGAAAAGATATTCAACATTGTTATTCATTAGGGAAATGCAAAGCAAGACCACAGTGAGGTACCAATTTACACTCACTAGGATGGCTGCAGTCAGAAAGATAGACAATAACCAGTGCTGCTGAGGATGTAGAGGAATTGGAATCTTCATTTATTGTTGATGGGGATGTAAAATGGTGGAGCAGCTTTGGAGAACAGTCTGGCAACTCCCCAAAAAGTTATACAGCTACTGTATAACCCCAAAATTCCATTCTTAGGTTTATCCCCAAGAACAGTGAAAATACACAAAAACTTCACAAATATTTATAGCAGCATTATTCATACCAAATAATGTTGAAAAGTGGAAACAACCCGAATGTTCATCAATAGACAAAAGGACAAACATATGTGGCCTATCCATGCAGTGGAATATTATTCAGCAATAAAAAGGAATGAAGTACTGATACATGCTGCAATATGGATAAACCCTGAAAACATATATGCTCAGTGAAATAAGCCAGGCAAAAATATGTTGTATGATTAACAGATACTTTTCCAAAGAAGATGTACAAATGGCCAGCAGGTATATGATAAGATGCTCAACATCATTTATGAGGGGAATGCACAATGAGATATCATCTCACACCTGTTAGGATGGTGACTATTAAAAATAACAACCAAAAATGTACTAAGTGCTGGCAGAATTGTGGAGAAATTTGAATCCTTGCACACTGCTGGTGGGAATGTAAAATGGTATAGCAGCTATGGAAAACTGTATGGACAGTTCTCAAAAAATTAAAAATAGAACTTCCGTATGATCCAGCAGCCCATTTCTAGTTATATATCCAAAAGAACTGAAATCAGGATCTCAAAGAGATATATGCACTCCCTTGTTCACTGCAGCACTATTCACAATAGCCAAGATATGGAAACAACCCAAGGGTCCATCCAGAGGTGAATGGATAAGATGTGGTCTATATATATAATGGGAGATTATTCAGCCTTAAAAAAGAAGGAAATTCTGCCACTTGTGACAACATGGATGAACCTGGAGGACATTAGGCTAAGTGAAAGAAGCCAAATACTGCATGATTCCACTTATATGAAGTTTCTCAAATAGTAAAACTCATAGAAGCAGAGAATACAGTAGTGTTTGCCAGGGGCTGGGGGGTGGGGGTGGAAGAAATGGGGAGTTGTTATTCACTGCATATAAGCTTCAGTTATGCTAGATGTGTAAGTTCTAGAGATCTGTTGTAGTTACAATTATGGTATTGGTATTGTGCACTTCAAAATTTGTTAAGAGGGTAGAACTCATGTTAAGTGTTCTTACTGTAAAAGCAAATAAATGAATAAGCAGGGGGAAAAAAAACCCAAAGGGATACAAGGAAACTGTAGGAGGTGTTGGATATGTCTATTATCTTGATTGTGGTAATGTTGTTATGGATGTTTGGCTATGTCCAAACTCATTAAATTGTACACATTAAATATATGCAGTTCTTTGTATATCAATTATGCCTCAATAAAGCGGTTAAAAATGATGTATGAATCCATTTATATGAAATGTCCAGAATAGTTTGAATCTGTAGAGACAGAAAGTAGATTACTGGTTGCCCAAGGATTGAGAGGAGGGTTTGAAGGGAATAGGGAATGACCACTAATGGATGTAGTTTCTTTCTGGGGTGATGAAAATATTCTAAAATTAGATAGTATTAATGGTTGCATAACTCAATATACTAAAAGCCACTGACTTGTACACTTTAAATGAGTGAATGGCATGGTTATGTAAATTATATCTCAATAAAACTTTTTAAAAAATGAATTTATAAAACAGACATAATTGTCTATACTGCATTGTTTCCTAAACTTGGAAAAAGAGTGAAAAATTAAGGAGATTCTGTTCTTTATTGAATCCTACATTATTTAACTTCTGAAAAGGCCTTTAGGCCTCTTAGGTGATCAACAAGCACATGAAAAGATATTCAACATTGTTATTCATTAGGGAAATGCAAAGCAAAACCACAACGAGATACCGATTTTTTATCCATGGGCCACAATAAAAGACTTAAGTGTGGAAGGCAGAAGTTGATTTTTGAGCACAAAAGTTCCTTTCAAATTGTGTGTCTGTCTGAAAAGTCTCTCTGGTCTCAGTGTTTATTTGTATAATTACTTTATCCTTTACTTCAGGCCACTCTCCTCATTGTATCTGGTCTCTTCCTAAGTGAAGACAAATATCATTGAATAGAAAAACAAAGAAGCAAGCTAACTAACAATCAATTAACTAACCAACCCAAACCACCACCTAGAATTCCTAAAGGCTAGCACTGGAAAGGACTTTGAAATGGGAGTAACATGTTTAGAAAGACCCAGACAGGTAGTAGACAATCCTTACATGAACATATCTACAATGAAAGCAATTCCATGATTTCTTTTGATACGTGGTATAGTCAGTCTCCTTGCGTCATACGGTAGTTTCTAACATTGTGAAAACCTAAATACAATACTGAGAATCCTTAGAGAGTATCTGAGAGAAGAATCCTGGGCCTCCGGGAAAAGGCCTGCAGGATCTAAGCAAGGAAATGGCGTGGAGACAAGCCTGGCTATCTTTTGGGGGTGGAAGGGACTACTGAAGACCTTATGAACAGCTCCAAGCAGGCAGACAGCACTTGAGTTTTAAGACCACAAATAAATCATCTTAGTTGTGATAAAAAGCTTTTCTACTGATGTGTAAAACATCAACTTTAAAGTGGAAACCCCCTAGGCAATTCCTAGTTTTATCTAAGACGAGTCCCTTTCTCAATTTAAACTCAGTGATTTCCTTCTGTGGTTTTATCAATGGGCCAGAGGTCTGGTAAGATTGCTTCCTTCCTACATCTGGAACTCTGCCATCTCTGTTGGAGGAAATAGGACACTTGCCTTTCTGGCCTGGCTCAGAGCTCATTGGAATAGGAGGCACAGAAGATGTGCAGCCATGAAGTGCAGGGGCAAGCCAGGGTGCCTAGCTCAGAGGTAACTGGAGCGGGCTGGACTTGAGTCCTCTATCTTTATGTCTGTGAATGTTGAGCATCGCACAAATCACCTACCTTGCCCACTTAGTCTGTCAGTTGAATCAAGAGCATAGTTTGGAAGTAAGCATGGTTTATGCATGATTCTGGTGGTAACCCTGGGCCCATATCATTTCTGTCACTGGCTTTCTCATGAATACAGCTTTAGACACTTTACTCAGCTGAGTAAATGCCATGGCAGAAGAGAGCCATTGTATGGAGCTCCTGAAAGGAAGAGATCTTGAGAATTTGAGCAACAGGGTAGGAAGTAAAGCTCATCTCCATTAGTTCTGCCCGCTCTTCCCCCTAACCAGTTTGAGAAAATCACAAGGAACCTTTCAGCTTTGGCAAATATCTCCACTGACCTGATAGTGCTATCCTTACCCCAAACCACACTTTCTTAGAAGCAGAACATTCAGGTCTCTGGTCCACAAATTTCCTTATCTACAATCATACTTATTATTCTGTCATCTGAGGGCTTTTCCTTTGGTTCAACCCCTATGAGAACGCAGCAGTCATACAAGGGAAGAGTGACATATTAAGCCACCAATTAGATTTAACACATTTGAGAGAGTTTTCCTTTGTTGTTTAGCAGGTCCCTGACAGACTAGGACAAGAAATGTAGTAAATCTTGAGCCAGGGGGCTGGACAGAGGAAGTCAGGATCAAGGACCATGGTGGTGAAAGGACAGGTGGAAGTATGCCAAAGATAATCAGTCCTACCCTAGGAGGACTTGAGCTCAGAGGAGAGCCTTAGAAAAGGGCCCCTTCTGCCCTCCTGGCTCACCCAAGAGAACTGAGTGATGTGATTACAGAGAAGAGCATGGCAGCAAGAGACTTGGCAACAAAGGAGATTGTACTTGCAATGTGGCATCTTTGTCAGCCACTAAAAGGTAGGCGACAGTGAGCAAAGAGGGATTTGACATATCTTGCTGTTTGTAGATGTGTGGGTTTGGTTACCCTGACAATGAGTATGGGAAGAGAGTAGGGTAGAAGGAACAAAAATAAAAGTGCAGTGAGTGTGAATGAGGAGTTGGAGAGTGGGGGTGGGCATGGCAATCTCTGGGGCATGGAAGGCCCCCTTCTAGAGCCCTCTGAGAAATGTTCTGCTTGTTTCTTTTTCTCCTGTCCTTCCCTTCTTTCCTCTCCTTTGTATTTGTCTCCTCTCTTGCTCCTAATCTCCTCGGACATCCTACCTTTCCCTGCCTTCTCCCCTGACTGGGATTCAAGGATGCCAGTGGTCCTCTTCAGTTGGCCTTTGCCTCTGGCCCCATCCCAGTCCCAGCTGGTGTCCCTTAGGACCAAAGAGGCTGCTGGCAGACACTGTTTTCACAAATCAAGTCACATACTGGGCCCAAAGTCTACATACGTGGTGTTAATTATCAGCTCATCAATTAATGGTGAGCAGCTGTATGCTTTGTGTGTTTTTTCCAGAGCTGCACAGGGAGCCCTGGTGGCTGCTCACTGGCTTGGGCTCTGATTCCCAGTGGGGTCGGAGGGAACAATTTGTTACGGCTGTGAGTGACCCATTAGCATAGAATTTCTCTGCTTCTCCTTGGTGTAGAGAGTGATCAATATTACCCTATCTGGTAGTCTATAAGGACTTCTCTAGCAAGGGTGCAGCTTCAATAGCAATCCAAACAAAGAGGATGGGAGCACAGAAGGGATCTCACTTTACGCAGCAGCCCCCTCCTCCTTCCTCACATCCTTTCTCCCACTCCTCATTAATATTAGGCTGGTGTGGGGGATGGGCTAGGTAGTGTTTTTGCACCAGGAGCTCCTTACAGATTACAGGAGGTTAGGGGAATCCTGCCTTCTTTTGTACCCATGGGGCCACTGGGAAGGGGCTGTGGGGAGCAGGTCTCCCTGTCTCTAGCTTCATCTCTCCCTTCCTGGAGATTGGAGTGATAGGCAAAAAAAACCCGTTGTCATGGATGTTTCAAAAGCCAGTCATTTCCCTTAGGCTCAAACGTAGGTAATCTGGGCCTTTAGGCTCAGTGGGTTCTTTCATCCAGGAGTTCTGCTCCTGCTAAAGCTCACTTCTGGCATTCAGAGAAGGAAGGTGCCAGGGAGTCTGCTGGCCCCCCTGAAATAAGCAGAGTCTTAGTAGTTAAAGGAATTGGAGAGTGGTAGTGGAGGTCAGAACATGAGGGTGAAAAATAGGAGGCCCTTTTGGGAGTTCTCCAGAAAGTTTAGTGATATCCAAAATCTCCATGTGCTACTTCAGCTTTTTGTGCACATGTTAGGTGCTCAAGGAATGCTTGAAAGGCAGAATGAAGTCACATTCTTGGAAGCCATTGCCTAAACTTCCATTAAGCCCATATGATTTCTTGGAGAGGGGCTAGAAAGATGAGTATATTGATCCTCAGGACTTTCCAGATCACATTGCAGCTAGGCTGCAGCCGTGATACCTGTAGGGAGAAAATCCCCTTTTGACCAAAGCAAGTACCATCTGAAACATACATTAAACCCTAAATGACTACTGGAGTGTTTGAGATTCAGCGAGGTGGAATGACTTATTAAGCTTCGATAGTAGGACAAGAAGAAAGTGAAAATACCATTCAAATATTCTAACTCTTGTTTCACTGAGAAAGTAACTTTTATGCCCTTGGTTATAACGGTGAGAATGGAAATCCTGTTGGTTTGACTGCTCTGCTTATCACTAATCTAAAGATGGTCAGTTCAACATAAGCAGGAATAAGGAAGTAGCATTATGGTGACATATCAGATGCAAAATGCCTTTCCCCTCCCCTCCAAATTACATTTCTAAGAACTTCATCTAGAGAACTAACAATGCTAATTATAATAATACTCTGCATATGTCCATGATTAAGATCCTGCAACATCTCATCTCTTATGTGTTTCCATGACACATTTCCCTGTGAATACAAGTATTTTTTTCATTTTATGAAATGCTAAGTACTACAATGGTTCCTTTTGCACATTCATTTTCTTTCTTGAAAATGAAAAAATTTTTAAAAGCTTGCATTCATTGATTTATATAAGCATGCTTTACTTTTAATGACACTGTATCCAAGTTGTTGCTAGCCAAGCCTTAATTATGTTCCTGCCTTCTGTCCCCCATCCCTTTTCTCTGTCTTTTTTTCTGTCTTGTAATTATAAATAGTGTAATGTTCAACCTGACTGGCTTGCATTTAGGACTTTTCCCAAAGGCCCTAGCAGAGGACCTGGGGATGAGCCAGTATTTCACAAGTTTGGTTTGGATTTGTACCCCAGAGGTTTCCCAAGTCTCCAGTCTGCCAAGTTGGCCCAGCAATCTCCCCAAAATCACTTCTCCTGCTGTGCTCTGCCCCTTGGACTTCCAGGGATCTATTCAATTGGGCCCTTGTCTTCTAAGAGGCCCAGGTATGCTGGTATCTGAGGCGTAGCTAAACAAACCCAGCAGGGAATGGGGAGCTGCCTACGTTACCACCATCAGAACAGCCATTCCACCATCCATCTTTCATCACAGTTCCCAGCAAACATTAAGCACTTGATTGCAGAGGAAAAGACATATTCCCTGCACTCCTGGGGCTCCTGCACAGTGAAGGCCAGGGATATGTTCAACCAACAGACCTCATAGACATGAAAGACATAACTGAGAAATGCTAAAGGGACAGCACTGAACAGTGTGTGTGTGTACGTGTGTTTCAAAGCTATATAAGTTGAGGCAATTTTTCTATGCCTTTTTCCTTTCCAGAAAATCTGGGGCAGGGCTGGCCATAACCTCAATGGGGCTCTTAGTCAGTACCCTTCTAAGCTCATGTCTCTATGCTCCCTTTCTCTCCATCTCTTTTTAAAAAGGAAAAGAAAGTCCCGTAGTTAAGCTGTGTGCAGCCATACTTTTATTTAGTAGAGGCAAAAACGTAACCATCTTGTATGTGTTATTCCTTCTCTCCTACCTTTCTTTTGTTTTTTCCTCCTTCCAGTGTCGTTTTCAGTCCCTTTCTTCCTAACTTCTCTCTCAATTTGCTCCCTTCTCTTTCTTAGCCCATAAAATATCTCTTCTGGGATTTATACCTGGAGAGAGAGAGGAGAAGAAAAGAGAAAAGGAGAGGAGAGATGAGGGGAGGGGAGGGAAGGTGGGGGATTGGAGGGGAGAAGAAGGAGGGAGAGGGGAAGAGGAGAAGAGAGCGGGAACAAGACAAGGAGGGTGAAGGCTTTATGGAAGGGCAGGTATTTCTCCGGGTCCCAGCACACAGCTTCTCTGGCCTCCCTTCACTTTCAAAGAAACTAATGGTAATAGGTACCATATAATGAATACTTATTATGTGCAAGTGCTTTCAATACATTGTCTTATTTGATTCCTATAATAACTCTGCAAGCTGGCACCATTGTTCCCGTTTTACAGATGAGAAAACTGAGGTTCTGCAAGGTCAATCAAGTTGAGCCAGACAGCTTGAATTTAAATTCTGGCTCTGCTATCTAATAGCTAAGTGAGCTTGGGCATGTAGCTTACCTTTCTGTGTCCTGGCTATCACAAGTTTTCTATTCTAGAAAGGCATATAGCCTATATCCCACTTGTCAAGAACCTGTACTTTACTCATCTGTTAAGTTCCTAGGTACCAATTTGCTAATTGAGAAGAACCAGCCCAAATGTACCCCAGGACACTTCTTCTCTTCCCATGGGGTCTGTGCACTTAGCCAAAGATCTTTGGAAGACTTAGTTGGTGGGCATTTCAGGCCACTCGTTTATCACACAATTAAACAAATGAAAAAATACACCTACTTGGAGTTGCCTTGCTAGGTGCCAATTATGGTAAGTGCTACAATTGATCCAGTCGACAGGATCATGGTACTATACATAGGGAAGCAGGGAAAACTGTAGAGAAGTGATGATGGAAGTAAGATCTTTAAAAAGATAGGGAGTTAATTCTCAGGAAAAGAGATGAACTTGCCAGAAAAGGAAATAGCTTGCACCTTGTAGCAGGAGGGAATGGGGCAAATACAAAGAATTAAAGGCAGGTGAGTGTGGCCAGAGTGCAAGGAATGAGCACTGTGTGGTAGTGTATAGTCAATATGTCAGGATATCAGACACTGTTTTCGAGTGCACAGGCACATGTGGTACACTTCCATCATATGATATGAGCATGGTGATGGCACATCAAAGATTTTCCCGGGCTGTAATAAATATTCCATTGTGTTGCTGCCATAAGCACATTCCTAACATCAGTTCATGTATTCTTTTTTATAGCTTGAAGAATATGGTAGCTGTATGCATTCTTAGTTCCCGGGGTCATGTCTATTTTCTGGGATAAATGGGTTGGCCACAGTAAGTTTCCAAATAGCAACGGGGAAATAGGGTTTAGTATACTAGGAAGGGAGTATTTACACTTGGGTGAGGTCACTGGCTAGGCCTCTCTCTCATTGACTTTTCATCACTTTCTTATCCTTCCTTCTGTTCCCCAAACTCCTCTCCACCTTGAGGGCTGGGGTACTGGCCAGGTGGACCAGTGCCAGGGTTGAGTTTCCAGGAACAGGAGCTTGAATTGGCCAGGGTAATGACCTACAACTCTAAGGAACAGGAAGAGCTAGGGGATGAAGGCAAGCCTGTTCTTAGAGAGCACTGAGTGAGTCAAAAGTTGAGCATGGCAAGCCTAAGGGGTGAATAAGGGAGGGCCACAAATAGGAGACAGTTCCAAGAAGGTCTGGAGCCAGGTGTGCAAAAGAGCAGAGCAGGAAGTGAAGAATAAGGGCAGGAGTGAAGTGAGAGGGTTCAAGGCAATTGCTGCAGACGAGGCCCTGAGGTCTGTTACTCATTTTCTTTGGCTGCCTGCCACATAGTATGTGGGTGAGTTGGCCCAGTATAATGGCATGGGGCTGGGACTTCCCCTGGTTTGCCCAGTGAGAAGTTGTGACTTGTCAGGAGCACTCTTGAGGTGGAAGGCTGGTTCCCACCAGCATTCTGATAATCCACAGCCTTTCTCTTCCACCAGCTCCTGCAACTGGCCACTGTGGTGCTGAGAGTTTCAGCACCTCTTCCCACAGGCCCTGGTGGTCATGGAAGTGCATGGTGTCACAGGGAGGGATACCAGCTAAGCTGGGCTTAACCAAGAGTGCTGGAAGCCACCTACTCACTATGTGAGCAGGGTTCGTAGGAAAGAGAAGTCAAAGGGATTGACAATTTCTTAAACTGCAAATAGGACCAGCAAGGTCTTCAAGCACTTAGTACAGTGGGTATGGTGTAAATTGAGATGCAATAGTGTTCAGTGGTTAAAAGTGTGGGATTTATTGCCATACAGATCTAAATTCAAACCCCCAGCTCTGCCATGTGATGGCTGTGTAATCCTACATAGTCACGCAACCTTTCTGTGGCTCATTTCTACAGTTGGAAAATGGGGATAATAATATTTGGCTCATAAGATTGTTGAACAGTTTAAGTGATGGTATGCATGTAAAACTATTTAACATTGTGCCTGGCATTTAGGAAATGTTTAACAAGTGGTTAATTGGGAAGAAAGCTGGATATGATCTGCTAGTTGAATTTTTTCCCCAGGTGCTTAGAATCTATGGGGGTTGGGATAGTACTTACTAATGCAGTAAAGTGCCAAGGATGGAAATTGACATTGCAGTGGTTGGGTGAATGTGCATTCTAGATGTAGGAAATGCCTGAGTGGGAACTCAGTGGCAGTAAACTGGGAGAATCAGTCATGTTGCTGTGCAATGTGTACTAGCAAAGGTCTGGTGGCCCTTGGCAGTGGTCCAGGGCTGTCATTGGGAGCTAGTGCTGGGGTCTGGCTGGGTAGAGGAGAGCTGGAACAGCCAGGAACAGGCAGAACCAGAGGGTGAATACTAGCCTTTGTCTAGGAAGCACTGAGATGGTCACATCTGGGAGATTCATGTGAAGACAGACACAGGATGCAGAGCCAACCAAGGTCAGGAGACGGGTACCCACAGGGACCAGTTCAGAGAGAATGAGGAGCCACAGCAGGAGCAAAGTGAATAAATTCAAGGGGATTGCCATTAAAAGAGCCTCAAGGGCTGATATTTGGCTTTATTGGTTGCCAGTTGAGTAGTGGATGGGTGGTTTGGCTTGAGTTGGTTGGTATGGGCTGGGACAGACAGTAATCACAATCCTGCTAGGTGGACATAATTTCTACTTTATAGGGAAGGAAACTGAGAGTTAAAGATGTCCAGCAATTTGTCACATGCCACACCATTCATCACTAGTAAAGATGGGAAGGTGGGAATAATCCCAAAGAGGATAGTTGAGGTAAAACGAAAAGCAAAGCAGTTTCCCATGGTAGAATGGGATAGGGGCAGGGGCCATCCATAAGTACAAAAGAATGTTGGCAGTTGTTATTCTCTCTGAGACTGTGTTGATTAGAGTTGCCACATCATAAGGGATGCAGTATAATTTAGTGGTTAAGGACTACTTCTGGAGCCAGACTGCCTCATTTCAAAATCTAACTCTGCCACTAATTAGCTGTGCGACCTGGAGCAAATTACTTATCTCTCAGTGCCACAGTTTTCTCATCTGTAAAATGAGCAAATAATAGTACCAACCTTTTAGGGTTTTTATGTAACTTAATTAGTTAATATAATTAAAGCACTTAGAAAAGTGTCTGGTTTATAATAAGCACTATCTAAAATTTGGTTAATAATAATAATAGTAATGGGTTATTGCAAGGGGTAATGCACATAAAATTAGATAATGCATATAAAACACTTAACACATTCCTGTGTACAGTAAGAGCTCAATAGATGAATTATTATTATTGCTATGAGTATTCTACAATTAGGATTATGTAAACATTGGCCTCAGAAGGAATGAAGCAGACTCACAAAACCCATGGTGGAGACTAGCTTTATGCTAGAAATCTGAGGGAGAGCCTCTCCTCTCCTGTAAATACTGCTCCTTCTTTCTCATGTGCTTTTTTCAGTTAAAAAAATGGGTTGTCTTAGGAGGCAAAGTGCTTCCATTATTGCAGGTACTTAAACATAGGCTGGCTAACTGCTAGGCAGGATTGCTATATAGAGGACTGACCAATAATAGTGATAGCTAACAGTGATATAGGTACTCTTATTATCCCCCTTTTACAGATATGGTAACTAAGGCAGATTATAGTCAAGCTCTTTGCCCAAGATCACATAGCCAGTATGTGGCAGAGGTCACTTCTAACCCTTGACATCCTCCTGTGAGACATAGCAGATTTAGTCCCTAACACTGTAATATGAATAAGATTATATTTTCCCCTTTCTTTTTGCCAGGATGAAGGGGAATGATGGTGAGTTCTAGATTAGAGGATTTCAAAGTCGAAAAATATAGAAGAAGACAGTGAGGCTAGTCAGATCTCTAAAGACTAAATCTAAAATTTTATCATCTCACAATTTTCTTTGCGGGCAGCCTTGGAACCTTGAATCTGCCCTCATGAGATCACAGCTGCCTGAATCCTCTCTTCTAGGAGTCCTCAGGGGACCCTGGGATCAGAACTGGTCCAGAATTGGTGAGTGGAGACCCAAGTGCCCACAAACAATTTTCGGCCTGTTCCAGATCTGCAGCGAGCTAACTCACATTTTGCTTACCACAGTGGGCTCTATTTTAGTCATCAGTCTGATCTCCTGCCAAAGCTGTGTTCATAGAGTAAGGGGGAGGGGAATAGAGGGTATTTCTGGCATGTAGAACAGTTTGGAGACAAGAGCAAGCAAGTCATACTTATTCATTCAGGAGCTAAGATTACTTGGCTGGAAAAATAAGTTCAAGTCAGACAGTAGCAAGAACTGAAAGAAGTTCATTAAGGAATTTGTTATAGAGGGCTTTGACACATAAGTCTGGATATTCTATGAGTGGTGATTATGTGAGCAAGAGAATGACATCACAATGCTCCAGAGATAACTACTGACCTATGCACACTGCACTGGAGGG
This sequence comes from Manis javanica, assembly GCF_040802235.1. Classification (NCBI taxonomy): domain Eukaryota; kingdom Metazoa; phylum Chordata; class Mammalia; order Pholidota; family Manidae; genus Manis; species Manis javanica. The sequence goes on along the minus strand of NC_133174.1, from coordinate 100,104,310 downwards.
AGGTGAGATAGAAGTTCAAGGAGAGGCTTGAAAATAGGGGAGGCTGTGTACTAGTTCATCTTAAAAGTGAACTAGATGTGAGACTATATGCAAAGGGGGTAAAAGCCACAGGAAAAGAAATGGCAAGAAGGGATAAAAAGAGAATGGATTAACAGCAAGGAAGCCTTCTGTTTGATTTCATCACATCTTTACTGAAGATAAGTCCTTTGTCTGAAACCTGTTTCCTATGTTTCTTTATTTGACTCATACTCATCTTTTTAGATCTAATTTATCCTTCAGATTGTATTAAAATGGTATGTTTGTATATTTGTTTTCTCTACTAGATTTAGAGTTCCTTGAGGACAGTATGTCTGTTCTTTTTTCCATAATCCCTAATCCCTTCCTCCTTTCTTTTCTCTTCTTTCCTCCCTCCCTCCCTCCCTCCCTCCCTCCCTCCCTCCCTTCCTTCCTTCATCACCAAATATTTGTTGAATACCTACTATAGTCCAAGGAAATCAAGAAAAACTTGGGACAGACATTCACCTGATTCTAGTGACAGAGAGTTTAGGAATTCATGACATGTTTTATGTGAAGCTGTCTTAGTGACTACCAGAGAAAATGAAACCTTCTGCTGTCACTAGCATAGAGAGTGTTGCATAATAAAAATATTTTTGGCCAAGAAAGGAGGTAGATGTTTTCTAAACGTATTTTATGAAGTCAACATTACCCTGATACCAAAACCAGATAGGACACAAAAAAAAGAAAATTATAGGTTGCTGTCCCTGATGAACATTGATTAAAAAATCCTCAACACAATATTGGCAGACAGGTTCATCATACATTAAAAAGATCATACATGATAATCAAGTGGGATTTATTCCAGGGTGCACAGAATGTTCAACATCCACATATCAGACAATGTGATATATCACATTAACAAAATGAAGGATAAAAATCATGTGATCATCTCAATAGATGTAGAAAAAGCGTTAGACAACCAATTTATGAAAAAGCTCAATGAAGCTAGTAGAGAGGAAATGTACCTCAACATAGCAGGGCCCATATATGACAAGCCCAGAGCTAATGTCATACTCAATGGTGAAAAACTGAAGGCTTGTCCTCTAAGGTCAGCAAAAGACAAAGATGTCCAGTCTCACCACTTTTATTCAACATAGTACTGGAAGTCCTAGCTAGAGCAATTAGGCAAGAAAAAGAAATAAAAGGCATTTAGATTAGAAAGGAAGAAGTAAAAGCGTCACTATTTGCAGATGACATATTATACACAGAAAATCTAAAGACACCATCAAAATACTTAGAACTAATAAGCAAATTCAGTAAAGTTTCAGGATACAAAATTAATACACAAAAATCGGTTGCATTTATTCACACTAATAATGAACTATCAGCAAGATAAATTAAGAAAACAGCATTATTTATAACTGCATCAAAAAGAATAAAATATCTAGGACTAAAGCAAACCAAGGAGGTAAAAGGTCCCTATATTGAAAATGATAAGATATTAATGAAAGACATTGGAGAAGACACAAATAAATGGAAAGACATTCCATGCTCATGGATTAGAAGAATTAATATTGTTAAAATGTCTATACTGACAGGGGGCTCAAGATGGTGGTGTGAGTAGGGGTCAGAAATCTCCTCCCAAAACCATACATATTGTTCAAAATACAATAAATACAACTATTCCTAAAAGAGAGACCAGAAGATACAGTACAACAGCCAGGCTACATTTACATCTGCGAGAACTCAGCATCTAATGAAAAGGGTATGATACAAAGTCATGACCTGGCAGGATCCAAGCACTCCCTCAACCCCAGCTCACTGGTGGGAGGAAAAGAATCAGAGTGGGGAGGGAGTGGAAGCACAGGACTACTAAATAACCAGCCCTAGTAATCTGCACCAGGAGCACAGACACACATTGCATGGTGTACTGGATATTAGAGAAACGGAAAAGTAAAATCCGAGATGGAGACTGTGAGCGGGTCCCCACAGCTGGCTCCCCTGGGACAAAAGAAAAGTGGGCACTTCTTAAAAGTCTTAAAGGAACAAGGGCTCAACAGCTGGACAAAATCATCCCAGCACACTCAGCCCAGCAGGCAGGGAATCTTGAGGAACATCAGGCTCCCTAACCCCCTGGGGGGTAATTCAGCCCCAAAGCTCTTCATGGCAATAAGCAGCCTGCCATTCATTACCCCCCACCAGTGCTGCAAGCAAACCAGCTGACCTGCCACAACTTCAGAGCAGCAGGAGAAGAGCCCCGCCCACAGCAACCACACAGAGTCTCCTCCCAGCATGCAGCTAACTGGCACAGGCAGTAGAAGCCAGAGTAAGGTCTGGAAGGCACAAAGGGGCGCCGTTCTCACAGGAGAATACACCCAGTACATCTACCACCCCCCCAACACACAGTGTGCTAGGCTATCCCAAGGGTTACCCCACCCACTGCAGCTCAGGAGATTATTCCAGAGACTGTTCCCGGCATGCAGGTAGATGGCACAGGCAGCAGAAGCCAGAGAAAGGTCCAGAAGGCATGAAGGGGTGCCATTCTTGCAGGAGAACACACCTGGTGTGGCTGCGGCCCCTGCAGTGCACTAGGCTAGCCTGAGGGCCACCCTGTTCACAGCAGCTCAGGAGATTATCCCAGGGACTGTTCCCGGCATGCGGGTAGATGGCACAGGCAGTGGAGAAGGGCAAAGTGACCAAAAAGCAGGAAGGCACTTTGTTCTTCCAGTGACACACGTCCCAACTGCCTGCAACCACTTCTATTGCCATAAAAAGGCAGAAGAATCTGGTCCAGTCAAAAATCACTCAGCCAACCCCAGAAAGAGGACCTAGTGAGATAGATATAACCAATCTTCTTGAAAAATAATTCAAAATAAAAGTCATAACCATGCTAATGTACCTGCAGAGAAATATGCAAGAGCTAAGGGATGAAGTCCAGAGGGAGATGACAGAAATGAAACATTCAATAGAAGGTCCTAAGAGCCAAGTGGATGAGGTGCAAGAGACTGTTAATGGGATAGAAATCAGAGAACAGGAATACAGAGAAGCTGAGGCAGACAGAGATAAAAGGATCTCTAGGAATGAAAGAATATTAAGAGAAACATCTGACCAATACAAATGGAACAATATTCACATTATAGGGGTACCAGAAGAATAAGAGAGAGAAAAGGGGATAGAAAGTGTCATTGAAGAAATTATTGCTGAAAACGTCCCCAAGCTGGGGGAGGAAATAGTCTCTCAGACCATGGAAGCCCACAGATCTCCCAACACAAGGGACCCAAGGAGGATAACACCAAGACATACAATAATTAAAATGGCAAAGATCAAAGACAAGGACAGAGTATTAAAGGCAGCCAGAGAGAGAAAAAAGATCACCTACACAGGAAAACCCATGAGGCTATCATTAGACTTCTCAACAGAAACCTTACAGGTCAGAAGAGAATGGCATGATATATTGAATGCAATCAAACAGAAGGGCCTTGAACCAAGAATACTGTATCAAGCATGATTATCACTTAAATTTGAAGGAGGGATTAAACAATTTTCAGACAAGCAAAAGTTGAGGGAATTTGTCTCCCACAAACCACCTCTACAGGATATTTTAAAGGGACTGCTCTAGATGGAGCACTCCTAAGGCTAAATAGATGTCACCAGAGAAAATAAAATCACACCAAAGAAAGCAGACCAGCCAAATACTAACTAAAGGCAAAAAATAAAATCAACTATTTACAAAAGCAGTCAAAGGAAACACAAAAGAGTACAGAATAAAACACCTAACATATAAAGAATGGAGGAGGAGGATTAAGAAGGGAGAGAAATAAAGAATCATCAGACTGTGTTTACAAAAGCTTAATAAGAGAGTTAAGTTAGATGGTTAGATAGTAAAGACGCTACCCTTGAACCTTTGCTAACAATGAATCCAAAGCCGGCACTGGCAATAAGTACATATCTATCAATAATCACCCTAAATGTAAATGCACTGAATGCACCAATCAAAAGACACAGAGTAATAGAATGGATAAAAAAGCAAGACCCATCTATATGCTGCTTAAAAGAGATTCACCTCAAACCCAAAGGTATATACAGACTAAAAGTGAAGGGATGGAAAAAGATATTTCCTGCAAAGAATAGGGAGAAAAAAGCAGATGTTGCAGTACATGTATCAGACAAAATAGACTTCAAAACAAAGAAAGTAAAAAGAGATAAAGTAGGACATTACATAATGACAAAGGGGTCAGTCCGACAGGAGGATATAACCATTATAAATATATATGCACCCAATACAGGAGCACCAATATATGTGAAACAAATACTAACAGAATTAAAGGAGGAAATAGAATGCAATGCATTCATTTTAGGAGACTTCAACACACCACTCAATTCAAAGGACAGATCCACCAGACAGAAAATAAGTAAGGACACAGAGGCACTGAGCAACACACTAGAACAGATGGACCTAACAGACATCTACAGAACTCTACACCCAAAAGCAGCAGGATACACATTCTTCTCAAGTACACATGGAACATTTTTCAGAATAGACCACATACTAGGCCACAAAAAGAGCCTCAGCAAGTTCAAAAAGACTGAAATTCTACCAACCAACTTCTCCGATCACAAAGGTATACAACTAGAAATAAATTGTACAAAGAAAACAAAAAGACTCACAACGTGGAGGCTTAACAACATGCTCCTAAATAATCAATGGATCAATGACCAAATTAAAACAGAGATCAAGCAATATATGTAGACAAATGACTACAACAGCACAAAGCCCCAACTTCTGTGGGACTAGGTGAAGGCAGTTCTAAGTGGAATGTATATAGCAATCCAGGCCTATTTAAAGAAGGAAGAATAATCCCAAATGAATAGTCGAAAGTGACAATATTGAAACTGGAAAAAGAAGAACAAATGAGGCCCAAAGTCAGCAGAAGGAGGGACATAAAAAAGATCAGAGAAGAAATAAATAAAATTGAGAAGAATAAAACAATAGAAAAAAATCAATGAAACCAAGAGCTGGTTCTTTGAGAAAACAAACAAAATAGATAAACCCCTAGCCAGACTTATTAAGAGAAAAAGAGAATCTACACACATAAGCAGAATCAGAAATGAGAAAGGAAAAATCACGACAGACCCACAGAAATACAAAGAATTATTAGAAAATACTATGAATATCTATATGCTAACAAGCTGGTAAATCTGGAAGAAATGGACAACTTCCTAGAAAAATATAACCTTCCAAGACTGACCAAGGAAGAAACAAAATCTAAACAGACCAATTACCCGTAAAGAAATTGACTCGGTAATCAAAAAACTACCCAAGAACAAAACTCCCAGTCGAGACGGTTCACTGCTGAATTTTATCAGACATATAGAGAAGACATAATACCCATTCTCCTTAAAGTTTTCCAAAATATAGAAGAGGAGGGAATACTTCCAAACTCATTCTATGAAGCCAGCATCACTCTAATACCAAAACTAGGCAAAGACCCTACTGTAAAAGAAAAGTACAGACCAATATTCCTGATGAATAAAGATGCAAAAATACTCAACAAAATATTAGCAAACTGAATTCAAAAATACATCAAGAGGATCACACTCCATGAAAAAGTGGGATTAATCTCAGGGATGCAAGGATGTTACAACATTCGAAAATCCATCAACATTATCCACCACATCAACACAAAGAAGGACAAAAACCACATGATCATCTCCATAGATGCTGAAAAAGCATTCGACAAAATTCAACTTCCATTCATGACAAAAACTATCAACAAAATAGGTATACAGGGCAAGTACCTCAACATAATAAAGGCAATATATGACAAACCCACAGCCAACATCATACTCAACAGTGAGAAGCTGAAAGCTTTTCCTTTAAGACTGGGAACACGACAGGGATGCCCACTCTCCCCACTTTTATTCAACATAGTACTGGAAGTCCTAGACACGGCAATAAGATAAAACAAAGAAATATAAGGCATCCAGATTGGTAAAGAAGAAGTCAAACTGTCACTATTTGCAGATGACATGATATTGTACATAAAAAAAACCCTAAGGAATCCAATCCAAAACTACTAGAACTAATATCTGAATTCAGCAAAGTTGCATGATACAAAATTAATACACAGAAATCTGTTGCTTTCCTATACACTAATGATGAACTAGCAGAAAGAGAAATCAGGAAAACAATTCTATTCACAATTGCATCAAAAAGAATAAAATACCTACAAATAAACCTAACCAAGGAAGTGAAAGACCTATCCCTGAAAACTACAAGACACTCTTAAGAGAAATTAAAGAGGACACTAACAAATGGAAATTCATCCCATGCTTTTGGGTAGGAAGAATTAATTTGACAAAATGCCATCCTGCCTAAAGCAATCTACAGATTCAATGCAATTCCTAACAAAATACCAACAGCATTCTTCAACGAACTGGAACAAAGAGTTCTAAAATTCATATGGAACCATAAAAGACCCTGAGTAGCCAAAGCAATCCTGAGAAGGAAGAATAAAGCAGGGGGGACCTCGCTTCCCAACTTCAAGCTCTACTATAAGGCCACAGTAATCAAAAAAATTTGGTACTGGCACAAGAACAGATCCACACACCAGTGGAACAGAACAGAGAGTCTGATATTAACCCAAACATATATGGTCAATAAATGTATGATAAAGGATCCATGGATATACAATGGGGAAATGACAGCCTCTTCAGCAGCTGGTGTTGGCAAAACTGGACAGCTACATATAAGAGGATGAAACTGGATCATTGTCTAACCCCAAACACAAAAGTAAACTCAAAATGGATCAAAGACCTGAATGTAAGTCATGAAACCATAAAACTCTTAGAAAAAAACACAGGCAAAAATCTCTTGGACATAAACATGGGTAAGCTCTTCATGAACATATCTCCTTGGGCAAGGGAAACAAAAACAAAAATGAACAAGTGGGGCTATATCAGGCTGAAAAGCTTCTGTACAGCGAAGAACACCATTAATGGAACAAAAAGGCATCCTACAGTATGGGAGAATGTATTCATAAATGGCATATCCAATAAAGGGTTGACATCCAAAATATATAAACAGCTCACTCACCTCAACAACAAAAAAAGCAAATAATCCACTTAAAAAATGGGCTGAGGATCTGAACAGACACTTCTCCAAAGAAGAAATTCAAATGGTCCACATGCACATGAAAAGATGTTCCACATTGCTAATCATCAGAGAAATGCAGATGAAAACCACAATGATATATCACCTCACACCAGTAAGGATGGCCAACATCCAAGACAAACAACAACAAATGTTGGTGAAGTTGTGGAGGAAGGGGAACCCTCCTACACTGCTGGTGGGAATGTAAATTAATTCAACCATTGTGGAAAGCAGTATGGAGGTTCCTCAAAAAACACAAAATATATAAATACCATTTGACCCAGGAATTCCACTCCTAGGAATTTATCCTAAGAATGCAGCATCCCAATTTAACAAAGACATATGCACCCCTATGTTTATTGCAGCACTTTTTACAATAGCCAAGAAATGGGACGAACCTAATTGTCCATCAGTAGATGAATGGATGAAGAAGATGTGGTACATATACACAATGGAATTTTACTCAGCCATAATAAGAAAATAAATCCTACCATTTGCAACAACATTGTTGGAGCTAGAGGGTTTTATGCTCAGTGAAATAAGCCAGATGGAAAAAGACAAGTATCAAATGATTTCACTCATCTGTGGAGTGTAAGAACAAAGAAAAACACTAAAGGAACAAAACAGCAGCAGACTCACAGAACCCAAGAATGGACTAACAGTTACCAAAGGGAAAGGGTCTGGGGAGGATGTGTTGGAAGGGAGGGACAAGGCGGTAAAGGGGCATTACGATTAGGATACATAATGTAGGGGTGGGGCATGGGGAGGGCTGTACAACACAGAGAAGACAAGTAGTGTTTCTATAGCATCTTACTACGCTGATGGACAGTGACTGTAATGGGGTATGTGGTACGGACTTGATGATGGGGGTAGTCTAGTAACCATAATGTTGCTCATGTAATTGTAGATTAATGATACCAAAAAAAGTGTTGATACTATGCAAAGTAATCTACAGATTCAATGTAATCCTTATCAAAATTCCAGTGGCATTTTTTAACAGAAATAGAACAAACAATTCTAAAATTCATACATACCCACAAGACAAACTGAATAGCTAAAGCTATGTTGAGAAAGATGGGCAAAGCAAGAGGCATCATGATCCCTGATTTCAAACTATATTGCAAAGCTAGCTTAATTAAAACCATATGGCACTGACATAAAAACAGATACATGTATCAATAGAATGGAATAGAGAGCCCAGAAATAAATCCATGCTCCTACAGTCAATTAATATATGACAAGGGACACAAGAACATACAATGAAAAAAAAGACTGTCTCTTCAATAAATGGTGTTGGGAAAATGAACATCAATATGCAAAAGAATGAAACTGAATCCTGTTTTACATAATACACAAAAATAAACTTAAAATGGATTAAAGACCTAAATGTAATACCTGAAACTAAAATTCCTAGAAGAAAACCAAGCACATTTTTAAGAATCACAATGGAATTAAATTAGAAATCTGCAATGGATTGACTTCTGTAAAATCCCCCTGAATATTTGAAAACTAAATAACAAACTTCTTATTTTTAAATGAGTGAAAATGAAAACATAGCATATGAGAATTTGTGGGATCACACTAAAGTAATACATACAATGAAATTTATAACACTAAAAGCCTATATTAGAAAGAAGCAAGACCTTAAACTAATGACTACAGATTCTTTTTCTAAAAAGAACAAAATAAACCAAGTAAGCAAAAGATAAGAAATGATAAGTATCAAAGCAAAAGTCAATGCACTAGAAAACAAAAACAAAATAAACAAAATCAATGAAGCCAAGCTGATTAAGAAAACTGAGAACACTCTAGTTTGTCTGATCAGGAAAAATATGAAAGAAGAAATAACCCATGTTGGGAATGGGAGAAGTAACATCAGTACAGATTATACAGCTATTAAAAAGATAGTAAAAGAATATGTTAGCAACTTTATGCTAAAGTATTTGATGACTTAAATAAAATGAACAAATTATTTGTAGGACACACCTAACAAACTTAATAAAAAATAGATAACATGAGTAGCCCTGTAATTATTAAAGAAATCAAATGAGTTAAAAACCTCCCCAGAAAGAAAACCGCAGGCTTAGATAGCTTTGTTTGTGATTTATATCAAATATTCAAAGAAGAATTAATACCAACTCTTCATAAACTCTTCCAAAAAATAGGAAAGGAGGGAATACTTCTCAACTTAGTCAATGGGTCTACTGTTACCCTTATACTCACACCAGAAAAAAAACCATAAGAAAACTATAGACCAATTTTCCTGATGAATATAGATGTCAACATCCTCAACAAAATACTAACAAATAAATTCCAGCGACATAAAAAAATAACTATACATCATGGCAAGTAAGATTTTTTCCAGGAATGCAGGGTGGGTCCAACATATTAAGATCAATCAGTGTATTACACTATAATAAGAGGACATAGGACAAAAAACATATGGCAATCAATAGACACAGAAAAATCATTTGAAAAAATCCAATAACCACTCATGATAAAAACATTCAATAAGCTAGGAATAGAAGGGAACTTCTTCAATCTAATAAATGGCTTCTGTAAAAACCCCACAGCTAATACCATACTTAATGATGGAAGATAAAGTTTCTCCCATAAGATAATGAATAAGACATGGATGTTTGCTCTCACTATTTCCATTTACTATTGAAAAGAGGTTTTGACCAGTGCAATCAGAAAAAGAATAAAAGATATCTATATTGGAATGGAAGCAGAAACTTCCTTTTCATTCACAGATGACATGATCTTATATATAGAAAATCTTAAGGAATTCACTAATGAATTATTAGATCTCATAAATGAGTTCAGCCAGGTTGCAGGATAGAAGATCAAAATCAATTGTATGTCTGTATGTTAGCAATGGTGAATAGAAAATTAAAGTGTAAAAAATACAACTATAATAACAACATAAAAGATGTAGTTGGCAAGGGGTAAACATCCAAAATATATAAAGAACTCACACACCACAACACTCAAAAAGCAAATAACCCAATCAAAGAATGGGTGGAGGATATGAACAGATGATTCTCCAAAGAAGAAATTCAGATGGCCAACAGACACATGAAAATAGGCTCCACATCACTAATTATCAGGGAAATGCAGATAAAAACCACAATGAGATGTCACCTCACACCAGTTAGGATGGCCAGTATCAAAAAGACTAAGAACAGCAAATGCTGGCAAAGATGTGGAGAAAGGAGAACCCTCCTACACTGCTGGTGGGAATGTAAGCTAGTTCAACCATTGTGGAAAGCAATATGGAGGTTCCTCGAAAAACTAAAAATAGAATAGAAATACCATTTGACCCGGGAATCCCACTCCTTGGAATTTACCCAAAGAATACAAGTTCTCAGATTCAAAAAACATATGCACCCCTATGTTCATTGCAGCACTATTTTCAATAGCCAAGATATGGAAGCAACCTAAGTGTCCATCAGTAGATGAATGGATAAAGAAGAGGTGTTACATATACACAATGGAATACTATTCAGCCATTAGAATGAAACAAATCCTATCATTTGCAACAACAGAATGGAACTGGAGGATATTATGCTCAGTGAAATAAGTCAGGCAGAGAAAGACAAGTACCAAATGATTTTCCTCATTTGTGGAGTATAACAATGAAGGAAAACTGAAGGAACAAAACAGAAGCAGACTCACAAACTCCAAGATGGGACTAGTTGTTACCAAAGGGGAGGCTTGTGGGAGGGTGTGGAGGGAGGGAGAAGGGGATTGAGGGGTATTATGTTTAGTACACATGGTGTGAAGGGTCACAGGGAAGACAGTGTAACACAGAGAAGGCAAGTAGTGAATCTGTGGCATCTTACTACACTGATGGACAGTGACTGCAATGGGGTATGATTGAGGACTTGATAATGGATAAATGTAGGAACCACATTGTTTTCTCATGTGAAACCTTCATAAGAGTGTATATCAATAATACCTTCATAAAAAATGAAAAATTAAAAAAAAATAATCATCAGGGAGACTTTTAAAACATACCAAAGTCCAGTTCCATACCAAACCAATTGCACCATAATCTCTGGAGATAGAGCCCAGGTACATACCATGGTTATGGATTCCAAATATCAACTATCTACAAATTGATCTTTACAGTCAATCTGATCTAAATCCCAGCAATATTTGCTTGTAGACATTGACAAGATAGCTGATTCTCAAACTTATATTGAGGACTACACCACCTGATTTCAAAACTTATGATGAGCTACTATAATCAAGACAATAAGGTACTGACATATAATGGAACATAATAGAAAGTATAGAAATAGATCTACACATATATGGTTAATTGATTTCATCAAAGGTGACAAGATAATCCAATGGGGAAAGGAAATGTTTTTCAACAAATAGTGCTGGAAAAAAAATGGATATCCATATGGAAAAAATGAATCTTAATCATTACCTCACACCATACACAAAAATTAACTCAAGAATGATAATAGACTGAAATATAAAAGTGAAGACTATAAAATTTCTAGAAGAAAATATAGGAAAATATCTTTAAAACTGGACAGACAAGGACAGGAAGAGAAATACTATAAACAAAATTATTTATAAATTCATCTTCATCAAAATTTAACACATCTGCTCATTTCACATTAAATTAAAGTATAAAAAATACAACTATAACAACATAAAAGATGTAGTTGGCAAGGGGTAAACATCCAAAATATATAAAGAACTCACACACCACAACACTCAAAGAAAAAGAAATGACTGTGCAAGCCACAGTAGGGATGAAAATATTCACAGGACATGTATCTGACAAAAGGTTTATGTCAAGACTAATGAAGAACCCCAAAGACTCAATAAGGAGTCTTTCAAAAGGGCAATATTTGGACAGACATATTGTAAATTACATATGCAAATGACTGAATATATATACAAATAAATGATCAATAAACACATGAAAATATTCTCAGCATCATTAGTCATTAGGGAAATGCAAATTAAGACCACAATGAGCTATTACTACACAGCCATTAAAATGCCTAAAATTATAAAGCTTGATAGTTACAAATGTTGGTATAGACATAGAGCAACCAGAACGCTCCTACATTGTTAGAGGGAATGTAGAATGGTACAACCACTTTGGAAATAATCTGAAAGTTTCTTTTAACTTAAACATATACCTCCTATATGACCCAGCAAGTCCAGTTCTAAGTAATTACTCAAGTAAAAAGATCACATGTTCACTGAAACTATTGTACACAAATGTTCAGAGCAACTTTATTCACAATCACACAAAACTGGAAACAACTCATATGTCCATCATTAAGTGAACTGATAAACAAATTGTGGTATATTTGCACAACAGACTACTACTCATGAATAAAAAAGAACAAATTAGTGACACATGTAATGACATGGATAAATCTCAAAAACATTATGCTGAGTGAATAAAGCCAGGAATGTATGATTACTTTAATGTGAAATTCTAGAAAATTCAAAGTAATCTATAATGATAGAAAGCTCATCAGTGTTGCCTGGAGATAGGGGTAGGGGACATTGCTGGTAAAGGGCATACGAGCACTTTTTGCGGTGATGGAAATGATCTATATTTTGATTATGGTAACTACATGGATAAACATATTTTTCAAAACTCCTGGAAATGTACACTTTAAATGGGTGCAGTTTATTTTTCATAAATTATATCAATAACATTGATTTTTAAAAAGTTCACTAGACCATTGTAGTCAGGTCTGATAATGATAGCTTTATGGCCTTGCATCTTGAATGGCATTCCTTAGTCAAAAGTATCTGATTCCCTAGGAGCCATTAGATACACAGAATCTCAGCACCCACCCTAGAGATTCAGAAACACAATCTTCATTTTAACAAGATCCACAGGTAATTCGAATGCACATTACAATTTGAAAAACATTATCATAGGGTACAGTGGAATATAGCTAGAGGCATCTTGGGTCCTGAATCACCACATGGAGGAAAGCCACCTGCTGACCAGGAACACTCACCTTATACTCTAATGTGACCAACGAATAAACTTTTCCTGTGATTGAGGCATTTTAATTTGGGTCTCTTGTTACAGCAGGTTAGCCTACCTAATTATAACAAGATTGATCTTTTATTCCTAGAGGGCTTGAAAGTATAGCCCAAAGTGGTCTCAATGGAAAATAGCTTTGAGGTCTCATGTTCACACTTCATCTTCATAATTGACTCAAATTTCCTCTTATTTCACAGTGATTTGTGTAATAATAATGTTTGCAATAATGCTTCAAATTACTTCGCTACTTTTCCCTAACTGAAGTAAAACTGAAGCTCTAAGAAGATGTGCCATGTTTATCTTACTGCTTTCCCTTCCTAAAAGAGTTAAGTGTTCACCATTCAATAAACATGGGTTTGGATAGAAAGTATATGCCACAAGGAAGAAGTTAAATTTTTGTTGTTTTTCATGCTACACGTAGGATGGTCAGATTTGAAAGAGAACTCTCTGCAAACAGTACTGTAAGTGATAAGAATTACTCTAGCCTTTAGACGCTCTGGTCTCTAGTATCCAATTTCAGAGATTTAACAAGTTCGTAAAGGAGAGGAAATCCTGCAAATGCAAACCTTCCTCAGTTTTTCAAATGACACCACAAAGTGGTTTGGCTACTCTGTATGAAAATGACCACAGATGGTTCTGTTTATTTGCAAAAGTTGGTGGGAGGGTCCAGAGCTATTCTATTGAGTCCTTACTATGTGCCAGACCCTGTGCTGGGCACTTGCCTGCACATGACTTCATTTGATACTACCTGTGAGTTTAGATAATTGTATTTTTTGCCCTTAATTTTGAATGAGGATAGTGAGGTTCTGAGGGAGTAGGTAGCTTGCCAGACCTCACAGTGAATTAAATATATAAAACTGTATGACTCCAATGCTACCCTCTTTTTACAACAGCATCATTGTAAAATGGACCTCTTATCGACCTCTTTATCCTAACGTATTCCCATCATTATGAGAAAGAGCCCTGAGACAGAGACTGAGAGCCAGTGAGCAAGCAAGAGCTCTTTCCTACATAGAAAAGGAGCAAAGAAGCCAGTTAAAAGCAGCTGGGGCAGCCCCCTCATGGCCCTCCCTCCTTCCCATTCTGAGGCTCAATGCACCTCACACCTGTCTCCAGCTCATTCTTTCTTGCTCCTTTTTCAGTCTCAACACTCTGCTCCATCTACAATCTGCAGTTTTTTCTCCCTTGTCTCCCAGCCACCTCACCCTCACTTCCCTTTCCTTTCCTTTGATTCCTAACCACTGGCACCAGGACCCTGCCCTTTGTCACCATCCTTTGCACCCCCACCCCACTTCCTTTTCTCCTTCTGCTCTCTGTTCCTTTCTCTCCTGCTCAGCTTTCAAGGCCCCATTAGGGCCCCACCATTGACTCTGCTCTTACAATGGCTCGGTGGTTTTGAGATGAAGTAAAACGTCACTAATTTGTTCTAATTGGGGGGAAAGGTCAGTCTGCCTTAAATGAAAAGTATGAGTGATAGGATATTTGGGGGGAGAAGATGCAATCTCATTACTTTCAAGTACATAAAGTAATCCCAACAAGTAAGACAAGAGGATAAAAGGCAAAGCTATACGTCTCAGAGATCTATCTGTAAGTGGTTTGACAAATAGGCATGGTTCCTTTATAATTAGGACATTCAGTTTGGGGATTCAAATGCTGCTGCTGAGGTCTTTGCACTGAAGTAGGCGAATATTTCTTTTTTTTACACAATTAGTTTGTGAAGAGAGCTCTTTCATCATAGATACAGGTACAATCTCATTAGAGGGTCCAGCATTTCAGCCCCACTTTTTGTGTCACATGGCATGAGGAAGAGTGCTTTGTTAGCCAATTCTCCAAAAGGTGTAACAGTAAAGAACAACAAAAATACTATCTTCTCTGGTTTCCTCCTACGCAGGACATATTATCAATAAAAAAAATAACCTGTTTGTTTCATATACTTGGGGGTGAGGGTGAGGGGGTATAAGGGAAAGAACTGAATGGACACAAACAGAGCCAAACCTCAAATGTCTTAGTGTAGAATCTAGTAATTCAGAATTAGTGAAAATTGAGGTACCAGCCTACCTTATTTTTATGCTCTAAGAAGCCAATTTGCTAAGCCAAATACAATAGTAAACAAGATTTTCCTGCAAAGATTTATACAATTCCTGAAAACACCAATTTTCCATGCATGTCCAATACTCTGAAAGCACCCCCTTTGTTTATGTGTAATTTTAAAGCTAATTATTTAAACTTTCTACCAATTTCTAGAAGCAGCTCCCTAGAGGAAGGCCCACTAGGAAGCCCTTCTTTGCCTTCTTTTACTTTATGGTGTATGAAAACAAACAAGTATATTTTCTTTTTGAGTAACATAATTAAGGCTTCCTGTTGATTCAAACTAGCATTCCCCCATCTTTTCTTTATCATGGCTCAGCAATATTCTCCCCCAGTACAAATAAGCAAGAACAGGAAGACATGGGGGCTGAGTCTCACCAAGGTCTCTGAACAATTACGAGGCCAGGATCCATACATCCTTTCTCTCCCTGACAATGTAGAGATAGGTGGGTAACTGGTGAAAAGGAACATTCCCCCATACTTTACCTTGCAGTTTTAGCAGGCTTCTCTGACACTCAGAATGGAGATATGCCTTGCTATAGAAACATAATATGAAATTTGTGGAGATTTTCTTCAGTTGCTAAGGGAGTCAATTGATGTGAAACTACCACTTTTCCTAAAAACCATAAATTAGGGACTACTTCTTAACGACTGTAAGATTCTTCAGCTTTAACCCAAGGGATTCATGGAAGTGTTTCTTGAAATTGTTCAGCAGGCCAAAGCTAGGGAGATAAGGCTTCAGCTTTTGTTTACAAACCACTAGAAGTAAATTTGAAGGGATTAACTTTGTTTGAAAGCCACTAAAATTGCTGAGGCCACTTCAAACTAGTCTGATTGCTTGTGCTTTGGAGCTCATACAAACACCATGCTTGGAAATAAGCAACAGGAATTCTTCATTAACAAAGTGTATTGAATGCAGTGAGTCTACTGAATTCAAGAATAGTGACCCATACCTGGTAATTTTCAAAGCGAAGTTGGAAGAAAAGCCATTGCCTGCCAATTTCAAAGGGAAGTGTTCTAGGGAACGTTGGAGGTGAGAATGTGATGACTTCTGTTTGGGACTTTAGGGAGATATAAAGGTCCACCGGCCCTCCTCTATCTCTCCAAATGCTAAATTAACAATATTTTAATGGTGGCACAATCAAATTTAATGTAATATAGACATAAACCAACATTTTTCAGAAATGTATTTGATTTTATGTTTCATGGTTTAAAAGAAAGCTGGGCATCTTGGGGTTCTAATCTTTTTAATGGATATATTCACTTTTGACTCAAATGTAAATCAAAGGGAAAATGGAATTCTGTTTACAAATTTCTGCTTACAGTTCTGTATTAATCAATCTGTAAAATGATTAAGCATCATTTAAAAGATTTTAAAAGAATGGATCAAATTAGTCAAGTGTACAAATAGAAGAAGTTTGGCATCCCTTTTAGTACACATTTCCTTAAAAGAGACACACCTAATTTCTGGAGGTAGTCCCACATCCTTGGGCATTAGGGTTAGCATCAGAGACATCCTGAGTAGAAAAAGACTTTAGACATTATCTAGTGTAGTAAGTTTTTCAAATTTCTTTTCTTCAAGTTTCTTGAAAATCTTGCTTGAAAATCCAGCGTAGGAAACTGATAAGAGAAGAAAGTGTCTAAGGAAAGTAGAGGCTGAGGGTCCACTCCTTCGCCACTCTTTCTCCCATATTTACTGACGAGGTAAGCTGAGGTCTACAGAAACTAAGTGACCTGGTCAAGTTCACTCAGCAAGTGATAGCGGATCTCCTGATTTTCTTTCAGCTTTCTTATCTCTATTTTATATCCCCTTGTACCTCTCATAAAAGAAACACACATGCATGTATGCATACAAAATACACACCATCCCAGGTGGCCAGTAGGAGCTTCTCTTGACTCTCACAAACCACGAATATCTCACTGTGAATCTCTTTATTAAATTCCATATCCCAGGAATATTTGCATTTCCAGGGAGAAGAGTGGAAAGAAGGCAAAGATGAAGCCATGAAATGAATCACTAATGATGGCATGCCAGCACGTAGCAAATTCTGCTGTGCGTGGGCTTCCTCAAATCACACTCCATAGGCATCCTCATATTTACCCAATATTTAAGGCTAACCCTGCTGGCTTATTTAAAAAGAGTGGCTGCAGACAAAACCTCAATCAGAATTTGCATTTAGACCATGTTGGTCTTGAGATTTGAATAAATAGAATGAGGGTGAAAGGTGCTCCCACCCTTATTTAGCGATTTCCATGTTATTGCACTTCTTTCTGAATAGGTGCAATGTTTGCTTTGTTTTCTCTATGGCTAAGAGACAAGCCTGTGCATATGTGTGTATGAGTGAGTGAGTCTGTGTGAATGAAAGAGAGACACAGGCACTCATGGAAGGAGATGTACACAAAGACACAAAATGCCAATACAAAGAGACACACACACACAGACACAGAAGTACACACACTTATACACAGAGTAACAAGAAAGAGATGCAGTGAGTGACAGTAACAGAAAAAGACAGCAAGACAGGGAATCAGTGACACTGAGGGAAACTGAGAGAGGGTTAAGATTGAGACTGAGAAATTGGGAGAGGGACACACAAACAAATAGAGTGAGTGGCAGATATACAAAGAGAGATACAGAGAGAAAGACTAAAGAAAGAAAGCTGGGAGCGAGTGCCAGAGAGACGGAGGGTGACAGCAAAAAACCAAGACAGAGAAAGAGGAAAGCTGTGGTGATAAGAGGAAGAGAGAAATAACCTTTTTTTCCTTCCCTATTGGAAGCCTTCAATGTTTCTTTTGCATTCCATATAACTTGGAAATCAAACTTCAGTACCTCATATTCAGAGGCAAACTGCTCAGAGCAGTATCTGCTGCTCAGAGACAAATCTTTTACTCTGACTATAGAAAATATGTTCTTTTTTCCCCCAGTTTATTTACCAAATTTGATTGTTCAGTAATCTCAATTATGGAATATGAGAGCCAAAGCTGAAGCTGGGGCTGACGGGATCACTATGATGAATGAACCAGCAGTTTTCCAGATCTCTAATGCCAGGCATTCGTACGCCTCAGCAACCCTGCCGTGCTCTGTGCTTTCTGGGCTTCTGCCTATGTAAGACAGACACAGGGGCTGGCTGCACAAGGTTTTCAGTGTATGTGTGCCTGGTACTCATTGCAGTCTTAGGGTCTTCTCTATGCTCTTGAGGCGGGTGGTGGTGTCACTTCACAGGGAAGTCTCCATCTTACCTATTCTGTCAGGAACCTTCCCATGCCATCTAACATTGGATGTTGTGAAAATAGTTACCATGTAAAAATGAAAATTAAAAAAAAGAGAGAGAGTCTCAGACAGTCTCACAAGTCCGTGCATTGTTAAGTGGTTCTGACCACCAATCACATCTAAGAGTTTGGAGCCACTGCTGTTGCTCTCTCTCTTTCTCTCAGGCACACACAAACACACACACACACACACACACAGAGGGAGAGAGGGAAAAATGAATGCTTATGTCAACCAAAAATGTGTACAAGAATGTTCATAGCAGCTTTATGCATAAGAGCCCAAATTGGAAACAACCCAAGAAACACACAGTAGAACAAATAATGGATAATTAATTATATACTCACACAGTAGAATACTATACAACAATAATAAATGAATTACTGATACTTACAAAAGCATGGCTGAATCCCATAGACAGGAATTATGAATGAAAAAAGTGAGACACAAAAGAGTATGTATTGTATGCTTCCCTTTATATGAAATTCAAGAACAGGCAAATCTCATAAGTAGTAATAGAAGTCAGAATGATGATTACCTCTGCAGGGAGGTTATTAACTGGGAAGCAGCTTGAGGGGGGGGGGACTTCTTTGGTACTGAAAATGTTTTGTATTTTGATCTAGCTCAGAGGTCAGCAAATTATAGCCTGCGGGCCAAATTGAACCACCACCTACATTTTGAATGGCTGGGGAGCTAAGGGTAATTTTTATATTTTAAATGGTTAGGAAAAAAATAAAAAATAGAATATGTCATGACACATACTAATTATATCAAATTCACATTTCAATGTCCCTAAATAAATATTTTTGGCACACAGCCACGCCCATATGTTTACATATTGTCTAAGGCTGCTTCTACAAAGGCAAAATTGTGTAGTTGTGACAGAGACCATATGGCCTGCAAAGCCTAAAATATTTACCCTCTGGCCTTTACAATAAAAGTTTGCTGACCCCTGATCTAGGTTATAGCTACATGGGTGTAGACATATGGAAAAACTCATTGAGCTGTTCATTTAAGACTAGTGCACTTCATGCACTTTACTGCAAAGAATTTTTTCAAGATCTAGAGAAAGGGAGCATAATAAGGACACTTGCTTACATGCTTGATGTACATTAGGTTCAGAAAAAAAAGGCTGAATTCATTTCACTTCTTTACTTTTTCTTGTTGATGACAATCACAGCTTTATATAACTTCTTTATGCCCAAGGTATTAAGGGAAACAACAGTAAAAGCAACGTTTATATAAATCAGTCAGTAAAGTTCTAACAAATAGGGAAATTTAGAATGATGTCTTACAAGTAGAAAAACGATGATTAATATGTCAGTTTGTATTCTATTGTGTATGAGAAAAAAACCTATAAAATGAAAAACTGTTTTGGTAATAACCAAATGTCTGACTCTCATTGGTGGTCTACTTCTGAGTCATGTATTAAATTATCGTTAAAGGTCATCGTGACTTGTCTGAACAGGCATTTGTGTTATTAACTAAAGAACTGCTAAAAGAAATCCCCATGCTACTCTTTCACAGGAGAATATCTGTTACTATGAAGAAGCCAGTGTAAGCCAAATGACAGTGATAAATGCATTATAAACATTTCTTGTTGGAAGCTTGTTAATGATGTGATTTCTTTCCATTGTCAAATCTGCTCCTAACTTTAGTTTCATATTTTAGCTGTTTGCAGTATTTATAAATTGTAATATATGTCAAGGAGCACATTTCAGTGTTAAAAAAGAAAAGGAAAGCTGGAAAATAGATTCACAAGATGGCTTCAGGGTGGGAAATGCGTTTGTCTCGAAAAGCCATAATACAAGTTTAAAATCACAGGCTGGCAGTCAGACAAGTCAGTGACAGCCTTTTCATTAAATCTGGGCTAAATTGTATAGTTGCACTGTTGTTTGTATCTGCGCCTATTGTTACAGCTACAGTTGTAAACTAAACAATATGAGAGTGATCCAAATACAGCAGTAAGACAAAGCAAGCTGATTTTGTTAATAAGCTTGTGCTCTTTTTCCTTCTATTAATGATATTTTATATTCACCTTCTAATTTGCATTCAGCCTCCAGTGTTTCTACCAAGCATATTTCACCTGTGTTGAAATACCTGGCAGCTTTTAAATTAGGGTTGCAGGTCTTCTCTAGTCTATCTCCAATTCCTTTTTTATGAACCCTGATGACTGATCCCACCTCTTGAAGTGTGGGGAGGTTTAAGCTCCAATTTGAAGTTGGCCTGGCTTCAGAAATTCATTTTCACATGGGAAATATACCACTATGGGTCTGTTGGAGGATTAAACAAAATAATATATGTAAAGTTTGAAGTGCTGTATGTATGACATCAGCTTTGTAAGAAATCCACTTTGTTCTTACACCTAATTTACTGGTTGTTGGTCCCAGGCCAACCAGAGCAATAACAGCACTGTTTAATAGAACTTTCTGCAATGAGGGAAATGTCCTGTATTTGCACCATTCAATTCAGTAGCCACTGGCCACGTGTGGCTATTGAGTACTTGAATGTGCCTAGTATGACATGACTGAAGAAATGAATTTTTAATTTAATTTAAATTTATCTATTTAAATTCAAATATAAATAGCCACATGAGATTAGTCGCTTATATACTGGACATCATAGCATTACGGGACTAAGTTTTACTTGCTAAAGTAGCTTTGGATTAGGTGTTCTTATCTTTCTTTGAAGTGTAATGGGCCCCTTGAGAAGTCTGGTGTAATCAACTGGACAATTTCTTAAAAATCTGCTTTTTTCCTTTTTTAAAAAATAGTCTTATTGAAATATATTCCACATACCATACAATTCATACTTTTAAAGTGCATAAGTCAATGGTTTTTAGTGTATTCACAGATATATGCAACCATTATCACAATTTTAGAATATTTTCACCACCTCAAGAAACCCTGTATGTCAGTTATCATCCCCCTTTCCCCTCACCCCTTTCCCTAGCCCTAAGCAACGACTAATCTTTCAGTCTTTATAAATTTACCTATTCTGTATTTTCACAGTGTTATGTGTTGAATTTTGACCTCCAAAAGAAGTCCTACTCCCTAGTACCTCAGAATGTGTATTTATTTGAAAATAGGATCATATAATTACTTAAGAACAGGTCACACTTGAGTAGAACTTTTCAGTATGACTAGTGTCTTTATAAAAAGGAAATTTGGACACAGGTACAGAGGGAAAATGATGTGGAGACACAGAGAAAATGGCTATGTGACAAAGGACAAAGGAATTGAAGTGATACAAGTCAAGGAATGCCAAGAATTTCTTACAAACAACAGAATCTAGAAGAGGAAGGGAACAATTCAACTCTACAGGTTTCAGAGGATGTATGACCCCACTGATACGATTTCAGACTTCTAGTGTCCAGAACTGTGAGACAGTACATTTCTGCTGCTTTAAGCCACCCTGTGTTATGGCAGGCCTACAAAATGAATACACATATGAACGCAATCATACAGTATGTGGTCTTTTTTACTGGATTCTCACACTTATAATGTTTTCAAGGTCCATACATTAGCATGTATCCATACTTCAATCATTTTTATGGCCAAATAATGTTCCTTAAATGTATATACTACCTTTGTTCATTCATTTGTCAAGTAGTGGACTTTTGAGATTTTCCACTCTGGGCTATTTTGAAAAATGAGGCTATAAGCATTTGTGTATACATTTCTGTGTGACCATATGCTTTCATTTCTCTTGGGTATATACCTAAGAGTGGAAATGCTGGGTCATATGGTAACTCTATGTTTAATCATTTGAGGAACTGACAAGACTGTTTTCCAAAGTGGCTGTACCATTTTACATTTCCATCACCAGTGCATGAGAGTTTTCACATGTCCTCACCAATATTAGCTATATGACTTTTTGATTCTAGCCATCCTAGCGGGTGTGAAGTAACATCTCATTATGGCTTCCATTTCTCTAATGACTAATGATGTTGAGCATCTTTTAATGTGCCAGTTGGCCAACTGTATATATTTTTTGGAGAAATGTCTACTCAGATTCTTGATTCATTTTTTAATTGAAGTATACTTGATATACAATATTATATTGGTTTCAAGTATATAATACAGTGGCTCAAAAGTTACACACATTATTAAATCCTCACCCCAACTGGTGCAGTTACTATCTGTCAACATAGAAAGATGTTACAGAACCACTGACTATATTTTCCATGCTGCACTTTCATCCCTGAGACCAACTTATATTATGATAGATATTTCTGTGCCCCTTTATCCCCTTTGCATATGCCACACACCCACCCCTGCCCCCTTCACCATGGTAACCACCAGTCATTTGTCAGTGTCTCTGAGTCTACTGCTATTTTGATCAGTTTGTTTTGTTTTGTTTTTGAATTCCACTAATAAGTGAAATCATATGGTGTTTGTCTTTGTCTGCCTGGCTTATTTCACTTAGCATAATGCCCTCTAGGTCCATCCATGTTGTTGCAAATGGCAGGCAGGATTTCTTCCTTTTATATGGCTGAATAATATTCCACTGTGTATATGTTCCACATCTTTTTTATCCATGGACATGCGGTTGCTTCCATATCTTGGATATTGTAAATAATGTGGCAATGAACATAAGGCATATATATTTTCAAATCAGAGAGTTTGTTTTCTTGTGGCAAATTCTTAGAAGTGGAGTTAACTGGGTTGTATGGTATTTCTATTTTTAGCTTTTTGAGGAACCTCCATACTGCTTTCCATAGTGGCTGTACCAGTTTACATTTCCACCAATAGTGTAGAAGGGTTCCCTTTTCTCCACATCTTCACCAACACTTGTTATTTCATGTCTTTTGATGAATGGCCATTCTAACTGGTGTGTGGTAATATTTCAGTTTGGTTCTGATTTGCATTTCATTGATGATTAGTAATGTAGAGCATCTTTTCATGTGCCTATTGGCCATCTGTATTTCTTCTTTGGAGAAATGTCTGTTCAGGTCCTTTATGCATTTTTTAATCAGGTTATTTGCTCTTTTTGGTGTTGAGGCATATGAGTTCTTTATATATATTGGATGCTAACCACTTATCAGGTAAATAATTTATGAATATATTTTCCCATACAGTAAGTGGCCCTTTTGTTTTGCTGATGGTGTCCTTTGCTGTACAGAAGCTTTTTAGTCTGATGTAGTCCCACTTGTTCATTTTTTATTTTGTTTCCCTTGCCCAAGGAGATGTTTCCAGGAAAAATTGCTCATACTTATGTTCAACAGATTTTTGCCTATGTTTTCTTCTAAGAGTTTTATGGTTTCATGACTTACATTCAGGTCTTTGATCCATTTTGAGTTTACTTTTGTGTATGGCATTAGACAGTGATCCAGTTTAATTCTCTTACATATAACTGTCCAGTTTTCCCAACCAGACATTGAAGAGCCTGTCTTTTTCCCACTCTATAGTCATGGCTCCTTTATCATATAGTAATTGACCATATATGTGTGGGTTTATATCTGGGCTCTCTATTCTGTTCCATTGATCTATGGGTCTGTTCTTGTGCCAGTACCATACTGTTTCGATTACTGTAGTTTTGTAGTAGAGCTTGAAGTCAGGGAGTGTAATACCCCCAGCTTTGTTCTTTCTCAGGATGGCTTTGGTTATTTGGGGTCATTTATGGGTCCATATGAATTTTAGGATTATTTGCTCTAGTTCATTGAAAAATGCCACTGGTATTTTGATTTGGGATTGCATGAAATCTATCAATTGCTTTGGACAGGATGAATATTTGGACAATGAATTCTTTCTATTTATGAGCTTGGGATAGATTTCCATTGATTTGTGTCTTCTTTAATTTCTCTCATTAGTGTCCTATAGCTTTCAGAGAACAGGTCTTTACTCTCCTTGGTTAGATTTACTCCTAAGTATTTTATTCATTTTGATGCAATTGTAAATAGAATTGTTTTCCTGATTTCTCTTTCTGCTAGTTCATTGTTAGTGTATAGGAATACAACAAATTTCTGTGTATTAATTTTGTATCATGAATCTTTGCTGAATCCAGTTATTAGTTCTAAGAATTATTTTTGTGGTCATTAGGGTGTTGTATATATGTGTCATGTCATCTTCAAATAGTGAAAGTTTAACTTCTTCCTTACCAATTTGGATGCCTTTTACCTCTTTATCTTGTCTGATAGCCATGTCTAGGATATTCAGTACTATGTTGAATAAAAGTGTTGAGAGTGGGCATCCTTGTCTTGTTCCTGATCTTAGAGGAGAAGCGTTCAGCTTTTTGCCATTGAGTATGATGTTAGCTGTGGGTTTATTGTATATGGCCTTTATTATGTTGAGGTATGTTCCCTCTATACCCATTGTTGACAGTTTTTATCATGAATGGATGTTGAATTTTGTTGAATGCTTTTTCGGCATCTGTTGAGATGATCATATGGTTTTTATCTTTCCTTTTGTTAATACGGTATAACACATTTATTGATTTATGAACATTGCACCATCCTTGCATCCCTGGAGTAAATCCCACTTCATTATGAGGGATGATCCTTTTGATGTATTTTTTTTTTTTTTTTTTTTTTTTTTTTGAGAGGGCATCTCTCATATTTATTGATCAAATGGTTGTTAACAACAATAAAATTCAGTATAGGGGGGTCAATGCTCAATGTACAATCATTAATCCATCTCAAGCCTAATTCTCGTCAGTCTCCAATCTTCTGAAGCATAACGAACAAGTTCTTACATGGTGAACGAATTCTTACAGAGTGAATAAATTCTTACATGGTGAACAGTACAAGGGCATTCATCACAGAAACTTTCGGTTTTGATCATGCAATATGACCTATAAACCATCAGGTCAAATATGAATATTCATTTGATTTTTGTACTTGATTTATATGTTGATCCCACATTTCTCCTATTATTATTATTATTTTTATTTTTAATAAAATGCTGAAGTGGTAGGTAGATGCAAGATAAAGGTAGAAAACATAGTTTAGTGCTGTAAGAAGGCAAATGTAGATGATCAGATGATCAGTTGTGTGCCTATGGACTAAGTATTAATCCAGGCTAGACAAGGGCAGCAAGACATCCACGGATGCAGAAGATTTCTCTCAAAGCAGGGGGGGTGAGGTTCTGAGCCTCACCACTGTTGATCCCCAAATTCTCACCTGATGGCCCCCCTGCGACTGTGCCTGTCTTAGGTTGTTCCTCCCTTGAGGAATCTTACCCGTCTCTGGCTAACCAGTCATCTTCCGGGGCCATACAGGGAAATGTAAAGTTGGTAAGTGAGAGAGAAGCCATATTGTTTGCAAAGGTTAGCTTTTTACTTCTTTGCAGATTTACGCCCTGTGGCTTCTATGCCCAGCACTTGTCTCGAGGTATCTTTACCACCTGGAGGAATTATGATACTCGGTAAATTCGATATGAGGCACGAATTCTATTTAAGGTTTGTAATTAGGAAGGAAGAAGAAAAGCTATAGATGTAGCATATGAAGGAAACTTGGGAGGATTGATTATTTCTTTGACATATCTTCTTGTATAGTACCTTAAATATGTATAGGTTTTAAACTACTAACTAATTTGCACACACATATTAACATAATAGGAATACGGTGACATAAACAAAGCAAATCTATAATTACCAGCCATCTCCAGTGAAGCCAAGAAAACCATTTAGGCACCCTAGGCATTTGTGAAAATTTATCTATGATATGATGGATATTTTCCAACTGTACTTGAACCATCAGACAAATTAAAGCAGCCCATTTCTGGGATCTGTTCACATCCCATATGTTCTTTTAACCATAGATAGTCTATAGTCATGAGATTTTGGGGTGCTACAACTTGCACTCCTCCCAACTCCTGGTTGAGTTCCAACAGTACAGATTCGGTCAAATTCGTTGTCTCACTGTATGCACATGCCAGCCTAGACATCTCCCTCCTCATTCCTATGGCAAGTCCAGGAGACGGTGGGCTGGATGCAGCCACAGCCGCAGCATCGTCCGGATCCCTGTGGAGGCTTTTTGATGATCATCCCC
The DNA here is from genome assembly GCF_040802235.1 of Manis javanica. Taxonomy (NCBI): domain Eukaryota; kingdom Metazoa; phylum Chordata; class Mammalia; order Pholidota; family Manidae; genus Manis; species Manis javanica. The sequence continues at coordinate 100,077,771 of NC_133174.1, read as the reverse complement.
CGGCACGAGTCCTCCAGAGAGTGCTGATGCCGGAAGCTCCTCCTCATATTGTATCTTAGTTCATTTTCTGGGTATCCAAGCTAGGCCTTGATCTTCTGCGTAGAAACAAACAGACCCTTTGCCCACACTTTGACATGCCCTCTATACCACTGTGCAGAACTCATTGGAGGTCAGCACACAGTAACTGCTTTTTTTTTTTTTTTTTTTTTTTAATTAAGAGAAAGGAATATTATCAGAAAAGAGTACCTCCATAGCTGATCATCTGACACCCTTTAAGTGATCAACATTAAGGATATTTAAAGCATGCGTTGATCTTTGATTTACCAATAGTTTTATCCTGTTAAGGAGTAATCCCCCTTTTCTTTCTTTCTTTCTTTTTTTTTTTAAATTTTTAATCTACACTTACCTGAAGAATACTATGTTTACTATGCTCTCCCCTATATCAGGTCCCCCCTAACAACCACATTACGGTTACTGTCCATCAGCTTAGCAAAATGTGGTAGAGTCACTACTTGTCCTCTCTGTGTTGTGCAGCCCACCCTCCCCTTTCTCCCTCCCCCCCATGCATGCTAATCTTAATACCCCCCTTCTTCTTCCCCCCCCTTATCCCTCCCTGCCCACCCATCCTCCCCAGTTCCTTTCCCTTTGGTACCTGTTAGTCCATTTTTGGGTTCTGTAATTCTGCTGCTGTTTTGTTCCTTCAGTTTTTCCTTTGTTCCTATACTCCTCAGATGAGTGAAATCATTTGGTATTTCTCTTTCTCCGCCTGGCTTATTTCACTGAGCATAATACTCTCCAGCTCCATCCATGTTGCTGCAAATGGTTGGATTTTTACACTTCTTATGGCTGAGTAGTATTCCATTGTGTATATGTACCACATCTTCTTTATCCATTCATCTACAGATGGACATTTAGGTTGCTTCCAATTCTTGGCTATTGTAAATAGTGCTGCGATAAACATAGGAGTGCATCTGTCTTTCTCAAACTTGATTGCTGCGTTCTTAGGGTAAATTCCTAGGAGTGGAATTCCTGGGTCAAATGGTAGGTCTGTTTTGAGCATTTTGATGCACCTCCATACTGCTTTCCACAATGGTTGAACTAATTTACATTCCCACCAGCAGTGTAGGAGGGTTCCCTTTTCTCCACAGCCTCGCCAACATTTGTTGTTGTTTGTCTTTTGGATGGCAGCTATCCTTACTGGTGTGAGGTGATACCTCATTGTAGTTTTAATTTGCATTTCTCTGATAATTAGCGATGTGGAGCATCTTTTCATGTGTCTCTTGGCCATCTGTATTTCTTTTTTGGAGAACTGTCTGTTCAGTTCCTCTGCCCATTTTTTAATTGGGTTATTTGTTTTTTGTTTGTTGAGGCGTGTGAGCTCTTTATATATTCTGGACGTCAAGCCTTTATCAGATCTGTCATTTTCAAATATATTCTCCCATACTGTAGGGTTCCTTTTTGTTCTATTGATGGTGTCTTTCGCTGTACAGAAGCTTTTCAGCTTAATGTAGTCCCACTTGCTCATTTTTGCTGTTGTTTTCCTTGCCCGGGGAGATATGTTCAAGAAGAGATCACTCATGTTTATGTCTAAGAGGTTTTTGCCTATGTTTTTTTCCAAGAGTTTAATGGTTTCGTGACTTACATTCAGGTCTTTGATCCATTTTGAGTTTACCTTTGTATATGGGGTTAGACAATGGTCCAGTTTCATTCTCCTACATGTAGCTGTCCAGTTTTGCCAGCACCATCTGTTGAAGAGACTGTCATTTTGCCATTGTATGTCCATGGCTCCTTTATCAAATATTAATTGACCATATATGTTTGGGTTAATTTCTGGGGTCTCTAATCTGTTCCACTGGTCTGTGGCTCTGTTCTTGTGCCAGTACCAAATTGTCTTGATTACTATGGCTTTGTAGTAGAGCTTGAAGTTGGGGAGTGAGATCCCCCCTACTTTATTCTTCTTTTTCAGGATTGCTTTGGCTATTCGGGGTCTTTGGTGTTTCCATATGAATTTTTGAATTATTTGTTCCAATTCATTGAAGAATGTTGCTGGTAATTTGAGAGGGATTGCATCAAATTTGTATATTGCTTTCGGCAGGATGGCCATTTTGACGATATTAATTCTTCCTAGCCATGAGCATGGGATGAGTTTCCATTTATTAGTGTCCCCTTTAATTTCTCTTAAGAGTGACTTGTAGTTTTCAGAGTATAAGTCTTTCACTTCTTTGGTTAGGTTTATTCCTAGGTATTTTATTCTTTTTGATGCAACGGTGAATGGAATTGTTTTCCTGATTTCTCTTTCTATTGATTCGTTGTTAGTGTATAGGAAAGCTACAGATTTCTGTGTGTTAATTTTGTATCCTGCAACTTTGCTGTATTCCGATATCAGTTCTAGTAGTTTTGGAGTGGAGTCTTTAGGGTTTTTTATGTACAGTATCATATCATCTGCAAATAGTGACGGTTTAACTTCTTCTTTACCAATCTGGATTCCTTGTATTTCTTTGTTTTGTCTGATTGCCGTGGCTAGGACCTCCAGTACTATGTTAAATAACAGTGGGGAGAGTGGGCATCCCTGTCTGGTTCCCGATCTCAGTGGAAATGCTTTCAGCTTCTCGCTGTTCAGTATAATGCTGGCTGTGGGTTTATCATATATGGCCTTTATTATGTTGAGGTACTTGCCCTCTATTCCCATTTTGCTGAGAGTTTTTATCATGAATGGATGTTGAATTTTGTCAAATGCTTTTTCAGCATCTATGGAGATGATCATGTGGTTTTTGTCTTTCTTTTTGTTGATGTGGTGGATGATGTTGATGGATTTTCGAATGTTGTACCATCCTTGCATCCCTGGGATGAACCCCACTTGGTCATGGTGTATGATCCTTTTGATATACTGTTGAATTCTGTTTGCTAATATTTTATTGAGTATTTTTGCATCTACATTCATCAGGGATATTGGTCTGTAATTTTCTTTTTTGGTGGGGTCTTTTCCTGGTTTTGGTATTAGGGTGATGTTGGCTTCATAGAATGAGTTTGGGAGTATTCCCTCTTCTTCTATTTTGTGGAACACTTTAAGGAGAATGGGTATTATGTCTTCTCTGTGTGTCTGATAAAATTCCGAGGTAAATCCGTCCGGCCCCGGGGTTTTGTTCTTGGGTAGTTTTTTGATTACTGTTTCAATTTCTTTGCTTGTAATTGGTTTGTTTAACTTTTGTGTTTCTTCCTTGGTCAGTCTTGGGAGGTTGTATTTTTCTAGGAAGTTGTCCATTTCTTCTAGGTTTTCCAGCTTGTTGGCATATAGGTTTTCATAGTAGTCTTTAATAATTCTTTGTATTTCTGTGGAGTCTGTCGTGATTTTTCCATTCTCATTTCTGATTATGTTGATTTGTGTTGACTCTCTTTTTCTCTTAATAAGTTGGGCTAGAGGCTTATCTATTTTGTTTATTTTCTCAAAGAACCAGCTCTTGGTTTCGTTGATTTTTGCTATTGTTTTATTCTTCTCAATTTTGTTTATTTCTTCTCTGATCTTTATTATGTCCCTCCTTCTGCTGACTTTAGGCCTCATTTGTTCTTCTTTTTCCAGTTTAATAATTGTGATGTTAGACTATTCATTTGGGATTGTTCTTCCTTCTTCAAGTGTGCCTGGATTGCTATATACTTTCCTCTTAAGACTGCTTTCGCTGCATCCCACAGAAGTTGGGGCTTAGTGTTGTTGTTGTCATTTGTTTCTATATATTCCTTGATCTCTATTTTGATTTGTTCATTGATCCATTGATTATTTAGTAGCATGTTGTTAAGCCTCCATGTGTTTGTGAGCCTTTTTGTTTTCTTTGTAGAATTTATTTCTACTTTCATACCTTTGTGGTCTGAAAAATTGGTTGGTAGAATTTCAATATTGTGGAATTTACTGAGGCTCTTTTTGTGAGCTAGTATGTGGTCTATTCTGGAGAATGTTCCATGTGCACTTGAGAAGAATGTATATCCTGTTGCTTTTGGATGTAAAGTTCTATAGATGTCTATTAGGTCCATCTGTTCTAGTGTGTTGTTCAGTGCCTGTGTGTCTTTACTTATTTTCTGCCCGGTGGATCTATCCTTTGGGGTGAGTGGTGTGTTGAAGTCTCCTACAATGAATGCATTGCAGTCTATTTCCCTCTTTAGTTCTGTTAGTATTTGCTTCACATATGCTGGTGCTCCTGTATTGGGTGCATATATATTTAGAATGGTTATATCCTCTTGTTGGACTAAGCCCTTTATCATTATGTAGTGGCCTTCTTTATCTCTTGTTACTTTCTTTGTTTTGAAGTCTATTTTGTCTGATATTAGTACTGCAACCCCTGCTTTCTTCTCACTGTTGTTTGCCTGAAATATGTTTTTCCATCCCTTGACTTTTAGTCTATGCTTATCTTTGGGTTTAAGGTGAGTTTCTTGTAAGCAGCATATAGATGGGTCTTGCTTTTTTATCCATTCTATTACTCTATGTCTTTTGATTGGTGCATTAAGTCCATTTACATTTAGGGTGACTATTGAAAGATATGTACTTATTGCCATTGCAGGCTTTAGATTCGTGGTTACCAAAGGTTCAAGGTTAGCTTCTTTAGTATCTTACTGCCTAACTTAGCTCGCTTATTGAGCTGTTATATACACTGTCTGGAGATTCTTTTCTTCTCTCCCTTCTTATTCCTCCTCCTCCATTCTTCATATGTTGTGTGTTTTGTTCTGTGCTCTTTTTAGGGGTGTTCCCATCTAGAGCAGTCCCTGTAGGATGCCCTGTAGAGGTGGTTTGTGGGAAGCAAATTCCCTCAGCTTTTGCTTGTCTGGGAATTGTTTGATCCCACCATCATATTTAAATGATAGTCGTGCTGGATACAGTATCCTTGGTTCAAGGCCCTTCTGTTTCATTGCATTAAGTATATCATGCCATTCTCTTCTGGCCTGTAGGGTTTCTGTTGAGAAGTCTGATGTTAGCCTGATTGGTTTTCCTTTATAGGTGACCTTTTTCTCTCTAGCTGCCTTTAAAACTCTTTCCTTGTCCTTGATCCTTGCCATTTTAATTATTATGTGTCTTGGTGTTGTCCTCCTTGGATCCTTTCTGTTGGGGGTTCTGTATAATTCCATGGTCTGTTCGATTATTTCCTCCCCCAGTTTGGGGAAGTTTTCAGCAATTATTTCTTCAAAGACACTTTCTATCCCTTTTCCTCTTTCTTCCTCTTCTGGTATCCCTATAATACGAATGTTTTTCCTTTTGTATTGGTCACATATTTCTCTTAGTGTTGTTTCATTCCTGGAGATCCTTTTATCTCTCTCTATGTCAGCTTCTATACGTTCCTGTTCTCTGGCTTCTATTCCTTCAATGGCCTCTTGCATCTTATCCATTCTGCTTATAAATCCTTCCAGGGATTGTTTCACTTCTGTGATCTCTTTCCTGACATCTGTGATCTCCTTCCGGACTTCATCCCACTGCTCTTGCATTTTTCTCTGCATCTCATCCCACTGCTCTTGCATTTTTCTCTGCATCTCATCCCATTGCTCTTGCATTTTTTTCTGCATCTCTGTCAGCATGTTCATGATTTTTATTTTGAATTCTTTTTCAGGAGGACTAGTTAGGTCTGTCTCCTTCTCAGGTGTTGTCTCTGTGATCTTTGTCTGCCTGTAGTTTTGCCTTTTCATGGTGATAGAGATAGTTTGCAGAGCTGGTACAAGTGACCGCTGGAAGAGCTTCCCTTCTTGTTGGTTTGTAGCCTTTTCCTGGGAGAATAGCGACCTCTAGTGGCTTGTGCTGGGCAGCTGTGCGCAGACAGGGCTTCTGCTTCCTGCCCAGTTGCTTTGGGGTTTATCTCCGCTGTTGCTGTGGGCTTGGCCTGGCTGGGGCTGTTCCTCCAAAATGGTGGAGCCCCGTTGGAGGGGGAGCAGCCAGGAGACTATTTATCTCCGTAAGGGGCCTCTGTGCTCCCTGCTGTCCAGGGGGTTAGAGTGCCCAGAGATCCCCAGATTCCCTGCTTCTGGTCTAAGTGACCTGTCCTGCCCCTTTAAGATTTCCAAAAAGCACTCTCCAAACCAAAACAACAACAGCAACAATGAGAGAGGGAACAGAAAGAAAGAGAAAAAAAAAAGGAAAAAACAAGCGATTTTTTTTTTTTTTTTTTTTTGTCCTCAGGTGCCGGTTCCAGGCACCCGCTCACTGGTCCTGCTGCCCTGTCTCCCTAGCACCAGGGTCCCTGTCCTTTCAAGGCTTCCAAAAAGCACCCACCACCGGTCCCGCAGGGAAGGAACGCTGAATATTCTTTGTCCTCAGGCACTGGTCCCACGCACCCGCTCACCAGTCCCGCCGCCCTGCCTCCCTAGCACCTGGGTCCCTGTCCCTTCAAGGCTTCCAAAAAGCACTCGGCAAAAAGAGAGAAAAAAAAAGGGGAAAAATGCGCGATTTCTTCCGTCCTCAGGTGCTGGTCTCAGGCACCCACCCACCGGTCCCACAGGGAAAAATGCGGGATATTCTTTGTCCTCAGGTGCCAGTCCCAGGCACCCGCTCACCAGTCCCGCCGCCCTGCCTCCCTAGCACCGGGGTCTCTGTCCCTTTTAGGCTTCCAAAAAGCACTCGCAGAAAAGAGAAAAAAAAAAAAGGGGAAAAACGCGCGATTTCCTCTGTCCTCAAGTGCCGGTCTCAGGCACCCGCCCACCGGTCCCGCAGGGAAAAACGGGGGATATTCTTTGTCCTCAGGCGCCGGTCCCAGCCACCCGCTCACCAGTCCCGCCACCGTGCCTCCCTAGCACTGGGGTCCCCGTCCCTTCAAGGCTTCCAAAAAGCGCTTGCCAAAAAGAGAAAAAAAAAAAGGGGAAAAACGTGCGACCTCCTCCGTCCTCAGGCACCGGTCTCAGGCACCCGCCCCCAGGTCTCGCAGGGAGAAACGCGGGATATTCTTTGTCCTCCGGCGCCGTTCCCAGGCACCTCCTCACCGGTCCCGCCACCCTGCCTCCCCAGCAACGGGGGCCCGTCCCTCTAAGGCTTCCAAAAAGCGCTCGCCAAAAAAAAAAAAAAAAAAAACCGCTCCGGTTTCTCTCCACCCGCCGGGAGCTGGGGGGAGGGGCGCTCGGGTCCCGCCGGGCTGGGGCTTGTATCTTACCCCCTTCACAAGGCGCTGGGTTCTTGCAGGTGTGGATGTGGTCTGGATGTTGTCCTGTGTCCTGTGGTCTCTATTTTAGGAAGATTTTTCTTTGTTATATTTTCATAGCTCTATGTGTTTTTGGGAGGAGATTTCCACTGCTCTACTCACGCCGCCATCTTGGCTCCGCCCCCCCTTTTGATGTATTTTTAAATTCAGTTTTCTAATATTTTGTTGAAGATTTCTGCTTCTATGTTAGTTAGGGATACTGGTCTATAATTTTGTTTTTTTTTATAGTGTCTTGTCTGGTTTTGGTATTAAAGTGATGCTACCTCATAGAATAAGTTTGGAAGTATTCCCTCCTCTTCTACTTTTTGGAATACTTTAGGAAGCATGGGCTTTAGCGTACCTTCATTAAGTGTCTGGTAGAATTCAGCTGTGAAGCCATCTGGTCCTGTACTTTTGTTTCTTGGGGGTTTTTTGATTACCAGTTCAATTTCATTACTGTTAATTGTTCTGTTCAGAGTTTCTGTGTCTTTCTTGGTAAGTCTTGGAAGGTTGTACTTTCCTAGGAATTTTTCCATTTCTTCTATGTTGTCCAATTCTCTTATAATTCTTTGTATTTCTGTGGTGTCAGTTGTAATTTCTTTTTTTTTCTTTTTTTTTCTCTGATTTTAATTGTGTTCTCTGTCTTTCTCTCTTGATAAGCCCAGCTAGGGGTTTGTCTGTTTTGTTTATCTTCTTGAAGAACCAATTCTTGGTTTCATTAATTTTTTCTTTTGTTTTATTCTTCCCTACTTGATTTATTTCTGTTCTGATCTTTATTACATCCCTCTGTCTACTAACTTTGGGCTTCATTTGTTCTTCTTTTTCTAGTTTCTTAATTGTGAGTTTAGACTGTTTGTTTGGGATTTTTCTCCTTTCTTGAGGTAGGCCTGTATTGCTTTGTACCCTCCTCTTATTTTGAGGCTTCCCACATATTTTGAACTGTTGTATTTTTATTTTCATTTGTCTCCAATATTGTTTTATTTCCTCTTTGTTCATTGATCCATTGATTATTTAGAAGCATGTTGTTTAGCCTCCATGTGTTTGTGGGGATTTTTTGTTTTATTTTATTCATGTAATTGGTTTCTAGTTTCATTCCATTGTCATCTGAAAAGATATTTGATACAATTTCAATCTTTTTGAATTTATTGGGGGCTCTTTTTGTGTGCTAATATGTGATATATTCTGGAGAATGTTTCATGTGCTCTTGAGAAAAATGTGTATCCTGCTGCCTTTGGGTGGAATTTCCTGTATATATCTGTTAAGTCCATCTTATCTAATGTGTTCTTCAGTGCTTCTGTTTCCTTATTTATTTTCTGTCTGGATGATCTGTCCATTGATGTAAGTGGGGTGTTAAAATAATCTAATATGATTATACTGCTATCTATTTCTCCCTTTAGTTCAGTTACTATTTGTTTTACATATTTAGGTGCTCCGATGTTGGATGCTTAGATATTCATAATTGTTAAATCCTCTTGTTGGACTAAAAGCTTTAACATTATGTAATGTCCTTGTCTCTTGTTACTTTCTTTGTTTTGGAATCTATTTTGTCTGATATAAGTACTGCAACTCCCGATTTTTTTCTCCCTTTAGTTTGCATGAAATATCTTTTTCCATCCCTTCACTTTTAGTCCGTGTATGTCTTTGGATCCAGAATGAGTCTCTTGTAGGTAGCATATAGATAGGTCCTGTTTTTCTATCCATTCTGCCACAGTGTGTCTTTTGATTCATTCAGTTCATTTACTTTTAAGGTAGTTATTGACAAGTCTGTACTTATTGCCATTTTATTACTTGTTTTCTGGTTGTTTTTATAGTTCCTCTGTCACTTTCTTCTCTTATTTCTGCTCTTATAGTTTGATGGTTTTCTTTAGTGTTATGCTTGGATTATTTATTAAAATTTTTTGGGTATCTATTATAGACTTTAGGTTTGTGGTTACCATAAGGTTCATAGATAGTTTCCTAAATATATAGAAGTCTATATTTAGTTGATGTTTGCTCCATTTTGAACACATACTAAAAATACTTTTTTTTTCTTCTTCCTCCACATTTTATGTATGAAATGTCATAACCTACATGTTTGGGTATCCCTTGACTGATTTTGTGCGTAGTTGATTTTACTACTTTTGCTTTTTTTAAACTTTATACTTGTTTAGTAAGTAATTGGTCTACTATCTTTACTGTAGGTTTATTTTCACTGATGAAAAATATTTAGGCTTAAGAACATTTCCATCTACAGAAGTCCCTTTAACATATTCTATAGTGCTGGTTTAATGGTGGCGAATTATTTTAACTTTTATTTATCTGAGAAACTTTAAATCTCTCCTTCAGTTCCAAGTAATAACCTTGCTGGGTAGTGGGCACTTGGTTGTAGGTTCTTCCATTTCAATACATTAAATATCTCATGCCACTTCCTTCTGGCCTGTAAAATTTCTTAGAAATCTGCCTACAGCCTTATGGAATTTCCCTTACAGGTAACAGTGCTTCTCTCTCACTGCTTTTAAGGTTTTCTATCTTTAATCTTTGCCATTTTCATTATATATGGCTTGGTGTTGTCTTCCTGGGGTTCCATTTGTTAGAGGCTCTTTGTGCTTCTAGGACCTGGGTGTCTATTTCCTTCCCCCGATTGGGGAAGTTTTCAGCTATTCTTTCTTCAAAGAGACTCTCCACTCCTTTGTCTCTCTCTTCTCCTGGTACACCTATTATGGATACATTGTTTAGTTTGCAACAGATCTCTTAAAATCCTTTCATTTTTAGAAATTATATTTCCCCTCTGTTCCTTAACTTTGTTGTTTTCCTATTCTCTAATTTTCATCTCATTTATTGTCTCCTATACTTGCAACAATCTATTATTCATTGTATTTTTCATTTCAGTTATTGTATTCTTCAGCTCTGAATGGCTTTCAACTCTTCCATCTCTATGTTGAAGTTCTCACTGAGATCATCAATTCTTTTCTGCAGGTCAGTGAGCATTTTTATTACTGTTTGAAATCTTTATCAAGAAGATTGGTAATCTCCATTTCATTTAGCCCTCTTTCTGGTGTCTTATCCTGTTTATTTTGTTTGAAACATATTCCTCTGCCTCTTCATTTTGTCAGGGTCTCTGTGTTTCTCCCTTTGTTTTAGATAGATCAGCTACACCCCCTTGTTCAGAATGTAATGCCTTTATTAAGAAGGTGTCATAATTAGGTGCCCAGAAACTCAAGACTCTTTGCTCAGCAGTACCTGGTTCTCCTTTGCAGCAGAGCCACAGCTGCTGTTGGTGTTCTGTGGTCAGAGCCACCTTTCTGCCTGTCATCAGTGGCTGGTCTCCATCAGCAATGGCTGACTGCTTACCTCAGCAGGCCCTTTGTGAGCTATGCTGAGGTACTTGTGCTGGGATCATTATGCGTGGGGCCTCCCTCTGCCGGACAGGCAGCAATGGCAGCACTGCTGGGCTGGTGGGGCGGAGCAGGTAGGTGCATAGGGGAGCACGTCATCGGGCTGAGACACCAGCAAGGGGGGGAGGAGTATTTGTAGTTGGCTCCCACAGGCACCTCCCCAGTTGGTTTGAGAGAAGACTGGAAAAACCTCCCTTTGTCTTGCAGGCAGCAAGATCTGACCACTGCTGGGCTGAGCAGCTGGGTAGGTGGGTGGATGGGCTGATGTGTGTGCAGGGAAGCACCCCAGTGGCTGAGCTGCCAATGAGGTAGATGGAGCATCTGTAGCTGGCTTCCAGGAGTGCCCAACCAATTGGGCTGACAGATGGCTAGGGAAATGTCATCCACCTACCCTTTCTCCTCCTGCGAGAGCTCCCTGCAACCCCCACCACTCTGGCATTCTTCCCTCTGATGGTAAATCTTTTGAACTGTTGTCCCTGTGTTGGATCCCATCAGGTCTGATGGAGGGTGCCTGCCCTCCACAAGAGACAGGCATCTCAGCCTCCCAGAGTGCTCCAACTCTTCCTAGTGTCCAACCATGTTAATCACCAAAGCCCAATGCAATGTGGACTTGTGTTCCCAGAGTGGATCTTGTAGGCCAGATGTGTAGGATTTCTGAGTGCTTATCCCCTCCTGACTCTGTTCCTCTCTCTCCTGCTTGTGGACTTGGATGGGAAGGGGTTGGGTCCCAATCTATCAATCATGGCTCTGCCACTTTACCTTTCTCTATGTGGTCTTCTTCACCAGGTGTACATGGACTGTTCTATAGTTTTCAGGTCATTTTTAGGGTTAGTTACATTTGCTGTGGTTGTTTACTTGGTGTGTATATGGGAGTAGGTTTCCACCTTGCCTTCCTACTTTGCGATCTTTTCCATGAATCTTCCTTTGCCCATTTTTAATTGAGTTATTTGCATTTTTATTAATTGAGTTTTAGGAGTTCTTTATATTTTCTAGATAAAAGTCCTTTATGAGCTATATTGTTTGCAAACATTTTTTTTCTCATTTTGTGGGTTGTCTTTTACTTTCTCAATGGAATGCTTTGATATAAATGTTTTTAATTTTGGTGAAGTCCAATTCATTTTTTCTTTTTTTGCTCATGCTTTTGGTGTCATATCTAAATATCATTTGCCAAATACAAGCTTGTGAAAATTACTCCTATGTTTTCTTCTAAGTGTTTTATAGTTTTTGCTCTTAAGTTTAGGTTTTGATCCTTATCAGTTCATTTCTGTATATGGTGTGAGGTAGGCATCTAAATTCATTATTTTACATGTTGCTCTCTCATTGTCTCAATGATTTATTGAAATTAATATTTTAATGGTCTTGGCACCCTTGCCAAAAATCAGTTGACCATGAATGTATGGTTTTATTTTGGGACTTTCAACTCTTTTCAATTGATCTATATTTCTATCCTTGTGTCAGTACCACACTGTCTTGATTACTGATGCTTTGGAGTAAGATTTAAAATTGGAAAGTGTGAGTCTTACTTTACTCTTATTTTTTAGGATAGCTTTGGCTATTTCTGATCCCTTGTCAGATTTTAAATCAGATTGTTAGTTTCTACAAAGAACTCAGTTGGGATTCTGATGGAAATTTCATTGAATCTGAATATCATTTTATGGAGTGTTACTGAATTAAAAATGTTGTCTCCCAATCCATAAACATGTAGTATTTTTCCATTTATTTAGATCTATAATCATTCAACAATATTTTAAGTTTTCTAAGTTTTGTACTTCTTTACTTAAATTTATTCCTATTTTTTAAGAAGCTATTATGAATGGCATTGCTTTCTTATTTTCATTTTTGAATTGTTCATTGCAAGTTTATAAAAATACAATCAGTTTTTATACATTGATCTGGTATCCTACAACTTTGCTCAACTAATTAGTTTTAATAATTTTTTAGTGGGTTCTTTAGGATTTTCCATGTACAAGACCATGTCATCCATGAATTGACAGTTTTACTTATTCCATTCCAATTTTAATGGCTTTTATTTTTTTTCTTGCCTAATTGCCTTGGCTAGAACCTCCAGTATAAGGTAGAATATAAGAGCAAGAGTAACCATTCTTGTCTTTCACCTGTTCTTAGGGAGAAAGTATGCAGTTTTCCACCACTAAATATGATGGTAGCTGTGGGAATTTCATAGACGCCCTTTGTCAGATTGAGAATGCTCCCTTCTAGTCATAATTTGTTGAGAGTTTTTATCCTGAGAGGGATAAAAGGTAGGGAAGTGTTTGTATTTTGTCAAATGTGTTTTCTGTCTGCTGAGATGATTGTGCAATTTTTTTACTCTACTTATATGATGTATCACATTAATTGATTGTTGGATGCTAAAACAATCTTGTATTCCTGGGCTATATCTCACTTAGTTATAGTGCTTAATTCTATTTATATGTTGATGGATTCAGTTTGCTTGTATTTTGTTGAGGATTTTTGTTTCCACAAGAGATATTGGTCTCTAGTTTTCTTACGATGTATTTTTGTTGGTTTTGAATCAGGCTAATACTGGCCTCATAGAATGAATTAAGGAGGGTTCACTACTATTTTTTGGAAGAGTTTGCAAATAATTAACATTAATTCTTTGAATGTTTGATAGAATTCAGTGGTGAAGCCATCTGGGTTTCTCTGTATGGCTAGTTTCTGATTACTGATAAATCTCTTCACTTATTTTAGGTCTATTCATATCAACTATTTATTCTTGAGTCCGTTTCAGTAGTTTGAGTCTCTAGGAGTTTTTCCATTTCAGCTAAGTTATCCAAATTTTTGGCATAAAATTGTTCATAGTATTCCTTTATAATCTATTTCTGTAAGGTCAATAGTAATATTCCCTCTTTCACTTCTGGTTTATTTGACTTTTCCCTCAAACTAGCTAAAGTTTTGTCAATTTTGCTGATCTTTTCAAAGAACCAGATTTTGTCATTAATTTTATCTATTTTTTAGTCTCTATTTTATTAATTTCTGCTCTAATCTTTATACTTCTTTCCTCCCACTTGCTTTTGTTTTAGTTCCTTTTTTTCAATGTCTTAAGGTGGCAGGTTAGGTTATTTATATGAGGTCTTTTTTCTTTATTAATGTAGGTATTTACACCTATAAATTTCCCTCCAAGAACTGCTTTAACTGCATACATTTTAGTAGGCTGTGCCTTGATTTTCATCCATGTCAAAGTATTTTCTGATATTCCTTTTGATTTCTTCTCTAACCCATTTGTTATTTAGGAGTATGCTGTTGATTTCCACATATGTTTTGGTTTCTGCCAAGTTTTCCTTGTATTTACTTCTAATTCCATTTCATTGTGGTCAGAGTACATACTCTATATAATTTCTACCATTTTAAACTTATTTAGGCTTGTTTTATGGCCTGGCATATGGTTTGTCCTGGATAATGTTCTAAATGCATTTTAGAAGAATGTATTTTAGGTTATTGTTCAATGGATTGTTCTACAGATATTGTCTAGTTGGTTTGTTCAAGTCTTCTATTTCACCATTGACCTTCTGTCTTGTATCTATTATTGAAAATGGGGTATTGAAGTCTTCAACCATGATTGTTGAATTGCCAATTTTCCCCTTCATTTCTGACATTTTGCTTCATATATTTTGGTGCTCTGTTAATTGGTGCACATATGTTTATGATTGTTATATCTTCTTCATGGAGGGACACTTTTGTCATTACAAAGTGTCTGTCTTTATCTCTAGTAACATTTTCTGTTTAAAAGTCTATTTTGTCTGATATTAATACAGTTACCCTAGTTTTCTTGTGGTTGCAATTTGTGTGATATATCTTTTTCCATCCTTTTACTTTCAAATCAATTTTGTCTTTGAATCTGAAGTATGTCCAGTGTAGACAGACATCATATAATTGGATTGTGTTTGTTTTTATATCCATTCTGATACTCTCTGGCTTTTGATTGTTTAACCTATTCACATTTAATATTATTGCTATTAGTTTTAGGTCTGTCATCAAAATTTTTGTTTTCCATATGTGTCATGACTTTTTTCCCTCTTCCTCCTTTATGGCTTTCTTTTGCATAAAGTCCATGTTTTCTAGTATAGCATTTTAATTTCATGAGTGATATTTTCATGTATTGTTTTGTACTTTTTTTAGAGGTTGCATCTTAAATTTTCATGTTCAGCTTCAGATTTATACTAGCTTAATTCTACTAATACATAGAAATGTTACTCCTATATAGCTCTGTTCCATTTCTATTATTGTGACATTATTGTTATACATATTACATCTCTCAGTAAAGCCTATAATACCATGTTATAATCACTTTACCTTCTATTTTCATTTCCTTTGCCCATTACAGCTTTTTACCCACCCACCTCCATTGTGCTATTATTGGTAAATATATTACAGAATATTGTATTTCTATATGTTACAGGCACAAAAATATATTACATACATATTATTTTATATAATTACTTTTCAAAGCAGTTATGTGAAGGAGAAAATGCCCTAATCAAGTATTTTATAATTATATAATTACCTTTACTTGTGCTGTTTATTGTTCATATGGATTCAAATTAACATCTGGGGTCACTTGCTTTCAGCCTAAAGAAGTTTTAGCATTTCTTGTAATATAGGTCTGCTAGCAACAAGTTATCTCTGTTTTTGTTTTCCTGGAGATGTCTTTATTTCACCCTCATTATTAAATAATCACTTTTCTGTATATTGGAATTCTGGTGGACAGTTTTGTTTGTTTGAGCAGTTTGAATATGTTATCCCACTGCCTTCTGGCCTCTATTGTTTTCACTAAGAAGTCAGATGTTAATCTTATTGGGGTTCTCTTGAAGGTGATGTAATATTTTTCTCTTGCTGCTTTCAAGACTTTCACAATCCTTGTCTTTAACTTTCATCCTTTTTACTATGGTCTATCTGTTGGTAGCTCTCCCTGCATTTATTCTTTTTCAAAAAATTATTGAAATATAGTTGATTGAAAGGATATATGTATCCCCATGCTTATTGCAGCATTATTTACAATAGCCAATATATGGAAGTAACCTAAGTGCCCGCCGATAGGTGAATGGATAAAGAAAATGTGGTACACATACACAATGGAATATTGCTTGAGCATTAAGAAGAATGAAATCTTGCTTTTTGCAACAACATGGATGGGTCTATAGGGTATTATTCTAAATGAAATTAGTCAGAGAAAGATGAATCAACATATGGTTTCACTTATATGTGGAATTTGAGAAACAAAACAGAAACAGACTCATAAATACAGAGAATGGACAGCTGGCTACCATGGCAGGGACAGTGAAATAGGTGAAGGGGATAGAGGTTGAAACTTCCAATTATAAAATAAATTAATAACAGGGATGGAAGCACAACATAGGGAATATAGTTAATAATATTGTAATATTTTTGTATGGTGATAGATGGTAAATACACATAACATGGTGAGCATTTATAATGCATGTAATTATTGAATCACTCAGTTGTGATCTGAAACCAATATAATATTATCTTTGCATTTATTTTACTTGGAGTTCATTGAGCTTCCTGGATGTGTAGGTTATCGTTTGTTCAAAAATTTGGCATGTTTTCAGCTGTTATTTCTTCAAATATTTTTTTGCTTTCTCTATTTCCTCTCCTTCTGGATTCCCATTACATGTATGTTGGTGTACTTCATGATGGCCCACATTTTCTGAGACAGTATTTTTCTGTACTCTTCTCTCTGTTCTTTGGTTTGCATAATTTTTATTGATTTATCTTTAAGTTTATAAATTCTTTTATCTGTCAGTTCAAATCTACACCCTGCTAAATAATTTGTTTTTGCTTGTTAGCCTACATTTCAGTGCTAGAATTTCCATTCGGTTCTTTAAAGTTTCTTTCTTTATTGATATTCTCTATTTGATACAAATTTCTTATCATGTTTTTCCTTTACTCCTTTAATAAAGTTTTCTTGTAGTTCTATGAACATATTTATAATAGCTATTTTGAAATTTTATCCCGATAAATTGACATCTGGTCACTCAGGCAATTTCTGTTGCCTACTTTTATTTTGGTACATGGGTCATATTTTCCTATATCTTTGCATGCCTCATAACTTTTTGTTGGAATCTGGACATTTTAGATAAAAATACTGTAGCAACTCTGGGTACTGGTCTCTCCTTCAGGGTTTGTTGTTATTTATTCACTTGTCTATTTGTTTAGTTACCGACTGGATATTTTAATGAAGTCTATTCTCCCCATTCCAGAGTGTTAGTTCTTGGTATTACTCTTCAGGGAATCACAGCTTTGGGTATGCCCACAGTCACACTGGGATCATAGAGTTACTTTTCTACTTCTACTCTTTCTCTGGCCACACCCAGCTATTAAGCACCACTAATTACCTGCTGATTGCTCTATTAGCTACAACAATGCCCTGGGGCATGAATTCTTCTACAAACTAATCCAATCATAATAAGTTCTAAGGTCAGTACTTGATACCTGTTCTGATCCCATGAAGGCTTCTCCCAGCTGTCTTATTACCCTGACCTCTCCTGCAAACTAGTTGATCTGTAGTCTGGGCTATATATACATTACATTCATAAGTCTCCTCCCAATTCCCTTCACCACAATCTTCACTGTTTTTATGTTTAAACTTCTCCAAGCCCTGTTGCAAAGGAAGTCATTTTTTAAAACAGGAGCTATCTATTTCATGGCCTGCTTCTCCACTTCTCTCTCTCCTCACCAAGGAAAATCTCTGAGCCTAGGCTCTAGATCCAGTGGTAGGAACAATGGTAAGGTTCAAGTGACACCACCATTCTAGGAGCTGAGTGCTCAGTATCTGATCTCAGCATATGGGTGACAGTAGCTGAGGTCCTCTTGGCTTGTCTCTCTAAGGTATGGAAGCACCACTTCAGGAACTGGGGCAAGGGCTATTGAAAACCCAATATTCTTAGTGTACCATACTCAAGGTAGAGCCATTGTTTCATATGTGGGAGTTAGACAGAAGGGAATCATTACCTCTTGACTGAACTGCACAGGAGTTAGCTTCAGCAATAAACAGCTGGGGGCAGGATAACAAACATTGACATCCAGCTTCTCCTGGAATGAAAACCCTCCAGCCGGGAGCTAGGGTGAGAGGGAACCCTGTATTCTTGGCTTTAGCAATCTGGAGTAGAGTCTCACCTCACTGAACTGAGAGGGTAGAGGCAGAGAGCAGACTTGGTTCAAATACAAGACTTTCTTAATAAATTTCCACAGATTTTCTTGAATAGATGTTTCTTCATTTCCCATTTGTCCTTACGATCATTTCCTGAGGCTTTAATAGGTTGCACATATATTATATATATTATAATGTATATATGAGGTTTAATAAAATTATATTACATATAATTTTACATAATATATATAATACAAAAACTACTATATAATAATATAAAACCATTATGTATATACACATAATACATATTTATATAAATTTCTCCATTTTTATTGGGGAATGGGTCAGTGGAACACCTTACACTATCATGCTAGAAGTTGATCTCTAAAAATCTCTTCAAATACATAAAATTAAATATAACAGATTCCAAAGGAAACCAATTATATTGAAATACATTTTCAAAATACTAAAACACACTTATGATACATTAATATTCTTTTGTATTAATGCATTAAGAGTAAGATATAGTGATAAGACTAAATACTGTAATTTCAAAATAGTAATGAATATAAACTATCTCCCAAAAATATCTGGTAAAACTTTAATATACTATGCAAATATCTGTGATTATTACTTAGAAAAATCACAGTAACATTTAAAAGTACTGTAGTTTGTTGCCTACATTAATAATTAAAGAAAATACTACATTTCAACTAAAGATTAGTGAAAATAAAGATGGAAGTTTTTCTCTTACAAAATCATGGGTCCTCTGAATTGTATTTATGGACTGTTTGGGGGTCCACAGACCCCACGTTCAAACTCTTGCCCTAAATGCTTCCTGGAATGGAGAGAAAGGGTAACTCATCCTGTTCTATGATTAATAAAACTAATAAAACTAAGGAACAACTAAGATTCAGGCCTTTGCAAAATCTAAATGTCTTCAGTTTCCTTAATCTCCATTCCCTCTTCATCTAGACAGCTAAAACCATGATCTATAGTCTTATCATTTTTCCTCTATTGTGTTTTTTCTCTTTCATATCCAACCCATCTTCTTTCTCTGAAATAGCTCAAAATGTTTCTGTTAAAATTCTCCACCATTCTTGTTACCATGGCCACCTTATACAATTCCTCTTCAGACCTCTTCACTGGTTTCCAAATTGCTTGCTATCAAGAATGAAACCTTATTATCCTTATCTGAAAAGCTCACTGTCACATCACTTCATTTCCATATCTCATTTTTCTTGTCGCACAAGGATGTGACATGTGCAGTCCAAGGCTGGGAGCTGAAGGTACTCATCACCCTATGATGTTTTTCAATGAGAAGTCATAGCACTAGGATCCAAGGGGAAGCTGGTTCTATCATAGATTCAAGGAGCTATCACTCTGGACAAACGGACACTGCCATTCTCCTTTGTTACTTTGGAATGTCACTGTTATTTGGAAGAATATTACCCCAATCCTCCACTAAACCTTTGTTTATCTACCTAACCAGTTTTTTCAAATCCTGCTTAAAAATGTCTCTGATTTTGAAAGTATTTCCTCTATTTTTACTTTTGGACAAAATCGGTGATCAATTCATACATAAATCCAGCTGTCAACACTGTTTTCCTAGTCCATTCCTAGGCAACAAACAATTCAAACTTGTAGGAGGATGGTCTATTTCAAAAAATTGCAAACTAAATGGAAGTCAACATATATGTACTCCTTGCTAAGGTCATTTGATTATGTGTCGGCCTCTTAAGCATGCACTTGTACTCTTCAGCCAGGCTATGCGCAATACTACCAGAGGTCTATCTTTAAATACAAAAGGTAATATGCATAGGAAGTGATGGAGTCAAGAGCAATGAGCAGTTCTGTTTAGCTCTCAAAAGGTAAGGTTATTCTTTATTTTTAGTAAAAGCTTCTACAGGCAAACTGTGATCATTGGGAAACATTCAGCATAACAGAACCATTTCTGTGCCTAGGTAGATGGCCCATTGTAATGTTGCTTTGTTTATCAACTGGCTATACAAATTCTCTATAATGATGACTGTACAAAAAGGCACTTTTTCTCACTACTTGTACATGTGAGGGCCTCTTTCTATAATAAAAATACCTGATCCTGTGCTGTATGCACTATGTTCAGAAGAGGAAGAGAGTTAAATGAACTGTAGATAGGCTCTTTAATGCTCATTTAGCCTGGTGTTAAGTAGAAATTTCCACTCAATTACTCTTGTTGTGGCATTCTTAAAATGTTTCCCACTTACCTCCCTCCTCTCCGAAATACTACACACACATGCAAGCAAACACACACCAAAAAGAGCCTCCCAAATCATTGAAATCAAACAAAATAAATCCTGAGGTAAATGTTGTGTGCATATTTCCCACATTTCTCTGTTGGTGTGTGTGGGCTAGGGTAGGAAAAGGTATCTTAGCAAAACCTTCAATAAAGCAAAATTCTGTTCTAATAAACTGATTGGAGATCAGTTGGAGATCCTCTGAATTTGGTATAACAAGGTAAAATCAATGGGTGGGAGGAGAGAGGGAGCAGAGTGCCAGTTTGCTGGTTTCCTTTGGGACATACTGAGTCTCTAAGTCTGACAGAATATTGTGAAGATGCCCAGCAGGATGTTAGAAACTCAAGTATATTTGTATTTCACAAGTTTTATGCTTTCCACCAAAACACCAGACTCACACTTTTAGACATTCATTCACAGTGTTGACTGCAGTAGAAAGCTTTCCTTAGACAACTGCTCTGGGGTAGTAAAAATAATGTGAAAAAAAAAATAAAACTTATTTTCTCATTTTGAGCATTGCCCTTGGTTCAGTCTTTGGCCTTTAAAACATAAGTTATGGAAGCACTTGACTCTAGATAGCATACCTTTTTTCTTTACACAGCAAAATGTTGATTACATACATATTATTATGACATCGTAAGACCCCATTTTGTACTCTAATTTCCAGAAGCAACAATTATTATCTCTGTTATTTTCTTTATCTAAACATTTTTTCTGAACTCTATAGAGTTCAGCTTCGTTTCCAGGAAGTTGAAATCTGAAGGCTTGCCTCTTACAGATAAAAGAGAAGGATGTTTAATCATCTTTGAGAATTAAACACATCATATTTCTAATGACACTAATAAAGTCAAATAAAATTGGATAATCTAATTGTCTCTCACCCAAAAGAAATATCCCTAGCACCCTCTTTAAACATCTATCATTACCTAGGTAATTTAGGCAAAAAGCTTCTGCTTTTACATAAATTACTTTGAATTGTTATGTGGTTGTTTTCAGCCTGAATTGTCCAGATTGATAAAGTGTGGATCCATAAAAGAAAAGCAGGCTACCTTCAAATAGATGTGGGAGTGGGATTTTATGCATTAGGTAAATGTCATTCATCACTGCTGCCTTTGATGTTTGCAAAGAATACCTTTTGTGGAGAACACAGAAGACATGGTACATAGAAGCACTCAGGGATCTTTATACCCAAATCTAAATGCTAATAATGGAATACAGATTACTCTATAGGCTTTGATGAAGAAGTGCATAGCTCAGACCAAATATTTTAGTGATCTTAGCTTCACTCCTGTGTTGGTTACTTTCTGGAATTATATTGCCTAACTTTGCAACACATATTGTGCAAAATGTTCATCAAGAACTGAAATTAAAAGCAAAGCTGATTCCATAAGTGAACTAAAAAAAAGATGATCACATGTCCCATACTGGTCCAGCCTATACCATCTTGGTTTGGGGAACCTTTAAGTGGTTAAATAAGCATCAGAGTCCCACACTGGGGTCAAGTTAAGGTTCAGGTTACCCTGAATCTAGTTGAAGACAAGTCATGAAGTGCTTTGGAAGGTTCTGCAAATTATAAAATTTAAGTTAAACCAAGAAGAATACTTTTGTGAACAACACCACTTAAAGAATTCACAAGTGTCTGTGTGTTCTTATTCTCCAATCTTGAATCTGCAGGGAAAATTTGAAGACTTAGGCCAAGAAAATCTGGAGACTTAGGCTTGGTGTTCTCTCTTTGGACTGGGGCTACTGGGGAAAGTATGAGCAGAATTCTCCTGTTGTCTTATCCTTGTCCTGGCTGCAGCAATGCCCCTCTGACTCTTTTACACTTTTCAGACTCAGGTTGGAAAGCAGATAAAATATTAAAGAATTGTTCTGTCTTGTTAATTTGGCCATGGTGACTGATCCACAACATGATAGCTTGGATTAAACGTCACTTTGTGTTTGCTGTACACCTCCATGTTACTAACAATTCCATACTTGATAAACCATAGCTTCTGAAATGTAGTTTTCAAAAATGCATATATCTCCCAATAATGCTATACTAGAGAATGTTATGTGCAGTCAGCCAATGAATTAAGGATGACCTCAGTAATATATACAGTTGGTTGACAGTACACACTATGATCAATATTGAACGCAGTAGTCAAATCTGGCCTTGGAGTATAGAAGGTCTCTGATGAGTTGTTATTTGAAAAAGACTTAAATGAATTCAAGAATGGCATTCTCAAGCCAAGTTAGAGGCTGAATCAGGTTGGAAAATGTAAAAACATTCCATCTGTCCAGGTGCTCCTAGAAATTCTCAGCAGTAATTATAGCAATAAACAATGAGTATATCACTAGGGTCACATGGTCAGTTGGTTAATTTGTATTTTCCATGAGCAATGCTGTTCATAATCATCCACATCTCTGAGATAGGCTCTTAAGTCCTGCTGAATGGAAGCGTGACTATGGAGCTCTATTAAGAAAATTCCCAGCAGTTACTTTAATATTTACAACAATATCAAGGTGGAAAAAGCAATAATAGGTATAGTCAATTTTATCATCTCTTAGGTGTCAGAGTACTATGTTCAGGCTTGGATGTTGAGACAAGCTGAGGAGGAAGTGGTGCAAAAGGAAGATTTTTCAGAACTATCAAGAGGAAAGATACAATTTTACATAGTATAGGTTTAAAAGTATTTGCCCTGGTATTCCACTGTCTTTTGTAGCTTTTAGACCCTAAATTCAGTTTGTAACTTGCTTACCAAATATGGCCTTGAATTTGAACTTTCAGAGGAAATTGAAGTTCTCTAATTTAACTTCTCTTGGGTTTACTTCCTACAATGATTAATTTTATGTGTTAACCTGATTGCATTACAGATGCCCAGGTATTTGATCAAACATTATTCTAGGTGTCTCTGTAAAGTTGTTTTTGGGTAAAATTAATGTTGAGTCAGTAAACTGACTAAAATAAACTGCCCTTCCTAATCTGAGGGACCATTATCAACTCAGTTAAAGGCCTGAATAAAAAAAAACTCCGACCCTCCCCCAAGTAAGAGAGAATTGTTCCTGTCTTCTTTCAAACTGCAACATTGGGTTTTTCCTGCCTTTGGACTCAAATTGAAAAATCAGCTTTTCGTTCTTGAACCTACTGGACTTGACTGGGCTTATGCCATTAGCTCTCTTGGCTCTCAGGCCTTTAGACTTGGATTGGGATTACACTCCTGGGTATGCTCTCCTGGGTCGCCAGCTTGATGATTTACCCTGTGGATCTTGGGACCTGTCATCCTTCATAATTGCATGAGCCAAACTGTTATATATATATGTTATATTATATACACACATGTATATCTCCTATTGGTTCTGTTTCTCAGGAGAACCCTAATACACTTTCCAATGCCTTTTTAGTTATGTCCATCCTCATATCCTTTCCTTCAGTCCACAGAAGTGGTATTCCTTTTTTTCTAAGCCTAGATCCCCCGATTTAGACCCTATGTCATTAACATTTCCAACCTCTTTTTCTCCACTGGTTCCTTTCCATATGGGTAAAATCATATCTAGGTCTTCCCTATCAAAACAAAAACCAATGCTTGAGCCTTCCTCCCTACATTACACCCACATGCTACCCTATCTCAGCTCCCACCATATGCCCTTCTTTTTCACTTGCTAAATTTTGTAAGAAGTTTCTGTACCTTTAGTGCTTCACTACCCATACAATACTTAATACCCGGCAATCAGGCTTCTGTCCCCACCAAACAAAGTGGTTTTATAGGAATTTTTCTAATCACCTATTAACCAATGTGGATTCTTGGGATAGAGGTCAGATTGTAGTAGACTGAGTATCACATGGGAAGTGAGGAATTAGAAACAGTAAGGGCTATTCTCTTGAGGAGGTTGGACAAAGAGAGGGAAAGAGGGAATGAAGTCTAGTAAGGGCCACCAAATCGGACAGAAACTTGTTTGCTTCAATGGGATAAACTTGAGTAAGTCTGCAGAGAAAAGACAAGAGAGAGGATAATTGATAAAGCAAAAACCAGGAGGAGTTGAAAAGGGAGAGAACCATTTCAAAACACTTGGGAAATATCTCATTTATAAAGTCAGAGTGAACAAATTGATGGTACTTGGAGTATATCTATCACTTTCTCAAACTGGAATGCCTGATTTTCCCAGCCCTGTCATCATGGGTAGGAGAGAATCCTAGATTCTGCTGCAAGAATTGTGGGAGAGCTTGAACATCAGTTGCATTTTCCCATAGAAATAATGCTCTAAATCCTGACGAGATACCATTAAAAGAGCATTGTTATTCTCTTCAGGTATACTATAGGTTTCAGCAGGCTTTTATGATCTGGTCTGGAGATTGAACTACCACTTGCAACTTTGTTTCTATGGGGAAACACTCTCTGTCTTATTGGATTCTCTAAAAGCTGTAGTATCCAGATTGGGAACTGGCTGTTGATAGCTGGAAGGCTGTTCACCTATTCCACTGTTATTAACATTGGGGAAAAAAAACCTTGGGAGCTCATATAGAGAAATTACTAGCAAAGTCATTTTCCAAACCATGCAAGAAAACCAGCCTTATTTATTTATAAATATTTTAGTATTTAATATTTAATATTCAATTTAACCCATAAGTGGCATTACTCAACTTGTTTGGCTTTCTTATTTACCATCCTTGGGTTCAAATGACTCTTAACTGTTCCCTGAAATCAATTCCACCTTCTCAGTAGAAATGTTTTTGGCCTTTGAGGAAATTCCAAAGAATGGATCACAGGCTCTGAAAGGCAGTATCAAAGAGAACTTTTGAAGTTCATTTTGAACAGTGGCAGCCACTTCTGAATAATTTATAAACTCTAACAGTAATACTTTAAAGGTATGAGAAATCATTTTAAGTTCTGATATATTTATTTGAAAATTTAAAAAAGCATAGACTATACTTAAGAGTGTTTACTACTTCTCTTTTTAGGGTTTGATTCTTTTTCTGCCCAGCTAGGTTGTAACTGCTAAGAGCCAGGGACTGTAGTTTCTTTATAGCCCTATCTGTAGTCCTGTTTGGTGCCTTGCAAAGAGTTGATGTTTTAGATATGATGCATGTTTTCTTCTGTCTGGTATGTATGATTTAGGCATATAAATAATAGCAAATCTCATTTGGGCGGCTTTGAACAGAACATAGTATGTGTAATAGAAAAAACTTACAAAAAATTGAAGGAACATAGAGAATAGATGATGGCAAAGTGCCAAAATTAGCTTTTAACACAAATCAAATGGATGAAAATAGATAAAACCATAGAAGATGGAAAGATCAACCTCATTTTTAAGCATAAGAGCAGAATCACATATTGAAACTTACACCTCAATCTGACAATCTGGGCATAACTCTCATTCTACAAACTACTTTGCTTTTCTCCCTCAATTCTCAAACCTTCCCAGATCCCCCACATCCTATCCTGTTGACTAGCTCCACATCTGACATTTAATTCATCAGCTCTTCATTTCTTTGCTGGAAACGGCTCGATAGCAAAAACAAATTTACTATCTTGTCAGTTTCTATAGTTTGTTTCTAAATTGTCCTGGATATATACCAAAGAGTGACATTTCCAGCAATTTATGAAAATACACCAAAATGTAGTTTAACAAAACTAGTATCCTAATGAAAAAGATTCCACATTCTGATATTTTAACACCTATGTCATAGTCTTTAAAATATGTAAATGAAATCTGAGTTGTTATTGAAAAGAGAAAAAATGAAAAATGATGATGTTGGCAAGAATGAGAGTACGAATATTCATGAAGAAGGACAAAGTATTTCCCTAAAATGTAATGCTCTCCTTCCCAGGGGAGGCCATCTGTCCCCTTTGATTGCTAGTTAAAACCAATTAGCACAAAATGGAATACTACCTTATTGGGTTTCACCACAAGTCTTCCGGTTTCATCTTTAATCTTATGGTTTCCTCTTAAATGTTTTCTGTTGATGGTACAAATTGAAAACAACAACAACATCAACTCATGTTTAAGCTGAGTATAGTCCACCAGGGCTCAAGAAAACACTCCTCATTAATATCTATAATCATTGCCTTATCCCAGAAAGGCAGAGATGATAACAACTCAGGCCTGTTCACACACACACAAACTGTTCCCTTGGCCGTTGGAACAGCCAGGCAGCCAGCTAACTGCTTACTCTTTGCCTGGGCTGCCAGCACCTGAGGTCCTGCGAGTTTCTTACGTGGAGTGGCAATAGTGTCAGAAACACTGATGACACTGATTTCACACCCATTTCCTTAAAGTGAGTCACAATGACACTGATGTGAAAGAAGCTTGTATTGCTTTACACTGAACACAAAAATAACACTGACTTGACCTATCTACACATTACAATCTCTGGTCGCTAGCTACAAGTACTTTAATATTGCCTACTTTCCCAGTGTTGTAGTCCAAGATTCCTCCTCTTAACTGCTTAATAAATTCTGTTCTCTGCTTAGTCCAAATTTTCTTCTTAATGAAACGTTTTTCCCGTGGTTATTGCTCCACCAGTCACCTCTCACTTTCTCTTATATCTGAGCCATAGCCACTTCTTTGGATGATAGTCTTCATTGCTCTGTAAATTATTCCTCTGGAGCAGATAAAAAAGGGACAGCACTAATTACCCAAGTTTTTATCAGATATATCCTTTACCAAATGTGTATGCAATTGTAATAAATTAACTATACAAATAGTATAGACTAGGTGAGTGTTTCTAAAAAATGGCATGCATATTATTTCTGATATATGAGATGTCTTTAGGTGGTACATGGACTAATTTTTAAATGAATAATAGTTATATATTTATTTTATTTTATTTTATAGGTATACACAAACACATATACATACTTAACGGCTTTATTAGAAAACCATGAATATTTAGATTCTATTGCCTAGGATAAGATTAATGATTTCTAAAAAAGAGGGAAGCTAATTTTTAAATTAAGTAAATAGTAGTATAGCTGTTAAAACAGACACAGCAAAATCACAAAAATGGTACCCAAAAGACCAAAGTTTGGGAAACATTTGTGTCATGGTTAGGAACTCTCCCATGTTTTAATGCTCTGCACTGCCACTTACCAGCTGTGTGACTCTGGGCAAGTCCTCCTCACTGAGTCTTGGTTTTCTCATTTGTGAAACACATTGATGATAGCACTTATCTCATAAGGGTGAAAAACAAAAAAGACATAACCTTTCTTCCAAAATAGCTATCTATATCTAAATTAGGACTTGAGTTTTTAAAATGGTCTTTCAAGCTAATATGAAAGGACGGGAAACTATAGTTATCAGACAAAACATAGTAACATCTAATAGAAGAGGATTGAGGGCTGATTTGAGGGTGAGTAGGAGAATCTTTCCTGACACAATCTCTTAGGACATCGGAAGCTATTTTTTGGTAGATGTTGGAAGAGTAAGTTGAGTTGCATAACAGAGTTTCATCTGGAATAAGAGACTGTTCTTTGAACAACCATTGCATACCTCTGCACTTACCATATTGGTTTAGAAGTGATATGTTTCCATGTCTATTTTCCCAATTAGCTTGTGAAAATCTTTAGGACAGCAACTGTTTTTTCATCATTGTATCCCAACACCTAGTGCAGTGTTTGACCCAGTGTAATGGCTCAATAAATGGCTGTTGAACTGAAAATAACAAGGCTGATTTGATGTTTTAAGATCTAAAACCCTGATAACTTTATGATGTAATATAAATATACGCTATGTGTTCACCTGTGTATTAGTGAGAACAGAAATTTGCTTCTTGACGTTTAAGTGGCCCTAGGGTACTAGAGGAGTGTCTGTTTTTAATGAACCTGAATATAATGAAAATGGAAAGACTTCTAGATGAATATAAAGACTGAGACGGTGAAAATAATGCAAAGGAAAACTACATTATGCCCCAAACAAAATAAGAACTTTGAGAGATGCCAGAAATCCTTGGGGAGAAAAGAGAAAACTCCTTTATCCATAGATGACAGACTCCATATCCATCCCATTACTACAATTTACTCTTTTGATAAGAATAAATTTCTATCATTTCCTTAATGAAATCTGGTAATTGTGGCATGATGCCTGAAAACATTGTGTCTCCTTACATCAACCAGTCTACTTTCCCATATGATTTAAGCTAATGAATAAGAAGGGGAAGATAATCATTATAATTTTCATCACTGCCAACTAATCTTTGAAAAAAATCAAGACCATTGAAACACGGAACCACCTTACTTTAATCTTTTGCTATCAAGAATAGATCTTTAAAATACCTCTGATGATTACTCTGTAATAAATAGCCTATAGAAAATACTATACTGTCCACTAATAATATCATCTAACAGATATTCTAAATATTGAAGTATTATTTTCTAATTTGGGAGTTTGGAAACAAATCAATTACTTCATTATTTTTCCAGTCTTTTGACACAATCTCAGTAGGTTGCCTGCCTGCTTATAAGTGGACAGTTTTGAGGGATGAAAATAGCATTTAAGACTCCAAGGTCCCTTTTACTATCAGGTTTCTTAGAACCTTAGTCTCCTAAATAATTGAGAGCTTTAACAAACAACAGCTAGTTATTGTGGCTTACTGGCGTGAGCATAACTTGATTAAAATTGTATTGAGACATGGCTACTAATTTATTTCACATGGGAAATTAACAACAAAAGATCTGTGATAATGGTGAATAGGAAAAATAAACATTTTAAATACTATTTATTGAATTGTGGCCAAATCAAAGCTCTAGATGTAAAAGGCTAGGCATTCCATCATCTGTTTAATATTTTCTTCTTTCATATATGAGCATTGATGTATTTATTTAGGAGAGATGGAATACATGAAAAATATTTGGGAAGCACACCTAGGAAAGAATTATAAGGACTATCTGATCATCCAGACATAAAATGTCACAAAACCGCTTAGATTTGGTTCTGAATTTATGCTGTGGTAGGCACCAGACTGTCTAGAAATAAACAAAAGCCAAATTTAAGACATCCCAAAGACAATCCTCTTCTTAACCTGGTGTGGTTAAAAGAACATCTTTTTGACCTAACTCATCACCTCTGATATTTTGAAAAGCAATAAAAGGAACAGAGTGGGAGTCAGTAGGCCTGGATTCTAATCCTTAGCTGTATCTTTAACTTGTTTTACCCTGTCTTTTGACCTTTTGGAGTCTTGTTTTTCCCATTAGTATACCCAAAACAACATCTGCTTCACAGGATGGGCTTGAAAATTAATGAGATGGTGTCTGAGAAGTACTCGAATATCAGGTGTTCTGTAAATTCTAGGTACTGATATTCAATATTAAAATTCATTACCCTTCTCAGAACCACCTAACAAACCTGCTACATCTGTGATCTGATCTCAGCACATAGGTGTAAACAAGAAAATGTCAAACTGGATGCCATGTTCTTCCCAAGTTTAATCAATTTTGGTCAAATTTCATTAGTAACTAGCCAGATTTTTCTTACTTGAGTTTTTTTATTCAGAATGTTGAACAAGTAGAGTTCATTAAGAGTGCATAGCAACCATGTATAGTTTTTTGTTGTTGCACATTAGCTGTTTTTGAATGTGAGTTCTTATAAATACTCAGGATGAAGGATTTCCACATGTTATTTTGAGTAAGTTTATCCTTGACCATTTTTTTCCTCTCTGCAGAGAAGAAATATATATCTTCAATAGCCAAAAAAAATCTCTTGCAGTAACTAAAGTATCATGAAGAAGTAAAGATTATAGGGTTGAATAAAGACCATACAGATAATTTTCCTGATAGTCTTGACCTGTACTTAACAGTTCCCTGGAGGAATGTAGTTTTTCGTTAAATAAAATAAAAATTTATGCCCTGAAATAATGACAACAACAATAAAAGATTTTTAAGCAGATGCTTTTCATACATGACTTCAGTTGGTACATGTTGAAAACATTTTTATGAGTCAAATGTTATCAACCGGTGTTTCAAATATGGAAAACAAGGTTTGCTACCTTGCCCAAGCTTATAGATTTAGTGAACGACAGTACTACTATTTAACCCAGATCATCTGACTACAAACTTAATGTCTTTTCCATTATTCTGTGATAATTGAATATGTAATCTTCTGAGGTCCAAAAATCAAAAATCTCTTTCAGTGAATCTGTAGCCCTTCTAACAAACCACAATTCTATTCAAATGGCTCTTCACTGAGGATTTCTATAGGGTTACCTCGTTGGTTACCCAATCTGCTTTGCCCTTATAAGTCTGTCTTTGATTACCTTCTTCGGAGCTAGGATTGTAGGGCATTAAGGAACACAGCCGTCAAGACTGTTTCCTGTTGCTGTGCACAAGCAGCCTTCCATCAACTCAATCACATTGCTTTCTTTGTGCTTCTCCCTCTTCTCTCTGTATTTCTTTTTCTCCCCGTGTTTTTACAAATCCTTTTGATTGTTTTTCCTCTAGGGCCCTGTCCCTAGCAAAGTTTCCACTTGAAGTATAGCTATTTCCTATAAGAAATTCCAGGATATGAACATTCATACCACCAAGTACCATATGCTGTAGCTCCAGCAAAAAGACCTCTCATAAATAACAGAGTGTTTTCTGTCCTAACAATATCCCTTCTGCTTGGGTTGCCCAACTCCTCCACATATTGTTTTTTTTTTCCACCTTTAGTCTCTTAAAACATTTATATTTCCTTTGTCAATAGACTCTTTTCCTCTTTTTTGAGGGAAGAGTGTAAAGCAGGAACTCCTGGTGGAAAAACAGACAAAAAGTTAACCAAGTAACTAAACTGGGGGAAAGTTGAAGGGGGAAGACTTTAAGAAAACATTCTTAGTATAGATGGTGGTTAAGTAGCAACAGGGAATAAATGTAGGACACAGGTGGTCAGCATGTGTTTTGAGCAAAGGCAACATTATCCAACAGAGAGCAGAATTCCTTTAGAATAATTGCTGTTTGCTATGTAGGCTCAGAGGGCTAGAGGAAAGGTTTTCCTCCAGGCAATTGTTTCTATTGTTTCAGGTTGCCTTACACTAAGCAAAGTCTGACTAAAATACTCTCTGGTCTTTAGCAAGACTTTATTTCAATTCCACGGCTGCACCAACCAATTCTTTGATCATAACTTAGTCCAGGGAACAAAAGCACTGCTTGGCACAGTGCCTCCTGGTATATACAACCCACATCCTCCTTTACCTAAAATATCATCTTTAAACTGACAAGGAACCACCCTTGTGAATATCAGCTGCTATATTATCCTAGAAAGTGTAAAAGTTCCAGTTGACTCCATTTTGGTCATGTCAGGAGCTAGTGAAGAATTACTGCTTTCTTCGTTTTGTTGTTCTGATGTGTCCTCCAAAGGTGTATTTAAAATATCAACAGATGGCTCTGGAAGAGATGAATCCAATGGCTTGGCTGTTGACAAATTTCCGTAGTAAGATCTTTACTATTGATTATTATGGTAATGCCCCACCTGCCCATCTGCCTCTAGACTCACATGACCCACGGTCTATTGCCTAAATTAGAGAGCAGAAACCCACCTTGGTTCAGCTCCTAACCTACTAGCAGAAACAAAGTCTTATGGTACAAATGAGTGCTAGGCAGTCACATATTCATTCATTCATCATCTAACAATTATTTTTTAGATGCATACCACCTGTTAGGGTGTTGTTCTAGGTACAGAGTGACATATGGAATTTGAACTTTTAAGTCTCATCTAAGTCTGAATGGGCAGAGTCCAGGCAAGGCTGGAGATGTCATACCATTAGTAAATCAACAAGTTTGCCTCATAACATTGAACATGAAATGATGAAAGGACCAATTAAAGACCTAGCTAAGTATTGGCCAGTCTCCCTGAATAATCCACTTCAGTGCATTCTTGGTTGTCTGCATGATTCTTTGATCATGACTATTTGCTTGCAGGTGTTGAGGTGTGATGGTGACAGTTTGGAGAATGCTTCTGACCACAAATTTCTTATATTCAGCTGGGGAAGGTGTTCTGGTGAAAGATGGTGGACTGAGTGCATGTATTTACTTCTCTTCCTTTCTAAAGTCTTGAAATGATAGAAAACACATTTTCAAAATAATTAAACCATAACAGGGCCAGAAAACAAGAAAGGCATGCAGCAACAGCCCAGGAAGTTCGAGGAAATCCTTAAAGATAAAAAGCAGATGAGATCTGATTAATGGAGGAAATAGAAGATGGAAAAATGCAACCCAAAACTAGAGTAGTAAGAGTACTTCTTCCAAGAGAGCTCCAAGAAGTGCCAAGCTCAGACTCAGGAAACACAAGAGCATAATGGGCCATGGGGCATTTTTCCATATAAAGAATTGCATTCAGCAAGTTAGTTAGTAGTTTAAAAACCTGTACATGCTTAAGGTACTCTACAAGAAGATATGTCAAAGAAATAATCAATCCTCCCATGTTTTCTTCCATATGCTACCTCTATAGCTTTTCTTCTTCCTTCCTAATTACAACCCTTAAATAGAATTTGTGCCTCATATCGAATTTACCGAGCATCATAATTCCTCCAGGTGGTAAAGATACCTCGAGACAAGTGGTGGGCATAGAAGCCACAGGGCATAAATCTGCAAAGAAGTAAAAAGCTAACCTTTTCAAACAATATGGCTTCTCTCTCACTTACCAACTTTACATTTCCCTGTATGGCCCCGGAAGATGACTGGTTAGCCAGAGACGAGTAAGATTCCTCAAGGGAGGAACAACCTAAGACAGGCACAGTCGCAGGGGGGCCATCAGGTGAGAAATCGGGGAACAACAGTGGTGAAGCTTAGAACCTCCCCCCCCCCCCGTTTTGAGAGAAAGCTTCTGCATCCGTGGATGTTTTATTGCCCTTGTCTAGCTCAGATTAGCACATAGTCTACAGGCACACACATGATCATCTACAATTGCTCTCTTACAACACTAAACTGTTTTCTACCTTTATCTTGCATCTACCTACCACTTCAGCATTTTATTAAAAATAATAATAATAATAATAATAATAAAGGGAGAAATGTGGGATCCACATATAAATCAAGTATAAAAATCAAACGAATATTCATATTTGACCTGATTGTTTATAGTTCATAATGCGTGATCAAAACCGAAAGTTTCTGTGATGACTGCCCTTGTACTGTTCACCATGTAAGAACTTATTCACTATGTAAGAACTTGTTCGTTATGCTTCAGAAGATTGGAGACTGACGAGAATTAGGCTTGAGATGGATTAATGATTGTGCATTGAGCATTGACCCCCCTTTACAGAATTTTATTGTTGTTAACAACCATTTGATCAATAAATATGAGAGATGCCCTCTCAAAAAAAAAAAAAAGAAATAGGAAATACAATTAAAAAAAAAAGAATTGCATTCAAAACTGCTAGGCCAATAGTGCTCCTCTTCCTAACCCAGAGCTCTAGCTTCCATTCCCAGCAAACAGGGCTGGCAGTTTAGACCTGCCCCCAGGATTAATCCTGAAAACTGCTTCTGCATTAGGAAGACGGTAAACTAGCTGCCTTGAGTGTTGAGTCTCCGAGGGTGCTGGGGCCTGAAGAGAGTGTGAGGTATCTTTAGATCCCCACAACAGATATCTATGAGCAAATGATTCTCAACCCTGCTTGCATATTATCACTTAGGAAGCAGTCAAATTGAGAACGACTGCTCTAAAGCAGCTTTCCTAATCTTTAATGTGCATATGAACCACCTGGGGACCTTGTTAAAATGCAGATTTTGATCCTGCAAATCTGAGGTATGGCCTGAGATTATGCATTTTTACCAAGTCTCCAGGCTCCCAAATTCCAAGGCTTTAAAGGTGGAAGGACCAAAAGGCTTTTGAGTAGCAAGGACTTAAAAGAATCACAAAAGACAGTTTCAAAACAGAATGTAAATATTAAACAACTTGAACAAATGAAAGTAAAGGTATAAACAAGTTGGGTAGCTGGGGAGGGTAAAAGAGTAGAGATAAATAAAAGGATGCTAATCTTTTTATCTCACCTTTCAGGATCAATAGACACTGTCTGAAGTTAAAATAAAATATACAGATTTAATTTATTATTGAATAATATATATAACAATAAATATAACAAATATGGGTGAGTAGGATGGAAACAGGAGCCATGAAAGTGAGATAAAATTTTCATCTCTCAAGATAATAAAAATAATATTTGCTGAATTCTTAATATGTGCTAAACACTATTCTAAACATCTTACTTGAATCAACTCTTACATATCTTCACAACACTCTGAGGTAGGTACTATTATTATTCCCATTTTTAATGATGAGAAAACAGAGGCCCAGAGAGATTAAGGAACTTGCTCAAGGTCACAAAACAAAAAGAAAGTGACAGTCAGGATTCAAAACCAGGAAGTCTGGCTTCAGAGTCTACGCTATTAACCACTGAAGTCTCCTGAATTGAAATGAGTCATAGATGCTGTTTAAAACACCAAGAAATAGAAGCATAAACATGTTCTAATGCTAAATTTGAAACAACCTGAAGAATACAAATTTATATGGTGTCTCTATCTGTGGGACTCAGGGCACCTGGGGTATGGAGATGAGGATATTAATTTTACTTTATATTTTAAACACTTCTGAGTAGTTTGGAAGTGTTCTGCCATCCACAAAGTTACTTAATTTTTGAAAACTAGTTTAATGCTTTTTAATGCATTGGAAAAAATAGGAAAGAAATACACCAAAATATTAATGGTTATTGTTTTGTAAGGGTAGGTGAGGGCAAGGAATTATGTGCTTTTTTTTTCATTTTTCAACCTCTGTGTTTTCTAAATTTTTTGGAGTTACTTTTATTTTCTAAATAGTGGAACAAAGTTAAGATCTCAGTGTGTAGGCTGATGTTGCCAGAAACAGCAGTGCCTGTTAATCCATGTATTGAGAAAAACAGGCACAGCAGAAGTTGGAGGTGGGTCTGGGACTCCTTTGGGACATTTTGAGAGGGAGCTGAGCTCAATGAAGAAATTATTACGTTAGAATCACTCTTCAAAATAAATATGGATTCTTATCTAAGTTTTCTTGATCCTTCTGCTTCTCCATTCCCCTATCAATGGAAAAGTAGATAACTTTAATTGGTTCTGTCTAGTAGCTTGTCACAAGCTATACTTTTTTATTGTCTTTTAAATATCAGAATCAATTTTTGAACATCAGAAATAGCTTCTATTTGAGGCTTTCATGCAAACAGATCCTGGATATGCTACATTTAGCATGGCCAAGATAACAAGAAAGCTGATTTCTTGAAAAACACTACAATTCCCCCATACAAGGCATTCTTTATGGACAGATAACTCATCTTGACAGGTTTTAAAGTCTTAAATTCCTTGTATAGTTCCCTTATGGATACCCCCTCCTGGTCTAGTTCAAGACCCAGGCTAATCTAAGATCCCTTACAGTTAATTGTGCAATTTGAATAGCCTAAAGAGCTGAATCTGGGAGATCTTTCAGCATCAAAATTTCCAATGGAGGTGACTCAGTATAACCTAAAATATGCAGGGGGCAGATAGCTCAAGTTATTGGCATTCAATGAATATGGCCCTAGGAACTCAGCTAGGGACTCCAATATTGTCTACATAGTGACATGATACAGAGTATATTTCCTGACTTGGAAAGTAATCCCCAGAGAAAGCTGAGCATCATACACATAGATAAGAAAAAGTCATGGAGCCACTTATAGTTCTTTTTTCTATTATAACAGGGTTGCTTTGATAATCTGTACAGAATTCTTATACAGAGATAACATTGTTCTTGAGTTGCAAGCAAGTGGCAGTCAGTATGATCGGATTTTCTGGAGCTAAGCAGAAGTAAGAAGAGGTGGCTGATGTTCACCATTCTAGCACATACATAGAAGACAATAATTCCTTAATTTGGAAAGAGTCCATATGCTGATAAAACGAACCACATACTTTTTCTCAATAGACAATGAAGTGACTCAGAAATTCCTGACTTTTGTGGAAGAAAAACGCAGCAAAGATTGAGTTGCCCCCAGGGAGGCTTAGAGATTTTGCTATTTTAAAGGAGAGGATTCCCCTACATCTCCTTTTGCTGCAGATGGGTGGGACTGGGTAAGGCTGATGCCAGCTGCCTAAGAAAGTAACACCGAAACAATGGAAGTTTTACTTTGCTGCCTCTTGTGTTTGATTTAATTAGTCAAATCTTGAAATAATGCCATCAGATATTATTGGAATATGTTATCACGACTGAAATCATCAGATGCAGAGTCTTTATAAAACATTGAAAAATTCCAAAGAGGATGGCTATTTGAATCATTACAAGAACATAATTCACAAGACTCCTTAATGAGAATGCTTTTATAGATATCTGCAGTAGAATCACCTGTTCATGCTCGGTTCACTTGGGCAAGTTCATTTTACTGAGACTTCCCTGTTTGCAAGAATATCAAGGAGTTGCTTGGCTCCTAGAGCTAGCTGCAGAGGTTGGGGTGGCAGTAAGTGCCATGTTCACAGTACACTCATAGTTTCTCATGGCATGCATTTGTAACTGTTAGAAGGACTTGATGAAATGCTTGATTTCTTGTTTTTCTAACACTTAGAGTAAAAGACAGTGAATTGGTGCAACAGCTATAACTACATTGAGTAACACTGGATATTTCTTGGAAAGTTCCCAGGTCCTCAGAGACTATCTTGATAAATCTGTTTCACAGCTTACTCTTGTTAAAATGTTCTAATTTTATAAATGTCTCTGACACTGATTCATGTAGGTATGGACCAATTCCTTCTCAAGAGGCCTTTGCACCACTCAGATACTTCACTGAAAAAATTTATAAAACAACAGTCTTCAAGGATTTGACAATAGACATGCAGTTCTGCTATACTCAAGAGAGGAGAAGTATTCAAGCTGAGGTCCACATACTCCCTGGCTTTCTGCCTGTGGTGAATTTCTAAACTGTAGTGCCAGAAAGTGGAGCCCAAGCAGAAATTAGCAGTCTCATGGGGTAAAGGAAATAGCTCAGAGTTATGAGTTGCTAAGTTGACTGAAATGTTTTAGA
The DNA here is from genome assembly GCF_040802235.1 of Manis javanica. Taxonomy (NCBI): domain Eukaryota; kingdom Metazoa; phylum Chordata; class Mammalia; order Pholidota; family Manidae; genus Manis; species Manis javanica. The sequence goes on along the minus strand of NC_133174.1, from coordinate 100,040,896 downwards.
CAGTTACTAGAAATGAGGGGGTTACAGAATTTTGTGTTAGAAGTACCCTTAATTCCTTGGCCAAATTCTCAGCTGAACAGAAATTCAGAACTCACACAGTGCTGAGGATATATCAGAGTTCTGACGCATCTAGAGTGAAATGAACTTGGTGAACTCACCAAGCATTCCCTTGAAACTTTAGGGAATGACCACACTTTAGGAGTAAGAATCACAAACTAGGAGTAAGGGCTATACCTGAGGACTAGAGGCAAAATAGAAATAGCACACCCCCACTTTTCCAAAAAAGTTTAAAACCAGGCCTTGACAGGACCAAGATGGTTCTCCAATAATTTAACTGCCTTCCAGAACAAAACTCAATAATCTTTGGAAGAAGATAACCTAATCCAGTGTCTCTACAACGTATCATCCACAATGTCTAGTACATAATAAAAGAAAACATAAAGAACCAGGAAAATGTGGATAATAGTAAAATAAAAATTTATTAGAATGATACCTAGAAATGATCCAGCTACTAGAATTAACAGGAGAAAAAAGAATTAGAAATAGTTATTATGCTTTTAATATTAGAGAAAATAGGGGAAAAGTGTAAACAGATGGGAAAATTCAGCAGAGAGAAGGAAACTCCTAAAAGTATTAGATGGAAATTCTAGAGCTGAAAAATGTAATATCTGGAATAGAGAATTCATTGGAATGAAAGATGACTGAACATATCAGAAAGGGATAGGTGAACTCTAAGATAGGTCAATAGGAATGATCCAAATCAAAACAAAGAGACAACAACAACAACAAAAAAGAAATAAATCAGAATATCTGAGACCTGTAAGGTAATATCAAATGATCTAGCATACATGTTATTGGAGTCTCAGAAGGAAAATATAGAATGAAGCATAAAAAATATTTGAAGAGATAATGACCAAAACCTTTTTTTGGAAAATTGATAAAATATATTAACCCATAAATCCAAGAAGCTCAGCAAACCTCACATAGGATAAATACACAGAACACACTTAGGGAAATCATAGTCAAATTATGAATAACAACTGTAAGTAGAAAATCTTATAGCTGCTTTTTTATCAGAAATAATGAAGCCTAGAATACCATAAAAATATCCTTTAAAAATGAAGGTGAAATAAAAACATTTTGCACAAGCAAGGCTAAAAGAGTTCATCTCCTATAGACTTGTACTGTAAGAAATATTGGTAGAAATTAAATAGGCTGAAGGGAAATGCAATCAGAGAAATCTAGTTCTGCAAAAGGAAATGAAAACCATCAGAAAGAATAAATTGGTCAATAAATGTAAATAGCCTTTCAAACATTTAATCTTCTTTTATACATATATATTATTAAATCTCTTTAAAGATGATTGGCTATTTAATGTAAACAACAATGAAGAAATGTGCAGTTTACAACATACATGAAAATAAAATATATGATAAGAACCCAAAGGGTGGGAGAATAGTCACTGGAAAGATACTGTTATAAAATTATTAAATAGTTCATGAAGTAATATAGTATATTTTGAATGTATAATGTGATAAGTTGAAGATATATTATAATCTCATGAATAATTATTCAAAATAACACAAAGAGAAATTACTAAAATATCAATGAAAAATATACTGAAATATTTAACAAATTTGATTAACCCAAAAGAGGTTTGGAAAGTAGTAACAGAAAAATAGAGAACAGATGAGACAAATAGAAATCAAACACCAAGATGGTAGACTTCAATCTAAAATATTGATGATTATATTATGCAAAGAAACTAAACACCAAAAGACAAGATTGTCAAACTAGATGATAAAGTAAGACCCCAACATATGTTTCTTACTTTATACACACAATAAACATATAGACACCAAGAAGCTGAAAATGAAAGGATGCAAAAAGATATTCCATGCAAACCCTAAGCATAAAAAAGTTACAGCTATATTAATATCAACAAACTAGAACTCACTGAGGAGAAGTACTAAAAATAGAGTGGGACATTTCATAATGATTAATCAAGAAGAGATAGCAATCCTAAATGTGTTGTATGTAATCATAACAGAGCAGTCCTATCCCTACGCAGTAATCCAAGAGAAATATAAACATATGTTCATGAAAAGTACATGCTGAATGATTCAATTAATTTGAAATTCTACAACAGAATAAAACTAACCTATGATGATAGAAATCAGACCAGTGGTTACTTGGTGGTGGTTGGGTTGACTAGGAGGGCTTAAGGGAATTTTCTGGGATAATGGGAGTATTTTGTATTTGGATAGGGATGTGGGTAATATAAGCACATTCATTTTACAAAACTGACATGGCACACTTAAGATCTATCCGAACATTTTACTGAATGTAAATTATGACTTCTATTAATTGTCTGTTGCTGCATATTTGCATAGAGCAAATTACTGCAAACTTACTGACTTAAACCAATATGCATTTATTACTTCACAGTTCCTGTCAGTCAGAAGTCTAGCATAGTATGATTGGATCCTCTACTCAGGGTATCACAAGGCTGAAATCAAGGTGTCAGCTGGTTTGAATTCTTATCTCAAGGTTCTGGAGAAAAATATGCTTCCAAACTTACTATTATTGTTAGCAGAATTCAGATCCTTGAGGTTGTAGGACTGAAACCTCCCCACTTTTTTCTGATTATCTGCCAGGGACAGCTCTCAGCTCCTAGAAGCTGCTTTCAATTCCTTGCCCCATGGCCTCTGCCATCTCAGCATTATAGAACCTCCCACACACTGAATCCCTCTCATGCTTCAAGTATCCCTCATTTATTCTTCCACCAACAGCCAGAGAAAATTTCTGCTTTTAAAGGGTTAATATTATTAGGTCAGACCCATCCAGATATCTTAACACCAACTGATTTGGGACTTCAATTACATCTGCAAAATCCTTTCATAGCCTCCCTGGATTAGTGTTTGATTGAAGAATCAGGGGCCAGGAATCTTGGGGGAGGGCATTTTAGAATGCTGCTTAGCACATAACTGAACAAAAAATGAAGGAAGAATAAAAACATTTTCACAAAAACAACATCTGAGAGATTTATTACTGACAGGTTTTACTATGAGAAGTACAAAAGGAGATGCTTCAAGGTGAAAGGAAAAAGGTGGAAGCCTGAATCTATAGGAAAGAATGAATAGTGCCAGAAGTGGTAAATACATCAGTTAATATTAAAGATTATTTTTTAAATGCCTTTAGAAGATTATTGACTGTTTAAAGCAATAGTATGTGGTGTGCTTTAAATACATGTAGAAGAAATGAATGTTGAGAATAATGGCACCAGAGGCTAGATGGGTCAAAAATGGAATTATACTGTTATAAGTTTCTACAATGTAAAGCAATAGAATACTAAGTCAAGATAGACTATGATAAATTAAAGATGTATATTGTATTCTCTAAAGCAACCACTAAAAAATTGATTCAAAAATGTATAGTTAAATAGCCAATAGAGGATACAAATTAACTTAGTAACACATTCTTGATAAATTAATAAGATAGGAAGGAAGGACGGAAGGAAGGAAGGAAGGAAGGAAGGAAGGAAGGAAGTAACAAGCACAAATGGGGCAATTATAAAACAAATAGTAATATCTTAGACTTCAAGCCAACCTTATCAATAAATACGCTAAATATAAATAAACTGAGTAGTTCAAGCAAAAGACAGAAATTGTCAGTCTGTTTTTTGAAGACCCAGATATATAAGGACATTAACATATTAAAACTATAACGATGAAGAAAGATATGCAATGTGAGCACTAACTGTAAGAAAACCGTGTGGCTATACTAATATCAGATAAAGTAGACTTCAGGGAAAGGGGTATTGCCAGAGATAGAGTGTTACTGTCATAACGACAAAAGGTTTTATTCATCAGAAAGATATAACAATCGAACGTTGTGTGCACTCAATAACATAGGTTCAAAATAAACAGAAAAAAATTTATATAACTGAAAGAAAAATTCAACAAATCCACAGCCAGAGTTGAATATTTTAACACTGTCCTCACAGTAATTGATAGAACACAAAGAGACAGCATTAGTAACATTATGGAGATTTGAATAACTTGATCAAATTGACATTCATAGAACACTACATTCAACAACTGTAAAATACACACTCTTTCCAAGTGAACATAGAACAGTCACTAAAATAGATCATATGCTAGATTTTAGGCAGTTATCATAGATTTCAAAAGACTGAAATACTAAAGTAAATCAGAGAAAAGTAAAATTTTACTGAATGTTTCTTTTTAAAAGCTAATAAATAAATCAGAGAATAAATCCAGATGGCCTAACAAAAGGTAATAGGAGTTCCAGAAAGAATGGAAAAATGGAAGGTTGGAAATTATTTAAGAAATTATACAAGAAAACATCCTAGAACTGCAGGACACTAATCAGATTGAAAGAGCCTATCAAGTTCCCAGAACAATAAATGGAAAAGAAACACATATACACACTGCCTTGTAATTGCCAAGTTTCAGAATGCCAGGAATAGTGAGTTACTAAACACTTCAAATTTTGAAAAAATCCAGGTCATTTAAAATAAATGATAATGAAGATGGCTTTGGTTTTCTCTATAGTTCTGAATACTTAGAAGATGATAGTGCAATACTTTCAAAATTCAGAGGGAACATTAATTTTGTCCAAAATTCCTGCATCCAGCCAAACTGTTAATCAAATGAGATTTATCCCCCATGCATCTTTTCTTAGGAAGTTAGTTGAGGATGAGCATTAGCAAAAGAAATAGATAAAGAAACAAGAGGCATAGGATTCAGGAAATGGTATACCAATCCAAAAGAGCAGTCAAGGATGGAAGTTATGGAGGGATTAATTACAGTTTAAAGCACTTGGACAGAGGGCTTAGCAAGATTTTTGCTAGAAAGATATGGGTCAGGATAGAACACCTGTTATGCTGGACCTTTGGGGAATAAAACAGATTATAGGGAAGAAATTACAAAGTTAAAATAGAGAAAATTAGGACCTATAGGAAAATAACTGTGCAGTATTTACCCCATTCCTCATCTTGGCTCTGAAGCAAAAAATATTTGAGTGTCATGATAGTGTAAACACTGTTTATTGATTTAACTAAAAAGAATGCTCTAACTATAGTGGGAGGAATGGGGACCGGAAATGGCAGTAGAGTATGAGAATGAAATCCTCATGTGTCTAATCTGCAAATAAATAGGTAATATCTAAGCCTGAAATACTAAAAATAATGGTGTAAGCATATTATTTAAAGCTATGGAGTAAACAGCTAAGAAGTCAAAAGTGATTAAACCTGGAATGGGAAGCATGGATAAATTGGTCAAGGAATGGTTGTTTTCATTATAAGACTACTGCATTTGATTATTACAGATCAGATATATGAATTATTTTGAAAAATAGCACATATTATATATTATTAAACAAACATTATAGAAAAGGAAGAATTCTAGCAAATACAGTAATACCCATTTACATTTTGAAGAATATATGAAATAAATATAGAAATACTCTATTTTATTTAAGCAAATCATCTTTGGGCTTCTTGTTCAAGAGAGTAGATTGACTACACATATATATCGTCTCCTCCTCCAATAATAACAATAATAATAATAATAGCTAACACTTATATAGTGCTTATTATGTACCAGGCATTGTTCTAAGTACTTTACATACCTTAATGACAGCAATTCTCACAACAACTTTGTCAAGTAGGTGCCATTATCATCTCCATTTTGCAGAGGAGAAAATTGAAGCACAGAGAGGCAAACATCTTGCTTTAAGGATGGTTAGTAGCAGAACCAATAATCTGGTTCCAAATTCCATGGTCTTAACAACTATACTATAATGCTTCTCCCATTAAAATTCCATGGAAATGACAACTGAAGAAAAGATGGCGGCATCTCCTCCCAAGACCACATATATTTTGAAAATACAGCAAATACAACTATTCCTAAAAGAGTGACCAGAAGTAACAGTACAAAAGCCAGTCTACATCTGTGAGAAGTTAACATCTCATGTAAAAGGATAAAGTACAAAGCTGTTACCCGGCAGGACCCAAGCACTCCCCCAACCCCAGCTCACCACTGGGAAGAAAAGAATCAGAGCAGGGAGGGAGTGAAAGCACAGGACTGCTAAATCTCCAGCCCAAGTAATCTGCCCTGGGAGCACAGACCCGCATTGCATGGTGCTCGGGAGACTGGAGGGGCTGAAAAGCAAATCTGAGACAAAGACTGCAAACAGGTTCCCACAACTGGCTGCCCTGGGACAAAAGAAAAGCAGGCAATTCAAAAGCCTTAAAGGGGCAAGGGTTTAACAGGTGGACAAAATCATCCGGGCACAGTTAGCCCAGCAGGCTGGGAACTTTCAGGAGCTTCAGGCACCCTATCACCCCTGTTTGGCAACGCAGCCCTGAGGCCCCTCAACACAATAAGCAGCCTGCCACTCCTTCCTCCATGTTGGCATCTGTGTGCAAACCAGCTGTCCCCACCATTGCTGCAGACCAGCTGGAGGGCAGCCCCGTCCACAGCAAATACACAGCTTAACGGAGAGGCTTCTCCCTGCATGCGGCTAATTGGCCCAGTCTCAGAGGCTGCTCCCAGTGTGCGGTTGACTGGCACAGACAGCAGAGGTGGACGCTGAGACTGGGAGGCCGGAAGGGGCTTTGTTCTCATGACAGAACACGTGTTGCTTGCCTGTGACCCCCGCCATTGCCCTAGGTCATCCCAAGGGCTGCCCTACCCATGGCAGGTTAGGGGATTAACCCAGGGCTGCTCCCTGTGTGCAGTTGACTGACAAAGACAGTGGAGAAGGGCAAGGTGATTTGAGCAGGAAGGGACTTTGACACCCGCACCATTTCGGAGCGACCACTCCGATCACTCCAGGACTATGAAAAGGCAAAAGAACCTGGTTCAATGCAAAATCCTTCAAACACCATAAAGAGGGCTCAGTGAGACTGAAATCACCAATCTTCCTGAAAAAGAATTCAAAAGAAATGTCATAACCATGCTGATGGAGCTATAGAAAAATTTTCAAGAGCTAAAGGATGAATTCAAGAGAGAGATAACAGAAATGAAACAAACAATAGAGGGATTTAAAAGCAGATTAGATGAGGTGGAGGAGACTGCTAATGGAATAGAAATCAGAGAAAAGGAATACAGAGAAGCTGAGGCAGAGAGAGACTAAAGGATCTCTAGGAATGAAAGAATATTAAGAGAACTGTGTGACCAATTGAAACAGAACAATATTCACATTATAGGGGTACCAGAAGAAGAAGAGAGTGAAAAAGGGATAGAAAATGTCTTTGAAGAAATAACTGCTGAAAACTTCCCCAATCTGGGGAAGGAAATAGTCTCTCAGGCATTGGAAGTCCACAGATGTCCCAACACAAGGGAACAAGGAGGACAACACCAAGACACATAATAATTAAAATGGCAAAGATCAAGGACAAGGACAAAGTTTTAAAGGCAGCTAGAGAGAGGAAAAATTTCACCTACAAAGGAAAACACATCAGGCTATCATCAGACTTCTCAACAGAAACCTTACAGGCCAGAAGAGAATGGCATGATATATTTAATGCAATAAAACAGAAGGGCCTTGAACCAAGAATACTGTATTCAGCATGATTATCATTTAAATATGAAGGAGGGATTAAACAATTCCCAGACAAGCAAAGGTTGAGGGAATTTGCTCTCACAAAACACCTCTCCAGGATATTTTAAAGGGACTGCTCTAGATGGAAGCACTCCTAAGGCTAAATAGATGTCACCAGAGAAAATAAAATCACACCAAAGAAAGCAGACCAGCCAAATACTAACTAAAGGCAAAAAATAAAATCAACTATTTACAAAAGCGTCAAAGGAAACACAAAAGAGTACGGAATAAAACATCTAACATATAAAGAACGGAGGAGGAGGATTAAGAAGGGAGAGAAATAAAGAATCATCAGACTGTGTTTATAATAGCTTAATAAGACAGTTGAGTTAGATGGTTAGATAGTAAAGAAGCTACCCTTGAACTTTTGGTAACCACAAATCTAAAGCCTGTAATGGCAATAAGTACATATCTTTCAATAATCACCCTAAATGTGAATGGACTGAATGCACCAATCAAAAGACACAGGGTAATAGAATGAATAAAAAAGCAAGACCCATGTACATGCTAAAAATCAATGAAACCAAGAGCTGGTTTCTTTGAGAAAATAAACAAAATAGATAAACCCCTAGCCAGACTTATCAAGACAAAAGGAGAGTCTATATATGTAAACAGAATCAGAAATGAAAAAAGAAAAATCACTATGGACACCACAGAAATACAAAGAATTATTAGAGAATACCATGAAAAATTATATGGTAACAAACTGGATAACCTAGAAGAAATGGACAACTTTCTAGAAAAATACAACCTTCCAAGACTGATCAAGGAAGAAACAGAAAATCTAAACAGACCAATTACCGGAAATTAAATTGAACCGGTAATCAAAAATTACCTAAGAACAAAATCCTGGTACAGATGGATTCACTGCTGAATTTTATCAGACATTTAGAGGAGACATAATACCAATTCTCCTTAAAGTCTTCCAAAAAATAGAAGAGGAGGGAATACTTCCAAACACATTCTATGAAGCTAGTATCAATCTAATACCAAAACCAGGCAAAGACCCCACAAAAAAAGAAAACTACAGATCAATATCCCTGATGAACATACATGCAAAAATACTCAACAAAATATTAGCAAAATGAATTAAAAAATACATCAAGAGGATCATACACCATAATCAAGTGGGATTCATCCCAGGGATGCAAGGATGGTACATTAGAAAACCCATCAACACCATCCACTATATCAATAAAAAGGACAAAAATCATGTGATCATCTCCATAGATGCTGAAAAAGCATTCAACAAAATGCAACACCGATTCATGATAAAGAGTCGCAACAAAATGGGTATAGAGGGCAAGTACCTCAACATAATAAAGGCCATATATGACAAACCCACAGCCAACATCATACTTAACAGTGAAAAGCTGAGAGCTTTTCCTCTAAGATCAGGAACAAGACAAGGATGCCCACTCTACCCGCGTTTATTCCACATAGTAATAGATATACTAGCCATGGCAATCAGACAAAACAAAGAAATATAAGGCATCCAGACTGGTAAGGAAGAAGTCAAACTATCCCTGTTTGCAGATGACATGACATTGTACATAAAAACCCTAAAGAATCCACTCCAAAACTACTAGAACTAATACCTGAATTCAGTGAAGTTGCAGGATAAAAAATTAATACACAGAAATCTGTTGCATTCCTATATACTAACAATGAACTAGCAGAAAGAAAAATCAGGAAAACAATTCAATTCACAATTGCATCAAAGAGAATAAAATACCTAGGAATAAACCTAACCAAGGAAGTGACAGACCTATACCCTGAAAACTACAAGATACTCAAGAGAAATTAAAGAAGACACTAATAAATGGACATTCATCCCATGTTCTTGGGTAGGAAGAATTAACATTGTCAAAATGGCCATCCTGCCTAAAGCAATCTACAGATTCAATGAAATCCCTATCAAAATACCAACAGCATTCTTCAGGGAACTGTAAGACATAGTTCTAAAATTCATATGGAAGCACAAAAGACCCTGAATAGCCAAAGCAATCCTGAGACACAAGAAAAAAGTTGGGGGGGGGAAGATATACCTCTCCAACTTCAAGCTCTACTACAAAGTCACAGTACTCAAGACAATTTGGTACTGGCACAAGAACAGACCCATGGACCAATGGAACAGACTAGAGAGCCCAGATATAAACCCAAGCATATATGGTCAATTAATATATAATAAAGGAGCCATGGACATATAATGGGGAAATGACAGCCTCTTCCACAGCTGATGTTGGCAAAACTGGACAGCTACATGTAAGAGAATGAAACTGGTAAGTTAAATTACTGTTTAACTCTATACAAAAAAGTAAACTTGAAATGGATCAAAGACCTGAATGTAAGTCATGAAACCATTAAACTCTTTAGAAGAAAACATAGGCAAAACTCTCTTGAATATAAACATGAGCAACTTTTCATGAGCATATCTCCCCAGGCAAGGGAAACAAAAGCAAAAATGAACAAGTGGGACCCTATCAAACTAAAAATTTCTGTACAGCAAAGGACACCACCAGCAGAACAGCAAAGGACACCACCAGCAGAACAAAAAGGCATCCTACAGTATGAGAGATTATATTCACAAATGACATATCTGATAAGGGGTTGACATCCAAAATATATAAAGAGCTCAATACCTCAACACCCAAGAAGTAAATAATCTGATTAAATAATGAGCAGAGGATCTGAACAGACACTTCTCCAAAAATTCAGATGGCCAACATGCACATGAAAAGGTAGTCCACGTTGCTTATCATCATGGAAATGCAAATTAAAACTACAATGAGATATAACCTCATACCAGTTAGGACGGCCAACCTAGAAAAGAATAGGAACAATAAATGCTGGTGAGGATGCGGAGAAAGGGGAACCCTCCTACACTGCTGGTGGGAATGTAAACTAGTTCAATCATTGTGGAAAGCAGTATGGAGGTTCCTCAAAAAGCTCAGAATAGAAATACCATTTGATCCAGGAATTCCACTTCTAGGAATTTACCCTAAGAATGTAGCAGCCCAGTTTCAAAAAGACATATGCACCCCTATGTTTATCGCAGCACTATTTACAATAGCCAAGATATGGAAGTAACCTAATTGTCCATCAGTAGATGAATGGATAAAGAAGATGTGGTACATATACACAATGGAGTATTATTCAGCCATAAGAAGAAAACAAATCCCACCATTTGCAACAACATGGATGGAGCTAGAGGGTGTTATGCTCAGTGAAATAAGCCAGGTGGAGAAAGACAAGTACCACATTATTTCACTCATTTGTGGAGTATAACAATGAAGCAAAACTGAAGGAACAAAACAGCAGCAGACTCATAGAACCCAAGAATGGACCAACAGTTGCCAAAGGAAAAGAGACTGGGGAGGTTGGGTTGTAAGGGAAGGATAATGGGGAAAAGGGGGCATTATGATTGGCACACATAATGTAGGATGGGGGCACGGGGAAGGCAGTATACCACAGAGAAGACATGTAGTAACTCTATAGCATCTTACTACGCTGATGGACAGTGACTGTAATGGAGTATGTGGGGGGGGACTTGATAATGGGGGGAATCTAGTAACCACAGTGCTGCTCATGTGATTGTATATTAATGATACCATAATTTTAAAAAATTCCATGGAAATAATCATGAAGGAACAAAAGAAAGTATAAAACCAAAAGCCAAGTTGTGTCATTTCCTGAGAAAGGTCCCCCAATGGTCTTCCTTTCCAGTTATAATAAAATATAAACTTCTTGCCATGGTTTCAAGACCTTCTGCTTCCCTCTCCAACATCATCTCTTACTGTTTTCTTATTTCTTCATATCTGCAGCCTTTTGGGCTTTCTTTTGGTCTCTTGGATTTGCCAGTTGCTTTCTTGCCTTAAGACTGTTCTTTTGGCCAGGAGTGCTCTTCCCCAGACTTTATCCAGGCAAGTTCCTTTTCATCATTCTATTTGCTGAAATCAGAATGATCTTCCCTGATTTAGGATCCCATGGTTTTAGGGTCAAATATGACACCTCCCCTGATCAGCTTCTCTAAAGCCCTTCACCAGATCTCTACATAACAGTACTGTTTATTTTCTTCATAGAATTTAATACTCTCTAAGATCACCTCATTTCTCTGTTGCTTTGTTTATTGTTACTAGACTGCCTTCCTTTCTCTACTGTGTCCTCAGTACACTTGCCTCTTCCACTTTTTCTTTTTTTCTGTCATGTCCTTAGTGCTTAGAATGGAACCTGGTGTAGAGTCCTCTAAGTGCTCAAAAACTACTTGTTATGGGAGGGGAAAATGCCAAGAGAATAGAATGGGTTGCAGTAGATAAGAGACTTCAACAGTTTCTAGAAACCAAAAAAAAGCAAATGAAAGAATGGTAACTGGTAAAGTAGAAACGAGGAGGCCACAGCCTAGAAAATACTTGGAGGGGAGCTATCGTATGGAGTTACACAATCTTTTCATGAAAACCTTAGAGAAGGACTGAGAAGTGAACTGAAATGGAACTGATATAGGTCTGTATATGGACATGTTGACCTCCTACTCAAGTACTTCCCATTCCCCACACAGAATGCCATAAAGTTGAGCATTTAGCCCCAGGCAAAACACTGCTTGGAAAGAACTTAAAGAGCTAGTGTGGGAGTTGGTGTCTTGAATAAAACCCTCCTCATTCTGCCATCTAGAGTTACCCAGCATACCAGCAAATTCCCTGCCTGCTCATCCAAAGGAAAGCCTGCCAGACCACAAGCCCTGCTCATGTATACTGAGCTCCTACTCAGCCTATTTTCTCATTCATAAATATGTATGGATAATCATGAATCACAGGACAACTGAGGAAAACCTCTAACCTGAAAGAAAAAGACCAAATTAATAACAAATGATCTTTGAGGAAATAGAATATGTGGAACTGAATACAGCTCCAAAACAAAACAACTGCCACTATGGAATTCCAAAACATCAGGAATAAAAAGAAGATCCTAAAAATTTCTAGTAAAAAGAAAGTTTACCCTCAAATGAACAAGCATCAGATTGACATAGAATTTATCAATACCAGCTGCTAGAAGATAATAGAACAATATCTACAAAGTTCTGAATGATAATTATTTTGAGTCTAGAATTTTAAACCAAGCAAATATATCACTTAAGTAAGATTATAGAATAATGATATTTTCAGATACGACAAGACAGAAATTTGAGCTCCTAGGCTTCCTCTCTTGACATTACTTGAGAATTGTTGTAGCAAAATGAAAGAGCAAAGAAAAAGGAAGTTGAAGGACCTAAGAAAAAGGAGATCTACATCACAATAGTAAGGAACAGAAGTCCTAGGGCAGTCCCTGTGCAGCAGCTATGTTAGAAGACAGATGACAGAAGGGGACTCTGGGAGAGCAGTCACTGGCATTGGTGTACCAAAGGCCTGGGCAGTACGAGTCATTCTCTCGGGGTGTGAGCAATAAGAGGATGCATTTTTAAAATAGAGAATAAAAAAACTATAATGAAACTGGGTACAAGTTAGTCAGCTTTTTATTACCACCATGTACCAGCAAATCAAAAAAATATCAGTGATAGAATACATTTCCCCCGGGGGTGTGTGCATTGAGATTATGACTGAATGCTTAAAACAACTTGAGGATATGATCAAGGCAATTGGTTTACTATTAAAATAGGAAAATCTCTTTGAGCTTGATCCTCAGAATATTCTCCATTGGATAGTACAGGAGCATAACACTCATCCTATAGAAAGTAATTATAATTCCAGCACACAATGTGGCTATACAGTGAACACCATGGTCATAATCATATAAGCACTGCTTGTTGTATTCAACTTTTAGAATTCATCTATCTGACAAATTACAGAATAGTTAAATGTTTACCTAACAGAATGTAAATGTTATCAATCTTAACAATGTGTAAAAATAAAGGTACAGCTGACAGTGGTTAAAAGGCAGGAGATGAGGAGGAGCAGTGAAAGGAAGAGTAGGATTGTTAATATCTTCATCTCACAAAGTACAGAATCAAGAAACATGGAACCGGAGATGGAAGTTTAATTATAGTTAATATTTCAGAGGTAACTAGTGGTAGAACTCAGAATAGGGAGGAGAGTTGGGCAGGGATTTATGTAAACTAACCACATTCTCCCCTTGCATAGCAATATGTCAATAGACAATGCCTAAACTCAATTAAGAAATGGCAACATAAACATTTTACTTAAGAGATATGGAGATAATACCAGAAAGAATTTAAATCACTGGGAAGCAAGACTGAAGGTGAGCAGGGGAGAATTGCCTTCTTTCCCCATAAAAACCCTTTGTGCTATTTGATTTTTGATTATATATTTCTCCATGTTACTGTGTTAAAATTTTCTTAAGTTTTAAAAAGGAGTAACTTTGAATGATTTGACATTAACTCTGTTTAAAGAGAGCATACACTCTACAACATGCTATCTAAGAATTCTTCAAAATGAGCTTGCTAAGGGAGATAGCACAGATTTGCAACTAATGTGACAATGCCCTCACCAGATTGTTAATTCTGTTTGTTTCAGTCCCTCAGCAGTGCTTGATGCTGAAGAGCAGTGAGTTCCCCCTAACGCCACAGACTCATGTCATGGATTCATCCTGTGCCATAGATACAGGGATATACGACAAAGCAGGGATAGCAGTGATAGTGGCATATGCTATGCTGCCATCAATGTTTAGAAGGACACCATGCTTTTCTTAGACCTCAGGAAAATGGAAGTATCATAGCATACGAGTCTTAGGGAGCAGGCTGACTAACTTTGAGCTGTTTAAGAAACTCCTATCAGCCTTTTTGTATAAAGGATTTGTTTTATATTGTGATATAGAAAATCTGGTCAAGTATTTTATCAGTCTTATTAAAGAAAGGGTTTATGCAATGTACAAATGCTCAGATTTTTTAAAACAAAAAAACAGAATGCCACCCTTATAACCATAAAAATGGTGGTATTGAGTACTACTAAGCCAGGCAATGGACAAACTATTAAAAACAACAACAGTGTTTTATAGCTATCAAACTATTCTGAAACTAACTCCATTCTAATCATTTTATACAGCTGCAGCTACTGAAGGAATAGAAGCAGTTGACAAGCCATATAACCATTTCATGGGAAAGGACTTTACTCCTAGAACATCTGAAATCTGAGCTTTTAAAATAAACAATAGTTTTATCAGCAATGTTTTTACTTCATCTTTTATATTTATAACTCTAACTCAGGCATAAGTCATGGTCCTGCTACTAAAGAAGTTCCTGCTGTCAGAAGAATTGCTGCTGACTATTCCCTCTTTATGTATTTCTCTTTTCCTTCTTTCTTTTTCATCCTCCTTTATTTCCAACTGTGCTACTTGTTTTCTTTTTTTCTTTTTCTCCTTTTCTTCTGTCCAAGCCTTAAGTCCACCACTGGCACTCAGTGGCACTGCAATGCATTGTTGTTTGCACTTGGCTATAGGTTAAGTGGTTGCTGACCAG
This sequence comes from Manis javanica, assembly GCF_040802235.1. Taxonomy (NCBI): domain Eukaryota; kingdom Metazoa; phylum Chordata; class Mammalia; order Pholidota; family Manidae; genus Manis; species Manis javanica. Next base: position 100,025,799 of record NC_133174.1, on the reverse strand, counting down.
TATCATTTCTTTATGAAGAAAAGATGTTTGCTGTTTTAGTTGGATCATCAAAACACTTACTTAATTTTCAGAGTTAATTTCTTCTCTAGTATAATACCTGACTTTGTTCTGTAACACATGACATAGGTTCTAGGTGCCGTTGCTGTTGCCCCTTTTATTAGCACATTTTCCAGTACATGATTACCACCTGCCTTCATTCAAAATTTCTTTAAGATGGTTAAAAACATGAGTTCACTTAACCTTTCCCCTTGAGTCAAAGTCACAAATGTCTGTGGCCACGCTTCAAAATACTTATCTTCTTATTTGGTTATTTTTTAGGCATCAGATGTGAGAAATAATGCAGTGGCTTAAGAAAGTAAACTTGAAAGTCTAGCCATGCCTTGGCAAACAAAGTCCAAATGAGATGCTTATTAGAAAAGCCCAGTCCTTCAAAAGCGAGTTGCCAGTGAGGCGAGGAAATGGGTCTGTGAGCTGAAGGAGCCTGCTAATGGAAATCAACACTAGTTTCTAGTTTCTGTTTGTAAAGGCAGGTCAGAGGGAAACCTTAAGAACTCCCATTCTGGTATCTACTTAGTATACTTCTGAAAGGATCCTGGACATTTTCAACCACTTCTGCAAAATGAAAACTTGTAGACAGCCCAAACATACCAGTTTTCTGTATGCAAAGTTGCCCAAGCCTTTATATCTGGCAGAAAAAATAACCATATGGATGTTATTCTAAGTACATACTGCCATTTATTTTATTTTCCAAAACTCAATCACTGAAGATAACTTAAAAATAAGATTGGTCCTCCTACTACAGTATTAGCACTTATCTCCCATTATACTGAATGTTTTCCTCAGAGAAATGTTTTCTTCACTGACAAATGTAGAGAGGTAACACAATACCTTCTCATGACAGACACCTCTGTCAGAATAGAACATTGAGCAATGCAGTCAATTCTTAATTAACGAGGGTTATGAGGAACAGGCAAAGTACGGATTAAGTGTAATTCTACAGGTAAGTACTGCAGTTCATTTTTGCCTGTTAATTTTGAGCTCTCTCTCCTAATCATGAGTTTTATCAGAGTTCTTGACAATTAAGTAAATGTAGAGATTTGTTTCACTTCCTTTCTTATCCCTGTCTAATGAGCAGGGAAATGGAGAATGGGGAAAAAAGGGAAGAGGCATTATCTACTAATATGATAATCAGTCACTGGATTTGAAAGACTCATCTGTGTTGGCTCATTATACAGTCTTAGTTGCTTCTTGATATTTCTGGGGTTTTCTCATTAAAACTGGACCACAAACAACGAATCAAAAGAATAAGGCAGAGGTCAGTTTTTTTCAAGAATCCAGAATTGTATCAGATGTGTGAAATACAACCTCTAGCTATGTAGTTCTGGAGTCTAGAACCACCAACGTAGGCAATTTCAGTCCTAGTACTGTTTAGTCTTCCTGAGCGATCTTTCTACTTCTAGGTTCTAATTTTCCATCCGTGAAAAAGCGATTCCTCAAGACTACTCTAGGATAGTTTCAAGAAAAACTGATAATGACTAAAGAGCATATTTAGTTAAAAAGAAAACAAAAGAGAAAGAAATGCATAGCCATTGTGATTGCCACTGAGCTGTGTTCTAAAGAGACTCTGGTTCCAGTAGGCTAGCTTGGACGAGCAGGGCTAGCTGAGGACCGATAGAGTCTCTGAATCTCATCTGTGTGAATATAAACGTGGCACAGGTTCCTCTTTTGTGGGGGTTGTGAGTGATCCCAGGCCTGCACTTTGATTTTTCCTTCCTGGCACAAATAGTCAAAACAACTGTATATCTGAACTGTGTGCTAATAAATAAGAAGGCTCAAAATGGGAGTATTTTTCCCAATTCTGCTCAACACACAGACAAAAAAATTCTTACTTAGACTGGAATTTCCCTTTCTCTTGACCTCATTCACTCCCTATCTATAAATTAAGGACTTTGGGCTTGATGATCTCTAAGGTACCAACTAGCTCTATGAATCTGTGAGACTGCTTGTAAAAACTTGCAACTTTACCCTTTTTCTTCTTTACTTCTAGCCTTGCCCTCAGCAGAAAATCAAAAAGTTGGAAGACAGCTGAAATTGAACTGCTACACAGAAAAAAATAAGAACCAGATCTTTTTCTCCTCTCTTTGGGTACTTTCATTATACTGTGAAAGCCAAAATAAGTATCAAAATCAGTGTGGGTGCAAACTATAGTTTCTACGCTCCAGTCCAATTTCTATGCTTGGTGGTCTAACAGATTTTACCAAGATGAGTCAATATGTTACATGAAACTGAAAAAAAATTAAATACCACTTGCAGTGATGATTCACTCTGGTCTTGATAACTAATGAATAGCCCTTTTAAAATAAAAATATTGATGTTATTCTTGTTTAAGGAGGGGTTACATATTTGGAAAGAGTGGATCACTACCATCTAGCATTCCAGGATAACATAGATGCATATATGTGTGTGTGTGTGTGCGTGTGTGTGTGTATCATGGACACAATTCAGCAATTATTTTCTTAAACCAGTTTAGTAAAATGACATGAAAAAAGGCAAGTGCAAAAAAATCTGCCTATATATGGCATAGAAGGGATCATGGAGGAGTAGGTTATCATTTTCAACTAGAGACAGAGGAGGTGGCCAGAAGAATATGTGAGTGGGGACCCATGGGGAAACTAGGGAGTAAGGCTCATGAGCCAGATCATGAAAGATCTTATAAATTCCAATAAACCTTTTGGCTTGATCCTATAGGCTAATGTGTCCCAAAGTATGCTACACATATGAGGGATGGTATATGGGTGAACATCATTATATTTAATAGTTTGGTATTTATTTTGATGTGTATGAGGGAAAAAATTATACCTTCATACCCTAGGTTTGCTCAGGGTAAAGTTAAATTTTTAAAAATGAATACATTTAATGAAAAATATTACCTAAATAACACTATAGATAATATATAGATATGACAAAAAATTATGGTGATATACAATGACTGATAATTGGGAAACAGTTCTATGTGGGGGTTATCAAAGGGTTTTAGGCAGTGGAGTAAAATTACTCCATTTATTATTTAGGAAGATCAATCTGCCTGCAGCATGGAAGACAGGTAGAACGGAGGCTACTTAGGAGAGTACTGCAGTAAAGCCTGAACTAAGGCAGTAGCGGTGAGACTGGGAAGTACAGACGGCTATGAAGGATGTTAAATAGACAGGATCTATAATTTTTTGTGAACGGGTGCATTAATCCATGGTCCAAACAGGAAAATAGAAACCAGTTTATGTAACACAAAGGAAATTAAATACAATAATTGGTTATACTGATGATGGAAGAACTGAGATGACACACAGAGGATGTTGAAGATACACAGAGATTAGAAAAAGCAGGAAGCGCCTACAACTCACAAGGCTGAAAAGACAACAGCAAGAGATGTTGCTACCAAACGCCAAGAGCAGAGGTCACCTCATGGAAGTTGGAATCACAGCAAGCCTATCTAGTATTAGCTAAAGACATGGAGGAGACACGGCTGCTCCCAAGACACTGATTCTCCTTTCCTTCCATCCTCCAATTTCTTATTGGTGTTTCCTGTTGGCCTAATCCAATCAAAGCCTCCTAACATGGAAGCAATGGAGAACACAGCCTGTAATGATCAATCCCTCTGCAAAAAGGGCAGAGCAAAGAAGGGTGAAGAATGGAGCCAAGGGCAAACAAGCTGTCTTGCCTGAGGATTTCAGCCCCAGGAAACTTCACCATGGATTCAGGGAGACTGAGAAATGACAATGCAATGTTTTTGGGGTAAAAGGGTTTATAACTGGCTGAATTCTCATGACTGTAGGTCTAACACTAGAATCATGTCTGCATCCAGCAGTCTGCAGGTAAATAATTCAACTCGTGTCTGCCTCTGCCTAGAGCACTGGGTGGAGGAGCTCTGTATATAGTGACTCAGTCAATGCCAGCTCATTGCCAATGGGCGTGGAAGAAGTAGCCTAGCAGTAGGCCAATTACACCATCAAGTAGTTTAGGGTCAGGTGAGGATTCTGGCCATAGGAACTTCCATTTTCCCCACAATGGGGAGGGAAGTTTTGGAATTGTCACTCTGGGGTTTGGACAAGGCTGTGGCCAAGGCCATAAAGCTGAGATGGGAGAATACAAATTTGCTGCAACACCGTTTTGTACAACTGTGTGGTTTCCTCCATCAAACTCAGTATTCATTGGTTGTAGAAGTTGAGAAGCATGCACCTGGAATGAACCAAAGTTAGAGTTTAACAAAATAATTATGTCAAGAAAACAAGAGGTGAAGGACATGGAAACTATCTATCAAGACAGAGGTTTCAGTGAAGCACTATGAAGTCCAGGCTCCAGAAAGAAGAGATTTATGTGATGAAAGAACCTGGAGATCCCATTATTGGACAAATTCTTCCTCTAAAATTTATAAATGTGACACTGATGTAGTATTGGTTTTGTCTTGATTTATTCTACTTTATTTTTGCAGCCTAGGAAGAGGAAAGAGGAAAGAAATTAATTATAGGGTTATTTATGTGCTATATCCTAGTTATATAAAATACGTTATTTTAGTTAATCTTTAAAACTATCCTATTGAATAGATATATCCATTATACAGAAGATACAACTGAGGCTCACAGAGGTTGAGAAAATTAGTTGAAGTTAACCACAGCCAGTTAATACCACAGAAAGGGTTGAAATTCACATTTGTCTGACTGAAAATTCAGTACTCTTTCAACTATTCCCTGCTATTTCTCTAACAAAAAAGAAAAGAAGAAAATTTATAACTGGATTTTCTCTGTGATCAAATGAGCATGAAGTACAATTGGAAAGATAACACTTCCCAAAACAAAATCTGCATGTGGGACTATTAGTGGTCCCAAGGTTATTCTGAGCAGGTCCATAGGCTGATCTCTTGTTTTTGTTAACATCTGCAGTATAGCAAGGCCTATACTTTGGTTTCCAGCATGAATAAATAATTCACTTATGAAATTATTTTGCCAATGGGTTTAAGACCTGGACAACTTCCCAGTGGATTCAGTGAGACCAAAAAATGACACTGGAACACTTTTGGGGTGAAAGTGTTTATAGCCAACTTTATTCCCATGGTGGCAGGTCAATCACTAAAATCCCATCCACTCAGAGCGAGTCTGCGTGCAGCAAGCTGGTCTCTGCCCCTGGGCCTCTCTATCCCTGCAGCTGTGTCAGTCTCTGTCCTTGGCAGTACTACTACTCCAGCCTCTGCTCTCCTGCAACTGTGCAGGGATGCAGCCATGCCACCATATTGCTGTCACTATGTTGCCCAGAGCACTGGGCAGAGCTCTTTATATAGAGTCAGTAACAATTTATTGCCCACATATGTGTAGTAAGCAAGCCAACCAGGGTCAGGTGAGAATCCTAGCCACAGGAATCTTCACTTTGTCCACACTCCACCCTTCCAGGATTCTCACCTCTCAATCTATGCACTCTTAATCTTGTTCAATGATCCCTGTGGAAGAAAGCTAGAACACTGTAACCAAATATCACAGTAACAACAGAGGCTACAATATACAAATAACAGAACTTATAATAACCCTCAAGCATGAGGAGACCCATTGCCACCAAGTGGTCATTCTGACTTTATTCAAAGCAGTTCTATTCAAATGAGTTAACCAAAAGGACCATGGGTGGACCTTACAATGCCCACCTTCTCCAGCCTCTCCAGAAGAAAGTCTTACAGACACACAGACCAGTCTTGTTGCTTAGTTGATGGTTTCTGCTTCTTTGTCCTCAGAGGCTGGAACTGCTGCTCTGGTTTCAATTGTTGCTACAGCTCCAGTAAGGTTCTATTTGACTTTCCATCCAATTTTTCTGTCTGCTCCTGCCTTTATCCTATCAACCCACATCTGGGTACTCATGACCTTCAAGGGGCCCTTTAAATTCTTCGAGTAGCAGACCATATTTCCTTTTGTGCTTTCATTGCTTGAGTCTGAGTATAGAAGCAGATTATAGAGTGCTCCACATTCTGGGGAGAGGGCAGCACTTCTGGAGGAAACTGCAGTTGCCAAGTCTTTATTTTCTTTTGGGCTTTCCACCAGTTTTCAACTGGGTGGAGTTTCAACTGAGGAGTCACTGATGCCTCTGGCACTGGCAGGGCCTCTACCCCCACCTGTTCATCAAACCTTAGCCCTTCCTTCATTTCTGGGGCTGATGGCTCCATTACATCCTTCACCTGCCCCATGGCACCTCACAGCTCAAGTGCTCGTGTTGCTTCTTGGGCTACCATTACATTCCTTACCATTTCCACAGCACCACATAGTGATGTCATTTCAGTCATCAACAAATTTTTTACCTTCTCTACAGCTCACGTTCTCATGATGCCTCTTCTCATGCTTTCTGCAGAAGGACGTCTTTCTCCCTCATGTCCTTTGTGGGGAAGTCGGGGTTCCTATGGCCAGGATCCTCACTGAACTTAGACCACTTGATGATGTAACTGGCCTGTTGCTGAGCTGCCGCTTCCACATCTGTAGGCAACAAGCTATTATTGCACTATATAGAGAGCTTGGCCCAGTGCTCAGGACAGAGGCAGAGACGCTAGTGCTTGACCTACTGCCAGGAGAACAAACCAGGTAATAAACACTTCTGCCCCAAGAGCGTTCTACTGTTATTTATTTGGTCACATTGAATCCATAGTGAACTTGCCTGAGGCTGGAACCCATTGGCAAGACAATGGGCAATAGCTGGCAGGATTCATTGCTGACCAAGGAAAAAGACAGTCTGCCCTTATGGGAGGGGTGCTTCAGTGGGCTGCCCCTGTGAATGGGGAGACAGTGGATTGTCCCCTAATGGGTATGTGGTCTGAGGTGGCTTGCCTCCTAGAGGACTGGTCTCCATCCCAGGACTGGAGGCAAGTGCAGGTGATACCTGAGGCAGTAGGGGTAGCCCTTGGTATAGTAAGCAGGTCTTTTGAGAGACAGAGTGCCCATGAGGCAGTGGGGACTGTAGGTTGGCTGCTTCTCACAGTATTAAAGAAGTCTACAGATAAGAGGAACACACTCCTGAAAAAGACACAAGAAATGGTGGCATGAGAACATGAGCTGCGAACTGCTGTGGATTCACTGAAGAATGAAATGGCATTGATATGAGAGGAGGCAGCACAAGGATGCCAGCAGCAAGGTGCTGTTAAAGAGGTAAAGGCCATGAAGGAAAAGGATGGACTCCTGCAGAAACTACAGGAAGAGGCAATGTGAAACATGAGCTGTGAGGTCCAGTGAAGGAGGTAAAAGATTCCTTACAGAATGAGACAGCTTTCTGCCAGGTGCTCTGAAGGAGGAAAAGGCCATAGAGGAAAAAGACATACTCCAGAAAGAAGCACAGAAGGAGGTGGCATGAGAGCACCACCTGCAAAGCATTGAGGTGAAGGTAAGAGAGCTGCTGAAGACTGAGCTGGCATTGCAGCAAGGCACTGAAGAAAAGGTAAAGGTTGTAGCAGAGGAGGCACTTGGGGGAGTAGAAAGAAAGGTGCCATCAGCCCTGGAATTGGAGGAGCTGGGTAAGGATGAAGGGGTGGTGCTGGAGGCACTGACCACTCCTGTACTGAAAGCACACCCAGAGATTGTAAAGAAAATAAAGACCCTGCAGCTAAGAGTTCCCCAAGGAGGGGAGCAGCCCCCTCCCCAGGTCGTGGAGCACTCTATGCTCTGCCCCTATACTCAGGCTGAGCTGCTGGATTTGGGCTCCTGGTTTAGGCAGAAGCCCTCCGAGTCAATATCAGCTTGGCTCCTGCATCTGTGGGACTTAGGGGTGGATGGAATTGTTCTGTTGGGATCAGAGATGGGAAAGTTGTCTTCCCTGACAGTGCAGCCTGCCTTGAGGCAGCAATTACAAAATGCACATCAGATCCCAGGGAGTCCCCCCGTCCTCTATTGGCTTATGACTGCACTTCCTGCTGTGTGGCCCAATCCGGGTGAGCTGCCATCCTCTCCTATTAGATGGCAGACATATGCTGAACTCCAACAGGTGTTATGAGAGCCAGGCATAAGAAATGCCATCTACAGTCCAGAGAATCATGGCCCAGATGAGGAGCCTTTCACTACAGGGATGAGAAATATTGTACTTCAAATGGCTCCCACATCCCTCTTTGGGTATCTAGTGGCTAGTCATGCTCCTCACTTAGGGCAGCCCATAAGCAAGGTGACATGTACAGTAGCAGACTTAGGAGAGGCTCAAGCAATGAAAACATGTAAAGAAATAAAGTCTGATACTCACGAGAAGAATTTAAAGGGCCCAATGAAGGTTACGAGGACCCAGATGTGAGTTGATTTAATATGGGCAGGAGTAGATGGAAGGAAATTAGACAAGAAGCCAAGTAGGATCTTACTAGAGCTATCGCAACAACTGAAACCAGAGCAGCAGTTCCAGCCATTAAGACCAAAGAGGCAGAGGTCAGAGACAGAGCCACAAGTCCAGCCTGTGTGTTTGCAAGAATTCCTGCTGGGGAATGAGCCAACCTCACTTGAGCCCACAGAGGAAGGTGATTGGGGAACACGGTTTGATTGAGGGGAAGGTCAAGGTATCTGCCCTGAGGTACCAGGCGGGTCTGGAGGCCACATGTTGAAATAGCTATCCATTGGTCCCCAGTGAACATACAATGTGTCCTGGCTCTGGTGGACACAGGGGCTGAATGTTCACTGATTCATGGTAACCCTGAGTGGTTCCCCTGGACCCCCACTGTCATAGATGGATACAGGGGGAAGGCTATCAGAGTGAAACAAGCCCAAATCCCTTTGGGAATAGGGCATCTACCCCCCAAAGGAGTATATTGTGTATATATCCCATTCCTGAGTATATTTGGGGGATTGATATCCTGCAGCGTCTATGTTTGCAGACCACTACACGTGAGTTCAGAATGAGAGTACGTGTGGTGAAGGCAGTTCTGAGGGGAAATGCTAGGCACCTGCACATAGCTTTGCCTGTGCCTCAGTGGGTGACTAATACCAAATAAAACAAACTGCCTGGAGGGCATAAAGAAATTGGAGAAACCCTCCAGGAACTGGAAAATGTGGGTATTATAAAGCCCAATCATAGTCCTTTCAATTCCCCCTTGTGGCCAGTAAAAGCCAGATGTCTCCTGGCATATAACTGTGGATTACAGAGAATTAAATAAAGTCATAACCCTATGCATGTTGCTGTCCCCTCTATTGCAGACCTGGTGGATACCTTCAGCCACGAATTAGGAACATACCATTATGTGGTAGATCTTGCTAATGCCTTCTTTTCCATTTACATTGAGCAGGAAAGTCATGAGCAGTTTGCCTTCACATGGGAAGGTTGGCAAGGGACTTTCAGTATCCTTCAAACGGGATACCTCCAAAGCCCCACCATCTGTCATGGACTTGTAGCCCAGGACTTCGCTACATGTGAGAAACCACCAACAGTGCGGCTGTACCATTATATTGATGATGTTATGCTCACATCTGATTCTCTTTCAGATCTAGAAGGTGCAGCACCTAGACTGCTGCAACATTTACAGGAGAAAGGATGAGCTATGAACAGCACCAACGTTCAGGGACCTGGTTTTTCTGTCAAATTCTTGGGGGTCATCTGGTTGAGTAAGACCAAAGTTATACCTAAAGCAGTTATAGATAAAGTCCAGGCCTTTCCTACCCCAACAGCTGTAGCATTGCTACAGGAGTTTCTGGGTCTTCTAGGATACTGCAGAGTGTTTGTCCTGCACTATGTGCAAATTCTGAAGCCCTTATACCGGTTGGTATGAAAGGACTTCAGGTAGGACGGGGAGGAGACATGTGCATCTGCCTTTACTACAGCAAAACGGACAGTCAAGGCCATGCCGGCCTTGAGTGTGACAGACCTATACCTGAAGATGCATGGTACACAGATGGCTCCAACCGTAGGCAGCCCCCAAAATGGAGGGCCATAGCTTTCCATCCTAAGACTGAGACAATATGGATGGAAGATGGTGAGGGGAAGAGCAGACAATGGGTAGAGTTGCAGGCAGTGTGGCTTGTGATAAGCCAGGAGCCCTCCCCTATAGTTGTCTGCACTGATGGCTGGGCTGTCTATTGGGGCTTGACTCTGGCTACCAACATGGTACCATGCCAACTGGCTGGTTGGTCACCGACCCCTCTGGGGGCAAGACTTATATGCCTGTGGTCAGACTAAAACAATTACAGTATACCATGGGACAGGTCATTTGCCACTAGCATCCCCAGGAAATGATGAAGCAGATAAATTGACCCAGATACACTGGTTAGAAGGAAAGCCTGCCTCTGATGTAGTACATCAGCGTTTGTTGCATGCTGGGCAAAAGACAATGTGGTCTGTAGCCCATCGGTGGGGCTTGCCTTTGACCTTTGAAGAAGTTAGTAGAGCCTGGCAGGAGTGTGTCGTGTGCTCCAAAAGGGACTTACACCGAGTTCCACAGCAATATGGGACAATAGCTAATGGGCCTATACCCCTCATCAGGTGGCAGATAGACTACATTGGGCCTCTACCTGTGTCAGAAGGATATCAGTATGCCATGACTTGTGTGGACACAGCTACTGGACTTCTGGTTGCTTTTCCTACCTGTTGTGTAGACCAGCAGACGACTAAAAGAGGCCTGGAGCGTCTCTTTGTTGCCTATGGCCGACCACAGGTAATTGAGAGTGATCACAGCACCCATTTTAGTGGACATGCACTGTAAGAATGGGTGCAACAGCTAGAAATCAAATGGAAGTTTCATGTGTCATACAATCCTACTGCAGCAGGCACCATAGAGAGGCACAGTGGCTTGTTAAAATCCGGACTAAAGTCAGATACCAATAGTCTGCAGGGATGGTCAGTCTGCTTATGGACCGTGCTATGGCGTTTGAACGAGAGACCCCGAAAGGGAGCCCTGAGCCCTGTAGACATGTTAACACATATGGCTGCCTCCCCTATACAACTGAAAATACAAACCAAGGAAGGATCACTGAAGCTTAGGTTTGGTCACCAGAATAACATCTTGCTGCCATCACCAACTGCACTAAACCCTGGAGACTCCATTGAGTGGATGTGGCCTTAGACCTTTTGACACATGGACCAACAATGGCTGGCTTTCCTGGCACCTTGGGGACAAGGCCTGGAAGCTGGCCTCTTGTGTATTCCTGGAATAACAGCAGAGTGGCCACAAAGGTCACAGTAGTGTATCCTGAACGGCCAGAAGGTAGGAGCATATTACTGGGAAGTTTTGTTTTATCATTATGGCCAGTGCATGCACCTCCAGTAGCACTATATATAGACCCTTCAGTAACCCCCACAGTGAAAGGAATAAAAGTATGGTATACTAGATCTGGAAGGGCCCCCCTTCCTGCTACAGTCCTATCACAGGATCACTCTCTTGAATGCTTCCTATCTGATGGACAAGATTTGCCTATGTTGGTGTCATTAAAACATGTGTCTTATCACCCCTAAGGTCTTTGGGGATTGGTAACTTTCTCTGGCTTGAGGATTACTATAATTTTTGTTACCTGTATCAAAATCTTATTATATCTTAATTTTGTTATTATTTATAAGTTGTTGTTATCCTCTGTTGCTGTTGTGCCATCTAGTTACAGTGCTCCAGCTTTCTTGCACAGGGACCATTGTGGAAGATTGAGAGCGTGTAGATTGTGAGACGTGAATCCTGGAGAGGTGGAGTGTGGTGCAGTTGGGGTTCCTGCGGCCAGGATCTTCACTGAACTTCAACCACCTGATGATGTAACTGGCCCATTGCTAGGCTATCACTTCCACACCTTTAGGCAATAAGCTATTATTGCACAATATAGGGAGCTCGGCCCAGTGCTCTAGGAGGAGGCAGAGATGCTAGCGCTCCACCTACCACCAGAGCACAGGCCGTGTAATAAACCCTTTCACCTTGAGAACATTCTGCTGTCATTTCTTTGGTCACAATGAATCCATAGTGAACTTGCCCGGGGCTGGAACCCATTGGCAGGACAACCTTTCTCAATATTGTGAGAAAAAAACACCCCATAGTTCCCAAAGCCTCATTTGCTCTTCTTTCTTTTAGGAATTACCTATTTTGCTGAGGGCCAACTTACTACTTCATGTGTCACCCTCATCCCTTCCCAGTCTTGGGGCGTGGCCCAGTCCTCTAGAAGGCAAGTCACCTCAGACCACATGTACACTGGGGGACACTAGAATGTCTCCCCATCCATAGGTACAGACTGCAGAAAGACTCCTCCCATGATGGCAGCCTGTTCCATTCTTCAGTCTACAGGGAGTCCTGCTGCCATCACCAATTGTCTTGTCAATGGGTTTCAGCCCTGAACAAGTTCACAATGGATTCAGTGAGACCAAAAAAATGCCACTGGAACATTCTTGGGGTGAAAGAGTTTATACCCAACTTTATTCCCAAGGTGGTAGGTCAATCACTAGAATCCCATCCACCCAGAGCGAGTCTGCATGCCGGAAGCCGATCTCTGCCTCCTGGCCTCTCTGCCCCCGCAGCCATCTCAGTCTCTGTCTCAGCACTACTACCACTCCAGTTTCTGCTCTCCTGCAGCCTTGCAGCAATGCTACCCTGTTGCTGTGTCACCCAGAGCACTGGGCGGAGCTCTTTATACAGAGTCAGTAAGAATGTATTGCCCACATGTGTGTAGTGAGCAAGCTGACCAGGGCCAGGTGAGAATCTTGACCATAGGAACCTTCACTTTCTCCACAGATATTTAAATCAGATATAATTTAATTGGTGTCTCATTTCACGTAGTGCCAGGCTTCCCATTCGTTTTAAGGAGTTTGGGTTTTGTTTTTTTGCCTGTTGCAAGGGAGAGTTGGAGATGCAGTTGGATCCACAGAACTTTTACCACTGGAAGAAGTCCACAGACTGAAAAAGATGGAGAGCCATTAGATCAGTGTCCGGGAAGCTGTGACCTGTCCGAGGGCTTAGTTAAAGAAGTGACTATGTATTTGAGTGAGGTAATGCTTGACATTCAGAATTTTGACTAGAGTCAGTAAGGCCTAGAGTCAGGAGCACATTAAATCAGCATAACAAAGTCAGCGAACTAGAATCCAACATCCTTTCCCCAGAAATCCTCCTGGTCCTCAGCCTTGAGCTGAAGTAAACATAGGACAGCTCACTCCTCTAGACTCCAGTGGTTGGTATTGGAAGCAGGAAAATGTATCATTTTCTTTTCAGATTTAGAGATAGCATCACCCTGACAGAAGATCCCTAATAATTATGATATGATGAATTTAGGCAGTAGACACTCTGGACTGGGTCAGTAATTACCTCTTCCATTGAGTACTGAAATGTAAGAAAGTACATACTTATTGAGCACCTAACACATGTCAGGTACTCATTTTATCATCATGAAACCTTTTGAGGCAAGTATTATTACTGCTATTTCACAGTTTAAAAAATGAGATGTATAGAGACAAATGAAGTTTCTCAAAGTCTTGCACCAGTAAACAACAGAATTCGGGTTTGGAGTTACATCTACATGACTCTAAAGCTCTGCATACCACAAGGCATTAAGTAACAAAAAGGAGATAAACATTTCTGGTAGTGATCTAAGCAGGGAGACTGTTGCTTGTCCATCCTGGAAGCTATTTATGAATAGGGTGCTACATATTCACTTAGAATCCCTTGCAAGAGTTCCTACTATTTTTGTATGTATGTGCCATGGACCCCTTTATTATATAGAAAAGCTTATAAAGCCCTTTTAAAGTCCATAAAATAAAATACAGAGGATTACAAAGACAACCTATTCAACAGAATTTTGTTATCAAAAATTTAAAAATACTCATATGACATCTTATGTGCTCTTTTTAATTAAGGTTTCAAATACAAGATCTGTCAGCAGGCCTACCTATAATTTCAAAATATATTAATGACAAAGGAAATGCTAAATTTCCATTAGAGACTAACAAAAATTAAAAGTTAAAATAAAAACAACCCTGAATTCTAACCATCGGGCTAGAATTGGCTCCACAAGGAGTCTACATAGTGGTGTGCTGGTGCTAACATGAAGTGGCTTTGATGAATTTTTTGAGTTTTCAGGCAGTTTGCAAGCTACATGCTAAGTGCAGCCATTGCTAATAAGTAAATTATATAAATTTATAATTCAATAAACTATATTCAAAAAGTTAATAAACACTCATTACTTCCTAATTATTTCACTGCATTCTATTATTGTCTATGCTCTTGAGGTTACATATTTATATCTATTGTGTCTGTTTGTTGAAAATGCTGTATAACGGCAAGCTATCATGCCATCTCTTCCCAACTCCACATTCAGTGACATCAGGCTTGTAACTTGAAATCAGCCATGGAAACCAGCAAATGCTACAAACCAGGACTTTCTATCCTACAGAGACAACTCTTCAATATTTAATAGCATATAATTGTGTCTATGGGCTCCAGATTAAGAACATCTGGTAGAACAATTAAAGTACCTGATGGCCTCTGGGAATTTCTTAGAAATCATGGATTATAAAGTAGACATAAAAAAGAATTTCTAGATACAACACCAAAATCATAATCCACAAAACAAAAGAGAATATACTGGAGTTCATCCAAATTAAGAACTTCTGCTCTTCAAAGGTACTCTTAGAAGAATGAAAAGACAAGCCACAGATCTGGAGAAAATACTTGCAAATTATATATCTGATAAAGGATTTATATCTAAAAAATATAAAGAATTCTCAAAACTCAATAATAAAAACAAACAACCAAAGACTTACTTCACCAAAGAAGATATATAGATGGCAAGTAAGCCCATGAAAAATACCCAATGTCATTAGCCATTGGGGACATAGAAATCAAAACCACAATAAGGTATCACCATGCACATACTAGAGTGACTAAAATTCAAAACATCAACTATACAAAGTGTTGGTAAACATGTAGAGCAACTGGAATTCTCATATATTGATGTCAGGAATGTAAAATGGAACAACCCGTTTGGAAAACAGTTTGGCAGCTTCTTATAAAGGTAAACTTCCATCTACCATACAATCTAGGCAGTTCAGTCCTAGGTATCTTCACAAGAGAAATAAAAGTATATGTCTGGACAAAGCCTTATACATGAATGTTCACAGCAGCACTATTTATATTAGCCAAAAAGGGGAAACAACACAAATGTCCATCAACAGATGAATGGATAAACAAATTGTGGTATAATCATACAATTGAATACTATTCTGTGATAAAAAGGAATAAGCTATTGATACACATAACAACTTGGATGTATCTTTTAAAAAGTATGCCAAGTGAAAAAGGTCAGCCAAAACACAGTATGTACTTTATGATTTCATTTATAGAAAATTCTAGAAAGTGTAAACTAACCTGTCATGGCAGAAAGCAGAACAGTGGTTGCCTGCGGATGGGAAGGATGGGGAAGGACATGAGGGAAGGATTACAAAGGGACAGAAGAAAACTTGAGAGTGTTGAACATGTTCATTATTTCAATTGTGGTGATCATTTCATGGGTGTATACATATGTCAAAACTTTTATCAAATTGTACACTTTAAGTATATGCAGTATATTGTATATCAATTATACTCCAAAAGAAAGTTTATTTTTTAAGAACAAGACTTATTCTATTAGCAAAAGGTTTAAACAGACACTTCAGCAAAGAACATATAGGGATGGCAAATAAGTCTGTTAAACAGGGTTACATTTTTTCCTAATGTTTTTGAGGACCCTTCATTATATCAAGCCACTGAAGGCCAAGTATTTGAGGACATACTGTTTGCTATGTGGTATCCTCATAAAAGTCTAAAATATTCGCTGCCAAGTAAATCACATACTTTCCCCCTTATTCCCCATTTATTATGTGACTATATGTGGAAGGAGCAAGCAGAGGGAGTTTTCCTTTATAGGTGAAGAAGCAGAGACAGAGATACTAGCAACATGTCTCAGGTCACTCAATAGATCAATGGCAGAAATGAGACTAGAATCCAGAACTCCCATCTTCTCAAATCATTAAGGAAAAGGTCTGTACTGGAAGAAAGAGTCTCCTGTGTGGTTCCAGAGGGTGATCAGAATTCATGGCAGGTTACTGAAAGGTAAGCATGCCTGTTGGAGGAATCTATGTTCTGTTCAGTTTTAACACACCCTTGGGAGAGATTTCAGTATACTCAAACAAACTTGGTGCTCTAAAATGTTTAAAGCATCTTTTAAATTGTGTAACATTTTTGCTTTTTAATCAAAAGGTCTCTTATCAATATGCTATGTCTTGATACTGCTAATCTATTTAGTACATAGAAGACTCACATTCATCCACAGATCCAGGAACAATATCTGAGCCAACATTTCATTAACTTGTGTATTTTTCCCAAACCAATGATTGGTTGTGTTCCCCCATCCCTGCACCACCCCCTTTCCCTTTAGATGTTGCTGGGGAGATTTTGGCACAGCCAGGGAAAGGGAGGAGGGAAATGGGTAGGAAAAGGGGGAGTTAAAGGGCGAGTTACCAGGGGCCGCTGCTCTCAAAACAGACAAAAAGGAAGGAACACAGGAGTGGGAAAACCCAAGCCTCCGCGCCCCTCTCTCCAAGTCAGGGCCTCCTTATGTGGGAATCCTGCCAGAAAATTTAAGGTAGCACTGAGAAGGAAGGACAGGGATTGAGGACGTCCTTACATTCCTGTTTAAGGACAATTTACAGAGTATAGGCAGTCTACTATAACTAAACCCCTATTCTTCAATGGGTGACACTCACAGTCACCTATCCATGCATGGTAAACAGAGACCTCAGCAGTTACAGAGACACGTGCCTACTCCCAGGCAGACACAAAGGGACAAGTGACACATCCAGGGAAAAATACATTTTTCAAGCCTTCAGAAAATTAGTTAGGTACAGAGAGTTATGGGGGGAAAGTAGAGAAAGCCATAGGTGGTGGGAGAGGCAGGGGTGGAGGTGAAAGACTGGATTAGCAGTTAAGTGTGAAAGAGAGAGCGTAAATGAGTTAGTCTGATTCCATAGAAACTCCACCTAATGGTGGATTAGAACAGAATGAGACACAAATCTCCCCAAATACTAATGTTTCAAAGCTAGAATTTCTGTCAAGCCTTTGCATTCTGCACGCTAAAATAGTTCGAATCACTTTTTTCATACTGTCTAGTAGATACACTTGCCAGCACAAATGTGCAAGC
The DNA here is from genome assembly GCF_040802235.1 of Manis javanica. Taxonomy (NCBI): domain Eukaryota; kingdom Metazoa; phylum Chordata; class Mammalia; order Pholidota; family Manidae; genus Manis; species Manis javanica. Next base: position 100,008,685 of record NC_133174.1, on the reverse strand, counting down.
ACAAAATGATCATATTAGTTTATACATGTAGATTTTCTATTTAAATGATTCAAACCTTTAGGAAGTATATCTAAGGAAATGAGTTACACCTCAGGTGATAGAAAGGGCAAAAGGGCAAGTGTAAAAACAACTGCAGCTATTTGTCAAAGAAAAAAAATCCTCTATAAAACTGAGAATAACTTCTAAACACTGAAAATAGGAAATTAGACAGAAAAGGGAATTTAAAAACTACCTTTTTTCCTTTTGATTTGTTTTCAGTGTTGGCACACATTTGAATGCACACTTAGAGACTGCTGAATCAATGCCCAATATAATCTCACTATTGTGAGTCACTGGAGGCAGGGCTAGGCTGAAGTAGTGGAAAATCTGAAATACGTAATATTTTCAAAGACACGCATTTTTATTACTTTCAAGTGTGAACAGTTATTCCAACTATGATTCAGACAGTCTTGCCTGGTAAAGGACCTGCTTTCCACAGAGTTCAGAATGGATTGTTTAGTATGATTTCAATTACCCTGAACCCAGTCATGGAAATTTTTTCAATGAAGCAGATTCTACCTTGGTACTCCATCTTTTGGAGAAATAACAATAGCTAATGCTTAGTGAGTACTTCCTATGTACCAGGCAATCACTGTTCTAAGAAGTTTACATAGATTGTCACATTTATTCCTCACAATTACTTCATAATGTAGGTTGATGACTATCCCCATTTTACTGATGAGTAAACTGAGATTTAGGGAGATTAAGTACCTTGTTCAAAAATCATAAAGTCAGCTAAGAGTTAGAGCCTAGATGTGAAACCCAAATAGGCTGACCCCAGAACCTGTGTATTAATGAGAGTAGTGCATTGCCTTAGATAAACAACCTTCTGCCTTAGGTAAAAAAAAAAAAATCTGATATCAGAGATTTATTTTCAAAATGAAAGAAACTTTTAGAGTATGTTTTGGCATCAGCACACACCCAACCCTCTTTTCTACATCCTCCTGTCTCTGCAGCTGCATATATGATTCCAAAGATCACTGACTTCCAGAGTCATGAACCTCGGGGTGAAGGATCTTCTGGCATTGAAGAAAGAGTCAGTTATCTTCAGGAGATGGTATCGCTAAAGCAGGAGAGTCAACTAGCGCCTTTCAGAGGATTTTGTAACACAGGTTGAAATAAAAAGGTTTTCTGCTTCAGTTTCTGTTAACCAGGAAAGTAAATCAATTACAACCTCCCATATTTGAACAGTCTTAGTAATGGAGACTGCTGCCATGAGCCTAACAATTGTTTACGTGTATATGAATACAATTTAAACCATTGTGCCTCCAATTGTATCTGCTTAGCAAACTTTTTTCTTTAGCTAGTACAGCGATGTACTAGCTCGGCCTTGCCTTACCACAACACTCAAAGATTGTTAATTAGTGGAGTCAAGATTATGAAGATTTGAAGATTTACACATTTACCTCTGATAAAAATACAAGTGGCAATCTGATATGCTCATTCAACATTTTTATTGTGTAGTGAGAAATAACACCATATGAAGCAGGAATGATTATAACGACAGACCAAAAAAACAGGAGGAGAAAATTGAAGGAAAACTAAAAAAATCATCTTTCAATAGCTTGAAAAGTTAAAAAGCTGCTGGGCAAGTTGCCATGGATACCATGTCCTGAATATAATACTGGGCTTTTCCTCACAGTTTAAACACTAAAGGTCTGATTCTCCAGCTGCACACCTCCCTTCTGTGCATGCATGCAGTAGCAACTACTTGAAATGGAAGTTCTCTATTTTGATGAATAAAAATGCAATGAGAAATTTCCTGTGCAAGAATCCTAACTTGCTGAAAAGACATTTGAATAAGACTAATTTCAAAAGGATTTTATCCCATTTCTATATTACCCAAGATTTCTAAGTCAAACTCAGAACACAACAACCTTTATAAATCTAGAGTAATGAATCAGAAATCAGGAATTGGTCATAACCACAATAGACCTACATGGCCCTTTTTCATCACTGACACTTGCTGCCCAATGGCACACATTCTTACTGCCCATTTATTGGAGTCTTATGGGGTCTGGACAGAAGAAATATGGCAAATTGGCCATCTCCTCTATAGATCACAGAGACACTATACCAGAAACATATACCAAAATAAGTTACTGTGTCAAGAGTTCACTGCTCCCTTCATATTCTTTGGATTTAACAAAATGACTAAGACATTTCTGTTGAATTACAGGGGAAAAATGAGTCCATAAGAGGGTTTATAGAAAAAAGCAAAGGAGCAAAAGCAGCCCTGTGTATAGCACATGGAGTATATAAGGTAGAACAGACCCACAGAGTCTAAGATGCTCAAATCCCATCTCTTGTCGCTTTACTAGCCCTGTGACTTTGAGTAAATTACTTGATCTCATTAAGACACATCTTATAATTTATAACATATGGATGATAACCGTACCTACACCATAGAGTTGCTGTGAGGACAAAGTGAGTCATATATGTGAAACACTTAGAACAGTATTATTTCTTCACTAAGTGATAATTTTTATTGCTTTTCTCCCAGCCCTCCAAATCCTTGATTTCACTCTGTGGCAAAAACATAGGCCTATGGTGGCACTAACTTCCACTTTTCATCTCACAGGAGAGCACTAACAAAATCTTCCTGACCTCCATGCCTCTGCATGCACCTTCTAAGTGTTCCCCAGCCCCTGTCAATTTATACATCAATTTACAAATCTCCAGGCTTTCTACCTTCACACCATCCGATCCTAGCTTCTCCTGGCAAGGCCTTCTATGTAGCTCATGTTCTCCTGCTCTCTGAGAAACAGAACCTTGCACTTTGTGTGGCTCTATGTCTTCTCTGCCACTTAGCTATATGACTCAGCTTTTGAGAATTTACTTTATTCTCAAACTCTTGACTCACAATTTTTATTTTGTAGGCCCCCTGACTTATCCCAAATGATCCTGTTTTTGCTTATTCATTCTATTGTGCCATCTCTATGAGCCCCATGAGTTGATTCTTTCAGAATCTTCATATGCTGTTAGCAATTCTTTTACATACTTGAGAACATAGATGCAAATGTCCTAAATGAAATGAATTAACCTCTAACAAGTATGATCAAGAAAAATAAAAGAGAAGACATGAATAATTTAAACCACAAACCAAAAGAGAAAAACTACAAATATAAATGAAATTATAAAATTATAAAATAAGAGTATTTATTACTTTATAAGTTAATTTGAAAGCCTAGATGAAGTGGACATATAAATCAAATAACACAGATTGGCCCAGAAAAAATAGAAAATGTGAATAGACCAATACTTACATAAGAAATTTAAACAGTAGTCAAACACATATTTCCTAATAAAAGCACATGAGGCCCAGGTGGTATTATGGGCAAACATTCAAGAAAGAGATCATTTCCATCTTATACAAACTGTTCCAGGGCACTGAAAAAGATGGACACCATCCAATCTATTTGTCTCATTTTATATTCCTAGAAAAGAAAGATAGTCCTGGAAAAAAAAGGAAATGGAAATATAGGCTAATATCACTTATCAATTTAGATGAGAAAACCCCAAATAAAATATTGGCAAATAGAACCACAGATTAAAAAGAATAATATTTCAAAAAATTTTAACAATATGAAGTGTTGGATGTGTTAACTAGTTTTATTGTAGTAATCATTTCACAATATATACATATAGCAAGTCATTGTGTTGTACACCTTAAACTTATATGTTATATATTAAATATATACCAATAAAGTTGGGGGAAAGGGCAGATAAATTCTAGAAAATCTAAAAATGAAATTTACACATTACCAGATTATAAAGGAAAAAATGCAAAATCATCAAAAGATTTTTGGGGAAAAAAGCATAATGAAATTCAACATATATACATAAATTTTTTAAGTCATGGAAAATTAATTAATTCTTCTTTAACCTTATAAAGGGTAGCCATCAGAGACTTAGATCAAGCATCATACTTAACTGCAAATCATTAAAACCCTCCCCATTAAAATAAAAAAACAAGCAAGGATACTGGCCATTAGTACTATTATTCAACATATTACTGGAGTCTTAGCTAATGAGTGGGGGTGAAAACAAATGAAAGGTATGAAGTTTTGCAAGGAAGAGGAAAATAATTATGAAATACTCTTAGAGGGAAAATGTCATTTTTTCCAGAAATACTATCTACACTAAAATCCCAAGAGATAAAAATTAATAAATATAACTAAACAGAGAGTGAAGAAAGGAGGTAGATATAATATTGACATATAGAAATCAACCTTTCATATATGCCAGCAATAACCTATTAAAAATAATGGAGAGACAGACCAATAGAATAGAAGTTCAGAAATAGACAAAGTCATATGGAAATTTTGTATATGATAAAGGCAGCATTTCAAATCTCAGGGACAAAGATGGGCTTTTTATTCAATAGCATTGGGACAACTGGATAACTATTTGGAAAAGAAAAAATTTGGACCCATACCTCACACCACAGAGAAGAATCAACTCCAGTGAATTAGAGAGATTCAATGCAAAGTGAAATTATACCAGTTTGGTGAGGGAAACACTTTCTACCATGACTCAATATTCACATGTGATAAAGGAAAAGATTGATAAATTCAATTACATATATATTTTTAAATGCACAACATAAAATAACATAAAAATCAAGACAAATTACAAACTTGGAGAAAATATTTTTAGCATGTATGATAGTATCTCTACTACATAAAAGACTCATAAATTAAGAAGGAAAAAATACCAAAAACTCAATTTTAAAAAACAGGCAAAAGATGCAAACAGATAATTTTTAAAAATAATATGAAAGGTCTTTGAAGATATGAAAAGATGTTCAAATTTACTCACAATAAAATAAATGAAAGTTGAAACCAATCCAATGTATCATTTCCAGTCTATCAGATTGGCAAAAGTTCAAAGGCTTAATAAAATACTTTTGAAAAGGCTGTGCATAAATGTCATTCTCATACACTGCTGTATTGAGTATAAAATGATACAACTTCTGTGGTGGGGTAAGGGATTTGGCATTATTTAACAAAACTACATTTGCTTTTTATCCAAAAATTCCACTTCTAGAAATTTACTTTGAGGTTATTTCTCCAAAAATGCAAAAAAATCCAGTTTTTTTCTATTGGCTGTTTATTTATAAATGTAAAATATTGGCGGCAATGAAATGCCTGTATAAAAGAAACTGATTCATAAAATATGGAATGTCCTCATATTGATTATTATGATGATATAAAAAAGAAAGCAAAAGATACCTGTAAACTGATGTAGAGTTCTAGGATAAATTGTTAAGGTTTTTTTTTAAGTGAAGTAAGTACAAGCAAGTGTTTGTATTACTGTGTCTTTTGTGTAAGAAAGAAGAGGAAATAGGGATATATACATATGCATGTATATATATATATAAATTCACACACATGTACATGTATATAACTTCTGAATTTTGTAAAAAGAAATAGAAGAACAATAAAAACAGAAATTAATGAAATTTGGTTACCTACAGGGGTGAATGGAAACCAGGTAGAATGGATAGAGAAGAAAGTGAGACTTCTCTGAAGATAACGTTCTGTATAGTTTTGAATTTTTGAACTGCACTTTTTTACATATTCCAGAAATAAAATAAATCAGTAGGGATGGCAAACATTTAAATAGAATGCAAGCAGAAACAACTAACTTAACTGTTTATTAAATTTATATCACAACCACACAAAGGAAAAAATAAATAGTTAATTCATGAAACTTTTAAACAAAACACTTTGACTATGTAGCCTCGGTCTAAAGACAAAAACTGCAGTAAAAATGTGAATTTGCTTGGTATGTTTATTTTGTCCAGGAATTCTGAAACCTTGTGTGTGTGTGTATTGTAGGGGTGAGCAAATAAGTAAATAAATTAATATATCCATAATATTGGGAGCAAACCTTCTCAAAGTGGGAGAGGGAGATAATATGTAAATATATAAAAATGGGAAAAGCAAGGATAGACCCTGCAGTGTTGGGCTGAGACTGGAGGTATTAGTCGAACTCACATCATACATAAAGCATTTTAGTAAAAATCTTAGCTAGTGTGACAGTGTAATATGGGGAAAAAATTAGAATGCTTAATGATTGGCAAGGAAGAAAGAAAAGTGTCATTATTTTCACATGACATGATTCTGTACATACAAAATTTTCAAAGAAACTACAAACTATTATAATTAGCATTAATTAAACAATGTTGCAAGAATCAAGGTCAAAACAAGAACTAATTTAGTTCTATGTATTACTACCAATAAAATATTGGGAAATAAATTCTTTAAAAATACCGTTACAGGTGTGGGGAGCCAGGATGGCGGCATGAGTAGAGCAGTGGAAATCTCCTCCCAAAACCACATAGGTCTATGAAAATATAACAAAGAAAACTCTTGCTAAAATAGAGACCAGAGGACACAGGACAACATCCAGACCACATCCACACCTGCAAGAACCCAGCACCTCGTGAAGGGGGTAAGATACAAGCCCCGGTCCGGCGGGACCCGAGCGCCCCTCCCCCCAGCTCCCGGCGGGTGGAAAGAAACCGGAGCAGTTTTTTTTTCTTTTTTTGGCAAGTGCTTTTTGGAAGCCTTAAAGGGACAGGGACCCCAATACCAGGGAAACAGGGCAGTAAGACCGGTGAGTGGGTGCCTGAGACCGGCGCCTGAGGACAAAGAAAATCGCGCATTTTTCCCCCTTTTTTTTTCCCTCTTTCGTTGTTGCTGTTGTTGTTTTGGTTTGGAGAGTGCTTTTTGGAAGTCTTAAAGGGGCAGGACAGGACACGTAGACCAGAGGCAGGGAATCTGGGGATCTCTGGGTGCTCTAACCCCCTGGGCAACAGGGAGCACAGAGGCCCCTTATGGAGATAAATAACCTCCCGGTTGCTCCCCCTCCAATGGGGCTACACCATTTTGGAGGAGCAGCCTCAGCCAGGCCACGCGCACAGCAACAGCGGAGATAAATGCCATAGCAAATGGGCAGGTAGCAGAAGCCCTGTCTGCACACAGCTGCCAAGCATAGGCTACTAGAGGTCGCTATTCTCCCAGGAGAGGAAGGCCACAAACCAATAAGAAGGAAAGCTCTTCCAGCGGTCACTCATACTAGCTCTGCAAACTATCTCTATCACCATGAAAAGGCAAAACTACAGGCAGACAAAGATCACAGAGACAACACCTGAGAAGGAGACAGACCTAACCAGTCCTCCTGAAAAAGAATTCAAAATAAAAATCATGAACATGCTGACAGAGATGCAGAGAAAAATGCAAGAGCAATGGGATGAGATGCAGAGAAAAATGCAAGAGCAATGGGATGAAGTCCAGAGGGAGATCACAGATGTCAGGAAGGAGATCACAGAAGTGAAACAATCCCTGGAAGGATTTATAAGCAGAATGGATAAGATGCAAGAGGCCATTGAAGGAATAGAAGCCAGAGAACAGGAACGTATAGAAGCTGACATAGAGAGAGATAAAAGGATCTCCAGGAATGAAACAACACTAAGAGAACTATGTGACCAAGCCAAAAGGAATAAAATTCGTATTATAGGGGTACCAGAAGAAGAAGAAAGAGGAAAAGGGATAGAAAGTCTCTTTGAAGAAATAATTGCTGAAAACTTCTCCAAACTGGGGGAGGAAATAATCGAACAGACCACGGAAATACACAGAACCCCCAACAGAAAGGATCCAAGGAGGACAACACCAAGACACATAATAATTAAAATGGCAAGGATCAAGGACAGGGAAAGACTTTTAAAGGCAGCTAGAGAGAAAAAGGTCACCTATAAAGGAAAACCCGTCAGGCTAACATCAGACTTCTCGACAGAAACCCTACAGGCCAGTAGAGAATGGCATGATATATTTAATGCAATGAAACAGAAGGGCCTTGAACCAAAGATACTGTATCCAGCACGACTATCATTTAAATATGATGGTGGGATTAAACAATTCCCAGACAAGCAAAAGCTGAGGGAATTTGCTTCCCACAAACCACCTCTACAGGGCATCCTACAGGGACTGCTCTAGATGGAAGCACTCCTAAAAAGAGCAGAGAACAAAACACACAGCATATGAAGAGCAGAGGAGGAGGAATAAGAAGGGAGAGAAGAAAAGAATCTCCAGACAGTGTATATAACAGCTCAATAAGTGAGCTAATTTAGGCAGTAAGATACTAAAGAAGCTAACCTTGAACCTTTGGTAACCAAGAATCTAAAGCCTGCAATGGCAATAAGTACATATCTCTCAATAGTCACCCTAAATGTAAATGGACTTAATGCACCAATCAAACGACACAGAGTAATAGAATGGATAAAAAAGCAAGACCCATCTATATGCTGCTTACAAGAAACTCACCTCAAACCCAAAGACAAGCACAGACTAAAAGTCAAGGGATGGAAAAACATATTTCAGGCAAACAACAGTGAGAAGAAAGCAGGGGTTGCAGTACTAATATCAGACAAAATAGACTTCAAAACAAAGAAAGTAACAAGAGATAAAAAAGGACACTACATAATGATAAAGGGCTCAGTCCAACAAGAGGATATAACCATTCTAAATATATATCCACCCAACACAGGAGCACCAGCACTTGTGAAACAAATACTAACAGAACTACAGAGGGAAATAGATGGCAATGCATTCATTTTAGGAGACAGAAACACACCACTCACCCCAAAGGATAGATCCACCGGGCAGAAAATAAGTAAGGACACACAGGCATTGAACAACACACTAGCATAGATGGACCTAACAGACATCTATAGAACTCTACATCCAAAAGCAACAGGATATACATTCTTCTCAAGTGCACATGGAACATTCTCCAGAATAGACCACATACAAGCTCACAAAAAGAGCCTCAGTAAATTCCAAAATATTGAAATTCTACCAACCAATTTTTTCAGACCACAAAGGTATAAAAGTAGAAATAAATTCTACAAAGAAAACAAAAAGGCTCACAAACACATGGAGGCTTAACAACATGCTTCTAAATAATCAATGGATCAATGAACAAATCAAAATAGAGATCAAGGAATATATAGAAACAAATGACAACAACAACACAAAGCCCCAACTTCTGTGGGACGCAGCAAAAGCAGTCTTAAGAGGAAAGTATATAGCAATCCAGGCACACTTGAAGAAGGAAGAACAATCCCAAATGAATAGTCTAACATCACAATTATCGAAACTGGAAAAAGAAGAACAAATGAGGCCTAAAGTCAGCAGAAGGAGGGACATAATAAAGATCAGAGAAGAAAACAAAATTGAGAAGAATAAAACAATAGCAAAAATCAACGAAACCAAGAGCTGGTTCTTTGAGAAAATAAACAAAATAGATAAGCCTCTAGCCCAACTTATTAAGAGAAAAAGAGAATCAACACAAATCAACAGAATCAGAAATGAGAATGGAAAAATCACGACAGACTCCACAGAAATACAAAGAATTATTAAAGACTACTATGAAAACCTATATGCCAACAAGCTGGAAAACCTAGAAGTAATGGACAACTTCCTAGAAAAATACAACCTCCCAAGACTGACCATGAAAGAAACACAAAAGTTAAACAAACCAATTACGAGCAAAGAAATTGAAACGGTAATCAAAAAACTACCCAAGAACAAAACCCCGGGGCCGGACGGATTTACCTCGGAATTTTATCAGACACACAGAGAAGACATAATACCCATTCTCCTTAAAGTGTTCCAAAAAATAGAAGAAGAGGGAATACTCCAAAACTCATTCTATGAAGCCAACATCACCCTAATAGCAAAACCAGGCAAAGACCCCACCAAAAAAGAAAATTACAGACCAATATCCCTGATGAATGTAGATGCAAAAATACTCAATAAAATATTAGCAAACAGAATTCAACAGAATATCAAAAGGATCATACACCATGACCAAGTGGGATTCATCCCAGGGATGCAAGGATGGTACAACATTCGAAAATACATCAACATTATCCACCACATCAACAAAAAGAAAGACAAAAACCACATGATCATCTTCATAGATGCTGAAAAAGCATTTGACAAAATTCAACATCCATTCATGATAAAAACTCTCAGCAAAAATGGGAATAGATGGCAAGTACCTCAACATAATAAAGGCCATATATGATAAACCCACAGCCAGCATTATACTGAACAGTAAGAAGCTGAAAGCATTTTCTCTGAGATCGGGAACCAGACAGGGATGCCCACTCTCCCCACTGTTATTTAACATAGTACTGGAGGTCCTAGCCATGGCAATCAGACAAAACAAAGAAATACAAGGAATCCAGATTGGTAAAGAAGAAGTTAAACTGTCACTATTTGCAGATGATATGATACTGTACATAAAAAACCCTAAAGACTCCACTCCAAAACTACTAGAACTGATATCGGAATACAGCAAAGTTGCAGGATACAAAATTAACACACAGAAATCTGTAGCTTTCCTATACACTAACAATGAACCAATAGAAAGAGAAATCAGGAAAACAATTCCATTCACCATTGCATCAAAAAGAATAAAATACCTAGGAATAAACCTAACCAAAGAAGTGAAGGACTTATACTTTGAAAACTGCAAGTCACTCTTAAGAGAAATTAAAGGGGACATTAATAAAGGGAAACTCATCCCATGCTCATGGCTAGGAAGAATTAATATCGTCAAAATGGCCATCCTGCCCAAAGCAATATACAGATTTGATGCAATCCCTCTCAAATTACCAGCAACATTCTTCAATGAATTGCAACAAATAATTAAAAAATTCATATGGAAACACCAAAGACCCGGAATAGCCAAAGCAATCCTGAAAAAGAAGAATAACGTAGGGGGGATCTCACTCCCCAACTTCAAGCTCTACTACAAAGCCATAGTAATCAAGACAACTTGGTACTGGCACAAGAACAGAGCCACAGACCAGTGGAACAGATTAGAGACTCCAGAAATTAACCCAAACATATAGGGTCAATTAATATTTGATAAAGGAGCCATGGACATACAATGGCAAAATGACAGTCTCTTCAGCAGATGGTGCTGACAAAACTGGACAGCTACATGTAGGAGAATGAAACTGGACCATTGTCTAACCCCATATACAAAGGTAAACTAAAAATGGATCAAAGACCTGAATGTAAGTCATGAAACCATTAAACTTTTGGAAAAAAACATAGGCAAAAACCTCTTAGACGTACACATGAGTGACCTCTTCTTGAACATACCTCCCCGGGCAAGGAAAACAACAGCAAAAATGAGCAAGTGGGACTACATTAAGCTGAAAAGCTTCTGTACAGCGAAGGACACCATCAATAGAACAAAAGGAACCCTAAAGTATGGGAGAATATATTTGAAAATGACAGATCCGATAAAGGCTTGACGTCCAGAATATATAAAGAGCTCACACGCCTCAACAAACAAAAAACAAATAACCCAATTAAAAAATGGGCAGAGGAACTGGACAGACAGTTCTCCAAAAAAGAAATACAGATGGCCAACAGACACATGAAAAGATGCTCCACATAGCTAATTATCAGAGAAATGCAGATTAAAACTACAATGAGGTATCACCTCACACCAGTAAGGATAGCTGCCATCCAAAAGACAAACAACAACAAATGTTGGTGAGGCTGTGGAGAAAGGGGAACCCTCCTACACTGCTGGTGGGAATGTAAATTAGTTCAACCATTGTGGAAAGCAGTATGGAGGTGCATCAAAATGCTCGACACAGACCTACCATTTGACCCAGGAATTCCACTCCTAGGAATTTACCTTAAGAACACAGCAATCAAGTTTGAGAAAGACAGATGCACCCCTATGTTTATCACAGCACTATTTAGAATAGCCAAGAATTGGAAGCAACCTAAATGTCCATCGGTAGATGAATGGATAAAGAAGATGTGGTACATATACACAATGGAATACTACTCAGCCATAAGAAGCGGAAAAATCCTACCATTTGCAGCAACATGGATGGAGCTGGAGAGTATTATGCTCAGTGAAATAAGCCAAGCGGTGAAAGAGAAATACCAAATGATTTCACTCATCTGAGGAATATAAGAACAAAGGAAAAACTGAAGGAACAAAACAGCAGCGGAATTACACAACCCAAAAATGGACTATCAGGTACCAAAGTGAAAGGAACTGGGGAGGAAGTGTGGGCAGGGAGGGATAAGGGGGGGGAAGAAGAAAGGGGGTATTAAGATTAGTATGCATGGGGGTGAGGGAGAAAGGGGAGGGAGGGCTATACAACACAGAGAGGACAAGTAGTGATTCTACAACATTTTGCTATGCTGATGGACAGTAACCATAATGTGGTTTTTAGGGGGGACCTGATATAGGGGAGAGCATAGTAAACATAGTATTCTTCATGTAAGTGTAGATTAAAGATTAAAAAAAAAAGAAAGAAAGAAAAGGGGGATTACTCCTTGATAGGATAAAACTATTGGTAAATAAAAGATTAACACATGCTTTAAATATCCTTAATGTTGATCACTTAAAGGGTGTCAGATAATCAGGTATGGAGGTACTCTTTTCTGATAATATGCCTTTCTCTTAATAAAAAAAAAAAAAGCAGCTCCTGTGTGCTGACCTCCAATGAGTTCTACACAGTGGTATAGAGGGCATGTCAAAGTGTGGGCAAAGGGTCTGTTTGTTTCTATGCAGAAGATCAAGGCCTAGCTTGGCTACCCAGAAAAATGAACTAAGATACGATATGAGGAGGAGCTTCCGGCATGAGCACTCTCTGGAGGACTCGTGCCGGGGGATGATCATCAAAAAGCCTCCACAGGGATCTGGGCGATGCTGCGGTTGTGGCTGCGTCCACCCCACCATCTCCTGGACTTGCCATAGGAATGAGGAGGGAGATGTCTAGGCTGGCATGTGCATACAGTGAGACAACGAATTTGACTGGATCTGTACTGTTGGAACTCAACCAGGAGTTGGGAGGGGTGCAAGTTGTAGCACTCCAAAATCTTACGACTATAGACTATCTACAGTTAAAAGAACATACGGGATGTGAACAGATCCCAGAAATGGGTTGCTTTAATTTGTCTGATTTCTCTCAGACTGTTCAAGTACAGTTGGACAATATCCATCATATCATAGACAAATTTTCACAAATGCCTAGGGTGCCTAAACGGTTTTCTTGGCTTCACTGGAGATGGCTGGTAATTATATTTTGCTTTGTTTATGTCACCGTATTCCTATTATGTTAATATGTGTGCACAAGTTAGTTAGTAGTTTAATACCTATACATGCTTAAGGTACTCTACAAGAAGATATGTCAAAGAAATAATCAATCCTCCCATGTTTTCTTCCATATGCTACCTCTATAGCTTTTCTTCTTCCTTCCTAATTACAACCCTTAAATGGAATTCGTGCCTCATATCGAATTTACCAAGTATCATAATTCCTCCAGGTCGTAAAGATACCTCGAGACAAGTGCTGGGCATAGAAGTTACAGGGCATAAATCTGCAACGAGGTAAAAAGCTAACCTTTTCAAACAATATGGCTTCTCTCTCACTTACCAACTTTACATTTCCCTGTATGGCCCCGGAAGATGACTGGTTAGCCAGAGACGGGTAAGATTCCTCAAGGGAGGAACAACCTAAGACAGGCACAGTCGCAGGGGGGCCATCAGGTGAGAAATCGGGGAACAACAGTGGTGAAGCTTAGAACCTCACTCCCCCCTGTTTTGAGAGAACGCTTCTGCATTCGTGGATGTTTTATTGCCCTTGTCTAGCTCGGATTAGCACATAGTCTACAGGCACACACCTGATCATCTACAATTGCTCTCTTACAACACTAAACTATGTTTTCTACCTTTATCTTGCATCTACCTACCACTTCAGCATTTTATTAAAAATAAAAATAATAATAATAATAAAGGGAGAAATGTGGGATCCACATATAAATCAAGTATAAAAATCAAACGAATATTCATATTTGACCTGATTGTTTATAGTTCATAATGCATGATCAAAACCGAAAGTTTCTGTGATGAATGCCCTTGTACTGTTCACCATGTAAGAACTTATTCACTATGTAAGAATTCGTTCACCATGTAAGAACTTGTTCGTTATGCTTCAGAAGATTGGAGACTGACGAGAATTAGGCTTGAGATGGATTAATGATTGTGCATTGAGCATTGACCTCCCTATACAGAATTTTATTGTTGTTAACAACCATTTGATCAATAAATATGAGAGATGCCCTCTCAAAAACAATACCATTACAAAAGCATGAGAAAATATAGAAAAGCTAGGCATAAGACTAACAAAAAATTTGCAAGTTCTCTACTACAAAAACAATAAAACATAGCCGAGATACTGAAGAAGTACTGAAGATGTAAGTGCCAAAGCCAGAAGCAACCCAAATGTCCTTCAATGAGTGAATGCATAAACAAACTGCAGTAAACTCATATAATAAAATACTACTCACCAATAAAAGGAACAAACTATTGGCACACAATAACATAGATGACTCTCAAAGTGCATTCTAAGTGAGAGAAGTCAGTCAGTGTTCTATTTATATGACATTCTGAAAAAGGAAAACAGTAAGGATAGAGAATAGACAGCTGCTGCTAGAGGTTAGGGAAATAGAATAACTACTAAAGTGAAGCACGAAGGAATTTTGGGGGGTGTTGGAATTGTTCTGTACCCTGTTTGTGATTGTGACTGTGATTGCAAGAATCTATGAATGTCAGGTTGTGTTTTTGCATATAATTAGCATTAATTGAACATTGTTTAATTAATGCTAATTATAATAGTTTGTAGTTTCTTCATATTCTGGATACAAGTCCTATTTAAGACATGTGGCTTATGAATACTTTCTCCCTGTCTAAATTTCTCTTTTTTATTTAAGTTGTCTATTGAAGAGCTGAAGCTCTTCTTGTTTTAATTAAAAATATTTTATTGAGATAAAATTATTAGATAATATTACATAAGTTTCAGGTGTACAGCATTATAATTCAATATCTGTATGCACTAAAAAATGATCACCACTGAAAGTCTATTTACCATCCATCACCTTACAAGTGACCCCCTTCCCCTATTTTGCTTACCCTTCACCCTTCCCCTCTTGTAACCACCAATCTGTTCTCTGTATCTATGAGTTTCTTTTGTTTTGTTTTTTAATATTCCACAATGAGTGCAATCATATAGTATTTGTCTTTCTCTGTCTGACTTATTTCACTAGGAATAATACCCTCTAGGTCCATCCCTGCTGTCATAAAGTGACAAGATTTCAGTTTTTTTATGGCTTAGAAGGATTCCATTGTATATATACACCACATCTTCTTTATCCATTCATCCATCAATGAACACTTAGGTTGCTTCCATATTTTGGCTACTGCAAATAATGCAGCAATGAACATTAGGGGGCATATATCTCTTCAAATTGGCATTTTTGTTTTCTTCAGATGAATACCCAGAAGTGGCATTGTTTGATTGTTGGTGATTCTATTCTTAATTTTATGAGGAACCTCCATAACGTTTTCTACAGTGGTCACATCAATTTACATTCCTACCAACAGAGCACAACTGTTCTTTTTTCTCCATATTCTCACCAATAATTTTACGTGTTTTCTTTTTGAAAATAGCCATTCTAACCTGTATGAAGTGATATCATAATTGTGGTTTTGATTTGCATTTCCCTTAGGGATTTGAATATCTCTTCATGTACCTGTTGGCCATCCGTATGTCTTCTTCGGAAAACTGTGTATTCATATCATATGCCCATTTTTTAAATTAGGTTGTTTGTGTTTTTGTTGTTGAGTTATATGAGTTCTTTATATGTTTTAGATATTATTCCTTTGTTGGATATATGATTTACAAAAATATTCTCCCATTCACTAGGCTGCCTTTTTGTTTTGATAATGGTTTCTTTTGATGTATAGAGGCTTTTTTTTAGTTTGATGTAGTTCTATTTGTTTATTTTTGCTTCTGTTTCCATTGCCTTTGGAGTCAGATCCACAAAAATGTTGCTAAGACCAATGCCAAGGAGCTTACTGCCTGTTTTCTTCAAGGTCTTTTATGGTTTTAGGTCTTACTAGAAGTCTTTAATCCATTTTGAATTTATGTTTGTGTATGGCATAACATCGGTGTCTAGTTATATTTCTTTGCATGTGGCTGTCCAGTTTTCCTAAGACCATTTATTGAAGACATGTCCTTTCTCCATTGTATGTTCTTGGCTCCTTTGTCAACAGATTAATTATCCATATATGCAAGGGATTATTCATGGGCTCTCAATTATGTTCCATTGATCTATGTGTCCATTTTAATGCCAATACCATACTGTTTTGATTACTGTAGTTTTGTAGCATGGTTTGAAATCAGGAAGTGTGATACCTCCAGCTTTGTTCTTTTTTCTCAAACTTGCTTTGGCTATTTGGGATCTTTCGTAGTTCCATACAAACTCTAGAATTACTTGTCCTAGTTCTGTGAAAAATGCCATTGGAATTTTGATAGGGATTACATTGAATCTCTAGGTTACTTTGGGTAATATGGACATTTTAACAATATTAATCTTCCAATCTATGAGTACAGAAGATATTTCCATTTATTTATGTCTTTTTCAATTTCTATCATCAAAGTCTTTTAGTTTTCAGTGTACAGTCTTTCACCTCATTGGTTAGTTTTATTCCTAGGCATTTTGCAATTGCAAATGGGATCATTTTCTTAGTATCTCTTTCTGTTGGTTCATTATTTGTATATAGAAATGAAACAGATTTCTGTACATTGATTTTGTAGCCTCCTATTTTACTGAATTCATTTATTAGTTCTAACAGCTTTTTGGTGGAATATTTTGGGTTTTCTGTATACAATTTCATCTGCAAATAGTAACAGTTTTACTTCCTTCTTACCAATTTGGATACTTTTTATTTTCTTTTTCTTACCTAATTGCTGTGGCTAGGACTTCCAATACTCTGTTGAATAAAACTGATGAGAGTAGGCCTCCTTGTCTTGTTCCTAATCTTAGAAGAAAATCTGGATGTCTGTTTCTTTCCCCAGGTTAGGGAAGATTATAGCCATTATTTCTTCAAATAAATTTTCTGCCTCTCTTTTTCTTCTCCTTCTGAGTATCTAAATATGAATGTTAGTATGGTTTATGTTGTCCTAGAGGTCCTTTAAACTATCCCTATATTTTTTAATTCTTTTTTCTTTTAGTTGTTCTTATTGGATGATTTCCACTATTCTGTCTTCCAGATCACTGATTCATCTTCTGTGTCATTTAATATGCTGTAAATTCTGTGTAGTGTGTTTTCCATTTCAGTTATTGTATTCTTCAACTCTGATTGGCTCTTTCTTCTATTATCTTACTGTTTGTTGAAGTTCTCAATGTGTTCTTCAATTCTTCTCCCAAGTCCAGTGAGCATGTTTAAAACCACTACTTTGAGGTTTTTATCTGGCAAATTACTTATCTCTGTTTCATTAGGGTGCTTTCTTGGGGGTTAATGTTGTTGTTTTGTTTGGAATATATTCCCCTGTCTCCTCCTTTTGTTTGACTTTTTGTGTTTGTTTCTATGAAATGAGTGGAAGAACTACCTCTCCCAGTCTTGAAGGAGTGGCCTTGTGTAGGAGGGTCTTCTGTATAGACTGCATATGCCTGGTGGCTTTGGAAGGTTGGCTAGAGCTGGAATAGGCACAGGCTGGGAGTTACTGGGTGTGTCACACTGGGGCTTCCCCAGTGGGAGAGTGGGAGTTAGGACAGGTATGCAAAGAGTGTTCCCAGGGCATGCCACATGAGCAAGCGTCCTTGGGCACACCACAGCAGGGCTACTCTGGTGGGATGACTGGAGTGGGAGCTAAAGCAGGCATGGCATGGTGAGGGTCCTGGGGTACACCATGCCTGGTTCAGCTAGTTCTGGAGCATGCCACACCAGGGCTATGTTGGCAGGACATCTGGAGCTGGGGCAGACATGGAAAGGGGTGCCTAGGGCACACTGTTCTGATGTTGTTTCAGATGGATGGCTGGAGTGGCTGTAGGAAGCCCATGGCTTCCTGGGGCAGCTGCAGCAGGCTGGGTAGAATATGTGGACCTTGCTCCCATCCACATTATCATGGTGAAGAGGGAACATAAAAATGGCTCACCAGCACCTCTGATCCCATAGAGTTCCAGAATTTCCCTGCACATTTGGCAGATGCTTTAGGGTTAGTATATGGGTTTCCTTTACTTATAGTCTAGTCTAGTTGTCCTTTATACCATTGTTTTGTTGCTGTGCAGCAGGGTGGGCTAGTCTGCATGCAGGCCCCTCAGTGATATCCGTCCCTAATGCAGGCTGCTGCTTTGGGATGGGGTTCCCATTGTTACTTTGTGTCCATCATTTCTACATTCTTCTGTGTGGTACCTTTATTATTTGTTGTGTAGAAGCTGCTCAACCAGCTTTCAGTTTTTCCAGAGGAATTGTTCTATATGTAGGTATAGATGCAGTGTATCTGTGGGAGGATATGAGTTCAAGGTATTCATACACCACCATCTTGAACCACCTCTCCTCTATACATAGATAATTTCTTCACATTGTAATGTTTGAATGAGTATATATTACTTTTGTGATAAAAACACAAATTTAAAGAAAAAAACAAACAATGGTAAAACAATGAAGTCAATCTGTTCCTGGTAAGACAATGATGTCAATCTGTTGTAAAGAGATGTTTGGGGGAAACTCTATATGCCAGGTGCTATGTCTTTGAGGACAGCCTTAGAATATAAACTTAATTGGAAGAGAGCCAACTTTGGGATACTAAAGATTGTGAACTCTATACTGAAGTAAATTAAAAAGGTGAAAGACGGTCCTGGAACATATGTTCAAAGTATTTCAATGCCAGATTTTGAAGAATAATAGGAATTAACTTGGCTTGAGAGAGTGGGGAGAATGGAGTGTGTGTTAATATGAGAGAAGCACAGGAGGAAAGGCATCAAGCCATGAGTAAGTAATCAGGGCAGCTTATGTGAACTGGTAAAAGTAAAAATAAGGCTGAACTAAGAGTATATCTTAGAATACTTAGTTGCAAGTAATAAAACCAAGCCCAGCAATTTAAACTAATAAAGATATTTATTAACAGGTATTAAGTGGCTCACAGTATCATTGGAAAGGCTGGACAAACAGGCTTGAGGCTAAGCTTCCAGGAATAGTGCCCAAAACCACACTGCAGAACTGACTGGAAGAGGAGGAAACTGCAGTCTCTGCCACTGTCAACACTAAATGCCAGAAACTCAACTTGACTGCAAACTGTTAATGCTGCCAATACCAATGCCACATCTGTTCTCCTGCTGCTGTTGCTTCTGAAAGTTAGATGCCTTTGCCACCACTTGTGTCAACAAGGTGAAAGCTCCTCACAGAGCCAGTTTCCTCATGTTACTCACTTGTGAATCAATGTCTCACATGAGTGCGCCTGTTTGGCTGATTCTAGATTAAATGCCTGCTTCCTAGCTGCAAGGGAGGCTACACATTTGAATTTTGATATCTATAGTTAGAGCAGGCCTAATTATATAGATATTTTTCTAAAATATAAAAATTCTCTTCAGAAGATGATGGAAAGGCAGCCAGAAACATCAATGATGAACATTGCAAATAGGTCATGGCGAGGATGTGAAAAGCTATGAATGCCTTTATTAAGAAGTTACACTTTATCTAGGTAGGTGATGGGGAGTAGGCAAAGGTATTTTTTTTTATTTTGGTATCATTGATCTACAATTACATGAGAAACATTATGTTTACTAGACTCCCTCTTTCACCAAGTTCCCCCCACATACCCCATTACTCACTGTCCTTCAGCGTAGTAAGATGCTGTAAAATCACTACTTGTCTTCTCTGTGTTGCACAGCCCTCCCCGTGCTCCCACACACGTTACACATGCTAATCGTAAGGTCCCCTTTCTTCCCCCTCCCCCCATTATCCCTCCCTTCCCACCCATCCTCCCCAGTCCCTTTCCCTTTGGTAACTGTTAGTCCATTCTTGGGTTCTGCTGTTTTGTTCCTTCAGTTTTTGCTTTGTTCTTATATTCCACATATGAGTGAAATCATTTGGTACTTGTCTTTCTCCACCTGGCTTATTTCACTGAGCATAATACTCTCTAGCTCCATCCATGTTGTTGCAAATGGTAGGATTTGTTTTCTTCTTATGGCTGAATAATATTCCATTCTGTATATGTACCACCTCTTCTTTATGCATTCATCTACTGATGGACACTTAGATTGCTTCCATTTCTTGGCTATTGTAAATAGTGCTGTGATAAACATAGGGGTGCATCTGTCTTTTTAAAACTGGGCTGCTGCATTCTTAGGGTAAATTCCTATAAGTGGGATTCCTGGGTCAAATGGTATTTCTATTTTGAGCTTTTTGAGGAACCTCCATACTGCTTTCCACAATGGTTGAACTAATTTACATTCCCACCAGCAGTGTAGGAGGTTCCCCTTTATCCACAACCTCGCCAACATTTGTTGTTGTTTGTCTATTGGAACGTGGCGATCCTAACTGGTGTGAGGCGATATTTCATTGTGGTTTTAATTTGCATTTCTCTGATGATTAGCGACGTGGAGCATCTTTTCATGTGTCTGTTGGCCATCTGAATTTCTTCTTTGGAGAAGTGTCTGTTCATCTCCTCTGCCCATTTTTTAATTGGATTATTTGCTTTTTGTTTGTTGAGGTGCATGAGCTCTTTATATATTTTGGATGTCAACCCTTTATCGGATATGTCATTTATAAATATATTCTCCCATTCTGTAGGATGCCTTTTTTTGTTCTACTGATGGTGTCCTTTGCTGTACAGAAGCTTTTCAGCTTGATATAGTCACACTTATTCATTTCTGCTTTTGTTTCCCTTGCCTGGGGAGATATGTTCATGAAGAAGTCACTCATGTTTATGTCCAAGAGATTTTTTTAGGCAAAGGTTTTAAGCAGGGGAATGACTACTGTTTCACCTGCCTTTAAAGCATTTGTAAAATTTGGTGAAACTGGAGGTAGCAAGAACAGTAGGCAATTTGCAATGTTACAGATAAAAGAAAATAAAATTCTGGACCCAGGAAGTGGGACTACATAGGAACGGACATGATACAAGATACTTCAGGAATAGAATGTGAAGAAGTGAGGAAATAAGAGATTCATGATGTTTGGTTCTCATCATATGTAGAACACCATAAGAATACCTACCTGTATTTTGTTTTGCTTTGTTTTTTTCCCTTTTCACCAGAGTACAAGTGTTTGTTTCCACAAATAAGATTGTTTCTCATGGGCCAATTTTTTTAATTTGCCAAATACTTACTTTGTACTTAAAAGGATTTTTTCAGCTCAGAGTTTCAGAGTTTTCCAGTCTTTATTAGCCATCTTAACTATTCTGGGGAAAAAAATGAACATTCAGTCATCCATCCACTCATTCATCCTTTCAATATTTTTTATTATGTTCTATGGACCAGGTCTGAGTTTCAAATCTCTGAAGGCAGATTATTATAATTATTATACTTGGCAATTATTATTAAATAATTATTATTTTATAATAATAATATATATACATAAATACAATATGTTATATATAATAATTACTATATATAAAATAAAAAAATATTATAAGTGACATAAAGTCATAGTGCAAATTTTATAACAAAAGATGGAAAGAGGTAAATACTATAAGAAATGTTGAGATAAAATATTTGGGACTTCAGAGGACTGAGAAATTATTTTTACTTTGGACTTTGGGCATTTAAAGAAAGTCTTCATAGACATTTGAACTTGTAGGATAAGTACGATTTGTATGTATAAAGATGAAGGTTGAAGAGAAGGGAACAGCATAAGCAAGATGGCATACTTGAATAAATAACAAGAGGTCAGTTTTGCTTGGGGTTCAGGATATAAAGAGATGAAAATAAATAAGTACATTTGGACCATATTGTGATGGATTGGGATTGCCAGGCTGAGGGATCTGGATTGCATCCAGTAAACAAAAGGAAGCCACTGAAGTATTTCAGGCCTGGAATGACACAATTGGAGTTGTGCTTTAGAATGATCAATATGACAACTGTGAGGAGAGTGGTCTCATAATTCAGAGTCAGAGAGATCAGATAGGACAGTATTAGCAAGAGATAATAATGGGTAATGGAAAGAAGGAAATGGATCTCAGTACTACTATGGGGTGGAACTGATTAGATGTGAGCTGCAAGGGAAAAGAGACCAAAGGTGGCAGTGAGATTTTTTAGCCTGGATGAATGAGAAGGACATTATTCACCCATTAGACTGATCAGATAACTTCAAAGAGAAAAACTATTTAATGATTGTTGCATAGACAAAGAGTTCAAACAGTTACTTAGATAACTGAATGGAAAACATGTCATTGGGGAAAAAGGAAAGTTTTCATACCTAAATTGAAGAATTCTGTTATCTAAATCACTCAACAGTTATCTTTATCACAATTATGTAGACCATACTGTGTGAATTCGTGACAAATGAGGACCCATAAAATGTTATTTGCTGATAGGACAATTGAAGATTCCTCATTCTTCACCAATTAATAATACATTATTACTACAATACAGTGTTTAAACTTTATGAAGGCAGTAATTTTGCCTATGTTGTTCACTGCCATGACTCAAGCACCTAGAAATGTGTCTACCATATAGTAAGGAATCAATACAGTATGTTGAATGAAAAACTATAAACAAATAAAATTTTGTTCTAATCTTACTTCTAAGGCCATGTTATAGTCCTATTGCTCTAATGGGTAGGGTCTATGAATCCAATATAATAACTGCACAGTACTGAAATTAATAGGGTTATAGATTAATAGGAAGGAGGGAAAAACTATTGTTTCAGTTCTGCTGTTTTGACCAGCCCATTTCTCTTGGGTGAATATGAATAACCCCCTCCCTCCAAGAAAGAACAGCAGAAACAGTATCAGACCTGCATAGGGCTGGATCTATGACAAAATGAAAATGTGGGGTTCTTTGTTCATAAAAGTGTCATTTAAAGTATTAAAATATAAAGTTTTTCCTTTCTTCCATGGCCTGCACTTTTTGCTCCTATTTCTCTCTCTCTCAATTTGTAGTAGAGCTTCTTATTTGCTATTTAATGCCATTCTAAATAGTAAAAAAAAAAATTAGCACGTTTACCATTCATCTTTATATTGCAAAATGTCAGTGTCAAGTACAAGTATAAGAGTATTTGACTCATGTGTGGAATCACGGAAATGACACAAATCATATTTCATAGCCCACACATGCCTATATATTTTGTTCTTATCAGAACAGTAGAAATGCTGCACAAATCTAACTCAACCTTTTATTTCACTTATTGTTATACTCATTCTACCAACACTCCCTACCTCTTTTGCTGATGAATATAGAAAGACTAAAAAGAAAAGGAACAATGGTTTGCTATCTTTCTCCTTTCTTATACACATTGTTTTCAGCTTACATGGTTGGATGATTTTTGGAAGCAACACAAGTAAGAAAGGATATGACAAGAGGTTCTTGATTGTTCATGTTTCTTAGAATGCTATTGCCTTTTTTCTTTGTTAGAAGACAGTTCATGTTAGAGTGGAATGTGTAGCCTTTTTGTCTGACAGCATCTCTCTTATTCATTATGAGATATGTTGAACTACTACACAGAGTGGGGTCCACCAGAATTCTGTGCTCTGGGGCATCATGAAAGATATATGCAAACAGATTGGCAAGGAATGGCAATGGACACACATATTGTATGTATTTCCTTTGCTCACACACATGCCCCTTTGTCCCATTGAACTACATTTACAGTACAAAAATTCAAAGATAAAATTATTAAGAATATCAACATAGTGACAGCAGGGCATTAAATAAAGTCTGGGGTCTTCTGAGTGTGTAGCTCTGTGTGATTCCACAGGTCACATACTTATGAATCCGTCCCTGATCCTTATCCTCTCCATCTCAAATCCTACATTGTTTCCAAAAGAAGAAAAAAAAACAAACAGAAAAAAGAATGTTTACAAAGGATATGGGTGATAACATCAGGGTGAGGAGTAGAAAATTTTATCTTAACCTGGCCATCTACAGTAAAAACAATGTAAAAGAACCTCAAAGTCTCTTTCATAAAAGAAAGAGAGGGGAGTAAAATTATCTTTTTTTCACAGATGCCAGTTGGATAATCTGTGAATGTCCTTATTCATATATTTAAAAGCATCATCATCAGATGTTTGCACCCTCCCATACAGGTCTTCCAAACTCATGCAATCACTGTTGGTCACAATCCTGAACAACTTCCACATGTGTACATGTCTAGGAAAACCATATATATAAGATGGGCAAAGACCCACAAGAAAATGTGTACCATCACAATTAGAAAAGAAAGGTAAAAAGAATGAAAAAGAAAAAGGCAGGAAAGATAAAGAGAAGGAAGGAGAGAGAGAGGGAAGAATGAATAGCATAAATAGACCAGAAGGTGAAAGAAGGATGAAGGCCAAATGGTGGATAAGAGAGAAAATAAGAATAAGTAAGAGAGTGGGCTGGGTGAATTAGGCCATGGTGAAAGGGACTACTAGCTGGCATTCTCTATTGACAGAAAACAAAGTTGAAAGATTCAAAACTGATTTGATTACAGATGAAGACCAATTTTCTCTAGAGACTGAGGTCAGCAATATCAACAGCATAGTTGGAAGCCCTTCACACTGCCTACCCTGCAAACACACTATTCATAAACAATTCATGAAAAAATTGTCTTTGTGAGAAGTCAGAAACTAATTGAAAGGATACTGCACTTTGGATGACACCCACAATCACTGGAGCTGGTAGGGAGATTTACAAACCCTCTCACCAGAATACTTTGCCTCTAGTGCAGCACCATAAAATCAGGAAGAGATCCCCTAACTCCTCTTTCACCCAGAGGAGGGAAGAGACTGGTTCACATGCCAGCACTCCAACTTTTATAAGGAGGAATCCTAGAGGACTGGCTTCTGTCTTGCCAGTCTTGGAACTCTGATGGATCTGGCACAATTAACCTCCCGTGGGAGAATGGAAGCAATTGCCTGGGTTGGTAGATGCCACAGCTCCCCTCTGCACATCCTAGGCATGAGCAAGCAGACAAAAACTACAGCTGGTTGCTTTTTCCTGAGACTGAGAGTTGTTATAGGTATTCAGAATCTCTGGCTGGGCTTCATGGTGGGTGTCTTCTTCTGCATAAGCTCAGGCCATGAAGGCATGCATTTTTCTCCCAGATAGGTCCCATGTTAGGTCACAAAACAAGTCTTAAAAATTTAAGATCAAAATTATATCAAGTATCGTTTCTGACAACAATGACACACAAGTAGAAATTAATACCAGGAGGAAAACTGAAAAAATCACAAATATTTGAAAATGAAACAGCACACTCAAACAACAATTTGGTCGAGGAAAAAATTAAAAAGGAAGTTAGAAAATATCCCCAGACAAATGAAAATGAAAACTCAATATACCAAAACTTATGGGATGCAGCAAAAACAGCACTAAGAGGGAAATCCATAATGATAAATGTCTATTAAAAGAGACAACAAAACTTTATACTTCAAGGAACTAAAAAAAGCAACAAATTAAGCCCAAATCTAGCATAAGAAAGGAAATAACAAAGATTAGTAGAAATAAATGAAATAGAAAACAGAAAAAGTCAACAAACTCATAGTTGGTTTTATGAAAAAGTAAATAAAATTGTCAAAATCTTAGCTAGACTAAGAAAAAAAAGAGCTCAAATAAAATCAGAAATGAAAAAAGAGTTATTAGAACTGAAGGCATAGAACTAAAAAGGATTGTAAGAGACCACTATGAACAATTATATGGCAACAAACTGGACAACCTAGAAGAAATGGAGAAATTCCTAGAAACATACATCCCACCAAACTAAATCATGAAAAAATAAAGTCTTGAGAAATCAGAAAAACAATTCCATTTACAGTTGCATCAAAAAGAATAAAATACCTAGGAATAAACCTAACCAAGGAAATAAAAGACTTGTACTCTGGAAACTATCAGACACTCATGAGAGAAATTTAAAAAGACACAAATAAGTGGAAATCTATCCCGTGCTCATGGATAGGAAGAATTAACATTGTCAAAATGAACATTCTGCCCAATTTACAGATTTGATGTAATCCCTATCAAAAGTTCAACAGCATTTTTCAATGAACTAGAACAAATAGTTCTAAAATTCATATGGAACCACAAAAGACCCTGACTAGCCAAAGCAATCCTGAAAAAGAAAAATAAAGCTGGGGGAATTACACTCACTTACTTCAAGCTCTACTACAAAGCTACAGTAATCAACATAATATAGTACTGGCACAAGAAAAGACTCTTAGATCAATGGAACAGAATATAGAGCCCAGATATAAACCCACACACATTGGTCAATTAATATGATAAAGGAGCCATGAATATACAATGGGGAAAGGGCAGCCTCTTCAATAACTGGTGTTGGGAAAACTGGAAAGCTACATGCAAGAGAATGAAACTGGATTATGGCCTAACTCCATACACAAAAGTAAACTCGAAATGGCTCAAACACCTGAATGTAAGACATGAAACCATGAAACCCTTAGAATAAAACATAGGCAAAAATCTCTTGAACATAAGTATGAGCAACTTTTTCCTGGACACATCTCCTTGGGCAAGGGAAATAAAATTAAAAAATGAACAAATGGGATGACATCAATCTAAAAAGCTTCTGTACAGCAAAGGACATCATCAGCAGAAAAAGGCATCCTACAGTATGGAGAATATATTTGTAAATGACATATCCAACAAGGGGTTAACATCCAAAATATATAAGGAACTCACATGGCTCACACAAAAAACAAATAACCCAACTAAAAAATGGGAAGAGGATATGAGCAGACAATTCTGCAAACAAGAAATACAGATGGCCAACAGGCACATGAGAAGATACTTCACATAACTAACCATCAGGGAAATGCAAATCAAAACCACAATGCAATATCACCTCACACCAGTCAGAATGGCCATGTTCCAAAAAACAAGTAATAACAAATGTTGGTGAGGATGTGGAGAAATGGGAACTCTCATACACTGTCAGTGGGAATGTCAATTGTTGCAGCCACTATAGAGAGCAATATGGAGGTTCCTCAAAAAACTAAAACTAAAAATATCACTCAACTCTGTAATTCCACTTCAAAGAATTTACCCAAAGAAAACAAAATCCATGACCTGAAAAGATATATGCACCCCTATGTTTATTGCTGCATTATTTACAATAACCAAGATATGGAAGGAACCTGAGTGTCCATCAGTAGATGAATGGATAAAGAACAATTGGTACATATGCACAATGGAATATTATTTGGCCATAAAAAGAAAAGAAGTCCTGCCATTTGCAACAACATGGATATATTATGCAAAGTGAAATAAGCCAGGCAGAGAAAGACAAATACTAATGATTTCACTTATTTGTGGGATGTAATTACAAAGCAGAATAGAATGAACAGAATAGCAGTAGACTCATAGACAATGAGAAGGGACTGGTAGCTACCATGGGGAAGGGGTTAGTGTATATGGGTGAGGAAGGTAAGGAATGAAGGGGTATAAAAATTCTTAGTCATAATGTAGGTTGTTCACAGGGATAGTAGTATAGCATGGAGAATATAGCCAATGATTCTGCAACATCTTCCTATGTTGCAGAGAGTAGCTGTACTAGTGGGGGTAAGGACTTAATAATATGTAACTGTTGAACCAGTGTTGTATACTTGGAACTAACATAAGATTTGCATATCAATAAAAAAATTGAAAGTCCCATCAAACCTATAATAGTATGAACATTGAATCAGTAATAAAGAAAAATTCCCAAAAATGAAAAGCTCAGGTTCAGATGGCTTCATGAGTGAATTCTTCAAAATTAATGCCATTTCTCCTCAAACTCTTACAAAAAAATTGATGAGGAAGGAACACATGAAATCATTGTGTGAGGCCAATATTACCCTGATACCAAAGCGAGACAAAGACACCACACTAAAAGGAAACTATAAGCCAATATCCTTGATGACCATAGGTGTAAAAACTCTTAACAAAATACTAGCAAACCAAATGCAATAATACATTAAAGAGGTCATACAAAATGACCAAGCGAGATTTATCCCTGGTATGTAAGGATGGTTCACCATATGAAAATCAACTAATGTGATACATCACAGTAACAGAATGAAGGGTAAAAATCACATGACTATATCAATAGCAGGAAAAGCATTTGATAAAATTCATTACCATTTTATGATTAAAAACTGTCATCAAAGATTCAAGATGGCGGCATGAGAGGTGAGACAGAGAATTCCTCCCCAAACCACAAATAGTATGAAAATATAGTTAATTGCTACAACTAACCCTAAAACAGCAACAAGAAAGAAGGCTGAACCAGACTGCATGCAGACCTCATGAAAAGAGCAGACCTCATGAACACAGGGTAACATGTGTTACCCTTTATGCCTTTATCAGGCAGGACCCAAGCCCTTCCCCCACCCAAGCTCACTGGTGGGAGGAAGAGAAATGGAACAGGGGAGGGGGTGGAAGCCTATAACTGCTTAACACCGAGCCCTGGACGTCTGCTTTGGGAGCAGAAACCTACACTGTGCGGTGTTCTGGATATTGGGGAGCCCAGCCAGGTGGAGTGCTTAAGAGACAGATTCCAGCCATTTGTGGAGAAGGGGATCCACACCCAGCCGCTCTGGGACAAAGGAAAGGCAGGTGTCTGAGAGGCTTCCTAGGAGTGAGCAGGTTGCTAAAGGAGTAGGGTTTGCACGGAGCTTACTGTGTGGGGGACAGGAGAGCTGGACGAGGTTTTCTGGGTGCACTCTGCCCAGCTGGTTGGGAACTTTGAGGAGCTTCAGGCGCCCCATCGCCCTAGCTGCCTACTCAGCTCCGAGGCCTCCCACTGTTACATGCAGCTTGCTGTGCCTTCCTCCTAGCCTGCTGGCACCAGTTCACAATCTGTTAGTCACCACACTGGTGTCAGGCCAGCCAGAAGGAGGCTCACCCTATAACAGCTATAGACGCAAAGCACAGAGGCTTACACCTGTGTGCTTGGACAACTGGCTCTGGCACTTGATACAGGCACCGCAGACAGGAATAGGACACAGATCCTTCCTCCAGGCACCAGCTCCACTTCCCTACGACACCCAGCCTCACTCTAGGGGCTGAGCAGCTCCAGAGACTGGAGCTCCTGGGCACTAGTGGGCACCACATAGAATTATGAAATGTCAAAAGAACATGGTTCAGACCCAAATCTCACAAACCCTAGAAAAAGGGCCTAATGAAACTGAACTCACCAATCTGCTTGAAAGAGAGTTCAAAATAAAAATTATAAACATGCTTATGGAGGGACAGAAAAATACTCAAGAACTAAGGAACGAATTTAAGTCGGAGATTCAATCATTAAGAAATTCCATATCTGAAATGAAACATAAAATGGAGGGATTTAAAAGCAGATTAGATGTAGTAGAAGAGATGGTAAATGGAATAGAAATTAGAGAAGAGGAATACAAAGAAGCTGAGGCACAAAAAGAAAAAAGAATCTCTAAGAATGAAAGAATATTGAGAGAAATGTGTGACCAATCCAAACGGAACAATATTTGTATTATAGGGGTACCAGAAGAAGAGAGAGAAAAAGGGATAGAAAGTGTCATTGAGGAGGTAATTACTGAAAACTTACCCAATCTGGGAAAGGAGATAGTCTCTCAGGCCATGGAGGTGCACAGATCTCCCAACACAAGGGACCCAAGGAAGACAACATCAAGACATATAATAATTAAAATGGCAAAGATCAAGGATAAAGACAGACTTTTAAAAACAGCTAGAGAGAGAAAAAAGATCACATACAAAGGAAAATCCATCAGGCTATCATCAGACTTCTCAACAGAAACATTACAGGCCAGAAGGGAGTGGCATGATATATTTAATGCAATGAAGCAGAAGGGCCTTGAACCAAGAATACTATACCTGGCAAGGTTATCATTTAAATTTGAAGGAGGGATTAAACAATTTTCAGATAAGAAAAAGTTGAGAGAATTTACCTCCCACAAACCACCTCTACAGTGCATTTTGGAGGGACTTCTATAGACGGAAATATTCCTAAGGTTCAATAGATGTCATCCAAGGGATAGACAAAGAGCACAGAATATGATTCATAACATACAAAGAATGGAGGAAGAAGAAAAGGGAGGGAAAAAAAAAGAACTTTTAGGTTGTGTTTGTAATAGCACATGAAGTGAGTTAAATTACACTGTTAGACAGCAAGGGAATTACCCTTGAATCTTTGGTAACCACGAAGCTAAAGCCTGCAATGGCAATAAGTACATACTGCTCCATAACCACCCTAAATGTAAATGGTCTGAATGCACCAATCAAAAGACATAGAGACACTGAATGGATTAAAAAACAAGACCCATCTATATGCTGCCAACAAGAGACTCACTTCAAACCCAAAGACATACACAGACTGAAAGTAAAGGGATGGAAAAAGATATTTCATGCAACTAACAGGGAGAAAAAAGCAGGAGGTGCAGTACTTGTATCAGATAAAATAGACTTCAAACCAAAGAAAGTCACAAGAGACAAAGAAGGACATTACATAATGATAAAGGGTCAGTTCAACAAGAGGATATAACTATTATAAATATCTATGCACCCAACACAGGATCACCTACATATGTGAAACAAACACTAACAGAATTAAAGGGGGAAACAGAATGCAATGCATTCATTTTAGGAGACTTCAACAGACTACTCACTCCAAAGGACAGATTAACCAGACAGAAAATAAGTAAAAAAGACAGAGGCACTGAACAATGTATTAGAACAGATGGACCTAACAAACACCTACAGAACACTCCATCCAAAAGCAACATGATACACATTCTTCTCAAGTGCACATGGAACGTTTTCAAGAATAGATCATATGCTAGGCCACAAAATGAACCTCAGTAAATTCAAAAAGATTGAAATTGTACCAACCAGTTTCTCAGATCACAAAGGTATGAAACTAGAAATAAATTATACAAGGAAAATGAAAAAGACCACAAACACATGGAGGCTTAATAACATGCTCCTAAATAATCAATGGATCAATGACCAAATCAAAACAGAGATCAAGCAATATATGGAGACAAATGACAACAATAATTCAACAGCACAAAATCTGTGGGATGCAGCGAAGGCCATGCTAGGAGGGAAATATATTGCAATACAGGCATACCTCAGGAAAGAACAATTCCAAATGAACAGTCTAAACTCACAATTAATGGAACTAGAAAAGGAAGAACAAATGAAGCCCATAGTCAGTAGAAGGAGGGACATAATAAAGATTAAAGAGGAAATAAATAAAATTGAGAAGAATAAAACAATAGAAAGAATCAGGGAAAGTAGGAGCTGGTTCTTCGAGAAAATAAACAAAATAGATAAGCCTCTAGCCAGACTTATTAAGAGAAAAAGAGAATCTACACACATAAACAGAATCAGAAATGAGAAAGAAAAAATCATGATAGACACAACAGAAATACAAAGAATTATTAGAGAATACTATGAAAATCTATATGTTAACAAGCTGGAAAACCTAGAAGAAATGGACAACTTTCTAGAAAAATACAACCTTCCAAAGCTGACCCAGGAAGAAACAGAAAATTTGAATAGACCAATTACCAGCAAAGAAATTGAAATGGTAATCAAAAAAATACCTAAGAACAAAACTCTTGTACCAGATGGTTTCACTGCTGAATTTTATCAAACATTTAGTGAAGACCTAATACCCATCCTCCTTAGAGTTTTCCAAAAAGTTGAAGAGGAGGGAATACTTCCAAACTCATTCTACGAGGCCAACATCACTCTAATACCTAAACCAGGAAAAGACACCACAAAAAAAGCAAAGTACAGACCAATATCCCTGATGAACATAGATGCAAAAATACTCAACAAAATATTAGCAAACCGAACTAAAAAATACATCAAAAAGATCATCCATCGTGATCAAGTGGGATTCATCCCAGGGATGCAAGGATGGTATAACATTCGAAAATCCATCAACATCACCCACTATATCAACAAAAAGAAGGACAAAAATCACATGATCATGTTCATGGATGCTGAAAAAGTATTCAACAAAATTCAATATCCATTCATGACAAAAACTCTCAACAAAATGGGCATAGAGGGCAAGTACCTCAACATAATAAAGGCCATATATGACAAACTCACAGTAAACATTATACTTAACAGTGAGAAGCTGAAAGCTATTCCTTTAAGATTGGAAACAAAACAAGGATGCTCACTCTCCCCAGTTTTATTCAACATTGTTCTATAGGCCCTAGCCATAGCAATCAGACAACGCAAAGAAATATATGGTATCCAGATTCACAAGGAAGAAGTCAAACTGTCCCTTTTTTCAGATGATATGGTATTGTACATAAAAAACCCTAAAGAATCCACACCAAGACTACTAGATCTAATACCTGAATTCAACAAAGTTATGGGATACAAAATTAATACACAGAAATCTGTTGCATTCCTATACACTAATGATAAACTAGCAGAAAGAAATCAGGAAAGCAATTCCATTTACAATTGCATCAAAAAGAATAAAATTCCTAGGAATAAACCTAACCAAGGAAGTGAAAGATCTATACCCTGAAAACTATGGGATACTCTTAAAAGAAATTAGAGAGGATACTAATAACTGGAAATTCATCCCATGCTCTTGGCTAGGAAGAATTAATATTGTCAAAATGGCCATCTAGTCTAAAGCAATCTACAGATTCAATGCAATCCCTATCAAAATACCTACAGCATTCTTCAATCAACTAGAGCAAATAGTTCTAAAATTCATATGGAACCACAAAAGACCCCAAAAAGCCAAAGCAATTCTGAGAAGCAAGAATAAAGCAGGGGAAATTATGCTCCCTGACTTCAAACTCTACTACAAAGCCACAGTAATCAAGACAATTTGGTATTGGCACAAGAACAGACCCATAGACCAGTGGAACAGACTAGAGAGTCCAGATAGAAACCCAAGTATATATGGTCAATTAATATAGGATAAAGGAGCCATGGATATACAATGGGGAAATGACAGCCTCTTCAACAGCTGGTGTTGGCAAAACTGGACAGCTACATGTAAGAGAAAAACTGGATTATTGTCTAACCCCATATACAAAAGTAAACTCAAAATGGATCAAAGACCTGAATGTAAGTCATGAAACCATAAAACTCTTAGGAAAAAATACAGGCAAAAATCTCTTGGATGTAAACATGATCAACTTATTCATGAACATATCTCCCCGGGCAAGGGAAACAAAAGCAGAAATGAACAAGTGGGACTATATCAAGCTAAAAAGCTTCTGTACAGCAAAGGATACCATCAGTAGAACAAGGAGACATCCTACAGTATGGGAGAATATATTCATAAATGACAGATCCGATAAAGGGCTGACATCCAAAATATATAAAGAGCTCACACACCTCAATAAACAAAAAGCAAATAATCCAATAAAAAAATGGGCACAGGATCTGAATCGACACTTCTCCAAAGAAGAAATTCAGATGGCCAACAGACACATGAAAAGATGCACCACATTGCTATTCATCACGGAAGTGCAAATTAAAACCACAATGAGATATCACCTCACACCAGTTAGGATGGCCAACATCCAAAAGACAAACAACAACAAATGTTGGTGAGGATGTGGAGAAAGGGGAACCCTCCTACATTACTGGTGGGAATGTAAACTAGTTCAACCATTGTGGAAAGCAGTATGGAGGTTCCTCAAAAAACTCAAAATAGAAATATCATTTGACCCAGGAATTCCACTCTTAGGAATTTACCATAAGAATGCAGCAGCCCAGTTTGAAAAAGACATATGCACCCCTATGTTTATTGCAGCAGTATTTACAATTGCCAAGAAATGGAAGCAACCTAAGTGTCCATCAGTAGATGAATGGATAAAGAAGAGGTGGTACATATACACAATGGAATATTATTCAGCCATAAGAAGAAAACAAATCCTACCATTTGCAACAACATGGATGGAACTAGAGGGTATTATGCTTAGTGATATAAGCCAGGCAGAAAAAGACAAGTACCAAATGACTTTACTCATCTGCGGAGTATAACAACAAAGAAAAAACTGAAGGAACAAAACAGCAGCAGATTCACAGAACCCAAGATGGACTAACAGTTACCAAAGGGAAAGGGACTGGGGAGGATGGGTGGGAAGGGAGGGATAAGGAGGAAAACGGG
Organism: Manis javanica; assembly: GCF_040802235.1. Classification (NCBI taxonomy): domain Eukaryota; kingdom Metazoa; phylum Chordata; class Mammalia; order Pholidota; family Manidae; genus Manis; species Manis javanica. Next base: position 99,974,462 of record NC_133174.1, on the reverse strand, counting down.
GCACTATGATTAGCATACATAATGTAGGGGGGTGGGGACATGGGGAAGGTAGTATATACAGAGAAGACAAATAATGATTCTATAGCATCTTACTATGCTGATGGACAGTGACTGTAAAGGGGTATGTGTGGGGGACTTGATAATAGAGGGGGTCTAGTAATCTTAATGTTGTTCAAGTATTTGTACATTGATATCAAAATAAAAAAATAAAAAAACTAAGATGGTAAAAAACAAAAAACAATAAACAAAACAAAAAATCCTGTCATAAAACTAGGAATAGGAGAAAATTACCTCAGTATAGTAAAGGCCATATATGACAAACCCATAGCTAACTTCATACTCAATGGTAATGGCTTGAACATATTTACTCTAAGATAACAAACAAGTCAAGGATGCCCACTCTCACCACTTCTATTCAGCATAGATAGTACTGGAATTCCTAGCCAGAGCAATTAGGCAACAAAAAGAAATAAAAGAATCCAAATAAGAAAGGAAGAATTAAACTAGTTCTGTGTTAGAGAAGACATGATGTTATACATAGAGAATGCTTAAGACTCCATTAAAAAAACTATTAGAATTAATCAATGAAGTCAGTAATGTTGCAGGATACAAAATCAACATACAAAAACCAGTTGCATTTCTATACACTAACAATAAACTATATGAAAGAAACTTAGGAAATCAATACCATTTACAATAGCACCAAAGAGAATAAAATACCTAAGAATAAACTTAAATAAGGTCGAAGACTTCTATAAAACATTGAAGAGAGAAAAGACAGAAACAAGTGGAAATGTATGTCATGTTCATGAATTGGAAAATTAATATTGTTCAAAGGTACATACTATCCAAAGCCATCTACAGATTCAATGCAATCCCTACCAAAATTCCAATGCATTTTTCATGGAAATAGAGAAAAAGATCCTAAAATTCATACAGAACCACAAAAGACCACAGGTAGCCAAATCAATTTTGGGAAAGAAGAAAAAAGCTGAAAGTATCTTGATTCCAAACTATATAAAAAAAGCTACAGGGATCAAGACAGTATGGTACTGGCCTAAAGACAGATATACAGACCAATGGAACAGAATTGAGATCTCAAAAGTAAATTCACACATATATAGTCAACTGATCCTCAACAAGGGTGCCAACAGTATACAATGGGGAAAGAATTATTTCTTGAACAAATGGTGCAGGGAAAACTGGATATACAGGTGCAAAAGAATGAATTAGACCCTTTTCTTACACCATACACAAAAATCAACTCAAAATGAATTAAAGGCTTAAATGCAAGACCTTAAACTGTAAAACCCTAGGAGAAAGCAAAGGGGACAAGCTTCATGACATTGGTCTTGGCAATTATTTCATGGATATGACACTAAAAGCACAGAAAACAACAGCAAAAAACAAGTGAAACTGTCTTCCTCTGTTTGGGCTGCTATAGACAATTCTGGGCAGCTTATAAATAATAAAAATTTATTTCTCATAGTTTTGGAGACTGGGAAATCTAAGATATTGACATAGGCAGTTTTGGTGTCTGGTGAGAGCTTCCTGGTTTGCAGACATCCATCTTTTTTGCTTTATCCTCATTTTTGGAAGGGGCACTTTCTGGAACGTCTTTTAAAAGGGCACTAATCCATCCATGAGGGCTCTACCATACTGGTCTAATTACCTCCCAAAGGTCTACCTCTTAATACCATCACCTTGGGCTTCAGAATGTCAATATGTGAATTTCAGAGGTGGGCACACAAACATTCAGACCATAGTAGGTTCTACATCAAACTAAAAAGGTTCTGCACAGCTAAGGAAACAATCAATAGAGTGAAAAGGCAACCTATGAAATTGGAGAAAATACAAATCATGTATCTGAAAAGTGTGTCAACCTCCAAAATACATACAGAGCTCCTACAACCATATAGTAAAACATTAGTAACCTGATTTAAATTGGGCTAAGAATTAAATAAACATTTCTCCAAAGAAGGCATACAAAAGTCCAACAAGTATATGAAAAAGATGTTCAGTATCACTAAATCATCAGTAAAATGCAAGTCATAACCACAATGAGATATCAATTCATACCTGTCAGGATGGCTATTATAAAAAAAAAAGCCCTAAACAGCTGTTAGTGAAGATGTGGAGAAATTGGAACCCTTGCACATGTTGGTGGGAATGCAAAATGATGCAGCTGATATGGAAAACTGTGTGATGTTTCCTCAAAAAATTAAAAATAGAACCACCATATTTTCCAGCAATCCTTATTCACAATAGTCAAGATGTGGAAACAACCTAAATGTTCATTGACAGATGAGTAAATAAAGAAAATGTGGCATAAACATAATATGGAATATTATTTAGCCTTTAAAAGAACTAAATTCTGCAATATGTGACAACATGGATAAACCTGGAGAGCACTATGCTAAGTAAAATAAGCAAGTCACAGAAAAAGAAATAAAGAAATACTGCATGATTCCACTTATATGAGGTAACTAAAGTAGTCAAACTCATAAAATCAAACAGTGGAATGGTGGTTGACATGGGCTGTGGGGTAGAGTGAAATGAGGAGTTACTAATCAATGGGCATAACATTTGAGTTAATCAAAATGTATAAGCTCTAGAAATTTGCTGTACAACACTGTATCTACAGTCAACAATAATATACTTTACACTTAAAATTTTGTTAAGAGGGTAGGTCTCATGTTACGTGCTCTTTGCACAACAAAATAAATTACATTTTCTCTAAAGATAGGAAATACCCTTTCTCCCATAGATAAGTAGCTAGTTGAGATATTATGAAAGAGTTTAAACTAATCACAAAATCAAACAAGGATAATAGTCTATTTCACTATGCTACAGAATAGAACTTATCCATATCTGTCTCTGATAGTGTTTGTTGAATGTCTCAAAAAGAAATCAAGTTTTTTACCTTATTAGCTATGTCTTGGTAATGCTAGTTTGGTGTTTCTTGTTTTAAGATTCCTGGGATGTACACTAATTTTAACTAGGCATCTGTGCATAAAGGGTCACAGCCAATAAGACTTTGAGTTTCTCCTCTTATGAGGATTATGATGTCTCCAATGAAACAACACAGAACAATTGTACCAAATGCTGTTTGGGTTCTTGAAAAGCTTTTGCAAATGAACTCTTTTAAAATTGTGACCTTATTGAACTTTATTGTACATTTTTCTCCAAGGAGATCAGGAGGAGCAACATTCTATAAGCAAAGGTCATTATTATCTGAAAGTAGGTCAAAAGCACTGCACATTTATTTGGTTCAATTTTAGATCTTCTCCTCTACCCACTATCTTTTTTTTCTTCAAGAGTAGTTATAGGTCTTTGTGTGTATGCATAGCAGTTCATGTTTACTAAATTTTAAATAAAAATGATATTTGTACTGCTTTAGAACCTTTTATGAAACCAATCAAAATCTTTTCCAGGAAAACATTGCTGATTTCACAATATTCAAAAGAAATTGTAGAGGTTTTTTCTTTGGCACACTTTACATAGCTACTAGAGGCAATAAGGGGTGCCAACACAAATAAATGAAAAATAATCAGAATTGTTGGAAAGAACTTTAGGCTAGATGCCTAATTCCAGTAGGGAAAGGGGAGGCCATGGGATAAGAGATTGCCTCCTAAAACACTTCAATAAATAATAATTTCTTGCTTCAGATAAGCTCTTATTGTTAACTGCCTTTACAAAAATTAATTAATATAAAGAACCTCCTAGATTCCTATAAGGTGGAGACAGTCTTAATCCATCTACAGATGATAAGCTAGAGACAAAGAGGTTAAATTATTTGCTTGCTAATACATGTACAAAGAATACTGGAACCAACCAGGGGTTTCAGATTCCTAATAAAACATGTCAATGATTCTTTTGATCATTTTATTGAAGCATAGTACACATGCAGAAAGTGAAGGAAACCTAACTTTTCAGTTCAATGACTTTCACAAATTGAACACCCCCATGTAACCATCATCCAGATAAAAAAACAAAGCAAAACCAGCACTCCAGAAGCCCCCCTCAAGTCTCTTTCCAGTCACTGCCTTATAAAGGATAACTACTACCCTGACTCATAGTATTATGTATGAGCTTTGCCTATGTTTTACTTTGCATAGTAAAATCATACTGTATGTACTCTTTTCGCATACTACATAATGCATTTATCCATAGTGTTAATGAACATTTGAATCAGTGTTTGCCTTTTATGAATAGTGTTGTGAGCTTTCTTGTACATTGCTTATACTGATCACATATGAACATTTATGTTGGTTTAGTACCTAAGAGTGAACTTGGTGGTGTACAGAGTACCCACAAATTCAGCTTTAGAAGATACAATGAGAGTTTTCCATAACAGTTGTCTCAATTTATGCTCCAACCAGAGTGCATGGATTTCAATCTCTCTTGGTATCTGCTGTCTGTCTCATTTTAGCAATTCTGGGTTTTGTGGTAGTAAGTAGCAGGTTTTGTGGTTTTAATTTGCATCTCCCTGATGACTAGTGAGATTGAACATCTTTTGTGTATTTATTAACTGTTTAGATATCCTCTCTGGAGAAGTGCCTATTCAAATCTGTTCATCATTTTTGCATTGGGTATACTGAAATTTTTTACTGAAGTATAGTTGATATACAATATTATATTGGTTTCAAGTATGCAACATAGTGATTCAACAGTTATATACATTAAGTCCTTATCCCAACTAGTATAGTTATTATGTCAACATAGAAAGATATTACAGAACTATTTGCTGCATTCTCTTTGTACTTTCATCCCTGTGGCTACTTTATATTATAATTGAGATTTTGTGCCTCATTATACCCTTCACCCATCCACCCCAGTCCCTCCCACATGATAACCACCTATCACTTCTCAGTGTCTGAGTCCACTGGAATCTAAAAATAAAACAAAACAAAATTAACAAAAAAGCACTGTGTATACAGTCTTCTAAAATTGAAATGTGGGTATTCTTTATATAATCTGGATGTGCCTTTTGTTGAATATATATATTGAAAATAACTCTTATTCTGTGGGTTACCTTTACCATGATGGCTAATTGTTAAACATCAATAGTGCCTTTTTAAAAATGCACTCTGAATATCTAATTTATCGTCAGCCAGCCTCCTTGGATAGGCAGGGAAGAAAATTCTGCCCAGTTTACAGATAGGGAGACCAATGGACAAAGAAAAGACATTAGAATTGAGACTGGTCTCATTATCCTGATTCAATTTGTGTCCTATTAATACAGATTCTATTTTATATTCCTCTCTCCTCACTACCTCCCTTACACTCTCCAACAACCACATGCCTACATACAACTTGACTGCAAATTAACATTTTGTGTCCTCTTGAAGGAAGGCCAATCTTGATGTTACTGTAACCAAATTTGGTTTCTGGCTTGCTACTCCATTCTATGTTTCCATAGAAATTATACAATCATTAAACCAGTCACCAATTAAACAAATTTATGATAACACTAAACTGGAATACTGGCAGGAAGGTGCCTCACACATTAAGAGTACAATAACTCTTATTTAATAATAGAAGATTCACACTGGAATGTTAAGGTTAGCAGAGGCAAGGGACAAGGATACTCAGAAGACCCACTTCTGAGGAAAGTGTGCTTTCAGATGCTTTCTCAATATTCACCAAATGTTAGAAAAGAAGAAAGGTTTGCTTTCTCTCTAGAGAGGCCCTGGAAGCCCATAGGGGTTCAACAGGACACATTTACTCACTTCATAATAAAGAATAATTCCTTAAACTTTAACAGAACTTTTGGACAGAGTGGGAAAAAATATATACCATCACAAGGAAGTGAACCCAGTATCCTAATATCTGTGCCTTTGACCTAGTGCAAAGCTAATAAAAGTCATAGTTGGATTAGAAGGCAAGAGTTACAATGGAGTGATTTCAAGATCTAAGGAAGGCCCATTTCACCTCAGCCAGGTATTTCCCCATCATCTGGCTGAAAACACAACCAACACTTTATTTTCTACTTTAAGGTTTTGATTCCTATTAAAATTGAATTTGGGTATGTGGGGCCATGGTATAAGGAAAATTCTTTAAAATTCTTTCAGATACTTTCCTGAGAATATATTTGGATAAAGGAAAATGTGAGAGAGAAAGTAGTATATTTATTGGAGGTCTTTATAATAATGGAGCTTAAATTGAAAAAAGGAATTTCAGTAGATATTTTGGTTTAAATGTAACTTGTTTGGGGTTTTTGCCCTTTCTGGGTGAGCTGCAGTCCAAGTTTAATTCTACACTCTTTTCCCACTTTCAGTTCCTTTCCCAGTAACTGTCACTACCCTCAAGTACAGATTGTAATTCAATGCGAGCTAACAAAATAACTGTATCCTAAAAAAGTCCTTAATGAAATGTGCTTTAATGAAATTGACAAGAATGGTTATTAATTAGGATATCAACGTTTTTATATGAAACACTTTAAAATTGTTCTAGGGTCCTTGACTGCAGTTAGTATGATTCTGCAAAAATGAAGAAAGGAATTTCTAACCAAGGCAATCATGACGCTGGTCCATCTGGATTGTCTCAATTTCTGAATTATTATGATCAGCATTTATGAGGTTTAAATGTCTAGATTATATGAGTACATCATTTTTATTAGTTCATATTGCATTCTGTACAACATCCAGTGCAGTGGGCCCTTAATAAAAATGATTTACAACCTCACCCGGGGGTATTTAAATAAATTACCTGGCCCTTTAAAAAAAATGATTTACATTGAGGAACACATTATTTATTAACAGATTTTTAAATTATTGATTTACAATATAATGTATTCATGTATTAAATAATGAATTAAATACATGCATCAGGCACTGTTCCAGGAGCTGAGAATATAAAAAAAACATCATTCTTGCATATGGAAGCAAGCAGTCTACCCTGGGGGACATTCATGTAAATAAACCATTAAAATATAATTTGAGAAATGCTAGAATTTTAGCAAAACATTGTAAGATCACAAAAGAAAAATCTACTTTTCTCAGTCTATGATCAGAAAAGGCTTCTCAGAGGAGACAACATTTGAGGTGGTTCTTGAAGGAAGAGTAGAAGTTGGTTGGAATGTGGTGGGAATGGGGAATAAATGTGCAAGCATAGAGACAAGCATTGTTAACGGCAGCAATCATCTGGAAATTTTGTGTAGGGAGAACTTGGGAGGATAACTTCAATAGAAGGAAGGTCTGTCACTTATTTTAAAGTGACAAAGCCACTTTTTCATAGGAGACACATCACTGCTCCATAGCTTAGGCATTTATTTGGAATGGTTTTGGAGGGCTGATGGAGGTTATGGGACCTCTAAAGCTCTCCAGAGCTACACCTATGTTAAACATATGTTTAGAAATAACAAAGGATTGGTTCAGTTTGGCAGAAGCATTTAGGTATGTGTGGCAGGATGGCTAGGAAAGGTAACCCTCCCTTCCCTAATAGAAATGACAGAAGATGAAGATTTCAATGTAGCAAACCAATACTGAAGGATAATCAATGCATGCATAAGTGAGGAATGGCCTCTCTTTTTATGATTAAAATAATTCATTTGTTTGATTTTGCAGAGACAATCTGCCTTTATTAAAGTCCTGAATTCCTATGATTAGGCAACAGCATGTTTAATATTTATATCAATATTTGAAGTCCGTGTGTCTAGTATTTCATATTTGGGGTAAGGGGTTCAACCAACAATTTTAGAAAGCTGTCATTGTAATCAAGGTGTAATAACTAACTTCAGCTAACAAATTGTTATTTTCACCCTATGAGAATAACCTCAATTCCAAATCGTAAATTTACTAATTGTTCTTCCCTGTGGAGGATGTGAACTCTGTCCTTGACTATTATCTGACTATCTACAAACCAAATGCTCCTTAGTCTAGGTCAATTTACCAAACTCACATAAATACAAATCTTACCACTAGGGTATGTTCTTCACTTCTCTATATACTACATGGGACATAAATGAAAGATAAGAATAGCAATTAGTACCTTTGTTACGAGGTATAATTTTCTTAAATTAAATTGCCAATATTAAGTAGAACATGTTAGCAACTTCAATTTTTTTACTTCTCTTTAATGGGAAAGTTGTATAATGAGAGAAAACACACAAAAAAGATTCCACAAAAGTAGCAGAGTTGGCATAAAGTGTGATCTATATGCTTAGCAAGACTCACTATGGGGCAGACAGTAAGCATACCACCTAATTGTGAGCAATGTGCCAATGGTAGATAGGCAAGTGTCAAACAAGCAATTCAGGGATAACACCTAAAAGGGTTGGTTAGCAGGCAAAAGTAGACACATAAGCAGAGATGTATTAGCATGGCAGGGAAGATAGAGAGAGGTCAAGTACAGGAAGGATAATTGAATATGTAAGGGCAGAGGGTTGTTAGCTAGAGGGTGTTACAGAAAATCCTTGAGCTAAGATAAGAAATGGGGGCTTCAGGAACTCAAGAACTATAAAAGACACAGAAGTGAATAATGTCAGTCAGATAGGGAGGGAGCCAGTAAGGTATGTAAAGAATCAATGGTCTCAGAGATGCTCAAGATGGTGGCATGAGTGGGGCAGGGGAAATCTCCTCCCAAAACCATATATATTTTTGAAAATACAGCAAATACAATTATTCCTAAAAGAGAGACTAGAAGATACAGTACAACAGCCAGGCTACATCTACATCTGCAAGAACTCAGCATCTCACGAAAAGGGTAAGAAAGAAAGCTGTGACCTGGTGGGACCGGAGCACTCCTTCGACCCCAGCTCACTGGCGGAAGGAAAAGAATCAGAGTGGGGAAAGAGTGGAAGCACAGGACTGCTAAATAACCAGCCCTAGTAATCTGCACCAGGAGCACAGACACACATCACATGGTGTACTGGATAGTAGAGAAACAGAAAAGTAAAATCCAAGACGGGGACTGCAAGTGAGTCCCCACAGCTGGCTACCCTGGGACAAAAGAAAAGTTGGAGCTTTAAAAGTCTTAAAGGGACAAGAGCTTAAGAGGTGGAAAAAATTGTCCTGGCACACTCAGTCCAGCAGGCTGTCGAATCTTAAGGAAATTCAGGTGCCCTAACCCCCTGGGTGGCAACACAGCTATGAAACCCCTCATGGTGATAAGCAGCCTGCCGTTCATTCACCCCTGCCAGTGCTGCAAGCAAACTGGCTGACCCACCACTGCTGCAGAGCAGCAGGGGAGCAGCCCCACCCACAGCACTACACAGAGTGTCTTCCCAGCCACACAGCTAACTGGGACAGATGCAGAGGCTGCCACAGCATGCAGCTGCCAAGCACAGGCAGAGGAAGCTGGGGCAAGGTCCAGAAGGCAGGAAGGGGTGCCGTTCTCACAAGAGAATACATGCTGCATGACTGCGACCCCAGGCAGTGCCCTAGGCAATCCCAAGGGCCGCCCCAACCACTGGCAGCTCAGGAGACTATCCCAGAGACTGCTCCCTGTGGGTGGGTAACCAGTACAGGCAGCAGAGAAGAGCAAGGCAACCAGCAAATAGAAAGGGACTTTGTTCTCCCAGATGACACATGTGCCACCTGCCTGCAATCACTTCTATCACCATGAAAAGGCAGAAGAACCTGGTCCAGTCAAAAATCACTCAAAGAACCCCAAGACAGAGGGCCTGGCATGACAGATATAATGAATCTTCCTAAAAAAGAATTCAAAATAAAAGCCATAACCATGCTGATGGACCTGCAGAGAAATATGCAAGTGCTAAGGGATGAAGTCTGGAGGGAGATAATAGAAATGAAACAATCAATAGAAAGACTTAAGAGCAGACTGGTTGAGGTGCAAGAGACTGTTAATGGAATAGAAATCAGAGAACAGGAATACAGAGAATCTGAGGCAGAGAGAGATAAAAGGATCTCCAGGAAAGAAAGCATATTAAGAGAACTGTGCGACCAATCCTAACAGAACATATATTTGCATTATAGGGGTACCAGAAGAAGAAGAGAGAGAAAAAGGGATAGAAGGTGTCTTTGAAAAAGTGATTGCTGAAAACTTCCCCAAGCTGGGGAAGGAAATAGACTCTCAGACCATGGAAGCCCACAGATCTCTCAACACAAGGGACCCAAGGAGGACAACATCAAGACATATAATAATTAAAATGACAAAGATCAAAGACAAGGGCAGAGTATTAAAGGCAGCCAGACAGAGAAAAATGATCACCTAGAAAGGAAAACCATCAGGCTATCATCATATTTTTCAACAGAAACCTTACAGTCCAGAAGAGAATGGCATGATATATTTAATACAATGAAACACAAGGGCCTTGTATCAAGAATACTGGGTCCAGCAAGATTATCATTTAAATTTAAAGGAGGGATTAAACAATTTCCAGATAAGCAAAAGATGAGGGAATTCGCATCCCACAAACCACCTCTACAGGGTATTTTAAAGGGACTGCTCTAGATGGAAGTACTCCAAAGGCTAAATAGATATGACCCGAGAAAATAAAATCACAGCAAAGAAAGCAGACCATCCAAACATTAACTAAAGGCAAAAAATAAAAACAACTATCTACAAAAGCAGTCAAAGCAAACACAAAAGAGTACAGACTAAAACACCTAACATATAAAGAGTGGAGGAGTAAGAATAAGAAGGGAGATAAATAAAGAATCATCAGACTGTGTTTATAATAGTATAATAAGTGAGTTAAAGTGAGATGGTTAGATAGTAAAGAAGCTACCCTTGAACCTTTGGTAACAAGGAATCCAAAGCCTGAAATGGCAATAAGTACATATCTATCAATAATCACCCTAAATGTAAATGGACTGAATGCAGCAATCAAAAGACACAGAGTAATAGAATGGATAAAAAAGCAAGACCCACCTATATGCTGCTTATAAGAGACTCACCTCAAATCCAAAGACATACACAGACAAAAAGTGAAGGGACGGAAAAAGATATTTCATGCAAACAATAGGGAGAAAAAAGCAGGAGTTGCAGTAGTTGTATCAGACAAAATAGACTTCAAAACAAAGAAAGTCACAAGAGATAAAGAAGGAGATTACATAATGATAAAGGGGGCAGTCCAACAAGAGGATATAACCATTCTAAATATATATGCACCCAACACAGGAGCACCAGCATATGTGAAATGAATACTAACAGAACTCAAGGAGAAAATAGAATGCATTGCATTCATTCTAGGAGACTTCAACACACCATTCACTCCAAAGGACAGATCAACCAGACAGAAAATAAGGACACAGAGGCACTGAAAAACACACTAGAACAGATGGACCTAACAGACATTGACAGAACTCTACACCCAAAACCAGCAGGATACACACTCTTCTCAAGTGCACATAGAACATTTTCCAGAATACACCACATCCTAGGTCACAAAAAGAGCCTCAGTAAATTAAAAAAGATTTAAATTCTACCAACCAACTTCTCAGATCACAAAGGTATACAAGTAGAAACACATTGTACAAAGAAAACAAAAAGGCTCACAAACACATGGAGCCTTAACAACATGGTCCTAAATAGTCAATGGATCAGTGACCAAACTAAAACAGAGATCAAGCAATATATGGAAACAAATGGCAACAACAGCACAATGCCCCAACTTCTGTGGGATGCAGGGAAGGCCATTCTAAGAGAAAAGTAGATAGCAATCCAGGCCTATTTAAAGAAGGAAGAACAATCCCAAATGAATACTCTCAAGTCACAATTATGAAAACTGGAAAAAGAAGAACAAATGAGGCCCAAAGTCAGAAGAAGGCTGGACATAATGATCAGAGAAGAAGTAAATAAAATTGAGAAGAATAAAACAATAGAAAAAAATCAATGAAACCAAGAGCTGGTTCTTTGAGAATATAAACAAAATAGATAAATCCCTAGCTGGACTTTTTAAGAGAAAAAGAGAATCTACACACATAAACAGAAACAGAAATGAGAAAGGAAAAATCATGACAGACACAATAGAAATACAAAGAATTATTAGAGAATACTATGAAAATCTATATGCTAACAAGCTGGATAACCTAGAAGAAATGGGCAATATCCTAGAAAAATACAACCTTCCAAGACTGACCAAGGAAGAAACAGAAAATCTAAGCAGACCAATTATCAGCAACGAAATTGAATTGGTAATCAAAACTACCAAAGAACAAAACCGCTGGTCCAAATGGATTCACCACTGAATTTTACCAGACATATAGAGAAGATGTAGTACCCATTCTCCTTAAAGTTTTCCAAAATATAGAAGAAAAGGGAGTACTTCCAAACTCATTCTATGAAGTCAGCATCACTCTAACACCAAAACCAGGCAAAGACACCAAAAAAAAGAAAATTACAGACCAATATCCCTGATGAACATAGATACAAAAATACTCAACAAAATATTATCAAACCAAATTCAAAAATAGATAAAAAGATCATCCATCATGATCAAGTAGGATTTATTCCAGGTATGCAAGGATGGTAAACATTAAAAAATCCATCAACATCATCCACCACATCAAAAAAAGGACAAAAATCACATGATCATGTTCATGGATGCTGAAAAAGCATTCAACAAAATTCAATATCTATTCATGATAAAAACTCTCAACAAAATGGGTATAGAGGGCAAGTACCTCAACATAATGAAGGCCATATATAACAAACCCACAGCCAACATTATACTTAACAGCAAGAAGCTGAAAGCTTTCCCTTTAACGGAAACAAGACAAGGATGCTCACTCTCCTACTGGAGGTCCTAGCCACAGCAATCAGACAACACAAAGAAATAAAAGGCATCCAGATTGGCAAGGAAGAAGTTAAACTGTCCCTGTTTGCAGATGGCATGATATTGTACGTAAAGAACCCTAAAGACTCCACTCCAAAACTACTAGATCTAATATCTGAATACAGCAAAGGTGCAGGACACAAAATCAATACACAGAAATCTGTGGCATTTCTATACACTAACAATGAACTAGTAGAGAGAGAAATCAGGAAACAATTCCATTCACACTTGCATCAAAAAGAATAAAATACCTAGGAATAAACCTAACCAAGGAAGTGAAAGATCTATACCCTGAAAACTACAAGACACTCATGAGAGAAATTAAAGAAGATACAATAGCCAAGAAATGGAAGCTACCTAAGTGTCCATGAGTAGATGAATGGATAAAGAAGAGGTGGTACATATACACAATGGAATATTATTCAGCCATAAGAAGAAAACAAACCCTACCATTTGCAACAACAAGGATGGAGCTAGAGGGTATTATGCTCAGTGAAATAAGCCAGACAGAGAAAGACAAGTACCAGATGAGTTCACTCATCTATGGAGTATAAGAACAAAGAAAAAACTATAGGAACAAAACAGCAGCAGACTCACAGAGCCCAGGAATAAACTAACAGTTACCAAAGGAAAAGGGTTAGTGAGGATGGGCAGGAAGGGAGGGGTAAGGGAAAAGGAAGGAGCATTATGATTAGCAGATATAATGTAGGGGGGATGGTATGGGGAGGGCTGTACAACATAGAGAAGACAAGTAGTGATTCTATAGTATCTTAGTATGCTGATGGACAGTGACTGTAATGGAGTATGTGGTGGAGACTTGATAATGGGGGGAGTCTAGTAGACATAATGTTGCTCTTGTAATTGTACATTAATGATACCAAAATAAAAAATAAATAAAAACAGAATAAATGGTTTAAGTGAGATGGGTGGAGTCAGAGAAAGCACTGTCCTTGTTCAATCAGAGAGCTTATAAAAAATTGTAGTTTGAAACAGTGCTGGATTGAATAAAGTTCTATTATTGTTGATAAGTGGTAAAATGCAGAGTGAAGGCAAACATTAGCAAAGTTTACAAGAGCAATGACTCCTCTATCCCTGGCATCTGACAGCTCAGCAGCAATAAATATTGATTGATAAATGGCTCAACATAGATGTTGCTGAGAAATTGGCAAAGGCAGAAGCAGAGAGGAGAAAAGTCATCTAGGTGTTAGTTAACCACAGTAGAGAAGGTGATAAAGAGGTAGTAAGGGGAGAAGTGGGTCTAGGCTACCGTAGTTATTATTAGAATATGAATGAACCTTGGGATATATTCAGTTTAAATAAAAATCTCTGGATCTCTCTTACATTTTTGCTCTGAAGAATGTGGTATGGGGAGGATTGGACTAATGATCAGTTAGGGTCCCCATTAAGCTTTCATGCTTCATGTCACATGTTCTGTGGTGAAGCTCTGAGTGTACCACGGGCATACCTCCTTAGTTCAACTGAGTTGAAAGGACCTCCACTGAGTTGAAAAAGACCTCCTTGGTCAGTCAATAGAGAAATCAGTGTTTTTAGGAGAGAACCAGAGTTCCACTCTGGTAAGATGACCAGGAGAGGTAAGCAAAAATTGGTTTTAAGATTTGGTAGGGATTGGAGGTTGTCCTACATTATGGATTGGAATAAAGAAAGAGATGATAAAGAACAAGAGATGGCTTTAGGAATGTAGTGAAAGAATGCTGTGGGATTATAAGGTTTAAAGAGAGGGCCACAGTAATGAGTGGCTTGAACTAGGAACAATAACATGGAGAAAAAGGATGAAAGAGGGATTTTATTGAATAATCCACTAAGGATGAAGAGTCAAACAGGCACAGAGAAAGACAGTGAATTCAGGGCCACAGGAGGGCTATCAGTTTGAAATGAAACAAGTAATCTTGCATTTTCAGCCTTCTCTTCTGCTTCATCTTCTTCAGTCTGAAACCACAGGTAAACACCTGACTTCTTAATTTCTTTGAGGCAATACAGCATAATGCAAACACAGGAGTTTTAGAGTCAAGCAACCTTGGTTTTGCAGCTGTGAACTAGCTGGATGGCCTAGAATAAGTTACTTCAATGTTCTGACCTCATTTTTCCTCAGCTGCAAAATGATAATACCTATATTATAGGATAGTTGCGAAGCCTAAATGAGTTAATACTTGTTAAGTATAAGCTTTTGTCCTCTCCTCCAAACTACAGCCAATCAACTCCCCACAGCTGCTCCCTCAGCCTTGATATTAATCCTATGCCCAAAGTAGGGACCTAAAGGATAAAAGGCTGGAGGCTCACAAAATCCTGTTAAATGTAGTGGAGTGCACACCACATTTCGTATAAGAACTAGTTTCAGGTCCAAGTTCTGTCACTTACAAGCTGTTTTATTCTTGTATTAGTTACTTAACTTCTCTGGGCTTTAGTTTCCAGTTTTATTGTGAGATAGAAATTAAATAACAAAGTGGCAGACACATAACAGGCTTTGAACTTTCATCCTCTTTCTGTTTTTTCATCACCAAAGTTCTTGAGTGAGTTATAAATACCATGGATAAAAATCTTTGTATTTTCCTACCTTCAACCTGGCTTGTTAAGGTCACTGAAAACCTCAGTGCCAAATCAAAGAAAGGATAGATTTGCTTTATCACATCTACTTCTCTGCCACTGTTGATACCATGAATCACTACATAATCCTAAATATACTCCCCAATCTGGGCCTCAGGAATACTGGTTTTCATCTGGTTTGCATCTAATATCTTTGGCTTCTTCTGTAGTATCTTTTTCCATACTTGCACATCAAAGCATTTCCCACTGGCCTTCAGATTCCTATAGGGCTTTTTTATTATATACAAATGAGGCCCTGTCTGTTCTTGGAGGAACTGTTAGAGATCCCCAAATCAAAAGGACTTACAGACCTTTTCACTCCTAGAAGAGGAGATAAGTTAGTTATTCTTACAAGTGTTATCAACGAGAGAGATGAAGGTACCTCTTGCTTGACTGAATTAATAAATAAGCCAAGCTAAAAGTGCTACCAAGAGAGATTAGCAGGTTCATGCTGATTACCCATAGCACTGGTTTCTGCTGAAATTATGAAACCACCAAGTTGTACACTTCTGAACATGGTAGGTTTACTGTACCAGGGGCAATACTATCCGTCTCCTGGATTCAATTATCATCTCTGTGAATGACACACACATCTACTTGACTGTGCTGAGCTTAATTCCTGGGTTCAGTCCTGTATAACTAAGGCAACCATATTTTCTGCACCAAAAATCAGGAGACACATGCATGGCCTGACAAATGATTGTTTATTTCTGATCTGTGAATTATTCATATGAAGTCTTGCAAAGATATAAAAGTGCAATCATATTTTATTATACTTTTAATGAATTTACTTTACTAAAAAGATAGCTAGCAGATGTCTAACATTGTCACCATCAGTGTGAGCATACATTTATCCTTTGCAGCTTCTTCCAGGCTAAACTTTCCTATGATAAATGAGAAATGTGAACATTTTTCTTACATCCTGAGGGAGGTAACTGGGGTAATGACCAACTCATCTAACTCTTTGCCACGAACATTTAAACAGTTTTTAAATCATCAATTCTTTGAGAAAAAAAGGCTTTTTCTCACTACTTTATTCTCCCTAATTCTGCTGCCACTGTCATCCTACAAGTGGTTTGTCAGCTGATGTGTGCACTGGAAACAACTGAGGAAGCTTATTAACGTGACAGATTCCCAGGCCCCACCTCCACAGAGATTGATTTGATAGAGGTGGGGTAAAGCCCAGAGACTTGCAGTTTTAACAAGCTTCCCGTTGTTTCTGGTACAGGTGGTCCAAGTACCACACTTTGTGTAAAACTGCTCTGTGTGAACCATTTGCTTTGTTATTAATGTATAAATTCAACTGCTTTAGCAAAGGCTTATATTTTTTAACATAAAAGAATATTGAGGGAAAATAAATGTCTGTAATCCAACTTGAAGATAATACATGTGCTGTGCAGATTTAACCACGATACTGTATGATTCAAGACATCTACTGGGCTTATTATAATAGCACAATAATTTAACTGTGGGGAAAGTACCTGATGAAGAAAAAATAGCCCCTGGAGAGCTGAAAGTGCATATCAAGAAACACAGCATACTCTACTAAAAAACCAAAGTAATCAAGACAATTTGGTACTGGCACAAGAACAGACCCATAGACCAGTGAAACAGACTAGACAGCCCAGATTTTAACTCAACCATATATGATCAATTAATATATGATAAAGGAGCCATGGATATACAGTGGGGAAATGACAGCCTCTTCAACAGTTGGTGTTGGCAAAACTGGACAGCTACATCTAAGGGAAAGAAACTGGATTATTGCCTAACCTCATGCACAAAAGTAAACTCAAAATGGATCAAAGACCTGAATGTAAGTCATAAAACCATAAAACTCTTAGAAAAAAACATAGGCAAAAATCTCTTGGACATAAACATGAGCAACTTCTTCATGAACATATCCCCCATGGGCAAGGGAAACAGGCCAAGATGAACAAGTGGGACTATATCAAGCTGAAAAGCTCCTGTACAGCAAAGGACACCATCAGTAGAACAAAAAGACATCCTACAGTATGGGAGAATATATTCATAAATGACATATCCGATAAGGGATTGACATCCAAATTATATAAAGAACTCATGCACCTCAACAAACAAAAAGCAAATAATCCAATTAAAAAATGGGCACAGGATATGAACAGATACTTCTCCAAAGAAGAAATTCAGATGGCCAACAGGCACATGAAAAGATGCTCCACATCGCTAATCATCAGAGAAATGCAAATTAAAATCACAATATCACCTCACACCAGTTAGGACGGCCAACATCCAAAAGACAAACAACAACAAATGTTGGCGAGGATGTGGAGAAAGGGGAACCCTCCTGCACTGCTAGTGGGAATGTAAACTAGTTCAACCAGTTTGGAAAGCAGTATGGAGGTTCCTCAAAAACTAAAAATAGAAATATCATTTGATCCATGAATTCCACTCCTAGGAATTTGCCCTAAGAATGCAGGAGCCTAGTTTGAAAAAGACATATGCACCCCTATGTTTATCGCAGCACTATTTACAATAGTCAAGAAATGAAAACAACCTAAGTGTCCATCAGTAGATGAATGGATAAAGAAGATGTGGTACATATATACAATGGAATATTATTGAGCCATAAGAAGAAAACAAATCCTACCATTTGCAACAACATGGATGGAGCTAGAGGGTGTTATACTCAGTGCAATAAGCCAGGCAGAGAAAGACAAGTATCAAATGATTTCACTTATCTGTGGAGTATAAGAACAAAGAAAAAACTGAAGGAACAAAACAGCAGCAGACTCACAGAACCCAAGAATGGACTAACCTCTTTATCTTAAACAAAATGAACAATTTGTCCAGTGAGGTTATCATTCTGACCATGCGTTTGTTGGTTTGGAGAGAAGAACTACAGATATATTCTTTACTTACATTTCTTTCTGTAAATGGTAATACACTATACATGATATTTTCTACATTGCTTATTTCATTTAATAATCTAACTTGTATACCTTTCCATTTTGGTACTATAGAGCTATCTTTTTCTTGTAAACTACTGCTACATAGTCCATTGCATGAATGTACAACTAATTTAACCAATGTCCTAATGAAGGATGTAAGGTGTTTTCAATCTTTTGCTATAATAGCAGTGCTGCAATAAACATCCTAGTATACACATTATATACACATGTGCCCCTAAAATGCTAAATCACTGCATATGTGCATTTTATATAGATATATATGGCCAATTTATTCTCCGCTGAGATTACATTGCATTGATGTTTAAAACTAACTGTAAAAGTTTTTCTATTATGGACAATAAAAAGTCTTGTCAACTATAATATTTTAACATTTTAAAT
Organism: Manis javanica; assembly: GCF_040802235.1. Lineage (NCBI taxonomy): Eukaryota > Metazoa > Chordata > Mammalia > Pholidota > Manidae > Manis > Manis javanica. Next base: position 99,955,790 of record NC_133174.1, on the reverse strand, counting down.
AATTTTTATTTAAAATTAATATATTCTTCCTGTAAAATTAAAACATTTTGGAGTATGCTAATGCCCCTTTTACCCCAATTCCCAAATCTAGTCTAATCAATCCTGCCTTCAAAGTAACCACCATTAAAAAAAGTAACCACCATTTGAGTGTGCATGTTGTGGTATGCATTCCTCTTGACTCTTCTGTGTGTTGGCAGTACATTAGTGCAGCTATAGAAGATCAATATTACTTTGTGGTTTGCATTTTTATGTAAATTGTATCATGTATATAATTTTGCATCTTTTTAAAAAACTTAACAACTTTTGAGTTCTCTCTATATTGATCAATGACTGATATAAAGGTATTATTTCTCACTCAAGCTGCATATCCATTAATTGTTAGAGGGCTCTGCTCACTGGACTCAGGCACCCAGGCTGCTGGAGCAGCCACCAATTTGGAAATGAACAGTCTCTATGGGAAGGAAACACAGTCTTCAGTTTCCCACTTGTCACAGAAATAACAACTCATTAATCAGAACTAGACACATAGTCCTAACCAACCATAACAGTGACTGAGTATAGTCCTACTGTGTGCTCAGAAGGAGAAGAGAATTGAATAACAGTGAATAACACTAATTACTCTAATAATCAGTAAAATTGATGCATTATGGGACATACACATTTTCCATTTTAATATACACTTTCAATTGTATTGAAAAGTGACTATACCAGTTTGCATACCACTATCAGACTGTGAGCACATGCATCTCCCCATATTCTCCTTAACACTAGTTATTATCATGTTTTTTTAAGTTTTCCAGTTTGATGAGAGAAAAATGGTGTGGATATAATTTGGATTTTTTCTGACTGCTTGTGGAGTTGTGCATCTTTTCATTTGTATTTCCTCTTCTGTAATATACAGATTCATGCCCTTGGCCATTTCTGTATGAAGTTGTTTTAAAGTATTCTTATCAGTTTGTAGAAGTTGCTTATATACTGGTGGATACGGATCCTTATCTGTTATGCACATTGCAAATTTTTCTCGGGCAGAGCCAAGATGGCGGCATGAGTAGAGCAGTGGAAATCTCCTCCCAAAACCACATCTATCTATGAAAATATAACAAAGACAACTCTTCCTAGAATAAATACCAGAGGACACAGGACAACATCCAGAACACATCCACACCTGCGAGAACCCAGTGCCTTGCGAAGGGGGAGAGGAAGGCCACAAACCAACAAAAAGGGAAGTTCTTCCAGCCGTCAGTTGTCCCAGCTCTGCAAACTATTCCTATCACCATGAAAAGACAAAATTACAGGCAAACCAAGATCACAGAGACACCAGAGAAGGAGACAGACCTAACCAGTCTTCCTGAAAAAGAATTCAAAATAAAAATCATAAACATGCTGACAGAGATGCAGAGAAATACGCAACAGAAATGGGACGAAGTCCGGAGGGAGATCACAGATGCCAGAAAGGAGATTACAGAAATGAAACAAACTCTGGAAGGATTTATAAGCAGAATGGATAAGATGCAAGAGGCCATTGACAGAACTGAAATCAGAGAACAGGAACGCATAGAAGCTGACATAGACAGAGATAAAAGGATCTCCAGGAATGAAACAATATTAAGAGAACTGTGTGACCAATCCAAAAGGAACAATATCTGTATTATAGGGGTACCAGAAGAAGAAGGGAGAGGAAAAGGGATGGAAAGTATCTTGAAAGAAATAATTGCTGAAAACTTCCCCAAACGGGGGGAGGAAATAATCGAACAGACCACAGAAATACACAGAACCCCCAACAGAAAGGATCCAAGGAGGACAACACCAAGACACATAATAATTAAAATGGCAAAGATCAAGGACAAGGAAAGAGTTTTAAAGGCAGCTAGAGAGAAAAAGGTCACCCATAAAGGAAAACCCATCAGGCTAACATCAGACTTTGCTACAGAAACCCTACAGGCCAGAAGAGAATGGTATGATATATTTAATGCAATGAAACAGAAGGGCCTTGAACCAAGGATACTGGTTCGTGCATGAACCAAGCACGACTATCATTTAAATATGATGGGAGGATTAAACAATTCCCAGACAGGCAAAAGCTGAGGGAATTTGCTTCCCACAAACCACCTCTACAGGGCATCTTACAGGGACTGCTCTAGATGGGAGCACTCCTAGAAAGAGCACAGAACAAAACACCCAACATACAAAGAATGGAGGAGGAGGAATAAGAAGGGAGAGAAGAAAAGAATCTCCAGACAGTGTATATAACAGCTCAATAAGCGAGCTAAGTTAAGCAGTAAGATACTAAAGAGGCTAACCTTGAACCTTTGGTAACCACGAATTTAAAGCCAGCAATGGCAGTAAGTACATATCTTTCAATAGTCACCCTAAATGTAAATGGACTGAATGTACCAATCAAAAGACACAGAGTAATAGAATGGATAAAAAAGCAAGACCCAAATATATGCTGCTTACAAGAAACTCACCTCAAACCGAAAGACATGTACAGACTAAAAGTCAAGGGATGGAAAAACATATTTCAGGCAAACAACAGCGAGAAGAAAGCAGGGGTTGCAGTACTAAAATCAGACAAAACAGATTTCAAAACAAAGAAAGTAACAGGAGATAAAGAAGGACACTACATAATGATAAAAGGCTCAGTCCAACAAGAGGATATAACCATTCTAAATATATATGCACCCAACACAGGAGCACCAGCATATGTGAAGCAAACACTAACAGAACTAAAGGGGGAAATAGACTGCAATGCATTCACTTTAGGAGATTTCAACACACCACTGACCCCAAAGGATAGATCCACCGGGCAGAAAATAAGTAAGGACACACAGGCACTGAACAACACAGTAGAGCAGATGGACCTAATAGACATCTATAGAACTCTACATCCAAAAGCAACAGGATATACATTCTTCTCAAGTGCACATGGAACATGCTCCAGAATAGACCACATAGTAGCCCACAAAAAGAGCCTCAGCAAAATCCAAAACATTGAAATTCTACCAACCAATTTTTCAGACCACAAAGATATAAAAGTAGAAATAAATTCTACAAAGACAACAAAACGGCTCACAAACACATGGAGGCTTAGCAACATGCCCCTAAATAATCAATGGATCAACGAACAAATTAAAATAGAGATCAAGGAATATATAGAAACAAATGACAACAACAACACAAAGCCCCAACTTCTGTGGGACGCAGCAAAAGCAGTCTTAAGAGGAAAGTATATAGCAATCCAGGCACACTTGAAGAAGGAAGAACAATCCCAAATGAATAGTCTAACATCACAATTATCGAAACTGGAAAAAGAAGAACAAATGAGGCCTAAAGTCAGCAGAAGGAGGGACATAATAAAGATCAGAGAAGAAATAAACAAAATTGAGAAGAATAAAACACTAGCAAAAATCAACGAAACCAAGAGCTGGTTCTTTGAGAAAATAAACAAAATAGATAAGCCTCTAGCCAAACTTATTAAGAGAAAAAGAGAATCAACACAAATCAACAGAATCAGAAATGAGAATGGAAAAATCATGACAGACTCCACAGAAATACAAAGAACTATTAAAGACTACTATGAAAACCTATATGCCAACAAGCTGGAAAACCTAGAAGAAATGGACAACTTCCTAGAAAAATACAACCTTCCAAGACTGACCAAAGAAGAAACACAAAAGTTAAACAAACCAATTACGAGCAAAGAAATGGAAACGGTAATCAAAAAACTACCCAAGAACAAAACCCCGGGGCCGGACGGATTTACCTCGGAATTTTATCAGACACACAGAGAAGACATAATACCCATTCTCCTTAAAGTTTTCCAAAAAATAGAGGAGGGAATACTCCCAAACTCATTCTATGAAGCCAACATCACTCTAATAGCAAAACCAGGAAAAGACCCCACCAAAAAAGAAAATTACAGACCAATATCCCTGATGGACGTAGATGCAAGAATACTTAATAAAATATTAGCAAACCAAATTAAAAAGTATATCAAAAGGATCATACACCATGACCCAGTGGGATTAATCCCAGGGATGCAAGGATGGTACAACATTTGAAAATCCATCAACATCATCCACCACATCAACAAAAGGAAAGACAAAAACCACATGATCATCTCCATAGATGCTGAAAAAGCATTTGACAAAATTCAACATCCATTCATGATAAAAACTCTCAGCAAAATGGGAATAGAGGGCAAGTACCTCAACATAATAAAGGCCATATATCATAAACCCACAGCCAACATTATACTGAACAGCGAGAAGCTGAAAGCTTTTCCTCTGATATCGGGAACTAGACAGGGATGCCCACTCTCCCCACTGTTATTTAACATAACACGTTCTAGCCACTGTTATTTAACATAACAGGTTCTAGCCACGGCAATCAGACAAAACAAAGAAATACAAGGAATCCAGATTGGTAAAGAAGAAGTTAAACTGTCACTATTTGCAGATGACATGATATTATACATAAAAAACCCTAAAGACTCCACCCCAAAACTACTAGAACTGATATCGGAATACAGCAAAGTTGCAGGATACAAAATTAACACACAGAAATCTGTAGCTTTCCTATACACTAACAATGAACCAATAGAAAGAGAAATCAGGAAAACAATTCCATTCACAATTGCATCAAAAAGAATAAAATACCTAGGAATAAATCTAACCAAAGAAGTGAATGACCTATACTCTGAAAACTACAAGTCACTCTTAAGAGAAATTAAAGGGGACACTAACAAATGGAAACTCATCTCATGCTCATGACTAGGAAGAATCAATATCGTCAAAATGGCCATCCTGCCCAAAGCAATATACAGATTTGATGCAATCCCTCTCAAATTACCAGCAACATTCTTCAATGAACTGGAACAAATAATTCAAAAATTCATATGGAAACACCAAAGACCCTGAATAGCCAAAGCAATCCCGAGAAAGAAGAATAAAGTAGGGGGGATCTCACTCCCCAACTTCAAGCTCTACTATAAAGCCATAGTAATCAAGACAATTTGGTACTGGCACAAGAACAGAGTCACCAGTGGAACAGACTAGACACTCCAGACATTAACCCAAACATATATGGTCAAATAATATTTGATAAAGGAGCCATGGACATACAATGGCAAAATGACAGTCTCTTCAACAGATGGTGCTGGCAAAACTGGACAGCTACATGTAGGAGAATGAAACTGGACCATTGTCTAACCCCATATACAAAGGTAAACTAAAAATGGATCAAAGACCTGAATGTAAGTCATGAAACCATTAAACTTTTGGAAAAAAACATAGGCAAAAACCTCTTAGACATAAACATTAGTGACCTCTTCTTGAACATACCTCCCCGGGCAAGGAAAACAACAGCAAAAATGAACAAGTGGGACTATATTAAGCTGAAAAGCTCCTGAACAGCAAAATACACCATCAATAGAACAAAAAGGAACCCTACAGCATGGGAGAATATATTTGTAAATGACAGATCTAATAAAGGCTTGACGTCCAAAATATACAAAGAGCTCACACGCCTCAACAAACAAAAAACAAATAACCCAATTAAAAAATGGGCAGAGGAACTGGACAGACAGTTCTCCAAAAAAGAAATACAGATGGCCAACAGACACATGAAAAGATGCTCCACGTCACTAATTATCAGAGAAATGCAAATTAAAACTACAATGAGGTATCACCTCACACCAGTAAGAGTGGCTGCCATCCAAAAGACAAAGAACAACAAATGTTGGCGAGGCTGTGGGAAAGGGGAACCCTACTACACTGCTGGTGGGAATGTAAATTAGTTCAACCATTGTGGAAAGCAGTATGGAGGTTCATCAAAATGCTCAAAACAGACTTACCATTTGACCCAGGAATTCCACTCCTAGGAATTTACCCTAAGAACGCAGCAATCAAGTTTGAGAAAGACAGATGCACCCCTATGTTTATCGCAGCACTATTTACAATAGCCAAGAATTGGAATTGGAAGCAACCTAAATGTCCATTGGTAGATGAATGGATGAAGAAGATGTGGTACATATACACAATGGAATACTACTCAGCCATAAGAAGAGGGCAAATCCTACCATTTGCAGCAATATGGATTGAGCTGGAGGGTATTATGCTCAGTGAAATAAGCCAAGCGGAGAAAGAGAAATACCAAATGATTTCACTCTTCTGTGGAGTATAAAAACAAAGGAAAAACTGAAGGAACAAAACAGCAGCGGAATCACAGAACCCAAGAATGGACTAACATGTACCAAAGGGAAAGGGACTGGGGAGGATGGGTGGGTAGGGAGGGATAAGGGGGGGGAAGACGAAGGGGGTATTAAGATTAGCGTGCATAAAGGGGGGGTGGGAGAAAGGGGAGGGCTGTACAACACAGAGAGGACAAATAGTGATTCTACAACATTTTGCTATGCTGATGGACAGTGACTGTAAAGGGGTTTAGAGGGGGGACCTGGTATAGGGGAGAGCCTAGTAAACATAATATTCTTCATGTAAGTGTAGAATAAAGAAAACAAAAAAAGAAAGAAAGAAAAGGGGGATTGCTCCCTGGTAGGATAAAACTAACTATAAATCAACGATTAATGCATGCTTTAAATATCCTTAATTTTGATCACTTAAAGGGTGTCAGATGATTGGCTATGGAGGTATACTTTTCTGATAATATTCCTTTCTCTTAAAAAAAAGCAGTTCCTGGGTGGTGACCTCCAATGAGTTCTACACAGTGGTATAAAGGGCATATCAAAGTGTGGGCAAAGGGTCTGTTTGTGTTTATACAGAGGATCAAAGCCTAATTTGCCTACCGAGAAAATGAACTAAGATACGATATGAAGAAGAACTTCCAACATCAGCACTCTCTGGAAGAGTCATACCAGATGATCATCAAAAAACCTCAACAACGATCCAGGCGATGCTGCAGTTGTAGCTGCATTCATCCCACCAGTTCCTGGACTTGCCATTGGAATGAAGGAGGAGATATCTAAGCTGGCCTGTGCATACAGTCAAACAACAAATTTGACTGGATCTATACTGTTGGAACTCAACCAAGAACTAGGAGAAGTGCAAGTTGTAGCGCTCCAAAATCTTACAACTGCAGACTATCTACTGTTAAAAGAACATATGGGACGTGAACAGTTCCCAGGAATGGGTTGTTTTAATTTGTCTGATTTCTCTCAGACTGTTCAAGTACAGTTGGACAATATTCATTATATCATAGACAAATTTTCACAAATGCCTAGGGCGCCTAACTGGTTTTCTTGGCTTCACTGGAGATGGCTGGTAATTATAGATCTGCTTTGGTTATGGAACTGTATTCCTATTATGTTAATGTGTGTGCACAATTTAATTAGTAGTTTAAAACCTATACATGCTTAAGTTACTCTACAAGGAGATATATCAAAGAAAAAAAAATTTTTCTCACTAAGAGTCCATTTCTTTTTTTATTATCCTCCATGGGTACAGAAAACAAGTGGTTTGAATCTTTCACATAAAGCCCTGTGAAATAATTGAAAATAGTCATCAAGTCATCCCCTAGCTTTCTCTTCTTTGGGCTAAAAGGCCCTAATTTCTTTAACCTTTCCTCATAAGACTGATATTTCAATTTCTTTAATCACATTTCCTCTTTATCCACACCTTATTACTATAATAGCCTACTAAAAACACCATAAACTTCTGAAGTATGTAATTGGCCTGATTTTTTTTCTCCTTCCCATTTTAATTAGCAGCTAGTAAGCCTAAAGCTAAATTTGCTTTCCACCAACAGAAAGGATAAATGTCTTTATAATTTGCATTTTGAGCCCCATTCGTGGTCTCTTTATAGCACCATACTTGTTTATCTTTCTTCCTTGCCATCTATTCTTTATTTATATATGATTTTATGTTACATTATAAGATGTCTATTTTTTTCTGGGAATAGGTGTGGTATAAATAAATGGGTAGAGGGGCCGAGAAAGAGAGATTGGGAGAATTTTGACAAATTAAAGGCCCATCTTCCAGAACTATTTTATCTTAATTTTACCCCAGTATTTAGTTGGATATTTACCCCACAATGGCTTTATGCTATAGATTCTGGAAAATTCTGATCCTCTTCATACTATTCAGTCTTTTCCTTTTACAAAGGCACTTAATCATCAGTCCATCCTAAAAGTAACAACTTGTGTTTTTCCCTTTTAAGTTTTATCCTGTTTCTGTAAGGGCATTTTCTTCAATTGGTCAAAGTCATTTTGAATTGAACTGTCTGTGAGAATATTTAGCAAACCCTGTATAATTTACTATCATCTGCAAATTTGATGAGTTTTTCCTTAAACATATATCTCTGGCATAATAAAAATCACTTCCTTATAGACAATCGCCATGTTGATAGCTTGATTAGAACTTCATTGATTTCTGATTGCAGAGAATTTCTAGCAGCATAGCTGTTTATTAGTCTTAGTTTGCACCATCAAATAGTGTTCCTGCTAAGCACAATCACCAGAAATATAGCTCCCCTTACAAGATAATGCACCCAAACCCGCTGAGCACAAATAGAGACCCCCAGAAGCTCTCAGATATATTTCTACATTTCTGTGGCTTTGTAATCTATCCAGGTTGTGTCTGAGTGAAATCCCTTAGAAGTTATTATGCTTTTTTATAAAAACTCTTGTGATAGCCATCAGTATTGCTCCTTCTTGTCTATGTCCATCACCCATACCTTGTGCCAGTTAGTTGCTTTGGTTCCATTTATACTATGAGATCAGTATATAGTAGAATGCCATCTTGTTGCATATTATTACAATAGGAGAATTGAGGCAGGCAGATGTCAGCTCGTGATAAGCAAAAACATTTTTATGGTTGGGGCCTTTCCAACAGTGGAATAGGCTGTTTCTTGAAGTAGGTAGCTCCTGAACCCCAGAGGTATCCAAGCAGAGGTTGGAAAGCTCCCATTTCCCCCCTAAATTATACCATCTGTCATCATTAAAATCAATTGATTAAATTTTAAAATGGAAATATCTATTGTTTTCTTTGATGAATATACATGAATATTGTAGAACATTAAAATAGCACAGAGAAAATGAAAGCCTTCATTATTCCAACCCCCAGGGATCCCCAGTGTTAACAATTTCATGTATATTCTTCTGGAAATTTAATTTGTCTATATAAACATCTTGGTTTATACACAAAAGAGATCATATTTATGTGAATTTTTTACAAACTGTTTTGTCCACTTAAAAGATTGGTTATCTTCTCATGTCAATAATAAATATTTTTGTACTGTAACTTTGTGTAAGTTCTGCTAATGCATAGATGATATGCCAAATTCAACATCTTGGAGAATTAAAAAAATGAGTTACAATGAGAGTATACTATGCATACTGTTGTTTCAACATTTCATTATGAAAATTTTCAAACATTCAGAAAAGTTGAAAGAAGTGCACAGTGAATTCCTCTATACCCATCACTTTGAATCTGCAATTGTTAACATTATATTTGTCTTGTCACATATATGTCAATCTATCAATCCATCTTAATTTTTTATGTATTTCAAACTAAATTGTAGACATCAGTATAATTTACCCTAAATACAATTGTATGAATATCTTTAATTAGAGCCCAGTATTTTTTTGTGACTCTTAAAATGTTCTTGCCCATATCTATCTCCACACTTGTTTTATTATATCCTTACAACAGAGTCCCAGAATGGTATAATGTGACTTTTAGGCAGAGTATACTCCTACACACATTCTGCCCACCCAGAAAGCAGTGTGTGTGATTTGTATTGTTTGAATATGTGTTTTCCAGGTTTCTAGAGCTGGCAAGAAAAAACTTATATTCAAAGACCAGGGAGCCAATTTAGGAGCCAAAGACTGGGGATTAAAGGATGGAATGCCAGCCTTGGACTTCTGGACTAGGAATCACATAATCTGGGCACAAAGGGAACTGGGACAATCTTATTAACAATAAAAATAGTAATAGTTAACACCTGAGAACAATATATCAACATCCCCATAAAGGAAAAAAATGAGGAAGGAAGGTATGTAGTTATGCAGGGAATTCATAAGTCCAGAAATTTAGAGTGACGGTTCTCACAGTTGAATTCATATCAGAATCATCTGCCAGGTTTGTTAAAGCACAGATTGCCAGGCCCCACCCTAGAGTTTCTGATTTAGGAGGGCTTTTGTGGCACCTGAGAATTTGAGTTTCTAACAAGTTAGCAGGTGATCCTGCTGCTGCTGGTGCAGGGACCATACTGAATATAGACTAGAAAGAAAATCCTCATATTTCACATACATTGGCCAAAATATTGTTCAGTTTTTCACTTAGCCCACATGGACAAAATCATGTAGATAGAAATCTAGTGATAACTATTTGTTTCAACTACTGTTTGCATCTCCTTTTTTCTATGTATTTATGAAACCATGTGAATTTCCCTTTAATCTCTGTCCCTTAATCTTCCATATCTCTCAAATGCCGTTACAGGACTGATATTAGGAATTTAAAATTTAATGAAAACCATCTTCAGTAACTGAATTTATCAAGTGATCACATCTGAAATGTTGGTACAGATCTTTGTCACATATGCCTGTATAAAGCCTACCTAGAAAAAATGCACAGATTTAATATGTGTACTGGAGAATTGAATTAACTACCTTTCTCTAGATGCAATGTGTACTAATTCTGTTAATTTACAGGGCTACATGCCAAAATCAAAATCATGCTGAATCAGAAAAACAGAATTACAAGTATGAGTGCTTCTGTATGCATACACACAGTATTCCTCTGGGCCATTTAACTTTTGAGACAACAAATTTACTAGTCTTTCATTAACATGTCACCTCCATATGTCACAAAATTTTCTGTAAACCGTCAATACATGTGAAACAAATGCAAGGTTAAATGCTTCATTCTGCTATTTATCTTATTTTTAAGAGATTGATGTCTTAAAGCTAAACTTCACTTCTAAATAAAAAGAGTAGCCAAAGGAACATCAGATTCTGAAGCTCAAAAGCACATATGTTTCCAACAAATATTTCCTGAACACCCATTATGTACTATTCAGTAGGTGCCAGAAGTACAGAGACAAGGTTTCCTGCCTTTGAGTAGTTCATATTCTGGTCAGGGAAACAGATGTAAATAAATAACTACAATACTACGTGAGAAAGGCTATTATGGAGGTATGAAGAAAATTCTGTGGAATCACAAAGAAATGAACTGTTAATTTTCTCTTCAGTAACCAGGAAGGTCTTCATGAGGAGTGTTACATTTGAGTTGGGTCTTGAAGCAGTTGCCTGGTGAAAAAGGTAAGAAAGGTAATTTCACACAAAGCAAGGGACTTGTGCACAGGCAGAAGTTTGAGGGTATAAACATGCTAAATGTGTTCATGGAAAAGCAATAAATTTGGTGTGAGTGGATTCTAGGTGACAGGGAAGGAAGCAGTGGGAGATGACATAGGAAGTACAGGCAGGAGCTAGATTATGATGGACTTTGGACTCCCATACTAACAAATTGGGCATTTTAGTGAGTGGTGAAACTTTGAAGGAAACAGATGGTCTTTGTTAGAGCTAAAGCATCTCATTCCACCTATATATGTACTTCATGCATTTATTCATTCATTCATTCAACAACCATATATTGAGAACCTACTATGTGAAAAGTACTATATCAAATCACTTTGAAAACTACAAAGATGAATCAGACACAGTCAAGTAACAAGCTTTCTATTTTGTATCCTAATGAATTGCTTTCATCACACACACACACACACACACACACACACACACACACACACACACACACCAGAAAACAAAAAACTTGAGCAGGAGCAGGAAAGACTGCTATGGACTGAACTATGTTCCCCAAAATTCACATGTTGAAGCTTTAGTCTCCAATGTGACTGTATTTGGAGAGAGAGCTATCAGGATGCTGATAGAGGTCATAAGGGTGGCTTCTTAATCCAATAGGACTGGTGGCCCTTATAAGAAGAGGAAGTGAGAAAAAATCTCTCTCTCCAGGCACATGCACTGAAGAAAGGCCATTGAACACACAGTGGCAAGGTGGTCATCTGCAAGGCAGGAAGAGATTAAATTCAATACCTATCAATATTAACAGCCAATTTTTTTCCCACAGAAAAAGTTGCAAGGTACTTAAATTGCCAAACAACCCTGAGAAATAACAAAGTAGGACTCACTTCCCAATTTCAAAACTTCTTACAAAAACTGCGCTAATCATAACAGTATGGTACTGGCATAAGGATAGATATATAGACCAACAGAATAGAACAGAGCCCAGAAAAAAACCCCTCAAATTTATGGTCAGTTGATTTTCAACAAGGGTGCCAAGACCATTCAATAGGGAAAGAATCTTCTTTTCAATAAATGACGATGGGATAACTGGATGGTCACATGCAAAAGAATGAAGTTGCATATGCTCCACACTATGCACAAAAATTAACTCAGCATGGATCAAAGACCTTTATATAAAAGCTAAAACCACAAAACTCTTAGAAGAAACTCTAAGGTTAATAATGACCTTGGATTTGGCAATCATTTCTTAAATGTGACACAATGAACATAAGCAACAAAAGAAAAAATAGATAAATTAGACTTTATAAAAATTGAAACACTTGTGTATCAAAGGACACAATCAAGAAAGTAAAAAGCCAACCCACAGAATGGGAGAAAATATTTACCAATAATATATCTGATAAAGTTCTACTATCCAAAATATATAAAGAACTCTTATAATTCAATAACAAAAAGACAACCCAATTAAAATGGGGCAAAGGACTTGAATAGAAATTTCTCCAAAGAAGATATACAAACTGCCAATAAGCATACAAAAAGATGCTCAACATCATTAGTCATTAGGGAAATGCAAATTAAAAGCTATACCCAAAAGGGTATAATTACAAAAAATAGAGGATTAAAAGTGTTTCTGACAGTGTGGAGGTATTGAAACTCTCCTACATTGCTGGTGGGAATGTAAAAAAGGTGAAGCTGCTATGGAAAACAGCTTGGCAATGTCTCAAAAAATTAAACATGAAATTATTATATGACTCAACAGTTCTATTCTTAGATATATACCGAAAAGAACTGAAAAGATATGTTAAAAAAACTTATACACAAGTGTTCACATCATTATATCATTATTCACAACAGCCAAAAGGCAGAAGCAACACACATGTCCATAAAGTGATGAATGGGTAAACAAAATGTGATATATCCACACAGTAGAATAGTATTTAGCTAATAAAAAAATGAAGTACTGATACCATATCACAACATGGATGAACATCCAAAACATGCCAGATGAAAGAAGCTAGGTACGCAAGGCCAAAAATTGTATTATTCCATTTATATGACATATCTAGAATAAGCAAATCAAATTATATGCTATAACCAGAAAGCATATTAATAATTTTCTGAGACTTAGTGGAGAGAGGAATGGGAAGTAACTGTTTAATGTGTATGGAGTTTCTCCTTGTAGTAATGAAAGTGTTCTGAAACTAAATAATGGTGATGGCTGCACAGCATTATGAATATACTAAATACCATTAATGATAAATTTTCTGTTATGTATGTTTTATCACAAGTAAAGAAAAAGAACCAAATGGAAGTTTTAGAGCCAAACACATACAATAAATGAAACAAAAAATATACAATGGATAGAATCAAGAACATAATGGAGGGGAAAATTTAAAAAGCAATGAAATTAGAACAATACAAATTATGCAGTTTGAACAACAGAGAGAAAACAGATTTTAAATTGAACAGAGCCTTATGGATTTGTGAGATAATAATAAAAGGTTTAACATTCATGTCCTTTCAGTCTACAAGGCAAGGAAAAGAGCAGTGCTAAAAAAAATACTTGAGCAAATAATGGCTGAAAACTTGCCACATTTGGCAGAAGACATTAACCTATAGGCTTAAGATATTCAAGAGGCCCCAAACAGGATAATCCCACAGAATCCATACCAAAACATAATGGCCAGGCTTCTGAAAATTAATGACAAAATTAAATTGGAAAAAATCCAGAGAAAAATGACCTCTTGCTTATAAGGTACAAATAATTCATTTGATAGTAGATGTCAATAATTTCATTAAATATAAATGGTCTAATGATACAAATGAAAAGATAGGGACTGGTGAATTCGATTTTTTTAAAATTTTTTATTAAGGTATGATTGATATACACTCTTATGAAGGTTTCACATGAAAAAACAATGTGGTTACTACATTTACCCATATTATCAAGTTCCCACCCATACCCCAATGAAGTCACTGTCCATCAGTGCAGCAAGTTGCCAGAGATCCACTATGTCCTTTCTCTGTGATACAATGTTCTCCCCATGATCCCCCACACCATGCGTACTAAACATAATACTCCTCAGTCCCCTTCTCCATCCCTCCCCACCCACCCTCCACACCCCTCCCCTTTGGTAACCACTAGTTCATTCTTGGAGTCTGTGAGTCTGCTACCATTTTGTTCCTTCAGTTTTGCTTCATTGTTATACTCTACAAATGAGGGAAATCATTTGGCATTTGTCTTTCTCCACCTGACTTATTTCACTGAGCATAATGTCCTCTGGCTCCATCCATGTTGTTGCAAATGATAGGATTTGTTTCTTTTTATGGCTGAATAGTATTCCATTGTATATATGTACCACATCTTCTTTATCCATTAATCTACAGATGGACACTTAGGTTCCTTCCATATCTTGGCTATTGTAAACAGTGCTGCAATGAACATAGGGGTGCATATGTCTTTTTGAATCTGAGAAGTTGTATTTTTAAGGTATATTCCAAGGAGTAGGATTCCAGGGTCAAATGGTATTTCTATTTTTATTTTTTTGCGGAACATCCATATTGTTTTCCACAATGGTTGAACTAGCTTACATTCTCACCAGCAGTACAGAAGGGTTCCCCTTTCTCCGCAATCTCGTGAGCATTTGTTGTTCTTAGTCTTTTCGATGCTGGCCATCTTTACTGGTGTGAGGTGATATCTCATTGTGGTTTTAATTTGCATTTCCCTGATGATTAGTGATGTGGAGCATCCTCTCATGTATCTGTTGGCCATCTGAAATTCTTCTTTGGAGAACTGTGTCTTCATATCCTCTGCCCATTTGTTAATCAGGTTATTTCCTTCTTGGGTGTTGAGGTGTGTAAGTTCTTTATATATTTTGGATGTTAACCCCTTGTCAGATATGTCATTTACAAATATATTCTCCCATACTGTAGGATGCCTTTTTGTTTTGTTGATGATGTCCTTTGCCATACAAAAACTTTTTAATTTGATGTAGTCTCATGAGTTCATTTTTGCTTTTGTTTCCCTTGCTCGAGGAGAAGGGTTCAGGAAGAAGTTGTTCATGCTTATATTCAGGAGATGTTTGCCTATGTTGTCTTCTAAGAGTTTTATAGTTTCATGACTTACATTCAATTCTTTAATTCATTTCGAGTTTACTTTTGTGTATGGGGTTAAAGAATAATCCAGTTTCATTCTCTTGCATGTAGCTGTCCAGTTTTGCCAACACCAGTTGTTGAAGACGCTGTCATCTCCCCATTGTATGTCCATGGCTCCTTTATCATATATTAACTGACCATATATGATTGGGTTTATATCAGGGCTCTCTAATCTGTTCCATTGGTCTATGGGTCTGTTCTTGTGTCAGTACCAAATTGTCTTGATTACTGTGGCTTTGTAGTAGAGCTTGAACTTGGGGAGCATAATTCCCCCAGCTTTATTCTTCCTTCTCAGAAGTGCTTTGGCTATTCAAGGTCTTTTGTGGTTCCATATGAATTTTAGGATGATTTTCTCTAGTTCAGTGAAGAATGCTCTTGGTATTTTGATAGGAATTGCATTGAATCTATAGATTGCTATAGGCAGGATGGCCATTTTGACAATATTAATTCTTCCTATTCATGAGCTTGGGATGTATTTCCATTTATTGGTATCTTCCTTAATTTCTCTCATGAGTGTCTTGTAGTTTTCAGAGTATAGGTCTTTCACTTCCTTGGTTAGGTTTATTCCTAGAAGTTTTATTCTTTTTGATGCAATTGTTAATGGAATTGTTTTCCTGATTTCTCTCTCTGCTAGTTCATTGTTATTGTGTAGGAATGCCACAGATTTCTGTGTATTAATTTTGTATCCTGCAACTTTGCTGAATTCAGATATTAGATCTAGTAGTCTTGGAGTGGGTTCTTCAGGCTATTTTATGTACAATATCATGTCATCTGGAAACAGGGACAGTTAACTTCTTCCTTGCCAGTCTGGATGCCTTTTATTTCTTTGTGTTGTCTGATTGCCATGGCAAGGACCTCCAGTACTATCTTGAATAGAAGTGGGGAGAGTGAGCTTCCTTGTCTTGTTCCCAATCTTAAAGGAAAAGTTTTCACCTTACTGCTGTTAAGTATAATGTTGGCTGTGGGTTTGTCATATATGGCCGTTACTATGTTGAGGTACCTGCCCTCTATACCCATTTTATTGAGAGTTTTTATCATGCATGGATGTTGAATTTTGTCAAATGATTTTTCAGCATCTATGGAGATGATCATGTAGATTTTGTCCTTTTTGTTGATGTGGTGGATGATGTTGATGGATTTTTGAATGTTGTACCATCCTTGCATCCCTGGAATAAATCCTACTTGATCATGATAGATGATCTTTTTGATGTATTTTTGAATTCGGTTTGCTAATATTTTGTTGAGTATTTTTGCATCTATGTTCATCAGGGGTATTGGTCTGTAATTTCCTTTTTTTGTGGTGTCTTTGCCTGGTTTTGGTATTAGAGTGATTCTAGCCTCATAAAATGAGTTTGGAAGTATTCCCTCCTCTTCTGTTTTTTGGAAAACTTTAAGGAGATTGGGTATTAGGTCTTCACTAAATGTTTGATAAAATTTTGCAGTGAAGCCATCTTGTCCAGGAGTTTTGTTTTTAGGTAGGGTTTTGATTACCAGTTCAATTTTGTTGCTGGTAATTGGTCTGTTCAGATTTTCTCTTTCTTCCTTGGTCAGCCTTCGAAGGCTGTATTTTTCTAGAAGGTTGTCCATTTCTTCTAGGTTATCCAGTTTGTTGGCATATAATTTTTCATAGTATTCTCTAATAATTCTTTGTATTTCTATGGTGTCTGTAGTAATTTTTCCTTTCTCATTTCTGATTCTGTTTATTTTTTTCTCTCTTTTTTTCTTGATATGTCTGGCTAGGGGGTTATCTATTTTGTTTATTTTCTCGAAGAACCAGCTCTTGCTTTCATTGATTCTTTCCATTGTTTTATTCTTCTCAATTTTATTTATTTCTGCTCTAACCTTTACTATGTCCCTCCTTCTACTGACTTTGGGCCTCATTTATTTTTCTTTTTCTAGTTTAATTAATTGTGAGTTTAGACTGCTTATATGGGATTGTTCTTCTTTCTTGAAGTAGGACTGTATTGCAATATACTTTCCTCTTAGCACAGCTTTGGCTGCATCCCACAGATTTTGCAGTGTTGAATTAGTGTTGTCATTTGTCTCCATATATTGCTTGATCTCTGTTTTTATTTTGTCCTTGACCAATTGGTTATTTAGGAGCATGCTGTGAAGCCTCCATGTGTTTGTGAGATTTTTCATGTTCTTTGCATAATTTATTTCTAGTTTCATGCCTTTGTGATCTGAGAAACTGGTTGGTACAATTTCAATCTTTTTGAATTTACTGAGGCTCTTTTGTGGCCTAGTATACGATCTATTCCTGAAAATGTTCCATGTGCACTTGAGAAGAATGTGTATTCTATTGCTTTTGGGTATAGAGTTCTGTAGATGTCTGTTAGGTCCATCTGTTCTATTGTGTTGTTCACTGCCAATGTCTCCTTACTTATCTTCTGTTTGGTTGATCCGTCCTTCAGAGTGAGTGGAGTGTTGAAGTCTCCTAGAATGAATGCATTGCATTATATTTCCCCTTTTAATTCTGTTAGCATTTGTTTCACATATGTGGGTGCTCCTGTGTTGGGAGCATAGATATTTATAATGGTTATATCTTCTTGTTGGATTGACCCCTTTATCATTATGTAATGTCCTTCTTGTTTCTTGTGACTTTCTTTGTTTTGAAGTCTATTTTGTCTGAGACAAGTACTGCAACTCCTTTTTTCTCTCTGTTAGTTGCATGAAATATCTTTTTCCATCCCTTCACTTTTAGTCTGTGTTTGTCTTTGGGTTTAAAGTGAGTCTCTTGTAGGCAGCATATAAATAGGTCTTGCTTTTCTATTCATTCAGTGACTCTATGTCTTTTGATTGGTGCATTCAGTCCACTTACATTTAGGGTGATTATCGACAGGTATGCACTTATTGCCATTGCAGGCTTTATAGTCGTGGCTACCAAATGTTCAAGCTTAATTTCCTTACTATCTAAGAGTGTAACTTAACTCACTTAATATGCTGTTACAAATACAATCTAAGGGTTCTTTTCTTTTTCTCCTCCTTTTTCTTCCTCCTCCATTCTTTATATATTAGGTATCATATTCTGTATTCTTTGTCTATCCCTTGATTGACTTTGGGGGTAGTTAATTTCACTTTGCATTTGCTTAGTAATTAGCTGTTCTACTTTCTTTACTGTGGTTTTATTTCCTCTATTGACAGCTATTAAATCTTAGGAACATTTCTGTCTATAGCAGTCCCTCCAAAATAGACTGTAGAGATGGTTTGTGGGAGTTATATTCTCTCAGCTTTTGCTTATCTGGAAATTGTTTAATCCCTCCTTCAAATTCAAATGATAATCTTGCCGAGTAGCATATTCTTGGTTCCAGGCCCTTCTGCTTCATTGCATTAAATACATCATGCCACTCCCTTCTGGCCTTTAAGGTTTCTGCTGAGAAGTCTGATGTTATCCTGATGGGCTTTCCTTTGTATGTGATCTTATTTCTTCCTCTGGCTGCTTTTAATAGTCTGTCCTTATCCTTGATCTTTGCCAATTTTATTACTATATGTCTTGGTGTTGTCTTCCTTGGGTCCCTTGTGTCGGGAGATCTGTGCATCTCCATGGCCTGAGAGACTATCTCCTTCCCCAGAATGGGGAAGTTTTCAGCAACTACCTCCTCAAAGACACTTTCTATCCCTTTCTCTCTCTTCTTCTTCTTCTGGTATCCCTATAATGTGAATATTGTTCCGTTTGGATTGGTCACACAGTTCTCTCAATATTCTTTCATTCTTAGTGAACCTTTTTTCTCTCTGTGCCTCAGCTTCTTTATATTCCTCTTCTCTAGTTTCTATTTCACTTATTCTCTCCTCCACCATATTCAACCTGCTTTTAATACCCTCCATCATGCTCTTCAATGATTGGATCTCCAACCTGAATTCATTCCTGAGTTCTTGGATATCTTTTCGTACCTCCATTAGCATGTTGATGATTTTTATTTTGAACTCCCTTTCAGGAAGAGTCATAAGGTCCATGTCATGTAAATCTTTCTCCGGAGTTATATTTATTTTACTCTGGACCAGGTTCCTTTGGCATTTCATATTTGTATATGGCGCCCTCTAGTGTCCAGAAGCTCTACTCTGGAGCTGCTCAGCCCCTGAAGCAATGTCAGTGGTCACAGGGGAGCGGTATTGGTGCCTGGGGGTAGGAAAGAGCTGTTTCCTGCTTCCAAGCTGCTATGTCTTTCTCCACTGCCTGAACAAGTGGGCCAAGCACACAGGTATAAGCTTTTGTCCCAGAGCAGCCAGATATGGATTCCTGCTTTCCACAAGTGGCTGGAATCTCGGTCTCTCCAGGAATTCTGCCTGTATTAGCTTTCCAACCCCATAATCATGCGAGTATCATGACAGCACCATGAAATGTAGGTTTGTGCTCCCAGAGCAGATCTCCTTAGCTAGGTATTTAGCAGTTCCAGGCCTTCCACTCCCTTCCTGCTCCATTTCTCTTCCTCCCGCCAGTGAGCTGGGGTGGGGGAAGGGCTTGGGTCCCACCAGGCCACAGCTTTGGTATGTTACCCTGTTCCATGAGGTCTGCTCTTTTCTCCAGGTGTATGCAGTCTGGCACTGTCCTCTTTCCTGTTGCTCTTTCAGGATTAGTTGCACCAACTATATTTTCTAATTGTATACAGTTTTAAGAGGAAGCCTCTGTCTCTCCTCTCATGCTGCCATCTTTAATCCTCTTAATGGTCTGCTGAATTGGATTTTAAAACATGACCAAACTATATGCTCTTTAAAAGAAATTCACATCAAACATAAAGACAAAGGCAAGTAGAAAGTAAAATAATGAGAAAAGGTATATCATACCAAAATTAATAGAAGTAAAGGAGGAGTGGTTATATCAGAGAAAGTAGACTTCAGAGCAAAGAAACTATGAGAGGCAGAGAGGAACTATGCATAATAATTAAAGAGTCAATCCACCAAGAAGACATACCAATTTTTAATGCAAACACACCAAACAACACAGCTGCAACATAGGCAAAGCAAATACTCATATAACTGAAAGGATAAATAGTCAAATTCACAATTATAGTTGGAAACTTAACATCCTTCTCTCAACAACTGACAGAACATCCAGACAGAAAATCAGCAAATATATAGAACTCAACAGTATCATCAATGAAAGGAGCTTAGAGACATTTACAGAACACTCCACCTGACAACAGCAGAATACATTATCTTTTCAAGTGCCCACAGAACATATATCAAAATAGACCACATCTAGAGCCATAAAACAAGCCTTAATAAATTTAAAAGAATTGAAATAATGCAAAGTGTTTTATCTGACACAATGGAATCACACTACAAACCAACAACAGGACGATAAGAAAAAGTCTCCAGACACTTGGAAATTTAACAACGCACTTCTAAATAATTCATGGGTCAAAGAATAAGCTCATTTGAAGTAGAAGACTATATTAAACAATGAAAATGAAACATCAAATTTTGTGAGCTGCAGCTTAAGCAATGATGATAGGGATATTTATAGTACTAAATGCTTGCATTAGAAAAGAGGCAAAGTCCAAAATCAATAATCTAAACTCCCACATCAAGAAACTAGACAAAGAAGATCAAAATAAACCCAAAGCAAGCAGAAGCAAGAATATAATAAAGATAAGCACAAAAATAAAATCAATGAAATTGACAACAAAAATTCAATGAATCAATGATTCTTTGAAAGCAATAAAATTGACAAAACTCGAGCAAGATGGACAAAGAAAAAAAGAAAGAAGGCATAAAAAGGATAATAAAAGAATACTAAAACAACTCTGTATGTACAAATTTGACTACTTAGAAAAATCAGATCAATTCATCAAAAAATTCAAGCTACTACAACTCATTCAAAATGAAGTAGATAATTCAAATAGCCTTATATCTGCAAAGGATGTTGAATTCTTATTTTAAAATCCACCTCCCACAATCAAAATTTCCATGCCCATATAATTTCACTGGAGAAATCTACCAAACTTAAAGAACTTTTGCTAATTTTACATAATCTCCCAGGAATTAAAATAGGAAGGAAGGAGATAATTAATTTTATGAAACTAGTATTACCTTGATATAAAAATTAGATACCAGAACAAAAATAAAATTATCCTTATGAACATGGACACAAAAATCAATAAAATATTAGCAATAAAATTCCAAGAGTATATAAGAGGGTTATTCACTATGACTAAGTGGAGTTTATTTCAGAGATACAAATCTGGTTCAATATTTGAAAATCAATCAGTGTAATCTATCATAATACCAGGCTAAAAAATATGACATGATCACATCATGATTAAAATAAAAACTCTCAGAAAAATAGAAATGGAGAATTTGTTCCACTTACTGAAGAGCATCCATATAAAAGCTGGAGCTAACAAATTTTTTAATGGTGAAAGACTGAATCCTTTTCCCCCTAAGAAACAAAGTAAGTATGCCTTTTCTCATCACTTTCAACATAGTATACATTCTAGCCAGGGTAATAAAGTCTGAAAGGAAAATGAAAGGAATACAGATGGGAAAAGAAGAAATTTATTTGTGGATCACATGATGACATTTGTAGAAAATAATGAAGGAATTTACAAAAAAAATCCTTAAATCTAATAAGTGACTTCAGGATAGTAAAAGTATACAAGATAAACACAAAAACCAATCAGAAAGGGCTCAAGATGGCGGTGAAAGTAGGGCAGCGGAAATCTCCCAAAACCAAATATATTTTTGAAAATACAGCAAATGCAACTATTCCTAAAAGAGAGACCATAAGATAACAGTAGCACAGCCAGGCTACATCTACATCTGCAAGAATTCAGCATCTCATGAAAAGGGTAAGATACAAAACCGTGAACGGGTGGGATCTGAGCACTCCCCCCAACCAGCTCACTTGCAGGAGGAAAGGAGTCAGAGTGGGGAGGGCATGGAAGCACAGGACTGCTAAATAACCAGCCCTAGAATCTGCACCAGGAGCACAGACACACATTGCATGGTGTACTGGATATTAGAGAAACAGAAAAGGAAAATCTGAGATGGAGACTGCGAGTGGGTCGCCACAGCTGGCTCCCCTGGGACAAAAGAAAAGTGGGTGCTTTTTTAAAGTCTTAAGGGGACAAGGGCTCAACAGATGGATGAAATCATCCCAGCACACTCAGCCCAGCAGGCTGGGAATCTTGAGGAATTTTGGGCACCTTGGGGGTAAAGCAGCCCCGAAGCCCCTCATGGCGATAAGCTGCCTGTCATTCATTCCTCCCAGCCATCACTGCAATTGGACCAGATGACCTGCGACAGCTGCGGAGCAGCCGGAGAACAGCCCTCCCACAGCCCCCACACAGAGTCTCCTCCCAGCGCACAGCTAAATGGGAAAGATGGAGGAAGCCAGAACAAGGTCTGGAAGGCATGAACGGGCATTGTTCTCTCAGAAGAACACTCCTGGAGAGGCTGAGACCACCGACAGTGCTCTAGGCTAGCCTGAGGGCTGCCCCGCACACAGCAGCTCAGGGGATTGTCCCAGAGACTTCCTCCCAGTGTGCAGGTAACAGGGACAGGTAGCAGAAGCTGGAGAAAGGTCTAGAAGGCAGGAAGGGGCACCATTCTAGCAGGAGAACACACCCAGTGTGGCTGCAACTCCCACAGTGCACTAGGCTATCCCAAGGGAAGCCCCACCCATGGCAGCTCAGGCTATTCTTCCACAGACTGCTCCCGGTGTGCAGGTTGATGGCACAGGCAGTGGAGAAGGGCAAGGAGACCAACAAGCAGGAAGGGATTTTTTTTCTCCCAGCTGACACATGCGCTACCTGCCTGTGACCATGTCTATTGCCATGAAAAGGCAGAAGAATCTGGTCCAGTCAAAAATCACTCAGACAACTGCAGAGAGAAGGCCTGGTGAGATGGATGTAACCAATCTTCCTGAAAACGAATTCAAAATAAAGGTCATAACAATGCTGATGGATCTGCAGAGAAATATGCAAGTACTAAGGGATGAAGTCTGGAGGGCAATAACAGAAATGAAACAATCGACAGAGGGTCCTAAAGCAGACTGGATGAGATGCAAGAGACTGTTAATGGAATAGAAATCAGAGAACAGGAATACAGAGAAGCTGAGGCAGAGAGAAATAAAAGAATATCTAGGAATGAAAGAATATTAGGAGAACTATGTGACCAATCCAAATGGAACAATATTTGCATTATAGGAGTACCAGAAGAAGAAGAGAGAGAAAAAGAGATAGAAAGTGTCTTTGAAGAAAAAATTGCTGAAAACTTCTCCAAGCTGGGGAAGGAAATACTCTCTCAGACCATGGAAGCCCACAGACTTCCCAAGACAAGGGACCCAAGGAGGACAACACCAAGATACATAATAATTAAAATGGCAAATATAAAAGACAAGCACAGAGCATTAAAGGCATCCAGACAGAGAAAAATGATCACCTAGAAAGGAAAACCCATCAGGCTATCATCAGACTTCTCAAGAGAAACCTTACAGGCCAGAAGAGAATGGCATGATATATTTAATGCAATGAAACAGGAGGGTCTTGAATCAAGAATACTGTATCCAGCAAGATTATCATTTAAATTTGAAGGGGGGATTAAAAAATTTCCAGACAAGCAAAAGTTGAGGGAATTTGCCTCCCACAAACCACCTCTACAGGGTATTTCAAAGGGACTGCTCTAGATGGAAGCACTCCTAAAGCTAAATAGACATCACAAGAGAAAATAAAATCACAGCAAAGAAAGCAGACCAACTAAATACTAACTAAAGGCAAAAAACAAAATCAACTACCCACAAAAGCAGTCAAAGGAAACACAAAAGAGTACAGAATAGAACACCTAACATATAAAGAATGGAGGAGAAAATAAAGGAATGAAGGAGGAAGAATAAGAAGAGAGAGAAATAAAGAATCATCAGACTGTGTTTACAATAGCTTAATAAGAGAGTTAAGTTAGATGGTTAAATAATAAAGAAGCAATCCCTGAACCTTAGGTAACCACGAATCCAAAGTCTGCAATGGCAATAAGTACATATCTATTGATAATCACTGTAAATGTAAATATACTGAATGCACCAATCAAAAGACACAGAGTAATGGAAGGGAAAAAAAGCAAGACCCATCTACATTCTGCTTACAAGAGATTCACCTCAAACCCAAAGACATACACAGAGTAAAAGTCAAAGGATGGAAAAAGATTTTCCATGCAAATAATAGGCAGAAACAAGCAGGTGCTGCAGTACTTGTATCAGACAAAATGGACTTCAAAACAAAGAAAGTAATAAGAGATAAAGAAGGACATTATGTAATGATAAAGGGGCAGTCCAACAAGAGAATATAACCATTATAAATATATATGCACCCAACACAGGAGCACAGACATATGTGAAACAAATACTAACAGAATTAAAGGACGAAATAGAATGCAATGCATTCATTCTAGGAGACTTCAACGTACCACTCACTCCAAAGGACAGATCAACGAGACAGAAAATAAGTAAGGACACAGAGGCACTGAATAACACACAAGAACAGGTAGACCTAACAGACATCTACAGAACTCTACACCCAAAAGGAGCAGGGTACACATTCTTCTCAAGTGCACATGGAACATTTTCCAGAATAGATCACAAACTAGGCAGCAAAAGGAACTTCAGTAAATTAAAAAAGATTGAAATTCTACCAACCAACTTTTCAGATCACAAAGGTATGAAACTAGAAATAAATTACACAAAGAAAATGAAAAATCCCACAAACACATGGAGGCTTTACAGAATGCTCCTAAATAACCAATACTATGAAATACAAAAGAAATACAAAGAATTATTAGAGAATACTATGAAGATCTATATGCTAATATGCTGGAAAACCTAGAAGAAATGGACAACTTTCTAGAAAAATAAAACCTTCCAAGATTGACCAAGGAAGAAGCAGAAAATCTAAACAGATCAATTACCAGCAATGAAATTGAACTGATAATCAAAATACTACCCAAGAACAAAACCCCCGGGACAGATATATTCACTGCTGAATTTTATCAGACATATAGAGAGGACATAATATCCATTCTCCTTAAAGTTTTCCAAAAAATAGAAGAGGAGGGAATACTTCCAAACTCATTCTATGAAGCCAGCATCACTCTAATACAAAAAAAAGGCAAAGACCCCACAAAAAAGAAAACTATAGACCAATATCCCTGATGAACATAGACGCAAAAATACTCAACAAAATATTAGCAAACCGAATTCAAAAATACATAAAAAAGACCATACACCATGATCAAGTGGGATTCACCTCAGAGATGCAAGGATGGTACAACATTAGAAAATCCATCAACATCATCCACCACATCAATAAAAAGGACAAAAACTACATGATCTTTTCCATAGATGCTGAAAAACCATTCAGCAAAATTCAACATACATTCATGATAAAAACTCTCAACAAAATGGGTACAGAGGGCAAGTACCTCAACATAATAAAGGCCATATATGACAAACCCAGAGCCAATATCATATTTAACAGAGAGAAGCTGAAAGCTTTTTACCTAAGATCGGGAACAAGACAGGAATGCCCACTCTCCTCACTGTTATTCAACATGGTACTGGAGGTCTTTGCCACAGCAATCAGACAAAACATAGAAACACAAGGCATCCAGATTGGTAAAGAAGAAGTCAAACTGTCACTATTTGCAGATGACATATTGTACATAAAAACCCTAAAGACTCCACACCAAAACTATTAGAACTAATTTCTGAATTTAGCAAAGTTGCAGGATACAAAATTAATACACAGAAATCTGTTGCTTTCCTATACACTAATGATGAACTAGCAGAAGGAGAAATCAGGAAAGCAGTTCCATTCACAATTGCATCAAAAAGAATAAAATACCTATGAATAAACCTAACCAAGGAAGTGAAAGACCTATACCCTGAAAATTACTAGAAAGTCTTGAGAGAAATTAAAGAGGACACTAATAAATGGAAATTCATCCCATGCTCTTGGCTAGGAAGAATTGATATTATCAAAATGGCTATCCTGCCTAAAGCAATCTACAGATTCGATGCAATCCCTATCAAAATACCAAAAGCATTCTTCAATGAACTGGAACAAATAGTTCAAAAATTCATATGCAACCACAAAAGATCCCAAATAGCCAAAGCAATCCTGAGAAGGAAGAATAAAGTGAGAGTATCACACTCTCTGACTTCAAACTTTATTACAAAGTCCCAGTAATCAAGACAATATAGTACTGGCACAAGAACAGACCCATAGATCAATGGATCAGAATAGAGAGCCCAGATTTAAACCCACAGATGCATGGCCAATTAATATATGATAAAGGAGCCTTGAACATACAATGGGGAAATGACAGCCTCTTCAACAGCTGGTGTTGGCAAAACTGGACAGCTACATGTAAGAGAGTGGAACTGGATTGCTGTTTAACTCCATGCACAAAAGTAAACTCAAAATGGATCAAAGACCTGAATGTAAGTCATGAAACGATAAAACTCTTAGAAGAAAACACAGGCAAGACTCTCCTGAATATAAGCATGAACAACTTTTTCATGAACATATCTCCTCAGGCAGGGAAACAAAAGCAAAAATGAACATATGGAACTACATCAAACTAAAAAGCTTCTGTACAGCAAAGGACACCATCAGCAGAACAAAAAGACATCCTACAGTATGGGAGAATATATTCATAAATGACATATCTGATAAGGGATTGACATCGAAATTATATAAAGAACTCATGCACCTCAACAAACAAAAAGCAAATAATCCAATTAAAAAATGTTCACAGGATCTGAACAGACACTTCTCCAAAGAAGAAATTCATGTGCCAACAGGCACATGAAAAGATGCACCACATCGCTAATCATCAGAGAAATGCAAATTAAAACCACAATGAGATATCACCTCACACCACTTAGGAAGGCCAACATCCAAAAGACAAGAAACAATAAATGCTGGCAAGGATGCAGAGAAAGGGGAACCCAACTACACTGTTGGTGGGAATGTAAATTATTTCAACCATTGTGGAAAGCAATATGGAGGTTCCTCAAAAAACTAAAATAGAAAGACTATTTGATCCAGTAATTCCAGTCTGTGGAATTTACCCAAGGAAACAAGATCCCTGATTCAAAAAGACATATGCACCTCTATGTTTATTGCAGCCCTATTTACAATAGCCAAGATACGGGAGCAACCTAAGTGTTCATCAGAAGATGAGTGGATAAAGACAAGTGGTACATATAGACAGTGGAATATTCCATCATAAAAAGAAAACAAATTGTACCATTTGCAACAACATGGATGGAGCTAGAGGGTATTATGTTCAGTGAAATAACCCAGGTGGAGAAAGACAAGTACCAAATGATTTCACTCAGTTGTGTTGTATAACAACAAAGAAAAACTGAAAGAACAAAATATCATCAGACTCAGACTACAAAAAGGGACTGATGGTTATCAAACAGAAGGGATTAGGGAGGGTAGACGGGGAGGGAGGGAGAAGGGAATCACGGAGCATTATAATTATCACTCACAATATAGGTAGGTCACAGGGAAGGCAGTGTATCTTGGAGAAGACAAGTAGTGACTCGACAGTATCTTGCTACACTGTTGGACAGTGATTTCAATGGGGAGTCTTGATAATGTGGGTGAATGTTGAAACCACAATTTTGCCCATGTGAAACCTTCATAAGATTGTATATCAATGATATTAGAAAAAAAAGAAAAAAGGCAATGCCAAATGGTTACATACTATAAGATTTTATTTATATTATTTACATTATTGAAATAACAAAATCATTGAAATGGAAAACAGATTAGTGGTTTCCAGGGCTTAAGTGGAATCAGGCAGAAGAAATGTGGGTATGATTATAAAAGAGCAACATAGTTTATCCTTGTGGTAATGGAACTGCTCTGTATCTTGTTTCTATCAATATCAACATCCTGGTTGTGGTATTGTGCTATAGTTCTATATGATATTATCACTGAGGGATACAGGGAAGAAGGTATTTGGGAGCCCCTCTGTATTTTTCACAACTGCATGTTAATCTCTAATTATCTAAAAAAAAACTTTGGTTTTTTTAAAAGATAGGCTATAGAAAGTGCTGTAAACTATAGCAACATACTTTATGATATTTTATAAGATTTTAAGTAGACATCTTTTTTTCCTCCAGAGTCCTTCTGTATGTTTTGGAAAATACTAAACAACAAATATGAAATACTATTCTAGAGCAAGATAAACTTCCCAATGAAAATAGGAAGAACCAATAAACCAAGAAGTTGTGGTACATATATAAGATAGAATATTATTCAGCCATAAAAAGAACAAAATCCTGCCATTTTGTGACAACATGGATGGACCTAGAGGGTATTATGCTAAGCGAAATAAGCCAGGCAGAGAAAGACAAATACCATACGATTTCACTTATTTGTGCATTCTAAAAACCACACAAAACGAAATGAACAAAATAGCAGTAGACCCATAGACACTGAGAAGTAACTAATGGCTACCATGGGGGAGGGTTTGGGGTGGGTGGATGGGGAGGGTGAAGGGGATAAAAGGGCAAAAATTCTCAATTATAATAAGTTGGTCATGGGAATGGTAGTACAGCATGTAGAATATAGCCAGTGATTCTGTAACATCTTTCTATGTTGGCAGCAGCTGTACTACTTGGGGTGAGGACTTAATAAAGTGGTTAACTGTTGAACCACTGTGTTGTATACTTGAAACCAATATAATATTATGCATCAACTATATTTTGATAAAAAATAATATATATATTTAGAACCTAGCATGTGACATATATTGCAAGGAGTTACAGAAAAGTCTAAGACATAGGCTCTGTTTTTGAGCAGCTTACTATCTATATATATATACACAAGAAATGATGCAATTTATACAACTTCATATTTCATAAATTCTAATATACTTTTTCCTCATGTGAACTACTCTGAACTCAAGATGGCCTCAGAGTCAATGAAATATAGCAAACAAAATGCAATATATAATATGTGACAAAGGAGTAAGATAGGCAGAGTCTACATAATATTTCAGAGAATAAATCATTGTATTCTGAAGTAGTTAGGGAACACTATTTAGAGGAGGTGATTATGAGCAGGGCCTAATGCATGCATAAGATTACAGGAGACAAATGATAGACAGGTTAGTGGTTTATTGGAAAAGCAAAGAGAATGGAGTTGAGCATAAGGTATAACATAAGAAAGGACGAGTAATTTGGAATATGCACATCACATTTCAGGTAACTGGCCATGGGCAAGTTTGGCTTGAATAGAGTATTAATTAAAAAGAAAGAGAGAGGAAATCTTGCTTCTGATAATTGTGGACTAGGTAATTACTACTATTGGCTCCCAAATAAGAAGGATGGAATATCTTAAAATCATCTTAAATGTATCAAAATACTAATTACTTTTTCACAACGTACAAGAAAGCAATATTCCATACAGGTAAGCCTAATACTAAAAGTTGCTTTTGCTCTGAGGTCTTTTGACACTCTGGGCTAAATAGCTGTGAAAATTGAGTAGTGGTTTTGGCAGTGGTACACAGTGAAGTCAAAGCCTGATACCTTCTCAAAATAGAGATTCTGGTAAATTCCCTTTGTCAATAATCTCAGACCCCAGTGAGCTACATCCCCAGGGTAAAAGGGAACTGGATTTGCCCTTCCACATACTTGCAACCCATTTTATGTTTTTAAAAAGAAAAACACAGGCCTAACATGGGGTCATTTCTGCTGAACCAAGTCACCAAACTAGGGCTTAATGCCTTGCCTAATTGCAGTTTCTGCCTCTCTCAGGAGTGGAATGTTAAGCCAGTCTGGAATTTCCTGATCACTAGTGAGGTAATCTGCATAAGACCCTCTGCCTCTTCTAAGGGAGAGTGACCTTATCTGAAACAAATCCTACTCTCTTCTTTTGCTAATCACTTTTTGCCTCATCTTCCTGTCTATAAAAACTTTCCATTTTGTACAACTCCTTGGAACATTTCTCTACTTGCTAGATAGGATGCTGCCTGATTCATGAATCACTTAATAAAATCAATTAGATCTTCAAATTTATTGGTTGAATTTTGTTTTTTAACAATGTGTAGTACAGGGACTCTCAAGCCATGAACTTAGATTAACATGGTCCCAAATTACTAATGTGCACAGGTGCATGGCAGAAGCAAACAAAATCTTTTCTGGTAAGTGTACCTGCATCCTCCACCTTGAATTATTTTTCTTAATAATTATTAAGATTTCATTGTCAGCCTACAGTCAAAGCCAACCAGGTACATACAGAAACTATATATCATGTGAATGAACCAACAGAAAAACAGCAGAAACAAACCCATAGGAATTTGGACTTATCTGCCACAGGCTATAAAATATCTATTGTTACCATGCTTAGAGAAATAAAAGACAACCATGAATATGGTCTGCATGGAACATGAAACCATAAAAAGTATTGCAGCAGATGTGAAAAAGAACCAAGTATACTTCAAGACACTGAACAATTAAATGTCAAAATTAGAAGGTCTTTGGTGGGTAAAACAGCAGATTAGACACAGCTGAAGAGAATCGATGAACTTAAAATAAGTCAAAACAAAGTATCCAGAATCCAGCACATGGAGAAAAATGATAGAGTAATCAGAAAGAATAGAGGGTAAGAGATAGAGGATAGAGTGAGAAGATTTGACATATGTTTCTTTGGAACCCAGAAGGACAGGAGAGGAAAAGATGGGGCAGAAGTAATATTTGAGGATATAATTGTCAATTTTCCTAAACTAATGTAAAAACCCAATCCATAAATTTAAAAATACCCTAGAAACATCAATCAAGATAAACAGAAATCCACATCTGGGAATATTAGAGTAAGACTGCAGTAAAACAAAGACAGAGGGAATCTTAAAAGCATCCTGAATTTAAACATGGCAGATTACCCACAAAAAGGCAAATTAGACAACTGCTGATGTCTCAAAGGCAACAAAGGAAATTGGAAGACAATGAAATGATAAGTTCAATTGCTTAAAGATAACTACTAACCCAGAAATCTGTAGTCAGCAAAATGTATCACTCAAAAATAAAGACTTTTCCAAACAAACAAAAAGTTAAATATCCATTAGAAGGTCTGAACTAGAACTAAAAGGTATTCCACAAGATGTACTCCAGGAAAATAGGAGTAAAGAGCAAAGAAAGTGGTAAACATATGAGTAAATCTAAATGGACACTGACTGTCTGGTACAGTAAGAATTCTTTGGAAGGTTTTAACAATATAGAATTAAAATGTAGCAAGACTAGTGTAGAAATCTGGAGGTTGGCAGTTAAATTCTTCTAAGAAATAATGGAAGATGAGTTTGGACAAGACTATTGGGACCAGATTATTAGGAAGATTAAATGCCAAAATGATGAATTAGGATTTCAATGAAAAGACAATAGATTTAGTCATTTAGTGACACAATGAGAATGGAATACCAAGAGGATGAGCCTGGACTTTTATTTAAGTGACTTAGAAGAAAGAAACACAGGAGACAGAGAGATCAGCACTATGAATTAGGTATGCAATAGTAACGACAAAATGTGGTTATGCAGTAGGAAGTAAAAGTCATGGATAATATGAGACTAATTGGAAAGCACAGACAGAATTTGGTGACTGGGTGTAGAAGACTGACAGAAAAAATTTAAGGATGATCTGGATATTTCACAGCTACATGACTGGGAAAAGAGACTATTAATGGAAAAAGTCAGAAGAAAAGTTACTTCACAGGAAGAGTAGTAAAGGTAGTGAACTTGTTTCAAGATGTATTGAGTTTAGGGGAAACAAACAAGTGGATATATCCAGCAGGGATCTGAAGATGAAAAGAGCTTGGAGAAATAGTATAGCCTGGAGGAAGTTTTTGGAGTCATGCACATTTTGGTGGCATTCAAAAGCATATAGACAGTGTATATTTAGAGAAAAGCAAGAGTCAAAAACTGAACTAAAGCACACACATTTAGGACACAACGTTATGAAGGAGACCATCCACAGGGAGGGAGAAAAAGATGGTGGAGGAGGAAGGCAAGGCAGAAACCTCCTCCCAAAAACATGTAAGAGAAGAAAATACAGCAAATACAACTAAATCTAAATACAACCTGAAGACTGCAGAACAGATCACCTACACCTGGGGAAGAAGAAAAGACCATGCAGAAAAGGGTAAAGTGGCTGTTATTGAGTGGGACCCAAGACCTTCCCTGACCACAGCCCACAAGTAGGAGAAAGCGGAACAGAGTGGGGAGGGGACAGAAGCTCAGGAAAGTTGCACACCTGACCCTGGAGATCTCCAGGAGCATGAGTCCACATTACATGGCTTACATGGCTTTCTGGTGATTAGTGGGGCTGAACACCAGGAACAGCTGGAACACTCTGGGAGGCTGAGATTCCAGCTGCTTGCAGAGGACAGGCACATTCTGCTAGTCCTGAGACCGAAAGCAGAGGTGGCAGTTTAACAGACTTGCCAGCAGTGGGAAAGGTGCCATAAGGGTGAGGATTGCACGGAGCTCTCTCCTCAGGAGAAAGGGAAGGTGAACAATACCTTCCAAGACCTCCCTCAGCTCAATAGGTCTGGAATTCTCAGGAGCCCCAGACACCCCATCCTGCTCGATGGCAACTCATCCCTGAGCCACCTCCCTGTGTGCACTGCCAGTGAGCCAACCCACTCAGCCCAGGAGCAGCATCAGACTTTGCTGCCTGGCAGGCAGAGGGAGACTCTCCAAGCTTTCTCCCTGTTTCAGCCCAACTGGGGAAGTGCCTGCAGGAGCCAGTCCCAGGGCTCCTTCCTCCCCACAGGGCTGAATGACCTACCCTGCTCCAGATCTGCACGATGACCCTGCCCACCCCCATTAACCCTCCAGCCCAGTCATTGCTGCAGGGCAGGCAAAAGGCAGCCCCACCCACAGTTATCCCAACAGAGGGTTCTCCTCATATCAGAAAGGCAGCTAAAGCAAAGTGCTGGCAGAGACTCAGACCACTAGTCTGACAGACAGAAAGGCGGCCCCATCTACTGCACATCAAGAAGAGCTGGGGCTCCTGAAAAGTAGAACCATGTACTGGAGAGTAAAGTCTTGAGCTTCTGGACACCACAGGATGCTTCCTTCATAAAGCTATTACTCTACAGTCCAAGAAGCATAGCAGATCCATCTAATGCAAAGGAAGAAACAGAAACCCTGATAAAATGAGGAGGCAAAGGAATATATTCCAAGCAAAACTACAGAATAAGACATGAGAAAGAGGGCTAAATGGAATAGTGATCAACAATCTTCTTAATAGAGATTTCAAAGTAAAATTGAAAAACATGTTTACTGACTTACAGAAAAATATTCAACAACTTAGAGAGTACTTCAACAAAGAGATAGAAGAACTGAAAAAGAGCCACTCAGAGCTGAAGAATACATAACTGAAATGAAAAGTACAATGGAGGGAATGAATAGTAGATTACTGA
Organism: Manis javanica; assembly: GCF_040802235.1. Classification (NCBI taxonomy): domain Eukaryota; kingdom Metazoa; phylum Chordata; class Mammalia; order Pholidota; family Manidae; genus Manis; species Manis javanica. The sequence continues at coordinate 99,921,931 of NC_133174.1, read as the reverse complement.
AAGTAGAGTAGACAGTCAATGAGATGGAAATTAGGGGACAGGAACACAATGAAGATGAGGAACAGAGAGAAAAAAGGATTTCTAGGAATGAAAGAATGATAAAAGGGCTGTTTGAGCAATCCAAATGAAACAATATTCACATAATAGGGTACCAGAAGGAGAAGAAAGAGACAAAAGGATAGAAAGTCTCTTTGAGGAAATAATTGTTGAAAACTTTCCAAAATGGGGAAAGAAATAGGCACTCAGGTCACGGCAGCACAGAGAGCCCCTAACAAAAGGAATGCCAGAAAGACAACACCAAGACATATAATAATTAAAATGGCAAAGATCAAGGATAAGGAGAAGGTACTGAAAGCAGGAAGAGATAGAGAAAGATTACTTACAAAGGAAACTCCATCAGGCTATCAGCAGACTTCTCAGCAGAAACTTTACAGGCCAGAAGGGAGTGGCATGAAATATTTACTGTACTGAAACAAAAGGACTGTGGATCAAGAATCCTCTGCCCAATAAGATTATCATTTAAATTTGAAGCAGGGACTAAATAATTTTCAGATAAACTAAAGTTGAAGGGATTCACCAATAGTAAGTTAGCCTTACAGGATATGTTAAAGGAACTGCTATAGATGGAAATGTTCCTAAGGCTAAACAGCTCTCACCACTGAAAAACAAACCCACAGTAAAGGTAGAAGACCAATTAATTACCAAGCAATAAAGCAAAACAAAAGAAGTAAAATGAACTATACACAAAATCAGTCAAGGGATACACAAAAAGTACAGATTGTGACATCTAATACATAAAGTGTGGAGGAGGAGGAAGAAAAAAATAGTACTTTATATTGTGTTTGAAATAGAGTGATCAGCAACTTAATATAGACTGCTATATAGTAAGGAAGCTATCCTTGAACCTGTGGTAACCACAAAACTAAAGCCTACAATAGATACACAAAAAAATTTGTAAAGACAAATCTAATCACAACACTAAAGAAAACCATCAAATAACAAGAGAGGGGTATAAGAGAAGAAGAAAGGAACAGAGAGGAGCTATAAAAAACAGCCATAAAACAATTAATAAAATGGCAATAAGTACATATCTATCAATAATCACCATAAATGTAAATGGACTGAATGCACCAATCAAAAGACATGGAGTGGCACAAGGGATAAGGCAACAAGATGCATCTATACGCTGCCTACAAGAGACTCATTTTGGACCCAAAGACATACACAGACTAAAAATGGACAGATGGAAAAAGATATTCCATACAATAATAGGGAGAAAAAAACAGAAGTAGCAGTACTTATATCAGACAAAATAGATTTCAAAACAAATAAAGTAAGAAGAGACGAAGAAGAACATTACATAATGATAAAGGGGTCAGTCCAACAAGAGGACATAACCATTATAAATATGCAGTTTTCTGAAGAAGACATACTAATGGTCAACAGGTACATGAAAAGATGCTCAACATTACTTATTATCAGGGAAATACAAATCAAAACCCCAATGATATGTCTCCTCCTACCAGTTAGAATGGCTATGGTCAAAATGATAAGAGATAGCAAGTGTTGGTGAGGGTGTAGAAAAAAGGAAATCTTAGTGCTTTGTTAGTGGGAACTCAAATTGGCATAGCCATTGTAGAAACAGTTTGGAGGTTACTCTAAAAATTGAATATAGAACTTATTATCTAATGCAGCAATCCCACTCCTGGGCATATATCCAAAGGAAATGAAAATAAGATATCAAGAAGATATTTGAACTCACGTATTTATTGCATTATTCACAATAGCCAAGATGTGGAAACAACATAAGTGTCTGTCAATAGATGAATAAAGAAGCTGTGAGACATATATATACATATATGAATATTATTTGGTCATGAAAAGAAGCAAAATCCTGCCATGGGGGACACCTTGGATGGACATTGAGGGCATCATGCTAAGTGAAATAAGTTAAAGAAAGACAAATGCTGTACGATCACTTTGTTGGGGAATCTTATAAGGGCAAACTCTAAGAAACACTGAAGACATTGGCAATTTCTAGGGATTGGAGGTTGAGGGAAAGAGAGAGATAATGCTCAAAGGGTGTATAAAGTCCCACTTATAAGATTAGCAAGTTTAGAGATCTAATGTACAGCATGGTGGTTATAGCTAAAAATACTGTATCATATGCTTGAATGTTGCTAAGAGTCAATCTTAAATGTTCTCACCACAAACAAGAAATGGTAACTATGTGACTGGTTGGAGTTGATAGCTAATACTATGGTGGCAATTATTTTGCAATTTATAGTATCAAATAAACATGTACACCTTAAACTTACACAATGTTAAGTGTCAACTATATCTCAATACACTGGGAAAAAATAAAATGTCCTTAGCCATTACAAAATTCTTTGTCCATTTTAAGTATTTGGTTGGTTGTTTCCTTACTATTAAGAGTTCTTTATGTACTCTGCATGAAAGTCCTTTATCAGATATATGCTTTGCAAATATTTTTCCCAGTCTTGTGCCTTGAAGAGCAGAAATTCTTAATTTTGACAAAGTTAAATTTATCAGTTTTTTAAATCATGATTTTTGTGTTGTATTGAAGAAATATGAATGTGGTATAACTTTATATTTGTTAGGTCTTTAATTTTTCCATATTATTTTATAATTTTCCACGTACACTTCATGTATCTCTCTTGTTAATTTTAGTTACTTTTTCTTGTTTAAAATTTTGACCACTTTCACCATTTCCCATAGTGACAACTCCATACCTCTGTAAACCACCAATCTGTTTTGTTTCTTGAATTCCGTTTTTTTTTAGACTCCACATATAAGTAAGATCATACAGTATTTGTCTTTCACTGACTTATTTCACTAAGCACAATGCCCACAGGGTCCATCCATGTTGTTGCAGGATTCCCTTCTCTTTCATGGCTAATGATATTTCATTGTATATATACAAAAACTTCTTTATCTGTTTCTCCATTAATGGGCATCAATGTTTCTATTGATACATTATAGTAAATAATGCTGCAATGAACATGGGAGTGGCAACATCTCTTTGAGATAGTGATTTCATTTTTTCATTTTCTTTGCATGAAAATGTAAAAGTGGGATTGCAGGATCATGTGGTAGTTCTATTTTTAATTTTTGAGGAACCTCTATTCTGTTTTCCATATGGCCTGTTGGTACATTCCCACCAAAAGTGCACAAGGGTGCCCTTTTCTCCACATCCTCACTAACACGTGATATATCTTGTCTTTTTGATAATGGCCATTCTAACAAGTATGAGGTGATATCTTATTGTGATATATTTGGCCATTTCATATACTTGGCCATTTTTATGTGTTCTTCGGAAAAAATGTCTCTTCAGGTCCTGTGTAATCTAGAAACTGAGATAATTTACTTCTTCCTTTCTTATTTGGATGCCTTTTACTTCACTTTCTTGCCTAATTGCTCAGGCTAGTACTTCTGGTACTATGTTGAATGGGAGCAGTAAGAGTGAACACACTTATCTTGTTTCTGATCTTAGAGGGAAGGCTCTCAAACTTTCACTGTTGAGCATGGTTCGTTGTGTGTTTATCCTGTATGGCCTTTGTTGTGTTGGGGTAATTTTATTCTATTCCTAATTTGTTAAGAGTTTTTATCTTGACAGGATGGTGAATTGTGTCAAATGCTTTTGCTGCATCTATTGAGGTGATCATATGATTTTTATCTCATTTTATTAATGTGGCATATCAGAATTTATGATTTGCATATGTTGAACCATTTTTTATCTCAGGGAAAAATCCTACTTGATCATGGTGTATAATCTTTTCAATGTGCTGTTGAATTCAGTTTGCTAGTTTTTTATGAGAATTTTTACATCTATATTCATCAGGGATATTGGCCTGTAGTTTTCTTTTCTTGTAGTATTGTTCTCTGGCTTTGGGTAATACTGGCCTTGTAAAGTGAGTTTGGGAGTGAGCTTCCTCTTCAAACTTATGGAAGAATTTGAAAAGGATCAGTGTTGATTATTTAAATATTTTGTAGAATTCACCCATGAAGCCATCTGATTTCTTCATTGGGAGGTTTTTGATTCAAACTCTTTCTTCATTATTGTTCTCTTGTGATTTTTCTATTCTTCATGATTCAGACTTGGTAGGTCCTATGTTTCCAGGAATTTACTATTTATTCTAGGTTGTTCAATTTGTTGGCATATAATTGTTCATTGTGGCCTCATAATCCTTTATTCTGCTGTACCATCAGTTGTAATATCTCCTCTTTCATTTAAGATTTTATTTGAGTACTCCCTGTTTTCTTTTTGGTTAGGCTAGCTAAAGATTTGTCAATTTATTTTTAAAAAGCCTCCTCTTAGTTTCATTGATATTTTCAATTGCTTTTCTATTTTTTGTTTCATTTATCTATTCTCTGATGTTTTTTATCTCTTTTCTTCTCCTAACTTTGAACTTTGTTCTCTTTTTCTAGTTCCTTGAGATATAAATTTAGATTATGTGAGATCTTTCTTTTTTCAAAAATGTAGGCATTTATCATTATAAATGTCCCTTTAACCATTGCATTTGTTGTGTCACAAAAGTTTTGGTATGTTATGTTTCCATTTTTGCTTGTTTCAAGTTTTTAAATTTCCTTTTTGATTTTACATTTGACTCACTGGTTGTTTAGTAATATATTGTTTAATTTCCACATATTTGTTCATCTTCCAGTTTTCTTCCTTTTGTTGACTTCTAGTTTCATACCATTGTACTTGAGAACAATGTTTATTCTGTTGCTGTTGGATGAAATGTTCTGTATATGTCTGTTTGGTCCATTTAGACTAAATTATAGTTCAAGTCCATTACTTACCTGTTGATTTACTGCCTGGATGATCAATCCATTGTTGAAAGTGGGGAAGTCTCCTTATATTGACTATTTTTCCCTTCAGATCTGTTAGCATTTGTGTAATACATTTAGATGCTCCAATGTTGGACCTTCTTATCTTTTTGATATCTGCAAAGGCTGTAGTAATGTCTTCTGTTTTATTCCTGCTACTGGTAATTTGTAACTTTTATTTCTTTTTGTCTTGCTAGAAGCTTGTCAATTTTATTGATCTTTATACAGAATTAGCTCTTTGTTTCATTGATTTTCTGTTTTCAGTTTCATTTTGATTTATGTTGTTATCTTTAGTATTTCCTTCTTTCTATTTGCTGGGTTTATTTTGTTCTTCCTACCCAGTTTCTTGAGATGGGAGTTTATATTATTAATTTGACACTTTACCTCTTTTCTAATATAAGCACTGTTATAAATATCCCTCTCAGTATTGTTTTCAATGCATCCCACAAATTTTGATACATTGTATTTTAAATTTCATTCCATTCCATGCATTTTTAATTCCCTTGAGACTTGTTTTATGACCTGCAGATTATTGAGAGCTATTTTATTGAATTTCCAAGTGTTTTGAGATTTTCTTGTTATCTTTTTTACTGATTTGTTGTTTATTTTATAGTCAGAAAACACATTGAATAATTTTAATTCTTTGATATTTGTTGAGGTTGTCTATGGCCCAGGATATTGTCTGCTTTGTTATACATTCCAAGGGAACTTCAAAAGAATATATATTCTGTTGGATGCAGTATACTATAAATGTTTATCGGGGCTTGTTTCTATTGAGGTACATACAATAAACTGCACAAATCTTCATATACAACTCAGTGAATTTGATTAGATCCTATTGTTGATGGTATTGGTGAGCTCTTCTAGATACTTGCTGATTTTTCTCCTATTCTATCAACTTTTTTTATGAGAAGTGTTGAACTCTTGAGCTATAAGTGTGGATTTGCCCATTTTTCCTTTCAATTCTATCAACTTTGGCTTTACATATTCTGCAGCTGTTTAGCGCATGTACATTAAGAACTGCTATGTCTTCTTGGTGGATTGATGCTTTTATTAGTATGTAATACCCTTATCTGTTCCTGATAACTTCCTTCGCTGCAAAGCCTACTTTATCTGATATTAATATACCCACTCCCACTTTCTATTGATTACATTTTCCGTGCTCTATATTTTCTCATCCTATACTCTCAGTCATCCTATTTTTTTACATTTGAAGTGAATGAGTTGGGTCATTTTTGACAATCTCTGACCTTTGGTTGGTGTGCTTAGACCTTTTACATTTAATGCAAGTATTGACTTATTAGTTTCAAGTCTCCCATTTTATTTTTTATTTTCCATTTGGACTTGATTTTTCATGTCTCTTTTTTCTCTTTCCTGCCTTACTGTGAGTTATATGAACATTTTATAGAATTCCATTTTGATTTATCTATAGTGTTTCTGAATGCATCACTGTTTTGCTTTTTCTAGCATTTTCATTAGGTATTACGTTATATATAGTTAATTTATCAGTTTACTGGTGTTAACATTTTACTAATTCAAATGAAGCATAGAAACCTAACTTCCCTTACATCTCTTCACCCTTCCTTGTTTATAACTGTCAAATGTTTTTGTATACATGTGAACTATATCAGGATTCTAATATTTCCTTTAGTCATCCAGCATAATTTGTAAAACTCAGAAAGAAAATCCATTGTATTTGCCCATATTCTCTCCTCCATTTGTTCTATTGTGCTCCCTGAGGTTCAAAGTTTCTTTTATCATTTCCTTTCCAGTTTGAGAACTTTTATTAGCCATTCTTTAGTATGGTAGTGAGAATTTTTCTTTTTTTAGTTTTCCTTCATCTGAGAATGTCTTGACTAATTTTAGTATAACTACCCCAGTTTTCATATCCTTACATTTGCATAATATATCTTTTCCTTTTCCTTTTAATCTCATGTCCTTAAAATTTGTCTATGATATGCAGCATATATTTGAGGAGTCTTGCTTTTTCATGCAATCTGACCATCTTTGACTTTATTTTGGAGTGATCTGTCCATTTATATTTAATGTGATTATTGATATGGCTGGATTTAAATATCTTGCTATTTGTTGTCTATTTGTTTCACTTTAAATTTCCCTTTGTTGTTCTTTGTCTTTCTCCCACACCTAATGAATATTTTTTTATTATTTAATTTTCACTATTGACTTTTAAGCTTTACCTCTTTTGTAATTTTTTTAGTGACTGCTCATTATTAGAATATGCATTCTTAGTGTATCATAATTTTCTTAAAATTAATATTGTATTATCAGACAATTTGTACTCCAAAATGCAAGAAACTCACAACAGTATAATTTCATTTAACATCTCCATCCTTTGTAGTTTTCTTGAAATATATTTTATTTTAACATATGTAATAAACCCTCCAATTATATTATTTTAGTTTAAATAGTTATTTATACTCAAGAATATTAAGAAAATATTTAAAAACTTGTCTGATATTTTCCCACATATTTCATTCACTATCATTTCTTCCCATTTATATATATTTCTACCTGGTATCATTTCCTTTCTGCCTAAAGAATTTCTTTTAATACTTTTTATAGTAAAGATCCACTGGAGACAACTTCTCTCTGCTTTCATTTATCTAAAAATGTATTTCATTTACCCTCATGTTTGAATATTACTTTTTGATGGATATCAAAGTCTGGATTGACAGGTTTTTGTTTGTTTGTTTGTTTGCTTGTTTGTTTTCATTCATATCATCCATAGACTTTTGGCCACCATTGTTTCTCATGAGATATCAGCCCTTATTTATATTGCTTTTCTTCCATATGTAATACGACATTTTCCCTTCACTGCTTTCAAACTTTCTCTTTTTTATTTTGGCAGGTTGACTGTGATGAAGGTAGGTGTGGACTTCTTTGTATTTTTTCATCTTTGGGTTCATGGTTGCTGAATACCACTAACTTTGAAGAATTTTTAATTGCATATCTTCAAATATTTGTTTTTGCTCTGTTCTCCCTCTCTCATCTCCATTTTGGATTCCAGCAGGTCACTGCACCTCTGTTCATTTTTTTCCCCAATCTTTTTTCTCTGTATTCTTCTTCAGATTGGGTAATTTCTATGGCTCTGTCTCCAGGTTCACTGTTCTTTTCACCTGCCATCTTCAATCTGCTATTAGGTTTGTCTAGCTTACTTTTTTGTTATATTTTTGTAATTTTCATTTCTAAAATTTCCATTCTGCTATGACTCCTCATATGTTTGTCTATTAAGGCCACATTTTCCTTTATATCCTTGAACATATTTAAAATTATTGATTTATACTAATTCAAAATGATATATGCACTCCTATATTTATCAGAATTATTTATGATGGCCAAGATATGTAACCATCCTAAATGTCCATCGATAGATGAATGGATAAAGAAGATATGGTACATGTATACAATAGAATATTACTCAGTCATGAACATGAATGAAACCTTGCCATTAGCAACAACATGGGTGGACCTAGAGGATATTATGTTATATGAAATAGACCAAAGACCAATTCTATATGCCTTCAGTGATATGTGGAATCTAAGAAACAAAACAAATGAACAAACAAACAAAACAGAAATAGACTTATAAACACAGAGAACAGACTACTGGTTGCCATAGAGAAGAGGGTGGGAAGGTGGGTGAAGCAGGCGAAGGGGCAAAAAGGTACATAACTTCCAATTATGAAACAAATTAGTCACAGGGATAAAAGTATAGCATAGGGAATATAGTCAATATTGTAATATCTTTGTATGATGACAGATGGTAACTGCACTTATTATAGTGAGCATTTAGTAGTGTATATAATTATCAAATCACTATGGTGTACACTTGGAACCAATAAAACATTGCATGCCACCTATACATAAAAATAAAAAAATAAAATTATTGATTTAAAATGCTTGACTGACCACTGAATATCTGGATCATAACAGAGTTGTTTTCTATTGAAGCATATCTTTTCTTGATTGAGTTATATTTTCCTGCTTCTTCACGTGTTTCAAGATTTTTTATTGTGTGCCAGTTATTGGGAATGATATATTTTAAGAAGCCTGGATTTTTCTTCCATTAAAGAGTGATGACTTTTGTTGTGATATGCAGTTTATATTACTAGTTGTTCTCCTTTTACCTATGGAGGCTTGGCTTTAAACTTTGTTAGTTTAAACACATTGTGTGACCTCTTGTATCTCCATTCTGCTCACGGCCTCTAATAGCCACACTCTGTTGGGCCTTGTGGCACTTTACTCTGCACTTGTGCAGTCAGACCTCAGACAAAGACCTAACATAAACCCCCTCACAGACTCTAGTCTCTGTACATTGGTGGAAAATTGTCCCCATGCAGAGAGATGGGAGAATCTGAGGCCCATCTCATTTGCCTCCCTTCTCTAAGGGTTCATAGTCCTGTACTGCCTGTTGTCCAGCTCCTGAAAATAATGTTCTCAAATATTTTCTCTGGTTTTATTACTATTTATGACAGGAGGGCAAATTCATTGCCAGTTACTCCATCATGGTTACATAGCACATTTGGTCATTATTTATATTTTTCTAAAATTTAAATATTTTTATTATGAATGTATATTTCATGAGTAAAATGATTAATGAAATCATTCAAAAATTTTCAAACCATAACAAATTAAAATATAAATAAAGGAGAAAATATCTATTTCTAAATCAAAGGCAATATTAGATACCTATTTTACACCCTCTATTACCAAAATGATATTAGAAATACAAAGACAGAAAAATACAAATTTTTTAATTATGTTGGATTGTTGATGACATTTCTCTGTTGAGTTGACTGAATACTCAAGCTGGAGAAAAATATAAAAACATGTGAGTGGAAGGCTTTGTGTGCAAGTCAGTGCAATGTAGAAAATTCCTGAATCATGAAAGTATTTATGGATGTGTGTATAATGTGAGCATATTAAAAGAAAGAAATATGATTGAATGTAAAAGAAGAAAAAGGGGAAATAGAGGGAGGCAAGATGTATGTTGAGGAAAGAATGCTTTTCAAAATAGAAAAAGAATGAACATAAGTCTAGAAACTGTTATCCTCCTTATTATGCATTTTATATATTAATTTGCCCACAATATTCTCATTGATTTGGGGCAGCTGAATTCACAATAGGGGCTTAATAAGAATGTATTCGTATGATATTTCACCCACTGTTTCTAAAAAAACAAATGCATGTCATCCTATTGGGAAGGAAGACCCTCTAGTATTGTATCCCAGTTCTTCAACCTCACTTACCCAATTAGCAAAGACAGAACCTTCTGCATTTTTTTTGTAAATGAATATGCCTGGATGTATTAACTATGTAGAAAGGAAGGGTTAATAGCTGATGGGTGCAGGGAAGCATGAATTGAGAGTGATTTAGACAGTAGGAATAATAATTAGACTCTGAGGCCCAGGAGGCCAGCTAAACAATGGATAGAAAGAAAAGCTTGAGACCAGGTGTGGGAATGAAAGACAGTGGGTTCATAACGGAAAAGTCAGTCAGGGACCAATGAATCAATGCAAAAGTCAGTAGGCTTCTCTCACACTGCTTCTCCTTTTGTGCTTTTGAATTCTCTGTCTCTGGCTCTTCCAGCTCTCGTTTTTCCTCCCATTTATTCCCTCTGGCTGGCTCTCAAAATTTAATTCTTGCCCCCCACACATTCTACTTTGTATTCACTCTTTTAGGGGAGTTTATCTATCCTCCTGATTTTGGCTACTCCTTGTATACAAATAAAACTAATACATCCAGCACCAGCACTGACCAACTCTAGTTTCTTATTTTCTTTTACTGTGTTCTAGTTCCAGTTGCCTACAAGATATTTTCCCTTGGGTTTCTACTGTCCCCTGAAATCTAGTATGTCAAAGTTTTAATTAGTTTTCCTTCTCACACTCCTGATCCATTCAAAATAAGAATTCCTCCTAACCTCACCATTAATACCAATGGTACCACTCATTTTTCTAGTGTCTCACCCTTGAAACTGTGGAATGTTTTTGATTCCTCTCAAATATTTATACTATATCTAATATGTTGCCAAGTCTTTCTAATATTTTCTCTACAAATTTGTTGGGTTTTAGTTTAATTCTTCTTTTTAAAATTGTATCAAGTAATATTTAGTTTATGATAATATCTCCTTTAAATGGGTTTCCTAGCCCAACTTCTCTTTGTTCTAGTGCATTCCTCACAGATGCTGAATTCAAATCCTGTTACTCTACTTCTCAGAAACCCTTTAGTCTGCTGACTTTTTCAGGTTTAAGTCTTTAGCCTAGAGTTCAGTACACTACTTCAGCTGTCTCTCTGTCCATGTCCCCTCCAAACTTCTCTCATTTATCTCCAAAGTAGAATCACAGAAAGTATATACTGGAAGGCACCTTTAAGTCAGAAATCCATGTCAGGCATTAGGAGAAATTTCTAGGGACCTAGAATTAGGTGTCAAAGTCATTGAAATACCTGTATTAGTTGAAAAGGTGGCAGTAGATAAGATGCCGGGGAAGTGCAGTATGATGAGAGAGGAGATCCAAGGGCAAAATCTTGGGGCATGCACATTCTTTAAGGAAGCAAAAGGAGAAATACACAACAAAGGTGATTTTAAAAATCAATCACAGAAGGTGGAGAGAAATCTCTTAATTAGTGCCTACCATATATTAGGTACTTTACACCCATTGTCTCTAGTACTTGCCAACCCCTGGAAAGCTAGATATTATCAACCCCTTTTTAAAGATGAGAAAACTGTGTATGGGAGAACATATTCATAAATGACAGATCTGATAAAGGGTTGACATCCAAAATATATAAAGAGCTCATGCACCTCAACAAACAAAAAGCAAATAATCCAATTAAAAAATGGGCAGAGGAGCTGAACAGACAGTTCTCCAAAGAAGAAATTTAGATGGCCAACAGACACATGAAAAGATGCTCCACATCACTAGTTATCAGAGAAACGCAAATTAAAACCACAATGAGATATCACCTCACACCAGTAATGATGGCTACCATCCAAAAGACAAACAACAACAAATGTTGGCAAGGTTGTGGAGAAAGGGGAACCCTCCTACACTGCTGGTGGGAATGTAAATTAATTCAACCATTGTGGAAAGCAGTATGGAGGTTCCTCAGAATGCTCAAAATAGAAATACCATTTGACCCAGGAATTCCACTTCTAGGAATTTACCCTAAGAATGCAGCACTCCAGTTTGAAAAAGACAGATGCACCCCTATGTTTATCACTGCACTGTTTACAATAGCCAAGATATGGAAGCAACCTAAATGTCCATCAGTAGATGAACGGATAAAGATGTGGTACATATACACAATGGAATATTATTACTCAGCCATAAGAAAAAAACAGATCCTACCATTCGCAACAACATGGATGGAGCTAGAGGGTATTATGCTCAGTGAAATAAGCCAAGTGGAGAAGGACAAGTACCAAATGATTTCACTCATATGTGGAGTATAAGAACAAAGGAAAACTGAAGGAACAAAACAGCAGCAGAATCACAGAACCCAAGAATGGACTAACAGTTACCAAAGGGAAAGGGACTGGGGGTGATGGGTGGGAAGGGAGGGATAAGGGCAGGGAAAAAGAAAGAGGGCATTACGATTAACATGATAGTGCCTGGGGGACATGGGGAGGGCTGCACACCACAGAGAAGACAGTGATTTTACAGCATCTTACTACACAGATGGACAGTGACTGTGAAGGGGTATGTGGGGGGGACTTGGTGAAGGGGGGAACCTAGTAAACATAATGTTCTTTCTGTAATTGTAGATTAATGATACCAAAATAAAAAATAAAATAAAATAAAAAAACTTTTTAAAAAAACAACTTTCAGAACTATAAAAAAAAAAGTTACTTAGTGGCAGGGCCAGGATTTTAGTCTGAATTCACTTTGATTTTGATCCAAAGTCTGTGCTATTTTAATCATAGCCCATCGCGAAGCCATCAAGAGTGAGGAGGACTAAAACCATATGTTCCGATTTGGTGAGAAAGAGGATATTAATACCTCCTGAGTTCAATTTCTATACAGAAAGGAGAGTGAAGTCCATTTGCTCATGGGTTGAGACAGGAAAAGCAACACGACTCTTTTAAGAAATTTGATAGGGAAGAGAGATGAAGCTGTTGCTTAAGTTTGTTGTAGGGTTAAAGAAACGTATTTTATGGTAAGGGAGGCCTGTGCATACTTGCCTCCAAAGAGAAGGAGACAGCTGAAAGGCAGGGTTTTAAAATGAACTCAAGGAAGGGAATAAGAGGGGGAAGATAAGGGAATACAAAGCACAGGTAGAGAGTAGTCGGCCTTAGTAAGAAGAGGGGAACATTTTTTTCTTAAAGACAAAATAGAGCAAGAGAGAGAGGAGGAAATAAAAAATTTTGAAATAGAAACTACAGGGATTCTCACTGAGGGGCCAGTCATGGGGGTACTTAAAGAGAATGCAAAGCTGCTGAAGAAAACATTCCATAAGGGTCTATATTATTCCAAGCTCCTTACACGTTTTCTCTTTAAATCCTCATAGCCCTATTTATTAAGTATTTTATATAGGCAGTAATCACAATGAGGATGAACAACAGGGAGTTTTTTATTGTGTGGATAAATCTTCCCCTCACCCTTCTCCATTTCCATTCTGCTAATGCCTCACGCTGTTCCAGCCACTACGCATCTTCCCAGTGCCTTAAAATATGTCAGGCATGCTTTCATGGCAGGGCCTTTGCACTAGCTGTTCTCTGTGCTGCAAAGCTCTTCCCCCAGAAATCTCATTATTCACTCTCCCAGCAACTTCAAGTTTTGACTCAAATGTCACCTTCTTTGTGAGGACAATTCAGACTATTGTGCTTAAAATTGCAATTTGCGACACCTACCCTCACACTAGAACACATACACTCCTAATCTCTATTATTTCTTTCTATTTTATCAACTTCTAACATAGTATATCATTTATATGCTTTTTATGTTCATTGCTGATTATGTGTCTCCCCACATTAGAATATGAGCTTGTGGGCAGGGATTTTTGCCCCTTTTGTTCACTGATATACCCCATATTGGTGGAACAAGGAGCGGCATATGTATATGTCTCACTGAATATTTGTTAAGTGAATGAATAGGAGGTTATAGTAAAAGAGACCAAAATTCAGAGTTTGGGGAAATCATGGAAGTAGAAGAGCTGTGAGTGGTAACAAAGCCTAAAGGTTTGTCCTCCCCTGAGGAGGCTGAGGAAGTAGTGCAGATGGCCCCTGGTGTAAGGAAGCCAAGGTCACTGAGGTGCCAGGGTATGTGCAGGGTCACCAGGGAGACAGTGAAAGCATTTCCTGAGGAATCTTGTATTTCAAAATTGTTGGACTCACCAAAGGAGACTATTCTTTTCCTCACTATCACCCTTACAAGGCTTTTTCTGCTGGTTTCTCCTACTTGCTCTTCCTCAGCACCTAGTAGGGTGCTGGGCACATTTTTGAATGGTGTTTTGAATTAATCATGGGTGAATATTCCTGGAGAGAAAAACTGACAAAACTATATAGATGGGGAAGAAAATACAATTATTAAGGTAGGAATAACTGGCAGAAGCTTAAGGAGATTTTGTTTTGAAATTAAAGAAAAAGAGGAAGAGGAGGAAAGGAAGGGAGAGAGGAAACTGAAAGAAAACAATGATGGGAGAGAACTCAAAGGATCTGTATTAGGAGATTAGGAGAGGAGAAGGGCTTAAGGAGGATCTTACAACCCTGTTTTGAGAATTATTAAAGTACAGAGTACATATTCTTTTGTTTTGCACACATACCTACAAATTACACACAGCTAAATGCGCACAGTTAAACTACTGTCTTCACAAACTCTCTACCTTCCGCACAATTTTTATACAAGTTTTCTCACACATACCCATATCCATGAAAATACTCAGATCTCAGATACTCACACCCTAATACCTACACACTTATTGACTGAAACACATATCTAGGTACCTACCATGCCTTTATACACACAGACATACAGCAAGGCTCCTTATATATGCTACTATACACACAGTCCCTTTAAATCCTTCTCCTCTCTTACATAAGTACCCACAAACAGCCATGGAACTGTGCACAGATACACAAATACATACATCTACATGACTCAGCTCCAGAATAATTCATCTCTACTCCCCTTCCCAGTTTACCATCTGCAAGGGAAAAGAGCTCACAGTCTTTATGGCGAATAACTATTAAATAGATAGAGACCAGAAAAAGCCTTTGTTGTACATTATTGTTGTCAGTAATTTTGGTAACCAGATCAACAAAGCACTGTTACAATGGACCATCTGCATGACATGGAAATCAGGGTTCTAAAGAACCCTTGTAATAGGATTTTACCTGTAGCTATGAAAAGAGGTTTACTATCAGATTTAATGTATAAATAAGGGAAATGGCCTGTTTAAGAATGAGGGCCTTAACAGCTGCATAATAATGCTAATTATACATGATTCTTATCTCTTTGTTCAGGCACTTATATGAGTCTCTTAGATTCTGTTCCAGTTAGCAGTATAACTGGATATACTTGAAAGTAATACAATTACATTCCTTTCAAAATGTTCTATTAGGTATTTTATTAATTCAGACTGACCTTAACTCCTCCATTTCTCCCACCCCCAACCTCCACTCTGCAATTAGGATGAATTAGCACAATTTCAGTGTATATAAAGACTTAAGGTTTTTATCCTTTTTTGCCTTGTACTTGAAGGAAGTAAGGGAGAGTGCAGACCATCAACACTGAGGCCCCGGGGTGGGGGTGGGGGAATCTGGGAGGTCTGAGCAGATGGATCAGAAGGAAGAAAAACAGGAGGGGGATTAAGAGGAAAGGGAGAAGAGTGGGAGAGAGGGGAGTGCAGAGAACATGACACGAGAAGGGAGAGCAGCAGGGAGAAAGGCACTGAGAGGGAAAAGGGCTAGGGACCTGAAGTGGAGGGAAGCAGGGAACCACAAAGGAGGTGGGGAGGGTGAGGAACTGGAAACCCAATATGAGAGGTAAAAAGCACAGGCTGCAGGAGGAGAGCTCTGGGAAGGAAGCAATGAAAGCATTCAAAGCCAGTCTATGTGCTAAATATGATGTGCCTCTAGGAATTTTAGACACACACGCACACAAACACAATTTTACTCAAACTTGTTTGGGTTAGTTAAATATGGATAGACCAGACATACATTGTGTCTTCCTCACCACTTTGTCCAAAATCAATTGTGAACATCAATACAACACAGAAACACTGCGGCACCTCTTCTTGAGAGGGTCTGCAATCACTCTGCTGCTTTAAGTAGACTTAAAACCATCCCAGCAGAGTTGCCTATGACCATATATACTCTACTTTTATTTCCCAGCATTACTGCAACTACTTAGGCAGTACCTTGCTGACTGATTTGTTTCTTCCTCATTTCTCTCCCACAACCCCATGCAACCTCCCTCCAAATTCTTTCCAACCACTTAATCCTCTGAAGCAGCCAGATGACACTCCACCCCTATCCTGGCCTCACAGCAGAAGTGGCTGCTTGTGGGTGTGCCAGGCCTCAGCTGTGGAGCTGCTCACAAACATGCCATATCCTTGGGGTTGCTGTAGAGGCATTTGAGCAAGGCAGCAGGCTGGAGCAACTCTTTTCCCTGGCTGAGGTGGGGCAGCTACTCACCCCACCAATATTTGCAATTTTTCCTGGGTCTCCCAGAGGGCAACTTGGCTCTTTGAGTTCACGGTTCCCTTTGCCGAAGACCATGGGACAAGCTGTTCCAAGCTGGGGTAGACAGCATTTTCTCTGCTTTCTTGCTTTATGTATTATCAAAAGTGCTCTTCCTGAAAATGAAACAGTGAGCCAGGATTAGTTCAGAGCTGTCAGTACTCATCCACCTCTGGGTAAAATGCTTTCTCACTCTTGATACCACGATCCCCTTCCCCAGAAGGTGGGGAGTAGGAGACATTTTTTTGGTCCTTTCTTCGATTAGCAGTATTAATCTTGTTGTCCTATAACCCGACCAATGGTCCCTAAATTCTCTTCATCATTTACCGCAAAAAGTTCTGCTAGCCCTGATACAATTAAGCCCACCAACAACAGTTGTCATGAAGAAGTAGAGATGGGGGTATGAAATAAGTACTTCCCTCTGTGGATGCCAACCTAGAAGCTCACTATATTCCTCTTTGGAATCCCTTCATTCCTCCAAATAGCCATAGGGAAAAATAAGGAAGTGAATGCTAGTCTAAATAGGGCAACCTAATAACCTCAAGACTTGGTGCCCAGAATGGAATGAGTTTCCACATGCCAAACACTCTAGACTATGGGTGGCAACTTTTCCTGCTTGGTACACTAGAGAGGTACAGATAGGCCAAAACTACATGGAATAGAAGTTTCTACCTGCTTTGCCCCACTACCACTATACTCAGGACTCTTCTTTCTAGGGAGATTCCTCACCTAGGTCCCTAGTTTCTTTCAGTCCTGGTAAAGGTGTTCTCTGCAAGACCCTTTCAGGTCCTGGGTGCTCCTATCCCAGATACTGGACAGCTAGACAAGGGAGTCAAAGAATGTGGTACTGCATCTTCAGCTGCAGGCTGAGTGAGAGGAGTGGGGAAGAAAGGGTTCTTAGAGATGGATGAGGAGCTGAGAACTGTGAAACGCTATATTAGGAGCATCTCTGGTGACAGAGACAAATGTGCACATACCTATGGGGCCAGAGCAAAGCCATAAACATGTCTTTTAAAAACGTTATTTACTTAAGGGAGTGTTCACCTGGAGACTTCCTCGGTTCTGAGCATTTTCACCAGGTGCAGCTTACTTTGCACTCCATGTCCTGTCATCACTGGCACCTTAGCAGCAGATGAAGGTGGAGTCACCTGGAAATAAGAGATGCCTCTAGCTCATCAATCTCCTGGGAAGAGCAGGTTTGGGGAATACTGTAATAACTGGCAAACAAGATACCTGAACTCAGTAAAGTTGATATCACTATTGTTTGAAAGAACTTCCAACCAAACTCCCTCCTTACTCTCCTAATATCTCAATTGTGCCAGAAGTAGGATAAGGCAAGAGAAATGCCTAAGGGGAGAAATTTAAGAGGGTACTCACTCTCAGGGTCAGGCATTTGTCAACCATGCACTTGCATGATTCCAAGGATGAGTGCTTCCTTAAATTTCCCAACCAGAGTGCCTCTCATCTGATTCCTGGCCCTGTATCTCAGTCTAAAAGGCAAGCTCCATAAGACCCCATTTGAACTGGGAAAACCAAAAGGAAGTCCATTGCCTCATCTGCATGTGATTGCACTATGCAGCTTCAACAAGCAAAGGAACTTTAATAAAACACTGGGACCACACAACCGAGAATTAAGACAGGGCACATATTTGTCAGGATGCTATTTGCCCTCTGCTTTATTACTTCTTACAGTGGGGAATGCTTAGCTTCTGAAGCAACTCATTTCATGTTCAATCAGTCCTATTAGAAATATCTTTCATTACTGTCTTGCCAGTGGGTTTGAGCCCCGGGCAAGTTTGCTGTGGATACAATGTGACCAAAGAAATGACAGTATAGTGCTCTTGGGGTGAAAGGGTTTATACCCAGCTTGTTCTTCCAGTGGTAGGTTGAGCACTAGAGTCTCTGCCTCCACCCAGACCACTGGGCCAAGCTTTATATAGTGTACTAATAGCTTATTGCTTCTGGATGTGGAAGCAGGAGCCTAGCAAAAGGCCAGTTACATCATCAAGTGGTTTAAGTTCAGTGAGGATCCTGGCTATAGGAACCCCAACTGCCCCAGACTCCACCCCTCCAGGATTCATGCCTCACAATCTACATGCTCTCAATCTTCCGCAATAGTCCCTATGTGAGAAAGCTGGAGCACTGTAACCAGATTCCACAACAGCAAAAGAGAATAACAACTTAGAGACAATAACAAAAAAGATTACAATACAACAAGATTTTGATACAGGTAATAAAAATTATAATAATCTTCAAGCCAGAGGAGGTTCCTAATCCACAAAGACCTTAAAGGCAATAAAACACATGTTTAAATGACACCAATATAGGCAAATTTTGTCCATCAGGCAGGATGCATGCAAGAGAGTGGTCCTGTGATAGCACTGTAGCAGGAAGGGGGGCCCTTCCAGGTCTAGTATACCATACTTTTACTCCTTTCCCCGTCGGGGTTACTGAAGGGTCTATACAAAGTGCTACTGGAGGTGCATGCACTGGCCATAATGATAAAACAAAACTCCCTGGTAAGATGCTCCTACCTTCTGGCCATTCATGATATACTACTGTGACCTTTGGCAGCCACTGTGCTGTTATTCCAGGAATACACAGGAGGCCAGCTTCCAGGCCTTGTCCCCAAGGTGCCAGGAGAGCCGGCCATCATTGGTTCATATGTCAAAAGGTTGAAGGCCACGTCCACTCAATGGAGTCTCTGGGGTTCAGTGCAGTTGGTGCTGGCAGCAAGATATTATTCTGGTGGCCAAACCTTGGCTTCAATGACTCTTCCTTGGTTTGTACTTGCAGTTGTATAGGGGAGGCAACCATATGTGTTAACATGTCTATAGGGATCAGGGCTCCCTTTCGGGGTCTCTCGTTCAAATGCCATAGAAGGTCCATAAGCGGACTGACCATCCCCGCAGACTGTTGGTATCTGACTTTAGTCTGTATTTTAACAAACCATTGTGCCTCTCTATCATGCATGCTGTGGTAGGATTGTGTGGCACATGAAACTTCCATTTGATTCCCAGCTGCAGCACCCATTCATGCAGTGTATGTCCAGTAAAACGGGTGCTGTGATCACTCTCAATTACCTGTGGTCGGTCATAGGCAGCAAAGAGACACTCCAAGCCTCTTTTGGTCATCTGCTGGTCTGCACAACAGGTAGGAAAGGCAACCAGAAGTCCAATAGCTGTGTCCACACAAGTAATGGCATACCGATATCCTTCTGACACAGGTAGAGACCCAATATAGTCTATCTGCCACCTGATGAGGGGTATAGGCCTATTAGCTATTGTCCCGTGTTGCTGTAGAACTCAGTGTAAGTCCCTTTTGGAGCACATGACACACACCTTCAGGGCTCTACTAACTTCTTTGAAGGTCAAAGGCAAGCCCCACAGACATTGTCTTTTGCCCTGCATGCAACAAACGCTGATGTAACCATCGTGCTACATCAGAGGCAGGCTTTCCTTCTAACCAATGTATCTGGGCCAATTTATCTGCTTCATCATTTCCTGGGGACACCAGTGGCAAATAACCTGTCACATGGTATACTGTAATTATTATAGTCTGACCACAGGCCCATAAGTCTTGCCACAACTCTTGCCCCCAAAGGGGTTGGTGACCAACTAGCCAGTTGGCATGGCACCAGGTTGGTAGCCACAGGGTCAAGCCCTGATAGACAGCCCAGCTGTCAGTGCAGACACCATAGGAGAGGGCTCCTGGCTAATCACAAGCCACATGGCATGCAACTCTGCCCATTGGCTGCTCTTCCCCTCACCATCTTCCATCCATATTGTCTCAGTCTTAGGATGGAAAGCTATGGCCCTGCATTCTGGGAGCTGCCCATGGCTGGAGCCATCTGTGTACCATTCATCTTCAGGTATAGGGGCTCCTCCCTCCCAATAGGGACTCTCTGCTACTAATGGCTCAAAAGCAAGTTCTTCCTGCTTTTCTCTAGTATATGTTACCGGCCCCAACAAGCGTTGGAGTTCTTCACTCAAGGGGCTACTAGAGAGGGCACTACGCTGCTGTAGGTAAGCACCCCATTTGGCTAGTGTGAGTGTTTGTGCCACGCCACTCCTTGGCTTTTGGGTCCAGTCTCATAACCACCCCAAAATGGGAAACGTGGGTATTACCTTTATCAGGGTCATTCCAGTGATGGGTTCTGTAGCCAGCAAGGCATGATACACAGCAGCCAGTTGTTTTTCTATCAAAGTGTATCATACCTCTGCCTCTTTCCAGTGTTGTGACCAGAATCCAATACGTTGGCGAGTTCATTCAAGCTGCTGCCAGAGACCCCAGCCATAACTGTCTTCAGTCACATGAACATCCAGTTCACAGGGCCTTGATGAGTCTATCACACTCAAGGCCTGCAGGGCTTGACTGTCTGTTTTGCCGTAGTAAAGCCAGATGCACATGTCTCAACCTAGTCCCACCTGATGCCCTTTTGTGCCAACCGGTATAAGGGCTTCAGAATTTGTGCCAAGTGCAGGATAAACACTCTCCAGTAGCCTAGAAGACTCAAAAGCTCCTGTAGTAATGCTACTGTTGTAGGGGTAGGAAAGGCCTGGACTTTATCTATAACTGCTTCTGGTATAACTTTGGTCTTACCCAACAAGACGAACCCTAAGAATTTGACAGATAAACCAGGTCCCTGAACCTTGGTACTGTTCATAGCCTATCCTTTCTCCTGTAAATGTTGCAGCAATCTAGGTGCTACACCTTCTAGATCTGAAAGAGAATCAGATGTGAGCATGACATCATCAATGTAATGGCACAGGTGCACCATTGTCACTTTCTCCCATGTAGCCAAGTCCTGGGTGGAGGACAGATGGTGGAGCTGTGGAGGTATCCCTGTGGAAGGACGGTGTAAGTCCATTGCTGTCCTTCCCACATGAAGGCAAATTGTTCCTGACTTTCCTGCTCAATGTCAATGGAAAAGAAGGCATTAGCAAGATCTACCACATAATGGTATGTTCCTAGTTCATGGCTGAGGGTATCCATCAAGCCTGAAATATAGGGGACAGCAGCATGTATAGGGGATATGACTTTATTCAGTTCTCTGTAATCCACAGTCATACACCAGGAACCATCTGGCTTTTTTACAGGCCACACTGGGGAATTGAAAGGACTATAGGTGGGCTTTTTAATATCCACCTTTTCCAGCTCCTGAAGAGTCTCTGCAATCTCTTTATGCCCTCCAGGCAGTGTGTATTGTTTGGTATTAGTCACCTGCTGAGGCACAGGCAAAGCTATGGGCAGGTGCCTACCATGTCCCCTTAGAACTGCCTTCACCACATGTACTCTCAGTCTGAACTCACCTGCAGTGGTCTGCAACCATAGACCCTGCAGGATATCAATCCCCAAAATATACTCAGGGATAGGAGATATATACACAGTATACTCTTTTGGGGGTAGATGACCTAAAAAAGATTTGGGCTTTTTTTACTTGATAGCCTCCCCCACATCTATGATAGTGGGAGTCCCAGGGAACTGCTCAGGGTTACCATGAATCAGTGAACATTCAGCCCCAATGTCCACCAGAGCCAGGACACATTGTATGTTCACTGGGGACCAATGGATAGCTATTTCAACATGGGGTTTCCTGTCCCCCACTGGGCCCTAGCACAGGTACCTCGACCTCCCCCCTCAGTTGAACCATGTTCCTCAATCATCTTCCTTTGTGGGCTCGACTAAAGTTGGCTTGCTCTCCAGCAGGAAGTCTTGCAAACACACAGGCCGGACTCATGGCTCTTTCTCTGACCTCTGCCTCCTTGGTCTTAATGGCTGGAACTGCTGCTCTGTTTTCAGTTGTTGCCATAGCTCTAGTAAGACCATATTTAACTTCCTGTCTAATTTCCTTCCATCTGTTCCTGCCCATATTAAATCAACCTACATCTGGGTCCTCGTAACCTTCATAGGGTTCTTTATATTCATGTGAGTAGCAGACCTTATTTCTTTCTGTGTTCTCATTGCTTCAGCCTCCCCTAAGTCGGCTACTGTATGTGTAAGATTGCTTATGGGCTGCCCTAAGTGAGGGGAAAGAATGGCCACTAGAGACCCAAAGAGGGATGTGGGAGCCATTTGAAGCTCAATATTTCTCATCCCAGAAGTGAAAGTTTCTTCATCTGGGCCATTATTCTCTGGACTATAGATGGCATTTCTTATGCCTAGCTCCTATAACACCTGTTGGAGCTCAGCATATGTCTGCCATCTAGCAGGAGAGGATGGTAGATCACCCTGATTGGGCCACACAGCACGAAGATCAGCCATAAGCCAATTGAGGAGGGAGTGATTCCCTGGGGTCTGATGTGCACTTTGTAACCTCTGCCTCAAGCTGGGATGAACCATCAGGGAAGCCGGCTTTCCCATCTCTGATCGAAACAGAACAATTCCATCCACCCCTAAGTCCCACAGACATAGGAGCCGAGCTGATATTGACTCCGAGGGAGGGCTTCTGCCTAAACCAGGAGCCAAAATCCACCAGCTCAGCCTGAGTACAGGGGTGGAGCATAAAGTGCTCCACGACCTGGGGAGGGGGCTGTGCCTCTCCTTGGGGAACCCTCAGCTGCTGTGTCTTTATTTTCTTTACTGGGTGTGCTTTCAATAGAGGAGGGGTCAGTGCCCCCAGTACCACCCCTTCATCCTTTCCCAACTCTTCTGGGGCTGGTGGCACCTTTTCCTCCCCTCCCCCAAGTGCCTCCTCTGCTACATCCTTTACCTTTTCTTCAGTGCGTCGCAGCAATGCTAGCTCAGTCTTCAACAGCTCTCTTAAGTTCACCTCAATGCTTTGCTGCTGGTATTCTCATGCCACTTCCACCTGTGCTTCCCTCAGGAGTTCGTCTTTTTCCTTTATGGCCTTTTCTTCATTTAGACCACCTGGCAGTGCTGCTGTCTCATTCTGTAAGGAATCTTTTACGTCTTCAATGGCACCTCCCTGCCGGCATTCTTGTGCTGCCTCCTCTTGTATCAATGTAATTTCTTCTTCAGTGAATTCACAGCAGTTTGCAGCTCATGTTCTCATGCCATTTCTTGGGTATTTTTCAGGAGTGTGTCCTTCTCTTCTGTAGGCTTTTTTAATAATGTGCGAAGCAGCCACCCCACAGCTCCTGCTGCCTCATGGGCACTCTGTCTCTCAAAAGACTTACTTTCTATACCAAGGGCCACCCCTACAGCCTCAGGTGTCACCTCCACTTGCCTCCAGTCCTGGGGTGGGGCCCAGCCCTCTAGGAGTTAAGCCACCTCAGACCACATACCCATTGGGAGCAATCTACTGTCTCCCCATTCATAGGGGCAGCCCGCTGAAGCACCCCTCCCATAAGGGCAGCCTGTCTTTTTCCCTGGTCAACAATGAGCCCTGCTGACTATGCCAATTGTCTTGCCAATGGGTTTTAGCCCTGGGCAAGTTCACTATGGATTCAGTGTGACCAAAGAAATGACAGTAGAACTTTCTTGGGGTGAAAGGGTTTATTACCCAGCTTGTTCTTCCAGTGGTAGATCAAGCACTAGCATCTTTGCCTCCACCCAGACCACTGGGCTGAGCTCTCTAATAGTGCAATAATAGCCTATTGCCTCTGGGTGTGGAAGCATAAGCCTAACAACAGGCTAGTTACATTATCAGCAAGTGGTTTAAGTTCACTGAGGATCCTGGCCATAGGAACCCCAACTTCCCCACAATTACTAAACAGTAATTTGCCCCTCCTGTAGGCTTCTACTTAAAGCTCCTAGTACTTACATAGAAAAAAATCCTATCCCATCTTCTATAGGAAAGTCCTTTAAATTTGAAGGTAAGTAAAACGTTCATACATCCCTATGTGTATATAGTTTTACCATTTTTTATACATCTACATCTACTAAGGTTCAGCACTGTGTACTGAGATATGCCATCCACATGCATTATGCTTCATGTCATTTAATTCTCAATAATCGTATGAGGTAGGTGCTATTATTTATTTTTTTATTTTATTAAAGTATCACTGATATACAATCTTATGATGGTTTCACATACACAAAACAGTGCTTCAACATTCCCCCATATTATAAGCGCACAGACCCTCCACTGCCATCACTGTCTATCAACATAGTAAGATGTTACAGAGTTATTCATTGTATTCTCCATGCTATACTACTGTCTCAGTGACCTATCTATATTATGATTGTGAATTATACTGCCCCTTAATCCTCTTCTCCCTCCCCACCCACCCTTCCCAACCCTTCCCTTTTACTGACCACTAGCCCTTTCTTGGTGTTTGAGTCTACTGCTTTTTTTGTTTCTTCTGTTTTGCTTTGTTTTTATATTTCACAAATGAGTAAAATCATTTGGTATTTCTCTTTCTCTGCCTGACTCATCTCACTGAGCATAACACCCTCTAGATCCATCCATGTTGTTGCAAATGGTGGAATTCTTTTCTTTTTATGACTGAATAATATTCCATTGTGCATATGTACCAATTGTGCTTTATCCATTCATCTACTGATGGACACTTGTGTTGCTTCCATATCTTGGCTACTGTAAATAGTGCTGTGATAAACATTGGGGTGCATATGTCTTTTTGAATCTGTGATCTTGTTGTCTTCAGGTAAATTCTTTAGAGTGGAATTCCTGGGTCAAATGGTATTTTTATTTTTAGTTTTTTTGAGGAACCCCCATGTTGCTTTCCTCAACAGTTGAACCAATATATATTCCCACCAGGAGTGTAGGAGGGTTCCCCTTTCTCTGCATCTTCACCAGCATTTGTTGTTTCATTGTCTTTGGAATATTGGCCATTCTAACTGGTGCAAGCTGATATTTCATTGTGGTTTTTATTTTCATTTACCTGATGATTAGCGACGTGGAGCATCTTTTCATGCCTGTTGGCCATCCATATTTCTTCTCTGGAGAAGTATCTCTTGAGGTACTCCACCCATTTTTTAATAGCATTATTTGTTTTTTGGGTCTTGAGGCATATGAGTTCTTTATATATTTTGGATGATAACCCCTTATTAGATAAATCATTGACAAATATATTCTCCCATACTGTGTGATGACATTTTGTTCTGCTGATGGTGTCCTTTGCTGTACAGAAGTTTTTAGTTTGATATAATCACACTTGCTCATTTTTTATTTTGTTTCCCTTACCTGAAGAGATGTGCTGAGGAAAAATTTGCTCATGCTTATATTCAAGAGTTTTCTGCCCATGTTTTCTCCTAAGAGTTTTATGGTTTCATGACTTACATTCAGGCCTTTGATCCATTTTGAGTTTACATTTGTGTATGGAGTTAGACAATAATCCAGGTTCATTCTCATACATGTAGCTGTCCAGTTTTCCCAATAGCAGTTTTTGAAGAGACTGTCCTTTCCCCATTGTATATTAATGGTTCCTTTACTGTATATTAATTGACCATATATGTGTGGGTTTATATGTGGGCTCTCTATTCTATTCCATTGATCTATGGGTCTGTTCTTGTGCCAGTACCAAATTGTTTTGATTACTGTGGCTTTGTAGTACAGCCTGAAGTTAGGGAGCAAAATCCCCCCTGCTTTGTTCTTTCTCAGGATTGTTTGGCTACTAGGCTATTGTTTAGCTTTTAGAACTATTTATTCTAGTTCATTGAAGAATGCTGTTGGTATTTTGATGGTGATTGCATTGAATCTGTAGATTGCTTTAGGCAGCATGGCCATTTTGACAATATTGATTCTTCCTGTCCTTCAGCACAAGGTAGATTTCCATTTATTTGTGTCTTCTTTAATTTCTCTCCTGAGTTTTCAGAGTAAAGGTCTTTCACTTCCTTGGTTAGGTTTATTCTTATGTATCTTATTCTTTTTGATGCACTTGTAAATGGAGTTGTTTTCCTGATTTCTCTTTCTGCTAGTTCATCATTAGTATACAGGAATGCAACAGATTTCTGTGTATTAATTTTATATCCCACAATTGCTGAATTTGTTGTTAGTTCTAAAATTTTTTGGTGTAGTCTTTAGGGTCTTCTATGCACAATATCATGTCATCTGCAAATGGTGACAGTTTAACTTCTTCCTTACCAATTTGGATGGCTTTTATCTGTTTGCATTTTCTGACTGCCATGGCTAGGACCTCCAGTACTATGTTGAATAAAAGTCATGAGAGTGGGCATCCATGTCTTGTTCCCAACTTTAGAGGAAAAGTTTTCACCTTTTTCCTATTAATTATGAGGTTGGCTGTGGGTTTGTCATTTATACCCTTTATTATGTTGAGGTATGTGCCCTCTATACCTATTTTGTTAAGAGTTTTTATCATGAGTGGATGATAAATTTTATCAAATGCTTTTTCAGTGTCTATTGAGATGATCATGTGATTTTTGTCCTTTTTGTTGATGTACTGTATGATATTGACTTACAAATATTGTACTATACTTGCATCCCTGGAATAAATCCCACTTGATAATAATGGATGATCTTTTTGATGTATTTTTGAATTTGGTTTGCTAATATTTTGTTGAGTATTTTTATATCTATGTTCATCAGGGATATTGGTCTATAATATTCTTTTTTTGTAATGTCTTTGTCTGGTTTTGGTATAGATTGATGCTGACCTTATAGGATGAGTTTGGAAGTACTCCCTCCTCTTCTACTTTTTGGAATATTTTAAGGAGGATGTATATTAGGTCTTCTCTAAATGTTTGATAAAATTCCAAGGTTAAGCCATCTGGTCCAGGGGTTTTGTTCTGGGTAGTTTCTTGATTAGCAATTCAATTTCAATTTCATTCCTGGTAATTGGTCTGTTCAGATTTTGTTTCTTCTTGGGTCAGTTTTGGAGGGCTGTATTTTTCTAGAAAGTTGTCCATTTCTTCTAGGTTGTGCAATTTATTGGCATATAATTTATCATAGTATTCCCGAATATTTCTTTGTATTTCTGTGGTGTCCATTGTGATTTTTCCTTTTTCATTTCTGATTCTGTTTATGTCTGTTGACTCTCTTTTTTCCTTGATAAGTCTAGCTAGAGATTTATTTATTTTGTTTCTTTTCTCAGAGAACCAGCTCCTGGTTTTATTGAGTCTTTCTATTGCTTTATTCCTCTCAATTGTATTTAGTTCTACTCTGATATTTGTTATGTCCCTCCTTCTACAGACTTTGGGCCTCACTTATTCTTCTTTTTCTAGTTTCTTTAATTGTGAGTTTAGACTGTTTGTTTGGGATTGTTCTTGTTTCTTAAGGTAGGCCTGTATTACTATGTACTTTCCTCTTAGAATTGCCTTTGCTGCATCGCACAGGTTGAATTGTTGTTTTCATTTGTCTCATATATTGCTTGATCTCTGTTTTAATTTGGTCATTGATCCATTGATTATTTAGAAGTATAATGTTATGCCTCCATGTGTTTGTAGGCTTTTTTTGTTTTCTTTGTGTAATTTATTTCTAGTTTCATACCATTGTGGTCTGAGAAGCTGCTCGATACAATTTCAATCTTTTTAAATTTATAGAGACTCTTTTTGTGGCCTAGTATGTGATCTATTCTGGAAAACATTCCATGTACACTTGAGAAGAATGTGTATCCCACTGTATGGAGTGTTCTGTAAATGTCTGTTAGGTCCATCTGTTCTAATGTATTGTTCAGTGCCTTTGTTTCCTTACTTATTTTCTGTCTGTTTGATCTGTCTATTGGTGTGAGTGGTGGGTTGAAGTCTCCTCAAATGTTTGTGTTGCAATCTATTTCCCCTTTAATTATGTTAGTATTTGTTTCACATATGTAGGTGCTCCTATGTTGGGTGCATAGATATTTATAATGGCTATATCCTCTTGTTGGACTGACACCTTTATCATTAGGTAATGTCCTTTGTTTCTTGTTTTTTGTTTTGAAATCTATTTTATCTGGTATAAGAACTGCTATTCCTGGTTTTTTCTCCACATTATTTGCATGGAATATATTTTTCCACCCCTTCACTTTTAGTCTCTGTATGTCTTTGGGCCTGAAATGAGTCTCTTGAAGGAAGAATATAGATGGGTTTTGTTTTGGTATCCATTCTGCCACTCTATGTCTTCTATGTCTTTTGATTGGTGCATTCATTCCATTTCCACTTAAGGTGATTTTTGATAGATATGTACTTATTGATATTGTAGGCTTTAGGTTTGTGGGTACCAAAGGTTCAAGGGCAGCTTCCTTACTATCTAACAGTTTATCTTTAATCACTTATTACTCTATTTCAAACACAACCTAAAGGTTCATTCTTTTCTCCCCTTCTTCTTCCTCCTCTACACTTTATATATTATTTGTAATATTCTGTAATCTTTGTGTATCCCTTAATTAACTCTGTGAGTAGTTGATTTAATTTCATATTTTCTTGGTAATTAATTGGTCTACTAATTTTACTGTGGATTTATTTATTCTGGTGACAGCTATTTAACGTTAGCAGCATTTCCATCTAGAGCAGTTCCTTTAACATATTCTATAGGGCTGGTTTACTGGTAGTAAATTCCCTCAACTTTTGTTTATCTGGAAATTGTTTAATCCCTCCTTCAAATTTAAATGATAATCCTGCTGGGTCAAATATTATTGGTTGAAGTCCCTTTTGTTTCATTACATTAAGTAATTCATATCATTCTCTTCTGGCCTGTAAGGTTTTTGCTGAGAAGTCTGCTAATAGCCTGATGGGGTTTCCTTTATAAGTGATCTTTTTTCTCTCTCTGACTTCATTCAGTACTCTCTCCTTGTCCTTTATCTTTGCTATTTTAATAATTATATGTCTTGGTGTTGTCTTCATAGGGTTCCTTTTGTTGGGGGATCTTTGCAGTTCCATGATCTGAGTGTCTACTTCCTTTCCCAGACTGGGGAAGTTTTCAACAATTATTTCCTCAAAGACATTTTCTATCCCTTTGTATCTCTCTTCTTCTTCTGGTACCCCTGTAATGCAGGTAATGTTCCATTTGGATTGGTCACACAGCTCTCTTATAATTCTTTCATTCCTAAAGATCCTTTTTTCTCTGTCTTTCAGCTTCATTGATTTCTTGCTCTCTTATTTCCAAGTCACATACAAGTTCTTCAACCTGTGTAAGCCTTCTATTAATTCCCTCCATTGTATTTTTCATTTCAGATACTGTATTCTTCAGTTCTGAGTGACTTTTTTGGAGGTGTTGTATCTTTTTGTTGAGGTCCTCACTGAGATCTTGAATATTTTTCTGTAGATTTGTGAGCATGTTTATGACTTTTACTTTAGTCTTTATCAAGAAAATCGGTGATTTCAGTTTTCCTCAACCCTCTTTTTGGTATTTTATCTTGTAATTTTGTTTGTATCAAATTCCTCTGCCTCTTCATTTTTTCAGTGTCTCCTATGGAGTAATAGCTTTTGAAGGAGGTGCCCTCTAGTGCCCAGAAAATCATTTCCCGGCACAGGAGCCCCAGCTGCTGGTGTGCAGTGGGCAGGACATCTTTCTGTCTGGCTTATAGTGATACATCAGGTGGGCTGTGTGGGCCTTTGACTGCGTGAGCAGGGAGACTACTTGGAGTTGCACTGCTGGAGTTGCTGTAGGCAGAGCTGCCCCCACCCTTTCTGCAGCAATGGCAGGGGCTTCAGGTGAGCAGGACAGGTGCCTACTGTGAGGATCGAGCTCCTGGGGCTTGGCCATGCTCATGCTCAAGGAGGAGCATCAGTGCGGCACTGCCTTGGGTGGAGCTGCCCTCTGTCTGTCCTGCTTCAATGACAGGGATACTGGTGAACAGGATAGGCACCTGCTGGGAGGAAAGAGCTCCCAGCACTGGCTCCTTCATGCAGCTCTCCAGCTGGCCCAAAATAGGGCTGAGCAAGCTGGGGGTTCTCCCTCTGCTTTCCTGGGGCAATGTCTGATTACACTGCTGGCCAGCAGGCTACACGCCACAGTGAGGAGCCTCTGGGCTATGTTGCCAGAGAGGGGGATGGAGCATCTGAAGCTCCTGAGGGCTCCCAACCTGTTGGGCTGAGAGCAGGCTGGGGAGGTGTTGTCCACCTGACCTTTCTCCTAAGCAGAGAGCACTGTGTAATCCTTGCCCCTCTGGTGCTCCTCTCACTGCTGGGAAGTCTTTCAAACTGCTCACTTTGCTTCCTTTGTTGGGGGGTTGGTAGAACTTGCCTGTTCTCCACAGGTGGCTGGTATCTCAGCCTCCCTGGGTGTTCTGATTGTCTCTGTTGTCCAACCCCACTAATCACCAGAGCACCATGTGATGTGAGTTCGTGTTCCCAGAGCAGGTCTCGAGGCCCAGGTGTTCAGTGGTCCTTTGCTCCCTCCTCATTCCTCTTCCTCCTGCCTGTGGACAGGTGTAGGGGGAGGGTTTGGGTCCTGCTGGATCATGGCTTTGCCACTTTATACTTTTCTGTAGGATCTTCTGTTCTTCCCCAGATGTAGGTGGTCAGTTCTGTAGTCTTCAGGTCACCTTCGGGTTTAGTTGCACCTGCTGTGTTTTCATGTTCTATATGATTTTGAAAGGAGTTTCTGCCCTGCCTTCCTACATGGCCATCCTTTTCCCAGAATCAGTAAGTGCTATTATTTATTTATTTATTTTTAAATTAAGGTATCATTGATAGACACTCTTATGAAGGTTTCACAAGAAAAACAAAGTGGTTATTACATTCACCCTTATTCTCAAGTCCCTCCCCATACCCCAATGCGGTCACTGTCCATCAGTGTAGTAAGATGCCACAGAGTCCCTATTTGTCTTCTCTGAGCTACACTGTCTTCCCCGTGACCCCATACACACCATGTGCACCAATCATGATACCCCACAATCCCCTTCTCCCTCCCTCCTCCCCCAACCTCCCCCACACCTCCCCTTTGGTAACCACTAGTCCCTTCTTGGAGTCTGTGAGTCCACTGCAATTTTGTTCCTTCAGTTTTGCTTCACTGCTATACTGCCAGTAGGTGCTATTATTAATCTAATTTTACTGGTGAAGAAACTGAAAATCTATAAGGGCAAGGACGATGATTATTTATGTCACCATTATAGATCCAGTGTTAGAACAGTGCCCGACATGTGGCAGTAATTAAAATAAACATTCATTGATTTGAATGAGTGAGGCTCAATGCCCAAGTCACACAGCCAGTAAATGGTGGAACTGGGATTCAACTTCCAAGTCCAAAGCCTATTGTCCTTTTCTTATTCCCACATTCATAGTTCCCTCATTTGACCTTCACAAAGCATTCATTTGAGTCCTTTCATCGTGCTGACTTTCCTCAAACACAGGTCTGTATCTATTTTAAGAATAACTGGTCGAACTGACCAGAGAATGGCAGCATGCTCTCCCCTGTGACACCACAATTCATGAATTTTTGGGCAGGTGTACATAATATTGATATAACTGCAGTCCATGTCCTCTCACAATAGGTCTTTCTGTTACCTACCCACTCCAATTTCCAGCCAGAAGTTCAATTCCTTCAGGTCTCAGTGATACTGATGAGCTTACATTTAATGTTGAGTTCTAATACCAATTTCACTTTCTTACACATACTGTCTCTGGATGTTAGCATACAAATACTTGTTGACACAAATACTGTGACTAGCCCTCTCCCCAATTGCTTCCTCATGTTAATCACCAGGTAACTCCTAAACTTTGTTTTTTCCCTTCCCTGTCACACCTGCTGTTGTCCATTGTAACTGGATTTAGAAGTTTACTGGGCATTTTTCTCTGATATTTGACACAATCTGCATAGTCAGGCAGCCACATTCTAGGTCCTGTTTACTTTTTTTACCAAAGACCCAATTTTTGAAAAGAAAAAATAGAAAAACAAACAGATAAAAACCCCTGTGACCCTAGATTCCCAGGTCCTTCAATCTAATACCCCAATTTCACAATCTTTGAAGATATCTCTCTGATCTACTGATGATGTCATAAGAATCAGCAGGAATGGGTAGTAATCAACAGGTTTGGTAGGCCTCTGCATGTTCTATGGCACACACTGGATAAGTGCTCCTGGAAGATGGTACACTTTCAGGTTGGCCGTATTTGAGTTACTCCCAACTTCCTCTATACCTTCAGTGGGAAATCTTAATGAACAAGACGTGTTTACCCTGAAGGTCTGTAACACATTCTTTTGTTTCTAATAATGTTCAGAAATCCTTTGTGTAACTTATGCTTTTTAACATAGTCTGGTTCACTCCATTGTGACTAGAGTCACATATCTATTATCACGTTTTATACATATTTATGTCTATATTTATTTATAGTGGTACAGTGACTCTGCTCCTCCCCTTCTTTCTTATGAAACTTTCTCTTACGGCCCCCTATAATGTTGTCTTTGATATATTTAACCATGACATATTTGTCCCATGGATCCTGGGATGCTGCTGCTGCTTTTAAAAACCAAGCCTCATCCTCTGGGTAAAAGGCATTACACCTACTGAACGTGTTCTATATCTCACTGGGGCAGGGTTCCTTATTTCTCCTTCATCTCCTCATCTGGGATGCATTCAACTAAAATTCAACTATGAGCAGGGCATAGTTTTAGAGGTGATGGATACAAACCCACAGTTACCAAAATAGAAAAGCTGGTAGTCTTGCCTTAGCTTTGAGTTCTTTCTATGTCATTAGAATCTAAAACTTCTTGTTTTCTTTTAATAATATTGCCTCAATTGCTGTGGGTGATTTTCATCTTCCCTGATAATATGGATGCCAGAGAGTTGTTTTATACAACTTCTTCCTACTCTGCAAGCATGGCAGCTAGATGGCCTTTGGTAGTTACACAGCCAGTGCTTGACTCTAGCACAATGTACACTCGCTGCAAGTACTAGAGAAGCCCCCTAGGATTTTCTCATATTATTTTGGGTTAAGATTCCCTGTGGATCCTCATCTTTTACGGGCACCACTGAGAACCAACTAGTTCAACAACCAATATTTTCTGTTGCCCTGGTAATATGAGCTTCTGCTCAGTACTTTGCAGAAAAAAAATGTTTTTGAAATAAACATTTAAATTGCTTCTAGAAATACATAAGTAACATGCGATTTTACACAAAAATTTTATAAACACATAAGATGCTGCCTTGATGAGCATGTGGAAGTTGAGACTGTATGACTACCTCTAAAGGGTATTGTAGTGGGAATTCTTGCATTAAGTTGGAATAGTTTGGATAATCTCTAATGATCTTCCAACTCTAAGATTTCATGTTAAAAATTTAACCTTCAGAGTATATATCCCATGCTGTATGACCCAGAGCTAAAGTCTTAGGCTCAGGGGCCCTCTGCATATATTGTAAATGTTTGGCATTTTGGTATCCTTGGTGCAAACCCTGAACTCTGAGGTAGCTTTAAGATAATTTCAGAACTGTAAGATTGAATATACTGCCCCTAGATAAGCAGCATTTCCCCCACTATATTTAGTACAGTCATGCACATGTTAGGAACAGAATGAATGATTATTATATTTGAATTTTCAGAGCCAAAGCTGTCACATAATACCTGCTTTCTGCCATCCCTGAAATTCATGATGACACTTTGGCTTGGCCAGGTTGTAGCCACCAGTCTAGGCATTTGCATGCACATACTCCTCTATCATGACATTCTTTAGGTTGACATGAACCCAGAGTGATCCAGAGGAGGGAGTCATGGAGGAAATCACACCATGTTTCCACCCAACCTCTTTTCATATTCTAAACCTACTTATGGTGAAACAAAATTCTAATGTACATTGGAGGTAACATTCAATGAGGAAAATAAAATTAAAAGGAAATATGTTGGAAGTGAGGAGGAGTAGCCTAATTACTTCACTTTGGAGACACTGGAGATTTTGTAAAATTAATTATTTGTATAAAAGTCTCAAATTATTTTAGTGCTCACAAAGGGACTGACTTATCCCTTACTACAAACTCCCTTGGGCAAGGAGACCTGGATAATTCTGAGTTGTCCTTGCTTCAAATTTATCATTGATTTTTTATTTAGTTGCTAGGCTGTTGAGTTCTTCCTACGTAAGCTCCAAGGTTACACCACTTACCAGTAAACATAGTGATAACTACAGTTCTTTCAGATAGTATGTGGCTTGGTGGGAAGATAGGTAGAAAAAGAATGGAACAGATGAATGGACAGGTAAATGGAAGAATAGTTAGTGCTAGAAAGAATGGCTTAGTAGGTAGATGATGGAGATTGGTGTTGGCATCTGAGAAAGGTCACTGAGATATAATAATTTACAAGAAATATATATTTTGTGACTCAGATAACCAAAATACCCTTCTCAGATATACTTGGGTCTTCATCTACAGTTTCTGAAAATGCTTTAGAGCCATTAAGGTGAAAAGGTGTCTTGTTATTAATGAAGGTGACTTTTGAACTCTACCCAAGGGCAGGGGCTGGTTTCCAGGGGGATCAACCATGTGATTAGAAGGTTAGAACTTCCAGTACTACCCCCCAATCTCTGGGGAGGGGAGAGGAGCTGGAGGATGAATTGGCCAATGGCCAATGTCTTAGCCAGTCATGACTATGTAATAATGGAGCCTATGTAATAAAAACCCAAGAGAATAGGTTTTTTGGTCTTTTCCCCTTTTTCAGAGTGCTTCCACATTTGGGCACCCACAAGCCTCCTCCTGCCACCAAGCTGGACCCTTAGCTCCACGAGGATGGAATATCTTCTGTTTAGAATGCTACGTTATTTCTTCATCTGGCTTTTGATTCATATCCTTTTTCACATCCCCTAATAAACTGGTAAGTGTTTCCCTGAGTTCTGTAAACTGCTCTAGCAAATAATCAAACTTAAGGAGGAGATTATTGAAAACTCCAGTGTGTAGCCAGTTCACCAGAAGCACAGGTAACAGCCTGGGGTTCAGAACTGGTGTTCAAAGTGGGAGTATGGGGCAGTCTTGCAGGATTGAGCCCTCAACTTGTGGAATCTGATGCTATATCTGGGTACATAGTTTCTGAATTGAGTTAAATTCTTGGATATTCTGCTGTATCTGAGAATTGCTTGGTGTTTTGTGTGTATACATGGGAAGGTCCTCCCACATTAGAATTTGGTCTGGCAACCTATTTAGTTACACTATCCCTGAGTGCTTTCTGAATGTGTTGTGAAATAAGACAAAACAATGAACCCTTATTACTGATAAGAGATAGGCTGGAAGATGGAGCTTATTAGTATTGGTCAAGAGGACTTCCTGATACTGAATTCCAGAATTAACAGAGATATCCACCCAGACACAGGCAATGCTGAATGGGCTCAGACTTCTCCCCATGGGGTATGTGGAGAGTCTATCCCTCATAAGAGCAAAAGAAGAACAAAAGAGGATGTAGCTCAAATTCCAAGAAAAGTGGGGGAGGCTATTTAAACCCAGCTTTTGCTCCCAAACTCATGAACCACGTCACTCCACTTCTCACAGGGAGGAGCAGTAAAGGGTAGAGAGAGGCCAAGTGCCTTATAGTTATGGCCATCCCGCCTCATGATAGGAAACATCAGGAGTGGAGAAAAAGCATTTCACAACCCCTTCCACTTCAAAGTGGGCTTTTAGGGAGAAAATCAGTGGCTAGAAAAATGACCATAAAATATTAGCCATTTTTATTTGCTGTGTGAGAAACACTTTTAACAAGATCCACAGCATGCCATTACTTCAACCTACAATTACTTATCTGAATCCAATTATCTCAGTAATTCATTTATATACTACAGTGATTAAAAAAGAAAGTCCTTGTCACATTTAAATATTCCCTATAATATAGAAACTGCCCTGCCCACCTTTGAGCATATACATGATGACTCCTCTTGCCCATCTTGGTAAGAGATCTAAGGCCTAGAGTGGGAATAAGACATCAGTATGCACAGAAAGTGGCTACCAGTGATAATGGATTCCAAATATCTACAAAACTTGTATAATTAATAACTGAATTCCTCTGAGACTGATATTTTACTGACAAGCACATGGGTAGGGCAAGTTGTTCCTTGGATTTTATAACAGCAGTCATCTATCCTAGAGGTAAATAGGAAATTAGTATTTTTCATTATTCTAGAGAGCAGCCACACCAACAAGACAAAACTTAATAACCTCGTCTATCAATCATTATTTATAGTTGGACAAACTCAGCATTGGATTTAAATATATGAAAGAGGAAGTTAGATTTGCAAACAACACAACAAAGACTTAATTATATTGCATGAATTATGAGCCAATCTCCATCAGCATTTTTAAGATGAGTTCTGGGTAGAGGCTATTACTTTTAAAATGGTTATTCTCCAATTTTACATTAAAAACATATGTCCTTAATCACCACGCACAGTTATCTTTGCATTAATCCTCTACAGGTTTAAAACACTGCTTGCAATGTAAACATAATTTGGTTAGAGACAAAACTGATATCAAGATTAGGCAGAGACTAGTTTAGAGTAGAATATACATAGTATGTGCCATGCCCGGATTTTGATCTTCTCCACAATGACTAGGCCTCTTCCTTCTTAGATTAGGTGAAACTTTCAAATGGAATAAATGGAAAGATGACTAGGAGTTTTCTTTTGATTGCTATAGAAGCTATAATGAAGAAAAGTCATTGGTAGGGGAAATAATTAACAACATCTCTGTTAGCTGAAAAGCAGTTATACTCTCTCTCCATTCCTACAACACCCATAAGGAAAACCAACAGCATAAAAATAAATAATGTAGCAAAAAGAAGTTAGTTTTAATAATAGTAATTAACAGCTGATTTTAACATGTTAAAAGATTAACAACTGCCTTCTGGAGGTTCTAGAATAATCAATCCAAACTGAATGTAATGAGCATTTACATGAAAACAAATTTTGTCTTTCCATGTAGTTAGATATGTAGTTTTCTGGGTGCTCTGATTTGTTGGGTCCGATAAATATACTTCCTCCACTGAGAACTGGAATTCCACTCTTTCTTTGGGTTACCTCTTTGGCTTTTTACTTCCCATAAGTCTGTAAAGGCAACAAATATTTATTGAACACTAGCTGTTCCAGACAGTGTACAGGTTGCTGGAGTTAAAAAGATGAATAAGAGTCATTCTCCACCCATAGGTAGTAAAAATTCTTCTGCGAGGAGTATCATTAAATTCCTGACACCTAAGTGAGAATTAGTTTTATCGATCCCTTCCTGCAAGAGACATTGAGGGGTTAAAGGTAGATGAAGGGTACTTGTGCCCCAGATTTGAAAAGACAGGGAAAGGAAGGATTTTGAAAGGAGAATTTGGAATGCACTTCTACTAAGATTAATGCATACCTTTCTTCAAGTCATCAATCTCTTTCAATTTTATCAGAATAAATTCTAAACACATGAAACAGAACAACAGTTATGTAAAATTTCTAGTTGCTCCAGTAATAGAAAATCCTATTTTTTTCAACTGCTGGATGGAAGCAAGTTCTATGGCCACACTTCAATTATCAGTAAACATGGAGCTGGGATAAAGTGAAGAAAGCCTCTGATTTAAAGGCAGAAAGACCTAGGTTTCAGTCCTAACTCTGACATTTACTACTGGTGTGACCCAAATCTCTTAATGGCCCTGAACCTCTGTTTCCTCATCTATACAGTGGGGTAAGTAATTAGTAATGTATGTGAAGTATTAAACACAGTGCCTGGCTCATAGTAGGTATTTCATAAATATTGTGTCCTTTTCCTTACACTATTAGTATGGAATTGCTGTTTTTACAGTGTGGCCTAGGAACCCTTGTTGGTCTTCAATACCTTTTCAGGGAGGGGTTCATGAGATGAAAACTATTTTCATAATGATACTAAAATATTATTTGCTTTTCTCACTCTCATCTTCTAACAAGTTCACAGTGGAGTGGGGTATCACAACAGATGGAATGCAGAAGCAGATGAGAATCCATCTCTCTTCTATTAAGTCAAATATTAAAGAGATTTGCAAAAACATAAAATAATGCCACTCTTCTCACTTTGAACTATTATTTTAAAATTTTTGAAAATAGAGTTTTTTATAAACATGCTATTATGTTAACATATACTGGGTTTATTATTGTTCATTTTAAATAAATTAAGAAATAAATATTTTAACCTTTCTCAGGTTTAATTTCTAACATGGTAAATACTGATAGGTATAATTCACAGGAACAAAAGTTCTTTGGGCTCTCATATTTCAGAACCACTGGGGATAGATGACTGAAATTCACAGCATGGCCCCAAATCTAATTTTAGAGCTTGATCTTCCTATATTTATTTCTATACTTTCCATAATTATTAATATATATCAACTGACTTAAGGTTTTCCCTCTCATTTTAGCCTCCATCACTCTTTGGTAGAAATGTGAATATGTCAGGAACCAACCAAACTGTGGGCAAGAAGAGAAGCAAACAGCTGGGAAATTTCATCAAATGGTTAATCATCTCTGAATAATTTTTAACTGTAATGGTTAATTTAACATATTACAGTGTGTTTTATTAAGGGGATATTTATTGAGAGACAGTAAATTCACCCTTTGGGTGGACTATTGTAGGAATTTTAAGAACTGTATACATCTATGTAACCATAACCACAATCAAAAATGCCTTTCCTGACCTTTCTCCCTCACTTCCCCCTCCCTGCTCTTTATAATTAACCATTTTTATAAGCTTTTAGTTAATCCTTCCAATGTTGTTCTTTTACAATGTATCTATTTCCCCATTTCTTATATAAAAGATGGTATATACTATATAGTATACCACATATGCTGTTTGCACCATGCTTTTTTTTTGTTAAAGAATATATCCCAAAAGTCTCTCCATATCAGTATATAGAGATAGTCCTCATTCTCTCTTTTTTTAAAGATATTTTATTTTACTTTATTTTTCTTAAGGTACGATTGATATACACTCTTATGAAGGTTTCACATGAAGAAACAATGTGGTTACTACATTTACCAAATTCATCAATGCTGTTGCATGTGTTAATAATTTGTTTCTATTATTGCTGAATTGTGGTTATGGTTACATAGATGTATACATTTCTGTTTCATTTCCTCCAGCACCTTAAATGATATGCCATACAAAATGAGTGAGGATAGCCATCTGAATCTTGGCTTAGAGCTTTCAAAGATTAGCAGTATCTTAGGAATGACTGATGTCGGAGCTTTTTGAATTTTGAAAAGATAGGTCTACATCTGCCAAAGCAGCTAAAGAGAATAGATTTACAATCAACTGTTTTAAAGCAGGAATTTCCTCTATACACATATTATCAGAGCTTGGGTTTCATTTAATATACTTAATGCATTCGCTTGAACACTAATAGTTATCTTAAAACCAAGTGATTAGAACCTTATTATGGCCATTCAAAAGACAATTTCTCTTACAGATGCAAATCATCATTATATGATTTTGAAGCCACTTTTGTAACCATCATTAACCAAAAGAGCCACAGGATTGACTGCTGTATGTCCTGTAGTACCTCTTGCAATCTATGATTTTAGTACAGGAACTAGAGGTCTGTCTACAAGTATGTGAAAGAGGTACTTGCAACTCAAGGCATCTTATGAGTTTTTGAGTATAATAGCATGTAAGGAGGCACAATTTCTAGCTATGGATAAAAAACTGAATCCTAAAAATTCTGGCTTCCCTCAGGACTCAGGTCTCCCACCTGGGATTAATCTCCTGTGGAACTGTGTAGTTGTAAGAGGAAAGAACACTATACTTTCGCTATCTAAAAATTTATTCTAACTGGCTCATTAATGTTTTACTGAAAATTATGGATAAACCCATATTGACAGGTTCATGATTTTAAGTAAGAAATAACTTTCCTGTGTTTACCTCCCCTTTTGGAAGTGAAAGAGAATGTTTTCCCCCAGGTTTTGTTTCATATTTTATGGTAGATGCCAAACAGAAAAAAGAGACATAAAATATTTTATGAATCTTGTTATGACAGCACTACTCAGCATGCATAAACTTGTATTTTCCAATGGATAATCAAATATCAACAACGTATCTGTAAAGAACAAAAGCTGAAAAATAGAATAATATATGGGAATTTAACTCCATTTCTCAGAATTAATTTTAAGATGGGAAGCAGAATGTATTTACATTCCCCAATGTGTGTTCTTTACTATTTACAAACAGAGCTCTCAGTAAGAGATAGACTTTCTTATGGCTAAAATCTTTTTTTATTGACATATAGTTGACATAATATTATATTAGTTTCAGGTATATAACATAGTGATTTCACATTTATATACATTACAAAATGCTCACCACAGTAAGTGTAGTTACCATCTGTCACCATACAAAGTTATTACAGTATTATTGACTATATTCTCCATGTTGTACTCTCATCCCCATGATTTATTTATTTTATAACTGGAAGTTTGTACCTCTTTATCGCCTTCACCTATTTTGCCCATTTCCCCACCCCCTACCTTATGTCAGAAACCAGTTTGTTCTCTGTATTTATGAGTCTGTTTTGGGGGTTTTGTTTGTTCATTTGTTTTTTAGATTCCATATATAAGTGAAATCATATGGAATGTGTCTTTCTCTGTCTGACTTATTTCACTTAGCAAAATACTCTCTAGGTCTATTGATGTCATCACAACTGGCAAGATTTCCTTCTTTTATATGATTGGGTAATATTATATTATATATAAATAATATGTATATTAATATATATATATTATATAATGTATATAATATGTATAATATATAAATAATAAATATATAAATAAATAACAAATATTACAGCCACTTTCGAAAACAGTTTGGATACTTCTTTTTACCTAAGGGAAAGGGAAAAAGTGTCGGTACAAAAACTTGGATGTGACTGTTTATAGCAGCTCTATTCATAGCTGCCAAACTTGAAAACAACCCAAATGTCAGTCGACTAGTGAATGGAGAAACAAACTCAAATTTATATTGCTAAGTAAAAGAAAACAGACTCAAAGGCTATATACTATATGATTCCATTTATATGGCATTCTGGAAAAGGAAAACTATAAGAACATAAATCAAACCAGTGATTTCAAGTGGCTCACAGAAGAGGAATGGTTGACTACAAAGGGAACATTGACCTTAGTTTTTTATTGAAGAATAATTGGCATAAAATGTATCATTTCAGGTGTACAACAGTGATTCTGTATTTAGATATATTACAAAGTTGTCAACGTGATGAGTAATTACCATCTGTCACCATAAAAAACTGCTACAATATTTGATAATATTCTCTATTGCTGTACATTCCATCCCTGTGTCTTACACACACATTATCTTTCCACATCCTATTTATTGAGTATATACCATTTTCTCCATTTTGCTTTGGAGGAAACCTAAGTTTACAAAATGATACGTGAATTCACTAAGATCATGTAGTTAAAGGGCACAGTCAGGACTCCAGTTGAGGTCTTCTAACTCCAAATCTTATACCTTCTATCATCCTACTTTGGCTATCAATCATATCACTGGTGTCCAATTATCCACATCATCTTTCAATTAACTTTTCAATCTTTCACCTTAAAAAGATAGGACAAGACAATGTTGTGGGGTACACTTAATTTTTTAAATAGGAAAATAGAAGTCTTATGGATCTGGAGAAAAAGTTGAGTGTTCCACTTAGGGGAAATTGAGCTAATAGTGAATTTGTACAAGATGAACTGCGCTGAATATGGCTAATGCTGTTTTCCAGAAGTTTGATTATGGGACATGAAAAATATA
Source organism: Manis javanica (assembly GCF_040802235.1). NCBI lineage: Eukaryota > Metazoa > Chordata > Mammalia > Pholidota > Manidae > Manis > Manis javanica. The sequence goes on along the minus strand of NC_133174.1, from coordinate 99,879,865 downwards.
ATAAAATGAAATAGAAAAAGGTCAAGAGGGATGCACACCCAATAGGGTACAATAGTTAATGTGAGTAAATACTGCAAAATGGAAAGCACTTACCAGTCACTCAGATGTAAACAATTATTAGAGAATGTTTTCCATAGAAATGGTTTTGCTAGTAGCTATAGCTAAACAAAAAGATACATCTTTAAAAACATACAAAAACTATGGAGCATGATTTGGGTACATACAGATAAGTACTACTCATCAGCAAGGCTATATCTATCTGTAAGTGCACGATGAATGAAGCCTCACCAATTCATTTATTTTGGTTTGACGTGAAAAGCCAAATGACAGAGAGAACCAGGGTAATCAGTATCAATCTTGAGGATGACCAAAATGAACAAAGTGGCTGTACCTAACTCAAGAAGTCAGTAAGTGAACAAGGACTGTATACACTGGCCTGAATGCCCAGAAATGTTCTAGATACTTGTGGGGGTTCTAGTTAGAAGACATAGTTTGTGCCCTAAACTAACATAATTTGTTGGGGTTACCAGTTTTAAATATGTAAACTATTAAAACATTATAAACCCAAGTATAGAGTGCACAATATGTACATGCTATATGGCTTTAGAGATGGGTATGAGGCAGAGTGGGCAAAATTAAATCGAACATCAAAGAAAAAATAAGGTTTGAATTGTTGAGGAACAAGAGAGGAAAACCATATTTACCTCCAAAAAAACAAACAAACAAATGGTATCACTCTTCTCCTTGCAATAGTGCTGAATTCTTTTTTGGAAAACCATTCCATCTGCGAGTCTTAGTCAAATGCTTTAGGCAGAGTTGACTTTAGCTCCAGGTGTGCATAATTTTCCTATGTCAATCAGGATATTCTATCCTCCTAGCACTAGTGACTGCCTTAAGTATGGGCATAAAACCCAAGCTTCTAGATTATTGTAGAATGTTCCCACTTCCATAAGTGAATTACTGCACCTTTTTCCTCTTGGATCACTAATTAATTTAAAGTAGATACTGAAAGGATCCAATCAGCATATACTTCTGTGTATTTTCTGGGAATACTGGGACGCAGATTTTTCTCTTCAACTGGATAGTATAATAAGAAGATTCAAATGTTCTATTTAAAACTAAATAACGTATGTGTGGTGGGGGACCCAGGGGTTGCCAAAGATCTACCATGTGGACCTTGATGGTTGGTATGGATGCCACTGAAAGCAGAGTGGAAGAGATTTAGACTAAACCTGGGTCCTTCACAACATCACTAAGGTGCAAGATCAATCCTTGCCTGGAAACAATTTATCTCTGGATTTTTCAGTTATATTAACTAGTAAATTCCCTTTATTTGAATGAGATTAGGTTTTGTCCAACCATTCACCAGACTACAGCAAAGGATTTATGTTGCTGAAGAGCAGACAATCATTTTGGACAATGAAGACAGCCCATAATCTAGAGGAATTTAAACAACAGGGACAGAATTTAGGACTCGACAGGCAATTGGGAATCATGACTTCCTTCTGAAAAGATAATGATCTGAATGAAGTAGTAGCCTAGGAATATTGCTCACACAGAAGTGAAAAGAATGGATTCATGGAAAAGAACAAGAAAGCAGGGAAATTCCTTAGGAGGAATTGAGGGCCTGGCCTATGGTAGTGATAATGGAAATGCAGAGAAAAGGACACAGGACAGGGAATAAAGTATATTGGTTAAAAACATGAGTTCTGGAAGTAGACTGCCTGAGTTAGAATCTGGAATCTGCTACTGCTACTTATACTCTATATTATGCTACTTTGGATAACAATTGTATCATTTCTATCCAACTATTTATATCATTTCATTAACTTTTGAAACTGTAGTCTTAGGACTATTTGCACATCTTTTGGTAAATTACTCTTTTCTGACCCTCAATTCTCTCATCTTCAAAATGGGGGAAAAATAACACCTATATCTTGAGGTTATCATTATGGTTAAATATAGGAATACATGTAAAATACTTAGAAGTGTGTATAGCACATAGCAATATTCAATAAATGTTAGTTATTATTCAAACACATTTCCAAGGCAGAATCTACAGGACTTTGTGACTGAAAGAAACAAAAAAAAAAGAAAAGAGGACTAGATTAGGACATGTGTTCTAGCTCCAGGTCTGTCACACTAACGATAGTGAATTTGAGTGACTTTCCTCACCTTTTTGGAGACTCTAATTAGTCATCTGTAAAAATATGTGTTTGGATTAGATGATATTTCAGGGCTGTCTCCAGATCTAATATTTTATGACTTTATGAAATCTAAGTTGTAAAAAAGATACAGTATTATATATACATATATATTATATATTCTGTTATAGTACTAATATATTAAATTAACATACATTTTTATGTAGTTATATAGTAAAAATTTATATTATGCTTTGAATGCACTAATCAATTTGATTCTTTCAACAACTCTGTGACGTGAACTGTTTTATAGACAAGGAAACTGAAGCTCAGAGGGTTTAAATGACATGTTCATGGATGTATAGTTGAAGCTAAGACTCAAAGTCATAGCTTTCAACTCTGAACACCACACCATTTAGTATGACCTGCCACCGTCAATTTAAAATGCCAGGATTAGCATGAGACCTATAGCACCCCTGAAACATGTGCTAGGTACACATTTAGTTGAAAGAACTCTTGGTCTTCATAGAATAGGCTCATTTTCTGTCAGTAAATACAGGAGAAGTAGCAAATACAAATAGCATCAAAGGGTTTTCTAGATTATTGTAGAATGTTCCCATTTCCATGAGGGCAGTTTTGTGGCACTCAGGAGAAAATGAACCATAAAGACAGTGGGCTTAAATAGGAAAAGACCCTTGGATGAGGTCCAAGTATGAATACGATGCCTCAGTGTTATAGAGATGGAGTATGTCTCCACAACAGGTTAGTAACAAATGATATTGGTAGGTTAGATTGTAGAGTGCACAGACAGCCATGTCTATGATAATAATGGTTATGTTATAGCACAAAGCCGTGTTACTGACATGGATAATGTGCCAGGCCAACCTTAAGTAACAGCAGGAAGAAAAGCCTGTTCATTGTATATTTAAATGTGAAAACTTAAGAAAATAGTCTTAGAGACTAAATTTAGAGCCCTATACAAGAAACTTGAGGCCAAAATTTCAGTTTCATATAGAGAATAAAGTGTATACACTACAAATTCTCCAGAATCCAGAAGAATTCTTAATGGTTGTAGGCTACATATGAGGGCTAGACTCTTTCTGAGCAAAATATCACCAGGAATCTTATACTAAAAAGGAAAGAGAGGGAAGCTAGGAGAAAAGCATAATTTTCAGACCAATGTAGATCCCACTAGATTAAAAGAAACTAAATGTAAGTGTGAAAAATGGGTCCGGACTATGACAGTGATATAAAGAAAACTGAGGGCAAGGGATGCCAACTTCTTAAAAGTGCAATTGACATATATAGGAAGTGGTTAAAGTTAAGTTAGAACACAATATACATACATATATTTTTACACTTTTTCTGGAAGCTTTAAAAGGAAAATAGCTGAATTGGTATACAGGCCAGTATGTAAGGATACACAGCTAGCCTTTCAACAATTTGGTAGAAAGAGGAAAACCAAGCATTTACAATGTCAAGTTACATATAGATACAAGAAGACCCAGCCTCAGTTGATGAGTAATTATGCTTGCTGTGTGTATGAAGGCCAACATACACAGTGTAAGCATAGACTATTTGAACAAGGAAAGGACAATATAAACTTTGTGAGTACAAAGATATCATTTTAAAAATGTAAAATGTGTTAACAATGTTAGTAGCTTATATCTACTTTACAGAAGACTTGACAGGAAATAGGAATACCCTCCACCCCAAAAAATAGAAATTAGGCAATGTTATAATTTTGGAGGTTTTAGTTATCCACTAATAAATTCATCAAACATTTCATTGAGATGGAATATAGAATTGAGGATTGCATAAAACAAATGAACACTTCCTTATTATGAGATTTGAGTGAGTCTAAATAAAAGGATGTGATTTTGAGAGACAGAAATATCCAATTTTTTACAGAACTATCCAAAGGAACTACTGAACAATAACAATTAAGTTTTTCATATTAGCTTAAGCAAGAAAACCAGAATTATCTCACTTGGTTATTCAATTTTAGGAAAGGGAGGGGTGAAAAAAATGTAGGTTTTGCTATTTTTAAAACATGCCTTTAGAAATTAAAAGCCCATAAGAATGCATTTTTAAAAATCACCTAAAAAAAGCAAAAATTAATGAAAAGTACAAGACTTTGCTGAAAGAAATTGAAGACAAACACAAATGAAAGGACAGCCATGTTCATAGACTGGAAGAACTAGTATTGCTAAAATATCTATATGCCCAAAACCATCTATAGATTCAACACAATTCCTATCAAAATTCCAATGGCATTTTTCACAGAAATAGAAAAAATAATCCTAAAATTTATATGGTACCACAAAAGACTGAAAAGCCAAAGAAATCTTGAGAAAAAACAAAGCTGGAGGCATCACACTTTCTGATTTCAAACTATAGTACAAAGCTATAGTAATTAAACAGTTTGGTACTGGCAAAAAGTAGACACATAGACGAATGGAACAGAAAAGAGAGCCCAGAATTAAACCTCTGCATATACAGTCAACTAATATTTGATGAGGGAACCAAGAACATCTAGTGGGGAAAGGGTAGTTTCTTCAACAAATGGTGTTGGGAAAACTGGATAACTGCCTAAAGAAAAATGATACTGCAGCCCTATCTTACAACACTCACAAAAATTAACCCCAAATGGATCAAAGATTTCAATATAAGATCTGACACCATAAAATTCCTATTTTTATAAGGAAGAAGTTCCTCCACATTGATCTTGACAATGATTTTTTGGATATGACACCAAAAGCCCAAATAAATAACGAAAGAAAAAAATCAGCAAGAGGGACTACATCAGACTGAAAAAATTTTGCACAGCAAAAGAAACCACAGTAAATATTTGCAAAACATGCATCAGATAAAGGGTTACTATCCAAAATTTATTAAGAACTCATAGAACTTGAAAACAATAAACCAATCAAATGTAAAAATGGGCAGAGGACCTGAACAGACATTTTCCCAAAGAAGACATACAAATGGCCAATAGGTGCATGAAAAGTTGCTCAACATCACTAATCATCAGGGAAGTGCAAATCAAAATCACAATGAGATATCACCTCACATCTCTAACTATGGCTATCATCAAGATAAGACATAAGTGTTGGCAAGGATGTGGAAAAAAGAAAACCCTTGTGCATTGTTGGTGGGATTATAAACTGGTTCAACAACTATGGAGAACAGTATGGCCGTTTCTCAAAAAATTAAAAATAGAACTACCATACGATCCAGTGATCCCATTTCTGGGTATATATCTTAAGAAAATGAAAACAGGTTATCAAAGAGATATCTACACTCCCATGTTTATTACAGCATTATTCACAATAACCAAGATACAGAAACAACCTAGGTGTCTCTCAGTGGAAGAATGGGTAAATATATATATATGTATATATATATACATATATATATATATATGTATATATATATAAACACACACACACACATGCACAGTGGAATATTTTTCAGCCAATAGAAATAAAAGGAAATCCTGTCATTTGCAACAACATGGATGGCCCCTGAAGACATTATGCTAAATGTGATAAGTCTGACTGAGAAGTACAAACACTGTATGATATCTCTTATACGTGGAGTCTAAAAAAAAACAAACTTGAAAAAGCGGTGAATGGAATATTGGTTAACAGAAACTGGGGGATGGGAGAATGCGAGAGCTGGTGTTTAAGGATATATACTTGCAACTAGTAAATAAATAAGTTCTGGAGATCTAATAAATAGTACAGTGATTATAGGCAACAAACTGTATTTATAAACATTAAAATTGCTAAGAGATCAGATCTTAATTGTTCCCATCACTAGAAGAAATGATAATTATGTGACATAATTGTGGTGTTAGCTAATGCTACAATGGTAAACGTATTGCAATATAAATGTATCTACTTAATATGTTGTACACTTTAAACTTATTGTTGTATGTCAGTTTTATCTCAATCAAATAAAAAGAGCAAAAGTGTGTGCAGTGGATAAAAAACAATTTAGCAGTCAGAATAATCTAAGATCTCCACGGCTATATGACAAAGCAAAAGAGACATGGGAAGGTGGTAGAAGGTAAGTGGGAGTGTGTTTTTCAAAAAGTGAAAAAAACTTGCCTATGTGAAGAGAGCAGGAAAATCTCTATATGTGTGGCTGGTGAAGTAAAAAATAATACCAATATGATAACTAGACTTATCATGGGGATCATTTAGGAATGTGGAAAAATACTGAATTACTGTGATGTACACCTGAAACTAATAGGATATTGCATGCCAATTATACTTCAATTAAAAATAAATAAAATAGTAATAATAATTTCAAGGATCAGCCCATAAGACACTCCTAATTAATATTAAAAGGTTTTTGAAGATATCAAAAGCAGAAAGTGAGCCGGAGAATCAGTGGTGCCACTGTGATCACACAAAGGTATACTCAGGCATGAGTGGTAAAAGAGAGACCCAGAGAAGGGCTTTTTATTTTCTTTACTGAGGAAACAATGAAGGAGAATCCTGAATCTAAATGAAATTTGAAGTAATGAAGTCAGAGACATGAGATCATGAACAGGTGGCAGAATTCTGGACATGCTGGTAAATGATATACATATCAGGATCCATTTGCTCAACTTTTGAAGAATCGCAAGGGTGAAATGGTGGAACAGCAGCATTTTTGGGGGGATTTACTTCCATAATTAGCCACTTGACAGAATAAATAACACAAGGTTGAGTGCTGAAATAAACATGCATGTTGAACAGAGAGGAAAAAATGGCATCTATGTTTCAGATGTTTTGGAGATCAAACATATCCCTCTTTTCCCAGATTCTATGCTTGCCCTAAACCCAGTAGTGTCTCTATTGGAATATATTCATCTAATAGACCTGACACTCCGATAACCTTCAGAAGACAAAATATTCTGAAAACTTAATATTTACCAAGGTGAAAAGCCCTGCCAGCTTTTTGCTCCTCCCAAGAAATTTTTTTTTCTGGCAAAATTTCCCTAAAGAAGAAAGACACCCTCCCCACACAGAAGGGTTTTGAATTGGGAAGGAATCATGGCCCCCAAACAAAAGTGATCTGGCCCAGAGCAGAGTGCCAAGGCAGATTCTGAAATCCTTCATGGATGTGTGAATCCACATTTTCCTGGTATTTATTCGAGTAGTACTTCATCAGATAAATAGAACAGCAAAATAACAGCAAAATTACTTGTTACTTTTAAGAAGTAAATTCAACACTACTTCCAAAGAAGATAATACATACCATTCCAATTTATAATCACATTTCTATTTTTTTCCTTTAATGCACAGTTGACCATTAAAACCATTTTCCATAAAAATACTTCCCATAATTCTGCTTTCCAATTTGTCTACCAAAAATGCAGCATTATTAGATGGCATTTTCTTACGAATTTTTAAATAATTTCTCATAGACTTAACCAGCTTTTAACTCTTTAGATGCTAACACCATAATTTTTTTAATTGGATTTTGGAATCATTGTAGATTCACACACAGTTGTAAGAAATTGATTATATTTAAGATGATCACTTTCACTTTAAGATGACTACATTTAATCAATTGCATGTGAAAGGTTGATCACATTGATTACATTAAATTGACTGCATATAAGGACTTGCTTACATTTATAGATTTTACATTTATTTATTGTATATAAATATCCCATGTACACTTTACCCAGTTTTTCCCTTCATGGTAACATTATGTAAGGATATTGGCATTGATACAATTCACTGATCCTGTTCAGCCTTTACCATTTTACTTGTACAGTTCTATCACCACAAAGATCATACATGTTGTCCTTTTATAAATATGCCCACTTTTCTGTACACATCCTTAATCCCTGGCAAACACTAACCCATTCTCCATTTTTATAATTTTGTCATTTTAAGCATATTGTGTAAGTGGAATCATATAGTATATAACCTTTGAGGATTGATCTTTTTCATCCAGCATAATTCCTTGAATATTCATTGAGGTTGCTGCATGTATCAGTAGTTTGTTCATTTTTATTGCTTAGTACTATTCCATTGCATGTATGTACCACAGTTCATTTAATCCTCCACCTACTGAATAACATCTGAGGTGTTTCTAGATTGGGGCTAATAGGAATAAAGCTGCTATGAACATTTGTATGCTGACACTTCATTTCAGACTTCTAACTTCCAAAACTGTGAGAGAATAAATTTCCATTGTCTTAAGCCATGCAGTCTGTGGTACTTTCAGCAGACCTAGGAAACTATACAATATGTTAGCTATACAGTTTTTGTAGATGCTCTTTATCAAGCTGAGGACGTTATTCCTGTTCCTAATGTGACAAAAAATTTTATCATGAGTAAGTGTTGAATCTGTCAAATTCTTTTTCAGCATCAAATGATACGATCGTATGGTTTTCCTTCTTTAGCCTGCTGATTACATTTATTGATTTTTGGATGTTGGGCCAGTGTTGCATATATGAACTAAATCTCACTTGGTCACAGTGCATAATTGTTTTTATAAATTGTTGGATTTTATTTCCTAATATTTCATTGAAGGCCTTTGTGTTTATGTTCATGAAAAATACTAGTCTGTGCATTTCTCTGTACTTTATTTGTCTGATTTTAATATCAAGGTAACACTGGCCTCAAAAAATAAGTTTTAAAATGTTCCCTCCTGTTCTGTTTTTTGAAAAATGTTATATACAGTAGCTGTTAATTCTTTATGTGAATGGTAAAATTATCTAGTGAAACTATGTGGGCCTGGGAATTTATTTTTTAGGAGCTCTTTGTGGTTTTCTTTAATATCTTTAATTATTTAATTATTACCCATCTGGGTTCAGTTTTGGTAGTTTGTACTTTTCAAGGAACTGGTCCATTTCTTCTAAGTTCTTGAATTATGAGCATAAAGTTATCATAGTATCCCTTAGTATCTTTAATGGCTATGTGATTTCTTTCGGTCCTGATATTGGTGATTTATCTCTTTGTCATTCTTACAAGATGTTTGTCAATTGTATTGATTTTTTGGCAGAATGAGCTTTGGATTTATTGATATTATTATTTTCTTATTTTCAATTTCATTGATTTCTGCACTAATCTTTGTTATTTCCTGCTGCTCCCTTTGGATTTATTTGGCTCTTTTTCCTTAGTTTCTTGAAACTTGGATTATTGGTTTGATACCTTCCCTCTCTATTTTATAGCATTTAGCTCTATAAATTTCCCTTTTCACATTACTTTACCTGCTTCCCACACATTTTGATATGTTGTTTCTATTTCATTTAGTTCTATGCATTTTTCATTTCCTTTGGGACTTCTTTGACCCATGGATTGTATAAGTGTGTTTTTTAATTCTTAATATTTAAAGATTTTCTTATTTGTTTTCTGTTACTGATTTCTAGCTAGATTACATTATGTTTAAAGAACATATCTGTATGATTTCAATTTGTTGAGATTTTATGATCCAGTATATGGTCTGTTATAGAATGATGGTGTCCCCTCAAACTTCATATTTTGAAGCGCTAACTCCTGGTGTGGATGTATTGGGAAATGGAACTTCTAACCCACTCTTCTAATTAAGAAATTAATTAAGGTTAAATGAGGTTATAAAGGTGGGACCCTGATCTGCTAGAATTAGTGTCCTTATACGAAGAGATACCGAAGAGCTCACACTCCCTTTCCTTCTCCATGAATGCACAGAGGAAAGGCCATGTGAAGACAGAGGGAAGGTGTCTCTCTGGAACCCAGGAAGACAACTCTCATCAGAAATTTTGAATTGGACAGAACCTTGATCTTGGATTTCTAGCTTTCAGAACAATGGGAAAATAAATTTCTGTTTTTAAAGCCACCTAGTCAATAGTATTTTGTTATGACAGCATGAGAAGACTATCGTGGTGAATGGTCCACAGGTACTTGATAACATGTGCATTCTGTTGATATTGAATGGAGTGACAAATGTCAATTAGATCTTGTTGGTTGAGAGTTTTGTTGAGTTATTCTATATCTTTGCTAATTTTCCATCTAGCAGCTCTAGCAATTTCTGAGAGTGAAGTGCTGAAGTCCCCAACTATGATTTTGGATTTCTTTTTATTTCTTCTTTTAGGCCTATCAGGTTTTCAAAATGTATTTCTGGAGCTTTATTGTTTGGTGGGTACACATTTGAGATCACTTTTACTATGTGGTAACTGACTCTTTTATCATTATGTAATGTCTTGCTTTTGTCCAGTAATTTTTCTTTGCTCTGAAGTCCCTTTATCAATATTAACATAGCCACCCCTGATTTTTTAAATTAGTGTTACCATGGTATATCCTTCTACTTTTAATATTCCTATGTTGATGTGTCTTAGATGAATTTGCTGTATATAGAATATTGGTTCATTTTCTTTAAATCCACTCTTTGAATTTCTATCTTTTAATTGGTGTTAGACCATTTACCTTTAAATGTAAAGGTTTAGACAATTTACCTTTAATGCATTGTCATATTAGGGCTTAAGTCTGCCTTTTATTATTTGTTTTGTTACCTTTGTTTCTCTTTCTTGCCCTCTTGTAGGATTCTTGAACACTTTTTCAAGATTCATTCTGTTTGATTTATACTGCTTCTGACTATATCACTTTGTGTTGCTTTGTTTAGTGGTTTCTGTATTACTATACACATACATAGTTTATCACAGCCTACTAGTATCTGCATTTACTACTTTGAATTACTGAATTTTACTTCCTTTTAGTCTCACATGTTTAAAACATAATTGTCTCAAGTATTTCCTCTACATATATTGAGCGCTATAACAGAATTTTTGCTTCAACCATCCTGGATGTCTCATAAAACTGATGAAGGGAAGAAGAGTCTATTATATATCCATAATTTATCCATTTATTTATTTTCTTTCTGAGTTTCCAAGTCTTCTTCTGTTATAAACTCTTTTCTGTGTGGCGAGTTTTCTTTAATAATTTATTTAGGGAAGGTCTGCTAGTAAATTATTCTAATTTCCCTTCGAGAATGTCTTTATTTCCACTTCATCCCTAAAGGATAGTTGTGCTACATATAGGTTTTGGGGGGGTGATAGTTTTCTTTCTCTACTTGAAGAATATGCATCCTCCCTCTGGCCTCCATGAGTTCTGCCATCCAAACAGGTGTTCCCCAATAAGTAATGTGCCATTTCTCTCTGGTTGCTTTGAAGGGATTTTTTTTTTTTTGCCTTTAGTTTTCATATGTTTAATTATGATGTATCTTAGCATGGATTCCTTTGGGTTTACCCTACTTGAGCTTCTCTCGGCTCTTAAATCTGTAGGTGTATGCCTTTTGCCAAATTTGGGGAGTTTTCGGTCATTATTTCTTCAATACTTTTTCAGCCCAACATTCTTTCTTTTTTCCTTCTGGATTCAGAGATCCTCTGGGATCTGTAAATGTGACCGTTTTCATTATTGTCTCACAGATTCTTGTGGCTCTGTTCATTTTTTTCTATTTTCTCTCATTTGTTCAGATTGAATAAATTCCATTTATGTGTCCACTAACTCAGATTCCATCCATTCTTATTATTCAGCCCTTCCAGTGAGTTATTTCAGTTGTATTCTTAGTTCTATCACTTTCATTTGTTTCATTTTATAACTTCCCTTTATTTCCTCAGATTTTCCTTTTTTAAATTTGTTTTGAGGTGACTTGTAACCACTCATGGAAGCAATCTTACAGTGGCAGCTTTAAAATCTTTGTCAGACAGTTCCGACTTCTGATTCATGTTAGTGTTGCCATCAATTTTTTTTCCTTCAGGTTATGGTTTTCCTGACTCATTATGATGGGTGATTTTCTATCACGCTGCACATATTTTGGATGTTAGGAGACTCTCAATCCTATTTAAATCTAATTTAGCAAGAAGCTACCTTGTTTAGTTTTAGCATATAAGGTCTAGCCTACTTTTATTGACTGTAGTCCAAATGACAACTTAGTTTTTTGAGCTCTTATAATGTTATCTGGTCTGTTTCCTTCTTCTGGGTCTGCTTAAGCTCCTGCTGCATCCCTGCTGGTGCCAACCAATGTTGTTAGGTGCGGAGTGCAGATACCAGACCCACAGAAGGGAGAGCATTTCTCCTGACCTGTTTTTCTACCACTGGATGCTTGCCAGAGGACTTCCCACTCCATTTCTGCTTTTGCCTCCAGGGAAGAAAAGTGCCTACCTGGGCCACCTTCCACCACTAGGTGGAGGGGCCAGGAGCTGCTGAGCCTGGGTGGTTCTCTGCCATTGGGAGGAGGGTTGGGAGATGCCAGCCTTAGGGCATATTCTTCTGGGTGGAGGGCCAGGAGACACTAAGCATGTTGATGTCTCTAGCGTGAGCAGAGGAGTCCACTTGCTGCCTCTTGGTGTTGGGTGTGCAAGGAGTTGTCCTACTCAGGTTGCGCTGTTGCCACTGTGGGCAGATTGTGTCCCCTTCTGCAGGTGTAGGGAATGCAATGGGTCATCATCCACTGGATCAGTTCTCTTTTACCACTGCTTCTAGTGGATCAGACCCATTGCTGCCAGTAAGTCTCTGCCAGGATTCCCCTTTTCCAGTCCTTTGGCCAGAGAGGGAAATCTTTTTGTTTTTACTTTGGCAGTTGTCTAAACCTGTTGGCATTTCTGGGTCACAGCACCTAGTCCAGGATACATGGTAATAAAAAGGAAACCCAGGGAGCTCACTGTAGTGTCTTTCTGTAAGTTTTGAGCTCTTCAGCCAGTTCACCTTTTGCTTCCCACTTTCTGGAACTTCTTTGTGATAGTATTTAGTTGTATTTAGAGCCAAGAAATGGGGAGAGTTGAGTCTGCCATCTTGCTCCATCCAACAATATCCTTTTATATTGACTTTCCAAGTAAATTATTTGCTATAGAAATAGATAGTGATTTCATATTTTAGGATACATTACCCTATACCAGAGGTTGGCAAACTAAGGCTTGCCATGGCTAAGTTAGGGAGCCCATATATTAAAAAGCCAGATTTGAATAGTTGTGACAGACTGTATGTGCCTCACAAAACCTAAAATATTTATTTTAGGACCTTTACAAAAAAGATACTCAATCCTTATCCTATAATATTTTAAGCTCTGCTATTTAACTAAATAAGTTAGTAATATGGCACCACCACATAAAAGAGTATTGCTGTCATGATATTAAAAATGAACTTTTAGAGTAAGGAAGATATCAATTTAAGTGACAGGGTGAATTTTTTAGCTAGAGAGGACAATACTGCTCACAAAAAGGATCTAATTGTTATAATATCAGTATTCATTCACTAATTCATACATGTCTTCATTTAATAAGCATGCATTGAGCACTATAATAGGTACTGAGACACTGGCACACAGAGGACACTTACTAAGCATTTATTGAGGGAATGAATTATGAATACTTACAAAAGATCCAGTTCTCAAGAAACTCACAGTTTAGGACCAGACCATTCAGGGAGATAAACATATAAAAAGAAAATTACATTACAAGTAGAAATGTGCTTAAGTGGTGTTATGGGAACCCTCTAGGAGGATATGGCAGAAATCAAAGCTCTCCAACAAAATATTTCTTCCTTTCTTGGGCACACAACTAGATACAATCTAATATCTAATGTAGTTACGTGTGGCCAAGTGAATAAGTTGTCTCCAATAAAATGTGAACAGAAGTGACAAAATCCATTTCCAGATCTAGATCCTAAAACCTCCGGATGCTTGCTCCTCCCTGATCTTTCTCCCTCTGGCTGCATAGGACGTCAACACTCAGGGCAACATGGAAGTCATGTGTTGAGAACTGGAGTGCTTTTTCAGTTTAGGTTTCGAATGACAAGAGAGAGAGCTATGTTACCAACTTGAAAATTTTCTCACAATTGTTAAAAGAGAAAGAAAAAATATTTATATAGTGCTAATGTGACAAAATTTGGGGATCTATTTGTTAATGAAGTGTGGTATACCATAACTACAAACGAAGGAATAACTTAACTGTGCCTGGGAAGTAAGGTAAGGCTTCACAGAGGAAGTCATTTTTGAGCTGGGCCTTGGAAAATAAATGACTTGTCTTTATGCCAGTGAGGGGAATGGGCACTCGAGGGAGAGGGAATAGTATATTCAAATGCATAAAGGCACAATGTAACGTGGGTATGGCAAGATGAGCATAGGTGGAATATGCGAAAATGACAGAGATACTGAAAGTGATAAGAGAGGAGGTTGGAGAGCCCATTAGGACTAACTGAAGAGTTTTTTATGTATGAGGGAGTTTAATTTTATCCTTGAGTACTGAGGAGACAATGAACATTTTTAAGCTGAGAAGTAAAACAATTGAGGTAGTTGAAAAATGTAGCTAGCGACACCAATAGTGATAGATTAGACTTTGGTTGCATAAAAGATAGAACTCTTTGTAACTAGTCTGTCTCAAGATCCAATACCATAATACAGATCAGAAATTTATTAGGATTATACCCACTAATGAAAAAAATCACACACATATTAAAAAAGATCTCAAAAAGAAAGATTTAGCACAGAGGCAGAAAAATGAGGACTCCAGTTTAAGGTCTACCCAAAATGATATTTTTATTACACATGAAAGATGATTATATTAATCAGAATAAGACTTTTTCCAAATACTTAATATTTTCCAAATTCCATAATTCTTGAATATTGTGCTTTTGACTCTCAAGAGTATTAGAAGCTTTAGCTATGCTGTGGATATAAGGAAGCTAACAGAAAGAAATATAAAGCTTATTTAATCTCTCACATCATATAAATTATGATATTATATAATAATAGTGTCCGTTTCAGATTTGGAAATACTAACGTTGATATTTGGATCTTTCACAGCATTAAATTGTTTTCTTGGAAATTTACTTCTTTTATGTCTAAAACAGCATTTAAGTGAGTATAGGTTTCATTTCTGTTTAATCATAGCTAGCCACAAATGTCAAAAAAATTATTGCTACTTTTCTGTAGAGGTAAACTCTTTTAGTATAAATTCACAGAAATTTTAGATTGTAATAGTACATAAATATTTTTCTATACTGTAAGGGTTTAATCAAAATTTTTATTAAGATTTAGGAAACTATACAAATATAAAAGCAGATAATTTATCTGCTCTTATTCTCTTAATAAAAAATATATATTGTCAAAAAAGGAGATATATACAACAGGAAAATAGTTGAAAAGGAGAGAGAGAATGAACAGAGCCCCAATTGGGCTGCTTCAGCCTCCTGTAGGGATGGAGGAGGATGAGGTAATGGAGGCCTCCTGGTTTAGGAGCCTGAACAGTTGGGGAGGAGAGGCATCCCCCACCAAGTAATGAGACTCAATTCAAACCCCATCATGACCACCTCTTATGTGAGGCACTGTGCCAAGGAAGAATGGTAAGGGGCTGAGAGGCTCGGAGGAGGTGGGGGTACAGAGAGGTCTGGGTCAGCAAAAGGATCAGGGTGGGTGTTCTCCACAGGCACAATGCCCTACCACATGACAGCCCCGAGCCAGCCTTGCCCACCTCTGGACCTGGCTCATGCCTCGTCAGGGGTAGATATGCCCAAGTGCCCCCAAGTAACAATGGATGGGGCCTCCCTTCCTCACCTCCATTCAGACTCAGCTCCTGGTTTTACTCTCTCCATCAGGTGGCCAAGCTGGGCAGCTCTGAATGTTAAGCCAAAGGGGCACGCTGCATCTTCCCTTCCTCCACCCCTCTCCTGGGAAAGCAAGATCCTAAACACCACTTACTGCCTCTGGCTGGCCCCCACGGTAGTGCTGGATTCCAAAATGCCATAAATTCAGAAGCTGTGAAGACTAACTGAAGATAACTTTTCCACTTCAGATGGCTTTGTTTGACAATCACATGACAAATTAATTCTTTGTTGGAGAAATTCAGGGCTTGTGAAATTGTATCAATAAAGAATATTATACCACCAAGATAATTGCAAAATATAAAGTATTGCATATTTTCACAGCATCATTGCAAGAAAAAGATCGCTTTCCCCTAATCACAAAGACAGGATTCCTAAGGAGGTGACAGAGCTCACTCACTGATCACAATATACCTTCACATTTTGAAAGACTGAGCCCTATAATACATAGGAATTGCCAAGATGCTTTAATGTGGCTTTCATTCAAATTTATCACAGCTATGAAGAAAGATAACACTAAAGGTTTTGAAAACATACCTGCAAGTATAGTGGTAAGAAAAGGTACCTCTAAAGGCTTTCTCTTAAAAAATGAAGCAATGAATAATGCGAAAAGATTTCAAAGTTATCCCTTGTAATCTGTTACTCAAGTAGAAAGGAAATAAAATTGATAATAATAATTACCAGATAATTTATCTGCTTTTTATTATTCATATGTTGTCACTAGTCCTTCTGGATCAACTATATTACCAATCATGATTACCCCAAAAGAAAAATATGTCTTCATGTTAAAAAAATGTTAGATTATATTTTTGTTGAACACAAAATATAAGAAAACATAAAGCCACTATCTTTTCTGCCCTCTCAAAAAGATTCTATTTTCATCAACAGAACAGACTACGTGCCCAGAATTATCCTTCATCTGCAAACAACAAAAATAATGGGTCAAATGTTTTTAAAAATATTTTTAGCGCCATTTAGAGTCTGACGAAAGTGAGGAATAGTTAGCTAGGTATGAAAGAAAGCTGGAGACTTCAACATTCTGTCAATAATTAACAGGTCCAGCAGGAAGAAAATTAATAAGTACATAGTTCAACTGAATAGTAACAACAATTAACTGGATCTAATTCATATCTATATCTATAAAATACATTATCCAACAACAGAAGAATGTATACTCTTCCCAAGTTCATACAGAATATTCACCACGGTAGACCACATGTTAGGCCATGAAACATAACAAATTTAAAAGAACAGAAGTCATACAAAATATGCTTTCAAATTGCAATGTAATTAAACCATAAGTCAATAACAAAATGATAGCTGGAAAACCCCCAAACACAACACACTTCTAAATAATATATGGTTCAAGGAAGAAGTCTCATGAGAAATTAAAACATTTTTTAAACTAAGTTAAAATTAAACTTCTAAAATGTGTGGGATGCAGAAAAAACAGTAATCAAAAGAGGAAAGCATTGAATATTAGAAAATAAGATGGATCTAAAATCAATAATTTAAGCTTTCACCTTAGGAAATGAGAAAAAGTAGAAGAAATTTTAAAATGAAATAATGTATTAAACACAAAATAAGCAGAAGAAATAATAAAAATTAGAGAAGAAATCAATGACATTGAAACATGAAATCAATAGAGAAAATCAACAAAACCAAAAGCTGCTTCTTTGAAAAGAAAATTAATAAACCTCTAGCTATAGTAACTAATGAACAAAGGTAAAAATTAGTAATATCAAATGAAATAAGGACAATCACTACTGATCCCATGGACATTAAAAGGATAAAAAAAGGAATACTAAGGACAACTCTATCTTCAAAAATTTGAAAATTTAGAGGAAATGGAACAAGTCCTTGAAAGACACAATCTATCAAAACACACAAGAAAAAATAGACAATCTCAATAGGCATATATCTATTAAAGAAATTAAATCAGTAATTAATAACAAGCCAAAACAGAAAGCACCAGGCTCAGACGGTGAATTCTACTAAGGCAAAATCTACTGAACATTTAAATGAGAAATTACACTAATTCTCTACAGTTTCTTCCAGAAAATAGAAGTAGAACTGATACTTCCTAACTCATTCTGAGGCCAGCATTATCCTAATGCTAAACACAGACAAAGATACTACAAGAAAGGAAAACTACAGACCAATGTATCTTTTAAGCATTGATATAAAAATCCTCATGGGGGGGCGGAGCCAAGATGGCGGCATGAGTAGAGCAGTGGAAATCTCCTCCCAAAAACACATAGAGCTATGAAAATATAACAAAGAAAAATCTTCCTAAAATAGAGACCACAGGACACAGGACAACATCCAGACCACATTCACACCTGCAAGAACCCAGCGCCTTGCGAAGGGGGTAAGATACAAGCCCCGGCCTGGCGGGACCCGAGCACCCCTCCCCCCGGCTCCCGGCGGGTGGAAAGAAACCGGAGCGGTTTGTTTTTTTTTTGGCGAGTGCTTTTTGGAAGCCTTAAAGGGACAGGGACCCCAGTGCTAGGGAGGCAGGGCGGTGGGACTGGTGAGAGGGTGCCTGGGACCAGCACCTGAGGACAAAGAATATCCCGTGTTTTTCCCTGCGGGAACGGTGGGCGGGTGCCTGAGACCGGCACCTGAGGACGGAGGAAATCGCGCGTTTTTCCCCTTTTTTTTTCTCTTTTTGGCGAGTGCTTTTTGGAAGCCTTAAAGGGACAGGGACCCTGGTGCTACGGAGGCAGGGAGGCAGGACTGGTGAGCGGGTGCCTGGGACTGGCGCCTGAGGACAAAGAATATCACGTGTTTTTCCCTGCGGGACCAGTGGGCGGGTGCTTTTTGGAAGCCTTGAAGGGACAGGGACCCTGGTGCTAGGGAGGCAGGGCAGCAGGACCAGTGAGCGGGTGCCTGGGACCGGCGCCTGAAGACGAAAAAAAAATCACGTGTTTTTCCTTTATTTTTTATTTTATTTTTTTTTCTGTTCCCTCTCTCATTGTTGCTGTTGTTCTTTTGGTTTGGAGAGAGCTTTCTGGAAGTCTTAAAGGGGCAGGACAGGTCACTTAGACCAGAGGCAGGGAATCTGGGGATCTCTGGGCACTATAACCCCCTGGGGAGCAGGGAGCACAGAGGCCCCGTATGGAGATAAATAGCCTCCCAGCCGCTCCCCCTCCAACGGGGCTCCACCATTTTGGAGGAGCAGCCCCAGCCAGGCCACGCCCACAGCAACAGCAGAGAAAAACCCCATAGCAACCGGGCAGGAAGCAGAAGACCTGTCTGCACACAGCTGACCAGCACAAGCCACTAGAGGTCGCTAATCTCCCAGGAGAGGAAGGCCACAAACCAAAAAGAAGGGAAGCTCTTCCAGCGGTCACTTGTACCAGCTCTGCACACTATCTCTATCACCATGAAAAGACAAAACTACAGGCAGACAAAGATCACAGAGACAACACCTGAGAAGGAGACAGACCTAACCAGTCCTCCTGAAAAAGAATTCAAAATAAAAATCATGAACATGCTGACAGAGATGCAGAGAAAAATGCAAGAGCAATGGGATGAGATGCAGAGAAAAATGCAAGACCAGTGGGATGAAGTCCGGAAGGAGATCACAGATGTCAGGAAGGAGATCACATAAGTGAAACAATCCCTGGAAGGATTTATAAGCAGAATGGATAAGATGCAAGAGGCCATTGAAGGAATAGAAGCCAGAGAACAGGAACGTATAGAAGCTGACATAGAGGGAGATAAAAGGATCTCCAGGAATGAAACAACACTAAGAGAAATATGTGACCAATACAAAAGGAATAATATTCATATTATAGGGATACCAGAAGAAGAAGAAAGAGGAAAAGGGATAGAAAGTCTCTTTGAAGAAATAATTGCTGCAAACTTCCCCAAACTGGGGGAGGAAATAATCGAACAGACCATGGAATTACACAGAACCCCCAACAGAAAGGATCCAAGGAGGACAACACCAAGACACATAGTAATTAAAATGGCAAGGATCAAGGACAAGGAAAGAGTTTTAAAGGCAGCTAGAGAGAAAAAGGTCACCTATAAAGGAAAACCCATCAGGCTAACATCAGACTTCTCAACAGAAACCCTACAGGCCAGAAGAGAATGGCATGATATACTTAATGCAATGAAACAAAAGGGCCTTGAACCAAGGATACTGTATCCAGCACGACTATCATTTAAATATGATGGCAGGATTAAACAATTCCCAGATAAGCAAAAGCTGAGGGAATTTGCTTCCCACAAACCACCTCTACAGGTCATCCTACAGGGACTGCTCTAGATGGGAGCACCCCTAAAAGAGCACAGAACAAAACACACAACATATGAAGAATGGAGGAGGAGGAATAAGAAGGGAGAGAAGAAAAGAATCTCCAGACAGTGTATATAACAGCTCAATAAGTGAGCTAAGTTAGGCAGTAAGATACTAAAGAAGCTAACCTTGAACCTTTGGTAACCACGAATCTAAAGCCTGCGATGGCAATAAGTACATATCTCTCAATAGTCACCCTAAATGTAAATGGACTTAATGCACCAATCAGAAGACACAGACTAATAGAATGGATAAAAAAGCAAGACCCATATATATGCTGCTTACAAGAAACTCACCTTAAACCCAAAGATAAGCATAGACTAAAAGTCAAGGGATGGAAAAACATATTTCAGGCAAACAACAGTGAGAAGAAAGCAGGGGTTGCAGTACTAATATCAGACAAAATAGACTTCAAAACAAAGAAAGTAACAAGAGATAAAGAAGGACACGACATAATGATAAAGGGCTCAGTCCAACAAGAGGATATAACCATTCTAAATATATATGCACCCAATACAGGAGCACCAGCATATGTGAAGCAAATACTAACAGAACTAAAGAGGGAAATACACTGCAATGCATTCATTTTAGGAGACATCAACACACCACTCACCCCGAAGGATAGATCCACTGGGCAGAAAATAAGTAAGGACACAGAGGCACTGAACGACACCCTAGAACAGATGGAACTAATAGACATCTACAGAACTCTACATCCAAAAGCAACAGGATATACATTCTTCTCAAGTGCACATGGAACATTCTCCAGAATAGACCACATACTAGCTCACAAAAAGAGCCTCACTAAACTCCAAAATATTGAAATTCTACCAACCAATTTTTCAGACCACAAAGGTATAAAAGTAGAAATAAATTCTACAAAGAAAACAAAAAGGCTCACAAACACATGGAGGCTTAACAACATGCTACTAAATAATCAATGGATCAATGAACAAATCAAAATAAAGATCAAGGAATATATAGAAACAAATGACAACAACAACACTAAGCCCCAACTTCTGTGGGACGCAGCGAAAGCAGTCTTAAGAGGAAAGTATATAGCAATCCAGGCACACTTGAAGAAGGAAGAACAATCCCAAATGAATAGTCTAACATCACAATTATTAAAACTGGAAAAAGAAGAACAAATGAGGCCTAAAGTCAGCAGAAGGAGGGACACAATAAAGATCAGAGAAGAAATAAACAAAATTGAGAAGAATAAAACAATAGCAAAAATCAAGGAAACCAAGAGCTGGTTCTTTGAGAAAAAAAACAAAATAGATAAGCCTCTAGCCAAACTTATTAAGAGAAAAAGAGAATCAACACAAATCAACAGAATCAGAAATGAGAATGGAAAAATCACGACAGACTCCACAGAAATACAAAGAATTATTAAAGACTACTATGAAAACCTATATACCAACAAGCTGGAAAACCTAGAAGAAATGGACAACTTCCTAGAAAAATACAACCTCCCAAGACTGACCAAGGAAGAAACACAAAAGTTAAACAAACCAATTACGAGCAAAGAAATTGAAACGGTAATCAAAAAACTACCCAAGAACAAAACCCTGGGGCCGGACGGATTTACCTTGGAATTTTATCAGACACACAGAGAAGACATAATACCCATTCTCCTTAAAGTGTTCCAAAAAATAGAAGAAGAGGGAATACTCCCAAACTCATTCTATGAAGCCAACATCACCCTAATACCAAAACCAGGCAAATACCCCACCAAAAAAGAAAATTACAGACCAATATCCCTGATGAATGTAGATGCAAAAATACTCAATAAAATATTAGCAAACAGAATTCAACAGAATATCAAAAGGATCATACACCATGACCAAGTGGGATTCATCCCAGGGATGCAAGGATGGTACAACATTCGAAAATACATCAACATCATCCACCACATCAACAAAAAGAAAGACAAAAACCACATGATCATCTTCATAGATGCTGAAAAAGCATTTGACAAAATTCAACATCCATTCATGATAAAAACTCTCATCAAAATGGGAATAGAGTGCACGTACCTCAACATAATAAAGGCCATATATGATAAACCCACAGCCAGCATTATACTGAACAGCGAGAAGCTGAAAGCATTTCCTCTGAGATCGGGAACCAGACAGGGATGCCCACTCTCCCCACTGTTATTTAACACAGTACTGGAGGTCCTAGCCACGGCAATCAGACAAAACAAAGAAATACAAGGAATCCAGATTGGTAAAGAAGAAGTTAAACTGTCACTATTTGCAGATGATATGATACTGTACATAAAAAACCCTAAAGACTCCACTCCAAAACTACTAGAACTGATATCGGAATACAGCAAAGTTGCAGGATACAAAATTAACACACAGAAATCTGTAGCTTTCCTATACACTAACAATGAATCAATAGAAAGAGAAATCAGGAAAACAATTCCATTCACCATTGCATCAAAAAGAATAAAATTCCTAGGAATAAACCTAACCAAAGAAGTGAAAGACTTATACTCTGAAAACTACAAGTCACTCTTAAGAGAAATTAAAGGGGACACTAATAAATGGAAACTCATCCCATGCTCATGGCTAGGAAGAATTAATATCGTCAAAATGGCCATCCTGCCCAAAGCAATAATACAGATTTGATGCAATCCCTCTCAAATTACCAGCAACATTCTTCAATGAATTGGAACAAATAATTCAAAAATTCATATGGAAACACCAAAGACTCCGAATAGCCAAAGCAATCCTGAAAAAGAAGAATAAAGTAGGGGGGATCTCACTCCCCAACTTCAAGCTCTACTACAAAGCCATAGTAATGAAGACAATTTGGTACTGGCACAAGAACAGAGCCACAGACCAGTGGAACAGATTAGAGACTCCAGACATTAACCCAAACATATATGGTCAATTAATATTTGATAAAGGAGCCATGGACATACAATGGCAAAATGACAGTCTCTTCAACAGATGGTGCTGGCAAAACTGGACAGCTACATGTAGGAGAATGAAACTGGACCATTGTCTAACCCCATATACAAAGGTAAACTAAAAATGGATCAAAGACCTGAATGTAAGTCATGAAACCATTAAACTCTTGGAAAAAAACATAGGCAAAAACCTCTTAGACATAAACATGAGTGACCTCTTCTTGAACATATCTTCCCGGGCAAGGAAAACAACAGCAAAAATGAGCAAGTGGGACTACATTAAGCTGAAAAGCTTCTGTACAGCGAAAGACACCATCAATAGAACAAAAAGGAACCCTACAGTATGGGAGAATATATTTGAAAATGACACATCCGATAAAGGCTTGACATCCAGTATATATAAAGAGCTCACATGCCTCAACAAACAAAAAACAAATAACCCAATTAAAAAATGGGCAGAGGAACTGAACAGACAGTTCTCTAAAAAAGAAATACAGATGGCCAAGAGACACATGAAAAGATGCTCCACATCGCTAATTATCAGAGAAATGCAAATTAAAACTACAATGAGGTATCACCTCACACCAGTAAGGATAGCTGCCATCCAAAGGACAAACAACAACAAATGTTGGCGAGGCTGTGGAGAAAGGGGAACCCTCCTATACTGCTGGTGGGAATGTAAATTAGTTCAACCATTGTGGAAAGCAGTATGGAGGTTCATCAAAATGCTCAAAACAGACCTACCATTTGACCCAGGAATTCCACTCCTAGGAATTTACCCCAAGAACGCAGCAATCAAGTTTGAGAAAGACAGATGCACCCCTATGTTTATCGCACCACTATTTACAATAGCCAAGAATTGGAAGCAACCTACATGTCCATCGGTAGATGAATGGATAAAGAAGATGTGGTACATATACACAATGGAATACTACTCAGCCATAAGAAGTGGAAAAATCCAACCATTTGCAGCAACATGGATGGAGCTGGAGAGTATTATGCTCAGTGAAATAAGCCAAGCGGAGAAAGAGAAATACCAAATGATTTCACTCATCTGAGGAGTATAGGAACAAAGGAAAAACTGAAAGAACAAAACAGCAGCGGAATTACAGAACCCAAAAATGGACTAACAGGTACCAAAGGAAAGGAACTGGGGAGGATGGGTGGGCAGGGAGGGAGAAGAGGGGGAAGAAGAAGGGGGGTTTTAAGATTAGCATGGGGGGGGGGGAGGGAGAAAGGGGGGGGGGGGCTGCACAATACAGAGAGGACAAGTAGTGACTCTACAACATTTTGCTAAGCTGATGGACAGTAACCATAATGTGGTTGTTAGGGGGGACCTGATATAGGGGAGAGCATAGTAAACATAGTATTCTTCATGTAAGTATAGATTAAAAATTAAAAAAAAAAAAGAAAGAAAGAAAGAAAGAAAAGGGGGATTACTCCTTAACAGGATAAAACTATTGGTAAATCAAAGATCAATGCATGCTTTAAATATCCTTAATGTTGATCACTTAAAGGGTGTCAGATGAACAGCTATGGAGGTACTCTTTTCTGATAATATTCCTTTCTCTTAATAAAAAAAAAAAAAAAAAAGCAGTTACTGTGTGCTGACCTCCAATGAGTTCTGCACAATGGTATAGAGGGCATGTCAAAGTGTGGGCAAAGGGTCTGTTTGTTTCTATGCAGAAGATCAAGGCCTAGCTTGGATACCCAGAAAATGAACTAAGATACGATATGAGGAGGAGCTTCCGGCATCAGCACTCTCTGGAGGACTCGTGCCGGGGGATGATCATCAAAAAGCCTCCACAGGGATCCCGACGATGCTGCGGTTGTGGCTGCATCCAGCCCACCGTCTCCTGGACTTGCCGTAGGAATGAGGAGGGAGATGTCTAGGCTAGCATGTGCATACAGTGAGACAATGAATTTGACTGGATCTGTACTGTTGGAACTCAACCAGGAGTTGGGAGGGGTGCAAGGTGTAGCACTCCAAAATCTTATGACTATAGACTATCTACGGTTAAAAGAACATATGGGATGTGAACAGATCCCAGAAATGGGCTGCTTTAATTTGTCTGATTTCTCTCAGACTGTTCAAGTACAGTTGGACAATATCCATCATATCGTAGACAAATTTTCACAAATGTCTAGGGTGCCTAAATGGTTTTCTTGGCTTCACTGGAGATGGATGGTAATTATAGATTTGCTTTGTTTATGTCACCGTATTCCTATTATGTTAATATGTGTGTGCAAATTAGTTAGTAGTTTAAAACCTATACATACTTAAGGTACTCTACAAGAAGATATGTCAAAGAAATAATCAATCCTCCCATGTTTCCTTCCATATGCTACATCTGTAGCTTTTCTTCTTTCTTCCTAATTACAACCCTTAAATAAAATTCGTGCCTCCTATCGAATTTACTGAGTATCATAATTCCTCCAGATGGTAAAGATACCTTGAGACAAGTGTTGGGCATAGAAGCCACAGGGCATAAATCTGCAAAGAAGTAAAAAGCTAACCTTTTCAAACAATATGGCTTCTCTCTCACTTACCAACTTTACATTTCCCTGTATGGCCCCGGAAGATGACTGGTTAGCCAGAGACGGGTAAGATTCCTCAAGGGAGGAACAACCTAAGACAGGCACAGTCGCAAGGGGGCCATCAGGTGAGAATTTGGGGATCAACAGAGGTGAGGCTCAGAACCTCACGCCCCCTGCTTTCAGAGAAATCTTCTGCATCCGTGGATGTTTTGCTGCCCTTGTCTAGCCTGGATTAATAGTTAGTCCATAGGCACACACCTGATCATCTGTTCATCTACATTTGCCCTCTTACAGCACTAAACTATGTTTTCTACCTTTATCTTGCATCTACGTACCACTTCAGCATTTTATTAAAAATAAAAAAAATAATAATAATAAAGGGAGAAATGTGGGATCAACATATAAATCAAGTACAAAAATCAAACGAATATTCATATTTGGCCTGATTGTTTATAGGTCATAATGCGTGATCAAAACCGAAAGTTTCTGTGATGAATGCCCTTGTACTGTTCACCATGTAAGAATTTATTCACTATGTAAGAATTCGTTCACCATGTAAGAACTTGTTTGTTATGCTTCAGAAGATTGGAGACTGACGAGAATTAGACTTGAGATGGATTGATTGTACATTGAGCATTGACCCCCCTATACTGAATTTTATTGTTGTTAACAACCATTTGATCAATAAATATGAGAGATGCCCTCTCAAAAAAAAAATCCTCATGAACATATGGGCAAATTGGATATGACAACATGTAAAAAGTTTTATACACCATGATACAGTGTGATTTATTCCAGGTATGCAAGGCTAGTTCAACATTTGAAAATCAATGTGATCTCTCTTATCAACAGGCTAAAGGATAAAAATCATATGGTCATATGAATAGATACAGAAAAAGCATCTGACAAAATCCAATACTAGTCATGATAAAAACTCGTAGAAAAGTAGGAATAGAGTGGAACTTCCTAAACTTGATAAAGAATATCTACAATCTATAGCTGATATCCTCTTTAATGGTAAGAAACTAGATGCTTTTCCCCTAAAATCAGGAACAAGGCAAGGATGTCCATTTCACTACTCCTATTCAACACCATACTGGAAGTATTAGATAATGCAGTATGATAAGAAAAAGAAATACAAGGTATACAAGGTATACAGATTGGGAAGGAAGAAAATAAAAGTGTCTTTATTCACAGATGACATGATTGTCTATGTAGAAAAAAAAACCTGAATCAACCAAAAAACTGGAACTATGAAGCAAATATAGCAAGTTTACAGGATACAATGTTAGTATACAAAAGTCAGTTGCTTTCTTATATACCAGCAATAAGCAGTTGGAAAATGAAATTAAAAACACAATACTATTGCTGTATAATAAAATATCTATAGTTAACAGTATGGTATTATGCACTTTATATGTGTTAGTAGGGTATATCTCATGCTAAGTGTTCTTACCAAAAACAAAACAAAACAAAACCACAGCACAGAAACACAAAAGAACACATTTACTTTAAGATCATGAACAAGACAAAAATTGCCCATTATTACCACTTCCATTCACCATCATACTGAAGAACCTAGCCAGAAAAAATAGACAAAAATTTTAAATAAAGTTAAATACACAAGTATTGGAAAGGAAGAGACAAAACTGTCACTATTTGCAAATAATGTAGTATACCAAGAATATGCAAAAGTAACTATAAATAGTTTGAATAAACAAGACAGTTTAGCAAGGTAGCTGGACATTAAATCAATCTGTAAAAGTCTATTGTATTTATATAAACTGGAAATAAATAATTGGAAAATGTTTTTAAAAGCTTTCTAATGTATATAACAAAATTTTCAAATAGCTGGGACTAAATTTAATAAAAGATATACAACAGTTCTATAGTGAAAACTACAAACATTGCTGAGAATAGACATAAACAGACTTATATCCTATTCATGAAATGTAATTCTCAACATTGTCAAAACACTGATTTTCTTCAAATTAAATTTGATTCATTTTAATCCGAGCTCCCAGAAAGAATTTTTGTGGAAATTGATAACCTAATTTTTAAATTTATGTAAAAATGCAAAGGATTAAGTATAACCAAGACAATGATCAATGAAATAATAGAATCCAGAAATAAACTATCTTGATGACCATCTTACAACATAAAAAATTCATTCAAAATGGATATTTCTAAATGTAAAATGAAAAAAAAGCTCTAGAAGAACATATAAATACCTTCATATCATTTAGATAAGTAAATATTTCTTAAATAAGACACAAAACTCACTAATAATTTTGAAATTACAAATTGGACTTCATTAACATTAAAAACTCTTGTCCTGTTTGTCAAAATGCCATAAGTAAAATCATCAAAAATAAAAACCTTTGTGCATGAAAGGACACCAGGAAAGAACACCATGAAAAAGTGAAAACACCATCTATATAATTGGAGATATTAGTTGCACATAATATATATGATGAGGGACTTATATCCAGAAAGTATAACAATTTTTACAACTCAATCATAAAAAGAAATTCCTATTAAATACAGGCAAAGGATTTAAATACATATTTCTCCAAAGAAGACATACAAATGGCCAATAAGCACATGAAAGGGTACTCAACATCATTAGTCATCAGATATACAAATCAAAAACACAATGAGATACTATTTCATACCCACTAGGATGGCTATAATAAAAAAAATACCAGACATAACAAGTGTTGGTGAGGATATAGAAAATTTGGAACCCACATACATTGTTATTGGGGATGTAAAAATAGTGCAGACACTTTCAAAAATGGTCTGGCAGTTCCTCAAACAGCTAAAATATGATCCAGTAATTTGCCTCTTAGGTATATTCCCAAGAGAAATTAAAACATATATCCAGGAAAAATCATGTACATGAGTGTTCATAACAGCATTATTCAAAGTAGCCAAAGACTTGAAACACCCGAAATGCCCATCAACAGATAAATGGATAACAAAATGTGATATATCCATACAAGGGAAAATATCACTCAGCTATAATAAGGAATGAAGCACTGATACATACTACCCCATGGAGGGACCTTGAAAGCATTATTCTAAATGAAAGAAGCCAGTCACAAAAGACTACATATTGTAAGATTTCATTTAAATGAAATATACAGAATAAGGGAATAGGCAAGTCTACAGAGAGAGAAAGCATATTAGTGATTGCCAGAGGCAAGGGGTATTAGGGGACAGTAGGAGTGACTGCTAATGGGTAAGAAGTTTCTTCATGGGGTTAAGGTATCTTCATGTCCTAAAGTTTATTGTGTTGATGGTTGCATAACTCTAAAAACCATTGAATTGTACACTTTAAATGAGTAAACTGTGTAGTCTGTGAATTTTGTCTCAGTAAGTCTGTTTAAAAATACATCATTAAAAAATGAAAAAGCAAGCTAGAGGATTGCAAAAAAAGATATTTGTAATGCATGTATCTGACAAATGACTCATATCAAGTATGTGTGAAGAAACCTAAAAGTTAATAAGGAAAAGAAAACACAATAAAAACATGGTAATAAACTTGAAGAGACAGTTTACCACAGAGGATATATAAATGGGCAATTAGCATATAAAAAGGTACTCATCATCATCATTAGTCTTCAGTGGAGTACAAATTAATGCCACAATGAGATACCACCCACCTGGCTGTAATTAAAAACACTGACAATATTAACTGTTGGAAAAGATGTGGAAGAACTGGAACTTTCACACTCCTCCTGAAAATATAAAATTGCATAGCCACTTTGGAAAACTGGGAGCATTTACTGAATTTAACCATATGCCTACTCTATGACCTATGACCAAGCAATTTCACTTTTGGGCTTGTAGTCCAAAGTAATGGATGCACTTATCCACAAAAAAACACAGAAGATTGCTCATAACAGCTTTATTTATAATAGCCAAAAAGTGAAACAAGCCCAAATGCTTATCAAAAAATTGCCAAAAAGTTGTGATATATTTATATGATGCAATACTACTGCATAATAATGATAACAAAATGACACAATAATGATAAAATAACATGAATGATTCTCAAATACATAAATATAAGCAAAAGAAGCCAGACTTCAAAAGATCACATACTATATGACTGCATACAGTCATATGTGACCTTCAAAAATAGTCAAAACTAATGATTAATAATAGAAATCAGAATAGTAGTTTCCTCTAAGAGTTACAAACAGGGAAGGCTCATACAGGAATGTTATAGAGTGCTGAAAATAGTTTTATCAGGGTGATGGCTGTATGGATGTGTACACAAATTTTTAAAAATCAATGAGATGTACAATAAAGATAGTGTACTTTATGCATGTCACTGTATGTATGTTATCCCTAAATATAAAATAACATCATCAATAACAAAACATAACTCAAGGAAAAGAAGCCAGACACAAAATAATACATATTTATGATTTCATGTATATGAAGTTCAAAACCAGACAAAATTAAACCAGGTATTTTCTAAGGATACATATTCAAGTGTTTAAAACTTTGAAGAAAACAAGGGATGACTAATAGAAAATGCATATGTTTATCTCTTGGGGAATGGGAGGCAAATGTGATGACAGGGATTCATATAATAAGGCTGTTGTAGTATGGTAATATTCTGTTTCTGAGACTGAGTGGTACATACATGGATGTTGACTTTTACTTTTTCCATCAACTGTATACTTTCCCATACACTCTTTTACAGGTATGCTGATTTTCAAAATTGAGAAAAATAAAAATAAAACCACTACTCTACAAAGGAAAAAAATATATTCAAGTTTATCAAATAAAATTCATTCTCTGATAATTTCACTAATATTCTAAGACTGAATAGTTTCCCAAATTAACCATTCCTTACCATCAAAAGAGAGTGTTTTATAATTGGTATGGAATGAAAGTATTATATTCACTCATGATCAGGAACTATTGTCAGAAAATGTATCTGAACACTGAGAAAATCTTCTGGAAGGAAACACCCAAAATGTTAAAGTTCTGAAGCATTTATCCAGGCACATCAAAGCATTTCCATAATTAAGTTATGAGAGTAATCAAATAAATATGTATAGCACTGGCAAAAGAATATGAACCAATAATACACCAGAAAAGTAGACTAGCCCAGTATTCTTTCAAAATATTCCTTTTATTGTAGTATTCATTGAAATGTTATTTATAATAGTTGAAATTGCAAGCAACTAATGTCTACTAGTTAGGTATTAGCTAAACAAGTTACAATGCATACATACAATGAAGTACTTTGCAAACAATTAAAATGAATATGTAGATATTATACATCTGTGCTGTCCAATACAGTAGCCACTAGCTATATGTGGCTGTCCAAATTTAAATTATTAAAATTAAATAAAATTTAAACTCCCACATGTGGAAACTAGCCACGTGTGGTCAGTACTGTATTGGACAGTGCAGAACAAAACATTTCCATCATTTCAGAAAGTTCTACTGGACAGTGGTATATAGATGTCTTCAGCGGGTTGTGAAACAAGAAATTGTGGAGATTTAATGTATTATGGTTATAGTTAACAATAGTATATTCTATATACTTCTATGTTGCTAAGAGACTAGGTCTTAAGTATTCTTACCACAAAAAAAGAAATGATAATTATGTGACATGATAGAGGTGTCAGCTAAACTACAGTGGTAGTCGTATTGCAAATATATATATGTATTAAATCAACACATTGCACATCTGAAATTTAAACAATATATGTTAATTACATATCACTTTTGAGAAAAGAAGTGTAAGTTATAAGAACAGACTCAATTTTTAATCTATATTTGTATTTGTACATATTAATGGAAAGATATGCCAAAATGTTAATATCTCTAGGTTATCTCTAAGATCAACTTGTGGGATTGTGGGTGATTTTTTATTGCTTTCTCCTGCTTTCTTTACTTTCTGAAAATTTCTACAAGCATGCATTACTTCTATAACCAAAAAAATATCATTGAACTATTCCATTTTCTGAAAGAAAAATAGTCAAACTGAGCTCTTTGATATATTTCTTGAAATGTATCTTAGCAGAATGATAAGGAATGCAGACAAAGTTAATCACAAAGTTATTTATGCCAGCATTACTTACAGTAAGGGAAAACTGGGATGGGGGTAATGCTATAAATCCAATAATAGCAACATATTTAAGTAAATTTCTGGTTCATCTTTATGATGAAATATTATGTCACTATTAAAAATAATTTGATACTTTTATTTTTTCTAGATTTATTAAGGAATAATTGGCAAATGATTATATATATTTAAGGAGTACAGTGTAATGATTTAATATATATATATACTGTAAAATGATTATCACAATCAAGTTAATTAACACATCTATCACTTTACACTGTTACATTTTTTTGTGGTGAGAGTACTTTGGATCTACTCTCTTAGCAAATTTTAAGAATGCAATACGGTATTACTAACTATAGTCACAGTGCTGTATGTTAGATCCCCAGAATTTACTCAATAACTGAAGTTTGTATCCTTTCATCGACACCTCTCTATTTCACCCACTTTCTAGCCACTGCCAAACACTGTTCTACTTTATGGCTTTATGAGTTCAACTGTTTAAGATTCTACATGTAAGTGTGTAGAGTATTTATCTCTCTATGTCTTGCTTATTTCACTTAGAATAATGTCTTTCAAGTTTATAGATGTTGTGACAAATGGCAGGATTTCCTTCTTTTTATGGCTGAATAATATTCCACTGAATATATATATACCATATTTTCTTTTTCCATAGACTGACACTTATGTTGTTTCCATATCTTGGCTACTGTGAATAATGCTGCAATGAACATGGGAGTGCAGATAGCTCCTTGAGATCTAATTGTATTTCCTTTTAATAGATACCCAGAAGGAGGATGATTGCTAGATCATATGGTAATTCTATTTAAAAATTTTTGAGGAACCTCCATACTGTTTTCTGTGATGACCATACCAATTTATGTTCCCACCAACAGTGTATAAGGGTTCCTTTTTTTGCATGGCCTTGCATACTTGTTATCTCTTGTCTTTTTGATAATAATCATTCTAACAGGTATGAGGTGATATCTCACTATGGTTTGGATTTGTATTTCTCTGCCATTTTGCTGACATAACTCTCTTATAGTTTAAATAATATTAGAAAATATAAAGTTGATACAAAGTTAAATGGAAAAATAGAAATATAGTTACAGTATGTTCTTAAGTAAAATATGAAATTTATTAAGACTATTTTTTAATTTATTTATACTTATGTTTTTATTGGGTAAGAATGTATTACCCAATAATATATGAATATAGGAAAAGAGCATTTCCTTAGGAAGCCATCCAGAATACAAAATAAAGTCCTAATAATAATAGAGGGCTTCCAAGCAAAGATACAGATTGAATGCATACATTTATTTTTCTCCCTCCTCCTGAAACCCCACTAAAGCAACAAGGGGAATTGTGTAAAGACTTAAGCCTGTAGAGACCAAAAAAACGATGGAAGCTGGGATAAAAGCAACAATGTTTCAAGAAAGCAGACAAATAATCGATAACTGCCAAATGTGAGAAAAACTCTTTCTCCCACCTCAGTCCTCAGAACATTGGAAGCCAGGCCTATGCCTCCCAGGCAAGAAATTCAGATTCCTCTTAGATATCTGACCAGTCTCTAAAAGTTCTAGAGGAAAGAAACATTGGGGTTTCTGTTCAAAATGATCTAGAACTTCCAATCACCTCTTAAAAAATTATTGTGATTATATATAGTTATTAAATGTATGCAATAAAATAGACAAAGAAAGAAATACAGCTAAATGAGCTATCACAAACAATACTCGAGTAACTACCTTCCAGATGAAGGAAACTTGCCACAGCTCCAGAACACCTCTTAGAGTCCATTCCAATCTCTATACCTGCCCCTTTCTCAGCTAGAGGTAAACAATACATCAGTTTTTATGATAAACATTTCCTTGATTTTCTAGTTTTACTATCTTAGCATGCATCCCTAAATATTATTGTTTAGTTTTGCCTGATTTTTTAGATTTTCTATTAATGAAATCATACAGTATATGTTGCATATGACTTCCTATACCCTATATATTGTGAGATTTATCTATGTTGCTAGATATTGCTATAATTCATTCATTTTCTTTATTATAAGAGCAGTGTTTCTCAAACTTGAGAGTGTATTAGAATCATCCCAAAGGCTTGTTAAAACACAGATTTATTGGCCCACACCCCCAGAGTTTCTGATTCAGTAGGTCTAAGAAGGGGCTCAACAATTTGCATTTCTAACCACTTTCTAGATGATGCTGATCCTACTGGTCCAGGAACCACACTTTGAGAATCACTACTATAAGATAGTTCATTGTATGAATAGATTTACTTATCCATTCTACTGTTAATAGACATTTGGATCCTTTCCAATTTGGGGCTATTTAGATAATGCCTCTAAGAATAATCTTGTGCATGTTTCTACATGCAAAAATGCACACGTATCTATTAGGAATATGCCTTTCCTGTGTCATCAGGTGAGGATACTTTTAAATTAGTGGACAGAGCCAAAGAGCTTTGCAAAGTAGTTGTACTGATATACACACCATTTAGCACTATCTCAGAGTTTTAACTCACATTATTGCCAACACTTGGTATTAGCCATTTTGTTGGATCAGTTATATTACAACATTATGGTTTAGATTTATTTTTCCCTCATAACTAAGGAGGCTGAGCAATTTTGTGATATTGGCCATTTGGATGTCCTCTTTTTGGAAGTGCTTGTTCATGTTCATTTTTTTATAGATTTATAGGCATTTTGGAGATGAGTTCTTTGTCAAATAGATATTTTGCAAATATGTTCTGTGGCTTCACCTTTCTCTTTCTAAATGCTTTGCTGAATAGATGGTCTGAATTTTATGTTATCAAATGTTTTCCTTTTTGTGCTTTCTAATCATGGTTAAGAAATATTTCCCCATCTTAAGCATAAAAATATTCTTTTATATTATCTTCTAGAAACTGTTATCTTGCCTTTCATACATAGATCTACATTCCTTATGAAACTAATTTTTTATGTATGTATAAAGTAATAAAATTTCATTTTTTCTTTCTGAACTGCTATGAAGTTATTCCTGCAGTTTTTATTGGGAAAAAACTCCCTTATCTCCACAAACACTATTTCTGCCCCATTCTCTCTTCTCTCATTCTGAGATTACAATTACACAAATGTTAGACCCTTTCCATGCATTCACTATGGTTCCACCCTCATTTCTTTGTTTTTTATCTTTTGTTCATGCTTTATTCTGGCTGTTTTCTTCTGATCTATCTTTGAGTTCACCAAATTAATCCTCTGCTAGACTTAATCTGCTGTTAAAACAAATCCACAAATTTCTTAATTTCAGTTATCATAGTTATTTAATTCTAAATACTCCTTTTGTTATATGTCAAATCCCCTATGTCTTCTTTAAAAATACTTTTTAGTCTTCTGCTAAAATTCTCGATCTTTTCTTACAGTTCATTGAGCATGGTAAAAATAGTTATTTTAAAATGTGTGTGTGATTAATTCTGGGAAGATGGTGGAATAGAGAGAGCCTGAATCCACCTTCTCCCACCTACACACTGAATCTACACCTACACACAGAGTAGTTAACCCTGAAGAACAATGGAGACTGAAGTGAACACCTTCTATACAACAAGGGACAAGAAGATAGCATTTTTTTAAAATCCCCAAATGACAAGACAGACAGAGACACATAACAGCAGGAACCACAACCCAGCACAGCCACGAGCAGAGGGAAGGGGATGGAATATCATTGGGAAAGCCAGGCATAGACTTCCTGCCCCGAGGCACAGGAAAAAAGCCTTGCAGTTTAAAGTAGAACTTAGACCATAAGTGAAAGAAGTTAAGTTTCAGAACTAAACATCTGCCACTTAGCAAGGAAACTGTTGGAGGCAATCCAGTATCAGGGGAGTCAACCAGTGCCACTGTTTGTGCTCCTGCTGCACATCTTAGTGTGGTTGAGAACAGGATCTGGGTGCACACACCAATCTCAGACTTGGTCTAGAGACCCCAATTCTATACCCAGGCACACCTGCAGGAGATACAGCAGTTCTGCCGTACTGCCCACTGTTATCTACCAGTCCAGCCCCCATCAACAGGACTGGAAAGTCCCCAAGCTCACAGAGAGGTTACAAGAATTTACAGGCTGGTGCCACTGAGGCAACTCCCCAAAGCAAGTGGGGAATGCATGTGCCAGGCCTGACCCCAGTCACAAGTGGGACATAGCAGGTGTGGATTCAGGAATTCCCCTGAGCAGCCCAGAGCACACAGGGCCACAAGGGAGCATGTGTGTGCACAGTGCCTGATCCTGGCCACCAGTAGGAACAGGGGGTACCTGGTACAGGGTTTCTCAGGAACAGTCCAGAGCATGCAGGGGCCATGGAGGAACACATATCCCCATGATATTTGAACCTGACTGCCAGTGGGCCCACAGGCACCTAATTGGGAATTCCCAGGAGAAGCCCAGAGCACATTCAGGGTACAAGGGGCAATATGCACAGAGCCTGCCTCCATGCTGCCAATGGGACCTAGTGGGCTCTCAATGCAGGAATTTCCCAGAGTAATCCCAAGTGGCACAGAGTGTGCACAGGCATAAAAGTGAGGTAGGAAATGGGATTCAGCTGGCATCAATCCAGGAGTTACCTGGAGTATGCCTTTACCTGCCACTGGCCCACTACTCTCCCCCTGCCAGTAGAGAACCCACAGGAGTCCATTCAGGAGTGGCTCCAAAGAGTCCCCAAGGCCATGCCCCTTGGACCATGCTCTGGGAAGCCCAGAACCAGGAAAACCCTGTCTCACACTTACACAGCCTCCAGCTTGCCAAAACCATGAGGCACACACAGTCTACACAGGGGACTCTCCTACACAAGACTAGTCCTTCAAGACCAGGAGAGCAAACCCTTTCAACTAATTCATAGAATCAAGCACAGAAAGTCATACAAAATGAGAAGACATTAGAATATGTTCCAAATGACACACACACAAAAAAAACAGAAAAAAGCTAAATGAAAGAGTTAACCAATATACCTGAAAAAGAGTTTAAAGCAGTGGTTATAAAGATACTCAATGGATTTGAGAGAACAATAGTGGAACTCAAGGTAGACCTCAAGAAAGAGATAGAAAATATGAAAAAGAACCAATCACAGATAAAGAATCAATAGATGAAATAAAAAAATACACTAAGGAAATGAACAGCAGACTAGAGGATGCAGAAGAAAATATCAGTGATTTAGAAAATAGAGTAATGGAAAACACTCAAGCTGAATGGAAGAAGGAAGAAAGACTTAAAGAAATGAGGATAGGTTAAGAGAGTCCTGGGACAACATCAGATGTCCTAACATCTACATAATAGGAGTTCCAGAAGTAGAAGAGAGAAAGGAGTAGAAAATTTATTTGAAGATGTAATAGCTGAAAGCTTCCCTAACCTGAGGAAGGAAACAGTCTACTAGGTCCAGGAAGCACAGAGAGCTACAAACAAGATAAACCCAAGGAGGTACACACCAAGATACATGGCACTCAAAATGTCCAAGATCAAAGACAAATAAAATCTTAAAAGCAGCAAGCAAAAAGCAATGAATTATGTATAAGGGAAATCCCATATGTTTATCAATGGATTTTTCTGAAGAGACACTACAGGCCAGAAAGGAATGGCATGATACATTCAAAGAAAGTACTAAGTGGAAAAACATCCCCAACCAAGAATACTCTACTCAGAAAGGTTATCATTCAGCATTGAAGGAGAGAGAAAGAACATCATAGATAAACATAAGTTAAAAGAGTTCACCACTATTAAACCAGCCTTATGAAAAATGTTAAAGGGACTTCTATAAGCAGAAAACAAAAGACCCTAAATAGAAGCAGAAAATTTAATAAAGGAAAACACTTCCAGTGGTAAAGCAAACATATAGCAGAGGTAATAGAACAATTACTTGAAAACTAGTATGAAAACCAAAAACACAAAAATAACAAAAGCAGTTATGTCTAAAAATTATTTAAGATAATCAGTTAATAAAAAGGTATAAAAGAAGATATTATATACAGCAAAGAGGGAAGATGGGGAGTAATAAATGTGGTGCTGTTAGAATGCATTTGAACTTAAGTGACCATCAGCTTATTATAGATTATTATATTCACAGGATGTCATATAAGAACCCCATAGTGACCACAAACCAAAAATATATAATAGATACACAAAAAAGAAAAAGAAGGGAACCCAAGCATAACACTAAAGAAAGTCATAAGCACAAGAGAAGAGAGCATGAGAGGAAGAAAGGGTGAGAGAAGAACAACAAAAACAAGCAGGAAACATTTAACAAAATGGTAGTAAGTACATAAATATTGATAATTATTTTAAATGTAAATGGCCTAAATGCTCCAAAAAACATAGGGTGACTGAATGGATAAAAAAACAAGACCCATCTATTTGTTGCCTACAAGAGACTCATTTCAGACCTAAGGACACACAGGCTGAAATTTAAGGGATAGTAAAACATATGCCTTGCAAATAGGGATGCAAAAACATGGAGTTGCAATGCTTACATCAGGCAAAACAGATTTCAAAACAAAACAAAACAAAATAACAAGAGGCAAAGAAGAACACTACGTAATGATAAAGGGATCAGTCCAACAAGAGGATATAATAATCATAAACATCTATGCACCCAACATAGGAGCACCTAAATAAATAAACTAAATAGTAATAGACCTAAAGGGAGAGTTTGACAGCAACATAATAATAGTACAGTGCACACGGAACATTCTCCAAAATAGATTACATATTAAGACATAAAAATGCCTCAACAAATTTAAGATTTAAATTGTACCAAACATGTTTTCAGACCACAGTGATATGAAATTAGAAATCAATTATCAGAAAAAAATGTAAAAAATACAAACATGTGGAGGTTAAACAACACACTTCTAAATAATCAAGAATCAAGGGATAGATCAAAGAGGAAATCAAACAACATATGGAGACAAATGAAAAGAGAAACACAATGGTTCAAAATGTGTGGGGTGCAACAAAAGTGGTTCTAAGAGGAAAGTTTATAGCAATGCAAGTTTACATCAAGAAACAACATTCTCAAATAAAAAATCTAACAAGAAGATAAACAAAATAGACAAACCCCACATCAGACTTATCAAGAAAAAAGAGGACACAAACAAAATAAGATATTGAAAAGAAAAGAAGTTACAACTGATGCCACAGAAATTGAAGGAATTGCAAGAGAATTCTATAAAAAATTATATGCCTATAAATTGGACAA
The DNA here is from genome assembly GCF_040802235.1 of Manis javanica. NCBI lineage: Eukaryota > Metazoa > Chordata > Mammalia > Pholidota > Manidae > Manis > Manis javanica. The sequence goes on along the minus strand of NC_133174.1, from coordinate 99,841,053 downwards.
CCTAGAAGAAATAGATAAATTCCTAAAAATGTACAATCTCTCAAGACTAACCCAGGAAGAAACAAAATCTGAACCAATTAATTACTAGTAAGGAAATTGAAATGGTAATCAAAAAGCTCCCAACAAACAAAAGTCCAGGACCAGATGCCTTCACAGGTGAATTCTATCAAACATCTAATGGTGAGATAATACCTAGCGTTCTTAAAGTATTCTAAAAAACAGAAGAGGAGGGCATACTTTCAAACTCATTCTATGAGGTCATTGTCACTCTAATACCAAAACCAAAGATACTGCAAATAAGAAAACTGCAGTTCAATATCCCTGATGAATACAGATGCAAAAACACTCAACAAAATATTAGCAAACCGAATTCAAAAATACATCAAGAGGATGATTCATCACAACCAAGTGGAATTTAGTCCAGGGATACAAGGATGGTACAATATCTACAAACCAACGTGATATACCATATAAACAAAGGGAGGGGAAAATACCATATGATCATCTCAATAGATGCTGAAAAAGCATTTGACAAAACTCATCATCAATTCATGATAAGAACTCTTAACAAAAATGGGTATAAATGGAACACAGCTCAATATAATAAAGGTCATATATGACAAACCCACAGCCAACATCATACCCAGTGGTGAAAAGCTGAAAGCGTTTCCTCTAAGAGCAGGAACAAGACAAGGATGCCTACTCTCACCACTTCTATTCAACATTGTATTGGAAGGCATGACCACAGCAGTCAGAGAAGAAAAAAAAGGCATCTGAATTGGTAAAGATGTAAAACTACTACTATTTTCAGATGACATGATACTATATATAGAAAACCCTGAAGACTCCTCCAAAAACCTATTAGAACTATTAAATGAATTCCATAAAGTTTCAGGATACAAAATCAACATACAGAAATTTGTTGCATTCCTATATACTAACACCAAACTAGCAGAAAAAGAAATAAAAAATTCCATTTACAACTGCACCAAAGCAACAAAATACCTCAGAATAAACCTAGTCAAGGACGTGAAAGATCTGTACTCTGAAAACTATAAGACAGAGAGGAAAGAAACTGAAGAAGACACAAATCAATGGAAATCTATCCCATGCTCATGGATAGGAAGAATTAATATTGTCCAAATGGCCATGCTTCCCAAAGCAATTTACAAATTCAGTGCACTCCCTAGCAAAATACCAATGGCATTTTTCCATGAACTAGAGCAAAGAATCCTGAAATTTACATGGAACCACAAAAATCTCTGAGTAACGAATGCAATCTTGAGAAAGAAGAACAAAGTTGGAGGTACTATGCTCCCTGATTTCAAGATACACTACAAACCTACAGTGATTAAAACAATATGGTACTGGCATAAGAACAGACCTATAAATCAAGGGAACAGAATGGAGAGCCCAGAAATAAACCTATACATATAATATCAATGAATATATGACAAAGGAGGCAAGAATAGACAATGGGGAAAGACAGTCTCTTCAATAAATGGTGCTGGGAAAACTGGGGAGGTATATGTAAGAGAATAAAACTAGATCACTGTCTTACACCTTACACAAAAGTAAATTCAAAATGGATTAAAGACCTAAATGTAAGACATGAAATTGTAAAACACTTAGAAGAAAACAGAGGCAAGAGTATTCTGAACATCAGCATGAGAAATTTCTTTCTGGATACACCTCCCCAGACAAGGGAAACAAATGAAAAGATAAACAAGTGGCACTCCACCAAATTGAAAAGTTTCTGCACAGCAAAGGAAACCCTTGACCAAAAAAAGGCAACCTGCCCTATGGGAGAACATATTTGAAAATGATCTATCTCCAGCAAGAGGCTAATATCCAAAATGTATAAAGAACTCATAAAACTCAACACCAAAAAAATCAAATAATCCAATTAAAAATGGACAGAGAACCTAAATAGACGTTTTTCCAAAGAATACATATAGATGGACAACAGGCACATGAAAAGATGTTCAACATCACTCACCACTTGGGAAATGAAAATCAAAACCACAGTAAGGTATAACCTCACACCAGTCAGAATGGCTGCTATCCAAAAGACACAAAATTAAATAAGTGTTGTCAAGGATGTGGAGAAAAGGGAACCCTTGTGCACTGTTGGTGGGAATGTAAACTGGTCTAGCTACTATGGAAAACAATATGGAGGTTCCTCAAAAGCCTAAAAATAGAAATACCATATAACCTAGCAATTCAACTTCTGGAATATACCTGAAGAAAACAAAACCATTAATTAAAAAAGATATATGCACACCTATTTTCATTGCAATATTAAAACAGCCATGATATGGAAACATCCCAAGTGCCCATCAATAGATGAATGGATAAAGAAGATGTGGTACATGTACACAATAGAATATTAGTCAGCCATGAAAAAGAAGGAAATCTTGCCATTTGCAACAACGTGGATAGATCTACAGGGTATCATGCTAAGTGAACTAAACCAGGCAGAGAAAGACAAACACCTATGATTTCACTTATAGGTGAAACATAAAAACAAACAAAAAAGAAATAGACCCACAAATATAGACAACAGACTGTTGCATTACCATAGGGAAAGGGGTGGGAGGATGGGTGAAATAGGTAAAAGGCACAAAGAGGTACAAACTGAAATAACTTAGACAAATAAATGAAAGTACAACATAGAAAATTTAACCAATAATATTGTAATATCTTTCTATGATAATATGTTAATTATACCTATTGTGGCAAGCATCTAGTAATGCATACAATGATTGAGTCAATATGTTGTACATCTGAAACTTTATTGCAATAAAAATGTGTGTGAATCTTCATATTTCTGGATCACCTGTTAATATGTTTCTGTTTTCTATCTTTTTCTGCTTGTTCTTGCTCATATTGTTTTGTCTCTGGGTGTGATATTATTATATATTAAACACTATAATTAAAATTTTACATAAATAGGGCGGAGCCAGGATGGCGGCGTGAGTAGAGCAGTGGAAATCTCCTCGCAAAAACACATAGAGCTATGAAAATATACCAAAGAAAAATCTTCCTAAAATAGAGACCACAGGACACAGGACAACATCCAGACCACATCCACACCTGCAAGAACCCAGCGCCTTGCGAAGGGGGTAAGATACAAGCCCCAGCCCGGCGGGACCCGAGCGCCCCTCCCCCCGGCTCCCGGCAGGTGGAAAGAAACCGGTGCGGTTTCTTTTTGGCAAGTGCTTTTTGGAAGCCTTAAAGGGACGGGCCCCCGGTGCTAGGGAGGCAGGGTGGCGGGACTGGTGAGCGGGTGCCTGGGACCGGTGCCTGAGGACAAAGAATATCCCATGTTTTTCCCTGCGGGACCGGGGGGGCGGGTGCCTGAGACCGGCACTTGAGGACAGAGGAAATCGCGCGTTTTTCCCCCTTTTTTTTTCTCTTTTTTGCGAGTGCTTTTTGGAAGCCTAAAAGGGACAGGGACCCCGGTGCTAGGGAGGCAGGGAGGCGGGACTGGTGAGCGGGTGCCTGGGACCGGCGCCTGAGGACAAAGAATATCGCGCGTTTTTCCCTGTGGGACTGGTGGGCGGGTGCCTGAGACCGGCACCTGAGGACGGAGGAAATCGCGCGTTTTTCCCCTTTTTTTCACTCTTTTTGGCGAGTGCTTTTTGGAAGCCTTAAAGGGACAGGGACCCCGGTGCTAGGGAGGTAGGGCGGCGGGACTGGTGAGCGGGTGCCTGGGATCAGCGCCTGAGGACAAAGAATATCGAGCGTTCCTTCCCTGAGGGACCGGTGGGTGGGTGCTTTTTGGAAGCCTTGAAAGGACAGGGACCCTGGTGCTAGGGAGACAGGGAAGCAGGACCAGTGAGCGGGTGCCTGGGACCGGCACCTGAGGACAAAAAAAAAAAAAAAAAAAAATCGCGTGTTTTTTTCTTTTTTTTTTCCTTTCTGTTCCCTCTCTCATTGCTGCTGTTGTTGTTTTGGTTTGGAGAGTGCTTTTGGAAGTCTTAAAGGGGCAGGACAGGTCACTTAGACCAGAGGCAGGGAATCTGGGGATCTCTGGGCACTCTAAACCCCTGGGCAGCAGGGAGCACAGAGGCCCCTTATGGAGATAAATAGCCTCCCGGCCGCTCCCCCTCCAACGGGGCTCCACCATTTTGGAGGAACAGCCCCAGCCAGGCCAAGCCCACAGCAACAGCGGAGATAAACCCCAAAGCAACTGGGCAGGAAGCAGAAGCCCTGTCTGGGCACAGCTGCCCAGCACAAGCCACTAGAGGTCGCTATTCTCCCAGGAGAAGGCCACAAACCAACAAGAAGGGAAGCTCTTCCAGCGGTCACTTGTACCAGCTCTGCAAACTATCTCTATCACCATGAAAAGGCAAAACTACAGGCAGACAAAGATCACAGAGACAACACCTGAGAGGGAGACAGACCTAACCAGTTCTCCTGAAAAAGAATTCAAAATAAAAGTCATGAACATGCTGACGGAGATGCAGAGAAAAATGCAAGAGCAATGGGATGAGATGCAGAGAAAAATGCAAGAGCAGTGGGATGAGATGCAGAGAAAAATGCAAGAGCAGTGGGATAAAGTCCGGAAGGAGATCACAGATGTCAGGAAGTAGATCACAGAAGAGAAACAATCCCTGGAAGGATTTATAAGCAGAATGGATAAGATGCAAGAGGCCATTGAAGGAATAGAAGCCAGAGAACAGGAACGTATAGAAGCTGACATAGAGAGAGATAAAAGGATCTCCAGGAATGAAACAACACTAAGAGAAATATGTGACCAATACAAAAGGAATAATATTCGTATTATAGGGATACCAGAAGAAGAAGAAAGAGGAAAAGGGATAGAAAGTCTCTTTGAAGAAATAATTGCTGAAAACTTCCCCAAACTGGGGGAGGAAATAATCGAACAGACCATGGAATTACATAGAACTCCCAACAGAAAGGATCCAAGGAGGACAACACCAAGACATATAGTAATTAAAATGGCAAGGATCAAGGACAAGGAAAGAGATTTAAAGGCAGCTAGAGAGAAAAAGGTCACCTATAAAGGAAAACCCATCAGGCTAACATCAGACTTCTCAACAGAAACCCTACAGGCCAGAAGAGAATGGCATGATATACTTAATGCAATGAAACAGAAGGGCCTTGAACCAAGGATACTGTATCCAGCACAACTATCATTTAAATATGATGGAGGGATTAAACAATTCCCAGACAAGCAAAAGCTGAGGGAATTTGCTTCCCACAAACCACCTCTACAGGTCATCCTACAGGGACTGCTCTAGATGGGAGCACCCCTATAAAGAGCACAGAACAAAACACACAACATATGAAGAATGGAGGAGGAGGAATAAGAAGGGAGAGAAGAAAAGAATCTCCAGACAGTGTATATAACAGCTCAGTAAGCGAGCTAAGTTAGGCAGTAAGATACTAAAGAAGCTAACCTTGAACCTTTGGTAACCACAAATCTAAAGCCTGCAATGGCAATAAGTACATATCTCTCAATAGTCACCCTAAATGTAAATGGACTTAATGCACCAATCAAAAGACATAGAGTAATAGAATGGATAAAAAAGCAAGACCCATCTATATGCTGCTTACAAGAAACTCACCTTAAACCCAAATATAAGCATAGACTAAAAGTCAAGGGATGGAAAAACATATTTCAGGCAAACAACAGTGAGAAGAAAGCAGGGGTTGCAGTACTAATATCAGACAAAATAGACTTCAAAACAAAGAAAGTAACAAGAGATAAGAGAAGGATACTACATACTGATAAAGGGCTCAGTCCAACAAGAGGATATAACCATTCTAAATTTATATGCACCCAATACAGGAGCACCAGCAAAAGTGAAGCAAATACTAACAGAACTAAAGACGGAAATAGACTGCAATGCATTCATTGTAGGAGACTTCAACACACCACTCACCCCAAAGGATAGATCCACCGGGCAGAAAATAAGTAAAGACACACAGGCACTGAACAACACACTAGAACAGATGGACCTAATAGACATCTATAGAACTCTACATCCAAAAGCAACAGGATATACATTCTTCTCAAGTGCACATGGAACATTCTCCAGAATAGACCACATACTAGCTCACAAAAAGAGCCTCAGTAAATTCCAAAATATTGAAATTCTACCAACCAATTTTTCAGACCACAAAGGTATGAAAGTAGAAATAAATTCTACAAAGAAAACAAAAAGGCTCACAAACACATGGAGGCTTAACAACATGCTACTAAATAATCAATGGATCAATGAACAAATCAAAATAGAGACCAAGGAATATATAGAAACAAATGACAACAACAACACTAAGCCCCAACTTCTGTGGGATGCAGCGAAAGCAGCCTTAAGAGGAAAGTATATAGCAATCCAGGCACACTTGAAGAAGGAAGAACAATCCCAAATGAATAGTCTAACATCACAATTATTAAAACTGGAAAAAGAAGAACAAATGAGGCCTAAAGTCAGCAGAAGGAGGGACATAATAAAGATCAGAGAAGAAATAAACAAAATTGAGAAGAATAAAACAATAGCAAAAATCAACGAAACCAAGAGCTGGTTCTTTGAGAAAATAAACAAAATAGATAAGCCTCTAGCCCAACTTATTAAGAGAAAAAGAGAGTCAACACAAATCAACATAATCAGAAATGAGAATGGAAAAATCATGACAGACTCCACAGAAATACAAAGAATTATTAAAGACTACTATGAAAACCTATATGCCAACAAGCTGGAAAACCTAGAAGAAATGGACAACTTCCTAGAAAAATACAACCTCCCAAGACTGACCAAGGAAGAAACACAAAAGTTAAACAAACCAATTACGAGCAAAAAAATTGAAACAGTAATCAAAAAACTACCCAAGAACAAAACCCCGGGGCCGGACGGATTTACCTCGGAATTTTATCAGACACACAGAGAAGACATAATACCCATTCTCCTTAAAGTGTTCCACAAAATAGAAGAAGAGGGAATACTCCCAAACTCATTCTATGAGGCCAACATCACCCTAATACCAAAACCAGGCAAAGACCCCACCAAAAAAGAAAATTACAGACCAATATCCCTGATGAATGTAGATGCAAAAATACTCAATAAAATATTAGCAAACAGAATTCAACAGTATATCAAAAGGATCATACACCATGACCAAGTGGGGTTCATCCCAGGGATGCAAGGATGGTACAACATTTGAAAATCCATCAACATCATCCACCACATCAACAAAAAGAAAGACAAAAACCACATGATCATCTCCATAGATGCTGAAAAAGCATTTGACAAAATTCAACATCCATTCATGATAAAAACAACAGCAAAAATGAGCAAGTGGGACTACATTAAGCTGAAAAGCTTCTGTACAGCGAAAGACACCATCAATAGAACAAAAAGGAACCCTACAGTATGGGAGAATATATTTGAAAATGACACATCCGATAAAGGCTTGACGTCCAGTATATATAAAGAGCTCACATGCCTCAACAAACAAAAAGCAAATAACCCAATTAAAAAATGGCAGAGGAACTGAACAGACAGTTCTCTAAAAAAGAAATACAGATGGCCAAGAGACACATGAAAAGATGCTCCACATAGCTAATTATCAGAGAAATGCAAATTAAAACTACAATGAGGTATCACCTCACACCAGTAAGGATAGCTGCCATCCAAAAGACAAACAACAACAAATGTTGGCGAGGCTGTGGAGAAAGGGGAACCCTCCTACACTGCTGGTGGGAATGTAAATTAGTTCAACCATTGTGGAAAGCAGTATGGAGGTGCATCAAAATGCTCAAAACAGACCTACCATTTGACCCAGGAATTCCACTCCTAGGAATTTACCCTAAGAACGCAGCAATCAAGTTTGAGAAAGACAGATGCACTCCTATGTTTATCGCAGCACTATTTACAATAGCCAAGAATTGGGAGCAACCTAAATGTCCATCGGTAGATGAATGGATAAAGAAGATGTGGTACATATACACAATGGAATACTACTCAGCCATAAGAAGTGGAAAAATCCAACCATTTGCAGCAACATGGATGGAGCTGGAGAGTATTATGCTCAGTGAAATAAGCCAAGCGGAGAAAGAGAAATACCAAATGATTTCACTCATCTGAGGAGTATAGGAACAAAGGAAAAACTGAAGGAACAAAACAGCAGTGGAATTACAGAACCCAAAAATGGACTAACAGGTACCAAAGGGAAAGGAACTGGGGAGGATGGGTGGGCAGGGAGGGATAAGAGGGGGGAAGAAGAAAGGGGGGATTAAGATTAGCATGCATGGGGGGGAGGGAGAAAGGGGAGGGTGGGCTGCACAACACAGAGAGGACAAGTAGTGACTCTACAACATTTTGCTAAGCTGATGGACAGTAACCGTAATGTGGTTGTTAGGGGGGACCTGATATAGGGGAAAGCATAGTAAACATAGTATTCTTCATGTAAGTGTAGATTAAAAATTAAAAAAAAAAAAAAAAAAGAAAGAAAGAAAGAAAGAAAAGGGGGATTACTCCTTAACAGGATAAAACTATTGGTAAATCAAAGATCAACGCATGCTTTAAATATCCTTAATGTTGATCACTTAAAGGGTGTCAGATGATCAGCTATGGAGGTACTTTTTTCTGATAATATTCCTTTCTCTTAATTAAAAAAAAAAAAAAAGCAGTTATTGTGTGCTGACCTCCAATGAGTTCTGCACAGTGGTATAGAGGGCATGTCAAAGTGTGGGCAAAGGGTCTGTTTGTTTCTATGCAGAAGATCAAGGCCTAGCTTGGATACCCAGAAAATGAACTAAGATACGATATGAGGAGGAGCTTCCGGCATCAGCACTCTCTGGAGGACTCGTGCCGGGGGATGATCATCAAAAAGCCTCCACAGGGATCCCGACGATGCTGCGGTTGTGGCTGTATCCAGCCCACCGTCTCCTGGACTTGCCGTAGAAATGAGGAGGGAGATGTCTAGGCTAGCATGTGCATACAGTGAGACAATGAATTTGACTGGATCTGTACTGTTGGAACTCAACCAGGAGTTGGGAGGGGTGCAAGGTGTAGCACTCCAAAATCTTATGACTATAGACTATCTACGGTTAAAAGAACATATGGGATGTGAACAGATCCCAGAAATAGGCTGCTTTAATTTGTCTGATTTCTCTCAGACTGTTCAAGTACAGTTGGACAATATCCATCATATCGTAGACAAATTTTCACAAATGCCTAGGGTGCCTAAATGGTTTTCTTGGCTTCACTGGAGATGGATGGTAATTATAGATTTGCTTTGTTTATGTCACCGTATTCCTATTATGTTAATATGTGTGTGCAAATTAGTTAGTAGTTTAAAACCTATACGTACTTAAGGTACTATACAAGAAGATATGTCAAAGAAATAATCAATCCTCCCATGTTTCATTCATATGCTACATCTATAGCTTTTCTTCTTTCTTCCTAATTACAACCCTTAAATAGAATTCGTGCCTCATATCGAATTTACCAAGTATCATAATTCCTCCAGGTGGTAAAGATACCTCGAGACAAGTGCTGGGCATAGAAGCCACAGGGCATAAATCTGCAAAGAAGTAAAAAGCTAACCTTTGCAAACAATATGGCTTCTCTCTCACTTACCAACTTTACATTTCCCTGTATGGCCCCGGAAGATGACTGGTTAGCCAGAGACGGGTAAGATTCCTCAAGGGAGGAACAACCTAAGACAGGCACAGTCGCAGGGGTGCCATCAGGTGAGAATTTGGGGATCAACAGAGGTGAGGCTCAGAACCTCACCCCCCCTGATTTGAGAGAAATCTTCTGCATCCGTGGATGTCTTGCTGCCCTTGTCTAGCCTGGATTAATACTTGGTCCATAGGCACACACCTGATCATCTGATCATCTACATTTGCCCTCTTACAGCACTAAACTATGTTTTCTACCTTTATCTTGCATCTACCTACCACTTCAGCATTTTATTAAAAATAAAAATAATAATAATAATAGGAGAAATGTGGGATCAACATATTAATCAAGTACAAAAATCAAATGAATATTCATATTTGACCTGATTGTTTATAGGTCATAATGCATGATCAAAACCGAAAGTTTCTGTGATGAATGCCCTTGTACTGTTCACCATGTAAGAGTTTATTCACTGTGTAAGAATTCGTCCACCATGTAAGAACTTGTTTGTTATGCTTCAGAAGATTGGAGACTGACGAGAATTAGGCTTGAGATGGATTATTGATTCTACATTGAGCATTGACCCCCCCTATACTGAATTTTATTGTTGTTAACAACCATTTGATCAATAAATATGAGAGATGCCCTCTCAAAAAAAAAAAAATTTACATAAATAATTTGAAATTTAGGGTAATATTATCTTCTTCCAGAGAAAATTTACAATAGCTTTTACCAAGAAAGTACAAAATTAAAACAAGCAAAACCAACTAGTCACAAAATCAGTCAAACGATATACTAAAAGTGCAGATTATGATATCTACTACACAAAATGTGGAGAAGAAAGGAGGACAAAATAAACTTTTAGATTGTGTTTGAAACAGGGTAATCAGCAACTTAATATAGACTGTTACATACTAAGGAAGTTATCCTATCCTTTGGTAACCACAAAACTAAAGCCTACAATAGATACACCAAAAAAATTACAAAAGAGAAATCTAATCACAACACTAAAGAAAATCATCAAATAACAAGAGCAGAGTACAAGAGAGGAAGAAAGGAAGAGAGGGGAGCTATAAAAAAAGAGCCAGAAAAAATTAATAAAATAGCAATAAATATATATCTATCAATAATCACGTTAAATGTAAAAGAACTGCACAGACCAATCAAAAGACAGAGTAGCAAAATGGATAAAGAAACAAGACCCACCTATATGCTGCCTACAAGACACTCACTTCAAACCTAAAGACATACACAGACTAGAAGTGAAGGGACAGAAAAAGATATTTCATGCAAATAAAAGAGATAAAAAAAAGCAGGAGCAGTAGTACTTATAACAGACAAAAGAGATTTCAAAACAAAGAAGGCAACAAGAGACAAAGAAGGACATTACATAATGATAAAGGGTTCAACCTAACAAGAAGATATAACCATTATACATATCTATGCACCCAACATAGGAGCATCTCAATATGTAAAACAAACACTAACAAAATTAAAGGGGGAAATAAATTGCAACACATACATTTTAGGAGACTTTAACACACCATTCACACCAATAGACAGACAAACCAGACAGAAAATAAAAGAAACAGAGGGACTAAACAATACATTAGATCACATTGTCTTAACAGATATCTACAGAACATTCCATCTGAAAGAAACAGGATACACATTTCTCCCAAGTGTAAATAGAATGTTCTGTAGCACAGATTATATACAAAAAAGGTCTGAATAAATTCAAAAAGAATGAAATTGTATCAAGCAGCCTCTCAGACCACATGCTAATAAATTAGGAATAAATTACACAAATAAAACAAAAGAAAGCCTACAACACATGGAGGCTAAATAATGTGCTTCTAAATAATCAATGGATCAATGAACAAATTAAAATATAAATTAAGCAATACATGGAGACAAAAGAAAACAAATCCAACAGCCCAAAATATGTGGGACACTGTGAAGGCAGTTCAAAGAGGGAAGTGCATAGCTATACAGGCCTACCTCAAAAAACAAAAACAATCCCAAGTGAACAGTCTAAACTCACAATTAAAGGAACTAGAGAGAAGAACAAATGAATCCCAAAGTTAGTAGAAAGAGGGACATAATAAATATCTAAGCAGAAATTAAAAAATAAGAGAATAAAACAATAGAAAAATTCAGTGAAAAGAGGAGCTGGTTCTTTGAGAAAATAAACAAAAAAGATAAACCTCTAGCCAAACATATGAAGAAAAAAAGATAATAACCACATAAACAAAATCAGAAATGAAGAATGACTGATCAAAATGGATACCACAGAAATACAAAGAATTATTAGAGAATACTATGAAAAATTATATGCCAATAATTTGGATGACCTAAAAGAAATGGAAAACTTTCTAGAAAAATATAACCTTCCAGATTGACCCAGGAAGAAACAAAAATTCTGAACAGACCAATTACCAGCAATGAAATTAGATTGGTAATCAAAAAACTCCCCCCAAAAACAAAGGCCAGGTCCAGATGGCTTCACAGCTGAATTCTACCAAAATTTAAAGAAGAGCTAATACCCATCCTTCTTAAAGTATTTCCAAAAGTAGAAGAGGAAGGAATACTTCCAAACTCATTCTATGAGGCCAGGATCACTCTAACACCAAAACCAGACAAAGACACCACAAAAAAAGAAAATTATACACCAATATCCCTGATGAACATAGATGTAGAAATTCTCAACAAAATATCAGCAAGCCAAATTAAAAAATACATCAGAAAGATCACCATCATGATCAAGTGGGATTTACTCCAGGGATGCAAGGATGCTACAATATTTGTAAATCAATCAATATCATACACCATATTAACAAAAAGAAGGATAAATATCACATGATCATCTCTATAGACACTGAAAAGGCATTTGACAAAATTCAACATCCATTCATGATAAAAACTCTCAACAAAATGGGGGTAGAGAGTATACACCTCAACATAATAAAGGCCATACACAACAAATCCAAAACCAAATCATACTTAATAGGGAAAAGCTTTCTCTAAGATCAGAAACAAAAGAAGGATGTCCACTCTCACCACTTTTATTCAACATAATACTGGAGGTCCTAGACATGGCAATCAGACAAAACAAAGAGGAAAAAGTCATTTAAATTGGTAAGGAAAAAGTTAACTGTCACTATTTGCAGATGACATGATATTATACATAGAAAACCCTAAAGAATCCACCGAAAAACTTTTACAATAGTAGAGTTCAGCAAAGTTGCAGATGCAAAATTAACACATGAAATCTGCTGCATCCCTATATATTAACAACAAACTAGCAGAAAGAGAAATCAGGAAAACAATTCCATTCACAATCAAAAAGAATAAAATACCTAGGAATAAACCTAACCAAGGAGGTGGTGAACCTACTACTCTGAAAACTATAAGGAACTCATGAGAGAAATTAAAGAAGACCCAAATAAATGGAAATCTATCCCATGCTCATGGATAGGAAGATTAATATTGTCAAAATGGTCATCCTTCCCAAAGCAATTTGCAGTCAATGCAATCCCTATCAAAATACCAACAGCATTTTACAATGAACTAGAACAAATAGTTCAAAAATTCCTATGGAACCCAAAAACACCCTGAATAGCCAAATCAATCCTGAGAAAAGAACAAAACTGGGGGCTTTATGCTCCCTGACTTCAAGCTCTACTACAAAGCTACAGTAATCAAAATAGTTTAGCACTGGCACAAGAACAGACCCATAGATCAATGGAACAGCGTAGAGAGCCCAGATATAAACCCAAGCATATATGGTCAATTAATATATGATAAAAGAGCCATGAATACACAATGGGGAAAAGACAGCCTCTTCAACAACTGGTGTTGGAAAAACTGGACAGCTAAATGTAAAAGAATGAAACTGGATTATTGTCTAACTCCATACACAAACGTAAACTTGAAATAGATCAAAGACATGAATGTAAGTCATGAAACCATAAAACTCTTAGAAAAAAACTTAGGCAAAAATCTCTTGAACTTAAGTATGAGTAAATTTTTCCTGGACACGTGTCCTTGGTCAAGGGCAACAAATTCAGAAATGAACAAGTGGGACTACATCAAACTAAAAGGCTTCTGTACAGCAAAGGACATCATCACCAGAACAAAAAGGCATCCTACAGTATGGGAGAATATATTTGTAAATGACTCATCTGATTAGGGGTTAATATCCAAAATATATAAAGAAGTCATATCCCTCAATGTACAAAAGAAAAATAACTTGATTAAAAAATGGCAGAGGACCTGAAGAGACATTTCTCCAAAGAAGAAATACAAATGGCCAACAGGCACATGAAAAGATGCTCCGCATTGCTAATCACCAGGGAAATGAAAAAAAAAACACAATGAGATTTTACCTCACACCAGTTATTATGGCCACTACCCAAAAGACAAGAAATAACAAATGTTGGCGAGGATGTGGAGAAAAGGGAACCCTCCTACATGGTTGATGGGAATGTAAATTGGTGCAACTACTGTGGAAAGCAGTATGGAGGTTCCTCAGAAAGCTAAAAATAGAAATACCATTCGATCTAGTAATTACACTTCTAGGGATTTACCCAAAGAAAACAAAATCCCTGATTTGAGAAGATAGATGCACTCCTCTATTGCCACACTATGTGCAATACCCAAGATATGCAAGCAACCTCAGTGTCCCATCAATAGATGTCTGGATAAAGAAGAGGTGGTACCTATACACAGTGGAATATTATTCAGCCATAAAAAGAAAAGAAATCCTGCCATTTGAAACAAGATGGATGGATCTAGAGGCTATTATGCTCAGTGAAATAAAGCCCGGCAGAGAAAGACAAATACTACATGATTTCACTTATTTGTGCAGTATAAAAACAAAGCAAAACAGAAGGAACAAAACATCAGTGGTCTCAGACACTGAAAAGTGACTAGTGGTTACCAAGGTGGAGCGGTCAGGGCTGGTGGGGGAGAGGATGAAATGGATAAATTGTCACAATAATTCAGTCACAATAGAAGTTGGTCAAAGAGACAGTAGTACAGCATGGAGAATATAGTCAATGATTCTGTAACATTCTTTCTCTGTTGATAGATAGTGACCATACTAGAAGGGGAGAGGATTTAATAATCTGGGTAACTGTTGAACCACTGTGTTGTACATTTGAAACCAACATAAGGTTGTATTCAAAGATACTTCAACTAATAAAACAAAATAAACTGTTATAAACATTCACATGCATGTTTTTCTTTGAACATAAGTTTTCATTCTTGTGACTATAAACCTAGGAGAATAATATATTACTTCATTGCATGGTTAGCAAATGTTTAATTTTATAAGAAACTTACAAGCTGGGTAATAAGTGGCTGTGCCATTTTGCAATCACCACCAATACATGAGAGTTCCAGTTGCTCCTCATCTTCACCAGCACAGTGTATGCCAGTATTTTTTTTTAATTTTAGCAAGTCTGATAAGTATGTAGTTATCTTATTGTGGTTTAAAATTATATTTCACTAATGACTAAGAGGCTGGGCATTTTTTTATGTGCTTCTTTGCTATCTGTGTATCTTCTTTTGTATAATGTCTCTCCAAATTTATTTACTTTTTATATTTGAGTTGTTTTCTTATTGCATTTTGAGAATTTTAATGAATTTTATTGAGTTGAGTAAATATACTGGATACAGGTGCTTGGTCAGGTATAAGATTTTCAAATCTTTCCTCCTAGTCTGTGTCTTTTGTTTTTATTCTCTGAGTATCTTCCACATAGCAGAAGATTAAATTTTGATGAAGTCATATTTATAAGCTTTTCCTTTATTGATCATGTGCTTAGTGTCATATCTAAGAAATTTTGGCCTAACTGAAAATTAACAGAGATTGTCTTATATGTTTTCTTATGGAATTTTCTAAGTTTTTAGTTTATATTTAGCTCCATGGTCCATTGTGAATTGATTTTTGTACAGAATGCAAGGTATGGGTCAAGGGTAAGGGTTTGATGGTTTTGCACACAGATGTCTAATTTTTCCAGCAGTATTTGTTTAAAAGTTGTTCTTTGTCTTTTCACCTTTATTTCTGGATTCTCTCTTTTCTTCCATTAATTCGTATGACTGCCCTTCCAGAAATATCACATTGCCTTGATTTCTGTAACTTTACAGTAAATTCTGAATTCAGGATGTATAAGAACTCCTACTTTATTCTTTTTCAAAAATCTTTTGGCTGTTTTAATTCCTGTGCTTTCCATTTTGATTTTGATTTTGATTTTGATTTTGGATTAGGATTAGGATTAGGATTACAATGAATATAAGGATCAATTTGGGGAGTACTGACATATTAAGAATGTTGAGTCTTCCAATCCATGAATATCATATATTTCTCCACTTCTTTACGTCTTTACTTCATTAGTCTTTTGAAGTTTTTAACATGCAGGTCCTGTATTTATTTTATTAGATATATAACTAGTATTTTATGGTTTTTTTGTGGTGCAATTATATCACATACTTTTAAAGCCTTGGTTTGTGGCTTTGGCAATTCGATACCCTCAAAAACTTACAGGCTTCTACAGAAAGAAACCCTTGTGTGTACAGTCAACATACTGGACAAAAATACACAATGGGGAAAGGATAGTCTCTTCAGTAAATGACATTGGGAAAACTGGATAAGCACAAGCAGAAAAATGAAATTGGAGCATTATCATATACCAATCAGAAAAATTAACTAAAAATGGATCAAAGATTTGAACACAAGACTTAAAACCTAAAACTCCTAGAAGAAAACATGCGGTAAGAACTCTGTGACATCATTGTTCTTGGATGTGCCACCAATAACGCAAGCAATAAAATCAAAATCAGTAAGTGGGACAACCTAAGGAATGGGATTTGCAAACCACATATCTGGTAAGGGTTAATATCCAAAATATATAAGGAACTCATACAACTCAATAACAAAAAAAAATCTGACTTTTAAAATGGACAGAGAAACTGAATAAACAATTTTCCAAAAAAGACATACAAATGGACAACAGGTACATGAAAAAATGCTCAACATCACTAATCATCAAGGAAATGCAAATTAAAACCACAATGATATGTCACCTCATACTTGTTGAAATAGCTGTCATCAAAAAAGACAAAAGAGAACAAGTATGGGCGAGGATATGGAGAAAAGGGAACTCTTGTGCACTGTCAGTGGGAATATAAGTTGGTACAGCCACTATGGAAAACAGCATGGAGGTTCACTCAAAAAGTTAAAAATACCATGATCCAGCAATTCTACTTCTGGTTATATATCAAAAGGAAATTAAAACAAGATATTGAAGAGGTATCTGTACTCCTGTGTTCACTGCAACATTATTCAAAATAGCAAAAATATGGAAACAACCTAAGTGTCTATCAATGGATGAATGATAAAAATGTATTATATATATACAGTGGAGTATTTTTCAGCCATGAGAAAGAAGGATATTCTGCCATTTGAGACAACATGGATGGACCTTGAAGGCATTATGCTAAGTGAAATAAATCAGACAGAGAAAGACAAATACTGTATGAGCTCATGTATATGTGGAACCTAAAAAAACCTGAACTCAGAGAAACAGAGAGCATAATGATGGTTACCAGTACACTATATACTTCAAGGTTGCTAAGAGAGTAAGTGTTAAGTGTTCCTACCACAAAAAAGAAATGGAATTATGTGACTGAGATGGGGGTGTTAGCTAATGTTATCATGGTAATCATAATACAATATATAAGGGTATCAAATCAACACATTGTACACCTTAAGCTTATACAATGTTCTATGTCAATTATATCTAAATAAAGCTGGAAGACAAACAAACAACAATAAAGAAAACCTAAAGGCTTCTAGTCTCATTATTTTTGGTTGGTTCCATGAGGGAGTAAGCACATACTAAAATCTTTCCTAAACTTAGTTTTAAATCCTGTCTCTGGTTTTTTGTTTATTGGTCTATAAAGAGTTTTGCCTGACTCTTTCAATGTCAACCCAATGGTGGATATACCTGGAAGTCATTTAAAAAATAGGTTTGAGTGGGAAGGAAATTCTCTTACTTTAATTTTTGCTGGATCCCATTGTGAGGAAGAAAACTCTTAAATGGAGCCTCCTGAAAAATACTTGGGGCCGAAATTTTATCCCCTGTTAATATTGCCTTATTAATTACCATTGCTTTCTTTTGGAATATTAAAAATGGTTCATTCGTTCAACCTGGAAGTTCTGCAAATTATAGGAATCTTAGTAAAATTAGATTATAAATCACAAGCACAACATGCCCCCTTTGGCAATCTCTGGACTGCATTGTCTCCCTTGTTAGACCAAGTAGCTAGAAGCAGCACAAAGCAAAAGACATACCAACATACTGAATTTTTAAAGCCATCCTGTAACACTGAAGGCTGTCAGCAGCATGTATTCTGACTTCCAAGATATCTACCTCTTTCTTTTATTCATTGATGCGTTGATTGTTCAGAAGCATGCTGTTTACCCTTCAAGTGTTTTTGAGGTTTCTGTTTTCTCCACATAATTGATTTTTAGTTTCATTCCATCATAATCAGAAAAGATGCTTCATACTGCTTCAATCTTTTTTAATTCATTGAGGCTCTTTTTGTGCTATTTACAGTAGCTAAGATATGGAAGCAACCAAAGTGCCCATCAATAGATGAATGGATAAAGAAGATGTGGTACATCTATATAACAGAATATCATTCAGCCATAAAAAATAAAGAAATCCTGCCATTTTCAACAACATGGATGACGTAGAGTCTATTATGCTAAATGGAATAAGCCAGGCAGATAAAGACAAATACCATATGATTTCACTTACGTGTGGACTCTAAAACAAAACAACAAAATGAACCAAACAGCAGTAGACTCATAGACACTGAGAAGTGACTGGTGTTTACCATGGGGGAGGGGTTGGAGCTGGTGGGTGGGGTGGGTGAGGGGGATAAAGGGGCACAAAAATCTCAATCATAATATGAGTTGGTCACAGGGATGGAGGTACAACATGGAGAATACAGTCAATGGTTCTGTAACATCTTTCTATAGTAACTGAAAGACACTATAATAGACACTATAGACAGAAACTGTACTAGTTGGGGTGAGGATTTAATAATGGGTGTAACTGCTGAATCCCTGTGTTGTATACTTGGAACCAATATAATATTGTATATATCAACTATGTTTGAATTTAAAAAATACACTTAAAAAAAAAGTCCACCATGTTTCTGGTCTGAAAAATCTCCTCCTGCCACCAGCTGTTTAACCACTTCCACTTTCTCAAGATACTAGGAGGCAATGAATTTTTTTAAATTAAAGTATCATTGACATACAATCTTACGTTCATTTAAATACACAACACAGTGGTTCAACATTCACCCACATTATCAAGTCCTCACCCCCTCCAGTGAGGTCACTGTCCATCAACATAGGAAGATGTTACAGAATCATTAATTGTATTCTCTGTGCTGTACTATCACCCCATGACCAACCTATATTGTCATTGTGAATTATTGTGTCCCTTAATCCCCTTCCCCCTCCCCCCAACCTTCCCCAACCCCTCCCCCTTGGTAACCACTAGTCCCTTCTTGGTGTCTATGAATCTACCGCTATTTTCTTAGGAGTTTAGATATGAACTTTCACTGCCACATGCAGAGAGAATAATTACAACTATAATCAATATCTCAAATGATATTAAAGAAGATATTGCAACTAAGAAATAATAGGATGCTATTATTTAAAGAATGTTTACAGAATGAAAAAAGAGCTCTTGGAAAATAAAAGAAAATGAAAGCAGAAATGAAAAACTCAGTAAGAATAAAGAGTAAAAAATATGGAAAATAGGATAAGAAAGAAAATGCAAGGGCTTCCTGTATCCAAATGAATTAGAAGCATATTTAGAAAACAGGTGGAGAATATATGGGTGAATTAGTGCTAATAAAGTAGAGAACTCAAGAACAAAAATTTACTAACTCCAAGGAAAATACAAAGCTGGAGAGGAAATTGAAAGTATCATAGTATACTATGATTATTGCATTCACATAGTCAAAGCACTGTAAACATAGTATGCTCACGGGAAAAGGAATAGATGGAGACAGTGCATGTGTTCGGAGTGGGTGTGAGTCTATGTGAAAAAGAGGAAAAATCTTCATATGCTATGGTGAGAACTCAACAGATGTGTAAGAAAACTGAAAAATCAAGAGATAGCAATATAAACACTTGTTCAGAAATAATATAAGGATCAAAATCTAAAGACATAAAGGTTAAATATGGCTACCTCTGGAGAGAAGAAAATGGGGGAAGAGGACTGCTGTTTTTACAAGAAGCTTTGTAGGGACATATCTTTTTTAAACCATGTGCCCAAATGCAATGATAACAAGGAATAAATACAACCCTGCCAGGATTCTACAACTTAAATATAGTTCTAGATTAAACAGAAGCCCTAGACTTTGGCACTCCATCTTTTCCATGGCTATCAAACATAGACTACAATGGAGACCCTGATAGCCTTTGGAGTTCTTTGTTAGTGTCTTAGGCAAAGTGAATGAGAGGATGGATGAAAGCAGGCATAGTGATCTTCAGAGAGGAAATAATAAGCAAGGAAAACAGAAGGAACATTGCAAGGACATTTTGAATTAAAAAAAAATTTCAAATAATGTAGCATTCTATGTTCAGCTGAAACATAACAGCAGCAGAAGACACATCAGTTTGGTTTATGTAGCTATCATAGATGGAATGACAGTTTCCAAACAAAGGTTCCAGGACAACCCTGCTGTAATCTGAAAAAGAGATGATCATAAAGTCACCAGCCATCTTTATGTGAGTACTGGATTTGTGCAACAGAGCCCTGTAGTTAAAGACGAACATGAAGACAACTACAACCATCAGTATGACAGCATTAGTCATCAAGAGGCTTAATACTATGAAACTAAATCAGACAAAACTTCCTCAATATGTTCAGGTGCACTATGCTCCTAACCTCTACCAACCTTACCTCCTAAAGATGAACATTACTAAAAATGAAGTTTTTACAAAAAGTAGAAGAGGAGGGAATACTCCCAAATTCATTCTACGAGGCCAACATCACTCTAATATGAAAACAAGGCAAAGACACAACAAAAAAAGAAAATTACAGACCAATATCCCTGATGAACATAGATGCAAAAATACTCAACAAAATACCAGCAAACCAAATTCAAAAATACAGCAAAAAGACCATCCATCATGACCAAGTGGGATTCATCCCAGGGATACAAGGATGGTACAACATTCGAAAACCCATCAACACCATCCACTACAACAACAAAAAGAAGGACAAAAACCACATGATCATCTCATAGATGCTGAAAAAGCATTTGACAAAATTCAACATTCATTCATGATAAAAACTGTCAACAAAATGAGTATAGAGGGCAAGTACCTCAACATAATAAAGGCCATATATGACAAACCCACAGCCAACATTATACTTAATAGCGAGAAGCTGAAAGCTATTCCTTTAAGATTGGGAACAAGACAAGGATGCCCACTCTTGCCACTTTTATTCAACATAGTTCTGGAGGTCCTAGCCATGGCAATCAAACAACACAAAAAATAAAAGGCATCCAGATAGGCAAGGAAGAAGTCAAACTGTCCCTGTTTGCAGATGACATGATATTGCACATAAAAACATAAAGAATCCACTCCAAAACTATTAGATCTAATATCTGAATTCAGCAAAGCTGCATGATACAAAATTAATACACAGAAATCTGTTGTATTCCTATACACTAATGATGAACTAGCAGAGAGAGAAATCAGGGAAACAATTCCATTCACAATTGCATCAAAAAGAATAAAATACATAGGAATAAAGGCAGTATATACAGAGAAGACAAGTAATGATTCTATAGCATCTTACTACGCTGATGGACAGTGACTGTAATGGGGTATGCGGGGAGGACTTGATAATGGGGGGAGTCTAGTAACCATAATGTTCAAGTAATGGTACATTAATGATATCAAAATAAAAAAATGAAATATTTTAAAGTAAAAGGATGTGGTTGAGTACCTAGTAGGTGAAGGTGCTTAAATATCTGAGGAAGATGAAAAATAGATGTGGGAAACTAATGTGGAATTGGCCCAACAATTTAAGTAGCAGTATTTTCAAAAAATAAATTGTAAGTTTGGGGTGATAATAAGAATAATAACAGGGGAATATATGAGATTGGTACAGTCATGCTGAAAATGACAATGATTGCAAATTATGTTGACTTATAGACATATTTGTCTGAAATTATGTTAAAAATAACATCAAAGGGATTCAAACATTTAATTACACAAAATCATATAAGCCAACCCTAAGAGATGAAAAAAGAAATGAAGTCCTATAGAGTTTATTCTTCAGTGGGTTCTATTCTCTGTAAAAATGTCTAAGTTCATAATTCCACTAAACCTGTGCAGGCCAAATGCCAAGGAGTTATCTCTGATTCATCTCTGTCCCTCACACCCTAGATCCATCGCTGTGCAACTTCTGTAGACCTTACCACCAAAATTATTCCAACTTGATCCACTTAGCTCTACCTCCACTACTATCACCATTGTTTAAGCCACCTTTGTCTGGAGCACTAAAATATTCTCTTTGTGGGTCTCTCAGCTTCCTCTTTTGTACACTATCAATCCAAGTGACAGCCAGAGTGTGCTTTTTAAAACATAAATCACGTCATTCCCCAGGTTAAACCTCTCCAATGGCTGCCCATTGCATCTAGAATAACTCTAGATTCCTTACCTTGACCAACAAACCCCTCCTTGTTGGGGCCCCTGGCTCTGTGACCCCACTATGCTCTAGTACACTACCTTCTTTCAGTTCCTCCAACACTCCCAGCTTCTGCCTGATTTTATGCTTTGTACTTTCTCTTCCCGTACTTGGGATTCTTCCTTTGATCTTTGTATGGCTAGTAACATGGCATTTGCATCTGAGAACAAATGTTCTCTCCTTTGAGAGAGACCTTCTCTGACCACCCAATATACTTATATTCTCTATCATATCACCCAATTATATATTTAAAACAGGACATTTCACTACCTGATATGTTCTTATGCCTTTATTTGGCTACTTCCTACTAGGATGTAAACTTCATGATAATAGTAAAGACATTGTCTGTCTTATTTACTATCATATCTGCTGTACCTACAAATACTATCTGGAACATATATGATTTGTGATAAATATTTTTAAATAAATAAATGAAAAAAGGGGATGAAAACAATTCACATTTAATAATTTAAGATGTTCAATTGCTAAGATTTTGGCTCTGAGGGCACAATAAAGCTTTCTTTCTGTCTCAAACTTTAGAAACCACTTGACTATAACCTCTCATTATTCAAAAGGGTAAATAAAGATTTATGGATGCAATGATCAAACAGCTAGTAAGTGGCAGAAATGAGACTAGAACCCAACCTTCCTTAGGTCTAGGATAGTATTCTTTACATACCTCTCTTACTAATAAATGTCAGTATTTTTGTCATTATCAAATACTGGTTCCATTATGGCATAATAAAACTTAAAAGGCAAGTCTACTAATTAATGAGAAGACATGATGAATTAAAGTTTTACTTATGAGTATGTGGTCTGCTATGGGTGAACACTTGAAATTGTAAAACAAAGATAAATCACACATGTCCAATTCTCATGAAATAATACTAACACTTAACCAAAGTTGAATGATAACATCTAGAAGTTAGAGAGGTATTGCAATACAGTTGGTAAAAGTAATTTGTAACATTGTAAAATATCACAGATGATGATTAAATTTTAATATATTAGACTTTCAATTCACAGAAACATTATGTATAGTAAATCAGTTTCAACTCCAAGTAATAAAAGTTTAAAGAAATATTTCTCAACTATTGGACCATACTTTTATTTTAGGCATAATATACTAGTAAATTAAGTCAGCTTTATTTTAACTTAGGGTCAGAATACCAAAAAGCCAACTTAAGTTGTATGTCTGAAAACTTTCATAATTGACTTATAGAAGTAATAATATTTTAAAAGATTTCCAGATCACACCATGCTTTCGCATTTATATTTCAGTCATTTTTATTGTACAAACACCCTAAAACTCACAGGTAATGGCCAAAACTACCTCCAGATCATACACATTACAAGACAGGAGACTGGGATCCTTATATTCCTCGACACATTCTTTTGGGTATAAAATGGATGAGACAAAGGAGTCACAAGCTATCATAATGTGACATGCATGCATTTGCAAATCAAGCAAAAGTATTAGGTGACTAACAAGGGAGAATGAAAGACAACAGATCATCCCTGTCCTCAAGAAATTTATAATCTTGAAGAGAAAAAATTAACATTAAAAGCCGCCGTTATATTATACATACATATACACAGAGGATAAAATCATAGAGAATACATAAACTATAAGAAAAGTAAGTCTCCGCTGATAAATCAGATTGTACTGTTAGGTACTGCAAATAGGGTTTCTCAGCTTACATGTCTCACTTTTTGGATTGCTCTCATCTTTGATTCTGTAACACCTCAAAGATTCCAGAGGAGTATTGAACCATGTGACAAAAGTCTTCAGGGGGACCTTGCAGCAATTTTAAGGAAATCTTTTTAAGTATGCCAAACTTTTTGTTTGGTTAGAGTTTTGTTTTTTAATTATGAAGGCACCAATTTCATCTTCCAAGAGATATCTCTTTTCAGATGCAAATGTAACTATTTCTTAGACCCTCTATTCAAATGCTAACATTGTTCCTTTCTGAATGTTAATTAACAAAAAGCAGGAATTGTTTATTCGTACTTACTAGCTTCTTGGTCTTAAATCAGTGTGAAATATTGATATATTTTCCTCTTCAGGCCAGATTTTTATGTAAGATATCTTCTTTCTGATTGTAAAATATATGTATATAAGAGTGTATAAAATACATATGTGCAGTTTAATACCTACATACTGAATGCCCATGTAACCATCACTCAGGTTAAGAAGTAAAATCCCAGGTGTTTTTAATGCATTGTCACAGAAGGAAGGGAGCCGTTTACTATGAAACAGATTCTAATTGTTCTCGTTTCCTTGATGAGAAATACAAGTTCTCCTTCCTCATTTCTCTTTTGACTCCTTAGAAATCTGGAAAAGGTACTGAAGTAAATATGCACAAACATCTTACTTCCTAACTCCTGAACTCAAATTAAATTCTTTACATAATACTTTATCATGCTCCCTAATGACGTATTTAAAGGGAAGAGGGAACATATAATTGATGAAGAATGAAATATTTTAAGCCTATGCTACTGATGCTTTTATAATTATGATTTATTGTCTTGGATTGTTGCTATTTTTAATAAACCACATGTGAAAAAGTTTGACAAGAAAGAATGATTACCAAGCCTTGTGGGTAAAAGTGAAACATTTCCAGAATATCTCGCCTGGCTTTAGTACATCTGCATATCAATAGGCGTTCAGAGGTGGAAAGAAGTATGGCTTTAGTGCATTAGCGTCTTTCCTCAGGGGTGGAGAAGTTCATCTCCATATCAGTGGGTGATTACCTGGGTAACAGAGGGCTTATCTGTACCTGAGAGGTGAGGGAGAGGGCCGGTGTGGTTGCTGCTGGAGCAGGGAAGAAAGACGGCCTGAGACTGCAGTTTGTGAGCAATAAACGGGTTTTAAACTTTATTTCCCCCTTTGACTGATTATGGTTTTTAGGGGTACTTTGCCCCGGGATTTCCTTTCCCCGGACTGACAGCCTAAACAAAATGTGGCCTCTAACATGGCTGTCAAGCACAGTGGCCCTAAATACTGAAGACTGCTTTGAATGACTGATGTTTCATTTTTTTGCAAAAAATAACACATTGTCGTCTAGGCTTATAACCTAATGCAATATTTTGCATTTAGGTAAAATCCATCCTTCAACAAGTTGTCAGTTGGTGAGTTCAGTGCAGTAATGGGCACCATGAATTGGAGAACAAAAGTAGAAAAACATAATCACTGCCTTCAGGGGGGCTTACAAAACACTGGGGAAGATAAAGCATCTACTAATGAGGCAACTGAAAAGTGCTTACAATCCATAAACAATTGTCTGATAGGAAAGTGCAGACTAAAAACAGAAATGCATGAAACGAAAAGAGGTTCTAATTCAAAAAAAAGTTTGTAAGGCAGTTGTTTTGAACTTAGAACACAATTTACCAACAGAACCGTTAGAAACAAATGTTGATTGGATTCATAGGCTTGCCAAAAGAAATGCATTTAGTTCACAATACATGGAAATTGTGTATTTGCTGTGAAAACAGAGTAGAAAGCAAAAGTGTTGGACTACTAACAATTACACAAAAATTGGGAAATAAGAATGATTATGAAAAAGGTTAATAAAACATAGCTGGAAATAGTTTGCATGCGGATGCTTGAGAAAGAGCCTGTTGAAATAAAATAGGTAGCTGAAGACTTCTGTGGAGATTCTGAAAAGGTCACTTGTGGTCCATGAGGTATCTCTATTTTTAACTTCGAAACATATCTTTTTCATTTTCATTTACTCACTGAACAAATATTTATTGAGGATCTCTATTACGAGTCTGGCACTGTTGTAGTCACGGGGAATATATGGTGAGAATACACAGGGAACACAGGGGAAGACATGGAGTTCACATTCTAGTGCTGGGGACAGGAGAGAAATACAATGGTGTCCAGAAGTGATAAGTGCTTTTCCTTGATAGAGGTTTATTGTCAGCATTACACTGTGTTTATGACCAGCATTAATTTTATATTTGTCACCCTACACGGTCAGGGTTGGAATTATTCTTTGTTACCAAAAGGAACTAAAAAGGGGAGGGGAAAATATAGGGTACAGGTATTTCCTGAGGTTGCTGACAGTTGCCACAAAATGGTGAAGATTAGCTCAGCTCTGATGAATGAGAGGAAAATATAAGCAGGATTCTTTTGAGGAGGAAGAGATACCACATGAGGCAGAAGTCACTAAGCCTCCTAATGGTTATAGAGAGCTGGGCACTGTACAAAGTTCTCTGGAGGAAGAAGTAGTCTGTATTGACCATTTAAACCCATCTCAAACATTTCTTTTCTCCTCTTTCTTTCCTTTCCTTCCTCAAAGCAAACATGTATTGGTGATTTCCAGGCACTATACTAAACATTAGGAATACTAAGGTGAATATGACAGTCCCAGTCCTGGTCCTCAAGGAGTTTACAGTGCAGAGCAGTGTTCCTAACTCAGGGGTTAGTTCTATCCAGGGACTGTACTTTTAACTACTTAACAACCTGTGTAGCACGAGCCTACCAATCAAGATGTCTGCTAGTCAAAGTTCTAGAGTACGGTTCTGGAAATCCACTGCTGTGCCGGTAGTTAACTGTGTAATGGCGGGGCCACTGGGAGGTCCTGAAGGAAGGGCTGGAGTACCCCAGTGGCTAAAGAGCATTTTCTGGAGCAGGAGTTTCAGGGCAGTAGTTATTTACCAAGTAATAGAAAAAGGATTGGAGCAATGACTGTCATTTAACAAAGATATGACTGTATCAATAAGTAACAGCTGAATCCTCAGCTCTACTTAATGTCCAGGGCTTAGGAAAATTAGACAGTGATTATAGGGAGATAGGTGAGTGAGGGAAGCTTTCCTGAGTCTTGAGCTTAGTCTTGCAGAAGATCATTAGCATTACTTGGTGATTAGGGAGGAGAGAACATTTAGATATGAGAAATAGCCTAAGTAACAGTGGAAATGGATATATCATATACAGAATGCCACAGAGACCAACCTAACTGGAGGTGTGGGCAGTGAGAATGTATTATAATAGAATGAGGAGTGAATTTGGAAGAATGGGTTATGGGCAGTAAGGGAGTGAGAAAATAGGTTGGTCCTGGTATCAGTTGGGAA
The DNA here is from genome assembly GCF_040802235.1 of Manis javanica. NCBI lineage: Eukaryota > Metazoa > Chordata > Mammalia > Pholidota > Manidae > Manis > Manis javanica. The sequence goes on along the minus strand of NC_133174.1, from coordinate 99,813,521 downwards.
GAGGGAAACCTATGCTAGGGTTAGGATTTTAGTTCTGACATACAGAAAAAAAAAGGTGGGGGAGTCTATACACCTTGAGCAGGGAATGGTCTGATGAATGTGGCACAGGAGGGAGAATATTCTGTAGATTATATGGAGACTGGAGAAGGTAAGGCCACTTTAAGAGGCTATTTCAGAAATCCTTGTAGACTTGATGAGGGAATGGCCAGAGTAACTCTGGGAATGAAAGGAAGGGCTCACACTGACAGATATTGCAGGACCACGTGAGGAGGAGAAAAAAGAATCGATGATAACAGAATACATTCTACAGCTCAAACATGATATCCAAGGGGGAGCTGCAAGTCTCTAATACTAACTCCTTTAAAATAGTAAATTTAGCTATATGATGATCCTATTTAATTTATGAAATAAAGATTCTAACTTTTGAAGACAAGGAAGTATTAGCTGATAATCTTTTTGACACTAAGAATGTGGTTCCTGTATGACACTAGCAAAGAACATCATTTAACTAAATATTACTTATTGACATTTCTACTAACATAGACAACATATATGGTTTAAAACAAATTTGTACAATCCGCTACATTTCATTGTTCACATGTTTAATTTACTTACTAAAAGTCATTTCCAAATGAAAGTTTTATCTTTTGAAGGTGGGAAGAAATGTTTGATTTTTAACTGAGCTAATTTTCAGTTGACTCCTCAGATAACAGGGAAGCTTTAGGAGCCTAATTAAACCATGTATTTGCTCTAATTACTTTAGCGGCAGACTGCTAGGAAACAAAAGCAGCAAACAGACCTGTTCTGTGTGCAGCAGTCAGGCATTTGATAGTTGTTTCCTCCAGCAGAGGTTTTGAGCAGCATAGAAGTAACGAAGCCGAGACGCAAAGCCATCATCTGTAAGCGGAGGCTGCAGCTACAAATCACAGGGCAGCCCTATTCCTGCATAGTGTAGAAAGCATCGTTCATTGTGCATGATTTCATGTCCAAACACAGAAAAAGTAATCATCATTAGCATCATTTTTTCATATCAAGGATAGCACCACATTTTTGTCAACATAATTGTACATAGCTCACAAAGACTATAGACTTAATACTTAAGGGACAATTTATATATTGGGCAGAAATAATAGTACTTTTATACTGGTTACTTTTTCCTCTTAGGCTTTATTCTCTTGAATAATGTCCATATTTAATGCAACAGCTTAATTTCTAAATTATGTAAACCCACACTTCTATTATCCATTTTGATTTTAGTACAACTGGAGTTTAGAACACTGATGACCCTGTATGTGAGGAAAAAAGCAGATGAGTTTTAATTACTACTGACTATTCAGGTCAAACTACTGCTTTCTTAAAACAGGATTCACAGGAATTCCTTTTAAAGATAAACCTCATTAAAAGCATATTTCTTCATTAGATAGAAACTTTCAACGGTACTGAGGTTGTTTATTCATTTACCTTAGTTTCTAGGTATAAAATACCAGCTGAAATGCTTCACATTTCCCCCTCAGCTAAATTAGCAAACAAATAAAGAAATATTGTAGTTTTTATTACTTCTTATCTGTTTTAAAAATCTGTGTCTGAGACTCTTGGTTCAGAGTCCAAACTCTACAGAAATTATAGCTGCACACAGAAAACTCAAGCTTTCTGGGATACCTTGTCCTAAATATAAAAACAAAAAAAATTAAGAGGTAGGAATCTATAACCAAAGGAAAGTAGAACATTAAAACAACCATCTGGTGAGTTCAGGCCAAATACAACGTCTCCACTCTTTGCCTGAACCACCTAGATGTCTGTACCACCCCTCTGCTTTATTTTGCCTATGGAAACCTGACCTAAACAACTATTCTATATCATTAAGTTGTCCAGGAAGATGAAAGTTTAAATATATGTCAGACAAGCTGCAGCATCTGGTGCGATTCAGCAATGACGGTCTCCTCCCGAGAGCTTCAGTGCTGGAACAACTTTTAGAACTAAGGAGACCTGGTTGACCAATGTAAAGAAAATAATGTTCTCTAGCCACACATTCTCTCTGTTCACAAGTACTAATACTTGCCTTATCCTCTCCAAGTGTAGGAAACATACAAAGTAAAATCCCTCTATTAAACATGTCACTCTTATTTGTAATTCCCTTTTGGTACGCCCAAATAATATATTTTGGGTACAAATGATCAGCATTATTCATCTTTCACTGTAATTATTTAAAAATTGTTTTCACACTTCTTTTAACACATTGCTTAGTCCTAGGAGATTCCCCCCCCCCCCGAGACTGTCTTACAAAGGATTGTTTAAGAGTGCTACATAAACTTTAACAAGTTTAGATGCTCTTATAGTTTATATATGAAAACTTAGCACTCTCTTTAAAAGAGGATATAAGCTTAGATATATGAAATTGTTTAAAAGATTAGAAGTGATCATGGTGACATTTGGGCATGTCAATAGCTCCCTTCTAAACTGCCTACAAACCTCATTGTGCCAAATTTACACATCTTTCGAAATAGAAGAGAATCAAGTTTAAATGTGACGTTTTCCAGCAACAGAGAAAAAACTTGCAACCAATATGACAAATTTTAGTATCTTTATTATGTAAACAGTCACACATAATAAGAAAAAAACATTAAGCATCCCATAGATAAGGCAAAGGACATAAAAAGACACTTTACATAGATAATCTATTGTCAGCAAATACATATATAAAAGTTTTTTATCTCACTGGTAAACAAAAATGCAAATTAAAAGAACAGTGGAATACCATTTCACCCATCTTATCAACGATTTTTAAAAAAATAAGAATGTCCAATTTGGGCAATCAATGTTGTGATAGGGTAAACTGATATATTTTTGAAAAATAATACCTCAGACGCCCATACTTTTTAACGCAGTAATCCCACTTCTCGATTTCCACCATAAAGTAATAATTCTAAACATTTTTTTAAAAGCTATAGGTACAAGATGTTCACTGCAGCATTATTTATAATACCGAAAACAATGAAAACAACCGAAACACCCCCAAGCAGAAAGATGATTAAGCACATTAATGCACAGGTGCCTGGAATAATATGCTTCATTTTAAATGATGTTTAGGCTGATCCATAATAATATGGGGAAATGTTATCACGGTAAAGAAAAAGAACAAGATACAAAATTATGTACATTGTCAGCCTATTACTCTGTGAAAAAATTCTATAGACCTGAGGATTTTTAAATCTATCATCTTTAGTATTTGCAAAATGTTATTTAACGTGCAGTCTGTATTTCAATACACTTTTAATGTCATGTTTTTACCCAAGGCACTTTCAAGTGCATTATCTTCTTTCAAAACATTTGTATCTAAAGCAAAACGCTGTGCTTGGAAAGACTTACAAAATATATCGATCATAAAAATCTCAAATTGTTTAATTCATTATCATTTTGGTTATAAGTGCTGGGAATCCTCTACATACGGGACTTGGCAGCTGAAACATACAGGTAACATTTCAGTCAGGGCTCTCTCAGCATCCATACTCATTCTGCCTCTAGCTCCTATCAGAAACCACAGCGGCTCCTAGCACCTGTGAATATACTGTGATTATAAACCGGTGGCAGCAGATGGAATATTAATGATTGCTTCTAATATTTAGGGGACACCCAAAACCAATTTATTTTTCCCCCAAATGGAAGCATCAAAAAGGAGCCATTGTTTACTTTTATGATGTATACACTGACTAGTTTACTGTTAGATTTTATAAATAATACCCTTTGCAGTATCTACCCTAGGGCAAAGGTGAACGGACATTCCATTATTTTAGAGAGAAATACCGTTTGTCTACACCCCCTTCCCCCAAATCCCTCTTTGCATCTGTGGTCACTCCTTGGACATTTTAATACCATATCGACCCACCTGCGCGCTTAGGAAGCTGAAATCCTAGTAAAGACAAATGGGGGAGTGGGGAACAGAGACAGAGAGACAGACTTGAAGAGGTTGCACTTACACTCCAGTAGCTTTTTTTCCCCAGAAACAAGGGAGGCGGCAGTTCTTATTTTTTTTTGGTATCAAGTTGTAGGCTGAATTTCAGCAAAAATCTTTTCTTGACGCGAGGAATGTACAATATATTCTAGGATATGTATTCGGTATGATCCTTTTTGTAGGTACGAGATTTTCTAAAGTTTTTTGGTCACTCTCAAAGAGGAAACAACATAATTTTGAAATTCTCTTAAAGGCGCCTTTCGAAGCATGTCCCATGGGAAAATATCAATAAAGCTGAACACTGGGTTCACTAAGAATCGAAGAATCCACTTTTTTTCCAATATGGCTGTATACTTTGCAGGCCCCCAAAGTTGTGCTTTCATAGTCATCATTAATCAAATAGCCAGCAACACCATCTTTAGCCAACCTGCGTTTCGAGGGCTAGAAATGCGCTCTGATTAAAGATTAAGTTCATTTTGAAGGCATCGCTGTTACTCATGTGCCTAAGAGTCGCGGGCTTTTGTCAGGGCTGGAGCGGCTCGGGAGTGCCTGCAGCGCGGTGGGCGGCAGGCCTGAGGGCCCAGGTTGTTCACACGTTTCCAGGGGGTGCCCACCCTTTCTCCCAAGACGCTCAGCTCGCGGTGCGCGGCGGCAGTGGGTGGACCGGACTGTCACGGGAAAAGAGAATTAATGTCAGGGACAGAAAGAGACAGCGCTCGGCTTGGTCCGCAGGTCACCGTGGCTCGGGGATTTGCATGAGTTTATCACCACCATTAACAGCTACTTTCAGAGGGTTGTTTACCTCCTGAATGCGCGACAGCGGACAGCAGAGCCCACTCTGGGGCCCAAGCCACGCCCCCTCATCCCTCAGCTCCCCTCCGGCCCCGCAAACTAATAAAGTCAGGGCTGCCTTGCTGCCATACACTCCCATTGGCTCCCATCCCATCCAATGAGAACCTTGCAACAGTTTCACCTGGCTCAGGCTTCCCAAATAAACAAACAAACCTTCCCGCGACCCGGCCTCCCCGGCGCCACCAGAGAAGGCTGCGCTCCGCCCCTCCCACCACCTCTCGCCCCCCGCAGCCAATCGAGCCCGGGCTGTGGCACCCCCACCCGGCTTGCTGGTCGGCCGCTCTCTCCTCCGCCCCTCTGGGCCTCCTTCCGCCCCCTCGTGCCTTCGTGGACGCCTCGTTAGGAGCAGCGTGGCCAGAGAGCCCCGCCTCCTCCCGTCCGACCTCCCCAGGCCCGCCAGCCCGGAGGCTCGCTGAGACAGTTTGGGCGCGGGTGGAGGAGGCCCCGCCTCCCGGGTCCACCGCCTCCTCCCTTGCACACCTTTGGTGGCGGCGGCGCGCGCCCCTCCACCACGCTAGTAGCGGGAGCCGCAGAGGCCGCCGCGTGAGGCAGTGGTCACGTGTTGTTTTTGCCCGCCGCCGCTCTCAGCGAGTGAAGTGGGCGGGGGGGAGCCAGGACTGGAGGGGACTGGAGGGGGCTGGGGCAGGCGGACAGGGGTAGACGGCCTCTTCCCCCAGCCCTCCCTTCTCGCGCCTCCCCTCCCCCTCGCTCACCTTAAAACCAACGTGCATCTCCATGGCGAGTTGCTCCTTCGCTCGCGCCCAGGCAACACGGAGACTGAGAGCTGCAGCAGTGGCAACAGCGGCAGCTCTAGCTGCGGTGGCGACCACCCCACTTCTTTCCTCCGGAGCCCCGACCGCACTCATTGGGACCGGGTCGTCTTGTCCGGGAGCCATGTGGCTATCCACGGCCACTGGCTCCCGGTCAGACTCCGAGTCAGATGAGGAGGACCTCCCCGTCGGGGACGAAGTCTGCAAGCACGGCTACCTGCGGAAGCAGAAGCATGGGCACAGGCGCTACTTCGTGCTCAAACTCGACACCGCTGAAGCCCCAGCTCGGCTGGAATACTACGAAAATGCCAGGAAGTTCCGGCACAGTGTCCGCGCAGCGGCGGCTGCAGCAGCGGCGGCCGCCTCGGGCGCCGCGGTGCCGGCGCTCATCCCACCGCGGCGCGTGATCACCCTGTACCAGTGTTTCTCCGTGAGCCAGCGGGCCGACGCAAGGTATCGACACCTCATCGCCCTTTTCACCCAAGACGAGTACTTCGCGATGGTGGCCGAGAACGAGTCAGAGCAAGAGAGCTGGTACTTGCTGCTCAGCCGCCTCATCCTCGAGAGCAAGCGCCGCCGCTGCGGCACGCCTGGCGCACAGCCGGAGGGTGAGCCGGCCGCCCTGGCGGCTGTAGCAGCAGCGGAGCCACCCTTCTACAAAGATGTGTGGCAGGTAATAGTCAAACCCAGGGGGCTGGGGCACAGAAAAGAGCTGAGCGGCGTGTTCCGGCTCTGTCTTACCGATGAGGAGGTTGTGTTTGTGAGGTTGAATACGGAAGTGGCCAGTGTGGTCGTCCAGCTCCTGAGCATCCGTCGCTGCGGGCACTCGGAGCAGTATTTCTTCTTGGAAGTCGGCAGGTCCACCGTCATTGGTCCCGGGGAGCTCTGGATGCAGGTCGATGACTGTGTGGTGGCCCAAAACATGCACGAGCTCTTTTTGGAGAAGATGCGAGCCTTGTGTGCAGACGAATACAGAGCTCGTTGCCGCAGCTACAGCATCAGCATCGGCGCCCACCTGTTAACCCTGCTGTCCGCTAGGAGGCACCTGGACATGCTGCCGCTCGAACCCGGTGGCTGGCTCCGAAGGTCCCGCTTTGAGCAGTTTTGCCACCTCAGGGCCATCGGCGACGGGGAAGACGAGATGCTCCTCACCAGACGCTACGTAACGCCCAGCGAGCCTGTGCCCCCCTCCAGGCGAGGAAGACTGCACCTGCCCAGAGAGCGCAGGTCCCGGAGAGCGGTTTCGGTGCCAGCCAGCTTTTTTCGCCGCTTAGCGCCCAGCCCGGTGCGGGCCCCGCACCCTGCGGAAGCCCCCAACGATGGAGCTTGTGTGTCTTCTGAAGGGTCTGGTTCTGGCTGTGGCAGCTCTGGGGAAGGGGGCGATCCTCAGGGCAAAGAGGGACAGGAAGGAAACGGGGGCGACTATATGCCCATGAACAGTTGGGGCTCGGGAAATGGCCGGGGCTCAGGCGGTGGCCAGGGTTCCAGTGGCCAGGGCTCCAGTAACCAGAGCTCGGGAGGAAACCAGTGCTCAGGTGGGGGGCAGGCCTCTGGAGGCGGCCAGGGCTCAGGGGGCCAGGGTGCAGGAGGAAACCAGTGCTCAGGAGATGGCCAGGGCACTGCAGGTGGGCACGGCTCAGGTGGTGGCCAGGGAGCTGGAGGTGGGCACGGCTCAGGCAGTGGTCAGGAACCTGGAGATGGCCATGGCTCGGGCGCTGGCAAAAACTCAGGAGGGGGCAAAGGCTCACGAAGTGGAAAAGACTCTGATGGCAGTGGTGAGCGTGGAAAATCTCTGAAGAAAAGATCCTACTTTAGCAAATTAACTCAAAACAAGCCACAGCAAATGCCACCACCTCCACCACCTCCACCACCTCCATCCCCGCCAGCTGGATCAAGTGGTGGAAAAGGGAAGTCTGGGGGAAGGTTCCGACTTTACTTTTGTACTGACAGAGGAGCAGCAAAAGAACGCAAGGAAGCCAAAGACGCAGAGACCCCAGAAGGTGCGGCTCGGGGGCCCCACAGAGCAAGAGATTTTGATGAAGATGAGGATGACCCATATGTGCCCATGAGGCCGGGGGTGGCTGCCCCTCTTGCAAGCTCCAGTGATTATATGCCAATGGCTCCTCAAAATGTCTCTGCTTCAAAAAAGCGCCATTCTCGATCACCTTTTGAAGATTCGAGAGGGTACATGATGATGTTTCCTAGAGTGAGCCCACCACCTGCTTCAAGTCCTCCAAAAGCACCGGATCCTGATAAAGAGGATGACTCAAAGGACAACGACAGTGACAGTGACTACATGTTTATGGCTCCTGGAGCCGGTGCAATTCCAAAAAATCCCAGAAATCCTCAGGGCGGCTCTTCCTCCAAAAGTTGGAGCTCCTACTTCTCTCTGCCAAATCCTTTTCGGGGCTCTCCACTGGGACAGAGCGACCACAGTGAGTATGTACCAATGTTACCTGGAAAATTACTGAGGAAGGGCCTAGACAAAGAAGCGTCATCTAAAGGGGGCCCCAAAGATTCAGTCTCAAAGCCTTCAGTTGAGGGATCATTCTCAAAGCCTGGATATGGGGGGTCACCTTCAAAGCCTTCAGATGGTGGGTCCCCCAAGAACAAGGCTAAGAGACCTAAACGACTTTCTTTTATTACAAAAGGAAATAAAATTAAGCCGAAACTACAAAAGCCCACACGTGAGCAGCGAGAAGCTGAAAGCCCTAGGGACTACTACATCAACATTGGTTTCACTAAAAGAGGGAGGAATGTGCTAGCCCCCGCTTCTCAAGGACTGCCAGATTCCTGGAGCATAATTGCTGACCCCAGACTGTCAGCCTTTTCTAGTTACGTGAATGTTGAGTTCGGCGTACAATTTCCAAACCCGGCAAACAACCTCTCAGATCTTTTAAGAGCTATTCCAGGTGCCAATTCCCTCTCTCTGGACGGTGCTAGGTGGCCACTTCCGCTTCTCCCTCCCTATGCTAATGAGGAAGAGGGTGACTACATTGAAGTGATTTTCAACCCAGCAATGACACCAGCCGTGCCTTTTGCTGACAGTGCCATTCACTATGATGCTGAAACAGGTCGAATGTATGTGGTCGACCCATTTTCTGAGTGCTGTATGGACATATCTCTCTCCCCCAGCCGATGCTCAGAGCCACCACCTGTGGCTCGGCTGCTGCAGCAAGAGGAGCTAGAGAGAAGACACCCACAAAGCGGTTCGCAAAGTTTCTTTGCATCCGCCAGAGCCGCCGTCTCGGCCTTCCCTACCGACAGGCTCGAGAGAGACCTCTCCGCCTCAGCCTCCGCGGCCACAGCTCCGACCTTAGTCGTGGGCCGAGCTTTAGCCGCCGCCTCTGCCCTCGCCGCTGTCCCGGGCATCGGTGCCGCTACCGCGGGCTTCGAGGCCGCCTCTGGATTTGACTCCGCCTCCGTCCGCTGGTTCCAACCTGTTGCCAATGCTGCGGGTGCTGGAGCAGTCAGGAGGGCCCCAGACGCTGCCGGCGGCTCGACCCCCAGAGCCCCAGACCCATCTGCAGACCTCGCCGGGGGAGAGAACGGGGTGGACGGGGCTGCCCCTGCGGCTGCTGCTCCCCCACCGCCACCTCGCCGCCGGCTGCCGAGCCCCCCTGGGCGGGAAGACTCTGACGACGACGATACGTACGTGAGAATGGACTTTGCCAGAACTGACAAGAAGTTCGACCCTCCCCAGAGAGGTTGGTCATTTTAGAATTCATTTCCTTAAAGTTAATGGTTATTGCTTAATGAATCGATGCGCTACACGTCTACAGTGTTAGGAAAAAGTGAGTTAATATTTCATTAACTGGTACCTATTTAGCACGGAAAGTAGAATTCAGTTTTAATTACTCATGCAATAATACACTGTGATCTTTGCAAAAATTTAACATTTCAGCTCAGTCATAAGTTTCTTTGTAAAGAGCCGTGTATCATTTAAACATTTTGGTTCTGCGTTTAGGAATAGTTAAAACTTAAGGCTATGTAGCATGAGGATGCTTTCAAACATCCTTCCCCTAACACTTACTGATTTATGCAAACAGGACATCGTAAATCCCATCAACTCGTTTCCAAATGAAAAAAGTAAAAGTTGCTTTTCTACAAATGCCCGTATTTAGTGGCAGGAATTTTACTAAGAGTGCAGAATATTAAGCAGTAATAATCATCTGTTTTGGGGGGGAGGATGGCTTTCTCCTCTGCAGTTTACTTTTTAAAAAGCAATCGTTGACAACGCTGTGTTGTTTATGTGAAAACATCATAAGATTGTATATCAATGACTCTTTAATTAAAAAAAGAAAATTTAGTTCTCAAAAAGTAAAATCAATCATTGTTAGGGTAGTTTGCTGTGATCTACCAAGAAGGTTAAATCTGAACTGGTTGCATGAATGTCTGGAGGGAACAAAACAGGAATAGTCAAAACAGCAGGTGATTAAAGAAGAGAGTGGCTCTGGAATGTATTTTTGTGTTGATTTGTTTTGTTTTTACACAGGATACGTTACCCAAAACCTGAGGGTTCTTTTTCTCTGTCACTAGTAGTGACAGGCAAGTCACCTTCGGTGTGCCTCATTTCTTCACCTAACTTTCCCCAAAGAGGGTATGGTGATAACTTGATAATGGGTATGAATATTGTTTGAAAGGTTTAAAAAGCATTTAAAACATCTAATTGGTGCATCTTCTGGGAAATCCTGGAAGACCTGACCCCAGGGGCAACCTATCCTGGAACAGTGGATGTTTTTTAAAAGGTCACTTTTCCAAAGGAAGACATAGGAAGAGTAGGAGCTGTCAGACTTGGAAGTAAGACTTTGAGTAAGTCTACTGTGCACATTGTGCAATGTTGTTACCACTGTCTGGAGACATTCTTCTCAAGAAATGATTTGGGGAGATGTCTCCATAGCCTCCACTGCCTTTCCTCTTTAGTAGACTGTGCTGCTTTCCCAGTGGAGGGAAGCGATAGACCCCAGCAGTTTTCACTCCAGTAGTCAGTTTAGTGAAGATTTTTGCTTTGCTTGCTTTGTGGAATGCTTTTGTGATTGGATCTCTGCCCACTGTGCTTGATCAGGCAGAACAAGTTGGGGACTGATCACAACAGTCACCTAACAAGCTCCCTATTTAGTGCAGGTGTAGCTGCCTCCCCCTTACCCCTGCTTTAGAAAATTCGCAATACAAAAACTCACATTTGCAGCACAGACACATTGAAGAGTGATCATTAAAACGACAAAAGGATGCTTTGGCTTGCCAAAGGATTCAATTCAGATCACCTTTAAATTGTGAGCCCCCCTCCCCCCAACACATACCCGCACACGCACGGCTGCCACTACTTTCAGAACCATGCAATAAATTATACAGTGCTATTTCCAAGAATTTAATTCACAACCAACTTTTCAGGAACAGAATTCTTTTATCCTGGCAAGTACACCTAACTGCTGGAGACACCGTTGATGATATTGATGTAGGTGTTCCAGAGCTGCTGTGTCCCTGTGGTACTTTGGAAAGGACAGATTTCCCAGAGGTTTGTCTAATACTTTCCAGAATACTAAGCAAAAATTAAAATGAGTGAAATTGTCTTGTTCCTAAAATAAACCCTGACTTCCTAATGATTATCTAGATCCAGTTATCATTATTTTAGCATAAGTTACTGATTTATAAATAATTTCAAAGGACTTTTTAGCTGTTTTGCAGATTTAATGTTCTCTAAATGAATTGTGCCTTGAGAAAATTCCTAACTTTATTGAGTGACTACAGCAAGGGGACTATATCTTACAGGGAGGCAGGTGCTCAGATAGTAGAAGCACTTTGGAACTTTAATGTACTTTACCAGTGTAAGATATTTTCGTCACTGCATCAACAATGAAGTGAGGTTTCAACAGTTTAAACTGGTGATTTCGTTTCTTGCAAAAATGGTTGGTCTTGAAGGTGATTCAGGCACATAATTTGCTGAGATATATAATGGGAAGGATCAGTAGAAATAATTCATTGCAGAAAATGACTGTTGTTACTCTTTCAATGTCAACGGATATGGTAGAATGTTGTTTGTGAAGTGTTAAAAACAGGCTGGAATAATTCTGATGGTTTTTTGGGTTTTGGTGTTTTGTTTTGTTTTTACTATAAAGCTATAGAATTAATTTTCAGCCATTCCTGATCTCTCTTCACCTTCCTATCTAACATGAAAAATATATGTATCATATTAGAAAACAAAAAATATGCTTTGACAAAGGAACAAAAGCCATCTTTATTGGGAGTTATGTATCTCAAGGGGTAATTTTAATTTATATCAAGTGCTAACTTAGAAGAGTGCCTGGCACATAAATGTCGTACACAAATTATTGTATAACTGTTACCATTGCTGTCATTTTTATTACTGGTATTATTGCCTTTAGAAGCACAAAATTAAAGTTCTCTGTCCTCCAATTCCACTTTTAGTCTTTACTTGCACTGGAAGTGGTTGACATCGTTGTTCACGGTTGGGATCTGTTTATGACTTAAGTGAAATGAAATGAGGCTATAAAGCAGTGAGACAGCTTTGTTCATGTCACACAAAATTGATACATAATCTCATTTACCTACAGTCACATTGCAGATAAGTACTTGAAAGCCATTTGTTCAAGACAACTAAAAGCACCCAGAAATACAACCTGGACATGCCTTTTTTCTGAATGAAATCATTTTAAAAAGTGTATAAACACATAGTTTATAAGCATTAGTACTGAGGAGGAGAATGTCATTTCATATATGGCTTAATCTGACTCTTGATCTGCGTGTGCATTTTTGCCTCCTTTCCTGGTGTATCTGATGTAGAATTCCTAGTTTAAGATGACTAAGGTGAAAAATTCACTGATTTTTGTATTCTAGGGATTTAGAGTCTAAGGGTGGCTTAAGGAGTGCTGAGAATTGGTCAGCCAAGTTGGTAATGTTATGATGGCACTGGGTATTAAAAAGTAAAAAAAAAAATCTGTAGTAATTACCTTTTGAAATTTTAGACACTGTTATTAACGTGAAAGAAGTATAAGCTTCTTTTCAGTGTACTACTGCCAAATCCTCTTGCTATAAATTATAGGTGCCTAGAGCAAGTTGTTTTTGCTGTATTGGACTTATTTATCATAAATTACTAGAATAAAATCTCCATAGAACAGATTTCTCAGTCACCATTGATAGGTCACTTATTTTAGGCAACATCCGCCCCCACGAAAAAAAAAAATGGAATAGTCGTTTGGCATAGAGGTATTTGACCTGTAACCATGAAAGAGGACGTCGTTCAATTAAAGTGAACTAAAGTTCTTGGCAATCATTATTCATTTCCATTCATTCTAAGGGTAAAAATTTCAGCCACTGGCAAAACATCTTCTTTAAACAAGGACTAGGATTTTAAGTGAACACGCAGAATATCACATATTCCTAGCAACTCAAACTAGATCTGCTTTCTCTTCATCTCCCTAAATTGTCCAACATAAACCAAAATACTCGACAGTCATTGGCAGGGATCAGTTTTGGGAACAAACTTGGGCTTCTTAGAGTCATCAGACAATTTTCATGTTGGAATAGATGAGGGTAACCAGTATAGGTAGAAGTAAGGCATCCTGTGTGTGATTGAAAAAAGGGACTGTTGTTAAATTATCAACTTGTTGGTTGAGGGAATGCTTTACAGTTGCATACTGCCTTAAGATTTGCAATGCACATTCACCTTCACCTTCATTATTTTACCAGCGGACAGTAGGTACTGGAACTGAAGCCACTGTTAAGAATTTTCCCATGGCCAAAGAAGTTAAGTAGCAGAGCTGAAATTCAAGCCCATACATCCGACTTCAAGTCCAGTGCTCCACCTTGCACATTACACCACCCCTTGATCAGATGTTCAATCTATTATTTTTCTATTGATGAAAGCTTATTATAGGCAAGGATTGATAAATTCTCTTGAATTTTATGGTATCCAATTTGTTGTAATTCATTCATTCAGAGCATTATAACTGTGAAACCATCTGCCAGAGCTTGGGTGATTTTCATTGCCTTGAGCTGTTTGCCATAGCTATTAGAATAAAAGAATTTGACCTGTGCTGGAATTGAATGTTTTAAATCTGGTCTGGGGTGGAGTTCACTAATCTTTACCTCCCTAAAACAAGTGATGTGAGTATCCATCTGGATCCCATGGAAACACTGAATGGAAAGAAAGTGAAATGAGGGTACACTCAGTAAACTTTCATTAATGGTCATTTCCTTAACTGACGTTAGATATTTTGGGTTTTCCTAAATAATCCATCAACATTTTCCATTTACAGCAAAGTCTTTCAATTTCATTTTTCCAATATGCATAAAATGTGATATTCTAATCTTAACCATCACAATGGGCAGAAGAGGAAAACGTGGGACAGGTGGAAGAAAAAGCACTATAGAAGTAGATGTTCTTCATTTGTTTAAAAAGTAAACTCGCTTTTGGCAGTCAGGCACATAGGTTTTAGAAGCCTTAGAAATCAAATCCTCTCCTTGGCTCATAAAAATCCTTGCTTAAAATTAAATTCATTTTGTTTAGCACCTTTTTTTAATGCTTTAAGACTATGTAAAAATAGCCCAGACATTTTATTGGCAGTATTGGAAAATAGCTTTTGTATAATGCTTAATTAAAGCCTGCAGTATGTTTTGTCTAAGAGGTCCTGCCAGGCTCTTAGATGGTTAGTATCATTTACTGGAAAACATTGCTTGGTCCTGAGCGAGAAATAAGAGATTAAAAGGGCTACCTTTTATAATGATGAAGTGAATACATTACAACACACTCAGTTTTACCACAACTCTCGGATTGCTAATTTTAAAACTATTGTTAAAATTGCCAAGATAATGTGCTTGCCATGTGACCTTAAAATATTTTTTCTAGCAATTCTGCATTGGTTATTGGCTGTGCAGCTACAGGTCTTACATGTTTAATCTCCTTTTGGAGACTTTGGCTGAACATTTGTAAGAGAGGAATTTCTAAAGATTTTAACAAATGTAAGCATATATCCTACTTTAGATTCGCATTTTTTTTAGAGGGTACCTTACAATTTCTGGCCAAGGACTTATTGCCTTTTAGACTTAATGGAAAATGTGTACTTAAATCTTTAGTGAAATAAGAAAGTTATTGCTATTTTTTCCCCCTTGCTTCCTGACAAAGTTTCTTATTGGAGAGGGTTTCCTTGGTTGTATTATGGGAGTTATATCCTCATGTGCCCCTTGCCAACTTTGTGTCCCTCATTTCTGGAAAGCATGCTCTTTCCTGATCCCTGTCTGGCTGAAAGGTGAGGGCCACTCTGGGAGCCCCACAGACCCATGGAGGGCTCACTGCTTGAGAAAATGTTCGATTCTAATTCACAGCCTGTTTGGGCTTAGAGTTCCTTTCCGGGCTCCTTGTTCTGCAGACCCAAGGCTGTGCTGCGTCCTCTCTCCACTCTTTGGCACAGAGACAGCTGCACTGGTGTTTAAAGCTGTTTTCATGGTTGGATTGACCACAATATCTTTGATGCTAGCCAGACCTCTGGATTTACTGAATATACAATTCCCCTTCAATTGTAGTTGCTTTAGGTAGTTTTCACAATTGGTGTAAGTTGCCTCTGTATGATTATTAATTTTCTATGTTGTAGATTTGCAACCTAGAATATCAATGAAGTCTCTCTAACTTCATCTTGAAAAGTGTCCCCATGTGCACTCATGGCGGCCTGGAAAATCTGACCAATAAATAAGGTTTTTAGCTCTTGCTCCTTCTTTAGTTGCACCTCCAGCCTTGAAGACATACCAATGCTGTCCTTACCTCAGAGCCCCCACCCTTAACCCACCCGTGAAAGACTCCTTATTGTGCCTGAGGCTCTTCCCATTGTTTTCTTTCCACTGCCACCCCACCCCCAATTATTCTAGCCGTCTGAGTTTAGAGGACACTATTCCTACTGCCATGGCTAGCAGACATATTTTCGTAGAGTGCCAAATTGGAACTTCAAATATATCTTCTCAAAGAAATGATGTGATAAGTGACGGTTGGGTAGAGTCAACTCTGTTAGTTCAGGAACTGTATAGGTTTAATATAGGCATGTGTAGACAAACCTAGGAGCCTGTCCACCACTTATTTATAACATTGTTTCTATGGGATAATTTATTCTGAGCTTCAACTGAACTGTGAGCCTCAGAATATGTCTCTTTTGTAAATTGGAGGCTGCCTATATTAGAAGTCTGGTAACTTGCATTCTTTAAGTCTGCAGTAACTAGGCAGCAGAGTGAAGTGGTCCAAGTGTGTGTTGGGAGGTAGTGGAGAAGCTGACCTGGGATGAAAATCCTGTAGCTGATCCTCACATACTTTGTATCCAGATAATCAAGCGTGCAGTAAGTGGTCCAGGGCCTGCTAGGGAAGGGCAGGTGTGAAACAATTGAACTGACTTTTGAGAGGTTTACAAGTGTCTATTTCCCTTACAGATACTTTTGACTATTCTGTCACAAAACTGTTGCCACGATGGGGAGAAGTATATTTGATCTTCTGATCTATGAAGGAGACAATAGTCTGGTATGATCAGTGTTGTAAAGACTAGCAGCAGTTATTGCTAGTTTGCACCCTTGAGGGACAGCATTTAGATTTTTCTCAAGTCCTAGAAAATCATCCTCCTATACATTCACAGGGCACAGAAAGGTGTGATGATCTGTGCTTACTGGAAGAAAAAAAACTATAAACCAGAGGCAATGCTAAACTAAATAATGTAATTGCATCATTATACATTTATCTGGGGGTATGTGCTTCCATTTCTCTTCTTTTCCTTTTGTTCATTTCCCTTCAGTTGCCTCCCTTACTTGCTTCTGCTTGTGTGATCAGCAGTTGATTGCAGGGATAGCATGTTGACTACTAAACTGAGTGAGGAATTTTCAGAGGAACTTGAGAAATATTTCTTTGAGCTCTGGGAAAATTGGAGTTGACAAGATTAGAAGACAGTGAGATTGGGGAGAGGAGAAAGAGAATGAGAGAATAACTAACTGGATCTATTGTTACAGTTTTGGCTTTCTCCAGGCAGGGGGACCATTGCTGTTTTGGACTTCACACAGAGGCACGTTTAGGATTCATATACAGAGATCTGGAATGCCCTGCAGGACCTGCCTTCTTGGCTCACCCTACAAGTTTCCAGGCATATTGAAGTCATGTGTGCTTTATTGGCACATTAAAGATTAATGTTCAGGTTTATGGTATATACAAATTGAAACAGAAAAGTTTACTTCATTTGTTTTCTAGAAGAAAGTGACGCCTGCCAGGTTTGGAGGGGGGGTGGACAGGAGAAGGAAAATGTTTTGACTCGTCGGACACCATTCAGGCTTTCTCTCTTACAGAGAAAAATAGCTTAAAGAGTATACCTCCAATTGAAAGGGGTGGAATTAAGGTGTCATTCAAAAGGTCTTTGATTAACCAGAAAGTAAGAACACAAATAAGGTAATTATTTATAACCCATCAGCATGCAGTGGAAACAACACATCAAAACAGACCATATTATTAAAGCATTGCCATTTACCCTTCTGGTGGTGAAATGATATCAAAGTGAACAGGAGACAGAACTAATACTGAACTAGTATTCATTTTGCAGACTGTTTCTGATGGAGTTTTAATCCTGAATTGCTATCCTTTGCCATGGAGCAAGTTTCTGAGTTACTTCCTTATGCCAGTCTTTGGACTGTGCTCAGGGAATGTAAACTCATTTTAATATTAGCCTGTCTAAGTAAAACAGGATTATAAAGGTGAATCTGTGGCTCAAATTCCCACAATGCATTTCAAAAGCAAATTAAATTATTTTTGGATTATCTTATTTTGGATAGCATTATTCCTTTCTACCAGCATGGTTAATCAAGAGTTGACCAAAAAAAAAAAGGTGAGATAGTTTGATATCTTGATCTGGGTGATGGTTACATGAGTATATACACATGTGAAAATTCATCAAGCTGTACACTAAGATCTGTGCGTGTTATTGTACATACCTCCATTAAAAAAAGTGACAAATATATTTTATAAAGTAAACTTGAAATCACACCATTATTTGCTAGGTTTTAGCATGTTATCAAGCATTCATGCAATGCTGGCATAGGTGTTATAGGAAATCAATTGATATATGAATCAAATTTTTAGTGGAGTCTGTCATTTAAAAAAGTAAAGAAGAAAAAAAAACAACTCTAATAACAATGAATGCCCCTAATTTCAGCCTTAATATAATGTTGATGGGGTAGTTATATGGCACTTAATTTGTATGTTTCTGGAAAAATAAATATATAAAATGTAATGTATTATATAGGTTAGTAAGAAATCCCTTTTAAAGCACATGTAGTATGCTGTATATGAACATATTTTTATATTAAAGTAGAAAATGAAATTAGGTGAATACCCTTCTGAACTTAAATTTCTGTTAATAACATCTGGGTGATAGTATCTGAAATTCTATGATAGTAGCCTAGCCTAATTTTGTAGCAGATAATTGAGTTGCTAATATGCACTCTCACAGTTAACCTCTGGCTATCACAGATACCTTTCATCCTTGTAAACTTGACAGGTATATAGCATCTAAATTTCCTAAGCCCACTGCTGACAGGAAAATTTAGTATCTTTAATAAGCCATGGTGTTAACTTTCTTACAAAACCTTTTAGTGCAGAAGACCTACCCTATACAATGAATCCTTACTAATAGCCACAAGTAGGTGGGAGGAGAGTGAAGACCTTTGATGCTTCATCCAGCTGCAAGTTTGTTATACTATTAAAACCTGTAATGACAGAAGGTATAATTAGAATGCATATTGCTGGTTTAATACAGGATCTTGTACTTGAAGCCTATTCTGGAGGATGCTTTCTGGGGATGCTTTTCTTTTGGACTGGCTGTAATGAAATAGAATACTTGGTACTTTGATGCAACCTGATGTTAAAATAACACAAGCATCCCATAATCAATCTGCTGACCATGTATCCCCATCCTTTCTTCAGTCCAATGTCCCAGATCTCCTTCCTCTGTCCCCCGCCTCACAGCGGTGCACCATCTCAATCAGCAAAAGGCCAAAAAAAATATTAGAGCTTCTTTTTATTAGACAAATGGAGATTGCTGTCAAATCTCCTTTGCAGGTATGACTTTGCTCTTTTAGAAAAAATTCAGTGATTGAGACTGGAGACTATCACCAAGGCTGTGCTTCAATCCTTCGACTTGTGCCACGTAGTCTGGTGAGGGCATAATCAAGCTTGTAGAAGAAAAAAAATTCTCTGCCCAAATGCCTGGCCCACCCCCTGGCCCCAGTTGGAGGAAGCAGAACATTGCATGCATATACCAAGCTGCTATCTGCGGGAAATGTCAGGGTAGTCTGGGGGCAAAAGGAGTAGCTGTCCTTGCCCCTTCACCAGGTTTGTGCTGGTGTTTGCTTCCCGCAGCAGGCACAGTTACACACAGCCATGCCAAGGCAGTCTTCTTGAGATGACTCTCAAAAACTGCTAGTTTGATTTGGTTTTGTTTCATTTTGTTTTAGGACAGGGTGGAGGTGAAAGCCTTTCACACTTGAATTATGAAAGTAACTTTTGGTTCTGCCATCTTTTTTTCTAGAGTGATTACACTGCCACAAGAACACATTTTAGAAGAAAAGTGACGCTTATTGAGTTTTGTCATTGTCTACTCTGGATCTACCTAACAGAAAGAAAATTCAGAGGCTTCTGAGTGGAAAACAACCTGAATTTCTAAAAGCGTACAAGTGGATGCTGGTAGTTAAGTGATCCTAACACAGATCATTCATACTGCTGCCTTTTGGATCCAGTGATTTTTGAATTAAGAAATTCACACTGTACTTTGTTTTCTTCCTGGTTTCTCTCCCAATCTCTCTTTGAAAAGAAACAAATACTATAAAAGTGAGCAGCCTATAACTCTTTCCTTCCCCTCTTTAAAACATGTTATTTACATATGTGTAAATGTGGCCAATATCAGTTTTACTGATGTATAATACTTTGATTTAGTTTTGACTTGAAAATCCTTTGAACAAGAGCAGATAAAGAAGAAAGTTATGTTCCTGAGAAGGTAGGTATGATCTGGCATAATTTTTTCTGAGTAATACATACATAAAAAATTTCTTGATCAAGAAATTAAATGTCAGTGAACCGATATCTTGATGGGACATTTCCAGTATTTTAAAGGCAGGACCAAAGGACAGATTACCTCAGTTTTTGCTCATTAACAAAACTGCAATATTCTGTCCACATTAAATGTCAACTACACTAATTATCTGGATTTGGCATTTCCAACATTTTAAAGGCAGAACTGAGGAACAGATTATTTGTTTATATACAACACTGTGATGTTCTGCTTGTAAATCAATGGAGCATTTCAAAACCATTATTATTTTTAAAATTTTGAAACCTACATTTTCCCCCTAAGAGAAGCAAAGGTCTTTAAAAGTCTTCTCACAAAGCCCCTCTCTGCCTCTCTGGGCCACCTCACTTTCACCTTTCATCCTCTCCCTCTTTCTGGTTCTCTCCTCGATACACACTCTCCCTCCTATGCCCAGGGCTCCTATAAAGAGATCAGTTTCCCAAATTCAAGAAATTAGTGTGTACCTATCAATCAACATTCTCACTAAAACTTAAGCCAAAAGGAACTCTTATATGGCCTTGTTTCTCTTTGGACAATGACTGTGTAAGATGTACCAAATGTTTTAAAAATCAGAGCAAGCTCCCCCCTTCTGGTTTTGCTTGCCTCTGATGGAAACTGAATTAAGATTTTAGGAACCTGGACCTTTGAGAACATGACACAAGCAGGTGGTGATTACAGAGGTAGGTACAAAGGTCTTGAAGCTTGCTTAGAGGTTTGTTACATGATGGCACACAAATCGTGAGTTGTACCATCAGTGGTAAACCTCACCGTTATCACAGGTGGGTGCGAGCGTCTGTGTAACTGTGTGAGTGCTAGTGTGTGTGTGCACATACTTATGTGTATGCACAGCTTTGTGTACCTGTGTACATGTGGTTGTAGATGTACCTGTTGTGTATGACTGTTAAAAAAATGGCTCTGCATTTAATGTGCACCTTTGAAGTAGTGTAATATTTCCCTAACATTTTTTGCCACCCGGTTATGATGTCTTTGAACATGTACTTCTGTCTTCAAGCAGGCTTGTCGTACATGTGGCTAACCCTAACTTCTCTGGTGAGCCAGTTTTGACTTCGATTATTCTTCCTTGCCTGCCAACCAAAAGGATCGGGGGTGGGGGGCTCTTTTTCTCCCCCCTTGTGAATGGTGTTGAGGAGAGGATGTGGCTGTAGTACCAAACGCTACTCCAGCTGCTGGGCGCGAGGGCATTGATTTCATCATTTCCTTAAGACTCTTCTCTTTTCCCGACCTAATCAAACAATGCAGTGTGGCTTTTGTTCATTGTGATAACAATGCACTCTTCAGGCAGCCTTTTTTCAAGCCATCACCATTCTATTTTCAAGTAAGTTAAATAATAATCGTTCAGAATTGTGGAAAGAAATTATTTGGGGGAAAATGCTATTATTACTGTATTTGCATATAAGGTTCAGGGGCTGCCAGCAGATGGTACAACACAGATGTGACACTTGCTGAATAAATGAATGGGAAACCTCATCTGGAACAGCACATACAAATAGTAACAGGTACAAATAGTCACAGGTACAGCATAACAAATATGCAATCTTTTTGACACTACTTCTTAGTTTACAGACACAATTTATTCAGTATTGTGCTGGAAGAATCTTTCTAGAATATGTGTACCAACATATCACTTGCCTTCCAGCTACCAGATTATGCTGCTGTTAAGAAAAACCAATGATGGAACGATTTTTTTTGTGACCTCTGCATTTAATTTAATATTGGACATAGTCACTTGGTCAGTAAAAACTAAAACTTTACAGTTTCAGAAGTTCATTCTATTTGCTAGTTCTGCTTCACAGATCTGCTTTAAGTTGCTCTGGCTTTGTCTTCCTTTGTAAATACCCTTATACTCTCTTTTCTTTGTAAACATCTCATTTGCAGTTTTGGGAGACAACCTTGCAACTCTGTATAGTGTTTATATATATATCTGACTTGCTTTCCATAGAGCTACTTGCAATAAATGTGTTCATGAAAGTTATTTGTGTGGAGACTAATTTTTTTCTTAGTAGTGTTGTCTGAGACCTCCATTATAAATACATTTTTCTGCTCTGTGGTAGAACTGACTGCATTTTTTTCAGGATAAAGCAGTTGGGACAACTTAGAGCTTGGATCAAAGTTACTACACCTAGAATTATGAGGTTTTTCAATAGAGTTAATACATCAACTCTATTCTCCAAAGGGGGAGATGATACTAGTGTAGAATTTAACTTGAGTTTTCATGTCAGTCATGATAATGTGTGAATCCTATAGTGAAGCAACTAGTCAGTGGGGTTAAAGTTATCATTTACAGTTTTCTTTTGTCTCCTTTCCTTGCCACTTACTCTTACCCTTTAAGTGACTCCCTTTTCATTTCCTTATTTTTAACTACTGGGAAGGCAAATACGAGTAAGGGGAAAATACATGAACGCACAAAAACAATTTTGTGTTAATGGAATATAGAAGAGTGGATGGATTCAATATCAAACATGTATTAGCAAATTGTCAGCCTTATCAGAAACCAAAGATTTAAAGGGACATTAGAAAAATAAGTGCCTCCCTGGCTCTTTCCTTTACCAAGTCGCCCTTGCCACACAGAGAGGCAATGAAAATAAATACGCCTCTGGGACCAATGCTCATCCAAGGCTCATCGGGTAGGGATGGAAGGGATCTGTGGAATCAGATGGGGCACAGGGTAGGGAGGCAGGCCCCACATCATGTGCAAAACCCACAAGCTACATGGATTGTCTGTTTGCAGGCAGTTGAATTCATTGTGCAGTTTTACCTTACTTCATGCACCTGAGAAGTTGTGTGTAAAAGAATATCCCTACAGGAAGGTGTAGACTGCCTTTATCATTAGACCCTGTTACAACAGAGACCATCTTACAGTCTGTGTAATTTACTTACATGGATTATATATAAACTTTAGTCCTCATTTCAAGGGAGGTAATTTGTGTTTGTCGGGGCATTGCCCAAATACATTTTACTCATCCCAAACAGCCCCTCAAAGACCGATAGGCACATCTGTGCTTATCAGTCTACATGAGCTTTGTATACTCATTTGGTGATTCACATCCTAATGGGACTTGAATTCCTGGAACAATAGGCATAGTCAGTGTGACTACTTTGACAATCAGAACTCATGAGGTGGGAAAATCTACACTGAAGAGTACACGAACAGAAATTCAGCTTCTCCACTCCCCAAGTCTCAAATATAGTAACCACTTATTCACTATAGAATGTGAAGAGGTACTGTTTCTTTAAAGTATAAAACCTATTCAGAAGACTTGTCAGGTAAAACATGCCTAAGTACACACTAGTTAAGCACCTCCAGTGACTGCTTCAAAAGATATTACTAGGTGCTAATTGACCCCAAAAGGCATCATAGAAATGCACCAAAATACCTTTTTGTAATGTTTTGAAAACAAAACAGCCCACAGGCCGAACCTGGAAAATGTATGAAAATTTGGGCGGGTAAGTCAGATCAGGGCCCCTAATTTATAAAATGTGCAAAAGAGAAATTATGTAAAATTAATGCACAGAATGAAGTTGAGCTCTATTCTGTTTTAGAAAAAGCAATTCATTTCCCCTCCTAGATGTGCAAATTAATGGATGCTGATTTTCAGGCAGCTACCGTAAGTCCCAGTTTGCTACTTAAATGTACTTCAGAGATAAGAAATGCAACTGAGCTGTACAAAATGAGACAACTTCCCTCCTGTCTCTTATGCATGATAAATGCTAAAGCAATTAGGAACCACTGTTGCATGCTACATTGGAATTTGTCAGTAACATCAGTGCTGTGCTATATAAATGGGGGAAGCTTATTTAGAATAAAATCTTGAGAATTTAGGAGGAGACCACTAATTTAATATTAAGCATTTGGGTCCATAGAACTGAACTGGAAGCAATTCTCTCCTTGACTTCTCAATCTCTGAATATCCATTATAAGGTCTTCTATTTCACTGGCAGTAATCTGAATTAGCATTTCATAACAAAAGGAACGAGGAAATATTGAAATGGAAAGCAGATTCTTAAATGTCTACAGAAAAATGTGAAGCGTACATTTCATTCTCTATCTCCACACTTGTAACCCCTAAGGTTTTCAGAATGTTTGCACTTTCTGCATCATTTTCAGGGAATTGAGTGCAGATGGGCCATTTTAAATATATTTATGCGTAGCTCTCTGTTGTTTCACTTTAACTTCCTCAGAAGCAGGTTAGGAACCAAGTGTCTGACCTTGCTTTTCTATTCTGTTATTTTTTTCTCTTTATATTACCCATATGCTCATTCCAGGAAGACAGGCATTATTGGTGGTAGTGCTTACACAGTGCTTACAATCATTGCTAAATATATCACTTAATTACACAGTAGATATAACCCATACAAGATACAGGTACTGCAAGAGACATTTTATGCAAGACTACCATGTCTATTAGCAGGGGAGTGACAATGACACTTAGTCAACATTTTCATTGTCAAGGATTCTAGTTTGGTTCCTTAATACCTTAGAAAATTATAGTTAACTATTGGTTTATACTCTGGAATTGGGTTTAGAAGTACAAGGAATCTTAGCTGTGGTGTAGACCAGGCCCTACCATCCTTCCCACTACTTCTTTATTCATCTACTTTTCTCCCTTGAAGAAATTATTTTCATCAACTTTCTTAGCTATTAAAGTCTGATAAGGGGTCTAATAGGAGAACAGGATGAAATGACTGTCAATATTTCTTCTTAGTCTAGAGATTTTTGACCCATGAGACTCCATGGAAAATGAGAGTTTGTCATACAGGATTTGAAAAGAGGATTTGTCTCCCTCCTGGTTTCAGTACTCCCTACCTCCACCAATAAATATCTTTTGTTACAGAAATGGTGCTCACAACATTTCACTTTGTAAATTCAGAGACTAAAATCACTTTTTCTACTTGTCCCACTTATAATAAAGTAAAACCCTGTCTTGTTAGAATTGAGAAAAGTATCTGAAACTCCAATTGCTAAATCACAGCTGAGACAAAAGACTAGGATATCTGGATACAAATATTCATATACAAGAGACACACCAAACAACCCTACATCTCAAGTGCTGTGTGCCACATAGTAAACAATCCTCTAGAATGATTTTAACCAGCTGTTGTAATGAATGTATATCTTGTGCTGGTAGCAAGTCATTGTGAGTAATGGTACTAATTACTTGCCAGATTTGCCCTCCCACTGGGACAACCAAAAAATCTTCAAAATAAGAAATGGGGATTTTCAAGACACTGAACATCAAATGATAAAGGACAGTGACCCTAAAAAAGTGAAAAACAAACTTGATAAATGCTACAACTGCCCTGTCTTACTGCCTTGAGAGCAGTTTTAGGCAATGAAGCAGGCTCAGGGAATTTAAGCCAACTCCTTGAATTAAATCCAAAGAGGCTAAGGTGGCTAGAATTTATGAGATGGTATACCACAGAGGGGGAAACTTCACAAAGAATGTCAAAGATGTACAAGGGGTCCCCCTTGAGTATTCAGCAGAATATTGATCACCCCATGTACATAAGGAAATTATCTGAGGCCACAGAACTACTTAAAAGGATTAGAGATAACTATTTGGCAGTCACACAAGTGAAGAAATAGGACACGTTCCTACCAACCAGAATGAAAAATTTGAAATGGGATGTTTGATAGAGTACTCAGAAGGGTCTTCCCTCGGTATTGGGGAAAATAAGTCCTAAACTCAGCACTGCTGCAGACTTACCTAACAAATTTTACAAGCAAGATATGAAAGGAACAACAGCCTCCAAATATTTTAACTGTGTTCCAGAACAAAACTAAACAATATTTACAGGATTACAAAATATTCAACATTCAACAAGATTAAATCACAGTGACTTCAATAAAAATAAATCAAATTTTTAAAAATAAAGAAAAATTTTTTAATTTTTAAAAATTAAAAAAGATAAAATCACAATGTATGGCATTACATAAAAAAATTATTAGGCATGCAAAGAAACAGAAAAATCTGACACATAATGAAGAGAAAAATGAAACCTATCCAGAAATGACACAGATGATAGAATTAGTAGACAAGGTCATTAAAACAATTACAACTATATTATATATTAAAAAATTAAATAGAGAAAGAGAAGATATATAAATGACAAATAGAACCTGGTAGAGATGAAAACTATAATTTCGGAGGTAAAAAATATACTGCATGGGATTAATGGCAAATAAGTTATTGCAGAAGAAAACACTGTTCAACCTGGAGTCATAGCAATACAGTCAACTCATCATGAAGCATAAAGAAAAAAAGAAAAGTAACAAAAATTAACTTAACATGAGTGAACAGTGGGGCAACTTCCAGTGTTCTAGTATATATGAGTGCAGTCCATATAGAATGAGAGAGAAGAGCAGAAAAAGTGTTTTAAATAATGGATAAAAATTTCCCAAGTTTGATGAAAACTATAAATCCACAGATCCGAGAGGCTGAATAACTCCCAAACAGAAGAAACATGAAGAAGTTACAGCAAAACACATCATGGTCACATTATGTAGAAAGGAACAAAGATGACAGCAACTTTTTCATCAGAAATTATGCAAGTGAGAAGACATTGAAGAAACATCTTTATAGTACTGATAGGATAAAAAAAGTCTACCTAGAATTCTAAACCCAGTGAAAGGAGCTTTCAAAACTGAAGGTGAAATAAAAGCCTTTTCAAACACATAAGAGCTGAAAGAATTCATCACCAGCAGAGTGCTCTTCAAAAAAGGAAGCTTTTCGTGCATGGAAAATAAAACAAGATGGAAATATAGATCTACATAAAAGAATGAAATGCACCAAAAATGGAAACTATATGGATCCATTTATAAATTATTTTCCTATTATTTAAATGTCTTTAAAAGATACTTGAGGATATGATAGGACTACAGGGCCCTCAAAATCCCCCATAAAGCAGAATCAACTTTTTTCAGAACTCTGGAAATTAACGAGTCCTGCAGCAATCCAGGGTATGTTTACTCAAGAAAAATGATTGAACCTTGATAACAACAGTGACCTTCATGGTGTTTTAACTTGCCCTTTTCCCATCTCCTCATCTGAAGCTATGCTGTAGCCTAGAAAACTAATAGTCATTAATCATTGTGAAAACCAACCACCTTCCAGCCTTTGGAGGGGACAGAACAAGATAGAAGTTCCTCCAAAGCTTCATTCCCAAACAACCTTTAGTAATGATCTGTTTGGTGGTTACTAGAATGAACTCAGTCCTAAAGATGTCTTAGATTTGACGTAACACTGAGTTTTGCCAGTGCAAACAAACTTTTACATGGAGGAGTTTGTCAAAACCTATCAGTATTAGTTACTTAATATTGCAGCTGCTTGGGGCTGTGGATAACACTTGGGGTAAACAATAGGCTAACTAAAAATCTTAAAAGGAAAATCTGGGGGATGAGATGTCCATAGGAGGATTTGAAAAACTCTGAAATATTTCTGTGCACCTAGAAGGAAAAGAAGAGGTATAGTGATGTGAGCATACCCAGGGCTGTGCACATGCTCATGAAAGACCGGAAAACACCCAAAACACTCCCACGATTGTCTAAACTTCAGGCTTCCATGCAAGCAAGAAGTGAAGGCTAGAGGAGATTTGTAAGCTGCCTGGCCAAATGTTGAAGATGTATCCCAGTGAGCCCAAAGAGCCACATGGGAATAACTGGGATATTTATTGCATCTAGGCATTAAAGGAAATCTCTCTAATTACTGGGAATCTAATCTAACAGCAGAGACTTTAGTTGCCACACATGACAAAGAATACAGATTTTTAAAGAATTAATACAGAAACATCATTAAACAAGTGAGTAAAAACAACAAATAGCTACCACAAAATCCCTTTTTGGGGGGCATGTGATATCCAAAGTCATCACATCATTATTTTTAAATGTCCTATTTTTGTTATTAAGGTATCATTGATATACACTCTTATGAAGGTTTCACATGAAAAACAATGTGGTTACTACATTCATCCATATTATCAAGTCGCCCCATACCCCGCTGAAGTCACTGTCCATCAGTGTAGTAAGATGCCAAAGAGTCACTACTTGTCTTCTCTGTGCTACACTTTCTTCACCATGATGCCCCCCACACCATGTATACTAATCATAATACCCCTCAATCCCCTTCTCCCTCCTACTCATCTGCCCTCCATCACCTCTCCCCTTTGGTAACTGCCAGTCCATTCTTGGAGTTTGTGAGTCTGCTGCTATTCCTTCAGTTTTGCTTCGTTGTTATACTCCACAGATGAGTGAAATCATTTGGTACTTGTCTTTCTCTGCCTGCCTTATTTCACTGAGCATTAATACCCTCTAGCTCCAACCATGTTGTTGCAAATGGTAGGATTTGTTTCTTTCTTATGTCTGAATAGTATTCCATTATGTATATGTACCACCTCTTCTTTATCCATCCATCTAATGATGGACACTTGGGTTGCTTCCATATCTTGGCTATTGTAAATAGTGCTGCAATAAACATAGGGGTGCATATGTCTTTTTGAATATGAGAATGTGCATTCTTTGGGTAGATTCCTAGGAGTGGAATTCCCAGGTCAAATGGTATTTCTATTTTTAGTTTTTTGAGGAACCTCCACATTGCGTTCCACAATGGTTGAACTAGCTTACATTCCCAGCAGCAGTGTAGGAAGGTTCCCCTTTTTCTGCATCCTCACCAGCATTTGTTGCTCTTAGTCATTTTGATGCTGGCCATCCTTACTGGTGTGAGGTGATATCTCATTGTGGTTTTAATTTGCATTTCCCTGATGATTGGTGATGTGGAGCATCTTTTCATGTGTCTGTTGGTCATCTGAATTTCTTCTTTGGAGAATTGCCTGTTCATATCCTCCGTCCATTATCTAATAGGGTTATTTGCTTTTTGGGTGTTGAGGCATGTTGAGTTCTTTATATATTTTGGATATTAACCCCTTGCCATATATGTCATTTACAAATATATTCTCCCATACTGTAGGAATGCCTTTTTGTTCTGTTGATGGTATCCTTTGCTGTACAGAAGCTTCTGAGTTTGATGTAGTCCCATGTGTTTATTTTTGCTTTGTTACCCTTGCCCGAGGAGATGCGTTCAGGAAAAAGTTGCACTTGTTTATATTCAGGAGATTTTTGCCTGTATTTTCTTCTAAGAGTTTAATGGTTTCATGACTTACATTCAGGTCTTTCATCCATTTCAAGTTTACTTTTGTGTATGGGGTTAGACAATAATCCAGTTTAATTTTCTTGCATGTAGCTGTCCAGTTTTGCCAACACCAGTTGTTGAAGACGCTGTCATTTCCCCATTGTATGTCCATGGCTCTATTATCATATATTAATTGACTATATATACTTGGGCTTATATCTGGGCTCTCTAGTCTGTTCCATTGGTCTATGGGTCTGTTCTTGTGCCAGTACCAAATATTCTTGATTATTGTGGCTTTGTAGTAGAGCTTGAATCAGGGAGCATAATCACCTCAGCTTTATTCTTCCTCCTCAGGATTGCTTTGACTATTTGGGGTCTTTTGTGGGTCCATATGAATTTTAGAATGATTTTCTCTAGTTTGTTGAAGAATGCCTTTGGTATTTTGATAGGGATTGCATTGAATCTGTAGATTGCTTTAGGCAGGACAGCCATTTTGACAATATTACTTCTTCCTATTGATGAGCACGGGATGTGTTTCCATTTAATGGTTTCTTTAATTTTATCTCATGAGTGTCTTGTAGTTTTCAGAGTATAGGTCTTTCACTTCCTTGGTTAGATTTATTCCTAGGTATTTTATTCTTTTTAATGCAATTGTGAATGGAATTTTTTTCCTGTTTTCTCTTTCTGCTAGGTCATCATTACTGTATAGGAATACATCAGATTTCTGTGTATTAATTTTGTATCCTGCAACTTTGCTGAATTCAGATATCAGATCTAGTAGTTTTGGAGTGGATTCATTAGGGTTTTTTATGTACAATATCATGTCATCTGCAAAGAGTGACAGATCAAGTTCTTCTTTACCAATCTGGATGCCTTTTATTTCTTTGTGTTGGCTGGTTGCCGTGGCTAGGACCTCCAGAACTATATTGAATAAAAGTGGGGAGAGTGGGCATCCTTCTCTTGTTCCCAGACTTAAAGGGAAAGCTTTCAGCTTCTTGCTGTTAAGTATGATGTTGGCTGTGGGTGTGTCATATATGGCCTTTATTATGTTGAGGTACTTGCCCTCTATACCTATTTTGTTGACAGTTTTTATCATGAATGGATATTGAATGTTTTCGAATGCTTTTTCAGCATCTATGGAGATGACCATGTGGTTTTTGTCCTTTTTGTTGATGTAGTCGGTGATGTTGATGGATTTTCGAATGTTGTACCATCCTTGCATCCCTGGGATGAATCCCACTTGATCATGATGGATGATCTTTTTGATGTATTTTTGAATTCAGTTTGCTAATATTTTGTTGAGTATTTTTGCATCTATGTTCATCAGGGATATTGGTCTGTAATTTGCTTTTTTTGTGGTGTCTTTTCCTGGTTTTGGTATTAGAGTGATGCTGGCCTCATAGAATGAGTTTGGAAGTGTTCCCTCTTCTACTTTTTGGAAAACTTTAAGTAGTATGGGTATTAAATGTTCACTCAATGTTTGATAAATGTTTGATGGCAGCAGTGAAGCCATCTGGTCCAGGAGTTTCATTCTTAGGTAGTTTTTTGATTACCAGTTCAATGTCATTGCTGATAACTGGTCTCTTCAGATTGTTTCTTCCTGGGTCAGCCTTGGAAGGTTGTATTTTTCTAGAAAGTTGTCCATTTCTTCTAGGTTATCCAGTTTGTTAGCACATAGTTTTTTATAGTACTCTCTAATAATTCTTTGTATTTCTGTGGTGTGCGTAGTGATTTTTCCTTTCTCATTTCTGATTCTGTGTATATGTGTAGACTTGCTTTTATTCTTGATAAGTCTGGCTAGAGGCTTATCTATTTTGTTTATTTTCTTGAAGAACCATTAGCTCTTGCTTTAATTGATTCTTTCTATTGTTTTATTCTTCTCAATTTTATTTATTATTGCTCTAATCTTTTGTATGTCCTGCCTTCTACTGACTTTGGGCCTCATTTGTTCTTCTTTTTCTAGTTTTGTTAATTGTGAGTTCATGGTGTTCATATGGGACTGCTCTTCTTTCCTGAGGTAGCCTATATTGCAGTATAGTTCCATCTTAGCACCGCCTTTGCTGCATCCCATGGATTTTGCAGTGTTGTGTTATTGTTGTCATTTGGCTCCATATATTGCTTGATCTCTGCTTTTATTTAGTCATTGATCCATTGATTATTTAGGAGCATGTTGTTAAGCCTCCATGTGTTTGTGGGCTTTTTTGTTTTCTTTGCATAATTTATTTCTAGTTTCATACCTTTGTGATCTGAGAAGCTTCTTGGTAAAATTTCAATCTTTTGAATTTACTGAGGCTCTTTTTGTGGCTTAGTATGTCATCTGTTCTAGAAAATGTTCCGTGTGTACTTGAGAGGAATGTGTATCCTGCTGCTTTTGGGTGTAGAGCTCTGTAGATGTCTGTTAGGTCCATCTGTTCTAGTGTGTTGTTCAGTGCCTGTGTCCTTACTTATTTTCTGTCTGGTTGACCTCTCCTTTGGAGTGAGTGGAGTGTTGAAGTCTCCTAGAATGAATGCATTGCATTCTATTTCCCCTTTTAATTCTGTTAGTATTTGTTTCACATATGTAGGTACTCCTGTGTTGGGTGCACAGATATTTATAATGGTCATATCCTCTTGTTGGAATGACCCCTTTATCATTATATAATGTCCTTCTTTGTCTCTTGTGACTTTCTTTGTTTTGAAGTCTATTTTGTTTGATACAAGTACTGCAACTCCTGCTTTTTTCTCACTATTAGTTGCATGAAATATATTTTTCCATTCCTTCACTTTTAGTCTGTGTATGTCTTTGGGTTTGAAGTGAGTCTCCTGTAGGTAGCACATAGTTGGGTCTTCTTTTTTATCCATTCAGTGACTCTATGTCTTTTGATTGTTACATTCAGACCATTTACATTTAGGGTGATTATTGATAGGTATGTACTTATTGCCATTGCAGGCTTTAGATTTGTGGTTACCAAAGGTTCAAAGCTAAGTTCCTTACTGTCTAATAGTCTAATTTAACTCACTTAGTATGCTAGTATGCTATTACAAATACAACCTAAAGGGTTTTTTTTCCTCTTTTTTCTTCCTCCCCCATTCTTCATAGATTAGGTATCATATTCTGTACTGTTTGTCTATCCTTTGACTGACTTTGTGGGTAGTACATTTGATTTTGCATCTGCTTAGTAACTAATTGTTCTATTTTCTTTGCTGTGGTTTTATTTCCTCTGATGACAGATATTTAGCATTAGGAACACTTCCATCTATAGCAGTCCCTCCAAAATACAGTGTAGAAATGGTTTGTGGATGGTAAATTCTCTCAGCTTTTGCTTATCTGGAAATTGTTTAATCTCTCCTTCAAATTTAAATGGCAATCTTGCTGGGTAGAGTATTCTTGGTTCAAAGCCCTTCTGTCTCATTGCATTAAATATATCATGCCACTCCCTTCTGGCCTGTAAGGTTTCTGCTGAGAAGTCTGATGATAGCCTAATGGGTTTTCCTTTCTTTGTGATCCTTTTTCTCTGTCTGGCTGCTTTTAATACTCTGTCCTTATCCTTGATCTTTGCCATTTTAATTATTATATGTCTTGGTGCAGTCTTCCTTGGGTCCCTTGTGTTGGGAGATCTGTGCACCTCCATGGCATGAGAGACTATCTCCTTCCCCAGATTCAGAAGTTTTCAGCAATTACCTTCTCATGGACACTTTATATCCATTTTTCTGTCTCTTCTTCTTCTGGTACCCCTATAATGCGAATATTATTCAGTTTGGATTAGTCACACAGTTCCCTCAATATTCTTTCATTACTAGAGATCCTTTTTTCTCTCTGTGCTTCACCTTCTTTTTATTACTCTTCTCTAATTTCTATTCCATTTACTGTCTCCTCCACTATATCTAATCTGCTTTTAAATCCCTCCATTGTATTTTTCATTTCAGATACTGCATTCCTTACCGATTAAATCTCCATCTGGAATTCTTCCCTGAGGTCTTGAATATTTTTCTGTACCTCCATGAGCATGTTTATGATTTTTATTTTGAATTCTCTTTCAGGAAGAATGATGATTCAGTTTCACTTCATGCTTTTTCTGGTGTTTGTGGGATTTGGTTTGAACCAGGTTCTCCTGATGTTTCATATTTGTATGTGGCACCCTCTATTGCCCAGAAGCTGTACTCTTTGGAGATGCTCAGACCCTGGAGCAATGGCGGGTCACAGAGGAGTGGCATTGGTACCTGGGGTGAGGAAAGAGCTGTTTTCTGATTCCTGCTGCTGTGCCTCTCTCCACTGCCAGAACCAGTGGGCCAAGCACACAGACGTAAGCCTCTATGCTTTGCATTTGTAGCTGCCATAGGCGGGGCCTCCCTCTGCCTGGCCAGACACCAATGCAGGGGCTGATGGTTTGCCAGCCAGTGTGGACTGGCAGGGAGGAAGGCACAGAAGGCTGCATATCATGGTGGTGGGCCTTGGAGCTGGTAGCCAGCCAGGGTCATGGAGCACCTGAAGCTCCTGAACATTCCCAACCTGCTTGGCAGAGTGCACCTGGATAATTTTGTCCACTTGTCCTTTCTCCTGAACAGTAACCTCTGTGAAATCCTTGCCCCTTTAACAGCCCTCTTGCTGTTAGGAAGTCTCTCAGACTTCCTGCCTTTCTTTTGTCCAAGTGCGGCTGGACGTGGATCCCTGTTTTCAGTCCCCCCAAGTTTTCCACCTGTCTTAGTTTTCCAACCCCACTAATCTTAAAAGCATAATGCAATATAGGTTCATGCTCCCAGAGCAGATCTCCAGGGCTGGATGTTGAGCAGTTCTAGGCCTCTACTCCCTCCCCAGTCACTTTCTCTTCCTCCTGCTGGTGAGCTGGGGTGGGGGAAGGGGTTGGGTCCTGCCAGATCATGGCTTTGGTATGTTACCCTGTTCCGTGAGGTCTGTTCTTTTCTCCAGGTGTATGCAGTCTGGTGCAGCCTTCTTTCCTGTTGCTCTTTCAGGATTAGTTGTATTAATGATATTTTCATATTATATGTGGTTTTGGGAGTAGGCCTCTGTCCCACCTCTCACGCTGCCATCTTTAATCTCTCTTAAATTTCCAATTTTTTAGAAAAATATTATGAGACATGCAAAGAAGCAAGAAAGTATTGGCCCATAAACAAGAAAAGAAGTAAACAGGAATTCTTTCTGAGAGGGTCTTGACTTTGAACTTACTAGACAAAGACTTTAAATCAGCAATTTTAGTGTCCAAAGGAAACCATGTCTAAGTGACTAAAGAAAAATATGAGAATTATGCCTCACACTAAACAGTCAATATTGACATAGAGATAGAAATTATAAAACAAAGAGCCACATACAAATTCTAGAGTTGGAAAGTAAAAAACTGAAATGAAAAATTCAGTAGAAAAGTTCAACAATACATTAGAACTGGAAGAAGAAAGACTCATCAAACTTGAAGATTTGTCAGATGACATTATCCAGTATGATCTAGTAGACTTTTATAGAACATTCCATCCAACAGAATATACATTGTTAAAAAGAGCACATGGAACATTATCCAGGGTAGGCTATATGTTAGCCCATTAAAAAAAAGTCTTGATAAATTTTAAAGGACTGAAATCATATCAAGTCTGGTCACTAACCACTTGAGAATTAAATTAGCATCAGAGAGCTCAGGAAATTCACAAATAATTTGGATTAAATAACACATTCTTACATATCTAGGATGTAAGTGTAAAATAACAAGATAAATTAGAACATATTTCAAAATAACTGAAACAAAACCATAGCACATGAAAATTTATGGGGTATGGCTAAAGCAGTGTTGAAAGGGGTATTTAGAATTGAAAATACCTATATTAAAAAATGACAAAAGAAAGACTTCACTTCAATACCTAATTTCCTACCTTAAAAAACTATACAAAGGAGAACAAAGTAAGTCCAGAGCAGGCAGAAGGAAGGAAATAAGAAAGATTTATTAATAAAGGAAATAATAAATCAATAATGTGGAGAGTGGGAAAACAATATAGAAAATCAACAAAGTCAAAAGTTGGCTCTTTGAAAAAAAATTAACAAAGTTGACAAACCTTTAGCTAGACAGACCAAGACAAAAGACATACAAGACTCAAATTATTAAAATCAGGTATAAAAGAGGGTATACTACTGACATTACAGAAATAAAAGTGACTATAAAAGATTACTATGAACAATCATATGCAAACAAATTAGACACACTAGACAGAACAGACAGATTTCTAGGACAGAAACTACCAAAACTGCAAGAAGAAATGGAGAAACTGAACAGATGTAGCAAAGAAATTGCACAATTCATTAAAAAATTTCCCACAAATAAAACCTTAAGACCAGATATCACTGGAGAATCTTACCAAATGTTTAAAGAAGAATTAACACACGTGGTTTGCAAAATTTTCAAAAATATGGGAGGAGCCAAAGCTTCCCAACTCATTAAATGAGGCCAAAACCTCATAGATACCTAATAATATCTTAATACTTTACTAAAACTGGAGAAAGACACATAAGAAAACTAGACCAATATTCCTTGTGAATATAGAAGCAAAATCTTAAAAACAACAAAAACCACTAGCAAATCCAAAGCAACATATAAATAGTACAGAGCCAGATATCTTCAGTAGTGAATTCTATCAAACGTTTAAAGAATTAACACAAATCCTTCTCAAATTTTTCTAAAATATCTAAGAGGAGGGAACACTTCCCAAGGCATTCTGTGAGGCCTGTAATATGCTGATAGTAAAGCCAGACAGACACTACAAGAAAACTCCAGATGCATATCACTTACTAACATTGA
Organism: Manis javanica; assembly: GCF_040802235.1. Taxonomy (NCBI): domain Eukaryota; kingdom Metazoa; phylum Chordata; class Mammalia; order Pholidota; family Manidae; genus Manis; species Manis javanica. Next base: position 99,777,935 of record NC_133174.1, on the reverse strand, counting down.
CATAAAACATCCTCAACAAAACAGTCAAAAGCACAAGAATTACACACAATTATTAAATGGTATTTATATCTGAATGCAAGGTTCATTCAAAATTAAAATCAATGTAATACATCTAATCAACAGAATGAAGGAAACTGTTGAACCACTGTGTTGTATACTTGAAACTAATATAAGACTGTATATTGATATAAAAATAAATATAAAAAAATAGAGTGAAGGAAAAAACCTACATGATTATCTCAATTGACGCATAGAAACATTTGACAATATCTAACAACTCTTCATGATAAAAGCATTCAATAACTAGGAATACTTACTGGTGAGAGACTGAAACTTTCCCCCTTGGAATTGGAACAAGAAAAAATGTCCACTCTCATCATTTCTATTTAATGTTGTACTGGAGGTTCAGGCCTGGTCAGTTGGCAAAGGAAATAATTAAAAGGCATAAAAATTAAAAAGGAAGAAGTAAAACTATTTCTATTTTCAGATGACATGACCTTATATATAGAAAATTCTAAGAAATCCACTAAAAACTATTAGAGCTAACAAATGCATTCAGCATAGGTACAGGATACAAGATCAGTATTTAAAAAGTACAACAATTATATGCCTATACACTAGCAGTGAACAATGCCAAAAGAAAATTAATGTAACTATTCCATTTACAGTACATAAAAAAGAATAAGACAGGAATAAATTAAATTGAAAAGTACAAGACTTGTACACCGAAAACCATAAAATATCACTGAAAGAAATTAAAGACCTGTATAAATGGAATGACATCCTGCATTCATGGGTTGGAAGGTTTAATATTGTTAAAATACAATATTCCCCAAAGTAATGTACAGATTCAATGCAATCTGTTGAAATCTCAGCTGTTTTTTTCTTGAAGTAAGTGACAAGCTGATCTTGAAATTCCTATGGAATCACAAGCAAGCCTGAATAGCCAAAACAATTCTGAAAAAGAAGAACAAAGTCAGAAGACTTACACTTGATGATTTTCCAAATTTACTAAAATGTCACAGTAATCAAGACTATGTGTTACTGGCATACAGACCTATAAATCAATAGAATAGAATTGAGAGTCCAGAATTAAGCCTATATATCTATGATCAGTTGATTTTTCAAAGGATGCTGAGATAATTCAATAGGGGAAAGAATGGTCTTTTCAGCAAACGGTGCTGGAACAACTGGTTAGCAACATGCAAAAGAATGAACTTGGACCCTTACCTCACAGCATGTATAAAAATTAACTAAAAATTAATCAAAGACTTCAATGTAAAAGCTAAAATTATAAAAGTATTGGCTGAAAACATAGAGGAAATCTTCATGACTCTGGTTTAGGCAAAAGCAACAAAAGGGAAAAAAGATTTCATCAAAATTAAAATCTCTTGTACTTTTAAAGGACACTATCAGGTAAGTAACAAGACAACCCTCAGAATGCAAGAAAATATTTGGAAATTACATATCTGCTAAGGGACTAGTATTCAGAACATATAAAGTACTCTTATAGTTCAACAATAAAAAGAAAAATAACCCAGTTTAAAAATGGGCAATGCATCTGAATAAACACTTCTCGAAAGAAGGTATACAAATGGCCAACAAGCACATAAAAAGATGTTTAGCATCATTAGTCACTAGGGAAATGCAAATCAAAACAATGAGATACCATTTCATATCCATTGGGATGATTATAATTTAAAAATGGAAAAATAAGTTTTGGTAAGGATGTGGAAAAATTGGAACCCTTGTGCATTGCTGGTAGGAATGTAGAATGGTGCGCCTGCTACAGAAAACAATTTGCAGTTCCTCAAGATAATAAACATAAAAGTATTGTATGACCAAGCAACTCTACTCCTAGGTATATACACAAAATAATGGAAAACAGGTATTCAAATACTTGTACATGAACATTCATAACTGTAATTCACAATCACCAAAAGGTAGAAGCAAATGAAATTAAGGATCAAGGTTTCCAAATGGATGAATGAATAAACAAAATGTGGTATATTCATACAATGGATTATTATTAAACATAAAAAAGACTAAAGGACTCATACATGCTATAATGTGGATGAACCTTGAAAACACTATGCTAAATGAAAGAAACCAAAGAAAAACATAACACATTTTATGATTCCATTAATATGAAATATCTAGAATAGGTAAATCCTAGATAGAAAGGAGATTAGTGGCTGCTAGGGGCTACAGGAAGTGGGAAATGACTACTTAATGGGTACGAGGTTTTCTTTTGGGATGATGAAAATGTTTTAGAACTAGATAGAGGTGGTGATTGTACACATTGTAAATGTACTAAATGCCATTGGAGTTGTTTGCTTTAAAATTGTTAGTTTTATGTTATGTGAATTTTCCCTCAATTTTAATAAAAAGAATGAAGTGCTGACATGCTACAAAATGGAAGAGCCTGCTAAGTGACATGCTAAGTGTGAGAAACCAGGCACAAAAGGTCATATATTACATGATTCCATTTATATTAAGTGTCCAGAGTAGGCAAATCTTTAGAGACAGAAGGGAGATGAGTGGTTGTCGAGGGCTGGGGGTAGGTGGGAGGGAGCACAGGAAATCATTGCTAATGGGCATGGGGTTATTTCCGGGGTGATGAAAATGTTCTGAAATTAGTGATGATAGTTACACAACTTTGTGAAAACTGTACACTTTAAGAGGGTTAATTTTAGTGCATGTGAATTGTAACAAATTAAAAGGGAATGTATTGTTTAAACAAATACAGTAAGGATATAGCATGGAGTTTATAAGATCTTAAAACTACAGTGTATAAAAGTAATAGCACAAAGCTCAGGAGGGGAAAATTGAAAGTATGCTATTATAACATTCTTAAAGCATATGTGAAGTGGTCTTATATAACTCAAATATAGATTGTGATAAGTTAAAGATATATACCATAAACCCTAAAGCGGTAAGTTAAACAAAATGTTATAGTTAATATGCTACAAGGAAGATAAATTGGAATCAGAAAAAATACTCAGCCCAAAACAAGGCACTAAAAAGTGAACAAAGTACAAATGGCACAAATAGAAAACAAATACCAAGATTATACATTTAAACCTAACCATGTTAATAGCCACATTAAAAGAAGTCTATTAAAAGATAAAGATTGTTAGATTGTATTAAAAAGCAAGATCCAATTATATGCTGCCTGCAAGAAATGTACTTCAAATATAAAGACAGAAATAGATTAAAAGGTAAAATGATTGGAAAAAAGTATAGTGTGCTAACACCCACACAAAGAAAGCTGAATGGCTATATTGCTATCAGGATAGATTTCAGAGCAAAGAATATTAATTTTTTTCTTTACCGTAGTACCATTTTCATAATGATAAAGAGGTCATTTTCATCTAGAGGTCATAAAAATCACAAATATTTATGGACCTAATAAGAGAGCTTCAAAATAGATGAAGCAAAAACCAATAGAGCTGCAAGGAGAAAAGCCTTACAACATTGTCATGCGGCCATGGCTGCTTCTGCTTGCTCAGATGGCACAAAAGAAAATACCTGTTTTTTTAGAGCAGAAGGATGTGTTTGTGAAAATGGCTTTAGGCTGTTATCTTTTTCCACCCCACGGGGGCAGTTTTCTCTGCTGCTGCTGGCCTTAGGTGGACAACAGCTGCCATATCTGAAAGTACATAGTCAATTTAAGAACATATCAGATCCAGTAATCTCAAAGCCTGGCTTCTTACTATACTGAATACTCTAAATTAAGTAGGACTGTATTTTCGCCTAGAAGTTTTCCTACTTGTTTAGAACCTTTCTTGCCTCTCTAACCTAATAAATAACTGCATACTGCTTGGCCCAGTTGGCCTGATGTTTGTTCATCTGATTCTCAGCCTAAATTTCTGCCGATGGGATCCAAATAAGGAAAGCTACTGCAAGTGTAATATGACCATTGGAGGTTATTATAGTGAGCAAACTCCAGTTGCTTTTCTGTGTGTTTATGTATATTAATATAAATGAAATATAACAAACTTTCAAGACATTTTCCCCTCCAGAGTACTTTCTGCATTGTTTATAATAGATGATATATAGTATCTGCATGGTCTCAGGTTTATATAACAATTAAGATATTCTTCAGCTACAGAGGCTTTGACCAAACAAGAGTATCCTGAGGTACAGTGGATTCATTGTAAGTCTCCTGTGGCCAACAAGGGCTAATTCTAAAGGGTCTCAGGTGCTGCAATAGTGCTGGAAAAAGTCCTTAATTGAGGACCATGGTTTCCACAATATAAAGCATATCACTACTCATGAGGCAGACTTCTGTAGTGCCAAAAATATCCATGACACAGGATTCTGAATTTTGTGATATAAGCATCTTGGTGACTAGAAGGTGATGACTAGATTTTGAGTGAAAAATAACTTAGTAACTTATCCTGTGACCTTGAGAAAGTCACTTAAACATTCTAAAGCTCAGCTTCTGCATCTATAATATGAAGACCAATTCTGCACTGTTTGAATACATCAGGGTTGTTGAGGCGCAAATGAAATAATGCGTGAAGAATGTATTTTAATGAGAACTACATAAATGTAAGGTATTACTCTTGTTGCTACTGAGGCATCAGAGATTGTCTTCCTTGAAGCCTAAGCAAAGGTCAATTTGTTGTGTCAGAAAAAGGCACAGAGACCCGACATCTGGTTTACCACTGCAGCTTGTGATAGACAGTCAATATAGCAAGCACTTTACTGGCCGTAAAGAAATCAACCAGAAAACGATTTTACTTTAAAGGAAATTGTGTTTGTTTCTTGGTAAGCTCCATGTGGCCCGGTTGAAATTAGCAAGTAGCCTCAGACTGCCTTTGGTTTTTGAATCCATCTCATCTTCCACAATCTCTAGTGTAAGCATTCACTCTGGTACTCTGGGTGAACCAAAGGGAAGCAGATCTGTAGTTCTGCAGGCTCACTTTTCACAGAGGCTCTTCAGGATGGGAAACCACTTGTTTTAGGTAGTTTAAATTGCTTATTTCTTGGCCTTGTAACATTTAGGGGCTTTTTTACTGACCTCAGGCATGTACACATGGCTTAGATTTCTCTGAAGTAGAACCACCAGGGGTTTTCTTTCTGGAACTTTTGGAGATCAGTTATTGGTGCTGAAGATCTAGTCTTCCAAGAGGCGACTGAGATTGCTCATTTGGAGTAGGATGGAGCAAGCAAATGAGCACCATACAAAACTTTCAAATATCTTCAATATACTCTAGAATATACTGCTCTGAAATGGAAATGACATGATTTTAAAATATTACTCAGTTTATTTTGGAGCTGCCTAGGGATGAAGGTGTTTGTATAGTCCAGTCTAAGAAGGAAGCTTCTCTGCCACAGAAGCCAACTGAAGTGATTTGCCCAAACAGAAGTGACTGCCCTTTGCTTCTGGCTTGAGAGGCACGAGAAATACTATCAGAGCCAACTCTTCATCAAGCTCTTAAGAGAATCTTTGACAGCAAAGTTGTCCCTTATTTTGGACACAGACACTGGGAAACTGGGCCACTTCTTAAAATAATTGCTATTGATCTTTATATGGATGAAGAATGCATGAAGCTTAAAACAAGGAATCTGGAGACAGGACTTTAGACAACTCCACCACCACCATCAGCAACTAACTCAACAAATCATTACTTGCTGATTTTTTATATGGGAAATAGTGCCCTCTTGTGATTCACATACGAATAAACTTCTGATGGGTTTGGCATGACCAGTGAGTTTTCAATTCAACACTGCAACTGAGGTAAAGAACCTCATTAGTACCACAAGAGATAGAAGGTGTTCTGCAGATTTGGCTGGGTGAGAAAAGACACTGTACAATCACAGGTCTCCAGTAAAACCCCTTTTGGAAGATTGGAAGTGATGAGTGTGACACCAGCATGGTATATGTCTATATCATCTATGTCTATGTCTATATTTTTCACTTGTTTGGTACATGCAGTAACTATTTGTATCTGATTATGCAGAACAACTGACTCATTGCCTGACTATGTGGGCAAACGATTATCTGTGTATGACTGCAAAATTCACTATAGGTATCTCCTAGACCAGCTACATCAGTATAACTTTGAATATACAGTGGGCCACCAACATTAAGGTTCTGGAATGGGCTGGATTCATGTAATTTAAACAACAAAGCAGGGCTGGGGGTAGGGGATTTAAGAAACACACAGACTAGCTGCATAGGCAACTATTACATTGTTAGGAGGTTCTTTTTGAGCCAAGGTTTTCAAGAGCCAAAAAAGAGAGGGAAAGCTACGAATAGCAAAATCTTTGCAATTAGTATTTGCAACTGTAACTCAAAGAGCAACCTTCAATATACAGCATGGAGAAAAATCTAGGGGGACATAATATGGTGTTTTCATTTGCAATTATCCACTAGTGTTTTCATGTAAATGGCTACAGATGGAATTTGCAAAGGGCTAGCCTTGGCATCAACAGTATTATTAGAGAGTTACCATTACTTAGAACCTAACTTTTACTACTACAGATGTTAAACTTTAGATTTTACACGGGTTCACATTAGGGTCTAAAATTCTGAAAATCATTTTGGTTGTCCTACATTTTACCTGTAACACAAATTTTACTAAAGTAGCTTTTAATGCCTTTTACTTTTTAGTAAGTCCTTGACTATTGTAGAGAGCTACACGTGTTCATTCTTAATCATTAGGAATATTAACTCACTAATCTGCTTTAAACAATAGTAATGAATTCTTCCCTAAATGGAAAGTAGTTCTGTTTCCTTTCTTAGCTATCAACATCACGTTTTTTAATAAATTTATTATCATAAAAACACCATCCAATGAGTTGTTTACTTGCTTGGAACACCTTTACGTTACTATATATTTTCTATCCATTATTAGAGTGATCCAAGTCTGCAGGGACTGCTTTTGGTTTGGAGCTGGTCTAAATGATTGTCTGAGAAGGGGCTACTTGTTGGTGTGCAGCTATGCAGACTATCTGTAAATGAGCAGAGTTTTACACACAGGCTGAAGAGACACACAACAAACCATCCTTATATGATATCTTTAATTAAATTGATATTGGTGAGTTAAAAAACATTAAGTGAGAAGACAGTGAGGGAAATAAAATATTCTATGACTATTTGTAATAAAATGTTTAAAATAAAAAAGAGGAAGAAACATCATTTGGCTTGGTAATTGAAGAGGGAAGACTACTAAGTACTATCTTCCCAGTTGTCGTGCAAGCAAAGACCACAGGAGAATAGTTCTTACATAAGAAGCACAGGGAAAAGAATCATCAAACTTTTTTGTATATTTTTGTTTCTCAAAATTATTTGGGAGAACTTTGCCTAGACAGGGATGAGCAAAAGCAAGACGTAATAAGAAACACTAAAACGGGAGTGTCTGGTATTGAGCATCTTCAAGAATATAGCAAAAGAGAAATTGTTCCATTTGATATTATAATTTGGTGTATAACATGAGCATTTAAAATTCTGATTAAAGTGAGTAAAAATGACCTATTTTTTAAAAAATGTCAAGTAAGAACTTAGGGGATAAAACTCAAAATATATTTACTCTCAGTAGTAACTTGATGCAAGAATATAAATTCTCTTTCTTTGATAAACATGGATATAAAATCTTGCTCTCTGTATTCTAGGTTTTCCTACATTTTCTGAAGAGTAATTTATGTCAGGTCACATCTAAATGACTCAACATTTTGAGCTAAAAGGCTGTTTACACAATATACACATTCTTTACTTACAGAGCAAAATAAGCTTAACACTTTTATATTAAAAACCTGGGATACAGTAGGATTAGTAGCACCATGAAAAATAATTCTTCTCCCAAACTGCAGTTCTTTACTTGGTGTGATTCTTCTCTTAATTGAATTTTTAACGTGCCATTTTAGTTACTGGCAAAATATGTAGTCTTCATCTTATAATCCATGGAGAAAGTCATTCTGGACCCAAAAAGTAAATTCATTTCTGTATTTCTTTCATAGAAAAATAATAGAGACCTTGCTCTGGCACATTGCTGAGGTACATCTGAATCTTCAGGGTTACTAGTTAGCATGTTCTCTTGGTCATATATAATAGCACCATTGGTGGCAGCTGTGGTAAAGTTGGGGAGAGTGAGACATGGCATCCTGGGAATTATATATATAGATGTATATATATATATATCTCACATTTAAAAACATACAAGGAATTCTTCAAAATGTTATGTCCTCTTCATACACACTTGACATCGGCTAATACGTGTCCTCAAGTCTCCTGCTTTCAGCGTTTCTGACTGAGGTTTGCTGAGTGGTAAGAAATGAGATTATCAGATGAGCCTTTTCTGGTATTTCAATTCCATTATTGGTTCAAATTAACACCCAACATTCTCTTGGTATTTAAGTAGCTCTTCTGATGACTTAATGTTTCACTCTTCAGCAAGGGAGTCTATTGCTGTGACTGGTATGGACTGAGAACCATTAGTGGCCCAAGGTATTTTTGTGATTCTTCTCCCCTCACATTATTATCTTTGTCTATTTGTCTCTCCCTCTCATTCTCTTACACACTCTTCTAATAGCCCTAGAATGAAGGGGACCTGGGAAACTTATAATGAATAAATAATAATACCTGATCATAAGGAATACATAATGATAATATGTAACAAAAAAGTCAAGTAATGATAACTTGAAAGAAGCAACATATAAAAATAAATTTAAAAATTTAAAGTGGAAAAAATCCAATAGATACAAGTATCCTGAGGTATATGTATTATTATGAAATCTTACTCATTCAAGCACTTGGCTAAGAGCCTTGAAAACATCCTGGCAAAGGATATCACTGGACTGGGGGACAGAACACAGCTTACCATTTCAACTCCAAGGGTAACCTCAGTCTAGTTGAATAGCTGCCCACTTGTTACTGAGCAGGTCATATAACCTTTTCTTGCTCTGTCTGTTTTTCTGTTTTTATTGAAAGAGTTTACTATCAAGTCACCTCACACTACACGTACCTAACATTAGACAAGTCTGTTTTTCTGACCTGAGTCAGGTATATGAGAAGAACAGGTAAGAATAAATGACAAAGTCCACTAAGTTCTACTATTTGTTGGGTAAAAACCATCCATGAATTTTCTCTCTTCCTTAGCATCTCTGAAGGAAGCTTAGGGCCTAAACTAAACCAAAGTCATAAGTACCTTACCTGAACATGTCTGACACATCTACAGTTGCCAGCCAAAAGCTGTAGGAGTTGGCATAGTAGTTGCAGGTACCCCTCCCATGACATTCAATGAAGGGAGCTGAACGAAACTCTTCTAAGCAGGAACCAGGGGAGGCCAGGGCTTGACCTGAGCCCTCTGCCCCTGCACTCGTGTGCTACAAAAGACAAGGAAAAGTGTGCTGCAATACCTCAGTGGATACCCAAAGATATGTGCTGAGCTTGGCTAAAAATTCAAATCCAGTGAAGAAAGTAGGGCCAAGGTAAGAGAATAATATCCATGCCAAGGGTATGCAACAAAAGCAACAGGCAGATTATGAAAACATTCCAGAAAATGTGTGAGTGGGAACACAGTACTTGAAGAGAAGTGATCTGAGGTTCAAGCTTCTTACTATGCAAATGACAGAGATTCCCCATACTGGGAAGAAATGTAGATACAATGGGAAATCAGCTGTGACAACAAAGACAAGAACAGTGTTTCGTACCATCATGAAGGAATAACCAATCCAGAGAGAATCCCATCCCTGAGGACAACGGGGAATCTGGATAGTCTGACTGTGAACTGCAATCACCACGGCTGGAGCTTCACATACTGCACATCTGGTAAGGGAAAGGGAGAGGGAGCACAGTCTACAGAGTATGTGGGAAACAGCATTTCCTCTTCTTGAGAAACCCTCCTGGTATAGAAGCCCATTAAAGTGTCTTCAATGGTCAGAAAAAGACAAAAATGCACTTTGAGAATTAGTTTTGCATAAGCCCTGTTTTCCAGTACACGTAATATAATTAGAAATGAAAACTGTAAGTTTTCAAGAAACTACAGAACCACTACTACAGCATTCTCATTTTCCATTCTGCCCTAAATTTGTATTCATACAAGCTATAGGCAATGCCATAATTGCTGTAAGAGCTTGGCTTAGTACATTGCACATACTGCTTGTTGTCAAAGTGCCCAAGTGGAGGGTAGACATTTAGTAATGCTGAAACTGTAAGAACAATGTCTGGTAAACTGGAAAAGACAAGAAACAGACATTTTCCCAATCCCCACCCATTACTTTTCATCCAAAGGATATTTATTAACCATTTGGCCATATCTGGAGAAGCAAAACAAATCCAGAATGCTGGGCAGGTACCCAGGGCACTTGGAGATGTGGCTTAAATCTATAAAAGCAAGTATAACAGCAACAAAGTAAACAGAGTTGAGTCTACCCAATTTTAATAAAGATCATGAGGGAGCCCCCTTTTATTCCCAGGGTTGGGACTAACAAAAATCACAAAAAATGAATTCCCAAAGGATTTAGGCAAATCTATTAAAAAGGGTACCATGAATTTGCTAAGAGAGGCTAAACTACTCTTCATATTCAAAGTCAAAGAAACTAGACTTTCCAATGATTCATTCCTTATGGTTCTTGGACCCCCAGATCAATTGGACATGATCAGAATGAAAATGGCATTATCTAATATATCTTGGAGATCAAGTTAAACTAGGGTTCTAATGCGATGAAACAATAGGAAATCTATTAATGGTACCACCTTCCTCTTAGTTACTCATGCTCCAAACCTCAGCTATCACTTCCTCTTTCCCACACTTAGTCAACTGCCAAATACTATCTATTCTATTAATGTGATACATATCCCCCACTGAGAGTTTCAATCTATTCCTACCAGGACTATAGTAATACCTTCAATCTAATTGGTCCCTCTACCTTAAGACTATCTTCTCTATAATCCATGTTGCATACCTATGGTTCTGTAATCTTCTCTGAAATGTAACTCAAAAACTTTTCAGGGCTCCCCATTATATACCAAATAAATTTCAAACTAAAACCTGATGCTGAAAGTTGTCTATCAACTGGGCCCAACCTAACTTTCCAAAGTCTTCTTATGCAATCTTTATGAGCTACATTCCACACACATCAATCTACTACCCACTTCCATGTTCTCTGCCTTTCTCTTATAACTGTCTATATCTCAAGTTCTTCCCATCCTCCAAGGACTAACCAGGTCAAAATGGATTTCTTCCACAGAATCATCTCAGATTTCTCCAGTTGGAGTTAAACATCCCTTTCCCTGTGCTGTCAAAGACACTCTTATTAGATCTATTGTAGCACTTAGCCTTAGCCCAAGCCTAATATATATTAGATTAATAAATATATTAATAAATATATTTGCCTAATGACTAGACTGTGAATTCTTTGTATATTACACTATGTTTACCATGAAGCCTGCTCAAAAGCAGATCCCCAAAAGGCTCTTCTGTTCTACCTAATCTGGGAGGAACATGATTGGATTATTCACACTAGACTTATTTCTGACTGCCTAATCTAACTGGGGATTGGTAAAGTCAAAGCTATACCAATGTCTCACCGACTAATGAATGGCTGGATGCTCTGGCCCTTCAGGGGTTCCATGCTCATTGGCATGGGCTCTGGGGTGGAGAGCCAGTAAGAATAGTCATTTCTTGAAGCAAAGTTGCAAACATTATTAATGTTGCAGAACATGAAAGGCATGGTACTGAAGCGACGAAGGCAGCTGCCAGCTGTGCCTAGAAAGAATTGGGGAGAAAAAGATGAAGGACTACATGATGATACTTTAATTTCTTCTAAAACACTAAAATAACCTTCCAAAGAGAAACTTGCCCACATTTTTAGATGATATATTTTAATTATTCAATTATAAGATATACATTTTCTCATATTTTAACATTTCTAAAATCAGGTTATGTCTTACAATTTATATAGACATTTATTGTGGTGGTTTATTATATATTTCCCAGTACTGTTTTTAAACTGGTGTTACATCTTATAAACAATGCTCTCTTATGGAGAATATGGGGTAATTTTTTGTGGACAAGTGAAAGGCATAGACACTGAGTCCTTATCATATTATATCAGTATTTCCTCTCCAGGTGCCCTCTCTTCTGAGACAACCCCGAGATGTATCTGTGTAGGTCTGCAATCCATTTAAGCCTAGGGACAATTCTAGTACTGACCCATATGCACAGCAACCACAGACAGGTTGGAGGTGAATAATAAAAAGGGAAAAATTTAATAAGAGAGAAAGGAAGGATATGAGGGGAAAAAGAAAAGAAAACGAACTAGAGTCTTTGAATTTCTAAGCTGGAAGAAAAACAGAGCATCTCTACCAGTGACCAGGCCTTTCTCTCACAAAAGAATGAGGAAAAATGACATACCTTGTCACACATTTTTAAGTTGACATTTAAAATTTTTTCATTGGAAGTTTAAATTGATACTGTGCCAGTTATTAAGATACTGGTTATTGTCTATCGGCTCCAAATCCACCCTTCCATACTCTACTTTGTAATACTGGAGACTGGGACTTCGCAAACCACATTTCAGCATTGCCAGCTGTAATATCTAGTGTTTTGTGAATATTTATATTTAAAAACAAATTTTATATCAGTTCTTAATATATATTCAATGTATGATTTGAAACCTAAAAATATGAATTAAAAGCATATAAACTTGGCTTTCACAATTAGAAATTATTCAATGCTCCTTTTGCATTTGGAAATTTTTTCCCCAATTATAGTTCCATTCTGCTTCTTTTATATAGTTTTATCCTAATGTATCTTTTATTGATTATCCTTTATTTCTTGAAACTAAACTTTAAAAACATTTAAAAACTTTCTGTGACCATATGATTTTACATGTTAAATATTTTACTTTGAATTATCATCATGGTTATTATTAATTCATAATTGATCAAAAATATAAATGCTATACATTTTGGTAACTACTAAATGCAAAAAGTAAACTTTTATTTGAGATGCGTTTTTTACTGAGATGGATTAAAGTGAATTGCAGAGCCTCAGTTAATGGACACTTTAACAAAACAATTATTTAGAACTGTCCCTTTGAATCTGTCTCTCTGAGGTTTTCAAACTTCAAGGCAATGCACCATAGTATGATTCTTTTATAAAGTGGGAGGTGGGTGATAGTAACAGGGGATGTGCAAAAACGGGTTATTCAAAGCATATATACAGGCAATTCAATTTTAGGAGAAAGTATGTATGAAAGTTGAGGATCTGAAAATTGATTCTTTTAAAATCACATCTATCTATTTCTTGGATATTCCTCATGTGTTAAAAGGAGTATGCTTATCTCAGACTTAAGATGACTGATAAAATACCAGTAATTCTTAAACTTGGTAGATGGTTAGAATCATTGGGAAGTTTTATACAATAGGTTTGAGATGGGCCTAGGAACCTTTGTAAAAGTTCCAGAGGTTGAAAATCATTGATTTAGTCTAATTTACACATTTTTCAGAAAAAAAAACTGGCTCAGGAGAGGTGAATGACTCAAGGTTATGTGAGAGCAAATGACAAATTAGCGTAATTGAAAAATGGATGGATTTAGAATTGGTAGGTGCTTGATTCAATTCTTATCTCTTTCACTTTCTGAGGTAGCTTTGTAAAGTCACTTAAAAATGTATGTGTGCATGTGTGCAAGTGTATGTATAAAATTAAAGAAAACAATACTTGTTCTATATCTTTCTTGAGCATAGTTGTGGAAATCAAATTGGATAATGGATATGAAAGTGCTTTTTAATTATAAAGTAATTTAAAAATAAAACTAACATTATTGCCTAATTAGGGACAGGTTAGAAATATCCTGGTCTCAGAAAGAAGAGCAAAGGAAAAGGTATACAAAAGGAAGGGCCATAATGATGAGAACAGGGGTGTTTGGTTACATCTGTGCTGTATGGTGCCCACGATGATACAGAAGTCTCCAAATTTTCCAAGAGAAGGTGATTTCATGAACTCTCAATGCCTCCCATATTCTAAAATTATAAGGTTGTACTGGAAAAATGGTTCTTAGAATGTTTTTTTAATTATCCAGACAAAACAGATTAAATACTAAAACTAAAATGAATTTTAGTATTCAATCTGTTTCCTCCACCCTCTTTTTTACACAGCATAATCCTTTCACTAATCCAACACAGACTGTGTATTTGATCAGGTGATTGTTTCTTTAACATCAAAGCTATAGTTGCCTCTATTCATTGCTTAGCCATCAAGATACTTTCAATTTGATCCTTGTATGAGCCCTAGCAGAGACTCTGCAATCCAGGATCATCCTTGGGATCTTGGGTCTTCCTATGACTGAGGCCTAAATTGTACCTGAGTCAGGGCCACTTTGTAGCCTACTTATGATAGCTCTTGTTTGACCAAACATGTGCATTTTGAAAAGCTATAGTGACAGACTGGATAGCAGATCCCATTTTCTCTTTGCATTACATTTTTGAATTTCACGGTACTCAAAGACTTCTAATGGTTCATACTGACTTGATAGGTTAGGGATTTGAAGTTTATAAGCTCGATTATGGTTATAAGTTAGATTCTGACAGTGAAGAGAGAATGGACTAAAAGGAGAATTTTATGTGAGAAAGACTAGAGAAAATTATCTAAAAGAGAAGAGTATTTTCACAATGAAGATTTGTTGATTGTAAAATTAGAAAAAGATGTTAAAAAGGAGGTAAAAGAGGGAAGGAAAAGGAGAAGAATAAAAGAAAATTAGAAGGAGAAGAAAGTTGGGCAAACTCCTACTTCTTTTGCTTCATAACATGATCTCTGACTATTGGCTTCCTCGTAAGAAGATGTGCCTACTCTGGTGGACCAGAGCTGCCTGTCAGGTGTGGCCATATGCCCTGGGAACAGAGCAGAGCAGACCTCGGGAGGTCCCTGTTGCTGGAGAACTGTTCTCACAGAATAACTCAGCTAAAGAGACCTCAGGAGGCCTCGTACCATTCAGACCCCAGAAACTGGGAGCCCAGACTATCTTCTAAAATGTCTTTATGGAGGCAAAGGAGATAGTAATCCCCAAAATAGGCAGCCCCAGGTCAAACAATGGGACCTCAAAATCCAAGTTAAATTTTCAGAAAAAAAGATCTCGGAGATTGGAAGAAGTCTTGAGAGATATCCAGTCCAGCCTCACCCTATCAACCGAACTGTCCACTCCAGTATAGAGAAGACACATATGAACATTAAATGAAGTGTATTATGTATGGAAACATGGTGTTCTGTATAGCTTTAACCTAATCTGATAATATTTTATAAAGCTAAGGTATTTATTTTAGGAACTATAAAGTAGCATAATTAAGCAGTAACTTGACTTTTTTTGCTCTAGAAATCACAATTCTCTTCAGAACTTATCTTTCAACTTGAGGAAGAGCAGAGTCAGAGAAGATGATGTTATATCCTATGAGTTATAAACACTGCTCATTCAAGCAGCTGCTATGATGTAGGAAGCCCAGGGAACACATTTCCTTAATAACTAAGCTAATAAAAGTAAATGTGGCCCTCTTAAAAATGCCTTGTTTTGAGCCAAGAACTGTACCTCACACTAACTAATGCTTTTAGGTTAAATATTATTTATTTAAAACTCATAGTGAATATATTTAGCTGCCCTTGACATGGTCCTCAATTTGGGAGCCCTAAAAGAATAGAGTGATGCACTTTGGCCAAGGCTAATCTAAAACCCAATAGGATTTTCAAAACAACAAAAACAAAATGCACAGTAGAAAATAAGATGCCAATTATCTCACCCAAGTCTTGACCGTGAGCTCTTTTATTTCCTTGTACATACAGGAGAGAAAAGCCTTCATAAATCTGGACAGTTCCCTGTGGGCATTGTGGTGCATCTGTTGTCTGGCTGTGACGTGTGATGAGGAATCCATGGGCAACAGAGGAGGTTCCAGGGGGACCTGGAGGACCTTGCAATCCATCTGGCCCAGGGGGACCATCCAAACCACGGGTACCTATTTCCATTGAATCATCAGTATACATGATTAAGTAAGCTCTGATTCACTATTATGGCTTCTGACAAAACATAATGACCTCATTTGATTAGTTAATTTAGTCAATATTTACAGTGTCTATAAAGGTATTGTCAGATATCATGGATTTGGAGATAAATACAATATTGTCCCTGGCCTCAAAGAGACTGAAATACATATTTTTTCTTCTGGAGTCAGCTGATGACATTAGACACTAAGTAAGTACTGGGTGAGTGGAACAGTAGATGGGAAGAAGTGATGCTTAGTTGGGAATTCTGTATGCTATCTAGTCTATTGCTGAACCAAAACCCCATGACACAATTTCAGCCTGCTGTTTTGTTCATCAATGAGAAAGGAAGGGTGTGGGTGCCATGGGTCTGCCAGCTTCAGTGCTGAAAAACATTTTCCTTTCAATCTGTCTGGGGTGTTATTCTCACACATACCTTTTTGTTTAGAGAATAGGCAGAGCACACTAAAGAAGCCTTTTCAAAATGTCTGTTTTCAACCTACCACTGGTTCCCTTTCTCCATTTAGCCTGTCGATTTGAGCTCACTTAAAAATGCTCTTTATAAACAAGACTTTGGCCACTGTGTGTATAGATTTTCATTTTGGGAAAGTTCACAGCAATGCCCATATGTGATGAAATGATGCTAACTTGTTTCCTCTCTGAAATACAGTTAATGAAATGGCAGGGTGTTGGCCTAGGAAGGCCAAAGGTATCACCACTTTGCCTTGTTGCCACTGATTTTTTTTGCCAATACAAACTCTGTGTTTATATTATATGGAGTTATATTTATAGTCTCTGGCATTGCAATATATATTAAAATATTTTATGATCTTCTATTTCTATTTTGGCAATCTCACTTAATGTACTTTTTACTACAAGTTGATTCAAATTCTTTTTGGAAGTTGCTTGAATACAGATTGGAAATCTAGTATATACCAGATTTGATATTACCAGGAGCACCTATTAAAAGTGACCTAAAAAATCTCCTTATCCATTTGTTATCTCATTATAAAATGCCAATAGCTCTGTGGGGATCACTTAAACTTTGCAATTATAGTTACTGAATTTTATGGGGAAATTACACTAGTGATATTTTCAAATGTGGAAGGATTCAGAATAGTTTCAAGATGGTCATGGGATTTAAATCAACATTCTGAAAATTTTCAGAACAGGTAAATACAGTGAGTACCTGGAAAATTCCCATTTTGAGGAAGAGCAGGGTTTTCCATACTCTAAACACATAAATAAAAACATCCTTTCTATGCTTCTCTTATACTGGCAAATATCCTTATATGTGCCATCCTATTTTTCCACAGAAACAGATTCACTAGCTGGCTGCACTCTCTCAAGAAGAGACTGACAGTTCCATTTGGAGACTATATGTCCAGAGGTCTTGAGACTTAAAGACTAGTACCCACAGCAGTGTTTTACTTGTCTCACCTGGCTGGCCTGGCAGACCTGGGTCTCCTTTGCGCCCACTTGCCCCATCAAAGCCAGGGAGTCCGTTGCGTCCAGGATCTCCTGGAGGGCCAATTGGACCTATGGGAAAAAGAAATAGAATTTTCAAATACGGGTAAAATAATTCCACATCCAGACCAGATCTAGGAGACATAAAGTCCTTGAGTGTCACTGAATTCATAATCTGGTTTTGTCTCTAATCCAGACAAATGACGGAATAGCTCAAGTCCAGGACAAAAGAAACAGACAAAGATTTAGCTTTATTTTTAAACAACCCATTTGCCTCTGTGGAGATTCCCATAGTAAGGCAGTTGTGTTCTCTCTGCCTTCAGAACAAGATAGGATTGCAAGGCCCAACTTTTGTTATCTATCCCACCATAGGTAAGACTGTTACTGCCTGGTACACTTTATTTATGGAAAGACTACCACTCAATGACTTAATAAAATAAAAAGACTGAAATTCATTTTTAGCTTTCAAAGTTGGCTACAAGCATAGAGTCAAATGGCCAGCTAGACAGGATTTAGTTTAAAAATCATGAGGCCTCACAGTGGAGAACTAATGGCCGGCCTACCAAATCAGCCTTCTATCCTTTTGGTGGTTGGGATTGAGAAAGCAGCAGATTTTAAGTGCATATTAATTTCATTACAGAAGTTTAAATAACATTAACCTAGTCATTCGAATTAGAACAGCCAGAGGAGCCAGAAGAAAATGGACTGAGCCTAAAAGAAATTAGGGCATGAACAATTAACATTTTCAAGAAAAAAGGAAATGGGACCTGTGGTGGTATAGTACTACTAGTTGCTCAGACTCTTCTTATCAGAGACAAACTCTGACAAGTGAAAGAACTAGGGAAATATTTTTAAACAGGTAAGGTGTTAAAAGATGATCTGCAAAGGTACCTGGTAAGCCCTGCAGTCCTGGTAGCCCTGGTAGACCTTTTAATCCAGGCTGGCCTGGGACCCCTGGTGGGCCAGCATCTCCTTTGATTATAATACTCTGTCCTGAAGGACCAGGTAATCCAGGGGGACCTATGAGGTAAAACACACAAATTTGAAGGTAAGGCAGATAAAGGTTAGAGGAAATGGATGTCAAAGTGACCTAAGGTCAGAACAAGAATTGTGAAAGAAGCCAAGTTAGATGTATTGGAATGTTGCCATGTCCGACAGAAATATGCTTGGGAAAACTATCATCTCACGTAGAAGACTGAAAAAATAATTTTCTAAGGGTCAATGGAAAAATTGGCATATTCCCCTATTTTCAAGCCTTAAAGCATGACTTGCTACTAGAAAGTCTAACCCGTTACAAATCGTTGAACTCTGGTGTCAGGAGAAGACAATTCTATTTCCTGACAACTCCATTTTGATACTAACATCATTAACAGTTTTTGGGTCTTTTTTGTGCTTGTTAAGGGATCCACCTAATTATTAGTACGGGAATTTAGCAGATGCCCTATTTCACAGTTTACAGGGAACCTCTATAAGTCTCTTGGCAAAAAGAACTATTTTCATATTAAAAAAATACAAACATACCTATGTGACTTGCTCTTGTGATCCGTTCAGTTGAGTATGGGATAGTTAGCATAAAAGCCAATAAAATCTCTATGAAGCATTCTTGTTGGTCCTGCACTATCTTATAAATAAAAGGTCTGATCTTAATATTATATTAATAAAATAGAGACCTTAAGAGATCAGTGGAAGAAGAGTCCTGCCTACTTCTTCTCAGTTGTTGGGGACTGAGACTCTGAAAGTTTGGTTGAAAGGCAGAACACAAACTTTCAAATTCTTCACTGTGTTTAAATATCAGGTATAACTCTCTTGGGAATAGGTCTTACCTGGGGGGCCAATAAGTCCTGGATCTCCCTCGGGGCCAGTTGAACCAGGCATTCCACTGGGTCCTTTCATGCCTGCAAAGAAGGTACATACAATTGCACAGCAAAGCAACAGAGCTACAGCCTTTCCCCAGCTGAATAAGAAAATGAGTATCTTAATCCAAAGGAACTTAACGTAAAAGGAGAACCTCCAAATATCCCTTCAAATACCTGGAAATCCTGGAACACCAGGGAGACCAGTATCTCCTTTCATTCCATTGAGACCTGGTCGGCCAGGATTACCCTGAATAAATAAAATCATTAATTTCAGAAAAAAAGTTGGGGGGAGGTAAGGGAATGAGGGCATAGGTTTTGCATAGTAGTTTACGTCATGGACTCTAGAGTCAAACTTACAGGATTCAAATCCCAGTTTCACCTCTTACTAGCCTGCATGATGTTAAATTGATTATTGACCTCTTTGATCCATAGTTTTCTCTCCTCTAGAATAGAGAAAATAATAGTATCTACTTGACGGGGTTGTTGTGAGGATTAAATGAGCTAGTTCACACTAAGTACTTAGACAAGGGACTGGCATGTAGTGTATGCTCAATAAATGGTAGCTATTATTTTCTTATCACTAACAAAGACACTTCTTTTTTAGTGTAGTCTTGAGGTGGTAAGTGCTTGGATTAGAATCACATGTGCAGAAATGAAGTCTGAAAGACTTAGCAAAAAATATAGTAGGGCCTGTTAATTAATTGAGTTTGAGGGTCAAGAAAACTGTGGGTAGAAGAAGAGTTGAAAATAACTCTAGAATGGACCTAAAAGAAAAATAAATAAAGGACAATGAAGCTCTAATTAGTAGGAATGAAAAAGGAGCAAGCCTGGAGCATCTTATTATACCAAAATGTAAGTAAGTGCTAAAAACGGGGGGAAAAGGGCATGTCAGAAATACATAGGATACAGCTTGAAGAGGCTCCAAAATCTGGCACAATTTAAACAGTAATATGGGTAACGATACATTAAAAATTGTATATCACTGAAAAAATAGTATTATGAGTCTGTACTGATAACAAATAGACAATAAATGGAAGAGAAGGGAGGCTCTTGCTTAAAGTAGGGCTGACTGGTGTGTGTAGGGGTAGTGCTAGAGTTGGAAAACCATCATTTGCCACTATTCCAGTATTGGTAGGTTGAAGCTAAAATCAAAAGTAGAACATATCTAGGAGAGGCTCAAGATAGCGGCATGAGTAGGGTGGCAGAAATCTCCTCCCAAAACCATACGTATTTTTAAAATATAGCAAATACAACTATTCTTAAAAGAGAGATTAGAAGATACAGTACAGCAGCTAGACTACATCTACATCTGTGAGAACTCAGCATCTCACGAAGGGGGTAAGATACAAATCCATGACTCAGCAGGACCTAAGCACTCCCCCAACCCCAGATCACCAGCAGGAGGAAGAGAATCAGAGTGGGGAGGGAGTGGAAGCACAGGACTGCTAAATGACCAGCCCTAGTAATCTCCACCAGGAGCACAGACACACATCGCATGGTGTACTGGATATTATTAGAGAAATGGAAAAGTAAAATCCGAGATGGAGACTGCAAGCAGGTCCCCACAGTCAGCTCCCCTGGGACAAAAGAAAAGCCAGTGCTTTAAAAGTTTTAAATGACAAGGGTTTAACAGGTGGAAAAAATCATTCCAGCACACTCAGCCCAGCAGGCCGTCAAAACTTAAGGAAATTCAGGCACCCTAACCCCCTGGGTAGCAACACAGCTCTGAAGCCCCTCACGGTGATAAGCAACCTGCCGCTCATTCCCCTCTACCAGCAATGCAAGCAAACCAGCTGACCCACCACTGCTGTGGAGCAGCCAGGGAGCAGCCTCGCCCACAGCAACCACACAGAGTCTTCTCCCAGCATTCCGCTACCCAGGAAAGACCCAGAAGCTGCCCTCACGTGCAGCTACATGGCATAGGCAGAGGAAGCTGGGGCAAGGTCCAGAAGACACGATGGGGAACCATTCTCACAGGAGAACATACCTGGCATGTCAGCGAACCCCCACAGCACCCTAGGCCATTGTGAGGGCTGCCCCACCCACAGTATAGCAGAATATTAACCCAGAGACTGCTCCCAGTGTGTGGGTGACTGGCACAGGCAGCAGAGAAGGGCAAGGTGACCAGCAAGCAGGAAGGGATTTTGTTCTCCCAGCTGACACATGTGACACCTGCCAGCAATCACTTCTATTGCCATGAAAAGCCAGAAGAACCTGGTCCAGTCAAAAATCACTCAAACAACCCAAGAGAGAGGGCCTGGTGAGATAGATATAACCAATCTTCCTGAAAAATAATTAAAAATAAAAGTCATAACCATGCTGATGGACCTGCAAAGAAATATGCAAGAGCTAAGAGATGAAGTCTAGAGGGAGATAACATAAATGAAACAATCAATAGAAGCACTAAAGAGTGGACTAGAAGAGGTGCAAGAGACTGTTAATGGAATAGAAATCAGAGAACAGGAGTACAGAGAAGTTGAGGCAGAGAGAGATAAAAGGATATCTAGGAATGAAAGAATATTAAGAGAACTGTGTGACCAATCCAAATGGAACAATATTTGCATAATAGGGGTACCAGAAGAAGAAGAAGAGAGAAAAAGGGGTTGAAAGTGTCACTGAAGAAATAATTGCTGAAAATTTTCCCAAGCTAGGGAAGGAAATAGTCTGTAAGACCATGGAAGCCCACAGATCTCCCAACACAAGAGACCCAAGAAGGACAACAGCAAGACATATAATAATTAAAATGGCAAAGATCAATGACAAGGACAGGGTGCTAAAGGCAGCCAGAGAGAGAAAAAAGATCACCTACAAAGGAAAACATCAGGCTATCATCAGACTTCTCAACAGAAACATTACAGGCCAGAAGAGAATGGCATGATATATTTATTGCAATGAAACAGAAGGGCCTTGAACCAAGAATACCGTATCCAGCAAGATTGTCATTTAAATTTAAGGAGGGATTAAACAATTTCCAGATAAGCAAAAGTTGCAGGAATTTGCCTCCCACAAACAACCTCTACAGGGTATTTTAAAGGGACTGCTCTAGATGGAAGTACTCCTAAAGCTAAATAGATGTCATCAGAGAAAATAAAATCACAGCAAAGAAAGCAGACCAACCAAATACTAACTAAAGACAAAATAAAATCAGCTATCCACAAAAGCATTCAAAGGAAATACGAAAGAGTACAGAATAAAACACCTAACATATACAGAGTGCGGGAGGAAGAATAAGAAGGGAGTGAAATAAAGAATCATCAGACTGTGTTTATAATAGAGTAATAAGTGAGTTAAAGTTAGACAGCTAGATAGTAAAAATGATACCCTTGAACATTTGGTAAGCATGAATCCAAAGCCTGCAATGGCAATACATATCTATCGATAATCACCCTTAATGTAAATGGACTGAATGCACCACTCAAAGGACACAGAGTAATAGAATGGATAAAAAAAACAAGACCCATTTATATGCTGCTTACAAGAGACTCACCTCAAACCCAAAGACATACACAGACTAAAAGTGAAGGGATGGAAAGATATTTCATGCAAACAATAGGAGAAAAAAGCAGGTGTTGCAGTACTTGTATCAGACAAAATAGACTTCAAAACAAAGAGAGTAACAAGAGATAAAGAAGGACATTATATAATGATAAAGGGGTCAATCCAACAAGAGGATATAACCATTATAAATATCTATACAACCAACACAGGAGCACCTACATATGTGAAACAAATACTAACAGAATTAAAGGAGGAAATAGAAGGCAATGCATTCACTTTAGGAGATTTCAACACACCACTCACTCCAAAGGACAGATCCAACACACAGAAAATAAGTAAGGACACAGAGGCACTGAACAACACACTAGAACAGATGGACCTAACAGACACCTACAGAACTCTATAGAACTCTACACCAGCAGGATACACATTCTTCTCAAGTGCAATTGGAACATTTTCTAGAATAGACCATATACCCTACCACAAAAAGAGCCTCAGTAAATTCAAAAAGACTGAAATTCTACCAACCAACTTCTCAGATCACAAAGGTATAAAACTAGAAATAAATTGTACAAAGAAAACAAAAAGGTTCATAAACACATGGAAGCTTAACAACATGCTCCTAAATAATCAATGGATCAATGACCAAATTAAAACTGAGATCAGCAATATATGGAGACAAATGACAACAACAGTACAATGCCCCAACTTCTGTGGGAAGCGGTGAAGGCAGTTCTAAGAGGAAAGCAGATAGCAATCCAGGCCTATGGAAAGAAGGAAGAACAATCCCAAACGAAGTCTGAAGTCACAATTATTGAAACTGGAAAAAGAACAAATGAGGTCCAAAGTCAGCAGAAGGAGGGACATAATAAAGATCAGAGAAGAAATAAATAAAATTGAGAAGAATAAAACAATAGAAAAAAATTAATGAAACCAAGAGCGTGTTCTTTGAGAAAATGAACAAAATATGTAAACCCCTAGCCGGACTAATTAAGAGAAAAAGAGAATCTACACACATCAACAGAATCAGAAATGAGAAAGGAAAAACCACGATGGACACTGCAGAAATACAAAGAATTCTTAGAGAATACTATAAAAATCCATATGCTAACAAGCTGGATAAACTAGAAGAAATGGACATCTTTCTAGAAAAATACAACCTTCCAAGACTGACCAAGGAAGAAACAGAAAATCTAAGCAGACCAATTACCAGCAACAGAATTGAATCGGTAATCAAAAACCTGCCAAAGAACAAAACCACTGGGTCAGATGGATTTACCGCTGAATTTTATCAGACATATAGAGAAGACCTAATACCTGTTCTCCTTAAAGTTTTCCAAAATATCGAAGAGGAGGGAATACTTTCAAACTCATTCTATGAAGCCAGCATCACTCTAATACCAAAACCAGTCAAGACTCCACCAAAAAAGAAAATTACAGACCAATATCTCTGATAAACATAGATGCAAAAATACTCAACAAAATATTAGCAAACCGAATTCAAAAATACATTAAGAGGACCATATACCATGATCAAGTGGGATTCATCTCAGGGATGCAAGGATGTTACAACATTCGAAAATCCATCAACATCATTCACCACATCAACAAAAAGAAGGACAAAAACCACACGATCATCTTCATACATGCTGAAAAAGCTTTTGACAAAATTCAACATCCATTAATGATAAAACCTCTCAACAAAATGGGTATAGAGGACATGTACCTCAAAAAAATAAAGGCCATATATGACAAACCCACAGCCAACATCATACTTAACAGCAAGAAGGTGAAATCTTTTCACCTAAGATCAGGAACAAGAAAGGGATGCCCACTCTCCCTACTTCTATTCAACATAGTACTGGAGGTCCTAGTCACAGCAATCAGACAAAAAAATGAAATACAAGGCATCCAAGTTGGTAAAGAAGAAGTTAAACTGTCACTATTTGCAGATGACATGATATTGTACATAAAAAACCCTAAAGATTCCACTCCAAAACTATTAGACCTAATATCTGAATTCAGCAAAGTAGCAGGGTACAAAATTAATACACAGAAATCTGTTGCTTTCTTACACACTAATGATGAACTAGCAGAAAGAGAAATCAGGAAAACAATTCTATTCACAATTGCATCAAAAAGAATAAAATACTTAGGAATAAACCTAACCAAGGAAGTGAAAGACCTATACCCTGAAAACTACAAGACACTCTTAAGAGAAATTAAAGAGGACACTAATAAATGTAAACTCATCCCATGCTCTTGGCTAGGAAGAATTAATATCGTCAAAATGGCCATCCTGCCTAAAGCAATCTACAGATTCAATGCAATCCCTATCAAAATACCAACAGCATTCCTCAACGAACTGGAACAAATAGTTCTAAAATTCATATGGAACCACAAAATATCCCAAATATCCAGAGCAATCCTGAGAAGGAAGAATAAAGCAGGGGGGGATCTTGCTTCTCAACTTTAAGCTCTACTATGAAGCCACAGTAATCAAGACAATTTGGTCCTGGCACAAGAATAGACCCATAGACCAGTGGAACAGAATAGAGAGTCCAGATAATAACCCAAGCATATACGGTCAATTAATATATGATAAAGGAGCCATGGGTATACAATGGGGAAATGACAGCCTCTTCAACAGCTGGTGTTGGCAAAACTGGACAGCTACATGTAAGAGAATGAAACTGGATCATTGTTTAACCCCATACACAAAACTAAATTCAAAATGGATCAAAGACCTGAATGTAAGTCATGAAACCATAAAACTCTTAGAAAAAAACACAGGCAAAAATCTCTTGGACATAAACATGAGCAACTTCTTCATGAACATATCTCCCTGGGCTAGGGAAACAAAAGCAAAAATGAACAAATGGGACTATATCAAGCTGAAAAGCTTCTGTACAGCAAAGGACACCATCAGCAGAACAGAAAGGCATCCTGCAGTATGGGTGAATATATTCATAAATGTCACATCTGATAAAGGTTTGACATCCAAAATATATAAAGAGCTCATGCACCTCAACAAACAAAAAGCAAATAATCCAATTAAAAAATGGGCAGAGGAGCTGAATAGACAGTTCTCTAAAGAAGAAATCCAGATGGCCAACAGGCACATGGAAAGATGCTCCATATCGCTAATCATCAGAGAAATGCAAATTAAAACCACAATGAGATATCACCTCACACTAGTTAGGATGGCCAACATCCAAAAGACTAACCAACAAATGTTGGCAAGGAGGCGGAGAAAGAGGAACCCTCCTTCACTGCTGGTGGGAATGTAAATTAGTTCAACCATTGTGGAAAGCAGTATGGAGGTTCCTCAAAAAACTAAAAATAGAAATATCATTTGACCTGGGAATTATACTCCTAGGAATTTACCCTAAGAATGCAGCAGCCCAGTTTGAAAAAGACAGATGCACCCCTATGTTTATTGCAGCACTATTTACAATAGCCAAGTAATGGAAGAACCTAAATGTCCATCAGTAGATGAATGGATAAAGATGTGGTACATATACACAGTGGAGTATTATTCACCCGTAAGAAGAAAACAAATCCTACCATTTGCTACAACATGGATGGAGCTAGAGAGTATTATGCTCAGTGAAATAAGCCAGGTGTAGAAAGACAGGTATCAAATGATTTCACTCATCTGTGGAGTATAAGAACAAAACAAAAACTGAAGGAACAAAACAGGAGCAGACTCATAGAACCCAAGAGTGGACTAACAGTTACCAAGGGAAAGGGACTGGGGAGTATGGGTAGGAAGGGAGGGATAAGGGTGTAAAAGGGGCATTACGATTAGCATACATAATGTAGTGGTGGTAGGGCACAGGGAAGTCGGTACAACACAGAGAAGACACAGTGATTCTATATCATCTTACTATGCTGATGGACAGTGACTGTAATGGGGTATGCGGTGGGGACTTGATAATGGTGGGAGTCTAGTAACCATAATATTGCTCATGTAATTGTAGATTACTGTTACGAAAATTTTAAAAAAAAGTAGAACATGTCTTAGGAGAACTTTTGATAAGGAACAGTATATTTGCATGATTTTAATGTGTGCCTTCCTGTAGTTTTGCTTATTATTTACAAGAGGAAAAGCAGGAATCATAAAGTGGAGAAACCTGATGACAACTTGATGGGGTGATTAAAATTAAGATCACCAATGAGAGGCAGATGAACATCATGGGCCTCCATACATGATGAAGGATACAACATCACTCATGTAGTATTCCAGCTGGGCATGTACAACCTGAATGTAATTATAAGGAAAGAGCAGACAAAACAAGGAACATTCTATATTTTAAAAAATAGGAAGAGGTTATATTTCTTCAAAAATATCAAAGTAATGAAAGAAAAAAGAGGTCTAGAAAATGTTCAGATTAAGGTAGAATAAAGAAATATAACATTTAAATACAATGCATGATTTGGTCTGGATCCTATACTGGAAACTATGCTATAAAGGATATTACTAGGTCAGCTGACACAATTGGAATATGTAAACTAGAAATCAAAGTTTATATGGATGTTGAATTTCCTGAAGTTGATAAATGTATTGTGATTATATGAAAGAACATCTCTAATCTTAGGGAACCTTATGCACTGAAGTAGTTAGTGGTAAAGGGACATGATAGATGCAACTCAGTCTCAAATGTTTCAGAAAGGAAAACATGTAACTATACATACATATACATGCATACACATACATACAGAGAGCAAACACAGGCAAAACATTAAACAATTGGTCATCTGCATAAAGGATACATGGGAGGTTTTTCACCATTCTTATAATTTTTCTGTAAGTTTAAACTTATTTCCAAAAAAAAATTACAAAAGGGACAAATGAAAGACATAACTTTCAAAGACAAAAACGAATAGAACTTGACATACTAGATTTAAAAAGTGTTGGTATCAGGCAGTTGTCTTGAATCAGGAATAGTGATTCAACTGTAAGTACATGGGAAATGAATGAGGTAGAGAATGAATAAAGAGAGGACTGAAATTTTACATCTCTATGTCTAAGAGAATTGTGATGACATGGGAAACAAAGGTTAGTTATGGGAAAGCTTTAAAAATGGTTTCTTTATTGTTTTTTTCTCTCAGAGCACAGACAGCACAGACTTTGTTGGCTCCCAAATCTAACAACAATTCTGAATGAATGGAGAAAGCTTTGAGGATTCATAAAGAAGCATGTAACTTTCTGGGGCACTCAAACCAAAGTGGAAAATACATGAATATAGACCCAGGGATATGCTATTACTCTCATTTTACAGTGAAGACAAAAACCCAAAGCATCTATCTGCCTTCCTCATGGACACAAAGCAGACATGTGCAGCAAAACTGAAATATGACCCTAACGCTAATTTCTATGTCTAAAATATCCCTTTTTACCGTAATTACTTCCCTGTGGTATATATGCTCTGATACATGTCTCCTTTTATAAATTTGCTTTCACTGAAATGAGACTTTCTCAAATCATTTTAAATACTGTATGTACCAAATACTTCAGGTAAAGTATCTTTTGAGGAAACCTTTAATTATAAGGTAGCAAAGTCCTTTTAGTTGCAAGAGAGGGAGCTTGCCTTTTTGTTTCTCTGTAATTCACCAGTGAGCCATGAATGGAGCCCTGACCAGTAAATGCTAATTAAAATAATACAGCTTAGAATTCTCATTTTGAATGCAAACACCCACACCTCTTTCTCATCAAGTATCTACTCCCCTTTTCTACCTGAAGTCCTGGTGGTCCTTGATCTCCTTTCAAACCAGGCAAACCAGGTTGCCCAGGTTGGCCCGGGTTTCCTCTCTCTCCTTTAATACCTCCATTTCCAGGCAGACCCCGAGGACCTTCTTGACCTGGTAGACCTTGATAATGCATAACAAATGACCTTATTTCAGTATAGCATAAGAATAGAATAAAAGTCAGGCTTTTAAAATATCAGTCATCTAAATCCTCCTTAGTTTGCTGAATAAAATCCAGACTACATTAAAACATATAGATTATACTGATTCTCTAATGTAAATTAGGCTGGGTTCTTTTTGTTATTAACACTGGTTTGCAGACCCTTTTAGTGTGCATTTTATTATATATTAAATCCAATAGACTCATATCTAAAGAAAGGACTTGGGACAATTAGAAAGATTGCTTCTGCAATCCCTAAGTGCTTGACCAGTGAAACAAAACAGACACCACAGGGCACTGTTCTCAAACTGGGACAGGCATCAGAATCTCCAAGAGGGTTTGTTAAAACAGATTCCTGGGACCATCCCCAGAGTCTGGGATTCAGTAAGGCTGGGGAGGGCCCTAAGAATTTGCATTTTAGCAAGTACTCTGAAAATAAACAAGTTCTCTGTAGCTAAATCTGCCTGTTCCCCACCACACTTTAGGAATCACTGTTGTAGGGCAATCAGGGATTCCAGTCATTTGTCTCATTGTGATTAAAATCAATTGCTTTATTTGTAAGTACTTTCATTCAGCTTTTATTACTATGCAATTAATACAATCATTTAAGCAAACTAACTGTTTAATTTCATTTTAGCGACATTCTCAGTTCATGGGAATATTTTCAAGTGTCAGAAATTTATTGATACAATATAGTACTTTTGAATTTACTTTAAAAATGTTTTCATATTACACATTTTAAATATTTCTGAAGAAAAAGAATTCTGCATGTATCTTGTGAATAAATAATTTAAGATGGTAGTTTGCTAAACTCTTTTCTTTGTACTATGTTTTTACCTTTTCTTTCTAAATTAAGATATTGGGTCCATTAAACAACCAAGGAGATCTTATCAATGGCCACATCTTTTGTCACTAGGTGGGAAATGGCTGTTGCTTGCCAGTACTAAGCAGTGGCTGAGGATGAGACTAACTCATCCTGCCTTACGAAAATAATTATGAAGCCCTATATAACAAACAGCCAAAAGTTGGCACTTATACCTTCTCTCCTCTGGTAATCTTCCTTTTACTTTGGTGTCAACAAAAAAGGAAGATATGTAAGGATTACTTTTCAAGGAAATATCATAGGTATGAATTTAGAATACTGAGTTCATGCTTATGTATGGACAAAGGGTCATCTTTTTGATCTGAGATAAAAGTCAGACTTTAAATCCCTTTCCAATATGTTTAAGAACCAGAATCAATGGCTACACACTAACCAGGCAGCAAGGCGTAAGGATTAAGAATGCTGGCCTCTGGAGGTGGAAGGCTGAGTTGGAATCTCAGTTCCATTAATTGTTAGCTGTTTGACCTTAGCAAGTTTATTAATCTCCTTGGCCTCAATTTCCTCTTCTTTAAAAATGGAAACACTTAATAGTAACCTACTTTATCAGGTTGTTCCAAGGATTAAAAAATTATGTATAAATTACTTAAGACAGTGCCTGGCACATAGTAAGAATCATGTAAGAGGTTTTTAAAAATTATTATTATTACTATTGTTACCTTCATTACTAGTAGACTGAAAGTAAGAACATATCTTTAAAATATTAGCCTGTTTTAAATCTTTCAGCTACTTCTATGCGATTTCATATTATGACATTACTCTATCTGGCGTATGAAAAAGAGGAAGCAGGTCCACAACAGTAGAACAATTGATTTATCTTTAAATAGTTTAAATCATATAGTCACCCTAGCCCCAAACCAGACAAACATACTCAGAAACTCCCTTCCTAATCATAAAGAAAGGGTGGGGAGTACTTTGCACTTGAACAAACAAAAAAACAACTGCTAAAATCAAACCTCCAAGATAGGGTTTTCTAAGTAAAAATGTTAGTGCCATCCATAATGAATATTTTGGACTAGAAATCAGGCAGCAAAACAGTTTATTAAGAGAAAAATAAACTATCTGTGAATGAGCCTAACAATGACAAAATAATATTAAGATGGGGAAAAAAAGGAATCTTTTATGACTCTCTTCCCCAGTCTGAAAAGTAATCAGAACATTGTTATCATTTGAAAAAAAAAAAGTAGGCATCTTATAAGCATTGCTCTTTTTTGTAATTAGAAAAGAATTTTGGGAAATTTACATGTTATTAATTCAGACTTGATGCTCAAGTCCCTCAAATTTAAATTAATGATTTGATAATGATATAATGGATATGTAAGTATTATTTTTAACAGTAATTTATAGTTACCCTCTTCCATTACTGAAAATAGCCATGAAAAACACAAATCACACAACAAAAATTCAAGAAAATAAAATCAATATGCAGAGGTTACAAATGGGCCAGGTGCTTGCCTAAATATCTTACTGCAGTTTCAAAAAATAAAAATAAGTATATTTCCATTTAAAATTCAACATTTCTTTATGTATGGATTACCTATTATAAATAATTGAAACCACAAAGACCTAATGTCATTTCAAACTTGATTATAAACAAGTCACAGTACATTCACCAAAATGTTAAATACCAGAGCAGATAGTATTTGAGGATAACAACACTCTTCAATGACTTCTGAATTACAGCAAAAAAGGTGCATATCTCTTATCACAAATACAAAGAATTTTAAAAAATTAAAGAATTGACTAGTGAAGAGTCTAACCTTGAAAACCTGGGAAGATCAGAGTTCACCAAAGCCCAAAGATCGATGTTAGCAGTATCAGACATCACACAGTACAAAATAAGATTATGAGTTAGAAGTGGTTCATATTATAGCATAAATTAAACAATAATCCTCTTTGCCAGCATTTCTTATACCTACAGCACAATCAGTATGCAAACAGAACTATACAGCAGTAAAGAGAGCCAAACATTTTCAAACAGAGTTTATTCTAAGAAATAAGCTGCTAGTTTTCACTAATCCAAAAAATGGAAAACTCTATGTTAACACTGCTACTGTGGCTTTCTAAAAGTTAGCTTCTCAAACATTGAAGTTGGCACGGTAGTACCATTTCACCGATAGCCTCCCATTCCTTTCACAAAGGGATAATTTTGGATAAATGTTCAAGTTTTTCTTGGCCTCTGCCATCCATCAATAAAAATGAGGTGCAAATTTCTTGATATGTTGAGACTGCCCAAAGGAGATAGTTACCTTTAAAATCCTCAGATAAAAATACAAAGATCTTAGAAGACTAAACAGAGAAATTAAAACATGAGTATACAATGGCCATTACCAACTATACTTCTATTTGTTGTCTTTGAAAATCATTCCATGAAATCACAGATTTTTTTCATACTTCATCAAGAGGCTTTCTTCTGTGCACTATTACTTGTAATACGTTACTCAAAAAGAAAAAGCCAATATATATTTGTTCACCATTGAACTTGAAAATAAGGGTCAAATTTTCCAAAGTTGTGAAGACCATCAGTGAAAGGATGCTTTAAAATATTTTGGCATGCAATATCCCACCCCAAAGCACAGAATATATCACATTTACTTTATTATTATTCAATACACATATTAAATCAGGCTATTAACTATTAAAAGAAGTATCATTAAATAAAAAGATAAAAAGCCTACAAATAGGACAACTCTTGGTTAATGCTAATTGACTATGAACACAACTTCCTTTTCTTACAAGTCTTGCTATGATTTATAAACACTGAGGTTAGCAGAGACAATAAATTGTGCTAGAGCACTGAATCCTAGGAATTAGAAAACTCAGAATCTATTCTTGGCTCTATTACTCACATCTATGGGATTTGGAGCAAATCAGTCTCTCTGAGCCTGTTTTCTTACCCACATAATGGGAACAGCACTATCTACTCTAACCTTCAGAGAGTTGGTTTAAAGATCAAAACCAATTTTTAAAATACTGACCCGATACATGCCATGTACAAGGTGCTACAAGGAACACAAAGATTAGCTACACCCAAACTCTGCCTCCAGGGAGCTTACAATAAAAGGACATTATATGATGTAAGTGGTGGCATGTCAAATAAATATGAAACAATTATCACTACTGGCTAGTAATGAAACTCTTAAAACGTTTAATAATTTGAAATTTAGAAGGCTGAAAATTGGCTTCTGTTTGTTTAAGTGTTTTTTAAATCAACTACAGCAAACTGACTCGAGACATCACTTTGAGCCGTTTGGCTACACAACTAGTTAAAGAAATTAGAATTCCTACTGAGATAATTCAGAGTTTGAGTAAAGACATTTTATATAAATGTTTGATATAAAAGAACCAATAACAAAATTCTTAGAAAAAATGTCATTGAAATATATGGTATTTTGGTCTAAGTAACAAGGAAAACTGGATCATATCACAGCAAAACTTCTAAGACTTTAATTTCTAAAAAGTAATATTTTAATGAGTTATATGCCAAGTCAATTTTGTACATGAAGCTCTCAATCCATTATTTCTCAAATGACCTAACAAAGTTTAACTGAAAAACAAAACAAAATAAAAAACTGAAAGTATTGTACATAAGTGGCAATAACTAGAGATAAGCTGATGAATTGATTGGTAAATTTTAAATCCAGTTTCCACTTAAGGTTGTAGTATTCAACTGTAGCAAAGAAGGGAATATTGCAGGAACCAGGTTCCAATAACTATGTAATTTAAAGTATATCTGGTAAATAAGAAATTATCAAATCAGTTTTATAGCAATGTGGCGACTTTCTTTTTTCTTCTTTGAATATATTGTAGTGTCTCAGAAGAAAGCAATTTTTTTCCTAGCTGATAGTAAAGTCTGAAAGTGATCAAGGTTAAGACTTCTATGCAAATCAGACGAGGGAGGACTCAAAATTACTTCAAACTATACTCTAGTTTTCTCTTTATCTTGGTGATAAATAGTATGCATTTGTCTTAATCTTTTTGATGACCTCCGTTTAGGAAAAACACAAGAAGTAGTTAGTAGGGATTGATGGAGTTTCTGAGAACAAGATTGTGAGAACAAGAAAAACACAAGAAGTAGTTAGTAGGGATTGATGGAGTAACAGAGAACAAGACAGTGGAAGCAGGGCTCAGTCTGCTATGGCTAAGAGTCTCCTAAAAATGGGAGAAGCAGCTTTGTTCCATCTCTTACCATATTTATAGCTAGAGTAAGAGGCCAGATCATAAGCATCAAGCTATACAACTGCTTTTGTGCAGGATGCTATGTATTATTAGTAGAACATCCATTTAACTGAACACTGGGGAGCCCTAAATCAGATTTCTGGCTAAGCCAGTAATTAACAATATGCCTGTGAGTAAGCTTCTTAACCTCTTTGGGTCTCGGTTTTCTCATATGTGACAAAGACTCTCTCCTTGACTAAGCTTTAGATAGGCTCTTTGGGCTCTCTTTTCAACTAGGCCTCATCCTTGGGGCCTGATCTTGGTCTGCTGAGCCAAGTTTTAGCAAGAATCCTACATGTCAGTTTAAGAAGAATTACCTCATCCTTGAAATCCGATCAAGTTCCTCATCCCCTATCCTTGATGTCTAAGGCCTTGGCCTCCTTTAGCAGGAGTTCTATTATGCCAGTTTAGTAAGAATCTACCTACTCTTGATGTCTCCTCTTAGTAATTTTTCATCCACTGACTCCTTCACTCAGATAGTTGACTATAAACCTCCCCCTTGTCCTTATTGTATACAGAGTTGAGCTCAGTCTCTTTTTTCTAGTGCAAGAGTCTTTCCCCTATTGCAATAATCTTAAATAAAATCTGTCTTAACAAGTTTCTGGTGAATATTATCTCTTTGACAAATGTAAAACCTAGTCCCTTCTACACTAGCTACTTAATGATTCTATGAAATAATGGGCTTATGGAGGAACAAGAAACTACAGAACTAATTTACACAGAGATAGATGGCTTCCTACTAAGAATCTTGAAATTATGAATTTTAAATTTATAGGAAGAGAAAATTTCCTGCCATTCCTAATAACCAGAATTCAAAAGTATACTTTTTCTCCTTTTAATTCCTCCTTGGAAATTTGGAAATGGCTATTTATCTTGAATAACAGTAAACACATTCAGGTGTTTGAGGGTCTTTTTACTCCTCATTTTGTTCTTTCACTATGAATTAGCAATTTTTCATTGGGCAGCTCTCGGTAACTATTCTTTGGTGTGTTCTGTTTATATGTGTATGACAAAAGAAAAGTTAAGAGGCTTCTAATCTGTACTAATTCCCTGGATCTTTTTTATACCTTGTACCTATTGGCCCATTTTCCATTTTCATAGCAGTAGAATGTAGAACTTTGGGTCACAACCCAAAATATGAAGAGAGGGTAGTGACAAATTACAAAAGGTATGGCAAGTCAAGAACTGTATATTTGCAGGATCTGATAATACATATTTGCTGTTTAAAAAAGTGACTTTTTGAAGAAGAGTTCAATTTCATTGACATAAACAGATATAAGGCAAAATTTAGAAATATACTCTAAAGGTAAAGGTAAAACAAACAATACACTTTTGGGTACTATAAGTTTTCAACTGAAAATGACACAAAGTTGTGAATTTTAAAATTTTAAACTAGTTTTCCTAATTATTCCAATAGAGAGAAACACTAGATTCTACAAGTTCCTGACAAATTTCTGAGACAGACCAACATGTAAGAACTCAACTGGCATATATACTCATAAAATATATTAAACACTTAAAAACATTAGGTATAGGTGTGTGTGTACATATATATAAAATACATATATACACACATACACATACATATATAGGTATATATAGATATATATACACATACACATAAATATATATAAAAATATATGAAAAGTTTCAAACTTCATGCAATTACTACTTTAGAGTTAAGGAGCTAACCTGTAGGACCTGGATAGGGATCAAAGTTCACCAAGGCCCAATGTCATCATTAACAAAAAGGAAAAATATCAAAATTGTTAGAAATATCAAGAAACTAAAGCATTACACTAACTTCTTTCAAGTTAAACTTCAATTCAATACAAGCATAGTCTGAAAGTTCATATTCATGCAACTATATATAAACCAAATTATCATCATTTAGCATCAACACTAAAATAAAAACAGCATGTGATATATTTTGAAAGGCCAAAAATCATTTTTACAATAATCATTACTATGCACTCAGGCAAAAACAGTCAATTCTAAGAACAATTGGGTTTAACATTCCATTTTAATTGGTAGTTTATAGACAAATTGAGAAGTTACAAGTACTTACTAGGTTTGTGTTCTTCTTCCAACTACTTTTGTTATTATTTCATTAGAAGCTGTGATTTTTTAAAAGTGCCTTTATGACTAATGTCTTTAAGGGTGACATATTTTAAAGTAATGTTTAACAGTGAGCTACATTACCCGTAAGAACAAATAACCACAGGGCTGATTAAAATTTTAAAAAGGATAATAGTTTGGTTTATTTGAATTACTGCATGCATAACCAAGCAAGATATTTGTGTCCATCTTTTACATTAACATGCAAGAGAGTTAACATGGCTGAGGAGACTTTCACTGGTTTTCTTCAATAGTAAATGAAGGTAAAACTTTAAATAACACCCTTTGTAAACAGTCAAGTCAGATAAGATAAAATCTGGTTTTGAAAATGATCCTCTGAACCAAGTATGTGATCCCATTTAACTCATGTTTTTAGAGCATATCTTATTAAAATTAACTCTAATATTTGCAGAGCTTATGGTAATTTAAATGGAAATTTTCATTTTTAAATACATTTAAAAAATGAGTCAGACTTTCAAAGGATAAGAGGACAACTGTTTTGTTGCTTTAATCTCAGATTTCTCTTATTTTTAAAAAATCAATGAAGGCCAAGTTTTCAGTTACCAGAACATAAAAACTTAGTATCAAGTCTCAAAAATCTGTTAATAATTTATTACCAGTGATTGGGCTCAGCAACATTAATCCAGGATGAAAATGAGCATTCCCAAACTTAGTAAAATGAAATGACACAGCATAGACACAAAATGAAAAGTGAACATTGGATGCAAAATTGAGACTACTAGAGCAGTTAACACAAGACAAATGAGGTATATAGACATAAAGCTGGTATGAAGAGATCACTATTCAATTTAATCATGCTGTGATGTTGAAGATAAATTTGATTGCCTAGGTCCTAGAGAAAATAAATTTTTTTTATTGTGCTTGGTGACATTTGCTGATCATGTGACAGAACCATAGCAACACTTTGGTATGGACCACAAGCATCTATTGGGTGATCACTAAAATGATTTCTGTGATGACATGCTGAGAAGCTCACAATAAAAATGCATTTTGCTGCCAGGTTATCAGTATAGCATTACATTTAATAAAAAGACTAATAAATCCACTATTTCCTATTTTCTTCCAAGTTGGTTTGTTTTAGGTCAACTTTAAATGATGAAAAGCATTACTGAAAAGAATTAATAGATGCCATGGAAATGTATGGAGCTAAGTGTACAATAAGCTATTACTTGTAAGAAGTTCTTAGATTATAGAGTCTTAAGTCCTAAAGACTGAATAACCTGCCAGCAAAATGAAATAAATGGACTGATAAATAGACCATTCCCCTACCACTCATGTACATACCTGGTCTCCCAGGAGGACCTTGGGGCCCAGGGTTGCCTTTAGGGCCTTCCAGAGCTGGACCCGGAGAACCAGGAGGGCCTGGGGGACCCTGCACTCCAGGGAAACCCTGAAAACCTGGTTCACCCTTTGGACCTGGAAGGCCAGGATTTCCTGGAATGCCAGGTAATCCTCCATCACCCTTTTGACCTATGAAAGCAAAGTGACATTACAGAACACATGAAATGATATTATTAGGCTTGCCTGTAAGGCTAAAACTATTCATAGTTAATTAGAACAAGTAATGGAATTTACTAGGGTCATTTCTACCTCCCACCAAATCTTCAACACATCTAAAAAAAAACTCTTCCTATTAAATATATTTATGTATTATCAGAAGTGTTTATTAGAATATATATGGAAATATAGAAACAATAATAGCT
Source organism: Manis javanica (assembly GCF_040802235.1). Lineage (NCBI taxonomy): Eukaryota > Metazoa > Chordata > Mammalia > Pholidota > Manidae > Manis > Manis javanica. Next base: position 99,740,283 of record NC_133174.1, on the reverse strand, counting down.
TGGGTCCTGAAAGATACCCTTTATATTAGGACATACAGCAATTATTACATGACCAGTAGCTATGAGTAAAAAATAGAAAAGCATAAAGTACCTATAAATAAAAATAGGTTAGAGATGGATGGAATAAATTACTAAAACAAATGTTTCAAGACTAATTTTGAAGCAGATGGAAGATATGGATCTTCAATGGTTGCTGTGTGTCCCTAAAGACCATTCTATCCAAGATGTAGAATCACAATCTAGACAAACCATTCTCAACAATTTTTCTATACCACCAAGATGCCTAAGAGTGATATAACAGTTGCACATTAAAGTAATAATTTTCATTTTGGGATCATGCAAGGATACCAGAATTTCTAGGAGATACGTGTGTGGTTAGCCAATGGTCATTTCAGAACATACATATCTGTATGCAAATTCAGTCATCAATTAACTATTTGGTGCTTACAATTAGAGTAAGAACAGTGAGGGAAGGTAGATGTGTTTACACACATACCCACCCCACATGTAAGACATATATTAACATGGAGTTTTCAAGAAATATTTTTATTAGTAGTACATATTTCTACAGTTTCCTTATATTACTTGGAATTTGTTTTCATGAGGAGAAAAGAGTGTTTTGTTTATTTTTTCTGGATAAAAGACTAGTAAAAAACTTAGTAAACTCTATCTCTTCCTACAATCTTACTTTCTTTATCATTTCCTCAGCATTTGTTTATGAAATTAATTAAGAGGTATCTACAGGTAAATTCCCTTAAGGAAGCATTTTTATATAGTTCAACTCCTTGTACTAAATTGCTGAATAAGGAATGTTTTAAGATATATCTCTAGCTTTGAGTTTTCTGGGGTTGTATGTGTATTTTACAACAGTAAATGGTGTTGATGGAAAAATAAGTGTACTGGAGAATATTCTCTTTATGGACTGATTTAACATGTTTTATTAAAATTTACCAGAAAGTCCTGGGAGTCCAGGGGGTCCTGGGATTCCAAAGCCTGGTTGACCTGTCAGAGCATTAAACCAAAAACTCTCAAATAAATAATAATAATTGTAACAAGGAAAAATTATTTTCAGACCATTTAAGGTTTTTACGAAATGCTACCATTGATATTATATGAAACATGCAGAAGATTTAATTCCAACATGGAGCTATAATTCTAACATGAGAAAACTATACAAACATATATTCTATTTGTGATGAGTGTTAAATGTATCTTTATATACTTATACAAATATTATATATATGCATATATATGAATATAGATTACATGGTGAAAGGAGGTCATCCAGAGAAGTTAAAAAAAAAGCTGAGTAAATTCTTGACATGAAATATTGGGCAAGAAATTTTCATAAGAGGGAGGCAACTTGATCGATAAATGTGAAATAATATTCTCAGGACAGAGTGGAAGAAGGTATTAGGAAGGGAAAAAGGTCATTAGGAAGGGAAAAGTATGTGGTAGCTTAGAGGGTAAGAAAGAAGATAGAAGTTTATTGTGGATAAAAAAAGAGCAAAAGTTAAAGCAGACAAGGAAGAAATTAGAAAATTAGGAACAATGAAAAAATATAGCACCTGGTTCACCCTTCTGTCCAGCTGGTCCAGGAATACCATCTTGGCCTGGTTCGCCTTTTTCACCTGGAGGCCCTGGTAGCCCAGGATGACCTCCACCACCTAAAGAACAGGGTATGACAGTTTACACCTATCTTCCCAATTTCCTTTGTCTTCTACATTCCCCATTCTCTCCATACTAGCTCAAATAGTTCTATCCAAAAGACACAGAGTGACTCTGAGACCCTGCTTTAAATCATGAAATCTTGTGAAAAAGAAGCATAAAACGAGTAAAGGGTAATGAGAATAAGGAAGAGCCATATCATTCACTCAGTATCCAAAATTTTCAGTTTCTTGTTTTAATCTAGTTTTAGAATATCCAAAAGGTAAGGCGTGTGTGTGTTGAGGGGAGCATTATAGGCTTCATATAGGGCCAAGACAGGTGATTTGCTTTAGAATTCAGTAAACAAAGAAAAATACTACAGCTTGCCATTCTAAAGAAAAAAATCAGAGTTTCTACCTACTTTTATAGGATACTTGAAATAACTCTCCCTGGAAAAAGTGAGCCCCCCAAATAAGGTCCCTTAATAATAATTTTAAGTTAACTTTTATTAAGAGTTGTTTACTTTATACCTAACAAGTAGTGCTAATGGAATGATCACATTTCCTTTTCTTGAAACTGTCCACAGCTCCCAGACATGATTCTACTTCCCCAAAATGAATATGAGCCTTAGTTTTACAAAACAGCAAACCCTTATTTTTCATGCTTACCTATAGGACCAGGTTCTCCTGGAAGGCCAGGGTTCCCAGGAGGACCATTAATACCTTTTGGTCCAGGAAAGCCTGGGGTTCCTAGAATAAAGAGCTCAACTTAATAATGAAAGAAAAACTGCATGGCTTTGAAAGCTACACCTCAAATTTACAATTTACAGTGTTAGCACAGAAACAGTGAAGAATAGAAATAAAACTCAAAAAGGTGCTGGTGTTTGCTGGATATTTTTAGGAATAATTTTAAGTTTTAAATTTATCCAGAGGCTGGTATTATTATATATTCATAATAAAAATAATTGCCATCACATTACACTGGTAGAATTGGTAGGATTTTATTGTGTGGATATATCAATTTTTTAAAAATCCATTCAACTATTGTTGGACATTTGGGTTGTTGTCAGGTTTTAGCTATTATGAATATCTGTTCTATTTATGGAAATCTGGTCTACTTCCAGTATTTAGCCGTTATGAGTAATGCTGCTATAAATATTTCTGCCCTGGTATGTTTGTGGACATACGTCTTAATTTATTTTGGGTAAATAGCAAGATTGGTGTGGAACTGCTATGTCATACAGTAGGTGTATGGTGTGTTTTATTTTAAAAATGCCAAACCATTTTACACTCACAACAGTGGGAATTTAATTAATCAAGATCCTTGTACAACTTATGGTGTTGTTTTCATAATAGTCATTCTGGAAGGAATGTAGTACTACTTCTTTGTGGTTTTAATTTGCATTTCTCTGATGGCTAATGGTATTGATCACCTTTTCACATGCTAATTGGCCATTCTCATATCTTCTTTTGTGAAATGAAATGTCTATTCAAAATTTTTTCCTATTTAAAAAACTATATTATATATCTTGCTATTTATTGTTTTGTGGAAGTTCTCCATATAGCCCAGATATCAGTCATTTGTCAGATGTATGTTTTGCAAGTATTCTCTCCTAGCCTGTGGCGTCCCTATTCATTTTCTTAATGGTGCCTTTTGATAAGCAGAACAAAAGAACACAGGTTCTTTAAAAGAAAAAGAAAAACAAACCAGTGTGGAGCAATTGGATATCTGTACCAGAAAAAAAAACCCAACCTTGACCCCTCCTTCACACCACAAAAATATTTTCATTTAAGATATATCATAAGTGTGTAAATATAAAAGCTTAAACACTGAACATTATAGAAAAAAATTAGGAGACTATTTCTATAAACCTGAGTAGGCAAGTATTTCTTGATAGAACACAAAAAGCACTAATCATGAGATTGATAAATTAGACTTTATTAAAATCAACACCTTTTGATTTTAGAAAGTGAAAGGCAAATTTGAGACAGGAAGAACATATTCACAGTAAGTGAATCAGACAAAGGACTCATACCGGAACATATAAAGAACTGCTCTGAAGCGACAAGAAAAAGGCAAAAACCCAATAAAATGTGAGCGAAAAAACTTGGAGGAGGTACCTCAAAAAGATGCAATCCAAATGGCCAATAAGTATGTGGAAAGGTGTTTAATACTGTCATTTATTAGGAAGATGTAATTAAAACTTCAGTGAGATACCTCTATATACCCACCAGAATAGCTAAAATTAAAAAGACTGACAAACACCAAGTAAGATGAGGATATGAGCAACTGGACATTTCATAGCACAAAATACTAACCACTGTACAGTCATGGCAAGCTACTAGGAGCCACCCATGACATTTTATACATTTCAGGTGGGGCTGTAATTTATATACTTATGTATTTTGGAAAACTGGTACCATCTAATAAAGTTAAGTGTACAACTACCCTATGATTCAATCACTGTACTACTAAGTTTTGCCTAAAAGAAATGACATGTCATTTTGTCTAAGAACAAAAGACATGTCAAAAAATGTTAATAGCATCTTTTTTCTTAATAGTCCCAAAGTGGAAATAACCCAAAAGTCCATCAACAGGAGAATGGATAATTGATTATTGTGTATTTCTTCAATGGAATATTATATAATAATTAATAAAAACAAACTACTGACATTTGCAACAAAATATATGATTCTTACAGACATAATGATGAGTGAAAGAAGCCAGACATAAAGATATATACTATATGATTCTATTTTTATGAATTTCAAAAAGAGGCAAAATTAATTTAAGGTGATAGAAGTCATAGAAGTGGTTTTACCTGGGGGTTTGGGTGGTGGTTTGCTGTGAAGGGTCATGGGTAAAATTTATGGCATAAGGGAACTATTACACTTGATATTTATGGTGGACATATGGATATACACATGGGTAAAAACTCATCTATAGTCTTGCACACTTTTTGTATCTGTATTATATTTCAATAAAAAGGTTGATGAAAAGATAACAAAAGGCCCACTTCATCCATGCCACTGTGCATACCAAAAAAAAGAAAATTAAATAAAAAATTAAATACAAACAAAAATAGAGCAGATACTATAACACTTAGTTCAGGCTACCTACTTGACTATAGCGTTAAGTCCCTTGGCTTGCCTGTTTCAGTCCTTGTCATTTGAATGACCCATATCTGTGTGCCTGAGTACAATTTTCTAAGAGGATCAGCAGCAGGCTAGGGCTTACAAGTGTACATTATCACCTACAAAAATAGTAAGGCCTCTTTAATTGACTTGTGGTTAGCAGTCAAAGACTGAAAAATGCTCCACCAACAGTCTCTCTTCCCATGGGATATTGTCCTGCTGAGTTGGTAACATTCATTCTTTTCTTATACAGAAAGAAATTTGGCAAAGAAAAGTTAAAAAGCTAGTTCAAGATTATATAGCTAGTTGGTATCTGACTGGAAAACAGTAATTGATTGGGAAATAAAAGTCCACCAAATAAGTTGCTCTGTTATGTGGTTTAGAGTAGATAAGGAAGGAGAGAAGGAAGCAATTAAAAAAAGAAATATTACCAGGGAATCCAGGAAGGCCTGGTTGTCCTTTTGCTCCAGGGGTACCTGGTAATCCGGGCAAACCAGTATCTCCCACAGAACCTTTGATACCTGGGTTCCCTGGATATCCAGGCAGACCAGGTTCACCCTAAAAACATGAATAAGAAGATAAAACTGAAGTCTCTATATGACTTAGCTTGTATAACATAACATTATTTTTAGAGCTTTTATTACATGTCAGGCATTCTAAGTGCTTTACATAAATTGTGTCATTTAATCATCATAACAGCCATTTGAGTTAGTCTTTATAATCTCCATTTATAAGAAAACTCAAGTCTTGGAGAAATCAATTGCCTAAGGTCTCTAGTAAGCAGCAGAATTGGGATCTGAAGCAGGGTCCATCAGACTCCAGAGCTCATGCTATTCCCACGATATATAGATGCATTATTCTCATTAATCCTAAACAAACCTAAGAAAGATAATTGATCATTAGCCCATTTTACAGTGATGCAGGTAATAAGTGGTGGAATCTGGGTTTGGATCCAGAAGTCTGATTTCAGAACCTGTGATTGTCATCCCTAATATGCTACAATGAAATTCATTGTTTATAATAAGTATGTCAAACAATAGTTATCTACAAAAGGTTGTACTACAAAAGGTAAATTTCATCTTAACATGAACAAGTCTATCAATATTTCAGGGGACATCTCAAATCTCATTTCCTCCATGAAGCCTTCCAGGACAAAGAGACCTCTACCCTAAGAATTTATGGTAGGTTCTTACTGTACCATGTCTATAAAGGTTTCATGTATGTATGTCTTGACTCTTCAACTATATTGTAAATTTCTTCAGGGTCAGAGACAATTCATATATGCCCTTTTTGTTCAATGAACATTTGCATTGTATTTTCTTCTAGTAGAGCCTTAGAAGAGTTCATACTCACTTTAACAATTAAAACAAGTTTTTCGCAATAACAATGAGAACATATGCCTTAACTAAATCTACCAGTGTTCACTGTTCTGCTCCTGAGGATTGTGACCTCTCCAACAAAGCCTTAGTGTTTATCAACAACTACTGAGTATTTCCTTCTTCATTTAGTGCTTATGCTTGTCTATGTGAATAGGACTGTTTGTGACTCAAGTGTTTCTGTGGTAAGGTAAAATGTTTTTAAACTAATGCCTTTTCTCCCTACATCCTATTTTTTAAAAGCAATTAAGAATCTTGGGCTGGGAATATATGTATTTTTGCCTGAACCCTTATAAATCAAATATCTAGCATATTTTTACAGACATAATAGGAATACAATTAAATTTTGGATTAATTTGGTTCCATCTTATGTATTTACATAGAAAAGCTTTCAATAAACAATGATGATTCTTGTTAATCATGAACCAATAGTTTTTATATACCAAAATAAAAAACAAGAAGAAAATTCCAATATTCTGCTAATGGTAAACCTGAAAGGCAACAAACTCCTGACTCTAATAAAGCATTTTTAAAATTCTACACATAACTCCCACCTATAATTTCAACCAACACTTGTTCCCTAACACAGTTCCCCTTACCACCCAATGGACCTACCTAAGTTGTAAAAAGAAAGTAAATATTTCACTAGGGCTTCTGAAAAGGACTAAAATTTGCTAGTTTAATTTTTATCTGAGTTTTTATTATTCATACACTTGTGAGAAAACAATAAGCTTCAAAAGAAGGTAAGCAAGAAGAGATTAAAAATAATAGAGTACTCAGAAAACCAACAAACTGGCCAGAAATCCTGTAAATCACTGTGAGAAAGGAAAATTCTATTTACACTTCTGGTAAAAGCTAGACATGACTTGAATACACTTAAACTACAAATATCTGCATTTGTTCTAATGTCAGGCTTTGATATAATTCTTTTTTTATTTAGATTTAATTGACATATAACATTATATTAGTTTCAGACGTACAGCATGATTGATATTTGCTTATATTGCAAAATGATAACCACAATAAGTCTAGTCAACATCCATCACCACAGATAGTTACAAAATTGTTTGTTCTCATGATGAAAACTTTTAATATTTACTCTCTTAGCAACTTTCAATATACAATACAGTAATATTAACTACAGTTACCATGCTATACATTACATCCCCATGACTTATTTTATAGCTGGAAGTTTTTAATTTTTTAACCCCATTCAAGCATTTGCTTACCCCCCACATTCATCTCTGGCAGCCACCAATCTCTTCTCTGTATCCGTGAGCTAATTATTGTTGTTTTATTTTTAATTTTGTTTTGTTTTTTCATTTATTTTTTGATTCTACATATCAGTGAGATCATATGGCATTTGTGTTTCTCTGACTTATTTCACTTGGCATAATGCCCTCAAAGCCCACCCATGTTGTCACAAATGGCAAGATTTCCTCATTTTTATGGCTGAATAATATCACATTTTGTGTGTGTGTCTGTGTGTGTGTGTATCACATTTTCTTGTCCATCTCTATCCATTTGTCCATTGATGGACACCACTTAGGTTGCATCCACAATTGGCTATTGTAAATAATGTTGTAATGAACATGGGCTGGCACATATCTTTTTGAGTTAGTGTTTTTTTTATTCGGATAAATACATATAAGGAGAATTGCTGGATCATGTGGCGGTTCTATTTTTAATTTTTTGAAGAACCTCCGTATTGTTTTCCACAGTGCCTGCACATTTTTAAATTCCCACCAACAGGGCATGAGGGTTCCTTTTCTTCATATTGTCTTTGTCAACCCTTGTTATTTCTTGTCTTTTTGAGAACAGCCATACTAACTGGTGTGGGGGAATAACTCACTGTGGTCAAAATTTGCATTTCCCTGACAATTAGTGATGAGCACCTTTTAACTGTTGGCCATCTGTATGTAAGTATACTCATGATTTGGTATGTTCATGGGAGGAGACAAGGTCATGATATTCTTATGCCAGCAATTTGAACATATCCCACTCTTCTTATTTCTTAAAAACTTACTATTTATATAATTTTTTCTTGTGCTTGACATTCCCCAATCATAGTACTATGTTTCCTGAAACTTATTCTACGCTTCCTTTATAAGGCAGTCCTTGCTTTGCACAGTAGTACAGGACTATAAAAAATGTTGAAACCAAGTAGAGATCTTAATAATCAGTGGGAAAAAGGCCTTTAAAAGTTTTTCTCAAAACACTAAAATCACTCTTCATGTGAGTGATGCACGCATAGAGAGATCATTATGTCGGTAAGTTTGCTTTCATTAACTTCCTTGGCTGCACATCTGAAGTCTCTCAAATGGTGGCAATGTCACCATTTCTACAGTTACTTATTTCACCTATAACTCCATTTACATTAGATTTAAATTTCATGTCTAGTGTTACCGCTTTTCATTTTGTTGCTGTACTTTCATCTTTGTTGGTTAATTTTCTCTTTTGCATATTCATTTTTTTTTGGTGTTACTGTTTTTGTTTATTTATTTTTTTCTGAGAGGGCATCTCTCATATTTATTGATCAAATGGTTGTTAACAACAATAAAATTAATATTCATGTTGGTTTATCAATGAGAAACCAAAAGGTAACACAACCACAAGCTTTGCTCTCACAGCATAAAGGGAATAACAGGTTCGAGTGACTCATCACTGACAGAATCTGAAAGAAGTGAAGTGATTATTCACTGCTCATGATGCACAGCTGTTATTTACATAGTGATTTATGGATTGAAGAGCACATACACCATGGTAACTTAAATTTAAACCATGTTGTTCTGGACTGATGTTATTTAACTAAACTCTGGTAGCTAATTTATGCATATCAGAACTGTACAAAGCAAGGACTGCCTATGCCTAAAAGAACTGAGCTATAAAATCTTTTTACAATGTGTCACCATCATAAGTTAAATAACACCATTTGAAAGAAACAATAGGCTACTTCAAATACATTATTTCCTTATTTTATCAGCTCTGCAAGCATCCAAATTTAGTGAAGAATTTGCTTTTTGAAATATATTTGTAAGCTGCACAGAAAAAACTAAAAGAGCCCTTTGCTTAAAGAATTGAAATACTGTGGACATTTGCCAACTGCATCATGTTTTTCTGCTGCCATCCATTATAACTTCAGTGAGGAGTTATTATGGTAATTTTGGTTCCATTATATATAAATGTTAAAATTCACTCAGTACAGAAAAAATATGTAGAAAAATTTCTAAATAGAATTTCAAATCAATGAGTAAAGAATGGATTTTCTGACACATGAAGTTGGGGGTATCTGGATATTTATTTGAAAAAAGAATAGTTCCTCACCTCACTTGTATGCCATACAGAAAAAGTTGGATGGATTAAAGACCTAAATATAAAGGGCAAAATCATGAAAGTACTGGAAGAAAATATATAGATCTATTTTTATAATCTTAGGATATAGAAGTCTTCATAGTAATCAGAAAACTATGTTTCTGATCTTTCCCACCAAATCTGCTTCTCCCAAATCTTTCCTAGCTCATATACAGCAACTCCATTCTTCTAGTTGCTCTGGATAAAAAACTTAGAATCATCCTTGAAACCTGTCTTTCTCTCATATTACATAAGCAAATCTTGCTGGTTTGACCAGGAATAATATTCAGATCTAACTACTTCTAATCACTTCCACTACCAGCATTCAGATTCAAGCCATCAACATCTCTACTCTGTATTATTTAAATGGTGTCATAACTGGTCTCACTGTTTTCATCCTTATTCCTCTATTATGTATTTCAAAAAACAGGAGCTGTAATTTTTTTAATTAAAATATAATTATGTTACTCCTTCCAGCCACTCCCCATTTCACACAGGAATAAATGCCCTCACTATGAGCTATCCCCCATTTCCAACCCGATCGTACCATTTACTTAGTTTCACCTCACGCTGCTTAATTCACACTAGCCTCATTAATGTTCCTCAAACATGTCAGTTGTGTCCTAACTTAGGGCCTCTGAATGAATCACTTCTTCACTGCATGAAGTCACTTTATCAGTTGTTATCAGAGAAGCTTTCTCTTACTACCCTATTTCAAAATGTAACAGTTCTCAGCAATTCCTGTCCCTAAGCCATGTTTACTTTTGCCATATCTTCTGACATACTACAAATTTATTTATTTTGCCTAGTTTGTCTATTGGCTTGATGTACACTCCATGAAGGCAGAGAGTTTCATTCATGTTCTATCTCCAGCACCTAAAATACTTGTTTGGCACCTCATACATACTCAATAGATATTTTTTGAACAAATGAACAATAACAAAATCCATCCATGTAGATATTTTAAACTTCTATATGATGAAATATATAGTAAACATGTTATAAGACAAACAACTGACTAGGAGAACATATTTGCAACAATGTAATAGATAATGGATGCATCTTTGCTATTTATAATGTACTTCTACAGATCAACAGGAATATATAACCAAATCCCCTCCTAAAAAAATGAGGCAAAGAATATGAATAGACAATTTGCAGATAAGGTATAAACATGAGAAATCTCACTTGTAATAAGGAAAATTCAGACTTAAACAATGAGACACTACTTTTTACCTATTAGATGGACAAAATTAAAAGGACTGATAATATCCAATATTTGTAAAATAAGGACAAAATAGAAAATTTCTTATACTGATCAAGAAAATATAAAGCAGTAAAGCTATTTAATAGGAAAATTTGCCAGTAACTATCAATATTGATAAAACATATATATGCTGGGTGGGTTCTAGCAACTCTACTCAGAATTTACTCTACAGTGATTGATATTTGCCAAATAATATTAAGATACATATGTAAGATATGGATAAGAATCTTTAGTGTAACATGTTTGTAATCATGAAAATTTAAAAACAAATTTAGTATTCTTAGTAGGTTAAATTATTTATGGATAACCCACATTAAAAATACTATGAAAAAGAATGAGTCATATATTTATTCGCTGATAAAGTTTACCAAATTTATTAAGTTATCATAGCTAGATCTGGAACATAGAAATAGTGTGATTTTATGTGTGCAAATAAAATATTAAGACATCTACATTTGGAAGATACAGCATCATTTCATGTATCAATGAGGAAAAATTGCTCTCAATTATAACTGTAAGATGCTTTCCATTTTAACATGCACTTCAATATCAAAGACTTCAAATGTAAAAAATTGAGTCTTAAAATTGATGAAGTATCTGACATATATGTATGCATATATATGCATAAAAAGCCTTTTCTGGACAACTACAGGAGGAACTACTAAAAGTAGTTACCTTAGGGAAGAACTATAGATTTGGGATATGAGTAAACATGTAGAAAGAAAACTTCTCATTCTGTATCATTTCACACTGGTGGATTTTTAAAATCAAGTTTTACTTGTTAACTACTAATATAAAAATTTAAAAAGACAAATTTAAATGCACTTAATATGTTGCCCCAGCAATTTCATTTTCGGGAATCTATACAGTATAATTGTACATTTGTCCACAGATATGGGTAAGAATGTTCATTATGAAATTATTTGCAATAATGGAACATGATGAAGCCATTAAGAAAATGTACAACAAAACTGTCTAGCATATATTGGAACAGAAAGATTAAAAGATACATGATAAAGCAACATAAAGAACAGTGTGGATTCTATGACTCTACATACATATAACATGTAGAAAAAACAAAATTCTGTATGTATATATATAATATATATACAGACATACCTCATTTTATCATGCTTCACTTTAATTATGCTTCACAGTTACTGAATTTTTTTTACAAAGTGAAGGTTTGTGGCAGCCCTGTGTTGAGCAGTCTAACTGGCCAATTTTCTAATAGCATTTGCTCACTTCATGTCTCTATCACATTTTGGTAATTCTTGCAATATTTCAAACTTTTATTATTATTATTATTATTATTATTATATTTGTTATGGTGATCTATGATCAGTGATTACAACTTGCTGAAAGTTCAGATGATGGTTAGCATTTTTAGCAATAAAATATTTTTACGTTAAGGTATGCACATTGTTTTATTAGACATCACGCTGTTGTATACTTAACAGACTGCAGCATAGTGTAAACATAACTTTTATATGCATTGGGAAACCAAAAATTTATTTGACTCACTTTATTGCAATATTTGCTTTATTGTGGTGGTCTGGAAGCAAACCTGCACTGTCTGAGGTGTGCCTGCATATCTACCTACCTCTATCTGTGTCTATCTGTCTAGAGCAAGGGATCCAAATGTACACACCAACTACTATCAGTAAATCTCTACAGGAAAGACAATGGATTAAAGAAGATAATGTTATGAAGGAGAGTTTCACTTTTACCCATGAATGTTTGTAATATTATTTTTAACGAAAATATGTGTTCATGTAGTACTGGTAAAATTTATATAGACAGAAAAAGTTAAAATTCATTTCAATAGACTTTACACTGTTAATCTGCAATTAATATTCAGAAACTTCTCTTGGGTTTCTCTTAAAATAAGTTGATTGGGCAATCAAACTAGTCTTTCTGTATACGACTACAAACATTATCTGTAAAACATTGTTCAGTAAATTCTTATCTCAGTGGGAATTTTCATTAATTCCATGGAAGTTGAGTAACACAATTCTTTTTCTAACATTCTCAAGACTTGTGGTCTGACTGAATGATTCAACAATGTTTTAAGACAATTGACTTAGACATTTGTGACACATATAATAGACAATGGATGCATCTCTGCTAGTTCTGAAGTATTTCTTCAAATCAGTAGGAGTTACTACTTTTTTACATAGAGTTAAGCAGTTATCAAATACTCATTGAGCCCAATGATTCTAAAACAAGTTCTAAATTTGATTGCTTGAGAAATACCACCAAAACTTTCATATTGACTAGGGGCGAGAAAGATATGTAAAACTGTTTTTCGGGAACTACCTCAGATATGCTCCTAAGAATACTACTGCACTTTCGCTAATTGCCTAAGTTACTTTGTTTGTAAGAGTTTTCAAATTAGTTAACAATAATATTAGGACACAGACCACTTTTCTTTCCACTAAAAGGGGAAAAGAAAACCAAAACCAGGCAGAAACATGCCTTTGGTTTACTGAAACATACTCAGAGATTAAGATAGAAGAAAAACAAAGAAATAAACAAGTTTTCCCTCATTCTTTGCACTGGCTGTAAACCCTAAAACAAATCTCCTTAATATAAATATAAAAGAAAAGAGAAGCAATGAATTTCTTGCCCAAAATATGTCATGTCATTCTACAGTTTGTTTAATGAAGAAGTAGGAATGAGCACAATATTAAAGAAAAATCACATTTGCTCAGACATTTGCCTAGTGTAGGATTACCTTTGCGCCAGGAAGACCTGGAAGACCAATGCCTGAAATGCCAGGATCACCTTTTTCTCCTTTTTGTCCAGGTAACCCTGGGGAACCAGGTTGTCCAGGAACTCCAGGAGGTCCTGAAGACCCTTTCACCCCCTGTGGGCCTGTTAAAAACATGTAACATGCAATATTTTACAAAATATTCTATATTTGTGTCATATCTATGACGCATATGACCAAGGAAAAAGATTTTGAGACAGAACTCTGCAAATTCTGAGTTACATAATAATCCTTTACAACCAGGATTATCTAAAAACCTATTCTTAAAGGAAGCTTAAGTGAAACAGGTACAACTGGAGAAAAGATAAAAAGGCAAGTTTGTGAAACCTTACTTACAGGTTTCTAAAGCTCTGTTCTTAATTCCCACTTCAAATATTTGTGTAATGAGAGAGTTTTACCCACTGATTACCTTAGATATTGTCTCAGTTTGATTCTATCAACACCAGTATTTTCTTTTGATAACAAAGATAGTGAACCATTTTCTATTAATGGGACTAAACATTTGGTAGATTTTCATCACTTACCTGGAAAACCCATATCACCTATGTTCCCTTTAAGTCCAGGAGGTCCTGTTAGTCCTGGCTTTCCAGGGAGACCAGGGTTACCCTTGGGACCTAGAAAAGTCAAATTACTAAATTAAGAAAGTCAGCAATATTGGGGTTGCCTGGTTTCTCAGAATGGGTTGTAATTAAAATTCAAGCATGCAATTGGATAGATCAAATCTTAATATATGATTAAGTTCCAAATATCCAACTCAGCATAAACCAGGCAAGAGGTACCTAAGAAATCTCCTTAGGAACATAATACAATATAATTATGATAATAGAGGTCTCCCAATACAAATTTATGTTAAGAATACAAAAATTTTACCCAGGCATCTTGTTTCTTGCCCTAAAACAATTTCAATTACCTTAAGTCCTATTTGTTGTATGTGTTTAACTACGCTTATTGTATTTATCACAGATAAATCCAGTACAATGAGTTTGTTTTTAAAAGACTCAGATGTGGCTTTCCCATGTAGAGCCTGATTACGTGAGACCAGGAAGAGGAAAGTAGTAACCTTTCATGATATACCCCCAGGCACAGTAGCCCAGGGATAGATAAGGGTTGATGGAGAGGTACAGACTGCCTCCCCCAACAGTCATGCCTCTTCTGTTTACACATTCTTCCTTAGAGCTTGGGTGCTTGAGCTCTGTGGTGTCACCCAGGTATTTTCCAAGGACCATAGTGCTGCCTTAAACATTGTTTTATTTTTTTCTTTCACACTGGCTTCCAACTTGAGGAAGAGAATGTAGAAGATGTGAAGGACAGAAAGATAATTTCTCTTTCCAGCTACATCAAGGCAATGTAGTACAGAGTCCAGAGCAGAATAACTGACCTAAACGGCTCTTATGAAGATGGGGGCCAACTGCTCTTAATTCCCTAGGGGCCCAACTAAAAGAAAATGGCTTAAGAAGCAAAAAGAAAGAGTTATATTAGAAAAAAGAAAAAAAATCCACATTGGCTGTAAGGATGATCAATGCTGTGACAGACTACCAAAATAAGCTGTAAAATTTTCATCCCTAGAAACTTTTAGAAACAGAATGGGGAGCCATCTATTTTATGTAGCTTAATGATAGACTTGTCTGAAGGCAAAGAACTGGAAAAGGTGAATTCTTCAGGTTCTTACCAGATAATTGTCCTTTTTACATATGTTGTAATGTATGTAAATAAAACACAACATCTTACTTGGATATATTTGTGATTCTATGTTCATCCTGCTGCCATGAAAAGAAGAAAGTGAGCAAAGCAGAGCATCCTACAAATCCTGTCTGTTGACACTTGGGCCAAATGGCAACTGTTTTGCTAAAGGAGAGTTTCATATCTCAGCAGCCACCCAAGTGTATTGCCATGACCAAATCCAAAACATCATCACACATGATAAATACATAATTTCTTTTCCAGGGTTCAGGATCAGCCATCCCATTGTTAGCGTAGTCTATCATACTTACCTGATGGTCCTGGTAATCCAGGTTGTCCACTTAGTCCAGGCTGCCCTGGGTCTCCAGGCAAACCCTGGTAACCTTTTGGCCCTGAAACTCCAGGAATACCTTCCAAGGATGAGTATAAGAAAGAAAAGTTAGGCTGATATCATTAATCCATTAAATGAATTTGACAAAGCAAGCTTCCCAAATTCTGAACTATGATTGAAATACAGGAACCAGTGGTATTCTGCTATAGTATGAACCAATAGCACTGGACTCATACTAAAATCCAGCACTTTTTATTTAGCTATCATTAAGAAATTCAGAGCACTCAATAATTAAGTCATTTTTTTCTTTGGGCCTCAGGTTCTTATACTGTAGAATGAAGGAATTGGGGGCAGATGATCTCTAGGCTCTTAGATTCTACAATTATCTTTAATAACCCTACATCAGAGGCAGGGATACTTTACTGTCTCTATTTTACAAAAGTCATAACTGAAAGAGAAGAAGAGTCTTGCAAGGAGTAAGTCAAGAAAGGTATCTCATTTTAGCAATAATAAAATTAAGTGACCCTGCCTCTTCCATGACTATATACAAAAATACAGTAATGTGTAATGTCTTACACTCTTTTTTGAGGAAAAATCCCATCAAGTCCTGCTCATAGGGAAACATATAACATCTGTGTACACACATACCCTCACAAACACATCAACTGACAGCATTAATGGTTACAACACAAAAGGAGCTACAAACTTTACTAAAAACCACAAATAAACATAAACACAAGAAAAATGAACTAGCTTTAAAGTTCCATGTTGTTTGAAAGGCTATTCCATATATATTGAATTGTAAGTGCTTTATTTATTGATGTCTACTTCTCTATAGTTTCTGATGCTTTATTATGTTTTATTTTTATATAAGGAACAAAGGATTTTTTATTTAAAAAACAAATGTTATACTTCATACTTTATTGGCTTCTACTGAATAAGACAATTATAATAACACAGTTGTTCCCTAGACCTACTCTCAGTGACTTCCCCCAGGGCTGAGTTTGGCTGTTTATAGTCCAACACTTGTTTATTCTATCAAGGTAGAATAAAAATGAGTTGTATGTAAAAGCCCAGTGTGATATGGATATCAAAACACTTCAGGGCAACAGTGTACCATTCATCCCCATCTGTTTTCAAGGGAAGAAAACTAAAAAATAGCAAATTTCCCAAATTCTGAAATCTGTTTTGCAGGTAATTCTGGCTGCATATCCTTTTTTCATGACCACATCCTATGCTATTTTCTGGAAGGCCTGAATAGTTTGTGATAGATAAATTACAAAGAAAACACTCAAACAAGTTGACTAGTAAAATGGTACAAATCAAGTAAAAATTAATTTTCATTACCAAAATTTGATGCATCTAAGTACCTTCTGTTGCTGAATCCTGGACTACAAGTCACTTTTCATGCTATTAAAAATTACACTTTAGATATACCAGGTAACACATTCATAAATATATGCATTCACTCACCTGGTAAACCAGGGTCTCCCTTCTCTCCTTTTGAGCCCAGCAGATCTGGATCCATTGGTCCAGGAGAGCCTGGAAGGCCAGGCTCTCCTTTACCACCTTTTTCTCCTGCAGGGCCAGGAGGTCCTGGATGGCCCTGCAAACCATCATCACCTAAAACCAACATGTGTGGGAAAGACACACCAGATCAGATTCATCCTTCCAGGATTAATGCATATAAAGATTATTTATATACTCCATGTTGGGTAGCTCACTGGCCATCCAAAACACTTATTATGCACCATCGTTATTGTCTATGAATAACTTGAGCCCACACACATTTGAGTCTCAGATAATAATCCGTCTTTCTTCTGGAAATCTTTGACTATTATAAAGACAAAAGAAATAAAAATTTAATCCCTATATTTTATTGTTTTTTAGCTAAGTATTTAATGTTTCATGGTACCCAAACTAAGCATACCACAAAATTGAAAATAGGATCTATTTAAATGCCATATCTCATAGAAACAAAATACAAATAAGCATTGCTTATTTTAAAGCAGTCAATTATAAATATTCTGTATTGACATAAAGCAATATTTAATTTTCTCTTTTACATGCATCTGCCAACAAACTCTGAATATTACCTTTAAGACCAGGAACACCACTTCTGCCAGGAATACCCAAAGGTCCTGGTGGGCCTGGAGGTCCCATCATACCCATTTCACCTTTGGCACCTTTGAGGAATATCAGTAAATACATTTTACCTTTCCTTGACCTTGGTAAGATAAAAGATAAGTTTTAAGATGTCAAGTGGAAAACTACTATTGAGGGTTGGAGGGAAGGCAGTAGATTTTACCCCTTTACAACTCTTGTAACCTTAGTGACCACTATTGCTGATACCAATGAATAAAGGATTCACTGTGGTAGCTACTTTCCAAAGATGGCCCCCAGATGAACCACACTTACCAGTATATACATCCTCATATAGCCTTCTCTCCTTGAATTTGGGCTGATTCTGCCTTGCCCTTGACTAAGTGACACTGTATGACAAGGCTCTATCATAATAAGTCTTACAGCTTCTACGTGGGAGTCTTGGAACGCTTACTTTTGGTTTTGGGGATTCTCTTTTGGAAGCCAGCTGCCCTGGAAGGAGAGGAACTACCCTGACAGTGCCATAACATAAGTTCAAGCCAAGTGAAGAGGCACTATGGATAATGAGATACCGTATAAAAAAGACAAGGAACACTCAGTGTCAGGAAAGTGCCATCTTGGAAGTAGATCCTTGACTCCCAACCACTCTGGGTGGTGACATGGATCAGAGATAAATGACCCTAGCAAGCCATCCGTTAATTCCTGACCCATAAAATCTGGAGCAAAATTAAAAGGTTGGTTTAAACCATTACATTTCAGGGTCATTTGTTATACAGGAAGATATAACTGGAACTCTCACAGTGAAAAAGTGTAATGCAAATAGGGAAGTGAGTTTCCTTCAAAGATAGGTAACACTTTTCCTTAAAGGATAGTGTCAATCCAGGAAAGTACAAGAGTACAAGAGTAATAGTCATTTTAATTTTCTGAATCCAAAACTAGAGAAAACTTTAAACAAATTACCTGGAAAGCCAGAGGCACCTGCTTTTCCTGGGAGCCCTGGTGATCCTGGGGGTCCAATAGAACCAGGTGCTCCAGGGATTCCTGGACTTCCTCTCTCACCAGGGGGTCCTGGAACATCAAACCCAGGAGGCCCTGGATCCCCTTTCTCTCCTGGTATTCCATGCAAGCCTAGTTAATACAATACCAAAATTAACAAGTATTGAAGCAGTCTTAAGATGTGTACCTAGTTATTTTTCTAGTAAACAAGTGATAGAATCCTGTGTATAATAAACTTAAGTAAGTTAGAGATACTTTTGGTATTATGCACATAAAATGATCTAATGATGAAACTTTAGGATTTTCAAGCATGTTTCTCTAAGACAGTGTGTCTCAAATTATTTCTGGTGAAAGACTCGTCTTTTTTTAGAAAATACAATAAAAATTACTAAAAAACTAAAAACAAAGCAAAGACATATAAACATAAAATGCAAGCCAATCTTTTGGTTATTATACTCAACAAATACAATTACACTGTCAAATTGCTATAAAAGTTTCTAAATACTTTCGATTTCTTCTAATTCCAATACAGACTGGTAAACAGTTTGTGATTCAACAGTGGTCTATTGACCACACTTGGATTTGCATTGCTCTAAGGAATTATGAATTATTGGGATAATTTCTTTAAGTCATAAAAAATGATTAATTACTGAATAAGTCAGTCATATGGATCCTTTTTAATTTATTTTGGCTTTGTTTTACACGTTGTTTTAACAATACATTACTATTAGTTTTTGTTAACTTTTGTTTCTCAGTCTTCCAACCAGGATTTTATAGAAAAAAATACAACATTGCTAAAATATTTAACCATAGTAAGTTTATCTTAAACACTGAACTACTCAAAAACTAAGGTGATTTAAAAAAGAAAATGTTTAGGGGTAGAATTACACTACAACCATTATGCAAGTTGCCACTCCAATACCTATCAGCTCTGTGCCTTTGTGAGTTGTTGGTCCTCATCTGTTAAATAGGCATGCCATGTAATGACTAGAAGCTAGGGACTGAGCCAAGTGACCATTCCAAGTGTTCCTTCAACAGTAAGACCTAATTTTATTGGGGAAAATCCACAGGCAATTATTTTATAAGAGAGCAAGATGCTGGGATTTTAAGATCTGTTTGATGTTATATACCAGCATGTCCTTAAACTGATAAAATTCACTTTGAAGATGAGAGAATTTCATTTAGTTGGCATAGTGGTAATGGTTCCAATGCTGCCATTTCATAGTAAAATACACTAAGAAGGGGAGAGAGATTTTATATTACTCTATTTGTGAAGTAAGATGAGCTATGTAATAATGAGCACTATTGTAGCTCTATACGGATCACTGCTTATTGTTATACTATAGCCCACATAGTTTTTTAATAGCTGAGTTTTCAAGTTAACTAAATTTTCCTCTGAAATGTGCTCTAAAAGGGCAGTTTTGCACAATAATGAAAAGAAATCAATGACTTAAATCTGGAGAAATCTTGTTTGTCTTCCATAATTAAAGATTTAAGACTGGTCTTTTGAGAAAGAGCTACTATACCTGGTAGACCTGAAGTTCGAGAGTCAAGGAGTTACAGTTCAACAGCAAGATAAGCCACCCAAGCAGAAGCAAGTTGCAAAAATATTCATTAGGTTAGGAAACAAAACTAAGCATGTAAAGATTAGAACAAAAGAGTGTACAAAGAGAAGTTATTGGATATTGACTCACTACTATCATATATTAATAATGAGTAAAGGAACGTATTTTAGGCATTTATCCAGATGCTCATATAGCATATTCTATAAATGAAATATATTTGCCAATAAAGACACAATAAAATATGTTCATTCACAAAAAGTAATATTCTTTGATGACCAGCTTTACACTCTTATTTATCTCTTATCTTTATATTGCTTTGAATAATCATTTTGGAACTTAAGTTCCAACAGATTAGTTAGAGTTTAAAATTAATTTGATTTTATGCTGTAACAAGTTAGGTACAGAGAAATCAATAATTATCAGTAAGTAACTGTGATTAAATAACCTCCATGTACTAGGCAAAGATTTCTTTCTTCATTATTATTAGTAGTAGTAATAGATATTGTGCTGCACTTTTCATAGAATGATCTTTTCCATGAATACTGTCACGAGTAGGCATCCTGGTAAGATCCAGGAAGAAGAAAGTCAATATAAATTCAAAAACTCTGCTGAATGTTCTTATGCAATAGCAGGAATTATATGGATCCATCTATAGAGACAAAGTATATTAGGGGTGTATAGATGGTCTAAGTGTATTGGTAGCCTAATCAACCAGCTAATAGAAAAAAATAAAATTTCAAAAAGATGTATTATCTGTGAGAACTTTACACACACACACACACACACACACAGTGCAAGGGTTTTACAGCCAAATAAAATTAGAAAACTATAATGTACTATCCTTCATCTATGAAAATGACATGAGTAATTCCTTGTTTTATTGATTCACATTTGTGATGATGAGCTTAAGCGGATTCAACCACGTACTTTTTCTTAAGACTGGGCAAGTACTACAACACATTTGGCTCAGGTGAGGGTTTGATCTGTACATTCCAGGGACATGGGATTGAGCATATTTAACTAACCTTTAAAAAGAATCATTAAAGAAGTAATCTTGTAGCTAATGAACAGATCAAATAAAAAGTATCAACTTCCATTTCTGCCTGGATTTCTAGGGCATGGGATGAAAAGAATTTTGCTTCTTGTCCCTTGGCATTTTTTTCTCTTTTATTCTCCTACTGTCAAATGAAGAAATGATATTCAACAAGTCTTTAATTTATTAACATGCATTAAACTATATAGCCTGCCTTGGAGAATGACAAATAGTAAAGCCTAATTAAATAACAGCAGAAAACTGGAGCCAAAAGAAAAGCCTGAAAGGCATAATGTGAACTTTGCTCTGGAAAAATGAAAGTATAGAATATTTTGCATTATATTTTCTATTACAAAATGAACCACAGAAAGTATATTAAATAAGCTTCTTATTTAAACAACATTGGTAGGTAGAATTTCAGCCATACCATGTAAGTCAGATGTATCAAGATATTAGTAATAGCCTTGCTTATCATTCTGTTACTGAGATGTATGAACATAAATTATGACTTTTTGAAATGGGTTAAAATAATATTCAGCTTTGGTGATATAAACAAAATTTACTTAAAAAGTGACTATACATGGCTAGTATCAGTATTAAATTTGGTCCTTCCTGTGGTAAAACAAAATTGTGATTTGAGAACATTTCTATATTAATAAGAGTGATTCAATATATTCAATATATTCTCAATACAAGTGGCTGTTAATTTCATTTGTTTGTAGAATCATATTAGCTAAGATCTTGATTCTATGGCAAAGTATATTTTATCGAATGATGAGGCTAAACAGCACCATTACTTTGCCCCCTGCTCATCCTATCTAGACTTTATAAATCAATATACCTATATACCCATATGTTAAAAAGAGAGAGAAAACATTAGATGTATGAAACACTGTAGAGAATTAACTAAATTTGAAAAAGCATAAAGAACAAATAAATGTATTTTTATTTTATTCACATTAGTATTAACAGTGTGGTCTTTTTATTCTTGCTCAACTGTGATTTAAGAATTTAAAATGCTTCCAAAACCTCATGTAATTTGGGGAAATAAAAAAAAAGATGAAATACAACAGAAATGATAAACTCATTTTAGTTATCTTTGTGGAACAGTAGGCCAAAAGTATAATGGCCAAACCTAAAAACTGTTTTTTTGCAAGGTCCCTCTACTATGCTAATTGGACAGAATGGTTTTTTCATGTGTGTTGAAGCAGTTGCTTTTTAACAACCTGGTTCAAAGCCAACACTTAAAATTCTCTTGTTTTTAAATCAGTAGTGACATGTTAGGGGTCATTTAAAAAAGATACAGTGTTCCATAAATAATTTTTTTAAAAAGCACATAAACAAAAATAACCTTTACTTTCCAGGTTTTTTATATTGTTAATCAGTGTTTCCATAAGTTTAGAATAATAACTAACAAACTACCTATTGCCATTTGAGGTGAAACAATATTTCAGTCATGTATATATATCTGAACTGTGTGTTTAAGTCATCTGATGCATTCATGTGAATTAAGGAATGATTAAATGTTCCATATGTTTTAATTTTATGAATTATTACAGTGTTTTACAGTAACATAATATTGGACGAAGAGTGCCCCTTACTGTGCCTGCCTAGATGAAGATAAAAAGAATTTGTATCGCTAGATGGCTCAGAATCCATTTGAGTAAGCTCTCAGAGAAACCGTATAATTCTCTATTAGGTTATATGCTGACAAAATATTTTTTGTTCATCTGTATAAAAATGTTTAGAGTGCTTATGAGTTGCAAAGTGATTGTTGATTTTGGGGCAAAAGAGAAAATTCAACTCATTTTATTAAAAAAAGAAATGAGAATGCCTAAAATGTATTTTTAACAGAATGTTTTTAACTCTATAGTTCTCGTGCTAAGAAATGTTGAGGTTCCACAAAGGTCTATCGATGCCATATAGTTACTCAGGCTTGAAATGATCAGCACTACAAGTCCTTAGGTCTGTGATTCCAAGATTATGACTAGCTTAATAGTCATATGCTGTGGGAACATACTGCAATCGTTAAATTCCATTATTGTTAATAGATCAATTTTAAACAGGGAGAGGGAGGAAAACTAACAGGGATTAAGGTAGCTCTTATGCTGTGATCTGTACTTTTTCAATTTTATAAAATCATGCAAGTAGACATGTTACCTTTCAAATCTATTTTCTTGAAGACTATTAGGTAGGTTTTACTTTATTGATGAGCTAACCAACCTCTATATGAGTATTACAAAATGCACATTTACTCCAATCTTACCAGGTTGGCCTATCGGTCCAGGAATCCCTGGTGGCCCCGGTGGTCCCTGAACACCTATTCCTGGCAGCCCAGGAGGTCCCATTGGCCCAGGTTGTCCTGGTGGCCCAACATCACCTTTAAGAAATAAATAGAGTTTAGATATTAAAAATGACAATAGCAGCTAAGTCACTGGTCCTTAGGAACCACAATTTCCATGTTAAAAGGCAAATCACATTAAGCAGGGATCTTGAAAAGCTACCCATTTATTGAGCAGGGAAAGTAAACACAAGTACCCAGAGCAGATGATAAGGAATCCATTAAAAGTTACAGATTTTTAATTTAACTTACGGTGAGCACTCAAGTTTAGTACTTATATCAACCTTACAAAATAGTACAAAAGATTATGAACCACACATCTGTTTCACTTGTAATTCACCTTGGGCGAGTTATCTATTTAAAAGTTTACAATGTATTTTCAAATTATCTTTTTAAGGTAGATAACCTTTAAGACCTTCCTATTTACTAACTTGGGCCCATGGCCTATAAACATGCTCAAGCCTCTCCCATCATCAGTAAAACATCTCTTTGACATTGGAAACTTCACTAGCCCTCTCTAGCTTGCTGTCACTCCTACTTAAAAAATTTTTTAATATATTAAAATTCACTCCTCTTAACGTACACTTTGATAAGTTTTGACAGTATACAGTTATATAATCACCACTAAAATCAAGCTATAGAAGATAGATACAAGCGTAGTTCCATCAACCCAAAAGACTCGCTGTGCCTAGTTATGGTCAACCCGTCTTCACACTCCCATTTCCTTGCAACCGCAGATCTATTTTATGTCTTAGTTTTCTTTTTTTCCAGAATGCCAGATAAATGCAATCATACATTATGTAGCCTTTTGAATATATCTTCTTACACTTAATATAAAGCATTGATATTCATCCATGTTCTTGTATGTATCAATAGCTTGCTGCTTTTTATTGCAGGATAGTATTCCATTATGAGAATATATCAGAATTCATCTATTCACCAGTTAAAGGACATTTGGGCTGTTTCTATTTCTTGGTGATTATTAATAAAGCTGCTGTGAACATTGATGTACAGGTTTTCGTGTGAAGGTTCACATTTTTTTTGGATAAATTACGAGAAGTGCAATTGCTGGGCCATGTGATAAGGTTTTATTTAACTCTACACAAAAATGTCAAAGTCTTTTTCAAAGTGGCTGTACCATTTTGCATTGTAACTAGCAAAGTATGAGAGTTTTTGGTTTCTCTGCATCTTTGACAGCACTTGGTATTGTCAATTTTCCTTCTTTTTTGAAGCCTCTACTGATAGGATAGGAATTGGTATCTCACTGTAGTTTTAACTTGCTTTTCTAGATTACTAATTACACTGAGAATCTTAATATGTGTTTACTGGCTATTTAGGTATATTTTTTTGGTGAAGTATCTGTTCAAATCCTTTGCCTGTATTTCCAACTGAATTCTTTAAATTTGGTTGTTTACTTATTAGTGACTTCTGAGAGTTCTTTTCATATTCTGGTTAAAAGTCCCTTGTCAGATAAATAATTACAGTCTATTTCAATTTAATTAAGTTCAATTTATCAATTTTTTTCTCTTATGGAATCTTTTGGTGTTGTATCTAACAATTCTTTGCCTAACCTACAATTACAAAGATCTTCTCCTATGCTTTAGTCTAAAACAAGGGACAATAAAGTACTGCCCATGGGAAATTTTACCTTTATTGGCCTGTTTTTGAATTGCCTGTGAACTAAGAATCTACACTTAAAGGTTGAAAAAAAAATTATATGACAAACCATAGGTGGCCCACAAAGACTGAAATATTTACTATCTGGCCCTTTATAGAAAATGTTTGCCTGATTCTGTTCCAAAGTTTTATCATTTTTAGATCTTACTTTTAGGTCTATGATCCATTCTGACTTAATTTTTGTAGAAAGTATGAAGTATGGATCCAGGCTCATCTTTTGTTTTGTTTTGCATACAGATGTCCAATTGATTTAGCTTCATTTGTTGAAAAGACAATTATCTATTGAAATTGCCTTTGAAACTTTGTTAAAAATCAAATTGTATAGATCTATTTTTGGGCTTCCTATTATGTTTCATTGATCTATGTGTCTATCATTTCACATGTATCATACCATCTTAATTACTGTGGCTTTATATTAAGTTTTGAAATTATTTCTGATTTTCCAACATGTATGCTTTTTATTTCTTTCTATTGCCTTATAGGACTTCCAATACATACTCAAAAGGAGTGGTGAGAAAGGATATCTTTATTTTGTTCCATATCTTCAGAAAAAAGCAGTTTTTCATAACTAAATACAATGGGTCAAGTTTGCCGTAAATGTCCATTACCATGCTAATGAAGCTCCCTTCTCTTCCTGATTTTCTGAGATCACTTTTTAAGAATGCATG
Source organism: Manis javanica (assembly GCF_040802235.1). Taxonomy (NCBI): domain Eukaryota; kingdom Metazoa; phylum Chordata; class Mammalia; order Pholidota; family Manidae; genus Manis; species Manis javanica. The sequence continues at coordinate 99,714,341 of NC_133174.1, read as the reverse complement.
TTGAATTATGTTAATTTTCAGCACCTACTGAAATGATAATAGTGTTTCTTCTTCAAACTGTTGATACAGCAAATTACATTGATTTTCAAATCAACCTTCTATTCTGAGGATAAGCCTTACTTGGTTATAATGTATAACCCTTTTTATATATTGTTGGATTTGATTTGCTACTCTTTCTTTGAGAATTTTTACATCTATATTCATGAGAGATACTGGTCTATAGCTTTCTTTGCTCATTATGTCTGTGCCTGGCTTTGATATCAGGGTAATGCTGGCCTTATACAAGGGATGGGAAGCAATCCATCCATTTCTATTTTGGTGAAAAGATTTGTGGAGCTGGTGTTATTGCTTCTTTAAATGTTTGTTAGAATTCATCAGTGATGTCATCTAGACATGTAGATATCTTTGTTGGTAGGATTTTAACTTAAACTCAATTCCTTTAATAAATATCTGGATTATCTATTCTTCAGTGAGTTTCAGTAGTTTGTATGTTTCAAGAAATTCATACATTGCATCTAAGTTGTTAAATATATGGCCATACAGTTGTTTGTCATACTCCCTTGCTGTTCTTTTAATGCCGGTAGGGTCTTTCATTCTTAGTATTGGTAACATGTATCTCTTCTCTTTTTTTCTTGGTTGGCCTGGCTAGAGGTTTATCCATTTTACTGATCTCTTCAAAGAACTGTATTTGGTCTCACAGAATTTTTCATATTGTTTTTCAGTTTTCAATTTCATTGATATCTGCTCTTATTGCTATTTTGCCCTATCTTCTGATTGTCTCCTTATTATTTTGTTTTCTTTATCTACTTTCTTAAGGTGAAAAGTTAGATAATTCACTAGAGATTGTTCTTTTAATCTAATATTTCATATATGAATTTTCTTCTAACCACTTTGTAATATGCATTCTACAATTTTGGTGTTTTATTTTTATTTTGATTCAATCCAAAATAGTTTCTAATTTTCCTAGTGATTTCCCCTTTGATTCATGAGTTATTTAGAAGTGTTTTGTTTTTTTCCAAATATGTCAGGATTTTCCTAGTTTTCTATTACTGATTTCTTGTTAACTCTGTTATGGTTAGAGAATCTACTGTATTATTTCAGTATTTTTAATTTGCCAAAATTTGTTCTAGGGCTTAGATTATGGTCTATCATGGTGAATGTTCCTTGTGCACTCAAAAAAAAACATGCTTTCTGCTCTTCTTGGGTGGAATGTTCTATAAATGTCAATGATGAGGTATTATGCTGATGAGAAACTTCTTATCCTGCTCTGCTAGAATACTGTACATCCTATTCTTGTATCCTTCTACATGAAGCCAATGCCAAATATGGCCCATGGTAGCTGAATGAGCATGAAAAGTGTAGTTGGACTGAAGACCACCTGATGTTGATCATTACAATATCTCAATTTTCTATTTGTAATTTCTCTTTATTAAAGAAAGCTACCAAAATTGTATAGTCTTAAGGTGCTACAAAAAAATCTACTTTTCCCTGTCTCCCACATTTTCTCAAATATCTTTTTCAATTTTACTTTTCATATTTCTGAATTAAATTCCTTTTTTGTTACAGGCAAACCTCAGAGACATTACAGGTTCAGTTCCAGACCACTGCAATAAAGAAAATATTGCAATAAAGCAATTCAAATGAATTTTTGGTTTCTCAATGCATATAAAAGTTATGTTTATACAATATTATAGTTTATTAAGTGTGTGATACTGTTATGTCTAAAAAAACAATGTACATACCTTAAAACTTAAAAATATTTTATTCCTAAAAAATGTTAACCATCATCTGAGCTTTCAGTGAATCATAATCACTGATCACAGATAACAATAACAAATATAATAATGATGAAAAAGTTTGAAATATTGAGAGAATTACCAAAATGTAACACAGAGACATGAAGTGAGCAAATGCTGTTGGAAAAATGGTGCTGACAGACTTACTGCAGGGTTGCCACAAACCCTCAATTTGTGACAAATGTAGTATCTGCAAAGCACAATAAAGTGAAGCTCAATAAAATGAAGTATGTATGTATATTATACATTTTTTATTCATTTAGTTGAAACCATTTACTCAATACCAAAGTTTAAATAATTTATTCTTTCCATACTGACTAATGATGACATTTCTGTGAAGTACCAAGTTCTATACATACATGAGTATGTTTCTGAACTCCTTCTATTATATTGGTCTATTTGTATGTTCCAGCACTGGTTTCCAATGGTATAATTGCAAAGACTGCATAATATATTTTAGTATATGTTTGGTCAATATTGTTTCAAAATCAGTTATGTCAAGTGCTTCCAAAACATTCCTTCTTGATTTCTCATTGAAAACACATTATATTTACAGACAAATTTGGGAGAGTTGACAGCATTGGATCTTCCCATCCACACATACAACTTATCACCCAATTAATTCTACACTTCCTCAAGTTGTTAATAATAGAGTTCTAACTTTTTTCCACAAATACATTGGGCACATTTTATTAGTTTCTAGATACCACACAGATTTTTCGCAAATTATATTTTATATTTTATTTCTTAGAAGATTTCCAAATACACCATTCTAATTTGTTACAGTGATATTTTTGCATGCATACTAGCTACATGGAGAATCATTCCATAAAGATTGCAGTTAAGTGCCACCTCCTCTATGAAGCCTCCTTAGATGAGGCCCTGAACAAAAGTAACATATAAGGCAAATTCAATGCTTTCAAAGTCATCTTTTTTCTTTTTTGTTTAATCTGATTCTAATGTCAGTCTTAAAACACACTTTCTTCCTCATATAGTTCTTTCCTGTTGGGTATTTGCCTTTTAAATTTATTATTGGTTACTATGTTGCTTTGAAAGTGCTGCACCGATCTCATATAGTTTAGTTACTAAGTTCTAATACTCAACCAAAGGTATAAGTGTGTTTGGTGGGTAAACTTTTATTGTGATTTGCTTGCTGAGTTTTGGCTGTGGTGCACTGATCCAAAACATTAATGATACACATTCATAAACGTTCCTGTTGAGGTAACCACTATCATAATAATACTACCTAGATTTTCTTACAGTAAAGAACAATCTCTGAGATCTTCAAGAACATAGTCTATATGCCTTTGTGTTTCTAGTGATTGATTCAAGTAGTATCTGGCACATAATAAAAATATAATAAATGTTGAGGAATAAAGGAATTACATGCCATAAAAATCCAAATTCTTTTTCTTCTAGCACCTTAGGAACTGTAGTAGGGTTTTAATATTTGAGAATGATTCCTATTAGGATATGGGGATCCTATACTTCCTTTCAAAGATTAGGAAAATTCCTGTTAAGTTGTTGATGTTTAAAATAGGCTTTCACCCATTTCTTCCCAACTCCTGTCTAAAGGACGTTTTTATAAATAAAGCATAGTGAGTGAATAATTTCTATATAGAACTGCTTCCCATATAGCTTATTTATATTGTCTCTATCTACAATTTTGGGGGTCAGAGGTCTAAACTGGGGGAGATCATTGGTGGGAACCACTACCTGTAACTTTGAGTGTTATAGTTTACAGATGGCCATAATTGTTTACTCAAAGACAGAAAGGTATTTCTTAAAAGATCTTATCTAAGAATTTGTATTGGACTAGTCTGGGGCTTTGGCTAGAAGGATCTAGCCTGGTTAAATTGGGCTATGGTGTCTTATTGCTTTAATGGGAATCAATCCAACATGTCTCAGGACATGGAGCTGTTCATATTATTCTCCAGGGGCCAAAACATTGACCATGAGAGTCCACTTCCTTACAAACCAGTGAGGAAAAAAATTGCCAAACCAGCTAAGCTAATTCTGTTCCTACATATAATTATGGAAATCAAAATCAAGAGGATAGAAGAAACCAACAGAGAAATGAGCAAAGGACATGAACAGTTTACAGGAAAAAAAATATGCATGTCCCTTAAAGATATGAAAAAACTTGTCATTTTCACTCACAATAATGGACTACAAATTTGAACTACCCTGAGAATAAAGGCAAAGGACCTATTATATCCAAAGAAATTTTTTAAAAAGAAGAATAAAGCTGGAGGATTACATTAACTGGTCTTAAGGATAGTAAAATAGATAAGTGGAACTGACATCACAGGAATAGATTCACACACATATAGTCATTTGATTTATGACACAAACACCAAAGTAATTCAATGGGGAGGGAGATATTTTAAACAAATGATGTTGAATAAAATTAGAGATGGAGGATAACGTTAAACATAAAATCTAAAACTATGAAACTTAGGAGCTCAACATTAGTCATCAGGAAAATGCAAACTAAAACCAAAATATGTTACCAACATACCTACCAAAACTGAAAAGTGAAAAGACTGATAACACCAAATGTTGGAGAGAATGTGGAACAACTGAAACTTTCATACCATATTGGTGTGAGTTTAAAATGGTACAACCATTTTGGAAAAAGTGGTTATGATCCAACAATTTATGGTTATGATTCAATAATTTACACAGCAAAAGCACATCTCCATAAGAATGTAGATATGTTCTACAAGACTTCTTATAAAAGAACATTTTTTTTATAAGCTTCACTCATAATAGCACAGAACTTGACACAGTCCATATGTTCATCAACAGAGAATGGATAAACAAACTTTGGTGTATTTATACAATAAAATACTCAATAATAAAAAATAAAGAACTACTGATAAACACACCAGCACGAATGGATCTCAAATACAGTACTCTGAGTGAAAGATGCCTTACAAAGAAAGTGCATACTATATAATTTCATATGGAGTTCCAGAACAAGTAGAAATAATTTATAATGAAAAAAATCATTCAGCATAGTTGCCACTGTGGATGTTGGGGTAGAGACTGAGGAAAAAGGAAATTTCTGGGATATCATGATAGAGCTTTGGTTATATGGGTGGGTGTATGCATTTGTCAAAATCCAGCAAATATACACTTAAGATCTGTATATCACATTTCAGGTGAATTTTATATCAAAAGAAAAATAACTATAGAATTGTATTTATGATATGCAAGCTGAAATATTTAGGGAGAATTATACTGCTATTGTAATTTACTTTGAAATGCATCAAAAAATAAGTCCATGGATAAAGGAATGAATAGATATGTCACAAATCATGTACAGTAAAATATTGATAGTAGAATATAAATGATAGAAATACAGTTGTCCCTGTAAAATCCTTTCTACTTTGCTGTATATATGTCAAATTGTTAAAAATAGAATGTTGGTAAACATAAAAATATTAATTATAGAATCTAGGTGATAGATCAATGGTTTTTTTAATATTCAATTCTTTAAATTTTTGTGTTTGAAAATTTTCACACTAAAATGTTTTAATAACTACACTGAGATTCCTACTTACTTCCATCAGATTAGCAAAAATCCAAAAGTCAACATACTCACTAAGCAAGGCTATGGGGAAACGAGCACACTCATATATTGCTACTGAGAGTGTAAAATGGTGCAAATGGAGAGAAATCTGACAATATCTAGAGATCCATTTACCCTTCAATCCATTTTCATTATTTTCCTATTACAGCTGTACACTTACAAAACAACATGGAGGCAAGGTTATTCACTATGGTATTATTTCTAACAAGAAAAGATTGTCAAAAACACAATCTAGCAACTAGCAACTAGCAACTGGAAGAATACACTATAGTATACCCAAGCAATTCAATACCAGGTAGCTATTTTTTAATTGGACTTATCACCCATAAACATTCCCAACAGTTTCAATTTCTATAAAAGTTAATAGAAAACTGAGAAGTAGCAACAGCCTCCATACCTTTTGGTCCAGGCAACCCATCCAAGCCAGTGCGTCCTGGAGGACCTTGAGGTCCTGGGAAACCATGATCCCCCTTTGGGCCAAGTGTTCCTTTGAAACCTGGGAGTCCTGGAGGCCCAGGTGGCCCAGGTAGTCCAAATCCTGGTTCTCCCTTAAGTAGACACATGACAAAACACAACAAAAACTCTTATGATTTTCTTGGTGTTTATTTTTTACCATAGAGAATTTAAAGTAGAAAATATAAAGTAATATTTTTTTTCCCATAGGGAAGGGAGTAGGATAATTAAATGAAAAGTAATTGGTATGTTGGAGAGAACATCTGGAAGGCTGGGAAACAGGGTTTAGTAAAACAAACAGGGTTTAGTAAATGATTTGGACTGGTTTCAAGACAAGAAAGAGATAACTGAGCAAAGATGAGATTAAAGAAGTGAAGTGAGGAAATATGATTATAAACTGAGTATTAGATGATTATTTTTAATTTGACTAAGTATGATAATGAAATTGTGGTTTTGTATAAATGTACATTTACTTAGAGATAAATACTGAATTATTTATGGCTGAAATAACACAATTTTGAGGTCTGGGTTAAAATGCTTCAGCAAATAAAAAAGGAATAGATGAAGCAAATATAAAATCTTGATAATTTAGAATCTGAATGATGAATATAGAAAAGTTCATTGTATTATTGCTTTTACTTTTGTACCCAACTGAAAGGTTCATAATAAAATAAAAACAACTAATCAATAGAGAAGTGGTATCTCATGAGAGCTGCGTCATTGGTCAATTGATGTTCCCATGGAAAAAAAAAGTAGTAATGATGAAAACACAGGAAGTTTAAATTAATTAAGAACAGAGAAAATAGAGGAACAGTCAGGATAATTATGTACCACAGCAGTTTGCTGAAGGCTGACAGACAAAAATTTTAAGATTAGCTAAGGTATAGTAAAAGGAATGGAAATAACTCAAACACAGTATCATTATTTTATTATTATTATTATTATTATTATTATTATTATTATTATTATTTCTAAGTCAATAGCAGTGATTTGCATTATGTATCTGGGATGGGACTGTGGAGAGGGAAACAGTATGGAAAGTTCTTGACATGATATTCTACAACATTTCAACCAGTCAACATGCAGGCATGGATAAAATTAAATGGATGGTGGTGATATTTCAGAGAGGCACAGAAGGAGCTGATGATTGTATTCTTTTATCTATAATCTCTCACCTCATCAAATAACCTGTCACTCTAAAACAGGTTCAGAAGCTTCTTTTTGCTTCAAATTTGATCTCTTAGACTATTAAAGACTGTTTGGGGTTAGTGAAATGTAATCAGTTTTTAAATAAAATATAATCAGTTACATTTTATTTATATAGTGAAGACTTGGGATAATATCTAGTCAAAATAGTGAGCCAGGGCTAAGGAAGGTAGGGGAGATAGGAAAAGAGCAAAGAATATATCAGAATGTCCCAGACCTTCAGTCCTGGAAAGCCTGGCGGCCCAGGAGGGCCTTCTAGCCCAATTCTTCCAGGTGTCCCAGGTGCTCCTGGAGGACCTGGAATTCCCGGAAAACCTGTAAAATGAGGCATTTTTTAGTCTCCAAAGAGAAGACACTTTAAGAAAGATATACAAACTCCCAAGCCTACATTTTTACATATCCAATCATATTTAGTTACTGACTACAGTAAGATGTTAAAAACCACAATGATATTCTAGATGACTACTTAGGATCAAGCCTTACAGATAGCTGATATGCCCTCTCAATCACCTTATGGTCTTATCATATTCATATAGGGAAAATGTGTTTGGGAGTTACACTCTTCTGAAGGAAAAAGAAAACTATTACTTTATTAAAATGGGGTAGAACTAAACAATAAGGAATGTATCCCACACAAAGATGCAGAAAAACTTTTCTTCTGCTTACATATGGATATAGTATGATAAAAGTCTTACTATATAATTCTGGAAATGAGCTAAACATAATTGCAGGTATTACACAGATATACACACATAAAATCAAATCTGACTTTTTTGAAGTCATTAAATGTAAATGAGTAAGGGCATGTTTAAGCACTATTCTCAGACCAGTGTGCCTTCTTGCCATTCATGAGAATAAATTCTCTGAGAAATAAAGCAGAACTGAAGCAACAGCCCTAAACATTTCACTAAATCAAGAGAATATGATTTAGAATAAAACATTAGTTGGACACATGTGCAATAAATTTGTTTTGTTTAACAATCCATTCATTTAACAAAAATTAACTGAGTGCTTACTATGTGTCATTACCTTTCTAATCCCTGATAATATAACATGAACCCAAAAGACAATAATTACTGTGATTTATAAACCTTTTATGTCATTTTTATATACCTATGATTTAAGTATCTCCTTGTGTGGACTGTTTCTAGATAAAGACAATGAAATTACAGCGCATACTTGCTGTGACTTTTCATTTACATTCTTTATAGTACATAGAAAAAAGGTACAATGGGTATATTTTAATTGTTGAGTGAACTGTATCAAAGAATAATGTCATACTAATCAGCTGATCTATGCTGCCTGCTACCCAGTCCAACATACCTTTGGGACCTGGTGGTCCAGGAAGCCGGATTCCAGGGATACCTGGTTCTCCTTTGCTACCAGGTATTCCTGGCAAGCCTGGCTCTCCTGGGGGCCCAGGATCACCTATAAAGAAACAGCAGTTTTTGAAAGGGAGACTTTCAAACAAAGAAGCCAATAATTGTTGATGACATGATCAAATAAATTCCTGCCATACCTGGAAGACCGACTTCCCCATCTCTGCCTGGGTTACCGGGTAGGCCAGGCTTCCCTGGCTGAGTTATGGTCTGACCTGGATCACCCTTAGGACCTAAGAATAAGAGGGAATCAATAGTGAGTGAGAAGTGTTCATTTGACTAAAAATCTCTTCTAATTAAAAACAGAAAAAGAAAGTATGTATAGTCTTTTGAAAATACAAACTATCAAAAACCCACAAGAAAAACAATCCCATATTATATATTCAAGGAAGATACCAAACAGAAGGATGAATTTCAAAGAAAAAAGTAGATGACAGTTTTAAGAGCTTCTATGATTGAAGATAGCATCTCTAAAGATATTTTTTAAGTGTAGGTCAAAAAAGCCTAAAAACAAAAAGACAAACTATAGTAAACAAGGAAAATACTTATTTTTGGTTAACTAATGATACCTTAAGGTTTTATGTGTGGAAAGTCCAAGTACACCTACTTCTTATTAATTGAAACAGGGACTTGAAATAGGCTCAGGACAAAGATGGATTTTTCTAGACTTGACACAGAAAGCACTAACCATGATAGAAAAGACTGATAAATTTGACTACATTTAAATCAATTTTTGTTCATTAAAGACACCATACAGAGAGTAAAAACAGCAAGCCATAGCGAAAATTTTGCAAAATAAATAGCTGACAAGTAACATATAGAATATATATACATATATATATATCCTCTAAATCAATAAAGAAATAACTCTAACCCCACGGAAAAAATGATCAAACCACTTGAATAGACATTTCACAAATGGAAACTCATATGCTCAATAAACATGAAAAGGTGCTCATGTTAATGCTATCAGAGAAATGCAAAATAAAACTGCCATGTGATATATCACACTCAACAGATTGGCACAATTTTTAAAGTTTGACAATACAAAATATTTCAGAGGATGTAGAGCTACAAGAAATCTCCAATAGTGTTGGTGGGAGTATAAATTGGCACAACTGCTCTGGACATATTTTGGAATTATCTAGTAGAGGTGAAGATGTGTTTATTCTATGCCTCAAAAATGCTAACTTTAAATATATACCCTAGCACAGGGATTGGAAATTTTTTTCTGTAAAGGACAAGACAGTAAATACTTTAGGCTTTGTGAGTCATGTGGTCTCTAGTAACTACTCAATGCTATGGTTGTAGTGCAAAAGCAACCACAGATAATGGTGAATGGGTGTGATGTGTTCAAATGAAACTTTCATTTATAACAAGGGTAGGCCAGATTTGATCCATGGGCTGTAGTTTGCTGATCCTGGCCCCAGAGAAGTGTGTGCCTGTGTACACCAGGATATATATACAAGAATGTACATAGAAGCATTATTCATTATAGGCTTGAACTATAAATAATGCAATTATCCATTAACAATAGAATGGATAAATCAACTGAGACACACACATACAGTGGGACACTATTCAGCAATGAAAATGAATATATAACACAATGGAATATTACTCAGTCATAAAAAATGAAATCTTGCCATTTGCAGCAACATGGATGAATCTAGAGGGTATTATGTAAACTGAAATAAGTCTTAGAAGGATAAACACTACATGATTTCTCTTATAAATGGAACCTAAAAAGTAAAACAGAAATAGACTCAAACACTGAGAACAAACTGGTGGTTGCTATAGGGAAAGGGGGGAAGAATGGGCAAAATAGGTGAAGGGGATAAAGAGATACAAACTCCAACTTATAAAATAAATAAGTCATGGGAAAAAAAGTACACCATAGAGAATATTATAACTAATAATATTATAATATCTTTATATGGTGACAGTTGGTAACTACCCTTATTGCAGTGGTGAGCATTTAGTAATGTATGTAATTGTTGAAACACTATGTTATATACTATGATATAACCAATATTATTACATATCAACTATATAGAAAAAGAAATGAAAAAGAATGCACTACAGCTATACACAAAATGAACACAAGGAATACTTACACTATGATTCCATTAATATGAAGTTCAAAAAGAAGCATCATTAAATTACTTTGTTTAGGGATGCGTACTTAGGTGATAAAACTAGGGGGTAAATAGAAGGAAGTTATACAAAAAGTCAGAACAGTGGTTACCTTTGGAGAAATAATTCCTATGATCAGGAAAGGACAAAGAGAGGAGGATGGGGGTTTCTAGGATGCTGGCAATGTTGTTTCTTGACATGTGTGGTAGGTACATGGGTATTACCATTGTAATGATTTGTTAATGAATTATATGTCATATACTTAAAAACAACAACAATAACAATGAAGACAGAAGAATTTAAAGAAAAAAACCCTTGCTAAGGAGTTCTGAAAAGCCCAAATATAATGCCCAGGGAGATACATCTCTGATGGAAGGAAATCAAGAGTGACCAAAAGATAAACATTTTTACTTTTAGGCACATAATTAAAAACAAACAGACACAGTAAACTCACCTGGTATTCCTGGTAGGCCTGGATTTCCTGCGACACCCTGTATGCCTTTTTCACCTACTGGGCCTGGAGGACCAAAACCAAGAGGGCCCATAGGCCCCCTATTCCCTGGGAGACCTGGCAAACCTGGGTTCCCAGGGGGACCTCTTTCACCCTTAAAAGCAATTCCACCCTGAAAAGGCAAAAGTTTAATACAGAAACATATAGATATAACAGATATTTGTAGGTCAGTATTACCAAATACAACAAATGAAACAGCCATAAATCGTTCTTCTTAAAAGCTGTTTAAGTGTGTGTTATTATAGGATGTTATATGTTATCACTCCGCTTAGTCATTCATTCTTTCAACAAATAATTTTGAGTTCTTGCAATGTGCCATGTGCTGGTGATACAGCAAAGAATAAAAATGGCTGAAAATCTTTGTCCTCATGAAGTTTATATTCTAGTATAAATCAAGTTTACAGCTAATACATGGTCACCTACCCACATTTATCTCTAAGTTCACTATATATAAAAACTAAATTAGACTCCTGTTGTTATGCCTAAATAAACCCAGACAAGGATATGTGGGATAAGAGTAGGGGAACCTCACTGAACAATAAACATTTTAACCTTCTACCCACCTATTCATAGCCAATATTACTCAATATAGTAATGGGCTAAAAAGAAGGAGTTTATAAAACAACTGAGAGGAAAGAGTGGTAAGGAAACCCTACATATTCAATAATAATATGCCATTATTCTACATAATCACATTCCTTTGAGCACTGATTGTTCATCTCAGCACCAGGCCCATGTTACTAGGAAATATCCCTAAATAACAATTTGACATCACAGAACCAAAAATATCAAACCAACTCACAGGTTCTCCTTTGTGGCCAGGAAGCCCTGGTAATCCATCTTGTCCAGGGGTGCCAGGTAAACCAGGAAGCCCTGGAGCTCCAGGGGAACCCAATTCTCCTTTGTCACCCTTCATTCCTGGAAAAGTGAGTATGTCACCAGGTTCACCTTTAGATCCAGGAAAACCTGGAGCACCTGGAACTCCTGGTATGCCCTGACAGGAAAAAAAAAAAAAAAAAGGAAGAAAGGGGAGAAAAAGACCAATAGAAAAAGAAACTCAGGTTCTGTTTGTATAACACTTTCTTCTCTCCAGTTTATCCCATCAACCCACCCAATAACATTTAATGTACAAAGCTATGAATCAAATGAGGCATGTGAGCCAGAAAGAAGAGTCAAATAAATCACAGTTGAAAAACTGAATTTCTTTTGTATATATCCCTGAGTGAAAAATGGCTTTCTTCTACTTCTTTTGTTTTATACTCAAACTTACTGTTAATCCTTTGGGACCAGTTGTACCAGTATGTCCTTTTTCACCCTTCTGTCCAGGGAAACCAAGAGATCCTAACACACATACATACACATACACAATAATGTGAGCTGTGAGCTTGAGTCCTTGACAAAGTTCATATAAAATTAGCAACAGAGGAGATCAAGCTTTAAAATAAGAACCCCACTCAATCCATTTAACAAGTCACATTTTATTTTCCTATTTTATGCCCTCAAAATGAGGAAATTATCCTTTCTTTTAAGTAAATCTAATATTTCATGTTACATATAATATTTTGTATCCTTAGGTATTTCCAACTTCAAAGCCTCTCAGAACTCACTCACAGTTACTAAGTAATATGCACAAAAGTGCTCAGGCTCCTATAACCATCCCACTGCTAAGAGGAAATGGAGACAAGGGCAAAGTCTGCATCTTTCTTTGTTCTGACTTAAACAATTTCCTGAGATCCCAACCAGTCCTTTAATTGGCTTGTCACTCTTTAAAATTAGGTTTATGAGAAACACTTGGTGCTCAAAGACTAGAGGAAATATTGCTAAAGTGGTGGTTTCCAAAATTGGTCACTGGACCAGCTGCATCACCATCATCTGGGTACTGGTTATAATGCTCTTTCTTATATCCCTCCACAATTTACTAAATAAGAAACTTTTGAGGTGGGACCTGGAAATCTGGGTTTTAACAAGCCTTTCAGGTAATTCTGATGTACTCCCAAGTTTGAAAACCACTAGAGTGGGTGTACAAGGCTAGATTAACTTCCACTGGCAGCTATAAGACTTGTTAAAATCTATTTCCAAGTGCAAATGAACTGGTTTACTTGGCAGACACACTAGACAGAAAGGTAAGAGATCTGGTGTCTATATTCTCAGCCCTGACAAAGACATAAAGTGCAATTTCAAGAAAATATAATATTGGGATATCCCAAGAGGCAGCTGAGTAAGAGTTGTGGGTCTGATGGATATCAAATATGGTTTTGATTGGAAACAGGGGAGGAGGATCTATATATAGAAAAGGAATATTGGCAGTTGGTCACCAAACTCCAGTAGAATCCTCATTCCTTAATGACAACATGTGATACATCCCCAATGATTAGACATTCTGCCATTGGAAATCATACTCAGGGGCCAGGCATTATGAATTTTCCCCCCAGTGTTCTGGAAGAAAGAAGTCTGACTTTGTATAAGTTATTTTCCTCACCATATGGAAAATAGGGGAGATATTTTTTCCTGGAATAATATTGTCAAAATGCTTTAATAGAAAATGATGGTTGCTTTAGGTATTAGAAACAAGAGCATAATTTATTTCACAGCAGATAGAGGCATTTCATATTTAATTATTTATGGATATGAATGACTAGCTATAAAATGAGAAACTGACATCATTCTAAAGTGACAAACTCACCAAAATCTAGCCAATAAATATTTTTAAAAGTTGCCCTAAGACAAAATGTTTTACCTGGAGGACCTGGAAGCCCTGGCAAACCAGGTTGACCTGGAGGCCCTGCAATACCAGTTCCAATACAGTTGAAGCAGGTATCACCTTTGTCACCTAGAGAAAAGCATAATGGAGCATAGATTTTACTTGAAGGGGTACATTTACCTTCTTTAGATAGGCCCTAGAGAAATTAGCACTAAGAGACAACATTGCAACTTAACATAAAGAACTCTCCATCTATAATCAATTCATTTGATAAATATTTACTGGGTGCCTACTACGTGCCAAGCACTGTTCTAGGTGTTTGTGATAAACAAAACAGACAAAAATCCATGCTTTCATGGTACTCACATGCTACCAGTGGACAATAAACAATAAAGGTAAAGAATTATTCAATTATAGATATAGATATGTATATCTATATAGATAGATATCAAAAGGTGTTATGCTTTTATGAAATATCTAATGCTGGGTAAATGGCATTAGATATGCTAGGGCTGGGTGGCAAGTTGCAATTTTAAATAGGGTGATCAGAATAGAAGATCATTGAAAAGAAGATACATGATAAAAAGAAACTTAAAGAATGAAACATGTGCATAATGAGTACAGAGCATTCCAGAGAGAAAGAATAGCTATGCTGGGCATATACAAGGAACATCAGGGACCAGATTGTTGGAGTACAGTGATGAAGGGGAACCAGGTCTGACAATTAACAGGTTATAGCAAGTGGTATATCATAAAATGTCACAAAATGTTAACCATAAAGACTGTGGCTTTTATTGTGAGTGAAATGAGAATCTAGTAGAATAATTTAAACAGAAAAGCAAGATGACATGACTTAAGTTTTAAAAGGATGTCTCTGGCTGATTTGTTAAGAACAGAATATAAATGCAATGATGGAAACAAGGTAATCATTTAGTGGTTATTGCTGCAGTGATCTAAGAGCAATGGTAGCTCATCCCAGAGAAACAGCAATAAAGATGACAAGAATTGGTTAGATCCTGGACATACTTGAAAGTAAAACCAATAGGATTTTCTCATGGATCATATATGGAATACAAAAGAAAAGAGGAATCAAGGATATGACTCTAAGATTTTTAGCTTGAACAACCAGAAGGCTAGAGTAGCCTGCAATTAAGTAAGAAGGGGAAGATGTGAGAGGAAAAATTACAGGAGAGGAAGTGGCAGAGATCAGGACTTCAACTTGATCAGGATGTCAGGTTCAAAATGTTGGGTAGATAGTTGGATATACTAACCTAGAGGAAAAAACTTGTATCTGGACAGGAGGCACACATTTAGAAGTCACTGGCAAGCAGATGGTATTTAAAGTCATGAGACTTGAATGAATGAATTCAGATAGAGAGGAGAAGAGGAGCAAGGACTAGAACTGGGAGCATTCTAAAACTAAAAATTGGGTGGATAATTCTAAAATGCATTTGGAATAGGAAAAGATGGCACAGTAGGATGGCAAGGTGAAAACCTCCTAACATGTACGCACTGAGGAAACAACTATAGTGAATACAACTAACCCTGAAAACAACCAGAAGACTGCAGAACAGACCAGCTATACCTGGTGAAGAAGAGAAGACCACATTGTGAAGGGTAAAGGGGAAGAGCCAGGACTGATCACGACCCAGGTCCTGCCCCTATACCAGCCCACAATCAGGAAGGAGAGGAACAGAGTAGGGAGGGAATAAGTGATTAGGAATCTGGCACACCTGGCCCTGGAGATCTGCTCCGGGAATACAAGTCCAGATTGTCTTGGGCTTTGATGATTAATGGGGCTGGGAGAGTTAGAGCACTCTGGGGGCCAAGACTCCTGTTGCATGTGGAGGGCAGGCAAGCTCTGTCAGTCCCACTGAGACCCATCACAGAGACAGTAGTTTGAAAGATTTGCCAGCAGTGGGAAGTGTGCCAGAGGGGTAGAGGTCGAAGGGACCTCTCTCTGGAGGAGAAAGGGCAGGCAAAAAGCATTTCCCCAGACCTCCCTTAGCCCAGCTGGTCAGGTGCTTGCAGGAGCCAGCTCAAAAACTCCATCATCTTCACTGGTGGCTCAGACCCAGAAGTGGGTCTCCCCTGTGCACCCACCCTACTCAGCCCAGCAGTGGTCCAACTATGCTGCCTGTCAGAGGGAGAGCAGACCACATATTCCTGGTCCTCCTTCAGCCCAAATGGTCAGGTGCTTCTGGGAGCCAGCTCCAAACTCTCCAGCTCCCTTGCTGGAAGCTCAGGTCTATGGCAGTGCTCCATTATTCACCTGCCCAGCCAGCCCACTCAGCCCAACAGAGGTTGCCATTGCTGACCAGAAAGCAAAGGATGGCCCAACCCACAATGAATTCCAGCAGAAGCACTTCATGTCACACAAAGGACACACAGAGGCTAGATGTGGGGATCAGCCATTGTTAGCAGAAAGGCAGAAAGGTGGGTCCCACCGACTTCCCACAAACAGCAACTATGGCTCAGCCACAAAAGAGAACCAGGCTCTGGTGAACAGAGAGTCTTGTGCTTCTGGGCACCACAGGATGCCCACTTCATAAAGCCATTATTTTCAAGACCAGGAGGCATAATTAATTTATCTCATACACAGGAAGAAGCACAGAAATGAAGACAAAATGAGGGTGCAGATGAGTATGTTCCAAACATAAGAACATGATAAAACACCACAAAAAGGGTTAAATGAAATGGAGATTAGCAATCTTCTTGATAAAAATTTCAAAGTAACAGTCATAAAGATGCCCACTGAACTGGGGAAAATAATTGATTATCTCAGTGAGAACTTCAATGAAGAGACAGAAAATATAAAAAAGCACCACTAAGAACTGAAGAATACAATAACTGACATAAAAAATACAATAGAGAGAAGGAATAGTAGACTGTTGGAATTAGAGGAAGGAATCAGTGTAATAGAAGATAGAGGAGAGCAGAGTAAACAAGCTGAGAAACAGAGAGAAAAAAGAATTTCTAAAAATGAGAAGGTGCTAAGAGAACTGTGTGATAACTCCAAATGAAACAATATTTGCACAGCAGGGGTCCCAGAAGGAGAAGAGAGATTCAAGAAGTGGAAAATCTCTTCGAAAAATACTAAGTGAAACTTCCTCAATCTGGGGGAGGAAATAGACACCCTGGTCCTGAAAGTACAGAGAGCCCCTAATAAGAGGAACCCAAGGAAGGCAATAATGAGAAATATAGTATTTAAAGTGGCAAAGATTAAAGATAAAGAGAATCTTAAAAGCAGCAACAGAGAGACAGACAGTTACCCATAAGGGAAACTCCATAAGGCTATCAGCAGATTTCTCAGCAGAAACTTTAAAGGCCAGAAGGAAGTGGAATGAAATAGTTAATGTATTGAAAGGGAAGAACCTATAACCAAAATCCTCGACCCAGCTTGGTTATCATTCAGAATTGAAGGAGAGATTAAAAGTTTCCAAGATAAATGAAGGTTAAAAGAATTCATCACCACTAAACCAGCCTAACAGGTTATGTTAAAGGGAATTTGGTAGCTGTAAATGTTCTTATGTCTAAATATTTTTTATCAGTAAAAATAAACCTACCGTAAAAGTAGTACAATGACTTACAAGCAAATATGAAGTTAAAAAAACAAAAGTAGTAAAATCAACTATATATAAAGTCAGTCAAGAGATACACAAAAAATGTAGATTATAACATCTTATATATACAAAGTGTGGAGGAGGAAGAAGAAAAAAAAGGAGTATTTTTAGAATGTGTTTGAAACTGAGTGACCATCAACTTAACATAGACTGTTACATATTTTAGGAAATTATCTATGAATCTTATGGTAACCACAAACCTAAAGCCCATAATGGATACATAAAAAAATTTAAATGAAAGGAAACTACACATAACACTAAAGAAGATAATTAAATAACAAGGCAAAGTATAAGAAAGGAAGAAAGGAACAGAGAGGAACTACCAAAAAACCCAGAAAACAATAAATGAAATGGCATAAGTACATACCTATCAATAACTACCTTAAATGTAAGTGGACTGACCCTGCTTGCAGATGACATGATACTGTACATAAAAAACCTTAAAGAATCCACTCCAAAACTACTAGATCTAATATCTGAATTCAGCAAAGTTGCATGATACAAAATTAATACACAGAAATCTGTGGCATTCCTATACACTAACAATGAACTAGCAGAGAGAGAAATCAGGAAAACAATTCCATTCACAGTTGCATTGAAAATAATAAAATACATAGGAATAAACCTAACCAAGGAAGTGAAAGAACTATACCCTGAAAACTACAAGACACTCCTAAGAGAAATTAAAGAAGATACGAACAAATGGAAACTCATCCCATGCTCATGGATAGGAAGAACGCATATTGTCAAAATGGCCATCCTGCCTAAAACAATCTATAGATTCAATGCAATTCCTATCAAAATACCAAAAGCATTCTTCAATGAACTAGAGAAAATCATTCTAAAATTCATATAGAACCACAAAAGACCTCGAATAGCCAAAGCAATTCTGAGAATGAAGAATAAAGCTGGGGGCATTATGCTCCCCAACTTCAAGGTCTACTACAAAGCCACAGTAATCAAGACAATTTGGTACTGGCACAAGAACAGACCCACAGACCAATGGAACAGACTAGAGAGCTCTGATATAAACCCAACCATATATGGTCAATTAATATATGATAAAGGAGCCATGGATATACAATGAGGAAATGACAGCCTCTTCAACAGCTGGTGTTGGCAAAACTGGACAGCTACATGCAAGAGAATGAAACTGGATTACTGTTTAACCCCATACACAAAAGTAAACACCAAAAGGATTAAAGACTTGAATGTAAGTCATGAAACCATAAAACTCTTAAAGGACAACATAGGCAAACTTCTCCTGAATATAAGCATAAGCAACTTCTTCCTGAACGCATCTCCTCCAGCAAGGGAAACAAAAGCAAAAATGAACTCACAGGACTACATCAAACTAAAAAGTTTCTGTATGGCAAAGGACACCATCAATAGAACAAAAAGGCATCCTACAGTATGGGAGAATATATTTTCAAATGACATATCCGACAAGGAGTTAACATACAAAATATGTAAAGAACTCACATGCCTCAGCACCCAAAAAGCAAATAACCCTATTAAAAAATGGGCAGAGGATATGAAGAGACAATTCTCCAGAGAAGAAATTCAGATGGCCAACAGACACATGAAAAGATGCTCCACATCACTAGTCATCAGGGAAATGAAAATTAAAACCACAATGAGATATCTATACCTCACACCAGTAAGGATGGCCAGCATCAAAAAGACTAAGAACAACAAATGTTGGCGAAGATGCGGAGAAAAGAGAATCCTCCTACACTGCCTGTGGAAATGTAAGCTAGTTCAACCATTGTGGAAAGCAATATGGAGGCTCCTCAAAAAACTAAAAATAGAAATACCATTTGACCCAGGAATCCCACTCCTTGGAATTTACCCAAAGGATACAACTCAGATTCAAAAAGACATATGCACCCCTACGTTTATTACAGCACTTTTTACAATAGCCAAGATATGGAAGCAACCTAAGTGTCCATCAGTAGATGAATAGATAAAGAAGATGTGGTATGTATACACAATGGAATACTATTCAGCCATAAGAAAGAAACAAATCCTACCATTTGCAACAACATGGATGGAGCTAAAGGGTATTATGCTCAGTGAAATAATCCAGGCAGAGAAAGGCAAATGCCAATGATTTCCCTCATTTGTGGAGTATAATAATGAAGAAACCTGAAGGAACAAAATAGCAGCAGACTCAGAGACTCCAAGAATGAACTAGTGGTTAACAAAGGGGAGGGGTTTGGGATGGCAGGTGGGGAGGGAGGGAGAAGGGGATTGAGGAGTATTATGTTTAGTACACATGGTGTGGGGATCATGGGGAGAACAGTGTAGAAAAGAGAAGGCACATAGTGGATCTGTGGCATCTTGCTGTACTGATGGTCAGTGACTGCATTGGGGGTATGGGTGGGGACTTGATAATATGGGTAAATGTAGTAACCACATTGTTTTTTCATGTGAAACCTTCGTAAGAGTATATGTCAATCATACCTTAATAAAAAAATATATAAATGGACTGAATGTATCAATCAAAGGACATAGGGTGGCAAAATGGATAAAGAAACAAGACCCACCTTTATGCTGCCTACAAGAGACTCACTTCAAACCTATACACATACACAGACTAAAAGTGAAGGAATGGAACAAGATATTTCATGCAAATAATAGGGAGAAAAAAGCAGCAGTAGCAGTACTGATATCAGACAAAATAGACTTCAAAACAAAGAAAGTAACAAGAGACAACAAAGGACATTACATAATGATAAAGGGCTCAGTCCAACAAGAGGATATAAGAATTCTGAATATGCACCCAACACAGGAGCATCTATATATATATAAAGCAAATACTTAACAGACCTAAACAGAGAAATAGACAGAAACACAATCACATCAGGGGATTATGAAATCCCATTTACATCAATGGATAGACCATCCAGACAGGAAATAAGGAAACAGAGACACTGAATAACACATTAGACCAGATGGGCTTAACAGATATATATATATATAAACTCCACTGAGAGCAGCAGGATATACACTTTTCTCAGTGCACACGGAATTTTCTCCATAGTAGATCACATACTAGGTCACAAAAAAAGAGCCTCAATAAATTAAAAAAGATTGAAATTGTATCAAGCATCTTTTCAGATCACAATGTTATGGAATTAGAAATCAATTATACAAAGAAAACCAAAAAAAAAAAAAAAAACAACCCCACACATCGAGGTTAAACAACATGCTTCCAAATAATCAATAGGTCAATGAACAAATCAAAAAGGAAATCAAACAATACATGAAGACAAATAAAAACAGAAACATAACAGTTCAAAATATGTGGGACACAGCAAAAATGCATCTAAGAGGGAAGTACACAGCAATACAGGACTACCTCAAGAAACAAGAACAATCCCAAACAAACAATCTAAACCTCACAACTAAAGGTACTAGAAAAAGAACAAATGTAACCCAAAGTTAGTAGAATGAAGGACATAATAGAGATCAGAGCAGAAATAAATGAAATAGAGAACAAAACACTAGGAAAAAAATCAATGAAACCAAGGGCTGGTTCTTCAAGAGGATAAACAAAATAGATAACCCCTAGCCTGACTTATCAAGACAAAAAAGAGAGAGGATACAAATAAACAAAAGCAGAAATGAAAAAGAAGTTAAAACTGACACCACAGAAATAAAAAGAATTATAAGGGATTTCTATGAAAAATTATATGCCAATAAGTTGGACAACCTAGAAAAAATGGAAAAATTCCTAGAAATGTGCAAGACTGACTCAGGAAGAAATAAAAAATCTGAATAGACCAGTTACCAGTAAAGAAATTGAACTGGTAGTCAAAAAACTCCCAACAAAGAAAAGTCTGTAACCAGATGGCTTCACAGGTGAATTCTAAGGAACATTTAAAGAAGAGCTAATATCCATTGTTCTTAAAGTATTCCAAAAAGTAGAAGAGGAGAGAATACTTTCAAACTAATTCTATGAGGCTAGCATCATTTTAATATCGAAACCAAAGACAATAGAAAAAACCGTATTATAGACCAATATCCCTGATGAACATAGATGCAAAAATCCTCAACAAAATATTAGCAAACCAAATTAAAAAATACATCAAAAGAATCATCCATCACCACCAAGTGGGATTTATTCTAGGGATGCAAGGATGGTACATTATTCTTAAATCAATCAATGTAATATACCACATTAACAAAAGGAAGGATAAAAACCATGTGATCATCTCAGTAGATGCTGGAAAAGCATTTGACAAAATTCAACATTCATTCATGATAAACTCTCAAAAAATGGTTATAGAAGGGACATACCTCACCATAATAAAGGGCCATATACAAAAACCAACAGGTAATATTATACTGAATGGCAAAAAGCTGAAAGCTTCTCTTCTAAGATGAGGAACAAGACAAGGATACCTACTCACACCACTTTTATTCAACATACTAGAAGTCCTAGCATAGCAATTAGACAAAATAAAGAGATAAAAGACATCCATATTGGTAAGGAAGAAGTAAAACTGTCACTACTTGCAGATAACATGATACTATGTATAATAGAAAACCCTAACAACTCCACAAAATATTATTAGAATAACTGGATTCAGAAAAAGTTGCAAAATACAAAACCAATATACAGAAACCTGTTGCATTCCTATACAGTAACAATGAACTAGCAGAAAGAGAAATAAGGAAAACAATTCCATTTACAAATGCATCAAAAAGAATAAAATACTTAGGAATAAACCTAACCAAAGAGATAAAAACCTGTACTCTGAAATCTATAAAATACTGATGAGAGAAATTAAAGAAGACACAAATCAGTGGAAATCTATGCCATGCTCATTAAAAGAATTAATATTGTCCAAATGGCAATCCTGCCCAAAGCAATTTACACATTCAATGCAATCCCTATCAAAATACAATGGCATTTTATAATGAACTGAAGCAAAGAAGCCTAAAATTTATATGGAACCACAAAAGAACCTAAATAGCCAAAGTAATCTTAAGAAGAACAAAACTGGGGTTATCATGCTCCCTGACTTCAAGCTATACTACAGAGCTACAGTAATCAAAACAGTATTGTACTAGCACAAGAACAGACACATAGATCAATGGAACAGAATAGACAGCTCAGATATAAACCCATACATATATGGTCAGTGAATATGTGACAAAGGAACCATGAATATACAACAGGGAAAAGATAGTCTCTTCAATACCTGGTGCTGGGAAAACTGGACAGCTACATGCCAGAGAATGAAGCTGGATTACTGTCTAACTCCATATATAAAAGTAATCCCAAAATGGATTAAAGACCTAAATATAAAACATGAAATCATAAAACTCTTAGAAGAAAATATAACCAAAAGTCTCTTGAACATAAGCATGAGTAATTTTTTTCTGGATATATCTCCCCAAAGGAAACAAAAGCAAAAATGAACAAACGGGACTTACATCAAACTAAAAAACCTCTGTAGAACAAAGGACACCATCAACAAAACAAAAAGGTAACCTGCAGTATGCAAGAATATATTCATAAATGATATATCTGATAAGGGGTTAACATCCAAAACATATAAAGAACTCATATGCCCCAACACCAAAAAACCAAATAACCCAAATAAAAAATGGACAGAGGAAACGTAATAACATTTCTCCAAAGAAGAAATACAGATGGCCAATAGGCATATGAAAAGATGATCCACATCACTAATCATCAAGGAAGTGCAAATCAAAATCACAATGATATTATCGCCTCACACTAATATAAACAACACCAGGTATAACAAGTGTTGGCAAGGATGTGGAGAAAAGGGAAACCTCCCACACTGTTGTTGGGAATGTAAATTGGTGCAGCCACTATCAAAAGGAGTATGAAGATTTGTCAAAAAAGCTAAAAATAGAAATACTGTATGACCCAGTAACTCCACTTCTAGGAAATTACCTTAAGAAAACAAAATATCTGATTTGAAAAGATACATGCACTCCTATATTTATTGCCACATTTTTTATAATAGCCAAGATATGGAAGCAACCAATGTGTCCATTAATAGATGAATGGATAAAGAAGAGGGGGTACATACACACAATGGAATAATATTGATCCATAAAAAAGAAAACAATCCTGCCATTTGCAACAACATGGATGGATGTAGAGAGTATTATTCTAAGTGATATAAGCCAGGCAGAAAAAGACAAATACCAGATGATTTCACCTATATGTGGAAACTAAAAACAAAAGAAAATAAAATGTACAAAACAGGCACCAGACACTGAGAAGTGACTGGTGGTTACCATGGAGGAGAGGCTGGGGTGAGTGGTTGAAGTAGGTGAAGGGGATAAAGAGGCACAAAAATCTCTATCATAATATAAATTAGTCACAGGGATGAAAGTACAGCATAGAGAATATAGTCAATATTCCTGTAATGCATTTCTATATCGATAGACAGTAACTGCACTAGATTGTGTAAGGATTTAATAATGTATATAACTATCTGATTACTTTGTTGTATACTTGAAATGAATATAATATTCTATATCAACTATACTTCAATAAAAATATTAAAAAGTTAATGAAATAAGTATGAAATAAAATGAATTTCTAAAACAAATTTTAAAAGTAAAAAATATAAAGTGCATACAGAAATGCAAAGTAAGCCAAGACTTACTATAAAGCCACAGTAATTCATGTTTTTTTCAAAATATTTTTTATTGAAATATAGTTTATATACAATATATGGTTTCATTCAAATATCTTAGTGATTCATCAATTATATGCATTACTAAATGCTCACCACAATAAGTTTATCATCTGTCACCAAAGATATTACAATATTATGAGCTATATTCCCTATTATATACTTCAATCCCTGTGACTCAATTACTTCATAAAGTTTGTACCTCTTTATCCTCTTCACCTTTTACCCCATTCCCATGGTAACCAATTATCCTTTCTCTGTTTTAATGAGTCTATTTCAGTTTTGTTTGTTCATTTGTTTTTCAGATTCTACATGTAAGTGAAATCATATGGTATTCATCTTTTTCTGCCTTATTTCACTTAGCATAATGCCCTCTAGGTGCATTCATATTGTTGCAGATGGCAATATTTTTTTATTTTTTATGGATAAATAATATTCCATTGTGTATGTATACCACATCTTCTTTATCCATTAATTTATTGCTGGGCACATTGGCTGCCTCCATATCTTGGCTATTATTGTAAATAATGCTGCAATAAACATAGGGTGTACATATCTTCTCAATTTAATAATTTCTTTTCTTTTCTTTTCTTTTTTTGCATAGGTACCCTGAAGTGGAATTGCTGGGTCATATAGTATTTCTATTTTTCATTTTTTGTGGAACCTCTATACTGCTTTCCACAGTGGCTGCATCAACTTGCAAGCCTACTAGTAGTGTATGAGGGTTCCCTTTTCTCACATCCTTGCCAACACTTTTTATTTCTTGCCTTGTTTATATCAGCTATTCTGACTGGTGTGACATAATATCTCACTATGGTTCTGATTTGCATTTCCCTGATGATCAGTAATATGGAGCATCTTTTCATGTGCCTGTTAGCCATCTGTATGTCTTCTTTGGAGAATTGTCTATTCAGTTCCTCTCCACATTTTAAAATTGGATTATTTGTTTTTTTGGTGTTGAGGTATATGAGTTCTTTATATATTTGGATATTAGCTTCTTATCAGATATAAAGTTTGCAAATATATTCTCCCATACAGTAGGCTGTCTTGTCATTTTGTTGATGGTTTCCTTTGCTCTGCATAAGCTTTTTAGTTAAATAGTCCCACTGATTTATTTTTGCTTTTGTTTCCCTTGCCTGGGAAGACATAACCACAAAAAATGTACTAATGCTGATATCAGGAGTTTACTGACTATATTTTCTTCTAGCAGTTTTATGGTTTCAGGTCTTATATTTAGGTCTCTAATCCATTTTGCATTTATTTTTGTGTGTGGTCTAAGAAAATGACCGGTTTCATTCTTGCACATAAAGGTACAATAATTTAGACAGGTTGGCATTACTATAGTGAGAAACAAATAGAACAATGGAACAAAGTAGAAAAGGGTCAGAAACAGACTCATACATAAAGTTTCATAAGAGTTACAACAAAAGTGTTAACACAGTTCAGTAGGGAAATGTGGTCTTTCGTACTGTTATTGAATCAATTGGATATCCATAAGGGAAAAAGTAAACTTTGATCACTGATTCAAACTATACACAAAAAATTAAAGATACATCAAAGATCAAAATGAGAAATGCAAAACAATAATGCTTCTAGAAGGAAACAGAGGAATATCATCAGGTCCTTAGGATAAGAACAGATTTCTAAAACAGAACATGATCAACACTAAGCATAAAAGGGACATTTGTAATTGGATTTCTTTTAACTAATAACTACCATTCAAGAAAGGACACAAGTAAAAAATTAATTCATAGAATGGGAGAAAATAGTTGTGATATATATATATATATCCAATCACCCAATTAAAAATAGGAAAAATAGGCACTTTATAAATAGAATATACAAACTATGAGGAAGAAGTCTCAGCATCAATAAGTCATAAACCACTTTGAAAATGGTTTGGTGACATTTATGGAAACAAAACCTGTACTACCCTATAACCCAACAATTCTATTTCCAGTTAATATACACAACAGAAAAAATGCTTATGTCCTACTTAAAAAGTATAAGAATGTTCAAAGCAGCTTTATTCATAATAGCCCCTGGTCAAACATCTATTAATATTAGAATAAATATTTAGGTATCTTCATAAAATGAAATATCAAAGAACAGTGAAAGAATATTGCTACACAAAAAAACCTGAATATATCTCATAGATATGATATTGAGCAAAAGAACCAATATACAAAAGAGCCTATACTGTATGATTCCATTTGTACAAATTCAAGATTAGGCAAACTAATGTATGATAGAGGATAAAATGGTGGTTATCTTTGGGAGTGTTGACTAGGGGACACAAGAGAGTCTAGCGTCTTGGAAAAGTTCCTTATTTTGATGTAGATGATAGTTACATGGAAGATTATGTAGATATACAGATATATAGAGAGAGAGAGAAAGAAAGAGAGAAGAGAGACATATCTATATTTATATGTAATATATATAAAATAAACAAGGGAGGTATGAAGAAATACAGGACATGTAATATACTGAAAAGTGAAGAAAGTGTTTAAAGAATGGAAAAATCAAATGAAAAAGGACTGAGACCTGATATTTGGATTAACAGTACAGGCTGCTTGTGATTTTGACAAAAAGCAGCATCTATGAGTGGTGGGTGGGGGGAAATAAAATCCTGAATGGAGTATGTTTAAGAGAAAATGAGAGGAGAGTATTAGACACAGTGAGCAGAAAAATTCTTGAGTTTTGCTGCAAATGGAAGCAGAGGAATAGAGCAGTAGCTAGCAGGGTAAGTGGGATTATGATAAGGTATTTTTTAGATGGGTGAGAAAAGTGTATTTGTATGTTGCCAGGAATGATCCAGTAAAAGGGAAAAATTGATGATATGCAACAGACAAGAATTTCTGGAATAAAATCCTTGGGAAAACACGAGGGAATGGAATCTATTGTACAAATAGGAGAATTGACTTTAGATAGGAACAATAACAGTAATAGGCAGGAAGGCAGAATATATGGGTACAGATGCAAACAGGTGGGTAAATGTGGTAGTGGCAACCTGTGAAAATTATCTTGTAATTGCTTCAATTGGTCAGTGAAGGAGGAAGCAAAGTCAGCATCTTAAAATGAGAATAGAAGAGGAAGCGTGCCAGGTTTGAAGAGAGAAGAGAAGGTGCAAGCTCAGAAGAGGTGGTAATTTGGA
The DNA here is from genome assembly GCF_040802235.1 of Manis javanica. Taxonomy (NCBI): domain Eukaryota; kingdom Metazoa; phylum Chordata; class Mammalia; order Pholidota; family Manidae; genus Manis; species Manis javanica. The sequence goes on along the minus strand of NC_133174.1, from coordinate 99,687,092 downwards.
ATGCTTTTGTTCCAAGTGAGTACAATGAAGTATGGGAAAAGCAAAAGAATCAAGGGTTATGCATGGGATTGATTACAGTGATTGATCAGGGCATTTAAGCTACATTGAGAGGGAGGAAAGTGTGTCAAAAAGTTGAAAGATAATCTATAGGTCTCAGTGAGGTTGAAATGATATTGGAGTTAGGTTATTAGAGGTAGTGAGCTAGAAGGATAGGATACAGTGGTCAGAAAATAGGTCTCATAAACCAATGTTATGTAAGTTTGCACTCTTGGTAATGAGATGGTCTTGATGTATGACCATGACCATGGGAGTGAGTGGCTGAGGTCGGGTGGAGGACATAGGGGATTTTGCTGATGATTTGGAAGAAAGAAAGAATGAATATGGGGATCAAACCTTTCACTCCTTGTTCTCCTTGGAGTCCTCTATCACCTGGAGATCCTGGAGGCCCTGGAGGGCCTGCTTCACATATCTTATCACCTGAGAAAAGATAAAGGATATCAAGCTAGTTATCGTGAAATATCTGGAAGACTAAACAAAAAGAAAGCCTGACAGGCTAGGAGGAAAGAAAAAAGATCTATTTTCAGTTACTTCTCGGCAATAATACAACTACTTAGAAGCAAAAGAAAGATATAATATTGGTGATAATTTGAAGAGCAAATTTAAGCATCAAAGAATCACCAAAAATCAAAAGTCAATGCAGCAGTAGAGTCTCTTAGATACCAGAAACATAAAGAATGATGGCAGTCTTCAGCTAGATTCACTTATAAATGAAAACAAGTAAAAACCAACAATAGAACTTAGCAAAAGAAAAGTCTTACTTACTAGGAGCAACGTGAGGACCAGGAGGGCCTGGAGGCCCTGGAAGGCCAGGAGCCCCAGGCTGCCCATCAAGTCCAGGAGATCCAGGAATGGAAATTCCAGGTGGACCTTCATCACCTTTCTGGCCCCTTTCTCCAGGAAAGCCCGGGGGGCCAGGAGGACCTATAACTGCAGTCCCTAAGATAAAAAAAAAACACATTAAAGTAATCACAATGATTGATTTGATAATATTTTATTTAGGATTGTTGCTTCCATGTTCATAAATGAGATTGAATTATAGTTATTTATAGTATTATCTTCTTGGTGGCTTGGTATCAATGCTATTAAACTGAATTTCCTTTCAAAAACAAATGTTCTGAAATAGAGTGCAAAATATGAGAATTACCTGCTCAGCAACTTGGTAGAATTCATCCATAAAACTCTACAAAACTACCCATAAAATCAATGTTTTTTCATGAAGATCTCTAACAATTCAAAGTCTTCTATAGTAATTGACCTGTTTAGGTTTCCTACTTTCTCCAGACAATTTTAGTAATTTATATTTTCTGTTTCATGAGGAATGTATACTTCATCTAGAATTTCAAATATAGTGATATGGTTTTACAGTTTTCTTGTAATTTAAAAATTGTAAATGTATTTATAAATATGTAATTTTTTCTTTATTGATTTTATTTGTTCATTCTCTTGCCTTTATCTCATATTTTGTTTTTATTTTTACCTTTATTTTTATTTTTGCCATCTATTTTGTTTGTGCCTGTTTTATTTCTTGTTGGTTTTTCAACTTAGCTCATTTATTTTTAGTATCTCTAATTTTGTGATAAATTAAGGGTACTACTTTGGTATAGCAAAATCACCATGGGGATTTCTAGGTAAATGTTTCTGGAATTTTAAGTAGACAGTGCTATTTACTATTTTTATATAGGAAATCTTACAAAACTAGACATTATTAGAATAGCATTCCCTTCCGTAAGAGCATGAAAAGTGTAAAGATTAATTTTTAGATCACAGAAATATTTGGTGTAATTTATCAACAATAAAAAGTAGAAATGATATTTTTTAGGGAAAAATGGCACTATTCGACTTATTTATTTATTTTTTTAGTACAGGTGAGTAATTTGGTTGAGAAAGGCTATATATAGTAAGAGTTAAGAAACTCCTGTCAATTAAAAAAAACTCATATCCATGCTCACTGTGGAACTAGTTAAATCTAATTAAATACTGTATCATGGATCAGGAAAAATGCTCTAAACACAATGAGATTAAATACAGTCTCTTTTACCTGGAGGTCCAGGAAGGCCAGGTGGACCCTGTATTCCAGGAAATCCTCGCTCTCCTTTTTCTCCAGGCATGCCAGGTAACCCAATGTTTCCTTTTTCTCCTATAGTTACACCAGTCCCAGGCCTAGGAATGACCTTTATTATGAAAGAAAAAAAAGAGGAACTCACAGAAGAGGCTTGTTCTCCAGAAAATACCCAGCAGCTATATATGATTACAATGCCTTCGTTTTCACAAATCACTCAGATACAAAATCATTAAGACTACTACATAGATTCTATATCACTCTTATCCTTCAACTGACTAGAAAATGTTCAATACCAGTAATAATATTACAACCCTCACCTGTGCCCCAGGCTTACAGAGATAGAAATATTTTTGAAGTCTCTTATAATTCACATTCAATTCATTCCAATCACCTCAGCCTGATAATTCTTTACTGAAAATGTCTCTCAAATTTGCCCCCTTTTTTCTGTTGCCCCAGCTACTACCTTCACCTCAACCTTGGATTAACAGAAGCTCCTTCATCTAAAGAAAAGAACACTCTGGCTTGTCCTCTTGAACCCAAATCTAGTGCTAGGATATGCTTCCTCAAAAGCCAGTTTTTCAGTGTTAGCTATACTGTTAAAGGATGCAAAATTCTTCACTACTTTTTACTCCATCTGATACTTTTAACCCTGAACTCCATGAAGTCACTTCTCACGTCCAATACCACTCTCACCTATTTCATTTCCTGTTCTTTCAAGCAGTGAATTTTTAAGTGAGTAAGGTCTGATACAACCACTTCATGCATCTTGCACATTCTTGTCTTTGCTTTTGAATACGCCATTCCAAACATCTATAATGTCTTCCCTCAATCTTTCCCTTTACCATCCCACATTTCTTTCTTAATCTAAAAAAAAAGAAAACTTATCTCTTTCAGGAAGGCTTTATTGATTAAAATCAACCAACTGATCATTCCCTTTCTCTGTCTTCTTAGAACTTCAGTGCCTAAAGAACTTCATATTACATAAATAAATATAAAGAAAGTAACCCCATAAAGCTATAAAGATAAATAACTTCAGGTTTAAGAAACTGATCGGCCTGAGGTACAAATCAACACCTACTGGCAAAGTGTGATATTTCATCCTGGCTCTATTGGATACAGCAAATATTCAGGCAAAAAGAGACTGCAAGTTGTAGGACCTAGAACTGAGATAGTAATTTAAAGGGGAGCACAAGCTACTGGATAGGACTACAGTCTGTTCATCAAAATTCTATCATCTCATTTTATAAAGAAATTATTTCTTAGAGAACTAAAACCCTGATTTTGAAATGACAGTGAATAAAAATTATCTAAGATCTTCTTTAAGTATATCCTCATTAGATTTGGTAAAGTACTAAGTAGCAATATCTGAGACTCACTATAGACAAACAATTGAATTAGTGTTACTCAAATGTCTGAACATACGGGTTTTACAGCGTTTGCACCTTTGCAGCTTCAATGAAGTCTAAAGTTAAGAGTCTTACTAAATTTCTACCAAAGGAAAACCAACATGTCAAGTTGCAACAATGATATTTTATTCTTAAAAAGACTGGAAATAAATTTGACTTAAATTTCATAGTGAATGTAAACATGACAGAAAATCTGTAAGCCCCTCATTATTCTTTCATAGAGCAATTTCCTACGTTTGTTATTAAAAGCCCCTAGAAAGCACACACTCAGGGACAAAAGAGGTGTGAATCAGACAATTACAAATTAAGAAAACCTATTAAGACCAAATCCAACTTTCTCTTGAGCTCTGCAGGGAAAAAGGACCAATCCCTAGTTTCCCAACAGTCTTTTATTGAACTTTTATAAGCAACACTTGCACCACCTGCTGGTTACTTGAGAAATGATTTAGCAGTTATGATGCAAAATAACCCAGTACCATAATTTTGGAACTCTAACATGGAGAAGTAATACATAGGCAGAACAACACAAAGACTTAGAGGTCAACATCACTGAAGTTTTTAGATGTAAAGACTCTTAAGCCAGTAAAAATTGATAATGACTTAGAATTTTGTGTTCTTGGAGTATATTAAGGCACAAAAATGAAAATGCTTGAATAGATTTGATAAATGAAAACTTAAAAAGAAAACTTACAAGTCCAGGAGGTCCAACTGGGCCAATGTCACCTTTTTGGCCCTGTTCAACACAATGTAAAATAGATTAGTAAAAATCATGCTGAAACATCAATTTCTTCAAAAATATAACAGATAACTAAGTTTCATAAAGATCCAGAAATCCATAATAAAAGATCTCAAAGAGAAATACAACATAAGGTAATGAAACAAAACCAAGCTTAGCCTAGGAAGACTGTGATAATTGTCTCAGATTTACTTACTAGCTATACAGTCTTGACCAAATCAATTAACCATAGACTTCCAGACAGTAATTGCATGGATAAGGGAAGTGTTTAGTGGAGACATTTAAAATTCACAGCTATAAATCTTTTTAGTACGAGGACCTCACTAAATAGTGCTGAAACTTCTTTCTGAATAACAAAAATTTTTCCCATACATGTTCACAATAAAGGCACCAAGTTTTAACAATGGAAATGCTAAAGTTAAACAATTATTCATGTATTTCTACAACATGGATTGTGATTTAGGACAATGAATGAAAACTTAGAGGAAGTGGCATAAAAGAAAAACAAGCAACACTAAAAGATGGATAAACAAAGTATGTTTTGAATACAAAAGCTAGTCATTTAGAAATTTGTCATTTATAACTCAACCTTGGGAGAGAAAAGTATTGTTATCTAGAATAAAACCAATGACTTCAAAGTACTAAGATTCTTACCTTTTCTCCATCCCTTCCTGGTTCACCAGGGTATCCAGGATCACCAGGCAAACCCTATAAAACACAGAGGACAGAGTGACATCAGCAAGAATGGTAGAGTCAGGACCTCCAAAAATTCTCTCCTTCATAAAAGCAACAAGAACATCAGCAAAAATGGTCAGAGTCAACTTTTTTTAGAACTGTAGAGATTACCAAAACTTGCAGCAACCCAGGAAGCATTTGTTGAAAAAAAATAAAAGGCTGAATCTTAGTAAGAACATAGAGCTTTGTGGACTTTTAACTTGCTCTGTTCCAATCAAGCCTCCTCAGCTCCACAGTAGCCTTGGAAACCAACAGTTCACAATCAAGGTGAAAACCAGAAGCCTTGCAGCTAACTAGAGGGGAATGAATGTGTTGGAGCTTCTTCAAAGACCTATTCCCAAAGAATTGTCTTTATTTGACCTATCTGGTGGTTCCCCAAAAGATCCCACTTGCAAGACTATCTTTATTTCACCTCACTTGAGTTCTCCCAGTGTGAACAGAAAAGCCTTTTCCCTGGGGATATCTATTGAAAACAATCAGAGGCAACTATTGAACATCATGGCTGCCTAAATTGTGAAACAAAGACCGATTATTCCAAAAGCCGAGAACTGAGGCCCTGAATTTACCTCACCTTATACCATTTTCTATGTTTAAGTCATTTGTGAATCTAGAATTTGTAAATTGAGGAATGCCTATTTAGCAAAATCATCTGGAAAACAAGTTATCTCACTTTATTACTTCCAACTTCCAAATCTTGTTACGAATTATCCCTTTCCTTCAGAATGGTCTCCAAATTTCATCAAGTTTTCTATCTGTCCTTGAAAACCTCCTTTAACAGCTATTGTGAATACTCTTGATACTGAGGCTGCTTCAAACAATGCTCTTGGACTTGCATGTTTTTATTTTCCCCCTTTTTTGGTAGGAATTAGTTTTTAAAACTTTCACTGAAAAAATTTATGTTGACACAAAGAATTGTTTGTGGGTATTTTTAGCAGTTTAAATCATAATGGCCCAAACCAGAAACAACTAAAATATCCTTCAGTGGGTAAATGGATAAACAAACTGTGGTACATCTATACAATCAAATACTATTCAGCAATAAAAAGGAATACAAGTATGGAGTATAGAGTAGTTCTTGGCAGGGATTTTAGGAGTGGGGGAGGGAAGGAGATGACTACAAAAGAGCATGGGGGAACTTTTGAGGGTGATGGAACTGTTTTTTATTATGCAGTTGGTTACACAATTATACATGTTCATCAAAACATACAGACTGTACACTAAAAATGGGTCATTTTACTGTGTACAAATTATATCTCAATAAATGACTTAAAATCTGACTTAGAAAGCAGAGGAATTTCAAATTCATATTCAAAAGAGAAAGGATAATTTCCATTCATTTAAAGTATTTTCAAACCCAGCTTTTTTGCCAACCTGCTTCTCTACCACCATGTCCAAGTATAGCCATTTTGTGTGTGGGTGAGTGATGGACTTTGACTACTCACAGGAATTCCTGGTTGGCCATTCTCTCCATCTTTTCCTGGTTTACCCTATGGAATTTAAAGAAATGCAAAAATATAAATTTGTTATTTAGGAAGCGTGAAGTTACAGAATATAACAAGCTTTACTGCTGCCTTGGACTACATTAAGCAGAATTTTTAGACTTCAATATTATAATAAATGAATATGTCAATCATGACATTCTGAAGCAATGAAAATAGGACTTAAAAGGAAAGAATAAAATATTTTATTTTTATACACACATATATTTAAAATATTTTGCAAAGAGTATTAGTACTCATAGCACTTACTCTTTTGCCAGGTTCTCCTTGTTCACCCTTTTCGCCTTTCATACCACCTGGAGGACCCTGTACACATAAAAGTAGTTTTACATGTTCTTGGAGTACTATGTACCAATACCAATTTACATTTAATGATGCTAAAGAATTTTAGATAACTTACTGGAGGACCACGTATCCCTGGAGGTCCAGGAGGACCTTGGTCACCAGGAGGTCCCTGTAGTAGTAGGGGAAGGGAAAACAATATTAATACTGTTAATGCTAGAGCTAGCTAGGAACACTTTTAACAAGCTGAATATAGGCTCATGCAGTATAAGCAAAGATAATAGGATATTTCTAGTTCAAAGTTGAAATCTGCTAGGCAGAAGAACCTAGAGCCATCTTTGTTCACTTCAGTTAATTTCTAGTTTATGTACAAGCCAAGTTTTGACATAAATAACAAGACAATACTTAAGATTAAAGTATTAATTATTTTTTATTCTTATAAAATATTTTATAAAAAACTAGATTTGGATATATTTTGGCAGAGAATTAAATGGCTCAATCCATATAGATGACTGTAGAGTTTCAACACAATTTGTCCTTTATTCTTTACTTTCTTATTAACATTTAAGTAAAACAACAGTGCACACACTCTGTTACAGGGTGGGCCACTGTGCTATAAAAGATGTGTTTAATAACTTCATTTACTCTAGTGGAAAAAAGGTATCAGATAATTATTTCTAAACACAACAGGGTTTTAGAGTAACATGGTCTTTCTTCTTGCATATCAGTAAAATGTAGAGAAAACAGTCATCTAAAACAATGATAACCTATCTTACTGTGACCTAATTTTGTATATGAATGCATTATGCATAATAGCCAAAATGGAAACAATCCAAATTTTCATCTCATGAATGGATAAATGAACTGTGGAATATATACACAAAGGAACACTATTCTGCCATAAAAAGGAATGAAGTACTGATACATGCTACAACTTGAAAACATTACACTAAGTAAAAGAAGCCAGACACATTCCATTTATACAAAATGTCCAGAATAGGCAAATCTACAGAGCCAAAACACAGATTATTGGCTGTGTAGGGTTGGAGAGTTTGGTGAGAAATGAGGAGTGACAACTTATAGGTAGGTATGGGGTTTTTAGAGGTAGCTGACAGGAATGTTCTAAACTTAGATTATAGTGATGATGTTCCTATCTAGTGAATATACTAAAAAAATGGAATTGTATACTTTCAATGGGTAAACAATATGGTATATAAATTACATCTCAATAAAGCTCTTTTAAAAATTTAATTATCTCACATCCTCATATTTTTACAATACCCTCACATATAACTATATTCCAGCTTATAATGCATTTTAATGGAATGCCACTTTTATAGCAAGAAGTTCATAGATTTCCTTTCTACATACTCACCTGATCTCCTTTCTGAAACTCTACATCAATTGGTCTTTTCTGTTCACTGATCTGCCCAGGTGGCCCAGGAGGGCCCTGAAGACCTTGCTCACCCTGTTTGCAAGATAAAATAAAAAAGTGGTATTTCATAATTTACACAGACAGCAATATAACATGTAAGCTAAGTCAGTTGCAAGAAGCCAAAAGACAAGTTCAAATGACTAGGAAAGGAGAAAACTGGGGGCTGAATAATCAACCTTTTCCTTTACTCACCTTTTCACCCTTGGGTCCCTGGAAATTTAAGCCCATATTACCCTGAAGAGAGAAGTTTCAGTTTAAAATCTCACTGACAATAACAAAAAGAATCCATACCAAATAAAAGATGTAAAGGGAAAAAAATTACCTTTGGTCCTGGAAGTCCTGGTGGACCAGGAGGACCCTAAGAATAGAAAACACAGAAAAGGGAAAAAAGTATCATATTAATAAAGCTAATACAAATTATTTAGCTTCATAAAAAGTGAGGACTGAGAAAGTCCTTCAAAATAACATTTTCCTGTGTTTTTTTCTCATTGCTTTCTAGTCAGAGACACACATTTAAATTGATTTAAACAAACTAGATGAATATGGAGACTTCTTGTGACAGGATACAAGTGGGCAGGGGAAGAAATGCAAGTGTGGGCAGAGGCAGAGGGGTAGCACCAGGGTCAAAATTCAATACAAAAGTTAGACTCAACAAACAAATCAAATTTCTCATATCAGAATTATAGGTAAATTTAGGTACCATAAGGCAATTAATTCTCTAGTTCTAAAAAGCATGTGTTTACCTTTTAAGGCCAGTTTTTATTTTTATGTCATCTGACTTTGTATATTTGAGAATGTTTTAAGGTTTGAAAAGTTAAATAGACCCAAGTTTTGTCTACCCAAGTACACCTGCTGCTCTCAATGGACCTATTTAGTTACATATTGTACCTTGGTGGTATTTCTAAGAGTTTGCTTCACCTGTTTAATGAGGGTTAACTGAAGGGATATTCAGAAGTACAGAGTGAAACAGTTATGTGTCTACAAGAGTTAAGGAAATTCAAAGCGTAACAACACACCTAGCTAGGGTGTACTGATATTGTCACAACAGAGTTAGGAAAAATTGTGATCGTCCAGAATCTCAGGCTTTGCAGGATGTCTACAACTAAAACAAACTAAACAAAGGGGTTTTCTAATCCTCTCCCCCAAAGATTTCCAGGAAAGCAGAAATCACAATCTTTTCTGGTGGATTCTTCTAGTATTTACCAAATGTATTTCTGTGTACAAGAATAGAGGACCAATTGTCACAAACAAAAATGTGCAATCTATAAAGGTATAATGAAAACTGTCACTTAAATATATGGTAGATAGAGAGAGACTGGCACATGAAAAATTATTTTGACTGAAGTACAATTTTCTTGCCCAGTTAAGAGGGTAACAGGAAAGCTCTAAATCCAAAATATGACTTGAATGAAATCTAAGTATTTCAGGATAAAAATACTTAGAATTTATTAGAGAAGATGATACAAGTGACCAGAGAGGTAGTAAGGCAAGAGCACTGGTTGCACATTCAGGGTCTTTGGAAGTTTTTGTTTCTTTCCTGGGGTACACAAATCTTCATCCCATTGTGGAGTGATTCACTACCCTCACCAATCCTACTGTTTTGTCATAGGCCCCTAAGGAACGAGAGCTGATAATTTCTGTGAATATCTGTTTTTATTCCTCTTCAACAGATAATATGTTTGAGAAAACATAGTTCATCAAGCGACTAGAGAACTGCCCTAGAAAGCTTCATGAGATGGCCAGAATCAACTTCAACACTGACACATCAAGAGGTAAACAACAAAGTATTTTAAATCTTTCCCTTTGTGTACCTCATTTTTTCCATCTATGAAATGGAGTTATTAACTTAGCCTATATATTGTTCACAGTAACATTGCACAATTTCCTGTAAATAAGAAAATTATAGCTTATAAACATTGCAAATGCATTATACTTTCAAGTAACTACATAATTTTCATATTTGTGGAAGAAATGAAAAGGAGGAGAAATAAAATTACAGAAACAAGCTTACCATCAAACCTGGTGGTCCTCGTGGACCAACTGGCCCTGGTAAACCAGTGGGACCAGCTGGGCCCTGTTAAAGAGGAAGTAAAGAAAAGGATGAGGAAAAAAACCCTTTCCTTTGTCATACAAAAACTAAATGGATGAAATTTAAACTTAAGTAATTGCCAGAATTTGGCTCTACAAACCTATAATTGTACAATATTAGAAGCATAAATTCAAAATGTGTAAGAATAAAGGGATTAAGCAACTATAAAGCAATTCAACTAAACAGAATGGATGCAACTTGTAGGAAATGTCTATTTTACAGTGGTAGATAACAAAGGTTGGACAAACACACAGTAAGGAAGTTTCACAAAATAAGGCAACAAAGATGGGCATTTAGTGGGGGTTTTATGTTGGAAATGGGAAGAGAAAGTCTATTAGATTCAAGGTGGATTCTCTAATTTTAAAATGAAAAATAAAATTAAAGAAGGAAGAAAGAATAACTGGGACAAAAGATAAGGGAATGATGTAACTACAGTGGAACACAATTTGGATCTTAAAATGTTGAAAAGCTGACTGCCTTGAAATCTAGCAATTCTATATCTAGGGATAAATCCTGAATTGTTTATAAATTAAAAAAATCCCTAAACAGCCCAAATTCCCAACAAAAAAAATCAGAGAAACAATAAGTTGTGGTATGTTTACATAATGGAATGTTATATGGAAGTGAAACTGAATGAAATTACAGCCACATACAATAATATGGATGAGTCTTATATCAAATAGAAACAATTGCAGAAAACTACATAAACACATTATTTTTCAAATTAAATACTCTTGTTTAAAAAAATATGTATATGTAATAAAACTATTTTTTAAGAAGAAATGGAAAACTCAGGATGGTAGTTATATTTGAGAGTGCAATAATAGAGCGCACAAGGAAACCACAGGTTGATTCAAAATTATCTGTAATGTTCTAGTTCTTAAATGTTGTTTGGGGTTCATAGGTTTTCATTTGTAGTTAAGCTTCATAATGTACATACATTTTGCATGTATTCTGCTGTATTTTTAAATACTACATAATAAAGATTTGTGAAAGATAAAAGACAAGATTGACAGTACTTAAGAGCATATGGATGAGTGATGTCAAGTATGGAATGAGAAGGCAGTTAATGAAAAAGGTCCCCGACATTGTATCTTAGTGATCAAATATTAGAAAGTACTGATTTTTATTTCTGGCAAAGGGATCAATCCTTGTGAAATTTAAACCTCAAGAAATTGGCTTCTTAATCCATACATACTCAAATGTTATTGCTGTCTCTATGTGTGTTAACTGTAAGCTAACATATCTTTTTTTCTTGATTGTACTTGATGTTCATCATGCATAAATTTTATTCCTTCAGCCTTCAAAATATATTCAGATATTATGCATAACAGTTTTACAAATGACTTCTTCTGATATCTTAAATGGGACACCTATGATTTCCGTTGTATAATCACGCCACTTACAATTATCAGGATTACTCCTACCACCCTACTGATCCACACAGCACAAGAATAAGGATATAGAAACGTACTTCTGTTGCCAAACCCAAAAACCAAAATCTCCATAGAAACTGGATAGAAACGTAAAAGGACAAAGGTATTGCTTCTGAAAATTCTCTCTAGCCCAGGCTGCTTTTATTTTCAGGTACAATGTACATGCAATGACATGCAATGACTGTCAAACTTCAGGTGATAATTTGTATAACTTAATAGAGGGTACTAAAGGCTGAGGAGAAAAAAGTGATACTGGAATCTGATTTAACCAATGCAGCAATGAAGAAAGTCACTGGATGCTTACTTGTATTCCAGGAGGACCTGGATATCCTGGATTACCCTTTGGTCCTGGCAGTGATGACATAATTATACTACCTGGTTCTCCCTGAAAGAAACCATCAGTGGAAGTTTTAATTAACAGTTATGACACATGAAAACTGGCAAGGGCACAAAAATGATCTGAAAATTCAATTTGTCACATAAATGTCCTGGAAGATTAGGTGATCTCAGTAATTAACATGAATAAATTTACCTTTTAAAGGGAAATGAAGTGGCCAGAGTACACTGAAGTACAGTTGATTTATTAAGAACTGTGGTACCTTTGGTTACTCATTCACTAAAAAATATTTATTAAATATGAATGTTTGCCAAGAATTGTGTTAGGCTAAGGATACTCAGTAATGAAGAAGATAAACATGGCTTTTTTCTCAAGGTGCTAACAATATACCAGAGAAATGCAGACTGTAACATGTAAAGAAGATGACAAAATGTTCCGCTAAGGTCTGTGAAGAAAAATAACATGGTACATGATAAAGAAATAGTGGAGGACTAAAAAGAAATGATAAGTGTGTGACATGATAGAGCTGCTAGTAGCATTAAAATGGCAATCATATTATAATACATAAATGCATCAAATTAACATGTTGCATGCCTTAAATTTACACAATATTATATATGTCAAATATATTTCAATTAAAAATACAAATAGTAGAGGAAATCAGTTTGGGTAGTCAGAGAAAGGCAATCTGTGAAGGTAACATTCAGGCTAAGATTTAAAAGATAATAATGAGTTTGCCAAGTGAAGGTGGGGGAAGAGTGTTAGGTATGTACATGTAGCATGCACAAAGGACCCCAAAAGGGAAGAGTTTGGCACATTCAAATAACTTAATGCATGAGCCAAGAGAAAAGTGATTTAAAGATAAGGTGAGAAATGTGGGCAGAGACCAGAACACGCACGTCTTAGAAGCCATGGAAAAGAATGTGAACTTTATCTTAAATGCAGTGGGAAGCCCTTGAAGATGTATGAACAGAGAGATTAAATTATTGATTACATTTATAAAAGGTCATTTTTGTCTGCTTTGTAAAGAACAAACCAGGCTGGGAGGTAAGGGGGAAGTAGAGAAAAAAGAGACTAAGTTGCCATTACAGTAGTCCAGATAAGACATTATAGTTTAGGGTGGTGGCAGTGGACATGAAGAAAAATGGATGAATTTAAAATATATTTTATAGGCAACTTTAACACAATTTAGTGATAGAATGGAATGAATAGAAGATATAAACACTAACTCTCAGGTTTGGGGCTCATATAAATGTATACATAACATATAGTGGTGCAAATTTTAGAGATGGGGAAGCCAGAAGGAGGAAGAGATTTACTTTGGGGTCTGAGTTAACTTTGAACATGTTGATTTAAATGTCTGGATATTTGAGTGGACATGTCAGGGAGGAAGTTTAATACATGCATATGACTCAGAAGAAATGACTGTTTTAGGGATATAAATGTAGGTATTCAGTAACTACAAATGATCAATAGTACAAACATTAATAATATTTGTTAGGCATAACAGAGAAGGAGTCAGGACTGTGTCCTGATACCTGCTAAACAGAATCAGAATAAGCTGGCATAGAAGACTGGAATGACCAGAGATGCAGAAGAAAAATCAGGAAGGGACAGTGCCACAGAAGCCAGGGGAAAAAGAAGTATTTTTCGAGGGAGCAGGAGGTCAACGATATCAAAATGTAATGAAGACTGACAGTATCAGAAAAGAAATTTGAGCCTGATATACACATTTACAAGTGTTCAGCACACAGAAGGTATTTAAGGCCACAGGAACAAAGGAGACCACTTAAGGAGTGCTTATAAGTGTGCACCTGTACAACTTCTCGAAGCATGCATTTTAAGACAAAAGTTACAGAAATTATCTGACTGAAGTTGCAGGCTTTCCAAATATCTTATTCAAAATGTTTATCTTCCCAGCCTGAGATACTTACCTTCATACCTGGGATTCCAGGAGGTCCCTATTATTAAAAAGAAAGGGGATTATTTTATATATATATATGAGAGCAGAGCAAGCAAAAGAACACAATATTTTCCAAATAAAGTCCAAATTGAATAGACTATTGCAGGGTCATTCTGAGTACAATGTATCTTAAGATATTTAGAAATGACATTTATATTAAATACCATACAATCCTTGCTTTTACCCAGTAGAGAACTATACTGCCAACTTTTTGGAAAAATCCTTTTCTATTTTACTACTTAAAAATGTACTAATTTGTTCTACATGAATGCATTGACCTTGCTTTCTACACTTCTGCTGCTTCTGTCAATTCCTCTGTTCATTATAATCCCAAATTTTATAACTTACTGGAGGACCCTGTAAACCAGGAAAACCGGGGCTGCCTGGAAATCCATGTTCTCCCTAGAAGGAGTTAAAAATAAAGAGCATGGAGAAACAAGAAACAAAGCATATATATACCAACAAACAATGATGTATTTAAAAGATTTCTATAAAAGCCATTTTGAAACATGCCAGCTTGCCAAAAATTCATTAGCCGTCACTTTCCAATTACTTTAATATCAACTATCCATACCAATTCAACCTTCTAAGATAATTTTATCCCTACTCATCAATCCCAATCAGAAATAAAGGAAAAAATTTTCTACTTCAGTCATTTTCTTCTGACAAATCCATTTTGAGACAATCACACCATAGATTCCTGGCCATCATCACATTTAATAGTTAATGATTTATACCAATTTCCTGCCCATTTATTATATAGATTCTTAGTTTAACTGCCCTATTACATCTTTTTATTGTAAACTACTTCAAATTATTTTTGTAAAGAGGAAAAGATGGTAAGAAAGAATGTCATTAATATCACCAAGAAGACAATAATAGCAATAGTTCTAGCAATTGCAGGTCATTATGTTTTCTAGCCACCCAATTTTTCTCACTCACTATTGTAAATTACTAATATGGACATTTGGTTTAGAAAACAAAAGCTAAAATTGCTGTAGAAGAACTCCAATGCAGCTTCCTTTCTGCTACGTAAATGCCATAGTAATCTAGCAACATTCTTGTCAGAAGCTTAGGAGTAAAATTATTACAGCTGTGTGCTTTTGAGTTATTGTCCAATATCCCTCTCTCCTCCATTTTCTACACATGAAAAAAGTAGACTCAGAGAGAAAGAAAGTGGTCTGTGCATCAAGTTTAGAAGACAGAAAATAAAAGGACCCATATATTCTGGCTCATCTCTAAGGTTCATTCTATTAGTTACACAGTAAGAAATATAAGAAACCATTTCATCTAAAAGTATACATAATAAATCTATTTTTAAAAATTTGCTGCTAACAGCACTACTTACAATAGCTAAGATACGGAAGCAATCTAAGTGTCCATCAGTAGATGGATGGATAAAGAAGAGGTGGTACATATACACAATGGAATACTATTCAGCCATAAGAAGAAAACAAATCCTACCATTTGCAACAATATGGATGGAGATGGAGGATATTATGCTCAGTGAAATAAGCCAGGCAGAGAAAGACAAGTACCAAATGATTTCCCTCATTTGTGGAGTATAATGTTGAAGCAAACTGATGGAATAAAGCAGCAGCAGACTCACAGATTCCAAGAAGGGACTAGTGGTTACCAAAGGGGAGGGGTGTAGGAGTGTGGGTGGGGAGGGAGGGAGAAGGGGATGGAGGGGTATTATGACTGGTATACACAGTGTGGGCAAGGGTCATGGGAAAGACAGTGTAGCACAGAGAAGACAAGTACTGACTCTGTGGCATCTTACTACACTGATGGACAGTGACTTCAACGGGGTATGGGGGCAACTTGATAATATGGGTGAATGTAGTAACCACAATGTTTTTCATGTGAAACCTTCATAAGAGTGTATATCAATGATGCCTTAATAAAAAAATTTGCTGCTAACATAATTGTGGACCTCACACAGAAAGTAATTGTGAGATCTGGTAAGGTACTGCTCTACAAAAAGAAAGAAAAATTCCTTTAATTGTATAGCATACTATACTCACTGTAGATTCATTTGGTCTTCAAATAAAACCTTGGCTAGTAGTCTAGCTCAAGGCATGCTGGCAATAAACAAATAATTAGAATAGGCACAAGGATGTAGCCCACTTTAACATGCAATGTGCCATGCAAACTAACTCCACATTGGTTCTATCACTGTAAGGGGTCCCCAGCTCAAATTTTATTGCCTTTAAGTATACAATATAATAATTATCACAAAATAGGGCCTTCAGAATGCAAAATAGTTTTATTCAAATAGTTTTAAATATATGACCTAGTATAAAATCTGACATATGCCATTCATTAAACCAATTTAGGGTTATTTCAGAATATCATATGCAAAATGGAAAATGCCAAAAGGCTATACAGAAAATTATAAGATATTGCATTAACCTATAGGAAAAGGATAAAAGTGCAAGAATAAGAACAGAGGGTATAATATGTAAGGTTTCAAAAAGAGCAAAATTTCCTCACTTTTATCTTGCTAACACTTTATATTAAATTGAAACAGTTGACGAAAGACAAGAAAAGTGGGTCAGGAAAAAAAGCCTGTCATATGTAAAGTTTTATTTTTTCTTCTAAATTGTTAACATTATTTTCATTGACAGAGAAGAGTTCTAAGTTCCATACTAATAGTTTATAGTAAAAACTGATATGCTGTATTACATATAGACTTTGAGGATTTCTCTTAAGGAAATTATTAGGAAGGTAAAAATAATTTTAAACATTAAGTATTCACAGTAATTAAAACAGTACTGTAGTGGCACAAGAATGGACACATAGATCAATGGAACAGAACAGAGAGCCCAGAAATAAACCCACTCATAGGTGGTCAATTAATAGATGACAGTGGAAGCAAGAATATTCAATGGGGAAAAGATAGATTCTTCAATAAATGCTGCTGGAAAAACCAGACAACTACATAAGAGAATGAAACTGGATTACTGTCTAATACTATGCAAAAGTTAATTAGAAAAGGATTAAAGACCCAAATATAAGACATGAAACCATAAAACTCTTAGAGGAAAACAGGCAAAAACCTTTTGAACATAAGCATGAACAACTGTTTTCTAGATACATCTCCCAGGCAAGGGAAACAAAAGCAAACATGAACAAGTAGGACTACATCAAACTAAAAATTTCTGTATAGCAAATGATACCATCAACAAAACAAAAAGGAAACTTACAGTATGGAAGAATATATTCATAAGTTATTTATCCAATAAGGGGTTAACAACCAAAATATATAAAGAACACATAGGCTTCAACACCAAAGAACCCAATTAAAAAATGGGCAGAGGATCTGAATAAATGCTTTTTCAAATAAGACATACAGATGGTGAACAGGCGCATGAAAAGATGCTCCACATCACTAATCATCAGGGAAATGCAAATCAAAACCACAATGAGATATCGCCTCACACCAGTTAGAACCAAAAGAAAAGAAATAACAAGTGTTGTCTAGGATGTGGAGAAAAGGGAAACCTCCTACACTGTTGATGGGTATGTCAATGGTGCAGCCACTGTGGAAAGCAGTATGGAGAGTCCTCCAAAAACTAACAATAGAAATACCATATGACCCAATAATTCCACTTCTAGGGTTTACCTGAAGAAAACAAAATCTCTGAGTTGAAACAATACATGCACCCTTATCTTTATTGCCACATTATTTACAATAGCCAAGATACAGAAGCAGCCAAAGTGTCCATCAGTAGATGAATGGATAAAGAAGATGGGGTACATATACACAATGGAATCTTATTCAGCCATAAAAAGAAAAAAATCTTGCCATTTGTGACAACATGGATGACTCTAGAGGGTATTATGCTAAGTGAAATGAGCCATGTTATAAAAGACAAACACCATGTGATTTCTAAAAACAAAACAAAATGAAATGAACAAAATAATAATAGACTAATAAACACTGAAAAGTGACTGGTGATTAGCACGGGAGAGGGGTTGGTGTGGGCAGGTGAAATAGGTGAGGTGGAAAGAGATACAAAATCTCAATCATAATATACAACAAAATTAAACATCTGAAAGCTTGAATTGTAGCTAGTTTAAAAAATGGCAAATTTTTGTATGAATTACATTCACAAGTATTACTCTTAACACTTGATATTATATTTGAAACATATATATCCTAGTTCCTTTTTAACTTTCATCCTACTTTATACTAAAGTCAAAATAAAATTTGATAAGTAATGTTCAACCCAATGTGATATTCTAGCTAATGACACATGCTTACAGAATTACTGATTTTTCAATATACTGAAAATGTTAACTCAGAAACACAGCCTATGTATGTCCGAGATATAAAGCTACTATACCTCTTCGTCAATATTCTTCATATTGATTTCTTTAGATTTTTAGATCTATTATTATCAAGTTTATTGCCTAAGATTAAGTCAAAGAACTCTCACCTTGGTTCCATTGCATCCGGGGATACCTTGAGGTCCTGGAGCCCCATCATGGCCTGGCATTCCCTTTGAAAAGGGATATAACACATGTATAATATTTCTTAGATTACTTTTTAAGGGATTTTAAAATAAGAAGCCAAATCCTACTTACAGGAAGACCTGGTGTCCCTGGAAATCCAGGAAGTCCAGGAGGACCCTATAAGAAGAAATATGTTCCTTGAATCAAATAACAATCAATAACAATAAAGTAATATCCTGCCTAAGGGAATCATGAAAACTATATTTAGAAGAGCAATGGACAAAATGTATCTTATTATTACCCTAAACATTAAAGAAAAAACTCCTTATAGATGTTTACAAGTTTGTTTCATAGGAAACTATAGAAGAAACTCCTATTTGAGGGAGCATGGTCTTCATTGCACTTAGTACACACAGGCAAATTATTGGATGAAATGTCTTTTCCAAAAGATAAAGTGATTCTCCCAGGTTTGTAATGTTGGATATTGAATTCAGCAGGGGGTGGGTAAATGGCAAATATATCTGTCCCTGAGGACATCACTATGATGTTCCAAAAATTCTTCAATCAAATTTCCCTGTCAGGATTAGCAAAAGTACAAATTTGAGAATGTTCTTTGTAGGTGAACCTATGGGAAAAAGTCACTCTCAGACACTGCTAATGGGATTCAAACATCATGGAGAGAAATTTGGAAATATATAGCAAAATTATACATGCATTTATCTTTTGAAACAACTCATTTCTAAGAATATATTCCAATAGTATACCATAAATTATGAAATAAAATATGAAATTCAAGGTCATTGATTGAAGCATTATTATAGCTAAAGTTTAGAAATGACCATACCATAGTTACAGCTAAATATTAGAAAAAATAGGTACATGACTAAGTAAATTATGGTACATCCACATAATATAAAAACTATGTAGCTGTTAAAAAGAATGAGGCAGATCTCTGTACATTGAAATATGTAGTTATCTCCAGGATATAATTTTAAAAGAAAAAAGTATAAGTAGTGTATATAATATGCCACCTTTTTATAAAAGTGGTAATACTAAACAATGGAAAGATAAAAAATAATAAAAATGATTACCCAGAGGGGAAGGAGGAAAAAGAATACAGGGATGGCAAGGATGGAGGTGAAAGATCCCTAACTATGCCTTGCCTTATAGAACAATGTTTAAATAATTAAAAATTAAAATTGAAGAGGTAAAAAAAGGAAACCATTAAAAGTTAGGAACAAATTGAACCCACGAACCTAACGTACACCAAGTTGTTGACATAAACTATACAAAGGAAAAATTACTTCAAGTGCCTTTAAAGCATGATATTTTGACTGTACTTCCTTAGCAAAATTAGTCAATTCAAAGGGGAAAAAAGAACAATAAATAATTAATGGCATTTAAGAATTCTGTTACTACTATTAATTGAAATCATTTTGTTTATTTGTAAACTGCTAATTTGAAGCTATTCTAGGTATACTGTAGGATGAAGGAAATAATAAATTATATTAATGTCATTAGGAATTGAGATTTTCACCTTAAGGAGAGACAGGTGTTTGGGCTGGGCAGACAGACTAAGTGTAAAAAAACCTTTGTATTTTAAATTTCAATTGGAAGTAATACTGTGAATTCATGATATTTTTTCTCTTAAAAAATAAATATTTCCTAATTTTGTCCACTGAAAAGACATGAAAACAATGACAGATACATTAGCAATGAAAACCCCTAACATTCACACTGTGGTATCTAAATCACAGTTTTCACTAAAAAAGGACTTGGAATCAGAGATGTGACCAATTCCAGACTGAGATAAAAAAAAAATGTACAAGATGAGTCTGAAGGGTCTTCCTGTGTCAAAAAGCAGGGAAATTATCAAAGATCAATAGGGTTTTGACAAAAGGACACAGGCACCAGTTTGAGGGGGCTCCCACAGACCAAAGATGGAATAATTTGGCCTTCAAAAAGAATAATGAGTACAACTGATTGAAACACATAATTCTATTTGTACATAATGATAACAAATTCAAAAAACCTTTCTTGATCAGTACTCAAAGCTACCAGTGTACTAGCTTATTGGCAGCTGATAAATTAGAACTCCAGCTAAAAATGAAGAATTGATAGGATTGTAAAAATCACCATTTTGCAATTTTGAATAAAAAAAGTGGATCTAGGCAATGATCACTAATGGATGCTAAACCATTAAGATGAAAATTGATGAGGAAATTTTTGATGGCAGAATCAGACTCATATATCTGAGACCACTGATCAAATCTAGCATCAAAAAAGTGGGATAGACATATATTTGTGCTGTAAGATGTAATTCTATAGTAAATACACAGCACTACCTATAAAGTATTCTTTAATTTTTTTGCAGTATAATTTACATACAGTAAAATGCACAAATCTTAAGTGTACAGTTCATTCTCCATCCCCAGACAGTTCTCTAGTGCTCTTCCAAAGCAACCTGCAATTTTCAGGAAATACGGGGGACAGAGAAACAATTTACATGACATCATGAGGTAACAATCAGCCACAACCAGAATGTGGAATGCAGTACAATACAAATGACCCAGTTTCTCCAATGGTGCAATAAAAGAGGCTTAACAAACATAGCAACCAAATGCAGTATGTGGAACTTGCTTGGATCCTGGTTTGAACAAACGAATTGTAAAAACACCTCTTTGAGACAATTGAGGAAATCTGAATAAGGACTGAGTTCTAAAGTATATTGAAAATTTACTGCTCATTTTTTGGGGTGTAATAATGGTAGTGTGGTTATGTGGTTATCAGACTACTGAAGTATTCATTTGTGGAATAAATAATGTGGGGGATTTACTTTAAAATAATCCAAAAAATAGTGGTGGGATGTAGATGAAACAAAGTTGTCAAAATGTTGATAACTTTTGAAGCTGCGTGATATGTGCATGGGAGTTCATTGTACTACTTTTCTCTGTACATTTGTGTCTGCTTAAATTTTTTCAGAAGTCTTAAAATCTGCATGTCAAGAGTTGCCTGTTAGCTGAGACCTGATGATGCAAGAGCTATAAGGCCATCTACTCCTAAGCACTTCTGAAGTTCTAGTTGAGGAATGGACTATACAGGCACTCCCAGACACTTGGAAATGGCAACTGACAGAATGGACAGTTCTTTTTTTGTCTTAACAGTGCTCAAAGACATAGTTAATGGTAGCTATAGGTATTTGAGATATGATTATTATGAAGAGCTTTAATAGTATATCAATATCCATTTACTACAGAAAAACAGAAATATGTCTGCTAAAATAAACTAAGGGTTTTGAATTTCTTCCCTAGTTTTCCAGTATCCTAACCACACTAGTCATAAGTAGCACATAAGGCAAGCTACATGTTCTTAAGACCTATATAGCAAGCAGAATGTTTTAATATTATGTAAAATATGTATATCTATTAAATTTCTGGAGATCAAAGGATCAGAATGTTTAATTGCCTCCTACACACATAAACATGCTGTATCACCACCCATGTATTTTATACTTAAATTAAGGGGCCCTGTCAATGAATGAACACAGAATTTAAGAGCTAAAAGGGACCTTGGAGATCGTGTGTTGATTCTCTAATTTAACAAATGGAGAAACTGAGGCTCAAAAAGTTTAAATATGATTTTCCAAAAGCCAGTACTATTTTCAAACTATAGTTTGTTTCCAATTCTAAAGCAGACTGAAAGACTTAATGTCAACTTAAAAGCTTTTCAGAAAAATTACACTAAATATGTGCTTCAATTTTGAGACACATCCTGATTTCCAGAACATTAAAAATGAAAAATCACACATTTTAGAACTGAGGAAATGTTGTAATTTTCCTAAAGTAGTTATTCTTTAATGTAGTGTTTTAAACCAGTGCCTCCCAAACTTATTCTCTTTAAAGATACACAAAGAAAATTATAATATTTGTACGTGCTACACTGGGAGGGTGGACAGCCTGAAGTTGAACAACTTTCTAAACCCAGAGGACTGACATAATCAGACTGGTTGGGAAGTTCTGCTTTAACCACTTACATGATATATATTTTTAATAAATTAACAAGTTGTAAGAATTTAGCACTTTCATATTTCTTACCCAAAAGCTAATTTAAAATCTTCATATATTAGCTTAAAGAAACATCTGGGTATATAAATATAACTATAAAAATGCTAAATAAAGGAGAATTGTAGACATATACCAACTCTTAAATTTGACTTTTTAAAGACTGCATGTTTCTTTTAGCATTTCAATATGAGTCTTCTTGAGTTGTCTCATACACTTCATTCCCTTTCTCTCTGTTTTGATCAAAAAAGCATTTGATACACAGCAAGTATCACTTACTCTGATCCCTTTTGGTCCTGGTGGCCCTGGAATTCCATCATCACCCTGAAAAATATAATACATTTAGTTTTTTTCTTCAAAAATAGCTCTCAAGTAACTAATTTTAGATTATAAAATAAGAACTTAAATTTCTGTGAACCTTTGTGAAAGTTAGTGAGAAACTTACATATCCAAGGAAGAAACATGTATTATTGAGACTGAAAACAGAGGTAAGTTACATGATAAAAAATAAGAAAAGCCTTTATTTACTGAGAAGAAAACTGCTAACATAAAGTGAAAGAAACTTTATACCTATAAAGTTAATTATGAATCATGCAAGGAAACAAGGATGAAATAGTCATATAGATATTCCCCAAATCATTTATGCATAAACAAAATAACAACTGAAAATCTAGGCATTTTCTATAATATGTCAATCTGTTTGCCATGATGGTAATAAATAGCATCATCTGTAAGCCCAAATATAGACTGTTCTTGAATTTGGTGTTTCAAATCTTTGCTTTGTTTTATAAGGCACTTTTTACTGTCAGAGCTTAAGAAGGAACAAGAAAGAACCATAGACTTCCTTTCCTAGCTTCTGCTCTAGATTTCATACAAAAGAGGTTGCCCACATATTTGTTAATCTTTTTACTCATTTCTAGCTACAACCACATTGCTGAGAACTTATTCTCTTGCCTCAATAAGCTTTTATTAACTAGTTTTCGTAAAAAATAGAATAAAGAAAACCTAATTCTACTCCAAAAGACAGGAATTTCAGTGGAACATATAGCTAGCACACCTGAGACTTTAGATAGCTATTATTAAAGTGGGACATCTTGCTTTACATAAATGGTTTCCATGTGATTCAACTCATAACTCTAGAGGTTCCACTGGCAGCTTCTTGATGCCTCTGTCACAGCCTTCATTCAATCAGCACAGCTGTGTTTTTATTTATTTCATGTTGAACTTAACAAAAAGTTTCATTTGGAAAAAAGGTTACCTGGTATGTAAGTTTACTATAGTACTTTCACAAATTACCACAAACTTAGTGGCTTAAAACAACATAGTCTTACAGTTCTGGAAGTCAGAAGTATGACAGAGCTCTCAGTGGCAGAGCTCTGTTGCTTTCTGGAGGTTCTATTGGGGAGAACCCATGTTCTTTCTTTTTCCAGCTTCCAGGGCCACAAACATTCTTTGGCTCATGGCCCTCTTCAAATCCAGCAATGGCTGAATGAGTCTTTCTAACATTGCCTCACTCTGACACTGACTCTGCTACCTCCCTTTTCCACTTTTAAAGGATCCTTGTGATTACATTGAGCCCACCCAGATAATCCAGAATAATCTCCCTAGTGCTAACCAGCTGATTAGCAACTTTAATTTCATCTTCAATCTTAATTTCACTTACGTATGTAACCTAATATATTCACAGGTTCCGGGGATTAGGTTCTAGACATCTTTAGGGGATGGGTATTATTCTGCCTACCACACCTTGCTTTAAAAAAAATTTAATTTACTCCTTCCACAACACATGCATCTCTAAGGAGATTAAAGTAAATCCAATTTTATTTTAAAACAAATAGAAGACCATTTACCCAATGAATCTTTTTGTTTGCCTACTAAAGGCAGAAATAAGACAAAAATATATTAATATTGTACTGGTTGTACTAACCAGTATGGTTAAATAAAGAGAGAGAAATTTAAGGAATAAAAATTGGAAAGGATAAGGCAAAACTATCACTATTTACAAATAACATGATTGTAGGCATGGAAATCCAAGATAATTACAAGAAAAACTACTATAATTGAGATAATTGAGTAGTATAACTGAATATAAAACTAATATGAAGAAATCAATAGTTTTTTTTATACCAACAACTACCAGTTAGAAACATAACAGAAGAAAATATGCAATTTACAATAGCAAAAAAAAAAAGATTAAATGTTTAGGAAAGAATTTAACAAGAAATATGTAAGAGTCAAAGGAAGAAAACTTTAAAATACTTCTAAAGTTCAAAAAGGAAGACTTAAACAAATGGAAAGGCATTCTATGTTCTTAGATAATAGGATTGAACATAAAGTCAATTATCGACAATTTTAGTTACAAATTTGATTCAATAAAAATATAAATGAGTTTTTTTTAAACTGGACAAGGTGACTCTAAAGTTCATGTGGAAAAATAAGCAAGAACATTTAGGAAAATTCTGAAGAAAAAGAGCAATGAAAGTACATTAGCTTTGTCAGGTATGAAAATAAAGTATAAGACATCAATAATTAAAATAGTTTTGTTCTGATATTGAAATAAGCTGTCCACTGGAAGACTCTGGATGGCCCAGAAACAAGTCTATAAATTAATGTGAATTTGGTACATAATTAAAGTGGCATTGCAAATCAGTGGGGAAAATTATATTGGGATGCACTTGTGAGGATATATGGGAAACAAAGGTGGAACTTATATCACAAACCATACAACAGGATGAATTAGAAACGGATAGTAAATACTCAAAGTATTAGAATACTGGAAGAAAACAGAGGAAAACTGTTTTATAATCTTACAGTGGAGAAGACATCTCCTATTCAAAATACAAAAGCCATAAAAGATCTTCGAAAAATCCATGCAGAGACACATAAGTATACACACATATATACACACCCAGCAAAGACAAAGGAGAAACTGGGGGAAAATAATTGCAACTCATAACACAGACAAAGGGTGATCTTTTTAATATATAAGATTAAATGTTTAGGAAAGAATTTAACAAGAAATATGTAAGAGTCAAAGGAAGAAAACTTTGAAATATGAAAACATCAACAATGCAGTAGAAAAACGGGCAAATGATATGAATAGACAGTTCACAGAAAACACAACTGATTCTTAGACCTATGGAAAGATGCTTAATCTCACTTTTAATAAGATAAATGCATAATAAATGTACATTGAAAGACCATTTTTCAACTATCAGATTGGCAAAAATCTAAGTTTCATAATAGGGCTAGTGAAACTACAGGGAAATTGATCTTCTTGTATATTGCTGAACCAAGGATAAATCATACAACTTCTTGGGGGGCAATATAGCAATATCCATAAAAAATGTATAAATACATGAACCCTCTGACACAGAAATATCACTTCTAGTAATCTTAAGAGATAATCCCTTACTTGGGAAAGAAAATCTATTAAAATTGTACATTTTAACAGTATTGTTTACAGTAGCAAAAAACTGAAAACTACCTAAATGATCATCAATGGAAGACTGGCTTAATAAAATTATGGTTTATATACACAATGGAATATAATGCAATTATAAAAAAATAATGAGGTTTTGTTTATACTGATATGAGGTATCTACAATGTATATTAAGTGAAAAACAATGGTCAAACACTGTAGTGAATATGTGGCCATTTTATAAACAACAGGAGTTAGACAAATCCCTAGCCAGACTTATCAAGAAAAGAAGAGAGGACATAAATAAACAATATCAGAAATGAAAAAGGAGAAGTTACAACTGACACCACAAAATACAAAGAATTGTAAGAGAATTCTATGAGAAATTATATGCCAATAAATTGGAGAACCTAGAAGAAATGGACAAATTCTTAGAAAAGTACAAACTTCCAAGATTGACCCAGGAAGAAACAGAAAACATGAACAGACTAATCACCAGTAACAAAACTGAACTGGTAAACAAAAACCTCTCAACAAAGTCCAGTACTAGATGGCTTCACAGCTGAATTCTACCAAACATTTAATGAAGAGCTAATACCCACCCTTCTTAAAGTATTCCAAAATATAGGAATGAATACTTCCAAACTCATTCTAATAGCATCACTCTTAACAACAAAACCAAAGACACTCCAAAAGAAGAAAATTATAGATCAATATCCCTGATGAACAAAGATGCAAAAATCCCCCCAAAATATTAGCAAACCAAATTCAAAAATGTATTAAAGGATAATCCATTATGACCAAGTGAGATTTATCCAGGGATGCAAGGATGGTCCAATATTCAATGTTATACACCACAATAACAAAAGGAAGGATTAAAACCATATGATCATCTCAATAGATGCTGAAAAAGCATTTGAGATAATTCAACATCCATTCATGACAAAAACGCTCAACAAAATGGGATAGAGGGAACATACCTCAATAATAAAGGCCATATATAACAAAACAACAGCTAACATCATACTCAATGGCCAAAAGCTGAAAGCTTTTCCTCTAAGTTCAGGAACAAGACAAGGATGTCTACTCTCACTACTTTTATTCAACATAGTATTGGAGGCCCTAGTCATGGCAATCAGACAAGATAAAGAGATAAAAGGCATTAAAACTGGTAAGGAAGTAGTTAAACTGTTACTATTTGCAGATGACATGACACTATATATAGAATACCCTATGTATATATATATAAACTATATATATATACATATATATGATACTATATATAGAAGACTCCACCAAAAATACTATTAGTACTAATAACCAGATTCAGCAAAATTACAGGATATAAAATCAATATACAGAAACCTGTTGCATTCCTGTATACTAACAACAGACTAGCAGAAAGAGAAATCAGAAAACAATTCCATTTACAACTGTATCAAAAGAATAAAATATGTAGGACTAAACCTAACCAATGAAATGAAAGACTTATATTCTGAAAACTCTAAGACACTGATGAAAGAAATTAAAGAAGACACAAATCAATGGAAATCTATCCCATGCTCATGGATAGGAAAAATTAATATTGTCCATATGGCCATCCTACCAAAGCAATTTACACATTCAGTACAGTTCCTATCAAACTACCAATGACATTTTTCAATAAACTGGAGCAAATAATCCTAAAATTTATATGGAACCACAAAAGACACCAAATAGCCAAAGCAATCTTGACAAAGAAGAACAAAGCAGGGGATATCATGCTCCCTGACTTCAAGCTTTACTACAAAGTGATTAAAACAGAATGGAACTGGCAAAAGAACAGATCAAAAGATCAATGGAACAGAATGGAGAGCCTAGAAATAAACCCACACATATAAGATCAATGAATATATAACAATGGAAGCAAGAATATACAATGGGAAAAGGAAAATACCTTCAATAAATTGTTCTGGGAAATCTGAACAGCTACATACAAGAGAATGAAACTGTATTGTCTAACCCCATACACAAAAGTAAACTTGAAGTGGATTAAAGAGCTAAATATAAGATACGAGACCGTAAAACTCTTAGAAGACAACATAGGCAAAAATCTCTTGAACATAGCATGAGTAGTTGTGTTCTCAACACAATGGAAACAAAAGCAAAAATGAACAAGTGGGACTACATCAAACTGAAGAGTTTCTGTATAGCAAAAGACACCATCAACAAAACAAAAAGGCAACCTATAGTATTGAAGAACATATTCATAAGCGATTTACCTGATAAGGGGTTAGCATATAAAGAAATCATATGCCTAAACACCACAAAAACAAAGAACCAATTAAAAAATGGGCAGAGGATCTGAATAGACATTTTTCCAAAGAAGACATACAGATGGCTAACAGGCATATGAAAAGATGCTCTACATCTCTAACCATCAGAGAAATACAAATCGAAATCACTATGAGATAACACCTCACACCAGTGAGAATGGTCACTAACCAAAAGACAAGAAATAACAAGTGTTGGTGAGGATGTGGAGAAAAGGGAAACCTCCTATACTGTTGGTGGGAATGTAAATTGGTACAGCCACTATAGAAAGCAGTATGGAGGGTCCTCAAAAAACTAATAATAAAAATACCATATGACTCAGTAATTCTACTTCTAGGAATTTGCCCAAAGAAAACAAAATCCCTGATTTGAAAGCATATATGCACCCCTATGTTTCTTGCCACATTATTTACAACAGTCAAGATATGAAAGCAACCAAAGTGTCCATCGATAGATGAATGGATAAAGAAGGGGTACATATGCACATGGAATATTATTCAGCCATAAGAAATAAAGAAATCCTGCCATTTATAACAACATGGATGGACCTTGAGGGTATTATGCTAAGCAAAAGAAGCCAGGCAGAGAAAGACAAATACCATATGATTTCACTTTTATGTGAATCTGAAAACAAAAGAAAACAAAATGAACAAAACTGAAGTAGACTCATAGACACTGAGAAATCACTGGTGGTTAGCATGGGGGGCAGGGTTGGAATGGGTAGGTGGAGTGGGTGAGGCAGATAAAAAGGTGCAAGAGCTCAAATAGTAATTGCACTAGTTGGGGTGAGGATTTAACAATGTGTGTAAGTGTTGAATCATTGTGTTGTATATACTTGAAACCAAGATAATATTGTATATCAGCTAAATTTCAATTAAAAAATAGAGGAAGATAAATGTGTGCCTGTGGGTATATAGGTATGTATGTGCATGTATATATTCTTATCTGCATGCATATCCATAAAAAGTTCTTGGGCATATTCTTAAGAGAATAAAATAAATGGATACCTATTAGGTCTATGTAGATTCAGTAGCTAATGGACAGAGGTAGAAAGGGGATTTTTTTTATTCTATAGCTTTTTAAGTTAATTTATTTTGAAGAAAGTGAACATATTATCTACCAAAAATTAATTAAATTTTATTTTTATGAATAAAGAAATCCTTTGGAAAATTTT
This sequence comes from Manis javanica, assembly GCF_040802235.1. NCBI lineage: Eukaryota > Metazoa > Chordata > Mammalia > Pholidota > Manidae > Manis > Manis javanica. The sequence goes on along the minus strand of NC_133174.1, from coordinate 99,657,621 downwards.
ATATATAGACTTCTATATATATATATATTTGTTTTACATATTTTTACTTTCATATGTAGGAATATACAGATTAAAGAATAATCCTACAAAATTTATGACTTAGTATATATGTTAACATGTACCAGAATACCCAATCACTTTATAAAAAGTATAATTTAGGTATGCTGGGAAGCATGAAGTCATACTGGAGATAGCAGCACAAAGTGCTTCATATTCAAAATCCCAAAGTTTAAAAAGCAGTCTAACCTCATTTTACAGATATTGAAATAAAATCAAAGCAAAAGATTGGACTACTTTCTAAATTTAAAATGCATACAACCACACATTTAAAAATTATATTATTGTAGAATAGTGCCAGTTAAGGCTAAATTATTTCAAAGGAATTCTGATGTGGTTAGTTTTATAAAAGCTGATACAAATCTTTATTAAAACTGCCACCTCTGAGCAAGCATGGTGGGCAAGAAACTCGGCCCAGAATACCAGGTAAAGTCAGAGACAAGAAGTTTAATTTTATTTTTCTATGGTTCAACTTAATTTCTATTTCAAAGCATCCATTTCATTAATGTGACTGAAATTTAATCTTAGTCAACTGAGTCCCCACCTCATTTTCACAAGGCTGTACCTAAATTATGGAGAACTTAAGTAGTTTCAGAGTGCTGAAAAGTGGGATAATCTAGTCAAAGCTGGAATTCTTTGAGATGTCCCATGCCAACAGTCTGCATGCATTGCTGCTGAATTAGAGCTCAATAGCATCTACTCAACAATTTCAGATCTCTGCTACTTCTTTGCCACTCCAGGTGCACAAGAAACATCCTATTGTTTTTTTGGACCTCATTAGACAGGACATTGTGTTGAATGCCCAGTCTACTTGAATTCTATGCAGTCACTTAGAGTCTTTTTCCTCAGTGTCAAGTTCTACTCAGGAAGTTTCGCCCAGGTCCCTTCTGCTTTTTAATCTAACAAAACGATCTTGATGTACTGCTACCTCCTCAAAGATCATGCTCAAGCATACCCTCACAATCTATGCTCTGGTATAGTTCAAAAGTATTTTTATGCGTTTGAATTGATTTTCCTCCTTTACTGGGAGGACTGCCTGATGAGTATTCCATTTGATTTCTTTAATACGCTAATGAATGATGTACCACTAGTAAATTAAATTAAATTAGGAAAAAATGTTTTTTAAAGCACTTTTCCTTTTTTAGGCAAATGACCAGAACTGGCCCTTTCATATATCATTTCACAGGTCTACTTTTACTTTTACAGATGGTAAAGGTCAATCAATCAACCAGAAAAGCCATTTTTAAAAAACCCAGAAACTCCTTTCAATCTTAAAATTCACTATTATCTCTTGGTGGAAACCTCTTTATTGGGAGGGAGGGAAACTTGAGGATACCTTTTTTGCACTCTGACTCAGTATTTCTACTCCTAGTCCTTCCCCTTCAACCTCCCCCACTCTACCCTATGGTCCATAAAAAATGGCAGGAGGTTTTTCTCCAAGCTCCCTCAGCAATGAAACAATTCCCCATGTCTTTGCTGATCCATCTGACTCTCACTGGCACTGTTCGATGGGGAAAAATGGAACAGTGGGGAAGTTGGTGCTTTTTCTAGTTTAACTTTTTTGCTTTTACTGTCACATTAAGTGTTTGACTGTTAGTTTTATTTTGGCTTGTTGTCATTACCAGTCACTCTCATACCTGGCAGTTCAGCTCTTTCCAGCTCAGCTGAGCTCCTGACAGAAGTTAATTTTTGTTAAGGACCCAAATAACCACATACAACTAAAGGCATCTTCCAAAAGCATGTGATTATATCAGTAATATTCAGGTTTTCTTTAAACCAACAACAAAGTATAGACTCACAGCTATTCTTTCGTTTTATTTAAATATTAGTTTCTGGCAATAATTCAGTAACTTTTTAGTTGATTTGACATGCAGCTCCACAGTAAGATGGCTTAATTCTTCTTGTATTACTGGTTGGCAACTTGGCACATACCTTTTGTCCCCAAGGTCCTGGAGGCCCTTCTGGACCTGGAAATCCAGGCAAACCTGGATGGCCTTCCAAACCTGGAAACCCTCTCTCCCCCTGCAATTGAACAAAAATGAAAGGTAAGATCATTTGTGAATTTTCAAACACAGCTATGGTTGAGATTTAAAAAGACCGAATGACTATCTTGAGGAAAGTAACTTAATTTAATGATACTAATTCACAGTATCCACTAACATGAGGAAACCTGAGTGGAAAAACACAAACCATTCTGAATTTATATCATGTGTGATAATATAATCCTTTGCTGTCTTGCAAAAAATCTCTTGTGTTAAATATTCTGACATCAAGAGTTTAAGAGGGAAGATGGAAATAAATCTAGAAAATAAATCCAGGTCTGCAAGGGTTACATGAAATAAGTGTGGTACAGGGAAGAATAAGGATAAAAAGAAAACATCAGAGAAGCTGTCAAATCTGTTGTAGAGTAAAAGAGATATATGACTATCCAGAATGGAAATTCATTAGCTGACTGGAGATAATATAGCCAGAAAAGGACTTTATGAATTTTTTAAATTATAAAACTAGTACAAAAAGGAATACACAATTGTTTACTGTAGAAAATATATATATATATATTTAAAAACCACCAGTAATTCCTCTACTCAGAATTACTATTTGAATTGTGACTCAAGTCCTAGTTCTGACCAAAGCACTTATCAACACTACCACAGGAGGGCTACCTACCTACCATTGAGGGTTCACCATATCAGCACCTATACAGTAAAGTGGCCTGATACACATATTTGTACAGCCAGATAGGTGGGGGTAGAGAGCCACCATGTGTACTAATATATCATTAAATCAACACATTAGGGTTAGTTAACTTGCATACAGCCAATCATAGTAAGAGTGTGAATCCCAACACCCCTAGGGAATCCAATCACAGAAAGCAAATTCATCACTATTACGTTTAAGAACCCTGAGGGCTCACAGTTCCTAACTACAGGCCTGTAAGTGGTTCCTCTACTTTCCTAAGGCTTGAAGGCTGAGTATCTGGCAGAGTCACTGGACTTTGTTCTGGGAACCCTCTCACCAGATTCTATCCACAGTGACAGCCTAAGCAGCACCTGACAAAGAAAAGCAATGCATATCTACAAGGCAATTGATGAATGGGCCATTGGAGGCACATACATCTAGATGTCAAGGTACAGTAGACTTTGAGTCATATTCTGTGTGTGTGTGTGTGTGTGTGTGGTAAGTACTAAGTTCGGTCTAGATAGCTTAGACAATTTTGTATTGAGTGGTTCCTGGGTATGTTTAATTATCTTACAATAAATATAAGTACTTTGAAAAGGCTATTTCTGGTTGGTTTCCATTTATCACTTAAAAGTCAATAAAGCAAATACTAGCCAGTTAATGGCAGGTCTAAACATTCCTGTAGTTTTGACAATTATTATTAACATACTATATTTTCTATAAATACATCTCTTTGCTGTTCTAGTCACAGAATTGTGACAATTTGATTGTAATCAACTTCAACCCAATTATTTTGAAGGAAATAGAGAAAGAGGGGAGAACATTAGGGAGGATTGGATTAAAGATGGCAGCATGAGAGAGGAGACACAGGCTTCCTCCTAAAACTGCATATAATATGAAAATATAATTAATACAACTAATCCTGAAAGAGCAACAGGAAAGAGGACTGTGCCAGACTGCACACACCTGGAGAAAAGAACAGACCTCATGGAAGATGGTAACATACCAAAGCTGTGGCCCAGTGGGACCCAAGCTCTTCCTCCACCCCAGCTCACCAGTGGGAGGAAAAGAAACAGAGCAGGGAGGGAGTGGAGGGCTGGGACGGCTGAATATCTAACTCTGGAGATCTGCTCTAGGAGAACAAACCTACATTTCATGTGCTTGCATGGTACTCTCATGATTAGAGGGTTGGAAAGCTAAGACAGGCAGAATTCCTGGAAAGACTGAGATTCCAGCTGCTTGGGGAAAGCAGGGATCCATATCCAGCTGCTCTGGAACAAAAGAAAGGCAGGCAGTCTGAGAGACTTCCTAACAAGGAAGCCCTTAGCAAGAGGGCTGATAAAGGGGCAAGGATTGCACAGAGCTTACTGTTCAGGAGAAAGGATAGGTAGACAAAATTGTCCAGGTTCACTCTGCCCAGCAGGTTGGGAGCTTTCACAATCTTCAGGTGCTCCAGCTCCCTAGCTGGCTACACAGCTCCAAGGACCCCCTCTGTGATACACAGCCTACTGCACCTTTCTCCCGGCCAGCCCCACCTGGCTTGCAAACTGGTAAGCTCTACCCTGATGTTAAGCCAGCCAGAGGGAAGATGTGTCTGCAGCAACTACAAAGGCAAAGAATACAGGCTTATACCTGTGTACTTGGCCCATTGGTTCAGGCAGTGGAGACAGGTAGAGCAGCTCGGAAGCAGGAAACAGCTATTTCCTCCTCCCAGGCACCAATACCACTCCCCTGTGACCTCCAACATTGCTTCGGGGGCTGAGCAGCTCCAGAGAGTAGAGCTTCTGGACACTAGAGGATGCCATATACAAATATGAAACGCCAAAGGAACCTGGATCAGAGTAAAATTAATATAACTCCTGGGAAAGATGACATGGACCTCATGACTCTTCCTGAAAGGGAGTTCAAAATAAAAATCATAAACATGTTCATGGAGGTATGGAAAGATATTCAAGAACTCAGGAATGAATTCTGGTCAGAGATTCAATCACTGAAGAGCACAATGGAGGGTATTAAAAGCAGATTAGATACAGTGGAGGAGATGATAAATGAAATGGAAACTAGAGAAGAGGAATACAAAGAAGCCGAGGCACAGAGAGATAAAAGGATCAGTAAGAATGAAAGAATACTGAGAGAACTGTGTGACCAATCCAAATGGAACAATATTCGCATTATAGGGGTACCAGAAGAAGAAGAGATAGAGAAAGGGATAGGAAGTGTTTCTGAGGAGGTAATTGCTGAAAACTTCTCCAACCTGGGGAAGGAGATTGTCTCTCAGGCCATGGATAGCCACAGATCTCCCAACACAAGGGACCCAAGGAAGACAACACCAAGACATATAGTAAATAAAATGACAAAGATCAAGGATAAGGACAGACTATTACAAGCAGCCAGAGAGAGAAATAAGATCACATACAAAGGAAAACCCATCAGGCTAACATCAGACTTCCCAGCAGAAACCTTACAGGCCAGAAGGGAGTGGCATGATGTATTTAATACAATGAAGTAGAAGGGCCTTAAACCAAGATTACTTTATCCAGCAAGATTATCATTTAAATTTGAAGAAGGGATTAAACAATTTCCAGATAAGCAAAAGCTGAGAGAATTTACCTCCCACAAACCATCTCAAAAGTCTATTTTGGAGGGACTGCTATAGATGGCAGTGTTCCTAAGGTTTAATAGCTGTCACCAGAGATAATAAAACCAGAGTAAAGAAAGTAGAACAACTAATTACTAAGCAAATGAAAAATTAATGATCCCCCAAATCAATCAAGGGATACACAAAGAGTACAGAATATGATACCTAATATATAAAGAATGGAGGAGGAAGAAAAAGGAAGAGAAAAAGAAACAGTTTAGATTGTGTTTGTAATAGCATATTAGGTGAGTTAAGTTAGACTCTTAGATAGTAAGGAAGTTAACCTTGAACCTTTGGTAACCATGAATCTAAAGTCTGCAATGGCAATAAGTACATACCTATCAATAATCACCCTAAATGTAAATGGATGGAATTCACCAATCAAAAGACATATAGTCACTGAATGGATAAAAAAACAAGACCCATCTATATGCTGCCTACAAGAGACTCACTTTAAACCCAAAGACATACATAGACTAAAAGTGAAGGGATGGAAAAAGATATTTCATGCAACTAATAGGGAGAAAAAAGCAGGTGTTGCAGTACTTGTATCAGAAAATATAGACTTCAAAACAAAGAAAGTCACAAGAGAAAATAGGACATTACATAATGATAAAAGGGTCAATTCAACAAAAAGATACAACCATTATAAATATCTATGCGCTCAACACAGGAGCACCTTCATATGTGAACAAATACTAACAGAATTAAAAGAGGAAATAGAATGCAATGCATTCACTCTAGGAGACTTCAACACTCCACTAACTCTGAAGGACAGATCAACCAGACAGAAAATAAGTAAGGACACAGAGGCACTGAACAATACATTAGAACAGATGGACCTAACAGATATCTACAGAACTCTACACCCAAAAGCAGCAGAATACACATTCTTCTCAAGTGCACATGGAACATTTTCAACAATAGATCATATACTAGGTCACAAAAAGAGCCTCAGTAAATTCAAAAAGATGGAAATTGTACCAACCAGTTTCTCAGACCACAAAGGTATGAAACTAGAATAAATTAGGCAAAGAAAATGAAAAATCCCACAAACACATGGAGACTTCACAACATGCTCCTAAGTAACCAATGGATCAAAGACCAAATATAAACAGAGATCAAGCAATATATGGAGACAAATGAGAGCAAGAATTTCACACCACAAAAATCTGTGGGATACAGCAAAGGCCATGCTAAGAGGAAAGCATATTGCAATACAGGTCTACCTCAGGAAAGAAGAACAATCCCATATGAGCAGTCTAAACTCACAATTAATGAAACTAGAAAAAGAAGAACAAATGAGGCCCAAAGTCAATAGAAGGAGGGACATAATAAAGATTAGAGCAGAAATAAATACAATTGAGAAGAATAAAATGATAGAAAGAATCAATGAAAGCAACGCTGGTTCTTTGAGAAAATAAACAAAATAGATACACCCCTAGTCAGACTTATCAAGAAAAAAAGAGAGTGTACTCACATAAACAGAATCAGAAATGAGAAAGGAAAAATCACTACAGACACCACAGAAATACAAAGAATTATTAGAGCATACTATAAAAAATTATATGCTAACAAAGTGAATAACCTAGAAGAAATGGACAACCTTCTAGAAAAATATAACCTTCCAAGGCTGACCCAGAAAGAAACAGAAAATCTGAACAGACCAATTACCAGCAACAAAATGGAAGTGGGAATTAAAAACCTACATAAAAACAATACCCCTGGACTAGATGGCTTCACCACTGAATTTTATCAAACATTTAGTGAAGACCTAATACCCATCCTCATTAAAGTTATCCAAAGAGTAGAAGAAGAGGGAGTACTTCCAAACTCATTCTATGAGGCCAGCATCACTCTAATACCAAAAACAGGCAAAGAGACCACAAAAAAAGAAAATTACAGACCAATACCTGTGATGAATATAGATGCAAAAATACTCAATAAAATATTAGCACACTGAATTCAAAAATACATCAAAAAGATCATCCATCATGATCAAGCAGGATTTATTCCAGGGATGCAAGGATGGTACAACATTCGAAAATCCATCAATATCATCCACCACATCAACAAAAAGAAGGACAGAAACCACACTATCATTTCCACAGATGCTGAAAAAGCATTTGAAAAAATTCAATACCCATTCATGATAAAAACTCTCAAAAAAACAGGATTGAGGGCAAGTACCTCAACATAATAAAGGCGATATACGACAAACCCACAGCCAACATTATACTTAGCAGCGAGAAGCTGAAAGCTTTTCCTTTAAGATCAGAAACAAGACAAGGATGCCCATTCTCCCCACTTCTATTCAACACAGTACTGGAGGTCCTAGCCATGGCAATGAGACAAAAAAAGTAATAAAAGGCATCCAGATTGGCAAGGAAGAACCTAAACTCTTCCTGTTTGCAGATGAACTGAAATTGTACATAAAAAACCCTAAAGAATCCACTCCAAAACTACTAGATCTAATATCTGAATTGAGCAAAGTTGCATGATACAAAATTAATACACAGATATCTGTGGCATTCGTATAAACTGACAATGAACTAGCAGAGAGAGAAATCAGGAAAACAATTCCATTCACAGTTGCATCAAAAAGGATAAAATATGTAGGAATAAACCTAGCCAAGAAAGTGAAAGACCTATACCCTGAAAACTACAAGACACTCATGAGAGAAATTAAAGAAGATACTAATAAATGGAAACATATCCTGTGTGCATGCATAGGAACAATTAATATTGTCAAAATGGCCATCCTGCCTAAAGCAATCTACAGATTCAATGCAATTCCTATCAAAATACCAACAGCATTCTTCAACAAACTAGAGAAAATCATTCTAAAATTCATATGGAACCACAAAAGACCCTAAATAGCCAAAGCAATCCTGAGAAGGAAGAATAAAGCTGGGGGGATTATGCTCCCCAACTTCAAGCTCTACTACAAAGCCAAAGTAATCAAGACAATTTGGTACTGGCACAAGAACAGACCCATAGACCAATGGAACAGACTAGAGAGCTCTGATATAAACCCAACCATATATGGTCAATTAATATATGATAACAGAGCCATGGACAAACAATGGGGAAATGACAGCCTCTTCAACAGCTGGTGTTGGTAAAACTGGACAGCTACATGCAAGAGAATGAAACTGGATTATTCTTTTACCCCATACACAGAAGTAAACTCGACATGGATTACAGACTTGAATGTAAGTCATGAAACCATAAAACTCTTGGAAGACAACATAGGCAAACATCTCCTGAATATAAGCAGGAACAACTTCTTCCTGAACGCATCTCCTCGAGCAAGGGAAACAAAAGCAAAAATGAACTCATGGGACTCCATCAAATTAAAAACCTTCTGCATGGCAAAGGACACCATCAACAGAACAAAAAGGCATCCTACAGGATGGGAGAATTATTTGTAAATGACATATCCCACAAGGGGTTAACATCCAAAAAATATAAAGAACTTACACACCTCAACACCCTAAAAGCAAATAACCTGATTAAAAAATGTGCAGAGGATATGAAGAGGCAATTCTCCAAAGATGAATTTCCAATGGCCAACAGACACATGAAAAGATGCTCCACATCACTAATCATCAGGGAAATGCAAATTAAAACCACAATGAGATATCACCTCACACCAGTAAGGATGGACAACATCGAAAAGTCAAAGAACAACAAATGCTGTTGATGATGTGGAGAAAGGGGAACCCTCCTACACTGCTGGTGTGAATGTAAGCTAGTTCAACCATTGTGGAAAGCAATACAGAGGTTCCTCAAAAAACTAAAAATAGAAATACCATTTGACCCGGGAATCCCACTCCTTGGAATTTACACAACGAATACAACTTCTCAGACTGAAAAAGACATATGCACCCCTATGTTTATCGCAGCGCTATTTACAATAGCCATGTTATGGAAGCAACCTAAGTGTCCATCAGTAGATGAATGGATAAAGAAGGTATGGTATATATAAACAATGGAATTCTATTCAGTCATAAGAAAGAAACAAACCCTGCCATTTGCAACAACATGGATGGAGCTGGAGGACATATGGTCAGTGAAATAAGCCAGGTGGAGAAAGACAAGTGCCAAATGATTTCCCTCATTTGTGGAGTATAACAAGGTAGCAAAACTGAAGGAACAAAATGGCAGCAGACTCAGAGCCTCCAAGAAGGGACTAGTGGTTACTAAAGGGGAGGGGTGTGGGAGGTTGGGTGGGGAGGGAGGGAAAAGGGGATGGAGGGGTATTATGTTTAGTACACATGGTTTGGGGGATCACGGGGAAAACAGTGTAGCACAGAGAAGGCAAAAAATGACTCTGTGGCATCTTACTACACTGATGGACAGTGACTGCATTGGGGTATGGGTGGGGACTTGATAAAATGGTAAAAGTAGTAACCATATTGTTTTTTCATGTGAAACCTTCATAACTGTGTATATCAATAATACCTTAATAAAAAAATTTTTAAATAAAATAAAACACACAAAAAAAAAAAGAGAAAGAGGGGAGAAATAAAAGATCCAAAATATTTAGAGTTGGATCACCTCATATTACATAGTCCATTCCTGGCAGAACTGATAGTAGAAATCTGATCACAAGTCCAAGCCAAAAAGGCAGCTAGAAAGAAAAAAAAATCTAGCTTGAGGAGATTTTTCCATAAGTGGAAAACATAGTTACATTTTGGGATCTCCATTGTTATCTGGAGCATATCTCTGCCAAAACTTGAGGATAATGCTTAAAGAGAGCTGTATTTTCTGAGAAGCAAAAGTGCCATCCAGGCTACAATTAAGAAAGGAATAAACTAGAAAATGAAAGTGAAGGGTGTTAAAAAGTTTAATTGTGTTGGTATTAATAAAATCATTTACCTATAAATTATATAACCTTAAATCTCCTCCCACTATAGTAAAATAATAGTGTGGTCCTATTAAGCTGACTGAGTAATATTATACTGAGGAAGATAGAAGGGCAGCTACTGGATAGTGTAGCAAAACGAACTGCAAGAACAATCTTCAGCCATTGAAAGAAATTTTCCTGCAGCAGAAACGATAGAAGACTTCCATGTGGAAGGTAATGAGGGAGGGTTCTCTACCAAATTCCCAATACAGATGGTAGAGAAGGGTGACATTTGATGTATGCCCACCCTTTGCTACCAGTGGTAAGGCAAGGATTCAATCCTTACAACTAATATATATTTTACTGTGATTTGCTAATACTCACATAGAAAATGGCATAGTGTGTCTATTTCTGAAGTCAAAGTTTTTTTTAAAAAACTGGCTTATGCTGTCTGCCCATATTTGGATAAAAACATCATTCTTATTTTTCATTACGGAAAAATTTTCTGTCTTAACCTGTCCATTAAACATTGGTGTTACTCTGGATTCCTTTTTTTGACCCATTCTTTCTCTCTGGGAAATCTCAAATATTAGCAGTTTTTTTTCCTAAAAGCTAGGCATACAGGGCTGACTGTCTTAAACATCTCCATTTGAACATCAACAACAACAATAATAATAGCAAACATGTATTGCGTGTTTTCTATGTGCCAGCTTATTCTAAACTCATTCCATGTTTTATTTATTTAATCCTCCCAATGACAACCAAAATAATGAACATATCCATCACTCACAAAAAACTTCTTGTCTTTACAACAATGGTTCTGGAAATGGATTCCATGCAAAAAATAAATTTAGACTTTACACTTTCACAAAAATTAACTCAAAATGGATCAGAAGCTTAAATGTAAGACACAAAACTATAAAACTCTTAGATGGTAATATATGAGAAAACCATGATGACCTTGGGTATGGTAAGGACTTTTTAGATAGAATAACAAAGGCACAATTCATGAAAGAAGTAATTAATAAGCTAAACTTCATTAAAATTAAAAACTGTTCTGTGAAAGACAATGTCAAGAGAATGAGAAGATGAAAGATGGGAGAAAATATTTGCAAGTATTTGATATCTGACAAAGGGCTATTATCCAAAATATACAAAGAACCCTTAAAACTCAACAATAAGAAAACAAAGAACCCAATTCAAAAATGAGCCAACAGACACCTCATTAAAGAAGATATACAGATGGCAAATAAGCATATGAAAGGATGCTCCACATCATATGTCATTGTGGAAATGTAAAATAAAAGAACAGTAAGATACCACTACAAACCCATTAGAATGGCCAAAATTCAGAACACTGGCAATACTAAATGCTGACAAGGATGTGGAACAACAGGAACTCTCATTCATTGCTGGTGGGAATGCAAAATGGTACAGCCTCTTTGGAAGAACGTTTGGCAGTTCCTTAGAAAACTAAACGTACTCTTACCATATGGTCCAGCAACGGTGCTCCTTGGTATTTACACAAAGGAGTTGAAAACTTATGTCCACACAAAAACTTGCACATGGATGTTTATAGCAGCTTTATTCATAATTGCCAAAACTTGGAAACAACCCAGATGTCCTTCAGTAGGTAAATGTATGAAGAAACTGACACATTCAGACAATGGAATATTATTCAGGACTAAAAAGAAATGAGCTATTAAGCCATAAAAAGGCATGGAGGAACTTTGATGCATATTACTAAATGAAAAAAGCCAATCTGAAAAGGCTACATACTGTATGATTCTAACTATATGACAATCTGGAAAAGACAAAATTATGGAGACGATAAAAAGATCAGTGGTTGCCAGGGGTGAGAGTGGTGGAGATTAATACGTGGAGCAGAGAGGATTTTTAGGGCAGTGAAAATACTCTGTATAATACTATAATGATGAATACATGCCATTATATATTTGTCCAAACCCACAGAATGTACAATTGTAACAAATGTACCACTCTGGTGTGGGATATTGATAGTTGGGGAGGCTATGCAAGTGTGCATATGTGGGGGCAGGGGGTACTTGGGAAATCTCTGTATCTTTCTTTAAATTTTGTTGTGAACCTAAACTGCTCTAAAAAAAATTAAATCTAATTAAAAAACATTACAGTGAGCATTATAAACATAAAAATTTCCTAGCTCCCATTCATAGTATCTCCCTCACGTCTGTACCCATCCCCCCAAGGCAATGAATGATTTGCTTTAACTTTAGATTAATGTGCTTTTTCTAGTTTTATATTAATGAAATTATACAGAATGTACACTTCTTGTCTAAATTTTCATTCAGTGTAATTATTTTGAGATTCAAACATGTTGTATTGGGTATCAATAGTTCATTCCATTTTTTTGCTGAGTAGTGCTCCATTGTATAAATATATTACAAATTGTTGATTCATTCACCTGTTAATGAGCAGTTGAGTTGTTCCCTGTTTCTGGCTGTTACAAATAAAGCTACCATGAACTCATGTACAAGGTTCATATAGACATATGCTTTCATTTCTCACGGGTAAATGCCTAGGAGTGGAAAGAGTCATATTATAGGTTTATGTTCACCTTTTTAAAGAAACTGTCAAACTTTTTTCCAAAGCGTTTGCCTCATTTTAGATTTGCACCAGAAATCTATGAACGTTCCAGTTACTCCACACCCTTACCTATGTTTATTATGTTTATTTTTTAATATTTAAACATTCTAATAGTTTTATAGTGATATGTCATTATGGTTTTATTATGCATTGCCCTAATTAATAATGTTGAGTAACTTTTCATGTGTTTATTTACCATCTATATATCTTTTTTTGTGAAGTATCTTAAAATCGTTTGGCAACTTAAAGTCAGTTTCTAATTTAATTTTGGGATGTTTGTTTTATTATTGCATTTTGAGATTCCTTTATATATTCTGGATATAAGACTTTTATCAGATATGTGATTTGCAGATATTTTTCCTAGACTTTTGTTTGTCTTCATTACCTTAAAAATGTTCTCAGAAAAGAATGAGTTCTTAATTTTAGTGAAGTACAATTAATCAGCCTTTTCTTTTATGGATCATGTTTTTGGTGTCATATCTAAGAAATATCTGCCTAACCAAAGGTCACAAGGATTTTCTCCTGTGTTTTATCCTAAAAGATTTATAGATTTAGGTTTTATATTTAGGTCTATGATCCATTTTGAGTCAACTTTTGTATACAGGGCAAGCAGTGAGTCAAAGTCCATTTTTGTACATATGCATAACCAATTCTTCCAGTACCTTTTGTTCTAAAGACTATCTTCACTGAATTGCCTTTGCATGTTTGTTTAAAAAAATCAATTCATCATACATTTGTGTGTATATTTACTGACTCTCCACTCTGTCCCATTCATCTATACATCTATCGTTTTGCTACTAGCAAACTACCATGTCTATTACAGTTTTATACTAAGTCTTGGAATTGTATACTATAAATCCTCTTTTTTCTTTTTAAAAGCTGCATTAGCACTTCCATCTCAATTTTAGAATCAGCTTGTTAATTTCTACCAAAAAAGCAAAAATTTTATTGGAGTTGCTTTGAATTTATAAATAAATTTGGAGATAATTGGCATCTTAATGATACTGAGCCTTTTAATCCATGAACATGATATGGATTAATTCATGTCTTTTATTTTTCTCAGCAATATTTTTGTAGTTTTCAGTATACAGGACTTGAGCATTTTTGTCTGATTTACTCCTATGTATCTCAAAATTTTATGCCACTGTAAAAGGTGTTTTCGTAATACCAATTTCCCATTTTTCATTGGTAGAATATAGAACTATAACTGATTTTTGTGGGTGGATCTCATTTTACTGGTTTTATTTATTTCATGATCCTTCTAAACTCACAAGTTTTAGGAGCATTCTAATATTGTCTATAGAAATCTCTACACTCCCAAATCATGTCATCTGCAAAAAACAGAGACAGTTTTATTTGTTCTTTTCCAGCCTAGAGGCTTTTCCTTTTCCTTTTCTTGTTTGCTGCACTGGCAATGTTGAACTGAAGTGGTGAGAGCAGATATGCTCCTGATCTTAGGGAGAAAGGAATGTAGTCTTTCTCCACTGCATAAAATTTTAGCTAAAGAGGTTTAGTAGATGCCCCTTAAAGTTAAGGAAATCCCTCCTATTTCTAGGTTACTAAGAGTTTTTATTGGAAATAGATGATGAATTTTGTTAAATGCTTTCTCTGCATCTATTGAGATAATTATATGGTGGGCTTATTTAGGTTTTTAAATTTTTTTAGTCTTTTAAGATGGTGAATTACAATTTTTTATTTTCAAATGTTAAACCCACCATGCAGTCCTGGCATATACCCACTTGGTAATAATGTGTTATCCACTTTATATTCCACTGGATCTGATTTGCTAATCACCTGTAGTTTTCTGATTTTGTAATGTTGTATTTATCTGGTTTGTGTATCAGGGCATATTGGTTTCTTAAATTATTGGGCATCAGTCTATATACCTTTATTTTCTGAAAGAGTTAATGGAAGACTGATATTCTCTCTTGAACAAATGTTTCATATAATTCAACAGTGAAGATTTCTGGGTTGGAATTGTGTGTGGTGGGGGGAAGTGTTTGAAAATTTAATTTCCTTAGTAAATATATGGCTGTTCATATTTTGCTTTATTTAGTTTTAGGTAATATGTTTCTCAAGTTATTAGTCCATCTCTTCTAAGTTGCCAAATTTATTATTATAAAGTTGCTATATTCTTTTTTTGGCATTTTTAAAAATTGAGGTATTATTGAGACACACTCTTATGAAGTTTTCACATAAAAAAAACAATGTGGTTACTATATTCACCCATGTTATCATATCCCCCTAACTCCACTGCAGTCACTGCCAATAAGTATAGTAAGATGCAACAGAGTCACTATTTGCCTTCTCTGTGCTACACTGCCTTCCCCATGATCCCCCACACACAACATGTGTGCCAATCATAATACCCCTCAATACCCTTCTACCTCCCTCCCCACCTTCCCTATCCCACTTCTCCCCTTTGGTAATCGCTAGTTCCTTTTTGGAGTCTGTGAGTCTGTTGCTGTTTTGTTCCTTCAGTTTTGCTTCATTGTTATATTCCACAAATGAGGGAAATCATTTGGTACGTGTCTTTCTCTGCCTGGCATATTTCACTGAGCATGATATCCTCCAGTTCCATCCATGTTGTTGCAAATGGTAGGATTTGTTTCTTTCTTATGGCTGAATAGTATTCCATGGTGTATATGTACCACCACTTCTTTATCCATTCATCTATTGATGGACACTTAGGTTGCTTCCATATCTTGGCTATTATAAATAGTGCTGCAATAAACATAGGGGTGCATATGTCTTTTTGAATCTGAGAAATTATATTCTTTGGGTAAATTCCTAGGAGTAGAATTCCCAGGTCAAATGGTATTTCTATTTTTAGTTTTTTGAGGAACCTTCATATTGCTTTCCACAATGGTTGAACTAGCTTACGTTCCCACCAGCAATGTAGGAGGGTTCTCCTTTCTCCACATTCTCACCAGCATTTGTTGTTCTTTTTTCGATATTGGCCATCCTAACTGGTATGAGGTGATATCTCATTGTGGTTTTTATTTGCATTTTACTGATAATTAGTGATATGGAGCATCTTTTCATGTGCCTGTTGGCCATCTGAATTTCTTCTCTAGAGAATTGTCTGTTCAGCTCCTCTGTACATTTTTTAATAGAGTTATTTGCTTTTTGGGTGCTGAGGTGTGTGAGTTCTTTAATATATTTTGGATGTTAACCCCTTGTTGGATATGTCGTTAACAAATATATTCTCCCATACTGTAGGATACCTTTTTGTTGATGGTGTCCTTTGCTGTACAGAAGCTTTTTAGGTTGATGTAGTCCCATTTTTTCATTTTTGCTTCTGTTTCCCTTGCTCGAGGAGATGCGTTCAGAAAAAAGTTGCTCATGTTTATATTCGGGAGATTTTGGCCATGCTGCCTTCTAAGAGTTTTATGGTTTCATGACTTACATTCAGGTCTTTGATCCATTTCGAGTTTACATTTGTATATGGGGTTAGACAATAACCCAGTTTCATTCTCTTGCACATAGCTGTCCCGTTTTGCCAATACCAGTTGTTGAAGAGGCTGTCATTTCCCCATTGTATGTCCATGGCTCCTTTATCATATATCAATTGACCATATATGATTGGGTTTACACCTGTGCTCTCTAGTCTGCTCCATTCGTCTGTGGGTCTGTTCTTGTGCCAGTACCAAATTGTCTTGATTACTGTGGCTTTGTAGTAGAACTTGAAGTCAGGGAGCATAATCCCTCAAGATTTATTCTTCCTTCTCAGAATTGCTTTGGCTATTCAGGGTCTTTTGTGGTTCCATATGAATTTTAGAATTATTTGATCTAGTTTGTTGAAGAATGCTATTGGTATTTTGATAGGGATTGCATGGAATTATAGATTGCTTTAGGCAGGATGGCCATTTTGACAATATTAATTCTTCCAATCCATGAGCATGGGATGTGTTTCCATTTATTGGTATCTTCTTAAATTTCTCTCATGAGTGTCTTGTAGTTTTCAGGGTATATGTCTTTCACTTCCTTGGTTAGGTTTGTTCCTAGGTATTTATTCTTTTGATGCAACTGTGAATGAAATTGTTTTCCTGATTTCTCTTTCTTCTAGTTCATTGTTAGTGTATAGGAATGCAACAGATTTCTGTGTATTAATTTTGTATCCTGCAATTTTGCTGAATTCAGATATTAGTTCTCATAGTTTTGGAGTGGAGTCTTTAGGGTTTTTTATGTACAATATCATGTCATCTGCAAACAGTGACAGTTTACATTGTTCTTTACCAATCTGGATGCCTTTAATTTCTTTGTGTTGTCTGATTGTCGTGGTAAGGACCTCCAGAACTATGTTGAATGAAAGTGGAGAGAGTGGACATCCTTGTCTTGTTTCTGATCTTAAAGGAAAGGCTTTCAGCTTCTCACTGTTAAGTATGATGTTGGCTGTGGGTTTGTCATATATGGCCTTTATTATGTTGAGGTACTTGCCCTCTATGCCCATTTTGTTGAGAGTTTTTATTATGAATGGATGTTGAATTTTGTCAAGTGATTTTTCAGCATCTATGGAGATGATCATGTGTTGTTTTTCCTTCTGTTTGTTGATGTGGTAGATGATATTGATGGATTTTTTAATATTGTACATCCTTGTATCCCTGGAATAAATCCCACTTGATCATGGTGTATGATCTTCTTGATGCAGTTTTGAATTTGGTTCACTAATTTTTGTTGAGTATTTTTGCATCTATGTTCATCAGGTGTACTGGTCTGCAATTTTCTTTTTCTGTGTTGTATTTGCCTGGTTTTGGTATTAGAGTGATGCTGGCCTCACAGAATGAGTTTGGAAGTATTCCCTCCTCTTCTACTTTTTTGAAAACTTTAAGTAGAATGGGTATTATGTCTTCACTAAATGTTTGATAAAATTCAGCAGTGAAGCCATCTGGTCCAGACATTTTATTCTTAGGTAGTTTTTTTTTTATTACCAATTCAATTTCATTGCTAGTAATTTGCCAATCCAGATTTTCTGTTTTTTTGGGTCAGCCTTGAAAGGTTGTATTTTTTTCTAGAAAGCTGCCCATTTCTTCTAGGTTATCCAGTTTGTTAGCATATAATTTTTCATTGTATTCTCTAATAATTCTTTGTATTTATGTGGTATCTGTAGTGATATCTCCTTTCTCATTTTTGATTCTGTTTATGTGTGCAGACTCTCTTTTTTTCTTGATAAGTCTGGCTAGGGGTTTTTCTATTTTATTTCCTCAAAGAACCAGCTCCTGCTTTCATTAATTTTTTTCTATTGTTTTATTCTTCTCAATTTTATTTATTTCTGCTCTAATCCCTCCTTCAACTGACTTTGGGCCTCAATTGTTATTTTCTAGTTTTGTTAATTGTGAATTTAGACTGCTCATATGGGATTGTTCTTTACTGAGGTAGGTCTGTATTGCAATTACTACAGGCCCTCTTAGCACAGCCTTTGCTGCATCCCACAGATTTTGTGGTGTTGAATTATTATTGTCATTTGTCTCCATATATTGCTTGATCTCTTTTTTTATTTGGTCATTGATCCATTGGTTATTTAGGAACATGTTGTTAAGTCTCCATGTGTTTGTGGGCTTTTTTGTTTTCTTTGCATAATTCATTTCTAGTTTCATACATTTGTGGTATGAGAAGGTGGTTGGTAGACTTTCAATCTTTTTGAATTTACTGAGGCTCTTTTTGTGGCCTTGTATATGATCTCTTCTTGAAAATGTTCCATGTGCATTTGAGAAGAATATATATCCTGTTGCTTTTGGATGATGTGTTCTGTAGATGTATGTTAGGTCCATCTGTTCTAATATGCTGTTCAGTGCTTCCGTCTCTTTACTTATTTTCTGTCTGGTTGATCTGTCCTTTGGAGTGGGTAGTGTGTTGAAGTCTCCTAAAATTAATGCATTGCATTCTATTTCCTCTTTTAATTTTGTTAGCATTTGTTCACACATGTAGGTGCTCCTGTGTTGGGTGCATAGATATTTATAATGCTTATATCCTCTTGTTGGATTGATCCCTTTATCATTACACAATGTCCTTCTTTGTCTCTTGTGACTTTCTTTGTTTTGAAGTCTATTTTTTCTGATTCAAGTACTGCAACACCTGCTTATTTCTCCCTATTAGTTGCACAAAATATCTTTCCTCATCCCTTCACTTTTAGTCTGTGTATGTCTTTGGGTTTGAAGTGAGTCTCTTGTAGGCAGCATATAGTTGGGTCTTGTTTTTTTGTACATTCAGTGACACAATGTCTCTTGATTGGTGAATTCAGACCATTTACATTTAGCGTGATTATTGATAGGTGTGTACTTATAGGCATTGCACACTTTAGATTCGTGGTTACCAAAGGTTCAAGGCTAACTTCCTTACTATCTAAGAATCTAACTTAACTCACTTAATATGCTATTACAAACACAGTCTAAAGGTTCTATTTTTCCCTCCTTTTCTTCCTCCTCCATTCTTTATATATTAAGTATCATATTCTGTACTCTCTGTCTATCCCTTTTTATTACTCTGGCGTTAGCTATTTAACCACTTTCATCTATAGCAGTCCTTCCAGAATACACTGTAGAGATGGTTTGTGGAGATAAATTCTCTCAGCTTTTCTTTATCTGGAAACTGTTTAATCCCTCCTTCTAATTTAAATGATAATCTTTCCGGATAGAGTATTCTTGTTTCAAGGCCTTTCTGCTTCATTGCATTAAATACATCATGCCACTCCTTTCTGGCCTGTAAGGTTTCTGCTGAGAAGTCTGATGATAGCCTGATGGGTTTTCCTTTCTTTGTGATCTTTTTTCTCTTTCTGGCTGCTTTTAATAGTCTGTCCTTATCCTTGATCTTGGCCATTTTAATTATTATATGTCTTGGTGTTGTCCTCCTTGAGTCCCTTGTGTTGGGAGATCTGTGCATCTCTATGGCCTAAGAGACTATCTCCTTCCCCAAATTGGGGAAGTTTTCAACAATTATTTCTTCAAAGACACTTTCTATCCTTTTTTTTCTCTCTGCTTGTTCTGGTACCCCTACAATACAAATATTGTTCTGTTTGGATTGGTCACACAGTTCTGTAAGTATTCTTTCATTCCTAGAGATCCATTTTTCTCTCTATGCATCAGCTTCTTTGTATTCCTCTTCTCTAACTTCTATTTCATTTATCATCTCCTCCTCCGTATCTAATCTGCCTTTAAAACCCTCCATTGCATTCCTCAACGATTGGATCTCTGTCCTAAATTCGTTCCTGAGTTCTTGAATATTTTTCTGTACCTCCAGATGCATGTTTATGATTTTTATTTTGAACTCTCTTTCAGGAAGATTGATTAGTTCAGTCTCACTCGATCCTTTTTCTGGTGTTGTTGAGACTTCGCTTTGAACGAAGTTCCTTTGACATTTCATATTTGTTTGTGGCACCCTCCAGTGCCCAGATGCCCTACTCTCTGGAGCTGTTCAGCCCCTGGAGCAATGTCGGAGCTCACAGGGTAGTGGTGCTTTTGCCCGAGGGTAGGAAAGGGCTGTTTCCTGCTTCCCAACTGCTATGCCTTTCTCCACTGCCAGAACCAGTGGGTGAAACACACAGGTGTAAGCCTCTATGCTTTGCATTTGTAGCTGCCCTAGGTGGGGCTTCCCTCTGGCTGGCCTGACGCTAGGGCAGGGTTTGCCAGTTTGCAAGCCAGGTGCATGCTGGCCAGGAGGAAGGTGCAGCAGGCTCCATATCATGGTGGGGGACCATGGAGCTGCATAGCCAGCTAGGGAGCTGGAGCACCTGATGATTGTGAAAGTTCCCAGCCTGCTGGGCAGAGTGCACCTGAACAATTTTGTCTACCTGTCCTTTCTCCTGAGCAATAAGCTCTGTGCAATCCTTGCCCCTTCAGCAGCCTTCTCGCTTTTAGGAAGTCTCTCAGACTGCCCACCTAGATCAGCTGAATATGGATCCCTGTTTCCCACAAGCAGCCAGAATCTCAGTCTCTCCAGGTATTCCACCTCTCTTAGATTTCCAATCCCACTAATTACCAGAGCACCATGCAATGTAGGTTCATGCTCTCAGAGCAGATATCCAGGGGCTGTGTTCAGCAGTCCCGGGCCTCCATTCCCTCTCTGCTTCATTTCTCTTCCTCCCGCCAATGAGCTGGGGCAGGGGAAGGACTTGGTTCCCACCGAGTCACGGCTTTGGTACATTACCCTGTTCTGTGAGGTATGTTCTTTTCTCCAGTTGTATGCAGTCTGGCGCAGCCTTCTTTCCTGTTGCTCTTTCAGAATTAGTTGTATTAATTATATTTTCATATTATATGTGGTTTTAGGAGGAGGTCTCTTTCTAACCTCTC
This sequence comes from Manis javanica, assembly GCF_040802235.1. NCBI lineage: Eukaryota > Metazoa > Chordata > Mammalia > Pholidota > Manidae > Manis > Manis javanica. Next base: position 99,636,488 of record NC_133174.1, on the reverse strand, counting down.
ATGCCACCATCTTTAATCAGCTTCGTTGATGTTCTTTTATTAATCATTTACTGTTTGTGGGATCATTCCTGATATCCATAATTTGTATTTTTTATTTTCTTATCAGTCATATTAACTACCAGTTACCAAATTTTAGCTGTATAAGTATTTTCTATTCTTTTCTAGTTCATATATTTCCACTTTCAACTTATTATTTCCTTTTCTTATTTTAAGTTTAATTTACTTGCCCTTTGCTAGCTTAAGTAGGAAACTTAGATCACTGATTTTAAATCTTTCTTCTTTTCTAACATAGGCATTTAAAGCTGTTTCCTATTAAGCCCTGGCTTAACTCTATCCCACAATTCTCAATATGTTGTATTTTAATAATTGTGCAATTTGAAGTATTTTCTAATTTTCCTTGTGATTTCTTCCTTTGTCTGTCAGTTATTTAAAATGGTGCTTTTCAATTTTCAAATACATAGGAATTTCTATACATCTTATTATTATTGATTTCTTATTCATTCTGTGTGATCACAGAATATATACTGGTATTTTCAGTCTTTTGGTATTTTTAGGTCTCATTTTTTGTCCCATCATATGGTCAATCTTGGAGAAGGTTCTATGTGCCCTTGAAAAAAATTATATTCTGTAGTTGTTGGATGTAGAACTGTGTATGTCAGTCAGGTCTAGGTTCTTAACAGTGGAATTGAATCTTTCTTGTGATTTATCTTTAAGCTCACTGACTCTTTCTTCTGTAGTCTCCATTCTGCTGTTAAAAGTCTAAACCATTTTTTCTTACATATATTTTTTAATTTAAACCTTTCCCTTTTTTTAGTTTCTAGTGTTCTATTCGTTATCTATTCACTTGTTATGAGTAGATTTCCCTTTAAGTCAACAAATATATTTATCCTATCTACTTTAAATCTTTGCCTACAAATTCTAATATTTGCATTATTTCAGAGTTAGTTTTCACTGATTGGTCTTTCTCTTTACTATTGGTCACTTTTACCTGCTATTTCTCATGTGGACTATGTTTTAATGGCATATAGGACACTGTATTTAATATATACACATCCTAGATTCTTTTCTCTCTGAAGACTGCTGAACTTTTGTTTTAGGAAATAGTTAATTCAGCTAAACTAAACCTTAAAACCCTGTTTTCCCTTTAATATACAGAGTTAAATCTATGCAGTTACTGCAGATTTCCAGCTGTTCCTTTTTGCTGGTTTGTATGAATCCTCCCCTATACATATAAAGTTCAGGATTCGACCAAGAATTTGGCGGAAGTTTACAAGCAATTTTTTTGGGCTCTCTTCTCTGCGGCTCCCTTCAGTCCAACATATCCCCCATAACTTTCCAGCCACTCTGGTATCTTCAACTCTGTCCTCTGACTTCTCAAGTCTGTAAGACTGGCTTTTTGTCTGGGTTCTAGCCAGCTTTTGCCATGCAGATTAAAGGATGCACTCAGGAGAAAAGCCACATAATGCAAACTTGCCCAATATATTTTCTTTCTCTCAAGGGTAGTATCCTATCTATTTTTTTTTCTGCTTTTGGTCACTCTGCTGAGCTATTAAATAGCTATTATATTTTGTCCAGAGGGTTTATTTCTTAAGAAGAGTTAACGTGACAAAAGTCACCCCACCAATATCAGAAATGAATCCCTTTTGATCTTTTTACGACTACAGAAAGCACCCTAACTGTACAACAAAAACAAAAACACTTCCTTCAGACTAATGCTACTTAAACAGATGTTCTGTATAACATTATTCAATTATTATTAATAGATGTTTTGGGGACTTGGGACAAAGATGGCAGCATAAGTGAGGGAGAACCCTCCTCCCAAAACCACATACAACATGAAAATACAGCAAATAGAACTAATCTTAAAAGAGCGACCAAAAGACTGCAGAACAGACTACCTGCATCTGGAGAAAAGAGAAAACCTCACAGAAAAGGGTAAAATAGCAAAGCCATGATTTGGCGGTACCCAAGTCATATCCCCACCCCAGCCAACAAGTGGGAGGAAGAGAAATGGAGCAGCGAGGGAGTAGAAGCCCAGGACTGCTAAACACCCAGCTCTGGAGATCTGCTCCAGGAACATGAACCCACATTACATGGCCCTCTGGAGATTAGTGGGGTTGGGAAGCAAAGACAGGTGGACTACTCAGAGAGACTGAGATTCCATCTGCTTGTGGAAAACAGGCACATATAACTGGCCTCCTGGGACAAAACAAAGGTGAGTACTTTGAAAGACATCCCAACAGAAAGAGTGGCACTAAAGGGGCAAAGATTACACAGAGCTTGCTGCTCAGGAGAAAGGGCAAGTGGAAAAAATTGTCCCAGCACACAAAGCCCAGCAGGTTAGGGACTCTCAGAAGCTTCAGATGCTTCATTGTCCTGGCTGGCAACACAGGCCCGAGGCCCCTGCTGCTCCTTCCTCCTGGAAGTCTCTGGTCCCTCACACCTGCAGCTCGTCATCATGCCAGGCCAGGCAAAGGGTGGCTCCACCTACGGCAGCTACAGGGGGATAGCACAGAGGCTCTTCCCTGCATGCTTGGCCCATTGGACCTGGCAGTAGAGGCAGGTGCTACAGCCAGGAAGGCAGGATAGAGTTCTTTCCTGCTGGCAGGTGCCAGTTCTGCTCACCTGCAACCCCTGCCATTGGTACAGGCATTGGCAGCTCCAAAGAATAGAGCTTCTGGGCACTAGAGGGAGACACCTACAGAAAGGTTTTATTCCATAGGATTCACTAAAAATGAAATGGCAAAAAAAATTTTGTCCAAACAAAAATTTAGGAAAAGACACCAGAAAGAAGAATAAGTGAAACTGATATCACCGATCTTCTTGATAAATATTTCAAAATAAAAATCATAAACATACTCATGGAGCTACAGAAAAATATTCAAGATCTCAGGGAGAACTTTAAGAAAGAGATAGAAACTATGATAAATAAAGTATCTGAAATGAAACATACAATGGAGGGATTTAAAAGTAGATTAGATTAAGTAGAGGAGACGGTAAATGAAAAATAAATTAGAGAACAGGAAAACAAAGAAGCTGAGGCACAGAGAGGAAAAAGCCTCTCTAGAAATGAAAGAATATTAAGAGAACTGTGCAACCAGTCCAAACGGAACAATATTCACATTATAGGCATACCAGAAGAAGAAGAGACAGAAAAAGGGATAGAAAGTTTCTTTGAGGCAGTAACTGCTGAAAATTTCCCCAATCTGGGGAAGATAAGTCTATCAGGTCACAGAAGTGCAGAGATCTCCCAACACAAGGGACCCTAGGAAGACAACACCAATACATATAATAATTAAAATGGCAAAGGTCAAGGACAAGGTGAGAGTATTAAAAGCAGCCAGAGAGAGAAAAAAGATCACCTACAAAGGCTAGCCCATCAGGCTATCAGCAGACTTCTCAGCAGAAACCTTACAGACCAGAAGGGAGTGACATTATATATTTAGTGCAATGAAACAGAAGGGCCTCAAACTAAGAATACTCTATCCGGCAAGATTATCATTTACATTTGAGACAAGGATTAAACAATTTCCAGATAAGAAAAAGTTGAGGGAATTTACCTCCACAAACTGTCTCTACAGTGTATTTTGGAGGGACTGCTCTAGATGGAAGTGCTCCTAAGGCTAAATAGCTGTAACAGTGAAAATAAAACCACAGTAAAGGAAGTAGACTAATTAATTAATAGGTAAATGCAAAATTAAATCAACTATTCATAAAGTTAGTCAAGGGATACACAAAGAGTACAGAATATGACACCTAATATATAAAGAGTGGAGGAGGAAGAAGAAGAAGGGGGTAAGAACCTTTAGATTGTGTTTGAAATAGCGTAATAAGAGAATTAACACAGACTGTTAGATAGTAAGGAAGCTGCCCTTGGACCTTTGGTAACCACAAATCTAAAGCCTACAATAGATGTTCTGTCAGGAGGAAAGTAGAAACATGGTCAAATGGAGCTTGGAAATATAGCATTACAAAACAAATAGGTTTCTTTACTCCAAGATTTCTAAACACCTTTAATATGCTAGTGGGCCTTTTATATAACTAAATTGAATATGCTTTTGAGATACTATCTCAATATTTTTCATATATAATTAGTAAACATTCACTGTTCATTCAAAAATATTTATTGAGCCTCCAAGAGTAGAGACTAGAGTATGATCCCCTTTCTCCTAGTAGGACTCTCTGTAGGCCACCATTCTCTATTCCTTTTTAATATTCTATTTTCAATGTCAGTCCCTGACTCATAATGGTTAGGTTTATGTTACTTAATCTACACAAATACCTATCTTGTAATAATTATATCTATATAATAGGAGTGCTGCTGTGGGAAAAGGGAGATAAAAACAGAGAGAGATTCACTAATTATTAACTTAGATGAACTAGATAAAAATACATGAAATTGCCTAGCATGGTAGCTAGCACAAATAAGTAGCCTGATAAAAGCTTGGGTCCTTGTTAAGTGTTTTTCCCTTCTTTTCTCTATTAAGTCAGTGATTTCAACAAGGTTGATCAAAGGTTGGCAAACTAGAGCTCTCAGGCCAAATGCAGTCAGAAGCCTGTTTTATATAATATAAGAGCTGAGATTTTTTTACACTCTTAAAGGGTTATTTTTAAAAAGAGAGAAAAATATGTGCCAGAGATATTATGTAGCTCACAAAGCCTAAAATATTTACTATATGACCTTTCATAGAAAATGTTTGCTGACCTTCACCTTTTATTGTATACATTTGTTTGAACTTTTCACAGTGAAAAAATATTAAAATATTTACTATATGGCCTTTCATAGAAAATATTTGTTGATCTCTGAGATATATTCTAATCCTTACAGCTATCTAAAGTAAGCAGTATAGATTTCATTTTATTTACCTATATGCTGAGGTAGAACCCTGTTTAAAAGATAAAAGCAAAACAAAAACGCTATTTCACTGTTTTTTTAAATTAAAGTATGATTGATAAACAATCTTATGAGGGTTTCACATGAACAACATGTGGTTTCAACACTCACCAATATTATCAAGTCCTTACCCCCCGATTGCAGTTACTGTCTATCAACGTACTAAGATGCTACAGAATCATTACTTGTCTCCTCTGTGCTGTACTGCCTTCTCTGTGACCTACCTATATTGTGATTGCTAATTATAGTATTTCACTAAGTTTTTGAAGGCCCTTTTCAGATCTTACCTTTTCTCCTTTTATACCACTACAGTCACACTTTGACCCTTGAGAACAGCCATAGCAAGCCTATAAAGAAAAAAAAGAGGGAGGAAAATTATTAAATATGAACCTAAAAACCAGACTGTAACTTACAGCTCTAAGAATTCAACAGTCCAAAGTTGTAAAACAAATACTAGAAAAGCATCTGAAAGGATATATACCAAATTGCAAACAATGATTACCTCTGGGGAAACTTTCACCTTTTATTGTATACATTTGTTTGAACTTTTCACAGTGAGCAAATGCAATTTTTTATAATTTTAAGGTAAAAAATATATTTTTAAAAAGATGTTAAAAGTCAAAAAGAGGTTCAGATAATTTTCCTATGATTTGCCACTTGTCCAACCTCTTAGGAAGTCCTTTTCTTCCCCTAATATCACTTGTAAAAAATTATCTCTCAATCTGTAATAGCAATGATCTGGGCAACTAGCCAAGGATGCCTGCCACTTGAAATCTCTTGCTTCTCTGCATTCATAAGCAATCACAGAGCATAAAATACCTAATACTACCTTTAACACCACCTTCCTTTTCTTTGTTCCCATTTTCTTATCACTAGCAGCTCAGTCTATAACAGCTCCAAGCTTTATGACACATGCTGTTCCCATATCCTGGAGGTTCTAAATTGCTACAAGTTCATTCACTCATATTAGAAATTGAGGTCTTGAAGCCAGAAAAATATCCTTCTCGAAAGTAAGAGCCTATATAAGAAGACAGTAGAGAACTTCTGCCACCCACAACTATCCTTTTCTCTGGTATGAAGCTGAACTGCTTAGAAAAGCAAATAGTAATTAGTTTAACATATGTAGCTAGCTCATCATTTATGTACAATATGATGGTATGTTTCTTATCAAAAAAGAAGTATTTTTATGTGATGTAAATACCAAATAATGTTTATCAATGCTCAACCCTGGGAGCCTATGACTTAGAAAGTATCTTAACTTCCTTACCAACATTCTATGATTTCCTTTCCTCTAATCACTATCAGAGTACTTTCTCCAATCCTTATCAAATTACTGGCCTCACTCTTTAGTCAGAATTCCTAGCCCACTCTGCTGCAACTAGAAGCCACCCTCATACTGTAACTCCTTTTCCTCATTTTAAGAGCAAACAACAATCACTTGATATTAGGGGTCATCTCTCACATTGCAAGAGGCAGTTCCAGTAAAAGATGTGCTCTTGACATTTCTAATTGAGTCTGGTATGCAGCCATTATTTATTATACATAGGCGATTAGCTTATATACTGGTTTTAGTAGTATTCGTCAACTATGTTACAGGTTATATAGACTTACTCAGACTTACTAACTCATCAAATTCGAATTAAGCATTATTAGAGGCCAGAAAACTTAGGCATTAAAGATGAATAAGACACAGCTCCTTCTGACATATATAACTAATTCAATAAATACTTATTGCCAGCCACTATATTATGTTAGGTGCAGATAGATACAAAGACAGAATACCCATCCTGAATGGCAAGGATAATACCATACACAAAAATGACATTACAATGTTTCAGGAACAGAGGTTAATTTAAGATATGTAATAGTGTTTTGTGCAGACATGAATTCTAGATTCCAAAGTACAATTTAGAAATTTTAGAAAATACTGATTTATAAGATAAGAACTGTCAGTGGTCATACTCACTGAATTAAATCATGCATATTATCGACACTCAATTACATGCATTAATGTAAGATAGTGATAATCCAAAATGGCTGTAAATCTAAGAATAATTAGCATTTGACTTTGAAACATATGCATGCATTTTATGTGTAAATATATGTGTATAGTTTTTTGTTGCAAGTAAAAGATGGTATAGCTTTCTATTTTCATCTTTCATTAAGAGTTATTCCTTTTTAAAATATAAAGTCCTGGGAATAATTCAAAGTATACCTTAATAGGATTTCATTAATATAGAGAAGATACGACTTTTCTTTATAATTGTATTTCTGACTTTTCAGTATTCAACAATATCCTACAACCCTTAATATGATTTATAAGCAAATAAAACCTTAAATACTCTTGCATATCATTTTGAAATAATTTTACATACTTTTTCTTAAAAATTAGTAATTTCACTTTTTGTACTTCTTTATTACTTAACAAGTAGTTATACTTTAGAGAGGTAACTACTTAAAACATTTAGTGATTACAGAAAATCTGTTTGAATTCAATTAAAAATTGTAATTTATATCCTATTTATTCTACCTAAGTTATGGTAATTATGATACACAGGGGTTTAAAAAAAGGTAATTGTAATATACACACCAACCACTAGATGCCACTTTCCATACAGTTATAACAGTGATGGCAAAAAGAAATACCCTAATTTGAAGGCTGGTTAATGGGCTGGTTAATGGAACAACTTGTTTTTTTACCAACATCAATTAATATTGATTAGGTGCCCAGTAAGTCCATAGCACAATACTAGGGCTATGAGTTATATCAAAAAATGTGTAGACATGAGTGCTGCCTTTAAAGAACTTCCAATCTAGTAAAAAATAAAACAACCTATGCCTAAAAAATTAAAATAAAATATAAATACAATGGAATAATGAAATAGCTGACAATGGTAACAGAAATAACTCTAACATACAAGAAACACATCCTGAGTTTATCTCAAAAACTGAATCATTAGGAGATGATGGACAAGCCATTCATATACTCTGGGGCTCAGTTTTCTCTTTGGTAAAATGACAGAGAAATGTATGGTCTCTTTAGTAGCTTTCAGCTTTTACATTCTGTGATTCAGTAGACTCTACCAAGTAAAAATGAGTGGTACAGTCAATAATTGCTACGGAAGATAAGAGCGTTCCCTTGAACCTGGAAGTGTTCATAACAGCTCTGTAGAAGAGGTAAATAATTTGACTTCAATTTTGAAAGATGGGCAGAAAGCTATCTAGAGGGAAAGTGGTTACACTAAGCACTAAGATTAAAACACAAAATTTTTGTGGGCAAAGTATCAGGTAAAACAAACATTAAATGCCTTGGTATAAAGAACTTCTTAAGTCCATATGAAAAAATTACAGTAGAAGAGAAGGCTAAAAAAATCCTTTCAAAACTGTGGAAAGACTATTTAATTCTTTCTTTTAGCTTCTTCTTAATTGAAGTATAGTTGATACATAATGTTATATTGGTTTCAAGTATACAACATAGTGATTCAACAGTTAGATGCTCACCCCGACTAGTGTAGTTACCATCTGTCATCATAGAAAGATGTTACAGAACTATTTACTATATTCTCTATGCTGTACTTTCATTCCCATGACTAATTTATAATGTGATTTGATATTTTCACCTATTTCATGTACCCATCCAACCTTTGCCCCATGGTAATCACCAGCCACTTGTCAGGGTCTATGAGACTATTGCTGTTCTGTTTGCTTGCTCTTAGATTCCATTTATAAGCAAAATCATATGGTATTTGTCTTTCTCGCCTGGCTTATTTCACTGAGCTTAATACCCTTTAGGCCCATCCATGTTGTTGCAAATGGAAAGATTTCTTTCTTTTTTATAGCTGAATAATATTCTATTGTATGTAGGTACTACATGTTCTTTATCCATTCATCTTTTGATGGACATTTTGGTTGCTTCCATATCTTGGCTATTATAAATAATGTGGCAATAAACATAGGGGTGCATATATCTTTTTGAATCAGAAATTTTGTTTTCCTCAGGTATATTCCTAGAAGTAGAGTTACTGGGTCATATGAGATTTCTATTGTTAGCTTTTTGAGGACCCTGCATACTGCTTTTCATTGTGGCTGTACCAATTTACCTTCCCACCAACAATGTAGGAGGGTTCCTTTTTCTCCACATCTTTGCCAACACTTGTTAATTTTTGCCTTTTGGATAGCAGCCATTCTAACTGGTGTGAGGTGGTATAACATTATGGTTTTGATTTGCATTTGCCTGATGATTTGTAATGTGGAACATCTTTTCATGTGCCTGTTAGCCATCTGTATGTCTTCTTTGGAAAACTGTCTATTCAGGTCCTCTACCCATTTTTTAATTGAGTTATTTGGTGTTGAGGTATATGACTTGCTTATGTATTTTAGATGTTAGCCCCTTATTGGATATATCACTTGTGGATATATTCTCCCATACTACAGGTTGCCTTTTCAATTTGTTGATTGTTTCCTTTGCTGTAGAGGAGTTTTTTAATTTGATGTAGTCTCACTTGTTCAATTTTGCTTTTGTTTCCTTTGCCCAGGAAGACATATCTAAAAAAAAAATTACTCGTGCTTATGTTCAAGAGATTTTTGCCTATGCTTTCTTTTAAGGGTTTTATGGTCTCATATCTTATATTAGGTCTTTAATCCATTTCAAGTTTACTTTTGTGTATGGGGTTAGAGAGTAATCCAGTTTCATTCTCTTGCATGTAGCTATCCAGTTTTCCCGACACCAGTTGTTGAAGAGACTGTCATCCCTATTGTACATTCCTGCCTCCTTTGTCATATATTAATTATCATATATAATTGGGTTTATTTCTGGGCTCTGTCTTCTGTTCCACTGATCTATGTGTCTGTTCTTCTGCCAGTACCATACTGTTCTAAACCTCTTCATGGTATAGCTTGAAGTCAGGGAGAATGATACCCCCCCAGCTTTGTTCTTCTTTCTCAAAATTGCTTTGGCTATTCAGCACACTTTGTGGTTCCATATAAATTTTAGGATTATTTGCCCCAGTTGAAAAATGTCACCAGTATTTTGATAGGGATTGCACTGAAAGTATAAATTGCTTTGGGCAAGATCGCCATTTTGGCAATATTAATTCTTTCTATCCATGAGCATGGGATAGATTTCCATTGATTTGTGTCTCCTTCAATTTATTTCCTCAGTGTTTTATTATTTTCACAGTACAGATCTTTCACCTCTTTAAGGAAAATCTAGTTAATTCTACAAGGCCACTTTAGATTGTTAAAGCAAGAAAACGATGCAACTATAGCAATGTTTCACATTTTTTAGTACAGGAGAAAATAATTTAAAAAGTAAAGTTTTTTATTATCATGTAATAAAACATCATAAAGCTATAATAATTAAAATTGTATGGTATTGCCCAAAGAATACAAAGTTTAATGAACCAAAATAGAAAGACTAGAAACAGATGTACACACACACACACACACACACACACACACACACATTTGCTATATGATAAAATTTGGCACACCAAAAAGATGTGAAAATAATGATTGTTCAACATATGGTGCTAGAACAAGTGTGGAAAACAATAAATTTGTATCTCAGGTTCCTACAATAAAAAAATACCAGATATGAGATGTAAAAGTACAAATTAAAGCAATATTCTGTATGCATTAGGATCGCTTAAAGAACCTCACAAAAATTCAGATACTCAGACCCCATCCTAGACATTCTGTTTTAGTAAGCCTTAGATTGGTACCAGAATCTGACATTTTAATAAAACATCTCCAGATGATTCTGATTCAGATATTTCAAGATATATGTACTACAAAATAATGGCATTGAGGAAAAAGAAATATTCTAATAATGTGACTAGTTCAGTATCCAAACTGATATGCCTGCTTAAAAAAAAAAACTAAAAATGCTTGAAAAAATAGAAAAAATATCTTAAAAGCATCTAAAGGAAATAATAGAATTTATCAGGCCAAACGCTAGAGGGGAGAACCCCAGAAAAGTGACCAATGACTACTTTTGCCCTAAGGGCATTTACCAAATAGACAATTTGAGGTTCTTGTTTTATAACTTTAGTATAAGGGTGTATCAAATATAAAAGTACCCCACAATCCCATCCCGAGGGAATTTTAAGAAAAGAAAAAATCTTGGCTCTCATCAGAGAAGTATAGGGGAAAAAATTCCTTGAGATACTATTACTATAAACTGGCCCTCATACAGATTTGCAATCCAAATTAGCAAATCCAAACTGCAAATTTATTTAGAGTGGACTCAAACTGCTTTGATCTTCCAGAGGCGAGGCAGAAATACATACAAACCCTATGTAGAAGAATATATCTTCACAGGAAACATCAAACAATTCCAAAAAGTTCTTTTGAATGGAAAATAAGATATCCATCAAAAATTGCTAAGCATACAAGAAAATGAAATACCATAAGCAAAAACTGAGGGAAATATCTGACAGTAGAAACTACTTAGCAAAGATTTCAGATATTGGAATTAGTAGACACAAAATACATAATAAATTTTTTTTACAATTATGAAAGACATTTTTAAAAACTTGAACATAAGGGGATCAGGAAATTGTAAAAAGAATTATCATTGAATTGAAATAACATATAAATTCTAGAAATAACTATCAAATCTAAAACTCAGTGGCTGGGCTTCACAGCAGACTAGATACAGATGAAGAGAGAATTAGTAAAGTTAAAACACTTGGCAAAATGAAAAGAAATTATAGTATAGAGACAAAATGTATGGACAGTGTGAAATAGTAGATAAGGCATGGAAGAAAGAATAAGGAAGCATAACATATAGGTAATTAGGCTTACAGAAGAAGAGTTGAGAGTGAGAATGGGACACAGGCAATAGTTAAGAGATAATGACGGAGAGTTTTCAATAAATAATTAAAGGTATTTGTGATTCTAGAAGTCTAACAGATCCAATCAAAGAAAAATAAAAACCCAAACTAGATGGAAAATAGTGTAACCTTGGAACATAAAATCAAAGACAAGGCAAAAGTATCAAGAAAGATAAGACAGATTACCTTCAGAAGTGTGACAATTAATCTATAGATTAGTTCTTAGAAGTACAATGGAAACTAGAAGACTGTGGGATGACATCTCTAATATGGTAAGGGAAAAGCATCCATCTAATTTTTTAACCAGTTAAAATATCTTTCAAGAACAACATAAAAACACAGATATTTTCAGACAAACAAAAACTGAGAAAGTATGCCTCCAGCAACACCTCATAAAAGAAAATTCAAGTCTTTTAAATATGTTCTCCTTTATGTGAAAGGAAATGAAAAGGAAATAGAAGGTCAAAAATACCAAAAGGAATGAAGAAAAAAAAGTGGTAAATTTGTGGATTAATTTAAATAAATACTAACTATAAAACAATTATAAAAATAGCTGTAGGGTTCAAAAATATAGAACGGAGTTGAGAAAAAATATATAGAACTAAAAGAAAAACACAGTGATAATACAGTGTAAGTCAGGAGACGATGAGTGAAGTTAAAGTATTCTAGGTCCTTGCATTTGGGTAGAAAACAGTTATAAATATTAATTACTTTAGACTTTGATAAGATAAGCATACAACCCAGGTATTCTCATTTCTATGGTAAAACTTAAAAGAAGGTAAGTGAGGTGTTAATTCTAAACTAGTGGAGGGGGACAATATTTAATAAATCCAAAAGTAGACAAAACAGAGACAGAAACAGAAAGTGCCACCTTAGAAATGGCAGGACAAATAAAATAAATATATCAATAATTATGGTAACTATAATAAGTATAAATGACATAGCACAAGGAAATAAACAAATTTGGAATGTGGTACATTATAAAGACAACTGGCATGGATTTGTCAAAAAGTCAATGCCATGCCATGGGAGAAATGACTTTGTCAATGACTACTTGTAGGCCACCTTCCTAGCAAAACAACAACAACAACTGGTGAAACTTAGAAAAAATGAAATTTAAGTCTCTGAATATTGCTGTAAGAACCTACAGCAAATGAAGAGACTTATTCAACAAAATTTACTAAATCTTAGTATGAATAGTAAAGATCTATGGCATTTTGGCTATGACTCACTGCCTTCCTCTCCCCCTACCCTACTCAGTTTGACAAAAGCTTCGTACAAAGTGGGAGTAGACTGAACCCAGAGCTCCTTCTCCCTCCAACTCCCACTTGAGAGCATTATGGTATCTTACTGGGAGGAACAGATACCACCATTTCTCTCACCCCCCTTGCCCAGTTCTATTTGCATCACTTGCAGAAGCTCTTCAAGCAAAAATAGCCAAGAGTTCTTAGGCTCTTGTCTTCCACACAGCCCCAACTCAATACAAAAGCTCCAGCCATGACAAGCTGAGAATACAGGGCTCTACGGCTCTAACTCCAGCTCACTCACAGAGCACAGTTTGATGCTAGCAGAAAACAAGCTGAGAAGACCAGATGTTACTGTCTTTCCTAATGCCGTGCTCAAAATCACAGTGTCACTCCAAAAGAAGTGGGCCAGAGCTCCTGTCCCCAGTTCTAGAGCACTGGGTGACAGGAGCTCTGAAGGTCTCCTTAAGGCACCTGACTTTACTTGAGACAGAGTGTAGGGAAGTTCAAGCTTAATGGTACTCCCCAAAACAGTGAAAATTTTGGTGGCAAGCAATTAATAGGAGACAGGTAGCTCTATGAGAACAAGAAGCCAAACCATAGATTAGTCACAAGTTTACCAGAGAGAAATGGAGAAGACTGGTAAAAAGAGACATCCTGTGATTAGAACAAATCTCAAAGACTGGCCTTAAAACTTTCTCCTGAAAGAAGCCTAAACTTAATTGGATCAGAACAGCCATTTGTGCCCAAGGATATTGTCAAAAACAAAAAAGCCATTCACAGTCCATTAGTGAAGGCTTACAGCTGGGTGAGATACCTACAGAGGCAGTTTCAACTCAACAGAGAGAGCAGGAAAAGAGACAAAGAGAACCCTGATAAATTCATTGTCATACTAAGATGACTGTGAACATGTCCAAGGCTACAACCTTTGGGTAGTAGTAACATCAGAGGCTGCTCGATGTGGGGCAGACAGACTTCACTAATAATCCAGCAAACTCATTAAACAAATAAGCAAACAACAAGCCCTGAAGAGGAGGAGGAGGATCAATATTCAGACTGGCTACAGTATATTATCTAAAATGTTCAGGTTTCAACAAAAGATTATGAGACATATTAAGAAAACAGGCAAGTGTGTCCTATATAAAGAAAAGCAAGCAATAGAACTGTTCTTCACAGAGATTCATAAAAAATTTTCTTTCCACTCATTCCCGATTTTTAAAAACTTAAGAAAATAAACAAGTGCAGTACCTCAACAGCTACAAAAGACTTTTTAGCATCATTAGGGACATCTAACTAGGTTTTGAATTCTAGATTACATTTTTAAAATCACCATTAATTATTTTAAGTGTGTAAATTATATGTTTATGTAGTATAATGTCCTTTTCCTTTGGTGAGGCATGATGTATGCTGAGGTATTTAGGCATATAAGGTGTCATGATATCTGCAAATTACTTTTAAATGGCTTATCAGAAAAGAAGTGTATGCACACACACACACACACACATACACAAATACGTAATCATTAAGCACATGCACACATACACACTAGAGCAGAAGAAACAAAAATATAATACATAATGGAAAAATGCTAAAAATTGTTGAATCTAGAGGGGAAAATACTGGTATTCATTATATGTTCTTTATAATTTTTTGAACATATTGTAAACAGGTGGGTAAGTGCATTGTTAAAAATACTTATGAGACAAGTATACTCAAACTGCAAAAAAGGGCAAATCACAACATGTATGCTATTTATCAGAGACATCAAAAACATAGGTTACATGGAAAAGTTCAAATGAGAGATGAAAAAGTTATACAAATAATAAAGAAAACTGGTATAGCTATGTTAATTTCAGACAAAACAGACTTTAAGGCAAAAAGCATCACAAAAGATAAAAAAGGGTACCTTCAGAATAAAAGGCTTAGATCACAAAAAATACACCTTAAAAAGACACCTACATTTGTATGTACTAACACATCCTAAAATATATACAGTTATAAGTACTAGATCTACATGGAGAAATAAATCCACAATCATAATTGCAAATTTTAAACATATCTCTGACTACTGATAGAACATGTAACAAAATAATTTGTATAGATGTACAAAGATTTGAACATGATTACAAACTTGTTCTAATGAACATACATAAAACAGTGTACCCATCAAGGGAAGAATACATATTTCTATCAGGTATACCCTGGATATTCATAAAAACTGGCCATATTGGACTTTAAGGTTAGTCTAAGCAAATTTCAAAGAACAGAATTCATATAGAACATGATCTCTGACCATAATTCAATCAAGTTATAACAAATAATTTAAATCTAATCAAACTCTTCCAGAAAACAGAAGAGGAAGAATAAAGCTAACATGAACTTGATACTGAACCTAAATAGGACTGAGTATGAAAGGAAAATTACAGGTCAATCTTACTAAGGAATACAGATGTAGAAATCCTAAATAAAATATGACAAAGCTGTGTCACTTCAGATTTAACTTAGACCCTACCTGTTGTCAAAAGGAAAGAAAAAGTTTGGAAAAGAAGAAACAAAAATGTCATTCACAGATGATATGATTGGACAGATAGAATATTAAAAATAATATACCAAGAAATTAAAATTAATAAAATTTTAGCAAAGTTGCTGAGTATAAATTCAATATACTAAGGTGAATTATAATTTTATACATAATTGTCAAAATCAGAAAATAAAAAAGAGACCACTTACAATGGTGTTCCTAGAGTAGTCTCCCAGGAAAAAAGTAAGAGAACTAGATGTGATGAAGCTTTAAAAAAAAATCAGAGTATGAGAAATACAGTATAAGAATAGAAGAAATATAATTACAGACTCTGAAGAAAGATCAGCACAAAAAAAGAAAACTAATCACAAACATTTCCCTGGCTCTACAATAAGCAAGAAAATCATAATACATATTCAAAATAATGTAAACATTGCTTATTGATTTATCTGAAAACAGCAATGATATGTTGGGGGTAGATGGAAGAAGAGAGGTAAGGTGGTAGCAGAAAGAGCACATCATCTATCTTAACACAAAGTAGACTAACAAGTTTTTGTCCTTAAGGAACTGATCTATGAAGTCAAAAGGAATGAGAAAAAAATTGATGTTTTTTACCGTTCATTGTACTTTTTAAATCATATACATACAATATAATACTATCCCATATTAGGCATTGGCTACTCGTATGAGTCTCATAAACTCTTAGAGGATATTACTTTAACATTTCAAACAGAAGTCATCTTTGACCTGGTTACTCTTAATATAAAACCTCCACTTTTGGGGGCATGGATTCACCACTCTTTAATAGTCCATGGCTAAAAGTTTTACGTATCTTTTGTTACATCCCTTTATTTGATATCCTATCAAAATCTATAAACAGATCTTGCTATTTCTTCCTAATAAATGTTATCATAAAAGAACATTAACAGAGGTGAAAGAGGTCTTAGAAATTACCTAATCCACCCCTTTGCCTTTAAACATGAAGAAATGGAAGGCCAGTCAGTGACAGAGCCCAAGCTAGAATCAGTTTCTTGACTTTTCCAATATTTCAACCTGATTTCCATTTACTTTCAAGTTTTGAGGAAAAGCCAAGATATTTTGCCAGATTTTCTATGAAAAAGAAACATTTTCTTCTCACTATCATAAAAGTATTTCTTAAAAATCAAATTATAGATGAACACATTAATCAGTTTGAAAGCCTTTTAACCAAAGCTGCAGCTGCCACTTTCTACAAACCCAGGACTAAAATAGGAGGAGACTCATTAAAATATGATATGATGACTAGAACATATAATTCACCAATACTAACACAGATAATGATTTTCCTTGATTAAAATCACTACAATTTTTATGTTAACTAAAGAATAAAGATAGGCTCATGTAGTTTTCAAGATCCTTTTTTTCCCCATGAAATGGAAGAAGGCTGGGGAAATGAGGTGAGAGGCCTAAGAAAGGTTACCAAGCAGAAATAGGCCAGTTCTTAATGATGCTCATAAACTAACATTGATCAAAGTAAGCCCAAAGATTTAAAGAGAGTAGTTATCAGACAATGGAGCTATTCTAGTATTTAGTCTGGACAAATTACCAAATAATTCATTACCAAAAGTACTTTAACCTTAAAAATCCACAGACAAGCTATTCAGATTAGCCTTAGTGATTTTACATTTATGGCGGGGAAGCTATGCCTGTTTCAGGCAGATTTTTTTTGTCTCCAAGTACTTTTGGATACCATTTGGAAATAAGTGAAATGGGAAGCTTTTTAAATAACTAGGTTACCAGATGCTTTTCATGGCATTTGTGTACATGGAATTTTTACATTAGAAAATTACCTTAAATCAGAATGGCATTTGTTAAGAGTAGATTCTGTGATTGGCAGATAGGAAAGAAACCAAGTGTAAGCTACTTTAGTCAAAAGCAACTTTTTCCCCAATTTTAGGTACTAGAGACCATAAATTAAATTCTAGATGTTCTTATTGAGTTTGGCTCTGTGCAAATTAATATGGGATGTATGTAGATTATTAAATTCTTATCTCCCAAGAACAATTTTTATAACCTAAAAAGGGGAATTACAGAAATAAGCAAACTTATTAGAAAACTAGTAACACACACAAAATATATTATTTTACATGCTACTCTAATAGATTTTTCTGTAGCAAGAATTCCCAAAGTTAAGTGGAACAAGCACTAATTTGAAGAAAGTAAGTATACACAAGCATGTTCATGGTCTAAATTTGAAAATAAACACAGCTAAGTATCATAACATAGCAAAATTAGAAGCTCTCCATTCCTGAGCTATATATGATCTATGATACCCAGTTAAAACATTCCTAACCAACCAGCCTCACCCAGTGAACACCTCCAATGATGAACTCTTAAGGCAGCCCATAGTACTAATGTTTGTGACACTTAACTGCAGTAAGAGATTTAACCTGCTTAAATCCCTTACAAAGAAAAGTCAACAGTAGGAACTCAAGGAAGATTAAAATCATATTAAAATGAGATTAACCAAATGAATCACTTAATATTGTTTTTTAAAAGCTATAGTATAAGCAGCATAAGAAACTATTTCCCTACTGAGAGGTAAACAGCAGAATTTCCAGAATCTCCCACTTAGCCTTAGTCATTTACATATCAATGAATGTTTCAGAGCCTCCAGTGATCTCGGACAAAGGGTGAAGATAAAACAGCCATTCTCTCTTCCCCTCCATTCCTGGTATATAATTGGTCTGGCATTTGCCAGTCACCAAGGACCTGCCCATGGAGTTCCACCCAGAAGGTGTAGGTCGGGTAAGGAGAGCATGAGCCATAGCCAGAAGAGATGGATGGAGCCAGGCCTGGCTATGATTGTAAGAAATAGAAGTCTTTCTCCCAGCCAGCCCTTTCCCTTGACTTACTTTGGTTTTATCGGATTTATCGGGGCTTACTCTGGGCAGGGAACACCCTTCCCCCCGGGAGCTACGTCTATCAATATAATGGTACAGCCACACCACTGGTGGTTTCTCCCATGCTGCTAAGTCCTGGGCTACAAGTCCATGACAGATGGTGGGGCTGTGGAGGTATTCCTATGGAAGGATGGCCAAAGTCCATTGCCGTCCTTCCCAAGTGAAGGCAAACTGTTTCTGACTTTTCTGTGCTATGTCAATAGAGAAGAAAGCATTAACAAGGTCCACAACATAATGATATGTCCCTAGTTCATGACTGAGGGTGTCCATAAGGGCTGCTATAGAGGGGAAAGCAGCATTTAGAGGGGTTGTCATTTATTCAGTTCTCTGTCATCCACGGTCATACACCAGGAGCCATCTGGCTTTTTCACTGGCCAGACTGGCAAACTAAAAGGACTGTGAATGGGCTGTATGATGCCCACCTTCTCCAGCTCCTGTAGAGTTTCTCCAATTTACTTGTGCACCCCCAGGCAATTTATACTGCTTAGTATTTGTCACCCTCCAAGGTACAGGTAGAGCTACAGGTGGGTGCTTAGCATGTCCCCTCAGAACTGCCTTTACCACATGTACACTCAGTCTGAATTCATCTGCAGTGGTCTGTAACACAGGCCCTGCAGGATATGCACCCCCAAAATATATTCAGGGATGGGAGAAATATATACAGTATACTCCTTTGGGGGTAAATTCCCTATCCCCAATGAGATTTGGGTTTTCTTCACTCTAATTGCCTTACCCCCATAGCCATCTATCACAGCAGGGGTCCTGGGAACCCGCTCAGGGTTGCCATGAATCAAAGAATATTCAGTTCCTGGATCCACCAGCACCAGGACACATTGTATGTACATTCACTGGGGACCAATGAATTGCTAGTTCTACATGTAACCTCCTGTCCCCACCACATCCCCCAAGGTGAGGGCCTTGACAACCCTCCCAAACTACAATACCCAATCACCTTCCAGTGGGGGCAGAAACCAAGACAGGGTCTGGGTACTCTCCCCCAGGAAGTCCTGCAGGCACACAGGCCAGACATGGGGCTTTGCCTCCGGCTTCTGTGTCTTGGACCTCAGTAGCTGAAACTGATTATTTGGCTTTAATTGATGCCATAGCTCTCACAAGATTCTATTGGGCTATCCATCAAATTTTTCTTTCCCTGTCCCCACCTTTATCAAATCAACCCACATCTGGGTCCTTGAGACCTTCACAGAGCCCTTTGGACCTCTACTCTCTGTAGCAGACTACATTTTCTGCGCTTTTACTGTTTCAACCTTCCCCAGATCTGCTATAGTATGAGTAACCTCACTTACAGGTTGCCCTACATGGGGGACAAGAATAGTCACTAGGGACCCAAAGGAGTATGGGGGAGCTGTATGGAGCACCAGGTTTCTCATTCCCACAGTGAACAACTCCGCATTAGAGCCCTGAGGGTCCATATTATAGACGATATTTTTCATGCCCAACTCCTATAAAACCTGCTGGAGCTATGTATACATTTGCCAGCTCATGGGGAAGTATGGTAAATCACCCTGATTAGGCCAAACTGCCCTGAGGGCTGCTGTCAGCCAATCCAAAAGTACATGATTCCCTGGAGTCTAATGGGTATTTTGTAACCTCTGCTGGAGAGAGGGGTAAGTCATCAGGGAAGCCAGTTTACCCATTTCTGACCCAGACAGAAAAATGTCCTCTACTCCTAAATCCCAAAGACACAAGAGCCATGTGGGCAGAGGTTGCCAAAGGCTTCTGCTGAAACTGTGTGTTCAAACCCACCATCTTGGCCTGGGTATAGTGGGGGAGCATGGAGTATTCCACAACCTGGGGAGGGGCTGCTCTTTCCCCTGAGGAACCTATGGTTGCTGTGTCTTTATTTTCTTAACTACAACTGGGCAGGCTTTCAATATGAGAAGGGCTGGTGCCTCAGGTGGTGGCCTTGGCAACCATTCTGCCCTTGGCCCCACCCTCTCATCCTCCCCTGACGTCTCCTCTACCATTTCCAGAGCTGAAGGCACACCCGTTCCTTCACCTCCCCCACAGCCTCTTGCAGCCCGCTCTTTTCTGCTGCCCACACCCATGCCAGTAGCATGTCTCTCAGCAGTGTGAGCTCAGTTTTCAATTACTTTGGTTCCCTTTTTAGAGCACCCCACATCTCATCTCCCTGTTCTGACACTTGCCACCGAAAGGCATCTTTCTCATTAGTAACTCTTTCTAATTCTGTGAGAAACAACCACCCCACTTTTCCTGCTGCCTCATGGCCACTCGGTTCCCCTAAGTAGTCCGTGATTTCGCAGAGAGCCAACTCCACTGCCTCTGGCATATCCATCTTCCCCAGTTCTGGGGTGGGGTCAACTCCTCTAGGAACACTACTCCAGACCACATCCCCACTGGAGGAATCTCCAGGTGAATCCCCACCATCCACAGGGGGCTCCCCAGATGAATCAACACCACCCCTAGGTGGGGGTCCAAGGGTATTTCCCCACCATCTATAGAAGCAGCCTGCCCAAATATTGCACCCATGAGGACAGATGGGTGTTTGTTATAAATCCAGTGAAACCAAAGAAAGTCAAGGGAAAGGGCAGACTGGGAGAAACGCTTTTATTTCTTACAGTTGCTAGCCAGGCCCAAGCTGCATCCATCTCCTCCAGCTGCGGCTCATGCTTTCCTTCCCCCCAACATCCCGGGAGGAACACCATGGGCAGGTCCTTGGTGACTAGCAA
Organism: Manis javanica; assembly: GCF_040802235.1. Taxonomy (NCBI): domain Eukaryota; kingdom Metazoa; phylum Chordata; class Mammalia; order Pholidota; family Manidae; genus Manis; species Manis javanica. Next base: position 99,615,343 of record NC_133174.1, on the reverse strand, counting down.
ATGCCAAACCAATTACATACCAGGAATGGAGGGGAAGAGGGAATGGACATTTTATCTCCACCTCTTGCTCCGGATAGACTACAGGCTCTGAAACATCCATTGATATGTAAATGGTAAGGCTAGGCAGGAGATTCTGAAAATTCAGCCATTTACCCCACACCTACTTAAACTGAAAGCAATTACCTTAGTTTGGGGAAGGGGGATCTGGGCAGTGCTTGTAGATAAATTGCTTCTGTTGTAATGATTATTATTCATTTCTAAGATGAAACCTTGGTAAGAAAATCTGGTAATATATACATTTTCAGTAATAAAATGAATATACATCTCAAGTGATACTGTCATGTCTATCCTGCCATTAAGGGAGTATATGCACAGGATAGATGTATTACAGATTTTGGAATAAAAGGTTTGCAAAACAATAAAAACAATAACCAGCATTTGTATGCTCTTTATAATTTACAAATGATATGACATACTGTATTTGGTCCTCTCAGTAATAATGCTGTGATGTATGCAGGTATATTTATCTATGTTTTCAGATGCAAAAACTAAGGTTGAGAGAGATTAAATGACTTGATTTAGTACTACACAGTAAGCTGACACTTGAACTAAAATTTTTGTCTTTTGCCTCCAAATGCCATTCCTTTTACTACTAACTCTGGAAGAAAAATATCCAAAACTTCCAACAAAAATTAGTGGCCCAGAATGATGGGATGATAAACATGAGTAAAACAATAAAACCACTGGATTATAAATTATAATTTATTTCTGGATATTATTAAAACTTCCAGCATTATTTAAAACTATTTACTCTAAGATAAATGAGTTAACCACAGCTATGACTTCACTGGGACAAGAAAATTGAGAAGACAGACCTTGACTGTGGCAAGAAGATTTTTATGGACTGGCTATTGACAGCACTAATGCTTTCCATTCTACCAGGCCTGTACAGACATATCCTGAGTTTCAACATCTTTCTTAGGATTGCAGTAAAGTCGTTCCATAATGTAAAGAGATTAGCACAAGTTGAACTTATCTGTAGTTATTTGTTTTAACGTGGCCTTGGAAAAGTACTAACATCACAGATAAACGAAACAAGCAAAAAAACTACAGTGTCATGATAATAAGAATAAAGACTTCAGAGTTGTGCTGAGTATAAATATGTCTGGAATGTTTCTTATGAAGTAGTCAAAACCTTTGTTCTAAGCACATTTAACAACCAGTAAGTCCAACTCTGGGGCTCTGTGCCAGTGTAAAAATGCATTAACATGCCTGAGGCCTCCCTACTGCCTGCTGGCAGGAAGGTAAGAATAAGAAACTATTTTTTGCCCTACACTAAGACACCCAACATTTCCTGTGTAATTCTAACAGAATTACTGGCTGATCATCTCAACACCTGGTATTCATCATAGGAGGAATTAATAGGATCTTTATTTCACAGGTAGCAGAGCAGGAAACCCTACAACCACTTTCAGTGAGGCAAGTTTTCTGCATGAAAGCCCCCATGGTATTTCACAACATGTGCAGAAATCAGGAAAACCCTACTTTAGTACAATCAAAAAAAGCAGGAATGCTTCCATTCTGGCTGTTTCACTTAAGATCAACATGGGGAAAAAAATGCCTTCTTAATAATGTTCTTGATTATGAGATACTGATTATATAAAATCACATCTCAAAGATGGAAAATAGTTTACTATCATCTCCATGGTCCCTCCCAAATTACAGTAGCTCCAGCAACGTGCAATAGGCTGAATATTTAGAAATCTTACAAGCCTCCTCTAATATTAAATCTGGCAGTACTATTTCAATAGTACTGTCACTCAAACAGAACAATTATTTCCAAAGCAGCTTAAATTTATATGCTAATCAAAATCTACTGTCATTTTATGCTCTTGTAATGACAAAAATCTATCCTTTGCTTAGTCTTGCCCTATAGGGGCTGGTGGAAGTATAGGTAAGAAAAAGATTATTTGACAAACAGAGCTAAGTGATGAAGATGGAAAATTCTTTACAGGCAAGAAGAGTCCATGATATACCTTATATACATAGAGTCAATCAATGAGCTTTCATTTTAATAAAAATAGCAACAACCTGGCAACTTGCTATTTAATCAGGCTTGTTACCATGGGATTATAACTGATGTCTATCACCAGCCCAATTCTAGTGAATACTAGAGTGCTTGGTGAAAAGCATTAAGAGCCATACATTAACTGGCAAAATGATTTTAGAAATCAAAGTCAACCTGGCTAGTTATCTACAAATATAATTCAAGGCAACACTGGATTTGAAACAAAAAGAATGAAATAAATACTGCATACCAGAAAATCATAAACAGAAATTCTAATGGTACATCTGGTAGAACAAGAGCTAAACATATGCAAGTAGACAAAATTGGAACAGAATGTATGTTACCTTGGCTTGTGGCTAGGTTTCTGAAAATGGAATGTTTCTTTATTCTGGAGGGAATACTGACCACATATTAGTTACTAACCCTCTGCAATATGTAAGCACATCAAGAGATGGGTTGTACACAATTCAATTCCATAAACATTTATTGCATGCTTTGCTATCTCAAAAAGCAATAAGAACTGCTGGGGATGTAGAAAGATGGCACAAAGATGAATATGGCACACACAGAATCTGCCTTCAGAGACCTGGCAATTTAGTTGAAGAAATATACAAGCAAATCAGTTACTGTAATATAATAAAAACAGTAGGAAATTAAAATGCTATGACGAAAGTATAAACAAAGTACTCTAAGAAAAGATAAAGGGTTAATTCTAGTTAGGAAGAAATTATGACAAAAAACAGTCAACAAGCATTTTCTATAGCAGATTTTAAGGGAAAATAGTACCTAAAATTATTCATTTGGACCTGCTCTGTCCAATACAGTAACCACTAGCCATATGTGCTTACTGAACACTTGAAATGTGGCTAGTCCGAACTGAGATGTGCTAAAAATGTAAAATATACACCAGCTCTCAAAGAGTATAAATATCTCTTAATAAATTATATATTGATTACATGTTGAAATTATATTTTAAATATAGTGAGTTAAATAACATGTTACTAAAGTTATTTTCACCTGTTTTTTTATGCTTTTTAAATGCCACTTTTAGAAATTTTCAATTACATGTGATCCATTATATACTATATTTCTATTGAATAAAGATGATCTAGAAAACAAAAATAGTGACAATTAGATGGTTATTGCAAGATATGTTAAGGCTATGAGTGCAAAGAGTTATTCTTCTAGAGAATAACTCATTCTGAGACAAGATAGAAAACCAAGAAAAAAAGAATAAGGAAGAGCAGGTGGAAAAAACTATCTTCTGATATAAGAGGAAATATTAACAATATGATAATGAATAAACAAATAAGTCTCCTCATTACTTGGGGAACAGAAAAAGTTCTGTACATCTTTCTGTTTCACTACAATAGTAGTCCTAAATATGATTGCTTTATCCCCAATCCAGACCAATTAAAAGTAATATGTACCCAAGGCTAAGAACCAAATGTGTCTAAAAAATTGGGAAGATTCATAATCTTGAGAAGATGGTTGAAATCAAATTACTGCCAACAAAAGCATTCTGTATTTTAAACCTGAGGAACACAGTTGATTTGATTGACATTTGGCAATAAAAAAAATCTAAGGATGAAAAACTGTAATGTCAGATTGGGGTTGTTAATAATAATGGAAGAGAAAACTGAACACAGTCAACTGCATACCCTATAAGCTGAAAAGCAGATTTTTGTAAGTTCAGAATTACAACTGTGATTTCATGAACAAAGATTCTAACAGAATAATGATTATGGGTAATTCTAAAAAGTAAAATTCTATCATGCAACCATGAGAACTTAATGAGAAAGAAAATAGAGATGTGTGAATAAAGCAGAGGTACAACACAGGGAACACTGACTGAATTAGGTTTTAAAACGTGAAAACATGGAAAAAGGGGAAAGTAATTGAAGGCACAAATGAGTAGCATAAATCTGTAAGAACAATCACAGTAAAACTAAAAACCTAAAGGGAACGGAAGTTCATAGGGCAAAATGCTTAGAAAAATTAGAGTAGCAAACAGAGCAGTGGTTGATCTGGTATTTGGGAACATTTGGGTTCCTTCATCTTCAACCAGAAAGGTGGTCTTCAAACTGGAAAGGAGTTAAGACACTATCTAAGGACAGGCAATACAACAACTACTGAATATATATTATGTTTCCAGGTTCAAATAAATTATGCATTAAGCTAATGGAAGCTTTCTCATAACCACTGTTAGTAAAAACTGTAATGTATGGAAAGTAGTAAAGATGTTTAGATGACTCAAATTGGAAAATTTTCAGTATTGTTAAAAAGAAAAGAATTACCGGAAATACAGAAAAGTTGATACATAAATACGAGGTGAAATAAGACAAGTTTTTTAGATACAGGAAATGGAATGGCATAGTGACTTTAATTCCAGCAAGATGTTTAACACAATATGCTGAAAGATAAAGTGGTGAAATGTGGGTGGATGAAATTAGAATTCAGTCATGTTGGCTCCCTAAAGTTTTTGTCTTTTGCCTCCAAATGCCATTCCTTTTACTACTAACTCTGGAAGAAAAATATCCAAAACTTCCAACAAAAATTAGTGGCCCAGAATGATGGGATGATAAACATGAGTAAAACAATAAAACCACTGGATTATAAATTATAATTTATAATTTATTTCTGGATATTATTAAAACTTCCAGCATTATTTAAAACTATTTACTCTAAGATAAATGAGTTAACCACAGCTATGACTTCACTGGGACAAGAAAATTGAGAAGACAGACCTTGACTGTGGCAAGAAGATTTTTATGGACTGGCTATTGACAGCACTAATGCTTTCCATTCTACCAGGCCTGTACAGACATATCCTGAGTTTCAACATCTTTCTTAGGATTGCAGTAAAGTCGTTCCATAATGTAAAGAGATTAGCACAAGTTGAACTTATCTGTAGTTATTTGTTTTAACGTGGTCTTGGAAAAGTACTAACATCACAGATAAACGAAACAAGCAAAAAAACTACAGTGTCATGATAATAAGAATAAAGACTTCAGAGTTGTGCTGAGTATAAATATGTCTGGAATGTTTCTTATGAAGTAGTCAAAACCTTTGTTCTAAGCACATTTAACAACCAGTAAGTCCAACTCTGGGGCTCTGTGCCAGTGTAAAAATGCATTAACATGCCTGAGGCCTCCCTACTGCCTGCTGGCAGGAAGGTAAGTTCTCCAAAGAAGAAATACAAATGGCCAACAGGCACATGAAAAGATGTTCCACATCACTAATCATCAGTGAAATGCAAATTAAAACTGCAATGAGATATTATCTTACACGAGTTAGGATGGCCAACATCCAAAAGACAAGAAGTAACAACTGCTGGTGAGGACGCAGAGAAATGGGAACCCTTCTACACTGTTGGTGGGAATGTAAATTGGTACAACTGCTGTGGAAAGCAATATGAAGGTTCTTCAAAAAACTAAAAATAGAAATACCACTTGACCTAGTAATTCCGCTCCTAAGAATTTACTCAAAGAAAACAAAAAATGGCATTTTTGAATGAACTAGAGCAAATAATCCTAAAATCCAAAAAAATTCAAAAAGATACATGCACCCCTATATTTATCACCACAGTATTTGCAATAGCCAAGATATGGAAGCAACTTAAATGTCCATCAAAAGATGAATGGATAAAGAAAATGTGGCACATATACACAATGGAATATTATTCAGACACAAAAAGAAAAGAAATCCTACCATTTGCAACAACATGGATAGATCTACAGAGTATTATGCTCAGTGAAATAAGCCAGGCAGACAATGACAAATACCATATGATTTCACTTATTTGTGGAATATAAAAATGAAGCAAAACAGAAGGAAAAAAACAGCTATAGACTAATAGACACCGACAAGTGACCCATGGTAACCAAGGGGGAGGAGTGTAAAGGGGCACAGTAATTCACAATCACAATATAAATTGATCATGAGGACAGTAGTACAGCATGGAGAATATAGTAAGTAATTCTGTAACATCTTTCTACATTGATATATAGTAAATGCACTAGAGGAGATAAGGATTTATAATATGGGTAACTGTTGAACCACTGTGTTCTTTGTTTAAAACCAACAAAAGATTGTATATCAATGATACTTCAATAAAAAAGTGATATATACAATGAAATATTACTCAGCCATATAAAGAAAAGCAGTCCTCCCATTTGCAACAACATGGATGGACCTAGACAATATTATGCTAAGTGAAATAAACCAGGCAGAGAAAGACAAATACCATATGATTTCACTTATTTGTGGAATATAAAAACAAAACAAAACAGAATGAACAAAATAGCAGTAGACTCAGAGATACTGAGAATAACTGGTGGTTACCATGAGGGAGGGGGTAGATAGGGAGGGTGAGGGGGATAAAAGGGCACAAAAATTCTCAATCATAATATAAGTTGGTCACAGGGATGGTAGTATAGCATGGAGAATATAGCCAATAATTCTGTAACATCTCCCTATTTTGACAGATAGTAACTAGTGGGGGTGAGGATTTATAATATGGGTAACTGTTGAACCACTTGTGTTGTATACTTGAAACCAATATAAGATTGTGTATCAATGATATTTCAATTAGAAAAAAAGAAAGGAAAAAGCTAAGCAAGTTGCAGATTAACAACTTTTCTTGGACCTATCACAGATAACAGAGATCACAGGGCAAATGATGAGCCCAAACCTCTAGACAGAAACACACCAGAGCATTTGCTTACCTGGGGAAGATAACACTGAATGCCATATAAGCAGGTAGGAGGATTAAATAATAAATTTTAACTAATTGCTAAAAGCCATGCATGGACTAGCGTAAGTGTGAAGCTTTCAGAAGCTATGAACATAGAGAAGCTTACACTTTCTAACAGCCATCTGCAGGAACTCCACCAGGCTATCTGGTGGGAATATAAAATGATTCTGTCACTTTAGAACACAAAATGTTAGTCCTCCAAATAATTAAACACTGAGTGATATATCACTCAGAAATTCTACTTCTAGGTATATGACAAGGATAAATGAAAACATACATCTGAACAAAAACTTTGACACAAATGTTTATATTAGCATTATTTATAATAGCCAAAATCAGGAAACAACCAAATGTCTATCAACTGATGAACTAACAAACAAAATGTAGTGTACCCATAAAGTAGAATACGATTCAGTGATGAAATGAAGTACTGATTCATGTCACAACATGAGTGAACCTTGTAAACATTCTGTCAAATGAAAAAAAAAATTTCACAAAAGACCAAATTTTGTATGATTCCATTTACATGAAATGTCCAGAACAGGCAAATTATGAAGACAAGTAGATTAGTGGTTGCCTAGATCTGGAGGATTAGGAGAGCACAGGGAGTTACTGTTAGTACATATGGGGCTTCTTTATGGGACAAGGAAATATTCCAAAATTGGACTGTGGATATGATTATACAACAATCTGTGAATATACTAAAAAACATTGACTTGTATTTTAAATGTATGGATTACAGCTCAATAAAGCTTTTTATTTAAAAAAGAAAAAATGAAGAAAGTTGTGGTTAGTGATAGTAATTTTTGACAGTCTCCAGAATAAGAGATATTATTAGAGATAAAAAGAACATTACAGAGTAATAAAGGGAACAATTATCCAAGAGAATATAACAAAATTTAATTGTGTATGCAACTAACAACAGAGCTTCAAAACACATGAAGCAAAACCTGATAGAAATGAAAGGACAAACAGGCAAATTCACAATTTTACTTTGAGATTTCATCAGTCTTCTGTCAGTAATTGACAGGACAAAATGAAGAAGTCAGTAAGAATTTCTTCATGATGACCTGAACAATACTGTTAACCAACTTGATATATATAGAATATTCCATCCAACAGCAGGATGCATATTTTTCTCAAGTGTACATGGTACATTCACCAAGACATAACATATTCTGGGCCATAAAAATCATTATAAATTTAAAAGAATATCATATGAAGTATGTTATCTGAACATAGTACAATTAAATAGAAATCAGAAATACAAAGATATTGAGAAAATCCCCCAAATGTTTGGAATGAAACAAAATACTTCTAAATAACCTATAGGTCAAAGTAGAATTCTTAAAAAAAAGTATTTTTTAACAAATGAAAATGAAAACACATGTCAAAATGCCTGGCATACAGCTAAAATAGTTCTTAGAGAGAAGTTTATAGCATTAAATGCATATATTAGAAAAAAGGTTTTGAGTCGATAATCTAAGGTTATACCTTAGGAAATTAGAAAGAAAAATGCAAAATAAAATGAAAAGCAGAAAGACTAAAGCAGAAATCAATGAAACTGAAAACAGAGAAACAAACAATAGAGAAAATCAATGAAAACAAAAGCATTCTTTGAAAACATCAATATATTTGGTAAACCTCTAAGCCAGGGTGACTAAAGAAAAAAATATACACTCAAATTATCAGTATCAGAAATGAAAAAGGAGGCATCACTACTAATCCAAGAGATTTTTAAATGATAATAAGGGAACACTATGAAAAACTCCATGCTCATAAATCTGACAACTTAGATAAAATGAACCAATTCCTAAAAATGTACAATTACAACACTCACCCCAAACGGAACAGATGACTTGAATTGTCCCATAACTATTAAAGAAATTGAATTCATTGTTTAAAACCTTCTGAAAAAATTTCTAGGCCCAGACAGTTTCACTGGCAAATTCTATAAACATTTGAAGAAGCAGTCAAACCAATTTTACATAATGTCTTCTGGAAAACAGAAAAGGAACCCTTCCTAACTCATTTTATAAGGCTAGCATTATGTAAACTCTAAAACCACATTAAGAGAGTAGAGAAAATGAAAACCACAACCCAATATCCCTCATAAACAAAAACACAAGAATTCTCAATAAAATATTAGCAGAATGAAGCCAGCAGCACACATAAGGAATAATACACCATGACCAAATGGCATAGTTTAATATTTGAAAATCAATAAATATATCCTATGTATTAACAGTCCGAAAAACAAAAACTTCATGCAGTAAAAGCATTTAACAAAATTCAATACTCATTCATAATAAAAACTTAATGAGCTAGAAATAGGAGAAATTCCTCTACCTAATGAAAAACACCTATTAAAAATTCATAGCCAATGTCATATGTAGTGGAAGACATATTTCTAGTGAAAGACGGTTTCTGGAAAAAATAATCTTTATTTCTCACCATTAAACTGGAATTCCTAGCCAGAGTAGTTAGAGAAGAAAAAGAAATATAAACCATACATATTGAAAAAGAAGAAATAATGTCTCAATTCACAAATCACATGATTTTCTATATAAAAAATCCCAGGGAGATGTGGGGGGGAGAAAGGGGGCATTACAATTAGCATGCATAATACAGGGGGGGGGCACGGGGAGGGCTGTACAGCACAGAGAGGACGGGTAGTGATTCTACAGCATCTTACTACGCTGATGGACAGTGACTGCAATGGGGTATGTGGGGGGAACTTGGTGATAGGGGGAGCCTAGTGAACATAATGTTCCTCATGTAATTGTAGATTAATGATACCAAAAAAAAATCCCAGGCAATATACAAAACATTTCCCAGAACTAATAAGTGAGTTTACCAAAGTCATAGCATAAAAGAATAAAATGCAAAAACCAATTTAAAAACTAATTAATGTAAATAAATGAAAAATCATTTGCATTCCTATATGCTAGGAATGTCCAATTAGAAGCTGAAACAAAAGTGAAAAATCATTAAAAACAACTCTAACAAATAATGTACTTGGCTATAAATCTAACAAAATATGAACAATTTTATATGGTTTTTTTTGCATTTTTATAACAAAATGCTCAGAAGGGAAATTAAGGACAATATATGTAAATGGAGATACATACTGTAAGGATTGGAAGATGTAAAATATAAAGATGTCAATTCTACCAAAAAATGATATATACATTTGATGTAATTACCATCAAAATCCTAGCAGGAATTTTTGTAGATATATACAGAAAGGCTATTATTAAAATTTTATGGATAAACAAAGTAAGTAGAACAGCCAAAACATTTTTTAAATATAATAAAACATGATGAAACCCACCAAAGGATTTTAAAACTTAATGACAAAGCTACAATAATCAACACAGAGAGGTAATGATGAAGGGATATACACAAAGATCAAAGTAAAAGAAGAGTTAGGAAGCTGTGCAAATAGGGTAAAATGATTTTTAACAAAGGTACATTCAAAGATGGTCTTTTAAACAAATGGTATTCAAACAATTAGAAATCCATAAACAGAAATATGAACCTGAAGTTCCAAATCCTATACCAAAGTTTAAAAAAAAATGTAAGTTTTAAAACTACAAAGCTTTTATAAGAAAGCATTAGAGAAAGATCTTCCTTAGGCAAAAAAATTCTTACACAATAAAATGTGTCTAATGCTAAAAAAATAATTCTTAGAGACTTGGCAAAGAAAGCACATCCCATAGAAAAGAAATATGATTAGAGTTCATCAAAATTAAAAGTTTTAGAATAGTGGAAAACACTGCCATGTGACTGAAAAGAAAAGCTATAGATTGAGAGAAAATATTGTAAATCACATGGTAAACACAGGTTTGTATCCCAAGTATATAAAGAAATCAGAAAATTCAACAGTAATAAACAGCACAATTTAAAATGGGTAAAGGATTTGAACAGATACTTCTCAAAATATGCTTATACAGATAAACGTATGAAAAGATGTCCAATCTCATGAACCATTAGGGAGATGAAAACCAAAACCCTGACAAGTTATCACTACAAAAGAGAAATAATGTATGAATGATTCAGTTTTTTTATATCCTTGTCAGCATTTGGAGTTGTCATTATTTTTTATTTAAACCATTCTTCAGGTGCATAGTGGTATCTCATTGTGATTTTGAATTTACATTCCCTTAATGGCTCATGATGTTGAAAATGATATTCTGTGCTTAACTGTCATCTGTGTGTCCTTTTATATAAAAGATATGCTCATATCTTTTACCTATTTTCTAATGGGATTTTTTTTAAATAATGAGTTTTGACAGTTCTTTATATATTTTAGATACTAATCTTTGGTTGGATGTGTGTTTTGAAATATTTTTGTGTAGTCTATAGCTTGTATTTTCATCCTTTTACCAGACTTTCACAGAACAAAAGTTTTTAATTTTGATTAAGTCAAATTTATCAGCATTTCCTCTCATAAACTGGATATTTAGTATCAAGTGTAAGAAATCTTCACTGAGTGTTTGGTACTGAGGATTTATTTATATTTTTTCCTAAAAGTTTTAAAGTTTAATTTTTACATTTAAATCCATGACCATTTTGAGTTAACTCTTTTAAAGGTATAAGGTTTGGGTCAAGGTTCATCTTTTTGTCTATAGATGTCCAATTGCTCCAGCATCATTTGTTCAAAAAGCTGTTCTTCCTCCATCAAACTGCTTTTGCTCGTCACAAATTAGGTGGGCATATTTATGTAAGCCTATAACCTACTTCTCTCTTCTGTTTCATTAATCTATGTATCTATCCCTCTACCATTACCACAGCTATTTTGACTAACCATAGTTATATAGTAGGACTTACTATCAGTTAGAGTGATTCCTCCAACCTTTATTCTTTGTTTTTAATATTCATAACTGAGATGTTAATAAGCATGCTGCTCTAAACCAGAGCCTGAAAAAAATCAAGTGTATATCTAAATACGTGCTCATCCCCAAAGACATGAAAGTCAATCATGGGAGTAGAGAGAATGGAAGGATGAAAAAGCTTAACTTTATGTTAACGGTTACAAAATCAGCATTATTTCTACAGTATAGAATCTGCCACTTATATCTTAATGCATATAAGGCATTTTAAGAACATGTGGGTGGAAAAAAGCAAAAAGATGGCTGCGTGAGAGGAGAGACAGAGGCTTCCTCCTAAAACTGGACACAATAAGAAAATTTAATTGGCCCAACTAATTCTGAGAGCAACAGGAAAGAGGACGGCGTCAGACTGCATACACCTGGAGAAAAGAGCAGACCTCACCGAATGGGGTAAGGTAACAGAGCTCTGGCTCCGCAGGACCCGAGCCCCTCCCCCACCCCAGCTCACTGGTGGGAGGAAGAGAAATGGAGCAGGGAGGGGGTGGAAGGCCTGGGACTGCTGAATACCTAGCTCCAGAGATCTGCTCTGGGAGCACAAACCTACATTTCATGGTGCTTTCATGAGACTCGCATAACTACTGGGTTGGAAAGTTAATACAGGCAGAGTTCCTGGGGAGACTGGGATTCTGGCTGCGTGTGGAAAGCAGGGACCCATATCCAGCTGCTCTGGGACAAAAATTTATACCTGTGTGCCCGGCCCACTGGCTCAGGCAGTGGAGACAGGCACAGCAGCCAGGAAGAGGGGGAACAGCTCTTTCCTCCCCCCGGGCAACAGTACTGCTCCCCTGTGACCCCGACATGGCTTCAGGGGCTGAGCAGCTCCAGAGACTACAGCTTCTAGACACTAGAGGGCGCCATATACAAACATGAAACACCAAAGGAACCTTGTCCAGAGTAAAATTATTAATACAACTCCCAAGAAAGATTTAAATGATATGGACCTCTTGTCTCCTCCTGAAAGGGAGTTCAAAATAAAAATCATTAACATTCTAGTGGAGGTACGGAAAGACATCCAAGAACTCAGGAATGAATTCAGGTCAGAGATCCAATCGTTGAAGAGCACGATGGAGGGTATTAAAAGCAGGTTGGATACGGTGGAGGAGACAATAAATGAAATAGAAACTAGAGAAGAGGAATACAAAGAAGCTGAGGCACAAAGAGAAAAAGGGATCTCTAAAAATGAAAGAATATTGAGAGAACTGTGCGACCAATCCAAGCGGAACAATATTTGCATTATAGGGATACCAGAAGAAGAAGAAGAGAGAGAAAGGGATAGAGAGTGTCTTTGAGGAGGTAGTTGCTGAAAACTTCCCCAATCTGGGGAAGGAGACAGTCTCTCAGACCATGGAGATGCACAAATCTCCCAACACAAGGGATCCAAGGAAGACAACACCAAGACACATAGTAATTAAAATGGGAAAGATAAAGAGAGACTGTTAAAAGCAGCCAGAGGCAGAAATAAGATCACATACAAAGGAAAACCCATTAGGCTAACATCAGACTTCTCAGCAGAAACCTTACAGGCCAGAAGGGAGTGGCATGATGTCTTTAATGCCATGAAACAGAAGGGCCTGGAACCAAGATTACTTTATCTGGCAAGATTATCATTTAAATTTGAAGGAGGGATTAAACAATTTCCAGATAAGCAAAAGCTGAGAGAGTTGACCTCCCACAAACCATCTCTGCAGTCTATTTTGGTGGGACTGCTATAGATGGAAGTGTTCCTAGGGTTGGATAGCTGTCACCAGAGGTAGTAAAACCATGGTGGGGAGGGTGGAGCAGCTGATTGTGAGGCAAAGGCAAAATTAAATTGACTATCAACAAAGTCAATCAAGGGATAGACAAAACGTACAGAATTTGATACCTCATATATAAAGAATGAAGGAGGAAGAAAAAGGAGGAGAAATAGAAAAGAACCTTTAGATTGTGTTTGTAACAGCATACTAAGGGAGTTAAGTTAGACTCTTAGATAGTAAGGAAAGTAACCTGGAACCTTTGGTAACCACGAATCTAAGGCCTGAAATGGTAATAAGTACATACCTATCGATAATCACCCTAAATGTAAATGGACTGAATGCACCAATCAAAAGACATAGAGTCACTGAATGGATAAAAAAACAAGACCCATCTATATGCTGCTTACAAGAGACTCACCTCAAACCCAAAGACATGCACAGACTAAAAGTCAAGGGATGGAAAAAGATATTTCATGCAAACAACAAGGAGAAAAAAGCAGGTGTAGCAGTACTAGTATCAGACAAAATAGACTTCAAAACAAAGAAAGTAACAAGAGATAAAGAAGGACATTACATAATGATAAAGGGCTCAGTCCAACAAGAGGATTTAACCATTATAAATATATATGCACCCAACACAGGAGCACCAGCATATGTGAAACAAATGCTAAGAGAACTAAAGGAGGAAATAGAATGCAATGCATTCATTTTAGGAGATTTCAACACACCATTCACTCCAAAGGACAGATCCACCAGACAAAAAATAAGTAAGGACACAGAGGCACTGAACAACACACTAGAACAGATGGACCTAATAGACATCTTTAGAACTCTACACCCAAAACCAACAGGATACACATTCTTCTCAAGTGCACATGGAACATTCTCCAGAATAGACCACATACTAGGCCACAAAAAGAGCCTTAGTAAATTCAAAAAGACTGAAATTCTACCAACCAACTTTTCATACCACAAAGGCATAAAACTAGAAATAAATTGTACAAAGAAAGCAAAAGGCTCACAAACACATGGAGGCTTAACAACATGCTCCTAAATAATCAATGGATCTACAATCAAATTAAAATGGAGATCCAGCAATATATGGAAACAAATGACAGCAACAACACAAAGCCCCAACATCTGTGGGATGCAGCAAAAGCACTCTTAAGAGGAAAGTATATAGCAATCCAGGCATATTTAAAGAAGGAAGAACAAACCCAAATGAATAGTCTAATGTCACAATTATCAAAATTGGAAAAAGAAGAACAAATGAGGCCTAAAGTCAGCAGAAGGAGGGACATAATAAAGATCAGAGAAGAAATAAACAAAATTGAGAAGAATAAAACAATAGAAAAAATCAATGAAACCAAGAGCTGGTTCTTTGAGAAAATTAACAAAATAGATAAGCCTCTAGCCAGACTTATTAAGAGAAAAAGAGAATCAACACACATTAACAGAATCAGAAACGAGAAAGGAAACATCACGACGGACCCAACAAAAATACAAAGAATTACTAGAGATTATTATGAAAACCTATATGCAAACAAGCTGGAAAACCTAGGAGAAATGGACAACTTCCTAGAAAAATACAACCTTCCACGACTGACCCAGAAAGAAACAGACCAATTACCAGCAACAAAATTGAAGTGGTAATAAAAAAACTACCCAAGAACAAAACCCCGGGCCAGATGGATTTACTTCAGAATTTTATCAGCCATACAGAGAAGACATAATACCCATTCTCCTTAAAGTTTTCCAAAAAATAGAAGAGGAGGGAATACTTCCAAACTCATTCTATGAAGCCAACATCACCCTAATACCAAAGCCACACAAAGACCCCACCAAAAAGAAAACTACAGACCAATATCCCTGATGAACGTAGATGCAAAAATACTCAACAAAATATTAGCAAACTGAATTCAAAAATACATCAAAAGGATCATACCCCATGACCAAGTGGGATTCATCCCAGGGATGCAAGGATGGTACAACATTCGAAAATCCATCAATATCATCTACCACATCAACAAAAATAAGGAAAAAACAACATGATCATCTCCATAGATGCTGAAAAAGCATTTGACAAAAGTCAACATCCATTCATGATAAAAACTCTCAAAAAAATGGGCATAGAGGGCAAGTAACTCAACATAATAAAGGCCATATATGATTAACCCACAGCTAACATCATACTGAACAGCGAGAGGCTGAAAGCTTTTCCTCTGAGATCCGGAACAAGACAGGGATGCCCACTCTCCCCACTGTTATTCAACATAGTACTGGAGGTCCTAGCCACGGCAATTAGACAAAACAAAGAAATACAAGGAATCCAGATTGGTAAAGAAGAAGTCAAACTGTCACTATTTGCAGATGACATGATATTGTACATAAAAAACCCTAAAGACTCCACTCCAAAACTACTAGAATTGATATTGAAATTCAGCAAAGTTTCAGGATACAAAATTAACACACAGAGATCTGTGGCTTTCCTATACACTAACAATGAACCAATAGAAAGAGAAATAAGGAAAACAATTCCATTCACAATAGCATCAAAAAGAATAAAATACCTAGGAATAAACCTAACCAAGGAAGTGAAAGACCTATACCCTGAAGACTATAAGACACTCTTAAGAGAAATTAAAGAGGACACTAACAAATGGAAACTCATCCCATGCTCCTGGCTAGGAAGAATTAATATCGTCACTAACAATGAACCAATAGAAAGAGAAATAAGGAAAACAATTCCATTCACAATAGCATCAAAAAGAATAAAATACCTAGGAATAAACCTAACCAAAGAAGTGAAAGACCTATATCCTGAAGACTGTAAGACACTCTTAAGAGAAATTAAAGAGGACACTAACAAATGGAAACTCATCCCATGCTCCTGGCTAGGAAGAATTAATATCGTCAAAATGGCCATCCTGCCCAAAGCAATATACAGTTTCGATGCAATCCCTATCAAATTACCAACAGCATTCTTCAATGCACTGGAACAAATAGGTAAAAAATTCATATGGAACTGCCAAAGACCCCGAATAGCCAAAGCAATCCTAAGAAGGAAGAATAAAGTGGGGGGGATCTCACTCCCCAACGTCAAGCTCTACTACAAAGCCACAGTAATCAAGACAATCTGGTATTGGCACAAGAACAGAGCCACAGACCAGTGGAACAGAATAGAGATGCCAAACATTAACCCAAACATATATGGCCAATTAATATACAATAAAGGAGCCATGGACATACAATGGGGAAATGACAGTCTCTTCAACACATGGTGCTGGCAAAACTGGACAGCTACATGTAAGAGAATGAAACTGGATCACTGTCTAACCCCATACATGAAGTAAATTCAAAATGGATCAAAGACCTGAATGTAAGCCATGAAACCATAAAACTCTTAGAAAAAATCCTAGGGAAAAATCTAATGGACATAAACATGAGTGACTTCTTCATGAACATATTTCCCCAGGCAAGGGAAACAAAAGCAAAAATGAACAAGTGGGACTATATCAAGCTAAAAAGCTTCTGTACAGCAAAGGACACCATCAATATAACAAAAAGGTATCCTACAGTATGGGAGAATATATTCATAAATGACAGATCCGATAAAGGGATGACATCCGAAATATATAAAGAGCTCACACACCTCAAGAAACAAAAAGCAAATAATCCTATTAAAAAATGGGCAGAGGAGCTGAAAAGACAGTTCTCTAAAGAAGAAATTCAGATGGCCAACAGACACATGAAAAGATGCTCCACATCTCTTGTCATCAGAGAAACGCAAATTAAAACCACAATGAGATACCAACTCACACCAGTAAGGATCGCCATTTTCCAAAAGACAATCAACAACAAATGTTGGCAAGGTTGTGGAGAAAGGGGAACCCTCCTACACTGTTGGTGGGAATGTAAATTAGTTCAACCATTGTGGAAAGCAGTATGGAGGTTCCTCAAAATGCTCAAAATAGAAATACCATTTGACCCAGGAATTCCGCTTGTAGGAATTTACCCTAAGAATGCAGCACTCCAGTTTGAAAAAGACAGATGCACCCCTATGTTTACCGCTGCAGTATTTACAATAGCCAAAAATTGGAAGCAACCTAAATGTCCATCAGTAGATGAATGGATAAAGAAGATGTGGTACATATACACAATGGAATATTATGCAGCCATAAAAAAACAGATCCTACCATTCGCAACAACATGGATGGAGCTAGAGGGTATTATGCTCAGTGAAATAAGCCAGGCCGAGAAAGACAAGTACCAAATGACTTCACTCATATGTGGAGTATAAGAACAAAGGAAAAACTGAAGGAAAAAAACAGCAGCAGAATCACAGAACCCAAGAATGGACTAATAGTTATCAAAGGGAAAGGGACTGGGGAGGATGGGTGGGAAGGGAGGGACAGGGCAGGGAAAAAGAAAGGGGGCTGTACAATTAGCATGTATAGTGTGGGGGGGGGCACAGGGAGGGCTGTACAACACAGAGAAGACAAGTAGTGATTTTACAGCATCTTACTACGCTGATGAACAGTGACTGTGAAGGGGTAAGTGGGGGGAACTTGGTGAAGGGGGAAGCCTAGTAAACATAATGTTCTTCATGTAATTGTAGATTAATAATACCAAAATAGAAAAATAAAAATAAATAAAAAAACAATACTTTCACCAAAAGTGAAAAGGCCACAAAAGTATAAAATGTAACATTCTAAAATTGTTTAAACATGTGTGGTGTGTGTGTGTGTGCATGTGCGTGTAACCTGGAAGATTAATCACCAAAATGTTATCTGTCTATGATGGAATATAGGTGATTTTCATTTTCTTCTTTATATTTCACTGTTTTTTCACTCAGATGTTGTTCAGTGACCTCATATTGCTTTATAATAACCCCAAGTGATGTTTTTAAAGTTGACTTTCACATAAAAAAAAATGGACAGAGGAACTGAACAGACAGTTCTCCAAAGAAGAAATTCAGATGGCCAACAGACACATGAAAAGATGCTCCACATCACTAGTTATCAGAGAAATGCAAATTAAAACCACAATGAAATATCACCTCACACCAGTAAGGATCGCCACCATCCAAAAGACAAACAAAAACAAATGTTGGCGAGGTTGCGGAGAAAGGGGAACCCTCCTACACTGCTGGTGGGAATGTAAATTAGTTCAACCATTGTGGAAAGCAGTATGGAGGTTCCTCAAAATGCTCAAAATAGACTTACCATTTGACCCAGGAATTCCACTTCTAGGAATTTACCCTAAGAATGCAGCACTCCAGTTTGAAAAAGACAGATGCACCTCTATGTTTATCACAGCACTATTTACAATAGCCAAGAAATGGAAGCAACCTAAATGTCCATCAGTAGATGAATGGATAAAGAAGATGTGGTACATATACACAATGGAATATTATTCAGCCATAAGAAGAAAACAAATCCTACCATTTGCAACAACATGGATGGAGCTAGAGGGTATTATGCTCAGTGAAATAAGCCAAGTGGAGAAAGACAAATACGAAATGATTTCACTCATCTGTGGAGTATAAGAACGAAGGAAAAATGAAGGAACAAAATAGCAGCAGAATCACAGAACCCACGAATGGACTAACAGTTACCAAACGGAAAGAGACTGTGGAGAATGGGAGGGTAGGGAGGGATAAGGGCGGGGAAGGAGAAAGGAGGTATTATGATTAGCATGTATAATGTGGCGGGGGGGGAAGGGAGGGCTGTCCAACACAGAGAAGACAAGCAGTGATTCTACAGCCTCTTACTATGCTGATGGACAGTGACTGTAATGGGGTTGGTCGGGTGGGGGGGATTAGGGGAGAGCCTAGTAAACATAACGTTCTTCATATAATTGTAGATTAATGATAACAACAACAAAAAGAACATGTGGGTGACTTATTGGATCAATGTTTACTTATAAAAAAATCATTTCCACATAAACCTCTCTCTCTACATGATCTAACCTATAAATGCAATGAATAACACATCTGAAAAAAAATCAGTGCTTTAATTTATAACAACAAACCAAAGTCCTTCTGGAAGTAAATGCTCACAGAATGATGAAATACAAAATTTTAGAAGTAGCATAAATATATTAAAACGTGAAATATTTTTTCATTTATAAAAGTTTTAAGCATCTCAAAATGAATAGAAAAAATAACCCAAATGTCCCCTTACCTCCTGCCCCCTGTAGTAACTGCAGCTGTTTACATCTTTACTTATGGATCCTTTTCCTCCTTTACCCTTTCTATCACCCATTTATCGTAAGGACACTTTAAAAAAATTCTGACCTGTACAAAAACCCACATGCTGGAGTAAAACTTTTTTACAGAATAATCATTGCAAATAATTAAATTATGGGTCCTGTCACACTTTGAAGCAGCAACTTTTATGCAGTCTACATAATGTTAGATCTATTTGGACTTGCAGAGATATTCTGCAAACCTTACACAGAGCTCAGTACTATTACCATTTAGGTAAAAAAAAGTTTTAAATATAGCCTTGTGCTTAAAATTTAATTTATAAAAACAAAGAAGTACTTCCAACCTAAGTAGTTGCAATCTGTTTTCTTATGGAGATGTAAAAAATTATTTTCTGAGCATTAGGCAACATCAGAATAAGCCTCAAATAAAGCATAGTCCCAAATTCACATTGTAATTTAAGATGCTTCAGGTAGAGCTTTAGCCCATTCCTAGCAAAATACTAATTTAAAAAACAATTAAAAGTGAAAATCGACTAAAATATCAAAGAACATTTAAATGATTCCATTCTTTAAATCAGTTCTTTTATATTGGAGATATAAGGAAAATCCTATAAATACTGGTTAATCCCCCCTATAATTGGGGAGCTTCCACTAGTGAAATATGTTTTTTTATTTGATGGCTACGTACACCCAAGGATTAGGTCCCTATAATCCCTGGGTAACACAGACTACATTGTATATACATTTATTGTTTTTTTTTTAAGAAAAACAGAATTGGAGTTAAAATAACAGTATATCTTCTGCCATATAATTTCTACTGATAACATGATTCACCAATGTGAAGTACGAAGATTAAAAACCAACACAGAAAAATGCTACATAAAAGCACCTTAGTCACTAAATTCAACTCTTTCAAAGAAGGCTTAATTAAGAAAAAAATTAATTCATGTACAGGTTGTCCAAGTACATTTCCTAAATACTACTTGAGTTAGCAGCTTATAAAGTAAAATTGTTACTTTTCTCTTTGATGCTATTTTTCTTTGAACTCATTCTACTCAAATTGCTTTATATGCATGAAGTATATTCAGCTGATAAAAACTGAGAGTCTTTCCTGGTGTTCTCTATTTTCTAATGAATAAAATCTCTAAAATGGATGCACAATTCTAGACTCACTTATTGAACCCCCTCTCTACCTTTACTTATAAATATATCTTTTAAAAGATTCTTTATCTCTTTGCTAAGTCTTGATAGCCACTAGAAGTTTATAGTTTAAAATGGCATTAAGCTAAATGAAAGTTATACAGTGCTTTATAAAGGTGAAAATACAATCATACTTAACAAAATATTAACCAAATAAAAATGACCATTAGAAGGTACAAGTGAGACAACAAGGCTTTGAGAATTGGGATAAAGAGAAATATAGCAGAACCAGGTACTGTTTGGTAAAGGGTTTATACACACTATTTTATTCACAGTCAAAGAACCAAAACTCCTGTAGAAGACTCAATAATTTTCCACAATTAAGCAAAATTCAATCCATTTGATCACAGGAAAAAACATTAAAAAAAATTTTACTCATCCATTTTACTTGTCCAGTTAGCTATATAGCAAGTTTAATCTCTCCCACTGTACAATTTCCACTCTTCCCTTTCACCCTTTACAATGAATGTTACACTACATTTAAAAAAATGAAAACATTCTCAAAATGGACCAAAGATCTAAATGTAAGAGTTAAAACTACAAAAGTCTTAGAAGAAAACATAAGAGAAAAGCTTCATGAATTACACTGGATTTAGCAATTTCCTGGATATAACACCAAAAGCACAGGCAACAAAAGTAAAAATAGGTAAGTGGGATTACATCAAAAGTAAAAACTTCTGTGTATCAAATGACATGATCAACAGAGTAAAAGGCAACCTATAAAATGGGAGAAAACATATGCAAGTCACATCTGATAAGTGGTTAATATCCATACTATATATAGAAATTCTACAATTCAGTAACAATAAAACAACCCATTTAACAATGGATGAAGGACTTGAATATATTTCTCCAAAGAAAATACAGAAATAGCCAAGAAGCACATGAAAAGATACTCAACATCCCTAATCATTAGGTAAATGCAAATCAAAACCATGAGATACCTCATACTAATTAGGATGACCACTATGAAAAAAATAATAATGGATGTTGGTGACAATGTGGAAAAATTGGAGATCTTGTGCACAGTTGGATAGAATATAAAATAGTGCAGCTGCCATATAAAACAGTATGTGGGTATGAGATAAAGATGTTGGAGTAGGAAGATCCTGAGTTCACCTTCTCATGGACACACCAAAATCTACAACTACATATAGAACAAGTATCTCTAAGAACAAACTGAAGAATAGCAGAACAGAACATATACAACTAATGAAATAAAGAAAAAGCCATATCAAGATGAGTTGGAGGGGCAGACACAGTTTAGTCAGGACCCACACTCCCCAGCTTAGTGACCTATAAGTGGGAGGGATACCACAACTGGAGAGGCCACCCTTAAAGAGTGAGGTGTCTGAGTCCCACATCAGGCTCCACAGCCTGAGGGACCTGCATCAGTAAGATGAGCACCCATAATGTCTGGCTTTGAAAACCAGCGGGGCTTATGTTTGGAAGAGCCAGTGTGCAGTAGGAAACAGGCTCTGCTCTTAAATGGCATGGTACACAATCTCCCTTGCTCCAAATCCCAGTGCATAGGCAGCAGTTTGAAAAGTGCCTGGGTTACACAAGAAGGAGAACCACTGACTGATTTTAGGCCATGTGATAGAGGGGCAGTGACTGGTTGGAGCGTTCTCTGAGGATGGAAGCACTGTCAGGTGCCATTTCTAATACTCTCCATCTTAATGGCACTGCTCACCCTGCCCTGGCATTTCCCTGTGGACTCGCCCCACCCAGCCCAGAGCCCCTCCCAAGAGGTTCCCTACCTTGGCACTTCTGGCAGTTACCCTTAGCCAGAACTAGAGCCCCTCCCAAGTGGACCTCCACCCTGCCGCTCCCATCAGGTGCACTCTACCACCACCAGAGCCCCTTCCACCTGTCCCCTTGCCTACCTCATGGGCGCCCATAGCTGATACAAGACCCCCTCCTAAGTGGCCCTATCTCAGAAAGCCCACACCACACTAGAATGCCTACAACAGTCACAGCCAGATCTCACAACAAGCCACACAGGAGAATGCCGCCATCCACCAGTGCACCTGCAACCGTCACAGCCAGGCCTTGTAGCCAGCAGCACTGGGGAGCAACCCTGCATACTAGCACACCTGCAAGTCACAGCCAAGCCTCTCAGTCAGACAGTAGGATGGCCAAGCTCACTCACCAGTGCATCTCTAACAGTCACAGTTTGACCTTACAGACACCCATGCCAGGGGTCAGTCCTGTGTACTGGAAATTCTGCACCAATTACAACCCAGCCACAACAGGAGAGTGCATGCAGCCCACACAGAGGATACTCCTGGGGCACCTAGTTCAGGTGACCAGGGGGTTTTCACTACAGGATACTTTCTCCATAAAGCAGCTTCTTCAAGACCAGGAAACATAAATGATCTACCTAATACACAGAAACAGAGAGTTAGGCAAAATGAGGAGACAGAGAAATATGTTTCAAATGAAAGAACAAGACAAAACTTCAGAAAAAGAGCTAAACAGAAAGGAGATAAGCAATCTACAGATAAAGAATTCAAAGCAATAGTAACAGAGATAGATGCTCACTGAACTCAGGAGAAGACTGAATGAACACAGTGAGAACTTCAACAAACAGATAGAAAATATAAAAAAGAACCAATCAGAGCTGAAGAATACAATAACTGAAATTAAAAATACACTGGAGGAAATCAACATTAGACTAGAGATACAGAACAAATCAGAAATCTGGGAGAAAAGGTAATGGAAATCACCCAACTGGAACAGAAAAAAAGAAGAAGAAAGATAAGCACAGTTTAAGGAACCTTCAGGAAAACATTATGCACACTAAATTCAGACTACATGGGTTCCAAAAGGACAAGAGAAAGAGACAGAAAACCTATGTGAAGAAATAATGGTAGAAGACTTCTCTAACCTGGAGAGGGAAACAGACATCGAAGTCTATGGAGCACAAAAAGTCCCAAATTAGATGAACCCAAAGAGATACACATCAAGAAACATCATAATCAAAGTATCTACAGTTAAAGAGAGAATCTTAAAAGCAGCAAGAGAAAAACAACTACTTATGTACAAGGTAACACCTGCTAAAACTATAAGCTGATTTTTCAGGAGAGACTTTAAAAGCCAGAAGAGAGGGGCACAATATGTTCAGAGTGCTAAAAGGAATAAAAAAAAACTTCCCAAGAATACTCTATAATTTTTAATCACTCAAAATTAAAGGAAAGATAAGTAGTTTCCCAGACAAGCAAAAGGTAAAGGAGTTCATCAACACCAAGCCAGCCTTACAAGAAATGCTAAAGGGACTTGTTTAAATGGAAAAGGCCATAACTAGATATAAGAAAATTATGAAAAGAAAAATATCTCAGTAGTAAAGGTAAATATATAATAAAGGCAGTAGATCAAGCATTTATACAGCTAGTATGAAGGTTAAAAGACAAGAGCAGTAAATCATCTAGACCTACAATATTTTGTCAAGGGATAAACAAAACAGTAATATGTAAAATGTGATGATGTCAAAAACATAAAACCTTGAGGGGGAAGAGCAGTAAAAATGTAGTGCTTTTAAGCATATGCTTGAACTTTAAGTGACCAACTTAAAATAGATTGCTATATACATAGGATGTTATATATGAACTTCATGGTAACAAAAAGCCAAATACTATAAAAAATATACAAAATATAAAAAGAAAGGAATATAAACATAAGAGTAAAGAAAGTCACCAAATCACAAGGGAAGAGAGCAAAAGAAGGAATGGAGAAGAACTCAAAAACAACCAGAAAACACTCAACAAAATGGTAATATGTACATATCTATCAATAATTACTTTAAATGTAAATTGACTAAATGCCCATTCAAAAGACATAGAATGACCGAAGAGATAAAAAAACAAGACCCATCAATGTACCACCTATAAAAGATTCACTTCACATCTAAAGACACACAGGCTGAAAGTGAAGAAAAGTAAAAAGATACTCCATGCAAATAGAAACAAAAAGAGAGCTGGGATAGTAGTAGAAAGAAAAAGAGAGCTGGGGTAGCAATACTTATATCAAATAAAGTAGACTTTAAAACAAAGACTGTAACAAGAGACAAAGAAGGGCCTTACGTAAGGATAGATGGATCAATCCAACAAGAGGATACAACACTTGTAAATATCTGTGCACCCAATTTGGGGGAACCTAAATACAGGAAGCAAATATTAGCAGACGTAAAGGGAGAAACTGACAGTAATACAATAATAATGGGATTTTTAATACCCCACTTACATCAGTGGATAGGTCATCCAGACAGAAAATCAATAAGGAAACACTGCCCTTAAGCAACATATTAGACCAGATGGACTTAACAGATATATACAAAGAATTCTAACCCATAAACAGCAGACTACACATTCTTTTCAAGTTGCATGCAGAACAACTCCAGGATAGATCACATGTTAGGCCACAAAACAAGTCTCAATAAATTTAAGACTGAAATCATATAAAGCATCTTTTCTGACTACAATTAATGACTAGAAATCAATTACAAAAAGAAAACTGAAAAAAAAATCACAAACATGTGGAGGCTAAAGATGCCACTAAATAACCAATGGGTCAATGAAGAAATTAGAGGAAATCAAAAAATGCCTTAAGAAAAATCAAAACAAACACAACAGACCAAGAACTATGGAATGCAACAAGAGCAGTTCAAGGAGGGAAGTATATAATACAGGCTCACCTCAAGAAACAAGAAAAATCTCAAGTAAACAATCTAACCTTACACTTACATCTAAAGGAACTAGAAAAAGAAGAACAAAGCACAAAGTTAGTAGAAGGGAGGAAGGAAATAAGATCAAAGTGGAAATGAGTGAATAGAGACTAAGGAAGCAAATAGAAAAGATCAATGAAACTAAGAGCTGGTTCTTTGAAAAGATAAACACAATTGATAAACCTTTATCCAGACTCAGCAAGAGAAAAAAGGGCTAAAATAAAATCAGAAAAGAAAGAGAAGTTATAACCAATACCATGGAAATACAAAGGCTCATAAGAGGCTACTACAATTAGATATTTAATAGAGGCCACATTATGACAAACCCACAGCTCTCATCATACCCATGCTGAAAGATTTTCCTCTAAGATCAGGAACAATCTGGTAGTTGCCAGAGGGAAAGAATGTGGGGGAATGGGAGAAACAGGGGAAGGGGATTAAAAGGTGAAAACTTCCAGTTATAAGATAAATAAGACAGGGATATAATATACAGCATAGGAAATATAGTTAATATATATGAAACAACTTTGTATAGAGACAGATGGTGGTTTAATCATGGGGTGTAATGTTTACAAATGTTGAATCACTATGCTTTACACCTGAAACTAATAAAATATTATATGTCAAATATAATTTATTTTAAGTATAGAAAAGAAAAGAAAAGAAAAGAAAAGATTATGGCAGTTCCTCAAAAAATTAAAAATAGAATTATCATACTACCTAGGAATTTCACTTCTGGGTGCTCAAAATCATTAAAAGCAGGTTCTCAAAGAGATACTCGTACACCCAAATATTATTCTTTTTGGTTGGTCTATTGTTTGCCCAACTGTTACTCCTTGCCCTGGGAGGCACTGGCTAATATATTTGCCTTTAAATGTTTTCTATAAATGTCCCCCAAGTAGCTGCCTCAGCCTTGGAAGATTCCTGAGCTAGGCAAAACAAGGGCAAGCCTTTTGAGCTGGTCTTTCAGGGAGCCATCAGATCAGTCACAATGAACAATCATGATTCTTTAAGAATAAGGCCACTTCTGCTTCTCCAGTACTGGGAATGTGGATTTGTCTTCAAGGCTTCTGCCAAACTGGAGAACATGGGATGGGAACAAGGTAAGTTAAAATACCACAAGTTCTTAGTGAGATTCAACTACTTTTTTTCCTTGATTAAGCATTTGCCTGGTTGCTGTAATTTATTACTACTTTCCAGAATTCAATAAAGTTGATTCTGAGGTATCTGAATTCCAATATCTAAATATATTTTCAGGTAAAAAAATATTTAACATAGCATTTTAGTAATATACATGAAAAACAGCTAATGAAGTGCCACAGTTTTATGTGGGCAAGAGGGACCTCATAATTTGGCACACGCCACTCTAACATTCCTCAGCTGCTCCCAGTTCCAGGAGCAGAATTATTTGTATAACCATTTTCTCCATTCTTCCAAATATGGTACACAGTGGTAGCATTTTAACTTTTTTATTCAATGGATGCCTTGGAGATTATGGCTTAGCTCTCCCTTGGAATCCACTTTGAAGTGCTGTTCTGGAGGGTGTATCTTGCTATCTCTGTGCTCTTTGTTAGGCCCATGGGGTGGTCAAAGGAGATTGGTGATTGGGACCAAGGACAGAGCTTGCAGCATAGGCTAGAGTGATACATACATTAGAGTAAGACCTCTCCTGGTACAAGACAGAGCCAGATATCAAAAGAGAAGGAGGCCAGCCAAGGTCTAGGAGTCAGCTTTCCCAGTGCAGTCATACTCCAATTTTGAACTCTGAGGAGTTTGAGAATTCTAAACTTGAACCTGACCTTTCAGTTCATTATAATGTTAAAATGTGAGAATACAACATTATTTTATGCAACAGTTTATTAACTTGGTTTATAAATTCTTAAAATTTTACATACATGATATGTAGTATTCTTGGCTCAGTCTACCCAAATGTTGACACTGGCCTGAATAGACTAAATCAATTAATTATCTCTGTAAAGTCAGTGAGGTTCAACTGGATAATGAACAATAGGTAGACAGTGTCCAAGTGACTTATACTTTATTATGTTTATATAATTTACATAAATATTGTGAGATGAACACCTGACATGTGTCCATTTTCCCAGAAGAAATATGTGCAAAGCAAATTCAGGGTACCAACAACTTTGTAAAACCAAGAACTAAGACAACTCTGAATCAACATTACACCCCAGCTAACTATAATACAGTGGAGATAGTCTTCCTAAAAACTTGTTTTTAGGCTTAAATAAGCCTACTTGAAGGTACTATATTTTCATCAATTACCTTTATTATTATTGATCACAGTGGAAAATAATCTAAAGTCCTTTCTAGGTGAAATGGTCCTGCCCCCAGTCCCTACACAAGGGTAACCACAGGCTATCATGTTTTATACCATATGACCCAGAATTCCCATGCACGACTAGGTAATTATAGACCAGAAAAGATAAAATTTAAAAACAATCAATCTATAGGCTGGCCAGTGAACTGTGAAGTGGCTGGAATGAAAAAATAAACTGTACCAATCAAATCAATCAGTTTCTTCCTATGAATTTGAGCTGGGAAAAAGGTGGCAATGGGAACAAAGCCAAGAGTTAATGATACAGAATGGCTACAAAGGCCACATTGGCCATGTGCAAGCCAGTACTAAGAGGAAACAAAAAGTATGAGGAAAAGAAAAAAGAATAAAATAAATATTTATAGATAAAATGGAACCTTGGAGCTCATGAATAAGTTATCCACTTTTTGCTGCCTTACTTCCGGAATGCTGTGTAATTCCATTCTACAATTACTACCCCACCCCACCCATATCTTGGGGTAGAGCGAATATCAATTTCCCATAATCCAAACCATTCCTACTCTTTCCCAAAATAGAAAGACTGCTTCTCCAATCAAAATTCAAACAAATCACATTGTATTTGGCTTTTTATAAAAGGTAGCTGCCATGAGATACTGTGCTTTATGCAAGTTTGTTTCATGAAAATTCAGATTTTGCAGATGAATCTGGAAATATTATTTCCTGTAAAATTAGATTTTCCTTTAATTTTCCCTAGTGACTTATGGGAAGATTTCCAAAGATGTGCTTACTGAGAATAGCAGATAAAATGAATAGTGAGTATCACTAATGTCTCAAGAAGAATTACATAAAACAAAAATCCATTAAGAATAGTAGTTTCAACAATGTGAAATATTCAAAGGAAACTTTTTAAAGTGAAAAATATATGGCTGGGCTCTAACAAATGAAATACATGAAGGAATCAATGATTTGAAATATATAATTTTTTCCCATATTCCTATTAAAATGCCACTCAATCTCAACCATATTTTAAAGTGGATTTCAACTGTAACATGTCAGGAAGCATACCTGCTTTGCCTTCCAGGGTATTTATTTTAATATGAACTTCACACAGGCCTCTATAGACCCCCCTGATCTCTTATGAATGAAAAGGAAAATACAATGTCACATACTTTTAGCATCATTAGCCACTCATATGAGATTTCCCATAACAAAGGCTGTATATGACTTTTCTTTTGACATATATTACCTATTAATAAAAAATACTTAAAATTCTGTGTATCAATGACTCAGAAAACACCTATTTTAAGTCACAATTAATTCACTTGAAAATCAGATCAATAACCTCAAGTGTGCAGATTTTAAATCCTTAAAAAATAGTAAAACCAGAAAAAAAATCCCCCTAACTTAAAAATGGATGTACAAGGTTGATATTCCTTTTTATATTGGCCTATAAATAGGCCTATTCAAATAATAAGTTTATCATGCTATTTACCTGCTGAAAAATCTACAGATGCTATTATTGGTATATTATACACCATATTACAGTATCAATTCCCTGAATTCAGGGATCCTATCTTTTTAACAGCTATACATTAACAGGTCCAGCAAAATGCAGGGGAAATAGTAGAGGTTCCATAAATACTTGTTGAATGAATACATTACTCAAGTAAACTCCTTCGATATTTCCTATTTCAAGGAGGTATAACTTTACCTAAAATGTTCCTATTACTTCACAATGGGATATCTCCAGTACATCCCAAGTTTATTTATCTCTGCTGTCTCCTAAATAATAATCACTTACTCCTACCTCTTGAGTTTAACCCTTTCCATAGCCTCAATTTCTTTTGATATTGGGCTCAAATTTGCCAAATAAAAAGTTTTTCAAAGATTACACCCTCCATCTAGTAAGTCCTTATTCCTTTAGCCAGTAGCCCCATCCTCAGACCATCATATCTATTTAGTACCACAGAGACAAAATCTTTACAGTAAAGATCATTAAAAAAGTTCCTTAGTATACAACACTAATATTCTTTCTTGACAGTCACTATCTTAATATTAATACCACAAACATAAAATATTATCTATCAATTGCAGTGGAACAAGATAAATGTACCTGCATTGTGAATGAATGAACAGTGAATCAATATTAATAAATTACTTTAATCATTCTCAATAAGCCAACAGAAGTTGAAATTCAGATTAATGTATGTACTCTCATGTAACATCAAAACACAGAAAACACAAAAAGGAGTATTCTGGGTGGAAAAATCGAAATAATGGAGTGACAAAGTATGTTCATGGATTGTAAGACTCAATACAGCAAAGATGTCAGTTCTCCCAAACTGATCTATAGGTTTAACTTAATTCCTATCAAAATTCTAGCAAGGGTTTATAGACACAAACTAATTATAAAATTTACATGGCACAGGCTCTAGAATACATAAAACTATCCTGAGAAAAAAGAATAAAGTGGAAGGCATCAGTGTACCCAATATTAAGGCTTACTATATAGCTACAATAATCAAGACAGTATGCTACTCATGGAAGAATAGACACATAGATCAATGGAGCAGGATAGAGAACCCAGAATTAGCTTCACACAAATAAACCTACGTGATTTTTTTTACAAAAGTACAAAAGCACTTCAATGGATAAAGGATAGCCTTTTCAATAAATGTTGCTGGAGCAATTAATTAAAAATGGATCATGGACCTAAATGTAAAAAAATAAAACTATAAAACTTCTAGAAAACCTTTAGTATCTAGGGCTAGGTAAAGAGTTCTTAGACTTGACATCAAAAGTACAATCTATAAATGAAAATATTAATAAATTAGACTTCATCAAATTTTAAATCTTTTGCTCTGCAAAAGACCCTGTTTTAGAGGCTGAAAGGACAAGCTACAGATTGGGAGAAAATGTTTGCAAACTACATATCTGGGAAAGGATTAGAATCTAGAGTATAGGAAGAACTTATACAACTGAATAGTAGAAAGAACAAACAATCCGTGAATTAGGAAATGGGAAAAAGACAAAAAAAGCCATTTCACTGAAGAGGACACTAAGATGGTAGACAAGCATATCAAAAGGTATGCAATAGCATTAGCCATTAGGGACCTACAAATTGAAACCACATTGAGATATTACTACATGCCTATAAGAACAGCTAAAACAAAAAATACACAACATATGCCAGTGAGGGTGAGGACAAAGTGAGTCACTCATTTATTAGGGACAAGGATGCTATTCTATAAAATAGCTTGAAAGTTTCTTAAAAAAGTAAATGTGCAACTACCATATAACCCAGCAATCACATCCCTGATCATTTATCAAAGAAATAAAAATTTATGTTTATACAAAATCGGGTACAGTAATATTCATAGCTGCTTTATTTGTACAGCCCAAAACTGGAATCAGCCCAGATTTCAACATCTGAATGACTTAACAAACTGTGGTACATATATAACATAGAATATTACTCAGCAATAAAAAGGAATAACCTATCGATAATCAGAAGAACTAGGATGTATCTCCAGGGAATTATGCTGATAAAAAAAGCTAATCACAGGAAAAGCTATATACTATATTATTGTATTTATATAACATTTTTGGAAGGACAAGATTTTAGAAATGGAGACAGATTATTGGTTGCTATGGGTTAGGATAGTGGAGATGGGGGTGGTGGTGAAAGGTGTATGTAGTTATAAAAAGGCAATACAGATGTCCT
The DNA here is from genome assembly GCF_040802235.1 of Manis javanica. NCBI lineage: Eukaryota > Metazoa > Chordata > Mammalia > Pholidota > Manidae > Manis > Manis javanica. Next base: position 99,583,735 of record NC_133174.1, on the reverse strand, counting down.
TGTGGTATTGGAACTGTTCAGTATTTTAACTGTGGTGCACATACACAAATCAATATATGTGATAAAATTGTATAGAACTAAAAGACACATATAGATCAACACAAGTAAATCTGGCAAAATCTGAATAGACTGGTAGATTGTGCTAATGTTAATATCCTGGTTGTGGTATTATGTAATAGTTTTATAAGATGTTACCATTGGGGGCAAACAGGCAAAGCATGCAAAGGATCTCTCTGTGTTATTTCTTAGAACTGCTTGTGAACCTACAATTATTTCAATAAAAATTTAAATTAAAAATCCCCAGCCATTTTAGAACTTGTTCAATCTTCTATAAAACCTTCTAAATTACTTAATAACAATGACCAGAACTTTAATTGCACATTTCAAGTTGCCTACATAAATTGGGAATGTTAGTGGGATAATAATTAATATACCATATTAAACTGTCCAATCTACCCACCATTGCTCAGTAAATACTTAGAACTGCCTGTGGCTGGAATTAAAGGACTTTGATGGAAAAACTGAAGAACAGCAAGGAAATACATACACTAAAAAATCTATTTCTTCAATATTATTATTAGGGGAGCATTTCTAGTAATTCTTTCTAATACAAAGTTAATAATGTCAGCAGAAAGCAAACGGGCAGCATTAGAATAAGACTTTACATAAAAATAAAATCAAACAATATGTGGGAAAGTGTTTTAAAAAATGTAATCTTGGAACCCCGATATAACTGTGATTCAATTCAATTTGAGAAACATATTATGAGTATGGGATATATGCAAAACTCTAAGCTAGTGCTAAAGGGGAATATAATTATATTCTCTAGAAATTCACCATCTAGTGAGAAAGGCAGACACAAAAATAACTAATGATGATACATGGCAGATGTTTATAAGTGCTATAACAGAAGTGATCTACAGTGCCACAGACAAAGCTCTGAGAACAATTTGTTGCATGATGCAAAAGAGTCCAGAATCATTTATGAATCAGCCAACACATTTAAATATATACTGAACTTCTAACCTTCCTATAATGTGGCTTAGGTATTGAGAAAGAAAACTGTAAACACATATTTCAAATGAAAACATACCACAATCTTAAATAATTCTGTGTAAATTCTAACACATTGCTAAGTTTCTAAGTAAAGAATAATTCTACTTTCCTTGGGACATGCAAAAAAATTTATAAAGTACAGTGTATATTAAGAAGTAACAATACTGAGTTAAATTTCTTATAAGTAATTTAGATCATTTAAAATTACTAGAGGATATCAACTATAATAAAGCAAATTACTAGAGGATGTTGGCTCAGTTGTTTGTCAACCATAATATGCTAACTGTATAATGAGTAAATTATAAAAAGCTAGTGAATTTTTAAAACACATAAAATGTTCCTAGCTTAGGAGTTTATTTGACCTAATCATGCTCTTTGGAATTACCCTTGCTCTCTGTGAAAAACAACATGCCCAAAGGTATAAGTTAAGGAAAAAAGACATTGTGGCCATCAACCCAGTAGCAGCCCAGCCATCATAGAAAGAAAATTATTTTTATAAATTTCACACAAATGTGCTCAACCTTATTCAGAACATAAATGCAAATTAAAACCACAATGAGATCATTTTTTACTTGTATTAGCAAAGATATGCTGTTTGATTGCACAAGGTGTTGGTGAGGGTTGGGGAGACAAGCACTTTTATCTACTGATGGTATAAGTACAAATTGGTACAACCTCTATGGAGGACAATTAGCAATACCCATCCAAATGACAAAGGCACAAATCGTCCAACCTAGCAGTTCCATTTCTACACATTTATTCCATAGATAGTATACATCTGAAATGACCTATTACAAGATTTTTTTTTCAGAAATGCAATAGCGAAAGTGAGGAAACAAGCTACATATTCAATAGGGATTAAATTAATTACAGCACGTCTATAGAATAAAATAACATATGTAGCCATAGCTCTTTATGTACTAGTATGGAATGATCTAAAGCAAAGTACAGAAAAATGTGTAAATATGGAAAAATGAAGTGTATGTTCATGAGTGCCCATGCTTACATATGCATGAAATACCTCTAGAAGTACAAACAAGAAATGTTAACACAGGTTGCCTCTGGGAAGGAGAACTATATATGGTTGAGCACAAAGAGTGGGGAACTTTTAATTGTATACTCTCATAACTATCAAAATTTGAGCCACCTGAATGTATTACCTAATCAAAAAATAAATGTAAGAGGGGAAAAAAGAAAAAGAAAACCTATCCAAAGCAGTACAGCTCATCATCCCAAGGAAATTATTACAGCTAATTCCTCCTGTCTAAAAAACACCTTGGAACAGGGTAAGAACCAAAGGAACCAATTTATTTCAGTCACCAGGCTGATGTTTGTCTCATAGTATTATGATAAGTTTTCCCCACTGAAGTTTTCTGATTAGCTATATGAGAATTTTATCTTCAGCAGATCCTCCAGATCCAAAAGGAAGTATTTGGTCAGAGAATCAACATTTTGGAATAAATATATCAACATTTTGGACATATAGTAGAACTGCATTACAACACTGCAAGGGTCAATTACTTTTGAATTAGTAAGCGGAATAAACAATTGTTTGATTTACTTATTTTTCCTTTCAAATTTGATCAGTTAGCTCTCTTACTTCCCTCCTTCCCTCTGTGCTTGCCTCTCCCTATCACAGACACACAAACACACACAGTTTTAGAACTCATAGAGATAATTCTTTCTTCTGTGCCTTCTGTACAATTCTACTATTGCACTCATAATGCTATATTGTAATTTGTCTCTCAACACATCTGTGATCTCTTGGAGAGTGAGGAGATTATGTACTCTCAGCCTGACACATGTGCTGCAATGCAAAAGTTGGAGGACTATTTCACAAACCTCCTCTCCACTTTCTAATGTAATCATCATTTGCTTTATTATGAAAATTTGATATAAAAATTTTTGAGATCATGTCCTTCTACATTTTTATTGTTCTGAAAACTTTGGGAAATTCTATTTTAATTTTAGAAAGTCTACTTGAACATTTGAACATAAGACTATTTAGATTTGGCATATAGACCAAAATATATTAAAATGAAAATATTTCCTGAGGTACCCTTTGAAAGCAGAAATAAGAAATTTTCTTATGCATGGTGTACTAGATTGAAGTGTCCTCTCAGAATTCATATCCACCTAGAACCTTAGAATGTGACCTTATTTGGAAGTAGGGTCTCTGCAGATGTAAGCAACCTAATATGAGGTCATCGTGAATCAGGGTGGGCCCTAATCCAATGACTGGTGTCTTTATGAAAGAGCAAAATTTGGACACAGAGATACATGCACAGGGAAAGCACCATGTGATGACAGAAGTAGAGACTGGAATGATCCATCTATAAGCCAAGGAATGCAAGTAACCACCAAAAGCTAGAAGAAGCCAAGGAATGCAAGTGAGCACCAAAAGCTAGAAAGAGGATAGGAAGGATCCTTTCCTAGAGCCTTCAGAAAATGAATGGCCATGCTGACACCTTGGTTTCAGACTTCTAACCATCAGAATTGTGTGAGACAGTAACTTTCTGTTATTTTAAGCCACCCAGTTTGTGGTATTTTGTCAGGGCAGCCCTAGAAAACTAATATACATGGAGAATTAAATGTTCAATGCAAGTAAAATGAAATAATTAACTACTGTTAATAGTATTACCTTGTTTCTAAAAACATCCTAATATTTTCCAGCCCCATTGTAATGGGATAATGAACAGAGAGGTAAAAATTATTTCCCACATCTCCCAATGTGAAGCCCTGTAAGCCAGTTTAGTCTCAAAAATCCCAAGTTAACCAAGTGTATTCCTAGATCCAGATTTTGTTCCAGCTATCTATGCACCAGGAAGGAGGCCTTCAGAAGGTATTAATTCTGCCAGCACTTTGATCTTGGACTTTCCAGCTTCTAGAACTGTGAGAAATAAATTTCTCACCTAGTCTCTGGTATTTTGTTGTAGCAGTCTGAACAAACTAAGATAGTAATTCATTATGTTCACAGAATTAAGTATAACAAGTATTAAGCATTAATACTTACATAAGTACTTATATATTATATTTATACATTATTTATATTTTATTTACTTACATAATTATATTTTATATTTATATTACATACAGTCATATTCTTATATATTATAATAGTATTAAGTATACAATAGAATTAACTATATAATCATCTCGGTAGATGCAGAAAAAAATATGATAAAAATTCAGTAGCATTTCTTGTTAAAACTGTCACCAATCTGGGAATAAAAGGTAACTTCTTTAACCTGAAAAAGAGCCTCCCATAAAACTCAGAGCTAACAATATTTCAGCAGCAGCACTACCGACACTATGGCCTGGATGATTGTTGTGCAGACGGGTGGGTGGGAGTCCTGGGCTTTGCAGGAAGTTCAGCAATGTCTCTGACCTCTACCCACTAGATGCCAGAAACAGCTCCACATCATGACAACCAAGAATGTTTCCAAATATTGCCAACAGTCCTCTACAGGCAAAGTATTGAGAACCACTGAACAAACATCACATTTAATGGTAACAGACTGAATGTTTTCCCCCTAAAAACAGAAGTGAGGCAAGGATGACTGATCTCACCACTTTGCTCTCGCTGCTTCTACTGAATATTGTACTGGGGTTTCTAACCAGGACAGCAAGGCAAGGAAAACAACTCATAGGCATTTAGAATGGGAAGGAAAAAATAAAACTCTTTTCAAAGACACTGTAATTGTGCATATACAAAATCCTGAAGAATCTACAAAAAGCTACTACTAAAAATAATAAAACTGGTACATTGAAATGTACATGACATTGCTAAGATAAATTAAAGATGACCTAAAAAATAAATGTACCACAGACATATTTAAGACTCAATATCATTAATGTCAATTTAGCTATAGATTAAATATAATACCAATCAAGATCCCAAAAGACTTTACAAATTGACAAGCTGTTTCCAAAATTATATGGAAACATAATAAAGTTAAAATAGTTAAACTTGAACTGCCTGATCTCAAGCATTACTACCCAGCTACAGTAATCAAGAACATGTGGTATTGAAATTAGGATAGACAAGTAGATCAAGAAAACAGTACAGGATCCAGAAATAAATTCACACATATACAGTCAATTGACTTGCAACAAAAGTGAAAAGGTAATTCAGTAGGGAAAAGATTGTCTTTACCTAAAACAGTAAAAGAACAACTGGATATTCATATTAAAATTTTTTTCTGAACACCATTGAAAATGATACAGTATGAAGCTCTAAGCACCTGTCCCTCCACAGAAACATTAAAAAAATCAAGCAGGAACTGTCAGAATCAAATTTGTCAGAACTCTGGGAAACAACCAAGGTTTGAAACAACCAAGCAAATGTTGAACAACAACAACAAAAAACACAACTTAAAAGTGGTAAAAGTAAGCCCGTTGTGTATTTACTTGCCCTTACCCAATTGCTTCCACAGTTCAGTGGCAGTTTTCAAGAGAACAGTAATGTTCACACTGCGGGACCCTTGTCCCTGGTTCCAGAGAGAGCACAGCAGATTTTGTTCAAAAATAATTGTTTGTCTATCCTAATCTGTCTGGGGACTACCTGAAGGACTAATGTAAAACACTTACCTTGGCTTCACCTAACTTGGAAAAGACTCAGGACAGAAGGAGTATAGGCATTTTGGGAAATCACTGTAAAGTAAATGAACAACCTGACTGGGTTGTGTGGGGCAAAAGATTACAGGTGAGGCATATGGATAGAATCCAAAATCCTGGGAGGAAAAACAAGGAGGGAGTGTCTTTGGGAAAACAGGGCATTGAGAAGTCCCCATGTATACTGAGGAATTTAAAAAGCCAGGCATATGCCCAGGGCAGGACCCATGCTCACGAAAGACCTGAGAAAACTTTAAGTTTCATCTATCTTATCTCCAGGCATAGCATAAGCAGGAAGTAAAAGCTAAGGCAGAGTTGCCAATGGTCTGGTTAAGCATTAAAGGAGTGCTACAACACAGTGTCAATGTACAAAGAAAGAGATTTTTCTCCTTCCTTTTTCTTTCTTTTGTTCTCCTTTTTTCCCTTTTATTTGTTCCTGGTATTCAAAGAAATACTATCAAAAACTATGTGAATACAAAGAACACAGATTTTAGTACCACACTTGACAAGGGATATGGTCTCTGCAAAAATAGATTGTAAAAGCCACTGAACAAATGGTGACTGCAGCCCTCAACATTCAACAATAGCAAATTCTGGTAAAGGGCAAGAATCTGATTTGCAGAGTTGCTACATTAAAATATTCAAATTCTGTTATCTGCCAAAAATGAAATAGCTTACAAAGAAACAGGAAAGTGTAGCTCATTCAAGAAAAAAAAACTGTAAGGAATCATCACTGAAGAAGCCCAGACATTAGCCTTGGTAAACAAAGACTTTAAAACAACTTTCTTAAATATGCTCAAAGAGCTAAAGAAAACCATGGACCAAGAAATAAAGGAAACCAGAAAAACAATGTTTGAACAAAAGGAAAATATCAACAAAGACACAGAAATTTTAAATGGAACCAAACAGAAATTCTAGAACTAGAAAGCACAATATTTCACTAAAGGAGTTCTACTTCAGAGATCAGCAGGCAGAAAAAAGAAACTGTAATAAACTTGAAGATAGGATAATTGAAATTATCCAGTCTGAGTGGCAGAAAGAAAAAGAATGGAGAAAAATGAGCAGAGCCTCATTTGCAACAACATGGATGGATCTAAATGGTATTATGTTCAGTTAAATAAGCCAGAGAAAGACAAATACCATATGATTTCACTTATTTGTGAAATATAAAAACAAAGCTAAACAAGATGAACAAAACAGCAGTAGACTCACAGACACTAAGAAGTGACTGGTGGTTACCATGGTGGAGGGGCTGAGGTGGGTGAATGGGGAGGGTGAGGGGGTTAAAGGGCACAAAATTTCTCATCATAATATAAGTTGGTCATGGGAATAGTAGTACAACATGGAGAATATAGCCAATGATTCTGTAACATCTTCCTATGTTGACAGACAGCAACTACACTATTAGGATTTAATAATATAGGTAATTGTTGAACCACTGTGTTGTACATTTGAAACCAATATAAGATTGCATATAATCGATTCTTCAGTTAATACTAAAAAAAAAATGAGCAGAGCCTAAGGGACCTTTAGGACACCATTAAGCAGACCAACATACCCATGTTAGAAGTACCACAAGAACAGAGAGAAAGGTTCAGAAAGAATATTTGAAGAAATAGTAGCTGAAAACATCCCAAGTTGGAATATACACATTCAGAAATTCAGTGAACTCCAGGTAGGATAACCTCAAAGAGATCCATGTCACATTAAAATCAAACTGTAAAAAGACAGAATAAAGGAGAATTAGCAAAACTGTAAGAGAGAAGCAAACTCATCACAAAGGGATTTTCACTAGATTAACAATTGATTTCTCATCAGAAACCATGGAGGCCAGAAGGTGGTGAGATAACATATTTAAAGTACAGAAAGAAAAAAAAATAAAACCTGATAACCAAAATTCTATATGTGACAAAAATATCCTTCAAAAATGGAGGTAAAATTAAGACATGCTTAGATAAGCAAAAACTGATAGTGTACACTACCAGCAGTCCTGCCTTACAAGAAATGCAACAGGGCCTAAAGCAGTCTACAGATTCAATGCAATTCCTATCAAAATACCAACAGCATTCTGCAATGAAATAGAGCAAATCATCCTAAAATTCATATGGAACCACAAAAGACCCTGAATAGACAAAGCAATCCTGAAAAGAAAGAATAAAGCAGGGAAAATTACATTCCCCAATCTCAAGCTCTACTACAAAGCCACAGTAATCAAGACAATTTGATACTGGCACAAGAACAGACCCATAGACCAATGGAACAGACTAGAGAGCCCATATATGGTCAATTAATATATGATAAAGAAGCCATGGACATACAATGGGGAAATGACAGCCTCTTCAACAGCTGGTGTTGGCAAAACTGGACAGCTACATGCAAGAGAATGAAACTGGATTACTGTTTAACCCCATACACAAAAGTAAACTCAAAATGGATTAAAGACGAATGTAAGTCATGAAACCATAAAACTCTTAGAAGACAACATAGGCAAACATCTCCTGTATATAAGCATGAGCAACTTCTTCCTGAAACCATCTCCTTGAGAAAGGGAAACAAAAGCAAAAATGAACTCATGGGACTACATCAAACTAAAAACTTTTTGTACGGCAAAGGACATCATCAACAAAACAAAAAGGCATCCTAGAATATTGGAGAATATATTTGTAAATGACATATCCAACAAGGGGTTAACATCCAAAATATATAAAGAACTCACACGTCTCAACACCCAAAAAGCAAATAACCCAATTAACAAATGGGTAGAGGATATGAAGAGACAGTTCTCCAAAGAAGAAATTCAGATGGCCAACAGACACATGAAAAGATGCTTCACATCACTAATCATCAGGGAAATGCAAATTAAAACCACAATAAGATATCACCTCATACCAGTAAGGATGGCCAGCATCAAAAAGATTAAGAACAACAAATGTTGGCAAAGATGTGGAGAAAAGGGAACCCTCCTACACTGCCTGTGGGAATGCTAGCTAGTTCAACCATTGTGGAAAGCAGTATAGAGGTTCCTCAAAATGCTTAAAATAGAAATACCATTTGACCCAGGAATTCTACTTCTAGGAATTTACCCTAAGAATGCAGCAGCCCAGTTTGAAAAAGACAGATGCACACCTATGTTTATCACAGCACTATTTACAATAGCCAAGAAATGGAAGCAACCTAAATGTCCATCAGTAGATGAATAAAGATGTGGTACATATACACAATGGAATATTATTCAGCCATAGGAAGAAAACAAATCCCACCATTTGCAACAACATGGATGGAGCTAGAAGGTATTATGCTCAGTGAAATAAGCCAGGCGGAGAAAGACAAATACCAAATGATTTCACTCATATGTGGAGTATAAGAACAAAGAAAAACTGAAGGAACAAAACAGCAGCAGAATTACAGAACCCACGAATGGACAAAGAATTACCAAAGGGAAAGGGACTGGAGAGGATGGGTGGGAAGGGAGGGATAAGGGCAGGGAAAAAGAAAGGGGGCATTACAATTAGCATGTATAATGTGGGGGGGGGCAGACGGGGTGGGCTCTACAACACAGAGAAGACAAGTAGTGATTTTACAGCATCTAACTACGCTGATGGACAGTGACTGTGAAGGGGTATGTTGGGGGGACTTGGTGAAGGGGGGGCCTAGTAAACACAATGTTCTTCATGTAATTATAGATTAATTATGCCAAAATAAAAAAAATAAAAAATAAAAAAAAGATATATGCCCCCCCTATGTTTATCGCAGCACTTTTTACAATAGCCAAGATATGGAAGCAACCTAAGTGTCCATCAGTAGATGAATGGATAAAGAAGATGTGGAACATATACACAATGGAATACTATACAGCCATAAGAAAGAAACAAATCCTACTATTTGCAAAAACATGGATGGAGCTGGAGGACATTATGCTCAGTGAAATAAGCCAGGTGGAGAAAGACAAATGCCAAATGATTTCCCTCATTTATGGAGTATAACAATGAGGATCAAAATGGCAGCAGACTCAGAGACTGCAAGAATGAACTAGTGGTTACCAAAGGGGAGGGGTGGGGGAGGGTGGGTGGGGAGGGAGGGAGAAGGGGACTAAGGGGTATTATGTTTAGTACACATGGTGTGGGGGTATCACAGGGAGAACAGTGTAGCACAGAGAAGGCACATAGTGTATCTGTGGCATCTTAGTGCACTGATGGACAGTGACTGCATTGGATTATGGGTGAGGACTTGATAATATGGGTAAATGTAGTAACCACATTGTTTTTTCATGTGAAAACTTCACAAGAGTGTATATTAATCATACCTTAATAAAAAATGTAAAAAAAAAAGAAAAGAAATGCAACAGGGATTTCTTTAGGCTGGAATGAGAGGACACTAGACAGGAACTCACAGCCCCATGAAGAAATAAAGATTTCTGGTGAAGGGAACCACACAGGTAAATATAAAAGTCAGTATATTATATTTTCAACTGTAACTCCTTTTTTATTTCCTATATAATTTAAAGGATGAATGCATAAAAATATAATTATATGTTAAAGACACACAGTGTATAAAGATATAACTTGTGAGAACAACAGACTGAGGTCAATTCAAATCAGATTGTTAAAATTTAGGAATTAATTTTAATCCCAATGGTAAGTACTAAGAAAATGTAAAAGAAAAACATAAAAAGAAATGAAAAGGGAATCCAAGTACTGCAATACAAAAAAATCAATTAAACAGAAGAGATTAATGTAGAAAATGGGCAAAAAGTGTATGACATACAGAAAACAAACAGCAAAATGGCATAAGTTCTTTTTATAGTTACTTTAAATGTAAATGGATTACACTCCCAATCAAAAGGCAGAGATTGGCAGAATGGATAATACATGGATCCAATTACAGCTATCCACAAGAAACTCACTTTAAATCCAAACATACAAATAGGCTGAAAGTTAAAGAAAAGAAAAAGATATACCATGGAAACAACGACCAAAAGAAAGCTGGGGTGGCTGGCTATAATATCAGTCAAACAAGACATTAAGTCAAAATTTGTGACAAGAGACAAAGGACATTATATATTTTAAAAGGGTAAATTTATCAATAATTTATAGCAATTATGAACATATACACCAAACAATATAGACCCAAATATATGAGGCAAATACTGACAGAATTGAAGAGAAAATTAGACTGTTGTAAAAAAATAGTTGGAGACTTCAATAACCCCCTTTCAATAATGGACAGAATATCTAGACAGAAGATTAGTAAGGAAATAGAGGTCTTGAACAATACCATAAGCCTAGAACTAAAAGACATATATGAAACCCTCCACTGAAGAGCAGAATAAACATTTTTCTCAAGTGCACACAGAACATTTCCAAGATAATATGTTAGGCCATAAAACCAGTCTCAATAAATACATAAAGGAAGAAATTATAGAATAAAGCTAGATATCAATCAAGGAGAAAAAACGGAAAAACAAAAAATATGTAGAACTTAAACAATATACTCCAAAACAATCAATAGGTCAAAAAAGAAAATACAAAGGAAATTAGAAAACACTTAGGAATAATGAATATGAATAGACAATATACAAAAACTTATGGGATGCAGTAAAGGGACTGGTCTCAGAGAAATTTACAGGAGTAAGTGCCTACATTAAAAAAGGAGAAAGCTCTCAAATCACTAACCTAACATTTCACTTTAGAAAAACTAGAAAAAGAAGAGCAAAACTAAATGCAAAGCTAGCAGAAGGAAGTAAATTATAAAGATTAGATTGGCAATAAATGATATAGAGAATAGAAAAACAAGGAAGAAAATCAATGAAACCAAAAACTGGTTTTTTAAAAACATTAACAAAGTCAACCAACATTATCAAGACTGAAAAAATACAGAAGATACAAATAACTGAAATAAATACTGAAAGTAGGGACATTAATACCAATCTTACAGAAATAAAAAACGATTACAAGAGACTATTATAAAACTTGTATGCCCAAAATTAGATAGCTTATATGAAATGGAGAAATTCTTAGAAACATACAAATTACCAAAACCAACTCAAGAAAAAATAGAGAATCTGAGCAGGCTTATCACAAGTAGATACACTGAATTAGTAATCAAAAATCTCACAACAAAGTAAAGTCCATAATCAGATAGTTTCATTCTACCACATATTTAAAGAAAAATTAACTCCAATTCTTTTCAAACTCTTCCACAAAATAAAAGAGTAGGTAATACTACCCAACCCATTCTATGAAGCCAGTATTATCCTGATTGAAAAGCCAGACAAAGATATTAAAGAAAAGAAAGTTACAGACCAGTATCTCCTATAAAATGGATGCAAAAAAACTCAACAAAATGCTAGCAAACCAACTCCAATAGCATACTAAAAGGATTATACACTGACTGGGTAAAATTTTTCTGAGGAATGCAAGGGTGGTTCAACATAACAAAATCAATCAATATAATATGGCACACTGAAAGAACAAGGAGAAAAAAAAACACATGACCATCTCAACTGATACAGAAACAGCTTTTGACAAATGTCAACACCCCTTTAATGAAAAATGCACTCAGAAACTAGGAATACAAGAAACCTTCTCAACATGATAAAAAGTACTCATGAAAAATCCACAAGCACACTCAATACTCAATGGTAAAAGATTGGAAGCGTTTCCTCCAAGATCAAGAACAAGACAAGGATGGCTCTCACCACTTTTATTCTACATAAAACCAGAAGTATTAGCCAGAGTAATTAGGTGAGGCAAAGAAATAAAAAGACACCCAAATTAGAAAGGAAAAAGTAAAATTCTGTCTGTTTCAGATGACATAGATCCTGTATTGTATAGAAAGTCTTAAGGAATCCACAAACAAAATACTAGAGCTAATAAACAAGTTCAGCAAAATTTTACGGTAGAAGATCAACACACAAAAATCAGTTTTGTTTGTATACAGTTTGAAAGGTAAATTAAGAAAATAATTCCACTTATAACCATCCAAAAGAATAAAATACCTAGTAATAACTTTAACCAAGTAAGTGGGAGACATGGACATAGAAAACTAGAAAATATTGATTCAAGAAAGTAATGAAGATTTAAATAAATGGAAAGACATCTTGTGTTTCTGGATTGGAAGACTCAGCAATATTAAGATATCAGGAACATCCAAAGCTATCTATAGCTTCAATGAAATACCTATCAAAATCCCAACAGCCTTTGAGCAGAATGGAGAATACAATGCCTCAGATTCACATGAAATTTCAAGAGGCCCCAAATAGCTAAAATAATCTGGGAAAAGAAAACAAAAGTTGGAGAACTCACACTTCTTGATTTCAAAACTTACTGCAAAGCTACAGTTACCAAAACTGTTGTACTGCCACAGGATAAACAAATAGCCAGTGGAAGAGAACTGAAAGTCCAGAAATAAGCCCTACACCTATGATGAATTGATTTTTGACAAGGATGCCTAGACCATTCAATGGAGAAAGAACAGTCTCTTCAAGAAATAGTGGAAAGACAACTTGTGTTTCTGTATTGGAAGACTAGGCAATATTAAGATATCCACATGCAAAAGAATAAAGTTGGACTTCCACCTCCTGTAACTTACAACAACTAATTCAACATGGATCAACAGCCTAAATATAAAATCTAAAACCATAAAACTCTTATAAAAAACATAGGAGTATATCTTCATGACCTTGGATATGGTAATGGAGTCTTAGATATGACACCAAAAGTATGAGGAACAAAAGAAAAAAATTGGATAAATTGGACTTCATGAAAATCGAAAACTTCTGTGCATAGAAGGATATTATCAAAAAAGTGAAAAGAATTTATAGATTGTAAGGAAATATTTGCAAATCATATATCAACCTAGCATCCAGAATATATACAGAACTCTTACAATTAAATAACAAAGAGGCAAACAGCCCAATTAAAAAAATAGACAAAGGCCTTGAATAGACATTATTCCAAAGATATATAAGTGGCAAACAAGCACATAGAAAGATGTTCAACATCATTAGTCATAAGAAAATGCAAGTCAAAAACCACAATGAAGAATTACTTCATTAATAAATCAGGATGGCAATAATAATAATAAACACAGAAAATAACAAGTGTTGGAAGGATGTGGAAAAATTGGAATGCATGTGCATTGCTGGTGGGAATGTAAAATGGTCTGGGCACTGTGAAAAGCAGTTCAGCAGTTCTCAAAAACTTACAAAATCACCATATGGCCCAGTTATTCTACTCTTAGGTATATTAAAAACAGGTAAACAAATACATGTACCCACATGTTCATGGCAGCATTATTCACAATAGCCAGCAGGTTAACAGTCCAACTGTCTATCAATGGATGAGTGGATAAACAAAATGTGGTATCCATACAATGCAATGTTATTCAACCATAAAAAGAACAAAGTACTGATAAATGATATAATGTAGATGAGCCTCAAAAACATTATGCTAAGTGAAAGAAGCCAGACACAAAAGGTCTCATAATATATGATTCCATTTGTATAAAATATCCAGAATAGGTAAATCCATGGACAGAATGCAGACTTCCAGGGGCTGGGGGGAGGGCAGGAATGGGGAGAAACTGCTTATTGGGTATCAGGTTTTATTTTAGACTAACAAAAATGTTTGGAACTAGATAGAGGTGGTGGTTGTACAACATGGTGAATGTACTAAATGCCACTGCATTGTTCACATTAAATGGTTAATTTTATATTATGTGAATGTCACCTTAATAAAACATTTAAAGAATTGAACCAGGATCCTTACCTCACACTGCACACAAAAAAACCTCTAAATTCAAAAGTGAGATGTATCAGACATATAAAACAGGCAAAATTGAGAACTTTAGTGTAATTAAAGTCTTATACATGACACAAAAAGCAATAATGATAGAACAAAAAAAGTGATGAACTAGACTTCACCAAAATTTTAAAACTGCTAATTGAAATGTACTGTTAAGGAAAAGAAAATACAACACACAAACTGGGAAAAAATACTGTGTGTGTGTGTGTGTGTGTGTGTGTGTGTGTGTGTGTATACAATGACAAAGCATTTGTATTCAGAATATGAAAAGAACTCTGAATTTGAGAAGAAAAAAATCAAATTTTAAAAAAATAGACAAAAATTAGAGAAGACACCACAAAAAGAATATATTTGAAAGGCCAATGACTACATGAACATATGATCAGCATCAGGAAAATGCAAATAAAATGAGATACCACTTTATGTCTACTGAGATGGCTATAATCAAAAAGATCCTATACATTGCTGGTAGGAATATAAAATAGTGTGACTACTTTGACAACTATTTCGGCAGTTTCTTGCAAAAGTATACACTCCATTCCTTTGCATTTACTCAAAAGAAATGAAAATTATGTGTACAAAATGATTTGTACACAAATGTTTATAGCAAAAGAAGCAGATCAGTGTCTTCCAGGTACAGAGCAGGGCAACATTTTACTGGGCAGGGACACAAGTGAACTTTTTGGGGTGATGAAACTATTCAATGTCGTAGGTATAATATATATATATACCCAAATACATTGTCAAAATTCATTAAATTGTACACTTAAAATGGATGCAGTTTATTGTATGTAAACTATACTTCACTAAAGTTGATTTTTAAAAAATAGAAGGGAAGAGAACCTGAATTGGGACTTGGACCTGTTCGGTAAGATTTCCACAGGCAACTCCCATGAGGGACGCTTCATTGAGGTCCTTGTTTGCACCAAGGAATGCGGAGGCAAAACATTGTTGGAATAGCTAAGTTATTCACTTGTTCCCTTAAACTTACCGAATGGCATGCTGTATTTCCTGAAATATTCAAAGTATTTATTTAAATTTCCTATGAATGAGAAAGAACCCCCCAAAATTAGTTTAAAATAATAAACTTACATATATGTAGACATACATGTCTATACTACAATTATCTAAATATTTAACTTCAACCCAATAAACAATTTAATAATTAAAAACTGTAAGAAGCTTCCTAGGAAATCAAAGTGGGCAAAGTAGTTTAAAGAAGTTTTCCTATAGCTGCAGATAAACCTGCTTTCTTGTTTACACCTTGGTTTTAATTTTCTCTTTACAACACGTCCCACTCCCCCATTTTCTTGCCTCTCTTTTGGATCATTTCATCTCTAATTAGATGAAATTATTTAAGGAATTATTTCTGTTTTCTAATATACCAAGTATTAGTGTATGCATATTTAACTGTCATAATGTTTGACCAATACCTCTAGAAATAAATTTAGAAAGTACTCCTAAGTCATCTTTCCACTTTGCAGTAAAGACCAGAGTTGACGAAAGCTGATTAAAGAGTTGAACAAATTACTATGCCTAAGGAAAGGCAATCTGATTTCACTAAATTATATTGGAAGAGACTATAGATCCTGCAGTACAGATCATTTAATGAACACATTATATGCTAGGCATTAAGACACTTCAGGCTAATAAAATTAGCCTCATCAGTAGGTAGAAGAGTCATGATTTAAACCAAGCCTGATGTCAATACCCATGCTCTATAAACTAAACCATTATACTATACTACAATAGTAACTTTAGAACTAGCTATTGCAGGGGTTTTGTACTCCCATAAAAAGAAAGGAATCTGTCCTACCTATTGCAAGAAACAAAATACTAATGCAGTCCATCATTCCAATTTTCAACCCTTTGGTGTCCAGGATAAATTCTCTGAGCATTCTCTCTCTACCCCAGTTCTAAAGTCTAACTTTACTTCCAAATCCTGCTCTTTCCAATTATTTGTTGTAATAAAGTAGTACATTAAAGCAACGATGAGGAGTGACTAAATGTACCTCCCACACTACACTTTTACTATCTGACAAAGGAATGACTAAGAAATATGCAGAATCCAAAAAGAGAATGGGTACATGACTAACGTGATACCACTCTCATTTTTCCCAGCTGCATTCACCTATACCATCTTCTAGACAGAATTAGAATATCTACACCTTCTCAGCAATATAAACCCTAAAGGTATATCTCTTTTCCAAAGCACCCTCTCTTCCAGCTTGGCTATAGAATTAACTCTAAACCACTGAGGTTGACACAATTTTCTTCCTCAGGGAAATTGTAAGATAGGGGGAAATTAGGGCAGCAACAGGTAAGATGATAAAATATTTTCAATCAATATTGGCAAACAGCATAAACTAGTTAAAATGACTTTATTTAGGCTTTGCAGTAAATTATAAATTTTAAGCAATTATAAACTAAGATACCTTCTTGAAGGATTTATTAGAGTTGTTTACTACATATTTTACAAATCCTGAATGCTCCTAATTCAACCAAAAAACACTCAATTAAAAAGTTCAAAATGCTTCCTTGTTTACCAGGAGTGGATTTAGATTTTATATCAGTCATTGTGTCAGTTTATCTAAAGACTTTGGATTCATTCACAAGGCCTTAAAACAAAACCACAGGTTTCATACATAATTATACATTTTGCTCCAAAGATCAGTTAAAAAGTTGGGTCCAGCAATCAGCATTAGTCTTTTTAGTGTTGGTAAAGGGAAAAGTGGAAAGGTGTGTGTCACTCAGTGGGGGGAAAAAGCTAAGAATACATGTTACACTTTATATGAAAGAATAGATAGAAATTAAAGATGACTCCTCTCCACTGTGATCAATGGCAGAATTATTACTGGTGCTAGGTTATTCTGGAACTTTTTACTTAAAAAAACCCCATTGAAGCTCTACTTTAAGAAAGGCAGATAAAGGAAAACTCTAAAATTGAACTTAAATGTTTATCAAAATAATAAAATCCTGTTTTAGTTTTTCAATAATTCACCTAGCTTTCTTTTTTCCTTTATAAGAATGATCGATAAAAATAGTTAACTATAAAATATGTTAAATTGCTTAAATCCAAATAAAAGAAATATATAGCTGTAAACTAATATTCAATACTTTCAAAACATTGCAAAAGTTATAAAATTTACTGTCAATAGCTGAGAAAATACAGATAAGGGGAAAAAAAGGGCCCAAATTTCACTATCTTCCTTTCTTCATTTAATTTTGAATAAACATTTATCACAGAGAAGTCTTATGTTAACATAAGAGTTCATATTTAGACTGATGTTACATTTTTAGGACAATGGTAGGGAAAGGAGATAAAACTTTAGGCCCTATTCTACCCAAAATGAACCAAATTAATTTTCTCTGAGTACACATTTCCATTAATTGTGATTTAATGAGAACCGATATCTATACTCTTGTCTCCTATAATAATTTATGATACTATCAATGTTTAAACCCAATAAAAATCTTTATAGAATTTTTAAGTACCATGAAGAATGAAAAAGCAGACATGTGAGCAAAACTGAAAAAGATTATAATCTGAAATGATTTAATCCCATGTACCTCTGAATATTTTGTGTTTTCAAATTAAATCAGAACCTTATTTTTAAAATGAAGCCTGGGTAATATGTTTACAATGCCTCAAGGAAATCAGAAAGACCTAATTTTGAACTCACCTTTGTTTTTCAGGATATTGTCAATTTCAAATTATAATGATTTAACCATCTAAAAAAAATGATACTTCCCTTTCCTTATCTTGGTATCATGGAGTGGAGAAAAAAATGAGAATATGAGTGTGAAAATCTATTAGGCTATGGATAAATTTATAAGCCCATGTTTTCAATATAAGGGTTGTCAATTTGCAAATTCAAATGTATCAGTTAAATTAGCCAGGAAAACAAATCCAAGCCCATGAAGATGAACCTCTTTTTTCAGCCTCAAAGAAAGGTGACCTTTCTCAGTTTAATCTCATTTGTTATTTTACAACATTAGTCTGTTTTTTTCCATTATACAGTATACAAAAATGAAGACATGAAAGCTGTGATAAGGTCTAGTTAACTTGTACTATAACAAAAAGAAGTGTACTGCAACTGTGGAGAAAAATGAATTGGCTAAAAAGGCTGAAAAAGATAAGCAAGCAAATAGAATTAAGAGAAGGTAAGAGCTAAGAATTAATTTATTCACCATTAGCCAAATTATTACAAATTGAGTATACTCACTCTTAAGTAAAAAACATTTTTAAAAATTAAGAACCCAGGAACTCAGCTGACCCTAAGAACTAGAAGGAAAAAAGCTATTATTTTTCTTCTTCCAAAATGGATTCAGTATTTATAGGAAGTGAGAGGAACGGAGATGGGGAAATCCACAACCTAGGGAGATGAATTTTGCCAGACAACGGAAACTTTCAACATACCTACATCTGAATAAAAAATAGAGCTTATTTTAAAAATCATAACTTAAAAGGAACTGACTCCTTCAGTTTGAAACAAGACAATGAAAATTGACCATGACCTGAAAGCCAGGGCATACTGGCTCATTTATAGCCAGCTAGGAAAACTACTCAGAAGGGATACTAAAGCTTAAATAAATACTTCACATTTCAAAAGCTTCTAAGACTAAATTAACTCAAAATGGATAAGGCCGCCATTTCCTACAGGGTCATTGTTCAAGCATTTGTCTTACAAAGTCAAGTCGAATGTAAGAAAGTTAGGAAAAGAGTCTTCTTCATATCAAAATAAACTGAACTATACTTTTTTTATAAAATATTTTTATCAGTGACCAAATCTGAGACCTACATATAATTTTTTAATTCCTTCTTCCTATATTATCAAAGAGAAATAATACAGGTAAATGATTTGAGATTCACCCATGTTGGGTTTATCAGTAGACCATTTCTTTTTTATTTGTTTTCTTACAGTTGAGTGGTAAGAGATATTCTTCTGGATCTTACATACCCTGGATACAACATCTTTGTTTGATACATACAAGTTTTGTGAATATGTTCTCCCTTTCAGTGTCTTGTTGTTAATCTTAACTAGTATTTTCAATGAATAAAAATTTAATTTTGACACAGTTCAGTTTATCACCTTTTTGTGGTTACAACTTTCTGTGTCCTTTATAAGAAATCTTTGATCACCCCAAGGTCACCAAGATTTTCTTCCACCTTTGCTTCTAAGAGGTTTTTTAAAAATAATCTTAGCTTTTGATTCATTTGGTTATTTTGTGTGGTGTCTGGTAAGGCTACTAGTTCAGTTTTTTCCCTTGTGTTTAATTAGTTCCAGCACCATGTATTGAAAAGATTATCCCTTCCCCCATTGAAAAGAAATATGACCACTGCTCTTGAGATAACTCTCATACTGCAGGTTTAGACAGATACATACATAGATGGATAGATAGGTAGATACACAGATGGTCATAGATATATGAATATATGTGATGATATCTAGTTTTGGAAGTCTGTTTGAAGGAAATAATCTGAAATACAAATGACTGTTCAAAAATGTTCATAGCAGTGTTCTCAAAAATGTGAAACAAGGCTATGTTGGAATAATTGCCACGGGGCTTGCTGTCTTGCGATTAACGACCAGAAACCTCTACGAAGTATGTGAAACAAATGTTTTCAGACACTGGGAAAATTTAGCAAAGACTGAAGTCTCAACACTTATATCAAACATTCTCTAACAATAAGGGGGGAAAAAGAGAGGAGTGTGCAGAGAAGAAAGAAGTAAATCTATTTTGATTCACAGAAGGCATAATCATGTATATAAATAGTTTTAGGTAATCCACAAAAGAGCTACTAGAAATAATAAATTAATTTAGCAGGAGCACAATATACAAGTCGATAGAAAAAAATCAATTGCATTTCTATATACTAACAACTGAAAATAAAAAATACCATTAATAAACTATTCAAATACATGAATACCTAGAGATAAATTTAACAAAGTATGTATAAGACCTACACACTGAAATTAAATGCAGTCTAGAATGAGGAACAGCTAAACTTTCATACATTGTGGGAAGGTACAATGGTACAACCACTTTGGAAAACAATTTAGCAGTTTCTTATAAAGTTACAAATATAATATAATATATTTATATTATATATATAACCCAGCAACTCCAGTTCTTGATATTTACCCAAGAAAATTGAAATGCTATGTCCATGCAAAGACTTGTTCATAACATTCATAGTAGTGGAAGTGGCGGGAAACTTTAAAGGCACTTTACTCTACTCTGACTCAGAACTTTTCCACTCTTGGCCTTTTTTCTTCTCTTCCCTCCCTGGATTCCTATGTCCATAAAACTGTAGGAACTTTTTGTTTGAGGCTCCTTCATCAGTGAGATACCTGACTCCCAAGGCTGTGCTGATCTACCTGACCTGGAGCCACTGCATGGAGAAAAACGTAAATGGAGGGAAAGGAAGCCAGCACTTTCCCTGATTTAGCGACTTGCTTGTATAATCACAGCAAGCAATTAAAGGCTTGAGTGTTACTTTCATTTCTGCTTAATTTGCTACTCAAATACCTAGCAGCTTAGCTGACCTCCTGACAATATGATCATTTAAGTAGGTGTAAATTATTTCTTGATGAAATTTAACATTTAAAAAAATCTCAGCATATAGGAATGAAAAACAACCTCCTCAATCTATAACTATGCAAAACGTTAAGCTAACATAAGAGCAAAATATTTAAGATCTTCTCCAAAAGAGAGTGCAAAAAATGGATTTTCTTCTCTTACCACTTCTATTAAACTTAAAGTGGATGTCCTAGCCAGTTCAATAAGACAGCTCGCACAAAAAGGTATACAGATTGGAAAGGAAGAAGTATAACTCTCTTTATCTGAAGATATATGATTATATACATGGAAAACACAAAGTAACTACTAGAGCTAATGAACAAATTTAGCAATGCTGTTCTGTATTTTATAGAATACACTTACACTATTGTATGCATCTGTCAAAACTCAGAACTATGCATAAAATGGGTGAATTTTACAATATGTAAATGATGTCCTAAAAAAGAAAACAGAAAAAAATTAGTAATAGGATAAAAAGATCAGTATAAAAAATGATATCTTAACCAGCAACTGAAAAATTTTTAAATGATACCATTTACTATAGAAACAATTACATGCATAGGAAGGAATTTAGCAAGTGCTGTGCATGACTTCTTTAATGAAATAATTAAAGAATATCTAAATTAATGGAGAGATATACTGTGTTCATGGATTGGAAAAATCAATAATTTTAAGATTTCAATTTTTCCTGAATTCACCCATAGAATCATTGCTATCCCTATCAAAATCCCAAATGGTATAAATTGACACGATGAATCTAAAACTCATAGGAACTAAACAGCCAAGACAACAGTCAAGACAATCTTAAGAACAAATTGGAAGGACTTAGACTACAAGATTTAAAGAGTTACGATAATGCCAAAATAATTAAGACAGTGTGATAATGGCATAAGGAGAGACAAACGGATAAACAGACTAGTGAGTTTTGACCTGGATGTGTAAACATACATTCAATTAATCTTGAATGTAGCCATCAAAGCAAATCAATGAAAAAAAGGGATTTTTTTCAATATATGGTACTAGAACAACTGGTTATCTATATAGGAAAAAAATGGGCTTAAAGACAAAATCTGAAACTATGAAGACTCTAGAAGAAAACATGTATCTTTGCAACCTTAGGGTTTAAAATGTCTTAGAGAAGACACAAAAGGCACTGAGAGAGAAGGGGCATGAGGGAACTTGTGGTAATGGACATGATCTGTATCTCAGCCTGGTTGGTGATTATCAAAGTGTACACAATTTTTTTAAAATAATTGATCTGGTCACCTAAGATCAGTGTAATACCATTTTACGTAAATTACACTTCAAGGAAATAACTGTTAAAATTCAAAAATAAAACTGCCCCTGGCAGCTTTACCTATAATAACCACAAAGTGGAAACAACTAAACAGGTGAACAGAAAAACAAAGTGTGGTATATCTACACAATGTACTACACTACTCAGCAAGAAAATAATGGACTATATGGATACATACCACAACATGGATATATCCCAAATGCTGAAAGAAGCAGAAGGAAGTGTACATACCATATGATTCCATTTATATAAAATTTCATAAAATGAAACTAATGAACAGAAAGCAGATCAGTGGTTATTTGGGGATAGGAGGTGAGACTAGGAAGGAAAAAAAGGAGGGGTTACAAAGAGGCATGAACATCTTTTGGGGTGATTTATATGCTCACTATTTTTAATGTATAGATGGCTCTTCAAAGCACATACATAAGTCACAGCTCCTCAAATTGTACACTTCAAATGGTGTATTTTATTGCATGTCAAGTATACCTCACAGTTGTTTAAAAATTTTGAAGATGCAGATTTGAACTCAATAAGAAAGAATTTTCTAACAACCAGAACAATAGAATTTTAGAGTTGAAAGAGACTTTGTGGGTATTTGGGACAAGGTGATATCCACCCTCTATTTGAGCACTTTTGAGTAATGGGGTATTCCATTACTAGATAGCTTAATTGTTACAAAATTGTTGATACTGAGCATTCCTGTAACTTAACTCATTGATTCTAGTTCTTGCCTCTTGGTGCTGCCCTTCCCCTAAATTCAAAATTCATTCAACAACTAGCTACTGAGCACCAATTTTTTATATATATATATATATATATATATATATATATATATATATATATATATATATATATATATATATATATATATATATATATATATATATATATATACACATACACACATACACACACACACACACACACAAGGAATCAGTCTATACACTGTGGCAAATACAAAGCTATGTAAGACAAGTTACCCTGATTTCATGCATTTTTCAGTATGAGCTGTAACTAGCTCATTGTCTTTTTTTCATCACTGGCTCCTCTGCTATGGTTTGTACATTGCAAGAATGTTTCTGACTTGGCAATTGGACTGAAGATGGTAGAAAAGACATGAAAACAATATAGCATCTCCACTCTCTATTTGATATTTTAAGCTCATCTACTAGGATGAATAAAATTACAAAATCATATTACCAGCACACCAATCCCTGAACCAATATGGTATACTGTTCAGAAGACTGAAATAAGATTCCATTTCTGCTTCTGCAATTAACTAGATGCATTTTTCGTTAATCACTTTCCTGTAAAAAGATAGATTTGGTCTCTGTAATGGTTTTCAGTCTTTTTTGGTCTCAAGACCCTTTCACCCTCTGAAAAATTGTTGAGATCCCAAGAGCTTTTGTTTATGTGGGTTATATTTATCAATATCTACCATGTAAGATAAAATTGAGTAGTATTTAAAATATTTATTTGTTTAAAAGTGACAACAAACCCATTACATGTTAACATAATTATGTATTTATGAAAACTAATATTTTCCAAAGCAAATAAAATAATGAGATGGATTATTTTATTATTTTGCAAATCTCTTTAATGTTTGCCTTGATAGAAGACAGCTGGATCTTCATATTTACTTCTGCATTCATTCTGTTGCAGTACGTTATTTTGGCTGAAATTGTTGGATCTTAGTATCTGTTCCTGCATCCATTCTGTTGCAACATGCTGCTTTGGTCAAAATATCTGAAGAAAATCTGGCTTTATGCAGTTACATGTTTGGAAAACTGAGTATTTTAATAACCTTTTAAGATAACTGTGTATATTCTTTGGTACTACGCCAAAGCTCCAGAAGTGATAGACTCTTTAGGATTAATTGCAACATAGAATCTCAAACCTTATCAATTACCTTTTTGAACTCAGTTACACAAAAACTCATTGATCTATCTTGTCTTTGAATGTATCTTTTTTACCCATGCATGACTTTGTAGTATCATACGTTAATCATTTGGAAAATATTAGTTCACTGAAATTTGCAGAACTTCCAAATGTTAACACATTTTACTATACAACATAAAAAAATCATGCTTATCAATATAATTACCAATCATTAGAAAAGGCTAAGATTTGGTAAGCTGTCAAGCTCACAGTGGCAGATTCAAGTTTTTCAAAATTCTAATTCTTACTTGAAAAGCTCAAATTTTTTCATTGGTAACAAATATTGCCAGTAGTTTTCCTTGAAGTAATAGACATACTATGCCTATTTTCTACAAAATGTCTGCCAAAAACTCAAGTCTGAATAACCTTAGTTTGTCTCAGTTGTTCAAGTAAAAATGTATTCCATGCAAAAACCAGTTAGTTCACCCACAACTCAAACAACTGTGCAAGCTCTTTTCCTAGAAACAATTATCTTACTTCAGCACACCGAAGTATTTTGTGTATACTTGCGATTTTGTCATATAGAATGTTAATAAGATGTGCACTTAAGGGTCCAGATTTAATAAAGTTAATGCTACATTGAGGACATTTTTAAGTAAAATTGGCTTCTTATCCCTTGAGAGTATGATGAACTACTAGGACAATTTGGTACATGGCACAAGCAGTTTTACCTACCATCAATACAAATGTCACACAGTGAAAAAGACAAAACAGTCTTCATACTATTGCTAAAACAGTTCTCAGGAATCCCAGGGGTCTACAGACCACACTTTGAGAACTACTGACCTAAAGGATCCGTAATATCCCTCCAGATCTAAAATGTCTATAATTATGTAAATAGTCAACATCTTTCATTTGTACAACTCTACAAAACAATAATTTCCCTGTTAAATAAAATACCTTATATTTAACAAATACATCAATTTCTTATAAATCTTTCATTCCACTGATCTTGAGAACAAACTCATGAGGTCATAAAGCAGGAACTATTTTTTCCTGCCTAACCAAACTGTGATTTTGTTCAGATTTTCCTATCTCCCAACTCTTCCAGGGGCAATGTGCTTTGGTGGTGGGAGGAGGAGGCTGGGTAAGTAACTGATCTAACTCTACCTTTATGATCCTATTCCATTTGCCAATGTATTGATGTAAACATACACATAAAACACAATTCTAGCCAATGAGATTCAGGTTGAAGGTGCAGGACTCCTGAGAAAGTTTTCATTCCTGATAAAAAGGGACACAAATGAACAGCTCATACTGTTCTTCTACTGGACATTGTGGTATCTGCATGTGATTCCCAGAACTGCAGCAACCACCCTGCCAGTATGATGAGCACTAATCTGAAAGAGAAAGCTGAATGGCAGAATATGGCAGTGCAGAAGTGGAAAGAACCTGGGTATTATTTGGCTGAATTAATTAACCTCAGAGATACTCTACCTCCAAATTTCTTGCTATGTGAGCTAAAAATTGTCTTTATTGTTACAGTTGAACTAGTGTTTTCTACTACCTGCAGCAGAAAACAACTTATCTCATATAAACAGGCACTATTATCCCTACCTTTCCCATACAGAAATGTTTCACTACACCAGTTAGATTATGAGATTACGGATAGAGAAGGGCCTGTCCTTCTTTAGCAAAGTCCTGGAGAGTTCAAACTACAGAATACACTAAGCAATTTCTCACTAGTATCCCACTCTTAATACCATTTCCTCCCAAAGTTCTAATATTTCCTTCAGTAGTCCATTAATGTCATATATATTGTAAGAAATTTTGGAAGTAAATCAACCAGTTTCATAACATACTAGAAGAGTGTTATTTGACTGGATAAGATGATACAAATGCCAAGAGATTTTCCTATAGTTCTACTTTAGTACTATTTTAGTACCATTAACTTGACTAGCACTTGCTCACAAATGATGCTTAAATTTCTCTAGAAGCTAATAAGTAAATCTCATGTTTATATCAGATTCAGTAAAAATTTTATTAAGTGAAAAATTAAATTTAGCAAAAGTGTGTTTCTTTTATAACATTTGCCTTTGGTTGTCTTTGGTTAGCAAATAGCATAGAATTTAAGGTTCTCATTTTAACAGGGTAGCAGGTACCATCACAGACTATGCTTTTGGTTAAAGGCCAGCAGAAGCTGCTAAGGGAACAAAGGGCAGTTGGAACTGGACAGATTATGAAGGTAAATAAATTCAAGCACTGAAGCATAAAATGAGAATCTGGTTTGTTAAAATGAAAGGAGCCTATGTATCAGATTTTACAATAAAGATGCCTCTCCAAAAAAAACCTCAAGAATTACTGCTATTAAAAACAAATCTTTGTAATGAAGATTTAGTTAAGTGGCTGGGTGGTTCATTTATAATGTTAATTAGAGAGAATATATTTTCAAAAATTACTTTTGTTCCATGGTTGCTATTATCAGAAGAGGATAAGATGATGGAATGATTACAGTTTAAAAATAAAATCATTAGAGGATAGGACCAAATCATCTAATCAACTGGCAATCAATTGAGCATCAATTCCATAGTCATTGTCCTAGATAGGAAAAAATGATAAGGACTGTCTCATAGGCACTCTTATCACTACTGATAGGAGTATAATTGATAAAACCATTCTAGAAAGTAATTTGGCCAGAGCAGATCCCTCTCATTCAGAAGCTTAAAGTTCAGCTATTAAAATGCCACCTGGAAAAGCCATAATGTGTAACAGTTTGTGATTTTGCAGAGGAATACATTTCAATTGCATGGAGTATAAGGCTAGCATAAAGGCAGTAAAGTCACTTGCTAGTGAGAAAACATGAGGAGAAGGTAAAGTGGGAGTGGTACAAAATGGATGGGGACATCTCGTTCCATATGTACTTACAAGATTGTTACTAAAAAGAGGAGATGGAGTCTGGAATAATATCACTCCAAAGTGGGAAAAACAGATCAGCAATTAATGGGGAGAAGGTTCTAGAGTATCACTAAGGGAGAGATGAAAGCAAGGGACAGCACTAGGCAAAAACACAGCCATTTACGTGTAAGCCTCATAGGCAGCTATGGGCTAGGGGCTGGCCAAGGGGGTAAGAAGAGGGCAAAAGGGGCCCCCATTTCAGAAGCATTTAAAAGGTTTCCTAGGGGAGGGAGAATGTCAGTGGGTTTGGACTATGTTATACCTTTACTATAGCTAGTAAGAGGTATCCATGGAGGGGAGGCTCCATCTTCTGTCCAGAAGAGACATGTAGAGAGATGCGTAGTTCATAAAATTAAAATTTAAGCCCTAGAGAATGAATGGCCTAGGTAATAGGAATAAGTAATTATTAAAAGATGGACAAGTGGTGAGACTCTTTAGAATCAAGTCAAATGACCAGTCACAGGAAAGGGTTATAGGAGTATAGAAAGTACAGTTAGAAAGGGAATTAGTTAACTTTTTAACAGGACTTTATTTTTCTGTATTACCTATCATGTTTGAAATACGGACTTAGGTAAAACTCATGAGCAGGTTCAAGAGGCAGACTGCTTTGGTTCAAATCTTGGCCCAACCACTTATTAATTCTATGACCTTGGACAAGTTATTTAAATACACTGTGGGTTTCTTTTCCTTGTACATAAAAATGGGAATAGTATTAGCCACCTAACAAAATATAACGTAGAACAACTAAAGTTAGCTATCATAGTTTATCTCTTGATACAGCCTTTGTAAATATCAGGGTCTACTGCATGTACCAAAGACTTTAAAAATACTGATGGTCTTTAGCCCACTAATTCCCCAGGAAGGAAGAAGTACTAATAAAATAATACAAAATATGAAATAAGAATTGTTCATGGCAGCATTTCTTACAGTGGCTAAAAAAAATAAAATCCAAAAATATATTCTATAAATATGAACAGGTAAATTAATTGTGGTGTGTATAAATATACATTGTATGCAATTATTTAAAAATAATATTTTTAAAATTAAGAATTTTAGTAATATTGGAAAATGCTTGATAAACAGAAGAAACGTTAAGATATAAAACTGTGTGTAGAATGATCCCAATCTTTTTTAACCCATTTACCTTTTTAAGTTTAGGGAAAAAAACC
Organism: Manis javanica; assembly: GCF_040802235.1. Lineage (NCBI taxonomy): Eukaryota > Metazoa > Chordata > Mammalia > Pholidota > Manidae > Manis > Manis javanica. The sequence continues at coordinate 99,555,377 of NC_133174.1, read as the reverse complement.
AAACTCATGGAAAGAGATTTGATTTGTGGTTACCAGAGGCAGGGGGTGGGGGAAGGGAAAATTGGGGGAAGGTGGTCTAAAGGTACACACTTCCAGTTATAAGATAAGTCAGTACTAGGGGGTAACGTACAACATAATGACTATAGCTAAGAGTACTGTAGGATATATAGGAAAGTTATTAAGAGAGTAAATCCTAAGAGTTCTTATCACAAAGAGAAAATTTTTTCTTCCTTCAGTCTTTTCTTCTTTCTTTTTATTATATCTATATGAGAAGATGGATGTTACCTAAACCTGTTGTGTTAATCATTTCATAATAGATGTAAATCAAACCATTATGCTGCATGCATTAAACTTATACGGTACTGTACATCAATTATTTCTCAATGAAACTGGAAAAAATCTTTAAAAGATTAGATATATAAAAAGTAAAATCAAAACAATAATAGGATTATTTCTATGCTGTTGGTAGAATTGCGGACAGATTTTTATAACTTTCCATATTTTTCAAGTTTCCAATACTAAACATGTATTACTTTTGTTATTGGACAAAACCAACATAGAAATTGTTTGAATGAATGAACCAATATACAATTCTTGCCTTCAAAGAGTGTATAATCTAATAGGGAGAAAAGATAAAAATCGCATGAAACAAAACACTTTGACAAACACTCTAACAAAATGTAAGACCAAATACATTTAGATACTAGACAGGAAGAGACTAAATATTACAAATGTTCAAAGAAGGGTAAAATCAGCAGTTGATATAATAGTAAGGGAAAGTTTCACAGGAGGATTGTTTATCTATTTTCACTAGCAATGTAAACTCCATGAAGGCAGGGACCCTGTTTATCTTATTCAAGTTCACCCACAGTGTCTAGCACAAAATGATTTTGTGGATAGTAAATATCCACGAGGGCAGAGCAACATAAATACAATTCTTAATTACTTATGAGTTGCTGAATAAGCATCTGCTGAATGGGTGCAAACACCATACTGCAATTCAGCAAAGATTTGGATTCACAGGATTCTAATCAAGATGTACAGACAAAATATACAAATGTAGTACTCAAGGGATTATAGGAAAACTCACTGAGGCTAGAGTGGAGAGAGTATATTGTAAAATGTAATGAAAAATAAGGTTGGATGACGGGAAAGATCATGACAGGCCTTGAAAATCAGGCAGAGAATTCGAGAATTAACAGAATAAGAAATGACCAGTCAATAAATAATTTGTAATGACAATGAAACCCAAAAATTTACTGAGTGTTTGCTATGTGCCAAGAACTATTCTAAATGTTTTACATAACGTCTCTCATTTTATCCTCAAAACAATCTGTGACAGAAATACAACTGGCCCCCGTTTGCTAATGAGGAAATAAAGGCTCAGAGGTTACTATTTGACTGAAGGTCACACATCTAACCAGTCAGATTCCAGGTCTGACTCCAGGAGTGAAGCCCATAAAGACTGTATAAGACCTCTGCAAGGCCCATAAAACATGTCCAAGGAGAGAGAACTGAAAGCAGTGAGATCCCACATTATCAAAGATCTATGTTTATTCTACAGTCTTAGACTGAAATCAGCAATTTTTTCTAGATTGCTTTGAAATTATCTCTATATATAGACAAACATACAGAGATCAAACTCTGATCTTTCTATTCTAAACCCAGAGCTGTTTCCATTATACCATGCTGCTTCTCCTAACATCAGCAGGAAGAGATGTAATCCCCATTATCATTTCCAATGCACTTCCTGTGTCCCCGAAGACCCCCCCTCAAAAAAGTAGCAGGGATCCAAATACTCTGAACAGCGAATAAATCTCTATAGACCACATACAAATAAATCTCTACAGAGGCAGTATAGGACAGTCATTAAGGGTAAAAATTTTAGAGTCAAACTGTCTGGATTCAAATTTCCAGCTCCCCAACTTACTACATATGTGACTTTTGGCAAGTTAACCTCTATGATCCATAGCTTCTTGATCTGTAAAATTGGGATATAGCAATAGCATATACCTCATAGACCTGTCGAAGAGATTAAATATGATAATGTATATTACCATATGAGCATAGTGCCTGGCACACAGTAAACACTCAAAAATGTTAAGTTATGATAACAATGCGAACAAATTCTTCCTATGGAGCAGTATACTTAATAGAGGAAAAACTGTTCCATGACCACAAAGGGCACTACTACTCTTAATGAGTTGCTGCTGGTTACAAGGGCGATAGTACATTTAAATTAAAGAAACCTGTTAAGTATATTTAAATTACAAAAACCTGTCCACTCTACTACACACGCACGCACGCACACACGCACCCCCCACCCCACCCCCTTACTAGTACTTCTATAGTAGAGGTAGTATAATTTTACACACGATATCCATAAATCTAAGTGCATATCCTACTGACAGTGAGTTAGTGCGAGTATAATTACCTTTACATAAAAATATTTATTTCCATCACTAGAAATGACCTTTCCAGTAGAAAGCTGTCTTTTTCTCTTACTGCTAACCTTTTGGCATAAGGGTTACTTTATATTTCAACTAATAAACACTTTACCTAAAAAAAACTTCCACATATTTGTGATATCCCAACTTGGCATGACTTCAGAGATAAAGAAATCCCTTAACTATGAAAAATTAAAGCAATTTAAATAGCAATGCTCTTCCTGATATATAAGTCCCAATACCAGACTACTCCAGCCAACATCCAGCCCCACCTCCACCCAGTTTACTCTGGAGAAGGTCACCAATACCCCCAGCACTAGTATGGAGAGCAGATACCATTCATATCTTTGACATGATTAAAACATTTATCTAACTAGGATATTAAAATGTGAAGCAGAGAAAACAAACCTCTGGTTTTACTAGAGGCACAATACCCTAATGATAGGGAAATAGGATATAAAATGTTCTTTAAAAATTATATGGGAGGAAAAAGGAAAAAAACTGCATAGTGTCTTCTATAATTTCTTCATGAACACTCACCCGTTAGTGTCCAAGAACACAAGCTTGCTCCTAAGTTTTATCAATCATAAAAATAAATCTCATTTTTAGTATAAATTGCTGTATAATATTGCTATACATACTCGTATAACAGGCATCTGGTGCACATTTATTAATAGCAATGTCAAAAGAAAAAAATTGGAACTATTTAATCAAATATGCACAAAATCATTGCCCCTAGGCCAAATGCCATAAGTTGTAGGCACCAAGATATTTTTTAAAGTAACTCTTTTAAAACAACAATTGCAGTTTTATCCAAGGGTCTGTAGCACAATTGAGTGACTAAAACTTACCCCTTTAAGATGCTCTGCATCAAAAAAGCAATTTTAAGTCAACCATCTACTTTGATGAAGGAAAAATCATGGCAACTGTAATTAAAAATCCCTGATATGCATGAATTTTCTGATTTGGTATCATAATTATGTCTTGCTTACAGTAATATGAAAGTTGGTTTTCTAACCTTAAGTACACACTTTCTGGAGGACAGGAAGGCAATGTAATCTGAGGCATGCTGAGTGTTTAGAGAAGCTAGACAGCTAACTTAAAAGTGAACCCGGTTAAGCTACAGCATACATCTGCATATAAAGAATTGATAATCACTCAACCACGTGGAGGCCTAAGCCATGATCTCATATTAATATGTTTTTAAAAGCACCCATTATGATCACTCAAATAAAACTTCTAAATAATCTGTCACATACTTACTTCTTTAAAGGTTAAATGAAATTAAAGATAATGGGCTTCAGGCTGGAGGATATTTTCTCTGACAAAGCCATTCCTTCCTTTAAATCTCCCTCTCATCTCCAGAAGGATAGTGGATGGTACTACCCCGATATCCTTCTAGGAGATATATTGGGGTTTTAATTCTACATTCCTAAAACTGAGTGGAACTTTTGCTCTGTCATGTCACATATGAGACGTGAAGCCTGAGGCCATCCGTCTTTACCTCATAGTTCTTGCTGTGTTACCGGAGTATTTGCAATAAGGATGTCAAAAGGGAAACAGTCTCTACAGAGGCTTTGCTGACCACAGGTGAGGGTAGGTTCATGTTGCTTAAGCAAAGGGCAAAAGGGAAGAACTTTATGGGCGGGCTTACCATTCTGATTTAAGCTGGATTTTAGAAAAGTCAAAATATTAAACTATAGACCAAGTTTAAAGAGTGCGTGGGTTGGGTACAACTAGTGAAAAGGTTAGCCAGCAGGCAGGGAAAAACCTGAGGGCGGAGGGCGGAGAGGAAAAGTTTTAAATTACCCACCAGAGCCTGGTGATCTATTAGCATGCGTCCCCCACCCCAGGCTCTGCTCTTGCCCCCAGAGCAGCTAGCTGCAGGAAAGCAAGCAGCCCTATTTTTAAACACTTAAACCTCTCCCTTGGACTTCAGAAGGCTTGAGTTACCAGCGTTTACTGTAAATAATGTGTCTTCCTAAACAAGTGAAATTAAATATGAATTCCCTAGCTAAGGCCTAGGGGGAAGTTAGGTAAAGGGCGAAAGTGATTTCGGCGTGAGAGTGAGGTGATGGGGGTCGGGATGGGGGTGGGGAGGTAGAAGGAAGGACTTACCGCAGCCTCTGCAGGCTGCCCCCAAAGCCTCAGGGCCAGTAAGAACAAGCCGGCAGCCAGGCTGATTCCACGCAGTTTCATTCTTCTCCGGCTCCCGCAGCTCCTTCAGCACCCGCACGAAATCCCTGGCTGGCTCTGACCAACTGACATAATCTTGAGGGTTTATTGGGAGAGAGCTAGAGCTGGAGAAGGACAGCCAGGGTGTCCCAATTGTGCCGGTGAGCTTAGGTGAGGAGAAAGAAGCTTTTTAAGAGTGTTGTAAAAAAAAGCAGCAGTCTCAACAGCTATTCTTCCCTTCCCCCTCCCCTCCCCAAGAAGGCTGGTCTCTCGGGAGCAGTTTTCCCTTCTGTCCAGACTTGCAAACTTTTTCCTTACACAGGTCCCACAGATCTACTTTCCTCCCTCTCTCCGCCTGCACCGCCCCCCTCCCCACCGGCCCTGGGGAATTTGAGGATCACTCCGCCGCAGCCTTAGGCTGCACCGGCAACCTGCGAGGGAGTGACGCTCAGTTATTTGGAGGAGGGAAACTTCCAAGACCAGATGACTGAACACCGGGAGTCCAACCAAGAAGCTTTTCTATTCGTTCACTTGCACCTTTCGTTGATAGTACTTATTCCTGCCCAGTCCCACTCTCATTGGTGAGAGCACCAAGCCAATTACAAATAGACCTGAGCTGGGACTATTTTTTTTTTTTGGCGGATGGATCTCAGGGAACAGTACTTTTTATTGTTAATGATTAGAAACAAATTTTAGTCGCTGCTCCCTAGGTTGCTAGTGTATTTTACCTTCCGCAGGACAGAGTTTCTACATACAACAGAATATGCGAAAATATTACAACTATATAAATATATTTATATGATTAAACATATGCTTATAACTGAAGATTTCAGATAATGAAATCTCTGTAAAGACCATGCATGCTATATATATGTAAAATTTGGCAGCATTCACAGACAGTAGTTATTATATGTTTGCATGTTATTGTGATACAACCATGTCTTTTTATGTAGCTGCACTGCTAAATGCCTTAATTTTTACTACTAACATAAAAGGTAATGACTGCTGCAGCAGTTGTGTTTCGGAGGGATTTAGGACAGGGAATTAAATAACGTTCATGCAATTTTCCTTAAAACTAACAAACACCTAACTGGAAATATTTATATAGAGTTAACTTAACGGCAGAGGGTTTAAGTTTTTCCCAAATAAAGCAGACTTGAACATTACTTTGGTAATTCTTATATACAGACTTTATTAAAGTACCAACAAGCCCGGAAAATACTTTGTGTGACTCCATGGAAGGCCTTTCAGAGATGTGCTGAAGAATTCTTCAGAACATTTCCGTTACCTCAGACCCTAAATTTTGCCACTTGAAAATCTTTCCTGCCTTTGGACCTATTCAGGGCTTTGGACCTGTTCATGAGGGCCCACTCATCCTTAATTTCTACTCCGTTTAGGGTAGACTTGACAACCCCAGAAGTCACCACCACTACCACCACCACCACCCTCAAAGCTTAGGTATAAAACCAGGATGAGTGTTGTATGCATTTGGGCAAGTTTGCAGGGACACTTTGGGGCCCATTTGTCTGTGAAGAAATCGTATGCCTTAATCTATTTATTTGTAACAGTTAACAGGGTTTCTGGAAGTGTGTGATGCATAGTTGGCTTAGATCTTAGTATATACACCTCTATGGGCCCATGCGTGAAGCTGTGGAGATGCGTGAGAATGCTCTGTTAAGAGGTGCCTGAAAGTGAGAAAGACAGCTGGCTGCCCAAGGTAAGGGGGGTGGGGGTGATTGACAGCAGACAGCCCCGCCCCCTTCCCCTCCATTCCTTCCTCTCCTGGTGCATGGAACTATCTTTTGAGTACGGCAAGTTGTAGCGGGCACCGCTGACTGTGTTTTCCTTTGGGGCACTTCTTACATGGAAGCTAAGTTTAGTTTCTTCTGAAGTGAACCGCTTCGCCTCCCTATCTCGTCCTCCTGAATAAGAAAGCAGCCGCCAAGCATCAGCGGAGCCCCGATGAGCCGGGACTGCGGAGCGGCTTAGCAGTCTCCCGGGACCCAGCTCCAGAGGAGCCGCAAGCATGCACCCTGGGTGAGATGTTGCTGCTCAGAGATCCCCTCCTTTCCTAGTTTGGGCTACTTTGCCGAACCGGGACTATATCTGTACTTCTGTCATTGCAGAAAAGTGGGGGCAGACAGCAAAAACGGGTTGGGGTCTATGGACAGACGCAGGACCCTGGAGCCTTAGATAGCCCATGTTACTCACCCTCCCTCCCATTTCAGATTGTGGCTGCTCCTGATTACGTTGTGCCTGACCGAGGAACTGGCAGGAGCGGTGAGTTTCTTCTCGCGACCTCTTTGCGTCCTCCTCCTTTGACTTCCTCCGCATCCCACCTCTTGCGTTTGTATTTAGGGGCATAAAGGATTGCGCTACGAAACCGAGTTCACATCACTCCCATTTCCAGTGGGAGTGAATAGGATTCTTAGATATAGAACAGTGACAGGTTAATTGCCCCTGGGACTCAGGAATCTTTCTCTCACAAAATCTTGGTAATGGGTTGGGGAAAAAAATTAGAAAACACAAGAAGCACGTATTTCTGAGCCTCTTCCCAGACAACTTAAGAGGACCGGCAACTGATGCCTTTCTCTGCATCGATCTCCAAGGCAGAAAAAATATATTTTCCCCTGGTCTACAAGAACATGCGTTGGCGCACAAGTTTGTGAGTGGAAGAAGAGAACAAGGAGTGGGACTTGAAAGTGCGGCAAATGTTATGGAAGTTAAACTTAAGTATTTGCTTGTGATTTCTTTGACAGTACCAGGTGACATCTGAATTCTTTAACTACCTGAACTGAACTGATACCACTAGATGATGTTCAGTTCTGACATTTTCCTTTTACTGGTTTTCTGTGTCATCAGAAAGTTAAAAGTTAAAGTGGTTGGTATAGAAAAAAAATTCTGTAAGTTAACATTTCATAGGCTGTTCAGATATCATCCATAAAATCAGGTAGGGACTGCAGGCAAAGGAATTTCTGTAGACATCTGGCCCAGAAAAATTCAGTGTATCTCCAAAAGTAGGGAGAGACCTCCAATGGAATTACTGGGATATTTTACCAAAGGTGGAGGGACCCAAATAATCAAAGATGCTGCAGTTTTCTAGTCTCACTAGCTACTTGTGCTGGTAGAAATAAAGTTAACTCCTGAGTTCAAATATCAAGTTGTTCAACTATTGCAAACTATTTCACTGCCCCATTTTTTAAAAAACTCAATAATAGCCAAAGTCTTATAGATGACAGATGAATATATAATCTAAATATTTACCATGTGGGTTTTGACCATTTTAACCAATTGGATCTATTTTTAATACTTTAAATATTTTTAGATACTGTTTATAGAGCTATACTTAACTCAGTGACATCACCTAATAACTTTATGGGGGGGGGAAATGGATTACTTTGTCCTGGCATATGTCTTTAAGAAAATATCAGAATAAAGTGAAATAATGTCCCTTACGAAAAGAGGATGGCACCAGAAAACTTGACTTTTAACATCTTGTGACCCCTTAACTAAGAACATCAGCTCTTATGTAGGTAAATTCTAGACTTTGTAAACAAAAATATTGATCTAGGGTTCTGTGCACATCTCCATCTGATTCCTTCAGTTCAGAAGTTTAGTTATGTGTTACCTTGAGGCTCAATACTACACTTACTGAAAATGGGAGGTTTGGATTAGTTAACAATTTGTCTGGGAACCTTGCCACTTGTAAAAACGTCATGCTTGGGCAGAATACTCTGAGGCAAAATCTTCATTTTCAGATTCTGTCTGAGGTTATTCAGTGTACTTTGGGGAGAAGCATTAACAAATTATTCTAAATAGCTAGAGACTTCCCAAACACTGTATCCTATCACGTGACATCCTTGAAAGTCACTAGAAGATGATACTTTCAATTCCAGAATCAAGCCCTGCTTTGGTGTATAAGTTTTAGACTCTGTTTTTTTGCCTTACCAGTTAGTTTATTGGTCACCTGCTATTATCAGTGTGATTGGCCTTGGCAAGAACAAAATAACCCTTGAGACACACTGACAATACTTATATTTTTTGCTTTATTAAAGTCCAGAGCTGATCCCTTCACCTGTTGTTTACTTGACCTTGAAAAGCTATTTTTTTAATTTTTAGAAAAATGGCAAAGAGAAGGAGGAGAGTCGCAAGATAAGTTTCCCAGAAGGTGACTTTTCCAAGGGGAAGGGGTTTTTTTTGTACTCTCTATACTGGATTCTCATCTATATTGGCTGGGTCTCATTTTCTACTCCCAATTCTACCTTATCCTCTGGGTTTGTAATGTTTTTTTACCTTTCAGATAAGTTTTAGACATTTGAGATATGGGCACCTTGTTTGACTAGTATTAATGACAATTTGTAAATAGATTGACAGGAACTATGTTGTGCTTCCTATGAGAAATTCTCTTCACTGTGACAGTTCAGTTGCCAATAATGGAATATTGGTGAGCATTTAAGATAGGGTCATTTAGGTGCTTTCGAATTCTTCCTTTGTCAGAATTTATAAAGCAGTGCTATTTAAAGCAATGGAAAGGGAAATGTTAAAACCCAGGATTAAAAAAATAAGTTTCCATTAAATTTCTTTTAAGAGAGTGATGATTTTTAATCAGGTGAAACATTTACACAATTATTCTGAATGAGATAGAGCCTAGGCCTACAGAATAATCTGTAATCATTTTGGTCATTAAGTGCTTAAGGCACAGTGTACACAGATTTATTTAAACATAATCTCTAAGTCTCTAGGCGTTTAGTTTCTCAGACAGTAATGGTCACTATGTCCCTTAAAAGATATGGTACTTAATGATAAATTATTATGTGCATGTACCTGCATCGCATTAGAGAGAAGACTAGAAAGATCCATATCTCACCACAGGCCAAGATGTCTGGGAGCTAAAAATATGCCCAAAGTAGTCAGGATCCTTATGTATTCTTCCCACTTTACTCCAAATCTGCTTTCATGAAAGGCTCTAATACAGACAAGCACGTTTAAAAGTCAAAGCCTAGTGGGAGAGTTATTTGGTTAGGGAAGAGGGGAGAAGAGAGAAAACTTACGTCTATTGTCTCTTTTGCAAGAAACATAGGTAAAATGCCTTTAGTCACATTCAAATCAAGTTCTGATTGAAATACAAACTTCTTAAAGTTGTAATTTACTCAGGTTGGTCCTTTCCACTGTGGTTTTCAGCTGTAATTGCAGTCATCAAAGTATGAATAGAGTGTTAAGGTTTTTCAAAGACAGAGAAAAATTCTCTCCTATTCTAATGATCAAAAGAAATATATGCCTTTTTGGGGGCTGTGTCTCAAGGAATTCTTTTTCTTTCTTTCTTAAAACAACTTCATTGAGATATACTTTGTATACCATAAATTCATCCATTTTATGTGTACAATACAGTGGTTTTTAGTAAATTTACCAAGCTGTGCAACTTATTAACATATCTAGTTTTAGGACATTTTCATCACCCCAGTAAGATCTTCCATATCCACTCACAGTTAATCCCCATTCCCATCATCAACCCCAGGCAACATGAATCTACTTTCCTATCTCTATAGATTTGTCTTTTCTGGACATTTCATATAAATAGAATCATGTAATACGTAATCTTTTGTGTTTGGCACCTTTCACTTAGCATAATGTTTTGTAAGTTCATGTTGTAATATGTATCAGTATTTTGCTTTTTTTTAGTATTGTTATTGTTATTTAGTATTGGTATCCCATTATGGATATACACCATTTTGTTTATGCATCACCAGCTAATTTGGGATCTTTCCACTTTTTGGCTGAGTAATCCTACTATGAACATCAACATACATACATTTTATTTCTCTTAGTAGATATGCAGGAATGGAATTGCTGGGTCATATGAAAAATTTATATTAACCTTTTAAGAAACTGAAAAACTGTTTTCTAAAGTGGCTGTACGACTTCACATCCTACCAGCAATGTGTGAAAATTCCTGATTCTCTACATCCCTGTTAACACTTGTTATTGTCTGTTTTTTTTATTATAGCTGTCTACCATAGCCTGGTGGATGTGAAGTGGCATCTCATTTTTCATTTTAATTTGCATTTCCCTAATGACTAATCAGGTTAAGCATCTTTTCAAGTGCTTATTAGTTATTTGCATATCCTCTTTGAAGATATTTCTATTTAAAGCTTTTGCCATTTTAAAGTTAGGTTGTCTTCTTAATTTAGTTGTAAAGAGTTCTTTATATACTTTCGATACAAGTCCTTTGCCATATACAGTTGACCTTTGAACAACATGGGTTTGAACTCTGTCCTCTTATACATGGATTTTTTTTCAATAGTATTTTGTAAAATCTTTGGGGATTTGTGATGATTTAAAAAATATTTTCTTTTCTCTAGCTTACATTATTGTAAGAATGCAGTATGTAATACATATAATATACAAAATATGTGTCAATCAACTGTTTATGTTATTGACAAGGCTTCCAGTTAACAGTAGGCTATTAGTTGTGAAGTTCTTGGGGGAGTCAAAAGTTGTAGGTGGATTTTCAACTGCATAGCTTGGGGGGCAAGGTCAGTGCCCATAACCCCCATGTTGTTCAAGGGTCAACTGTATACACTTTGCAAATATATTCTCCCAGTCTGTGGCTTGTCTTTCCATTTTCTTAATATGAATTCTAAAAGTAGCTGTCTGCTTTGTATGCTAGCAAATATCCTGTTTCAGCTAGCTATAAATAATTACAGTATGTAACATGTATGTGTGTACATGGGAAGATATTCTCTGCTCATGGATTAGAATAACTAATATTGTTAAAGTGTCCATACTACCCAAGAAATATACCAAGTCAGTGCAATCCCTATCAAAGTTCCAGTGATATTTTTCACAGAAAAAGAACAAACAATCCTAAAATGTGTATGGAACCACAGAAGACAACAGTCAAAGCATCCTTGATAAAGAAGAACAAAGCTGGAGGCATCATTTTCCATGATTTCAAACTATATTACAGAGCTCTAATCATTAAAACAGGATGGTATCAGCATAAAAACAGACACACAGATCAATGGAACAGAATAGGGAGTCCTGAAATAAACCCATGCATATATGGTCAATTAATTTACAAAATATACAGAATATACAATGGGGAAAGGACAGTCTCTTCAATAAATGGTGTCGGGAAAATTGGATAGCCACATGCAAAAAGAATGAAACTACCACCTTACACCATACACAAAAATTAACTCAAAATGGATCAAAGACTTGAACTTAAGACCTGAAACCATAAAACTTCTAGTGGAAAATATAGGCAGTAAGCTCCTTGATGATGACAAGGCGGTCTTGACAATAATTTCTTTGACTCTAACACCAAAACAAAAGCAACAAAAGCAAAAATAAACAAGTGGGACTATATCAAACTAAAAAGCTTCTGCACAGCAAAGGAAAACATCAACAAAATGAAAAGGCAGCCTACTGAGTGGGAGAAAATAATTGTAAATCATATATTGGATAAGGGGCTAATATCCAAAATATGCAAAGAACTCCTTCAGCTCAGTAGCAAAAACAAAACCCACAAATAATCCAATTAAAAAATTGGCAAAAGATCTGACTAAACATTTTCCAAAGAAGACATGCATACAGATGGCCAACAGATACATGAGAAGATGCTCAACATCATTAATCATCAGGAAAATGCAAACCAAAATCACAATGAGATATCACCTCACACCTGTTAGAATGGCTATTATCAAAAAGATGAGAAACAAGTGTTGGTGAGGATGTGGAGAAAAGAGAACCCTTGTGCACTGTTGATGGGAATATAAATTGGTACAACCATGATGGGGAACTGTGGAGGTTCCCTAAAAAGTTAAAAATAGAACTACCAGATGGTCCACCAAGTCCACTAATGGGTATTTATGCAAAGAAAATAAAAATACTAATTTGAAATGATATATACACTTCATGTTCATTGCAGCATTATTTACTGTAGCCAAGATAGGGAAACAGTCCTTAGATTGTCTGTGGATAGATGAATTCATAAAGAAGTTGTGATGTATATATAACCACATGGTGTGTGTATATATATGTATGTAAACATACTCACAGAATGTATGCATATGTAATAGACACACACACACAGAATGTGTGGATATACACACATGCAGTATATATATATATACAAACATACACACACATACGCAATGGAATGGTATTCAGCCATAAAAAAAATAAGTCTTGCCATTTGCAGCAACATGGATGGGCCTCAAGGACATATGCTTAGTGAAATATGTCAGAGAAAGACAAATACTTATAATCTCTTTTGTATGTGGAATATTAAAAAAAACAAGCTCATAGATACAGGGAACAGGTTAGTGGTTCAAGTGGCAGGGGATGGGGGTGTGAGAAATGAGTGAACTGTTTTTGCCTTTATAAAAAAAATTTGAATTAAAATTATTTTTGAAAAAGAACAAAACAAATAGATTGACCCCAACTATCAATATGTATTGGGTTCTGCTTACCTAAATTATATGGGCAATTCCATAATTTCACCACCATGCTTGGAGTATAGACTTGTCCTGTCCAGTCCTGACAGGACATACCCATATATAAAGAACATATAAGGAAAGCACCACACTTTATTAAACTATCAAGTCCTTTTAAGCTGACTAAATGTCCCAGTGAGGCTGATCATAGGACTCTAACTTGTTTTAAAGTCTAACTAAATGTAAATAGAAGAACGAATAAAGCATTCCCAAGGGAAGGGAAAATTAGCTAAAAGCAATTATCCACTCTTTTACTATCTTTAATCTATTCCTCTCCTAGGATTTTGTTTTTCTTCTACAAACAATATTGAAGTCTCCTTCATTATAAGAACAAATAATTCAAGAAAAACATGGTTTCATTTTCCTCTATAACTCTAACCTCCTCAATCACATTACCATCAAATTTCTGGCCATTGTCTACTACTCTTCTTCAACAACCTTTTACTCTGAAGCCTATTACAGTCTAGACTGAGTCTTGTCCTCTTTCAAGCTAATTAATGGCTGCCTAACTACCAAGCCCTATGGTTTCTTTGCAGTCCCCATTTTATCTGACTTCTCTACTGGTTTTTTTCTCAGTTTTATTGAGAAATAATTGACAGAAAATAAGTTAAAGGCATACAGCATGATAGTTTGTTTTACATATATTGTGAAATGATTACAATAGGTTTACCTAACACCCTTCTTCTCATATAGATACAATAAAAAGAAGAGAAAAATATTTCTGCCTTTTGTGATGAGAACCCTTAGAATCTACTCTCAACAATTTTCATACATAACATACAGCATTGTTATCTATAGTCATCATGTTGTACATTATAATTGGAAATTTTATCTTTTGACCACCTCCCTCCAGTTCCCCCGTGCCCCATCTTCTGCCTCTGACAACCACAAGTCTGATCTCTCTATCGTAGTGTTGGCATTTTCCCACAATTCAGAAACCACTTTTTCCCCTTTGACTTCCAAGACACTGTGTGTCATTATTTCTTCTTAAACTTCTCCAGTATTTTAATTTTATTCATTGAACACTTAAACTTACTGAGCAACCACTATATTCTAAATAGTATGCCAAGTTCTGATGACACAATGGTGAACAAGTCAAACATGATCTTTGCCGTCATGGTACTTACAATCTTTATCACTCGTTGATCCTAAAGTGGTTTTTTTTTTCAATATTTTATCCTTTGTCTTCTTCTTGCCTCAACAGTTTTAGCTATGCTTCCTATACTTTGATGGCTATAAAATTTATATTCCAGCCCAGAAACGTCTTTTGTGCTCCACACCTATTATTTCCGATTACTTATTAAGCCCTTGTACCTGTATTTCAATGAGTTGATACATACAAAGCACTTAAAACAGTGACTATGGCACTAAACCAATGCCAACTGCTGTATTTTGTATTGCCTCAAACACAGCATATCCAAAGTGAAACTATTTTCTAGCCTTCCCCATGACACTCCAGTCTGCTTTTTTATTTTTGTTAAATGTCATCACCACCCACCAATTTCAAACAAGAAACTATAGAATTAGCCCCCAACTTTCACTGTCTCCATCCTTCTAAGCAAGTTCCATTAATTTTACCAAAAATCTATAGAATCTAAACTTTTCCATTCATACTCAATGGGCTCCAAACCTCATCACCAAACATCAATAGCCTCTTAATTAGTTTTTCTACCTCCTGACTCCTATTAAGTTATCTCCTGATTTAAAACCTTTGCTGGTTTCTTGTTTCTTCCAGGACTGAAATGTGTACTCCTTGGCTTAGCATATTTAAGGCCCTTCATTATGTGGCTTTGACTACTGTTCCAGCCTCATGTCCAGGTGTTTTTATCTACCACCCTTCTTTCTCATACTCACAGTGTACAATAATACACTTCATTTGGACTGAACTCTCCATTCCCAAAGTACTTTAAGTTCTTTCCCATCTCTTTGCTTTTCATATGCTGTCCCCTTTATCTGGAAAGTCCTTCTCCATTGTTTATACCTTCTTCTCTTCCTAGTGAACTCCTACTCAATCTTCAATACCCAGATACTTCCTACCCCTGTGTTTTCCTGGCTCTTTGGATCCCTTTGGTAGCACCTACCATGTAGTCCTGAAATTTCTATGCTTACATGTCTGTTGCCCTCTTCAACCTTGTACTTGCAATGTCCAGGATACTGCCAAGCATATAGTAGATGTGCAATGGGTGACTTTCAAATGAGGAAACAGATATACTCCTATTAACCTACAACTGCCTTTTCCTTGTCTATCTTAAGACTTACTAATCTTAATTCTAATAATTGCTTTGATGAAAAAATAATTGTTCTCATACTGATGTTTAGACTTCAGCTATACTTTGATATTGCTTCAGCATGCCATGCATAGTCATTCCTTCTGCTCTTCCTTCTGTTTGAAAACACCCTTTTTTTCTCATTTCCTGTCTCTGTAGGTGGGCATATTATTCTTCCCTTCAGGCCCACTTTAGTGAACATTTTCCTGAAGTTTCCTGCTCTTTCTATCCTTCTGTCTCTCCTGTTTTTTCTTGTTTCCTCCCTTCAATAAATATTTATTTAGTGCCTACTCTGTGGTCATCCCTGCCATTTGAAGAACCATGGCAAGGACTAGGCCAATGTGGCTGGAGCACAGGGAGGGTGAAGTGGAGGGAGGGAGGCAGAACACTGTGAGGCTGGAAGAATAAGGAATGGCTAGACCTGTTCTGCAGCCTTAATTGCTCCCTGATTGCTCAGAGCATTTACCTAATGCCCATGCTAAAGTCTATTTCTCTAGGCGGGGTGTGATATACATTATAGTTATTGCTAGTCACCTACTTTGTGTCCAGCATTGACAAACCCTTTATGCATGGAGGGCTCACTCATTTGGCACACATCTGCCCTTTCCAGGTTTATAAAATCCACACAAGCCATGAAGTATGTATTTTTTCGAGCTCTTTTTGGGTTTCATGTTGAAGTCTGGAGGTCTATTTCTTGATTTTTCCCCTTTATGGATTATAATATGGTTAAAAAACAAGGAGCTCCAAATCTGGAACCAAATGTTCCTAGGTTCATGTATAGGCTCCAATACTAACTAGCCTTAGGACAAATCACTAAATACATTGTTAGCTGTAGAATTATTACTATTGTTATTCTTCTCCCATTGCTCACTGTGATTGCCTCTATACTAGAAATGAGTGGTGAGCCATTTTGGGGCCACTTTAGAGAAAATTGCTTAATTATTTGTTGGATTTGTTTTTCAAGCTCCCCAGGAGAGGAGAAGAGTTAGAACTGTCATACTTGCTCCAGTTTCCCAAAGCCACTTCTACCTCTGCTGCCTTACCTCTGTGATCTCCTCTGGAGAACAAGGTCCCAACTAAAGATTATGTCTGAAGGCACTTCTCCAGGCATCTTTGAAGTCTCAATTCCCCTTTATCCAATAACAATAGGGCTAGTTTGCCATTATCTTTCCAGCTGGTTTGCTTATATTGAGGGGGAGTTGCTATTCTTCAGTGGAAATTTCCCTGGCCATAAAGCTCTACAGCATTTACCTCAGAGAGACCAGTTTTTTCCCAGAAATGTCTGGAATTTCTGGCAAAGAGACTAAATTAGTCCTTTGGGAGAGAGATGTTTCTCTTGGGGAGGGAATAAAAATTAAGTGGTATTTCTCCTTTCTCTGTAAAGCTAAGAGTGGTCATTTTTCCTCACTCAGAGGGAAGAGGGTTGGCAGAGAAAATCTAAAATGCCTAGAATCTCTAAATTCTGTTTGCGAGTATAGCAGATACCTTAAAGGTGAAGATCAACTTTAGATTTATAAGGTTTATATGACCTTGTCTTGGAGAGAAGATTAAGTTGCATAAATGCTTACCAGCACCTCTCATGCAACTAGATATCCAGAGCTCATAGATAATGATGGTGATGTTGAGTGATGAAGAAGAAAAAAAGTTATTTGTGCACTTTTCAAAATTTATAGCGGTAGAGCCTTTCCCCCCAAACATGTCATATAATCCCCAATATAAAAGTCGACCAGAATAAGTGTTTTGCTAATAAGTCAAAGTTTTTAACATTTATTTGTGAAGTCAGTAAGAAGGAAGAGACTGGTAGAAGAAACCCCATAAAAGTCTGAAATTGAGAGCCATAGCAGTCTCAGTCTTCGGTTTATTTCTGTTCCGTTTACACAATGTGGAGAAAATTCTGATGTGCCCAAATAAATAATGGCCATCATGGGGTGAGAGCTTTTTTGTTTATCACTTTATCTTGCCATCTCAGGATACTCCTCACTTAAATAGACAGCAAAGAAAATCTCTATTTCGAGGTCTACACACATTCCTTTCTCTCTGTCCCTCTCTCTCTCTCTCTCTCTCTCTCTCTCTCTCTCTCTCTCTCTTTCACGCACACACACACACACACACACACACACATACATCACACATTAACTTGTTAACTTGGCAACACTTGTTAATACAATCAGTGGTGTGTTAAATGTTTGGTTTGTAACCCATTTGAACGGTGCACTCTGTATTTTATTACAGCTTTAAAAGTTTAAAATAAAGTTTTTAAGTGAAATTAAAATCATGCTGTGGAACTATTGAAATACCTCCCTGATTTAAAAGCACTGAATTATATGATAATCGGGCACTAAACTCCACAGGACAGAATGAAGTGCAATAGAAGGTGAAAGAAGGAAAAGGTCAGTATGGATTGAAGTGAGGGAAGGCTCCACAGCAATAGGATTTGTG
The DNA here is from genome assembly GCF_040802235.1 of Manis javanica. Taxonomy (NCBI): domain Eukaryota; kingdom Metazoa; phylum Chordata; class Mammalia; order Pholidota; family Manidae; genus Manis; species Manis javanica. The sequence continues at coordinate 99,537,551 of NC_133174.1, read as the reverse complement.
CTGGGCCTTAAAGGAATAGTAAAAAATGAGTAATAAATGTGGATACTGTATATTCTAGTTTTTTTTTCAGCACATCCTTATTTCAAATTTTCTTCTCTAGGTCTCTATAAATATACTTGTCAGGACAGATAATTCATCTTTGTAGCTCTATTAAATATTAGAAAGACAAACTGATCAGAGCCTGGGCATGAGTATGTATCAGGGCACAGCATCTTTGAGGAAATTAGAAAAAGGCACACTTTGCTCTTGGCAGTCCTGTAGGCTATGGAGGCCTAAAAGCCAGGCAGAGGGAAGAATATGGCTACAAAGCACTGTACTGATTGCTATTTGAGGGAAATGCTGACATGATTAGTGGATCTTTTGTCCTCTCTTCTTATGCCAGGCAACTGTCTGTACATATAACTACCTATATTGTATATATCCAACATAAATATGCATACCAAGAGTATGCTGTTCTTATTTTTATTATAAGGACTAACACTCTAGCTTTAACCACAGTTTTTGCCTTTAGTTTCTGTCCTCTATATACTATTTTCCTAAATCACAGCTTTTATCCCTCCCCTGCCCAAGAAGCTATAACATCACCCAGATGCCTATTCAGTGAAAAAATTATATTTCTCCCCCCCACCCCCATACCTTCTCCTACTGGACTATTGAAATAACTGAAGACGCAATGGTCAAGTTGGAAGGAAACCTGTGGATTTCTCTGGTTTAGTGTCTAGCACGTGTTTTGAGACTTCAGCCAGAGCTGTCCAGTCTTGAAGCTATGATAGTAGCTTGAAGCTCCCACTCTCCCTAATGGCTGTAGAACCAAAGGGGCTGAGAGAGAATGCTGCTTCGGTGTCCACTGCCTGCCAGGTTATAGTCTCTCAGTCAGAGCCTAAGTCAGTGGGGAAAAGAGAAACATTGTACTTTAGAGCCAAAGTGACAGCAGTTTCTTTATCTTGAAGGATCCCTCTATGCATTTCTCTGTGTACATTTCTCTGTAAGTGTGGTTATGCTCTCCTATATACCTGTGATAGTATGTATTTATTTAAGGTATTTTGTCAATTTTTTTAGCTGTCTGTTTTTAAAATTTTGAAAACCTCAGAGTTACAGAAAAGTTTCAAGTATGGTACAAAAACGTTGCTCTTTAACCATTTGAGAGTAAGTTGCCAATGTGATGCCAAATCCCTCCCAAATACTTCAGTGTGAATTTCCTACAAAGATATTCTGCTATATAATCAATTTTTCTGTTGAAAAAAGTTACAATGAAATATTTTAGGCCAAAAAAGTTATAATATATATAAAATACATACAAATATTTTTGTATTTTGTATATATTATATACAAATATATTTGTATGTACAAATATGTACGAAAATATAATGGACATATACAATAATGTAATGAGCATAATACAGTGAATATATGACCATCACCCAGCTTAAGAAATAAAATGTTACCAATGAAGCTGAAACCACCTGTGTATGCCTCTCAAAGCCATACCTCCACCATCTTGAATTTGGTATATATCATTCATTCCTAAACTGGAGCTTCTATGTGGGTTTCAGGTGGGTGGGTGAGTACCCTGAAGTTGTATGTAAAATTAAGCATGTATCTGCATTGTCCTAGGGAGAAGGTCCATAGCTTTGATGAGATTTACATAAAGGTTAACTGCATGTGAAGTATCAGATTTCATGGAAAAATAGTCTACAGTTAATGCATATCCTTTTCTGCCACTTATTTTGTTTGTCTGTTTGTATTCTAGCTTTCTCCCCAACCAACTCACTGAGATAATTTCTTAAAGGTCACTTCTTAATCACTAAATTCAATTGCTTCTTCTTGGTCCTTACCCTCATTGACCTACCATAGCATTTTACTCTTGATTCACTTGCTTCTTCCAGACTCTCTCCCTTGCCTTGGCTTCTGCCCTCTCTTGACATTCTTCAGTCTCCTCATTTGAAAAATATAGTGCCTACCTCATATGGTCATAAAGATGAGCTGTAACGTTTATAAAGTGCCCGGTTGTTGTATGCTCAATAAATTGTAGCTATTATTTGGCAGTTAATTCTCATACACCATTATCTCATTATCTCCCAGCCCCCTATTTAAGGTGTTGCTAATGGACAAAGGTCATGCCAAGAAGACAGCCTGCAATTACTGCTTCAGCTTCCTGCAGTGCTGTTTATTAGTCTAGTAGTATCTCTATACCTATTAGAAGTTGTGGTTAGGGCAGGATCAATGATCCTTCGAGACTTCAGGAGAAAACAATTTAGGTGAAGAAGAATTAGCCTTAAATTACTTAATTTCATCCGTCAAAGTTTGTAACACTATTCTCAGCCTGGTCACCTTTAAAGGGCCTCAGATGGTAAAAAGGTAGTTCTCTCTTCTTTGTTTGTTTAGCTTTTTGCCCACTCTGCTACTAAATAGACTGACAAATGAAAGTGCCAACTCTTATGAGGGACAAGTGTTGGCTCCAAGCTGGCCTAAAGCCAGTTTTTCTGGATGGGCCACTGAAGAGCCATATGACTTTCAGTCACTATTTGCTTGGAACAGAATGAGAGGAAGGATTTATATCAAGTTACCAGTCCCCTGAGCCTGCCCTGTCCTGAGCTGTCCTCTTGTTTTCACATTCACTATTAGCTGCCAGTAACAATGGCATACTTTCGTTCATATCCATAGTTGAACCTTACAATAAATATTTGAGGACACAAGTCTCTTTGAAGCACCAAGGCCCTTAAATGAGGCTTATCTGCTGAAGGAAAAACAGCTAAGTTACTTTTGTGCTTTGTTAGATAGAGTGCTTGACCCTTTGAACTGTAGCTGTCATATCCCTTTGGTCAGGACAGGGTAGGGTATGTTGCTATAGAAAACAACTCCCACCATCTCTGGGGCTTAAAATAACAAAGATTTATTTCTTGTTTATAATGCATGTCTATCATGGGTCACCTGGGGGACATTATTTGGTCCCCAGTGTGAGCCCAGGTGGAGCAGCCATCATCTGGAACACTGCTGAATGTTGTGGCAGAGGGAAAGAGAGCTCTGGAGGTCTCACACTGCATTGCCAATGAAATCTTATTTCTGCATGTGACACATGGCACTTCTTTCTTATGTGGTCATCCTTGACCAGGGACCAACTAGAGGCCAGGAAGTGCAATTCTACCATCTACCCTGAAGGTGGAGAGCTGGAAATATTCAGTCACACTTATTTAATATGCTTAGAAAGGCATGCTGGTCTCTCTAGACAGTCCCTTTCCCTGGGATGCCTTGCTAAGTGGCTTCCCTTTAATTTCACTCATTCTTGTTTTCTTGCTTCTGCAGAAACCACCCTACTTATCTGTTTGGTAATGATCCGTGCAAGCCTTAGGCTGTGTTGTATAATGCAAGCTGGTTTTCTCCCCTTGATTTGAATTCTTTCTGCCTTTTTGGTGTTCCCACAGTTGTATGCTGCAGTGATGTACAGTGGTATTAGCTTAGAATAGTTTTGTTTCAATAAAATGCTTTCTTTTGCACTCTTTCCCATCTCTTGCTGTTTACTATTATAGTAACAGAATAACTATAGTTCTGTTATCTTCTGACTGTAAAGCTGGGATTAAATGACTTGCCTGAGGGTATGTTGTTAGTTGGTATTAGAGGAGCCTGAACTAGAACTCAGTTTTTCTCACTCAGAGTCTGTTTTCTTTTTATTACACCACGTCCTATTATAAAGAAAGCTGTATAACTGGCAGCTCTGTAATTTACTCCCAGAGACGACTGGTAACAACAGAATCTGGTCTTTAATCTTGAACAAAAGGAATTTTCCATTTAAATGTCTCCCTCTGAATATTTTGATGAATTCCATGTCATAAAATCAGATTCCTGGGATTCCAGTGCCAATAGGTTTTTATTCTTGAAGCAAACAAACAACTGGCCCTGAGTGAATCAGTGTCATCATCCTGACTATCTCTAAGACTCAAACAAATATGGACTTTCACCATCCCTGCTGTAGTTCAATCTAGAATAAGTCATTGTATGCATTGTATTACTGCAGGTTTCTCACTAGGATCTGGATGTGACACAATGTTCAAAGATTAAAATTACAAATAGCATCAAAAGCCTAGTGAGAGCATTACTGCCTATGTTGTGTCAACCCGTCTCAATTTGGAGTGAGTTTTGTGTGAATTGCTGTGGGCTCTTTTCATGTAAAGTTTACTAAAAAGCTTTTCAATGATGCTTCTTGTCTTAACTAAATGTACTATTGATATTGGCTTAAGAAAAGGCCCTAGCCAATGACACTATCACAAAAAAAATCATAGATAATAAAGGAGGCTTATCTATTAACACTCAGGCACAGAGTTCTTGTCAAGATATCAACCAATACAACATATGTGGTCCAGAGTATCTTCAGGTATGAAGAACCTCTGCCCAGGCTTAGTAGAGAAATACACCATTGAGTTTTTACATAGATTCAATAATATAAATTATAGGTTAGAAAGGAATCTTTTCAAAGAATGCCACACAGACTCTATTAGAATGATGTTATGAATTACTGTCATATATAGCAATACCAGGCTAGATATCTGAAGACACTGACCATTAGTGTAAAGTCAAAGCCAATTTCACTTATGGTATATCTGCAGTGACAGAATATCTTCCATATTATTTTTTCACAGAGTCTTTTGCTGTCATCATTTAGCTACCAGGTTAATTTTCTTTTTTCTCGTGGAAACCTTCATACATGAACAAAGCAGAAAGAACAGTATAATGTTACTCTATGTTCCTGTTGCCCACCATCAACAATTATCAACTCATCCACTATGAGACTTATATGAGGATGATCATAATCATTTGCACTTCATGGTTATGAACTGTTTTTTTTTAATGTCTTTTCACTTTTTATGGCAATTGTAAGCATAAATGTTAGGCTTTTACATAAAGAAAGAACATTTATTCACACCACTAGAAAATAGCATCAAAATATTCATGTCACTAGAATAGCTCAACCACAGATGTTTTCTAAGAAATTCTTAGAGGCAAGGGAGCCAGTATCCCTCTATTAGGACCTATCCATTATATCCAATCAGCCAAAAGCTAGGAAAGAACTATTGCTCCTCATAGTATGGTCTATCGACCTTTGGGTGTCAGCAAATGTATTCTTGGGGATCATAAGTTCTTAAGTTTAAGAAATATTCTTCTAATATAAAACTGGTAATAATCCTTCTGACTGTTCACTTTTGTACTCATACTGAATTATTTTACCAGTAGTTATCTTTTAAAATGGAAATAAATTATCAGAAGGTGTTTTAATAAAATAAGATATAACTTTCTTGTATCAGTGTTTCTCAAATAGACATGAATCTGTTCTGGAGTTCCTTAGAGTTCTGAAGGATGAGAAATATCACTCTAATTATCACATACGAACATTTCAGAGTTTTATCAAACAAGTTGCCATTTATATACATAGGCCCTGCACTAGTTGTGCTCTCAGTGAACAGAAGGTGGACATTCTGGTGGAAAAGAAGGCTTTCCAAAGAATGTGAGGTTGAAAAGTAAGAAGTGGAAAATGAGATTAGGAAAGTATGCTGGAACTGCATTATTGACAATCACATAACACTTTCCTGAAAGGCTAAGGAGTCTGCACTTTTGTATTTTTTGTCAATGTGATATTGTTTTATGTGAGGTTGGGAATGTTATCTTCTGCAAATGTGGGTTCTGAAAGCTGGTAGGTTTGGTAGGTATTTTTGAAGTCATCTGCTACTCTTCATATATAGTGTAGAAACCTGTTTCCAAATTTAGGTGGGATTCTGTATCAGGTTTTAATACTGTGTAAGTAAAATAATACTCTTTCTGTATTTGTCTGTTCTAAGCATTGAAACTGACAACAGTGAAGGTTTTAATCCTTTTTTTGTCACACAGAACTGAACATTATTTTAATTTTATAGATGTGTTTCATGGAACAATAATCTGCCAGAGTAAGGACTCCCATCTGCTCACACACAGTTACTTAGCGGCAGTCCAAGGATTCTAAGCAGGCTTTCATTTCTCACTCTAAAATTCTGAAAGACAAAAACTAGCTTGAACTTTTGTATGTATATTTATGCCTGCTGCTTAATAATAATGTGACAACAATAACAAATCAAAGATGATAATACCATGTGCCAGTCATTATACTAAGAGTCTTATTACATTTTTATTTCCTCTTCACAACAACCCAAGGGCAGTAGGGTAGTAGGATTCTCCTTCTTTATTTGCTTGACATGCTGTTGATTATCAGGTGGTGTACTGGTGGATGTCCCTAGAACTCATCTGTTTGTACTTCATATGGGCATATAAATTCATTCCCATATCACAGTATGAGTACTTCATCAGCATCTAATACTGATAAGCGGTTAACAAAATCTCCTTTACATGTTATATCTCATTCCATTCTAGTAGGAACATTATGAAATAGGAAGAAAAAATTTTATACAGTGTTATACTCATTGTGCATGAAAAAAATGGAAGCTCAGATACTTCTTACTTGCTCAAGGTACACGTTCACCTTCTGCTGTGTTGCTGTTATATTCAGTCTTGACTCTTGAACTGTTGAAAGTATGTTCATTTTTTTTTGGCTTAAGAAGAACACAGAAACTAATTTTCATTTACTGTACCTGTTATCCAGCATGATGTCAGTTGTACAACAAGCAGTTAATAAATGCCTGTTGACTTGGCTTATTAGATTTTATACCAAATTGGAGGAAGAACTAGGAGAATAAAATAAATTCTGCGTATGGCTTCCCACTAGTATGTGGCTGTTCATCAAACTTTATAAATCTCTAAATCTTTCTAGGAACTCCATACTACAGAAGGGCCCCAAATATTTTGTCTGCCATTTATCATACACTGTCTAAAATTAGGGTATTATAGATCCATTCCTTTGGCTACGGACATTCCTAGACATTATTCTAAATTACATATATCTCTAAAAAGTACAAGTCATCAACACATTAGTACAAAATTTTTTTTTAATCTTTGCTGAGAATTTGGCCAGGGTAATTTTGAAAGAGATAAAGGATCATTTTGGAGCATAGATCACTACTGGGGAGAGTCAAAGGAACATATTAACAGAATGTTTATTATCTACTATAATAACAATAACTAATACTTGTTCAGAATAAACTATGTGCCAGACTCTCTGCCTTAATTACTATTATTACCCCATTTTAGAAATGAGATACCTGACACTCAGAAAAGTTAAATAACTTGCTGAGGGTCACAAGGCTAGCAAGTGGCAGAACTGGGATTTAAACCAAGGTAACTAAAAACAAATCTTGCATTCTTAACCATTACCCTGCACTACCTAATCAGTGGGAATAAGGAGAGGAAGGGAAGAAGAATGGAGAAGGATATATAAACGGTTGCTAAGAAGATACACAAGTCAAACATTTTCTAACATCACAAAGGAGGCTGGAAATCTGTGGGCTCAAGTCCTGTGGCAGGTATTTTGGCCTGGACTCCCCTAGTATTCACCTCCCTTTCATTCAGCATTACTGGCTACTTTGTCTTTACTTTTGCTTATTTGGTTAGTCTTCATTGTTGTTGTTTCTTAAGTGGAGCCTGAACAATATAGTCAGATCTCCTTTGTATGTCTTATCTCCACTGTGCAGCTCAAAATTTGTTACTTATAAATTCTCATCATGCAAGGCTACCAGGAGCAATGAATAATACATAATGAGAGTTGCTTTTTGCAACTAGTAAATTGAAAGGTTGATTTGAAAGGTTGACCCCCAAATAAAACCTTTTCACCTTGTATCAGTTCTTCCAGAGTGAACTTTATATACAATCCAGTCTCACAGGCTGGAAAGATGAATAATAGTATTGATGACATTACCTTTACACTTGTGTGTAGGGCTTTCATATGTTATCTCAGTTGAGCTACTCACCAGTTATATGAGATAGGTAGGGATTCTTTTTTTTTTTTGAGAGGGAATCTCGCATATTTATTGATCAAATGGTTGTTAACAACAATAAAATTCTCTATAGGGGGGTCAATGCTCAATGTACAATCATTAATCCATCTCAAGCCTAATTCTCATCAGTCTCCAATCTTCTGAAGCATAACGAACAAGTTCTTACATGGTGAACGAATTCTTACATAGTGAATAAATTCTTACATGGTGAACAGTACAAGGGCATTCATCACAGAAACTTTCGGTTTTGATCACGCATTATGAACTATAAACAATCAGGTCAAATATGAATATTCGTTTGATTTTTATACTTGATTTATATGTTGATCCCACATTTCTCCCTTTATTATTATTATTATTTTTATTTTTAATAAAATGCTGAAGTGGTAGGTAGATGCAAGATAAAGGTAGAAGACATAGTTTAGTGCTGTAAGAGGGCAAATGTAGATGATCAGGTGTGTGCCTATGGACTAAGTATTAATCCAAGCTAGACAAGGGCAGCAAAACATCCACGGATGCAGAAGATTTCTCTCAAAACGGGGGGTGAGGTTCTGAGCCTCACCTCTGTTGATCCCCAATTTCTTACCTGATGGCCCCCCTGCGACTGTGCCTGTCTTAGGTTGTTCCTCCCTTGAGGAATCTTACCCGTCTCTGGCTAACCAGTCATCTTCCGGGGCCATACAGGGAAATGTAAAGTTGGTAAGTGAGAGAGAAGCCATATTGTTTGAAAAGGTTAGCTTTTTACTTCTTTGTAGATTTATGCCCTGTGGCTTCTATGCCCAGCACTTGTCTCGAGGTATCTTTACCACCTGGAGGAATTATGATACTCAGTAAATTCGATATGAAGGTAGGGATTCTTATACCCATTTTGCAGATGAAAGGGATTGAAGCTTACTAATTTTAAGTGGCTACCCGGCTGATAGGCAGAAAAGCCATTTACAGAGCCACAGCCTGAATATAGTGGTCTTCCAACAATCCCACATTATTTGCTTTTTTGCCTATCCTGTGACATGATGCATCACACCTTATAAAGAAATCTGCTCTTTTATTGCAAGCCTCTTCTATGAACCAAATAAATGGTACAGGCATTAAGTCCTAGAGTAGTCATTTGGAGTGGTTGAGGGGAGAGCCCATTTGGGAAAAGGGTAATCAGGAAAATTTCCTTGGAGGAAGTGAAATCTGAGTTGCAGGGTGATTTATCAACTTCTCTCCTTCTTTGAAAGAGCCTATAGATGGGAAAAGAATATGTTTCCCTGATTCTAAATGGATGGGGGTATAGATATGTGCTGATACATAATGGTGAATGTATATGGGATGATGTTTGTAGACCTTTCAAAAGTATGTTTACATGAAATGAAGTAGTTGGAGAAAAGGGAAATCCTCGTCTGTCAAGGTTCATTCAAATTGCTCTACATCCATGAAGCACGGTATGACCATTCTGGCCTCCATTAACCTTCCTTTTCTCTGCATCCTCTAATAATCATAGTCTAGACTAAAGGTTACAAACTGGTGACTCATGGTCCAAATTTGCTTCAAATACATATTTTGTTTTCACCAATGCTGCTGTACGCTAGAGGTAGGATTTTATTGGCTTTCTGGGAGAGGAGGGCAGAATTTTGAGTCCACAGCCTTGCCACAATCCCCCAGCAAAGCCCTCCAGATGCTCTGTTGGGATGAAATACAACTATACTGGGAGATTTGGCTTCCAACAGTTCCTAGGTTAGCGCATGTGTGGTTAATTGAGCAAGATAACCCTGTTCTTCCTCAGCACTGGTGTAGAAAACACTTAGGAATGGCCAGCATTAGCATCTTCCAAATTGGAGAGAAAACAGAAAATGGCACCAAGCTTTCTGAGAGATTAGATCACTGCCCTGTTATATTTCTTTCTGTCTCAGAGCATTTTCTACTGAAATTGATTAAAGTCGTGTAGTTAATAGGCAGATTGAATATAATGTCTTTCCTCCTCAACCTATTAGTCATTGACTACTGAGCATAACTCTGAGAGGTTTGATTAGAGAGTTCCAATAAAAATCATCATACTCTACATTTTCCAGGTCTCTATGAATTTCCCTTTTGCTCTGTATGGTGGCCATAGACTTAACCCTCAACCCATGCACTTTCTAACAAATGAGATGGGGAGAGAATGAAACCTTTAATTAGTGTCTCTTGAGGATGTGACAGTTCTGAACAGCTTTGCACAGATGAGAACCACTAGATATTATCCACACTATCCCTGAAAGCCAGTAGTAATAGATACTTAACTCCTAAATTGCCCTCAGTCTTTGTGAACCTCCAGAATGCCATGGACCTAGCCTGGGAAACCAGTTCTGACTAGACTGTCTAGAAGTCAGGCAAAGCCAGTACATCCTGTTTCCGGCAAAACAGTGGGAACTGCCTGAATGCTGCTAGAAGCATGGCAGGTCAAGTTTTCTTCCTTCGGGAACCTGCAGAGCATGCTGAATCAGCTCAGATGGACTGAACTGCCCCTGGTCCCCAGTGGTATAATTAACTTCACAAGACAAGCAATCCATTCCATCAAATAGATTATTTCCTTTCTTTTGAATGATGTTAAGATTAAATCTATCATCTTCTTACACCTGAATTTTAACATTAGTACTTTCATTTGGAGATTTACATTTTCACACACTAGTTTTGTATGGAATTGCGGTGCTGACTTTCTAACATGAAGATCCCCAAATAAAGCCTTTTTTAACCTTGTTTTACTTTAACTGATGTAGCGGTCCTCCTGTGTGCCATCAAAATTATTAAGCATTCAGGATATAGTACCTATTCTTCCACATTCCACAATAAGATATTACCAACCTTCAGCTTTCCCCAAACAAGAGCAGTGGGTCAAATGATATAGACTGCCCAGCAATGACTAACAAGACCTTTCAAAAGAAAGTCCTTAGCTTTGATTATTTGGCATGCATACACCAAATCAATTTTACAGGACTCTAGGCTATGCTGACTTTTTGATTGTGCCAGAATTTTGCTGAATTAGCTGTAACATGAAATTCAATGTGTTGTTTTCTGGATCAGGGAAATGCCTTTGTTATGCAGTGGTTGTCCTGCTAACATGTCAACCCTTGCATCATTATACCCTGGCTGTCAGAATCCCAGAACTTGTCCTATATCAACTGGGCTCCCTTTTCATTCAGTAGAGTTGGTGCCTGAGATGGTTGGGTGCCAGAAGGTCACAGGAGAAGCAAAGACATTTAGTGCTTTTATAAAATTGGTGAAATTAGTAGAGGGAGGCGTGGGGTAAAGTGATCCCTCCACAAATCTCCCGCAAACCAAAAACAGCTCCTCAAATGGCACATCATGATGATTCACCCTTACCCCTCACTTCTGCTTTCTCATTCTATCTGCATTTATGGCAGTCTGGATTTAGTAGAGGGCTCCTTCAAACAATAGGCTTAAGACATGTTAAGCACTGAGAAACTTGTTTTCAAATTTCCATTGAGAGGGATATAGAAACTCTGGTCAGTGTTCTGTACAGTACTGCATCTGATATTTCTGAGAGACTATAAATGTTTGTCCAGTATTGTGCCAGATCCTCTAATATAATTAGAATGAGTAGTAATAAACCAGTGTTTACATACAATTCTTATTTTGGGAAAGCTAGGTAAGCCTACAAATCTACTGACACCATCTCTCACTCCTTTTACTGGGCAGGCGTTTTGGATGGGTCCCAAAACACATTTCCTGCTTTTCTATTAAAACAAACACTAGTGTTATTCCTGTGAATCTTTTCTTTTCCCCTGATAAGGCTTATCTTTGCACCTCTTCATTAAGATCTAGGTGTGTTTTTGTGAAAATGCCTACTTTGGCAAGTGAAATTCACCCCCACCCCAACAGGCACCCCTATGGCCTCCCTTGCACCATCTCCATAAATCCCTCTTTTTCCCTCTGATCCCACCCCAATCCTCAACATTGAAAGCCCTATCACTCCAAATAGCAGTAGAAAGGAAAAAATGAAACTAAAGATATGTGCTTGTTATGCCTGCAGGTTTTAAAATAAAGTTTAATGTTCTAAGCTTCAACTTTGGTATACACAGTTACCCTGGCCTTAAAGGTCTCAGATAGAGTTCTAAAGCAGATGAAGTACATCTCACTGTCTGTTTTTCCTGCTGTTAGATGAGAATCTCCTGCATAAATTAAATTCATAAATGGCTTAGTATCCTTCTCTAACCCTTTGTTTAAGGGGGTGGGGGTAATGGAAACTCCCTGGGTATTAATTGGAGGACTTCTGGCCCTACCACTGTGGCCTTAGGCAACTCACTTTAACTTCTCCTGAGTTGCTTCATTTGCAAAATGGTGATAACAGTATCTGCTCTGCACACCTTACAAGGTTGTAGCCAAGTTCCCCCATAATAGTGGATGTTTACACCAGGCCCCACAGAGCTTCAAAGTTATATTATTTCAGACACCTCCCTTCCCTATCACAGAGGAGGCAAAATTGCCCACCACTTCCTGTCAACTGGCTGCTAGAAGAAATTAAAGGATAAGCTTATTGTACTCATCAATCTTTTCTGTAGTTTTGTTATATTTTTTAAGCACTGTCTATTTGCTGAGTGAAAGGTATCTCTTCAAAAAGACTTTATGATCTTGGTATGTAATTATGATTTACTGGCAAGATTTTTAAGAGAAGACATTTACTAGTGCCTGCCTTGTCCCACCTCTGGGCTTATCTTTCTTGTGCCTTAATCACCATATTGAAGTGCAGCTTATTTATTTTTCATCCACCTCTGCGGTGCCCAAATTCTTCATCTTTGCAGATGTTGATTGTTTTACCTACCCTCTGACAGCTTTTTCTGCTTTTTCAGTATGAATTGATGTCTAGACAGATAATGGTTATTAAAAATTTGGGAAATGATGGCTGTCCTAGGAGGCTGGTATAGGGTTTGTTCAGGAGAAAACATTATCTATTTAAGCTGTAAAAAAACACAACTCATTTGACATTCATATGAAATTGAAATTGAGTTCTTAGTGCAAATGTAACTTGAGAAATGGAAATATGGATTAAAGTGACGTGAATGGCTGGAGTCTTGCTGGGGAGGGTGCAAAGCAAGCCTTTGTTCACCCTAAAATGGTGATAATCAGTTGTAGAAGGTATATTTTTTGATCAATTATATTAACTGTGTATGTATTTAGAACCTTCAGAAAACATATTGATCACTTCCCAAACACCCTCAGACTTGCTCTTGACAGCCACTTGAGAAACTCCTTGTTTCCAATTTCCCACCTTCCCCAAGGATCTTTCTCCTGGATGACAGGAGGAGGATCCTAGAGAAGACTTCAATGAACAAGCCTGGAATGAGCTGCTTGACATACACAGAAAGGTTCATCATGTCCCACTCAGGGGAAATGTTGGGGCAATCTCATTAGCCATTCAGTGAAAAAAATGAGGACCATCTTCCAACCTTGATCATATAGGGCCACTGTTGTCCTTGAGAGGGGCATAGCTTTCAGCAGGAGATTAGGTATCCAACCCATTTTCTGCCTGATGTCTTGTCATCCTTTCCTCTACTTTTGAGCAGCTTAAAATAAAAACAACTGCATAATGAAGTTTTTACATAGCTGACAGGGGACATCAGGTTGTTAGCCATAGTGGTTAAGAGCACAGAAGATAGTGTTAGACCTGGGTTCTATTCCAGCTTTTCCATTTCCTAGCAGTGAGACCTTTCAGAAGTAATTTAACCTCTTTGAGCTTACCCAAGCCTACAATTTTGCACTGGTAAAATAGGGATAATAGTAGTACCCATCTACCAGGATTGTTTTGAGGAATAAATTAGATAATACATTTAAATCATTTAGCATAATAATCACTTGAATACTGCCAGTAGATGTTCCCAATGTCTTAGTTTCATTATAATTATTATTATTATAGTAAATAATAACTTCTCATCTTTGTGGCCATTATGGAAAGTATATGGGAAGCTCTGTTAGCCACAGCTTAAGGAAAAGTTTGTTAGATTACTCAGACCAAGTTGCTTCTATCCAGGTTAATTATGTCTTTTGTGAGTACAGATTGCTTAAAAGTAAGGCCTTGCAACCACAGGGTTCCCAGCTATGGAGACCAAAGATCCTGAACATTTCAGTTAGACTGTGTCTCACCTTAATTCCCCAAACCCAGTCCTTAAAAGGTCTAGACAAGTGGTTTTCAAGTCTTTTGAACAGCAACCTCCTCCTTTTTCCCCCAAATGAAATCCTACAAAGAACTACATATATAAAGCATATAAAAGTAGTATTCTATTAGTATGAAATTTTCTATAGGTTCATATATATGATATTTGTAGTTGATTTTCAGTGCAAAACATGAAACTAGGTGCTAAGGATGACAGTCATAGTCTTTCATCAGTGTCTATAATTCAATTTGTATTTGTATTTTGTTTTCTACATAGTATTAAAAAATAAAATTCACATAGATGTAGTAATTGCAAATGGTTGCAGAGTTTGCTTGTTTGTTTGAATAACTGATTTAGAAGCTTTAAAGAATGTTAATAAGAAAAGTCTGTGTAGCCTGGCATAGGCTAGTTAACGCCTCTGAGCCATGGTTTCCTTATTTGTAGAATAATACCTATCTCAACGAGTTGTGAGGATTAAATAAGACATTGTATGTAAAGTCTCTGCAGAATTTTGTGGGCCTTTTAGAATGCCTGGCACAGAATAAGCAACCTGCAAATACTAACTGGCACTGTCATGATCACTACCTTCACCAGCAGCAGCAGCATTCGTTCAATTCCTTAAATCATAGGCAGAAGAATTAGTCAAGATTCCTTAGCTCTTTGCATCTTCACTGTTCAGTGGGAAACACTTTTTCCAATGTCTATGACAACATTGTCAAATTCTGAGTCTTACATATTCATCTCTGTCAGGCACTGACTGTAGCTTCTGTAGTACACAGTTTGGAAACCACTGGTGTAGATGTTGACTAGGTTTCTGCAAAGTCCTCACCTGGCAGACAATGCGCTCTTTTAATGCAGGGGTTATAGTTTATTTATTTGTGTATTGTTTGTAGTACCTGGGACAGCAGATGTTCAGAAACTCTTGAATTATATTCAAGTTCACTTTTCTGGATTTTAAAGAAACTTTCCATCATCCTTAATCACCTTCCCCTGTAAAATGAAGATTTCTTCTTGGCGCCCTTCACCATTTGTGCCACCATTGCTGTAAATTTTTTGTTTGTCTTCTGAATTGAGGGTTCCAACTTTTTTGTAGGTAAGGAGTTCCTCAGTTTTTCAGCTGGAACCTCCAGATTTTGAAGGCCTTCATATCCTCTAATGAAGGAGACAAGTTACTACTGTTCAACAGTCACTAAAAGGTCACTGGCCTGCCTTCTCAAACCACAGTTTAGGGCCCTCCCAAAAGTTTGTCTCTTAGTATTAATCTCTCATGGAACAGGCAAGAAATATTTTATTTTAGATTTGACAGTTTCTGTTATAAAAGTTGCTTTTAGCAGCCATCTAAACGTCATTACTAGTCATAGCAGAGTCATTTGATTACATATCATTCACTCCCAGAGGTAAGATTTCTGGTAGTAAAATCATAGATGCCATAAAACTGCGACAGCTGTATAGTAATACAGCCCGTTCTTATGATCCAGCAGGTAAATTTAGATTTCCACTGCCTAAAGAGTCAGAGAATGCCTGCCTCTCTGCTTCCCTTTCTTCCTGTTTTCCTTACTTCCACAGATATTGTGTAGCCACCACCACCATCACTACCTGCCCTTGAGAATTAAAAAGTCTGGCAAGGAAGAGAGACACACAGACAGATTTCCTTTGTATTTGTTGTATGGCGTGTAATTAAGATACACAAAGGATATTATGAAAACAGAGGAGAGAAGATTCTAAAGCAGCCTCGATAGGACATTCTAAAGGATAAAGAGGAATTTTCCAAGGAAAAGGTTGAAGATGGAAAGAGAGACTATTTAAGGTAGAGTTTGGTGCATTGAATATGAAGCCGGAGCAAGAACCAGCATGGCATGCTGGGAAAACTTCATGCAGTTCAATATTAGAGAAGCATGATGTGCCAGGTAGAAATCAATGAAAAAGAAGGCCAGAATAACCCCGCACCAGATCAACAAGGACCTTGGATAACATTAGAAGCCTGAAATGTATTATGTAAGTGATAGTTATCTACTAGAAGATTCTAGTGTAAGGGTGGATACTGGAAGGCTAGTAAAATGGTTGCGTGACAATTTTCCTAAATAGTCCAGTGAGTAAGAGGTGATAAGGTCAGGAACTAGGGCAAGCACTGTAGAAGTAGAGAGGAAAAAAATACATTCATTAAATATTTAGGAGATAAAATTGATGGGATTTCATGATTTATTGCACATGGGGTCAGAAAAAGAGGATTATCAAGGAAAACTCCCATCCTAGGTGTCTCGCAGTATGGAAAAAGAAAGAGCTTTAGAAGGAATTCCACTTGACATTAGTTTGGATATTTAAGTTCAAGCTGCTCAACCTCCCTTGGTCCGTGCAAGTGAAGGTAACAGTAGAGCAGATATACTAGTTCTTGGTAGAGGTTTGAGTTCAATATTGATGTAAGAATGATGGATGTACTGATGGTAGTTGAAACTATGGGAGTGGATGAGCTTACTCAAGGAGAAAATGTAGAATAAAAAGAACAGAAATCTGAAAATAGAACCCTGGTGCAACACCGATATTTAACAAATATTTTCTGAATGTCTATGCTAAATAGAGGAAGGCCCTGATCTTGAGCACTTTACAACCTAGTTAAAGATGATATTGAATTTCAAACTGTTCCTCAAAGTGCCAGGGTTCTGAGGTACTACCACCAAACCTGCTGCATGGGACAAGAAACAGTTTGAGCAGCCCTCTCACTTGTGCTAGAAAATGATTCACCAGAAGCACACTTACTAAAATAGCTTCATTTTTACTGTATGTGGGGACATTTTTTCCACTTTAAGTTTGGTTTGGGTAGAGGTAGGTGAGGGGGGTCCTACTGTTAAAAAAGAGAAATTTGGCAACCACTTCTCTAAAGGACTGATTTGAATATAATTAAGAACCAAAATAGATGGGATAAATATATGGTTCAAACCCTACTTTTAGTGGAAAGGAAGGGATGAGACCAATATTTAAAAATTGGTGATGGTATATGGCTGGTATTCAATTCCATTTCATTCTTTTCAGCATCATTAAATCATCACATATTGCTAAGTATAAAATAATAAATAGGAAAGTGGAAATGCATATTTATTAGGAAGTGCCTGCCAGATGAGGTATTGGGTACATGAGGTATTTTGCCAAATTATGTAGATTCTTAAATATTATGCTAGATATGATCAGATGCACAATTACAAATCATTGTTCTCCAGTGGGCTTCTGTCTTACGTGTATTTTAGAATTACCAGTTTAACCTTTTCGTTCATCGCATATGACATATAAGGTGAACTGACAATTACCATTCCTAAATGATGAAATGTGTACAGATTAAAACTTCTGCTGGAATGTTGGTCATTGTTTCTTCTGAAAACTTGGGAGAAGAATGATCTTTATTTGGGAATGATGGCTCCTGTCTCCCCTCCATCCCACTCCAGTAATTAAGTGACAAGATCTATATTAGCTTTATGATTTATCAGCAGAGGAGATAAAACCCAGGAAATCAAGTATATAATCAGCATTATAGTTCTCTGATAGGAATAGATTAGTAAAGTTTGCATATTTGAAACGTGAAAAATGAAGCAGTTACTGCTGCCATTGCTTTTATTTATTAAAATAAGGTGTAATTGATCCGTTGAAAAATAAAAATAGTTTTGCTTACTTATTGTATTACTCTTCTAGGTTTCCCTCCATTTGTGGAAAACCTGTATTCTAGTCTGTTTGGTTGTGAAATGAAATGCCATAAATCAAACATTGCAGCAGGAATGGAGGGAGAGCTTGAATGGGGCCTGTAGGAGTACAGTGGGGGGAACATCCTCTCTCAGAAGCTGGAAAAGGGAGAAAACGTTTACTTGCTTGGATTTGATAAGGTTAGAACAAACAACTTTTATATGACTACCTCTCTGCAAGTCAAATATCCAGGTAAGGCAGACTATGTTTGTTGCTGATTTGTCAATTATTTAAATTTAATAATTCACAGTATGTTAAGGGAAGAAAAGTTATGCATTTTAGAAAATTATTAATGATGAAGAGTATAGTAGTCTGTAGTAGTCTGAGTTCAAGAGTTAAGGCATTTAATATAGTGTTTGGGCATAAAAATTTACATTGCCTAGATACTTCTGCTTCTAGTCATGTGATATAATAGACATACTGTGAGTACACGGTAGCTGAAAAACAATAAGATCCTAGGTAAAATATAACTTTTTATGCATTTCTGGGGTCACAGAAAGTAGACTGGGAATTTGAGGAATCACCTCAGTTCTCCAAATTAAAAGGAATAAACCATGAACTAAAACAAGAGCTGGGAGTAAGAGCAATTAAAAAGACAGATCTATGAAAATTGCTCTGAGGGAAAATTACTATAGTAATTCTGCTTTCAGTTCACTAAGACTTGGAATAGCATTAAGGCTGGGGACACAGCAAAGGGGGCTCTAAACCTGAGACTCCTCATTAAAACAGGACACTTACAAGGACCAAGGTGGTCCCAGGTTAGTAAAGTCTTTCCACCCCAGGAGAAGCAGACAAGAATACTCTGTGAAAAAAAGTCCCCGATTTAAATTTGCAGTTTCACAACATATTATGGGCAAGCAGGTATGAATGACTTCACAACAATCAAAGATCACCAAGCACCTGAGTCAAAAGATATAAATGAGAGTCAACAGAAACAATAGTGAGCAGATTTATATTCCCATGGATATTCAGAATACCCATGCATGAAAATGTTTTTAAAATCAAAGATATATTACAAGATGAATAAGCAATAAGAAACTATTAGTAATTAACAAGAAATTTGGAAAAATAATAAATGGAACTGCTATAAATAGACAATGTGTTTATTGAAATAAGGAATTCAGTGAATGGTTAAAACAACATCCCAGACCAAGGGTGAAGAGAAAACTGGTGAACTAGAGGAAAAATTTAGAAGAATTATCTACAAGGGAGACAGAAATACAAGGAGTTGCAATGAGAATACTTAACTTATATCTAATTAGAGCCTCAGAAAAAGAGATTGGTGGGATTTGAGGAGAATTTGTAGACATAATAACAGAATTTTCCAGAACTGTTGGAAGACATAAATCTTCAAATTCAGGAAGCACAACATACACCAAACAGGATGAAACAGGTAGAGAGCTAGATATGGAAATGGAGAGATACAGATGGGGGAGAGAAAGAGAAAATCCTAGCCTAGATACTGTAAGGAAAATTTCAGGAACCCTTTCAACAAAAAGATCTTAAAAGCATCACTTAAAAGTCATTACAGTTAGCTAATAGCAGATCACTTACCAATCATAATCAAATACAAAATTTAATCATAATGCAAGAAGAAATTCACAAATCTATCATTTTAGAGAAAGATTTCAAAATATCTCCTCAATTATTGATATTTAAAGCAGATAAAAATTATCAAAGCTATAGAATATTTGAGCAACCTACTTAACATGCTTCATAAAATGAATGTTTATAGAATACTGCACCATTAGAGAATACACATTCTTCTCAAACACATATGGAATATACATGCAAATTTACCATGCATTGTGCCATAAAGCAAATTGCAGCAGAATTCAGATATCCATATTCATAGAAAGTGTTCTCTAACAACACTGAAATTAGGTTAGAAGTCAATAACAAAAAGATAATTTTTTAAATTCTCACACATTTATAGATTAAAAACCCACATTCAAAAGAAACCACAATGTAAATAAAATATTAGAACTGAATTATAATAAAATTATACATATCAAAGCTGTGACATGTAGTGAAAAAGGTGTATATAGAAGAAAATATATAGCAATCAATGCTTATAATGAAAAACAGAAGACTGAAAATTAATCATAGGCATTCAGCCTAAGAAATTAGAAAAAGAAAAATAGACTAAATCTAAAATATTGAAGATAATATTTATTAATAGGAACAGGAATTAATAAGTTAGAAAATGAACATGCAATGGAAAGCATCATTAAAATCAAAAGTTCATTCTTTGAAAAGAATAACAAAAGTGAAAAACCTCTGGCCAGAAAATAAAAAAGGTCACAAATAATCAATATGAGTACCTAAAAGGAGGATAAACCTACAGATGCATTAGATATTAAAAATACAAGAAGAGGATGTTATAAATAGGCAAAGGTTTTAAACAGGTTCTTCACAAAGGAAGATATATGAAAGACCAATATGCACATGAAAAAATGCTCAACATCATTACTTACCAAGAAAATGCAGTTTAGTTTTAAACAATTATGAAATATCACTAATACCTACTAGAAGGGTTAAGATTTTTTAAAACTGTCATCACCAAGTTTTGAAAAGGATGTGGAGCAAATAAAACTCTCATACTTGCTGGTGGGAATGTAAAGTGAAACACTTTGGAAAAAGGTCTGGCAATTTCTTATGAAGTCAAACAAAGTCCTATTCTTGGTCCAGAAATTTCACTCCTAAATATTTAGCCAAGAGACATAAAAATTCTGCCCACAAAAAGACTTGTACAAGAAGGTTCATGACAGCTTTATTTACAATAGCATGAGACAGCAAACAACCTCAATGTCCTTCAGCAGTTGATGGATAAACAAATTGTCACATATTCTTACAATTAAATAATTGCTCAGAAATACGAAGAAACAAACTACTGATACATAATGCCAACATAGATAAATCTCATGAACTTAATGCTAAGCAAAAGAAATAATACACAAAAAAGCGCATACTCTATGATCCCATTTATAAGAAGTTCTAGAATAAGCAAAACTAGTCTACCCTGAAAATAATCAGAACAGTGTTTATCTTTGGAGCTCAGAGGGAGGCACTGATGGAGAAAAGACACATGATGGAGCTTTCTGGGGAGATTGAAACATTATATATCATGATAAGGGTGTGGGTTATACAAGTATATGCATTTATCAAAATTATATGATTAACTTTTTTGTATTTCAATAGATAATCTTACCTTAAAAATAAATGCAAAAACAAAATAATAGTAACAACACTCACCTCACTACCTTCAAATTCCTAGAATAATTATTAAAGAAATGAGTTCTATAGTTGAAGTTTTACCAAACTTTTTTATGAGACATATTATTCCAATTATTATACAAATTCTAGAGAATAGGAAAATTCCTCCCCAACATAACTCATTCTATGTATCATGATAATCTTTAGGGAAAGAAAGAGATAATGGCAACAAAGAGAAGAACAATTACTGGATAGTTTCTTCCATGAACATAAAAGTAAAATCCTAAACAAAATGTTAGGAGATTAAATCCATCGGGATATGAAAAAGAGAGTCTCATGACATATTGGATAAATTCCAAAAATGCAGAAGTAGTTTTAACATTAGGATATATATAAATCTAATTTACCATATTAATAGAGGAAAGGAGAAGAAGAAGAAAGCATATGCTCCTTTCAGAGATTTTCATACAATAGTACATGGACAACTCCCTGACAATTCATTTGACCTCCATGGAGGTTGAAATATTTTTCAAGCAACAAGCAATAATTTTGTCTCAAATTTCAGTTTGGTTACTCCCTGTTAGCATGCAAATATTACAAGTTTTTATTTTATTTAAAAATAAAATTTATAATTTCCTGATTACAAAATAATATATCTTCATTATAGAAAGTGGGATAGTACAGAAAGGCACAAAGAAGAAAAATAAGATTAACCATAATTCCATGATCCCTACCAGTTTAGTGCATATCCATCCAGTAGTTTTTGTGTATGTGTGCGCATTTGTAATTTATATCAATGTGATCATACTTGTACTTACTACTTTGTTGTAACCTCCCATTTTCATTTATCAGTATTATATTTTTCATGTCAAATCCCTAATAGCTTTATATGTACATATTCTTGCAATGTCTATATTGTGTCATATCAAATTGCTATATCGTATTTTTTTACTCCTCTATTTTTAGATATTTTAGGTTGTTTTCAATATAAGTTCTTATAAATAATGCTCTGATTCTTACAGCCAAGTCGTTATACTTACCTATGATTTTCCTTAGGATACATAACTACAAGCGAAATAATGTTAAGTCAAAGGATGTGCACATTTCTTAAGACTGAAGAAATAACCAATTTCAGACACATATCCAAGTACACATTTTAACTTAAAATACAATGAAGGTAGCATCTCAAATCAGTTTTTTAGAGATGGTTGACTAATAATTTTGAAAATGTCAAATCTCTATTGCATACACTGCACCAGAATATATACCAAGTATAGTAAAGTTTTAAATGTAAGAGATAAAAACTGCAAAAATCCTAGAAGAAGATGTAGAGAACTATTCTCATTCATGTAAAGTAAGAAATAAACTGATCTGAAAGCATAAAGGAAAATATTGATACACTGGGCCACTTTCTCAACTTTTTGGGTCAAAAATATATCATGAAAAAATAAGTAGATGAATGCCATGTTTGAGAAAACATTTACAACATGTGCAAAAGAAAACCTTAATTCATTACTATATAAAGAGTTGAAGGTTATCTATTGTTCATAAATATAAATTTACACACACACACATATACACATACTTACTTGGGTCTTTTTCAAGAATGAAGTCAAAGCTTTTCTTTTGACATTTTTCAGTCTGGAAGTTGGAAAAGAGAATTTCTGAGACCAAAATGGAAATTACAAAAGTTTTTTTACTCTGAGGTTCTAGTGCGATGAAACATAGCAGTTTCACCCTGCTGTACTTGGAGCCCAGAAAGAAGGCATATTCCTTTCATCAGTGTTCTGAGATGCAGCTCTGGTCTTGAACTAAGTGCAAAAATAAGTGGGCTATGCATATCTGGGAATGACTATTTAAATGCTGATAATTAAATTAATCTATTCCAAGCTAAATGAATAATGAGACAGTACCACCTGTTATGTAATTTATAGGGCCAAGGTTTTTATACAATGTAATAATGAAGTCTTGTATTTTAAGGTACTCTGAAGGAGAGAGGAGAGAGGAAAGGAGAAGAGAGGAGAGGAGAGCCAAGGAGAGAGAACAAAATTAAACTATGAACTTAGGGAATTCTCTTTCCTGGGGGTAGTAATAGCAAAATACTTAGCTCAGTAGTAAATGAAGCAGAGAAACCATTTTGCATTTTGTATAGCATTTGTCTTAGACATTTTCCTAGCAAAAACTAAAGTATATCTTTACTAACCTTCACTTCACAATAAGGGAGGCTTGGTGTTGGTGTTCAGAAAAGAAATGTTTTATTAGCAGCCATGTAGTCTGGATAGAATGTCTTACAGAAATCATAAAGCATGCCTTGACTGGTAGTCATGATGACAAAGATAGAATAGCTTTCAGGCACTGAAATCAACACAGTACACTCCCGGAAATTAGCCATCTCCGCTATCTTCCTCCATGTGAAACTGCCTGTCCGTGTCAGTGTGACCTCCATGTTAGACAAGTAGGAAAACAGAGTGGGCTGGGGAGTTCGGAAGCTTTTCTGTAATCGGGATATATACTTTGATGGACTTTTCCATAGTCCTTTTTCATTATCAAACTTTCAAAATGGTTAATAATGAAAGATACTATGGTGAATCATTGGGCTATTCAACAGTTACTAAAATCTGCTGCCTTCCCTGGGTGTCTCATCTTCTATCCAGCCCTAACATTTTGTGTGTTGAAAAGAACACTGCCTGAAGGGAAAACACTTGGACAAACAGTGTGCTTGGAAATAATCCAACTAAAAACTTTGAGGCATGTTCCTGACCCAAATAGGAACATATCCTATTGTCTTTTTGCCCCAGTTTTGCTTGATTTGTAATATTTGAAGAGTTCCAGTTTTGAATAAATTTCAGCCTAATTTATACCAACCTAGAATGTAGATGTAATTTGGCAATTTAAAAATCAGGCAGGATTAGTACTTACGAAAGGCACAAACAGAGAATCTTAGAGATTTAAAACTAACAACTGGGGCAGAATCTAGCATAGTACATTCAAACTAGTAGGCATTTAGTAAACATTTGTTAAGGTGAACTGAATGAATTCATGAAACAGCATTCTCTCTTACTGCTTTGTTAAAAATTTTTTTCAGTGGTTTCCTATTAATAAAAAATCCAGTTTCAAAATCCTCTTCTCATTCTGTACCCAGCAGTAGTCACCAGCTTTATTTCATTCTACCTACTGACATGCCTCCTTCACCATAGCCAAGTGGATGCAGTCTCCCAAACCCTTGACTAGCCATACTACAAGAGGAATGCTTTCCCTGCAATTTAATCCAAACACTTCACATACTTCCATTTTACAGCATGGATTCCGCATCTCTGCTCATTCTGCCCTGACACTCTAGCTCCAAAGCACTTATTCCTACTTTTCTCTTTTGGCTTTCCCTTTTGTTTGTCTCTTATCAAGTATACTTATTGGTTTCTTCAAATTCCAGGTTTGTCTGTCTTTTATCCTCAGCCAGATTGTTAACTCTTAGAAGCGAGGAGCTCCTGTCTCATATCTCTTTGTATACCCTACCTCTTTTTCTTAGCTTCTTAACCTAGGGAAAGGATCTCTTAAGGGTCTGTGAATAGAACTGTGTTTCAATGTAATAGTCTTCTTTGTAATTATACATTAAACTCTTTCATTCAATGCACAAAGTAGAATATGTATCCATAAAAATGCACAAATCGTAAATGTAAGACTCAATAAATTTTACAAGGTGAATATATCTGTATAATTAGCATCCAAAACAAGAAACAAGAGTACTGCCTGCACTCCTGAAGGGCTCCTTGTGTCCTCTTCCAATCAGAGCCCCCACCAAAGGTAACACACTGACTTCTGACACCATAGATTAGTTTTGTCTGTTCATGAACATTAAATAACAGAAATCACTGATATGCGTTTTAGTTTACACATTTAAAAGCATTTTTCTGAGAAGGTTTCCAAAGCCCTCACCACATTGCCAAGAGTCTGGTGCGCGCACACACACACAAACACACACACAGTCGCAGAACCCCTGGACTACCTCTTAGGCCTTCCTAGCTCTAGAATTTCTAAGTCTAATCTTTACATAAAATGAGGGAAATTCCCCAGAACTAATTTCAAAAGTAAAGTGACTCAGAATCTGATAATGCCTAAAATAGATGGGCAGTGCCAAAGGTTTGCAAAGATTGATTCATGGTTAGTCAGTTCTTGCTGCAAGGGTTGGGTGGGGAGAGTAATTTTTGATGGAGCAAAATGAGCTTTATTTAACTATTTTACCATATATTGCTCGTGGCTTTGTGTTTTTCTCTTTCAAAATAATTGTAAGAATAGTCACCTGTTCTGTAGACACATCATCTAGCACAAGGCCTTACATGTAAAAGGAGCTCAATAAGTATCTAATTATTCATTTTGTGCTTCAGTTGGCCATCTTGAAACAAAACGTCAGCTAGTTAAACCTTTCACAAAGCTACATCTTGTCAAACTGGCAGTTCTTAACAAACTTCAATGGAATTTGTTTGCTTGGTATTAT
This sequence comes from Manis javanica, assembly GCF_040802235.1. Classification (NCBI taxonomy): domain Eukaryota; kingdom Metazoa; phylum Chordata; class Mammalia; order Pholidota; family Manidae; genus Manis; species Manis javanica. The sequence continues at coordinate 99,512,076 of NC_133174.1, read as the reverse complement.
AGAGAGAGATTTTTGCACTGAGAGTGAACAACACTACATGAACCTCCAAGTACGGGCATAGACTGATCTACCTAATCAGGAAAAACTACAAATGAGCATCAGTTCCCTGCAATGTCTTTGCGATATGAATGTATCAGTGTACCTCTCCATGTACTTTGCTTAAGGAACTAAATGGCTCCTATTTGCATGTTCTTTTTGCCTAGCATTTTGTTGTCTTTTTGCCTAGCATGTTCTTTTAGCCTAGCATTTTTGTTGTCCTGAATATCTTCTATTCATTCAATGTCATTTTTTGAGTGCTTACTATGCACACAGTACTGCATTCAAGGGCTGTGGCAGGTGAAACAAAAATAGAATATGCTGACGCCAGTCACCCAGTATTAAATAACTAGTTTGAGCAATAAGATATAATAACCAAAAAAGAGCTAAAGAAAAGTGCAAGGCTAACTATATTTAAGCAAAAACAATAAATGGTGAAAACAATAAAATTGTTGAATGTTAAGTGAATAACCTCTCTTTGGGGAAACTGGAGAAGTCCTCAAAGAGATTGTCACCCTTGTGACTGATGGGGAATTTCTCTATAGGAGAGGCTTAGAGAGTATTGATCTGATTAGAATGGAGGACTGAAGGACTTGTCTTGAAGCTGCATTTACATTATTAGCAAACACATTATTCTTTGTAGATTATACTTTTACTAGTGGTGGACCTTGAAGAATAGATGGCATCTGGCTTAGTGAAGGAGAGAGGGTCTTCTTTTTGAGGATTCAGAATCTACTATGTGTATAACTGCTTTTGTGGAGGATATGATGTGTAAGACAAGGTTTCCATTCTCAAGAAGATTGCAACCTAAATGGAGAGGCATGATATACATGCATAGAAAATCATTACAAATAGAATTTTAAAAATAAGTGCCAAATTCAGGCAATAAGTGATCAAGAGAGAGAGAGAGAGAAAGAGAGAGAGAGAGAGCTCAGCATTCACCACAGTGGTCAAGGAAGGTTTTCTGGGTCAGATGTAACTTGAACTAGACCTTGAAAAAGACATAAAAATTGGATAGAGGGAAACCAGGCAGAATTTCATTGTCTTCCATGACTTCATGGCCAGTATTGAACTCTCTTACTGTGACTCATTTTCTAAAAGACATCATTTTATAAATCTTAAGTAAATAATGCCTTGAATTAAAAAAATAATTGAAGTATAGTTGATATACAGTATTATATTGATTTCAAGTATACAACATATACGTGATTTGACAGTTATCTATATTATTAAATCCTCACCCCAACTAGTGTAGTTACTATCTGTCAACATACAAAGATGTTACAAAACTACTGAATGTATTCTCTATGCTGTACTTTCATCCCTGTGACTAATTTATATTATGATTAAGATTTTGAGCTTCTTCATTCCCTTCAACTATTTCACTCACCCACCCCCAACCTTCTCTCGTGGTAACCACCAGTCACTTCTCAGTGTCTGAGTCTCCTGCTGTTTTGTTCATTTTGTTTTGTTTTTGAATTATAATTCTTATGTCCCCAAACAACCTGTTGAATGATTATTTAGCATTGGGAGGTAGTGCTGGATCATACCTTTCTGTCCTGAAAGAGTTAACAGAGCTTCGATAGGTATTTCACTGCGAGGAGTTCATGCACTGGGCCACAGACTTTAGATAAGAGAAATGCCTTTGTGCTGGAGTGCACTTAATGAGAGAGAGCACTCTGTCCCAACACATTTGATGAATTCGCTTAATTTGGGAAAACCCAAGCCAGTGCACCTACGTTAAGATGAATAAAGAAAAAGCTCTGTTCACCTTCTTCATTCCAAGGTTGTGAATTCATTCTTGGGAGGCCTTGAGAAAGGAGGGTGAAAAGAGTAGGAGGAGGAGTGGAGGTGGGGGATACAGAGTTTCTGACCTGAATTCCACAGCAGAGGAATGTGTGAACAGTGAGAGGCACAGGTACAGGCTAGTGCTCTCACATACCTGGGCAAAGCAGTTTTTATCCAACTCCCATTACTCCATGGATAGTTGACAGTTTGCTCTGAAGAACTAATATTTTTTCTGCTTTTTTTGCCCAGAGTTTGCAGAATGAGAGAGGGACACCATGAGAACGGAGGAGAGAGAAATAACATTTTAAAACATTATGTCTAAAATAGCAATGTGAATTCTTTACTGCTATTAAAGCTGTCCATAGCCTTGTTTAAATGAGGAATACGAGGAACACATATTGTGTTTGTTCTGATTCATCGTGTAACTGCAAGATGGCTATCTGGGGGAGAAAATGAGGTCAGCCTCTGTTAGTATGGAATTCTTTGGAAAAACTAGCAAGTGTATTTTGGACTGTCTTGGTGAGGGGCACTTGGGTCAGAAGTTAGATTCAGAAAATGCAAAACATCTGCTGGCACAAGTGTAGTGCATTTGTTTAAGTTGCCATGCAAACTGTAAGGGTAAATGTAAAATATAATTCAGGGCACATAAAAAGGTGAAGGATATGTGGAAAGTGATTAATCAGACAGACAGGTTAAACTCAAGTCATTTCTTTTAAAAATCATGACTCTTTATTTTACTTTTTGATATATTCTTTTGTTGAAGCATTATTGATATACAATATTACATTGGTTTCAAGTATACAACATAGTGATTTGACAGTAATCTATATTATTAAACCTCACCCCAACCCATGTAGTTACTATCTGTCGACATAGAAAGATGTTGAATGTCAAGTCATTTCCTTTTATCAGATGAATTGCTTTCCAGATATTGGGTTAAGGAAAATTATGAGACACCTACAGTTATAGTATCCACTCATTGTGATATATGCAAACTTTCTAAGGAACTGCCAGATGTTTTCCAAAGTAGCTGCACCATTTTACATTTCCACCATTGTATGAAGGGTCCAATTTCTCACACTGTTGTCAGCATTTATTATTATTTTATTTTTTATTATAGTCATCTTAGCAGGTGTGAGTGTTTCATTTTCAATTTCTTCATAATGTCCTTTTAGGCACAAAAGTTTTTAATTTTGACAAAGTGCACTCTATATTTTTCCTTTGTTGCTCATTCTTTTGAATCATTTTTAAGAATCCATTGCTAAATCAGATGTATCCCTATGTTTTCTTCTAAGAGTTTTATAGTTTCAGCTCTTATATTTAGGACTTTGATCCATTTTCAGTTAATTTTTGTATATGGTGTGAGGTAAGGATCCAACTTAATTCTTTTGTATGCAGTTACCCAGCTGTCACTGCATCATTTGTTGAAGACATTTTTCCCTATTACATGATCTTGGCACCTTTGCCAAAAATTATTTGACCAAGATGTATGGGTTTATTTCTGGAGTCTCAATTCTATTGATTTATATGTCTATCCTTACACTGATACTCTACTGTCTTGATTACTGTTTCTTTGTAATAATTTTGAAATCAGGAAGTGTGAATCCTTCAACTTTAATCTTATTTTTCCAAATTTGACTATTCTGGGATCCTTGCAATTCCATATGGATTTTAGAATCAGCTTATAAATTTCTGTGAAGAGCCAGCTGGGATTCTGATGGGAATTGCATTGAATCTGTAGATCAATTGCAGAAATATTGCCATCTTAAAATATTGTCTTCTAATTAATGAACACAGATATTTTTCCATTTACCTAGATTTTCTTTAATTTCTTTCAAGCATGTTATAGTAATTTCAGGGTATAAAGTTTGCATTCCTTTTTTTTTTTTTTGAGAGGGCATCTCTCATATTTATTGATCAAATGGTTGTTAACAACAATAAAATTCAGTATAGGGGAGTCAATGCTCAATGTACAATCATTAATCCATCTCAAGCCTAATTCTCGTCAGCCTCCAATCTTCTGAAGCATAACGAACAAGTTCTTACATGGTGAACGAATTCTTACATAGTGAATAAGTTCTTACATGGTGAACAGTACAAGGGCATTCATCACAGAAACTTTCGGTTTTGATCATGCATTATGAACTATAAACAATCAGGTCAAATATGAATATTCGTTTGATTTTTATACTTGATTTATATGTTGATCCCACATTTCTCCCTTTATTATTATTATTATTTTTATTTTTAATAAAATGCTGAAGTGGTAGGTAGATGCAAGATAAAGGTAGAAAACATAGTTTAGTGCTGTAAGAGGGCAAATGTAGATGATCAGGTGTGTGCCTATGGACTAAGTATTAATCCAAGCTAGACAAGGGCAGCAAAACATCCATGGACGCAGAAGATTTCTCTCAAAGCAGGGGGGATGAGGTTCTGAGCCTCACCTCTGTTGATCCCCAATTACTCACCTGATGGCCCCCCTGCGACTGTGCCTGTCTTAGGTTGTTCCTCCCTTGAGGAATCTTACCCGTCTCTGGCTAACCGGTCATCTTCCGGGGCCATACAGGGAAATGTAAAGTTGGTAAGTGAGAGAGAAGCCATATTGTTTGAAAAGGTTAGCTTTTTACCTCTTTGCAGATTTATGCCCTGTGGCTTCTATGCCCAGCACTTGTCTCGAGGTATCTTTACCACCTGGAGGAATTATGATACTCGGTAAATTCGATATGAGGCACGAATTCTATTTAAGGGTTGTAATTAGGAAGGAAGAAGAAAAGCTATAGAGGTAGCATATGGAAGAAAACATGGGAGGATTGATTATTTCTTTGACATATCTTCTTGTAGAGTACCTTAAGTATGTATAGATTTTAAACTACTAACTAATTTGCACACACATATTAACATAATAGGAATACAGTGACATAAACAAAGCAAATCTATAATTACCATCCATCTCCAGTGAAGCCAAGAAAACCATTTAGGCACCCTAGGCATTTGTAAAAATTTGTCTATGATATGATGGATGTTGTCCTACTGTACATGAACAGTCTGAGAAAAATCAGACAAATTAAAGCAGCCCATTTCTGGGATCTGTTCACATCCCATATGTTCTTTTAACCATAGAAAGTCTATAGTCATAAGATTTTGGAGTGCTACAACTTGCACCCTTCCCAACTCCTGGTTGAGTTCCAACAGTACAGATCTGGTCAAATTCGTTGTCTCACTGTATGCACATGCCAGCCTAGAAATCTCCCTCCTCATTCCAATGGCAAGTCCAGGAAACGGTGGGGTGGACGCAGCCACAACCGCAGCATCGCCCGGATCCCTGTGGAGGCTTTTTGATGATCATCCCCCCGCACGAGTCCTCCAGAGAGTGCTGATGCTGGAAGCTCCTCCTCATATCGTATCTTAGTTCATTTTCTGGGTATCCAAGCTAGGCCTTGATCTTCTGCATAGAAACAAACAGACCCTTTGCCCACACTTTGACATGCCCTCTATACCACTGTGCAGAACTCATTGGAGGTCAGCACACAGGGACTGCCTTTTTTTTTTTTTTATTAAGAGAAAGGAATATTATCAGAAAAGAGTACCTCCATAGCTGATCATCTGACACCCTTTAAGTGATCAACATTAAGGATATTTAAAGCATGCGTTGATCTTTGATTTACCAATAGTTTTATTCTGTTAAGGAGTAATCCCCCTTTTCTTTCTTTCTTTCTTTCTTTCTTTCTTTCTTTCTTTCTTTCTTTCTTTCTTTCTTTCTTTCTTTCTTTCTTTCTTTCTTTCTTTCTTTCTTTCTTTCTTTTTTTTTTTTTTTTTTAAATTTTTAATCTACGCTTACATGAAGAATACTATGTTTACTATGCTCTCCCCTATATCAGGTCCCCCCTAACAACCACATTACGGTTACTGTCCATCAGCTTAGCAAAATGTTGTAGAGTCACTACTTGTCCTCTCTGTGTTGTGCAGCCCACCCTCCCCTTGCTCCCTCCCCCCATGCATGCTAATCTTAATATCCCCCTTCTTCTTCCCCCCACTTATCCCTCCCTGCCCACCCATCCTCCCCAGTTCCTTTCCCTTTGGTACCTGTTAGTCCATTTTTGGGTTCTGTAATTCCACTGCTGTTTTGTTCCTTCAGTTTTTCCTTTGTTCCTATACTCCTCAGATGAGTGACATCATTTGGTATTTCTCTTTCTCCGCTTGGCTTATTTCACTGAGCATAATACTCTCCAGCTCCATCCATGTTGCTGCAAATGGTTGGATTTTTCCACTTCTTATGGCTGAGTAGTATTCCATTGTGTATATGTACCACATCTTCTTTATCCATTCATCTACCGATGGACATTTAGGTTGCTTCCAATTCTTGGCTATTGTAAATAGTGCTGCGATAAACATAGGGGTGCATCTGTCTTTCTCAAACTTGATTGCTGCATTCTTAGGGTAAATTCCTAGGAGTGGAATTCCTGGGTCAAATGGTAGGTCTGTTTTGAGCATTTTGATGAACCTCCAAACTGCTTTCCACAATGGTTGAACTAATTTACATTCCCACCAGCAGTGTAGGAGGGTTCCCCTTTCTCCATAGCCTCGCCAACATTTGTTGTTGTTTGTCTTTTGGATGGCAGCTATCCTTACTGGGTGTGAGGTGATACCTCATTGTAGTTTTAATTTGCATTTCTCTGATAATTAGCGATGTGGAGCATCTTTTCATGTGTCTCTTGGCCATCTGTATTTCTTTTTTAGAGAACTGTCTGTTCAGTTCCTCTGCCAGTTTTTAATTGGGTTATTTGTTTTTTGTTTGTTGAGGCGTGTGAGCTCTTTATATATTCTCGAAGTCAAGCCTTTATCGGATCTGTCATTTTCAAATATATTCTCCCATACTGTAGGGTTCCTTTTTGTTCTATTGATGGTGTCTTTCGCTGTACAGAAGCTTTTCAGCTTAATGTAGTCCCACTTGCTCATTTTTGCTGTTGTTTTCCTTGCCCGGGGAGATATGTTCAAGAAGAGGTCACTCATGTTTATGTCTAAGAGGTTTTTGCCTATGTTTTTTTCCAAGAGTTTAATGGTTTCATGACTTACATTCAGGTCTTTGATCCATTTTGAGTTTACCTTTGTATATGGGGTTAGACAATGGTCCAGTTTCATTCTCCTACACGTAGCTGTCCAGTTTTGCCAACACCATCTGTTGAAGAAACTGTCATTTCCCCATTGTATGTCCATAGCTCCTTTATCAAATATTAATTGACCATATTTGTTTGGGTTAATTTCTGGAGTTTCTGATCTGTTCCACTGGTCTGTGGCTCTGTTCTTGTGCCAGTACCAAATTGTCTTCATTACTATGGCTTTGTAGTAGAGCTTGAAGTTGGGGAGTGAGATCCCCCCTACTTTATTCTTCTTTTTCAGGATTGCTTTGGCTATTTGGGATCTTTGGTGTTTCCATATGAATTTTTGAATTATTTGTTCCAATTCATTGAAGAATGTTGCTGGTAATTTGAGAGGGATTGCATCAAATCTGTATATTGCTTTGGGCAGGATGGCCATTTTGACGATATTAATTCTTCCTAGCCATGAGCATGGGATGAGTTTCCATTTATTAGTGTCCCCTTTAATTTCTCTTAAGAGTGACTTGTAGTTTTCAGAGTATAAGTCTTTCACTTCTTTGGTTAGGTTTATTCCTAGGAATTTTATTCTTTTTGATGCAATGGTGAATGGAATTGTTTTCCTGATTTCTCTTTCTATTGATTCATTGTTAGTGTATAGGAAAGCTACAGATTTCTGTGTGTTAATTTTGTATCCTGCAACTTTGCTGTATTCCGATATCAGTTCTAGTAGTTTTCGAGTGGAGTCTTTAGGGTTTTTTATGTACAGTATCATATCATCTGCAAATAGTGACAGTTTAACTTCTTCTTTACCAATCTGGATTCCTTGTATTTCTTTGTTTTGTCTGATTTCCGTGGCTAGGACCTCCAGTACTATGTTAAATAACAGTGGGGAGAGTGGGCATCCCTGTCTAGTTCCCTATCTCAGAGGAAATGCTTTCAGCTTCTCGCTGTTCAGTATAATGCTGGCTGTGGGTTTATCATATATGGCCTTTATTATGTTGAGGTACTTGCCCTCTATTCCCATTTTGCTGAGAGTTTTCATCATGAATGGATGTTGAATTTTGTCAAATGCTTTTTCAGCATCTATGGAGATGATCATGTGGTTTTTGTCTTTCTTTTTGTTGATGTGGTGGATGATGTTGATGGATTTTCGAATGTTGTACCATCCTTGCATCCCTGGGATGAACCCCACTTGGTCATGGTGTATGATCCTTTTGATATTCTGTTGAATTCTGTTTGCTAAGATTTTATTGAGTATTTTTGCATCTACATTCATCAGAGATATTGGTCTGTAATTTTCTTTTTTGGTGGGGTCTTTGCCTGGTTTTGGTATTAGGGTGATGTTGGCTTCATAGAATGAGTTTGGGAGTATTCCCTCTTCTTCTATTTTTTGGAACACTTTAAGAAGAATGGGTATTATGTCTTCTCTGTATGTCTGATAAAATTCCGAGGTAAATCCATCCGGCCCCGGGGTTTTGTTCTTGGGTAGTTTTTTGATTACCGTTTCAATTTCTTTGCTCGTAATTGGTTTGTTTAACTTTTGTGTTTCTTCCTTGGTCAGTCTTGGGAGGTTGTATTTTTCTAGGAAGTTGTCCATTTTTTCTAGGTTTTCCAGCTTGTTGGCATATAGGTTTTCATAGAAGTCTTTAATAATTCTTTGTATTTCTGTGGTGTCTGTCGTGATTTTTCCATTCTCATTTCTGATTCTGTTGATTTGTGTTGATTCTCTTTTTCTCTTAATAAGTTTGGCTAGAGGCTTATCTATTTTGTTTATTTTCTCAAAGAACCAGCTCTTGGTTTCGTTGATTTTTGCTATTGTTTTATTCTTCTCAATTTTGTTTATTTCTTCTCTGATCTTTATTATGTCCTCCTTCTGCTGACTTTAGGCCTCATTTGTTCTTCTTTTTCCAGTTTCGATAATTGTGATGTTAGACTATTCATTTGGGATTGTTCTTCCTTCTTCAAGTGTGCCTGGATTGCTATATACTTTCCTCTTAAGACTGCTTTTGCTGCGTCCCACAAAAGTTGGGGCTTAGTGTTGTTGTTGTCATTTGTTTCTATATATTCCTTGATCTCTATTTTGATTTGTTCATTGATCCATTGATTATTTAGTAGCGTGTTGTTAAGCCTCCATGTGTTTGTGAGCCTTTTTGTTTTCTTTGTAGAATTTATTTCTACTTTTATACCTTTGTGGTCTGAAAAATTGGTTGGTAGAATTTCAATATTTTGGAATTTACTGAGTCTCTTTTTGTGAGCTAGTATGTGGTCTATTCTGGAGAATGTTCCATGTGCACTTGAGAAGAATGTATATCCTGTTGCTTTTGGATATAGAGTTCTATAGATGTCTATTAGGTCCATCTGTTCTAGTGTGTTGTTCAGTGCCTGTGTTTCCTTACTTATTTTCTGCCCGGTGGATCTATCCTTCTGGGTGAGTGGTGTGTTGAAGTCTCCTACAATGAATGCATTGCAGTCTATTTCCCTCTTTAGTTCTGTTAGTATTTGCTTCACATATGCTGGTGCTCCTGTATTGGGTGCATATATATTTAAAATGGTTATATCCTCTTGTTGGACTGAGCCCTTTATCATTATGTAGTATCCTTCTTTATCTCTTGTTACTTTCTTTGTTTTGAAGTCTATTTTGTCTGATATTAGTACTGCAACCCCTGCTTTCTTCTCACTGTTGTTTGCCTGAAATATGTTTTTCCATCCCTTGACTTTTAGTCTATGCTTGTCTTTGGGTTTAAGGTGAGTTTCTTGTAAGCAGCATATAGATGGGTCTTGCTTTTTTATCCATTCTATTACTCTGTGTCTTTTGATTGGTGCATTAAGTCCATTTACATTTAGGGTGACTATTGAGAGATATGTACTTATTGCCATTGCAGGCTTTAGATTTGTGGTTACCAAAGGTTCAAGGTTAGCTTCTTTAGTATCTTACTGCCTAAGTTAGCTCGCTTACTGAGCTGTTATATACACTGTCTGGAGATTCTTTTCTTCTCTCCCTTCTTATTCCTCCTCCTCCCTTCTTCATATGTTGTATGTTTTGTTCTGTGCTCTTTTTAGGAGTGCTCCCATCTAGAGCAGTCCCTGTAGGATGCCCTGTAGAGGTGGTTTGTGTGAAGCAAAATCCCTCAGCTTTTGCTTGTCTGGGAATTGTTTCATCCTGCCATCATATTTAAATGATAGTCGTGCTGGATACAGTATCCTTGGTTCAAGGCCCTTCTGTTTCATTGCATTAAGTATATCATGCCATTCTCGTCTGGCCTGTAGGGTTTCTGTCGAGAAGTCTGATGTTAGCCTGATGGGTTTTCCTTTATAGGTGACCTTTTTCTCTCTAGCTGCCTTTAAAACTTTCCTTGTCCTTGATCCTTGCCATTTTAATTACTATGTGTCTTGGTGTTGTCCTCCTTGGATCCTTTCTGTTGGGGGTTCTGTGTAATTCCATGGTCTGTTCGATTATTTCCTCCCCCAGTTTGGGGAAGTTTTCAGCAATTATTTCTTCAAAGAGACTTTCTATCCCTTTTCCTCTTTCTTCTTCTTCTGGTACCCCTATAATACGAATATTATTCCTTTTGGCTTGGTCACATAGTTCTCTTAGTGTTGTTTCATTCCTGGAGATCCTTTTATCTCCCTCTATGTCAGCTTCTATACGTTCCTGTTCTCTGGCTTCTATTCCTTCAATGGCCTCTTGCATCTTATCCATTCTGCTTATAAATCCTTCCAGGGATTGTTTCACTTCTGTGATCTCCTTCCTGACATCTGTGATCTCCCTCCGGACTTCATCCCACTGCTCTTGCATTTTTCTCTGCATCTCATCCCATTGCTCTTGCATTTTTCTCTGCTTCTCTGTCAGCATGTTCATGATTTTTATTTTGAATTCTTTTTCAGGAGGACTGGTTAGGTCTGTCTCCTTCTCAGGTGTTGTCTCTGTGATCTTTGTCTGTCTGTAGTTTTGTCTTTTCATGGTGATAGAGATAGTTTGCAGAGCTGGTACGAGTGACAGATGGGAGAGCTTCCCTTCTTGTTGGTTTGTGGCCTTCCTCTCCTGGGAGAATAGCGACCTCTAGTGGCTTATGCTTGGAAGCTGTGCGCAGACAGGGCTTCTGCTACCTGCCAGTTTGCTATGGAGTTTATCTCCGCTGTTGCTGTGGGCATGGCCTGTCTGGGGCTGCTCCTCCAAAGTGGTGGAGCCCTGTTGGAGGGGGAGCGGCCGGGAGGCTATTTATCTCTAAAAGGGGCCTCTGTGCTCCCTGTTGCCCAGGGGGTTAGAGTGCCCAGAGATCCCCAGATTCCCTGCCTCTGGTCTAAGTGTCCTGTCCTGCCCCTTTAAGACTTCCAAAAAGCACTCTCCAAACCAAAACAACAACAGCAACAATGAGAGAGGGAACAGAAAAAAAAAAAAAAAAAGGAAGAAACACGTGATTTTTTTTTTTTTTCTTCAGGCGCCGGTCCCAGCCACCCACTCACTGGTCCTGCTGCCTTGCCTCACTAGCACCGGGGTCCCTGTCCCTTCAAGGCTTCCAAAAAGCACCCGCCCACCGGTCCCACAGGGAAAACGCGCGATATTCTTTGTCTTCAGGCACCGGTCCCAGGCACCCACTCACTGGTCCTGCTGCTCTGCCTCCCTAGCACCGGGGTCCCTGTCCCTTTAAGGGTTCCAAAAAGCACTCGCCAAAAAGAGAAAAAAAAAAGGGGAAAAACGCGTGATTTCCTCCGTCCTCAGGCGCTGGTCTCAGGCACCCGCCCACCGGTCCCGTAGGGAAAAATGCGCGATAATCTTTGTCCTCAGGCGCCGGTCCCAGGCACCCGCTCACCGGTCCCGCCACTCTGCCTCCCTAGCAATGGGGTCCCTGTCCCTTTAAGGCTTCCAAAAAGCACTCGCCAAAAAAAAAAAAAAACCACTCCGGTTTCTTTCCACCCGCCGGGAGCCGGTCCCACCGGGCCGGGGCTTGAATCTTACCCCTTTTCGCGAGGTGCTGGATTCTTGCAGGTGCGGATGTGGTCTGGATGTTGTCCTGTGTCCTCTGGTCTCTATTTTAGGAAGAGTTTTCTTTGTTATATTTTCATAGCTCTATGTGTTTTTGGGAGGAGATTTCCACTGCTCTACTCACGCCGCCATCCTGGCTCCGCCCCCCTGCATTCCTTTTATTAAATTAATTTCTACATATTTTATTATTTTTGATGCTATTGTAAATGGAATTGCTTTCATTTCACTTTCACTTTTGAATTATTCATTGCCAGTTTATAGAAATACAACTGATTTTTGTATGTTGATCTTGAACCCTGCAACTTTACTTAACCCTTTTAGTAGTTCTAACAGATTACTTAGGATTTTCTATATACAGAATTATGTCATCTGTAAGTAGAGATAACTTTGCCCCTTCTTTTTACAATTGTATGATTTTTATTTCTTTTCTTTGCCTAACTACTCTGGCTTGAATTTTCAGTACAATGTTGTAGAAAAGTGGTGAGAACAGACATCCTTCTCTTGTTCATGATCTTACAGGAAAAGCTTTTAGTCTTTCACCATTTTGATGGTAACTGTGGATTTTTTATATATGTCCTTCATCAGGTTTAGGAAAATCCTATTTATTCCTATAGTTTTCTGAGTGTTTTTAAATCATAAAATGGTTCTGGGTTTTGTCAAATGCTTTTCTCTGTCTGTTGAGATGATCATGTGATGTGGTGTATTACATTAATTTATTTTAAATTTAGTTTGCTCTTCCTTTTCTAATTCTAATACAAAGGAAGAAACACAGAAACTCAGACAACATGAGAAGGCAGAGGAATATGTTCCAAACAAAAGAACAAGATAAGACACCATAAAATGGGCTAAATTAAGGAGATTAGCAATCTTCTTGATAAAGATTTCAAAGTAACAGTCAAAAAGATGCTCACTGACCTGGGGGAAAGAATTTATGATTTCAGGGAGAATTTCAACAAAGAGATAGAAAGTCTAATTCCTTAAAATGTAAAGTTAGATTATTGACTTGGATCTTTCCTCTTTCTTAATATAAGCATTTATAGCTATAAATTTCTCTGTGAGCACTGCTTGGGCTGCATCCCATATGGTTTGGTATGTTTTATTTTTATTTTCATTTATCTTAGAGTATTTTATGATTTCCCTTTTGATTTCTTCTTTGACTCATTGGTTATTTAGGAGTGTGTGGTTTAATTTCCACATACTGTGATTTTCCCCAATATTTCCTAGCTTGTGATTTTTAATTTCATTCCATCGTGGTTGGAGAACACATTCTGTATTATTTCTAGCCTTTTAAATATGTTGAGGTTTGTTTTATGGACTAGTATGTGTCCTGGAAAATGTTTGATATGCATTTGAGAAGAATGTGTATTGTTCAGAAGAATATGTTGTTCAGAAGGATGCTGTTGTTCAGAAGAATATTCAATAGATGTCTGTTAGGTCTATTTGGCTTGTACTGTTGTTTGAGTCTTCTGTTTCTTTGCTGATCTTCTGCCTACTTGTATCCATTATTAAAAGTGAGGAATTTGAAGTCTCCAACTATTATTGTTGAATTGTTTGTTTCTCCCTTCATTTCTGCCAGGTTTTGTTTCATGTATTTTGGTGCTCTGTTGTTAGGTGCATATGTTTATAACTGTTATGTCTTCCTGATGGACTGGCCCTTTATATCACTATAAAATGACCCTTTCTGTCTGTAGTAACATTGTTGGAAAGCTGGTTTTATCTGATTTTGTCTTAATTTAAATTGTGGCTCTTTATAAGAAAATTAGTTGAATTAGATGGGTTTTGCTTTTTATCCATTCTAACAGTCTTCACCTTTAAATTTCAGTGTTTAGTTCGTTTACTTGAAATGTAATAATTATTATGTCTGTGTTTAAGTCTACTAACTTGCTATTTGTTTTCTATTTGCTCCCCTCTGTTTTTTGCTCCTTTGTTATTCTTTTCCTGCTTTCTTTTGAATTAAGCAAAGATGTTCTTAAACTTTGTTTTGCATTCCACTTTATATCCTCACAATATTGGCTTTTTACTATGTGTCCTGGTTATTTTTTTAAGGTGGAGGTTGTCTGTAGTGCTTGCTCTAGGGACTACAACTAATCACAGTATATATATTCATGGGCATGGAGGTGTGGAATAATCTGGCATGTTTCAAAACTGAGATGTTCTTTGTACCTGGATCTCAGAGATTAATGTAAAGGTTAGCATAATCATTAACAGACTAGAGTGATTATAATTTTCCATTTCTCAAATACATATTGTACCAGGCATTGTGGTAACTGCTTTGTACATACGTATATATACATATGTATGAGGATTAAATAATTTAATCCTAACAATCACCTAATGTAATAGAGAAAACAAGGTCAGTGACTTTCCAAAGGTCACATATCAAGTAAAAGGTAGAACAGAAGCAAAAACCCTGGCAGACACAGTGAAAAGAAAAGAGAAATGATGTATTATTGTTGGGGTGCATTTGAAGATTTCTGAGTAGAGGTGAGATGTGAGCAGACTTGGACTTCAGCAAAATCACTCTGACTGCTGTATTGGAGACGGGCTGGAAGATATCAAACCTAAGGCTGAGAAACCAGTGAGGACACTACTGTTACAGCCTTGGTGAGAACTGATGAGGGCCTAAAAGCAGACATTAACAGTGGAGGTTAAAGGGGAAATTCAAGAGGAAAAGAGAAATATATATATTAGAATCAATATTGCAGTAGTCATAAGAAGAGAGAGAAAAGAATAAGATTGAGAATGAAAAGTCCCTACTTTGTGCCTAGTACTGTGCTAAGCTGAGGAAGAAAGAATAGGCAATGATATTATTATTAATAACAATAGCATCAATTGCATATGATGACATATGTATGTTAGATTGTATACTAACACTGTTGTCATTAATAACATTATTATTGTTGTTAATGATTCTCTTGTTACTAATAACTTTCTAAGTGAGTATAGTAATAGTTAGCATTTACTAAGTACTACCTATGTGCTAGGTATAGTTCTAATGGTTTTCTTTACATACATTACTTCATTTCATCCCCATAACAGCCTATGAGTTCGGTACATCATTCTCACTTTGCAGTTGTGGAAGCTGGAGTTCAAGGAGGTTAAGTAACTTCCAAAAGTCATAAAAATTAGTGCAGCCAAATCTAGCCTGATGGTGTAGCTATCTTTTATTTGGTCTGTGAAATGTTTTTTTTAAAAAAATTCGTTTCTTTTCAATATGTAAACAGAAAGACAATCATTTTTAAAAGACACAGATTTTTCAACTTCTTTTAAAAATATGCTATAATCTAGCTACATTTAGCTTAATTTCCCATAAAGCAATATTCAGCTGGACTTAATGAGCTTCTTTTGACAGGGCATAGGCTCTCATAACACTTCAGTGCGTATCCAGTTTACTTAATTCATTTATGTTACCTGTCTTTGTGGGGATACGAATCACAAACTTTAAGGTGCAAGAAATACCTAGCATACATGGGCAATTTTAGAGGAAGACAAACATAGGTAAAACAATAATAAATAATACAACTTGTAATTTAATAATACACTCATGATTGAAGGCACGACATTTTAAAGGGATAGTGATGAACTGGGCATCTTTATAACAGATTGCTTATGTTGAAGAGTAGATGAACTAGAATCATAGGTGTAGTTGATCTATTTTGTGGAAAATAATACTCTAATAATAATAGCTCACTCTGTCTCAAGCATTGCAATAAGTGCTTTATATGCATAGGTCTCTTTGAATCCTTTCCACAACCCTATGAAGTAGATACTTATTATCCTCTTTTATAGATGAGGAAACTGAGGCCCATATCAATTTGGTGATTTGTTCAAGGACACACAGTTACTTAGTGACTCAAGAGCCCTGAAGTTCGAATTTCTGGTTCACTGTCCTTATACTGTAGAAAAAGCTGAAAATCTGATTTGCCCCATTCTCTGAGGACAGTTTGTAAACTGAGGAAGTAACAGTGGTGCAGAGAATTTGGGAATAGGATTTGCCTCAAGTGGTCCACAGCTGCCTTTAAATTTCTTTCAGGGAGCTGTTGAATAAAAGATGAGACAGATCAGTAGTGGTGAAAGAGATCCCAAAAGTTAATCAATACCACAGATTGTTCTGGATTGAAATTGATGTTATTGCCTTGTGGAAAAGCTCCTAGGCCCAATGTGTATTCAATCCTCTGTCCATTATAAAACTCAGTGAATAACCTGTGGGCCAATGGAGACCTCACTATTCACTCTGGCCAGTTCATGATCTGTCTCCAGCCCTGAACAAATGCAGTTTCCAAAAAGTGATTCAGTTAAAACTTTTTTCTTAAATGGCAATTCAACTATTTATGAACTAGTTTACTGAGATAATCTCCTTAAGCTGTAACAAGCAATTTATATAAGAAGGAATATCAACAACATTCCTGATTCACAGAAGTAAAAAACAGCCTTCTTAAGTTTAATCTATGTTAATTAAATATATTAAGATCTCCATTAGCTTGTGTTCTGAAAATAGTGGATTGACGGCATTACCTGGTTAACTGAGTTTAAAGCACAAACTCCCCTCCTGAAAAATCTCAATAATACATAAACCCAGGAGATTCCATGCATCATTCTTAGTGTGCTGGGTCAGTTAGTGGATTCTTAGGATCATTAACAAATATTGGTGGCGCTGGGATTCATAGGATGGACCACCAGATTCAGCCTTCTGAAGAGCTCCACAGAGCTCTGCTTGCTGGCAATAATAAAGAAGAAAACTCAAAGGGAGTCAGAGGTCCAAGGCAAAGCAAAAAGAAGACTCTAGATCTCCAACTCCTGGTGGGATGCTTTTCTTTCTGTGCCATTGTGGAAAAAGTGAAGGTTCCTGTGGCCAGGATTCTCACCTGGCCCTGGTTGGCTAGCTTACTACACACGTGTGGGCAATATGTCATTATTGACTCTATATAGAGAGCCCTGCCCAGTGCTCTGGGCAACACAGTAGCACGGCTGCAAGGCTGCAGGAGAGCAGAGCAGAGGACAGAGGCTGAGATGGCTGCACGGTTAGAGAGGCCTGGAAGCAGAGACTGGCTTGCTGCATGCAGACTCACTCTGAGTGGATAGGATTCTAGTGATTGACCTGCCACCATGGGAATAAAGTTGGGTATAACCCTTTCACCCCTAAAGTAACATTCTACTGTCATTTCTTTGGTCACCTTGAATCCATAGTGAACTTGCCCGGGGCTGAAGCCCATTGGCAAGACAGCCATCCAACCTTGAGAGCTTTATAAAAAATTAATGTATTTTAAATGTGATATGGAGACAAATCTAGTATTTTTTTCACCTGTATGTGCTGTAATACTAGTGTATCTCCATCAACTGAGGTATGCTACAAATAACATATTAATAATAACATACCAAAATTTGCAGGTATTTTAATATAAATAAAGCCGACTCAAGGTTATCTCTTGCGTCAATCAGGATCTCAGGAGAAAGCAAATGGCACACTCAAAAGCCTAACTGAAGAGAATTTAATGAAATGATTCTTCCCAAAAGGGTGGGCATTCTCCCTGAGCACAAAACAGAATAGAAAAAGGTGGAGAGAGTGTCTGGAGGGGCAAGTAGAATATCCAGTACTAACCTTAAAACTATGTTAGGCCAATTGCAGGAACAAACCCAAAGTTTCAGGGGCTTATCATCAAAAACGTCCAATGTGGGTCCATGGAGGAAACAGGAGTCTTTGTTCCATGTAGTCATTTGGGGACCAAAGCACCTCCCTTCAAGTTTGTGCCATGACCTAAAGCAGAGGTCAGTAAACTTTTCTACAAAGGGCCAGGTAGTAAATGCTTTAGGCTTCGTGAGTCATACAGTCTCTTTCACAAATACCCAGCTCTGCTGTTGTAGCATGAAAGAATCCATAGACAAGGTGTGGATAAAGTGAAGATTCCTCTGGCCAGGATTCTCACCTGGCCCTGGTCAGTTTGCTCACTACACATATGTGAGCAATACATTGTTATTGACTCTATATAAAGAGCTCCGCCCAGTGCTCTGGCCAACATGGTGGTGGCACGGCTGCAAGGCTGCAGGAGAGCAGAGACAAGAGTGGAGTGGCGGCTGTGCCGAGGACAGAGACTGAGTCGGCTGCACGGGTAGAGAGGCCCAGAGGCAGAGACCAGCTTGCTGCATGCAGACTCGCTCTGGGTGGATGGGATTCTGGTGATTGACCTGCCACCATGGGAATAAAGTTGGGTATAACCCTTTCTCCCCAAGAACGTTCCACTGTCATTTCTTTGGACTCATTGAATCCATACTGAACTTGCCTTGGGCTGAAACCCATTGGCAAGACAGTTGCATATAGTCAGCAAGATTCATTGTTGATGAAGGAAAAGAACAGGCTGCCCTCATGGGAGGAGTGTTTCAGTGGGCCACCCCTATGAATGAGGAGACATTTGAGTGTCCCGCAGTGGACATGTGGTCTGACATGGCTTGCCTCCTAGAGGACTGGGCCCCACCCCAGGATTGGGAAGGGGTGGAGGCAACACCTGAGGCAGTAAAGTTGGCCCTCAGCAAAAAGGGAATTCCTTAGAGAAACAATGTCTGTAAGGCCACGGGAACGATGGGGAGTTTTTCTCACAATATTGAGAAACGCTGTAAGGGATAAAGATGTCCTGCAGGAAACACGAGAAGAGGCAGCACGAGAACATGAACTGCAAGGTGCTGTTGAGGAGGTAAAATATTTGTTGGTGACTGAAATGGCATCACTACAAGGTGCTGTGGAAATGGTAAAGGATGTCATAGTAGCCCAAGAGGAAGCAGCATGAGAGGGAGCAGCGGCATGAGGGGAAGCAGCCTGAGAGTGCAGGGTGCCTGGTGCTGTGGGGCAGGTGAAGGATGTAGTGGAGTTGTCAGCCCCAGAAATGGAGGAGCAGAGATTTGATGAACAGGTTGTGGTGGGGAGGGAGTATGGAGGCCCTGCCGGTGCTGGAGGCATCAGCCCTTCCTTGGTTGAGACCCCACCCAGTTGAAAGTCGGTGAAAAGCCCAAAAGAAAATGAAGACTTGGCAACCACAGGTTCCTCCAGGAGAGGTGCAGCCCCTTCCCCAGGACGTGGAGCACTCTATGATCCACTCCTATACTCCAGCTCAAGCAATGAAGGCACAAAAGGAAATACGGGTCTGCTTCTCGAAGGAAGAATTTAAAGGGCGCTGTGAAGGTCATGAGGACCCAGGTGTGGGTTGATTTGATAAAGGCAGGAGCAGACAGAAATTGGATGGAAAGTCAAATAGAAACTTACTGGACCTGTGGCAACAATTGAAATCAGAGCAGCGGTTCCAGCTGCTGAGGACAAAGAAGCAGAAACCAGTGACAGAGACAAGACTGGCCTGTGTGTCTGCAAGACTTTCTGCTGGAAAAGCTGGAGAAGGTGGGTATTGTAAGGCCCACATATTGCCCTTTTGGTTAACTCATTTGAGTAGAACTGATTTGAATATATCCAGGATGAGCACTTGGTAGCAATGGATCACCTCAGGCTTGAGGGTTAGTATAATTTTTCGTAATTTGTTATTTGTATATTGTATTATGTTATTATGGAATTTGGTCACAGTGTTCTAGCTTCCTCAAACAGGGACCACTGCAGAGGACTGAGGACACATAGATGGAGAGGGCAGAATCCTGAAGGGGTGGAGTGTGGATGAAGTGAAGGTTCCTGTGGCCTGGATTCTCACCTGGCCCTGGTTGGCTAGCTCACCACACACACGTGTAGGCAGTATGTTGCTATTAACTCTAAAGAGCTCTGCCCAGTGCCCAGGGTGGCAACACGGTGGCACGGCTGCAGGACCACAGAGGATGCTGGAATGGTGGCAGCACTGAGGACAGACTGAGATGGCTGTGGGGGCAGAGCGGCCCAGAGACAGAGACCGGCTTGGTGCATGCAGACTCGCTCTGAGTGGACGGGATTCTAGTGATTGACCTGCCACCATGGGAATAAAGTTGGGTGTAAATTCTTTCACACCAAGAATGTTCCATTGTCATTTTTCAGTCTCATTGAATCCATAGTAAACTTGTCCAGGGCTGAAATCCATTGGCAAGACACAAGGCTTAAACAGGCATAGCTATATTCCAAGAAAATTTTGCTTGCAAAAACATGTCGCAGCTGGATTTCACACATGGGCCATAGTTTGCCAGCCCATGCCTAAGACATTGTCATCTTCTTTAGAATCGTCTGTATCTGAGGGCAAGAGGAGAGTATGTGGAGGATTGCATGAGATGTTTTTACGGATCACACCTGGAAGTAGCATAGAAAAAATCTACCCACATTCTATTTGCTAGAACTCAGCCATGTAGCTATGCCTAACTTCAAGTAAGGCTGGGGAGTGTAATCTAAGTATGTGCCCAGAAAGAAGAGGAAACAAGTTTGGTAAACATCTAGCCAATTTCTACCACTTATTCTTTCAAACTGCTCTAAACCAGTATTTCCCAAAGGGTAGTCCATACATGCAACACATATACTGGAGACTTTCTTAGCAAAAAAAAAAAAAAAATGGATCTAAGGCCTTGTAAGATTGGGAAATATGCATACTAGATTCTCCCTCTGCGTTGAGATTACAATGCATTTAACATATCAAAGGCTCTGAAAAGTCCCACAGTGTATAACATTTTTAAAACTTTGGTAAAGAGGCTTTATAACAAAGCATTGGTGCTCACTTTCATTCCAAATGGAAAGAGTAGGGTTACAGGTAATCCTGGGGAAATTTGCAATTCCAGATATTCTCATGGGAATTCCTTATGCATGGAAACTTAAAAAACTTAATTGTAAAGCCAATACATGCACATTAGTTAAAAAATAAAAGTATCATTCCTTCTAATACTCCCCTACCATCTGTACCAATCACCTGCTTATGTTAATTTCTGTGTATTGTGTTTGTATGCCTATTGCTGTGCTCTGCCTCATGCCTCTGGCATGCTGTCCTTCATGTCACTTTCACCTTCAGCTCTCCCACTGGAATATAAATTATATGACTCCAAAAACTTTTGTCTGTTTCATTCTTGCCTTGCCAATGGGTTTCAGCTCCAGGCAAGTTCACTATGGATTCAAGGTGACCAAAGAAATGAAAGTAGAACGTTACTTTAGGGATGAAAGGGTTACACCCAACTTTATTTCCACAGTAGCAGGTCAATCACTAAATTCCATCCACTCAGAGTGAGTCTGGATGCAGCAAGCCAATTTCTGCCTCTCTGCCCCTCTGCCCACACAGCTGTCCTCTGGGTCTCTCTACCCGTGCAGCCATCTCAGTCTCTGTCCTTGGCGCTGTCACCACTCCAGCCTCTGCTCTGCTCTCCTGCAGCCTTGTAACCGTGCCACTGTGTCGCCCAGAGCACTGGGCAGGGCTCTCTATATAGAGTCAATAACGACGCATTGCCCACGTGTGTATAGTGAGCTAGCCAACTAGGGCCAGGTGAGAATCCTGGCCACAGGAACCTTCACTTTATCCACAATCCTCCACTGTGGGTATCTCCAGTCCTTACAATACTACTTGGC
Organism: Manis javanica; assembly: GCF_040802235.1. Taxonomy (NCBI): domain Eukaryota; kingdom Metazoa; phylum Chordata; class Mammalia; order Pholidota; family Manidae; genus Manis; species Manis javanica. The sequence goes on along the minus strand of NC_133174.1, from coordinate 99,490,676 downwards.
CCCTAGTAGGTGCTATGTCTTCTAATGTTGTCTAAATGAAATCCTGTACTACCTGACAGAAAAGATTTCCTCTTGTTACCCACAGCTAGGTAAAACCATGTTCTCTCTCTCTGTCTCCATCCAATAGTCACCTCTAGTTCCAGGTACCCTCTTGTTAGGCCATTTAGGGTATCAAAGGCAGCTTCCCTATTGTTTAGAGCAGTGATTCACAAACCTGGATGATCAAAAAATTACCTGGTGATATTTTAGAAGAATGTAGATTTCCAGGTTTCCAAAATTCAGATTTCTAATGATAGGATCAAGGAATCTGGAACTTTAAAAACTTAGTTGTTGTATCTTCATATACACAATATTTAATTAAATGTTATTAGATGGCAACAGGAAACAAAATAGACCAAGTTCCTTATTTCATGGAGCTTATATTCTGGGGTGAAATCAATAAGTAAAATTGTTAACAAATAAAGTTATAATGTGTCAGTATTAAGTCCTGTGAAGAAAAACAGGACAGTAATAGAGTATAGAGTGGCAGGAATGCATATAGTATTTTAAGTAGGGTGGTCAATAAAGAATACTTGTTATTCTCTGATTTCCACTACCTCCCTTATCCCACTAATTCATTTTCCACCCTTTGCTTTACTTTGTTGCCTATGATAGCTAGTCTCGAAGATGACCCCCAGTGATTCTCAGCTTCTGCTGTTCACACCCTTGTGTGGTCACCTCCCACACTGACTCAGAATCCATATGTGTGACTAACATAATATGGCAAGGTGACTATGATTTTTAAGGCTAGGTTATAAAAGACATTGCAGCTTCCACTTTGGCCTCTTAGATCACTCTGTGGGAAGGTAGGTGCCATGTCATGAGGACACTCATGCAGCCCTGTGGAAAGGCCCACTTGGAGAAGAAATGAGGTCTCTGCCAGCAACCAGCATCAATTTCACCTTGAAAGTGGATCGATCCTCCAGTCCCAGGCAAGCTTCAAAGACTGTAGCCCCAACTGATATCTTGACTGCAGTTGAACATGAGACCTAGGGCCCAAACCACCAACATAAGCTGTTCCCCAATTCCTAACTCACAGAAACTGTAAAAGAAAATAAATATTTATTGTTTGAAAAGAAACAGAAGTGACTCTGATGCTTACTGGGCTTTAGAAACTCCAGGATTCAGGCATTCTTCTTAACCTTTTTTCTTTACAAACCATGACATCAGATGAAAAATCACATACATGGCACAATTTTTAACAGTGACTCGTTCTGAGGAAGGGGATTGGAGTATGTCTGTGGGAAGGGTAGGAGACTTTGTATACCTATACCCCATGGCCTGATTCCCATCCTACAAACACTGTGGTATTAAGTTAAGGGTACTAAGAAACTTGGGCAACATGAACAATTCGGGGAATGATAGATGGATCCAGTTTCTATTATTAACAAGCATATGAAGTGGTGACTCTTCTGGACTCTCATAGCACCCTGGACATAACTCTACCTCTGAACAAATGCCATGATAAAATTCTGTGTCTGAAACCTGACTAAGCAGAGTCATCTCTGAGGCTAAATAGCATACCTGGCACAAAACAGATGCTCATTAAAGCTTGCTGAAGTGAACTGAAGAACCATCAAATTATGACTGGGATACCAAGTTAGGACCAGGCCAGAATTGATGGTGATGCTGCATTGAGTATAGACCAGAGAGCTGAGTTAAATGCTCAACTTTTTGTGCTCCCTGCCTTTCAACTATTATTTAGATTTATCCTAGGGGTAGGAGCATGCTGGAGGCTGCAGGTAAAGCAAATGGTCCCAAAAGTGAGAACTGAAAAGGCTGGAGACCAGGTAGGGGCCTGACTGGTACAGTAAGATACCTGAAGAGAAGACAGTGTTGGAATAGGTAAGGGCATCTATTCTACATCGGAATACAAAAAAAAGGTGTTTGAAAGAAAGGTGTTGATACCACTTTCCAAGAAACTCAGATATCATGTTCAGTTTCTTAACTCTCCCTTACTCTGATTATAAAATGTCTCTACCCCAGGCAGCCAAGAAATAATCTTTAAGGATAATACTATTTTCTTTCATCTTCCAGTCAGTTAAATCCAAATTCGTGAGATGAGCAATTTGTAGCCCTTGAAATGTTAAGGAGAAATATACCAGGCATTCGAGATTAGTGGTGCTCACCAAAGAAGTAGATTGTTACACAGACCTACACAGACCAGCATCTTTCATTAAATACCAAATCTGAAAAAAAAACTTAATTCATGAGACAAGCACCATCAAAATGATGGAAAAAGCTACAGTTCACATCATTCACTTCTTAATCCCTAGAGATGCTCTTCCCCTTCAACCTAGCTGAGTGAAGAAGGCACTTCCCTGGAGATGACAATTAGAGTAGAAAGCCTGGAGCCTTCCCTTTGATTACTTAAAATGATACTAAGTCCTTGAGCTAACTTAGATGGATCGTCATGGTTTTCAGGGGACTGGCAACTCAGAAAAGACAACTTCATTGCACTTTCTTTCCAGTTTACTTACTTAACACTTTGAAAATACTTTTGTAAATTTTATTAAAGAGGCTTCAAGCCTTTTTAAAATCGATCGGAGAGCTCTCTCCTGATTTCAAATAACTGAATGAAATTCTGCCAAGTGCTGGTAATAACAATCCTTCTGTGTCATGGATGGTCAACCCTTACTCCCACCCTTATAGCAAGTGTGAAGTTCTAATCAGTATAATGAATGAAGTAGTTATTAACATTTCAAAAAAAAACCCCAAATTGCTACTCTTTTGTGAATTATATTGGTCACACTGTTTGCCCAGGGGACTTTGTCATTAAAAAAGCAGGAGGTTATTTACCAAATGGATAAATGAGGGGGTTGTTTACTAAACAATTCACTCACCACTGGGAACCTTCTGTCTGTCTTGAGAACAAGATTTGATGTGTATCCCTTTGAAAATTACCTTTGAAGACTAAAATGTCCCACCTGTATTTTAGGGACAATTCTGTCAGTGGTTCATGAACAATAAACAAGTATGTAAACTATCCATTCCAGGTATATAAACCTTGGGCAACTTTAAGCCCCCACAAGTCATTTAGCCTGGCTGTCTCAGATTCCTCATTGTTCAAGTGGGATAATAATACTTTCCTACCTCAAAGAGGTGTTTTAAAAATTAAACAGTTAGTGATCTGCTTTGAAGATGAACTGCCATGTTTTCATGATTCCTTTGCTCCTAGTCTGGCTCAGTTGCTACAGCAGTTGAACATATAATGTTGTAAATATGCCATGTTTGGTTTTCACATAGCCATACTCTCTTGAAAACAAAATTTGCTTGAAATATTTCCCACTGCTCTGCCTTTGAGCTATATGGGGGCTTGGGGTTAATTAGGCTCCACAGGCTCTTATCTAAACCTTTTTGAAGGGCTAATTAGTGTATACGTTGTCAAATTCTAGTGAGAATTGATAAGGAGTCTTTTTACCTGGTTTTATTTTCTCTTGTGGGAGGATATATTATTTTAGGAAGCATTTGTTTTTTACAAAGAGACAATATTTGTTAATTTAACCAATGTTTATTAAGCATCTTGAAGGCCTATGTGAGATACAAAAGAATATAAAAGAAAAAATTTTTAAGGAGCTGATGGATCTGCGGAGGTTAAGCTAGTTGTAAAAACCTCTGAGCCACAAACATTATGCGTATGTGTGAAGGGACTCGAGCAAATGAGCACTGAAGTGGGCTTAAGGTGACAGGCTTGACTGATATAGAGGCCTTGCTTTGGATAACAATGAACAAGATGAAGTGTGTAGGATGGACTGGGTGATATAATGGGCTTAATCAGGGAAGGAGAGCTTAATCAAGGAAGAGGGTGGGGAAGCAGGGAGAGGGAGGCTGTAGGGGAAAGAGTGTGGAACTGGGATTCAGGAGACCTGGGTTTAGTCGTGACGCAAACATCACCATTCTCTAGCTCTTTGAACTTCAGCTTGTCACTTCATAACAGAAGGTTATCCCCTCCACAATACAGAGGTTGGGACTACATAAGGGACTTCCAACCAGGGTATTCTAGGATTTGAAAGCTTCCTAAAAAGAATTGAGTTTAAAATTTTAACTACAGTCAGGTTCTCAAATTCTCCGTTGGTCTCATGGCTGAAGAGAAAGATTACAGGGGAGAGGCATGAACTTTACAAAGTCCTCTCCATTATAACCCAGGACCAGAAGTAGGAAAAGCCAGTGAAAAAAAAATACATGGGAGAGCAAATTGTGTATCAAATCCTTGGGTGGTGGTATCAGGTAGTAGAAAGAACACATACTTTGTTGTTGAATGAATGTGGCCATGGTTTTAATCCCAATTTATTCCCTTAGCTGTGATTTCAGGCAAGTTCCTTAACCTAAGCCAGGGTTTTCTAACTATTAAATTGGAGTAATAATATTGTATACGTAATAGGGTTGTTTTGAAACACAATGAGTTAATCTGAGCAAAGCATGTTGCACTCACCTGGCTTGCCATAAATACTCAATAAATGGTAGCCAATAAATATAGCTACCAATTACTGGGGCCCTGGTTTGTCTTGACTGTTTTGCTAGACACGTTAGATTACACAAAGGGGCCCCTCTGGCTCTTCCTTAGAGACTGAGATTTTATCATCTTTCAACTGAGGGCCTCCGTGTCAGCTTACACGACAGGCCCTTCCCCCCACAATATTACACTTCCACAAGCTCTTCTCCAAGAAAACGAGTTTTCAGGCATGTCTGATCTTTTCAGTTTGTCAGTATCTGGCTCTGCCTGGTCCCAGTCAATCTAGATGTAGTGTCAGATTGTAGCCTTGTTCTCCAAATGCTTGTGTATCTGATTTAATTTCTGTCAATGTTAAAGAGTTTTCCCAGAATACTGGGGAAGCTGTTTCCCAGAGCCAGGCAGCCCTGACCACCCTACCTCTCATTCACAGGGGCTTACTGGGGGCCTCTGCTAGGGTAAAGACTTCAGCTCTGTTACTCAGATATGTTAGGCAAAGATCTGTTTGGCGATTAGTTTTGATTAGATAGGAGTTCCACACAAAAGGCGGCTTGTGCATTTATTGTATTTACGGAGATTAGGAAGCCAGGTACTGCTGTGGGAAGCTGCCTCATTGAAAAGAGAGGCCATTCTTTGATGTTGAGCGGCCCAGTCTTCCCCAATGAGAAAAACCACTATTAGTTTCCTTAATTTTGCAAAGCACTTGAAAAGCTCTTTAACTAACTCCTTAGCTTGGATAATGCTTGCTTGAGGGTGGGAGTTTAAGTCTGTGCAGCGGAAGCCAAGTGGAGATTTCGTTTTCTCACTGGTTTCCCATGATCTCAGCGGCAGCTCAATGACATTTTTCTCACCCCGCTTTTGTTCTTCCTGTTCTTTCTATCTTTTACACTTAGTCACACACTCTTCTTCCCCGCCTCCAATGCTAGTCTTTTTTCCAAGTAGCACTTCTGTCATGGTCTACACTGATCTAACCCATACCTATCCATAGCACTCACCCATGTTATTTTTTTGGCACATGTAGCCCCTATCACTACACACACTCCTTGCACTCAAGCTCTTCTTCTCTGTACACTTAGTTACTTGTGTAACTGGAAGAACAGGAATTACATAGATCACCCAAAAGATGATAGGTTTGCCTTTGGGTACTGTCTTGTGCTTAGTATCATAATAGGAGTGTGTCTGATCCTGAAACAGCCACCGAGGTAAATTTGAAAGACGTGCTATCAGGAAGACCTACAAGCCTGGAAACCTGCGAGGTGGCTCCCTTGGCCTTCTCCCTTCTTTGTCCACTGCTCTGTAGTGAAGCTGGACAGTTCCAACATGATTCTAAAGACAACCTCGAGCAAAGTGGAGCTGCTCTCTTCCTCCCCCACCCTGTTCTTCTCCCTTTCTTTCATTTCATTGTGCGGCACTGGGCCTGGCATACAGAAAGTGCTCAATAAATGATAGCTAAACTGATCCCTAGTATTCCCTATTCCCTTTCCCTGCTTTATTTTTCTTCATAACACTAGTCACATCTGCCACACTATGTATTTTTATTTACTTTATAGTTTTTGTCCTTTCCATTCCCCCTGCACCCCCCAACATGCACACAAAATATAGGCTCCACAAAGGCAGGAGTTTTGGATGTTCACTGCCATAATACTGATACATATGTACCGATGTTTACTGATATATATGTAACATAGCACTTAGGATAGTACCTAACATTTGGTAGTTGCTCAATAAATACTTGTTGAATAAATTAAGTAGGTTTTGTCTGATTTTCTCTGGGTCATTTGATTAAGCAGACACTCTGCTGAAGATCCCAATTGTCTCACTTCTCCTAAGTGACAGATTCCACCAGACATCTCACTTGTAAACAACTGGACCCACAGGCAGGTGAGGTGTCACCCACGTGGACACCAAGAAGACAATAGCAACAATGACAGCTCAAAGCTATTGAGTCAGCTAAAGTACGTTGCTCTCAAGAGCAGGTTTTTGTTATGCAGATGTCAAGGTGAATGGATAAAATGAGACATTTTCCTAGAAAAGATAGATCTTTTCCCAGAAGAACCATGATTTGGGACAGATTTGGTGGCTGGCTAAAACAATGGTCCAGAAACCTAAGAAAATAATCAGCTAAGCAAGGTTAGGAGAGAGGGCAGAGAGGCCTGAACTCTTGCTTCAGATCTGAGTGATTTCAGCTGCTCCTGTGGAAGGAAGGAGTGTTTTTCTTGTATTAAATCTCCAACCCTGCATCTGGCCTTATTGTCTGTCCTGCTGTGCTTTGGCTCAGAGATGCTGCGCTGAATGGAAAACTTTCTCTTTGAATAGACTTGAGCTTGAAAACTTCTAATTTGCTGGAGCCAATTAGTTGTTGAAATTGCACAGAAAATCAGAGTATGTAGAGTTTGAGAAGGCATTTAGTGCAATGATTTTCAAACTGTATTTCATGGAAGTTAGGTACAGGTATAGTCTCTTTGGCAGTTAAAACGTTGGCTATTGCCAAGTGTTGGCAAGAATGAGAGAATATGGTCACTCTCATACCTTGCTGGTGGGAGTGGAAATTATTGTAGCCTTTTTGTTGGGCAATTGGGCAACACATGCCAAAAATTTAGGTTCACATGCTCTTTGACCCATCAATTCCACTTCTTGGAGACTGTCCCACCAATAAACCATATTTCATCAATTCTAAGATGCACATTTATTTTATAGATGTTCATTTTATGCACATTTCATTATGTCTGAGGTTGGGATGGTTACTTAATTCAATGAAATATGGTACTTCCCACATTCACAAGAAGTTACTATATGATTTTTTGTCACAGTGTCAGTTTTAAGTGTAAGATCTAGAAAAGCATAGATGTCCACAGACAGGACACTGGTTAACTAACTTAACATTCATCTCAAATAATATCCTATGGAGCTACTTGATGATTTGAAAAAAAAAGTCAATATGTCATTTTAAAAATTTTAAAAAAAGGATATATAATTAAGTGAAAACATTAAGGTACATAATACTGTTTTTAGAAAAATCGTTTGTGCCAAGAAAACCTGTTTTAATAAGATTTGGTATATATGTGTGTGTGTAAGTGTGTGTGTGTGTGTGTGTGTGTGTGTGTGTGTGTTCTGATATTTATGTACCAATGTTTTTCTGGTAGGATATGCAAGAAGCTGTTATCAAAAATTCTTCTGGGGCAAGGGTTGAGTAGTGGGAGACTTTTTTACTTTTCATTTTGTACCTTTTTTTGGCACAGTTTGAATTTTCCTACCATGTTCATATATTGCTATATTTTCTTAAAGGTTAAAATAAGTTTCTCAGAGATGAATTATGGTTCTTTTTTTCCCTTTTTTATACTTCTCTGTATTAAAAACACATGATAGATATTATTTTCAAAAGGAAGTCAATAAGCAGCCCCTGTCTCAGTAGAGTTCATAGGGTAATAAACCAGAGAACAGATGCTTTACTAGGTCCAATAACAAAGATTTGAACAAAGTGCTGGATAAGTGGGGAGCATGGAGGGGAAACTGATTTATTATTTCCAGAGGCATCAGGAAAGTGTCCAGAAGAAGTGACATTTGAGCTGAGGCTCGGTGGAGCAGAGGACATGTGGTGGGAAGCATTCCAAGAAGAACAGACAGCACATGGAAAGGCAAAGTGGTGTAGAAAGTCATCACTTGTTCTGGGAGTACTGAGAAGGTCTGTATGGTTGGAGACACATTAGTGTGTGTCTGTGGGTAAGCTGATGAGGCAGCATAGTGAGTGATAAGAACAGATGAGTGCATACCATGTGCTAGACACTGGGCTAAGCACTTTCAACTTTTCATGTCCAATCCTTAGAAGAGTAGAGTGTTCAGGAATCTATGCCTTGAGACAAGCAATCATGGTGAACATCCAACCCAGGGTTTGGACATGGACCAAGTTGAGTTCCAATCCAAGCAATTTAGTCTCTTGATCCTTCCTTACAGGTTTGTGATGTGGTTTTAGGGAAGCTGTATGTAATGTGCTTGACATATAGTCAGAACCCACAAGAGTAAGCTGCTATTAATATTCTCATCCTTATTATTCCTTCCCTCTCAAACCTAGCTTAGTGCTGCATATACAGTAGGTGCTCAGTGAATCCCTGCTACTGAATGATTTGTGAGAACTGGGTAAGGCATGTGATAGGGCATGATATGACCGAGCTCTCATTTCCTACCCACTCCCCCACCCCCCGTACAGCTCTTAATACCACAGAAGTCAGAACATTTTGCCTAAGAGAACCTAGTATTCACCCTCTCTGGACATGTGAGGAGGCAGAACTCCAGGAACTTGAACAAAATCTAGGAACTTGAGCAAAATTGAGGAAACAAAATCAAGATTTCTCTGTAAAGCTGATCACTCCCAAGGCTTTTAGACTACATGGATGATAGAATAAAAAGTAGAAATAAAAACCACCAAAGCAAATTCAAGATAAAGTCAAAGTCCCTTTGCTTTAGCAAACAAGGCAGTGTAGTATCAACACCAGGACCGAAGCAGGTAGACCTTAAAACATGGCTGCTATGTGGTATCATGAGAATTGAAGTTGGAAGTTGAAAGGCTCCACTTTGTTAGTTATTAGCAGTGTGACTTTGAACAGGCCATTTTCCCTCTGGGGAAAGAATCCCGTTCTGTTTGCACCTGTAAAATATGGGAGTTGAGTTAGGGTTGGATTAGTTAGATTGGGCTAGCAAACTGCAGCCAAATCCAGTCTGCCACTTGTGTCTGTAAATAAAGTTTTGATGGCACAAACCTACACCTGTTCATCTAAGTATTGTCTATGGTTGGTTTTGCACTGCAACAGCAGAGTTCAGTAGTTTTGCCAAGACCATATGCCATGCGAAGCTGAAAGCATTTACTGTTTGGGCCTCTGCTGAAAATGTTTGCTTACTGCTGACTAACACGTAAGGTCTCTTCCACCCCTGACAGATCTGTGATGTCTGTACTGCTAAAGGCTTGATGCACAAGACCATTTGCAATCATTAGGTTCGGAAATCTTTCGTGAAATTTGCAAGTGGTCCAGAAGTTCCATCTGTAACTTATTTTAATATAATAAAACTTTTAGGTCATTTTGCTGTGTACTATGGACCATACTGGTTCTGGGGTGCAATGGGGAGTGAAACCAAACATGACTCTGGCACTCATGGAGCTTACAGTCTACTGGAGGAGAAAGCTGTTAACAGAACTTCATTGCATCTTTCCCTTTGGAAAGCAAAGCCAACCAGCTATTTCATAGCAGGTTGATGACTGACCAGGTTTACATATAAGTTTATGAATACCGTTATTCATTCATTTATTAGTTTTCCCATTCATTCATTCATTCAGCATATATTTATAGTTTCTTACTATGTGCCAGGTACTGGGCCAGTTGCTAAAATATACTGATGAAAAAGATTGAAAAATTTCCTGTGCTCATGTACCTTACATTCTATTGGGGGAGATACATATTAACCAAAAAATCACAAATAAATATAATTACCAACTGTAATAAGTGATTTGAAGAAAAGGAACATAGTGATATGGCAGCATATAACAAAGAAACATGCTCTAAACAGGAGAGATCAAAGAATGATTTCTGAGGAAGCATTCCAGCTATAATTTGAAGGATGAGTTGGACCAATAATCTAGATAATACTAGTGAGAACTGTTTCTTTTCTTGGTTGGGGGAGTTTGGGGCATCTAGATGAGTACTTTTCAAACTACAGGTTGACTGAAACTCGTTCTTATTTTTTAAAATCAGTTGTATGGATCCTGAACAGCATTTGTTTCCCAGTACAATGCAACAAAGTAGACAAGACAGGAATATAATAGAATGAAATTTTCCAATTGCATTACTGGAGATAATTGTTTTGTGAAACTATATAAAAATTCATTTCTTATTGTGGGTCTCAATCCAGAAAATGAGTATCACTGATCCAGATGATCTGCTTTGGCTCTGTGTTAATTGCAATTCATCAATTAACAGCTCTGTTCTCCAGTTTCCTGTCTTTAAAGACAGAGGGAGGTATTCTTCAGGTCTTTTTAGGTTTCCTTTCATGTTCTTTTCAGAGAAAGCATGACAGCAAGTGGGACAGCAAGAGCCACCATTTTACTGAGGGCCTACTCTGGTGCCTTGTGTAAATTATACCGTTTAATACAGCAATCCTACAAGAGGCACAGTTCATTATCTCCTTTTCAAATAAGGATATTTGAGGCTCAGAGAGGTTAAGGGATTAGCCCAAAGTCATACAGCAAGTAAAATTTTCTTGCCTAAAGAACTAGTAACAAGATAATGCAAATAAACTCAATTTGGTACTGTCTGAACATTCAACAGATATATTAGGAATTAATCAATTGAAATGCTAGCTGAGAAACTGCCAGTTTTCTATCACCTGTTTGATGATGCAAGTTCTGTAGACCTCTCAGTTGAGTCCATCTCTTTCTCTTTTGCCTTCTGGAAAAAATGTTTGCTAATTCCTGAGCTGCTTAGATGGAATTTGGACCAACCTAATTCCAACATGGTGAAAATTCAGGCTCTGCAACTGAAAAGAAAGCACCAAAAATATTACATTGATGTCACACTACCAGTCCCTTAGCCCTTCAAATCTCCAAAAAAGAATCTCTAAAGAAGGGAAATTTGGGGAACAATCAATTCCTGTAGGATCACAATAGGCAATAACAGACTGATCAGTTCTCCAGGCTGGAAGCTACAAACCAAAGGTGCATGGCGAGTGAAACTACAATAGCAAGGCCTCTGGAAGGAGATTCTGATGCTATCATTAAGAGACTCAAACGGGTTCTTTTTAATTTTCTCAAATAAATGGATTAGAGATGTCTCCCCATTTTCTTACTCAGATGATTTTATACTTCTTTAACATACAATAAAAATGGGCAGGGAAAAATCCTTCAGTGACTAAATAGAGGGAAATTAATAGCCATTTGGGTCAGAGAAGTGTAATTCTGAAGGCAGATTTTCCTTAGGCAGATAATGAGCTGCAGTTAAAGAGAAAATTGGAATAATGTGAAGATAATTTCACAAGTGCCCCTTTTTCAAACCCTCTGGTTTAAAGAGGCAATCTGCAGCATGATGTGATGAAAGATTACTTCGGAGTGAGAGTTACAAAAACTTGGTTTGGGTACTGTCTCTTGTCTAAGTTTGGGTAACCTTGGGACAATAACTTCACTTCTGTGTATCTCAGTTTCCTCTTCCTATAAAGTGGGAATGAAAACAGCAGACATGATCTAGTTCTTAACAGTGTTGTGAGGATCAGATGACAGTAATGCATATGGGAAAATGTGTCTTATAAACTGAACATTTCCAGAACAATATATAGTGTGAAGATGCTACATTCAGACCTTGCTTAAGAATTTATAATGGAAAGTCCAAACTCCTCAAAAGAGTCTGATGCAGCATAATCTGGCCCTACCTAATTTCTCCAGTTTTATCACTAATTATGCCCTTATAGACCTCTCTATTCCATTTATATGTTTCCATTTACTCTCTTACAAGTGAAACATTCTCTTTCCTGCTTCTGTCACTTTATTTATGCTGTTCTTCATGCCTTTTGCCCTATTTTAAACCCAACTAAACAGCTAGAAAATGCACCTAACTTAGGAAATGCCTCCCCTAAGAAGGCTTTCTACAACTTCACTGCTTAAAGTATGGTACTCCCACCAGCAGGATCAGCATCACCCAGCACCCTGTTAGAAATGCAGATTTCCAGGCCCTGCTCAGACCTACTGAATCAGCTTCTGCATTTTAACAAACTTCCCGCAGCACATTAGTTTGAGAAGTGCTTTCCTACACAGCTCCAGCCCTCATTCGCTTCTCCTTTCTCTGAAATTCTAGAGCACCTGGGGTTGTGTCTTCTTACTGAATTGCTTCCCAGTTACACTATTCTCTTCAACTTTGAGACTGTAAGCACTTGGGAAACAGCTGTGTATTTAATGATTTTGCATTTAGGAACCATTTTTTTACCTGCTTTCAATTCCACAGACATTTATTGTGGGTCTGCTGTGTATAAGCCACTATGGGTACAAAAATGAGTAAGATGTAGTGCCTACCCTGAAGAAGCTCAAGGTCTAGTAAAAGGGATTCCTTCCTCCCTCCCTCCCTCCCTTCCTTCCTTCCTTCCTTCCCTGTGTCAGCACTTCCCAAAAATTCTTTTCCAGACACTGCACTAGTGGTTGATAATAAGAGGATAGCCAATACAAAACCTCTGCTTTTGAGTCTAGCAGAAATACATATGACCATACATAACTATAATAAACATTTGTTAATGCTGTAACAGCATTACCTTGGGAGTGCAGTCCAGTGAGTAATTTGGGAAGTTAGGAGGGAGGAAAAGCTACAGAAAAATATTTGGGTTTGTCTTGCCTGAGGGTTTCAGCCCCAGGCAAGTTCATGATGGATTCGGTGACACCAAGAAATGACAACAGAACGTTCTTGGGGTAAAAGAATTTATACCCAGCTTTATTCTCACTGTGGTAGGTCGAGCACTAGAATCACACCTGCATCCAGCAGTCTGCAGTTCATAATCCATGCCCATCTCTGCCTCCTGGGCAGAGCTCCTTATATAGTGACTCAGTCAATAATAGCTATTGCCTACCCGTGCAGAAGCAGTAGCCTAGCAGTAGGCCAGTTACATCATCAAGTAGGTTAAGGTCAGGTGAGGATCCTGGACATAGAAACTTCCATTTTCCCCACAGGATTAAATTTGGAAGTTGAGTTTGAACCCCTAGGTAGACAAGAGTCTTCCACCCAAAGGGAACAGCGTGAGTGCATATGTGCACACACTCACAGTGCATGATATTTTGGGGGATGGCAAGTAGTCAGGTGTGGCTACATGTGGGATATGTCAGTGTGCTAGGGTAGGGAGCAGAGAAGTCTGGATGACCAGAGATAAGGCTCAAAATTAGACTGAAAGTCACGATACAAAAGGTCCCATATGTTTCACACTAAGGAACTTAAGTTGTTTTTTCCTGTTTTGCCAACCTGTTTCAGCACTGGGCAAGTTCACTATGGATTCAGTGAGACTGAAAAAATGACTGTGGAACATTCTTGGGGTGAAAGGGTTTATACCCAACTTTATTCCCCTGGTGGCAGGTCAGTCACTAGAATCCCATCCACTCAGAGTGAGTCTGCATGCCGCAAGCCGGTCTCTGTCTCTGGGCCTCTTTGCTCCCACAGCCGTCTGTCTCTGTTCTCGGCACTGCCACCACTCCCACCTCTGCTCTCCTGGAGCCTCGCAGCAGCCCAGAGCACTGGGCAAAGCTCTTTATAGAGTCAATAACAACATATTGCCTACACATGTGTAGTGAGCAAGCCAACCAGGGCCAGGTAAGAATCCTGGCCATAGGAACCTTCACTTTCTCCACGTTTCCCCTTTCATTATACAATGGAGAGTTCTCAGTGATTTTCAGATATTATTATCTCATAGCAAGTGCTCAATAAAATGAACTTGAATTGATTGTGGAAGGAGAGAAAAAAGTTTCTTCAAGGGTATAGGCAAAGTGTCTTTTAACTTGCCCTGCATTCTGCAGTCTTGATTAAGATTGTCAAGAGGCTGCCGTGGTTGAGGAGGAAAATGTGCCTAACTGAAGAGACCTCCCTACTGGAACAACAAGGACGCAGCACAACTATAAAGGCTGAGAGCAAATTGATCTGAATTAAAATGTGGGTTATTATGCCATTGAAACACAGACAGCAGAATGTCTGATGTGGGTGAAGCACCCTTCAAGGCCCCCTTTATAGGTAGCAGGCATGCAGTTGTCTGGAAAGTGAAGGTACAAGTACATGTGCTTGATATTGAGATAAGCTCACAGCTGTGAAAATCAAGCCAGTGGTTTGGGGTCTGTACACTGAGCTTCCAAGCTTTGCTCTTCCACTTACAGTGGTGTGATGTTGCCGCAACTTATACCTGTGTTTAGGGGCTGAAAATAGGTCCCTGCTGCTTTCTATTTTTATCACCTGCTTCCCTACTGGGGTGAGATCTTGCTGTGTGAAAGCACCAGGGCAGCTGTGGTCTTATACTACTTAATGCCCACCTACCCAATTCTTTGCAGGAATCTGCTTTATTGACTTTTAGGGAGCCTGTGAAGAGGTTCTAATCATCCCAGAAGCAGAGATTTATGAGAGATTGTAGGATGTTGGTTGATTCATGGAATCAGACTTCCAGGGCTCAAAGGGAATGGAGAAAACATTGCTACCCCCTCTACAATATGCCTACCAAATAACAATCCCACTTTGTGCTTCATGCTTCCAAGAAGCCCACATCATGTCCAGTACAATTCCCTTCCTCCTGTGCTAGTGTGATTCTCTTCAGCCACACTGAATTTGAGGACGTTCTTCCTTGCCTTCAGTTATTGTAATATCTCATTGCATAAATAGAAGTAAACATAGTATAGTCTCTAGACCAAAAGACTTGACTGCCCTGCTTTCTTCTGTAAAGTACAAGGATAGTTCTGGGCCATGAGGTTTAACATACATGTAAGGCCACTGACTTGTGTTCAAAAGAGAGTGGCTTGGGAAGGGAGGGTACAGGTGAAGGAACTGGGGCTGTTGGGACCTGGAGAAGAGACTTCTGGAACAGGTTAGCAGTCTTTCAATATTTGAAAGGCCGTCATAGGGCAAGGGATTAACCTTGTTCCATATTGCCACAAGGACTGGAGCTAGGGTCAATAGGTTGAAGCTACAGAAAATAAATTTCAACTTAATATGAAGAAAAGTCGCCTAATAGTCTGAGCCCTCCAAAGGTATAACAGGCCACCTAGAGAGTGAAGGAGTTCCTAGCAACTGCAGTTATTCTACATAGCCTGTATGTTTTTCAAAAATAGAAAGGGTGTTTTATTAGAGGACATTTCAGCATTGGACTGAGCTCCCTTGTTGGACCCTGAGATGCTCTCAGGGAACCCTGATGCTCCATGGAATCATTCGAAAACCACTGGTCTAGATGACCTTTATAACTAGTTTATCTCTATTATCATACATCAGTATACCTGTAGATTCTACCCATTTGTCCAAGTTCTACCCTCTTGCAATCTGCTCCCTCTTTTTTAAATGTTTTCTTAAACTTGTTACAAGTGGAGAGCTTCATGCTGTCTAGCAGATTATATTTCTCAGATTTCCAGTTGGGCCCTTGAGCCAAATGACCTGTGGCCACTCCACACAGGCAGGCATAAGAGTTACTGAAGAGTTATTAGAGTTATATATTATATTCTCTCCTCCACCCCTCTCTCTCTTTCTTCACCCCCCCCCCCCACGCATACATACCTACCTAGCTTAATGCAGTTAAGATTCAGAGATGTGAAATGACTCATCCAAGATCATACAGCTACTTAATGTTGACATCTGGGAATGGAATCGGAACAATATATACTTCATTGGTAATAGTGTGGCTTGAATTTCTGAAGAGATTATAAACCTTTCTTCTCTAATGTACTCCCACTAAAAATGTATTGAATTTATTTACAAGGCATGTTAGTAAGGTCTATCTATGGTTTCAAGATATAAAACAGTATCTGATAGTATTTGAGATTTCTTTGATCTCAAATCAGTTAGGTTTCACTGGCCTCTGAGGCTGTTGTTGGGCATGCCTGTTGCTCAAAGGCTCTGTTCTGTGAAAAGATTCTGTGATATTCTTTATGCCTGCTTCCAGGTTTTATGACTTAGAAGTTCCGTCCAGCTTCCTTTAAAATCCCTTGGCTAAAATCAAATGCTGACCTAGGAATGACTTAGTGCACTAAGCCCGGGAGAGAGGGCTTCCTCTCTTGGATGGCTGAGTAGCTCCTTTAATCTATTTACTGCAAGTGTTCATTGCTCTGGGGCTCTGAGATTCTTCAGGATGAAAGCCCTCTATAAATATTTGTTATTGTTATGATAACCAGTATGGCTTCCTGAGTGAGATAAATTTGTCTTCTGGCTTCTTCTGCCTTCTCATAGCTTCCTTCCTTATCCTTTTATTTCTCCAGATAATTTTTGTGTTAGAGAAACAATCTATTTGTGCAGTTAATTAAGCTGAGTGCAGTGTGATAGGCATTAGTGACTTTTCAGGTTTGTAACTGCTAAGGGATAAAGGCATTGAAGCTGGGGGTTCATACCATAAATATATTATTTTAATCAACCAGAGGGAAAAAGATCCTTGAAAACAGAATTAAACGTGATAGCACAAAAATAATTAAATATTGCGTGGAGAGGTGGTGGGGACTGGTTTCCACAAAATTAAAAATGGTAAATCAACATTTGCAATATCCTGTAGACTATCATCATGATAGCTCTGGCTCTCAGGTGCCTATAGGATGACAGTCAGACTGTTTGCAGGAAACACAGACCTCTCTGATTTGGCCACAAACTAGTTTTCCAGACTCATCCATTCCTTCTCTCTCCAATGAATCATTCCTATCCCTTCTTGCTTCTAAAGTTCCCCTTCTTCTTAAATCACAACCCACTGGTCCTTCCAGAGTTCAGGTGACAACTCCATGAAACTACTTGAACCATACTTACCCCAAAACATCCATTTTTCTGTTCTCTCTTCTGAAATACTATATGCCTGTCTGCATTCTCATTTGGCACATCACATTTTAGGGCAGTAAATTCTAGTAATCTTATGTGAGTCATTATTGCCTCCCAAATATTAACAGTTCACAAGCTCCTAAGAGCCAGAGCCCAGTGCTGTCTTATATGATATGTCCTTGTGTTCCCAACAGCACTACATGCATAGCAGACATGTGGTAGATTAATAGGTTGATAATTTCATGTTGGGGAGAATCATAGTTGAACAGAATGGAAAAGTGAGACTCACAGTTGGATATGGGCATGAAAGAAAGGATGTGGAGACCCCAGCAATTGAAATGAACGAAAATTGGATAGATCTCTGGAGTTTGGGATTATTTAGCAGCTGGGAGAAGGCTTTTGATGGGAGCCACCACACAGACCAGAACATCTGGTTGCCTCCAAATATGATTGGCACAGCTGTTGGTGTGTTTAGAAATACTTTGCTCTTGAAGTTAAAGACTTTTGTCCAGCTGTGTCCAGTCTTCTAGAAGTTGCTCTGAATGTAGCAGTTCCAGATCGCATCTGTTGACCTACACAAGTAAAATATGCACATGGAGCTTCCTTTTTATTTCCTTATTTACAAATATGCCATCCAGGTGCTATTTCCCTGAAACCTGTACTTCACAAAGACACATGATGACAGTCTCTGCCCTTTAGCTTTCCTAAACATGTGAGCATTTAAAATGAATACTGCACATTTGCTCACTCATACCTACACCCCACTATCTTGCATTCCATACTTATACATTGTTCCCACTTCAAGCTAAGAATTTGTATTGAGTTCTGAAGCACAGAATGTGCACCTAGTAGATACCTAATAATTTTTTCTAAGTTTGGCTGATTTAATTAAAGATCTGCTAAACAGAGCCTAAAGGCTAAACCATCTCTGTTTAATTTTAAGAAGAAATGATTAGG
Organism: Manis javanica; assembly: GCF_040802235.1. Taxonomy (NCBI): domain Eukaryota; kingdom Metazoa; phylum Chordata; class Mammalia; order Pholidota; family Manidae; genus Manis; species Manis javanica. The sequence continues at coordinate 99,472,739 of NC_133174.1, read as the reverse complement.
GATAGACATGGTCATGAATCTTCTGGTACAAGGTAGAGTATTATATGGATAGTGTAAACAGTTGTCCTCCATTACTCTGGAAGAAAGGATAATAGGAAAAAACCTGCAGTTGCAGCTTGTCTGAGTTAGGTAAGAAGGTGATAGTCAAAGATTTTTGAGTGGCTTAAACAAAGACTTTGGTGTCGGACACATTTGGATTAGAGACCTGGATCTGGTCACTTACTAGCTGTGTGGTCTTGGGTAATTTACTTCAGTCTCTGTTTTCTCATTTCTAAATTGGGGATAATGGTATTGTCCAATTCATGGGGTTGCTCTGAGAATCAAATGAAATAATGCAAGAGACTTACACATTTGTTAGGAGGCACGGAAAGAGCTTGACAGTATAGGAAAGAGAGGGAATCCCTGAATAGCAAGGACTTGGAGATAATAGCTTTTGAAAGCTGTGGATAGATCTTCTTCCAGAATGGTTTGGGATTGTATTACATATTGAACCACATTCAAACTATATATTTCTAGTGTGGATCTAATTCCTAGGATTCTGAAGCTCTTTTCAACTCACACCCTCTCATCATGCCTGTTCTAGAACACTACCCTCTGGAAAGGATCTGGGCTCCCAATTTCCATTTCAGCTACTTTATTCTACCCATATCTTAGCTTATGCTCTGTTGCCAGCTCATAGAATTTTTTTAAAAAGGACTGCTGAAGAAAGCCTTCTGCTCAATTATGTCTGCAGTCTCCCAAGTCAAAAACAATATTAACTGAGTTGTATGATGACCAATAGAATGAGAAGATGTGACAATTTAAGAGTACCCACCAAACTTAGGTCTGCTTAGATGTTACAGGTAAAGCAATACTAGTCTTCGAAGGAATTCTTTCTTTTGTCTTAGTTACTTAATTGGTCAGTGCTTATGCTCCCTTCTACCAAATGCCTACTCCGTACCACATGCTGTGCCTGGCACTGGAAATACAGAAATGAATAATGTATTTTCCCAGCTCTTGAGTAACTCATAGTCTAGTTAAGGAAGACAGACAAGAAATTGATATTTCCAATGTAGCATTCTACGTGCTATGCATAGGGATGCTGTGGGATTCTAGAGCATCCTAAATTGTGTGGGAGGTGTCAGGCAAGACTTCTTGGAGAACCTGAATGCTAGTGATATTATATAAGAATAATCTAGAATCTGCCTTCGATCATTTTAAAACTTTGGTACTTTAACAACTATTTGTAACAAATGATTTGGATATAACCAACAACTGATTTTGACAGGTCAATGTGTTATAAAGGTTAAAAGTCTAAAAATTACCTTCCTATACAGGGACCTTCCCAGTCTCTAGCTAACCATATTCTGGGCCATAATTTACTTAACTGCCCGAGTTCTGTGGATAAAATGAGAGTTCCTGTGGCCAGGACTCTCACCTGGCCCTGGTTGACTAGCTCACTGCACACCTGTGGGCAATACATGGCTGTTGACGCTATATAAGGAGCTCTGCCCAGTGCTCTGGGCATGACACGGTGGCACAATTTCAAGGCTGCGGGAGAGCAGAGCAGAGGCTGGAGTGGTGGCAGCGCCGATGACAGAGGGGCCCAGAGGCAGAGACTGGCTTGTTGCATACAGACTTGCTCTGAGTGAATGGGATTTTAGTGACTGACCTGCCACCTGGAAATAAAGTTAGGTATAACCCTTTCACGCCAAAACGTTTTGCTGTCATTTTCTTTGGTCACACTGAATCCATAGCAAACTTGCCCAGGGCTGAAACCCATTGGCAAGACAGTTCCTATCCTGAAAGTTCCCAAAGAAGAGTTAGTGAATTGGAGTTATCCAGGAAAAGAGGGAGAGGGAGAAACAAAGAGAGGAAAAGGGGTGCATTGCAGGAAGAAGTAACATGTATGCAAAAGGGAGGGGAATTTTGTATAAAAGGAGCTTGTTGGAAGTGACAGGAGAAAGTGGGAAAAATAGACAGGGGATGTTGTAGGCCATGGAAAGGAAGTTGAGCTTCATCCTGTAAGGTAATGAGAAACCACAGAACAGTTTTATGTAAGTGTAAGCATCCAACTGTTGTCAATATCCTATCTCAGTGGTTGTAAAGTAGGGAAAATGAGGTGAGGCTCTAGGTGGACTTTTACCAAATTCCGGGTTGGAATGACATTTTAGGGCCAAAACTGGGATGGAGTCCCAGGTTTTTACTGAGGTAACCTAGCTCTAGACTAGTGGTGAATTAGCAGGTTTTGGGGCCTTGTAGAGTCCCACTGCCAGTGTGTATAATGATAAAACTCTACCAGGTGTCTTCCAGCTCTAACATGCCTTTTGCTCTTGTTTCAGTCCTGCGTATTTTCAGCCTTTCTGTCATTGTAAGCATTTACTGAATGAATTATCTAAACTTCTCTGTATATATGTTTGTATGTTGATAAGATAATACTAAAAGCCATGAAATATCTAAGGCAGAATAAAGGACAGTCTACCGAGGCAGGGTAGACAAAAAAGTATTTAGAGTTCAAAACTTTTCTGTTTTTCTCCTTAAAAGGAATTGAAAAGACTTTTCTACACATTGTTGTTACATCATGAGGATAATGAGTTAATGTTTTCAGGTATTTTTAGTCTTTTTTTTAAATTAAAAGTGCTACTTCTGCTCTTATTATTTTAATAAATAAGTATTGCAGATGAAAAATTCCAGGGAAATGAAGAATGATGATTACACCCCTGAACCAACTGTCTGTACTGATGACATGTTGCCAGCTTCTTCACACTTATCTCATTGAATCAGACTGTTTTTCTTGGAGGGCTTTTTGGGATAAGTGATAGAAATGTGGATTTATGGTTGTTGTTTATGAAGAGGCTTAATATTCCTACACTCTGGTATTTCCTGCCTTTTTTTCTGATACTTCTGGATGTTTTAGAAAAGTTTAAGTGTGGGTGCTCAGGCAGAAACTCCATAGATCAAAATTCTGTGTTTCAAATCTGATTCAATGTGAAGTTAGTTCTTTCATTGCTCAAACCTACTTGCTTCCTAGGAGCCCAGCTACTGGGTGAGCTCCGTAACTTCATAGGTTGCTTTGTAAAACTTTTCACTGTGTGTTATGCAAATTCCAACTCTTCAGGATAGATTCTTGTATTGCTTTAACACCTCCTCCCTATATGGTTAAGATATGAACTATGTACCAAGATTGCCTAGGTTACAATCCCAGACCTGCCATTTACTAGCTATTGACTTTTGGCTAGTCTTGCAACCTCTCTTTGTCTCAGTTTCCTCCTCTGAAAACAAGGGTACCTACCTCATGGAGTTGTGGTGAGAATTAAATGATTTCAATCTGTAAAGCATTTGAACAGTACCTGTCACATAGTTAATATTATTAATTGCCTCTGAAACTGTATTTGCTGTTTCCTCTATCCATAACTTCCCTAAGAGATATGCTTGGCTGTAGATGTCTGCTCAAATGTCATCCCTTCAGGGCAGCCTTCCCTGACCACTTAATCTAAGGTACTTCCCTCCCTGAAGATATTTGCAAATGACATATCCAGTAAGGGTCTAATATCAAAAATATATGAAGAACTCATACAACTCAACACCGAATAAATCAAATAATCTGATTAAAAAATGGGCAGAGGACCTGAATAGACATTTTTCCAAAGTAGACGTACAGATGACCAATACTCCGCATCATTAATCATCAAGGAAATGCAAATCAAAACCACAATGAGATACCACCTCACACCAGTCAGAGTGGTTCATATCAACAAGACAAGAAATAACAAATGTTGATAAGGATGTGAAGAAAAGGGAACCCTTATACACTGTTGGTGGGAATGTAAATTGGTGTAGCTACTATGGAAAGCAGTATGGAGGTTCCTCAAAGAACTAAAAATAGAAGTACCATATGGCCTAGTAATTCCACTTATGAGAATTTGCCCAAAGAAAACAAAATCACTAATTTGAAAAAATATATGCACCTTGTTTATTGCAGCATTATTTACAATAGCGAAGATATGGAAGTAAGCTAAGTGTCTATCAAAAGATGAGTGGATAAAGAAGATGATGTACACATGTACAATGGAATATTATTCAGCCATAAAAAAGAAGGAAATCTTGTAATTTGCGACAATATGAATAGACCTAGAGGGCATTATGTTAAGTGAAATAAGCCAGGCAGAGAAAGACAAATACCATATGAATTTCATTTCTATATGCAACTAAAATTCAGAACAAACAAGCAAAACAGAAATAGACTCATAAACACAAAGAATAGACTGGTGGTTGCCATATGGAGGGGAGTGGGGAGGATGGGTGAAATGGATGAAGGGGAAAAAAGGTTAGTGAGAATGTTATCTTGATCTGAGTGATGGTTAGGTGAGTATATGCACGTGTTAAAATTCGTAAGTAAAGTAGGTCCCTCCCTGTCATGCTCTATCACACCACCTTGTGATTTCCTTCACTGTTTGTATCTGCTCTCTGAAATTAGCTGGTTTCTTTATTTATGTATTGTCCGAATACTCTCACCAGAACATAAGCTCTATGAGGCCAGGGCCCTTATCTGCCCTGTTCACCACTCTATCTGTAATAGTAATGCACAGCATATGGCAGTGTTCAATTAATATGTGTTAAATGAATAAACAAAGTGATTTTATTTTATGAACCAAAAACCAGGGCAGCTCTTCTGTCAGAGAGCCTTTATATGCTTGAAGGTATAAGAAAGAAGCAACTGGAAGATATACTTCAGATCTTAAAATATTGACATTTCTTGCATATTTTTGATGGTTTTGTGGGGATAGGACAGAGAACGTCATTAGTCATTAGCACTGGCTTGGAAAATCCAAGCATATGACCTCAGCAAGGCTGGTGTCTCCCGTACTGGGCATGGAAAACGGGTGCTTGATCATTGTGGTCACTCCTTCCTCTGTTCCCATGGGTGTCCCTGGGTAGATCTTGACATCTCAATGGATATGACCTGCTGTTTTTATTATTATATCCATAGAGCATTTAGCTCATGATTTGCACATAGCAGGTTCACAGTAATTATCCACTATATGAATGAACTTTCTCTTTTTCTTCAGCATGGAAACTTTGTATCTCAATGAGGGGGTGGAAAGCAAAGAGACCACTTGCATAGGAATTTCAAGAGTTAGGGTTTATATTTGTGGGTTTGAGAAGTGGATACATTAATAACAGCTGAACTTTTAATAAGAGATTGTCTAACCCAGGCCTTGAGACTTCTCAAAGAGACCATTGTTTGGTGATTTCAAGGTGGGCTCCTTCTCAGACTTTCAGGTTGCCATAGAGATGGCATGTTTTTCTTCCTAAATGATATTTGCTTGTAATCTCAGAAGTCTGTTCAGAAAATTAGCCCAGGTGATTTGGGAGTCGGAAAGGGATGGCTGTGGCAGCTTTGAGGCTAACTCTATGAAGGCCTAGTTTGTTAAATGAAGTGAAGAAAGAGAATCTAAAGACCATCCTAATCAAAAAGCTATTGTTGGAAAGCCTCTCTTTTTCCATCTGGTGAATGAGGATGTGTTAATATGAGGAAAGAAGGAAGATTTCCAGGTCAGAGGGTTCAAAATTCAGTGCTGCAGTATGCCTGTAATAGTTGTGGAAATAATGTGTGTCATATAGAAAATAACACTTGTGGAAAAAATGTGCATTTAGAAGTTGATTTAGTCGGTGTCATATAAGAAAACACCTACACAACTGTACTGAGCAGCACAGAATCATTTCATGGTATTTGTTGGTTTTCATTTATCTGAGTACATGCTTCTTGAGGAAAGAGATCATATCTTAACATTCCTTTTGCATTCTGCACGGCACCTTAGTTTATCTCATCTGCAAGGTTTCTCTCCTTTTCTCATTCCCTTGTATTAATCTTTCTAAATCACTTCTCTGATGGTATCACTTTCTATAAAAACATTTAATGGTGCTTTTTCTGCCAGTTGAATAAAGTCAAACCCTTGAGTCTGATACTGAAACCCTTTTAAGATTTATCTTTCTGGCTCACTTTCCCACCACTTCCATAATACACTCTAATTGTAGACACGCTGGAGTACTTATCTTGCATTTCCTGAAAATGCCCTGTGCTTCTTTGGTTCAGTCTTTCCCACCACCCCTACACCTCCTCTGAATGTTTGCTTATGCTGTTCCTTCCCTTTGGAATTCCTCTCCCTCACTCTATAATCTCTAGCTAATGAAATTCTTCCCATCCTTTAAAGCTCATTTAAATGCCACCTCAGTGGGAAGTGATCTTTTGGTGTCATGAATTCCTTTAGTCTTTTCTCCCAATCTTCTTTTCATCCTCCTGAGGCTTAACACAAAGCCTCCATACAGGTATCTAAGTACTTGTAGACCCATAAATGAACTGTAGGTTGATTCACAAATATACCAAGGTCATAGAGGCAGAAATGACAGCAGATCATGACCATCTAGCAAGGCTGGCCAAGAGTTACTCCATCTACTGAAGCCTGTTTTCTCATTGTCTTCCACGATAAAAAAAGAAGATGAATTTAGAGATTGGTTGGGAAGTGATAAACAGACAAAAATAAAAAGGAGGCTCACTTGACCACAGATTGGAAGGAATTTCTGAGGAGACCTGGTTGTCACTGCAGTGAGGAACAGAACACAGGCATTGGGGGAAGGGCACTGGGATCTAGAAACACTGAGGACCATGGCCTTGCCTGGCCTTTCTTATTTCTTACCTCCACTATGCTGTGTAGCACAGCCACCCCATCAGAAAACTCAGTACCTTGACCATCAACTCTTCAACTAGTGGACTATCACCCTGATGCCAAGGAAACTGTATAATGACATTCCATTGGCAGGGAATTAAGAGGAAAGAAAACTAATATATATTCCCTTAATTAAGATGTGCTCACAAGGAACCCCAAGTTCTAGCACATCTCATAAGATGATGGACAGGAATTGCCTGATGCCTTGTTTAGAAGCTGTGTAGCATAGCACAATGCCAATGACAGGGGGCAGTAAGCACATACCCTAGGGACCTTGGCACAGTGCCCCAGACACCTCACATAAATTAGTTCTCTTGCTTTATCTTAAAGATCCAAACTGATTTTGTTGTGTCCTCCATAATGTAATTGCATTAGTTTAAATATTTTAAGTAATGTTTTGAGGTAAAAAATAATCAGAAGGTATGTGCCAGTTTTATGCTGTGGCCTTCAAGGACCACGTGGCACACCACTGAATATTCCCTGATCGGGTATAGTGAGGGTTAAATGAGATAATTCAGAGAAAACATGTTGCTCAGTACCAGAAACATAGTAAGTGTTCCATACATGGGACTTGTTTGTGGTTAATTCCTCTCAGAGCACAGTTTTGTTTTGTTTTTTGTCAATTAAGAGATTAACATCTCGCTTAAAAGTTTGTCACAAGGATTCTGTGAAGTATGTACCCAACTTTCTGACAAAGTAAAGTCCACTTTTGAGGGGAGGACTTTGCCATTCACACCTTCCAGAATAAAATGGTGGGTTGTATTCATATTAAACACATTTTTAGAATTTGCTTCTTATGGGTCAGGTGTGTCCCTTCCTTTCTATCTGGAGATGGAGGCAAAAGCCAGGTTAGAAGCATGCATGTCTGTGTGTACAGACACACACACACACACACACACACACACACACACACACACACACACACACACACACACACACACACACACACACACACACACACATTTCACGACAGCCTCACAAATACTCCTAATGCCTGTGTTCACCTAACTCCAAAGCAAGGGCTGCAGGCTAGAGTGTTCTGACCAAGCATTATTTACCAAAGATCTTGCCACGTTGATCAGGAAAGATTTTGTAATATGATGGCAATTATCCAGGCAATTTGCAAAGGGTATTTTACCTGCCAGTATGCTCTTGGGCAGAAATGATCTCTGATTACAAGCCTCATGCAGTGAATATATAGATAGCTTGTTTTGCCATCTTGCTTCTGTGTGTGTGTGTGGTGTAGTGCTTTAATTATGTTTCTTGCTGCCTGAAGAAATGCAGCTTCAATGATTTTTCTTTGCATAGAACATCACTGTCCCAGTTGGATAACTGTATTTTGTTGTTTTTCCTTATCTCCCCTTCTCTCTGCCTGTCTACAAGCAAAACTTCCTTTTGCATCTTAAAACATCTGACTGTAAGTTCAAGGTTCAGTCTTGTGAGGCTATTACCATCTGGGATTTGTCAGTGAGAATGCAGTCATATGCTTTAGCAGTAGATCACAACTGCAGGTTTTATTTGCTCAAGGTATAGCTGGCAAATTCTTCTCAGCCACCCTTCATATACATACACAGATACACACACATGCACACACACAGACTCATATGGTCATCTACTTTTTAAAGATACTGCTTATTTTTTATGTTTAAAACTGAAATTTGGAAAATTGAAGCATACTCATTACAAAATAATTTATTTTTAAATGAAGAAATGCAGATAAATATAAAGAAGAAAAAAATGATACCCCCAGAAATGGCCAGTGTTAACATTTCTGACAGTGGCTGTTATGTCTTTCCAGAACACACATTCATTTAATTTCACCTTAGTAATGAAGAGGAAGCTGTCAACAGGATACAGTTCTTTTGGGGAAGACAGTAATTTGACTTGAAATGAAGATAAGTCAAGGTGCTAGAATGTGCACCTGAGAGCTGATTGGGACTGACCCCCACCCCCACCCCCCGAGGCTAATCTCAGCTGCAGCAGAATTCATTGTGGAGAAAACAGAATTAAGTGCCAGGACAGAAGCCATTTCTGAGGGATTGACTGTCCTTGCTGAGTATCTGTGGTATAAGCAAAACTTTCTCTACTCATTGATGGCTAAAACCTTGAGTTCTGGCTCTTAAGAAGAAAAGGGTTAGATGTGACAGTGAAGTGCCTGAACTTTCCACCCCCTCATTGACCCCAAAGCAGAAACAAAGTCAGCACTAGGCACCAAAGTCTTTTGAGCATCATTTATTTTGTCAGAAACCACTCTTCACACACACACACACACACACAAATCATTTGTAGGTACTTTCTGGGAGAGTGGGATGTATGAAAAAAAGATACGAAGCTCAGTGTTCTGCAAGATTAGTTGTTACTAATAGAAAGATTAATGATTTAAATATTTCTCAAAGCTATAGCACTTTAAATATTCACTTATATTGTCACCACACGTAAGCATGTCAGGGCAATATATTTCTATATGAAGATTTCTTTAGATGCCTGAATTGAATTTATTTTTTCATTCTTTTCACCTATCCCTACAACTCTGATTCTCAAACTGTAGCATGCCTCAGAAGTAACTGTATGGTTTGGAAGAAGGCAGAGGGGTGCTCCCAAATTTCTGATTTTCAGGTTTGGAGTGGGACCTGAGAATTTGCATTTCTCACAGCTTCCTAGGTGGTGCTGATGCTACTGATCTGAGGACCAGATTTTGAGAATCACTGCCCTTCAAGAATTTTCCAAAATATTATTCTTGATTTCGGGTAATTTTTATAGAAAATTATTGGATTTAGCCACCACCATGCCACACCTATTGCAGATTTTATTTTTTAGATCTTAGATAGCAATTTTGTTCCAGAGTTCCTTGTTATTTGTCCCTGTACCTTCTAACCAACAGAATTGCTCAATGTCTGTGCTTCTGAAAAAAAAAAGAGTCCCCCAATACCTTCAGATGATATACGAGCTAGTTTCTTTTGTAGAGGATTTATGGCTCTGCCAATTATTAGCAGTAGATCCTTCAGGAAGTTACCTAACAACTCTGAACCTCAATGTACACATCTGTAAAAAGAACAAAAAACAAAACAAACAGAAAAACATCTGGCTCACCCAGGGAGTGTAAGCATTAGACAAGATAAAGAGTGTATAAAAGGCCTGGCCTAGGGATGTAATTGTTAGGCCCCCACCCCCCTTTTATTATCTATATTTATGTTGCAAATGGTGCTCTACCAGTGCCGGTAGGTGTTCTTCTCAGTGCTGATTAATCTGTAATAGCTTTTAAATATCTAATGGAGCCTAGGCAACACTGCATAGAGATAACTTAGAAAATCAAATTTGCCCTATAGTTGGAAGACATTTTTGTGTCAAGGACAAGTGGGAACAGGCTTAATAATAATAGTTAGCATTTATTGGTGCCTACTACTATGATTGTTGAGAATGACCTCATCTAATCCTAATGACAGCCCTATAATCGAAGGCATTATTATTATTATTATTTTACAGATGAGGACGTGGAGGCTCAGAGAGGTTAGTCAACTTGCCTGAGGTCACACAGATGCTAGTAAATGCAGAGCCAAGTTGTAAACCATGGGCTGTCTTCTCTCCAAAGTCTGAACTCTAACCACTGCCTCTTCAGCTCAGATTCATAAGGACTCAGTCTGAGGGGACCTTAAATAGCATAGTCTAGTCCTCCCATTGTGGAGATGAAAGAACTGAGGCCCCCGAGGGCGAGTGAGATACCACAGCTCACCAAGGGCAGAGCCAGGAGCTAGACTTAAGTTGCATCCAACCTCTGCAGTTTTTACAGCAATGTAGGCTTGCTTTGATACAAATAAAAGTTTTGACTCACCAGTTTAAGCACTGGATAAACAAGGGCTGTGCTGAATGAGGAAGGGGACTTAGATATTCCCATGTTTAACTACCAGCTCTCTGAGGGAGGTGGGGAAAGCCCTGATTTGTAGCATTGTCAATATCCACCATATAAATACTCCCACCAAGGCTTATTTCAAGCTATCATTGTGAAGCCACTGAATGCAGAGTTGAGAAGAGCACACAATCAGAAGTCTTGAGGTGATGGGAGCTGGCTCTAGCATAGCATACCACTGCCTCCATCTTTGTAGAGAATGACAAACCAAACCCTGAGTATTGTTCCAACATAAGATTTGATAGTCAAGAAAAAAATGAGCTTCTTATGTGCCAGGATTCTGAAATTCAGAAGAATTAGTATTCTGGCCAACTCTTCTTTTAGAGTTAGGAATGCCTCTATTACTGACACCAAGCCCCTGCCAAGGGCCTCTTGTGACTTATTTATAGAATCTTTTTTTTCCCCAAAGGATACATAAATATATTATGGCATGCTGTATCTTTGGAAATGCAAAACCCTTTTCTCAAATGATATCTTTGAGAGTAAGAATAAATTAAAGCACTCATAAGATGTTTGTTTTTATTTTTAAAAATTCTACAACCCCAAATCCTTTTAAAACTTACAGAAGAATCTAAGGAATACATGCTTATCATAGAAAATTTAGAAAATACAAGCAAACAAAAGAAAAAAGTTTAAAAAATCATCCATTATTCCAAGATCCAGAGATCTATATGGCTAACAATTGAGTGTGCATCCTTCTGATATTTTTTCTCTTCTTATATGCAGATATATTTTTTAAAGGAAAAATGCATTGTAAAGGAAATCCATTTATAAAATAAAAGCTACCACAGATGATTATCCTTCCCATACAGGTCCTGCCACCTTATTTGTATTCACGGAAATGGTATGTTCACTGTATTTATGCTGATGTTCTACATGCATTTGAAGATAATACCACTAATGGAGATTGTTATCTGTGAGTACAGATGGGGCTAAAAAGACCAGGGTGACAGTCTCAGCCCTTTCCAGTCCACAGACCACTGTACACACAAAGACTGTTTTTGAGCTATGGTTGCAGCTGTGCCAATATGGTGGTTGATTTGGACTCTGCCTCTGAGACCTGAGGTCATCCTGAAGCTCAGAAAACACCCCCCTCACACATACACACTGTGCTCCCTTATTGCTGTAGCCAGCCTGGCCTGCCTGCTGCTTGTTTCCAGCTGCCTGCAGCTTGGCCCCATTGTTTGAAGTGGGGCTTCAGAGCCTCTTTAATGGGTTTTCTTCTGCCCTCCCTGCTTGAGGTTGCCTCACTGCAGCTCACCATACAACGGTCTGATCTGGAATCCTGGGGCCATCCATCCTTCACACATGTCCAGCCCAGTGGGGCGCTTTAGAAATGGAATTTGTTCATTCCCTCTACTTAGTCTTGATTTTAGAAAAAAAAAAAGAGAGAAAAATACCCTAGAAAAATTTAACATAGTAACAATGCTAGATCACTGACTCTGGGAAATGAATGTTTCTTTCTGAAATAGATGCTCATTATTAAGTTTGGGAATAGAAGCCAGTAGGAGTTGCCAAAAGGTAAGGCAAAGTAGCTGATCTCTCTGGAATCTACTTTTGGCTCTTAGTCTCAAATGTGAATTTTCTTGACAGATCCTCCTCTGCCATGTTTCCTGAGTTGGGTTCCCTACTTGGAGGCCAAAGCTGAGCAGTGGAAAACCACAAAATGTTTGGGGAAATGTAACTCTTAATTCAGAGCTGCTGAAAGTTGTGGTAAATGTCATATTTATAAATGAGTGATATTTGGTGGATTTCTGCTGACATTTTTGTTTTGTGCATCATTGCTGTTGAGCACATAGTGGACTGTCAGTCTCCCTTCAGAGAGATGATCCCTTTTTAGCTGGGAAAATGTGACAAAAGAGAATCCAATCCTCTGGCCAGTTTGTGAAAGACAAAGTATTTTTTTTGTGACAGAGGAGTTAAGTGTACTAGCTGCATGACCTTAGCAAATCACTTCACCGGTCTGTGCCTCAGTTTCCTCCTCTGTGAAGATGCAATAAAGATAATGTATCTTCCTTGGGATGTCACAAGGATGAAATAAGACCGCATGTGAGGTGCTCCACACACAGTGCCTGGCACAAGAAAATGCCATGATATTTTCTCCAAGGGGAAGACATTGTCTTTGGGTCCAGTTCTTAGGTAGTGATCGCAAAGCAGGGAGCCGGCTGACCCTCCAGTGAACTGTCAGTGCCATGGTGGGGGGCAGGTGTCCCTGATTTCTCTTATTGTAGTGCTTTGAATCCTTGTAAATCACAACATTTGGGCCTGTGGTGCTCAACCTTGGCTGCACATTGCAATTACCCTGTGGGACTTTAAAAAATATGGAGGTCTGGGCGCCACCTCCAGAGATTCAGATTTAATTCATCTGTGGTGGAGCCTGAGCAATGGGACTTTTCAAAGCTTCCCAAGTGATTCTCATGGGCATCAAAAGTTGAGAACCACTTGATTATAGACAGATGCTGCACATCTGTGATAATGATGATGAAAATTAACATCATGCTATTGAAGGCAGCAGAATGCTGCTACTGCCACTACAGCCTGGATCATGGATTCCTCTCAAATCTCTTGACCCAGGGCAATAATCACCAATCCAGAGAATCTGCATTGGCCCCACCTGTATTTACAGATGCCACCCCCAGGCCATTCTGTAGGTCTTTCCATTGATTGTATGAGTTTGCTTAAGGCGGGGGATAAAAAGCTCACACCTGGCCTTCTAATGAAGTTGAGTAACTGTGTGATGGTAAATGAAGTTGAGTAAATGCAGGACAGTAGTCTAAGAGTTAATCTCATTAATGCTGATCTCTTATGCTTGGGCTGTTAGCTATTGCTCAGCTTTTATTAATTTAGGCTTCAACATGTATCTGCCTTGTCCACAATTCCAGATGGTGCTATAACTCATGCCCTTCTGTCGGTTCCAGAAGATGACTACATGTGTTTTATTTAGATAAACTGTAATTATGCCGACTTTCAACTGTTTGGGTAATTTTGGCCCATTTGTGGATGATAAGTGATAAAATCTACTCTTCATTAATATACTAAAAATCATCTGAAAACAGATTTGTTTGGTTAATGAGGTCTTATGGGGGTGGGTGAGATGGGGGAGGGAACATAGTACTTGAGGTTTTAGTTAAGTATGGATGAAAAACAAGTAGGACAACTTTTGTTTTCATGAAGAGCTCAAAGCCAGGCAACAAAACCTACCTTGAGAGGGTAGCAGTTAGGAACAGGTCTCCACCCTATATGTCTATGCTTCATTCTAGTTTAGTATAGACACTTAATCCAGGGTGGGGCCTGTTAGTAATACAGGCATAATCACCTCCCCCACCTCTTAGCCCCCATGTTAGTATTCATCTGGGTAACAGGCTCAATTTGCAGTTAATTTCCATATAAAACGAAATACAATCATATCCACCAAATACTTGCTTTTATGCCTGGATTCTTTCCTGTAAAAGTCTCATTGCTCTTGACGGAGGAAAATGGATCTGTTTTTAGACAGGGACACAGCTTATAAAGCAACTGCCTGAACCCAAAAAGCCCAGTTGCAAATAAACTTGTCAATTCAAAATCAAAGTGTCCTTAATCAGAAACAAATGATGGTTGGTTGTACAATACTGTAGTAATTTCAACCATTCTTTTTTCATAACATTCACTAGAAGTGAATTGTTGATAATATGATTTTTAATGTGTGACTTAAAATTGCTGAAGAAAAGGTAAAAGTATCTTTTCGATGTGTTAAAAAAAATGCCTTCTGGAAGGTCCTTAGTGCTGAGCATCAGCAAAATTCAAGCTGAAGCACAGATCTTTTATATTCTAAAATCTTCCCCTGAACTCTGAAATACTGCCAAGTAAGATGAAGAAGGCAGAAGTGGAGGATAGTTGGTTTTGTTTCATTTGTAAAGCTGTTCCCTCTTGGTTGTTTACTCTTAGTGGCCAGGAGAGAGGTCCTGGGCTGCTTTGTTCTTTGGCTGGGATCGCTACTATACAAAATGAAGGGTTTTTGAAATCTTTAGTCTGTTCCCGTGAAATGAAAGGCAGAGGCAACTTTTGCCTTTTAAGTACATTCTAAGTAGAAACTATTGTTTTGGGTGTTTGGAAAGGCTGACTTTAGACGTGGACTCCTGTCATGGAACTTTTAATGCAGATCCAAGCCTTCAAGAAACATTGACATTTTGGAATGGAGTTGATTTTATTCTTGGAGTTGGATAAAATGCATACAGTACTTACTCGCTACAGCCAGTAAAATGGATCTTTACAGACAGCACATTCTTGAAAAAGAACAACAAAAATCAAGCTATTATATTTTATCCCTACCATTTGATAATAGACAGTTTGGGTTGTCTAATCAATTTCACTATTGTTCCTCCATGCTGCTTGACTGAGTCACCTTTGGTTAATAGCTAGATATGTTTAAATTGCAGGCAACTTAGCTCTCCTCAGTTCTCCATTCCCTTCTCACCCTCTGCCTTTTTTGCCTTTGTAGCCAAAAATAACTGCTAAATTATGTTCATTGTGTCCTAATTTGGAATGGAAGGATAAAACCAAAGTTTTACTGCAATCTTTTTGGTGTCTCAGTTACTTCTGGCATTCAGTCACTCTGAACATTCATTTGAGTGTCTGTATAATGAATACTCTGTTTTCTTTTTCAACTAAGAGTTAATTCATCAGTGAAACCAAACTTCGCATTTAAGGTCCCTTCCAATCCCCATATGGTTTTCATCTCTGATTGCAAACCTATATGCCACTATGGCTACGAATGTTACCCTTCTTAGGTACTGTTTGTTTTGTTGCATTTTTTTTTCTTGAAAGAAAGGAGCTGTTTTGTAAGCAGTAACTTTCATTATGGAATTAGACATCCCATCCAACCAAATATGAGCCTTGAGAACCTCACCAGTTTTTTGCTACTAGATCTTGCCATGCTGCTCCACCCCCAGTTTATACGGCATGAAGGCAGGAGCCATGTTTTAGTGGCTTACACATAGCAGTTATTTGTTAAACTGAACTGAGTCTACCTTGTAGGTTATGGATATATTGTCAACCCTCCAGCCTTGTACATATATAGCAGGTGCTCAAGAAATCTTGGTGAGTTAATAGTGTATGTTTGAATTAGAATAGGGTAAGAACTGGGAAATTGCCTTACATGGAATAGAACTTGTAAATAAGCATTTGTGTTTATGATGTATCAATTGGGCCATATATGCTTTGCTGGGAAACCAGATTATTGCTGAAGTATTCATATTCCTAAAAATAAAAGTTTAATGCAATTTAAATCAAAATATCCAATAACTTAAAAAAATTAATCCATAAATGTTTCAGTATATATAGCTAAAAGATGCCTTTTTTTAACCTAACCACAATACCACTATCACAACTGCAAAAACTGTCATATATTTTAAAAATTAGATATTCTTAACTATTGCCTAGAGTCCCCAACTTATACCCACTAAGTACTTCTTACCACTTTCCTAGTCCACCTTTATTTTGCTTCTTCTACTCAGCTCTTTTTCTCCCTTAGAAAAGAAAGCCTCATGTGGTTTTCAGTGGAGTATGACAAATCCTTCTGAATCACCACCCATTGTGGGGTCCTGGGCTTGGAAATTTTTTCAGTTAGACTTCTTGGGGACAGGGAATTTGAGCTTTCTTATGTGTGCATATTGGGCCAGACACACAAGTTGTCTCCTTTAATTCTCACAATATCTCTGCCAGGTAGATTTTATCAACAAATACCTGATAGCTGAGTTTTCTAAGTCACTTTTGGACATTGGATATGAGTATATGCAGGTGACCTGGATGAGGTAGAAAGGAGAATAAAGGAAGCCAGTGACCATTCTTTGATCACTTGCTCTGAGCCAGGCACTGTATGAGAGGCTTTGCATATATTTCATTTAACTCTCAAATAACCCTAGGGAGTAATATTCTAATCCCCAGTTTACAGAGAAAGAAATTGAGACTCAGAGCTATTAACTATTTTGCTTATTTTTCAGACCTTTAGTTAAAAAATCTGAAGATCCTAATGACATGATATATGGGTAGAGTTAGCTTATTGTCTATAATAAGAAAGAAACTAAATATTCTAGGCCTGCTTTGTGTGATTTATCACATATCCTCACCAAAGCCCTATAAAATATGTATCATTTATCCTCCAGTTAAAGATTAGTTTCAGCCAAGTTAAGTCAGTTACCCAAGGCAACCAGGTAATAAAGTAGCATAACAGGAACTTGGATCCATGTCACCCCTAAAACTTGTGCTTGTCCCCTTGCACTGTGCCTCGATTTCTCCAGTTATTGCTAAATCTGAACAGACAGAATTGCCTTGCTACCTTACTTATAGCAATTAACTTGTATTATTCTGTATTCTGATGTAGTATAGTCACTTGTATTCTCAACTGAATGTAAACTCTGTAAGAGCAGGAATCTGCTCTTGTTCATTGATATTTTGTTCATTGATATATCCTCAAGGCCTAGAACAATGCCTGATGTGCAGTAGGAGTTTAAATAAATAATTTTTTAATGAATATGTATAATATTTGCTCCCCTGAGATACACATTTCTTATGGGTAAGTGAATCTTGTTCATCTAAAATAGCAATTAGCATAGTCCCATGTCCCTAATAAGCAGCCATTAATAATGCCTTTAAATCAGGCTTTCTAGGTAACAAAGTGTTATTGTGTATGTTTACACCAGTGTTAATATAAATTGAAAACCCAAGGCCAAGATTTATAGGAGGTATCAGGGAGTGGAGAGAGTTGGTTCCCAGAAGAGGCTGTGACACTGTGTGAGGGAAGAAAGAAAAGGAACAACAGCCAGGGAAAGAGAATGAGCTTCCCTCCCTGTGGAGAAACCAGGGAGGGTTAGCAACCTACAAATCTTAGTTTGGGAATAAGCTAGGAGGGCTGTGCAAGGCTAGAAGAGCCTTATCACTGTGTGGCCTGTGTAAGCAGAATGGGTTTGATCTCAGCCTGAGTTCCCAGAACCTCACCCACACAGACCCTCATTCTCACCCCCAGGCAATTTAGCCTGTGGCTGTGGTAAGGAGATAAATATATCCTGCTTGCTTCCAAGACTTGGTAGATGCTGCAAGGGGAGACAGGGAATTAAAAAACTTCAACCCCATTTGGGAGTCTTTCAAGAAGCCAAAGTCAGCTCTTTTAGGTCACTTCCAACTAGATAAGCTCAGAAGCTGGGAGCAGAGAAGTTACCACCTCTTCACAGTCTTGCAGGCCCCACAGGAGAGGAACAGGCAGTTGATAGATAGTGGGAGGAGGTACTTGAGAGGATAATACTGCATGGGAATTCTCACTGTCCTGATGCAGATCCCTTACCTACCATTTGTGTGTGCTGTGTAGTGTTTTGTTAATTATGCCTCTTAATGCAACTTTGTTGAAGAGACAAGTGTTTGTATTTTGGACATTCCTAGGAATGCTGGGAAAGGAAGGCAGGCGTAGACCAATCTGAGCAAATTCCATGAAAGTAGTGTCAAATTGCATGGATGCAAGGCCCAAATGTTACACATTAATCACTTCATTTGATCTTCATGCTAATCCTGTGAAACAGACCAGTTATTCTTATCCCCATTTTCTAGATTGATAAACTGGGTAACAATGAGGTGAATTGGCTTCCCAGGAACATGCTGCTATTTGTTGGTAATTCTTCTGATTATAATTCTTGTGTTCTTTCCACACTATGTCTCAGAAAATACTGAATGAATTGTTTGCAGGAATATTAATCTAGTTTTGGTGTATCGGATATAAAGGAAAAGGGAGAGTCAGAGAACAGGGTGTTATTGCAAAGCAACTGCAAAGATCAAGGCAAGAGATAAGGAGCCTGTGCTATCATTAAATAAACTGTTCCCAACTCCAGTGGTAACTTCTGTCTCTCTTATTATTGGACCTTTCATTAGCACTCAACAAAGTTGTCTGTTCTCTTCCTTCCTCTCTGGATGTTCTTTCCTATTCTACTTTAGTGGCTTAGCTTCCTTTGACCTCTAAATGTTGGCTTGGCCCTATGCCCTCTTCTCTTTTGTTTTCTAGTCAGTCTTAAACATTTTCATGGCTTTGATCTCATGGATGTTCCAAAGTTGTAGTCCAGACCTTAGCTCTGAATTTCAGACACACTTTTGCATTCATTCATTTAACAAATATTTCTCAAGTACCTTCGATGTGCCAGATACTGTTTAGGCAATTTTGGTTTCATCATTAAATAAAACAGACAACAGCTTTTATTTTACTTACAGTGAGGGAGGATACACAACATCCATAAATTAAATAATACATGAGAAGGTCATAGGTGCTATGATAAATAGGAAAAGTAGAACAGGATAGGGGGAGTTGAAAGTGCTGGAAAGGAAGTAAAAATATTAAATAGGGTGGTGAGGATAGGCTTCATTGAGGTGAGATTTGAGCCAACACTTGAAGGAAATGAGAGAAGTAACCTTATGGAGATCTACAGGAAAAGTGTACCAAGTGAAAGTGCAGTGCAAAGATCCTGCAGTGGGAGGCCAGTGTGTCTAGAATAAAGTGAATGGGAGGTGGAGTTGTAGATCAGGTTAGAGAGTTTAAAAAGGGAGTGGGCAGATCGTGAAGAGTCTTGTAGGCCATTATAAGGATTTTAGCTTTTACTCTGAGCAAAATGGGGAGCCTTTGGAGGATTTATGGGCAGAGGATAGATATTATCAATTTATATCTTAAAAGGATGACTGCCTGCTGTAGGGGAGCAAGAACAGATGGAGGAAGACCAGTTAGCAGACTACTGCAATTGAATTTTCTACTTGATAACTCTTCTTGGATGTCTCAAAGGTATCTCAAACTTAACAAAAGACATCCCCCTTTCCCTTCCCCACAAAAATCCAACCTGGCCCTCCTCCATTGTTGTTTATCTCAGTGAATGGTTCTACCTTGATCCCTTGATTCCTTCCTCTCTCCCACCCCCCATATCCAATTTCTCAGCAAATCTTGTTGATTTTTATCTTCTATTAACATTTCCCTAATCTGTCCTTGTCTCTCTGTCTCTACTTATTACCTCAGGCCACCATCATCTCTAGCTTGAATTACTTTAGCAGCCTCCTAATGGTCTCCTTCATCAACTGTTCTCTTCAAATATATTCTCTATAGAGCAGTTAGAATGATCTTTTCAAAATGTAGATCTGCTCAAGTCAGTGCCACTTAAAATTATTCACTTGCTTCCCAGTTCTCAGGATGGCCTACAAGATCCTGTGTGGTTCGGCTCTACTTCCATCTTTAGGTTCAGCTCAGCCCATCCTTTCCCTTGCTTATTGCATTCTAAGTATATTTTCATTTCCTCAATTATACCAAACAGTTGGCTAACTCAGGACCTCCACATTGCTTATTCCCTTTGTCTGGAATACTTTTTTTCCCATTTGTTTCTTGGCTACTAGTTCAGTTCTCAGTTTAAATGACTTTACTCCAGGAGGCTGACCAGCCCTGAATACTAATCTGATTTAGGCTTTCCCATTAACCTTGTCTTGTCATAACACTCTTCTTTTTCCTTCATAGTGTTTATCACAACTTCTAAGTCTACAGATTTATAGAAACCTAGCTGCATATCTACATACACAGAAAGCTACTGCGTAGTACTTTTCTGTATGCTGGGCAGTTGAAACAGATCTGTGAGTCACCTAAGTTCTATAAGAGCAAGAGCGATGTCCGTCTTCTGTTCCACTGTATATTCAGTATATAATACAGTGTCTAATACATATTAGACACTTTTAGATATTTGTTTGGATAAATGGATATCTATTCTTTTCTTCCTCTTAAACCAACCCCCTACAACTCTCTAATTCCACCATCTAGAGGGCATGTAGAGTCAAATTTCATACACTAAGTATCCATGAGTACTTATGGAGCCCAGCATTGCGGTCTGTCCTATTGCAGGTCCAAACAAAGCAAAACATGCCTGCCCTTGAAAAACTTGTGTCTAAATAGAGATGCAAGGCATACCTATAAAGCAAGATTTCTGCCTAAAATTATCCATAGAATATCCCATTTCTGTTCCCCCTGAACACAGTGTATTTTTGGTTTAGAGGGTGATTGCTTAGGAGTATTCTCAGGAGAAGGTTACATGGCCCTTCAGGTGGCACCTTACTTAGTTGCCCACATTTCTGAATCTGGCTCTAAGGTTTGCCCACTTGGGAACTGAATTTTATCGGCCCAGGGTGATTACATAATTTCCTTAGGACACAGTCACCCTAGCCAAGTTCACAAGAGACCTTGTATTAGTATTCTAATTAGTATTAGTATTCTAAACTAGAATACTAAGTTATTTAGCATAAGAAAAAACAACTACTAAGAAGAACCAGATGGTCACAGGAGTGAATCGTCAGCCTGTGGAAAAATCCATGGGGGGAACCAAGTGACAAGAAGGTTGCTTGGTGTGTATGGCACTGCAGCAAGGGGAATTGGTTGTATAATCCTAATATTTGCTGGCAGCCAACTCTAATGGGCGGACCTGTCCATCTTCAGGATGGGGATGTGCTGACCTCAGTGAATGAAAAGTAGATTTTTTGAGCCAGAGGTTCTTCCTAGCCTTGGCAGTGCTACATTACTGAGGATTTCCATTTGAAAAATCTCCATTTTTAATATTTTCAACTGACCTTCTTCCTCCCAATAGACTCTTTTTCTCGAGCTATGTTAATAACATTGATTTGGGTTACTGGCTGGACTGGCTCTCAGCCTGGAACCTTTGCTGTCTCTTTTAAGGTGACTTTGCACCTGGTCTTATCTAAGGTGCTTTAATTTCATTCATCAAATTCTTACAGTTTGGTGGGTGTATTGCTGGGTCTTCTGTGGATTCTTTATATAATCTAGTACAACTCTCAGTTGGAAGAGGAAAATGCGTTTCTGACCCAGGAGTCACTGCCATTTTTTTTGGTAGAAGAAAGATTATTAATTGATAGGAGTGATTTTGTCTTGGGCAGTTAGAAAAAGCTTTCCAGAAGAGGCGACATTAAAGCTGAATCTCAAATTAGAAGCTTTGAGGGTTGGGGTAGGATATATGATAATTTCCAAGTAGAGAAAGCAATTTGCATAAATGTTATTGCATACCTGTAGGGTACTGTTGTGTATTAGGGTAAATAGAACATAGCGCACTGGGAGTTTAGGGAGGTCCAATGGCAGAGAGTTCAGGTACCTTCCCTGTCCCATGGCGATCAGCCTTACAAACCCTGGGACATAGCAACTACTGACTGTTCTGCCTGAAACACTGCACGCAAGCCAAGCCTTGACTCCGTGTAAGCTTCCGAACATTCTTCTCCCCTCACGGCCTTTGTATAGTTATCTGTGTAAATACACAAGTTTGACCTGCCCTCCTCTCTATCCCCCCTACTAGTAGACTATAAGTGTCCCTGGAAGAGAAAGAACTTCATGTTTTAATAAAGTTATACAACGTTTTATATTTTAATAAAACTATTTCAGATATTTGTCATTTCCATGCATGTCTTTATACTTTCACTACATTCCTCAGAAACATCGAGTATTATTTTACATGTTATCAACATTATCAAAATGATAGGAGGCACATCATTCTACACCTTGCTGTTTTCAACCAACATTATCTTAAGGTTCATCTATGTTATAGCTCTGTTTCTTTTTTAACTGTTATATAATATTCTGTTGTATGCATATAATCATAATTTTTAAATCTTTTTGTCCCTTTTTGGATATTTTGGTTATATTTCCATTTTGGGGATAACAGACAACATTTTGAAAAACAATGGGCAATAGCTACTGAAGCTGAAAATGCACATGCTTTTCAAATCAAGCAAGTCCATTCCTCAGTATATACTAGACCTATGCTTTTCAATATGGTGGCCACTAACCACATGTGGCTAAATTTTTTTAATATTTTAATACATTTTTTATAGTTTAATTAAAATTTAAATATCAGTTCCTCAGTTGAACTAGCAGATCTTGGTTGCTAAATAACCACATGTGTGTGGCCAGTGGCTACTGAGTTGAACAGCATGGTTATAAAGCATTTCCATCATTGCAGAAAGTTCTATTGAACTCTCCACAATAGTGTTGTCTTGGAGGATAACTTTATTTGCATATTCCTAGTTATCCATAGAATGAATAAAGCTGAAAAGATTGCATTACTAGACTATATATGGTAAATGTTACATGAGTTCAAGGAATAATACCTTAACAAGTTTAGAGGGGGTAGAATTTGAGCAGTTTTGGGGTCTGTGCATGAGTTTGGAGGAGAATTGAGTATGGTGTTTATCCAGGGCAGTCAAGTGCAACATAGCAGGAGAAAGAGTTGGAATCATTACTGTGGGGGAAATCAGATAGCTCAAAAACAGAGAAGCTGTAGCAAGAATCAGATCCAAGGCAAGACTGTGAGAGAGGAAAATGAGTCATGAGGTCAGAAGCCAAAAAGATTAAAAGGAGGCCAAGAGGTGGAGTGCAAGGCAGGTCAGAGAGAGCAGTTGAGGACAGAGGCTGTGAAAATGTGAAGGTCCCTGAAGCCTGTGCTCCTGGCTTTGAGATCAGAATATGTTCATGTCCATCACCCACAAGATGGGAGGCCTGCCCACTTTTAGTGGAAGCTATGGTTAGAAGAGCGTTATCTGGAAGAATGTGGAGGAAGATTAGGGTTTGGCTCCCACTGCAAGTAGGTGTGAACGTTTGAAAGGGTGAAGGCCGGGCGTGGGCAAGGCTGCTAAGAACTGAATTTCTGAGAGAGTAGTTACTCAAGGAAAAGTAAGAGACAAGGGAGGGAGCAAGTGTGGTAAAAGAAGGCAGATCAAAAAGGAAAAGGGGATGAAAAGGCTAAGAGTCAGAAAAAGACAATACAATGAGAGGGGACATTGTACATGTCTTACTGCTGGTTTTTAGTTCATTATCGAGTTCTTCCTATAAAAACAAAACCTCAGTGGGAGTGTGATGTGGGATTCCAAAGCCATGGGTATGATTTATTCAGATAGTACAGTCCTAGCCCCAGGCTTCTGCCCAGCTCTCTGAGCTGCTCTGTGGTCTGCTCCTGGTTTTCCTGAAAGCTTCTCCAGCTCTTCCCCCACCCAGATCTACGAACTTCCACAAGTCAGAGGGAGTGATTAGAAAATTCTGGTTCCAACACTTTTGGTAGGGAGGGGACAGGTGTGTGGCCACAGGGTAAGTTGGGTATGTGTGAAAAATCAAAAGCAGCCATTTTAAAGTTTATGAGTCAAGCAGGATCTCCTCTGTTACTCTTTGATATATTGTGAAGCTTAGCTTGGCAGTAAAAATCCGCTCTCTCCTGCCCACCTCTCATCTCTTTGCATCCTATAGATAGTCTAAACTCAGTTACAATTTCAGTTGTTCTTTTCAAAATTCAATAATCAGATTAGTGCCTGCCTTCAAAACAAATAAAGGTAAAACCTGTTCTAGAACCAAACCAAATAAAGGTTGGCTTACTTGCTTGCTTGCAATAGTGTAAAATCACTTCTAACCACTCAGCTTTTGAGATCCACAGCATATGCAGAAGGGACTAGAAAGTTCACCCAAAGGGGCAAACAAATCTATCTGACCTAAGGAAAGTAATTGTTCAAGTGGAGATTGTGCATTATGAGAGCAGCCAACTGTCTACCAACAGTGGGTCTGCAATCCCACAAACCTTTCCCAGTGGCTTTCTATATACCCTCTGGCAATACTGACAGAGGTTTGGATTCCTGAGCAAGAGCAGTCTGAAAGAGTTGTGTGCACTGCTAATTCTTTACAAAGATTACAGCTCTTTAATTCCCAAGGCTATTTCTTGCTCTGACTCCCCTGCTTCTTTCCAGCTCATGTAACTTCACTCTTCAGCCTCAAAGCCCTGTGTCCAGGCATGAGCCAGTCTACTGAAATGTGGGCAACTGTCTTGACATACATGGGCAATCAGATGTTTGAAGAAAACTGATGAATAACCATGTGTCCAAGAGATCCATAGAGCTTAGGGAGTTCAAAGGCTTATTCTTGTGGTTAAATACCGGGAATGCCATCTCATTCCCATCCACTGATTTCTCTATTATCAGCTGGTAACCCACAAGTAGATCCCTTGTTCATCTGCCAGGATGCAAACTTGCCCTTCTTTCAAGTTCTACTTTTGTTGTCAGGCTTAGGAACACGCAGTTACTCCAAGAGGGATCTGGCTGGCACAGTTAATTGGACTTATCAGGCCGTAATTACAGTATCACAGCATTAGCTTGCATTTCTGGGATTTCATTACTGAACCTTCTTCGTACATGTCTTTGGGTCCTGATGCCACCATTTAGGTTCCCAACAGTTGAACCTATGGCTAACCTCTGACTGCTTCCCTGAGCTCTAGGCAGATGAATATAATGTTTCCTTATGAAGAAGGCTTGGGAAAGCAATTGATAATCATAAGTACTAACATATGTTGAGTGATTCCTATGTGTCTGGCATTATGCTTGCATTATCTTGCAATATTCACAATAAACAAGGGCAGGTACTATTAATATCCCATATGCCTACAGATGAAAACACTGAGGGGTAAGTTAACTTGCCCAAGATTACACAGCTAGTAAACATGTAATTGTCATTTATTCCCATGTCTGTTTTGATTCAGAACATATACTCTTTTTTGTTGAAGTGTAGTTGATATACAATCTTGTATTAGTTTCAAGTATACAAGTGGTTCAACAATTACTACATTATTAAATCCTCACCCCAGCTAGTGTGGTTACTATATATCAACATAGAAAGGTGTTACAGAATCATTGGCTATATTCTCCATGCTGTACTACCATCCCCATGACAAATTTATATTATGATTAAGATATTTTATACCTCTTTATCCACCTCATGCTCCCCACCTACCCATCCTATCCATTCCCCCATGGTAACCACCAGTCACTTCTCAGTGTCTATGAGTCTACTGCTATTTTTTTCATTTTGTTTTGTTTTATTTTTAGATTTCACAAGTGAAATCATATGGTACTTGTCTTTCTCTGCCTGGCTAATTTCACTGAGCATAATACCATCTAGATCCATCCATGTTGTCATAAATGGCAGGATTTCTTTCTTTTTTATGGCTGAATAATATTCCGTTGTATATATGTGCCACATCTTCCTTATTCATTCATCTATTGATGTGCATTTTGGTTGCTTCCATATCTTGGCTATTGTAAATAATGTGGAAATAAATATAGGGGTGCATATATCTGTTTGAATCAGGGATTTTGTTTTCTTCAGGTAAATTCCTAGCAGTAGAATTACTGGGTCAGAACATATACTCTTACTACCGCATCAAATTGCCTCTTCTTGGAAAGTGTCTGTCTGCTCCTGGCTTCACTAGCAAGAGCTCATCTGATTTCAATTAGCTAGAAACTGAAATGCATTGGAATAACAGACATTTCCTTTCAGATGAAGTGATGGGCTATACTGTCATATTTCACTTGTCAGCAATGAGTTTGAGGCCAGATTGTGAGAATTTGTAGATCATTTGTCATGAGTATTTACCAGGCATCTATTATGTACCAGCACATGTTGGGTGATTCAAAAATGTGTAAGAAACAGGTATGACCAACAAGAGATGAGTGTCTTACCAGAGAAAAAAGGCTAACACACAGGAACCCTTCCCAGAAAGAGGAATAGGGAAGGCACAGTAGGAGCAGAGAGGAGTCACTCATAAATGCTTTAAGGAGCAAAATCCACAAAGTTAGGCATAAGAAAAGTCAGGGACCAATGGGCTGATTGATTGATTGATTTTTTTGTGGTAAAATACACAATTATATAGCATAAAATGTACCATCTTAACCATTTAAGGTGTATAATTCAGTGACATTAAATACATCCACAATGTTGTGCAGCCATTACTATCTAGTTCCATAGCTGTTCACCACACTAAATGGGAACCCCATACCCATTAAGTAGTCACTCCCCATTCTCCCCTCTTCCCAGCCCTGGGAAATCACTAATCTCTTTTTGCCTATACAGATTTGCCTATTCTGAGTATTTCATATAAATGGAATCATACAATATGTACCCTTTGTGTCTGGCTTCTTCCACATAGCATAATATTTTAAAGATTCATCCATGTTGTAGTATGTATCAGAATTGTGTTCTTTTTTATTGCTGAATAATATTCCATTGTATGGATAAACCACATTTGTTTATTCATTCGTCTGTTGATAGACATTTGGGCTATTTCCACCTTTTGGCTATTGTGACTAGAGCCTCTATGAACATTGGTATATAAGTTTAGTTTGAATACTTGTTTTCAATTCTTTTGGGTATCTAACTAGCAATGAAATTTCTAGGTCATATGATAATTCTATGCTTAATTTATTGAGGAAAAGCAATGTTTTTCACAGAAATCTACCATAATGGTTAAAAAGGACTTTAAAGTGAGTTGAATCCTGGCTGTGGTACTTAGAGTTGTATGACCTTTAGCAAGTGATATAACCTTTGAACCTTAGCTTTCTCATCTGCTGAATAAGGTTGTTTTGGGGGTTGCATGGCATAATGCATATAAAGCACTTAGCACAGTGCCTGGCACATACAAAGTACTAGATATGTGGCAGCTAATAGGAAACCCCTATATAAGTCTCATGTTAAATGTGATGTATAGTAAACATCACAGAAAAGTAGAGGCACAGCTCTCTTGTTCATATTGCTACTTAGCCGTGCCCCACCATGTAGAACTCAACAAGTTATCTGAATTTCCAGAAAAATGAGCTACCTTGGTTTCTTAACTTCTCAATTTTTAATTATTTAAATTGTATGTATATGTGAGAGTATATGCACACACACACACAGACACATACATACATATATACACACTAATTATCTACTGAAAAAGTTTCTTTAAAATGTCAGAAGCCTGTGCATTTTTTTATAAAACTGGTATTTTCCAAGAAGAGTCAATTTGATGTAGTAGTTAAGAACATATGTTCTGAATCAAAACAGACATGGGAGTAAATGCCATTTCTGTGTTTACTAGCTGTGTAATCTTGAGCAAGTTACCTCATCCTTCTGAGCCGCAGTTTCTTCATCTATAAGCATGGGATATTAATAATAGTACCTGCCTTTGTTAGTTTATTGTGAATATTAAATGAAATAATGCAAGCATAGTGTGAGGCACCTAGCAAGCGCCCAACCCTCTGTCTGTTTTCCAGAGATATCCATGACTTTGACCTTCCTTGCTTTCCACACACCACAAGCCATCAAAATGACCAGCCAAGGGGCTTTAGCCACACCTGAAAGAATATTGAACTGTGATAAATATTCTGTCCAAATGAAATGGAATTCCACCATAACAAAAGCAACCCAAGACTCCTTAATCTCAAATGTATCTTTTGAGTTTCCTGCTTATGATTAGTCTGTCTGTTGGAAGTTACGTTTTTCTAACTTTCTACCTATGCAGAACGGAATCATACAGTATTTGAACTGAAAGGGAAGGGGCAGTGAAAAGAATTACCATCTACTGTATACTATCTTATTGGATCTTTACAACAACCCTGTTGTGAGATAAATATCCATGTGCCCACCTTGCAGCTGTGGAAACTGGGACTCAGAAGTAAACAGCCCAGAACTAGTGTCAGAACCAAGATTTAAACCCAGATCTTTCTGAAGCAGCTTCAATGAACTATACTACAGTTGTTGTAAAGAATTTCTGGTATCTTGTTTTGCTGTTGTTGAAGCAGACATCAAGAAAGGTAAAATGAGTTGCCCTAGGTCACTTAGTCAGTTAACCATAAAGGGACTAGAAACCAGTTCTGAGTACGCCAGCTCCTGTTACTTTATTGCCTCTGAATGGATGACTAGTGTAATGGTTCATCAGTTAGAGAATGAGTACAACATTAGAGTTAATCTGAAAATAAATTCCATCTGCACCTTAATTACTTCCATTTCATGTATCATAGGCTTCGTTGGAAATCTTTTGTCCAGTTACAAATGAACTAGTGACCTAGTGTTCCCTGAAGTTTCAGTGCCCACTGTATCCACTACTTGATGTACAAAATAGAGAGGCAAATGCAGGCAGTCCGCAGATGAATTCAGTTCTATTTTATAAACAGTTATTCGCCACTGTGGTGGTTAATTTTATGCATCAACTTGACTAGGCTATGGTGCCCTAATGCTCAGTCAAACCCCAGTCTAGATGTTGCTGTGAAGGTATTTTTTAAGATATGATTAACATTTAAATCAGTAGACTCTGAGAAAACCACATTACTCTCCATAATGTAGGTGGGGCCTCATCCAGTCAGCTATAGGCCTTAAGGGAAGAAGACTGAGGTGCCCTGGGAAGAAGAGATCCTGCCTCCAGACTGCCTTTGGACTTGAGAGTGCGACATCAACTCTCTCCTGGGTCTCCACCAGGCCTGCCTGGCAGATTTTGGACTTGCGAGACCCCACACTTTATGAGTCTGTTCCAATAAATAAGTAAATAAATTGATGATTGATTGATTGAATTAAAAATACACACACACATCCTTTTAGTTTTGTTTCTCTGGAGAACACTGACTATACAACCACCCACCAATGTACCAGGCACAGTGCTAGGCTCTGGGAATTTAGAGAAGAGATCTCCATACAAAGAGATTTGTGCAATGTGGCAAAATATGACAAAGCACTTTGACATGGTAGGGCAAGGTGGGAAAACAAAGCTACAAAGAAAAGCACTCAGGTATATTTCCTGATATCCTTTACACCTGCGAATAATCCTAATGACATGCAGACATTATCTGTAAGTGGAAAATTTCCTTAATTCTGAAGGAGAAACTTTCCCTTTAGGCAAAAATAGATCCTCCTCCTCTCTTTAGACTACCCTGCTTGTTTAAATCTATTGATTGGATTTACTAATTCAGTCAATATTTACTGAGTCCTGGCTTTGTGTAATGACAAAGTGAGGATGGTCTGAGAAGCTTCAAAGGTACCAGGGCCTCTCCCTAATCTCTGTCTAATCTCTGGAACCCAGCCTAGGGATGGAGAAGTTGCCTGATGTAGCTCTGGAGTGAAAACCAGGCACCTGGAAGCTCCCGGTCAGCCTATTTGTCTCTCTGACAACTTGATTTGGGCCAAATTAGAAACTGTACCTATGGCCTTGGGCAGCGACCTGTCCTCAACCTTCCACTCCTGGTTTCCAGGAATGCCTCCTCAGTTTTCAGGCTCTATCAGGGCCTCGTTCGCATGCATCACCCATCAAAAAGGCTGACCCTGGGTATTTCAGGGAAGGCTTATGTCCTTAAAATGTGAATTTCACTGATTCCCAAAGATGCAAGCTCTTCTCTGACTCCTAACACTCCAGTCATCTGCAGTCCTTGGGAGAGACGAGTAATTAATGTCTAAAGAATACTTGCAAACCATGCAAGGAAGCATATGAATCAATATAGAAAAATCAATAGTTTAACAGTAGCTTTCCATTTATTTAAGTCTTCTTTAATTTTCTCATCAATTAAGCTTTCAGTGTACAGGTTTTGCACAAATTTTGGCAGATTTATCCCTAAGTGTTTCACATATTTGACACAATCATATTTTAAATTTCAATTTATATTTTTTGTTGTTAATATAGAGGAATAGAATTGATTTTGTATAATGATCTTGTATCATCAAACATAACTTACTTATAAGTTGTAGTAGGCTTTTTTGTAGATGTTATAGTATTTTTTACATTGTCATCTGAATAAAGATAGTTTTACTTCTTCCTTTCAAAATTTTTCCCCCAGGCTTTATCACATTGGCTACTACCTGCAGCACAATGTTGAACAGAAGTGTAAATGTGGACATCTTTGCCCTTCTTCCAATCTTAATGGAGCATTCAGACTTTCACCATTAGGTATAATGTTACCTTTAGGATTTTTCACAGATGCCCTTTAGCACATTCAAGAAGTTCCCTTTTATTTGTAGTTTGTTTAGAGTTTTTATCAGGAATGGATGTTGGGTTTGTCAAATTATTTTTCTGTATCTATGGAAATGTTAAACCAACCTACCATTCCTGGGATAAACTGTACTTGGCCATAAGGTACCATCATTTTTATATTTTGTTGGATTCAATTTCCTGTATTTTTAAAAATGTGTGTGTCTGTACTCTTGGAAGATAATGAGTGTGTAAGGGTGATGCTTGACTCATAGAATGAGTTAGGAGGCGATCCTTCATCTTCAATTTTCTGGAAGAGTTTGTGTAGAATGGTGTTATTTATTCCTTAAATATTTGGTAAAAATCACCAGGGAAACTATTTGGCCTAGGAGTTTTCTTTGTGGGTAGGGTTTAACTACAAATTCAAATTTTTAAATCAATAAAGGACTATTCAGATTATCTATTTCTTCTTCAGTGAGCTTTGGTAGTTTGTATATTGGAAAGGAATTACCAAAGATGTTCCTGAGACCTTGCCACAGATGTGGGCTTTTGGAAACCATTTTGCTTGTCACTTTGCCCACAAACAAAAAGAAAAGTAGGTGAGTTTCGAAGCCATGAAACAGATTCAGAAACAAATACTGGATCACTCCTTTGGGCTTTGGGTAACTCCAAAAAGTTTGAACTGGAGTTTGAACTTTGCTTATGACATATAGTGCTGAAATTTTTTTCATGATGCTTTTTAAAGTCTGTTCCCACCAACCCAGTAGACTACTTGACTAGTTTCTATTTTCTGCATATAAGAAGGGATTAGGGCTGTTTCTCCTAATTTTAGAAATGCAGGCATACGTGACAAGTTGGTTTGTCTTGCTCACCCTGCAAGCAAAATTAAAATTAACTTCTGAAAGGATTTTACAGCTTAAAATTGCAGCCATAAAATTAGGTAAAAGTAACATGCTATTCTCGGCAAATGAAGACAGAGATCCCGGTCTGCTATGTACTAGGTTTTTGGGGAGTTTTCTCTCTCATTTTCCTTTTAGCTATGAGAGATAAATTTGCTATGAGCCATATTCAATTTTCCTGGTTCAGATCCTGCTCCCCTTGTCATCTTTCTTCATCTTTGAGCAAGGCAAAAAGCTTTAGCTACATCTACATCAGTAGACCATCTCTATCATGAGCTAGATGTCTAGCTAAATATTATCTTTATGGAAACAGCCTGTATTTGTCTCCCATTCTGTCTCCTTCTAATAGTTGCTCCTGCTGTTGAACTCCACACCGACTCCCCATCCATCTCAGCTGGGCGTTTGTTAGACTACCTTTCCCTGATACAAAAGAGAAATGGCAGTGCCCCTGATCATTTGGACTCAATAATGGATGAGACAGTCTGTCAGGATATTTTCAACAAACTGCAGCCTCTGGCCTGGAATCCCAGGCTTTTCCTATTCCTATAGGTTCAACTCTTAGAATGCTTACTGACTCTTCCATCCTAACTTTGGCTCTCAACGAGAAATCATAATGGATTTTGTTTTCAACTTGGTATGATTTTTCTAAAGCTATCATATTATAAAAGAGCATGAGACTCAGGGTTAAGCTACTACAGCCCACGACCCTGTGTACCTAACGGTTGGTAGCAAGAGCAGGCTCATAGAAAGTATGAGGACATACAACCCCACCATGCACAGCATGGCTGAGGAAACTGAGGCACAGCCTAAGCACTAAAAATAATCTTACATCTTTTTATTAGAGAACAGTCACTACAATGTATCTGAAGTAGTTCAAAGGGGATGCTGTTCGAATGTGCAATGAATACAATAATGAAACACAAATAGTGCTGTAGCTGGAAAAGGGGGAAGGTGATAGTGAAGAAAAGATGTGTGACCATATCTCAATAAGATTGTAACTTATATCTCTATAAAATTTTTACAGAAAAGAAAAAGAAAGGATGTGACTAGGATTTCCAGAGAAAAGGGTGGGATATGAAAGGCATTCCGGCAAAGAGAAATTGCTGACAAACAGACCTCTGTGAGTAGAATATTGGAGGTGATAGGTGGGCCTGCAATGTAGGTTGAGCCTGATTTAGAGGGGCCCTTAAATGTTATGGTTGGATTCTGACCTTTGCAGGTAATAGGTAGTTACCAAAAGTTTTTTGAGAGAAGACAGGGCATAATCACATCTAAGTTATAGAAAGGTATCTCTTTCCTTTTCCAGTGATACTTATTGCTTTATTCTTTTGATTAGAGTTTATCTCCTTCATTAGGCTTTAAGTTCTTCAAGTGTAATAAATATTTGTCTTTTGTCCATAGTGCCCAGAGCAGTGCTTTTATACACTTCTCAAATCAGAGACATGGCTTTGGCATGAGCGAGTTTTGGTTCTAGTCTTTCTCTTTTTGGTCATGTTCCCTCTATTTAAGTATGCATTAGATCCATTTGCTTCTCCCCATGCAGCCCCCATAACCCTTGTTCAGGCCACCTTCTTCTCTCTCTGCAACAGTCTCTTAATTGGGCTCCCACCTCACTACCACCCCTCCTACCATACTGCCACTAGAAATTTTTTTCTAAAATATCAATCTCATCATGTCACTTCCTGCTTAAAATTATCCAGTGACTTCCTGTTGCTCTGAGGATAAATAACCACCTACCTAGGACAGCCTGCAAGACTCTGCAAGAGCAGGCCTTTTCTGCCTATATGGCATCACCTCATGCCACTCTCCCCTTCCCTTTCTTGTTTCAGTCACTCTGGCTTTCTTTTAGTTTCGCCTATGTGCCATGTTCTCTCTCACCACAGGGCATATGCATATATTGTTCCCTCTGCCTGGAAGATCTTCTACTCACTCCTATCCCTTGACCTAGTTGATGCTTTCTTACTCTTCAGACCACAGTTTAACTACGCTTTCTTAGATAAATTTTCACTGAACCCACCAGGGAGTTCAAGTACCCCTGTTATATATTCTCATATCCTTCTGTTGGTCTCCTTTGTATCATATAGCACAATTATAATTAAAAGATTATTTCTTACTTTTCCAAGGTCTGTCTTCTCCACAAGAATATAGAGCTGAGGAGCAAGTCTATTTTATTTAATGGTATATTCCCAGGTATAATCCTGTGTCTGGCAGAGTAGGCACTCAATAAATTTTTGTTGAATGAAAGAATATGTCTTAATGACTTAACCATCATGAATGTTCATACCAGCCTATTTTTCTCTATTACACTTTGCACAATTATTATTCTTTAAATATTTTTGTAAGTATTTTTCTGTATCCCATGTAAGCCCCATGATGGCAGGGATTATATTTATTTTTTAATTGAGTTATGGTTTACAAACAATAAAATGTACTGATCATAAGTGTGTAGTTTTAGGAGTTTTGACAAATGTGCACACTCAAACATTCCAAACAAGATACAGTAGATGTCCAATATCCTAGAGTACCCTTATACCCCAATCATCTTCACCCCCTCACCCCTGCAGATGTTACTCTTATTCTGATTTCTATTATCATGTTCCTTTTGCCTATTCTAGAGTTTTGTGTAAGTGGACCCATACTGAATATGCTTTTATATCTGGCTTCTGTGAGAGTCATCTATGCAGTTATATGCATCAACAGTCTGTTAATTTTTTAAATTCCTCAATAGTATCCCATTGTACAAACATACCACGATTTGTTTATCCATTCACCTATTGATGGAAATTTGGGCTCTTTCCACTTTGGGGTTATTATGAATAAAGCTGCTATGAACATTTATGGACAAGTCAGAGTCAATTTTTTATCATCCTATCCCCAGCCCCCAGCACAGTGCCTGGTACTCAATAAATATTTGGTACTCTCAGCAGGCACTCAATAAATATCTGTTGAATAAACAAATGAATCTAATCTGTACAATGTTAGTAATAACTTTACCTTCCCCTCCTGCTTTGAATATTGGAATGCAGCTAGGTAAGAGTGACTCATTTACAGAAAGAAACTTGAATACCCTCTTAATGTTGTGAAAAGTAAGTTGTAGAGTTTGTACTTTAAATATTATTACTAACAATTACTGTGGACAACTCATCACATTAGTGTGTCATGATGCTATTTGAATTTCCAGATAAAATATAGGATGCCCAGTTAAATTTGAATTCCACATAAACAACAGATTTTTAGTATAAGATGTCCAAAATATCACATGGAACAGATTTATGCTAATTTGGGACACACTATACTAAAAAGATTTTTTTTGTTTTTCTGAAATTCAAATTTAACTCAGCGTCCTGTATTTTTTATTTGCTAAATCTGGTCACCCTAACTACGTGTAAACCATGGCACGTTTGGTCCCCAGGTCCCTTCCAGCCTTAAAGCTCAAAGATTCCTCCCCTGCTCACAGCAACTGGCCCTACGAAATGCTGTCCTTTCATAGCTGCTCGGTAAGCAGTTTCTGGCAAAGGAAAGGAAGACATCTATTTTAAGAACAGTATGGGCAACATTTAGTTTGTCTATTTGTGTTAAGCATTTGCATGATAAATTCACTTTAAGGTTGATTTGGACAGTACATCCCTCAGTCCCTGGCTCAGTATGACTGGCTCTGGCTTTTCCAAGTGCTATCCAGCATGCCTGTACCTCTCCCCACCCCCACCCCAACCCATCGGTTGTGTTTGTGGATGTGGATGAACACAGACAGACATTGGAGGGAAGTGCCTTCCTGAACTGCTCAGCAACGTCTGCTGTCAGCTTCATCCTTAAAATAAAAGGTGGGTGACAAGTTCCATCTGGTAGGGCGCCAGCTCCCACAGATCACTTTCTTCTCCTACCAGAGCCTTTCATTCATAAACTCTCAAGGAGCTGTTCTTAAAAGGCAAATGCACATTAAACATGGGACAAGACTCAGCTTGGTTTAATGTGTGTATACATGCTTTAATTTCAATGAACAAGTTTTGTTTAGAATTGTTCAAAGTAAAGGCAGACTCTCTGTCTTAGAGCACAAACTTCAGAAACCTTGGATGGTGCTGAAGGGGGCCTGGCTTACTAGAAGAGCACTAAGATTTTGAGTCAAGCCTGGGTTTGAATTTGTGCCACTCCTTACCTTGATCTTGGGTAGGCAAACCATTTAATCCCAGTAAGTGTCAGCTTCCTCATTTGTGAAATGGTGGTGGTAATATGCCTACTTCACAGTGTAGTTGGGACAGTTCTATTGGAGAACAAAGGTGAAGTACTTAGCCAGGCACATAGCAGATGCTCAATGCATGGTAGCCATTATTATGAATGTGGCCCCAGGAATATGTCTGATCCAGCCAGAGAGGCCTGTCGGGTTCTCAAATCCCGAGAGCACCCACAAATTATAAAAGAGCACCTCAGCATCTTGTATTATTCTTCCCCTTTAGAAATTTAGCTGTGCCCTGAGAAGAGAAGCCAGGGGGCTTTGAGTCTTTGCTTTGTAACTTAACTAGCAAGGGACACCAACTTTCTGAGACTCAGGTTTGGTTTTATCAATCTAAAAAATGGACACATGAAAATTATTCCTTTGTTTGAAAGTAGTTATGAGAATCATCAGTGGAGTTTATTTAGAAACAGTACAAATAGTACAAGTAATATTGTAAGGTAAATAAACCAATGTCGATCAAAAATTCAGAGGAAGAAAAGGGCCCCTCTTTTGACGCTCATCTTTCTTTTCATGACTTCTCAATTTCAGGCCAATTCCTGCATCTGGTGGTAGTGGGTGCAGTGGAAAAACACAAGAGGCAGTGAGGATACCTGGTTTCTTATCCCATCTCTGATCCATAACCTCCTATGTTGAGGAAGTCACTGAAAGCTGAGCTGCCATTTCCTCATCTTCAAAATGTTTCTCAGTCACTGAGTGAGCACCTCGTAGGCACCTGCAGGCACACTACTAGATATTGTCTTTATAAATAATACCAGCTAACATATATTGAGCGTACAACATGCACCACGCATGGTACTAGGGGCAAAATCTGTAATGTCACAAAACCCTATGATGTAAAATATTACCATCCTTATTTTATAGTTGAGGAAGTTGAGGCTTAGATGGTTTAAACTGATTTGCCTTATGGTGAATAAACCAAGGTCTTCATCTCAGAGGAACTCCTATCCAGGAGGGTAGGTGAAGATATAAAGAAATAATTGTGATATTGAGTGATTGTGTGATATCTCTATACAGCAAAAATACCTATTCCAGACATGTGGCAGAAAATCAAATGAGATTTAGTGTGAAAGATGTTTTGAAGAAACCTGGAGTTATTAAACCAGCATAGTTCTGTTATGTTGTAGGAAATGGGGATGGAGCAGCTATTTCAAAAACCATTTGCTGAGCTAATTCAAGAAGTATTTATTATATTCCAAGGGCTGTCTTGTTTTGCACCAGGTGAAGTGTTAACAGGCCCTAGCCTCTTTGTGGTGCAACCTCTTCTCTCTTCTGAGAGCCAGCCTCAATTCTAAAACCCACACATTTCTTCCACCTGACCAGGATCAATCACCCACCGATTGTACTACCTTATTTGCTGCCTGGTACCCACCGTCTGTGTGCACTTCCCTCATTAGGAAGCCTAGATTCCATGGTCCATTGCTACAATACTTTTTTCCATATGCCTTTGAATCCCTTGCCCTTCTTTTCCTTTATCATTCTCACCTAGCAGAACCCCATGCTGGTTAAATCCAATTCTGCCACTAATCTGCATCTGTCCCCATATGGCAGAACAAGCTAAGAAAATGTCATAATAACAATAACTGGTGTTTCTTTAAGTCCATGACCACTGTCCTCAAGTGGGCCCCAAAGCTGCCTTGCAGCCCTATCACATCTCCCTAGTTCTCCTTTCTGAAATCGCCCTGGTCCACATCACCACATTGCTAAATCCATTGGTATGTTCTCATGCCTCGTCTTGATTTTTCAGTAATTTAGCACAGTTTGTCACTCTTTCCTCCTTGAAATACTTTCTTCACTTGCCTCCTAGGACCCTTCTCTATGTTGATTCTCTACCTGCCAGCCTGGCGTCTCCTTCACAAGACTCCTTCTCTGGTACCTTCTCACATTCTCTTAACATTGAAGCGCCTCTGCGCTCAATTCTAGGATGTCTTCTGTCTCCTGTCTCTACATGCACTGCCTTGGTGATCTCACCTAGCCTTGTAGCTTTGTATTCATACCGGTGGTGGCAGAGGTGGTACGCATGAAATAATCCCTGCCCTCTTCCACTTTCCATGCTGTGAGGTGGTCCCCTGTGTCTAGTGCTTACTAAAGGGAATATGAGCGCAGTCAGGGGCAACAAAGAACAAGTATTCACATCTGCAGTGGTGGAGTTGCTAGAAAGAAGCAGCTCAGAAATCCAAGTCACTTTTGGAAGGAAACCACTAAGGAGAGCTGCCTGTCCCTCACTGGATTATATAACATGAATAAGAAATAAACCCTAGTTACATTAAACCATTGAGATTTGGGGCTTGTCACCACAACATTGTTGAGTCTGCACTGACTAGGGCACTGCAGACCACAGGTACATCGCCAAGCTAGCCGTCTCCCTCAGACTCCACACTCCAGAGCCACCTATCGAATCAGCTTCCCCATTAGACATGTAATAGACATGTCAAAACCACCATTCCTGAAGCCCCCGAGCCAGCTCCTCGAACAGTTTTCTCTATCTGAGTAAATAAGAATTTCATCTTTCTAGCTGCTCAGTACAGAAGCCTTGGAATTGACCTCGACTCCTTTCTTTGAGTCACATCCTGTACCCAGCCCATCAGCACACCCTAGCAGCAGTACCTTCAGAACATATTGGGAAAGCTCCCACTTCTACTGGCCTTTACAACTGCTTATCCAAGCCTCCATCATCCTTCTGCTGGACTACCATGCCAGCCTCCTGGTTTCCATTTCCACCTTTGTCCCATGACAGTTCATGTGGCAGCTAGAGCAATCCATTGAAAAAGTAAATCTGTAGATGTTAGAACCATTCAGTGTTTTTCCAGAGGCAGAGTTCTTATAGGGGTCTCTAAAATCTTAACACGATCTAGCCCCTGCTACATCTCTGAGGCATGATCCAGCCTACTCCCTTTACTCCATTCCGGCATTCCGGCTTTCCTGCTGAATGGCCAAACATCAAGCATGTTCTCTCATTTATTGCCCTCACTCTTGCTCTTCCCTTTGCCTGCAACACTCTTTTTCCAGAATACTACATGGCCTGCCTCCTCATTAGCTACAGCAGAAGTTCTCAAACTTGACAGTGCATAGGAATCACCTGAAGGGCTTATTAAAAACAGATTGCTAGGCTCCACTCTAACATGTATGATTAAGTAGATCTGGGAGGGGGTGATAATTTGCAATTTTGACACGTTTCCAGGGCTGATGATGCGGGCCCAAAGACTGTGTTTTGAGAAACACTATTCTCTGCTCAGAAGTTAGCTTATAAGCAAAGTCCTCCCTGACTTCCCTATATAAAATAACAGCTTGACCCAAGACTTCATATCCCTTTGTTTTCCTTCATACATATTATCATCTGACAAAAATGGATGTAATATTTGTTTGCTACTTGTCTTCCCCTCTAGATTATAAACACCATGACAGTGGGGATTTGGTTTCACTTGTGGCTGTATGATACATGTCTATCTCCCATGTCTAGCACAGTATGTGCCTAACACACAGTAGGTGCTTCATAATTATTTGTTGAACGAATAATCAAAATAAAATATCGCACAGCCAGCCTTCTATGACTGAGATTCTGGAGGAATTACTTACAAGGATAACTCACCTTTGCTAACCATTCAGTCACTCCAGCTAAGCTGCTCTTATGTTCCACCTCTCACTTCCTACCTTTTGTGTCATTGTCCTCCCTGCCACCACTCATGACAGAGTACACTACTTATGCCTGGAAAGGCATACCAGCTTATGGAAGGGTCACTGTGATGTAACTCTTTATTTCAGGAAACCAAAGGGA
This sequence comes from Manis javanica, assembly GCF_040802235.1. Classification (NCBI taxonomy): domain Eukaryota; kingdom Metazoa; phylum Chordata; class Mammalia; order Pholidota; family Manidae; genus Manis; species Manis javanica. The sequence continues at coordinate 99,433,442 of NC_133174.1, read as the reverse complement.
GAGGGAGAATAAAGCTGGTCCAACACCTGTAACAAAATTGTTCTGAGAGCAATTACTTCACAGCCCTTTACTTAGTACCTGCTTGTGCAGAGGCTACAGAAAAAGATAAAACAAAGTCCTGTTTCCATTCTGAAGGCAAAACCAAATCGATTGAGTCAGCGCCATTAGCCAAGAGGAGGGAGTAAGAATTGCTGCCCGAAATTGCTGAGAGGAATAAAATGGGGGTCGGGGGAGGTGGAGTCTTCAACAAGAAGATGGTGTTTGAGGTGGATTTTGAAGAATGAGTAGAAGTTCAGTTTGTGGTAAATGGGAAAACAGGATAGAGAAGGCATTTTAGACAGAGGAACCAGCGTCAGCAAAGGGACAGATGGTGTGTGAGATGCTGGTGATACTAAAAGTATTTAACAATCAGTTGTATGCAGATATCAACAAATCCAAATGGGCATCCTAACCAAGCAGAGTGGATATCAGCCATAGACAAACCAGCATGGCCATATCATTGCATACCACCTGACTATCAGCTCAAGAGAGAGAGCAGTGTCGCAGAAATGCTGAGTCATGTGGCATAGCTAATGTTAATGTAATAATAATAGCTGATGCCGAGGGCTTACTATGAGCCAGGCACTGTGCTTTGTGTGCTTTAGGTTTGAGTCCTTCAATCAATCCCTATATAATAGATACTGTTACCTTCCCCATTTTACAGATGGAAAATTGGATATGAAAGAGTTTCAGTCACTTTGCCTCAGGTCACTCAACTAAAAAATTATTAGATCTGGGATGTAAGCCTATACAGACTTACTCCAGAGCTTGTACACTTAACTAAGGTATGCTGCCTCAGGTAATGGCTAGAATGTAGGTTGCCTCTCTAACACTGTGGGGATAAGAGGTAAAGCAGGCTGACGTTTCCCCTTATAGACATTATAGTTTGGTTGAGGAAACAAGACTCTCAGCCATAAAACCTAAGAAACATTGCAAGGACTGTCAACAGCAACATGTGATACTTGCCCAGGAAGTGGGACATACAATGTATGCTGTGTCTTTTCCCTAAACTGGAGTGGTCATGGAAGAAATGGAACTGGAACTTGGGCTTGAGAGGTATGGAACAATGTGGAATTAGGGTCAGAAGTACTAGGGTGTGACCTACTCGCTAGCAGTGTGACCTGGGCCAAAGTAGTTTCCTTCGGTGTTCCCATCTGTAAAATGGGTGATGTGGATTAGACTAGTGGTTCTTAACAGAGGTATCCTACCCCTGGGAGGTATTTGGGAAATGGTGAGGGCATTTTTGGTTATCACAGTTATTGAGGGAGACTCTTAGGTTGGCCAGGAATGGTCAATGTTCTGCACACTCTAAATTGTCCTGTATCCTGCCCCTATGTTTAGAAGACCTCTGGACATTCATGGAGGTGGAATGTCTTTATAGTTATCTGAGCCTATAACATAACCACATTTTACATATTGCAATGAATTTTTCATTGTTTTATTTTATTGATTAAAACCACCCAGTAAATAAAGGAAAGACTGAACTTTTTTCTCAGAACTTTACCATGAGTTATTCACCATTTCAGAAAACCACTACAGTAACAGTAACTCTGTTCGTGGTACTTGAGTCACCAACATCACATCCCAATGTCATTCTGCTTCAGCAGGCTATCGCGTTCACAGTGATTCGGCATTCAGCTGCTAGCCTCTGACAACTTCATTACATCTTACAGTACACCCATGTACGAGCCTTTACATATTGAAATACGTATTGTTTCATTATACTTTTGTTTTTTATTTGCAATACAATAATGGCATAATATGTGCTTTTTAAATTATTCCTTACATCTTTATTATAACTTATTCCTATGAGTTGTTTTATTTCAGGATAGCAAGAATGAATAATAAATACTGATAATAAAAAGTAGTGTGCCTGTCCGAGTTAAGAGCCATAGTATTAGATGATCTCTCAGGGCCTTTTCAGTTCTAATTGTCTGTGGGTGTAGGGAGAGGTTGGATTCTGAGAGGAAGTGGAGAGCATTCGAGGACGGGAATGACACCAGCAACATGGCCTGGTTCAGCAGGGTTGGAGTGTCCCCAGAGAAGCCAGGATAGGGAAGGGACTTACTTCCTCAGGGCCTGGTCTTGTCATGTTCCCTGGAAGCCACTCCTTTCCTCCCTCCCCCTTCACTGTAACTGAAGACTCCTGGGGGAACTGCCAGGGCCCGCATTACAGGAAATTGCCTTGTGGCCAGTCGGGCCTCTCTGGTTACTTTCCTCCCTGACAGAGGACAGTGATGGCTTCCTGTCTGTTAGCTGGGTGTCTTTGCCTCCTTTTTCTGCCAAGTTCCCAAGAAATCTTAGCTTCTGCTCCTTATGTTTTTGTTCAGCTCCTGTCATTGGGGTTTTTCCCTTTCTTATCTAGCTCCCTTGCTTCAGGCCTCCTTGCTCCGTGCTAGAGATCTGGAAACTTTTGGTCCACAACAGACAAATTGTGTGGGACACCCAAATAGCATTGTTTGGAAGTAGGCCAAAGCCTGGAACAGATAAAACTGCCACTTTGGCAATGCCTATTGAGTCCTCTTCCTTGAAGGGGATGACTTTATCATTTAGTAACATATTGGTTTTGCTTCTAATTATACATACTCATTGAAGACTGCTAGGAAAATGCAGAAATATATGAAGAAGCAAATACAAATTATCCATTATCCCAAGAAATACTGTACTCAGTGTTAGACAAAGGTGACAGCACTGGTGAAGGTTGAATTCAGTGTTGCTCTGTCTCTCTATTCTCTGTTCTATGCCAGCCCCCAGTTTTCTCCTCCCACAGCACCTTTTGATCTTACCCTTTTGAAAACTTGCCTGTCCTATATACCATAACATAGAGGGCAAACTGAAAAGTGTACACTAGCACTTACCATGTCAAAGGCACATGAGAGAGATAAAATATCTCAAATCAGAAAGGTGTTTGGAATCTAAAATAGCAATATTTTGTCATAGCTCTGCCATCACTACCTTATTACTGAAGTGTTCTGGTGATAAAGTGTTGTGGGAATGTCTAAAGAGATAAGAGACCATCTGAGAAATTCACGGTTCTCCCTGGGAATTAGGAAAAGGCTCACAGTACAAAGAGACAAGAATGATTAAGTGTGAGGCTGGCTCATAAATATGCCTTTCTCTTTTGAAAAAAAAATAACCAACATTAAACAGAAAAGTTCAATGATACTAAATCCATCCCAGAGATAAAGTTCTTATTACAGATAATAGTTAGAATTTATATTTTGCTTTTTTTCCAAGGTGGATAGGGTCAGAATGGCAGTTTCCTCATGTTTGAGTTAACATGGAGCCTCTGGTAGACAGAGGACTTAGAAAATGTAAGGCATAAGAGTTAAGGTTAAGGCTTTGGAGTTAGTCTGACCTGGGTACAAATCTCACTTCCATTCATGTAGTCATCAAACATTCCTTACATGCCAACCCCTTGTCTTAGATATCAGGATTAAATATTGGACAACACAGATAAGGGCCCTACTTACATGGAGCTTACATTCTAGTGGGGAGAGACAAAATGTTTAATGTTGAAAAAAAAACATAATGATATGATTGGAAGTAACTGGGGGTCACCTTAGGCTGAGTGGTTAGACAAGCCTCTCTGAGAATAGACAATTGAATGGGCACTTGGAGGATGAAAAAGACACCAGCACTAAAACAAAAAAAATCTAGAGGACGTGCATCCCAGGCAGAAGTAACAGCTAGGGCAAAGCCCCTGAGGCAGGGTCTGGCTTAAGTTTTTAAAGAATAGAGTGAATACCAGTGTGACTGAAGCAGAGTGAACCAGGAAGAGACTGAAAAAGTAAGGTTGGAGAGGGTCAGCACAGGTCAGATCATGCGGGGGCCTAACAGAAATTTAGCTAGTAATAACAATCATCACAGTAATAAAGCAGAGAAGGAGAAAGGAAGTTGGAGAGTTTGAGGGATACTGTATGGTGCTACCTCAGGAATTTGAATGTGACTAACTGGGCACAGGGCTGTCACTGTCAGGTTTGAAGGGTATGCTGAAAGTGGGGCCTGAGGAGAACAATTCTGAGAGCAGAGTATGGGGTGGCAATTTCCCTCTATCATTGCATTTCTAGCCCTTAAATTTCCCTCAAGTTCTCTGCTGCAGCTACTGCTTTTTCAATGGGAGCAACTATGGAAGTCCAGTGGATGCAGGGGTATGTCTAGGGTCTATTTCCAGCCCATGTAAAGAAATTTTCTTCTACTTTGTGACTGGAACTCCTACCAATGAGGTGGTATCCCAGTCAGTTTCCAAACCAGCCACCAAACTGGCAACTTTGTGAAGTGTAGACCTGACTAAAAGGGTGCTAGCTTAAAATGACTTTTTATTTCATGTAACTCATGACATTGTCAATGAGATGATTAAGCCCTCTTAATTTACATGAGTAGGAGGAGTGTGGCTAAGGGCTAGGTTCTCTGGGGCAACATTGCTTCTTGGTTTACATGGTTTACTAACTTCTTCCTTTTTTTTTTTTGCTAGGGAGAGAAGAAGTCCCTTGGAAAGCCATGTGGGGGCCAAGACTGCAGTGGAGGCTGTAAATGCATTCCTGAGAAAGGAGGCAGAGTAAGTTGCTTCTTTCCTTGTTGAAAGACAAAGAGTCAAAGGAACTGTAATCTGTAGTGTGTAAGTTTTCTTTAAAGTTAAACTGCTTGGAATTTACTCTTATAACCTAGGAATGAACACAGAAAATGATGAAGACCAGCTGGAAGGAACTTTGCTGACTAAATGATAGGCAGAATTATGATACTAAATCCATCCCAGAGATAAAGTTCTTATTACAGATAATAGTTAGAATTTATATTTTGCTTTTTTTCCAAGGTGGATAGGGTCAAAGTCTCTGAGGGTCCAGGAGGAGGTTGTCTCATTGACTTACTGCCAAGGTTTCCTCAAGATTTCATCTGGAGTATTTCCAAGCACCAGTTAGGTGGTATGGAACAAGATTATGATGTTTGTAAATACGTGTACATTTTCATAGCTCATTTATATTCACTTGGTTCTTCCTTACCATTCTGGGGAACAAGTGGTCCAATTGTTGTTTGCAGACTAGGGATGTGGCTTGTTCAAAATCAAGGGTACAGGATGACCATAAAGTCCAGAAATATTGGTGACTATATACCAAGAATGATTTATAGATATTATATTAAAACATAGAATGTTTAAAAACATTGTGTGGTATATTCAATGCATTGTCCCTCACTAGCAATGCACAGTTCAAATTGTGAAAGAACACAATGAATGATGTGTTGCCCCAGATGAATTTTATCTCTGATTTTCATTGAATAAACCTGCATCTTTAGTGTAACTCAAAAAAGTTATTAGAGGAGATTCAATCTGCAAAAAAATAAAATACAATCTATGTTTACAGAATTTATGGCCCTCCTGTGGAATTCAGATTTCTGACTTCTAGCATTATGTCTGTACTCTCATTATGCTCAAACAAGCCTAAGAGCTTTCACTGTCAACGGAAGGTAGCATAAATAGGTCATCGAAACCCTCAAAAACATAGCCAAATGGGGAACAGAGTGACCATTCTCACTCCTCTTTCATTATCTTCCATTTGAAGTTAAGTGAAATGTCAAACTATTTCAGAACTTGAAGGAACAGAAAAAGCTATTTCCTCATGAAAAGGGACCAGCCCTATTATATTTTAAAGGCACAGGCTTAGAGAATGATAAAATATCAGAAAAGGAACGTATCTTCGTGAGCTTCTCATCTTATCCGCTGATTGTTCAGAGGAAACAAACTCTGGGAAGGAAAATGACTTTCTGGGATCACACAGCAAATTGATGGCAGATTCAGACTATTACCTGGGTCCTTTTATTTCTTGTCTATTTACTTTAGCCCCTGTAGCCACCAAGGCCCAGGCCTTTGCAACTGATCTACAACTTAGAAACACTTTAGAGAAAAATAATTCTGCAATAGGTGTATGACTACATTCTTAAACAACATGCAAGCAGTACAGAAAAAGCAAAAGTTTCCCTTGATGCTCTCTCAGTCTCACTATCATCTTTCTGATTTTTTCAGTGTATAATCAGAGATAGGTACAAATACATATAACAATAGTTTCATTTTCTTTTCTCCTCAAACTATAATCATGAGTATACATTCTTTGCCTTGTTCTGTGTTGCTTTAGACACTTAATATATCCTTAGGGTCTCTTCCTCTGCCCCATAGTTTAAAGCCATTCCCCTTTTGATGAACACTTAGTTTGTCTCCAAATTTTTGCCATTTTAAAAATGACAATGCTACAGTGAAAAAAATCCTTGAACAGGCCTCCTGATACTCATCCCCAGCATAGATACTAAGGATCGGAATGACCACATACAAGGTAATGGACATTTTTAATTTGCAAGTTAATGCTCAATTACCCCACAAAGTATCTATGCCAATTTACACTCCCATGAGCATTGTACAAAAGTGCCAATATTTCTACACCCCTGCTAACACTTGGTGATTTTTGCTGCCATGGGTGGCAAGTATCCCAATTCCTGGACCACATGTGAATTTAAGTGTCTTTTCACATATCCATGGGGTATTTATATTTCTTCTGAGAATTTCCAGGACATATCCTCTACCCACTTCCCTGAGCAGTGATACTTAATTGACTTACTTTACCCCTGCAAAGATGTAACAAATAAAAATGGCCCAAGTGGAAATGCAAATTAAAACCACAATGAGATATCACCTCACACCAGTTAGGATGGCCACCATCCAAAAGACAAGCAACAACAAATGCTGGCAAGGATACAGAGAAAGCAGAACCCTGCTACACTGTTGGTAGGAATGTGAATTGGTTCAACCATTGTGGAAAGCAGTGTGGAGATTCCTCAAAAAACTGAAAATAGAAATACCATTTGCCCCAGGAATTCCACTCCTAGGAATTTACCCTAAGTAATGCAGCAGCCCAGTTTGAAAAAGACATATAGACCCCTATGTTTATCGCAGCACTATTTACAATAGCCAAGAAATGGAAGCAACTCGTGTCCATCAGTAGATGAATGGATAAAGAAGATGGAATATATTCCAATAATATATATTCAATGGATTATTATTCAGCCATAAGAAGAAAACAAATCTACTATTTGCAACAACATGGATGGAGCTAGAGGGTATTATGCTCAGTGAAATAAGCCAGGTGGAGAAAGACAAGTATCAAATGATTTCACTCATCTGTGGAGTATAACAACAAAGCAAAACTGAAGGAACAAAACAGCAGCAGACTCACAGAACCCAAGAATGGGCTAGTGGTCACCAAAGGGAAAGGGGTTGGGGAGGAGGGTTGGAAGGGAGGGAGAAGGGGATTAAGGGGTATTATGATTAGCACACACAGTATAGAGGGGGTCACGGGGAAGGCAGTATAGCACAGAGAAGACAAGTAGTGACTCTGTAACATCTTACTATGCTGATGGACAGTGACTACAATGGGGTGTAGGGGGGGGACTTGATAATATGGTTGAATGTAGTAACCACAGTCTTGCTCATGCTAAACCTGAGCATAAGATTGTATACCAATGATACCTTAATTTAAAAAAATGGCCCAAGTGGAAACAGATATTTGAAATTTGACACAAAAAGGTATTTCCTGATGGATTGTAGGGGACAGGAAACAGTCGTTAGACTCCACAGCCAGGGAACTGGAAAGGAGCTCTTCTTTGTTGGCTTGGGTAGCCTTTAAAAGTAAAAAATCTTGTATATCTGGACAGAGGTCAGTCCTACAACAGCCAAACATGCCTAAGCTGACCACATTGTTTAAGCCCTGGCTGAAATTTTGATCTTTGAAGATGGAAGGCACGGGCTTCCTCTGTGAGAAGCCCTCGTTTGGATTCCAAACATCTGGAGCCCTAATCCGACTTCTCCATTGAAAACCTGAGTGGTTGAAGGGGCGAGGGATGGAGGAAAATAGAGCATCACTGCACAGGTATTTTTTCCTCAATATTTAAAAGACTCAGAGTCCACACAGCTAAACATGTTCCTAACGTTTATTTGTGACATCTGAAGTTTCTGGGAACATTTGTCAAGGTTATTGAACCAGATCAAACTGTATTTCGTGAGTCAAGAACAGGAACATCCTATGTCCCAGGTAGATCAGGCGGCTGGTGTGCATGGGGCAGACCCTGTGAACAGGACGCTGGAAGCCACCCAGGCCGCCAAGTCCCCTTTAGTCATCCTCCTACACCCTCCTGCATTCCCAGGGCTGAGCAGGTTTGTTTAAACTGGCCCCAGCACTGTTGACCCCGCAGGGCAGCCCCTCAGCACCCCTTTTGTGCAGATGTCAGAAAGATTTGAGACTGTTTTCTTTAGCTGAGCAGCAGGCCCCATTTGGATGTCAAGCTGTTCTTTGAGCTGTGTGAGTTGGGAGGAGAATGGAGCGTCAGGTCACCTCTGAGATACGCGGCAGCCCTTGGCAGGTCTGCCTCCTGCCTTGGGGAGACATCAAGCACATAGCTTGCTGAGCAGCGTGTACTTTTCTTTTGCCAAAGGCCTCTTGAACCGACTAGGACCTGTAGACAACAGCTAGGCTCCTGCACAACTGCAATCCAACCCTTTGTGGCTTAAGTGATCTCATCCTGGTTTCTTGCAGGTACGCACTGTCTGGTAAAAGCCCTTGTCTAGCCTCGGCTTTCCAAAGCATCTTCTTCCAGGGCCTGTATTATCTGTATGCAACACACAAAGGAGCTACCAAGTGACTTGCCCAAGGTCACTCTCCTGTTAGTGGCTAAACCTTATTTAGCCTACTTTAAGGAGAATGTCAGCTCTAAGAAATGGCATATCTAGTAACATTATCGAAAGAGCTTTTCCCCCTGGACATTAACATTTCAATTTAATGTTTCACTTTCAGTTTTCTTTCTTAGGAGGTAGGTTTTATTATCTGGGAGAGCCATTCTTTTGAGCTCTCTTCCCTCATATTTTTTTTTCTGCCATTGGATTGAGAAAAACATTTCAGATTGCCATTTCTTTCCCTTCCCTTTTCTACCTACTGGATTTGAAAGCTATCTCTACGTTATGCTCTGTCAGTGTATATTTGTCTGAGTTGGGAGCAAGTGGGATTCTTTGTTTCATTTTGAGCCTGGTATTCCTTAACACTATTTCAGAGTTTCCCCTGTTTCAACAGTGTTCTGGTGTTTATATATGGCATCTGAGTTTCTAATTATCCATGCAATCTAAAGGAGCATTATCACACATAATCCTAAACCACAGGGAATGTTTGGACACCCTCCTGACTAAGGGCTGTTTGCTCCTATTTTATGGCTTAGGAAGCTATGTCCTAGCTAGATTTATAAGGCTAGCCCACATTTTACGCAAAACAGCCCAGGTTTCTTAATCCCTTATCTCCTGCCTGCGTCCTGCTGCTTCTCTGTCAAAAAATGTGTGTTTCCCATGAATTCCAGAGCCCAGCTGCATCAACCACTACTCCTTCAATTTACTCTTCTCCTGTAAACAGCTGGTGTTCTCTGTGTCAGCTGACTGGTGCCATGGCTACCAAGAGGCCTTTCTATTTTTTCCTGAATTAGGCAGTTCCTCTGTGCATCTTTCCCATCTCCCTGTGTATCCCCCATACCCCTTCCCTGGCCAACCACTGCCACACACACCGATGTCCTTTTCCTCTACTGTTCCAAAGCGAAAGCTCATATTGCACAGGACCTCCTTGGGTAGCCAGGCTTTGCTCCAGCTGCCAGAACTCAAGCTTCTTGCCTTCATTGCCCACTCACTTCTTAGCTCTCTGCAGGCTGGCCTCACTGTGGACACTGATCACCACTATCCTGCTAGCTGCCAAATCCAATGGACGTTTTTCATTTTTTATCTTCCTTGACTTCTCTGCCAAATGAGACATGTCCTTTCCTGAAACTCTGTTCCCTTGGATTTCAGAATGTTAGCTTCTCCTAGTTCTTCTCCTACTTTTTGACTGGGGCGCCCCAGGGTCCTATCCTCATCTTCTCACTGTAGGCTTGTCCCAGGGTGGTTTCACATATTCCTGGGATTTCAGCTACCACCCATACACTGATAAATATTAAATCTCTATTTCTAGGTCAGACCATTCTCTTTAGCTTCAGGTCAGCATTGTCAATTTCTTGCTGGGTACCTCTGCTTGGATTTTCCCTGACACCACAAACATGTCTCATACAGAACTCAGCCATCAACTCCCACCATATATATTCCCTCTGAAGCCCTGCTTGTGTCTTCTTCATCTCGGCAAATGGCACCACCAACAAGCACTCTGTTGCTCAAGCCAGAAACCTGTGACTCATTCTTGTTTTCTCTTTCCTTTCCCTACTACCACCTCCAATTCATCATCAAATCCTGTCCATTTATCTTCTTAAATAAAGCTCAAATCCATCCACTTTTCTCCATACTTATTTCTCCAATCTAGGCCTGTGTACTTTGTTGCTTTTCCTGCTTCATAATACTATGAATTACCATAAAGGCCTCCAGACTGGTCTCCCGACCTCCAGTCCCACTCTCTCCCAGCCGCTCTGCTGACATAATCTTTCCGAAACACAGATATGATTATGAAACTCTTGCTTAAAATCCTTCAGTGCCTCTCCATAGCTGTTGCAATAAAGTCTTAACTCTAGCAGGCTTACAAAATCCTCCATGGTCTGGCCCCTGACTACCTCTCCAACATTCTCTCTCCTCACTAGGAGACCCTCCTTTCAGAAAACAAAATAAACTAAACTACAGTTCACCAAACCTGCTATGTTATTTCATATGTTCCAGGTTTATACCTGCTATTCTCCTTCCAGTAGCTCTACTCTTCATGCACTGACTTGCTTCTATTTACCTGTCTGTTAAAACCACACACAGACTTTGCCTCATGAAGCTTTCCATGATCTGCAAAGCTGAGGTTACCTACTTTTCCCATGGTTCCTCTCATGCTGACCTCCAGCATGAGGTCACCTAGTCTTCCCATCATTCCTCTCTGTTGACTTGTCTGCTCTCTTATGAATGCCTAAAGGCAAAGAGTGGGACCTCTTAGGCTCTTCAGGGGAAGTAGGCAGTATAACTCTTTCATGAAGGTATGACCAACTAACCAACTAACCAACCAGTTTGAATGAGTATGGTTCTTGTCCACATCCTGGATTAGCTATTAGGTCACTGTGAAGCAGATGAGTCTTCTGGCTAGGGAAGAATCCCTTTTGCTAAAAGAAGATAAAGAGCCAGGACAGTTATATCCATATCTTTTTTAGATCCTGATAGCTATCAGGGTTCCAGCCCTTTCCCACACTCTGATTCAGATTACTTGCTTTGAGATTCTGCTCTACCTGACACTTAGAGTTTGTGACCCTGACCTCTTCTTTTGCCTGAATGCTTCATACTCTGTGCTTACCGGTACGAGGGACTTGGCAAAATGCTTTTGTTTTACCACCAGAAATTCATTCTTCTTGCAAGGTGAGGACATTCATGAATAATCATGAGTCAAAGATAATCACAAATTTTCTTTCTGACATTGATTTCACCCTCCTATCCACCAATCCATTTGCTTAAAGCCTCCTGGCCTTATGCAAAGTCAATGGTCTTGCTTCTGTTGTTTCTCTTCCTTCTGTGGGGAGAGGAATAGTGTTTGTATAAGGAAGGAGCCATTGGGTGGCAGTAGGGAAGGGAGGGTAAAAAATCCAGGTTCCCTGTGTATTTAAATATAGTTACTTAAGTCAAAGATTATTGATGATAATGTTAAAACTTAGTGTCTCTGCACTGAATCAAGATGTAATCGTAGCCCAGCAGATGTTTGTGGTTATCTTAATCCCTTCTTTGATCATATGGGGACAGTATGGGATTTATGGAATATATTATCTATGCTAGTGAGGGAGGCTTCTGTTAGAGAGGAGTCAAGGAGCTGCAGGAGGAGATACATGCACAGCTGTGGAGTCAAAAGCACTGATTTAGATGTCCTGAGACCTAAGTGCCAGACCTGAGCTTTGCCAACTGGGTGACTTTGGGCTGGTGCTTTCCCCTTTCAGGGCCTTGGTCTGCCCATAAGTAAACTGAGGGGTTTGGGCTGGGTGATCTAGAAGAACCCAGCAGCTCTGATGATCTAAATCAGATGCCACCTTACTGTCACTGTGACAGTTCCTTGCCCCTGGAGTGTCTTATTGTGCTTTCTAGTGTTGCGGTGAGATATGGAGGGCACGGTTTGACAGTGTTCTACCCTCCAGAGGGGTGTCTTGGCAGCTGCCTCAGATATGAATCAGTTGCTGTGGCTTTTCACTGCTGCTGCTGCAAGCTCTAAACAGCTGAAGTGGTTCCCTGCAGGAATGTGCAGTTTCCCCCCTTCTGCGGGGGTCATCTGGCTGGTGTGATTTGAAGAGAGCCACAGGGATAGCTCCTCACCACCCATACCCCCAAATATTCTGCCTTGCCTAGGATCCATTCTCCCTATGGTTCTGGCTTTGGAGACCCACTCTTCAGGTTAAGCACTGTCCTACCCTTGCTCGGCTTGAGTAAACTGCATATGCCTCTCTGATGAGAGGAGGCAGGCTCACTCTGCATCTCTGGGGAGGAGGTGTGTGCACAGATCTTTAGAGACCACTCAGTTGTCCTTGTACTGGCCCTGCTAATCCATATGTCAGAGACACTGGACATCAAGATAGGGGTGAGCATCTTGCATGCCAACATATGACATACTCTCTTCTCCTAGAGTCTTATCTTCCCTCACCAGCTGTTTACTCGTTTCCTCTCCTTGCTCTTCTCTTTCCTCCCTGGTCTCCAATGTCCTCCTTTCTCCTTCCAGGCTTCCTCAATTCCCTTGCTCCAGCATTTCTAGCTCTCCCACGCCTCCCTCACGTCCCCACCTTGGCCAGCTCACCCAGTTTCTCCCCTCTGATTTTGGTTGCCTGTGTCACCAGTCCCTGTTCTTTGTCATCTATCAGTTGGCGGGTATCAGAAAGAGTTGCTGTGATGTACTGTATAGAAACATCCCACCTACCTGGAGATTCTGAACCTCAGAGCCTCAATCAGTAGTCTCCAAAACTGGGGGAGTTGGAGAGAGCAGTACATGCAAGTCAATCCACTGGGGTGTGAAAGAAAATGTTACAGCTTCTATTTCCATTAAACTGGAGAAAATCTAGAAAGAAATTATTATTTGGATTAAATTATTTAATTGATGTGCCCTACTCAAAACATGAGTAGGGCACAAGTGTGTTGTACACGAAGCACTATGAAAGCATTAGCTATTATTATCATTATTAAGCTTTTCAAATATATAACAGGCTTGCTGTCACTGGCACCCGCACCAGGTGTTTTTCACCTCAGCTGTCCTGGTCCTTTATCCTGAGGACAGAGCAGGAGCCCACAAGATGGAAGAGGTGACACTCTGGCCCTTCCTTTCCCCCCCGCCTGTGTGTATACCAGAGATACTGCTATTTCCTTAGGCCCAGCTAAGTGGACATCTGGATTATATTACCTAGCTACATTAGCCCTCACAAAATGAGTAAGTGGCTTAAGAAGAGTCCTGAAAATAAACCTTGTATTGGAGATAATACTAGTAATTATAATCCCGGGAAAATGGCAACATGCATACTTCTACAATTTGAAGGAATTTTTCCATCAGTCTCATTATGAGGTAAAAACCACAACAGTCAAGGTATATCTGATGAGAAGTCAGCAAAAAAGTAATGCAAGGATCATCAAGAAGACTATAGGAAATATGGACTTACAAGCATTCTCACTGATGAAAGATTTTGCGCTACCTGCATGTTGTGCCTTAAAATGTGCTAATAATGTAATAAAGCCATCACAATTAACAAGACATTCCACATGCTGTTTACCTCCTCTTTATTTCATCCACTTACATTTTCTATTTATTATGTGTTTCATGATATATATGTATTATATATATGTAGAGTAGGACATGTATATCATTTATATAATGATTAATAATATATATATAGTGTGTATATATACACATGTATGTACATACATACATACCTAGAGAGAGAGCAGAAGCATGCTCAAATTCTTTTTAACTCAAAAGGGTGTGCAATTAGAAAGATTTGGGGGCCACTGGCCAAGAATACTTAAAATAGATAGAAACCCACAAGCAGAGGCAAAAGAACTTTGACTAAGAGAAAAAAAGCTGTCCTGAAATCTCCTGCTCTTTCCCTGTATAACAGCCGTGCCACCAACTTTAAAGCCTCAGCTTGACAACTTTATATAAAATAAAGCAGTGGGGATCCTAGGAGTTGGGAGAAGTGAAACATCTAAAAATCATAAAATCTCAGGCCTGGGAGGTAGCCAAGCCCCAGATAGCATATCAGAGTTTATAAAGGGCTTTCCCAGCATGCCCATGAATGCTCTTTCTCCAGCTTTAAATATGAAGACTCTTAGGGAAGAAACAGTTTCAAAAGAGTTAAGAGACTTTCCCAAGGTCCCTTGTAAGTGGTACAGTTGAGATTTGAACCCAGCATTCCATCCCCCTGTTCAGTGTTCTTTCCTCCATGTCAAATGGCCTCTTAATCCCACAGCCATAATCAGCAGAGCTCATTGTGGCTGGGTTGTGAATGGAGGGATACTTGTAGTGGAGAATGTCTGCTAAGAAGACATAGACCAGATATCAATAAATCAGTCATCCTTCTGCCCCAGTGAGAAGCAACTCCTGCATGTTATAGTGTCTGTTTATATCTTTGGGTTTTAAAATGTTTTCCTAATATTCCTGTCTTCTAAAAGGTAAAGAAATGAAATCCATGCATTAGGAAAGCCTGGTTTTTATCTGTGATTACAAGTTTTGTGAGGAATCTGTCATTTTTTACGTCTCTGATGTGGGTCTGTTCCTTTATGTATGCCCCTCGTTGTATGGAAGTTCACCTTAGTAGGGTCACAAATGGGTGTAAATGGAATTACCAAGTATATATCAGGGAAGTAATTTGGTGTCTATTCTGAGAAGACTTGCATTAATGGAAGTCTTCCAAGAATGCTTAACAAAATTAATTGCACGACATCTCTCTTAAGCTATAGAAGTTGATGAGGAAAAAATGTGCATTGCTTTGCAGAAATTTGCTTCACTGTCATCTTTTCAAAAGAGCTTATATTTTAACAAATGAGGCACAGAGCCAATCATTTAATGAATGCCTTTACTTACGGTGGTAGAGGTCCTAGACGACACACTGTTTTGTTTTTCTCAAGTCCACTGGACAAACATCTAAGAAAGCACTCTGGGGACTAAATATTGGTGTAGGCACTGTGGGGAATGTAAACACTGCAAGCACTAGAACTCTATTTAGGGAGTGTACACACACACACACACACACAGAGCAGCAGGAGCAGCAGCACTTAACTATACACTATGCAGCACCACATCTGAATGAAGTCTGAAAATGGCTGAGCCTAAGTCCTCAAAAGGCAGTATTGGTATGGACTGGAGTGATTAAGTAAACTCTTTTTTTTAATATTATGACAAAAAATGTTTCTTGAGGAAGATTAATTTGGTGGGGGTTGTGCAGGGTGGATTGGAGTGAGAAACATGATAGGCCGACAGAAGGCTCCCTATTTTTAGAGGTTAAGTGGCATGTCCAAAATCCCCTAGCACTACAGAACGGCAAGTTCGCATTTTCTGCTGTTCAGATCCTATCTTTCTTTAAACGATTCTCTCCAACCTGAAACACACACAGAGACACAGATATACATTCACCTAAAATAGTGATTTGATGATGAGGACTTGTCTTCATTTCAGATGAATATGTCACTTTTGAATTTTTTTATTTAGCTGGAAAACAGTGCTAATTCCTTTCTCTCACAGCCCTCTAACTCCTTGGCAACCAGTATTTCCATTGATTAGTCCCTGATGATCCCAAATGAGGAAAATTCATCCCCAAACCGAGTGGAGTCAGCAGCACTAAGGTGACCCTGTCTTGATTACAGGGAGGACTGTCAGTGTCTGTTTCCTACTTGACACATTTTGTTACGTGAGTGATGTGTGAAAGGTAGTGTTTGGGGAATCAGGAAAGAAGGAAGTCATTGTTTCATGTAAGACAGATTTTAAAGCGTGGTCTGTGGAGAAATCTACAGGATACTTTAGAATTGTGCCCTTCTGAAATACCAGCTGTGACCATAGCAGGTTCATACAGGGGACTTAGCTATTAACACTTGGCTTTGCTACAACAGATAAGCTTGTACCATTTTTATCTTCAGATTTACGAGCTTAGTTTTACTCTTTAATTTTTGAAAACCCAGAGGAAAAAATGCTCCTCCTTTGGACCCCAGGGAGATTACTGTATGTGTTTGGTTATCGTCCATATCAAAGTAACTATGGTCTCTGTCCCCGTACATGTCTTTGCTAGTTCAAGTAATTGCGGTGACTTGGCATTCCGCTGCTTTAGTTGGGTTCCCTCTTGGAATGGACACCAGTCAGTGATTGCTTCCCCCTCCACATGTTGCTGGGGGAATGCCAATAAAGCCATGAGCAAAGGAGGAAGCTGTGGAGGAACAAGCTATGGGGCCCTGATTGGAATGAAGGGTAAGCAGGGTTTAGGAGCCAGGTTTCCCCAGAAAGAGACAAAAAGAAAGCCAACAAAAGGAAGAGACAGGCCTACACAGGCTCCCCAGACAGGGCCCCTTTGCTGTAAGAACAGAGCCTTAAACTTCACAAAGCTCAGGGAGGGAAGGGATCCAGGTGTTAAACATAGCCTTTGCGATTCAGTTGAAGAATCATTAACTGAGCATACAGAGAGAGAAAAGCCACACACGTTCATATACTGCAACATTTATTATTCTTAAAACCCATTAAGACACTCCATAAACTCAGAAATGTACCTAAACTTGTGTATCCACATAGAATCTAATATTTATCCCCACAAACCCCAAAAGTACTCACCCTTACATAGAAACATAGAGTCAGAGACACTCAGCAGCAGAACACCTGGAGACCCATGATGCCCGACCTAGGCTGGTTTTTGAGGTCACAGGGTGTTTAGTGACCTCATAAGTCCATTATTGCAACTGTGGGCCCATGGCTGCAGGGACTGGCACCAGAGCAAGACCAACTTCTCTCTGAGGTCTACCTTCCAGATTGGGTCCAAACCTAGTTCTGGCTATGAGAGTAGAATAGAGGGTCATCTCCTCCCTCCCTCATGAAATGAGGGGCCAGCCCAAAGGCCTGCAGGGTCCCTTGGAGGAACCCAAGCGTGCAGTGTGGCACAGCCCCTGCTCCCCTCCTTTCCCCAGGTTTATTTACAGCCTAAGGACAAAACACCCCCAACTTGACCAGCCACAGAGCCTCCATCAGTCAGTTCCAAGTTTCCCAGATTCCTGAGGGAAACTTGGTCCGGCCCAGGGGCTGTGACAAGGGCTCTTCACATCATCCCTTAAAGTCCCTGCTCCTCAGGAGCCTCAAGCACAGCACCCACCCCACACCCATCTGTCCCCAGCAGTGGGAGTCTCCAAGGGGACCTCTCAGAGTCAGTTTGCAAGGTTGCCACTGAGGAGAGGGGCCCTGCCCAGCCCTGCCCGGTGGGAGATGGTAGCTCGAGCAGGAGTGACTGAGCCTCCTCTGGGGAAGTGGTCATGCTGCTTGGAGCAGCTCAGGGTGGCCATGAACCACTGACCCCCTGCTGCGTCATACCCACAGCCAGACCAGAGCAGTTGGCCATTGGCCCTCTGCAGTGGGAGAAACCAGCTGGGAAGAAGTCAACACAACACAAAATCAAACACAGCTTGGGAACTTTGAACCAGCTTCCAAATTGAAGGTCTGCAAATGTCCTTTATCCCCTCACCCCCCAAAAATCATTTGCCTTATCAAAGAAAGTAGGTTAATTAGATCCCAGGATGAAAGAACCAGAAGACACCTCAAGAATTATGTAGTGCAAACTATTTCATCTTACATACAGGGGTCCAGAATGGGGAAGAGACTTAAACTCTAAGGAGTTCTTTAAAAACTTGTTCTATTGAAGGCCAGGTGTGTGTGTGTGTGTGTGTGTGTGTGTGAGAGAGAGAGAGAGAGAGAGAGAGAGAGAGAGAGAGAGAGAGAGACTGACTGAGAGAGAGATTGACTGAGAGAGAGAGACAGCTATTGGGAGACTATATGCAAGCCTGAACCATGGAACTTGTGGGCAGGAATGCCTCTATCCATTGGCCAGATAGTTCCCACTTCCCAGGGATCCACAGGTTCAGAATAGGGTAGGGAAAATTTGTCATCTTGGTAGTTAAATAAGTGCAGTGGTTGAGAGCACAGGTTTTTGGAGCCATTTAAACTGATATTTTCTGGCCTGGCCCTATCATTTACTAGATGTATGATCTTTACCCAGTGGTTCTCAGACACAAGCAATCTTGCCCCACCCCTCACCCCCTCCGTGAACATTTGGCTGGGTCTGGAAACATGTGTGGTTGCCATAATTAGTGGGGTGCTACTGGTACCTAGTGGGTAGAGAACACAAATATTGCTAAACACCCCATCAATGCACAAGACAGCCCCTCTACTACATGGAATTACCCAGCCCAGTATGCCAGTCGTGTCAAGGTTGAGAAACCCTGTGTACCTATCTCACAGAGATGTTATGATAATTAAATAGGCTGATACATACAAAGCCATTAGCATACTGCCTGACACAAAGTAAGTGCCCCATTAATTATTAGCTATTAGTATTATCAAACCCTACCTTAACTCCACTTTTTCTTGTAGTTACATCCATGTCTCTGCTCCCCTTACAGCATAACTCCTTGAAATAGTTGTTTAAACTCAAAATCTCCTTGTGCCCCATTAATTATTAGCTATTAGTATTATCAAACCCTACCTTAACTCCACTTTTTCTTGTAGTTACATCCATGTCTCTGCTCCCCTTACAGCATAACTCCTTGAAATAGTTGTTTAAACTCAAAATCTCCACTTTTCCCATTCTTTCTTGAACCTACTCTAATCAGGCTTTCATCATCACCACTTCTTTCTTATATAAAGGTCACCAGTGACATCCACATTGTTAATTCCAATGATGATATCTCAGTCCTCCTCTTAATTGACCTGCCATAAGTATTTGAAATGACTTTTCACTCCCTCTTTCTTGAAAAACTTTCTTCTCTTGACTTCCAGGGTACCACTCCTTTGATTCTCCTCCTACCACAGTGGAAAAAGTTCCTCTGTCTCCTTTGATCTAAGTGGAGAGGGACTTGGTCTGATTTGTTTTGTTTTGTTGAATGACTGAATGAATATTTATTGTGAGGATTAGATGAGATAAGGTATGTAGAGGCTTAGCACACATTAAGCACTTAATAAATGGCCATCATTACCACCACTGCTTCAACTGTTATCATTGCTATTATTTTTATTATTTTTATTCTTTCTTGCTGGGCTATGAGTCCCTTGAGCATGGGATTAATGTTAACATGTCTTGGTCTTCTCTTGTATAGAGCTCTGTTCAGTAAAAGAGTATATATTCAAGTCTGGATATATATCCAGAAAACAGTTTGCTATGAACAGGAGTAGTTGATAAGGACATGAGACTGGAGCAGGCCCTAGAGGAGATACAGCTTTGGAAGAGCTTGACTAGGGATGGGGGTGGGTCGCTAGAGGCTCATGGCAATAGGCAATCAGAACGGAGTCACATCTTAGCCATTTTCACTCACCTCTTCATAAATAATTGGACCATAAGGGTAGGGAGTAGCAGTTCTCAACCATTAATCATCCCAATTCCTCCTCTCCTGGGTATGGGGGAGAAGTAGGACTGTGGCCAAATGTTAGCATGAACAGAGCTTATCTGTTGAGTTTGACAGAGTAAGCAACAAAAATTCACTTTACTCACAGTAGTGGTTGAACTTCATTTTCAGTCATGTCAAACTTTGAGCAACCTTGCACACTGATCAGCTCCTACCATCATCTTTTCAAATTCTCAAGTGGCATTTATATTAGCCTGAGAATTTGGTCCCTTCAGGATAGCCATTAGAAAAAGCACACAACCCAAATTTTATTAGAAAACTGGTGAACATTCCCATTAGGTGTTGCTGTTCATTCTAATAACATAATTTGGCAGCATTTGGAGTGAAAATGAGGTAATAACCAAACAAGTTATTTGAACTTTTTATAATATTGGTGCCATTAACTACTGCCAACCGTGGCATTAAATGATGGCTGGCCTTTCCTTACTCTCCTTCACCACCTACTCTAATAAAAATGTGTGCGGCCTGAACCCTGTCTAAGAAATGCTATTAAATAAAACTCATTGTTTCCATTTGCTGACCATCCAGAACCTACACTCCTGCTCACTTGCATTGCAGCCCGTATGCAGCAACCAACCTGTTTTGTGGATGGGTCAGCCTATCTGTAAATTTCCAGACAGTAATTGCCCAAGTGCAGAGAAAAATTTTAATCTAGATTACATAAACCATCAAATGATTTTTTTAATCCACAAAACCCAATCCATTGACTTCAAGAGGAATTATGTTACTGTACTTTTGTTTTCAAATCAGCAGTTATTTTAAGTTTGAATCTGCCATCAACTCAAAGGTCTGAAAATTAACTTAATCTCTAAATTTTCTAAACTTTTTTAAACAGTCTTGTTTTTTAAGCCTTCCAGTAGGTGCTTAATAAATATACAAGTGACATATAGGCCACCACAATTTTCCAACTGGCTGGACTGTTGGTGGCTTTTGGCAATTCTATTATTATCTGTCAGAGATCCTCCAGTATCCATCTGGGCCCACAGATAGCCAAGGCTCCTGAAAGAAATGTTGATAGAGCCCAAGGGGAAGTTCTAATTAATTCTGGAAAGGTGATCCAGCTGCCTGAATCCCCTGAGCCTCTTGTAGATGCCAAATGAACTCCTAGCCTTATAATCCCATCTGTGATGTAAATGTATCCAGAAACCATCCACTCATCTCCTCTTCACTAATGTGCTCACAGAGATGTATTTTTTCTCTACTAAGATATAGGGATTGCTTTCAGACCTATCAGAGATAATGATTGTCACCTTTTCCATCATCACCATCATAAGAACTATAAGGATAATGTATAATAATGAGATAATAATAGTTGTTATCATTTATAAAATATTCACTGTGTGCCAGGCATTGTGCTAGGTATTTTATACATGTTGTCTCATTTAATATTTCAATGAGATATAAATATCATGACATAGAGTTCACCCTTTGAAAGTGTACAATTCAGTGGTTTTTAGTATACTCACAAGGTTGTCCAACCATTTCAACCATCTAATTCCATTACCTTCCATCACCCTGTGTCACTTAATTTTTACAGTAGCCTTAGGGAGTAGGTATTTAGTGTAAACCCCATTTTACAGATGATGAAGCAAAGATTAAGGAGGTTAAGTAAATGATTTGCTAAGTTCCCATAGCATGTAAGTAGTAGAGCTGAGAGTCAAAGGCATATCTCTTTGGACCCCAAACCCATGCATATCGTTCTATCTCCCTGATGGTTTTTATTTGTATTGTAGTACATGAACATTTCCACTAATAGGGACACCAAATGAAAAACTGCATCTTTCTTGTTTCTGTCCTCTATTTCCTGCTCTCCTCTCCTTTATCTCTCAAGTGATTGATGGCTTTGGTGACCCTAGTAACTACCCCCTTCTGCCCACCCCTCCTTCATACACACATTATAAACAGCACATGGTTCCCCTGTCAAAATCTGCTTTCAACTACTGACATTACTTTGCACTGAAGGTCGAAAAGACTTTCAAAATCTCAATATTTTACACCTTCTTGGGCTTGCTTTTGTTTAATAGCAGGCCATTATTTAGCACAGTGATATGAACAAAACTTCGGTATCAAGCTTGGATTTTACATTCTGGTCTGTTTTTGCCATGCTAAATGTGTTACTGTCAGCAGTTAACCTCTGTGAGCCTCAGTTTTCTCAGCATAAAATGAAAATAATAATAGTCCATAAATCACAGGACTGCTGTGAGAGCTAAATTGAATACACATGCTCAATGTGTGATACAATGGCTTGAAACAGAATACATGCTCAGTAAATGGCAGTAGTCATTTTGGTGGTATCGGTGAATGGGTAGAATGTGGAATTACAGAGCACCCATCAAGTTATATGGCCTAGAATAATCCGTAGGCTGTCTGCCCACAAGGCAAGCTTTGATAACAAGCATTTATTACACAAGGAAGTGAATGATAGTATCCCAGGAGTATTCCAATCAAGTTAAATAGTTCCTGCATATTCTTGCCACTTTAATCAACTAAAAGCATAAAGATCCCTTTTGGCATTAAATGTGACTGTTCCCTCACAGCAGTCACAGCACTTCCCTCTTTAAGAAACTACAGTGAATCCCTGTTGCCATCAAAAAGCAAAACTTCACTTGACCTGTAGGATATTGAGCATAGCCAGGAGTTTCCCAGTGTCAGGCTGGGTCTGACATGCCTGAGAAGATTAAGTAGTCCTGGCAGACTCGTGCAGTTGAATAGAAGCCAGAGGCCCAAATATAATTAAGTGTATAACCCATAGACTATTTTAGAGTTAGCAGGTTGGGATGAGAATCTAGAATATAGATTTCAAGCCGGTTATCAGTTGAGAGTTTAAGTCAATTCCAACATCCAGTCCAAACATGGGCAATCGGCAGAGGTCCAAACAGCAGGATGCCTCTATACAATCTAAGAGCAAGTACCAGAGACCCAAACTCGACTAATAATAATAGTTGCCGTTAATTATTTATCATACACCAGACACTCTACTAAAAGCTTTACTATGCATTAATTATCTCATTTAATTCTTGCAACAATCTTATAAAGGTAAGTAGTAGTATCCTCTGCATTTTAAAAATTAAGGAAACCAAGATCACAGAGCTGGAAAGTGGTAAAGCTGGTTTTAAACCCCAGATCTGTTCCACATACATGCATACCCTCAACCACTAAATGTATTGTAATAATGCCTCCCAACACAGGGAGTGCTGCTGGTAACCACAGGCCACACGCTTGGAGAGTTAGGCACAAGGATAAAGTGATCTCAGCAATAAAGCTGATTTGCTGCTTAGCCAGAGAATTATTGAAGTGAAGGTCATGTTTGTTTTTCTACTGTGTGGTGGCAGGAATATACCAAAAGTCTGAGATGGGGCTGAGACTATCAGGGAGGGGCAAAGAGAGAGTCTAGGTTGAACTGAGGCAAGTTACTGTAATGATTTTTCAGAGTATAATTTTTTTGCTGCATATGCAAGTTCACTTTGTCTTATAGTTGTGTTCTGGAAATTTTGTCTTGATTGCCTCCTATATTCTAATTTTCAGTGCTCACAAATAGAATAATAACTCCTATCTCTCTACCTTTAACTGTCTTATGTGTTTCCCTTGATCCATAAAGAAAATAGAACAAGCAGGAAGAGATGGCTCTTTCTCCCTTAAGGAGCATTGTAACTTTCTGGTAAATTAACTGACAACATCTCTTCTAAGAGGTGGCTCTATTTTGCAAGGATGGAGTCTGGATGCTTTAGAAACAACTTCAGCAGGAAATAAATGAAAAGTGTTAAGTAAGTGGCCTCTGTTGGAAAGCACATTGGTCCCTTTTTGAGGATGGAGATAGGCAGTAAGCACCTCTGAATGTTTTCTCCCCTCTAGTGGTCAGTGGGAGGAGGAAAGAATGGTGGTATTAGCAGTGCCCACTTTTTACTGTAAAAGCAATCCCGGAAGTAACATCCAAAGAATATTGCATCCTTAAGAACACTATTATCTGGGAGCTATGTTTCAGGCCAAGGACACTGTATCCAACATATTAAAAATATGACCAACAATTTGTCATATTAGCAAAGATACAATTACGGTAGGACCATAATAATTCCAAATAATGAAATTAAGGTATGTATACTGGGCCTAGATACACTCTACATAATGATTATAAAAGGGGCCTCTGCATATCATCTTTCTATCTAAATATAAAATGTCACCTAAAATAAACAATACAATACATATTGACTAAATATATCATTAACATTTTTCACCTCCTTAGATTTTATCTTTAAAGTGCTTTCCAAAGTAATCTAAGTTCTTTCCACAGAGCCATTTATGAAATGAAGCTCCACAAACAGCCAGATATTGTTCAAAACCATTTCCAAATGTGTCTCTAAAATTAATACTGGGAATGTCCCTTCCCAATTAATCTTCTCTGCATTTTGGCAATATGTATCAATAGCCTTAAAAATGTTCACAGCCTTTGACACAGTCATTCCAGTCTTATGAATTTAATTGAAGGAGATAAACCAGTACTGAAAGATTTATGAATGAAAATACTCATCAGAGCCCTATTTATAACAGTGAAAAAATGGAAAAAGCCTAGTGTCATACAATAGGGGAATAGTTAGGTAAAGAAATACGGCATAGCCCTTGCACTGGAATATCACCTAGTCATTAACATGACGTTTCTTTGAAGAATATTTAAACTTAGAAAAAATGCTTATGATATAATGTTAAATGAGAATCATGGGAAATAAATGTATATACAGTATGATTGCAAATTTGCAATGATGATAATTATAATACATACCCAAGTTTAATAAAAGACTGAAAGAACAAACACTAAAATTTTATCAGTGGTTATCACCAAGAGGTAGAATTATGGGGGAAGGGTTGGACAGGCAAAGGAAAAGGAGCTGTAAGTGAGGTGCTAATGAGAGCTGAAGGAATGAGGTGACAGCTGAGTAGCAAAGCTGGTGGGCTTTCTTGGGCAGAGGCCTGGGTCTACTGTGAATGAGAGGGCAGTTCAAGGGGGGTGACCAGTCATCCTGGTCTACACAGGACTAAGGAGTTTCCCAACACATGGGACTTTCAAGGTTAGAACTAGGTAATTCCTATGCAAACTGGGATGCACTGGTCACCCCAGACTCAAGAAAACGGAGACTGGGAGATGAGTAGTGTAATGACCAAATTCACACAGGAAGCAGAGCACTGGAGCAGGAGTTCAGAGGGCTTAATTCTGCCTCCTACTTGTAAGATGTTCATCTGAGGCTTAGTTAGGCTACAAACACTTACCTTGCTTGCTCACCAGGTTATTAGGCAGACTAAATTCAATTATTCACAAATGTAAGGGATTATCAGTAATAGTAACAATAAACAGGTAGTAGGCATGTGCTACATTGCTTTCGGCAGTTTTAAGATCGGGGGTGTATTAATAATGCCAAATTTATAAAATTGTGGTGAAGTCTAAGTGGGATTATATGTCTAAATTAGTACACTGTCTTCTAGTAAGCACTCATTAAACATTAGCTCTGATAATTAATTACATGTGACTACTTATACATCTCAATTTGAAAATACAGATATGAGAATCCCCTATCACATAACAGCAATTGTATGAGATAGGTACTTCTATTAATGCTCCCATTTTATAGATGACAAAATTTCGACTCAGAGAGGTTAATTGCTTTGCCTAAGTTTATACAGTCGGTGACAGGGCCCTTTGTCTCCTGGCCCAGCTCTCTTCTATTTCATCAAATTGCCACCCAGTGAAAAGCCTTTCTGGATGCAGGCATAGTCAACAGTTTTTTTCTTTTTACTGTAGACTACCTTCTTCCTACCTACACCTCAGTTTAGTCAAGCCTACTCTTGGACTAAATAGAAGCCACCAAGAAATATTCTATGGGCTATTTTGTTAGCAGTGTTCAGAGAACTTCAGGGTCTTATAGAAAGGCTACAAAATAATTACAAGGTCTGCAAGACACCCCTCAAAGGGCAAGGAGTAAAATCAGTAGTGTTTTGGTAAATATTTAACCACTGGCTCTGGAAGAAGAGGGAGAAGGACCCCAATTTACAGCATATGCAGATATCCATGTTGTAAATATCTCCACCATGGCTGATTTCAGTGTGACTGGCTTCTGTGAACCAGTGCTCACCAGTGCATGCCAGTGCATGCCAGTTCCAGCATGTACACTACTGGAAGCAGAACATTAATTGTAAACCATTGATTTCCTGAGTTTATATAAATTCATCGAGAATTAAAGCATGGGCATTATTCAAGAAGCTTGGTTTTTAATATGTGAAAAGGGAGGGAGAAGGAAGTGCACGGAAATGGGTTAGGCAGATGGGGGACAATTTAAGGCAAGGCCCAGAGGAATAGAGGACCTTCCTGTTACTGCCTGCAAATCTAGGTCTAGCCTCTCATGAAAGCCCTCAGTAAAGCCAAAACTAACACCTATAGTAGGGATTAGAGAAGTCTTTTTTTTTTACTTGTCACAAGCTTTGCATTTTTCCCTCCAACTTTCTATCTTGAACATTTTCAAACCTTCAGAAAAGTTATAAGAATAGAACAATGAGCACCCATACACCCTCCATCTAGATTTGCCAGTTCTTAATATTTTTCCACATTTGCTTTATCACTCTATTTTTATGAATTATTTGAATTAGTTGCAGATATCTTGACCCTTCACCCTACATTCTTGAGTAAGACTCTCCTAAGGACAAGTGTACTACCCTATGTAATTATAGTATAGTCATCACATTCAGGAAATATAACACTGGCACAATACGTAGGTGTAACATCTATATTCAGACTTCCCCAATTGTCTCAATACTGCCCTTATAGCTTTGGGGGTTTTGATGCAGAATCTAGTAAAATATTGTCTATTGCATTTAGTTGTCAGTGTCTTTGGTCTCATTTAATCTAAAACCCAGACCCCATTTTTTTTTCTTTTAGTTTTTATGCCATCAACATTTTTGAAGAGTTGAGAGTAGTTGTTTTGCAGAATGTCTCCCAGCTGGGCTGATTATTTCTCATGAATACTTTGAGATTAAACCTTTTTTTTTTTCTATGATGCTGTGTCCTTCTTAGTGTCTCACAAGAGGAACATGATGTCATTTTCCTCATTACTAGTAGTGTTAAACTTAATCATTTGGTTAGGGTGTTGTCCAACATATTTCTCCATTGCAATGATAGTAGTAAAACTTTGCCTTTGTATGAATATTCTGTTCCAGGAGAAGCTTCTTTATGCTGAAAGTATAAATTACATGGTTCACTGTAGAACCAAGGTTAAAAAGGCATTTTCCATAATTAAAACAAAAAAATAGAAGATGAGATTTATTTTTTAAAAATCTGGCACTAAGCCTCTTAGCCAAATTCACAAGCTACTCACATGACAAGGGAACTTATCTAAATAACGGGTTCCTTATTTAAGTTGTGAAATGCTGGTGGATGCTTCTGCCCTAGTCTATTTACATACATGCATCCCTAGAACTTAGCTTAGTGCCTAGGCTACAGTAGGTGTTTGGGAGACTTTTACTGAATAAATTCTTCTCCATGAATGAGAAATTAATCACACCAAGCAAAAAATGTACTTTATTTTGTCAACTGGCACCAGCTGGAATTGATATAGTTACTTAAGCACCACTCTTCTCAAGGAAAAAGAGCTTTCAGTTTTCTTCCAGGTATTTGACCTTACTCAGGCACTATTCAAGTCTCTGGTTATTCTAAAATCTTAGCTTCTTGATATTGAAGTCAGAAACCATTCCAAATAAATCAAGGATCAGCCCTGTATTTGTTAGGATTAGACTTGGCTGCAAATGATGGAAAACCCAAAATAACAATGGGTTAAACAATACATTCATTTATTTATCTCTGAAGTGAAAGTCCCTAGTTCTAGCCAAGATGGAGTAACAATGGCTGGATTTACCCTCCTGCCTGAAACAAGTGAAAAACCAGACAAAATGAAAACAATAATTTTCAGATATTGTACACCAGGCAACAAAGAAGAGTGATCTCTGAGAGACAGGAAACAAACAAGGTAAGCCCTGTGATTGCTCCAGCTTACTGCCTGAGAGAGTTTTCAGGCAGCGGTGGAGGGAGATGGAACCCAGGCAGGACCAGGTGGATCAGAGACAGAGCCTGGAGTCAGGAAAACCAACGCAGCTAGAATTTGCAGGACAGAGTACTGGAAAAGACAGAGCTGGACAGAAAGAGAACTCTAGAGATGTGCAGAGTTCCTCTTGAATCTGTGGCTGATTACTAATCAACATATGTATATAAGGCCAGGAAAAGAACCAGCCAAAATGAGCAGAAGGAACAACCCTCAGAGATCACAGAGAACTAGGAATGGTGTCTGTTCCACCAGCCAGAATGGAAAAATCTCATCATTCACAGAACATCAGAGTATTCAAAGGGGTCTTGGCTCAGTAGTGGTGCCAAGTTAGCCCTAGACTCAAGACTGCTCTAGACCTGCCTTATGAAGTTTAAAAACAAGCCTCAAAATGATGCAACTGTTTCCAAGTAATTTAACTGTGTTCTAGAACAAGCCCAAGACTATTTATAGAAATATAAAATATACAAAATCCAACAACATAAAATTCATATCTGACATCCAATTGAAAACTACCATGCTGTGGATAAAATGAAGGTTCCTGTGGCCAGAATTCTCACCTGGTTGGCTAGCTCACTACACATGTGTGGGCAATACGTTGTTATTGACTCTATGTAAAGAGCCCTGCCCAGTGCTCTGGGCAACATGGTGGCATGGCTACAAGGCTGCAGGAGAGCAGAGCAGAGGCTGGAGTGGTGGCAGCACCGAGAACAGAAGCCCAGAGAATGGCTATGTGGGCAGAGACCAGCTTGCTGCATGCAGACTTGCTCTGAGTGGACAGGATTCTATTGATTAACCTGCCACCATGGGAATAAAGTTGGGTATATCCCTTTCACCCCAAGAATGTTCTACTGTCATTTCTTTCTTTTTTTCTTTTTTTTCTTTTGGTATCATTAATGTACAATTACATGAGCAACCTTATGGTTACTAGACTCCCCCCATTATCAAGTCCCCCCCCACATACCCCATTACAGTCACTGTCCATCAGCATAGTAAGTTGCTATAGAATCACTACTTGTCTTCTCTGTGTTGTACTGCCTTCCCTGTGCCCCACCCCCTGACATTATGTCTGCTAATTGTAATGCCCCCTTTTCCCCCTTGTCCCTCCCTTCCCACCCATCCTCCCCAGTCCCTTTCCCTTTGGTAACTGTTAGTCCATTCTTGGGTTCTGTGAGCCTGCTACTGTTTTGTTCCTTCAGTTTTTTTCTTTGTTCTTATATTCTGCAGATTAGTGAAATCATTTCATACTTGTCTTTCTCTGCCTGGCTTATTTCACTGAGCATAATACCCTCTAGCTCTACTGTCATTTCTTTGGTCACATTGAATTCATAGTGAGCTTGCCCGGGGCTGAAACCCTTTGGCAAAACATGGACATTCAAAAGAAGAAGGAAAATACAATTCATGATAAGGAAAAAAAATTGATCAATCAACACTGACCCCAAAATAACACAGATGAGAGTATTAGTAGACAGACTTTTAAACAGTTATTATAACTGTTTTCCACATGTTCAAGAAGCTAGAGGAAAGATTGAGCATGTCAAGTAAAGACATGAACATATTGAAAAGACCCAAATAGAACCTCTAGAGTGAAAAACTCAATATCTGAGATGATGCAAACATCCATATAGGCAGTTGAGGGCTTTTATGGCTGCTTCATGTTCACCAGAGACCAGGCTCCTTCTGTCTTACTGCTCCATCATTCTCAACATTTGGTTTCCAATTTATAACCCAAAATGGCTGCTCTAGCTCCAGCCGTCATAATCTGCATTCCAACCATCAGAATGATGTACTAGGGGAAAGAGTATGCACATCCATTTAAAGACACTTAGAAATCACAACATCATTTTCCCTTACATCCCGTTGGCCAGAACTTAGTCCCAGGATCATACTCATGTGAAAGTGAGATCAAGAGTTGTCTTTATTCTGGGTGGCTATGTGCCCAGCTAAAATGTCAGAGTTCTACTACCACTTAATGAAGAAAGGGAGAACCAAACAGGGGGACAACTAGGTATCACTTTTCAAGTTCAGAGTCTTATAAGTTCAGGAGAGATCCTGATCCAGTGTGAACAAAATTATGACTCCTGGCTTGAAAATCTGAATGAAACTGCACCTCAGTGTTTTTGATACTCAAAAATTAGAAATCTGATAAATTTGGTTTGGTGTTGTTTGACTTCCAGCCCCATACCTCCATATACTTTTGAGCTTATCTCAAACAAACTGCCAGAGTTGCTCCATTTCCCCAATCAGTGACACCAAGCTAGAGGTGGAGTTTAACATATTGTTTGACTTATGCCTATGTTTATCCTGGCCAAGAAACCAGGGTCATTCAGTGTGTTTATGCCCTAGTCCTGAACAGCTCACTTTCTTTCTTTCCTAATAAAGTCACTAACACCTGCAGCTGAAACCAAGTTTCACAGGGGCATCCATATTGCATGGAAGGAATCCCAGTACTTTCTCCCTGATGGAGAAAAACTTGGCACGCAATAGATACAGTCTTTTCTATGAACCATGTAACTCCTACCCTGACTTTCTTTTGGTTGTCCATATACCTATTCCTAAATCTCAAATTGCTGGTCATTACAACTTGTTGACGATTTTGAATAGCCTTTCAGTATTTCTGGGGATCTTACTGCTTTCATAGTGCCAAAGTGGATGCCATTCTTTTCAAGAGATGGTAGGTGGGCATGCAATTGATCTGCTTTGTCAGGCAATAAAGTATTGCTGAAAAATTGCAATTCTTACAAGGTGCCATACAAACCAAGTGTATGGCTGGCTCACTGAATGTCCCTATAGAGCATTTTGCACTAGTTCTGTGTGCTATCTTGAGGAGCTCTGATAAAAACAATCTGCAGGAAGTCAAGCCTGGGCACTTTCCAGTTGCTAATGAGTTTGATTGCTTTAACAACCTTCTGCTCAGACATTGCAGCGTGACATTTCCACTTTCCCCCATATAAGCTCTCTTTTCCTGTAATCACACTGCTTCTCTATTATTAGCATCACCACCATCATTAATTTTTACACCAAATAATAGTGATTTTTGAGGTATAACATGCATAGGGATTTCATATAGCATACTAACAACCTAGAGAACTGTTTTGGTGGAAGAGGTTAGGAACTTCCAGTGCTGATTTGGACTGCAGATTGTGACCTCTGGGGAAGACTTTTTCCCCTTGGGCTCTCCTACTGTGAATCTGACCACAGAGGTCACGATGGAGTCGATTCCATAAACATACTCGTTGGCCTGCTATAGCCAGTGTAATTTGATTTCTCATCGGGCATCCAGTAGAGCAGAGTACACTGGGCCACTTGGGAAAGAACAGATGGTTTTTGACTTGACAAAGTACCATTTGTCAGGTACAATTTTGTTTTCAGTAAGATCTTGCTGTTTGGATAAAATGAAGGGTAGGACTGGAAAGTTGATGTAAGGAGAAGATAACTCATGGATTCAATGGGTGTTTTCACCCAAAAAGAAATGGATATTAAGAGGTTAAGTTGTTTTCCAGGTGAAGATGAGATGTACACCTTTGTTAGGCATGGCGGAGTGTTTGAAGTTTGATGCTCTATGAGCTCCAAAAACTACAACTTTGTTCCACTTATTTTAACTAACCTCTCATTGACCATGACTATCAAAAGACTGAGGAGAACGCTTGAACTGTCAGTGACTGTTAACACTGTAAATTGCAAACATTTGCTAGCTGAGTGCCTGCCCTTCTGACCCGTCTTTTTTTTTATTGATTTGAAAAACACAACATTCTTTGAACTGGTTAGCTCCAGATCTGTGAAGTGTTTGGATCCAAATGAGTTGCCCCAAATGAGGCAAATCAAAGACGTATTTTTTTTTCTTGTGCTCTTTAAAAAAAAAACTTACTGAGAGTTTTACCCAGTAATATACAATGGAACAATTCAGCTTTAGGTCTTTGTATCTTTCTTTTCAGTGGATTAAACCAAAGCACAAGAGCTGTCTGTTCTCTACCAGTCAGGCAGGGCAATAGAGTAGTATTAGCAAATCGATAAACATAACACTAAAACTATTGAAGATGTTACAATTCTTTCTGCTTCTGTATTTTGAGCTTCTTCATCTTGCTCACATTTCTCAATATGGCCCTTCTTCAGATATTGTCTTATATCACTGAAACACCTTTTCAAACAGCAAGTTAGTATCCAACAGTATTCTTCCCCCAGCATCTTCTATTAAAGAGACTACCTTCCAAGCCCTCTTTTTTCTTGGCAGCCCACATCTTATCACTTTGTATACTATTGTCATGGTAGATTTTAAAGGCTTTTTAAAGTGCCCCAGCTAGCTATAAAGCGCTGTGTCTTGCCATTCCCTGTAATCAAGGATGTCATATCCCACAATGGTCAGCTGTAGATACTAAAGAAAATAGACTGATAGTCTTTGAGGTTCCCTCTCAGAATTTTAAAGGGCTACCCTGTGACTAAGAGGTTGGTCATCTGAAAGTACAGGATACCCCAGGACAAACAATCTCCTTGAATCAACAGGTACATAGGAAGTACTTACTGAGCACTTATTAAGTATACAGCATTGACCTAGGTACCAGAGGAGAAATATAAGATGAATATGGCATGGTTCCCCTCTTGGGTGATGTTCTGTTTTCAGCTTGGGGAAGCAAAATATACCGTAAAATCTAAGAGGAAATTGTACAGCCCATGAACCATCAAATGTTAGCGCTGGAAAGAACCTGTAGTTATCATCTTGTACAACTGTATTTTCAAAGGCTGCCTCTGTCCTTGCCTACACCCCTTTCAACGAGTGGCACTGCTTTGAACTTTTATAAGATTTTGTTTAACAAAAGTTCCATAGCTTTCAAAAATTTGCAGGCCATAAGCCTAACCCAACTCCCTCATGTTACAGATGTGGAAACAAAGCCCCAGAAAGGGGAATATGGTTGAGGATCTGTAGACAACAAGATGTTGCAACCCTCAGTTGTCTGATTCCAGGGATTCTCTTTTCTCCATGCCACTTAGCAGCCTAGCAGCAGACACTTGTAAAATATCAGAGTGGCCTACTCTTTCAGGAATAGCTACTTGTCTCAGGAGCAGGAGAAAGTTTCTTTGGGGCATCCTGAGCCAAGATTAGGTCAGGAGTTACTCCAGAAGGCCAGAGAAAGGAGAGCAGTGAGGGATATTGTCAAGCTTCCCATTTTGCTGCCCCCAAATGGGCCCTCATCCTTCACAAGGAGGTAAGAGTACTGAGCTGGTAGAATTGTGAGGATTAATCGAGATCATATATGCAAAGCATCTAGCACATAGTAGGTGCTAAATAAATGTTTGATCTTAATAAAATGGTGATTTCTTTGAAACATAAAGTGTTATCTTTCAGTGATATGGCTCCTAATTATTACATAGGCAAAAAAATGAGGATTTGTGAATCAGAATCCAGGTCTAGGATGAGTTACCTGGTTTACCAGATGAATACCAATTTTGTATATTATTTGGTAGAGTCAAGTCACAAGCTTTCACTTCCTAGGGTGTCTAGTAGGGTTTAGCAATCCTAGTGTGCCCCACTATGCCTGGACAGAGAACTAAACAGAGGGTGTGGCACTTTTAAACCCAAGTCAGGAAAACATGATGCTTTGCTTTGCTTCTCATAAGCTGACTGGCATAAAATGGAGGAGAAACTTGTCAAAAGGATGGTTGTTTTACTTGGATAAATTTAATTCTCAAAAAAAATCACTAAAGAAATTTCCTCACTTGGAATTAACTTGGGAATGGCCTGGGAGGTATCACTGATGGTATTGCCTAGTTTGATGGAGCATTCACTTCCTACTTACTGTCTGTGAGTTTGGCTAGGGAATTTTCCAAGGCAGAGGTTACATTTGGGGCTTGAACTTCAGAGTTTCACTTATTTGCACCCTCATCCCAATCTCTATCCCTCATAGCTGATGTCCTTTTGAAAGCAAGTGAGGTTTCCTTTGTATTTCTGACTTAGATATTTCAATTCCAGCATTCCCACTCTGCTAGTTCCCCTTGGATCATGAGTTAAAGCCCTTCTTGCAATTGCTTTATCTCTTCTGAGCAATGGTTCTGACTTAGTAAAGGTTAAGCAGTTTACTCCAGATTTCCCAGCTAGAAAGTAGCAGGAACTAGTAGAACCTAGGCAATATGACCAATATACTCTATTGATCAGAGATTTCAAAAATAAGAGGAAGTACCTCATGACCAGTGGGATAAAGAATGAGTTTACAGAGGAAATAGCAATGGGCTTTCAGGCAAGGATAGGATGTTGACAGAAATGAATCAGTGGAGTGTTATGAGTGTGTCATTCAGGTAGAAAAGCATAGGGTAAATGTTGGCCAGGATACTTAGTTTGGCTTGGATATGAGATCCTTTGAAGGAGATATTAGAAGATGACTACTTGAACAGAGTTGTGATTATGTTATGGAGAACCTGTTTTAACAGGATGAATTTACACTTAGTTCAGTAAGCAACTGAAGGTTCTTCTGTTCTTCCTTTTCCTTTTCTTTCTTTCTTTCCCATTTTCCTTCCTTGCCTCCCAAATAATATATGTGCTTAATAGAATAAAAATTAATATCTAAAAAAGGAATACTACCAGAAAGCCACTCAACAGAGATGATTTGTGTTAACATGCAATTTCTCCCATGCAAATATATACATACAAATAACTCCATATTGTGGAAAGCAGAATTGTAAGATTTCTGCTCCCTGCCTATATGTCCTATATAATTCCCTCCCCTTGAACGTGAGCAGGCCTGTAAATAGGATGTGGTATATCACTCACTTAATTAAATTATGTTATATGGTAAAAGGCGATAAGCTAGTTATGCCTGTAATTACATTACATTATATAAGAATTTCCAGCTGGCTTTGAAGAAAAGAATCTTTAGGTTGTGAGAGAGCCATGTGCTTAGGATCTGAAAGCAGCCTCTAGGAGTTGAGAGTGAACCCTAGTAGTCAACCAACCAGATATCAGGGACCTCAGTCCTAAAAAACCACAGGGAACTGAATTCTGCCAATAAGCAGTAAGCTTCAGTTACAGCTGTGGCTGATACTGTGATTTCAACCTGGTAAGTACATTAACTCTATTTTCTTACTTTATGTATTCTTGATGTTCTGGTGTCTGGGGCTTGCTGTCTGGGGAGACTGCCCCTCTTGGGGCTAGCCAGTTCTTAGAGATTATTAATCACTTGCCCAGATGGGGGCCTTTTCATATGCAAACCAACCAACCCAGACTCCATATCAGGACCACCCTCTCTATCTGGTTCTTACACTCTAGGAGGCAATATTTCTCTGTCCTAATCATCCCAGTGGTAGGTGCCAGGCAAATAGTGGCAGCTCCTGTACTCCAGAACCCTCTGAAATTATTTAAACTAACCAATCCTAAACCTGTTTAATCCATCTTGCCTCGCCTTTCCCATGGAAACTGAAAGGCTCTTGCCCATGTTTTCCCCTTACTCCTTCACCCTTCTGACTCACCCTTGCGCTTCTACGTGGCCCTGTGTGGCATGCTGTGTTCCTTCTCTTGGAACCTGGCATAACCAACTGTCTTTTCAGAGGCAGTCATCCCCTGATCTGTTGGTGTCACCATACCTGATTAATATAAAACTTACATTTTGAAACAGTGAAACACCCTTTGCAGAAGGTCCAGTTAAACAGTACTCAGACTCCTGGCTCGTTTGTGTTGTTTTAAACTGCTAAGGTTAACCTGCTAAGTTTGTGGAAATTTGCTATGCAGCAATAGAAAACTAGTACACTTGTTAAAGTGCTACTTAAACATACCATATTCCTTAACATATGTTTTTCATTTAATATGGCATATATATCCATGCCATTGAAAGATTTTGAGAAAGGGAATGAAACACTTAGAGCTGAGAATTTAAACAGCAGTAAAATATGGGACAGTTGAGAGAAGCAAAAGGTGGAGGAAACCTGGCAGGAGACTATAGTGGTTATTTGGGTTAGTAGTTCTCAACCTTGGAATCACCTAGAACAATTTTTAAATACTGATAGCTGGCATTCACTGTCGCGTGCCCTGTCCTCGCCGGCAAGAACAGCATGCAACAACAGCAGGATTCTTCTGCAGAAAGCTTTATTCTTCAGCTCTTTGTGAAACAAATGAGTTGGGCAGGACCCAGAGGGGAAGGAGAGGCTTGCTTATATAGTTCTCATGCTCTGACCTGGTTGGTGCGGCTCCATATGCCTTATTAGCATAACCATTTGGTGGGTCTCATTGGTCCTTATGCCAAGGCGCAATTAGCATGTAGTTTAGTGGTGGTGGGTCTCATTGGTCCTTATGCCAAGGCGCAATTAGCATGTAGTTTAGTAGTGTGGGATGATTTGTCATTAGGAAGTTCGGGGCCTTCCGGCTGCCCTGCATTGGGCGCTATTTTCTGAGCGCGGCTGCCAACAATTCACAGCCCCCAGGGATTTTGATTTAATGGTCTGGTTATGCAGTGTTTTTTTTTTATTAAGGTATCATTGATATACAATCTTATGAAGGTTTCATGTGAGCAACATTGTGGTTACTACATTCCCCCATATTATCAAGTCCCCTCCCACATGCCCCATTACACTTCTGTCCATCAGCATAGTAAGATGCTATAGAGTCACTACTTGTCTTCTCTGTGCTATACTGCTTTCCCTGTGCCCCTGCTACATTGTGTGTGCTGACTGCAATTGGGTACCTAGTGTTTTAAAAGCTCCCCCGGTGATTCTGATCCACAGCCAAGGTGGAGAACCACTGGGGGATAGAAGTAGAGAGTGCCATCTTGAATTCAAGTGGTCCTGTTGAAATAGAAAAGGAGGACTGGGTGAGAGAGGCATCACTAAAGAGAACATCAATAACCTTGCAGTAAGAAGACTGGGAATCCTGCTCATCTTGCTTTTGTTGTTGCTTAGTTGGCTTGCTTGTTTTTAGATTTCCAATCATCTCTTTAGTATTAGGAGAATTTTCATGAGGAGATAGATACTTCAGGCTTGCTATGCATACGTGGTAGGATTGTCAAGGCGTTCTCCAAGAGCATTCTAGGTAAAGGAAATGGTTTGAACAAATCTCAGAGATGGCACTTAGTGTTCCAGATACCAGCATAAAGTTGGTGGTTAACACAGAGAGTGAAGTTAGAGTAATGGGGATGTGATACAGAGGCTTTGATGTCATAGAAACCAGGAGTCAGTCTCATCCTTGAAAAGAAGGGAAATGAACTGAGTTTTCAAAATGGTAGGTGAGGAAGATAACTTGAGGGCAATATGGAGAAAAGTTAGAGAAATCCTAGGAGCCAGAAAACTTACAGGTTGTTACAGTAGTTGAAGCATGAGAGAATGGAACGTATGGTAGGCCAGAGCAGTGGAAGGGGAGAAAAGCAGGACTAATCAAGAGGTACACTGAAGAGAAGGCAAATTTGAAGGACTTACTGAAGTAGGAGTAAAGGATTGGAAGGGTGGTGAACTTTGGGCTTGGCAGGATGGCAGTAAGGAATTTGATCCAGAGGTATCTATTTTGGCATTGTGGTTAGAGAAAGGGTAAACTAGTTAATTCGATTTCAGGTGTTTTGGATAATAAGGGGATTCATCCACTGTAGACTCTTCCTTGCCTGGAATGCGTTGATGAGGGATGGATCTCACAAGGGAAACATGGTAGAAATAACAGTAGTTTAAGTAGTTTGCGTGCTTCTCCCTCTCTATAACACAGAGAACTCCCTTTGAACAGTTCCATGAAAGAAGAACTAGCAATCCCAGCTGCCAATAAAAAGAGCACACATTTTTTCCCTTTATAGACCCCCCAAAGTAGAACTTTCTGGGGTTGTATTTGGTTGTGATTCATATTTTTGGCTGTGGTTCAAGCCTTGGTGTGTGACATGTAAGCTGGTCACTTGTAGCTTGAGCAGCAGATGGTGGTTCCTTCCTCCCTAAAATGGCTGAGTCGGCCCTGAATCCTTAGGAGTGTAAATAATTTACTCTCTATTCCACTGAGCCCAGTTAATATTATTTCTCAAAATACCCTGCCTATGCTCTTCTATTTACTTATACTTGGCTTGCCAAGGTCTTCTAAATACCCCTTAGGATATTTATTTTATTGGTAGAAATACTGGCCTGACCCAAACTATGAGGTAAATTGTGAAGGATAGGAGCATCTTTAGTCAGACCAATGAGATTTTTAAGTACAACTGTCCCCCTCCCATGAAGGAATTTTGTACCAGAAACAACCGTGTGAGATCCTGCTTTTCATCAAGGGTTTATTGGTTAATGAGGCCTGTGGCTGGTGTGGTTTTCCTGTGTTTAGCTTTTGGAACTCTCAGAGACAGTTGCTTGGAATAGAGAGCTGACAGAATTATTGCCCAGCAAGCCTGCCGGCCACAGCCCACAAGACTCCACCAACATCGATGAACTTTATGGCTGACTCAGTGAAGAGCAAGTATTTGAAGAGGCAGAGTGAAGAGCTATTGGCATCCTGTTCTGCTGTCTGAGGAAGTCCCTGAGGCTTCTCATTAAGCCATCCTTTTTCTATTTCCTTTTATTCTAGGCTTTGTTGTCCTTCCTCAAGTGCCTGACCAGGGACTCATGTGCAATCATAGCTTCAGGATGAAGTTATTGGAGTGGAACCTTGGTACTTACCTCCCCTAGTTTTCCTGTGGCAAAGGGGACCCTTTCAGTTAAAACCTGCAGTAAAAGAACATGACCAAACTTTACCCCCTAACATTCCAGCCCTTCACACTACTTAGCTACAAATTCTTACACCACTGAAACAGACATATCAATCTCTCCATTAAAGAAAAATAGATCTTTTTTAAAAAAAATCCAAATATCACCTGATAGTTGGACCAGAGTGACCTCATATCCAAACATAGTATGGTTCTTTGAAGAATGGGAGTATTAAAATCACCTGAAATCTGTCAGCATGTTTATTGCTGACTCTGAGTTTCACTCAGATATTACCAGGTCTGGGCTAGTCTTCTCTTAGCCCTTCCCCAACTCCCTTGTGGAGTGTTCTTTCAGTGGCTCCAATTATGCCTCTGCCCCCACCTCCGAGTCCTGCCCAGTTTGGTCTGGGTAGAACTATAGTCCAAGCTGCTCAAACCTAGCCTGAAGAGATTGAAGCTGGCATCTCTGACACAGCCTGCAAGCTTTCTTCAGGTGTGAGTTTCCATGACAACCCTGTACCTCTGGCTTTTAATACATGCACTCCTGAATCTGGCTTCTGGCATCCTAAAGGTAGAAGGTACAATCTGACCTTTAAATTCTCCTCCTCTGGGTTTCTGGCCAACATGCATTGACAGTGTGTCTGCCTCAGATGAACCTTCTAGACAGAGGTCCTCATGACTCCAGTCTCTGATAACCCCTCCCTTTTCTTTGGCACAGTTTTCTTTCCCGATCTTTGTTTTCTGCAGAGTGACTTCCATCAGCTGGTTGACATGGTTGTCTGGCTCTACCATTCAGTGAGGCTGTGCCTAATTCTTTTGATTCTAAGGATTCATGTGGGTTAGCCACAACAAGGAGATTGAGTTCTGATTTCTTTCTCCATACTTCCATGGAAGACAGGAAGATAGATTACTTGCAGTGCTTTCTGGAGGCACAAGGTAAGTGAGCAGCCTCCATAGTGGTAGAACCAAGAGAGGATGATGGTTGTCTTTGAGCCTCCAGAAATGGTAGCTAAATCCAGGAGACAGTAAATAAAGACAAGTCTATAAAACAACAACAAAAAAATGTTCTGCTGAAAAAATTAACAAGCTGCTTCTGATAAAGTCAATAAATTCAAACAGTGTCTGATCTTGGTCCTTGATTATCTTGCTGGCCCTTCACTGGGGAGAGAGAGCTATATAGCTACCACATCAAAGGAGATAAGGAAGCAAGGAAGTCTAGCTAGGCATTGCCATAAATATTTTCCCTCCTGTTTTGGAGTGATGAACCATGGGGCTATGCAGAGGAAGCAAAGAGGCAGCTGGCATTGTGGCACCATATCCTATGAATCCTTACTGGCTTGTCTGATAGTTGGTAACATAGTACAATAGTAATAAGTGTGGGCTTGAAAGCTAGACTGCCTGGGCTTGAATGTCTTCTGATGTGTGACATTAGGCAAGTTTCTTAACTCTAAGTTTTAGTTATCTCATCTACAAAATGGGCATAATGCATCCTCCCTCATATGGCAGTCTTGGGGATTAAATAAAATAATGTTTAAAAAGTGTTGGCCACAATGCTGGGCACATAATAAGCACTAAATAAATATTAACCATTGTTTATATTACCTAATGTGCATGGGTGGGAGAGGGCTTTCAAGAAGGAATTGAATATAAGAGTACATTGAGATTGCATGATATCTACTGATTGATCCTTTTGTAGTAAATTCTTTTAAATACAAAGCTCCCCTCACTGACCTCTACTTAACTGACTTGATGGATTAAGTCATTGCTTTTCCTTTTCTGAGCATTAACCAATGCCCAGGGCCCAAGGAAAGCTCATGGGTAGTAAGTTACCCTCTGGTGGACCCTGACCCTTCTGCTCCCATGTGTCAAGTTGATGCTGACCAAGAATTAGTTGTTTGTTGCCAAACTCATTTATGTCAGTTTTACTTGCTAATATAATTAGGTAACTTAATGTAAATTTATAAAATTTGAATATAAAAGTTTCCCATGAAAATTAAGTTCAGTGTTTTTCATAAAGAAAAGTTGCATTTAAAAACTGCTCTATTGTTCAAAAAAAACAAACAAACCCTGGAACTGGATATCAAATGGATATATTAGCGGTATAACTTATGTAAGAAAGAGTCTGTGAAATTCCAGTCAGGGAACCCACATTCAAAAAAAGGGCCTTGGCCTTACATCACATCACCAGATTGGTGAATGCATGTACATTTGCATGTTTTAGGTTGAAATAAAATGCTCAAGGACTGCATATATTATTTTATGATGTTTCACTTTAACCAATAAATTATTTGTTCTGATAGTGATTATATAAGAGCTTCTGTAGGGTCATTATACTGTGTCAAGTACTTTATAGGCTGTGGGCTTGCAAGAAGGGAAGGACTGTCCAGTAGAGTATATTTACCGTTTTTATGGATGGAAGCTTATTATAGGAAGAATAAAGCTCCCCCTCCCAAAGATGTCCACATCCTAATCCCTGGAACATGTGAGAAGGCTGTGTTATATGGCAGGGGGGAATAAATTGCACATGGAAGCAATGTTGCTAGTCAGTTGATCTTGAGATGGGAGGATCATTCTGGATTATCAAGTTTGGTCCAATGCAATCACAAAAGTCCTTACAAGTGGAAGAAGAAGAAACAAGTGTCAGAGCTATGAGAGGAGAGACTTGGCCAATGTTGCTGGCTTTGAAGATGGAGAACGAGGCCATGCATGCACCAAGGAATGCACACTGCCTTTAGAAGCTAGAAAGGCAAAGGAATGGATTATCCTCTAGAGCCTTCAGAAAGGAATGCCATTCTGCTGGCACTCTGATGTTAGCCCAGTGAGACCCATTTCAGACTTGTGACTGACTGAAGACTGAGATCATGTATTTGTGTTGTCAAGCCACTAGGCTTGTGGTAATGTGTTACCGCAGTACTAGGAAACTAATGCAGAGGCCAAGCCAAGTTGATGACAAAACAGCAAATCCTACCTGCTAACAACCCCCAACCCAACCCCCACAACTGTGCTCATGGGGAACCTAAGTCCTTCATACTTTCATGCACCCTAGATCCAAGATTTACACCTAGGATTTGGGTCTGGCCTTAGAAGCACCATTTTTACTAAGTTCCTACTACTTGCCAGGCAGTATACTAAATGATAAGGCTACACTGATGAACAGCATAGACACAGAGTTTGTCTTTATGGAGCCCTCATGCTCTTTGCATTCTCTCTTCCCATTTCAAAACCTGTACTTTGTGGGAAAGGGGGTCCTCAACATCTTCCTCTTTCTATACCGAGGAACACCCTGGTTTTTTGCTCATTTGTAAAACAGAATATTTAAGCCATTACTAACTAATGCCATTTTTCCTGGGACTCTTTTCTTCAGGTTGCCTTTGATTTGTGACTCTGATATCTCCTCATTCACCCATCCCACAAAGTGATTTTCCAGAATTCTATCATTACATTACAGTCTTCCAATACCAAAATACCAGCACTGCCCTGCTAAAATGAACCACCTCATCAACTCCAAGTCTCTTCCATTTATCAGAGGCATCTCATGTCTGCCCTCAACACACCCTCCCCAGCCATAGCAGCTCACCTTTGCTTCTATAGTACATGTAGTTCTGAGTCATGCCTTCA
Organism: Manis javanica; assembly: GCF_040802235.1. Classification (NCBI taxonomy): domain Eukaryota; kingdom Metazoa; phylum Chordata; class Mammalia; order Pholidota; family Manidae; genus Manis; species Manis javanica. The sequence goes on along the minus strand of NC_133174.1, from coordinate 99,391,464 downwards.
TGCCCCTTGCTATGTATGTCATTTTCTTCTCTCCTACCTGTGGCATTTGCATTTTCATACTTCCCTGATTAGAAACCCCTTCAATGGCTTCCCACTGCTCTCAGAATAAAGTCCAAATTCTTCATCATAGCACTGTGGGTCATCATGATCTGGTGGTCCTGTCTTCCTCTCTGCATTCTAGTGCCATGATCCCCACCCCCTATGTCTTAGTTCATTTGGCCTGTTATAACAAAACTATGGTAGACTGGGTGGCTTACAAGCAACAGAAATTCATTACTCATGGTTCTGGAAGCTGGGAAGTCCAGTATCAAGGCCCTGGCAGGTTTCATTCCTGGTCCATAGATGGCCATCTTCTCTCTGTGTCCTCACATGGTGGAGGGGATGAAGTTACTCTCTGGGGTTTCTTTTATAAGGGCACTGACCCCATTCATGAAGGCTCTACCCTCATGAGCAATCACTCCCCAAAGGCCCCACCTCCAAATACCATCACGCTGGGGGAGTAAATTGCAGGATATTAATCTGGCAGTCACACAAACATTCAGTGTATAGCACTATCCTCAGCAGCCATTCTGATATCTTCAAATGTACCATGTTCTCTTTGACATGCTGCATCTTCCTGAAATACTTATCATCAACTTTCTTCTGCCATTCCCACCTCCACCCTCTTCAGCTGGTTTACTCATCCTCCATTTGATAATCCATATATCTATGCATTTCTTTGTAGTCCCACACATTTCTTTGTAGCACATATTGACTTGTAATCACTTGGGTTTTTTGACTTCTAGATGTAAGCTCCATGTTTGTTGAAAAAAAAGAGTAAGTGGATAAATGAACTAATAAAAATGATCTTTTAGTCCCAACTTTTAAATTGTTTACTCTCTGCCTCCTCCAACTGGAATGTAAGCTTAGTGAGGGCAGGAACCTTATTTTCTTGACTGCTGCCATGTCACTAGTGCCTAACTTATAGTATAGACCAAAATACATGAGTTTAAAACAATGTTGGCATCTTTGTGGAATCCAGCCGAAACATACCTTTGTTAATTCTTCTGCCACTTGTAGATAAAGAGGGGAGCAATGAAGGCAGAGAAAGTTTCCTATGTTTCAAGATTTCCCCCTGAACCTGGAATCCTGAAATTCACTTCATTGCCTTTTCTGTCATCTAAACAATGTTACTTAATACAAGTTAGAAAGTTCATAATGTTGTTTGTCTAAAGTACCTGTACATAATTTTCCCCATATTAATTAATTGTAATTTTTATAAGGCAAACCAGCCAGATATAATTGGCCTTATTACATAGATCAGTGGTTCTTAAACTTAAATCTGAACCAGAATCACCCTGAGTGTTTTCTAAAAAGACTTATTCCCAAATCCAAGCACAATTCTGATTCTTTAGATCCAAAATGTTGCCTAGGAAACTGCATTTACAGGCTCTTCCAGGTCATTCTGTTGCTGATTGTCCAAGAATGATCCCTTGAGAAAAACCAATATGGATTTTGAATTAGGTGTCTAAGCAGTGTAGTGACCTGATCAAATAATAATACTAGTTACCATTCAGTGAGTGTTACTCTTTGCCAGGCACTGATTTGTTCTATGAAGCTTTATTGAAAGTTATCATTATCTTTCATTTCATCTTTTCCACTAGTTTATGAAAAAGGTATTATAAATACCCCATTTTGTAGGTGAGAGAACTGAGGCTAAGAGAGGTTAAGTAATTTGCCCAGAGTTACAGAACTGCTAAGTGGCAGAGCCACTCAACATATTCTGACTACAAAGCACCTCCTCTTTCCCTTAATTCTAGGCTACTCTCCTCCTACAGAGCTTTGCAGACTTCTGGATCCTTGGTATGCTCCACGTGCACTTACCACTCCAGTCCTAATCAGAATTATGATCTGCTGCCTTTACAGGTGCTTTTGCAAAAGTTACCAAGGCCCTATCTTTCTACAGTTCTTTGCTTTGCATTTGTTGACAGTCCCCAGGCAAAAAGGCCCTTTTTTAGAAGAAAAAAATATGTTCTTTCTGCCCTCCTCACATACCACATTAATTATAAGCTGCAGAGGAAACTCCTGAAGCTCCTGGACCACTTGGCCCTTCCAGAAGGAAACATGAAAAGAGTTTCCTTCTGAAGCTCAAGTACTCTCCTGCATACCATTGCCTGGGACAAAGGTTCAGTGTGCTGGGTATGAATCCTGTGTTAAAACAACCATCAACAGGTGGAATGTTTATGGAAAACAGATTGGGATTTACAGACAAGAATTCTCATGAGGGATTTGAGGTAAATATTGAGTGAACTCCCTTTATACTTGGCCTTTCCTGTGCACTTGATATTGGGAAGTCATATGGGGTCCTCCAATAACCCAGTATGAACAGATTATACTCTGCCCAAGGATTGCTACTTGCAGCAGAAAATGGGGTTGAAAATGCTTCCCTGGATAGCAGAGGTAGCTAGATGATGGATCTCTCTATTGTACTGTCTTCTCAATGAGTTTCAGCCCCAGGCAAGTTCACTGTGGATTCAGTGTGACCAAAGAAATGACAGTAGAGCATTCTTGGGATGAAAGGGTTGTACCCAACTTTATTTCCACGGTGGCAGGTCAATCACTAAAATGCCGTGCACTCAGAGTGTGACTGCATGCAGCAACCTGGTCTCTGCCTCTGAGCCTCTCTGCCTGCACAGCCATCCTCTGGGCCTCTGTCCTCGGTGCTGCCACCACTCCAGCCTCTGCTCTGCTCTCCTGCAGCCTAACAGCCATGCCATGGTGTCTCCCAGAGCACTGGGCAGAGCTCTTTGTATACAGTCAATAGCAAAGTATTGCCCACACGTGTGCAGCGAGCTAGCCAACCAGGGCCAGGTGAGAATCCTGACCACAGGAACTCTCATTTTATCCACATGTACCCACCTCTAGCTTCCACTTTCTTATGCTTCCAAAGAGTGTCCTGACAGACAACAATCTGGAACTTAAGTACTGTATCTAGAAACAAAAGCCAGGAAGGGTTCCTCAGAGGTTATTCAATTTCTGCCAGGCAAGATCTAAGATGAAGATGGCAAACTATAGTTGCATGCCAAGTACATGCATGGAAATGGCTGCCTAGAACAATATAGTGAGAAGAATTATGAGGCCACATATGGGTACTACAGGAAAGAGTGCCAGAATTGATTAGTGATGTCTGCCATGAACATGAACATACAGAGTGCCAGCAAATGGGCTACGTTTTTTGCCACTCTTGCTCCAAGTCAGTAGTCCTTAACCTGATGTCATACAAATTACTGGGAGCTTAAAAAAATACTGGTACCCGGAGGTCCATCACAGACCAATTAAATCAGATTCTCTGGACATGACTTTCAGGCATCCAAGCATGCAGGGTTGAGAGCTACTGCTCAGCACCATCACAGATACACAGATGACTTACTCACTAGTTCTCAAGTGTACTTCCCCAACAAGGACCTTCCAGACTAGCTGCATAAGAATAATATGAGGAATTTGTAAAGTTGTGGATTCCTGGGACCAACTCCTAAAATTTCCAATTTGGAAGTGTGGTGACAAGTCCCCAAAATTTGTATTTTTAAAGACCTCACAGGAGGGTGCTGGTGTGCAGACAGGTTTGGGAACCACTGCTCTAAGCTATTCCTAATGGCTCAGATGCATAAGAAAGTACTTTGAGCAGTACCTTGAGGTCTGAGAGAATGGTTTTAAACCCTGATAACACATCAGAATTTCCTGGGAGACTTTTTAAAAACACCAGCACCTGGATCCAACTCCAGGTGAATTAAATCAGACTGTCTAGGGTAGAACCTGGATGGTTCTAATGTACGGTGAAAACTAAGACTCACTGCTCTAAGAAGTAGGATGCAAGAATCTCATTTGAGGACTTCATCAAGTGGATTCATCTCTCTTTTCCTAGGGGTTTAGTCCTGTCTTGCCAATGGGTTTCAGCCCCGGGCAAGTTCGCTATGGATTCAGTGTGACCAAAGAAATTGACAGCAAACGTTCTTTGGGGTGAAAGGGTTTATTACTCGGCTTGTTCTCCCGGCGGTAGGTGGAGCACTAGCGTCTCTGCCTCTGCCTAGAGCACTGGGCCGAGCTGTCTAGCACAGTAATAGCTTATTGCCTAAAGATGTGGAAGCAGTAGCCTAGCAACAGGCCAGTTACATCATCAGGTGGTTTACGTTCAGTGAGGATTCTGGCCATAGGAACCCCAACTTCCCCACAAGTCCCTAACTTAGTCTAGCCCTTTGGTTTGAGATTAGGTGGTAGAACCACTTCTGTTTCCCAACCTTATTTGCCCACTATGATGCTTGTGGTAGTTTTATGAGTCTTCCTGGACTTAGTAAATGTTGGCTGCAGTCACTCACTCATTTTTTTAAACACATAGGTACTGGATGTATCAGATTTTTTATAAAATGTAGATTCTAGTATCTTCTATCTCTATAAAGAAAGGTTATTGATGATGGTTTAATTAATTTTTTAGGATAATCAAATGAAAAGTAGGACAGTTGAAGCTTTTAAGAGACAGAGTCTTTGTAAGGACTAAGTTGTGTTTAAAGCTAGAGGCCTACAAGGTCCCTCGTTGTGAATTAGTAAGAACAAATAGACAACTAACTTTCAATCCATAATTGGCTCTTCGCCAGAAGGAAAAGCTTTCCTTGATCCTTTTCAGATCCCTGGATGGGTCTGAAAATTAAACTGACAGGGACAGGTTAACAGGGGGAAAACATACAGATTTATTGAATATAAGTTTTACATGACACAGGAGCCTTCATGAGGAAATGAAGACACAAAGAAATTAGGTGTGTGTGTTTTCTGCTAGGTTTGATGAAGAGTGAGCAGTTGTGTAGAAATCTGACAAGTTAAGGAGTTTGAGGTGAGTGTAGTAAACTGGGGATATTTAGCCAGGCCTGTTTGTTCAGATTCTTCTTGGCATTGCTTTGTCTTTGGATATAAGGATGCTCCTTTCCTGTGGGTATGGGGAGGACACCTATCAGCTGACCGGTTTGTGACCTATTTCAGAGGAGAAAGATCGGGGGAAGGTCAGAGTGACCTTCCTGCTTCTACCATTTTCTCAAACTCCTTCTGCTTAAAATCTTTGATATGCCAAGGTGCCATCTTTGGGGGTAGCATGTCCTGAACCCCGTCACCCTGCTGGTCCTTTTAGAGGCAAGTGGAAGAGATACGATTCCTTTCCTTTAGAATCTTTGCCTTTATGTTGATATGCTTCACATAAGTTGAGTAAGCCAGCCAGCCAGCCACAAATGGAGTCAGCCTTGCATGGATGGTCCCACCAGAGATGGTGAGATTTGCAGAGTACAGCAGGACTCCCCTTCTTCATCATAATGCCCTTTAAAAAATTACATCTATTTCACTTACGCTTGAATTTACATCACTAGTAGTTAATATATTTGATTTAAGCACTCCCTTTTTGGATCCTTATTTTTAAACATAAACAGGACATACTAAGTCTGATACCTCCAATACTCTCAGGAAATAAGGGCCGTGACTGTCTTGGCAGAGAAATGACCCCTAAGGAGAGAGGTTGGAAGGACCTCACAAAGAGAGCCTGAGTTTATAGGACTAACTCCTCTTGTTACTGCAAGCTAGTTTCTCCGTGCACTTCCTGTTTCAGGACGTCTTTGCAGAGGTAACCTGTTTTGAAAAGCAATGTGAGTCTTTTGAGAAGTAGTGAACTGGGGCCTAGCCATCTCTGTAGACCCAGCACCTGGTTCAGGGTAGTCATTTCATGGCAGCCAATGAAAATATGACATCCTAGAACTGCCATGGGAGGTTTTGGATCCAGCCTTGGGCCCATCCAAATGAGTCCCAACAGCCAGACCTCTGGAGGACAGCCTAATCATCCCTGTAAACAAGACCACTTCCTTTCCCCCCACCCATGGAGAACAGGACCCAACAAACAACTAGCTGATACAACGTCCCTATCTATGTGCTCTTGAAAATAGACCATTGTGTTTTTGCCAAGAGCTGGCTATCCAGTGAATAATCTGTTCCTATACATTCACACTCAGTGCAGAGTATTCTAGGACATGTTTATACTCAAGAAAGGTTAGTATTAACATTGTGTCAGAGGATTAATCCATTTTAATTGTAAATGCCAAGAACAAACCTCCTTCTTTGGGACCCAGATGTATGACTTCAGTTAAATATTTATAGATTAGTTGGAATGTTTACTCTTAATTCTGGAGCTAGGTATTTACTTGCAGAATTGCATATTCCTTCCCCACCTCCAACCCCAATCAGTGTTCTTCTGATGTTTTCTCTCTGAAATATAAGTGGTGGGGTTGGTGGGGAGAGGATGGGAACATCTATCTAATGGAATAGAACTACTGATATTGGTGGGAGCTGACCATTGTCTAGTAGAGTAACCAAGAAAATACTCTAGGTATATTATCAGGATCATGGAATGAACAGGGGCCTCAGAATTGGGAAACCTGGATTCTAGTCCCAACTGTGCTACACCTTAGCTGTATGACCTTCTCTGGGCCTCAGTTTCTTCATCTATTAAGTAAAAGAGATGAATTTGAATATTTAAAACTTCTTCCAGCTTTCAGTTTTCATGGAAGCTTTCGCTAAGCCATTTTGAAACCCCTGCCCACTCCACGTGTAATACTTACACCCTCTGGAACAACAGTACCAGCCAAGAGAACCTTCTGCAATGATGGAAATGTCCTGTATCTGTGGTGTCCAGTAGCATAGCCTCTAGCCACATGTAGTTACTGAGCAGTTGAAATGTGGCTGATGTGGCCGAGGAACTGAATTTTAAATTTTATTTTGTTAATTTAAATGTAATAGCCACATGTGATTAGTACCTACCATATAGAGCAGCACAATGCTAGACGATTAGCAATGACATTGGCTAGCTTCTTACAGAAAGCCATTATCTGTGCTAATGATGGCTTCTAATTTGGGGAAGATGAAAGAAGTGGTTGGTACACACTGCTCAGTAAGAACGCTCTTTCTCTGATGTGGAAGGTAGGATACAATTAAATATTCTAGATGTGCTGAGGTTTTCAAAATACACAACTGCTGAGTTCTTATTAGTTCCACTAAAAAGTGGAAGTGGGTAACAAGCCACTGAACTAATTTCCTCTTTGTTTCTGTATGAAATGTTAATATGCTTTTAGCTGCACTATGTTAAGCTGGGAAAGCAGTATCACTGTAGGGCATTTAAGACATACACAGCGGATTGCACAGAATCAATTTCCATCATTCCATATTCATTAAACAGTTTTTCATATAAAAAAGAGCTTGTTTACTTAATTTGCAAAATGTTTCTTTGTCATTTAATAGTCTATTGATCTATATCCCATAGCATTGACCGCAGAAAGTTATTAATCTGTCTGAATTAAAAAGAGGGGCAGGTCTTCATTATACAACTCATTGAGTTGAAAATCAGCTATGGTTGTTCCTGGACTTGCCTTTCTTGCTTCCAGATTTACAATATTTGTCTTGATATAGTGATATTAAGTATTATTGTTAGTTATTATTACTGGAAGTCATGTAACTAAATAATAATAAGCATTTATTAATCAAGACTTTCTACCATACTTCCTATAGAGCACATAACACTCATGATAAATTTTGAGAGTATTTGAAAAAATACTTAACTCCAGTTGCATGAACTGCTTAGAATGAAGGCTTCTAACTAATATGATCCAGTTGCCCAAGCAGTATTATCTATGTCTGTGATGGCAAATCCCTGGCATGACAGCTCTCACTTCCCATGCATTCCTTTGTCTTTGGCATTCCTCTGACTGAGCTTGGGCCTAGCCTCAGAATTCTTCTCGCCCCCCGTGTTCTAGGCAGCCAGTATCAAATGATTAAGAGAATTAACTGGAAAGCATTTAAAATGAAACTTATTTTTCCTCTCTGATTTTTACCTTGTGGACATGATCAATTTGTAAAAAACAAAAATGAAATAAAATCCATATAGCGCTACAGCTGAAAGGAACTCTAAGGAGCACTCAATCTAATTCCCTTATTTTATTAGATGAGAAGGCTGAGGCTGCAAGAAGGGAGGGGAGTTATACAAGGTTACAAAGTTGGTCAGTGGAAAAACAGGACTAGATCCCAGCCTCCTGACTCAGAGCCAGCAAGATACCACCTCCAGTCCACCATGTGGTAATTGCACCTTGGATGCTTGATTCAGGATTATCTTGATCCGACTGGAAAAGTCTGCTTGCCTGGACAATTGAGGCTGGATAGGTCTATTAAACAGGGTCAATCTTCCAGTTTGTGGGATGGCCACATTCAAACAGATTATTTGGTATTTTTTCCCAGGAGCTGGACTTACATGTTTTCCAGACATCTGTGTCCAGTGCCACCTGATTGGAAGAAAGAAATAGCAGCCTATTAGTTGAAATGAACAGTCCTAGCTTAGCAGGACCTTCTGGAATGTCTAGTACTTATCAACACCTATGATCTTTATGTTATCATTGGCAAATTCCTGAGCATCTGCCTTTGTTAATGTGTTGCTTTCCACCCAATAATTTGCTTCTCTTACTTATGGCCCATGCCCTCAATCAAGGTTGTTCTTATGCCAAAATCGTGTTTGTTTAGTCTAAGACACTGATATCATTGCCAGGCAGTGTCTTAAGAGTTGAGCCCTCACAGTTTCAGTAGAGAGGAGAGAAGTCTGCTATTTTAATCAGAAGCAACAGCAAGAACCTGGGAGTCTTGATTACGTTCTTTAGATTGTTTTTATGACCTAAATGATTCTTTACATTGGTTTGCAATGTTAAGTGATTTGCAAAGTGACAATCAGGATTACTATTTATTAAATAGTATAATAGCTATAAGTGAATGCTCAGGAAAAAGGTATAATTCTGGTTAATGGTGTCCCGGGCATCTGTTTCTGCACATTCAGAGTCTTTGTTTAGAAAATGCATTTATGTCCTAAAGCTTCTCCTGCAGTTGAACATTTTCACTAAGCAGCAAGTTGTATTAGTTTGCCCTCCTTCCTTTTTTTTTTTTTAACTCTTTGTTGTGTCTTTAAGATCCTATTCTTGTTTTTGCAATTGGTTTCTTATAATTCTTTAAATAAACTAAATTTCTATGTGACTGAAACTGCTAAGCTCTTCTAAAGGCATGAGTAAGAGGGGTCTGATCCCTCAGTTTCCATAGGAAATGTCATCCTTCAGCTAGTAACTTATACCTATAATTTTGTTTATAAGTCAGGCTTTGTTCCTGCCAGACCCTGGAGTTTTAAAAGTAGCAGGCCAGATACCCAGGGGTCTTTGAAAGAGGACTGATTTCTCTCATAAACCTTCTTCTTCAAATAAGAATACTGAGATCCAAAGAAAAGGAGGCTCTCACTTATGATCACAGAAAAGTGATGGGAGAGCTGAGACCAAGCCTCCTAACTCCCTGGCTAGGATAATTTCTTTACTACCTCTTGGAAGAAATGCCTCACTACTCCCAGGACCTGCCTTATGGTGACTATATGGCTTTGTAACAACTGTATCTCTAATACTGAAGATATTTAATTTTCTATCAAGACTTTGTCATTTAACCTAATTTTATAAGTTTTGGGGAAGCATCTGTTGTTATATCACAGGGGTTTTGGCCATGGTTGATCATTGTCCTAAGAGCTTACAGTTGGAATAGAGGCTGAATGTGCTGGCTGCCAGATAATTAGAAAGAAGTGTGGAAAATGAACATGGGCAAGAAAGAGTCAGAGTTTGTTAACAGAGAGAGGTTGGTAGACCAGTGATAAAAGAGAACTGAAAAACAGATTCAAGGTACATACAGAACTTGGATCTTAACAAAATTAGGGGAAAGAGGAGAGAAGAGCAGGGAGAAGAAAAGAGCCTCTGAAGGCTGTATTGTTTGCGGTAGGTCATGGGCAGGCAACGGAGAAGGATATTTTGCTACTGAGTCTCTTTATTGAACCATCAGTTCTTTCTCACTTTCCTTCCACCCCCAAGGGCATCCTTTGAGAATCGCTGCTCTACATTTTCAAGTTGCTGAAGTGTTGAGCACTAACACAGACTCTTTTAGATAATGTAGACCCTCTCCTTGGTCTAATTCAAACAGCAGGCCATCAGAGCAGAACTTTGCAGACCGCTCTCTTCAGAAAATGCCCCCCCCCAGTCCATTCTGGGGTGACCTTCCTTTTACTTTTTCTCATGAGACTCAGAGTGGCCTGAGCAGTTAGCAAAACCAACACTGGGGGTACTTTGTAAGTGTGCGCTCAAGAGGCATAGAGCCTTCTTAAGGATTCCAACTTTTGGAAACCTTCCTGGCAGATCTAGGGAAGAGTTTATGCAAAACTTGGTGAGGGTTTGCTTTTTCCCTGAGGCACCATTTCCCAATGTAGCTTTTTTATTGCTGGAGTTAAGTTCAGGATTTCCCCTGTTAAGGTAAAGTAAACAAAATGCTTTACCCAACTGGTGGTTTCTTCAAGCTTAACTTCCCTTCTCCCCACCCACTCCCATCCTTCCACCCCAGCCTCTGTGATCCTGGCATGTACCCACCTCTGTCCCCTCTTCAGTTCTGCACAGTCCCTAAAGATAAACATAATGAATAGAGGTATGTATATTCAGAATACCCACTGGTGTTACTACAACTGTTGATACAAGATTTAGGAAAGTATGTGAGCTGTATAAAATGGACATTCCAGCTTCAAATCAATGTGCGTTTAACATGCACAATTGGTTGATTTCACTTTTTTTCTTCCCTAGATGGGAACTAACTATTCCCCTTGCATGTTAGCAAACCAACAGGTCACATTCTTTAGGACTGGGAGTTTATAATTCAAACCAAATACAAGAGTTCCCTGCTGTTGGCTATACCGTCCAGGAATGCTTTTATTGAAATCCTATTTCAGCCATGTTAAGGAAGAAGATTATAGAGTGAAAATCATTACCCTTAAATTAAGTGTGCCCATAGGATTACAGCTGGCCCACTTAAATGCATAGTAAATTTTTGATAGGCTAGAACCTCTGCTTTCTGGGATATTTGTGGTATTCCTCTTATAGGAAGAATCATATATGACAGCAAAATCATCTGAGAGGAAGTCAGGTATATTGCCCAGAAAAAAAGGAGTTTCCAGGTAGTGTCCTGGGATCCCTACTCATTTAGACCATGTCCTACATCTCTACCAACTACAGTCCCAGAAAAAGGAAATGATCTGCTGAAAATAACTCAGAGGCTCACCTCTCCTCAAAGAGGGAGGAAAGATTTTCTGTGATCTCCACATGACTCTATCTTGTGAGTCACCCTTCAGCTAGTAACTTATTTGAAATGTTAAGTGATTTTCAAAGTGACAATCAGGATTACTATTTATTAAATAGTATAATAGCTATAAATGCCTCTGACAACTTAGAAACATGTTCATCAATAAAGGTTTCCCCTTAGGCCTCAATGAACCATACAATTTTGTAAACTTGCACTGTCCACACTCTGAGAGTCCCCATTACATAAAGGATTTGCTGCTAGCCCTAATAAATACCTTAGTAAATAAATGGGCTCTCTGAAATATAGGGCCTACAAATCCTAGAAAAAAATTCCCAACAGCTGAGAAAGGGCTGGGGAAGCAGCCAGTGCTTTCTCCAGCTTGGTAAAGAAGTGGGGGTTCTAGCCCCGCTCCAGCCTGGCCTGGATTCCATAGGGCTAGAGGTGTCCTCTCCTCTTACTTGGTTCCTGGGCTTTCACATGTACATCATTCAGTGGTCACAGTACCAATGATAGGGTCCAGGTTTCTCATTTCAACAAATATTTTTTGACTGCTTGGCTGGGTTCTAGGGATCAAAGATGAGTAAGACATAGTCCTGCCCTCAAGCACCTCCCCCAGTGATAGAAGGAGACCAAGAGATGAGCTGTCAAATTCAGAGAGTAAATGTCATTATAGAAGTATAAACATAACGTAATGTGAGCACTTTTGGTTATTTAACAGATACTGGAAATAGCTGTAAGGATGATTATTTCCTTTGTGGATGATCACTTTGTTATTATAGGTTAAGATTAGATTTATGTCAACTAGGGAAAGAGAAACATAATTGGTTCATCACTGTACATTACTGGGATATACACTGACCAGCATAAAACTTCTTGCAAAAATTATTTGGCATGAGAGTTCATGTCTGGGCCTTTACTTACTGCATAATGTAACATTACTTTTGTATATCTATCTTCCCTACCATTAAGTAAGCTACATGAGGGCAGGGATTTTTGTCTGTTTTGTTCACTGTTGTATCTGCAGATCCTAGAAGTGAGCCAGTAAATATATAACAAATATTTGTTGAACATTAAGTAAATGTAGGTAATTAAAAATTATGATAAGTGCCATGAAAGAAAATTAACACGTGTGGTTAGAGATTATAACGAGGGAGTCTGATATAGATTGGAGCATCAGGGTAGGTAGGTTTGAGGAAAAGACATTTGAGCAGAGGCATGAGGAGTTAGCCAAGACAGAGGAGTGTTGCCCTGTGGATGACAGACGGCTCACATTTGGCATACAAAAGCCCCTGGAAATCTGAAGATGTCAGGTCTAAGTGACTCAACATTTACAGGCTACTCAGTTGACACTTTAAGGAGTGGGTTTGAAGTGGCAATTTAGGGGGGGTTCTTGTTTCAAAGATTATCTCAGTCTCCCATCTCTTCCTAAATCTTTGGGTTTAAAGCCAAAGAAGCAGAGTTCTGACACAAGTTTCCCTCCTGCCTCTTCCCTAGGTAGATTAGCTTTGGGCATTTGGCCTTTGAGATGGCACCACAGCTCAGGACACTCCTCTTCCTCGGCTTGCCTGGCAAGAGATGCGTCTGCCATCTGGAGTCAGAAAAACAGCCTGCCAGCCACTGAACAGTTCATCAGGGGCCCTGGACAATGAGAATCAGGCAAAAGCCAATTCCTTGTCTGCAATTTGCTGATTATCACACCCCAGGGTGTGGGATTTTACAGCCAGGACCGCTTTGCTCTGCCTCTCATCAAGGCAGAAATGAGCACAGATCCTGACAGGTCAAATCTGCCCCCAGACCTCAGAGTTTGTTGTACAAAGGACCAGGCTTAATCTCTGGCCAAGTGTATAATTCATTTATCTGCACGGTCATGAATTCTGGGCTCTCAGGGCAGGAAGCGTGGTACATTGTGACTGGTTCTACTGGCCCAGGGAGTCACTTAAGCCCCGATTGTGTTGTAGAGGGAGGGATTTGGGAGACAAAAGCCCCTGTCGCCCAGAGATTGAGCAGACTGGAAAGGAGCCTATGCACACAAAGGACTGGAGCACTGGGGAGAGGTTGACAGCCTTGTCATCAATGCCCGTGAACTTCTCTAGATCATGGAAGTGATGACAAGGGGTCTGGAATTAATTATTTCATAGACTTTAGCCAGGAAGAACTGAGATAGGTAAAGAGTTCATCTCAGGATGTTTGCCCATGTACATCTGCCACTTTGTAGTGGAGGGAAGTTTTAAACACCTAGAGCTGATTTTTCACTTGTCCTCTTCTTAAGTAGTTGTTGGGGGATTAATTTTTGCCTCCAGCTGTCAGAGCTCCTTTCCCACCACTCAAGAGACTAGAAGTAAAAGGCAGTGCTCTAAAAAGAGCAGATACTCTAAAGCTAATTGGAAATTGTTTGGAAATTTACGATTTCCTGGCTGGGGCAGCTGGCTCTCTCTCTGATCCTCTGGACTTCCTGATGAACAGAGATGGAAATGGGATGCCATTCTGTGTTCCTGGAGTTTCATTTGCACAGTTCCACAGCCTGAGGGAGGTTGACCCATTGCAATAAATGTAGCCTCAAATCTAGAGTTACTTGGATTTTGAAGGATTTCAAGCTCCCTGTTTTTCATATCACTGTAACCTACATTGAACTGTGCAATGGAGGGCATTTTAATCATGGATTGTATGTTATATCTACACTGCAGGCTCCAGAAAAGGAGGAGGCAGAGGGTCATGGAAGGCGGAGGAATGCAGAGAACAGGGCTCTAGTGCCTACTCTGACCTTGGACAAGGACTGCCCCTCTTTGTGTGGTGAAAAACCCTGATGCTCCGTTTCTCCTTTTCTCCCTGATCATTTTGGGGTGTGATGTGAAGGACAAGAGGAAATCCCAAGCCCAGCTCTCCTAACCAATCCTGTCAGTGCCTATATACTGACAATCATTCATCACTCCACTGAAGGTCTCTGAGTGCAGCCATTACCTCAGATGGGGTCAGGCATTAAATACATTATCAGTCATTAATACTTTTTCTCTCAAATACATCTATCAAACTAGCCTCAACAGAAAATTGGGACCCCTGGGGAAATGAACTGGAAATATAAAACTTTCTGGGGTGACTGGATAAAATTTTGTTTGTTTAGGCTTTTTGCCCTTTGACATCTGGTTTCTAGGTCATCAGCAAGTCCTAAAGAGTCCCTGAGTTGATTTAGCTGCCAACCAATAGACTTACCATTAGTAAAACCATCAGAGGATTCTCCAGCCCAGTATATCCCAAGGAGTTTGTTGCTTTGTCTTCATTCTGCAAATGTCTAGTAAGCACTAGTTCTAGCACTGTGCTAGGACCTCTACAGATATGGAAAACATTTCCAGCCTTCCCTTAATGAGCTTGCTTTCTGATTGGTGGAGATAAGTCAAGAAAATCTGCAACATGTACATTTAAGAGCCATCTGCTTAAGTGACATAATGAGTGTTCCAGAGAGTTTTGTAGTGATGTAACAGATGGATCAATCAGGAAGCAGGAAGAGGACAGTCTGTGCAAAGAGAAGCACATGAACCAAGGTCCAAAGGTGGAAATGAGCCTATAATGTATGTGCAGACAGAAGGGTAGAAAAAACAGCTTCAGACTAGAGTGGAGAGCAGAGAAAATTTGATTCGATCCTTAAAGCAGTATCTCATACCTCTTCCTGCTTCCCTCCATATGAAAATTATAACCATTTTTCAAAACTCCAGGAAAATTCCCACTTCCACCAAGAAGCCTGCCCTGATTCCAGAATCTGTGCCCCTGAGCCCTGTGCCCTGCTTCTTCTTAACAGTGAGGTGTAGGGAGTGAATTATGGGGAAATCCACAAGGAAGAGGAAAGGAGGTGGAGCAGAGGAAAAGACTGGCATCTATTGAGCATGCACCATGGATCTGGCATTGTGCCAGTGCTCTAATAATAATAATGATAAACAGCAACAGCAGCATAGTTAAATCCATCAAGAGCTTTGGACGTGTGAGGCACTGTGCCAAGCACTTTATGGGGCATAGTGACTATATGTCATTTTTTAAATCACTCTGTACCAAAAGGCCTTTTCTAGTTGGAAAGAGTACCCCATTTCATGACTCTTACAGGGAGCATCGGGCTACACCTCTCACTGTGGAAGCCAGATACCTCCTCTGCCTATTCCTAGGTAGCTAGGGTGTGGGCATTGGACCTATACTGAGCCAACAGGATACTTTCCCTGCAACTTTCAATCTGGAGAAACTGAAGCTAAGATGACAAGACAGAATTCAAGCACTGTGGCAGTCAGTGGCTGTGGCTATGGTACCTGCCCAGATGGCTCCTGCCATCTGGACTCCAAAGTCTCCTCACCCTTTCTTCTGTTCTAGAAGTCTCTGTATCACAGATTGGCAAACAACAATCTTTCCCCTTACTTTTTTCTCCAAATAAAGTTTTATTGGCACATAGCTATACTCATGCATATACTTATTGTCCCGTCTATGGCAGCTTTTGTGCTACAAAAGCAGAGTTGAGTACTTACAACATGGTATGCCCCACAAACCCTAAAATATTAAATATAATACCTGACCCTTTACAGAAAAAGTTTGCCATCTCTGCTTGGTATCCTCCCAGTAAGTGCCTTTTGCTTAATATATTCAGAGTTGATTTCTGTTGCTTGCAGTCAAGAACTTTTACTGATACAAATGGATTATCTTTTCTAACCTTTACAACAACTCAGACAAGGAGGTACTACTGTTAACCTCAAACTGAAGATAAGAAAATGAAGACACAGAGAGGTTACCTGTCCAGGATCACACAGATAGTAGGTGCTAGTGGGCGACACAACTGAATTCCAACTCAGATGTGGCACTATCATTCATGAAAGAATTGAAGAAAATGGAGATGGAGTAGTTAGTGGTCCCAGACTTCTTTTGAGAGAGCAAAGGAAAGAAAATTATTTCCCCTAGTTGTTCAGAGGCACAAAGTGATCAGTACCATGGAAACAGAGAGGAAAAAGGACTGGAGATAGCAACAGCTTGGGTTTGACATGTTAATCTCCCTCTTGGGTAATTCTGTACAGTCTATTAAAATGTTAGTTTGAACCTTTGTCAAAAGGTTTCACTGACCTCTCAGTTCTTGGATCCTCTGCCAGCCTTTTGCTTGCTAAGAAATCTAGAATTTATTGGAGTGGCAGCCCAGAACTACACTAAACTGTGGAGTTTGAATTCCCTCTTCGGATCCCCGGGGCCTATGCTGGATCCAGGTGACAGTAGCCAAAGTACCACATTATTTCCTCTGCTAAAATGTAAAACGTGTGCCTTCTGAGGACAGAGTCTTAAGGTGTCTCACCTGAGGGTTTCAGCCCTAGGCAGGTTCACTGAGGATTTGGTGAGACTAAGAAGTGACAACAGAATGTTACTGGGGTAAAAGGGTTTATACCTGGTTTTATTCTCATGGCAGTAGGTCAAGCACTAGAATCACGTCTGCGTACAGCAGTCTGCAGGTTCATAATCCACCTCCCTCTCTGTCTCCACCTGGCGGAGGTCTTTATATAGTGACTCAGTCAATAATAGCTCATTAACAATGGATGTGGGAGCATTAGCCTAGCAGTAGGCCAATTACATCATCAAGTAGTTTAGGGTCAGGTGAGAATCCTGGCCATAGGAATATCCATTTCCCCACATAAGGTTTACTCACTAATTTCACCTACATATTGAAATATGTAGTCTGTGCCCTATTTTAAGGTGGTTCACATGCAGATGACCACAAAAACTTATGTCATAGGCAACCCTCTGTCCTGTCAGAGTGGCTATGGCAAATAAACCCTTTCACACTGAGCTCAGCATTCTGGAGCTTTTGCTTTGCTAAATGCAGAAGACAATGGCCAATAAGCCACAGCTTTTCCAGGGTGAGTAGGGGTGGTTTGAGCACATAAGGCTTTTCAGTCTTACCCACTGGACCCAGTGTTCCTTCAGAGGGACTCCTGTGAATACTTACAATAATATGGTGTTCCCTCTGCTTAGTGTACCATTTAACTGAGCTAATTAGTGACAAATAAACATCTCACAGCAAGGAGCATTCTGGTGGGAAAGTCTGAAGATAGGGAGGGTCAAAATGCAGACTGGTGAAGGAGGCTTCCTGCACCAAAGGCATCATAGTGTTATTGGACTGACCTGTTTGTGTGTGTGTGTGTGTGTATGCACTCTCCTGTCTGCTAAAATAGTCTGTTTCTCTAAGATAGTTGGGAAAATTTGTAAGTTTTTTTATTGTCTTGTCACATGTACTGATGGAGTATTTTCTTCTGTGATTTTACCCCTAGCAAAGTGACTCTCTGACAGTTAAAGAACAGTCTTTAACTGAGAGATTTTGTAACCTGTGATTTGTCCCTCAAGAATATCTTTGTACTCTCTGCTAATGTGGCCAGGGAACATCTGAATGGTGTCTGGAAACAGACATCTCTTTGCTGGGGGTCAAACCCAGCACTGGTGCCTTCAAAATTGGCTCTTTTCTGGATGAGTGCCTGAAGTTAACTAGCAAAAGAGTGGACTCAGGGAAGCCATTAGGAACTTTCATTATTATTTCCTGATTATCTGCGTGTGGGAAAGGAGTGGTGGTTAGCACAATTGAACCAGCCTCCAGTTTAGTCATCCTAATCATTTCAACACAAACATTCTCATGACCCGATCACCATGCTGATCATATTCACCTAGTATTGAATCCTTTCTCAAAGCACTTTTCCATTGAAAATTCTCCTCAATCTCCTCACAACAATCTAGTGAAAGTTCCATGAGTAGGGGCTGCCCAGTAAATCAGTTGATCAACAGCCATGCCATTCAGCAGGTCAAGTGGTTAGTGTGTGTTTCCAGGTGGCCTGGGACATGGAGAATTATGATATTACTGGTCAGCCTCCCAAAAAGCAGAGCATAATCAAATTGAACTCACAATTGCATGTTTTTATGATTGGTAGGTACCAGTGCACAGTAGATGAACCACAAAAACCAGTGATTCATTTCCCTCAGTCCTTTGATTTTGCTATAAAAGTCTTTCAAATTTAATCTCTTCTTTTCTGACTGAACTCAGTGTTGGTTATGAGCACTCTGAGAATGTTGCTTAATAGTGAACACTAAATAACACATTACAGCAGCACAGCCTTGTCTGGTGTAGAGAAGAGTTTGATAGCTCTCCTTTCATTTTCCTGGGAAGGAAGTGTGGAAAAAGTGAAGGTTTCTGTGGCCAGGATTCTCTCCTGGCCCTGGTTGGCTTGCTCACTACACATGTGTAGGCAATACATTGTTATTGACTCTATAAAGAGCTTTGCCCAGTGCTCCGGGCTGCTGCAAGGCTCCAGAAGAGCAGAGGCGGGAGTGGTGGCAGCGCCAAAGACAGAGACTAGGACGGCTGCAGGGGAGGAGAGGCCCAGAGGCAGAGACCCGTTTGCTGCATGCAGACTCGCTCTGAGTGGATGGGATTCTAGTGATTGACCGGCCACCGTGGGAATAAAGTTGGGTATAAACCTCTTCACCCCAAGAATGTCCCACTATCATTTTTTTTCGGTCTCATTGAATCTATAGTGAACTTGTTGGGGGGCTAAAAGCCATTGGCAAGACAGGAAGCAAAAAATGTTGGTGAACCTATCTAAAGGGCTCATTCTTCACACTTCCCATTTGCCTATTCAGATAAGAGGATCATATGTCTTGGTTAAGTCCACAAACCCACAAACAGAAAATACAAATAATGCCATTGTCCACAGCCTGTCTCCTGAAGACAACTAAAAGAAAAAAAATAAATGTCACATAAGCTGTCCCAGCTTTTTGGGTAGGGAACTCTTGTCTTTGATGGATATAACTAAATTGTTGGACCAGGAGAGGAGCTCTAGTCTCTCCCATAATAAATAATGAATTAGTGATGTGCGCTGAGGTTTCTCCAAGCATATGCAGTAACTATTGTGTTTGCAAGGATGGCACAACTTCAATGCTGCATTCACTTCAACTACTATTTAGGACAGAGGTCCTCAGCCTTGGCTGCACGTTAGTCACCTGAGGAGATTTTGTAAATCTCAGTGCCTAGGCCACAGCCCAACTTAGCTTGGGCTATCATAACAAAATATAGACTGGGGTGGCTTAAGTAACAAATTAATTTTCTTACAGTTCTGGAGGCTGGAAGTTCAAGATCAGGGTGCCTGCATGGTCAGGTTCTAGTAAGAGCTGTTTTCCTGACTTACAGGCAGCCACCTTCTTGCTGTGCCCTCACATGGTGGAGAGAGAAGTCTAGTGTCTCCTCCTCTTCTTATAAGGGCACCAGTTCTGATCAGAGCTTCACCCTTATGACCTCTTTTAACCTTAATCACCTCCTAAAGACACTTTCTCCAGTACAGTCACATGGTGAGGGTGATGGCTTCAACATATGAATTTTAGGGTAACACAGTTCAGTCCATTGGATAAATGAGTTAATTACATCAGACTCTCTAAGAATGAGACTCAGACATCAGCAGTTTTTAAAGCCCCTCAAGAGATTCCAATATGCAGCCAAGTTGAGAACTACAAAGTTAGAGCCTTGCCCTCAAAACTTCAGCCCACAGATCAACCGCATCAGCAGCACCTGGGAGCTTGTGAGACACGCAGAATCTTAGGTCTCACCCCTGACCTACTGAGTCAGACCCTGCATTTTAATGGGATCCCTGTAAACCGGGTATCCCTGTATGGTGATTTATATGCATTTTACAGTTTGAGAAGCGCCGATTGAGGACATCTAACATGTTTCTACTCTAGAGAATCCTCTTTCTTATATAGTCAGGCACTCTCAACAATAGCTATGTGATCTCTTTACATACTGTAGGATTGTCTCCAATACCAGGTGCTTGACTGTGCAGTCTCCTGACAATCGCTCAGTGATTCACAGTACATGAGGCGGTGTGTGCCGAGGTCTGCTCATTTACATGGGTGCCATATACATTGTTGGGTACCTGCCAGGCAGTGAATGAAGTAACCGGTTTTAGGTTCTTTTCCAAAAACGGGTACAGTCCCCTTTTTCTCCCTGGTGATTAATTTGCTTTTGGATTGGTTTCACAGAATTATCTTCCTTCAAAACCGTTTGCAGCTTCTTGTTCAGGCTACAGATTTCATGTAGATGGATTGCTTAGCTTTTTGCTGCCAACGTTTTTGTTTAAGAGGGTTTACCACTACCCCAATCTAGATAGCTGTTTCCTATATGTACTGCTCATACTTAGATGTTTTCATGGTTTCCATATAAATCAACTTCTTTGTCTGGTCTTGTTACAACGTAGTTGTTAATTGCATGGTGGTATAAGTGTTTGTCTTTCGCTCCACTACAAGTTTTCTTTGTTGTGGTAAAAAATGCATTTTACTAGTTTAAATTGGGGAAGATAAGAAAGTTCTGGTGATGGTCAGGATGGTTGCACAACAACGCAAAGGTATTTAGTGCCATAGAACTGTACATTTCAAATTGGTTAAAATGGTAACTTCTATGTTATGCCTTTTACTATGATCTTAAAATTTTAATGCATTTTACTAAATGTGGTGATATGTCCTAGTTTGGATCCTGGAACAGAATATGGGCATTAGTATAAAACTGATGAAATCAGAATAATATATGGAGTTTGGTTAATAATATCATACCAACATTAATTTCTTAGATTTGATAATGTACAATAGCTATTAGGGGAAACAAAGCAATGGAGTGTGTGAACTCCATAGGAACTCTCTGCTATCTTTGTGATTTTTCTATAAATCTAAGATTATTCCAAAATAAAATATTTATTAGAAAAAAAGAAAAAATTGATTCTATTGGGCCTATCATTTTGGAAACAAGATAGGAAGGAGCAGTGAAATGAGATAGGAAGGAGCAGTGAAAGAAATAAAAAATCTGACAACCCTTTTCTTCTCCAGAGCTTCCAGGTTGAGCCCCTTAGAAATGATGGTAGTTAAGAAGCAACAGAGCCCCCCCACCATGATATGGTACTGTGAAAATGACTTGGTGGGAGAGCACTTTGCTTTCAGGGTTCTAAGCTATGATATATAATATATATTCACTATGATATATACATATCTCAGTGGATTATAACAGTACTATTTACTGAATGCCAGTTCGGCATAGTGTTTAAGAGTACAAAAACCTGGGTTTGAATAGGGTTTCTCCCACTTTCCAACTATATGACTGTGAGTAGTAATATAACCTCTCTGTCTCGTATACAAAGTGTGGATGATAATGTACCTCCTTCATAGGTTTTTCTGAGCATTAAATGAGACCATCCTTATGAGCTACCACACACACCTGTGTGACATACAGTAAACACTAGATGTTATTGTGTGCAGGCCCTATACTGCTTTATATACGTTTATATTACTTGTGAATCTCATATAATATATCTCATTCCTTACTTTTTACAACTTTTAAATTATATATTATATATACAATGTGCCCAAATCATAGTGTGCAGCACTAAGAATTTTTACAAAGTTAACATGCCCATGTAATCAACAACCAGATCAAAGTACAGAGCATTATCACCACCCCAACATCTTCTGTGTGTCCCCTCTCAGTTATTATCTACCACAATTAACTCCATTTGTTTTGGTTTCTATTCCGTTTCAGAGATTTCTTCCCTCTCCAATATAAAACATTAACATGGCTCAAAAAGTCAAAACTATACATTAGTTAGTAATCTTTTTTTTCCTCCTTCTCTTCCCTCCAGTAACTCATTTGAAGTAACTTATTTTTAAATGAGAATCACATGCATAGTAATTTCCAAAGCATTCTGAAGTACTTCACAGTCCCCTCAATTCAGTGCAACTAATATTAAGTGAGCATGTACTCCAGCAAAGCACACCAGCGGAAAGAAAGGCGAACCAGAGGCCTGTCTTTAGATGCTCCAAGCCCACTTAGGGAAACAAGGCCTTAGACATAGAATTATAGTTCAATGCACACTCTGATATAATAATAGCCACGCAAAGGTCTGTATGTAAAATTACCATTCACAGTAACAATGAAAAGGAAAATCTGTAACCTATCTTTTTTTGTTAATAATCCACCTAACAAAAAGTAAATTGGATGTTTTACAATAAAAATTTTGAATTCTAATGCATGTAAAAGACCTGAATAAATGGTGGGATACATCTTGTTGATGGATGGAATGACTCGATCATAAGGATGTCAATTATTCCCAAATCTATCAATTAAAGGTCATTCCAATCAAAATACCAGCAGGATATTTTAAAGAACTTGAAAAACTTATTCTAAAATGTATATAGAATAAATGTCTAAGGATATCTGATTTTGAAAACAGAACAGATGAGAGACTTGCCCTTCTACAGTGTAAGACAGGCCTGCAAAGACATCATCATCAAACTGTAGGACTGGCCCAGTAAAAGGCAAATAAACCAGAGGAATAGACTATACAGCTCAGAAGTAGATGATAATAAGATCAATGCAATCTCACAGCAAGGAAAGGACAGATTGTTTGGTATTGGGAAAAGTGGATCACCATGTAACAGAGTTTCCCAATCAATGTGTCACACTGAAAACCACAAATGGATTAAAGGGGTATAGAGCTATTGATCCCCTTGACCCTTAGGATGGCCAGGCAGGACCTACAGTGGCTAGAGCTCCCGCACTGGTGGCCTCCACCTCTGGCCCTAAGCAGCTCCATCAGTTTACCATATTATGCTGAGCACATACTACCATATTCCTTCTATGCCATGACAGAAAAAAGATTGAGAAGCACTGCTATATGGAGGAAAATAAAGTTGGATTATTACCCTATGTCACACAAAAAAGGTGACTTCCATGTAGATTAAAAGCCTAAGTGTGAAAGATAAAACTATAAATGAAGGAGAATTTATTTATAATTTGAAATGGTATAGGACTTCATAAATAACACTCCAAAGTACAAAACATAATGTAAAAAAAATCGTGCATGTTACTACATCAAACTTAAGACTTCTAATTCAGTGAGGAGCACCACAAAGTTAACAGACAGATGATAGACTAGAAGAAGGTATTTGCAATATCTGAAACTGACAGGCATTGATATCTAGAATGTCCAAGGAACTCTGGTAAATTAACAAGGGCAGAAAACACAGTAGGAAAAGAAAAGGGCAAAACATATTCACAGAATGGTCAACCCACAGAAGAGGAAATGGGATTGGCTAACAGGCATATGAAGAGATGATGGATCTTACCATATTCAGAGAAATACGAATTAAAATAACAGTGAGATTCCAAGTTGTACTCATCCAACTGACAAAAATTAAAAAGTCTGCCAACACCAGCTGTTTGTGAGCATGTGGAGAAAAAGGAATTCTCATATTTTGCTGATAAGAGTGTAAATGGGTATAGTTTAAATGAGCAATATGATAGTTACTGATAGTAACAATATATATATTCCTACAACCGAGCAACCTCACTCCAGAGTATGCATGCTGGGGAACCTCTCCATGGTTCAAATGGGATGCTTATAAGGATATTTATCAGAAAATCATTTTTTTATCACAGAGTCATTTGTGTAAGGGATTAGAGGCAAACTAGATGTCCATTGGTGGCAGGGATATATATGTAAAGTGTGATGAGTGCATACTGTACATATTAACAAGGACTAGAAGCAATAAAATAGTTGTGCAAATATGTTTAGATCTTGAAAATATTCTCATAAAAGTAAAAAATAGAATAAGATCTATAACTCAAAAATATTTACATCAATTGAAATACACACATGCACCAACCTATATATGTGTTTTGGACTTACAACTTACATCAGATACATTAGAGATGGTTATGGTGAGGGGAAAAGAATGAGTGGAGCTTTGAATGAAGAAAAATAATAAAAAGGGGACTTATATCAACTAATAATGATATTTTGCCATAAATGGAGGGATGTGATCAACTTATCTCTCAACAGCTGAATTCCAAACAAACAAACAAAAATTAAGTGTTATGAGAAGAGAGACAATAACGCCAACTAGGGAAATGAGAAAAGTCTTTTTGGAAGAGGTCCGATTTGAGCTGAGTTATAAACGATAGAGCCTTGGTGGAGAGTTCTGGAAGAGGGGTTTTTTTTTGGCAAGGAAACCACCTGGTTGGAAGCCAGGTCTTGAGAAAGTACAGGATGGATTTAAATGTCAGCAAGGAAATTGTTATACCTTGAGTCTAGGGCAGGTAGGATGTTTAGTGGAAAATAAGCCTGCAAAGACGGGTAGGAGCTGAATGGTGAAGGTCTTTCAATGTCTGGTGAGGGAATATGGGTTTCATTTTGAAAGTATATAATAGGAAGTGATTTAGTTTTTGAGCAGAGGTACAATAGGATAAGATCTAGGAAGATTACTGTCCAGATTGTTAGATAGATTGCAGCAATTTGGATGCAGAAAGAACTCCAGAGGCTGTTGTCATTATCCAAGTGAGAGCTAATGAGTGATTGAGCTAGGCTGTGGTTGTTGGTCCCTAAGGGGTCCAATAAGAATGGGATGAACATGGACCTGAAAAACTGACAAGACGTGGGAAATAAATTAGAGCAGCGTCTCATCTTTGTCAGGAGGTGGTGGAAGCTATGGAGATAGATGAAATCACCAAGAAAGAGGCAATAGCCTTTGGGCAGAAGGGAAAGGTCCAGTGAAGAGGACTGTGAGATGATAAAAGACTGAAGAGCCCATAGTAGAGTACATTGAAAGCCAAGGGAGGGTTCCAGAAGGGAACAGAGTGTTCAGCAGTGACAAAAGCTAAGAAGAAGGTCAATGAGAAAAGTACAAATGACCAAGAACTCTGACCACAGTGAGCTGTGAACATGTGGGCTACCTTCTTTCCTCCCTGCACAGCCCATTGACTCTGCCTTTGGAGTTGGCACCATTATCTCTTCATCAGCCCAAACCATCTCCCTTTGGGATGGATACTAGGCCAAGGTACAAGGTCTTCAGTCCGGGGTAGGTGTGGCATGGCATTGCTAATAGTCTGGTGGATTTTCTCCACATGTGGATCCCCACATTGCTCTCTGGCTTCAGATTTGTCTTGACAGCATTGACTCAAGTACCAAATGCTATACGTAATTCATATCTATAGCTAGTTCAGACTTCTCACTTTGAGCAAGACCAAATTGTCTAGTAAATCATTTATCAGGAACTGCTAGATCCCCTCGGCTCACTCTCCAGCCTGGACCCCAAGATCAGTTATGTCAACAATGCTCGCATGTCCTCCAGTTGGACCTATCCCTTTTCCTCACCCCCTGTACTTCTGATGTATGTGCCAGTAAACAGCCCTGGAAAACCCCACCAGCTTTGCCTGCTCCTGCTCCTGGGCTGCCAAATATTGTTTGAGAAAGCTTCCACCACAAAAACATGTTCCCTATTGTCAGCGGAGCTCTCAGGGCTGTTTGGCAGCCCTTCACACTTTTCTAACAGTTGACTTCCTGTCATGTCCTCCATGCATCTCCTTCCAGACTTTTCCAGTCATCCTTACCCTCAGCTACCTTCACTGTCTCTCTGTGTGATCTCTTTTCCCACATTTATTGAGAAAATTGAGGTAAATTTGAAATGGACTTTCTTCACTTGCCTCTTACCAAAACTTATTCTGGATGTTTGTGTTTATGCATCCTGCTCCACTCTCTAGTTTGGAGGAATAAAAGGCCCTCCTCTCTCTCCAAGACAAACCTATTAACAGTCCTTGGTTGGGTTCAGAATCATATACATCCTGCCTTCCTCTGCCTCATGTGTGTACATAACTCATCTTTCTGACTTGAACTGAGAACTCAGGGACAGAGCCCATGGTACATTCCTCTATGCTCCTAACACGTGGTACCATGGCTGGTGCATAGTAGGCACTCAATAAATGTTTAGTGAATTGATGAGTTATGAAGGGACCAAGTAGACTGACCTGAGTTCTTTGTCGTTTGTGCATCTACTTAGCTGGTTCATAAAGGTGCCATTGGCAGCAAAAAGGATGAAGGGAAGAATCAGGAGGATTCAATAAAGTCCAGAGCCAGAGTTTTAGGTGGAGTTACATGACATTTTAGTGGGAATTTTTGACTAGAATTCACCTGTCACTTTATAAAGGGAGCAGCAGAAAAAGCACTAGATTGGGAATAAAAAGGTCTGGCTCTGCTACTCATAAGCTCTTTGGCCATGAAAAGTTAAGTAACCTCTGGGCCTCAATTACTTTCTCTAGTACATTGAAGATAGGGTTATTAGGTGTATTAAATGGAATCATGGATGTGCTAACACTTGGCAGTCTGAAGCACTTCTCCAGTGCAACCTTGTAGCCCTTATTCCTGATGCCACTAATGGCTCTGGAGCTTCCTTCTACTTTTCACCCGCACAACAGCTGCCTCTGCCATGACAGCCCACCTTTCCTGCCCCCAGAGTTTGATTTCGTCTTTGGCTTCCAATTGTCCATGATGTAAAAGGAAAATATATCAGTTATGTCAACAGTTGTCCATGATGTAAAAGGAAAATATATCAGTTATGTCAGAAATGTGGAGGCCTTGCTCTCCAGACCCCCTTCCCATCTCCTTTTGGTCTGCAGGTTACCCATGCAGATGACTTTACTTGTTTGTCCATAGGAACGATTACAAACAGTTGGTGAGGGGAGCTGTAAGTCATCCCATCTTCTGGAATTCAAATCCATGGCTGGCTGAGAGGTGTATGGCGGGCTATGCCAGGGTACCAGCCGGTCCTGCCATTTCAGCCGACTACTGTGCCTGTGGGCAGCTTTGTTTGGGTTGGAATGAGTATCTCTTTATCTGCATGGGTATAAATACATGTACTCGTCTGGTTCTAAATGAGTACAGGGATGTGGGTGTACAGGAGAACAGCGCTGAGACTGTGTAAGGTGTGTCCCTTCCTCCCCACGCTCCCCTCCCCATCAGAGCTCCCTGAGTTCTTTGGCAAGGGGTCGCTGATAGGGGGATTTGTTCGATCCTACCCTTCTTTTTCTCCTGTTTAAGGAGGAGCAATAGTTGGTTACTCCATGTTACTTGCCACTCCTCAAACTTGATGACTTCTCATCAGAGACTCAGGGAAGCCAACATTGATCCACAAGCAATCAGCTCACATCGGTTCAGTATTAAACCAAAGGCTATACAGTATATTTATTGTGTAATTTATTACATCAGAGAAAAATGCCCCAGGTATCCCTCATCTAAAGGAATAGATACACTACAGCCACAATTGCTGTCCAGTGAATTTCTGGAAGTCCTATTTCACTTTGATTTTTATTATAAAATTATGGCTATGCTTTGCTAGCAAAACTAAAAGAAAAAGAGTGGATTTACGTTGTAGTTAAAATGTGTATTTTATTTTACTTTTAACTATTGATATGGAAACATCTCCATGTTATGGTTTTCTTAACTGAAGTATAGTTGACATATAATATACTAGTTTCAGGTGTACAACATAGTGATGTGACATTTATATACATTACGAAATGCTCATCACAATAAATGTAGCTACCATCCATCACCATACAAAATTATTACAATATTATTGACTATATTCCCTACACTGTACTTTTTATCCCCATGGCCTATTTATTTTATAATTGAAAGTGTGTACCTCTTTATCCCCTTCACCTATTTTGCCTATTCCCCTAACCCTCTCCCTTCTGGCAACCACCAGTTCTCTGTATTTATAAGCTAAGTTTTTTTAAACTACAATTATAGGATAATTGTGTAAGTCCAACAATTTTTAACCTATAATGAGAATCCTGTGCTAAACAGTCAATTTGTCCCCACCTTTCTCAGCTTTAAATTTGATTCCTCCTTTCATTCATTTTTTTTTTCTTACGGAAAGTGCCTCCTCACAAACCTACATTCATTTAAGAGCTTACTGCCTTTTGAGCCCAGCAAAGAGGTTTTTTTAATTGGTTCTTTGGCTATTAGAGTTTTTCCCCCAAAGCAAAGCTTTGTCAATAGAATGAACCCTCAGCCCCTTTCCACATAACTGTTGTCTCACCTGAGGTTCAAAGCAACCCAGGAAATAGGGCAAGTTATAGCCCCATTTTGCTAATGAGGAAACTAAAGCCTAGAGATCACTTGGCTTTCTCAAGGCTGTACAGTAGGAAAGTTAACAGCAGCGAATAGAACCTACATCTTAAGAGTCTTCCTTAAACAGGAGAATTTTCTGAGGGGCAAAGGCAGCATGAATCCAAGTTTACTAGAAGGTTTCAGGAGGCCTGTGCCATCAAATCACATACAAGTTGTCCTAAATTCTGACAAGGAAAACAGAATTATGGCAAATGAAGTATTTCAGTTTTATCCAATCCATGTATTAGTTTTAGGTTAAAGTCATCCCAAGAAGGCTGTATTTATTTTCTCATGCAGTCTGGAAACTCAGTGCACACTTTGTAGTACACTGGGGCCCTTTGTACAGACTGCTTTCCCATTTGAAGGGGACTGGGGGCTCATTCAACTATTTGGTAATGGTTACCAAAGTGTTTGGTTGTTCTTTATTTTTACAGCCAACTATTGGTCATATTTAAAGTTTCATTTGGTTTTTGGTTCTTCTACTTTCCAGTTAATTTTATCACAAAAGGAAAGTTTGTTCTGGTTTCTGATATAGTTTTATGAATGGTTATAGAGAAAAGACAGACCTGAAAATTCTTCATCAACTTTTTTGCCTCTATCTGGCAGCCATCTCTGCTTCATCCTATTTTAACAATTATTAGCATTCCCTAGGGGCAAGGGAAAATACAGCATATTTAAATACAAAATTCTCCAATTTCTGCCCAACACAATGATCATCAAATTAGTATGCTGTGCCTGTATTCTCTTTTCTGCCCCTAATTTAATATGCTAGCATTAGAGGCTCATACCATATCACAATTTGTCTACAGAATCCTAGTAAACTGTCCATTGCCCACAGAACAATTAAGGAGGCCACTTTAACTGTGTAACAATTAAAGAAGGAGAAAGACAAGGAGAAACGAGAAGAAATCCTGCATCTTTTTAAGTTCTAGAGTGCCATTCTTTAAAGTATCTTTTATGACTTAATTTATTAATTCCATTAAGTGAATTTCTATTAAATGGCACCTGTTCCAGTGAAAAGATTGGGCACATTGAGATAAATGGTTTGGGTCAAAGAAAATACATTTTCTGCCCAGAGGAGCTCTTACTGTCCCTCTTCAGGTTGGGTTTCTATATTCAGAGCATTGTTCAAAGCAGAGAGGAAATGCAGCTCGGGGAAGAAGCAAAGGCTTTAGTATCCACAATATTAGCTTCACCAAAGGCTTGATGTGTGACCTCAGGCAAGTTCCTCATCCTCTCTGTGTTTCAGCTTAGTCATCTGTAAAGTGATGCTAATACCCATTTATGAGGGCTGTGAGAGGATTAAAGGAGATGGCACTTAGTAAGTGCTTGGTAAAAAGCAGGTCACTATTATGTTTTAGAAGAGAAATATGTATAAACAGCAAGAAGGGAGGGATGAAGAGTAATGCCTAGCAAGAGTTAACTTTGTCGCTCTGGAAGGTGTCTTTCTGAAAATTTCAATACACTGACAATAGCCAGTGGGATGGGTATGTGTGTCATTGCAAACAAAACATGTAGCTGCATGTCTTCATGCCTGGGCTAGCTGTTTCAAACACTGATTATAGCTTAAGAAGTAGAAAATAAATGTGTTTTCATTTGGGTGTTAAGGGCGAGCCTCTGATACTACTTCTTAGCTGTGACAGACCCTGAGGATCGAGGAGCTTCACCTTTTGCTAGACACTGATCAACTATTTTTTTGCCAGGAGTATAGATAGGCAAGGTCACTGCCCTTGCTGCCAAATATTGTAGATTAACAGGCTGATCCATGGTTTCATGGGCCACAGAATGGGTCTGTATATCTGTATGATCTGAGTCTGTCTCTGCCGTACTCTAGATCTGTTCTTTGTCCCTTATTTCCTCCTGCGGACAGTGCTAGCCCATCAGCACTGTTACTAGGAGATTGGGAACACAGGCTCTGTGCAGGGCTGTCTCCACAAAGGTGGTTGGGAGGCTCTGATACCAGCTCTGCCACCTACCAGCTGTATGACATCAGCAAGCCTAGTTGGCTAGTTTTGCAGCTTGGTGCCCTCAGCCTACCTCACAGGTGTGTTGTGACCCTCCAAAGGCAAAAGGAAGGGTTCTGAAGTGTCCAGCATTCTGCCGTTGGGGGTGTCATCATTAGTTTCATTCTTACTGCTTATTTCACAGCTAGGAGAGCCACCCCAGCTATTTAGGCCACAGGCTGTTAAGCTCTTGTATCCCCTTTGCCCCAGTCCCATAGCCTAGATGGGAATTCCAGTTGGCAAGTAAGGACAAATTGTAGAATTCAAGACACCTAGTCCCTAAGTTGGAGGTCAGGGATCTCTGCTCCCCTTTCTCTAAAGGCCACACAAGAGATTTTAAAGGATAACAACAAAGCCTTTTAATATAATTTTGTCCCTAGCTAATGAGATGTGAGGGTGCCCTTCTCAAAGTTCCCAGGTGCACATTTATTTCTGTATTTTCATTTGCTTCACAGTTAGCTTTTCCCCACAATTATATTTTGAGTGTCTACCGCTAGATACTGCATCTCCAGAAAAAGTCATCTGAGCTCCCTGCTCTCTCAGACATTCCAGCTAGTGAGAGAAACAGTTGCTGAAATCTCCCTAAATGGTCCCCAGGCTTCTTAATCCCCATGTCTCTAAAGGTGAACTCCCCATCCTCCACCAGAGACCCTTCTTCCCTAGGCCTCCTCATGCCAGTGAAGAGATGCACTCAGTAGCCCAGTTGAGAAGCCTGGGAGTCATTCTGCACACCTCCCTCTGTCTTACACACCCATTCCAATCTAGCACCAGGTCTTATCACTTTTACCTCCTGAAATATCTCTCAGATCTGTCTTCTCCCTGTCTGCACTGCCATGAACATAGTCTGGTTCACTGTTAGGTTATTTCTCTCCAGGAGGTTACAGCCTCCTTACTGGCTTCTGTGTCTCTGCTCTTAATGCCCCATCCACTCCATCCTCTCGTGATATGTCTAGAGATGATACTGTATGAACTTTGATAAGTCTCTTTCCCTTTCTGGGCTTCAGCTTTTCCATCCTGAACTGGATGACTTCCTAAGTCTTGTGCAGGTCTCTTTTCTGTGGTTCTGTGATCAGATGGTTCTTGATTGCATTCTGGTGCAGCTATCTAAACTTCCGAAGAAGATATTGTGGTTGTACCTGGCCTCTGGCTCTTCAGTGTGTATATTCATTCATTCATTTCTCCATCCATTGAGCAAACAGTTACTGAGCACCTACTGTGTACTAGGCACATGTGATTCAGTGGGGAGTAAGACACAGGCATTGTCCTCAAGGAGCTCAGTCTGTTGGGGATTAGAGACAAACTGGCAACCTAGCCCATACTGTGGGGTGGGGGTAATCATGGAAGCCTCCCTGGAAGAGCTGATATCTTGATTAGAGTCTGAATGACAAATAGGAGCTCAGGAGAGCAGAGACATGTACAGAGGCCCTGGGGCAAGATTCTAAGCAAAATTAGAGGATGACAGGCCAAGTGGGAGGCTGTGGCAACACTCGAGCGGAGAAATGAGGATAGAAGTGGACAGGTTTGAGTTATATTTTAAAGGTGGAATTGACAGTCCTCGCTGTGATTAGTCTTTGCTGGATTAGATGTGGAAGTTGAGGGAAAGAGAGAAATCATGGAGGACCCTTGGGTTTCTGGCTTGATGTAGCTCTGGGTGAAAACATGTTCCCAGCCTGGGGTGGATAAATCAGTGAAACCAGTGAAGCCAAAATCAGTCAAGGGAAAAATAAAGTGGGAGAAACCCAGTTACTTGCTCATAGGAAGCCTGACTCTGTTAGCCTCTCTGGCCGCCACTCTCGCTCACCCGTTTCTCCCCTGTCCTTCGCCACCAGGCTTGCGCTCACTTCTCCACCCTCCCCTTGTAAACACTTATTGATAGGGAGATGGACTAAGGCCAGGCGAGAGATTCTGGAACTATTGCAATTTCACCCACACTTGATCAGCACTGTAGATGGACTTCCATTTACTGAGTTAGTTCCATTAACTCAGGAGGAAGGAGCTGGTTTAGGGAATAGGGTGGGGGAGAAGAGAAGGAGTTCAACTTTGCTTGTATTGAGTTTGGGTTGGAATATCCAGGTGGAGAAGCCTGCTAAGCCAATGGCTATAAGTATCTGGCACACTGAGAAGAGAAATTTGGGCTGGAGGTTCAGAATGGGGAGTCGTTAGCATGTAGACGAGATTCCCTTAGGAGAATGGGCAGACACTGGAAGAGCCACATGCGCCAAGGCTA
This sequence comes from Manis javanica, assembly GCF_040802235.1. Lineage (NCBI taxonomy): Eukaryota > Metazoa > Chordata > Mammalia > Pholidota > Manidae > Manis > Manis javanica. The sequence goes on along the minus strand of NC_133174.1, from coordinate 99,359,068 downwards.
CCCAGGACACAAGCACTAAATAAGAAGGGAAATGCTGTTATAGATGTGGGATTCTGGCACATGCTCATTCATTCCTGGGCACATATCTATGCCCCAGAGAGTTTCTCAATGATGTCTGTGCATTTCCCACTTGAGAGAAGGGGCACTCTGTACGCAATCATAACTTCTCCCTTGTACCAAAACTGATACCTAAGAGGAAAGGGAAGTGATAATTTCATGCTTTATCTGCCAGAGGTTTTACATTAATTACATACATACATAAACTCGCTTAAATGTTCGTAATAACCCTATACCAGAACGATTATTGCATGGAGCCTTAGAGACTCAGAGAGATTAAGTCATTTGCCCAAGATCACATAACCATTAAATGGCAGTAAGGGTATTTGACTCCAGGTCTGTCCTGACTTCGAAGCCGGCACCATGATACCACCTAACAGCACTTCACCACTTCCCGCAGTAGAGCTGGATCCTTACGAAAGCCTGTGCACGCCCTTTTCTTTTCTCTGCTTTGTAGATATCATTTGCATCCCCTAGCTTAATGCTTTGCTCTCCATTAAAATACAAATCCCCCCTGGGGAGAAGTAAAGCTCTAAGTTGTTGTCAGTCATTTATGCCTCAGTTGGAATGAGTTTTAGATTCTTCCTCAGGAATAAATTTTAATTTTATGGGGAGAAGGACACTGAAAGCTTGAGGGAAGGGTAAAAAGACAGAGAGAGGCCTGGTAATGAAAAGGCAGCCCCCTCTCAGTTTCACAGTCCTAGCTAGTCTGAGGCATGTGCTTTTCAGATTCTTAAATACTATTTCCGCACCTCTGTACTACAGTCGCTGTCCCCTTAACCGTGGCTTTGCTTCCTGTGGTCTCAGTTATCCACGGTCAGCTGTGCGGCAGAGGCAGACGATCCCCCTTTTGACTTAGGGTCAGGTCAGTAGTAGCTGAACGCTACATTACAATGCGAATGTCCCGCACCTCACTTCAACTCATCATGAAAACATTTTATCATCTCTCATCATCACAAGAAGAATGAGTACAGCACAATAAGAGATTTTGAGAGAGAGGGACTACATTCACATAACATGTATTAGTGTATTGTTATAATTGTATTATTAGTTATTGTTGTTAATCTTTTACTGACCCTAGTTTAGAAGTTAAACTCTATCACAGGTATGCACGTGTGGGAAAAAATAAAGTATATATGGAATTTGCTTATCCGTGGTTTTAGGCATCCACTGGGAGTCTTGGCACATATCCCCCATGGATAAGGGCAGACTTCTGTACTTCATATGTAGACTCATTTCTGGGTCTGTTACCCCAGTTATCTGGGGCTAGAGCTGTGGGTGTGGTCTGATCTAAGGTGACCTTAGAGTGCATACTGACCCAAACCCAGCATGGTCAGCAGGAGGCAGCCAGCCAGGGCTGCAGTCTTGAGCCTGCAGTTTCTGGCCTTAAGTACAAGTCCCAGCTTATTCTCTTGAGAATTAAACCCTGATGTGCATATTTAAATCTGAGAGCAGATGGAGACCCAAGAACTTGTTGGAAAGACTCAGAGGAGTCCCTTCTGCCCTGTCTGAATCTATTTGCCAAAATAAATGACACGTATCAGGACAGGGCATTGGTCCAAGCCCATTGAAATTCTGCTAGCAGTCCAAACAGTGATGGTGTTTCATATTGATTCTGTGAAATGATCAGAGCTCGGAAGAGAGAAATGATGTGTGAGCATCTGGCTGCCACAGCCTACTGATGGGGACAGTCCCATGGGCGGGCCTGGGGTAGGGGGGCAGCCTTAAGGACCCCCTAGGACATCTGCCACTGGGAAACAGGGAAAGAGCCACACACTAGCAGCAGGCAGTATGGTTTGAGTCCCATGTTGTTTTCCTTTCCAGCTATGTGATCAATACGAGTCTTTCCCCTTCTTTAGGCTTCCTTTTTCCCCCATGCACAAAACAGAACCTAGTGGAAATGGTCTCTAAGGGGCCTTCCTGCTCGAACATTCTGTGACTTCTCTGACACTGATTTGATTTCTTTTTCTCTGTAGTGGGAGAGGCCCACCCACCCACCTGCTTCTCTGTAACTGCCATGTTCTCACACTGACCTCTGCTGGTCATTATGAAAAGTGCCATCCATAGCTGCTTTGGAAGAAAACAACAGAAAAGCAGTTCATCATCAATTTAGTATTAAGCTTCAGCAGTACACTGGGCAGTGCGACAGAAGCCCTGTTCATTGGCAATAAGGGAAAAAAGTCATACGCTGTAACCACACAGTTAGCATATCTAGAGATGGCTGATGACCCACAAAAGAAACTGTGTCTCACATTTATTCTCTTTGCCATCTTCATTTGTTCACGGTGCTCTGTGCCACTGTATGAAAGGACCTCAATGGGTGGGAAGACTCCTTGTCCCATATCCTATGGCTTCAGGCTCCAGAAGGGTCTGGCACCCTGCTAAGGACGCAGTGACTCAAAGGCCTCGAAACATCCTCACAGGCCCTTCTGGCCCTTATGTCAATCTCAGAAGTTTCTAGCTGGGGCCAGCCCAGACATGCATGTTCCTCTGAGGGGTGCCATTTCCAGTGCCCCTTTGGAAAAAAATTAGAATTCATGAGTTCTTTAGGAGACTCACTTTAAGCTGTCTGGCTGGAACAGAGGAGTTGGCTCTGCAGCTGGGGCAGATTCAGCATGTCTTCCCAGCCAAGAGAACAGGAGCAGGCCATGGAACCTGCCTTTTCTGGTGGGTATCTGATTTCCTGTGAAGTCCAGCCCTAGAATTGCCTCAGTCCAAAGCCTTCCTGCTTACTCTTGCTGAGCACGTGTTCACAAAGGCAAGAGACCAGAGCTGGAGCGTGCCAGCCCATGTGTCCACGCCAGGCAGTGCTCAGGCTCTAGTGATGTGACCAAGATGGAAACTGGGCCACAGCAGAATGTGGTCTCTCAGTTCAATGGTTTGTTGTGCTCTCCACCTCCCCTCCCTTGATGTGTGAAAGCTTCGGGCAGGGCTTAGATTTGGGCCAAGCGTTCAGTGCCCTGACTGCATCCTCTCTGCTAGTAATGACATGGCCCTGCCAAGCCCATCCTGCCCCCACACTCCCACCCCCACCCCATCCCCTCCTCCCAACAGCTGGTTCTTATCTGTCTCCCTTGTTCCAGCCTCAGGCAAGCTGCCCTGGCCTCATGCTGACACACACATGTTCTCCTGAATGCTCGTTGATGAGTTTCAGCCCTAAAACACTGCCTTCCTCCATCCCACACTCACCCTGAAACCTCTGAGGGTTCTGATTTCCTACTACATCAAGTCTTCCACTTTTCCGCCTTGCCTCCCAGGCCCACTTCAGTTGGGGCACACTCAGCCTTTCCAGGGTGGCCCATGACTCCCCAAGCTGTGGACAGAATGTAAGCATTCCACCAACCCTCCATGGCCAACCCTTTCTTTGTGTTCCAGACCCGTGCTGTTCACTGTGGTTCTGTGTACATCAGTCTTGAAGGCTGGGCCCACATTTTAGACTTCTTCATTAATCAACAACACTTCAGCACTCGTTTTTACAAAGCTTCTTCTTTTTCTTTTTAGTTTCATATATAAGAGAAAATTACAAGAGTAAGAAACAACAGAATCATTGTAAACAAATTCCAATGATGGGAGGTAAAAGCATAAAAAGTGAGAGTTCATGTGCCACCCACCATTCCCAGAAATAAGCCCATTAAACAGTCTACAGCTTAGCACCCTTTGTAGGCTGCATGCTGGGTGTTGAAGGTGGAGCGGTAGTGGGTGGTAACAGCATCTCCTCAGGCAGACCATCTTTTACTTTTCTGCAAGAGTCCTAGGTCTTTGTGGGTCAGACTGACACTGGAAATTCTACTGCAAATACCCCGCACCGTTGGTGGCCACCTGAGTGTCCAGTACATGCCTCTAACCACTGCTGCAGAAAGCATCTGCCCTCTTTTCAGCCTTTTAAAAAGTAAACTTTGAAGGTGAGAACTCTAAAGGGCATATTTAATGGGCTTTTCTCAGAGTTTTCACAGATCTGTAGGAAATTGCAGGCAGTCAGGAAAGGGGCCAAGAGGTGGAGATGAGAAACATGAAAATAGGCTTTCTACATGTTACGGTGTTGTGTGCTCTGAGAGATAATGCACATTACTAGCGATTTTCACTTTTCTGTCAAAAAAAAAAATTCAGGCACTACTCTGACTTGTTCTAAATGATAGACTAGCCTGCCTGTGTTGTACCCGCTGGAGTTAATTCTATCTCAGTTAGCTTTGAAATGTCAGCCTGAACTCTCAGACTTAATTGTTACAGACACTTTATAACCAGAGCCTTCAGAATCCTCAGGCTGCTCCCTCTTGCTATCATAATTGATACTTAACGGAAATTATCAGGCTTCTTGGATTTTACACATTCAACTCTGTAAAGATGGTGAAGGATGAAGAGGAGAGGGCTGGGGAAGGAGCAAATAAACTGTGTGTGTGTGTGTGTGTGTGTGTGTGTGTGTGTGTGTGTGTCCCTGTAAGCACCTGTTTCCAGTTGCAATGATAGGGTCCTGGGGTCCTTGGTCAGCCTGTTTCTGAATTCTTCCCTTTCTGGACCCTTGAGCAGTGTTCTGAAGGCACAACCATTTCTGGACTTCACTGTAAGCATGTGGTTGGCCATTTGGACGTGAGTTATAAAATGTCATGATGCTCTCCAGTGTTCTGTTCTTTCACTATTTTGACAATCTGATGGATGGCCTGGCATTAACTAGGAAAAGGACAATATTATCCAGCCTGAATAACTAATCTCCTAAGAAGCACAGAGTTGAAGGGTCTTGGTGCACATGAATCTTATTAAATGTGCTTATAAAATACATTTTATCCAAATAAGCTTAGCAGCCTCTAAAATAGCCTTTTCTGATCCTTGTCTGGAACTTTGGCATGCTTCACAGATCTCTAAGCCAAAATGATTTTGTAAAGTGATGACAGTGTTCTTTGTGCCTGGGAAAATGGGAAGTGTTGATGTTAAGTCCTCTATTGATTAATTGTACTCCTGTCCATCTTAGGGGCAACCGGGACCAATTGGAATTCAAGGTCCAACAGGTCCTCAAGGAATTCCTGGCCCTAGTGGTTTATCAGGGTTGAAAGGGGAAAGGGGCTCCCCAGGCCCTCTGGGATCATATGGACCAAAAGGAGATAAGGTAAGAGCACCCAAGTTTGAATTTCCTTTTGACTCATGGGCCACATGTGTGAAGGTGAAAGGTTCCAGATCTCCTTTCTGTTCGTTTGTGAGAACAATACTAATCCTGAATACCTTGGTGCCAGGCTACATACTTGAATAAGAAACAGGCTGGGTTATGTGTGCTGCTATGATCAGCCCGTTTCTGGAGAGACTTCCACAGCAAACAAGCTGTAAAGTACATGTTTTAGCTACTTGATAAACAAGTGGGTTCACTGTGGTTGGAAAGCCATGTGGGCTTGGGCCAGAAGCCCAATCAGCTGAGCAATAGAGGTCACGAATACAAGCAAGACTGGGAAGCAATCTGGGCTACAAATACAGGGAAAGAGGTGCAAGAAAGGAGACTGATCATGTCTCAGTGGCGGCTGGCTCAATTTAGCAGCTCAGGTTGTTTCCTGTTGATTTTAATCACCTCCTCCTCACCCCATTGGTAAGGGAAGGAGTCCCACCCAAAGACGTGACACCTGCCACAAGACAGAAGAGATGGACAACAAGTTTATTGATCATATACTCTTACAGCACAGGGAAAGAGGATACCACACACCACACAGGGCCACACAAGGCTTGCACTCCGGAGCAGCATGAACCAGAAGGGGCTATAGGAGGCAGACTTTGTAGTGTCAAGGAGGTGAAGTGCCCCTTGGTTCCTGAGGGAGGGTGTGGTTGGCTTGTTTGAATAATTCAGTGGGCCAGCAGGGAATAGAAATAAAAAACTGTATATGGTCTGTTTGATAAGGAGACCTTATCTCTAGGAGCAGAATGGAGAGAGGAACTTGCATTTGAGGCCCTCCTGGTTTTCCTGCATGTCAAGGCAGCATGTAATACTGAGCCTTAATTTTAGATCTTAACCACATTACCTAAGAGAAGAACACAGACATGTCTGAGACCTTTGGTAGAGGCATGTGGTCACTTGGAACTGGAGTGGGAAGCAAGGTCATATAATGTGGAGAGGGAAGTACAAAACACTTCTTAACAACTTAGGTCCTGAATCACATGTATAAGCCCATTGGAGAGCAATTGGATTGTCTCTTAACATTCTTCTCCTTTCTCCTTTTTTAGGGGCCCATGGGAGTTCCTGGTTTTCTTGGCATCAATGGGATTCCGGTGAGTGTGTCCACAGAGGCATTTTTGATACCATCTCTAGGTTCTCCCTCATAGCTCAAGCACTTTGGCCTTAGCAACACCTGTCTCATGCAAGCATGCTCAGTCAAGTGTTGAGATGTGCATGGTAAGGTTCGTAGGGCTGTGGTTACACACAGTTTCCCTGGGATTCAGTTACAGACAGCACTAAATCAGATGGTTGGGGGGTGCAGGGACATGTGCGGGCATGAGAAATCATCAGAATCTGAGCCAAAATGAGTTTGGTCTTGTGTGTTGAGGAGAGCTTTAATCAGAGGTGAGGAACTGGTTCTGAAGTGTGGAGACAGTGCCACATTAGAGCATATGCATACTCATTATAAGAAAATTAAGAAAGGACATGAAATTAGATAGAAAAATCCTTAGCGATTACTTGACACATTTCATTTCAGTAATTTGTTCTCTTCAGCCTTATTTCTGGGTGAATTTCCCTTTGGTTTTTACAAAGCAAGTACTCCAGAGATGGCTTGGAGGCAGCCTCTTCCATTCATTCTGAGAACCTGGCTTTGCTGGAGCTAAGTGGAGAGTTTGGAGCTTGCAGACATCTCCATTTCCTATTCCATCCAGCCCAATCCCTTAGTTTCTTCATTTTTGCCCTATATGTCTACTAAGTCCACCACTGAAGAGTCCATAACATTTGGCCAGCCTTTAAAATATAGTATTTGGAACTTGATGCTGTCAGTTTTTGGTTGTGTCGTTTGGCACTTCTCCATATATTTCATCGTTAGCCTGGGCTGTGTTTGTCTACAGCAGTGTTTTTCAATCTTGTGTAAGAGATTGGTTTCAAATCTTGTGCAGAAGCTCAGCATATAGAACTGGAAAAAGTGGAGCTCTTTCACTTGAAGGAGTTCCTGGAGCCTGCTTTTATCCTTCCAACAACCTCTGAGGGGTTCTTCTAAACCGTATCAGAGCACAGCTTGGTAAACCCTAGACTTAACAGCTTCTTATATCATACTGCATAATGATCTAGTATCAGGCAAGGGAGCTTGAATCTCTTTGTACCAATCTATAGGTATTTCATGAGCACTAATATATGTTAGCACTACTATGGGGATACAGAAAGAGCATATGACACAGTCATCTGATTCATTTTTCTCCTCAGATCTAGTATACATTTGTGGGTTTGGAGGATATGAGGTTCACTTACCTCATGTTTATTACATGTATCAACAAATAGGTGTCAGATTTCTGCTTTTTATTTAACTGCAGGGTCCATCGAATACTCAGAAGTGGCCCGGTGGGGAGGTTAAGTGGATGGGGTTGGCCATCTTTTTATGATGTCCCCTGGCATTTTCTAATGGCTATATTCCTTTGACCACTCTATCCAGAGTCTCCATTCTAGAAACAAGAGAGTGAGGTGCACTAGCAAACTGCAGACCACCTTGTCCATTCATCCTGGGGAGCTGGCTTCACTGGAGATGAGGGGAGGATTGGGAGCTGTAGTCTCTGTTTAATGGAGGCTGGAAGCAAGTGATCCCTGTGATGCAGAAGCTGATTCCAGTTCTGAGCTAGAACCTGCCCCAGAGTCCAGCTGGACACTTCTGCCTCCAACCTGTGGCCAAGACAGTCCTAGGGCTTGCAGAAATTGATCACTTCCCTTTGGGGTTTCATTGCTTGGGGGAATGAGTCACAGGTGTCCAGAGACCTCCATGCACACGTATGGCTCCCAGTAGCAGTCCCCACTCCCTTGGCCCTTTACTTGACTCTTCCCTTGACCAAAGATTATAAATTTTCTTTTGACTTAGGATTGCTTTAGTTTCAGGCTCCAAGCCTCACTAACTCAATGAAGTTATTCTCCCTTGTTCCTTCCCTCTATTCCAGCTGTTTAAGATGTATCTATTGGGCACCTTCTGTTTACTGCTTACCTCTCCCTTCCATCTCTAACCTCCTAGGAGTCCTTGGTATCTGTCCCCCACACTCTAGCACCTTATTATGTATGGCCCCATGATATTGATTGATTGTGTTGTGCAATAGTCTGATCTAGCTGCTTGAAAGCATAGAGTATGTTTTCGGCTCTGCTCAGAGGCCTCAGAAACCCCAGGGCTGAATTCGTCATATAGTGGAAACTCTAAAAATAGTTGGGGAACTGACTCCAACCTCTAGTGCCTACAAAAACAACAGTTCTCAGACTGGCAGGACTCCCTCAGGCAGAGGAAAACACAAACAGTCTGGGTTCAGTCAGACCATTTAGTTTGCTCCTCTTTCAGTGGCTGAAACCAACAGCTTCCCCAGGACATCTTACTAAACAGGATCACAGCACAAACCTGGTTCCCCTCTGAATACTGGCTGATCACTAACATATGTGTCACGGGTTTTGGTCCCAAAACTACATTTTTGCTGTCACGTAGATAGTTTCAACATGAATGACCAAGTAGTCATTTCATGATCATTCAAGTCTGTGCACTAAGGGCCCAGCAACCAGCTGAGAGAGTGAACAAACAAGCATTCATTAAGATATTCAATATTAGAACAACACAGACTAGGGGTGGGAGGGCTGTGGGATTTAATGATATCACAGCTATGAACTGGGGCTGTTGGCACCTACAAGAAATATATGTTTATCAAATGTCTCCAGTTCAAGTAAGTTGGGACCAGAAGTTTTCGAGTTGTCTTTTGCAATTTATGTTTAGCTTTTCTCATGGAATCAATCTCAAACATTTCTCTGCCTGGAGACTTGTAAATGAGCACACCAGATTTACATCTTCAAAGTGAACATGTACCACTCACTAAATGGCAACTTTTCTTTTGAAACCTGGGTTCTGAGGTACATTGCTTTTCTGGAATACAGCAAGTCATCCTATTTTGTGTGTTCAGTCCCTTGTGATTATATAGAATCATGGGTTCCTCCCTCAAAGAGCTACACACTCTTGGAGAGCTGGCATACACATATGTAAAATCATTAGCTATAACTGGAAAAGGCAGTGTGCCAGAAATGCTGTGGTACTAAGAGTCGTGAGGAAACAGAACTCAGCCAGTTGCTAATCCTTGCTGACTTGCCTGGGAGAAGAAGACTTACCATTTATTAGGCTCTTCTGTAATAAACCTGGTCTCACTTAATTTAACTCTAACCATAAAGTTTTCATTTCATTTTAATGTTGACAATGACCCTTATGAGGTCATGGTATTCATCTCCATTTCACAGATGAGAAAACTGAGGCTCAGGCTGGGGAGTGGCAAAACTGGGCTGGAGCACAAGTCTGACTGACTCAAAACATGCTTTAGCCACCATCCCATGGTGTCAGCTGGAAAGGAAAGGCTGACGGGTCTAAGTCAGAGGTCAGAGGTTAATTCCAGAGAAGTCAGCTAACGTAGGAAAGAGTGAACAGGTACCCCTGGAATCCTACAGGTAGGAGGGAGAGATCAGGAGCTCAGGCAAGAAAACTACAGAAGGACTGGGGCCCAAGTTAAAAATGTGGATACCAAAGGATAAGAATCCAGGAAAAAGGTTTTGTTGTCGAACAGAACCAAGGTCCCAGGAGCCTGTTGTCTTGCCTTAACTCATCCTATTACCCAGCTGAAATAGACAATACACCAGAAGGAGTTGAGTGAAGGGTACAGTTAAAGGATGTGGGCGGGATTAAGGATGTGTGCTTCACCAATGGATGGTGAAGCAACTAACTCCTGAAGTCATGGAGTAGCAGTTGCCCAACAAGAGCTAAGACTATAGAGAAATGTGGCTATTGCCAGAAATAGAGCCAGGGAGGAAGGTCATATGGAAAATAAATAACCTGTGATCTTTCTCCTTCTGCTCTCTGATCTTCTGCCTGTGACTCCCAGTGCCCAAATACAGCTGGGAGACAGAGGGGAAGGGAGCTTAGGCAGTACAGTCCATAAGGTCATCCTCCCAAAGAACAGATCTGGAGAAGGTAGAGTGTAGATCTTCAGGGCAAAAAAGAATAGCCATCTTATTTGATAATAAGATGTTGATGATTCTAGTAAGCTGTCTGTTTCCCTAGTGCAGCTAATAATCATCACCCAAGTCTGAAGAGGCACAGATTGCAGCAAGTTTATTGCAAAGATAAGTTTATTGACCACTCCCTCTTGACTTAGCATTCTTTGTGTCCAGCAGTCTAGACTCATACTTTGGTACTAACACACTATCTCCTACAACTATAATAACAGTGAAAATGAAACCAAATGCTATGGAGCAAGAATTTGACAGAAGGTTGTTTCTCTAATGATTTGAAAAGTTGATTTTTGAACACATGGCATGTTTCCCTCAAATCATTAAATATGTATATTTGGCTTTAAAAAGTGTGGTCGGGGAGGGTGGGAATCTATCTTTCATTGACCCATATAGATTTCTAGTCTTTCAGATCATCTCTTTGCTCCATACCTAACACAGAACCCACTTTTGATAGGTTAAAAAGATACATTCCCTACAAAAATGTAGACTCTATGCACCAAGGAAGCCCAACTCTGGAAAATTACTGAATTCAGGCCAACTGTATAGAATGATTACTAATTGTCCAGCAAAACAGCTGTCTCAGTAGTAAGTCTGAAGAAGAGGAGAAGATACTGTTGCCTAACTAACGCTATAACCTGACATGTGATAGTGACAAAATAAGATTTAAAGTGTAGTTCTTCCTGGACTTGCTTTTTTTTGACCAAGCAGCTTTCAGGAGAGGCAGTGCTGTGGAAACTGCTTCTACTCTGTTAACCAAAATCCAGTATCATTTCCCATGTGGAACTCCCAATATAGAAAGCCATGCCAGGCATCCCAGGTTCCAGTCTGTTCTGAGGAATCTTTAGACCTGGCATGATTCCCTGTTGGTAGTAGTTCAACTGCCAGACAGCTAAGCCCCATCTTAGCATGTCTTTGTACCCAGGGAAGGTAAAGTTGCCACACCCTGTGTATCCCATTTCTTCATGCTTGACCCCTTTGGTTTCAGCATTGATCCTATTAAAGCATGGATCCTTTTGGGAGGCTTAACACTGAGCTGCCATCAGCCACATATACCTGAGTATAATGGAAAGCTATGACAGCATAGGTGATGGGGCTAAGGAGGTGGACAAGGAGCCAGAGTTTGGCAGCACACCTGGCTCACTGTGGAGTGACATCTCACTGTGGAGGATGTCAAAGTAGCTGGGAGTCCTGTGGTTGACTTGATCCCTTCTTTTCACTTTCACAGGGCCACCCTGGACAACCGGGACCCAGAGGCCCACCTGGCCTGGATGGCTGTAATGGAACTCAGGGAGCTGTTGGATTTCCAGGCCCTGATGGCTATCCTGGACTTCTCGGACTACCCGTATGCTACCAGATCTTTGTATATTATTTCAGATGACTTCCTTGCCTCTGAGTGTGCCCTTTTTCTACTTTTCTGGAGATCTCATTAAGCATCTGTGGGGCAACCACTACGGCCTCTTATCCAATGCCAGAGTCTATGCTGGCAATGCCACAACATTAAATGTATAAAGAAAAATATCGATTGCAGGGAGTGTACACATGCTACACTACTTAAATGGGTTTTTTAAATGATGCTTTTAGAGTTGGCAAGATTGTTAAAGAATGTAGTAAACTTCAGAACAGAGTACATGCTTGAACTTTTGACATATTCCCACATCAGACTATATTGGGAAATGCAGTAATTGGAAGGCTTACATGGGATCATGGAGCACTAATGACCCAAAGGCCTTGGCAAGCTTGGTCTACACCAGTGATTCTCAACCACGGGTGCTTTTGCCTCTGTCCCCCCCACCCAGTCCAGAACATTTGACAGTTATGATGGCCATTTTTGGTCATCACAATTGCTCCGGGCACAGGACAACCAGCTCCCAGCATCAAGGAATCACCTGCCACAAAGTGTCAACAGTGAGAAATAGTTGAGAAATCCTATGCTACACTAACATAGTTTGCCCCCTTCTCCCCACTCTCCACATCATAGTCTTTAGTTCTGAGGCTGATAAGGCGCTTATTGGAGCCTGGTGTCACCACTTCTATTTAATTGTATTCATCTAGTTAGGGCTTAAATATTGGTATTTAAAGGATCTCTAATAGATACTATGCCCCTGCAAGGCTGCTTTCACAAGCGCCTAGAAAGAGAAAAATAACACATTTGAAGCCCATTCTCAACCTCACTTGAAATAATCTAAGCTAATAAGGGCACTGATATGATATATTTAGCTAGAAATCACACTATCTATTAGATAGATACATGAATTAATTGGTGGGGTGTTTTTTTTAGTATATCTTATTCCAGTGCTATGCCTGTTCTTTATTATTATTATTAAAGTATAATTGACATATAACATTATATTCATTTCAGGTGTACAACAAAATGATTTGATATTTGTATACATTGCAAAATGATCACATAAGTCTATTTACCATCTGTCACCATACAAATTTACAACATTTGTTTCTTGTGATGAGAACTTTTAAAATGTACTTTCTTCGCAGTTTTCACATTTGCAGTACAATATTATTGACTGTAGTCCCCATGGTGTACACTGCAACCCCATGGCTTATGATTTTAACTGAAAGTTTGTACTTCTTGGTCTCCTTTGCCCATTTCACCTGCCTCCTTAGCCCCTCCCCTCTGGCCACCACCAATCTGTCCCCTGTATCTGTGAGTTTTGTTTTGTTTTGCTTGTGTGCTTGTTTTCTTTTTTAGATCCCGCATGTCAGTGAAATCACATGGTATTTGTTTTGTCTGACTTATTTCATTTAACATTATATTCTCAAGGTCTATCCATGTTGTTGCAAATGGCAAAATTTCATTCTTTTTTGTGACCAAGTAGTATTCCACTGTGTGTGTGTGTGTGCGCGCGTGCGTGTGTGTGCACACGTGTGTGTGTATCACATCTTCTTTATCAATTCATCCATTAATGGACATTTAGGTTGTTTCCATATCTGGGTATTTATCTGAAGAAAAAAAACACTAATCCAAAAATATGTATGTACCCCTATGTTCATCACAGTATTATTTAATTGGCATTTTTGTTAAAGAGCAGTGTGATTGCCTTCAGTGACCAAGCTGTAAATGTGGGTATATGTGAGAAAGTGAGACAAAGAAAACACAAGCCCCAGATTGGCATGAAGGACTCTTAGACTAGGGGGCAGCAAACTGGCCACTGTGCCCCTGGGCCTGCAGCTTGTTTTTACATTTTTAGAAGACTTTGAATATGAGAGAAGAAGAATTATGTGACAAAGCCCAGATATGGCCCACAAAGGCTAAATTATTTACTGTCTGGTTCGCTGACCACCCTTCTAGACAAAGGCTTTGTCAGTGATTTATACCTGTGAGGGATGGGGCAGGTGAGCTCTATAGGCTTCTGAATGACACATGTATTCTATGTGGATGTTCAGATTGGTGCTCTGAATAGATTCAGAGCCTCCTACTTTCTAATCCCTTTACAGACTCTGACTTGAGGGTGGGGGGTAGGCATACAGCTTTGAGACACAACACCTAGTTTGGGGGATGTACTTTGCCCCTTAGCACAGCCAATTCTGTCATAGAATAAACCACACGGTTTCAGGCTTTTGCTGTTCTGTCCTCTATCTGATCAGATCATGCTATTAACAAACCTCCATGTGTATGCATTTCTTCACAAGTTGTTATCATTTTTCTCAGGGGCTTCCTGGTCAGAAAGGCTCTAAAGGTGAACCTGTCCTTGCCCAAGGTGGTTTGAAAGGAGTGAAGGTAAGAGCCTCTAAGGCAGACAGCTGAGTGGGCTATAAGCTGAGTTCCCCTGGACTGGGCCCCACCTCCAATAAAAACATTTCCAGAACTAGCATCCATGTCTCTCTTTAAGGAGCAGACCAAGCTGGGTTTAAAGAGGATCCAGAGCTTCTTTTTGTGATAGAAACATTGACAGAAATGTTTTCAACCATACTGCCCAAGAGATTCGCTTTGTAGGATCTAGATCTAATATGGGAGCCAGGTCAGCAAACAGTTTGCATGGGTATCATTTTCTTTGACAAATGGAAACATTTCCTGGAGGCAGATACCTTTTGTCTACTCCAGAATCCTTGATGTCTGCATACCTTGGTTTGAAGCCATGTATGTCTCTGTCCATCTCAGCATGGCCACCAGCCCAGATCCTGGCCCTGCCCTTTTCTGTATCTGCACACCAGCCCATCACCCAAGCAGGGCCCCTGGCTGTCTGCAAAAATTGCCCTTCAACTCTGCAGTTGGTTGGAAACTTTCATCTCTTCCTAGAAGTGATAAGAACCTTCTGTGTTCTTGTGACTACTCTTGGTCTATACTGCCTGGTATCCTGTGGACCCTCAGCAAACTCTAGTGCCAGATGATTGGCCCTATTCCCTTGCAGAGTGGGAAGTTTGCCGGTCATTTCCCTAGTAGTAGACAGGAATCTATGTACCCAGCATCTGAGGGAAAGATGTACCCAAGCTCACTCAGCTGAGGATGGCACTTGCCAGTCTTCCATCCATGCACAGAGCCAGGAACATTGGAAATCACTTTGGAAGTCAGTGGCAGGGGTGGGTGGCTGAGAGCTGGAGAAGGTATAGGGTTTGGACTCTTGACTGTAGATGCCATAGCAAAAATAGAATCTTAGACTTGGAAGGACTTCCTGATTGTTGGATTCATGTTGTTCAATTTACAGGTAGAAAAACTGAGGTATACTAAGGCTATGTGACTTGCTCATAGTCACATAGCCAGTTTACAGAAGAGCCAAAACCCAGGCAGTGCTCTTTCCATGAGCAAAGAGCTGATTTTTGACAGTAAGCCAAATAGGGTAAGATTAGCAGGTGTCAAAATATGGCTATTGTCATAGCAAACGTTGATTAAATGGTTTTACCAAAAATCAGAGACCCTGGACCCAGTGGAACACAGCAATTTCCACAAGATGGTTATATTACAGATTCATATAGTGACTTAAGATGCTGCAAAGTAATTAAAACGTAATCAGAGACTGTACGCTCTGTTGATTCTCCCTTGAAATGGCTGATTTGCATTGTATACATATGGGCACAGATTCTCTGGGGATGAAGGCACACGGGAAGGTAGCTTTGCTTTCCTCCAAAAAGAGCAGGAAAATCACCAGCCCGCAGAAGCCATTTCTAATTGATGAATTCCTAGCAAAGGTGAAAATTAATTAATCCAAGTAAAATATGAAATCCTGTTCAACCAAGTCTATAATATTTGTCTTCTCGAGTCCAGATTTTTCTTAGGAAAAAAAAGTAAGTGGTTGAATATGTCCAATTCATGCAGTATTTAAAACACAAGACCTTGACAGAGGAGAGCCAAGCTTCAGTGGTGCGTTTTTATGCTTGTGAATCTTAGGTCAGTTATCTATGAAATACTACAGGTTTCATTTATTACTCTCTTCAGTGTCCTGACTTTGTCTGTTTCTCAGGGGAAACCTGGCCTGCCTGGACTGGCTGGAATTGCTGTAAGTTGTTATTTCTGTGTTGAGCTATCAATATTTGGTCAACAGTTACTGATGGTCTGTTTTCATTCCTCTCTGTGGTGTCCAAATGTCTTTGTAGACCTCCTCAAGGAAAATCCAGAGAGCTGAAGGAGAAAGGTCCCTCTACTGCATTCTTCCAGATGAGGAAGTACTGAGAGGATGGACTGTCCACCTCAAATTACACAGAGGGCAGGCTTTCAGACCCTTAGTCCAGGGACCTACATACTCTCTGGGAGGTGTTAGGAAAGAATGTTGCCTTTCCTGCAGCAAGGCTTTCCTAGGTGTTTTCTGTGTATTCAGAGTGCTGTGGGTCAAACAAAATAAGTCAAACACTCTTTTTTACAAGATATTCTATATAGAACTTCCTTTTAGGGACTCTTAGTGAGTCCATGCAAGGCTATAGGTTGTATTAGTAAGAGCTTTCTTTTTTCCTTGAGTTTCCACATTGTCATCACTTTCTTTTAAAATAGCTTAAGAAAAACCCCTTCCTTCCTGTATTGGGGTTCCTGCCTTTCTTCTTTCATTCTAGAACAGTTGTTGAGCTACCATCAGCAAAGTGCTAGAAGCGATCCCCGAGATGATGCAGACATGGTCTCTGCCCCCTTGCCCCCAAGGATGTGAAGAACTAGTAGGGCAGTGACATAAGAATTCCACAACAGTTTCAAGGAAAAGATGCTGTCCACCTAAGGATAGCTCATGAGAGACTTTATATCTAAGATAGAGAAGGTAGCCTCTGAGAAGTGGGAGTGATGTTTAGGCTGGCTGACAATGGGAGGAAGCTTTCTGAACAGAGAGAGTAGTGTGAGAAAAGATAGGCAATAAACAGGATTTCTGCAAGCCCACATGTATGCAGAGAAGGGCATGCAGGTCCCCTAGAGCTAAACAACATCAGTTGAGATGATGTAGTAACTACATTTGTAGAATAACATCCACTGAGTTTGCTGCATAGCTTGTCTAGAGATTCATTTCCCTGCCCACAAAGGTACACTGTCCTACATACAGAGGCATGATAAATAAACCACTTAGATTCGGGGAGGGACATTGGTGACTGCATTGGAGATGTGTGATCAGTAAGGAGATGACAGGTTATTAGTTACTGTCAAAGCAATGTTTGACTCTCATACATTGCTGGGGAACCTTTGAAACCCTACTTCCTCTTCCTCCTAAGTCTCAACTTCACTTAGCCACTCCATCCCTTACCTAGGCACATGTCACCTTATTACTGCTCCCTGATTTTGATTGGGCCATACATTTCCTCCTACCATCTTTCTCTTCAAACTTCATTGTCTTGCTTTTAATACTGTTACTCACTTCAAATTATTTTCTAGTTTCTCTTCTAATGTTTTGTTTGGTTCCCGGAGATACATGTTGTTTAATCTCCAGATACTTGACAACATTCCAGATATCTTTCTATTATTGATTTCACTGCAATTAGAATGTGTACTCTGTATGATTTCAATCCTTTTACATTTTTTTCGAGATTTGTCTCATGGCCCAGTGCATAGAATGCTCTTGGTGAGTGTTCCATATGCATTTGAAGGGAGTATGTATTCAACTGGTTGAGTTTGACCAGTTTTTAGGTTACTGTAAGTGTAACTTAAAAAATATTCATTAGGTCAAGGTAGTTGGTAATGTTGTTTGGCTCTCGTATGTCCTCACTGATATTTTTGTGTAGTTCTATTAATTACTGAAGGAGGAATGTTAAAATCTCCAACTATAGTTGCAGATTTGTTTGTTTCTTCCTGAAGTTCTGTCAGATATTTCTTCATATATTTTGAAGCTCTGCTATTAGATGCATACATCTAAGATTACTATGTCTTCTTGATGAATTAACCTATTTTATTGTTATGAAATGCCCTCTCTTTATTACTGATAATAGTATTTGTCTTGAAGGCTACTTTAACTGACATTAACATGAATTGTTTGGCTTACTTTAAGTTTTTTTATATCATTTTAATATGAACATTGTCAAATACAAAGTTGAATGAATTTTGCAGTGAACACTCACACTACTATTTTACTGTCCTTGTTTTATCCCACTGCTATCCATCCATCAATCCATCTTTTTTTTGATGCAATCTTATTTTTGATGCATTTCAAAGTCAATTGCAGACAGCAGAACTCATACCCTTAAATACTACAGCATATCTATCATTAGCTAGACTTCAGAGTGTTTACCGTTTTTCTTTTTATGTAAAATCTACATGCAATGAAATACACAAATCTTACATGTGTATTTGCTGAGTTTTGACAAACGCATACTTTTAGGTAATCTGAACCCTTCTAAGGTAAGGAATATTCCCATCACCTCAGAAAGTTCCCTCCTGCCCCATCCCAGTCAAGCCCTGTCCCCACCCCACCATACTGGCAAGCACTCTTGTGATTTTTTTTCATCATTGATCAGTTTTTCCTATTCTAAAACTCCATATAAAGGGAAAATACAATTATGTAGCTTTTGGGGTCTGGCTTCTTTCACTTAGCACAATGCTTTGGAGATTCATCCACGTTGTTTCATATATTCATACTTTGCTACTGTTTATTTTGAGTATTCCACCTTTTGGATGAATTGCAGTTTATCAGTCCTTGAATCAGTGGACAACTGGGACATTTCCAGCTTTTTACTGCTGTGAATAAAGTTGCTATAAACATTCTTGTGCAATCCTTGTGGGCATATGTTTTCATTTTTCTTGAGAAACTATCTTACATTTTTGACCGTGGTAAATCTTGCATCTCTAGGGCCCACAAGGAGCACCCGGATCTCTAGGAGCTGCAGGACCCATGGGGCCATCAGGATTGGAAGTAAGAGCAACCTAAGTCTGCCGTGTGATCCCAGTACTTGCATGAATGCTTTCCTCACCAGACCAGACCATGGATTAAATGTAAACCTGTGTAAATGTAGGCCCTCCTAGGAGAGAAAGGCAACTTCCATTCTTGGGGGATCAAAATGAAGGATGCTCTAGTAAAGAGCTATTTGTTGTCTTTATTTCTTTCTGATTGTCCACTCTGTACCTCCAAACCCTCCTAGCCTCTCAGCCTAAAGAATAGCCTGGCACATCTATTTCCACCTTCCTTTCCACTCACCCATGACAGGCATTGCTAATTAATTATATCACCACTGCCATCACCCACCCTGAGCACAGAAGAAGCTTCAAAGTCCTTCTCAATACTGCACCTTGGACAGCTCTACCTACTTACCTTTCTGATACCAAACCTATTTGCCATTACTGGTAATAGAAAGAGCATAGCCAGTCATCCATGTGGCTCTGGGAAAGCCCTGTCCCCTGATTGTTCTCTCTCCAGTCCATGAAATCCCACTGCTGATTACTTTAGTGTAGCTTACCAAAGGTTATCGTTTTAAAATTCCTGGCCAATTGGAAGAATGATGCATGAAGTCTTCACTACATTAGTGTGAATGTGGTTATCAGGTCAGTCTCGGAGATTTCAAAGGTGATAAAAAACAAACCATGGGAGATGGACCTAGGATTGGCTATGCTGAAGCCATGCTACACCAAGGGAATGGGGGACCTATCCCCCCAGTGAGTCTCAACATGCCTAGGTTCTTTTTGGCTGACACTAACAAGCGCTTTTTCATTTTTATCGTAGGGTCCTCCAGGACCCCCTGGCTTCCTTGGTCCTGATGTAAGTATACTTTGTTTTGGGGGCATTTGGCCTCCTTTTACTACATACTCTAGTTTCCCCAGATATATTCTGGTTTGGTTAAACACACTTCCTAGTTAAAAGACTGCATTCCAATTTAAGTTCCTGGAGCTTGTTTAGTAATTGATTTTGTTTTTTCTCCCTGCACCCATGCACCCCAGGGGAATATGGGGTTAGGTTTCCAAGGAGAGAAAGGAGTCAAGGTAAATAGATTTTGGAAAATACTATCTGCTCTCTATATGCTTCAAGAAACATCTCTGGCTGCACACATGTGCCTGCTTGTGTAAGGGGATTTGGATCTTTGCCATGGGAAATTAGCATTTCCCAACCCACATGTATCCTTGGGTGGGTTCCCTTGAGGACTGCATGGCACACATAGGCTATTGTGACCTTTTTCCTTCAAAATATTGTCATCTTCCTGTTTCCTACCTGAGAAGTGTATATGTCTTACAAACATACTCTCTTGAAATACATTCCCTCTTCCTTCCACCTGTGTATTTTCCTGGTGTTTTGTACATTGCATCACCTTCTCTTTCCTTTTCTCTGCTTTTCCTGTCCCCTTCCTCCTTCTTCCTCTTCCTCCTCCTCTTCTTCTTCCCTCCTCCTCTCCTCTTCACTATCTCTTTCCATCCCATCTCTCTCTCCTCCTTAACCTCTCTTTCATCATTCTCTTTTATGTCCCTTCCCTCATTCTCCTATTTCCCTCTGAACTGTATAGTGGTTTGGGAGTCTCAAGGGAGACTGGGAGCTCGTCCTCCCCACCTCTATGGCTGCCTCTTATAGACTGCACTGCCTTCAAGGAGCAAATCCAGCTCCCGGTGTTCCAACACAGCCTTTACTGCCTCTGCTGGTGCTCTTGGCAAGGACTAGACCAATTAGAGTCTGAGCACCATTGCCAGGAGATGGCCATTCACCTTGCTCAAACTCCTTTTTTGGTCACTTCTAAATATCCTTTCGTGCATGTCCATGGCAACCATGCCTGTGCCTTCTTTTTATCCATCTTGCTTCCTCCCTCTGCACTGAAGCATTTGATCAGGTTTATAATTCTTTTCACCCCTTGGCACTGATAGTTTTGTTTCCTCATTGATGCAAGGGTGAGGATGAAGAGGCCAAAGTAATGGACAGTTTATTTGTGAATTCCAGCCAGAGGACAAACCTACCCTCTGGAGAAATGGTCTGTGTAGTTTCTGCTTTGCTTAATGTTCCCTTTGATCTTACAGGGGGATGTTGGCCTTCCTGGCCCTGCAGGACCCCCACCATCTACTGGGGAGCTGGAATTTATGGGATTTCCCAAAGGGAAAAAAGGATCCAAGGTAGTGATCTTTTAAGAACAGGAAAAATTAATAAGCTTTTTCTTTTTAACACCAGAGTTTAGACTGGAAGGATAAGAGGGTTCTGGGTAATGGATTTTTGTTCAGAAGTGAGAGTAAAACCTTCTTTATTGTGTCCCTTATAAGTAGCTTTCTAAAAAGTCTTTTTTTTTGCGAGTGGATATGAGTGTGCCTGGGTTTCTGAGTATTCATTTAAGTGCTATTTTCTGTGTTTCAGTTTTGCAGATTCAATTATCAAGATGCTGAGTAAATTTAAAAAACATTAAATAGTTGTTTTTTTCCCTCCTAACTCCCAACCCTCTTAATACTTCTGTTGTTCCCCAAGCACTGTGACAGAACACCTATGTTAAAATGGTTGCTTTTGAGTTACATTTGTAAAGAATTTATTTGCCCTCAAAAACTTGACCCTGAACATCGGATACATCATCACCAAGTGTCAATAGATGCCCTAATTCACCTGATCTGAACTACCAAGTCTGAAGCTATAGACCTATTTAACCAAGATATTTTGTAATCTGTATTTTGATGTGAGAGTGTAACACATGGCTGTATTTCACTCGCTATCTATTGATAAGGTGTGCAGATATCTTTCAGTACCCTGCATTCCCTTCCTGCCTGGGGTTCCCTTAAGTTTTGTGATTCTGTGTCTGTAGTCAAGGGATCCAGGCAGGGAAAGTGTTTAGTCCCATTTCTTTAATTTTGTCTTTGTAGAAGCAAAGACTCCAAGCCCTCTCCTGGTTGATTTACAGGAAGTAATCATTGCTTTGGAAAAAGTTTTGGAGCATATGAAAGATTGCCTGCCTCTCTTACCATTCCCAAACCTTAGGGAGCCCTTCCCTGGCACATATAAGTAAATAAGCACATCAGGGAAACATAGATTAGAGTGTTTATATATCCCTATCCAAATTATAATTGTTACTTTCTCCCCAAAACTGCTGATTTCTTTGCAGCCTATAATTTGCTCTAGGAATTTGCACTGAATATCTTCTTCCACTAGAAAGAAAACATATGATCATCCTTCTGTCTCCTAATTAGCCTGAGAATTTGAGATTCTGTTTTTAGATACTTTTCTTTTCCTGTAATGGGTCTTGGCTATTCCCACAACACAAAGGGGTCCCTAAACTAAGACATCCTGGTGCAGTCACTAGTTGGGGTGCCCCAATCCTGTAATCCCATTGTTTCCCCACTGCCCAACCCAAGTAGCTCACAGGAGCCATCTCCTTTGTGTTCACTGCTTCCTGTTGCCATTCATTAATTAAGCTTTGGTTGGTTTTCCAGGGTGAACCAGGGCTTCAAGGCTTTCCAGGAATAAGCGGCCCTCCAGGCTTCCCAGTAAGTTTCCCTATTTGGTCAACATGTGTTTAAGGATCTAATTGGATAAAAGTTATAGGAATAGGAGGCTAACAGGAAGACTTTTTCCTGTGATTATTGTAGAGTTCCACCATCTTCATTATTGGCAGGCATTTAAAGAAATGTTCTTGTTTCTCAAACCCATGGGGACATTAGCATGGTTCCTTATCAAACTATGTATCTTAATCTTAGAGATTATTAAGTCAAGCTCTAGAGTTAAAACCGAACCAGGCTTGACTTCTGGTTTCAACAATTTCTAGCTGTGACTTGGACAAGACTCTTAACTGTTCTGAGCTTCAGTTTCCTAACTTACAAAAAAATGGGACAAAATAGGGTGGTCATGAGGATTAAATGAGGTAATATGCATGAAAAGGGCTTAGTATACACCTGTCACTTATCAATTTTCAGTAAGTGGTAGCTAATCTTAGTAATCCTATGTTTATTTTCCTATCTGTCCCCTTGTATCTTAGATTCTTTCATTCAACAAATATCTTTTGGGTGTCCCTATGTGCCAGGCATTCTGCTGGACTCTGAGGCTACAACAGTAAATAACAGTCTAATGAGTAAAAGTCCCTGTTCTTGAGGAGAGGACATTCTAATGGGGTAGTGAGGGAGGAGAAAGACAATAAACAAGTAAACGAATGAAAAACAAGTTCACACAGTGGTTAGTGATACATACAAGGTAAAAAATGGTGAAGTGGTGGAGCATGACTGGGGAATGGGGTGGGCTCCTTTGGACAGAGTGATCAAGACGGGCCTCTCTGAGGAAGGATGAGGAGGGAGCAAAGTCACATGAAGATGGGAAAGAGTGTTTCTGGCCAAGGGAACCACAAAGGCCAAGACCCTGAGGTTGGAAAAAGCTCAGCGTGTTGGAAGAAGATCAAGAAGGTGAGTGAATGGAACAGAGTGAACAAGGCTGAGAACCAGGCAAAAGAGGCAGGAGCCAGATCATGAAGACCTTTGTAGGTCAATGTGGCTTTTATGGTAAATGTAATGGAAAGCAGTTAGGAGGCTCTGACTTGTATTTTTAAGATCTCTCTTGTGGTGCAGGTGAAGATGGTAGTAGCTTGGACTAAGGTGATAGCAATGGAAATGGAGAGCAGGGCATGGATTCAAAATGTAAAAGGTTTAAACTTTTTTGTTATGGAACATTTCAAACATATACAAGGTGGAGTGAATAGCAAAATAACCCCCCTGTGTACTCATTACCCAGCTTCAATAATAAGCAACTCGACTTCCAATCTGAAGCAAGTAACATATCATTTCATCATAAATACCTCAGTATTTCTAAGAGATAAGGACTTATAAAACAATACAGTGACAATATCATCGATAATTATCAGTTAATTACTTAATATCAGTTAACAAGTCAGAATTCAGATTTATGATTGTCTCAATTATTATTTATAATTGCCTTTATGGTTGAGAATCCAGATGAGATTCACATATTACTTTTGGTTGATATGTCTCTTAAATTGCACTGTGTGTTTAGAAGGAGAAGCTGATAAGATTTTCATGGATTGGGTGCAGGGGGCGGGGGGCGGGGTAATGGATGAATCTATGATGATTAGGCCTGCCCCTACTTGATGGCAAAGTGAAGACAGGTGACTCCAATGCTTCCCCACAGTTCTTTGAAACACTTTGGGTCTCTCTGGGTAGCCAGAAAACAGAAGCACTAGAGCCATCGCACAGGTTGCTTCCATGCTGATACTATTACTCCATAGAAACACAGGGCACAGACAATTGCCTCAGTGTCCTTGATTTTAATCAGCTTAGTATCTAATGAATCAGAAAGGGAGAGAACCTTGATGTTGGAGGTAGGATTTCCAGACTTCAGACCCAGCTCTAGCTCTGGGGCCTTTTCAACTCTCTGAACCTCTCTGTGTATCTGTAGCAATAGTCACAATGGTCACAATATGGAAATGGTCATATCTACTGTTTTGACTTCTCTGTATCTCTGTAATGACAATGGTTATATCTACTGTTCTGAGGCCCAACTCACAATGTACAGGAAGTTTATTTACAAAGTATAAAGCTGTGCTGTACAATATGATAACCACAAGCCACACAGGGCTACTGAGTTCTTGAAATGTGGCTAGTCTGAAATGAGATGTCCTGTAAGTGTAAAATATACACCAGATTTCAAACACTAGGTGTGAGGAAAATAATCTAAAATACCTCACTAACAACTTTTGTTGAAATGATAATATGTATATTTGATTAAATAAAATATCATTAAAATTAATCTCACTTATTTATTTTACTTTTTCAATGTGGCTACTACAAATTTAAAATAGTGTAGGAGCTCACATCACATTTCTATTGGACAGCACAGATATAAAATACTTTGCAAGTGGGCTGGGGAGTAAGGTTCGTGCCTTCTTGTGAGCAATTCACATAGATTCTAGTCACTTCACATCATCCCTGGAGGTAAGCAGGGTGGGCTGGGTTTATCTCCCTCTACTGATGAGGAAACCATGGCCTGAAGAGATGAAGAGGTTTGTCCAGGGTCACACAGCAACTTATTAGCAGAGCTGAGACTGAAATTCAGCTTTTCTGAATTCTAGCCAATTCAGGGCTTTTCCCCCATACCATACTGCCCCCTAGAGTCCCGTTTGCTCTTGTCCTGCTGGTAGTAGATTTTATGATCTCTGGTGTTACTGAGTTCACTGGCTCATACTCCCTCCCTTCCTCCATTCCATTCCCAGTTCAGCCTCACAGGCTTTTCCCTGCTGCACTTCCGCCCTGCTCCCTTTTGTCCTGTAAAAGAAGAGGGACTGGGTGACAGCAGTGATCAGTCATAAATTGTAATTCCATTTCAAGCTCAGCATCTCCAGTGTTTCACAGTATGTGGGCTGAAAAAAATAGAAACCCCAGTTGATTGTAAAGACACAGAAACAGGAAAATACTTAATATAACACAGTGAAGTACTTAATATAGCACAGTGTGTTTTCAGAGGGTGGGAATCAAGAAAACAGAGTTCTCAGCCCACTTGGGCATGGATTCAACATGTAATCCTGGCCAAACAATGTAGCTCCTTCACTCCTAATACAGGCATATCTCATTTTATTGCAATTCACTTTTTTGCACTTCGTGGATGCTGCTTATTTTTCCAAATTGAGGGTTTGTGGCAACCCTGCACTGAGCAAGCCTATCATCACCATTTTCCCAATAGCATCTGCTCACTTCATTGTCTCTGTGTCACATTTTGGTAATCTTCCAATATTTCAAACTTTTCTATTATTATTATATTTGTTATGGTGATCTGTGATCAGCGCTTATTACTGGCCAAAAGCTCAGATAATGATTAGCATTTTTTTTGCCACAAAGTATTTTTAATTAAGGTATATAGATTGGTTTTTAGATAATGCTATAGCACACCTCATGGACTACAGTATTGTGTGAACATAACTTTTGTATATGTTGGGAAACTAAAAAATTCATTTGACTCACTTTATTGCAATATTTGCTTTTTTGTGGTGATCTGGAAGCCAACCTACAGTATCTCCGACGTATGCCTTTCTCTCTGTCTGCCTAATGGGAACATTCAAAGGTGCCTTCTGGGCCTTCTGATAGAAATCCTGTGAGAAAAAAAGTGATAATGTGTTTGAGATACTCTGGGCTTTTCAGAGGAAACATACTTCTTGAATACCATGCCCTCACATCAGCTTTCAATCATTCACACTCACTGAGAAGCAAGGCCACACTGAGGATGGAAATCTCTAGGGAATCTCAAAAAGGTTCCCTTTAACTGTTTCCTCTCCATAGGAGCCTAAATCTTTGCAGGAGCTGCTGACAAGAGGCCAGCCTGACAGGCTGATGCCTCGTCTTCTCTCTCCTTTCCCCTCTGCAGTGAGCAAACATCCTTGATTTTCTGGCTCAGCCCCAGCGTCACACGTTTCCTTCTCTTGTCCCCAGCAGCACACTCACAGGGGCAGGCCTCCCATGGAGATCGTCAGAGAGAATCAGACACCTGTGTGCCCTCTGTCCAGGAGACCAGCAAACAGGGTACAGCAAAAAGGGAGAGATGAGGGGAGGGACAAGAGAAGAAGCAGGCAAATCCTGAGGTACCTACTGAGTGGATCTGAGTCAACTAGTGGGCTATTAGGCGGGTGGAGTTCTCCCTTAACCCAGCACCAGGCTTTCCTGGTGGTAGATCTTATGGAGGAGGAGCCCCAGTGTGACAGACTTATGCTAGGCCCCTAGGCCCTGGCGCCCTGAGGGGCAATAATGGCAGAGTGACTTAGTCCAAGTCTAGAAAGAGACTGACTTGCCTAACCTGTGAAGTTTCAAATCTCCAGTCATGCTTGCAGTGCCAAGCAGAGCAGATTTCAGCAGTTTAGCTTCCCAGATATCCCCAGAAATCCCTCCCGGCCCCTCCCTGATGGCATCACCCCGCCTCCATGCTTTGGCCTCCCTCCTGCCTTCCCCAGCTAGGAAGGTGCCCTTGTGGCCGAGGTGGCTCTGGCCATCTGCACTGCCTTCACTGGGGCCATCGGGAGCCTGCTGTGGGTTGGGGGGAGAAGCTCGAGGAGAAGGTGACCACGTAGACGCCTGCCTGTCAGGTGAGCATGCCTCTGAGGACCCACGGCCAAAGTGGCTTTCACTCATCAGTGGATCCTGACAGCCCCGGGTTCCAGCCTAGTGTTGGCAGTTTGCCTTTCTCTTCACCACCCTCCTCACCCCGCCCCAAGGACCGCGTCATCCCCGCTTACTCCTGGCCACGGGACTGAAGTTGAGGTTTTACAGAGCCACTACTATCCTTGAACCAGAAATACCAGGAGACCAGGGCCCTAGGGAGTACACCTGGAAACACCTAAGCTAGTGCTCTAATGAGGCCTTCCTGGCATGGGTGAGAAGGGGTGAAGAACAGCTCATGATGAGGACTGACTGTGACAGAGGCAGATCCCAGGACACTTTGCTAGAACAGCCAGTTCTGCGGGCCCTGTGTAGTGCCCCCCTGCACTGGAAGTCATGCTGAGCCTACAGCCCCAAATCTTGCCAAGTCATTTATGTTTTATTGGCTTTAACCCACACAGAGAAATTACTTTCTGTAATTTTTTTCCTTTTTAAAGTTCTTGTGTATTTATTTATTTTTGTTCATATTGTAGCATAAACTCTCAGGCCCTCTCTCAGAGAAAGTAAGAGTCCAGCTATTCTTTCTGCTTTCCGAAGAAAAAGGACAAGTTCACTTTGTCTTTATGACTCTGGACAAGATAGGTAGGGGGCAGGAGACAGTTGCAGGAAACTTTTTCCATCACCTTTTGCAATGGTTTTGTTCTCTGGGTCATTATTCCATTCAACAAGTACATATTCAACCACTTTGTATGTGTTCAGCCTGTGGTAACATGCCTTGAAGGGGACAGAAGTGAGTGTGATATAGACCTTCTGCTTATAAACTTTCATACACAACCCATCTTAGCTCTTTACAAATGTGTGTCAGTGCGGGCTGCCGAAGCTCTGTGGACTGCCAGGAAAGGCTGCCTGAAGTGTTTGACTTCAGGGGTCCAATAGACACATTCCACCAGGTGGCAGCATGCCTTGGTTTCCAATTCGAGAATGCAGAACTATGATTTCCTGGAAAGCTAAGGAGTATTCAGCCACTACCTGTGGGAAAGCCCTAAGTGTATAAGAAGAAAAAACTACAAATGGGATAACAGTGCCTTCACAACCAGCTGAGCGAGGTCACATCAACAGAACAGGAGATGTGCCACCACACTGACTGTCTTTCTTAAGCTTACATTCGAGAAAGCTTCACTACCTCTTTATACTCTCACAATAGGCCTAAATGTGGTTTGCCCAAATTTATTCTCCAGAAAGTCCCACTTTAAACAAATAACAAAATGGCCTCAGTTAAGTTTGCCGTGAAAAGCTTCATCCACTTTGGTAAAGAACTCTTCTGTATCTCTAGGCCTAGAATATGCTTGCCTTGAACCCAGAGGCGTGGAAAGTCTTTCTCACTCACTCTCCTTTTTGGATTTCTGCCTGCCCCTAGAGAATCCCCCAATGTCTATGACCACAAGCCCTCACTTCCACTTTCCCACACCAGCAGAGCAAGAGGAGTTGACCATCTTATAGTCTTGTTTGGAGTACTCCTAGGGTCTGCTGGGTTGTAGGCCATGCCTTGATAGAAATATTCATTCCTGCTAAAGAGAATGTTGCAGTCATCGTGTCTCCAAAGGGCAAAAGCTCTTCGCTCTAGTATTGATCCCCAAGAATGAATGCAGTGCTCCATTTGTGGATCAAAATACCAAGCTCCTAGATTATGGAAGGTAGCCTGTTCTCAAGGAAAAGGCCCAGAAATGGAAGTCTGAAGACCTGTCTGTCTCATTGATTCTGCAGCCTATACAAGATGCTTAGCCCTTCTGAGTGTTAGTTTCTCCATTGTAAGATCAACAAGGTTAGATATTTAATCATTTCTATACTATTAGCCCATGTTGCTATAAATATATGTAACAGTGTTTCGGGGAGAAGACATTACTTCCAGAACCAAAAGGGAACCTTGAATGAATGGCCCAAGTTATATTCAGGCCCTGCCTGCTTCCCAGGCACTGACAAGAGACTCAGCATGGTGAGCCTTCCCAACAGGGACCGTGGAGCTAGTTTGAAATTACCTCCTTGGTTTGGATGGAGCCAAGAGACCAATGAGTAATTGAATGTTATAACTTGTGGTTTCTTTTTTCCTTTAGGGATTTGGAACTGCTGGAGAAAAGGGAGAAAAAGGAATCCCTGGTTTGCCAGGACCTAGGGTATGAGCCTGGAATGTTGCTAACTTGGTCCATTTTCTTTCCTGTTTGCATCTTTGTCATGTAACTTTATGGCCACCTAAACTTCTCTTATTTCTCTTCCTCAACCCTCTAGCAGGTTCTCTAAGACCTCCTCCTCTTCACTTTGCTCTATTACCTTGACTTAGTGGTTCCCTGGAATAAGGAATGGTGTACCCTTTACACGGACTCCTTAACCTATTTACTCTTCTTGTGCTCATGTATAATTATCTTCTGGGCTAAATACTTTGTCTTACTTTCATTCCATTATATCCTGAGAGAATGTGGAAGGGTTAGAGGGGGCTGCAGGAATGGAAGAAAGAGAGCCAAGAGCAACTTTATAGGACAGAAACAAGGCTGGGAAATTTTAGAACATAGATGTTTGGAGTCAATAGTTTTCATTAATAATCTCCCTTCAGGAGATTTAACTGTTAGCTTCTCTGATTCCTAGCTTCAGGCACTTAGGTTTTAGGCTGTAAGCAATTGGCCAACCTTAGCCTTAAAGAAGTAACATTGTAAAGAATTGTTTTTACATCTGTCATGAAGGTTGTTAAGAGTCTTTTGAGTAATCAGCAATCTTCATCCATTACCCCGCCATTTCTTTCACTACTTTTCCCTATTCCCTTGTCTTGAAAACACATAATCACCAACAAAGAAGGCTTTGGGATGAGAAACAAGAGGCCCTCCCACAATCTATTTAAAAATCTCATGACTTGAAACTAATGCAGACTGAGTACAATACCACCCAGCCATTCTACCAAATTCCACCTAATACTTAAAATGTTTCCATTTATTTAGCTCTTTAAAAATGCTCTGTGTCACTATTCAACCTGATGGATTAGTGCTTAGAAAGAAGTCATTAAGCCAGGTCTAGGAACATTCTCTTACCTGATTTTAGGAGCCGCTAAATCCTGAACTCAGTTGGACAGCTTTGTTATGTAAGTCTAGCAGCTTTTCCTAGTGTGAGCTATTAATCTTTCTAAGGTGCTTCTATTCTCTTTACAGGGTCCCACGGGTTTAGAAGGAGCCCAAGGCCCTCCAGGGAGTCAGGTACTTTGATTAATATCTTTAAAGCCTTGTTGTTTAAAATCCTAATCAAAAGGCCCATTTGCTTTACTTAACATGGCCATCAATCCAAAGGGAGACACTGCATGTAATACAAATTGTCCACTTCCCTTTGATTGGTATCTCAGATACTCTCTCCTTTTATTTTCCCCCAAGAAGAGGAGTACCCAGTTGGTGTCGTGACAGGCAGTGATGCAGTCACACTTCTTTAACGTGTTATCAGGCCCTAGCAAGGCCAGCCTGTGTGTGTGCATCTCTAGCTTTGTGGCCCTCGTGCCTTCTAATATGCAAGCTGGCTACCTAGTGCTGTATTGCCTTGTAGAACACTTAATAGGTTCCAGAGTCAGGTAGAATCCATACATACCCCGGAATGCCAGACAAGATCTCCATGTCATTTGCCCTGGCCTAATCCAAAGACCAGCCCCTCTTATGCCCTTAGACATTCAACTTAGTTGTAACTACTGTGTTTCTGTTACAGGGCAAAAAAGGGTCCTCAGGTTTTCCAGGGCTTAAAGGATTCCCAGGAATTAAGGTAATGTTGGGAAGTAAAAATCCAGGATTGGGGAGGTGGAAGGATGAGGAAATAACATAAAGGCTGTTTAGTCTGTTTGGGCTGCTATAACAAAATATCACAGATGGGGTGGCTTATAAACAACAGAACTTTATTTTTCACAGTTCTGGAGGCTGGATGTCTGAGATCAGGGTGCCGGTATGGTTGGGTTCTGGTGAAGGCCCTCTTCTGGCTTGGAGAGTCGCTGATTCTAGCTGTGTACTCACGTGGTGAAAAGGGCAAATTAGCTTTCTGGGGCCTCTTTGATAAGGGTGCTAATCCCAGTCATGGGAGCCCTGCCCTCATGACCTGATCCCCTCCCAAAGGCCCCACCTCTTGATACCATCCCCTTGGGCATTAGGTTTTCAACAGGAATTTGAAGGAGTGGGGATGACACAAACATTCAGACCAGAGCAAATACCTACATAGCAGATGAAGTATTTTTTAATATTTTGACATTTTAGATGTTACTCTTTTCACATGGAATACATGCAATCAGTTTCAACAACACAAAGCTGATGAGCATTCATTAACTGCTACTTGATTCATGGTAGACTAAAAGGTTGGGGAGTGGCCTGTGGGAGCAAATCCATCCCTACAGGAAGGAATATTTTATTTTTGACATTGTTTAGAATTGCCAACTTTTCGGTTGTATTATTGTTTTTAAATTCTCTACAGACAATGCATCCCCTTATTACCTGCACCTGGGGCAAAGAGCTCCCATCCCCCCACCCAGGATAGGCCACTGTATCTGATTCTGGTGCCTGAGTCCCTCTCTTGGGAGAATGAGGACTCCTTTGACTGCCTCTGCCTGCCATCACCCACTAACAAGGGCAGTGACAGCAGCAGAATCCTAGGCATGCTGAGGGTGGAAAAAAAGTGAAACTCTTCTCCCCTTAGCACATCTGGAATGCAGCCATGTTGTCTATTCCTGTGATGTTTCCTAGGCCTAGAAGCAGACTGTCCAGGAGTTGAGGTTGCAAAATAAAACTGGTATCCCTTGTCTTTGACAGGTTGGCAACTGAGTGTCAGGACTCTGACTGCCTTGTCACCTTCATCTTAAAGTTACTGGACTTTGAAATTAACCTATAGACTAGTTGGAAATAGGGTTACAGAAGTAGAAAACTTTCATTTCCTGGAAAATGGCTTCGAAGGGCACATAGATCTTGGGTGGCGCAGTCGCGGAAATATTTGTTTAATGTATTTAATCTTTGCAGGGTGAAAAGGGTGGCGTTGGCCTGCCAGGCCCAGATGTTCTCATTGATACAGATGGTGCTGTGATCTCAGGTGCAACTTCTCATTGATTTGAGTGGAGAAGAAAAGACGGACAGTTAAATTCTATATTCCTTGTAATTGTTAAAAGGATACTTTGTCAGCCACTGAACTGCTACTAAACTGGACGTTCCCAAGGGCTGTGCGGGGGTCCTGAAATGGGGAAATTACGCTAACTCCAATATCTTGGGCAAAGAGGCCAAGCCCCACACTCCGTTTTTGTGTCAAGTCCACCAAGACTAGGATTTGGGTCACCCTGGGCCTGGATTTGCTAAGAATGATTCTCTTAGTGATGCTTTAGGAAGGACTGATATCCTCCCCAGCTAGGATGACTCAGACCAATGCCATGGAACACTCAGGGTCTTAACTACTTGACCCCACATATGCTTGAGCTTGGCAATTTCACAGGCAGTGGAAAAGTATCTGGCTAGTGGACAAGTAGTTGACAGCCCTCCACAGAATGATGCTTTGAAAGTTTGTCTTTACCTCTGCTTGTTCTAGTTCCCACATGTGCCCAACTCTTCTCTTTGCCTTCTCCAAAGATCCAGATGCCTGGTGTCTCCAGCTACTACTTGCCTGACCAAAGGCTTCTACTATAGTGTCTCTTCCACCTGAGTTCACTAACTTATCCCTCTCCTCTTAGCCCCTCAGGCCATGCCCTGTCTGCTAAACTCAACTGAATCTGAGGTGTTAGTGATTGACAGCAGCTTCCTGTGTTTTACTCCCAGGAAAACTATGTATATAACCTAAATAGTACACTTCAGTACCTTAACCTAAATGGTAGACATTTGAGGCATATGGCAAATTAGTAGTAGTAGAAGAACCTTCCCAGTACTTACCAGTTCTTATCATGGAAAACAAGTTCTGGCCAGACCAGTTCTGAACATTAGTGGAGCCTTACCTGAAGTAGGCCCATTATCACGGGAGGCCATTAGCATCTGGGAGAACTACGAAGGGCAAGAAAGGCACTTCTAACCTGAGGACATCTTCTTGCAACTCTTCTTAGGCATTTTGTGGCATGTGTGGGCTTCCTCTGGGTTTGCTTACTGCTTTTTTTTTTTGTTGCAATGCCAGGTTATCCTGGAGACCCCGGTATGCCAGGCCTCCCAGGCCTTAAAGGAGATGAAGGCATCCAGGGCCTGCCTGGCCCTCCTGGCAGCTCTGGCTTACCAGCTTTACCAGGTGAAAGAAGCTAACCCACCCCTTGCACAGATCGGTCCTCTACCCACTCTGGTGCCTAGCAGTCTCTTCCATACTTCTGGTCTGGGTACATATCTAGTCAGTAGAAGAAAGGTAGGCTATAGTCAGTCAGTGGCCCACTGCCTGCCCAAGGCTACTGTATATGAGGTTAGTGCCTGGGTGAGCAGCTTTCCTTTGGCCTCAGTAATGTGCCATAGCTAGACAGGAGGTCCCAGGCTGTCAGTGAGGTTCACAGCACCCAGAGGGAGCCTTGTTGCTCTTCTGGGAATGTGCCCTCACACTGATGCTTGCCAGAAGGGGTGGGCAAGAGCCCAGGGGAAAGTTCATACCCACATCCTCCCTCTGTGTTTAACTCAGGCACTAAATGGCCCCAGAATTCTATGGATGACACCCTTGAAAGAGTCACTGAAGGGGCATACCCGTATGCCATTCTGGAGCAGTAGACAGAGAAGAGGCATGCTGGAGTCTGCAAGGCCGTAATATCCCAAATAGCAAACCTCAAACACTACTTTTAAAAGACACCAGTTTCTAAATTCCTTGGAGATGGGCCTCTGTAAGGATATCTGTGCTTTTAAAGCAACCACTTAGAGGAGGTACAGCTGATCCCAGCATGAAGGTGGAAAACAATCGAGAAGTGGGTGCATGGAGATCCAGGTATCCCTCTCAGGTTTGCCACTAAGAAGCTCTGTGCCCCTGACCACGTTTCCTCATGTTTTGGGGCTTCATTTCCCAAGGCATTAGGCTGGATGGTTCCTAAGGACCCTTCTAACTCTGAGGCAAGAGAAGGGGAAATGCTTTCCCAAATGTTCGCTTGAAGTTAGTTTCCAATGTATGCCACTGACTGGAATAACCCTGAAGCGCAGAGTGATATGATTAGCATTTTTCTGTGGGCTTATCCTTCCAGGTGTCCGAGGTGCCCTAGGGCCCCAGGGAGTTCCAGGTATGAAGGGGTACCAAGGAAACCCAGGCCACTCCACAGTTGGGGCAACTGGTCTCCCGGGAAGAGATGGTTTTCAAGGCCTACCAGGCCTACCAGGCCTGCCTGGTAAGTTGTTCGTTTCTCTCTTTGGTCTTGAGGTTGCATGACTGCAGAACAGTCATGATTTCTGAGGAAGGGAGCATTTCACAGGTGGAGAAGCTAAGCCAGGATACATGATAAGTGCAAAGGGACAGTGATGAAAGCCCTGTCCTCTCTGAGTCAGAGCCCTGCTTGTACAGGTTAGCGACTACAGCAGTCAGAGTGTCCATCAAGGGACAAGCAAGCTGGGGCCATCTCAATGACCAAACACTACCAAATGCCTTCCAACTCTTGTATTCATTTCATTCCATCCTTCACTGTTCTCAGCCCCTAGGCCTCTGGCCTTATAGCTCCGGAAGAAGTAGCACTGGCTCTTTCAAGCTTTCCCTGGTCCTCAGGGCTCTAATGCTGTGGGCTAAGAGCTTGAGACACGGGAAGCCAAGCCGGGCTCCTCAAGACAGCTACTAAAAGCCTCCACAGGGCTTCTTCTCCTAAGATCATCTACCTGAGTACAGGATTCTAGATTCTAAGAAAGACTGGAATTATGCCCAGCATGTTTCTTTGCAACCTAAATCCCATGACCGTTGATTGCAGCTTATGTCCATTTCCTTTTTTGACCTAAGAGGACTTTCTGAGACAGAATTGGGACTGTTAGTTACTGAAGCTGCCCTGGTCATTCCTTTATTCCCAGTGGCTACCCCAGTGCCTGGAACATAGCAGACATTCTGTAAGTAGTATTAGAGTGAATTAAGCCAATGGAGGATGGACTTGCTATAGACCCTGGGTCCCTGTCTTGGATTTTTTTTTTTATCTCTACTCTGGTTTTTGAGACCTAAGGACACAGGCCTTGGTGGCTGAGCTGCTGTGGCTATGCTGAGTCAAATGGGCCCAGGCTCACATAAAGTGCCAATCTTTTATGTCTCTTTTTCCTGAAGGTCCAGCATTTGACACTGGAACCCTACAGAACACAGAGCCAGGGTTCCCTGGTCTCCGAGGAGAACGAGGTCCAAAAGGACACCCCGGCCTCAAAGGAATAAAAGGTCATTTTGTCCCATTGGGTTTCTTTGTTCCCCAAACCTTTGAAGAAGGCTTTCCGAGCACTGAGCAAACCAGCAGCCTTGAGAACCTGAACAGAAGCTATTTGGGATTCAAATAGTTTTTCAAAATTTGATTATAAAATTGTTGGAAGTGTTCTATTTGGGGCTCTAAGACTAAGGCTAACAATGGAGGTCACACAGGACAAAGTGGCTCACAGGCTTCTCTTCCTGCTCCCTCCACCCGAAGAAGCTACTGCCCACAGACTAGGGTGCTAACCGAACATGCCACAACCTCTCCCGGTTTGCAAGGCCAAGGCTCTAAGTCACTCACTTATCATTGCCTTCAGCCTGAGGGAAAGGGCTCTGAACAGGTCAAAATCTGGCACTCTGAAAAAGCCAACTGGCTTCAGGAAAACAACTCTAGCCCCCACTGATGCTGAAGGACAGATTGATTACCCCAGCTCGGCTGCACCGTTATATCTATCTCCTTGCTGCCTTTGCGTCATTCCTCCGTTTCATACTCAAGGGATGATGTTAAAGCTCAGATAAACCAATTCATTATAGTGGCAGCCCAGGCCAGGGTGGAGGAAGAGGTGAATCTACTGGCTGAAGAAAGGTATGGGGATGGCCTGAGATCTCCCTTCTTCTCTCAAGGAATTAACAGCTCTCCTCAACCTTTAACAGAGAGGTCCTAACTTATCTCATTGCCCTGTTCATAAAATGTCACTACTTGAGTATAAGAGCTAGTTCAGAAGGTTTTGAAAGCCTCATCTCTACTGTTCAGATCCAAGGAAGACTATTTGGGGGGAAAGGACATTAAATTGCCAGTCTTGCCTTAGAATGTTAAGCTTGGCCCTTCCCTCCTGACTCGCTACACAGCTAGTGTACTTCTTGATACCATTCTCTCTCCTAAAAACGGAACATGCTCTAATGCTTCCCCTTCTATATTCCCATGGGACCACAAGGTTTTCTCTAAGTCTGGAATAGTGATAGTGATTCTCAAGTTTCATTGTACATGAGAATCACCTAGGGGAGACAACTAAAAATTAGATTCTCAGGTCTGGCTGCCTGAGAGTCTGACTGATTAAGCTGGGATGAAGCCCAGTGAGCTGTCTTATAAACAACCATGGTAGCTGACTCATGCAGGAGGTCCACGGATCACATCTGAGAAGTGCTAGTTTGGAGAACAGGCTTTTTTCCTCAGAGTTTCAGGGATTATCAATTCTCTAAAATAAGAGGAGGCCCTTCAGAATCTTAAGGGAACTCAAAGTCACCTATGTTGACCTCAATTCTCATTTTCCAGGTCATAAGCATGGAAGGTATAGGTGGCTGGGCTATGGTGCTAGTGACTCCTTGATACCTCTTCAAAGGTGCTTTGCCGAAATCCCTATCATCAGTTTATTTGGCATTTGTCTCTGTGTGCAAAAGACAGGGGAAAAGAAACTTTGGTGAAGAGAACTGCTGGGCGGCTTGGATTCCAGACTCTCAGTTGGTTAGCATAGGTCAGTGGTTCTCAACTCTGGCTGCACGTTAGACTCTGATGGCTGGGCTCCACCCCAGACTAATGAAATCCAAATCACCCACACAAATGGACTTCGATGGAGACTAAACCTGGTGCGTTTGAGCCAGTTCTCTGCAGCCTTCTGATTCCTTCCTTGGAGTTGTTCAAGTCACAAATTACCACTGTCAGGTCTTCTTTCTTCTTGGAAACATGGTCCACTTTGTCTAATGTTATCTTTTTTCCCCCCAGGGGACTCAGGGTTTTGTGCTTGTGATGGTGGTGCCCCCAACACTGGACCACCCGGGGAGCTGGGGCTGCCTGGGCCACCAGGTCTCGTGGGCCTTCCAGGCATTAAAGGAACCAGAGGAGATCCAGGCTCTGGGGGTACACAGGGCCCTTCAGGGGCTCCAGTAAGTCTTGCAAAACTTTGGCCCTGAGGGAGCAATGGGAGATTTCAATGCCTCTCATTCCTCACCAATCACTTTCCTAAAACACATAAAAGAAGGATAGGAATAAAACAAAGCTTCCAGTTTTTGATGTGTAATATGGAGAAATCTAACTGGATCTCTAAAGTCCCTTTCTTCTTTAACCTACCTATGTTTCCTCCCTCCTTCCCTTGCCCAAGATTATCTACATTTGCCAAGCACTGTACTGGGGCCCTGAGGATAAAATTGGAATTAAGGCAAGGTTACCATCTTCAAAGATTTCAAATTTTAGGAAGGATAAGGAAATAAACGGGCAATTATAATCCAAGAGGACAAGATAATCAAGTGCCCAGAACAGTGCCACAATGTACCCAAGGACCTATTTTAGGTGAAACCTATGCTAGGTGCCAGAATTCTATGATGTCTGCATCTCCTGATCATTCCCTTTTATCTCTTTGTCAGGGTTTATTTGGACCTCAAGGTCCCGCAGGCCCCAAAGGAGAGAAAGGGGACCCAACCATCACTACAGAATCAGGGATGCCAGGGGAGCAGGGTGATCTTGGCTCCCAGGGACTCCCTGGTCCAATAGGAGCTCCGGGCAAGGCTGGAATACCAGGTTTCCCAGGTCTGCCAGGCCTTCCGGTAAGTTGATCATTCCTGGGTGATTAGCTCCATAAATCCTCACATCTGACTTAGAGGGGCTTCTGATGGCCACTAGACCATGAGATAGGGCAGACCAGAGTCCAGAGCATCAATTCCTTCCTCTGCCACTGACACTGTTTGTTCTGTATGTTTCCTTTCTGTAAAATAGGACTCTTTCTCAGAATGGGTCATTGTCTCATTTGATAAATGCTGGTAACAATTGACCACATCATTTAAAATGCTTCAGCTTCTCAGTACCTTCCCCTTGCAAGTAATCCAGCTGCTTTCTGTGACCCCAAGTCTTATCCCACTCCTATTTCCTGCCTGACACCCACCCTGTCAATTTAGAACCTTTTGCATTATCAGATCACCCAAGGTTCACAAGCTTCATTCCCACTATATAAACTCCGAGGACTTGATTGATAAACTAGAGTGACAGAGAATTTGAACACAAAGTAAAGCACTGGTCACACTGGTTACCTCTTTCCTATGGTCAGAGGACTCTCCAGATAAGACTCTAAGGTGGGCTTTCATTCTTTCTTATGTGTTCTCTAGGGTGATGGTGGACCGGGCTTCCCAGGTGAAAAGGGGTTTCCAGGACCTCCTGGTGAAAAAGGCCATAGTGGTCCAACTGGCCCCCCAGGAATTGGGCTACCAGGATCTCCTGGACCTCGTGGGCTTCCTGGAGATCAAGGCATCAATGGATTACCAGGGCAACAAGGCCTCCCTGGGCGTCCAGGTGAGTCCAGGAATCAGATGGCTTTGAACTTGGAAAACTGTCCCCTTGCAGAGTATAGATATGACCCAGGTGCATGAAGAGACTTAGCTGGTTATAATCACTATTTTCAATCTTCTGAAGGGTTTTCATGTGGAAAAAGAATCATCTACTTGTACTGTGGTACACTTACATAAAACAGTATAGACTTCAGCTCTACTTAGTGAAAAACTTCTAACAGTGTAGTCTGAAAATGTGACAAAGCTATTGTGGGTGGTTATGAGCTCACAATCCCTGGAAAATTTCAAGCAGAAGCTAGATGACCATTTATTACAAGTGCCATCTGAGGATTGAGTGCGAGTGTAGACAAGGTGTCCTTGAAGTTGTTTGGTAATATCATCAGGGAAGAACGTTTCCTTGATTCACAGGATCTCAGATTGAGGAGAGACCCTAGTTGTATGTAGTCTAATATCCATTTCATACCTTAAGTCCCTTGCATTTATATAACTTTCTTTTCCACTTGAGTTTCAGTAGTTAAAATCAGTGACAATCCTGCTTACAGATTGTGAAGGGACTGTGCTAATAAATCACCCTCTTCTGTATAACCAAAACAGCTCTTCATCCCAGTTTCTGTTTCCACAACTTCTATATTTCTTAGCGGTACTACACTTATAGTCATCTGAAGTTTGAAAGCTTGGAATTTATCTCTTATTCTTCATTTTCAATGATTCTTATGTTCTTCCCTTCCTCTTCTTGCTATTAAGCTCTCATTATCTCATGCTTAGCTTATCAAATAACTATGTATTTGTTGGAATAAATGGATGGATGGATGGATGACTGGGTGAGTGAATGACAGCAACTTCCTAAATAGTTTCTCATCTCGTACCTGCAGACTTCCCCCACTCAATTCTACTATGAACACTGCTGCTAATTAATATCTGTAAGCTACTGATATCATGTTACTCTCTTACTCCAAAGCCACAGATGGTCTCTGCTGAATATAGGATAATGTCCAAACTCCATAGCCTAGAATTCAAAGGTCTCCAAACATGAACACAACCAACCTTTCTAAACTACCTTATCTTACACTTTTCATGATTTAAAAAAAATATAAGACAACAGAATTTTTCACTGTTCCCAAATACAGTATATGCTCATTTCCAACTCCAAGATTTTGCCCATGTTGCCTTTTTTCTGGAATGCTCTTCCTCTTTTCTCTATGTGGTCACATCCCATCCATCTTTCAGGGTTCTATATAAGCCCTACTTCTTCCACTAAGCCTTCCCTTGACCTCCACAAATGTCATTGACAGTTAAATCTTGCATTTCCTTCCATTAATGCTTTTACTTTCCCCAACTGCATTGTAAGCCTCTAGATACTAGGGAAGGGAATCCAAAAATTACTCCATTTCAGAGCATAATACTTTTTAGTGTTTCCCCACCTGCCTAGTGTAGTGTAGTGCAGTGTTCCATAGGAAATTAACATACACTTAGAGAAAAAAGGGCCTTCGCAGTAACAGAGGGGCTATGTCTTAGACCTATTTCTCCTCTTTCTACTTTGTCACCTTGAAGAATTACAAAAAAGAAGACAGATACCAGGTCTTGTAAAATTTTACTGATTTTAAAATCTACTTTTGTGAAAAGGATGATGGTACAAGTTAAAAATCAATGATTCAAGATTGTTAAAACCAAATCAGTTTTTCAACTCACAAATTCCGATGAAGGCTGTGAGGGGTTTTATCAGATGAATCATTATGCCTTTTGGAAGTCCTCGTGTCAACTCTAATTTTGTTTCCAGCTCTGTTCCCAAAGACATTACTTCGTGGTCATTCTACTGGCCCTCCACCAACTGGGTCTTCATTCTAGGTCAACTCATTTTGTAGGCCACTGGGGTTTAAAATGAGTTAAAATAATGTGGGACCAAAAACTTAAACATAAATCTGTGTATTGTCAACATTCCCACTGCTTGTAAACAGGCTGGGTCAACAGAAGGAAGCCCATGGGACCATTTCTATCCTGAACTTCCCCAGTCCCTATATAACTGAGGGGCTGTGTCTTAGACCTAGTTCTCCTCTTTCCACCTTTCCACAGAAAGTTCTCAGGAATATAGTGATATACTAAGCTGTAGCCTGGGTATTGCCTTATGTAGAAATTGTTCTTGTTGCAGTACCAAGACTCTCCAAAAAATTACTTCATTTCAGAGCATTAGCTTTGTTCGCTCTCTACTGCAGCCAAATGTAACTCCTTAAACCTGGCTTTCTTTCCACACAATTCCAAAAGCACATAACCTATGGGCCCCAGACATTTACATTGTGGTCATTACTGTTGCTATGAAAAATGGAGATGTTGTTCTTAAATGTACTCACTCCAACCAGTGGTGGTCCGGGCTAAGACAGCTGCACTGCCAGGAAAGGGAATGTAGTCATCAGAAGCTTTTCAAGCCAGTAGTGTGAATTAGTATAAACTCTGGGCAAGGAGACAACTGGCTGTCTCCAAAGAGGCTCTGATGCAGACGCTCATAGTAATCAATCACCCCAGTTATTAGGGAAGCAGCTACTGTGTCCTTGACCCTACGTGGGTGCCAGCTCTCTCCACTTCATCCAGACAGCGAATTTGATTGGTGTACATACTGGGGCTGCAGACAAGACTTCCTTTGGGCCTCCAGGCACTTTTGTCCAGGTTTAATTTTCTTCTTTACTTGATTGGTCCAGGTGACTGCTGCTGCAGGAAGAAGGTTGGTGAAGGAGACTTAGACCCAGAGGGAGGTGAGAACTAGCTAGGTCTAGAGGTTCCCCGGCACAGTGTTGGCATGCCCCCTTCCTTTTTGTTCACCTTTATCTTAGACACTCACAATGGCTTGAATGCCACATTGGAGCGCCTGGCTGGGGAGGAGAGATCCTAAGGCTGGGGTGCAAAGGCTCACACTGACACTGCTTCCGAGGTTCCTCAGCACATCCCTCCTGGGACGGAGGACAGGAGTGAATGGGCACGCAGCCTCTTGCAGCAGCTGATTTCCTTCACCATGCATGTTGATGGCTTGGCTGACCTCTACCTTGAGCACCTTCACTTTATGAACTTAACTGGGGCCATGGTTTGCCTTGGGAGTTACCTGGAAGAATCCACATGTGTCTGATACTTAGTCATTGGACCTAGAGTAAACTAAGATGCTAGAATCTTGATAACCAGAGGTGCTTTTCATTTGGAAGATGAATTTTGGCATTAAATGGGGAACATTCTGTATAATTAGATCATGGGTTGCACTTACCAGAGAATGGATAGAGCTAATTTCTGCTTTGTTGGGGAATACGTCTCTTTACATCTCAGAGATGTAAAATTGAAGGCAGAGATAAAGTAAAAGAGCCAGATACCAGAATGACTTGAAGTCCTTACCTTCTCATCATTTTGACCCTCTGCCTGAAATACTCA
Source organism: Manis javanica (assembly GCF_040802235.1). Classification (NCBI taxonomy): domain Eukaryota; kingdom Metazoa; phylum Chordata; class Mammalia; order Pholidota; family Manidae; genus Manis; species Manis javanica. Next base: position 99,317,411 of record NC_133174.1, on the reverse strand, counting down.
AGTGTGGTGTGGTGGGCTGTACAGGACAGGGCTAAGGCAAAAGGGAAATAGGTCTTTGATTTCCTCTGGTTTCTGCTCATCTTCCTTTATGTCATTATTTTTTCTGTCCTGGGACCTTTCCAGATGCTGGTCCTTGGCCCCATCGTCCAAGTTTTGTTTGTAATCTGGCTGTCACAGGTGAAAAGAATTTATGCAACTGATCTGATAAATTGAGGATGGATGGCTTCATGTTTGGACCCAGCCCAGGGATATTTTTATTTTACCCAGTTTGTTTTTTAAGAGGTTAAGCAATGGAACTAGTGTTTGACACATTGGAACCAGTGGGCTATTGAAACAGCTGGGGCATGGGAGTCGTCTACAGGACCCCTCTCATGATACCACCTAGGGGTAGGGAGGCAGTTCTCCAGCCTAGGCCAAATGACCCAGGCCCAAGCCAAGCACAGGATGGACAGACCTTTCACAGTGAAGCACCTCATCATGAGGTGCTTGCCCATACAGCATATTTCCATAGCAGGAAAATAACCCTCAGAAACAGATCCATCATCTTAATGACTGACAGGGTGGAGATGGATGTGACCCCGCCCCCCTCCCCCGCCCCATGCAGGAAAATCAGGTCTATGGCCATCTCCCCGCCTACAGAAATATGACTATGGGAGCCTGATGTCTAGAAGGCAAAAAGTAGCCCACTTCTTCTATTCCTCAATCAAAATTGGGGATCGAACAGTAATAATGTATGGTTAAGGAGCTGGGCTCTGAAGCCAGGCATACCTGACCTTGTATCCTAGTTCTGCTCCTAACTAGTTGGTAGATACTTAACTTCTCTGAGCCTCAGGGGTAAAATGGGAGCTAGTTATCTACACAGGCTACATAGTGGCGACACTAACCTGACTGAGGTTAAAAACTAGGGATGGCCTTGCAGGAGTTCCCCTGAATACTCCTCTTTAAGTAAAATTTAAAAACATACTCAGTGAGCACACACCGGGTGCCAGGCACTGTGCTTAGTTCTGTTAGCATTATTTCATATAGTCCTCATAAACACCATCTGAGATAACTAGCTCCTATAGAAGTGGGTTTGGAGGAGGAATGCCAGCAGTTGAGTAAGCAGTCTGAGTCATAGTCTGCATACCTAACTTTGAGAAATGCAATTTGTGATTTATTTTAAGTGCAGGCAAAAGCTATAGTACTTTATTAGCACTGTTGGCTCTGCTGCTTAAAGCAGACCTTGAGGGATTGTTTTAATGAATAGGCAAGACCAATTTTAATTAGCAGAGCAATTGTTTGTAAATGGCACTTGAGGGAGCCAACAAACAATTCAGCAGTATTTTATTAAACCTCCCCTCTGTGATCTTACAGGCTCTTTTTATTTGCATTATGAATGAGCAAGGAAGAATTTGCTAGGAGAAAGGCCGTGCATGCCAATTTCAATGTCTTGAATACTGGAATTGACTTCCTCTTTTCCCTGAGTAGCAGAGTCAACATTTCAAATGAGGAGCTGAGAGGAGGGCCTTTCATAGCCCAGAGAGTAGCCTTCACTATTTTCCTGGTACAGACATATGGGTACATCTGACCAACCACAATCCGTAGGTTTCAGTAGATCCAAATGAGGTATGTCGAAATAACCTAAAGGTTGGGGAAAAAGCCTGATTCCAGGAAAAAGGCTGACATGTGAACTTGAAAGGTCTTGGCTTCAAACTCTCCAATCTAGTCGTGGGCATAATGGACCCTAGGACTAACCCCAGGCACCCACCTGAGGGAAAGAGGCTCCATCTGAGGGCAGAGTGAAGAGGCAATTGACGTTTGCTGATGTTCCTTCGTGGGTCACCTCTGGGAAGCCTGGTTAGGGAGTATCCATGGCATAGATAACTGCCCATTGAACACTGATGGTTTGGGAGGTGATGCCCTGTGGCACTTGGACATGATGAACGGTCTTACCTTAAGGAATTTCAGTAGAATAACTCCCAAGAGATTCTGATACCAGGATTTTTCTGCATGGGCTCTTAGCTGCTAGGTGGGAAGAACTTCATCGTCCCATTTGATGGAATGGGAGGAACGGAGCATGCTAGGTGGAAATTGTCTGTGACTCAGTGGGTTCGCCAGATGCTTACATATTACCATTTACAGGGATCACCTTGCCTTGTATTATTCCTGGGTCATATGGTCCATCAGGATTCCCAGGAGCTCCCGGATTCCCAGGTATGGAACAAGGCCAGAGAAAGCCACTGAGCACACTTGTAAGGACCATGAGCCAAAGGAAGCAGAGGATATCCCAGTAGCATTTGGGGATCCCCATTCATTCTAAGAGGGCAGTGTTAAGTATTGAGGAAATAGAATGGCTGCTGGAGAGGGTTGTGTGGGGAGGTGAGGGTAAGAGAGGCCCTCTAAAAGACCCGGATATTTGATAGAATGTCACAAATCATACCGAGCTACACTGACTTTGCTTCCTCCTCACCACTCATATTTGGGTTTGCAGGCCCTAAAGGGGTTTATGGTCTCCCTGGGAGTCCTGGCCAACCTGGATCACGTGGTAATAAAGGAAAGCCCGGAAGTCCAGGATTGGTTCACCTCCCTGAATTGCCAGGTAAGGAAAGGAGCTTCTCCTTACCTGCTCCTCCTCTTGTGGAGGGTGTATCTGCGTTGTAGTAGCCCTCCACCAATTATAGGGCCTTAGGTTTGTGCTCTGGTATGGGTGGGATGGTTCTGATTTCATACTCAGGCAAGACAGAGCGGAGAGCTAGAGAATGATAGCATACAGAGCAATAAGGGCCATTTGAGATCAGCTGGGACAACCCCTTTGCTTTTAGATGGGAAATTGAGGCTCAGGTGGAAAGTGACTTCCCTGAGATCACAAAGCCACTAGTGACAGAGGTAGGACTCTGCCAGGTTGTCTGACTGCCAGTCCTATGGCAGTTTACTGGGTCAGCTCCTTATAGGTCAGAGAGTGAGATTCAGATGAATCACAGGAAGTTGTCCATTTCTAGCCCTTTGCTCATACCCTGTCTTTCCAAACTGAGCTTCATTGTTCTACACTCCCCCAGTGTCTCTCAAACTGTGTTCCCTGGGCCAGCAGCATCAGCATCACCTGGGAACTTGTTAATAAGGCAGATTCTTGGCCCCTTGGCAGAACTGCTGAACAGAAACTCTGGGGGTGGGGCCCAGCAATCTGGATTTTACCAAGCAATTCTGCCCCCTGGTGGTTTTGACCTAAGCTCAGTTTGAGAAGCACTCCCGCTCCATAGCTCAGGGCTCATCTTGGGCCACCGGACTCGGGGTTTATTGATGCCTCAGTTCCCTCCACCATCCAGGAAGAGAGGAGCATGAGAGCGGGGATAGATGACCCCAGAAGAGACTGGGCCTTTGACAGGAGGTCTTGGGTGTAACCTGTGCTCTTCGGCCACTGTAGGAGTCCCAGAAGCAGCAAGTTCTCCCAGGACCACAGACTCCAGACCTTCAACAGAAAAGGCCCACATTATTAATATGTTAGCTTTTGTAGTGGGAAAAAAACCTCTCTTAGAGATCTCTAACCAGACCTATTGCTTCTAAACTTCCATGGCTTTTTATTTTTGCCTCTTTACATCTAGGATTTCCTGGACTCCATGGAGAGCAGGGCTTACCAGGGTTTCTTGGGCTCCCCGGAAAAGATGGCTTGCCTGGGGAAGGTGGAAGTCCAGGCTTACCAGGTTCCAAGGGAGCCCCTGGTGACATCCTTGGTGCTGAAAATGGTGCTCCAGGGAAGCAAGGCCTACCAGGGTTGCCAGGGGACAGAGGATTTTCTGGAGATACTGGCCTTCCAGGATCCAAGGGTAACTCTTCTGCCTCGCTTGTTTCACAATCTATAGAAAGCCTTTCAGTGATCAGTATACTTGCATGAGTCTGGGGAGATGTATTAATTAGGGAGCTAAAATGAAAAGTCATTTTATTCTGTCCTTCCCTTTTTGGAACATTTCTTTAAATTGTCTGAATCCATTCTCCTATGTTAGTAATTCCAGAAGTAATCATAGCTCATAGTCAGATTCTTGCAAACCCACTGATTTACTGTTGGAAATAGCAGCAAGGCTGGAACTGAGACAACAGTGGCACCTGGGATGTTTCCTGGGCCAAGTTCTTCCACTGGAAGTTGGTTTGGTGACCAGTCACTGCTATCAGTCCAAGCTGTGATCATCTACCCCTTCCTTTCATTAGGTTTGCTTGGGAAGTCGGGCTTGCTTGGCCCCAAAGGTGAGCGGGGCAGGCCTGGAACACCAGGCCACATGGGCCCTCCAGGCACTCCAGGGTCTGGTGGTCTATTCGGCGTCAAGGGCAAACCCGGACTCCCAGGAGCACCAGGCTTTCCAGGCACTTCAGGTAGGTCTTACGGAGGAGGAGCCCCAACGTGACACACTTAAGCTAAGCCCTGGGCCCTGGCGCCCTGAGGGGCAATAATGGCAGAGTGACTTGGTCCAAGTATAGAAACAGACTGACTTGCCTATCGTCTGAAGTTTCAAATCTCCAGTCATGCTTGCAGTGCCAAGCAGAGCAGATTTCAGCAGTTTAGCTTCCCAGATATCCCCACAAATCCCTCCCGGCCCCTCCCTGATGGCATCACCCCGCCTCCATGCTTTGGCCTCCCTCCTGCCTTCCCCAGCTAGGAAGGTGCCCTTGTGGCCGAGGTGGCTCTGGCCATCTGCACTGCCTTCACTGGGGCCATCGGGAGCCTGCTGTGGGTTGGGGGGAGAAGCTCGAGGAGAAGGTGACCACGTAGACGCCTGCCTGTCAGGTGAGCATGCCTCTGAGGACCCACGGCCAAAGTGGCTTTCACTCATCAGTGGGTCCTGACAGCCCCGGGTTCCAGCCTAGTGTTGGCAATTTGCCTTTCTCTTCACCACCCTCCTCACCCCGCCCCAAGGACCACGTCATCCCCGCTTACTCCTGGCCACGGGACTGAAGTTGAGGTTTTGCAGAGCCACTAATATCCTGTTTATCCCCTTTGTCCTTCCGTGTTTCTGGGCATAGGCTGTGCAGGTGAGAAAACGGCATGCAGGCTCACAGACTAACACTGCCACAGCTTTGCTGCTCAGGGAATTATCTTACTATGCACTATAACCCAGCAAGGCCAGGGGTCCCTGAACTCATGCTGTGGGGTTGGCCCCATTGAATTCCCTTCCCTTTTTGCAGAATCCCCTTCACAGCCTCCCATTAGAATCCTGGGGCTTGCAGCTACTTGATGCTTTTCAATCCATAGAAAGCCAAGTCAGCCATTCATTTAGGTCCTTGGGGGCCCAAATACCTCTGTCGTCCCTGATTTAATCCTTTGCTTTTTTAATTTCCTTGCTTTGTACCTGAACATTCCACTTTGGCAGCAGCTCAGGAGGTTAATCCCATTGACCAACTTAAAGCATGGTGAAAGAAGTGTCAGAATGCTTAGGAGACCAAACGGCCATGGGGATTTCCACAGTCCTTGGCACTAGGGGGTCTTTCAACCTTAATGCCAAGGAACTGGCTGACTTAACTGCTTGCATGAGGGATTAAAAGGGCAGCCCTGTATCCATGGCTCCCTGGGAGGCTGAAACAATGGCTCAGCTTTAACCTCTGCTTCACCGATTGGCTCAGGAAACAGCCATTGTGCCGTGATTCAGTCTGGAAGTACCAGGCAACTAGAGTCCAGTTGCCACCCTGGCTTCCCGGAGCTCCATTCAGAGGCTAAAGTATGAACCACATTCATAAAGGGGAAAGAGGTTATGATCAGAGGGGGTTTGCTTGTCCTGCCAGCCACTGTGCCATGCTGGAAATAATAGCCTTTGGCACCGTACTCTGAGTGGTAGGTGCTAACCCTTTGGCCAGCTAAGAACTCTGCCTGTTAGCCCATGTAGGTCATTGTTAAAGGGCCATTTACAAAACGCAACAAGCCAACCAACCAGAAGCCATGGGAATAGACAGTGGACCAAATCTGGACAAAGCCTCACTTGACAGCTATCCTGTGTTCTCTTCTGTGCTGATTCAGGACATCCTGGAAAGAAAGGTCCAAGAGGAGAGACAGGTCCCCCTGCACCACCTGGAAAGGGAGGTCTGCCTGGCCTGAAAGGCCTTCCTGGATCTCCAGGGCTAATTGGCTTCCTGGGGAACTCAGGCTTGCCAGGAGGCGCTGGGTTGCCAGGCCTGCCGGGTCCAAAGGGTAAGTGAAGGTATCAGGAAGGCAGCAGTGTGTGGCAAAGAGGAGCATCCATGCACCCAGCTTGCCCCCTACTCTGTGCCTGGGAAAGGAGAATGGGGAAGGAGGTGGGCAGGGCTTTTGCAGCAAGATCGTTGGACAAGGCTAGTGCTAAAGGAGGCCTCCCCACCCAAGGTGAGCCACCCTCACTGCCTGCTGGGTGGCACACTGAGCAGAACAGCATGGTCAGTAAAGCCCAGGACAGTAAGAGTCACACTTTGTTCATTCAATTGCTTGACCCCTGCCCACAACCTGATAGCTCTCATTTCCTGTGAGTGTCCTACTACACAGCAGCGGTTGGGCAGGAGGCATCTCCATTTTATACAGGGGGAAATGACGGGTCCAAGGCCACACAACTGGTTAGCAACAGGGCCAGACTAGGGCTCATCTCCCTGCCCCCCTGGCCCTAGACTTTTTTTTTTTTTCCTGTGCCACGTACGTGCTCTAACTTGGCAAATCATTAGAGAAATGCCCACCTCTTCTTTCTTTTCTGTTGCTTAGGGCCATAAAGTGGAAAGGCATAATATAATATGGAATTACTAAGAGCTTAGGCTTTGGAGTTAGAGAAATCTGGGTTTGAATCCTTTCTCTGCAACTTGCTAGTTGTGTGCCTTTGAGTGAGTTGTTTAAGCTCTCCGAGCTTCTATTTCCTTGTATGTTAAGCATACATAATAGAAGTTCTTGTTTCTCACCAGGTGAGAAGGGGTCTGTTGGACCAACAGGCTTTTCAGGCATGCCAGGTGTCCCTGGAATTCCTGGTGTGAGTGGATTAAAGGGAATCCCTGGGTCAGAAGGAAGAATGGGGCCATCTGGACTGGCTGGTAGGCCTGGTGAAAAAGGTAAGCTGGGGAATTGAATTCTGGAATTGCCACCCACTTATGCTTCCCAAGGTACATTGTTTATCAACTTTGTCATTCGTGTGGCTTATACCAACCCTCGTTTGGATAATAAGATTTGGGGCTCCTGAATGAAGTTCTTTTAACCCAAAAGACCTAATCACTCCTGTTACCACTGCGTGTTAGAGGCCTCATCATGAGTTCCCAGATGCTCCGTGGAGGAGGGTTTTGAGTAGGGTCTAAAGTTGCTGGTGGACTTTGGGCTTGTTGAAGGAGAGGGCATGCACACAAATGCAAAGTTGGGGAAACAGGCGAGAATGAAGCTGGGAGGGCCCCAAAAGAGGGCCCAGGGGTGGTGTGGGAAGTGCTGACATGAAAGGCCAGCCCATGCCTGACCCTGTGTCTAAGCTCCCTCTGATGTGGATATCATGGTTTCCCTTCCTGCAGGAGACAGAGGCAACCCAGGGTTACTTGGAATACCCAGTCCCAGACCTCCAATGCTGAAACTTCAGTTCAAAGGAGACAAAGGCTCTTGGGGCTCAGCTGGATCTGACGGATTTCCTGGGCCCAGAGGTGCTGGGCAGGGAAGGGCTAGGAGAAATGCCCAAGAAAGGTTTTACAGCCCAACTCAACTTCTGTCCTGAGAAAAGGTCCTGCAGCCTAAGGCCCCCAGGGCAGCTGCCCGGATGGCAGCAGGGGCACCAAGGAAGCTGCCTTCCCTGGGCCCAAGGGCTGCCTGAACCTTGGAGATTGCCAGTTTTCATTGCCACTGTGGAACCAAGTGTTTGAACCACAGGCTGTTGTGTCCCTGGAGGAGCCCGGCACATAGTGGGGCACTGAGCAGCTTTCCCAAGGCTGGAGCTGGGGGGGCCCTGACCAGTGCCCCATAAGGCTGAAGGCTCCGCCCCACCCCTGTGCCTCTACCCCCAAGCTCACTGCCTGTTTGTGAGCCAGGGCACCTGCACCTTGGGGAGCAGATTTTCTCTAGCCCAGAGGCTTTTTCTGAGCCATATGCTTCTTTCCCAGGTGACAAAGGAGAGGCTGGCTTCCCTGGGCCACCAGGCTTGCCTGGACCTCCTGGCTTCCCCAGCACCGTCAAGGGACTTATTGGGAGACCAGGCCCCCCTGGCTCCACAGGACTCCGGGGCTTACCTGGCCTGAAGGGGTCCCCTGGAATCACAGGTTTCCCAGGAATACCAGGAGAAAGTGTAAGTGTGCCCAGATGTTTGTTCTCCACTAGGAAAGAGCCACTAGAACAGGAGAACATGACCCTGTTGCCCATCTTTCTCAACCCAGCCCTTTTCCCTAGCTGTCTCCACACAAACCTTCTCCTCGAGTTTGACAGGTCTTGCCACCCTTTCCTGGACATCCCGTCCTCTGAGCCTCTGTTCCTGTTACCTCCCCCATCAGGTATACCCTCCTTTGCATCTGCCTAATACCTGCTGTGCCCAGGCACGTGCTCTGCCAGGAGTCCCTGAGCTCCCCCGCTGCTGCCACACTACACTTCTCACTGCTTATATTGATTGTAGTTGGTTCTGCGTAGGTCTGATTTCCTCAGTGAGATTGTTAGGACTTGAGACGAAGAACTGTCTGATATGTTTTTTATCTGCACCCCCCAGCCCGCTTCCTCATTGAGTGTGGTACATCATTATGAATTTGATACTGACTTCTTAATGTTTTGATTTCAAGAAAGGCAAAGAATCAAAGCCAGTTTCTCTGGGTTCTCAGAAGGTAGGGTGGGAGAGTAATGTTAGCAATGAGACAGACTTGGCTTTGAATCCCAGCTCCATCATTCATTAGCTCTGTGATTTTATGCCTCTTGCTTAGCTTGCCTGAGCTTCACTTTTCTCATCTGTGAAAACTGGGGAATAATATTCAAACCTCCTTCACACAGTAATGAGGATTTAAGTGAGATGATACATGTAAAACACTTAAGATTGTATTTGGCACATGGCAGGCTCTGAATAAATAGTAGCAATAAACTAGTAGTATCTAAAGGACCGAATGAGCTGGATCACAGAACACCTGTGCTCCTTGCAGGCAAAGTCCCTGTCCTTTACAAGTGCCAGTCCATCTGGTGGAGAAAACACACACTTACACCCCCCTCCCACACCCCCCCCCACATCCCTGAAGCAATTGCAAAGGAAATAATTCTCAGCTGGATGCTCGTGACTACTCATGCACTAGGAAGGAAGGAATCAAAGTGGGAAGGCATTCTGGGAGGGGTTCCAGAAGGAGCAAAGGCTCAGAACCAGCAGCTGTGGCAATGTGCAGAAAAAGCCAGGTGAATGTGAGGGGTGCCCGGGGTGGTGGTCCAGTGAGCTCAGTGACCCAGTCCAGAACTCAGACTCCCACCCAAGGCACTAGGTGGCATGTCTTTACTGGGTACATCTCCAAATGAATCAAAACCAGGAACCAGGAGAAGAACTGTACTGATAGCAGCTGACATGCCCACTTCCCACGCAGAGCGTTGGACATTAGCCAGTGAAGGCAGGTTTTCTTGTAAAAATAGTAACATTAGCCCAAAGTCAGACTTCAGTACCTGCACATATACAGCCTGCTACCTGGGGGCAGAAAGACTTCATGTCCTTTGTGGAAACTGGCAAAGCTGGTTCAAGTGCCACAGAGTAAAACAGTTTTTCTTGTGCATAATGGCTCCAGAGCTTTGGCCAGAATGGTGGTAGCCAACTGGCTGCAGAGCATACCAAAGGCCTGGCCTGCTGTCATAGTCTGTATTTTCTAAGAGACTTGCTTTGAATGGCCACACCTTGATTTCCCAAGATTCCAATTTTGATAGGCTTTGGGAAGTTATGAATGACAAGTCCAGGATTAGTCTGCAGATGTAAAATCACTAAGTATGCATTTCTGCCCTGTACTCATCACCTTCCCCTCTGCAGGATGCCCCTGAGTCCACTCCTGCCAGAGTACAGGATAGACACATCTCAGGCACTTGTTCAGGGAAAGGACGGAGCTAGGAGGGTGGGAGGCCCTGAGCTCTGGGCAGAAATAACGATCCTATGTTGCTTTGAAGGGTTCACAGGGTCTCAATGGAGCACCGGGGCTCCCAGGAGCATCTGGTCTCCCAGGTTTAAAAGGTAGGGAGCATTTTCTCCTTTAATGTGTTTTTCCAGAGCAAGGTGGATTTCTAGTCAGCCCAGGGCTCTCCTGGGGAGACTCTGTGTTTAGAGGAAGGTGAATTGATTTACATTTCCCCTTTGGCAGTCTTTGGTCCTCAAAGACATGCGACAAATAGTGGTTTGACCCACCTGACTTCCAGACTCAGCAGAAGGAGAATCTTCCCCTGCTGAGCCCAGCCCACTGGGTCAGAAAACTTCCCATCCCTGCTGTCATACTGTTCCAGTCCAGTGATATTTTAGGGCCCCTCCTAGCATCTTCTCTGCTCATCCTGAGCCTTGTGATGTGCTTCCCAATGGAGATATCTACCTGTAGCAGCATTTCATGCCAGTAGCCTGGTAGCATCCCAGCCCTTTGTTGGTGATTAGTCACCTTTTGCCCAATGGGTAATTTTGTCAAGGAGTTCCTCTAGCTATATGGAATCTGCAAAGGTTTCACCTTCAAAAGATCTCTGCTATAAAATCAACTACAGCTTCTCCTGACCTCTTGAACAATGTCTTGATATCCCCAGGAGATCAAGGCCAGACTCTTGGAATTTCTGGTAGTCCGGGACCCAAGGGACAACCTGGGGAGTCTGGTTTTCAAGGTAAGCCTGCAGTATTTTTGCCTCATGTGTCTGCAGTATTTTTGCCTCAACTAAGGATCAGAAGGAGTTTTGGAGGTCAACCCCAAGTTCTGCAATGTCTATCCAGGGCAGAAAAATTCCTACTTGACATGTTTCCACTCACAGGCAGCCCAGTTTCCCCAAGCAAACCAGGCTACTGTTCCTTCAAGACTCATAGATTTATGGGATAAGTCTAAGACCTTTGGGGTAATGTCATCCACCCCCACCTTAGTTTATAGCGATCTAAACTGCTCCTTGAAGATTTCCACCTATTGCTCCTACTTCTGGGGGCACTCAGAACAAATTACTTTTCAACTGGGCAGCACCTTTCAAATGAGAAGACTGCTACCACAATCCTTTTCTGAGTTTCTTCACTGGCTCTAGCTCCCTTGGCCATTCCAGTGGCTCCACCTTCCTACTCACCCTCTTCCCTGGATGAGCACACTGCCTAAAATGTGGCCTGATCACTCAGCTTTTTTCTTGGTTTTGTAGGTGTGAAAGGAAAAGGTGGACCAGTTGGTGATGCGGGTTTTCCAGGAAACAAAGGTGAAGATGGAAAAGTTGGTATTTCTGGAGATACTGGCCTTCCTGGCTCCCCAGGTACCATGCCACTTGATAACTTTATTCTGATAAAGTTAGGATTAGCTTCAAGCCACGACCCATTCTGAACTTCTATCTTGGTTTCACTTTGAGGACTGCCCGGGATTCCAGGCATGAGAGGAAATCCAGGACTTCCAGGTCCTCCAGGCCATCCAGGGGCAACTGGGCCCCTGGGACCCCCTGGCTTAACAGGAACCAAAGGTGTGTGTGTTTTGGAGAAGGTGGTATGGGAAACGGTCCTTCCCTCAAAAAAGGACAGCAATTGCTTTATATTAGGAGACACTAGCTAGGGTAAAGCTATACCCTGGAGTATCATTAACTGGGCCTCATGAGGGATAATGGGAAAGGAGGATGAGGAGGAAGAAAGGAGATCAAGCTGAATGGGAAGAGGACAACACAGCAGCCATGGGGAGAAGAGTTAGCAAAGAAGGTCACTGCATGGCATCTGTAGCCTTTCCCTGGCTCCAAGGTGGGGCAGCAAGTGTCTGGGAGCTGGTGACTCAAGGCCTTGGTGTTGCTACTCTGTTTTTCTTGAAGATACCTAATTATCCACCACCCTGCTCTTAAAGCTGGATTGGTCTCTAATAAGGGTCAAGAAAATCTAGATTGGTGGGTAGAGGTTAGGGCTGGTCCAGTCTCCCTTAGAGCATTAAGTAATGCCTCCAGAAGGGCCATGACCTTTCAAATGAGGACTTTGCAATGTTCTTGGGGTCAGGGCCTTTGCTGGCCCTTCATGATTCTAAGCTGCTGGAGCCCTCTCTGATATTCTGTCCCCTCAGGTTTTCCTGGATATCCTGGTTTACATGGACTGAATGGGCTTCCAGGAACGAAGGGGACCCATGGAAATCCAGGTAAAGAAGACACTCAGGGGCAAGGAGAGCACCAACTCCTCCAGAAGCCTGGTGGGGGCTGGCCATAAGTTCCAGACTGTGCTATAGCCCATATCCTTGGATTCACTGATCTCCTTGCCAGCTCCCAATTTGGGGTACTTTGATGTGGGGAGGAAGGAAGATGGGGTTTGTCCTTCTACCCAGAATGAGCTCTCCTTCCTGTTATTTCAGTACTCAGCCTCTGGTATCTGTCAGGCAGGCCCCCAACAAACGAGTTAGACATGAGGGCCTCACTCCCACTGTGTTCTATCCTCTCTCTGCATCTCCTCCCAGGACCTAGTATAACCGGTGTGCCTGGGCCAGCTGGCCTGCCTGGTCCTAAAGGGGAAAAAGGTTCTCCAGGAATTGACATCGGACCTCCAGGGAAGCCAGGCATGAGAGGACAAAAAGGAGGCCAAGGTAAGTAGCCCAAGTCAGGCCTTAGAGATGTTCAGTGAGGCCTGGCTGGGGAGCCAGGGTTGGGGTTCAGTAGGGCTATACAGCACATGGGCCTGGGCTGTGCCTGTCTTCACATCTCTAGGAATGTCAGAACCCAGCACAACAGATGCTGAAAAGGAGGGTAGGCCATGTCTAGGGCTTTCCTGCAAAGCACAGTCCGACAACAGTCACAGGGAAAAGCCCCCCAGCCTCCAGTTTCACTCCCACTCTCATTAGCCTCAAGGCCTCTCTTGCACACTTGGTCACTGGCTGAGTTTAATGTGCCCCTGAGGAACAGGGCTTGTGCACTTACTGAGAGGTTTGCCCGAAGTTCCTCAGTGTCCAGTGGGGATGGTACTCCCAGGGCCCTGGGAAGACAATGTGGCTGCTGGAAACAGCCCAAGACTTAGAGGATAAATGCCTCCCTAGGCCAGGCAAACAGTAGGCACTCAGATTTGTTGGGTTAATGGAAAGTAAGTTTTGCCCTAATCTCAGCCTCTGACTCATCATATTATCTGAAGTCCCTTTCTGAGCTTCTGTTTCCCCATTTCAAATAGCGACAATGAATTCTAATTTTTTAACTCCCCTTAGGAATGTTCTGAAGACCCATATATACCCCACTCAATGTAGAACACAAACTTACTGGGGCATCACAGCCAAGAGCATGGGCCCTAAAGTCAGACCACTAGATTCATTCCAGCTGTACCTCTCATTAGCTAGACGACTTGAGCAAAGAAGTTACTTGCCCCTCAATCCCAAACGAGCCTTTAGTTTTGCTTTTCTGTAAAATGGGCATAATAAGACAATCTACCTGATAGGTTGGGTGAGGAATCAATGTGGAATGAGGTAATATATATGAAAGGACTTACTGCAGTGCTGGCACATAGTAGGTACTCAAGAAATGGCTGGCCATTATATCATTACATTGTTACCTGGGGAAATCATCTTTGCAAAATGTGCTGTCCCTCATAATCCTGGGGGACCTGAGGTCCCATCACATTTTATTTGTTTATGCGCGTGTTTGTATAACATGCATTATGTTTCCCAGGAACTCTGTTCATACATTAATTCATTTTCTGCTGCATTTTATACCGGTGCACCTGCTGCCTCTGTGTTTACTCTTTCCTTTGGCCTGGACCAATCTGTTCTTTTCAGAAAGCCAGCAGCTTCCCCAGAGAGAGGGCTCAAATAGGATCTGAGTCAGCAGAGAGTTTACGTAGCTTCTTTCACAGGAGAGAGAAGAGGAGACTGAAGAGAAGCACAGAGGCATTTGCCTTTTTGGTTTTCAAAACTTGACAATGAATACCTGCCTGGCATTAAATTATTCATTTCCTTTAGCTATGTGAGGTAATAGAATCACAATTACAAATGCAGTGAACAGCATGCGTCAAGATGGATACATTGCAGGAACAATGTTGAGTCAAAATAAAAAGGAAAAAGAAAGCAAGTCATAGAAGAGTACATTTGGTATGATACCACTGATAAATGTTCATAAATAAGATTAAATGACCAATATATTGTTTAGGGTACAAATATGCATGGTCAAACTGTGGGTAAAGGGAATGATGAACACAAAATTCAGGAGGGGTTGCCTCTGAGAGGCAAGGTGGAGGGATCTGTGAAGGGCGTACGCAAAAATTTAAGGTAATGCTATCTTTTTTCTTAAATTTGGTGGTTGAAACACAGATGTTCATTGTACCTGGATTATTTTTACATACGATTTATAAATATTCTTCTGCTCATCTCAATATTGAATGAAAACATTGTTCTAAAAGAATATAGCAAATATAATATACCCCCCCATAGGAACCTATCTCTGTTTTGAGCATAGAAATTGGTATAAAATGTGAATTTACCCCAAAGAAAACTTCCAGAGCAATCCCTGTCTCTACAGTACATTGAACTAAATAACTTTAAATTATACCATTCATTTTCCTATTTGCAACTAAACATTTAGAGGCTGCACTTGAATATTTAAGGTTTGTTTTAAGGCTCTGACACTGGAATGAATTGGAAAAATGTGCCATCTTGCATTTTCATGTACTCATTTAAAGTGTCTTATTCTTACTCAAAGAAATATATGAGCTTTTTTTTTTACTACTACTGCAGGTCAGTAGTAACTTTATTTTAGGTTTAATAATATATTGGTATAATTATAAAATCAAAAAACAGGTAAAAAGAGGAGGTGGCTCCAAAACCCATGGGAACTTTTTAATAATCTGTGTTCTGCCCACACTATACTATCTGTGATGTCTTATTTATTGGTTTTACATAATTTCAGCATATATATATATATATGCATGTATATAAAGACATATATGTGAAAAATACAATGTCTTTCTTTTTGGATTTTTACCTTTGTGAGAAGGAAACACACTTCAAAAGTTCATCAAGACATAACTGACCATACTAAAAAGAGCACCGTAGGGCTTTGCAGCCTTTTTTTGTTTTGATTTTGTTTCTTTTACAGATCTTAATCATTGGAGACGTTTCTGGGAATATAGTTTTTCCTTCTCTGTATTTCCTCAGCATTCAATTAATTAATGAGCTGTTAAAACACCTGAATTAACCAATCTACAATCTTTATAAGTTTTCATGGATTTTTATTTCTTAACTAAAAATGAGAAATTCAACATTAATATTTTTGGCTTTTCCTATCATAAAAAATAAAATTCAACTTTAATATTTTGGGGTTTTCTTATCCCAAAGAAAAAGTAAGAATCACCACCACCAGAACAGTTTACCAACCAGTTTGAATCTATTTGTCTTCATTTAAATATTTTCTAGAATATACCAAAGTAATAAATACATGTCTTTCATGCTGCGAACACAGTATGGACTGCCCCATTTGTATTTGTGGCTTTGACATATTTTCCCATTAAGATTATCATCTGTATATTCAATGTGTATATATTACATAAATCTCCTGTAATCAGCTGAAATTTTTGGTTTTGAACATTGTAAGTCATTCCAAGAACAGAAAACAGGTAAAGCAGTATTAGCATTTGAGCAAAAAAGTATTCTGTATCTACTTTGTCCAAAAAGAGGGAAGGGATTTAGTATAGAGAAATTTGTTCTCTAGGTCATTAAGCAAGCATTTAGGTAATATCATGAATTTTCCTGTTTGCCTAAAAGGCCCAGAAGTTAGCCCTCAAAGATGCCAGGATGCACAGTGCCCTTGCCGCCTCCATTCTGATCCAGCAGGTGTCTTCTGACTGGCTGGGGTCTGTAGTCTGAGTGGCATCAGCCATAATTGGCTAACTTAATGAAATGTGAGACAGGGACAGTAGGTGTAAAGACACTTTGGGAAACTTTAATTCAGGTGCTGCACTCATGCCTTCTTTTTTTCCTGAGTTGGGGAAAATCTGTCTAAAATATTTCTATTACCACTGAGGTTGGGGAGCTAGAACTTTCTGAAGCTCTATCCCAGTTAAATGCAGCGCCTGCTGGGAGAGGGGAGTCGCTGAGCCCTTGTCAGCTAAGTTTGTCCACTAGCTGCAAAGATAGACTGAAGGAAGAAGAGCCCTCTGCTGGCGTTCGCTGCTCTGGCTCCCACTTACTGAGAGAGCATGGCCCTCTCCTGGGCACACAAAGCCCACTTAGCTGCTTTTATTTATTCTTTCCAGGTTTCCCAGGTCTCCAAGGCCCTGCCGGTCTCCCCGGTGCCCCAGGCCTCTCCTTGCCCTCAGTCATAGCAGGACAGCCTGGTGACCCTGGGCGGCCAGGCCTGGATGGAGAACGAGGTAAAGACTGGAAGCCCAGAAAAGGGCTGGCCATCACCTTTTGTCCAGTCATTGGGCAGGTCCTGTATACAGTCCAGCCTCATCCCTATTGCTGCATATGCATGGGCCTGCTCAGCCTCACATCCTGCCACCAGCAGGGATGCAGGGGACTGGAATGGACTGCATTTAGCAAAAAGGGTTAGGGAAGGTCTGGGCACCGGGACCCCACAGGCAGCAAGGGAACATTCTCTGCCTTGGGAATGGGCTTTGACTTCCTATCAGCCCTGGGGACTTAAGCAGTGGCCACTTCCTGCTCACCAGCCCTCATCCCTCTTCTGATCTTATCCCTAGGCCGCCCAGGCCCCCCGGGACCCTCAGGCCCCCCTGGGCCATCCTCAGATCAAGGCGACCCTGGAGACCCTGGCTTCCCTGGAATTCCTGGCCCTCAAGGGCCCAAGGGAGACCAAGGAATTCCTGGTTTCTCTGGCCTCCCTGGAGAGCTAGGGCTGAAAGGTACGGCTGCTTGGCTGGCTGTTGGGCCTTCTCCCACGCTACAGTCAACAAAGGCCCCTTCCTGCAGCCATGTGGAGAGAGGCCAGCTGATAATGCTCTTCCCACCCTCGCCTCTGTCTGTCTCAAGCCCCTGCCACCAGTGCTACCATGCCAGGCCCTGACTTGCTCTCCTTTGTACTTTGCCAGGCATGAGAGGTGAGCCTGGCTTCATGGGGATTCCAGGCAAGGTTGGGCTGCCTGGAGACCCAGGATTTCCCGGGATTAAGGGGAAGGCAGGGCCAAGAGGTGAGTTGAGCGCATGTGCGATGCTGAGCCTGAGCTCAAGGGAAGGGTCTGGGGGTCACATTCCTTCAGGAGTCACTCAATGGTCAGCAGGCCAAGGAAGCCTGGATGCCTGAAGCAGCTGAATCCAGCTCCCCCAAGCTGCCTCCATCAGCTCCCGGGACTGAAGGCCCTGCTGCTCTGCCACCAAGGGTCCTGCCAATGACCACCCCTGTCTGCATTAGTGGGCACTGGGTCTGCGCTTAGATCACTACTCACCTGTTTCCTCAACCCGGAAATGAAGAATGATCCTGCGCATCCATTGCTGCATCCCCCTCAGTCACACATCTAATCCATTAGGCAAGCCCTGAGGGTTGTGTCTGCTCAGCGTGCCTTACATCAGTTCACCTCTCACCACCAGCACTGCTGCCACCCTGTCTCAGCCACTAAGAGTTCCCATGTGAATCACTGCAGGGACTGCTAACCAGTCTCCCTGTTTCCATCGTGCATCTCCTCCAACAATCATTTCTCCTGACAGTGGTCAGAGAAATCTTAGAGAAACAAATAATCCACTGGCTTCCCACAGGATAAGAATTAACTATGGCCCACAAAGTTTGTGGTGCCTCCCTTTTCCTCCTTATCACCAGCCCTTCCTCTTTGCTACTCACTGTGCTCTTGCCACACTAATCTCTTTCAGTTATCGAAACACACCATACCCTGGTGGTCCTCAGGGCCTTTGCACATGTTAGTTCTACTTCCTGGAATACTTTTACCACTCCCTCCACCCTGGCTCCCAGCTCCTTCTAATGCTTTAATGGTCTCAGCTTAAATGTCACTGCTTATGAGACCACTTATCATTCTCTCAAGCAAGTTCTCTACCCCTTAGCCCCCACTGCTCCCTCCCACTGTCGCTGGACTGTTCATCCTTTGTAGCACTTCTCACAGTTTGCAGCCAGATTAATGGTATTTGTTGGGTTCTGCATTTTTAATCTTTGTCACCAAACCATAATCTCCGTAAAGGTCTATCTTATTCACTGCTCTGTTCCCTGACCTGTCATGGTCTTGTACATAGTAGGCACTCAAAAAATACTTGTTCAGTAAATTTGTAAGCAAATCAGCTTATTTGGCTACTATTAGTAAGCCAGCTGGCTGGGGTCAGTCCTAGGCTCTGATGCCAACTGAACCTCTGGGGTTGGACTCATCCACTCACTTCCTTGGTACTGTGCTCTCACTGGGGAGGGAGTAAACCAGCCACCACAGCCCAAACAAAGGCTCATCCCACCGTATTTGCAACAAACATTTCCTGACTTGCTTATAACATACTAGGCCGTGTGCCGGGCCCTGAGGAGATAAGATGAATATAACCCAGTCCCTACCCTCAAGGAGCCACCAATCCACTGCCGAGATAGATGGGTAGAGACGACATTGTGTAAAGCTTGGTGAGAGCCATCCTGGAGGTTGGACTGGAGGACAAACAAGAAGAACAGAAAGCTGGTGATTAGAGGCAGAGAGGAAGGCTCCCATGGTATCCACCCTGGCTGCCTCTGCCTCCGCCTGACATTTGCATTTCCCCTACCTGCCCACAGGCTCTTCTGGCCCCCAAGGTGCTCCTGGACAAACACCAGTTGCGGAAGCTGTCCAGGTGCCTCCTGGACCCATGGGTCTACCAGGCATCGATGGCATTCCTGGCCTCACAGGGGACTCTGGGGTTCAAGGCCTTGTAGGCCTGCAAGGTGAGGAGGGCACCCAAGAAAGGGACTTTCTGGGGTGCTGAGACAGCCTTGGCTGAGAGGCTGAAGCAACTGGCTGGGCCTCTAGCTCACAAGGGGTGCTTTCATCAAGTGTTTCCTCTGCTCTTTCACAAAGCTCCCAGGCCTCTTGCCAGGAAGGAGGCCCAGCAGGGCTAGCAGTTGTACTTGGCTTTAGATAATGTGTGGGCAGAGCACAGCAGCTACTCCACACAGCTTGTCCATCACTAATGTGCTGTTGAGGGAAGGAGGGAGTATGGTGGGGGATAAAGAGCAAAGGAGAAAGCCCTGGGCTGGGGGACAGGAAACCTGACTTCTAATCCCAGCTGTGCTCCAAATGGAGTAAGTTAGCAGTCTCTCTGGGCCTTGGTGTCCTCATTTGTGATATGGGGCACCAGCTGTTGCCCTGCATGCTTCCCAGCGTTGCTGGGAGGAGAGGCTCAGCCTTGAGCTGAGTATGCACGCCAAGAGGATGGCCAGTGCGCCCTCTCCTGGTGAGTCCTGGGCATGACACACAAGCCACGTTTCTCAGGGTAGCACTCCTCAGGACCCTCCGCATTGGGAATCCTGCTGTGGGCCTTCTCTTCTTTCAGGCTCCAAGGGTTTACCTGGCATTCCTGGCAAAGACGGCCTCAGCGGACTCTCCGGCCCACCTGGGGCTCTTGGTGATCCTGGTCTCCTTGGACTACAAGGCCCTCCAGGATTTGAAGGTCTGGCAATATCGGCACTAGGGGGCAGAGGGTTTTTGTGAAGATTTGAGGCTTGGGGGTGAGTCAAAATCACAAATCTGGGACTTAGGAAACCTGGTGGTAAAGCTTGACACAACCATTTGGCTGGAAAACTGGGGCTCTCATCCATTCGTTCCTACCCACCTCTGAGCCTGTGAAAGATAAGATTCCTGTGTTCTGGAAGGCAAAGGACGGTTCCAAATTCTTTTCTGGATTCTCTTCCAGCTCTTAAGAGCTATGACTCAATACCATAACATGGCCCCTACCCCGCACCTCCCCTTTTCTATCTAAGGATTCTGACATGAATGGGAGGGGACTTAAAGGATAAGAAAATCTGAGATAAGGTATGGCTGTTATTTGCCTCACCTTTTATATCACAGATGGCAAATCAGTTGTCCTGAGTGGAGAACAATTCTGAGGCTTGGTGGGAAAGTGGTGTGATCAATCATCCACATCTACCATGGGCAGGGGAGGAGGGTATGATTTTTGCCTTGCTAATTCCAACTCTGCTTTTGCTGCTTCTGATTCAGCAGCTACTTGGTTATCTCCTAGGAGAGACTGCAGGGCCTGAGGATTAACTCCCTCTGCCCCCTCACCGCCTCATAGAGAACCCAAGGCTGGTAGCTATGGGAGGGAAGCTGGATAGTGTGCTTTTGAAAATTGAAGTATAGTTGATATACAATATTATATTGGTTTTAAGTATATAACAGTGATTTGACAATTATCTGCATTATTAAATGCTCACCCCAACTAGTATAGTTACTATTCGTCAACATGGAAGGATGTTACAGAACTGTTGACTATATTGTCCATGCTATACTTTTATCCCTGTGGCTAATTTATATCATAACTGAGATTTTGTGCCTCTTCATCTGCTTCACCTATTTCATCACCCCACCTCAACTCCTACCCCATGGTAACCACCAGTCTCTTCTCAGGGTCTGAGTCTATTTCTGCTTTGTTCATTTGTTTTGTGTTTTTAGATTCCCCATATAAGTGAAATCACATGGTATCTGTCTTTTTCTTCCTGGCTTATTTCACTGAGCATAATACCCTCTAGGTCCATCCATGCTGTCACAAATGGCAAGATTTCTTTCTTTTTTATGGCTAAGTAATATTCCATTGGGTATATGTATCACATCTTCTTCATTCGTCTATTGATGGACACTTTGGTTGCGTCCATATGTTAGCTATTGTAAATAATGCAGCAATAAATATAGGGGTGCGTATATCCAAATCAGTGATTTTGTTTTCTTCAGGTAAATTCCCAGAAGTGACATTGCTGGGTCATATGGTATTTCTATTTTTAGTTTTTTGAGGAGCTTCCTTACTGTGGATAGCATGCTTTTTAAAATGGGGACTCCGTAGCCCCATACACCTGAGTTGGCATTCCAGCTCTACCATTTACTTACTAGCTGTGTGACCTCTGAGCCTCAGTTTCCTTATCTACAAATTGGGGCAATAAGGTTGTGGTGAGAATCAAGTGAGCTAACGTGTATGTAAGGTGCCCTGCTCAACACATGGCACAAAATGAGTAGCTGCTGTTCTTATTGGCTGCACCTGGCTCACCGCTTTTCTGCTCTCTCCCTCCCAGGAGCTCGTGGAAAGCAGGGCCCCTTTGGGAGGGCTGGACTGCCTGGGCAGAGTGTGAGAGTGGGCTACACCTTGGTGAAACACAGCCAGTCAGAACAGGTGCCCCTGTGCCCCGTCGGGATGAGCCAGCTGTGGGTGGGTTACAGTTTGCTGTTTGTGGAAGGGCAGGAGAAAGCCCACAACCAGGACCTGGGTAAGTACCAGCTCTGCAAGCCATGGCTGTCCACCCCACAAGGCAAGAGCCACCCTCCTCACTCCTTCCAGCCCAGTGCTGGGTAGCGGGTTACAGCATCAGCTCTGCCCAAACCCTGGCTCTACCTCTTTCTTACCATGTACTCTGGACAAGTTACTCAACCTCTCTAAGCTTCTACTTCCTCCTTAATGGAACAAGGCTAATTCTAATACTCATCTCATAGGGTGATGTAAGGACTGCATGAATCACCCAAAGTAAAATGCTTAGAACATTTGGTGCATATGAATTATCCATTAAACGTTAGCAATTAGTAGTAGAAATAATAATATGACCTGTGGGGCAACAATGTTTACCCAAGAATTAATTGTATTATCTACAGGTGTGCTGACTCTGAAACAGACTCTCTCTATTAAATGCTGGTTTTACAGAGCATACTAATTAGGGAGTCATTAGTCAGATTATAAAAAGATTCTTTTCAATATCAAACCTCCTTGGTACATTGAAAATATAATTTGATCAACAGACTTTAGTGTGTGTACAGCGTCCCAGGACTGTAAGGGGAGGTGTCCCTGCTCTGCTACAAGCAGTTGGATGTAAACCCAAACTACTATCTAGTCCAGTCCTAGTGGCCCTAGGAATAGGCTAATCCTTGACCCACCCCTCAGCAGAACTTACCTGCTTCTGCCCACCTTTTCTCCTTCCAGGGTTTGCTGGCTCCTGCCTGCCCCGCTTCAGCACCATGCCATTCATCTACTGCAACATCAACGAAGTGTGCCACTATGCCAGGCGCAATGATAAATCCTACTGGCTCTCCACCACTGCTCCCATTCCTATGATGCCCGTCGGCCAGACCCAGATTCCACAGTACATCAGCCGCTGCTCTGTGTGTGAGGCACCCTCGCAAGCTATTGCTGTGCACAGCCAGGACATCACCATCCCGCAGTGTCCACTGGGCTGGAGCAGCCTCTGGATCGGGTACTCCTTCCTTATGGTAAGGCCCCTCCTCTCGTGTAGAGGCAGAGGGCAGGGAGCTCTGGGAGGATCCCCTGAGCTGGTTCCCCAGCTCAAGGGACATGGGATAAAATCCATGGAATTGAAAAGAAGGAATATACTTGGCCTGGGCTTGGGGAAAGACTGGAGCCCAGTCCTGCATGAATGACAGATAATTCTGGGTGGGAATAGAAATGTGCAGTTTGCACACAGCAGTTTAGGGGTGAGACTATCTGTGAATCACCAGAAAGGGTTCTAACATCTTATGCCTGCTTCAGTTATGCCACAAGCAAGAGAAGGAGGAAACACCCAATCTCGGCGGACAGTGAGGGAGAGGCTGTCCCCAGTCAGGGCCAGGACATACTCTCACTGGTCAGGCTGGGCACGGACATGCCCCACTTTTCTACCCTCCCTCCCAGGCCCCTCTGGCCACTGCCATCTCCTCCTGAAAGGCTCAGCTAAGGACATGCTGTATTCCTATGTCCTATGTCCCTGCTGGGATTTGGGCAGCTTCTCTATTTCGGTGGGAAGGCAGTGGCCGGCCAGGCGGTATGGCTTGCTAAGAAAGAACTGAAAACATCTGTAAGCCCAAGGCAGCATCAAGTCTGTCACATGACATTCTGTGCATGTCTGGGGACATTAAATGAGTGAAAGGTCAGGTACAGGACCAGAAAAACTCCTGGGGAAAGTAGTGGGGCACCCATTGAAGTACCCTACCTCACCCAGCTTTTTTGCTGAGTGGACAGGGGCAAGATGGTAAGAGAGTGTCTTTGAAGAATTACCAGAGCCACAGGCTTCCTCACATTAGTGCACCTGCCTGGGCAGAGGTGCTTCCTTGTTTTGCTCTGCGAATTGGACAGTTTATCCCAAAATAATATAGAATCATCTCACTATCATTCTGTCCTGTTCACCACCCAGACCCGGAAATAAGGAGAAAAGGCCTCTGAGCTTTGACAAGGAATAGTACAAGAGCCGTATACAAAAATCTCATGCGCTTTGCTCATGGAAGCACTCTTAAGGCTTTATTCAGAATCTCTCTACTCTTATTTTACACATAATTCTAACATACTAGAATATCTGTATTTTCCTGAAAACATGAGGGTGGCTATGGGGACTGCCTAGTTAAGGGATCTTGAAGCAATGAGGCATACCTACTGAAAAGAAGAAAAGAGTGAGAAATTGATTCGAAGGCAGCCCAAGAACTCCCAGGCTGTGACCCTTGGTGTGGGTGGGGCCTCTGCAAAATCACCCAAGACAAAAACTGACATTCACAATGACAAGCCCGGGTCATCTGGGAAGTGTAAAATACACAGTGTAAGACAGGAAGATGTGTCATTCACTCTAAAAAGTTTTCTATCTGAGAATCAAACTGAGGAAAACCTTAATGCTTCATTTATCAGGAAAGGTCACTTACATGGAAACTCATTCTCCTGCAGTTCTGCAAAGTAAGGCATTCCTGTGTGTCCAGATCAGGCATTTGTCCCATTGGCCACTTGCTGACCTGGATGTGTATGAGGGCTCTTCCCTACGTTTTGGGGTCCAGAGGATAACCCAGCTTAGGTGAAGGGAGAGGGGCAGGGACTCTGAAGAGATAAGGACTGCCACCTGTGGGTACAGTGACCAGAGACTGTCAGTTCATGAGTGGCACTGATGGGGAAATCCGGAAGTCATGTGCTGGGGGAACCCTCTGAAGCAAGGGCTGGGAGGTTAGGCCAAACACAAGGCCCACTTGTACTCAGCAGGTAACAAAACCTATATGTAGCCCTAAAGGGTGTGGTACAGACTGAAAATATAAGTTCTAATGAAGGTAAACTTCAGAGTCAGAGCGATAATAGACATGCTGAGCGGGGGAGCCCATGGTTTAACCACCTTGTGGAGGGCTGTGTGCTCCATCCCCCCTCAGGGTACACGGCCAGGGGCTGGAAATAGAGGGCTCTGAGAAGAATTGCATTCTGAAACCTATTGAATTTCCCTTCATCCTGCCTGTCTCAGACTTATTTGTCCATGGAGATTTGGGGTGGGGGAGGGAACACCTCACACGCCTCGGAACTCAGTGGGACAGCAGCAGAGTGGGAAACACTGGCTGAGATGTAGCCTCTGCCTAGGCGCGGTGGGTTAGGAGGGCCCTAGGTAGCGTGGAGGGAGCGCTCCTGGCCCTGAGGAGCTATGAGGGAGGAAGAGCAGTGTCTGGTGCTAAAATAAAGCTTCTGGCATGCTGGCGAGACGCTGGGGCTGAGCCCTTGAGGGACGCGAGCTCAGGAAGGGAGCGCACGTCCCTCGTGGAGCAGCGAGTCCGCCCCCGCGACCGCACCAGCTCACGAGAGACCCGGTCTGTTGCAGCACACCGCCGCCGGCGCGGAGGGAGGGGGCCAGTCCCTGGTCTCCCCCGGCTCCTGCCTGGAGGATTTTCGCGCCACTCCTTTCATCGAGTGCAGTGGTGCCCGAGGCACCTGCCACTACTTTGCCAACAAGTACAGTTTCTGGTTGACGACAGTGGAGGAGAGGCAGCAATTCTGGGAGGAGCCAGTATCTGAAACACTGAAAGCAGGGCAGCTCCACACCCGGGTTAGCCGCTGCCAGGTGTGTATGAAAAGCCTGTAGGGTAGCACCTGCCTCTGACCCTTGCCCTCCCCTCCCCCACAATGGTCACCTCACGAACCCAAATGGTCTGAAAAAGGAAGGCTTAAGTGCTTTTGCCCACCTGTCAAGTTGTGCATTGCAGTCTCATTTGGGCTGGACTACTACTGCACACTAGTCACACCAATCCTCAGAACCAATGGGTTGGGTGGGCCCATGGGCCCATCCCACCCCACCCCACCCTGCTAAGATCTGCTATCCCATTTCAGTCCATCTGGTGCTACGGTTCAACTCAGATGTTGGTGTAACTATTCATGGCTACCTCAGAAAGACCTGCTGGGCCACCCCTTTCTTAGACCTAGCCTTCCTCACTGTCTTGATCAGAAAGCTCTTCAGAATAGCTGATATCATTTCTTACTGGCCAGAGGTCACCACCACATTATTTGGCTTAAACCAGAACCCAGTGTTACCTACATTAAAACTGACAAAAAAAAAATTCTCTGGCTAAATATTCACAGATGGCTCAAGCCTGCATAGTGAAAGTTTGCACTCTTCAAGAAGGCTCACTGTGTCTAGGCAGGCAGCATAGCTGGAAAGAGGTGCTAGTCAGTAGCCCGGGTGAACTTCAACTCTTTCCAGAGTGAGCAGACTGGGCCCTGTATTGCTTAAGGAGGGACTCATTAACTTCACACGGTCCTAGACAAATCACTTCCTCCTTGCTGGCTCCTTTCCCAGCCAGAGACTTACAACGTGGCCCTGAGTAGGGTGGAGGATGCATCAAATGTGGCCAGGCACACAAAGGGAAATGAGAACCACAATCCTTTCTCTCAGGCCAGGGGTAGAGGGGTGGATGGGTAAGGAGGTGTGAATTCTGCTTTTGACTCCAGGAACAAAAAGATCCCTTGTCCCAATTTCTCAGAAGATCCTGTTTATTCTAAATGCCATCCAGATGTGTGCAATCTGGCAAACTGAAGCTACAATGTGTTGGTTCCTTTGCATTTTTGAGGCTGTTAGAGACTTCCCATTAAAGTGTCCATCTAACTGCTCTTTCACAGGTAGCCTGTTAAAGGATTTTAATATATTTTTAAAAGCTCATAAAAATCTTGCACACTCCTCTCTTTAGCAGTTAGCCGGCCTAAAGCAGGCCTAAGCTGACTATAAAGTGTATTGTATTCTGTTTGGGGGGATTTGTTTTAACCATTTCCTCTAATTATCAATTTCCCAGAACACTAAGCTATGTTGTCATGAGGCAATTCCTTCCAGGTGATTCTGTTTCCTTAAATATTATGTAAACTGTGCCAAACAGACAAAGCATAATCAGTATAACCTGCATTACTGTTACCTTCACTTCCTGAGTAATAAGCATGGTGTTAGCTTTGTACATCACGAATAAAAGGAATTAAATATGAACGTTTGACTCTTTTGACATTCTTTGATGAAAACTTTGGTCTGAAGTCCTTCTCATTGCAATTCATGAGTCCTTCTCAGAGCCATGGGGGTTCCTGTTATTATAAGTTGAAATTCATAACAGAAATGGAGGCAGGAAAAACTATAATTAAAGTCAAAGGGCAGAAAGAATCCTTTAACAGGCACAAATCAATATAAGCCTACAACTGCTTTTAGCCCCATCACATGCTAGAGTTCAAGAGAGGAATTTCCATACTTCTGGGGTCTGAGGGTCATCTACAGATAAATCACAAGTAGAAAAATGTTAAAGTCACCAAAATCAAACATACAGGTATATATGCATATATTTTTATATACATAAAATATATCCTCTGGAAGGATAAACAAGAAATTAATAACCTTTGGAGTATTCAGGGAAGGGAACTAACCTGTGGGGAGGGAGAGCCATTTCACTGAATACCATTTGTACCTTTTGAATTTTGAACCACTGGAATATATTATCTACTGGGAAAAAAAGAAAAAAAATAGAATTTAAGGGAACAGATATTCTATTATTCTTATATATACAAAAAAATAACCTGTTTGGTGCTAGCTTTCAAACCACAGTTGTTGGCCTTCCTCAGGACTTAGTTGAGGATGGAGGTGTAATGCATGCAGGTCATGAGGGCAACGGAGGAAAATGGGGAGACACCACTGGAACTTGAGGTACATCCACACAGGAGAGTGGTTAGCAAAGCCAATTTGATAAATATGTCCTTTAAAATGTAGTACATTGCTAGTCGTGAAATGGTCTGGCATTGTATTTAATGCACAGCTTAAATACCACCACATGAATAATTCGAATTATGGTGGTCAACCAAAATGGAGTCTAATTCACACAATTTTTAATTTCCACCAAATCAGCAACTTAAGTCAGTGACTGGCAAACTATAGCCTGTGGCCAAATCCAGCCCGCCACCTGTCTTTGGAACCAAAGTTGTATTGGCTTACAGACAGGCTTGTTTGCATGCACATTGTCTATGGCTACTTTTACACTTCAGTAGCAGAGTTGAGTAGCTGTGACAGAGCCTACATGGACTGCAAAACTTAAAACATTTACTACCTGACCTATACAGAAAAAGTTTGCTGACCTCTGATTTAAGCAATCATGATTTGATATAAGGACAGAGTGATATCTCACAAAAGTATCAGTAAGGATGGGAACAGTGACCAAGCAAATAAATAGTAAGGTTCCTTTAAGTAGGAAGGGAATCCACAAGTGCACATTTGACATTGTTTCTTTGACAAACTTTTTGGTCTAAATTGTAATTATTGAAAATACATATTCAAATAATTTAGCAAGAACTTTTTCTCCCTCATGCCATCACTTTATTATCAGAGCAAGAGAACAAATTGCTTCTTAGTATTTAGGCCCAAAGAGGTCACATCTGAAAGGGTGAAGAAGCAGAGGGTAACCATCTCTCAACTCCTGGTGCTTGAAGCAAGCTGGGAGTTGCTGTCTGTCTTCCAGACGTCCACCTCCTCCTTTCAGTAGCTGAAGACTCATAGGGGCTGTGTAAGACAAGCTGGGAAGCAAGGAATGACTCCTAATCTGTCTGCTCCTAGATTTCATGATTGTTCTAGTTCTTTCGGGGAAAGGGTAGTTAGTTTCTTTTTTTCGGAGAAATGGTGATTGGCTCAGTCATGATTGCTATGAAGTTTGTATGCTGTTGGCAAATCAGGCACTTACTGACTAGAAAAGTCTTACGTAATGAGTTCATGTTCTTCTGGTGCCACTTGGAAGACAGGCCTCCAGCTGAGTTCCCACTATTCTACACGCTCAGAATCTCAAAATCTTCCTCCAGATCAAACTCCTCCAGCTGTTCAGTAGAGTCAATGAATTCTATCAGAATACAGAAAGAAGAAAAGCTTGACACTTGGGTTGAAGCGGCAACATGGGCAAACCTCATTTTATTGTACTTTGCTCTATTGAGCTTCACAGACGTTACTTTTTTACAAAGTAAAGGTTTCTGGCAACCCTGCATGAAGCACATCTTCCAGAGCCATTTTTCCAATAGCATTTGCTCACTTTGTGTCTCTGTATCATATTTTGGTAACTACTGTAATATTTCAAACTTTGTCATTATTATTCTATTTGTTATGGTGATCTGTGACCAGTGATTATGAGTCATGGAAAGCTCAGATGATGGTTAGCATTTTTAGCAGTAAACTATTTTTAAATTTAGGTATGTACATTATTTATTTTTATGCATAAGGCTGTTGCACATTTAACAGACAGTAGTATTGTGTACACACAACTTTTATATGCACTGAGGAACCAAAAACTTCATTTGACTTACTTTGATTGTGATATACACTTTACTGTGGTGATCTGGAACCAAACTTGTAATATCTCTAAGGTCTGCCTGTATGTTACTCAGTAGTTAAGACTATGCATTTTTTATTGCTTTGCTAGAGAAAAGCCTGTGTGGAGACTTACAGGTAGGACCACTGCCAAGTATTAAAAATTCTCTATAAAGAACCAAAATAACCAGGCTTGTTACTTAGTTCTATACATAGTGATGAGGATGAGGCTCTGTAAGACCTTTGAGGAACCTTTGAATCACCCATGGCCTCTGATTTGTTTTCTGAACCAGACCATGAGAAAACAAATTCTAGTCATTTTGATTTTGCACGGAACTTTAACATTGAGCTCATTTTCTCCTACTACCATTCTTTGAAATTGGTTAAAGGCAGTTTATCAGAAGATTAAAATAACCCAGAAGCAGCACTCCTTGATCAGTCCAGCTAAGCAGAAATTTTACATTCCATGGAACCATGAGCCACAGTTGCTTCTATCTCATAAAACAATTGCTACATACAAGTTTGCTGGCTGGAGAGCCTCTGAACAACAGCTTACCTGCCCCAGTGGTTGTCACTTCTGGCTTGGCTGGGGGAACAAAGGGAGGCCAGTGTGATGGATGTTTCTGAACTAATTCAAACATCCTTAAATTTTCCTTTAGAATTTCCTGAGGAGACACAGACACAATTGTGAACACTGCAGAGTCACTACATTTCTGTCCAGTTAGCAATCTTTGTCCCCAGACTCTAAGAAAGGATGGGCTGGTTGTTGAGAGGTCAAAGCAAAGGCCTAGCAAATACACCCATCCTCTACCTGACCCACCTAAAGATCCGGCCTTCTTAGATTCTAGACGCTGTTGGCCAGGAAGGAAGGACACTAGAGGGAGCATCTGACGGAAGGCCAGTACTCCCGGCCCCTGCTCCATTATGAGGTTCAGGTCATATGCCAGTTGCATGGGCCCAACTCAACTTAGGAGTGAGATGTTCCTGAAGTGTTGGCTCCAAAGAAATGTTGGTTAATTAAGTTGAATCTGCCCTAAGAGAATATTGGTACATACTGGCATGGTTTCAGTTTTAGTCCCAACACTTACGGTATATGTCCTAATTTAAACAGCATAGTCTTATCAGAAAATTTTCATTCTAACTTTAAATGAGATAGAAATACAGTTTTGCTGTATTCTGAAATATAAGTATTGCCTTTAGAAAATAATTCTTCATCCTGTCCTAGCTAATTATTAACCGGGGTTTCAGATTCGGTTAGGGACATCAGTGTTAAGTATTTGTTCACTGGTGAAGAAAAATCTTCCCTCCTTACACTTACAAGAGGCTCTGGGCTCCCATATCTCCAATTTCTTTGTTTTGCAGAGAGGAGAACATCATGTCTCCTCCACCCCATCCAGGACTTTTTAAACTAATCCCCATGATCTCCCTTCATTCTTTGAATAAGTGTTTATCACTGTCTTCCACATATTTGCCATGTGTTAGAAGCTGAGAATGAGGGAGGCAGATACAAAGATAAGTGAGCCAAGCAAAACAAGAAATTCCTTTCATACAAAGTACCAAAAAATAATAACTTGCTTTAGTATTCACACATATTTCTGAAAATTATGTTCCCTTTAAGTGGCAGCAGGCCTACATTTTATATAAGTAACACAGGTAATAAAAAGGCAAGCCCCCTAAGCCATAATAGAATACATTAAACAGTAAATAGACCACTAAACAAATAGAAAGTAATTTAGTTCCTTCAACCATCTCTGTTACAAACACAGAAAGGAAGAATTTCAGCTGAGCTAAATGAAATTAGCATTTTTAAGTTAAAACAGTAAAATGTTAGTCGATTATTTCATATGACTCACAGGCTTAATGAGATGAAACATTCAGTGGCTAAAAATATTGCCCACTTGACATACTAAGCATATATCAAACAAAAGTTTTTCTTTTTTTCCCTGAAGTTATGCACAATTCCCCACACCTTAGTTTCTTTTTCATGCAGTAAAGTCATGTCAGGCTAGGTTTATGTTACTATGAAAAAAACAATCTTGAAAAGGAATCATATTGAAGAGCTTTCATTTTTTAAGACTAAGAAAAACATACATCTTTACCTTCTGAACAAGGCTACACCAGCTATCAAAGTCTTTTTCTTCTTTGCAGAAAAATCCCTTGTTGGGGGGGAAGCAAAAGAACACAACTTAGAACTGGTCACGGGCACCGAGGCAGGCCCTTTGCAATGCAAGGTGGAGCCGCTGGCCCAGAGTTATGATGTGGGCCACTCTCTTGGGATGCATCTTGTGGCAATAAGGAAGAAGACTGACTAGGCTTCTCTCTCTCTCTTAGGTCATTGCCTCATTTGGACACACACATTTAATTGTTCTCTTTCTCCCTGTCTCCCTTTCCCCTTCCCTTTTCCCCTGTCCCTGTCCCTCCCAGTCTCTCCCTTCATATGGTATGATATAGTAACTTAAAGACCAATCTGTAAAGCGTGGGGTTAATTCCATTACATTCAGTGCACAAATATACACATCTATAAAGAGTAGTCAAACCAACCAACAAAAGCCAAACAGTACTTTTAGCTCAGGGCAATACTTAGGAAAGGGGCTTTGGCCTTAGGGAAATTACCTATTAGAATAGAGAGCCATCCTGCAGTACGGAAAGACCAGTCCAAAACAAGGGGTGGACTCTATCAGCTCTCAGTCACTGGTTCTCTGACAGTTGGGTAAAGGTGGAAGAGAGGATGCAGACGGGCCTTGGGCTCACTGGCTACTTCACAGGCAGCTGCCCTTTCAGTGTACACAGGTCATAGTCATACTTCCAGAGGGGGAAACCCTGAAGCTTCCGGGATTGTGTGCCCAGAGAAATGGGCACTGTCTACCCAGGAGGTCTTGACCCCTTATGCCTCCCTACCCATGTCCCGCCTTAGTCCCTGTGCCTGTGTGGAAATAATTAGAGGGACAGAAGGAAAAGGGGGCAAGATGGTAACGCTGAAGATAACTAACATTCATAGAAAGCTTATGTGCCATGGTGCCTTACACACAGTATACCTCCCACATCCCTATAAGGAAGGAACTACTGTTTTGCTCATTTTAGGGATGAGAAGACCAAGACTCAGAAAAGTTAGGAACTCCCCTCTGAGTCTGTAGCCAGTAAGTAGTACGACCTAGATTCCAACTTGAGCAGTTTGGTTTCAGGGTCCATTCCCTCCCCACTAAACTATATTGCCTCTCAGCGGGCTGGTAAGCAAACATATCTTGCACCCTACCTAGCAACCTGGATAACTCCCAGGAACGGATCTGTAACAGGGTGGCATCAGATCTCGTGGTCCACCCACCCTTCAGATACCCACCAATGCTACAGAAGGATCCAAGTTCAGGATGTTCATTCGCTGTGGGGACTGCAGGCAATGGAAAGTCTGGTCGTCAACTGTTCCATTCTCCTCAGTGTCAACAAAGGTCTGGGTTGTGTGAGGATCCAAGAAAATGAGCTCATCACCTATTTGGAATGAGAATGTTTCATCTTTGAAGAACCCCTGGCACTGGCCGCACTGCTGTCCTCAGGAGGAAGCACTCGTGTTCTCTTAGTCCTTCTCTTGGTGACAATGAGTATGAAATGACAAAAAGCTTGAAGTAGGGTAAGAATGCTTGAAGGAAGCCACCCATACCAAATATAATCATTCAATGAGAAGACTTGGCCTAGCATTTATAGCTCCTCAAGGTCCAAGTCCCCAAATGGAAAGTGACAGGCTTGGGAAAAGGTGGGAACGAGAGACTGCAAATGGCATGGCAGGCTCTGTGAGCAGCAGTAGCAAAGAGGGGGTAGGTAGAATCACTGGGCCATGAGTCCAGGTGCCATTAGGGAGCTTCCTGCCTCTTTCAACATTGGAAAGCATCTCGTTGCAAACTATTGCTTCTTGGACCTAAGGTCAGAGAGCACATCTGGTAAGGAGAAAGGCCTTGGCCTCCAAAAGTAATGTGAATGCTTACTCTGCTGCGGCTGAGATACAGGGGAGCTAACATCTGGTCTTGACTAGCTAGCAGGTTAGTTATTGTTAGCAAGTTAGTAGTTCCTGTCAGAAAGCACTGTCTTCATCACATTAATGTCAATACAGATTTACCTCACTGGGAAAACTCACTTTGAGATGACTGAGCTTACAAATGAGAGAAAAGCCATGCTTCATTAAATTGAAAAAGCCAAGCCCAATAATGACCTGAGAGGAGTTTGCAATAATAAAATCTCTACTTTTGATACTCGAAGGGCTTAATGCTCATCAGCAGCATGCTAAGTAGGCAAAGTACCTTAAGGGGCACCAACCTCACTGTCCAGGCCCAAGGACCATCTGGGCCTCTGAGTTCTAGACTGGGGTAGGCAACCAAAGAGAGATCTATCAGAGGCAGGAGGATGGGGTGGGAGGGATACCTCAAAGACCTTCCCTGGAATGGCACCCAGAACTATGCTGGGCCCATCTAAGTGCTTGTGTTGGCAAAGAATGTGTTTCTGATGTCTGACCAACACTTAACTTATCTCTGTCACAGGCCTAGGACAAACCTTTAACTCAATCTGTAGTTTTCTTATTTTCAAACTGGGGACTTTGACCCTGTTCCAGCTACCTCACAGGGTATTATAAGAACCGAAAATTTCACCTCTGTGAAATACTTAAAACACAATCTAAACACAAGGTGGTCATAGATGTATCTTGTTTAGACTCAGAAGTATTCCCCTACACATATATATTTTAAAGTATATGGAAATCAATGTTCCACATGCCTTGTGTTATGAAGGTCAAGGTACATAATTTCCCTAGACCACAGGTTGGGGAGATCAGTTATATCAAAAAAGCCTTGAGTCACAATAAAGAGCAACAACCAGGATGACTGGAAGGAAGCATATCTAAGACCACAGAAACATAAGGGAAAGGAAGTTACACACAAGAAAAGAGAAATCCAAAGCAGGGTTCGAACTGAGCATGCTGCCAGAGTGTTTCAAGTTAAGGTACTGGGAATAATAGCAGTATTCTCTGGCCCTTTCCCATGGGTATGTGAGTGTGAGTGTGTATATGTGAGAGTGTGTGTGTATGAGTGTCAGTGTATGTGAGAGTGTGTATGTGAGTGTATGTATGTGTGAGTGTGAGTGCACGTGCATGTGAGTGTTAGTATATGTGAGAGAGTGTGAGTGTGAGTGCATGTGTATATGAGAGTGTGTGTCTGTGTATGTGTGAGTGTACATGTATGTGTGAGTTTGAGTGTGTGTGGGGGGGTGTAGTGGAGCTTGTGGGCTTCCCTGTTTCTCAGAGTGCTTAAAAGAGACACAATAGAAGATATACTAAAAAGCCTGGAAATGATGGGACTAATCCAAGGTCTCTAATGAGGCCTAAGGAGAAGAGGCAGGGTGCTCAGCCATCTGCAGACACAGGGCTTGCGCTATGGCCCTCCCGGTGGCAGCCTTCACCCAAGAGCAGAAGGCAAGCACCTCCTCTCTGAGCAGGCACAATCTGACAGCTAGAGCCTCACGCTTGCCATAGTCTCCCACATGGAGAGTCTTCTCCAGCTTCCCACCAGACAAGAGGGTCCTCAGGAAGCAGTGTGGTATGGTGGGCAGAGATGGCCAAACTGGGACTGAGTCCTGGCTTTGCCACTTTCTTGCTGGGTGATCTTGAGGAAATAACCCCTGCAAGCCTTAGTTTCACTGTGTGTCAGCTGGAAATGATCTCTCACAGGGCTGTTGTACTGACTGTATGTATACATCTAGGTTATCTGTCTATATGCCTGTGTCTATCTAAATGTGTGCATGTGTACACACACACACACACACACACACACACACACACACACACACACAGAGCATGCAGTGCAGAGTCCCTGGCACAAGACAGCTGTTCAGAAAATGGCAGTTCTCATCTGTTTCCTCCCTTCAGATATTCTACTAATCCAGATCCTCCAACCTAATAATGTAAGGGGGTGAGTCAGAAAAGGCAACCTTCGGGGGACTTTGGAGACTCAAATGAAGGTTAAACAAAGGATTTCTGAATGTTCCTGGGTAAACGGGCACTATGCAGACCTCCGCCTCAGGAAGGAACTGAGGATCGCCCACATCTCTTTAATGAGTAGTCAAACCCCACAAACGTCACCCTGACCCAGTGGCCTCAGAAAACAGGAGGGTTACGCCAGCTTGCTGAGTT
The DNA here is from genome assembly GCF_040802235.1 of Manis javanica. Classification (NCBI taxonomy): domain Eukaryota; kingdom Metazoa; phylum Chordata; class Mammalia; order Pholidota; family Manidae; genus Manis; species Manis javanica. The sequence continues at coordinate 99,282,504 of NC_133174.1, read as the reverse complement.
CCTTCTGGGTAACTTGGGATAAGTGAGGCCAAGGTACCAAGGAATTCCTTACACTATTCACTGAGATCCCTCCAAAATCATTTTCTAATCCATTTCAACCTCGTCCTTATGCAAAAACAACAGGAAATAGTTTTTTGCAACATTTTCTTTAACAGGAAACCAAAAGCTCAGCAACAGAGGGCAGCTAAATTTATATAACTCCAAATATGGGGTTTTGTACACAGGAAAATAAACTCCTCCAGTTTGCCCATTTTCCATCGAGCAGTAGTTCTTAGCCTCCACCAATAGATGATAACATTAGAGAGAGCCAAGGCAATTGTGTAGAAATGAAGAAAGAGGGAGCAGAGGAGAGACGGGTTGAGGTCAGGCAGGGTGAGTGTGTACTACAGGCCTGGCTCTTTGCTAAGTGCTCTACCATGAAGTACCAACATGGTGAATCAGGTGTCAGCCCTATTTTCCGTAAGAGGAACCTGAGGCTGAAAGACTTAATTAATACTCTTTTCCCGATGTCACACAGCTAGCGAGTAGAAGACTGGCCTAGAAGGCCAGGTGTGTCTGTGTACACCCTGCCTCACCTCCTGGAATCTCTAAGGAGGTGGGTGGGTGGGGGGTGGGTGACTAAGCCCACCTCATCCTCTCCTCTGCATCTCTCTCACGCCATTCCCCATATGTGTGCTGGCTCTCCGTTGCAATCTAAACTCCTGACTTTGCTGAGGCCCAGTTTCAGACCACTCCACTCCTGCGAGAGGTGTTTTGTATCCAATTCCCTAGCCACATCTCTCTGCCCTGTGCTCTTCAGCACTAAGCAGGTGTCTAGGCCCTTGGTCCTCAGAGGCCACATCAGCGCCGCCTAGGTAGAGATGCCAGATCTCAGGGCCAAGCCTAGACCCAGCGAACCTGCCTTTTAGTAGGCCCTCAAGGGGACTTGTGTGCACATTACTTTGAGAAGCATTGGGCTAGCTCACCTTGTGTGCCAAAGGCCTTAAATGTCCCTGGACCCAGGCAGTGAATAAGGTAGCAGGGTTTCCAGTGTCATCAACCTAGTCAGGGAATGCTGGCCTGCTTGTTAGGATCCACATTAGGAGGTTAGTGGCTTAGCACCCATTATGGGGAAAGGGATACCTCTGTCTTTGCCCCGCTAATTACCACCTAGTCATGGCTCTGCTCAGTAAGCCAGCAGGTCCAGGTGCGTGAGCTTGAGAAGCTAGAGGATGGCTCCAGCCTGAATGTCCCCTGAGAAGAGGGGACTGGCAACATCAGGGGCATGAAACCCCACCACCCTCGGCCTCACGGAAAGGAGAGGTGTGCTGAAGCAATGCTGTGACAGCGGCCAAGTTCAGTGGAAAAGCAACTGGGGGACCATCTTATCAAGAGGCGATGGAGTCAGGGCACTGAAGGAGGATCTGCTCTCCGTCAGGCACAGAGAAGTGTTTACTCTCCACAGATCACGCAGCAGACAGACTGAACTGACCAGAGGCCACAGCATCTCAGGGCTAGACAAGGGCTCCCTAACTGGAATCGTGCAAACCTTCTGCCCACCCTCCCCTAGCCCATGAGGACTTACTTGTGATTCCTCTTTCCTTACCTAAGAATCCTATGAAATAATAGGCGTTATTTGGTTTTCCTCCTAATGCCCCTAAAGACTGTGGCATCTTAAAACACTCCTAGAGGGAAAGAGAATGCAAGATTCTCAACTCACTTGTGGACTGCTGCTCACGGATCTCTGTGCTCACATGGCAGTGTGATGGGCAGGCAGCAATGGGCTCGGGAAAAGGACTGACTTACTTTGAATGCATCAACATAGACAGGATTGATTTGGTTTATGCCCAGGCGAAGGGGCACAATGAGCAGCAGGGGTTTCCAGGCTGGGCAGCAGGCTGAGGTGACCTTACTCTGGTTCAAAGCATTCAGAGAGTCAGGGGGGCTCTCACCAGCTGTGTCAGCACTCAAGGGAAGGACACAGCACATTTTTTCTAGAAACAGAAGACAAGAGAGCTGAGTAAATAAGAGCTAGCCAGCCCTGGGAGATATGCCAGGGGCAAAACTAAGAGACATCTCATGTGATAACCCCTGCCTGGGAGGCCCGCCCCTCTGCCTCCAGGGCCCAGCCCACAGGAAGCCCAGGCCACTCATCCAGCCCTTACCTCTCTTCCTTCTGGCAATTGAGCACTTGCTTACCTCCCGCCAAATACTATGGGCTCACTGAGAGAATCTCATTTCTTAACTAGTCTACAAGGGGTCTTTGAGACAAGGACTGTTATCTTTGTGTTTCTCCAACCCCACGGCAGGGAGCACAGGGCTAAATATGGGGGTCCTCCACAGAAGACCTGTTGGTGGTTTAACTGACTAGCCACACTTAAGGTGTCCCACAGGGAAAGGGTAGGTGGCTCAACTTTCTGAAAGGGAAGAGAAGAAAGGGTCCAGGGAATGATTAACCAGAGTCCTATGCTCCCCCAAGCTCCCCTGCCCTCTGGGGCAGGCCAGAGAGTACAGTGTCTGTTTGTCTCTCATATACCCCCCCTCCCCACACACATGTGTGCACTTCCTGAATGTTAAGGAAGGGCCTTATCATGCACCACCCAGGAAGGTAAACAGGCTAAGGACTCACTGATATCTTCAATGACCACTGTGTTATCCATGGAAACATAAACAGCCAAGGAATTCCATTCGTCAAATAAGGCAAGTTTTCTGCAAAGCAACATACAATGAGGTCAAAATTGGGGAAAATGGAAATACCAGCAGGAAGCAGTACAATGTATGATACTCAGTGTTTCTGAAATCACTGAATGCTGATCCACTGAGAAATTCGGGTCAGCTCCTGATCCCTTGACTGAGCTCTGGAACATTCTATGTCCAGGGACCTTCAGAATGCCACAGTTACTGTTTCCAAACTTGGAGAAGAAGGTCCTGCTTTACTAAGTGGGAAAATTTACCTCACAAAATGATGTTATTCCTGTTGGGTGAGAGAGAAAAGATACCAATGCACCTGCTCCCAAGATTTTGTTTCTTAGATAAAGGACATCCTGACTTGCTTTTTCCAAAAAGGGAAATTGTCATTAAAACATATATCTATTGGTGTGGGAGCACACATAATATGGAGACTAAGCCCCAGGAAAATCCAGGGAGAGAGAAAGCTCACCTATTACATCTGTCCCCTGTGCAGTGGCAACACTGTTCAGAGAGCCTGGGGCTGCAGGTGGCTTTGGGGCAGGGCCCTGCTGGTCAATAGCTGAAGGAGAGCATGCTAAATTGCATGACTCCAGAGGAGATTAGAAAGAAAACCCCTTTAAAAGAGAGATTATCTGAGGTCTAAGTGAAGTTCCAGGCCTATTTTCTCCTTATCTTCTCCTCTTGCCAGTTTGAGAGAAGACATGTTTAACCTGGCTACTTCTGGGATTCTTGGGTAAAGCCTAGTTTCACTAGACAAAAGAAAAAAATATTCTTTCCTAAACCGAAGTAGCTCCCAGGAAGAGGTTAATTATCATTACACTTTAATGTAGTCATCTTTGCCCCAAGTAATAACAATGACAGAATAGCTATAATAATATACTGTTAATGATAACAGCAATCATGATGAATCAGAACTCACTTAAGTTCTTTAAAAGATGTATGAAAGAGGCAAATTCTGAGGGATGTCATTTAAAAACCAACCATTTCAAGCTGGGTTTGGGGCTTGACAAAGTCATTCTAACCTTCTACACTTTCTACCCTGAGTTCCTACGGTGGATCCCAAAATATTGCCAGACTCTTACTCAGCAGATTCAATGATGCCCCCAAAGGCACAATGGACTAAGGCAAGAAAGTAGTCTTGGAGAGGCTGCACTGTTAGCAAGGAGGAAAGTCAAGATACAGATTTCACTTGGGTCCCCAGGAATTCCAGACTACTCCCCCTATAAGCACATTTCTAAAGCATTCTGGTTCATTGATGATTGCCTAGTAATTGAAACAGTGCCACATTTGTACTTTGCATGGAGTGGGTCCCACCATCATGCTCCAGACAGCCCAGTTATTGAAGCACACCACACCAAAGGAGGCCGGATAGTTTCAATCTTCTAATGTCTAAATTCCACCCCAGATTCTGACTGCCACTTGCATTCATTCATCAAGTATTTATTGAGCACTTATGAGTGCCAGGCAGTTTTATATGCTAGTGTTACAGTCATAAACAAAACTAATACAATATCCACCCTCCTGGAGATTTCACTTGGTTACAGGATGTCAGGAAAGAGAGTGACAACAGGTGAGGTGGCTTATACATGTAGGTGCTGATGTCACTCACCTCACTCAATTTCGAAACATTGGTGCTGGCCTCCCTACACAGCTTCTTCCTGTGGGAAATGAACTCTGGGATTTAACAGAACTACAGAAGTATCACGCTGGTGTACCTGGAGTCTGCAGGATGGGGGGAGACTGAATAGTCCTGCTGTGCCTTCACATATACTGGTACCAGTGAGTACAACTCTCATATACCAAGACAGATGTCCATACTCACACATTTCAAAGAACTGTTTGAACAAAACAGTACAGATATTTGGTGGCTGAGTGGGATGGATGGTTTTGGGGATGGCAAAAGTAGTTACATTGATGGGACATTGAGTTGGCAGAGGAGGAAGGCATGGGAGACAGCAGAATAAGGCAGATGCCAGACTCTTACTTACTTTAGCACTTGTGCAACTGTATTTGGTCCAAACCATTCGCCAATTGATTTTCCTTCTCCTACACCCATCTGTGCTGTTTTTATGTGGAGAAAAGTAAAGAGGTCAGCAAAAGGTCTTCCAGCATGCCACAAACTCCTAATCTTTTATATAAATAATTAAGCAGATGGACAACTTAGCAGGTACAGTCATTGCCTTCAAACTACTGATGTGGCCTTACCCATTTGGTGGATAGAGTAGCAACAGTCTTTTCTATCTAAGAAGCACTGTAGGATTCGTTGATATTCTTTGGGTTGTTCTTTTTGTTTCTCCCAGTTCCAGTCTTACGAGAAAAAAAAGATGAGTTAAAAACAGGATGGATTTTTATAACAGTCCATTACCTCTCTGCACTCTTACTGTAACTCTGAGGTTAGAGGACAACAAAGGAATGATATCTAGAAGGAGAGAATGATCAAATTAGAACATTCCTAAGTGTCTTTAATTTTGATGACAAAGACATTTAGAAACTGATTACTGTCAAAGACTGAATGGGTGTAAAGAAAAAGCAAAACAGGAAGTTGACCAAGGAAGTGACTTAGCCCGAGGCTGGAGTTGGGAGAAATATTACCTGAAAACAATGTCACAGAGGCCCTTCTGCTCAGCTATTCAGTGAACAGGAGGTCACCACAAAACCTGCCAGTATATCCGTGTATCACTCAGGCTTCATAATGTCCCACCTCCACACAGACAGCAATGGCTTTGGTCTGTGTATTTTGGCAGCACAGCCAAGAGTGTCATGGGGGAAGTGCTATTCTGACATACCAGAGTTCACAAAAGAATATTCACAATTCGCAACTAAGGAAGCTAAAATATAATTGCATGCTGCCATTTTTATGCAACCTTTAAAAAATGTATGCACTGAGCTTTGAAAAAACAGACATCTTTGCTATCAAGTGTTCAAAGCTTCCTTATAACCAAAACCAGAATAACTACACCTGTGGGGCTCCCATCTGTGCCTCAGGCACAGTCCCCCATATTTTACAGTGGCTACTTCTCGCTTCCTAAGGACAACTGTGAAAAGTCTCCATAACTGCTCGGGACAGAATGCACTACTTCCATCCCTCAGCTTGAAACACTCTCTACTTAGACCAATTTCTGAGGCTCAGTTTGCTTCTAAGACACAAATTTCTCTCCTGGAGTTTTAGAGAGAGTTTGACATCCCAACTGAAATATACTTCAAGCCAAAGGCTGTTATCTCCGGAGTCTTCTGTTCTCTTTGCTTCTATGATTTCCAAAACCAAAGTTTTGAACTTCTCCAGCACAGTCTTCAGAGGGTGAACCACATCCAACTTTTTGTCATTAGCTACCAAATTGTCCAAGTCTGGGGAAATCCTGATTAACTGGCTGCTAAGTACCACTAAATATTTACTGGTGACAGTGATAAGGGAACACCCCAGCTCAACTGTAAAATAACTGAATAGGAAACACTCCAAAATACTTCTTTACAAAATTACATCTTCAAACTCAGCTACAAGATCTATTTTCAAATTCTTTCTGCTACTTGCTTTTGACTCCTGCCCATGGGGTATTTTCAGTTTGCTCTCCACAAAACTCACTTCCAGAAGAAACATCTTGAAGTATTTTATCAATGAGAAAAAGTAAAATCGTAAGAGCAGATCTGCTCCAAGAAGTATGTGCATGGTAGACAAATCACTGGACAAAGAGTAAGAAGACCTGCATTCTTTCCCCAAATCTCTGCTTTCTTGCTGTTTGACCCTCGGTGAGTCACCTTACTTCCTGAGCCTCAGTTTCCTCTTCTGATAAAACAGAAATTATGATACTACCCAGGGGAAGCAGGCACAGGATATCCTAAACCCTGAAAGAATGTATTAAGTCCTAAACCTCCCAGTTCCTTGCCAGTCCTCTCTGATCACAGTAGCAGGACAGTGAGGTTACACAGTGGAGAAAAGGGAGTGATGTTTCCATGCCTCTGAATCTCAAGGAGCAACAGTCAATGAGCTGTTATCATTGAGCTCAATAGCCCAATCTCATCCAAGGTGATTTTTTGCTCTCTAATCCCAAGTCAAACCCAACTTTCACCCAAGTGCCTGAACTGACATGGCTGACATCAGTCTGCAGTTGCCACAGGGAAGCACATGCATGTCTTAGGAAAGAAAGACTCAACACTTCCAACAATGATTACCAGAAGGTTCTTAATGAAGTAGCCTTCTCAAGAAGCTAATTTAAGGATTAATTCATCATCAAATGGACGTCCTCAGTGAACCCAAACCAAAACAGCGCCAGCTCCTTCATTAGGCACCTCCTTTAGGTCGCTTACATCCTTCACCAGGCAGATATTTTAAATGAGGTCAAGAAACAGGCCACCACACCCATCTTCCTGCTCCCTTTGTTATCTGACCTTTTTAAGGATTCGCTCAAACAATAGCAAAGGTGGAAACTCTAAATGATACACTTGCCTCAATGTTCCAGGAAAGTTCCAGGAAAGTAACTGGCTTGGTGAGTCACAAGAAAATGCTGGCTGTTTCCTTCTCATGAGAGGCTTTGTTAACTTCTTGGCCCCAGCAAGGGCGCTTGCAGAGAGCACTTTAGCACCCGCAGCTCTGTTGCAGAGTGTTCCTAAAGCTCAGCACCAGTGCTAGACCATCAGCAGGAAGTGCCACTGCTGCAGGAGTCTCTGAGGTAGTTGAGAGAACCAAATTTAACTCACCCCTTCCCAAATGTCTACAGATAAGGGCTTGAGCCAGCATCATCTGTCCACAGCGTAGCATACATCCCCAGCCAGCATCTGATGAAGGGCCTGTTCCCCCTGTAGACAAAAGGGATGGGAATGAATATGAGTTCCTTAAATTGCCCTTTCCAGAAACATCAGCATAGTTGGGAATTATACAAGCCTCTCTCTCTTTGAAAAGAAAAGCAAGAGATATACCCAGATGTGAAGCAGGGTTTGTTTTGGGGTGGAACTTGGAAAGATAATTCTGAGTTAACCAAAACAAGTTCTATGGCCAAAGACTAAACAAACAAATGAACAAAAGCTGCCCCTTACATTTTCTGCTTAGAGTCTTCTAGGTATGCATGCTATTTTGGCGAATGACTACCAGCACTTAGTCCATGCCATGTCATCATCTGCCTGACCAAACCGAGCCTTCACAGGTCACTTCCCAGGGAAGCTAGCCTTACCTTAGTTCGGGAATAAATGCTACCAAAGGTAATCATCAAAATGGTCAAAGAGATCTGGAAGGCTCTTGACTGTTCTAAATATACATTATGAAGATGTGAACAGCAAGGAGGACAATGTAAAATAGAGGAAAGAGTCCTACATTAGGCATCATAATACTAGTCTCTACTTACCTAATACAAGTCTCATCTACAGAGAGAAGATTGAGGGTAATAGTACATACCCTGCCTACTACCAGCAGACACTGTAAACTAAATGAGACACTACCTGCGAAAAGCATTCCACAACCCACTCAGGCTGCTGTACAATGTAAATATTTGGTGATTTGAGTATGGCCATAATTTTAAATACTATTAATATTTTGAAATGCACTACATATTTAAAAGGCACAGAACCAGTTAATAAATGAAATAAAGCAATGGGTTCCATTTTAAGAGCACTTGATACAAGAAAAATCCCATATATGTGGCCAGGGAAAGCTCAATACACTTTGTCAAAATATCAATAATATCAGATGACTGAGGAGACATTCTGTTTTCATTGCTTCCCTTTCTCAACATGGAAGTAGAAATGGAAATGGAGGCTATAAGCATGATCTCACACGTCTAACTCTAAAAACGGTCGTCAACCTTCTAAGACAAGTGGGCCAACGTGGCTACCCCTTTCCTTTTGCTGTGGGGACTGAAAGAAAGTTGCTAGAGCAAAATAGGGAAGATTGTGCCAACTTGTGAGCTGGAAGGGGAGTCCTTTGGCTCTTGTTAATGGTTGGATTATTGGCCAAATTAGTATGGAAAAGATGCACTGAAGCCCAGATAAAGAAGAGAGAGATCTACTACTGCCAAAACATTGTCAGAGTTGAACTATTTTTTTCAAGCCTTATGAAGATCTCCTCACCCAGAGAAACTGAACCTTTTAGAAGCAGTGGGTACTAAAGACTGTTATAGTTCACAGGATACTTCCTGTAGAGAGCTAAAAAATGTCTGCGTGGACTTGATTTTTGGCACTTATTGAAAAGGTTGATTTCACTCGTTACTAGGTCCAGTCCTGCATCAGAATCGATCAGTTAGGTTTCCTCTTAGGAGAATAGCGTCCACCATTTGAGTTTCGTAACTTTTCCTACAGGGCCATGATAATAGGAACAGGTTGGCCTACTTAAAAACATTTTACAAATGTCCTCTAGAGGGAGCCAATTCACTTATTCACTTAGCTTATTGAACTGTCCTTTTTTCTACACAGCAGCTGGTACTCTTTAACAGCCTAAAATTAGTTCCAAGGAAATCTATCATAATTCATTTCCCGGTGCAACATGCTTTTGTTTCATAGGGGAAAAAATCAAAGAAATTATTTTCTTTCCTTCAAGGTACAATTGTCTTTAATAATAAAGTAGCTCCATAAGCAAAGGATTATAGTTTAATAGATATTACCCCAAATAAAAGTTTGACTTTTTTCTTTTTATCAGAAGTAAAACAAGTTAATACTGTCAGGGACCTGAGCATTTGGAGGTGGCTCAAGAGTATACTGGCATTATGTATTAACACCATGGAACCAAGTCTGATAAGGTACGTTGGCAGTAAAACTTTTGGATAAAGTATAAACTTAACTACTCCCTTAAATCAAATTCTTCATAGTGAGCTGTTAATTCTGAGGCTCCTGTGGAGTCATCAGTAATATCAGGCAAGCTATCTACAAGGAAGAAAACACAACAGAACAAATGATATACCTACCAATTGGTGAAAATTTCCTTCTGTACGTAAACCATAGACGAGTGCTTATATCAGACAACAGCTTAGATTTTTCTGTAATTAAATGTGAAATTAAAATTAAGTCACCATATCCCATCTAAAGATATCTGCCTTTGATTTCTGAGCGAGCAGCAAACTCATTTTCAAATAACCAGTCAATTCCATTGTTATGGGGCTAGGGAAATTCATAGGAAATCCAATCTCATCTTAGCCAAGTAATTTCAGCATTTTCACCCACCTGCTTTGACCAGAGCTACTAGCTGGTACAATGATGCTGGGTGGCTCCTGTCTCCTCATTGAGCTCTATGCCCTGGCAGGTACTAATACTGGGGTCATGGCCAAATGACAGGAAATAGATAAAGCAAGGATCCTGGATAACCCACTGACAGGGCAATTAGCCCCTGCCTGAATGAGATCTTTCTTAGACTTCTCTTCCCCCTTGCTCAACAACATGTCCATTTTTATACTCTGTATAGAACTTACAGTCATGGCACTTTAAAAGAAGAAAAGGAAATTCAATTTTAGCCAATAGTTTCTTTTTTTTTTCTGCCTTTCCTTTGAACAGATCAGAAATTTGAGACATCTGGACCTTCCCTCCCCTTCATGTCCCCAGTACCAAGCACATCATGGGAAGTAAATGTACAATGGCTAAGAGTAAGACTTCTGGAGTCAGACTCTGCCTAGGTATAAACCCTGACTCTGCTACTTACCAACCATGTGGCCTTGTCACTTAACCTCTCTGAGCTTCAGTTTCCTCATCTATGAAATGGGGAAAATAACAGTACCTGCTTCACAGGGTTGTGAGTATTCAACAAGATAACATATGGAAAGTGCTTAGATGGTACAGTACGCAATAAGCCTGTGATAAATATTAGCTGTTATTACATACCCTCCTCTCAAATATTCACACCTCTGATATTCTCTATGCCTTCTAGCTTGCCTATATGCTAGGAAGGCTAGGGGAAGGTGTATGGACATTTTAACAATAATTTCCCTTTGAAAGACATATCCCAGCTAACATATAAACATGGGCATATTTGGCAACCTGAGGATTCCTGTTGTCATGGAACACAGAACTAGAAGAGATCATTTCCAGTCCCCCTCATTTTAAGTACTGGTGAAGGAAGTTAAGATCCAGAAAGAGAAAGTGACTTATGTAAGGTAGGAGATGAGGCCGAATACAAAAGGTCTCTTGATTGCTACCTGGGGTGTCTCCACTATTCAGGATTCTCTAGTCAAAACGCTGAAGCCAGAATCAAGAGAAGCTAGAAGATACTAACTTCCTCTCCTACATTCTGATCAGCTTCCTGCCCCTTCTTCCATGCCCAGGCCTCCGAAAAGGATCTCTCCTCAGACAGATGCAAAAACCAAAGCTGCCTTTCTCCAAGCTTGGGCTCTACCTGGGTACTGGGTCGTCAGCAGTTTCAGGTTAGGAGATCTTTCCCAATCCAGAAGAATGTAAGGGTAAGGAAGAAAGCTTCCAGCCTCCTTTCCAGCCAGCTACAATGGCTAAAAGTTCTACACAAAATCAGAATAAACTGAGATAGTGCTATAGTCAAGCAAAAGATCTAAAACTATGAGCCTTCCTTCTCAGTGTCTGATATTGTTTCTGATGCCATGGGCTGTTTAAAAGTTCCCTGGGTGGCAGCGTTTTTAATCTAGACAGAAAAGGATATGAGAGGGATGAAGTACATAGCCAGTCATCAAAGTCTAGATACTGGCTAGTGGTACAAGGAGTGGGTCCATGTTGTTTGAAACCTGAAGCTTATAGAATTAAAGGCTTCTCCTATAAGGAAAAGAGTAAAGATGATGACTTTTTCAAAGCGTATAAGCACATATGAGCATGTGAACACACTGCTCGGGCACACTCGCAGGGCCTTGGAAGGGACCTGTTCAAGCAAGGGGCCTGTGGCTTAAACTTTGGCTGCAAGGTAAATTCACTGAGAAGTAGCATTAATAGCTATCAAAGTAACACTCTGCCAACCCAAGGAGGAATAAAAGATAGGATCTTAACCTCAGGCACCCACCTCATTTGGGTTCTCAGACAAATGCTGCCAACCCTTACCTGTTTTAAGAAGATGAGGTTTCCCCAAGATCCATACCAGCTCATCTGTATCTGGAAATTCTTCTAAGTAGTCAGCATAAATAGTAATCTGGTTTTCATACTTGGATAAAACTGAAAGAAAAGGAAAGAAACTTAAGCAAAATCTAATAGAGGGGACTTGCTTCTATGGCATACTTTTTATTACCTTTGTCCTGAAGGAGAAGGGCCATAGGTTCAAATCTAAAGTAGGCAAACGCTTGTCCTTGAGGAACAAAGACAACTCACAAGGCTACAAAATCTTTCAGTACAGGGCTTTCCTCGTGACCACCTATTTTAACCTTCCCTTTTTCATGGTCCATTTGGCATGATCTGTAAATAATTATTTGGTCACAGTTATTTCAACACCTTTTTTTCATGGGGCCCTCTTTGTAAATAGCCACTTATCGAGCTTCTAGTGTGAGTGTCTGAATGTGATACAATACTGAGGGCATACCCGACTGCTGCCCACATCACAGAGAATACTGTGAAGTTTCTAGAAGCTAGTGTCTTAGAAGGGGCTATAACAAGCCTGAAAGATTTTCTAACTGTGAAAATGTAGTACTTTAGCTAGAAGATCAGCTGCTTTAACAGTATGTTTGCCATTTTATTTACATATTGACTTCTGCAAAGAAGGATCCTGAAGTGACAATAAATACAACTTGCTCTTGGGATTCACAAATCACTATGGTTCTCTCTCAAAGTAACTGAACCAAATATAATTAAACCCCATAAGTTCACAGACCACACTCTCAGAACTTAGCACTATGTAAAGTGAGATGAATTAAAATTCATTCTTCTACCTCCTGTGGGGAAAGGGTCTGCTATAAGAGGCAAGTCTTGAGACTTATGAAGGGATCCTGTCTCAAAAGTTCTCTTTAGGTAATTATCTGAGGGAAATTATAGTGTAGTTAGTAAACAAGTTTCAAAGTCCACAAAAACCTATTTTTACCTATTTAAACCTATTTTTATAAACAAAAAAATCAAATTGATAGTATATTCCATATTCTATGGTGCCCTATGAGAAACCATATCTCAAGTTCAAAGCTAAAAGCTAAGACATACAACACACCCCTTCTCTTCTCAGCTCTAGGAGTCTCCCCAGCCCCTGTGGGGAGAGGAGCTCAGAGAGAGGAGGTCGTTTTTTTGCAGCTACAAGTAGCTGCAGGGACTCTCCCAAAGCTAAGTAGCTAAGAGCCCCATGGGAATAGTTTTCCTGTAAAAATAGCATTGTGGGATATGCTGAACTCACTTGAAAGGACTAACTGTTTTCTTTTGGCTTTGTTTTTTAAGGCAAGAGCATGCTATTTTCATAGAAATAAATGTTCCTAAATATAAATGAGTGGGATCTGATCATAAAAATACTTGGTTGGAGGATGAAGTTATACTTTGTGTAATTTGTACAAACTGAAATTATAATTGTTTGAAGTTATAATTTTAGAAAAACAGCTACCCAGAGATACTGTCTTCTTGAGAGATATTATAGAAGTCTAATCTTTCAGGGATTTAAGTCACTTTTCTCCTCAAATGTTTTAATCACTGAGTTAACAATCTCAGCAGTATTTCAAAACCAAGGAATTTAGAAATGAGACATTCATTTTGTTCTCCAGTAAAAACTCACCACAGCCAAATTTGCCAGGGAGCCTATGCCATCTTAGCCTTTCTGCCACTGGCCTTAGCCTCTGGCCCCTGCCCAGGAAATACCAGGCTAAAAATGATCGCCCAGGTCAGGCCATCCCCAGTAGGTGGGGGGGCTGAGGTGGTGTAAATCACACTGTGTACCTTCCCACCCTATTCTCTCCCTCATAGGCAAGAGAAATCAGGTTAAAATGAACATCCAGTGTAACCTAGAAAGAAAGACAGAAAATAAGTAGACTGAAAGGAGTGTGAGAAAGGGGCAGCCTCTCTGGCATTCCCCTGGTAGGGGTGAGGAAGGGTAGCACTGGATGAATGTACAGCATGTATGCACATAAGCCTTGGGTCTTTTTTAGTACTGGCTGAAAAAAACATTTCTCTCTCACCAACCCTGTCTCAGTGAGTCACTGCCTAGCTATCTGGTCAAATCAGTACAGCCCCTTAAAGCCAGGAGAGAACTCTGCTGCTTCATTTGGGATGGCTCTGACCAAAATGGTAGCCAAAGAGTTTCCTCTCACTTTTCAGCCCCTCTCATGGCAGCAGAAGGTCATTACAGTCTCTATTCTTCCTGATTCTCCTCTTGGAAGATAGACTCCCAGAATACATTGTGTCAGGCCCAAGCCAGCCTGAGTCAAAGCTACATGGATGAAACAAATAAAAGTCAGAAAAGAAGATGAAACTGACAGAGGCAAAGAGCAGTTACAAGGGGAGAGTGTATGTAAAGGGGTCTGGGGAGGAAAGGGAAATAGGTCTTACACAAGGAGAACTCAGAGCAATGAGAAGCAAACTGGGATGTGTTTGAAGTGCAGAAGTGAAATCACATTTCCAACAAAATCACTTTTTAACTACAGCAACTCTTTTTTTAATTGAAGTATAGGTGATACACAATCTTATAGTGGTTTCAGGTATACAATAAAGTGTTTCAACAGTTACCCATATTATTAAATCCTCACCCCCACTAGTGTGGTTACTATCTGTCATCATAGGAAGATGTTACAGAATCATTGACGATATTCTCCATGCTATGTACAGCAACTCTTAAAAAATTTTTTTTCATAAACTACTTTTGGCTTGTCTTAAAATTAACAAACAAGACATCAGTCACATTTGTGTTCCCTGTCCTTTCAGCCTGTTTGAAAAGATAGGGGCTATACAGGCAGAGTTACAAATACTGTAGTTTGGTGGACCAAGAGTTAGCTTCCCCAGGGTCTGATAGACAACAGGCTTCACCGAGTTCCATTTTAGTTTAATAATTATTGCACTGAAGTCTCTGCTAGGTTGGTTAGCTTAGCAGTCAGCTAAGAATTGAACAAAAATTTCCTTAAATTCCTGGAACCAAAAATTCTCCCAGTCTTGACCAAGGGACTCTGTGTACATGTTGGGGCATGCCTCCAACCCTCAGCCAGGTGGTCGAGAACTCTACCTTAATCTTCCCTTTCTGCTTGTAAAGAGCTCAAGATCAGCCAGAGTGAAAGTTAAGGATCTTCTCAGGCCTTTCCCGAGCATGCATACAGCCCTGAGAATGCACATACCCCCAGGCATGCATGTGGTCTTCTAGATTCCTAGGAACATGCCTGAAATTTTCAAAGCCACAATGGGCATGTTATTCCTCAGCTTTTCCTTTAATGACTTTTGGTTATCTACTGCCTCAGGCAGCTGTGATACTAATCAATTACCTCTAGTGGTTTTCAAAAAGGCAGCTGGGGAAACGCTTTCTGCTCCAAGTCAGGGCAAATAAATACAGTCTTGCAAGTGGGGTCTTCTGGGGAACCACCAGAGAGATCAAATAATGACAGTTCTTTAGAAATGAGGCTTTACAGGAACTCCAAGCCATTCTGTGCTCTCCAGTGGCTATAGGCTGCTGGCTTTCCCTGTGTTTGCAGGCTGGATTTTCAAGGCTACTGTCGGGCCAGAGAGCGAGGAGCAAAGGGCAAGCGAAAACAGCACAAAGCTCACTATTCTTACCAAAATGCAGCCATTTTTCTTGTTGCAAGCTGCTGGTTAATTTCAAGAACTCTGAAGAGTCAATTGTAATCATTTTTGCCAGGTTTTCAAAAACTGCTATTATGGAAACAGAATTTTCAGAAGTCCTCACTGTGCCATTTTTGCTGATGGCTTACGTTAATTATATGCTTTCCAGTGACTGACTATATTTCTAAGGGTTATTTTGTAAAACTGCAAGCAAATGAAGAAAATCACTTTGAACAACAAATTTTCTGATAGGGCTTAACAAAGACACTTGTACATCAAGGATCCTGGATTCCCAGGGGCTTGTGCCCCACAAACACCACAAACTCTCTGAGGGGAAATCAAAAGGCCACAGAATCTCAGGGCCAGAAGGAGATCTTCCTTATAGGTCACCCAATTCTAAAAGCATGTCAGGATACTGCTGGTACCAAAACAGTCTTCTCAGTAATACATACATATTTAACACACTGTCAGGTCACAGCTCCAAAAACATAAGAAAATGTCCATGGAAGATAGGTATGGTAAGTGCTGAATATTCATCAATATATTCATTCCATAAACTTTTACAGAGTACTTACTATGTGCTAAGCACAGGGGATAGAAGATCACTGAAATGTAGTCTCCATCCTCCAAAAGCTTTTAATCTAGTGGAGAGGATAGGTCTGGAAAAAACTAACTCCGGTAAGTAGTATAAAAAAGGAAAGTGATGTAATGTACAGCATAGGGAATATAGTCAATAATATTGTAGTAACTTTGTGTAGTGACAGATGGTAACCAGACCTATTGAGGTGATCATTTCATAATGTATAAAAATATCAAACCCCTTTTGTATACCTGAAACTAATAGAATATTGCATGTGAATTACAATTCAATAAAAAAAGGAAAGTGGTGTGGAAGGTAGCAAGTGATTAATTCCAAATGGAGGTGAATGGACCTTCCACAACCTAGAAAAGGTGGCATCGGAACTGAGCCTTAATGAAAATTAGATATAAGTGGTAAGGGGGAAGGGAGGAAATTCCTGGTTGAGGGAACAGCAAAAGGATTTGGCAAGTGACTGAGTGTGCAGTGGGGCTGGGGAGAGTGAGAGAGAGAGTCAAAAATAACTTGCAGTTTTCAAGTATAGGTGAAGAAATGGTAGCAGAAAAATATGGTGGTGTGTGTGTTGCTGGTGGTGGTGAGTTGGTCCAGCCAGAACATATTGGACTCATGAGTTTAGCTGACAAAGGAAGAAGAGGTTAAAAAAAAAAGTGAAGAGGAAGTCAACCTGCACAGGGATTGTGAAGAGGGGCATGACAGATAGCAGGTTGATTAGCAGAGTCTAGGAAGGTAGGAGGAATCCAGAACAAAGTTCAGCCTAAAATGTGCCCTAACCCCCCTCCTTCTGGGTCCCCTTAGTGTCCTGGTCTTTCCAGTCTCTGCTCACCTGTGCACAGAACCTGCCCCACCTTCATTTTTCTCCCTCCTTGGTTTTCTGACAATCAGGAAGTAAGAAAATAGATAACTGGACAACAGTTCTTAACATTTCAAGGGGGATTTTTCGGGTCCCAAACTGCAAGTTTTCTTGAATTAATTCAGCAAGTCACACCCTAGTGATGCTGGGTTGTCAAGTAATGTGAAAGACATGAATGATTTCTCCACAGACCCAGTATAAACTCTGACAACGTAAGAGAACGTTGTTGTTTTTTAGACTTACACCAAAGAGTTATCATTCAGCTTGACTTGATGACTCAATGAGATTCTATTTAACTGACAGGTACTGGTGGTGGTAGAGCACAGAAGGCTGCACCTGCCAAATTTCAAGGCAAGTCAGCAAAGGTATAACCAGTCCAGTTGGCAAAGGACCACTGTTAAGTGGTAAAACCCTTTAATTTTCAGCTAGAAAAATCTGTCAGGCCATAGATGACTTGGCTCCACAAAATACATTTCTTAAAAATTTCAATCATTTCATCCTGCTGACAATGGTGGTAAGAATCAAATGTAATGTAAAATTGGACTCTTTCTGGTTCTTTGAAAGTGGTGCTTTTGAAAAGCTTATTGCCTTTTAAAGTGTATTTTTCTTGTTGTTCTCACTTAGGGACAAATTATCACCTGCTGTCTGCTGACTGAAATTCATTTGGAAACGTCCATGAGGAAATGGGATTCCATGCACAAACTGGTCAGGAATGCATCTAACACACAGAATACTGCACCTCTAAATTGCTGCCTCTTTTTGCTTTTGATAAGGTAACTCTGTTCTTCTTGAAAATGCATTTTTTAGAAGATAAAAAGATGCTGCTTTTGTAAAGGTTGTATTTGTTGATAAGGCATACAAAGAAGGTGCATTTTGTATGGATGGATGGAGAAAAATATTTGATTGGCTTTATAATTCAAGAGCTGTGGCAATGATTCTACAAACTGAGGTGAGAATCATCTCGATTCTTTATCAATAGGTTTTATTGTTCTTAAGGCTCAAGCTGCTAGTGAAAAGTGGGATTGTATTCCTAAGGAGGACATTAGTGCCACTGCCAAGTCATGCACTGGGTCCAAAGTAAGCCTCCATGGTACTGTATCTTTGATTTTGGACAGTATCCAAACCAAAATGCAGCAATACTCAAATACAGAGTCTGTAGCTCCTGTCAGAAGCAACACACCATAACAATATTAGTCAAATTGAAGAGTGCATAAAATTATTTTTCTCCATCATTGAAAAGAAAAGAAAATTGTGGGAGGATTTTTTGCATGGTGAAGAGAATGAGGAACCACTCTTCATATCGCTTGGAAATAGCTCTAGCCTAGGAACCCTAAAATTTAGGTTCTAGTCCCACCATGCCACTAACTAGCTATGTGACCTTGGAGAATTTACTGTACTTCTTTGGGCCTTTGATTCTCCATCTATAAAATGAACAGTATGTTTTCAAACAGCATATCATAATTCATCAGTGGGCTGTGAAATCTACACAGTGGGCTTCAATCAGCATTTTTAAAAATTTAAATTGAAGAGGACAGAAAATATTACAATGTATAATAAGGATGAGCATTGTTTCATGAAACTTTTGTGTGTATATAAACTGGGTTGTAATATAAAATGTATTTCTCATTGTATTATCAGATGAAAAACATTGTAAAGACACTGGTCTAGACCTAAGCTGTCCAATACAGTAGCCACTAGCTACACTGAGGTGTTTATATTTAAATAAAACTAAAGATGAGGAGGAAAAGATGGCGGCATGAGTAGGGTGGTGGAAATCTCCTCCCAAAACCATACATATTTTGAAAATACAGCAAATACAACTACCCCTAAAAGAGTGACCAGAAGATACAGTACACCAGCCAGGCTACATCTACAAAAATCCAACATCTCATGGAAAAAGGTAAGATACAAAGCCATGACCTGGTAGGACCCGAGCACTCCCCCCACCCAAGCTCACTGGCAGGAGGAAAAGAATCATAATGGGGAGGGAGTGGAAGCACAGGACTGCTAAATAACCAGCCCTAGTAATCTGCTCTGGGAGCACTGACACACATTGCATGGTACTCTGTATATTAGAGGAGTGGAAAAGCAAAATCCGAGACTGAGCCTGCAAACAGGTTCCCACAGCCGGCTTCCCTGGGACAAAAGAAAAGCAGGCACTTTAAAAGTCTTAAAGGGACAAGGGTTTAGCAGGTGGACAAAATCATCCTGGCACACTCAGTCCAGCAGGCTGGGAACTTTAAGGAACTTCAGGCCCCCTAACCCCCAGGTTGGCAACACAACTCTGAGACCCCTCATGGCAACAAGCAGCCTGCCATTCCTTCCTCCCGGCTGGCACCTGCAAGCAAACCGGCTATCCACGCCATTGCTGAAGACCAGCTGGAGAGGAGCCCCGCCTACAGGAACCACAAAGCTTAAAACAGAGGCTTCTCCCTGCGTATGGTTGACTGGCACAGACAGTGGACATGGGCACAGAGACCGAGAGGCACAAAGGGGCTTTGTTCTCATGGCAGAACACATGCTGCTCATATGCAACCTCCACCAGCACCCTAGGCTATCCTGAGGGCCGCTCTGCCCATGGCAGCTTAAGACATCAACCCAGAGGCTGCTCCTGAGATGGGTGCAAAGACCAGAAGGCACGAAGGGGCTTTGTTCTTGCGGCAGAACAAGCACCGCTCACTTGCAATTCCCACCAGTGAACTAGGCCATCCCGAGGGCCACCCCACCCATAGCAGCTTAGGGGATTAACCCAGAGGCTGCTCCCTGCATGCAGTTGACAGGCACAAACAGTGGACAAGGACACAGAGACTGGGAGGCACGAAGGGGCTTTGATCTTGTGGCAGAACACGTGCTGCTGGCCTGTAAACCCTGATAATGCCCTAGGCCATCCCAAGGGGCGCCCCACCCACAGCAGCCTAGTGGATTAACCCAGAGGCTGCTCCCTGTGTGCAGTAAACTGGCATAGACAATGCAGACAGGCAAGGTGATCAGCAAGCAGGAAGGGACTTTGTTCTCCCAGCTAACACACATGCCACTCGTGGGCGACCACTCTCATTGCCATGGAAAGGCAGAAGAACCTACTCAATCCAAAATCCATCAAACACCAGAGAGAGGGCCCAGTGAGACTGAAATCACCAATCTTCATGAAAAAGAATTCAAAATAAAAGTCATAAGCATGCTGACCTGATCATCTACATTTGCCCTCTTAGAGCACTGTTATGTTTTCTACCTTTATCTTGCATCTACCTACCACTTCAGCATTTTATTAAAAAATAATAATAATAATAATAAGGGAGAAATGTGGGATTCACATATAAATCATGTATAAAAATCAAACGAATAATCGTATCTGACTTGATTGCTTATAGTTCATGCTGCGTGATCAAAACCGAAAGTTTCTGTGATATGACTGCCCTTCCACTGTTCACCATGTAAGAACTTATTCACTATGTAAAACCTTGTTCACCATGTAAAAACTTGTTTGTTATGTTTCAGAAGATTGGAGACTGTTGAGATATAGGCTTGGGGTTGATTAATGACTGTGCATTGAGTCCCCTATGCAGAATTTTATTGTTGTTAACAACCATTTGATCAATAAATATGAGAGATACCCTCTCAAAAAAAAAGTCATAAGCATGCTGTTGGAGTTACAGAGAAATATTCAAGAGCTAAGGGATGAATTCAGGAGGGAGATAACAGAAACGAAACAAACAATGGAAGGATTTCAGAGCAGACTGATGACGTAGAAGAGACTGTTAATGGAATAGAAAGCAGAG
This sequence comes from Manis javanica, assembly GCF_040802235.1. Taxonomy (NCBI): domain Eukaryota; kingdom Metazoa; phylum Chordata; class Mammalia; order Pholidota; family Manidae; genus Manis; species Manis javanica. Next base: position 99,262,022 of record NC_133174.1, on the reverse strand, counting down.
AACAGGAATACAGAGAAGCTGAGGCAGAGAGATATAAAAGGATCTCTAGGAATGAAAGAATATTAAGAGAACTGTGTGATCAATCCAAACGGAACAATAATAGAATTACAGGGGAACCAGAATAAGCAGAAGAGAGAAAAAGGGATAGAAAGTGTCTTTGAAGAAATAATTGCTGAAAACTTCCCCAATCTGGGGAAGGAAATAGTCTCGCAGGCCATGGAAGTCCACAGATATCCCAACACAAGGTACCCAAGGAGGACAACAACAAGACATATAATATATAAAATAGCAATGATCAAAGACAAGGACAGAGTATTAAAAGCTGCCAGAGAGAGAAAACAGATCACTTACAAAGGAAAGCCCATCAGGCTATCATCAGACTTCTCAGCAGAAACCTTACAGGCCAGAAGGGAATGGCATGATATATTCAATGCAATGAAACAGAAGGGCCTTGAACCAAGAATACTGAATCCAACAAGATTATCATTTAAATTTGAAGGAGGAATTAATTCCCAGATAAGCAAAAGTTGAGGGAATTTACCACCCACAAGCCATCTCTACGGTCTATTTTAATGGAACTGCTCTAGATGGAAGTAAGCCTAAGGCTAAATAGTGGTCACCAGAGAAAATAAAACCACAGAAAAGGAAGTAGACCAACCAAATACTAACTAAATACAAAATAAAATCAGCTACCCACAATATCAGTCAAGGGAAACACAGAGTATAGAATAAAACACCTAACATATAAAGAGTGAAAGAGAAAGAAAAAGAAGGGAGAGAAATAAAGAATCATCAGATTGTGCTTATAATAGCATAATAAGTGAGTTAAGTTAGACGGATGGATAGTGAAGAAGCTTCCCTTGAACCTTTGGCAACCATGAATCCAAAGCCTGCAATGGCAATAAGTACATACCTATCAATAATCACCCTAAATGTAAATGGACTGAATGCACCAATCAAAGGACACAGAGTTATAGAATGGATAAAAAAGCAAGACCCATCTATATGCGGCTTAAAAGAGCCTGACTTCAAACCCCAAAACATACACAGACTAAAAGTGAAGGGATAGAAAAAGATATTTCATGCAAACAATAGGGAGAAAAAAGCAGGTATTACAGTACTTGTATCAGACAAAATAGACTTCAAAACAAAAAAGTCACAAGAGACGAAGAAGGACATTACAGACTGATAAAGGAGTCAGTCCAACAAGAGGATATAACCATTATAATTATCTATGCACCCAACACAGGAGTACCTACATATGTGAAACAAATACTAACACAATTAAAGGAGGAAACAGAATGCAATGCATTCATTTTAGGAGACTTCAATACACCTCCCACTCCAAACAACAGATCAGCAAGACAAAAAATAAGGACACAGAGGCACTGAACAACATATTAGAACAGATGTACCTAATGGACATCTACAGAACACTCCATCCAAAAGCAACAGGATATACATTCTTTTCAAGTACACATGGAAGATTTTCAAGAATAGATCATATGCCAGGCCACAAAAAGAGCCTCAGTAAATTCAAAAAGATTGAAATTGTACCAACCAACTTCTCAGATCACAAAGGTATAAAACTATAAATAAATTGTACAAAGAAAACAAAAAGGCTCACAAACACATGGAGGCTTAACAACATGCTCCTAAGTAATCAATGGATCAATGACCAAATAAAAAAGATCAAGCAATATATGGAGACAAATGACAATGACAGCACAATGCCCCCACTTATGTGGGATACAGCGAAGGCAGTTCTAAGAGGAAAGTATATTGCAATCCAGGACTATTTAAAGAAGGAAGAATAATCTCAAATGAGTAGTCTAAATTCACAATTATTGAAACTGGAAAAAGAAGAACAAATAAGCCCAAAGTCAGCAGAAGGAGGGACATAATAAAGATCAGAGAAGAAATACATAAAATTGAGAAGAATAAAACAATAGAAAAATTAATGAAACCAAGAGCTGGTTATTTGAGAAAATAAACAAAATAGTAAATGCCTAGTCAGACTTATTAAGGAAAAAAGAGAATTTATACACATATCCAGAATTAGACATGAAAAAGGAAAAATCACTATGAACACCACAGAAATACAAAGAATTATTAGAGAATACTATGAGAAACTACATATTAACAAACTGGATAACCTAGAAATAATGGACAACTTTCTAGAAAAATACAACCTTCCAAGACTGACCCAGGAAGAAACAGAGAATCTAAACAGACCAATTACAGCAATGAAATTGAATCAGTAATCCAAAAACTACCCAAGAGCAAAACGCTCGGACCAGATGGATTCAACACTCAATTTTATCACACATTTGGAGAAGACATAATACCCATTTACCTTAAAGTTTTCCAAAAAACAGAAGAGGAGGGAATACTTCCAAACTCATTCTATGAAGCCAGCATCACTCTAATATCAAAACCAGGCAAAGACCCCACAAAAAAGAAAACTACAGACCAATATCCCTGATGAACATAGATGCAAAAATAATCAACAAAATATTAGCAAATCGAATTCAAGCATACTTCAAGAGGATCATACACCATGATCACGTGGGATTCATCCCAGGGATGCAAGGATGGTATAACATTCAAAAATCCATCAACATCATCCATCACATCAACAAAAAGAAGGACAAAAACCACATCATCTCCACAGATGCCAAAAAAGCATTTGACAAAATTCAACATCCACTCATGATAAAAACTCTCAACAAAATGGGTATAAAGGGCAAGTATGTCAACATAATAAAGGCCATATATGACAAACCCACAGCCAACATCATACTTAACAGTGAGAAACTGAAAGCGTTTCCTCTAAGATTAGGAAAAGACAAGGATGCCCATCTCCCCGCTTTTATTCAACATAGTAGTGGTGGTCCTATCCATGGTAATCAGAGAACACAAAGAAATAAAAGACATCCAGATTGGCAAGGAAGAAGTCAAACTGTCCCTGTTTGCAGATGACATGATATTGTACATAAAATACCCTAAAGAATCCACTCCAGAACTAATAGACCTAATATCTAAATTCAGCAAAGTTGCAGAATACAAAATTAATACACAGAAATCTGTGGCATTCCTATACACTAATGATGAACTTGCAGGAAGAGAAATCCGGAAAACAATTCCATTCACAATTGCATCAAAAAGGATAAAATACCTAGGAATAAACCTAACCAAGGGAGTCAAAGACCTATACCCTGAAAACTACAAGACACTCATGTGAGAAATTAATGAGGACACTAATAAATGGAAATTCATCCCATGCTCTTGACTAGGAAGGATTAATATTGTGAAAATGGCCATCCTGCCTAAAGCAATCTACAGATTCAGTGCAATCCCTATCAAAATACTGACAGCATTCTTCAACAAACTGGAATAAATAGTTCTAAAATTCATAGGGAACCACAAAAGACCCCAAATAGCCAAAGCAATCCTGAGAAGGAAGAATAAAGTAGGGGGTATGTTGCTTCCAAACTTCAAGCTCTACTACAAAGCCACAGTGATCAAGACAATTTGGTACTAGCACAAGAACAGACCCATAGACCAGTGAAAAAGAATAGAGTCCAGATACTAACTCAAGCATATATGGTCAATTAATATACAATAAAGGAGCCATGGACATACAATGGGGAAATGACAGCCTCTTCAACAACTGGTGTTGGCAAAACTGGACAGCTACATGTAAGAGAATGAAACTGGATTACTGTCTAACTCCATACACAAATGTAAACTCGAAATGGATCAAAGACTTGAATGTAAGTCATGAAACCATAAAACTCTTAGAAGAAAACATAGGCAAAACTCTTTTGAATATATTGCCCTCTTACAGCACTAAATTATGTTTTCTACCTTTATCTTGCATCTATCTACCACTTCAGCATTTTATTAAAAAAATAATAATAATAATAAGGGAGAAATGTGGGATTCACATATAAATCAAGTATAAAAATCAAACAAATAATCATATCTGACTTGATTGTTTATAGTTCATGATGCGTGATCAAAACTGAAAGTTTCTGTGATATGACTGCCCTTGCACTGTTCACCATGTAAGAACTTATTCACTATGTAAGAACTTGTTCACCATCTAAGAACTTGTTCGTTATGCTTCAGAAGATTGGAGACTGTTGAGAATTAGGCTTGGGGTGGATTAATGATTGTGCATTGAGTCCCCTTTTTATTGTTGTTAACAACCATTTGATCAATAAATATGAGAGATGCCCTCTCAAAAAAAAACTCTTTTGAATATAAACATGAGCAACTTCTTCATGAACATATCTCCATGGGCAAGGTAAACAAAAGCAAAAATGAACAAGTGGGACTATATAAAATTACAAAGCTCCTGTACAGCAAAGGACAACATCAGTAGAACAAAAAGGCATCCTACAATATGGGAGAATATATTCAGAAATGACATATCTGATAAGGGGTTGACATCCAAAATATACAAAGAGCTCACGCACCTCAACAAACAAAAAGCAAATAATCCAATTAAAAAATGGGCACAGGATCTGAACAGACACTTCTGCAAAGAAGAAATCCAGATGGCCAACGAGCACATGAAAAGATACTCCACATCGCTAATCATCAGAGAAATGCAAATTAAAACCACAATGAGATATCACCTCACACCAGTTAGGATGGCCAGCATCAAAAAGACAAACAACAACAAATGTTGGCGAGGCTGTGGAGAAAGGGGAACCCTCCTACACTACTGGCGTCAATGTAAATTAGTTCAACCATTGTGGAAAGCAGCTTGGAGGTTCCTCAAAAACTAAAAATAGAAATAACATTTGACCCAGAAATTCCATGCCTAGGAATTTACCCTAAGAATACAGGAGCCCAGTTTGAAAAAGACATATGCACCCCTTTGTTTATAGCAGCACTATTTACAATAGCCAAAAAATGGGAGCAACCTAAATGTCCATCAGTAGATGAATGGATAAAGAAGATGTGGTACATATACACAATGGGCCATTATTCAGCCATAAGAATAAAACAAATCTTACCATTTGCAACAACATGGATGGAGCTAGAGGGTATTATGTTCAGTGAAATAAGCCAGGCAGAGAAAGACAAGTATGAAATGATTTCACTAATCTGCAGAATATAAGAACAAAGAAAAAACTGAAGGAACAAAACAGTAGCAGGCTCACAGAACCCAATGGACTAACAGTTACCAAAGGGAAAGGGACTGGGGAGGATGGGTGGGAAGGGAGGGACAAGGGGGAAAAGGGGGCATCACAATTAGCAGACATAATGTCGGGGGGTGGGGCACGGGGAAGGCAGTATAGCACAGAGAAGACAAGTAGTGATTCTATAGCATCTTACTATGCTGATGAACAGTGACTGTAATGGGGTATGTGGTGGGGACTCGATAATGGGGGGAATCTAGTAACCACAGTGTTCCTCTAGTAAGTGTATATTAATGATACCAAAATAAAAAAATAATAATAAATGTATAAATAAATAAATAAAACTAAAGATTCAGTTACTCAGTTGCACTAGCTACATTTCAAGCACCCAGTAGTCACATGTGGCTAGTGATTACTGCACTGGACAGTGCAGCTATGGAATAGTTCCATCATCACAGGAAGTTGTATTGGACAGTCTTATTCTAACAGTCTTTCTATGGTTCTATAGGAGGTAGAAATAGGACAGGTTGTTAGAAGGGATATTCCAAGCTTTAGGAACAGAAGATGGGCTCACTCATCTCTCTCTTAAGAGAGTCTGTATGCCAATTTCTACAAAAATAAGCCAGCAATTATTTATTAAACTCCAAACTTGGTTCTGTAAGGAATACAGAGAAAATGTCCTTGTAAATATTCACTAAATGTTAAATGAACAATCTAAGGCATCATAAAATCATATTATAGTTAAAGGCATAAGCCTTATGTAAATGATAGAGCTAATAAAAAAAGGCAATGCATAGGCAGGTGTTGGTAATAACTAAATGCTGTCAAAATTCATAAAAGGGAGAAATCAATGAGCATTGGATTCATTAGGGAAGATGTAGGATTTGAACTGGTCTTTAAATTAGTGTGTAGGTTTGGATGAGCAGAGATAAGACAAGAGAATATTCCAGATGAAGGAACACCATAAGTATGAGTGTATCAGAGAATGGGGTAGGTTCTGGAAAATATTGATAAATGAGATTATCGAAGTGACTTGGGAATGGATTATGGAGAGTAGAAAGCCAGTCTAGTAGAGCCCAGGTCATGGTAAAGCCATTGAAAGTTTTCAGAGCACTTTCACATGATCCTGGAGATAGCCATGACAAGGATCATTATTTTCATTTTAGAGCTGAAAGAACTGAGTCCCTGAGAGGTAACATGACTTGCCCAGGGTCATATAGTTAGAAAGCTGTGCAACCAGGATTGAAGCCTAGTTAATTTTACTCTCCATCCAGCATTCTTCACATGACACCTTGCTGTACCTATGATAAAAGCTGGATTTGAGGTACCAGAGATAGGGAGGCCAAGGAGAAAGTTGTAATAATCCAGGCATGAAATATTGAAGGTGGCAAAAACCAGATGCCCTGGTTACATAAGATACTGTAAAACAAACTGACCATGCAGTACCCACTGTTTATATGAGTAAGAGTATAGACAGTCTGAGGTTAGAACACTGTAGTTATTTTTAACTGGAAGTGATCTAAACTACCCCAAAGGAGTAAACATTAACAATATAATTCATATAGTGTCCAGATTTTTCCAGAAAGTTCAAGACAATGTTCTGGACATGGTTCCTAAGGAACAACACTTTTATATGTCTATGCATTTTCATGACCCATTTCTTTCTTAGTTGTCTTTCTTTCCTCTGTCAATTTCAATTTGCACTTCTCAGAACTAATTGGTCATATGATTTTTTTACCTCATCTAAATTTCCAGTGAGAAAGGACTAGTACAAAAAGGTCAAGGAGCTAAAGGCCCTGGAGTCTTTCCACACTATTTAGTAAAACTAATGATCAGCTTAGCAATTAATTAGTTAATAATGATTTACTAAGAAAATACTAAAATATACCACAGCCAGACTAATCTTAAAGGATCTCTCCTCCTGTGTCAATAAGTTGCTCAAAAACTTCTGTGGGCTTCCAAGATTGCTGTGATAGGAATCAAATACATACTCATCAGTCTGGCATTTAAGCTCCTCTTCAATATGGCTGTTTTCTACATTTCTAGTTGTTTGCTACTGCTCATTACTTCTTCATGAGATCTACTCCGTGCAGCCAAAATTAGCCACATGATGAACTGGAGGCTATTTGCTCACTCATGCTCAACTTGAACTTAGCACAAATGTGCTTTTTTTATGAACACTTTTTCCTCAGTTTTCCCACCAAGAAGTACTTGCTTCTTCTAAGCCTCTATATTCTTGTATTTATATCTCTTTCATGGCACTGGGTACTTTGTACTTTATTGTTATTTGTAAGCATGTCATCTCTCTGCTATTGGAATGAACTCCTGTCTCAGTCCACATGGGATTCATCTCTGTATCCCCTAGTTCTGATGATAGTGCCTTGCAATAAGTCATCTCCTAAGGTCCATCAAATGTTTACTGAATGAGTGGGCATGCTGACTAAAGTCCAAAAGTTGGTTTACATGTATATCTAAACATCAATTTAACAATCTTTTACTAAGTGTCTATCTTACAACTGACACTGTGGTAGGCCCTGGGAACAAGCAACTTATTTTAAGCAATGTCAAGTCTAATGGGAAGAGAGAGAGAAAGAGAGCTCGTTTTGATACAGTATGGTCAGTGTCTGCACAGGGGTGAGAGGGCACAGCAGGGGGCCATCTAAGTCAGTCCTGGGCACAGAGAAGACTTTGGGAAGAAAGGTGATGGCAGGACTTAGCCTTAGATGATGAGAGTTAAGCAAGGGGAAGCTTGTACCAAAACCCCAAGGGATGAGAGACTCAGGAACATTGGTGCCACATGGAGACTGTCAAGGGCTGTGGCTGGAGAGGCAGGCAGACCTAGGAGATGCTGGCATTGGAAGCCTTGGCAAGGCTTCTGGTCTTAACCTAGGCTTTCCAGGGCCCCTGAAGGATTTCAGATACACCCAAGAAGAAGTATAGGTATTCCACTATTTACAGAACAGAAGCAGTGCAACAAGTAATTGCAAGTAATGCAAATCCTGGTGTTTTGGGGACATTCATTATCAAATTAAATTCTCTTTAAAAAACCCAAAGAACTGAAGGGACCATCCTTGTCAAGAGAGGGGTTTAGGTGGGTCTGTGTCTTGTAGCATGCTCAGTAGTACAGCACAAAGGGAGAAACTCTGAGTCCTTTCCTGGAACAGTACTCTTAATTTGGAGCACTTTCCCAGCTTCCTCCTCTGTTTACAACCACCTCACCCACTTACCAGACCACAGGAATTTCCCCCATACCCTTTCAATATCACACTTCATTAGTAAATGTTGCCAGAAGACATATGTTGTTTAAAAATACTTTATCTGCTATGTAATATAAAATTATACTGCCAGAGTTTAGTTTTGGGATTACATAAAATTATACATGTGTCTTCATTTTCAAAACAAAAAATGTATACCAAGTTAATCCTGAGGCAAATTTCTGTAAGGTGAACTTGATTTTCTAACATTATGTTATAATCATTTGAGCCAGGTGCCCAACAAAAACAATTTGACCTCATCCAAAAAGGATACAGCTTGCAATAAAATGGATCCTCATCCTTGATGTGCTTTCTTTGTACCAGACAGCAGGAAAATAAGTATCTACCTACCCACAAACATGAAAAACCCCACCCACCAACCACAGCAAAAATACTCTCTAATGTCTGACAGGCCGAGAATCTTGACTGGCTAAGCAAAACACAGATTCATTTTCATCTCCAAGAGTGGCTTTTCATAACGTGGGTTTTCTTAAAAGGTGTTCAGCCAACAGTTTTTATTAGTACTAAGTTAAATTATTCCACATTAAATTAATTCTAGATTTAAAATGTCTTTTATTGGACCCACCCTAGTGATTCCACTCCTAGGTTTATATTTTAAAAAATGAGTTCTGCTGTCCATCAAAAGATATGTTCATAGCAGCTTTATCCATAATATCCAAAACATAGAAACAATTCAAATGTCTGTCAACAGGGATGCCATGGACTGAATGTTGAAGCCTTAATCCCCAATGTGATGTTATTTGGAGGTGGGGTCTTTGTGTGGTAATTGGGTAACAAGAGTTGAGTCCTCACGAATGGGACTACTGTCCTTATAAAAAAAGACACCAGAGAGTTGAGCTCTCTCCATCATGTGAAGACACAGCAAGAAGGTGGCCATCTGCAAACCAGGAAGAGGGACCTTACCAGATACTGAATCTGCCAGTGCCATAATCCTGGGCTTCTGTGAGAAATAAATTGTTGTTTAAGCCACCTGGTCTATGGGATTTTGTTACAGCAGCCTGAACTAAGACAAGGGAAATGGATAAATTGTGGTGAATCATACATGGAAATGGTACAACAAAAAAGAACTAACACTATACACTAAACATGGATGAATCTCACAGATGTTATATTAAACAAAAAAGCCAGACACAAAGTAGTACATACAATATGAGTATTTATATAAAGTTTGAAATCAGCCAAAACTAATCTATGATGTTAGCAGTCAGAATAATTGTTACCCTTGGGAGGGGGTGATGACAGGAAGAGACAAGAAGGAACCTTCTGGGGGGCCAGAAATGTTCTGTATCTTGATTTAGATGGAGGTTATACATACATAAAATTTTACTGAGCTATATATTTAAGATGTGTGCTCTTTACCATCTGTAAGAAACACCTCAATTCAAGAAAAAAATAAAAAGGTAAGTCACTATGTTGGATTTATTTCTGGTACAGATTGGAAATACAGATCAAAATTATGCTAACAACAAAATATTCCTTTATCAGGAGTAGAGATATAGCTCTGAATTTATCTCAAGTCCTTATCCACACACCCATCAAATCCAAAGTGCAAATAGTTTAGGGCTTCAGACACTATTTAGATATAAGGGTAATTTGTTGGATTTTTCCATTTATAGCATTCCAAAATGCTATCTATTTTTACAGGCTCACTTTGATTACAAATTCACAAATTTATTAATTCTTCTCTTCTATTAGAGCATTAGCTGGTCTTCATCAGAGAAATATATTGAATTTGTTCTCCAAATCTTAATGACAGAAGGCATAATAGTTACAGAGAAATGTAGTTACAGTAGCATGCTGAAGAGAAAGAACACTGGCCTGTGAATTAGAAGAACTGGGTTCTATTTCTGTTATTTTACCAGCCAAGTCACCTTGGGCCATTGTTTTAAACTAAAATTTGCTTTCCTTACCCATAAATGGAGATAATACCTTCACAACAGGGCTATAGTGAGGACCAAATGAGAGAATGGATGTGAAAGTGCTTGGTAAACTTTATAGAAGTGCTAATATCCCCAAAGCTTAGTGTTTAATTAGAAATTGTGCCTGGGTGTGGACGATAGAAGATGTATTTAAATTTCAACCATGTACTTTGGTTTCATATATCTTACATCTCTCCAGAGTCAGGATCAACAAGAACACTCAAATTCTAACATCTCTAAAAGATTGAAACAATTCCACTAATACCAAAAGTGGATGTGTAGAGGGAAGTACAATTAATAATTGCCTTCTTTGCTTTTCTCAGTTACGACTTTTAAATGTATCTCCAGCTATGCAATATCCAGTTCATACTTCTAGAACCTTGAACTGCTTCTGAAACACCCATGCCATAGTTACCTTCTCCATTATGAATTTCACAATAACTTTCCCTGAAGGCTGCTCCCATTTCTACCCTCTACATTCATCATTACCACTCTAGCAAAATTTTTAAATACTCCTCACTCTGAACTCCTTGTCAGGGTACCAAATAGAAGGTACCTTTTCTTGTGTCATGTTTTTAAGTTTGTTTTTCTGATGAGAGAGAGTGACATAGGCTGTATTTGCCCCCAAATTTTCCTGTCACCAATTATTCTTTCCAGTGGACCCAGCAGGAAACTCCTGATTGGAAAGCTATTCAGTGTAAGTGGAGTTTGACAGAAGGAAAAATTAGAGTGATTTAGTTTTAAGGGCCCCAGTGGTTCTTATTCCTGGAGATTTTATTCTTAGTCCCACAGCTAAGCTCTTCAACCTAGAGCAAATAAACAAACAAAACAAACTAGAGAAGATAAATCCTGAACTGCTCAAGTCCCTTGAGAAGCATTCCCTTCAGGCACTGAGACCCAATTAAGAAGTCTTTTTGAGCCTACTGAGCAGGGGAAGTGTTAGTAGAGGCCCAGTGGAGAGCCTAAAATTCCACCCCTTCCCAGTAATAATGACATGCCCCTAGTCCTACCCCAGTATCAATGGATGGTGAGCGGGAAATCCTGACTTCTACCCCGACCTTGCAGTAATGAAATCATTCCCCCACCAGAGCAGTCTCAGGGCAGACCTGCTAAAAAAAAGTTTGAATTATGAACCAGAGTCTCATAACATAACACCCAAAATGTTCAGGATACAATAGAAAATCACTCATGTTTCAAAGAACCAGGAACACCTAGTGTTGAGTGAGAAAAGAAAATCAACAAAAACCAACACTGAGATAACACATATATTGGAATTATCCAAGAAATATTTCAAAGCAGCCATCATAAAAATGCTTCAGCAGGAAGTTTCAAACATGCTTGAAAATTTTTTAAATAGAATCTTAGCAAAGAAATAGAAGCCATAAAGAAGTAAATGAATGCTTTAGATCTAAAAATAAAATAACCAAAATTAAAACCTCACTGGATGAGCTTAACAGTGAAATTGATTATAGAACAATAGAAATAACCCAATCTGAACAAGGGAGAAAAGAAACTTAACAGCAACAACAAAAAAAGGGAACAGAGCTTCAGGGATATATAAAATAATTGACAATGAATTAAACATTCATGTCATCGAGGTTCCAGAAGGAGAGGAAAAACAGTGTGGGGCTAAAGAAGTATTCCAAAAAATAATAGCTGATGAAGCTAACTTTTCTAAAAAATTAAGTCATTTAAAAAATAAATAATGGCTGAATAGTTTGCAAATTTGGCAAAACACATAAACTTATGGAGATGAAGAAACTGAACAAACCACACACAAAATAAATCCAAATAAATCCACAAGAAGACACATCATAATCAAATTTCTAAAAACTAAAGAAAAAGAAAAAAGTCTTGAAAGCAGTAAGAAATGATAAAGTACTAATAGGGGAGAAACAATTTTAATGAGAGCAGATTTCTCATCAGAAACCATGGAATCCAAAAGCAAATAGCACATTTTTCAAATGCTGAGAGAAAATAACTGTCAAACCCAGAATTCTATATCCAGCTAACATACCCTGGAAATCAAGATGCTCTCAGATGAAGAAAAACTAAGACTTTGTCACCACTGACAAACATTGGCAGAGTAGATAAAAACATGACCAAACCATATGCTGTCAAAATTAACTCAATTCAGATCTCATATGTGAATCTCTTATATGTGAAATCTAAAAATATAAACACATCAAAACAGATCAGATCAGTGGTTACTAAAGTAGGGATTGGGGCAGGGGGACTGGGTAGAGGAGGCCAAAAGTTACAAACTTCCAGTATAAGATAAATAAATTATGGGGATGTAAAGTACAGTATGATGACTGTAGTTAACAATACTGTATTGTATTATATATTTGAAAGTTACTAAGAGTGTAGATCTTAAAAGTTCTAATCACAAGGGAAAAATGCATAACTATGTGAGGTGATGGATGTTAACTAAACTTTTGTCATCATTTTACATATATACATGTTATCACATCATTATGTTGTACATCTTAAACTTATACAAGGTTATATGTCAGCTATACCTCAATAAAACTGGAAAAAATTACATTAAAAAACAAGTAACTCAATTCCAATTTAACAATATAGGTAGATCAAAAATATAAGGGTAGAAAGAGATATACCAGGCAAACATTAATTTAAAAAGCAATAGTGGTTATATTTACATCAGATAAAGTAAACTTCAGAAAAAAGAAAACTGCCAGGAATAGAGGAAAATCGCTTAATGAGAAAAGTTTCAGTCCATCAAGAGGACATAGTAATCTAAAATCTGTGTGCACCAAACAGGATGCCTTAAAATACATGAAACAAAAACTCACAGAGGTGAAAAAAGACATGACAAATCAACAACTGTACTTGGAAATTTCAACAACCCCTCCTCTCATAAACTGATAAGTCTACTAGACAGAAAATAAGTTAGGATATAAAAGACAAATGCTGAACTCAATACTGTAACAGTGGTATGTAAATCATTTTAATTGTGGTATTGTTAAAATACAAAGGTATAAAAAATGACTATAACTATGCAGATATGTTAATGCATACACAATATATAAATATGTAATTTGTGACATCAGTAACATAAGGTGTGAGGGGGGAAGGAAAAGTAGAAAGTATTTGCATGTGATTGAAGTTATTATCAGTTTAAATAGATGACTATAGTTATAATATATTTGACATAAGTCCATGGTAACCACAAAGAAAATACCTATAGAAGACACATAAAAGAAAATGAGAAAGGAATCAAAGCATGTCACTAAAGAAAAAGTCAATGAAAGAAAGGAAGGCAGCAATGGAGGAAAATAAGGACAAAAAGAATTAATAAAACAGCAATAGTAGTTCTTCCCTATCATAATTTCTTTAACTGAAAATGGATTAAGTTCACCAATGAAAAGACATAGACTGGCTGACAGATAATAAACAAAAGCCAACTATATGCTGTCTACAACAGACTCACTTTAGATTTAGACATACATAGATGAATGTTAAAGGTTGGAAAATGATATTCCATGAAAAATATAACCAAAAGAGGGTAGGGGGAGCTATATTTATATCAGACAAAATAGAATTTAAGTTGAAAACTGTAAGACAAAGACATCATATAGTGATAAATGGGTCAATTCACCAGGAATTTATTACAATTACAAAGAACTCAATATCAGAGAACTCAAATATATGAAACGAACACTGCCAAACTGAAGGGAGATACAGGCAGCAATACAATAACAGTAGGGGATTTCAACATCTTACCTTCAATAATGGATAGAACATTCATACAGAAGATCAATAAGGAAATAAAAGACTTCAGTAATGCTATAGACCAAATGGACCTAACAGATATATGTACAACATTCCACCCAATAGCAGCAGGATACACATTCTTCTCAAGTGCACACACAACATTCTCCAGGACAGATCACATGTTTGGTCACAAAACAAGTCTTAACAAAATCTAAAAGATTGAGATCATACCAACTATATTTTCCAACTAGAAAACTAGAAACTAATGGCAGAAGAAAAATTGGAAAATCCACAAATATGTGGAAATTCAAGAATATACTCTTGAACAACCAATGAGCCACAGAGGAAATCAAAAGAGAAATTAGAACAATATACTGAGAAAAATGAAAATGAAAGCACAACACACCAAAACGTATAGAATGCAGCAATAGCAATACTGAAAGGAAAGCTTATAGTGATAAATGCCTACATTAAAAAAGAATAGTTATCAAATGAACATCTAACACTATGCCTCCAGGAACTAGCAAAAGAAAAAAGGTTTAAGTCCAAAATTAGCAGAAGGAAGGAGATAATTAAGATTAGAACATAAATAAACAAAATGCAAAATAGAAAACAATGATACTAATGCTTTTCTTAAAAGATCAACAAAATTGAGAAACCTTTACTTACATTAGGTTAAAAAAGAGAATACTCAGATACATAAAATCAGAAATGAAGAGGAGATATTATAAATGATGCCACAGAAATTGAGAGGATTATAAGAGATTACCATGAGTAATTATACACCAATAAATTGCATAAGCTAGAAGAAATTAACAAATTCCTAGAAATTTACAACTTACCAGGACTGAATCATAAAAAAGTAGAAAATCTGAACAAAAGTATAACCAGTAAGAAGACTGAATCATTAATCAAAAGGTTCCCAACAAAGAAAATTCCAGAACTAAATGGATTCACTGGTGAATTCTATCAAACATTTAAAGAAGAATTAACTCTTTTAAAGAAGTAACTTTAAATTCATTGTTTAAGTTAATTCTTAATTTAAATAATTAACTTTATTCTTTTTTTAAGAAGAGCTTTAAAAGCTAATCCTTCTCAAACTCTTTTAAAAAACTGAAAGGGAGACACATCCAAACTCACTTTGTGAGGCCACATTACCCTGATATCAAAGACAGAAAAAGACACTACAAGAAAACTACAGGCCAATAACCCTGATGAAAATAGGTACAAAAATCTTCAACAAAATACTAGTAAACCAAATTCAACAGCACATTAAAAGGACCATACACCTTGATGAAGTGAGACTTATACCTGGGATGCAAGGATTGCTCAATATATGCAAATCAATCAATGTGATATACCAATTAACAGAATGAAGGGAGGAAAGTCATATGATCATCTCAATAGATGCAGAAAAAGCATTTGACAAAATTCAACATCTTTCCATATTGAAAAGTTGACCATTCCAAACAGAATGAAGAATAAAAGGAAATTACCTCAACATAATAAAGGCCATATATAAGAAGTCCACAGATAACACCATTCTCAGTGATGAGTATCTGAATGATTTCCTGTAATATCAGGAATAAGACCAGGATGTCCCCTTTCACTACTTCAATTCAATATAGTATGGGAATTCCTAGCCAGAGAAATTAGGCAAGAAAAAGAAATAAAAGGAATTCAATTCAGAAAGGAAGAAGTAAAATTAGCTCTGTTCATATATGACATAGCCTTATATGTAGAAAGCCTAAAAACTCCATAAAAATTGTTAGATCTAATAAATGAATCAGCATATGCTCTTAATATTTAGTTTACAGGATACAAAATCAACATACAAAAATTGGTTGTATTTCTATATACTAACAATAAACTACCTGAAAAGTAAATTTAGGAAACAATTCCATTTAAAATAGCATCAAAAATAATAAAATACTTAGGGATAAACTTCTCCAAGGAGGTAAAAGACTTGAACACTGAAAATTATAAAACACTGTTGAAAGGAATTTATAGGCACAAGTAAATGTAAAGACATCCTGTGCTCAAGGATTGGAAGACAATATTGTTCAAATGTCCAACTCAATCTACAAATTAAATGAGATCCCCATCAAAATCCCAAAGGCATATTTTACAGAAATAGAAAAAACAATCCTAAGATTCATATGGAGCCACAAAAGATCCCAAATAGCTGAAAGAATTTGAGAAAGAACAAAGCTAGAAACCTCACATTTCCTAATTTCAAAATATATTACATAATTACAGTAATCAAAACAATATGGGACTGGCATAAAGATAGACAAATAGACTAATGGAATAGAACATAGTGCCCAGAAATAAGCCCACACATATACAGTCAAATGATCATTGACTAAAGGGCCAAGTGTGCAAATGGGGAAAGGACAGCCTCTTCAACAAATGGTTTTAGGTAAACTGGATATCCACATGCAAAAGAGTGAAATTGGACCCTTATCTCACACCATACACAAAAATCAACTCAAAATTAAAACCTTCAACATAAGACCTGAAACAATAAAATGCCTAAAAGAAAACACAGGGGGGAAAGCTTCATGACATTGGCCTTGGAAATGACTTCCTGGATATGACACCAAAAACACAGGAAACCAAAGCAAAATCAGACAGGTGGGACTACATCAAACTAAAAATCTTCTGCACAGAACAGAAAAAAAACCCAGCATAATGTAAAGGCAACTTGTGGTGGGATAGAAAAAAATATTTGCAAACCATATGTTTGATCATAGACTAATATCCAAAATATATAAGGAACTCCTACAATTTAATATCAAAGAATAATAATAACTTTAAAAATTGTCAAAGGACTTGAATAGACATTTAACCAAAGAAGACATACAAATGACTAACAGGTATACAAAAAGGTGCTCAACATCACTAATCATCAGGGAAATGCAAATCAAAACCACAAAGAGGTATCACTTCACACTTGTTAGGATTGCTATTACAAAATAAAATAGAAAATAGTAAGTGTTGGTGAGGATATGGAGAAACTAGAAGCCTTGTGCATTACTGGTGGGAATGAACAAATGCTGCAGCTGCCATGGAAAAGGGCATGGCAGTTCCTCAAAAAATTAACAGAACTACCATATGATCCAGCAATCTCATTTCTGGGTATTTATCCAGAAGAACTGAAATCAGGATCTTAAAGAGACATTTGTTCATTGCAACATTATTCACAATAGCCAAGAGGTGGAAATAATCTGTTCACTGACGGATGAATGAATTAATAAAAGGTGGTACATACATACAATAGAATATTAGTCTTCCATAAAAAGGAAATCTTGTTTTATGCTACAACATGGGTGAACCTTGAGGACACTATGCTAAGTAAAATACACCAGTCATAGAAGATCAAATATCACATCATTTAACATATATGAGGTATGTAGAGCAGTCACACTCATAGGAACAGAGAGTAAAATGGTGACTCCCAAGGGCTGGGAGGAGGGAGAAATGCACAGTTACTAGTCAACGTGTATAGAATTTCAGCTATACAAATGAAAAAGTTCTAAAGATCTACTGTACGACATTGTGCCTATAGTTAATGTAATATACTTAAAATTTGTTGAGGGTAGATCTCACATTATACATTTTTTACCATACAAAAATATGTGACATGCAGCTAAACCACTGCTGAGAGGGAAATTATAGCACTAAAAATTCTTACCTTAGAAAATGGGAATAGCCTGAAATTTAAAAAACCTAATTTTATACCTTATAAATATAGAAAAATAAGAGCAAAATAAACCCAAAACAAGCAGAAGGAGGGAATAGTAAAGATGCCTGAAAAATATTCCATTGTATATCTGTACCACTTCTTCTTTATCTATTCTCCTACTGACGGATATTTTGGTTGCTTCCATATCTTGGCTATTGTAAATAATATAGTAATAAATGTAGGAGGGCATATATCTTTTTGAATCAGAGCTTTTGTTTTCTTCAGATAAATTCCTAGAAGTGGAATTACCAGGTTGTATGGTATTTCTAGTTTTAATTTTTTGAGGAACCTCCATACTGCTTTCCATAGTGGCTACACCAATTTACATTTTCACCAATCCTGCTATTTGCAACAACATGGATGGACATAGAGGATATTATGCTAAGTGAAATAAGCCAGGCAGGGAAAGAAAAATACCATACGAATTCACTCATATGTGGAATCTAAAAATGAAACAAACAAGAAAGCAATAGTCATAGACACTGAGAAGTGACTGGTGGTTACCATGGGGGAGGGGTTGGGATGGGTGGGTGAAAATAGGTGAAATGGGTAAAGAGGCACAAGATCTCAATCATAATATAAATTCATCAGAGGGATGAAAGACAGTATACAGAATATAGTCAATAGTTCTCTAACATCTTTCTATGTTGACAGATAATAACTACACTAGTTGGAATGAGCATTTAATAATGTAGGTAACTGTTGAATCACTATGTCTTATACTTGAATCCAATATAGTATTGTATATCAACTATACCTCAATAAAAAATTTTAATAAAAAAAAGAAATCAATGAGATTAAAAACTAAAAATCAATAGAGAAAATCAATGAAATAAAGAGCTTATTCTTTGGAAAGATCAATGAAATAGACAAAAGTAGTAAGACTGACAAAAGAAAGAGAGAAGACAGATTATTAATATCAGAATGATTTAGGGGATATCACTAGAGAGTCTACAGACACCAAGCAATAAAGAAATACCACAAACAAATCTATACATATACATTTTACAATTTAGATAAATTGGAACAATTCCTTGAAAAACACAAACTTCACAAAATATGAAATAATTTGAGTAGCCCTGTAACTATTAAGGAAATTGAATCTTTACTTTTATAACTACCAAAAAAGAAATACCCAGGTCTATATGGTAACACTGGAGAATTTTACCAATCACTTAAAGGAGAATTAATACCAATATAAAGCAATCTCTTTCAGAAAATAGAAGAGGAGGGAATACTTCCCAATTCTTATAAGGCCAACATTTCATTGATACCAAAATCAGACATAGTACCAAAAAATTAAATAACAAGCCAATATCATTCATGAATACAAACACAAAAATCCTTAACAAAATACTAGCAAGTAGAATTCAGCAATATATAAACAAATTTATATACTATGACCAGGTGGGATTATTCCTGGGATGCAAGACTAGTTCAATATTTGAAAACCAATCAGTATAATCCACATATTAATAGGCTAAATAACAAAAATCACATGGTCATATCAACCATTATAGAAAAAGCTGTTCAACAAAATTCAACATTCACAATAAAAACTGTCAGAAAATTAGGAATTACGGGGAAATTGCCTCAACTTTAAAGAGAATATCTACCAAAAAAATTAGAGATAACATCGTACTTAATGATGAAAGACTGGCTGCTTCCCGACTAAGACTGGAAAAAAGGTAAAGGTTCAGCTCTCACCACTGCTATTCAACATAGTACTTGAAATCCTAGCCAGAACAGTAATGGAAGAAAATAAATAAAAGGCATATAGAGTGGAAAGGAAGAAATACCACTGTCCCTATTTGCAGATGACAAAATGGTCTAAAAAGAAAATCCCAAGAAACTGACTAAAAAGCCAAAAAAAATCTCAGAACTTAATCAGTAGATCCAGCAATATCAGGGTGCAAGATCATTATTCAGCAATCAATTAATTGCATGACTATAGACAGCAATGAACACATGGAAACCAAAATTTAAAATACAATACTATTACCAGTCACTCAAAGAAATGAAATAGATATAATTTTAATTAAACATGCACAGAACTTCTTTCCTGGAAATGACACAATGCTAATAGAAGAAATAAAAGAAGATCTAAACAAATGGACAGATATAACCTGTTCATGGGTTGGAAGACTCAACACAGTAAAGATGTCAGTTCTCTCCAAATTGATATACAACTCTAATATAATTCCTATCAGCATCCCAGGAATTTTTTTTTAGATATAGGCAAACTTATTCTAAAATGTATAGGGAAAGGCAAAGAAACAAACAATATTGAAAAAATAATAATAAAGTAGGAGGCTCTACCTGATGTTTAAACTTACTATAGAGCTATAGTAATCAAGACAATATATGGTATGGTATAGTAACAGACACATAGATTGATGAATCAGTACAGAGATTCCATAAAGAGGCCAATACAAGTATGGCATACTCGTTTTTTTACTATAGTACAGAAGCAATTCAATGGAGCCATAACAGATAGCCAGTTTAAAAAGTTAACCTCAACACGAACCTCACAATATATTCAAAAATTACTTCAAAATGGATCATGGACTTGAATGTCAAATGTAACTATAAAACTTTAATAAGAAAACCTAAGAGAAAATCTTTGTGACCTAGGACCTTGGAGTTGTTAGACATAACAACAAAAGCACAATCCATAAAATAAAAAAGAATTGGTGAGTTGGACATCATTAAAATTAAGTTCTTGCTCTGTAAAAAATTTTATTAATAAGATAAAAAGATAAACCATAGACTAATGTAGAATATTTTCAAACTACATATGTGACAAATAACTTGTAACTAGAATATATATAGAACTTGCAAAACAACAGAAAAAAAACAAAGCAATTACAAATTAGGCAAAAGACATGAAGAGACATTTCATTGAAGATTTAGGGATGGAAAATAAACATGCAAAGATGTTGACCATCATTAGCCATTAGAGAAATTCAAATAAAATGACAGTAAGATATCACTATGCACCTATGAGAGTGAAATTAAAATGAAATAGAAAACAATGACAATGCCAGTGCTGGCAAGGATGCAGAGAAACGGGATGTGTCATACATTGCTGGTAGGAAGGAAAAATGGTATAACCACTCTGGAAAAATCATTTGTCAGTTTCTTTAAAAATGAAACATACACTTACTGTATGACCCAGCAATCACTCTCTTGGGCATTTATCTCAGATAAATGAAATTTATTTCTACACAAAATGTTGTACTCAAATGCTCACAACAATTTTATTTGTAATAGCCCCAAACTAGAAATAACCAAAATGTCCCTCAATCGGCAAATAAACAAACTGTAGTATATTTATAGCATGGAATATTTCTCAGTAATAAAAAAGAACAGACAATTGATACATATATCAACTTGAATGGATCTAAAAGTCATTATGTTAAGTGAAAAAAATATTGGAAAAAGTCACATATTTATGATTCCATTTATATAAAATTCTCAAAATGATAAAATGTTAGAGAACAAATTAGTATTATGTCAGGGGTTATGATGGTGAGGGTAGGTGGTGGGCATGAAGATAAAGGGGTAGCTTTCTGGAGATGGAATATTTCTATATCTTGACTGTGGTGACAGTTACACAAATCTACACATATGATCAAATAAAGTAGAATTGTATACACATACCTTGCTCCAATGTCAATTTCCTGGTTTTGATATTGTATTATAATTGTGTAAAATGTAATGATTAAACCAGATGAAGAGCATATGGAAACTTTCTGTACTGTTTTGGCAACCTCTTGTGGGTCTTATTATTGAAAATAAAAAGTTAAATAAAGAAATCACTTATAAATCAAATCAGAACAAGTACACAGAAGCCCAAACCCAGGGAATAAATAAATAAAATGTTTTATTATAACAGCCTTAAACATTATGCCAGTTTTATGAAAGGATAGATTTTAAATGGGAAAGGTTTGTATAGGCCAGTGACATACATTACCAAAGACATTTATCTGTAGGAACAAAGCATAGAGTCTGGCTTCAGAAGAGGATTAAATATGGCAGTGTAAGAGGTGAGGAAACTCCTCCCAAAAACACATATAATATGAAAATATAGTTAATACAACTAATCCCTAAAAGAGCAACAGGAAAGAAAATGGCACCAGACTGCATATACCTGGAAAAGAGAGCTGACCTCCTGAAACAGGTTAACGTACCAAAGCCTTGATCTGGCAGGACCCAAGCCCTTCCACACCCCAGCTCACCAGCAGGAGGAAGAGAAATGGAGTGGGAAGGGGGTAGAAGCCTAGTACTGTTGAACACCCAGCCCTGGAGATCTGCTTTGGGAGCACAAACCTACATTGCATGGTTCTCTGAAGATTAGTGGGGTTGGAAAGCTCAGACAGGCAGAATACTTGGGGAGACTGAGATTCCAGCCATTTGTAGAGGAATGGGATCCACATCCAGCTGCTTTGGGACAAAAGAAAGACAGGCAGTCTGAGAGACTTCCTAACAGCAAGAGGGCTGCTAAAGGGGCAAGGATTGCACAGAGATTACTGCTCAGGAGAAAGGATAGGTGGACAAAATTGTCTGGGCACACTCTGCCCAGCAGGTTGAGAACTTTCAGGGGCTTCAGGTGCTCCAATCCCCTGGCTGGCTACTCAGCTCCGAGGCGCCCCACTGTGATATGCAGCCTGCTGTAACTTCCTCCTGGCCTGCAGGTACTGGCTCACAAACCAGCAGTCCCTGCCCTGGCATTAGGCCAGCCAGAAGGAGTCCCTGTCTACTACAGCTACAAATGCAAAGCACAGAGGCTTACACCCTTGTGCTCGGCCCATGGATTCTGACATTGGAGACAGGCACTGCAGCTAGAAAGCAGGAAACAGCTTTTTCCTGCCCCCAGGCAAGAGCACAGCTCCCCTGGGACCCCCAACATCACTCCAGGGGCTGAGCACCTCCAGAGACTAGAACTTCTGGGCATGAAAGGGCGTCACATACAAATATGAAACATCCAAGGAACCTGGTTCAAACCAAAATATCACAAACACTAGAAAAAGCACCAAGTGAAACTGAACTCACCAATCTTCCTGAAAGAGAGTTCAAAATAAAAATCATGAACATGCTTATGGAGGTACAGAAAAATATTATAGAACTCAGGGATGAATTTAGGACAGAGATTCAATCATTAAGAAATTTCATATCTGAAATGAAACACACAATGGAGGGATTTAAAAGCAGATTAGATGTAGTAGAAGAGATGGTAAATGGAAGAAATTAGAGAAGAGGAATACAAAGAAGCTGAGGCACAGAGAGAAAAAAGGATCTCTAGGAATGAAGGAATATTGAGAGAACTGTGTGACCAATCCAAACAGAATAATATTCATATTATAGGGGTACTAGGAGAAGAAGAGAGAGAAAAAGGAATAGAAAGTGTCTTTGAGGAGGTAATTGCTGAAAACCTCCCAAATCTGGGGAAGGGGATAGTCTCTTAGGCCATAGAGGTGCACAGATCTCCCAACACAAGGGACCCAAGGAAATAACACCAAGACATATAATAATTAAAATGGCAAAGATCAAGGATAAAGACAGACTTTTTAAAGCAGCCAGAGAGAAAAATAAGATCACATACAAAGGAAAACTCATCAGGCTATCATCAGATTTCTCAGCAGAAACCTTACAGGCCAGAAGGGAGTGGCATGATATATTTAATACAAAGAAGCAGAAGGGCCATGAACCAAGAACACTTTATCTGGCAAGATTATCATTTAAATTTGAAGGAGGGATTAAGTTTCCAGAGAAGCAAAAGCTGAGAGAATTTACCTTCTACAAACCACCTCTACAGTGTATTTTGGAGGGACTGCTATAGATGGAAGTGTTCCTAAGGCTAAATAGCTGTCACCAGAGGAAAGAAAACCACAGTAAAGAAAATAGAACAATTAATTCCTAAGCAGATGCAAAATTAAATCAACTACCCCCAAAGTCAGTCAAGGGATAGACAAAGAGTACAGAATATGATACCTAATATATAAAGGATGGAGGAGGAAGGAAAAGGAGGGAAAAAAATAACCTTTAGATTGTGTTTGTAATAGCATGCTAAGTGAGTTAAGTTAGAATCTTAGATGGTAAGGAAGTTACCCTTGAACCTTTGGTAATCATGAATCTAAAGCCTGCAATGGCAATAAATACATACCTATCGATAATCACCCTAAATGTAAATGTTCTGAATGCATCAATAAAAAGACACAGAGTCAGTGAATAGATAAAAAAACAAGACCCATCTATATGCTGCCTGCAAGAGACTGACTTTAAACCCAAAGATATACACAGACTAAAAGTAAAGGGATGGAAAAATGTATTTCATGCAACTAAAAGGGAGAAAAAAGCAGGGGATGCAGTACTTGTACCAGACAAAATAGACTTCAAAACAAAAAACTGGTGAGAGACAAAGAAGGATATTACTTAATGATAAAGGGGTCAGTCCAACAAGAGGACATAACCATTATAAATATCTATGCACCCAACATAGGAGCACCTACATATGTGAAACAAATACTAACAGAATTGAAGGGGGAAACAGAATGCAATGCACTCGTTTTAGGAGACTTCAACACACCAGTCACTCCAAAGAACAGATCAACCAGAAAGAAAATAAGTAAGGAGACAGAGGCATTGAACAACACATTAGAACAGATGGATCTAATGGACATGTACAGAACTCTACACCCAAAAGCAGCAGGAACCACATTCCTCTCAAGTGCACATGGAACATTTTCAAGAACAGATCATATACTAGGCCACAAAATGAGCCTCAGTAAATTTGAAAAGATTGAAATTGTACCCACCAGCTTCTCAGACTACAAAGGTATGAAACTATAAATAAATTATGTAAAGGAAACAAAAAGCCCATAAACACATGGAGGCTTAACAACATGCACCTAAATAACCAATGGATAAATGACAAAATAAAAACAGAGATCAAGCAACATATAGAGACAAATGACAACCATAATTCAACACCGCAAAATCCATGAAACACAGCAATCACCATGCTAAGAGGGAAGTATATTGCAATACAGGCCTACCTCAGGAAAGAACAATCCCATATGAACAGTCTGAACTCACAATTAACGAAACTAGAAAAAGAAGAACAAATGAGGCCCAAAGTCAGTAGAAGGAGGGACATAATAAAGATTAGAGCAGAAATAAATAAATTCAAGAGGAATAAAATGATAGGAAGAATCAATAAAAGCAGGAGCTGGTTCTTTGAGGAAATAAACAAAATACATAAACCCCTAGCCAGACTTATCAAGAAAAAAAGAGAGTCTACACACACAAAGAGAATCACAAATGAGAAAGGAAAAATCACTATGGACACCACAGAAATACAAAGAATTATTAGAGAATACTATGAAAAATTATATTCTAACAAACTGGATAACCTAGAAGAAATGGACAACTTTCTAGAAAAATACAACCTTCCAAGGCTGACCCAGGAAGGAACAGAAAATTTCAATAGACCAATTACCAGCAACAACATTGAATTAGTAATAAAAAAGTTACCTAAGAACAAAATCCCTGGGCCAAATGGCTTCACCACTGAATTTTAGGAAACATTTAGTGAAGACGTAATACCCATTGTCCTTAAAGTTTTCAAAAAGTAGAAGAGGAGGTAATACTTCCAAACTCATTCTACAAGGCCAGCATCACTCTAATACCAAAACCAGGCAAAGACACCATAAAAAAGAAAACTACACACAAATATCCCTGATGAACATAGATGCAAAAATACTCAACAAAATATTAGCATACCGAATTCAAAAATACATCAAAAAGATCATCCTTCATGATCAAGTAGGATTTATTCCAGGGATGCAAGGATGGTACAATATTAGAAAATCCATCAACATCATCCAGCACATTAACAAAAAGAAGGACAAAAACCACATGACCATCTCCACAGATGATGAAAAAGCATTTGACAAAATTCGATATCCATTCATGATAAAAACTCTCCACAAAATGGGTATAGAGGGCAAGTACCTCAACATAATAAAGGCCATATATGACAAATGCACAACAACATCATACTTAATAGCAAGAAGCTGAAAGATTTTCCTTTAAGATTGGGAACAAGACAAGGATGCCCCCTCTCCCCACTTCTATTCAATATAGTTCCAGAGGTCCTAGCCACGGCAATCAGACAACACAAAGAAATAAAAGGCATCCAGATTGGCAAGGAAGAAGTCAAACTGTCCCTGTTTGCAGATGACATGATACTGTACATAAAAACCCTAAAGAATCCACTCCAAAACTATTAGATCTAATATCTGAATTCAGCAAATTTGCAGGATACAAAATTAATATACAGAAATCCGTTGTATTCCTATACATTAATGATGAACTAGCAGTAAAAGAAATCAGGAAAACAATTCCATTCACAATTGCATCAAAAGGAATAAAATACCTAGAAATAAACCTAACCAAGGAAGTGAAAGACCTATACTCTGAAAACTACAAGACACTCATGAGAGAAATTAAAGAATATACCAATAAATGGAAACACCTCCCATGCTCATGGATAGGAAGAATTAATATTGTCAAAATGGCCGTCCTGCCTAAAGCAATCTACACATTCAATGCAATCCCTATCAAAATACCAATAGCATTCTTCAACAAACTAGAAAAAATAGTTCTAAAATTCATATGGATCCACAGAAGACCCCAAATAGCCAAAGCAATCCTGAGAAGGAAGAATAGAGCTGGGGGGATTACGCTCCCTGACTTCAAGCTCTACTACAAAGCCACAGTAATCAAGACAATTTGGTAATGGCACAAGAACAGACCCATAGACCAATGGAACAGACTAGAGAGCCCAGATATAAACCCAAGCATACATGGTGAATTAATATACAATAAAGGAGCCATGGACATACAATGGGGAAATGACAGCCTCTTCAACAACTGGTGTTGGCAAAATTGGACAGCTACATGCAAGAGAATGAAACTGGATTATTGTCTAACCCCATACACAAAAGTAAACTCAAAATGGATCAAAGACCTGAATGTAAGTCATGAAACCATAAAACTCTTAGAAGAAAACATAGGCAAAAATCTCTTAAATATAAACATGAGCAACTTTTTTCTGAATGTATCTCCTTGGACAAGGGAAACAAAATAAAAAATGAACAAATGGAACTACATCAAGCTAAAAACTTCTGTACAGCAAAGGATACCATCAGCAGAGCAAAAAGGAATCCTAACTTGTGGGAGAATATATTTGTAAATGACATATCCGACAAGGGGTTAACACCCACTATATATAAAGAACTCACATGCCTCAACACCCAGAAAGCAAATAATCCTATTAAAAAATGGGCAGAGAATCTGAATAGACAATTCTCCAAAGAAGAAATTCAGATGGCCACTAGGCACAGGAAAAGATTCTCTACATCGCTAATTATTGGGGGATTGCAAATTAAAACCATGACGAGATATCACCTCACACCAGTTAGAATGGCCAACATCGAAAAGATTAGGAACAACAAATGCTAGTGAGGATGCAGAGAAAGGGGAACCCTCCTCCACTGCTGGTGGGAATGTGAAATAGTTCAACCATTGTGGAAAGCAATATGGGGGTTCCTCAAAAAACTAAAAATAGAAATACCATTTGACCCAGTAATTCCACTGCTAGGAATTTACCCAAGGAATATAGTTTCTCACATTCAAAAAGACATATGCACCCCTATGTTTATTGCAGCACTATTTACAATAGCCAAGATATGGAAGCAACCTAAGTGTCCATCAGTATATGAATGGATAAAGAAGATGTGGTACATATACACAATAGAATACTATTCAGCTATAAGAAAGAAAAAAATCCTACCATTTGCAACAACATGGATGGAGCTAGAGGGTATTATGCTCAGTGAAATAAGTCAGGCAGAGAAAGACAAATACCAAATGATTTCCCTCATTTGTGGAGTATAATAACGAAACAAAACTGAAGGAACAAAATAACAGCAGACTCACAGACTCCAAGAAGGGACTAGTGGTTACCAAAGAGGAGGGGTGGGGGAGGGAGGTTCAGGAGGTAGGGAGAAGGGGATTGTGGGGTATCATGATTAGTGCACATGGTGTGTGTGTAGTCACAGGGAAGACAATGTAGCTCAGAGAAGACAAATAGGGGCTCTGTGGCACCTTACTACACTGATGGACAGTGACTGCAATGGGGTATGGGCGGTACTCAATAATAAGGGTGAATGTAATAACCGCATTGTTTTTCTTGTGAAACCTTCTTAGGAGTGTGTATCAGTGATACCTAAATTAAAAAAAAATGTGCTTAAAAAAATATTAGAGCACAGATTAAAAAATCTCATCTTAAACCAGGCAACTGGCAACTGCAAAGTGTTTGCAATAAACCACGTAAACAAATTACATCTGCAAACAATGAAAAATCAGTTGCAAATGGTCTTTCAGCCAGTTGTTCAAACTTTATTTAACAAGTGGTGGGAATGGAGATGTTTTATTCTGGATAACACCGTACCTATTCCTGTGATTGTCATACAGTTAATTGATTTACATACATTCTGTGTAGGGTGTCTTCAAGTTTGTGTCACTATATTCATTTCCAGTTGTGCTATGGAAAGAGTATTTGCACTGGGTAAAATATTGAGTCTATCACTTGTCCTCAATTGTAGACCCCAACAGGAGGAGATGTACCTGACATTTCAGCAGGAAGAAGCCTATACTTTACTACCCCAGCAGGAAGAAGAATGATTTTCTCCTCACCTGGCGACAGCTCAACCAATGAGATACTATCACAACTCATCCAGTGAGAAATTACTACACTTCAAATGCTTTGTTTATTCCAATGGACTTCTTGTTTATAACAGCCCCTCTCACCTCCCCACTTTCCTCTGTAAAAGAGCAGTCTTCTCCTTTGTTATCCAGGTTTGCCTAGGTTTTGCCTTAAGCTTGCATGTCCCAAATTGCGGCTCTCTGCTATTCCCAAATAAACTCGTTTTTTGCTGGTAAAATAACTGACAGTTTCAGTTTTAAGGTTAATATATCATACTAGACAGCATAGATGTAGAACTTTTCCACCATCACAAAAAATTCTATAGGACAGCATTGCCCTAGGGCATGAAAAATGTCATTTCCCCACAATCATAAGTAGAATGACAGCCCAAAGAATTGCATAAATTATCATTGCATGATCTGAGGTTTGCATTTACATATAATTTCATCTTCACCTATATTGAGTAGTATGTTGCAGTGGTTAGGTGTTAGAAGCCTTGGTGTATAATAGTCCTGGATTTCAACTTCAGCTCTAATTTCTACTAAACTGTGCAAACCTTAGGCATGTTATTTCAATTCTCTGTGCCTGCATTGTCATTTTTTAAAAGGTGGGGCCTGGGGAATGACAGTACCTACGTCATAGGGCTATTGTGAAGGAATAAATGAGATAAGGCAAATATCTAATACATGTGATCTATGAATAGATTCTTAGCCATATTCTTCAAGTGTAGATGATGAACTTGGCTGTTCTAGGACCTAAAATCTAGGTGACCTATAGAAAAGGCATTAGGAAACATTCAATCACAAGATCACCAAGGGAGTCCTAACAGGTCCCCACTGACTCTTCATAGATAAACAGCAACCACATTGGTCATCTGTAACTTGGGGCCAGCAACAAAAGAAAAGAGGCCTTCTCCCTTAGAGATCTATCTGTCTGACAGCTTTCAAAAAGTCAAGGGGTACCTCACCCTTGGCCTTAAGGGACTCAAAATTGAAAGCTAAACACCATGTCATGTCAAATAAATAAAAGTATAACATACTGTCTATAAAGGAAGATTACCAAGTCCCTCAGTAGGAAAGGCACTTGGGTTGTTGTTCAGCTGTTTCTAGGGCAATCACATTCAACTGATGTATTATTATGGTGAAAAGTTACCATACCCAATCCTTTGTGAATACCACAAAACAGGCCCTCTGTACCTCTGTAATCAACTGGATAAGTATTTACTGAACACCTGCTACATACAGGTCACTTTCATTCTATACCACCCATCAGCAAACTACATCTGGCAGACCAAATTAAGTCCACTTCATGTTTTTCATATTGTAAGCAAGGTAGGAATGATTTTTACATTTTTGACTGTTGGAATAACTGCCTTTAACCACTGTCAAACACTGAATGGCTCTGGAAATTAGCTCTTGCTGCAGACTAAATAACATTTCTTAACTAATTCAACTTAAAATTAAAAAACAAAACAGCACTTCTATGTGAAACTTATACTGTAGGAAAGTCATTTTGATAGCTAACATGTTTGAAACACAAGTACACATGCTTTATATACTTACCATGCTGTCACAAGTCAAAACAACAAAATAAACTCACAAAGAGATACTACTTCACATCCACTAGAATGGCTAAATATGGAAGATAGACATTAAGAAGTGTTGGTAAAGATGTGGAGAAATTTGAATCCTCATATAATCCTGGTGGGAAGAGAAAATCATGCAGCCACTCTAGCGGAGTCCGGTAGTTCCTCACAAAGTTAAACACACAGTTGCCAATATGTCCCAGGAATTCCACTCCTAGGTTATGTACCAAGAGAAATGAAAACATATATCTGCACAGAAATTTGTACACGAATGTTTATAGCAGCATTATTCATAATAACTAAAAGACAGAAACCACTCAAATGCCTAGCAACTGATAAATGGACAAAAAGTGGCATAGCCATAAAATGGAATATTAGTCAGCCATAGAAAGCAACAAAGTACTGATACATACATACTAAAACTTGGATAAACTTTAAAATCATTATGCTAAGTGAAAGAAACCAGACCCAAACGACCACATATTATATAATTCTATTTGCCTGAAAACCCAGAAAATGAAAATCCAGAGACACAGAAAATAGATCAGTGGTTGCTAGGGCTGGGAGTAGAAATGGGAAGTGATGGAAAATGGGCATGAGGTTTCTTTCCGGGGTGATAGAAATGTTTTAAATAAGATTGTGGTGATGGTAACACAACACTAAAATATACTAATAAACACTAAATTGTAAATTTTTGGAAAATCTAAGTATACAAGACCAAAAACATGGTCCATAAAAGAAAAAATGGTAAATTTGACCTCATCAAAATCCAAAACTTTTGCACTTCAAAAGACACTATTAAGAAAATAAAAAGACAAGCAACAGACTGGAAGAAAATACTGACATATCATATATCTGACAGGGACTTGCATCCAGAATATATAAACAATTCTTACAACTCAACACTAAACAGACAAAATAATAACTCAATTTAAAAATGGAAAAAAAATGGAAAAAATATATGAACAGACACTTCACCAAAGAAGATATATAAATGACTAATAAACACATGAAAAGATGCTCATGATCATTAATCATTAAGGAAATACAAATAATAACCACAATGAGATATCATTTCACACCTATGTAGAATGGCTATACTAAAATGACAGACAATAACAAATGATGGTGAGGATGGGGAGAAACAGAAACCCTAGTGAAGATGCAAAATTATGCTGCTGCTTTGGAAAACAGACTTGCAGTTTCTTAAAAAGCTAAACATAAATTTGTCATATGATCCAGTAATTCCACCCTTAGATATCTACCAAAGAGAAATTAAAACATATGCCCACATGAAGACTTGCACACAAATGTTCTTAGCAGCATTATTCATAATAGCCAAAAATTGAAAACAACCTACATGTCTACCAACTAGTGAGAAGATAGACAAAATATGTTACATCCATGAAATGAAAATACTATTTGGTAGTAAAAAGGAATTAAGTACTGATACATGTTACAATATGCGTGAACCTCAAAAATATTATGCTGAGTGAAAGAAGCCAGGCACAAAAGACCACATTTTGTATGATTTTATTTAGATGAAATGTCCAGAATAGGCAAATTTTTAGCGACAGAAAATAGATTAGTGGTTACCTGGGAATTGGACTGGGAATGAGGATTAACTGTAAATAAGCAAGAGGGATTTTACTGGGGGAGTGAAAATGTTCTAAAACTGATTACGGTGATGGCTGCACCACTCAGTAAAGTCACTAAAAATCATTTAATTATACATTTGAAATAGGTGAATTTTATGACATGCAAAATATATCTCAATAAAGGTGTTAAAATAGGGAAAGATCAGTAGGGGAAACTAGATGAATGGTACAAAGGAACTGAGCACTATCTTTGCAACTTTCTTATAAATCTAAAGCTATTCTGAAATTTTAAAAAGTATTTAAATAAAAATTAACAAGGACATGTTAGTGGGTTGATAGTATTTGGCAGTAACTGTCTATGAGAAAAGGCATTCAAAAAGATGAAATAGGTAAAAAAAACATCTCATCACAGATCAACATTAACAGATGGACATTTGGAATGATTTTGATAATTGGGAACATTGACTGTGAGCCTCAATGAAACAAAATGGTATCCCACAAAAAAAGAATTCTATTATTCTTAAGTAGCTCTGTATTACAAAAGAGGTGCTCAATTATTATTGTATTTTGAATTTCATCATTAAACATTTGTTGAAATTTCTTTTCTATATTATATAAGTACTTACAAATTATCCTCAATTTTGCCTTTTCACCTGCAAAGCCTAGAATATTTACTATCTGGCTCTTTACACAAAGTTTGTCAGGCCCAGTTCTACACCACAACAGGATAAATATAAACATAATCAGTCTCCTGAGTGTATTCTTATCATTACCATAGTTTTAGCATAATGTCGTCCTGGATATGCCCTATAAAGGATAAGCCTTGCATCTTCTCTGCTGTTTTATTTATTTCGGATTTCCATAAATAGAAGCATTATTAGCTTAATAGTTCTAGCAAAGCCTCGATGTCATCGTTATTATTCTTAAATTAAAGGACCAGCACCATACCACAGTATCAAGATGACGCTCATCAAGCATGGTGTCACCAGGCCATGGACTCACCGAGGTCAATTAGGTATCAAGTGGCTCCTATGGCCTCACATCCTGCCTTTGGCATCACCTTGGCACATCACCTTACAACGGTGTCATATGCTATCACTGCTGTGACAGAGTTCTGCCCTGATGCCACTACGCCGAGATGTCATAATAATTAATCCCTACTCCTTTCCAGTCTTTTGACGGCGGCAGGGAGAGGGGGAGAGTAGCCAGAGGCACTGAGAGGAACTTAGGGGGTAGTACTCAGCTCCTACTGTTGTCCTTTTCGACTGCTACTGCAAGACAGGGCCCCCGTGGAACAGGACCTTCAGGCTCCCATTAACTCTCTTGCTAAGACCCAAGCACCCGTTTCGCGTGGCTGACTCAATGCCCCAACAGCGACCACCCACCCCAGTTCCACACGAAGCCGCTCCCCGTACCTGACTCCATTCTCCAGCTGTCATCGTGGGCCAATTCCACCGGCCACTTGACTACGGAGGCCGCAAGGGATCCTGGGACTTGAAGTTCCGTTCTGCTAGGAGCAGAGTAGGAGAGAGAGGCAAAGGCGTCTCCCCGCTCGGAACTACGCTTGCATTGCAACTCCCAGAGACGCCCGCGGTGGAAAAGAAGCAAACAAACGAGGAAGATGGGTGACTGGTGGAGCCCTACCAGCTCTTTTGATTGGCAGTTGGAGCCGGAGACGGGAGGCGTCAGTGGTGATGCGTCATAGAGATACTGGTAAGCGAAATGGAGGGGTGTGTGTCTAACCTAATGGTCTGCAATCTGGCCTACAGCGGGAAGCTGGAGGAGTTGAAGGAGAGGATCCTGGCCGATAAATCCCTGGCTACTAGAACTGACCAGGTAAAGCCGTGCTGGAGCGTGTCCTCCGGCGGCGGCGGCGGCGGCGAAGTCCAACGTGGCGGCCCTGCCCAAGCGGAGGCTGGTTCCGCGAGGGCCAGATCTCCACCCCCGCTGCCCCCGCCGCCCCCCGGGGTCACCTCAGGACTCGGAATCCGGCGGCAGGGTCTAGCCCCGCAAACCTCAAATATTTTTTGGCCCAGTATTTAGCTCACTGAATTTTGGATATTTCTAGAACGTTAACGCGTTTCTCAGAAATGTCCAATCTGTGAGGTATCTGTAAGGAGAAAAGCTTTTTTAAAAAAATTGGTTTTACTTTTACTAGTGATTTTATTCAATGAAACACGGTGTAACCGAACACCTCTTGTGTACCAGGCAGTTTGTTAGGAGCTGGGGATACAGTCGAGCGGGGAAGGCAAACATTAAGTAATCTCAAATCGTATGTCCGTGGGAGAACATGATTTAATCTCCCTTAAAAATGCGAGTGTTGTAATTGGAAAAGGCTTTGCAAAAGAAGGAAGGTTGGTTAGACCTTGAAGGCGGAGTGGGATTTTCCTGGGGCATGAATGGACATTCTAGGCAGAGGAGGAACAAACAGTGAATGGACTTCGCGAGTGTTTCTGCCCTCCTCCTCAAAGGACCTTCATGCGTTCACCCAGAGTTTCTAGAAAGATCAATGGTGCCCTCAGTAAACTAACAAATATTTATACATTGCATCCTATTTGATAGGAACTGTGCTAAGCACTGACAGGGCAGTGTCATGTATTTATAAATCTGCATTTAATGTCTTCAGGAAGACTAGAAGTCAGACTTTTTCTGGAATTTTCCTTTATTGCCCAACCTGAAAATGGCAGTCAACTTCCGTTGTGGTCTGTAATGTTTAATACTTTAAATTTAATTTAATAATATTAAATTAAGATTCAATAATACAGCCATTCTTCAAGTCAATGGCTTAAGAAAGGGAGAAGTTACTCAAGATAAAGAGCCTTAAGAAGCCTAATAATCAAATACTTATGGACCTTGTATGGATACTGACTACAACAGGCCAACTGCAAAAAGACATTTGGGCACCAGTTGGGGAAATCTGCATACAGACTAGGTATTATATATTATAAAGGAGTTAGTGTTAATTTTAACAGATGTAATGGTCTCATAGCTATGTAGGAAAGTATCCTTATTTTTTACATACTGAAATAATATTTAAGGATGAAAAGTCATGATATTTAGGATTTGTTTTTAAAAACCTCAACAGGGAGAAAAACTAGATGAAGCAAACCTGGCAAAATAACTTTTAAGCCTAGGTGATGGTCATATATTATATTCCCTCTATTTTTATGTGTTTGAAGTTTTTTATAATAAAGTTTAAAATACCATTTTCTTTTACATAGGGCTAAGAAATATAGCAGTCAGTGCAAAAAGAGATTCCTTTTGAGAAACCTGACTAATTCCTAGCTTATTTTTTTTAAGTAATGTTGCTCTCTAATTCTTTGTATGGTATATATTTTAAATGGTTATACAGATAATCTCAACTAGTTTTAAGAATGTTTCTTTCCCATAGGATTCATCTATTCTTTCTAGAGCACCTAGAAATTTCAGGGTCAGACAGGTATTTGTGTCTCAACTTTGCCATTTTCTAGCTGTGTGACCTTGAACAAGTTGCTCACCCTGAGGAGTCTTAGTAGCCTCATCTGTAAAATGGGGATAATATCCACTGTACAAAATCATGGGGATTAAGTGAGGTGATGCATGTAAAACTCCTAGCAGTGTCCAGCATAGAAGGACATAAATACTGTAATAGTAAACAGCCCAAGTTCTATTTGTGCCAAAGCATTGAAATCAGTTTTTTGCTCTTCTGCTTTCATGGCTTTTTATTTTGCCCAGAAATACTTACATTCATCAGTGTATTCTCCCCATATTACTAAAACCTTGTGCTCTCTTACTCTAATAAGTAAATGGTTTAACATTACCTACCTGAGGATCCAGTGCTCTCCATTTCTTGTTTCCAAACTAGGTTTGCTGACCCCCAAATTAATTTTTTCTGCCTTCTTGCCTTAGTTCTTGTTATTTCTCTTCAAGAATGGTGATTGTATTGCTTCTCTTTCCCCATGTAGGACAGCAGAACTGCATTGCACTGGGCATGCTCAGCTGGACATACAGAAATTGTTGAATTCTTACTACAACTTGGAGTGCCAGTGAATGATAAAGATGATGTGAGTACTAGGCAGAGTTGATAAATACCCAGTTATCTTTAGACTCCAGACTGGTATTTACTGAAGACTGAATATTAACCTCATAAACAAAACTGTAGCCTTTATGACTAAGAAGTTACAGCTTGGCCCCAGGGACCAACCGTAAGACTCATGGCTGCATTATTTTAGAATGTTAATTTTGACACTCATACCCTGTAATTTAAGGGAAACATAGATTAAGGCTGACTTCAGTGACCTCTATAAGACTACAAATGCCTTATATTATATTGGAATTTTGGGGGGTCAGTATTGTCTGAATAATGAGAATTTAGATACCTTTTTTGTTACATAGAGATATATTATAATGTCATTGGTTATGCTAATGTAAGACTTCTAAAGAATAGGATGGAAAATTTTTTTTTTCACTGAATTGATATTTTGAATAGCAAAGAAATAAAAACAACTTAGTGTAGGGATGGTTGAATGCAGTAGGTATATCCATATAAGATAATATGCAACCAGTAAGGTTATGATTCCAAAGAATGACACAGAAAAATTCTCACAACAAAATGGTAAGTGGAAATTGTGGAATATGCAATGCATTGAACCTTATATCC
Source organism: Manis javanica (assembly GCF_040802235.1). NCBI lineage: Eukaryota > Metazoa > Chordata > Mammalia > Pholidota > Manidae > Manis > Manis javanica. The sequence continues at coordinate 99,225,590 of NC_133174.1, read as the reverse complement.
TGTGATCCCAATTTCAGAAAACATTAGAATTAGATCTACATATTATTGTCTCTGTGTTAGGGAATTATGGGTGGTTTTTCTTTTCTTTTGTATACATCTGCTTTCCAAATTTTCTGCAGTACATAATGAGGGAAATAGAATGTTATTTTTTAAACAATTCACACGCAGCTCTTCATAAACCCTGCCTAAATGTTAGCATTAATTCCTGTGCCTTTTCCCCCTTGGTTTTTGTACTGTCCACCTCTTACAGGCAGGTTGGTCTCCTCTTCATATTGCTGCTTCTGCTGGCCGGGATGAGATTGTAAAAGCCCTTCTAGGAAAAGGTGCACAAGTGAATGCTGTCAATCAGAATGGCTGTACACCCCTACATTATGCAGCTTCCAAAAACAGGCATGAGGTAGGCTTCCATTTCTGAGCTACTACTTCTTTTGAGTTCTAAACCTGTACACAAACACAAATAGATCCCTGCATTGTTTACTTCTCCACCTTTCCAGATCGCTGTCATGTTACTGGAAGGCGGGGCTAACCCAGATGCTAAAGACCATTATGAGGCTACAGCAATGCACCGGGCGGCAGCCAAGGGTAACTTGAAGATGATTCATATCCTTCTGTACTACAAAGCATCCACAAACATCCAAGACACTGAGGGTAACACTCCTCTGTAAGTGACAAGTAGCAGTCATTTGTATTCTACCTGATATTAGCCTTCTTGCACTAATTCTTACAGATCATTTCTTTTTTTTATTCTGCTTATAAATGTAATACATGTTTATGGCAAAGAAATCTGAAAGCACCAAAAGTATAAAGATAAAAATTAAAATTGCCAGCTGCTGCCCGCTTCACCTGGTTGAGGATGACATACATACCTCCTTCTCCCTGTCTTTGGAACCCATGTCTGTGGCTTACCCATAGCTAGTTCATTATATGTATATAAAAATGCCACAGGATTAAACATGAAGGCATGAGAGGTGAGACAGAGACCTCCTCCTAAAACCACATATAATATGAAAATATAATTAATACAACTAATCCTGAAAGAGCAACAGGAAAGAAGGCTGCGCCAGACTGCATACACCTGGAAAAAAGAATAGACCTCATGGAACAGGGTAATGTATCAAAGCCATGACCCAGCAGGACCCAAGCCCTTCCTCGATGCCAGCTCACTGCAGCAGGAAGAGAAACAGAGCAGGAAGGGAGTGGAGGCCAGGGACTGCTGAACACCTAGCCCTGGAGATCTGCTTTGGGAGCATGAACCTACATTGCATGATGCTCTGGTGATTAGTGGGGCTGGGAAGCTAAGACAGGCAGAATACCTGGAGAGACTGAGATGCCAGCTGCTTGTGGAAAACAGGGATCCATATCTGGTTGTTCTGGGTGGGCAGTCTGAGAGACTTCCTAACAGGGAGAGGGCTGCTAAAGGGGCAAGGATTGCACAGAGCTTACTGCTCAGGAGAAAAGACAGGTAGAAAAAATTGTCCAGGTGTACTCTGCCCAGCAGGTTGGGAACTTTCAGGATTTTCAGATGTTCCATCCCTCTGGCTGCCTACGCAGTTCCAGGGCCCTCCCACCGTGATACTCAGCCTGCTGCACCTTCCTCCCAGCCAGCCTGCACCTGGCTTGCAAAGCAGCAAACCCTGCCCTGGTGTCAGGCCAGCCAGAGGGAAGCCCCATGTACAGCAGCTACACATGCAAAGCTCTGTGTTCGGCCCAGTGGTTCTGGTAGTGGAGACAGGCATAGCAGCCGGGAAGCAGGAAACACCTCTCCCTCCCCCTATGCACCAGCACCACTCCCCTGTGGCCCCCCCCCAACATCGCTCCAGGGGCTGAGCAGCTCCAGAGAGTAGAGCTTCTGGGCACTAGAGGGCACCACATACAGATATCAAAAGTCAAAGGAACCTGGTTCAAAGCAAAATCTCACAAACACCAGAAGAAGGGTCAAGTGAGACTGAACTAATCAATCTTCCTGAAAGAGATTTCAAAATAAAAATCATAAACATGCTCCTGGAGGTACACCAAAATATTCAAAAACTCAGGAATGAATTTAGGATGGCTATCCAATCATTGAGGAACACAATGGAGGGTTTAAAAAGCAGATTAGATATGGTAGAGGAGATAATAAATGAAATAGAAATTAGAAAAGAGGAATAGAAAGAAGCTGAAGCACAGAGAAAAAAGGATCTTTAGGAATAAAAGAATACTGAGAACTGTGTGACCAATCCAAATTGTACCAGAAGAAGACAGAGAAAAAGGGATAGAAAGTGTCTTTCAGGAAGCAATTGCTGAACCCAATCTGGGGACAGAGATAGTCTCTCAGGCCATGATGTGAACAGATCTCCCAACACAAGGGACCCAAGGAAACAACACCAAGACATATAATAATTAAAATGGCAAAGATCAAGGATAAGGACAGACTATTAAAAGCAGCCAGAGAGAGAAAAAAGATCCCATACAAAGGAAAGCTCATCACGTATCATCAGACGTCTCAGCAGAAACCTTATGGGCCAGAGGGCATGGAATGACATATTTAATCAAAGAAGCGGAAGGGCCTCAAACCAAGAATACTTTATCCAGCAAGATTATCATGTAAATTTGAAGGAGGGCTTAAACAATTTCCAGATAAGCAAAAGCTGAGAGAATTTACCTCCCACAAACCATCTCTACAGTATATTGTGGAGGGATTGCTATAGATGGAAGTGTTTCTAAGATTAAATAGCAGCCACCAGAGGTAATAAAACCACAGTAAAGAAAGTAGAACAGTTATTTACTAAGCAAATGCAAAATTAAATCAACTACCCCCAAAGTCAGTCAAGGGATAGACAAAGCATACAGAATATGATACCTAATATACAAAGAATCTTTAGATTATGTTTGAAATAGCATAATAAGTGAGTTAATTTAGACTCTTAGATAGTAAGGAAGTTACCCTTGAACCTTTGGTAACCATGAATCTAAAGCCTGCAATCACACTAAGGACATACCTATCAATGATCACCCTAAATGTAAATGGTTTGAGTGCACCAATCAAAAGACATAGAGTCACTGAATCGATAAAAAAACAAGACCCAACTGTATACTGCCTACAAGAGACTCACTTCAAACCCAAAGACATATGCAGACTAAAAGTGAAGGGATGGAAAAAGATATTTCATGCAATAGGGAGAAAAAAGTCGGAGTTGCAGTACTTGTATCAGACAAAATAGACCTTAAAACAGAAAGTCACAAGAGACAAGGGCATTACATAATGATAAAAGTGTCAATCCAACAAGAGGATATAACCATTATAAATGTTTATGCACCCAACACAGAACCTACATATGTGCAACAAATACAGAATTGAAAGGGGAACTAGAACGTAATGCATTCATTCTAGGAGACTTCAACACTCCACTCACTTCAAAGGACAGATAACCAGACAGAAAATAAGTAAGGAGACAGAGGTACAGAACAATACATTAGAACAGATGGACCTAACAGACATCTACAGAACTCTACACCCAAAAGCAGCAGGATACACGTTCTTCTCAAGTGCACATGGAACATTTTCAAGAATAGGTCATATACTAGGCCACAAAAAGAATCTCGGTAAGTTCAAAAAGACTGAAATAGTACCAACCAGCTTCTCAGACCGCAAAGGTATGAAACTATAAATAAATTACACAAAGAAAATGAAAAAACTCACAAACACATGAAGGCTTAACAGCATGCTCCTAAATAACCAATGGATCAATGACCAAATAAAAACAGAGATCAAGAAATATATGGAGACAAATGACAACAATAATTCAACACTGCAAAATCTGTGGGATGCAGCAAAGACCGTGCTAAGAGGGAAGTATATTGCAATACATGCCTACCTGAGGAAAGAAGAACAATCCCATATGAGCAGTCTGAATTCACAATTAACAAAACTAGGAAAAGAAGAACAAATGAGGCCCAAAGTCAGTAGAAGAAGGGACATAATAAAGATTAGAGCAGAAATAAATAAAATTGAGAGGAATAAAATGATAGAAAGAACCAATAAAAGCAGGAGCTGGTTCTTCAAGAAAATAAACAAAATAGATAAACCCCTAGTCAGACTTGTCAAGAAACAAAGAAAGTCTATACACATAAACAGAATCAAAAATGAGAAGGGAAAAATCACAATGGACACCAAAGAAATACAAAGAATTATGAGAGAATACTATGAAAAATTATATGCTAACAAACTGGACAAACTAGAACAATGGACAACTTTCTAGAAAAATACAACCTTCCAAGGCTGACCCAGAAAAAAATAGAAAATCTGAACAGACCAATTAGTAGCAATGAAATTGAATTGGTAATCAAAAAACTACCTAAGAACAAAATCTCTGGACCAGATGGCTTCACCACTGAATTTTATCAAACATTTAGTGAAGATCTAATACCCCTTCTCCTTAAAGCTTTCCAAAAAGTAGAAGAGGAGGGAATACTTCCAAACTCATTCTACGAGGTCAGCATCACCCTAATACCAAAACCAGGCAAAGGCACCATCAAAAAAGAAAATTACAGACCAATATCCCTGATGAACACCGATGCAAACATACTCAACAAAATATTAACAAACCAAATTCAAAAATACATCAAAAAGATCATCCATCATGATCAAGTAGGATTTATTCCAGGGATGCAAGGACGGTACAGTATTAGAAAATCCATCATCATCATCCACCACATCAACATAAGGAAGGACAAAAACCACATGATCATCCCCATAGATGCTGAAAAAGTATTTGATGAAATTCAACATCCATTCATGAGAAAAAACTCTCCACAAAATGGGTATAGAGGGCAAGTACCTCAACGTAATAAAGGCCATATATGAAAAACCCACAGCAACATCATACTTAACAGCAAGAAGCTGAAAGCCTTTCCTTTAAGATTGGGGACAAGACAAGGGTGCCCACTCTCTCCACTTTTATTCAACATAGTTCTGGGGGGTCCTCGCCATGGCAATCTGACAACACAAAGAAATAAAAGGCATCCAGATTAGTAAAGAAGAAGTTAAACTGTCCCTGTTTGCAGAAGACATGATGTTATACATAAAAAACCCCAAAGAATCCACTCCGAACCTAGTAGATTTAATATCTGAATTCAGCAAAGTTGCAGGATACAAAATTAATACACAGAAATCTGTTGCCTTCCTATACCGTAACGATGAACTAGCAGAAAGAGAAATCAGGAAAATAATTCCACTCACAATTGCATCAAAAAAAAAAATACCTAGGAATAAACCTAATCAAGGAAGTGAAAGACCTATCTCTATAACCTCCAAGACATTCAGAGAAATATGAAGATACCAATAAATGGAAACACATCCCGTGCTCATGGATAGGAAGAATTAATATCGTCAAAATGGCCATCCTGTGTAAAGCAATCTACACATTCAATGCAATTCCTGTCAAAATACCAACAGCATTCTTCAACAAACTAGAGAAAATAATTCTAAAATTCATATGGAACCACAAAAGACAGAGAAAGACAAATACCAAATGATTTCCCTCATTTGTGGAGTAAAACAACGAAGGAAAACTGAAGGAACAAAACAGCAATAGACTCACAGACTCCAAGAAGGGACTAGTAGTTACCAAAGGGGAGGGGTGGGGGAGGGGTGGGGGAGGATAGGTGGGGAGGAAGGAACAAGGGGATTGAGGAGTATTATCATTGGCACACATGGTGTTGCGGGAAGACAGTGTAGCACTGAGAAGGCAAACAGTGACTCTGTGGCATCTGACTATAGTGATGGGCAATGACTCCAATGGAGTATGGGGGGGGACATGGTAATATTGGTGAATGTAATAACCACATTGTTTTTTTCATGTGAAACCTTCATAAGAGTGTATATCAATGATACCTTAATAAAAAAATGCCAAAAAAAGATTAAAATTGCCTATCATCTTGCCATCCAGAAATAACCACTGATAACATTTTTGTGTATTTACTTCTAGTCTTCTGTATGTACATATTTTACATATTTTTGCATAATTGAGGTCATATTATATATATAGTTTTATATCTTACTCTTTTCACCTCATAGTATATTGTGAGCATTTACCAACATTATTTCATATTTTTTAAACATTTTTGAATGGCTCTATAGAATTCCATTTTATGGATATATAAAAATTTAATTATTCCTCTTATTATATATTTAAACTTTTTTGAGTTTCTCAGTATTATAAATTATGCTGCATTGACCAACTTTATACCAAAGTCTGTGGGTATGTTGCTGATTATTGCCTTAGTATGGACTTCTAGAAATAGAATTGCTGGGTCAACAAATATACACATATTAAGACTATTGCTATATATTGCTGAGTTGTTTCCAGAGGAGTTGTATCATTGTACTCTCCCAGCAGCAGTTTAAGAGGGCCCACTACCTCCTCACCAACCCTGAAAATATCCTTTTGTATATGAAAAGCAGTGTTTCATAGTTGTAATTTACATTTTTCATTGTCACTGAAATTAAACATTTTTTAATGCCTACAATTAGTTGTATTTCATTTCTAAATTGTAATTTTTTGTGTTTCTTTTGAGGAATTAACTTATTTTTACTGATATTTAAATATCCTCAACATAAATATATTAACCTTCTGCCATGTTAGTTGAAAATGATTTTCTCAGTTTGTCCTTTCAGGTTGTTCATGATTTTTTTAAAACGCAAGTTTTCAACCTCAGTGTAGTCAAACCTATTAATCTTCCCTCATGAGTAAGAAGTCCTTCCTCACACTGAAATTAGTTAAATATTCACCTATATTTTATAGTAGGTTTTTTCTTTAATATTGCATTGGTTTGGTTTGAGAGTTACTGTTTTTCATTTAACTCCCATCCACCTGGAATTCATTTATATGTATTACCTGAAGCCATCCTTTCCCTTGATATTTTTTCTACAGTACTTGACTACTTTTCTTTTGACTTTTGAACTAAAAATTCAAGTCTTTCTTGTAGTCTAAAGTGAGATTCAACTTTTTAAAAAGTATTGTATCTTTAACTCTTAGTTTTAAAAATATTTCCTGCAGTTCTGATCTATAGGATCCTGGGAAGAGCCTAGTATTTAGGAATAGTAGATGCTGTTTATCCAATCCAAACTTAGCCACTTACCAATTATATTACATACATTGAGTAACTTGGAGAAATTACCCTATGTCTTATCCTCCACATCTATAATAATAATTCCTGCCTCACTAAATTGTTATGAGGCTTAAATAAAATAACATGTAAAGTACCTAATACCCTGCATGATAAACTGTAAGTGCTTAACAAGGGTTGCCCCTCAGTTACTGCTCAGCCATGATATCACAGGCAAAGACTTTAACCTCTGATACAATTTTAACTGTAAAATGGTGATATAACACCTTGCTAACTTATAAGATGTGTATAAAGGTCAAATGAGATAAGATCTTTTAAATTCCTTTTCCAAAGTTTAAACCACACAAATTGCTATTAGCAGATTATGAATTAGGGCTTTTCTAAATTCTAGCCATGAATTACTGTATATATTTGTATAAACTACTTCTACTTTCCATAGAATAAGGAAGTTGTTCCTTAGTCTGGCATTTAGATTCCTTCTATTGTAATAGGACTTGATTTATGATTTATGATCTGGTATTATGAGACTACTCCACTGAATTTTAACTTAAAAACATTGTTTCTGCAAATTGATTTTCCTTTCCTGATTAAATGACTTTTCAATATTAGACCACCTAATGGTGTGCAATTTAGATTGCCTCTCAGAAAATCCTAACCATTACCGAGAATTGGTAGTTATTAACCAGTCTTTGTGGTCCTCAATTTCAGACACTTAGCCTGTGATGAGGAGAGAGTGGAAGAAGCAAAACTGCTGGTATCCCAGGGAGCAAGTATTTACATTGAGAACAAAGAAGAAAAGACACCCCTACAAGTGGCCAAAGGGGGTCTGGGTTTAATACTTAAGAGAATGGTAGAAGGGTAAACAGTTTGGATTTATTCTTACATTGTATGTTTTGTGATTGTTCTCAATATCCTGTCAACTGATATACTTGTGCACAAGGTATCATCCATGAATGATGAATTCTTTTCATCTTCAAAGTGTTATAAACATGTTGAATAGTGTTTCTTCTGAGGTTTTTGTCCTAAGCTTACAACTTGATTTCCAGGCATTGAATAACTGTTGAGATTGTTCTAGTATTGCTGTATATTATTCTATATTGAATTTTGATTAATTTTGAGTAACTATTCTTTGACTGTTGTGAGTCTTCAGCACCCTCCCATGCACTGTCCATCTGCATTTGAGGCAGAACAACCTCAGTAGCACCAGGCCAGTTGTTCTGCCAAATGTTTCTAGGTGGATTCTAGAATGTTCCTCTGTACAATTAAAACACATTCTAATTCATTTTGCAAGCTCACTTACCAAATATTGGCCTATACCAAATATTTGTGTTTTGTCAACAATATAGTTTAATTTATTTTTGTTATAGGAGGAATACTTATGTATTTTAGAGGACCAAGTTTTCAGTTTGGCAGATACGCTGTCCAAGTTTGGCATTCATAAATGCTGAAGTACTGAAAAATAATTGTCCATGTATCCATGTATCTCTTTAATGAGCTATTTCCCTCCAAAATAAAATGTATTGTTTCTAAAAGGGAAGTCTCAAAGTACCTACATTAAGTCATCCTGTATTAAAAATAATGTCAAGCCAGCTACATGCAAGAGAATGAAACTGGATTATTGTTTAACCCCATACACAAGAGTAAACTCGAAATGGATCAAAGATCTGAATGTAAGTCATGAAACCATAAAACTCCTAGAAGACAACATAGGCAAACATCTCCTGAATATAAGCATGAGCAAATTCTTCCTGAACCCATGTCCTTGAGAAAGGGAAACAAAAGCAAAAATGAACTCATGGGACTACATCAAACTAAAAAGTTTTTGTACGGCAAAGGACATTATCAACAAAACAAAAAGGCATCCTACAGTATGGGAGAATATATTTGTAAATGACATATCTGACAAGGGGTTAACATCCAAACTATATAAAGAACTTACACACTTCAACACCCAAAAAGCAAATAACCCGATTAAAAAATGGGCAGAGGATATGAAGAGACAATTCTCCAAAGAAGAAATTCAGATGGCCAACAGACACATGAAAAGATGCTCCACATCACTAATCATCAGGGAAATGCAAATTAAAACCACAATGAGATATCACCTCACACCAGTAAGAATGGCCAGCATCAAAAAGACTAAGAACAACAAATGCTGGCAAGGATGCGGAGAAATGGGAACCCTCCTACACTGCTGGTGGGAATGCAAGCTAGTTCAACCATTGTGGAAAGCAATATGGAGGTTCCTCAAAAAACGAAAAATAGAAATACCATTTGACCCTGGAATCCCACTCCTTGGAATATACCCAAAGAATACAACTTCTCAGATTCAAAAAGACATATGCACCCCTATGTTTATCGCAGCACTTTTTACAGTAGCCAACATATGGAAGCAATCTAAGTGTCCATCAGTAGAAGAATGGATAAAGAAGATGTGGTACATATACACAATGGGATGTTATGCAGCCATAAGAAAACAAATCCTACCATTTGCAACAACATGGATGGAGCTAGAGGACATTAGGCTTAGTGAAATAAGCCAGGCAGAGAAAGAAAAGGACCAAATGATTTCCCTCATTTGTGGAGTATAACAATGAAGCAAAACTGAAGGATCAAAATGGCAGCAGACTCAGAGACTCCAAGAACAAACTAGTGGTTACCAAAGGGGAGGGGTGTGGGACGGCGGGTAGGGAGGGAGGGAGAAGGGGACTGAGGGGTATTATGTTTAGTACACATGGTGTGGGGGATCACGGGGAGAACAGTGCATCACAGAGAAGGGACATAGTCGATCTCTGGCAACTTGCTGCACTGATGGACAGTGACTGCATTGGGGTATGGGTGGGGACTTGATAATATGGGTAAGTGTAGTAACCACATTGTTTTTTCTTGTGAAACCTCCATAAGAGTGTATATCCATCATACCTTAATTAAAAATTTTTTTAAATAAAAAAAATATAATGTCAAGCTTGTTACTATATGTAACAAAAACGTATATTGGGGGCAGAGCCAAGATGGTGTCATGAGTAGTTCAGTGGAAATCTCCTCCCAAAAACATATGTGTTTATGAAAATACAATAAACACAACTATTCCTAAAAGAGACACCAGTGGATACAATACAACAGCCAGGCTACATCTACATCTGCAAGAACTCAACATTACATGAAGGGGGTAAGATACAAGCCACGGCTCAGTGGGACCCAAATGCCCGCCCCCCCCCACCCCAGAACCCGGCGGGAAGAAAGGAGTCGGAATGGGGAGGGAGTGAAAGCCCAGGACTGCTAAACAACCAGCTCTAGAAATCCGGACCCGGAGCACAGATACATGTTGCACAGGGCAGGTGGATATTAGAGAAATGGAAAAGCAAAACCTGCGGGCAGGTCCCTGCAACCGGCACCCCTGAGACAAAAGAATAGAGAGTGCTTTTTGCAAGTCTTAAAGAGACAGGGACCCCACAGCTGGATGAAGTTGTCCTGGCACACCTAGCCAGCAGCTGGGAATCCTAGGGAACTCTAGGCACCCTAACCCGCTGGGCGGCAGTGTAGCTCTGAAGCCCCTCACGGCACTCAGCAGCCTGCCAGTCTTCCCCCCAACTGGCGCGGACCCTGACACACTGGCCCAGTAGTGGGAGAGTGGCAGCATGCGCCGTGGGTGTCCCACATGCACCGGCACCCGCAGCACCAGAGGGACCTGGGAGCAGCCCGCGGGAGCAGGCAGCGGTGGCAGAGGAGCAGCCCAGGAGCAGCCATGCTCCCAGCAGCCGACCGGAATCCCAGCCCAAAACACAACCACCTGGGCCAGACCCAAAGGTCACTGCTGGCACACAGCTGCCCGGCACGGGTGCTGCTGTCACAGAGGAGTGCACCCAGCGTGCCTGCCACTCCCCGCAGTGCTCTGCACTAATCTGATGGACACCCCAACCACAGCAGCTTAGGGGATTAACCCAGTGGCTGCTCCAGGAGTGCGGGTAACCGACATAGGCAGCCCAGAAGGGCAAGGTGTCCAGCAAGCAGGAAAGGACTCTTTTCCCAGCTGACACACCCACAACCTGCCTACAGCCACTGCTATCACCATGAAAAGGCAGAAAAATTTAGTCCAGTCCAAAATAGTCCAGACAACCCCTGAGAGAGGATCTGCAGAGATAGACCTAACCAGTCTCCCTGAAAAAGAATTCATAATAAAAATCATAAACATGCTGACAGATCTGCAGAGAAATATTTAAGAGCTAAAGGAACAAGTACAGAGGGAGACTACAGAAATAAAACAATCTCTGGAAGGACTTAAAAGCAGAATGGATGGGATGCAAGAGGCCATTAATGAAATAGAAACCAGAGAACAGGAATGCAAAGAAACTGATGCAGAGAGAGATAAAAGGATCTCCAGAAATGAAACAATATTAAGAGAACTGTGTGACCAATCCAAAAGGAACAATATCTGCACTATAGGGGTACCAGAAGAAGAGAGAGAAAAGGGGATAGAAAGTGTCTTTGAAGAAATAATTGCTGAAAACGTCCCCAAACTGGGGGAGGAAATAGTTGCTCAGACCACAGAAGCACACAGAACTCCCAACACAAGGGACCCAAAGAGGACAACACCAAGACACATAATAATTAAAATGGCAAAGATCAAGGACAAGGACAGAGTATTAAAGGCAGCCAGAGAGAAAAAAAAGGTCACCTACAAAGGAAAACCCATCAGGCTATTATCAGACTTCTCAACAGAAACCTTACAGGCCAGAAGAGAATGGCATGACACATTTAATGCAATGAAACAGAAGGGCCTTGAACCAAGGATACTGTATCCAGCATGATTATCATTTAAATATGAAGGAGGGATTAAACAATTCCCAGACAAGCAAAAGTTGAAGGAATTTGCCTCCCACAAACCACCTCTACAGGGTATTTTACAGGGACTGCTCTAGATGGGAACACTCCTAAAAAGAGCACAGAACAAAACACCCAACATATGAAGAATGGAGGAGGAGGAATAAGAAGGGAGAGAAATGAGTCATCAGAGAGTGTTTATAATAGCTCAATAAGGAGTTAAGTTAGACAGTAAGATAGTAAAGAAGATAACCTTGAACCTTTAGTAACCACAAACTTAAAGCCTGCAATGGCAATAAGTACATATCTTTCAATAATCCCCCTAAATGTAAATGGACTGAATGCACCAATCAAAAGACACAGAGTAATACAATGGATTAAAAAGCAAGACGCACCTATATGCTGCTTACAAGAGACTTATCTCAAACCCAAAGACATGCACAGATTAAAAGTCAAGGGATGGAAAAAGATATTTCATGCAAACAACAGGGTGAACAAAGCAGGTGTTCCAGTACTAGTATCAGACAAAATAGACTTCAAAACAAAGAAAGTAACAAGAGATAAAGAAGTACATTACATAATGACAAAGGGCTCAGTCCAACAAGAGGATATAACCATTCTAAATATATATGTACCCAATACAGGAGCACCAACATATGTGAAACAAATACTAACAATTATAGGAGGAAATAGAATGCAATGCATTCATTTTGGGAGACTTCAACACACCACTCACTCCAAAGGACAGATCCACCAGACAGAAAATAAGCAAGGACACAGAGGTACTGAACAACACACTGGAACAGATGGACCTAATAGACATCTATAAAACTCTACATCCAAAACCAACAGGATACACATTCTTCTCAAGTGCTCATGGAATATTCTCCAGAAGAGACCACATACTGGGCCACAAAAAGAGCCTCAGTAAATTCAAAAAGATTGAAATTCTACCAACCAACTTTTCAGACCACAAAGGTATAAAACTAGAAACAAATTGTACAAAGAAAGCAAAAGGCTCACAAACACATGTAGGTTTAACAACATGCTCCTAAATAATCAATGGATCAATGACCAAATTAAAATGAAGATCCAGCAATATATGGAAACAAATGACCACAACGCAAAGCCCCAACTTCTGTGGGATGCAGCAAAAGCAGTCTTAAGAGGAAAGTATATAGCAACCCAGGTATATTTAAAGAAGGAAGAACAATCCCAAATAAATAGTCTAATGTCACAATTATCGAAATTGGAAAAAGAAGAACAAATGAGGCCTAAGGTCAGCAGAAGGAGGGACATAATAAAGATCAGAGAAGAAATAAATAAAATTGAGAAGAATAAAACAATAGAAAAAATCAATGAAACCAAGAGCTGGTTCTTTGAGAAAATAAACAAAATAGATAAGCCTCTAAGCAGACCTATTAAGAGAAAAGGAGAATCAACACACATCAACAGAATCAGTAACGAGAAAGGAAAAATCACAACAGACCCCACAGAAATACAAAGAATTATTAGAGAATACTATGAAAACCTATATGCTAACAAGCTGGAAAGCCTAGGAGAAATGAACAACTTCCTAGAAAAATACAACCTTCCATGACTGACCCAGAAAGAAACAGAAAATCTAAGCACACCAATTACCAGCAAAGAAATTGAAGCAGTAATCAAAAAACTACCCAAGAACAAAACCCCCTGCCAGATGGATTTACCTTGGAATTTTATCAGACATACAGAGAAGACATAATACCCATTCTCCTTAAACTTTTCCAAAAAATAGAAGAGGAGGGAATACTCCCAAACTGATTCTATGAAGCCAACATCATCCTAATACCAAAACCAGGCAAAAACCCCACCAAAAAGGAAAACTACAGACCAGTATACCTGATGAACATAGATGCAAAAATACTCAACAAAATATTAGCAAACTGAATTCAAAAATACATCAAAAGGATCATACACCATGACCGAGTGGGATTCATCCCAGGGATGCAAGGATGGTACAACATTAAAAAATCCATCAACATCATCCACCACATAAACAAAAAGAAGGACAAAACCCACATGATCATCTCCATAGATGCTGAAAGAGCATTCGACAAAATTCAACATCCATTCATGATAAAAACTCTCAACAAAATGGGTATAGAGGGCAAGTACCTCAACATAATAAAGGCCATATATGATAAACCCACAGCTAACATCATACTGAACAGCAAGAGGCTGAAAGCTTTTCTTCTGAGATCAGGAACAAGACAGGGATGTCCACTCTCCACACTGTCATTCAACATAGTACTGGAGGTCCTAGCCACAGCAATTAGACAAAACAAAGAAATATGAGGAATCCAAATTGGTAAAGAAGAAGTCAAACTGTCACTATTTGCAGATGACATGATATTGTACATATAAAACCCGAAAGACTCCACTCCAAAACTACTAGAACTAATATTGGAATTCAGCAAAGTTGCAGGATACAAAATTAACACCCAGAAATCTGTGGCTTTCCTATACACTAACAATGAACTAATAGAAAGAGAAATCAGGAAAAGAATTTCATTCACAATAGCATCAAAAAGAATAAAATACCTAGGAGTAAACCTAACCAAGGAAGTGAAAGAGCTATACCCTGAAAACTACAAGACACTCTTAAGAGAAATTAAAGAGGACACTAACAAATGGAAACTATCCCATGCACCTGGCTAGGAAGAATTAATATCATCAAAATGGCCATCCTGCCCAAAGCAATATACAGATTCGATGCAATCCCTATCAAATTATGAACAGCATTCTTCAATTAACTGGAACAAATAGTTCAAAAATTCATATGGAACCAACAAAGACCCCGAATAGCCAAAGCAATCCTGAGAAGGAAGAATAAAGTAGGGGGGGATCTTGCTCCTCAACTTCAAGCTCTACTACAAAGCCACAGTAATCAGGACAATTTGGTACTGGCACAAGAATAGAGCCACAGACCAGTGGAACAGAATAGAGAATCCAAACATTAACCCAAACATATATGGTCAATTAATATACGATAAAGGAGCCATGGACATAGAATGGGGCAATGACAGTCTCTTCAACAGATGGTGCTGGCAAAACTGGACAGCTACATGGAAGAGAATGAAACTGGATCACTGTCTATCCCCATACACAAAAGTAAATTCGGGATGGATCAAAGACCTGAATGTAAGTCATGAAACCACAAAACTCTTAGAAAAAAACATAGGTAAAAATCTCTTAGACATAAACATGAGTGACTTCTTCATGAACATATCTCCCTGGGCAAGGGAAACCAAAGCAAAAATGAACAAGTGGGACTATATCAAGCTGAAAAGCTTCTGAACAGCAAAGGACACCATCAATAGAATAAGGTATCCTACAGTATAGGAGAATATATTCATAGATGACAGATCCGATAAAGGGTTGACATCCAAAATATATAAAGAGCTCACGCACCTCAACAAACAAAAAGCAAATAAGCCAATTAAAAAATGGGCAGAATTGCTGAATAGACAGTTCTCTAAAGAAGAAATTCAGATGGCCAGCAGACACATGAAAAGATGCTCCGCATCACTTGTCATCAGAGAAATGCAAATTAAAACCACTATGAGATATCACCTCACACCAGTAAGGATCGCCACCATCCCAAAGACAAACAACAACAAATGTTGGTGAGGTTGTGGAGAAAGGGGAACCCTCCTACACTGTTGGTGGGAATGTAAATTGGTTCAGCTATTGTGGAAAGCAGTATGGAGGTTCCTCAAAATGCTTAAAATAGAAATACCATTTGACCCAGGAATTCCACTTCTAGGAATTTACCCTAAGAATGCAGCAGCCCAGTTTGAAAAAGACAGATGCACCCCTATGTTTATCACAGCACTATTAACAATAGCCAAGAAATGGAAGCAACCTAAATGTCCATCAGTAGATGAATGGATAAAGAAGATGTGGTACATATACACAATGGAATATTATTCAGCCATAAGAAGAAAACAAATCCTACCATTTGCAACAACATGGATGGAGCTAGAGGGTATTATGCTCAGTGAAATAAGCCAGGCGGAGGAAGACAAGTACCAAGTGATTTCACTCATATGTGGAGTATAAGAACAAAGAAAAACTGAAGGAACAAAACAGCAGCAGAATCACAGAACTCACAAAGGGACTAACAGTTACCAAAGGGAAAGGGAGTGGGGAGGATGGGTGAGAAGGGAGGGATAAGGGCAGGGAAACAGAAAGGGGCATTACAATTAGCATGTATAATGTAGGGGGGTGGTTACGGGGCCAGCTCTACAACACAGAGAAGACAAGTAGTGATTTTACAGCATCTTACTATGCTGATGGACAGTTACTGTGAAGGGGTATTTGGGGGGGACTTGGTGAAGGGGGTATCCTAGTGAACATAATGTTCTTTAGGTAATTGTAGATTAATGATACCAAAATAAAAATAAAATAAAATGTATATTGACTTGTATTTCAGAAACTAAAAAATAAAATGTTGAGAGAATCTCCCTGTTTTTCTTTCAAATCAGGTACCCACTTAAGTCTTAAAGTACTTCATAAAGATATTTCTTAGGTATTGGTAGCTCTATTATCAATAAAATTAGTGAAGCTTGAACTATAGTTAAAATCTTTAAAAATGGTAATCTTCTGAATTGCTAATTAAATGTGGAGCAAAAGAAAATAGATGTAAACTTGATCTCAATTTAAGGAAACATCTTAAATAATTACTAGTCATAAAATCTAATGAAGTCTGAGTGACTCTTCAAATTATTTTTTAATTTGAATTTTGTGCACAAATATTGCTTGAAATAAGTGATCCAAGTGAGCCCACAAACTCGCATTAATTTTGAGTCAGAGACTTAATGACCAACAGCTAAAATGAGTTTTGTAAACACAAACGGTGTTTGTGTGCAAATCCTTTTTTACATAAATATTTTGAGTGCTGATCTTTACGTCAGGGAAGCATCTTCTTCTGGAACTAAACTTTGTTGATTGAATGGGAAATAATTTCTTTCCAGTATTTTTTAGCATGATCAGAGAGTAAAGTTATGTTTAATAGAGCCTGTTAGGGCTGAAAACCTTTACTCTTCATAAATATTGAGTTTATTACCTGAGGTAATAAGCTTTGTGGGTGTAAAAAAAAATTCATCTTAATTTTTAATAAGCAATACAGATGTAAACAAGCCTCAGGCAATTTGTAGGCTTCTTGGCATTTCAAATGAAGTAGCTTATTAACAAGTCACTGATTTGTATAAACTAAGGATATTAATTGTCTCGGATGTTGATCAGATTGTTACCTATTCCCTATAGGAAACCCAGCAGAGCCATTGATTCAAGAACAGCAAATTTTAGTTACTTCCAAAATGAACTCAAGAGGAATGACAATTTTAATTGTAAAGCTTAACTGAGAATATAAGATGGAAGAAATAGGAAAATGGAACAGGAATAGGTAAACAGAATAGGTAAATATCTGTTGGAGGGAATCCACAATTTCAGTGAGGTTCTATGAGGTTCAAGGTAAATCTACATTTTACTTCATCAACTTCGCCTTAACAATTTAACTGTATGACCCCAATGTTTTGATTGCCCAGTTTCTCAACTATACCAACCACAGTGAATTCATTACATGGCTGTGTCTGCTGCTTTCTGGTATCATAGCCTGTTAAGACTATCAAGCCCCAAAATCAGTGTGTCAGCAAGCACAACATAGCATGGGAGCTCTTTACTTGAGGTCTGTGGCTCCAGCTTCCTAGTTCTACTGACTGCCTAAAGTTGAATACAGAAATTTGGATGTGCATTTTTCTAGGAAGAGGGTTCTTATAGCTTTCATAAGATTCTCAACAGGATCTATAACTCCCTAAAAGGTTAAGAATCCCTGACAAAGAGAAAAAAAAATGTTAAATTATCAGGAGATATGTGTTCTACCACAGTTCATAGTTTGTAAGTACTTACCTCCATTCTCTACTGTGGCCTTTAAGAAGGCAGAAATCACTGCCATAGTACAGATAAGAAAACACCCAGAGCTAGACAAATAGCCGACACTACTAGCCTTCCAAGATCCTGATCATTTTCTTTCTGCCTCTACTCAAAAGCAATGGACCAAATGCAAGGAACTGTGCCGTTTTAATAACCTATTAGTTGTAACACACCTCTACCTCCCATGCTTTTCTTTACTTGGTAGGGTTTTAGTGGGTTTTTTTTAGTGTGTGTGTGTGTGTGCTCTAGAACCTTCTTTATATCTCTGAATTCTTTGTTTTGTTTTAAACCAAAGCTTCAAGTGGTATTATTGCATCTTTACTGATTGGCTTGAACATTTTATGAGACCTTTCTAACTTGTACATATTGTAAAACCTTTTATTATTAAAATATAGATTTGTTTAATTAAAATTAGTAGTTTGGTAAAGTTGAAAGAACGTTGCACTGGGAATCAGAGAACTTGGGATCTACTTTTGACTGTGTATAGTCTCTGGCAGATTATTTTACCTCTCTTCACTCAGGGATTCTCTTCTGAGGATATATAGGAATGACCCAGCTTTTTTTTTTTTTTTTTTTTTTTTTTTTTTTTGAGAGGGCATCTCTCATATTTATTGATCAAATGGTTGTTAACAACAATAAAATTCAGTATAGGGGGGTCAATGCTCAATGTACAATCATTAATCCATCTCAAGCCTAATTCTCGTCAGTCTCCAATCTTCTGAAGCTTAACGAACAAGTTCTTACATGGTGAACGAATTCTTACAGAGTGAATAAATTCTTACATGGTGAACAGTACAAGGGCATTCATCACAGAAACTTTCGGTTTTGATCATGCAATATGACCTATAAACCATCAGGTCAAATATGAATATTCATTTGATTTTTGTACTTGATTTATATGTTGATCCCACATTTCTCCTATTATTATTATTATTTTTATTTTTAATAAAATGCTGAAGTGGTAGGTAGATGCAAGATAAAGGTAGAAAACATAGTTTAGTGCTGTAAGAAGGCAAATGTAGATGATCAGATGATCAGGTGTGTGCCTATGGACTAAGTATTAATCCAGGCTAGACAAGGGCAGCAAGACATCCACGGATGCAGAAGATTTCTCTCAAAGCAGGGGGGGTGAGGTTCTGAGCCTCACCTCTGTTGATCCCCAAATTCTCACCTGATGGCCCCCCTGCGACTGTGCCTGTCTTAGGTTGTTCCTCCCTTGAGGAATCTTACCCGTCTCTGGCTAACCAGTCATCTTCCGGGGCCATACAGGGAAATGTAAAGTTGGTAAGTGAGAGAGAAGCCATATTGTTTGCAAAGGTTAGCTTTTTACTTCTTTGCAGATTTACGCCCTGTGGCTTCTATGCCCAGCACTTGTCTCGAGGTATCTTTACCACCTGGAGGAATTATGATACTCGGTAAATTCGATATGAGGCACGAATTCTATTTAAGGTTTGTAATTAGGAAGGAAGAAGAAAAGCTATAGATGTAGCATATGAAGGAAACTTGGGAGGATTGATTATTTCTTTGACATATCTTCTTGTATAGTACCTTAAGTATGTATAGGTTTTAAACTACTAACTAATTTGCACACACATATTAACATAATAGGAATACGGTGACATAAACAAAGCAAATCTATAATTACCAGCCATCTCCAGTGAAGCCAAGAAAACCATTTAGGCACCCTAGGCATTTGTGAAAATTTATCTATGATATGATGGATATTTTCCAACTGTACTTGAACCATCAGACAAATTAAAGCAGCCCATTTCTGGGATCTGTTCACATCCCATATGTTCTTTTAACCATAGATAGTCTATAGTCATGAGATTTTGGGGTGCTACAACTTGCACCCCTCCCAACTCCTGGTTGAGTTCCAACAGTACAGATCCAGTCAAATTCGTTGTCTCACTGTATGCACATGCCAGCCTAGACATCTCCCTCCTCCTTCTTATGGCAAGTCCAGGAGACGGTGGGCTGGATGCAGCCACAACCGCAGCATCGTCCGGATCCCTGTGGAGGCTTTTTGATGATCATCCCCCGGCACGAGTCCTCCAGAGAGTGCTGATGCCGGAAGCTCCTCCTCATATCGTATCTTAGTTCATTTTCTGGGTATCCAAGCTAGGCCTTGATCTTCTGCGTAGAAACAAACAGACCCTTTGCCCACACTTTGACATGCCCTCTATACCACTGTGCAGAACTCATTGGAGGTCAGCACACAGTAACTGCTTTTTTTTTTTTTTTTAATTAAGAGAAAGGAATATTATCAGAAAAGAGTACCTCCATAGCTGATCATCTGACACCCTTTAAGTGATCAACATTAAGGATATTTAAAGCATGCGTTGATCTTTGATTTACCAATAGTTTTATCCTGTTAAGGAGTAATCCCCCTTTTCTTTCTTTCTTTTTTTTTTTAAATTTTTAATCTACACTTACCTGAAGAATACTATGTTTACTATGCTCTCCCCTATATCAGGTCCCCCCTAACAACCACATTACGGTTACTGTCCATCAGCTTAGCAAAATGTGGTAGAGTCACTACTTGTCCTCTCTGTGTTGTGCAGCCCACCCTCCCCTTGCTCCCTCCCACCATGCATGCTAATCTTAATATCCCCCTTCTTCTTCCCCCCCCTTATCCCTCCCTGCCCACCCATCCTCCCCAGTTCCTTTCCCTTTGGTACCTGTTAGTCCATTTTTTGGTTCTGTAATTCTGCTGCTGTTTTGTTCCTTCAGTTTTTCCTTTGTTCCTATACTCCTCAGATGAGTGAAATCATTTGGTATTTCTCTTTCTCCGCTTGGCTTATTTCACTGAGCATAATACTCTCCAGCTCCATCCATGTTGCTGCAAATGGTTGGATTTTTCCACTTCTTATGGCTGAGTAGTATTCCATTGTGTATATGTACCACATCTTCTTTATCCATTCATCTACAGATGGACATTTAGGTTGCTTCCAATTCTTGGCTATTGTAAATAGTGCTGCGATAAACATAGGAGTGCATCTGTCTTTCTCAAACTTGATTGCTGCGTTCTTAGGGTAAATTCCTAGGAGTGGAATTCCTGGGTCAAATGGTAGGTCTGTTTTGAGCATTTTGATGCACCTCCATACTGCTTTCCACAATGGTTGAACTAATTTACATTCCCACCAGCAGTGTAGGAGGGTTCCCCTTTCTCCACAGCCTCGCCAACATTTGTTGTTGTTTGTCTTTTGGATGGCAGCTATCCTTACTGGTGTGAGGTGATACCTCATTGTAGTTTTAATTTGCATTTCTCTGATAATTAGCGATGTGGAGCATCTTTTCATGTGTCTCTTGGCCATCTGTATTTCTTTTTTGGAGAACTGTCTGTTCAGTTCCTCTGCCCATTTTTTAATTGGGTTATTTGTTTTTTGTTTGTTGAGGCGTGTGAGCTCTTTATATATTCTGGACGTCAAGCCTTTATCAGATCTGTCATTTTCAAATATATTCTCCCATACTGTAGGGTTCCTTTTTGTTCTATTGATGGTGTCTTTCGCTTTACAGAAGCTTTTCAGCTTAATGTAGTCCCACTTGCTCATTTTTGCTGTTGTTTTCCTTGCCCGGGGAGATATGTTCAAGAAGAGATCACTCATGTTTATGTCTAAGAGGTTTTTGCCTATGTTTTTTTCCAAGAGTTTAATGGTTTCGTGACTTACATTCAGGTCTTTGATCCATTTTGAGTTTACCTTTGTATATGGGGTTAGACAATGGTCCAGTTTCATTCTCCTACATGTAGCTGTCCAGTTTTGCCAGCACCATCTGTTGAAGAGACTGTCATTTTGCCATTGTATGTCCATGGCTCCTTTATCAAATATTAATTGACCATATATGTTTGGGTTAATTTCTGGGGTCTCTAATCTGTTCCACTGGTCTGTGGCTCTGTTCTTGTGCCAGTACCAAATTGTCTTGATTACTATGGCTTTGTAGTAGAGCTTGAAGTTGGGGAGTGAGATCCCCCCTACTTTATTCTTCTTTTTCAGGATTGCTTTGGCTATTCGGGGTCTTTGGTGTTTCCATATGAATTTTTGAATTATTTGTTCCAATTCATTGAAGAATGTTGCTGGTAATTTGAGAGGGATTGCATCAAATTTGTATATTGCTTTCGGCAGGATGGCCATTTTGACGATATTAATTCTTCCTAGCCATGAGCATGGGATGAGTTTCCATTTATTAGTGTCCCCTTTAATTTCTCTTAAGAGTGACTTGTAGTTTTCAGAGTATAAGTCTTTCACTTCCTTGGTTAGGTTTATTCCTAGGTATTTTATTCTTTTTGATGCAATGGTGAATGGAATTGTTTTCCTGATTTCTCTTTCTATTGATTCGTTGTTAGTGTATAGGAAAGCTACAGATTTCTGTGTGTTGATTTTGTATCCTGCAACTTTGCTGTATTCCGATATCAGTTCTAGTAGTTTTGGAGTGGAGTCTTTAGGGTTTTTTATGTACAGTATCATATCATCTGCAAATAGTGACAGTTTAACTTCTTCTTTACCAATCTGGATTCCTTGTATTTCTTTGTTTTGTCTGATTGCCGTGGCTGGGACCTCCAGTACTATGTTGAATAACAGTGGGGAGAGTGGGCATCCCTGTCTGGTTCCCGATCTCAGTGGAAATGCTTTCAGCTTCTCGCTGTTCAGTATAATGCTGGCTGTGGGTTTATCATATATGGCCTTTATTATGTTGAGGTACTTGCCCTCTATTCCCATTTTGCTGAGAGTTTTTATCATGAATGGATGTTGAATTTTGTCAAATGCTTTTTCAGCATCAATGGAGATGATCATGTGGTTTTTGTCTTTCTTTTTGTTGATGTGGTGGATGATGTTGATGGATTTTCGAATGTTGTACCATCCTTGCATCCCTGGGATGAACCCCACTTGGTCATGGTGTATGATCCTTTTGATATACTGTTGAATTCTGTTTGCTAATATTTTATTGAGTATTTTTGCATCTACATTCATCAGGGATATTGGTCTGTAATTTTCTTTTTTGGTGGGGTCTTTTCCTGGTTTTGGTATTAGGGTGATGTTGGCTTCATAGAATGAGTTTGGGAGTATTCCCTCTTCTTCTATTTTGTGGAACACTTTAAGGAGAATGGGTATTATGTCTTCTCTGTGTGTCTGATAAAATTCCGAGGTAAATCCGTCCGGCCCCGGGGTTTTGTTCTTGGGTAGTTTTTTGATTACTGTTTCAATTTCTTTGCTTGTAATTGATTTGTTTAACTTTTGTGTTTCTTCCTTGGTCAGTCTTGGGAGGTTGTATTTTTCTAGGAAGTTGTCCATTTCTTCTAGGTTTTCCAGCTTGTTGGCATATAGGTTTTCATAGTAGTCTTTAATAATTCTTTGTATTTCTGTGGAGTCTGTCGTGATTTTTCCATTCTCATTTCTGATTATGTTGATTTGTGTTGACTCTCTTTTTCTCTTAATAAGTTGGGCTAGAGGCTTATCTATTTTGTTTATTTTCTCAAAGAACCAGCTCTTGGTTTCGTTGATTTTTGCTATTGTTTTATTCTTCTCAATTTTGTTTATTTCTTCTCTGATCTTTATTATGTCCCTCCTTCTGCTGACTTTAGGCCTCATTTGTTCTTCTTTTTCCAGTTTTAATAATTGTGATGTTAGACTATTCATTTGGGATTGTTCTTCCTTCTTCAAGTGTGCCTGGATTGCTATATACTTTCCTCTTAAGACTGCTTTCGCTGCATCCCACAGAAGTTGGGGCTTAGTGTTGTTGTTGTCATTTGTTTCTATATATTCCTTGATCTCTATTTTGATTTGTTCATTGATCCATTGATTATTTAGTAGCATGTTGTCAAGCCTCCATGTGTTTGTGAGCCTTTTTGTTTTCTTTGTAGAATTTATTTCTACTTTCATACCTTTGTGGTCTGAAAAATTGGTTGGTAGAATTTCAATATTGTGGAATTTACTGAGGCTCTTTTTGTGAGCTAGTATGTGGTCTATTCTGGAGAATGTTCCATGTGCACTTGAGAAGAATGTATATCCTGTTGCTTTTGGATGTAAAGTTCTATAGATGTCTATTAGGTCCATCTGTTCTAGTGTGTTGTTCAGTGCCTGTGTGTCTTTACTTATTTTCTGCCCGGTGGATCTATCCTTTGGGGTGAGTGGTGTGTTGAAGTCTCCCACAATGAATGCATTGCAGTCTATTTCCCTCTTTAGTTCTGTTAGTATTTGCTTCACATATGCTGGTGCTCCTGTATTGGGTGCATATATATTTAGAATGGTTATATCCTCTTGTTGGACTGAGCCCTTTGTC
The DNA here is from genome assembly GCF_040802235.1 of Manis javanica. Taxonomy (NCBI): domain Eukaryota; kingdom Metazoa; phylum Chordata; class Mammalia; order Pholidota; family Manidae; genus Manis; species Manis javanica. The sequence goes on along the minus strand of NC_133174.1, from coordinate 99,201,407 downwards.
ATTATGTAATGTACTTCTTTATCTCTTGTTACTTTCTTTGTTTTGAAGTCTATTTTGTCTGATATTAGTACTGCAACCCCTGCTTTCTTCTCACTGTTGTTTGCCTGAAATATGTTTTTCCATCCCTTGACTTTTAGTCTATGCTTATCTTTGGATTTAAGGTGAGTTTCTTGTAAGCAGCATATAGATGGGTCTTGCTTTTTTATCCATTCTATTACTCTATGTCTTTTGATTGGTGCATTAAGTCCATTTACATTTAGGGTGACTATTGAAAGATATGTACTTATTGCCATTGCAGGCTTTAGATTCGTGGTTACCAAAGGTTCAAGGTTAGCTTCTTTAGTATCTTACTGCCTAACTTAGCTCGCTTATTGAGCTGTTATATACACTGTCTGGAGAGTCTTTTCTTCTCTCCCTTCTTATTCCTCCTCCTCCATTCTTCATATGTTGTGTGTTTTGTTCTGTGCTCTTTTTAGGGGTGCTCCCATCTAGAGCAGTCCCTGTAGGATGCCCTGTAGAGGTGGTTTGTGGGAAGCAAATTCCCTCAGCTTTTGCTTGTCTGGGAATTGTTTGATCCCACCATCATATTTAAATGATAGTCGTGCTGGATACAGTATCCTTGGTTCAAGGCCCTTCTGTTTCATTGCATTAAGTATATCATGCCATTCTCTTCTGGCCTGTAGGGTTTCTGTTGAGAAGTCTGATGTTAGCCTGATTGGTTTTCCTTTATAGGTGACCTTTTTCTCTCTAGCTGCCTTTAAAACTCTTTCCTTGTCCTTGATCCTTGCCATTTTAATTATTATGTGTCTTGGTGTTGTCCTCCTTGGATCCTTTCTGTTGGGGGTTCTGTATAATTCCATGGTCTGTTCAATTATTTCCTCCCCCAGTTTGGGGAAGTTTTCAGCAATTATTTCTTCAAAGACACTTTCTATCCCTTTTCCTCTTTCTTCCTCTTCTGGTATCCCTATAATACGAATGTTTTTCCTTTTGTATTGGTCACATATTTCTCTTAGTGTTGTTTCATTCCTGGAGATCCTTTTATCTCTCTCTATGTCAGCTTCTATACGTTCCTGTTCTCTGGCTTCTATTCCTTCAATGGCCTCTTGCATCTTATCCATTCTGCTTATAAATACTTCCAGGGATTGTTTCACTTCTGTGATCTCTTTCCTGACATCTGTGATCTCCTTCCGGACTTCATCCCACTGCTCTTGCATTTTTCTCTGCATCTCATCCCATTGCTCTTGCATTTTTCTCTGCATCTCATCCCATTGCTCTTGCATTTTTTTCTGCATCTCTGTCAGCATGTTCATGATTTTTATTTTGAATTCTTTTTCAGGAGGACTAGTTAGGTCTGTCTCCTTCTCAGGTGTTGTCTCTGTGATCTTTGTCTGCCTGTAGTTTTGCCTTTTCATGGTGATAGAGATAGTTTGCAGAGCTGGTACAAGTGACCGCTGGAAGAGCTTCCCTTCTTGTTGGTTTGTAGCCTTTTCCTGGGAGAATAGCGACCTCTAGTGGCTTGTGCTGGGCAGCTGTGCGCAGACAGGGCTTCTGCTTCCTGCCCAGTTGCTTTGGGGTTTATCTCCGCTGTTGCTGTGGGCTTGGCCTGGCTGGGGCTGTTCCTCCAAAATGGTGGAGCCCCGTTGGAGGGGGAGTAGCCAGGAGACTATTTATCTCTGTAAGGGGCCTCTGTGCTCCCTGCTGCCCAGGGGGTTAGAGTGCCCAGAGATCCCCAGATTCCCTGCTTCTGGTCTAAGTGACCTGTCCTGCCCCTTTAGGATTTCCAAAAAGCACTCTCCAAACCAAAACAACAGCAGCAACAATGAGAGAGGGAACAGAAAGAAAGAGAAAAAAAAAAAGGAACAAAAAGGAAAAAACAAGTGATTTTTTTTTTTTTTTTTTTGTCCTCAGGTGCCAGTCCCAGGCACCCGCTCACTGGTCCTGCTGCCCTGTCTCCCTAGCACCAGGGTCCCTGTCCTTTCAAGGCTTCCAAAAAGCACCCACCCACCGGTCCCGCAGGGAAGGAACGCTCAATATTCTTTGTCCTCAGGCACTGGTCCCACGCACCTGCTCACCAGTCCCGCCGCCCTGCCTCCCTAGCACCGGGGTCCCTGTCCCTTCAAGGCTTCCAAAAAGCACTCGGCAAAAAGAGAGGAAAAAAAGGGGAAAAACGCGCGATTTCTTCCGTCCTCAGGTGCTGGTCTCAGGCACCCACCCACCGGTCCCACAGGGAAAAATGCGGGATATTCTTTGTCCTCAGGTGCCGGTCCCAGGCACCCGCTCACCAGTCCCGCCGCCCTGCCTCCCTAGCACCGGGGTCCCTGTCCCTTTTAGGCTTCCAAAAAGCACTCGCAGAAAAGAGAAAAAAAAAAAGGGGAAAAACGCCCGATTTCCTCTGTCCTCAAGTGCCGGTCTCAGGCACCCGCCCACCGGTCCCGCAGGGAAAAACGGGGGATATTCTTTGTCCTCAGGCGCCGGTCCCAGCCACCCGCTCACCAGTCCCGCCACCGTGCCTCCCTAGCACTGGGGTCCCCGTCCCTTCAAGGCTTCCAAAGAGCGCTCGCCAAAAAGAGAGAGAAAAAAAAAGGGGAAAAACGCGCGACCTCCTCCGTCCTCAGGCACTGGTCTCAGGCACCCGCCCCCAGGTCTCGCAGGGAGAAACGCGGGGTGTTCTTTGTCCTCCAGCGCCGTTCCCAAGCACCTGCTCACTGGTCCCGCCACCCTGCCTCCCCAGCAACGGGGGCCCGTCCCTCTAAGGCTTCCAAAAAGCGCTCGCCAAAAAAAAAAAAAAAAAAAAAACCGCTCCGGTTTCTCTCCACCCGCCGGGAGCCGGGGGGAGGGGCGCTCGGGTCCCGCCGGGCCGGGGCTTGTATCTTACCCCCTTCACAAGGCGCTGGGTTCTTGCAGGTGTGGATGTGGTCTGGATGTTGTCCTGTGTCCTGTGGTCTCTATTTTAGGAAGATTTTTCTTTGTTATATTTTCATAGCTCTATGTGTTTTTGGGAGGAGATTTCCACTGCTCTACTCACGCCGCCATCTTGGCTCCGCCCTCTGACCCAGCTTTTTAAAACTACATTTACCTCTTCCTGTCTCCTCCACCAAGAATGTCATTCTCCATCATCTCCCACCTCCACTCCATCATTGCCAGGAGTGAGCCACTGTGTGTGTTACTACCCTCAGTATGCTGAAATTGAAGAAGCTTGAGTACTATTGATAAAAGTTCCCTTCTAGCTCTTCTTACTGAAATATCCTCAAACCTGAATTACACACAGGCCAGTGTAAGAGCTACAGATGTTAACTTCTTACCATATAATACTGGGGGGAAAGGTCCCCAGGTTCTCTAAAGATAATGATACATGTGATTTCTTAGCTATTGGTCAAGAATTACTGTTTTAGTCCCTTTTCATCACAGATCACTGTAATTTGGAGGCCCTCCCCAGTGCAGTACAAATTCCAGCTTTCCTCCCCTGCAGTCAACATGCTACTCTTGAAAACATGCAAGAACTTGCCATAGTTAGCAAAGCTGTATACCCCATGAGGACACTAGCTCTGATTCTGCTCACCATTGTATCACCAGCCACAGGACCTGGTTCATATAAGCCATTCAGTAAACATCCAGTGGGTGACTGAATATACAAGTGAATTCGAGGAGAATAAGGAACTACAGCCAAAAACACTGTTCTGTTGACTTTAGCATATTCTAGTTGCTAAATGCCAAAAGAGAAATGAGAGAATTTCTTAGAAATCTTTTTGGGTGGTGAGAAGCAAGTGGTTAAGAAGCCCAAGGCTGGTTTGGGGTTCGTTTGGGACTACCCACTTCAATTTTTAAGTACGTATGGCAAAATGAATCATGAAGAGCCCTCTTTGAATGAGAATTACGCTGAAATAATTGGGTTGAAGTTTTAATCAGGCTATTTGGGTAATGACCCATTACTTACTTCCTGATCTACTAATGAGTAAGCAGAAAAAGCCTTTTATTTGTTCCCTTATTAGAAAGCTCTTTAGCATATGAGCCCATTATCCTGCCCAAGTAAGATTTAGTGAAAGTTGTTATGATTCCGTATTTTATAGGATCTTAGGATTCATCGAAAACATAAACATATGGTGTATTATGAATGTATTAATAGAAGATAAAGGGGACTAGGACCAAAGTTGCACTGACTCAAAGTGGCCTTATTAAGAGTAGGTGAAGTAGATGGCTACCCACATGGTTTGATGTGAGAGGGGCTTGAGAAGGCTCCTTTTTCCATAAATACGTCCCTTCTGTATTGTTCCAGTGCTTGAAATACCACAATCCAGACTCTGGATTAAAGAATTATCTGTGTTCAAGCGTCCCGTGTTAAAAGGTAAATATTCCAAAGAGAGCTAACTGAGTATCAACCTGCATGACACCAATGGATGATGAAGGACCAGGCTCACTGGACAAGAACTAGTCATGGAATGGGCTGGCTATTTTTTGAATAGGTGGCAAGTGTAGAGGTAGGTCCTGAATAATGAATCCTGCCTGAGGGATGCAGACCTGAGTGGGTTTACTGAGCTAGTAGGTGTAGGAGAATCCTGGGTGTTTGAAAAAAAAAAAAAAAGAACATCCAAAGGCCAGGTAGGGCGCTGGAGGGAGAGATCCAAAGACACCACTTCAGATTAACCTCACCTACTTTCCAAGTTTGCCCAGCTAAGGTTTCTGCACAGGCAACATGTACTCTATATATTTTTAAATCCAGACCTGTACGTCCATTGCTGTCAAACTCATTATGTTGATTTTGAGTCATACTCCCTAGAATGACAGAAATGCTCCTGTCATTTCCCCCAGGAGTAAGACATCCACAGATTTACTAAGGGTACCTTCTGTGTTTTTATCTAAGTCATTTGTTTCTAACATCTTGGATTCAGGGAGTCTGTAAGTTATTTAAAACTGTACATGGTACTGTGTGTATAAGCACTTTTCTGTGGAGTGGGGTCCAGAGTTTTCAGCAGATTCTCCAAGTGATCCATGACCTCAAAAGAAGTTAAAAAACCACTGATTCAAATATTCGTCGGAATTTTGAACACCGCAGTGATGATAAGGACAAAGCTCTCACAGACCGCCACATGTGCCTTTTTTACTGCTCAGCACTGGCCCATCAGAAATTTTTGGGTGTAGTTGTTGACTTATATATTAGTCTCTTTTCTTTTGATTTGCCTCTATCCTTAAGGTGAATTCTAGCTACTTTGGCATTCTCATCACTGACATTTCTACATTGCTGGCATTTAGTGTTTAATCTACAAATGTTAAGTCATTCTTAAGACCTCTATCATTTTGCTTCCTTGATCCATCAGACACCATATGTCATAATATTATATTTGGTCTGAATGGAATTATACATGCTTCAGAAATCCCTGGGATTGGCTGAAAATTAACACATCAAAAGAAAACACATAAATAAAAGCTTGCCATCTCTTTTCTCCATGGCTCTGGACAAGTGCAATGTTAATTTCAATTTCGATCTACTCTAAAACCTCCAAGACTGTACCTCAATTAGTGTATATGTATGACCTATATAGAAAGGACTTCACGGTTTAAGAACATTCTCTGCATGAAAATCTGGATGTGGTAATTCATATGAAGGTCAAGAAAAGGCAAAGCTAATCTGTAATGATGGAAAACAAATCAGTGGTTGCCTAGGTCCAGGGTGGTGGTGGAATTGCACAAAGGGGCATAGGGAACATTTGGGGGTGATAGAAAAATTCTGTTTAGATTGTTGTGCTTTCATGGGTGTATATATCTGTCAAAACTCATCAAATTGTACGCTTGAAATAGGTGCAGTTTGTTGCATGTACATAAAGTATATGTCAATAAAGTTGTTCATAAAAGATTTATTCAGTGACCTTAGAATCATTAAAATAAGATTTTATTAAGAGTATTTTACTGAACCTTAAAATAAGATTTAAAATCTGATTGATTATACAAATGAAAATGTCTACCTGTAAATTTCTTCAAGGTGGGATGTGGATGAAACATGGTCAATGGGATAGTTTTTTAACAAGTGAAGTGGTATCAGTGCATTTTAGTTAATATTTACTATTTATACAAGAATGACATCTCTCTATTAATGTGGTATGTCCCAACAGTAAAACAGATTAGATAATTAATTCAGATTATCTAAAATAGGTCTTAAGTGTTCATTTAGAACAGTTACCTAGTCTGGCTATTCCAAAGCAGATAGCATCAGACACAGTGATAACATAATAGATCATTCAAAGCTAAATTGATATTAACCAATGATATTAACACTTCATATTCACTTAAAGAAAATTGTGTTTGCCTGTATGTTATTTTGCATTTTAAAATTGGGTTATTAAAAATTTTTGCTATGCTCTGATATTGGTTATGGGTGTTTCCTTGGGAAATCTAATATAATAAATAAAGCATTAATTTTAAGGCTGAGGTTTAAGTGCTATGTATCCACTAATATATACCCTTTACATATTCTCCTGTGGAACTTTTGAGGAACTTTTTCCAATCTATGAGACAATGCTGATGGATTCTTAGTGGTTGATGTGAAAATGAATAGGGAAGCCCTGACAACTAGTCTTAGAAATAAAACTGAATCCAATTAATGCCACCTTGTCATGCCTGCATGTGGAATGTAAGGAAGAATAGCTAAAAATAGAGAAATAAGATTTTCTGAAATACGAAACAGGTGTTGTTACAAAACACTTTTAATTGAGTTAGAAATCACTTGCCTTTTCATTTGCTATGCTTACATGTTAGTAAAATTGTAAGTATACTGCTAATACAGGAATGCTTGCACTTATTATTAGTTTATTTAGTAGAGCTGCTTGTTTTGGATGGATGGTAGGAGCACCTTGTTAAAAGAGGGCTGGTCAGAATGGAGGGAGGTGGTAGGAGATTGCTTAGGTCAGCTTAATTCCAACCACCAGTAATGTGGTGAACACTGTACTTAGGCTACCAGCCTATGGCTTATTCACTCCCTTTTTCTTGGGCTCAACTACAATCCCAGGCCTGGTCTCCGGTTCTGGCTCCGGCTCAGTCATGGGGACAGGGTCAGGTTCTGGGGCAGGCTCCAGGGCCAGCTCATGCTGTGGCCTCTGGATGGTGTGAACATCAGTGTCATGGGAAGATGGCACAGGTGCTTCTACTTGGATGGTGTCATCAGATGGCAATGTATCCAACTCAGGGTTCTGGTTTCTCTCTGCCATCGGCCTGCAGAAAGAAGGCCCGGAGAAGGACAAGTTAGGGTTTGCCGTTTCACATGGAGTCATAGGCCCTGTAGCTTGGATGACCATAGGTCCCAGTCTGTTCAGGACCTGTGTGATCACTGATACACTGACTCACACTGTCAGACTATAGGTCTCCATTTTGGGTGCAGAAAAGTTAAGTGTCAACAATATAATGAGAGTTCATGAAAGACAAAGCAGTGTTTAAAAGGTGAAAAACCTGATGTCAGGATGTAGGGTCTAAAGCTCTAATAAGGTCTTTGAGGGCCAAATTCATGGCTCTAGTGTACCTCCAGCTTCTACTTTATCTAGCACAATACTTGACACCTGGTTGGTACCCAATGCATAGTTGTGGAAGCATAGAAATGAAGGGATGAACAAATGAAAAATTTCTGTAAATTGAAAAAGAAACCTCAGAGTGGTCAAGGGCCTGGGCTTTGGGCAGGGCCACATTCTGACTTCTGTGGGCACTACATACTTTGGCCTTCATGGGGCCCCTTGTTCCATACAAAAATATTAAAATTATGTTTTATGACTGTTGGTAGAAAACAACTACGTTAACATGATATATTAAAACATTTTCTTAGACCTAAAAGGGCTGTTATGGTGGTTAAATGAGTTCATATACATAAAACACTTAGAAAAGAGTCTGATGCGCAGCACTTGGTAAATGGTAGCCATCATTATTCTTTTATAAAAGCAATGAATGTGGGCAGACAACTCTGATACCTTATGCCTAAAAGTGCCTAAAAGGAGTTCTCAGGAAGAGCTGACTGAAAGAGAGATGCCTGAGAAATGTCTGTATTTCTAAGCAAAGACAACAAAATAAGGCCTTACTCAAGTTCTGTGGCGGTTTTAGAATGTCTCTTCCTTTCTTTCCCCTTTGCCTTGCTCCTTGCAAAGCACACAACAGAGACGATAATGGCAGCGCCCACTAGGGAGCCCACCAAGGCCCCGAGGATGATTCCAACTTCTGGATCTACAGGATATAAGCAGCTGGTTAGTAAAGTGGAACATATTGTCTGCCTCATACATATGCATTTTCAGTGGGGAATATTTGAGGCATTCATATGGTAGGAAAATGACTTTTAGGTTGGGAGCATGGAAACCCCTAGAACTCTGCCAGTGGACTCACAGTGGGAGAAGAAAGATGCCTAGCTCGACTGTGTAACTTACCTATTCACATGTACATACATGAAGAAAACAATATGCCAGCCTGGGAGAGGTGGGGTCACTTTTTAATGGGCTTTAGAGGAATAAGTCTTCAGTAGACATTTGCGTGATGAGTGAGATAGACACACCATGGAGCTGCAATCCAGTCACTATCAAGATAACCTCCGTTGCCAGCAGGGACAATTTCACCAGGATTTCCCAGAGCATAGATGAGGTAGGTCCCTAAAAAGCTTTCCCACAGATTCCATGCTTACCAAGGAGCCTCAGACATTCTGGCCACTGGAAAGGAATATGCCCATTTCCATAAACCATCATCTGGTTTATTAAATCAGTTTATGGAAAAACTTAATGAGTGTGAGACAGTCCAGCTGAGTACCAGACCTTCAAGCACTGAGGGATTTTCCCCAAAAGACCATGTCAGGGCTCCAGGTGGGCCCATTGCCACCCACCTCCCTTGAAAAAAAGATGGACATCTTATATTTTGAGACAAATGGCTAGTTGAATTGCCTAATAATTCTTTTAACACATCATGATTAAAGGAACACATGTGGATGATTTAGAAAGTCAAACAGCTCTATTTCTAACAAAACCAGCAGCCCCTTTCCCCACTCCTCCCCATCTTTTGAGTCCCATTCTCTAGAGGCAACCACTCTTCACTCTTTTTTTAAAGTGTTCTATTATTTGCCCCTATGTTTCTATTATGCTTGTTGTAATATGTCCTGCCTCTTCCAATTTTTGTCATTTTCTATTGTCTTCCTACTCTGGAAGTTGAAGATCTAACTCTCACAGACCACTCCCTCCTACCCCACCACATTCTCCTAACAGGGTTATAGCACAAGTTGCAGTTGTGTGTGAGTAATAACATCAAAGTGTGCAGTGGATGACTAGGGAGCACAACTGCAGAACGTAGTGTATATATATATATATATATATATATATATAGTGATTCTTTCTTGTACAACATTAAAATTCTCCTTGATGTTAATAGTTGCCTCATTTGGGGATTTTAAAAAATGTATTATCACCCCAAATTTCCAGCAACTGTTAAACTCCTTTCAATAGATTCAAACACATCAGATAATTTGTTGGTTTCTTATGTTTTTTCCTTCCCTGGGAGACATCCCTTGGGGAGTCGTCCATCCTCCTCCGGTAGCACAGACTCGCTGCCCTCCAAAGCCTGTTGCTCTACCCTCATCCGTATTTTACAGATAAAGAAACAGGCTTTGCAAATACCTTCAAGATCCAGCTCAAATGGCACTCCACTGGCAAAGCTGGCCCTGGTTCTATAATCTTAACTGTTTCTTCTCTGTAGTCCTGTAGACCCTGTGCAGACCTATAACATTTTTTGTCCCTATATAGTCTGTTTGTCCCTCTAGCTAAATTGTGAGCTCCTTGAGTATAAGACATGTATCTTATTAATCTCTATCTCCATCACCTAGGACAGTCCCTGGCATATAATAGATAGTCAACGAATGTTTGATTCACAGAGGGAGTCAGGGAGACAGGGAAGCAGGAAGGGAGGGAGGGAGGAAGGGAGGGAGAGAAGGAAGGAGCCAGATGCTAACATCACTGGAAAAGGATTGGAAAGGAAACAAGGCCTAAGTACAAATCTAGAGACTAGGAGTCTCTACATCTGCAGTATGAGTGTACCCCTGGAAAGGCAAAAAGGGATTAGGAAGATCTAGAGAAAAACAATAGAAATGTTCGAGCCACAGAAAAGGACAGGCAAAAAGATGAGGCTGCTTCACTTTGAACAGAAAATAGCTGACAGTGATATGAGAAGGAAGGAGCAGCTTGGAGTTAGAAAATGTTTGGTTTAGGACAAATAAAAGGAAGAAGGCTCAATTTCACAGGAGTACAATGATCCATCCAATGGAGCCACACCCCCTGGTATGGTATATAGTAAAGCCACAGATTCAGAGTAAGAAAAAATGAACAGATGACATGATCCTAAGTGCTATTAAGTGATCTTTGAGAGGTGTAGCAAGATGTCTTGCAGTAGCTTGCCCCTAATTGGTCCAATTTGACAATTCCAGGCTCTCAAGTCTATGCTTTGTAACTAAGCACCTTTGAACTGGAAGGTTGAGGTTTAAAGACATCTCGGCTCTGCTGGTCATTAACTGGATGACTTTGGGCAAGTCACTTACTTCCCTAAGTTTCACAGCACCTGTCCAAGTGTCTGGCACATAATTTGTGCTCCATGATTATTAGCTACTGTGACTGTAGGTGTGGCTATTAGTATTACTATTATTATTAGAGACAGATCTTAACAAATTAATTAAGAACTGGAAGGTTTGTGAGCACCATGTTTGACATAAATTGCTATATTTCACCTGGATTTATCAACAACATCAAAATGAAAATTCAACCAGGTTCTATCAATGAGGCTGTTGTTTTATTAAATAGTAACACCCACTTTCTAGAGAGTTTGTGAGCATTAAACAAATTAATTTTTGTAAAGAATTTAGGGCAGTTTGTGGCATTATTTTAAGTATTATGTAAGCATTAGATATTATGATGGTAATTAATCCTATAAACCTATAAATAAAGCACCAAACTCTCCAGAGAGACAGGAAGGACTAGCCAGGGATCCCAATTAATTTACTTGGCTGGCAGGACCAGGATTCTTGACTTAAAGAGAAACTGTTAAAGTTGTATGGTGAACTTACGTGAATAAGTTAGATCAATTTCACAGGAACTATTGCCAAGGAAGTTGGTGGCAGTGCACTGGTAATAACCTTGTTCAAAATTGGTCAGATTTCCAATAACCAAAATCCCGGTGGCTGGGTCTGTCAAAACCAGGAAATAAACTTTAAAAATCTCTTACATGGGTACCGATTTTGTTGAGGTAGAAGACCCCATGTCCACCCACTTCCTCACATTGGCCTCCCTTTCTTGAGATGTCCAGGGTCCAGCTAGACCCCTTGGGACTGTTCCAAATGCAGCCCATCTGGGCCCATGCCTATTCTCTCCAGATTCACCACCTCTGAGCCAAAAACGGGCTTGATGTCTAGAAGTTGGAGATAAGACCAGACCACAATCATCTTGTGAGGAGATAGACATTCTTTTTACATCCCTCTCCCAGAAGAAGAGAAGACTGAGCTCTACAGATAAGCAGCCAGCCACACTCAAATGCTATCAGCTGACCATACACACCAGGCCTTGGCAGGGGCTGCTGAAGCTATACTTACCAAAGTTTTCTTTCACTGGGACAATGTCACTTCCTTCAAGTTTATACCAGTTGTACACAGGGGAAGGCGTTCCAAGCACTGAGAGGCAAGAAAGTGATGTAGGATAGCCAGCTTCTGGTATTCCTTGAATGCGGCAAACGGGCTTCGAAGGCTTGACTGTAAGGTAATGACAAAGGGTAAACATTCTGCGGGATGAACGGCAGCCTGCAGCAATTGCACTCACTTCCTCACTCCCACTTTGTGCAATATGTGAGTTCAATTTTTAAAAAATCTTTAGACTTATTTTGACCGTTTTCTGGTTGCACCACTAGGTGGGAGTAGAGCACTTCAGGGGCGAGGCCCTTCCAGTCTCCGGGCCATTAAGATTCTAAGAGCGTCTCTTCTGTCTGCCTCCTCCCCAGATTCAAAACTTGAATTTCCGCATTGTGTCTTAAAATATGCCTTTATTAAGATAGCCAAATGTAAGCAAATACTAAATTACTAGGGACATTATTTATACTATTGAAGAACAGTTTTAAATGGAAATAGAGTCTTAAACACATTGAAATAACCTATTATTGATTATTTTTAAAAACATTGTTTCATTAATGTCATATCTTTCATTTCCTTATGAGTCATTTTTGGTATTTATTCTTCTGGAGGTGACACAAAATGATTGGAGGGCTTGAATTTGCCTGTGTCCCTTACAGGAGGGAGAAGCCCATTTCGGAGGGGGTGGGCTACACGGTGCTGAAATCTTTCTTCATCTTTCACTCCATAAGCATTTCCCTGAGCGCCTTCTGTGTGCCTAGCACTGGTCTAGGCACCAGAAATTCAAAAGTAACTCTGGCACAGGTCTGAAGTGAGGTGGGGGGTGTGGTGAGAGATGAAGCCAGAGAGCAGTGGAGGCCCTGGCTTGGAGGGCTCTGTATTTACATGTTTTATACTGAGAGCAGGAGGACCATGGAAGGAATTTGAGTAGGTGAAGGAAGATGGTCATTTTTAATGCTTTAATGGCTCGTCTCATTCTGGAGGGTTTCCGAACCAAGTGAGAGGGGGACATAGAGTCAAGAGGTATTAAAGAAGGAGAATCGACAGGACTTGGTGACCAAGATGGATAGTGGCCTTGGGGAATAGGGTGACTCCTATTATTTCTGATTTGGACAGCTGTGTACATTATCTTGCCATACTCTGAGATAAAGAATACAGGAGGAGGAGCAGGTTCAGGGAGAAGGAGTGAAGAGGATAATACGGTCAGTTCGGGACATACTGAGTTTTAGCTGCTTAAAAAATGCCTCAGTGGAGAAATCCTGTGGGAAACTGAGAATCTGAATCTCCTCATTCACCTTACTACTCACAGCTTATTCTAACCCTAGTCTTACATACAGCTAATGATCCAAATTTCAATACTCACCAACTGACCTTCCTTATCTTAAAAAGTGTAGGTTCTTTAGCTTAGGCTGGTTATTCCTTAAATGCTCTGGACACCCAGTTCTCCATCTCCTTTGGGAAGTAGCAGTTAGGAGCACAGCTCTCAACCCACACAGAATACTGACTGCAACTTTATCCTAGATGTGTTTAGGCAGGTAACCCTAACATAACCAAACCTCGGTTGACACATCTGTAAGATGGGAACAAGTGGTTATCTGACATCCGACTAATCCAAATATATTGAATTTATATGAATAAAATAATGTTTTTAGTGCCTTGCATCTGGACTCGCTGTTGGTCACGGGCAGGACTGATTCCTGCTGCCACATTTTGTAACTTGCTACTGAAGTTGATCTTCTGATCTCGGACTCTAACCCACTGTACACATGAGTGAGAAGGAAGACAGACATAGCTGTAGCTCTTTGAAATACTTCACCATCCCTATCTTTTAAACAGGTGTCTTTTAATTAAAACTGTTTTTCTATTTAGCTCTTTAATCTCTCTTCCTTATCACTGAGTCTCTGAGATAGGGACAACTTGCTGGGTTTGCCAACCCTAACCAGAAGCCCACTGCAACTGTCACTAGATTTAGATGCTGCTTTTTTTAAAACATGGTGGTTTTATAGCCTTTGCAGCAGAATAAAGCAATTTGAACAAAAAATGAAATTAGTGTGTTTCATCACAGTCCAACACCAGGACTTGAGCTAAATGATGGGGAAAAACCTAAAATGACTTGCATTCATTTCTTGAGCCCAGGATCAAACCCAGATAGGCATTTTTTTTCTGAATACATTTTTCTCCTTTTATTTTTTATTAGCAAAACACTTAGTGAATCACTTTGTACACATCCCAAACGTACATATTTTCTAAAACTACTTGAGTCAGGATTAAATTGACATTTCATCCAGTTAAAGTCCCCAGTAGAACTTGGATGTTTTACTGGCAAAGCCATTGATCTACCATTTAGCTTTATTGCTGTCAACAGAATTGGAGTGGGAAGAGGCACTCACCTTAGAAAATAAATGAAAATGCTTCAGAGTGTTCTTGAACCTTCACTAAATTCATCACTTTATGTGCTAAATTGCAGGAGGAAGATGATGCACATTTCAAATGCATACAAAATAATTACTCAAACTTCTATCTGGGTATCATTCAGAGATTCATTGTGCAAGGCTGCTAATGGGAGTCTCCCAAGTAAATAGTTGTCCAGACCACCTGGGCCTGTGCTCATTGCTGCTTGCTTTTCCTGAATGGTGCCCCGCCACCTCAGCCCCTTTTCTGCCTGACACACTCTTGCACATCCTCCCACATTCAGTGCAAAAGTCACATTCCCCAGGAAGCCTTCTCCAGTTCCCCCCTGAACAGCTTTTAGCCTCTCCCCGAGGATCTCTCTCCTACCTCCGTTGCAAGCTTGTATGTTATATATCTGCCTCCCTCACTAGACTCTGAACTTCTGGAGGGTTGGGAACCAGTCTTTACATCTTTCCATCTCCACTGCCTGACACATTAACTGGACATGTGTTCTGGGTTTGTTGAATGAATTCATGCATGAACAAGTGAATGCATGGGATCAATGTCTGTCACTGGGTAATGAAATGTCTCCAAAAGATGCATTGCTAAGAAGAGTAATCTTTAAGGAAATAGCAACACCTTTCTCCACAACTCCCCCTTTCCCACCTGCCCTCACCATGCCCCATCCCTCGATCAGGGCAAGTAGAACAAGCCCTCATAGGCATTGGAATTTGAGAACTGCAAACAACTTCTGCAATTTTTAGAGAAAATTATCAGTCTCAAAATTTCCAAAAAGCATAAATTTATAGAACACCTTTGTTCTTAGCCCAATTAATACAAATAGAATTTTTGAGAGTTCTCAAATGAACAATGGAATACACAGACCCTTCTTCTTCTTAGCTTGTCTGGATCCTGGATACTTAAGGAAAACTCAGGACACAGTCATTGCAGGAACAATTGACCCAAAGACTCATGGGAAAGAACAACTCAGAGAGGAAATGACCCTCAGCTTCTTAAGGAAGGTGATTAGGGATTCTCTGAACTTTCAATTTAAGAGTCCTAACCTTCCTGTCTAACTTCATCTCAGGGCTATTTCCAAACTCAGAGTTAAGGAGGCTTGTCTTCTTTAGGTTGTTTCTGGTCAAAAGGATAACCCAGAGCCAGGGGGCTACAGAAAACCATTACAGGACTGATCCCTTGAATTCTCTGAACATTGAATCTTCAGTATATCATTTGATTCTCATAACAAACCTGTAAAGATAGGGAATTATCTTTCCCTACCTCTAAAAGACCAGAGACATATGGGCTGACTTGCCTGAGGCCACTGAGTAGCAGAGTAAGACTTAGAACCTAGCTCTTCTGACTCCCAGGTGATAAGCCAGCATCTATACCACACCATTTAGTTCCCATGTATATGACTAGTTTTCCAAACTGGAACTTCACCTCTCCCAGGAAAGGGCTTGTGTATGCTTCTCTTATCTTTCCCTGTACCCCAGGGCCCAGCACCAGGCTCAGCAAAATAAAAACAAAATAAAAACTCTAAGTCCCCATCACTGTGAACCTCATGGATCCTGGTACAAAGTAGACACTCAGTAAATACTGCACAAATGAACCACTCCCAGATCATTTGAAAAGCTGATATGACTTGCCCAGTGTCACATAATGAGTATTTGTATATTAGCAAATTCTCATCTTTGCTTAATATGTGGTCCTGTTTTTCCAAATGGTATTAACATTTTTAAAAGGGACTCTCCTGGCTTTACTCAAAAGCATGATTTGATGGTGGGAGTTGTGGCTGGTTTAGGAGACATAACAAGCTGACAGTCGTCTCCCTCAGTAGGACTGGCTCTAACTGGAGGCTGTCTCAGAAAGAGTTGCTAATGATCATTTCGTGCAACTGTGCGTTGTCCCATCTGTTCTCATTCCATCCTTCAGAGATAGAGATCCCCTGAGGTTGGGTCATCTACTGCTCTCTGTAATATTGGTGGCCCTTTTGGCCTGGCAATGGTTTCGACATGGTTTATGAGTGATGTCTCAGTGTTGCTATATGAGTTGGGTTGGTGGTGTGTCTCTATTTCCCTGTTAATAAAAGAAGCAGGAAGGGTATTTACCCCTGGAACTTAATTAGCACCATAACTCACTGCCCTGACTCATTCAATGTTCAAAGTGACTCCAAGAAGAGAAAAAGCAGAAAAAATTGCCCATACCTAACACATTGACGTTGATGATGCCTTGATTTTTGCCAGCAAAGTCAGGGGGGTTGTTAACATCGCAGATGTAGCTGCCACTGTCGGCTGGCTGCATATGCGAAATGGTGATAGATGCATTATCTTGATCATTGGACCCTACGATGCGACCTTTAAATTGCCCAATGGCTGTAGCTTGTCCACCTTCAGAATAGTAGATCTATGAAAGAAAAATGACAGAAATAAGAACTGGGGAGTGCCTGGGGCTAGGATAAGCTACCTGGAGGCTCCTTCTAGCCAATGTTACCTCCACTGATAAGCAGCAGCTTCTTTCCCCCTGCAGGGAAGAGGTCTCCATGGCAAAGGTTTCTCAGCTCAATGGGGCCCTTTAGCTTGCTCACAGCTGTGCAGAACTATTACCTCTTCTGGGCTCAAAGCAGCTTTGTGATGTCAGGGCAGGGAGGTGTGCCTGTCTTACACACAGTAAACAGCTGGAGCTGACAGGATGCAATCCTGAAGCCTGATGCTCGCCTGATAAACTACCTGGAGGAAACTCATTAAATAGGACGCAATGCCTGATGGAAAAACCAAAACCATCACTTGTTTCCCATTTATACATTCTTTTTTTTTTCATTTGAGTTTACTTTACTCAGAAGTACTATCTGGAATATCTGGTTTCCCTAAAAGTTAGAATATTTATTTATGCCCCTTTCACACACACATACTCCTTTGGATAAGCAAATTTGGGTTTATCTTGTTTGTTAGAAGAGTAACATTTCAGAGCAGAGAGGCCCCTGAGAAATCACCTGGTCCCATCCCCTAATCATGCTGGTGTGAGGATAGAGTAATCTAGAAAAGGGCCTAAGAGACGCTTAGTCAACTGTAGCTAGTGCCTCTCGACCCACATGGCAGAAGGCAGAATTGGAATTATTATTTCATTTAAACAAACAAGGGCACTCAAACCAAGAAAGATTAAATGACTCATCCAAAACACAAGGACTTATTTATTATTTTTTTATTATTTACCAGATTTATGAAGATCTGGATTCTAGCCCCATCTCTATTAAAGAACATGGGTAGTTAGATAATAATGGCAACTGTGGGATCAGCAGGGTGAGGTAGAAAGAGGCCTGGTCTAGGAGTCCAGTGACCTGGGTTTTAGCCACAGATATGCCTGTAACTGTGACATAGTCAGAGGAGGTGGCCTCTGGTCATGCCTCCATGGCAACCTGCTTTGTGATAAGAAACAAAAGTTACTTAACCTCTTCAACCTTTAGTATCCACAACTGAATGAGGAACCAGAGCAATGCTCTCCAATGTTGTGTATTCCCTGAATGTAGGCATGCAAGTTGATTTTAGGTGGTACATGAATGAAAACTTTTTAGAAAGAGACATATCTACAGCATCAAATCTGTGACTTCATGGATGTTATTAATTTTTTTAATTTTAAAAACATAATTTTATGGAAAATTTCAAGCATACACCAAGGTAGTGAGATTCATGGATATTATTGTTTAGGGTGACACTAAAGTAGCTATTTTTAAGATTTTAAGAAAGCAAGTCAATACAGAAAACAAAGGCAAATAATCCTGCTGGTGATACACAAATATGACAAAAATCATAAAGATGAGATATGAAAGACTGAAGCTTAGGAATCACTGGACTAGGTGACCCCTGAGGTTCCTTCAAAATACACTCAGTCTCTGTACACACATTGTCAGTTTCATATAAATGTATGTCATTCTAGTGATTGGTACTTTAAAGAAGAAACTGAAGCCCAGAGAGGTAAAAAAGACACACGCAAAGTTCACAGATGGGACAGGTCTAGAATGCAGTTCTTCTAATTCCTGGTCCAGTGCTCTTTATCTTAATAGGCTAATGAAGGAAGGCAATCAGCAGACCAAAAGATACTATCTAGATAAATTCAAATATATTCTACTTTAAGTAGAAAGTCTTTAAACATCTGGCTGCTTCCCCTGCTCCCAGGGAAACTGGGGATAGGTCAGCCTGTTTTATGCTGAGCATTAATGACATCACAATGAGGTTCATCAATCTTGCCTCCGGCCGTCAGGAAATACCAGAGGATCTAGGTGAGAGGACCTTGTTTCTGCAGAGAGCAGCGGGCCAAGAGTGTTTTAATCCAGGACCAGAACATGGGAAGAAGTCACTGTAAAAGTTTACAGTTGGGAATGAATCGAGGTGAAATGAGCAAATAAGTAATGAGGCCCTGGACTGGTGACTTCCCTATAAAAAGCACCTTCCCAACCCTTTTACCTAGCTTCTCACACAGTAGCCTAATATACTTTGCTCTCTCACAAATAATACTAAAGTGTGTTAGGGATAGAAAAGGGGGTAAGGAAGGATAAAAATGGAGACCTAACGGAAAGGACTTGGCCTTGAGGTGTTGTGTGAGAAGGAAAGTCCCCAGGGCTAGCCAGGGGCCAGTCACAGATACTGAGGGGCTTTCTGTTCTGGGAAGTTTGTGCTATCACACTGTCCTTGTAAAGAAAAAGAATGAAATGTTTCGTGAAACTGGTTATCTAATCACACAGGAAGGACTGCAACTTGGTTCTATTTTCCACAAAAAGAAGCGCTCTTTTAAAAATCAAAGCTGAACAATGGCCAAGGCCCAGCCCGTGATCCTGTGAGGCTCATGTACTTTTCAAAGAGAGTGTATTGTCAATTTAGAGACCAAAGCAATTGAGGTCCAGAAAAACCACGGATGTCCAACAGGCCACAACCTTTGGGAGGAGGAGGAGGAGAAGTCTGCTTTAAGAAAATCCATCCAAGTTTTCCCTTAAGTGGTGCTTATTAATTTTCTGCCCACTTGCCTTTTGTGGCTGTGTTCATGGCAGACTGCCCTACCTTTCCCCCCAGAGGTCCTCTCTGCCTGCCACTTGATGTTAGAGGCTGGTATGTGGAGTCAAAATAGCACATTAGTTATAAGACTCCCTTGGAGATCACTTAGCTCATGGTTTCTAAGGTTGAGGAGCCTTCAGGAGCTGGATGGATATTAGAAATATGGGAAATGGCCAGAAGGGGTTGGTGGATAGAGGTAAGATCATAGAATATAGTGGGAACTGTGGTGAACTGAAGAGCCAATACAAACTAGGCTTTCAAACTGTGGAAACAAACACACAAAGTACTGGGCTGGCCGACCAGTATGCACCCACTGGCCAAATAGGGCCCAGAGACCTCCTGTGTGCAACCTCTGATTCATCCTCTTCTATTACAGAAAAGGACACCAAGGCCCCCAAAAAGGAAAAGATTTTCCCAAGGTCGCACAATTTATAGTCAGACCTGGAATCCAGCCCTCCCCATTCCTTCTGAATACATGAAACATGGCCCTCATCGTCCTGCCTTTGGTGAGGCAAGTGATTTCCAGGCAACCTTCCCCTTTCGGGGCCATTCCATCCCTTTCTCCAGCCAGCCCTTCTCCTGCCAGTGGCTGCTATTCATGGGTATGCTGCTGCCCATGCCAAGTAGGCTCACCATGCGCTGCCTCCCATGTTTGCCAGCTGCAGTAACAGTCTTTCCCCTTCTACTGCGCCAAGTTCCTATTCACATGAGGCCATGCAGCTGGGAGCCAGATTTGTCCAAAAAGATTTTTTCCCTCAGCTTTGTGACACTTCTCTACAACTAGAGGCTGGAGTATAAACAAGAAAGGTTGAAGAATCCAGTCTGCTTTCTGTCTGAGTCTGAACTGGAGTTAATAAATGCCTTCAGACCCCAGAGCAGCTTTAGTGGGCTCCTTGTGGAAATGTGGAGGGTATGGGAGGCCACAGAAAACTACCCATTCTTTCCGTTCCAGCTTCTTGCTTTCCTGTACTGCTCATAAAGGGGCTAGACATGGGAGGGGAGGGGTGCAGGGTGGCAATGGTCCCAAGCCCAGAACTTTCTATGGGCTGTATTATAGGGGTCTGGAATTGCACAGGCAAGGAATAGAACACCAAAAGGAAGACTTTCCTGCCTCCAAAATACTTCCTTCTCCGTCTGCTATTTGCTGGCACTACCCACCATTTGAACTGGTTCTTTGGGCTGAAGGCATCGGAGGTCTGTACTTAAGGGATTTTCTTTGGAAGAAAACAAAATAAACTATCACTTGTCCCTAACACATTAGCATCAGATTAATTTATCAGATTTTGCAAGAATAAACCCTTGAGGGAATGGGACACAGAACAGATAAACTTTGATGGGAGGGGGTGGTGGGAAGGGGAGAACTTGGAGTGTTTCTCAATGCAGGTGACACTAGTATTTGGGTAGACAATTCTTTCTTCTGCAGCTTTGTCTTATGTATTGTGAACATTTATTTATCTCTAGACCCCACCCATTAAATGCCAGTAGTGCTTCCCATTAATAGCAAAGCAACACCCCCTTCATTTTCAAGTGTCCCTAAGGAAGTGAAACACCCCCACCCCACCAACATTTGAAATACATTTGATATAATGCAGTCTGTAGAGGACAGGCCAGGTTGGGAGAATCTGAGCAGCCAGAGAATATTAAGACACTAGGTTCTGGAAAGAAGTCCACTAGAGAAGTATTGTTCTGACAGACTCATGGTAAGTAGGATCAATGCCTGTTCTGTTTGTGGGAAGGTGAAGTCTCTTTGGTTTTATCAGTGGCTGGCTGGGTAGAAGTGGAGGCAATTGGTGTGATCAGAGGGGCAACAAACCACCCAGAACTTCCATTCTAGCCTCCCTGTCCCAGGGCCTACAGTCTTTAGCTAAGAGTTCCTGCTGAAGGATTGATCATCTGAAGCTGTCCATATCTTCTGAGAGGAGGGCTTCTCCAAGAGGAGGACCATGCTAACACATATACTGGCCCTCCTGGCCAGAAGACTTGTGAGATACTTCAGTCCCCATTGACCAAAGGAACCCCTCAGCAGGAGGGGATAATCAGTAAGAGAAAACATCCTCCCCTGGGTATTGAGAAATGCTAGGCCTTAGAGTCAACTGCTCTTTTAACACAATGATTTTGGAATAGGAGAAGATATGTCTGTGGCAAGAGTTGGCCACTGCCCTGCCAATGCAGTAACAGGGTCCTGAGCTCTTTGGAGGAGGCTGGAAAGAATTCCAGACCTGGCCATGAGAAGGCAAAGTCAAGACTGTTCCAGTTTTTCCAAAGGCTTGTGCTGATTTGGGTTTTCACCAAACTCAGACCCTCCCAATCGTACTCCTAAAAGCTGTTGCCATTGCCTGAGAAACTCCAAACAATGAAGCGGTCTGGTGTACACCAATAAGTGATCTTACCTGAGAGGTCCAGCTACATCTTCCCCGAGCGTCTCTTGCATGCACCATTGTTAGACACTGACTGACTGCCTTTTCCTCCATACTCTCAGTATTGAGGCACGGGCTGTGCTGTGTTTGAGCAGAAATGGGTGGATCTGAGAGCTCACGACTACATGATATACTGCCACATCAACCCAGGAGTTGAATTGGATCACTCAGTAGTCATTCCAGCAACATCTTACTCCCATAAATCATAGAACTAAGAGCACAGTGGTCTCTTCTTATCATGCCCAAAATGTCCCACCAGCCATCCCTAGATTAATATACAACATGCTCTACAGAATTCTGAATTCATGGAAGTGCCCAAAGAAGAAACACATTTGAAATATAGGCCAAATCCCATTTTGAAAAATGCCATCTATACCAAGGATGTCTGTAACCTCTTGTTGAACAGGTTCTCTGTTCAGGATAAGGAGCAGGCAGAGAAGGGGCCTGACCCTTCCCTTTAGCCACAGGGACGTGGCAGGCAGTGAAACTGGAAACTAGTCCTGGGCCAGGATTCCCCCAGGAGCTGTGTCCCAACTGCTCAGCTCTACTTAGTGTCTCTTTTGGGGCTGGGTTCCCTAGTGCCCATGACCCAGGGCTATGGATGGGAGAGGGATTTTGCAAATACACCATTTTGTGAGCAATGATCCTAATAATAATAATAACTCACATTCACTGAACGGTTGTTATGTGAAAGGCTTTCTAGCACTTCAATAGCATCATTTCAGTTAATCTTCACAGTCAATCCCTGAAATAGGTTATAAGTAGCCCCATTTTGCAAATAGGAAAACTGAACCTCTGAAAGATTAAGTGACTTTGGTAAAGTCATCCAGCCAGCAATTAGGTAGCAGAGCAAGGAGTAGAACTGACATTCATCAGGTTCTACTGAGACTCCAAAATTACTCATCTGGAAAAGTAGAAAAGCACATGCCTACAGGGTATAGGGAAAAAAAGGAGTGACTCCAGTTCTCTACAAGTAGAAATCTAGGGATGGTTGTAATGGGGATCTTGCCGGGGCAAGCTGAAGCAAGAAGCAAAAAGAGGAGGAAGAGAAAGCCAGTCTTCTTAGAGGTGGTTTTCACTGTCTCTAAGTCAAGAGCTGGCCATACTCTACCCTGTCTTTCATGCAGCTAAGGCACATGCATAGCACAGTCCTCATGCACTTAAAGAAGCATCTAGGATGTTTTAAGATCAAGAAACATGTTCTCATGGATCCAGCCACTCAGTGCAGAGGACCTCCTTTTATTTGAACATCCTGAAAGAGTAGATAATTTAAATTCCTTGCTCTGTCTTTTTACCTGACACTTTGAAGAATAAGATAAATGGCAAGTAAATGAGCTAGCCAATAAATACTTAATAGAATTTCTTTCTAAAGTAGGTCTAAAAGATGTCCTGAGCTCAAGCCACATGCAGTTCAGTCACCTACACTTCTATGCATCTCAAAACCTAGAAAAAACTCATTGTTGGTCAATCACAAGATCCTTCTGCCCTGCATCTCCCAGCTCCTCATCAGACATACAGTTCAACAAAGAAGTGGCCTTTATAAATTCCAGTGTTAGAAGAGGCATAAAGAAAGATTTGTATTTTTTTAACTCAGCCTGGTCTGGCCTTGCCTCCAGGCAGTTGAGGACATTTTGATTTGAGTACCAAGCATAAAAATTTCCAAATTCTCTAAATTCTAATACTTGCCAAATGGGAAGGACTAAGCTTACAGATAAAGAATGTACTGAAAACACTAGTCAGGAAACTGGGTTTTAAAAAGGAAGAAAGATCATGTGATTATTGCCATCTACAATCTAAGAAAACATGCAAATGACAGGGATGGTTTTTAGTGGACTGTAGCAGGCGAGGTCTTGGGTCAAGATATTTTTGGTGACAGAAACTGGTAATTTCTGTTTTTGCTGCTACTGCTGCTTATGATGACAATGGTGTTTACAAGGGAGAAAATTTACAGGGCTTTGTTTTTTCAAGTGTTTTCACATGTCTTATGTCAGTTGAATCCCCATGAGGTATGTAGCAGAGTATTACTGTTCTACCATATTTTTAAGAGAAACACAGAGTATCTGAGGTAATCAGTACTGAGAAAATTTTTGAACTTTGACTAGAGGGTGGCATTGATGAAATCTCCTCTTGGATGATGTTTCCTGTTAAACAAGTGTTCAAGACCTCTGGTAAAGAGAGGACTCACCACCTCCAAAAGACCAGTTCATTTGGTTGAAACAACACTGGCCAATGTGTAGCTCCCCCAAGCTAATGCCCTTCTTCTCCACCTCTGCCCTTGGGCCTTCTTCAGCCCACCCAACTCATTCTCCATTTTACTACTAATCAGAACTCATCCTTTCCATCAAGGTCCAACTCAGCTACGTCCAACTATTTCAAACCACACTGATTTGTCTCCTCTCTGAACTCCTTGTTTTGGATCATACATCTTTTTCAAAATCTGATGAAATCTGTAGACTTTTTCTTTGAAGAGGTATGTGTTGGCCTAGGTGCTCACACATTCATGCATACACACACACATATATATACACACACACTTTGGAGTATACAGTTTTAAGCCTTGGACTAATTTAAAGAAAGAATTACCCTTAAGACCAAATAAAGAAAACCTAGGAATAGGCAGCTTACAAGTAGAATCATTCTCCTCCTGTGACTTTCACCTACCCTCCTCTGGTACCTTCTTCCCCTAGATCTTAGCCTACCCACTCTGTCCCCTACCTTCTAGACTCCTGCTTCCCTTGATTACCCAGGGTTCCTCACTACCTTGGCCCTTCTCCTCCCATCTGGAGAGTCTTATTCCATCAGTACTCAGTCTGGTACAATGAGATAGCTCATTTGACAGGCAGATCCTAGATATTAAATATGACAAATATGCAGATCAATTAGGGAAAGTATTTGAACTGGGGTCTACTGGAAATAAAGTAGTTTTTTTTTTGTTGGGGAGGAGAATTTTCACAAATATTGCTCATTTCACCTATGAGAAGGACCACTCCTATCTCCTCTAGAATACATGATGCACTTGATGTTGACCTACTTAAAATTGAGGTAACAAGATGTAACTGAATATGAAGAGAGGACACAAGCCATGTCACCTAGGTGATGGTCCTCCCTAAAGAGCTTACCATCAAACTCTCTGTATCTGAGGTTCTGCCACTGTTGTCATTAGCTTACCATTCCTTCACATATTGACCCCAATGGTTTATGCTGAAACTATCAAAAGGGAATAGTTTAGGGAAAAAGTCCTTACAGAAGTTAGTAGTGACTCCTTCTTATGAATGAATGACCATTGGATGGAAAGCTTGTCCCGAGTGGCCACAGTGGAAGTATAGGTGCAGATGAGCGTGACATCAGATCCGACAGTCACATTCACAACACTCTCTGGGATGGTCACTTGCACCACATTAACTTGACCTGAAAAGAATCATTAAAAAGACAATAAATAGTACACACATTCTGATGACACTTTTTCATCATAAAGCACTGTCAGTGACATCTTATTTGAGGAATCCAAGGTGAGGTAGAGAAGGTGGAATGAACCAGGTAGGAAAGTTGAGCAAGCAATTGGCATGGGGGTAGGGGAATTGCTAACAAATGACAATGTGAAGACACTCAAGTCCCATGTGATGGTGAGGTAATTACACTATACTGGGAATTTCTTCTTTGTAAGGATGGCCTTACACAGAAGTTGTTAAAATGTTGTCTGGGGACCCAAAAAAGGCCATGAATATGGAGAACAACCCAGTTTTTTCAGGACCAAGGGGTTCTTGGATGTAGGATTTCCAGTTTTAAACTGGTTCAATCTCAGGCAAACCATATTGGTATTGCTAGGACTTTCAGTTCTTAAGCCAGGAAAGTCCTGGGAAAACCAGAATGAGTTGGTCACCCTGTCCCCAAGACCATTTTTGGAGGATACAAGATCAAAATTGTGTTCACAGTAATATCATGATGATATTTTTCTGTCACTCTCATCATCTGGTGAGTATACAATGAGTATCCCAGAAGCTACATGACAGGTAATGATGTCATTGCTCTGGCAGCTAGTAGATTGTGCTTGTGTATTTTTGTGTTTAAAGTTTTAAAGTTTTCATTTAAAATACAGTAAATATAAATAGAAATCACTGACATTGCACAAATCTCTTTGGGGTCCTCAATAATTTTTAATGGAAAATTTTATTGAGATAATAGTTCTAAGAAATATGACAGAGATCCTATGTACATTTTACCCAGTCCCCCCACCCCTGTAGTAACATTTTGTAAAACTATACTGTAATATCACAACCAGGATACTGATGCTGACACAATCCACCAATCTTATTCATATTTCTCTAGTTTTACTTGTATGTGTGTACATGCATTTAATGTTATACAATTTTATTACATTTGTAGGTCTGTATCCACCACCTTAGTCAATACTGAACAGTGCCATCGCCACGAGATCCCTTATGTTGCCCTCTTATAATCATACCCACCTCCCTCCTGCACCATGATCCTAAGCATTGGCAACCACTAATCTGTCTTCCATTTCTAAAATGTTGTCATTTCACAAATTTTATATGAATGGAAGCATGGTAATCCTCTGGAGTTGGCTTTATTTCACACAGTATAATTACCTGGAAATTCACCCAAGTTGTTGTGTGTATCAGTAGTTCATTGTCGTTTATCGCTTACTAATGTTCAATATTGTATATGTACCATACTTTGCTTTGACATGAGACTTTTGGCCTCCAGAACTGTGAAAGAATACATTTCTCTTGTGTTAAGCCACCCAGTTTATGGCAATTTGTTACAGCACCTCTTGGAAACTAACATACCCTCTATTGCTAACTTGCTGATAGTATCATTTACTAGGTGTTGGATTTTGTTAAGTGCTTTTTCTATATCAATTTATATGATCATTTGGGGTTTTTTTCTTTATTTGATATGATAGATCACCCTGCAAGATTTTTGAATGTTGAACCAGCCTTGCAAACCTGAAAAAAAATCCCACTTGGTTATGGTATAGAATTCTTTTTAAACATTGTGGGATTCAATTTGCTAGTATTTTGTTGAAGGTTTTTTTTGTGTGTGTAGGTTCATGAGACACATTGGTCTGTAGTTTTCTATTTTTGTACTGTCTTTGTTCGGTTTTGGTATCAGGGTAATATTATCCTCATAAAATGAGGTGGAATGAATTTATAATAGAATAGAAAAAAGTCCTCTTCTATGTTTTGAAAGAGATTATGTGAAATTGGTGTTATTATTTTTTTTAATGTTGGTAGAATTACCCAGTGAAAGTATCTAGGCCTAGAGATTTCTTTTTCAGAAGTTTTAAATTATGAATTCAAATTATTTAATGACTTTAGGGATATTCAGATTATCTATTTTATATTGGGTATATTTTAGTGGTTTGCTGTTTTTGAGAAATTGGCCCATTTCTTCTAAGTTGTCAAGTATATGCATGTAAAGTTGTTCATACTCTTTCCTCACATTTTTAATGACTGCAGGATATGTGCTGATATCCCATATTTCATTTCTGATATTGGTGATTTATATCTTATCTTTCTTTTTTTACCAGTTTTCCTAGAGGTTTGCCAATATCACTTACAGATTTTTTTTGGAAGAACCAGATTTTTATTTTGTTTAATAGTTTTCCTTCGATTTCACTGATTTCAGCTCTTTAATAATTTCCTTACTTCTGTTTGCTTTGGATTTATTTTGTTGTTTTTTTCCAGTTCCTTGATGAAGGAGTTTCAGTTATTGACTTGAGACTTTTCTTCATTTCAAATGTAAGCATTTAGTCTTATAAATTTCTCCCTTGGCACTGCTTTAGCAGCATGTTACACATTTCCATATGTTATGTCTTCATTTTCACTCAGTTCTATGTATATTTTTAAACTTTCCTTTGAGTCTTTCTCTTTGATTCACAGATGATTTAGAAGTGTGTTGTATAATTTCCAAGTGTTTAGAAACTTTCTTATTGTCTTTCTATTCTTAATTTCTAGTTTGATTCCATTGTGCTCAGAGAACACACTTTATGATCTCAATTCTTTTAAATTTGTTGAGGTCTGTTTCATGACAAGCATTTAGTCTATCTTGGTAAATGTTCCATGGCTTCTTGGGAAAAAAGTGCACTCTGCTGTTCTGGGGTGGAGTGTTCTATACAAAGAGATATACTTTAAAACGCTACGGATACTCACCAAGATAGACCACATTCAGGGCCAAACATGCAAAACTTAAATTTAAAAGATAGAAGTTATACAATATCTGCCCTCAGGCCACAATGGAATCGAAGTAGAAATCAATTACAAAAAGATTACTGGAAAGTCCAAAACTACAAGGAGACAAAACAACACACTTCTGAATAACATGTGCATCAAGAAACCTCAGGAAAAATTTAAAAATATTTTGAACTAAATGAAAATGAAAACACAATTTATCAAAAATTTACAGTATGCAACAAAAGCAGTGTTTAGAGGGAAATTTACAGCATTGAATGCATGTACTAGAAAAGAGAAAATATCTCAAATCAATCATCTAAGCTTGTACTTTAGGACCTAGAACAGGAAAAGCAAATTAAATCCAAAGT
This sequence comes from Manis javanica, assembly GCF_040802235.1. Classification (NCBI taxonomy): domain Eukaryota; kingdom Metazoa; phylum Chordata; class Mammalia; order Pholidota; family Manidae; genus Manis; species Manis javanica. The sequence continues at coordinate 99,173,384 of NC_133174.1, read as the reverse complement.
AACCAGAATAAAAGAAATAATGAAAATTAGAACAGAAATCAATGAAATTGGAAAAAGGAAATCAATGCAGAGAGTAAATGAAACCAAAATTGGTTATTTGAAAAGATCAATAAAATTGATAAGACTCTAGCCAGGCTAATAAAAAGATCGGACACAAATTATTACTAAAGAAAGAGGGGCACCACTACAGATACCATAGACATTAAAAGAATAATAAAGGAATACTAGAACAACTCTATGCCCATAAACTTGATAACCTAGATAAGACAGAGCAATTCCAAAACTTGCACAAGTAGACAATCTGAACAGGCCTGTATCTGTTCTACATATGTTAAAGACATTGAATCAATAATTAATAACCTTCCAAAACAGAAAGTACCAAGCCCAAATGGGTTCAGTGGTGAATTCTACCAAAGATTTAAGGAAGAAATTATACCAATTCTCTACAGAAAATAGAACTGAGGGAATACTTCCCAATTAACAAATCACATGATCATCCCAATAGAGGCTTAAAAAGCATTTGACAAAATCTAACGCCCATTCGTGAAAAAAACTCTCAATAAACTAGAAATGGAGAGGAACTTCTTCAACTTGATAAAGAACATTACAAAAATGCTACATCTAATATCATACTTAATGGTGAAAAACTAGAAGCTTTCCTACTAAGATCAGGAACAAGGCAAGGATGTCCTCTCTCATTACTTCTTTTTGATCTCATACTAGAAATCCTAATTAATGCAATAAGACACAAAAAGAAAATAAATGTTATACAGATTTTAAAATAAATGACAGTGACATGATTGCCCAGTAGAAAATCCAAAAGAGCCAACAAAAAACCTCTGGAACTAAGAAGTGATTAAGTGATTCCATCAAGGTTTCAAGATAGAAGGTTAATGCAAAAAGTTTATTGGTTTTTTTATATTCCAGCAAAGAACAGGTGGAACTTGAGATTAAAAAGCACCATACCATTTGCATTAGCATCTCCAAAAATGAAATAATTGAGTATAAATCTAACAAAATCTGCACAACAACTCTACAAGGAAAACTAAAAAACTCCAATGAAAGAATTCAAAGAAACACTAAATAAATGAAGAGATATTCTGTGTTGATGGATAGGAAGATCCAATATTTTCAAGATGTCAGTTTTTTTCCAATTTTCTTCCCAAAAGAGAGAAAAACAAAGTTGAAGGACTGACACCATCCAACTTCAAGACTTACTATAAGCTATAGTGATCAGGACTGTGTAGTACTGGCAAACGACTGGACAAATAGATCAGTGTAAAAGAATAGAGAGCCCAGAAATAAACCCACATAAATAGAGTCAACTGACATTTGACAAAGGAGCAAAGGCAATACAATGGAGCAAAGATAATCTTTTCAAAAAATAGTGCTGGAGCAACTGAATGTCCATGTACAAATGAATGAGTTAGACAGAGACTTTACACCCTTCACAAAAGTTATCTCAAAATGGATCACAGCTCTAAATGTAAAAACAGAAATACAAAACTCATAGAAGATTGCATAAGAGAAAACCTAGATGACCTTGGGCTTGATGATGACTTTAGATAGCACACCAAGACACAATCCATGAAAGAAAGAATTGATAAATTGGACTTCACTAAAATTAAAAACTTCTGCTCTGTGAAAGGCACTATCAAAAGAATGAAAAGGCAAGTCACAGACCAGGAAAATCTATTTGCAAAAGACATCTGATAAAGGACTGTTATATAAAATATACCAAGAACTCTTAGGCCTTAGTAACAAGAAAACAGACTAAAAAATGGATGAAAGACTTTAACAGACATCTCACCAAAGATGATTGAGATGGCAAATAAGCACATGAAAAAATGTGCCACATTATATGTCATCATGGAAATGCAAATTAAAATTAGATACCACTACACACTTATTCAAATGACCAAAATCCAGAACACTGGCAACATCAAATTCTGGTGAGGATGTGGAGCAATAGGAATTCTCATACATTGCTGGTGAGAATGCAAAACGGTACAGCCACTTTGGAAGACAGTTTGGTGGTTTCTCACAAAACTGCTAAATGTAGTCTTACCATGCTATCCAGCAACTGTGCTCCTTGGTATATATTCAAAACAGTTGAAAACTTATACCCTCACAAAAATGCACATACAGATGTTTATAGCAGCTTTATTTATAATTGCCCAAACTTGGAAGCAACCAAGATGTCTTTAAGTAGGTGGATGCATTAAAAAACCACGGTACATCCATCCAATTGAATATTATTCAGTGAAAAAAAGAAATGAGCTATTCAGCCATGGGAAGACATGGAGAGACATTAAATGCATATTACTAACTGAAAGAAGGCAACCTGGAAAGTCAAAAGACTATACAATTCCAATTCTATGACATTCTGGAAAAGGGAAAACTATGGAGACAGTAAAAAAAATCAGTGGCTTCAAGGGGTTAGCAGGGAGGAAGGCCAAGGGTTATTATGGACAGATGGAGCAAGAAGATTTTTAGGGCAGTGAAAATATTTCATATAATAATATAATGGTGCATACATGTCACTATGCATTTGCCCAAACCCACAGATATTTTGTGCATCATGTTAGGAAACTCCTATTTAAATCTGTTATTTTAGCAGACAGTCTCTATTCTATGTTTTATTTATGTTTTGCACACAGGTCTCAGCCTACTTTTATGGGCTATAGTTCTAAAGCTAGTTTAATTTTCAGAGTGTTTGCAGTGTTGTTTTGGCCTGTTTGGTTTATCTGGTGTTAGTAGGGCTTCTGTCTGTCCGTGATTCTGTTGCCTGAGGGGGCAGAAGTGTTTTCGCCAGGTCGGGCAGCTGGGTGTCTCTCAATGGGGGATCAGTAAGGTTGGATACTCCTGGTACCCCTGGATCCCCAGTGTCTCTGTGTAGGAGAAGAGTCTTAGACCAACAGAGACAAAGAGCCTTCTGTAACCCAGCACTTGATGTGGCATCATCCCTCTCATCTCTTCTACCCTACAACCTCAGTATCTCTCTAGGCACAAGTAGGGAGTCTCAGGCCCAGTTGGGAAGTAGAATGGTTCTTTTGTCTGATGCTGGAGGTGGGGCTCCTAATGATTCCCCCCTGCCAGTGGTGTTGGGCTCACCTAATGTCGTAGGGACTCCCATCCAACCTGGGGGAAGAATGAACCTCGCTGGGATGCCCTCTGTTGCTAGATTGGGGTCAGGAACTGCCAGATGGGTACCCTTCTCATGCTGAGTGCAGAGATGTAAGACAGGTTGCCTTTGCGTCATTCCCTGGGTCCCAAACCAGTTTGCTTTCTTATCATCTTTCAAAGTTCTCCTTGGTTGTCTCTTGCATTATTTCCAGGGTGGGCTTACACTTGTGCTTAGCAAGGAAATGCAAGGAGAAATAGGTCTATGCCATTTTGTCAAGATCAAAAATCTCCCTCAAGTTTTTAGAGTGTAAAAGAATCCTGGGATCACAAAGTTTGAGAACTTTTGGCCTTTAAAAAGTGTGAGCTGTCCATATGATTTGGAGGAACACCAAAGAGCCCCATACCCAAAAATTTAGCTTACCACTGTACTTGAAATTCTTAGTTATATACAAGCATTTTCCAAAGGGCTATGATAGGTGATGATGCTTTGGGTAACACTATAGAGCCACTCCCTCATCTGATTAATGGGTTATTATCCACTGCAAAGTCAGAGAGTATAGAAGTTCTCCAGGGTGGGCCATAAGACTGTCAGGTAGGTCTGAGAAGAAAAGGTCAGGTTTAAGAGATGCTTTCTATTCTGCAGGGGGAGCTGGTGTGAGGGCTATAGCTGCCTGCAGGGTTATAGACAAGGGGTAGGGGTGGAATGAGGGTACAGAGATCATGTAAACATCAGAGGAAACAGTACAGAAAGACAAATTTCTGGCACCCTTCCCAATTTTGCATAACCAAAGAATTTCTAATTTTATTTTTTTTAATGATAGCAATCAACCAAAAGGACATCAGGGAACTAACAAACTTGAAAATTACAAGAAAAATCAAACCATTGTACTGATTACCCCTGGTGTTCCAGATTTAATAGCCATGTTATCCATCACAGCCAGGCCAGCTGGCCCAGCTGCTTCTCTGCCAGAACTTGACTGTTTGCCTAGCAACCAATATCTTGATGAATTGAGAGAAACGCTTTAGGGTAGACACCAGTGCAGCACCTTCTAACTCACTGCAGTTTCCCTCTTCCCAGGGTTTCCTCATGCTTTCCTGGTTCCCAGTATGCCTCCCCCGAAAATGAACCTGGCAGGCAGAAAGCAGCTACTCTTTCCAGTGGGATCTTCACTGGGGAAGTCTAAGTGGCTCTCTCCTCCTCTTCAAGAGCATGTCTCATTTCCCTTGGAACTTAACCACATCTCTGGCTATGCCTAAATGATGACTTCCAAATGTCCTTAAAATGTCCAAAATAAAAAGGATAAAAGAAGCCATTAAAGTTCCTAGAAACTTTCCCCAAAAACAGAGTTTTGAAGATACTATTTGGTCATCATTTTTATCCTCTAGTTTGGGTCCCAATATCTGTTATGAGATTGACTAATGGTGGGAGCTTATGACCAGGTAAGGTTTGCCCACCACATATGCACACAAAACTCCTTTAAAGGCTGCTCTTGGCAAAAGTTCTTGAAGACAGAGTAAGCACAGTTCTCACACAAGGCAAGCCATGGAAGAGGCCACGGTGCCTATCAACAAATATCTATCGCATGCCTATTTTGAGCCATAAACAGTGCTTAACACTGGGGAAACAATCATGAGGAAGACAGACACAACCTCTGCCTGCCCTATCAGTGCACTTAGAATGAGGATAGACAAAAATCAAAGACTAGGGAACTATAGATCTGATTAAACATTTTAACATTTTAAAAAATAGAAGACATAAATACATAAATAGGGATCTGTGAAAGCTCAGCAATATCACCTTGGAATAAGAATGGTAACCTCTGAGACAACTATGAGATAAGTATTTTTAAGAATACTACATGTTGTACTGTAAATAGGTAATAACTGTCAAGGCAAAATCTCCAGACAATTTTAATGCCCAGATTCCCAATACTCAGCACTATAATCAATCCTTAAATTCTGAAGGAAAGATGGCTTTCAGAAATTGTCCATCCCTAATACAGCAACAATACACTTCACAGAGCCAAGAGCTATATATTTTCAGATTAACTTTTTAAAAATACCATGATTCAATTAACACACATGACTTCAACCTAGTCCAGCACTGCCCATGAGAACTTTGTGTAATGATGGAAATGTTCTTTCTCTGCACTGTCCAGTTCAGTAGCCATTACCCACATGTAGTTATTGAGCACCTGAAATGTGGCCGGTGTGACTAAGGAACTGGGTTTCCAGTTTTATTTAATTTGAATTAATTAAAATTTAGATACGCCATGTGTGGATAGTGAACAGCACCAAATTAGCCTTAAACTGAAGGTGATTTGTACATGTCAGGGAAAAAAAAAAGTTCTCTTCCTTTGAATTAATTTACTCTAAATTGAGAAATTATTTAAAAATTGAGAAAAAAATCTCTATATTAACAAGACTGTGAATAAATAGCAAAATAAAGATTCATACCTGATTTAGAAAAAAACTCAGATTTCTATTTCATTCACTGACATGGCTGAATTAAAAAAAACAAAACAAAAACCACATGTGTGGTTGAAATAAGTGTAACTGCTTTTTAAGTTCAGTGCTTATTATTACAGTAAAATAATCCAAGGCCTATACACTTAAATTCATCATTTTAAAAAGATTTTTGAGTGGTTCATGTTTTGGTAAGGATAGTTCATTCATTTATTTAATGCCTACAGTGTGGCAGGCACTTTGCTTATAAAGGGGAATTATTATTCTCCTAATATACCACAGCAAACATAAACCCACAAATAACCATATTTAACCTGATGCATTTGATGTAATTTAACTTCCAACAACTTCATGTATAATGCTTCATTTTTGAGTTAGGGAATAACATAACCAAGTGATCACTCACACTTTGGATTTAACTGTAAAACCAAAGTTCAAATATATTATTTCTTTAAAACGCATAGCATATGGCCCCAGATAATGAAACTAACATTAACACGTCTTTCCAACAGGTGGCTAATATATACTACAAGTATCTAAAATATGTGTGAACTCTTTGCAGAAGACATTTTTGCTTAAAATTATTTTCCTGGAATGGAATTTAACGTAAGACATTATTGGAAAAATTTTTATTGAAAAAAAAATCTGTCTTGCTTAGTTATACAGAAAATTGATTTTAAATATGTATGTGAAAATAATTTCTGGATGCCTGGGGTTCTGGAAAATAAATCCTTCTTCTATTTTTCTAGCTTTATTGAGATATAATTGACACATAGCATTTTGTAAGTTTAAGGTGTACGGTGTACTGATTTGATACACTTGTGTATTACAAAATGATTATCACCATAGTGTTAACACTTCCATCACATCATATAATTATTATTTCTTTCTTGTGGTGAGAACATTTAAGATCTGCTCTCTTAGCAACTTTCACATATACAACACAGCATAGTTAACTATAGTCACTATGCTGTACATTAGGTCCCAATTACTTACTCATCTTCTAACTGCTAATTTAACCAACACCCCCCAGTAACCATCATTCTACTCTCTGTCTCCATGAGTTCAGCTTTTTTAGATTCCACAGGTGAGATCATATAGCATTTGTCTTTCTCTGTCTGACATTTCACTTAGCATAATGCCCTCAAGGTCCCTGACATTGTCCCAAATGGCAGGATTTCAGAAGGTAATCTGTTCTTTCAACATTTACTATGTACCCACTATGCACCAGGCACCATGCTTGACACCAAAAACATCACATCTTCTCCCTGACCAGGAAACAAGTCCAGGTAGCACATCAAATGGCACACTGATGGAAACATTACCAGTTGTTTCTCAAGTCCTATTTGGATCAGATAATGGACAATACTAAGGCCACGTATAGATTACTGAAATCTTCCTTTCTCTGACTTCCATTTGTATGTAAGCACAGCAAACAATACATTCTACCACATTTCCATTCCATCTGCCAGACTAGCACTACCACAGTTTTCCATCTCGATAGTACATGTACAGAAACACAGTATCCACTAGAAGCCAACAAAACCAGTTATATGGTAATTTAAGAACAAAGGCTCTGAAGTATTTATTGGTCACTCTAATTGGGCCTTGTTCTAAAAGTCACAATCAAGTAAGAGCCGGACATCATCGTAGTAATTTTTTAAACAATAAGAAATTGTATACAAGGTATAAATCAGATGTAATGTAATATAAATATTTGCAAAGGGAAACAAATAAGAAATTCACCCAAATCTCTGAATGCCTGTGGTTTTTATTTTTATTTTTGTATGTTTCCATATTTTTCAACCTTTCTACAATGGCCATAACACTACATTTGTAATCAATAAAAATTATATATATGTTAGTTACAGTAAAAACATTATTGCACCTGTTCTAAAACTGGTGCGTATAGGCCCCAGTAAGTCCTCACATAGGTAAGTAGGTATTGGCTACAGGTGTGATCTTAGGGGCCAGTGCAGAAGGCCTAGGGGTCACCCAATTAGCTAATGACCAGAAGCGTTTTAGGAAAGGACAAAGAATTTCACTGTCTAAAGTTAAGGTTTAAAATGGATATTTCTGGAAGAAAGGAGAAAATGTAATGTGTTCCCAGCAGGCTGGAAACTGAGAAAAGTAATTTTTTCCAGCTCTAAATCCTGGTTAGTTAACTGTATAAATGCAGTATTGCCTTCTGGTGACAACATAGAACATGTATGTTTAAACATTTAGTAGTGAACATTTGGAGAACTATTACTAAATATCATATGCTTTTATATGAGAATAAAATAGTATGATATTCTTTGTAGAAACCCCAGAAAATATGGAAAAGCTGGGAAATAAAATAAAAGTCATCTATAATCCCATTACCCAGAAGAAATCATCACTCTGGTATTAAGCCTTCTAACAATTTATCCTAGGCAAATGTGTGTATCCTGCTTTTTCACTGAATATTTTGTTCTGAGTATTTTCTTATGTCATTAAAAATGCTTAGTAAACCTCATGCTAATGACTGCCGAATAATAATAATGACTTAAAAATATCAATCTTATTGTAAACAATATTATTGTATCTACCATGGGCCTAACTTATCTTAAGAACAGATTCAAAATGCATCTGTTAGTTGCAAAAATTAGCTAAGGGATTTTCTCCATTAGTGAAATCTCTTGGGTCTAACCAACATCAGGATTTTGACTCTAAAAAATAATCTCATTCTGCTCAAATCCCTAAAAACACCCATACTGCACACAACAATAAATCACTCACATATTTTTCAAAATACAATCTAAAGCTTGGAAGTCTGCAACTCCTTAAGAAATGTTAGATACTAAAGCATGGTAGGCCCTCCAAGCCAGGCTCGGCCTGCTGTAGCAAAGCAAGTCAGTCACAGTGAGCTTAAAGGAAACACTAACATGAAATAGAAAAAAATATATATCCTTAGCACAAGCTTTGGCTTCAGTGTGAATTCGTCTGTTCACCTTGCAAACTAAAGGAAAGAAACTGCGATGTTTCTGAGAAAATCTTAATTCAGAAGCTACATAAAATAGTTGCATTTATAGTATGGCACATATTTGCTACGCAAGAATGCTGAAAATTAGTTTACTCAGCATAATAATCACAGTTCCTCTGAAGTACAAGAGGGGAACATTCTACATAAAAATTTTGTATCTCACTTTAAAAGGAAACTCGTTCACAATTATTATAATGGTTGGAAGATCTTTTCCTTACCTACGAGGCAGTTTAGGATCAGAAAAACCTTCCAAAATGCGAACACCATTGTGACGACGCTCGTTGAGCACAGCCAGGGGCCGGTAGCTTGCCTGAGCTAGGCTGAGTCTCAGACTGGCTTCTTCAATCACACCGAGGTTTGCCAGGCTTATCTGCTGGCATCAACAAGCAAACAAGCCTCTTTGGGCTTACTTGTTGGGTACCGACTTTTCTCAGGGCAGATTTGCGTTTCTTTGAAACACTTTTCATGGGGTGTGTATCCTTGATATATTTGCTACTGTGTTAATAATAAACCCATGTATTTAAATTCTTTAAGCACTTTGTACATAGATTCTCTAAATTGTATTGTTTAAAATCAATCTTATTAAAAATATATACTTGCAGAGGTGGGGGCAGATGTAGTTAGAAGAAAGCCTATGAAAATAAAAGCTGACAAGGCTAATTAATTTCAACTATTTCCAAAAAACTCTTAAAGCATTGCTTTACTAACCTCCTTTTACAAATCAGGTTAGGAAATTGGTGTTCTAAGATTTTCTCAGGAGACGGGGTTCACAGGAAGGGCATGGGGATTGTGAAGCAAAAAAGCATTTATTTTTATGTGAACGAACTCTGGACATATCACACTTATTTGAAACCCTGGCAGTAGAATGAATTACATGCTTAGGTCTTCCAGGTTAGAAAACCTTGTAGTATCTATTCAGCCACCTAATTTTGCAAAATCGTGTGTATGAATAAATGCTTTAAGACTTCCACTGGATGAATCTGAATTTTTGCAGAATCAGGTTACTGAATAGGTGCTTATAGGGTTTCCTTGGAAAGGGGGTTCACTAGGACGGGATGCAGGCTGCAGAGGTGAGAAGCCTTCATAAGAACATGAACTTCTAACAAAGTCCCTCTCCTGCTTTAGTTACCCTGAGATACACAAGGGCCTCCTCTGCCTCTTCTCATGAGATCTCTAAGTCCTGTTGTTTCCATCTCTACAACAGTTCTCAGATTTGTCCCTTTTCCAATCTGCCACTTCCATCCTGGTCCAGATACCAGATACTCAGTTCCTCACCCCTGGTCTACCATAACAGCTTCTTAAATGGTCTCTCTGACTTCTTCCTGCTTCCTCCTGTGTACCAGCCACACACCAATGTTCAACCCTGATCCAGCACCTTCAATAACACCATTACAGACTCTTTCATCAAGTCTAAAGTCCTTCATCTGGATTCCCATCCTTCCAAGATCAGGTCCTCACCTCATTTGAACTTCAGTCATGTTAAGTCACCCACCTGGAAAATGCTGTCAAAATTTATTGCCTCAAAGTGTTCAGTCACATGGAACAGGTAGAAATTACAGTGATGCATTTTACAAACTTTAATTTACAGAAAATGTATGACTCTATCTCATGGATTTTCCCACTGCTTCTGAGAAAGATGTTTTGCTTCCAAAGAGGCCTAATTCCTTCTTGCAACCTTCCTTGTCCATGCTCATGTTTGATGCCAGACCTTGTGTCCAAGTGAATTTCATCACTACTTAGAATTTTCTCCTCCCTGTTCTTGCTATCTAAGCATATTCTTAGCTCAGATCAGTCATGCTATCCTATGTAAAAACTTTGATGAACCCATAAAGCACCCCCCTCTGGGCACCCCCATGGATAAATTCACATTGTACTTAGAGCCTATACCCTACAGTTGGCACTTGATTGCTTTCCTGTAGTTTCTTATTTATTAACTGGGTCTACCCAAAATCTAGTGGCTGTGAGCCCTCCAGGTCAGGGACCAAGTCTTATACAGGTAGTTCCAACTTAAGAAAGAGTGAGTCCCAGAATGCACTGGTAGCCCACTGACTGGACCCAAGAACCCAAGAGTGCCATTTTGGCATTTCTGCCAAAGCAATGCCACAGACAGAAGTCTCCTTCCCAGGGCTATGCAGTCCATAGTCTAGCACTGGCTCGAATTCTGAGTGCTAAGCTATATAAAGCAGCAGAGGAGTAGGAGCAGCAGGAGGCCGAGAAAGAACATTCCTTTACCTTCTTCCCAAGCCATATGGGGAGCAAGAGCCAACATTTTCCTCCCAAATAACTACTGCATGTGTTTGACACCCACCTCCTTTTCTGACCCCAACCCTCATGGTCTCTGGCCCCTTATGTTCCTAAATTGCTCTAAGGGAAGGTCTTACTCCCAAGAATATCTCATGTTCCAAAATTACTTTTCCCTTTCCAATCTTATTCCTCCCAGAGACACTTCCCTTTCTCTGTACAAGCAGACATCAGCTCCATGTTGAGGGGAAACAAATAAATTGTCATGGACATTCCCCAACCTGTTTACACTATTGAAAATAAAATGCTTGTTTTCCCCATATAAATCTCAAAACCAGGAGTATTAGGCAATGCAAAAGACAAATAGTCTGAGGGGAGAGGTTTTGCAAAGGAGGACAACTTGTAGGGCAGCCTTCTGGAGGTCCACACCAGCTCTTCCCAGCCTTGGTTCTGCTTTTACCTCTGAGTCTACCAAACCTCCAAAAGACCAACAGTTTTCATAATGGCTCCTCTGGAAGCAGTACTGGCTTTTTCAGTGGTGGGGAGCTGGGATGGGGGAAGAAATTTCTAAGTCTAGTGTTTGTAAGCCAGAGGCTTCCTGTGTTTCCTTCCATGCTGCATAGGTGACCATAGTCAGGTGACATTATAATTGATCATTAAAACTAGGACACTTTTGAAAGTGGAAGGGGTGCTATTAACAATTACCAAGGACAGATAGTATAAACCATCACAGTTCCAGGAAAACCCAGATATCTGGCCACCTGCCCATAGGGGAGTGTGAAGTACAAAGCAAGTGCTAAATAAGAGCTGGCCACTTAATTCAGCATGTCCACACCGGTTCGCCCTGAAATGGGTAGAGTGCAAAGTATGACTTAAGGTTATTGCCAAAAGCCATCAGGATCATACAAACACAAAACACTCCAGTACTTTCAAGTTGAAATGCCTACACTGCTGCTATGTAGGACCTAACTGGGACTAGTAGAATTCTGTTAAAACAAACTCTAAAAGATATTCTAAATTCTCAGTATTGACTAAATTAAGCAGTATTGACTATTGCTTAAAAGAAGTGGGGCATTAACTGGCACAAGGAATATTATTTAATATCCACATTTTTACAGAGCTTTATAATTTTTAAAGCACTTTTCCATTTTATCTTTGCAGGTGGCAATAAACTAAATAGGGCATTCTCTGTATGAGAAAACAGAGGCTCAGAAACGTTGTGTCTTTCTCAAGGCCACAGAGCACGCATTAAACGCTGTCCCTCCCATCACACCACACAAGGGCACAGTGTGAATGAAATGCAACAAATGTGCTGTCTCCAGCATTCTTTCTTTGGTAACTTCTCAGAAACCTGCAGTATCTGACTTGTCCCTCATTTTTTTAACCTAAAAATTACAAAAATAATACATTTCGATTGTAAAAGAACAAAGAAGTATACAGAAAATAAAAAGACAGTTTCCTTTCTCTCACCCACATGCGTAATCCCACGCCATGCTCACAAGCAATAGGACTTTTTCATTTTTCTCAAATCTTCTATGAACTTACGCATTCACACACAAGGGGTTTTTTTTTAATATAAAGGTAACCATACTACATATATAGTTCTATGATTTTTTTCTTTCCCCTTGAAAAAGCATTTTTATTATCTCTTTATGTCACCATGTACAGCTACATCTATAGATCTACTTTATCTGTTTGAAGGCTGCATGGTATCTCACCATATGAATGTACCACAACTTGTTTAATCATTCTCTTGTTGGTGAATTCCTAGGTCTGTTTTGGTTTTTCACTATTATAAATAATGGTGAAATTAACATCCTTTTGCCTATATCTCTGCCCATTTGTGTGCTTAATTTCTATAGATTAGGTACTTAGACGTGAAATTGGTGGATCACAGGGTATGCACATTTTAACTTTTGGTACATTCTGCAAAATTGTCCACCGGAAATTCAGTAGCCTCCTGGCCTATCTTCTAGCCTCCAATCTTCTTCTTTCTCAATTCTATCCTTTATAATCCTGCCAGATAAGTTTTCCTAAAGTTCGATTTAATTGCATCATTCTCATACTCAAAAATTTTATATGACTCCCCATCACGTTTTTGTCCGGACATAAGCACTTTTATCTTATATTCAATATGTATCCAGCCTACGTTTCCTGTCTGTTTTCTGCTATTTGTAACCAAAGAATGTCAGAGTCAGCTGGGTCCAGTACATATGCTACGGTATGCTGTGATTCTAAGGACCTGGCCTAGTAATGTTTGGAGAATTTACATTGTCAAGTTCATGGTCTGTCTTATGGGAAGTCTCCAAACAAAACAGAATATTCTCGGTTCCCCAAACATATACCTCACTTTTCCACCGTGCCTTTACAAGGCTAATCCCTCCTCCTAGATCACCCACCCCACCAAGTCTAATTGTCAAAAATCTACTCATCTTGTGGGCATCAGCACAAATGCTAGCTCCTCCACAGATTGTCTCCTGATTCCCACATGACATGATGTCACTTTTGCATTAGTTAATACCTTCCGCACAACACTTAGAAGATAGCACAGCTATTCATGTACTGGTCTTCTTCATATCTCTAAAAATGCAAGCTCCTAAAGAGGATAAAGAAGATAAAGACCATGTTTGGGTGATTTTACACACACACACACACACGCACACATGCACTGAGCTTGTTATAGGTCAGGCATTGTGCTAAGTGCTTTATATGCATTATCTGACTTAATCTGTGTCACAGCCTTATCAGGTAGGTAGCATTATTATCCCTATAAACACCAGAGTCAGGCCTTCAGCCCAAGTCAGCTGCATCCAGTACATGTGCTACGGTACACTGTGACTCTAAGGACCCGGCCTAGTAATGTTTGGAGAATTTACATTGTCAAGTTTATGATATGTCAAAGTGACTATTTGAGAGGGCAGCCCTCAGTTGGAGGTGCATGATCTGGTATATTTGTTGAAAAACAAGCCTACAATAACGTCATAATCAGAAACCTTGCCTTGAAAACAATAAAGAAGTGACACATAATTCTACAATTCTCCAAACCAAGAGGCTTAGCGTCCCAGATTAGGGACTCTAGATAAGGGAAACTCTGAAGTGAATTCCATGATGGTGTTATGTGGGAGATTCCCCCTTCTTCCTCCCATCCCCGTATGTAGGGAATGGAATTTCTCTCAGTGATCAAACTGGTATAAGCCCACAGTCCCTAAATGCGCTCTCTGGACACCTTACTGGGAGTTCTCCAGAGGCCTCCAGAGAATTGCCAGAAGTGGCCTTCAGTAAGGCTGTGAAGCAAGAGAACTTAAGAGATCTTTGTTTCCTGTCCTGGAGGGAAGAATCATGTAGAAAATTCTCCTTTGGAAAGCTGTGTTTTAACAGTAAGTATGACTCAGCTTGCGTCAAGTAGCTTGGGATTGCTTACCTAGCGATAGTAGGGAGGCTAGAAAGGGTTAGTACCAGGAACTCTAAGTTAACCGATAGTGTGACTCAACCTGCTGTGTACATTAAAGTGTTTGGGAAAGCCTACTCCTTGGCAATTTGTGCTGACACACTGTACAAATACATGTCATAGGCTCTCCTTTGAAAAAAATCACATGTGTGTGCAGGCGCAAGCACACACACATGCACACACGTGCACATCCCTATTCAACCCAAAGAGGAACTAGACCCTGCAATTATTTCCAGTCGGGAGAGGTCAGGCTCCACTTGCACCAAGAAAAATCACATTCAAATGGTGTAATTGCAGGACCCTGGGTGTTTACTGTGGTTTTGTTTAGCCAGTCTCACTCAACACTTCCTAACAATGCCATACCTGAGTGAAGTTAACCCTAAAAGCTGGAGATCCTTTTGGAACCAAGAGATTGAGGAGTTCCACAGCTGCCTGAGCTGGTTATTGGTGCTGGTGACAAAGTAACAAGAGTTGCCAAATGCTGAAGTCTTACAAGATGACAGTCAGGCCGTGGGTTAAGCATTTTACATGCACAATAATCCTATGAAGGAGGTATTAGTTATACCCCTCATTTTTAAAATGAGGAAATGAAGTTCAGAGAGGTAAAATGAGTTTGCATTGGTCAAAGAGTTTGTAAGTGGCAGAGCCAGGCTTGGGCCCCAGTGTGACTGCTTCAAAACCTGTGCCTTTGCCTATTCCATGATGTCACCTCCCGGCAAATGAGGGACAGTAGAAAACATAACTAATGCAGCCCCTGCTTGCCTGGCCCACACTCTTGGTGGGAAGACAACAGAAATACATACAAAATAGGGATTAATAATAAAACATATGTGACTATGAAAGGTTCCATTATGTACCACAAAAAACAAATAAATACAAATACAGAAAGGGGGCTGTGGGCCATTAGAAGGGATGGCTTTGACCCCCCCCCCACCCACCACCAAATCTTCACTGCAAAATGAGTTCCAGGGGATCCACCTGGTAGGAGAGTGGGATTCTGGGAGGATTTGAGTATGATTATTGAGGGTAAAGATCTACAAGGAGTAATGAAAAGAGACAGCCTTTCAGAGGGCAAGGATGACAACAAGGCCAAGAGACCAGGTCGCTTTACAGAAGGGCTGAAAAGGGTCTAGTTCCTCTTTGGGTTGAATAGGGATGTGCACGTGTGTGCATGTGCGTGTGTTGCAAATACCTAAAAAAGAGAATTGTTAGGATGGGGATCAGGCATGAAGGAGCTTGCAAAGAAGAGAGACAAGAGCAGGAGAAAATGGTGAAGGTGCCAAATTTTGTTGGATATGGTTTAAAGTTTGGTTTTAGCTGCTTTTTGTTTGCTTGTTTGCTAGTTTTAATGAGGCACTGTAGCATAGTGACAAAGAACATGGACTCCAGAGTCAGGCAGCTTGGCTTTAAACCAGAGCTCTGCCACTTTCCAGCTGAGGGGCCATGAGCAAGTTAATTTCTTTGTGCCTCGTTTTCCTCACCCATAAAATGAACTAAAAGAAGACCTCATGAGATTGTCAATGTTATAAGACTTGTACAATTTATGAGTTGCAAAGTACTTGAAACAGTGCCTGTCTACAGTATGCGCTGTAGACATGCTTGTTGTGTAAATACAAATGTAATTCCTTACCAGCTTTGAAACATGTGGGAAATTTTTTAAATCACTGTGAGAAGATCTTTCCCTTAAAAACAATGAGCCGACGGGACCCTTCAGGCAGATTGCAGCAGGGCAACAACTGAGGAGAGCTGAGGAGTGGCTGCTGCCTTGAAATGGGGCTTGTATACTCCTGGGTCTCTAAGTCCCCACCCCCAGCGCCAACTGCTTATCCCTGGCCCACTTCATGTGCTCTTATGACTCCAGGCTTAAAGTCAAAGGGACAGCCTGGTTCCTAATATGCCCCTGTATTTATCAAGAGAGCTCATAAAAGAAGCAATGTGGGCCAGGGCCCCAGGTCTGGCTGAACTCACAGCATGCTCTAACCTGTAGAGTCTAAGCTAAATATCTGCCTTCCTCTCCCAGCGGGGGGTCCCTCCTTGGCTCCAGGTGCTGGCCTACTGGGCTGCACAGGCACTCCCATCCCCAGACCTCCTCCACTGCCTCAGGTCTTCCTGCTCAGTTCAGCACTTCTGATAGGAAGGAGGACTTCGGGCTCCCAAGGTCTTTTGCAGCAGCAGCTGTGGGAGGAACACAGAGCTGAGATTTGTAAAGCAGGAATGTGCAGGCTCACCCTGAGTTATCAGGCTTTGACAAAATGTGTCATCCTCCTCATGATCTTTTAGGGGATTAAACTGTGCCTCAAGGTTTGAAAACTTCCTAGCTCAGGAAGAATTTCCATAGCAGCTAGCCCCCAACCAAGCTGCAAAGTCGATCAAATTTTTCTCCAAAGCCCCCATCCATTACAGCGTTCCCAGACAGTGAGCTTCTTAGCTCTTCACACTCGAGCTGCTCAACGACACTCAGCAGTGAGCCCGGCCTGAGCCTGAGCCTCCCCCAGTAATTTTTGGACAGTCTCAGAACCTGTGTGTCTCTCCCTCAAAGGTGATGCCCTTTCTTTTTGCGCTCAGGAAGCTGACTGAGTCCTGCTTGGGTCGGGTGAGTATGCGGACTTGCTGGCTTCTAGCTGTCACCCTGGAGATGGCCTCCCACCTTTGTTGGTGGGGAACGATTAATGGTAGGAATATCGGGGTATACAGGAGAGAAGCAGCTGTGGGAGGAGATGTTTGGGAAGACAGACTTTGGGCCTTCAGTCAAACTCTGCCACCGCCACTTCTTTTCAACAACGAGCAGACTGGACCCTTCAGGCAGATTGCAGCAGGGCAACAACTGAGGAGAGCTGAGGAGTGGCTGCTGCCTTGAAACAGGGCTCGTACACTCCCGGTCTCTAAGTCCCCACCTCCACTGCCAACTGCTTGCACCTGAGTGCAGTTAAGCAAAGAGGGCCACAGAAGGTTCACTTTCAGGGTAAGAAATCAGATGGTGCACCATGCAAGAAGTGTCAAGACACAGATGTGATGTGATAGCACTAGACCATCAAGTCCAACTCCTTCATTTCCCAGAGTACCAAACTTGCCCTGGGTCTCAGCAGTGCACTGTAGAGGTCAAGCAGGAAGAAGAACATAGTCTCCTAATAACTCTTTTGGTATGACTTCCTGGGAAAGGAAAAGGTGTAGAAGTGAGAAACCCAAGACTTGTCATAAACAGCAGCATATCTGATGAATAACAGCTCTGGAGCCCTTTCCAACTGGGCGGAGGTGCACAGCCTGGTCCCAGACCCAACCATCAGGAAGTAACTTTGGCCAATCTCCACCAGTTCATGACCCTCCCAAGGCAAACAGTGCCTGGTCTCAGGAGGGACCTGGATCTGAGAGCCTGTGGCAAAGACTCTAGGTAGAAAGAGCACTAAGAGAAACCTACGTCTGTGGGGAAAGTTGTTTTGACCTCTGCATATCTTCCTGTAACTGCTACGATGCATCCCAGCAAGGCTTAAATTCCTTACTCCCTTAGTCAGCAAGGCTTTGTGTTCAATGGGTGGTTGAGGAGGTGATAACATGGTCTAGCCCTCCATTGCCTCTCTGACCTCATCACCCACCACTATCCCCCTCATTCACTCCTCTGTAGCCACTCTGACCTCCTTGCTATTCTCCAAACTTACCAATCATGCTCCCACCCCTGGGTCTTTGCACTTACTCTTCTGCCTGGTATGTACTTCTACAGCTATCTGTATGGTTTTCTCCTGCCCTTTCCAGAAATCTTTGCATAAATGTCACTTTCCCAGAGATCCCTCTCCTGACTACCATATCTGAATGTGCCCCTTTTACCCTTTAAGCCTTTACCGTACTTTTATTTTCTTCTCATAGCATTTATCACCATCTTACATTACATATTTTATTAAGCTTCTTCCCATACTAAAATATGAGATATATGAAGGCAGGAACTTTGCCTGGCGTGTTCATTCCTGTATCTCCAGCACTTAGAACAGTACCTAACACATCATAGGTGTTCAGTAAATAGTTACTGCATAAATGGATGAGTGGATAGAGAGGGGACTTCTGTATTTTTCTTGGTGCATGTTTACATAAAACAAGTAACATTGTAAACATATATCCATTCCATTTATTCATTTACCAAACAATTATTTCTTGCATGTCCATATGTCCCAGGCATAGTATAGTCAGACTATGGAAAAGAAAGACATAGATGAGGAATGACAGTGCAGTACAGTGAGTAGTACCCAGAGTTTTTGGAAGCACAGAAAAGTTGGCAAAGGCTTCTCAAAGGATACAGCTCTTGCAGAATAGGAGATGTTAATCAGAAGAAGAAAATTGAAGTACAGATGTGCAAAAGGGCATTTAACAACATGTGCATGAACACAGAGGCAAATCTGGGCAACAGATTTAGCATGTTGGGTCACCGAGTGGCCGGGAAGGAGAGAAGTAAGGAGAAACAAGGCTGCAGACGAAGGAGAGGTGCTAGCTCGAGGGCCCTGCCTGCTCTACTTAGTACAAAATTAAGCCTCTAAATCGGAGGGGACAACTTGTCAACCATAGAGAAAGCCAGGCTACATGTGTATAGTGTGACCTGTAAACTTATTTTTTTAAATTTAGTGGCCAATATTTTAAAAATTAAAGTATTTCACATAAACAATCTGGAATTTTAGCTTTTCATGAAATAGCAGAACACCACAGCCAACTAACCCATATGGCTGTGACTGCCGGCGGCTGTGCAGGAGCTGCCGGTGGCTGCGCAGGAGCTGCCCCTGTTACACAGGGCTTTTGCTTTCCAGTTTGTCATTCTCCACTCAGCCTTCTTCATTGGTGATGTTATGACTGATTCCCAACCCCTAATGTGGCCAGGAAGTGGCAAGGCTTTAAGTCTGAGTCTTTTTCCTCAAAACCCATACTCTTACCCAGTGCGTGATTAACACCTGGCCCAAAGAAGGCCCTCCATAATCCTCTTTTGAAAAATGAACAGACTCATACCATTGCCTCCTACTAGCAGGCCTTTCCCTCTGTCTCTGCACAGGCAGATCCTGCCCCATCTCTCAAGGACCAGCTCAGCTACAGCCTCCTCCATGGAGCCTTTCATGATTTCATTCTCACCACCCAACAGATGTGACCTCTCCTATTGTCATGGGGTGAAGGAAATGAAGGCAACAAGGTTAGGGTGCAGGGGAGTATTGCAGGGAGCATTGGGATAGTTAAAGCTTGACTGTAGGTGGAGGGAAAATCTGCAGTTTGAACCTGAGAATTTGTGTACCTGAGTGGAGAGTGCCCAAATGGTGGAAACTGAGAGACAACTGTAAAATAACTAAAACAGACCCCAGCCCTTCCTTGCTTGAATGTTGTCTCCTTCCTTTTATTTCCTTTTCTTGTTTTCTTTCTTTTCTAGCTCTCTGTGCCCTGTACCTTAACTGGCGTTAGGCAGTTAACTACACAACCCATGGGTGTACAAAGACATCTTTCAAAAGAACTGTTCTGAGAGCAGCCAAAATGAGATTGCCCCAACAATCCAAAGAGAGTTGTGGTAAACTGGGACAATCTCCAGCCATTCCACCTGGAAGTTGTGTGGCACTTACAGATCAAGAAAATTGAAATCTGGGGCAAGACTGCAGCCCTATACCCCTATACCTCCTCATCCTATGAAAACCCCAATCTTAACTTAAGCTCAGGAAGTTACTTAATTCAAGGTGCTCCCAGACGTGCATCAACTGGATAAAGCCTGTAACCTCTATTGAAGTCACTTCAGGTTTGTCTTTGACAGTCTGGTGCTATGAGTCGTACTGTGTCTGCATAAGCCCTTGAGCCTACACAGATTTCAAATAAGGACAGAACAAGCTAAGGAACCTCTTCTTCCCTTCTTGGGGGTCCCTATTGGGTCAAAGGGGAAGTCCTGTACCCATACTCATGTGCTCCTGTTGTTTGTTGTAGCGCACAAGTTGCAGGCTTTGGTTCTTTGAAAGGGTGAACCTACTGTCGGACCAGTCACTGCCTCTATTTTTTTTTTTGTCTTTTGGGATTCTCTGGTCTTTTATGTTCTATGGGAGCAGAGCATGAGATGATGATCCTAAGGTAAAACAATGCCTTTCTACCTTCTATGTTGGGTCTCTTTCATTTTGGCTAAAGTGGAGTGACTTCAAAGAAGACAATTTTAAACTTCAGTGGTCCATTTGGGACTCTTGGGACATGTCAAGACTTGTGCCTTAGAACACAAAGGAAATAGATGTGGCTAATTGAAAATCAGCAGCTTTCTTTAACTGGTAAGGAGAAGCTGAGAAAAAACAGTTCAGAAAGTTTCCAGTCTGTTGAGTCCTCCCTTACAACAACCTCCTCCTTTCTAACTCTGTGCCTGCTCCTTATAAACTGATTCCCTCCTGGCCTTCCTCTCTCCTGCTGTCTTTCCTCTGCTCTTCTCTCTTTCTTGCCTCCTTTTCCTTTCTCAGCTTCCTCTCATCTTTGGATTCCCACCTTCAGAACTCTCTGGATATGTGAAAGCCTTAGAGAGAGGAGAAAGTCTTTTCAAGGCAATCCCTGAAGGTTTTTCCCCTTCCATTGACTGAGGAATCATCCAAACCTGTCAGCAATGGCAGGATGAATCTGTCTCTCATTTTAGGGTCTGATTAGAAACCACTTTTAAGGAATACTCGGGGTTGAGCATTAATACTAACACCCCAACAGCAATCTGCACATTCTTTGTTAACAGCATAAAGCCTAAAATACCAGGTACTATTCAGAAGCATAAAATAGATGGCAGACTATACCCATTCAGGAGTTATCACACTCTGAGTCCAGTGCTTTTTAGTTCAGCATTTTGTGGAGAGCATACCTAATAAACAAAGAGAAAACCACACTTTGCAAATTTATGTCAGTGTAACTTAAACAACTTGAGGGAAATAAAAGGCTTTTCACAAATACAATGCAGAAAAACATGGGTACTTGCAGATATTGCAGAGATTATGACACAGGGCCTCGAATTGCCCTGCTCTTGTCAGGGAACAAGCCATTCAACTAGGGTTGCCAGATTTAGCAAATTAAAAATACAGGGAATTTTGAATTTAGATAAATGAGTAATATCGAAGCATAAGTATGTCTCCTGAAATATCTGGGCCACATGCTAAAAAATGGCATTCAGATTTAACTGGACTTCCTGGCAACCCTATGGATTGCTCTATCAGAAACAAAGTGATTCCCCTCCTCTGAGGAAAGCATCTTACAGCATCTCCAGTTGCCTTTGGATCAGCAAGGAGAAATGACTCTATTAGATTCATAAGTGGTCATCTAATCTCATTTTTAGTAGACACTGGAGCCACACTCTCTACAATCAATTCCTTCTAGTTTCTCACAATTCTCTCTTGGAATAATAAAAAATCTCAGTGGTGGGACTGATCAACTGAACACATTCTCTCCCTCTAACTCTTTCCCTGTCTCTTTGGGACCTTTAACTTTCAACATACCTTTCTCTTCAGTCCTCCCACCCACCCTAACCTTTTCAGATGGGACCTTTGGCCTCAATGGGGAGCTACTATTAGGTTTATACCCAAAGGATTTCTTCTTGATCTCTTAGACTCTGATAGCCCAGTATATGCATACCTCAGAGAGACTGTGGGTTCTGTTCCAGAACAATACAATAAAACAAATATCTCAGTAAAGCATGTCAAATGAATTTTTGGGTTTCCCAGTGCAAATAAAAGTTATGTTTACACAATACTGTAGTCTATTAAGTGTGCAATAGATTGTCTAAAAAAATACATACCTTAATTTTAAAAATACTTTATTGCTAAAAGATGCTGTCATCTCAGCCATCAGCAAGTCCTAATCATTGATCACAGGTCACCATAACAAATATGATAATAATGAAGAAGTCTAAAATGTTGCGGAAATTACCAAAATGTGACACAGACAGATGAAGTGAGCAAATCCTGTTGGAAAAACGGTGCTGACAGAATTCTTGATGCAGGATTGCCACAGACCTTCAATTTGTAAAACAAACAAACAAACAAAAAAAAACCCACAACATCTGTGAAGTGCAATGAAGCAAAGCACTATAAAATGAAGCATGCCTGTATGTCATCTTACGGTGGCTTTCCTCGACTACCTGAGTAATACCTGAGGACTATCCCTGAGTCCTCCATTCACTTTCCCCTTAAAATTACCTCTGTTTTCTGATTTAATTTCTTCAGTATCCAATATACTCTGTGTCCCCTTATCTACAGACACAGGGAAAATAAAGGATATAAAACCCTTACAAAGTCAATATTGACTCCACAATGCCTCTCTCTAAATTGGCCAGTATCCCCGAAATCCCAAAGCACTAGAGGGAGTATGACCCATCATGGCAGATTTCATAAAGGCTTAATCATTTCTTGTACTAGTGCCTAAAACATGCCTATCCATCCAGTGAAAATAGCCTAGTTGACATGGGTAACACTTTGTACAAGATGTGAGGACTATAAATCATACAGTTTGCCCACATTTCCCTCAAACACTATCCTGGTTTCTGTACCTTCAAATTCAACACACTTCACAGTAGTAGATGTCTGTTTAAGCTTCTTTAGTATTCCCTTACATTCTGATTTACAGTACCTTTTCACTTTAACATAGGAAAAACAATAAACCTGGCTGTGCTGCCACTAGGCCTCACAGAACCCCTCCAAAACTTATCTCAGGTTTTCAGTCATCATCTCTAAGACTTAAAATTTCTCTGTTGACACAATATGTACGTGAGTTGCTCTTATGCTCACCTAATCTAACCTCTTCTCAAGTGGGCTCTCTTTATCTCTTGGAAACTTTGGCTATATAAGGACATAAAGCTTATAAAGATAAATTACAATTTTCTTAGACTCAGATTTACTATCTTAGTCATGATCTATCCTAGGGAGTTAAATCCCTCTGAGCAGACAGAAATACAGTCATTCAAAATTGCCCTCACCCTGTTACAAAAGACAATTTAGCAGATTTAGAGGATATTGAGTTGGTAGATCCCCAACTTCTCTGGATTACCTGTCACCTTATATGACATGACTGAAAATGGCATCTCTGAATCTCTGCCTTCAGAAGTCACTACAAAGTTAAACTTTGACAAACTCAAGAAAATATCTATTGAACAAACTATCCACAACCCTATCATTTTGGATTATCCCCAAATTATATATAGTCTTTTTTTTCTGCTTATACATGAAAGGGATGGTCAAGTTCTTGGAGTTTTATCTCAGAAACGTAATAGAAATCAGACTTGTTGGATATTACAGTCTTTCTCTCTACTCAGTAGCTAAACATATCCCTCTTGTCTAAGGGCAGTAGCTGCACCTACATTTATACTTGGGGTCATGTTTCCACCTAATGGTATCTCATGCAGTTCAAACTCCTTTCTCCAAAAGTATGCAACATTTATCTGCTTTCAGACTCACATCCTATGAACTTCTCTTCCTGTCCTCAGTATATATTACCATATACAGCAGTCACACTCTTTTTTTAAATTGGAATATAGTTTGTATGCCTTAAAATTTATCTTTATTCAGTGTACAATTCAGTACTTTTTTAGTGTATTCACAAAGTTGCTCAACTATCACCACTACCTAATTCCTGAAGATTTTTAGCATCCCCAAAAACAAGGCCATGCCTATTGGCAGTCACATCCCTGTCCCACTTACCCCAACTACGGGCAACAATTAATCTACCTTCTCTCTTTGGATTTTCATATTCTGGACTTTTCATGTCAATAGAGTCATACAATATGTGGCCTTTTGTGTCTGGCCTCTTAGTATGTTTTAAGAGTCATCCATGTTGTAGCATGCATCAGTATTTCCCTATTTTTTCTTGCTAAATGATATTCCATTGTAAACATATAGCACATTTTGTTTGTCCATTTATCAGTTGATGAAAATTTAGGTTGTTTCTATTTTGTGGCTATCATGAGTAATATTACTATGAACATTCATGCACAAGTTTTTGTGTGGACATAATCTCATAATTCTCCTGGGTACAGACCTAGGAATGGAATTGTTAGTCTTATGGTAACCCCGTGTTTAACCTTTTCAGAAACTACCAGACTGCTCCATAGTTACTGTGCCATTTGACATTCCCACTAGCAATGTATAGAGTTTTCATTTCCATGTCTTAACAACCCTTATTATTTCCCATCTTTTTAAATTGGAGCCATCCTTGTGGGTATAAAGTAGTAGCTCAGTGTTGTTTATATTTGCATTTCCCTAATGACTAATGCTGTTGAGTGGCTTTTCATGTGTTTATTGGCCATTTGTATATTTTGGTGTCATATTAATCCAGCTATCTTACTCCATCTTCCAGAGAAGAGGGAAACTCATGATTGTTTAACTTTAACCTAAGAACTTTACCTGTCTCTCTTATCTCCTTGAAACATCTCTATAAAACTCAGACTTAGAATTCTTTGTTGACAAGTCATATCTTAAAAGTAAACAAGTATATATATATATATTTTTTGAGAGGGCATCTCTCATGTTTATTGATCAAATGGTTGTTAACAACAATAAAATTCTGTATAGGGGGGTCAATGCTCAATGTACAATCATTAATCCATCTCAAGCCTAATTCTCGTCAGTCTCCAATCTTCTGAAGCATAACGAACAAGTTCTTACATGGTGAACAAATTCTTACATAATGAATAAATTCTTACATGGTGAACAGTACAAGGGCATTCATCACAGAAACTTTCGGTTTTGATCACGCATTATGAACTATAAACAATCAGGTCAAATATGAATATTCGTTTGATTTTTATACTTGATTTATATGTGGATCCCACACTTCTGCCTTTATTATTATTATTATTTTTATTTTTAATAAAATGCTGAAGTGGTAGGTAGATGCAAGATAAAGGTAGAAAACATAGTTTAGTGCTGTAAGAGGGCAAATGTAGATGACCTGGTGTGTGCCTATGGACTAAGTATTAATCCAAGCTAGACAAGGGCAGCAAAACATCCACGGATGCAGAAGATTTCTCTCAAAACAGGGGGGGAGAGGTTCTGAGCCACACCTCTGTTGATCCCCAATTTCTCACCTGATGGCCCCCCTGCGACTGTGCCTGTCTTAGGTTGTTCCTCCCTTGAGGAATCTTACCCGTCTCTGGCTAACCAGTCATCTTCCGGGGCCATACAGGGAAATGTAAAGTTGGTAAGTGAGAGAGAAGCCATATTGTTTGAAAAGGTTAGCTTTTCACTTCTTTGCAGATTTATGCCCTGTGGCTTCTATGCCCAGCACTTGTCTTGAGGTATCTTTACCACCTGGAGGAATTATGATACTCGGTAAATTTGATATGAGGCACGAATTCTATTTAAGGGTTGTACTTAGGAAGGAAGAAGAAAAGCTATAGAGGTAGCATATGGAAGAAAACATGGGAGGATTGATTATTTCTTTGACATATCTTCTTGTAGAGTACCTTTAGCATGTATAGGTTTTAAACTACCAACTAATTTGCACTCACATATTAACATAATAGGAATACAGAGACATAAACAAAGCAAATCTATAATTACCATCCATCTCCAGTGATGCCAAGAAAACCATTTAGGCACCCTAGGCATTTGTGAAAATTTGTCTATGATATGATGGATATTGTCCAACTGTACTTGAACAGTCTGAGAGAAATCAGACAAATTAAAGCAGCCCATTTCTGGGATCTGTTCACATCCCATATGTTCTTTTAACCGTAGATAGTCTATAGTCGTAAGATTTGGAGTGCTACAACTTGCACCCCTCCCAACTCCTGGTTGAGTTCCAACAGTACAGTTCCTTTCCCTTTGGTACCTGTTAGTCCATTTTTGGGTTCTGTAATTCCGCTGCTGTTTTGTTCCTTCAGTTTTTCCTTTGTTCTTATACTCCTCAGATGAGTGAAATCATTTGGTATTTCTCTTTCTCCGCTTGGCTTATTTCACTGAGCATAATACTCTCCAGCTCCATCCATGTTGCTGCAAATGGTTGGATTTTTCCACTTCTTATGGCTGAGTAGTATTCCATTGTGTATATGTACCACATCTTCTTTATCCATTCATCTACCGATGGACATTTAGGTTGCTTCCAATTCTTGGCTATTGTAAATAGTGCTGCAATAAACATAGGGGTGCATCTGTCTTTCTCAAACTTGATTGCTGCGTTCTTAGGGTAAATTCCTAGGAGTGGAATTCCTGGGTCAAATGGTAGGTCTGTTTTGAGCATTTTGATGCACCTCCATACTGCTTTCCACAATGGTTGAACTAATTCACATTCCCACCAGCAGTGTAGGAGGGTTCCCCTTTCTCCACAGCCTCGCCAACATTTGTTGTTGTTTGTCTTTTGGATGGCAGCTATCCTTACTGGGTGTGAGGTGATACCTCATTGTAGTTTTAATTTGCATTTCTCTGATAATTAGCGATGTGGAGCATCTTTTCATGTGTCTCTTGGCCATCTGTATTTCTTTTTTAGAGAACTGTCTGTTCAGTTCCTCTGCCCATTTTTTAATTGGGTTATTTGTTTTTTGTTTGTTGAGGCGTGTGGGCTCTTTATATATTCTGGACGTCAAGCCTTTATCGGATGTGTCATTTTCAAATATATTCTCCCATACTGTAGGGTTCCTTTTTGTTCTATTGATGGTGTTCTTTCGCTGTACAGAAGCTTTTCAGCTTAATGTAGTCCCACTTGCTCATTTTTGCTGTTGTTTTCCTTGCCCGGGGAGATATGTTCAAGAAGAGGTCACTCATGTTTATGTCTAAGAGGTTTTCGCCTATGTTTTTTTCCAAGAGTTTAATGGTTTCATGACTTACATTCAGGTCTTTGATCCATTTTGAGTTTACCTTTGTATATGGAGTTAGACAATGGTCCAGTTTCATTCTCCTACATGTAGCTGTCCAGTTTTGCCAGCACCATCTGTTGAAGAGACTGTCATTTTGCCATTGTATGTCCATGGCTCCTTTATCAAATATTAATTGACCATATATGTTTGGGTTAATTTCTGGAGTCTCTAATCTGTTCCACTGGTCTGTGGCTCTGTTCTTGTGCCAGTACCAAATTGTCTTGATTACTATGGCTTTGTAGTAGAGCTTGAAGTTGTGGAGTGAGATCCCCCCTACTTTATTCTTCTTTTTCAGGATTGCTTTGGCTATTCGGGGTCTTTGGTGTTTTCATATGAATTTTTGAATTATTTGTTCCAATTCATTGAAGAATGTTGCTGGTAATTTGAGAGGGATTGCATCAAATCTGTATATTGCTTTGGGCAGGATGGCCATTTTGACGATATTAATTCTTCCTAGCCATGAGCATGGGATGAGTTTTCATTTATTAGTGTCCCCTTTAATTTCTCTTAAGAGTGACTTGTAGTTTTCAGAGTATAAGTCTTTCACTTCTTTGGTTAGGTTTATTCCTAGGTATTTTATTCTTTTTGATGCCATGGTGAATGGAATTGTTTTCCTGATTTCTCTTTCTATTGATTCATTGTTAGTGTATAGGAAAGCTACAGATTTCTGTGTGTTAGTTTTGTATCCTGCAACTTTGCTGTATTCCAATATCAGTTCTAGTAGTTTTGGAGTGGAGTCTTTAGGGTTTTTTATGTACAGTATCATATCATCTGCAAATAGTGACAGTTTAACTTCTTCTTTACCAATCTGGATTCCTTGTATTTCTTTGTTTTGTCTGATTGCCGTGGCTGGGACCTCCAGTACTATGTTAAATAACAGTGGGGAGAGTGGGCATCCCTGAATGGTTCCCGATCTCAGAGGAAATGCTTTCAGCTTCTCGCTGTTCAGTATAATGCTGGCTGTGGGTTTATCATATATGGCCTTTATTATGTTGAGGTACTTGCCCTCTATGCCCATTTTGCTGAGAGTTTTTATCATGAATGGATGTTGAATTTTGTCAAATGCTTTTTCAGCATCTATGGAGATGATCATGTGGTTTTTGTCTTTCTTTTTGTTGATGTGGTGGATGATGTTGATGGATTTTCGAATGTTGTACCATCCTTGCATCCCTGGGATGAATCCCACTTGGTCATGGGGTATGATCCTTTTGATATACTGTTGAATTCTGTTTGCTAATATTTTATTGAGTATTTTTGCATCTACATTCATCAGGGATATTGGTCTGTAATTTTCTTTTTTGGTGGGGTCTTTGCCTGGTTTTGGTATTAGGGTGATGTTGGCTTCATAGAATGAGTTTGGGAGTATTCCCTCTTCTTCTATTTCTTGGAACACTTTAAGGAGAATGGGTATTATGTCCTCTGTGTGTCTGATAAAATTCCGAGGTAAATCCGTCCGGCCCCGGGGTTTTGTTCTTGGGTAGTTTTTTGATTACCGTTTCAATTTCTTTGTTTGTAATTGGTTTGTTTAACTTTTGTGTTTCTTCCTTGGTCAGTCTTGGGAGGTTGTATTTTTCTAGGAAGTTGTCCATTTCTTCTAGGTTTTCCAGCTTGTTGGCATATAGGTTTTCATAGTAGTCTTTAATAATTCTTTGTATTTCTGTGGAGTCTGTCGTGATTTTTCCATTCTCATTTCTGATTATGTTGATTTGTGTTGATTCTCTTTTTCTCTTAATAAGTTTGGCTAGAGGCTTATCTATTTTGTTTATTTTCTCACAGAACCAGCTCTTGGTTTCATTGATTTTTGCTATTGTTTTATTCTTCTCAATTTTGTTTATTTCTTCTCTGATCTTTATTATGTCTCTCCTTCTGCTGACTTTAGGCCTCATTTGTTCTTCTTTTTCCAGTTTCAATAATTGTGATGTTAGACTATTCATTTGGGATTGTTCTTCCTTCTTCAAGTGTGCCTGGATTGCTATATACTTTCCTCTTAAGACTGCTTTCACTGTGTCCCACAGAAGTTGGGGCTTTGTGTTGTTGTTATCATTTGTTTCTATATATTCCTTGATCTCTATTTTGATTTGTTCATTGATCCATTGATTACTTAGTATAAACAAGTATATTTTTAAGTTGGGTATGCTTTCACTGCTTTCCAAGAGCTTATTGAATACTCTCTTCCTGTAGTCAACTCCTCATAACTAGCTGAACTTGTAGGATTGACTCTAGCCTACCAGTTAGCAAAGAATGAAAGGGCTAACATATACACAGAAAGTAGATATGTCTTTAGTGTGGATTATTATTTTGGCATGCTATAGAAATAACAAGGTTTCCTAACAGCTGCTGATGCTTCCAATAAGCAGTGTGAGTACATTCAGGCTTTACTAAGTGCATTGCTTCTCTCCAACGAAGTGGCTGTACTTAAAGACGTAGCTCATACTAAGAAACAAACCCATGATAAAAAAGGAAATGCCTTGACTGACCAGATGCCAAACAAGGTGCTCTGACCCAAGTTCAATTGGTTAAACAAATTAAAGACAATCTGGTTTCTCCAGAAAATTTCTACAAAACCTTGAGCAAACTTCAGTTAAAACATCAGACTTCCAGGGGTAAAAAAAATATTGGGACAAATCTGGGTGTTTCCTCCAGCATATGAACTATGGAAACACAAAGACTGTTTCTGGGTTCCTCTAGTCTCTCTGAAATAAAGCTTGATGGAAAATTTGCAAGTTATGACCCATTATAGAAACAATCTTGAAAACGACTCTGGGACAACACTGTTGAGAACATTTAAATTAGATAGTAGCTAAAGTCTCCAATGCATGCTCCATCTGCCAGATTCATAACCCTGGAAAAACCCTTGAAGTAAGACACAGAGAGAAACAATAGCCTTGGGGACTCTTTGAACATTTACAAATGTACTTTATGCAACTCCCTACTTCACAAAGATTTGAATATGGACTTACTACTGCTTCCCTTTACTCTGGATAACACAAAAGTACATATTAAAGGAAATTACTAGAGAATTAAAATGGTACATTAGAAAATATCTACTGAACAAAAAAATACTTCAGTAATGAAGGAATTGAGGAACAAAAAAGATACAAGACAGAAAACAAATAGCAAGGTGACAGAAGGAAGTTCTTCTTTATCAGTAATTACATTTAAAATAAATGGATTTAACTCCCAGGCAGAAAATGACAGAATGTAAATAAAAAGAGAAAGCATGAGCCAGGTGTATATTGTCCATAAAGGACTCATTTATAACCAAAAACACAAAAGAGTTTAAAGTTAAAGAATGGAAAAAGATATCCCATACAAATAATTTTTTAAAAAGGAGCTGAAGTAGGTATACTAATATAAAAAAATAGACTTTAGATAAAAATTGTTATGAGACAAAAAAGGACATTATGTTATAATAAAAGTGTCAAACACTCAAGAATATATCACAACTTAAATACAAGTTCTCCTAACAATAAAGCTCCAAAATAAACGAAGCAAAAATTGACAGAATTGAAGTGAGAAATAGAAAGTTCTACAATAATAGTTAGAGATTTCAATACCTTACTATTAATAATGGATAGAGCAAATAAAAGATCATCAAGGAAACAGAAGTGCCTATTGAATAATACGATAAACCCACTAGAACTAACAGATATCTAGAGAACACATCCAAGAACAGCAGAATAAACATTCTTCTCAAATGCACATAGAACATTCTCCAGGCTACACCATATATTAGACCACAAACCAAATTTCAATAAATTTGAAAAAACTGAAATCATGTTAAGTATGTTCTCTTACCATAATGTGATAAAATTAGTATTCAATAACAGAATGAAATTTAGAAAATTCATAAATAAGTGGAAACTAGATAACACACTCCTAAGTAGCCAATGAGTCAAAGAAGAAATCACAATGTAAGTTAGAAAATATTTTGCAATGGATGAAAATAAAAACATGTGCAATGCAGCAAAAGCAGTGCTCACAAGGACATTTATAGCAGTGAAATACCTACATTAAAAAAGAAGAAAGATCTGAAATAAGTAACCTAAGTTTCCACTTTGAGAAACTACAAAAACAAGAGGAAACTAAACCCAAAGCAAGCAGAAGAAAAGTAATAGTAAAGATTAGAATATAAATAAATGAATTAGAGAACAGAAAATCAATTAACCCTAAAGTTCATTCCTTGAAAAGAATGGTAAAATTAACAAACCTTTATCTAGACTAAGAAATAAAAGGAGACTTTAATTACTAAGATCAGGAATAAAACTCAGGACATTACTGCTGACCTTACAGGAATAAAAAGGGATTATAAGAGAATTCTGTGAACAAATATTAGTAGACTAAAGGGTGAAAAAACCCAGATAATAATCTCAATAGACACAGAAAAGCCATTTGAAAACCTGTAATACCTTTTCATGACAAAAACACTCAAGGTACTAGGAATAGCAGGGAACTTCCTAAAGATTAAAAAGGGTTATCTATGAAAACTCCACAGCTAACATCATATTTAATGGTGAAAAAAATGAGTATTTTCCCCTAAGATCAGAAGAGAACAAGGATGGGAGGGTAACATTGTATGGGAGTTTCTAATAATGGCAATTAGGCAAGAAAAAGAAACAAATGGCATCCATATAGGAAAGGAAGAATTAAGAGTACCACTGATCACAGATGACTTGATCTTATGTATAGAAACCCCAAAATATCTACAAATGAATTTACCACCAATAAATGAATTCAGCAAAGTTACAAAATATAAGATTAATATACAAAATCAGCTATGTTTCTATACACTAGCAATGAAAAATCCCAAAATAAAATTAAGTAAACAATTCCATCTACAATAGTATCAAAAAGGAACAAAATACTTATGACAAGCTAAAATCATCTTAAAATTCATATGGAAATAACAGGGGACCCGGGATAGTGAAAACAATCTAGAAAAAAGAACAAAACTAGGGGACTAAAACTTCCCAATTTTAAAGCTTACTACAAACCTAGAGTAATCAAAACAATGGGGTACTGTCATAAGTCAGACATATAGATCAATTATAGAATTTAGAGTCCAACAATAAATCCATACATCTATGGTTAATTGATTTTTGACAAGTGTGCTAAGACTATTCAATGAAGAGAGAGTAGGTTTTTCAAAAAATGGTGCTGGGGCAAGTGGATATCCACATGCAAATAATATATTTTATATATATGTTTATAATGGTTATATTCTCTTGTTGGACTGAGCCCTTTATCATTATGTAATGTCCTTCTTTATCTCTTGTTACTTTCTTTGTTTTGAAGTCTACTTTTTCTGATACAAGTACTGCAACACCTGCTTTTTTCTCCCTATTGTTTGCATGAAATATCTTTTTCCATCCCTTGACTTTTAGTCTGTGTATGTCTTTGGGTTTGAGGTGAGTCTCTTGTAAGAAACATATAGATGGGTCTTGCTTTTTTATCCATTCTGTTACTCTGTGTCTTTTGATTGGTGCATTCAGTCCATTTACATTTAGAGTGATTATTGAAAGATATGTACTTACTGCCATTGCAGGCTTTAGATTTGTGGTTACCAAAGGTTCAAGGGTAGCTTGTTTACTATCTAGCCATCTAACTTAACTCTCTTATTAAGCTATTATAAACACAGTCGGATGGTTCTTTATTTCTCTCCCTTGTTATTCCTCCTCCTCCGTTCTTTATATGTTTGGTGTTTTATTCTGTACTCTTTTGTGTTTCCTTTGACTGCTTTTGTGAGTAGTCGATTTTGTTTTTTGCCTTTAGTTAGTATTTGGTTGGTCTGCTTTCTTTGCTGTGATTTTATTTTTTCTGTTGACATCTACTTAGCCTTAGGAGTGCTTCCATCTAGAGCAGTCCCTCAAAAATACCCTGTAGAGGTGGTTTGTGGGAGGCAAATTCCCTCAACTTTTGCTTGTCTGGGAATTGTTTAATCCCTCCTTCATGTTTAAATGATAATCATGCTGGATACAGTATTCTTGGTTCAAGACCCTTCTGTTTCATTGCATTAAGTATATCATGCCATTCTCTTCAGGCCTGTAAGGTTTCTGTTGAGAAGTCTGACCATAGCCTGATGGGTTTTCCTTTGTAGGTGACGTTTTTCCTCTCTCTGGCTGCCTTTAATACTCTGTCTTTGTCTTTGATCTTTGTCATTTTAATTTTTATATGTCTTGGTGTTGTCCTCCTTGGGTCCCTTGTGTTGGGAGTTCTGTGGGCCTCCATGGTCTGAAAGACTATTTACTCCCCCAGTTTGGGGAAGTTTTCAGCAATTATTTCTTCAAAGAGACTTTCTATCCCTTTTTCTCTCTCTTCTTCCTCTGGTACTCCTATAATGTGAATATTGTTCCGTTTGGATTGGTCACACAGTTCTCTTAGTATTCTTTCATTCCTGGAGATCCTTTTATCTCTCTGCCTCAGCTTCTCTGTATTCCTCTTCTCTGATTTCTATTCCATTAATGGCCTCTTGCACCTCATCCAGTCTGCTCTTAAGTCCTTCCAGAGAATGTTTATTTCTGTATTCTCCCTCCCTACTTGCTCCTTTAGCTCTTGCATATTTCTTTGCAGGTCCATCAGCATGGTTATGACCTTTATTTTGAATTCTTTTCCAGGAAGATTGATTAAATCTATCTCCCTAGGCCCCCTCTTGGGGATTGTCTGGGTAATTCTGGACTGGACCAAATTCTTCTGCCTTTTCATGGTGATAGAGGTAGCTGTAGGCAGGTTGCACGTGCATCAGCTGGAAGAACAAAGTCCTTTCCTGTTTGCTGGTCTCCTTGCCCTTCTCCGCTGCCTGTGTCAGTTACCCACACTCCTGGAGCAGCCTCCGGATTAATCCCCTAAGATGTCGTGGGCGGGGTCGCCATCAGGGTAGCCCAGAGCCCTGCAGGGAGTGGCAGGTGCCCCAGGTGTGCTCTGCTGCATGAGCGGCACCCCTTTGCACCTTGCCCTGGTTTCTTCTGCCTGTACCAGGCAGCTGCGCACTGGCGGCGGCCTTTGGTTCTGGCCCAGACAGCTGCGCTCTGAGAAAAGATTCTGGGAAGCTGAGGGGGCGCAGCCACTCTTGGGCTGCTCCGCTGCTGCCGCTGGCTCACTCGTCTGCTCCCATGCTGGTCTGCTGCTGCCACTCTCAGTCTACTGGGCTGCTGTATCAGGGGCCACGCCAGCCAGGGGAATGACTGGCAGGCTGCTTATCACTGTGAGCAGCTTCAGAGCTACACTGCCACCCAGGAGGTTAAGGCACCTGGAGTTCCCTAGGATTCCCATCTGCTGAGCTGAGTGTACCAGGATGATTCCATCCAGCTGTGAGGTCCTTGCCCCTTTAAGACTTTCAAAAAGCACTTGCTTTTCTTTTGTCCCAGGGGAGCCAGTTGAGGGGACCTGCTTGCAGATTTTGGTTTTCCATTTCTCTAATATCCAGCACACCATGCAATCTGTGTCTGCGCTCCCAGTGTGGATTACTAGAGCTGGTTGTTTAGCAGTTCTGAGCATTCACTCCCTCCCCTCTACAACTCCTTTCCTTTGGCCAGGGAGCTGGGGTGGGGGGTGCGCTCAGGTCCTGCTGGGCTGTGGCTTCTATCTTACCCACTTCATGAGGTGCTGAGTTCTCCCAGATGTAGATGTAGCCTGGCTGTTGTACTGTATCCACTGGTCTCTCTTTTAGGAATAGTTGTATTTGTTGTATTTTCAAAAATATATATTGTTTTTAGAGGAGATTTCCACTGCCCTACTCATGCCACCATTTTGGCTTCTCTCTCCTAACCTCTGGTTTTTAATCCTGGAATTGAGACTGTTATAAGGGTAGAAATAGGATTACCATACATCACAGCTTGCCCGAGGCAGTTGTGTGACTTACTTCCCTGTGGGGCAAGTCTTGATATATGGTCCTTCTCGTCAGTGCGTAATGAGTAGTAGTGTCACTTTTACAGCTCAGCTTGGGACAATGAACTATACAGTCACTGTAAATATAAACCTTCTCACACTGACACAGAAGGATTAGGGCAGAAGAGCTCACAAACATGCCTCTGCAGCCCCTGGGACCACATAACCATGGGCACACTGGTGCAAAGGGAGACAACATGGCCACCACAGACCACCACACATGCACACAGAAGCTGGGAGGGTGGGCAGCAATGTGTGCAAATGGGCTCAGAGGGGCTTTTCCTGACTGGAGACTGGGGTTGAGGGACTCAGAGTTTCACGCCTGAGTTCACATACTTTAGTTGAAGTTGCTACAAATTTCGAAGTCCCCAATATGGACCTCTGATGTGTCATAACAGGATTCCAGCTGCCTAGAAGGCATATTTATGGAGCAACATGGCTGCCCATTTCCTGAGAAGGAAACTGAGGCTCAGAGGCATTAAGGTAGCCTGCCCACATTTATGTTGCTAGTGAGTGGTGGAGTCAGGATTTAAACCCACATTTGTCTGCCTTTTCAGTTCACACCCTTGTTGCTAGAAAACCTAGTGAAGAATGTGGTCCTGGGATGCAAGAGATGAAGGAGTATAAGAAAGAACGGACTGATCTATAATATACCATCAAACCTAATCCCACACTTGGTAAGTCAGGTAAGTACCGAAAACATCCAGTAGACTAGCAACAAGGACATCATAGGTGACCTTGATGAGGATGCTTTCAGTAGATAGTGGGAACTCAGGCCAGATTGCATAAAGCTGAGGATAGACTGGGGAAGAAAGAAGTGGAAACAGTGAATGGAGAGTATTCAAAAATTTTAGATTTGAAGGAAAGAAAATAAGATAGTAGCTATACAGAAGGAATAATCTAGTGTCTAGGGAGGGATTTTTCTTGTTATAAAAGTAACATGTTTAATGTAGAAGACTTAGATGGTATTGATGAATCAAAGGAATCCCATGAACCAGAAATAATCACAGGTAACATACTGGAATTTTTTTTCTGGCCCATCATCATCCTATATACACAGGCACACATTTTTACAAAAATGTTATCAACGATTCACGTTGTTTTGCAGCTTGTTTTTCAATTAAAATAACATTATAATCCCTTTGCCATAATAAATGTGCTGTGTATCATTATAATAACTGCTTGATATTCCTACAGTTTGTTTTGAAATAATTTTCACTGCCAATCCCCTCCTGTCCCCCCTTCCCTTCTTTACTCTTCTCTTCTCTTTTTTCTTTCCTTTCCTTCCCTTCTCTTCCCTCCAATACTTCACACCAGCTATTGTGCAGTGAAAGTGTAATTAATTAAGTCAAAAGAGAATTTTGAAGAAAATATGAAAAAATATCAGAGAAACACTTTTCTGAAAAGTGAATTTGTTTTTTTAAGCGAATGATACTTGAGCACATTTATACCTAGCATTGTATGTGGTGTGTGTGTGTGTGTGTGTGTGTGAGGAACAGAGAAGCTAGTAGAGAGGGAAAGAGTGAACATACAGCTAGCAGGCAGGAAAGGAAGGTTGTCAAATAATGGATCAAACTCCCTGAGAAGGAAGGAGGATACAGAGCATAGATGCCATGATTAAACTTAGACAGCTGCCTACAAGTCTGTGAGGGATATGTTGTGGTAAAGGGGGAGGCCAGGCTATCTATCTGCTGAGAGACAGGGGCAAGGGAGCTTTGGAAAACTGGGGTAGAGCTGAACTGGCTTCTTGGGTGAATGGGACAGAATGCGGGCAAAGGGCATGCAAAGGATGCATGGTGTATGCAAAGCCCAGTTAAGGCTGAAGCCAGTCCCCTTGCATTGGAGGTAGACATTTTGGGTTGATCTAAGTTTGGGGTTCTGCTACTATACAGGTACAGATGGACCAGCAGCTAGGCAGTTTGAAAATATTGGCCAGATAGTAGTCTGGGGTGGGAATAAAGAAGAGAGGACTGATAGATTGCTTGGTAAACAATGGAAGGGTCAAAGGACTAGAGGGTTAAAGGAGAGTAACTGTGGTGACAATGAAGACATGAACACTACAGAGAGATAGGTTTTGGTCAGAGAAATGGAACTGTAGTTGCCAAGGATGCTGCAACTCCAGGACACAAGGTCCCTCTTCTGGGACCAATGCCACTCCAGGTCCTGCCAGTACGGAAACTATAACCTCTGGGTTTGCCACCATGTTTGACCAAATAGGCAGAGACTCTAGTTACCAAGCTGAGAGAATTCTGGCCATTAGGCCTGGTTTCCACTCTTCTCCACGATCTGCTGAGACTAAATTCACTGGGCCCTCACCCGGGGTGTCATCCTTCCTCTTCTCCCAGCATCTATTCCACTGCCAACCCCATAATGCCATGTAACTCCTTGCTCTGAATCCAGTGCTCTACTCTTCCCCCAGGCCCAGAAATTTTCCTCTGTACTCATTACAACTCCCTCACCAAATCCAGCAAATCCTCCTATATCCTCGGACTCTTAATCAAGAGTTCCCTTCATTCCCTGACCTTAAGTGAAAACTGGTGGCTACCACTGCCACCCTCTGGAGTAAGATTTATCTTTTCTGTCCTCACACAAGATGAAGGGTGGGACGGGTGTTCTGCTAGCTCCACATTTCTGCTTTCAAACCATTACTTCCCTATGCTACTGAAACAAAAAAAAAACTATAAAAACTAAACCTGAACCTTTGAGACCATTTAATCATATGCCATCTTCCCCTTGGCCACACATCAAACTACCTTTGGGCCACTTCTGTTTACTTACTAAGGATGTTGGTCCCTGGTTCATGGCCTTTCTTCCCACCTCAAGGCCTGGCACTGTCTTGAGTGATTTCAACACCCCCAAGGATAACCCCTCCAATATCTTGGCTCCTTGGCCTCCTCATCTCCAAAGACCTTCTCTTTCACCTTAGTCACACACGCTCATAGCCACAACCCAGATCTTGCTGTTACCTGAAACTGCTTCATTCCCAAAGTCATGAATTTAACATCCCAGTCTCCAGTGACAACTCCTATTCCTAGTTTTTCAACTAGCACTACAATCATTCCTCAGCTTCCACTGCCCATGGATTCCTCTATTTCTGCCCAGGCTATGGGGTCTCTTCTTTTTTATTTCTCTCATTACCTACCTTAGATGTCATGATTCATCATTTCAGTAACATTCTTGCCAATACTAAATTTCCTTGCCTTGAACTTGTTTTATAAAATCTCTACCCTGCTAAACCAAACTCAGTGTTTTTTTTTTGTACCTGCACCTGAGCACTGCTAGAGAAATTCACACGACAGGGTATACTGATTTGCAAGAAATTCAAGATCCTCAAATCTAAATAGGCCTACCACACCAGCAGACAATCCTAGTAAATTTCTCTGGTTAACTCATTTTCCAGAACAAATATTTCAAATCTTCTCTGTCTCCTGAAACCCCAGTTCTCCCTCCCATACTGCCTTCCTTGCCTCATATCCACACCTGCTCTCAGTGGGTTTTCTGGCATCTCAGAGAAAATTACCTGCTTCTATTTTCATCTTACTGTCTTCTGTCACGTTAGTAAAAGGTGTTACTACCTTCCCATGGCAATCCCACTATGCACACTTTTGACCCACTGTGTGCTATCTTTCAGAAGCCTTACACATTGATGATCCCTTACCTTTCCTATTTGTTCAGCTTTCCCCTCTCCATTGGATCCTTCCCAGAAGGTTTAGACATGTTTGTGTCCATTAAAAACAAAGAAACAAAAAACTTGCTTAACCTCAACTTCACACAAGCTATCACTTTCTCCTTCTCAACAAAATTCTTGAGAGAGTTGTCTCTTACTATCATTGTTTCTTACCTTCTGTTTACACCTAAGTCCACTTCCATCTGGTTTCCAGTCCCTTTGCTACAGCAACACATCTGCCTCTATGTTGTCAAAACTATTGGGCATTTTTCACTTCTCATCTTGTTAGACTTCTTAGCAGCATTTGACCAGTTAATCACTTCCTCCTTCTTGAAATGCCCACCTCCCTTGGCTTTTTTTAAACTGAATTTGATATTTTGAGATAATTGTAGAATTGCATGTGGCTGTAAGAAATAATACAGAGATCTCATGCACACTTCACCTAGTTTTTCCCAATGGTAACATCCTGCAAAACTATAGTACAATATCCTAACCAGAACATTGACATCAGTAGTTAAAATCCCAAACAGTTCCGTGGCCACAAGGAATTCTCGCAGGGCCCTTTTATAGCCACACACCACTTCTCTCCAATATCCTTGCTCTCCCCCATCCCTTCCTTAACCACTAATTTGTCTTCCATTTGCAAATTTTCCTTTTTGAGAATGTTTTCTAAATGAAACCATGAAATGTAACTTCTTGAGACTGGCTTTTATCATTCAGCATAATTGACTATGAAAAATTCATCCAGGTCATTGAATATATCAATATTTCATTCCTTTTTATTGCTTAGTTTTCCAGGGTATGGATGTACCACAGTTTGTTTAACTGGTTCTCTATTCATCTGTTGAAGGATATTTGGGCTGTTTCCTGTTTGGAGTTATTAGAAATAAAACTCCAGTGAACACTCATGTATACATTTTCTTTAAAAAAATTTTTTTGAGGTATAACTGACATACAAAATTTGTATGTATATAATATATATAACTTAGTTACATGATAAGTATATGCCTGTGAAGCCATCACAACAACCTACTACATAAATTTATCCATCACCTCTGAAAGTTTCCTCCTGCCCTTTAATTAATTATTAATTTGCGTGTGTGTGTGTATGTGTGTGGATATGAATTTCCATTTCTCTGGGATAAATGCCCATGAGTAAAATTATTTGGTAATATGTTCATTGTATATTTAGTTTTTTAAATAAAAAAAACTGCTAAACTATTATCCAGAGTGACTGTACCATTTCATATTCCCACCAGCTATGTATGAGTGATTGTTTCTCTTCATCATTATCAGCATTTGGTGTTATAACTGTTTATTTTTGTCATTCTTAGGTGTGTAGTGGTATTTTGTTGTGGTTCTATTTGCATTTTTCTAATGGCTAATGATGTTCAACATCATTTCAATGTGCTTCCATGTGATGTTTATATATCCTCACTAGTGAAATGTCTGTTTATATCTTTTGCCCATTTTCTAATTGGATTATCTGGTTTTTTTACTGTTGAGTTTTACAAGTTCTGTATATATTTTAGATATGATCCCTTTCTTGGGTGCATGGTTTTAAAATTTTTCTTCTGGCTTGTATCTTGTTTTTTCATTCCTTAACAGAGTCTTTTACAGAGCAAAATGTTTTAATTTTTTTAGATTTTGCATAGCTCTAGATCCCAAAGATATTTTATGTTTTTTCTAGTTTTATAGTTTTGCATTTACATTTGAATTTGTGATTCATTTAGCTTTTGTATAAGGTGTAAGGTTTAGTCTGAGATTCATTTTTTTGGCACCTATGAATATCCAATTGCTCCAACACCGTTTAAAAGGTTATTCTTCCTCAATTGAACTGCATTGAAAAAAAGGGCATATTTGTGTGAGTCTATTTTTACAGTCTATTTCTCCATTCTGTTTCAATGATCTATGTATCTACCTCTCTTCCAATGCCATACTGTCTTGATTACTATAACTGTGTAGTAAGGCTTAATAAATTATGTCTGTTTTACTCACCATTGTATCCTCAGCTCCTTGAATAGGGCCTAGAAAATTACAGATACATGTTTTTAAGTATTTTTGAGGTATGGATAAGGACAATGTCATGAGCTTTGCTAATAGAACATTCTTCTGTGACAGAAATGTTCTTTATTTGCATTATCTAATATGATAGCCAATAGGCACATGTGGCTCTTGAGGCCTTGAAATATGGCTAATGCAACTGAAGAGCTAATTTTAAATTTGTATTTAATTTTAACTTAAATTTAAATAGGCACATGTGGCTAGTGGCTACTATATTGTACCACACAGGTCCAGAGGGTAGCCATGAAAGAGTGTGACAAAATGAAGGGAGTCCAAGATCATTAGATTTTAAGAATAGCTAGGCCAAAGATTTGGATGAATAAGCCAGGTGAACAGTGAAGCCCCCCAGGACAATGACATAAATGTTGGCAAGGATGACTGTGTGCTAGAGGCTAAAAGACTTGGATTACTTTGGGGGCATGACCAGTGTCTGGACAACAGAGATGAGGAGTGGTAAGTGATTGATTCAGCTGGCATGTGACTTAACGTTGTGTTTCTAGCAGGGCAGAGAAATAATGGCCTGGAAGCTGCTTCAGAAAAGTAGGATGATGATTCCTTCCTGCAGTTCCTATAAGTGAGTGTCCTTGGCAAAATGCCAGAATCAGTTAGGACAAGGAGGAACAAGTAGCGTTTGGTAACAAGAAAGAACATGTAGGAGAGCTTGTTATTACACAACCAAGGATCTGGGGTACACAGTGGAAATATTTGTAAAGAGGAGTCCTGGAAAGAAAGGCTGGGGAGAAGAAGCACAATTGAGTCCGAGAACAAGAGAGATCATGTCAGCAAGGCTGCTCTCCAAAACTGCTGAGGTGGAGGAAGAGCCGGTTTCTTGGGAAAAGGCTCTGCTGCCCTGATTATGAACTCTCTAAGAGAGTATTTAGCTTTTGAACCACTTTTGCAGGAAAGTGACTTTCAGTAACTGCATGATGTGTTGTCAACTTTGCGCAAAAGTTAACATTTTGTGTATTAAATGTTTTTTTATTGCAGCAAAATACACATAACATAAAATGTACAACTTCAGCTATTTTAAAGCATGCATTTCAGTGGCCCTCAGTAAGTCATAATGAATAAATATTTTTAAACATAAAAGGTGGCAGGAGCACATTTGTGGTGGGCACCAATAATAGGACTATGGTGGCCTTCACTGTTCTCAAAATTCCAAATGCAATGGAAATACAGTGTCAAGCTGCTTCAGACCAGGTACTGGTTGAGGTACATGTGATCTTAAAGCAGCTTGTGGCTTTGGTTTGTAGCCGTTGAGGTGAATGCAGACACCCTCACTTCACTCAGAAAAGAGATATAAGTGAATGTTCAGTGGAGTTCTCTCTTTTTGCCTCTGAAGAACCCAGTAGCCCACTATTCTGAGCCACAGAAGTTAATAAAGCCTCTACTAGCCTTGTTTCCACATCTGTAAAATGCAGTAATAGCCTCGAATTGTCACAAGGAATGTATTAGCGTAATGCCTGACACATTGTGTGCTCTCAGTAACGGTTAGCTATTATCATTGTGTTATGGTCCTGATCCAAGTCTGACTTCTATTAGAGCTATTAGAATTATATTACTTCTATTCAGTTGAAACATGTTAAGGGCAAAGACTCTGGGTACTTATCTCTTATATCCCATAGAGCTAACACAGAGTAGGAAGTGCATACACCCTTGATGAATTAAATAATTATTCTTTTATGTCCACTTCCTTCCTCCAACCCTAATCAGT
The DNA here is from genome assembly GCF_040802235.1 of Manis javanica. Taxonomy (NCBI): domain Eukaryota; kingdom Metazoa; phylum Chordata; class Mammalia; order Pholidota; family Manidae; genus Manis; species Manis javanica. The sequence continues at coordinate 99,130,971 of NC_133174.1, read as the reverse complement.
CTACATGAAAAGGTATGGTTGTTAAGAGCACAGGTTTTGGGGTCACAGAGGTTTGAATTTTGGCTCTGCCACTTACTCCCTGTGTGGCCTTTGGCAAATTACTTGACAACTGTACATCTCATATATATATATAACATGAAGAAAAAATTATCTACTTCATAGAATTAAACAAGAAAATATAGCAAAGCACAATGCCTGTCACAACTAAGTGCTCGAACAGTAATAATTCCTCCTCCTCCTCCTCCTCCTATTATTATTATTTTCTGTTTCTTTCAGGGAAGAAGGTGTACTTCCCCCACCAATCTCCATTCTGATGGGGACTAAGGAGTGGCTTGGTAAGAGGCAGCATAATACACTGCCTAGGGAATGGGACTTTTTCAAGGAAGATGTCTGAGAGTTGGGAAAACAAGAAAAAGAAAAATGAGAAAGAGAAAATGAAACCATAAATAAAACTGACATTTGTTTGCAGTGTCATGACCGGGTGTCCATGACCCCTTCCATGACCAGGTCATTACCTCTTTCTCCAATTTAGGCTCTTCTTGATGTGCTCAGAACAGGCCTGCCATGTTGTCTGCCAATGCTGCAGAACATTCCCTTCTCTTCTCACCACCAAACCGCTCTTGCTGTGTATGGTCTAGACTCTTGGGAACCAATCAGGAACTAATTTACTAATTAGTTCAGCTGTTAATGGGTTGCTAGTAGCTTCTTGTTTCCTCATTGCACAGTGCTTTTGAGCACCTTAACTCATGACAGAGAGTAACTAATGAAAATTGCAGGTCTGTGGTGGGGGTACAGGGCATGTCTTTGGGGAGAGAAAACATTCCCATGCTACATAGGCAACTGCTTATTCAGCCACTGGGTGGAGTAAGCCTAAAACAGAAGAAAAGGAAAATGAAGCGGAATGGGTGGATACCTCCAAGTGAAATCCTCAAAGTGCCAGCAACCACAATAAACACTTCAAAGTTGCAGCCACTATCTTGAGCATTCACACTCATTATCACTCTCCCTGAGAGTGATCTTTTTTCTAATTGAAGTATAGCTGATATACAATATTATATTAGTTTCAGGTGTACAACAGTGATTTGACAATTATATACATTACTAAATGTTCACCACGATACGTGGTTACCACCTGTCACCATACAAAGTTATTACATTATTGACAATATTCCCTATGCTATACCTTTCATCCCTGTGACTATTTTATAATTGGAAGTTTGTGTAGCTTTTTATCCTCTTTTCCTATTTTACCTAAGTCGACCACCAGTTTGTTATCTGTATTTGAGTTTATTTCTGTTTTGCTTCATTTATTTTTAGATTCCACATACAAGCAAAATCATTTATTTGCCTTTGTCTTATTTCACTTAATAGTCGCTAGGTCCATCCAAGTGGCAACGTTTCATTCTTTTATATGGCAGGGTAATATTCCATTGTATTTATATACCACATCATCTTTATCCATTCATCTATCAATGGAGACTTCAGTTGTTTCCATATCTTAGATATTGTAAATAATGCTACAATAAACACAGAAGTGCATACATCATTTTAATTAGTGTTTTCCTTTTATTCAGATAAATACCCAGAAGTGGAAATACTGAGTCATATGGTATTTGTTTTTATTTTTTGGGGAACTTCCATACTGGTTTTCACAGTGGCTGCACCATTTTACATTTCCACTAACAGTGTATGAGGGGGTTCCCTTTTCTCCACTCCCTCACCAACATGTCATTCCTTGTCTTTTTGATATTAGCTATTCTGACTAGTATAAAGTGATATCTTATTGTGGTTTTGATCTGCAGTTCTCTAATAGTGTTGTTTAGCATCTTTTCATGTATCTGTTGGCTATCTGTATGTCTTCTTTGGAAAATGTCTGTACAGGTCCTCTGCCCAGTTTTAAATCAGATTAATTTTTTTGTTTTTTGTTTTTTGGTGTGGAGTTGTATGAGTTCTTTATATCTTTTGGATATTAACCCCTTGCTGGACATACTATTTGCAAATATATTCTCCCATTCAGTACGCTGCCTTTTCATTTTGTTGGTGGTTTCCTTCACTGTGCAAAGCTTTTAAGTTTGATGTAGTCCCACTTATTTTTGCTTTTGTTTCCCTTGCTGGGGAGACATATCCAGAAAAAAATGCTAATGGTGATGTTCAAGAGTTTCCTGTGTATGTTTTCTTCTAGTTTTATGATTTCAGGTATTATATTTAGGCCTTAATCCATTTTGAGTTTATTTTTGTATGGTGTAAGGCAGTAGTTCAGTTTCATTCTCTTGCATGCAGCTGCCGTTTTCCCAATACCATTTATTGAAGAAACTGCCTTTTCCCCATTGTATATTCTTGCCTTTGTCATATATAAATTGAACATACAAATGTGAGTTTATTTCTGGGCTATTCTGTTCCATTGACCTATGTGTCTACTTTTGTGCCAGTACCATACTGCTTTGATTATTATAGCTTTGTAGTATAGTTTGACATCAGGGAGCATGATACCTAGTATTTTTTTCTTCTTTCTTAAGATTGCTTTGGCTATTCAGGGTCTTTTGTATTTCCATACAAATTTGTTCTGGTTCTGTGAAAAAATGCTATTGGTATTTTGCTAGAGATTGCACTGAATCTATAAATTTTAGTAGTATGAACATTTGAACATCAATTCTTTCAATCCATGAACACAAGATACATTTCCATTTGTGTCTTCTTTCTTTCATCACTATCTTATAATTTTCAGAGTATAAGTCTTCCACCTTCTTGGCTAAATCTATTTCTGGGTATTTTATTCTTTTTGATGCAGTTGTAAGTGGGATTATTTTCTCAATTTCTCTTTCTGCTAGTTTGTTATTAGTATATAGAAATGTAGCCAATTTCTGTCTGATTTTGTATCCTGCAACTTTATTGAATTCATTTATTATATAATATTTATTATTTATGTAATAGTTTTTTGGTGAAGTCTTTAGGGTTTTTTATATATAGTATCATGTCATTTGCAAATAGTGACAATTTTACTTCTTCCTTACCAATTTAGATACTTTTTATTTCTTTTTCTTGTCTGATTGCTGTGGCTAGGACTTGTAGTATTATGCTGACTTAAAGTGGTGACAGTGGGCATCCTTGTCTTGTTCCTAATCTTAGAGGAAAAGCCTTCAGCTTTTCACCATTGAATATGATGTTAGCTGTGGGTTTTTCACATACGGCCTTTATTATGTTATGGTACTTTTTCTTTCTATCCCCACTTTGTTGGGCACTTTTGCCATGAATGTATGTTGAGTTTGTCATGCTTTTTCTGCATCCATTGAGACTAAGAGCTAGTTCTTTGAAAAGATAGACAAAATTGATAAATATTACCCAGGCTCAGCAAGAAAAAAAGAGAGGGCAGAAATAAAATCAGAAATGAAACTTATCACTTACAACTTATCACCACAGAAATGCAAAGGATTATAAGAGCTTACTATGAAAAGTTATATGTCAACAAACTGGACAACCTAGGAGAAATGGATTAATTCCTAGAAACACAAAATCATCCAAGACTGAACCAGGAAGAAATAGAAAACCTGGAGAGAACAATTATTAGTAACAAAATTGAATCCATAATAAAAAATCTCCCAACAAACAGAGGTCCATGGCCAGATGGTTTCACAGGTGAATTCTACCAAAAATTTAAAGAAGAGTTAATACCTATCCTTCTCAAACTATTCCAGAAAAAGGAAGAGGAAGGAAGCTTCCAAATCTATTTAATGAAGCCAACATTACCAATACCCAAACCAGACAAATACACTACAAAAAAATGAAAATTACAGACCAGTACTCCTGATGAACATAGATGTAAGTATCTTCAACAAAATATTAGCAAATCTAATTAAAAATACTTTAAAAGGATCATTAATCATGACCAGAGATGCAAGGATGGTTCAATATCTGTAAATCAATATGATATACCATATTAACAAAAGGAAGGATAAAAACTTTATAGTCATCTCAATAGACAGTAACTTTTTTGATCCTTTCTCTTTTGAGGCTTTCCCAACTCCTGCCTGAGTTTGAGTGTGTTTCCACCTGCTGTAGCCACTAGCTGGTAGACCTATTTAGCTTTCTACCATCTTTGAGCTTCCATTCCCATTGCAGCCTGCCTTTCGCTAGGGATATACCACCAGTGGGCATTTCTTGAGCACTCACCATGGGTAAGGTCCTGTGTTTCATCCTAACTATTACTGAGATTGTGTAATGTGTGAGGGTTTATGCACAAATGTGCCACTAGTTACCTCACAGGCGACTTATTTGGTCTATTTTTCAAAGAAAGGAGATAGCTTTCAGTTGATTTACCCATATGGTTCCTTTTTTTTTAAAAAAAAGTATGTAAACACTAGGGTGACCATCCACCCTGGCTTGCCTAGGACTGATAAGTTTCCTGGGATGTTCAGGAATCAAGAGTTCTGCACAAACTGGGATAGTTGATTACCCTCAAACTTTTACTGATTGCCCATTATTTGCCCAGCATGACTCTAGGCACTGATGGGTTGCCTTCCAGGCCAGCCTTAAATTAATTCCAGGGCAAGTGATGCTCTAAGGCAGAAATGTGATTGTAAGTGTTTAACAACCAGCTCTGTGGGGGAGGGAGATCCCTGATTAGTAGCATTTGCTGATTTCTGTGGTGTAAACACTATTACCATGATCAATTTCAAGCAACCAGTATGATGTAATTGAATGTGTAATAGAGAAGAGATGCAGAGTGCAAACATTATTATTTAACATTTTCACCACACAGGTACAACAGATATAAATAACCTCAAGAACACAGATAATGGTAAAATGTAGTTAAATAATTAGGAAGTAATTTATTTAGTTTATTACCTTTAATAGAATTTCATTCCAAGTCTGTACCACTTAATTTTTAATAATGGTATTAACAACTTGCAAAATTCCTAAAAAATAGAAGAGGAAGGAAGCTTCCAAATCTATTTAATGAAGCCAACATTACCAATACCCAAACCAGACAACTAGAAAGAAACTAGAAAGAAACTGCTTTCTTGCCAAATTCCTCTTGCTGGAGACAAATCATGCTTTCACAAGTCAGTATTAGTTCCAGCACATCACTGAAAGAATCCTGGGAAAGTCACCCCTTTTCATGATGCACGTACATGCCTCTTTCTCACTGGTATACCACAAAAGACTGAAAACCCATCATTTACAATTTATTCCTTTGATCTGAACTCTCTGACTTTGGTATACTAAGAACAGACCAGCAATAAGGACATTTAAATTCCAATCCCAGTATTGTCATGAATTGGCTATGTAGCCTTGGCTTTTTTGGAACCCAGGTTACTTATCGGTAGAAATGGAGGTTAGACAGCTGGTGTTCTTAAATGGCTCTGATGTATGTGTACATGCGTTTACAGTTCTGTTGAGGTATAATTCACATACAGTAAGCTAGACAAATTTAAGTACAATTTGATGAGTATGAATGAATCACCACAAACAAAATAATGAACATATCCATCCCCCAACAAATGTTTTGTGTCCCTTTATACTTCCTTTCCTACCTCCCAACTCTTGTCACTAGGTAACCACTAATCTGCTGTCATTATAGAATACTTTTGAGTTTTCTAGTTTTTTAAAAAATGGAATCACACATGTATTTTGCTTTTATTATTTTCTATTTTGTTTATTTAGTCTTCTTTGAATTAAATTTGATCTTTTTTTAGTTTATTGTGGAAGCTGTCATTAAGACCCTTCTTTTCTAATAGAGCTGATTAGTGCTATAAATTTCCCACTCAACACTGAATTAGCTATAGTGCAGAAATTTATATGTCTTGTGTTTTCATTTTCACTCAGTTTAAAATATTTTCTAAGTTCCCTCAAAAGTTACTCTTGGACCACAAATTAGAAGTGTGTTATTAATTTTCCAAATATTTGGATTTTCCATTTAACTTTCTTTTCCTGATTTAATTCAACTCCATTGTGGTCAGAGAATAAAACTTTTATGATGTAAATCCTTTAATTTTATTGAGATTTTTTATAAGAGCCAGATAGGGTCTATCTTGGTAAAAGTTTAATGTGTACTTGTAAAGAACGTTTTCTGTTGTTGGATTGAGTCTTGTACAGATGTCAATTTTATCTTATTTTATAAATTTATTACTTGTGTTATTCAAATCTTCTGTATTATTTTATGTTTCCTTGGTCTATCGATTATTGAGAAAGGTGTTCAAGTCTCTAATACTGTGGATTTGTCAATTTCTCCTTGTTCGGTTTTTGCTTCATGTATTTTGAATTTTTTATTTAGGTGCATATATATTTAGGATTGCTATGTCTTTATGACGAATTAACCATTTTATTATGAAATAGCCCTGCTTAATTCTGGTAATATTCTTTGTTTTGCAATCTACTTTTTTGGATAATAATAGTCACTCCTTTATAAATCTTTTTAAGTCATAGTTTTTAAAAAATGCTAATGTGATGTATCTTTTCCCTATTTTTGTTTAACCTCTGTTTTTATTTTTAAAGTGGGTTTCCTACAGGCTAAACAAGTTTATGGCTGGGTCTTTAAAAAGATTGTTTTCATTCTACCAATCTCAGTCTTTTAATTGGGTTGCTATGAGACAATTAACCTTAATACTATTGATATGGTTGTGTTCAAAGCTACCATCTTGATATTTGTCTTTATTTGTTCCAACTCTGTCTTTTATCCAACGTCTGGAAATTGTCATTTCATATACTTTGCCCATTTTTTGAGTCCTTAACATGGGAGAGTAATTCACTCACTGTTACTTCATCACTGCTAGAATTAGAAGTCCTCCATGTTTTGTTTTTCACAGTGATTTATTTGTATTATGGCTATTAGCCTTTAAAGTATGCCAAATAGGTTCTTCTAGTTTATCACTAATCTTTCAATTTTATTTATGAAGGGTTTTTTAATAAAGAGATTTTTAATTTAGAGCTTATTAAATCTTTCATTCTTTTCTTTTGGGTTTTTATGTCATGCTTACAAATGCCTGCTCTGTATTTTCTTCTAAATTGTCATGTTTTAAAAGAAGAAAAATAACTCCTTGGTATGAATGAATTTTATTTTTAACATGAAGTTCACTAATTTATAAAAGTAATACATGCACATAGTAAAAAAACATCAAGTAGAATAGAGGGCTATAGATGAAAATGATCTTTTCCTCTTCTCCCATTGCCCATTGTTGCCAAATTCCTCTTGCTGGAGACAAATTATGTTGGCAATTTCTTGTATATATAATTACGTAAGTATTTTGGACATATATACATACACATGCATATTTATCCTTTTGTACACAAATAGGATACACAGGTACACACACACACACAGTTCTGCAATTTTTCATTTAACATGTATCTTTACCAGACTGAAGAGGGATTAGGGCAGTCAGAGAACATGGCAGGGTAAGTGCAAAGGAAAAAGCATATTAATCTCTGAAAGGGCAACACTTAACACAAAACCCAGCAGACAATAAATGCTCAATAAATAAGTGTTAAATAAAAAAAGGGATAGAATAACTTGAGAAAACTAGAAAGAAACTACTTTCTTGACTATTCTTCCCATGCCAGACCTGGTCTCCTGCCTGAGAGTTGCCATCTCCTAAGGCAGCAGGGAACAACTGACAATGATCGATGAGGACAGGAATCAAGTGAACCTCTTGCTTGCAATAATTTCCCACTGCAAGTCTCTTTCCCACTAGACTCACTGCCTTCAGCACACACATTTAGTTCAAATGCACAGTTCACTTAACCACACAGCAAGAAAATTTAGGAGCTCAAAGACTACACAGCTGAGTTATAGGTACACACTCATACAAATAGCTACCATTAATCAGTACCTACTGTGAGGTAGGCACCATATTGGGAACAACAGCCCTGCAAGGATAATGTCAGTTTATCCCCATTTTATTATAGATGAGAAAACTTAGGCTCCAGGAATCCAAGTGACTTATTCAGGGTCACAGCTAGTCAAGTGGCTTTCAGAGACAACTCTACACTATAATCAGGTCAGCCTACTTTTCTGTTGGTCCCACACCACATTCGCTCTGATTTCACTGACTTTGTGCTATTTTCCTTGCTTCGCATTCCTTTCTCCATTTGTCTTATCTGTTGTTTTATGGAAGCTGGGCAGAGATAGAAACATGAGGTTGTGCAGGATCCATGTTAGCCTATATACAATATGCTGTCAGGGATGAGAAGTGAGTCAGCCATAGGAATCCACAAACAAGAACACACACATGGGGTAGATATTAAAAGTTCAGAAAGGGAACTGAGCCTGGGGACTAGGACATGGATACTGTCCCAGCTCAAGAAACTAAAGCAAACATTTCTCTCTCCCTAAGGTGCTCTTGGTGAGCTGCTCACAAACACAGCCCTGTTGTCTTCAGTCTTACAGCCACTGGCCAGTGTATCTCCCCATCTCAACTGTACTCACTCTAAAGGTCCACATCAAGTCTCACCTCCATGAAGCCTTTCCCTATTAATCCAACACATTCCTCTCTTTCTTTTGTGAACTGTAGCTTTACTCAAAATCAGCACCATAAGACGTGTTTGTATACCCTCTTGTCCTTTAGTCATTTCAAGTATTTTTTTTAAATAGACTTATTCACAAGTATTTTTTTCTACTGTTTCCCTGCCCTGGTCTGGGTATTGAGAAATTTGAGAAATCTGGCTGGATTCCAGTCCTAACTCTCCCATTAATGAACTGTATATAACCTCGAGCTACTCACAACCTCTCTGAGCCTCATCTTCCCACCTTCAAGGGTTATTGTGAAAACATAGTAAACATAACATAAGAATATAAGCACTATTGCTGAAGACATTTGAACTAAGGTGCTTCCACCTTTTACATCCTACTTAGTAGATGGTTCTGTGTAAGAGACAGCTATCACACTAACATCCTCATCAAAGGTTAACATGTTTAGTTAGAACAAGAATACTGCACAACTGTTAAAGAGGTGCTAGGTCTATATGCAGCTGATTTGGGGGCTCTCCTTGGAAACTACCAGGTGATTCCAGGCTTGCTCATTTTTAAAGCTTCCATCTTTCTGAATGTCTCTTCGTGTAAATGATCCGTGTCAATGCTATGAAAAATGAAAAGAATCTTATGTCAAGTCAAGCCAACAAATAGCTTTCCTATTATCAAGGATCAGAATCCCATTCATACTTGCTCCATGATACCACTCAGTTACTTCACCTATTTGGCCATCTACCTCTTCCTTCAGCCCCAGCTACTTTTCTTAGATCTCAAAAGAGAAAATGCTTATCTTCCTCATGGACTCTCACTCCTATCCCTCCTTGCCTTTGTCCAAGGACCTGCGCCTTTAGTCCATTAGCTCCCGCTCCTGTTATCTATAACATCTTCCTTCGTTCAGCCTACAAGAAGGCAAAAATGAAAAAGAACAATTCCCTCTTTCCTGCAGTCCCACAACGACACTCAGTTATGACCCCACAGCTCTTCTCCTTCACACAAACTTCTTGAAAAAGTAGTCTCCACTCCTTCTCTACTTCTTTATCTCCCATCACTTCAAGTCACTGACATCTGGTTTCTACCCAACCACACCACTAAAACAGCCTTTGACAAAGTCATCTATGGCCTCCTAATCGCTCAATCTAATGGGCACTTTTCAGTACCCATCCTTTTGAGCCTCTCCTCTGCATTTGAAACTGTTGAGCACTTCTTTTTTCAAACTCAATTTTCCCATAGCTTCCAGGATACCTTTCTTTCCTGGTTTTCTCCATGGGATTTCCCTTCCATATTCACCTCTTAAAAGTTGGTATGGGCCAGGGCTAATTCCCTAGAGATGTTCTTCAGAGGTTTTTTTCTTCTCATTCTCCCTAGAGGATCTCATCCATTGTCATGGCTTCAGCAATCACCTCCAGGGCACACTTCTATATCCAACTGTCTACCTATAAGAAAACTTCCCACTATGTCCTACAGGTACTTCAAACTCCACATGTGTGACCCTGATTAAAATTCACTCACTACAAACAAGCTCTTTCAACTGTAGTGAGGTATAGATTTTAGTTTTCAATGGATAGAAGCTAATTTTTATCTAGCAAAGTGAAATGAGTAGCCCTACTAGTTGTACAACTACAGGGTAAGTAGGCATTTAATGCCATGGAAGTGTAAAAAGACCTTTAGAATTTCTGAGTGACTTAGCAAAGCTGCTAGGGAAGGAGTGAACCAATATGCTTAGGAAGCCCAGAGGTCTTCTGGGAGTTAAAAGACCAGTTATTCTCAACCCCTTCTTTCCAAATTTAGAATTAGGAACATGTATCAGGGTAAGCTAAGGGGGTTTAATCCAAGGCCAAGTACCTGGGAAAGGCATCAAGGTCCATAAAATAAAATTATCTTGAAAAAAAAAAAGAAGGCTTAAGTGGGATCCCTGACTCAACTCAGAGGCCTTTATCTTTATGGGCAAGGACAAGTTTCACATATTTATACCTGTGGCTGATTCAAGTAGCTCCTCTAGACCCAGTCACCCTGACACATGAGGTACTTTAGAGAACAGTGGCTATACGTTTGGGTGTGAACTAAGATATCTGTAACCTAAAATATCTGCAGCCCAAGTATAGTAGCACTGCAGGACTGACAGGGATCCAGACCAACCAGGGGACCACCATCCAGTCACCAGGAGCAGACTGATTCTCCAACCGGTTTTGGAAACAAAACCAGCTCCATCTTTGGGACCAGTTTAGGAAAGGTGAGGAGAGGCCCCAAAATGTACTACTACTAGAATATGTGAAAGGAAGCAACTGAATTTGTACCCAGAATTCTTCTAACAGGTCTAACTAAATCACACATGGCGTACAAGGCCTTTCCTACCCACTCAGTCTAATTTCTTGACGCATTCTGCCTTGCACTTTACGCTCACTTTTCAAGTATTTTAAATCATGCTGCTTAATGCCTGGATATCTTTGCCCATGCTATCTCCTGAGCCTGGACCACCCTTATCCATTCCTACCCCCTTTTACCCGGCTATAGGCCTTGGCTTCAACTTAGGTGGCCCTTCCTCCAAGAAGCTTTCCCTGACCCTCTTGGGCTGGATGAGTTCTCCCCTGGCATGACTCCCTTAAGACCTCATGATTACCTATTGTATTCATCAGCTTATGTGCCTGTCTCTACCACTAGCCCCTGAAAAACCGATCATATCTTTTGTTTTATTCATCCTTGTCTCCCAGCACCTGGGACATTTGCCTAGCATACAGCAGATATTTCGCAAGTGCTTGTGGAATGAATGAAGGTGAGCTCTGTCACTCTGAGGCCACAATGTCTTTTTTCTCCTTGACTTTCTTAATACCTAGACACCTGGTCTCTATTGAACATATCATTAACTGTCTCCTTGCCTTGCCCTCAGATGCTCTAAATTACTAACTGATGTCCTATATGTATTTACTATATGCAAAGCACTGAGCCCGGAAGTTTACAAAGGAAAATGCAATTAGGGATAAGATTCAGACCCCACACTCAAGCAGCTCTTCAAAAAAACCTTCTTCCCTCAGCCTTTCCAATTTCCAGAAAAAACTTCCCCTTTTAGAACACTCTCCTGGATTTACCCCCTTTTCTCTAGCTTACCACCACATGAAATGATCCATAATTTCCTCTCACCTTACTTGGGTTAAGTATATATTTCTATTGATATCAGTGTTATTTGTCTTATATGTCCTCTAGCATTCAAAATCTATTTGTACTTAGTGAATAGTGTCTATTTTGTGTGGGTGCGCCCTTTATTTTGTATTCTAAGCTATAACTGCACACTGCTATTAACATGCTGATTGACAAAATTATAAAGGTTTGAAAGTTGGCCTGAAAACACAATGGTAACACACTGGTTAAAAAACAAAGAGGGAGAGAAACAGGAAATGGTGCAAAAATTTACAAAAAAAACCCAGGTAATGGAATGCCATCATAAAATAATTTCTCCTTGCTGTCATTTAGGACCTTTGCTAAAGCATATGCACTATAGAGTGCTACCACATTAAATTACTCTATATTTAAAGAAACATTGGGATTTATCATTGAGTTTATTTCATTCTATTGACAATAGAGATTTCAGTCTCTTCTTTCTGAGAAAGACACCATAGAGGCCCTGAGGGTTTACTATGTTAGGAATAATTCTCTCCTCCTGGGCAATAATCACCACACTCGCAAACATTTGAAACTAACAGATATCACTTTGCTAGTAGAGAATGAGCTTCTGTTTCAGCCAAACTTGCAATCAGGCCTTTATCTTATTTTAATTTATGCTTCAATCCATCAAATTGGCTTTGTAATGTAGAATTTTTGCACTCAGACTTTATTTTCCATTATGTGTTCATTCTGAATGCCAGAAATGAATGGCCATTTGGCCACTGGTGAGCTGCCAACAGAGCATAGATGTATCCTAATTAAGAATGACTGTGTGTCATGCCAGCCTGCTGAGCTGGCAGACGGACATTGACCAGAAAAGGTCAAGACCTCCATTCCCTATAATTGCATCATCTTAACTTCATCCCCTTGAGTCTTGAAGACTCAAATATAAACATAAAGCCCTCTAACAGGTATTAGAAGAAGAAAGGGAAAGGGTCTAACCTTTACAGATTACCTCCTATATGCCAAGTGTTGTACTAGGTAATTCATAATTAACATCTCCCTTCATTCACTCTCCATGCTAACAACAAATAATCAGATACTAGCATTAGCTCCATTTTACAGACAAGGACACTAAAAGTTCAGGGAGGTTAAGTAAGTACAGTCATGGAGCTGGAAGATCCTAGTTCTACTATTTAAGTGAGACCTAGCAGAATCTAGACGTGATGCTCTTTTTTCCTACACTATGCTGCTTCTCTTAGCAATGAGATCTAATGCTGCCTCTTTTCTGCTTCTCTCCCTGCCCCTGTGTCCAAGGAAGAAGCCTATTAGTAATTTCACTTACTCTGAAATTTTGTGAAGGCATGGCCTGCCCTGTTTTTCTTTTTCACTATAATCAAACTCAACATGCCTGTCCTGAACTCTTCCCTCCCACTTCCCCCATCATAGTAACTTACTAGAACGTCTGTAGTTTACATATTGGATGCATCAGTGCATCACACAGCATCTGCACTCCAAAATCCTTGAGGTCATTTCCACTTAAGTCTAGCAATGTTAGGTTCTCATTTCTGTTTAGGACAGAGGCAAGGGCTCCACAGCATGCATCTGTGAGATGACACTCTGCTAACCTATGAGGGGTTGGAAATTAGAGAAAAAAATCAGTTTTACCCCAATTTTATAATGACCCTCCATTTCATATAGAGCATGAAACAAAAACCCAGTGGACAAAGAGTCTCTGTGCACTTACCACAAGGTCTGTAGTTTGCAGGATGGGTATTTCAGCCCTTCACACAGCACCTGCATGCCTTCATCCCCCAGGGCATTATCACTGAGGTCGAGGTCTCTCAGGTGTTCATTGGTGTAGAGTGCATTACACAAATCCTGACAACACTCTCCAGTCAAGTGACAGGACCACAATCTGCCAGGAAGTAAGGTAGAGAAGGCTGGCATAGTTTCATTTGCACTGGGTCACTTTAGGAATTGTGTTTGCCCACTAGAAAAACACATTAGAAAATCAGAGTATCATGTGACAAAAAATTCCTTGCGCCAGGGCCAAGGAGAGATTGTGGACAGGGAAAGCTTTATTACCCCTAAATTGGGGGGAATTTTCATTTATTGCTTCCTTGGAGATTAAATCACCATGCCAAAAACTACTCATTTAATTTTGGGAGCTGCTCAAACATTGGGAAACTCTGCCTGTGGCTACAGTCCACGATACTTACGCCAGATCCTTTAACTGACAGCCAGGCTGTTTTAATCCTTCACACAGCAATTTCAGTCCCAAATCTTCAATTTTGTTATTAATTAGAAGCAGCCTTGTCAGGCTCCAGGTGGAGCTTAGGACTTGGGTGAGGGACTCACAACAAGCTGCAGAAAGGGAACATTCGGAAAGCCTGGAGGGATGGGGACATCAAGGTGGCTGTTAACCAGGGTAGCAGGGAGGTCCCACTGAACCTCAAATGTCAAGGCCCATGAGAAGGACAAGGATAAGCAGACACTTACACAAGATTCTCGATTACACCCTTCGCATGCCGCAGACCCGCACAGAGATGCTGTACTCCTGTGTCCCCCAGGGCATTGGCAAATACAAACAGCTCTTTTAAAGTCTGACTCACTTGCAAGAAAGAAGACAGTTCCACACAGCTAGCGTCTGTGAGGTAACATGTGCTCAAGCTATACCAAGAAAAAGAAGAAAAATCAGCCACTGCTGTCATTTAGCTTCCTGGGAATGTTTTCCCAGCCTTCCCATTTAGCTAAGTACTAGCCATCCTTCAAGTTCCAGCTCCTGGCCCACCTCCTTCACAGAGGCTCCTCCTGAGATCCCCAGCCCCTATGACCTCCCTTTCTCTGGACTCAGCTGGCATATCTGAATGATTCCAAAGTGTTGGGTGCTGACAACACACTAAATTGTGTTCCTTTCCAATTGTTTTGTATCTGTGTGTCCTTAAGGGCAGCCTTGTCACCTGTAGTCCTTCTGATAGCTCCACCCACATGTAGCCCAGTGTTGGGTGCATAGTAGGTATTCTTTGTACATAAACACACAGGACAGTAGTATACTGGAAAAAGCATGAGATCTGGAGACAGATTCTGTAGTTACAACCTTACCATACCACTTTTTAAGTACTCTGACCTTGGACAAATCACGTTTCCCCTGATGCTTAGTTTCCTCTGTATGGTGGGGTAAGAAAACCCACCACATATCATTATTTTAAGGAGTGAATTAAGTTAAGTAACTTCTGGCAAGCACCAAGCATAGATCCTGACATGTAGCAGGCAACCAACAAGTAAAACAGTCATAAGATGATGCCAGATAGTTCTAGAAACTTACTCTAATTTCTCCACTTTACAGTTGGAATGTCTGAGACCCTCACAAAGATATTTCACTCCTATGTCCCTCAGGGGATTTTCACTCAGGTCCAACTCAGTGAGGTTTGGATTGCAAATGAGAACAGAGGCAAGGTACTTGCAAACAGTCTCTGAGCTTTCAGGGAGAAAGCTGGCACACAACCTGAAGAGAAAAAAAGATGAACAGACAAAATTGGCCACTTTATCATCCTACTCACCCACTACCCACAATACCTAGGAGCAGAGTAAATAAAGGCCTACCTATAAAAGAATGCCAATCTTGAATATGTTACAGTCCCCTTTCCCCTATGGAAGAGACTTGTACATTGCTCCTACAACACTGTATAACCTACTGGAACTCAGTAAATACTGAGTGCCCAAAAAGAAAAAGGCTGGGAGGAAGTATCAAGATGATCCAATCTCATTTCAATTCCCTGCATGAATTTAGCACTCTATCTCATATCTTCTTTCAAATTCCAGGGGAAAATGCTATAATCATCCTTAATAAAATTTATAGTCAAAGTAGCTTTTCTTTTCTCTTATCTCAAAGTTCATTATCAATTAATTTTCTATCCTAAGAGAGATTCAGCCCACCACCATCATCCATATAATATTCCTTCTTTGGCACAAAGAGCGGTTTTTACTGACCTTCCTGTCTTCTCAATCTTTGTTTCTCCATATTAAGTAGTCCAATTCCTTGAACCATTTCCCATCAAACTTTTTCTTCCATCACTTTCAAGAATTTCTATGATATACACTACAACCTTTGAGTCTTCAATTTTCGTTTGAGTTACCAGGCTCCAAACTCAGTCTTGAAGAGGGTTCATAAGGACACGTATCTTTATCTTCCCAATTTAGAAATTTTAAATAGAGGAATTTTGCAAAAAAAAAATGAGGTTCAAAGTGGATTTTAGAAAGCCTTAATGCTGAAGAGATTTTGCTT
This sequence comes from Manis javanica, assembly GCF_040802235.1. Lineage (NCBI taxonomy): Eukaryota > Metazoa > Chordata > Mammalia > Pholidota > Manidae > Manis > Manis javanica. Next base: position 99,115,123 of record NC_133174.1, on the reverse strand, counting down.
TTGAAAGCCCCACGTACATGCTGTGATGGTTAATTTTATGTGTCAAGTTACCTAGGTCATGGTACCCAGATATTTGGTCAAACATTGTTCTAGATGTTTCTATTAAGGTCCCTTCTAGATGAGATTAAATCAGTAGACTTTGAGTAAATTACCCTTCATAATGTGGGTGAGCCTCATTCAATCAGTTGAAATGTTTAATAGAGAAAGACTGAACTCCCCAGAAGATGGAATTCTGCCAGCAGACTGCCTTTGGACTTAAACTGCAACAACATCAGCTCTTCCCTGTGTCTCCAGCCTGCCAGCCTACCCTGAAGATAATGAACTTGACAGCTGCCATAATCCTCACGAGCCAATTGCTGAAAATAAGTCTCTGTATTTATACACATCTTATTGGTTCTGTTTCTCTGGATAATCCTAACTAATTATTTACTGGCCTGTTTACCTGAAGAACCCTGACTAATACATATGATACATTTTTTATGAAGGTCATTACCATGGACTTTGAACTCACACACATCTGAATTGTACCTTTGACATGTTATTTAGTCTTATGACCTTGGGTTCCATTTCTTCATGTGCTAAAATGGGGATAATAATCCGAACCTCTCAGAGCTGTTGTGAACATTAAAGGAAATCATGTATACAAAGCATTTAAAATACACAATGCTTAGCACAAATTGCTAAATAATTGTGGATTATTATTGTCATTGATGTTATTGCCACTTATAATGAAAATTCTCTTCCTAAACTTGTTACCTAAGAACAATTTTAGGGACTGCTACTTTTATTCTTCTCCATGACTCCTCAAAAATTGTTTTAATCATATAATATCCATCTTGAGTTGCATATTTTTAAAATTTTTCTTGAATTGTGGAAACTAACAATACAACTTACTTGAGCTTCTGTAACTTGCAATTTGGATGTTTCAAGCCTTCACAGAGCAGTTTAAAAGCTGAATCTTCTAGTTTTGTTTCACGAAATTCCAGATTGGTGAGCCACTGACTGGTGCTGAGAACAGCAGCTAGTGCTTCACAAGAAGCAGGAGAGATAAGGCATCGGTACAGCCTTCAGAGAACAGAAGAATAGCCTCATTACCCGATTCATGCTCTCCCCCTACACATGAGATAGTGACAAAAAAATTATATGAACAGAAACAACACATTCTCCTCCTATCAGTTACCTCAATGTCTGTAAAATACAGTTTGGCTGTTTTAATCCTTCACACAGAAATTTCATTCCTGAATCTTCCAGGGTATTTTTTACAAATTCCAAATCTGTCAGATACCGGTTGGTTTCAAATATTAAGGAGAGGTCCCTGCCACAAGAAGCTGTAAGGCGGCAGAAAATCAGTCTGTGTGAAGAAAAAGACATTTCAGAGAAGAAAAGAAAACAGGACTGTCTTAGAAGGTACATGTTTGCACCTTATTAATGTAAAGAGTTCTTGCAAGCCATTCAACATTTATTGGGTGCTTGTCACTGTGCTAGGTGCTGAAAACACAGAAATAATTAAAACCTAGAATCTGTCCTCAAGGAATGCCCAGAAAATCATGGATTATAATACAGTGTTAAAAGTACTGCAATGGGTATGCATATATCAATCATGGGAACACAGAAAGGTGGCACAATTCAGCCTAGTCTGGGGTGGGGTTTGGAGGATCAAGAAATGCTTGTAAGAGGGAGAAATACTTGAGTGTTGTTGTGAAAAGGGAATAGAAATTGAACAGGAATTAGGTGGATGGGAAGAATGGGAATGGGAGAGCGAGCGTGCTGAGGGACAATCCACTCATGGACCATGGACCAGCCTGTGCAAAGGCCAGGAGACGAGAGTGAGAATGCTTCATTTGAAAAACTGCCAAATATTTGCTCTGGCTTATTTTAAAAGACTGGAAGGATACATATCAAACTATTAACAGTGGTTACCTTCCAGACTCGGGGATTGGTGGGATTATAGGGAAACATTTACTTTCTAGGTATTTAAAAATTATTTACACTGATCAAAAGTTATCAGAAAAGAAGTTTTTTTTTAATTTGGAAAACAGAATACATGCTTATTACAAATAGTTTTTGCAATAGAGAAAATTATGAAGGATAAAGTTTTTTTTTCAAGTACTATATTCTTACCACCCAAAGACAACCACAGTTAAAATACTGGTATATAACTTTCCATATTTTTAAGGCATGCATACACAAAGAGTTAAATATCTTTGTAACCAATGAAATCCTGTAAAGCTGTATTTTAGAAAAATAAAAACTTTCTCCCAACCTCCCCCCTCCCCTCCAACTCCAAAAGATAACCAATGTTAAAAGTCTGGTGTATATCCCCCCCAACTCCTTTCTCCAAGATCATAGGGACACATGCAAAAACACACACATACACACATACAAAATGTCTGGTTTGTACATTGCACAAAAATGGGATCATAGAAAACATTACATCAACCTTACATACACATTCTTCTTCAGTCCTTATCATAGGCCCATGGGAAGAAACTGGGATTCAGTTATAGCTCAAGGTCATTTAGTAAGTGGCAAAGTAGAATCAACCTGAGGTCGGTCCAGTTTATTGTGTAGACCTCAGAATGCCACTGGAGGAGGAAAGAGACATGGTAAGATCCCTCTGATGACAGGATAGGGCAGGAGACAGACCTAATGGCAGAGGGCTGAGTGGTCCAGGAAAGAAATGGGTGCTGAGAGTAGCTGGATTAGGATGATGCAGTGGGGGTTCGGGTGGAGGTGGACAGATTCAAGACAGTTTTGGGGGTGGACACAGCCAGGATTTATGACCATTTAGGGTGACTACAGTGTTCAGTCCTGGGCCAATGGGGGAATGAGGCTGTTTTCTGGCTCCACCCTCTTCCTCCAGGGGGTGCCTGATGTCAGAGGGATTGGGATTGTTTCCTGTTCCAGAACATTCAATATTTAGGAGGGGAGGGCCCCCCTGCCATAGAACAAACTATTATGGTGGGGGTGTAGGGCATTTTGTATGTGATTACAAGTGTTTCATGTTCTTGGTTTGAAGTCTTTTCTGACCCCTCCTGTTTCTTCCCACCTTCAAGGACTTATAGTAGTGTAGCGAGTTCCCTTCTGTCCTGAGGGAGAGAGACTTTGTTGCACATTCCCTCCCACCCCTGCTGTCTCTGGAAGTTGGAACAGTCCTAGGGTGAAAGTATCCAGTGCTGGCCCTGAGACTTCCTTTCCTCAGAGCCCTAGAAGGGAGAGAGGTGCTCGCTCTCTCTGGACGTGGTAGGCGAGTGTAGTTGGCTGGCGTCCTCTGGCCCCAGTTGAACAGGTGAGGCCTAGTGGGAGGTGTACCAGGGTCGGTGCTGGGAGGTGTACTAGGATGGGGTAAAGTATCAGGGAGACTTTATGAGGGTCTGAGGGAGAGGGAGAGGAACACTGGATATAAGGAGACCAAGGTAGAGGGGAGGGGCTAAGCAGCAGGGGAGTGGGACAACTGGTTGATTTGTACCTGCAGGGCTAGTGAAGCCCCTAAAGCCCTCAGCCATCATGGCCATGATCCCCAAGGACCCCAGGAGTGGGTTCCAGCACAGCACAGTGGCGGCCTTCATCAATGAGAAGATGGCGGGGCACGCCAAAGGCCCCGAGTTCTTCCTCGCGAATGCATCCCTGTCCTGGGAGGAGGTGGAGGGCAAGCTCAAGGCCATTCTGGAGGACAGCACGGTGCCCAGCGAGGCCAAAGAGGCCTGCGTCTGGAGTAGCCTGGCCTTGGGCATGCGCTTCGCCTACAGTCAGGACCAGTTATTCAGGCAGAGGGTGCAGTGGCTTCATGACTTCGCCAACATGCACAAGTCAGCCGCGATGTCCTTGGAGTCAAAGCTGAAGGACCTCATGGAGCAGCTGGAGAGGGAGCGCATGGAGTCGGCCTTCTGGCTGCGGCTGCGCCAGGCCAAGGTGGCATTGTTGCAGAGAGAACGTGATCTCCTGAGGTGGAAGATCCAGTGGGTGGTAAGATTACCCCAACGCGGACCCCAACCCCCTCTGTTCCCAGAGCAGGTCTCAACCATGCCCACTTCCCCAGAACCTGCAGGCTGCCCAGACACAGGTCACAGAGGAGCCAGGCCTTGCCAGCACCAGTGGGGCCGGGACAGAAGGAGCAGGTGAGAAGGAAGACCAGGCGGGGACAGCTGCTGCTACTGTTACCACTGCTGGTGCCAAAGGAAGAGGAAAACTGAAGGATGCTGAGAGGGCAGAGACCACAAAGGAGCCTGCTGGGGACTCCGCCCAGCTTCCAGGAGCTGTAGAGCAGAACATTCACACCTCTGGCAGGCAGAGGGAGGGAGATCTCAGGTCAGTGGAAACAGCGAGGTTTTATTCCTCTGGGACGATAATGCAGGGGTCCACAGCCTCAGCAGCACCCACTTCTGTCCAGTTCCCTGCCTCATTCACATGCTCATACTCCCGCCCCTTATCCTTCTTCCCACCAGCACCCACACAACCCACACAATCTACATCAGCAGCCATGTTCACAGTAGGAGCTCCATCTCAGGCAGCTCCCGGCTGGGGGCCTTCTGAAGTTAACTTATGGGCTTATATGGGGGCCCAGGGATATGAACCTCAAGAACCCCAAAGAGACAGGAGTGCCTTCGCTCCCTATCAGCAGAGAAGACCTCCAAGATTTCGCAGGCCCAGAAACTGGGACTGCCCTTGGTGTAAAGCCATACATTTTTCACAGAGGGAAATTTGCTTCCACTGTGGGAAGGAAATCTGGCTGCAAAGCCCCCAGTGAGTTCAGAAATGTGAAATAGAACAGAAACATACCCCAATGGAAAATCAATATTCAGAGGGAGGGAGAAAATGGGGGGAGGGGACTGGGTGGAGTTGGGGGAGGGGATGAGTGGGAAATGGGGCTAGGGGAGTGGGATGAGGGTGGGATGGGAGGTGGGGAGGATATAGATTGACCCCCTTTGTGTTCCAGAGCATTAACACTGGGCACTCCAAAAGTGCTGCAGCCTCTGTGTGTGTCTCTCTCTCCCCCCAACCCTAACATCTGGTGGACCCAGGCAGCCATGTGTATGAGAACCCACCCCCTTCCCCCACCTGGGCCATAGAAGATTGGAGTAGGAGTGGACATTTGAGCCATCCTGAGCCAAACATATTCTCACACTAGAGAATATGAACAGAGAGGCAGATTCCATAGTCAGGATTGTGTTGGGCAAGGAAGCAGTGGGTCATTTGGAGTTGAGGCCAAGGTCAGGGCCATGGACATGGAGGCCACAGCTGAGGCCTGGCCCTAGCTGTGTGGGAGCAGAACTGGGTGCTTTACAGAAGCCAAGTTTCTTTACAAGAATGGCAGTATGAGGTCCCAGGTCACAGAAGAGAGTTACTCCTGCAATCCCAAAGATAGAGAGAGTTGCAGCCTGTCCACTTTTCCATTTCCTGAAATTGTGCTGTGTGAAAATCCACTTGACATAGATCCACTTTTCTTTAAGCTAACTTGCGTGGGCTCTTGCTCTGGGCAACCAGATTATTTCCAAGTCAGAAGTTGGCACCAGAAGAGCAGTTGCAAACCAGAGACCAAACAAAATGTTGAAACTGGCTGGGGGAGGTGATCAGGGAGTGGCGGGTAGTGGGAGTTCCTGCATCCTAAGAGTCTCCAGGAATGAACGGACAGGAAGCTCACTCAAATTCTGAGTGAGTTATGGCAAGAGAAACAATCAAAACAGGCTTGGGATTACCCTTGGCTTACAACATGGCAGAGATTTGTCCCCCGCAAGGGAATCCCCCAGGACTGTATACAGAGGACACCAGTACCAGCTGCAGGCGAGGACTGCTATGGCTGTTCAGACCCATGACAGGAGAACCCTCTCCAGTCCCAGTGGACAAAACTGAGGACAGTCAGATCTGAACAGGGAACTCATGTCACTGCCAAGCAGGTGAGTCAGCAACTGACAGTGCCTTGAGGGTTCACTGGTCTAGACCACCCACCACGGAATGATGCCATCCTGAGGGATTCTCTCCCCCAACCCATCACTGGGATAATGGTGGGAGGGAAATCTGGTTACAAAGCCCCCAGTAAATTCAGAAACGTGGAACAGAACATATCCTAGTGGAAAATGAATTTCCAGAGGGCGAGAGGGATGGTCTGCATCTCCCTCCTCATGACTAAGCTTATAATGTGTATGGTTTAACCTGCAGGCGGGAGGATGGGAAACAGTTACATCTGGATAGACTGTAACAATTAGAGGAGCCCTGGACATCACCTGGGGACCGTGGACCTAGAGACTAAAGCCGTCTTTGGCACATCTCTGCAGCAGCTTTATGTGACTCTGGGCTGTCTCCTGTTGGGGCAAGTATGGGCAGCCATCAAGACGGGGAGCAAAATCCCTAGCCTGCACTTGTCAGAATCGTCCTTAGGCTTGATTATACCCTTCTGGCCTTCTGGGGCAGGGTTTCCCAACCTCAGCACTAGGTACCAGCAGCAACTCCCCCCTGCCAGCAGTTGTGACAACCAGAAATGTCTCCAGATAGTGCCACATGTCCCCTGGAAGGCAAACTCGCCCCTGGTTGGGAACCATGGAGGCAACGAGGTACTTAGGAGTAGTCAGAACAGGGGAGACAGTTGCAAGGGTAGAATGGTGAGCAGTATCACGGGCTGCACGGGTTCCCTAAGATAGGTAAAAAGTGTTCACAGGGTCTAGCATTCCCTTTTGATCTTTGAGCATATGTGGGGGAAGGGGGGCAGAAGCTAAACTATAAGGACTGGAGAGTGAACAGGAAGCAAGGAAGTGCAGGTAGTGAGGGGGCTCTTCTTCAGGGACTCTTGGCTGTAAAGGAAAGGAGTGAGGTGGGATACACAGCTGGGAAAAGGGTTCTTTTGAATATAGAAGAAACTTGAGCCATGGTAAAAAGACAGCTGAAAAAAGCTTGAAAACACAAGAAAAATATAAAAGAATGATATGTAATATGTATGTAATCCTGCATATGATATGTAGAATGTAAAATCCTGCATACTGTATTTGAGGCATGTCTACTGTACTATTCAATAAAAAAAAATAAGACAGGGCCAAATACACTTTCTGGAAACCCCAAAAGTTCTTTAAGTATATATGTATGCTATGTATTTTTATACATTTATGTGTGCTTTATGTTATAGATTTATGTTTGAGTAAACAAAAAAGTCTGAAAAGACAATTAGCAAACAAGGTATTACCTAGAGAGAATAGGGTCAGGGTCATGAGATGGGGAGTGGGAGTAGGGTGTAGGGGCATAGGCTGGAGAAGGGTGGAGCAATAGAGTGGAGAGATTTTATATCTTTATATACTTCTGTGTTGTGTAAAATAAAATAATTAATAGCTCACGAAAACAAAAAAATTAAAGGAAGTGAGTACTACTGGCTTAAGTGGTTTGGAAAGGCCACCTTTTCCTCTGGGATAGGAGGGAAGAACAGACACTGATCTGTGTGGAGAAGGAGGTGGGAAACTAAGGGGGCTCATGTCTATGTTCGTGATGTGCACAGACATGTAGACAAGGCTCCTGAGAGTGAGCAAGGACAGAAGTTCAGGGTGGGGGTGGAGGCTTCTGAGCAACAGCACTTTGGGGAATAACTTTGGGAGGGAGGGCTGGGGACTGGAGAGAGAGCAAAGGATCAAGATCATGAAGTGGGATAGGACCCAACTAGAAGAAAACCAAGGGGGAAGGACAATGGGAATCTGGAAGGAAAAGGAATGGGAATAGGTCCAGGAGGGGAAGGGCACCAGACACAATCTCTTAGGTGTTCCAGCCTGCCACCCACTCCCTACAGCAAAAACAGCACGTACAAAAGGGGAAGAAGCAGGAGGGGCTGACAGGAATCTCCATCTGACTCCCTCCCTCTTCTAGGCTCAGCATATCTTTTCATTTGTTGTTCTGCTATAGAGAAGCCGAGCACTAATTATACTTTGTTTTCAAGTCTGATCAGCTGGCAGTACAATTTCTAGCAACCCAGTCTTTACCTTCAAATACCCAGGAGTTTAAAGCAAAGTTCAACTTACTTCAGGTCTTTGATTTTACAGTATGGATTACGCAGTGCTTGGCAGAGCAAGTGTATCCGAGACACTGGCAAATGGCGAAGCTGGAAGGACCTAAAAGAGATGAGAAAGCAAAAATAATGAAAAACAACATAACTAAGAACAAAATTTTAAGTAAAAGTCTTATTTTGGCTTCTGTTAACCATACTAGGGCTCATTTACGTCTTCCAAAAGCCTGAAGAGGTTATTACCCCATTTTGCATGTAAGAAAATTAAGGCACAAAAACGTTAAGCAATTGCTCAGTCACAGAGGTAGGAAAAGAATGGAGATCAGTGCTCAGGTCTGTCTGCAAAGCCAAAGCCACGTTACTGTGTATCAGGCACTACGGTAAGCACTTTACATACAACACACATTGTTTTACCTGGTCCTTAACCCAGTGACAGGTATTGTAAGCACCATTTTGCAGATGCTCAGAGAGGTCAAGTGACTTGCCCAAGCTATCTTTACAATATAACTGATTCTTAGCTGTCAGTACTAATAGAAGAATTAGCAGCAATAGTTGAGAACTAGGAAAGTTCAATAGCAAACTCTTACTTAGTCAACATGCTTGATAAAGGAGTATTTGGGGTTAATTTTGAAGAGAGTTTAAGCCCTGTAAAAAAGGCAATAAATAGGGTTGGGAATGGGGATTCCATCTAAGGCTGATTTTCTGAACACCTAGAATGAACCAGAAGCCCCTTTTATTTCCATGAGTATTTAAAATCTCTCAATTTATTTGTCCATTATTTACTTTATAATGAATTCATCAAGACATTGCAGCCAAGATCATTCATAATTCCAAGTCCATGTAACCTCTCCTACGCCTTCCCCTCTAGTCTCAAACACAAACTCTTGCTCTACCTCCCATCCTCTTCCCACTCACCTCAAACACATATACACTATGTTCATTTCTACCTCTATGATACTGTTCACTGAGGAAATACAACTATCAGGGAAAAGACTCAGGTTAACTAACTCTAAGTAGACCCCACTGTCATTTGCTCAAGGCCCCTGCCCCTCAGCTAGCCCCACAACTAAGGGAGAGGTACTGTCCATCTTAAACCAAGTACTGATAACAGACTTATGACCAGTGGCATTTTCTAGATAATAAAGTCTTCTTGGCTGCTTTAGTCAGTAAGTCACTAGAACTGTATTTTGTAGCATAAAGAGTCCATATAAAAGTGGTTTACCTAAGCCTCTTTGAACTCCAGCTCTTGATACCATGTGAAGGTATAAGTCTGGAGGAAAGAGCCCAGGCATCACAGCAATATACACTTTATACACAGCAGGGTGCCCCTTACTAAAATGGAGCTCTCTGAGACCTCAATGATGACATATTTGTAGAGAAAACTGACAATTCAATGTTAAATTTGCAATCTTTTCCAGAATAGTCACCAACACCAAAATAGTAGAGTCCTCAATGATAATCTTGATGATGTATGTACTCATAACACTTAATAAAACAGCACATTCTCAGCGTGACAAGACTGATAAGACTCATACACACACACACACACACACACACACACACACACACACACACACACACACACACACACACACACACACACACACACACCTATAGTGGCCAGCAGTTTCTGGCACATAAGCACTCAGAACTGTTGAATTTCCCTTAGTGTCTACCGAGGCCAGTGTTCAATATGTAGTAGATATTCAAAAAGTCCTCATTGTGTTGACTGACATAAAATATGGAAATCAAAGATGATTCATTTTATTATTGACAATGCTAGAAATGATCATGTGCCTGACTACTTGAAATAAACAAGAAGGCCTAATGTTCCTGAAGGCCAAAACACAACAGAAAGGACATTAATATACTCACCGATTAAGTGTCAAGGCTGGTGTCATGAATACTGAGGCTCGCTCTTCTTCCTCAAATCCAAGCAGGTGTTGACACTTCAGAGACACTGACAGGTGACTGTGACTGCTTTTTATACAGAAGGACATAGCCAGAATGTCCATTTTTGTGTAGGTAGGTTGAAGCAGTATAACTGACTGTAAATCATCAATTATCCTTTTTGCATATTCTTCTTCCTGAATCTCATACAAACAGTGAAACAAGTCCATTGGCTCAATCTGTAACCTAGAAGATTTATCCTTTATTTCTTTCTCAGTCCACTTCAATAACTCCTCTCGAAGCCCTGAAGAGACTCTTTTTCCGAAAGTAGTTTCCACGGCCTTTCCCTTTTCTTTACGTAAGAGGCCAAATAAGAACTGTATCGTTAATGATGAAAACCCTTTTCCATACTGTTGGAATATTTCTTGCCATGTTTTTCCCACTTGATCAAAAAACATCCAGCTGCTATTATTCTTCAAGGCATAGAATACAGCAGTCAAGAACTCTTGGAAACTGAAGTGAAGGAAAGTATAGACATTGACACTTCCTTTAGCTTTTTTCAAAAAGTGACTGAGAAAAGTGCAGTTGGTATCACACACTCCTATTCCATGTCTTCTGAGGTCTCTGACTTCAAATAGGACCTGCTGGTTCTGTAGTCCCTCTGCAGCCAAAGAGCAAAGGCCCCACAGGCAACTTTGTGCCTTCCACATCGAGATGCCTGTAAGGGTTGTGAGGCACTTGGAAAAGTAGAACAGATACACATCAGTCATGGTCTGAAGTGACCTTATAAGAGTCCTGTCACCATCTCTCTGTGACTGCAGGACACTGCAGATCATCCAGGAGATGATGGGAAGAGAAGACATAATGTCAAGGCTTTCATTTTCTCGCAGACCATAAAAGAGTCTCATTGCTGTATTAGCACCTGAAAACTGACTCAAGAAATATGCTCTCTTTTCAGCATCTGTAAACCAGAGGATCTCTGCCTGGATACATTGGTTTAACATAGAGTGGAGTTTCTTCATGGTCGTTGGGCGGGCAGTTATCAGCAGGGAGGATTCAGGGAATAGTTTTTTCCTCACAAAACTACATAAGAGGGTCTCTACTGGCTTCTTCTCTTGAGGGTTAGCACTAAGAACCTCTTCCTGGTCACCTACAGGATACTGAAGCTCAGGAAATCCATCAAGAATGAACAGAAGCTTCTCTGGATATGCAAGAATAACATCCAGGATTGGTCCATCTATATCTTCAAAAGTGTTAGTGATCAGGTCAGCAGCACTAAGGTTAGCAGTATGGCTTATTTCTCTGCAGTTTATGTAGATGAGACAGTCAAACCTCCCTGGAGTAACCATTCCCGCTGCCCAATCAAACATGAACTTGTGTACCACAGCTGTTTTTCCAATCCCAGCACATCCCTGAAGCACCACAGTTTGGGATAAATTGGAGCCCTCTTCGTCAGGATCAAATACATCTTCTATCTTAATAAAATTATCTTGTTGAGGAATTCCACATGGAGTCTTTTCTGATATACCGTGTTCTTTTACAATAAGTAGTCGTGACTCTATATGCTTGCCATGGTGATAACATTTATCAACTCCTATTTTTAGGTATTTTTCTTTTAGATGGTTTCTAAATACTTCCCGGTAATCTAATGAGGTGACACCAAGAGTTAGTAATCACAGAATCCTAGACAATAATACAACAACTATAACTAATACCACCATCACTAAATCTCCACTTGGATGTCTCAAAGGCTCCCCAAACATTACATGCCTAAACCTGAGCCCTTGATTTCTTTGCCACTCTGCTCACCCCAAAAAACCCTCCCCAGACATCTCATCTCAGTTAAATGCTGCCATCAGTTGCTCAGAAAAATGTCAGGAGCCATTCTTTATTTATTTTTTTCCTTGACTCCTCCACGTCCAATTGATTAGCAAGACATATCATTTATACCTCCAAAATAAAGCTCCAATCCACTTATTTATAACTATAGCCTCAAATACCACCCAAGTACAGGGCACTTTCACCTCTTTTCTGGACTGCTGTAATAGCCTCCTACTCATCTACTCTTGCCCATCTATGGCTCCCCTCCACATGCTCTAACATGCTCTTCTAAAAGTACTAAGCATCATGTCACTGCCCTGCCTAAAACCTTTCAAGAGCTTTTCATTGCACTTGGTATAAAATCCAAAATCCTTGCCTTCCTTCAAGGAGTGTCACAGTCTGAACCCTACCAACCTCCCCTCCCCACCCTCATTTTATAGCACTCTCCTTCTCAGTCCCTACACTAAAGCCACACAGGCTCACTTTCAGTTTCTCACAAATGCCATGTTCTTTCCTACTTCACTGTCTCTCCACTAGTTATTCAATGCCTGGAACACTCTTCCATCTGCTCTTCCTTTGCAAAGTTCCTTTTCATCCTTCAGTTCTCAACTTAAACATTACCACCTAGAAGAGGAGTTGCCTGACCACCCAGTTTAAAGTAGATCCCCTCTATTATTCCCTTTCCCAGCACCCCAATTTCCCTTTACAGCACTTATCACAATTTACAATTATCTTAACTGTTTATTTTGTTCATTACCTTTCTTTCCTACCAAACAATAGTCTCCATAAAGACAGGGACCTTATCTGTCTTCTTCACCATAGTACCCTTAAGTACCTACCATGGTGCCTGGCACAAAGTAGACACTCAATAAATATTTACTGAATATGGCTATAAATGCTTTCGAATTAAAAACAAGTCATTTAGTACTGCCTATTCTATGTCAGATACTATACTAGGTCCTTTAATACAATTCTGATGGAATTTTCACAATAACCTCATTCAACAGGTATTATCCACATTTTACAGTTGAGGAAACTGAAACCTATAACCAGGATTGTAAGTTTGTGGATATGCAATCTGTGCATAGGTCTCATGCACAGAAGGACCCATGCTTGGTCTAATGCTCTGCTGTTGATATCTTGAAATTCTTAATTTTTGAAAAAGGGGTTCTGCCTTTTCATTTTGCACTGCAGTCCATACATCATGTAGCCAGTCCTGCTTATAGCATCAGGTAGCTTGTCCAGTGTTCAAGAGCTAGTAAGTGGCAGAGATTTAATTAAGATTTAGGTTTGCCTGAAGCCATAGTCCATGTGCTTAAACACTTTACTACACAGATTTTCATCTGCAACTAGAAAAAATAATCTAAGGGGTCAGTTATCAAATTCAAATTTCTGTTAAGTGACTGTCTAAGCTATCATTTCCCAAGCAAGTGCTCCTTAGAACACTATTTGCAAGATATTAATAGGAGAGCTGTGAAAAAGGTGTCCTGTGGTCAAAAGTTAAGGGAAATGCACCCTCCATCACTTTTTAGTTTCTCAATGCATATTAGCATATGAAAGGCTCTGAGATGACCTACAGTTTAAGAAAAGCTGTTTAACTTTGTTCAGTCAGCACTTTCTGGTCTCAAATGATTACAAACCCTTTTCTAAAAGCAAAGTTATTAACTCTTGGAGAACAGTGTCCTATACAACTCAGTCTGGGGAATGCTGATCTTGGTAAGTGCAAACTTCTGTAAAATGCCGTAAATAGTTTAAGCTTTCAGGCTGCTGTTTCAATACTCAACTCTGCCATCTTAGTGGGAAAGCAGCTATAGAGAATACGATTGGGCATTGCTGGTTACAGTAAAAGTTTATTTACAACAACAGGCATCTGGCTGAATTTGATCTGCTAGCTACAACTTGTTGACCTCCATCTAGATCATTCAAGAAGCAAAGTGATCTATTCTAGCCATAAGATTCTGAATATCTGGTGCTTGACCACCACCATCAGTGTCCTCCCAGTATTTGAATATGTATTCTATATGATTTAAAAGTCCCATTTGTTATGACAGTTTGGGGCTTCATAGATATTACCCAAAAAAATCAATGCTTGTTGCCCAGTGAACATAGGGAAAGAAATGGAAGAGGAGTGGGGATGAGCACTCACCCAGGTTGGGAACATGGGAGGCCAGGTTCGTGGGAGGCACTACTCCTAAAACAGAAAAAGAGTGAAACAAAAGATATCTACCTTTAAGCTCTTTCCATGACATTGAAGCCTGAGAATTTGAAGCAGCTGTGTGAGGAAAAGAGCTGGCATTAGGAGTAGCACAAATAAACCTTCATACCAAAACATGAAATACACAGAAATTTAGTCAGACTGCTATAGCCATTCACGCTGTTTCCAAAACAGAAATACAATGAAGAAAGGCACTTCACATCGCTTACCCACAGGGTATTTTATAGCTAATGGCCAACATACAGTAAAATGTAAAAACTTCCCACACAGCTATATTTAGGGTGTGAACGTTTACATTTATATGATCAAAAGGAAAATTTTAGGCATGAACTTAAAGGAGCATACATTATTTGAAGTGATGACTGTTTCTGATATTTTGCTTTCCATTGAACATTAGCTAATTGCTTTTGTTGGAGCTTTTGTTGAGCCTAATTTGTTAACAAGAATAAGGTGTTGCTGATGTTAGTTTGACAGATATATATATAATGACCTACATTCAAATACATACACACACTTAATGCAAATATTAACATATATAGGTATACAGAAAAAAAATACACAAGTGTGCATATACACACACACATACACAACCCTCCACATTCCTATAGGTTTTTAGTACTTGCACTCCTTTAATGCAAGAGTGAGACTTATAGTTGGGAAAAGGTGTGACTAGATGGTTGGGAGGAAGCAGAGTCTGCAGAAGCAGAGATTAGAATGTCACAGAAATGGGCAGGCAAGTGAGTGGTCCGATGCAGGTAACCAGCTTCTATTCTCCATAACTAAACATTCCTTGGAGTTCAGGAATCAGCCACAAGGGGATGGACTCCAGCAATCTTCACTCTACTCTTTTGTGCTATCTCCCATGAAAATCTGTGCTACACTAATGGGAAAGAGGGAAACACTCAAGAGTCTTTTAGGATTATAAATGCTTTGGGAACTATGGAAAATAATAGAAACCACAATTGCCTCTTCTCCTTTCTTTCTTTTACCTCATTTTGGGAAACTCAAAAATTGTAGAGACATTTTCCAAAAGACTATTAATGGGTAAATACTGTATCCATATAATATCTTAATAGATATACACCTGTACACATGCAACACAATTTTAAAGATTTGAAGAATCCCAAAGTCTATGAGAAGAAGCAGGGGAAAGAGAATGAACAGGATTGCCTATATTATAGCTTCTCTTACCTCACTGAGTTACTCACCTTTCTGCTGAGACAATAAACTCCAGGTACAAGCAGGTTCCATATCTTTTCTTTTCTTCTGACTATTCATCCTGGCAAATCAAGAAGACGGTAATCCAAAACAGGAATGATGACTGTAAGGCCTAGTGGAAGCCCAGCGTAAAAAAGCAACTCAAGAAAGACTACTCACTCTAGGCATTACAGAGTTGGGGAAGACAGAAGGCCCAATAACCAAGTAGATTGCTGGGGTGAGACTAGGGGAGCACATGAGGATACACCAAAACCAAAAGTCTTCAGCTTGAAGAGAAAAAAACTAAGGATAGAATGTCGCAAACTTTTGTATAGTTCAAATGTGGGGTATGTTAAATTGGGCTCTGAGTGGGATACTAAGGGAAGCACTGAATTTAGGGAGTATACCTCTAATGTTTAGGGTCAGGGTAAGAAAGAATAACTGTGCCCTTCCACAATGTATTTTTTGTGCTATTGGCAAAGGTGAATTCTAAGATGATAGATTGAAATACTGTGGTATAAGAAGAACAGTCTAGAGGGTTAGGAGAGCTAGGCTTTAGCTGCACTTCTATAACTATCTACCTATGCACCTTAGGTAAGATTCTTCTATTCTCTGGATCTGTTTTATTGTTTTCAAAATGGCTGAGGGAATGCCAGCCTAGGTTTCTTTCCAACTTGAACATTGTAAGATCAGTGGTTCTCAGCCCTGGCTGCACATTAGAATCACCTTAACACCACACCCCACAGTATTTTTTTCTTTCTTGCAATATTACTTATTACTTTCTAACACATTTGATAATTTTCTTATGTATTATGCTTATTGTTCATTTTCAGTCTTTCCCACCTAAATTGAATTACTAGCCCCAAATCTCAGACTTTACCATAAACTGCAGGTCCATTTTAAAAAGTGGAGCTTATTTTCCCACCTCTTGTCTTTGAGCTCAGCCTTCATACTTGCTTTAGTTTATAATAGAGTGTACATAGATGTGACTCAAACAGGGGCTTGAAATGTGCTTGCACAGTTGCACATGTGCCCTCTCATGATTTTGCCCTTGGCACAAGATAAGCCATGAGAGAAATAAGCCCCACTGGTCCAAGGATGATAAATACATGAAACAGAGCCATACCCATTTATTCACAGTCCTGCAGGAAGAAAAGTAGAGTCACCTCAGCCTGAATCAGAGTTGCCCAACAGAGCCCTCTGCCTAATCAGCTGAATCACAACTGGTCTCCAGATCTATGAGAATAAGTGCTTAATAAATTTTTAATTTTTCATGCCATTAAGATTTTGTGGTGGTTATTATATACTGTTGTGTAACAGCTAACTGATATGTCTTGTTAGAAAATAAATGCCTAGAAAGTGTTTGGCATAGAGAAGATAGTCATTAAATATTTATTGAATAAGTTGAATGAATAAAAGCTTTCAAAAAAGTCCAACATATTCCTGATAAATTAAATCAGAATCTTTGATGATGAGGTTTGGCATTGATTTTCTTATAAAAAGCTCCCCAGGTGATTCTAATATGCAGTCAGGGAAGGAAGCCCCTGTTTAAAGACTTACTTGTTTTTGATGTAGAGTGTACTGGTGAAGCACACAGGGAATTAACATCTCTGAACCTCAGATTCCTTAACTGTTAAATAGGGATAGTAACAGTACTTCCTTATAAGGTTATTATGAGGATTAAATGTGATCATCTACATAAAGTATTCAGTATACTACATGATACACAGTAAGGGCTCAATAATCATTAACTATAGCCTATACTGGCATTACTGTTTCATTTGATATACAGTAGAAATATCTTTGAAATCAGATAGACCTTCCTTAAATCATATTGCCACTGCTCTCTAGCAATATGACCTTGAGTAAAAAAACTCTCTGAGACTACAGCAACTCATGTGTAAAACATGGGGACAATAACTACTTCATAACTTATTGTGAGGATTAAATAAGATGGCATACATAATACAGTTAGCATAGAACCAAGTGCAATATAAATAATAAGTGTGAGAAAAAAATAGGATGTCATTTATTATGACTGACAGGAAGAAGTTACATTCCATTAAAGTCTCCACATAATAACTTCATTCCTCTGAGATAGAATGTTCCCAGCACACTGTTGTATTCCCAAAACCTGGACTCTTTTCAGTCACTAGTAAGGAGTCCTCCAAAAAACACAAACAATCCTCCAGTTACCAATTACTCCAGTAAGCATTCCTGCCCTCCAATGGAGCTGGAGGGGTACATGGCTACTCATTCTTCCTGGGCAATCTCAACCATGCCCACTATTTCAGTCATCCTTACAACTCCTAATTGTTCATCCTACTCTAGCCCTTGTCTCTGAGATTTAGATTTATATATCTGAAGTCTTACTCAGCATCTTCACATGGATATTGACATACACCTTTTTCTTACCTCATTTAGTAGCTAGCGTTTGATTTGTTCAGAATTCTTTCACCAATCTTCGTTCTGACAAAAGATCCCCATCCCTCTTAGTGGAATAATCAGTTTCTCTGTGTTTCAATTTTTAAACCTACGTGGAGACTGTAAAGGGACAATCCAAATGCCCCAAACTTCCTTAGTTCTAACCTCCTTGAGGCCTTGTTTTTCAGCACTTCATTTGGTTTTAAGCAACTCCAGATCCTTCCAAAAATCCGTTTTTGCTTAAATTACTCAGAATCAATTTCTGTTGCCTGCAACTAAAGAACCCTGACATAGAAAGTATACCAGGCAGTAAGTTACAGTCAACAAATCTGAGAGGAATTATGGGGGTATTTTTTATAACTCGTTATTAGACCCAGTTAAAGTAAAAAACCTGAGATGGCCCAAATTCCAGGGTGGGAAAGTAGTATCTGTTGTACTAGGATCTCAACTAAAACATACAGAATCTTTAAGCAAAGTATTAAAAGGTGCTCTCTCCAAGAAGACAAATCGAAGTAGTATGTCTCCTCTGAGTAGCTGAATTACAAAATGGTAGAATGGTGTTTCTTCCTCTGGGCTGGGGCAGCACTGTGCTAGAGAACATAAGTTAGAGAGCACTGTATGGGTTAATTTCAGTCCCCACTCACACACTTGGCTGTGTGCCTTTTCAATCAACAAACTGCACAATGGTGACTCTACATGCTACATGCTGCCAAAAATAGGAGAGAGAAAATGTTAACAAATTTAAATATCCAATCTCAACTCCAGGCCTAAAATTACATACCTTGTTTTTTTTTATTGAGGTACAATTCACATATCATAAAATTCACCCTTTTAAAGTGTACAATTTGATGCTCTGTAGTATATACAAAGTTTTGCAACCATTACCACTAATTCCAGAACATTTTCATCACCACATAAAGAAATGTCTTACCCATTAAGCAGACACTCCCTATTCTCAACTCTCTACAGCCTCTGACAATCACAATTCTTCTTTCTATCTCTAAGGATTTGCCTATTCTGAACATTTCATATCAATGTAATAAGTGGCCTTCTGTGTCTGGCTTCCTTCACTTAATATAATGTTTTCAAGGTTCATCCATGTTCTAACATGTATCAGTACTTCTTCCTTTTTATGACTGAATAATAATCTGCTTTACCTTTACTAGGATGGCTATCATTTAAAAAGGGAAAATGGCAAGAATGTGGACAAATTGGAACCCCCATACATTGCTGGTGGGAATATAAAATGGTGTAGCCACTGTGGAAAAATTTGGCAGTTCCTCAACACGTTAAACAGAATTACCATGCTACCCAGCTATTCCACTCACAGGTATGTGCCCAAAATAATTGAAAAGGGGTATTTGAAGAAAAATTTGTACAAGAATATATACAATAGCAAAAAAAATGATAAAAACAACTCCAACATCTATCTGCTGATGAACTGATAAACCAAAATGTGGAATATACTTAAAATGGAATATTATTCAGTATTCTGTATCTTTTGTTATGTTAGTTGTCAAAACTCATCCAATGAAACACATGATTTTTGTTTTTCAGTGTAAGTAAAATTTATCTTTAAAAAATCATAAAGAAATATCAAACTGGTAAATTACATGCATGCTGAAGTACACAGGGGTGAACTGAAGTGCAAACTACTCTGCATCAAAAAATAAAATGGACTGATGAGTGGACAGATATGTGATAAGGCAAATACAGCAAAATGTAAAAAACTGTAGAAGCTAAATGTTGGGTATATGGGTATTCACTGAAAATTTCTATATGATTGAAAATTACCATAATAAAATATTGAGGGAAAAAACCTGGGGGACATGGTGACAGAGGAGTTTGTGGCCTTAACTGCATTTATTAGAAATCTAGAAATATTCAAAGTAAAAGAGCTTTCAATTTAAAAAGCTAGATCAAAAGGAAGTAACAGTAATTAAGATAAAATCAGCAGTCAGTCCACAATGATCTATCACCTCACACCTGTTAGCATGGCAATTATGAAAAAGACAAGAAATAACAAGTGTAGGTGAGGATGTGGAGAAAAGGGAATCCTTGTACACTGTTGGTAGAAATGTAAATTGGTGCAGTCACTATGGAAAAGAACATGAGGTTCCTCAAAAAATTAAAAATAGAGCTACCATATGATCCAGCAATCCCAATTCTGGGTATTTATCTGAAGAAAATGAAAACACTAACTTGAAAAGCTATTGTGGAGGGCCAAAAGTGATGTCACCTCAGAAGTGACATCACCAGACCCAGTTACCAGGAAGTGATATTACCAGAAGTGAGATCACCAGAAGTGGAAGTGACAACACCAGATATGAGATCGGCCTGGAAGTGACATCATTATGAGCCCATGTATATAAGCATGCTCAGAAATAAAACTGCATCACTTGTCTGCCACCAGTGGTCAGTGGACCATCTGATCCCAACTTTGGTTTCCATGTCTTTCTTATGTCTTTCTCTGTGTTTCCCTTAATCTCTTCATCCACTTCTCTGAGGTTTAGCAGTTTTGTGGAGCTGGTCTATGCAGGTGGCTCCTGAACAGGGACCTAAGAACAGAGTGACAAGGACTGAAAAACTCAGGTTTTCCGGAGCTTGACTCTGCAAGGCGGCCGGCAATTTAAGTGAGGAGACTCCCATAGGAGAACAGACATTCGTTGATAAGGTACAGACTTAATAAAGCCCAGGGGATGGTACTGGAGCATTAGAATCAGGAGTAAAACATGGGACAGCAAGGGTCAAAGGACTGTCGGGTCAACTATAAAAATTTTGTATATATGCTTAAAAGCCAAAAATATGGGTCAGTCTGGATCAAAAGACCGATCACTCTTTGTACATATGCTTAAAGCTACGCTTCATGGCCGCAGTATTTATATGTGCTTCTACAGTTAGATGCTTTTCTTACTTTTGTACAAGATACTTGCCCCTGGTTCCCTGAAAGAGGAACCATAAATAACAGCTTTAGCAAAAGGTAGGGCAGCAACTTAAACAGCACTATACCCTTCAAGGGCCTTGGGACTTTCCTGTACATACGTTTGCTTTGTTAAATTTAGTGAAGAAAAGTTTGGATCCATCTCCCGAGATTACCTGTTTACCTGACAGACTTCTGGAAGAAGGCTCTGTAGTCAAGCAATCGCAACCAATAGTCACTGGGTATGAGGCTTTGGCTAATGCCACAGCCTTCATGGACTGTGAGCCGTTACCTCCCAAATATGACCAAGACAATGAGCCATTACCTCCTAAGTATGAACAGGGGTTGTTAGAGGAAAAATAGCATTATGAGAAAGAGCCTTTTGAGAATGAGCAATGTGGTGCCCGTGGCATCCAACATGGCACCCATGGCATCCAACATGGTGACCAGGAGGAATTTGCTTCCTCAGAGTTTGAACTGGAGGGAGAGGGCCACATAAGGCCTTCTGATGAACCTCCTGCTGATGCCAGATCTGTTTTAGCTGCTTGTTCAAATCACAGGTCTTCTCCTAGGCCCCTGTAATCACCCATCTGTTTTCATAAATCTCAAAACCATAAACTGCAAATAGGGAACCCCCCCCCCACGCCTCTGTGTCTGCATAGTAGTCAATATAACCGGGGACCTCCTATTTCCATTGTTACCAAAGTGACTTCTGATTTTGTTTGTTGCTCAGCTTTACAGAATAGCGTTCAGGAAGCTCAAAGGCGGGGTGAGGATATATCTGGGTTCCATTCTGTCTGTCTGCCAGTTAGTGTGCAAGATGGGGATGGAAATGTCAGACTGCATAATCCTATTCCTTTCAAAACTTTAAAAGAGCTTAAAAATTCCTGCTCTCAATATGGTCCAACTGCTCCTTTTACCCTTGCTCTCTTGGAGGGAATATCCACTGATGCTCTGGCTCCTAATGATTAGAAAATGTTTGCTAAAGTGTGTCTTTCTGGAGGTGATTATTTGCTATGGAAAAGTGAATTCATAGACTTGTGCACACAGCAGGCCAAAAGAAATCGAATGCATAACACTCCTATCAACCTAGATATGCTAACTGGAGAAGGGCAGTATTCTGTCTTAGTAGATCAACTCGTTTCCTATACAAGCATATCAACAAACTAACATCTGTGGGGTCAAGGCCTGGAGAAGTCTGTCTACCACAGGAGAAAAACTGAAGAACTTAACAGCATTCAGTAAGGTCCAAGTAAGCCATTTCAGGAATTTGTTTCTCACTTACTGCAGGCAATATCCAGAGTGGTTCCTGATTCTGAAGCTGGCAATATTCTTGCTAGACAATTGGCTTTTGAAAATGCTAACAGTACATGCCAGGGTCTCATTCAACCTTTTAGGAAAAAGGGAGTCTTTCTGACTTTGTCAAACTTTGTGCAGATGTGGGGCCTTCTTATATGCAGGGAGCAGTGTTGGCAGCAGCATTAAACAAAACTTCAGGCCTGACGTGGCGGCCCCATCCCCAATCAGGGATGAGGCTCCATCTTACAGGTAAATGTTTTCACTGTGGACAATTCGGCCATTTTGCCTGAGAGTTCACTTACCCTAAAGACTATCAAAAGGCACCTCCTACTAACTTACCTCAAGAAAGATCAAACAAGGCACCTGATGTTTTCCCATGGTGCCACCTAGGAAAACACTGGGCCAGTGACTGCAGGTCACAAACTGATGTTCAGGGTTTTCTATTACCGGGAAACTCCTGAAGGGGCCAGCCTTGGCCCTGGCAAATAATGGGGGCCTTGTCCATGACTCCCTCAATTGTTCTTCCCAACACACAACAATCCAGCAACTCTGCTGAGCAACCTCAGGGAGCGCAAGACTGGACCTCAGTCCCACCTCTAGATTCGTATTAACTCCTGATATGGGACCACAAGCTATTCCTAGTGGAGTATATGGCCCTTTATCTCCTGGTACAGTAGGCCTTACTCTAGGTAGGAGCAGCTGGAACTTAAAAGGACTACAAGTGTAGCCTGGAGTCACAGACTCTGACTACATGGGTGAAATTAAAGTTATATGTTGTTCACCATTCAGAATTATACAAATGTTATCCTCTGACTGTGTAGCTCAACTAATTGTGCTGCCTCTTGTAAAAACTGGTCGGTGTCAATCTTCCCAGATGAGAGGGTTCCTCAGATGCCTTTTGGGTCCAATGAGTAGGACTCGAATGACCTACTTTAACACTTTGGATTGATAAAAAATGTTTTGAAGGCCTCGTAGATACTGGAGCCAATGTGTCTATCCATCATATCACATGGCACTTAGCCCACTAAAGAAGCTATGACTAATTTACAAGGTATTGACATGGCACGGGGTCCTTTGCAAAGTTCTCAAATATTGGCTTGGTCAGACAAAGAGCGACATACAGGACCTTTCCCAACCATACGTCCTCGACTATATCCCTGTTAATCTGTGGGGATGAGATGTTCTAACTCATATGTTAGTTTTACTTTATAGCCCCAGTCCTCAAGTTGCCCAAATGATGTTAAATCAAGGACATATACCTGGGACTGGTCTAGTAAGCGAGGGCCAAGGTTGGTTACTCCCGATCTCCCCTCAGCCTCGCCAAGATTGGTCTGGCCTAGGGTACCATCCAAATTTGCCTTAGGGGCCTTGGTATCTCCTGCCTCCCCAATATTGATGGCCTCTAAAAAAATACAGTGGGTAACTGACAAGCCCATCTGGGGGGACCAATGGCCCCTAACTCAGGAGAAACTGCATACTGCCCGAAAGCTTGTGTCACAACAATTGGAAGCCAGACATATTGAAGAATTCCTTAGTCCTTAGAACACTCCCATCTTTGTGATAAGAAAGGAACAATCTGATCACTGGAGGCTCCTATAGGACCTCTGCAAGATTAATGCAATCATGGTTACCATGGGAACGCTGCAACTGGACTGCCCTCCTCAACTATGATACCTTGGAGGGAGAGGGAGCCCAGGACTGCTAAACACCCAGCCCCAGCCATCTGCACTGGACCGCAGACACAGTGCATGCGTGGGGTGCTGAAAACTAGGGAAACAGGACAGTAAGACCTGAGAGCAGGTCCCTGCAGGCGGCACCCCAGGGACAAAGAAAAGCGAGTGCTTTTCAGAAGTCTTAAAGGGACAGGGACCCCACAGCCGGACGGAAGCATTCTAGGACACCTAGCCCAGCAGCAGGGAACTCTGGGCACCCTAAACCCCTGGATAGCAGAACAGCTCAGAGGCCCCTCACGGAGATAAACAGCCTCCTGGCCGTTTCCCCTCCAACACAGCTCCGCCATATCGGAGCAGCAGCCCGAGGCAGGCCACGCCCACAGCAAAAGCGGAGATAAACTCCATAGCAGCCGGGGGCAAGAATCAGAAGCCCCATCTGCACGCAGCTGCCCAGCACAAGCCATGAGAGGTCGCTGTTCTCCCAGGAGAGGAAGGCCACAAACCAACAAGAAGGGACGTTCTCCCAGACGTCACTTGTGCCAGCTCCGCAAACTATCTCTATCGCCATGAAAAGGCAGAATTTGAGGCAGACAAATATCACAAAGACAACACCTGAGGAGACAGACTTAACCAGTCTTCCTGAAAAAGAATTCAAAATAAAAATCATAAACATGCTGATGGAGATGCAGAGAAATATACAAGGGCTAAGCGATGAAGTCTGGAGGGAGATTACAGACATCCTGAGGGAGATTACAGAAGTGAAACAAACTCTGGAAGGATTTATAGGCAGAATGGATAAGATGCAAGAGGCCATTGATGGAATAGAAACCAGAGAACAGGAACACATAGAAGCTGATGCAGAGAGAGATAAAAGGATCTCCAGGAATCAAACAATATTAAGAGAACTGTGTGACCAATCCAAAAGGAACAATATCCACATTATAGGGGTACCAGAAGAAGAAGAGAGAGAAAAGGGGATAGAAAGCGTCTTTGAAGAAACGATTGCTGAGAACTTCCCCAAACTGGGGGAGGAAATAATTGATCAGACCATGGAAATACACAGAACTCCCAACAGAAAGGACCCAAGGAGGACAACACCAAGACACATAATAATTAAAATGGCAAAGATCAAGGAAAAGGACAGAGTTTTAAAGGCAGCTAGAGAGAAGAAAAAGGTCACCTATAAAGGAAAACCAATCAGGCTATCATCAGACTTCCAACAGAAACCTTATAGGCCAGAAGAGAATGGTATGATATAGTTAATGCAATGAAACAGAAGGACCTTGAACCAAGAATACTGTATCCAGCACGATTATCATTTAAATATGAAGGAGGGATGAAACAATTCCCAGACAAGCAAAAGTTGAGGGAATTTGCCTCCCACAAACCACCTCTACAGGGTATTCTAGAGGGACTATTCTAGACGGGAGCACTCCTAAGAATAAACAGATGTCACTAGAGAAAATAAAATCACAGCAAAGAAAGCAGACCAACCAAATACTAACTAAAGGCAAAAAATAAAATCAACTACCCACTAAAAGCAGTTAAAGGAAACATGAAAGAGCACAGAATAAAACAACCAACATATAAAGAATGGAGGAGGAAGAATAAGAAGGGAGAGAAGAAAAGTATCTCCAGACAGTGTATATAACAGTTCAATAAGCGAGCTAAGTCAGGCAGTAAGATACTAAAGAAGTTAACCTTGAACCTTTTGGTAACCACGAATCTAAAGCCTGCAATGGCAATAAGTACGTATCTTTCAATAGTCACCCTAAATGTAAATGGACTGAATGCACCAATCAAAACACATAGAGTAATAGAATGGATAAAAAAGCAAGACCCATCTATATGCTGCTTACAAGAAACTCACCTCAAACCCAAAGACATGCACAGACTAAAAGTCAAGGGATGGAAAAACATATTTCATGCAAACAATAGAGAGAAGAAAGCAGGGGTTGCAGTACTAGTATCAGACAAAAAAAGACTTCAAAACAAAGAAAGTAACAAGAGATAAAGAAGGACATTACATAATGATAAAAGGCTCAGTCCAGCAAGAGGATATAACCATTATAAATATATATGCACCCAACACAGGAGCACCAGCATATGTGAAACAAATGCTAACAGAACTAAAGGGGTAAATAGAATGCAGTGCATTCATTTTAGGAGACTTCAACATGCCACTCATCCCAAAGGATAGATCCACTGGACAGAAAATAAGTAAGGACATGGAGGCACTGAACAACATACTAGAACAGATGGACCTAATAGACATCTATAGAACTCTACACCCAAAAGCAACAGGATACACATTCTTCTCAAGTGCACATGGAACATTTTCCAGAATAGACCATATACTAGGTCACAAAAAGAGCCTCAGTAAATTCCAAAAGACTGAAATTCTACCAAACAACTTTTCAGACCACAAAGGTGTAAAACTAGAAATAAATTATACAAAGAAAACAAAAAGGCTCACAAACACATGGAGGCTTAACAACATGCTACTAAATAATCAACAAACAAATTAAAATAGAAATCAAGGAATATATGGAAACAAATGACAACAACAACACAAAACCCCAACTTCTGTGGGACGCAGTGAAAGCAGTCTTAAGAGGAAAGTATATAGCAATCCAGGCACACTTAAAGAAGGAAAAACAATCCCAAATGAATAGTCGAACATCACAATTATTGAAACTGGAAAAAGAAGAACAAATGAGGCCTAAAGTAAGCAGAAGGAGGGACATAATAAAGATCAGAGAAGAAACAAACAAAATTGAGAAGAATAAAACAATAGAAAAAATCAATGAAACCAAGAGCTGGTTCTTTGAGAAAATAAACAAAACAGATAGGCCTCTAGCCAAACTTATTAAGAGAAAAAGAGAATCAACACACATCAACAGAATCAGAAACGAGAAATGAAAAATCACGACAGACTCCACAGAAATAAAAGAATTATTTTAAAGACTACTATGAAAACCTATATGCTAAGAAGCTAGAAAACCTAGAAGAAATTGACAACTTCCTAGAAAAATACAACTTTCCAAGACTGACCAATGAAGAAACACAAAAAATTACAAGCAAAGAAATTGAAGCAGTAATCAAAAAACCACCCAAGAACAAAAAACAAAACTCCTGGGACAGACGGATTTACCATGGAATATTATCAGACATACAGAGAAGACATAATACCCATTCTTAAAGTTTTCCAAAAAATAGAAGACGAGGGAATATTCCCAAACTCATTCTATGACGCCAACATCACACTAATACCAAAACCAGTCAAAGACCCCACCAAAAAAGAAAATTACAGACCAATATCCCTGATGAATGTAGATGCAAAAATATTCAACAAAATATTAGCAAACAGAATTCAAAAATATATCAAAAGGATCATACACCATGACCAAGTGGGATTCATCCCAGGGATGCAAGGATGGTACAACATTTGAAAATCCATCAACATCATCCACCACATCAACAAAAAGGACAAAAACCACATGATCATCTCCATAGATGCTGAAAAGCATTCGACAAAATTCAACATCCATTCATGATAAAAACTCTCAGCAAAATGGGCATAGAGGGCAAGTACCTCAACATAATAAAGGCCATATATGATAAACCCACAGACAACATCATACTGAACAGTGAGAAGCTGAAAGCTTTTCCTCTGAGATCGGGAACAAGACAGGGATGCCACTCTCCCCACTGTTATTTAACATAGTACTGGAGGTCCTAGCCACGGCAATTAGACAAAACAAAGAAATACAAGGAATCCAGATTGGTAAAGAAGAATTTAAACTGTCACTATTTGCAGATGACATGATATTGTACATAAAAAACCCTAAAGACTCCACTCCAAAACTACTAGAACTGATATTGGAATACAGCAAAGTTGCAGGATACAAAATTAACACACAGAAATCTGTGGCCTTCCTATACACTAACAATGAACCAATAGAAAGAGAAATCAGGAAAACAATTCCATTCACAATTGCATCAAATAGAATAAAATACCTGGGAATAAATGTAACCAATGAAGTAAAAGACCTCTACCCTGAAAACTACAAGACACTCTTAAGAGAAATTAAAGAGGACACTAACAAATGGAAACTCATCCCATGCTCTTGGCTAGTAAGAATTAATATAGTCAAAATGGCCATCCTGCCCAAAGCAATATATATATTTGATGCAATCCCTATCAAATTACCAGCAATATTCTTCAACAAACCAGAACAAATTGTTCAAAAATTCATATGGAAACACCAACGACCCCGAATAGCCAAAGCAATCCTGAGAAAGAAGAATAAAGTGGGAGGGATCTCACTCCCCAACTTCAAGCTGAACTACAAAGCCATAGTAATTAAGACAATTTGGTATTGGTACAAGAACAGAGCCACAGACCAGTGGAACAGATTAGAGACTCCAGACATTAACACAAACATATATGGTCAATTAATATTTGATAAAGGAGCCATGGACATACAATGGGGAAATGAGAATCTCTTCATCAGATGGTGCTGACAAAACTGGACAGCTACATGCAAGAGAATGAAACTGGACCAATGTCTAACCCCATACACAAAAGTAAATTCGAAATGGATCAAAGACCTGAATGTAAGTCATGAAACCATAAAACTCTTAGAAAAAAATATAGGCAAAAATCTCTTGGACATAAACATGAGCAACTTCTTCATGAACATATCTCCCTGGGCAACGGAAACAAAAGCAAAAATGAACAAGTGGAACTATATCAAGCTGAAAAGCTTCTGTACAGCAAAAGACACCATCAATAGAACAATAAGGTACCCTACAGTATGGGAAAATATATTTGTAAATGACAGATCCGATAAAGGCTTGACATCCAAAATATATAAAGAGCTCATGCACCTCAACAAACAAAAAGCAAATAATCCAATTAAAAAATGGGCAGAGGAACTGAACAGACAGTTCTCCAAAAAAGAAATTCAGATGGCCAACAGACACATGAAAAGATGCTCCACATCGCTAGTTATCAGAGAAATGCAAATTAAAACCACAATGAGATATCACCTCACACCAGTAAGGATGGCTACCATCCAAAAGACAAACAACAACAAATGTTGGTGAGGTTGTGGAGAAAGGGGAACCCTCCTACACTGCTGGTGGGAATGTAAATTAGTTCAACCATTGTGGAAAGCAGTATGGAGGTTCCTCAAAATGCTCAAAATGGACTTACCATTTGACCCAGGAATTCCACTTCTAGGAACCTACCCTAAGAATGCAGCACTCCAGTTTGAAAAAGACAGATACACCCCTATATTTATCGCTGCACTATTTACAAAAGCCAAGATATGGAATCAACCTAAGTGTCCATCAGTAGATGAATGGATAAAGAAGATGTGGTACATATACTCAATGGAATATTATTCAGCCATAAGAAGAAAACAAATCCTACCATTTGCAACAACATGGATGGAGCTAGAGGGTATTATGCTCAGTGAAATAAGCCAAGCAAAGACAAATACCAAATGATTTCACTCATCTGTGGAGTATAAGAACAAAGGAAAAACTGAAGGAACAAAACAGCAGCAGAATCACAGAACCCAAGAAGGGACTAACAGTTACCAAAGGGAAAGAGACTGGGAGAATGGGAGGGTAGGGCGGGATCAGGGTGGGGAAGAAGAAAGGGGGTATTATGATTAGCATGTATAATGTTGGGGGTGGGGGAAAGGGGAGGACTGTGCAACACAGAGAAGACAAGGAGAGATTCTACATTTTGCTATGCTGATGGACAGTGACTGTAATGGGGTTTGGGGGGGGGACTTGGTGTAGGGGAGAGCCTAGTAAACATAATATTCTTCATGAAATTGTAGATTAATAACAAAAAAGGGGGGATTATTCCCTGATAGGATAAAATTAACTGCAAATCAACGATTAATGCATGCTTTACATATCCTTAATTTTGATCTTTTAAAGGGTGTCGGATGATCAGCTATGGATACATTTTTCTGATAATATTTCTTTCTCTTAAAAAAAAAAAAGCAGTTCCTGTGTGGTGATCTCCAATAGGTTCTTCACAATGGTATAAAGGTCATATCAAAGTGTGGGCAAAGGGTTTGTTTGTGTTTATACAGAGGATCAAAGCCTAATTTGGCTACCCTGAAAATGAATTAAGATACGATATGAAGAAGAACTTCCAACATCAACATCCTCTGGAAGAGTCATTCCAGAAGATGATCATCAAAAAACTTCAACAAAGATCCTGGTGCTGTTGCAGGTGTAGCTGCATTCATCCCACCGGCTCCTGGACTTGCCATTGGAATGAAGAAGGAGATATCTAAGCTGGCCTGTGCATACAGTAAAACAACAAATTTGACTGGATCTATATTGTCAGAATTCAGCCAAGAATTAGGAGAAGTGCAAGTTGCAGTGCTCTAAAATCGTGCGACTATAGACTATCTATTGTTAAAAGAACATATGGAATGTGAACAGTTCCCAGGAATGTGTTGTTTTAATTTGTCTGATTTTTCTCAAACTATTCAAATTCAGTTAGACAATATCCATCATATTATTGATAAGTTTTCACACATGCCTAGAGTACCTAACTGGTTTTCTTGGTTTCACTGGATATGGCTGGTAATTGTAGGTCTCCTTTTGTTATTTATCTGTATTGCTATTCTGTTAATGTGTGTACACAATTTAATTAGTAGTTTGTTAAAACCTATACATGCTTATGTTACTCTACAAGAAGTTATGTCAAAGAAATAATCAATCTTCCCATGTTTTCTTCTGTCTGCTACTTCTATAGCTTTTCTTCTTCCTTCCTAATTACAACCCTTTAGTAGAATTCATGCCTCATATCGAAAATTACCGAGTATCATAATTCTTCCAAGTGGTAAAGATACCTCAAGACAAAAGCTGGGCATAGAAGCCACAGGGCATAAATCTGCAAAGAAGTAAAAAGCTAACCTTTTCAAAGAATATTGCTTCTCTCTCACTTACCAACTTTACATTTCCCTGTATGGCCCTGGAAGACGGCTGGTTAGCCAGAGACGGGTAAGATTCCTCAAGGGAGGAACAACCTAAGACAGGCACAGTCGCAGGGGGGCCATCAGGTGAGAAATTGGGGATCAACAGAGGTGAGGCTTAGAACCTCAGCCCCCTGTTTTGAGAGAAATCTTCTGCATCTGTGGATGTTTTGTTGCCCTTGTCTAGCTTGGACTAATACTTAGTCTATAGGCACACACCTGATCATCTACATTTGCCCTCTTACAGCACTAAATTATGTTTTCTACCTTTATCTTGCATCTACCTACCACTTCAGCATTTTATTAAAAACAAATAAGGGAGAAATGTGGGATTCACATATAAATCAAGTATAAAAATGAAATGAAAAAAAATACACCTTTTGTTCATGTTTCTCTTGATATTTACTCTGGCTTCATATGTACTTCCCCTTGATCGGGAGAAGCCAGTAAACATGTTATTTCCCATTGTCTGCATGCATTCTCCATCATGGGCATTCCTAAAATTATAAAAACTGATAATGGGCCTACACTGGACAAGCTTTCCAACATTTCTGTTCTACCTTTCAAATTCAACACATCACAGGAATTCCTTATAACCCTCAAGGTCAAGAGATGGTAGAAAGAGCCCACCTCACACTTTAAAATCAATTATTTAATCAAAAGGGGGAAAATATGGGACCTCCGCCGCAAACCAATTAAACCTTGCCCTATTCACATTAAATTTTCTTTCAGTAGACAAGCAAGGCCTCACAGCAGCAGACAGATTTTGGACACCTCAAAACAAGAAATTTGCTGTGGTCAGATGGAAAGACCCCCTCACGGATCTTTGACAAGGACCTGACCCTGTACTTATCTGGGGGAGAGGTCATGTTTGTGTTTTCCCAAAGTCTGCTACAGGTCCTCACTGGCTCCCTGAATGACTGGTCAAATATCATCATGAAGCAATCGACTCATGGGATGAGGATGAGGACCACCCCAGAAGTCTGCCTCCCTCAAACCCAACATCACAACAAATGCAGAGAACCCATCCTCTGACGTGGAAACAGCTCAAGAGGCTGACTCAGGAGGGAAAGGCAATGATCAACCAACAGGATCTGACTCTGATGCCTGATAAGCTGTCCTTAGCAATGTTAGTTATCATTGCCACCCAGGTGGGAGTAGTGCACGGAGAGACCTATTGGACTTTTTATCCAAATGCTCCAGTATTACACCCAATTACCTGCGGTGATGAGTCGGTACCAATCTGTAAATGACTCCTGGATTCTGGAAGGACGCCAAGGACGAGATGGACTGTGCTGGCAGCAATTAGCATTATTTAATTATTCTGGACAGATGGTGGATCCTCCTTTATGTGGAGCCTACCAACCCATGGATGGATGCTTGTTGCTAGGACATGTAACCAAAACTGCTGCAGGAGGTGGCCAAGTAGCCACCATTACTGGGCCCTGGGCCCTTGACAATACATATCCGCTGTTTCTTTTGTAGGGCTACCAGCCACCACCATTGTTGTAGCCCCAACTCATCCTCCTTTACCTTACTGTGCAAATACTACCAATGTAGAATTGGAAAAATTCGTCTGCTGGGTAGACTATGCTCACCCTCTGGCTGCCCAACGCAAACTTAGAATTACTATACAACCTCAGAATTAGTATACAACTGGTCCCATCGCTTAACTGGACCTGTTCAAAATGAATGACACCTGGAGAATATATATCACCCATTTTTACCACCTCACAGCACAAGATGCAATGTGAGCTCTGGTGTATTTGGGCCACCACAGACGATGTTAACTTTTCTTCACCCTCTTCAAGTGCCTCACATCTTATGCATCCTTATGGAGTATGAACCTGCATACAACCCCCATATGGGCTGCTTGTATGACCTTTTAGTGTCTCTTTTCAAGGAAATCTATATCATATTACCTGTACAAATTGTAATCTAACCACATGTGTGTCTACCTAGAACAAAGGGGAAAATATCTTAGTTCTTTCCCAACCACCATATATTATGTTACCATCTAATCTACCTGAACCATAGTATGATGACCCAGGAACACAAGCCCTTATAGAAATGAAAAATGAACTCTCCAAAAGCCAGAGAGCTATTGGACTTACAATTGCTGGATTAGTGGCTGCTATTTCCATCCTCATCATGGTGTTACTTCAGCTGTGGATCTCTCACAATCTATACACACTGCCCAATTTGTTAATCAATTGGCTCATAACATCTCTCAAGCTCTAAAAACTCAGGAAGACATTGATTTAAAGATAGAGAGCCAACTTGCTACCTTAGAAAGTACAATGTTGGCTATAGGCAATGAAGTGGAATCCTTCCAATGGCAGTTATGGCTTCGATGCCATGCTGCATTTAAAAGCATCCATGTAACCAATGCACCTTATAACAATTCTCAGTGGAAATGGCACAAAACTCATAGCCATCTCCTACGAGTACAGCACTATATGAACCTTAGCCTTGATTTACATAATTTGCATCACAAAATATTAGACATTCAAAATGCTCAATTGGATATGATAGATTCCTGAGATCTAGCAAAACAAGTTCTGGAACATCTTATAGGCTTCAATCCTTTTAATATGTTAAAACATACCCTCTGGTATTTGCTTGCTTTGGTATTTGCGATAATTGTTTTGTTTTTATATTAGTTGATTGGCAAACGTTCAAGAAAAGAAGCTACACAGACCAACTTAACCTACAACAACTATGGCTTCAATTTCAAAATGAGAGGGGAAAGCTTTCAGTTCTCTGAAAACTTCTAATCTTTTCACCTTTTTTCTATTACTGATACTGTAACTTTTTCCTTCCTTCACAAACCAAACTCTGCTGTTCCAAAGGGAATAAATAGCCTGAGTACCCCAAAATATATTGTCTAAGCTAGGGCTCCACCGGCTGGCGAGGGAACCACAAGGTAGGCGCTGGGCATGGAGGCCATGGAGGCATAAACAACCAAGGAGACAGAAAACTGACCCTCTCAAAGGATGCTGCTTCTCTTTCACTCACTTGCCTCACATCACCCTGCTTGGCCATGGAAGATGACTGGTTAGCCAGAGATGGGTAAGATTCCTCAAGGAAAGAACCTAAGATAGGCAGTCACAGAGGGGTCATCAGGAGAGAACCTGGGGGCCAACAGAGGTGAGGCAGATCCTCACCCCGTTGACCTTGAAGAGGCCTGAATGTAAGTCATGAAACCATAAAACTCTTAGTAGACAACATAGGCAAAAATCTCCTGAATATAAACATGAGCAAGTTTTTCCTGAATGCATCTCGAGCAAGGAAAACAAAAGCAAAAATGAACATGGGAGGGAGTACATCAAACTAAAAAGCTTCTGTACAGCAAAAGACACCATCAACAGAACAAAAAGGAATCCAAAGGTATGTCAGAATATATTTGTAAACGACATATCTGACAAGGGGTTAACATCCAAAATATATAAAGAACTCACATGCTTCAACACCCAAAAAGCAAATAACCTGATTAAAAAATGGGCAGAGGATATGAACAGACAATTCTCCAAAGAAGAAATTCAGATGGCCAACAGGCACATGAAAAGATGCTCCATATCGCTATTTATCAGGGAAATGCAAATTAAAACCACAATGAGATATCACCTCACACCAGTTAGGATGGCCAACATCAAAAAGACTAGTAACAACAAATGCTGGTGAGGATGCAGAGAAAGGGGAACCTTCCTACACTGCTGGTGGGAATGTAAACTAGTTCAACCATTGTGGGAAGCAATATGGAGGTTCCTCAAAAAGCTAAAAATAGAGATACTATTTGACCCAAGAATTCTACTCCTTGGAATTTACCCAAAGAATATATTTCTCAGATTCAAAAAGATATATGCACCCTTATGTTTATTGCAGCACTATTTACGATAGCCAAGAAATGGAAGCAACCTAAGTGTCCATCAGTAGATGAATGGATAAAGAAGAGGTGGTTCATATACATACACAATGGAATACTATTCAGCCATAAGAAAGAAACAAATCCTACCATTTGCAACAACATGGATGGAGCTGGAGGATATTATGCTCAGTGAAATAAGCCAGGCGGAGAAAGACAAGTACCAAATGATTTCCCTCATTCGTGGAGTATTAACAACGAAGAAAAGCTGAAAGAACAAAACAGCAACAGACTCACAGACTCCAAGATGAGACTAGCGGTTACCAAAGGGAAGGGGTGAGGGAGGGAGGGAGGGAAGGAGGGAGAAGGGGATTGAGGAGTATTATGATTGGCATACATGTTGTGTGTGGGATAATGGGAAAGACAGTGTAGCACAGAGCAGGCAAATAGTGACTCTGTGGCATCTTACTACACTGATGGGTTGTAACTGGAATGGGGTATGGGGGGAATGTAATAACCACATTGTTTTTTCATGTGAAACCTTCATAAGAGTGTATGTCAATAATACCTTAATAAAAAAAAAACAAAAAATCAGCAGTTTAATCCATTATTTTAGAATAAAATTTTTACTTTATCTTGATATATTATAATAAATTTTTATGTATATATATCCATATATATAATAAAATTTTACTTTATCTGGACATATATGTTATATGTTATATATTATATATATTATTAGATAATTAAAAATTCTAGGTATGCTGCTATTTATTAACTGCTTTTATGTGCTGAGAATCTATTGTAGTCTTATTTCCACTCCCAACAAGGCTGTGAGCTACTATTCTATTTTATAAATGAGAAAAGTGAAGCACAGGAAGATTGGGAAAATTACTTCAGGTCACAGTTTGTTAATGGTAAGGATGGATTCAGAACCCAAGTCCATGGGTCTCCTCCTAATCACTTACCAACGAAGTGCCAACCTTAGAGTCATACTCCCCACACTACACACAGGCTGTTGAGACTTTCGGTGGGGGCAGGGAGAGGGAGGCTCAGACAAGGACCTAACCACTCCGTTCCAACCTTCGCAAGGAGCTGACCAGCAGACCTGAGGCTAGTGCCCTTGGCGGGTGGCTCAGGGAGGGGCCTTGTTGCAATACATAGAACCCCAGCCTTATGGGGAAGGCCATGGGGCCCCCTCTTGCAGTCAGTCGTACACTGGGCAGTGATTCCGTTTTACCACCGCAATCGGAGAGTACCATGTCCCAGAAGAACAGCAAACCTGGCCGCAGAGCCACACCAAGCCCAGGATACGGACCCGCAGAAAGAGTAGGCAACAGCTTAGTCACCTGTTCCATGTCTCCCCTCACAGAATCGAAAAGACACAATGTCAAATACCAAAGCAACCTATTTGGGGTTCCTCCCTGCTTTAAGCCATAATCTGGGGTCTACGGACGGCCACCCGCGGGCCCACGAACCCTCGATGCTTACATGCAAACCGTGTGTTTTAGTTTTAGTTTTTGTTTCGGGAGGAGATGATCAATAGTTTTCCACAGATTTTTCAAATAGATAATGTCCACCCTCCACCCGCACCTCAAAAAATAAAGGTAAGAATCGAGGCTTTAAACTCTGTCATCGCTTCTCTTACATCTTTACCTCAGTCCCGCACCGAGTGTCAGTCCCACCCCCGTCGCCAGTCAGCCTTCCACTCCGTTCTCCTCTCCTCCATGCACGCCTACACGCACGGACGCCCCACGCACGTACCCCCACGCATGCGCCCCCACACGCACGCACCGCACGCATTCGCTAAACTTCACGTGCGCCTACACACACGCGCGCGCACACACCTCTCCCCACGCCCCTGCACACACATGCATTTCCACACACGTGTGTCTCCCCACATACCTCAGCACCCCCGCACACATGCATCCTCAGGAGCCTCCCCCTCTCCGCTCTCCCTTAGGGCTGGCTCCAGGCGAGGGCCGGCTCAGCCCTCCTCACGCCCCTAACCCCCGCCCTCGGCTTCGCGAGCAGCGAGGCTCCTCCCCAGCGCGCGGAGCTTCCCCCGCCCAAGCCCGTGGCCGCCCCGCAGGCCAGTCTGACAGGGCCGCGCCACTTTCCTCCTCACATCCCAGGAGACACCGGGCGGGGCGCCTCCCACACTGGCCTTCAGACTAAAGGGAAGGCATCCGCTCAGCCAGAACGAACTCCCTTGGTTTCCGGTCCCTCGGAATGGAGGCTGGGGAGGAGAGGGGAGGGGAGGGGCGTTTCTCAACCTTGCTGGGAAAAGTGCTCACCTGGTTCCCAAAGCCAGTTTGCCCTTCCTCTACTTCCTGCCAGAGAGAAGGGATTCAGAGAGAGAGCCAAGGTCTTTGGGGCGGGGAAGGGGAAATGACTCAGAGAGAAGGCGGCTCAGAGGGAGGGGCTGGCCTGGAAATGGGGTGAGGGGTCACTGGGAGTAGGAGGGAAAGGGGAAAAAGGAAGAGGATGGGAAAGCCGCGGCGGGGGTATTTTTGAGGGTGTCTGGCACAGTCCTGGGAATCCTTCCTGGTCAACACCGAATGCAGGAGCAACCGGCTGGATCGTTTCCTCCGTGCTGGGACTTAAGCTCCTTTAGTTAAGCAGGCATCACGGAATCTCCTGGTCTGGATGGCAGCACGGGGATTAACTCTTCATCTTCTATGGAGCAAGTAATAGGCTTTACGTCACAGGGTTGCTACAAAGATTAAACTAGTTACTACATCTCAAATACTTAAAATAGTGTCAGGAACATTGTAAGCAATCAATCAGTGATAGCTCCTATTATTACAAAGATGGTCTTTCATTGATGATGGTCTCCCCTCTAGATTATGAGTCCCATGAGGGTGAGACTGTGTGTTTTGTCACTGAACTCCAGCACGTGACAAAAGAGGCTATCATGATTTGTTGAATGAACGAATAAATGAGCAATTGAATGAGAACTTGAATTAGTGGCTATGCCTAGACCCTCTCCTCTGCCAAGTAAGGGGTGCCTTTGTGGAAGTTTGAGGAAGAACGGCTAGGCTTGTGGAAACTGGCACATAGGGCCCCTGTTTGGTTGCTGTGTCAAGTGAGCTGCTCTGCCCTTGGAAAATGGAATGTCTTTGGCAATTTCCTACATGGACACATGGAAGGTTGTAAGACAGCCCAGCTGAAATTTGAAATTCAGAGGTGACTAGCTAGAGCAATGTTTGCATCTTTTACAATTAGTGAGTAATGCAGGATAGGGGCAGAAGCCTGAAGTGAAAGCTCAAAAATAATGGTGGCACATGTAAGTGGGGGAGATTGACATGGGAACTTCAAGTGAATAGAAATATGTAAGAGTTTAGTCAGTCACTCCAAAAGGGAATCTCATGGAAGTCCTAAAGTAACAATAATGTTACCCACTGCTCTGTTCTAGGGCTCCGATAATCTGCCCTGATGTGCCGACATTCTTGGGGTAGGTATGCAGATTGACTCCTACCACTACATTCAGTAAATTTGTATTTATGGAAATTCATACTGTTAGAGCTAGAAGGAACCTTAGAAATTACTCATGTAATTGAAAAACTAAGCCAGAGATAGCAAAGGATTTGGGCCTTGGGATTCTCTGGCCTTGGTACTGAATTTTGCCGGGTCTGAATTTATTTTGTGTCCCGTTATTTTTTAAATCTCTGCCCCACCCCATCCCAATCCTTCCAAAATTCAGATGAATGAAAGCACATGAATAGGTCAGCATAAAGGAGGGAGAGAGGAAGTTCCTCAACAGATACTGACTTCACTTCTTTTGCTTACCCAAGTGAAGGTACCTGGGCATTCAGCTAGGTGCTGTAGGAGAACAGCCCCACCATGGCACCATAGACTCTGTAGGCCAAGGTTTAAGCCACAGCTACTCTGTGTCTTGGCAGAACACCTATGATACTTCCAGAGCATGAGAGGATGAGAGGACTGCAAGGAGCTGTTTCAAGGCCATCTCCCCCTGCCTCCGTATCTCCTCTGACTCCTGGGAGGCTGTCAAGAGAGTTTTTCATCCTTTACCACCTCCTGAGCTCTGATGAGATGAGACACTTCCTGACTCAGAGAGCTACAAACACTAAAGCCACTTAGCTTCACTCAAGAATTGGCTTCCTAACAATGGGACTACCATTGCAGTCCTCTGGCCCCTTTTGTTTCAGTGTCATCATTTTTGGTGTTTGGGACAAGGACCACTAGGAGCAGGAAACTTTGACTACTTTTTCTTTCACTGTAAATAATAAACTGCTAGAATCTAAAAGTGATTAGCTATCTTTACCTGCCAAATCAGTCAGGCCTTGGACTTGGGCTTAATGCTGCTTGCTGTGAATTTCCCATTTCAGGTATATCACAGCACCCTTCCTTATCACTGAGGGATTTAAGCTGGACAAGAAGATATGTGGATCATAATGGCTTTTCCCTGCCACTGTACATCAAAGAGAAAATCAGCCCAAATTCCATTTTGGGGGACTTTCAGTCTGCCTGGAGGAGTAGCAGATCCTCTTTGCATTCTGTGCACAAGGCTAGCCCAAAAGAAAGAGTTGACATCTATATTCTGTTATTTGAAAGACTCTTCTTTGCCCAAAATATGTCTTGAAGCCTGCCAGAGTATTTATTGCTGGCTGACCCTTCCAAATCTGAAAGTCTGAAGCTTGCCTTCCAGGCCTTGTCACCTCCAGGTTGGACAACAAAAGCATTGTTTCTAGAAGGCCCTTGTTAACATTTTCTTGTTTTCTGAGAAGCAAGGAAGAGGTAGAGCGAGAAGTTGGTAGGGATGTGAATTTTGTGTACACTCCTCCATTAGTATATTATTGGTAACTAATTTATTAATCCTTCTAAGTGTTCCTTTTGAAGGAGAATGGCCTTAAAAAAACAATGAGTCTGTTTCCAAGAAGCAGTTGTGGGAATGCTGAACCAGCAATACAGGCCTGAGGGGTAATATACAAGTGGTGGTATGGAGTTCACATAAGACAAACTTCACAATGTACAAAGTGGCCTGCTTGTCATTCTGCTTATCAGGTTATGCTTCTATAAAACCAGCATTTACTAAGTATCTCCTTTATACAAGTCAGATAAGAGCTTCCACAATCATCCCTGTATCTCCAGTAAAGGCTTCCTTTTTCAGTGCCACTAATAACCCTAGTTCATAAACTGAAAACTATTTGGGAAGAATTACTGATTTGGGTACCCACTTGTCAAGGTCCCTGGAGTCACCAGCTGGATTCATCATTCTCATGTGAAGCTGTGGAAAGATCCTGCAGTGCAGACTCACAAGGCCCAAGGACCCAGTTAAACCTGTGAGCCTGTAGAAGATCTAAAGTATCTTTTCAAGCAAAAGTCACCTAAGATAAGTGCCCCATGACTCCAGTTTCTTGGGTCTTCCTTGGTGTCTCCATGGGAGTGAAACTTGTCATTTTCCTTATTCTCCTGTGCTATTGTGGACCCCCTTCCTTTGGCCAGCAGTATTTCTGTCCCTGTTGGGTTTAAACCTTGAAAAGAAATGGCCTTAAACCTGCCATTATTACTATTATTGACCCTCACCTTATTAGTCCCTCTCCTGGCAGCTGTATACCCTCTAACCACAATAATTAACAAAGTTGCTAAATTAACCAACCAAGCCAATTGCTGTGTCTGACCCCACCAAGATAATCTTGAAGATGATGTAAATCTTCTGGGCATTCTGATGTCCCTAGAAACTATTGCTAATACTACAGCACAATATTGGAGATTTTCTTATACAATTTACACTACCACCAAAAATGATGGAGTTGGTGGAGGTCTGCTACCCCTAAATCCATAGTGGGTCACTCCAACACCAACTGAATAGGTAGGTAGAGTCCATCACCTAGCTGCAAAAGCTAGTCTGTGCTTCTGTAATTCCTGGGACACCAGTCCCCTCTTGGGAATCCTCAACTATTCATTCTGTAATGTGACCTTTATGTATGATCATACTTTTCATGAGTGGGAACCACAACTCCAAAAGGACTCCACTGATGAAGGAGAAGAATTTAACATCTATAGCCTTAACTGTACCATCACCAGGGAGCCATATTTCCAAGGTTATGGTGGGGCAACAATAAGTACAATGCCACCACGCATTATGCAGGCAAGTCTTGGGCCATAGTCAATAGTTCATTGAGACAGGGACAATCCTTGACATCCCAAATGTCACAATCCCAAATCTTACCCTCCCTCCTTCAGTTCATTTTCAGAAGCCTTCACTGCCAGATTCCTTATACCCACAAGCAATCCTTCGACAGCGTCTCTCCTTTATGTGTAGATGATGATTTCACAGGCATGTGCTACCCTCTACTTTTGACCCTTGGGGACCATGGGATCCCTCTATTTTAGCCAAATATAGTAGCCTCCTAACTTCACACAAGTATGCTTGTCTACAAGGATGGTCCACTGGGGTCACGCTGGCAGGAACAGGACTATTCTTCCTTTGTGGAACAAACGTACTTGACCCTGACTAGAGGATGAAAAGAGTACTGCACAATAATTGCAGCCATCCCTGATGTATTGACTCTTAACAGTACCTCCTTCCCCACCTCTGGGCAGCTGCCTAACCTAGGCTCCTTCCTGGATGTGTCATTATGGTGCCAGACTGGGAAAAGCCTAGTGCCCCAGCCCCCCAGTATCAGCAGGCTAGCCACAGATAACCCAATATTAGACATGAACAGCCTAGGATACTCAATATTCCATGGTCGGTCTCTTTTGGTTTATAAAGATTCCTGAACTTGAGAGGAGCATTAGAAACATATCCCCAGTCATACAAGACACCTGGAAAGTGACAGTAGCAGCCATAGTAGCCCAGCAAAAATCCTCAGACTCCCTAGTGCAAGTAGTCCTCCAGAATAGGAGAGCCTTAGATGTCTTCACTGCCGAGGCTGGCGCACAGTGCCATACTTCATGATATCTATCATTTGTATGTCAACACCTCAGGTTTAGTAGAAGAGAATCTAAAAAAGATCAAAAGAAATATCCACCTCTTTGACAAGCCTGCCAAAAGGAAAACACAGGCCTCCTGGCTAGGCCAGATCTCAAATCCCTCACAGGGTGGGTGTGACCTTGTCCTTGGAGTAGTGGTATTAGCTCTCATATTTGACCATGCTTACTTAATCTTCCAATCCAATTTGTGTCTTCTCACCTAGAAGCACTCAAACTGCAGATGGTCATGACACAAGGATTCCAACCCATACCCTCAGATGACTACACACCCATCTTCATGGGACCACTTGATAGACACCCCTACAGCCAGCCTGAGTCCCCCTTGCCTCAGCAGATAGCAAGTGACTGAGACCCCTAGATAGGGTACCCTTACTGACCTAATCTCCTCCATCCTGATAGTTAGCAAGCAGAAGGACCCAAAAAGCCCACACTGTCCCTCACAGCAGGAAGTAGCCAGAGCGGTCATCACCCCTCACCCCAATGATTTGGATCCCAACTGCTTAAGGGGGGATTGTTAGGCAGAAAGGTAGACACGAGCAGTTGGAGGGAGAATAAAGGCAGTAAAGCCCACTAAAAGGGGCTCAAAGAGTTAACCTGATAAAACCAGAGAGATGGAAAAGACTCAGAGTTAATTAGTTGAAGTTTCAAGGACTAGGAATTACTTGGAATGTCCACACACTCCCCAGACAAGAAAAAAAAACATATCCAAATGAGATATCTCCAAGCACAGACTCTCCCCAGATAAGAGAAAGTAAAACATCCAAAGACAGGCACAGAATTCATCAGAGCAGCCCCTGTCTTCTTTTTATCAATTAGACCAGGCCTTCAAGGCCAGAGATCGTTAATCAAGGACTTCCCCACCCTGCCAAGACCCCATAAAATAAGCCTCAGAGTAAATTGCCTATGCCTGTCTAACTTTAGGCAGACCCACTCTGCTGTACAGGGTGAAATAAAATTCACTTTACCTTCTTACCTTTGGTTTTGTGTCTCACTTTATCTGATTTCTGGGCATGTTCAAATCGACCTTCTCCCCAACACACTAGAATATGTTAGGAATACTTTTTTCATCTTATTATGTCATCCCAGAAGTGAGAGGAATACTGGGAATATCATGAGTGATCAACAAATGCTTCTTGAATGACCAGGTCAAGCCACTCAAAATTGTAATT
The DNA here is from genome assembly GCF_040802235.1 of Manis javanica. Lineage (NCBI taxonomy): Eukaryota > Metazoa > Chordata > Mammalia > Pholidota > Manidae > Manis > Manis javanica. The sequence continues at coordinate 99,072,702 of NC_133174.1, read as the reverse complement.
TGTATATTGTGCTCAGAAGTTATAGAAAGTCCAACTTGATCCTTCACCCCTCGAAATCCACAGTGGGAGAAACTAATTCTCATTAGCTATCACACTATATGCATTTCCAATATCCCTTAACAACCTAGTTGGTCTGTTACTCTTAAACTTTGTATCTGACCATCTTGCCCCCACAGTGGGCTTCACTGAGACTCTAGGACCAACCCTACTCCTCAACAGCGGAACATAAAGAACCTCATGTCTGCTCTAACCTGGCACATTAAATGCAGCCAGGCTTTCCAAATATCACCCCCCCACAAAACACAGAGAATCTCCACTGTAGATAATAGCCCTATATTTGGATTTTTCACAGGCTGCTCTCCAGTTAAACACTAACCCCCTTATATTCCAAATTCCTGCCTCTTTCATATTTTAATTCTCCTTTTTTGGGTTACATTTCCTATAAGCCCTTGGTCTGACAACCTGTTTCAAGCCACTTCTCTAGCTACTCCCTGTGACTGGCCTGCTTCACTTTACACTGCATGGCTCCTTTAGTCTTGGTGCAACCATGAGTCTGATGAAAGGATGCCCAAGCCCAGCTCTGAGGCATCTCCTAACCCTCCAAGCTCCCCTACAGGCCAGGTATTTTAACAGCAAGTCAGCTCACTTCTGGCCCTATAGGCCGTGACCTTAACCAGTAGGTTCCAGCAATGGAATTTTGTTAATCCTTAATTTCCACATTCTGCCCCCATCCCTGAAACCAAGTGTATCATGTTTTCCTGGGCCTTATACCTTCATTTCTTTGGTCTTCCTGACAGTATCTTGCTCCTGAAACCAAATTCTTCATGACTGGATCTTGATTTGCAGATGCTCTAGATCCTCTCTGTCCAAATCTCTACCTATTATATGATAATTAATTTTCCCCAAGTTATTTAGACAATTCCAGTAACGCATGGCCATCTTCATTTTAATCTTCCCCATTTAAACTGTAGAGAGAGACAAGGACTCATGTATACATATATATATTTATTTAATTCATAATATACCATTTTGGATGGGCTGGGATATTTTAGAGGGATGAGGCTGTGTAATCTACAGATGTTCAGATTTCTGTCACTAGCAGAAATGCTATTGGTCCAGAGCTCCCAATACAAACCAACCTGGGGAAAATATTTGATTAAAAATAGTCCAACAATAGTCTAATAAATATTCTAGCTAACAACAACAACACAGCATATGTCTGAAGCTGGCAGACCAGACTGTAAAAGGCAGTTTTACCTGACCTGATGGCAGTCAACCTGGCCAACCTGTAATACACAGCCAAATGCAGCCCAATGGCTCCAAGGCTGTTAATTGGCTTCACGAATTGAAATAAGTATGGGAATGGTTCTTATCTGTCAGCCTCACATTCTCCAATCTGTAGAGGATAGGGTATCAAAAAGTCCATCCATGGATTGCTCCATCCAGGTAGTCATATATAAATATGTAAACCATGGAAGCTTAGAAAATTCACCTAGTGTATTTTAGTGGAAAAGAACATGTAAGTGGTTCTGCTGCAATCTGAATTTCACTGCATCCAAAGTTACACAATGGAATTCATGATAAAAACACATCCAGATGCAGCTACTCTTACTTACAAGCAGCCAGAACTCCAATGTGGCATTAAAATTTATTTCATATTCTCAAAACAGGTTTAACTTTGTTTTTGATTATTTTTGTGCTTCCTTCAACAAGACAATATAAAAATTGGAAACAAGCATAAATTGCAGACAGCATAATTTGCTAGCAGAAAGGATTATAGGAGAATAGGTAGAGTAGAGCAACAACAGTGAAAACTTATGGAGTCACCTTCTTTAAAGATGTTAAATAGAAATCCTATTACCTTTCTGCAACTGGATTTAGCTAGAGGTAGTCAATGACTTACTTCTCTTAAGGTCCCTGGCATTTCTACAAAAGTCTTAAGTTTACTAAAGTGAGTATCTGATACTCACTACACCACCACTGAATATTTTGCCACCCTGTTGTTTTTTGGAAACCACTTTTCATTATTTGGCTCAGTAACCTCATTGCTTACCCCAAAACACAGTTTTATGTCCAACTTTATTCAGTAGGCTTAACTCTTGAGTGATTTTTGGCTATAACAAAAACTTAAATCCACCTTCAAAGAATGAAGTGTGAAAAGATTGAAAAGTTATTGAAAAGAATGGTGCCACATGCTCCAGACAACTCCCCCCATTTATATGGATGAATCCTGGGACATCTTCAAAATTGTATCAGTACAGCCTAAATGGAGAAGTAACCAACCTTTTTCACCCAGGCAACAGCAAACACCAGTATGGATATCGGAGTACAACAGGGAAACTTGATTATTCATTTGTTCATTCATACATTCATTCAATAAACATTAGCCAGGCAACCACTCTGTTTCACACATGATGCAAGGTGTTAAAAATACAACAAGAAAAGATACAGTCCCTGCCCTCAAGGTATTTATAGTCTAGTAGGGAAAATGATTATTATACATTAAATTTTTATGTGCCTCAAAATTATCTGGGAGCTTGTTACAAATGTAAAATGCCACCTATGTGCCCAGATGTTCTATTGCTTTAGCAAACCCAAACGTCCAAGAGGTGGTTTGAAGACCACACTTTGAAAAACACTGCTCTACAATGTGATCATTGCCAAGTGGGGAAATGTTCATGGTGCCACGGGAGCTCCAACGAGGAGAATACAACCCTGTCTAGGGAGTCAGGGGTTAATCTGGTTGACTGGGGGAGCGGGAAGTAGTCCAGGCTACAGACAAAAGTAAGGTGGGGAAATTAGAGCTTTGTTCCAGGGCACTAAAATCAAAAGGGCACAAAAAAATGAATGGCATGGAAGACCCAAGGACAAGGTAAAAGAGGTTGGACTGGGACGGAGGTGCAGTGTTCTGCACTTACAGCCTTTTCACCCAATTCACTTACTTTAAGAGTATTTCCTACTGTTACTCTGCGCTCCAAAATTATTAATAATGAATCTTTTCCAGGCCCAGAGAATAATTTATGTAAATAGTTGAGCTTGGCTAGAGTGACCACCATGAGGAGGCAAGTGCAAAAGATGAAGCTGGAAAAGCAAACAGGGACCTGAAAAGCCAAACCCTAAGTAATTGGCACCTTCTACTGAATGCTCTGGGAATGTGTGAAAGATGTTATGAAAGGGGGAAATCATTTGTTTTATTTAAGAATTTGGATATAGGTCCTAGAGGAGAGACCAGGGGAATTTAGAAATGAAGGGCATACATTTTAAAGAACTGTTACACTGTATTGAGGCTGGGGCTGGGGCTGGGGAATGGGGGTAATATTTGTTGCACACTTAGTTAAATGCCAGGTGGTGTACTAGGCAGTTTAAAAACATGTGCTACCTTTTTTAATCTTTCTAACAGCCTTGTGAGGTAGGTATTACTTTACAGAAGAAGAAACAGGCTCAGAGAAGTACTTACCCTGGGTCACACCACTAGTAAATGGCAGAGGAACTAGGATTATTTTAGTCCAAAGGCTATGAGTTTTCCATTACAGTAAGCTATTTCCCAGCACTGCTGAATCATACTGAGGTTGCTCACATCCTAATTAGCAGGAAGTACATATAGCTTTTAAAACCGAAAAGCTGACTTTGCCACTAGATACGTAAGGTTTGAGCCTGCCGTCTGTATCTGCATCAGTCTTGCTTTCTATGTTAGGTGAACAAACAATACAAAGCAATTATTTAGAGGGTTTATATAGATATTTTGTCTCTCCTACAGAATAGTAGGCCATTTGACAGCAGGGACTGTATTTCATCAACATGTCAGCAGCAGGGTTGTACCTGGCATCTAGTAATTTGTTGAATGAATTAACGAATGGACATCCACAAAAGTAGTGGAAAGAAGAGGAGGGGAAATTTGGGCATTGTTCCAAGGCTCCAATCTGAGGGCTTGTAATAGCTATCACTTTGCCCAACAGTAATATTTTCACAGCTTCCAAGAAGTAGACTCTTTGAAGTAGACCTAGCTCCAGGAAAGGAGAAACCTCTGGTTTTGACATCCCCAGTCCCTGGAGAGGAGTGGACAAAAGCACAGACCGTAGAGCTTGATTTCCTTCAGTGATGGTGATGAGAACTGCAATGAAGTTGACATCACACGGCATTTGCTATAAAGGGTTGGCTTAGCAGATGAATAGTGTAAACAGCATTGCAAGAGGAATGATTGTTTAACCTGTTTACAAAAACTGTTCTCAGGAATTCTTAAGTACTTCTGAAGTGTTTTATCTGAAAATACATTTATATGCAAATACTTGTATCAGTAATACTTAATTCTTACTGGTTATGTAAATAAAGCAGGTTCCTAAAGAACCTCCATTATGCAACTCATTTTTAGCTTAATTCTAGCAACTGTATTTAATAAAAGTAATAAAACTGTATTTCTTTGAGGTATTCTGCAACAGAATTTTTCACAATTCAGATGACCCTCCTCCATTAGGTAGCATCAATGACACTGTGCTACGCATCATTCTTCTGCCTGGATCAATTTTCCATCCAGTAAGAACATCTCTTGTGCAATCTTGTCCCCTCTCCTAACCCAACCCAGAGCTCTTCCCACCATCTATGTTATTATTGCACGTGTATGCATGTGTGACAGGAAGAAGGAAGGGAGGAGTGGATGGAAGGAAGGGAGAAATACCGGCGGATTGTGCTGTTCCCTTTAAGGGACAAAAATGGATGGTATACTTTATTTTCCCTCCTAGTATATTTCTCAGTCAAATGAGCAAATTAAAAAATTTATTATGTGTATATATAATTTATATAAGATGAATATATATAGTCATCTTATATATATTATATATACACATACATGTTTTCTTTATAATAAATCCTTGATTGTAGGTTTTTATCAAAAGCTACATATAATGTATGATCATTTGACACTTCAAAATTCTACTTGGCTACATTGGCCAGTACTAGAGAGCCTGACACCCCTCTCTTTCTCGGGCTTGCTAGCCCCTTGTTCAGAGCATCTTTCTACATTATTTACCTAGAATTACCCTAATTTCTTCCATTATCATTTATACTCCTAAATCATTGGGAATTTTTAATTCTCCAATTACAAGAGAGGCATTCTTTAAATTTCTTCCCCAATGGCTTAAGTTCTGAGAAACTTGATACATTAATTGAAATACAGGCTTTAATGCACAAAAATTTAATCTATAATATCTAGTTATTTTGGATGCTTCAAATGAACTTTATTTTGTGTCTCATATATTGAACACTAACTGAGGTTAGGGAGGGGAAGAACTGCTGAACTGGAGAGCCAGTGAGTTATATGCTCTCTTGAAAGTTAATGGCAAGCTTTCATCCCAGAAACATAAGGGGATTCTTGAGGCCTGCAGTTACATTCCTGGCGCTCAGGGTAATCAATAAAATCTGGGGCAGGCAAGCCAGACAGGATCATTAGGGATTTGTTCCAGATTGTGAATGTTGGACAAACTGGAAGAATGAAGGTCACATCAAAAGTATGAAGATGGAGAGAATTAGCTGGGTCATAGAAAGACAACATATTGTTGTCATAATCCAGAAGGACACCCAGACGCTTCAACTGTGGGGGCACATCCACCAGCATTTCCTTGTTGTTATGTCTCACGACAAAGTTACTATTGCATCGGGAGAATACCCATGAGGAGGCATTCTTGCCAATCCATTCATTCTTGGGAGCTGATTTATAGGCAATGCCAATTGCATACCTGTGAGACAGTGGAAAGGAGAGAGAAATAAATATTTATTAATGACCTGAGTTGTGCTAGACACTACAAGAAATATATAAGAAATAGAATACATGTTCTTCCTTAAATAGTTTACATGTAGATACATAATGCTGATACCAGTAGAGCTTTACAAAGTTAGCAAGTAGAGTGATGTATTAATTTCCAACTGCTAGTCTAGTATATTTTCCATGATTTTATATGAAAAAAAAGCTGGCAATTTTTTCTAGGAGTGGTTTTCATCACATGCCTTTTAACCTTGATTTAACTGGTACTAGGTCTGTGCTACAGAATGAACTCTCTCAGGAAAGTAACAACAGAGGAGATAAGAAAAATGAAAAGTGGGATCCACTCACCATGTTGAGGAACTCATGACCACTTCCCAGTAGTGGCAGCCACTGTCAATGAATATATTTCCTGCTGCCCCATAGCACCCTGTGCCACTAAACCTCTCTGGAGTATGACTCTTCTTCAAAGAGCTTTCATCCTTCTCCATCTGTAATCCATCATTGGAGATCTTCAACTTCTTGTGAGTCATTTTGGGATCCAGTTTAAAGGGTTGGCCTGAAAAAAGTAGAAAAAAGAAAACACATAAGGAAGTATTTAAGAATTCTATCTTTGTCCTCCAGGTCCATCGCTACCAGGGGAGCCTCACTTATGATGATCATTCTTGGGTCAGTGCAAGTTGGCTGCTGTTTGGATTCTATTAAGGAAGCAAGCCAGAAGCCACCATTTTCAGTAAGAACAAGGTGTCCCCCTTCCATGTTATCAAATTAAATGTGGCTCTCTGGGTCTCATGTTCTCAAATATGTTTTTACTTTGCTTTATTTCAGTGGGTGGTGGGGGATTTGAGTAGCTTTTACGGACAGGAGTATCTCAGGTGAAACAACATGAGAGGAATTGATGGGGTAACTGCTGCTTGGTGGCAGAACAAAAGAAACGGACAATTCAGTAATAGGATGATTTTTTTTCTGCCTTCTTACAATTGGTATGGGAACAACATATACTTGGGCAACTTGGAATGACTGTTGCATCATCAATGATCAGAGAAAACATTATTGTGTAGAATCATTCACAACGGAGAATTGCTTATAACTTTATGACAAAACCAGTAACTAGGAGCCAATTTCTGGGTATGGCGAGAGCTATATTATACAGAATGTGTCTGCAGCAGACACTGTTGTTGAACACAATACCCATTTCCTACTTTTTCTTCCTTACTTTCACTATAGAGGCCAAAAGAGCTAAATATGCAAGTTCCTAGCTAGCCTACCTTGTTTCTAGGGGTGGTTAATAAGATGGAAGCAGAAGTCAGAAAGGGTGGGGGAAGCTTCTGGGGGAAGCTTCTAGAGGTTGCAGTGGCCATGTGACCACGTGGGAATAACCCAAGCACAAAGGGAGAAGCAGCCGGGGTCTTTTACAACATCACAGAACTGCTGCACCAGCTCTGAAACTGCCCCTGAATCACCGACTTCCAAACTTCTTGCTATGTGAGAAAGAGAAAAAAACACCCCATTTGTTTTAGCTACTAACAGATACTCTTTGTTAAGCTAAATTGGTTGGATTTTTGGTCACCTGCAGTCAAAAGCATTCCTAATAGGCATGGCTTCTCTGCACAAGTATTTTACCAGATTACCATAGAGTACTCCTTTATTCAGCTGTCCCCCAGGTGTGGGGGAGGGGTACGTGGAAAAACCCTTCTCTACCATTCTGCCAAGCCACCAGCTTTATGTGTGTCTCTGCATCCATATATCCCCCAAGGGCGCCAACAAACCCCTTGCCCAAAGCACACACTACAACCATGAAGTATCTCTATCCAATATCTCTGAGTTTCTTGTGCTGCCGTGGTGTCTGCTCAGGTGAAGTGTACTCCCTGGCACAGAGGGGGCAGGTGACCTCTCCTTTCAGAATCACTGCAACGTACTGTTTGTTTTCAGCCGGGTCGGTTCACTATTCCGGCTGCCCGCTTGGTTTATGGCTTTAACGATGAAGATGTAGCGCGTCCCGCTCTGGAGTCCATGTACTGTGTAATGGTTCTGTTTAATGTTGGGCACAATCATCCAGCTATCCACTGAATTGTACAGGCCTGTAAAGTGGAGAAAGACAGGGATGTTAACTGGAAGGTCGTAGAGATAGGATGAGAAGCATACTGAAAATTCACTGTAACTCCTCCCTCCAAAAAAAGTAAATTTCATTTTGATTTCTTTTGAGTCCTGGAAGACATAATGAGATGAACCTCCTCTGTTTCTTTTCTCCCATGGCTCTAGGCTTATACCAGTCTCCTCACTTTTGGCAAATGAATGTCAACATTAGTGAAAGTTGGGTCACTTCAATTTTCTGCCAAACAATACAGAACTGTGGGAAACTATATACAAATCACAGAACCATCACTTTTACACAGTTTCTGGATCCTGGATCTTTACCCCAAAGGTCCAAATCCTCTGGGAGCTGAGTCTAGCCTTAAGTGGATGGAGTGCGGTCCTGTGCAGAGCACAGGAACATGGAACCTCAAAGCTGAAAGGCCACCTAATGCCATATTTTCCTCACTGAACAAATGGGAAACTAAGATCAAGAGAAGAAAAGTGACTTGCCCAAGGCCCCAGATTGTTGGTGATAGCACTGAGAGTACAATCCTGGTCTCTAATTCTAGGCCAGTGTTCTCTCCACTACATCACAATTCATAGGGGTGAGCAACAATGCTCCTTTGTCTCTGCAAGGTAGCAAAGCTTTCAGGGCTTATGACTCAACTCCTACCCCATCCTCACCCTTACTTACAAAACTAAGTGGGCTCCAAGGTATAGAAAGCCAAAGAGATAACATGATAACCCACGCAAAATGTCATCTTCTCACTTGACACTACCCATTTTTATCCCTTCCTGGTTCTAATTCCAATACCCATTTGAGGAGGTTGGGTGGTTCAAAAACACATTGTTGGCTGGAACCTTTTTTTCCCTCCCAAGTAGGAAAAGGGATCAGAGATCTAGGGTTCTGCTTTTGAAATTCTTTAGACCATAAACATTGATTTAAACAGAGAAAAAAAAGCACATAATTAAAAACATGTATTTGGCTGTTAGTAAAAGAGAGATTGACATCCTAGTTTGTGGATTATCTATACTTCTCTCTTATTATCTGATTTTCAGGAAGTTCACTGATTTTTAACCACAATTCTACCAGAGGGTGGAAAGGAAAGGAAAGGAAAATGTGTGGCGAATTTAGTCACTTCTATGCAGCTCCAGCAAAGGGCTTACTGAGGTTGAAAACCGAAAATAATAATGGGTGTTTTTGAAAGAGATCTCATGAGGGTCTTATAATTAACTTGGGGGGAGGCTGAAAAAGTCTAAATTAAAACTATAAAAGGAAGCATAATGGAGGGCAACCAGATATGCTATGGAAAAAAGAATAATTGGTGGAGATGCTCAGTGAATCTCATGGAAAGACAATAAGGAGAAGGGCCAGGAACAATGTTTGAAGGCTTAGCTGTCTATGTACCAATGCACAATATGAATCATAAACTGTGCATGAAATTTTAATACAAAGAGGGAAAAATATAATTTTCCAGGTAAACTTCTAACAAAACAAAATAAACTTCACAATGAGGTACTATGCAGCTCTGACAAAGAATGAGGATGATCTCTTTGAACTGATATGAAGTGATTCCCAGGGTATATAGTGTTATTGAAAAAAACAAACTTCAGAAAAGCATATATATAGTATGCTACCTTTTACATATATATATATTTGCTTGGATTACAAAACAACAAAACAACAAGAAAGAAAAACCAGAAAATAATGAACTTGGTTACCTATAGGAGAAGGGGGTAGGGGGTGGGATTAAAAGGATATGGCAGAGAATGACACTTTTCTGAACATACCTTTTTTGTACAGTTTTGCATTTGGAAACATGTTTTATGAGTATGCTGTTTTACAAATACAAAAATTAAAATGAATGAGAAGAGTGGGGACCAAAACTGAAGGAAACTGAAATAAATGGACCCAACTACATTTCAAATGAACACCACTACACAAAAGGGATGAGGGCAGAAGGAGAACTGAAAACAAATCTGAACTATTGTGTGGTTTTGTAGTAGTATATAGGCAAAGCAATTCTGAAACTATTTTAGATATGTTATGGGAATGAGCAAATGAATATATATGTTGATGATGTTGGGAGCCAGGGTTCTCATTGTGGAACTAAGAACATACAAATACAGAAAGGCAAGAAAGAACCTGTAAGGATGGACTGGAATTGGACGCATTGGTATGATTTCATGATTTCTCATATATATGTGTGTGTGTGTGTGTGCACATATGTGCACGTTAAGAATGTGTGCATGTATATTATGTGTGTGCATATGTATGTGTACGTGGGTATATGTGTGTATTCCTAGTAGCCAGGTTTTGGTCTCTAATACCATTCTTCCACGAAAAGGAACTGGGGTTTCTTGGAATAATGACTGGTTTCAAGGCTGGCACAGGATAAGGTCAAAAATGGGCCAAGAATCTTTTGTTATGCTGGAAAGTAAGGAAGTGCTAGAAAAAAATGGGAGAATATAAGGACCCAGGAATCAGTTTAAAATGATTTTACTGGTTAAATCTGGGCAATTGGGGCACCAAAATGAGTAAGAGCAGTAAAGAATTATAAACCACTGAAGAAAATTCAAGTCCATACTAAAAAGTAGATGAATGAATAAAAGGAGGGTGGAGCTTTTGCTTATAGTAGAATGCAGAGTGTCAACCTGTAAATGTGGGAGGGAATGCTCAGTTGGAAAATCATCATTTTGCAATCATCCGAGTAAAGATTGGATCAGGCAAGAATTATTGACTGATGCTGAAACAGGAGTGGAGATGGGATTGGTTCGATGAGAAAGTAGGATATTTTCATGGTCTTAAAGTATCACCACACATATTGCTTATTAATTGCAAAAGAAAAATAGTGACTCCAGGTTGAAAAGATCAGGCAACACCTTTGACCAGATGATCAAAATTAGCATCACCAATGAAGGGCAAGTGGACATTGGATGCCTTATGTAGTATTCTAGCCATGAACGCATAATCTGAATACAATTGTGAGGAAATACCAGACAAGCCCCAAATAACGAGAAGTATAATAGAGAAATAAAAGGGCATTTACAAAAATATCAATGTCATTAAAGACAAAGAAAGGCTGAGGAAATGTTTCTGATTAAAGGAGGCTAGAGATATGACAATTAAATGCAATACCTGATCCTTGACTATAAAGGAGAATATTGGATCCTTTATATGTTATAAAGGATATTATTAGGTCAACTGTCAAAACTGAAGTATGAATGGTGGATTAGATAAAATATTTCATCAACATTAAATATCTTAAAATTGATAATGATACTAAAGTTATCCTTATTCTTGGGAAACATATACTGGACAATTTGGGGGTAAAAGGCCATAATGTATTCAATTTACTCTCAAGTGATTCAGAGAAAAATTGAGAGGATACTAACAAATGATCAAGGAGATGGGCAAAATATTAATGATATGTAAATCTGGGTAAGAGTATATGGGTGTTCCTTGTACTAGTCTCACAAAGTTTCTGTAATTTTGAAGTCATTTCTAAAATTTAAAAATATGATCCCCTGGGTATCACCAAGACTTGGTGAGATGGGATTTATGACTGAATTATGGTAATGGAAATATACACTTTGCTCAAAATGGAAAGACCACAATATTGAAATCTCTGAACCTGAGTGTAAATGTGTGGTAGGGAGCATTTGCAAGAGCATGAAAAGAGGTGGGGGGGAATAAAAATTATATCTTTATGTCAGTATGTTATAGACTGCTTGGCCTGCCAGAGGTTATAGCCAGTGCTTTCATAATGCAAAACACAAAATTGAAACAGAGAAATGATATATGGTAATGGGGCAGACAATTATCCAAACATCTGTTGGAATTCTCATTCAGCTAACATCACCATCTGAAACATTAATGGCTTGTGGCCATTTTGAATCTTAGAAGAAGTAGGGAGGAAATTAAAAATGAAGGAAGGAAATAAAAATAAATAAATAAGGGGAATTACTTCTCCAGACAAAATTCTAACCAGAAGGAAGAAATTTCCAGTTGGAGAAAATGTGGAGTTTGACTATTTAAAGGTTCTTCATATAACAGGTATCATGCAGTTTTTATCCTTCTGTGTCTGGCTTATTTCACTTGCATAATGCCCTCCAGGTTCATCCATGTTGTCCCAAATGGCAGAATTTTCTTTTTTAAGGATGAATAACATTCCGTTGCATGTATATACCACATTTTCTTTATCCAATTCATCTGTTGATAGATGACTTTTTGTATGTCAATTATACCTCAGTAAAATGGTTTAAAAAAGAGAATATGTGGAAAACCTCAAGGGAAAGTAGCTCTTGGAACTGAGGTTTAGTCAACAGTGGCAGAACAGTGTGGCAGGCCAGACTGACAGGTAGGACTGAGACCTTGAATCTTCATGAGTATTTATTCCTAGTTTCATCTTATCTGCCCATTGCCATCTGAAATCCTGCTTCAGCACTTTGCCCTTATCCCTGTCCTATTGCATTTTTCTATCAATGATCAGAAGAAGACATAGAAAGCAGGCTGGGAGGGAAAGTAGGTGTATTGGAGGGCAGAAACTGGATCCAAAAGGATTTTGGCAGTCTGGATTGAGGAGTCAAAGCTAACCAGATAAAACATAATAGGAATGAATTCAACTCATTATATTTCCACTTAGATAATCAATCATACAGGAATAAGATTTGAAATACCTAGAGATTTCAGCTGACAGTATGCTCAGTCAACACTCAGTAGTCAATGTAGCTACTGGAAAAAAAGGTACAGGTCAGGGGAGCATCAGGTAATGTACAAGAAAAATAATCCAGCTATTCTTTGCAATGGTCAGACCACTTTTGGAGTATTGTATTCACTTTTTGGACAGCATCTTTTAGAAATAATTTTGACAAACCAGAGTGTGTCCATAAAAAGGATACCAGGATGGTAAAGGGTCTGAAACCATACCACATGAGGAGCAATTCAAAGAACTGAGGACATGTAGCCTGGAAAAAAGAAAGTTTAGAAGGGACATGAGCGCTAACTAATATTATTTGAAGAACTTGCATGTGGAAGATGGATTAGGATCGTCAGTGAGGCACAAAAGGGCAGGTCTAGGGCTAATTGGCAGCTGTGGTTTAATTCAAGGAACATTAAGCTTAAAATCTTACAGGCCTAGGGTCAAATCTATGCTATCAGTTTGTAGCTTTGTGACCTTGGGCAACTCATTTAACTTGAGCCTCAGCTTCTTTATCTATAAAATAGAATCACTATCATCTATTTCATAAGGCTAAATAAGAACTAATGAGGACTAAATCAGGCAATGTATGTGAAATCATTTGGAAATGGAAAAGCATAATACACATGTGAATTATTATTGTCATTATTTACTTGGAGGAAGAGTTAGGCCTTTTATAAGGAAGCACTGACAATTATTTATAGCTGAACAGCAACTGAATGGGCCATTTTGTTAGAAGTGAGCTACCCGTCACTGGAATTTTTCAAGCAAAGACAGGATGATCAGCTACTGGGAGTCTGGTAGAAGGGAAGAAGATTAGACTAGATGACTTCTAGGGTTCCTTCTAATTCTAAGATGCTATGATTCTATTGTTATTAGGAATTATCCGATCAGCTTTTCTTTACAAAGGACTATACATCCTTGAAAATAGAGGTGAAGCTTTTAGATCTTTGTCACTTCTTGGATTTATGCTCAACTCCCAGGAGACCACTGTTCTCCCCATATCAGGAAAGAGAAGCACAGTTGCTGGTTCTGAGACTTTCCAGAGCAAGACAGACAGACAAGTGCCGAAAGGCACATTGGGGGATGCTTAGAATTTATGACTTCATAACCAGAAGAAACACCCAGGAACTCAGCTACACCCAGGAACACAGATGGCTTAAGTTGGAGCTGCATGAGGCAAGTGTTTCTTAAGAGTTTGACCCCAAATGTCTTCTCACCTCCCTAACCCCACCATTACAGCTCAGAAATGTCACAATAGGAAAAGGAAGCCTATCAGGAGAGTCTTGTTGGAAAAACTTCTCCCACGCGGGCCTGTGAAGTCAGACACAGGAGCACAAACATGAAGGTAAAAGAATATTCTAATTTGCAGCTACACAGATGCAACCTTATGGTAGGAGTCAGTTCCAGTTTTGAATCCAGCTTTAATTCTCTTTTCATTTCCATTTTTCCCCAGTGCACTGAGGGAAACTTGCAACTTGATCCCTCTTGTCTGGCAATGGACGAGTTAAGTTCTCCTTTGCTTTGTCTCCTTCCAAATTCATCAGAAGGTGAAACCATAACACGTGAGCAAAACAACGGTTTTTGAACATCTTTCGTTTTGTGGCCCATCAACACATTTTTATATTTGGTGTAATTCTTGAAGGAAAGGGACAGGGGTAAAGGGAAGAGCAACAGAGGCAGGAGGCTTGTCACTATTCACTGATACAAATAGGTACAGTAAAGGAAGTAGTAGTCTTTGAACATAATGTATTTTACCATGATAATGAAGTGGAAAAAGAATCAAGACCAGAGATGTTCACACACATAGAATTAGCAGTGATGGTGGCTTACCTATCCAGGAAAGAATTTTGTTCTGTGTTCTGACTTGAAAGAGTGGAGTGACATGGATTAACTGAGGAAAGGCTAAGGATTACATAAACCAATGGGAGTGGCCCCAGTGATTGCCCAGCAAGGAAATACACAACATGGTTGTCACCCATCAGTAAGGTTTTTGCAATGCTCTGGGGGAGCTTACACTGTCTAGGAAACACTATACTAAACAACCTAACATGTCTTACAACACTTGCCTCGTGGCGCCCCGGCCAATCTTGAGCAGCTTACTGCTTCCTTACATTTCCTTATCTCTGGCCACAGGCCCCAACTACACCATGACTTACTGATGAAGTTAGCCTGGCCAGTGAATATGGTGTACTGAAGCTCATAGGAGCTGATGCTGAACTCATCATCCGAGATCCAGTGGACTGTAATGGTGTCATGGGAAGCAGTACAGAGTTCCTCTCGGATAGATGGTGGATTTGGGGCTGTAAGGAAAAGTGGAAAAGAAGGTAAGGAAGGCACATTCTCTGTGCTGGAATTTTACAACCATTACTCTTGCTGCCCAACCCAACATCTTGTGGCGCCAAGGTCTTCTTAATAGGAAGCTTCAGATGGCACATGCCATACAACCTGAAGCAAAGTACTGAGACCTCAAGTTCCCTAAAACCACTTTTGCTTCAACAATAAAGATATTTTAGGCAAAGATACAAGCCTAAGTTCCTGAGATGACTGCCCAATTGTCTACTTTGCCTGTACAAACACATATGTAGATCTGAGAGCAAAACAGTCACATGGTTTCCTTATTACACGACCTTCATTCAACCCATTTCTTTTATTTCAAAATTAAGTTTTGTTATATATTTTTGACAGTATAGCCAAGTGAAAATAAATATGAGTTCCCTCATCTGTAAAATGATGACAATTGCCCT
This sequence comes from Manis javanica, assembly GCF_040802235.1. Classification (NCBI taxonomy): domain Eukaryota; kingdom Metazoa; phylum Chordata; class Mammalia; order Pholidota; family Manidae; genus Manis; species Manis javanica. Next base: position 99,057,427 of record NC_133174.1, on the reverse strand, counting down.
ACAGATTTGTTGTAAGGATTCATGATATAAAAATTAGTATACAGTATCTTGCATAAAGTAGATGTTTAATAAATGACAGCTATCTTAATATACTAACAAAAATAACTACAAGCACAAAGTTATTGTGTGTATGTATTTTTCTCATGAAATGATCATCTAATAATTCTGAAGGCAGCCAGCATTTTTAAAACACTAATTGCATCTTTCATCTTCTAAAATTGTCTGCAAGCCAGATATTTCTTACACTTCTCATCCTAGTCAGCTAATTCCTGTTTCCTTAAAACAGAGCGGTGCATGTACCCATGTGGGACATTCTTTAATACTCCATAATTGCCACCTAACTTGTACCCCCATAACAAGCTACAATATATTACCGACAGGCTCATCAAGAAATCTATCTGCAACTTCTTGTTTTTTCCCTTTAAGTATGGATGGTGTACCCATTATGTCCCCAGAAATATCTGACAAATGACCTTTCTTTTCTGTTATAAAAACTAAATATATTTATCTAAAAAGATACATGTATTGTTTTAAAGGTTATAAAAGTGTTTTCATTAGAAATATTGTCCTTTCCAGATTATCTTAAAGTAAAAGCACACCAAAAGGAAAGGATTAGAATGGAAAGGAAAGCGCAGTGTTTTCACACCTGTTAAATAATCTAGCCCCTCCAACAGTTTCTTTTCTCTGGAAAAATCTAAAGCAAAGTTTTCGAAGGCATCATTAAAATTGATGTCTGGAATAAGAACTTGAGAAGATGCAGTTGCCATAGCGACCCTGGAAAAGAGAAAAAGTACATCAATGTATATCAAAATTGGTTTGCAACCTTTATCTAGTATATGATTTCTGGTTTAATAAGGTGAAAATAAATGATTTGTAGGGCTTGATTCATTGAGTGAAAAATATCATATCTGTGCTTTTCCAATGGAAACCATCCAAATTTTAATCATCAGGAGCCAGTTAAGGGTTATAGCATATTTATTCACATATGTTCACCCCTCAAACATACTCCTGCAGCCTGTCTTAATTTTGAGAAATAAATACAGGATTTTTTCCCCTCTGCATCATTTTCCATCTGGCAGGCAGCATCAAAACTAGACCTCCCAAGGCTTGGTAAGAGCAGTTTGAGAAATTCTTTTCTCTCCCTTTGTTTTTTTATGCTAATCAACAAGCCAGCAAGCTGGAGCTAAGTTAAAGCCTTCCCCTAAACACTATACTTTATTTGATCTTTTGTAACATTTACAATTAATTTTATTTTTCTCTAATTGTGTAATACTATACTAGTTTTATTTCCCCAACTAATTCTAAGCATCTCAAAAGCAGTGTTCATATTATGTAACTCTTACACCGTCTATGGTCCCTAACATGGTGTTGGACACACAGTGAACAAATAATTGTTGAATGACTAACTGAATGGCTAACAACAACAGTAATATAACTGCTAACATTTATTGAGCTTTTAGTATATAGAGGACACCATGCATGCACTTTATATACATTATCTAATTTTACTCTTTACCATAACCCTGTGTAGTAAATGTTATTTCCATTTTGTAAATGAGAAAGTTGACATATAGAAAGGTTAAGTAATTTGCCCAAGGTCACACAACCAGTACGGGTCAGAAAAAAAAAAGAAATACAACCGAACCTATGTTCATTGGATTCAAAACTCTATACCCTTAACCATTTAGACAGTCCCTTTTAAAAAAAATTAAGGTATATTTTCACATACTTTGGCAATTCTTAACCATGGTTACACATCAAGATGATCTCAGGAAATTCTCACTAAAACATACATGCTTAGGCCCTGTGCCAGACCTTCTGAATCAGAGCCAATGAACATCTTTGAGCATGCAAATGATAAGAGTGGAAAGAAAGGTTAACTTGGCAACAAGATGCAGGTTAGAATGGAGGGATGAGGCACTGAATGTAGGAAGACTAGAGAGGAAATTATAGTATACTAGTTGTAAGGGGATAAGGAGTACAACAAATGTATATCCTCATGCATGAATACCCTGCTACATATCTGCCAATAATAGCTCTTGGCTGTTGCTGACAATATGTTGACAAAGATATTTCAGAACTAAACTGCAAGCCAGGATAAAAAAGTGAAAGACTAACTCAGTACAATTTAAGTTCTCACACTGAATAGCCCAATCTCCAGAATTTGATGAGTAAGAGGGTAATAACCTCTTTAGGGCAAGGGTTAAGGCAGAAAATTGGTTCAGGAAACTTCTTCCTGACTTCTCCAATCTCTTCTTTCCATCCTTCTGACCATCCATCCATCCAACCATCCATCCATCCATCCATCCATCCATCCATCCATCTATCCATCCATCCATCCATCCATCCATCCATCCATCCATCCATCCATCCATCCAATACTTACTGAGAACAGCTAATGCGCTAGGCACTAGAGATACACAGGCAGAACAAGTTAGTTGTGGTCATTACCCTCACAAAGCTCACAGATCATGGAAGAGAAAAACATTGTATAGACAGTAGAAGTGGTGCTACAAAATGGAGCATAGACAAGAGCCACCCGGCAGGCACTTGGATGCTACAGGAAATCTCCCTGAAGCAAGTTCGTTTTAAGCAATGACCTACACAGTGAGTAGGAGCTAGCTAAGCAAAGACTATGTGGATGTTCTCTTTGTCTGAATCCTGGAGCATTGGCAAAGTCATGCAGGGTCTTGTAGGCCATGTTATAAACTTTGCACTTTATCCTAAGAACAATAGGAGCTGCTGAAGCGTTTTAGGCAGAGGAGTAATATGCCCAAATTTATGTTTCAAGAAAAATACTCTGGCTGTAATGGATGGACTAGAAGGGGTCAAAATTGGAGGCACATCAGATTTCAAGATGTCTAGAAATGAGCAGAAAGTAAAGTGACAGTAGTATAGACAATAAAACAAAGTTAATTCACAAAACATAAAAACAAATAGCCAAAAAATATATTAAGAAGACCAATAACATGAGAATCAAATAAATGTAAATTAAAAGGAGATAGCATTTAAGATTATAAATAATGACAGTATAGGAGCTTTATATGCCTATATTAAATAATGCCTACATATTTTTATTAGGACGGAAATTGACAAATTTTAGAGGTCAATTTAGCATTAAATATCAAACTAGTTTAAAATGTAAATATTCTTTGACACCACAGTTCTGCTTCATAAGTTTTTTACTAAGGAAATTAACTGAGATGTATGCAAAGATACAACCACAAGAGCACTGAACATACCATATGTAACCTAATTATTCAACCATGGGGACTGAGCTAAGTAATGTGTTATACATCCAAAGATGAGGTACATGAGGCCACTGAGAATCAGATTATACAATAATATCCAATGACAGGGAAAAGTTCATAATATATCGTTAAGCCTTGGTCCTTAATATACTATAATGAATAATGGTAAGGAAGAATTTCGGACTCTATGAGAGACCAGTAAGGAAGCTATTTAGGTTGGGTTGCTGATTCTCAAGCCATACCTCATAGATAGCCATCTATTCCACCTACCCCATAGGCTATACCTAATCCTACAGAAAGAAGATTTAGATAGAGAGTTGGGAATCATCAACATCTAGATGATATTTGAAGCCCTAGGAGCTGTAAATTTGCAACAGGGAGAATGTGTATTAAGAGAACAGAATAGCCTGAAACAGAATGACAAAGAGCAATAGCATCAAAGGAGTAGATCAAGGAAACGTTGCTCACAAAGGCAAAAGAAATTAGATACGTAGGAAGAAAACCAGGAACATTCATGGAAGTTAAGGGCAGAGAAATTTTAAGTACAAATGGTTAGTAGGGAAAAATGCTGTTGAGAGATCAAGTATAATGGAACAGTAAGATAAAACAACGGAATTTCTATTATATTTAGCGACAAGGTATTCATTTGATGACCTTGGGAAGAACATTTTCAATAGTGTGGTAGTGGCAGAAGACATTTCATAGAGTTGAAGAATGAGTGGGGATGATTAAATACAGTGGTTCAAATATATATTTTATATCTGCTCTCTTGAAATACCAGTGAAATGACAATCAAAGAATAAAATGCCATAAACCCACAAAGACAAAGAGAGTGGAAAAAGAGATGCCAGTAAATAAGAGTTGTCAACAAATATTTGGAAGCTAAAAAGGGATGGATGAGTGGTAACCAACAACAGACCGGAGAAAGCTGGATCAGGAAGCCAACATCATGCTGATTTAGTGCCACAGTAAGGTTGAAAATTTGCATGAGGAACAGCTAGACCCCAGATCCACTCACCCAGAGACTACCCCTCCCTCATCTTGGCAAGAGAAATAAGGTTTATTTCCTATAGAGCTTTGACGCTATACTAAAACCAGTCTTAAATCCCTCAGCTCCCTTTCCCTGCTTGGCTCCCAGAATGGCGGCAGCCAAGCTTATACCCTCCATCCCTCACCAGAAGTGGGAAATTAGTGGGTTCCTTCGAGGGGAGACTGACTCAAAAGAAAACACCTACAGAACTGACACTTGGGGGTCAATAAAAGTCTGGCATTATGCCTTACACTCTGATGGCAAAGTTTCCCAAACAACAAACTGTGTTCATATCCCTGCAGATTTCCAGTCACCTTTTAGTGCTTAAATTCAAACAGGCAGCCAAAAGCTTACCAGACACTTGGGGAGAGCAGAAACTAAAACTAACAGAAAAGGAACTTGGAGGAAAACAAAACAATACAGAGTCTGGAAGAAAACTTTTTAAATGATCATTAATAGCTTCAGCAAGACAAACATATAGTTTGTATCCACAAAGCAAAGATAGAATGCTTAAAATGAAACAAAGATCATGAAAAATTAAGGAAACCTTAGATAATAGAACAAAGTCATAGAAAATAGGAAACAAAAGATTTAAAAACTAGGCTGTCAGACATCTGACTAATTAGAATCCCTTAAAGAGAAAAGAGAATATAAAAGGGAGGAAATTATTAGCAAATACAAGAAAATGTCCCAGAACTAAAAGTCACTAGTCTTTTGATTAGAAATGCCCACTTAGTGACCAACAAGAGTGAAGGATAAAAGACCCACATCAAGGCATACCTTGGTTCAGAAAATCCAGAATAAAGATAGACCTTAAAAGCTTCAGATTTTAAAATACAGGTCATATTCAAAAGATCAGTAATCAAAATAGCAGTGGACTTCTCAACACAACACTAGAAGTTAGGAGACTATAGAGCCATTCCTTCAAAAATTATAAGGGTAATTTATTTCCAACCTACCAAATGTGAAAATACATTTTAAATATTTTTAAAGCAAAGTGGTTTCAAAAATTTACTTCCCATGTACTGTTTCTCAGGAAGCTATGGGAAAAATTTATTCCAACAAAATTGAGTGCAAAATGGTACATGAAGGTGAAATCAGGCAGGGCCTGGTAGAGTCCCTAATTAAGAACACAATGCTGAGAGTCCAGAGGGAATAGTTGGTTGGAGTTCACAGTGCAGAGTACCAGAGAAGAGAAAGCTGCACAGAGAGAATTATGGAGGCCTTCAGAGGGTTCCCCTCTAGCTTTCAACAAAATACTGAGCAACATATATATATATATAAGGAAAGTGCCCAATGCCAGGGAAAGAGCCACAAAAAAAGATTAAAGGCAACAATCCCTGGTGCTCAGGCAGGGCCAGGAATAGTGTCTATTCCCACCAGACAAACTTGAAAGTCTGACAGAGTACTTAGTAGAGTATTCAGAAGGGTCTTGCCTCAGTAGTCGGGAAAGATTTCCCCTAACACTGCTCTGATCCCACCTACCAAATCTTAAAAGTAGGATCTGGAAGGATTAACCTATTTCCAAGTAACATAACTGTGTCCCAGAACAAAGCTTATGAATATTTAGGAATACAAAAATATACAGCATCCAATAAGATAAAATTTACAATGTCTGGCATCTTATAAAAAATTACCAGGTATGCAAAGAAGCAAGAAAATACAACCCATAATGAGGAGATAAAGTAACCAGTTGAAACCAATCCAGAACTGATACAGATATTAGAATTAGACCTTAAAACAGTTATTAGAACTGCATTCCACATGTTCAAAAAGCTAGAGGAAGGTCTAAATATGTTAAGTAGAGATATGGAGCTAAAGTCTTCAATGAATGAGAGGGAGCTATAAGGAGGTCAAATCTGGCCTAATGATCCCCAGGAGCCCCTTGATGACTATGCTGAACAAAGTTTCACTTTAGACCTCAAAGTTTTTGCAAATGGCATATAAACAGGCTTCTAAGGATCCACAAGTTCTCTGAAATCATATGTATGTGTGTATTTATCTAATATGCAGTTTTTTTCCTTAGGGAAAGGGTTCATAACTTTCATCAAATTTTCAAAGGGGTAACATTAAATAAAAGCTTAAGAATTACTCCTCTAAAGGATTTATATGAGGAATAACTAAATGACAATAGACACTACATGTAGATATAGGAAGGGCACACACCTGTCTATGTGGCTTAAAGTTTCTCTGCCCCTACACAAATACCAACATAGAAAGTTTCAGCCCCAGGGGATGGGGTGGAGAGCTGCGGCACAGCTAGGGCATGTGAATGGCTGTGTATTAGGAGAACTGGTAGGCTGCAGAGACAGAAAGAAGGGGACCAGAAATCCACAGGGCAATGTAGCACTGAGGCTTAGTAACTAACTAGCTGGTAAAATCTTCAGGTGGCAGCAGCTACATACATGGCTGAACAGAATTAAGTTACCTGAAGCTGGCCCCTTTTCGTAGGAGCAGTCATGTCAAAAGAACTTAAGGAACTCACCTCTCAGCAATATTTTTTGCAGACTGGAGAAACCGTGCCTGGTCATTTTCTTTCAGGATATGCTCAGCTTGGTTGATGAGGACTGTTGACCGTTCAAGACACTGGCGGCAATTAGCAACCTGCTGTGCCAACTTTCTCAGTTTCATAACCTTAAATGAATTAGCGACAGAAAAATAATAAAACATCCAGTGCTTAATTAAAAACGATAAGACAACATGAAAGATATTTGCTACAGTAATTCTAAATAAGGTCGATTTATATCACATGGTCCCTGAACTAGCCACTCACCTTCTCATCCTACCCTCTACGTCTGTCTTGCCAACCCCTCCTCCGAACTATAGCCACTTACCTATCCTGCAATACATTCAGTCATATACTCTAGGTTATCAGCCTCCTCTTTTTATTGAGACACTAATTTTTCTGATTATAAAAGCAAGGCATGCTCATTATAGAAAATTTGGAAAATAAAATGTATAAAAAGAAATACTACCACCTGGAGATCATCATTAACACTTTATTGTCAATATATTTTCACATACATGTTCACTAAAAGTACCTCCCTTTTCTTTATGAGTATCTACATTTCTCTATATATATTTCTCTAAGTATCTTAACACATACCTGTTTGTTCACAGATCTGTATTTTCAGAAACCTCAATTCTTGTGTTATTTGGGAACACCCAGCATGGCAAAGTATATTGGTCATCAATCCAGGCTCTCAAAACTTCTCACATTGTACACACAGCATAAGTTTATAATCACTACACTGACCAGCAGACCAATAAGCTTAAAACCGTATAGTTGCATGGAGGCTCACATCTGACCTTGACCATGATTCTTCAGGTCCCAGGCTAAATGACTAGAAGTCCTCTCTCCTTTATTGTTTACATCTAATCAGCCCATGATTCCATCATTTCCCTTTTAGCAATGCCTGTTATGTTCTTCCCTTCCATATGTACTGCCACTTCCCTGACTGAGGTCTTCATCAACTCATGCCAAGAATCATTCCATAAGCCTCATAACTTGCTTCCCTGACTTCAGTATTCTCTCATTCTGATGTTCCCTGCATATCTCTGCCTTATCAGTCTTCCCTCTCCCTAAGAAACTACAATGGTTTCCCAGTGTCTTTCAAATTAAGCCCGAAGTCCTTATACTGGCATTCACAGTCCTTCCATAATTCTGGCCTGCATTTCTACCATTACTTTTTTCTTTTGTATTGGTTTGTAAGATACAGAAAGTAAAGCACCCGAATCTGAAGTGCACAGCTCAATGATTTTTTTTTTTGCATATACATATACCCACATAACCATCAACCAGGTCAAGGCATAAAACATTTCCAACCACAGAACTGCCATCATTTTTATTGGTTCATAGCACTAGGTGCTTCTTCTTTGTGTCCCTCTCTAAAACCTCATTTCTTTTTGCTTTCATGATCTAAGTTCAAACTAGAATCACTGGGATGAAACTTTGACATTAGTAAAGTCAACTCTGCCTCGGCTTCACTGGAACACTGTGCTTTACCTTTGTCTCTTTGATTTTGACAGCAATCATTTGCTTCCTCTGCTGGATGATCTCTACCAACTCATCACATTCTTCCATAAGTTTTGCTTCATGCATAGCAGTATTCACCTGCCAAGAAAGCCCAGAATATTACACAGTGATTGCTGCCTTGTCCCCTGCTGGCTCTCAAAGGTTCGGACCGACAGCTAAGCATGCACAATTTCTTCCATACCTCCCTCATAAGATCCACTCCTAGAAGAAGGGTAGAGATGAATATTAATGATGCAAGGGCATTGAAGCACCACAGACAGGAAGCTCTCTGGTCTCTGGTAGGTCATGATCGTTAATGGAAGGCTGGGCAGAAGGACAGATGAGATGGGAGCCTATTATTCCCACTGTGTAATTCAAAACTAGAATGGCAAACATTAGAAAATATACTACTGTAAACGCATTTTCTAGAGAAAATGTAGATTGAAGTGAAGGAGCTAGGGTGGGTTTGCACAGTTGCATCAGGTGAGATAAAACAGCCACGCACAACTAATAGAGCAGAAATATGGCTGAAGAGGCAAAATCTCAAACTAAAGGTAAAGCAGTGATATTAAAATATTTCCATGTCAAGAAGCAGCTCAAAAGAGCAGGGTCCTTGAGTGTTTTCTGAACAGGAAATACTCCAGGGAAAAACTGTCTTCATGATGTGAATAAAACATCTCAAATTGCTTGGAAGGCATTGAAAGCCCTGGCATTTTCCTTGTCTGCAGTTTCTTTGAAAATATAGTGAGGTATTTTCTTGCTTATTAACTCTTAGTTGAAAACAACTGGAGTTACCTTGATATGCATTCTTGGATGGTTGGGTGGGTGGGTGGTTAGTTGATTGACTGGTTTGTGGAAGACTCAATCTCTTTCTTTGACTTTTGCTCTTTAGTTTGGATTAGTAGGTTTGACTAAATGGCTTCATGTCTGTGGAAAAACTTATCATCTCTGAAAATACCACTAAGGTAATCTTAGCAACCTACATATGTAAATCTCTCCCCAACCCCAAAAGACTTTTGGAACGGTTTCTGATGTTTAAGACTAAGTTTCAGTACCAGTCTTCCAAGGCCTAGGCATTAGGGAACACAGGCCTTCCTTTTAAGTCACTACATCCTCTTCTTTGCTCTGTGCTCTTTCCTTTCTTCCCAAAGGCAGCAAGAATTTGACTTACACATTTCTTCCCAATTGCCCACCTTACTCTATTTCCTGAAGTTCTTTCCTACCTCCCAGCCTAATGATTAAACCCAGAGTCAGACCTAGTCTTCCCCAATTTCCACTCTTCCCTGACAAAAACACACACATACCCTGTGTGGAGAAAATGAAGGTTCCTGTGGCCAGGATTCTCCCCTGGCTCTGGTCAGCTAGCTCACTACACACGTGTGCACAACATGTTGTTATTGACTCTATATAAAGAGCTCGGCCAGGTGCTCTGGGATGCTGCACGGCTGAAGGGCTGCAAGGCTGCAGGAGAGCAGAGGCTGGAGTGGTGGCTGCACCAAGGACAGAGACTGAGACAGCTGCAGGGGCAGGGAGACCGAGAGGCAGAGACCTGCTTGCTGCAGACTTGCTCTGAGTGGATGGGATTCTAGTGATTGACCTGCCACCATGGGAATGAAGTTGGGTATAAACCGTTTTACCCCAAGAATGTTCCATTCATTTTTTCAGTCTCATTGAATCCATAGTGAATTTGTCCGGGGCTGAAACCCATTGGCAAGACACCTTGTTTGAAGGCAAATATGTAGTTCACAAATGCCACAAGCCGCAGAGGTTTAAGAGACTACAAAAAACTGATTTTGGTAATGCTCCTGTTCTGTGTTGAAATGTAAATGAACTAGACCTTTTTACCTTTCACTTCTTTCAGAGAGCATATTTGATAGTTTCTTGGGAGATTTCCCACATGCATATTCTATAGACCTTTTATTCCTGGATTTAGAGTTTGTCAGCCTACCCTCCAATCCACCCCCATGAAGAACTTCCCCACTTATACCCTCCCCTCAGCTCAGTTGTATCCATCAGTCCTACAGAGCACTGCATGGGAGTTCAGAAGGAACTGAGATTTCCTGTAGAGGTGGAACAGTATGTATGAAATAGTGGGTGAGCCCTATACCCACTGTAGAGAAAATGGAAGTTCCTATGGCCAGGATCCTCACCTGACCCTAAACTACTTAATAATGTAATTGGCCTACTGTGTAGACTAATGTTTCCACACCCATTGGCAACTAGCCATTATTGTCAGTGTTACTATATAAAGAGCTCTGTCCAGTGCTCTGCCTGGAGGCAAATGCAGAGATGGAAATGGATTGTGAATGACCCAGAAGTGAACATGATTCTAACATTCAACCTGCCACCGTGAGAATAAAACTTGGCATAAATCCTTTTACCCCTAATGTTCTCTTGTTGTTACTCAGTCTCACTGAATCCAGAGTGAACTCGCAGGGAGCAGCACCTCTCAGGGAAGACACTCAGGCTTACATGAAATTGACTTATGGAAACAGAACTCCTCATTGGCATCTCCATTTCTACAGTGTCCTCCACTCTACAGTCAATACCAGCCAAGTTTATTCCTTGAAATATTTTGCCCAAATTGATTTTCCATTTCCACAAAGAAGATTGTGAAATGTCAGCATTAAAGATCATTTAGGAAAGTTTTCATTTCAGCAAATGTTTATTGTGTGTTTACATCACATACAAGGCACTAAGTGGGTTCCTGATGGAACAGAATGATGAAAAAGACTCAGCTTCTGCCTTCAAGGTACTTACACTCTAGTGGAGATGAGTACATTCAGCTAAATACAATTTAAGGAATAGCAGAACAGGTAATGTAACAGAATACAAACAGAGCTTTATGAGAGCACAGAGAAAGGAAAAGTAGTTGCCTGTGGAAAAGGACAATCATGATTAGGGAAGGTTTCATGTAGCTGAGATGGTCTTCAAAGATGAGCAAGACTTGGACATGCAGAAATGAGATTTAAGGGGAGAGAATTACAGGCAGAGAGGACAGTATGAATCACATGTGCAAAAGCACAGACAGGAAAGTAGAGAACATGTTTGGGTAAAGCATATCAGCCAGACAGATGCAAAGGAGGGAATAAAGTTAGAAACGGAGGTTGCAGATATATTATGGAGACTGCACAGTCATTTTGAGTCTTTCAGTGTATGTGGATAAAATTTCAGAATCTTAACATTATAGGAACACCTTAACTATTGTTAGTTAATGCGTTAGTTGATAAGGTGTGGACAGAAAAAGCAGGCACAGTCTTCAAAGAAGTGGGAAGGCACAACAAACTTCTTAATTCCCATTATTGCCCAGCACAGGACCGCTACCCTACATTCTCAGACTCCACAACATCACAGAAAAGAGGCTGAGGTGGGCTTTGTTCAACATGCAGCACTTTCTGTGCAAAGGCAATGGGAAGGGTAAGTGAGAAGTAAATCTGACATCTGATGGATTATCAAGGAATTGTTATGAACAGTTTTGTCACCCTACTGAGCTGCAAAGAATTCATTACTTATAATGATGCACTCAAGAAAATGCAATATTCTCTTTGTTTCTTTGGGTTTGGCTTTTTTAGATTCCTTGATTGTAGTTAACAAGACTGTATTGTATACTTGAAGCTGCTCAGAGAGTGGATCTTGTATGTTCTCACCACACAGACAAAAAAAGGGTAACTATGTGAGGTGATGGATATGTTAACTAACTTCATCACTAACAGCATTTTGCAATATATATGTGTATCAAATCACCACATTGTACACCTAAAACTTACACAAGTTATGTGTCAATTATATCTTAATAAAACTGGGAAAAATAAAGAAACACAGTATTTATAAAGGAGATGTAGCACCAACTGAGGCAGCATCTCAGCTAAGGTGTTAATCCAGATCATACACACCATCCCCACCACGGCCCTCTGTACCAGGAATGTTCAAGGCATAAAAGGAAGAGAAAGATGGAGCAATCTTCTTATTTCTTTTCTAAAGCAAAACACTGCAATATTTCAAAAATGGTCTTGCCAGCTTTACATAAGAACTAAATGAAGCAGGGATGGTTTATAAAATGGATTTTATTTGTGTTTTTAGATCTGGGGGAAGGGTGGTCTTTTAAAGGGTTAGGGGATATGTAAAACTGTTAATAGAAATTTTTGTCCTCTGCATAGAGCAACCATGGCTTAGGAGGCCAAAAAATTACAGAGGCAGAGCTAAGCAACCTACTGCCTTGGTGCCTATGTTAATTTTTTGGCAGAGGAGGCAGTAAGGGGTTTGGTGGGTAGAGATAGTTGAGGGTTTGGGATGTTGAAGTTAGAAAAGTAGTGTGGGTGGGGAGCTGGTAGCCAGACCATCTCTATTAGCATAAGAATTCCAGTATATTGGTCTCAAGAATCCATGCTGTGGGAGGTCTCCAGACAGACACACAGACATCGACTGACAGACATGTTTCCTGTCAGGTTGCGGGTGCTTACAATGCAACAGGCACTGTTCTATTTGTTTCATACATTTAACTCACTTACTTCTCCCATTAATCTTAATGAAGTTTTCACTACTATAATCATTGCCATTTTACAGAAGGAAAACTGAGAAACATAGAGGTTATGTAACTTGGCCAAGGTCATATAAGTAATAAATGAAATGGCAGAGCCAGGAATTACACCCAGACAGTCTGGCTCTTGTCCATGATTTTAACCACTGTGTATGCATGTGAGAAAGAGAGAGAGAGAGAGACAGATACAGATACAGAAAGACAGAAACTGTGCTCACAAACTTACTACTTTGCCTCTCAGAGTTTGTCTTTCAAGAATTTCACATCCCTGAGTGTTAATCATTGCAAACATTTTGTGTAATTCCTTCTTAACTTTTGAAAAAAAAATACAATATAAAAGTGCATATAATGTAACATTTAGAAAACATATAATACACACACGTATATGGACACACGCACATTCTCCATGTTTATTTTATCCTGAATTCAACTAACAAAAATATTGTCAGCAGAGGGAGAGGACAACTTGTTCCATATACAAGCCTTAAGAATGGCCCTGTGGCGACTCCAAGAAGGGACTAACGGTTACCAAAAGGAAGGGGTTAGGGAGGGGGTGTAGAGGGATGGAGAAGGGGATTAAGGGGCATTATAATTAGCACACATAATATAGGAAGGCAGTATAGCACGGAGAAGACAAGTAATGACTCTATAGCATCTTATTATGCTGATGGACAGTGATTGCAGTGGGGTGTGGTGGGGGTAATAGATAATATGGGTGAATGCTGAAACCGCAATGTTGCTCATGTGAAACCTCCATAAGATTGTATATCAATGATACCTTAATAAAAAAATAAAAATAAAGAAGAATGGCCCTGTGGCATGTGGCAATTCTGTATTGATTTTAGAGTCTTCTCTCCTCAGGAATCAGACCTCCAAACTTTGTAGCCTTAGGGTTAATTTCTTTGTCTGCCCTCCATCCTCTTTCCATACAAGGTAATTGCTTAGAACATGCCAGAAAAAAGTGGGAGAGGTATAATCTAGATTGAACCCAGTATTCTTATGGATATAGCTATAAATCCTACTTGAAATGAGGCAGAAACTGGAAACCTTCTCTCCATCTCTTCAGAACCACAGAATTGTTAGATCTGTAAAAGACTGAAGAAATTTTTTATTCCTAGCCCTTCTTTACAGGTAGATATATGAGGCCTAGAGAGGAGAAGGGCTTACCCAACATCATGTTACTGATCAACGACAAAGCAAGGCTGGAGCCAGATCTCCTGACCCCCATATGCAGTGTTCCCTCCATTCTTATTGCCTGTTTTGTGAAGCACAGCACTTGCTTATTATCTCTGATGATGATATAAAACTCTCTGGATCTCACCTCTGTGTATTTATCCTAGAAATATGAACAGTTTTGTCTACACAAAAAGAACTACATGAATTTATTTGTATTAGTTGAAAATTGGCAATACCTGAAATGTTTTCCAGTGGGGGAATGGGTAAACAAATTATGGAACATCAACAATAAAAAAATTTTTTGAACTATTGACACACACAACAACTTGAATAGAACTCAGGGCATTATGATGAGTGACATAAGCAAATCATAACATGTTACATACTGTATGAGTCCATTTACATAATATTCTAGAAGTTAAAAAATTATAGTGATAAACAACAGATCAGTGGTTGCCAGGAGGACAGATTTGACTATAAAGAGATAGCACAAATGAATTTTGGCGGGGGGGTGGGTGGGTCATGAAACTGTACTGTTCTAATTGTGGTGGTGATTATACAACTCTATACATGCAATAAAATTCATGGAAATACATACCATCCCTGTCCCCCAAAAGGTTGAGTGTACGTAAAAATTGGTGAAATTTGAATGAGGTCTGTAGTTTACTTAGTAGAATATTGTACTAATGACAATTTCCTGGTTGTGATAGTTATGTGGTTATGAGAGATGTTAACATTAGGGAGAAATACATGAATGGCATGTGGGCATTCTCAGTATTATTTTAGCAATTTCTATGTGACATTAAACTTATTTCAAAATTTAGAAGAAAAAAAAGAAATAAAATTCTAGAAGTCCCATAATATTTTATGCAGTTCTGGTGAACCAACATTTATGTAGTTTTCTAAAGTTATAAAATATGTCTTCAGGCCTTTGTTCAAGTGGAATTTCAACTCACACCACACTCTGTACCCTAGTTTACTTTTTCCCAGTTTTATTGAGAAATAATGGACATACATCACTGTATAAGCTTAAGACATATTGCATGATAGTTTGCATTACATGTATTGTGGAATGATTATCAAAGTAGGTTCAACCAATATCCATCGTCTCATATAGACAGAATAAAAAGAAAAGAAAGAAAAAATGAAAAAAATTTCTCCTTATGAAGAGAACTCACAGAATTTACTCTCTTAACAACTTTCCTATATATCACACAACAGTGTTAGCTGTAGTCATCATGTTGCATGTTACACTCTAGTACTTATTTATCTTACAACTGGATGTTTGTACCTTTTGACCACTTTCCCTCAATTCTCTTCCCCCACCCCCACCCCTGTGCCTCTGGTAACCATAAGTCTGGTCTCTTTTTCTATGAGTTGGGGGGGATTTTGTTTTATGTTTTAGAGCCCACATTTAAGTAAGATTATATAGTATTTGTCTTCCTCTGTCTAACTTATTTTACTTATCATAATTTCTTCAAGGTCCATCCATGTTGTTGCAAATGGTAGGAGTTCCTTATTTTTTAATGGCTCAATAACATTCCATTGAATATTTATACCACAACTTCTTTGTCCATTAATCCACTGATGGACACTAGGTTGTTTCTATGTGTTGGCTACTGTAAATAATGCTGCTATGAACCTGGGGTTGTAGATATCTTTTTGAATTAGTGTTTTTATTTCCTTTGGATATATTCCCAGAAGTTGAGTTGCTGGATCATGTGGTAGTTCTAATTTTTTGAGGATGCTCCATTCTGTTTTCCATTGTGGCTATACCAATTTACAATCTCACCAACAGTGCACAAGGGTTCCTTTTCTCCAAATCCACACCAGCATTTGTTATCGCTTGTCTTTTTTGATGATGGCCCTTGTAACAGTCATGAGGTGATATCTCATTGTGGTTTTAATTTTCATTTCCCTGATGATTAGTGTTTAGCATCTTTCCATGTACCTGTTGTCCTTTCATATATTTGGAGAAATGTCTGGTCATCTCTGTTGTTCATTTATTAATTGGGTTGTTTTCTTGCATTGAGTTGTGTGAGTTAACTTTGGATATTAACTCCTTATCAGATATATGGTTTGCAAATATTTTTTATTATCTGTGGGTTGTCTTTTCACTTTGTTGATGGTTTCTTTTGCTGTGCAGAAGCTTTTTAGTTTGATGTAATCCCATTTGTTTTTTTATTTTGTTGCTTGCACTTTAGATGTAATATCCAAACATTTCCAAGACTCATGGCAGGAAGATGTATTCCTATGCTTTCTTCTAGAAGCTTCGTATTTTCTGATCTTACATGTAAGTTTTTAATACATTTTGAGTTAATTTTTGTGAGTGCTGTAATAATAGGTCTAGTTTCATTCTTTTACATGTGAATATCCAGTTATTCCAGCACCATTTATTGAAAAGGTTATCTTTCCTCCATTGAGTATTCTTGGCTCCCTTGTCATATATTAGTTGACCATATACCTGGGATTATTTCTGGGCTTTTGATTCTGTTCCATTGATCTACCTGTTTTTATGCCAGTACCATAGTGTTTTGATGACTATAACTTTATAGTATAGCTTGAAATCAGGAAGTGTGATGCCTCCTACTCTGTTCTTCTTTCTCAAGATTTTTTTTGGCTATTCAGGGTCTTTCATGGTTCCATATAAATTTTAGGAGTGTTTTTCCTACTTCTGTAAAAAATTCCATTGGAATATTAATAGGGATTACACTGGATCTATTGATAGCCTTTGGTAATATTGACATTTTAATATTAATTCTTTCAATCTATGAACACAAGATACCTTCCACTTATTTGTGTCTTCTTCGATATCTTTCACCAATTTCTTGTCATTTTCAGAGTAAAGATCTTTTTTCACCTCTTTAGTTAAATTTATTTCTAAGTATTTTATTGTTTTTGATGCTATTGTAAATGGGATCAATTATTTCTTTTTCAGAAAATTTGCTGTTAGTATATAGAAATGCTACTGATTTTGGTATGTTAAGTTTGTATCCTGCAACTTTACTTAATTCATTGGTTAGATCTAACAGTTTTTTGGTTGAGTCTTTGGGATTTTCCATATATAAAATGATGTCATCTGCAAATACAGACAAATTTACTTCTTCCTTTCCAGTTCTAATACATTTTCTTTTTCTTGCCCTATTTCTGTAGTTAGGACTTCTGGTATTATGTTGAATAAGAGTGGTAAGAGTGAACACCCTTGTCTTATTCCATCTTAGAGGAAAAGTTTTCCAACTTTCACCATTGAGTATCATGTTGGCTGTAGACTTGTCATATATGGCTTTATTATGTTAGGATATGTTTCTTCTATGCCTAATTTGTTAAAAGTTTATATCATGAATGGATGTTGAGATTTATCAAATACGTTTTGTTTATCTATTGAGATGATCATATGATTTTTCCTTTCATTCTATTAATGTGATATATCACATTGATTGATTTGCATATGTTGAACCATCCTTGCATCCTGGTTATAAATTCCACTTCATCATGATTATATAATCTCTTTAATGAAATGTTGAATTCAGTTTGCTAGTATTTTACTTAGAATTTATGCATCTATATTCATCAGGAATATTGGTCTGTAATTTTCTTTTTTAAAAAGTACTGTCCTTTTCTTATTTGGGTATCAGGATATGCTGGCTCTGTAAAATGAGTTTGGGAGTATTCCCTCCTCTTCAATTTTTTGGAACAGTTTGAAAAGGATTGGTGTTAATTCTTGAAATGTTTTGTAAAATTCAGCAGTGAAGTCATCTGGTTCTGGTATTTTCTTCATTGGGAAATTTTTTATTACTGATACAATCTCCTTACTACTAATTGGTCTATTCAGATTTTATATTTCTTCCTGATTCAGTCTTGGTAAGTTTTATGTTTCTAAGAATTTTTCCATTTCTTCTAGGCTGCCCAGTTTATTGGTGCATAGTTGTTCATAGTAGCTTCTTAGGATCCTGTGAATTTCTTGTGTTATCAGTTGTAATGTCTCCTTTTTCATTTATAATTTTGTTGATTTGGGGCCTTTCTCTTTTTTCCTTTATTAGTCTAGCCAAGGGCTTGTTTCTGAGCTCTGATGACAGGCATTTGGGGGAAGAGGGGTGGAGTGAGTGCCACTGGCTGAGAATTGGATAGGACTGCAGGCTTGGTTCCCTACCCAAGTGAGGCTATAGGATGGGCTCCACAGTTGCCTGGATTCTCTGGTTGGGCTTACTAGATGGTCAGAACTAGGTACTTTACGCAGTAATAGATGGGGCTATGAGTTAGCTTCCTTGTCCTGGAGGTTGCATCATAACAGGACCCAGGGCCTATACAGCTCATTGTTTTGGAACCCAAATCAGGCCAGAGTATACACTAAACTCCCTGGTCAGATGAGGCCACCAGTTTTGTTCTGAAGATGGGGGGAGCCACAGGCTGTGCTTGCTGTTTAAGTGCCACTGTATGTAAGGCTGTTGTATGGACTATGTAGTTTCCTGTGCACTCAGATTAGGGTACCTGGTTGGACAGGCTAAAGGCTGTATTTAGCAATGAGCAGAGCTATGAATTAGATTCCCTGCCCAGACACAACAGGAGAAGCAGCTCTACAGCCCATAAACTTCTTTGTTGTCTGAACTCAGGCCGACCTGTACCCCAAGTTCCCTGACCAAACAGGGCCACTGACTTTGCTCTGAAAGCTATCAGCTCTCCCTGCCAATATCTTTGCTCATGGGCTGCTGGGCTGCACAGCTTTCAGGAGTTGTCTCTGGCTCTTCTGGTCAGATAGGGTCAGAAGACACACTCCACAGCAGGTGCAGCTATGTCTTAGCACCCTTGCCTGGGCAAAAGAGGGAGGGGCCACTCTAAGCTACTGGTTTCCCAATTTTCCACTCAATTTCCCATACAGGCTGTCTGGTTGGGAGGGGCTGAGAGCTACCCTCAGCCTTGACTATGAATTAACCCCCCTGCCTGTGCATAGCATGGGAACACCCCATGCCCGGTACTGGCTTTGCTGTGGGTACCATCAGCTCTGCCTGCCCTCCTCTCAACTCAAACAGCCCTGGGCTGCACTGCTTCTAGGAGTTACTGCCAGCCCTTCTGGTTACACAGGGCCAGAAGACACTCCACTGTGGGAGGGACTATGATTCAGCTACTTGCCTGCACATGAGCAAACCAGGATCTAGGGCCACAAAACTCCTCATTTATGAATCCTAACCAGGCAGATCTGCACTCTGCTGAGTTCCCTGGTCAGAGTGTACCCCCAACTTGGTTCTGAAAGTAAACAAAGCTTCTGGTTGGGACTACTACTTTGGCACTGCAGGTGTGAACTCGGTCTACCCACTCCCCACTTCTCTGTCACAGTCATATTCCCAGTGACTGAGCCCCACAGATTACCCTGCAATCCCCATGGTGTGGGATCAGAGTGGGAGCTCCTGAAAAGTGACCCACAATGCTAAGGGGTATGGTTTTTCCCCCAGGTTCTCCTTTCTCACTGGAGGAAATGACAGCTCAGAGGAGACCTCTTCATGTGGTGCTGTGCTGGCCTAGGGGAGGGGCAATGCAGTCAGTGTGTAGCTGCTACTCTTACCCTTTTCATGCAGCCTGTCTTGGTTTCTGTGGACAGGGAGATGCTTCAGCTTCAATCCCGTCTTCTAGGATTCTCTCAGTGATGTCCTGTTCTTGAATAGTTATTGACCATTCTTGTGACAGGGAGTGAAGTCAGGAACAACCTATGTCACCATCTTGGTGACATCACTCTCACCTAGTTTTCTTATTTTTATCTATAACACTTATAACCCTAAATAAAATATATGTTTATTTATTGTGTCCCCCTCCCAACTAGAATGTAAGTTTCTTAATGTTAAGGACTGTTTTGTTCACTACTGCATCTCTAACACCTAGAACAGTGCCTGACCCACTGTAGATGGAACAAATATTTGTTGAATGAATGAATGTGAGTGTGTTGGCACTGAAATAAAGGTATAATGAATTATATACTAGGTTATACATCTTTATTACATGAGACAAATTTCCCTTACATTTTCATTTTACATAATTACTCAAAATAGTAATTTTGTTCTGTAATCTACATATTTTTTGCATTATGAAAGATTCAAAAAGATGTTGGAATAACAACCTAGGTGCTAGGAGATCACATATTCTGAAATGGTTCCTTACCCAATGTCAAAAGAAACCAGTTACCTCTCCTGGGTAATTGGCTGTGCTTTACTCAACTCACTCTTATGATGCATAAAGATTGTATTTATAACAGCTAGCCACCAGAGGGTACTGTTTATTCAGTTATCTTTTTTCAGCACCTATTGTGTACCAAGCCATGTGCTGGGTATGAAAAAGTACAGGACACAGTACTCACTCTGAGTTTACAGTCTGGTAGGGAGACAAATTGGTACATAGAAGTGCTATGCATAGGGTGCTCTGGGTACATAGGGAAGGAACACCTGAACCAGATTAGGGAGAAGGGGAGGGATAGAGCATGGTCATGGCTTCCTGAAAGATGTAATGCCTGAGCTGAGGCTTAAGGGGCAAGCAGTAGTCGGCCAGCAGAAAAGGGGAGGAATGTAAGTTCGGTGAGGGAAGGTGCCACATTCACCTTCCTGGTGTCTTTCCAACACCTGGCCCGAGGCAGAAATATGGTTATATACCTGTGGAATGAATGAACAATGTATAAAATGCAGGTGGTAAAAGGGTATTCTAGAGAAGATCATGATGGGTTTTATAAACCTTTGTCTTAATGGTGATGAGGAACCACTGAAGTGTTGGTGGTAGGAGAGTGACATGTGGGCTTTGCATTTGAGAAAGCACATTCCCACAGTACTGTGAAAAATGGAGTGGAGGGGGACAGTGTAAGTGAGAAGACGAGTTAGGAACTGTGGTTTCTGGAATTAATGTGGCATGGTCATGGCCACTGCCATCAAGCTTACTGTACAACAAAGGAAAAGAGGACCTAATCAGATAGTTCCACTGCAGCAGAGCAGGCCATGTGATGGATGTGTGCACAGGCTGCTGCCCAAGTTCATGCAGCCAGTGGGTGGCAGAGCAGTACCAGAACCCAGATTTCCTAATTCCTAGTCTGGCCCTTCCCCCGAAGCCCTCCTTTCCACTGCCTTTCACAACCACAGAATTATGTAAAGGAAGGAGAGCAGGGCGAGCCATTGAAAAATCATGCCTTCTTTAGCCTCAGACTAGACTTTGGGGAACATTTACCCCCTCTTTGTACTCAAATCTGACACAAACAGCTCTCCCTAAGACGTCTGTTTCTGGGAGATGGCTTCGGCATGCTGATACTCCCTGTATACTCACAGAACAAGGAACCCCTACTGGGAGAGCCAGGGAAACTCGCTCCTGGTAGCTAAGGAAGAAGTCATTCTTTCAGAGATAGGGGACTTCAGATGACAAAAGGATAAAAAAAAACCTGGTTCCACATTCACAAAAGATAGATGGTCACTAGAAGAAGCAAGGGCCCAAGTGGAAGAGTAAAACTAGCTGAAGAAGAGCTATATAGTGCTTCTAAGCTGAGGGGGTAGAATGACGTGGAAGAGTGGAGAAGGTGAAAGAAGATATAGAAGGACCAGGAAAGGGCCCCAGGACAGGAACCTGAAGAATTGTGTATGACAGCATCAGGGGGAAGGAAGCCTCAGAACAATACCCAACCCCATGACTAGGTAACAAAGATTTCCAGGGGCCCAAATACTTTATGAGTCAGGACAGAGACTAGAGCTAAGGGGTTTCTATGGGGGAAAATCCTAAAGATGTAAAAGGGTCTTCAGGAGAGCCTTTGATCAAGTTGTCTTGGTGAGGTTAGGGTTAGAGATCTCTGGACAGGTTATCTTGGGGTTAGAGATGGAAAGGGGGAGAGGGAGAGAGAAAGTGAGAGAGTGAGTCCAGTGGATAGGAAGGGAGGGAGAGAGAGACAGAGAAATAGAGACAGAGACAGAGGGAGACAGAGCACATGCAAGGGGCTCTCTGGGAAGGGTGTCTGGGAATCCTGGCATGAGGGTTTATATTTACTGAACCAAACCAAATTTAAAATTGTAAATAGTTAAAAGAATGGGCTTTGAAGTCATTCAAACCCCAGAGCAGCTTCCTAGTTCTGCTGCATATCAGCCACCTTTCTGGTCTTCAGCAAATGGCCCAAGTTTTCTCCTCCGTAAACGAGGATAACACTAGTATCTAGCCTCATAGGGTTTTGTTCATGTTTGTTCTATTAAACAACAGAAATAAAGTGCCTAACACATTTTCTGATATATGATAGGTAGTCAAAAAGTTGTTTTTGTTTTGACTACTACCACTGTGATGATGACGATGCCCGTGAATGCTATTGCTATAACCACTATATCTTCTGGGGTCTTCTGCAGAACAAACAAGCAGGCACTCTTTTATCATCTGGTTTATTTTTAATCAGTTTCTGCATCTGTTTTGCTTTCTGGAACATACTAGATCATGAGTTGCTTTTCTCTGAGATTGCCACGTACATCCCTTTTGTTATTCTTCCCACACCGAAGCAT
This sequence comes from Manis javanica, assembly GCF_040802235.1. Lineage (NCBI taxonomy): Eukaryota > Metazoa > Chordata > Mammalia > Pholidota > Manidae > Manis > Manis javanica. Next base: position 99,034,923 of record NC_133174.1, on the reverse strand, counting down.
CTAGACCTAATTCCCAAATGCAGTTACCTCTACACTGCTGGACAGGCTCGCCCTGCCTTTGAAGGGAAGATGGCCTCTCTTCCTACTAGGTGGCAGACCATTACCTACTTCCTCCATTCAGAGCAGAAGGCTGATGCCAGTAGGGAGGGCAGTTGCTGATTTCTGACAAAACATTGATTACATTTCACATCCTTAGCTAGGAAGGAATTTGGCTGGCTGGAGCTTGTTATTCTTTTTTTCTACTCTGTGCTCCTCTTTAATTAACACAATCCCCCAGGCTAAGAGCCCAAAAGATATTAGACTGAGTCTAGAAAAAATAGGTGTGCAAGCAAGAAAGCTATCTAACACATTCCTTCACTTATAAAAATATAACACTGTGATTACATTCCATTTTAGTCTCTTCTGTGGTGCTCCCTGGGGAAGAGGACCCCCCATCTTTCCTGTACCTTGAGCTCCAAGCAGAGAAGAACTCCATCCCTTGGAGGCTCATTAAAATCTGAGTCACTAAAAATGCTTGTTAATGCACTGATGAATACGCTACTTCCCACCTCCAAACCCTGCACTACAGAGAAGGGAATTCACCAATTAGCCTGCCTGTGGCACTGGTAAAGAAGAATGAGAGGCAGTTGTGAAAAATATGAACACAAGAGTGTGGTATGAAATTATTACTGGGCTCAGAGATGCCCTAGGTTACACCAACTCATTCAGGGATCCTATACAGATGGGCGCTGCCTTACAGTAAAAAAAATCCCTGAGGTTCACATATGTGTGAGTGAGCACTTGTGTGTGTACTTGTGTGTATATCATGCTTATAATTCATAATCTCTCTCCACTGTCACTAGGACAAAACAGGTAGGTCTCTGTCCCTACCCCCGCACTCGCTCAGACAACTACTATTTTGGAATTTCTTTTCCCTTACAGGTCTGCCCTTGATGTTTCTCTTAACCTGACTCACCTATATATAAATGGTGAGGGTATGAGGGGGAACAGAGAGAGTTACTTTCGGTCTTTACTTTTTGTCTAGGGCTCAGGGGCTCAGTTCTTCACTTTGGGAAGTACAGTAGCTTCTAGAGAAAATATAGAGCAAAGGAGAAGAGATCTCCACTGGGGAAATTTCAACGAGCTGATCATCTTAATACGTTGTTACCATTAATCAAATAAATGATTAATTATAATTGTGTAGTTATTATAGCTATATAGTTGTTACGGTTTAGACTAGAGAGTGCATCCAAATATATCTGATCTCTGTATTTGATCTTTACAACATTCTTATGAGACAGATAGGGCAGGAATTACTTCTACATTTTATGGATGAGAAAACCAAGATCCAAAGAGATAAAGTGAATTATTGAAGTCATATAAACCAGCAAGTGATAGAGTTACAACCCAAACTAGGTTTTCTAATTCCAAGGCCAGAGCTCCTTCAGATTCCCCATAATTCATTCTAACCATCAAAGTTATCCTGCCCTTTGATCACTCTCTTTGTAGCTACAAGTTCTTTTTTTTTTCTTTGGAGGAAAAACATCCTCCTTTTTTCTTTTTGAGGTTTGCACATGCTAGGTTTCCATTTCTTCTCAGTACTTTTTTTTCCCAGGAAGCTTTGAGTGGAAAGAGCTCTGTATTTGAAGTTAAGGAGGCCTGAGTCTAAATTCCAGCTTTAACATTTGCAGGCTGAGTGACCTCAGACAAGTTGCTTAATATTGCTGAACCCATCTTTCTGATGGGGGAAATAAAAACGTCTTAGCACAGAGCATGGAACATAGTAGGAGTTAAATAAATATTAACTCCCTTCCCCACTCCTCCTCTGCCCCCACTTGGTATTCTAGTCTGGAAACATGCAATACTTCTTTCCCAAAAGGCTGAAATTCAGGCTTTATGTCTATACTTACTTATTTTACTGTAAAATAAGATGGCTGGCGTTTCAGCTCTTGATGGTTTATCATTTACAACTGATATTTCATAATATTTTGTTAGTTAATTGAGATAATTTTGGAATTTCTAACTTTTAAGAGAGTATGCTTGCACACACAAATGTGTTTCTAAATCATTTAAAGGCTTAAATTATTACTCAGAAATTACTTCCATTCTCTAAATCTGGATGAATCATTCTTAATCTCATCTAAGACCTAAAGGGTTGGGTTGGCTTTATTTGGATAGTGAACTAACTTACTCAGTTACTTTGTTCTGAATATACTGTAGAATTCAAGACTATGATATCTTAGATTTCAAGATTTCACATCTTCCAGTGCCAGATTCTAAATGTATTTTCTAAGGAAAGATATATCTACTAGCAGCCAGTTTCCTGTGGGCTGTCTTTAGACAGAAATGTAGTTTAGCTCTTGCACCTGGGTCTTTCCTTATTGTCATATTCTCCTCATTGAGGAGCTTCAGTGTGATAAAAAAAAAAAGGAAGATAAATTGGTCATGGGAGGGTGGGGATTTGGGACTTTGACAGAAATGGATTTGGTAGACAAAAAATAAGCTAGGCCGTAGAAGATTTTGACTGGAGAGAGGGTAGAGAAAACTTTACAATGTTTTCTTTATACATTTTAGCATTGTTGTAGTGGTTGCAGTGAACAGATGTGACTATTACCATTTTAAATATTTTATTATTAAATTTTGTAAAGCTTCCTAAAACTAGAGAATGTGATGGAATCTCATGTACCCATCCCCCAGCTTCCACAGCCATCAACATATCGCTATACTTGTTTGGTCTATTTCTCCCTTATCTTTTCTTGAAGTATTTTAAAGCAAATCAAAGACATCATATTATTTCACCCTGAAATATTTCAGTTTGCATCTCAAAAATTAAAGGATGTTTTATTGCATAATCACAATACTTTAAAAAATTCCTTAATATCATTCATCTAATGCTTGCTCCACATTTAAATTTTCTGAATTGTATTAAAAATATACTTTTAAAATTGATTTGTTTCAATCAGATACTTTATGATCAGAAATTTGATATTGATTTTTCAAAGTACATGTTTATTTCTAATGAATAACTAAATACTGCTATTTCATAGTGAAAAAATAGAAGACCCAATCAGTACCATGCACCCCTTCTTCTCTAATTATTGACCCTTAAAATTCTACCTTCAGAAATGTATGTCCTTCATGAAAATGCAGATTTTCATTCACTCATAAAACAGTGAATTTCAGGGCCCCAGCAAATATGTTTTGAGGGAGATTATTGGAGAGAAGAAAAGGTTACCACTGGGCAGAACAAAGAGAATGAGAAAATTGAGGGAAATGCAGCGGCAGGGGTGGTGGGAACTGTGGAGGGAACTACTTAAAGACCAACAGGGGGATAATATATGGCTGCTTAATCAAACCTGCTCTACCTCTTTCTGTATCGAAGCAACACAATCCCAAAGGTTCAGCAGTCTCATTTGTAACAGGAGTACTAGGCCTACTAGGTGATATCTGTCTGTTTTGTAAAGCCAGTGGGAGCTCTTGTTCTCCACTACTGTCTGGCACCCAAGAATTTTTCTGTTAGAAGACCAAAAGGCTAGATGCAGGTGACTGGATTCAGCAGCATTCTGCAACAGCACGGTAGAAGGATCATGGGAAAGCCCCATCTGCTCCCAGGGGACATTGCTGGTGGGAATGTAAGTGGCTTTGGCGAGCAGGGATTGTTGACAATATGTATTAATAACTTTTAAAATGTGCCTATGCTTTAAATTGTCAGTTGTACTTCTAGGAAACAAATATTCTTAAAAATAGAGAAATGGTAAGAAAAACGACAATGTGAAACCAACAGATGAAGGAAGTAGGTTTCACACTAAAAAAATAAGCAAGGATGTAGAAGATTTGGAAAAAAGTACTATCAATAAAACAATGTAATAGTTACATGTAGAATTTTGTACCCTATGGAAAATATACATTCTTCTCTTCCATTCATGGAATATTGACAATGGATCATGTACTCCACCACAAAGAACAACATAATACAGATACATTTTAAAAGTAGAGATTTATAGTCTACCTTCTCTGATGATAATGCTGCAAAACACAATGAAAATAACAAAAATATGAAATCCTAAATCCTTAACTACTTGGAAATTAAGAAACATGCTCCTAAACAATTCTGGAATCAAAGAAGAAATCAAAACTGAAATTCTTAATTTTATAGAAAATAATGAGAAAGCACACAATTAATTACAAGATCTACAGGATACACTTAAAGCCATACTCAGGAAAATGTATAAGGATTTGAAAATAAATGCATTTTTTAACTTAAGAAACTGGAAAAGGACAATAAAATAAAATAAATCAAAAGGAAATATTTAATTTTTAAAAAGCTGAAATTAATGAAATCAGAATGAAACTATCATGCAAACGATAACTGAAATTAACAGTGGGTTCTCTGAAAGTCCTGATTAAGGAAAAAGAAAGCAAAACAAAAGAGAAAATACAATATTAACAGTGGAAAAGATGATACACTCATAGAAACAGACAACAGTGTGCTGATGAACACTTAACAATTTGCTCTTTTAAAAAGCCACTATTTGTAGTGACTGTTGATTTCCACAGTGTAAAAACTCCCACCATGATGGATTTTAAGCTACCAAGGTGTAGTCACTAAACCCAAAAATGGAAATAAATTTGCATAATTGGTGAGCCAACTCCAGCACACCACTGGATAGATAAAGACAGGGAATATTATGTGTAACCTATGGGGCACAGTTGAAAAATCTGCTGAACACTACCTACTTTTACCTAAGAAGGTACAAAACTTTGAAAGACTGATAACCTGAGGCCAAATTGGAAGGTGATTAAAGATGTGTACTTTTTTAAAAAGACTCCAGGTTCAGATGGTTTTAGAGCTGAGCTCCAATGAACTCTTTAGAGAACAGATCACTCCTGAGCTGTTACTGAAGACCACAGAGAAAGATAAAAGGATCCCTAATGCATTTGGTGAATCTAGTATGACCACAATACCAGAAACCTAAAAATGATATCAGAAATAATAAGACTATACATTGACTTTACTTCTGAATATACACAGAAAAGTTCTAAAGAAAATAGAAACTGAAATCCAAAAGGGAAACAAAAGAATAAAATACTATAACCAAACAGGTTTATTCCAAAGTAAAGGAATGATTCAACAAAGAAAATGCATCAACATATAATGTTATATTAATGCATTCTGAAAGGTTTTTAAACAAAACTCAGCAGCCATACCAAATAAAAACTCTAAATAAAAAAAACTCTTAAAAATGATTAAATAAACACAAAGAGCAAACATCATATTAAATTGTGAAAATGCTAAGGATTATGAACAAGGAAGGATGTCTGATATCACCACTGTTATTCAATAGTCTTACTAGTGTTTTAGCTGAGACAAAAGAAAATGAAAAAATTAAATAATTAGTATAAATATTGGTAAAGAAGAGATATATATATATGTACTTCAGATAACCAAAGAGATTCTAGTTTTTTAAAAAATCAAAAATGATTAATTTGGTAAAATTCTTATATACAAGAAAATACAAAAAGCAAGAACTTTTCTCCATATACTGATTTAAATGGAAATAGAAAAGCAACCCATCCACAGCAGGGAAAAGACTTAACAATCAATCTAATAAGAAAGGTACTGTGCCTATTTGAAGAAAACAATAAAATCTTAAAGAGAAGATCCCAAAAATAAAACCTGAAAAAATGCAGAGATATACTATGATTCTGTTTGGGAAGATTTCATATCATTTCTTCCCCAAATTAATATATAACTATAATACAATGATAATCACAATTCAAACTGAGTATATTTTATAACTGTATGAAAGTTTTTTAAAGTTCACATGGAGAAGAAAATACTCAAAAACAGCAAGAAAATTATGACAAAGAAATATGGTATTACCAAACATTAAAACTTACCATAAATCCAGTATAATCAGAATAGTAAGGTGTTGGCATAAGAATAGAAAATTAAATCAGTGGAACAGAGTAGAGTCTAGAATTGGTCCCAGTACCTATGGAAACCCAGTATATGGCAAAGGTGGCATATCCATTCGATGGGAAAAGGACTATCGTGTGAATAAATGGTCTTGGCATAGTAATGATTTATCCAGAAGAAAACAAAACCACATATCCTAAAATAAATTTCAAAACCTCTTATCCTAAAATAAATTCCAGGTATATTAAAGACTTAACAAATAAAAAAAAAATCACTGAGAATATGGAAAGAAAGCTTAAGGAGGGGAACTTCCCTCCTCCACAAGCCAGAAAAAAACAAATGCTAAACAGGAAAATAAAGATCAGTGACAAACTGGGGGAAAGAATCACAACACATTTGAGAGATAAACGGTTAATATCAGTAAAATAATATTGCAATATTTTTAATATTTTTCTTGTAGAGAGAAGACCAAAAAGGCTAGGTGTAGGTGACTGAATTCAGTAGCATTCTACAAGAGCATGGTAGAGGAAAACATAGAAAAGCTCCATCTGCTCCCTTGGACATTGCTGGTGGGAGTGTTATATGGATATATATATATCCATATATAGTGTTATATATCCATATATATCCATATATATATCCATATATAGTGTTATATGGATATATATATATATATATATATATATACATATATCCATCCCTCTATTCATGTAACCAATATCCTCTCCCTGGGCATTTTCATTTTCATTCTCGTGGCTTTAAATGTGACCTATATGCTGATCACACAAGCAATAGATTCCCCTTTAAATTTATGGTGTCCAGCTTTAAGCAGGCCTCAATGCTTCCTTCTAGTCCTTTATTCCTCCTAACAGCTCTCTCTGCATCTCTGCAGTAGCTAATTCAAATCTCTTCATTCCTCAAAGCTCCAATCCCACCACCTCCCTTCTCATAGTAAAATCATAGCAAATGACTTCACTTCCTTCTTCACACACACACGGAAAAAATAGAACTCATCCCAGAGAATTCCCTCAAATTATCACAGCAAATCAATAAACACACATACCCTCATCTTCAACCATACTTCCCTTCTTCTCTTTTATTACAAAGAAGTAGTATCTCTCTTCCTCTAGAAAGAGCATGCCTCTATCTGTGCTTTGCATCCCATCCTCTCCTGCCCACTTGGGGTCCTCACTTGATCTATCTTCCCCTCTCCTTCAGCTTCTCCCTGTCAACTGGCTGCTTCCCATTGGCATTTGAAGATATTTAAGTCTCTCATATCATTAAAAGAAAAAACATCATCCATTTTCTTCTTTTGGAAATACTCTCTTTCCTTAGCTTTCATGATACTAATTCCCCTAGATTTCCTTCTGATCATTCCAACTCCTTCGCCTGTACCTTAAATGTCAGTATTCCAAGAGTTCTGTCATATAAACTCTGTCTTAAGTGATCTCATGCATTTCTAAGGCCTCAATATCACCTATACACCAGTACCTTGCTTATTTTTTTTAATTTTAAGAGCTTTATTGAAATCTAATTTACATACCATAAAATTCATCTGGACAGATAAGTCAGTGATTTGGGGGAAATTTATAGAATTGTGCAACCATTCCCACAATCCAATTTTAGAATAATTCCATCACCCCCAAAAGATCCCTGTTTGTCTCAGTTACTTCTATCTCCATCCTAAATCCCGCTCCTGAAATTTAGACCCATTTATCTAACCGCTTACTAGATGTTTTTATTTGCATAACCACAGGCACCACAAAGTCAGTGCTCCCAAAACTGAATTCACCTCTTTCCCACACCCTTTTCCATTAAATCTGACTCTTCTCTAATGTTCCCTAAATGAATGAATGGTACCACTGGCCCCTCAGAAATCCTGGGCATCATTCTTAACTTTTCTTTCTCATCCCCCACATCCAATTAATCATCAAATCCCATATATTTTACTTCCTAAATATAATTCAAACCTACCTTTTTCTACATTTATTATTACTTCACTAGTTCTATCCTCTAGAATCTCTTCCTTAAATTAATCCATCTATCCACCCATCAAACAAATATGTATTGAGTGCCTGCTATGTACCAGGCAAAGTGCTACAACAGTCACTTAACTAATTCCTCTGTCTCTGGTCTTGTATCTTCCTGATATGTTCTTAATCCAGCATCCAGGCAGCATAATCTCTTTAAAAACACACTACTCCCATGCTTAAAATGGCTTCATACTGACTTTAAATCGGCTTCCCTCTGACCTTGGAATACATTCCAAACTTCTTAACATGGCTGTCCTTTGTAATCAGGTCCCTTCTTGCCTCTCTAAGTCTCATGTTTCATCATGTCCCTTGTATAAATCATTTAGTTATCTGAGTTTCCTCATCTGAAAAAATGGGAATAATAATAGTGCATATCTCAGAGGCTGTTGAGAGAATTAAATGAGATAATACATGTAAAGCACTTAGCACAATACCTGGCACATATTAAGTGTCAAAAATGTTAGCTATTGATGATTGACATGGGATGTTAGCCTTCTTTAATCTCCCTCTCCTCTGAATTCCTTCAGCACTTGAAGTTGGTATCACATAATTTAGCATTCAATTATTTTATTTTGTATTGTCTACAATTACTTCACACTGTTCTGCTTCCCCAGCTAGACTATAATGTCCTTGAAGACAAGACCAGTGACTTACATGCCTGCTTGAAGCCCCTGTAGCACTTAGCACAATGCTAAGCACACAGAGGAGTTTAAAGTACCTTTTGATAAAAGTTCACAAAGGAAAAAGTGACAGGCTTTGCTGACTCTCTATTAGGGTAGTTATTTTTTTTGAAAGACTATAAATAATAAACACCAAAGCCCTGGGGACATCATTTGCTTTCCCCTCGTGGGCTAATGATGTGTTGATGGCTTAGCAGCTGTACAGTGGGTTAGCATTAAGCATGGGGCTTGGCAGTATTCACTGTAGTTAAGTGGTTTTTTTCAGATGGCTTGCTGCCAATATCCTGTTTTTGACAGAAATGGAGTGTGAAAGCATGAAAATGTTTAATTCTACTCCCTGTCATGCAGACAATATGCACTTTGCCTACTCATCTGTGAGATCAGATTTTTTTTACTTCTTAAATATAAATGTTCTTGCTATGCTACCAATAGAATATAAATTTCATTTCATTCGAAAGCCAATGCGATCCTCCTTAAGTGGTTTGGATTTCTTGGCTGATGACTGGGTGGCAATCAGAATCCCAGCATACCCCAGGAGGCTAGAAGACTCAGAGCTCCTCAGATGCTAGAACACTCCACAAATTTGGCAAGAATTTCATTGTGTGTGCAGTATACAGTAAACTGGCATCTTGTGATTTTTCCCCTTTCTTTTCACATAATTTCTTGCCATCTACCATTGCAGTCCTTTCCTGCCTAGTCCTCTTTAATCCTTCTCATGTCCTGTGCTTGCCCCTCCACATGAAATGTTTCTAAGAAGGCATCTCTGTGCACTCACAGGCCTGCTGTTCTGTGCTAAAATGCAATTACCCAGCTATAGATTGGGAATGAAGGAGCTAAAGAGGGAACTGTATGGTTCTGTAGACTCCCAATGGTACAATACAATCTTCTAGCTGAAGTTGATTGGTTTAGAAATTATCCCAAGACAATGATTGTCTTGTGCCTCTGATGTTACTAAGGAGAAGATGGACCAAGTGTGGGATATGAAGAAGAGAGGGAAAACCAGCTTTGAACGCAAGAGATGATGTTTCCAATCAGGAAACTGAAGGTAACCTCCTCCAGTTGTATCCCAGTTTCTTCTCCTATATACAGAAAATACCAAGGGTTTAAAAAGAACCCTCTGAGGGAAAAAACCCGGAGGTCAAAGTAGTCCTCATGACCTATTTTCAACACTAATTTTCTCACTGGTTATGTATTCTTCTTTTCACATATATCCTTTTTTACAACACCCCCCCACCACCACACACACACACACAAGATGAATACCCAGGCAGCCACCTATGAAACAGCAGATACATAGCATGTGCAAGGGCTTTGACATGCATGCTCTATAGAAAGCTTATCACCACAAAGAAAGGCTTGCCCAAATACTGCCCTAGATACACACTGTGCCATTCCCACATGGATACACATTTCACATAACACACCAAGACTGGTTATTCAGACAGACATCAGTTCTTAACCAGACCCCAGACTCAGTAATCAGCAACTTGCAAAACACTGCACAGAGAGCCAATGACTGACGAATCCTGAGAGCTTTGCCCTTCACTCTTCATACAGTATAGTGGTTGAGAGCATGGACTCTAAAGTCTAACTGGATGCAAACCCTCAGTGTGCCACTTACTCCCTGTGTGACTGTACAAATTAGTTTCCTGCTCTGTGCCTCAGTTTCACCATCTATAAAATAATAATACTAGTACTTGCCTTGTAAGGTTATTGTGAGGACTAAATAAGCTAATGCACATAAAGTTCTTAGGAGTAATAAGAGTTCCTAAAACTGCCTGAGATAGGGTAAACTTGGATTCAAGGTATAATTTGGATGAGAGGAGAGAGTGGGAATGCCCTGAGGTGTGGAATTCTCTTTCTGTTCTGAGGTAGTAAATAGCTGATTCTCTGGTTATACATGCACGTCCCAATAATTCTACCAAAGGATATGGGTCTACCACTTAAAAGTAACGATGTATCCACTCTTTTTCTGAGAAAATCTTTATTTATTTACAGTCATTGTGATGCTTATATATAGTCTGTTTAAATGTGATAACATTAAGTATACTTTGAGAGTAAATCTTTACTGCTGAACTCTTTTGAACTATTAAGAGAACCTTGTGTTGCATTGAGATTACTTTTATCTTGTAAGATGGTCATGCACATCCCTAGAAAGAGGACCCAGCAAGGCAGTCTCAAGAAGGACATGCAGATCCCACAGTAAACTCTGGAGGTCAGTAACAACTTTATTGTTACCCCTCACTTGAGTTTCACAGCACAAAAATAATCTGAGCAAGTAGCACCTTAAGAGTGGGCACTACTTCTTCCTTTTGCTAACTTTAGCAGTAGACCTCCCTCTGCTCCCTACCCTACAAAGGGCTATTAGGACAAAGAGCTTCTCCGGGCTATCAAAGATAGGTACATAAGAGGCTTACCATGGAGTCTGGAATGCCATGCCCCCAAACAGAACATCCATTCTTCTAGAGCTGTTTAATGAAAGGAGAAAAACAGTGGGCATCCTAAGCTGTGTCCTTTCTACTTGAACACAAACGAATCAATGGCAAGTAAACAAAGAACATCTCCAGTAGGCTGCATAGTTCAGTGGAAAGAATATGGACTTTGGAGCTGGAGGGATGCCGGACTGAAACCTATTGTACTCTATGTGCATCCTTCAGTAAGTCATCCAATTTCTCTCTCTCCGACTCCTCATTTGTAAAATGGGACTATCACTAAGGGTATCAAGGGTTGTCATAACACTAATTGAAATTAGAAACAAAAATGCATCTAGTATCACATCATGCCCAGTCATGATTCAAATATGATTCTCTCCCATTCCCAATCCCTACTTTCCATCACACAGCTGGACTCATCTAGACAGGCAGAGAGAAAGGGCATTTCAATGGCTGGGCACATCTGTTAGAGTGCTGGTGGTTGTTTTAGTTTTAGGGCTTTGTCATTTCATTTTGTTTGTTTGGTTTGGTTGGGTCAATGGCAAGAGAGATTGGAAGTAGGGGTGGAATTAGAACAGAGCAGGCTTGATAGGGCTTTAGCTTGAATTATTAGAATTCCACCAACTTGCCAAGAGCATGTTGGAGATGTGGAACCTGGGGGAATAGTGCAAACAGTGGAGGAAGAAGAATGGTCCAAAATTAGGAAAGTGTTTTGGTAATTTAGTGAGTAACCTGGAATTCAAACACTGGGAAACAGGAAGTGGAGGAGGATGGCAGCATATGGGAAATGGGGCTATAACAGGAGCTTCATTGTAGCAAAGACAGTGCAAAAAACAAAACAAAAGAGTATGCCAATATGAACTGTTTTGACTATGAAAACAGGACCACACTGGAAAGCTCACATACCATACAGATGTGGGAGAGGAGGGGAAGGGAAAACAATATTAATCCTAACTGATTTTATCCTTATAACCCTGTCTCATGTTCATACCCTCCAAATGTTTCAAATGCAACATTTAAAGTCCTCAAAAATTTTATTTGACTGGAATATATTGAGAACTGTCACAATGTATTTTTGAAAAAGAACTGAACACATTAGGTGTCTGAAAAATTATAAAGCATTTTCTTTTCTAGTATAAAAGTAGGCTACTCCCGCACTTCAGATTACACAGTTGATTCAGGTTTTTCATCTATATTAAATGTCATCTGCCATAGGCTTAGTAGAATTGAATGTAATACTCTGAATTAGTCATTTCGGTAGTATAAATGAACAGACTGGCTAGGCATCATGCACTTATTTTCCATTGTTTGTGAAAACCATTTTTTCCACCTATAGTTCCACATTGGTTTCAAAATAGCTATTTCATTCTCATGAGGTCCTGGTAGCCAAACTTCTCCCCAGGAGCTATTAAGTCTGCTCCTCTTTCCCTTCCATCTCTCACAAAATACAGAACGTTTTGGCTAAAAAACGTTAAAAAATCCCAAAGAACTCTCTCTTTTTAGAACAGCTAGAGATAAAAGCATATATTCCTCCCCAAAACTTTTCTTTTGTCTTTGTTTAGAGGCAGTGATGAAGAGGAATTAGGGCAGGATAATAGGCAAGTTTACTTAAGTATCAACTTAAAGAATCTCTTCAATATTCTTGCAGAAGGGCAGTGAACTTTCCCTACTAAATAAAATTTACTTAATGTGGTACCTGAAAACCAGCAGCTTATTGAGCATAAAAACCCTTTTTAGTGCACCGCTTTTGCAGAGTACCACTTATTAAATAAGGTCATATGGCTCAGGTTCCCAACATTTTTAGTGCTACAATTTTATTACCACTATCCCTTCCCAAAGAAGTTCTAGTTCATGAATGTTACATTTGAAAGTGAATGTGAGCTTTTGGGAGTGATGATCCTCTGCACCCTCAGAAATAATGATAAATATCTCTAGAAATCCTGAAGTCATGGATAGAAATCTCTGGCAGAAGTGTGGTGCCCAGAAATACTAGTACTACTACTACTAACTGCTTCTACTATTACTCCTACTCGTGGTTTTATCACTACTACTACTACTACCATCATTTATTGAGCCTCAACTATCTTCCAGACACTTTACATATATACTACCTTTCCCTTCAAGGTTTGATTAGTCTGTTTACAGATGATGAAATTGATGTTCACAGAAGTTGTGTCCAAGGTTACAACAGCTAGCATGACTCCTGTCTGTCCAATTCCAAAATTACCACAGCACGCTGAGCCCTAGAACCTACATACAATTATGAAGAGGAGAGAGATGTAGAAATTGAGGCTTTCGAGATGGGCAAGAGGACCCTGGAAGACACATCAGGAAGAGAAATGAAGCACCTGTAGTCAAAGTCTGAATGGATCTAGTGACTCCTATTGTTAGCTACCCAGTAACAGAATAAACAACTAGAGGATTGTGTTTTTGTCTGATTGTTCTGCATTACAAAAGGATAATAAGTACTACTCTATTTCTCTCTTCATCTTTACAAACCTCTCACAATCTGCATTTCCTTACAACTTACTTTCTCCCTGACCTCTTTGAATCTATCTCTCATCCTAACTTTCCCACTGAAGTTTCTATCTCAAAGGTCACTAATGATATCTTCCTGTATGGTGTCACTGCTCCAATGGACTCTGTCAAACCTTTCACAACTTGAAGGCCTCTCTTCCTTTGCAATTTTGATCCCCCATTTTGTTGGTTTTCCTTCTCTCTTCTCCTTCTGCTTCTCTTTCACTCTTCTCCAGAATTCCCATCCCTACGTCATATCCCTTTACTCACTACAAGTCATCCTTTGTGATGGGTCCTGAACCATGCGTGATGAACAAGGACATCCATGTGGCATGTACTCTGGCCTTGCAAAATTAAGTGTGATGGGGTGGTTATGGGCCCAGGCTCTGGAGCAAAATTGCTTGGATTCAAATTCCCATTCTGTCATCTACTAGCAGCATGACTTTAGCAAATCACCCCAATCTGTGTCAGTGTTTTTATCTATAAAGCAGGAATAATAATAGGATTTACCCCATAGACTTGTGAGGCTTAAATGGAGTTAACACACATAATGTTCTTACCTGAAACACAGGAAATCTTTATTACCTGTTACTTACTATTATAGTCTATATGAAGGTCATGTCTGAAATGCTGATTATTTTCACAAATCAATAATTTATTTCTCATATTTAATGTTTTAAATGCACACTATCCTTCAGCAATCTCATAAAAAGCTCCACACTCTTTCCATGTACTTTGGGAAGGTTGGGTGGTTGTTGCATTTCAAGTGACAACTGGATGCATCCATCCTAGGCCTTCTTCCCATTCTCCATTCTCCATGGCTTTAGTACTCCTTAGATGCTGATGACTCCCAAGGCTTATTCCTTTCCCAGACCCCTCTCCTGACCTCCAGATCCAGCCAGCCACCTGCCTACTAAGGCGTTTCCTACCTGAAACCCTGACCGACAGCTCAACATGCCTCATGTGTCTAAAAAGAACTCCATCTGTACATCCTAATCTAGTTAAAAGTGACACATCCATTCAGTCACTCACACCAGTAACCTGTGGATTGTCCTACTATTCTCTTACCCCTTTACCTATTGCATCTAACTGATCACCAGGTAAAACTAATTCCAACTCCTAGAAGAATTTTCAATTTATCCCTTCCTCCCAAAGCCTACCACCACTGCCTTACATAGGGACTTTGTCTCTCCTTAGATCAGTAAAAGCCACCTGAGTGGTGTCTTTGCCTTCACTTTTGACCACTGACTCTTGCTCCAGCCTGTATACTATAGCCAGAGCTATCCTGAAATGCAAATCTTATCCAGTTATTCACCTGCCTTAAATCCTTCCATGGCTCCCTGGAGTCTTCAGGATCAAGTCCAAACACAAGGCATGGCATACAGGGCCCTCCATTATTTAGGCGCTACCTACTACTCTACACTCACCTCTTGCAATAATCTTCACATGTCACATTCTGCCTGAACCAAACTTCTAGTGGTTCCCTGGACATGTCTATGCTATTTATCCTCCTGTGTTCTTCCATGTGGTCCCCTCACTCCCTTATCTCATTTTTGTTAGCAAAAGTCTACTCTTATTTCAAGATAACTCCATTTTTAATTATATTCTGCAGTCTTTCCTAAGTCTCTCAAGTAGATAGTTATTTCTATCTCTTGCTAGCCTGTCATCATGCACTTAACCTTCATTACAATTATCACTTGACATTAGATTTGACATTTTATCTGTTAGGTAAGCTCCTTGAGGGCAGGGACCATTTCCCATTTATCTCTATACACCCAGTGTACACCCAGTACATAGCACAGCATACCCTTTTGCCCACACATTTTGCTCATTTCCACCTCCACGAAAACCTCTGCCCTCTGTCTCAACTGTCACAGTAATTTATTTTTCCTCTTCAACGTCTGGCTACATTACATTTTCTCTATTAAATTTTCACTGATTACACTTACTTTAATCACTATTTCATTTTATCATGTCCTTATTGCTTGTAGAAGACCCCTCCAATGAGCACGTTTGTGCTTTAATGATTTAGATTCTATTCCTTCTAGCTCAACCACTCTAAAACACTGAAGGATGAGCTGCTAAAATCTTCCATGGCAGTGCTTTTTAAAATTAATTTCTGTTAAAATACCTATTTTTATGGTTGTAGAAGCAGTCAGACATTGACTCTTGCCCTTCCCAAACCACTCTTCCACAGGAGCAGAAGGGGAGAACACCAAGCCACCTACAGTTTGAACTGCCTAGAGGAAAACTCCAGAAAGCTATTGAAGACCTGGTGGCAAGACAGAAAGCTCAAATTCCCTAAACTGCGGGAAGCCTCTCCCTCTCTTCCAACTCATCTCCTTTCTTTCTTGTTTCTCTGATGCTAAAGAACAGGGCCACCCAGCTCCTTACAAGGCTTGAGAGACGACCAGAAAGAAATCAGTCTGCCCACAGAGCCTCTGGGATGCACGAACCCACTGTGCTGCAGCAGTTCTGGCAGGGAGGAGAACAGGTGGCACACACAATATCCAGGGAAGTGCTTTCACTACCCTAAAAACTAACAAGATTAAATAGTAAGAATGGAAGAAAAGCTATCCTGCCTTCATTGGTACTCTGAACTGCACGCTGCTGTATAAGAATAACCCAGGTTCTCACTAGATACCGTGTTTTCACTAGCTAGACTAAAAGTTCCCGGACGCCATCAACAACATGTTTCTTTTGTTGCCCCCAAATGGTGCACCACACTGAGTACATAGTGTTTGCTCAAGAAATGTTGTTTACTCACTGATTACTATTTTTCTTCCCCTCAGTATTTTCAGGAATGCTTATATTCACAAAACCATGCAGTCTTGGAAGCCAAGAGGAAATATTCATCTATTGGTATACATTTTCTCTTGGCTATGCATTAAACAGAGATTTCCTTTGGAAATGTAAACAAAGGATGCCTGATGAGACAGGACAAAGAACTATATATAGAGATCAAGTGGCCAGAGCAGCAAGGTCAAAGCATGCCCTTCCTGAACCAGATTAAAGGAGTCTTCGGTCTGCCTCTACCTCCTTCCCAGGCTCTCCAGCCCAGACCGAAAATGTTTTCCAACTGACTATCCAGTGAATTCGGAAAGCTGGGCAACAACTGTAATAGGCTGCATTACCAAAGAATTCAGCTAACAAATCTGTGGTGATCCTAATCTCTGTTTCTGCAATAATAGGAAGACTGCAGCTTTGTTTACTTTCTGAGGAGAATAAAGAACAGGGAGAAAGAACCAGAAGAGGGAGGCAGTATTTATGGCCCATTTATGAAAAGTCAATCTGTGACAAAAACATTTGCAGACAATGAGGAAGGGGAACAGGTTTGGCAGGAAAATAGCCTATTCCAGTTCTCTCAGAAGTGCCTCAGCTGGTATCCTCCAGCCCCGCCCAATGCAAAATGCCTGTTTTACACTGGAAATAGTCATTCCCTACAGACGTATCTGGATTAGATAAAATGAAAAAATTTCAAATCATTCTTCCATGTGTCGCTCTCATGATGGACAGTATCCTCCTGTTTATTTCATTTTATAAAGTATGTGTAAGTATTTCTGAAGTCTCAAGTCCCTTCTTTAACTGCCTTTCTAATCCTAGGGCTTGTCCTGAAGCCTTCTGGACCAACAGGCTGTGTGCTGAATGAGTATAATAAGTACCCCGGATTCACCCTATTATTATGGGGAAGTTTAGGGCACATCCCTAACCTTTCACAAAGGATGATGTCATAGTGC
The DNA here is from genome assembly GCF_040802235.1 of Manis javanica. Classification (NCBI taxonomy): domain Eukaryota; kingdom Metazoa; phylum Chordata; class Mammalia; order Pholidota; family Manidae; genus Manis; species Manis javanica. The sequence continues at coordinate 99,017,625 of NC_133174.1, read as the reverse complement.
ACAGCCATGGGCTTCCATAAACCATCCCGTAGGGCCCTTGTCGAAAATAAACTGTTAAGCGGAATAGACTACGGAGTTAACTCCCAAAATATATTCTCACCCTTGACATGTAATGCAGTGGCTAAAATTCTTTCCCAATTCTCAATTAACATTTTTTATGCCACTGTCTTTACTTCCTGTACATGTGTATACATATCAGGGTGGATCGTATAGTATGTAAGTCCTCCAAAGGTAAATACTGTGACTGCGCTATTTTCTTTGTACATGGTACAAAGCCATGCATACATAACTCTTAGTAAAAGGTGATCTTTTGTGTGCCAGAGCAGACAGTGGCCTACACATGGATTTAACAAGTATCCCTAAGGGGGCCTTTTAAACACCTCCTTTGCTGGTTTGTCATGGGGCTGCTCTTCCTCCTACTTTGCTGACATTTGATGGCATTAGTGTCACCTCATGAAGGCTTAAACAGGAATATTAACTTCAGAAAGGCACTTTTAAAACATTGCCTGTTACCTCGAAAGCCATAATGAGTCTTCCTCTATTAACACAATGAGGCATTGTTTTATGAGACTAGCTCCTTGCAGCTCAAAAAGAGTAGGGCCATGAATACAAAGGTTTCATTAGTGCAATGGGCTGTGAAAGGTTGGAACAGGGCTCTGTTTGGGTGAGGCTGGCCAGAGTGATAAGCTTCCCAGGGGTGGGATGATAAGTTAGAGAGGTCCTAAAGTGAATAAGCAATGAAAATATACTGCTGGTACTACAGCACGGAGAATACAGTTAATGATTCTGTAATATCTTACACGTTGATAGATAGTGACGGCACTAGAAGGGGTGAGGATTTAATAATATGAGTAACTGTTGAACCACTGTGTTATATATTTGAAACCAACATAAGATTGTATATCAGTGGTACTTTAATAAAATTAAAAAAAAATTTTAAAGAAAATAAATTGCATATCTTAGCAATTTGACTACAACTTCCCCTATACTTAATAGCCTTTTTGATGAAAATGAGCAAGATGATGATTTTAACTTCTAGCCACATTTTATTCACTCTTAGCTGTTACCCCACCCTTAATCATGCAAATTCTAAGCCAAGGGATTCTTTATCTTGTCTCCTGCTTACAATACTTCCTTGTCTTCTCACCAGTGTGGATTTTTTATACTGTAATCTAACAGCATAATCAGAAGCTTTGATAGAATGGAACATAGAGGGATTCTGATTAGCTGAAAACCACACTCTAAAATGCCTTTTGTTTTGTTTCCCCATCTTGGAAAGGACAAGACCAAAAAGAAAGGAGAATAAAGAATGTAACCATTCACAGATTGTGACCTATGAAATCTGGAAGTCACACTAAAGGCCATATAAGTCAGGTCAACCCCTCATTTTATAGGTAAGGATGCTGAAGCTGAGAAACTAAATAACTTAGACTCAAGTTCATACTACTAGTTAATGGAAGGGTCAACTCTAGAACTAATTTTTCAACTTACGTTCCAGTATTCTTTCTTTCCATTCCTTCTGCTTCTGCCTAAATTCCCCACCCCATTCTATAATCTCTCAGATGAGATGAACTGGTATCCTATGTGCTCACCATATAGCACCATTATCCACAAAATGGAGTGCCCAGCCAGGATTAAATTGCTATGGTGTACTCATCATGCAAGCATACTACTTTGCAAAATGCAATATTTTAAGAAATCCAAACAATCAGGAGTGTTATTCATATAAGAAGATTCTTGGCCTAACAAGAAGATTTTCCACACTCTTAAATAGGAATCCCCAAGTGGGATAAAGAGATGAGATCTTAATAAAATTATTTTACTGCTTAAAATAAAATAAACTTGAATCATTACATTTATCCTTTATCTACCATACAAGTTAGATGACAACTAGACAATCAAGTTATAAATAGATTCGAAACATTTTTGCCCAACCACTGCCCATGAGGAGTCCTTTAATACTTTACCCTATCTTGTTCACTCTTTAAGCCCTACCATTGCCTCTTCTACAAAATCGACATAAAATCAAACACTGCAGCTGAAGTTTCATGCTCTTCAGAAGAGAAATAACATCTTTCTTTTATCACATCCATTTATATTGAGGTCAACTACTCTTGTAAGCTCTGCTCTGAGATTCAATATTAGTAACAATTTTTGAAAACCTTACATTTGTATAACACTTTATAATTCACAGACAAGCTTAGCATATGTATCATTTGTTGATGACAAGAAAAAGCAGAAAGTTGAGTGAGGACCAGGGAAAGTGTATGGGGACAAAGGGAGGAGAAGGAGGGAAGAGGAGAAACTATTCTGATAATACTGTTACAGAAACAATATTGCATGGAATGAACCTCATCCTACTCCAAGGACCCAGGATCCTCTACTTCCCTGTGACATCCCAGCAATCTCTTCAAGGCACTATGATGTCCAGTTTGATGAAGGAAGAAACATACTTCATGTCGGATTCTCATACTGCCTGCTGTTTGGAAAGAAGGGATTGTCCCTTGGACAGTTGTCTCCCCAACCCATCACCACTGCCTGTTTTTTTTAAACAATAGCTAACGGCCATTTTTCTTGGAACAAGTATCCTAAAGGAAGGAGACTTCCTAGAAGTATCATTCAGCCCATCCCTCCAAATGGCTGAGCTAGACTCTGACAAAAGTCAAAGTTTTGTCCCCTCAAAGAATTACCCAATCCAAGTCCTCTGAAAGAATCACATATGTTTCTGTTACATACCTCAACTTGCTGGCAGATCTGTATTAGTTTGGCCATTTGGTTTTCTAGTTCACTGTTGCGCTTAACCAGGTTGGTGAGGTTCATCTCCAAAGTTTGCTGGCATCGCAGAAAGTATGAAACCAGAGGGAAACAGGGAAGAGGGGAAAAAAGAAGAAATGTTCAATGAGCTTGAGAAACATTATCATGTGGAGATCAGTCAGTCAACAAACAGTTCAAGGATGCATTGAGCACTTGCTTTGGACCACACACTGTTCTAGGTGCTACTTAATAATGTTGTATGTTTGCTCCAGACTGTCATACTGGGAAAAGATGACATTCATGACTTTGTGGATGTAGGAATTCAATGACATTAAAGCAACTTTATCTTTTCTGTAATATTTTACCTTTTTAAAAGTGTGCCATAGTCAGTATCTCATTTTGCCTTTATAGTAATCCTGTGACATAGGAAGTACAGGTACTATTGAATGATTACCACTTGCCAGACACTATGCTAGACAATTTCATATATATCACTGAGTAATCATAACAATCCATGAAGTAGGAGATGTCAGCATTTTACAGATGAGAACTGAGCTTCACAGTGGGGGTAAAGTGTTTTGCACAGTCATATACTAGTATGTGGCAAAGCTAGAGCTTGGAACCCAAATCTCTAGCCTTCAGTCAGTGCTTTGCCCTAGTTTTGCATGATTTCTTTTATCCTTTTTTGATAACATTTTATATTTATCAGTAGGTTTCTTCAGAAAAAGAAAGATGGCATTTTAAATGTGGGATTTATCAAAATCTAGCATTGTACCTCATAGTTTCCTTCTCTGACACTAAGGAACAGCCCATGGAAATGCCAGACTTCATAACACAAAGCCTGACTACATCAAGATAGAACACCTACTGCTTACCATTCCTTACTGCTACATAGATTCTTTGGGGTATACATTAGAAGAGCTTTGCAAATCTGTTTAATATAACATGATTACAATACTACTTAGAACTCTTAGCATATTTTCAGCAAGCTACTCTCTTTTATTCCTTAAGTGAAAAAAACAGAATGTTATTTTGATAATGGGCTTTTTTATTCCTCCCCATTTCCAAGTCTTCAGCTCAAATCTATTCCAAATGTAATACCCCAACTCCCTTCCCTTATTCTGCAGACATTCCTTTCCTTGGTCATGTTCATTGCTTCATTGCTATCTCTACAGTTCCTGTGATTTGTAGTTGCTCAAAGGTCATGCTTTTAGCTGAGGGTGATGAGAGGGAGAGAGGAGGAGAGAGGGGAAGAGGGGAGAATGGGAAAAGACTTGTGGACGTGGTCCCTTTCTTGCCTATTAAGTAGCTGTGGCTCCTTAGTATCCCTGGCACTATCTGATGAATCCACCCCAGATGACACATTCCCATGGACATATGAATTTCTAGAATGGGCAGTCTGATCTCACTTATTCTCAGACTGGATTATAAGAACCAGCTTAATCTTTGCTTCCCTTCTTGCCAGGTATCTCATGGTTTCTTTGGCTTTAATTATATGGAAATGATTTTTCACCATTTATTCCATTTTCCTTGGCTTGGGTAGTGCCTCCCCTGGCCATCTTTAACTCCATGACCATCTCAATCTGCAGCCTTCTCCTTAGCAAGAACAAAGAGAGGGAAAAGGAAAAAAGAAAGGCAACAATCATTGGTTTGGCCATAACCTCTAAGCTGAGTAGATTCAGAGGAAAAAAAGAAATGGGAGTTCAGTGATTTAAAACAACAAAGGTACTGAGGACCTACTCTGTTCAAGGTGCAGTGACTTCAGTGATAAAGAGGTGAAATTAAGATGGGTCTTGAAAAGATAAGTAGGAGTTTAATAGGCAGAGATGGAGTGGGGCAGGGTGTTCCAGGCACAAGGAAAAGCATGATGAAAAGTAAAAGGGAATGTTCAGGAAATAAAAGCTGACTTTGGCTAGAACATAGGCTATAAGAGAGTAGAGGAGACAAGGTTGGAAATGGAGATTGAGGCCCTGTGATGAAGTTCTTGAATGCCTAGGTGAGGAGTTTGTAGTTACTTTTTTTAAGGAGTAGGGGCCTACCAAAGGCTTTTAAGCCAGATAATGATATAATCAGGTCTGCATTTATGAAGTCAACCTGCCAGCAATATGTGGGGCACACTGAAACAGGAGAGCCTGGGGGCAGGGACACGGGTTAGGAGGAGGCTACAATACTCAAGGCAGTTTCTAATGCAGGTCTGGGCCATCCTAAGTGGATAATGGAGAGAAACACATTTCAAGAAAGTATTCATCACTCTCAAATACACAGAGAGTACAAGAAATATGAAGACTGATAAAAGACAGCCAGATTTGGTGATTAAAAGTTACTACTGACCTTTGAAAAAAGAGTTCCATCAGAGTTTTGGAAGTAAATGCCAAACTGTACAGAGTTAAGGAGCACATCAGTAGTAAAAATGTGGAGGTTACAGTCTGAACTCCTCTTCAAAAATGTGGCCATAAGGTGAATATGATAGATTTGATGAAAGGGTCCAGCTTAAGTTAAATAGTGGGCACTTGTAATGGACCCACTCAGTTTGTCACTTCAACTAGCAGAGTAGTCTAGGCTCCTAGATCAGAAGAAATCCCATGTATCACAAATTACTATACTGACATATTATGCAAACATAATGTAGATAGATGAACTCAGAGCAGATACAATATTGGAAATTTTAGAAATATTAGAAATATCTGTGTTTTAAACTGTATTGTGTTTCCATTAAAAAGGGGGGGATTCCATGGGGAGAAGTTCTTCTAACAAGTACATGCAACCTGTTGTAACACTTGTCATGAAAGTGATATCTTATGAATAATTCATAGTACAGAGCAGGACTAAGATCTCTGCTGTGTGTTCCGTGTTTATGGCCCAGAACTGAGACTCACAGCTTCTGTAAAGCCACTGAAAACAAAAATTAGGGCTGAACACATAATTTGGGGTCTGGTGAGACCATGGACCTTGGGTTACCATCACAAAATTATGGAAAATGGTTGTTTTGCCCTGGTCCCCTAGCAATTTACAGAATGCCAGTACATTTTAGCAACATAGAACTAGAACTGACAAGATGACTCTAATTTCAACCTTACTTCATTAATATGAAAATGCTTTGAAAAATAAATCTTTGGCTAATGAAAACACCATCTGCTGATGGCTTTTTGCCACTGTTTTCTTTCATTATGAGACATAATTTGAGGAAAACCCTGAACATTTACTTACTCACTTCCTCTTCATTTACAAGGAATTAAAGCCTCCTCTCAAACTGGAATTGATTTTCAATAATGAACATATGCAAAGGGAAGTGGAGAATTGAAGCACTAATGCAGTCTATTCCTTCACCCTTCCTTATCATGCTTCGTGCTGAGCAATCATTTAGAACTAGCAACTATGGGCCACTCTAGGTTTGAATGATTTCATTGATTTGGCCAAGTAATTATCTTGTGTACACTCTGGCTGAGACAACAAAGAGAACACAATCGTGTGTGTGTGTGTGTGTGTGTGTATGCATATGTATAAAACCTCCTAATGAAACCCAAACATGTCTCTTTGTTATTGTGTTGTTGTTTGTTCTTTAAAAATTGTTTTATTTTGCTCTTTTTTATGTGCAGTCCAGTTAATGACTGGGCCAGGATCCCTCTGTTCAAGCCCAGTTAGTGCAGGTTTCTCAGAACAGGTGACCCGTGACTACAAGAGAGTCAAAGTGGTAGGGGAGATTGGAATGGAGATATCTGCTGGGAGGAAATGAGGACAGGAGGTTGGCAGGGGATCAGGATGAAGCTCCCATTTCCTGCTATAGGAGGTCACCTCTGAGCCCTTCTGTGCTTCCCCTGTGTGAGGGTTAGAGAAGCCATTTGTGCTACGGAACTGTGAGACCCTCTTCACCCCCTGATGACTACATCTTTAGAGCTTTCACTTAACTGTACACGTGTCTAAACAGCACAGAGTGAGGGGAATGTTTGGCTGATCTGCATAATTTAGATTTTAAAAGGCCCAAGACAGCTAAATTGGCAGTCTACACTGATTCCATTTTTACCCACGTTTCACTTCATTTGTGTCATACAGACTAACTCTTTTCGTGTTGTCATACTCTTCCAAAGAGGAAAATGTTTTTGCTATTTCCAAGAAAGCCAGGCACAGCCTAGCCTTCTTCCAGACAGCATTCCATAAAATAAAATGGCTTCTCTAACCCTCTCAAATAATCACTGGGTTTTCTTCACTTCTCTAGACAGAGGTTATTTCAGGTAGCTATCTCACTGGCTCTCTCAAGAAACCTAGCTGTATGTCAAAACACCAGCTCTTCATTAAAGCCACAGAGATTCCCCTGATGGCACATGCTCACCTATGATCTCCATTTGTTATGCTCTATGAAACCACATGCATTCACACATATGTGAGCACACCTGTGCATACCTACCTACCACAGCAAGTCTTAAAGCCTAAAAAGGGGTGGAGACTATTTGTTCTATTGAAACATGTAATATTGCCACTGAATGCCTGTATATTCTCTTACTTTCTAAAAGGTACAAGGGAAACATTTTCAAAACCTACACAAGATCCTAACTGTTTTGATGTGGGAATTGACCCTTGGGATTTGGGTGGAGAAGTGAAGGGAAGAAAGGCCAACCCACTCCCAACCTAAGCCTTCCCAACTGACAGAAGACAACTTCATCTTTAAAAATAATCTGTGCCAATGACCCCATTACTCTCCTTTGACATGCTCTTTTTTGACATCCAGTCTACTCACCAATGCTCCTAGCTCTTCCAAAAGCCAGTAGCCAAAAATATTAGCACCCTTATGAGGTCACATTCTACCCTCTTTTTTTTAAACTGATTGTCTTTAAATACTTACTTTGCTTTTGCTTCAGTCTGTCACTTTATGTATCAATTACATATGGCCAGAACACACCATCTGGTCCACAAACTGAAGCCCACACCCTCATGCCAGAATTATTCCTTCTCCAAACATTTATTTGCTGTTGTATAGACACAAGCCACTCAGAACAAGATGCAGGTGACATATTGGATGTATAAGATCTACTCTACGTGAGGTTTGTAATAGAATAACCAGAGCAGTCCTCAAGCCCAGTGAAACAGGTTGCCATCCCTCTTCTCTTCAGAAGGTTCTGAAATCATCAGCAAAGACCCACACCTACATCATTCTCTTTATTAGAAATGCTACACAAAATATCCTGTATTCTTTTCTTTCCCCACTCTTTCAGGTGCATACCATGATTAAATCTCTAGTTTGATGTGTAAATTATTATTTGGGCCTTCTAAAACAAAACCTATACTAAAAATCTAAAGCTGATATTTATTTTGATAACACACAGAATAGCGAGGCAAAGCCAACTCTACTTGCCTGGCCTCCATGTTGTTTTCTATTTGCACTACTTCGGTTCTTGCCTCTCATACACATCCTCCTCTTCTTCCCTTGCTCTTCCTTCACGCCTACCTTCTAGACCATTAATGTGCTGCAAGGCTTACTCCTGGGCCCTCACTTAGCTCACTACTGCATGGCTTTATTTGGATACTTAAGGTACCCAAATCTATGTCTCTAGCCCTGATTTTTCAGCCACCACAAAGGCCTGAATTTCAACTTCTTCTCGAACACTTGCCCATTCAGTTATGAGAGTACCTCATGTTTTCCCTTCTCCAGATACTTAAACAAACTGTTTTCTCTTGCCTAGAGCACTCCTTGCCCTTTATTCCATCCCTGCCCCACAACTGGGAATCCAAAAACCCACCCAAAGTGTCTCCTGATGTCCCTCCTATGCTCTCTCATAACCTGCTGTGCTCCCACTGTCACAGCACTCACCACGCTGTCCTGTAACTGTGTCCTTAATTGTCAGTCTCCCCACAATAAGCTGAGAGTGCCTCTGGGGTTGGGGCTGTGCTGCCTTTATCCTTATAACCCCAATATCTTTTTGGTGCTTGGCACCTAATGGGTGTTCAGTAAGTGTCTGATGAATGAGTGAATGTTAAATGACTCACAATCACATCAAACTCAAATTTAAAGTCAAATCATTCCTCCAAAACTGATAAACCCTTCCTGATGTCCCTATTTCTGTCCCTCAAGATTCTTCAGGACCTCTCCTACTCAAAATCATTTTTTAATTCTTTTTCTCCATCATCTATAACCACCAAGTCCTTTTAATTCTTTCTTCACAGTCTCTCTCCAATTTAACCCTCTTCTCCAACAAATACATTCATTCATGATCCCCTGGTTTTGAGCGTGATGGTTTCCTTTCCTTGACTCTTCCTCTGTGCTTCAGAGTATCCTGGGCAAACCTTTGTCATGGTACTTACCATACTCAATTAGAATTTGTGACATACTTATCTGTTTCCATTACTAAGTTCAAAGCTCCTCAGGGCAGGGACTGTGCCTTATTAACTGTGCCCCCAGCTCCGACCATACTGACTCAAACATTTTAAGTGCTCAATAAACAAAATAAGTGTTCATTATTTGTTTGTTAAGTGAATGAATGAACTGCTGGCCTAAATCCCTGGTGCTATACAGTGTAAGTTGTTGTCTGTTCTATCTTCAGAGGCAATAAGGAACAAAATATTACCTCATTATATCAACCCTTCATGAACGTGAATGTCATTACATTTTCCCCTTTAATATCATTACATTTTCCCCTTTAAACTTCACTTCTTTGGGCTCCATAATTCTCTTTTCCTTACTATTTCCTCACCTATATGTTATTCCTGTAATATGTTATTTTGCCCAAAAATACCAGACAGGATTTTCATCTGCCCATGAACCAATATGAGTCAACATTTTGTAAATTGTTCTCAGATTGATGGTTGTTAGCTCCTTTCAGATGTTGGTGAGGAGAAGACGGGACAAAAGAAATAACAGAAAAACAGAAAGATGAAAGCCCAGATAATAGGGGTATCCACTTGCTAAACTTGCTCTCAAACTTAAGAAACAATAGAAAACATCTCCCAGCACAGGGCCCTGCTAATACTGTATGAGAACAGTGCCAGAGAATTGGTATAATTATTGGAAGGAAAAGAACAGGAGTTCAAATGAGTGTTAGCACACAGTTTGAGTGGAGATGGAAATTCCTTTTTTGCCCATAGACACATAGACACACACAAAATGCATACAGATTTATATATACTATAAGTCATGAGGAGCAAGTTTTGGACAATAAAGAAACCATAGAGAAGACAGATCTACAAGCAAGAATGATCTTATGAATGTTGGAGGCTGGCTTAGCTGAGAAACCCCATGATAGGTATTACCCCCAATGCCATACACATATGTCCACCACTATCCCTTAGAGAGTGCAAATCTGGGCTCAAATCTTTGCTTTTGTTACATTTAGCAACTATGATTCAGTATCTAAGTGGGGGAAAAGCGAGAAGCAACTTTTCCTGTTCCCTCACCTATGGTAACCCACCCTGGCCTCCACTGAACATTTTTACCATGAGGATGTATGATCTGACTCATTTATTTAGAGAGATTCTTTAGTTCCAGGATGGTTTCTCCTGAGGCCCTAACTCTCCCTAGGGTGGCCACAGAAAGCTTGCCTTACTTACACTTATGGCCCCTTCATGCCCAACTTATCTATAGATATGCTCACGGAAGATTGACAGAAACACTCTCTCCTCCTCACATACAGTGACACACATCTGTAGATACACACAGACATAGTCATTCTCAGACACTCGTCCATGCAGAAATACATACTCATATATAGTGACACATACAAATGTATGCAAATATACTCTCAACCTAGTCTCTCATAAATATATTTCTTTCTTTCTTTTATATTCATACTCATACCAGTTCATAAAGAGTCAAATGCCCATTGGTAGATAAGTTGAGAGGGTATCTATCTTGGCAGACAGAAGTGGGTGTCAAGTGGGTGAGTAGACAAATGACTGGGAGAAGGTGGCAGCTGAGTGAGAATGGCTGGATGGGGATGGATGACAGAGTGACTGAGTAGGAAGAAGGACAAGTAATCAACTATGATAAGACCCTAGAATATCATATTTTCCAACCTTTTAACTCTTGTTGTGGCTTTCCTTTGAACATTTTCCAAGTCTCCTATCTCTCTTCTCTTTGTCTAGCAACTTTAAGGTCTGTCTCAGTGTGTGTGTGTGTGTGTGTGTGTGTGTGTGTGTGTGTGTGTGTGTGTGTGTGTGTGTATGTGTGTGTTTTACTTTCCCATAAAAAAGGCTTACTCTAGTGCCAGGTAATATTTTATAACAACAAGACCCCTGATATGTAAAATGTAACTACATTTAAGAATTATTTGTAGAAATGAATTTGTGGAAATGTAATGAGAAAAAGAAAATGCGCTTGTTTATTCCTTTCAGGAAATTCCTCTATTCCCCTTGGCTTTCATCAGCTATATTTTTGGCAGGCTGTGGGCATGGAAATGTGAAGACATCACTCTCAAAGAGAATTATGATAATCACATTTGATTTATACAGATGTCACCATAAGGTTAGGCAGTTGGAAAATCCAGCAATCAAAATGAATAGGCTCTTAAAATTAAGGACATGCCATACTTTTGCTAACACTCTTGTTTTTAACATACTTTTGCTAACCCTCTGGTTTTTAATTTTAACATTATCAGTCACAGGAGATATTTTTTTCAGACTTCTAAGGTATTCACAATGGCAAGATAGATTTGTATGAGAACCAAAGCAAGCTGTAGACACTGATCAATACTTCCTGAAAATCTATTACAAAGATTTAATTCATTTGATTTCTTGAGCAAATACTATATGTGCTAAGGAGGGTACAAAAAAAGTAAAAGACATTGTACTTGGCTTCAAAGAATGTATGGTACATTTGGGGTGTGTCGGAGTGGTCTTGTGGGCTTTCAACTGAGCACTGAAGAATAGGTAGGATTCCTAAGCAGGTCAAGAGAAGAGCACAGACACAAATTGAGTCAGAAAAGGTACTGAATGGTGTGTTTAGCAGTTAGGAGGCTAGTCTAAGTGGATAAAGATAGCATGTTTGAAAGTGATAGCAAGAAGAGATTTAGATGGGCAGCATGAAAACTGAGTCATACAGGACTCAGAATATCAAATTGAGATATGTCACCAATAGAAAGCCCCGGATATTTGGCCTTTTTGTAAAGCCATTATTTATTCATACAAGAATATCAACCTTTTCTAGGAGGTGGAATTCATGTAACAATGAAAATTCTGAAATGCAAAGCAGTTTTATAGAAAAGCTGCCCATATCATGAATTAAGATCTATATTGGGACTAATAAGTGCAAAGAGAAGTAATGGAAAAAATACTTATTCTGATGGGCCTTACTACTGTAATAACTGTTGTGAACACAATTATTCTTTGAAATTGAAGAATTAATTGAACCCAGGTAGCCTTCTGACAGACATGTAGGTAGAATGGACAAATAAAGATAATAAACTATACTAAGTATCCCAAACCAACTTTTCCATTTTGAGTACATGTTAAGAAGTCAGGCTGGCTTCCGGTTATTCTGACTGTTTGTCTATAACATAATGGTTTGTTTATTCTTTATTGAAAAAATAAGTATTAGAGACCACTAATCCTAATCAGGGAGGTTAGTACTTAAACTTAAAAAACCAGTGATGAAGCTCTAGAACCAAAAAGTACAAATAAACACCGTATCACTTACTGGCCAGAAAGTCAACCCCCTAGGCATGTATACTATCATCCCTCCCCTTCTCCTGTAGGACTCCTGTGCTACTCTTAGGGCCAGGGCAGTACACTCAGAGCCATCTCCCCCAGAGGTTCTGACAGTCAGCTTTCTCCTTTCTCCTGGGGGAAGAATCAAACAGATTAAGGGGATAATCCTAAATACTTTCTAAATGAAAATGAACTCAAAGAAGTGTGTGTGACCCTAGAAGTCAGACTTCCTCTCTGCTTAATGTGGAGAACTAACATCCTTTTATGCTTGACACCAAACCAAAGTGACCCCCACCGGCCACCACACACATACACACACAAGCACAAGCAGCACCTCCCTCTCCCTTCCCAAAGTCCAAGATGTTCCAGACAACATAATAAACCACATGGTTGGGAATGATTCATGTTTCCACTCTCCATCCAAAAGTGAGCAAAAAAAGTTTCCACTTAATTTATAATCAGAATTTTCTCCACTTTTCCTAAAAAATTAAAGGGGAATGATTCAAAATCTGGCCTTGCTTTCTCCAAAAATTACTGATTAGTTACAGACGAAATCTTTTGGTAAAATATTTCTGTGCTCCATCTATCCCTGGAGATGAGGGCCATACCTGCATGATGCCAAATAGCTAATCAATCATCCAATGTTTTCATGTTTTCAGATGTTTTCAAAAAGCTGGAGTTCTGTAGATACAGGCTTATTCTATCCAGTCTTTTGTTATCTCAATAGCACATATGGATACAGATTTTTGTGTTTGGAATATTTCTCAAGGCCAATGCCTTATTATAGTTCCAACACCTGCAAATATTTGGCAGAGATTGTTCCATCCTCTCCATATCCCCCACTCTTCCTGCAACCCCGCCCCCATCTCTTGCCACCATGAAGCTGTAAGTTTATACAATATGTCCTTTGCTTGATGCTGTTAATTGTTTATCTCTGATCCACAAAATAGGCAATTGCTGGAGCATGAAGTTAAGTTTCAAATCACATTCCATGGGGGAAAACAGGTCCAAAACAAAGTGGGAGAGGCTGCAATAGAAAGGATACTTAGTTCAGGGTCTAGAAGCTGAATTCTAGATCCAATTCTGTGCCTTTGACCAAATCACTTAACCTATCAAAGTCTCAGTTTATACCACTTAAGTGTGGGGCTTCAACTAGACCATGTCCAAGGTCTAACATCTTATGATTCTAAGAATTGAAGTCAATGAGATTTTTCTTCTCTGCAGCCTTGATATGAATGAGACTATCATGTTGAGTGAAATCAACAGATAAACATGGAACTTTGTACAAATTTATAAATATTAGATATAAATAATCATCAAAAAGGGCCAAAACTATTGTCAATGTGACTACTCTCAAATATTTTCATTAAACTGCAGAAGGGAAAATGTATCCCATTCTGAGTATTGCTACCCTCACCAGCATTATAATTTTTACTTAAGTTACAATGACTTTTCCAGAGCATGGCAAAGGGAAAATCTCCACTCTCTTCTTGCCCTCCTTTCATCCCATCTGGGTCTTCCTTCCAGCTTGGCTCATACATCCAGGCCCTGTTTTGGGGTGGTAATCTTATTATTCATTTAAACATTTTATTTTTCTGGAATTTCTGTTAAGTAGCTCCTTTCTTAAGAGAGGTTAAACAAGACAGCAGGCAGGCAATGCAAATAAAACAATTTGCTGGATCTGGCATTTGTTAACATCAACGTGAGGCAGTAGGGCTTTAAAAGCAGGTGCTTAGACTTGCACATAAATACTACACAGCACAACAGCTTCAGAAAACTCTGTCCACTGAACACAAATGAAAGATTAGGAACTTCCAAACCAGGGCCTGCAAACAAATGCTTCAATCCATAACCCACAAAAACAAACACTGGCACAAAATCCGATAGTGGATTAAATATTTATTGCCTTCAATTTATATTTTTAGTTCAAGTATTTGATTATCCCTCCTGACTTTATGATACACTGAAATTCCTTTTCTTATTTGTTTTGTTTTGAAGACAGGCTTAGCATTAGCCCTGTGTTAAGGGCTTGATGGCAATTTTTTAGTGGGGCCAAGGCCAAACCTTTGTTTCTTTAGTGTACTGAATATGCAAACACATACACTACTGGCCGCCACAGAAATCTCTCTCCTACATAGATATACTCAGACACCTCCACCCACACTTTCACAGAGACATACCCAACCTTCCCATTGCTATACGCATACATAAACAAATCAGCACATATGCTAATTGTAGTACACCTACACAGGTACTCACATACTTAAAAGAAGAGGTGGAAAGATCATGGCAAAGGTATGTAGTGTGCAGTATGTCACTCACAGAGAAGGGAGGGTGCCGTTTCCCTGGACAGATTACTGGTATGGTGGGCTGGGGGCTAACTCCCCTAGAATGGGCCAGAGGTGAGTGAATGCAAGCAGGTTTATGCAACAGGTGAAATAGATTCCAGTGAGAGCTTGTAGGTGAGTAGGTTATTCCTCACAAGAACAACTTGGAGTTAATGCACTTGTCATACAGGAAAAGCAGATCATTTAATTAGGGAACTTGATACTGCATAACTGTGTGTAAAGAGACAAAGTTGTGTAAGGGATATTCCCCAGATCTCTTACCTTGAGTTTCTCAAACCGATCATTCAGGGATGCAACCTGATGGTCTCGGTGACGCCCCACCAGTTTGCATAAGGCACAGATCAATTGGTCATCGGATACACAATACATGTTCACTTTCTCATTCTCATGGTCCAAGCAAGTGATCCCTCGAAGATGTGTGTCTGGCACTGGTTCCACCAGGCGGTGGCTGGTGAAAGGTTTCTTGTTGGGGTGTGTGGCCCGCAGGCAACGGTCACAGTAGGAGACCTCACAGGTGATGCATGTTTTCACTGCATCCCTTGGCGGGTCCTGCTCACAGAATTGGCAAGCAATTCGCTCACTAGACATGGCAGTGCTGGGCCTGTACGTCCTCTCCCGGCGGCTCTCACTTGGGGAATTGGGTCCACTGACTGAAGCCTTCTGGAAACGGTCAATAATGTTCTGCAGAGTCACATTTCTCTTAAGGCCATCCAGGCCCCGGTGGTTCAGTGAGATAACATACCTGCACGTAGGACACTGGAAAGCAGTAATGGGTTCAATGGATTCACCAGAACTGCAGCTTGAGACCAAGATGCGATGGGCACAGCTGAAGCAGAGGCTATGAGCACAAGGGAGCAGAAGGGGGTCTTCAAACAATTCTAGACAGATTGGGCAGGTCAATTCAGACTCCAGTGTTTCCATCTTTAGTGAAAATAATCCTGCTGAGGCATTAAGAACCACAGAGGCTGAGCTCTCACCTGCAAGGAATACAAAACAAAAGTCATGAAGCAGTTCCAAAGGAAAAGTGGATGCAGCATAATTAGACATGAACCAATGGAGGCTTTCCATGCTGGATTCCCCAGGGACGCTGGAGAAATAGGAAAGCAATCTGGGAATTAATCAAAAAGCCTCTCTCCCTCTTCAAATGTTCTTTCTGACAAATGCCTGAGTTTATTTTCCTACACTAATAAACAGAATCTAGTGGCCACTTCTGAATCCTGGTGTAATGATTAACATTCCCATTCCATCTCACAACACTGGCATAGATCATTCTCTCACATATATTCCACTGACATCTCTTGTCCTGGACTATGATGAGCCTGAAGCCCTACAAAATACTCAATCTCCATTCTCCAATATTGTTCTCTATTTAACGTCAAGGTAAAATACAGGGCCTGCTTCTATTGCACATCTAGTGGAAAGAAAACAAGGCCATATTTCAAACTAACTCTCTAGGTCTTGAAATGATTTCATTCTGAGAGCCTGTGTAAAAAAGAAAAGAGTTTGAGAAAAATGTAGTTCTTGATGCAGGATAATAAGGTCTTCAGAGTGTGAACTTTAATTACTTCCTACTACCACACACGGAAATTTCTGTTCCATCCCATTTCTAGTAAACTGAGTTACTAGACACAAAGATGATAGTTTTCACTTTAGCTTTCTTTGCCTCACCTTCAGAAAACTCTTCATCTCATCAAGTTGAATGAGAAATGATTTCAACTCTTCGACTTACTCGGCAATACTTGTTAATCGATAATGAGGACAACTACCTTGTGCCCTCAGCTTGCTTTTATTATTAAACAGCCATTGAACTAGCACAAGCGTACTGTGAAGCTCACCTCCCATGTGACTTTTCATACTTTCTGAAACATAGCAAGATGCAAATCAAGAGTGAGGTATAAATTGGCGAGGTGAAGAGCCAGAAATTGTCAGATCTGGTAACCTTCATTTTAGTATGTGCATCAGAGAGTAAAAGTAGTCACTCAATGAACAAGAAACTAATCTCTTTAGTCAATCTCTCTCTTTTCCCAGACATTTCTGAGCTAATCATATAGATTCTTATTGCCATGGGTATTCCATTAATTAAAATCAACACACATAAGTGTCCTAAGCTAGCCCTAACTAAGGAAAAACATAACATTTATCTTACTGACTGAAAAATGTTAATCCTACTTATAGTAAAGAGAGAGACATCTTTTCTTTTGAGTAACTTTTGTTCATCATCTCACTATCAATGGAGACTTTGATCAGGACTTGAAGATTTCGTTCTGCCATTGATATTTGTTCAGATTTTGCCATCTATCAATGATATCTGCATAACCCTCTCACCAGATGCTTAAATACTGAGTACAATTATACCTTGTGTGTAAGTACAAAAGATAGATGCCTAAAAGCTGGTTCTAAATCAAACCTTTCAAGGGCACTGAACTAATTAAGCTATTTAATGGAAATCTATAGGAAATTAGGTTGTAAAAGTGAAGAATCTTTTTGTAAAAAGTCACTCTCAGTTGGTTTGGTAAGCTCAGATGTTTGTATAATCATTTATTTATAAACTGAGATGTGTGGTATTCCTATTTTATAATTTGCAAGTGCTTGAAAATTGTTGTCAAGTATTTTGTAGCTTATAATATCTATTAGTATTCACCTATCAAGATGCAAAAATAAAACAATTAAAATTTACATATATCATAAAATCTTAGAATTGGAAGGGACTTTAGAGATGATTGAGTCAAACTTTAATTCAAGGATTCTTGCTTTATCAATACATAAGCAATAATGTTACTTTATCAATATATAGCTGTCAAAATATAGGTCCTCTGAAATATCAAAATACAGGTCCTCTGCTCAAATTCAACATGTCCATAAATGAACTTGTTGTTCTCCCCTTCCCTCAAAAATGAAACACCTGCTCCTCTTCCAGTTTTCCCTATCTGGTGAATATCACCACCCAAGACTAGGAACCTAGGAGTTCTCTCATTTACCTGTTTATCACCTCAGCCACTGGTGGCTTCCAGAACATTTTGTGTCTCCAGCTAACTCTCCTCCTTGAGGGTATCAGCTATTTCTTATTTTTATTCATAGCATGATGACTCACACACACTAGGTATTCAATAATTGTTAAATGAAGGATTCCCTTAAAGTAGAAGTTAGAAAAAGGGACCTAGTATTTATTAAGCATCTGTATTCTGAGTACTACGTTAAACACTTTACACACATTATTTCATTAAATTCTTTCTGAAAGGCTGTGAGGAAGGCATTGCTCCTATACCCATGTTACACTTAGGAAACTGAGGCTCAGTGTTGTTGAGTAAATCAACCAGGAACATACACACCCAGAACAGTGGATCAGTCTAATGTCAATGCCTGTGCTCTTTCCACAACACCTTTATTTCAATCATCGCTCCTTCACTGAATTTTACCTTGACTATTTACAGGAGGTTTTTCTAAACAGCAGGCTTCCACTTCTATTTTTGTCTCTCTGAATCCCTCTCAGTTTCTCCGAATCTGCCTCTCATTCTGAGTCCCTTCCAGAATCATACTTTTTTCTTCTAGACCTATCTTCATGCCACACTGCATTTCTGTTACTACCTCTTCCAGAACTGCATGTCTGCATTCCTCAGTGTCTGTGTTGGAAGCTACCTGGGAGACTAGAGTAAGGCCTTCCACCAAAATGACAATTGGTCAGGAGCATTGTTGAAAGACATCCATGTGCTCGCGCCTACGCAAAAATAGAGTACCAACACTCTTCTAACTCTTAGCAGGTTGCCGTGTAAATTCTTCTGTACTGTACAGAGGAAAAGCTCTTCAAATTTCCCTGAAACCTTAAAAACTGCTCCCAAGTAAATGTGACACCTCCACCTCACTATGAGATTAAGCTTGGGAAAGCATGCTGTGGTCTGCATTGCCTTGGATAAAGTCAAAATGGGACTTCTCATCAGGGATTTCTGAACTTCTTAGAACTGTTTGAAGAATGTTGTATGTTTGTCATACATGCATTTTCATGGGTAGAGGGCTGTCCATAGCATTCAACATGTGCTCAAAAGAGTTCTTGACAGAAAAAAAGTCGAACACCAGTGCTCTAAAATAACCTACCTTAACTGATTTCAGCTCTATAAAGAATAACATAAGATGGTTACAGTCTGTTGCTTATGGTAATTTTCCTATACTGTTTCTATTCTATTTTATCAACATAGTAACTGCTTTAGCCAACTTGGGGGAACTGAATATTTTTTCAACTTCTTCAAACATCTGTTCATCTCATCTCTCATTTATGAGGCCACTTGTTCAGGTCACTCCTAATATTTCAGTATCCTTTCATCTATCCCCCATTTTCCCTACCTCCCTGATTATCTAAGCACCTTTCCCCTTAAAATGTATTGGGCATTTACTATATGCCAGGCACTAAATAATACCCTTTACATGCATTATCTCATTTAATTTTCACAACAACCCTCTGAAAGAAAGGTACACCAAAAAAAAAAAAAAAGTAACTTGTGCAGGGTCCCACTTGTTTGCAAGGAATAAAGGCAAGATTCAAACCCAGAATAAAGCTGAGAGTCCAGAAATAAACTCATACACTCATATATTTACAGTCAATTGGCTTTTGACAAGGATTCCAAGACCAATCAATGGGGAAAGGATAAGCTTTTCAACAAATGATGCTGTGACTAGATTTCCACATGCAAAAGGATGAAGTTAGAGGCATACCTCACACCATACATAAAAATGAACTCAATAGGGATCAACAATACAAATTTAAGTGCAGAAACTATAAAACTCTTGGTAGGAAACATTGGTGTAAATCTTTGTGAACTTAGGTTAGGCAAGGGTTTCTTAGATGACAACAAATGCACAAGCAACCAAAGGAAAAAAATAGATGAATTGTACTTCATCACAATTTTAAACTTCTGTGCTGCAAGTAACACTATCAAATAAGTGAAAAGAAAGCTCATGGAATGGGAAAAAAACATTTGCAAGTCACATATGTGATATGAGTCTAGTATCTAGAAATATACAGAACTCTTACAACTCAACATAAAATGACAAAAAAAAGTTTTAATGGGCAAACGATTTAGATAGACAATTCTCCAAAGAAGATGTACAAATAAATTATCAGTAAGCATACGAAAAGATACTCAACATCATTAGCCATTAGGGAAATGCTAATCAAAGCCACATTGAGATACCACTTCATATTCACTAAAATGGCCATAATACTAATTTGCACCCATCAGGACAGCTATAATACCTACTCACAACCACTAGGATGACTATAATTTTAAAACATAGCAAATGTCAGCCAGGTTGTGGAGAAACTGGAACCCTCATACATTGCTAATGGGAATGTAAAATATTTCTGGGAAATAGTTTGACACAGTTCCTCAAATGGTTAAATGCAGAGATACCATATGATCTAGAAGAATTGAAGAGGTGCTCACTCAAACAGCGGTACACAAATGTTCACAGCAGCATTATTCAAAAGAGCCAAATGGTGGAAACAATCCAAATGTCCATCAACTAATGAATGGGATAAATGAATATGGTATTCCATACAATGGAATACTATTCATCAAGAAAAAGGGATGAAGCACTAACACATTCTACAATATGGATAAACCTTGAAAACATTAGGCAAAGTGAAAGAAGCCTGCCACAAAAGGCCAAAAAGTATATGAGTCTCTTTATGTGAAATGCCCAAAATAGGCAAATCCGTAAGAACAGAAAGCATATTAGTGGTTGCCAAGGGCTGGGAGGAGGAAAGATTAGGAAGTGATTACCAATGGGAATGGGGTCTCTTTTTGAAATGATGAAAATGTTCAGGAATTAGTGAGGATGGTTGCATAACTTTGTGAATATACTAAAAACCATTGAATTGTATACTTTAAAATGGTGAATATTGTGATATGTGAACTGTATCTCAATTTTAAAAAAAGATTCAAACCTAGGTCTGATCCCAGAGTATAAATAGTGAACCACTCTACTATACTGCCAGCTGTATAAGTATGCAGTATTTCTAAACTCTGTTGGATTGCTTACCCCTCCCAATTGTTTTTCTAAGTCAGTGTTTCCCTGTCTAGGTTTTGCAGTACCCTGGGATATCTCCAATGATCAATGAATGTCAAAAAATTATCAGTTCCCAATTTTTTTTCATTTAAAAAATATAAGACTCCTAAGAAATATTTGACTCCTATATTATAAAATACTTTAAGGAAGAACAGGACGAAGCGCTATAATAAAAATTAAACAATGGCAGAGTGTTGCAACTTCAAAACATTTGTGAATCACTCATCTATGCCAAAGTAGAGAGTGTGCTGAGGATAAAGACAGGATGTGAACTCAGTAGGGTGCAACCCAATAATAGGTGATCATGAAGCTTTTGCCAGAAAACACAATAGTTTGTCATAAAAATGCACAGGTGAGAGGGCAAACTGCCATATTAAGAAATAAATACCCATGTCCACATACACTGATTTTTTCCTTTCTATATCATTTAGTTACTGCCATGTAGTCAAATACGTATGTTTATATATTTGCCCTTGCTCTACTATAAAACTGTTTCTGTATGGTTTTCTTCACCCTACACCCCTTTTCAGGCTGAGACCCCTGAAGAAAGAAGTCAATGAGAATAAACTATAAGAAGGTATCACAAGGTTGTATGAGTAAGTACAATACAAAAGAGGAGTTTCAATACAAGTGATTAAGATAAAAACAATACATTCTACACTTACAAAATCAAAGGCTGATTTCAGCGTCACTGAAAAATCCATCATTCAGTTAACTCTGATCAGAGAGAGAAGTGATCTGAACTTGGCCAAATTCTGTTATTTCAAATGCTATTTGAACATAATTAAGGGCCCACTTTTTTCAATAGTTTACACTAGTTTTCATCTTCCACATCTGCAGAGCATGGCTCTGGGCTCTCACTTCTACCCGGAAGAGCCATGGTCTCCCCTTCTGCACAGAAAAACCATGAGTACAAAAGCAAGCCTGACCTCTGAGCTATTGTAGAATGAGGATGGAGCTGAGTTGTAGGATTTGTTTTAAAAAAATTAATATAAAATAAACATTCTCCAGGATATTAACAACACTAATGTCGCATGAGCAATTCCTGAAAACACTAGAAACTGTCTTCCTGCCTTAGGGGAGAGAGAATGAGTCCTGGCTTAGTGTGATGCTTCCTTAACTGTAAAACGGTATTCAAGCTAGACTAGAATCACCAGATGATCTCTTTAAGATGCTTTTGTGACATCCTATTATTACAGAGCTCTTGCTATCTGTTACCACATAGGAAAGACACCTTGGATTATTGAAAACCAGCTCCTCAAAACACAAGTGCTATTTATTAGTGTGACTACAAAGGCTGAGAGGCGACAGACACCATCATGAAAGGGGCTGGCAATACAGAAAATGCATTACTTTCTCTTGGCTAACCCAGGGTGCTGAAGGACAGTGGGTGGTTTTGTCTGCTGTACCTAAAGGAAGATATAATGGCTGTTCCTGAGGACAACTTAAGAGGAGGGGAGCCCCAGGGAGTATAAACTAATGAGAACACCTTTCGGAACTGGAAAGGAAGACAACCAAATCCTAGCATACTATGAGTAAGAAAGGACCACTGAAGCTCAAAATACATCATTTGGGACCACAAAAGACAATGGATGCATAGAATTCTCACCCTAAAAGGATAAAGACTGAAAATAGAAACCCAGAAAAAAAGGGTAGGTGGTCAGTAAGTATAATTAATAACAACAGTTATTTTCTATTTGTGTATCAATTTATACTTTTCAAATGATTCCAAAGCCATTAATCTCATTTGATCCTCATAACAGAGCCTGGTTACAATCCTGACTCTCAACTGAATTAGCTGAGTGATCCTATGTAAGAAATTTAAACTATTTGGGCCTCCTCATTTGTCAAATGAAAACTAACTGCCCTACTCATCTCACAAGCTCTTGTGAGGATCAAAAAAAGATAAAATTTTTAATTTGCTTTACAAATGTAGATATTCTCATTCATTCTTTGATGACAAATATATAAATCAAGTTATTAAGGAAAGTAGCAAACATTTAAAAATTCATCCCAAACATATGGTTGACATAACAGGACAATCCTACTCCCCCAAGTTTTCTGGAGGACCATGGGTCTGACTGTGGTATTTCTTATCCTCACATATCTTTCCTGTTAGAATGGAATCGCCCCAAGAGAAGAACTGTCTCTCTTCTCTTCTCTTAAGCATTTATCATGCACAGAGAGAGCTCAGTACTCAAGGCTGATTACCAAATGACAGAGTGCCAGAGCTAGTTCCTGTCTAATAGGTTATTAAAGCCTTCTGAGTATGTTATAGTACATGGATTTAATGATAATTTCTTTACAATAATTAGGTCTTAAATCCAGCCATTGGCTATTTTACACAATGTAGTCATAATAACATGAAAATGAATATTGCAATAGCAGAACTAAAAGTCCAAAATCTGCTACAAACTCACAAGATTAATCTAAGTAACTAAGAAATGGATTTGCCAAGGTGACACATGATAATTGACAGGAATCCTAAATACAATTCATAACACCTTTATCTTAATGCAGATTACACTGGTACTTGCAAGGTTGGGGAACAAATGGAAAAAAAATTTAATTTACCTACTGCTACCAGTACAGCTTTCCATCTATTCTAGGACTGCTTTTTCCAACCTCCATTACCCAATGAAATCTATAAATGTTCTAATGTTCGGTGACACAACTTGAGGGGCAGTCATCTCCACTTTACAGAATAAAATTGGCAATACATGTATGTAGGGCATGCTGTTGAATGTCAGGCTGAGAGGATCCCAGGTTCAGGTCAGAAACAAGGGACAGAGAACAGAAGCCTATTTGAAATCAAGCCTCTACTCCCCTGGGAACCACATGGATCCTAGCAACACTGAACAAAGGCTATAGACAAAGCAATCAAGGATTCTGGACCGTAAACCATTCTTCTATCTTTGGGCTTTTTATTTGTATACATTCAGGCATGTCATCGTCCTGCATTAGCACTGTCCTGCATAAACGATGCTTATACATTATGCTCCTAACTGGGAAAATTGTAAATACTGGGATTTTCTGCTTCAGGAGGATTAGATTATATAATGAGTTTGTTATCAGATCGTTTGGTCTCTGTAAGCGGAAGATCCAGAGACTAGAGATGCTGTTCATCAACCAGAGGAGTCTGGACTGCAGAAAAGAGGCTGAGACAAAGCCCAAGGTCAGGCAGTCAGAGCTCTGCAGGGAGACAAGGACCCAAGTAGGACAAGTCTTTTTAACGATACTTTGCTAACCCACTTAGGCTGAATCAACACCCTAGTGTGCATTCAGGTGAACCCCACAGGGAGAAGGGAGTGGTGGGATATTGGCACATTGCTCAAAATCCCTCCATCACCCATTCTTTAACCATCTAGCAGTCTTAGAAGCTTATTGAATTTCTGAAGGAAATGCAGGAGCTGGGATTGACTATCAAAAAGATTATGTCTACCTCTGGTCACAAAGAAGGGGAAGATGGACAAAGAGAAACAGCAGAAAGAGCCACAGACCTCCAGTGCCCACAGAAGACTGTAAGCAGAGTTTCAAATAATGAAAATGAAGAGAAAAAAATGTATTGATCCTGGGAAATTGATCCTCTCTAGGGGAAATAAAAAGGGGACTAACAGTCTGCACAGGGGGATAAATGGAGTTGTAATTTCTTGTCTCGACTCCACTCATCTGGTCTTCTCACTTGTTGGCATAATCTAATACACTGGTTGAAAAACAGTTTTTTAATCTCTTCTCTACACTGCTCAGTGATAAACACAAAGTTTTTTTTTTGAAAGACCTGAAATAAAGACATTAGAGCAACATTACCTTGGTACCAAAGTTTCATTCATCCAAAAGTGAACAATTGTGAACTCTCCCCAACTGACATATATCCAGTATCAACACGTTACATGTCACATTTTGATGATAAATGCTCTAAGTCAAGACTCCCAACTTAAGGAGCTGCTTCACAAACCTGGTGCCTCATCTTCCTCTCTGCACAGAAGAGAAGACAAAAACTTATTGCTAAATGAAAATGGAGTGCCTCCTGGCCTCCACTAGCAACAAGTCCCATGGCCTAATGGCTAGGAAGTTACAAGATCTGTAAATTGAATGACAGACACTCATGAGGCTAAGAAGGTACGTCTGAAAACAGCCATTCAAGACATTCTGTGCCTCAGCCTTGTCTTCACCACCTTTTTAGGGCTCTGTGTCCCTGCTGGAAAGGTAGAACTTGGTGTTACATGACTAAGTAAAAAAGGGTATGCTCTCCTCTTCACCAAGCCACTGAGGTTTGCTGAGGGGTAAAGACATCTTCCTTGTGCAGTTTCCTTCTCAACTGTCATGGTGTCAGCAGATTTTATGGGAGGAGGGATGAGGGAAGGGTCAAGTTCACTACCCAGAGCAATTTTTGGATGTAATTATGAGACTCCACTGGCACTGCTTTAGGATCTGCAAGTTGGAGCAAGTTGCCCTGCACTTAGAGGAGGGATTAGCTAAACCAATTTCATCTAAATCAATCTGCACACAATCGAATATGTCCATGAGGCAACCAAGTCACTCTGATTTGCAGCAGTACGACCCGGGGGTGGCCTTGCAAGGTACAACATGCTAGATGAGAAGTCTGGTAATCACAAAAGTAAACAGGAGGGAAACAATTGCCCCTTCATGTCCCTAGCCTCTTTCCCTGTTCTACAAAGCCCCTCCCTGCCCTAATCCTGGAGCTGCAAGTAAGGAGGGAGGCCTCAAACAAGCAGGATCTGGGGCCTCAGCCTAGTCAGCAGAAGACTGTGCACATTGTAGGCACTTCATAAATATTGTTGACTCACTGCTACTAGATGCTAATGATGCTATGTAGCCGTGCCTAAAATAATTTATGCCACTTTTCAGTAGAAATTAACTAACTGCCCCCATAGAGACTAAAAATGGATGAGGTTATGTTTTCAAGTGAGTCTGACTCACATTGTTAGGTTGCAGTACATTAGATTAGAGTCAAACCTTGACTTAAAATAATCACCATAACGTACTGTATGCTTAATTCTATGTATGTTTTAATTCAGTTGTACATGCATTAGGGGTAAAAAAAAAAGCACACTTAGGACCGAAGTACAGTGATATATTTGGCTCCCAGGGGGACTAATAATGGAAAGTTAAGGTTTCCAGTAAACTAGGGTTCCTACTTACACCCAGTCAGTCTGTTATCTCAATAAAAGGTAAATGAAGTACTTTCCTTGAAAAGCATAATGCTGAAGGTTTATAGAACCCTTTCATCTTCAAAGGATCAAACCAAGATTCACAATACCCAGTACACAATACTATGCCTTTTACACAAGTGCATCAGGTATGAAAGAAAGGTCATAGGAATGTCCTAAGGTCACAAAGCCAAAGCAACATCAGATCTGGGATGAACTCTCTGATCTTCTCGGCTCCTAGACCTGGATTCCAACCACTTAAATCAAGTTGCAAGGAACAATCTGGGAAAATCTAATTCACATTATATATCTGTATGAAGTTAACTGATTGGGTAGGAATATATAAAAACAGCAAAGACTATTTCCCCTCCAGGGCAGTGGTGAGTGGAGGGGAGTGCAAAGAGGGATGTGAGGATTAGGGTAACCAGCTGGGGTAGAGCTGAGGAGTAGAGGAGGGAATCTCCCTATTCAGCTTTCCCCTTCTGTTAGAACATTGCCAGAGAATGATTAAAATAGTCGGAGGGAGCAGAAGGGGGTTAAAGGCAGCCCTTATGGCCCAACTTGAGAATCAGAGGAATCAACCCACACACAGTACTTGTCTATTTACACAGTCTCCAATATATTCCTTGATGAGGACTCACATAGCCATCTCCCTGTCCTCCAACCCCACACTCAAACATCCTCAAAAGGCAAACTGGTTGAGAAGCCAAAGGCTTGCATAGCTGGGAGGCTGGGAGTGCAGGGGTTGATGGGGAGGAGTCTGGGGGATGGGTGGGTTTTGGTGGGAGATTTAGGAGGGCAGGTAGGTGTGTGACGACCTAGAGGAAGGTTAGTGAGCTTGGAGGTGGGTAGGGGAGCGTGGAAGAGGGAAAGTGAAGAACCCAGCGACCCCAGGATACAAATTTCCTGCTCGGAGAAAAAACCCCTCGAAGAAATAACGTGCTGTACACGAAGTGCAAAGTAACCTAAACCTTCTCATCACCAAAAATGTTTCTGTAAATCTGCTCCGCTGTTAATTTACTTCATTCTTACCAGCCAGGAATGGAAAAACCCCACTTTGGCCCTGTTCAGTCACAGTCTGTCCTGTGGACCTCCGTTAAGTTTCCCTCTCCCCCACTGAGCTGGTTTCACAGCTAGGCCAGAAATGAGGAACCACCCAGGCGGAGACTCGAGGATTAAGTTGCATCGGGCCTCCCCGCCGACAGGGTGTCCGCAGTATCTCCGGCTGCCGCAGCAGCCATCGCGGAGCAGACAGCTGGCTAAGGGCGCCGCCCGGGCCGGAAGGCTGCCGGCCGCGAGAGCGTGGGAAGGCGGCGGTGCCCTTTCCCAGACTCGAGCCCAGGCGCCGGCGGAGCCGCTCGGCTGCCCACGCCGGGCCCGCCCGGCTGCGCCGGAGGCCTCGGGCTGCCCCCGCCCCGCACTCCGGAGCGCAAACTCCGTCCCAGGAGGGCGCCCGGGTCCCCACGGCGCAACCGGGAGTCAGGGCCAGGCTGGGGCCCCGGCCGCCGCCGCCGCCACCTCGAGCCTCTCGGGCCCCGTCACCCGCCCCGCCGAGCCCCTGAGCCCTCGGCCCGCCCCGGCCCCGGCGGCACCTGAGAGGCGGCCGGAGCCGGGGCCGAGCCCTGCGCGGGCGGTGGCGCCCGGCCCCCGGGGCCGCGGCGAGGAGGCGCATTTTACCCATTGCGTTCCCGGGTGCCAGCCATGTCCTCGGCGCGCCCGAGGGCGCCAAGCGCTCGCCTGCCTCGGCCGCGAGCTGGCTGGGGCCCCTGCTCGAGCTCCCGGGCGCCCGCCGCCGCTACCGCCGCAGCCGCCGCCTCTCTAGGCCGCCGCCCGCCTTCGCCGCCGCCGCCGCCGCGCAGCAGCCGGGATCCGCCCGCCAGCGCGCCCCGCCAGGGACAGCACCGTGGCCGCGACGCTACCGCGGCTGAGTCTCCCGAGCCAAAGTTGAGAGTTTTCGCCCCTTAGTCCAAGGGCAGCACCATGACACCACGGCAGCACCACACTGTCATTTCCGCCGCCGCAGAGGAAAAAAAAAGGCAATCCCTCCGAAAAGAGGGGTGGGGTGGGGGGCAAACAGGGCAGGGGCTGGCGCCCCGACGGAGCACTGGGAAGGGCCCCGGCAGCAGAGGCTCTCGGCCACCTTCCCGGGCTCACCTTCCGCCGCCCCCGCCGCTCCCAGCTCCCCCAGCCCCTCCTCTGGAGGCGCGTTTACATGTTTTCTCCCCTGGCAGGAGTGACCGGAGAAACCTGAGCAAGCAAAGGCAGCGGGTGGGTGGGGTTCGCGTTACTACTGTACCTACCAGCTGATTCCAGCAGCCTTTTCTCCAGCGCCCTGTCATCTTGAAGGAAGATACACCGAGAGGGGCCCGAACCGGAGTGCGTGTGTGGAGAGAGAGAGAAAGAGAGAGAGAGAGAGAGAGAGAGAGAGAGAGAGAGAGAGAGAGAGAGAGAGAGAGAGAGAGAGAGAGAGAGGAGCAGAATGTGTGTGAAATGCAGAAGGAAGACTATGGCCAAACTATACTCCCACCAGCCAACCCCCTGGTCCCACAAACCCCCAGGTTAGAACAACGAAGGGCCGTTGCAACCCGCAATGAGAAGAGAGTGCCTAAATCCACCGCACAGGTCCTCAGATGAAACTGCTCTATGCAAAGTTAACTACAGAGTAAAACAAAAATAGTAGAGGAGACAGAAAAGGGCAGACAATTGAAGGAAACCCAACCCCTCTTTCTTTTTACGAAGGGAGAATGGCTGTGTTTTATTGGCCTTGGGCAGAAGTTGTGGGGATGGATTAAAGCCACTAAATTTTAAAAAACAAAACAAAACAAAAGCAAAGTTGGATTTTATTTGCACATTCAAATTCTTGATGGGCAAAACAAGAGGGTCCTTACCAAGAGACAATAGGACATTTACCAGCTATCCAGGTATTCAATGTCCCTAAGAAACTAATTGGCCTATCTGGAACCCAGAAGTCTCATTGGTCTGGATCCAGGCTGTAGGCTGACCTGTGATTGGCTCCGAGACCAACCACCCACTCGCAAGGAGGATGGGAGAAGGGGGGAGGAGGCCCAGAGAAGATTCTGTACCTAACATGGGGCAAAAGGGAAGATGAAAGGGACAGAGGCCAGAAAATGAGAAGAAACACCCGCCTTTCAATTAGGCCTCCCATTACTGGGCATGGGAACAAGTCCAGAAAAATTAAGGTAGCTCTGGGTGTATCCCATCAGGGAGCCAATAGTAATTAGCCAACACCCCTGTTAAACAATGTGCTGGAGAGCACCGAGGTGAAAACGAACGCAAAAACCAGAACCTGGCTATCCTGATGAAAGTCTGGCCCTAAGAGAAGTGAAAGTTAATGAGTCACATCAAAAGCACAGGCAACAAAAGCAAAAAAAGACAAGTGGAACTACACCAAACTTAAAGACTTCTGCACAGCAAAAGAATCAACAGTGAAAAGGCAAGAATGGAGAGAAAAATATGTGCAAACTGTGTATCTAACAAGTGTTTAATATCCAGAATATATGAAGAACTCTTACCACCCAGTTATAAAACAACCCAATTTTAAAAAGGGGCAAAGGACTTTAATAGACATTTCTCTAAAGAAGATACAAAAATATCCAATAAGTATATGAAACACTGCTCAACATCTCTGATCATCAGGGAAATGCAAATCAAAACCACAGTGAGATACTTCATACCCTTTAAGATGGCCTTTATTTAAAAAAAAAACAGAAAACTCTAAGCATTGGCTAGGATGGGGAGAAATTGGAACCCTTGTACACTGTTGACAGGAATATAAAACACTGTAACTGCTATGGAAAACAGTACGGAGTTTCCTCAAAAAATTAAAAATAGAACTATTATAGGATTCAACTATCTGACTTCTGGAAATATATCTGAAAGAATCAAAAGCTGAATCCCAAAGAGATATTTGTACCACCATGTTCATTAAAGCATTATTCACAAGAGCCAAGAAGTGGAAGCAAACTAAATGTTCATCAATAGATGAATGGATAAAGAAAATGTGGCAAATCATATAGTAGAATGTGGCATATACATTCAGACTTAAAAAAGAAGCAAATCTGCCATATGCTACAACTTGGGTGAACTTTGAGGATAAATGCTAAGTGAGATAAGCCAGTCACAGAAAGACAAATACTGCATGATTCCACTTGTAGGAAGTATCTGAAACAGTGGAACTCATAGAAACAGTAAGTAGACCATGGTTGCCAGAAACTGGGGGAGAGAGGATAGAGTTGTTCCTTGGATGTAGAGTTTCAGTCATGTAGGAATTGGGGTGGGGGAGGTTTCTGGGGAATCTGTTGCACAACAGTGTGCATGTGGTTGACAGTACAGAAACTGTTGGGTGGGTGAATTTTATGTTATGTGTCTTTGCCACAATAAAAAATTAATTTTTTAAAAAGTTGAGTCAGAAGTAAACTCATCTTAGCATAACAGAGGAGTGGATAAATAAGATTTATATATATCTCAGATTGTGTTAAATGAAAAAAGCAAGCTGTGTATGCTTTGCTACCACTGTGTGAAAAGAGGGGAGGGCATATGTCCATGTATGCTTGCCTATACATAGACTCTTCAGTAAAGATACCTAAGAAACTGATTACACTGGTTGCTTTGGGGGTCAAGCATAAGAGGGAGAAGTATTTAACATTGTATATGCCCTTTTCCCTTTTTGTATTGTTTGAATTTTTTATAATACCCATGTATTAACTTTTCAAAAGCAATTTTAGAAAAATGAGGAGCAGCAAGACAGAAAATAAAGAATAAAGGTTACCAGGGACTGAAGGGAAGGGAGAATGAGGAGTTGCTCTTTAGTGGTTGCAGAGTTTCTATTTGGAATGATGAAAAAAATCTGAAACTACATAGTGAAGATGGTTACACAAGATTGTACATGTACTAACTACCACTGAATTGTGCATTCAGAAATGGGTAAAATGGCAAATTTTGTCATGTATATCTTGCCACAGTAAGACAAATTTAAAAATTAAGAGAATAAGGAACTATACAGAATAGGTAGCGATTACTGTAGTTGTGTAAGAAAATAGATGCACGTATACACCCAAAAATGCATAGAAAAGAACCTGGGAGCACACTGTAAATAGTGTGAGCCGGATTATGTTGGGTAATTTTTCAAAACATTCAGGTTTGATTCTATATGTTTTATAACTTCGAATTTTCTATAAAATGAATTTCTTTTGTAGTTAAAATTATTTTTTTAAGGCATGTCTCAAAAAGACCCAAAGTCAAGTCAGAAGTCAACTGACCCCTGAGAATCCTTTGACTTCGCTTGATATGAACCCCACAGAGAACTGGAGAATTATCTAAAATGTAAAGAAGCAACCACTTTCATCATGGACACACCCGAACCAAGCTAGTTCTTGGTAGAACAGTCACTTAAGGGAGATTTGCTTCTAACGGCCTTCAGTGCCCTTTAGAAACCACCTTTGCCTTTACCTTTTTAGCAGTCTGTCTTCCACCTGAGCTTCCATTGCATTCAAGCTAGTGCCTGGCTTATCAGAGCTCTACTCCCTCCCCAGATAATGGCCCACATTTTGGACCTTTCTTTTCCTTCCTCAATTCTTAAAACCGCTTCTGGGTCCCTTTCACAAAGGACTTACTGATTAAGGATTTCAATCAATTTGAGCTAAATGTTAATAGCTTCATTTGTCTCTCTATTAGTAGATAATGTTTTAATTTTAACAGAGGCCTTTAATGTATTAACTCAGAGGAATGACTAATAGAGTGTGTGGGTGAGAAAGGGGGGGGGTAGATATTGCTAATCACATCACATAAGCAGCTGCTTTGAAAATATCCCCACGTTCAGTGGTTTTATGCAAATTGTAACTATAAATGTATTAAAGTAAATGTTTCATATCTGGCAAGAGATGCAAAATCAGCTGGGAGTAGGTCATGAAATTATTTGTTTATAATTATTTAATGTCTACCTTTGTATATAACATGTGTTGGTCCTATTAACAAAATAAATCATGCCCATGGAAAAAAAAAGTTTGACCGGTTCAGCTTGAGTTGTTTAACTGAATTAATCTGAAGCAGATTCACCACACCATAGTCCTAGAGTATGAGAGGGGCAGATCATGGGCTCTTTTTTGCCAGCTAAGAATTGGAGAGGGGGTTGGAGTAGGGGAATGGCTCCAGATACTTTTTACAGAGAGAAGCACAGAGCCCAGTCTGTTTCAGAAGGCAAAATCACAGAAGGGAGATTTGTTGCACAAGAGAATTGTTGCTTCTGCAGAAGGAAACCTTCATATTGCTCTCAAAAGAAGACGCTAGTTGTCTGAAATCCAGAGGTTGACCAAAGGCTTTTCTAACCAGGGGGCTCTTAACAGGATAGTGAAAAGAAAAGTACTTTGGCATGGACTCATCAATAGGACATTGTTCTAAGACTAACTGTGAAGGAGCCATGTTGGCTGCTTAAGAGACAGTGATTCAAAATATGAAGAAACGGCATGCTCCTGAAACTTTTTATCCTCCTTTGATCTTTATTTTGGTTTTGCTTTTATTAAATTTGTAATTTATCTGAATTGATGTGTTTGTTACAATAAACACATATGTTTGGTGTCTATATTCAGTAAATATTTTCCTGGAGTTTTAATTAAGCTTCAGGCCCAAACTTAAACCTTCCTGCTGGCCAAGCCTTCCTAACCAGCAAACCATGTCACTTAGTCTGGCTTCTGTGACTGCATCCTCCTGGTTTTTCTCCCATCTTACTGCCTAGTCTCACGCTCCACCATTTCCTCTTCCTGGTCTTTTGTCACTGAAGGTTGCTGTGTTCTGGGGCTGAGTCCTTGGCTCTCTTCCCCACCAACATTCACTCCATAGGTGACGCCCCCTAGTCCCATGGTTTTAGGTACAATCCCCACTTTATCTCTCCACCTCAGCCCTCTCCCCTGAGTCCAGACTTGCATATCCACCTGTCTTACATCTTTACCTAGATGCCTCACAGACCCTCTAACTTGATGTGAACAAAAGAGAACTCTTGGTTTTTACTCCCCACCCCCATTAGTAAATGGCATCACCCAAAGGCTTACACAGACACTGGGATGTCATCCTTGACATGCAACATCTAGCCTTCAATCCATCATCTCATCAAGTCTTAATTTGGGTCTCCCCGCTTCCACTCTTTCCCCCTTGCAATCAGTACTGCAGCCACATGCTCTTTTTAAAATGGAAATCTGATCGTTTTACTCCCTGCTCTCACTGCCATTAGAGTAAAATTCAAATTACTTAACGTGGTCTATGAGACTTAACATTAGCTGGCCTCTGCCTACCTCTCCTGTTCCAGTCTCATCCTTGCTCACTGCAATCCAAACACACTGGCCTTCTGACATGCCTTGAACTGCAAGCTCTTGGCCTCCACAGGAACTTTGCACATTCTCTTCCCTCTGGCAGAATGCTCTTCCTTCCACTCTTTACGTGGTTGTATAGTTCCTTTTCTCGGGTTATGCATCACCTCTTCAGATATGCCTTCCCTGACCACCCTAATGACATAACCCCTTCATATTATTCTCTAATATAACACCCTATTTGTTTTCTTCAATATTCTTATCACTAGTTAAAATTACCATATGTGTTTATTTTGTCCCCCACCATGCACACTCATACTAGCGTATACATTCCATGAAAACAAGAACCTTGTCTGTCTCCATCATTGATGTATCTCCAGCACCTAGGAACTGTACCTGGCTCAGAGTAAGTGCTAATGTTTGCTGGATGAATGGGAATAAACAGGAAAGAGTGTGTCCACAGATGACCTTCACCACCCTAACACAGATTTATACCAGTCTTCAATCTGCAATGAGAATATCACACATGGAAAGGACCTTTTGGCAGAACTAGTGCATTTATAGAAGATTCATGCTGGGAGGCCAGACACAGTACTCAGGGCCTCAACTGCCTTTATGCCAGCAATTTTCAAACTGACTCAAGAAACACCAATTAGTGTCCCTCACAACACTAACAAGTGTTCTGAGAAAATAATTTGTCAAGTAAGTTTAGGAAATGCTTCACACTGAATGTCCCTCTCAGGGACTCATAGCACACATCAGCATATTAGACTTCAAGAAGTCTTGCCAGAAATAAAACCAATTTTAGCTTTGTTTAGCATTTCCCAAATATGTCTGACCATGGGACTTTCATGTTCTTCTCAGTTATTAATATCACACAGGACACTAGTATTTCTTAAAATATAGTTCTGAAAATACTGTCATAGAGAGATATAGATACAGATTGTGAAAATCAAGAAAGGGAAACATCACTGATACAGCCCTCCAGAGGCCTGCAGAGGGAGCATCCATGCCCACCATTCCTCCTCAATTGCAGACTCCAGAGGAAGGAATAGAGGACTTCTTACAACTCATACAATTTTGGCTACTTTCCCACCCAGTAGGAGGAGGGAAGAGCTTCTACCTCCCCCAGCAAAAGCCCAGCTAACAAGAGACTGTCACAACTCAATGAATAAACAACTACAACACATGGGACTCCCAGTTTCTGCCAATGGGCCATTTCCTTAGGACAGTTCTCTTTCCTCTATGAAAGAGCAGCTCCTCTCCTTTGTTTTCTGGACATACCTATGGTTTCACCATAGCTTGCTTGTCCTGAACTGTGATTTTCTGCTGTTCCCAAATAAACCCATTTTTGCTGGTAAAATAACTGACAGTCTATTTTTAAGGCTAACAAGATATACAGAGATATAAATAGATATAGATAAAATGTATGTATATAGATATATAGATATGTATAGATGCACACAGGTTTCCCCTGGTACCTGAAAGTAGAGTGATCCTATGGAACATTTTGTAAGCCAAAATGGCATGAAGCAAAAAAACAATTACCATTAACTTATATGGCAAAAATTTTGAGTATTTCCAGACCCCCAAAATTACCTCTCTTAGGCTTTTCTGATACCTTGGGACACATCTTGGTAACCAATGAGCAAGATAACTCAAGATAAGGCACAGAAGCTCACAGACACCAAGCAAAGCTATGGCAGCTTGATGAGATGCTGAGTGTGGTTCCTGGGGAAGCAGGTTGGCAGGGCCACTCTTGCTACTCGGAGTGTGCACTGTCTCTGTAACTGCTGGCTGCAAAACAAATGTTGACTGCTATTTTTGATTTTCACATCTTTTTCATAGAAGTGAAAAATCCTCCTTGGATTTCTTTTCATTAGGGAAAACAGGTACTATTGTAGGACTTTCATAAAAGTGAAGTGATGAAACTTGAACTTTTGAAAAGGGGGGAATACCTATACAATGGATACTAATCAGAGCTAAGTTGAGATCTATGACAATAAACTCCAGCTCAAAGATATCAATGAAATGAGGTCAAGTGGGATTCAAGTTTAAAATAAGGCAATGATTGGAGATAGTGCCTTCTATTAATACTGCCCTGTTAGGAGTATATTGGTCTGTGGTAGGTTAAGAATGCTGCTCTAAATTAGTTCAAATATTTTGGCCTGAATGAATTATTCCCCAGGCTAAGTGAGAACCAGCAAGATTAATGAACTACTGTCAGTGAATCCTTGGGAAATTGTACACATGGGAGAAGTACCAGTATCAGATCCTCAAAGACTAGAGATGAATGGGTTTCAGAAGGGGAAAGCAGGTGGATAAACAATAATAAAGGAGCCAATACCCCTTTTCAGGTGGCAGATAGACTATATTGCACTTCTGCCCACCTCAGAAGGATATCTGCATGCCATGACTTATATGGACACAGCTACTGGACTGTTGGTTGCTTTTCCTGCATGTTATACAGATCAACAAATGATCAAAAGGGGCCTAGAGTGTCTCTTTGCATCCTATGGCCGGCCACAGGTGATTGAGAATGATCAAGGCACTCACTTTACTGGACATACGTTACAAGAATGGGTACAGCAATTAGGAATAAAGTGGAAGTTCCATGTACCATAGAACCCTACCAGGGCAGGCATGATAAAGAGGTACAATGGTTTGTTGAAATCTAGCCTGAAGTCAGACACCAATAGTGTACAGGGCTGGTCGGTTCACTTATGAACAGTGCTACAGCATTTGAATGAGAAGCCCTGAAAAGAAGCCTTGAGCCCTGTGGAAATGCTCACACATCTTGCTGCCTCTCATATACAGTTGTACATGCAAACCAAGGAAGAATTATGGAAGCCAGGATATGGCCAGCAGAGCAACATCCTGCTGCCAGCCCCAACTGTATTAAACACTGGAGACTCTGTCAAGTGGACGTCGCCCTGGACATTTCAACACATGGACAAAGTGATGGCTGGCCCTTCTGGCACTTTGGGGAAAAGGCCTGGAAGCTGGCCTCCTGTGTATTCCTGGAGCAACAGCAGAATTGTCCCCCCAAATCACTGTAGTGTGAAAGGGTATCTCGCCACGACCCTCCTTACCCAGAACAACTCAGGAGACACGGGCCCACGCAAGAGATTTTATTATCTAAAAGAGAAAGTGGCTGCCCCCAGAGAGAGGGAGCAGCAGCTTGTGGGTGAGGAAGCATGTTTTTAAGGAGTAGGGGTAGGGTGTGTTCTTCATTGGTGATTGGATCTTAAGGGTTGGGGGTCTTAGCATGCCAGAATTTGCCTTCATAGTGTATCCAAAACATCCGGGAAGTAAGAGCATCTTATGGGGATGTTTTGTTTTTTCTTTATGTGCAGTGCATGTATCTCCCATAGCCCTATATATTGACACATCTGTAACTCCCACAGGGAGTAGAGTGAAGGTCTGGTATACTAGACCGGGATGAGATCTCATTCCTACCACAGTCCTATCATAGGACAACTCTCTTGCATGCATCTGCCATGATGGACAAGATTTGTCTATGCTGGTGTCATTAAAACATATATGTTATCACCCTTAAGGTTATTTTCTTCTACAGTTACCTGTGACCTAGACCCACGACATGGCTGCAGCTGCTATGTGATGATTGCTTTGAATTCCCTACCCATTCATCTACTGGTGCTTATGGAATGGGTGAGCTATGGACATAATCTGCATAGGACTTAGCCTAGCTGAATCCTTTGGGTTGAGGATTATCATGATTTTATTGCTGTTGTTATTATATGTTATTAGTCTGGTTACAGTGCTCCCTCCAGTTTTCTCGCATGGGGGCCACTGCAGAAGATGGGGAAAGAGTAAATTGTGAGGCAACATTTCTGGAGGGTGGGCTGTGGGTAAAATTACAGTATTTCCAGAATCTCTTGCCTGGCCTTAGTGCATCCCCATATCAATAGGTATTTCCAAGGGGTGTAGATACATAGTCCATCTCCATATCAATAGTTGATTACAAGGGGGAGTGACGGGATATCTGAACCGAAGGGGTTGGGTGGGGTCTTTTTTTTGCAGCTGGATCACAAGAGACATGGGCAAGCAGAAGTGGATGACTGCTTGTAAGCAATGAACAGATTTCTCCCACTTTACTTCTCCCTTTGGCTGATTTTGGCTTCAAATGTTATTTGCCCTGGGTTGGGAACATATTTTACTCCCAGAGTTACACATGAGAATTTGAGAAGTGGGAAGAACAAAGGACTGAGGATGGAATTTTGCTCAACATCCACAAGTTAATGAAAGGAGGATCATGTGAAGGGCAAAGTAAGAATAGTCATACAGGTGTGAAGAGAACTAGGAAGTGTGGTGTCATGGAAACCAAAAAAGAAGAAAAAGAGCAGCAGTGTTAAATGACACCAAAAGGTCTAGTAAAATAAGGGTTCTAGGATAGACCTTGTTTAATATTTTGCTAAAATCCAAAGAAATCCAAAATTCTATTCCCATTTCTTTGTTCATCCTATCAATTAACCTCATCAAAGAAGAAAATCAAGTTTGACTTATTTTTAGTGAAAACTGTCTCTCTTTAATAATCCTAGCATTCTGGAATTTCAGATATGGGCAAATATTTATTGAGCACTTATGGTACACCAGGCATTGTTCTAGGCTCTATTCTAGGTTCACCTTAGTAAACAAGACAGATAAAACCCCTGCTTTCATGGAGCTTATATTGAGGTGCACTATAGCTATGATTCTGATTCCAATTCTGATGTGTGACAGTGAGTTTTCCCATATAACCAAGGAATTCTCCAGCTTCAGGTGGGTGTCCTACAATGCAACTCAATTCTTAACTACTTCCTGGACATAGCAACAGGTCCTACAGGTTAAAGGCTCAGTCTACAAGGCTGACACCCTTCCCAAACACTTTCCCTGAAAATTACAAGTCCAGGTTGTCACTATGCTTCTGACCTGCTGGCTACAGATGGAGGTTCCAATGACCCCTGCTCCCTTTGGGTATGATTACTTTGCTAGTGTGGCTCACAGAACTCAGAGAAACATTAACTTATTAGATTACTGGTTTATTGTAAAAAAGATAAAATTTAGGAAAAGCTAGATGGAAGAGATGCATAGGGCAAGGTATGTAGGAAAGGGCACAGAGTTTCCATGCCTTCCCTTTGCCCCCAAACTCTCAGCATCAACATGTATTCACCAACTTGAAAGCTCTCCAAACCTGTCTTTTTATATTTTTATGGAGGCTTCATTACCTAGGCTTGATTGATTAATCATTGGCCATTGGTGATTGATTCAACCTCCAGCTTGTTCCTTCCCTGGAGGTCAGGTGGGACTGAAAGTTCCAATCCTCTAATCACATGATAAGTTTTCCTCACAACCAGCCCCCATCCTTACCTGTGGGCCAAAAGTCACCTCACTAACATAACAAAAGATATTTTCCACTCTCATTGCTTAGGAAATTTTTGGCTTTGGTCCAAAAATAGGGACAAAGACCAAACATACATTTCTTATTATAAATCACAATAGCACAGTAGCACAATGCTTATGAGCCTAGGTCTAAGTCCTGGAACCACCACCTGCTAAACTATGTGACCATGGATGAGTTAATTTCTCAGCCTTAGTTTCTTCATCTATAAAATGGGGA
The DNA here is from genome assembly GCF_040802235.1 of Manis javanica. NCBI lineage: Eukaryota > Metazoa > Chordata > Mammalia > Pholidota > Manidae > Manis > Manis javanica. The sequence goes on along the minus strand of NC_133174.1, from coordinate 98,978,723 downwards.
GATGAAGGATTATTGTCAGGAGGTTATTATTAAGAATAAGAGTTAATACATGTAAAATGCTTTGAGCAATGTCAGGTGCATAATAAGAGCTCAATAGAAGTTATTCTGGGGTGATGGGGGAGGTGGGGGCAAGTCAATAAACAAGAAAATCTGGGTCAGTGGTAGGTGCTATGGAAATAATTAAAATTGAGAGATTTGAAAGCAAGTAAATGCATACTTTAAATTGGATGGTATACTATGAGACAATCATGTTTGAGCTGAATTCCAAACAAAAGGGAATTAACTACATAACAATCCTGGCAAACTACACTTCAGGTCAAGTAACTATGGCCCTTGGGCCAAATCTGACCCACAGTCATCTTCTGTAAATAAAGTTTTACTATTTATGCAGTGTCTATGACGGCTTTTGCTCAGAGCTGAATAGTTGAAACAGAGACCATATGGTTTACAGAGTCTAATATATTTACTATTCGGCTTATTACAGAAAAAGTTTGCCCATTCCTGTTCTCGGTAGAGGGAACAGCAAATGCAAAGGCCCTTGGAAGGAATGATCTTAGAGAGTTCAAAGAAAGAAATAAATACTGAAATGGGTAAGAGGAAGAGTGGTATGAATCTCACCTAATATCAAGAGATCAACTAAGCCCACTGGTCTATAGTCTGCTCCACAACCTCGTGAGGGAGCTGCTCTTCCCCTTGAGGATCCTGCCGCTGTTGCATTTTTATTTTCTCAGTTACAACTGAGTGGGCCTTTACTATGGGAGGGGCTGGTGCCTCAGGTGGTGGCCTCAGCAACAGTTCAGCCCTCAATCCCAACCCTTCATCCTCGCCATCTCCAGGACTGAAGACACTGCTCCTTCCTTCCCCTCCCCTATGGCCTCCTGCCATGCAGATTCTCCTGCTGCCTCCTCCCTTGCTGCTAATGTATCTTACAGGAGCTCGACCCATCTTCTCAATAACTGTCCCTCTTTCTTAAGGGCATCCCATAGGTCATCACCCAGCTACTCCAAATGATGCTAAAGTGTGTCTCTTTCCCTGATAAGCCTTTCTACTAGTTCAAGAAACAAACATCCCACAATTCTGGCTGCTATACAGCCACTCAGGGCCTCTAAACAGTGGAGTGCTAATTCCACAGCTTTCAGTTTCTCCACACTTACCACACTAATGCAGGAAGGGCCCACTCATCTAGGAAGTGCTTTATATTAGACCAATTCCCCACTGGGGGCTCTGCAAGTGGAAGCCCCAGGGATGGGGGCTCCCGGGTGAAGCCGCACCCTCCACCACTGTCGGAGGTAAGGGTGAGTTGTCACCCCCTACTGAAGCAGCCAATAGGACCTCCCCACCATCCATAGGGTGACTTCTGGGTATGTCCCCACCATATCTAGGGGCAGCCCGCCCAAGCATCCCACACATGAAGACAGATTTTGGGTTCATCAGTTCTACCAACTATTGCCAGGTGTAACTCTGGAGGGAATATATATTCCCAGCCTGGGGCAAATAACCTTTGAAGCCAAAATCAGTCAAAGGGAGGAATACTTCTGTTCTCCCATGTCTCTCATTACTCAGCTGCAAAAAAGGGACCCTACCCAACCTCTCTGGTCCAGATATGCCTTCATTCCCCCTTGTAATTACCTATTGATATGGGGATGGACTATTTCTCTCCACCACTTGGAAACACCTATTGATATGGAGATGTACTAAGGCCAGGTGAGAGATTCTGGAAATATTGCATTTGCCCACACCATCCATTCTCATTGTTTCCATTTTTACCTCTGCTCTGATGACACCCAAATCTTTATCTGCAGTCCAGAACTTTATACCAAGGCTGAAAAATCACACATTCAGCATCAAATTTAACATGTCCAAAACAAAGCTCAGTATCTCCTCCCCAGACTTATTTCTTTTCCTATATTTCCTGTCTCAACTGATGGCATCACCCAGCCACCCCCACATCAAGAACCTGAAAGTCATTTTTGCCTCTTCACTCTCTCTCACTGCCCCTACAGCTAAACCCCAACTCAATCTTGACAATTTTACTTCTCAAATATTTCTCAACTCATCACACACCTACTAGCTGTCACCAACTTTGAGGTGCTATCCCTGCCTCCACTTTTGACTCTATCTAATTCTCCACACAGACACCAGAATTGATTTTTTAATATGCAAATATTATCATGTAACACCCTATTGCCTACAAGATGGAGCACAAGCTACAAGATTGTCAAATCTCCTCAAACATGCCAGCTTCATCTCCCGCTAGTTTCTTACTCACAGCTAATGTTACAGCAATACTGAATTGCTTGCAACCTTGCAATTCTCCAAACACTTCTACATCTTTGCCCATGCTGCAGCCTTTGCTTTAATGACCAGCCCCTCTGCCCCTCACTCCCTCTTTGCCTGGCAACTTTTTGTCACCCTCTCAGACTCAGCCCAGGCAGCATGTCCTCAAGGAAGGTTACCCTTAATACACCTCATCCTGGGCTGGGTTATGTCCTTCTTCCATACTTTCACAGCTCCCTGAACTTGCCTCTATCACAGCACTTGTCTCACCATATTTGTCTTGTCCGTTCACATGCCTGTATCCCTTATTAAACTATGAGCTCCCTGAGGGCAAGTACTATGCTTTATTCAAAATTGTATCTGTCACTCCATATACAGGGCCTGGCACATAGTAAGATTTCAATTAATGTTTGATGAATCTTTTATGACCAGAGCACACTGTTGGCTCATTGAGATGACTTACAACACCCTAAATTCTTTTTTGCATGAATAATTGTTACTTACTGTGGTAAGTGCAATGATACAGGTAAACCAAAGGAATAGAAAGGGGTCACCTTTCTTGGCCTGAGATGCGGGGAGATACAGAATATGCACTAATTCAAAGTTAGGCTGCATTGATAGAAATAGAATCTGTAGAACCAACAGGGAGATCCTGTGGGTGTATTTTGCATGGTCAAACTGTTAGGCAGAAAGACAGATATGAGTGGGATGAAAAGAGGGTGAGGCCCATAAAGAACTCAGGGAGTTAATAAGATAAAGCCAGAGAGCCAGAAAGGACTCATGACCTTTGCAGTATGAGTTTATTCCACATGCTCTGAATCTGGGCTGACCTGGAGACTTGTTCTAGCTAATGCAGAGACAAGGGACAAGCATCATGATTAATTTTCCTAAAAAATGCCTAGATTAGCATAATAAAAACAAGAAGGACTTACCTTAAGGCAAGGCAAGCAGTCTTAACTGATGTGTTTCCAATACCTGGGAGTGGCTACTATCTTAGGGAGAAACAAAAGGTTTGTCCTACAGAATTACCTAGAGGACTAGCTATAGACAATGACATATTGTCTCTCACCAGAGTTAGAATCATGAGATTAGACAGGCTGACAAGCCTACGCCCTGACCCTTTACCTTTGCCCCATTCTTGAAAGCCTTAAAAGAGAATCTCAGCTTTTGGGTGCCCCTCATCCTCTCTGAGGTTGCCCACACTCCCCTTGGTGTGTGTATTTTCAAAAGACATTTTACTGCTTAACTTACTACACTTTGTCTCTGTGCTCTCCCAGTGGTGTCTTTGTCACTTTGCTATTCCATTCTATTTTCCAGACTCTAAGCATAAGTCTTCAGTCTCTCTGTCCTACTCCAGATAAGCAAGTAAACCTGCCTTTATCAACCTTGACTCTAGCCCATTTATCCCTTAGAGTATATGCAAATAAAACTTTCATTCTGCTTCATACTGTGTTTCTGCCCTTCAGTTCTTTGTTGTGGTGGGGACAAGAACCTAGGAGAACAAATTCATCACTCCTAACAAAACCATGCCCGAACAATATTTCAATCAGGAAGCTAAATTGGATTATTCAATAAATGACAGTGATTTGTAAAAATGAAGCCAAACCCTAGGAATGGTTAAAGAGACAGGGAAGGTTTAACCAGGATAAGAGAAGACTACAAGGGACTGGTGGTTTTCTTAGAAGATTTGAAGAGTTGTGTTATGGGTTGAATTGTATCCCCCAAAAGGTTATGTTGAAGTACTAATCCCTGGAATGTCAGTGCATGTCCTTATTTTTTGAATGGAGTATTGGCAGATGCAATTAGTTTAGATGAGATCATACTGACATGGGGAAGGGGTCCTTAATCCAATATGACTGATGTCCTTATAAAAGGGAAATTTGGTCACAGACACAGGGAAGATGGCCATGTGAAGACAGAGACAGAGATTGGAATTGAGCTGCCACAAGTAAGGAAACAAGAGCCCCCAGAAGCTGGAAGAGACAGGGAAGGATTTTCCTCTTGAGCCTTCAAAGGAAACAGCCCTGCCAGTACCGTGATTTCAGACTTTCAGGCTCTGAAACTGTGAGACAATAAATTTTTGTTGCTTTAAGCCCCCTGGTTCGTGTTGCTTTAGTACAGCAGCCCCAAGAAATACAGGCTAAGACCCAGTGGAGGAAAGATATACAGGGACACAGAAATGCCTCTATACATCAAATGGAAACCTTATGTCATGTTATCCAAAGATAAAATGAGCTCCCCATTACTGGAGGCCTAGCCTGAAAATTTGTGTGACAGAAATTATGATGATGATGATGATACAACTTCCATCTTTATTCTGATTTGAGCAAGCCAGTTTCAAAAAGATGTTTATGAGACAATTGGAGATATTTGAATGATGACTGGATGTTTGATTATATTAAGGATTTTGTGTTACATTTTTAGGTGAAATTAGTGCCATAGTCATTATCGTGAGACAGAAAGAGCAAGAGTGAGAGTGAGAGAAATTTTATCGTTTAACAATAGGTACTGAAGTATTTATGGAGGAAATGATATGGGTCTCTAGGATTTGCTTTAAAATAACCCAGAGAAAAAGAGATGAGTTAGTGCACAGATGAAACATGATTGCCCATGTGTTGGTAGTTGTTGAAACTGGGCAATGAATAAATACATGGAGGTTCATTTATACTATCCTCCCTAGTTTGTGTGTATTTGAAATTTTCCACAATGAACTGTTTTTAAAAAGTAGCCACTGGCTACTATTTACTGAGCATTTGTGATGTCCAGGAAGCAAGCCAACTGCTTTTAAGGCATTATCTCATTTAATTTAATCATAGCACATAAAAAAAGACTTCAATAGAAAGTGACATGTTCCTGTATAGGAAGGCACATTACTGCAAAGATGTTCTCTTCAAATTAGTCTGCATATCAAGATGAAGAGGGGATTCTGGGAAGATGGCAGAGTAGAGAGAACCTGAATCCATTTTGTCCCACCTACACACTGAATCTACACCTACACACAGAGCATTTCACTCTGAGGAAGAGTGGAGACCAAAATGAACACCCTCTATACAAGGAGTAACAGAAAGATCAAATTTTAAAAAACCCCAAATGGCAGAAAAGACAGAGACATGGTAACTGAGAGAGGAGAGATGTCACTGAGAAAGTCAGGCATGGACTCTTTGCCCTGAGGCACAGTAAAAAAGCCTTGCAATTTAAAAGGTAACTGGACCGTAAGTGAAAGAACCTAAGTTTCAGAACTAAACATCCACTGCTTGGCAAGGAAACTGTTGGAGGCAATCTGGGAATGAAAGAGCCAGTTAGTGCCTTTGTTTGCACTTCTCCCACACATCTCAGTGAAGCCAAGAGCAGGATCTGGGAGCCATCCAGCAGTCCCACCTGGTTGCCTGCTGTTATCCACCAGCCCAGCCCCCATCAGCAGGACCGGAAAGTTCCCTGGTTTACGAGGAAGGTGCATAAACTTGAGAGCTGGTGCCACTGAGACAACTCCCCAGACCACCACGGAGGAACATGCTGGGCCTGACTCCTGGTCATGAGTGAGACCTGGCAGGCACTGACAGAGGAATTTCCTGGAGCAGCCCAGGGCATGCAGCAGCCATGGGGAATGGTCATGCATGGTGCCCAATCCCAGTCCCCAGCATGACCTGCAGGCATGTAGGAATTCCTTGGAACAGCCCAGAGCACCCAGGGGCCAAAAAGAAATGTGCACAGAGCCTGACCACCCTGCCAGCAGGAGCTGGTGGGTGCCCGATGCAGGAGTTCCCTAAAGCAGTCCTGAGCAGCCCAGAGTGTGTATGGGCATATGGGTGAGGAGGCCTAGGAGACTCATGGTCTGGGAGTTATGTGGAGAGTGCCCTCACCCACTACTGGCCCACCACCCTCCCCCAACCAGCACAGAATCCATAGGTGTCCACCCAGGAGCCTTTCCAGTTGACCCCCAAGGCCACAATCCTGGGTCCATGTCCTGAGATCCCCAGCACTAGAAAAAGCCTGTCTCACAGTTACTTAGCCTCGAGCTTGCCAAAACTATGAGACACACACAGTCTACACAGGGGCTCTCCTATACAAGGCCAATCCTTTAAGACTGCGGGAGTGAGCCCTTTCAACTAATTCGAAAGAAATAAGCACAGAAGTCATACAAAATGATGAAACAGAGGAATATGCTCCAGAGAACAAAGGAAAACCCCAGAAAAAAAAAATGAAACAGAGTTAACCAATCCACCTGATGGAGTTTAAAACAATGGTTATAAACATACTCCCTGGACGTGAGAAAACAATAGTGGAACTCAAGGCAAACCTCAGTAAAGAGTCTAAAAAGGAAGCAATCAGAGATGAAGAATTCAATAGATGAAATAAAAAATATACTGGAGGGAATGAATAGCACTCAATAGACTATGCAGAAGGACAGATTAGTGACTTGGAAGGCAGAGTAGTAGAAAACACTCAAGCTGTAAAGCAGAAAGAAGAAAGAATGAAAAGAAACGAGGATAGGGTAAGAGAGCTCTCAGACAACATGAAACATCCTAACATCTGCATTATAGGAATCCCAGAAGGAGAAGAGAGAGAGAAAAGGAGTAGAAAATTTATTTGAAGAGATAATAGCTGAAAACTTCCTTAACCTGAGGAAGGAAAAAGTCTACCAGGTCAAAGAAGCACAGAGAGCTCCAAATAAGATGAACTCAAGGAGTCCATACCAAAAGACATCATAATCAAAATGTCAAAGATCACAGACAGAGAGAATATTAAAAGCAAAAAGTGATATAGTGCTTTAAAAGCATTTAGCATGGTTTCTGGACATCATAAGTGTTCAGTACATGGTAGCCAGAAGCTATTTTTTAAGCACTTGATTATGAAAAATTTCAAACACACACTAAGTAGGTTAAGAGTAAATATAATATAATGTAGATAACATGTATCAGATTTCTTGCTGTTGATGAAGAGAGTCAAAATATGGAAAGGGAGAAGGACAGAATGAATACTGTGGTGTTGAATTAGAATTGGAGGACCCATGTGAATTTATTGCTTTTAATATAAATATAGATGCAGAGAGTCAGATATAGCCATAGACATAGATGTATGTGGATATTCACATATACATGCAAATGCATATACACATATGTGTTTTGTAGCTCTGTCACCTGAGAGGTTCTATAGGCAATGAGTACACTAAGCACCCAGATCTTAGCTTCTAAATGCCTTTCTCCACTAAAAAGAACAGGGTTCTGTGGAGAAATGGCTGATTCCAGGGTCAGGGCAAGGAAAGTACAAGATGAGCATAGAATATCTTTGTGCAAGAACTAACGAAGTACTCAAAGAATGATGGGGGCATGTCAAATGAATATGAGAGCCATTATGAAGAGATTTCCACTGGCCAAATCTAGAAAGTTTGAGCATTAAAATAAAGTATCATAATAAATGATGATAACCCTTTGAATAACATATGAATCTATGAGTCCACACTGATAGAAATAAACAAATGGAAGAGAAGGGAAGGTGGTTCATCTTTACAGTAATAATAAATGTAGAACTGGTGAAATTACAAAAAAATATTAGCCACCACATAATAGTAATTGAACCAGGCAAAAATCATCAATGCATATTAAAACTAGTGGATGAAAATTTGAGGCATAACAAGATATTTATACAGTCTCAAAGTGCCTCCCTAAGAGATGCCTACCAGTACAAGAGGAAAAAATAGAAATTTTACAATGGAATCCCAGCAAACAGGAACTTAAGTAAGTGATAAAAGTTAATATATGACAAGTGATGGGACAAATCAACCTCATGTGCCTACTGAGGACACAACATTTCTGTGATTTTCCTTTCAAAAATGCATAATCTGAATCTAATCATGAGGAAAACTCAGATACACTCAAATTGAAGGACATTCTACAAAGTAGCTGTGCTGTACTCTTCAGAATTGACAATGTTATGAAACACAAAGACCATAGAACTATTCCAGATTAGAGGAGACATGATAGCTGAGTGCTACTCATGAACCAAGTTTTTCTTCTGCTATAGAGGACATTATTGGAACAATGCATTCAGTGAAATCTGAATTAGGAATTAGGTCTGTAGATTAGTTAATACTATGTCACGTTAATTTCCTGATTTTGATCACTATGCCAGGGTTATGTAAGACTGTTCTTATTATTAAGAAATACACTCTGAAGTATTTAAGTTTAAATGACATCATGTCTGCCACTTACTTTCAAATAGTTCAGAACAAAAGAGGATGTGTGTGTGTGTGTGTGTGTGTGTGTGTGTGTGAGAGAGAGAGAGAGAGAGACAGACAGACAGACAGAAGGATGAAGTGGTAAATGTGGTAAAATGTCAACATTTGGGGAATCTGGGTAAAGGGCAAAATGGGATTTTTTAAAAATTCATATTGCAACTTTTCTGTATGAAATCATGTCCAAATAAAAAGTTAAAAGAGAAAAAAAGTGATTCTGAGTTGAAAAAGTGGAGACAGTAGCCTCTTCTCAACTAGCGGTACTTTATTTTCAACTTCTTTCAGCAAGTTTGTCTGTGATGGCAAGTCCAGAGGTAGGACAGTGGTGGTAGTGATTGCAGCTGCTGCTGTTGTATGGATGGAACAGATCTGTAGTCATTGATAGCCCTGGGGTAAACATCGAATAGAAGCAGGGTAAAGATACAGGAGAAAAGGATATTGCCAGAATGGGTCACATTGGTGGAGCTACACATCGAAAGAGCATTAGCCTCAGACAGGAGAATGGATAGAGTCCCACTTAAGGAAGAAGATATGGAACTGTGCATATGTAGGTAAGTTTGTATGTAAGGAGTTGGTGAGAGAGATTTTCCTCCTGATGACCTATTTTCTTTGTTGAGTAGGAGGCAAAGTCATCTACAAAATGTGAGAAAGAGGTACCTAATTTGGTGTATAGAATATGATCAAAATAGCTGTTCTAAGGATGGAAGAGGGAGCTAATCAAGGAAATGCTGAGTTATCTAGTATTGTTGAGGGCCCAGCTGAGGATCAGGGGACTTAAAATCCAAACACAAAATTGGTTTCTTTGCAAAAGAATAAACACATTGATTGACTCACACTCTGTAGATGACTTTGCCTCCTACTCCACAGTTAGTGCCTCAGCATTCACATGAATAAACCACTGGATTCTCAGTTCCTTGACCCATTCATCTCCCATGATCTTTTTCCTCCATTCCAACTCAGCCACCTACCATTGTTACATCCTAGACCTTATCATCACAAAAATTCTATCACCTTTGCCATTTTTATTTGTAACAGCTCACTCCTCTTCCACCCACCCTCACTGCCAGTACACACACACACACACACACACACACACACACACACACACACACAGCCTCTCCAAAACCACCAGTCCATTGGCCATAACTCTTCTCGTTATCCATCAGCCTCCCTTCTGAGTTCACTTCATTCCTTAATGAATCATAAATCCATGTTTCACCCTTGCAAATATTCTCAATTCCCCTGGCCATCTTCCCCTCTGTTGACTCTACTGGCAAACCTCCAACCTCAAATAAATGATGCCATCCCTCTTCCTGAAGCCTGCATCCAAACAGCTGAGTAGTTCAGGAGAGTGTCACATAACCAAGCCAATTGGTTTCAACTCAAGAGGCCATTCAGTCCCTCTATTGGGCTCTGAAACCCATCCCTTCTCTTTTCCTCAAGAAATAATCTCCTTCAATTGTCTCCTTTCTCTTCTGCAACATCAATCTGTCCCTCTCCTTTGGATCATTTCCATCAGAGTTCAAAGCATACTCCAGTACTGGTGATCTTAAAAAAGAAACACTCTCCCTTGGCCATATATCCACCTCCAACTTCCATTCCATGTATCTATTCCCCTTTATAGCGAGCTTTCACATATAGAGCTCTCTACATATGCTATCTCCACTTCCTACCTTCCCATTTAATCCTCAGTCCACTACAATTAGACCTCCACCTCTACCATTGTACCAAACCAGTACCAAACCAGCTCTTGTCAACAAGGACATAGATGTTGCCAAATCCAATGGGCACTTACCTGTTCTCATTTTACTCTCAGCAGCATTCAGCACTGTGGACCACTTCTCCCACTTTGAAATACACTTCTCCCTTGCCTTTCTTGACACCACAATCCTGTGGTATCTTTCCTTTTAGCCACTACTCATTCTGCTTTGCTATCTGCTCCTCCTTTAGCTATCTAAAAAATATTAGTATTCTTTAGTGATATGTCTTATACTTCCTTCTCTTTTCACTCTGTATTCCATTATTGGGTGACCTCAGCCATTCCCATAGATTTAAATACCATTTTTATTCTGATGATCCCCAAATTTAAAGCTCCCAAATCAAAGTTCTTCTCTGAGTTCCAGTTATCTACTTGAAACCTATATGGAGATATCTCACAAATATATCACACTTTATATATCCAAAAATGAAGTCTGCACTCCCCTAGTCATCTCTTCACTTTCAGTAAAGAGTACCACTACCAATCCCATTGCCTGAGCCAGAAGTCTATGTGCCATCTTTAATTCTTCTGTTTCTCTTACCCTGTCCTCCACATATCACTCATCAGCAGGCTGTATCTTGAAATTACATCTTAAAGGCAGTGACATTTCTCCATATTCATTGTCATCACTCTAACCTGGCTACTTTCAATTCTACCTTACATCACAATATGACCTGATTTCTCTACTTATATTTTTGCCATCACCCCCAAGTTCATTCTCCCACAGCAGCAAAAATGACCCTTTTATAATGAAAGATCATGTCACTACACTGTTTAAAACTCTTCAGTGTTGCTAAGAAAAAAAATACAAATTCTTTACCAACTGGCTAGACCTTGTATAATTTAGTCTCTGTCTATTTCTCTGGTCTCAGGTCCCTTGTTTTAGTCCCCACCCTGGTCTTCTTTCAGTGTTTCTTTAAGCTGTCTTTATCAGGGTCTTTGCACTTGCTCTTCTCTCTTCCTAGTACACTTTTACCACCATTTCTCTATATCCTTTAAGTCTGAACTCAAATGTCAATTCCTTAGAGAGGCCTTCCTTGGCTAGTCCCTCTAAAGCAGGTCTGCTGTATTCTTCTTCTTAGCCTCTTGTTTGTTTCCTTTGTAGAACTTGCTAAAATCTGTAACTATTTTATCTATTTACTTTTTTTGGTCTGTCTCCTCTTTGGGAAGAGCTCAGCAGGGATAGCTCATTTCTGTTCTACCCAGTGTCAGATGGAACAGCTTGACTGGGTCTGGAGGATCCAAGATGGCCTCACTCTCATGACTGGACCTTGGTGCTGGCTGTCAACTGGGACACCCTTATTCTTCTCCTTGTGGACTTTCTCTAGAAGAAGAGCTTGGACTTCTTTATAGAGCAGCTGAGTTCTAAGAAAGAAAAAAAAAAAGCTGCAAGACCTCTTACGGCCTAGTCTTGACAGTTTTACAAATCATTCCTGTCCTATTCTATTAGTCAAAGCAAGTCACAAGACCAGTCCAGATTCAAGGAAAGGAGAGGGAAAACTCCACTTCTGATAGGAAGAATAGCAAAGTCACATTACAAAAAGGTCATGCTGAATAGGAAAAATTGTTACAGTCATACGATCTATTACATTCAAATATCCAAATGGTTTGCTCCTTCTCTTAAAGAGTGTTACTCAAGGGATGCCTTCTTAATGATGCCTTTCCTTACCACTCTATGTTAAGTTGCAATCCCACCTTGCACATTCCCTATCCCTTTTCCTTGTTTTATTTTAACACTTCAGAACTTATCACTATCCAACACATACATTTTACGTATTTATTGTCTGCCTCCTACTTCTAGAATACAGGTTCCATGACTGCAGGAATTTTTGTCCATTTTGTTCATTGCTATATTCCCAAGCCCTGTACAGTGGCTGGCACATAGTTGATACTCACTAGTCATTTATTTAATGAATATGAGTTCACAAATAGTGGAAACAAAAAAGCATAGTGAAACTCTTTATTTCCAAATACTTAGCGCATATTAAAGGATTTCTGACTCACTGGTTTTCCATCCTTTTTCTTTCTCTGATTTCTTGGTAAGCCTTAAATAAATTTTAACTGCAGGTCCTATCTGCCAACAGCCAATGAACATACATAATAAATCAATGAGTTTTCTTACAGGAAAGCATGGGTTATCTCATTACGGAGGTTTGGGGAAGATCCTATGAGATGAGATGCCAGGCAATTTTCAACTTATTATTTTGTACCTTGTGTCCAATTAATACCCACTTGGAAATAGCAAGTGAAAGTTCCAGGGAAAATTTTTTTAATCTGGAAAATGAATAAGGATGAAAATTTCATTGGCCAGATACAAAAAAAAATCCAAGAGCATCAATCGGACAGAGAAAACTGTCTTTCAGAGAGGTGACTTAAAGGTAGCATTATGTATTCTTTCCAGTTATCTCTGATTTGAGATCAGAAAGTGGCCCAGTGCCCTATCCTTGCCTGGACAAAGATAGAGCTCTTCTAGGATAGGATACAACAAAGAATCCAAATACCTGACTAAAATATACAGCCCCCCTCCCTACAAAGGAAGGTGTTGGCTGTGCTAGCACCATAGAAAAACACATCAAGGAAGACAAATTGAAAGAAGATGGTTTAGAAGTGAAAGTAGGGTTGTGGAAAAGGCAAGTCTTATGTAAGAACTTTTCAATATTACCAGGAGAGACACAGATAAAATAGAGTAACTTGACTCTCCCTATCTGAGCCCATCTTCAACAAGCTTTTTATTTAGAGTCATTTTTAACAGATTTGTTGAGATATGTCACATGCCCTACAAATCTTCCATTTAAATCTTTTAGTATATTCACAGAGTTGTGCAACCATCACTACAATCAATTTTAGGACATTTCCACCATCCCAAAAAGAAACTTCATTCCCACTTATGATCACTCTCCCCAGCCTCCATGGATCCTGGCAACTATTAATCTACTTTCTGCTGTGGATTTACCTAGTGTGGATATTTTATATAAGTGGAATCATGCAATCTGTGATCCTTTTTGACTGGTTTCTTTCACAGCATAATGTGGTCAAAGTTCACCCATGTTATAACATTTATCATCAATACTTCATTCCTTTTTATAGCCAAATAATATTCCACTGTATGGCTATACCACCTTTTCTTTACCCATTAACCACTAGGTGGACATGTGGGTTGTTTCCACTTTTAGGCTATTATGAATTGTGGTGCTATGATCTTTTGCATGTAAGTTTTTGTGTGAACATATGTTTTCATTTCTCTTGGGTGTATACTTAAGAGTAGAATTACTGGGTCAAATGACAACTCTATGTTTAACATTCCAAGAACTGCCAGACTATTTCCAAAGCAGCTGCACCACTTTATATTCCCATCAGCAATGTATGAAGGTTCCAACTTCTCTACATCCTCACCAATGCTGGTTCTTATCTGAGTATTTGGTTATTGTTATCCTAGTGTTTAAGAAGAAGTATCTCACTGTGCTTTTGTTTTGTGTTTTCTAATGGTTAATGATGCTGAGCATCTTTTCATGTGCTTATTAACCATGTGTAATTCTTCTTTGGAGAAATATCTATTCAAATTTTTTGCCCATTTTTAAATTCTATTGTTTTTTTATTTTGAAATTGTAAGAATTCTTTATTCTAGATACAAGTTCCTTATCAGATACATGATTTACAAAAATATTTCTCTCATTATGTGGATTGTCTTTCTACTTCCTTGATGGTGTCCTCTGAAGCATGAATGTTTTAATTTTGATGATATCCAAGTTACCTATTTTTTCTTTGGTTGTTTGTGTCATATCTAAGAAACCATTGCCTAACCTGAGGTCTTGAAGATTTATGTCTATCTTTTCTTCTAAGATTTTAATAGCTTTAGCTCTTTATGCCTTTATCCATTTTGAGTTAATATTTGTATATGGTATGTGGTATGGGTCCAACTTCATTCTTTTGCATGTGGATATCCAGTTGTTCCAGCACCTTGTTTAAAAAACTATTCTTTCTCCATTGAATTGTCTTGGTACCCTTGTCAAAAATAATCTGACCATAAATGTGAGAGTTTACTTCTGGCCTCTCAATTCTATTCCATCAATCTACATGTCCATCCTTATTTCAGAATAACACTGTCTTGCTCACTATAGCTTTGTAGTAAATTTGGAAATCAGGAAGTGTGTCTTCCAACTTTGTTCTCTTTCCAGATTATTCTGGCTATTATATTACATTTCCATATGAATTTTTGGATCAACGTGTCAGTTTCTACCAAAAAAAGCTACCTAGGCTTTTGATAGGAAAGGCATTGAATCTATGGATCAGTTTGGGGGATAGTTCCTTCTTAACAATAGTAAGAAGTTTTCCATCCATGACCACAGCAGTATCCTTCCATTTATTTTAGTCTTCTTTAATTTCTTTCAACAATGTTTTATAGTTTTCCGAGTACAAATTTGGGGCTTTTTTGTTATAATTTTCATTTTATTCTTTTTGATGTTATTGTAAGTATAATTGCTTTTTAAATTTCATTTTGAATTTTTTATTGCTAGTTAGTTCATAGAAGTGCAATTGATTTTTTGTATATTGATTTTGTATCCTGCAACTTTGCTGAACTATTTTATAGCTCTAATAATTCCTTTTTGTGGACACCTTAGAATTTTATTTATACCAGATCATGCAACCTGCAAATAATATATTTTCACTTATTCTTTTCCCATCTAAATGTTTTTTTTTTCATTTTCTTGCCTAATTGTCCTAGCTTGAGATCTCCAATACAATATTGAATAAAAGTGTTTTGTTCCTGGTCTTACAGGAAAAGCTGTCAGTCTTTCAGCATTGACTATGATATTAGCTGTGAGGTTTTCATAGATGCCTTTTTATCAGAGTGAGGAAGTTCTGTTGTATTCCTAGTTTGTTGAGCATTTTTATCATGAATAGGTGTTGAACTTTTACAAATGTTTTTTTTCTGTGTCAATTGAGATGGTCATGTGATTTTTAATCCTTTTTTCTATTGATATATCCAGCAAGATTCTGAAGAATGGGCATATTGCAAGAACTACTGAAAGAGTCTTCTAGCCATACAGTATGAAAGTTCCTTTACTTAACCAAAAGTATACTTCACAAGACATTGTTAAATGCTTTTTCTGAGCCTAGGAAAAGGCATCTTTGGGAGCAATCCATGTGGGGAGCCACTAAGAGGGGTAGTTGAGAGACATGCCAAAGTATACTACAGAAACATTCTCTGATTAAAAACAAAATTTTATTCCCATGACTTTAAAAAGTTTTTTCCTAGGCGCACCTCTCTTTGGAGTCACCCACACTTTCTAACCTTCTACCTTAAACTTTCTCTCTCCAACCTTTCAGGGCTCCTCTCCTCCCTGAGGTCGCCTGCAATTTTTCTCTCTTTAAGTAACTTTAAATAAAACTTTTACTCTGCTTCAAAAAAAAAAGTTTTTTTCTATTTTAAAGAAGCTGCAAAGGGGAAATGCTAAAAAAGTTAGCAACTCCGTTGCTGCATGCAGAGTATGTAAATTAGGCAGAAATGCATGTCAGATGCTCCTTTATTCTCCTAGAGAATAGAGAGTAAAGATAAATATGGCTGGGTGGCATTAGATGTGGAGTGATCCTAAATGTCAAAACAAAAAAGAACACACTTGAGAAGCTTGCTTGGGGGAGAGAGAACTCAGATACGATGTAGTCAGTGGGATAATTTCCTAAGAAAAAAGAACATCAAAGACAGGTTTGGACCTAGTGGCCTGAGTGAAGGTAAGGGAAAGAGACAATAGAGTACCTTGATTAAGGGCACCAGTTTGACATAAAATTCCTTGGTTTGAACCCCAGCTCTGCCACTTACTAGTTGGTGACCTTACCTGTTTGATCGTATTTCCTTCCTATGTAATAGGTACAGAGTTGTTAAGAGTAAATGAGATTGTGTTTTAAAGATTCTAGCAAAGTGCCCAGCCCAGGATATAATCAGTCATTCCATAAAAATTGACATTCCCTTTCCTTCTCTATTCAGGAAAGAATGCTACTGATCAGAGAGGATGACCTCAGGTCAAGGGCGAAGGAGTCAGGGATAAACAGGCGATTTTATCTAACTCTCCAGATTAAAGGCCATGAACCCTGAAGATGTATGCTTGGTCTCAGGAGGGAGGAATTTAAATCCTTCACACAAGAATGAAATTAAGAAAAACTATGTAGTATCAAAGTGCTTTCAAGTGCATGTTAACAAGTTGGTTCACATGATAAAATAATGCATTATCTCACATAATAGGTCTCCAGACATAGAGGAGTGTGCTGCAAAATAAGTTAATTTGGTAGCTAGATAATTTTATGAAGGACACAGTTTATTTGGTCCTTCTTCTCACCACCTAAAGTGTCTAATTCATCCTAGGGCTGGTTTCTCCTGTAGTTGTAAGAAGGCTGCTTGTAGCAATCACTATATACATGCTTATTCACACAGTGGGAAGGAGAGAGACAATCTTTCCTTTGAGCATAAACTAAAAATCCTTCATTTCAATCTTACTGGAGTCCCCAATGATCATTGTCCACATTTGAAATTAATAACAACTATCATCACAAAATTGTCAACCTCTGATTAGCTTAAGCCTGGATTCTTAAACCAGTCATGTTATTTAGAAATATGGAGGAAACTACCAAGAAAGAAACTTAAAAACTACAAACAAATGAAAAATTATTGCCCAGAGAAAAAGCCTGGGGTAGGAAGAGGTGGGGCAGGAGGATTTTTGTTTTCATTATAAACTTTTCAAAAATTTTTTTTAGTTTTGAAATACTGTGTTTGTATTCTTTTGATAATTTTTAAAAATCTATTTGACCTTATTTCATGCAAGTTCTGAAAAATGATAATTTTGGACTCTGGGCACAAAGTCATAAACTTCAACTGAAGTCTTTCTGAAAGGAGAAGTTTTGCTTTGGTTGACTCAAATCTTACATACATGATTTATTCCTGAAGAATATGTCACTTTCTGCCACCTGATGGTCAAACTGGTAATCTGACAACCAGCTTTAAAATTAAGAAAAGAACAAAAAATGCTTTTGTTTGTGCCATTTAATGTTTAAGAAAGAAAAATACATCAATAAGGTTTTGGTGGAACACAAAACGTAATTTAAACTTGCAACAAAATGGGCTAGTTGCTGAAACTGGTATTGTTCTTTAACGGATTTTTTGAGGGATCGAGCTACAGGGTTTTCACTAGTGGATTATTCTCCTTTTACAGGCCTGAACCTGTTTTCCAAAGTCTCCCCTACCATTATCAAAGTCTTCACAAAACTCATCTTTTACTGGCTCCCAGAATGACCGTGGTCATACTGTCTGCCCTCTCTAAAACCTGGATTCCAATCAGTGTGGATAATACGGTCACCTAGGAAGGTCCCATTTAGGAACCACATGGCATTTTCTGCATCAGCTCTGTAATGGTATTCTACAAAACAGAAACCACCTGCCGTTTTCTTTATTCTATCCATGCCCATACATGTATTCCTGACATCACCACAGCTACTGAAAAGCTCATGTATTTTGCTCTTCAGTTGTTTAAAAGGAAAGATTCCCCACGTACAATGTAAGCTCTCCTTTAGTAATTTCTCACGCTCATCATTAGCACTACTGAACTGCTGCTGGTCCCAGTACTCACTCAGCATCAGGGAGGAGTCACTTTGCAGAATTCTCAGGTCATTGGACATGGTGCACAGTGGGCACCATGAAGGAAGGAATTTGTGATCCACCGTGGCAGCAGTGAAACCACCAGCAAACCCTAAATTAAAATTTTTTTAAAGTGAAGTTATAGGGAAGGAAAGAGAGATACAAACCTGTGTATATTTAAGAGGTCTGCACCCAGATGCATAGACACCTCAGTTCTTGACCATGAGGATCATGTCAAGGCAAATCCCAAATGGAAAGTCCCAGGCTCCAGGAACATGATCATAAAATCCAGCTTTGCAAGTCTTCCTAGGGAAAGGGAAGTTATGTTGTCTTTGATTGACTTAGATCTTACATACCTAATCTATTACCAACGAATACATTTAATAGCAGTATGCTCTTGGAAAATATGGCATAAAACAGTAAAATGGATGAAATTTTCATGGAGAATGAGCACTACTATCATTCTTTTCTTGATCACGGACTAGGTATCAGATAAATCATATTATAATCAGGGTCAAAGCACAGGTATGGTTGTGATGTATTCTCTCATAATTTAACTTGTGATTCAAGTGTATAATATGGTAATCTATATACATATATAACAATATATATTGTTAGGTTAGACAAAGAATCCCTACATATACTATCAAGTATAGACAAAGCTCTATAAAAACAAAAACTCTCTGGCATCATAAATTTGACCTAAATTAAGATTAGATTTTCTTAGCAATAATTCCACTTGTCATCTTAGACTTTAGAAGAAGTTTCACTTAATTACTTGAATATTCTAAATATATTTTTAAAACCTTCCCAGAAAATTTCAGCTAATGCCCTTTCCCCTTTACTGAATTTTCCTACTACAGCCAGAGGCATTAAAAATGATACAATTGGTTTTAGCTACACTTTTCAGAAATAGGCATTAGTGCTCCCCCCCCCCCATTTTGCAATGATTCCCAGATTTTATTGTGAAAGAAATACCTGCAGAACTAGACTGAAATGCAGATTCTTGTAACCCACCCTTAAAAGAGTCTGACTCACTAAGTCTACAGCAAGATCCAGGAACTGACATTTAACATTTAACCTGCACCCCTCACTGATCCAGATGTATGTGGTCCAAAGACCACACTTGGAGAAACCCTGCTAAGGAAATGCATTCTCTTAACAAACATGTAATGAACACTTTTTATTTGCCAGGCACTATGCTAAGTGCTATGAATACAACAATGAAAAAGACACAGTGAAGGTATGAGTTTCAGAAATTATCACATCCCTGGCACTTGCATAAACAATGACTTGCACACACATTGGACATGCAATGTATCTATTGAATAAATGAACACATGAATTCAGAAGTGAGTGATGAAGCCAGACAAGTAAACAAGAAAATACAATACAGTGTGATCAATACTATTTTAGAGATACATGTGGGGTAAAGGTAGAAGGGAACTAATATTCACTGGAGAGCTACTTCATGATAGGCATTGTGTGCATTTTCCACTACATCACACAGGACGAGGAGTAGTTACCCAACTTGGGGGCATCAGGGAAGGTTTCCAGAGGAGGGGCTGCATGCACTCATTCTCAAAGGATAAGGAGTGTGTGTGTGTGTGTGTGTGTGTGTGTGTGTGTAGGGGAGATGTAGACATTTAGGGAATGAACCAAATACAGAAAACATGTGCAAGGGCAGAAACACAGTCCAAAAAAATTAATAAATAAAAGCATAGAAAACTAAAATGGAAGCCTAAATAAAACCAGGTGCAACCGACAGTGCTGCACAATTCAAAGCAGTGAAAATGGGGGGTCCTGCCTATTTACATGCCATTTGGAAAGCAGTAGGAAGCACATTGCCCAAAAACCATCTTCCCGACAGCCTGTCGATGAGTCTAAAAGTCTGCCACTGGAAATGCATTACTTTGAGTCATTGACAAATTGCCCCGTTAAAAAACAAATATCCCTCACAGACTTCATTTCCTTTTTTTTAAAATCTGGTTACTAGATTGGCAGATCATAGAATATGATAGCTATAGTGGATTTCATTTGATTCAGGTATTGGGTGAAGTTTCCCATAATTTCCTTGCAGACGAGATGGCAAAATATAGGCTGGATGCTTTGCTGTTTGTTGAGATGAGTCTGTAACTAGTTGAACAAACGCATAGCTTGGTGTCAGACTAGAAGGGAGGTTTTAGCAGTGAGTCAAAAGGCTCTATTTTTGGCTGTCTTGTTCAACTCATTTATAATTTTGGTTTACTACAAACAAGAGCTTTTAAAATTTAAAACAGCCAGAACAGCCCAAAGATAGAATAGGCTGTCTTGGGGAGCAATGAGCACTAAGCAGTAGAAGAATGAAAACTAGGGGTTCAAGCCAATCTTGGAGACCCCTTTGCCTAGTAGTCAGGCAGTGGAGAGGCCCTTTTTAATAAAGTGTAGTGTTACGAACCAAACATGAATTTTGAAGTAAAAAAAAACTCAGTTCAAATCTCAGCTTCACCACTTACTAGCAATGTGATCCTGAGCAAAGTGCTTAACCACACTGATTTCAGTTTCCTCATCTATAAACTGGGGATCAAAACACCTACCTTGCAGCAAATGCTGTGACAATGTCATATGTAAAAGCACCTAGCACAGTGTTTAACACACTGTTGATGTTCAATAAACAGCAGATATTACACAAATTATTTCAATTCTGCGATTCAGAAACTCAGAATGGAACATATAAATACATATCAAGTTTGCAGTGACACAAAGGAGGGACTTGGAAAGTATCTCGGCAAGCTTGGGTGTTGCTGAATCCAAACTGACAAGATGATGGATGATACTTAACAGTAATTGTAAAGTACTATTTTTAGATACAACACATGGCAAGAAGACAGAGTGAGGGAGATCTGGAAAGAGCACAGGCTTGGGATGCCTGTTTAATAATTGGGGCATCCCATATTTCATTGATTTCTTCACTCACTTCTTCATTCATTCAATTAACATTTAGGGAACACTGTGCTAGATTCTGGGGAAATAACAAGAAAAATGATCAGCCCCTGCCCTCAAGGAGCTTACAATCTGGGGAAACAGACAACTTAGAAATTAAATCACAACACAGTGTAATTATTCTGCTTGAAGGAGCACATACTAGACCCAGAGGGAGCACACAGAAGGGAGAAAAAACTACAGAGGGGAAAGATGGGAGATAACTTTCTACAGGACATGATCCCTGAGTCCTTTTCAAAAAATGACCACATTGTGTTTATTTTTTGAATAACCAGTTCAGATTTATGGTGTAAAATACAGACTGCCTCCCACCCTTGTGCCCTAAACACCCAGTTCTCTTCAGGGGCAAATCATGTTACTAGTTTCTTACGTATCTATCCAGACATACTCTAAGTCCTATTTTGAAAGCTGAATAAAGGTTGACTGGAAGACAAGGGTTCATTCTAAGCAGAGAGAACAGTGTATACAAAGGCATGGAGGCCTGATGGGGTGTTCAGTTTGATATTGTTTGGGCAAGAGGATAAGGGAAGGATTATAGGAGAAAATGATGCCGGGGTTCTTGTTCGTGGAGTCAAAGAATGAACTTCACAAATACTCAAGGTAGGAGAGCAAGGCAGAGGCTTTTATTTAGAGAGAAAGCGAAAGGACAGAGCTCCTGGCTCAGGCCAGGAGGGGCCCAAGAGAGTCCCGGGGTGCTGCATTGTCTAGGGGTTTTATGGACGGTTGAGAGACAAAGGGCTAGGGATGTACACTTGCCAAGTGGTCCCAAAATGTTTACCTTTGAAGAAACAGTAAGTTTCTTATTAGTGTTCCTGGTTATTTACAAGAATTTTACTGCTCTGATTTCCTCCCAGGATAGCAGCTTCCTGGTTTGGGAGCACATCACTCAAGACTGCCTGCTTTGCTCCCAAGGTAGGCTGAGTTATTGTCTGTTTGTTAAGAAACTTACTTTTTAACTAACTGGGTTTTAAGATGCAATCTTATTTTCAAGATGGATTCCTTCCTGTTCTTACTATGTTGTTTTGGGCTTGCTTGCTACATTGCCCAGGTTGAAAATTATTTGTTTAGGGCTGGAGGAAGAAAAGCAGCACCTGGGTAAAGTTAGAAAAATAAGCTGGGAATGTAGTAACCACATTGTTTTTTCATGTGAAACTTTCATAAGAGTGTATCTCAATAATACCTTAATAAAAAATTTTAAGAAAAGAAAAATAAGCTGAGCCCCACAGCAGGCTAAAGCAAATCCCACAATGGATTATCTTGCTTTGTTTTTTCCAGAGGCCCTCTTCCTACTCTGTCTAAGCCCATGGTCCCTGTCTCAATAAGACCAGAAGGGTAGGCAGGGCCAAGTTGTGAAAGGCCTTGTAAGTCATGTGGAGCATCTTGGACTCTACCAGTATGCTGTGGGGAGCCATGACAGGGCTCAAAGCAGAGAAGTGATGTGATCTGTTTTGCATTACAGAAAAATCATTCTAGCACCAATGTTGAGAACATATTAAAGGGGGGTAGGCTGAGGGGCAGGGAGACCAGTTGAGAAGCTATTTAAGTAGTTAAAAAAAAAAGAGATGCTGGACAGTCTGCACTAATATGGGGCACTAACATAAAGAAAAGATATACCAGATACACACTTAGACTTCACAGTGTTGGTAACTGGTTGAATGAAGAGTCTAGAATGACCCTCAGGTTTCAGGTCTAAATAACTGTATGAATAGATGTCTGAGCCACCAACATGGCGGTAGTAGATTGGATCAAGGAGGAGGGGCAGTTTTGAGTAAGGGAGATGAATTTGTGACATACGGAGCTTGGTTTTGAGGTACCTGGGGACTCAACATGTCCTATATGTTTAGTCATGATTGAGTATTCCAGTTCCGAGCTGATGAGAGGTCTGGGGCTGTAGATAAAGATTAGGGAGTCAACAGCACAGTTAGATAAAACCATGGGGATGGATGAGATGATCTAGGGAAAAGATATAGAACAAGAAAAAGCCTGGGAAAGATCAGCATTTAAGGGGTGGCAGAGGAAGAATCCACAAAGGAATGTAAGGAGTAACCAGAGGGGAATGAGGAGAATGGGGACAAGCAGCACCACCAAAGCCAGGCACTTTCAAGACAGGCATGAGGACAGAATGGAGCAAGAGCGATCAGTTATGTTAAATGCAGCAGAGACAGGTCCAGTAAAATAAAGACTTAAAATTGTTCATTGGATGTGGCAATCAGGACATCATTGGTTTCTTTAACAAGGGCAGTAATAGTGGTTTTCTGGGACCAGGAAAACCAGACTGAGGAGTGGAGATGAGTTTTGAATGGAAGTTGAGAATATGGAGACAGAAAATGTCGACCATTCTTTGAAAAGCTGCTGTGATAATTGAAGGAAAGAAATAGGGTAAGCACCAATTGGGTGCAGTCGAAGGAGAGTTTTGTCTGTTTGTCTTTTTAATGGGAGAAAATTGAGAATATCTAAATGCTGATGGAAAAAAGCCAGTAAAAAGAGAAAGAGTGGTTGAAGCTAAGGATGAGAGAGGATTCCTCTCTGATAACTGATGAAGAAAGGTCCCCAAGGAGGGTGGGAGAGAATAGGCTTCAAGTCATAAGTAGATGGATTAGCCTTAAACTGGAGAAGCTATTCTATTCTTGTAAGACAAAAAGAAAGGAGGCTAGGATGTGTAGGGGTGCTGCTATGTGGCAGGGTGGGGTGAAGGCAGAAAAATGAAAGGTAGCATCTGATGGCCTAGATTTGCATAATGGAATAAGAGGTGAAGTGAGGTCATCTGCTGAGAATAAAGTGAATCATGGGAATAGGTAGGTAAGTGGAATGGAGATGAAAGTGACTGAAAGGATGAAGCTTATAGATGGGTCACTTATAAGGACATTAAAGTCACTCAGGATTGTTACCAGAGTTGGAGAGACTGCAAATGAGGTGCTGAGATCCTCAATAAGTGAGATACCTGACGGACAGTAGATCACAGTGGGAAGGATTGAAAGAGGGGACCTGTACCACCATCTGGCCCCATGGGTAAGAGAACAGAGAACCTCTACCACTGAATCTTTAGAGAAGTTGCTCAGTAGATGTTAAGTATCTGACCCAAAGTAGTGGTTCAATTAACGTAAAGAAGTGACTCACTCTTTTTAAGCCAACATGATCATAAAACTGCATTCGAAGATCACAGGAAGGAACACTCCTAATGTACTCAGCGTTGGTCAAACCAGTATGTCTGTTTCTAGATGCCTTATTTTGAAGTGAACATTTACAAACTATAGTGCTTCTACATAAGGGTCAAGAAACCACAAAGGACAGATTAGGAATTGGGCATGTATAGTCTAGCAAAAAGGTGGTTGAAGGAGGATATGACATTTGAAGGTTTATTTCTGCTCCATATGGTAAAACTAAAATTAATGCCTGGACGTTACAAAGAGAAGATGGCAAGTCTTTTCAACACAGTTTTTCATTTATTCAATGATGAAATGTGAAATTACCTAGTGTATCCAAGTGGAGGCAGAATGAACACCTATCTGCAAAGGGAGTTAGAAAGGCCACAGTTAGAGAAGATGGAAAAGCAATTGAGTTGTGGGCCACAGATTGTCAAGTTGATTTGTAGACACTGTGAAAGACTATTTCCTACTTCAAAAAGTTGAGCTTGGCTAGAATAGAAGGCCCTCCCTGACTCTTGCCATTGGGGAAGAATGAGTCAGAGAATCTAAAAATAGAAGAAAAACTTGAAAAATGGCTCAAAATGATCACAATAAAAATCCTAAGGGAAGGGAGGAGAGAAGGTGGCAAAATAAAGCAAATAACCTTCTAGGAAACAAATTTTACTGGCTTTCTGGAACTGGTGGGAGGACTCTGCACAGAATTTTCTCTCAGTGGCTGCCTTAAACTAATGCTTGGTATTATTTCAATTATGCAGAAGAAATGAAAATTTGGACTCTAAAAAGCCAGACTGTTTCTTGCTCCACATCAAAAGCACTAGTAGCTCTGAGAAAGGAAATTAGGAAGAGCTGAGACAGCAGTGTTCATGTCTTACCTTTATGAGACTGCATCTAGTGGGAGAGATTGCTGAGAGCTGCTGTCGGGACCTGGAACCCCATGGCCAGAGATCTAGGTTGTGCCAAGAGAAACTAATGCCTGATAGAGGCTGCATAGAGCTCAGAGTGGTAGAAGATGCTCATATGTCTTTAACACCTGTATTTGAAAAAATAGTTGAGCATAAGCTGAAACAGATGGGCAGGGCCAAAAGAGACACGGCCTGGGACAGTCCACAGGAGAAAAGAGAATAATTAGTGACTGTTTAATGTAGAAGCTGATCCTGACTAAATTAGGAATGGGTTATTAGTGGTGTTTACATTTTTTTGTTTGTTTATAATTTGCACTATGTGGCCTTGCTATTCAAAATGTTTCCCATGGACCAAGAGAAGCAGCATCACCTGGGAGCTTGTTAGCAATGCATGATCTCAGGCCCATCCCCAGACCTGCTGAATAATAATCTGCATTTCAATAAGCTTCTGATGTTTCATATACACAGCACAGTTTGGAAAGCACTACTGTACCTGGTTCCTTATTTTTTTTTATTTTGGTATCATTAATGTACAATTACATGAGCAACATTATGGTTACTATACTCTTTCCATTATCAAGTCCCCACCACATACCCCATTTTAGTCACTGTCCATCAGCGTAGTAAGATGCTACAGAATGACTACTTGTCTTCTCTGTATTGTACTGCCTTCCCCATACCTCCTGACACATTATGTGTGCTAATTCTAATGCCCCTTTCCCCCCTTGTCCCTCCCTTCCCACCCATCCTCCCCAATCCCTTTCCCTTTGTTAACTGTTAGTCCATTCTTGGGTTCTGTGAATCTGCGGCTGTTTTGTTCCTTCAGTTTTTTCTTTTGTACCTGGTTTCTTAGCTGAACTTTCACCTAGCAAAATTCTCTCCCTTACTCTTTCCTTTCTCCCACCCTCTGCTTCTCTTGATTTCTCTGATCTTTGCTTCCTTATGAGCTAACAAACAACACTAATCATGCCTGATATCCTTAGGAGTAATTTTCATGATATATCCAGATAAGGAAAAGAAAAGGGTGGCTGGGTACATATTGTAAAGCACAGGTTTGGGGAATAGGAGCCACTGACTTGGTTTCTAAATGCTCTGTGTGAATAACCTTTGTCAAGCTCGTTGAGACCTCTCTGAGCCTCAGTGTCCTCATCTATAAAATAAAGGTCATTATGTTATTGACTCTGCGGTGCTGCTCTGAGGATGGAATGAGGAGCAGGTATGTGAAATGCCTAGCACAGTACCTGACTCACAATAGGTGCCCACTATATGGTAGTTATTATTATTGAAAGCTATCAGTTTTAAAGTGAAATTGGAAGTGATAAAGAACTAGTGTTATGACCCTCTGCAGTTTTCCAAAGTCTGTGAAGGTCCCTTAGACAGCATCCATGAAAGCCCCATTTACCTCATCCAGTTCAGCTTCGTTGGCTTCAGCTTCGTTGGCTCCAGCTCCAGCTCGCAGTCAAGCTAGAGTATTTCTTACTCCACTGCAGTGTCTTCCTGTTTTTGCTGAATTACCAAGACTTCCTACTTTTTCCTTGCAAATGTCCTGTACTTGTAGTACATTAAAGCTTTAAAAGAACATATTTTCTGGGCTGGCCTGGATATGTAACTACCATTTGTAACAATTTTTTTTCTCCTATGGAAAAACACATGTCACCTTCCAAATGACTCCACAATGAACTTGGAAATCTCAGTCCATATACAAGTTGGAGGCTGCCTGTATGTCAACATATGGAGTGATGACAAAGAGTTAGATAAACTGAGTCCAGTATCCCAGAGGTGGCTACAAGGTAAATGAGAATGTTCCAAGGAGTGGGAAGTAGGGCAAATAGATCAATCTGAGTGTTCAGTATCAAGATTTAAGAAGATAATACAGGAAGGGAGATACATTTTGGAAGGATATTAAAAAACAGCAACAACAACAACACAAACCATTTTTCTACTCTATTAAGTCAGGGACCCCTAATCAGTAGCTTGGGATCTACAAACAATATCGAGGCCTTACAAGCTATCTTTGCAAGATGATTACCCTCCTGCCCTGCTCTCTGCAGTCTGCTTGGATTCTTAAATCAGAGGAAGACAGAAAGCAGCCACCCCATCCCCCAATCCTCCTTACCCTGTGCCCTGCCAGCCAGCCCCCAGATTCAGTCAGCTTCCCTCTGCACTTACCCTCCTTCTTTCCAAAGGAGATCAAAGCTTCAGGAAAGCAGAACACAGCTTTTCATTACAAAAAAGAAGAGGATTCCTGAATTGGATAAAATGAGATAATTAGTGAGAACAGGGTTCCCAGGATGAAGAAGGGTGGAAAGCTAGAAACCAAGACCATGGAAAAAGCAAAGGACCTTTGTGCCTCTCACTGAAGCCTTTAGCACAGAGTAATTCTTATTATCCAAAGTAACTCTTATATCCAGAGTAATTCTGGGTTAATAGGACAGTGAGCTAGCCATGTCTGATACCCACAATTAAAAAAAAGCCCATTAAAAATATATATGAAACTTTGCAAAAACATTTAAAGTTGCACTATGGTAAGGACTCTGGGGAAAAAGTGACCACTGAGTGCTAGTGGGGAAGGAGTTTCTGCTGGCTCTTGAGGGATGTGGGGTTGTGCTGAGAAGCATGCTTGTGCCCTACATACACTCTACCCTCTGATCCAAAACAATGAAACTGCCCAAGAAAGATGAGCAAAGGTTTTGATTCACTTCTACCACCTGTCTTCAGCTTAGCAATTTAGAATCTGCACTGATCACAAAACCAGAGACTACCCCTTAGTACACAGAAAATATTTTTTGAGGCAACCAGGATTCTGCTCCATGTCTTCCATAGTCAACTGCTCTATTTTTCTATATGATTTTTCAGTCTACAACTTGAGCACCCCACATGGCTGGAGATGGTGGTAGTGATGGTTGGGCCAGTGGTTATTATAAGGAAAGGCTCTGAACACAAGCATGCTTGGAGATATCATATATGAAACAACGTAACAGGACAAACCACAGAGTCAGACCACCCAGAAGAACAAAAACAGAAGATCTCATCTCAGTCCAGAAGAACCTAAAAATAATAAAAGCAGTACCAACGACACTATTAACAACCACAATTTACTGTGCACTTACTATGTGCCAGGCACTATCTTAAGTGCTGTATATGCATTATCTCATTTATGGCTCATAGCAAACACAAGTTGTCATTCAAGTTTGTTTGAAAAGGTCAGGAAATAATGATACACACCATGAATTGAGCTCTTACTATGTGCTATGCACTAAGCATTTTATAACCACTATCTCATTTAGGCGAATGCCCAAAAGGCACTAGAAAATGGGTTCAGCCTTTCCAACCCATTCTTCAAAGCTCAGTTGAGGCATTACTTCTTCCAACAAGCCTTCTTTAACCCTTCCAGTTTTGGTTAGGTATGCCCACTCTGTGTTCCTTCCTTCACTGTAGATATTAGGATACAATAGTATATAATCTCCATGAAACAATTCTATGATGAGAAAGGCTGAGATAAAGTTTGCTCTTGGCTAGAAGAATTTTGAGGCTTCTTTATATCATCCTGTACCAGCAATTTTCTAAAATAATATTGTATTACTTTTATAATAAAAATATTTAAGATAAGTAAAACATACCAATTTTTTGATAAATGATGAAACTAGAAAGTTCCTCTCCTTCACTCCTCCCCCCACCAACACCTAATCACACCCACTCCTTAGAGATAACCACTGTGGACAGTTTAGGAGGAATCCTTCCACAGGGGGATGTATTTTAATTTAAGCAAGAGAAAAAAGTATCAATTCAGAACAGAGTAAATCCCCATTGTAACAGAAGGATGGAAAACTAAACTATTGTAAAATAAATCAGTATTTTGAAAAGATCTAGAAAAACTAGAGATTAATGAGTACCAATGGTTTATACTACTACTACTTTAAAAAATCATTATAATGGTAAACATATATTGAGCTCTATGGAGACAAGTAAAGTGGCCCTCGATTGAGACTAAGAAACCTGACTCAGGTGGTCATTCACACATGCTTCTATACAAATCTGTCTCATTCATACACAACCATATTCAAACACCCCCCTACATCCACATGCAGAATATCTACATATAAAGAAAGCTCTATATAAAAATATGCTCACAATCACAATGACTCAAATATTCTATATACATAAGATCTCTTGTTTTCTTATTAACTCTAGCTTGTTAAAATATGTTCTTAATTAATGTTCTCTTAACACTTGCATATAGATTTCACCTTATTTTTGCTTATAAAAAACTGGAACCACTCCAAAACTACTAAAACAAATATCTGAATTCAGCAAAGTTGCAGGATACAAAATTAATACACAGAAATCTATTGAACTCCTTTACACCAACAATGAACTAGCAGAAAAAGAAATTAGGAAAACAATTCCATTCACAATTGCATCAAAAAGAGTAAAATACCTAGGGATAAACCTAACCAAGGAAGTGAAAGACCTATACGCTGAAAACTACAAGACACTTAAGAGAAATGAAAGAGGACACTAACAAATGGAAACTCATCCCATGCTCTTGGCTAGGAAGAACTAATCTCATCAAAATGGCCCTCCTGCCCAAAGCAATCTATAGATTCAATGCAATCCCTATCAAATTACCAATAACATTCTTCAACGAACTGTAACAAACAGTTCATAAACTCATATGGAACCACCAAAGACCCTGAATAGCCAAAGCAATCCTGAGAAGGAAGAATAAAGTGGGGGCAATCTCGCTTCCCAACTACAAGCTCTACTACAAAGCCACAGTAATCAAGACAATTTGGTACTGGCACAAGAACAGACCCACAGACCAGTGAAACAGGATGGAGAGTCCAGATATTAACCCAAACATATATGGTCAATTAATATACGATAAAGAAGCCATGGACATACATGGGGAAATGACAGCATCTTAAACAGCTGGTGTTGGCAAAACTGGACAGCTACATGTAAGAGAATGAAACCAGATCATTGTCTGACGCCATACACAAAAGTAAATTCAAAATGGATCAAAGACCTTAATGTAAGCCATGAAACCATAAAACTCTTAGAAAAAAACATAGGCAAAAATCTCTTGGACATAAACATGAATGACTTCTTCATGGATATATCTCCCCGGGAAAGGGAAACAAAAGCAAAAATGAACAAGTGGGACTATGTCAAGCTGAAAAGCTTCTGTACAGCAAAGGACACCACCAATAAAACAAAAAGGCATCCAACAGTATGAGAGAATATATTCATAAATGACAGATCTGATAAAGGGTTGACATCCAAAATATATAAAGAGCTCATGCACCTCAACAAACAAAAAATAAATAATCCAATAAAAAAATGGTCAGAGGAGCTGAACAGACAGTTCTCCGAAGAAGAAATTCAGATGGCCAACAGGCACATGAAAAGATGCTCCACTTGCTAGTCATCAGAGAAATGCAAATTAAAACCACAATGAGATATCACCTCACACCAGTAAGGATCGCCACCATCCAAAAGACAAACAACAACAAATGTTGGCGAGGTTGTGGAGAAAGGGGAACCCTCCTACACTGCTGGTGGGAATGTAAATTAGTTCAACCATTGTGGAAAGCCATATGAAGGTTCCTCAAAAAACTAACAATAGAAATACCATTTGACCCAGGAATTCCACTTCTAGGAATTTACCCTAAGAATGCAGGAGCCCAGTTTGAAAAAGACATATACACCCCTATGTTTATCATAGCATTATTTACAATAACCAAGAAATGGAAGCAACCTAAGTGTCCATCAGTAGATGAATGGATAAAGAAGATGTGGTACATATACACAATGGAATATTATTCAGTCATAAGAAGAAAACAAATCCTACCATTTGTGACAACAAGGATGAAGCTAGAGGGTATTATGCTCAGTGAAATAAGCCAGGCGGAGAAAGACAAGTACCAAATGATTTTATTCATATGTGGAGTATAAGAATAAAAAAAAAAATGAAGGAACAAAATGGCAGCAGTATCACAGAAGCCAAAAATGGACTAACAGTTACCAAAGGGAAAGGGACTGGGGAGGATGGGTGGGAAGGGAGGGATAAGGTGGAGGGGGGAGAAAGGAGGCATTATGATTAGCATGTATAATGAGGGGGGGCACGGGGAGGACTGTACAACACAGAGAAAGCAAGTAGTGACTCTACAGCATCTTACTACACTGATGGACAGAGATTGTAATGGGATATGTGGGGGGGACTTGGTGATGGGGGGAGTCTAGTAAACATAATGTTCCTCATGTAATTGTAGATTAATGGTACCAAAATTAATAAAATAAAAAAATTAAAATTAAATTAAATTAAAAAATGCAAGGCCATCTCACAGGCATGCTATGAAGAATAAATGGAAATGGTTGTAAAGCCCCTAGCACAGGGCCTTGTTTAGAGTAAAGGTTCATTCATGTTAGCCATTGTTATTAATATTATAAGATGGTTGGTCTAGGACATGGCTTCTTAAAAATTCAGAGAATAAATAAAATTCAGAGGATAAAGAAACTTCAATGGAAGAGTATTACATCTTTATTTTCACCAACCTCTAACTCAACTTTAGATTTCCTCCAATTACCAATGCAAAGAACAGATGACAGTGATATTAGTGATACCTGTGACTTTGGCAATGGTAGAAATCAGGTTTTATCACATCACTGTTATCACAGATGTCATTAAATATTTTTACACTTATCATTACCTTGAGGTTACCATAGTTATCAGAGCTGTATCTAAATCTTGTTATTTACTACATTAATAATATGCATTTATGTAACTATCTCATAATTTTCTATTTTTAATATTTTGATAATTGCATAACATTATAATGGGTTTCTTTATAATCCTACATATTTTATTTTATGTATCTAAAAATATTGTTCTGAGAAGGGAATGGGCTTCACTATAATGTCAAAGGGGTCCTTTACACAAAAAAGGTTAAAAACCCCTGATGTACAAGGTTTTAAACCCTTGCCAGCTATAATAATCTACAAATCAGCGATGAACAATTGTGGAAAGTTTCAGTAAGGATAATCTGCTTTCCCTAGTGAAGAAAGGTTAACAAAATTGGACTAGATGGTGGGGAATTGGGCTTGCTTAAAACCCTGTTGTGTATCTTAACTTGAACCTAACTAGACTATAAGTGCTTAGAGGGCAGCAATCTATTCTCCAGATATGCTGGAGATATGTGTATACACAGATATGTGTAACCTCTCCGTGACTCAGTTTTCTCATCTCAAGTGAGGTGGTATCTAACTTACAGGGTTGTGGTGATAATTAAATTGAATGATGTTATGTAAAACACTTAGCACAGTGTCTGGCACATGGTAGGTAATAAAAATTCAGCTGTTATAATGTTATTATGACAGATTTGTCCATTTTCTTCCTGGCTCTCTCCACAGTACAAATTAAAGTCTAAATATATTAGTCAGTAAATCACTGATTGCACTTATTTTTTGAATATGCAGTCTTCCTAAAATGTAAATGTTTGATAAACCCATCGTTGAAAGGTCACCTAATGATTAAAAGGCACAAGCTTTTAAGTAGGATTGAAAACTGTGGGTTCAAATCCAAGTGCCACTACTTACTACTTAGGTGACCTGTGAGTTTTATTAACTTTCTCAAACCCATTTTGTCACTGGAATCATAATACCTACTTCATAGGGTTGTTGGGAGGATTAAATGAGATAACATATGTAAAGTGCCTGGCACATAGCAGATACTCAATAAATGACATCTACTTTTTTTCTTAATAATTGCTAAATGCATGGCAAACTTGTGAAGTGAGAGGATTCCCTTACTGTTTCACATGAGGTCCCCTAAGACCTGGTCTCCCCAAATCCCTTTCTAGTCTCTTGACTCTCACTGTTCCATCTCTCATCATATTCTGTAATAACACTGACCTGCTTTGTAATCCACACCTGGCCCCCAGCATCCATGCTGTCCTCACCTCCCAGCCTCTGTTGTCTACTCTCCCCACTTAGACTGCCCTTCTCTGCTTCCAGAGCTGACTCTTCCTCCACACTCCTGCAGCTTGTGCTCTCCCCCGGCCACACACACATCAGGCTTCCATCATCACTTCCCACTTGTGCTATTTTTGTCTGGTTATGCATCTATTTTGCTGCCAGACCATGAGTACTTTGGGGGCTTGGGCTGTGTCTTATTTACTTCTGAATTTCCACTAACACCATATTGGCACAGGCAAGTGCAGGGTAAGTGACTGTTAAATGACTCCATCTGAGAAAGTGGCACCCTTCGTATTCTCTTTCTGCTCCACCCAGAAAGCCACCAACTTGGTCTGGAAGTGGGTCCCCCTATGATTGCTGGATTTATTCAAGAGCACTTTGCTGGTTAGAGTCTCTCCATCCCATACAATATATATGAGCCAAGCAAGGCTTCACAGACAGGAGCCCAGGTGGCCCTGCCCAGTCAGCCTTCCACAGAGGTATGCTATATGTCAGTGTAAGCTGGACTTGTATGCACACACACAACAGACTTTTGAACTCTATCTCTGGACTCTCTAGATTTTTCTATATCCAAGTTATATTTGCTCTTGATCAGCCTGGATAGAGTATGCAAAGCTGCACTGAATATTAACAATACTGCTTGAGAGCAAGAACTACCACAAGGGAAATGTCAAGGGGACAAAATCTTGAATTTAATGGTGCCAAATGCAAAAAAGGAAATACTTCCACCAGGGCCTTATCCCAAGGTTATGCACAAAGATAAGAGGACTCAAGCAAGTATAGAAGCAAAAGGCCCCAGGAGTTCTCAAAACACAACTTAAATATTTATGGAGAAAATATATTTTGTTATAATGTTTAACATAAAATAATTATAAACAAGGGGAAAAATCATAAGCACTGTAATTAAAAAACAATTCAGTAGGCTATAAGTCTACCCAATGCATATGAAATTTCTTATTCTACTACCTCCTCTGGTTTTTACCCAAGAACATAAAAAAAAAAGAATGAAAAAGAAAAAAAGGGAAAATTAACACATCCAAAGGAGTGGCTTTTGAGAGAACAAACTGAATCCTCAGCAGTCTGTGAGAACATAGGGACGATACTTTCATGAATTTCTGCTGGTCTGGTCGATGACCTCCAAATGCCTTTTTCATCTCTGATCTTAGGATCCTGTTAGGAGCCAGGGATACAGTTTGTTTCTGGTTTTCTGACCCCTCCAGGAGAGAGAATACTGCCCTCCTTCCATTTTCACAAAATGGAGGACCCCATGTAAGACCCAAGGGCTTTGGGAAGAATAGTTGGCCACACTTAACTCCTAATCACAGGCCTGGTGTCTGTGGCACTGGAATGCCACATCAATGGGAATTTCACATCTATGGAAGCCCAGGCTACAGGGACTCAGGCAAGTGAGCTCCACTAGAAAGATGGTGGCTCTGGCCCTGACTGATGTCCAGATGTACAGCATGGCCATGGAGCCCTCTCCCTGTGAGGAATCGGCTTCCTCTTTCCTTCTTCTCTTAGAACCAGTGCAGTGTGGATTCCAGTAGGGGGCACATCTAGCGTTTTTCAAAGATCTAACTCTGTGACCTAGGAAGGGAATCGTTGCTGTCTGAAACGCAAGATGGCAGTATATACTGGTTTACTGCAAGGTCCTCCGACTTGAGAATGAAGGGGGGGGAGTGCTGACTAAAACTAAAATCCACTTGAGTTTTATGCAAAAACTGAACATTATGAATATTTCTGTTTTTTTTCAGGAATAATAATTACTGAATATTATATAGTCAAGTATTCCAAGTCTCCAATTCCTGAGACACCCTGGGAATCTACCACTTGCCCACCCCGCATATCCCTACATCTCGCAAAGCTGGAGTATGACCCAAGGCACCAGAGCGCCTTGCTCTCCACAGACGTGCCTTTTCATCTACCCTTCCAGAGTCACCTTCTCCCTAGAGCCAAGAATCCCTCAGCCCGAAGTTTCAGAACACCCCCATCGCCAATGGACACCCAGTCAGTGAAGCTCTTGAAAGGGTAAAGATAGAGATCACCTAAGGTGGCAGGTGGTGATCAAAAAAGGGGGCAACAACTTTGAGAAGATAAATGAAGTGAGTAGACATTTCAGAACTAAGAAGGAGGGGCAGCGGCAGTGAGGGAAGCACGGGCGGGGTGAGGGTGGGGAATAAATAAGACAAATGAAGGGGGAAAGACGAGGTAAGTAAGGAAATACAGAAAAGGAGGAAACGAAATAAGGAAAGGAAGTAAAGAAAGAGAAAAAAAGAAAAGGAAAAATGAGAGAAAGAGTTCCCACTTTCTCTGTGGAAGAAATAAGCGCTGAGAGAAAGCAGGCGGTGGGGAAGTGCCCGGATTAAGAAGGGCGGTTGGAGAGGGAGAAGGAGCACGGCAGAGCAGAGCCTGTCAGGGAGCCGGCATTCCCTAAGCCCTGACAGAGAGGGCCTAAGATGGGGCTGGGGAAGCGAGGGGAGCGCGAGTGAGGAGGAAGAGATAAGTGAAGTGACAAGAAAGGAACAAAAACCTGAGGCAAATTTGGGCGCGCATCTGTGAGTTTTGTTTAAGGCATTTATTGGGGAGTTCTGGTGTGTGCCTGGCACTCCCAGACTTGGCAGGGGCAACCGCTCGGGCTTCGCGCACCCCAAAACAGGCTTGCGGTTTCAGGCTGTCAAGACGCGTTTTCGAATACGGCGTCTCTCCTGTAGGGGGATCCCTCTGCAAAAAGAGGCGCATCTGCCCTCCCGCGAGCTCGAGACTGGGGTGGCGCTGTGGCTCCGGCCGGCTCCTCACAGATTTCGGGCGTATAAGCCCCTGGCGGCGAGAAAGCGCGAGCTCAGGCGCCGGGCGCGCTGAGGGGGTCAGCCGGGACCGGCTCCGGTGAGCGCGGTGAAGGGTGCGAGCGGCCGTGAGGGTGCGGGCGCAGGGGCAAGGCGGGCGCCAGGGCTTGGGGGCAGGACGGAGCTGGCGGCGGGGCCGGCGCCCGCGGGGCAAGCGCTCTCCGTCGGCCCCCCGGGGGTAAATTTACGTGCTGTCACAGCCTCGCTCATTCGCTCGCCGCTCCTGCCACCGCTCCACCGGCACAGCCCAGGGGAGCCCGAGATCGGGAGAGCCAGCGAGCCGGCGAGGGAGTCAGTAAGGAGGGAGGGAGCGAGGGGGCGCCCCGGCTCTCTCTACCCTGCCGCCCGCCCTTCCTGCTGCCACAGGTCCGCCCCGGCACCGCTCACACTTGGGAAACTTAGGACTGCTCTGGGGCCGCGTGCGGCACCTCTGGGGGGCGGCCCAGCCTCTAGAGGAGGGGGAGAAGGAGGAGGCAGAGGAGGAAGTGAGCCCGAAGGATCGGCCCGGAGCTGTTTGTCCAACTGTTTCTATTTGCACCCCGAGCAGCACAGCCAGAAGGGGGCCGAGCCCGGGTGGCTGGCTTTAGGTGCTAATTTCCAACTCTTCTCACAGCTTGTCTCTTCTAGGCACCCTGGAGTCCCCTCAGGCCGGTCCGGTGGGCTTGCACCTGCCAGCAACCCCTGAGCTCTCAGACCAGGGGGCCCCGGAGCCCGAGCCTAAGAAGATGGCCAACTCCAAGGCCGACTGCCGCTCACCTGTCGGCCTCGACGGCTGTAACTGCTGCCTGGCCCTGGCCAACCGCAGCGAGCTCCAGCGAGAAAACAGCGGGGAGAACAGCGCTCTGGATCCCCCTTCGGTGAGCAACTTTCGACAGCTGCAGGAGAAGCTAATCTATGAGAACCTCAACACTGACAAGCTGAACAGAATAATGCGTCAGGATTCACTAGAGCCAGTGCTGAGCGACCCCTGCTATCTGATCAAGGAGGGCATCTGCAACCGCAAAATCGACCAGACCATGCTCTCCATTCTGCTCTTCTTCCACAGGTGGGTAGCTGGGCATACGGGTGAGCATGCTCTCCCTGTTCCAAACAGCTTCTGTTGGACCATCACCTCCGTGGGACAGAAGGGGCAACCAGGAGGTTCAGGAGGACCACAGGGGAGGCCGGGCTCACAGACTGCCATGACAGGACCCGAGGCTACCTGGAGTCCTGTGGCATTGGGGTTGGGTGGGGATGGGGCATGTGCTGACAGGCGAGAGCCCCGTTTTGGAGGGTGTCTGCAGAGGTTTTCCTAGGGAGATGCTGGAGCTGAGAAGGTGGACAGAGTCTTGGATGGTTTGGGGGTAGCTGGTGGCACCCCTTCTTCAAATGCATACATTTCCACAGCCACTTTGGTGATTCTGCCATGGGATGTTCTTGGGATCTGAGATCCACCCTTCTCAAAAGCCCATCTCTAAACACGCAAATTCAGATTGGAACTCCAAGGGCTTTTAAATTACTGAGTGGCTCTGACCTACAGTGAGGGCAAGCAAAATGTCAAGACAAATTAAGCTGCTGCTGGGATGGGGGAGGATGGGGAATAAAAAAAATAGAAACCTGTGGGAATTTCTTGAGAGTCTGGATGGGAGGACCCCCACACACACACCTCCTCCCTGAATCACAGCCTTCAATTTCCAATGATGGCTAACAGCAACCCCAGAAAGCATCCTAGGACAGGAGGGTGGATGAATCCATGTCATCGCAGGTGTGTGTTGGAGCGTGGGTCAGACTTTCTAGAAATCCATCTGAACAGCAAGGAAGGGAGAAGGAGGGAAGAAACACAATGGGAAAATCCAAGGTGGCTGCTGTCCTCCAGTCTCAGACACTCTGGTAAGAGCCAGTCTTGGGAAGGGAAAGGAAGCAATTTCCAAGCACGGGGGAGGCAACTTCAGAAACCCAGCCATGAGTTTCGTGGTGTTAGAGCCATTCGGGCAGGGCATCAGTCTGTGTGTGTGTGTGTGTGGTCAGGGGGGTAGATTTTATTCTTTCTCAACAATGCAAATTATGCAAGAGAAAAAGAACCCTGCTGAAGGGAGATCTAGATTGTAGTACAAGTATGGCTCTACCTCACTGTGTGAGCCTGAGTTAGTTGCCTAACCTCTCTGATCTCTAAGTTTCTTTCTAGTTCTGCAATTCTGGGTTGTTGGCAGGTGGGGTGCTGAGACAAGGTAATAGGAAATTTTGAACACCACAGAATATGTGAATAATTGGATGGCTTTTCAGTGAAGCACAAGTAGGGAATTTTCAAAGTAATTGAGATATGCAGGAAATACAGTCACAGCACTGAGACCAGGTTTGCCACCTCAACTCTAGAAGTTCTGAGAGGGGACAAGCAGGACTACCAACTTTATTAGCATTATTCTAACAAGTTGTATTTCTCAGGCATTTTTCCACACCATCAAAGCCCTTTCTCATATATTATTTCACTCTAGGCATCAATTTATCTCACGTTCTCAAAGACAGCACGTTGCTACTGAGCAGGTTTTGAGGGAATCTTCATTTCTGGTGAAAGATTGCTGCAAGTGTATTCAGACCACAGATGCTGCAACCCTGCGGAGTGAAAGCCTTAACAGGCTCTTAACAATCCCCCTTGGCTCAGTAGGAAAGTGGTGGCTGGAAAGGCGTGACAAGACATTTGGAAAGAGCTTCTTTAGCATTTGCACATTCAACTGGGACAGAAACTGCCCCTAAATGGCCTTGAGGCCCTGTGAGGTGAGATTGCCTCCTCAGCTCTGATTCCTAGGTTTAGAGCCTAGGACGGTCAGACATAGGTGAGTGAGATGTGAGGCTGAAAGCTGGCGATCAGTGTTCACATGCACTAGACCTTGGGAGGCTTTCTGGTTGTCTGGGTTTCTTGATGGGAGGACCTCCTTTGTCGCCTACTCCATTGATACCTGTTTATTGACGCTTGGTTCTCTCTAAAGCCTGGAAATGCTATGGGGGCGGGGGGTGTTAACATTGGTGGAGGGAGAAGGACAAATTGTTGAGAAGGTGTACCTGAGCACTCTGCCTCCTGGGATCAGAGCAACTCAGCATCCTAAACAGCTGAGCAGTGAACTAGCAAGCCCTTGGTCTCCCATGAGGCTGGGGAGTGACAGGGTTCTTGCAGGACAAAGCATTCTCTCATTTTCCTTTACAACTAGGACCTTAGAGATTGAGAGTTCTGAGTTTGATTTAGTTTTTGCCCAGAGTGACATACTCATTAGCAAAGTAGGAGACCATTATTGCTGGTCGTGGGACTTCTTCTCAGTGTCTGAGCTGGACAGCCTTCTCTTTCTTCTTTTATTCCCTGGATTTCTATCTTCATAAGTCAGCCATCATTTTTTACTTTAA
The DNA here is from genome assembly GCF_040802235.1 of Manis javanica. Taxonomy (NCBI): domain Eukaryota; kingdom Metazoa; phylum Chordata; class Mammalia; order Pholidota; family Manidae; genus Manis; species Manis javanica. The sequence goes on along the minus strand of NC_133174.1, from coordinate 98,939,609 downwards.
TTCCATTTAGTGATTTGCTATTTCAAATTCCTGCTTGGATATTATTTTCCTTTAATTTGTCTGCTTTCAAGACTGCCTCTTCTTCCAAGAAGGAGCTCTCCCCATGCCTCTGCCTGCAGCCCACTCCCCTGCTGTAAGCCTTCCTATATTCTTGGGAGGAAGGGTGAGGCACATTCTTGATTTCTATCTGATTTGTCTGTTTTGACCTGTCCCTGGCTCTCAGCTTAGCTTATGGTTTCCTTGGAATACAAAACTGTAAGCAATTTGAGGGTAAGATTGTGTTTTACACTCACTTGGTTTTCTCTCTCAGCTTCTACAGTTACACAGCCAGTACTCAGTAAAGGTTTTTTTTGGTTAGATGACTGGTTAATTGTTGGTGTGGCCCTATGTAAAGATTTTACAACTATAACCTAGTCTTATAAAATCCTTATTAAAGTTTAAATGTGATTTTTTCTGTTTGAACCACATGCAGTAACTCTTAATAGCCTGGTAGATAGCCTGATGGACAGTGCTGTGTATGTGCATATATATCTACATACAGGTGCAAATTAGTGGTAATGGACATTCATTTTGTTGGGCCTCTAAACTATTGGTGGGGGGGTCAGATGTGTTTTGAATACTATCTCATCAATCTTGTGTTAAGTAATAACTGTAATAGATTAATAGCTAACATTTATTGAGCATTTAAAATATGTAAGCATATCTGCATAATCTCATTTAATATTTACACCAACTGAATGAAATGGGTACTGTTATCACCCTTCTTCATTTTCTAATGAAGGAAGTGGAGGCTTGGGGAAATTAAATTATTTGTCTCGTGCCTCACAATGAAGGACAGAGCCAAAAACTTCACCGAAGATCAGTCAGGCACTAAGGAATTGTCTATGAAGAAAGAATTGTTAAGCACAGGTACTGTTAGCCCAGAAACTAACCAAATGGTTAAAATGTCCTTAGTAGGTAGGTGACCAACCCTCCCACTCAGGTACACAGGACTTTCAGGGCTCAAACTGGGACAGTCCCAGGGAAAGTGGAATGGTTGGCCACCCTTGTATTAGAGGACTCCACCTTATAATTCAAATATGCTTCCAAAACTGGAGAACTAAGGAGACAGTTAGAATATACTGGTCAAACAGTAAAGTTTCTAATTTAAATGTAGCCTGCAAAAAACTTGCAAAGTTGAAATTGGACAAGTCTTAAGTAAAGCATAGCAAGCTGGAACTGAACTTTTGCCATATTTTGTTGTTCTTGTTGTAACCTCAGATTTATTTATAAGATTCTACCCAAAACTTCTTAATCAGCTATATTCTGCCTTCAGCCCCTAAGCACATCTGCCCCATCTGGTCTGAGATACTCTTGAGTCTGAGTTCCCTTCCAGCTCTAAAAGTCCTAAGAGTCTACCTTTAAGCTGGCAATAACTGGTTCCCACACTTAAATGCTCAGAAAATAATAATAGCAAATATTTCTTTTTTTGTTATTTTGTTATACCCATGGTTGTGGTTTATTACAGCGAGAGGCTACAGATTTCAGTCAGTGAGGGGCAGAGATGCATGAACAGAGTCCAGAAAAGTTGCACCTGGAGCTTGCTTCTGTTTTCTCCTCATGGAGCTGTGGAAAGTGCTATCATTCCTTGGAAAATAGTGTGTGACAATAATAGCAAAGATTTCTAATTGCTTTATGTGTGCTAATTCATATTAGCCTTCCCTGTTGAGTTGATATATAGTAGGAAGGGGAAAAATATAGATTCAGAAATCAGGTTTCCAAGAAAATTTGCATAAAAATTATTTGTGTTTCTTTAAGTGAGTCTTAGAACTAATGATTTCATAAATGCACATTCCTGGACTTGACTTCTGAGGACGTAGCCACTTATACAGTGATCTGAGGGGTGAAACTACTCTCTCACTTGCCTGTTGTATTGTCTAAATTCATACTCTAAGATTCAGTTCTCTGTCCATGTACCATTGAAAACTCCTCTCCAATAGCACCAGTGGTATGTGGACCACACCATGAGAAACCCTGAATTAGAGATTGCAACCTTTTGTCAACTAATTTGCCATTTGATTTTGAGGATAGAGGGCTTTGCTGTAAAAAGGTTTTGGGTTTCTATGTGGTTAAGCCTGTCATTCTTTGCCTTTGTGATTTTTACTTTTGGTGTCAAGCTTCAAAAGTCCTTCCCTAGCCCAAGGTAATTTAAAATAACTATTTCCTGAGTGCCTAGTGGTCTGACAAAGAGTAGGCACTCTTGCATTAAGGTACATTCCCTGTTAAAAACACAAATACATTTGCAAACTTAACATTCATGGTTTGGATACTTCATGAGAACCTCGACATATATGAAATTCTAACTTTTTGCTGAGGCACAAATGTGAATTCCATGTGCTAAGAGGCTTTTCCTAGTAAGTGACCCTAGTGCTCTATCAGCACCTACTACACACACACACACACACACACACACGTGTATTTTATGTATGTATATAAAATAAATATTTAAAATATATATACATTTGATATATAAACATAAATGTATGTGTATATGCACATACATATATGTGTGCAGATGTATATGCATGTATTACATATATAACTTTATTGGAGTGAAATGTATATAACATAAAACTTGCCTTTTTAACCGTTTTTGAGTGTACAGTTCAGTGACATTAGGTACATTTACAGTGTTGTGCAACCATCACACTATCCATTTCCAGAGCTTTGTGATTATCCCAAACAGACACTCTGCACCTATTAAACAATAACTTTCCCATTCTCCCCCCTCCTCAGCCCCTGGTTAACCTCTATTCTATTTTCTGTGTCTGTGAATTTGCCTACTCTAGATATTTCATATGAGCATAATCGTATAATATGTGGCCTTTTGTGTCTAGCTTCTTTCACTTAGCATAATATTCTCTAGGTTCATCCATATTGTCACATGTAACAGTATTTCATTCCTTTTTATAACTGAACAATATTCCATTATGTTCCATGATTTATCACATTTTGTTTATCCATTCATCTGTCCATGGACATTTGGGTTGTTTCCACCTCTTGGCTATGGTGAAAAATGCTGCTGTGGACACTGGTATCCAGGTATCTTTTTGAGTCCCTGCTTTCAGTTCTTTTGGATTTCTACCTAAGCGTGGATTTGCCAAGCACCTACTTTTCCATGCAATTCTGTGGGCCTCTACTCATAGTCAGTCCATACATATGTTGTAATTCTCATGAAATGAGCAAATAGCTGTTTCTTTGGGAAGAACACCCCCTCCCTAAGTCTCACTCAGCTGCTATTCCTAGTGATCTACACTGAAAAGAAAGCGAAGAAGTTTAACGAAGTGATTGAAATAGAAATTTTATGGGGAAACGATATGCTTGGGGATGCTCATGAATTAGGGCCTGGCAGAAGTTTTAGTGTGTCTCTTTCATGAATGGCCAGGGTCTGTTGTACCTTTTAAAAGAGTAACATATGACACCATTACTTGTCATTGACTACTTTGTGTGGACTTGTATCTTAGATCTTCTTTCAGGGTGGCAGCTTACTGGGAATAGAGTTGTATGGGAATGGAACATGGGAAAGCCAAGTCTGGAGAGGAGAGGTAGAGAAACAAGGTGGGAGCCCGTGAGAGGCCCTCTCCAGTCTGGGGCTCTGGGTAGCATGAGAACTTGAAAGGTCTGGATGGAAGGTTCATACTCTTATAGAAAGACAGCAAAAACAGAGTATGAATTTCACCTACTCCTCCAGGAGTGGACCCATGTGAGCCCACACCTCAGAAAATAACCCTTTCCAGAGTGACCTGACTTTCCCTCCTTTCCTGAAGAGGTTAACACTCCTGCTTATATTTGCATTTCCAGATAAACTAACAGGCTCTCAATTCCAGGTAGAGTGTTGGCTCCTTTCCAGAACAGGTCCTGAAGGCCAGGGAGTCTGTAAATGGAGATGGATGTGTCTGGCCAAGGCTGCCAGGGTCTGCAGTTCCCCAAGTGACAGAGCCCAGCAGAGCACTTGCCCCCACCTCGTGGGCTGGTAGAAAGGAATGAGGTCGGCCATGTCTGCACCTGGCGGTGGTCACTGCGCTGTTTGCTCATCACGATTCTGCTCCTCCCTGAACTTTCTCCTCTTATGTAAGGCAACCCTCGAGATAACTACAAAGCCCTAATCTGTCATGGCTGGCTGGGTTTACATAACAAAGTGGTTGGTGTTGTGCTTGAGCTCCTGACAAGCCAACATGCTGAGTGGGAATGGGAGCTCAGGCCCATTTGGTGGGGCACTATGTGTGCTCAGTGCACTCAAGGAAGGGCATTCCATAGCCACAGGGGTAAAAAAGACAGAATATCCCTTTTAGATGAAGAGAGCAATAATGGCCCAGGACATGTTGTGCTATCCCAGTGCCCACAATAATGGGACAAGGGTTAAGGCTACACTGTGGGGCCCCACAGCTTTGGCAAAGCATGCCCTCCATAGAAGCCCATGGGCTAATGAGAGCCTCATGAAAGCCAGAAGGCTCAATCCCAGCCTCAAAGCAGGTGAGTCAGGGCAGGAATAATGGCTTATGGAGGCCACTGTCTGCAATGCCAAAATCCAGCCCATTAAGGAGTCAGCATCAGGAGAAGATGGGGGTCTGTGAGAGCAGAAAGCAAGCTTTTCCAAGTGCTAATCCAGGCAGTAGGGAATGTTATCTGTGGGCAGAACAAATTCACTTGTACCTTCTAGTGGGAAATCTCTGCCACAAAGTAGCTGTTGCCCTTTTGCAAACAGTGTAAGAGGTGTGAGATCCCAGCCACCATTAGAGACTGATTAAGGGGCTTCGCATTGTGCAGACACTAGCCTAGGGGAAACAAGAGCTGGAAGCAGGCTTGGTCAGTGATGCCCAGGCACGCTATCGGTCTTCCTCTCCTGGGAGCCACTTTCCTCAAATAGGCACAGCCTGAAATCAGGCTCCTGCCTGTGGACAAAGCCCCATGGGACCTTTCCCATCCTTCCTCGAAGGAAGAATTTACTCACAAAATAGTCTTGGGTATTCAATCCACTTGCTCCTGTCTTTTCTTCTGGGGAGATGGAGAGCAGCTGCTCACAGCTTAGGGGTCTGGCCAGGTCTCCCACTCTGAGCTGCCTAGGCCAGTGATTGGCCATAGCTATCCTGAGAAAGAAGGGGATAAGTGAGGGGAAGGGAAAGGTTTCCAATGGCTCTTTCCTGGTTTACCCTTCATCCCCCTTTACACACCTTCCTTAGCCTCACCCCCAGACTAGGCTGGGCCTAGGCCAGCCTGAGGGCCCTGACTCATATGGCACAGAGTGCCTTATGTAACAGCCAGGTGACTGAAGCCTCAAGCTTCTGCTTGCTCAGTGGCAGGTCTCTGTGGGGCCAGGCATTCAAGAAACCTGCTGGAGGGCTAAGGCAAGCTCAACATACTTCCAAAGGAAAAGCCTGCTCTCCCTGGTGTCAGGCAGGCAGTCTGCTCCGTGGCAAGCGCCAGGCTGCAAAGGTGACCTGCCTGAGCCCTCACCCTCAGCAACAAATGTAAGCAGGCAGGTGAGTTGCTTGGGCTTCATGTGGTTTGGAGCCTTTTTCATGGGGAGGGCAGCTTCTGCTATCACCTGAAAGTGCACTGCTAAAAAGACAGCCCGGCACATCTGGAGGGGCCCCAGAACAGATCTCAGAAGTCCTCCTTCCTTTTATATTTGCTTGTTGGTTCAGGGACTGTTCTGGGGACCCCAGGCAGAAGGTTTACTGGAAGCTGGAGGAGCTATTTATAGAAAGACCCTCAAAAAGCCAATTCCTACCTATTCTCCATAAAGTCTCAAAGTCCCTAGGCTAGCCTGAATTCACAACAATTCTAAGCTGTCTTCCTGGCCTAGTCAGAAAATTATATTACTGGCTTGGTGCCACTGAGCCCCCAGCAAAATCGGGCTTGGTGGATTCGCTGATATCTATCCCTAAAAAGCTCATTTGACTATCTACAGCACAGAATAGCCCCATCAAGTTAACATTCCACTGGCTCAAAGTTTCTGACTAAACCAACCAATAGGTCCTCTTCTCCTCTTCCCTTGTCTTTGCCCTGGCCTGTCCTACTGTGTCGCCAGCAGGTAAACGACTCACAGGCTGAGGGTAGTTGAGGATACTTCTCTCCAGCCTGAGAGAAAGGAAGAAACAGGGAAACAAAGTCCAAAACATGGTATAGGAATTACCAGAAGGCATGGTGTATCCAAAGCTGAGCCAGAATCCAGTCACTATTGGGAGCCCGAGGTGGAGGTGCAGAACTTCCTTTCCTTGAGACTCCATCTAGGCTTTGAGCCCCTTGCTTCTCTTTATCCCCTCTGCCCTTTCAGTTCACTGTCAGTTGCAGGAAGAAAGGAAACTAAGAAAGAATAAGACAAAGCCCTCCTCAGTTTTAAGGCAACATACTCTGCCTGCCCAGGCGAACAGAAAATGAATGATGGCAGCCTTGTACCGAGCAACCAAGCACTTCAGTTAATCAATCCATCCTTTATTGGCCTAGCCTACTATTTATGGAGCAGTGCAGGGGATTTAGTGAATGCCTACCTTGCTAAGCACTGTAGAGGGCATGGGAGGTGGCAGAGGCTAGGACCAGGCCTGGGTTGCTAAGAGTGTAGTTGGAGGAGTGAAGCAATGGTGGCCAAGGCCTGCAGGGAAGAAGGCACTGCCACTGGAGTTACCACGGGCCAGGCTGGAGCTCCTTCTCCTTGAGGGAAAGGCCTCAAGCTTACTGTGCCCTGCTCCAGTCTGCAGGTCCAGAGCTTGGAGGGTGCCAAGCAAACTAGGGAGGGAGATCCTCTTTATGGCGGCGGTTTCCAGCAGAGCTCAAAGAACGGGTTGGCTTTGGTATGGTGGGAAGCAGCCATAGGGCTTGCTGGTTGGGAGAGGGGAGGGAATCCTTGCCAGTTAAGTGGGGATTATGGGTAGGAAGGGGCCGGCTTGAGGTGGAGACAGCAAAGAGCACTCCATTCTTCCTGGGCTGGAACCCAGAAGCTTTAGGAATGAAAGCCTCACTCTGGCCCTCCTCTCATTGCCCCTCTCTCACACTGGGCAAGTTGGCCCCCTGTAACCTCTCCTCAGGGACCTGGGCAAGCCCTGGATAGGTGGAGGCCTCCAGGGCCTGAGAACAGGAAAGCACCTCTCCTTTATGCCTGGAGAAAACTTAATGGACCCAGGAGGGTTGAGCTTGGGAGCGCAGCAGGGGAGCCTCAGGGGGCTTCATATCTGTGCACCCTCTGGCCTTGGTCTCCACAAGGCCCTTTTGAGGTGGGGAACAGACCCAGGGGGTGTTGTTAAAGTGCTGCCATGAGAATAGATATACCATTTGCCCAAGTCTCCCAGGAAAACAGTTGCTGGCAACCCCACAGGTGTCATTTTAGCCTTATTTGCGCCTTGGTTAAACCCTTCTTTCCCAGATGCTCTACCAAAGAGGCCCTGGGGTAAGGCTGAGGAAGGAGGGAAGCGTCGAGCCGACAGGCAAAGAGAGGGAGCTCGGGTAGCACAGGAACCTGTCTCAGGTCACCTGGGGAAGGATCAGCACTCCACCCTCACTTTCTGAGACTGCCCTCCAGCTGGTGTCCTGCTTACCTACGCCCCCACCCTTTCCCATTGGTGCTCCAGAGAGTTCACATTTAAGTTCACAAACAGATTCAGTCAACACAAATACTTCTTGCATACTTTCTATGTGCCAGGCTAGTGTTAGGCACTGGGAAGAGAATGGGAAACAGAAAAGGACTGGTCACAGCCATCATGGAATAGTCAGTAGAGTGGGAGAGATGGTCATTAACCAAACAGTCACACTAATGAATGTATAATTACAAAATGAGTAAGTGCCAAGAAGGAAAAGCACTAAACTCTTCTATCAGGGAATATAAAAAAGGATCAGACAAGGCTTCCTGAGGAAGTGGTACTTGAGCTAAAGAAATGAATCTCTAATGCTGAAATTCTAATTATCAAACCCAGGTCAGAAGAGACAATTTTACACAGAGATCTTTCTAAGGAACTCATGAAGTCGTACCATTAGGCAATTAACTGCTCACAGCCTTGGAAATATCTTTAGGCCATGAGTGGCTGGCAGGTCCGAAAGGGGAGGACTGATAACGTTCTGACAAGGGGAAGAGATGAGTTTTGAAGCCCATGGGGCAGCTAGTACTTAATGTCATCCTTTGCTAAAAATAGTCCATGACAGTATGGAAATGTGTAAAGGCTGGTCCTGAGGCCCAGTGATAAAGTGGGTATAGCCTGTGGGGAGGAAAATTTGTTTTTGTTAATTATTTACTATAAAGAAAAAAGAAAGGGGAGGGTCCTCTGGGCTTTCTTTTCCCTCTGTGGGCCTCCTTCTGAGTTATGAATGCTTCTCATTGTACAGCGGCAGCGGGGCACAGAGCTTCAGGCTACATCCCTTTCTGGAGCCCAGGGTGTAAATTTTCTGGGCTGCAAATGTCAGATATTTGTCCAGGCTGAAAAATAGCTTCAATGCAGAAAAGAAGGGAGGCTACACCTCTGAGAAGGGCAAATAAATTGATCAAGGGGCTCCAAGGAGCTTTCATTTGAGAGAGGTGGCCCCACCACAATGACAAGGCAGGTGATAGCTGAGAGTTCAATGTGATCCAAAGGAATCTGATTGTAAAGGGTCCAGATAAGGCCAACGAGCCAACAGGAGGTAAACCTGGGACTCAAGGAGCTGTGGGGCCAGGCTGAAAGAATTAAGATAATTGATCTAAGAGGAGTGTAAGGGTGGGGTGGAGGGTGGTAGAGAGAGAGCTGGTGAGCGAGCAAGAGACTGATCTTCAAATATAAGAAAAGTCACAACTCAGAGATGGTGACTGGTTGTTTCCAAACCACACTAGGAACAGAAGAAGAGGAAACAGGCCACTACTGTAGCATGAAGAATTGAGATTAGATAGCAGAAAAAATTTCCTGGCTACAAGCATTCAGAGAAGCTAGATGAAATTACCATGGGATGTTATATTAATTTATAAATATGGGGAAGGTAGCGACAGTAGCAGTAGAGAACTGGATTAAAGTATGAGAGGGCTGGTTATAAGAACATGAACTGGAGGGGATGGACAGACGGGGAAAGCAAAGGAGTCAGAAGCAGGTGTTTATAAGGAAAAGGAAGTGCACGTGTGATAGGTGACTGTGTTTTCATGAAAATACTTTCATAATTAAAATGTCTATGAATTTACATTGTAGGCCAGTCACTAAAATTAGCATATACTCTCTTGGGACTGGAATGGTGTGGGGGAATGGACTGAGGAGCTGTTAGGGTCCCTTCCCACATCCTTCAGCCTTCTCATCTCCTGGCCAAAGTAGTCTCAGTGGGGCACCCATCTTTCTCAGGCTAACAGTTTTTCAGGAGTACCCTTGTTCTGGGGGCATTGGAATAAGACTGCCCACCCCAACTTGTGTGGGAGGATGATTTCTCCTGAGCCCACAACTAAGATTAGACACAGGGGATACAGTGGCAACCAGCCAACCAGGTAGGATTCCTGCAGCAGGAAACTTAGAGTCTGGTGGTGGAGACAGATATCACATAATCATTATACAAATAACCATAGCGTTACAACTGGTCATAATGAAGGAAAGGTGCAGGAAGCCACAAGAACACAAGGGGGCTTCCCCCAGGATTAGAAAACCTCCAACAAGGAAAGTCACCTTGCTAAAACCTTGGGCACTGCATGTACCCCCCTTTCTGAGAGATTTTTGCCCCAGATCAGTAGCAAGGACAGGCAAAATGAACCCAGACGCTGCTAATGCTGTAATATGTGAACTTTGAAGCTCTTCTGGCCCTCGGAGAGGAGCAAGGAAATTTTCTTAGTCAAGATCAAGCAGCCTTGATTTAGGCAGAGTGATTCTCTAAGGGCCATAATGGTCTATCAGCTGAAAATCAGAATCAGGAAGACGTTGAAGAGTTCATCACTTGCCAGATGAACAAGATGAAGGTCAATAAAGAGAATAAAGAACTAATGCTCTGAAACTTATACTTGAAACTGGCCCCAGAAATGACTATGTCTCTAAAATGCTGTGTCTTCACTCTTCTACAGAAGGCTTTGCTAGGATATTCTAGTAATAGCTGCAAGGTGTGCCCAGGGCTGTTGAGTCCTGGGAAGCCAGGATCCTAGAGAGGCAGGGCCTCACTCTGCTGTTCCCTGTCCCTCTTCCAGCTGGATGGGAAGTGCTGGCCCTTGTGGGAAGCTGGAATGGCATTCTCCACTCTTGAAAGACCCTGGAGGGGCCACCGAGGAGCAGAGAAGGACACTAGCCACCATGTGCTCATGAAACACAGTGGCTTCATGTCTGATAGACTACCATTGACAGACTCTGTGACCTTGGCAGGTGAATTCCCTGGACCTCGGTTTCTTCATCTAGAAAATGGGGCAAGTGCATCAGGGAAGGTTAAGTGAGAGGATGCTCCCAGGAAGCACTTAGTAAGGGAAGCCTTCATTATACCAGGCAAGTCATATGTGGAAACAGAACAAAACCTTCTCTGACTTGCCCTGCCTCCCTCTCTCACCAGACCCCACCTCACAGACCCTTCCCCTTGCTCCCTCAGTTACACACTCTGTCCTGCCCAGAGCCAGCTAACTCCTGAAACCCAGTCTGGCACACTTTCTCCCTGTCAAGGCTTACTCTCTGAACCTTCTTCATTCACACTCTGGTATAAATGACTGAGAAGACTTCTGGGTTTCCTCCTGCTGAGGGCGGGTGTGGGGTGAGGGGGTTGCCAGCTTTGAAATTTTTACCAGAGATCAAAGCTCACAGAAGCACAAGGGCACCCTACTAGCATTGCTGGCAAATGGCGAAGGATTTCAGAGGGCAGTGGGGTTGGAGACTGCCTCTGCAAGGCCCTGAGCTTCCCCTTTCCCAGGCTTGGCAGCCAGCTCCTTCTGCCTCCACATGCATCTTAGATGGATACACAGAGGCTCAGAACTGGTAGGGCTTTGGCGACCATTCAGTCTGACCCCCTCTGTTACAGATGGGAAAACTGAGGCCTAGAAAGGGGTGGGTACCTGCCCCAAACCAAGCAGCCAATTAGTGACCAGCTGAAAAGAGAAACCATGTCTCCTGATTCTCTGATCCAATGGTCTTCCGACTTCTCATCTTTAGATGGCTGTGCACATCCCATCCCAGTAGGTACACAACATCTCCAAGCCAGGAGACCGGCTCTGGGTCCACCTGATGCCAAACTGGTGGGGTTTTTTTTATTTGATTTAATTGACTGGTGGTTTGGGTGTTGTGGAGTCCCAGCCCTGGAATCCTGTTTTGGCTCAGGCTGGAGCTGCATACCACAGCCACAGTCATGCAATGGGGACAGAAAGGCCTGCTATTCGGGTTGGAAAAGAAATCAGTTGCTGAAACATTGGTCTTTTTGAAAGTTCCAACCACAGGGGCTGGCTGGCAGAGCCACTGTCTGGGCTCCCCTGGAGGATCCAGCCCTCCCCTTCAGTCTGGGAGTTAGTTTAGGAAGCTGGCTTGGCCTCAGCAGAAGATCCGGAGGGCAGCCCTCTCCCCAGGAGCTCCAGCCTTCCCTCAGAGCCTGGCAGCCCCAGAAGGCACTCAGGGCAGGGCACTTCCTTCTGCCTCCACAGCTGAGCCATCCCAGGCTACCTAGGAGGCTCCCTGAGCACTTTTTCTTCTGAATTTGGCAAAGAGTTTCCAGTTGCTCCCGGACGGCAGCTACAGAGAGAGAGCTAGGGATCAAGAGAGCAACTGAGGGAGAGAGAGAAGAGAGAAGGGAACCAACCACAGCCAGGCAATCAAGGCTTCCCTGGACAGCAGTGAGATGAAAGGGGAAAGGCTGGAGGAGCCCCAGCTTGGGGAGGACCCTGAACTCGTGGAGGAAGCACAGTTCCTGGAGGAGCTACAGCTCGAGATGTTAGAAAGTGGGTCAGATTTGGATCCTGAAGATCTGGGTTTGAGTGCTAACTTTGCCACCAATCTGATGCTTGAGCTTGAGTAAGTAACTCCCTGCCCTTCATACAAAATGGGGGAGAGAGAGACGAGATGGTCTCTTCCAACTCAGATATTCTGGACAACTTGTGTGTGGATAGAAGATATTCCAGTTATTCTGGAAGACTCTAGAATTTTGTATGTGAATGAGATGCATGGGCACTTGAATAAGTCATTGAACCCCTGGATGTTAGAATGGTGAAGGGAGCAGAAGGAGTGCACATGAACAAGAAAAAGGGAAGGAGAAGGTGGTAAATGTGCAAAGAGTCATGACCCCAAGAGGGGGTCCAGGCTGAATCAAATGTTAGGGTAAATTTTCAAAATTCAAGGGTGATGGGCTTATAATAAGTTAGTAATGAGAACCAGGATGTTTGGGGGTGTGGTCAATGCAAAGCTGCTAATAAGCCCCTCCACGAAATGTCTGCCAGTGGCCCCTTCAGCTCCCAGACTCAGGTACTCAACCCAGAATGCATTTCTTGAGTTCTTCATGTGTGTCTTTGAGGAAATTTTCAATTGACTTAGGGAGATTTTCAGGTCTTAGATGTTCACATCCAGATCTAAAAGAGAGCTCAAGAAGAGAGCCTAGACTAGTCCCCTGTCTTAGAAACCTGCTTTCTTGGTAAACCCTGATTTCCATGACTCAATGCAGGACCCTTTGAGAATTTGACCCCTGCTGTACACAGCTACTCTGCCTGCACAAATGCATAGATGAGCTACCAGAAACCAATCTGCTTGGTGAGTGTTGCTGTTTGGTACATTTGATTGCATTCAGATTCCTTCAAAGTTGGTCATCCCTCACTGGGTTATATGGTGAGAGTCTGTAAGCCAGAATAGGTGACATTTCACTAACCAAAGAGCTCCTTGCCAGGCCAGACATGAGAGCTGAGGACTCCCTATATCATCTCCAGTGTCCTCTGCCCGCCATCTCCCCCCACCCCCACAGCGTCTCTCCACTTCTGGGGAAGCTGCTGTGGGATAGTGAGAAGAAGAGGAACCGCCCACACCTGCACAGACACCTGCCCATTACCCTGGTGTCCTCACCCTCACCCCCCCACACGCTCTGCTTCCCCGCTGCTAGCCCTTCTTCTTCTTGGTTCAGTCCATTCAACAATCATTTCTTGTCACTCAGCTAATCAATCATAGATTTTCTAAGATTGGAAGTGTTCTCAGAATTCCTGCAGGGAATAGAGCTGCACCATATAGAGCCCTTACAGTCCTCCCTGGCACCCTTGGGGCTGCTGGAAGGGAAGAAAAGGGAGAAAGGAAGGAGAGAGTTGAGGGGAGGGGAGTAGAGGCCAGGGAGAAGGTGAATTTGAGAGAGGGAAGGGGAAGAGGAGAGAGTTTAGAAGAGGACAAAAAGAGAGGAAGTCGATTGCCCCCACCACCCTCACCAAATACAGGTTACACTTCCAAACAAACAAGGTCACAAATAAAAATCTACATGTCCCTTTTAAAATTTGTAGGGTTTAGATCCTCACCTGTCTTGCTTTCCTCACCAGAGGTTCTTCAAGCATGGCTTCACTGAACCAGAAGGCATCTCCCTGTGGGTGGTGGAAGTTAGGGGAACTCTGTCCCCCAGGAACAGAGTGGGTGGAGCTCCCAACCACAGAGCAGTTCTGCTTTACTGAGGACTTTGTATCCAGAGACCCTGAGAGAATCCAGGTTAGATTCAGGGGGAGGGTAGAGATGGAGGATGATTATCTGTTTAGCAACAACAGAAGCTGTAGGCCACTGAAGGACCTTAACTCTCCAGCCTGAACGGGCATCTCTTCTAAAGTATCCCCAGGGAGTAGACATGCTGCCTCGGCTTTATGGCAACTACACACAGGCCAGTTCCTTTCTCCGCTAGCACAGATTGTTAGACAGTCCAATATTGGCACACATCTTTTTGGCCTGCAGAATGCTTTGGCCCCTCCTCTTGTGTTCCTGCTGCTGGCAGCAGGCTCGAGGAGTGGGGTTCGCTAGCTTCCCAGGGAAAACCATGTTCCCAGCTAGAGGCACCACGTGCTCCCGGCTCCCCAGAAGGAGGTTGCTAGGACCAGGGGCCGGCAGACTACTGATGTGGGCTTGGGGCACTCCAGCTGATGCAGTCCCTGGGGCCAAGGCTGAAGAAGTCCACTCACAGAGGGCACTGCCTGAGTTAAGTGAGGTCTAGTGTGGAATGTTCAGCAGGGGAAATAGCTCGAGGGAAGAAGCACTTGACTGAGAATAAGGGCCCTGTGTTCTGTTGCAAACTCCAGTCTGGACTGGAGCTGGCACCTGAAAGGAGGAAAATTATAAGGGCCAGGGCCTTGGCCTGAGAGGAGGGCATGAAGGAGGCAGGCTCAGGATGGTATCCTGCCATCAGGCAGCCTAAAGCCCTGCCAGCTGTACATTGGAGCAGGAAATAAAGCCATGCTTGTTGGTAGTGGGGACCATCTGTGTGCTCTATACAGAGAGCACTGTTTCCCCAAGTGTGGTCAACATATGCAAGTGGTGTGCAAGATGATTTTAGGTGGTATGTGGACTAACTCTGTTTTTCTATTTTTATAGCTATTTATTTATTTAACACAAATGGGGGTGTTGTCTAACACAGACACCTTATGGTTTCAAAAATACTTCTAAGATAGAGACATTTTAAAAAGTGAATCTGCTTAAAGTTATTTTAGAGAAAATATTGGGAAAAAAAACTGGTGGTACTCAGATGGGGCCAAAATCTTGACAGTGGGAGGCAAATCACTGGATTGGGGGCCATGCTACCACACCATGTTAGCAGAGGAGAGCCAAAGGAGCCAGGGGATAGTATGAGCCATAGTGTAAGGTTTGAGATCATCTTGTCTATGTACACCTAGCTTGAAGGCCCCCTCTGACAGCCCTATTGCAAATGTAAGAACACCCAGCTATTTTTATATTCCTGGTGTCCTGCTCTGCCCCATGACACTCAACACTCCAGATTAGCAGCAACCCTTTCCCTTGCTCCAGTGCACTGTCTCCCCCACACTCCAGTACACATGGAGTGACTACTGCTGGCAAGTTGTTGGGGCTGTCCTCACCAGCTTCCACTGATTTCTTCTCAGCATTGTTCATGGGCATATTCAACTTAAAAGCAAGGAGATATTTCCGGGAAGTAAGTCAAAGAGGTTACAATCTTTCTGTGAATGCACAAAGCTACAGTAGAAAGACAGGAAATAGGGCACTGCGGCAATTTCGTACGAGCTTGTGCCGATTTCCTGACAGATTCAGACAAGATTTGTTGGGAAATTTGTCTAAAATCAAACTGTACAAGAGGCTTCCCTCTTTTGCCAGCAGTTTGTGGTGGGCTCTGTGTATGTGAGCTTGGTCCACTTCCTCCTTCCGTTGCCCTTAGATATGGAACATGGTTTAGCCCTGCTTCCTCCCCGCACTCACCTGGTGGATTATGAGGGTAAGGCCCAGAGGAAATGGAAAAATAATAAAGGTTGGGGGTCTGGTCTCCTGCCTTCTGACTGGGTTGTAGTTCAGGAGCCTAGTGTGTCTTTCCTATGTTGTCTGGTCTCTGGAGCTGTCTTTACATAAGTCACCAACTGACCTTCAAACACCTCTAATAAAGGAAACACCACAATATCCTTTGGTCATACATTCCAGTGCTTAACACCCTCTGCTTTCCAAGACTGTTCCTCCTAACTTCTATTCTCCATCAGGCTTAAACACCACTCAGTATGCCAAAATGGTAGTTCTTATGTCCCATGACAACCCACTTTTCTTAATGAACTAAATCTCTAAAAAAAAATTGACTTTGAACCAGCTTGGATTTCTCCATGCTTTAGACAATCTCCATATTCTCCACCAGAGATTTCATTCTGTCCTCTGTAACAGCTGAAAGTGTAGCAGACACACCTTTGCCCTTAGCCAGTTACCTCAATCTCTCCTCTGACCCGTGGCACACATTTGCAAAATGGCAGGTTAGGAAAGGAGCAAAATTAACTGGACCCCAGTGAACCTAATTGCCTGCCCAAATGCCCTGAGCTTAGCGATCCCACTGGAGACTAGAGCAGTGTAGAGTTGCATTAGTAGCCCATGGCCATGGAATAGAGAAGGAAGATGACCTTATAGTTCCTATGTGCTTCTTTCCTATTTAGAGCATCGAGGACCATGCTTGTTTCTTAATGATACTAAATTGTGTGCTAATGATTCATTGCAGCCTCTGTCCAGCTGTCCTACCCACATTGCCCCATTCTTGTATTAGGTAAAGTCACATTTTGATGATTTCAATATTCATTATCCATCCACTTTGTGGGTTATTTATAGCAGTCACTAAATCCCAGGTTATGCCTCATCCCTATCACCACCTCAGCTTCTAGCTAGTCTCTGGGTGTTTAGGCATGCAGGGTGACTTTGACACCAGTTCTAGTTGAGCATAAATAAAGAAAGTTCTTGAAAAAATAAGTTATCCACTCACACACAGATTCCAAATGCAATCATAGTTGAATCTCACATGGTTGGGGTAACACCAGACATGTGGCATGGATAATCCCAAATAAAAGGTAATAAGGAAAAAAATCATGTATTGCTAGTCTTGAAATTGCACTGTGGCTATAATTTTTTTTCAGTAGCTCTGCCTTGCTAATTATTTGGGCTGATATGAAAATGAGCTTGCATCCTGGAGTCTACAGAAACTAGGAGGAGAAACTGAGGGTAGGGACAAGCTAAGCTGAGACCAAGGATTGTCACAGAGACACTTCACAAAATGGGAAAGCCACCCAGAAGTACTTGGGAGTTGGCTTTCAGACATACAGAAGTGTTTTCTCTGTGTCTTTGGAATGTTCATATGGTTGTTTCTGCCACGGATTTATCCAGGAAGATCTAAGGGGCTTGTCCACTGGTCCCTAGCTTGACTTGGGGAGACACAGGGCCAGGGGTTGACTAGAAATCATGGTTCCCTTCTCTGTCTTCACTATAGCCTGTGGCTGTGTCCCTGTGCCTGGTTTGGTCGTCTGGCCTGTGCAAGTCTGAAGGAGGTGCAATTCATCTGAGGAAAATCATGTCTGAGACAGGAAGGGGCATGGCAGCCTCTTTAGCCAAGGATTTATGTATCTGTCACAGGAGGGAAGTGTGAGCTGAGAAACGACTCCCAGAAGTGCTAGAATTGGAAGAGGCAGTACGGCTACCTTTCATAGTCAGTAGTGTATTCATTCAGAATCTGTGCTTCCTCAGGACGCCAGCATGCTGGTCCTTCCTCCCTTCCTCAAGCCCATCCTCCCTCCTCGCTTCACTCTGGGACAGGCACACACTTAAGAAAACAGAGCAGAGCTGTCCAGGTGCACCCTGCCAGGGGAAAAGCTATAGGTGGAGGAAGGAGAACAGAGGCTTGTGCCGCTTCCTGTCCAGCAGTTAGAGGCGGGCCTCAGACCCTTGCTGCTGATGCCATGTTGTCATGGTTATGGCACTGTGGCAATCTGGGTGGATAGAGTTCCTCCAGTCCTGGCAGCCCACAGAGACCAGGGGGCTCCATTCATTCGGACTCTACCTAGACTTAATTCTTGCTGTCTTTGTGAATTGATTTTTGCATTTTTGCCTGCTGTGCTATCTCGATTATGAGCCCTTTGCTGAGCCTGGGACACATCTTTGCTCCACATCCCTTCCCTTGCTGTGAGGCTGCTAGACCCACTCCCTTGGCAACTCCATCAGGCTCCTTGGTGTCTTTGGGGAATCTAAGCTGGACAGCAGTGCTCCATCTTTAGGGCACTAGCTGTCCTGATGGCTTCTAACCTCTCCAGTGCAAAGGGAGTGCAGCTGCTAAGTCCACCCCAGCTGTCTTTGGGAGTGCCCACTGCACTCAGCTCTGTGCCTAGCACTGGTGGAGACTGACTCCTAGCCTTCAGGTGCAGCTCTTTGTGCATTCCTTCCTTATTCTTTGTCTCCAGGGCAGGGGCTTGGCCAAGAGAGCAAATTCCCCCACCCATGGACAAAGAACTAATGACTGCCTTTGTGCTGCTCTTCTGAGAAAGCAAAGGGTGGGACAGGACAGGCCTGAAGTCTAATAGGAAATGTGAATGACACCCCAGTTCCAGACCTTGTCCCTCACCAGCACATGCTGCATTAAGTGAGAGGAGATGCATATGAATTCTGGGGCAATGTCTTAAGTCTGGGGAGGAGAGTCTTGTAAACCTAGCCAAATCTGAAACATTTTGATCTGGGGTAGAGGAAGCAGGCACATCTCTTGGAAAATGGTGCAGTGGGTTAGGATTTGATTTTGACACTCACTTTTCTCCCCCATTCTCTCTCAAACTATCCCCTGCTGCCCAAGACTCTCAACTACAGAGTGATGATAGCTCATGTTCCAGAACTTTCCTGATCTCCCAACCTCTTAATCATCCTCCTTGGGAAGGCTTGTTTTCTGCTACTGCTCATGTGATACAATGAATTCAGCTAAGGTGTGGCTGAATTCAGAGCCGGTAGTAGCTGAATGTGCTTCTGCCTCCCAGGTAACAATTCTTTCTCAACCTGGACCTTCAAAAAGAGGAAGCGAAGTGAGAACTGCGGGCTCAGCTGAAGAAGAGTGGAGCTGCCCTTTCGGGGCAAGGTTCCTCTGACTGTTAGCCCCTCAGATCATACCAAGCAAGCAGCCACCCTCTCCATCCATGTGTAAGGCCATCCCTGAAGATGTGGTTGGCTTTACAGAGGGGACTGGGAGGGTGCTGGCTGTGCCTTCCCCACTCTGGTGGAAGCCCAGATGCAAGGTAGTGGGTGTCAGGGGACAGGCAGCAGCTTAGCCTGCAGATCAAGTAGCTGAATTCCACCTAGGACTCTGTATACTCCTGTCACCAGCCAGGCAGGCAGTTTTGGAAGATGCAGGAAAGAAACTGGAAATCTCCCCTCTTATGTGTACCTCCATTGACTTTTCCAATGTCTGAGAAAGCAAGAACAAGGCAATTACTTGTAATAGCAAAACCATTCTTGCTAAAAGGGAGGAGCTCTAACCACTTACAGAGCAAGGGTTACAGTCCTTCCGAGGGGTCTGTTGCAAAGCTATTTTTGGCTCATTTGTTCTTCTTCCCTCTTTGAGTTCTGTTCCTCTCCAGGCCCCTCAGGAGCCCCCCTCTCCACCTCCTTCCCTGTCCTGTGCTCACACAGGCTTATGCAGGGGAAGTAACCCTTAGCCAAGTGATTCTTTCATCCAACACGTTTTTTGTGATGGTCCCACTGCTCCCTTCCAGAAGAACAGGGACAAACACCGTCTGGGCAGATGTAAGGGCCTCTTCCTCTCCACCCAAGCACACCGAAATTCCAAACACTCTTGTTTCCTTAGTTTCCTTCAAGCACAAATGGCTTTTGCTGCTGATCCTCTGCTCTGGGTTACCCATTTCCTGCTCAGCCCTGGCACAGCCAATGTGTCTCTGTAGAAGCTACCTAGGGGTAATTTGAGAAGGAGCTCTAGGCCACCACATGTGGAAAAGGAATCAGGGGAAGACGCATGTGGAATAAGAATCTCCTAGAGAAAGATGCTAGGCTTTTTGCAATGGGTCTGAATAGTACAGAAATACCAGCACCAGATGTTTCTAGGATGCCAGCATCATTTGCTCTAAGGTGATTTTTGAAATTATTATTATTATTATTATATTCTCCCCATTGCAGTGACTCTAATGAAATGCCTGACACTGTTCCATCTGCCTCAGAGAGTCAGCAACCACCTGTGTGCTGGCTGTGAAAGTCTTGGGCACACATACTCCTATGCAGCCTGGATCCTTCAACTTGTACCTGCAGTCTCTGATGTGTTTCTGCCTAGTCAGTCAGCTGGGCCCTGTGGCTGAGCCTGTTTGGGTGGGGAGGGTGGGAAAATGGAGCAAGTGCTCCAAGAGGGAGCTATTCTGTTCTCCCACCCCCCTGGCTCTCTAGCTTGCTTTCCTAGTTCTGTCGCCACTTCTGGGCTTCAATCCTGGCCAGGCCCAATAGCCCCTGCCTGGAGTGCTGGGCCTGAAGCTGAGCTCGCCCACGCCTCCACCGCTCCACCTGTGCTCAACCCCTAGGCTAGTGATGGATTTCTGTCTGCCTGGCCACCGAGCCCACCTAAAGATGTCTGACCAATTCCTTCTGGCTTTTTCCTCCTCACCATTCCAAAGATGCTCATTCATGATGGGGCCACAGGTTGGAAAGAGCTGCTCCAGCAGATTCACTCTTGGGAGCAACTCCCTCCCCCTGAAAGCTAAGTGTCAAAGCAGGAACACTGCTCACATTCATTTGGTCTGGCCTTTGTTTTACCCATTTCTAGAGTCACATCTTTCACAGGCCTTCCAGCAGTGCTTACCAAAGCTGTAACCCCATTCCAGCATAGTGCAGGCCTAGGGCCCTGGACAAAGCTGCTCTGTGGACAAAAGGTATCGCACCCAACTCTATCTGCTTTTCTGTAGCATTCGCTCACCCCCTTCTCTATGCCTAGTACCCCTTTCTCTACAGTGCTCGGGCTAAGGCTGCTCCCGGATGCCTGCAGCACTGGGTGCCAGGCAAGAGCTCCTGCTCTCCACTCCCGCTTTCCCAGTGCGCTCTTTTGGAGCCCTAGGGACCCACCTGAGTGATCTCAAGGGCAAGCAGAGGGCCAAGCCAGTGGGGCTACACACCCCTCTCCCCACTCCAACTAGAGGAGCTCTGCTTTAATCTGTTTTATAAATTGGATTTTCCATATGAGACTCTGAAAGAAAAGGTCCACATTTTTTTTTAAATCACTAATCTAGGCTTTTATCTCTCCCCGCCCAAATTAACCCATTCCTTCTTCGTCCTCTTTCCTCTGGCTCTGAACTCTGCTAGGGGGCAGTGGGGGTAACACTAATCAAATAACAATCCCTACTGATGTGTTAGCTGGCTACAGGCTGGTGGGCAATGCCAGCACCTTCACCCAGTGCAGAGGATGAGGAGAGCCCACGAGTTGGCCCTCTGCTCCTTGCATCATGTGGCTGCCTCCCCACCCATCATCAATAATAATCCCTTGAATTTGCATAGTACTTGACAATTTCCAAAGCACTTTCACAGACTTTATCTTATTTGATCCTTTAGAAAGCCTGTGAAGGCCGCCAGGGCAGGGGCTGTTATTTACATTTTACAGACTTGGGAGACTCTCGAGACCATTTAATCACTGGCCTCTCTGAAGAGCTTGCTAAAGGGAGCTAGTCAGTATGAGCTGAAGAGCTGGTTGAAAAGAAGGAGAGTTGGAACAAGGGTTATAAAAGGAATGAATGACGGGGGAGGGAGATGAGACAAAAGGGAACAGCAGAGCCCACAGTGCCTCTAATCCATTTGGAAGTAGTATGGAAGTTTGGGAAGGGCCAACCTGAGGAGGCAGGGAGATTTCCCCTGCTCTGTGGTGGTGACTGGTCAGGCTTCTGAACCAGCCATTGTCCCCACCTTGTCTCATCCCATTTTAAAAATCTGGTAGCTCAGCTCCCTTAAGGCTTAGGAAACAGTATGTCAAGTCCTAGAACTGGGAAGGCCATAGACATCATGTAGCACCATGCTCCCCTCACTTTATAAGCAAGGAAGCAGAAGCCTAGAGACAGAAAAGTCTTGCCCAAGGTCACACAGAGAAGCAAAGGCAGAGCTGGGTTGATACTAAGATCCCCAGCTTGTGGGCCAGAATACTTTCCTCTATGACCCACTGAGACCTGTGTGTGTGTGTGAGAGAGAGAGAGTAGGGGTATGTGTAGAAGGGCTGTGTACAGTGCCCGAAGCCTGTCTGGTGAACTGATGTGGCCTGGACTTTGTACCCATGTGCAATGGCTGGGGGTTAAAGCCATTTATAGGGCCTGGGGTATGATAGGGTGTGAGAAAGACAAGGTTCAGGGTTTCTCTCTCAAGGGGATTCACCCATATAAACTGCTCCAGGTAATTAAGATCCCAAAAGAATTGGCAGCTGCTTGCTGAACAAATTAGACTCTGCCTTTATGGGCATGTTCTGTGCTGGAGATCAGAGGGCCCTCCCTGATGTTTGGTTCATTAGTCATTGTTCCCTGTCAGAGCAAGCACTCAGAAAATTGGATGTCTGGCAACAGTCTGCATTCAGAAATTCAATAGTAGGAGCAGCAACGGCAACAGGCGAGTGTCTGGGACAGTGCTCCATGCACAGTAGGTGCTTGGAAAATGCTTATTAGCTAACTAATGAACTAAGTAAAGAAAGCCCTTAGTCCTCCGTGCTATTCAAAATGAAACAGTGTCAATAACAGATCCGATGGCTTTTCAGCTAAGCCATATTTGAACTTTTTACTGGGCGGGCAGGTGGGACTTGGCTAAAAACTCAATGGACCCTAAAATCCTTGTGCCAATGGCACCATGTAGATCATGGTGCCCACCACTTGGATCTTAGATCTAACAGACTCACTGCTCTAAGTTTGCCTGTGACTTCCTTCTAGTCAAATCCAAAAGTCTTTTCCAAATTCTAGAATTCTTTGGCCAGAAGAGAGTAAGTCTGGCTGGGGACAAGAAGAGGGCCCAGAGTATGTGTGGTGAGGGGGAGGGGAACAGGCTTCAAGAGGACATCAGGGTAGGTGGGCTTTAAAATCAACTTTTCCTTCTTAGCTATCTTGCCACAGGACAGGCCTGCCAGGTGAATTTGGATAGGCACTTTACTATTGTTCTTGAATGTCAGGGAAAATTTTTGTTTTTGTTTTTTTTCTTATGTTCTTAGTTCAAAATACCCATGATTCCTTGCAAAGGTCAGCTAGCATAGCAGGACTGAGAAAGTCTTAGCAGCTTTTGGCAGTCACTAAAGGTTACTGCTGGTGTCTTGTCTATAGGCCAAGGGAGTGAACTCTATGAGGGATTTCAAATGTCCTTGATGGACTTTTCCACCATGCTAAGAACCATTAGAAAAAGTAATTCTCTAATCCACCTAGCTATCCAGTCAGTCCTGCAAATCCTATCCACCAAGGAAGAAAGCATTAGAATTTCTTGAATCAGACTCCTTATGCCTTTGTTGAGAAGAAGGATGTGTGTAAGTGTGTGTATGTGTGTAACTGTGTACATGTATCAGGCCTTGAGTATGTGGAGGGGAATTGGGTAGTAATCTGATGTACATAAAAAAAAGGTTTAAATTGTATGGAAAAATGTATGGTAAATGTATGTGTGCATGTGGCAGCAGGGAGAAATACCTGTTTGTGAAGGAACAGCTGAGAAGAGAGCATCTGGAAGGACCGGTGTTCTTGTGTATATGACACATGTTTCTAACTCCATCTGAGTCTATTCCTGTACAAGGTACTTGAGAGTCAGGGTGAGGAAAGGCATATATGAAAGAGGTATGTGTGCCCGCGAGTGTGATGTGTGTGTGTGTGTGTGTGTGTGTCTGGGGAGGGCTTGTGAGGGTGTGTATGTCTGGACTATCTTCAAGTCTTAGGTTTGCCTCTTCCATTTTTTCCACTCGCAGGTCTCCTTAAAATCTCTGCCGCTGCTTCCTCCTCCTTAGGAAGATATTTCCTACCATGTTTCCTCTCTTCCCGCCCCCGCAGTGCCTCGTGGTCTCTGTCATCCCCCCTCCACTGCTCCCTCCTCCAGGCTGCCTGCGGTCTCTACCAACAAGTGGGCATGACCCCACCGTTGAGAAAGGCAGCACTCAATGACTGGGAAACAATCTCCAAGCCAATGAAATGTCTGCCTGAAGATTGTTCTTGGATCAGTGGGAATCTTGTGGGTCACCCTTGGACAGATTAACATCATTAAGAAATGTAATATAGATATTCAATCCTAGAATTTTGGTGAATTAATTAAAGCCTTGTTTTTAGTTCTGTTGAGAAGAAAAATCATTTATTATCTTTAGTCTGACCCTGTGCCTTCAAGAGAATTCTTATTCTGTGAAAATAAGGGCTGAGGTAGGCAATTCACACACACTTGTGAAATCTAATCAGATTATCTCACCAGTGACTATAACTGTAATAAACTAAAGTGACCTCAGTTTAAACAAACAGATGTTTGGGGCTGACAATTGAAGTGCAAACATGACCCTAATTAATAACTTGGTTAAGAGTAAGTAGTTCACTTTTTAGAGATATTAGCTAAATTCTCAGTCTTAGCTATAACCTAGGTCGCCAGGCTGTCTTTGTATTCTTCCTGTTAGAAATTAAAGATTTCTAGCTACTCAGGCTGTTAGGCCACTTATGAAAAAGGAGAGAAGGAAAACAGAGACAGTAGTGATTGGAATGAGTATTTTAGAAAAAGCCTTCTTAAATATTCAGGGTTCCCATTTATAATGTGTCCACCATCAAAATCAGTCCCCTTATATCTTCTCCTAGGTAAGCACATAAACATAGTATATGTTAATACCCATTAATGAACAAACATGATCTCTCATTTCAAATAATTTCCTATCAACTACTGTGGATCCAAAGTAGTCACACAGCTAGATTCAAAGAGACCGCCATTTCTGGAAATGAACCTAGAAAGCAGCCTAATACTCCATTGCCAAAGAGATGTATGAAACAGAGCAGAGGATGCTGGGAAATGGAATGTCCAGCTCCCTGTCTTAATGGCTGCTTGATGTGAGGTACCCACCCTCGTCCCAACTGCTTATTTGTTATTTCATCAAAATGGGACAGGGAGGGGGTGGTTAAGTCAACTGACATGCTGGCTTTGGGTGGCCCTCCTTTCAAGAATAGCTCTTTCTTTGCTGCAGTGGATACATTCAGCTGCAGATTTCCATCATCACTGGATCCACTTGCAGATGAATTCAGAAATTATACTGGCCTCCCCAGTTGTTGTTACTGAGTTGAACAAGCACTATTCAGACCATCCTCTTGGCCATACTACTGTCCTGAGTGCTACAGGAGGAAAGAGGACGGCAGAACAAACCACCAAAGGTTTGCTTCCCACCTTCAGGAGCTTTGGGTCAAGTTGGGGAGATGGAATACACACAGAGAAATCACTCAATAACAATTATAAAGATATATGTTTACAGATGCAAAACAACACATACCAAAATGTCCTATAAAATGATGGACTCTATAAAACAGTAGGTGGAATTTAGTGCCATTTGCAACTGTCTGGAATCTTGGTGCAGAACTTCATGAGTAGAAGGTCAAGAAGGATCTTGATCTGACTGTGGCTTATGTATCACAGCCCTCAGCAAGAACAGAGGGTATGGAAGTGGTTAGAGTAGGTTCCAAAGCATGTGTTTAAGTACTGAAAGTAGTGGACATGATTGTCTCCCAAGCAGAGCTCTTTATTTTAATGGAACTTCTTCCAGACATCTAAGTGACTGTGTCTCAGAAAATAACATGTGCTGTTTCCACTGGCCATAGGGGAAGGTTGGTGGCTTCTAGCAGTGGAGGGGTGACCATGTCAGAGATGGCAGGGCCAGCTCAGCTTCAGCTCTAGTCCATGGCTTGAACACAGACCCGGTTGATTAAATTTTGGTCTTAACAGGCCACAGTCAGCCTTGTGGACCTTGGCAGCTCCTTGCAATCTGGCCCCAGAGCTTGCTGAAAGTTGAGAAAGATATCCATGATTTGTCTGTCACCTTCTCAAGGCCGGTGGGTACCCCCACCCACCCACTTCCTCCTTTGTGTTCACAATTGGAGTATTACATCTGGGCTGGGAAGGAGCCAGGTGGGTTCTGAATCACAAAGGAGTGGTAAAGGCCACATACCTGGGTCTGTCCCCACATCAACCCCTGCCACCAACCAGTGGAAAAACTAGAGCTGGGCTTCAATGCCCTTCTGGAGCTTGAGCTCTCAATAGGAATACTCTAGAAAGGGTGAAGGCAGGGAAGAGCAGGGATCCCCAACCTAACTCAGGCTTGTCATTGAACCCCAGATGTGACAACCAGCAGTGTGAACAGACATGTCTGCTGATAGGCGAAAGGGGTCTAGAATGCTCACAGCCCACATCACTTTCATGGCCGCCCTCAGCTCATCAGGCTACACTGTCCACTTCAGCTCAGAGCTGGGTCTACAGCTTCTGGGTCCCAAAATTCCCACATGGACCTCAGGTTGCTGTATTTCCTCCCAACCATGGCCAGAACCCAGAAGTCTCTGGGATAGTGGCCTAACTTTTAATGCCAGCTGTTCTGCTAACCAGCAGAAACTGGGCCTCAGTTTCCCTATACATAAGATGAAATGGCTGGACTAGATGATCCCTAAGGTGCCTTCTGTCTCTGATGCTCTGTGAGTCTGAGTGTCCTTCCTTTTTTCATGAGGCAAATACTTTTCCTAGGGTGGCAGAGAGACAAGTGACATTTGAGGACATTCCATTTGGAAACTAGTCCAAAGTTCCCAGGCTGTGTTTGATTTTATGTTGTGTTGGCTTCTTCCCAAATGGTTTCTCCCATTGCCAAGGGCCAACAGCCACTCTGGTTTGGGGCGAGGGCATGGTGGGGCAGTGGGGCAGTGATTCAAGGTCACCCTGAGGTGCTCCATGCAGCTTGGCCATCTTCCCCTCTGGCTGCAGAGGAAGCTCAGTAGCTCCTGCTTGAGCTGCCATCTTCCACTGGGCAGGACCCCCACATCTCAGGGTCAGTCTTTTGTGGTAAGGATGCAGACAGGTCCTCTTGGAGACCCCTGCTGGGCTCCGTGGGGACAGATGGGTGTAGGGTGGGTGCTGTGCTTGGGGCTCCTGGGGAGCAGAGACTTCTGGGGACCATGTGAAGAGCCCTTGTCAGCCACTGGACCAGATCGTTTCCCTCAGGAATCTGGGAAACTTGGGCCTGACTGACTGATGGAGGCTCTGTGGGGGCTGGTCAAACTGGAGGTGTTTTGTCCTTAGGCTGTAAATAAGCCTGGGGAAAGGAGGGGAGCAGGGGCTGTGCCACACTGCATGCTCGGGTTCCTCCAAGGGACCCTGGAGGCCTTCAGACTGGCTCCTCATTTCATGAGGGAGGGAGGAGACAGGCTTCCACTAGCCACAGGACTAGGGCTTGGAGGGAGGGTTTGTTATTCTATGTGATCATGTGACCCTGGGACTCCCCCTATTTCCCAGTGCTTTCCGGGGAAACACTGGTGAACATTGATGATGTGCCACCCAGAAGGCAGTGTTAGCCACAACAAGCAAGCACAGCCTCTCAGACAAACACAAACACACAGCTGCTCTCTCTCTCACACACACACACATGCATACACACACACTCAACATGCCGAGACCTCACTGCACACCCATCCCAGGCTCTCAAGTGTGGCTCTGTGACACTGACTTGCTATGAAGACACCCAGTGGCCCTGCCCACATCTCCTGTTGGTACAGCTACACTTTGCCCAGGTGTGAGGGAGGGATAAGGTTCCTTGGAAGGGGAGGGGCATTTTCTAAAGCTTAAAAAAAAAGGAAAGGAAGAAAGAAAGAAAACAAAGCAAGGCTGAAGTCCTCCCCCAGGCAGGCTCGTGCTCCGGGTGTGCTTTCACAGGCCAGAAACTACAGAACTGGGAGTACTGCCAAGTGCTTTATCAAAGGAAACAGCCCGCCCAACAGCTGGAGATGGGCTCCTGCCAGCTGTGTGTGCCTCTCGGTCTCTCCTCCTTTTCTCTCCCCTTCTCCTATCGCCATCCATCCATCTCCTGCAGCCTTGCACTTTGCACTGGGAGAGCCCATTGTCAGACTTCCTTGGACCACAGAGAGTATCCTTGATGCTGAGTAACAGCAGATCGCAGCTCTAGCTGGAGTCAGGGAGGCTGTCTTTGCAAGGGGATGTGCAGCCTAGAAGCGGGCCTCCTGGCACTGGGCAAGGCGCTGCTGGGTGGCAGACGCTTCTGTCCCTCTGTAGCCTCTTCCACACCCATGGTGGGAGGCGGGGTGCCTGGCTAGGCTGTGTGTGTTGGCGGCTACAGGGTGTTTTCCAGCAACCTCAGCAACTTTACCTTCCATATTCATTAATTAGTTAATTACTTGGATTCATTTCTCTAAGCCTTGGGCTTCCCAGGGACAAGGAGACGTGCCTGTGGAAGAGAGCACTGAAGAAGGGTGTTCTCCCTTTTCTGGGGGTGGGGGACCTACTGGCAGATGCTAGGGACAGAGAGGGCAAGGGCAACTTCCTGTGGCTTCACCCTTTCTCCCATCCCTCACCCATTTCAGGCTCCTGGTTTGCAGCTGAAGCGCCCAGCACAGCCCTGAAAGGCTGCTCTGAGCTGCATTTGTAGAAGCAACTTAGTGGAGAATGGTGCCAGTGGGATTGCCGAGCTCTGAGAGTGGAGTTGAGGCAGCATCCCTGTCCCTGGGGAGCCCCAGGGGCTTCATTCTGTTCCCTGACTGTGCACAGCCTGCACCTTTCACCCCAGTTGATCCCTGGTATGACTCAAGGCAAATCTAACATCTCCCCTTGCTAGCCTGGCCACGTCTCAAGGGCAAGGTCCCTGCTGGGTTCGTCTCTATACCCCCAGTGCCTGCCATGTGCTGGGGCATAAGTAATGTCTGGTGACATGGCCCCTGGGAAAACTACATTACAGCTTGGGTTGTACCTAGTGGGAGACAGCAACTTGGTCTGTGGGTATTCCCCAAGGTCTCTACGTTGTGCTTGTCTGTTCTTTGGCAGTTTTACTGAGAATACTGGTGTGATGGCAGGGACCATGCCAGGGGCTATGCCACTTACCACAAGGTGTGAGGCTGCGAACTTACATAATCTTAGCTCCTGGCCTCTGGTGGGCATTCTGCTGCCCATTCTCCCTCTTTCCCACCATCATTGACCATTTCTCCCACCACTGTGGTTCTTCTAAAGCCAGGCTCTTGGGTCTTCCCTCTTACTCCTCTCTTCTTCCTTCCCTGAGGCTTTTTTTTCATATGCTTAGTCACAAGGGCCCTGTAGTGTGCAGGCTTTGGAGTTGGTCAGACCTTGATTTGACCACTCAGTCTATCTGGTGGGACTTGAGCAAGTTATTTCACCTCTCTGAGCCTCGGATTTCTCCCTCTGTAAACTGAAAATGAAACAAATAATATTGACCCCATACGGTTTGGGGAGGGTTAGTTGAGATAATATATATACTGTATATAAAATGCTTTGAACTGTGTTTGGTACAAAGTACTCAACGAATGTTATTACTGCTGTCGTGTGTGTGTGTGTGTGTGTGTGTGTGTGTGTGTGTGTGCTGAACACATCTATCATGCATAGCTGGGCTGATAGGACTGATTCTGTGCTAAACTCTAAGACAAAACAGAGGTCCTGACCAGGACACTCAGAAGACACTTTGGCAGTTCCCTTTATTCAGCCCTAGCACCACAATCCTGGGTGGAACAAGATGTGGAAGTCAGGAGCCTGAGGCACAGTTCACCTCCTTATCCCTGATTCAGTCCCTCCCAAGCAGGGCTTCCCCTCAGGGGAAGGCTAAGACAGGCTGGCTCCTGGGCACAGATGGGGGCAAATGTTTTCTGGAAGATGTTTCACCTTCCCCACAATTTCTCTGGACTCTGGCTTCCCTCATTTGGGATCTTTGTCTCATCTGTCCACCCCACCCTGTGCTCTAACACACCTGCCCTTGCCACATCTTCCCCATTGTGTTGTCAACTCTGAATGTATCTGAAAGGACCAGGGCAGAACTTGAAAGAACCATTTCCGTCACAGTCAGTTGATGGCCATCTCCCTGAGGATGTGTATGACTGTATGTGTGTGTAAGGGGAGCAGGTAGAGCCTGCAGCTTTGGAGTACCAGTTTGTCTACATGTTTAAATCCTGTGGAATCAAGATTACTCATTCCTAGTCCAAATACTGATGGTTCAACTTTCCATCGCAGTGGCCTCTGAGAGCCGGACAGTGAGAAGGATGCTGACGTGGGCATGTATATGATTTGTTATCTAGGTCCACACGAATGGGGGTTTGTGGGGCTTGCCCCCTCCGGTTCCCTCACAGGGGCACTTCCGCTGGTTGGCACCAGCAGCATGTCAGCTGCAGGGAGCAAATGGTATGAGGGAAGAGAATCCAGGTCTTCTTTGGCTACGGCTGATTCCTTATTTCCTCTCCTTTCCCAGTTTGGGAGCATTTGTTACTGTCTGAAGGGCTGGGCAGTGCCAAGACCACAATAAACAGCTTGTCCAGTACACACAAGCTCTTTGGACCCTGAAATGTCAGCTGGCCAACTGGCTCACAGCTAGACCCCGCTGCGTGCCGTTTGCATCCGGCCCTGACAATGCCGCTCAGCACTTGTGGAACCTTGTGTCTTAGCAACAAGCCTGGGAGTGGGGACCCCACAGTGGCCTGGCCCTAGCTCTGGGATGCCAAGCTTAGGGGCCACACTTAGGGCCCCTAGTTTGAAAAAAAAAAGGGTGCCATAAGGACCCAGCTCTGCAGATCTCAGACTAGCAAAATGGCCTGCCTTCCCTCTCTCCTACCCAGGCATGGCCCCATGGGGAGCAGATGACCAGACTCCCTATGCCCCATATGGCTGAACTGCTGAGGGGTGTCAGGCAGAAACATCTAGCCCAGTGAATGCTAGTAGGGTGCATGGCATCCATCTCTAGAGGTTGCAGACAGAGCACAAAGGGCAAGAGAGGAGAGGGAGAGGCAGCAGGGTCTGCCTGGCAAGAGTGCCAGGCCAGGATCCAGGAAACCTGGGCTTTGCTCCCAGCCCCTGCTACCCACTCCCTTGGCATCCTTGAGCAAGATCACCCAGAGGGCCGTGCTGGGGGAGCAGGCACAGAGCCAAGATCTTGCCTAGGAGAAGGAGATCTTGCCTTCTCACTTGTCCTAGGCAAGATCTAGTTCATGCATTCAGGAGATGAGAGTGGGATGTTTAACCAGGAAAACTACCTGTTTGCTTTTTAAATGCCTTGGCTACATCTCCACCAGCAGAGGAACCAAGCGTAGCACCCGCAGTACCCAGGGGACAGATCAGAAAAGAGAGAAATGCTTCCTCCAAAATGTCCTGTCCTTTGCCTTGCTTGGGAGGCCAGTGGGCAAGGATCCTTACTGCAAGGACTGAGGGCAGAGGGCACAGTTGTCCCTTAGCCGTGGCAGGCCCCACAATTGTCCTCACATCCTCCTCTTGTGACCACCCTGGGCAACTTCTCTGGGATGCCATGTTTGCCCCTGGTCCTAGGAGTTTGTATGGAAGAGGCATCTCCTGACTCACCACCCTAGGCACCTATACTTCAATACCCTAGTGTCCAGAGACCCATACCATGACACACACTTAACTCTCAGGACCTGCCTTCATATCTCATCCCTGAGTTTCCTCTGCCCACTGGCAACAAGTCTATTTCGTCTAGCCCTACATAGTCAGTGGGGAGCACAAGAGGTACCATAGTCTTCAATCGGACAAAATACAGTTGACAGAAGCTACCAGTGTCTGACACAGAGTAGGTGCTAAATATATATTTGTCAAATGAATCCAGGCTGGAATAAATTCACAATACCTTCATATAAAGGACTGTATCTAATGATAGAAATTGCAGGCTTTGTGGTAGGACCAGTTTAGGGGCAGAAGGAATAAGCCTGTTTGTGACCATGTAAGTAACAGCATGGGTGCAGCCATCCTCTGTGTGCATGGAGGGAAGGTAGGATACACCCACTGGGGTGGGGGAAGGATGTCTGGGAAACAGGCCAACATCCACTCCAGTCTGACACTTCCCAGCACAGGAAGGCCCCATGGTGTTGTCTAATTGGCTTTCTAGCTGCTCTCTTCCTTAGTGAAGGCCCAGTACAGCGAAGCTGGGGTAGGGCTGAGCTTCCAGAATTTCTGCTGGAGCTCTGGGCAGCTTCTGGTTACTCCCAACTAGGTGCCAGTTGCCAGACAGAGCCTTAGATCTGATAAGCGTCACATGAGGGTGCCAGGAGGGCCTTGCTGGGGTCCCACAAGTCATTCATGCCTCACTGTGCTCCCTCTCCCCTATTGGTTTGGGGGCTCTGTGGGCTGGGAGCTGACCTTTGCAGCATTGCTTGCCAGATTACTGTGTTGTCTGTTTCTTCACAGAAGGGTGGGTGAGAAAGAGTGGCCAGAAGAAAAAAACAAACAGAGGAAAGGTCTCTGGGCCTGTTGACGTTATAAGTGTTATTGATTTTATAAGATTTTTCCATTGGGAGAACAGTGAACTGACCTCGTTTTGCATCTGGCTCTGACTTTGACGCCACTGTCTAGGCCATGAACTGAGAATTCAAGAAGCTATGTCTTTATCTCAACACATACTTGATAGTCACCACTCTCAGCAAGGCCAGGCTGGGGCCTCCCAGGGTGGGAGGTGGGAGGATGTGGGTGGTTACAGGCCTCTTGGCTCCTTCCACCTTTCCCCAAGGACGGTGTATGACCCTGAGCTCAAGCACTTTCAGATCTTACTGGACCTGGACGGCAAGGGAGAGGGGATTTTCAAGCAAGAAGGACCTTAGACCTAAAGCTCAGACAGGAAGAGGGTGGTTGAAAGAGCACTGAACTAGGAGTTGACAACTGGCTTGCATCCCAGCTGGGCCACTAATTAGCTGTTTGATTTGAAGCAAATGACTTCCCCTATCCTGGTCTCAGTTTTCTCATCTGTTAAATGACAGGTAGAACTAAATGATCCCTGAGGTCCCTTCAGCTCTAAAATCCAGCATGTTTGTGAAAAATACAGGAGTTAGGAAGGAGGAGAATATAAAGAAGAAAGGAAGGAGCAAGAATGGAACTTTCTAATACAGTACAGAAGGTGATGGTAGCTGCTGGGCTAAGGCCTTACCTAAAGGGCAAGGGAGCAGAGTAAAGAAACAGCAGCTCCAGAACCAAACAGACCTGGATGGACTATTGGATCTGTTCCTGCCTGGTTGTGAAACCCTAGGCAAGTCATTTGCTCTATCCAAATTTCAGATTCCTCAGCCATAAAAGGAAGGAATTGAACTAGTTGATCCTCAAGGTTCCTGCCATCTCTCTGAATATATGGAAAATTTAACACAACTAAAAGGCCAGCAGACCCAGGCCCAGACTAAGTAGGCCAAAGGGGAGAATTGCACGTTCAAGGAGGAAGCCAGCTGGTGTGGGTCAGACACGTTTGCCAGGAAACAAGAAGGCTGGCGTTCCCAGAGTGATAGTAGACCCAGGAGGAAGGAGAGGAAGAAGAAGGTGAAGGACAAGGCGAGGCAAGGTCATTTCACAGGAGTGATTGGAAGGGATACCAGACGTGTTCTTGATGAGAGGGGCTTGGTTGGTAAGTTCTGGTAAGGAGCCACTGCCAGGCACAGAGGTCTACGCTGAGTTCCAGACCAGATGTTGAGGGTGGCAGAGAGTGTTACAGAAGACTGACCAAAGGGTAAGCCCCGCTGGAAGGTGGGGAGTTGGAATGCTTTCAAATTGGCAGACCTCCATGGAGGAGAGCATGGTTGGGCCCATCACTAAGTATTTGATACTCGTGGATTTTATACATCACTCACCCTGCCCAAAACCAGAGATAAGTGTGGACACTGAGGCCCTGAGAGGGTATCCAGCCTACCTGGGGTCACATTGGCAATTTCATGGCAAGACCAGGAGCAAAAGTTGGTCTCTCTCCTGATTTAGAGCCTAATATTCTTGTATGAGTCCTCCCCCATCTTTTGAATGCTCTTAAACAAATCCGTGATTGGACTTGTTGACCTCTTAGGGGAAAAAAATGGAGTGAAGAAAAACCAATTCCAGGTAACAGAGGCTCTCAGGGCCTTGGGAGGCCAAACCATGCTAGAGAGTGCCTGGTGGGCCCTTCAGCTGCATGGCCCATGCTTGGGGCAGGGGCAGTGAGCCAGGGGTGAAAAGTGTGTGTTCCAGAGGTGACGAGGTCCTCAAATCCCATCTCCAGCTGTATGACCTTAGGCTGGTCACAACCTACCTGAGTTTCTGTTTCCTCATCTGTCATCTGTACAAAAAAGAAAATTCTTTTTCTGTAGGGTTGTTGTGAGGAATAAATGCAATAGTACACAAAATGTGCCTGGCTGTTGTGAGGAATAAATGCAATAGTATACAAAATGTGCCTGGCATGGTGCCTGGCACATGATAATTCTCAGTAAGTAGTGACTGTCATTACCATTACCCTCATTACCATTTGCTGGCTTAACTAATGTCCGAGTTTGGGATCTTCCTGACCAAACTACTGCCCCCCACCAAAGACCTGCCCCTGCACTACCCACTTCCCTCCTTCCTCACTGACAGTCCCTCTGCAGCTTCTGCAGCCAGGACTTGGGCCTCTGAGACCACCTGCATCACCTCCATTACGGGACCAGCTTTTCCCAGTGGCTTCTCCAGAGAGCCTCACCTCCTCCAGACCTGCCTGCCTGCCAGCACAGGGCCCCAGCGGCAGGTGGAAGGAGGAAGACAGGTGGTAGGGGCCAACAAAATGAGGCCATGTATTGCTGTCCTGTCACCAGTTCCCTGGCAGGGCCTAGCAAGGTCACCTTTTGCTTCTAATTTCCTCCTTTGGGGAGAGGAGGGTTGAAACAAAGCCCCAAGGGAGCATTTGGATGAAAGCAAGCATTTCATTTGCCCCCACACTTTGGGAGAAACCCTCCCTCCAGTATTTGCCAGACCAAGGGACATTTCAGCTTAGGGAACCGCCATCACCAAGTACAGGAGCAGAGCTATTAGATCTGTGCTCAGCTGTGTAGGTGTCAATCTCCAGCCCCTAGGAAAAGCTCAGGGGCCCCTAATTCTGGGCAAGGAAACCAGCTTTCCTCAGGAGAAAAGGCTTTTGGGCGCAGCCCTTCAGAGGGAGCTGATTGCTTATGCTGGAAAACTCAGAGGGTGCCCCAAACTGCTCCCAGCCTCTTGTCCCTGAGGGAAGGGTGGGTGGCTAGAGAAACTCGTGGCAGTAGGCCAGGGAGGCCCAAAGTACATTCTAATGTGCAGATCCTAGAGATGTCAGAGCCCAGCCCATTCTTGGGGTTGAAAAGTGAAGAGGAAGATCAGGTGGGCAGGGCCTGGCAAATCTAGAGGTGGAGCAGGCAGTTGCCTATCTGGCATGATTTCAGGGGCCCCAGATCAGAGTGCCTCCAAATCTCCCCCAACACCCATAACATGGTGTGTTTCTTGAGCACACACTGTATGTTTCAAATTGTGTGCAGCCTCTGTAGCAAATTGTCAAGTGCAGTCATTACCCCCACCAGCAGGGTCCCTCCTCTTAAAAGCTTTGTTGAGGAATGGGCTGAGGCCTGGGCTGGGAGAGTGGGGCCATTGGGCACACTGATGGCCCTGGGCAGCCAGAGAGGGAGAGAGCATGGCAAGAGGCACTTGGATGGTAAAGGAAGGCCTGGGGAAGACAGGATGGGTGGTGAGGAGGATAGAGACCTCAGGGTGGGAGATGTTCTTAAAGTGAGGCAGAGGTGCATAGAAGACCAAATCTGGCTAAGGGCCAAGCCCTGGAGAAGAACAGAGGATGGGAGAGAGGAAAGGAGCAGGCTGAAGGCACACTGGCACTTTTTGTACAGAGGGCTCATGTAACCTGAGTGAGTCCTTCAACCATAGCACTGGAAAGGCACAATAATCCCTGATATTTGTCCAGGTCTTGCTCGCTCTCTCTCTCTCTCTCTCTCTCTCTCTCTCTCTCTCTCTCTCTTTCTCTCTCTCTCTCTCACACACACACACACACACACACACACACACACAGAGTCACCTTTAATTTTCCTAACAACCCTGTCAAGGTGGGTAGGGCATGGAGTAATTACTCCCATTTGACAGATGAAGAACTAAGATTCAGAGTGATTAAATGACTTGTTCAGGGTCACACAGACAGTTTAAATGGCAGAGACGGACCAGAGCTTTGATCTTCTGACTCTCAGGGTAGCAAAGGCCAGAACCGGTCTAATGAGCATCCAGAGTAGGGAGGTAACCACCTCCATAGCGTTATCTCAGGAATTCTGGGAAGGACCCCAGCCTCATAAATCTCTTTCCCTCTGCTCACAATACCTGACATTTCACTCTTAAAGATTCATTCTTTTGTATTAAAACTGTGGCCCCTGTTAAAATGTGAAAGGGTGCTGGAGGAAACTAGGGGGGCATGGGAGAGTACCTCAGTGCCTCAGAGGAAGGCCTGGGAGGGTTCCTAGGAGAGGGCCCTGGCCTGAGAGTGGGGTCAGGGAGGGGAGGAGGGTGGTAAGAGGGGAGGAGAGGGGAGGCAACACTGGCAAACCTCTGTCTTTTGCATAAGAAGGGGGAGGAGTTGCGTCAGTGTGTGAATGCGGGTGAGAGGGAGGAGGGGGGCAAGTCTGCCCAGAAGCAGGCCTGGAGAGCTCTACTGGGTGACTGCACAGAGTCCTTGGAGGGAGGTTGGAGGGGACTTCCATGTAGCCATTGGGGAGGGAGAGAGGGAGGGCAGCTGGGGCGTCTGGATAAGGAAGCAGGTTGGCCTAAGAAGCTGGAATTGTGGAGAGGGAGGGAGCTATTCAGGGAGCTGGCCTAGAGCCAGGGGCCAGTCCCAAGGGGGTGAACAGAGGCTTGAGAGCTCTGGGCCCCTTTCCAGCTCCTGACCTTGAGTCACCATGCAACTCGGCGCTTTTCCTACCTCAGCCCAGAGACCCACCAAGTCTCTTATCTTGGCTTCCCGTTTTTACAGAAAACTGTGTAAAAGTTGCTCTCCTGACTCCTCCTGATGGACCCTGCCCTTCCTCTAGCCCTTGCCACCCCTCCATCCAGCATCCCGCAAGCCTCCTCTTGGAAGCTCTTGCCTGCTGCCTGCCTTGGGTCCCAGACGCTGCTCCCGCACCAAATGGCCCTGCAGCCTTCACCCAGCCTTTCCTTAGCCTCTCCACTCAGAGGCACAGTTGTAAATAGCTGCATCTGAGGAGATCAAGGCTGGTACTGTTAGAACCAGCAGCAACCTTAGAACTCACTTTTGCCATTCATTCACTCAATGATTCCATTTGTTGAGCTCTTAATATGTGTCAGACATTGTTATAGGCCCTTGGTAAATAGCTTCATGGAGCTCCCAGACCAAATAGGACTAGCATTCATCAAATAGGCACCCAAATAAATGTAAATTTGCAGCCCTGGCCCTCTCATTTTATATTTAGGGGAAACTGGGGCCCAGAATGGTTACAGAACCTTTCCAAGGTTGTTTTGGTAGCCAGGGGCCAACCCAGGCCAGAACCCCGACCTCCTGACCACTATTCCAGTGCTCTTTCCACCATGTTCTGGAAAGAATAAAGCAGGAGTGTAAGGACTTAGTATTTATCCCTCTATGTAGAGCTAGACTTACCTGTAGTCAGAGTAGCACGTGGCCTACTTGGCAGTATTTGAAGACCACTGATAAGCAATATCCCCCTCCCACTGCTGCCACCTCCCTCAGCTTGTTCCCTCCCCACCCCATCCCCACTAATGGCTAAAATGATACTAATGACTGAAATCTGTGGGTTTAAAGCCCCTGTGATCTGAGTGAGGAAAACTTGTTAATCCATTACCTGCCATTTACACAAACACACACATTTCTCTGGTCTTTTAGGATTGGCCCAAAGACCAGGAGACTGAGAGTTCCCCAAGGGGACATTGCTGGGGAGAGCCGAAGGTAGTGAGAGGCCCCATGAAACTCCAGACAGCAGGAGGGCACAGGTCACCTGAGGGAACAGGCAGGAGGAAGGTCCCTGAAAAGGAAGCAGGAAGGTTCTGAAGACAGACTCCTACTTCACCATTTAGCCTGGGGGCCAGCCCTGCACCAACACTGTGATTGGTGATATGTTGTTTCAAAATACATGTTTACATGTGGTTTTTCCTTATGCTGGATTATACTGACTCTTTTGTCCCTTCCCAAGCCTGGTGTCTGAGTGGTTTGTACTTAATTGCAATTACTGAAGGGCCTTCCCTGAATCTAGTCAAGCAGTTGCCCTTAAACAGTCCCCCAGTCCCTGAATTGAAATACAGCTCCATCCCATCGTGGCATGCTAGAGGGGCTTCCCTCTTCCAGAGAGTTGTGATAGCAATCCTTTGGTCAATGGAAAGAACCAGCCCCCACCCAAGTGCTTCCCCACCCTAGTAAGGACCTGTTTCCAACTGGCCTGCAACTGTGATGAAGGGGGTTCAGTAAGAAGGGACATTTGTGCCTAGAATGCAGCCCTGCCTAGAAATCTCCTCAAAACAAAGTGAAATGCCCATCTAGGGACAGCTCAGAGCTTTAGAATCACATACCAGGGATTCACATCTGGCCTCTGCCCCTTGCTAGCTGGGTGACCCTAGGCAAGTCACTTAACCCCTCTGAGCCTCAGTTTCTTCATCCTAAAAAATGGGCCTAATAATAACATGATATGCAGTTCCTACTGTCAACTATCCACTGTTGGCAAGGTTCAAAAGGCTAATGTATATGATGCTCTTGGCACAGTGCCCACTAAGTAATCAATACATGGGAGCTACTGGTATTATTTGGACCAGATGTGGCTTTGAAATCTCCCAGTGATAGGTCAAGACCTAACAGTTGTCCATCCCTGCCCTCTTGTTGAATCAAGGTTTTTATATGGCAAGTTTGCTTAAAGCAAAATGGCCCACCTGCAGGGCCTTCCCTGCGCCGGTGATTCACGGGCAGGATGAGTTCCACCCACCTATTTTAAGTTGGTCTACATTTTCTTTCCCCTAACATGGCTGTGTTTACACAGGGGAGGACAGTCTCAGTCAAAACAAGATGAAAATACACTGCTGGCTGAGAGCCCTAGGCTAACTGGTTTCAGGTCCTCTCCCAGCTGTCAGCGCCTCACAACAGGGCCACAGGGGTGGCAGCCCTGCTCCTCCGTCCCCCGCCTCCCTCCATCGGCCCAGCTCTGCCTGGTATCAGGCAGTGGGCCATCTCCTGGTCAAGCTAGAATGGGGCTCAGGGGCTGAGGTTTTGCCAGAGTTTTACAAGGTCAAGAAGGAGGGGTGCTGAGGGGCAAGGGCTGCCCTGGCCAGCTCTGGTGTGAGTATTGTGTCAGCTGCCAGGGCTGCCTGGTGCACAGGCAGAAAAGGCAACTGCCAACAGACAGTGGCAGGAAAAGGCCAAAGAAAGCTCCCCTAGCAACCTACCCTACTGCCTGACATTTCTCCTGCTGGACTCATTCCTTTGGGTTAACAGGAGAGCCTTGGTGAAAAGAAACTCCCCCCAGGAAGGGAGAATCAACCCATCAACCCCTCACCAGTCACAGGGGCTTCCTGGGGGTTCATTTCTCACCTATAACAACTTCTAAATGAGTAGATAGAAGATGAGGAGATTGTGTTCACCTCTCAAGATGCTTTGATGAGCAAGCAAATGAGATCCTCTGTACAAGGAACATTAAAGATAAATGTCCCCGGTAAGACTTGGGCACAGTGCTTCTCCTCCTGGCCTCTTTAGAACAGTCTGCTTGTGTTTATCCAGAAAAGCAGGAAAAAACAATCTCCTTTGTCATAAATTCTAGTACTCTTAGAGCTGCCTACTCAGGCAATTTAGTTTCTTGATGAGTCCAAGAATATTTGGGTACGTTCTGCCTGGCCCCTGAAAGGCCAAGGCTACCAGTTAGCCAGGACCCATTGTGAAGCCCCACCCAGGCAGCACTCCACCACTCTGTACTTAATCAGCCTGGGCACTTCTCCCAGAAGCACCCCCACTCTTCGAACCATACTGAGCAAGTTGTCATGTTCCTTCCCTGAGAAAAACAAAATAGTTCCTCTTCCAAGAAAGACTTTTCATTTTAAGAGGATGGATCCTCAACACTTCAAACCCAAGGGTGACGTTAATGATAAGTTTCCTTTATCTTGGCAGGTATCAGAGGATTTTTAGTCAGGACGTATTTTTTTTTTGTCTGACTCCCCCCACCACCTCACCCCCTCCCCCTGTCATCATTCCAGTTATGTGGCTGTCACTCGCTCAGAATCAGGCCTGCTAGCCTGATATCCCTCTTTGATGTTGCTGCCAGCTGAGACTTGGCTGCCCTGTTCCTGGGCTTCATCACCCTCCACTGCTCCCTGTGGGTACCCTGTTCCCAACCCTGACCCAGCCCCTCCAGCTAAAGTCCCAGCATTAGTAGAGAACCAGCAGCACACACATGGCTGAATTATCCCTTTTACTGAAGAGGTTAGGCCTTGGTTCCAGGTCATTAGTGGCCACTTACTCAATTAAATTGTGTTTGGATTGGGTTTCCCAAGTATGTTTGATTTTCAGCAGTCTGTCATGTTTTTAGCTGCAGAGTTGCTCTCAGACAATGACTTTCCCCAAATTAAAGTGTTAACAGAAGGTAAGTTCATGAACTTACCTATAGTTCTTCCCCACAGAGACTGGGAGCAAAGTTGTAACACTTATTATCCAAATCTTTTATTTATTTATTAAGCATATATTTGCCACATTGAGACTGTGTGTCAGGCACTGGTCCAGACCCTGGGGGTAGGATGGTGAATAAGATAAGCTCCTGCCCTTGAAGAGCCTGTATTCTCATCTAGGCAGCCAGTAGATGCTCACTTGAGATCTTGTGCACTGCCCACTTCCGGTCATGGTCTTATCTGGCTGTGCCTTCAGTCCTGCTTGAAAGACTAGAGGTCCTGCTGATTACTGACTGCTTGTGCTACTGGAGAGGCTCTCGAGGCCAAAACATTATGCAGTCTACAAAGCACTGCTATGGGGAAGGATTGCTAAGACCCTCAAGAAACTAAATTTAAATGCTCATTCCATTTTAACATCAATTCCTCCAACTACCCCTTCCCCATAAGCAGTTATCTGTAACTTGTGAAATCAGGGAAACAAAAACTGGAACTGGAAAGAAAATTAGAAATGCTAGACTTTGAAAGAGCATTGATAGGCTGCTCAAAATGGTGAGCCATTTTGCCAGCAGGTTTGGGAACTGGGACCCTTACTCATCATGGAGCCTATCACATTCATGTGGCCCTTCTTACTCTCCAAAGAAGACAGTATGTGCATCAAATCTGGATACATAGGCAAATATATATATGTTTGTATAGTTGTCAAGGACATCATCAGTCTGTAAAAAAAAAGTACAATGATATTATCTGTTTCCAGACTTTTCCAGGTGTCCATGAACACATACACCTAGCATGGTGCATACATTGGGGAGGGAAGTATCTTTCCCATTTCATGAATGAGGAGCTGTCAGCACAGGGGGTTTAGAAGCCTTCTAAGCAGTCTCCCAACTGGCTGGTGGCCAAGGTGGAAAAAGAATTCAAGCCCCCTGACATATTTTCTTCCCATATAACCATGCTCATTTAGAATGGGTGCTAGAGCTACATTTCCCAGGGAGCACCTCCCCTGGCATATGCACTGAGCCAATCCCTTTAGATTCTTCTTATCATTACTTTCTGTCAGAGCGCTCAAGACCTGCTCTGTGGGCCAAGCACATTATTGCACAGCCTATGGCTGGACACAAATTGCTGCCCTGTGACATGACATATGCCTCTAGATTATCTCCCAACCATGCTCAGGCTCTGGTGCCCCAAGATGTCCAAGGAGTATCTGTAAAACTCCCTTCTTCTTCTTCTTAACTGCCGACCTAGTAACTGTCTATGCTTGGCCATTCCTCAGTTTCCATATTTACTTTAGCTCTTCTGCAACTCTGTCAACAAACTCCACAGTATTATTAGTTTTAGCAAATAACAGGATGTCAGAACTGTTGACCAGGATTCATTACTTTGTTGTTAGAGTTCTATCCCAGAACATAGGGGCCAGTGTTCCTCTTATTTTTTAAGGTGTATGAGCTTTGGCAAGAAGCCTTTCCCAGCTAGGCCCACCATGCTCAACTCAGTCTGTAGGCCTTTAAGGCTGCTAGTGCCACCAAAGCTCCACTCATAAAGACCAGGCCCTTCTGTCTTTGCTTGGTGGTACAAAGACATCTGTGAATAGATTTTTCAAAAATTCAGTGCAGATACTTTGAATTATCCATGTTTGTGCCTTACCCTTACAGTCTTGCTGTATTGGGTAAAGCAGCTTCAGACTTAACATTCATGTTGTCAAGAACAGTGGGGGATGGGGGTGGTATTTTAGGCTGGCACTATGAATTTCCAGGCTTTTGACCCTAAAGATCTTTCTCTTCCACCCCACCCCCAGCACTGCTTGTCTCAAGGAGTAAGGGAGGAGGTTAAAAGGGTCACTCTGTTGCTGACAGGCAACCAGGAAGTCCAGGCCTTGGGGGAAACATAGCCTTTGTTTATTTAAGCCCCAAACCCAGCAAGCAGTGTAAATTAGACATAAAAATAAAATAAAATACCAAAACACAGGCCGGATGCAGACCACAGAGAGCAGCGAATTCCCCTTCTACTCTGCCTTCCTTGGCAGTTGGGAGGCATTGAGCAGGGGGCAGCCTCCTTGCCAGGGAGACACTCACAAGCAATGGGATGGGGCGAGGATGGTAGGTGCAGGGGAGCCAAGGCTTGGGTCGCGGTGGGGATGAGTGTGTTTGCAGCCAGCAGGCTCCTGAGGGGAGAATGAGCCACATACCTACAGCTGACCTCTGACTGGACCCATGTTTGACCGAGCAGTGACAGCCACAGAGCTGGAGGGGAGCTGGCCTTTGTCGAAGGGAGGCAGGGCTGGTTAATTGACCAAACTGTGCTGTTGAAGAAAAATCAGCTCCTCCTTGTTTTCTCCATCTCCCCGGGTTCATCTCCCTTTCCACCCTGTGATGCCCGCCCCTCATGTCCCTAACCTCCTAGCTAGCAGCTGTGAAGTGTCTTAGAAGCTTCCTCAGAACAGGCAAAATTTGCCAAAGGTTGATTTACAAATCAAAGCAGAATCAGGTTATCCTTTTAATAGCAGCTCTCATCACATTCTGTTCAAATTTTCAGGAGTGAGAGGAAAAGAAGTAGCTGAACAGACATTAGACCTGGAATATGTTGAATCCTAACCCTAATCTCAACCCTAACCCTAATGGCCTGTCATGCAAGTGGGCCTTGGCGACCCTGCCACTATGGGGCATCTCCAGGTAGACCCTGCCTTGGCTCTCACCTTTAGGTCAGTGGTTCCCTGAAGCACTTCCACAGTCAGGCCAGAAGACCTATATCCAAATCACCTGATGAAAATGCCCTTCACAAGTCCAGACCAAATACTAGATTTTCTAGAGCTGGAGTCCAGGGAGTCCATAGTCTTCATAAGCTCCCCTGGGTGATTCTAATATTCTTAGACCCATTTCTTTCCCTCCACAGCCCACCAGCAAGGTTTACCTGCTGTGCGTCCAGTTGTCCTCCTATGCTGATCGGCCCCTGACTACTGAGTTGAAAGTAATACAAAAATGTAGTTCAAACTTAAGTATTTGTAACAGAAAGTGGCAGAATGTGACACTTTCCCAGGGCTTTTTGCATTGGAAAAATGTTTTCCTAATTCCTCGAAGTGTTCAGAACTCCAGGAACCGTCATTAGAACCCAAGAGTATGACTTGGATAGTGGTGTTTGTAGGCACTATAGTAGTCAGGTTAGACAAACAGCTTGAACTGAAAGGAACTCTTTCTCAGTGCCCTTCAGATCACACTTCTCAGGTAGCCAGTCATGTACAGCATCTATGCTGGGACTGGCTCCAGCTAGAACCGTCCTCACGAGGAGCCAGTGGGAATCAGTCCTTAGGTGTTCATATGATTGTGCACAAATGGTGCTTGTTTTGATTTCACTCTCATTTTATCTGTGACTGACATCTTTGAAGACTGTGGACCTGGCATTGCCAGGGCTTCCTGTTCCTGGTGTACAGTGTGAGGCTTCAAACTGGATCTCCCTGTACCCACCGGATGGCTGCTCCAAGCTTCCCCTAAGACCCTGTCACCTCTAGGCCCTGCACAGCACACAACCAGCTCTGGACGTCAGAGAGAGCAGAGGCCATGGCTTTTGACACTTCGGCTTGATCTTGCCATCTTGCCATATCCTGTTGCTTTACTACCCCTTTGGTGTCAGGAGGAAGCTGGCAACAGCAAGAGAGGAGAGAGAGGGAAGGAAGGAGAGAGAGAGGTAGGGAGAGAGAATGTGAGTGAGCCCTTCCCCTTCCTATCTCTGTGAATTAGACTTGGTGAAAGGCTGAGAGAGTGTTTGTATCAATGTGTGTGCACTTCTGTGGTTCTCTCTTTCTGATAAGGTGTGTGTATTCCTAGGCAGCAATTGTCAAACCAGACAGGAGGCCTTCCTTAACCCCTCCCAGCCCTCCTTGGAGCCCCTTGGCACTGTTCCAATGGCGGGGGGCCGCCCAGGGAAGAGCTTGCCTTATTTCTCCCCTTTCTGTCTGTTGTTGGAATAGTG
The DNA here is from genome assembly GCF_040802235.1 of Manis javanica. Taxonomy (NCBI): domain Eukaryota; kingdom Metazoa; phylum Chordata; class Mammalia; order Pholidota; family Manidae; genus Manis; species Manis javanica. The sequence continues at coordinate 98,895,696 of NC_133174.1, read as the reverse complement.
TGTTGTCCCCTGCTCCCTCCTGCCACTTACCCCACCCCAGCCGGGCTGCCTTCTTTCCATCCGGGAAGCCTGAGGTGGGGCAGGGGGTGGCTGGAGAGCCCCTCTTCATGACTCACAGTTCCAGCAGAGAAGATCAAGGAGCTCTTTCAAGTGAGTGTGTGGTGAATAGCTCGACTGTGAGGCAAGCGAGGGCCTTGAGCATACAATGTGAAAGCCCTGGGAGGCTCATAATGCTCCAAGGAGCATTATGGCCCAGGAGCCTGAGTGCCTGAAGAGGCTGGCATTATTACTGTTGTTTTGTTCCCCAGGGAAACCGTACCACTCCAAAGGTCACCCATTCTATAGCAGGGCCCACAATGGAGCCAGGTGCTGCACCTCACAGCCCCTGCCTGCTCCATGGGTCCCTTGTCTGCTGACTCCGCATCTCCAACAAGATCCTCCTGGTTTTTGTCTTCCAAGCATCATCAGTAGCCCCAAGACTTTCACATACCACTCAAAGTAACCCAGGCAACTGCCAGGAAAAATGGCTTGGAATTTCAGCTCTTGGGACTGATCCACAGAGCAGAAAGGATGAGGACAGGCCCTACCAGAGTCTTCCGGGTTCAGATAAACTGGCAGAGGGCTGGTGCAGACAAACATGGAGACTGGCCACATTCTTGCTGCTTGCTGCTTTCTTTCCCAGATGCTGGGAAGGCTACAGTGGGCCAGGATTCCCAGAGGGTGTGCCACAGTCAGGGGGCTGTTTGCCTGGCTAGAGATGCTTGCCATTATGGGAGGGTGAAATGGAACAAGGGTAAGACAGAGGGGCTGGCCAAAGATGGAAGGTCAAGAGGTCAGCAGGTAGAGTTGACCCCCATGCTAAGCATAGACCCTCTTCTTAGTAGAAAGGTTTTGGCAACTCAGTAGACCTGTGCTTTGTTCCCTTGTTTTACAAACCTGGTGGGCAAGGAAAGGAAACAGAGTGAGGTACCCTGGCACTGTCAGACACAATGTCAGAAGCATTAGGTCCCATAGAAACTCCAGGTTGCATGGCTGTTGTGTTATCCCATCTAGATGGGCACAGACAAAATGCTAAGGAATGAAGTGATGCCCAGAAATGGCAGTGGTGTGGCCCTCCTAAACCCCAGACTACTCTCCCGAGAGCTCCTAAGCCCTAAGCTTTTTCCTTAAGCAAACATTTCACTGAGGTCTAACCAGTAGGGAGACTTCTGAACTTGCCACAGGCCTAGGATATTCTGGAAGGAAGCACAATTTTTGACTTGTACTACCAGTTTGTTTATTTGTTTTTAATTTCCCTGAAATGTGCCTTGCACTTTGAATAGGCATTCAATCAATTTTCAATTGAATTGAGTTGAGTTGAGAGTTGAGTTGAGTTGAGTTGAGTGATAATGACAACCAGTGTGGGGAGGTGGGGAGAGAAAGGTGATTCCAATTACTGAGATTAATTGTACCATCTCTCTTTCAGGAATACCTATTTCATTACTTGTATCTGGGTAATGGGGAGGGCAGAAAATGAGAAGAGGGCTTGGAAAAATTATGGAGGTGAATTTTTCCAGCTGCAAGGCATAAGGGGAAGGGAGACAGGCATAAATATTGTTACAAGGTTTGTGAAATTTAAGATCCACTGAGCTCAGCTGCATTCCTGGGTAACAAAGCCAATACTTCCAGTCTTGCTGAAATGCCAGGACAAACTGCCTTCACCCCCCCACAACCCCACAGTAGTTAGCCACCAAATTTGGGGGATGAAGGTGACTTGACGAGCACTTTTTGATTTCTCTGGATAAGGGTGAGTGGAGTGGAATGCCTCGTCAAAGTGGGGTTCAGTTCTGCCTGCTGTCTCTAGTGTCACTCAGAGATTGTGAAGCTCACACAGGACCCTGTCTGGGAGGGAGCTGAAAGGCACAATTCATTGCTCCTGCTGTCGTTCAGTGCCAGGGTTTGGCCCAAATCGGTTGCTAGCACTGTTTTTTCAAGAGTGTCCATCTTCACCAGGATTCCGCTTGGACTCTTGCATCTGCGTCTGTCCCCCTCTGCCCCCCAAAAGTGAGGGTTCTGGGCCTTGGCCATGCAGGGCAAGTCACGTGACCCACAGAGGGCAAGGCGCTTTCTCTGTCACTGTTTTTCCTTCTTGCTCCCCTCCATCTGGACACTGGGGATTTTCCATGAAGCCAAAGTAACCATGTAAGCGGCAGTGGCCTTCCTGTCTATAGTCTTCCACACTGGAGTGGAACCACGGGGGAAGAAAGAAAATAAGAGAGAAGCAAGGACAAATTAAACAATGGCATTTCAGCCTCCTTATTCCCCCAGCCTCTTCAAAAAAAGGGACAAGTAAGTAATTAGAAATAGAGCTTCAGCCGGAAGGGGGCCGCGGTGGAGGAGTGAGGGAGAGGGCTCTTTTTCAGTCGTCCCATTAACTGTGCTAATGCTCCAGTGCTCAATATCCTTTCTGATTTCCTTTCCCAGCTCCTAACCCAGTGTTTGCTTTGTGGCTTGTCCCGCACCTCTCGAATCGTGTCTTTTTCCGCTTCTCCTGACACAAGACCCTGTGTTTTGCTGGCAACATTGCCGACTCTTGGGGTGGAACATTCCCTGTAGAAAATAAGGAAGACTTGCCTATAAATAGTTTCCTTTGGGCTGCGTGGTATACAATGCTTCAAGTGTGACAGAAGGGGAAGTGAGATGTTCCGCCGCATGGCCCCCCCGCAGCCTACCGCACCACCCTGTGTCGGCTCCCCACCCCTCCTCAGTGTGCTGGGGTCCTGCCCACGCATTCTGTCGCCCAGACTGCCCAGTCTCCGGCCCACTGTCCCATGAGAACCCGCAGGCGGAAGGGCTCTTGTCCTAGAGAGTTTGGCTTTCAAAGTGGAACAGACTAGTGGGAATTCTCAGACATTTCCTCCAGCTCAAAGGGAACAAATGGGCTTCCAGGGCCTCCTGAAATGGAAGGAGTTGGCTCCATCTTCATTATGCCATCCTCCATCTAGAAGGTTGCCCCTGAGAGGGGGTTCAGCTGCATCTCTTTAATTGCAGAACCCCACAGCCATAGGGCTAGAACCAAGAGCCAGCAAAGGACCTGGCTCATCAGCTGGGTGCCATTGCTGTGCTGGCTCTCGGTCCAGTCTATGTTGCAAGTCAAAGGATGGAAGAAAGGGAGTTCAGATACATCCACACAAGATTGCTGGGTTGTTTAATCCCCAGGCCACTGCTTTCTGCCTGGGGCCCACCTCCAAAGGTCACAAGGACACTGAGAGCCTCATGGATCACCAGTTTACTCAGGATTCTAAGTTAGGTCAGATCACAGAGACTGTGTAAAGCACAAGATTCCACTCACTGCAGGGTCTGGTGCAGCTGTTCTGGGCAGAGGAATTTTCTGGTGCACTGAGGGTTAAGCCGAAACCGTGTGGGTTCTTTCTACTTCTCTCCTATCCTCCTCCTACCTGCCCTTCGAAAAATCTTTCTGCTGGGACATTTCTGTCCATTGTCTTGTAAAGATCCTGGGATCCAGCCACTGTTTGCTAACAGATGATCCTAAGGCCCCAGGGTGATCACTTCTCACTGGGCAGGCAGCTGGCAAACTACAAGTGTAGAGGGGATGAGAGATTGCCTGAGCGTGGGCTGAACTGGGGGCATCATTTTGAAGTTGTTTTTCTAAACTAAATGCTGATAGGAGCTTGTTTTCTTACTGTTTGCTTCATGTTCCTAAAAGCTGAGCACAGCAGGAATAGGGGGAAAAAAAGAACTCATCAAAGGTGCCTGTTAATGGGGCCTAAGAACTGGAGGTTTGACCAGACTGTGATTATGATTCCATGACTCCGTACCTTTTTTGGGATATGGTATACCCCAGGACTGCATTTTCCATTCTGGGAGCTCCCTGGTTGGGTTACTATTTCCTATTTCCTAGACAGAGAATGCTTTCTTTGGGGATGGCGTGGCTGCCTTTTGAAATGATGTGGGTGAGCACAGCCCTCTTATAAAGCTCTTTTGGACACTTTGAAAATTCTTCTGCTGCCCCAATGCTGCTCTCCTCTGCCATATGTCAGAAATGCCCGCTGAGCTCACAGAGCTCAAAGTCTGACTCTGGGGGCACATCTCCTGCCCCTCTCTCTTTCTTCCTCCTCACCACTTTCCTGGCACCTCAAACCCATCTCCCAGCTGCCTTGACTCACTCATTCAACAAACCTACTCCCTGTCCCACTAGTAAATGTAATAGGACCAAACTTGACCTCTAGATCAGGAAAGACCTGGGCTGGAGTCCCAGCTCTGCAATTTATCAGCTGTGCCACCTTGAGCAAGGTAGCATCTGAGACCCTTAGTTTCTTCTTCTGTGAAGTGATGGTAACAGTTTCTCTACTGCAGGGTTTGTGGTACAACCAGCACAGGGTCTGGCCTATAGTAGATGCTTATCTGTCGGTGGGTCTCAAACTCAGATTATTTGTCATTGAAGTATAATGTACAATTCAAATGCAGCCTTGCTAGCAAACTTAAACTTTTCCTTTCCTTCCCCAAACTACCTGGATTTCTCTGCCTCTGTTTCCATATGAGGAAGTCCCTGTTGAAGGAACCATTTTTTTTCTTCTGTCCTATGCCGTTTGCCTGCTCGTGTTTTTTTCCCTGCCCACCCAGCTTTTTTATCTTTTTTTCATCATCTCCCTTGGAATCTTGGGGTGGGTAGCAATAGTTACTTTAGGAAAAATTAACAAGCCAATGAACAGTCAACTCAGAGACTCTTCTTAGACCTACAAAGTTCTGTGTGGCACAGAGGGCAGATCAATATATCATGGAATTCCAGTATAAATTAAGCTTCTGGTTTAAGGAAGTGTTTTTTTTTCTTGGCTAATATTCTTGATGACCTAAAAATATAGTCTGCACTTTGTTCTGTCTACTGCACATGGGTTAGTGCAAACACCAAGCACAGGGAGTTTGTGAGCTAAAGGTAACATTATCTCCCACCTAAACTGGAGTGAAAAAAAACACCATCCTAAGATAAGGCAGTAGGTATGCTTGCATAGTTCTATTTGTCAGCCCTTTATGAATAGAATGAGAATGGCCCATGTGCACGTGTTACCACTGGTAGGATCCAATAGGAGTCTCATGTCACAATGAAAAAGGTTGTCTGTTCAGTGGCGTAACTGCACTGGCAGCCTGGAGAAAACCAAGGCCTCAAACTGGGCTTAACTGGGCCTTGGCCAGGGTGTCAGTGCCAGGTACCTGGTTAGAAGAAATATCCGAAGGCAAATAATAATTACCTTCTTTGCTGATAAGAGGCCCCAGTACTTTTCCAACAGCATGATTGCATTCGGGTATTTCTTTGGACCACAGCCTGAATCACAAACTGATTCATGGGTACTGGCCCTAACTTCACCCAAACTATTGTGTATGTGGAACCCAATGTTCTCCTTCTGGCCCTGAGTTGGTGTAAATAATACTGCCAGTTGCATCACCTGTCCCTTGTTCTGTCTACCTTAATTCCTTCTGGATGCAATTATGCTTCTTTCCACCAGGTGGCGTCGCTTAGAAAGAGCTGGAGGAAAGGTCCTCAACCCTCCCATGCCCCCCTCCTTTTTTTAAGCTTAAGGCTGAAAAGAATGAAAATATATATTGATGGAAAGATATGTAATTCTTAGCAAGCAACAAACACCTTTTGTCATTGTGACTTGGAATCTGTTCCTGAAGTACTTTCTAACCTTAAGTAAGGTTGGACCCACCACCCTGCAGGTGTTTTCCTGGGATTGTTTATATTTAGCCTTGGTTTATAGTTCTGTTGTCATTTGCTCTTTATAGGAAAGTAACAAAATCTTGTTTTTCAAAATAGGGACACAAGATCCTGGATAATGGTGAATGTATTTTCTTTGCAGAGTAGGGTGTGGAGACCAAAGAGAAAAAGGCTGATATCTTGTATTTACTTTCATGCCCACTCCCTTACTGTCTCCTCCCCACCTCATGTGTTACCCACCTGACCCCCAGCTGCTCCCCTGTATTATGTTCCACTACTCATCTGAGTTTCTGGACACTCTCCTCAATACATGCATATTGGCATGCACAGATTAGCTCAGATCTGTGTCCCATGCGTGCCACAGATCTGTGCATGAGTCAGAACACAGGTACACCCAAAGGATGAGGCGAGTAGATAGGTGCTGGGGTTGGGGGAAGGCTGGCAGGCCAGCTGGCTGAGTGAGGGGACATGCAAATGACAAAGTATGTGTTCAGAAGGGAGGCTTAGGAGGCTGGTGGCGGGAAGAGACAGGGCTCCCAATGGTGCAGGTGGGGGTCCAGAGTGTGTAGTGTGTGCTTGCATTGCAAAGCCATGGGGGCTTGCTGGCTGGCACCTCAAGAAGAGCTTTGAAAACCAGCACCGCTCTCTACTGAATGCTTTCTACCTCCTGTTACATTTGTGGTTCTGATTTCTCTAAGAAGTCAGCTCCAGTTTGGTTTTTACCAATCTCCAGAGCCCTCCCTGGAGACGCCAGTTGGCACAAGAAAGTGCTGAACTGTTTACAGTCCCAGCCTAAGGTTCAGGGAGGGGATGTGGTTTCACTGGACCACAAAGCCAGGCACAGGGTTCATTTGCATGGCCCCTGACGCCATGTGACGCAGCCGGCTCCTCCTATATAAAGAAGCAGGAGCCGAAATATCTCCGAGTCTGGGTTGGACTGGCGGCTGTGGAGTTTGTGACACGCTAGGTGACACCCCTCGAGTCACTTCCATTCAACTCTCGAGTGCCTACCTGGGCTTGGGTCTGATTGGCAGCCTTTGGCCCCTCTTAGCTCAGAGTTCAGCCCGGTGCAGCGCACCAGCAGCCACCCAGCCTGCCCAGACCCGCCCGAATCCCGGCCAGAGCTCCCCGGCAGCCCGAGCCATGAATACCGAAATGTATCAGACCCCCATGGAGGTGGCGGTCTATCAGCTGCACAATTTCAACATCTCTTTCTTCTCTTCCCTGCTTGGAAGGGATGTGGTATCCGTTAAACTGGATAACAGGTAACGACCGGCCACAGCTCCGGAGCCTGGACGCCAGCGGGGGTTGGGCTGGGAGCAGGATCTCCGAGCGAGCCGTGCGCCGCAGGTCCCCGTTCCCCGCGGTGCAGCATCCTGGGAAGGGGCGGGGGTAGGGGACGCAGGGAGGGGGGTCACCGCTGCGCTGGGATCCGCCGTCGGAGCGTCCCTGCGGCCGCTGCGCCGGACGAGCTGCTGCAGCCCGAGGCAGAGGCAGAGGGGCAGTGGGGCAGGGCCGGGCAAGGCTGGGCAGAGGGCTGGCCGCGCGCCGTGCGCAGTTGGGGAGCAGGCCGGAAGCTTCCGAGCCGAGAAGGAATTCCTAGGTAGCTTCAGAGCCCGGTAGGTTTGCCCGGACCTTCAGGACCGGCGCCGGAAAGGGTCTGCGGCTGGGAGCTCCCGGGACCACGCGCCCCCATTGTTCGCGTGTCGCCCAGGCTGGCCGAGCAGGCCACGCTGGCCCGTGCACCCCGGGATCCACGCGCTGCCGCTCCACGCGGAGCTCTGGGCGGCGGTGGGGTGGCGGGGAGCCAGCCTGGGTGGGGAGGTGCGGCTTCCTGCAGGGGCTGGGGAGGGACCTGGGGACAAAGTGCCCCGGAACTCCCTGCCAGGGAGGTAGGAGAAAGGAAAGGCTGGGGCAGATGGAGGACTTTGGCCACAGCTGCCAGGTAGTCAGAGTGGGACCGAGTGTGTAACATGGTCTCTTTGCTTTTTGTCTTGGCAGTGCCTCCGGAGCCAGTGTGGTGGCCCTAGACAACAAGATTGAGCAGGCCATGGTGAGTGGCATCACTGCGTCATTCCCATTCCCAAACCTAAATGCTGCTTATGTAACTCAGGGCAGGACGGAGGGGGTGGGTGCAAAAGCTGTTAGCCAGGAGCCTAAGGAACCCAACAGTCTGCTTCCTGTTCCCTTGGAAGCCATACATAGAGTCCCATCAGAGTGCTACCTTTTAGGGCATTTCCAATCCACCCTTGTTGGATCCCCTCCTTTCCTCTTCCATCTCCTGTCCCAGGGCTTTTCACAGAAGCCTCTGGCTCACTCCTGGGTCCCCGCGCCGGGTAGGAAGCTCAAGCCCTTGGCGTTTGTCTGCATCCCGCATTTGTCAGGGGCCAGAGCTCATTGGATGCAACCTCACTGCAGTGCCTCTGCAGAGCCTGGGCTGGGGTCAGGAGTTGGGAGGATACAGGAAGGAAAGCACCCACCCCTTCTCCCTGTCCTTACTAGATAGAGGTCATACTCCACTGAGCAGCCATAATGGCTGCAGGGACTTAAGGCATCCAGCAGTTAGAAAACACTTAATTGTGCCCTGGAGCCTAAGGACAGTTCCCTGCCCCCAGTATAGTCATCAGATTCAGAGGATGCAGCAATCCCAATGCCTCCCCCAGGGCCAGTGTCCTGCCCAGCCAGGCTACTGTTCAGTATGCTGGGTCATGTGGGGAGGAGAGGACTCCAAAAGAGCTGATTTTACTCTCTTAGTGAAGCTGTGTAAAGCAGACAGACTGTAATGCGGTGCATTGCAGGTGCTCCCTGGGCTCTGGGCCAGCAATAGGGCCTCAGGTGGCAATAGAGATGTATAGCAGACCACCAGCAACCAGCAGAAGTTGCCTCTGAAAGGCTCCATGGCCAGCTTCGGCAGTGAGCAAAAACTTGCATTGGGGAGTCTGTGTAATTCAAAGCTGGGCTCCCAGCACAAGTGTGACCCCAGTCACGCAGCTCTCCTGAGCCATGCTGCAGTGCTTCCGGGAGAGGCACAGGGGAAATGGCTGCAGGGCCAGCATGCTGAGGGGCTGCTGAGGGAATACTGGAGGTTGGTGGCATGAGGGACAGTGCAGGCACTCCAATGGCAGGGCAAATGTGCCACAGAGGGGCCATGATGGCTAAGGAATGGCTTTGTTGTGATTTCCTTGGTGGCAGGATCTGGTGAAAAACCATCTGATGTATGCAGTAAAAGAGGAGGTGGAGGTCCTGAAGGGGCAGATCCGAGAGCTGGTGGAGAAGAACTCCCAGCTGGAGCATGAGAACACCCTCTTGAAGACCCTGGCCAGCCCAGAGCAGCTGGAGAAATTCCAGTCCCGGTTGAGTTCCGAAGAGCCGGTTCCCAAGATCCCACAAGCACCCGAGGCCTCCGGTGGTTCTCCGGTGTAAGTGGCTCTGTCCTCGGGGTGGGCAGAGCCACTAAGTTTGTTCTACCTAGTTCTTCCCAGTTTGTTTTTGGCTCCCCAAGCGTCATCTCACGTGGAGAACTTTACACCTAGTATAGCTGGTGCCAAGAGATGTCCCAAGGATGTGGTCCCCCCGGGCCCACTCCAGTGACAGACCCCTGACAAAGAACAGGTCTCTGGAGGCTGAGTTGCATGGGGCCTCGTCACCCCAAGCCAGTGAGCCTCTAATGCCACTGCGCCCTGAGAGCTCCCAAAGCCTGGGCAACTTCACACAACTGGCAAAGGAGAAAGGTAGTTTGAGAGAGGAAGCCAGGTTGCACCAGAAAGTATAAGGGGTCTGTTTTCATTTCCATCGACATCTTCAACAGCTTCACCTGACAATGACCGTTCTATGAAGCCACTTGTATTTCGAGCAGAGGCAACCTCTCTCTCATCTCTCCTGCCTTCCCAAGGCAGGGCCGGGGACAGGAGGGATTGAGCCAAGTCAGCCTTCTATTGGTTAATATGGTATAATGCATGGCTTGGTGCACAGCCTAGTGTGGGATTACAGCTTTGGGATGACCGCTTGCAAAGTTCTGTTTGGTTAGTATTGGCATAGTTTTTCTATATAGCCATAAAAGCATATATATATACCCATAGGGCTAGATCTATATCTTAGTGTAGTGCTGTATACAAATACACATACACCTACATGTTGAAGAGCCCAACCAGCTTTGGGAGTACTGACTGGTCCCTTACCTCTTAAGGCTAATTCTTTGATCAGTGTTCATTTACCAAGTTGATCCAGTATCACCTTTAGGCTATGTAAGAATAAAGAGTAAAGGCAGGTAGGGAGCCAGCCTCTGAATGCGGCCATGAACACCTTGCTGCTGCTGCATCCCTCGCCCATCTGTCCCCTGAAGACATGTAAGGTCCTCTTTTGAATGCCAACCCCACCATTCACTGGTGCTGACTACATAGAATGGGGTTGAGAGAAGATGGGCTGAGACTTTACATTGTCATTTGAAAACTTTTTTGTTTATGTTTGTGGAAAACTTTCAAGTGAACAGAATGACTAACTTGCTCGTGTCCTCTTGTGAGCAAGGGATGGAGGGGGATGGCTTTGACCCAATGGTGCCTGGGTGGTGTGCTCAGGGAGCTTGTGTCTAGTGGGTTCTGTGGCAGTGTGAACACTTTCCATTTCCTGATACCTTATCTTGATGTGTGTATCCAGGATTTGGATTTTGGTTTTTTAAGTGTAGCTTGAAATTTCAATAAAAGTTGCTCTTTTTTTTCTAAAAATAAGCCTGGTGTCTGAATATAAGTGGAAGTGGGGGGGGGGGTGCCTGCCATGGTTGGGGGCGCTGTTTTGTAACCTGCTGTATATTCCTGAGCACCACCTCAGTGGCAGGCCTACGCTACATCCCCGATCTTGCACAACCATCACAACACCCCCATTGTACCTGTAAGGAAGCTGAGGCTCAGCCAGTTTAAGTGACGTGCCCAAAGTCATACAACTACTATGGCAAATTGGAACTCAACCCACATCCATCCCTGTCTGCCCTGCTCCTGCTTTCATGTGACACAGTGGCCCCTGAGCTGTGTTCTGAGCCCTGCCTCATTCCCCGGGGAGCGCACCACTGCTATGTGAGTGAGCCCACTCAAGCTCAGCTTCCTACAGCATATGGCTGTTCCTTTGTCACTTAAAATTTAACTGAATTCCTTGTTTCCTGAGCCACAAACCTCAAGGACCAAAGGGACTCAGCCCCCTCCCTTGCACCGGTCACTACCCCAATATATTCGAAGTGTTGTGCTTCCTTTGCTGTAAAAATAACATATTTTGGCCTGTTCTTTCCAATCCTCAAAACTCTTCTACAGAACATTGCAAACCCCTACTGACTGGCCTCCCAAATCCCAATTTCCTCACCTGCTCCTAACCTCTCTACTCATTGTCTACACCTGCCAATTTGATCATGGTGTGCATATTTCACAGCTGCTGGAGCAGCTATAAGCTTTGGACCAGGCAGCTGCCCCAACCCAAACCCAACTGTCCCCAGTCCCCACTTACTCCCAAGCCCCTCCCCACATCCGGACAAACTGAGAGGACTTCTCAACTCTTCAGCTTATCTGGAGATGTCCCCCACTGATTTCCAGCCAAGCAAGAACTAACAGAAGAAAAACAGAAAGCCAGAGGATGGTCCAGCAAACACACAGCCCTTTCTGCTTATCCAGCCCTTCCCTGCAAGAAAAGGGAAAATACTTGCCCACAGTCACACTGTGAGAAACAAGAACAACTTTGTTTCCTAGGCAACCCTGACTAAACAGAGACAAACACTGCACCCTCTGAGGCCACAGCAGCTGCTAGACTAGATAAGAGGAACTCTGTGGCTGTTTGCTAGTCACTTAACAGGAGCAGCTCTTTTGTTATTGTTCCACAGAAAACCAAGTAGGGGCGGGGAAAGGCGAAAGAACACATTGCTCCTGGAAAGCCCTTCACAGGCTGTGGGGTTCTGGACCCAGCTGGGGCAGCTAGATCCAAAGCAAGGAAAAGAACAAGAAGCAGGCCTCCCTGCCTGGGCATGCTCCTTCACCCAGGGCTCCCGCTAGCTGTTATCTCACCCGATCCCCTTGGCAGCCCTCCCCACACTTGGACAAGACACTGTTCGGCCACCCCCTCCTCATAAATGCAAAATATTCTGTTTCCTGCTGTTAGAAAAACAGACCCTTATGATTTACCTCCATTTGACAGACAAGAAAACAGAGCTCAGCGCTGCACCCACGGCTCCTACGTGTTCCATGAGGCAGTGGTCCCCAGCCTTTGTGACAACAAGGGCCTCTTTTCAATGTCAAAAATATTCTCAGACCTCCCCCAGCCCGTTAGTAGTTGAACTGACAGTATTCATTGAGGGGGAGGGGAAAGAGAAACACATAATGACAAGCAGTGACTGAATTCAGTGGGACTTTTAAAGGAATTTATTGTATTTGCCACAATAGCATAGAAGTGGGTTTGAAAAGTAGAACAGAAATGTGGGTGGTAGATTATTTACAGACAAGGACTGCTGGGTGCAAGGTGCACAGCTCTCTGGCTGGGAACTGCCACATATGAAGGTGCTCCGGTTAGGCTCCCATGAGGAACCCAGGGAGTCAGCAGACGAGGAAGTTGGGCCACTGGGACCTGGACTGTAGGAGGAGCATTCTAGAAAGATCAAGAGAAAGTAGGTACACAAACTGCTGTTCCTTATGGTATTTTGAAGTTGTCCTGACATCATTCTATTTATTCTGGAAAAAACATGCTTTCAGATCTCACCTCATCTCCTCCTAGTTGGTTAGAAAATTAATGGACATAATTAGAGTTTTGTAGACAGCCCAGTTATTCAGGTTGTCTCATGCAGAGAAGCTTGTTGGAACCCAAATACTTAATACTTAACCACCTCCACTAGATCAGGCAAGGTTTAGCAGAGAGCTCCATCAGTTCTCTATTCCAAGCAGACGTGGTTTCCAGGGAGGAGCTGGCTGGAAGGGACCATAACAATAATTAGTAATAATAGCTAACACTTACATGGCACTTACTTGGCCAGATGTTGTTCTGATCCCTTTTACCTCTATTGCCTCTTTTAATCCTCTCCTCAAACCTATGAGGATGTGCCATTAAGATCCCCATTTCACAGACAAGAAAATGAGAACTCTAAGGCACAGATTAGTGAAGCAACTTGCTCAAAGTCATATAGCAAGTGTATGGCAGAGCCGGGATTTGGGGAGAGCAGGGAGGTGGATACCTGGAAAAACAGGATGAAGAATCTCAACAGTTGCAATAATTCCTCCTGTATAGCAGAAGTGTTCCTGGGGCAGTGAGGAGAGAGACAGAAAGCAAACAGCCCCTAACTAGCAGAGGGGTTAATATAAGATTAGAAATGACCAATGAGCCTGGAAGGATGGGAGCGAGGGGAGGAGGAAAGAGGGAGGATGGGAGCTGACTGGGCTGGCTCCAAGTGAATTGAGACAGGATTTAATAGGTCCGAGGGAGCCATGGTAGGCTTCAGAGCAGGGAAGTGATGTGATGCCAAAGATATTTGCAAAAGATGGGTCCTGGCAGCTGAAGAGGCTGAAGCAGAGAAAGGCTGGCTGAAGACAGGCCAGCTGTTACTGCAACCCAGGTGTGAGGTGATGCGGGCCAGCCGGGGTAGGGAAAGGGGTCACAGAAAGGAGACAAAGGGACAACACAAGACGCTGAAAGGCCGTGTTTCTCCCAGTGTGGTCTGTGTCTGTCCATATCGGGTTTGTCGCTAAGTTTGTTTAAATACAAGTTCTAGGCTCCACCTCCAGACTAAAGAGGGGAGAGGAGCTTGGGAATCGATAACTCACAAGCCGCCCCGGTGATGCTGCAGGATGTGAACATCTGAGGAACCTCCACTAAGCGCAAACTCAGCATGACATGGTAACAAAGCGAGTTGGGGAGGAGAGAGCAGAGTAGCCATGAGTCAAGGATGACTTGAAAGTTTTTGTTTTGTGTTTTCTTAATTGTGGTAAAATATATATAACATAAAATTTACCGTCTTAGCCATTGTAAGTGTACAGTCCAGTGGAATGAAATACATTCACATTGTTGTGCAACTGCCACCACCACCTATCTCCAGAACTTTTTCATCTTCCCAAACTGAAGCTCTAGACCTGTTCAATACCAACTCCCCCTTCCCACCTCCCCTAGCCTCTGGGGACCTTAAAAGTTCTGAGTGTGGAGGATTGGGAGTCTGAGGAAGCACTGAAGGAAATGGGTGTAGGAAAAGGCTGTGGATTCTTAGAAGCAAGACGAATTCCAATTTTGACTTTTGGCTGAGCTAAGCATATTTGCATATGGAAATAGCCCAGAACCAGCTGTGGAAAGAAATGTGAAGTCCAGGCCTGGAGCACAGTTGAGTCGGAGGGCGTGTCTGCATGGCACAAGAGCTGAAATGATGTGAGTAGGCAAGTGCCCCAGGAAGGGGGTGCAGAAGAGGCCAAGCAGAAGGCCCAGAGCCACGGTGGAGGCCACCCCCAGGGAGGCTGTGTGAGGGAGGAGGAAGGGGAGCTGGGAAGTATCAAAGAAAGAGATAGGAAAAGCCCCAAGGGAACACTGAAGTTTGATATCTCTCTAATTTCATCTTTTTGTCTATTCATTTGGACGTTTCCTCTTCAGAATCCTTAGCATGAGCCCTACCATCTTATAAAGCCACCTCAGGGGGCAAACTGATGCAGCTGAGGTAGTCTAACAAGAAGAGTCGGGAGTCCTGAGTGTAGTCCTAATCTTTGTATAACAAGCTCTATGACCGTAGGCAAGTCATTGGTGTCTCCACACCTCAGTTTTCAAATTTGAAAAACAAAGTGGCTGTACCCAGGATCCTTTCTAAGCCAAGTACTGAGTAAATATCCAGGCCAGGAAGGGCCCATTAGCCATGAGTCTTGGACACATTACCTCTTTGCTCTAGGCCTCAGTTTCTCTTCTAGCCCACAGATTCTCTTCATCCTCATATTGGGCTCTTATCAAGTTGCTGATGAAATAGCCATTTTAAAGACTAATGTGGCTTAGCACCACAACACCCCATGCAATTTTGTACAAAAAGGCATCACCTACAGCCTCATCTCCAACCCTTTCTATTCACACATCACTTCTGGTTGCCTATATTGTGACACCACCCTTACAAGCTCTGGGTCACTAAACTCAAATGGGAAGGAGGTCAGTGGGTTGCATGCACGTCTTGGGTAGGCAGAGGGAATGAGCTCACCTTTGAGAGACTTGATACAGATGATTGGAGAGGGTAGGAAGGGAATGAAAAAGAGATGACTTGGAGGGGTTGGGCAAGGGAAGGCAGGAACTAGAGGATGAGATTGTGAGCAAAAAGGGTGGCCCCAGTCCATTGGACCTTTCCCAGCTGGGCTCTTCTGCTGTTTTGCAGCTGTTTCACTGGTGAACTTCCTGCTGCTACCACCCAGGACAAAACAGGGCAAATCTTCCACCAAAGACTGGCTCTGTAGGTCCTGAACTATCCCACACATCTCTCCTTTGCTGTCCATTGCAATACAGAACCCAGTCATTTCAACTGCAAAACAAACCTAACCGCTGTTCAGAAGCATCTTGAGGCCCAAGTGATGGTCCCAGTAAGTTAAGTCACACCTGCGATATGCCATTAGGGCTGGACGGGACTCTAGAGATCAACTGTCGCAACATCCTCTGTTCCCAGAGAGGGACACTGAAGCCCAAAAAGAGAAGCCACTTTGTCCCAGCCATTCACAGTCAGCAACAAGGCCAAGATGATCCCTCTAGTGTTATGGATGACCCTCTTGCTCTAGACCTTGGTGGCCCCACCTGTAAAGTGAGGAACTGGTCCAGAGCAACAGTTCTGGAATTGCCCGGCAAGAGTTTCATGCAATACTAATACCTGGACCCCATTCCTAGAAATGTTAATAAAATTGGTCTGGACATGGGCATTGTTAAGCTCCTCATGTGATTCCTGGATGATCTGTGAGCACTGTTTCAATCTAGACATCCAGATCCATTCATTCAACAAAAACTGACACCTACTGTGTGCCAGGCACTCTGCTAGGTGCAGACCAGGTCAGGCACGGGCTCTGCGCTCCTGGAGTTCACTTCATGTTTCTACATGGAGAAAGCAGATAAGACAGGCTGCTCATATTAGCAGGTCTGTTCAGAGGCACCTCTGCTCCTCTTTCTCCAAGAAACTTTATGATTAATAAAGGCAACATTCCTATCTCCTGTCTGACTCATGTGTGTTTCTCTCTTGATTGATTGTGATTTCAGGCAGAAGAAAAGAGGTGCTATTTCTAAAACATTCTGTTTGGGGTGGTGGGTGGTGTATAGATAACCCTATGGCCCCTTCTCAGTCACCTTTGCAGGCTGCTCTTCCTCTAACAGAGGAAGCCTCTGGCTTCAGCTCTAACTTCTCTACATGCTCTCTTCCTGGTAGATTCCATCTATTCCCTTGGTCTTAAGTAACATCATCACATCAATGACTCCCAAGCTTATATGTCCAGTCCTAAACATCCCCCTGAGCTCCAGACTCAAATATTCACCTGCCTCCTCAACAGCTGCATTTGTGTGTCTCACAAGTACATCATATCTACATGATCAAAGTCAGTCCTGACCTCCCCAGTGGATCCCACCTCATGAAAAGCACTGCCATCTACACAGCTGCACAAACCAGGACCCTTATTCCTCCTTCTCCCTCAGCTCCCATCCACTGCCCAGTGTGGTCCACTCAATCTCCAAAACACACTCGAAACTCTTTACTTCTTTCCAGTCCCATCACTACCAGTTGGTCTAAGCCACCCTCATCTCTCATCTCTCCCATGGAAGCAAAAGCCTCACACACTGGTCTCCCTGCTTGCATACTAGAGCTTGTCCAATGCCACCCAGCAGACACAGTGATTTTCTTAATGCCAAACCACAGATCCTGGTGTTCCCTTGCTGCAAGCTTATCAAAGGCTTATTACTGAACTTAGAATAAAGTCCAAACTCCTTTCCACGGCCTACAAGTACCTTACACGATCTGGCCTCTGCTGATCCTTCAGCCTTTTCAAGTATTAGTCCTCCCCTCTTACCGAGCTCCAGCCCCATGGAGCTTCTTTCATTCCTTAAACATCAGAGCTTTTGTGCGCATGGTTCCCTTGGTCCAGAATGCTCCCACCAGCACTTCCACCTCTCTGTTTGCATGGTTGTTTGCCCCTGTCCCCTGGTTGTCTCCCTTCCTGTGAGAGGCTTTCGCCCATAACCCCATCTAAAGAAGTGGCCCCCATTATTGTTTCTTTTGTTGCACTTATCCCAGATTGTAACAACTCGGTCACATACTTTTGTCTGTTTTTTCTACCTCACTGTACTGGGAGCTCCCAGGGGGCAGCTGTTTTGCCCACTACTATCAGAGCTGATCACATTACCTGACAGATTCTGATCAGCAAATAAATTTCTGTAAGTTTCAGATGCTGTGACAGTTGATGATGGCTTGAGGAAGAAATTTTTGGATGGCGATGAGAGGGGAGCTTTCCCAAAGTCCTTCAAATCAAACAACTAAACTGGCTTGTCGATTATGTCAGTTATGAAGGCAATGAGCTCTTTAGTCTTTCAACAAACTTTAACTGAGTGTGTCCTATGTTTCAGGCACTGGACCAGGCCCTGAAGATACCAAGGCAAATCTGAGAGATGTGATGCGGTACTGATGGGGGTTACTATAAAAAGAAGCTTCATATAGTACAGTGGTATTCCCATGCTACTTGCCTAGGGAAGTCCCCACGTTTTAGATATTCTAAATGCTCACTTTTCTCCATATTCATATTTTGACCCATACAACTCCATCCCATTATCTGGAGCTACTTGTCAAGCTACATGTTAGGTAAGTGGTATAGTATTAGTTAGGATTAGCTCTGGTTGCAATACAGAAAAAAATAATATCAGTTGCTTAAAAAATACAGTTTATTTATCTCTCCCATAAGAGAAGCCTGAAGGTAGGCAGACCAGTGTTGATTGCGTGACTTTATAAAGTCACCAGAGACCCAAACTTCTCCCAAGTTGCTGCTCTAGAACACATAGCATGTTGCCTCATTGTCCATTATGGCTGCTCAAGCTCCAGTCATTTTATCCCCAATCCAGACAGGAGAAAAGAAGGAGGGGGAAAAAAATCACTCTTCGCTTTTGAGGAACCTTCTCAGAAATACTGCACAACACTTTTGCTTGGATCTCATTGGCCAGAACTTAGTCTGGCCACTCCTCCTAAAGGCAGTTTTCTTTAACTGGGTACATTGCCATCCCCCAAATTTCAAAATCACCCAAAATTTCACCCCACAAAAGATTCAAATTTCTGGTTTTAAGGAAGCAAAGAATAGATGTTGGACAAACAACCAGCAGTTTCTTTTCAAGTGTTTGGATATATTGAGAGATAAGAAGGAGGGAGAAGTAAAGAGGAAGAGGGCATAAAAGGGTCTGTGACCATTGACGTCCACATCAGAGGATGTATCTACTCTAATGGACCAGAGCTGGCTGGCAGGTGTGGTCACATGGGGGACCAAATGAGCAGAGCAGACCCCTGAGAGGGTCTCTGCTACTGCAGAACTGTTTTCCAAGAACTGCTCAGCCAAGAAGGCCTCAGGAGGCAATCTAAAAGGCCTCTCACTAGAAAGATTCTAGAAACAGGAGCCCAGACTACCCTCTTAAATGTCTTTATGGAGGCAAAAGGGATAGCGATCACTAAAGCAGGCAGCCATAGGTCAAAATGTGGGGCTCCAATATCCAAAGTCAAAATTTCAGGGAAGACCTTCCTAGTTTTTGGTGGCTATAAAAGGAACATCCTCACCGAATCTTCGAATCTTGAGGCTGCAAGTCATCCAGGCAGGCCTCATCCCACCAATCACCACCCTCTTCCACTGTTCAACCTCACACTCAAGACAGACAGCCTGCATTGAGACGTTAATTTGAGGGGATTCTTTTCTGTGGGAATGTAGCTTTTTGCAGATCTAACAGATTTTTGTGGGTAAAAATTACCCAATAACACCCAGTTCCCCAAGCCTAGGAATACAGGATCTGTTTCAACAGTCTTCCAACTTGCTGAAGAACAGTCATTAACTTTATGGAGATGATTCCCTGCAAGTACCTTCTCCTTCTCACTGCAAAGGCTCCAGTCGCTTCTGCTTTGCAGAGGGTCAAGGAATGGGTTTCTTTTGACTTTAGCAAAAATCAGGCGTTGCTTTAGAATTTAGGTCTTGGGGACTCCCTGTTGAATTCTTCTGTGAGTTTCCTTTGAAAGTCCTACAGTCTTATTACCTTCAATTTTGCCCCATTAAGTCTGTGAAATGGGACCCTAGAGCACTGTGACAAACTGCCAGGGAAACTAGGACTTAAAGAAAACATTTTTCCTGCCTCTGGGCAGGGCCCACTCTGGTGCCAGGCAAGCCATGGAAGTTTGTCACCTGACCCTGCCCATCCAGTGAGCAAGAATTCCTCAGGCAGAACATAACTCCTGCCCCTCCCACAAATGCTGAACATTCTGTTTTTCGCCCTTAGGAAGAAACTGGTAAATAACTGCATTCTCTTCTCCCAGTTGCACACCCCCTTCTTTGCAAAACCAAGGAACTGGGTCGCATTACCTAAGTCTATGTGGTTTTGAAGGGCTCAACATCAAACTTCAAACTGTTGTCAGACACACATGTTGGAGCACAGCCTGTGCTCTTCTGGGTGACACGAAAGGGACCTGCTGAGTTCCAAAGTTCAGCAAGTTGTTTTTCCATACACTTCTGATCATCTTAACCCATGTGACTTATTTGTCTTCCTCTCATAGAGAGGCATTAAGCTCTCTTAAGGAGTACATAAAACTAGCCCAGGCAGGCCTCCATTAAGGTATGAGAAAGGGTAAGTTCCCAGAAATCCTCGCCATCAAATTTCCAAGGCCAACCTCCTCCTTTTACCGATTCAGTCATTCAGTCATCCATTTGTTTGTTCAACAAATATTAATGAAGAACCTATTATGTGCCAGGCTCTCTGACAGGTGAGGCTCTTTATCTCATGGCATCTACATTCTAGTGGAGGAAGATAGACAAAAAGAAACAGACAGTGAGGAAGCTGAGGCTGGGAGAGAGGAAGTAACTCGCCCAAGATCACACAGCCCAGGTCTTCTGATTTCCAGTCCTTCATTTTTCCATTGAACATACACTGGGTGTGGAGCACCTACCATGTGCTGGGCACACTGTTAGGCATTGAGGATGGAAGATGAATAAGACAGACAAGGTTCCTGACTTCACAGAGCTTACAGTATAGTCAAGGACATAAACCATAAATAAAGACAGAGAAAAAAAAGATTTCCAGTTTCCAGTCTGGGATATAATGAGCTTAGAGGTTGCCACTCCATTGAACAAGTAAAAAGCTTAGATCCATAAGAGAAATAAGGTCCACAGGGCAAACTACTGCCCCCCAAACTGGAAAGACAAGCAAGGAGATACAAAGAATCACAATTTAGAGTAGAAACTCAGGAGTGGAAACCTCGGCGGGAACCAGTACTGGGGCAGGAAAATCTGAATTGTAATTGAAAATTTGCTGGAGGCTCCATGTAGACAAGTCCAAGACTAAAACATTCCAGGGGACCCAGTCATAGGGAGGCCACCACACTTTTGTGAATTTATCTCCAGGAGGGCAACCAGGTCCTCAGAATGAATATTGGGAAAAAAAACTCCCTTGTGCTTCAGGCAGGGGGGAGGCAAAAAATAATCATCTTTAAATACACCAGAGCAGGCTGACCTTTTTAAAAAGGTAAGGAGAAACTAATTTAGTGCCTAAACTGCTGAGGTTTTATCAGAGCCCAGCTGATCTGGAGAAAGGAAATAGCCAACTGTAGTTGGCTCTAACATACCATACGGGGGAAGAGAAATACTCAACTCCAGCCCACTCTAACCTTCCTGTCCCACCTAAAGGGGAAAAAACTGAGAAGCACTAGTGATGTTCATAGTTTAGGGGCACAGCATCATGAAAGACTGAGACCTAATCATAGGATAATAGAATGCCTCCCCTTCCCCTACACCTTACCAGCACATTACTAAAGGCCTATTTATTGCAGTTTCTTTAACCCAGCACATCATGTCCCCCTTTCAACAAAAAATACTTAAAAGGTAAAAACACAGTCTGAAGAGACTGAAGAGCATCAGAATCAGACTCAGATATGGCAGGAATGTTGGAATTATCAGACCAAGAGTTTTAAAAAACTATGATTACTATGCTAAGGGCTTTGATGGATAAAGTAGACAACATGCACAAACAGATGGATAACATAAGCAAAGAGATGGAAAGTCTAAGAATCAAAAAGAAACACTAGAGATCAAACACACTGTATCAGAAATGGAGAATGCCTTTAATGGGCTCATGAGTAGACTGGACAGAGCTGAGGAAAGCATCTCTGAGCTTCGGGGTCTGACAACAGAAACTCCCCAAACTGAAAAGCAAAAATGAAAAAAGGTTGAAAAAAAAAAGCCAGAACAGAATATCTAAGAATTGTGGGACAACTACAAAAGTTGTAACACATGTGTAATGAAAATACTAGAAGGAAAAGAAATAACAGAACAGAAGAAATGTTTAAAGCAATAATGATTGAGAATTTCCCAAATTAATGTCAGTCACCAAATTACAGATCCAGGAAGCTCAGAGAACACCAAGCAGGATAAATATTAAAGAAACTACACATGGGAATGTCATATGCAAATTTCAGAAAATCAAAGATTAAGAAAAATCTTGAAAGAAGCCAGAGGAAAACAACACCATACATACAGAGCAGCAAAGATAAGGATTACCTCCAGCTTCTCCTCAGAAACAATGCCTTCAAGAAGGAAATGGAGTGAAATATTTAGTGTTGAGACGAAAAAGGCACCAACATAGATTTCTGTATCCTGCAAAATTATTTTCCAAAAGTGAAGGGGAAATAAAGATCTTCTCAGACAAATGAAAATTGAGGGAATTTGTTGCCAGTAGACCCACCTTGCAAGAAGTGTCAAAAGAAGTTCTTCAGTGACAAGGGAAATTATATAGGTCAGAAACTTAGAACTACATGAAGAAAAGAATGTAATCAGAGAATGAATAAATTAAGGTAAAATAAAAACTTTTCTTTTCCTTATTCTTTGTTAATCTAACAGATAACTAATTAAAATCATTATTATAATAATTATGATAATTATAATAATCAAAATAATAATAGTACTGTACTTGATTATGTATGCTTATGTATAAGGGGAATGAATGATAGCAGTGCTACAAAGGACAGTAGAGAACATTAGGAATATTTTGTTATTATAAGGAGCTTGCATTACCCATAACGTGGTATAGTGTTATTTGAAAGAGGACTTGGATTATTTGTAAAGATATATTGCAAACTCTAGGGCAATTACTTAAAAAAGGGGGAA
This sequence comes from Manis javanica, assembly GCF_040802235.1. NCBI lineage: Eukaryota > Metazoa > Chordata > Mammalia > Pholidota > Manidae > Manis > Manis javanica. Next base: position 98,873,646 of record NC_133174.1, on the reverse strand, counting down.
AAAAGTATAATTGATATATGAAGAAAGAAGAAAAAATTGAATGATATGAAATGCTCAATTAAAACCACAAAAGGCAGAAAAAGTGTGGAAGACGAAAATAAGAACAAAGAACAAGGGCAATAAATAGACAACAGTAATGAGTATGGTAGATATTAATATAAATACATCAATAATCACTTTAAGCATTAATGGTTTAAAAACACTAATTAAAGGATATAAATTGTCAGAGTGGATCGATAAACAAGACCCAATTATATGTTATCTACAAGAAATCTACTTTAAATATAAGGACATAGATAGATTAAAACTAAAAAGATGGAGAGATATTTCCCATGCTAACACTAATCAACAGAAATTGGGAGTAGCTATATTAATTTCAGACAGAGCAGACTTCAGCACAAGAAAAGGTATGAGAGATAAAGAGGGCATCACATAATGATAAAGGGGTCAGTTCTCCAGAAGGCATAACAGTCTTTAATGCATATGAACTCAACATTATAGCAGCAAAATGTATGAGACAAAAATGGAAAGAACTGCAAGGAGAAATAGATGAATCCACTACTACAGTTGGAGACTTTAACATCCAGAAATGAACAGATTTAGCAGTCAGAAAATCAGTAAGGATGTACCTGAACTCAGTAATACCATCAACTGTATATAACTGACACCTATAGACTACTTCATCCCAAAACAGCAGATTATACATTCTTCTCAAGCTTACATGGAATATTCACCAAGATATACCTACCACATTCTGGGCCATAAAACATGCCTTAACAAGTTTAGGAGAATAAAAGTCATCCAATGTCTGCTCTCAGACCATGGTGGAATTAAACTAGATATCAAAACAGAACAACAGCTGGAAGTCCCCAAGAAAAACAACATACTTCTAAATAACACATATGTCAAAGAAAAAGTATCAAGAGAAATTTTTAAATATTTTGAACTAAATGAAAATTAAAATATAACTTATCAGTATATGTCAGATACAGCTAAATTGGTGCTCAAATGGAAATTTATAGCATTTGAATGCATATATTAGAAAAGAAGATAAATCTTAAGCATCCACCTTAGGAAACTAGAAAAAGAAAATCAAATTAAATAAAAAATATGCAGAAGAAAATAAATAGTAAAAAATAGAACAGAAATCAATGAAATTGAAAACAGGAAATAAGAGAAAATCAACAATACCAAAAGCTGGTTCTCTGAAAAAATTCATTAAAATCAATAAGCCTCTAGCCAGGCTAAGAAAAAGACAGAAGAGACAATTTACTAATATCCAGCATGAAAGAGGGATCATCATTACAGATCCTATGGATATTACAAGGATAATAAAGGAATATTATGAACAATTCTGTGCTCCAAATTTGATGACCTAGATGAAATGGGCCCATCACCTACTGGGACACAATCTCCCAAAACTCACACAAAATAAATTATCCAATCTGAATAGGCCTATATCTATTAAAAAATGGAATCAATAATGAATAGCCTTTCAAAAGAGAAGGCACCAGACCCAGACAGATTAACTAGTGAACTCTATCAAGCATTTAAGGAAGAAATTATGCCAATTTTCTATAAAATTTTCTAGAAGAAGCAGAGGAAATACTTTCTAACTCACTCTATGAGGCCAATATTATTCTAATACAAAACCAGACAAAGACTTCATGAAAAAAAGGAAACTACAGACCAATATCTCTCATGAACACAAATGCAAAAATCTATCAGCAAATCAAATCCAACAATGTATAAAAAGAATTATACACCATGACCAAGTAGAAGTTATCCCAGGTATCCAAAGCTGGTTAAACATTCAAAAAACAATGTAATCCATCACATCAATAGGCTGAAGAAGAAAAATCACACGATCATATCAATAGACACAGAAAAAGCATTTGAGAGAATTCAACATGTATTCATGATAAAATTCTCATAAAACTAGAAATAGGGACTTCTTCAGCTTTACAAAGAATATTGACAAAAGAACACTACAGCTAACAGTGTATTTAATGGTGAGAAACTAGAAACTTTCTCAGTTAGACCAGGCAGGGATGTCACTACTCCTTTTCAGTCTCACACTGGAGGTCGTAGCTAATGTAGTAAGAAAAGAAAAGAAAAGGTATATGAATTGGGAAGGAAGAAATAAAACTCTTTGTTCACCAGATGCTATAATCGTCTCTGTGGAATATCTGAACAAATTGAAAGAACAAAACCCTCCTGAAACTAATAAGCAATTATAGCAAGGTTGCAAGACATGGAGTTAATGTACATGTGCAAAAATCTATATGAGAGGCAAAAGACCATATAAACTGTAGAATCAGTTAATCAATATTCACAAAATAACTTGTTTGGGATTGTGTTGACTCTGTAGATCAAGTTTGGAAGAACTGACATCTTGACAACACTGAGTCTTCTTATCAAGGAACATGTAATATCAGTACATTTATTTTGTTCTTTTTTGATATCTTTCATCAGAGTTTTATAGTTTTCCTCATATATATTTTGTACATGCTTTGTTAGATTTGTACCTAAGTATTTTATTTTTGGGAGTGTTCATGTAAATGATAATACGTTTTTAATTTCAAATGCCACTTGTTCATTGCTGGTATATTGGAAAGCAAATGGCACTAGAACAACTGGACATCCACAAACAAAAGAAAATGAATCTAGATACAGACAATATACTCTTCACAAAAATTAACTCAAAGTGGATCATAGATCTAGAAGTAAAATATAAAACTATGACAATATTGAGCTCTAGAAAGTAACATTAGAGAAAACCTAAATTACCTTGGGTATAGCAATGACTTTTTAGATGCAACACCAAAAGCACAATCCATGAAAGAAATCATTGATAACTTGGACTTCATTAAAATTTAAAACTTCTGCTTCTGTGAAAAACACTATTAAAAGAATGAGAAAACAAGCCACAGATTGGGTGAAAATATTTGTAGGGGACACATCTGATAAAGGGCTGTTATCCAAAATATACAAAGACTCTTAACACTTAACAATAAGAAAATGAACAACCCTGTTAAAAAATAGACAAAAGACCTGAACAGACACTTCATCTAGAAAGCCATATACAGATGGTAAGTAAACATATGAAAAAATGTTCAACAACATATGTCATTAGAGAAATGCAAATTAAAACAGCAACAAGGTAACACTACACACCTATTAGAATGGCTAAAACCCAAAACACTGACAACACCAAATGCTGGAAAGAATGTGGAATAACAGGAACTCTCATTCGCTGCTGTTGGGAATGCAAAATGGCACAGCCACTTTGGAAGACAGTTTGCCAGTTTCTTATAAAACTAAGCATATACTTACCATACAATTCAGTATTCACCCAAAGGAGTTGAAAACTTATGTCCACACCAAAATCTGTATATGGATGTTTATAGCAGCCTTATTTATAATTGCCCAAACTTGGAAGCAACCCAGAAGTTCTTTAGTAGGTTAATGTATAAATAAACTGTGGTACAGCCAGACAATGGGATATTATGCAACACTAAAACGAAATTAGCTGTCAAGCCATGAAAAGACATGGAGGAATCTTAAATGCATATTACTATATGCAAGAAGCCAATCTTTAAAGACTACTTACTGTCTAATTCCAATTATATGATATTCTGGAAAAGGCAAAATTATTGAGACAGTAAAAAGATCAGTGGTTTCTAGGGATCGAGGGGAGGCAGGGATGGATCAGTGGAGTACAGACAATTTTTAGGGCAATGAAAATGTTCTATATAATACTGTGGTGGTAGGTACATGTCACTGTACATTTGTGAAACCCATAAAATGTACACCACCACCATGGACTTTAGGTGAGAATGATGTGTCAATGTAGTTCATGAATTGTAAGAAATGTGCTGCTGATGGGGAATGTCCATAGTGGAGGAGGCTGTGCATGTTGGGGGAAAAGGGGTATTCAACTTAGCTGTGAACTTGAAACTCCTCTAAAAAAATAGTTTATTAATTTAAAAATAAAACATAAAATGTTGGGGTGGCAGGTCCCTTAAGAGATCACCTGTCTACTCTACTTATTTGGCAGACAGAGCAACTGAGGCCTACAGAGCAGAAGATATTCGCTTAAAGTCACACAGCGAGTTGTAGCAGAGCCTAGGCTAAAACCAAATGCTTTGCTCCTCTGTCCAATATGCATATCACATAATGTAGCAAGGGTCAGCTCACTGTTCTCTCAGTTAGACAATGACTTGCATGACCTCTTTTGAAACAGCTTACAGGCTCCATTGTCTGCAAAGGAACGGAATGTCTTAGCCCTAAGTCCTTCCTTTTTGGAGCATAAACTATGACCGGAAGGCCTCTCTGTTTTGTAAAAGATCAGCGCTGTTGCCATACCCAGGCCTCACTTCTACCTCAAGTTCTGCTGAACCTTCAGGGCTAAGGGGGGCTTCAGAGGTAAGAACCAGGAAAGGAGCCTGGGGGCCTTTCTCCCTGTCCTGTTCTCAGCCCTCCAGCTCAGGACCAAGGTCTGGAGCAGGAAAGAACAACTGGCAAAGCCATTGATTAGGTCCTTTTTATTCATTGTAAAGGCTCATAATTTGTCTTAAGGGAGACTTTTGCCTTGATTAATATCATGGGCTCCCATGTTTACATTAAACTCTTTGAGTCAGTACAAATACACCTGAAGTAGGCGCTGTTTGCAGGCGGCAGTGGGCAAGCAGCAGTAGTGGGCAAGCAGTGCCTGTCAGCACCGTCCTCTCAAGATGCCTCTGACAGAGCTTGGGGTTCTTTCTGAGCTGCTACAGGGTTATGCCCACACTCTCCAAGTTTGCAAAGGGCCCCCATTCACACATCTCAGGATTTCATGAGAAATAACCCCCCAGAGAGAGAGAGAGGCCTCGGTTCTACCCAACCCTAACCCTCTCCCTGGGCTCCCACCCCCACCTGAGGCACTGCTCAATTATTTTCTCTTCTGGGTGTTCAGCCTGCGTGTCTACTAACTGCCTCTACAGCAAAAATGGCCTTAATTGTCTCTCACCTTCCAACCTGTCACCCTGTCCTCCTCTAGCTGCCATCCCACTTTACTCCTTCCCTTCAGAGTCAAAGGTCCTGGAAGGAGAGCCCCACTCACTGATGTCACTTCCTGGCTTCCCCTGCACTGGCAGTCCTTGCAGTTTGGCTTCTGCCCTTCCCCGCATTCCCCTCAGGGCGCCGCAGGGAGCCACACCCAGTGGACACTTTGCAGCTCCCACCTGCAGCCATGGGCACTGCTGAGACTCTTTCCTTGCAGCTCCCAGGTTTCCATGGTCCTCCTCTCTCCCAGTCTTCCTCCTGTTTCTATGACCATTCCTTTTCAGCCACCTTTCCAGGCTCTTCATCTTCCATCCTTCTGTCCTTGGACCTCTTTGTTCTCACTGTAGTACACACATTCTCCCATTTTGGCCTCATCTTGTCAACCTCCATCTATATGATTCCACATCTAGGGCCCAGCCCAGACTTCTCCCCTGAACCCCAGATCCATGCATCCAACTGCTGGGTGTCCTGATGACTCTTCACACTCAACACATCCAAGATAACTCATCATTTTTCCCTACAAATTTTGCTCCTTCTGTAGTGTTCCCCATCTTGCTAATGGGCTCCATCAGACACCCAATCAGTTAAGCCAAAAATATGGGGATCATCCAGACTCCTCTTCCTGCTTCATCCTTCCTTAAATCCAATCATCAATTTGTCCCACCGGTTGTGCCTTCAAAATATATGCAGAACATGACCACTCTTTCCACCTCTAGTACTACCTTCCCAGTCCAGGGCACCATCTGCCTTCACATGGATAGCTGCAGCAGCCCCCTAACTGGCTACCCTGCTGTCACTCTCTCCCACTTCAGTCCACAACCCATGGCACAGCCAAAAGCATTGATGCAGCATAAGCTGGCCCATACCACTCCTCTTCTCAGAATATTCCAATGGCTTCTCATATCTCTTGGAATAAAATTCAAGCTCACTACCATTGCCTAAAAGGAAGTCCACGTTCTGGTTCCTGCCAACCCTTTCCAGCCTTCTCTCCCAGTTGTCACCCTCTCACTCAATGCCCCAGCCATTTTACACACCAGGCTATCTCCCCCAACTGGATCTTTGCTCCTAACTGTCCCCTCTGCCTGAGCATTCTCCCCAGTATGGCCAGACAACCTGGTGACCACATACTCATATTTCAAAACAGCAGTAGAAACGTCTCCTGATACTCCAGGCTGTTTCTACCATTCCCTCTGCTGTGTCTGTTCCGGCACCTGTAAGTCATTGTCAGGAAATGTCTATGACACACCTATTATGCACTGTTCCCACCCACTCCCATAGGTAACAAATTCTATTCATTTCTGGTTTATTCTTCTTGTGTTTCTGTACAAATGAGCAGATGCATCTATATTTTTTTCCTTCCCTGCTTCTTAGACAAAAGAAAGCATACTCCAAACACTTCGTATTTTTTCACTTTCCAATATATCCTGGAAATCACTCCCTATCAGTTCATAAAGAGCACCCTCATTCTTTTTTTTAAAGCTGCACAGGACTCCATTCTGTGATTGTAACAAAGTGTACTCAACCACTCTCCTACATGTGGACACTTAGGGGGTTTTGCAATTATAAACAGCATTGTAATGAATAACCTGGTACCTATGCATATTGCTGGAGGTGTATCATCAGGGTAAATCCCTAGAAATGGGATTGATGAGTCAAAAGGTAAATGCATGTATAATTTTGTGAGATACTGTCAAACTCCCCTCCGAAGGGTTGTAACCAAAATTCTTGCCCACCAGTCATATATGAGAGTCACGTCATGCATTTTTGGAAGAGAATTTTCTCAGGACATTAGCTCTATTTCCTAGCTGACCTGTCTTATGACTGATATATGCCAGTGCCCACAAAGGCACCTCAGCCACTCAGCACACAATCCTACCCCTTGAGAATTTCTATCCTGGGTGGAGCAATAGACAAACGCAAGCCCTACACTGCTGGAAATGCTCTCTTGCATCTTCCACGTTTCACATTCTTGAGGAGAAACAATAAGCATATTCCACGGGCTCCAAGTGCACAAGGCTACAGGCCTACAGAAGGTTCTTAATCAAATGTCCACTAGCTTGAGGAACACAAGAGGAAGTACAAGGATAGTTTCCTACTTTTCCAGGCTCATCCAGGACCAGTTTGGTTTGTTCAAAGGCCCTTAATGAGGACAGGCATCTATTTGGTAAATAAATAAACTGTCCTATTGAGGAAAATAATAATAAAAGTAATTTACTATGCTTCAAGAATCACAAAGTGCTTTCACCACACCCATTATCTCATTTGATCCTTACAACAGAAGCATCAGTGCTGGAACAATTGCTTCCTTGGCCAAACTTTGATGTCCATTAAGTGGTTCATAGACTTTAACTGTGATTTATCCATCCAGACTTCAAAGGGTTAATTCGAGCTGAACTCTGAACAACCTGAACTTATTATAGGCACAGGCCTGGAAGAAGCCTGGGAGCAGGAAGTGGTCAGGAAGCCGAGTCAGCCCCGGGCTCGAATTTCCCTGAGGGAGAGCCTCAGATGAATTATGGTGGAAAACCCCCAACTGCACTGTATCCTCTCCCTTTAATTTAGGCATTTAATAAACGGATTGCCTCGTTCTCTAGAAATGAGGAAGGTTAATAATTTCCTTGGATGGAGAGTTCCAAGCGGCCCTTGTGGCTTTGCGCAGACCTTCAAAAGAACTGGAGACAGTCTGTGAAACTTTTTATTCTTGTCTTTTAAATTTTCATCAGGCTCCTCTGCCCTCATTAATATCGTTAGAGTGTAGACCTGAGAGCCTGTCCGGTGTTTGTCAAATATCCCAGAACCCAAGGAAGGGATCTGAAGCTATAAAGCAGATGATGCTCTCATGAGGCGTTCCTCTTGCCAACTTTGCCAGCTGGCAGGGCTCTCCTGCTTCTCTCTGAGAAGGATTAGGGAGAACCCTCCTCCATGGCACCACTGCCAGGAACTAACTGTAAGAGGCCTTCTCTTGACTCCTTAGCTCACAGTAGCCGAGTGCCCACCTGTTTTCACCAACATGTCAGGCTGGCACTCAAAATGTAACATGGGGAGACAAGGTCATTTCTTTTCTCTTGGGCATTCTCAGCTTGTCTGGGCTTCAGGGACCATCTGGACAGTGTACAGCCTGTGGAGAAATGGATTAAGAAACAGTTATGAGCGTGGGATGTGGGAGCCGACAGACCCAAATTCAGATCCTGGCTCTGCCCTCTGCTCGCTGTGTGCTCTTGAGTAAGTTCCTTAACCTCTCTGAGCCTCATTTTCCTTGTCTATAAAGTATGGGGAAGGGACATAATAGTATCTGCCTTACAGGAGTGGTGTGGATTCAATGAGATGAGGAATGTAAAATGCTTAGCCTGGAATCTGGTGCACAGGAACTCTTAGACTCCTAGCATGTCACAACCAGAAGGGATTTTGGAGAGCATTTACTCCTACCCCTCATTTTCTAGATGGAGAAATGGACCTAGAGGGAGGTTATCCAACTCCTTAATTAAAGAATCAGGATTAGAAAAGTTTTCTTGACCCTTTTCAATCCACTGTGGTGTCTTGCCCAAAGCAGATGAGTAGGTAATGAAGTGAGGCCTGACCTGCTGGAGCCCAGGCAGAAGAAACAGCAAATGAGGTGTAAGTGGGCACCAATGTTAACTACTAAGTGAGGCTTTTCCTGTCTAGGATGAGCTACACCCAAGGCTATTTCAGCAAAGTCTTGGTTAAATATCCATTTGGTGTCATTTCTTCCTAACTGTTCCTTAACTGAATTCTCCCCAAAGGGCAATTGTTTCTCTTTGGGAAGCAGAACATTCATCCCCCTGGGGCTGTGAGCAAGGCACCTCTCCCCAAAGCCTCTTGGGTGTGGGGCAGAGGGAAGGAGCTTCTCCCCCCAGCTCACTTTGTGGGGGGAAGTTCTGTGGCTTTTGCAAGGACAAGTGGTGGGGGAGCAGGGATGCTGTGGCTCTTGTGATTGGCCATCCACGGAAGTGGTGTGTCAAAGAGCAGCCAATTCCATGCAAGCTCCGGCATGCAGCCTCCTCCCTCCTGACCTCACGTGGCCCTGCATGAGGTTGTTGCTTGCTTGCTCTGAGACTGAGAAGCACTGGGAGTTCTGCCCAGCTCAGCACTTCGTTATACTGTGGAAGCAGGAAGGAACTGGCCAGTAAGTACTTAGTTCCTGGCTGACAAACAGCCAGACTAAACAGGGTTGAGATATGCAACTGAGCACTGGGTATTCTAGCTTCAGTGCACCCCAGGCAGTGGAATGACAGAGCACCCCAATAATGCATACTAGAGTCCCTTCATTTCCTTCCCACTTGGAGGGAGCATCTGCATCAGCCTCCAGAACCCCCAATGTGCCAGGAGGCATCAATGAATCCATCGTACCAGAATCCACTTGGCCTTCTCTCCACGGCTCTCTGTTAACTTCCCTCTTATGGGAAAATAGGACCAGGAAGCAAGGTGACCTTGGACAAGTCATTCCCCTTCTCTGGACCTCAGTTTCCTCAACTGTAAAATGTGCAGGCTGAACTCCTTCACTGAGGTCCCCACAGCTGCCATCCTAGGCAAGATCACCATCATAACTTCCTGATTTGTCTCTCTGCTTTCACTCCTGTTCCCCTTCAATCCATTACCAACACAGCAGCCAGAGGACTCTTTAAAACACACATTAGATTGTACTTCTCCCCAGCTATACTGCTCCTGCCCCACCATCCCACTTAAAATGAAAACTCCTTCCTGTGAGCCACAAGCCCCTACCTAACTGCCTGGTCTCATCTCCTGCCACCCACCCCTCACTCCCTCTGGTCCAGCCTCACCAGCCATTCTTTCACATTCCACAAACAGGCCAGGCTTACAACGGCCGCAGGCCCTCATGTGGCTGTACCCTCTGCCTGAGTTGCTCTCCCCTAGCTTTCTGCCTATTTAACTCCTGGTCATGCTTATGGTCTTAGTTCCAGGTTACTTCCTGGGATGAACCCTCCTTGAACAGCATCCCCCCTCCACTCTCACCAAGCTAATTCAAATCCTCCTGTTATACACACTTTCACTAAACAATGATGTTTTCCTTCATAGCACGTCCCAGAATAATTCTTTCTGTAATTAAATAGCATCTGTCTTCCCCACTAAACCATAAGATCTGTGAGGGCAGGAACCTTGTCTGTCCTGTTCACCATTTTATCTTTGGTACCTTGCACAGTGCCTGGCACATAGGAGGAGCTCACTAAAAATTGGTTGAATGAATGGACAAATGAAGCTCCCTGCCAGCCTAGGCAGCCCAGAGTGCCAGTCCCACAGCTCCTTACCCTGGTTACTATGTTCCCACCCTCTCTGGGGCTCAAACGTAGCATTGCAGAGATATTGCCTTCACTGTCAGGTGAGCCAGGAGGGCAAATCTGAACTGAACTTGGAAGACTTCCAACGCAGTCACTCCTAAAGCCAAGTGCAAAAGACTTCAGTATATGTTGTTCATGCCTCTTGCTCCTCTCATTAGGGATTCAATCCCCCAAGTATCTGTTGGGTACCTACTATATGCCTGGTACCTAGATGCTACTAGACTAAAGGCATTAGTCTTCCCAGGCTCTCTTCAAGAGCCCACTTGTAAACAAATAGTTCTCATGCACATCAGCCTGGGCTAAGTGCCTGGGAGGACAGAGGAAAGAGCAATTGAGCACTGATTGTCCTGTGGAAATTTAGTGGGGGAAGGAGAGGCAGAAGATTATGTAAGAGGATAATCTGATTAGCAGCGGAGCAGGAGTGCGATTCCTGATGGAAAGGTGAGCATCAGGGGAGGATGCCTATATTGGAGGGAGCATTTTGGGGAGGGTTCTCTGTCCACTGAGTGGCCCCCAGGGGCTCCATGCTGACATAGCGGGCCCACAAGTACCCCTAATCCATGCTCACACCCTCTGCCACGGCAGCTCGGAAGCACCCAGGGAACTTCTGAAAGAGAACCCATCCATTCCTCCTACCCAGCCCTGTAGATGCAGATTGGGCAGGTCAGGTGTGGGGTCCGGTCATCTGCATGTTCAATAAACATCCCCCGTGTCATTCTGAGGCAGATGTTCCAAAGACAGCACTCAGTGGGACACTGGTCTGGTGCAGTGGCAGGTCACTGAATCCATGTGGGAACTTGAGTGGAAGCCTAGGGCTGCAGTGTGTCCTGAGGACTCAGGATGTAGCCCTGATCAATGGGGGATGGAGTGTGTTTGCAGGTGAGTGGCAGAGTCCAGGGAAGAGGGGACTGATGGTGTAAGAAAGGAGTTCTGAGCCCATTACAAGAGCTCTCAGAGCTTTGCTGGCCATCCATTCCCATGTGCTTCCCCCTGCCCCAGGCCAGGGATCGCCTGTGTGCCCAGAGAGTTTCTGAGCCAGAAGGGAAGAAATAAGATGAGGGTTTCCTAGAGGTGAACCTGCAAACAGCAGAATTTCCAGGCTGTTCCATGCCTCCAGATGGACAGTGCTGGAAACAAGTGCACTGGTATCCAAAGGCCTGGCCTACAGGTGAGAGAGAGCACTAGGATGGGAGGAGACAACATAAATGCACTTCATTCATTCATTCAATCCCTTATTCATAAACATGTACTGAGTGCCAGGAATTATACTAAGTGCTGTGAGGCTTGGCAGTGTCACCATCTGCCCACCTGTCAAAGCCAGAAATCAGAGCGTCATCCTAGTCTCTTCCTCTCTCTTACTTATCCCCTCCAGGCAATTTGCTCCCCAGACATTACTGATACGACCACCTCAACATCTGCTCACTTTAACCCTCCTCCCCAGCCCTTCTGTCACTGCCTGAGCGCCAGAGCTCACTAACCCTTGCCGGGACCTCTGCAGAAGTTTCTTCACTGCTCTTGCCCCACCCAGGCTTGCCTCATCCCAATCCATTTCCCACACTGCACCAGACTAAAGGTGTCTTATTTTTAAGCGGTTTTATTGAGGTATAGTTTACATACCGTATATTTCACCCATTTTCAGTGTAGGATTCAATGATTTTGATATTCACAGAGTTGTGTAACTATCACTGACTGCAATACAATTTTAGAATCTTTCCATCACCCTGAAAAGGTCCCTCGTGCCCATTAGCAGTCACTTCCTGTTCCCACCCCCAGCCTCAGATGACCACTTTCTGTCTCTATGGATGTGCCTTTTCTGGGCATTTCATATAAATGGAATCATGTCATATGTGGTCTTTTGTGTTTGTCTTTGAATGCCCCTCTTAATAAAGTCTGCTCAGTTAAAACCCATGAACGAAATGGTAACTAGGCGATGGAGGTGTTAACTAACCTTACTGTGGCAATCATTTTGCAATATGTATATCAAATCATCACATTGTACACCTTAAATTTACACAACGTTGTATGTCAATTATATCCTAATAAAGCTTGAGGTGAAAACCCTTGAACAACTCCCCATTATCCACCATCTGAACACCGCATGTTACTGCTCAAGGTCCTTCAGACCTGCCCTACTCTCCTGTGGGTCCCCTGCCCAGAACACACCATGTTCTTTCTTTCTTGCCTCCGTGCCATTGTGCCTGAGGTTCCCCTGCTCAGAATGCCCTTACCCTTCTGCTAAGGAGGCATAACCTCTTCTCTAATATCTCTACAATCCCATTTTCCAAATTTTGTTCATTACTCCCACCTGTGTAAGCACATTGCACGTTGTATATGCTTTATTCATTACACAACTCACACTGCCCTTTAGGTACCCATATATACTGGAACTCCTTGGCTAGACCGTGAATTCCTTGAGAGAAGAGACACTATGTTACTCATCTCTGCATCCTCACATTGGGAGCCGGTCTTGGCTCAGAATGAGTGCTCAATAAATATGTGTGAAACCAAACAGAACTGCATGAGACTCAGTCCAGAAACTGCCCTTGAGGAGCTTACAGTCTATGAGAGAGCAAATAAACTGCTGAGCAGCCCCAACCTACATTTACTGAGGCTCTACTACCCAACGGTGGGAGGAGGGAGGGAATAAAAAGGATGAGGCAGGATGCCTGCCCTCTTGAAGCTTACAATCTCATCAAGTATACTTTCCATAGATCAGCAGATTGCAATGCCAAACACAGCATAGCCAGATGTTAGTGGGGCAGTGGGGTGTATCAGGAGTCCCGGAGAGAAGGCAGCAACTATTCTTAGGACATGCAGAGAAAGCGTCACAGGAGAGGAACATGAGGGTGAGCAGGGATCAAGGTGGGAGCAGGAAATGGCAAGAACATTCTTGGATGGCAGCAAGAGGATGGCCTGCGCAACATCTTGGGGCAGAGGGGAGGGTTGTTTGGAAGAAGGGGCGCGCAGGGACAAAGGAATCAGTTTGGAAGCTAGTGACTTCATCCAAGAGATGATAAGGGCCTGAAGTCCCACTCTATCAGTAAGAGTAATATGCAGCTGGAGTATGGTTTCCAGGTTTAGCAAAGAAAAATACACAACACGATGTCAGGGACATACTTAAACTAAAAAACGGATTTGTTGTATATCTGAAATTCACACTTAGCCAGGCATCCCTGCATTTTATCTGGCACTCCAACATGGGTGGAGACCAAGGTTGAGCCAAACCATGAAAGCCTTGAATGTCATGCCAAAATGTTCATGCTGAGCCCTGAGGGTGATGAGGAACCCCTGAAGGTTTCAGCTAGAGGACTCACATGATAGATATGTCTTTTAGAAAGATGGCTCAGATAGTGGCAAGGAGAAGGGGGTTGAGGATGGGGTGGCTGGATGCTGTGACAGCAATTGAGGGGACAGAGGATCAAGGCCTGAGTCATGGCAGAACCAGTGGGCACAGAGAAGAGGGTGGGGTCCAGGAGCAGCCCAACTCAAATCAGATGATGCTATAGTAATGCTAAGGACACACTGGGAGAGTAAGGCATGGGGGTTGCAACTCAGTGTCCAGGGCCTGCGGGACAGCAGCCTCTAAGTGGGAGCCAAGCTGAGTATTGTGTGACTTGTCCCGCTGCCTCCTGCCACCCTAGGGGCAAGGGCCAGGGGCGAGGCGCGCACTGGTGAAGCTCAGGTGGAAGAGCCTGGGTTGCTGTGACAGCAGAAACCCCTCCCAGGCTTTCCCTGTCTGTCAGTCCTGCACACTTCCCCTTCCCCTTGGGCTCCGGCACTGGTCCAGAGCACACAGTGTTCTCCCCTGCAGATACACACATTCTGGTCTGGGTGATTCACTATCTCTGGCCAGAAGGGCCTGCCATCTAGGGCAAGGACCAGGCAACCCCAAGAATATTCCAAAGGGTTCCCCGTGCAAACCCTTACAGAAAGGTTCACACTGGGGAAAATAACAGTTGTCTAAACAGTGCTGGCCTTTTCTGGGGTGATTTTTAGCATAGCTGATGAAAGAGATACTCCCTCTTAGCCCTGCTGACTAGGAACATCTAGAATAGTCTCCTAGCTCAAGCCTAGCACTCCTTGGGGATGCAAGAGCCAGGGAGGCAAAGCCTGCTTCTGCGTGTTGATTTGTTCAGCTCTAGCCCACACACTCATGCCAACCTCAAGTCCTGCCCCAATCCCGTGATCCTCCTGGCTGCACGTGGATCTGCATGTGGCTCAGGCAGGGACCAGGGGCTGACAGCAAGGAAGGGCCCTTCTCCATAGGCTGCAGAGGTGGGCACAGAGGGTGGGGTGAGAATTTGCTCATGATCCTGCTGCCTCTCCCTGGACTCTGTGAGGCGTAGTGGTCCCTCAGGGCCTGGGATGGAGTCGCCAGCACCTTCCTCAGCAACCTCTGAGGCAGGTACACCATCAGAGGGGAGGTTACCCAGTTAAGGACAGTGGCTCTAAACCCAGAGGGGGCTGAGTTTCTAGGCGTCTCTCTTCCCTCACTAGCTGTGCACCTTGGGCAAGTTCCTCAACCTCTCTGAGCCTGTATTTCCACTACCAGTGTGTAAAATGGTGGTAATCAGGGGACTTGAGAGGATTAAGTGAGATTATCCATTTAAAGCATTTAGCCCTGCATCTGACACTTAGAAAGCATTCAATAAATGTTAGCTGGTATAATTATCCCCCCTTGATTTTTATACTCATTGCCTCTCTGTTCTCCCTCACCCCTCATCAGATTCTTTTTCCCAAGGTCATGGCTCAGAACTGACTCCTTCAAGTCACCACTGCCTGACTGAGGAGCTCCCCAAGGATCATCCCCTGAGCAACTCAGGCCTTGCTTCACAGCTGGTGTCTCCCAGGGCCTCCCATTCTAACTCAGAGCCACTTGCCCTCTATACCTTGGCCTTTTACCTTTTATCTCTTGTGCCATCGCTGGAGGAGCCAGAGACAGAGGGCAAAGGGCAGGAGCAGAGAGCAGGCCAGCTAGGCCTGGCGGGTGGAGGAGATGCTGAGAATCTGTACTGTCAGGGCTTTTTCAGTGTGGGGAGGCAGCCACCGCAAGGGATTGAGCTTTCTGAGAATGTCCAACTCTGCTCCTGTCTGAAGCTGGCCTGCCCCTGGGCCACAGCCCCTGCCCTAGCAGGCTCTCTGACCTTTCCGGTGGAAGGAAGGAACAAGATGCTCAGAAGGTTACCTCCTATACAGCCGTCCCGGTGGCCCCTCAGCCCAGCCTGGCACTGTCACCCTCTGTTGCTCTCCTGTAGCACCCATGTGCCCTGATTCACACCACACACTGAAAACCCAAGGGGCAAAGTTAAGCTTGAGAAGACAGGGGGTCCTGGAAGGCGAGGCAGTGACCTGCCACCCGAGGTGTTTGTTTGCTCTCCAAATTGTACACCAGGCCTCCAAAGGCACTTAACTGCCCCTGCACCTCAAGGGGAGTTATAAAGAGCACGCATGAAAATGTCCCAGGTCTAAATCAATGAGGATCGCCTCAGCGGCAAACCAAGACTTTAACACCGGCTTTGCCCCAGCGTTGACTGCACCTTCTAGACAGGATCTCATTAAATGCCTTTCAATCTCTAGGAAAAGAGACAAGGAAGCACTGAGAAAAAGAGGACACAAATTGCTGCACTCAAGCCGGCTGTACAGAGAAAACAAGTAGCCAGTGGGGAAAAAAATAGAGATGTTATGCTTAAAACATTTGGGAAATGGTATCAGTCCTTCCTACAAAAGCAAGGCTGGCTGGGGGGGCTTTTCCATTGGCCTTGCCCAGCTGTCTTCCTCCCACTCAGAACGAAATGTTCTCTTTTTGTGGTTATAACCTCTTTTCACTTGGAATGACTAGCCCATGTCTGGACCTTGCTCAGGGCTGCCGCTCGAAGAGGCTTGCACGCAATAAAGAACTACCCAGTGAGCCTCGGAGGAAGGTCTCCTCCCCTGTTCCCGCCCACTTTCTTCCCCTCCCTCTGTTCTCCTGGTCCCACTTGAAGAGTCTCTGTGGTTGGTTCTTTGGCGGCTTCCAGGCCCGGGCGGATCCGCATCACTTGCCTCTGGCTCACCCTCTCGGGGTGAGCACATGTCTCCCCACGCGGCCGCGTGGGGGAGCGGCAGAGCATGCGGGCCGCCCTGCGGCCGCCAGATGAGGGCGTGGCCGCGAGGCCGGTGGGCGGAGCCCTGCCTAGGCTCCTGGCGAGGCCCAGGTCCCTACCAGAGGCCCTGGGACGATAGAGGTCTTAAGGTTTGCGAAAGCCTCTGACAAATGTCCTTGTCCAAAGCCGCCCAAGCAAACAGAACAACCTACGCTAACGGGGGACTTGGGGAGGGTGGGCAGGGCCAGACCAGCCTGGCGCGGGCTTGGGAAGCCAAGCTTCAGGGTACGGGGCAGAGCAGGGGTCAGATGCCTCAGGGCCCCCCAGGCAGGCAATGAGAAGAGGCAAGTGGCCAGAGTGTAAGACAGTGGTTCTCAAATTTGGCTGCCAAATAGAATCACCTGGGGAGCTTTAAAAATCCTGATGCCTCACCCCAGACCAGTGTTTATCATAATCCCTGGGGGCGGATCCAGTCCTAAGTGGTTTTAACAACCCCCCAGGTGGTTGCAGTGTGCAGCAGAGGTTGAAAACCAGCGGTGGGCGAGCTGCACAGAGCTGGCCCCCAGAGCAGCAGCATTGACCCTACCCTGGGAGCTTATTAGAAACACAGAATCTCCAGCCCCACCGACTCAGCATCTGCATAAATTTTAAAGCAATAGCTTTATTAAGATGTAATTCAAACGCCACAAAGTTCACCCTTTTCAAGTGTAGGTTCAGTGGTTTTTTTAAGTATAGTCACAACTCAGTTCAGCCACAACCTCTACCTAGTCCCATTTCATCACCCCCAAAAGAAGCCCCATACCCATTAGCAATCTCACTCCCCATCCCCTCTACCCTCCGGCCATGGGCAACTACCATGATAACTTTCTATCTATGGATTTGCTTATTCTGGATATGAGGCTGTGCATGTTAACAGAATTCTCAGGAGATTCCTCCACACATTACAGTTTGAGGAGCACCTGTGTGAGAAGCCTTCTGTAAGAAACAGCCCTTGTCACCCAGCATGGTTTGTTGTCATGTGGATATGTTGGTCCAGAGTTGCTAGAATTTCTGCTTTTGTCAAGGGAAGCCAGAAATCTGGGGTTTTATGTGAAATCTTTCTCTTTTTAGAAGGTTGTGAGCTAATTCAAATTTTTGGAAAACACTGTTGGGGCCAAACAAAACATGCCAGCAGGCTGGATTCAGCCTATCAGCTGCCAGTCTGCAACTTCAGATGGTCACCAAGTTCTTACCTACTCCCATCAAACTCCTTCCTACTCCAGCCATAGTCCATTTCTCCTTGTTCCACTTTCCATGCATGTGGGGGAGCAACTACTTAGTAGCCTCTTCATAAAATCTTCTCACATCTTATTCTTCCCTTCGCCAAAGTGACAAGTGTTGAGGACCTACTGTGTGTTTGATGCTTTATGGTTTTTGAATCACTACATCTTTACAACCTTTATGGCAGATATGATCCCAGTTTTAAAGATGAGGAAACAGGCTCGAGAGGTTAAATAACTTGTTTGATGTTGCACAGCACCAAGTGTCTAGCTGCTGGACACTGGTGCTGAGCTCTTCCACCTCATCATACTGCTTCTACTTAACCAATCTTTGCCCAGAGAGTCCATTTTTCATCTCTTCTCTTCTGAACCCTCTCCATTTCCCCCAGATTCTGGACATAGCTCTCTGATGAAGATTAGACTGTCACAGAGTGTGGTCTCGTTGAGGCTAGGATTTACGTTTGCTGGGAAATTCTCAGCTCCAAACACTCAGGCTTGCTCCCCCATAAGTACACCGATCCTTGTCAGATATATGTCCTGATCTTTGGTTTAGAAAATGTGGTCAACATAAGTGAGCCATGCTCTATTTTGAGTCTGATTCATATTCAGCTTGTTGTCAACTCCATCCTTCCCTTGGTGTTTTTCTTATTTATTTGTATTGAGCCAAATTATGTTATTAGGTTTTGTTACTAACAAACCTCTTGCACTTTTCCCCATGGAATTTCATCCTGGTTTCACAGGACCTTCTTCCACCAACCTGTCTGACTAGAAGTTCCTCCTCTATACCCTGTGGGTTTGGCCCCCCACCCAATCTGCTTTCATTTTCAAGTCACTTGAGGCATTGGAAAACTGGCTCCACCTTCCCCAGTGTTCCATCTGTGTCCCTGCCTTCACTGCTCTGGAAATCCTAGTTAGGGCTTCTGGGGGATGGTGCAGACAGGTGGAGGGAGGCAGAATCTGTTCCCCTAAATTGGCTGGGAGTGGAGGAGTCTGGCTGTGGCTAGGAATGTCTCCCCATGGCGATCTTAGGCTGGAAGCTCTCCTTGGTCAGCTCCAGACCTAATCTGGCCCCAGGAGGGGGTCAGGAGTTGGTGGACCTGTCTTCAGATCAGAGGAATCCTGAGTCCTGGGAGACCCTTTGGCAAGAGGTCTTTTAACTTAATCTTGGCCCCTTGGGACATCCCATTGTCTGAGTGCTGTGGAATCCCAGGCCGGTTGCTAGGCACAGGGCTCTCAAACAATGTAGTGTGACAGTTCCCCAGCCTGCCCCAGGGGCCTCCCCAAGCCACAAGGGTGTGGCTTGCAGTCTGGGTACATTCTGTACCCTCACTCCGGGGGCGGGTTTGTGGTTCCTGGTGCAGGGCAGCAGAACCCCGCCCATGCCTTTCCTCTCCAGCTACAAAAACAAGCTTAGACACTGAGAGGGGAGGAATTGAAACAGCGGCTGTTACTGTACAGCTGGAGACTCTGAGGTGGGCCCGCCCCCTTCCCCTTCCCTGAAGGCATCCCATGCATGAAAAGCCAACAGTGTCACTGGCTCTCTACAGTGGGTTCTTGGCTTCTTGAATGACCATGAGAGCCAGTGAGCAGCCACCTAAGGTGGATGCAAGGCAGTGCTCTCTGGGGACTAGCTGTCACTGTCTTCCCCAGAGACCCCAAACCATGGTGTCCTTTCTCCAGCAGCAGTCGGCATCTCCACGTTCCTCTAGGTGTTACTCTGACTGCTCAGGGTCCAGGTCTCTGAGATTCACGTTAGCAGGAGGAGGAGGAGTGGTAGCTACCACCACTCGAGGGCCCATATGGTACTGGGTGCTTTCAACCTTCCCCATGTGAGGGAATGCTCACTGGTACTTATTTCACACTCACTATGTGCACGCACTGTTGTGAACACTTAACATATCTCATTTAACTTCACAGGAATGGTAGGATGAGTCCCTATGCTATTATTAACCACATTTTACAGACAGGAAAACTGAGGCACAGAGAGGTTAAATACTGTGCTCAAGGCCATACACTACCAAGGGGTAGAAGCAGGATTCAAAAACAAATCTGTTGCACTTGAGAGTCCATGATCTTTCTACTGGACTGGACTGCCTCGTTTTCTCCCAGGACAGTCCTGAAGACTGGACAGGTGGCTCCTTTCAGCAATCTTTTCACTGGAGAATAAACTGGCCTTGGAAGGAGGGGAGGGCACGTTCCCTTGAGAAGCTGGGAGAGGCAGGCATGACCTTCGCTCAGTTATAGGGATTCCCCAGTCCTCCCTGGGACTCAGTCAGGCCACACCCAACCACTGCTTCTGCTGGGCTGGCAGCAGTGTCTGCTCTGGAGAGGGGTAGACGAGTGTGTGTGTGTGTGTGTGTGTGTGTGTGTGTGTGTGTGTGTGTGTGTGTGTGTGTGTGTGTGTGTGTGTGTGTGTGTGTGTGTGTGTGTGTGTGTGTGTGTGTGTGTGCAGGCACTCATACGCAGACGGGGTGGGGTGGGGTGGAGTGGGGGAAGGAGGCAGCTGAGGAAACTCACCATCCCAGAGCTCTCTGGCACCCTCTTTAGGTAATGCACACTCACTGCCACTCCTTACTCTGGGGTGCCCAGTTTCTGCCATCTGAGGCTCTGTCCCTGGATGCCCAAAACCCAGCACCATTTCCTGTGGGCTGCAAGCTCTGTGAACCAGACTGCTGTTGGGCTTGTTTTTGTTTTGTTTCATTCTTTTTTTTTTTTACCATTTTAAGCATATTTAAGTATACAATTAGTAGCATTAAGTACATTCACTTTGCTGTGCAACCATCACCACCATCCAAGCTCCAGAACTTCTTCATCAAACTGAAACTCTATACCCATTCATCAATAACTCACCACTCCCCTCTCCTCCAGCCCCTGGTAACCACTATGCTACTTTCTGTCTCTATGAATCTGACTATTCTACATAGCTCCTCTAAATGGAATCATCCAGTATTTGTCCTTTTGTGTCTGGCTTCTTTCACTTAGCATAATGTCATCAAAGTTCATCTATGTTGTAGCATGTGTCAGATTTTCATTTTTTAAGGCTAAGTAATATTCCCCTGTATGTTTATACAACATTTTGTTTATCCTTTCATTGGTTGATAACTGTTTGGGTTTTCACCTTTTGGCTATTGTGAATAATGCTGTGAACATGGGGGCACAAGTCTCTGTTCAAGTTTCTGCTTTCACTTTGGGATATCCACCTAGGAGTAGATATTGGGACTGCCCATTCCCCACAGCAGGCCAGTGGCCTGGCCCTCCTCAGCAAAATTTGCCGTCATAGCTTTCTGCCCCAACTCTGCTTTGTTTCAGCACACCTGTCAGCGTTTCTAGGAAAAGCTCCTCCCTTTACCCCACCCTACCCCTACTCTGCTGACAATGATCCCCAGCACCAACTCTGGTGAGCCTCTGGACTTCCTTTTCCATTTTTGCCCTGTATACTTATAGCGATATTCTCTCCACTTGAAGATTATGTCAGTCCCTGCTTGCCCTCTTTGTCAGCTCCCCAGGCACCAGGACCACAGCTGCAGTGGCTCTTGTACAACTTGGGGGAGACAGAATGGTACAGAGGTTAAGGGAGTGGGCTCTAGAGCCAGACTGTCAGGATATGAATCCTGGCTTGCTCCTTGTGTAACCTCAGGCAAGCTACCAGACCGCACCATGCCTGGGAATTATAATAGTATTATCTATCTCAAGGGGTTATGAGAAACTAAGTGATATACACGAAGCCAAATATACAAAAAAGAATACAAATATACACAGAGCCATTAGTACAATGCCTGATGGGTAACAGATGCTAAACAAATAGGAACTGTTATTTGCAAGTCTCCTTTCTCACCTTCACCACCTCTTTGACAAAAAAAAAAAAATTAGATAGTGGGAGCCAGCTCAGTGTTTTCCAAGGAGGGTTGAATTTATATACTTCCCTCTCTACCATCCCCACCCCCTTCCCTGTGTTGATATTCTTCTCAGGCTGGCGCCCCTCCACTTATGTGAAACACTTTTGTTAAGTTAGTGTAAACAATATAGAGAGAGAGAGATTGTTCTCTTCATTCCTGCAGCCCAGCACATTGGAGCCATTGTGTGCTCGATAACCTGGAGGTCCTGTGGGGCTCCAATTCAGGCCAAATACAGCTCAGGAAAGCTGCCAACAGCAGCTGGCTTTAAGAAACGTCTCTTCCTCCTCAGGAACCTGTGACAGAGGGGGTACATTGTTTATGGCTTCCAGACTGGGAGGGAAGAAACCAGGCTCAGTGTATTTCACACTTACAGGTAAAGATAGCCCTATCTAGTTAGTCCTGTTGGTTAAAGTGACATATTAATAGGGTCTATTAATAGGGTCAAGACCATCAGTCTACTCGGCCATTCTCCAAACATTGATTGAGCACCTGTTACAACCCAGGCACTGTGGCATACAGAGATAAGCAGAATAAGGCCCCTGCCCTCAAGGCACCCAGGCCAAGAAAATGCAGTTCTCAGATTGCTCTGAGAGAGTTTGAGGAAGTCCTCCTAAATCCTCCTGGAGGAGTCAGGTAAGATTGCAGAGGCAGTGCAGGCATTTGTGTCAACTCTTTAAAGAGAAGTTTATTGGGCTGAGGCATGGCAGGGAAGACAAGGCATTCCCCCAGGAAAAGGATATTTGTGCACTGGGGCTGAAACTGCTGGGGATGCTGAGGGACACACCAGTGGCTGGCTGTGGGTGAAGCATAACGAGTGTGGTAAGGTGGCAAGATACGACATGGGCAGGGGAGCAGGACCCAGAACATGAAGAAGTACTTTCTTATTGTTGGTGTTTTCTTTGTTTTGTAAGAGTATGGACTTTATCCTGCAGGCTTTCCAACTGTATTTCCTGGAGTACTAAAGTGCTACAAAGCAGCCTTCATGAAGCTGCTTCAGTAGCTGATGGGTATAAGAAGGGAGGAAGGGGCACAGAGGAAGCTGGGCAGGTAGAGCTGTAGGATCTCCATCCCTTCCCAACTAGAATAGCTCTACTTTCACCTGTTAAAAAGTTTTGTATGTTTTCAAAAAATCTTTCTAAAGTTTCAGTTTAAAAAAGGCATCATCCACACACCACTTTGAAAACTACTACTGTGGAAAATGGGCAGATATCAAAGGATTTGGAGTAAGGGAGGTGATATAATTGATTTATCATATATATATTTGATGTACCATATATTTTTAATTTATCATATATATAAGTCCTGGGCATTCCAATGTTTAAAGACCACAGATATGAGAAGGGCCCTGCAAAGCAGACTGAGGAGAAGCAACCAGTGAGGAAGGAAAACCAGGGAAGTGTAGAGGACTCCCAAAAATGAAGTGAAGAAAGAGATTCAAGAAGGAGTGAGTCATCATTGTGAGAACTGGTGCTGAGAGGCCTAGTAAGTTGAGTATGGACAACTGACCATTGGTATTGCTAACTTGGAGGGAACCAGGGACCTTGACAAGAATAGTCTTGGTGAGTCACAACCAGGTATCATAGACAGCTGGGCCTGTGGGCACCCCCACCCACAAGTGTGCCCATATCAGTTGCAGCCCTTCCACAACAGGAGGGGCCAGGCCATATAGGGGCCATCCCTGGAGGACCTGCCTCTAGTGGCCTGAGGAGGATTGCACTTCTGAGCCCCACAGGACATTGCCTACATAAAACCATTACTTCAAGACCAGGAGAGGTAGCTGAAATACCTAAACCACAGAAACAAACACAGAGAGTCATACAAAGTGAGGAGACAAAGGAATATATCCCAAACAAACAAACAAAGAAACAAACAAACAAAACACAAAAAAAGAACCAAACAAAATGGAGATAAGCGATCTTCCCAATAAAGAATTCAAAGTAATGGTCATAAAGATGCTCACCAAACTTGAGAGAATGGATGAACACAGTGAGAACATCAACAAAGAGATAGAAAATATAAAAGAAAGTACAAATCACAGATGAAGAATACAATGAAATAAATGAAAAATACACTAGAGGGAATAAACATAGATTAGATAATACAGAAGAATAGATCAGTGATCTGGAAGACAGGGTAGTGAAAATCACCCAAACTAAACAGCACAGAGAAAAAAGAATTAAAAAAATATGAGGATAGTTTAAGGGACCTTTGGAACAATATCAAGCATACTAATATTCACATTATAACGTTCACATTATTGAGGTCCAGAAGGAGAAGAGAGAGAGAAAGGGTCAGGAAATTTATTTAAATAAATAATAGCTGAAAACTTCCCTACCTGGGGAAGCAAACAGACATCCAGGTCCAGGAAGTGCAGAGAATTCCAAACAAGAGGAGCCCAAAGAAATCCACACGAAGAAATATTAAAATTGAAATGTCAAAAATTAAAGATAAAGAGAGAATCTTAAAAACAGCAAATTAAAAGCAATTGATTACATATAAGGGAATCCCCATAAGATTATCAGCTGAGTTTTCAGCAGAAACTTTTCAGGTCAGAAAGGAGTGGCAACATATATTCAAAATGCTGAAAGGAAAAACAACTTACAATCAAGAATACTCTACCTGGAAAGGTTATCATTCAAAATTCAAGGGGAGATAAAGAGTTTTCCAGACAAGCAAAAGATAAAGCAGTTCATCACCACTAAGCTGGCTTTACAAGAAATGTTAAATAGACTTTTTTAAGATGAGAAGAAAAGGCCATAACGAGAAGTAAGAAATTATACGAAAGAAAGAAATCTCACTGGAAAAGACAAACATTTGGTTAAGGTAGTGGATCAACTGCTTATAAAGCTAGTATGAAGATTAAAAAGACAAAAGAAGTAAAATCAACTATATCTACAATAATTAGGTATGGAATACACAAAATTGAAAGATGTAAAATATGACATCAAAAATATAAAATGTGGAGGAGAGAGTAAAAACATAGTGTTTTTAAAATGTGTTCAAACTTAAGTGATCATAAACTTTAAACAGAGCTGTATGCATAGTTTGTTATATATGAACCTCATGGTAACCACAGACTGAAAACCTATAAATTATACACAAAAATAAAGACAAAGGAACCAAACATAACACTAAACGAAGACATCATGCTCAAAGGAAGACAGCAACAGAAGAAGAAAGGAACAGAGAAGAGCAAAACAACCAGAAAACAATTAACAAAATGGTAATAAATACATATCTATCAATAATTACTTTAAATGTGAGTACACTAAATGCTCAATCAAGAGACACTGGGTGGCTGAATGAAAAAGAAAAAAAGAAGACCCATATATATGCTGCTTACAAGTGACTCACTTCAGATGTAAATATACACACAGACTGAAATTGAAGAGATGGAAAATGATATTCCATGCAAATGGAAATGTAAAGAAATATGGGATAATACTTATACTGGAAAAAATAGACTTTAAAACAAAGAATAAAGATAAAAACAAGGGCATTATATAATGATAAAAAGGTAAACCCAACAAGAAGATATAACACTTGTAAATATTTATGCCCACAACATAGGAGCACTTACACATATAAAAGAAATATTAGAGACAAAGGGAGAAATAGACAGTAATACAATAATAGTAGAAGGGACTTTAATACCCCACTTATATCAATGGATAGATCATCCAGACAGAAACTTGGTAAGGAAACATTGGCCTTAAAATATTAGACCAAATGGATTGATAGGTATATACAGAACATTCCCTTCAAAAACAGAAGAATACACATTCTTCTCAAGTGCACATGGAACATTCACCAGAATAGATCACATGTTAGGCTCAAAAACAAATCTCAATACATTTCAGAAAACTGAAATCATATCAAGCATCTTTTGTGACCACAACACTAAGAAACTAGAAATCAATTATAAGAATAAAACTGGAAAAAATACAAAAATAGGAAGATGAAAAATGTGTTACTAAACAAACAATGTGTTAATGAAGAAAATAAAATAAAATTTAAAAATATCTTACAAATGAAAATGAAAACACGATGTTCCAAAATCTATGGTCTGCAGCAAAATCAGTTTTAATAAGGAAGTTTATAGCAATACAGACCTACTTCAAGAACAAGAAAAACCTCAAACAATCTAACTTTACACCTAAAGAAACTAGAAAAAAAGAACAAATAAAACAAAGTTAGTAGAAGGAAGGAAATAAAGATCAGAGTGGAAATAAATGAAATAGAGACTAAAAAAATAGGAAAAATCAATTAAACTGAGAGCTGGTTCTTTGAAAAGATAAAATCCATAAACCTGTAGCCAGATTCATCAAAAAAAAAATAGAAAGGGCCCAAATAAATAAAATCAGAAATGAAAGAGAAGTTGCAACTGATACCACAGAAATACAAAGGATCATAAGAGACTGCTACAATTATATACCAACAAATTGGACAACCGAGGAGAAATAGATAAATTCCTAGAAATATACAATTTTACAAGACTAAATGAGGAAGAAATAAAATATCTGAACACTGATTACTAGTAATGAAATTGAATTTGTAATAAAAAAAACTCCCAACACACAGAAGTCCAAGACCAGAATGGCTTCACAGGTAAATTCTACCAAATATTTAGAGAAGAATTAATACCTCTCCTTCTCAAATTATTCCAAAAAACTGAAGAAGGAACACTTCCAAACTTGTTCTACAAGGCCAGCATTACCCTGATACCTGAACCAGGCAAAGGCACTACAAAAAAATTAAGTTACAGGCCAATATATCTGATGATCATAGATGTAAATATCCTCAACAAAATATTAGCAAGCCAAGTTCAACAATAAATTTAAAGGATTGTACAAAATGATCAAGGGGAATTTATTCCAGGGATGCAAGTATGGCTCAATATCTGCAAAACAATCCATATGACACACCATAGTTACAAAACAGAGGGCAAAAATCATATGATCATCTCAAAAGATGCAGAAAAAGCATTTGACAAAATTCAACATCCATTTATGATAAAACTCTCAACAAAGTGGGTATAGAGGAAACACATCTCAACATAATGAAGGCCATATATGACAAACTCAACTAACATCATACTCAATGGTGAAAAGCTGAAAGATTTTACTCTAAGATCAGGAACAAAACAAGGATGCCCATTCTCACCACTTTTATTCAACATAGTATTGGAAATCTTAGCTTCAGATTAAGCAAGAAAATGAAATAAGAGTCATCCAAATTTGAAAGGAAAAAGTAAAGCTGTCACTATTTGTAGCTGACATGATACAACCCTAAATCCTCCACCTAAACACTATTAGAACTAGTAAATGAATTCAGTAAAGTTTCAGGATACAAAATCAATAGAGAGAAATCTGTTGCATTTTTTTACACTAATAATGAACTATCAGAAAGAGAAAATAAGAAAACAATCTCATTTACAATTGCATCAAAAAATCAAAGTACCTAGGAATAAATTTAACCAAGTAGATGAAATACTTTTACTCTGAAAACTGTAAGACATTGATGAAAGAAATTAAAGATGACAGAAACAAATGGAAAGGTATACCATGCTCATGAATTAGAATAATTAATATTTAAAATGTCATTACTACTGAAAATAATCTACAGATTCAATGAAAACCCTATCAAAATACCAATGGCATTCTTTGCAGACCTAGAACAAATAATCCTAAAATTTGTCTGGAACCCCCAAATAGCCACAATAATCTTGAAAAAAGAAAACAAAGCTAGAATTATCACACTCCCAGATTTCAAATTATGCTATAAAGCTATGGTAATAAAAAAAATACGATACTGGCACAAAAACAGACACATAGACCAATGGAACAGAATAGAGAGCCCAGAAATAAACCTGTGGTTATATGGTCAATTATTTTATGACAAATGACAAAAGAGGTAATAGTAAATAATGGGGAAAGACAGCCAATAAACGGTGTTGGGAAAACTGGACAGCTACATGCAAAAGAATGAAACTTTCTTATAACATATAGAAAAATAAATTAAAAATGGATTAAAGACTTAAATGTAAGGCCAGAAACCATAAAAGTCCTAGAAGAAAACATAGACAGTAAGCTCTTTGGTATCAATCTTAGTGATATTTCTTTGGATCATCTCTTCAGATAAGGATAACAACAACAAAAATGAACAGATGGACAACATCAAACTAAATAGCTTTGTCACAATGAAGGAAATCATCAACAAAATGAAAAGACATCCTCCTGAATGGGAAAAGATATTTGCAAATGGATATCTGATAAGGGGTTAATATCCAAAATTTATTTTTTAAAAACCTCATACCACTCAATATTCGCAACAACAACAATCTATTTAAAAATGGGCAGAGGACCTGAACAGACACTTCTCCAAAGAAGAAATTCAGATGGCCAACAGGCACATGAAACAGTGCTCAACATCACTGACCATCAGGGAAAATGCAAATCAAAACAATGAGATATCACCTCACACCAGTCAGAACGACTAATATCAAAAAGACAAGAAATAATAAGTGTTAGCAAGGATGTGGAGAAAAGGGAAACTTTGTGTGATCTTGGTGGAATGTACAGCCACTATGAAAAACAGTATGGAGGTTTCTCAAAAAATTGAAAATTGAACTACCATATGATACAGCTATTCAATTTATAGTTATTTATTTGAAGAAAATGAAAATACCAATTCAAAAAGATATATGCACCCACATGTTCAGTGCAGCAGGATATACAATAGCCAAGTCATGGAAGCAACCTAAATGTCCATTAATAGATGAACAGATAAAGATGTGACATAGATAGATAGATGATAGATAGATAGATAGATAGATAGATAGATAGATAGATGATAGATATACATAGATAGATAGATAGATAGATAGATATAGACAGATAGATAGATAGATAGATAGATAGATAGATAGATATACATACAATGGAATATTACCCAGTCATAAAAAGAATGAAATCTTGCCATTTGCAACAGCATGGATGAACGTAGAGGATATATGTTAAGTGAAGTAAGTCAGAAAAAGCACATACCATATGATTTCACTTATATATGTAATTTAAACACAAAACAAACAAAATAGAACAGAAATAGGCTCAGAGAAGAAACTGGTGGTTTCCAGAGGGGAAGGGAGTAGGGAAGATGGACAAAATAGGTGAAGGGGATTAAGAGGTATGATTTTCCAGTTATAAAATAAATAAGACATGGGGATGTGATGTACAGCATAAGGAATATAGTCAATAATATTGTAACAACTTCGCATAGTGACAGATGGTAACTAGACTTTTTGTGGTGGCCATATCATAATGTATATAAATATTGAATCACTATGCTGTACAACTGAAACTAATAAATATTGTATATTAATTATTGTTCAATTTTTTTAAAAGTACAAGTATAGTTTTGGTTAAGTGGTAGTAATGGAAGCAAGATGGGTATGAGATGAAGAATGGCAAGATTAAAAAAGAAGAGTGAATGGGAAGTGAGACATCGAAACTGTATGTGTAGACAATGCTTTCAAGAGTTGTGTTTTGTTTTAGAGAGGAGGGTGGAAATAGGTTCACTTTGGGGCATGTTGAGTCTGAGGTGCTTTTAAGATATGCAGTGTCGAGTTAGGCAGATGGGTATAGAGGCCTGGAGATCAGGTCTATATGTTGAGATTTGTGAGTCAATCATTCAATAGGTAATCACTGAAGCTCTAGTGACTGGTGAAATTGGAAGGAAGAAGGTTAACATGGTGAATAAAGATACAGGTAATTTGGTGGAGAGCAGGTGGGAAGTTGAGCAAATTCCTGGCTGGTTGCCCGATAGAAGATAGTTAGCTTGGTTTGATTCTAAGGGGCATAAAGCTGGTACATGGAAAGAAAACTGAAGGGAAGACCTGTTGAAGCCCAAGTCTGTGAGGCAATTAGGAGCTCCACGGCGAAGGCAAGTCTTGGTGGGCCTTAATTGTTGACATGTTATGATCTGAATACTGCATGAATGAGGTCATCCACTGTACTAAGATACAAAATCAGCCACTCAAATTGCAAAAGGAAATGTATGTTATGATACCTTTATGTAAAATATAAAACTGAAATCAAAACTACATACTGTTTATGGATGTACACTATATGGTAAAAATACCAAAACAAATAGAACAGAATGTCACCAACCACCACCGTCAGAATAATGGCTGCCACTGGGGAGGGTAGAAAAGGAAGGGGATAGAGAGAATGGTAGCTGCTTCTGTAACGTTTTGCTTTTCTGAAAAAAGATTTAAGGTAAATATGGCAAAAAGTGAACATGTGTTAGATCTGAATCATAGCTACATAGATACTTATTTTAATGGTGCCAACTTCACTGGGTTGTTGTGAGAATGAGTTAATTTATTGAAAGTGCTTTGGACAGGACTGGTACATTACAGCACTCAAGTACAAACTAAAAGAATTAGCCATTATGTTTTATTCTATATGTTGGAAGGGTTTCTAATCTTTGAAATATATATGTGAAAACAAAAAATTAGTCGCTCCATAGAAAAAGGCAACTATTAACTTCTGAGCACTTTTGGCCTTGGTGGGAACAGTCACATGCTCATCAATCCCATGGTGAAATGGTACCCATGACCATCCTGGCCATCTCCCAGCTGCAGTGCTGTGGTGTGAACAGACAATACTGCAGATGCATCGAAAGGACAATGTAACTAGTAAGTAGAGGACCTATCAGACCTTACAGCTGATTTCCTTTGAACTTCTTACTGTGGGAAATTTGAATTGAGACTACTATAGTCTATAGCTCACTGGTTTAGATTGGTGATTATAGGAACCTCTCTTCTTGGCTGAGGAGTAGAGGCATCTTATTACAGCAGCCAAGAGGAGATGAGCGTGTTGTCCAGCAGGAGCAGAACCAGGCGACCTGCTCAGATTTGTAGACTGGTTCCCAGAGTCAGAAAACTCCCGGTGGAGGAGGGAATGGAGAGAAGCCATAAAAAGAACAGTAGGAAATATATAACCATGAATTGTCAAAGTTGGAAGGGCATTTAGAGATCATCTAATCTTTCTATCTTTATGGATTCAAAAAATGGGGCCCAGCCTGGGGACAGGACTTGTCCAGTATTGCCTAGGCCTCTCAGTGACAGGTCTTGGAACAGAACTTAGTCTCCTATTTCTCCTGCCAGGCCTTGATGCTTTTTCCCAGAGATCACTCTGTATTCTGGCCCTTCAAAACCTTCGCCTGAGAAACAAGGTTAAGTACCCTGGCATATAACTCCATTCAAAAAGAATTCACCTCTTCTGTGGACCCTCTCTGGACACTTTGCCCGGCTTGGTCCAAAGCGATAACCTGAGCCTGTGATGGCTCTGTTCTTATAGCACACACTACTGACATTACCAAATGCAGGCCCTGCTGCCAGAGATACAAGCTGGAACCTTGGGTGGATGGAGAATGGTCCTCATGTATGGCCAGGCACCAGAGTCTTTGGTTCTAGAATGATCAGATCAAGCACTGCAAGGCTGCCTACAATGCATATGGAAGTGAGGACAGTGGCAAGAGTTGGGGATGGGGACAATGACAAGCAAAAGAGGCTTGCCCCAAGGCCCCAGAGCAACAAAGACTGACTGAGATAAAAGGCTGGAGGGGAGAGTAATTGCCAAGCAGGACAGAAGGGAGAGCTGGGAACCTGCTGAAAGGATATGGTGGAGGTTAAGGGAGGGGTGGGTGGGGACTGGAGGTAGTGAGTGAGTAAAGGCAGGCGTTTATTTAATTATTCCAGCTTTACCTTTTCTCAGAAAACATTTCAGGTATCTTACAAGGACACACAAGATAAGTCAAGGCAGCAGAAATTAAAGATAGAAAAACAAGGGTGGGCAGAAAATGGAGCCAAGAATAAGGGTAGAAATGCATACCAGAAAAACCTCTGCTCCCACAAAGGGTGGGCCCAAAAGTTGGCTCTAAACTTTCTAGCAGCCAACAGGAAAGGGGAAACTTTGTTGTTGCACAGTTCACAATGTCCAGGAGATAAAAACAAACTCATTGCTCAGAAGGGCAACTGTTCTCAGTACTAAAATCAGACAGGAATTCCTCCCGGGGGTCCTCAGAGAGGATGCTGTGGGATACAATGAACGACATCCTTGACGACATCCTTAGAACAACGGTAGCAACAAGTTTCAAAGGGTTGTTTTTCATAAGGACCCTTAGGATCACCGCCTGTATCCCTCTGCAGCCCGGCAATTTAGAAGCTAAAAATAGCGTGTGAAGGTGCAGAAGAGTGGGCCTAGTATGTTCACAGTGGTGGGAAAAAAGAAGGTTATATATAGGCATACATATGCATAGGACGCCTCTAGAAGAATAAATCAGTAACAGCTTGCGTCTAGGGAAAGGAAATGGAAGACTGTGGCCTGGGATAGGAGAGAGATTTCCTTCTCATCGTATACCATTCTGTACTACTTGGATTTTTGTTATCCCGTGTCTTATCTTTTCAATAAAAGCTTCTAAAATAATAGTGGCATTCAGAGTTCCGAGGGTCGGCTGGGTTTTATCTCTAAGCTGCAGCTAGGCTGAGGATGTCTAAAAGTTCTCCTTGATGTTTAAGGAAAGAAAGAAAGAAGAAACGTTTATTGAGCAATTCCTGGGCATAAGGGCTTTCATTTCCACTAGGTCATTTAAATCCACACAAGAATCCTGTGAGAGAAAGCTACCTCATAAAACGATCTACTCAGTTTCCTTGGAGAAAACGCATGAGTTAAACTACTTATTTTTCTTCCTGCTATTGATTTTTAGGAGAAATGAGCAATTTGGAAGAAAACAAGGAGCCACGGGGAAGATAGAAGTTACAGGGACATACTTATACTAAAAAATTCTTTACCTGAAATTCAAATTTAGCTGGGCATCCAGTATTTTTTAAACTTTTTATTGAGATATAACTAACATATAATACTAGTTTCAGGTATATGATATAATGATTCACTATGTGTATATATTGAGAAATGATCACTACAATAAGTCTGTTTAACATCCATCCAGTATTTTTAAATTTTTATTTATTTTTCTTATCTTTTAGATTTCTAGCTGGATATACTTGACATATAATTTTTCATGTTTTTTTAATCCACTGTGCCTATCTAAGACTTTCAATTGGCCTTTTTAGACCATATACATCCAAAGTAATTATTTGGCAGAGAGGCTAGAGATCAAGACCATCATGTGATTTTTGTTTCCTGCTTGTTCTGTTTTTTGTTTCTTTGTTTTCTTTTTCCTAACTTCCTGTGGGTTCCTTGTACCATTTCTAGAATTGTATTTTAATTATCTACAATGCTTTGGATGTATCTCTGTGTGCATAACTTTGCTGGTAGTTGCTCTAGACATTACGTAATATGTACTTAACATCCCAGACTACTGGTGTGGACATTTTACCAGTTTGGGTAAAATGTAGAAAACTTATCTCCCTTTATCTTCCCTTACATTTAATTCTCTTTTTTTCCTGTTTTATCAAAATTATTTGCTAGCTTTATTGAAATATAACTGACAAGTACATAATTGTCTTTAATATTACTTCTCCATACATTGAGAACCACATCAGACAAGGCTACAAGTTTTGCTTCAACCAGCAAACATAATTTAGAAAACTCAAGAGAAGGAAGCCTGTTGTACTTACCCATATTTTTGCTTACATGTTCTTTCTTTCCTGATATACCAAGATTTGACTGCTCTTTTTACCAATTTTTTTCTGCTTAGAGAACTTCCTTTAACCATTCTTTCAGAGTAGATCTGCTGAGGACACAACGTCCTTCGTTTTCCTTCATCCAGAAATGTCTTGATTCTTCCCCTTCGTTCCCAAAAGGCATTTTCACTGGCTTCTGGAGGGACTGCTCTTTTCCTTCAGCACTTCCTTCTGGCGTCCATGGTTGCTCATGAGAAACCTGCTGTCATCAGAACTGTTTCTTCCCTAATAACTAAGGTGTCATTTCTCCTTCCCTGCTTTTAAGATGTTTTATTTGTCTTTGCTTGACAAAAGTGTGATGATGATGTGTTTTGGTGTGAATCACGTTTGGGTTTATCTTGTTTGGGGTTCACTCGGCTTCTTGAGTCTGTTGGTTCAAGTCTTTTGCCACATGTAACAAGTTTTCAGCCATTACTTCTTCTAGTAACTTTTTAGCCCCATCCTCTTTTTCCTCTCCTTCCGGAGCACTAGATATTCTGTTATAGTTGCCCTAGTCCCTGGGGTTCTGTTCTTTTTGCCCCCCTTCCATCTATTTTCTCTCTGATGATCAGAATGGGTCATGTCTATTGTTTTGTCTATCACTGTTCACTTGCTGACACTTTCCTCTGCCCCCCCATTCTGCTCTTGAGCCTATCCATTATTTCATGTTTTTCAGTTCTAAAATTTCCAATTGTTTCTTTATATCTCTATTTCTTTGCTAAGACTTTCTTTTCTTTTTTTTAATTAATTAATTTATTCATTTTGTTGTCATTAATCTACAATTACATGAAGAATATTATGTCTACTAGGGTCCCCCCTTCACCAAATCTCCCCCACAAACCCCATTACAGTACTGCCCATCAGCGTAGTAAGATGCTGCAGAATCACTACTTGTCTTCTCTGTGTTGCACAGCCCTCCCCATGCTCCTCCCCACATTATACATGCTAATCGTAATGCCCCCTTTCTTTTTTCCCACCTTTATCCCTCCCTTCCCTCCCTTTCTCCCCAGTCCCTTTCCCTTTGGTAACTGTTAGTTCATTCTTAGGTTCTATGATTCTGCTGCTGTTTTGTTCCTTCAGTCTTTCTTTGTTCCTATAGTCTTTGGGTTTGAGGTGAGTCTCTTGTAGGCAGCATAGAAATGGGTCTCGCTTTTTTTATCCATTCTATTATTCTGTGTCTTTTGATTGGTGCATTCAGTCCATTTACATTTAGGGTGATTATTGAAAGATACATACTTATTGCCATTGCAGGCTTTAGATTCATGGTTGTCAAAGGTTCAAGGTTAGCTTCTTTAGTATCTTACTGTCTAACTTAACTCACTTATTGAGCTATTTTAAACACTGTCTGGTCATTCTTTATTTTTCTACCTTCTTATTCCTCCTCCTCCATTCTTTGTATGTTGGTTGTTTAATTCTGTGCTCTTTTGTGCTTCTTTTAACTGCTTTTGTGGGTAGTTGGTTTTATTTTTTGCCTTTAGTTAGTATTTGGTTGGTCTGTTTTCTTTGCTGTGATTTTATTTTCTCTGGTGACATCTATTTAGTCTTAGGAGTGCTCCCATCTACAGCAGTCCCTCTAAAACACCCTGTAGAGGTGGTTTGTGGGAAGCAAATTCCCTCAGCTTTTGCTTGTCTGGGAATCGTTTAATCCCTCCATCATATTTAAATGATAGTCATGCTGGATACAGTATTCTTGGTTCAAGGCCCTTCTCTTTCATTGCATTAAATATATCATGCCATTCTCTTCTGGCCTGTATTGTTTCTGTTGAGAAGTCTGATGATAGCCTGATGGGTTTTCCTTTGTAGGTGACCTTTTTCCTCTCTCTAGCTGCCTTTAAAACTCTGTCCTTGTCCTTGATCTTTGCCATTTTAATTATTATGTGTCTTGGTGTTGTTCTCCTTGGGTCTTTTCTGTTGGGAGTTCTGTACACTTCCATAGTCTGATTGATTATTTCCTCCCCCAGTTTGGAGAAGTTTTCAGCAATTATTTCTTCAAAGACACTTTCTATCCCTTTCTCTCTCTCTTCTTCTTCTGGTACCCCTATAATGCAGATATTGTTCCTTTTGGATTGTTCACACAGTTCTCTTAATATTGTTTCATTCCTGGAGATCCTTTTATCTCTCTCTGCGTCAGCTTCTATGCATTCCTGTTCTCTGGTTTCTATTCCATCAATGGCCTCTTGCGTCTTATCCATTCTGTTTATAAATCCTTCCAGAGATTGTTTCATTTCTGTAATCTCCTTCCGGACATCATCCCTTAGCTCTTGCATATTTCTCTGCAGCTCCATCATCATGGTTATGAGCTTTATTTTTAATTCTTTTTCAGGAATACTGGTTAGGTCTATCTCCTTCTCAGGGTTTGCCTCTGTGATCTTGGTCTGTATCAATTTCTTCTGCCTTTTTATGGCGATAGATATATTTGTGGGGAGCTGGCGCGTGTGTTGGGTAAGAGAAAGTCCCTTCTTGCCAGTTTGTGGCCTTCCTCTCCTGGGAGAACAGCGGCCTCTAGCGGCTTGTGCTGGGCAGCTGCATGTAGATGGGGCTTCTGACCTGTGCCTGGCCACTATGGAGTTTAGCGCTGCACTTGCTGTGGGCGTGCCCTGCCTCAGGCTGCTTCTCCAATATGGCAGAGCCGTGTCGGAGGGGGAACAGGCGGGAGGCTATTTATCGTGGTGAGAGGCCTCTGCACTGCACTGCGGGTGTTCGGGTGCCCAGAGTTCCCATGATTCCCAGCTGCTGGGCTAAGTGTTCTGGGGCACTTCCGTCCAGCTGTGGGGTCCCTGTCCCTTTAAGACTTTCAAAAAGCACTCGCTTTTCTTTGTCCCGGGTGCACCAGCTGTGGGGACCCACTCACAGGTCTTACTGTCCTGTTTCCCTAGTTTCCAGCACCCCACACACGCACTGTGTGTCTGTGCTCTGGTGCGGATGGCTGGGGCTGGGTGTTTAGCAGTCCTGGGCTCCCTCTCCCTCCCTGCTCCGACTCCTCTCCTCCCACTGGGAGCTGGGGTGAGGGGCGTTTGGATCCCGCTGGGCCATGGCTTGTATCTTACCCCCTTCGCGAGGTGCTGGGTTCTCGCGGGTGTGGATGTAGTCTGGCTGTTATCCTGTGTCTTCTGGTCTCTCTTTTAGGATTGGTAGTATTTGTTGTATTTTCAAAAATATATTTGGTTTTGGGAGGAGATTTCCGCTGCTCTACTCATGCCGCCATCTTGGTTCTCTCTTGCTAAGACCTTCTATTTTTTTTTCATTTGTTTCAAGTGTGTTCATATTTTCTCATTGAAGCATTTTTATGATAGCTGCTTTAAAATCTCTTGTCAGATAATTCTAACATCACTGTCATCCTGGTGTTGATTGTCTTTTTCAAATAGGTTTGAGATCTTCCTGGTTCTTGGAAAGATGAGACATTTTTTAGTGTACCTTGGACATTTGGGGTTATGGGACTCTGGATCTCATTTAAACCTTGTTTTAGCCATCCTCCACAGACACCATTCTAGTGGGCAAAGAGGGACATGGTCTCATAGCAGCCAAGTGAGATGAAGTCCAGGGTCCCCACTCAGGCTCCACTGGTACCCAGAGGCCAGGCAGGGGTGGGAGTTCAGGCTCCCCGCTAGGTCCCCGCTGGGAGGGTCAGGGCTGTCTCACACACAGTGTGGTAAGGAGCCTCTTCACAGCCTGGTAACAATGAAAGCCCCAACCCCATGTGAGGCCTCTTCTGAAACCCCCCCTGGTTGGGGGTTTGGGACACCTGCTTACAGCCTGGTGAAGGTGGAAATCACAGCTTCCCACCTGGTCTTTGCTGGCCGGGGGCAGGGGTGAGGGGGTGGTAGGAGGGCTGGTTTTCTTTGTGATGTTTGGTTGCTGTAGAGTCTTACTTTTTAAAACATACAATGTCAAGTGTTGTTATTTAACATCCTGTATTTTTATTTTCTAAATCTGGCATTCCTACCCAGGATCCCTATTACCAGTTGAGACAGTGAAGACAACTTGGGAATTCTAGATGAATTTTTCAACTATAAGGAGAGTTCACTCAACTCCTATTAACTCAGAAAATCTTTTTCTTGAGGGAACTCAGCTGAAGAGCCAATTTTCTTGCACATTTCTGTTAATCAAAGTTGTACTGTGCTTCTGGAACCTTGGCAAACTTGCCTTCCCATATATTTGCCAGTGACATTGAGTTTGCTAATGAGGCCCTCTGCTGTCTGCAGAGAGAAGGGCAATGCCATAAATCTGGAGACTAGCAAATTTCTCTGCAGTAGAACAAGGTGGATCAGGAGTTCATAAATTACTTCAATTATTAGAGTAGCTGCTCCCCAAACTTAGGGGGGCTGTAATGCACTAACTCTGTTTCACTTCAAGATACTTTCTTTCTCTCCTTACAGAAATTTGTAGTGACATAGTTTAGAAATGAAGGTTATGCTAAACTGCATTTTGAACATATAAGTGACAAGCTCTCCCCTTAACCCATAAATTGGGTTACTGGGAGCCATCCTGGGGCTTTACTGAGGCAGGCCTGGGCATGGCAGCCAGTATCATTTGCCAGAGAAAGGAAAGGACTCACATGGGCCAAGCTAGGACATGGAGATCTGCTAGCCTGGAACCCCTCCAGGGCCCTGACTCCACCATACCAAGAAGGTAGAGTAGTGGTAGAGCTAGGGAGCCAGGCTGACCTCAATCCTTGGAGAGGGGCTGGCTTTCCCATCAACACTGCTTTCTGTTCCACCCAGGCCTTCACGGATGGAGAGCGATGAGTAGGGGCATGTAGGGAGGTGGAGGGAGCTGACCGTGGTCCAGAGCAGGGAAGGAAGTCTGTTAAGAGAGCACATTGCATATCCCCTGGAGACCCTGAGAAGGGACACCACAGCACGGCTGTTCTGTCCACTGAAGCTTTTCCCTCCCTCCCTCCAACTCATGAGAACAGTTACAGTTGCTACTGACTCCTTATTGACTCCTTTTTGTTTCCCCCAGGAGGAAGGCGGAGAGCTGACACTGAGTGCCAGGAACTGTACCAGGCATTTGTCATGATTTACACCCTTTGATATTTATAATACCCAATACTAGTAATGGAAATACCTCCCGTTCACCAAGGGCTGGCTTATGTGTCAAGCACTATTCTAAGAAAATGCACAAGTCGTTTCATTCAATCATCACAACACCGCCACAAGGTCTGTGCTGTTATTACCCTTTTCTAGACCGCACAGCAGAGAAGTGGTACAGCTAGGATTTCAACTCTGACTTGACTCGTAAGAATGTTTTTAGTTGCTATAATGAACTTTTGGTAAATAATGAAACTCAAATTTGAACCCGGGTCCGTGAGGGACTTCCAAACTTAAGTTCCTACGTGAGGAAGTCGATTGATAGAAGTTGTGTGCAAACACCCACAGGCCTACGTATATGCACGTGTATGCATGCATGCATGCACACGCACGCATGCACGCGTGCACACACACACACACACACACACTGACTGACTGAAGAGGGGTTTAAGCCAGTCAGAATGGGTCCCGAGCTATTGATGCCTTCTGCCAGACCAGCCAGGTAAGAGCCACAGAGGTAGCAGCTGCTCTAGTGTGGAGAGTTGTAGCTTCAAGGCGGCAAGAGGGGACTCCTGGGTTGCTGGTAATGTTCTGTTTCTGGATCTGGGTGCTAGGTGTGTTCAGTCTGTGAAAATTTATTCAGCTATAAATTTATGAATTATGCACTTTCTTACAAGTCTTATGTCCATAAAAAATTTTGTTTGTTTCAAAGGCATGCAGAGCTCTGGGAAAAGCAAGTAAACGTACTGTTGCCTATTCCTTCTGCTAAATAGAACTGAAAACTCTGGACAGGATTTATAAAACTGTGAAAGGTGGAGAGAAGGGAGACTGGTTTCTGACTCAAGGAACAACATGGTGGTGAGTTCCCTGGGTGTCATTTGTTTGCGGCATGGACCCCAGACCTGGAGCTGAAGAAGCCTGCAATCTGGAAACGCCGGCAGGCGCAGACAACAGAGCCCCAGCTAAAGGTGTTTCTCTCTAGGAAAGGGGCAGCCTAAGACAAACTTTTACATATTAATGTCTCTGCTGTAGCCGAACACCACAGGAAAAAGTGTGCCCCCCCACCCCCAGCAAAGGCCGAGTGGGGAGTGGAGACTTCAATTTCAGGCTCCAAGGGGCCCCCTGAGGCCCTGCCCAACCCCTCACTTGCGCTGCCGGACAAGGAGCTGGGACTTCTGTCTCATGGAGTGGTAATGGGGTCCCCCCTCCAGGGGTGTCAGTGGGGACCACATGGCCTGGACTTCCACCCCTAAGAGGCAGTAATGAGGTGCACTTTCCCTTCCTGAGTGTATCAGAAGGTCTGGTAGAGAGCTGAGAGCTTCACCATCACCCAGCAGTAACAAGGTCTTGCTCTCCCCTCCCTGTGGTGTTATTGGAGGCCACGTGGAAAGTAGTAACGAGGAACTCCTGCCCATCCTGGTTGGGAGGTATCAGGGGAGGCCAAGTGGAGGCTGGAACATGCAGTCCCTCCCAGAAGGCTCTCTACTTGGTAGTCAGTGTAGGCTGAGTGGGGGGACCTGCACATGTCAGCTGGCGGTGTGTGGGTACTGCACCCCCCCTCCTGTGCTGGAACCAGGTCAGAGGGAGCAGCAAACACAGAAAGAAGGCTTAACTAAGATTCAATAAGATTTGATCAGACACATCCACAGAGAGTGTGTAAGGGTGGCACATAAGCGCATGGAAAATGTTCAGCATCAGTAGCCATTAGGGAATGCAAATGAAAACCATAATGAGACATCACTCCACATCTGTCAGAATGGCTAAAATTTAAGAAGAAAAAAAGATTGCGACAACACTAAATGCACGTGAGCATATGGAGAAACTGGACCACTGATGGAAGTTAAAATGGTACAGCCATTCTGGAAACCAGTCTGGCAGTGTCTTGAAAACACTGAACATACAATTACCCTATGAACCTGCAAGCACACTTCTGGGCATTCACCCCAGAGAAATACAAATGTATGTTCACACCAAAACCTGATCATGAATGTCCATAGCTGTTCTGCTCTGAATAGCCCAAAACACCTACATCCTTCAGTGGGTAAATGGTTAAGCTAACTGTGGTAGCAGTATACCGTGGAATTCTACTGGGCACTAAAAAGGAACAAACTATCGATCCATGCAACTTGGATGGCTCTCCAGAGAATTAGGCTGAGGGGGGAAAAAAAGCCTAAAGGTTATATGCTGTATGATCCTGTTTATATAACATTCTTGAAATGACAAAAGTATAGAAATGGCGAACAGATTATAAGTTGGCAGGAGTGACAAGAAGGGTGGAAAGTGGCTGTGGTTATAGGAGGGCAATCGAGGGCTCCGTGTTGTGGGGGTGGTGGTGACAGCAGTGTCTCTATATTACCTGTATCTGTGTATTGGAATATATCAATTCTGGTTGTATATTATAGTTCTGCAAGATGTTGCCATTGGGAGAAACTGGGTGAAGGGCATATGAAATCGCTCTGTACTATTTTTTGCAACTGCATGTGAGTCTATAATTATCACAGAATAAACATTTTAATTTTAAAAAGTGGCAA
Organism: Manis javanica; assembly: GCF_040802235.1. NCBI lineage: Eukaryota > Metazoa > Chordata > Mammalia > Pholidota > Manidae > Manis > Manis javanica. Next base: position 98,832,797 of record NC_133174.1, on the reverse strand, counting down.
AGGGACTCTGTTCAGCAAGAACAGAGGCTCTGAGACCCTTGCCCTCTTTTTCAGTGAGTCTAATTACCATTGCCTATCTGGGTTGCCAATGTGTACTTTCTTCAGTTAACCTGCCGCTGCTGCTCCTGCTTCATTCCCGCAAGCCTCCCAAATCCACCCAAATAGTCACAATCATGGCGGGGCAGCAGATCATGGGTTAAGGCTTTATACCCTTTTCCCAAATTGTCTGTATGCAGTTCTTAAATTGTAATTTTTAAAAGACCCAAATCTCTTTCAAGCCATCTTTGTTAGCTATTTATCTTTCTCCTTCAGATAACCTATAACATAGATTTTTATCTGGGTTATATGCATCTAAACGCTTTTTACCTTTCTTCATTGTTCCTAGATTTCCTCCCGTTCCATAACCTCCCCCACTTTTTCTTGTCCTTTGGATTCAAACACTCAGGATCATAAGGCTAGCTTAGTGTACAGCCCCACTGCTTCGTGACTGTCTCTGGAGAGGACATTTGGACAAAAACTCATTGATGACCATAACCTTCCCACGAGCTGCAATGGCTGCTGGTTGAGTCCTCCCGGTGAGGTTCCCCCGGCACCTAACTTAGCAGTTCCTCAGCGGAACTCCAGCATCATGCCCCAGAATCCACAGTACCAGCGTCCAGACACTCAGGCCAGAAAAATGCAAGTTGTCCTGGATTCCTCCTTCTCCCTCAACCCCTACATCAAAACATCTCCAAGTTCGGTTGCATTTTTTCCTCCCAAACATACTGCATATTGGTCTTCTTGCTACCAGCGCTTCTATTGCCTTGGCTGCCCTCACCTCTCCCTGGGACAATTGCATGGCTTCCTAACCGATCCCCCTTCCTTCCCGCTTGCCCCCACCCAATGTGTTTTCTCACGTTACCACCAGTCTGTTTTAACTGTGTGACTCTGATCCCACCAGTAACCTACTTAAAACCCTCAGTGGCTCCTCTTTGCTCCCAGGATAAAATTCAGACTCCTTAGTATGTCTTAAAACTAGGATTACCGTATAGTACGGTTACCACGTTCTCCAAACCAGCACTCTTTGAGTGAAAGGGGGGTGCTGTAAATAAACAGGCTGGCACAAAAGGCGGATGGTCACTCTCCTTATGATCCTTCATGATCTGGTCTAAGCAGCCCGGCCCCTCATCACAGCTCCCCACCCTACCCTCAAGCACACACACACACAGCCGCATTCTGTTGGATGAACAGGTAAGCCCGTGCTATCCTGATTACCTGAAACACCTGTTTTCCCCCTCCTCGTCTGGCCAACTTCTAATCAACTGCTTTGAGTCAAGATCATTTTCTCCAGAAAGCGTTCCCAACACCGGCTTAGGTACCCCTTCCTGTGCTTCCATCACACTTTGCTTTTCCCTCATCATAGTCCTTGTCACACCAAGTTTTAATGTCCTGTTTCCACCTCTAGACAAGAGTGCCTTGGGGTTGAGACTGAGTCAGATTCAGCTGTGTTCCTAGCGTCTAACACAGTGGCTGGTCTGCACTTACACTCTGTGTACTGTCCTGTCTGCCAGATGAGTGGAAATTGGGTCCCCTGTTGTCACCCTGGCAAAAAGAGGGGACCTGGAAGACCAACAGGTTCTGAGACTGCACACCTGCCTCTCCTCCAGCCCCCAGACACGTTCCCCAGGTGTCGCCTCCCTCCATCCTCTTCTTGGCTTCCCCCTAGTGGCAGCTAGGAGGCAGTGACACGCCCCTGGGAGCCAGGTGGTGGCTACAGGAAAGGGACGGAGGGGGCAGTGTCCGCAGCCAGGTTACAGCTGCTGGGTTGCCCTCCCCTCATTGTACTCCTCTCCTGCCTCTCTGCAGCCTCCAGGCACCACCAGGTCCCCACCCCACCCACTGTGCCATTAGAGGCCCGACCCCAAGAACTTTGAAGGAGATGGAACAGTTGGGTGGTGTGGCTCCAGGCTGACCTCCATGCCAGCGGTAGAAAACTTGTGCTCGGAGGAATACCCAGGCAGAATAGATTGGCCAAGCCTGGCTGCCCTATTTTGTTTTATATTCAAACCCTCAATCAAACCACAAGATGTGAGTGTGCTCAGGGCAACTATGAATGGTGCAGCAGCAAGACTCAGCCACAGCAGTTAGTGGACGTGCTGAGTGGCAACGGACACCTGAAGAGCGTAAGAACTGAGCCCCAGTATAAGAACCGAAAAAACAAAATGGGGCAGAAGAGAATGGGAGAAAGGCCTATTGTCACTCTGCTCGGCTGCAGATATTTTTACAGTCAAAATGAGCTTTTCCCTCCCATGTTTAGTCTTATAGTTGGTAGCTGACCTATCACATGAACATATTGGGGAAGAGCTTGGGAAAGGGAAGATGGAGCAGAGTCTCATGGTGGCTGGTCCCCCTCAAGGGAGGGGGCAGGGACAGGCTGTCACCAAGGGCATACAACAGGCCAGCAGCAGAGAGGGTCGCACTCACCTGGACTTGGCTGGAGCAAGGAGCCAACCAGGTTTCTGGAGTCTTGGGCTCTTAGGGCTCTTACGGCTGCCAAGGACTGGAATGGGAAAAGCTACCTTACCCCTTTGTCCTTCCCTTTCACTCTGCAAACAAGAAAACCAAGGCAACATCTACCTAACATCAAAGGCTAAGGGCACCCAGGCTTCCGGGCAGGAGGAGAATGGAAGGAGGAGGTCAGGAAGGAATGTCTTCTTTTTCATGGTCCTTTCTTGGTGCTGAGATAGGAAACCAGTTTCAGGAAGTAAGCACTAGGAACCCGTCCGGCCTCTGCCATCCTAGGGGCCATGCACAGCAACTGCAGTCATTCCTACAGGGCTCCTGGGTCCAAATATGCCCATTCACCTCAGCTCCCCTGCAGCTGTCACAAACACCTAGAAGACTTTGAAAAACGTGACTTAGAAGAAATGCTGGAACAAGGACTCTATGGAACATCAAGTTTTATCCATCCTGGTTTGGAGAGCTTGCTTTATTCAAGGAGTCTGACTGGAAAAAAAAATCTGCAAGAAAAAAAGTCCTTGGAACACAGCAGGAGGAGGGGAAGTCTTGGGCACAGCACCCTTGCCTTTAAACCCTGCCCTGTGTCAGAGGCCACCTGCACCAAGCAGCAGTGTCCAGGGGCTAATGACCGGTTCCGAGGGGAGTGACGCCAGCAAGTGTGCTCTTGGATAATCACTTGCAAAGGCAGAGCCTTGAAGACAGCCTTCCCAACGGGCCAGCAGGTGGGAAAAGACAGCAAATGACCAAAAGGCACACGACTGGTCCGTCCCAGACCTGAAAATGAGGTATATATTGACTTTGCAGTGCGTTCCTGCCCCAGGGTTGTGTTCATTGTAATAATCCTCCCTTCCTCATTTGCAGCTATTAAGAGGACAATTCAGTAACCCTGGTGACCTGTTACATGATAGGGGGAAAGGGGTGCTCTGGCATCCCTAAGGGATTTGACACCTCTTTGGGTCATATTCTGCACTGGTTGCCAAAGGCCTTATCACAGGCAGTGAAAGTGGAATGACCAGCAAAGGCAGGCCAAGGGAAAACCAGAGGCAGAGGAAGCCAGGCTCAGGGCTCCACTAGCCAATCAATCAACTGAGGAAGCATCTGGTTGAAGACTAAAGCCAGGGTGGGAGGCTGGCTCCATCTCCTGACTGAAAATAACGACTATATAACAAACGGGGCATTTACTCCCTCAGTGGCCTAGTCTGAGTGGTGGGCCTGGCACAGTAGTGCGTTTTCTGCCTTCATCCTTACTTTTTTAAAGAGTTCTCTGTGGGGGAGGTGCCAATAGCCAGGTTCCTTTCCAGAGGCCTCTCTTCCCCCTCCCTCACAACCAAGAACAGGTGAGAGGGAGATGTTAGGAGGGCAGAGCAATAGCAGAGTCTCCTTTTAATTCCAATTTTTTTGTATGATTCTAATAACACTCTGGTTAAGGGCTACATTCTATTAATGGGCAAATAAACTCTTTGGCACAACACATTTTGACTCCAAATCTGAAAGGTGACTAGCAGTCCGAATTTGAGATGAAATAAATCTTTTATAAAGGCATTGGCCTGCGGACCTGATGAGCTTTGCTCAGACACAGTCACACAGGTATCACAGGCCGTTTCCATGGGCGCTTACCACAACTCTGTTTGCTGTTGGGGCTTCTGCCTCATATGCCACCAGCTCTGTTCCTGCTACTGTTCGCTAGTCAAGAAACACTTACCATCCAGGACACTTGGGTCTCTCCCCCTGGAGAAAAAATGGCCTTGGAGGTAGTACGGCATTTTGCTGAGTATCACAGGGAATTGAACGTTGGCCTTGCCCCTGTCAAAGACGGGGACCAAGAGCCTTTTCTGAATGACCTCAAAACCTCACCCTAGGAACTGGATTACCCAAGGGGGCCCAAAGTAGAGGTCTTATGTCAAAATATTCTGACGTGGCAAGGCCTGACCGAGTGGCCAGTACTTCAGGAAGTGCATAATCAGCAGGTTAGGGCACTGATGCTCCACATCAGCTTCTCCTACAACCAGGGAGAGGGCTGGAGGGTCAGAGCTTGCTTCAGGCCCTTCTGAATCACTTTTTTTCAGAAGATTCATCGTAATATAGATATCTCAATATTCAACATCAAGGAAAACCAAAGCAAACAGAGGCAGAACTGGACTTCAAAGATCTCTTCACAAAGCTCCAGAAGCATGTAGCTTCCCCACGTAAAAGGGCACCCTTATTTGATGCACAAGAAAACTCACTTAAAATTTTGGAATCCATTATAATGCATTCTTAAATTTCGCACATTGCCCTTCCCTAAACAGTTTTTATTGAGAAAGGCTAAAATTAAATGCCAAAAGCGGGTCAACTACTAATGGAGGGAAATTTTACATTTGGCAAAATCAGTTCAAAGTGAGTATAGAAACTTAGGTTGGAGGAAGGAAAAACAAGGACATGCAAACAGAACAGAGATGCCATAGAGGGAGAACAGACCAGACCCCAAGGTCCGTACCTTATATAGAAAGGGGACAGGTCTTCCTGAATTCCATCCTTCTGATGTACCAACTAAGACCCGGATGTCAGCCTCCTCCCTCTTGGAAGGAAAAAAGTTTCTAGTTGTTTATTATGTCACCTTTAGCCAATCATACCTCTCCACGCCCCCTAAGATAGCTTGCCCACTCCTCCCCCTCCTAATCCCTTATAAGCCCACACCTCCCTGACCAGGTGTGACTTCCCCGGCCTGTAATACCCAGACTGCGGAACATGACCCGGGAGTGGCATTCAAATAAACAACCTGGTCCTTTGTTGCCTCTCTTCGCCTGCTTATTTCAGCTAAAATTTATCTTACAGAAACTACCCTTCCTCTAAGAAAATACCTAATTGCACCAGATCCAGCAGGCATTATACATCCTCTAATTCAGGGACAATGCACAGTTACACTGTATCTAGCTCTCAGTAAACGCCAGACATCTTAAGGTCTTACATTCAGTAAAACAGCAGCCAGTGTCTTCTTCTGGTTCAGCAATGCAGGTAACAGCTTGGAAACAAAGAAGAGCAGCAAGACACTTAAAGCAAACATCTGGCAGAAAGATATGATGTAGACCCACAATCACTTTATTAATTTCACCAATAAGAGACAATAACATCAATCTTTATTACATAAATCTCAGGCCATTTGAGAGGACAAATAGATCCAAGGAAGTTGATAATCAAATACTTAACCAGAAGGCACTACACCACCACCTAAAATCTATTACTGCAGTGGCAGTGGGCTAAGGAAGATTAAGCTACAGTGAAATAATCTCATGAAAATTTAAGACATTACACAGCAGGAAGCAAGGGTAAAATAAACATTTGGGTCCAAGAGGGTATTTGGCCAGGAAAAAGGTCAAGTTGGCTGAAAGTCACACCAAATGCAAAGGAACAGGTGTGAAGGGAAACACAAGCAACACAGTCCCCAAGCAGAGGGCAGCAGATCAGGCTTCGTCCTCCAGAGAAATGTTCACTGCTCTACAGGCTGCCTCCCCTCAGGCTCCTGCTTGCTGGGGGCTCAGCACCCTGAGGTGGGTTTCGGGCTGCCTAGGGTGGAACTCTTGCTCTGTAAATATGCACCAACTTCACAGAACTTGTCACAGGTTGGGGGGATTGGGTTGGCTTTGTTGCCAGTAGTTCAGAAAAAAGGAAACCCTGAAGCATTCCCATGCAAAGTAGTCTGAGCTTCCCCAATCACATTTCAACACCCCCACACAATACCCTCTGAGGTCTGAAAATCTTGCAGCAGCTGAGCTGTAGTTTAAAGCTGCAAGGCTCACAAAACCCAGGGAGCCAGAATGAGACAATGAAGGCAGGAATCTCTGCATGAGCCTCAATCTGTCTCTGTCTCATTTAGGAGAAACGCTAATTAATATACCTGATGTGGGATGTAGAAAGCTACACTGGAGCAAGCTGGGTCTTCTGCTGAATTTTTCATCAAATTCCAAGGGAAGAACAAGGGGTGGGGGTAACTTTATTTTGAAAAAGCCTCAGAAGGAATTCTCTTATAAAGGGACATGGCTGAACAGGTAGGAAACTGATTCCCCATTGTGAGTTCTTCTGATGGCTTCTGCAAGGATCATGGAGATGTCAATCACCTAGAAAGGCAAGAAAAAGTATGAGGTTGGTGTCCTCTACACAGAGATGACTGGCCAATTTGCAGCTGGTGTACAGCCTAATGAGGGCCCTTCCTCTTCAAACTGCTGTACTGTGCTGTTTTCCCTTGTGAACCAACACACAGCTATTCTTCATAATAACAGTTTTAATATAACCACTTGGGCAAGTGTCAAAATGCTAATGGAGGAAAAACCCTGACTCAGACTCACTAAGATGGTGGTGGGTCGGCATTAAACATTTCTTAGGAATTGGAAGTAAAAAAAACTTAAGCTGAAAAAAAATTCTTAAGAATGACAGACCTAAAAGGATCTCCAGGAATGAAATAATTTTAAGACAACTGTGTGACCAATCGAAACAGAACAATATCCGCATTATAGGGGTACCAGAAGAACAAGAGAGAGAAAATGGGAAAGTGTCTTTGAAGAAATAATTGCTGAAAACTTCCCCAAACTAGGGGAGGAAATGGCCTCTCAGACCACAGAGGTACACAGAACTCCCATAACAAGGGATCCAAGGAGGAAACACCAAGACACATAATAATTAAAATGGCAAAGATCGAAGACAAGGACAAAGTATTAAAGGCAGCCAGAGAGAAAAAAAAGGTTACCTACAAAGGAAAACCCATCAGGCTATCATCAGACTTCTCAACAGAAACCCTACAGGCCAGAAGAGAATGGCATGATATACTTAGTGCAATGAAACAGAAGGGCCTCGAACCAAGAATACTGTATCCAGCACGATTATCATTTAAATATGAAGGAGGTATTAAACAATTCCCAGACAAGCAAAAGTTGAGGGAATTTGCCTCCCACAAACCACCTCTACAGGGCATCTTACAGGGACTGCTCTAGATGGGAGCACTCCTAAAAAGAGCACAAAACAAAACACCCAACATATGAAGAAGGGAGGAGGAGGAATAAGAAGGGAGAGAAATAAAGAATCATCAGACCGTGTTTATAATAGCTCAATAAGCAAGTTAAGTTAGACAGTAAGATAGTAAAGAAGCTAACCTTGAACCTTTGGTAACCACAAACTTAAAGACTGCAGTGGCAATAAGTTCATACCTCTCAATAATCACCCTAAATGTAAATGGACTGAATGCACCAATCAAAAGACACAGAGTAATAGAATGGATAAAAAGCAAGATGCATCCATATGCTGCTTACAAGAGACTCACCTCAAACCCAAAGACATGCACAGACTTAAAGTCAAGGGATGGAAGAAGATATTTCATGCAAACAACAGACAGAAGAAAGCAGGTGTTGCAATTCTGGTATCAGACAAAACAGACTTCAAAATAAAGAAAGTAACAAAAGACAAAGAAGGACATAACAATGATAAAGGGCTCAGTCCAACAAGAGGATATAACCATTATAAATATATATGCACCCAATACAGGAGCACCAACATACCTGAAACAAATACTAACAGAACTAAAGGAGGAAATAGAATGCAATGCATTCATTCTAGGAGACTTCAACACACCACTCACTCCAAAGGACAGATCCACCAGACAGAAAATAAGTAAGGACACAGAGGCACTGAACAACACACTAGAACAGATGGACCTAATAGACATCTACAGAACTCTACATCCAAAAGCAACAGGATACACATTCTTCTCAAGTGCACATGGAACATTCTCCAGAATAGACCACATACTAGGCCACAAAAAGAGCCTCTGTAAATTTCAAAAGATTGAAATCCTACCAAACAACTTTTCAGACCACAAAGGCATAAAACTAGAAATAAATTGTACAAAGAAAGCAAAAAGGCTCACAAACACATGGAGGCTTAACAACATGCTCCTAAATAATCAATGGATCAATGACCAAATCAAAATGGAGATCCAGCAATATATGGAAACAAACGACGACAACAACACAAAGCCCCAAGTACTGTGGAATACAGCAAAAGCATTCTTAAGAGGAAAGTATACAGCAATCCAGGCATATTTATAGAAGGAAAAACAATCCCAAATGAATGGTCTAATGTCACAATTATCAAAATTGGAAAAAGAAGAACAAATGAGGCCTAAGGTCAGCACAAGGAGGGACATAATAAAGATCAGAGAAGAAATAAATAAAATTGAAAAGAATAAAACAAGAGCAAAAATCAATGAAACCAAGAGCTGGTTCTTCGAGAAAATAAACAAAATAGGTAAGCCTCTAGCCAGACTTATTAAGAGGAAAAGAGAGTCAACACACATCAACAGAATCAGAAACAAGAAAGGAAAAATCACGACAGACCCCACAGAAATACAAAGACTTATTAGAGAGTACTATGAAAACCTATATGCTAACAAGAAGCTGGGAAACCTAGAAGAAATGGACAACTTCCTAGAAAAATACAACCTTCCAAGACTGACCCAGAAAGAAACAGAAAATCTAAACAGACCAATTACCAGCAACGAAATTGAAGCGGTAATCAAAAAACTACCAAAGAACAAAACCCCAGGGCCAGATGGATTCACCTCGGAATTTTATCAGACATACAGAGAAGACATAATACCCATTCTCCTTAAAGTGTTCCAAAAAATAGAAGAGGAGGGAATACTCCCAAACTCATTCTATGAAGCCAACATCACCCTAATACCAAAACCAGGCAAAGACCCCACCAAAAAAGAAAACTACAGACCAATATCCCTGATGAACGCAGATGCAAAAATACTCAACAAAATATTAGCAAACTGAATTCAAAAGTACATCAAAAGGATCATACACCATGACCAAGTGGGATTCATCCCGGGGATGCAAGGATGGTACAACATTCAAAAATCCATCAACATCATCCACCGCATCAACAAAAAGAAAGACAAAAACCACATGATCATCTCCATAGATGCTGAAAAAGCATTTGATAACATTCAACATCCATCCATGATAAAAACTCTCAACAAAATGGGCATACAGGGCAAGTACCTCAACACAAGAAAGACCATATATGATAAACCCACAGCCAACATCATACTGAACAGTGAGAAGCTGAAAGCTTTTCCTCTGATCGGGAACAAGACAGGGATGCCCACTCTCCCCACTGTTATTCAACATGGTACTGCAGGTCCTAGCCATGGCAATCAGACAAAACAAAGAAATACAAGGAATCCAGATTGGAAAAGAAGAAGTTAAACTCACTATTTGCAGATGACATGATATTGTACATAAAAAACGCTAAAGACTCCACTCCGAAACTACTAGAGCTAATATCGGAATTCAGCAAAGTTGCAGGATACAAAATTAATACACAGAAATCTGTGGCTTTCCTATACACTAACAGTAAACTAATAGAAAGAGAAATCAGGAAGACAATTCCATTCACAATAGCATCAAAAAGAATAAAATAACTAGGAATAAACCTAACCAAGGAAGTGAAAGACCTATACTCTGAAAACTATAAGACACTCTTAAGAGAAATTAAAGAGGTCACTAACAAATGGAAACTCATCCAATGCTCCTGGCTAGGAAGAATTAATATTGTCAAAATGTCCATCCTTCCCAAAGGAATATATAGATTCGATGCAATCCCTATCAAACTACCAACAGCATTCTTCAATGAACTGGAACAAATAGTTCAAAAATTCATACGAAAATACCAAAGACCCCGAATAGCTAAAGCAATCCTGAGAAGGAAGAATAAAGTGGGGGGGATCTCACTCCCCAACTTCAAGCTCTACTACAAAGCCACAGTAATAAGACAATTTGGTACTGGCACAAGAACAGAGCCACAGACCAATGGAACAGAATAGAGACTCCAAACATTAACCCAAACATATATGGTTAACTAATATTCGATAAAGGGGCCATGAACATACAATGGGGAAATGACAGTCTCTTCAACAGATGGTGCTGGCAAAACTGGACAGCTACATGGAAGAGAATGAAACTGGATCACTGTCTAACCCCATACACAAAAGTAAATTCGAAATGGATCAAAGACTTGAATGTAAGTCATGAAACCATAAAACTCCTGAAAAAAACAGGCAAAAATCTCTTAGACATAAACATGAGTGACCTCTTCTTGAACATATCTCCCCAGGCAAGGGAAACAAACGCAAAAATGAACAAATGGGACTATGTTAAGCTGAAAAGCTTCTGTACAGCAAAAGGACACCATCAATAGAACAAAAAGGTATCCTACAGTATGGGAGAATATATTCATAAATGACAGATCTGATAAAGGGTTGACATCCAAAATATATAAAGAGCTCACACACCTCAACAAACAAAAAGCAAATAATCCAATTAAAAAATGGGCAGAGGAGCTGAATAGACAATTCTCTAAAAAAGAAATTCAGATGGCCAACAGACACATGAAAAGATGCTCCACATCGCTAATTATCAGAGAAATGCAAATTAAAACTACAATGAGGTATCACCTCACACCAGTACGGATGGCTGCCATCCAAAAGACAAACAACAACAAATGTTGGTGAGGTTGTGGAGAAAGGGGAACCCTCCTACACTGCTGGTGGGAATGTAAATTAGTTCAACCATTGTGGAAAGCAGTATGGAGGTTCCTCAAAATGCTCAAAATAGAAATACCATTTGACCCAGGAATTCCACTTCTAGGAATTTACCCCAAGAATGCAGCACTCCAGTTTGAAAAAGACAGATGCACCCCTATGTTTATCGCTGCACTATTTACAATAGCCAAAATACGGAAGCAACCTAAATGTCCATCAGTAGATGAATGGATAAAGAAGATGTGGTACATATACACAATGGAATATTACTCAGCCATAAGAAAAAAACAAATCCTACCATTCGCAACAACATGGATGGAGCTAGAGGGTACTATGCTCAGTGAAATAAGCCAGGCGGAGAAAGACAAGTACCCAGTGATTTCACTCATATGTGGAGTATAAGAACAAAAGAAAACTGAAGGAACAAAACAGCAGCAGAAGCAGAGAACCCAAGAATGGACTAATGGTTACCAAAGGGAAAGGGACTGGGGAGGACGGGTGGGAAGGGAGGGATAAGGGTGGGAAAAAAAGAAAGGGGGCATTACGATTAGCATGTATAGTGTGGGGGCAGCACGGGGAGGGCTGTGCAACACAGAGAAGACAAGTAGTGATTTTACAGCACCTTACTATGTTGATGGACAGTGACTGTGAACGGGGATGTGAGGGGGACTTGGTGAAGAGGGGAGCCTAGTAAACATAATGTCCTTCATGTAATTGTAGATTAATGATACCAAAATAAAGTAAAAAAAAAGAATGACATCAACCCCATCATTTCCTTATTAATTTCAGAAAACTAATGGGTTACTATACATATTTTTAATTTAAGCAAGCATTCAATCTTTCAGTGCCAACAGCACTAAAGCTTTACAGTGTCTAATGATTACTAGGGGAATTACTTTGAAGTGTGGTACCAAGACCTCTGGTTTTTGTAGATGTTGTACAGAGCAAATGAATCTGCATTTTAACAAGAACCTTAGGTAATTAACCTTGGTTACTTCCAGAGCACACTTTGAGAAACCAAGGAGTTCTAAGGAGTGCACTATCTGTTCAGAGATTTCACATTATGTCTGCAGGGGCCAACAGTTAAGAGTGACATGCATACACTCACTAAAACAGGCACCTGCCATGTGCACTGCAATCACTGGGGAGAGCCTATTAAAATGTAGAATCCTGGGCTCCATCCTCCAGAGATTCATCTAGCAATCTGAATTTTAAACATGTGATTTTTAACTTTTGGATCACAGTTCCTGATGACAGACTAAGCCCTTAAGAGCAAGGAGGACATCTTCAGAACCCAGACACCAGATTCAACATATGTAACTACCTCCTAAATACTTATCAGAGTCTTGTTCTGCACGAATTCCATCCTCACCTGTATCTTGGAGCAATGCTTCATCTTATCCTCCTGAGGTATGGTATTGGTGACTACTACTGCTTCGAAGCATGCATTGTTAATGCGAGAAATGGCCGGGCCAGAAAAGATTCCATGAGTCAAGATAGCATAAACTCTAGTAGCTCCAGCTGAGAGAAGTCTAGAGGAAAAAGCAGAGTTGATTTGGACCAATCTTACTTGTCATTACAGAATCTGAGTTAGCTAGTGTTGCCGTAAGAAAATACCACAGGCTGGGTGCCTTAAATAACAGTTTTATTTCTCAGTTCTGGAGGCTGTGAAGGCTAAGATCAAAGTAGTGGCAAAGTAGGTTTCATTCTGAGGCCTCTTCTTTTTGGCTAGTGGGCTGCTGCCATCTCACTGGGCACTCACATGACCTCTTTATGTGCACACACATGGGGGAGTAAGGGGATCGAGCCCTCTGCTGTTTTTTATAAGGCTATTAATTCCATCATGGGCCCCACCCTCTAAACCTACTTACCTCCCAAAGGCCCTGTCTCCAAATATTGGAACACCATCTCCACAGTGGGGGGTTAAGACTTCAACATTTTAGGGGGACACAATTCAGTTCATAGCAAGGAGAAAAAATATGGACTAAGAACTCCTCTGAATGGGTTGGATTAGTATAAAAGACCTATAGCACAGACTGCTTTGTTACACAAAATCCATCTCTTCTTCCAGGGCACACACTGGGACGACATTTCCCAGCCTTCCTTCCATAGTTTAGGTGTGGCCATGTGACTTAATTCTGGTTATCAAAATGCGGGCAGATACAATGTACACTTCTTCTTGGCTGGGCTTAGAAAACTCTTTCAGGGACTCTCTTGTCCCCTCCTGGTGTGAGCCGGGAGCTCTGTCCTTTCACTTTATCTCCAAATAAAAGCCTGTACCTTGCTCTCCTAAAAAAAAAAGAAAAAAAAAAGAAAACTCTTTCATGGGTGATCCTCCACTCTGATTTCCCTTTCTGGCTGGCCAAAATGGAAATGTCTTCCAAGGTAATCTTGGAAGCCACATGTTAAAGATGCACATTGAAAGAGGAGTACTTCTACCGGAATAAGCCATGAACAAGAAAGAAACTTCATTGCATTAAGTCACAACATTTCAGGAAGTTGGTCTGTTACAGCAATTAGCATTACCTTAATAATACAAGGATAAAATGAGTCTTATAAACTATATATGCTCCAGAATCCAAATCAGGAATCATTCAGTACACAAATATCTTTTAGCACCTACTATATTCCAGACCCTGTGCAAGGCAAGATGCTCAAAGGTCAAGAAAAAATTGAGAAACAATGCTGTCCATAATGGTTTGGATTGTAAGCAATGGGAAACCACTTAAGGTTTTATTTTTTTACTGAAGTACAGTTGACAGACAATTATTATACTGGTTTCAAGTATACAACATAGTGATTCAACAGTTATATACATTATTAAATCTTTACCCCAACTAATGTAGTTACTATCTGTCATCTTAGGAAGATGTTAAAGAACAACTGACTATATCCTCTCTGCTGTACTTTCTTTTCATTCCTGTGACTAATTTATATAATGTTTGAGATTTGGGGCCTCTTTATTCCCTTCACCTATTCACCCACCTACCCCAAACACCCCCAATAGTAACCACCAGTCAATTCCCACTGTCAACCAGCCTACTGCTGTTCGTTCACTTTGTTTTGTTTTGTTTTTAGACTCCACATATAAGTGAAATTACATGTTACTTGTCTTTTTCCACCTGGCTTATTTCACTTAGCCTAATACCCTCTAGGTTCATCCATCCATGTTGCCACAAATGGCAGGATCTCTTCCTTTTTATGGCTGAATAATATTCTACTGTGTGTATGTACCACCTCTTCTTTATCCATTCATCTATGGATGGACACTTTGGTTGCTTCAATATCTTGGCTATTGTAAATAACATGGCAATAGCACATGTGTGCACTTATCTTCTCCAATCAGATTGTTTTCTTTGGTAAAATTCCTAGAAGTGGAGTAACTGGATCATATGGTATTTCTGCTTTTAGTTTTATGAGGAACCTCCATAACTGCTTTTCCATAGTAACTGTTCCAATTTACATTCCTACCAATAGTGTAGGAGGGTTCTCTTTTCTCCATATCCTTGCCAACACTTGTTATTTCTTATCTTTCAGATAGTGGCCATTCTAACCGGTGTGAGGTGATATCTTACTGTGGCTTTTATTTGCATTTCCCTGATGATTAGCTATGTGGAGCATCTTTTCATGCCCCCGTGTCCCATCTGTATCTCTTCTTTGGAAATATGTCTCTGCCCATTTTTAATCAGGTTATTTGATTTTCACATTGTTATTTACACTTCTTGCATATTTTGGATGTTAACTCCTTATCAGGTAAATCATTTACAAATACATCTCTCATACTGTTGCCTTTTTGTTGATGGTGTCCTTTGCTATACAGAAGCTTTTTAGTTTTGATATACTCCCACTGGTTCATTTTTACCTTTGTTCCCGTACCTGGGAAAGACATATCCAGAAAAAAACTGCTCATGCTTATGTTCAAGAGATTTTTGCCTATGTTTTCTTCTAAGAGTTTTATGGTTTCATGTCTTATATTTAGGCCTTTAATCCATTTCAAGTTTACTTTTGTGTATGGTGTTAAGAGTAATCCAGTTTCATTCCTTTGTGTGTAGCTCTCCAGTTTTCTCAACACCATTTTGACTGTCTTTTCCCCTATTATATTCATGGCTTCTTTATCATATATTAATTGACCATATATGTGTGGGTTTATATCTGGGCTCTCTATTATATTCTATTGATCTATGTGTCTGTTCTTGTGTCAATACCAAATTGCTTTGAGTACTGTAGCTTGTGGTAGAGTTTGAAGTCAGGGAACATAATACCCCCAGCTATATTCTTTCTCAGGCTTGCTTTTGGCTATTTAGGGTCTTCTGTGGTTCCATATAAATTTTAGAATTATTTGCTCTAGTTCACTGAAAAATGCTGCTGGTATTTTGATAGGGATTGCACTGAAATTATAAGTTTCTTTGGGGAGGATGGGCATTTTGACAATATTAATTTCCTTACCCATGAACATGGATAGTTTACATTTATTTGTATCTAATTTCTCTCATCAGTGTCTTACAGTTTTGAGAGTACAGGACTTTCACCTCCTTGGTTAAATTAGGTTTATTCCTAGGTATTTTATTATTTTTGATGCAAAATTATAAATGGAATTGTTTTCCTGATTCCTCTTTCTTCTAGTTCATTATTAGTATATAGGAATGCAACAGATTTCTGTATATTGATTTTGTATCCTGCAACTTTGCTGAATTCAGATATTAGATCTAATAGTTTTTTGGCAGAGACTTTAGGCTTTTCTATATATAGTATCATGTCATCTGGAAATAGTGAGTCTTACTTCTTCCTTACCAATTTGGATGTCTTTTATCTTTTTTTCTTGTCTGATTGTCATGGCTAGGACCTCCAATACTATGCTGAATAAAAATGGTGAGAGTGGGCATCCTTGTCTGGTTTATGATCTTGGAGGAAAAGCTTTCAGATTTTCACTACTGAGTATGATGCTGCCTGTGGGTTTGTTGTATATGGCCTTAATTATGTTGAGGTACATTCCCTCTATACACATTTTGGTGAGAGTTTTTACCATGAATGAATGTTGAATTTTGTCAAATGCTTTTTCAGCATCTACTGAGATGATCATATGGTTTTTCTCCTTCCTTTTGTTAATGTGGTGTATCACACTGATTTATGGATATTGTACCATCCTTGCATCCCTGGAATAAATCCCACTTGGTTGGGATGGATGATCCTTTTGATGTATTTCTGAATTTGGTCTGCTAACACTTTGTTGAGAATTTTTGCATCTGTGTTCATCAGGGATATTGGTCTATAATATTCTTTTTTTGTAGTGTCTTTGTCTGGTTTGGGTATTACAGTGATGCTGGCCTCATAGTATGAGTTTAGAAGTATTCCCTCCTCTTCTGATTTTTGGAATAGTTTAAGAAGGATGGGTGTTAGCTCTCTTCTTTAAATGTTTGGTAGAATTTAGCTGTGAAGTCATCTGGTCCTGGACTTTGATGGGAATTTTTTAATTACAAATTCAATTTCATTACTGTAATTGTCTGTTCAGATTTTGTTTCTTCCTGGGTCAGTCTTGGATGGTTGTACTTTCTAGGAATTTGTCCATTTGTTCTAGGTTGTCCAATTCCTTGGCATATAACTTTTCATAGAATTCTCCAATAATTCTTTCTATTTCTGTAGTGTCACTTGGCAACTTTTTTTGTTTCTGATTTTGTTTATTTATGTCCTCTCTTTTTTTCTTGGTAAGTCAGGCTGGGTTTTGTCCACTTTATCTTCTCAAAGAATCAGCTCTTGGTTTCACTGATGTCTACTACTGTTGTATTACGATCTATTGTTTCTGCTTTATTATGCCCCTCCTGCTAACTTTGTGTTTCCTTGTTCTGCTTTTTCTCGTTTCTTCAATTGAGGTAAGCCTGTATTGCCTTGTATGTCCTCTTAGAACTGCTTTTGTGGGGCTGCTCTTCTTCAAATCTATCTTTCCTGAAGTTCTGAGATCATCAATACTTTCCTGCAGATCAGTGAGCATATTTTATGACTGTTACTTTGAAATCTTTATCAAGAAGATTGGTGATCTCCATTTCATTTAACCCTCTTTCTGGTGTCCTACCTTGCTCTTTTGTTTGGAACATATTCCTCTGCCTCCTAATTTTGTCTACGTCTCTGTGTTTCTTCCTTTGTATTAAATATATCAGCTATATCTCCTGGTCTAGAAAGTAATGGCTTTATGAAGAAGGTATCCTGCGGTACCAAGAAGCTCAAGAGTTCACCAGCACCCAGTTCTCCTTTGGAGTGGAGCCACAGTTGTTGGTGGGCTATGGGTGGGGCCGCCTTGCTGCCTGTCTCTGGCAGTGGCTGATCCCTGTCTACAGAGGTTGAAAGCTTATCTGTCTGTGCCCTCTGTGTGCCATGAGGCACTTCTGCTGGGATTCATTGTGGGCGGGGCCACCTTCTGCCCTCAGACCAGCAATGGCAGAGTGACTGGAGAGGGTGGGTGTGCAGGGGAGTCCTGTTGCAGGGCTGAGCCACCAATGAAGGAGGTGGAGAATTTGGAACTGCAAGCACCCCACCAGTTAGGCTGAAGGAGGGCCAGAAAAGCTGAGAAAGTATCCTCCCTCTGCCTGCCAGGCAGGAAAGTCAAATTGTTGAACATGATGGGTGTGTAGGGAAGCACTGCTGCATGGTTGAGCCATCAGCAAGGGAGATGGAGCCTGTGAGCCGGCTCCCATGAGTGCCTGACCAGTTGGGTTGAAGAAAGGCTGAGGAAGCATCATCCACCTGCCGTTTCTCCTCAGGAGCAAAGTCCCTCCAACATCCCTCTGGTACCCTTTTTGTTGCTGGTAAATCTTTCAAACTGCCACTCTGTTAATCACGAATGCACAGTGCAATGTGTACTCATGTTCTCAGAGATCTCCAGAACCAGGTGTGCAGGATTCCTCAGTGCTTATCATATCCCTGCTCCATTCCTCTCCCTCCTGCTTGTGGGCTGGGGTGGGGAATGGCAGTCATGGCTCTGCCACTCTACCATTCTCAATGCTGTCTTCTCTGCTTCACCAGGTATAGACGGTCTGTTCTTCAGTCTTCATGTTGTTTTCAGGGTTAGTTGTATTTTCTGTAGCTACTTCCTTCGTGTGTGTGTGGGGGGGGGGTGGTTTCTATCTTACTCTGCCATCTTTTCCCCCTCTCATCCTGCCATCTAAGGTTTTAAAGGAGAGGAGTATTGAGACCTAGTTATAAAGATTCACAAGTGGGGAGGTAATGTGAAAGATGGATTGGGGAGGTAACAGACTGGTGACTGGCAGCAGAGAGAACAGAGAAGCCCATTTAGAACAGTGCAGGCAAGAGAGAAGAAGTAGTATGAATGAAGGTACTAGCAGCTAGAATGGACAGTCAAGAGGTAGGACCAAGGTTTTGGTTTAGGTAAAACTATAAATGTGAGAATATATTGTCTGCTCAGGCCTATGGATTTCTACCTTAACTTGTTCTTAAAATCTACCAAAAATATGGTACGTGAAGTGATGAGAAAATTTTGAAAACAGTGGTGATAGTTGTACAACATTGTAGATGTAACTAATGCCAGTAAATTATATGCTTAGAAATAGTAAAAATGGCAAATTTTGTTATCTATAGGTTAGTATAATAATAATAAAAAAAAGAAACTAAGGAAATCTGGGGGGAAAAATAGAGTACTTATCAATTTATGCCAATTATAATTTAAGCCTAGAGTGATAAAAGAACACTCCTAAAGCTAGTTATCATTACCTAATGAGCAGGCTTAAGGCGTTCAGACAGCAGTTAGCTTTTTATTTCTAACCACCAGCTCCACCACTCAGCACTCACTTGTCAGCCGCATGGCAGATTGTGCCACATGTGTCAGCCATGTCATCCACCAGGATGGCCACTCGATCCTTCACATCTCCCACCAGAACCATGCGATCTACTTCATTGGCCTTCTTCCGTTCTTTATGAATCAAGGCAAAGTCCACATTCAACCGGTCTGCAATGGAGGTTACTCTGCAAAACAGGGTGTTCAGTTAAAACCTGTGTGTGTGTGGCTCCTAAAATAAAAGAAAGGGCCTAATATTGGACTGTTTTCTGGGGGAAATACTCCCTGAAACCAGACTGCTCCCGGGGCTGGAAGAAAACTATAATTGACTTCTCAAAGAAAAACATCACAAACTGAGTTTTATAGACTAATGCCTCCATCTCCTGAGAGCCATTTATGAATGTATTAGTCAGGCTTAGATATAATTAATTCTAGTTTACAATAGGGATAGGCAGATGTCCTCACCAGTCCCAGGAAACAGTATAATGCTAAGGCACATTCATTTAATGGATTGGCAGCAGAAGGGGAGAGAAAGAAGACTTCATTAACTGTCAGGAGGGCACAGATTGTCCCAGTTTGACATGCGGATGAGGTGAGAAGTGAACCTGAACCTGGCAGGAAGGGAGCAGTACCCAGCCTGTTGCAATGCCTGTGCTCTCGCCACACTCCCCTCAGTGATCCACCAACTGCCAGTGTCAACTGTACCTGGACACCAAACTTGGGAGTTCCTTTGAGGAGTGCTAGAAAGGAAGTCATACCAATTAAGCAGGCAAACTAGGCATCTTGCTACAGAGCCCAAAGTATCTCTAAATCAAAACATAATTCTAAATTCTTTATCACAAGATAATACAAACCAGACTAGAAGGTGGGATAGAAGACAAATCTGTCTGGTGACAAAGCACCATATAATTCACTCAAACACAAATCTATTCAGTGCTTCCCGAGTGACATGCAGGTCCGTGCTCCACTGGTGTCATCTTCACCATGTGTGAAGGGGCCTGTGCTTTGGCTTTCATTTATTTAATGTAGCACTGATCCAACCAGAATATTATATCCTATTTCCACTGTAACTATGGTCATATATCTAAGTTTGTGCTGGAAGGGGGAGGACCTGTGACCACATAATAGAGAACACACAAGGTCTGAACCACAACCTTGGCAACACTGGTACCCTGCTCTAAATGACCTATACCCTACGCTTTCCTCTACTACTATGTGGGCACAGAACAGCAAGAGTAACCAATCTACTTGGAATG
Source organism: Manis javanica (assembly GCF_040802235.1). Lineage (NCBI taxonomy): Eukaryota > Metazoa > Chordata > Mammalia > Pholidota > Manidae > Manis > Manis javanica. The sequence goes on along the minus strand of NC_133174.1, from coordinate 98,812,684 downwards.
ATTACTTATCTGAGGCAAATGCATGATCAATTAGTTCAAGCACCCCAAACCGTCCAAACTCAATGGTCAACAGGTTCAGTGGCTGATAAAACATGAATGGCTAGAAAAAGTTACTCCCTATACACTTGAGGGGAGAACTATGCACAAGTCACAGTTGCACAGGGATCTTCACCTATTCTGAAAACCCTGCCAAGACAGAAGTGACAGCCAGTGATAGTCACTTTGAAAGCACTCCACCACTAAAGAAAATTATGAACAAAAAAAGTAATTATATAATAATAAATCACCTACTGAAGGCAGTTTTTCTGTACTCAACTTTGAAAAGAAAATCCTGCTTTATAATTTATTTCAAAAATGACTATTTTCTAAGTCCCATGGCAAGATGTGAAAATAATGACCATGTTAAGACAAGTATGACAACTACCATTAGGCAGACATTTTCAGGCTTTGTCTCTATAGTGTAACAGATGGCAACCACTGATTACATGGGACTCACAAAGCCATACATCAGGCTGGATAACAGAACTCAAGCTCTCAGCTCATCAGTTCTGTTGAAGTTACTGAAATAAAGAGGTTGTTGAGAAAGAGTCATTGAAGATTTGAATGGTCTTTAGAAACATGTGAATTAGCTTTCCCTAATCATCTGTGTTTTGTAGCTCTTCGTTCTATTTCCACAACAAGAACATGTGTCATACTTCTGAATGCATTACTAATGAGGGATCTGCTAAGGAAATCAAGAGCTCTTAGTTTCCCACCATGTGAGCCACATAAAGCACTGCAAGTGGCGATCCTTGGCAGTCCATTTGTTTAAAACTGGGCTTGGCTTTAAATAATATCACCCCACTTTATTTTCCTTCCTGTTTCATATTTTAATACCAGAATCAAAATGGTCTAACCAAAAGCATTCTGAAGTATAGAACGCTTACTTGTCCACTATATTATGGGCTCAAGAGATGGGAGGTGCCGTTCACTAGAATATCAAATCACCTGCCCTTCCTGATTGGTTTATAGCAGTGCTGCTGGCTCTGCAGTGACAGGTTACTAACAAGCTATACAAGCCCACAATACCACAACCCTTTAGGTTCCCCTTTCTGCTATCTTGTCTTCCAGGCATGAGTAAAACTATACTAACCAACCCATGTCCCAGCTACTGGTACACCCATTCTAAAGTACTTAAAAGTTGTCACTTGACAGAAAAACATCACTCTCTAAAACTGTCTGAACGGTTTCCCAGGACACTGGGAATCATATGAATTTCAGCCATACCTCTTAGCTCCACCTGCATCAGGTGAGACAATAGTGCAGTTCCTCCACTCAGAGATGTTCTCCCTTATCCACTTCAGGACAGCTGGCTCTGCATACAAGTTGTCCACTGGGATATCAAAAAAGCCCTGTAGAAAGAAGCTGGGTCAGTTTTACTTATCAGTGATTAACTGAAAGAGGACAATAACTTGCCTAAAGAACACTGTATTGCAAAATCCAAACTAACTAGAAGGCATGTCTAGTGTGGGAGACTAAGAATGGCTTCCTTAGATCTGGGCTGTGCCAAGAGTGCCCAGCCAAGATGGGCAAAGGCAGCCCTCAGCTAACCCACAAATGACCACAGGCACACAAGTGAGCCCTGGGAACAAACAGCCAAGTTCAGCCAATACCAGAACTGCCCGGCCGATGGGCAAACTCGTGAGGTGATAAATATTTACTGCCTTATGTCACTAAATGTTGGGCCAGTTTGTTAAGGAACAAAGGTAACTGCAACCAGAGATGTATGCTATATCAACTTAGTGGAAGGTATGTAAACAAATGGTCATACAGAGTAACTAGATGTCAGGAGTTCTGTGTTCTAATACTAGTTGCATCAGATTATTGTGTTTCTTAATTAGTTTGTTCCTCTTCTATAAAATGGGTATCATCCCCTGCCCTATGTACCTTTTGGATTTCCATAAGCCTTCAATGCCAGTGATTTGGAAGTCTCTCTAAAAAATATAAAATAGAAGATGGTATTCTGCTCTCAACTACGGATTTACACAGGAAGTAGGCTCCAATACCTGTGGCTCTAAATGTAACAATGACCATAATAGCTATCATTTATTGAAGACCTGTCATGGGCCAGGCATTATACCATAAATTTATTATCCTGTTTAATACACTATATGTATAGTGTATATAATAGTAACAATGCACTATTATGTTCAGAGAAGTTAAATAACCTGCCCCAGGTTACAAAGCTGGTACTCATCAGAGCCAGGATTCAAACTAGGTCTGATCCCTAAACCTGTGCTCTTCTTCAAATTTCAGACTGCCTCCCTATCCAACCCCGACAAATGACTAAGATCATGAACGATGCTTCAGAGGAGGGTGTTTAAAATGTTGTCAGTGTCTAGCTTAATGGAGCTATACTTGCTGGACAGTTTTTTGCTTCTCCGTAGTCTTCAGCTTTCTCAGTCCTCTACTCTCTTCATTATCTCTAGCCTCTAATATTTAGCTTCCATTTATACCTGAATTTGAGAAGCATGCAGGTCCATGGTGATAATATGATCCGCGCCTGCTACAGAGAGCATATTTGCAACAAGCTTGGCAGAGATTGGAGCCCGGCTCTAAATAGGAAGGAAAGGAAACAAATAAAAAGTCAATTTGAGAACAATTCATTTGCTTAAGAAGCATTTATTTACTGTTTTTAATAAATATACTATAAATACAGTACTTACACTGTTTAAGGCTCTATGCAACCAGGAAATTCATAGAAAGTGCCATGGTCAATTGACTGAGTAGATCACAATCTAGCATAAATATTAAGTGGAACATCACTTTTCCAACTCAGGATATATATTTCAGAAAAGAAAATATCTTCCTACCTTTTCTTTTCTTAGCTTAATGTACATTATTTTCAGCCTACTCAAGTATTCCAATGCTCAATTATTTAAACTAAGCAGACAATCTTTTTTGGGAGAATTTTATTAAAACTTAACATGTACATAACTCAAACCTATATAACATGTAAAAAATGTAAAGACATATCAAAAAATGGAAATTATAGTTTATTTTATAAGTTACAGTACTCGGTGACTCATCAGGATGCCAACATCCCAGCAACCTCAAGCCCCTTAAGTAACAGGTAAACATACCTGCTACATGTAAAATAGCAAAGCCCATGCATTTGCTTTATTCTATCCCCTGTAGGAGCACCTACACAGGCATAAAACAATCTGCCCTTCTCCCAGGCCTTGTATAGAAAATTTGGGCATTGATTATGGTAGACCTGCAAGTTTTATGTATATGCCTTACCCTGTAATATACAGACAAATAAGGTGAGGTGCATGTGTGTTTGCGTACAATGAGACCAACATTATTTAAGACCTGTGAATTCAGGTGTTATGAAGAGGTCACAACTAGAACCCCAAGGGGGTCTCGGAGGATCCACCATTGTTTAAAAAGTAGTCTCCTCCATGGGAGCTGGTGTTTACTCTTACACCGATACAACTGAAGTCAGCAGTGAGCTAACTGAAAATGCCACATGCCATAACCAGAATAAAGTATGCACACTACAAGTGTGCTGCTTTCTACAAGCCAATCATATGTCAACTGTTTTGAAGGCTGGGTAGGAGAGAGTATGGTAAAAATAGTGCCTTCTAAATACACTTATCTAATGATTAAGGAATTTTTTTGTGACTTTGGGCAAGGGCTCCTACTTCCCCTGACTGAAAAAAAAGAGATTCTGCCCCTACCTTATCCTTCTTATCCTGCCGGGCATAAGGGAAGCATGGGATGACTGCAGTAACCCGGCTGGCTGAAGCAATCTTGCAGGCATTAATCATTATCAAAAGCTCCATTAAATTGTCATTGATCTCACCACAACCACTCTGGACAATGTAGACATCTTCTCCACGCACACTTTCACCGATTTCCACACTAAAACAGGAAAGGAAGAACAAAAGCAATAGATTTTAAAGTACTATACTATACTTCTAAAGACAGTAGGTCCAAAAAGCATTGTGTCCCTTCTGGTATGCTATGAGTGGGGTAGAGCTACATGTGGACAATGATCCCCTAGGACTTGAGGAGATCCCCTATACCAGAAACAGTTTATTCCCAGTGCACCTAACAAATATTACCATTTTCACATGTGACATGACATGAAAAAGGCTCCAGTATTTACAAGTAATGGGACCTTCATTTTAGCAGATGGCCTATATCTATTACATATGGAACATAACATGTAAATGCAAATTTGAAATAGCATCTGTGCCTGCCACAATCAATATACAACAAAACAGGAAGATCATATAAGAAATGAATCACTACTGTTCTATAACGTGTTCTACAAAAGTCAGTATCATATCTAGGACACTGGCAGTTCACTCAACAAATATCAAATGTGCACAGGCCAGTCACTGCGCTAGATGCCAGGGACACAATGGAAAACATAACAGATGTGAGCCTTGCCTTCATTCTATGCTAACTGTACTATGGTCCAACTAGAAAATCTTTTCTCAAAGATTCCACAGGTAGTATAAAAACAAAGCAAAACTGAAGGAACAAAACAGGAACAGACTCACAGACTCCAAGAAGGGACTCGTGGTTACCAAGGGGAAAGGGGCTGGGGAGGGTGGGTAGAAAGGGAGGGAGAAGGGGATTAAGGGGTATCATGATCAGCACACATAATGCAGGGAGGGCATGGGGAAGGAAGTATGCCACAGAGAACATAAGCAGTGACTCTACAGCAACTTACTACACTGATGGACAGTGACTGCAATGGGGTGTGGGGGGGACTTGATAATGGGGGTTAATGTAGTAACCACAATGCTCCTCATGTGAAACGTTCCAAAGATTGTATAGAAATAATACCTTAATATAAAAAAAGATTCCACGGGAGGTTACCCTAATTATGAAATAGGACTACATTATACCATAAAATGAGTTTTACTATCTATGCTTGAATCCCTACCCAGATTAATTCAGGATTGAAAAATATAACCTGATGAAAACAGATGCAAAAATACTCAACAAAGGGGGAGGAGCCAACATGGTGGTGTGAGTAGGACAGTGGGAATCTCCTCCCAAAAACATATATATTTTTGAAAATACAACTAATCCTAAAAGAGAGACCAGAAGACACAGGACAACAGCCAGACTACATCCACTCGTGCGAGAGCCCAGCGCTTGGTGAAAGGGGTAAGATACAAGCCCCGGCCCCGTGGGAACCAAGCGTACCTCCCCCCAGCTCCCAGCGGGAGGGAGAGGGAGCCCAGGACTGATAAACACCCAGCCCCAGCCACTCGCACCAGAGCGCAGACATAGTGCATGCATGAAGGGCTGGAAACTAGGGAAATAGGGCTGCAAGACCTCTGAGCGGGATCCAAAGCTGATGCCCCTGTGACAAAGAAAAGCGAGTGCTTTTTGAAAGTCTTAAAGGGACAGGGACATAACAGCTGGAAGGAAACAACAAAGGTCACAGTCCAGTGGCTGGAAATTACAGGGAAAACGGGGCGCACTAAACCCCTGGGCAACAGCTCTGAGACCCCTCAAGGAGGTAAACAGCCAAACAATCCCCCTGTCCATTACCCCTCCGGGCACTGTGAAAGCAGAGAAGCAGCCTAAGGCAAGCCCCGCCCTCATAAAGGGAGTTTTCTCCATATCGGCGGCCAAGACACAAAGACCCAGTCTACGTGCAATTACCCAACACAAGCCACTAGGGGACGCAGTTGTCCCAGTAAAGAAAGGCCAGTAGCAAGTGAAAAGTTTGGCCCTCCCAGCTGACAGTCAATAGCACCTGTCAACATGAAAAGGCAAAAAATATGATCCAGACAAGACTAACCCAGACAGCTTCGGCATCTGCTACATCTTCCCGTGAGAAGGAACCTGGGGAGATAGATTTAGCCAGTCTTCCTGAAAAAGAATTCAAAACAAAAGTCATAACCATGCTGATGGACTTGCAGAGAAATATGCAAGAACTAAGGAAGGAGAATACAGAAATAAAACAAGCTCTGGAAGGACTTCAAAACAGAATGGACGAAATGCAAGAGACCATTAATGGTCTAGAAAACAGAGAACAGGAATGCAGAGAAGCTGATGCAGAGAGAGATAAAAGGATCTCCAGGAATGAAAGAATTCTAAGAGAGCTGAGTGACCAATCAAAAAGGAACAATATTTGATTGCAGGGGTACCAGAAGAAGAAGGGAGAGAAAAAGGGATACAAAGTGTCTTTGAAGAAATAATTGCCGGGAAAACTTCCCCAAACTAGGGGAAGAAATGGCCTCTCAAACCACAGAGGTACACAGAACTCCCATGACAAGGGATCCAAGGAGGGCAACACCAAGACACATAATACTTAAAATAGCAAAGATCAAAGACAAGGACAAAGTATTAAAGGCAGCCAGAGAGTAAAAAAAGATTACCTACAAAGGAAAATCCATCAGGCTATCATCAGACTTCCCAACAGAAACCCTACAGGCCAGAAGAGAATGGCATGATATACTTACTTAATGCAATGAAACAGAAGGGCCTAGAACCAAGACTACTGTATCCAGCACGAATATCATTTAAATATGAAGGAGGGATTACACAATTCCCAGACAAGCAAAAGTTGAGGGAATTTGCCTCCCACAAACCACCTCTACAGGGCATCCTACAGGGACTGCTCTATATGGGAGCACTCCTAAAAAGAGCACAGAACAAAACACCCAACATATGAAGAAGGGAGGAGGAGGAATAAGAAGGGAGAGAAATAAAGAATCATCAGACCGTGTTTATAATAGCTCAACAAGCGAGTTAAGTTAGACAGTAAGATAGTAAAGAAGCTAACCTTGAACCTTTGGTAACCACAAACATTAAGCCTGCAATGGCAATAAGTTCATACCTCTCAATAATCACCCTAAATGTAAATGGACTGAATGCACCAATCAAAAGACACAGAGTAATAGAATGGATAAAAAGCAAGATGCATCCATATGCTGCTTACAAGAGACTCACCTCAAACCCAAAGACATGCACAGACTTAAAGTCAAGGGATGGAAAAAGATATTTCATGCAAACAACAGACAGAAGAAAGCAGGTGTTGCAATTCTGGTATCAGACAAAACAGACTTCAAAATAAAGAAAGTAACAAAAGACAAAGAAGGACATAACAATGATAAAGGGCTCAGTCCAACAAGAGGATATAACCATTATAAATATATATGCACCCAATACAGGAGCACCAACATACCTGAAACAAATACTAACAGAACTAAAGGAGGAAATAGAATGCAATGCATTCATTCTAGGAGACTTCAACACACCACTCACTCCAAAGGACAGATCCACCAGACAGAAAATAAGTAAGGACACAGAGGCACTGAACAACACACTAGAACAGATGGACCTAATAGACATCTACAGAACTCTACATCCAAAAGCAACAGGATACACATTCTTCTCAAGTGCACATGGAACATTCTCCAGAATAGACCACATACTAGGCCACAAAAAGAGCCTCTGTAAATTTCAAAAGATTGAAATCCTACCAAACAACTTTTCAGACCACAAAGGCATAAAACTAGAAATAAACTGTACAAAGAAAGCAAAAAGGCTCACAAACACACGGAGGTTTAACAACATGCTCCTAAATAATCAATGGATCAATGACCAAATCAAAATGGAGATCCAGCAATATATGGAAACAAACGACGACAACAACACTAAGCCGCAACAACTGTGAGACACAGCAAAAGCAGACTTAAGAGGAAAGTATATAGCAATCCAGGCATATTTAAAAAAGGAAGAACAATCCCAAATAAATGGTCTAATGTCACAATTATCGAAATTGGAAAAAGAAGAACAAATGAGGCCTAAGGTCAGCACAAGGAGGGACATAATAAAGATCAGAGAAGAAATAAATAAAATTGAGAAGAATAAAACAATAGCAAAAATCAATGAAACCAAGAGCTGGTTCTTTCAGAAAATAAACAAAATAGATAAGCCTCTAGCCAGACTTATTAAGAGGAAAAGAGAGTCAACACAAATCAACAGTATCAGAAACGAGAAAGAAAAAATCACGACAGACCCCACAGAAATACAAAGAATTATTAGTGAGTACCATGAAAACCTGTATGCTAACAAGCTTGGAAACCTAGGAGAAATGGACAACTTCCTAGAAAAATACAACCTTCCGAGACTGACCCAGAAAGAAACAGAAAATCTAAACAGACCAATTACCAGCAACAAAATTGAAGCGGTAATCAAAAAACTACCAAAGAACAAAACCCCAGGGCCAGATGGATTCACCTCGGAATTTTATCAGACATACAGGGAACACATAATACCCATTCTCCTTAAAGTTTTCCAAAAATAGAAGAGGAGGGGATACTCCCAAACTCATTCTATGAAGCCAACATCACCCTAATACCAAAACCAGGCAAACACCCCACCAAAAAAGAAAACTACAGACCAATAACCCTGATGAACGTAGATGCAAAAATACTCAACAAAATATTAGCAAACCGAATTCAAAAATACATCAAAAGGATCGTACACCATGACCAAGTGGGATTCATCCCAGGGATGCAAGGATGTTACAACATTCGAAAGTCCATCAACATCATCCACCACATCAACAAAAAGAAAGAGAAAAACCACATGATCATCTCCATAGATGCTGAAAAAGCATTTGACAAAGTTCAAAATCCATTCATGATAAAAACTCTCAGCAAAATGGGAATAGAGGGCAAGTACCTCAACATAATAAAGGCCATCTATGATAAACCCACAGCCAACATTATATTGAACAGCGAAAAGCTGAAAGCTTTTCCTCTGAGATCAGGAACTGGACAGGGATGCCCACTCTCCCCACTGTTATTTAACATAATACTGGAGGTCCTAGCCACGGCAATTAGACAAAACAAAGAAATACAGGGAATCCAGATTGGTAAAGAAGTTAAACTGTCACTATTTGCAGATGACATGAAATTGTACATAAAAAACCCTAAAGACTCCACCCCAAAACTACTAGAACTGATATCGGAATACAGCAAATTTGCAGGATACAAAATTAACACACAGAAAACTGTGGCTTTCCTATACACTAACAATGAACCAACAGAAAGAGAAATCAGGAAAACAACTCCATTCACAATTGCATAAAAAAAAAATACCTAGGAATAAACCTAACCAAAGAAGTGAAAGACTTATACTCTGAAAACTACAAGTCACTCTTAAGAGAAATTAAAGGGGACACTATCAGATGGAAACTTATCCCATGCTCGTGGCTAGGAAGAATTAATATCGTCAAAATGGCCATCCTGCCCAAAGCAATTTACAGATTTGATGCAATCCCTATGAAACTACCAGCAACATTCTTCAATGAACTGGAACAAATAATTCAAAAATTCATATGGAAACACCAAAGACCCCGAATAGCCAAAGCAATCCTGAGAAAGAAGAATAAAGTAGGGAGGATCTCACTCCCCAACTTCAAGCTCTACTATAAAGCCATAGTAATCAATACACTTGGTACTGGAACAAGAACAGAGCCACAGACCAGTGGAACAGACTAGAGAATCCAGACATTAACCCAGACATATATGGTCAATTAATATTTGATAAAGGAGCCATGGACATACAATGGCAAAATGACAGTCTCTTCAACAGATGGTGCTGGCAAAACTGGACAGCTACATGTAGGAGAATGAAACTGGACCATTGCCTAACCCCATATACAAAAGTAAACTCAAAATGGATCAAAGACCTGAATGTAAGTCATGAAACCATTAAACTCTTGGAAAAAAACATAGGCGAAAACCTCTTAGACATAAACATGAGTGACCTCTTCTTGAACATATCTCCCCGGGCAAGGAAAACAACAGCAAAAATGAGCAAGTGGGACTACATTAAGCTGAAAAGCTTCTGTACAGCGAAAGGACACCATCAATAGAACAAAAAGGAACCCTACAGTATGGGAGAATATATTTGAAAATGACAGATCAGATAAAGGCTTGACGTCCAGAATATATAAAGAGCTCACATGCCTCAAAAAACAAAAAGCAAATAACCCAATTAAAAAATGGGCAGAGGAACTGAACAGACAGTTCTCTAAAAAAGAAATACAAATGGCCAACAGACACATGAAAAGATGTTCCACATCGCTAATTATCAGAGAAATGCAAATTAAAACTACAATGAGGTATCACCTCAGACCAGTAAGGATGGCTGCCATCCAAAAGACAAACAACAACAAATGTTGGCGAGGCTGTGGAGAAAGGGGAACCCTCCTACACTGCTGGTGGGAATGTAAATTAGTTCAACCATTGTGGAAAGCAGTATGAAGGTACATCAAAATGCTCGAAACAGACTTACCATTTGACCTAGGAATTCCACTCCTAGGAATTTACCCTAAGAATGCAGCAATCAAGTTTGAGAAAGACAGATGCACCCCTATGTTTATTGCAGCACTATTTATATAGCCAAGAATTGGAAGCAACCTAAATGTCCATCGATAAATGAATGGATAAAGAAGATGTGGTACATATACACAATGGAATACTACTCAGCCATAAGAAAAGGGCAAATCCTACCATTTGCAGCAACATGGATGGAGCTGGAGGGTATTATGCTCAGAGAAATAAGCCAAGCAGAGAAAGAGAAATACCAAATGATTTCACTCATCTGTGGAGTATAAGAACAAAGGAAAAACTGAAGGAACAAAACAGCAGCAGAATCACAGAACTCAAGAATGGACTAACAGGTACCAAAGGGAAAGGGACCGGGGGGGATGGGCGGGTAGGGAGGGATAAGGGGGTGGGGAAGAAGAAGGGAGGTATTAAGATTAGCATGCATGGGGGTTGGGAGAAGGGGGATGGCTGTACAACACAGAGAAGACAAGTAGTGATTCTACAATACTTTGCTATGCTGATGGACAGTGACTGTAAAGGGGTTTATAGGGGGGACCTGGTATAGGGGAGAGCCTAGTAATCATAATATTCATCATGTAAGTGTAGATTAATGATAACAACAAAAAAAAGCAGTTCCTGTGTGGTGACCTCCAATGAGTTCTACACAATGGTATAAAGGGCATATAAAAGTGTAGGCAAAGGGTTTGTTTGTGTTTATACAGAGGATCAAAGCCTAAGTTGGCTACCCCAAAAATGAACTAAGATATGATATGAAAAAGAACTTCCAACATCAGCACTCTCTGGAAGACTCATGCCAGAAGATGATCATCAATAAACCCCAACAAAGATCCACGCACTGCTACAGGTGTAGATGCACTCATCCCACCGGTTCCTGGACTTGCCATGGGAATGAAGAAGGAGATATCTAAGCTGGCCTGTGCATACAGTAAAACAACAAATTTGACTGGATCTAAACTGTTGGAACTCAACCAAGAATTAGGAGAAGTGCAAATTGTAGAGCTACAAAACGGACTATTTAGTGTTAAAAGAACATATGGGATGTGAACAGTCCCCAGGAATGGGTTGTTTTAATTTGTCTGATTTCTCTCAGACTGTTCAAGTTCAGTTGGACAATATCCACCATATCATAGATAAGTTTTCACAAATGCCTAAAGTGCCTAACTGGTTTTCTTTGTTTCACTGGAGATGGCTGGTAATTGTAGGTATGCTTTGGTTATGTAACTGTACTCCTATTATGTTAATGTGTGTGCACAATTTAATTAGTAGTTTAAAACCTATACATGATATGTCAAAGAAATAATCAATCTTCCCATGTTCTCTTCCATATGCTACCTCTATAGCTTTTCTTCTTCCTTCCTAATTACAACCCCTAAATAGAATTCGTGCCTCATATCGAATTTACCATGTATCACAATTCTTCCAAATGGTAAAGATACCTCAAGACAAATGCTGGGCATAGAAGCCACAGGGCATAAATATGCAAAGAAGTAAAAAACTAACCTTTTCAAACAATAAGGCTTCTCTCTCACTTACCAACTTTACATTTCCCTGTATGGCCCCGGAAGATGACTGGTTAGCCAGAGACGGGTAAGATTCCTCAAGGGAGGAACAACCTAAGACAGGCACAGTCACAGGGGGGCCATCAGGTGAGAAATTGGGGATGAACAGAGGTGAGGCTTAGAACCTCTCCCCCACTGTTCTGAGAGAAATCTGCTGCATCCATGGATGTTTTATTGCCCTTGTCTAGCTTGGATTAACACATAGTCTACAGGCACACACCTGATCATCTACATTTGCTCTATTACAACACTAAACTATGTTTTCTACCTTTATCTTGCATCTACCTACCATTTCAGCATTTTATTAAAAATAGTAATAATAAAGAGAGAAATGTGGGATTCACATATAAATCAAGTATAAAAATCAAACGAATATTCATATTTGAACTGACTGTTTATAGTTCATAATGCATGATCAAAACCGAAAGTTCCTGTGATGACTGCCCTTGTACTGTTCACCATGTAACTTATTAACTATGTAAGAATTTGTTCCCCATGTAAGAACTTGTTCGTTATGCTTCAGAAGATCGGAGACTGATGAAAATTAGGCTTGGGGTGGATTAATGATTATACATTGAGCATTGAGTCCCCTATACAGAATTTTATTGTTGTTAACAATCATTTGACCAATAAATAGGAGAGATGCCCTCACAAAAAAACAAAAACAAAAACAAAAACAAAAACAAAAACAAACAAAAAAAAGTACACACTTCCAATTGTAAAATAAATAAGTAACCGGATGTAAAAAAAAAAATACTCAACAAAATATCAGCAAACCGAATAATACTTCAAGAGGATCATACACCATGACCAAGTGGGATTCATCCCAGTGATGCAAGGATGGTACAACATTCGAAAATCCATCAACATCATCCACCACATAAACAAAAAGAAGAACAAAAATCACATGATCATCTCCATAGATGCTGGAAAAGCATTTGACAAAATTCAACATCCATTCATGATAAAAACTCTCAACAAAATGGGTATAGAGGGCAAGTACCTCAACACAAGAAAGACCATATATGACAAACACACAACTAACATCATACTTAACAGCGAGAAGCTGAAAGCTTTTCACCTAAGATCAGGAATAAGACAGGGATGCCCATTCTCCCCACTTTTATTCAACATAGTTCTGGAGGTCCTAGCCAAGGCAATCTGACAAAACAAAGAAATACAAGGAATCCAGATTGGTAAAGAAGAACTCAAATTGTCACTATTTGCAGATGACATGATATAGTACATAAAAAACCCTAAAGACTCCACTCCAAAACTAATAGAACTAATATCGGAATTCAGCAAAGTTGCAGGATACAAAATTAATACACAGAAATCTGTGGCTTTCCTATACATTAATGATGAACTAATAGAAAGAGAAATCAGGAAAACAATTCCATACACAATTGCATCAAAAAGAATAAAATACCTAGGAATAAACCTAACCGAGGAAGTGAAAACCCTATACCCTGAAAACTACAAGACACTCTTAAGAGAAATTAAAGAGGACACTAACAAATGGAACTCATCCCATGCTCTTGGCTAGGAAGAATTAATATTGTCAAAATGGCCAGCCTGCCCAAAACAATCTACAGATTCAATGCAATCCCTATCAAATTATGAACAGCATTCTTCAATAAACTGGAACAAATGGTTCAAAAATTCATATGGAACCACCGAAGACCCTGAATAGCCAAAGCAATCCTGAGAAGGAGGAATAAAGTCGGGGGGGTGATCTTGCTCCCCAACTTCAAGCTCTACTACAAAGCCACAGTAATCAAGACAATTTGGTACTGGTACAAGAACAGAGCCACACACCAGTGGAGCAGAATAGAGACTCCAGACAGTAACCCAAACATATACGGTCAATTAATATTCAATAAAGGAGCCATGGACATACAATGGGGAAATGACAGCCTCTTCAACAGTTGGTGTTGGCAAAACTGAACAGCTACATGTAAGATAATGAAACTGGATCATTGTCTAACCCCATATACAAAAGTAAATTCAAAATGGATCAAAGACCTGAATGTAAGTCATGAAACTATAAAACTCTTAGAAAAAAACATAGGCAAAAATCTCTTGGACATAAACAAGAGCAACTTCTTCATGAACATATCTCCACAGGCAAGGGAAACAAAAGCAAAAATGAAGAAGTGGGACTACATCAAGCTAAAAAGCTTCTGTATAGCAAAGGACACCATCAATAGAACAAAAAGGTACCCTACAATATGGGAGAATATATTCATAAATGACAGATCCGATAAAGGCTTGACATCCAAAATATATAAAGAGCTTATGCACCTCAACAAACAAAAAGCAAATAAGCCAATTAAAAAATGGGCACAGGACCTGAACAGACAGTTCTCCAAAGAAGAAATTCAGATGGCCAACAGACACATGAAAAGATGCTCCACATCACAAGTCATCAGAGAAATACAAATTAAAACCACACTAAGATATCACCTCACACCAGTAAGGATCACCACCATCCAAAAGACAAACAACAACAAATGTTGGTGAGGTTGTGGAGAAAGGGGAACCCTCCTACACTGCTGGTGGGAATGTAAATTAGTTCAACCATTGTGGAAAGCAGTATGGAGGTTCCTCAAAAAGCTCAAAATAGAAATACCATTTGACCCAGGAATTCCACTGCTAGGAATTTACCCTAAGAATGCAGGAGCCCAGTTTGAAAAAGACAGATGCACCCCTATGTTTATCGCAGCACTATTTACAATAGCTGAGAAATGGAAGCAACTAAGTGTCCATCAGTAGATGAATAGATAAAGATGTGGTACATACACACAATGGAATATTATTCAGCCGTAAGAAGAAAACAAATCCTACCATTTGTAACAACATGGATGGAGCTGGAGGGTATTATGCTCAGTGAAATAAACCAGGCAGAGAAAGACAAGTACCAAATGATTTCACTCATATGTGGAGTATAAGAACAAAGAAAAAACTGATGGAACAAAACAGCAGCAGAATCACAGAACCCAAGAACGGACTAACAGTTACCAAAGGGAAAGGGACTGGGGAGGATGGGTGGGAAGGGAGGGATAAGGTGGGGGAAAGAAAGGGGGTATTACGATTAGCATGTATAATCTAGGGGGAGGCACGGGGAGAGCTGTGCAACACAGAGAAGACAAGTAGTGACTCTATAGTATCCTACTCTGCTGATGGACAGCGACTGTAATGGGGTTTGTGGGGGTGACTTGGTGAAGGGGGGAGCCTAGTAAACATAATGTTCCTCATGTAATTGTAGATTAATGATACAAAAAAAAATCATATAACCTCAAAGACACCTCAAAACAACACCACTTCCCCGGTGAAACCTCTAGGTGAGCTGGGGGTGTTTGCACGGATGCGTGTGTGCATGTGTTACGTATGCAGATGAGAACAAAACAGTTATAACCTCTACTGGTCAAGAGAAAAACTTCTTCAACAGGTGGTAATTCCACTGCCTGGAGAAGATGACATAAGAAGTAATTATTATTTTAATATTTACTCCTTTTCAGTCCAAGTAACATATATTTTTTAGAAGAATGGGTTTAGTTTACATTGTCAGTAAGAATAATAAAAGCAAATGGTAAAAATCAAATCAGAAACCAACTGTAACAGGGAACCTGAGATTCCTGGTAGCCCAAAGAAAGAAAAAAATTCATTAGTTTGGGATAGCAAGAGGTAAACCTTTAGGGAATGGACTCAAGAAGAATTTTCTACTAGGGATTCTTATGTTAAAAGTACGTTTATTTGCTCAAATCAATAACCTAAGTTCCTATATCAAGAAATTAGAAAATGGGCAAAAATAAACCCAAAGGAAGCATTAGAAAATAACCCAAAGAGGATTCATAACCCAAAGAGGATTCTCAAAATGGCGGCATTAGTAGGGTGGTGGAAATCTCCTCTGAAAACCATATATATTTTGAAAATACAGCAAATACAACTATTCCTAAAAGAGTAACCAGAAGATACAGTAGACCAGCCAGGCAACATCTACATCTGCGAGAACTTAACATCTCACGAAAAGGGTAAGATACAAAACGTGACCCAGTGGGACCTGACCACTCGCCATACCCCACCCAGCTCACTGGTGGGAGGAAAAGAATCATAGTGGGGGAGTGGAAGCACAGGAATGATAAATAAACAGCCCTAGTAATCTGCACTGGGAGCACAGACACACATTGCATGGTGTAATGGATATTAGGGGAATGGAAAAGCAAAATCCAAGACTAAGACTGCAAACAAGTTCCCACAGTCAGCTGCCCTGGGACAAAAGAACAGCAGGCACTTTAAAAGTCTTAAAAGGAACAAGGGTTTAACAGGTGGACAAAATTGTCCCGGCACATGGATCCCAGCAGGCTGGGAACTTTAAGGAACTTCAGGAACCCTAACCCCCTGGGTGGAAACACAGGACAGAAGCCCCTCACGGCAATAAGCAGCCTGAAGCTCATTCCCCCCCACCGGCACTGCAAGCGAACCAGCTGACCCACCACTGCTGTGTAGCAAATGGGAAGCAGCCCTGCCCACAGGAACCACACAAAGGCTTCTCCCAGCGCATGGCTAACCGGGCCAGACCCAGAGGATGCCCCATGCCTGCAGTCGACCGACACAGACAGTGGAGATTGACGCAGAGTCTGGTAGGCACAAAGGGGCTTTAATCTCGTGGTGAATGCATGCTGTTTCCTTGCACCCCCACCAGTGCCCTAGGCCATCCCGCAGGCCGCCTCGCCCACAGCAGGTCAGGAGATTAACCCAGGGGCTGCCCACTATGCCCAGATGACCAGCACAGGCAGAGGAAGCTGGCGCGCAGTCCAGAAAGCACATAGGGGCTCTGTTCTCGCGCCAAACATGCACTGATCGCATGCAACCACCACTAGTGCCCTAGGCCATCCCGAGGAATGCCCCACCCATGGCAGTTCATGGGTTTAACCCAGAGGCTGCCCCTCTGTGCGGCAGAACAGCAGAGGCAGAGGAAACTGGCAGGGAGTCTGAAAAGCACGTAGAGGCTCTGTTCTCGCAGCAAACATGTGCTGATGATCTGGAACCACTGCCAGAGCCCTAGGCCATGCCAAGGACTGCCCTACACATGGCAGCTCAGGAGATTAACCCAGAATCTGCCACCTGCACCCAAATGACCAGCACAGGCAGAGGAAAGTGGAGCAGAGCCCATGAAGCAAATAGGAGCTCTGTTCTCGTGGCGAACACGCACTGCTCGTATGCAACCCCCACCAGTGCCCTAGGATATCCCAAGGGCCGCCCCATCCACGGCAGCTGAGAGAATGGCATGATATATTTAATGCAATGAAACAGAAGGGCCTTGAATCAAGAACATGGTATCCAGCAACATTAACATTTAAATTTGAAGGAAGGATTAAATAATTTCCAGATAAGCAAAAGTTGAGAAAATTTGCATCCCACAAACCACCTCTACAGCGTATTTTAAAGGGACTGCTGTAGATGGAAGTACTCCTAAGGCACAATAGATGTCACCGGAGAAAATAAAATCACAGCAAAGAAAGCAGACCAACCAAATACTAACTAAAAGCAAAAAGTAAAATCATCTACCCACAAACCCAGTTGAGGGAAACACAAGAGAACAGAATAAAATACCTAACATATAAAGAATTGAGGAGGAAGTAAAAGAAGGGAGAGAAATAAAGAATCATCAGACTGTTTTTATAATAGCATAATAAGCAAGTTAAATTAAACGGTTAGATAGTAAAGAAGCTACCCTTGAACCTTTGGTAACCACAAATCTAAAGCCTGCAATGGCAATAAGTACATATCTATCGATAATCACCCTTAATGTAAATGGACTGAATGCACCAATCAAAAGAAACAGAGTAATATAATGGATAAAAAAGCAAGAACCATGTATATGCTGCTTACAAGAGACTCACCTCAAACCCAAAGATGTACACAGACTAAAAGCGAAGGGATGGAAAAAGATATTTCATGCAAACAATAGGGAGAAAAAAGCAGGTGTTGCAGCAGTACTTGTATGAGACAAAATAGACTTTAAATTAAAGAAAGTAACAAGAGATAAAGGACATTACATGATAAAGGGCTCAGTCCAACAAGAGGATATAACCATTATAAATACATATGCACCAAACACAGGAGCACCAGCATATGTGAAACAAATACTAACAGAATTAAAGAAGGAAATAGAATGCAATGTGCTCATTTTAGGAGACTTCAATACACCACTCACTCCAAAGGATAGATCCACCAGACAGAAAATAAGTAAGGACACAGAGGCACTGAACAACACACTAGAACAGAAGGACCTAATAGACATCTATAGAACTCTACATCCAAAAGCAACAGGACACACATTCTTCTGAAGTGCACATAGAACATTCTCCATAATAGACAACATACTGGGCCACAAAAACAGCCCCAGTAAATTCAAAAAGATTGAAATTCTACCAACAACTTTTCAGACCACAAAGGTATAAAACTAGAAACAAACTGTACAAAGAAAGAAGAAAGGCCCACAAACACATGGAGGCTTAACAACATGCTCCTAAATAATCAATGGATCAAATCAAATCAAAATAGAGATCAAGCAATATATGGAAACAAATGACAACAACAACACAAAGCTCCAACTTCTGTGGGACGCAGCAAAAGCAGTCTTAAGAGGAAGGTATATAGCAATTCAGGCCTATTTAAAGGAAGAACAATCCCAAATAAATAGTTTGATGTCACAATTATGAAACTTGGAAAAAATAGACCAAATGAGGCCTAAAGTCAGCAGAAGGAGGGACATAATAAAGATCAGAGAAGAAATAAATAAAATTGAGAATAAAACAATAGAAAAAAATCAATGAAACCAAGAGTTGGTTCTTTGAAAAAATAAACAAAACAGATAAGCCTCTAGCCAGACTTATTAAGAGAAAAAGAGAATCAACACACATCAAAAGAATCAGAAACAAGAAAGGAAAAATCACAACGGAACCCACAGAAATACAAAGAATTATTAGAGAATACTATGAAAACCTATATGCTAAGCTGGAAAACCTAGAAGAAATGGATAACTTCCTAGAAAAATACAACCTTCCAAGACTGACCAAGGAAGAAACAAAAAATATAAACAAACCAATTACCAGTAAAGAAATTGAATCGGTAATCAAAAAACTACCCAAGAACAAAACCCCTGGGCCAGATGGATTTACCTCGGAATTTTATCGGACATATAGAGAAGATATAATACCCACTCTCCTTAAAGTTTTCCAAAAAACAGAAGACGAGGGAATACTCCCAAACTCATTCTATGAAGCCAACATCACTCTAATACCAAAACCAGAGAAAGACCCCGCCAAAAAAAAAAAACTACAGACCAATATCCCTGATGAACACAGATGCAAAAATACTCAACAAAACATTAGCAAACTGAATTCAAAAATACATCAAGAGGATCATACACCATAATCAAGTGGGATTCATCCCAGGGATGCAAGGATGGTACAACATTTGAAAATCCATCGAAGAAAAGTCACATGATCATCTCCACAGATGTTGGAAAAGCGTTCAACAAAATTCAACATCCATTCATGATAAAAACTCTCAACAAAATAGGTATAGAGGGCAAGAACCTCAACATAATAAAGGCCATATATGACAAACCTACAGTCAACATCACACTTAACAGCGAGAAGCTGAAAGCTTTTCACCTAAGATCGGGAATAAGACAGGGATGCACATTCTCCCCACTGTTATTCAACATAGTTCTGGAGCTCCTAGCCACGGCAATTAGACAAAACAAAGAAATAAGAAGCATCCAGACTGGTAAGGAAGAAGTCAAACTGTCCCTGTTTGCAGATGACATGAAACTGTACATAAAAAACCCTAAAGAATCTACACCAAAACTACTAGAACTAATATCTGAATTCAGCAAAGTTGCAGGATACAAAATTAATACACAGAAATCTGTTGCATTCTGACACACTAACAATGAACTAGCAGAGAGAGAAATCAGGAAAACAACTCCATTCACAATTGCATCAAAAAGAATAAAATAACTAGGAATAAAGCTACCCAAGGAAGTGAAAGACCTATACCCTGAAAAGTACAAGACACTCTTTAAGAGAAATAAAGAGGACACTAACAAATGGAAATTCATCCCATGCTCTTGGCTATGAAGAATTAATATTGTCAAAATGGCCATCCTGCATAAAGCAATCTACAGATTCAATGCAATCCCTATCAAAACACCAACAGTATTCTTCAACAAACTGGAACAAATAGTTCTAAAATTCATATGGACTTGATGATGGGGAGAGTCTAGTAAACATAATGTTCCTCATGTAATTGTAGATTAATGACACACACAAAAAAAATTCATATGGAACCACAAAAGACCCCAAATAGCCAAAGCAATCCTGAGAAGGAAGAATAAAGTGGGGGGGATCTCGCTTCCCAACTTCAAGCTCTACTACAAAGCCACAGTAATCAAGACAATTTGGTACTGGCTCAAGAGCAGACCCATAGACCAGTGGAACAGACTAGAGAGCCCAGATATAAACCCAAGTATATATGGTCAATTAATATACGATAAAGGAGCCATTGATATACAATGGGGAAATGACAGCCTCTTCAACAGCTGGTGTTGGCAAAACTGGACAGCTACATGTAAGAGAATGAAACTGAATTATTGTCTGACCCCATACACAAAAGTCAACTCAGAAGGGACCAAAGACCTGAATGTAAGTCATGAAACCATAAAACTCTTAGAAGAAAACATAGGCAAAACTCTCTTGAATATAAACATGAACAACTTCTTCATGAACGTATCCCCACCGGCAAGGGAAACAAAAGCAAAAATGAACAAGTGGGACTATATCAAACTAAAAAGCTTCTGTACAGCAAAGGACACCATCAGTAGAACAAAAAGGCATCCTACTGCATGGGAGAATATATTCCTAAATGGCATATCCAATAAAGGGTTGACATCCAAAACATATAAAGAGCTCATGCATCCCAACAAACAAAATTAAATAATCCAATTAAAAAATGGGCAGAGGAGCTGAACAGACACTTCTCCAAAGAAGAAATTCAGATGGCCAACAGGCACATGAAAAGATGCTCCACATCGCTAATCAGGGAAATGCAAATTAAAACCACAATGAGATATCATCTCACACCAGTGAGGATGGCCACCATCCATAAGACAAACAATAACACAGGGAAGACAAGTAATGATTCTATAGCATCTTCTACACTGGTGGACAGTGACTGTAATGGGGTATGTGGTGAGGACTTGATAATAGGGGGACTCTAGTAACCATAATGTGGTTCATGTAATTGTACATAAATAATACAAAAAAAAGTGACTTCCCTGAGAACCAATAAGATAAAAAGTAACTTTAAAAAAAAACAACCAATTGTACTGCATGTACCTTATTTGCATACCAATTGGAGCAAAGTGAAAAAAAAATTTATAACACAGGTAAATGTAAACACTGGCTGGTTATTTGATCTTAAGAGGTTACTGTTAACTTTTTTAGGCAAGAAAATGGTGTTGTGGTTACTGAAAAATAAATACAGGTGATAAATTATCTAGGTTTGCTTCAAAATAATTGTGTGTGTGCATGCATGTGTGTAGGGGGAATAATAATGAAACAAGACTAATGATAAATTGATAACTGCTGATCCGTGATGGGTACACATGGGGGGGGGTGTCATTGTACTATTCTACTTCGGTTATGTTTGACATGTCCCATAATAAAATTAAATAAAGTGACTCTCCCCAGTTACTCTCTCATACCCTGGTTATTACCTAACGAGCACTTACCACAATTTGTTACCACTTTGTTTTTTAATTTTTTCATTGTCTGTCTCTTCCACTAGAATGAAAGCACCATGAAGGCAGGGACCAGATCTGTCACGCCGATCTGTGTCCCCAGCCTGCCAGTGGCAATATGACATGAAGGATGAATTAATTAATCCCTCAGAATTGATTAGGCTGACTATTGCACCCACTCACTTTAGACAGAATGTGAACCTTCTGCAGATCTGCGACTGTGAACATTTAGAAGTCTGACTTATAATCCCTTGCAAAGTAGCTCACTTCACATTAGTCAAGTGTGCTGGTGTGCTCATACCCTTTTACAGATACTTGGCTAACAGAGTTAATTCTGGGTAGAACTGCAACCTGTTGGGTCCACCAGGATGTGACAACTACAGAGGATTTCATGGCAGGATCCTGAGACAGTGATACTGAGCAACATAATAAACAATATAGCAATTTTGGGGATCCCGACTTAGCTGAACTGACATCTATTAATCACCAAGACCTAGCTTAAGGAACTACTGAATCTGTCCGCAACATCAACTATACCAATGCTTTCCAAATTTGCTTTCTGAAGACAGTCTTCAAAATTCAAATGGACAGGCAGGAGGGAGCCAGGGAGGACTTTGTGGAGCAACTTCAGTATTTTTTGAAGTTGAAGTCCTAAAATAGCACTGTCCAATATGGGAGTTGCTGGACTCATGTTAGTGAGCACATCACATATGGCTGGTATGACCAAGGAACTGAACTGAGATGTGCTGTAAGGGTAAAACACACACTTAATGTAAAGTCAGCATAAATAAAAGGAAAATATAGCTCAGTTTTCATACTGCTGGCATATCAAAATTATTATACTTTGGGGTTTCTTTTTAAAATTTCTGCCCAAGTGGACTGATAGATGAATTATGAGGGCTTTTTAATGTACAGCTTGACATATTCTGATGTGTATACACTCATGTGCCCAGATAAAGATGTCAAACATTCTAATTTTTCCCCCTTCACTTATCTCACACATCTCCCCACCCCCTCTCCCCTATGGTACTCACCAGTTTGTTCTATGTTTGAATCTATTTGTTTTGTTTTTTAGATTACACATGTAGGTGAAATCATATGGCATTCTGTCTTTCTCTGACTTGTTTTACTTAGCATAGTATTTGTGCCATAAGATATATATAATTTGCATATAAATTATAATACTTTGGATATAGTAGGACAAATATATTAAAATTTTTAAAAATGCACATGGACAAGAACAAGTGACACATCTTGGAGAACATGTTCTCCAAGTCACTCACTGTGGTAGGCCCAAATAAGAGAGGCAGTGGTAGTATAATAGGGCTTCTCAGATCTCCCTTACCAATACTGCCCACCCTTTGAAAGGTTCCAGGCTACAAGGGTCCCTTCTGTTTTTCAGTGCACAACTCAGGGGTCTCGACCAAGTACTTCAAATATCTGAGCAACTTTAGAACTTAAAGACTTATTTTAATCCTGCCTGTAGGTAAGGGGTGAGTCCCATACCTCCACTTCCTTGACCAAGATCTCCATTTCCCTTGGGGGAGAGTGACAGACAGGCACGTTGATTTCCAATAAAATGTCAATTATGTCCTCTGCAACTGGTATCAGAGGCCTATGGATCTAATTTCAGCCAAGAACACAGAATATCAACTGTGCTCCAGACAGTCACATGCCAGAGCCAACTATCTGATTAGGAGCTAAGGAAACATCAGTCTGACAACTCATCCAAAACAGTATAAGTGATACATTAATTATCCATTCTAAGCTTTCTTATTATCATCTAAGACCAGAAAAGAACATTCTTAGACATACGGTGGTTTATTGCTCTTTACAAATGCCTCAACTATCAAAGCCAATATAAAATTGTTTACATTGTCCATTATGTTACTCAATATCATTATTTAAGGGTCCCACCCATAATTCTTAGAATTTTGTGCCTAGAAGTGGCTAAAGAGTTTTAAGAAAATTAAAACTACATAATCCGCTGCATATGCCTTTATCCCTTTGGCTGCCAGGAAGTCAAGGGATACAGTTAAAGTAGCACTAAACTTCAGTAATCACTTTATCCTAAATTCTTGGCACAATTACTACAGTCCTTCGTTCTAGTAGGCTTCTGATGTATCTACTTAACGAACCTTTTTGCACGTGTGTAACTATCATGAAACATACTTCAGATACTTTCTTGAAGACAGATAAGGTATTAATTATAAAACTAAATTATCACTGCCAGTTTCAACATCAGTGAGCATTTGCTAAATACATAGCTTTAGCAGAGATGATTCCTTTAAAAAATATATTCTAATATCACATAAGGTTTGAAAAGTAATTCTTAAAAAAATCACTGGCTATGTCCTTCCAATGAGAAAACAAGGTCCTCCCTTACCCTCTCCTGTAGTATCAGGCAACCGTGTACCTGACTGGCATGGAATGTAACAAACACAAAAAGGAAATAAAGTGAATCTGAAAGGCAGGTGTGGAAAATCTCAAGTATTTAGATGGAGACATTGGTATGTACAAAATACATGGATTAACTAACCAAGAGATACAGTTCTTAGGAAAATTATAGGAGACCAAACTTAAACTCTTCCCCCTCTCAACCTATCCAGAGCAAACAAATAAACCAGTTATTTATGAATATCGAAGAAAACTTAAAAAATTCTGGCACATTCTAAAGTTTCAAAAGCTCTGATGAGATACTGTATCAATGAAAAATCTACAGAACAATAGTACCCAGAGTTGGGCAAGTTACTTAACCTCTCAATCTAAGTTCCTTCATCCATATATAACGGGGACAGTAACTCCTCATAGCAGTGTTGAGGGGATTATGTATATAAACTGCTTAGCATGGGAGCTAGCATATCTTAAGCGTTCACTATACATTATTAGTAATATCGTTACTGCTGCTGAGAGTGGAAATTGGTTCAACTTTTCTGAAGAGCAATTTGGCAATAGGTACCAAAAGCCTGAAAAATGGCATATACCCTTTAATAATCCCCCTCCTCGGGATTTATCCTAAGTAAATAATCAGAAATATTTAGAAGACTTACGTTTTAGAGTTTTCATATAAAAGCATTAGATCAAAAAATGGGAAATAGATAATAAAAGGGACTTGTTTATCTAATATTATGGTAAAACTGTAAGTTAAGACTTACAGCTATTTACAGCTATGTAAACAGAACATTAAGGGGAGAAGCTTCAAAATATATTAAGTGAAGAAAGCTATAAACAGCATCTTACATTTATGAGAAAGTATATAAACACACAGAAACATCTGGGAGGTCATAAATCAAAATGTGAACAGTTTATCTTGGGTGGTGGAATTATTTGGGATGTCTTTTTCCGCCGTATACATTTTCCACGTTTTCTGCAATACTATCCCCCACCCCCCACCCCGCTTCTTACCAACATTTATTGTGCATTTATTGTGTTGGACACATAGAACTTTACCCTTATCTCATTTAGTTCTCACAACAACTATACGGGTAGATACTACTTTACAAATCAACGCAAGTAAAAGAAAGTAAGATTTCAAATCCAGGTTCTCTGATTCCAGAGTTGAACTTTTAACCTCTCTTATCTGTGTGTGTGATACACCCACCTATGTGTGTGTATGTTTCCTAAATAAATGAACAGCAATGGATGATCCTGACTTCTGTAGAAAGCCACTCTGCTCAGGAGAGCATCAACCTCGAGATACTGCCAAATTGTAGCAAATAGGATAAGCTATCTCATTTGAGGATGGGCTCTGCAGTTCCCCCATCTGATGTCCCAGAGCACCCCCTGAGCTGCTCTGTCCATGACCTTTAGATCCCAAGAGTCACACTGGGCATTAGTCCCAAGAGTCCCAAGAGTTAGCATTTCTGCAGCGCATAAAAGCTGAAGGTTTGGGGGGTGGG
The DNA here is from genome assembly GCF_040802235.1 of Manis javanica. Lineage (NCBI taxonomy): Eukaryota > Metazoa > Chordata > Mammalia > Pholidota > Manidae > Manis > Manis javanica. Next base: position 98,787,030 of record NC_133174.1, on the reverse strand, counting down.
GTAAAGCTCCAAAGGCAAGATTCTCGATTCTGTTCAATGAAGATCTCAGAACAGCTAAGGAACCAAAAAGCTAATAATTAATCCAGAAACAAGAAAACCTAACCAGTCAGCAATTTACCACGTTGGGCTTAATTTTACCCAGTTTCCAAGCACATTACCGTCCAGTTGTTACAAAATGAAATCAGCCTTTTATCTCAGAGAAATAGATTGGGATTGCTGATGAATACAGATATCAGTTCTTCCCATCCCCCTTCCAATATAGCCTCAGGTTCTGTGATATTGCATTCCATTATGCAAGGCTGAAGGGTTTAACACAAGGAAAAATAAAGTCCCTGTATTTTTCCTAAAAGTATAGGAAAAGGATTTAATAACCACACTTCTCTAAGGGGGCCAAAAAATACTCTCTAAATGAAAATTTTCCTTGCCTCCCAGCTTTTTGCAAAATCTGGTCATGTTTTGTCTTCGTTATTACAGCCAATGAGTCATAATGGTGTGGTCAAAGCTAAAGACACCAGCTTGGCTAGCCTCTTGACTTAAGGTATTGCCTAGTTACAGACGGCATCAGTGTTTGCACTATCATTTGCACCACAACCAGCGGCACAATATCAAGCATCCAGAAGGAAGCTGTCCACTATAGGTGAATGCTTTTATCAGCAGAGTCTAAAAAGAGTAAGGGGAATTACTCTGGCAATAAGCTTAAAGAAAAGTAAAAAGGAACAAAAGCATTTAAGAAAAAAATGTTCAAAACAATTTAAAGTTATTTAATTGATCAGTAGCTTTGGTGATCAGATGATCACCCTTAAGAGACGACTGTAAGTGTAAGATTGTGGGCAGTGATGTGATTTGATCAACAGGGTAATGAAAAGACAAAGTATGCATATCAGAACCAGAAGACTCTACATTTAGGTGGAAGGGGTATTGAATGGATCAGGTAACCAAGTTATCTCTAAGATGGCCCCAAGGTGCAGGAGGGGATGGAAGTTGGGGGAGGGAGCAAGTTTAATTAATTAGCAAGGCAATGAAAAAAATTCGAGTTACAATGCACTACGGGATCCCCGTCTTCCACTCCATTGCCTTCCCTCAATTATTTTAACTTTCAGGGATAAAACTGTTTTCCAAACTCCCCAGAAAGCGCTAAGAGACGTGAACAAGTTCAGGATAGACTTTGCTACTGAAAAATATGCTTTTGTATTATCTGTACCAGTAGCTGCACTGGGGACTCCAGAATAAAGGGTCTCTAAAATTTTCCGGATGGCTGAAGCTGAGATGCTGGCAATCAGGATGGAGAGTTAACACACCACTTTATCTCATCAACTAGATTTAACTTAAGTTTGCCTCCGATTCTAAAGATTCTGAAGACAGGGCTCTAAAGATGTGAAAAGTCAACGCCTGCCAATCTAAGGGAAGTTCTCAGTAATAATTTTGGCGCCCTCGATACCTAATGTTAGTTTCCCTTCAACACCAAACCCGACCGACACCATTTCGAATTGAAAAGCTCCCTTTCGGAGTACAGTATTAACACCAGGGGAGCTCAGTACACAGTAGGAGCTCCCAAGCAAGCGGGTCCAGGAGCTGAAGCGAATCCATTCCGGACTGGATGGCTCAGCAGCGAAGCGACAAAACCACGTGTCCTTATAGCTAAGGCTGAGTCTTTGCCCTCCCGTAGCTGTAGGCAGCCACAATCCCCGCTTTGGGTCCTCCAGCCCATGCCTTCAAACCCAGCAGCCCTGCCTCATGCTCCATCTTGACTCCACCCCACAGCACGGTGAGAATGAACGTGACTCTTCCATGAGTGGTAAAATAACGGAAACAGCCCGGGGGGCACGCAAGCCAGAGCTGCCCCTTCCCTCCACCTCGGTGCCTCGCAAACTCCCGCGGAGGCCCCATCTCCCTACCCTCTGCCGCCCAGGCGTCGCCCCCGCCGCCTGGGCAGGTGAGGCCGGTCGGAGCCCCAACGTCGCCCTTACCAGGTTTCCTGGTTGCTGAATTTCTTAGTCACCACCTTGCCTAGCTCCAGGCCCAGGCGGTCGGCAATTTTCTGAGATAAATCCTGGTGGGAGCTGCCGCTGAAGATCTTAATATTCGGCATCTTGGCCAACTACCTAGGCACTCCGTTCAGCGATCACTGCTGCTGCCAAGACACCAACTGAAGTGGGCCCGGAGACTCGGTACCAGCCGCTTCCCGTTGCTACTCCGCCATCTTACATTCCCGCCCGCCGCGCGGCTCTAAATTACCCAGCGCCGGAGAGGCGGGGTCACCAGGGAAGTCCACACCCCACCCGCCCTGACTGGCTGAGCCGTAGCGAGGGGCGGGCCCTCGCGGTAACTCCGCCTGCCGCCGGCCCTCTCAGGTATCGGCTGGAGGCCATGAAGCGGGCTTCATGGCTATGAACTAGCTGGGCTGACGCCGGGAGGGGCTAGAGAACCTAGGCAAACCGCGGTAGGCTTAGGGGTGGAGACCTGCCGGTGACGCGTAGGGCCTGAGTTTTCCCGCTAGCGGGAAATCAGCCACGCTTTTTTTTTTTCTTCAGCACTACAAAGTAAGTATGGCTCTACCGTTCCTTTTAAGAAACGCTGCGTATCAGGACGGCAGCCACAGTTCGTCAGAATGAAGGGGAGATTTCTGAACATGAGTTTGCATAGCTCTGAACATGATTTTTTAAGACGGGGCCGAATTGAAGCACGTCTGCATCACGTAGAGACACCCCTTGGCACAGGCACATCCAAAGGGCTTATTTGCCTTTCCCTGGAAGACCATGGGGAAAGTGACTGAAGGCTTGTCACCTGAATCACTCAGAGGCATTGCAAGAGGAAGTTGCGTTGTGTTTCTGACTCTGGGACCAAGAATGTTCAAACAAATGAAGGAGTATGGCTTTTCCAAAATTTCTGGGCAACGAAGGTCTGATGTATCCAACCTTTGGAAAGGAGAGAAACTATAGTATATTTACAGGACTTCAGATTACTAGTCCTGAAATAATTGGAAAACCTGGGTTTTGGTCCTACCTGCCTCATGTGACCTTAGCGTCATTGTTGCTAATGTGAACTTTTATACCATGTTTTATTATTTTTATGACAATTGCTAATTGGGCCAAAGCGTTTATTCTTGCACAACATGTTCATTAAGCATATTCCAATCATAGGTTAAAGTTAGGAGAAAAACCATACAATTTTAGAATTTTAGACTAAAAAAACACAATTTCAATTATGAGCACCACAGAGCTCATAACTGTAAGCTATAAAAATAGAAGGGACTTCAGAAATCATCTAGCCTACTAGTTTCATTTTACATATGGTGAAACAGACCCAGAGATGAAGGGATTTGGCTGTGTGGCAAAGACAGAAAATATGCAAAGCAGCATCCTATTTTTTTTAACTGCCGTTTTCAGCAGTGTCCATGGAGGACCTCTCCTTCTGACCTTTTGTCATACTTCTTCGAGTTCAGAAATTTAATATACACCCAGTTGTATAGGAACATAATTGGCTCTGGAACAATGCAGGAATTAGGGGTGTCGGCCCCCACACAGTCGAAAATTTGCATATAACTTCTGATTCTCTAAAAACTTAACTACTAACCGCCTGCTGTTGACCAGAAGCCTTGTGGATAACATGAACAGTTGATGAACACATAGTTTATAGGTTATATGTATCATATACTATATTCTTATGATAAATTAAGCAGAAGAAAGGAAAATGTTTTTTCAAATTATTGCAAATCTCCAAAACCTTTCCAATATATTCACTGAAGAAAATCCACGTATAAGTGGACCTGCACAGTTCAAACCCATGTTTTAAATAAAGAAAATATATATTATGTCAAATGGTGAAAACTGCTATATAGATAAGGCAAGGAAGTGGGATAATGTGCCAGGGACATTGTGGGGGAAGGAAGGATATAATTTTAAGTGCAGTAGTCAGAGAAGGCCTACCTGGGAAGATAATATTTGAGCAAAGACCTGAAGGAGATAAAAGGAATGAGCCATGTTGATATCTGGGACAACCAGAGGGAACAGCAAGTGCAAAGATCCCTAGGCAGGAGAGTATCTAACTTGTCTGAGGAATAGTAAAGAGGTGGGTGTGTCTGGAGCAGAGTGAATGTTGGTATACTGAGGGTGGAGTGCACCTGTAAGAGAAAATAAGGTCAGTGAGATAAGGGCAATTAGTGGTTACCCAAAGAAGAAAAAAACCCACTAATTTGAGAAGATATGTGCAACCTTATGTTTACTGCAGTATTATTTACAATAGTCAAGATATAGAAGAAACCTAAGTGTCTGTCAATAGATGAGTGGATAAAGAAGATATTACATATATGAGTGTGTGTGTGTGTATATATATATATATATATATATATATATATATATATATATATATAATGGAATATTATTCAGCCATAAAAAAGGGCGAACTATTACCATTTGTGGAAACACTGATGGACCTTTGAGTAATATGGACCATGGACCATAGAGGATACTATACTAAAAGAAATAAGTCAGAGAAAGAAAAATACCATGAATTCACTTATGTGTGCATTGTGAAAAACAAAACAAACAAACAAACAAAAACAACCTCCCCTCCCCAAGAAACAGACTCATAAATTCAGAGAACAAACTGGTAGTTTCCAGAGGGAGGTGGGGGGATAGGTAAAATAGGTGAAGGGGATGAAGACACACAAATCTCCAATTATAAAATAAATAAGTCATAGGGATGAAAAATGCAGCATAGGGATTATAGTCAATAATATTATAATAACTTTGTATGGTGACAGATGGTAACTACATTTATTGTGATGTGCATTTTGTAATGTATATAAATGTCAGATCACTATGTTGTAAACCTGAAACTGATATTATATCAACTATACTTGAATAAAAATCTTAAAAATACAGGAAATGTGTTTAAAAAAAAGGAATTGGTGGGAGGGTGCATATCCTGCAGGAACTTGTAGGCCATTTTAACGATTTCTGCTTTTACTGAGCAAGGGTTTTTAGTAAAGAATGACATGATCTGCTTTCCATTTTAAAAGGATTACCTCAGCTAACAATAGAGTGTAGGGGGCAAGATAGGAAGCCAGGAGACCAATTAGGATTTGCCTGCCTAATAGGGAAGATTAGACACTTATACAAACAATTGTAAGCCACAGTACAATTTAACACAGTGCCACAGAGAAACCTGTGTTTGGCTATAGGTAAGCTGCTATAACGGAGACTCTAAAATATAGTGATTCAAATAAGACATATTATTTCTCTGTTCATAACATGCTGGCCAGCCTAGGCCGGTGGGACAGTTCTACTCTATGCTAGGTCATGAGCACATCCACATTCCAGCTCATAGGAAGGAAGAAACAGAAGAGGTCTGGGCAAAGGATTTCCCTTTGAGCAAGTTATGTGGAATTTGTCCATTTCACTTTTTGTCACATCCCTTTGGCAAGACTTAATCACATGGAAAGAGCTTAGCTGCAAGTCACACCTAGCTGCAAGAAAGACTAGGGCGTGCCTTGTTAGATGGCCCTACACCCAGAAAGAAGAGGAAAATGGATTTCGGAGGTACAACTAGTCACCAGCCACGAGACCCAAACAAAGTGATATGCAAACTCAGTGTGGTACAGGGTACTGCCTCTGCATGGGGCATCCTGGGAGGTAATTCTGGAGGTAGAAGCACATGAGCTAAGCCTTGAAGGATGGGTAGGGTTTTTTTTTTAATTAAGGTATGATTGATATACACTCTTCTGAAGGTTTCACATGAAAAAACAAAGTGGTTACTACATTTACCCATATTATCAAGTCCCCACCGATACCCCAATGCAATCACTGTCCGTCAGTGTAGTAAGATGCCACAGATTCACTACTTGCCTTCTCTGTGCTACACTGTTCTCCCTTTGATCCCCCACACCATGTGTACTAAACATAATACATCTCCATCCCCTTTTCCCTCCCTCCACATCTACCCTCCCACACCCCTCCCCTTTGGTAACCACTAGTCCCTTCTTGGAGTCTCTGAGTCTGCTGCTATTTTGTTCCTTCAGTTTTGCTTCGTTGTTATACTCCACAAATGAGGGAAATCATTTGGCACTTGTCTCTCTAAGTGACTTATTTCACTGAGCATAATATCCTCCAGCTCCATCCATGTTGTTGCAAAGGGTATGATTCGTTTCTTTCTTATGGCTGAATAGTATTCCATTGTGTATATGTACCACAGCTTCTTTATCCATTCATCTACTGATGGGCACTTAGGTTACTTCCATATCTTGGCTATTGTAAATAGTGCTGCAATAAACATAGGTGTGCATATGTCTTTTTGAATCTGAGAAGTTGTATTCTTTGGGTAAATTCCAAGGAGTGGGATTCCCACGTCAAATGCTATTTCTATTTTTAGTTTTTTGAGGAACCTCCATATTGCTTTCCACAATGGGTGAACTAGCTTCCATTCTCACCAGCAGTGTAGGAGGGTTCCCCTTTCTCTGCATCCTCACCACCATTTGTTGTTCTTAGTCTTTTCGATGCTGGCCATCCTTACTGGTGTGAGGTGATATCTCATTGTGGTTTTAATTTGCATTTCTCTGATGATTAGTGATGTGGAGCATCTTTTTATGTGTCTGTTGGCCAGCTGAATTTCTTCTTTGGAGAACTGTCTCCTCATGTCCTCTGCCCATTTTTTGATCGGATTACTTGCTTTTTGGGTGTTGAGGCGTGTGAGCTCTTTATATATTTTGGTTGTTAATCCCTTGTTGGATATGTCACTTACAACTATATTCTCCCATACTGTAGGATGTATTTTTGTTCTGTTGATGGTCTCCTTTGCCATACAGAAACTTCTTAGTTTGATGTAGTCCCATGAGTTCATTTTGCTTTTGTTTCCCTTGCTTGAGGAGATGCATTCAGGAAGAAGTTGCTCATGCTTATTTATATTCAGGAGATTTTTGCCTATGTTGCCTTCTAAGAGTTTTATGGTTTCAAGACTTATATTCAGGTCTTTGATCCACTTCGAGTTTACTTTTGTGTATGGGGTTAAACAATAATGCAGTTTCATTTTCTTGCATGTAGCTGTCCAGTTTTTCCAACACCAGCTGTTGAAGATGCTGTCATTTCCCCATTGTATGTCCATGGCTCCTTTATCATATATTAATTGACCATATATGGTTGGGTTTATATCAGGACTCTGTAGTCTGTTTCATTGGTCTATGGGTCTGTTCTTGTGCCAGTACCAAATTGTCTTGATTACTGTGGCTTTGTAGTAGAGCTTGAAGTCAGGGAGCATAATCCCCCCTGCTTTATTCTTCCTTCTCAGGATTCCTTTGGCTATTTGGAGTCTTTTGTGGTTCCATATGAATTTTAGAATGATTTTCTCTAGTTCGTTGAAGAATGCTGTTGGTATTTTGATAGGAATTGCATTGAATCTGTAGATTGCTTTAGGCAAGATGGCCATTTTGACAATATTAATTCTTCCTATCCATGAGCATGGAATGTGTTTCCATTTATTGGTATCTTCTTTCTCTCATGAGTGTCTTGTAGTTTTAAGAGTATAGGTCTTTCACTTTTTTGGTTAGGTTTATTCCTAGGTATTTTATTCCTTTTGATGCAATTGTGAATGGAATTGTTTTCCTGATTTCTCTCTCTGCTAGTTCATTGTTAGTGTATAGGAATGCCACAGATTTCTGTGTATTAATTTGGTATCCTGCAACTTTGCTGAATTCAGATATTGGATCTAGTAGTTTTGTAGTGGATTCTTTAGGGTTTTTTTATATACAAGTCATCTACAAACAGGGACAGTTTAACTTCTTCCTTGCCAATTTGGATGCCTTCTATTTCTTTGTGTTGTCTGATTGCCATGACTAGGACCTCTACAACTATGTTGACTGAAAGTGGGAAAAGTGAGCATCCTTGTCTTGTCCCCAATCTTAAAGAAAAAGGTTTCAGCTTCTCGCTATTAAGTATAATGTTGGCTGTAGGTTTGTCATATATGGCCTTTATTATGTTGAGTTACTTGCCTTCTATACTCATTTTGTTGAGAGTTTTTATCATGAATGCATGGTGAATTTTGTCAAATGCTTTTTCAGCATCTATGGAGATGATAATGTGGTTTTTGTCCTTCTTTTTGTTGATGTAGTAATGGATGATGTTGATGGGTTTTCAAATGTTGTACCATCCTTGCATCCCTGGGATGAATCCTACTCGATCATGAGGGATGATCTTTTTGATGTATTTTTGAAATAGGTTTGCTAATATTTTCTTGAGTATTTTTCCATCTATGTTCATCAGGGATATTGGTCTGTAATTTGCTTTTTTTGTGGTGTCTTTGCCTGGTTTTGGTATTAGAGTGATGTTGGCCCTATAGAATGAGTTTGGGAGTATTCCCTCCTCTTCTACTTTTTGGAAAACTTTAAAGAAGATGAGTATTAGGTCTTCACTAAATGTTTAATAAAATTCAGTGGTGAAGCTATCTGGTCCAGGAGTTTTGTTCTTAGGTAGTTTTTTGATTACCAATTCAATTTCATTTCATTACTGTTTATTGGTCTATTCAGATTTTCTGTTTCCTTTTGGGTCAGCCTTGGAAGGTTGTATTTTTCTAGAAAGTTGTCCATTTCTTCTAGGTTATCCAATTTGTTAGCATATAATTTTTTACAATATTCTCTCATAATTCTTTGTATTTCTGTGGTGTCCATAGTATTTTTCCTTTTCATTTCTGATTCTGTTTATGTGTATAGACTTTCTTTTCTTGAAAAGTCTGGCTAGGGGTTTATCTATTTTGTTTATTTTCTCAAAGAACCAGTTCTTGTTTTCATTGATTCTTTCTATTGTTTTATTCTTCTCGATTTTATTTATTTATGCTCTAATCTTTATTATGTCCCTCCTTCTACTGACTTAGGGCATCATTTCTTCTTCTTTTTCTACTTTCATTAATTGTGAGTTTAGACTGCTCATATGGGACTGTTCTTCTTTCCTGAGGTACGCCTGTATTGCAATATACTTTCCTCTTAGCATGGCCTTTGCTGTGTCCCACAGATTTTGCAGTTTTGAATTATTGTTGTCATTTGTCTCCATATATTCCTTGATCTCTTTTTTTATTTGGTCATTGATCCATTGGTTATTTAGGAGCATGTTGTGAGGCCTCCATTTGTTTGTGGGCTTTTTCATTATCTTTGCATAATTTGTTTCTGGTTGCATACCTTTGTGATCTGAGAGTCTGGTTGGTACAATTTCAATCTTTTTGAATTTACCGAGGCTCTTTTTGTGGCCTATGATCTATTTTTGAAAATGTTCCATGTGCACTTGAGAAGAATGTGTATTCTGCTGCTTTTGGATGTAGAGTTTTGTAGATGTCTGTTAGGTCCATCTGTTCTAATGTGTTGTTTAATGTCTCTGTCTCCTTACTTATTTTCTGTCTGGTTGATCTGTCCTTCAGAGTGAGTGGAGTGTTGAAGTCTCCTAGCAAGAATGCATTGTATTCTATTTCCCCTTTTAATTCTGTTAGTATTTGTTTTACATATGTAGGTGCTCCTGTGTTGGGTGTATAGATATTTATAATGGTTATATATTCTTGTTGGATTGACCCCTTTATCATTATGTAATGTCCTTGTCTGTTGTGACTTTCTTTTATTTGAAGTCTATTTTGTCTGATACATGTACTGCAACTCCTGCTTTTTTCTCCCTATTGTTTGCATGAAATATATTTTTCCATCCCTTCACTTTTAGTCTGTGTATGTCTTTGGGTTTGAGGTGAGTCTCTTTTAAGCAGCATATGGATGGGTCTTGTTTTTTTATCCATTCAGTGACTATGTCTTCTGATTGGTGCATTCAGTCCATTTACATTTAGGGTGATTAACGATAGGTATTTACTTATTGCCATTGCAGGCTTTAGATTCGTGGTTACCAAAGGTTCAAGGTTAACTTCCTTACTATCTAAGAGTCTAACTTAACTCAATTAATATGCTATTACAAACACAATCTAAAGGTTCTTTTTTTTCTCCTCCTTTTTCTTCCTCCTCCATTCTTTATATATTAGGTATCATATTCTGTACTCTGTCTATCCCTTGATTGACTTTGGGGATAGTTAATTTAATTTTGCATTTGCTTATTAATTAGCTGTTCTACTTTCTTTACTGTGGTTTTATTACCTCTGGTGACAGCTATTAAACCTTAGGAACACTTCCATCTATAGCAGTCCCTCCAAAGTACACTATAGAAACTGTTTGTGGGAGGTAAATTCTCTCAGCTTTTGCTTATCTGGAAATTGTTTAATCCCTCCTTCATATTTAAATGATTATCTTGCTGGATAAAGTATTCTTGGTTCGAGGCCCTTCTACTTCATTGCATTAAATACATCATGCCACTCCCTTCTGGCCTGTAAGATTTCTGCTGAGAAGTCTGATGTTAGCCTAATGGGCTTTCCTTTGTATGTGATCTTATTTCTCTCTCTAGATGCTTTTAATAGTCCATCCTTATCCTTGATCTTTTCCATTTTACTTACTATATGTCTTGATGTTGTCTTCCTTGGGTCCCTTGTGTTGGGAGATCTGCGCACCTCTATGGCATGAGAGACTATCTCCTTCCCCAGATTGGGGAAGTTTTCAGCAATTACCTCCTCAAAGACACTTTCTATCCCTTTTTCTCTCTCTTCCTCTTCTGGTACCCCTATAATGTGAATATTGTGGCGTTTGGATTGGTTACACAGTTCTCTCAATATTCTTTCATTCTTAGAGATCCTTTTTTATCTCTGCACCTCAGCTTCTTTGTATTCCTCTTCTCTACTTTCTATTTCATTTATCGTCTCTTCCACCATATCTAATCTGTTTTTAATACCGTCCATTGTGCTCTTCAATGATTGGATCTCTGACTGGAATTAATTCCTGAGTTCTTGAATATTTTTATGTACCTCCATGAGCATGTTAATGATTTTTATTTTGAAATCCCTTTCAGGAAGATTCAAGAAGTCGATATCATTTAACTCTTTCTAAGAGTTGTATTCATAATTTTACTTTGAACCAAGTTACTTTGGCATTTCATATTTGTATATGGCGCCCTCTAGTGCCCAGAAGCTCTACTCTCTGGAGCTACTCAGCCCCTGAAGCAATGTCCGGGGTCATAGGTGAGTGGTATTGTTGCCGGGAGGGAGGAAAGATCTGTTTCCTGCTTCCTGGCTGCTATACCTGTCTCCACTGCCTGAACCAGTGGGCTGAGCACACAGGTGTAAGCCTCTGTGCTTTGTGTTTGTAGTTGCTATAGGTGGCATTCTGGCTGGCTGGCCTGATGCCAGGGTAGGGTTTGCCGGTTTCCGAGCCAGGTGGGGCTGGCAGGGAGAAAGGCACAGTAGGCTGCGTATCACAGAGGGGGGTCCTTGGAGCTGTGTAGCCAGCCAGGGAGCTGAAGTGCCTGAAGATCGTGAAAGCTCCCTTCCTGCTGGGCAGAGTGCACCCGGACCATTCTGTCCTTTCTCCTGAGCAGTAAGCTCTGTGCAATCCTTGCCCCTTTAGCAGCCCTCTTGCTGTTAGGAAGTCTCTCAGACTGCCTGCCTTTCTTTTGTCCCAGAGCAGCCAGATATGGATCCCTGCTTTCCACAAGCAGCTGGAATCTCAGTCTCTCTAGGAATTCTACCTGTCTTAGCTTTCCGACCCCCTAATCACGAGAGTACCATGCAAGCACTGTGAAATGTTGGTGTTTGTGTTCCCAGAGCAGATCTCCAGAGTTAGGTATTCAGCAGTCCCAGGCCTCCATTCCCTTCCTGCTCTGTTTCTCTTCCTCCCCCCGGTGAGCTGGGGTGGGGGAAGGGCTTCGCCCTGCCAGTCCATGGCTTTGGTAAGTTACCCTGTTCTGTGAGGTTTATTCTTTTCTCCAGGTGTATGCAGTTTGGTGCAGACCTCTTTTCTATTGCTCTTTCAGGATTAGTTGTATTAATTATATTTTTGTATTATATGAGGTTTTAGGAGGAAGCCTCTGTCTCACTTATCTTGCCACCATCTTTAATCCTCAACATGGGTAGGGTTTTGACAGGCAGTGATTGGGAGGAGGAGGATCTCCCTAGCCAGGGAGCAAAGGTGAGGAAGTAGAGAGAGGTTCTGAGGAGAGGGAATGTAACTCCAGGGGGAAAATAAGTTCCCAGCTTGGGGCAAATTGCCTTTGATGCCAAATCAGTCAAAGGGAGAAATAAAGTGGGAGAAACCCATTTATTGTTTATAAGCAGTCATCCACTTCTGCTCGCCCATGTCCCTCATGACCTGGCTGTAAAAAGGGACCCCACCAAACCTCTCTGGTCCAGATATACCCTCGCTCCCCGCACACTTGCATTCAAAGATGGAGATGAACTTCTCTCTCCAGCCCTTGGAAACACCTACTGACATGGAGATACACTAAGGCCAGGAGAGAGATTCTGGAAATATTGCAATTTTAACCACAAGGAAGTAATCTGCTTTGGTTGGAGTATTAGGTGCCATACTGAGATGGCACTCTGCATGTGTTGGGACACCATTGTTCCGGAGTAAGGAGATGACACGATTGTACTTGTGCTTTAGGTAACTAATTTGTTTATGGTGAATAATAGCAATTGGAGACAGGCCAGCCAGCTTGGGAGGGTAAGTTGGTAATGTCCTGACCTGGGCCAGCAGTTGTAGGGTTTAAGAAGAGGGATGGGAGGGATGTTGTTTGTGACCTTTCCAAAAGTCAACCTTTTGGAAATCATGGACCCCTCTGAGAATTTTCTGAACACTATGGATCCTCTCTCCAGGTAAATGATAATAGAACCCTGGACTCATTAGATTAAAACGAAAAGTTCCATTAGGGCAAAAGCTAAGTGATCTGATCAGCGAATTCCAGAATGTAAATCTGCGTGGAAATCCTGCTGTTATCTTTGTTCCTTTTTTATCTCTAGAAAGGTAATCTGTGTCAGGACATAGGGAGGGACTTACTCTTTAGGGGCAGTTGGGCCTTCTTAGTAAATATCTACAGTAAGGTAGCCCTGAAGAGAAAGTTTAAAGGAGACTCTAAAGTCATGTAAAAAACATGTCCTCAGACCTTTAGGGATGGATGAACATGGACAAATCAGGCCATCAGAATAGGGAGAATGTATCTGGGGCTGGCATAAGGACTCTTAGAGGTGAGGTTTTGAAAAGTGTGCTTATATGTAAATGGTGGTAGGTTCTGTAAGTCTGTTATGATTCAAAATAAATGTGCTGAGATCCTTCCATATGCCAGGGCCTCTGGGGGATAGACATACAGAGAATGAACAGAACATAATTCTTTCCCCCTGGCAGGCAAGACAGATACAGGAGTAAGGTTAAGTATGGGGGCCCGAGAAATGCAGTAAAATTGAGAGGATTTGGAAAGAGTCTTGCAAGAAATGGACTTAAGACCAAGGATTGCAACCTGGGGATAGGGGGTCACTTGATGGTCAGTTCTATGTGTCAGCTTGGCTGGGCTATGTTGCCAGTTATTGAATCAAACTCTAAACTAGGCATTGCTGTGAAGGTATTTTATAGATGTGATTCATGTTCAAGTGGTTGTCTTTTAAGTGGAGATTTTCCTAGACAGTTTTGGTGGGTCTGATTCAACCAGTTGGAAAGTCTTAAGAGCAGAACTGATATTTTTCTGAGGAAAAAGGAATTCTGCTTGGGGGCTGCAGTTTCAGCAATTGCCTAAGAATCCCAGTCTGCCCTTCCTGTTGGCCTGAGCCATGGATTTCAGACTTGCCTAGTCAGCCTCCACGATGGTGTAAACCAGCTCCTTACAATCAATCTCTTAATATCCATCTTCTACTGGATCTGTTTCTCTGCCTGACCCTACAAAACCAGATTATGGAGGGCTTTGAATGCCAGTTTCAGGGTACTGAGGGGAAGGGTTGGAGCATTGAGGAGGGGAAATCTGATGCCTGAGCTGAAGAGAAAGGGAAGGGGAAGGGCACAAATTATTTCTCGAAAAATCTGAGGAATGCCCTCCTGCACATTATTTCATATTTCCAGCAAACTCCAAAGCTCAGGGCCACTGAGGGAATTTTGTAAACACCTCCTCATTGGAATCTCACTGGAATCTCCCTCCCCCTCCTCCTCCCCCTCCTCCTCCCCTTCCTATGTAGGGCAAGTCTGTTTTTACCTCCCTCTGAGATCCCAGGCATTATAAAAGAGACTAAATTCTTCTATTTTTTCAGCTAGTCATTTCTTCTGCAGGCATTTCTTGAGCAGCAACTGTAGGCAAAGTACAGTTCTCAGCCTTGGGATTACAGACATGAATAAAACACAGCCCTTGTTCTCAAGAAGCCTTGCCACTTTGTAAATGACTATGTTAACAGAAGGTCTAGAAGGAAGTGGCTGTGGCAAAATCTTCCTTTTCTGGGTCTGCCACTCCGGTGCAGGGGCCCAGGGCTTCTTCCAAAACAAGCTTTGACAAGCTGGGCTTCCTCGTCATCTCCAAGCAAACTCTCCTGCTGCTTCTGTGTATTAGCGTTTCTTTCAAGGTATTTTCATTTGCCTATCTCCTGCCTATGTTTTGATTTTTCCCTCTCGTGGCTAGTGTGACCTGTACTCATTGTAAATGTTCCCGCCTGCCTTCACTTTAATTCAATGCCAAAGTGATGGCAGGTGGGTCTCACTTTTGTAAACACATCAGAGGGCTTTCACAGGCCACCACAAGGCGCATCCCATCTGTAGACTGCCCGATGGATGTGCTGCAGCCTACACTGGGCTCCCGAGCTCTCAGGAGTCAGTCTTTCCATTGGGCCCTGAACTCCCAAATCTCACGTTCTCTGTTCTCTGTGTCTTCAGTGAGCACGCACACTCTTTGAGTGCAGAGACCAGGTATCTCCCACAGCTCTGAGCATTGACTCTCGGAGTGAGTGCATTTTAAATGGCTAAGGATTTGAATTGAAAGTCTAGGTTGACACTGAAGACATCTTAGGAGGTGAGTATTAATGGTTTTTCAAAAGGATTCATTATAGGAGTACTTTGAAAGTACAGTGGGCACATATGTAAATCATGGGTTTTTTTTTTTAAACAAAGGTCTATCTTAACATGAGTCCTGTTCCAGAAGATTAATCACATAAAGCAAAGTTTGCTGTTTTGCCTTGGGTAGGATTTGGCTGGACCCTTTAAATGTGTTTTACTCTCCTAGAGTTCCTGTGAGTTGGGTTCCTGTGAATGTAGGCTTTATTGCCCAAGGTCAGTATCCCAGGGAGCTAGAATCATCTAGGGATTAAGGAGATGGGAGATTTCAGCACCCCTTTGACAGAAGAGGATTAGATGAAAATGGCAGGGCCAAGTGGGCTCTGTGGTTTGTTCTGGTGCTTAATTTTTATGAGCTGCAGAGTTCTCCCAGTTTAATTACTTGCCTAGGGAATGTTTGGGTGATGCTAGAAGTACTTGCCTTTGTTTAAAAATGCTTCAGTGAAAGAAGTTGGAGAACTTGTGCCTTTTTTTTTAAGCTAATAGGGCCTCTAGTTCAACACGCTTATTTTATATAGTAAGAAACTGATCCTCAGAGAGAGTAAGTGAATGCCCAAGGTCACACAGCTTAGCTCTTGGGAGGGCTGCAAGTAGAACCAAAGTCTTTTGGCTCCTGGTATAGGGCTCTTGCTTGCAGCTGGTACAGAGCCAAGCCAGCACGGGCTCAGAATGCAGAAACTGCAAGTCAAATCAAACTCTCTTCCATTGTTCAGCAAGGAGAAAATCTGTCCATTTGCTACTTGGTTCTTTGATGAATTTTTTCAGTTTCCTGGAGGCATTGTGCATTCCTGCTGTGCCAGGTTAGAAAAGGGGCAGCAATGCTTGTCCTAGCTTTTGCTTTCCTGTTAATTCTGTCTGGGGAGGCCTAGAGCCCTGCCACTGCCATGTGGCATTGTTTTGTTTTGTTTTATTTTTTTGTGTCCATAAATCATACTAGGAAATAGGAATTGTAGTTACATCCAAGAAACTGCATCAGCTTGCCCATACTGCAAATTTATCCTCAAATTTGTGTGAGGTACAGAGGGGCAGATGGACTTCTTAGTTTAGAAGTGGGCAGGCTGAGGGATTGAGTAATTAGGGTTCTAAGAAGGCAAAGAGAACATGTTACCTCAGTGGCTCCGACACTCCCCACTGCCCTAATCCCAAAATCTAGAGAAGGGATTCCCAATAGCCACGTTAGCAAGGTCACACAGCATTCATCCCAATCAAAAGATCAGATTCACTGCATCCTATATCCAACTTTGCAGGAAGCCCTTAGGCACAGCACAATTGCTTTGTTTGTTAATCAGATGGCTCAAAACCTAACAGAAGCTCATAATACCAGTTTTTGCTTGGGGAGAGGAAGAGGAAGAAGAGGTCATTGTGAAAAGAGGACAGGCCTGGAGGGTTGTCACCGTGTAGGGCAATGGGAACCCAGAGTCATTCATGAAGACCCAGGATGTCCTAGCAAGAAAGGGGTCAGGAAGGCCACCAGTGGGTGGGAACCAAAGCCAAGTTTGCCTTCTAGGCCGTTTTGCCATGATCTGGGGAGCTGAACCGCCCCCTTCCCCATGGGTCTTTGAAAATCATTTCTCCTGCTGCCCTTGGCACACTGCCATAAACAGGCAAATTGCTAGGGTGGGAGTAGGATGCCCAGGAACTAAATACTGAGCACAAGAGATAGAACTCAAAGCTGCTACTGGGAAGCTGGCTAAAGGTCTGGAGTTGAAAGTCCCTTCCTATGAGCTGAGCCTAAATGCTGAAGAAAAATTAGTTCAAGCCTCCTTCAATTCTAGCTGCTGCTAGCAAGGAGGAAAAGAATGAAGAGAGGATAGGAGTGTGTCAGAGAAACAAGCCAGGATATTGGCCAAAGGCCAGGAAGAGCCTTGGGTTTGCCTCACTGTGCCCACCCCAGGATGGGGGTGCTCCACTGAAGCAGCAGGTGGGCTTCCCAATTTCTAAAGAAAAGCCCAAGGCGGTGAGACCTTATGAACTCTGATGGGAACTGACCGAAAGATGGTCTGAGGAGAATGAATATTTGAAGGAAACAGGCACCCATGTTTCCAGTTCCAGGCTCTTGGTGCAAGCTTAATTAGTTTCTGTGGACCAGCTGCAAACAGGGCTGTTCCATTTGCACTTGTTAAGTGCATACAGCTAGGATGCAGGATTTTTATAGCTGCTTTTTCAGCACCGCCTCATTAATCCTCTGAGCTACAGAGGGAGGCTGAAGACAATCATCTTCATTCTAGAGAAGAGGCCCAAAGAGGTGAAATGACTTGTACCCCATCAAATGGCAAGTCAGCAGCTGGACTGAAAATAGAACTGAGCCCTGACTCTGGGGAGAACCGCTCGTCTTAGCCCACATGGCCTTCCTGCTTTGCTTGCTCATTGCAGGTGCAGAAATCTCGGGCTTGCAGGGATTCTGCCTCCCCTCAATCTGTGCTGCCGGCTGCCTGCCTGCTGCTAGCAAGGAGGAAAAGAATGAAGAGAGGATAGGAGTGTGTCAGAGAAACAAGCCAGGATATTGGCCAAAGGCCAGGAAGAGCCTTGGGTTTGCCTCACTGTGCCCACCCCAGGATGGGGGTGCTCCACTGAAGCAGCAGGTGGGCTTCCCAATTTCTAAAGAAAAGCCCAAGGCGACACTGGGAGTAGGCCAGGCAAGGGAGGGAGGCTTTGTTCACCCTGCCCCATCTCCTCCCGATGTTCCTTCCTGGCTCCCTGTCATGTCACACCAGGTCTCTTATCCCTGAAGAAGTGCCTGACCCCCGCACCCTGTGCCCAAATCCACAGAAAGGGGCCAGTTCTAGATGTCCTCCCCTTGGGGCCCACACTGCCAGTTAGCTCATCTGGTGGCCCCTGAGCACGTCCACCATTCCCACAAAGCGTGCCTAGAGGTAAAGGAGAGCGAACCTGGACACTGGGTAGGTGGCTATGGGAAGGTAGCCAGAAGTATCAGACACGAGTCTCAAGTGGTTTTGAAAGAGAGGATGTGTATTCTTAGTATGAAGTGCTCTGTGTGCAGGTATAGATTTGGTGTGAAAGTGGGAGGAGCTGAGTTCAGGCTTTTTCTGTGCTGCGATCTTGGACCCATTCCTCATCATTTTTATCTGGAATGATATGTATTCTTTACAAGGTATGCAACTTCTGCATTCCTCTCTGTTATTTTTATACATAAAAATATTTATTGTATCATTCATATATTTTCCTTCCAGATGTTTGAAAAAATGCAAATGTATAAGGATTATGAGGCACATCTCTGGGAGACTTGGACCCCAGTTTGAGGAGAATTGACAGGGGTGATTCCTATAATTTTGATGATGGCTTTTTGGACACAACTGCTCTACCTACAAAATTCCATGTATATATACCACTCCACCTCTTGGATCTGAGAGGCATGTGGCACTAGGGCAACCTGGTGAAGAGAGGTGGGGGGTGAGGGACAGGTGAGCTTGTGCAGCTATAACCCAATGCTATCAATGACCTGTTGCACACATGCTGCCTGAACCCCAAGCAAGTTACAGGCCACCTTCTGATGAGTGAAGATGTTTCATTTTACTGTTTCCAGGGGAAGTGCTTCAAAGGGAAGGCTGGGCTGAGGACTGTAGGGTAGCAGCTGAAAGCCTAGACTGTGTTTGAAAACTGGGGAGTTTGCTTGAAATCTGGCTTACAACTTTGCTGCTGTGTGACCTCAGCTAGTGATGTAACCTCTCTGGTCTTCAGTTTTCTCCTCTGAAAAATGGATATGATCACAGTATATCTCTCAAAAGATTGTTAGGAAGATTAAATGAGATCATGCATGTAAAGTATTTGGCATGGTGCCTGGCATATGGCAAGTGGTCATCCACCATTGTTTTTACATATTTAAGGGCAGTAGATCACCTTCTTCTGTGTTGTGGAAAGCTCCCAACATAGTACAGATGCATATTCATTTTAGCCAAAGCTGTGAAAATAATAATGAGGAGTCAACACCCAGAAGGAAGGACAGACATCACAGGCAGGAGGGCAGGGGAGTTAAAATTGATCCCATTCCCAAGTGGCCGGTCCAGAACCTGCAATGTCAGCGAGGGTGTGGGGAGCGTGTCCTAGGATGCTGGGAGCAGGGGCATACCACCCCAGGACTTGGTATGTGGATGTATGGGAACACCAAAGGGAAGCAAGCAGCTCTGTCTGTGAGGCCGGCCTCCAGAATCTCCACTGGATGGTGGCTTCTTGCAGGTCTTGGCACTGGAACCAAGAGACCTGCCCAGAACCCTGGGCATTTTGCCAGCACCCAGGACTGACCCTTTGGAGGTCATTTCCTCCCACTCCATGGAGGACCCCCTCCTTGTTCCAGATGTACACCCACAGTCTGGCTTCCAGCCTACAGGATGGGGAATGGGATGCAGTTATTACTATCATCCTAGGGGCTGTTGGGAGGAATTTGATCCTGACACGTATGTTCATGCCCCTTCCCAGTGCTGGCAGCTGATCCTCTGCTGGCCCTTGGCAGGAAAAGTTCTTGCTGAGGCAGATCCTTTCATTTCATGGCTGATGAAATTGCCTGTTATCTGCAGTGCCTTGACAACAGCTTGAAAAATATGTGACTGTGCCCACACCATGAGCATCCTGGGCCCATGCCAAAAGCATGAACCCATTTTACTTGAAGTGGCTAGAGTCAGAAAGGCACAGGAGCCACGTTCTGGGGACTTGGGTATGGCATGAGGTGGCTGAAGCGCATCAGCTTCAGGCTGCGGCTCAAGCCCAAGATGGTAGGGAAGATGCTGGTTGGGAAGATGGCCTCCCCCAGTGCTCCCGGCCATTGCAGGGAATGGCCCTGGGTCCCCAGGAAAGGAGACCATTGGTCACCTCAGGGGAGTTTCCAATGCTTTTGGAAAGTGGTTGGTGAAACTCAGCTGAGTGAGTCAGACACTGGATGACAGGCCCAACTCTTCATCCTTTGATAGGAGGTGGCCAGGCTGCCTGGCCTTGTCCAGCCGCATTGCCCTGGATTAGCCACCTGCAGAGAGGGCCCTTGTCAGGAGGCAGAGGTCTAGGAGGGCTAGCTTGTGCCAATTATCTCATTTAACATATACTTATTGAAGGTTTACCATATGCTGGGTACTGTGTGAGTAAGTACCTAGGGTATAGAACCACGTAAGAACTTTCTGACCCTAACTGTCTAGCTACTAGTGTAGTGCACGGCCCGAGAAGCCCAAGTTGCCAGGGTCCAGTTGGATTGTTTTGAGTGGCGGTGGGCCTCACTTTACACTGGCACTGCCTTCCACGGAGCCCCACCCTTGGGGTTGTGGGACGGTATCCCTGGCGGGCAGCTCCCAGAAGAGCTCTGCCAGCAGGCCTAGGCCTGTCACCCCTGATGGCCTCTGGCATGTGGAGTGGGTCTCTGGTGGTGGGGAACTTGCAGAGCAGCCTGGCCTGACTGTGCTCTCTGGCTCCTCCTCTGTGCTTTGCTTCCAAACTACTTTAGCCACGACCTTTGCAGATAAGAGAGTCTACTCAACCTTTGGGAGGAAGTGATTGATCAGGGCCACCTGAACATTGTTGTGTAGTTTGTGCACCTGGCCAACAAGGCCAGTGGGGATGGAAGGGGCTGAAATTACCAAGCCCTGTGCTCGCCTGGCTAGCATCACCCAGACGGTGGTTTTTTTTCAAACTCATTTTGAGGGGGTGGGTGGCACAAAGGCACCTCATGGGCTAGTGGGAACCTGTGATTATCAGAAGGAAGGAAGACAACAGAGAAACAAAATCATTCTCACCAGTAGGTACTTCAAAAGCCAGAGAGGTCAGTCCTGCTTAGGGTCTTGCTGCTTCTATTCTATTGACACTTCCCCTTTCCCCCAGTAAACTGCCAGAGGTCATTTCACGGGATTTGGTGGCCTAAACTACAAGGCAGTCAGGCTACACCCTGGGGTGACAGGGCACATTTCAGAGGGAGAGGCCCGATTTCCCAACTGCAAGCCAAGAGCTGGCCTAAAACCCTGTCTCCCAACTCCTAGGCCATCTGGAACACAGGCATGGAGCACATTGTGTTTCTGCCTCCCTGCCCCCCTTCAGCTTTGCGATCAGAGCCATGATGGCTGAGTGATCTAGAGGCCCCAGAGTCAGGATAAAGGAGCAGAAAGTATCCAACTCCTGTGACCAACAGGAGGCTCCTAAGAGGAGCAAAGGTTGGGGTGGGGGGTGGTTGCAGCAGTAGATGTGTGTCAAGGAGGATGCTCAACAGGGAGGAGCAGAGCCCTAAGCAGTCATCACCCACTGGGGTCTGGGGGAGATGGCAGCAGAGGCCCAGGGAGGGCACTCACAGGGCTGCCAAACCCACAGTTCAAGGACCCTTCAAGGACCCCCACAAAGAGGCACAGCAAAGACTTACTGGGATAGTAAGATGAATAGATTTAATCATTCTTGTTGAAAAACAAGACATAAATTAGTATATATATATATAATTTATATATTTTATGTAGTATATATACTATATACAGACATTAGAAAATGTGTCCTCTCCGTGAGGCTGAAGGAGAGGTGAAGGATGGCAGTGGAATGACACAGGTGGGGCCAGAGGAGTGCAGGCGCAGGATCAACAAGTTGGGGGAAGAGGAAGATCAGGGCAGGCAGAGCTGCAACTTGCGATGGTCAAGGCGGAAGGGCTCTCTGCTGTCTGCAACTCTGGCCCATCAGACAACTTGGTCCTGTGGGAGAAGCAAGGAAGGGGGCGCTAGCTTCTGCAGAAGGAGCTCCCCTAATCCTCACCAGGAGAAAACTGCTGCTGTAGAGCGGGGGCTTTATTGCAGTAGGGGGTGCCAAGGATGGGCAGGGTTAAGCACAGTGTACATCTTTATAAAACTCATGTAAGAATGGGGGGTTCACATGGGCCTCTCACGTAATGCTGAAAGAGAGGCAGACACAGGGCATGAGTGTGTGGGCGACAGGGGGTATGGAGAGGTGGACAAGAAGCAATCTATTAGAAGAAACATTGGCTTTCCTTGTTCCCTACAGTGGGACAATTGGTAGGGACTCCGTGTCTTCACTCCCAGGTAGGTTGTGAGGGGTGGCGGTGGCAGCAGTAGATGTGTGTCAAGGAGGATGCTAAACAGTGTGAATTCCCTTCCAGATGACTGGAGAGAGAGAGAGGTGCAGGACTGCACCGGGTAAGGCGCTCAGCTTCTTTTCTTAGAGAGACAAATCCACAGGGTCAATACACAGCCAAAAGCATATACTCAGGATTAACATATCATGGTAGCTTCCAGAAGTTTAAGATATAGTCATCAACACCCCCATCCCCTGACCCCTTCCCCCCTCCCCCCACCCCCCACCCCCAGTCCGTAGCTAAGTCGAGCTCCTAAGGACAGTCCATCTGGTAGATGTTGAGAGAAGAGCCGCACACCTGCAGTGACAGCCTGTGTGCTGGGCTGGGCCGGACTGGGCAGGCTCCGAGGCCTGGGCTGGATCTCCCCAGAGCAGACATTTTCATCAGGTACGTTACCCAGAATGAGTGGGGTAATCCCAGATGCTTGCTCCCTAGTGGACTGAGCCGCCCTGTCCACCAAAGGGACAGGGCAGTTTGGGGATGGCTGGTGTGGAGCTACTGGGCCCCGGGGGCTAGGGCTCCCAAGGCTGCTAGCCAGCTGGACTGGCTGCAAACAGCTCCTCAGGGCTGTTTTCTGCAGACCTGCCACCTGGGCACAGGCCCTCTGTGGGGGCTCCTGCCGAGTAAGTGTGAGCCCAGGGTGGGTGGGCACATCTGGGCTGAAGGCCCTCTCCGCTCTGCTTGCTATGCTGTTGCTGTGGCCTGCTGCTACTGCCACTGCACCTTTGGAGGGGAGCAGACTCTGGGAGGAGCTCAAGGCCTGTGGGCCTGCCTGCTTCAGGCCCCAGCTGCTGTGGTCCCCCAGATAGAGCAGAAGTGAGACTGTTGTCACCTGTCAGCTCTGGAGAAGAGATAGAATACAGCTCTGCGGTGGGTGTAGTGATGGGGGCCTTGGCCCTCACAGTGACGCCCAGAGGCCAGGGTAGGGGTGAGGACATCCAGGGTGGCAGCTGCCTGGAGCCCTAAGGGACAGCCTCAATCCAGGCAGTTTCCACTCCCTGCAGACTGGAGGCTCACAGACCCTGACTGGCCCAGCAGACAAACACACTCACCACAAGATGCAAGGACCACAAAGCTCAAACCTGGGGCTGTGGCTGGGGAAGGAGGGCAGGCCTGGGCAGATGGCCTACTTAATGAGGGTTTTTAAGGAGCGGGTGAATGTGCTCATAACAGTCGCAGAAGTTGGGGAGGCCGGAGGGTGCCCCGTGGCGGCCCCTATAGCTGCTGCTGTCTCCTGCTGCTGCTGCTGCTGGTTAAGGTTCCGGGTGGTGGATTCCTCAGCTGCACGCAGCAGGAAAGTGTAGTTCCTCACCACCTCTTCTACCTTGGCCAGCAGCTCTTGGCGCTGGGCCTCGGAGCGCACAATGAACACCAGCCGCACGAACGTTTCAATGAGGCTGCTCAGCACCTGGAAGCTGCCTGTGATGGCTGCCAGCATGTGAGTTGGGCTCTTGTCCACATTGGCCACGCGGCGGCAGGAGGCCCGAAGCTCCTTAAACTTGACAGCCAGCTCGAGCTTGTACTCAGAGATCTGGGACACATAGGGCTTGGGGGCGCGGGCCTCAGGGCTGGCCACGCACTGCCGCAGGACTGTCAGCAGCTCATTGGTGTCCAGCCGGGCAGCCAGAAAGCCATCAGGCAGGCCATAGGCATGTGCCCGAAGGGCATTGATCTTGGCCAGGCTCCCCTCAAAGGTGGACACCCGCAGGTCAATCTCCTGGGTGTGGGAGGCCTCGAGACTGCTGCTGCAGGTGGCGGCATCCAGCACCTGCAGGGTCCTGCTAACCACAGGCACCACCTGCTCGTCCAGCTTCATGCCGGGCAGAATCTTCATGGGGATGGAGTAGGACAGCTCATCCTTGCCGTCACTGGCGTCATCTGCCATGTCGCACTTGCGGTAATAGAAGCAGTAGCGGATGGAGCAGCACTTGCTGCTCTCACTGTCCTCGTCAAGCTCGGCAGGCTTCCGGTACACCTCTTCTGGCAGGGAGAACACAGCCATCTGTCTGGGGCCTTTGGTCTCAGGGGCGACCTGGACATATGAGGGGTCTCCCAATGTTGGGGACTCTGGCGACTTGGTTTTGGGGCCCAAGCCAAGGAGAAGGCCTGCCTCCACCTCCTTGGCCTCCCTGGGTAGCATGCCCAGGGGTGGGTGTGGGTAGACGTCTGAGGTCAGTGAGGCCCTGTCACCCTGGTCCAGCTCACTGATACTGTAGCGGCGCATCAGCTTCCTGTAGTTGGGAGCTCCCAGGCACTCACCCCCCGAGGCACACGTGGTCAGGCAGGAAACACCACTCTCAGGGTCCGAGCGGCACTCTCGGGATTCCAGGCTGGTAGAGCGGATACGTTGGACATTAGTGGGGCTGCTGAGGCTCAAGCCTGGGCCTGCTTCTGGCTGCCTCAGGGTAGGGGGGACCCTATCCCTCTCCCTTCCCCGGAGGCTGGGCACCGGCGTCTGTGGGGCCTGAGGTCGGCCCCCCCGGCAGATGCGCTTGCAATCGCAGCTGCGCCTCTGCTCACGGGACATGCCGGGCCCCTGTTGCACGGGGCTGCTGCGTAGCTGGCAGCTGCAGCGGCCTGGGGCTGGAGGTTGCAGGTACTCGGTGCTTGGCAGCTCTCCCTGGCTTGGTGGCTTTAGAAGTTCCTCGAGGAACTCCAGCTCATATTGCTTTACCTTCTGCAGCTGGACCTGCCGCTCATCTGTCTCCTTCTTCTGGCGGGTTGGAAAGGTGGCAGAGAATAAATTGCGTAGCCGGAAAGGACCTCGGGATGACTTTGGCTTTGTTGGGCCTTCAGAGGCCGAGTGGGCTGTATCCAGGGTCGTTTCAAGCTTCCTGGAGGGCATGGTGCTCACCTGCCGGATAGCAGCCTGGGGCCTCAGTGGGCTCTGACCTCGAGGCTGGCAGCTGGGGCTCTGGCCTCGGGACTGGCTGCTGGGGCTCTGACCTCGAGGCTGGCAGCTTGGGCTCTGCAGAGCCACAGGGTAGCCAGCTCTGGGGACCAGGCTCATCTCCTCAAGCTTGCTGCTTTGGGGTGTGCTCTCCAGCTGCCCCTTCTCTGCCTGGCCAGAGACGGTGCCCTGCTTGTGTAGAGAAGGCTTAGTACCCTCTGACCCACCCTTGCCTGCCACCTCCCCTGTAGCTTGCTTGCCTACTGTCTCTCGACTTGCTCGTAAAAGATAGCTTTTGGGAGGTAAGCTTTCAACAGGCAGCCTGTCATCTTGTGGGGTGAGGTGCAGGCTGTCAGTCCGGCTGCCCGCGGGTGCTCTGGAGCTAGAAGAGACCTCTGGGCTCAGCTGCTGCTGCGAACTGTGCGAGGTCTCTGGAGCACTGGGACTCACTTTGAACTTAAGATTCTTATTGGCACTACTGCTCATCATGCTAACTTCTGGCCTCCCAATGCAGGCCTCCAGCCTCTTCTCCCCACTGCTGGGGGTGTTCCCCAAGGCCCCACCAGGGGCAGGTAGGCTCTTGGTGGAAACCACCTGCTGTAGGGTGGCCGAGATGATGGCTGGGGTCACACTGCCCTTTGGGTCCAGGATAAGCTTGGGGCTCAACCTGACCTCCTTGGGCAGGTTCTCCCTTAGCTCGGAGACCTGCTCTTCATTGAGGGATGGTGTGGCTGCCCTCAGTGACATCTCTAGACCTGCCCTAGTGTGGACAGACCCTTTGTCCTCAGGAGCAGGGGACAGCAGACTCAGATTTTTCTGGTCACTAAGCTGTGGGGACAGTGCTGGGTGCACTGCCAACGTGTATGTTCGCTCTCGCTGTGGCTGGGATTCTGACGAGGGCAGCTTCCTCCGAGCGCCAGGGGCGCCAGGACTCTGGCCTGTGATAGCTGGCTGCAGGGATGAGTTGGGATCTGGGCGCCCAAGAGAATAAGGGGCTGTGAGAACAGCCTGGGCTGCACAGCTTTGAATCCGGAAGGGCAGGTCCTTGCGGGCTAGGAGGCTGTCCTTGTTGAGGTGCTGGGCTAGGAAGTAGGTGGTGTTCTGGTGCTGCTTCATGGCAGACATCATCTCTGACATGTCCGTGAGCTCTGAGGAGTTGGTTTCATGGCCGGAGTCCAACGATGATTCTGGGGTGATTGTGGCCAGCACAATCAGACCTGCGGGAACAGGGACAGGGCTTGCTGCACTTACTCAGATCCCGGCCTTTTCCAACAGTACGTGAAGAGATTATGGGGCCCAAGGTTAGCCAGCAGTGTTTCAAGATAGGGAAAACCAGTCAGAAGTGGGGGGACTGCAGGGTGCAGTGTGGGAGGAGAGGAGAGGTGGGGACGAAGAGGCAAGCCAGGGGACAGAATCCAAAAGAGAAACAAAAGAGATGGGGAAGATCTGGGCAGTTTGATGACAAATTACCATGCAAATTACATGCAAAACAACATGCTAATCATCACTATTTTTAGCTTCAATAGCTAGGAAGGTTTTGTTAATTGTCTTGAAGATGACTGGCAAAGACAGGTCCCTCTCTGTCTGGCCAGGCCTACTACAGTCCTTGTATCTGAGGCCACTTAGCTGAGCTACTCCTCTCTCTGGCTACCAAATGGGCCTCTAGCTTGGGAGCAACTAGTGCTTAGAGGTCCAGACTCAGAGCCAAGAGAAATGCTGACCCAGGGTTGGGGGTGGGAGGCGATCACATGGGGGCTGCCCAACACCAAGGATGCCCTCACATACAGAAATGGCAGGGGCTGGTACACTCCCTGGTCACCCAGGCCTCCGCTGACCCTGACCTCTTCACCCTGTCTGTCCACTTCCCCCCACCTCCCATGGTTATCCAGATGCCTTATTCCTTCCTATTTATTTTCTGTTGTTTTATCATTTACCTCTTCTTTTTAAGGTATATGTGTAAGAATGTATGTATGTGTGAATCTGGGTACATGGCTGACATGTGTTTGTCTACAAGATGGACATATGTGTATCTATAACAGGGTAATAACATGGATGTGGTATGGTTCGCCCACCAAATAATAACTAATAAGAATAACTACCATTTCCTGGGTCCTTACTTTGTGCCAGGCAGTGCTTAAGTGCTTTGCATGGTCTCATTTAGTCCTTACAATAAACCTTTGTGATATGACTGTTGTTACCAAACCTATTTAAGATGACAAAGTGACGTTCAGAGAGGGTAACTACCTTGCCAAAGGTCACAATGAAAGGGAGTGAAGAAGCCAGGATTTGGGTGCATCTACTGAGAGTCTGGGCTCTTAGGCAGGATAAAGACCTCAGCCTTGAGCAATGAAGGCTCCTGGCTCCCCTGATCTCAGGTCACTAGGTGGTTAGTTGGTCGTTTTGTTTTTCTTCCAGTCATGTGCATGTTGGCTGTTCTTTGCCTGTCTTCTAAATCTTTCACAACTTTTCTCTGATCCTCCATCCTGGCCTGGCTCCGTAGCTGTCACAGCCCCAATCCCTGGGGTCCATCTGCAAGACATTTCCAGACATGGAATGGCAAGAGCCAGAGCTCCAGCTGGAGCTGTGCAGCCGGTCCCTGGTGCGGTGCTGTTGCTCCCCTGACCCTATCTGAGCTACCTCTGCTTGTCCAATGCCCTGACACACCACGGAGACTTTCCCCTCCGCTTGACTTCAGAAGTAGTGCCACCTGCTGGCCCTGCCTGGCCGGGAGAAAGAGAGGGAGGCAAGAGGGAGGAGGAATGGGCTGTTACCTGCAGTCTGTGGGGGTGGGGGGTGTGGCCCATCCTCTGAGGCTGCCAGGGCTTCCAGAGCCTGCAGAGTGGACACCAGGGCATCATCTAGCTCCTGGGCATGATCTCGGACTGTACGGGTCTGCACACTGTCAATCAATGTCACTGGAATCTCATCGTACAGGAGCCCACGCAGGTGGCGTCCTTGCTCCTGGCTCTGGACGGCCCGGCGCTTGGGGTCATCCTCATCAGAACTGTTGTCTCGGAAACCCGGAGGTGGGGCGGCAATGGCAGGCAACAGTGAAGTGCTCTCATCTTCCTCTTCCTCCTCCTCCTCACTCCCTGGGGGTGGGAGGGACATCAAGTCTACCATATTGTCACGAGAAGAGCCAGGCCTCCCGCCTTTGCAAGGGCCCAGCTGCTCCTGGAGTTTGGCTTTGCAAGAATCACAGTAGAAATTCAGGGCTTCAGCCCCAGGGGACTTGTCCAAGGTGTAGGACCGGACCCTGCTTGCACAGGGCTCATGGTCTAGGCTGGCTGCATCAAAGTCATCAGGGACTACACCGTAACCTTGGCCAGAGCTTTTGGACGTGGGATCAGACTTGGTCCGGGGCCTGGTCTCCTCAAAGAAGATTAAGTTCTCATTGACATCTGTCCGGCTTTCCTGCTCCTTCCTTTGTTCCCGCATGTGGAGGTAGCAAAAGCTGACAAGCTCAGAGTCGGCAGGCGGGGGTGTGCAGCGGCTCGACTTCCTGGGGCTGGTGCCCATGCTGCCCACATAACTACTCTCCTTTTTCCCCAGGTGGCCCCCAGTGACAGGGCGGTGGGCGCTGTGCATGTAATCTAAACCCAGAAAGAGAATCAACAGATGAGCCCTGGTGCTGAGCACTGTCGCTGAGCTCTTGGCATCTCTGGCTTGGGTTTCTGGTGCACGGTTGGGTGGCAGGTACCATGAAAGAGAACATTGCCTGGCTGCTAGAGATTAGAAGGGGCAGCCATGTCACCGCCAACCCTGAAAGTAGAGTGAGTAGAATCGAGTGGCCTCAGCTGCTAATAGCCCCATCACTTCTGACATGGAAAAAGGCATGGGGTGAGATGGGGTGGGGGTGAACACCTTGGTATCTGGGCACAGCTGGATTTTTACATGGGAATGTCTGGTCTGAAAGTGCTGTATGCATATTGAAATAAATGAGATTTATTTTATGTCCCCCATGAAACTGTCCCTGTCCCTGTCCCTGCCCCATCCTTTCAGAGCCTTTCCAACCCCCAGTGCTCTGCTGCTCTTATGTTGTGTTGGATATCTTTCAGTGAAAGGAAATAAATCTGACAAGTTACTTGTGCCTTCGTGGGAAAGTATAAAATAAAACAGGCCATGTATGATGCCTGAGAATTCTTATTTCAAAGAGAACTGTTGCTGGAGAGACCCTGAAAGAATAAAGCTCTACTAGTAGAATTCTGGGCATCTGAATGTATAAAGTGTATGATAGATATGCTGGGATGTGCATATGTGGGAAGAAGGTGGAAGGAGCATTCTTACAATTCTTCAAATTGCATTTCTTCTCTGTATTCATGCAGGGCCAGCCTGCCTGCTATACATACATGTGGTAAAATGTTTTAGTCAATAGCTTTTAATGATGGTAAGTGTGTGCATCTGTGAATCCATAGCAAATGCTTGATCTCTGAATGGCTTCTCTCTCTTAATCTGTTTTGGGGGACCTTCCCCATGTTATCTGTGAGAATATACTCAGACAGTGCCAACTCACTTTGCTATCAGCAGATAGACAGATGGCAAGCAAGCATTAACTTAGGCTAAGGTCGTCATCACACATGATCCTATTTAGTCCCCATAACAACCCAATGAGATAGGTGCTATCATTATTCCCATTTTACAGAGGAAGAAACTGATCCAGCTTGGTTATGTGACTTACCAAGGTCACATGAGTCATAAATGGCAGTCTGGATTTGAGCCCAGGTCTGAAGGACTATAAAGCCCCATATTTTTAACCATTACCCTATAGTTCACCTATGACCTATGGGCAAGGTGCTGGAAAACAAAACTTCAAAATACCTTTCAAAGTTCAGTTGTGTTGCTTTTCACTAAAGCTTACAGCCATCACAAAAGCACAGTGCTGGCACTTAACAACAGAGCTCCAAAATACATAAAGCAAAAACTGACTGAACTGAAAGGAGAAACACACAATTCAACAGCAATAGTTGGAGACATCAATACCCTGCTTTCAATAATGGATAGAACAATGAGGCAGAAGATCAACAAGGAAACAGGGGACCTGAGCAATACTATAAACTAACTAGACCTAACAGAAATCTAGAGAACATGCCACCTACCAGCAGCTGAATAAACATTCTTCTCAAGCACACCTGATATTCTCCAAGATAGACCATATGTTAGCTCATAAAATGAGCCTTAATAAATTTGAAAGGAATTAAATCATACAAAGAATGTTTTTTGAGCACAAGTGAATTAAATTAGAAATCAATGGCAGAAAGAAATCTGGGAAATGTATAAATATGTAGAAATTAAATAAAAGATTCCTAAATACCAATATGTCAAGAAGAATCACAAGGAAAAGTGGAAAATAATTTGAGATGAATGAAAATGAAGATATAACATGCCAAAACTTATGGGATCTGCTTAAATTAGTATTTAGAAACAAATTTACAGTGGTAAATACCTACATTATAAAAGAAGAAAGGTTTCACATCAATAAGCTAAACTTCCACCTCAGGAGACTTGAAGAGCAAACTAAAGCCAAAACATGCAGAAGGAAAGTATAGAGGACGGAAAAACAATAGAGAAAATCCATGAAACTGTAAGTTGGTTCTTTGTAAAAGATCAATAGAATGGACAAACATTTAGCTATACATACCAAACTAAAAAAGGAGAAGATTCAAATTCTTAAAATCTGGAACAAAAGAAGGGCCATCACTACTGACTCTACAGATATGAAATTGAGTAGAAGGAAATACTATGAATGAGTTTATGCCAAAAAATTAGATAACCTAGATGAAATGGATAAACTCCTAGAAACACACAAACTACCAAACTCGAGAGGATGGGAATAAGAATAGGCCAATAACAGGAAAAGAAGTTGAATTAGTAATTAGAAATATCCCTTCTTCCCCCTAAAAAAAATCTCAGGCTGAGATGGCTTTACTGGTGAATTTTGTCAAATGCCAGAGGCATTTATATTAAACCTTCACAAACCCTTCTAAAAAAATAGAAAAAGAGAGAGTGCTTCTCACTTTATTCTATGGGGCAATTTTACTCTGATAACAAAACCAGAAAAAGACATCACAAGAAAACTACAAAGCAATATTTCTTATGAATATAGACACAAGGTTCCTCAACAAAACACTAGCAGTCTGGATCCAGCAACCTATAAAAAAAACTATACACCATGACCATAGGGGATTTATTGCAGGAATGTGATGTTGGTTTAACATCACAAAATAAACTAATGTAATACACCATGTTAACAGGAGGATAAAAACTGCACAAGCATCTCAATAGACACAGAATAATCATTTGACAAAATCTACCACCCATTCACAGTAATATTAAAAAAGCTAGAAATTAAAGGGAACTTCCTCAACATGATAAAGTTTACCCATGAAAACCCAAGGCTAACATCATACTTGATGAAAGACTGAAAGATTTCCCTCTAAGGTCAGGAAAAAGTCCAGGGTTTCTGCTTCCACCACTTCTATTCAACACTGTACTGGACAGTCTAGCCATGACACTTAGACAATAAAATGAAATATAAGGTTTCCAGATTGGAAGGAAAAAGTAAAACTATTTGCAGATGACATGATCTTGCATATAGGAAATCCCACGGAATCCACTAATAAACTATTAGAACTAGTAAACAGGCTCAGCAAAGTTGCAGGATAAGAGCTTAATATACAAAAATAAATTGTATTTTTATACACCAGCAATGAACAATATGATAATGAAATTAGGAAACAATTCTATTTATAATAGCACCAAAAATAATAAAATACTTAGGTATAAATTTAATGAATGAAGCATAAGACTTGTACCCTGAAGACTACAAAACATTTGTGAAAGAAACTAAAGATTTAAATAAATGGATTAGAAGACTTAATATCACTGCAAGGGCAATACTTTCCAAATTGATCTACAGATTCAGCACAGTTCCATTCAGAATCTCAGCTGACTTTGTAGAAATTGACAAGCTGATTCAAAAATTCATATGGAATCACAAGGGATATAGAATAACCAAAACAATCTTAAAACACAAAAACAAAATAGGAAGATTCACACTTCCTGATCTCAAAACTTACTACAAAGCAATGATAATCAAGACAGTGTGGCACTGGAATAAGGACAGATATAGATCCATGGGATAGAATTGTGAGTCCAGAAATGAATCTGTGATAGTCAAATGGCCCAATTTGTAAATGGGTAAAGGATTTGAATAGATATTTCATCAAAGAAGATCTACAAATGGCCAATAAGCACATGAAAAGATGCTCAACATCATCAGCTATGATGACGCAAATGAAAACCATAAAGAGATATCACTTCACATCCACTATAATGGATGTAATTTAAAAAATGAGCAATTAACAAGCGTTGATGAGGATATGTTGAAATTGTACCCTCTAACATTGCTGGAGGGAATGTAAAATGGTGCAGTCATACAAAACAGTTTGGCAATTTCTCAAAGTTAAACACAGAGTTACCATTTAACCAGCAACTCCACTCCTAGGTGTATACTGAAGGGAAATGAAAGCATATGTTGCCACAAAACTTGTGCATTAGTATTTATAACACTATTCTTCATTATAGCCAAAATGTGGAAACAACCCAAAGGTCCAACAACTGATGAATGGATAAACAACATGTGGTCTAGTCATATGATAGACTACTATTTGGCCATTAAAAGAAATGAAGCTACAACATGGATGACTCTTGAAACATTATGCTAAGTGACCAAAGCAAGCTACAAAAATACCATATCTATATATGATTCCATTTATCCAAAATGTCCAGAATAGGCAAAGCTATAGCGGCGGGAACTCAATTAGTGGTTGGTTAGGGCTGAATGGTGATTAGAAGAGGAATAGGAAATGAATGCTAATGGGTACAGTTTGTTTCAAGAGTGGTGAAAATGTTCTAACATGAAATTGTGGTTATGATTGCACAGCCCTGTGAATATATTCAGTATACTCAAAAACACTCAGTTGTGAACTTTAAATGGGTGAATTTTCTGGCTTGGAAATTATATCTAAATAAAGCTATTTGTTAACAAAAGAAGCCCAGCACTGGGCACATGATGAACTTGGAATCATTTTAAAAAGAGCAAAAATTTACTCTGCACTTGAAAGGACTTAATGAGGTTTAACTCACATAATCCTGTCAAATCCCTCAAGAGGTAGGTAGTATTACTATCCTCAGTTTGCAGATGAGGAAAACTGAGACTAGGTTTATGGAACTTGTTCATGATGGCAAAACTAAGATACAGAGGCAGGGACTGGAACCCGTGTCCCTATGATTTTATATTCTGAGCTCTTGCTGTTTTCCATACACCATGTTGCCCCACTAAATATGGAGCCATTAGGTTGGTTCAATTTAGGCTTTAGTGGCTGTATCTAGGGAGCTCTGGGTCAGCTGGGGGAAAGTATGTAATGAGCCTCTGAGCCTTTGGGAAGAAGTGCCTTAGGAGCATGAACTATTAGTTCAGGAGGTCTCTGCCCTAAGGCATTGTCCACAGGTCCTGGCCATGCGCTAGGTTCTAACTGCCTAAGAGACAGCTGAACAGTCATTGTAGCTAGCCTGGCAATAAGCAGCCACAGAGGTGGCTCCCAGAGGCATGCTCTGTAAGCACGTGGTGACTCTTCTCAGACAAGGGCTGCAGGTCTAAGGGTGGTTTTTCTTCCTGCAAGATGGAAAAATGCCTCCACAACATCAGGCTGTCAAGGCCAGGTGATGCACAGCCTACCACTTGGTACTGTGACTTCCAGATTTGAGAAGCAGAATGGGTCTGTGCAGAGGAGAAAAATGTGGCTGGAGCAGCCCGAATCTCCAGACAGGAGGTTAGAAATTCAAGTAAAGCCAGGTGCAGTAGGCTGATGGCTGGGACAGCAGTGCTTCCCAGGTTGCAAATCTGCTGTAAATTGCTCATCAGCATTCCCCAAGGGGGATGCCCTAGTCTACCCCTCCACACTCAGCCACTCAGAAGATTCACTTTAAAAAAATATGCTTGCATAGAACAGGATGGTGATCCAACCGGAGCTATGTTCAAAAATATATGCAGCTTATATATATAGTCAGTGTAGCATTGACTCAATCAGCTTTCTATGACTTGGCCTTGCTGATTCTGCAGTCTGATGGTGAAGAATAATGATGACCTAGAGTCCCTGTGAGAATCTCAGGTTCTTTCTGAATCATCAAAAAAGAGTCTGTTATGTTCAATCTAGCTTTAGTATTCTGTGTATGTTGCTGGGTTTGAACTACATGAAAATCAGTAAGCCATGCATGGGATACATAGTACCCGTTGGCCAGAATATTCAATTCACCAGACCAAACTATTTTCTAACCATGGGAGAAATACTCAGTGAGTTCCTTCAAGTGTGGCCCCCACTGAGGCCCCAAAAGTCTTATTTTCCTGGACTGCCCCAGGATACAGGGAGATTAAAGTTGGAGAGAGGTGGCAGCTGCCTCTGGATTTCCTACCATCCCATGTATGGGTGGAGAAGTGGTATTTGTCTGAGCCTTTCTCTAAGCTGTTTCCTCAGGCCCAGATGTTGTGCTGTGGAGGTTGAATTTCCCCTATATAAATGCAAAGGCATTTACTGCATTGACATTATCCCTTTAATTGTCTGTATTCAGCCACTAGATTGTGAGCTCTGTGAGGGCAAGGACCGTATCTGTTGTTCCTGGTTCTATCTGCAGTGCCTGGCACATAATGAGTACTTGAGAAACAGTTGTTGAGTAAGTGAAATACCTACTTGGGGGAAACTACTGATAAAGCCCAAGAGGCAACACCTTCCTTTCCATGCCTTTTTTTCTGGGTCTTGGATGAGAGGTGATGCTTTCTCTTTCCCACTTGCTGGCTTAATGCATCTTTTAGGCCCAGTTGGCTAAGCACTGAGTTGGGCTAGCTAGCAGCCAGCACTGAGTTGGACAAGAATATAGGGCCAGCCAGAGAGACCAGACCTCGAGGAAAAAGCCCAGATGAGGCTGGCAGGATGCCTGTTCCTGGTAGGCCTTTGCTAAACAGTGGACTCTGGGGCTTCTGTACTGGGATGAAAGTGGGAGCCAACAGAGGAAACCAATCTCAACTCTGCACCAGAAATTGATGGCCCTGCACTGTAACCTAGGTGGAGGGCTCCTCAGTGCTGCCCCTTATGGTCCCCCTTTCCCTTTCTTGGGGCCATGGGATAAGATGTGCATACCAGCTCCCAACAGGCAGAGCTGTGAGGCTTATCCCACCCTACTCACCAAGAGCACTCAATGGCTGCTGACGACCCAGCATCTAGCAGTCCAAAAGGCCAAGTACTGCCAAACCTCTAGGGAGATGCGGCACTGTAGTGGGGATACCATAGTTGGTGTCCATCTGGCTCCAGCATGGACAGAGAGACCCATCTTAGAGGCAACCTGAGCCCCTGTCACTCTGCAGGCCCAAGGGGGTGCGTATCAGGAATCAGTGGGGGGGGGGCTCTAAAGCCATGCCTAGCAGTTACAGAAGCCTTTCCAGGCTGCAACACCCTTCAGAGAATCTGATGAAACTGATTTGCCATTGAGAAAGCAACAGGGACACAATGTGGAATGTGTTCAGTGAGGCTGAAGGGACACTGAAGGCTGTGTCCCTCACTTGGTGCCACTATCCCCATAGAAAGGGGAATACTTAAGGACAGCAGTGGCTAGGGTGTTCTGGGGTGACAGAAACCCTTTAGAAGGCAGAGGAGGGTTACAGAGCCACCTCTGGGGCCTTCTGAAAGTGGACCCCTCCACCCCACAACAAACAACCCTCACTTCCACATTTGGTCCTTGGCTGGGCTCCAGGCTCTTCCTTCTGCCTTCCCTCTCCCCTTTCTCACTCTCTTATCTTGCTCAGTAAGAGGTTGAATTTACTTGGGTGTGATGACAGGGAGGATTGCAGGAGACACTGGTAGTGCTAACGCTGGCTTTGCCATCACCTGGCCATCCACAGGCTTGGTCACATGCGTGGTGCCCACATCAGTGCTATTCCCCTGGACCCATGCAGCCACTTGGCCCTGTGGCTGCTTCCTGCTCTTCATCAGTTCCTTTGCTTCTCTCTGTGGTGCCTCCATCCCACGCCTTGGGGCCACCTATCCTTTCCCCAGTCCTGTGTTTGGCGGACTGCCTTGTAATTCCCATGGACGCTGTTGTGAGATGTACACATGGGCTTGTTGTGATGTTCATGATAAAGCGACAATGAGAGGAGAGGGTGCGTGGGGGTACATGGCCCCATCAGGAGTGTTGTTTACTCTCAAACTCTTTAATCTAGATCAGACATGACCACGCTACACTACAAACCAAGGCAGCCTTGAAGAGAGAAGAAATAATCGAGATGCAAGGCAAGTGGATGGAAAGACTTCAGCATGTGAGGAGGGTGACTACAGGGTGGGAAGTCTCAGCTTCTGCCCGTGAAGTTTGGGTGCTAGGGTGAGGGAGCACTTACTGCACATGTTTGAACCGTAGGTCTAATATGTGGGTACCTGTCCTTTGGGTTTCCTCCTTCTCTTCCCACTTCGGTTTGGGTCAGCAGTACCTGGACTGGGCTGATTTTTCCTAAGGCCCCCCCTGTTCATGCTATCACCAGGACAGCTCCAAGGGGTGGCTGCTTCTGTTTGGGAGCTGCACTTGACCTTGAGATTAGTGGTTATCCCCTCATATCTTTAAGCTCCCTGCTGGCCTGCACTCTGGGTCTATAGTCTTTCCTCCCCCAGCCTTCTGTGGCCTCTTCCTTCATGCAACTCTGTCAATCCCCGCTAGATGGACAAAAGAAAGGTTTTATCTTCATTTTCAATCTCCACTTCACTTCAACTAAGCCAGAACAGCCACACATCTCTCCTAGATCACTGTTACTCTAAAGCTTTGCCTTAGATCCAGTGTGATTCTTTAATTGGTTCTATTTATTGATTGTTTGCTATTTTTATCTTACGTTCATTCACTGACTCAATCACAATGTATTGTCACAGGCATCCTTTGTGGGACAAGCCCATCTGAAGGCCAGGTGTCTTTCCCTCTGGATTGTGCCAGGTAGGACACAATGGTACAGCGCTGGCTCCTAGCAACCCAGGCACTGGTGTAAGACGGTGACCACTAAGGCAACAGAGCTCCTCCCTGCATGTGTCCAGGGTCCAGAGGGCCTCTGGAACACCGAAAACTGAGGCTGAGCCCTACCTGCCTTGATCATTGGAGGTGGAAGAGGCTGGCTGGCAGGCCTGGAAAAGACCATCTTCCTGGAATCCAGCAGGAGACGGCAGTACCCCGCAATCAGGCAGGCAAAGTTGGTGGCTTCAGGCCACTCCATCAACAGCACCAGAGGCTGGGAGAGAGACAAGAAGAAACATGAGGAAAGGAGGGGCAGGTGCATGTCCAGGAAGATGGTAGCAAAGAAAAGATGACTTGCAGAGTTATAGGAACCATGCTTTCTGAACCAAAATTTGAGGCACATGGCCTGACAAATACTTTGTTCTGATTTGAGAATTTATTTATACTAAACTCTCACTCAGGTATCCAAACTTTATTTACCTTTATTACACATTTAATGAAATCACCTTTACTGAAAAAGCCTGAAATTATCTAACATGACTTGACTACTCTGTGGGTGTACTTGCCCATCAGGGCTTAGCAAATGTGTGGGTCAGCTGGGAGAGCAGGGTTGAACCAGGTGTCTAGGCTAGACTGGGGAATATCCTTGATGGGAAATCCCTTGAATACATAAACTATCTCTTGCTCATCTCTGACCTCCCTCCCACCCCCTGCCTATACTCAGAACAGCTCCCCAGACATGGACACCCCATGTAATCAAGTCCTTGCTGTACCTTCTGGGCCAAAATCTTCCTGGTCTGCAGCCCTGCTCAGACTTCCATGCTCTCCCCTCTTTTTTCTAATTCCCAAAGTGTCCTCAAGATGTTAACTGGTGCTCCTTAAAAGAGTTCCTTGGTCAAATCCGTGTGTGAAACACTGGATTAAACAAAGCTATGGAGAGTTGTAGTTATGGGAATTCTCAAATCCTTGA
This sequence comes from Manis javanica, assembly GCF_040802235.1. Taxonomy (NCBI): domain Eukaryota; kingdom Metazoa; phylum Chordata; class Mammalia; order Pholidota; family Manidae; genus Manis; species Manis javanica. Next base: position 98,749,154 of record NC_133174.1, on the reverse strand, counting down.
ATATATTAATATGCACTGTGAGACTTTAATAGGGAAGCTTAAGTATTCCAACTTTTCCAAGTTATTTGACTAAAAAAATCTATTTTCATAGAGCATCTTGTGGTAGTAGGATTTTTTTAAACCTGCTTTGGGAACACTAGCATACTGTATTGACTTCTATTCCTGACCCTAAATCGGTCAAAGTAATCCTGGTATTAGCTGGTGGATTGCTTTTGGAGACCTGGCACTGATATACAAAATAAAATGATATAACAAAAAAAATAGCACCTTTTCAAGAAACCTTCCCAATATCTGTGTATTATAATTTTAAAAGTGTGGCTTGAAAATAAGTTTGGGTCAGATTGAAGTCAGCCATGGTAGCATTCTCCCTGGGATAGAGCAGCAGCCTGAAGACTGGTTGAAGAAGGTGCCATGGGGCCATGGGTCACCTTGACTTTTTGGGGTTCCCAGACCAGGCATTAAGAGGAGGGAATGAGTCCCTTCTCTGAACAGTGAGGAGGCCACTGTGCCAGTCCAGGTGAGGGGTGATTAGGGCCTCCACTAGGGTAGTGGCAGTAAGAAGGGACATCATGGAAGATTTGACTGAATTTGGCCACCAACTAGACTAGTCTTCTTTGGATGGATCATTACCTTGGGAACAATTCTGGATCCAGATCAGCTCAGCTTCTAAGTAAAGTTGCACCAGTTTTCTTTGCTTTCTCCCAGAGTCCCAACACATAGCTTGAGTTGAATATTTTGTAGTTCATATAGACCAGGCTGGCAAACTTTTTCTGTAAAGGTCTAGATAGTATATATTTTAGGCCTTGTGGGTTATACAGATTCTGCTCCAACAACTCTGCCTTTGTAGTATGAGACAGCCATAGATTATCCAGCCATAAGCTAAACAAATAGGTGTGATGGTGTCCTAAGAAAATTTTGCTTATATCAACAGGTGGTGGGTTAGGTTTGGTTCATGGGCCATAGTTTGCCACCTGAAGCTTCTTTCCAGCTAGACACAATTGTATCTATTTTCACACCACTCAGCTTGTTTCATTTGCCAACAGTGATTCCCTTCTTTGGAAATTCTTCTCTTGGCTTCTGTTTCCATAATCTCTGCCCATCTCCATGTCTCTCGTTGACTCACTCTTCTTGAGTAACCTTGCCACCCAATTAGTGTCCCAGGCTCAGTCCTCAACCCTCAGCTCTTCTCCACCAGGGCATCATCTTTCACCGCTGAGCTGGGAGTTCCAAAATCACCATCTCCCTCTGGAACTTTCTTCCTATCTCGGAACTCGTACAGGGCTGTGTCTATACCACACAGGCTTGTGCTGGACCGAATCTTATCTTCAAGTGATTCATAGTGATTGTACATCCAATTATACTGCATTTCACAGTGAGGCATTTACATTCTGCTCCACAGTTAGAGATGGGGCTCCCGCAGTACCATCAGGAAGAAGAAGAGCCATCTGTACCCCAGGGAGCAATGGCTCCTTTCTCCAGTGAAAAAGAGAGTAGGGATGAGGTGTTACCTTTGGGTCATTACTAGGGAGGGGTAGAGGGGATGTTTGACCCTCTAGTTAATGGATGCTTCTCAGTCACAACAGAATGGTCAACCTTACTTGCAAGAAAATAGAGACAGAAAGGGAACGGCATTGTGGGGGGAGAGTGTGATACCCGTTTTTGCCTCACCCCCTGCCACTAATGGCAGAGGGCTCTGCAGGGGTTTGGGTGTGGCCAGCTGCTACCACTGTTACTAAGAGGGCCATGCTGGCTTGGCTTGCCTCAGGAGCATTCATAGACATCATGGCCGCCCCTGCAGCCACTGCTTTATGTCACATCCTCAGCGTATTCCTCCAAGACCACAGCTTCTTGAGGAAAGTGTGACTGGGTAACAAGTGTGCTGAGATCCTGATTCCCTCAGCCTCTGGGTTCTATTGCTGCTGGCTACAAGATGCCTCATTTGTTTATTCCCATGCACCATACACAATGTGGCATTTTTCATGATATGGCAAAGGTGGGTAAACACTAACCTCAGGACCTCCAGTAGCCTCCTGATTGGCCTCCCACCTCCAGTCTCTACTCACTCCACTCCACTTCACCTACATATTACTACCTGAGCATCTTTCTAAAACAGACTCCCACTCACTTAAAATCTTCACTAGCTCATCGCCTAAATCCTATTGCCTTCTGATGACATGCAAAGCCCTTTAGGACCTGGAACCAACCTGTAGTTCCATACATGTCTCCCACTAACTCTGTCTGTGCCCGCCTCCCATCACGATCTCTTACCTTATGCTCCAGCAACAACACACCATTTACAGTTTGCTAGAGATGCCACATTCTTTTACTCCTTCCTACCTTAACCTGTGCTGCTCCATCTAGCTGAAATGCTCCCGTGCCCCACTCTGTTCACCCAGAGAGCTGCTGCACCCTGGCAAGATGGCTTATGGATGATATGACCCACTGAGACACAGCCATTCATCTCAGAACAGGGCCAACACAGGTCCTGCCCTCACGGAGCTTGAAATCTAGCAAGATATAAGACATAGATGAAATAATCACACAAATGAATAGGACTGCAAGGTGTGATAACCACTATGAAGGAAAAGTACAGAGAGCTAACAGAACATAGACTCTCCTGGATTGGTGTGTGGGTGTGAATGTGTACATGTGTGACTAATTTGATTCCAGAACCTGGAGAGAGCTTCTATGATGAAATGGCACTCACTGGCTGACAAATTGAACGAGGGACCATTTGACCGAAGTAAAGGCTGCCTGGCTGACTGCCTGATGGACTAGCTGGCTGCAGGGCAGTCAGACTCACTGATGCTCTGGCTGACAAGCTGGCCGCAGGGTAGGCAGAATGCCGAAGAGCCTGACAGCCTGACAGGTTAGCTGTCTGGCTGGCTGGTCAGCTGCCTAATGTACAGGTTGGAGGCTGAAGAACCTAGCTCACTGACTGACTTAACTGTCTGACTTCAGTTTTCCTTCTTATTTCTTACCCTAAACAGAGCTTTATGTCAGTAATAAAACAGCATGAAGGCAAAACCCTGTGCACAGAGAGGGCCAAGTGCATCCCCAGCTGGCTCAGCACAGCAAGCACATCAAGAGCTTCTCCTCTGCATGCCCACACAGCCAACTGGGCCCCAGCAGGGGCCAAAAGCAGCTTGAAAAAGGAACACAGATGTGCTTTTTGCCAGCAGGGGGTAAAATCAAATCAAACGGAGGCAAGCAAAGAGGTTGAACAGGTTTTCTTAGAAACCTTCAAAAACAACATTTTATTTTAAATAGAATCTTAATGATCATGATGTCTAACATAATGCTTGTCTTTACTGAAAGCACTAGAGCAATAAAGCTCAAACATGAGAATAGGAGACACACTAGACCACAAAGAAATCCCTTGGGACATTCCTTTAATGGTTTCTGCACCCCCACCACCCCCTCATGTGCTTCTGTGGTAATGGGGTATGGTAATGGCCCAGCGGTGTCTCAGTCCCAGGATGCTGTCTCTTGGAGAAAGATATTTGCATACTAGCTCACGTTCACTCCACTAAGACCAAGTAAGCTGGGTAAAAGCTGGAACAAAATATGCCTAGGCCATCTTCAAACAGTAAGGGAGAAAAGGGGAATACGGTTGGAGGCATGGCCAGACATGAGAAGGTACAGAAGGGATTAATTTGACATGCTCTAGCCCCATCTCCTTCCTGGGGTGCTCTGGAAGCTCAAAGGCATGCAGCACTTCAGGATGCCAACTAGGGAGGAGACTGGCCCTGGGGTAGCCTCAGTTCATTTAAGCATCCCTGAAAACAGGGAAAGGATGGAAATCCAGGGGTTCAGAGGGGAAAGGGTACAAAATGATGGTCCTTGAGTCCCAGGAGCCATACATTTGGGTTCTTACCTCCACAGCACTGGGAAGAGCCATTTGGGCATAGACGGCTAATTTGGAGGCAAGGCAGAGTACCCCCTTAAGGCCGTGGTTCTCAAGCCATATGCACATTAGAATCACCTGGTAAGCTTTAAAAACCTACATGCTCCACCCTCACCCCAGACATTCTGGTTTAAATGGTCTGACAGCAAGGGCCCAGGCAGCCAGTGGTTTTTAAATCTCCACACATGATTCTAATGTGCACTCAGAGTTGAGAACTACTGCTTTGAGAGAATAATCTTAGTTTCACCAGGCCCTTCCAGAATATTCCCAGACCAGAGCGACATATCTAGGGGGCAATGGACCAAGCCTGATTTCTGACTTCCATGTTTCCTGGTAAGGAAATTCAGTCTTTCTTCAATGTGCCCTACATGGTGGTGTGCTGGTAAACGTTTAACAACCAGTCCCTATGAAGTCCTGATTTGTAGCATTTGCCAATTTCCCTGGTGTACATATTCCCACTATGGCCGCTTTCAAATTATCAATGTAATGTCACTGCACACAGAATTGGGAGAAACATGCCCGGCTGGTTCTTCTACATTACACTGACCCTAAGGGTAGACTCCCACTAAGCCCAGGGAAGGCATTCTGCAGTACGGGCTTCCCAGACCCCATCCTCCCAAATCCTTCCTGTTGTGCACAGGCATGGAGAGGCACTGCTCAGCAGGCACAGACATTGCTGATGTAAAGTGCCTCCAGGAAGCTTCCTTCATCCCCCTGCTAGAATTTCTCTTGCCCTCTGTACTCTAATACACTCTGGGTGCCTCTTCTGTGGCTCCTCCTTCGGCATGCCATGGATCAGCACACTTGTTTCTCTTCCACAAGACAGTAAGCTTCTTGAGGACTGGGAGCCATATTTTCTACTTTTCTTCATCTTTATATCTCCCACTGGGTTTACCATGCTTCCCAGTTACAGTAAGATCATATTAATGACTGTCAAATGGAAACCTGGATTCTCTTTCTCACTCAATCTTCCTGTTTTTCTCCAACTACTATATCAATGATCCTTCCTCTTCTGATTTATCTCAGAAAGGTCTAACTACTGCTCTGTCCATTTCACAGGGCACTGACTTGTACCAGGTGAAGCACAGAGCAGACATCGCTCATTACAAGCACATTTGATTTTCTATAACAAAAGTTGGGTGTGAACAGAACGTTTATCAGCCAAATCGTATCTTTAATGTAGCATATGAAAGCATCCTTCTTGAAGGAATCTCACTGTATGTTACTTTCCTTTTGCTTCTGTAACAAATGAACACAAACTTAGTGGCCTAAACAGTCTGTATCTATTTTCTTGTATTTCTAGAGGTCAGAGGTCTGACAGGCATCTCACTGGGCTAAAATCAAGGGTAGACAGGGCTGTGTACCTTCTGGAGGCTCTAGGGGAGAATGGGATTCCTTGTCTTTTCTAGCTTCTAGTGGCCACCCACATTCTTTGGCTCAAGGCCCCTTCCTCCATCTTAAAGGCCAGCAAGGTTGGGTTGAGTCCTCATACTGCATCACTCCAACCTTCTCTTGGCCTCTCTCTTCCCTCGTTTTCAGTACACTCGGGATACAGGCAGCAGGCAGTAAGGGTTAGGTGTAATAAGACACATGCATTGTGTGTGTAAGAGAGGCATGTGTGTGTGGAATATGCATACACACTCTTAGTGATTCTATATATTTCACATTCACTCTTCTTTTTCATTACCACCACTGTTCTTCCAGCCCAGGCCCTGCCCTTATCACTCTACTCCCACACTAGCACCCTGATCTCCTCCTTGCCTCCCTGACTTGACACTAGCCTTGCTTCTGTCCATCTGGCAAACTGGTCCAAGTCAGCTTTCACTCTGCTACTCCTCTGCTCTAGGACCTACAGTGGATTCCCACTATTCTAAAACATTAAATCTAAATTCCTTGGACTGGCCTTTGAAGCTTTTAACCAGCTTGTTCTGCTGACCCCCAATCTCTCTCATCTCCTTTCTTGTTATTCTTCTCTCTCGCCAAGCTAACTGTGCTTACTGACCTGCACATATGGCTGGCTTATTTCAGTGCTTGCCCTCTGCCTGTGAACACATCCCACTTCTCTCTGCTGACCCAGCCTATCACTTCAAGAGCCAGCCTAAAACACTCTCTGGTAGGAAGCCAGTTCTGGTTAACCCCTTCCTGTTCTTTTGCTCCATGTTCCATATCATACTTATCTAACACATCTACTTCATATTAACTTTTCTTCATTGCTGTTTTGCTTTTGAAAAAATACCAGGTCTCATTGCTGAGTACTTACTCTGTGTCAGGCAGTGTCCTAACACATTTTATCTACATTTTCTTATTTAATTCTGAATGACAACTTTTTGAGACAGGCAATCCATTTGCAGTTGAGGAACTCAGTATTCAGAGAGAGTAAGACAATTTTTCAAGATCAAATAGCTAGGAAATGATAGAACTAGATTTGAATCTGATCTGTCTGATTCCAGAGCTCCATACATATTCTGATGTGTTACGAAGGTAGGTCATGTGTCTTTGTGAGCCTAGTCTCTCCAATAAGAGTGTGGCCCCTCCAGGCCATTATTCATGCCCGTAACTGTGGCTACATTGCTGCTAGATTGCAGCACCCACTGACCCTGGTTCCTCCTAGTGCTCTGGACCCAGAGGTCAGTAGTTCTCAAACCTGGCTGTACTACAGCATCACTTGGGGAACTGAGGAATAAATAAATCCTGCTACCCAGGCTAAATTGCAACCCAGGTATCTGTATTTTTTTAAAGCTCTCAAGAAAATTCTATTATGCAGCCAATGGAGAATCACTTGTAGAACATAGAAGGAGACAGCTAGAAAGCTGTTCCTCTGTTTTAAACCTTGTTTTATTTCTCAGGAAGCCACATCTACCCTGCATATCTTGTCTTTCCTCCCGCTTCCCTACCTGTCCTTTTGGCTTTTTGCCCAACAACTTTGCCCAACTCCCCGACTCATCTTTCTTCCCTTCTCAGCCCTGTGGGACAAGCTGACTTGACCACCTATTAAGGTCAGTCCATGCTGGAGAGGCTAGGAAGTGTCAGATCAACTGTCAGTGGGTCCCTCAGCAGATGGCAAGGGAATTGGAGAACTTGGAGCTACCCCAAGGCCATGGCTTCCCAGTCTTTCTCATGTCATGACATACAGAAGATTACATTCCTGTAAACACTGGGGCTGCCCCAGAGGCCGAGGGCAGCAATCATTCGTTGAGGAAGTGGCCACAAGTCAATTAGATATCAGCTCCAGGAAGGTTTCTAAACCAGTGGGAATCCTGTGACTCACAGGTGGAAAAATTAACATATTAAAGCTTTCTGGGTTTCACAAAGAGAAAAATGAATACTTTGCTCTTTTAGAAACAGCATCACTCCATCTCTTAATCTGCTAACCCCTCCCCCCCCCCCCCCCCCCCCCCCCGCGAAATACTTTAAGAAAGGAAAGTTGCACCCCTCCTAACCATTTCCGTCAGCTGGCAGGCAGGCCTGCCTCCGACCTCCCACTGGTCACTAGGTGTTCAAACCACAGCTGCCAGTTTCTGCACAGATGATAGCTGCTTGCCAGTCTGAGGGATCTGGTTTATGTGAAAGATTCTAAGGTTCTGGAAGAGCTGGACTCTGGGAGGTGAAATGGGGACAAGGCTCTACCGGCTCTTGGTTCTGTCCACATCCTCAGATACCTCCTCCTTTGGCAGTCCAAGAGCGTGTGCCTATGGCAGGGCTCTCTGACTGGTATGCACACAGCCCTGGGCCTCTGGGGCAGCCCCAGTGTTTACAGGAATGTAATCTTCTGTATGTCATGACATGAGAAAGACTGGGAAGCCGTGGCCTTGGGGGTAGCTCCAAGTTCTCCAATTCCCTTGCCATCTGCTGAGGGACCCATTGACAGTTGATCTGACACTTCCTAGCCTCTCCAGCATGGACTGACCTTAATAGGTGGTCAAGTCAGCTTGTCCCACAGGGCTGAGAAGGGAAGAAAGATGAGCAAAGGGGCCCAGAGTCTGAACCACTTCAGAATCACTGAACCTCATGTAATAGGCTCAAATGCTTTCTCAAGTTTACTTCCTCTGTTGCTAAGGCTTGTCCCTGGAGAGATGCAGCCTGTCAAATCCAGGCTTACCTTGGCATCCATGATGCTGGTCTCCACCCGGGCCACGCCCTGGTTCTCCCGGAACAGCTGGATCTTGCTGATCTTGCTGAACTCGGACAGCACAGTGGTGAGGTTGGTTTTGAGGTCAATAACATGGCTGATGCCGTGACGGGGTCCCACCAGGAGAGTGGTGGCTGACTGCTTCTCATCCTGGTGACCAAGCATGGTGGGCAATATTCACAGAAAAAAAGAGCAGAGGGGGTGGAGAAAGGAGGCAAGAACAAACAGAAAACGGGCATTGGGCCAGTTAAATATTTGGGGCTCAGTGCCACAGCAGGAGGGCAGCCTTGAGGGGAAAATGATCAGGGACACCCCTGTTCCCAGGGCAGGGCTCCGGGTCATCTGGCTGAATGGCTACCCTAGCCTCCGCAGCAGTTTGAGTGAGGCAGGCAGCAGCAGGGCTGGTTCTAGCAAAATCGTGAAGTAGGTGAGGTCTGATTTGGTGTCTTTGTGGCACTCTCTTCCTAAGCCACAGAGAATTTTCATTTGTTGCCACAGGCTGCTCAGGGCCCCCACCCACGGCTCTGCCCGAAGAGGTGGCATCCTGGGCTTGGTTTAGCAGCCCCCACCAAAGCCAATCAAAGTTACACTTCTCACCCAGTGCCAAACGTTAAACTGACAAAGTAGGTGCCTGAGGTGTTAGGAGATGATTGGGCACTTAATGGTGCAGGTGCGTGGGAGGGTGTTGTCTCCCTCCCTACGAAGATATTTGCCCTTTCATAGGCACTATAGTAGTCTTAAACCGGAAGAATGGCCTATAGGAATTTCAGCACTGGCAGGGGGGTGTGCAGGGTGGAGGGAGAGAGCAGTGGGCTTTTGGTGATCCTCAAATACCAGTATGTAAATGGTTGCCCTTGCGCCTGATAGGCTGGATTCCCTTAAGTGTTCTGGATAGGCTCCTCTGTGCCATCAAGCCTGAGCTCTCTGGCAGCCCATTCCCTGGCAATAGCAGCACCCCAAGAAACCTCTTCCATCTGCTGTAGATACTTTGATAGGCAGCTTTCCATCAGTGTGTCCCACAAGCATGACAGCATGTTCCCCAGAGCATGCCAAGCACCTGGATCCAGTCAGCAAAATGATTTGAATTTCCTTTCACTATAGCTCACTAGGGTAAACTAGCTCGGGGAACAGTCTCAGGGGGACCAACACCCAAGAAGGGTGTCACAGTGAAGGCCCTGGGTGGGCAGCGGGAAGTGTGCAGACTCAGGAAGGGCAATGAAACAGAGCAGGGGTTGGCAAACTCTGACCCATGGGCCAAATCTGGTCCGCCACCAGTTTTTGTTCAGCCCATGAACTAAGAATGGTTTTTACATTTTTAAATGGTTGGGAAAAATTCAAAAGCACCATATTTCATGACATGTGAAAGTCACATGAAATTCAAATTTCAGTGTCAATAAAGAGATATTGGAACATAGTAACACTCGTGTTTATAAATTGTCTACAGCTGCTTTTGTGCTGCAATGGCAGCGCTGAATGGTTGTGACAGAGACCTGCATGGTCCACCTACAAAGCCTGAAATAGTTATTCTCTGGCCCTTTACGGAAAAAGTTTCATGACCCCTGAAATCGAAGAAAGGGGACGCAAAAGGGTCATGGAGGGATACTGGAAACAAGTGTGCTTCCTCCTGCAGCACTCTACCAGAGGTGGGACCAGAGCATCAAGCAGGCGAGAGGGAGGAGGAGGAGAAAGAGGAAATTATGAAGGCCTTTGCTAACAGAGAATGCTACCCTAAAGTCCTAATGGGGTCCCGCCTGCCTGTCCTCCACCCCAGGACAAGTGCACCCAAAGGGCTCCCTCCCCACCACTGCCCTCACTGACCAGGCCCACAGTGTTGAACAAAACGCCTGTGAAGGTCGGAAGTTCATTCAGAATTCGAAGATACTGGAGCTTTGCCTGAATTGCAGAGCCCTGTGGAAACAATCCACCCAGAAATATGAGAAGCTAGAGTCACACAGGAAAAGCAAACCCCTGTTCTCAGCAAGCCACACTGCACATGTACAGAGACCCTTTCCCCAACTCTGACACCCTACCTCATCTATATTATATCTTTCTGAGACCCACCTATGGCCACCTAGTACTGGCCATCCCTAGCCTGGAGTCCCACTCAATACTTTTAATCTTGAGCAGCTCTAAGTCCCAAGCCTGCTCTTCCTCTGGCATTCCCTCATAGAAAAGTCTCCATCAGCGGTACCAGCATCCCCTGGGTTTGAGTCAGAAGCCTGTTGAATCACACAGGACTCCTCCCTCATTCTCTCACCTAAGGGCCACCAGTTACCAAATCATCTTGATTCTACCTTCTAATTTCCTCTCCAGCCTATCCATTCCTCCTTCTCTAGCCCTGCAGTCACTGCCTTGATGTAACCTCAGCTGTCTAAGGACAGCAGCCAGATTACTGTCAGTACCGACACTCCTTTCCCTCCACCCCTCCACATTGCTATTAGAGGAAGCATCCTAAAACATAAGGTTAATCACATCAGTTACCTGCTTAAACCCCTCAATGGCTCAGGATATCTGCAGGGTGAGTAGAGCCCCTTACCATGGTACACAAGGTGTTCCATGAACTGGCTCCTGTCAACCTCTCCAGCCTTTTCTCTTGCCCTCACCCCGTTGCCCTCTCTGCATGTGCTTATGCTGAACTATTTGCATTTGTTCCCATGCACAGTGTTCCCTCAGACCCCTGGGCCTTTGTACCGATGAATCTTCCTGCCTGGGAACGTCTTCCTCCTGCACCTCCCCCAACTCATTTGGACAAACTCCTTCCTATCTGTCAAGACCCAGCTCTTGCATGAAAGGCACCAATTCCTGGCCTTTTTCACCTCCCTAAGGCTGCACTGGGGGCTCCTCCTCCATGCTTTCAGAGCATCCACGCCAGTAGCACATGTTGTGACTGACTGCTGAGTTTCCCCACTAGCTTGCCCCCTGCTTGAGGGTTGACACCAGGTCTTCCTCATCTTTGTGTCTCCAGCTCGAGGGCTGAGAGCCTCAAAAAATATGTTTGCTGAGGAGATGGTTGGGAGCATTGATGCTCTCCATTGGGAAGAAAACAGTCTGATTAAATATGCACAGCAAGGTAGGAATGGCTTAACTCTCTGGGAAAATTTGCATCTTAAAAGAAAAGCTAGTTGGTAAGGCAAGGAATCTGGAATGGGCGGAATATATGGGGTCAACCAAGTCCTGTGTCTACCTCTGCAGGTGGATTGCTGGGCCTCTCACCACTCTCCTGCCTCCTGGGTCCAAAGTGCCAGCAGACTGAGTCCTTACAAGCCTGAGAAGGGCCTGAGGGCTGGGACGCCATGGAGTGGTCATCCCTCAGAGGGCACCTGAGCCTGAGCAGGGCAGCACGACAGTAACCTGCACCCCCGACATACAACCCAGGCCAGGACTTGTCCCACAGGGCTGGACTTTATCTCCCAAAATTCCCTATCCAAGGACTGATGAATTAGAAAGCTACTGAGGGACAGAGCAGTCGCTCCCCAGGGAAAACATGTGCCTCCCCAGGGAGCAGTGCTGGCCACACAGCAGGTGGCTCAATCAGCACTGACTAAAAGGGTGAAACGAACTGAGAGTTTTTCCCTCCTACATCCTGGCTCCTCTGCTTTGAGGACCCTGGGCTCTCTCAGCGACTTGCCACTGAACTGTCTCTGGGGAGAGGCTCAAGTTTGAGGCAAAACCCTCTCCACATTCATTCCCCATATCTGGCCAAGCTGGGTGTGTACCCAAGTCAGAAACAGTGAGGAGGGTCCTCAGGAGACCAGCCTTGTTGGGACACCATGCAGGAGCATCCCAGGGCCACCAGCCCCCAAGTGGGGTGCCCAATGGCCTACTCTTAGTACCTTCGTGCTGCTGGAAGGGTGTGTTTGGTGGGCCTTCAGTTGCTGAGAGAGAGATTTCCGGAGATTCTTCTCCTTGATGCCCTGCAGGAGGGAGGGGGGAAGAAAGGGCTCCAGGCCCCACTCCTTCCTAAAAGCAGAAGAAAAGTAGGAAATCAGTGAGAGAGGCAAAACAGGCCAGAGAAAGGATGATGTTAAGACAGGAATGACCTCCATGCAAGAGGTAGAGATGGCGGACTAGAGCCTGGGAGAGAAAGAAAGAGGGATGGGGGCAAGGGAATAACATAGGGCACAGCTCCCTAGTAGAAGCTGTGGCTCAAGGGCACCATGGTCTAGGTGTGAGGGACTCCAGTTCTCACTCCCAGCCCAGGCCTTGAATTCCTGAATAGCAGAGCATAGCTCAACCATTGCACCTTCTTCCCGAAGGGCCCCACCACACAACTTACTCCACATTCTTGAGTGAGATCTTCTGACTAGGTCGAGTGGCTGAGACAGTGATATAGATGTGAAGGGCAGCAAGGCCCAAAAGCATCTCTGGCTTGGGGTCCATTCCAAAGCGTTCTCTGATAACATCGTTCCGGCTCTGCAAGGGAGGACAGTCCAAAAGTGTCAGTTAAAGGAAATATTCCCTCCCCACCCCCTGGTCTACTCCTTTATGTCCCAGAAAAGAACCATAGTGTCATTAAGACATCCTAGATCAAGGGAAAGGAGGAAGGTTCTGCCCTTGGGGAAGAGGCAGCAGAGGACCCTCAGGTCTCAGAGACACTATTCACTTCTCTCAGATCCTGGCAGTGTTCTTCTTCGGGGCAGGTGCCTGCGATGACAAGACACGGGTGGGTGGGGCACCTAGGCTGCTGTAAAAGTGAGACATGGCACTGCCCTCTTTGTTTCCTCCTGTTACAGAAGGCCATCCCACTTTTTCTTGGGGCCTATCGTCACCCCCCAGCCATACAGGTCTCTTCTACTAGCTCAGATGGGAATGAAGGAAGAGAGATATTGAGAGGGGCTCTCCATAGGGCTCTGACCCAGAAGCTCAGGGTGACAGATGGTTTGCAAGGATGGGACAGATATACTTTTCCTTGGGGTCTGAAGGTCAAAAGCAGTGATGAGTTAGTCTTCCTGATGCCATCCTAAAGGGGGTCCCTTTAGGAACTACTGTCCAAGGGTATGACAGGCCCCAAACCCTGAGGGACAGAGTCCAAGCTATCGATGATTCAGTCTTGGTTAGACCAGTTGCCCATTTTGTTGCAGTGGAACCAGGATGAACTAGGGAACTAGGGAGCCATGGTGATATCACTACAGCATACGAGACAGTGGAAAAGGAATGATTCATCAATGATCATATATGTAGAAAATCCAATGGAATAAAAAAAAAACCTACTAGAACTAATGAGTTAGTGAGTTTACAAGATATGTCAACATACAAAACCCAACTATATTTCTAAATGCTTTTAACAAACAATTGGAAATTGAGATTAAAAATCAAAACCACTTAATAGCATCAGAAAATATGAAATAATTAAGAATAAATCTCTCAAAATAGGTGAAAGACCTATACACTGAAAACTAGAAAACACTGCTGAGAAAAAATTTAAAAGACCTAAATAAATGTAGAAACATACTGTGTTCATGGATTGGAAGACTCAATATTATTAAGTTGTCAATTATCCCCAAATCAATCTATAGATTCAACACAATCTCAATCATAATCACAGGAGGTTTTTGGTAGAAATTGACAAGCTAATTTTAAAATTCACATGGAAATGCTAAGGGCCTAGAATGGCCAAACAACTTTGAGAAACAAAGCTGGAGGACAAACACTACTTGATCTTAACTTATTATAGCTATAGTAATCAAAAGAGTGTGATGTTGGCATAAAGGTAGATCTGTGTAATAGAACAGAAGTTTGAAAATAGGCCCATATATATATATACATGGACAACTGATTTTTGACAAAGGTGCAAAGGCAATTCAGGGAGAAAGGACAGTCTTTTCAATAAATAGTGCTGGGACAACTGGATATTCATATGCAAAAACAACAACAACTTTGACCACTACCTTGTATCTCATATAAAAATTAACTCAAAATGGATCAAAGACCTCAATATAAAGCCTAAAATGATAGACTTCTAGGAACAAATTGGAGAAAATCTTTGTGACCTTGGGTTAGGCAAATATTTCTTAGATATGACACCACAAGTAGAATTCATAAAAGAACAAACTGACAAACTGGACTTAATCAAAATTCAAACTTTTTCTCTGTGAAAGATACTGTTTGGAGACTGAAAAGACAAGCTACAGACTTGGAGAAATAACTGCAAATAACATATACAACCAATAACTCGTTTCCAGGATATATAAAGAACTCTCAAAACTCAGTAAGAAAACAACCAACACAATTAAAAAGTAGGCAGAAAATTTGAAAAGATACTTCACTGAAAAAGAGGCATGTTGGCAAACAAGCACATGAAAAAATTTTAACATCATTAGGCACTGGGAAATGCAAATGAAAAACACAGTAAGATACCATGACACACTATTAAAATGACAAAAAAAACCAATACTGACAAATACCAAGTGCTGATAAGAATATGGAGAAACTGGAACTCTCAACCACTGGCTGGTGGGAATGTAAAATGGTACAGCCACTTTGGAAAATAGTATTGGGGTTTCTTTAAAAAATTAAAGATTTACCATATGATCAAACCATTTCATTGTTAGGTATTTACCCGAGAAAAGAAAGCACATGTCACACAAAGACTTGTACATGAATGTTCATAGAAGCTTTATTTGTAGTAGCCAAAACCTGGAAATAATCCAGATGTCCAGCAGTTGGACTGATAAAGTTTTGGCATATCTATACCATGGAATACCATTCAATGATAAAAAGGAATTAACTACTGATACACACAACAACATGGATGGACCTCAAAATCATTATGCTGAGTGAAAGACACTGGACTAAAATAAATGTACAGACTGTATGACTTCATTTATATAAATCTCTGGAAAAGGCAAACTATAGTTTCTATAGTGACAGAAAGCAGGTCAGTGGTTGCCTGGGGATTTGGGGGATGAATTACAAAGGAGCCTGAGGAAACTTTTGTGGGCATTAGATATGTTTGATGTCTTGTTTGTGATGATGGTTTCACGGGTATAAACATGTCAAAACTTATTAAATGTGTCATGTATAAACATGTCAAAACTTATTAAATAAAAACGGTATTTAAATATGTACAGTTTGTTACATGTCAATTAGACCTTGAAAGAGCTGTTCAATATAAAAAAGAAAGAATACAGCTGAAGTCCATAACATCATGAAGGGAAGAGAGAGCGTGGACATGGTCTTATCGCCAAATCCCAAAATATTTGAACCAAAATGATCCCTGGAAGCTTGAATGAAGAAATTAAGGGCAAACAAAATGAGAACTAAATTTATACAATTCAAAGAAATTCATAGAGGAACCACAGCTCAGTGCCCCCTTGAGCGCTGGTAAAGGAACCTGAGGTTGTTTGAGAAATGTTCCTAACATTTTAGGTTGTCAGAAGGGGCAGAGGACAGCCACCATGTCTCATAGCACCTCCCCAGGTGTTACCATCAGAAACATCATCAGAAATGAATTCAGGTTTTTTTTTCCTCTCATCAAGCACCTAAAATTCAACATAGCCCCAAATAATCTCATCTTTTCTTCCAACCCCTTCCACCACCTTTATTCCTTAACTCAGGGAACGATACCACGTCTACCACATACTCACTGACTCAAAACCCATTGGTTCTACCTTTGAAATTTCTGGAATCGCCCCTCCCCATCCACCACTGCCCTGGTTCTGTCACCTCTCCTCTGGACAACTGCAATAGCTCCATGGCTGCTGTGCTTCCTGGGCACTGTGAGATCTTCCAAAATCACTCATCTGACCAGGCTATTCTCCTTTCTACATTTGTGTGCCCCAACCCTACAGCAGGATTTCTTTATCTTGGCTGTACGTGTTTGAATCACCTGTGTGATTTAGAAAAAGCAATGTTTGGACCTCATCCCCATAGATTTAGATTGGTTTGGTCTTCAGTGGTACAGAATAGTTTTTCTCAAAGCTTCCCAGATAATTCTAATATGTGGCTAGGGTTAAGACTCCACTGCCCTAACACGGTGGTTCTCAAACTCCATCGGGCATCAGAATCCCCTAGAGGGCTTATTAAAACACAGATTGCTGGGCCCCACCTCTGGAGTTTCTAGTAGGACTAGGCTGGGGCTCAAGAGTTTGCTTTGTTAAGTTCTGGCTTGATGCTGCTGCTGCTGGTCCAGGGACACACTTTGAGAACCACTCCCTGGCCTAAATCATTTTAAAGCCTATGCTAGCCATGACCTGTCAAGCAAGTCCTTCACCACCTGTTTCCTGTCTCTCCTGTTTCATTTCCTATTGTTCCTTATTTGACATCTTGCACTCCCACCATCATAAATTACCCGCAGTTCTCTCATCATACTGTAGTGTTTCATGCCACCAAGACTTTGTAGAAACAAGTCCTTTTGTATAGAAAGTGCTTCCTCCCCTCCATCTCTGCACACAGCAGACATTAGCTCATCTTTCAAGGTTAAGAGCATGCACATATCACTTCCTCTGTGAAGCCTTCACTATCCCCTTCCCATGGAGAGTTGGAAAACTACTTCCTGGGTGCCCCTACTAACATTGCCCCCTGCCATCATCACAGTGCCTGTCACACTGCCTTATATTTATGTGTGTACATATGTCTATGAGCTCTAGCGAGCTGGGACAGATTTTGTTCACCTAGATGGCCAGCACCTTGTGCAGGCCTGGCCCAAGGTGCTTAGCAAATGTTTCTGGATGAACTGAATTAGGGATCATCTTCTTCCTGAAACAAGGCATCAGTAGTTGGGACCGCCGTTACCCAAATGAGCTTGTTAAACCTTGGGATCCTGTGATGGTGCCAGAGTTATTGGTGTTGCTTGCTTCTGAAAACTGATGAGATCTATCTAGACAAAGAGGAAGGACTCAGAGCCACAGGCAGCTCAGGTCACCAGGCCGACTAACTTGGCCATGGACTACAATGGTAGCACAAAAGGAAAGGGCCTTCAGAGCTACCTGGAGGTTGGAAAAACTTACATAGTGACTTCATTGTGATGGCAGAACAGCCTGCCTGCTTGTTTGTCCATTGGTCTGTCTGTCTGTGTGTCCCCAATCAGACTCTACCTGGATGTACAGGTACTCAAAAGCAGCAGGATCTCGACGCAGCAGCTCCACAGGGTCTTTGGGAAAGAAGCTTATTCGGAAGAGGCATTTCATTCCTTGATAGTGTGTCCGCTGCACCACCTGAATCCCGGGGATGAGAAGCGAGAGGAAAAGAAATCTGGGAACCAATGGCTATGGTGGTGGGAGCCACCTCAGTGGCTCCTCAAGGTGGGGCTTGCCCAGAGCTAGGGTGCAGTTTACCACTTTGTCTCTTGCCTGGCCAGTTCCAATCACCCTTAGAGGAAAGTGATGAGGAGCTAGGTCTTTCACACCTTTCTGACCCGAAGTGACTAGAATTTTTGAATCACTTAGCTAGGACATGGCCTTTATCAATGACTGGGTCTAAGGCCCATGATACTAGGTAGAAAGAGAGGGCTCCTGGGAACTCCTCTGACTCGTTTCTTGTTGTGGGGCTAATGACTTTACCTTGCAGAGGGGCTCAGCCTCAAGCAGAATACACTGTCGATAAGAAGCCGATCAAAGATTTATACTCCCATTTGGAGGAATAGATGAAACAAGTTGGCCATGTATCAGTAACTAATAAAGTTGGCATGGGTAGTGAGGATTCATTATACAATTCCTTACACTTTTATGCACGTTTGAGTTTTTTTGTAATAAAGTTTAAAATCCATTTGGAACATGAGACCAATTGGATTCAAAAGGCCTCTTGGGGGAACTTAGGCCTTCCTCCAAGGAGGACACCCACAAGCCTCCCTTCAGAGGTGGAAACCTTGAATCTCCGGATTGCATTTGGCTGAGAGCTAAGCCTGAAGAATTTTTCTTTCTAAAATCCTTTCATTTTTTTGTGTCTCATTTTGGTTTTTATTTCACTTCCATGTAGGCATTTCTTTCCATCCATCCCTCTCCAACTCCTACCTTCCCTCTCTGGGAATACTGCTTGGCCATGGTTGCCTCTCTGGCTCTTCCTGGTGTTTCACTGTTGGTGAAATACTGTCCAGGATTCTTGGATTCCCCCAGACTTTTAACAAATGGCAAAGGGACACTGTCTTCTATTCTATCTCGGAAGTTGATATGGGTGACACGCTGCCCATTTTTGGCTCCACTCAGCCCATTCCCAGCCCACACTTGTCCTAGCCTCACTGGTCTCACAAGACTCCACTTCCTGACCCTTCCATATTACAGCCTTCATCTGAAGCCTGAGTTTCCTCTCAGAGGCAGAAAAGTCTAGTAGGCAGGGCTTCTGGGACACAGGAGAGCTGACACTGCTCTTCAGCTCAGCATCCCAGGAGGCACACAGTGAATCACACCCCACACTTTTCCCACTAGAGGTCAAGACTAACAATCTTCGTGCCCTTTTTAGGTCACAAGGGACATTGCCAAAAGCCCTGTAGAGGTGGGCAGCACAGACCCCAACTGAGAACTATGACTTGTGGGAGCTGGCTGAGCATATCATTATGAATTTTCTGGAGAGAAAGTACCTGGAGTCCACTTCTCTAGCAGAGGCCACACACAAGACTCTCAAGCCAGGGCAAAGGAGTTACTTACATAAGCCAGGGGCTGCTTGTCTTGGAGAAGCAGGAACTTGTGGTTCTGCTCTGGTCCAGCATACTCAAGGACAAGAGCAAAGTGCTCAATGTACCTCAGGGAAAGACGGTCCTGTAACGTCACCATAACATCCTGGGGAAGAGAAAGGGCCTTCAGAGGGAGATCCGTTCCAGCTCTCA
This sequence comes from Manis javanica, assembly GCF_040802235.1. NCBI lineage: Eukaryota > Metazoa > Chordata > Mammalia > Pholidota > Manidae > Manis > Manis javanica. Next base: position 98,730,359 of record NC_133174.1, on the reverse strand, counting down.
GCTACACTAAGCACCAAAGATGGGAGACGGAGACAGAACACCAAGAAAGACAAGGGAGAGGCTGAGACTGGGAACGTGGGCCAGACAGAGATACCGGCCTTCAGGGTGGCCCACACACTGTACTTCAGGATGAGGACAGTGACCTGTGAGTGCTGTTTAAAGGCCTGGGCCCTGGAGAACACCACAGGGGCAGGGGGTAGAGGGCAGTGTTTCTGAACTTGGCCTGGCCAGTCCTACAGTATACTGGCTCTTCCCTCACCTTCTCCCCTAAGTCAGAGTGTGCACTGTGGTTTGTCTGTCAGCTCTTGTCTTAGATTAACAAAAGCAAAAGCCACAATTACATGATTAAAAGTAGACTATTTCTGGATTCATACTCTAAATCGAATGACTTGAGTTACTGGCAAAATGTTCATTTTTTTTAATCAAAGCTGTCTTTTAGAGATGATCAATTTAGCAACTTGAAAAATGTGTCCATGCAGAGGAACTATGTCACGTGTCTTGTGTACAGTCATAAAGCTCACTACTTCTGGGCTCCATCTGCTCTGCTGCCCTACTTTTAATATTAGGGTGTCTGGAAACATATTCTTGGGAGCTGCCCAGATGTCAGTTTTGAGACTTCTGCCATCTATTTGCTGTGACTTCGGCATATATGAGGCTCCCCTGCATGTGTTCTTGGACACAGCATTGCTCATTCTCCAAAGGCCAGGAAGAAGGCTTGGGAACACGAAGTGCCCTTACGGCCAGGGTTGCCCAACAAGCCCCTCAGTGAACATTAAAAGGAGCTTAGCCATTGAAATGTTAGGCTGGAAACTGCTGAGTACTTGGAAGTATTGCTTTGTATTATTCAAGTAGTCACAGAGGCGCTAGTGTTGCTGGAGTTCTGGCAGGGACAAATGAGGTTTTCTTTGCAGTTCAGCTGCACTGAGATTGTGGACAGCCAAGGTGGTGATTGCCAACTGGTGTTACAAGTGTAACAGCCCTTGTGCCAGCCTGTCAATTCACCCAGGTATCTCTCTGGGACAAGTGGCTTGGCAGCCTGTCCAAGTTCCAATGAATAAAAGCCAGTGTACCCTCTCTGAAGTCAGGGTGCCACAGGACAGAGACACTGCTACCCTGGAAGGCTGGGGCTATCTAGAAGCAATAGAGGAAGTGACACTGAGGTGGGAGAACACTTGGAGAAAAAAGCCTCCGAGGGGGAAGAGAGAAAATGCTCCAGAGACAGATCTACAATGGACATACTGATGCCAGGCAGGTTCTGACAGAGAGAGGTCTACATTGGGAAGAGGGGCATTAGGATACCTCTGGGTGGCCCAGTTCCATTTTAATGCTCCTCCCACAGACTGAGACCGTCAACAGCCAAGAGACCATCCCAGGGCACCCTAAGGAGTGTATTTTGGTCCTAGGTCTCCTGGGGGACCCACCCAGGGCTACACCTTCCAAAGAAACTTTCAGTTCAATCAAAATGTGTTAGTTCCAGTGTTTTGCACATTGAGTGCTACTAGCACTTTGGAAAGGATGATTCTTCATCATTCAGGGACTATCCCACTCCCTGCAGACACATAATATCTCTGGCCAAGAGCTAAATGTCAGCAGCATGCCAAATGGTTGGGATGACCCAAAATACCATCAGATATTCCCAAAAGCCATGTGGGAGGGGGCAGTGCCCACCCTGGCTAAGAACCATTGGCAAAGCCAATTCTGAACACCTGATAATTGTTCTTAGGGCAAGTTTCCTGGCCCAGGGGTTTCTTTATTTATAGAGTTGTTTGGGCCCCAGTATGGGTACCTCAGCATGGGTGCACCTGTGGGCCAACGTGGGTTTACTGGGCAGGTGCTGTAGCTGCCAAGCAGTCAGCAGCATTGATTGCATGGCAACAGTCCTTCTGAAGAAGGCACGAGTAGGAGTGGATAGTTTGGTCCCAGAGCAGAAATGAACTTGGGGGTTAATGGTATCATTGCCTCCTCAGGATCACAACCTGTAGACACCTGGCTGAGCAGTTAAGAATCACAGCTCAGTAATTGCTCTTCCTGTGAAAGGCACAGCCAACGGGACTGTTGCTGAACGTTTCAAATCTTGGTTCAGTGCTTAAGATCTAGCTGTTATTTAAAAGCAAGGCATGGCTAAGCTAATCTCCCAAGATACTGTGTTTGTTGATTTCTGTGAGTAAACTTGTATAGGTGTTATTATAGCAATATAAATCACTTTTGCCTTATAAATGGTTTAATGATCTTCACACTCCTTAGGACCTAAAAGTCTGGAAGAAGGAACATGGACACAAGGCAGTTCACAAGCAGATGTGGGTGCATGTGCATGCGTATGCACGTGTCTGCACACACCACTTTTACAATCACTAGCACACAGTTGGGCACAGATTCCCCCTACCACCCTCATTTGAAGACTGGGTATTTTTTTGCAGCCTGGGGCTCACAGCAGCAGGAGCTCAAAGGCCACAATTGCTCCAGCAGCAAGCAGCTCTGTGTAGACTCCAAGGAGCTCAGCTGTATGTGCTCCAGAGAGGGCAAGGCTGCTGCCAGAGGGGAGACTCTGTATGTACCTTGACAGTGGTCCGGCCATCAAATGTGAATGACTTGATTTGCCCATTTTCTAAGAAAACCTTCAAGACGTTGGGAATGAGGAGAAGAGCTTCTTTCTTCATCATTTTCTGTGAACAGGCAGGGAAAGGACAAATAGGGGCTCATTTAGAAGCAGGAGGGAAGCCAGAGGAGGGGTGCAGAAAGGGAAAGGAGTGAGTAGAGGAGACAGGCAGCCGAAGGTATGGAAGAACAAAGAGACAGGAAAGAGCAGATGGAGAATAACGTTACATGCAGTTACCAGAACCAAATCCTCCAAGAACACATTAAGCCATATAAAAAAGTTCACCCTTCACTGGATGTCACAGCATACCCACATTCTACTGTGGCTCAAAGCTGTACAGCTTAGAGCAGTGCCTGGCTCACGGAGACTGCCTCACACTGCAGGGCTGATGGAAGGCCTCCTTAGGAGCCCATCTCTCTCCCCTGCTCTAATCTCCTGATATCCCCCTTTGTACGAGGCCCTTCACACATCGAGATGACGTCCACATCTATGCCTTTGTTCCACCATTCCTCCTCCCTCGTGGCATTCTAGATCCTTTCTGACCTGGCCCTGCCTACTTCTCCAGTCATGTCTTGCCAATCCAGGTACCCATGCTACCCTTTCATGCCCCCATACCTTTGATAATTCATTCAGGGACTGCCTCACTCCCTACAGGACACTTAGCATCTCTGACCCTGAGACACTAAATGCTAATAGCACACCAAACTGCTGGGATGACCCAAAACACCCTTGGACATTTCTAAATGCTCTCAGAGAGGAAGCAGTACTGACCCTGATTGAGATCTGCTGGCAAAGCCCATTTTTGAACACCTGATCATTCCTTAGCAAAAGTTTTCCTAGCCCAGGTGTTTATTTATAGAGTGGTACATGTTAAGTCCCACTAAATATTTGTTAAATAAAGGCTGTTCCCTCTGCCTTCCTTTTTCCCTCCTTGGTGAACTCTTACTCATCCTTCAAAACTTAGCATAAATATGAACTCTGTAAAGCCTCATCCAGTCTCATCAGGTACTTGGACCTGGTGTTGCCATGCGTTCTTATAGCAATTTATAAACACCTGTCTTGGTGCTATTGTATTTTTTAAGAATGTTCGTCTTTTACAATGAAATGGTGAACTCAGAACACAATGACCATATCTTGTTCAATCTTTGCAGTTCTGACATTGAGTAGAGTTCCTGGCACACAGTTGGTGTTCAATAAATGGCTACCAAATGTATGAGCAGTAGGTGCCTCATATGTGCTTACCTGAATGATTAGACTCATCAGAGAACCCAACCATTTTCTTGGGCCAACCTCATCAGTTCTGTAGGAACTGAAAAGCTGTACAAGATGGCCAGATCCCTTAATTCAGGGATATTCACTGAACCTCAACTATATGCCCAGCACTACACTAAGCCCCATGAAGGCCAGGCACAATTAGAGGCTCCTGTTTTGGTCTTAACCCTCTTGTAGTGACTTGGCACACCCACACAAATGTAGAGAACAATTCTAAAACCAAAACAAAATGACAGGTATAAGATAGTTAAGGTTTTGTAGGTGAGGTGAATTAGATTTTGACTTGGAAGGAGATTGTGGGTGTGGACTATGACAGAGGCCAGAAGAGAACAGTCCAGATCTAGAGACAGTCGTGGATGGCATGAAAACATTAACAAGCAAGTCATCCTGGGTCAGGGTGTGGTTGGTGGTGGTAGGGAGCCAGGAGTCAAGCCATGTTGGGAAGTGATGGGATATAAAGTTGGAAAACTGTGATTGCTCAGTTGTGTACCTGATCCCAAGACACCTTACTCCTGCCAAGCCCAGAGGCCCCAGATCCCTGGGCTGATGATACTCAGTGGTAGCAGGTTTTATTTAGCACACTGAGTTGGACTCAGATAATTACTTAATTGATTTTGCTTAAAAATAGAGCTGGCAAGGAACGCCCACAGGATTTATTTTTGCTCTGGCTGCTTAATGAAGCCCTGTAACACAAAAGGAAAGGGATTATAGGACAGCCTGGAGTCACCTGGGCCTGGACTTCCCAGGTCCCAATCAATGGTGAGGCTGTGATGGTCCACACTGGTGGTGAGGGTGGTGGTGGTGGTGGGGTGTTGTGACATCAGGTAGTTTTATGAGCACAGCTTGAGTGGAAAGATTGATGTCTGTCTCTCCCAGACAAGAGCCTCACACCACAGCTGGTGTTCTCTCCAGGAGTGACACAAGTAACCCTGGGTGGGTACTAGCTATTCCGGGGCACTTGTGTTGATTGGTCTGGAGTGGGGGCCTGACTCTGCCTGTGGCTACCTGAGACGTGTGGAGTGGAGAGTCATGATAGAGGAAGGGGAGTGGGGGAGGGATAGGAGAGTTGAAACAGGAGGGGAAGGGGAGGGGTGGAGGGGAGGAAGGTCTTCCCTGGGTGGCCTGGCCTTGGATGATTAGTCTGTAATGCTGAGATGGGATAAGTTGTATCTGTACTTCCCAAATTCAAGTCACATTTCCTCTGGGTTTTCCAGGGTTCAGGACACAAACATCTGCTTAGTGACTCAGACCTCAGGGTCTGCATCCCCATAATCTGCAGGGACTCCATCCTGGTCCCTTTCCTCTCTGCTCACCAAACCCCACTTCTCTTCAACCTCTTCTGCCAGGACCGACATAGATCCCAACTACCGATTGCTCCAGTGGCTTACCCAGTGGGGACCTGGTCCCCTGGACTTCTCAGCCTTTCTCGAACAGGGTTGGAGAGCCTGGGCTGAGTTTGGGAATTAGAGTCAGGGAAATGGAGATGGAAGACACCTGTCTTCTCTATCCCTTCTTCTGGGTGGCTCTGCCTCAAATAACTATAGAAGCTCCTGGCACCCTGCTGATTTCCCCACTCAGGCTGGGCTTGCTAGCTTCTCTCAACTGCAGCTGTACCTCAATGCAAACATGCCATGGGCCTCTCAAGAGACCAGCCACCAGCAGCCTGCAAAAGCACACAAGTACCCATTAGCTTCGGCTGGCCCCACCCCACCCGGCTCCCATCCTCACTGGTTTGTCACAAACTTCTGCAGATTCCTGTGGGACTCTGGCCATAATCCATGACTGCTTAATACACATGGTTCTGCAGTCCACTCACCTCTTCTCATTTACTTATCTGGAGCAGACAGCTCAGCTCATGTAAACCCACATGTGGATAAAGTGAAGGTTCCTGTAGCCAGGATTCTCACCTGGCCCTGGTTGGCTAGCTCACTACACATGTATGGGCAATATGTTGTTATTGACTCCATATAAAGAGCTCGGCCCAGTGCTCTGGGTGATAGAGCGGCATGGCTGCAAGGCTGCAGGAGAGCGAAGCAGAGGCTGGAGTGGTGGCAGCACTGAGAACAGAGGCCCAGAGGCAGAAACCAGCTTGCTGCATGCAGACTTACTCTGAGTGGATGGGATTTTAGTGATTGACCTGTCACCATGGAAATAAAGTTGGGTATAACCCTTCACCCCAAGAATGTTCTACTGTCATTTCTTTGGTTACAATGAATCCATAGTGAACTTGCCCAGGGCTGAAACTCATCAGCAAGATACCACAGAACAGGGAGAAAGACTGCAGGCTGGCCATGACCCCCTACCCCCACAAATTGGCAGCTACATGTCATGGACTATCAAGCATCACCTGCTCCTCAAAACCATCCACCCAGCAGGGGATTCTACATTGTCTCAATCTGAACCACTTGTGCTTCCACCCCCCAACATCATTAAGAGGTATCCAGTAGCAGGGACCAGGTATTTATTTTGCATCCCTTGTGGTGCTGGGAACACAGCAGGTGCCTAGTAAAAGTGTTCTGACATAATGTGAGTCTGTATGATTCCCCTGGGCTCCTTCATCCATCAGTGCACAGTCTTCTCCAGTGGAGACGTGCAGCTGGAGGACCACTTCAATGCGAAGAGAGCTGCTTCACCAGCCGCTTTCTCTAGATCTTCAGAAAACCACTACTTCCTTCCTGCTTCTATCAAGTAGTCAAAAGATATTTATGGAGTGCTTTTTCTGAGTTTAAGATACTATGCTAGGGACAGAAATTTCTCTGAGCACCATGAGGAGCCTGAGTGAACTGATACATATTCCTTCTCCCCATGACGCCCTGGGTTTCTCTGGATGCCACACACTCTTCACTTACCACCCACCCAGCACCCTGAGGTCCTCCTTGTCCAATTCCTTCTGAAGGCTGTGCATTCTGCAGAGCAGCAGATGAGCAAGGGCTCCAGAGTGAGATGTTGCTGGCCAGGCCGATTCTGGCCCTGGACAGAGTAGAGGGAGCTGAAGCTGCACTTACTGCGTCTGTTTTTCCAACTGCCACCTGCTCAGAAAATCGGACCTTCACAGGATTGGATCTCAGCTTGGCCTTCTTTGCAGCGCTGATGAAGGCAGATTTGGGGGACTGGAAAAAGAACAGACGGCTGGTGAGTTCTCCATCCCTGGGTAAAACCTGACCTTTGCCACGTCAGAGTTAAGATGTCTCAGTTCAGGTACACTTTGCCTTACTGACCAGTAAGTCAATAAATATTGATTCCCTACTAGGTGCAAGGCAATGTGCTAAGCACTTCCTTACATGATCGGTATATTCTGAAAAAACTGGGCATGAATCGAATTTGGGTAAATTGAATCTCATTACTAATGCTTTAGGCCTAGGGGAGTCTGCAAAAATTTGTTCGTAATATCATACACTGAATTTTTATATATTTGGTTTTCTTAATGTGAGATAAACCTAAACAGTGGTTTTCATTATATCTGAATATGATCATCTCAAAGGATTTACAGAAACTATCTTATTCATCTCACAGATATGCCCCACCCCTAGGAAGGAGGCTCATAGAAAATATTATTTTATGTGTGGGAGAAAGGAGGCCTAGCACTCCAAAATGATTTACCCACAGTTTCTACACTACTTGGGAACAGAGACACTGGGGATTTCACCCAGGTGTCCTAGGTTTCTAGGACAGTCCTGGGCTCCCTACTTTGTTCCTCCAGTTCTATAAGAAATGCCCAGAGAATCAGTTAGGCTCTCTAGTTCTTGAAAACTCCCCCACAAATTCAGCAGGATGCATGGTTACCAAATGCTGGCAACTAAGTCTTTCTTGGGTGCTCCTTGAATTTGAAGAAATGCAGGAGTCCTGGTGAGGGACACCCTCATGTCTTCAGGGGCATTTGTTCATTCATATGACAAATTTAGGGAGGGCCCACTATGTGCCAGGCATTGTTCTAGGTGATGAGGGATTCGGCAGTGAACAAGACCGACGACACTCCCTGGCTTCAAGGAGTGCACATTCTAGCAGGGACAGATAATAAACAAGTATATTTTAGGTAGCAAATGAGGACTAGGAAGACAAATTGAATAGGGTAAGGGGACACAAGAGAATGAGTGAGCGAGGTTGGGAATGATAGGAGCATTATCTTAGGATGATCAGGGAAGACCTCTCTGAGGAGGTGGCATTTAAGCAGAGGCCTGAAGGAAGTGAGAGAGACAGCCATGATGGTATCTGGAGAAAGAGCCTCCCAGGCAGAAAGAACAAGAGGCTCTGAGGTGGATAAGATCGAGGTGCATGAGGAACAGTAAAGAAGCCCAATGTGGCCAGAACAGAGTTTGAGGAGGAGTTCAAGTGGTCATGTTCAAAGCTGGGGGCTGGGTCACATAGGGTCTTGTAAACTTTGAATTGTACTCCACTGGGGAACGTTGAACAGACAAGGTCTGACTTGCATTTTAAAAGGATGCCTCTGGCTGCTTGGTGGAAAAAAGTGAAGGAGGGTGATGGCCAAAGCAGGGAGCCCAGTTCAGAGTCTACTGCAGTAATGGAGTTAAACTATGATGGAGCCTGGGGCTAGGATGGTCATAATGGAGACGATGAGAAGTGAGTGAATTCTGGGTATAGTCTGAAGATAGAACCAAGACGGTATGTTGACGGATTGGATGTGGGAGGTGAGAAAAAGAGAGGAGTCAAGAGAGGAAGAAGGAAATTGCCATTTACTGAGATGAGAAAGACTTGGACACTGCCTCACCAAAATCAGGTTTAGAACTCCTTCAAGCCACCACCCTCACTCATCTTCCCGTGGAGCATGTGAGTCTGACAATCAAGAATTCCTTTGTGTTAAGGACCTGAAGGTGTCTGCCAGCTGGGAAGGCAATGCATTAAGCTGTTTTCTGCCATTAACGCTGCAGTTGAGATTCATTTACTAGATCAGCCACAGGAGGGCAGGACCCTAAGATCAGGCCACAGCAGAAACAAACGTCCTCATCAGGTCTTGGGCCCCTGTCCCAGCTATGTTCTCTTCCATAGCCAGCAATCTCATTTCCCAAAAGAAAGCAGATGGCAGAAAGCCACCTGTTTAACCCGAGTCTAGCAGAACTTTAGGCAGCAGGTGTCGGTCCTGGCTGCACGGCAGAAACACTGGAGTAGCTCTTAAAGATTCCAGTACCCAGGTCCCACCCCAGACCAATTTCATTGAATTTCTGGGGATGGGGCCCAGGTATCAGTATTTCCCTTAAGCTTCTGATGATTTCCAAATACAGCTAAGATTGGGAACCAGAGTTATAGGAACTATAGACGTCTCATCCTGTGCCATGGGGACAGTTTGTTGGCAGCAGATGATATAGCACAACAAAATCCAGGGTTGGAGATCGTTGCAAAAAGTGATTACAGTATTGATTGTTCATGGGAGTAGAAATGCCTTTGTGTGTTGCATAGCTTGGTGCACAGATCGTGGGCAGGGGCTGTAGGCTGCACCAGGAACAAAGTGAAAGGGCAGGACAGAAAGATCTATAGCTACATTCAGGCTTGACTCCATCCCCACAGTGGTCCAAATTTCTATCTGAGGTGCCACAAACCTGAGACAGGTGAAATCTTCATTCTACCTGACATTCACTCTCTTCTTTCTCTGTGATCATCTGTCATTTGAGGCCCCCATGCACGGTATGACATGAGGCATTTCTAGAGACCTGAATGGGCCATGCAGTCTACCCTTCATTTTTACATGTGAAACAGAGGCCCAGGAAGAGGATATGATTTACTCTGAGTATCAAAATAATTTGGTACCAAAGCCGAACCTAGAACCTAGACTTCTTGAGTCTTAAATTAGTGATTGTGCCCCACAGCAGGCTGAAGCTGGAAGCGTACTCCTGATCTTCCACTGGTTCTGGTTCAAATGGATTTGAACATATGAAGAACCCCAACTAGTATCCTTTTATGTATTCGCCTATAGGGAGTGGCAGCCTCCTTGCTATCCCTACCAACAAGATTAGATCCTGTGCTAGAGATACCATTACAAACAAAAGATTCTGATATTTATAGAAGCAAAACCATGAAGGAGAAAGTGGAATTGCCAATATTTTCAGGGACTAAAATAGCTTATTTGTACCTCATTCCTCTTTGACCCCTGTCCTATTGGTCTCTAAGATTCCATCCTATTCTTGTCTTCAGGCTGGACTGCTAACGGGGACTCACTCACTGACATCACTCTTTACTACATGTCACAGAGTCAAGTCTAGCCTTAGGCTTTGATGCAGGTGACGCCTGCCTTGCAGTGTGAGACAAAGGGCTCCCAAACGCTGTTCAGTACCAAAGCATCTTTAAAGCTCTGCTATGGGGCCTGAACTTCTTAGTACTAGGGCCACTCATGTGAATTAAAATATTGAGAATTGGGAAGGCCCTGGTCAAAATAAGAATGTGGTACCAAGGAGGAGTAATGAACACAATTTAGGCGTCAGCAGACTACAGGCCCGCATGGGCCAAATCCTGCTCACCACCTGTTTTTGTAAATAAAGCTTTATTGGAACACAGCCAGGATCTTCAGTTATGTATTATCTATGGCTGCTTTGCATTGTCAGGTATAGCCTACAGAGCTTAAAATATTTACCAAATAGTGCTTTAGAGAAAAAGTTTGTAGACTCCTGCACTAGCTCATCAACATGCATTCATGCACTGTTTCTAAAACTTCCCTGTTGATAAGAATCACTGGGGAGTGCTTGTTAAAACACAGATTTCTAGGCCCGTACCAGGCTTAAAAAATCAGAATCTTTGGGAGGGTAGGGCCCAGGAATTTATAGTGTTGAAAATGTTCTAACCCATTAAGCATAGACTAATTGAGTATCTTAAAGCTGCAATATCTGAACTCTTCACTGACCGTAAGCAGCTCTAAGTCTTATTTTGCAACAGGCACCCTTGCTGGCTAAAATGAATTTTGGTTTGAAACACTGGACTAGAATTGCTAAGTACCTCCGGGGCCAACACAAGCCCCTTGAAGCAAATATGAAGCCAATAGCTCAGTGGAATAAGCAATAGAAGAGATAGTCTGTTTCTCCCTTGGGACTGAATCCAGCAGCTGGTGATTCTTTGACCATTTTTTAATTCGGTGGCTTTATTAGTAGATTCTAGGGTCGTGTTCACCTGCATCTTGGCCAAAGTCAGGTATATGGCTAAACATTTTAGTGCAAGATAGGGGCCCACTTTGATTACTGTGAAGGAATTTTCAGGGGACAGAGCCCAGGTTCCTGAAGCTCTCAGGGCCTCCTCATCCTTTCTGCTGGCTCACTGTCTTTGACACCTGAGCCTATTTATATGCAATTCCCGAAGCCACCACTGTGGAAGCCTAGGACCGTGAACCACCTTGCTGGTTTCCCTGGACCACTGAAAAGGGACCCAGGGGACCTTTCTTCCTGCACTCAGGACTGCCTAGAGGTGAACATGGCCTCTCCCCAGTCTTCAAGGGTCCGTGCAAGCCACACATGGCCCTCATTCTCCATGTGTGGTCCATTGAGTGGTTCTGCCTATAGTTCCCTGGACACACTGGGTTCTTCCTACTTCTGTGCCCACCTCATACTATCTCTTCACCATCCCCAGGGCCCCCAGGGTCCCTTTTGCTCAGCTAAATGCCATCTCTAAAACTCAGCTTAAATTCCACCTTGGGTCCTGAACTCTTCCCCAAATTCCTCCATTCTCCTCCCTGGGCTGTCTATAGTACTCCTTGTTCATCTACATTGCCATCACTCATCTCCCCAACCAGACTGTCAAAGAAATGACATTTTATATGACTATGTCTCCCCCTAGCACCAAGCACAGAGTTGGCACAGAATAAGAGAGCAGTTGATTGCTAAGATTAATAATGAATTAGTTCATCAATTTAGCAAATACGGTTTGAGTACCTACCATCTGCCAAGCACTGTACCTCAAGAAGCTCTGTGGAAAACCAGTTCTTCTGCAGTGGTTCCCATTGTTTTGGCTTTTTTTCTGTGCAAGTGGCTCCAAGCAGAGGGAATTCAGGCTGAGTACAGGCTAAGTTTTCAGAACCAGAAAATTACTGTTTCATTTGAAGACTGCTTGCTTTACCAGGACCATTTTAGGTCACAACCAAGTACCTTATTTTAAAATATTTGTCAAGGACATACTATGTGCCAACATCTAAGGATGATACCAAGATTAATATATTCAGTCAATCACAGGAAATAGTCACTCAAAGATTAAAGAACACCCTTAAGTACATATAGGCTTAATAAATAACTGTGCGGTATGGTTTGAAGGGCTCTAGGAAAGGGCCCCTATGATACCCCCAAATAACCCCAGTGGTCTGCTCTAGAAAAGGACCCCTGTGATACCCCAAAATAACCCCAATGGTCTGCCATGGTAAGAGTTACTCCAATAAAAGGGAACTGTCATCTGAAAGAGACTGCATATCAGACCTATAGTTCTTGATAGGCATGTTGGCTACAAAAGAATCATTTGGGGAGCCTTTTCAAAAGACCGATACCTGGGCGCCATCCCCAGAGGTTCTAATTCAACTGGTCAGGGCTAGAGCCTGAGTATCAATATTTCTAACAGCTTCTCAGGTAGTTCTAATGTATGGCTAGGGTTGAGAACCACTGCATTAGACCATTGTCAGCCACAGAATGCAGAGGCTGGAAGGAGCAATAGAGATGGTCTGGTTCAGTGTTTCCCAAATCTTACTGACCATCAGAATCACCTGTGACTCTTACTAAAAATAAAAATTCCTGGGCCAGATCATGGACCTATCAGGAAATTGTCTTCTGGAAGAAGTGGTAATCAAGCCTGAACATAACAAGAGTTTGGTAAGAGGCAGCAGTCCCCATGTAACTGTGAGATGCCAAGTGCTTGCTATGGGCACAGTATACTATGTTCTGTGATGTAGAGGCTATAACACTGAACATATACGGGGGGGTCATCAAGAAGCTTTCACTATAGCTTGAGAGAGAAAATTCTCTTTGTCAGTGGATTCTAGTTACTCACGGTAGTTATGTTCTAGAAAGTCACCTCCAACACCACAGAATTAATGAATACTGAACAGTTGCTCCTGGGGGAAATACGTGTCTCACATAGATTATAATCTTAAATTCTACAAACAACTAATCCTGGTAGAGTCTATTTCATTTTACCAGGAGAAAACGAGGTTCTGAAGTGTTAAGTGATTTGCCAGAGGCCACCCCACTAACAGATTCCAGAGTTGGGATTGAAACCCCATCCAACTGTTCCCAGAGCTGGAGCATCTTACACTCTACTTCACTGCCCGCTACTGTCTCCATCCTCTGGACTCCCCTGTGTGACAGCAGAAGTGAGAAGGCAGAATGTTGCCTTGTTGGACCTCAACTGGAAACATGTGCATTGGGAGACTCAAAATTGTCATACTCTGCACATGTCCACAAGTGGCAAGGCGCTTTGAGTATTGAGTTTAGGGCTACAGATAAATTTTAGAGATTAGGTGAATTTGCAGATATAGAATCTGAGAATAATTAGGATTGACTGTACATGTATGTATGCAAGGCTGACATTCAGTTGGGATACACTGGTACGGCCATACCTGTTGTAAAACAGAGGGATTCTTTCACAGTGATTGGTAAGTAGCCACTGCCCTCAGCTTCCTGGGTGCCACTGACCTCTCCCCTGGGACCTCTTTACAAGTGATCAACTGAAGGATTAATGCCTGGCACAGTTAGGAGGCCTCCAAGACTGCTCCAGTACCTAAGGCTGGCTTACATTCTGATTGGATGACCCCTACTGTACAGGTTGTTAGTAATTTTGCCTGTCACCCCTGTGTGCATGTGCTGACCCACTTCTATGCTGCAAGGGTTTAGAAAACACAAGGCCAAGAACTAGAATTTAAGCTCTGTGAAGGTAGGAACCATGTGTGTCCCATGTGCTGCTATATTCCCAGCCTAGAAGGGCACCTAGAATAGTAAGTATTCAATAAATGTTAAATGAATGAATGAATTAGAAACTGTCATTGAGGTCAGTTAGGCAAAGGTGTTTGGAAGACACGAGTCTCAAGCCAGGTCTTAAAGGGAACAGACATGTATTAAAAGACATGAGGACTAGTACAAGGACAGAAGTCCTCAGGGCAGTAAGAACTAAGATATATATACAAGGAGGAGAAGGAAAGCAGCCTGGCCATAGCAAAGAGGCCATAGGGTGGGATTGGAACTAGGGAGCAAAGGAGTGTTGGGGGCACTGAGATGACAGTTTAGGGATGGAGGGAGTGTTAGGCTCTTCATGCTGCCCACTGGAGTTGAGTTTAGTTGAGGTTGCTGTGATGGCTAGAACCTGGGTTTCCTTCATTTCTTCTCTAAGTATTTACAGAGGGCCTATGCTGTGCCATGTGGATGCCAAGTCCTGGGGATAGAGCAGTGAACAAAACCCAGCTTCTACCCTCGCAGTGTTGACATTCTAATGAGGAAGACAGATAACAAATATATAGAAATGTAATATTTCATGGGAATGTAAAATGATACAACCACTCTGGAAAGCAGTCTGGCAGTTTCTTAATAAACTAAACATACACCCAATATATAACCCAGCAATAGCACTGTGGGCATATGTCCTAGATAAATGAAAACTTGTGCTCACAGAACACCTGCACATGAATATTTACACGCTTCATTCATACTAGCCCCAAACTGGAAACAACCCAGCTGTCTTTTATTGAGTGGATGACTAAACAACCTGCGGCTCCTCCAGAGCATGGACTACCGCGGACTACTAACTCAGCCGTAACAAGGAAGTTACTGGTACAGGCAACAACTCGGATGGCTCTCAAGGACATTATGCTGAGTGAAAGAAGCCAGCCCCAAAGGTTGCATGCTGTGTTATTTCATTTATGTGATCTTCTTGAAATGGTAACATTATAAAAATGGAGAACAGATTAGTGGTTGACAGCATCTGGGGTTGGGAGGAGGTGGGTGTGGCTATAAAAGGGCAACATGAGGGGTCCTTTTAGTGACAGGACTGTCCAGTATCTTGCCTGTATTGGTGGATACACAAACCCACACATGTGCCAGATGGACACTGAGCCATACACACACACTGTATTGATGTCAATGCCCTGGTTTTGACTGGTATTATAGTGATGTAACCATTGGGAGAAACTGGGTCAAGGGTACACAGAGATGTCTGCACTAGCTTTGTAACTTCCTATGAAGCTACAATTATTTACAAATAAAAAGTTTAAAAAACACAATACTTCAGCTCTGATGGAAATATTAAGCAGTATCATGAGATAGTGACAGGTGGATGCTTTCTTAGAAAGGGTAGTCAAGGAAGGCTTCTACAAGGAGGTAACATTTGAAGAGACCTGACTAACAGAGTAACCCATGATGGGTCTCTGATCAGAGTGGTAAAATATAACCACACAACCAGCATGTTTTTAGGGGACTCCTGGTGGCCATTTTCATGACAGGAGATTGGGGTGTGGGGACTGACTACCCATTGCCCACTAGGCAACTGCACATGTGCAGGAAGGTGGGGAGGGAGAGGCCTATTGGTAACACCCATTGAAGGATGGGGCTTGCCTGCCCAGAGATAGAGGAGAACTGCAATTGAGAAAAGTCTGTTTGTCAGGGATACGTAGGTGTGTGTGTGTAAGCCCATGCTTTGCACCTGTGCACTGCTCTTGGCTTTGCACAGAAACATTGTCTTTCTCTGGAAAATTCTTCCATGTCTGCCTGGGAAATCCTGCTCTATCCCTTAAGGTTCAGCTCAGGTGCATCTGCCTCCATGAAGCCTCCCCTGATATCATATTCCCCATCCCCAGAAGGTGTGACCTCTCTTGTGGCTATGGGATGGGAGTGGGACATCAGTGCTGGGGTGCAGGGGAGTGTTAGGAACACTGGGAAGAGACCACCAGGCCAGAGGAGGAAGGAGGGCTCTGAGTTTTGCACATGGAAGTTTTGCACCTGCGTTTGTGCATTTAAGAGCACTCTGAGGATGTAACCTAGTAATGGACACTGGGCCTTCTGAATCCAACCATTGAGGAGAGGGGCCTGGGGATTTTTACTTTTAATAAATAGTCCTGTGATTATCATCATCAGGTAGTTTGGGAAACACTGCTCCAGTGTAAACCCTTCAATTTACAGATGAGGAAACAGATTCAGAAAAGGGGACTGACTCACCCAAAGTCACACAGCCAGTTAGTCATTGTACCAGGACAGAGATGAGGTGAACCTGCTTGTCCAACTGTACCTCCCTAGCAACTTTATATTATATACAGTGCTGGGCATCATGTATTGTAGGTCATTTAGTAAATACCTGTATGAATGAATAAGACTAGCACCCACCATCCACAATGACTTTATGGGAGTTGGACCGGGACAGGTACATTTCTGTGGGAAACAGCAAAAAAGAGGCAGAAAATGTCTGGAACTGGGGCAGTGGGATAAAGCAGAGGGGACAGGGCAGAACACAGCACTGTACAGCCCTTCAGAATCCTCAAGCCATCAACGCGAGAGTCGACAAGATGTTCAGAACTATGTTTTAAGTGCACTCCTAGATCTTTGGCTCACAACATGTGGGTCCGAGTCTCCCACCCGCCTTCACTGTAGTCTTCCAATATAGGATCCTCTTGTCTCAGTAGGAGGAAGGGTGGATGGATGGCAAAGAGGCTCACTCACCTGATGAGTGTGCAGAACTGTAAGAACGATGAATTCCTTAGCGCTCCTACAGAGAGAAGAGGGAACAGGAGAGTAGTGTATCATGCACTAGGTATTCATCTAGCACAAGATTTTCCCCTGGGCTGCATTCAGGTATATGGATTAGGACAGAGGGCAATCTGAGTATCTGCATGGCTGCCTCGCCTCCCATCAGTTATGGCAGCTGACATAAACTGTCTTCACAGGTTCATACAGGCATCTGAAGATGGTGTCACTATTATCTCTGGAGCTATCATTTTTCAGGTCTTCTTTTTATATTCCTTCTCACATTCTCTTGTAGGAGTCCCCAAACCTTGGGAGCAATTTTATCTGTAGACTAGAAAATTCTCAAGGAAAACTGAAGGCCTGAATTATGAAACTCAAAGGGCACACAGTCAGAGTCCTGGGAACCATGTACCATGATTACTGGCAATTTGGTATTTAAGCAAGAGGAGAAATTCAAAGGAAAAACCCAAAGGAGGTCATTTGGTTATCATGACTCATGCTCAGCAGATTTGTTTTAACTGAAGGACCAAAAAATGAGAGCCAGGGAGCAACAGGACTCTCCAGATAGCAAATATTCAAAAGGATGAAGAATTTGAAACTCTTCTGGCAAGAATTATGCCAATGATCAAACAGGCTGTGAGGTACAAAAATTGTCTCCCAGGAATACATGATCCTTTAAAAGAACTGAAAGAAATGGAAAGAGTTTGCCTTGAAGGAGCTTCCTCTTTCTTTGCTGACCTTTTTCAAATGTTTCTGGGAACAAAGGTATCCAAGAAGCAGAGTCAAGATGGATGCCCTTGGCTCTGGGTATTCAAGACAGGCCAAGGCCCCGTGCTCAAGGACTTGGAACATATCCCATATTCATGAGGCAAAGTCTAGGAATGAACCAGGTTCAGGGTCTGGAAAGCTGCTGGGAGAAGGAAGGAGTTGCATTCCAGGTTGGCTTATGTGACTTGCCTGCCCCAGCCCCTGCCGCATCGCCCCATTGCATGTAGAACAAAGCCAAAGTCCTTCCAGTGGCTACAGCTCTCCACTTTCTTACCCCACTCCACATGCTGGCTTCTCCCCTGTTCCCCAAACTTACCAGACACACTCCTGCCTTAGGGCCTTTGCACTGGCTCTTCTTTCCCCAACACCATCACCTCCTTCAAGTCTTTCTCCAGATGTCACTTTCTCAGTAAGGCCAACACTGCCATGCTATTTAAAGTTGCACTCCACACCCTAAGCCCAGCTCTCCTGATTCTCTTTATCCTGATTCACTTTCTATCCTTGAATAACATTCATCAACTTCTTGTATACTGTACACTTACTTGGTTATCATGTTTATCATTTATCGTGTGTCTCTTTCCACTAGTAAACCCCAATGGGCAGGGATTTCTGTCTAGATTCACTGCTGTATATTCAGTGCCTGGAATAGTGCCTGGTGCACAGTAGATACTCAATAATAAATATTCACTGAACGAACGAATGAATGATCTACTAGGGCCTGCAGTTATCAAATTAGTGAGCCCTATCTTGATCTTGGATGAGCTCTGGACTCCCTCAAAAGATTCAGCTTCCTTGTTCTAGGGTGCAAATATACCCATTAGAAGCAAAGCAAGAGACTTCTGAGGGATCCAGGCTGAAAGAACTCCAACATGCCCTGATGGCATTGAAAGGACTCACCCCATATTGGTCTGGTGGTGGCGGGTGGGGGAATAAAATTGACAACTGAACTTGATGAAGAAACAAACTAAAGGACCTTAGGGACCAGACACATTCCAAGATGTTGAGCTGGAGGGGTAATACGTCAAGGAAGATCTGCTCTGGACTTCAGGAGGGAGCTTTCCAAATCCCTCCATAGCTGGTGAGAGACTGCTGCTCCCTACAGAGTGCTATTTGCCTTTGAAGGGGAGAGAGGGGCTCTGAGGGCAGGTGGGATCTGGGAGAACAAGAAAGATGAGTGGGATGGAAACACTCCAAACCAAAAGCGGTTGAAGGAGATGGAGGCAGAGATGGAACAGACTATGCAAGCAGAGAGCTAGAGAATGAGAGAACACATGGTTCCATTTGCAGGGAGAGAGCCAAGGTCCTCCAAACTGAAGATCGAACCCATGGAATTTAGAGCCTTCACCTCTATCCCCACATTCTTTATCTATAAATCCATGCAAGGGTGGTACGTGTGTGTGTGGTGTATGTCTGCTTGGTGGGGGTACGCACAGTGTGTGTTTATGTGGGGGGGGGTGTAGAGGAAATGGAGGGGAAGAGTCCATGTGCTCACTCCTATGTACAGATGGTGTGGTCCCCCGACACTCCTTTGTCTCTCTCACCTGCTGTCATCTGTGGAGGCATTCAGGGGCCACATACACCATGAGTAAAATCTACCATGGCAGGTTCCCTTCCTCAACCCCTGGACAGGAATTTGGATTTTCTTCTCCATGGGGCTTTTTGGGGGGTTGGAGAGGTGGGAAACAATGTTTTGCTCACTGTACTGGTCTCAGCATTCTTTTAATGGCTTGTTTGGTTCTCACCGGCACTCAGTCTGTCCCACTGCACAGTAACTCAAAAAGCAAGCAGTTTGGCCAAGGGGGTAGCTGGGCAGAGGGAGGTGAGCTCTTGCAGCAAGCTGGTGTGTGTCTCTTTACATCACTGGAGGAGGCTAAGCAAGAGCTCATGATGGCCCCTGGGGCCCTGGAAAGGCTGGCTCCTGTGGTCCTAGGTAGCCAGGAGCTCTGGTGGTGGCTGCTCTGCCCCGGGGACTCCTCTCTCAGGGCCAGGGAGGACCGTGGCAGCCCTACGCCGCTGGTGCAATAGGGGAAGGAGTAGTGCTCAGCTCCTGCCAAGGCCCAAGTGGCCGCTGTTACCTGATAAGCTCTATGAACCTCTCCCTGGGGGCTTCACTCACGTCCTCCTCATTAATAGCCACAATCTGGTCACCAGCCAGGAGCTTGTCCTCAGAGGGGCCTCCTGCAGAGGAGAGGAGAGAGGCGTGAGGGCTTGGGGCCACTGCTGGGAAAACAGGAGTCTGGCCAAGGAGTCACCAGTGCCTAAGGGAGCTGAAGAGGGTACTGACACCTGCAGGAGGTGGCACAGGCTGTGCGGGACTGTTCAAACTGTGCCAAGCAGAGGGCACAAGACCGAAGAAATGATATGGAGTGGACCTCCTTTGGCTGGGAGGGGTGTGTAGCAAACGGTCCCAAGCCTGGCCTTGTCCTCTGACAAGGTTAAGTGCTTTCCTGGCTTGGTCCTAAAGAGGAACATGGACATTCATTTCACCAGGAGGGATCTATTTAGGCACAAGGAATGACTTCCAGACTAGTGGAGGTGGTACAGGTGATGGGAGGAAGGTGAGGAATCTTCTTACTTGACCATTATTCATACCCTCTGGTGCGCAGTAATTTAGGTATTCAGTTGCCTGGAGACACAGGGATGGATTAAAAGACCCAAAGGGTTTATTTTCTTTCAATTCTGAGAGATGCTACTATCTCATAAATGAGGGGGAACAAGCACAGCCCCTAAATCACAGGCAGTAGGAAATTGACTTTCTCTTCTTCTTCTGTCTGCTGTTAAGGTTAAGAAAGCAGACCTGAAGATCTGAAATGTTTAATGACATGTCCCACGTGCAAAGCAGCCTTGACTCTTGTCCATTTTAAAGGGCTAGATCCCAACTGCTCCCTGTCTCTACAAAGAAGTGTGCTGTGCAAATTCCAAAGACATGAACACGCAAAGCAACTATGTCACTTGAGCACAGCTCAGTGGCTTGGCAGTGTGCAACCTGTGTGCTGAGGGTGACTCTGCCAGCTCAGCCAGTGGATTCACCACTCAGCTGCAATGGCCCTCTACCCCCTTGGCCAAGTCTCCCAACAGCACGATGACTAGGAGCAGAGGACATGGTGGTGAAGAGTTCACTCTTCACAGGCAGCGAGACCTGGACTGTAATCCCAAATCCGTAATTTGGGAGTTGTGTGACCTTGGATGAGACATCAAATCACTCTAGGTCTTTCCTCAACTGTAAAATGGGAAAATAACAGTACCCACACAACATAAGAATGTTGGGAGGATAAATGAGATGATGAATATTCAGCACTTACAACAGGTGACTGCTGTTGGTAAGAATTCGATAACCAGCAGTTATTATATCCTACAAGGGATAATTCCTTCGGCTTATTTCATCCCTTCTACCTACTTCTGCCAAAATGCCAGTCTTCTAGGTAGAGGCCACTCTACCTCTTCCCTCTCTTTTTCCTTTCCTCCCTTTTAAACGGATGAGGTCCTCATGGATCTCAACTCTCTGCTGGCAGTAGTTAGTGACACCCTACTACGGCTTTGAAGGAATGCTTGGCTGGGCTGCTCAACCATAAGTGTTCCTCTATAGGGTACCTCTCCTCTTCCCCTGTGGTCTCAGATACTAACTCAAACATGTCCTCTACATTTGCGAGCCACCTGGGCTGGAAACAGCTCTGCAGATGAGCCCATCTTCACAGGGTTGTGCCTAACAGCCACCTGGCTTCCCATGGCTCTCCCCTGTGGCTTTCCTTCTCTCCACTCTTCCAACTCTCTCTCTTCACTCTCATGCCACTTGAAGCTGACTCCCTAGCCTAGGCCTGGGGGTTCCTTTTGGCCCTGTGAATTCTGTCTTCTTTGAAGTTAAAGCAGGGGTTCCTGGTGGTCTGTTTCTAAGTTTTATCTGGTTCCTCTTACCCAGGACACCTTTGATATCTGATCAGAGACTCACAGACCTTTTGCCAAACTGCATGGCTGACTTGGGAGCCTTAGGTCAGCCACAAACTCCTGTGCTGAATTGTTTTCTTCTCTATGTCCTCTAGTTGAGGAGAGACCTTACAAAAATCTTTCTCTTTTCCTTCAAGGATTGCAAAATTCATCAAATTTCTGCTAGACCAGTTTGTACCCTAGCTGCTCCTCTTGACTGAACGAGAAACTGTTGTAAACATCTAAAGCCTCAGGCTTAGCAAGTCAGGAATAAAGATCCTTTATGTCTGTCTTGTCTGTCAGTGCCTAGCAGATCTGGAAGAAAACAGTGCTTAGGCCCTTTCCCATTCCATTCATGATGGCAGTATTTCACAGTTCAGGTGGGTCCTTGGCTTGTTCCATCCCACGTGGTCCCATTCAAGCCCTACTTCCCCTCTGTGGCATCAGACAGGCCCAGGTGCAAATCCTGGTTCTGCTGCTTTTTACCTGAGTGACCTTGGACAGGACATTTCTCTTCTGCTATGCCTCAGTTTCCTCATTTATAAAATGGGAATGATATTACTTGCCTTGCAGGCTTGGCTGTAGGATTAAATAAGATGATGTAAAACACACAATAGGTGCTCAATCCATGGTAACTGTTGTTATTGCCACTGTGCCATTCAGAGATTGCACTCTCCTCTCCCCTCCTCTCCCACCTATCGTCTGTATCCTGATTCCAGTCTTCAGTGGTTGACTTTTTTCATGAGTATGTATCAGCCTGCCTGGCCTGATGGTTAGATTCTGGGGGCAGGAACTATGCCTTGTACTTCCCTACAACCAGCAGGGCCTAGTGTAGGCAATCTGTAAATACTTGTTGAACTGAATTGAACACATATTTGTCATCCAAGGCAGTACGGCTCTTTTATGAAGGTTTTATGCAAAGGTAAGCTTTATTAAGGCCCAGACCCTACTAAACCCCTGTCTAGGCCCCATGCAGCCCAATGATTTGTGTTGATCACTCTTAAAAGGCCAGCCTTCACAGTTACTGGTTGGCAAGTCTTTACCCACTCTTCACGAATTCGTCATCAACATAGTGAACTCAAGAGCTCTTTTCTTTGGCAAAGTGTGCAGGTGTTGGGGGACAGGAGGCAGGGCCAGGGGGACACTCTGAAGAACACCTACCTGGCCTCACAGATCGCACCACCACAGGCCTCTCACTGCCAGCCACGAAGCCAAAGCCACATATGGGGTCTCGGTGAATGGTCACTTGTCGCAGCGTCTCTGCTGGCAGCTGCTCACATTCCATATCATTTGCACTCTCTTCCTGCATCACATGACTGAGGGAAGGGGAAGATGGGAGCAAAACAAGATGCAAAGGCAACTAAGCCCCAGAACCAGCTGGGAGGGACACCAATGAGGGTGCTGGCCATGACAACCGGGAGTTCACATGCTTAGCTTCCTAGATCCCTTGGAATGAGCAGAGGCAAATGACAGGCAGCCTCATGTTTCAGACTGGAGACAGATGAGTCCAGAAAGGGGAAGCTACTTGTCTACAGGGCCAGAACCAACAGAGAAAACTGGTGCCACAGAGCCTGACATTAGAGCCAGTCGTTTCCTCCAAGATATTGGGACTCTAGAAGGAGCCTAAATGCAAATATGTTATTCTGAAGGTCAACTGGTATGGCCCACTGAATTGGCTATTAACTAAGAGAAACCAAAACCTTGAGGGAAGGGATCACAAAACAGGCAAGTAAGTGGGGAGGGAATGTGAAGCCGTTTTAGAATGTGGAGCACCTTCATGAAGTCCTTGTGCAATTCTAAACTGCACTATCCCTTAGGTTATATATAACAATATTAACTACTTATACGGCATATATAGACAAATGTGCTAATGTTGAGGACCATTACCTCACACTATTGTACTTAGTGCCAACTGGAAAATGGCTCCTGTGGGCAAGAAGGGGAGCTGTCCCATGGCTGCCAGCAGACCTGAACTCCAGATGAGCTGGGAGAAGATAAATCATTGTCCCCAAATCTGGGAGAGATTACAGATGGCTCTCCTGGTGCCCACAACCTGTTACCAAAGCTTAGGAATTACACAGGACTTTATAGAGGTTCTGCAGCAAGGGCCAGGGTAAGGCGTACTGCAGGCAAGGATGGGTCTGAGTGCAGAATTCGAATGAAGAGCCCTGAGGTGTGAGGATGTGGGGACACTGGGGTTTGTGAAGGCCCCGGGGGGCCAGAAGCAGGAAAGGAGGTAAAGAGGGGAATCAAAGGCCAGCAGGTGGGACAGGGCAGGTAGAGGTGGAAGGGAGGGGATCAGAGCCTTAGCTCTCTGACTTGGCACCACTCTACTCCTTGGCTTTCTGGCAGAGTAAAGGGGATGAGTTTCCTAGCTTCAGTGTATATATATATATATTCTCGAAAATTAAGGTTCCAGGGCAGGGTCCTTCTAAACAACATACAGAGGACCAGGAGTAAATTCATCAAACTAGTAGGTTTGTAAAAGAAGTGGGAGTTTCTGACACCAAAAGGGTGATTGTTAACTAGCTAAGAATACCAAATTCCTCAGTAGCAAATGATTTCAAGCAATTAGGTGGTTTATCAGGACACAAATTCAGTAATTATAGAAAGACACTTCAGGACTATTTATGGTGGTGGCTGGGGGAGATTTAGAGTAATTGTATAAAAGAGGAATTCATAGTCCTGGGCTTGTCTGTGTCACAGAAGAACTCGGGAAGGAAGATAGACTGTGGCTGATCTAAGTCCAGCCACTTCAACTCTGGCTTTACCCAAGCTGGCTTGGGATCTGTTACCCCTTAGGGAGGCAAAGGCACTGCTAGGGTGAAGTCAGGCCTCCTGAGGCAAATTCAGAAACTGACTGCTTCCCTCCCATACTGGTAAGATAAATGGTCGCTTTTCAGTGGAAAGTCACTCAGAAGCTGGAACACAGTTGGCTGCTGTCCTAGATAGGCACCCTTCTAGGACAGGGGCTTGGTGAGGGTGGCCTCAGGCTGGCGCCTCTCTCATTTCTGCTGGTGGCAGGCAGGAGCGTGGCCTTAAAGGGAGCCAGAGAACATCTTCCTGCAGCTCCCATCTTGCCCCACCCCAGGGCTGCTTCCCAAACGAGTCCTTTGCCTCTCGTCATCCAACCTCAAAGAAGCTAAAAGGGCCTCTTCTTGGGATGACCCCAGCTCATTTCTGACATGGGCCCCAGCCAGGGCAGCTGGACTACATGAGAGCCTGTCAGGCTAAGCCGCCTGTGGCAAGGGGAGCAGGGACACGAGCAAGGAAGACCCAGGTGTAGATGGAATCGCTCAGTACGCCGCCCGGCACTCAGGGTTCCCCAGCCCCTGCAGCCTCAGTTTTGCCACCTTTTTCTTTTTCTGAAGGTGGAGATGTTTCAGTCTCCACTGGACTGCAGGCACCACCAATAATGATGAAAACAGACATTCCTGGAGCCAGAGGAACCAATGAGCTAAGAGCCTTTGGTGACACAAGTGTTTCACTGCATGTTAATCCATCAACAAGTATTTATCGAGTGTCTATTCAGACTGTCAGAGCTTCGGGGGACACAGAGGTTGCAGATTTCTGCCCTCGATAAGCTTCCAGTCTAGCAGAGGAAGAAAGACAAGTGTACGCAGAACAAGAGAATCAGAGTGTTAACTGAAAATAGGATATGAAGTTCATAATTAAGTCCCAAATTGTGTGTTCAAAGAGGAGGGTAGAAGAGCTGGACAGAGTTCCATGGAGGAGGTGAGAACTGCTCTATGGCCAGGAAAAGGCAGTGGTGATGGGAAGGGAGACAAGAAGCTGAGCTCTGTCACTGGTGGTCCCCATGTTCCCACAGGGGACCCAGCTGTTTCTCCCACAGCCACAGACATGTCTCCAGGTGTGACTGGAGCACATTCATTCCTGGGTGGTCCCCAACTGAGCTGGACTAACTGTCCCTAACTAGATCCTCCCCCAGTTCTGCAAGCAGCCTTTTCCTCACACTGCTTGGGACTTCTCAGGTATCTACAGCAGGGGAAGAAACACCTCCATTAACAGACCAGATGGCTATTTTACAATACAGATGAAGTTGTCCCTTCCATCCTGGCCTCTGCATCTTTCAGTGACTGCCCTTCAGTCCTCTGAAATTTGCTAAGTGTCTGGAGACTTGGGAGTGACACTGAAGGCAAGTAGTGACGGATGACAGGAGCTCAGCAGTCCACGGGTCACGT
Source organism: Manis javanica (assembly GCF_040802235.1). Classification (NCBI taxonomy): domain Eukaryota; kingdom Metazoa; phylum Chordata; class Mammalia; order Pholidota; family Manidae; genus Manis; species Manis javanica. Next base: position 98,704,962 of record NC_133174.1, on the reverse strand, counting down.
GACAGCCCTCCTAGGGGAAATAGGCAATTTGACTCTGAAAGATGTTTGGCTTCCAGTCCCTTCAAACAGGGCAGCCTTGAAGAAAATCATGAAACACCCAAAGCTTAGGTCCTCCCCCATCCCCAGCTTTGTTTGTGAGACCTGCTATTTTCTTCTGTCATTTGCCGCAAAGCATGCAATGCCTTCACTCTGGCTCCTTCTACTCAAGACCTCCAAAGTGTCTCCTCACCCTGCACCAGGCTTGTCCGCTCTAGTCAGTGACCCAGGGAAAGGCCTAGCCTTTCTTTTCTGCCTAAGGATAACAACACTTTATAGCCATGTAGTTCTTTTCATTTTTACACCCATTACCTCATCTGACAAAAGGTGCTTTCACATCCATTCTCTCCTCACAGTGTCTAACTGTCCTGCCAAATAGGTGAGGTGATTGCTCTTCCTCCATCCCAGCCTCCAAGGTGGGTGATGAAGAAGCGACCTATAGCAGCTGAGGCGTATTAGCAGCAGCCAAGTCTCCAGCAGGGCCCACAGTCCTGGCAGCCCCATCTATGCCCACTCCAGGTCCGGGCCTCCCTGGCTTTTCAGTCTTCATCACAGGGCTGGCCCAGCACAGTGGTCCTCAGCCCTACATAACCCGGCCGAGTCTGCGCGGCCAGCCTAATTACCCTGTCTCTAATCCTGCTCACTCTGCATCGTTGGGAGAACGAAATGAGATCATGGCTGCAGAAGCACTTTGGAAGGTTAAACGTTATCACACAAATGAAGAGGTGGTGATATTGCTGATAACATTATTCAAGGTGGTTAGAGGAGCAGAGAAAGGGAAGATAAACTTCACCACTTTCACACAACCTAGGCTCTTCCCCCTCTACTCCTTGCCTCTAAGAGACAGCCCTACAGTGTACTCTGTCCCCATGTTTTCCAGACAGTTCTTTCCTTGGCTCATATATCAGATGACCTGGCTCCCTGCAGACGCCCTGACTTTAGTTCCTCTGTGGGCTACACTGATAGCCCCCTTGCTGTCCAAAGAGGAGCTGGTAGCTGGAGCCCATGCTGACACCTGTTGCTAGGCAGGATGTGGCTACCAGGTGGATGGAGAAGATGGATGGCTTCTGGGCTGATGCTCTCTCCCTTGCACTTTTGGGCAGGAAGATAGAAATTTAACAGCTAGACTCCCAGGCATTAGCATGTAGTTCTCCATCCTTCCTTGCCTTTGGCTCCTTTTTCTTTACATTTGGTTAGCTCCTTGGGGAGTCTTGTCACTCCCCTCGCAAGTGGCAGGATTTGGAGCTATGTGGGGCCAATTAGCCCTCTGATTCCAATCACAGGAGCCTGACTCTTCCGGGAGCTCCAGAGATCCAGCATGGCAGCTGGAGCCCCAGGAGATACCATCTTCTCCCAGTGGTGGCGATGGGAGCCCCATCTAAGGGGCTCTGAAACAGCTGCTCTGGGTGCCCTCTTTTAAGGAGCATGGACACAAATCTTCTTTCCTGTAAATGGAGCCCTCACTTTTCCCTAGCTGCTCCTTATTGTAGCAGTGTTGCTCAATCTTGAATGTGCATATGAATACCTGGGGGTATTGCTGGACTAATTGTGATGCGAAGGTTTGGAGTAAAGTCTGAGATTCTAGCAAGTACCAGGGTGGTTCCCAAGCTGCTGGTCCACAGACCACACTTGAGAGGCAAGGATCTAAATGAACACTTTTCTCTAGACACTGGGAGGGCCACAATCAGGTGGAAGGACTGAGGTGCTTTTATTCCACTGGGTTATATATAGCATTGACGGCCCTTGTTAAAACACAGATGCTATTTTGGAGAAAGGACACATGAAGTCATGCAAAACAAAGGACTCACTGTCTGAATCAGATTTACCCCAGGAGAGAATAGGGGGGACTCTAAACGGATATGAAACAAGACAGGTAAGGTTGCATTAGGGAAAAGGAGAGAAAGACCTGGATGGATTAGGTACTACTTAGTCTTCCTGAAGAGTTTGGTCAGCAAAAGAACAGCCTGAGGACTCGTGACATCCTGGAGTAAGGCAAGGAAGCTGATGAAAGAGAGGACAGTGCAGAAAACAAAAACAGCTGCCAGTTACTGAGAACTCACTATGCATCAGGCACTGTCACATACTCCCTCACTCCAGCCTCCCAGCCACCCCATGAGTAGGCAATACTATTGCCATTTTACAGATAAGGAAAACTGAGATTTGAGAAGGGAGATGACGTATCTTGCTCCAGGACACACACTTGGATACACTGTGGTGGGACTGCAATGTTAACCCAGGTCTGCCCGACTCCACAGCCAATTTTCTCACATGATTTTTGCCAAGAACGTGTGGACTAAGCAATTGCCCAGCAAGTTACGAGCAGACTGGGTGAGAAGATTCAGCAGACTGCTCCTCCACAAGTGAACTGAGGGCTGCCACAGTGCTCTGTCAGAGCGGCCTCCCCGAGTCACCTCACCAGAGGGGACATGTGGGGAGACCTCAGCCCAGAACTGACTTACTATATGCCTCCAAGTCCACCCTCCCATATGGGGGACTCAGCCCCTAAGGCCTCACATGCTTGTTAACTTTAGTCACCTAAGAGTCTACTCACCTCTAGTCATCCCTCAGAACCTGGACTCTCATCACCAGAATGGTCTGTTCATACCCTAATGCCAACATTCTCCTTCCTTCCAATCCTCCCTCTGTACCCTCTGGAACTCCCAATCAACAGCAAACTCTCCTATATCCTTAATTTATTCTCTGAAAGTGCCCTTCACCTTCTTTCCCAATGGCAGCCTTGTTTATTCCTTGAGGACATCACTTACCCACCAGCCTTCTCAAATGGAAGCTGTTTTTTTTTCCTTTTTCCTCTCAAATCTCAAGAACGTCAGGACATACAGGTTGGGTAGGTGCCATCCTTGCTTGCCAATGCCACCTCCAGGCCAATACTGCTCCTTCATTCTGCAAAAGATCCTGAACTTGTGAGGAACAGGCCTGCGGCCCACCTCTGCCACTGTTTACCTCCTCACTGCTTCCTGCGACTTCCTGGGTAGTCTCCACTTTCACTGAGGACTCCAGTTGCCAGCCACATGTGATCTTCCCCTCTAATCCAACTCTTTTTATCGTGGTAAAATGTACACAAAAATTTAGCATTTTTTGCTTTTAAGCACAGTTGCTTTTAAGTGTACATCCCACTAGCATTGAGTACATTAACAATTGGTGTGTGAACATCACCACCATCGATCTCCAGAACATTTTCATCTTCCCGAACTGAAATTCTGGAAGGTGAAATTAAACACTACCTTCCCCTTCCCCTCTCCCCCTAGTCCCTGGAAACTAGCATTTTTCTGTCTCTATGAATTTGACTATTCTAGGAACCTCATATAAGTGTAATCATACAGTATTGGTCCTTTTTCTAACTGGCTTCCATCACTTTGCATAATGTCATCCAGGTCCATCCATGTTGTAGCCTGTGTCAGAATTCCCTTCCTTTTAAGTTTGAATATGATTTCATTTGTATATATTTACCACATTTTATTTATCTGTCAATGGACACTTGGGTAGTTTCCACCCTTTGGCTACTGTGAATAACACTGCTATGAACATTAGTGTACAAATATCTAAGTCCCTGCTTTCACTTCCTTTGGGTACATACCCAGGAGTGGAATTGGTTGCTCATATGGTACCTTCTCTGTTTAATTTGGGGACGGGGATCAGTCTACCATTTTCCACAGTGACTGTACCATTTTACGTTCTTGACCACAATGCACAAGGATTCTGATTTCTTCACATCCTTGCCAACACTTATTATTATCTGTATTTCTTGATAACAGCCATCTTAATGGCTGTGCCCACTCCAACTCTTGATACCATCCCTGGCAAACTCAACATCCCCATGGCGATGAGGAGGCCTCCGAAAGCTGCCTCCTCCATTTTACTCAGCCACTCACTCCACTGTCACACCTGGACTTTGGGTCACCATCAGATATTACATCACCTCCATCACCTCCACAGTCTCCCTCGCCAACATCCTGCTCTCTGCTACCTCATCTATCCTGCCCGTTTACCTCCCCAAGGATTCCTGCTGCAGGAAATGGAATGCATATGACCACCTATTCACTTCCCATTTGGTATTCCCTTTTCCTGGAAATCTCTTCCTCCATTCCTTGCAGAGCCGACCCTTCATCCTCCAGGTCTTGGCTGAAATATCACCTCCTCAGAGAAGCTTTCCCTAAGCCTTTCCTCTAATTATTTGCTTTCTTACTCTCCTTCAAGCTCCATCTTATCTTCCTATCCCCCTTCAGGTCCAGATTATAACTCCTGGTTTATCATTATCGTTCTCTTGCACACACCTTCAACTCCCTTGCTTCCTCTCCCTCTGCTGTAGTTGTGTTGCAAAACCTCACTCCTTGAACTCAACCATGTGCATTCTCTACGCCTGCATCTGAGTGGCTGAAGGCAGCTGGAGAATAACCACAGTTGGGTGGGTGGCTTTCACTTTATATTCACCATCTCCAACCTGGTATGTGCTCTCAATGCTGTCTGGCCACCACTACCTCACTCTCTAAGATGACTATCTCATAGATCTTCTTCTCTCCTCGACAGACCTCACCTCCCCATTTGCCCCAACAAACCTCAGCTGATGACCTTATCTCACATGTGAGTGTTAAAACACAAGCCACCAAATGAGAGTCCCCTTATGTTACCACCACCAAGTCTACACACCACCCTACCTACATCTGTACCCATGCTTCCTTTTCCCCTCTTATTAAATTGGAGGATGTCTCTTTTCTTCTCTCAATGTCAGCTCTCTCCATTTAGGCTCTGGTACCATCCCTTCTCATCCCCAAGGATTTTGCTCCTTCAGGCATTCACTCTCTTCCTAAATCATCAGTCACTTCACCTCTCCAGAACTGTGCTAGCATGCTGATGGAAATCATCTGTCCTTAAAAAAACAAACAGAAACCACCTCCCTCCACTCTACAGTCCCCTAACACGGTCCCACAGTCCTGCTTCCCTTTGTAGCAAAGCTGCTTAAGAGTTTTTTACATATATTGTCTCCACTTCTTCATTTCCTATTTGCTCCTCATTCCACTATAATCTGGCTTCCACATCTATCACTCTGCAGAGTCAGTCACTCTTGTTAGGGTCACTAATGGCCTTCAGGTTATTTCTCAGTCCTCACCTTACACAACCTCTCACTGGCTTTGGAAAGAGTTGACTATTCCCTCTTTCTTGAAATGCTCTCCTCTCTTGGCTTCTGTGACTGTCTCTTGAGCCTCCAATGACCCCTCTGCCCACTTTTTTCTTAGTTTCCTTTGTGGGCTCCTTCTCCACTACTTAATCACTAGATACTGCAGTTCTTCCCAGTTAATCCCAGGCCTTCCCTTCTCTTTCTGTTCTTTCCCCAGGTAATCTCATCAGTCCCTTGGCTTTAAACACAATCTATAAGCAGATGACCCCCAAATTTGCATTCTACCTACACCCCTTCTGTGAGTTCCCAAACTCCTCTATTTCAAGTATCAATTCTGACATCTCTGATTTTATGTCTCACAGGAGTCTCAAATTTAACATGCCCAAAATGGAACTCTTGATTTTCTTTTCCCCCTCAAGCCTAGGTCCCCCTCAGCCTTCCTCATTGCAGTACCTGGCACCACCATCTTCCCTTCAGAGACTCAAACTAGAAACCTCAGAGTCCCACCTCCTCCTCTGACCCCCGACATCTAATCTCTCCATAAGTCTTGGCAGCTGTTCCTTCAGAATCTGCCCAGTGCCCTCCATCTTCAGGCTATCACCCAGTTCCAACAAGGATCGTCTCTCCCCCAGACTGCTGCTGCTGCCTCCTTCCTAGTCTCTCTGTAGCCACTGCTGCCCCCTGTGAAGTCTGGTCTCTACAGATATTGCAAAAGTCCAAATCAGATCCTGTCACTGGCCCATTTAATACCCTGCAGATGTTCCCCACTATGAGTGAATAATATCCAAACTCCTTTTCCATGGCCTATACGGCCCCATGTGGTCTCCTCCTTCCTCCTTGCCAAATCCCTCTTATGCTACTCTTATTCCTGCCCAGTACAATCTGGCCCCACTAGCTTCCTTTCCATTTCTGAACCAATCAAGTTCTTGGCCACCTCAGGGCCTTCCAACTTGGTATTCCTTTTTTCCTGGAAACCTCTTGCCCTATTCTTCAGAGGGCTGCTGTTTCATCCTTTACATCTTCACTCGAGTACCATCTGCTCACAGAGGCCTTCCCAGAGAACTCGGCCCTGGTAATCCCTATTACTGCAACCTGCGCATTTCCTTCAGGAGATGCACACGAGCTGTCATTACATATTCATTATGTGATTATTTGGCCATAAAGCCTGTAAGAGTATCGACTAAATCTCTCTAGTTCAATGATGTATCTCCACCATCTAGTTTGGTACCTGGCATATAGAAGGTGCTTAATCAATGTTTTCTAAGTGTATCGATGGACATGTGGATAGGAGTGATTTTGAGGCATACAGATTAGGATTCTCTGGCTATTCTGTGCAATTCCTCATCAAATGCCTACCAGTTCTGAGGAGAAACCCCTCAACTTCTCTGACCAAGACAATGGAGTGAAAGAGGAGGAGGAGGATGGAGTAACATCAAGAGTACAAGGAGGGCTGCAATCTAAGAAACAATAGGAGCTGGCATGGGTCCAGGCCTTTTAGGGGTGTGAGGGTGGAAAATCTAACAGCTATTCCTTCTCAGGGCAGGAATATTTTCTAAAAGGCAAACAGCTCTTCTTTCAGAATTGCCAGAGGCCCAGGGGGTGGGCAGGATGACCTTAATTAGTCCTTCCCACTCCTGAGAGTCTCTGGGTAGATGATCCAGTTAATTCCTAGGGCTGCCTCTCTCTTTCCCTCCAGGGCTTCATGGACCTGCCACTTCCTCCTCAGCTGATCTCGGAGAGGCATCTTCTGGAAAACCTGCTGGTGTCTGGATTCATTTTCTGGTTGTCCAAACGGCTGCTTTTCCCTGGTGGCCTGGAATGGAGACACTTGTCATCTGTTCTAGCAGATCAGGAGAGAGCAGGTAAAGAGGTTAAGGCCATTTGTCCTCCCCCAAATACCTGGAAGACTGGAGTCATCTCGCTAAAAGCCAACCCCATGAAGCATCTCAGAGGACGCTGCAGAGGACCCTCTCGGCAGCCACCCCCTCCCCTCCTTCTCCACTCAGGGACTACACATCCAATACACTCAGACATGTTGTCTGATAGGCCCAGACATGCTCCTAAACCCTCCCCGTTGGGGCTGCCAGCCTGGTAACAGATGTGAGGACTTTGCCAGATGTGAGGCTGATGCCATATGGCACTATGGGTCACAAGGTCTGTTGTTTCCACTAAGCCATGGTGGAGTTAGTGGGGAGATGCTCTCAGTTTAGCCCCCACTTGCCTGTCCCTGGCAGACGCAGTGAGGAGGAACTGGAGGAATGAAATAGTCACAGGAGCTTGAAGGAGTTGTCATGTCCCTCCGAAGAGTCCTGGGAACCCCAGCCCCTCCCCTCCACGTGCCACACCAAGTATTTCTGAGGAAGGCAGAGACAGACCAGAGGGGCAGGGATGAGGGATGGAGGGGAAGACAGCAGAGCAGGAAAGGGCTTCAGACAGAGCTGAGAAGGAGGGATGGGGAGAGACAGAGAAAACCAGACAGGAGTGGAGAACTGAGACAAGAGTAGGGGCTCAGAGGCAGTGAGGGAGACAGGACAGGCTTGGGGAAGGCAAGTGCCACAGAGAACCTGTACCTGCCAACTCTGCTTGGTGTTAGGTTTTCAGAAGCCCACTCCAGTGCCTCACCTGTTCTCTGAACACTCCTGAGCTATCCCCGCCCCCCACCCCCACCCAGCTCTGCCCTCAGGCTCCTGCTGCTGTGAAAGGGCTGCATGGTAGTGAAAGCTGCCTGGTCTAAGGCTTCAGGTGATCAAGCTCTTTGAGAAGAGGCACTATGATTATGCCTTACTGATGGCATGATGTCACCCTCCCCATTTCACAGATGGGGATACAGTAAACAAGGGGCACATCTCAAACAGCCTGAGGAGAAGACCCAAGACACCCTTTTCCCAGCCACCAGAGGCTATATTTTTCTTGTAAAAGAGAATGAGATCAAGAGGATAAAAATAGGAAGAGGAGAGAATTCCAGAAGGTGGGAGGGGAATGGTCATTATGGGAAAAGTGGAGTTGGCAGGTAAGGGAGCAGCAGGCCTGAATTCTCCCCCTCAAAGAACACATCTGAGGCCAGGCTGGGCCGCAGAGCTCTGGCACAGAATGCTAAGCCAGGAGAGGGTCTCTGGCAGCTCAGATCTCTCTTTCCTCTTGGATCCTAGCCTCTAATCTGCCATGGGATGGAATGTAAACAAGGCTGGAGTCTGTATAGGGGGAGCAGGTGTGGGCAGTAGTTGCTGGGAACATCCCAACAAGTAGCTGCCTCCAGCAGCCAAAGATCCAGAGCTCAAATAGCGCCCCTCTGGGGGCTGCTTGGTGGCACTGGCTGCAGAGGGCTCCCAGTAAAGCCTCCTGAAGCCAAAGGAGGGCTTACTGGGTTGGCTGGCTGTGCAGTCTCCCTCCTCTCTGTCAGGCTGCCAGCCACCAGCCTGGGGTGCCCCCAGTCCCTGATTCTGGCCAAACAGCTGGAGAATCTCAGAGTTGGCAAGGACCTTGGAAGTTATTTATTTCACCCTTATGCACCCTCTGCTGACTTCCAGGAGTAGCAGGGGGGGAAAGCTGTCTAAAGGAGAGCCGCAGCTGGGTACTACAGGAAGGGCCAGACTGAGCAAGTGGGGAAGGAGGCCCCTGAGAACAGGCCCAGAGAAAGAAGGGAGCAGGGGGCCTACAGCAGGATGCATGAAGATGACAGACTGAGTCAGGGAGGGGATGCTGGGGAGAGATTAGCTGGGAAGCAAGCTGGAGCCGACCCAGGGAGACAGCAAGTACGCCTTTTCCTTGCTCCCTCTCCCCAAGGCCCCCTCAGGGGAGCTTATGAGGAGACAGCAGGTCAACGAGGGCAGAGCTGGAGAGAGAAAGGCACACATCCTGCTGCTTCGCCTGGAGGCCCATCTGGCCCCTCCCTGCCTGAGCTGGTGCAGGTGGTATCCGAAGCCCAGGCACCATGCCCAGCAGGCACCAGGCTGACCTCCTGTGAGGGAGCAAACAGCAGCAACCCCAGCTTCCCCCCTGTGCACTATCTCCAAGTTGTCCATCCAGGAGTACTGGGGTAGGGGCAGAGCAGAAATCAGGCCAAGAAGCAACTCCACAAAAGAGATACTATGTGAGCCCCAGCTTTTAGACAGCAGTCATTCTTGCATTCATTCATATATGCAACAAAAATTTACTGAGCATCTATTATGTGCCGAACTGTGCTAGGTATTGGAGATACGAAAGTAAAATAAGCTTAGTCTCTCCTTTCAGGGAGGTTATCATCACAGGTGGGGACAGGTATATAAACAGAAAGCTGTGAGTCGCCTGGCACCACAAGGGGCAGCAGAGTGTGGGAACACAGTGGAGGGTGCCCCCCATGACTCCCAGCAGCTCCCTGCCCTCAGCTGAGTGGTGAGGGTGAACTGGAGTCCCAACAGATGGACACGGCAGAGGACATTCCAGGAATGGAATGTCAAACATGATGGCAAATGGATAATAAGGAAGATTCAGTAAAAAAGGGAACTTCTAGTATTCAAACCACTGCAATTAAAAGAAGAAACCACAGAACAAATTCAGGCAAAGCTGAAAGGAATCTTTAATTTCTGGTTGCAGGAATGAGGGCAGAGGACTTGTGTTACCCACTGGCCCCTTTCATGTGACCTTGTGACATGAAGCAGTGCACTCAGGAAAGGTCACAGAGATAACCAGGGATGCAGCCCAGCACTAGGGTTACCAGACACAGATCCTATGTATCACCCACAAGCTCCATATAGAAGGCCCCCCTCTCACATCACAGAAGGAGGTAAGCAAGGGTAGACTGCCAGCGGATGCATCGAGATCCAGCCATCGTAGTAATGGAGACCAAGGTGCTGAAGCTCATATGCCCCATTTTGCCCACAGTGAAGAGGGTCCCGGGAAGCTAGCTTTATGAATGGGTCAGGGCCAACAGTGGGAAGTTACAAACAACCCCACTGCAGGGCCAGATGGGACACAAGAAGAGCCCCTCTAGACTTGGCCACATTCTGTTCAGCTCACAGGGGCCATCCTGGGAGAAGAGGGAGGGATATCAATAGGCATAGCAGTGTGATTACTCAAGTGTGGGCTACAGCTCCTGCTACTGACCTCCTGACCCAGGAACAAACCCCCTCTCCCTCCCCAGGAATTGGGAAGATAGCTTTGCCCAGCATTGCAAGTAAGGCTCTAAAAACTTTTTAGAAAATAATTCCAAACAGAGATACTCAGATAGAGCCATTAAGTTAGATTAACAGCTCCAAGCCAGCAGACCAGACAGTTGTCTAATTAATAAAACATATAAAGCAGAACTTATTGACGTTATAGGCACAACACTCAGTAGACAACAAAACCCGAATCCATGCAGAACACACCATGTTCTCCAAGAAGCCTGTTCCCCTACAACCTGTAAGATCTCTTCTTTAATGAAAACGGGGCTGGGGAAAGGAGGGAACCAACAGTGCAGTGCAGGGAGGCAGGCTGGGGAAGGCAAACCTGTTTATTCATTCATTTATTTATTTATTTACTTACTTTTTCTACTTATTTAAAAAAAATTTTTTTATTAAGGTATGATTGATATACACTCTTATGAAAGTTTCACATGAAAAAACAATGTGGTTACTACATTTACCCATATTATCAAGTCCCCACCCATACCCCAATGCAGTCACTGTCCATCAGTGCAGCAAGTTGCTAGAGATCCACTATGTCCCTTCTCTGTGATACACTGTTCTCCCCGTGATCCCCCACACCATGTGTACTAAACATAATACTCCTCAGTTCCCTTCTCCCTTCCTCCCCACCCGCCCTCCCACACCCCTCCCCTTTGGTAACCACTAGTTCATTCTTGGAGTCTCTGAGTTTGCTAAGGCAAACCTGTTTCTTGCACAAATCTGCCAAAGGTTAGTTCCAGCCCGGGCTTTGGAGGCAGTGAATCTGGGCTGTAATCTTAACTCTGTGGCAAGTTACTGAATCGTATCAGACTCAGTTCCCTCATCTATAAAATGGGGCTCACGACAGTACCTATTTCAAAGGATCTATATGAAGATTAAATACACAAAGTAAGTACTCAAGCAATAATGGCGATTCACAGTTAATATCATTGTTATGTTCAGACACATACGAATAGGATCTGTGGTCCTATTATAGCCCACGCCATTTGCCCTTCTCCACAGAAAGAAATGGGGGTGATTTGAAAATTGGTTCCAATCTCTTTAGACCTTGGGCCCTCACTTCAGATCTACAGTATAAATAAGCCTCGCTACAGGAAAAACAAACTATTTTACTAATAATTCTCATACTTGCAGTGGTTAACCATGGGGCTGCTGAAGTAAGACAGAGGCAATATGAACTCTGCTTCTCACTACCTGTGGGACCTTAGACTTGTCCACCTCCCAGTTTCTACCACCTCATTTCCTCACCTGTAAAATGGGGCTAATACCAGGATCTACCTCATAGGGTTGTTGCAAAGATTAAATATAGTAATACATCTAAAGCAGTTAAAACTGTGCTTGGCACACAGAAAGTGTTGAGTGAATGCCAGCTGGTGTTCTTATTGTACACGAATTCTTATTACTACCTAAAGAGCTTACTTGGCACAATGCTCGGCACAAAGTAATAGTAGCTGCTATGATCGTCAGTACTACCAGTGACACTGAGTAACTGGGGCCAGAGGCGCAGAGAGATCTGGGTCTTTTCTGATATGGGGACTATCCTTTATCCTTAGGATAAATTTACCTTTGTAATCTCAGACTCCCCGCCCCTTGAATTTTACACAGCTCAAGAAAAGTGACAGGTATGTGCCTGCACATTCCCACTTGACAAGGTTTCTATAAGTAATGCACCATCTCACAGGAGGATCTTGTTCCTTGGCCCCTTGTTGCTTCCTGAACGTTGAGGCCCCGCGAGGGCCGCCGGCCAGGGTGACCGAGGGGTGGGGGTAGAAAGAGCCACGGAGGGGGTGCGGAGCCTCGGGGTGGGGTGGCCGATGGGGAGGGAGGGCTGAGCCTGTGGAGGGGTGCCCCTGCCCTCTGCGGGCAGCTGCCCTCCCAGCTTCTCGCTCTGCTGTCTCTCTCTCCCTCCTCCTGTGCTCTCCCCTCCAGCGGAAAACTTCCCGCTCACGCCAACACTTTTCCACAGGCGTCCAGAACCCCAGCCCGGCGGATCCTCCCACTTTCCTTGCGGGCGGCGCGGCGAAAGGGCCCGCGGGCAGCGTGACGTCCGGAACGGCTCCTTGAGGGCTCGGGGTCGGGTGGGAGGATGTCGGCTACCGACGCACCAATTCCGTCCATGGACTGTGGGCGCTGCGCGGGAGCGCACCCAGAACCAGGGGCCCATGTCAGCGCCGCCTGGAGTCACTTGGAGGGGTCGGCGAGAACCGTGGCACTCTGCGGCCGCCCGCCAACCCCACAAACCCCTGCCTCAACGGCTAGATACCCCGCTTTCCGACCCTTTCCCAGGCGGGCCCCAAACGGCTGCTCAGAACGCGCTACTTACTGTCGGGGCCCCCTCTGAGCCGGGGCTGGGCGGCTGCCTGGCCCGGGCGCCCTGTCGCCGCGGACACCCCCCGCGCTGGCCCCCGCTCTGCCCGGCGCCAAGCGGAGCGGCAGCGGCGTCTGTGGAAGAGGAAGATCACGCCTACCTCAGCAACCCAGCGCCTGCTGTGACCGGAATCTTAAAGGAGGAGGCGAATGGCTCGGCCCCAGAGCCGCGACCGAGGTGGCGACCTAGCGAGGCAGCTGGTAAACGCGGCGTCTGCCGCCTCTCGGCCGCCTGCAATCCGCCCCTGCGGAGGAACTCCCCTCCCCCCAGCGTGGACGGCCCCCCCGCCGCGGAGCCGGGCGCGAGGCTCTGAGTCCGGGGGCCTGCGGGGGGTCCAGCTGCGCTGGGTGAGCGCAGGCTAAGTGAGGGCACTGGGCTTTACAGCTATTTCCTCATCCCGGCATCCTCCCCATTTTACAGAAATTAAAACCGAGGCCCAAGGGAGAGAAGCGAATAGCACCCAAGACACAGCTAGTAATAAGTGGTGGGGCCAAGATTCAAAATCAGAGAGATCTCAGTTAGCCCATGGCCTGCCGCGGAAGCCACTCTGTGCTACTGCAAAGCAACATTTGAATACCCGTGTCTCCACCTCCTGTTTCCCCATTTTTGACAGGACTAGGGGCAAGTGGCAACTCCAGGTCAGTTGGTTGGTGGCAGTGGAGGTGGGGGCCCCAGGAGACAGCATACTGACTGCAGTGTCTAGTGCCAGGGAGTGGCCTTTTCCTCAGGAAACTCACCTACTATGTGCCAGGTCTTGCAGGAGACAGAAAAAGGTATAAGAGGTCGTTAAAAAGGTCTAAGAGGTAGTTATGGTCCAGGTTCTATCGCGAAGACAGGCATGAGCCTGTGAGGTCTGGGTTATGTCGGAAGGGTCAAAGGGCAGGGGGCACAGAGGCCCTAAAGGAGCAGGTGGCCAGTGTTCTCAGACACCATTTCCCAGGCAGAACCTCAGGGAGCCACTGGCAGGGACAAGGGGGAGAGAAGTGGCTTGCGGAGACAATATGAGGAGGGCTGATTCTGATTCCTTCCTGGTACTGGAGTGAGAGTCCACACCACCCATAGTTCTTTAAAGGATGAGTAGAAGACAGCCTTGTGGGGGAGATTAAGCCAGTGGCCTTTCTGTGGGAGCTACCCTAGCTCCCTGCCTTGACAATGACATCTGTGAAATGGGTAAGATCTCATATTTCATCCTTTCTGGTCAAAATGATTTAGTAATAACAGTGTTCCTGACATATTCTAATTAAAAAAAAGAACAATTTTAGAACTTGTATTCCTCCCTTCCTTGTCCTTGCTTATCCATTCAGTCATTAATTTAGCAAATATTTATTAACATCTACCATTTGGCAGGCACTTTGCTAGGTGCTGAGCACCTCCATGGTTCTGTGGGGGTGTCCACATGGGAGGTGGAAAGCACACAGGGTTGGAAATTAGGAAACATCTCTTAAGTCCTAGCTCTTTGACTAAATCACCATGTGACCCTCTGTGAGTCACGTATCCTTTGGGGACCTCAGTTTTCTTGTTGGTCAAACAGGGCTAATAACACCTTTCCGTCCTACTTCATGGGGGTGTTTGTGAGGCTCAGTGGAAATAATGGATGTGAAGGAGCTCTGAAAACTATAAAGCCACTAGACAAATGTCAGGGATTAGTCTGTCTCCAAAGGTGGGAGGGGGCTGCTGGGAACTAAAGCTTAAAACAATCCTGGCTGACTCTCCCAAATTGATTACACTTTATTCCATCTTCCCTAGAATCACTGGTCCTGTACCTGAGCATGAGTCTCAGCTCTCTGAAATACCATCCTTCCTCAGCAGTGCCCATGATGCCTGGGTTTAGTGATGGCCTGTCCTTAAGCCAGAGAGATTGTTTGGGGGACTTGAGTGGAACCAGAGGGACAGTCTTGGCTCTGGGTCTCTAATTCCTGGCAACAGCAGCACACTGCCCCCACACCCCTACCCCCCGGCCCCACAAGCCTACTGGAGTCCACCCAAGCCCAAGAATGTACGTGTCTGGGTAGAAACCACTTGAGGCCCCCAGAGACACCCTTTCAAGAAGCACAGGGCTCATGTCAAAAAACGGAGATGGCCTTGAGGGTGGGTACTCTGGGGGGAAGCCAGAGTGCTGGGTTTAGCCTGGCCAGCTGAAATCCACAACAGAACTAGTGGAGGCTCTGTGAGGGTCTTCCGCTTGCTCAGCTCACCCCTGCAAGCACTGCAAACAGACCTACAAATTACTATACTAAATTATGATACTACGCTTGCTATGCAAATACAGCTTCAAGACAAATTCCCAAAGCTGCAGAAGTATTTTCCCCTACTCACTGCTACCCCAAGTAAACACACACTCTGAGGAAACATGGGGTCTTGCCAAGCAGTTTCCAGACAAATCCGCTAACCTTCTTCATTCTCTTCCTTCCCACTGAATTGTCACCCTGAAGCCCCTTCGACATAAATAAAATGACACGGAACAGGGAGGGCTTGGGAGCCTGGGTCCCATGCCGGCCCAGCCCAGAGCTGCTCTGCACAGCTTTGGAGCCGAACTAAAAGGGAAGTCAGAGGCAGTGACAGAAAGGAGCCCGGCGTTAGGCCAGGGCACCTTCAGCCAGCCAGTTCCTGGGGGAGGAGTGGAACAGACTCCTCATCAGCCTCCCTTGGCAATCTCAGAGCTCACCCCTCATGCAGCGGGGGCTCCTCTCCATGTCTTCATAGATTCCCTTGTCACATCCATCTCACCCACGCTGTTCCTCTTAATAAAATGCCCCCATAGGCACGCTAGACAGTCTGATGTTATCCTTCACTCTCCAGCCCTTCTCCCCAGCTGGGCCACACAGCAGTGATTCAGGCCTCCCGGGTTACAGTAGAGTCTCCTGAGGAAATGCTTCCTGAGCACCCAAGCCAGGGTGTGATGGAAGCCTTGGGTGTGAGCATAGCAGATCCTCCTTCTTTGAGCCCTCAGGCTGACCTGGGCCCTGGATTTGGATTCTTGCTCAGAGTTCCCCTGTCTACCTCAGCCTGAATCTTCTTTCCTGGGCCAGCTGCTGCTGCTCTCCCCCAGCTATTAAACCTGAGTCCAATTTGCAAAGCCTTTCTCTTGGTGAGTGTCAATAAACCCCCATCTCTATCACCCTGAAAGACCAGAAAGCTTCAAGCTCCAAAGGAATGAATCACCAACGGTGAAATTTCAGACACAATGACAGGCAATTGAGGAGACATATTTGATCACATCATGTTTACCTATGTGTAAGGCTGGCCCTGAGGATATTCTGGCATTTTCTCTCAACTATAATGAAGACTCAGAATGACAGATAGCAAAGAAAGCAATAGAAAATACACAACGCTAGGGCTCTCTTGTCCCCTCCTGGCATGAGCCAGGAGCTCTGTCCTCTGGCTTTATCTGTAAATAAAAGCCTCTGCCTTGCTCTCCTACCTTGAGTGTTTGCGAAGTGCATTCTTCAACTCCGTAAACAAGAACCCTGGCATCATTTTTTGGGACTCATCCGGGATAACTTCAGAGATGGGAGCATTCTCTTCAAGTTTAAAGCCAGATACACCTCTGGCATTCAGTCTGAAGAATTGGGAGCAATTTGATGCCCAAAACCTGAAAAAGAAGTGTCTTATCTTCTTCTGCACACAAGCCTGGCCTCAATACAAACTCTAATTGGAGAGGCTTGGCCCCTGAGAGAAGTATACAATATAATAAGGACCTCTGAAAGCAAGTTGAAGCTACGTCAGGCCCAGAAGTCCCATGGACTACTATGATATGGAGCTGGTTTTCTAAATCCTTTTGAAGCCATAAAACTGCAAATGGTGATAGAAATGGAACCCAGGATGGAAGTGCCCATCTTCTGAGGCCCTCTCAACTGACCAGTGTTGGAGACCTAACTGCACCCCTTACTGCACCCCCTTTCAGCATGAAGCAGACAGAGCAGTCATCACCCCCTTTCCCTAGCAGCGTCTAGGGTCTCCATCTGTAGAGTGAGGAATGAGACAGGGACCATGGGCTTAGACAGAGTATGGTGAGGGCCTCCAGGAAAAACAAAGCAAAATAATCCATTGTGGGATTTGCTTTGGCCTGCTGGGGTGCCCAGCGTATTTTTCTGACTTTACCCAGGTGCTGCTTTTCTTCCTCCAGCCCTAGTTGTGTGATTTGCCACCTGGGCAATTTAACAAGCCCAAAACAGACAGGAAGTATTCCATCCTGAAACTAAGATTGCATTTTAAAACCCTATTTGTTAAACAGTACTTTTTCTTAAGATACTCTTTAACAAACAGACAATAACTCAGCCCACGTTGGGAGCAAAGCAGGCAATCTTGAGCGATATGCTCCCAGACCAGGAAGTTGCTATCCTGGGAAGAAATCAGAGCAGTAAATTTCTTGTAAGTAACCAGGAAGACTAATAAGATGAACATTTTGGGACCACTTAGCAGGTGTACATCCCTAGCCCTTAGTCTCTCAACCGCCTATAAAATCCCTAGACAACACACCACCCCAGGGCTCTCTTGTCCCAGAAGCTCTGTCCTCTCGCTTTATCTCTAAATAAAAGCCTCTGCCTTGCTCTCCTAAAAAAAAAGGAAAGAAAGAAAAAATACACCACACTAGGAGCAAGGACATCTTGCTGCTCATCCCAGCTCTGGCACTAATTATATATCTGGCCCTATACTACCCCTTTCTAGGCCTCAGTTTTCCCATATGTCAAAAGAGAGCACTGGATTAAGTAATTTGCAGGTTCTAACAGGCTCAGATTCTTGGCTATATGTCACTGAAGTAGACTGATATTCCCTCCAGAAGAGGCCGTCCTGCTGGACACTGGGCATTGACACTGTGTATGCACTGGAGTTAAGAGCGGTATGAAGGGTTGGCACTATGGGCATGAGCCTGGCGCTGCTATTCAACAATGTAGCAGATGTCTGACCCTCCCTTTGGAATCAAGGGAGAATTTGTTCACTGCCCCCACCCTGTCTTGCTGACAGGACCCCTCAGGTTCCTAGCGGTAGCTCTCTGCTTATAAATACCCTAGCCCTCTCCAGGACTGATTCCAGCTGCCCCATGATTAGGGCTGACACTCCACCAGCGAATACATCATACTCAGCTCCTACTTTCCTCACTTAGAAATGATTGGTAAACAGCTGCTGTCCCAACTCCCCCACTTGGGGCAGCCCTCCTACTGTCCCTACCTCCTTCCAATCCAGCAACTAAAGGATGAATTCCTAGCCAGTAGGGGCCTTTCAGAACAGTGCTCTAGTTCTAAGGGCTATTCATCTGGTCAGTGCCCAAGCCATACAGGCAATTCAGTAGTTTAGTACTACCCTAGTCTGGGGTTCTACTCAAGTCCAATGACCCTCCCCACTCCCAGGCCATTTCCTGTGAAGATTTGTCAAGGGTTTTTTGAGTTGAGGTATAACCCATACCCTGCCTCTGAGTCAGGTGGGCCCTGGTTGTCTCAGAGAAGGAAGGAAAAAAAGGCAGCAGGGGTAGGGTAGGGGGTAGTAGCTCTGCAGTTAGTAGCAGCTGCCCTGGGGATCCTCGGCCCTGTGGTCTGGATCCAGTTGTCAGAGGATGAAGCCAAATGTGTTGAAGTTGGAGGGACACTCCTTCCAGCTGTTACCTGAATGGGGCACTGATTCTGTAACCCCCGCTGGACTCCCCACCCGACTCAGGGTTGTCAGGAGCTCCTGACTGCTCCCCAGGCCCACCTGGGGTACTTGCTACTGTTTTCTTTCCCTCCTTCACCACTGACCCCTTCGCTTCTGCTCTTAGCCAGAACAAGCCTCCCTAGCACTGAAACCCCCCTCACTTGGCCCCCGTTTCCCCTCCCTCTGCTGTTCTACTTCCTTTTCCCTGCCAAGGAGTAGCTGTCCAATGGGTGCTTTGCCCCTGCGGTGCGAATGTTCTGTTCTCACCGGGCCCTGTATTAATTTGCTCTCATTTGTGAGCTGCTTTGTTAACACAAGTGGCCTTTTCCCGACATGTAGTGCTGCTCCCTGCTGCCTCTGCTACCTCCCCACCCACCCCCTCCTTAACCTTGTAATAACAGGCCCTCCCCTGTGGAGAGGGGGCTGGTTTTTCCAAGGCTCTGTCATGTACATGCTTTAGTAGTCACTATAGTCAGTGTATCCCAGCCACCCGAGGAAACAAAGCAGGCATGATTACTGATCCCTGGGGGACCTGTGAGGAAACCGGGGCTGAGAGGTGAGGAGGCCTGTCTGTGTGGATAGCTCCTGTGTGATGACTCAGTGGGCCTAGAACTCAGCTCTGCCCATAGCCCCCCATAGGCTTATGTCCTTCACCTTCAGCACCACCCTTTGAGGCCCCAACCAAGTCCCCAGAAAGGTGCAGGTATGTACACATACCCGTACACCATTTTGCTTTCAACTGTGTGCAGGGTTGCAGAACCTCTAAGGTCGCAGAACCCTGCATCTGTATTTTTTAAAAGGTGCCCAGGTGATTCTAACATGCAGCCAGAGGTGGGAACCACTGCTTGAAAGGAAGATGTAAAAGTAAAAGTTAAGAGCGTAAAAATTCTAGCAGCCAAGAGCTTTCTTAAAAACCTGGATGTCCCTAGTAAGAACTGAAGGTAGACTGGGACGTGAGCAATGGCCTAGCTTCCCTGCCTCAGTTTCCTCCTTTCTGCCTGAAGGAAATTATTGCGCAGGCCTTCTCGGCCCCACCCCAGCCCTGGGACAGCTTTATAAATCAGTCAGCACTGAGTCAGCTGTGTGAAGCAGTACAAAGAAGGAAACCCACCCCTTTCTCCCCATATATAAGTGCTAGCCAGTTGCTATGTAAGTGTATCCTTAGCAACTTCTGGCAGCAAGGACGGAGCTGAATTCCCCGAGCAAGCCATGGGGTCTCTGTGGAGGTAAAGGGTAGAGACTTGCATGTCCATCACCTAGAAAGAGATGCTCCTCAGGTAACAGGCTAGAACTCCTAGAAATAATGATCATCTTAATAGCTCTCACGTATTCATCACTTACTGTGTGACAGGTATTTCACTTATATTACCTCATTTGGTCCTCAAACTCACCTTCTGAAGTGGGTATTAATTATTAGCCCTATTTGATGTATTAGGAAACTGAGGTGAAATTACTTGCCCAAATGTCACACAGCTAGTAAGCAAGTGTGTTTTGTTTGGCCTGCAGTGTTTTTAAAAGTTTTTTAAATTCATGGCTAACACTTAAAAATCCTCAGATTTCATATAAGAACTGGGATTTCTGGATTTTCTTGAAAAATCCTATTCTGGCAACAATGATCAGGTGGGCCTAAGTAGCCATGTCCCCTTTGGATGGGGATGGGCTTTCTAGAGGTCCCCACCACTCTTTCGGTGCCCTCATCATGGGGCCAAGTGTCAGTTTCCATTTGAATACTGTTCTTGTGCTGTTCTATTGTTGTATTTATTAAAGGAATAATAAAGAGGGGAATGAAACATTTCCTAGACACATCTGATCCTACCCTAGTGAATACATTTACTCCTTTGGGTCTGGCCCTGTAGGCATCTCAGCTTATGATCCCACCACCCCATTCCTTCCTATGTGGGGAGAGGGTAAGCTGAGCACTCATTTGGGAGGGGAATTACAGGTGGCTGAAATTACAGGTGGCCTCTAGCCCATGGAGGGAGACTGGGAGTTAGGAAAGAGGAATGAGTCCCCAGAAAACCCTGGCAGTGAAAGGTGACTTTCTGGTACCTTCTAAGGTGGATTGTCTAGTGTAACTCCTAGCCCTAGATGTGAAATAGGCATAGTGATAATACTAGTACCATGTCTACCTCATGGGATTATTATGAAGATTAAATGGGTATATGTACACATACACATTTAGAATAGTGCCTGGCTCAGAGTAAGTGCTAAACAAATGTTAGCTCTTTTGATAATTATTATTCTCCATGTTAGTTTCCCTTTTGTTTGCAAGTTTCAGTGATCTAAACAATTCTGTGGAGTATTAAAGGACTCCTGTGATGGGTCAATGATACAGGCAAAGGTGAATCTTACAGATGCTTCTTCCCGCCACAACAGTCTTCCTCTGGGGCCAATTGTGGAGGTTCTGCATGGCATTTTATTAAGGAAGATGGCATTTTTAGTCTAGGGAGAAGGCAGTCTTGCCTTGCCCCTTGGGGCCACACCAAGCTCTTACATTTCCATACCTTTACACTTGCTCTTTCTTTACCCAGAATGCTCTCTGCCACTCTGTCTACCTGGTAACCCTTCAACACATTGTTCTGGACTCAGCTCAAGTCACCTTCTCTGGAACACCCTCTTTGAGCCTTATGTGCTTCCTCAGGTGGAGTTAATTAAAAAATTTAGCTCCTAGTGGAACATGAGCTGGTTGAGGGCAGGGTAGGGCATGTGTCTTGTCCACTCTATCCCCAGTCCCAGCACAAGGCAGGTACTCAGTTAATGCTGGGCGAATGAAATGGGAGGAAGGGAATGGGGGGAACAGAAAGGCTCAAGAGGATATCCTACAAGCCACATTTTCTGAGGCTCTCTGGCTCCCAGCACACCTCCTGTCGGCTTCTATGTGGCCCTCCAAGTTCTTCAAACTAACATCACAAATTCTCTGTGCCCCTCCAGACCTGTTCTAAGGCTCACCTGTAAGGTAGGTGCTCTTTTTGGAGCCTTTCCCAAATTTTCAGTATGCCCTTGCTCCATTGAACAGCCCCTCACTGTGATGGACCCACATGCTTCCATCTCCCAGGCTCTTCAGGGTGTCCCCAAAGCACTGAGCATTTCCTGGAAGGGAAATCAGTGCTGAGATGGTGGTGCATGTCCCCATTCCCTTCAGCCCTGCTCTCCCATTAGGTCTTCCTTCCCAGACAATGTATTTGCATCTCTGATGCCTCCATCCAAAAAGGATTTCCAGCCCTGGGAGGTGGGTTGGGAGCTGTTTCTGGGGAAGTAGGGTTCCAGCACCCCTTCAGTCATACACCACAACCTGTCCCCTAACCAAGGAGAGGGTTTTCCTCACTTTGTTGTAAGCACCCATCTTTTGTGGGAGAGCAGGCTAATAAGCTGGGGTGAGATTTGTATCACTGAATCTGACACCCCTTCCATTAACAATAACAGGGCAGCTGTGGAAGCCCCCAGTCCTGCTCAGCAATCCTCCTCCCAGCCCCACCCAGTGTTGTCCCTGTCACCATCTCCTACCCCAATGCAACTTCCCTGCCCAGTTTCTTCTAGACCATCTGAGTTCCTTTGACAGGAGCAATCTGCCTCCATGGAGGAATGACTTTAGAGCCATTAACAGGAAAGAGCATTTTTCAGAAAACCCAGATGATTCTAAAGCATTAACGGACACCTTTGCAATCCTGTCTCAGGAGGAGCTAATGTCTTGTCAGCTGGCACTGGGCCAAGGACTGCTCCTCCCACACTGAGAACACATGCCCTAGGACCCAAGATGAGCCAGAAGAACCAGATGAGATCCTGAGAAAACCCAGGATGTGAACTCCCATAGAGGGCCAATCCCAATGCCACATGCATGTGTATACACACAGACACACACCCAGAGAAGCAGGCACGGCCACACGATGGCACAAAAACACCACCCACACTCTTGCTATAAGACCCACATGTGATTTGCCAACAAATTGCAAATTAACCTCCTAGTGAACAGATTAATGGTATTCATGGTAATTTACACTCCAAGTTTCATAGCAACAGACTTTGAGCATTCTGGTTGCATAAGAATTCAAGGATTTTCAAGTTCCTGGAGACATTGTAGTAATTAACCTGATAAGCCTATGCAAATTAGCCCCAATTTGACACTGTCATTTTCCAATCCAGTATCCAAGTTACTTGCCCAGAAGGTTGCCGGTTGCTGCTCCAGCTCCTTGGCTTGAGGTGCTAAGCTGACAGATGCCAGTTTGCATTTGTCTATGCAAATGAAGCCCCAGAGCAGAACTCCCCATCAGGCTCAGAAAGGGACTGGACAGTTAGTTACACATGATCCACTTTTGTGGTGACAAGTCAAGGCTTCCAGGAGAAATGGGGAGGGGGCCTCAGCTGATTTGCACAGGACTGGCAGACCTATCTTTTTCAGATCCTTGGTTTGAGGACAAAAATTCCTGATGCGCAAGTTTGAGTTTTCCACCTGAAGGTCAGGAAGAAGTCTCCGTGTGGCACGTTGCCAATTACCATAGGTGTTCTTTGTCTTTCCAGAAAGATCAGCTTCCTAAAATAAAACCAAAAGCTGGGGTTCCCTGTTTCTCCCCTGGGAAGGTTTAATTGGCTCTACTGCCCATTTTGAGCAAAAAAAAAAATCACGGAACATACTCAACTCCCTCATCAAATCAGTCAGCCTATGGGCCCAGCGTGTGTGCTCTCTCCACGGATGGACTGCTTCCTATCTAATAACGTATAGCCACAGGGGGTGGCCACCTTTCTCACTCCCCAACCCCCACATCCAGCTCCATCCTTGACCTCCTTGTTTGATGTCTTGAATCACCAGGGCTCAGTGAAGCCCCTGGTTAATCTGCCATGTGCTTCCTGCTCTGCAGGACACAGTAATGAAGTGCCTGGAGGAGAGTGTACTTGCCCACTGGCTACCCACTGCTGCTCCCAGCTGAGCTGTCCCCAGACCTCAGCTGGTGGATCTTGGTGCTACAGTCCCACAGAATGTCTCAGAAACAGCTTTCTGGAGCTCCCATTTGGGGGAAGGGGGGAAGCAGGGAAATACTACAGAGAAACTGTCCAGGTCACTCAGACCCAACCTGCCACTAATGGGCTACCATTTGGAATTCAGAATTCTCCAATATAAGGCCAAACAACTTGATGATCAGAGCAGCCTCACCACTCTCAAAGAGCTAACACTCAGAAGTGATAAAACACTTTAAACTTCTACCAGGGCTATTCAGTAATAACTGTCTTTATCTGTCTTCCTGGGCAACTTTCACCTAAGTCAGAATTTCAGAAGTGCTGACAGTCCTGTGTAGTTGCTGGCTTCCTCTGTGCATGTGTGCATGCAGCCACCATTCCAAGATGATGCCTGTGGCTACTCTCCCTCTTGTCTACCTTCCCATTCTCACCATGCTCATGCCCCTTTTCACACAGCTACCAACCCCTCTTCTTTGACTGCCACCAACACTTAGAGCGCACCGTACTGGCCCCCAGAACTGTGGGCTCAGGACCCTGAGGGCTGCAGAGAACTGCAAGAGGGATGCACATCTGTGCACTGTGAAGCATTGCCTGTGGCTATATCAGGCAGTTAATTACCCATGATAATGATGAATGAGAATAGCTCCCATTTGGGGAGCATTTGCTACATGCCAGACCCTTTACATGAACTTGACATGCAGTATCTCACTGAATCTTCATAACAATCTTGTGAGCTTGGTAGTATCAATAGCCCGGTTTTGCAAGGACACTGAGGCAAAGGTTTAAGCAACTTGCTAAAGATCACACAGGCAATAAGAGGCAATGCGAGAAATCAAACTCTGGCTGACAGATGCCAGAGTAGGCATTTAAGTGCTATACTGAAACATCTCAAACATGTATGTACCATTACATTCCAGATGTTAGGCAGATGTCATGATTAATAAGATTCATTTTAAAATATCACACATTCATATTAGTTTGCGGCCATTGTTTCTCAGTCAATGGATACTAGAGTAAAACTGAGATCAAGAGGGGTCCAGAAGATGGGTCCTGGGCTTTAGCCAGATTGAGAAATGTGGGCATTTGTGCACAGAGCACTCCCAACCCCATGTCCTCTCACCCATGAAAGGCACTCATTCCATTATCTGTTCACCTTCTGTTTTATCTCAAAGGATCTATGTGTCTCTGTAGGTATGACAAAGGTGGGAAGTCATGTCTAAAGGTAACTGCATATTCAATCATTCATTCAGCGAATATTTATTGAGACCCTACTATGTGCCAGACACTGTTCTAGACACTGGGGATACTGCCATGAACAAAACAGATTAAAATTTATCCTCATGGAGCCTGCATTCTAGGGACAATAAACAAATCAATAGGTAAAATTATGTGATATTTTAGAGAATGATAAGTGCTTTGGAGAAAAATGAAGCAAGGAAGGCGATCCAGGTTTGCTTGCAACTTTTAAGTAGTGTGGTCAGGGAAGGCCTTAGTGAGAAGGAGAGAACTGAGCAAAGACCTGAAGGAGGGGAGGGAGTGAGCCCTATAGTCATCTGGGGGAAGCGCCTGCTGGGCACAAAGAATAGCACATGCAAAGGCCCATGGAAGAAGTATGCCTGGAGTGACCAAGGACTGTGAAGGAGGCCAGTGTTGCTCGAACAGTTTGCCTGTAAGCATGTATATTAACAGTTGTGTGAGTAGAGGTGAACTCAAGAGTGGGCTCTGTCATTAGATCTCCAAGTGGTCTGTGGTGGCCACCTTAACCTTGGCTGGCTTGCAGGGCTACCTCTAGGCAAAATTATGAGGTAAAAACACATGTCTGCCCCTCCTCAACCTCCTAGTCCTTCCTTTGCTTCCTCAGGAGCCCACCTGCCCCCTCAGAATGCAGAGCTTCTCCAGTGCTCTCTGCCATCAAAGCCAGTCCCCAGATAGGGGAACACAGAGCACAACTTGGGAGTCCCACAGATCTGGGCTTGCCTCAGTTCCACCTCTTACCAGCTGTGTAATTTCTTTGGGTGAGTTACCTACTTATCTGAGCCTCCATTTCCTTATTTTTAAAATGGATACAGTAAGGTATTGTGAAGGTTCAATGAGATAAAGCATATAAAATGCTGAGCTCAGTGCCTGGCACATAGTAAAGGCTCAAGAAATGGCAGCTGCTATTGTTTACTTATACCCAGGTATAAACTATAGGGAACATCCGTATGCCTCAGGTCTCCTGAAAGGCCTGTGGATTTCTTGCAAGGAAAATTCTTGAATATACCACTTGTAGATTGACAGTAGAGAGAAAACAAATATTTAAGTAGACTCACTATCTTGGGTAGTATCCTAAATTTTTAACATTACATATGGGTATTGATGCTTAGAAAGGTTAGGAACCACTGGCATCAATGGTTACCTTTTCCAGGTGGGTTTGTATTTAGCTTTAAACTGATGGGGGTCTGAACAGTAGTATTTACAGCATCATTGAGCCGGTGGGAAATTCAAATGAAGCCTTGCATCTTCTAATCCAGTGTGAGGAGGTATTTCCACAGTCCATTTCCCTCTTTCCTTGGTTGCTTCTGCTCCGATGGGAGTGTGGGAGAGGTCAGAATCATGGTTCCAAACCCAGAGCAGGCAACCTCTGGGGCTGGCCGGCCCTCCAGGCTGAGGCACCTAATGGTGTATGTTGTCTCCACTTTCACACATCTCTAGGTATCATCCCACTGCTCATATCACCTTCTTTTCCTGAACTCTGAGCAGACAGTATTTGCCAGCCACAGAAGTGGCCACTGAGAAGGTGCTTGGTGACAGCCTCCAAGAAATGTTGTGAGAGCTTTGCCCAGGTCCTAACCAGAGCTTGAGTGTGGCAGCACCTTAATGTACACAATGGTTGCATCATGAACAAGTTTCTTGCAAATCAAATTTTCACATATTGAAGCCTATTTTCCACTTAACTTTTAACAAAAAATTGGAGATGTGTCTCTCTGAAGAGAAAAAAATAGGACCCTGAGACTTAATAAAAATGTTTATGAATGCAGTGTAGCAACACACATGAAAATCACAGATGTGAATGGAAAAAATGACAATTTTCTTATAAAATATTAACAATGCCCCCAAATGAGTTTCAAGATCTGAATACAAAATAGCTAGTGTTATTTTGATGTTTGGCACAGTAAAGGATTAAAAGAAAAACAACGACAGCTTAACTGAACAGAACACACTGGACTGAAAAGTTGCCCAGCTTCTAAAAAAATTGCCTTTCTAATGTTCCTACAGCAGGGGACTATGCCGTACTCCTTAGAGACTCAGATCCTGAGTTCTAGTACTCTGGGGAAGCTGCTGGGTTTAAGAAATGAACAGGTTGATCTGGGCCAGAAAACAAACGAAGCAGCACAGCCGCGGCACTGCTAAAAATGCCCCAGGAAATGAGATAATTGGAGGCATGGGGAAGACTTGATGGTAACACAAGACTCAGAAGACTTGTAACTTCGGTAAAGTGAGTCTTTGGGTACCATATAATGAATCAGCCCCCCAATTTCTAAATGTTGTTTTGGCTGATGTCTTTCTATGGAGTTTCCGGACAATGAAAAATTCCTGTAAAGGGCTTTCTAGCCTTAGTATTTCCTGATAGGTTGTAGGGAAAACTAGTTCCAGAAGAAGCCCCATAAAGAGGTTCTCTCGACAAAAAAGTTTGAGAAATGCTGGGTACCCTAAATCAGCACTTCTCAAAATTTAATGTGCATACAAATCACCTAAAGATATTTGTTATAATGCCAATTTGGACTTGGAAAGTCTGGGGTGGAGGCCTGAGATTCTGCATTTTCAGCAAGCTCCTGGGTCATGCCTATGCTGCCAATCCTCAGACCACACTTCAGGTGGCAAGTGGAAAGGCTCTAAATGTCCTCTGGATTCTCATTAGTATGTTAAGGGCGCTGCAAAACCCTGTAGTAAAGTTTAGCTTATCTACCCCAGCATTTGTCAGACTCATTTACACCCAGAAACCTTTTTCTCCCCCATAGTACCTATTAATCCCTCACACTCAGGGTACATGGAAGCCAATTTGGGAAGTGCTGCCCAAACTAACACTACACTACCTGGAGTGACTGCACTATCTGAGAAGTATATGTTTTGGGTCATGGTCACAGACCTCATCCAGGGCTAGTTAATAGCTCTCCAGAGACAAAGGTACGACAGGACTATGAATTGCCATTGGTTTTCAGATTCTAAGCTCAATGACAGCAAAATACCATAAAACTCTATTTACCATCCTGCCACAGTCACTACTTTCTGAAGTGCTTTACAACTTTAGTGTGGCTTGAGCTGAAATGAAAGCAGGGAAAAGGGATGATTTGGAGCAGAGATGAGCAGGCATTTTTGAAAGAGGATTGAAACAAGATGATGAGCAAATCACACTGAAAGTAGGCAGGATGTAAGAGACTCATGGGTTAGCTGGGACGAGGAGGAAAAAGGAGGCATCAGCAAGAGATATTAGTGGGCAAGGTGTCCTGAAAGTACAATGAGGAGTAAATATAGACTCTAAATCTGATCCTAAAGAAAGAGAAGGAAGAAAACATGAAGAGAAGAGTCATCTTATTTACCTGGGATCCGCCTATACAGGTCTCGGCTATATATTTCCCCAAGTTCTGCTATACAAATTGTTTGGCCAGGAGGCCCTCTGGGTAGATTTCTCATTCTCATGGCATTGGCTGCAAGATGGAAAGGGGTTGCCAGTTCACGTAGGAGGGCATCTGCTCACGGCCACAGTGGCCTGCCACTCCAGCAACTAGCACAGTTAGCAGATGGGCCCAAGAGAGCTCTCCAGTCACCAGAAGCCAGTGGCAGACAGTGCTCCCAAACTGGAAAAAAGGGAGAGATGGGAACCCCTGACCTGGGAGGCAGCAGTCTGGAGGCTGTTGGAGGCCACACCCCAGCTCTGCTATGTGCTAGCTGTGAGGTCATGGCAGGTAAATTAGCCTGCCTAAACCTTCATCTGCTCTTCTCTAAAGCAAGGCTAAGAATAGGATCTATCTCATAGCAACATGGTATGGAATGATCAGGGTGATCCTTGTGAGATGGTTAGGGGAGTGCCTGACACATAAGAATGCAATAACTGTTAACTTATTAGTATTATTCTCTTTATTATTATTAAAAGCATTTTAATGCAGTGCTTGGCACAAAGAAAGTGGCTGACAAATGACTGCTGATATGATAAGAGGACGATAATGACCACGTGACGACAGTGATGATGATGTTACTGATGATGAAGGAGCTTGCTTTCCCTCAGCCCTGCTTTGGCATCTGGCATCAGGAGGTGGTGAACTTTGAAAGGCTCTGGAGTCAGACAGCCCTGGGGTTGAATCCGGTTCTGCTACCAAATAGCAGGTGAGCAGTTTTCCCAGTTGTAAAATGGGGATGATAATTCTACTTGGGGGCTAGGCAGGCAGCCATGTTTGATATGCTGTGGAATCAACACTCCAGAGAAATCAGAGCAGGAAGTTCCTGTGTTAATTCTAAGTATTCAAAGACCACTTAACAGGTCTGTACCCTCAGGCCTTAATCACATTTCTGAAGAATCCTTAAAAGGGGGAACCTCCAACCTTTTGGGGCACTCCTCTCTCTGAGGACACCCACACTTTCTGAGTGGGAAACTTTAACTTTTCCCAACCTTTCAGTGCATAACCTTTTAATCTTAAACTTTCTTTCTCCAACCTTTCAGGGCACCTCTCCTCACTGAGGTGGTCTGTACTTTTTCTCTCTTTAAATCACTTTAAATAATAAAACTTTTACTCGGCTTCACTACTGTGTCTCTGCCCTTCAATTCTTTGTTGTGGCGAGACAAGGACAGAGGAAAATACTCAACGCTCCCCCAACAGAATCACAGACAGGCCAATAAAAGTCTTACATATACACCGCATGCCTTTTAAACATTGCCACTTCATACACATAAAAAAGGAAATCATGTGTTCAGGCCCATATATAGAAACCCACCTGTGTGCTGAAGAGAATTTCCAGTGCACAGAAATTCCTGACTCAGAGCTTAGTGTTTTTTTTTTTTTAATAAAAATAGTGCTTTTTAGTTCAAGAAGAGGAGCTCCAAAAGGAGCTTACTAAAACCCACTAGGCTGTAAGTAGCCGGCATGCAGGTTGGGTCACCATCAAATCCAAAGCACAGCCCAGTGGCTGGCATCTGACATCCCCAATAAACACCCAGCGAATAAAATGTCATGTTTTCATCTCAAAGCAGTTTTGTAGCAACAGTCTGTATTATTTTAGGTCATGAATCAAGGACATTTTTTTCTGCACTTGGGGAAGTCCTGTCAGTCTGCAAACGGGCCAAATTTGCATATTAGCCATAAGGGCTAAACACCCACAAGTACACAAAGACTCTCTCAAGTGGATACACAGACAGTCAGTCTTCAAATGCTTTGCCAGCTTTGGGCCTCCCCTGCAAGATGTCGGCCCTACTTCTTTGGATGGAAATAGCAGGGCCTGCGTCTGTGATGGTTCTCAGAGCCAATGGAGATATGACAATGAGGCCATCCAGGGTCCTTGTCAAAACCATATGGATCTGGGGTGAAGTTTCAATCATCTTACCGACTGGCACCAGATTCCCTCTTAAGGAGAGAACTAGGACTGTCTTTGGGAAAAGATTTTGATAAGCTGCTTGCCTTGACAGCATGGGTAGGCAGAAGCCACGGCAACGGAGGAAAGCGCGTAAGGCTGGGTGGTGAAAACAAACAGAACTTTCGAGTTGTGGGGGAACACAGAGAGGGCAGTAGATGGAGGCCAGAGAGGAACTGGGGAACACCATGGGAGGCCAGAGCCAGACTGGGGAAATGACTCAGGATTCCTAACTTTCCATTTTAAGTTTGTGTTGCTGAGTGCTAAATTCTTCTTTCACCCCAAAGCCTCCTACACACAATTCCTTGGGCGACTAGTTATTTGGTTGGGATTAATGAAGAGGGCCAAGCTCCACATTTGGATTGACATGAAAAGTTGCAACATGCGGAATGTCTAAATCAGCCCTTGGGCGCTTCTTGACGTCTCTGCATATTAGGATCACCTGAGGGAGCTTTTAAACACTGACGTGCCCCCAGGGGCCTCTCCTCAGAGATTCTAATGTAATTAGTCTGGGGTGGGGTCTGGCATTAATGTTTCTAAGAGCTCCCCAAGTGATTCTGAAGAAGCAGCCAAGGTTTCGTACCACTGGTGTAGATGAACTCTTTCAGGAGAACCAGGTGCCTATAGCCTGGGGCCGGGGACCAGGAAGGGAGGGTTGTCCCTGGGCATGCAGCAATCTGGTGGGGGGGCATTGATTTTGAAGGAATCTTATCTCCATCTTCAGGGTAGGGGAGCACACATGGACACCCGGATTATAGGGACAACTGATGCCAGTTGTTTGAATCCCCTTTGTCTGCCCAGTCCTCCCTCTCTGCCCAGGGAGTTATGACTCCCAACTCAGCTAGCCCATTATGCTTCACCTCGCTGCAAACATATCCTCTCTCCCCCATTGAGCATCACTTGCCCTGGATCCCATTTCTTTGTGTACCTGCTTTTAACAGGTAAAAGCCCACACATCTGATATATGAGACTTATCTCAGACAAAAAAAAAATGCACATTTTAAAAAGGGTCTTCAAAGGACAATGCCTTACCCCACAGCAATAATTTTCAGGGGTGGCAAAAGCACAGAGAGCATATTTTGTGGTAGGAATGGACCTGTGGAGGTTCTCAAAGCACACCATGGGCGGAGATGGCTACCCATGAAGCCAGTTACTGGAGATCCATGTCTGGGAAATGTCTGGAACAGCTGGGCCCATTCTTTGGGTGTGACTGGAGGTAGCACCCAGGGAAGGTCCAGGCACACACCAGCCTCATGGAGCTCTCCTCACATCCTGCCACAAGGGTCTTCTTCCCCAGTCATCTACTGGCCCTTCTAAGCTCTTCACCCCTCCAGCATTTTATGTGGCTCTGAATCAAAGAAGTTTCACAGGCCAAGCTACCCTGTTAAAAGCTCTCTCCATCACAGCAAGGCAGCAGTCAGCATTTTAGCAGCAGTTTAGCTGCAGCCAGAGAAGGCAAAAGCAGAGAATGGCAGATTGCAGGTGCCAATTTCCTGGTTTTTATAGGCCTCGGCCTGAGGGATGGATCATCCTGTCATACCTCCTGAAGCTAAATGTGACAAATGAGTGCTCTTCAGTGGGAAAACCATTAGGCAGGATGGAACCAAGGAGGAACAGTTCTCTTTCCCCTGTACTCCTTCACCCCTTGTTCCTGCCCTCCAAGAGCCTGAGGGCCCAGAGGCTACCAGTGGGCCATGGTCACAGCTCCCATCTCACTGGATAACTTACTCAGGGGCAGGAGCTTGAACTGAGCAGACTGCAAACTCTAAATCTGAATGAAACCTGTTCATTCGCTGAACCCCTTCCCTCATAGAACTCAGATTTCTTTCTCATTGAACATAGAACTTGGGTGCTTTTTAAAACCTAGCGAACCAATTAAACCTAGGAAGGAAGCTGCCTATTTTCTAATGTTATTGAACAAAAAAAACAGCCACGACATCTGAGCCACAACATCTACACATTTAATTTGACCTGGGATCCTTCTCCAAAGCTCAGAGATGCTTGCTTGGGAACTCTCTCCTCTGCCTCAACCTTTTCCCCTGCCTTCCCCCATCTTCCCTCCTCCCCCCACCACCTCCAAAACCCCAACTGACAAATTCCTGCAGTGGGGCCCCTGCAAAGACCAGCCAGCTTCCCGAAGAACTGCCTCCCCAGCAGAGGAACCCAAGTTCCATGGAGCACCAAACTCTTCCATCCCAGGGCACCTTCCCCTTTCCTTCCCCCTCACCGACTTACTTGGTTGGCTTAGCCCACTGGCATGACTAAACTGGAACATTCTTCCAGGGTGTGTGGTTCTTTCCAAGAGAGTTTAAAGAACCGGGAACAGATATTTCTGACTAAAAGCAAACTGATCTGGGGTTTACTCCCCTTTTTAATCCTCATCTCTTGGCATGACCAGATTCTTGGCCTTCTGAATTAGCTAACCATATCCTTCAGGATTTGCAGCCACCTCTGGTGGGGGGACTGAGTTGTGAGAGATCCTGGAGGTAGAGGGTGGTGGTGAAGCAGGCCCCTGGGGAAACCAGAAGCTTCTATTACCTGAGAGGCAGCAGAGGGGCTGTTGTTGTTGGACTCTATGAAGCTTGGCTCCTTTTCCAGTATCCATTTGGAGTTGGACTTACTCTGGTCTGTACACTCCCTAAAGGACCTCAGCCCGCTGGGCCTTTCTGTACCCCTCAATGGGCACCCCAGGCTTCTGCCCTGGCCTTGTCCTGGCTCTAAGATGCAGTTCCCAACTGTGACTGCATCCCATCTCAATCCCCTGCTCCCACTGACCAGGACCCACTCCCAGCTCCCCTCTATCCCAGGGGAGCCAGCTGGAGCCAGCGATGACCAGCTTGTTAGGGCAGGAGACTGATGGCAGGCCCTCTGCTTTCTTTCCCCGCCTGTTCTCCCACTCCTGGGCTCCTTCCAGCTCTGGGATTTGTAGAGGTTTCGAAAAGGCAGGGAGGGAAAACGCTTAGCTGTTCCCTTCACATTCTTCTTGATCCAAGGGCTTTTGCTAGTCCTCACTTGAAGGGGCTCAACTGAGAATGCTGGCCTACCTGTCAGAGAGGAGAGGTTTAAGGAACCCAGCTCCTTCCCGGTCGCCTCTCCTCTGGATGGCCCAGTGCTGGTCCTGACCTGAGGCTCCTTTCTTCTGCAGCAGCACTCAGCTGGATGGTTTGCTTCAGGCCCATCTGGCATCATAATCCACTGGCCTCTGGGAGGGCCCCGTGAGCTCATTTGGAAGACATGGGCCTCAGCTGTCAGGAAGTGGGGGAAGGGGTGCTTTAAGCATGGCCAGAAGGAGCTACTCTAATCCCAAGGACCAACCTGTCCTCCTCCCCTTCGTACCACAGCCAGATCCTGGTCCTGCCACAGCTCCTCCCTGGCAGCCCAGGGAGGACAGGCTGAGTACCTGGTAGGGTCATGACCAAATACTACAGAGACACGACAAAGTACTCCAGCCAAGAGCCCCTGGCCACTGTCACCACCCCCTCCCCACTCAGCAAGGTCCGTTCTGTCACAGTGAAAAGCACCAACAGGAGGCCTCCATCCAGATCACAGGTAGCGCACAAGAGCAAACTGATGTGCTCCAGGAGAGCGCCCCAACCCTGCTCCCACATCAGGGCCCCACGGGCCCAGGGCATGCATTCTGGCTGCAACAGCGGACTACAGAGGGGCAGCTGGGAGGGCAGGGCACAGAAAACAGGGGGCACAAGAGTCAGAGTCACGATTCAGACAAACAGTTGGCACCAGACTATCAAGATAGGAACAGGCATCCAAGATGTGGTGGCTGAGCCAAGCAGGTGGGCAGAGCACAGGGGCAGAAAATGCAGGGCTGAGAGAGCTCAGAAATCTGGGAGTCGTCATGAGGTGGACCCCAGGGTCCAGGAGACCTGCTTCACTGGATTTCCTGCTCTCATGCTCTGAATGTGGTTGGCAAGAACAAAAAGCCTGGGGTGATGAGGTACACGGGGAGGTACGGAGAGGAGAATTTGGTGGGGAACTTAGGAGCCTAAGGATGGGTCACCCTGGGAGCATGGAGCCCATGGTGGATGGCAGCCGAAGCCAGAAGTCATCTCTTCAGTGCCTTTGTGTAAAAAGCATAAAAAAAGCTACTCATCTGGGTGAATGCAGCCCCATGAACTGTTATGGCTCTGTCAGATGAAACACGTACCCCTTCACCAGGTGGATTCAGTCCTGCAAAAGGGCAAATGCTCTGCAAAAAGTCAGCAAAGCATGGACTAGATTTCCACCCCTACTTACCTCCTTGGCTAGGCTAAGTACCTTTATTCAGTTCACAACCTGCACAACCATACATGGTAGCCCTAACTGCAGCAAATCACTCCCCTCCTTCTCCATAATGAGGCACAAGGAAACAGAGCTGCTGAAAGCCTTACCAGCATCCCATCTTCACTGGTTTACAAGCGAGGGAAGGGCTGGGTCTCTGGACAGGGACAAGTGTGAACCAGGCTGGGGCACCAGACCCGTGGGAGCTGTATTGTGAGTCCAAATGGAGATGCCTTTTTCTTTTAGAGGGAGTTATTCTCCAGGTCCTTCTTCCCATCCAGAACATTGCAACTTTTTGTTTTTACTGTGTTTAAGTCTGTCAAGAAAGCAATTCTCATCTCTTTTGTAATCCCCAGGCCCTCCCCACTCCTTTCCCCAAGAGCCTGCACTCAACCACCTATTTAACTGCCTTGCCCAATAGTGTTGGTACCCCTATGCAGCAAACTCTGTGGGGACCCTGTTTCCTCATGCTCTGCTCTAAAGCGAGGACTAGGCTATATTATTGTGACAGTAATTCTCAGTTTTCCTATCTACACATTGGGAGCATATCAAGGTCCTTTCCTGTTCTGAGGTTCTATAACCCTGAAAAGCCTGTACTACTCCTGCCCCAAGGTTTTCTCCCTGATTCCACCTCCCCAGAAACCCAACAGAGTGTCATATGGCTCTGGAAGCTGGGGTGAGTGAAAATATAGGCCCCAGGGTAGAATCTGGCCACCCCTGTGCTCAGAGTAGAAGGTAAGATGAGTTGGGCCAGGTGCAGCAAAGATCTAGGGCCTTGGACTGGGACCATGGGAGATGGCCGAGCCTGTAGTCAGCTAGTGGCTACCTACTAACAAGCACTTCCCTGACATTATCTTCATTTGAGAATGGCTTTTCCAGTAAGCCTCTGCTGACAAAGGAGAGGGAGGGGGAGCAGGCTGGAGGCAGAGTGAGGACCTACTGGAGCTTGGCCTGACTCTAGAGCATGACCACCTTGCTAGGTAAGACAGGGAGGGAGGAGGGGCAAGCCTCTTTCGAGACTGGGTTTCTGTCAGCACCACCTTGCGAAGATGCTTGAGAGAAAAAGAATTCTCAGCTCATGGGGTTTTTGTTTGCCAGCGCAATGTGTTATGAGTTACAAAAAGGGATCAGACTAGGATTCAGGGGCTTTCCCTGGACTAATTCTCTGGGTGGCCTTGATTACGCCCCTTCCTCTTGCCAGTCTCAGTTTCCTTCTGTATAAAATTAGGAAGGAAATGGAACTAGTAAATAATTTCTAACATTCTATCCTCTCCTAGTCTGTCCAATCTCTCACTGGCACTCATCTGTTATGATGACATTGCATCAGGCCTTCTCAAAGCCTGGTTTCTCTTAGCCCCAGACTCCATTATTTTGGAATATGGCTATCAAGCATAGCTTGAAAGAAGATCCAATTTTCAAGAGACTGAAGTCCCAGAGACTCAGGAGATGAGTGAGGGCTCACCAAGAATTCATTCTTGTCATCTTTTTTCTGGACTGGCTTGCTCTCCTCCCATTAGGCCCCACTGCTGGCTCAGGCACACACATTCTCTCTCTCTCTGGCTTGCTCCATTCTCTTGGTGGCATTTATTCTTTATGGTGATTAATGTAGACACCAGGCAAATGCTCGCCAAAGGAACATGCAAATTAAATCCCTGTCCCTTTCCCTTGTGCACTGGGAGGGTCAGTCAGCCCTTCTGTCTGCTAAGGAGGGATGAGAGCCTGGAGGGGCTGAAGCTGGGAAGGTCTAGCAAAGCAACAGTGGGGACAAAGTGATCCTGGCAAATTACAGCTCATCATGTGGTGGTGGTGTGGGGGGCAGACCCCACATTAATGGCTCTGCTTGCTGAGTTCTGAACTTAACTCCAGCCCTGCCAGCAGTGAGATGGATGGCACCTTCGTACTCCAGTCAAGAACATCTGGAGGGTCCCAGCACTAGGCCAGAGCCTCCTCTTTCCTTTTACCAGGAAAGGCTCAAATGACCAACAGAGCACAGGACAGGTAGGGCTGAGTGACTAGATCGCAGGTCCTGCCTTCTGAGTTCTACTTTCACCAAACCTTGGACAACCAAGCCATTAGGGGTCACCTTTCAGAGGACCATTCTGACCCCCACCTAGAAGATATACAGTTTGATGAGATTTCAAGAGTGGGGCTGCATGGCACAAAGCCAACCAAATTGAACTGATGAGAGTTTCAGCAACTTCTATATCTATTTCATTCAATCATGAGCATGGCCATGGCCTAGAGGAGGTGTAAGGCAGAAAACGGACCATCAGCCTCTGAGTCACTTAGAGCTCTTGTGACAGATACCCTTAACTATGAGCTGTCTTATGTTGCAACCTAAGGACCTTCCATGTGACAACTTTTCTACCACTCAGAGTAGACAATTGGTACAGCTTTGCCATCTTACCTGTCAACTGACCAATAATAACCAAGCACACAGCAACCCATATCTGTTGTCTGCTCTCCATCATGTGTCTCAATCTTCTACATGCCTTTGGCGTCCATGACTCATATCTGGTACAATCTTTGGCTGATAAAGAAAGCCATGTGTTCATTTCTCCATAGGCCTGCTCACATTAGGAGTTTCTTTTATTCTGTATGTTCCTTATGTTCCCGTATGTTCCGCATAGTCTCAAATACACAGAGCTACTAAACTAGCCTTAAAAACAATAATCACCTTTCTATTCATTACTTAGAATCAACACTTATTAATATTTTTGCCATTCTTGCTTTATCTATCTCAGTGTATGTATTTACATATTTTTTATTGTGGAAAAGCATCACAATGTGAAAGTTACCTTTCGAATGATTTTTCAGGGTACAGTTCAGTGGCATTAAGTATCTGCACACTGCTGTGCATTCATCACCACCATCCATGTACATAACTCTCTCATCCCAAACTGAAGCTCTGTAGCCACTAAACAACAACTCCTCACCTTCCCCAACCCCTAGCTGTATCTTCTTAAATGCTGTCCCATTTTACAGTTTCAAACATCACGATACTTGGTCCCTAAATATTTCATTACTCCTCTCCTAAAAATCAGAACATTCCCACATAATCACAATGCCATATTCTTACACCGAAGACAATGGAGAACACCCCATCACCCCATTGTCAGGGTCTCCTTAAATAAACAAAGGCTTCTACATATAAAATGAGAAGCATGAGTCACATCTAGTCATTTCATAAACTATGAAGTGCTATATAAACATGAGGCATTAATAACCTTATTAGATGATCTTGAAATTTTGGTTCAGCTCTAAAATTCAATTAGTGCTTATGATTTTCCAAAGGTCTCCAGATCAGGTGATGCGCCAGAGGCTGCTCTCAACATCTCCCCAGCTCCTCAAGGCAAGGAGATACTCCTATGGGTAGGGGACCTGGCTTTTCCTATGCTCACACCCCATCAGCAATAAACAAGTATATCAAATAAGTTGGCACAAATCCCAATACTGACACACAAAGGAGAAAAGAGGACATATGTAGGTTGGCTCATGAGCCTTGGAACATGAAACGAGCTTTACATACCTGGCCACAGCCAAGGGGGCCTTCGTCAGCATTCAGAGGTTGGCAGCAGCCAACATGGCCATGGGTACAGGGAGCAACAGGTGCCAGTGGAAGTCAGGCGTTGAGGGGCCTCACTTCCCAGCTCCAGCACAGCCCCCACTCACCCTCAAACCAGGTTCTCAGCTTCATTAGCTCAGCTCAGAGAGCACGGCCCTCAAACATTTGAGCTCCTTGCTCTCTAAATTCATCTCTGCCTTCAGATAGCTGCACACAGTCACCAATCACTTGAGTTTTCGGCTGCTTTTTTTCCCCAGCCATCTTAACAATCAATTTCTGTATGATTGCATGGCTCGGCTTTGCAGTCTAGCGCACCAGGCACTGAGTCAAACATTTTCTTTTTCTTTATTTATACTGTTTCTTGTTTCAGAAAGGATTTAAAACAAGGAGACAAACATTTAGTAAACACCCTGGACCAGATGCTCAAAACTGTGCGAGGTGTTGTGGGAAATGCAAGAGAGAACATATCTTTTTTTTCCCCCTCAGTTGAGTTTACAATTCACTTGGGGAGATAAGACTCTCTTAGGAAGCAACTAAACCACAACAGCACTGGCCTGGGAACTGGGAGCCTAGACCCCTGGGTTCTTACTCCCAGCTCAGCCACTAGTGAGCTTTGTGATCTTGGAAAAGTCACTCACCTCTCTGGGTCTCAGCCTTCTTACAGATTCAATGGAGGGGCTGTGTGTATAGGTCTGTCTGAGCAGAGACAGACTGGAGAGACTGGTAATACTGGTTTTCGGAGGGGACAGGATCAGAAGGGCTTGAAAGGGAGATAAATTATTTTTTCTTTAAGCCTCTCTATTTTTTTTGACTTGTTATAATGGGCATGTATTACTGCTATAGTTAAATAAATCTAGCATTTACAAGTGAGGATGGATGGAACAAGCTAAATTCTGATTTAGCTCTAACCATGGCCTGTGATTATCTGTGGTTCAGACAATACTGAGCCTTTGGAGTTGGAAGAAGGGAAAGCTCCCTGAGGGCACTGATGGTCAGGTAAGGCTTCCTAGAGGAGGTGAGACTCCAGGCAAGTCTTGAAGGATTAGCATACTTTGGATTGGTAGAGGTGGAGATGGGCAATAAACAGCTGAGGCCCTAATAGGGGATGGAGGGCAAAGAGACTAACACTTTCCCAAGCCCCAGATGCATCCCAGGTTGAAGCAGGGGGGCATCCCTAGCTGGTGAGGGAGCGTTGAGAACCTGAACAGCTAAGCTTAGTCTGCTCCCCAGGGGGCAGCTCCCAGGCCCACCTGCCATTGCAGCAGCTGCAGGATCTGAGCAGCAGAAAGTCTAGAGGCCCCAGGCTGGTGCTCTTGTATCATGGAGTAAGCATAACACTTGGGTATTAACTAATCAATCTCGCAAATTCATCTCCCTTTTACTGGGGTCTGTCAGGAAGCTGATTAAATGCTATGCGAGTGGGATTTGGCTCAGATGCTAGCTGGGAGCTTGGGGCTGAAGTCTTTCAATGTTCAGCTCATGCATAAAATTCATAGTTTATCATTACCCAGACTTGCTTCTCTAGAACTACCCAGATGGGAATATTTCTATATGACAGTCCTGGTCTGGGTGAGCTGTTTGCCTGGCCTCTCTCCTCACCATCACCGTAAGCTCAGTTCTGTCTTCAGAATCAACGAGCCAGGGTGCCAACTACCCTGGGGCAGTCAGCTGGCTGGCTCTTCCTCTTTCCTGGGGCCCCAAAGGGATTCCCTGGGGCAAGGCCAGCACCCTATACCTCTAGTATCCTTGGGCAAAACTGGGGAGTAGGCCAGATGTCTTTAAGGAGAGACACATAAGCCACTGCTACCACCTGCTGCCCCAATCCCCGGCTACATGCCCTCTGGCTATCCCTCCAGCATGGTGCCCACTC
Source organism: Manis javanica (assembly GCF_040802235.1). Taxonomy (NCBI): domain Eukaryota; kingdom Metazoa; phylum Chordata; class Mammalia; order Pholidota; family Manidae; genus Manis; species Manis javanica. The sequence continues at coordinate 98,665,389 of NC_133174.1, read as the reverse complement.
ATCTCTGCTCTTCTCTCGCAAGAGCCCAAGTTCCTCCAAGTCACCTTGGCCTGGACTCCTACCCCAGAGGCCAGTCCCTCTTCTATCCCAAACCCTCCACCTAACCAGGTGAAGTAATCCCACATAAGGGGCAGGTGGGAAAGGGCTGGGGTGGGGGGTTGAGCCCAGATCACAAACTTCTTTTGCTTTCCTCCCTCCCTTTGCCCTATTTGCTCCAAAGAGAGAGTGATTAGACTTGTGTCTGGTGTACTACCCGATTAAGAGCCTCTGACCTTTGCTTCCTCATCGATAAGTTCTTTTCCAGCTCTGAGATTCCCCTTGCTGTGATTGTGCATATGACTCCAGCAGTCACAGTGAATTGGAAACCCTGTGTGCATTCCACCTGTCTTACCCAGTTTCTAGGTAGCCCCCAGAGAATGATGATACCAGGATGACACCATGTATTAAGCACTTGTGGAACACCAGGCCCTAGGCCTGTCCAGAGGTCTGAAAAAGGGGATCCTGTCTGAACCTGCAGTCTGGCCCAATAGTGGAGCAATGGAGGCATGACACTGTCACCACTGCTGGACATGACTAAGCACAGGTGAGGTGATTGCAACTAAACTAGTGCTAAGGGGTTTGAATGCTCTGAGGTACACAGCATGTGTCCTCAGGTGTTAACATTCTGATGAACAGGACAAATGGTGAAATTTCAGCCTATCTTCCAATCCATCAATTGATCACATGTTTTCATCACTAAGCTGTTAGGAGAAAGCAGCGAAGGATAATGAAATAAGCATGTATGAGAGAATAATTCAAGTAAGTAATTTCCAGGGGACGGTCTGGGTTCAGTTCACATTTTCACCTATACTTCCTCTATCCTATAAAAATAACAACTCCATTTTACAGATGAGGAAATCCAGGCTCAAAGAGGATAAGCCACTGCCCCAAATCACACTGCTAGGATGTAGCAATGCTAAAGTAGACCCCACATTTTCTGACTTCTAGAGTTCAGTGTTCTGACTGTTAAACCATACCATCTTCCTGTGATTCTAAATATCAGGGCTGTTATTCAGAAAGCAAGGTCCTTAATCATCAAACACAGAATCCATTTCACTGCGCTTTACATCCTAAGGCGAGAAAGAGGCCTCTGACTTTATACAGAATTTCAACAGTAAATCAAAATGAAAACCTTCAATCTGCCAGAAAACTGTATTATTATTTGTCCATTCCCAAATACTCTGGTCAACAGAGGTTTCGCTCCATCTATGAATAATTCTCTTTTAGGCATCTGGAAACAATAGCTGAGCTGACATTTCATTGGCTCGGAGATTCTTCTCAAACCAATGATTGCTTCCCCCTTTGGATGTTGTTGAGGAAATATCAGCTCCGGCTAAGGTTGGGGCAGAGGAAAAAGGAAGCACAGAAAACAAAAACATATTCCCAGCCAGGGCCCCTCTTCCACAGAGCAGACCCTTGAAGGGAACTCAGGGAGGGAAGGGCTTCACATGCCAAGAAAGACCCACTGACACCTGGACAGCAGACAGCATAATTCCTCTCACGCACCTTCTGTGTGCTCTCCATGGGTGTGCAAGCATCTGTGTACCAGGAGAGAAAATGTTCCTCTCTGGAAACACACACGCAGAAATACATACATATATTCAGACGCATTTGGTGTCCTTACTCTAAATTCAGAGCTAGTCCTGCTGGTGGTGGAGGTGGGCCTGATAGTTGTCTAAAATAAGATTCTAGAATATACACCCATTCTCTTTTGGGAGTCTCCCATTCCAGGCCTTCATTAGTTGATTTGTCCTAATTGGGCTGCTGAGCAGAAAGCTTCAGCACCTCTGTCCTCCTACCCCCTTAGCGCAGTCTAACCTGTGGGAGCCTTCTTTTTGCTTTTCTCCTTTTCTTTGCTTCCTGCTGTTTGATTTTCCTCACTCTCATATTCTCTGGCACACACTAGGCATGCTTTATAAATGTTGCTCATTAGTGGCACAGGTACAAAGGAGTGGCTGGGTGAGGAACCACCCTTCCCCATTAATGGCTAATAAACACCTGCCCCATGCAAGCTACCCCCAAGAAATGTGCAGCCTAAGTAAAGGCCATGTGCAAAGACAGTTTACAGATAAGTCTCCTAAGCCCTTGTGAATAAAATGAAAGTTCCTGTGGCCAGGATTCTCACCTGGCCCTGGTTGGCTAGCTCACTACACACGTGTGGGCAATACGCTGCTACTGGAGCTCCGCCCAGTGCTCTGGGCGACGAGGTGGCAGGGCTGCAAGGCTGCAGAAGAGCAGAGGCTGGAGGGTGGCAGCACCAAGGACAGAGAGGCCCAGAAGCAGAGGCTGGCTTGTTGCATGTAGACTCGCTCTGAGTGGATGGGATTTTAGTGATTGACCTGCCACCATGGAAATAAAGTTGGGTATAACTCTTTCACCCCAAGAACACTCTACTGTCACTTCTTTGGTCACACTGAATTCATAGTGGACTTGCCTGGGGCTGAAACCTATTGGCAAGACAGCCCTCTATCAGGGAGACTGTTGCCCCTCTGTTCTTCCTGTATGACAATTCTGGAGGCCATTCTTTTAGTATTTCTCTGCATTTTGCAATCTGAGTTTTCCCTCCTTATCTTTCATCCCTTCCTTCATACCTCTCAAATTCTTCTCTTCCTTAATTTCCCCTGCCTTCCTCTCAATTCTTGTACTTTCTCTTCTTTATCCTCTTTTGACTTCTTGGATCTGCATATTCCTCAGTCACCTCTCTCCGGACCACGCCTTAAGTCTGTCCTCTTCTCCATTCCTAATTCCTTGCCTCAAGCTCCAAGGGTTTCAACCTCTCCCCTCTCTGCAGCTATTGTAGATCAAGGAGAGGGTAAGTGTACCCTAAGCTGCAAGGCCAGAGCAAGCAGTGGCCAGCCCAGGTCCCCACCTCCCACTGCAGGGCCTGAGGTTTCCCTTGGTAATGAGGAGAGGGTATCTACGCCTTGGAGCTTCACATTTTGAGCAGGTTTTTAAACGTTTCACACCCGTACCTGCTTCCCTGTTTCTTGATCTCAGAAATATGTTTGCAAGGAAACTGGCCATTTGGCAGAAAAATGCGTGTGTGTGTATGTTTGTGTGTGTGTCGGGGTGAGGGTGCGAATGTTGTTACACAGAATAGAATGTTTACTCTGGCTAAGCCAGGTGGTGGAGATGGAACAGAAACTATACCACAAAGTCAAGTTTGTGGGGCTCCAAAAGGTTGTTTAATCTGTATATCCAGAGCCTTCTACCTTTGTAGCCAACCTCTGACTATACTGTCTACCCCCATCACATCCTGAAATCATTCTCAGGGCTAACTGGTGGACAGTTGGTAGGAGAGAAAAAGGGCAGATCTGGGAATGGGACAGATGTGGGTTATTGTCTCAGCTTTGCCACTTATTAGTAGTTGTGTGATCCTGTGCAAGTCACTTCACCTCTCTGGGCTTGTTTCTTCTTATAAACTGGAGATCATTAGGGTGCCCAACCCACATAAATCCATGAAAAGCCCTAGGCAAAATAAGACACACTCAGAGAGGTTTTCTGATTGGTTGGGAAGTGGGTCTTGCGTGAAAAGAGACCTGCCTCATTTGGGCTGGGTGCCCTGAGTCAGAGCTTCATATACAAGTAAGAGCAGCTACCATGTGTTGGTGCTTCACCTACATGAGCTCACGATTCCTCACAACAACCCTGTAAGCTAGGGACTGTTTATCTCCATTTTCCAGAGAAGAAAAGTGGAGATGCTTATAAATAAAGAGATTTTGCCCTGGGTGACAAAATCATCAAGTGGTAGAGGCAGGATGGGAACCCAGGAATGAGCAAAGGGAAGAGGAGGCACCAACAGATAGCTACAAGCCCACAGCACTGTTTTGCTCAAGGCTGGCTGGGCCCCCTACCCAAGGCCTCAGACCCACCAGGCTGCTCAGAGCCCACAGCCCTCCTTTACCCTTAGCTGACTGAGCTCAGCACCCTGTGAACGGCTGTGCTGAGCTGACACGGTGGCAGTGGCCTGTGGGAGGCAGCCAAGGGCTAGTTCAGCAGACATGGCAAACCCTTCTGTTTCAGCCCCTCGTGGGAAGCTAAAATTAACAACTTTCCCAACTGCAAACAAATGCAGTTGCTGAACCTGCATTCCCCTCTCCCACTTCTGCTGCCACTGGGCTCCCTGGGCTCCCTTCTCTCTCCCTGGCCGGGCTTGTAGGGCTGCTCCTTGGGGGCCCAGGGCAGAGGAGGCTAACACCTCTGTGCAAATGTGGACCTGCATTAGAGGAGCATGCCAGGACATTTGGTAACCCCAAATGTGGGTCAAACATCTCCCTGCTACCATCCACCCTACCTCTGGTTCTTCTCTTTGCCCCTTTGGTACCCAATATCTTTGGCTACCACTAAGTGCAGTAACTATTTAGGCTGACCCCCAGTTAGCCAGAGTCTTCCAAGTTTCCACGTCACTAGGGCATTTTTGCCACTACCATCAATCTGTATCCGTCTGTGGTAGGCAGCCTCTAAAATGGGCCCAATAATCTCCACCTCCTGATACTCATACCCTTGTGTATCCCCTCCCACTGGCTTGAGCTACAACCTAATGGCTCATTTCTAATAAACAGAATATGGCAGAAGTGATGGGATACAACTTCTGAGATAAGGTTATAAAGACTGCAGCTTCTGCCTTGGGCTGGCCTGCCCTTGGTCACATGCTGTCTCTCTCTCTCTCTCTGGTCAGCCATACTGGAAGAAGCAAGCTACTGTGCTGTGTGATAGCCTAGTGGAGAGGTCCACATGGCATGGCAAGGAATGGAAACTCTCAAAGCCTGCCAACAACATGAATGAGTCTGGGGGCAGATCTGATGGCCCCAGTTGAGTCCTCAGATACTACAGTCCTGACCCACAGCTTGACCACAACCTCTTGAGTACCCTTGGGTCAGAACCACCCAGCCAGGGTGCACCCAGACTCCTGACCCACAGAAATCAGAAGGTGATAAGTGTTTGTTGTTTAAAGTGTCTAAGTTTTGGGATCATTTGTTATACAGTGATAGGTAACTAATATACCATCCTGTGGCCCATTTCCCCAAAACTCTACTCTATCCCAGGTAATAATGGTCATTGGCCTAATGTTCAAATGTCTTTTAGCAGCCAGATAAGAGGACACCTTAATTCAGTTAGAAATGCTTGAGTCTTTGATTGCCACTAAAGGACAGTAGGGATTTTAGATGCTGGTAGAAAGCTGATAGAAAAGATCATTAGGCAGAGGGCCCACACTTACTTTGAATACATTGGGCCCTGAGCCCAGGCAATGCTCACAGTTTCTTAGAACCTCCAGCTGATTAAATTGTGACCAAAATAACTCAAGGGTTATGGTAGAATCCTGGCTATACCCTCTCACACCAGTTTCCTCCTTAGATAATTATAGCTCAAGTTTATTGAGTACTAACTAAATAGAAGGCACTATTCTAAGCACTTTATAATGATTAACTCATTTAATCCTCACCATAACCCTATTCTACAGAGGAGAAAACTAAGACACAGAGGAGTTAAGTAACTTGTCCAAATTCAGAGTCAACAAGTAGCAGAGCTGGATTTGAGCCCATGATCTTAACCACGTTCCTTTAAGGGACCCTATGTGTACTCCGCAGATGGAGGGATTCTGGTTACCAAAAGTTGTCAGGACCTTTCCTTTCTTCTGTCTTCCTTCATTCCTTGCTCAAAAACTGACAGCAGCTTCCCACTGCCTATGGGATCAAGTCCAAAGTCCTTTTCATAAGCCTTACCATAACTTGTTCTTGCCAAAACCCTTAACAAGTCATTCTCTATTCTCCACCAAGTAACTTCTACTTCTACCTACAATAATCCCCTGATTTCACCCCACCCATAAACTCTCTTCCTGATTTTGTCCTACCTAAAAAGCCTCAATGCTTCTAATTAGAAAATACTAGGAACAACATAGAAAGGATTTTATAGTGAGGTCATCTGGAGAAATCCTGAAGACCCTTCTGCTTACAGAGGTCATCTCGGACTCCAAGGAGACTATGAATTCTCTAGCCAAGTGGAAGTGCATCTCTCAGTTTTGCAATAGTAAGACCAATGCCACAAAGGCAGTGGTCAAAGCTCTGTGCAGTGCACTTTACCCAGCCAAACCTTATCTCCTACTGAAAGCCTTGCCCGTTTCCTTTTGCCCAGGTGATTTCTCTGTCTGAGGCACACAGGGTAAACTGTCCACAGGCATTCAATTCTCAGCTCAGAGTTACCTCTGCAGAGAAGCCTTTCCTGACTGCCCTGGCTGAAGTACCTCCCTATAACCCTCCATCCCAGACCCTTCTTTCTCTCCTGCTTGGCACGTACCAATATAAGTGGTGATGATATATTTATTTGCTTTCTAAATCTGCATTCCCATTGAGATGTATGCTCCACAAGGCCTGAGATTTTGTCTGTCTTGTTCACCATTGTGCCCCCAACAGCTATAATAGGGCTGGGCATTCAGGAGGTGCTCATTGGATATTTGTTGGCTGAATGGAAAAGATGTTTCACCTGGCAGCTACTTTGTGTGATTTTTCGCTAGGTAGAGAAAAAGTGTCCTAAGGACAAAGCCTTTGTCATAGTCTGGGCTATGGCATGGGCGTTTTTACTGCGTGGTGTTCTAGCCTTGAATGTTCCAAAGGGGTGATCTGGTGGGGGGTGGGAGTAGGGAGTGAGGTGGGAGTAGGGAGTTTGGCATGTTTTCTGCGTGTCTGGGTAGTGGAGGGAGTCATTGCAGGGGAGCAGGTACAATGAAGTCAAAAGGAAAGATGGAAGGGGCTATCCTGACAGGCAAATGCTGAAGCCTACATCTGTCAGGGGAAAGGAAATCTTGGTCCTGGAGCAGGAAGGGGCATTCGGTATCCAAACTGCAGGGTAGTTAGGACATTTTGAGGCTTCAAAGCAAAGTCTAGGGGTCTCTGTGTGAGTAGGAGTGGGGAGTATTATTTCAGGCCTCAGTGAGCTGGTGTGGGAGAGGAGAAGGAGAGAGAGAGAGAAAGCCTGGGGTCTTCACATCTAAAAATAGAATCGAGTGAGAGGGAAAAAGCCCATTTCCTAACCTTAATGCAGTTAGGCAGTGGAATAAACTGTCTGGCAAGGAGGTTGACTCACAGGCATTAAAGGCACTCAAACTAGGTGAGATCAGATCCTAGTGGGGGATTATTGGTACCAGCAAACCCTTCCTGGCTGCAGGCAGTAGGGAAGTGGCAGGAGTGCAATGGATCCACAGAGACCTTTTGCAGGGCCAGTCCTCAGAGGCAACCACACTTCTGTGCCCTCACACATACGTGCTCACACTCTTGCACCCTGAATAGATGGAAGTGACCCTGATCCATCTTGTCTGTCTCATTGATGATGAAAGGGCTATTGCACTACAGGATTTTATCCCTCCCTACTGACTAGTCACTTCTATAATCCTTGTGTGCCACTGCCAACAAGTGTCCAAATGTTCCAGGCCTCCTGAGTCAGGAGAGATTCAACAACCTTGCAAATTTACCTTCACGCACACAGGCATGTGCACATATACACATGTAGTCTGTGTATTTTCTTTACACACATTTCCTCTCTCTCCTCTAACCAGAGCCAGTTTCAACAGACAGCAGCTGGACTCATTCATCCTTATGTCTCTCTGGTTCCCAGAGGGCACCTCTTACCTGTCTGACCCTCAACTCCTCCTAGCTTCTCTTGACGAAAGGTAGGCACTTTCTCTGCTTCCAGAGGTATGTTTGGTACCTCCCCAAGGCCCAGCAATGGCTATAGAAGTGCCCGTTCCTGCCCTGAGAGTGCAAGGAAAATACAGACTTGCCCCAGGTCCTGTAGAAGAGGCCAGGTTTTTCCCTCGCCTTTCCCCCCACCACATTCTCTAGTTCTTCCCTTTGGCAGCAGAAAACTCAAGAGCCTCCTCAGTTCTGCTGAAGGGCAGGGAAAGAGTAAGACCCACATGAAATGGATCAACTAGTAGACTGAGAACTTGAAACTGTGCCAGTGGCCCAGGGAGGAAATGGAGCGCAGCAGGCAGGGAATGAAAGGGGAAGGGCCCCAGCTGAGAAGCCAATGACCACAAATGGCCCTTCAGGGGCGGGGCGGGCCAAAGCTGCCCTGCTCTGCTCACTGTTGACTCTGAGCCGAGAGCATGGCATCTTTCAGGGCTGGCCAGTGGCAAAACTGTGAGGTGGTGGGAGCTGGTTTCTAGCATCCCCTGACTAGTTTTCCTCCTCATTTTGAGGTCTCCTTTCCCAGACTCACTTGTGCATCCAGGTGAGAAATGGTGGGCCGTGGCCATAAGGCTAAATTCTCCAAAGCTGTGTGTGGCTGTAAATAGATTGTATTTGAGTAGGAAAAGAGAAGGATGGTGATCTGTGATGGAATACATCCTGGAAACTGTACACAATATTAGCAGGTTTCTCTCCTGCAGGACTTCTCAGAACCTTTAATATGCTAATGTGCAATATGCTAATGTGCATCGATAAAATCAAAGAGGGGGATATAGCATTTTTCAAACATGTTTGGTCACAGAATCTTTTTCTCTTATTTTTGTAGAGCAGTGTTACAGGACTAGTGTTTCATTTGATGTATTTCCCCTCTCAGATAACTTGTGCATTTTCACAACTGGCTTAACTACCTACACCTAAAATAGCGACTGTGACGGCGAGAACCTAGGTACTCTTATAGTTAGTGGAGGCAGCCATGGTTACACTGGATTGACCACCAGGCTATAAGGGTGATATTTTTGACCAGAGGGCCCTGGAGGTAAGGCTGTTGGTCTGCTCTTACCCAGACAGACCCAAGTACTTTTAATATTTTGCTTTTTTGTGCTGTGTCTAGGTGACTAGTATGGAGGGACATGTCTATTTCTCATGCTGACACACTCATGTTTAAGAGGTGGTCCTTCCTGAAGCATTTGACACTTGTGACCTTGTTCTCACTGAAACCACCAGTCCCCCAAACTCTATTCTCTAAAGCCCCCTGGACCTGCAGCCTCAAGAAGAGCTTGCTGGGAGCCCCAGTCCTGTCTCTGGGCTTTCTCATATGCGTGGGTGAACCAAGCACTTCTTTACAGTGTACAGAACTGAGAAGATGGGGCACTGGGGACAACTGTGCCTTGCCACACTGCTCCTCTGCTAGACCACTAAGTGGCCTGACCAGACAGGCCCCACCAGCGACCTCCACCACCTCATGTCACAAGAACTGAGATTCTCCTTAGTGTAGTGAGGAGGGGTGGGCAGCAAGATGTTCTTTTGATTTAGGCCTGGTGAGAGCCAGTTTTCTGAGAGCAAGATGTTCTCATTCATTAAACCAAATGCTTCAAAGGTAAGAACTGTGTAATACCAAGCTGTTCATGAAAGTGCAGTGTCCCCTGTACTCTGCGCCAGTTAGAGCACCCCTGTATTCAATTCTGGACAGGACCCCTAGGAGGGCCTTCTCACAAATCAGAGTGTTACCAAAGTGACTGAGACGCTATACAGTCACTAGGCTAAGGCCTTTTCTAGGTCCTGGACCACTGTGAAAACTGTACACCCAGGGGGAAGACATGTAGGTACACTTAACATTTTACATACAATTCCAGGAAGTTCATGGACTGCCCACACACACACCCTAGATTAAGAAGCTCAATTGTGGAATCACACCACAAAAGGAATGTGAGCAAATTGGGTGGATTTAGCCAAAAACGTAAAAGAAAATCAAAGTCAAAGACAGATCGCCTTGAAGAAATGTGGTAGCTATTTTCAGATATCTTAAAGTGGTTGCCAAGAGGAAGAGGAAGGAAAAAAGTTACTGAAAGATTGCTTTCGGCTCCGTTTCAGAGAAGTTTCTAATCAGACAATGGCATGGGCTCCCTTAGGAGACAGTGAGAGTTAAAAATTTGAAGGCGGAACCTCACATTTCTTCGCACCCATGTATTTCTGTCTGTCACTAAGATCCTTCCTAGTTGATCTCAGAGTCTCAATCTTGCCAACAAACAACCCCCAAGAGGCCAGAGCAGATGGAGGTGGCCTCAAGCTCCCAACTGCCTGTCCCCTCCCTCTGCCCCGCCCACCTTCATAACTATCTTACTAGCCCCCTTACTAGGGCTCTCAGGGTTTGCAGGGCACCAGCTAGTTAATCTGATAAACTCATCTGCACTAATGGGATCATGAATGCTAATGAATTAATGTGTTCCCTTCCCAAGTGACATATTTGCATTTTAACAGAGGTCTTCAGGAGATAATGCCTTAACTCAAAGGAGCGATTAGTGTTGAAATTTCGGCTGTTGGGCTGTGTAGTAAAGGAGATATTTTTGGAAAGGGAGCCTTTTTCTACCCTTCATATCATACCGTGTGCTAGAAGATGAAAAAACATGTCTCTGCCCTTGAGAGGTTTATAGTTTATAAGGTTGGGGGATTACAATGGCTGACCTTTATTGAGCCCCCACCAAAGTGTGGGGCCCTGTGCTAAGTGCTACAGACATATTACCTTTGAATCCCTACAACCACCAGCTTCTGATGTAATAAGTATTTTGCAGATAAAGGAGCTGGGCCTCAGAGGGGTTAAGTAACTTAGTACCGTATCTCAGTGACTCCAGATGTCAGAGGCAACATTTTCTTGGGTCTCCCTGGAAGAAAAAGGGGCTGCCAACCAAACTACAGTGCCCCATAGATTGTAAGAAGCATTTCAGTTTCAGAAATAATAAAATTGTGTCTTCGGAACCATGAAATACAGGAAGTGGCAAAGCCAGCTCCAGAGTACACACTCCGGCTAATGCTGTACACGGAACCCAGGTGGGAACTGGCTGGGTAATGCTCTCTGATGCGATAATATTAGAGCAAGCACATATTAATATTTTAATACAAAATAATTACACAAAGACTGATGAGGTTGCACACTGAGTCAGAAGTCAATGGCAGCACATGTCAATGGGGTCATGAACCTCAGTAGTGGAGAGAAAACAGGGATAGGATTCCAGGTAGTAGAGGGACTAGGCTGCACAGGGCCTGGGGCTGAGGTGGGGGGGCGGTAGGTACTGTCAGGCACCCTTACAGCAGGGAAGTTAGAGGGTATGGCACACTGGTGGGCTTGGCTCAAGTGAAGGGGTTCACTAGGGAAACATGAGATTGCCTGATGAGATGGGAAAGGGAAGGAAAGTGAACTGGCAGATGGTCTTCAAAGGCCAGGATGAGAGATTTTGATTTGATATGACAGGTAAAGGGGCAATTACTGATTCTCACAAGTTAATGCCAACATATTAGGAGAAGCCCATTCTGGCCACCAGGATGAATGAGAGCTCTCACCTCACAGCTAGAGGTTTCCAGGGAGGCGGGGGTTAAAAACAAGCACTGCTCAAGAGGGTCATGTTATCAAAGGCAACAGAGTTCCAGGGTATTAAGAACCCTGAACTCTCAGCTCTCCCTTGATATGCAGTCCCCTCTTTCTGGGTGCATTCCCCACCTGGAAGAGAAAGTAGCAGAGTCATGGCTGCTATTCATGCACCCTTCTCCCCTTGGTAATGGCAGAGGGGCAGAGGGTAGGGATACAGCCTGGATGATGTAATATCTCCCTCCTGTCCACAAACAAGGGTTTGTTGAGTTGCTATGATGTGCTCAAGGTGTCCATCACAGCCCTGCATGCCACATGGATCCAAGAGGCCACTCTCTGAAGAGCTCACTGCCTCACTGAGGAGAAAGGTGAACACACAGGAAGTCAAGGCAATGTGCGATTGTGCTATTGAGTGCTAAATTGTGGTAGGAAAATGATCTGGATTCCAAAACAGAGCAGAAAGAAGTGTGGGTGACTATTTGTTTTTTACATTTTTCTGTATTCTCAAAGTTTTCCACTATGTATAGGCATTACTTTAATAATCAGGGAAAATTGAATTTTTAGAAAAGGAGGGCAGCCAATGAAGGTTAGAATGATCAGGAAAAGTTTCACAGCAGAGGCCTGATGAGCTTGTTAGTTAGATAATGCAATGGGAGGATCTGCAGAAGTGGTGAAAAGGGGCCACCACAGACTGGGGTAACAGCAGGATAAGCACAGAGAGAGGAATAAGCTCTGAGTGGGGAACAGTGGGGCAGGGAGAATAAGGAGACTGGTGGAGCTTGAGGGTGGGGAAGAATCAGGTCAGAGGGCTGTATATCTGGTGAAGCTCAGCTGTTGGGGACAGCAGGTCTCTGATACCAGGGAGAAGAGTTTCTATTTGATATTGTAAGCAAAAGGGAGCTATTATAGGCTCTTGAGCAGGGAAGTGACATGATGAAAGATGTTTTAAGGGATTCCTTTGGCAGCAGCACTGAAGGATCAGTTGGCGGGGAGGGGGAGGCAGCAGGCAGGAGTACTTCCAGTCAGGAGGCTGCTGCAGTGATCTGGCTGTGAGGTAAGGAGCGCCAGCTATGATGGCAGCAGCGGGAATGGTCAAGAAGGCATGGATTCATGAGGCATTTGTGAGAGATGAACAGCCAAGACACAGTGGTGATTGATGGGAGCGGGGAGGATGTGACTGATTCCAAGGCCCAGTCCCTGGGCTGCTGAAAGAGTGATGGTGTCACTCATAGAGACAGATATCCAGGGAAGGGCTCAGGGCTGGGGAGCTGCCTGGAGGGTAAGGTTGGAGAGGAGATCCTGAGTTTGATTTTAGCTGTGGCGAATTTAAAGTGATGGTAAACTCCAAAGAGAAAATGTCTTTATAGGTAAAAATGAAATGGAACTGGAACTCAGGTTAAAAGCCAGACTTTATCATTTCCAGCAATCACCCAGAATTCCAAAGCAGGACAAACTGTATTTAGACTGAGTGTAGAAACCTCTAGAAAGGGCAGGGGGTGGAAGGCGATGGTGGTGAGTGAAAAAGCAGACCCAATAGCCAATTCTGATTTGAATTTTGCAGGTGACAGACTCTGTGTTAACAGCAGGCTGATGGGTCTGTTTAAAAATCCCCCTCCTTTTTCTCTGTCAGTGAGCGATTTCCCTACATATTAGAAAGATTACAGCTCGACCGTAGGTGATGAGATGAATATGGAACAACACTTGCTTTATTAATCATATCTGCATTCTCTGTGATTTTACTGATGATGGCAACAGAGCCAGTGCGACACACAGCGCCTTCACCAGCCCTATGAGTGGGCTGGTTTTCAGAGTCCCAGCCTACAGACGCAAGATTCAGACTTCTAGCCATCCTGATACAGGATTGGAGACAAGCTCTGTTAAAAAATTATCTGGTATCTCAGTTTCCTCCTGTGTCAAAGCATCTGTAACTGACCTGCCTGGGTCTGGGTTAGAAGTGGGAAGAGAGAGGGAACAGTTACCAAAGGGAAAAATGTAGAGATAAAAGACAAAATTTGGGAGAGAAACAGTGAATGCAGATTGTAGCAGAATTTCCAACCTGAGAGGTCTTGACACTTACCTGGTTGACTCCTAAGCCATTTGTCACCACCATGCCCTCTTCTTTCCATGTGAAATATCATAAATAGGGCAACTGCCCTAGTCACGGACTTGCATTCTCTCTTCTCAATCCCCCACCTCCATAAGCATCTTCCACGCAGGACACCTGCCCACATCTCAGCCACCCTCCTTCCAATCATCAAGCCACCGCAAACCAGCATCCAGAAGACTGATCAGAAATCACAACAAAAATCTTCAGGAGGGAAATGCTGGAGACCGCGGGTTGACTATGCAGTGTGTGTGTGTGCGTGCGCGCATGCACACTGGTGTGCACGTGTGCATGCGAGTGTTCATCCACCAGTCTAGCCATCTGTTCCTGTTTTCCCAGTGGGTTTGGATCAGAGCAAAGGAAGGCCTGTTTGGGTGGTCCTGCCCCCAGAACTGAGCTCCCTTGGCAGTTAAGAGCCCAGAGCCTGGGCAGACTTACTCTCCACTCATCTAACTTTAGGAGGCATCATTCCCTCCCACAAGAACCTAGAAGAAGGAGAGAGTTAACATCTCACAGATATCCTTTCCACATAGCTGCAGTTCTCAATTAGCTTCCAACCCAAGGATGGGGGTCTCATGCCCGACCCCTGCCCAGGGTTGAAATTCAGTGGGCTGGGCAGGGAGGGTAGAGCTGGTAGGGGAAGCAAATGAGCAGGCTGAGGCCTCCGCCATCACCCTCCCATCCATCCACCTGTGGAGTCCTTGCTTATTTCTCTCATACCAGCTGTAACAACAGGGCTCCAGCTGGCACTGAAGTGCTGTGGTAGCTCTCGCAGTGTCCTGGCACAGCTGTGACCTCCACTGGGATGATCCCAAGTGCTGAGAGGTGTTTTCAAACTGATTCTGCCAGAGAACTGGAAAGGTTCTCTCCTTGCTCTTGGCAGCTCTCAGGGCTCTTGGGAGCTTGAAGCAGACAGTCCCTACCTCCAGCATTCCTGTTGGGGGTATAGTACTCAGCACCCCAGCTCGGCTGTCATCCCAACCCCATGCTGCAGCTAGATTCCCCATTGCTCCCTCCTTCAGGTATTGGCACAGAAGGTGCAAATCTACTTTACTTGGTATGGTTAACTGATCAACTCATTGTGGTCTTAGCTCCAGTGAAATTCTGCCCCATCAAGGCCCTGCAGGCATGGGGCAAAGAAAGTGTGAGTACTGAGGCTAAGAGCAGGAAACGGCTGAGACAAAAATGAATCCCGAAACTCTATATTTTGTGGTTCACCAGCCCCACTGATGCCATAAGTGCCTTTTGGATCTGACCCTCCTCTCTATGCGTGCTGCCACCACCCTTACTTACCTCTCACATGGATTGCTGTAGTATTTTACAAACTGATCTCAATCCCTCCGTATTCCAATCAAGTCAGCTTTCAATCACACAGCTAACCATCCTAACACACTTGATGCTAATTGTCCAACAGCCCTTCAGGCTCTCCTCAAGCCCAAACTCCTCTAGCTGACATCACAGGTCCTCCAAACACAGGTACCCCCATACCTTGCAAGCCATGCCCCCTGCAACTGTGCCTCCCACACACATCCTCTCCTCTCAGTCAGAGGAGACCTCTCAGCCTTCCTTGATCGCATCGTGACCATCTCCACCTCTGGCCTTTTCCCTACCTCCGCCTCCCCCTTGGAGGCCTGCTCCATTTCTAGTCAACAATCTCAAGCTCATACATTATTCAAAAACTAACTCAAGTTCAACCTCTTCTGGGGAGCCTTCTCCCTCCATTCTAGCCCATGCTGCTTGCTATCTCTGTACCCTGAACCCTTATGGTGCTTACTATTTAGAGCACATAATGTGGTATGTAATTTTTTCCCAACTTGTATTATTCTTAGTTGTTTCATATGAATAAGCATGATTTTTCTGTTAAATTATGAAATTTCTAAGGATCAGGCCCTTTGCTCTCCCCTTCACACTGTAACATTGGCATTGGGCTAGACCCAGGAGCTCTCAAGACACCTGTTTCCTTGCCTTAACTCCAAAATGAAGAAAGGATGAGACGAATGAAGGCCCTCTGAGGATCTTCTTTGTCTGTTCCCTCCCCTTTCTCAAAAGATGTTCCAGGCATTTGAGGAGCTGAGGCTGCCCAGAGAGGCCTAGCCAGCCTATCAGCCGTTGGATATCTAGTTTCAGTGCAGTCCCACCTCCTAAAGCTTTCCTAGTGATCAATAATGCTGCTTAAGTGATCAATCTGAGACACAATGGGCTGCAGGGGCCAGCGTTTGATTAACTGGAGAAAATAAATGTATGCTAGAGACAGAGCAGGGAGGGAGGGGCAGAAGAAAAAGCAGGAAGGAAGATGAGCTGTGGCAAGGTAGAGGGAGGTTTTATGAATGCGGATATGATATGGAGCAGGGTAGCTCTTTACTGATCTGATTCAACAACTGAAGTAAGTACTTCCTGAGGCAACTATATAATCTGCAGTCTTTTTCAGAACCTGGTAAATATCCCAGGGCTGCTGGGCACTCTTTGACCTTGGCAGGATCACTATTGCAATGGTACACTGAGGACCTAAGGGGCTGCAGGCTCCATATTGGATGAAGAAATGGGTGTGGGATGGAGACTCCAGGGGCCCCTAAGAAAAGGCTTGGGCCTTAAGCTGTGCTCATTGGCTGAATCCATAGAAATCCCAAACTCTGGCATCCCTCAGTTCTCCACCCAAGCAGTGACTGATATCCATGATGATATGGGACAGGTAGCCAATCTGCAAGGATGATATCAGCATTACCTTCTCTCTCTGTCCGTTGGTATCCACACTAAACTTCCTTCTGAGGCTCTGGGGCTAAAGATTTAATTATTTGGCATTTAACAACAAATAAGGAGGTCCTTTCTAAACTTTTTCTCATGGGCCCAAATTTCCAGCTATACCACTAATCAAAATTTTTCTGGGAAAAACAGTGTTATCTGGAAAAAACAGAGCAGATGGTGTATTATTGTGAGAAAGTTCCTCCGTTAATCTATTGATTCCTGTTTTTCTCACTGAAAACCCATCCTTCACATATATTATTACTCTCCCCATTATTAGGCTCAAGGCCGTACAATCATCTTTGACTCTTTTCCTTCCTTATCCAACTCATCAAATTGGTAGGTAAATCAGGTTTCTTCTACTTCCAGTATCTGTCCATCCATCTATCTCCTTTTATTCCCATCCAGCTATTCTATATTCTAACAGCCTCCTAACTGGTCTTCACACCTCCAGGATGGCTCCCTTTTAATCAATCTGCCAAAGAGGAAAAAAAGAAAAGAAAAAAGAAAAATGAGTTTGAATCTAATCAAGGCTAGAGTTACAATCTGCTTATGAGAGATACTGGGGATAGTAGAACAAGGTAAATGACAACAAGAGGAAGCAAGACAGACCCTAATGTGGGACAGTGTACAGAACAACTAACCTGACTTCTCTAACAAGTCAAAGAGAGAGGACTATTGAAAGGACTTAAGAGACATAATGACCAAATATCATGTGTGGAGCTTTTTAGGATCTTGAGTCCAACAAGTCAACTGTAAAAAGTGTTTTGAGATGACTGAAGACATGATATTATGGACTGGGTAATGGATAATACAAAAGTATTAATGTTACTTTTGTTAGATGTGTTAATGGTACTGCGGTTGTATGAGGAAATGTCCATTTTTTTAGAGACATATAAGAAGTATTAGGGGGTGAAATGACATGATCAATGTTTAAAATTAATTTTAAAATAGTTTAGCAAAGACAAAAAGATAAATTAAGCAAATATGGCAAAGTCCTGATAATTACTTAATGTGGATAATGGGTATATAGGGTTATTGTACTATTTTCTCTCTCTTTTTTTAGAAAAGTTCATAGTAAAGAACAAAAACAATAGTCACCCACTATGCCCCAGTCTACCTTCCTAGCTTTATCTTCCACTCCTTCCACAACTCTCTATGGCACAGCTGCCCCATGTCCTTGCTCAAGTGATTCTTGTCTGAACTTCATTCCTTCATTTACTCATTAACTCAGTTGTTTATTCAACAAGTATCTATTAAGGACCTCTTATATGCACCAGATGCTGCAGATGCAAAGAGGACTGAGAGAGAGGAAGACAAGGGGCCTCCTCCATCTCAATTCCATTCTCAGCAACTAGCATGGCACCCTGCACATAGTAAGTGCTCGATAAATGTTTATTGACTGCTGTGCAGGGGGAGGTGTGGTAAAATCCCTGTCGAATATGAACCAACAAGGATTCGATCCAACACAACAAATGCTTATTGAACACCTACCGTGAGTAAGGCATTGTGTGCTATGGGGATAAAAAACAAGAGATGAAAAGCACCAGGCTCTTCACTGAACTTATAATGTAGCTAAGACATACACATATGAGAAGTTCTATCTGTATGGGAAGAATATATGAATTCATGAGTTCAGTGATGATAATGAGGTGTATCAGTGATGTAATTGCCAAATGTATTTTAGAGACAGTAAGTGCAGGAGAAATTTGGAGGAGGGAGAGAGTTCACTTCAGTCTAGAATGATCAGAGAAGACTTCACAGAGGAGTTGAATTTGAATGCAGAGTTGAAGGACAGGTATAGTGGTATTGGACAGGTCAGGAGTACAAGCAGAGAGGAGAGGGCATTCCTGGTGAGATGCAAAAAATATACAAAATGTATGAGAGACATGTTTAGGAAATCCTGTGAAAAGAAATGTGGCTGGGATATAGGGTCCACATAGGCTGTGTTTCTCAAGTAGACCAAGTACATCAGTGTCACTTGAGGGAGCTAGTTAAAATGCATATTCCTAGACTCCAGCTCCCAGAAGCAGAAGCTAAGGTGGTGGTACCCAGGAATCTACATTTTCACAAGTTCCCTGAAGTGATTTTGAGATACACTAAAATTTGCAAATCTGTGATGTGAGCAAAGAGTGGGAAATTAAGTTGGAAGAATACACAGCATAATGTTAGGCCCACTCAAAGACAGCCATGAATTCCAAACTAAGGAAGCTGAAACTTATAGGCCATCAGGTGTCACCCCTCAAAGATGTTGATCAGAAATGTCATGAATACAGGATATTTAGGAATATTAATCTGGCAGGTGTGTGTATTATGAACTGGAAAGGAAAGAGATTAGTGCAGTGTAGACATGAGTTGTTGGCAGGGGGTGCGGTGGACCAGGGTAGAGTCAGAGATGGTTCTGAGGTTTCTCGTCTGGGAGACTAGAAAGCCTGTGTAACACAAACCATCTTTGAGAGATAATGAGATGAGTCTGTGAATGTTGAGTCTGATGTGATGGCCTACCATCCAAGAGGAAATGTTCAGCAAGTAGCTGGAATTAAAGGACTGAAATATTAGAGAGGGGTTAAGTTTGGGCTGGAGAAGTGGCAATAGCCAGGAGAGGGGTGAGAGGGAAGCCCTGACATGGCCACATGTTCTTGCCAACAGAGGAAGTGAAAGGCAAGAGGAGCCAGAGAACACTCAGATTTGAGGGGTAGGAGGAGAAGCTAGCAAAACAGAAATAAGGAAGAGTCACTGGGGTGGAAGGAGACCCAGACAGTACAACCAGGCAGAGAGCTCTTCAAAAAGATAGGAATGGCTCAGAGCGTGGCTAATGCCAAAGTGAAGCTGAGGCTCAGAAAAGGTCACTAGCTATGGCATGCATACAGAGAAACCTACTCATCACACTTATGAGCAGGCACACTGGCTCCTACATATAACAGGCAGACCCCCCTTCAACTCTCTCTCTCTCACTGTACGTGTGACACACACACACACACACACACACACACACACACACACACACACACACACACACACACACACACACACACACACACACACACACACACACACACACACACACACACACACACACATTTCTAAGCTCACTTTCTGATTGCCCAGGGGAGTAGGGGCCCGCTCCTTACTCTCCTAGCTCAGCTGGAAAGGATGGAAGATAGCAGGCCCCTCCCCTTGTTCCCTCCCCTGCCCCTCTGCCTCTAGCCCTCAGATTTCTCAGCAAAGATGTAAGGTCCAGCCCATTTTGACAATCCTTCATTTTGGCTGCTGATAACGCAAGAGAATGTTTTTCTTTTTGAATTTATGGTAAGAAGAAAAACAAGTCCTTGAGAGAAGAGCCAGAACAGAATTTTCTGCTGCGAATGCTAATAGCCTGAAGGCTGGCCCGAAGCTGAAGCTAATGGGTGTGGCTTCCTCCCAGGGGCCCATCCAAGCACAGGGTCTTCACCCAGAATCAATGGGGATGGTCCCAGTCCCCTAGAAGCATTGCTAGGGCCTCTGTGAAGGCATGAACCCCCAGAAGCCAAGCTTATCTGCAAGAGTCTTAACTTCCCACATTGGCTCTAGGTGTGTGTGAATAAGCATATATAGGTGTATGTGTGTGTGATTAGCATGTGTTTTTTATGGCTTCAGCTAGGCTAGAGGCTCCAAAAGAACTGGGATCCTTCTTTTATTGCTTTGGTGCCACCTTGTCAGGGTGGCTTGTCTGGTGCTGGCCCTGGAGCCCAGTCATTTCTGCAGAGTGGGGGTGGGTGGGTGTCGGGGGACTTCCATCCTGCATCTACCTGTGCTCCCTCAAAGGGCTGACAGGGGCACTACTGTAGTGGGGCAGTGCCAGACCAATGCCTCTCTTCCATCCATACCCCCCTGAACTTACCCCCACACCCCAGGACTGCAGCTGCCTCACTCTGCCTCCCCACCCCCATGCCTAGCCCTGCAGGTTGCTCTTGCCAGCAATCCCAGGGCTTTCCTGTTGCACTTTTTCAACCTACTATTGCTCCCAAAGGATCTTGTTGGTGGCAAAATCTGCCAATGGAGCCATGAGTCACTTCCCAAGACCCTGGAACTACAGCACTCCCCAGAGGGAGAGGTTGGCTGACTCCCCCTCAGCCTCCAGGAGTCCACAGCTCCCTCACCCAGGGAGGCAGAAGCTCCATGGCCCTGTCTGAAGCCACACAACCAAGAGCATCACTAGCCTGTGTTTCCGGAGATATTTGCTGGTGGGGGCAGCTAGCCCCACCCTTCTGCAGGACGCCTCAAGTCTGGAAGATGCTCAGAGCCAGGAGCCTAGGGCTCCTACCACCCAACCGTACCCAGATAGAAATTTTAACTGGCACTTAGAAAAAGTACCCTAAGGGAATAATAAAAGAAAAATTCGAAAGTACTAAGCCGGCCTCCTCTCTGATGGCTATCAGCCCTTCCCTGATGGCTATCAGCGCACATTTGCAAGACAGTTGTGGTAGTGGGCGTTTGTGGGGCAGAGGGGAAGATTTCTTCACACACAGCAGGAACGACTGTTTCTCTTCTGCCTGGAGCATCTCTCTTGCCTTCTCAGAAACCTGCAGTGGCTCCCAACTGCCTTTCATGTCAATTTAAACCTTCTGCCTGTGAGCCTCAAAGCCCTCCATAATTATATCCCACCTTCCCACAACCCCACTCCCACACACGCATAATGCACAACTCCAGGCCAGGCACAGACAGGAGACGTCACAGTCCACAAATGCTCCAGCCCGGTCCTGCCACAGGTGCCTAAAAGCCCCAGCAAGGGAGCCCTCCTCTGCCTCCTGTCAAAATGTAAATGTTACCTGAGACCTGAAGGCAGTAAACCACAATCAACTGCTAACACCTTGGCCAGGCAGGGAGTCTGTCATCAGATTTGCCTCAAGGGTCTAAGGGGCGGGGGAGGGGACCCAGAGGAACCAGGAGCAGCCACTGCGAGGGGTGCTCTGACGTTGAAGCCATCTCTGTTATGACTTTACCTAGGGCTCCAGTCTGACTCAGTGTTTCTATTTAAACCGGTCAAACCCACTAATCCTCCCTGTACCCAATCTTGCCTTTCCTACACACACACGGTCTTATTTCACTTCAGGGGTACCCTCATGCCAAGCTGCTGAGGCTGAATTGCTTCTCACATGAGAAAAAGAAGCCACGAAATTGGGTAGAAGCTGGCATGTCTGCCTGGACATGGCAAGTCTTGTTGAGGTCTCCCTCGGGAGAGCTGAGAGCTTTTACACAGTGACAACAGCAAAGGCTTCCTGGGAAGCTGGAAAGTGGATTCCCGTGATTCTCCTGCAGTGAGTTTGACGGGCAGGGAAGGGAATGGAGAGGCAAGGGTCCCCCAGCTGAGAGACCTGGTGGCTGAAATACCACACTACTCGGGCCTTTCAGGCCAATGTGTGCACCCTTTACCCCAGCCTTCACTCCAGTGGGGAAAACTCACTTGGGGCTTCTCTCTGAGTCAGCATAGATCCGCCACCCTCCACCTGAGAAGGGTGCCCCCAAGGGAGTCTTGGTCTCACAGCAATTTCTCCAATGGACAGAAGTCCAGAGACTGCCTCGCCCTCTGCAAGAGCTGCAAGATGCTGAGACCACCAGGTGGACTCCAGGGTTCTGCAGCTGGACTAAGATGCCAAGAGGAGGGGGCAATTCTGGCAGAATTCAGAGTACACTGTGATTTCAAGAGATTTTGGTGGCAGCTACATGGGTGCCACCTGTTTCTGGGGAAAGGTGTCAAGCATTTGCCCCTGCACTGGTTTGAGTGTGTGTGCGCTGGAGGCCCAGGAACTCAGGTGTGGATGGGCACGACTACCACAGTTGGGAACGTTTTTTTCCAGAATGGAGTTCTTAAGGGCCCTGGTGGAGGTGTCTACAGTAGCTTGGCCTGGGGGTTGGCTGTGTGTTTAGCACTGGGGGGCAGCAGGTACTGGATCTGCGGTAGTTTCTCAGGGACACTCTGAGACACACACACACTCACATACACACTCTCCAAGGAGTAGAAACAGTGTGAATGTGAGTGTGTGTGTGTGTGTGTGTGTGTGTGCGCGCGCGCGCGCGCGTGTGCCCACACGTTTTAGCAGTGCTGGGGAGGGGGTGCGTGTAAGTATGTGTTTGGGTGACTGCCTGATTAGCAACCTGGTGGGAGGGGGCAAGTGTAGCTGTGTGTGTGTGTGTGTGTGTGTGTGTGTTTCCTCTTTGGATGGCGGTGACTGTGTAGCTGAGTGCTGGGTTTATGGTGCGGCTGTGTGTGCGCGTCTGTGTCCGCGTGTGAACATGGCCCCGGGAACCACGCACATGCTTCAAACAGCTGTTTCTGGCAACCCTGGGGCTCGGGCTTCTCTGGGCACCCCGGCTAAGGGGCCACCTCCCAGCAGCCCGGCCCCTTGTCTCCCCAGGTCTCCCAACTGTGCCCACGGCCCCGGCGCACACACAAAGCCTCCATAATGAACGCGCTGCTCTCCCCTGCGCACGGCTCCTCACCCTGCACCCCGGCGGCTACGCAAGCCCGCCAAGCCGGCGACTCACCGGGGCAGTAGGCACGCAACCGGCCGTTCCCCCCGCCCGCCCAAACTCCTGCCGACCCGACGCTCGGCACCCCGCCCTGGCCGCGGCTCCTGGAGGGTGCCCAAGCGCCCGTCGCCTCCGAGCCGGCCCGGGGCGGCACGCTCCCGCCGCGACCCACCCCGGGCCGGGCTGAAGACTGCGGGCGCGCCCCCCCTGAAGGCAGCGCGCCTCTTACCTTCCTCCTCCGCCTTCTCTTCCTCCTCTTCGGCGGCGCGGCAGCTCCGGTGGAGGAGCAGCAGCGGCGGCGACGGCGGCGGGACTAGGGCGCCCGCGTCCCCGAGCCCGGCACGGGCGTGGGGCTCAGTGGCGCCGAGCGGAGGGGCGGACAGTGGCTGGCGGGGCGGCAACAGCCGGCCCGAGTCGCGGGGAGCTGGCGCGCAGGCGGCGGGCTGCGGGCAGGCTGGCAGCGGCGCGCGGGGGCTCCTCGGGCGGGCTCCATGGCTGCGCCGCGGGCGGCACCATCGCCCTGGCTCGCTCGCCGCTCTCTCGCTCCAGGAGTGCGGCAGGCGGCGAGGTGACGGATGGCGGCGAGGCGGCCGGACAGCCGAGGAGGGGAGGGGAGAAGGGGCGGGGGGAAGGGGAGGAGTGGGGGAGGGGAGGGGAAGGAAAGAGGGGAGTGCAGAATGAGGGGCCTCTCCGGCGCCTCGCGACCCTCGAGTGCTGGCGTCAGTTTCCCCGAATCGGAACGCGGCTTAAAGGCACAGCTCCCGACTCGGGTCGCAACTAAAAATAAACACAAAATTGGCAGTTGGGGAAAGACTCTCCCAAGATACAACCTAGCAACCCAGCCACCCAGCCCCGCGTTGCCTCACTTCGTGAACCTGACGGTTCGGCTGGGCTCTGCCGGGAACTGCCGGCTGCTAAGAAGGCAAGTCAATTTCCAAAGTGAACCCGGGAAAGTGGGGTGGGGGTGGGGGGGGGAGTAATTGAGGAGAAAGGGCAGCTGGAACACTCGCTTCGGGACTCCAGTCCCTGGCCGCTGACCTTGCTTCCCGAGCTCCCCCTCGCCCCCTGTTTGCTTGCCTTCAGCTGGGGTCGCCCTCCCTGCAGCTCCCCTTTTGGTCGCCACCACCAACATCCATACGCACCTTGAGTTTTGGCTGCGGCTCCTGCTCGCAGCGCCTCTCCCCAGCACTGGAGTGCGAGCTGTTCTGAGTCCAGGCCCAGCCCGGGAGCCCACCTCAGGAAGAGAGCGATCTGCCAGCTGGCAGAGGTCCGCTTAGACCATGCGGATGGCTTGATAAGACGGGAAGGAGGTTAAGGTGTGTGTGCGTTTGTGTTAACCAGCAGGGAGTGGGAGGGTCCTGCCCGCGCACCCCCCTCCTCAAAGGAGAGTAGCACACAGCACAGTGCCTGATGAATGATCTCAGGACATTTTTGAGAGACACGCTGTGAATACTAAGCATGTAGCAGGCGAGATTCAAGAAAGGCTCTTGGTCTCCTAGCTGGCTGCGGAACCATTTAGAGGAGTTTTGAGGACCAAGAAGAAAGGCCACTCTCCCTCTTCCCCAAAGGGCAGCCTCACTGAGCACTCAGAGGGACTGGGAAGCTAGACAGGGTGACAGAGGGGTGAAATTGAGTCTAGGGAGGAGAAAAGCAGAAGGAAGTGATTGAGTTGAAGAGCCTCTGGTGATGCCAAATCACGGTGAATTTCCAAGTGTCAGAGGCTCCTCAGAGAGACAGCTAACACTGGCATATGTGGGCCTCAGCAGTTCTGTGGTGAACAGTGAGCTAGCTCTCCTCAATCTCTCCTGTGCTTGGACTCTGGAAGGGAGCCTTTTGGTAAAGAAGGACCCAGTCCAGCTGGACTCCCTCCCTCACCTCCAGTTCTATTTAAACATCTCAGTAGAACCTCAGAAGAGGCTGGAGGGCTACTGAGGGGCAATCATGGGCAAGGGGATGGTCTTGTAAGCTGTGTGGCATTTCCATAACATGGAGAAAAGCTCTGGGTGTGGGGCTCCCTGGGTCCCTGCAGCTAGGATCAGCAGTGGAGTAGCTGACTAGCAGATTTGGTCATTCGTCCACTGAACACACTTTTTGCTTCCTTCCTGGCACTTCCTCCCTTGAAAAAAAAAGGATGGAAATTCCCTGCATCTGGATGGGGGTAGTAGCCTAGTCTGGGAAAACAAGTTGATGGAATTATTAAAAACGAATGGTGAGTGAAAGTAAAGACACACAGGGAAAAAACATGCAACATTCCTGATAAACGCGCAAGCAGACCCACACAGAAGAAGCTGCTCTGAGGAACACAACACACACACAGGGACACACATGCAGTCACACATGGGAACACAGACATACTGAGCTAGTACAAAAAAAAAGAAAAAGTCTAGCCAGAGAAGTGACTCAGACTTGATTTCTAATCCTTCTGAAAGAGAGAGGTGAAGACAAGCAGGGAAGAGTTGGCCTCCGGTCTCCAGGGATTGGAGAGGGAGCCGGGAACCAGCTGCCCAGTATGAATAATGCTATTTGCATCCAGACAGTCCCTGGCTGGTTTCCTTGGGGTGGTGTCTGGGGGTGAGGGTGGGGGGGGGGAGAAGAATCCCCTCTGGAGTCCCCTGATCCTTACCCAGTTTGTTCCTTATTAACATTTATATTAGTAACACAGATACCAACAAGTTGGTCTGTATCAGTTCTTACAATAAAACTCAATGGGTTAATAAGGAAAAAAAGTGCATTTTACAATTTTGATTAGCCGTCTTCTGCTGCTCACTGGGCTCACTGGGCTCACTGGAAGCATATGCTTGGGCTCCAGTCATCTGCTGAGCTGTAAACAATCTGCTGTGCCGTGACAAAGGAGAGAGTATTGGGAAGGACTGTGCCACTGGACAAATGTGAAAGTGAGGGCTCCTGGGTGACCAGTGGGGTACTGTCCGGTTTGGAATAGTAATTATATGCACAGCTTTTGGAGTCTGCTTCTTATTAGAGGTATGACCTTTGGTAGGTCACTTACCCTCTCTGAGCCTTACCTGTGGGATGAAGATGATGACAGAACTTACCTCATAGAGTTTCTGGGAGTAGTAAACGAAATAATGGATGTGAAAGATCTTAGCAAATGGTCTCTTGTCAGTCTTTCTCAAGACCAATCTACCTCCTAGTCATCTACTAAAACGCTCCCTATTTTGTTCTTATTCACCTAACTTCTGTCTGAAGTGATGTGGCATTTGCATTGTTTCTTGCTCTTGGTCAATGTGAGTTCTCAAGCTTGTGTACACTTTGGTTGATTTCACTTCCAAAGGGAGAATGCCCCCAGCCCCCTTCCCCTGCCCCTCAGAGAATCATATAGGTCGGATTTTTTTGTTTTTTTGTTTCTGTTGTATGACCACTGTGTATACTTCCTCTGCACAATAGAAATGAGGGAGGAGGGAAGGCAGGAAGCAAGGTACAGAGAGGGCTCTTCATCATTCTTAACCCCATGCCAAAAATGCAGCAAAATGAAAGCTTGAGTGTAAAACCAGGCCCCTTGATCCAGTTTCATTGAAAGCTGGTGAGGTGGATCCCCTCGGGATAATAGTTCAGTCTCTTCAAATCTTGTAACAATTAGATGATGAATGATCTTCCAGCCAGAAGCCCATTTCCTATTGAAATCAATACATTGAGATGAAGCTAATAGGTGACACTATTTTTCTCCCCTGTACACCAAGAGTAGATGGAGGCAGCCCAGCCTCATTGGCACCTTGGGCTGTAATCAGCAATTAACAACCAAGCACCCAACTCACCATTAACTGAGAATCCAGGGATAAGTGGACAGAGACTCTCTTGGCCTCCAGTAGTAATAGTAATACTGATTACCATTTATCGACCCATCGCTCACTGCAAGCTGGGCACTTGGCTAATGATCCTAGGAAAAGGAGGTTAGTTTTTCATCCCAGGGGATACAATTAGTTCTACTCCCTTGGTAGGACCTCTAGCCAGCCTTGAGAGCTTTACATGCATTATCTCATTTCATGATCACCATAACCTTACTTAGGGCACATCATTGTCTTTATTTTAGAGAGGAGGAAGCCAAGATTCATGTAGCAGTAAGTAGCAGAACCTGGGCTTCTAACTATGTAATGACAATGAATAGTAATAATAATTATGATTGCTAATGTTTATTGAGCACTTATTTTGGGCCAGGCACTGTGCTAGCATTTTGTATGCATTGTCACATTTAATCTTCACAATAAATGGGAGAGGGTAAGTACTGTGATTATGACAATTTTAAAGGAAAACAAAGGCTCTGAAAAGTTAAGTAATCTCCACAAGGTCACATAGCTAGGGGAGTCTGATCCAGAATTTGAACCCATGCCAATTTGACTGCAATAGTTCGAGTGTCTCCAAAAAAGACTGACTGCAGGCCTACAACTGGGGTTACACAGCTGAGACAGGTTGCTAGCCTTTTCCAGAGACATTCTAAACTGCCTGCCTCTGTTGCGGCAACCCAGCCATCTACTAGCACCCAGGAAAAGATGAATAAGCAAAGAACGGGGCATCACTGATGAAGTGCAGCTGCCTAAGGCGGCAAGAGGAACCCCTGGGTGGCAAGGCAGGCTCCGGGATGGTAAAAGGAGGGATGGCATGATCAGAAAATGCAAGGAGGAAATCCACTTTACAAATTTTAATCTCCAGCCCTTTATTCTCCATCCTGCCTTTCAGCAAGACACCCATGCATCCTAAAGCATCTGGGGCCAACCAGGGCTCTGGTTTGGGACAGGGTGGGTACAAAAAGAGAAGAAACTCTGGACCTCCTGAGTTACTGGAGAAACTTAGAGCTAGCAGGGAAGCTGGGTAACAGAGAGAGCACAGGAGAAAGATGGAGAAGGAAAGGCCATTTGAAGGATTTGTCACTAGGAGGAGGGAGGACAAAAGGCTGGGCCATTATGCTATGAGGGCTTTTCAGTGGTCCTTTGTGTGGTACCTGAGCTTGCCCACACAGTGTGGGCTGGGAGACCTGAAGCCAACAACTGCAGGCCCATGAGCTACAAACTGCCTGCCAGCCAGCCTTTTCCCCAGCCTTGGCTGGCTGGCGCCTTCTCCCCTCAAACATAGATGCTGAGGAAGGCCCCCTGCCTGCTAGTTCCTTGGGTCCCACCAGGCTCCCATCTTCCCTGTGTATATTCATGCCTCTCCCCTGCAGAACTCGCTGGGGACATGCCCAGTCATGGGAGGGGTATCCCCGGGTCAGAACAGGGGTTCGTTCTACAGTGGTGTCCTGTGACTGTAATGGGGTCACTCAGTTCTTGACTCTTCTCTGGGGCTTGGGGTCAGAGGCATGCTCTTTGCATCAATACAGCCCAGGCCTCTGGTATGGCTGGTTCCTTAGCCTTCCCTCCTGCTCATCTCACATACCTTACAATTATTGGCTTAATAAGATTTCCTTTCAGTATCCAACCCGTACCTCCCCTCTCTTCCTAGGTCCTCTATGAGTGCCCTCCACCAGACAGTTGCTCAGGCTCTCGGTGTTTCCTGAATGCAATTTCTGACCCCCATCAAATGTATCCATTCCTTGTCCTAGTCCTAGGTAATCCAATAAACACTTCTGTACTTAGGTAAACACAGACCTTAACTGGCACTGCTTCTCAAAGCACCCACACAGAGAATCCCTAACCATAGAATAAAGGGAGACTGTGGAGGAGAAGGCCAAAGTGGCCCGAAGTGTCAAATGTCTTCAAAGTTTTACACTTCATTTCAAAAATGTGAATTTTTACATGTACTTCATGGTATACTGGTGTTTGATTTACCATGGAAATATCACATAGCTCTAAAACCCTTGCACAAACCGAAGCTCCAAAAAGACACACTTTGTTCATCTTGTGCCTCTGTGGACACTGTGGGAAATATAGAGACCCCCCACTCAGGAAGCTCTGAATGGACACACTATTCCACCCCAAACCCGCTATCCCTATTGAAGATGGTGGTGAGCAGAAAGGGTAACTGGAACAGTCTGGAGTGTAGTGGTACAGCGGTGTATGGGGGGAGCCTGTTTTCGTGTAAAGCTGGGTTTCCCCCACAGGACCTGCGGCAGAACCAGCCACACCCTTAGGTCCCAGAGGGTGCTGCTGGCAGCCTCCTACTTGGTGTGATGCAAGTCTTCCCCTTACTCCAATTCACCGGCCCCCAAGCTGCAAGTGCTGGAAATTCTCCTTTGGGTTAAGGCCCAGTCTCCAGAAGGTCCCAGTAAATTGCACATGTTATCTGGAATGGACAGCACATTAAGTCATTAGCGTCCATTAATGCAGTTGCCTGAATAAATCTATCAGATTGCCTGTCACCTCTCAGAGGGCAGAGCTGTGAAGGGATGAGACAGTGACCAGGAAGCTTTCTTTGGGGTGGGGGAGCTCTAGCACATCTGATCCTGTTGTCTCAGAATCATGCAGGTAGCCCCACCTGGACCCCTATTTAACAAGTGCCCTGGGTCAAGCCTGTAAGCCAAGCACAGCCAAAGCAGGCCCAGGGAAAGGACTTCTGCTTGTGAGGGGGTTGGAGGTTGGGGGGCCAAGGCCAGAGGAGCAGCATGGTAGGCCAGGGCTGAAAAGACCTCCTCACCAGCTTTGCATTTCCCTGGCCCTCCTCTGTAGCTTCCTTTTTTCATTCTTCCCTCTCTCGCTTTTTTTGTCTGTCTCTAGAGAGAGAGCTTCTGCTTTGCTGCCTCCTCCTTGCTCACCTCCCTCATGCAAAGGATCCCTACAGGGAGAGGGCCAGTGGCTCTGGAAGGCCTAAGAGTGGGAGCTGAATTGACAGACCCTGGGGAACCGCCCATGCTCCTTGTGTTGCCTTCTTTCTCTCCCCCCTGCTGGCGTCTTAGGCATGTTTGCTCTCCTGGAGTTAGGAAGCAAAACACCAATTTAAACTGATGCTGACAGAGCCTGTCAGATGCCAAGTGCTGCCGCTGTTGTCACCAGTACAGCTATTCTCCATGAGGCAGACCAGGCATGTGCTTGGGACACTGCTCCCAGGGGCTAGCAGACCTTCCCCCTACTTCCCTCTTTCTGGATGGGGGTGTGGTGGGATGAAACTTGGAAAGCAGAAACTGGATGGGCAACAGAAAATGTCTCTAGGCTGGTGAGCAGACTATGGGGTGCCTCAGATAGGCTCTCCATCCTGGTTAGGCCGCTGTGTGGTCATGGATATTTAACCGCTCTGTGCCTAATGTCCCCCTGGAAAAAAAACCCCAAAGGAGAATCCAACACCTGCCCTATGCTTTTCACGGGGCTGCAGATTTATGAAGGAATCACCCAGAGCTTTTTAGAAGGAAAACACCACACAAAGACAAATGTTGCTTGAATGACTCTAGGGAAGAAAAGGTGTTTAAATCCACTCCACCCCAAGGCTTTGGGGGGCAACTGCTAATTCGATAAATGAATTCTTGCTAATGTACGAGGGAGTGCCAGTGGGCCCATGAGTTCCCCTCCCAACAGTGTGCATTTTGACTAGACATAAACTTTCAATGCCTTTCTTCAAAGATGTGATCAATAGTGGGAATATTTGACATAGAGGCAGGTGGCTGGGAAGTTTGAGGGATGGGGGACCTTTCCTGTTTCACCCTCAGATAATCTCTTACGTGTGCACTAGGCTTTACAGTTGTCTTTTACTTGATCTTCACAATGACACTGTGAGATATGCACGGCTGCTATAATCCCCATTTTATAGATGAGGAAACTGAGGTCAGATTGACTGAATCACCTTCCAAGGCCACACAGTTGGGAAGCAATTAATTCTTCACCCTTTCCCAGGCTGACTCCACCTGAGCAGAGCACAGGGCTCAGGAATACCAGGCCTGGATCAGCCATTTCTTTTGTTCACTTTCTCTGTCTGTCACTAATTTCTCTTTTCTTCACTCTCTCTTTTCTATACCCTATTTTCTGTTCTTCTGGCTGCCGTTCACCAGACAGGGAAGAAAAAAAATTAGCTTTGCAAGGAAAAGCAGGTATTGCTTTATATGTCTTGGTGGCTAAAGCAATAACCTCCAGAAAGGTTGGACTAGAACATTCTTACTGCTGGACTGGCAGTAACTTGCTGTGTTTGACCTGGACTCAATTGATTAACCTTTCATCTGTGAGTTCTCACCTTTTCAACTTGCATAAACCTCTCAGGGCTCATGGTGGGGTGTGCCTGAGGGAAGGAGGGGGAGTGGAGGGGCAGGAGATGGAGAGAGCTAATGAAAAGCAAGAACTGAAGAGCACTGTGTAACCATTCCTAAATGACGCACTGATGCCTAATGGCACTCTCTGCCTCAAAAGCCATGGTTCAGAAATGGGAGGCATTTATTAAGGGACTGCAGGCAGTTCCCTCGTAATCCAAGAAGTCTCCTATTTAGGGGTAAGGCCTAATTATAGCTTCTTCTTTTCCTTATCTCCTCTTATTCATTAAGACCAAAGGACATTTGCTCTGGAAATCAGATCTCGATTTCAGAAGATTTCATCTGCTCCCACAAATTGGATTTCCTACCTGGAGTCAAATTCTCCATTTATAATAGAGATATCATCTACCCGGAAATCTGTCCTTGGTTCGGGCCTAAGCTTGCTGAGATGTGTTTTCAATGGTGACCAACTCCGTGGCCTTGCTGGGCCTGAGGGAACTGAGGCTGGGGTCTCAGGCCATGGAGTCCAGACTGCATCCTTTGGAGAGATGCTTGGGCTACACCTGGCTTTGTCAACTGAGGCTTGCTCCCAGCCAGTGCTTCAGCACATTTTCAGTGGCTACAGCCATAGGAAGTTTGTGAAGGGCTACTCTTGGGTTTGGTCTCTCCATTTTTACCACCAACCCAAAGCATGGCTAGCTCCATGACACTCTCCTGCTCGGACACCCTCAGTGGCTGCGCTGTGCCTGTAGCATAAAATCCAAACTCCTAGTGTCCATTTCCCACTAGTCCATTCTGAGACCTGCTCACTCTGCCAGGTATGGCTCCTGACTCTTCCTTACCCCTGTCCTGCCTCCTGCATTCTGGTCTTATAGTTCCCAGGGCCTGTATTGCTCTCCTCTCTGCCTAGCCACATTCTGTTCCTCCCACAAGGCCCCCGTCCCAACACCAGAGAAGGCCTCCTCTTCCCAGGAATGCTGAGCAATCTTAACTGCACCATCCATTTGGCACATTATCAGAGACTGAACACCTTCTCTCAGTGCTTATATTCTTGGCTTGGACTGTAATTTGTCCTTTTGTGGACTTAGCCCTGTCTCCCTATCTTTGTGGGCATAGGCCAAGCCTTCTACTCCTCTTGATCATCCAGAGCGTCTGGCCTGATGCTGGGCCATAGAGGTCTCTGGGCGCAGGCTGCCTGCCTGACCTTTTGTCCCATCATTCCCTGCAGCTCTGCAGTCTCTGCTGGCTCTTTTGCTTGCATCCTTCAGGTCCTCCCCTTCCTATCCCCTTTCATCCTTCACCGGAAGCTCCTAGCACCATTCAGTAGCTTCTTCCTTTTATGAATAATGTTGATGGTTCTTCCTCGGACCCTCTTCAGTTTCTCTGAAATTAATCAATCCAGAGGCAGCCAAGAAAAAAATGGGAAATTGGGGAAATTTGTTTTTCATATGATCCGTCCTCCTTTGGCTGTTCAGTGTCTGCCAGTTGAGCCAGACAGCCCTTGTTTTTACTTACTCTTCCCTGAGAACAAACTCTACTGAAAAAGGCATGTAAGTGTCCTTTCCATAATAATAAAAAAAATCTTGATTGCCTAGCAAGACTGTCTGAATTCCTGATCCCTGTAGCTGGAAACTGGGACAAAGTAGTTGTTCTAAGGTGGTCAGAAATGCATTTCCTGGGCTCAAAGAAGGGCAATGGGAATGTGTCCTAAGGGAAAGAAGAACCTTTCTCTGTTCTGGGAGGGATCATTTTTAGCTGGCTATCTATCTACTCATGGGCCTTGATAGCTCATTTGAGTACAACTACTTCCACCTGGCCTGAGAAATTTATTTAATCAGAAGATAGGACTGGACTAACTGGGGGAGGGGCCCACACCACTGATTGGTTGAGGAGCAAGAGTCTATATTTACTGAGCCTTTACCAGACACCATGCATGGTGCCATGCAGGTTACATCAATAATCTTGTTAAATCCTCATGACTCTATGAGGTAAGTGCTCTTATCCTTGATTATAGATGAGGAAACTGAGGCACAGAGAAACAACTCAATTCATCTAAGGCCATTAGCTAATTAGTGCAAGCACTGGGTTGTACTCAAGCCCAGGTCTCTGATGCCAAAGCCTGTGAAGTTCACCACCACTCTATTCAGCTCTGACAATAACAGCTGCTTTTGTGGAGCCAAAGTATAAAAAAAGGCCACCCTTGATAACTTTCTCTACACTCCTCAAGGCATGCTTTTGAGCTGCCACCTGTGACTACTTTTTCATCATAGTCTTAAGAGCCACAGTGTGCTTCATGCCTTGCCTTCATCTCCTCTGTCTCAAACAGGAGGCCAGCACGTGAGAGCACAGGCTCTGGAGCCACACTGCCTGGGTTCAAATCCTAGCTTTGTCACTTTGTAGCTGCAGGAATTTGGGTAAGTTGCTTAATTTCTCTGTGCCTCCTTTTCCTCATCTATAAATTAGAGCTAACATAATACTTACCTCACAGAATTGCTGGGGGAATGGAATGAGGTAATGGATGTATGGTGCTCAGCACAGTGCTATTGCATGGAAAATTCACAGCAAATGATATCTATCATTACCTCCCCCTTTTGCCCCTACCTACCCAGGGTTTCCAGGGAGTTTATGCCATCCTCAGATTACCAAGGATTCCCCTCCATGGCACCCTTTCAGACCTGCTGGTGTACTGAGCAGCTCTGAACATTAGCCTTCCCACCCAAAACCTCATGTTGAGTCCCAGTCTCTCTCCTAATTGTTAGACCTTAAAAAGCAATCTTATCTTCATCAAAATTAAAATTTTTGTGCATAAAAGGATACTATTAACAGAGTGAAAAGACAACCCACATAGTGGGAGGAAATATTTGTAAATCATATATCTGATAAGGGATCAGTATCCAGAATATATAAAGAGCTCCTATTACTCAAAGACAAAAAATCAAACAGCCTCATTTAAAAATGGGCAAAGGACTTGAGCAGACATATCTTCAGAGAAGATATACAAATGGCCAATGACTATATGAAAAGATGCTCAAGATCACAAGTCATTAGAGAAATGTGAATCAAAGCAATAATGAGATACCACTTCAAATACATTAAAGTGGCTATTATAAACAACAACAGAAAATACCAAGTGTTGGCTAGGGTGTGGGAAATTGGAACCTTCATATGTACTGCTGGTAAAAAGATATAACGGTGCAGCTGCTGTGGAAAATGGTATGGTCATTCCTCAAAAAATTAAACATAGAATTACCATATGATGTAGCAATTCCATTTCGGCATGTATACCCCAAAAAATTGAAAACAGGGACTCAAACACATATTTGCACACACATGTTCATAGAAGTGTTATTCACAGTAGCCAAGAGGTGGAAAAAACCCAAATGTCTATCAACAAATGAAAGCATAAACAAAATGTGGTATATACATGTGAAGGAATATTATTCAACCTTATAAAGGAAGGTAATTGTGACATATGCTGCAACATGGGTGAACCTTGAAGATATTATGCTAACTGAAAAAAGCCAGGCACAAAAAGACAAATATATGATTTCACTTACATGAGGTACCTAGGGTAGTCGAGTTCATAGAGACAGAAAGTAGAATGGTGGTTTTCAGGGATTGAGGAAAAGAGAGAATGGAAAGTTATTCTTTTTTGGGTACAGAGTTTCAGACTTGGAAGATGAAAAAAGCTCCAGAGGTGAATGGCAGTCATGGCTGCAGAACAATGTGAATGTATTTAATGCCACTGAACTGTAAACCTAAAAATGACTTAAATAGTAAATTTTACTTTATATATATATTGCACCATCATTTTAAAAAGCAATCTATTTTAAAATAAATTCCCTCAGAAACAAGACAAGGATGCTCACTCTCCCTGCTTTTATTCAATATAGTACTGGAAATCCTAGCCACAATAATCAGACAGCACAAAGAAATAAAAGGCATCCAGATCAGTAAGGAAGAAGTCAAACTGTCACTGTTTGCAGATGACATGATACTGTACAGAAAAACTCCTAAAGAATCCACTCCAAAACTGCTAGAACTAATATCTGAATTCAGCAAAGTTGTGGGATACAAAATTAGTACACAGAAATCTGTTGCATTCCTATACACTAACAATGAACTAGAAGAAACAGAAATCAGGAAAACAATTCCATTCACAACTGCATCCAAAATAATAAAATACCTAGGAATAAACCTAACCAAGGAAATGAAAGGCCTATACCCTGAAAACTACAAGACACTCATGAGTGAAATTAAAGAGGACACTAACAAATGGAAACTCATTCCATGCTCCTGGCTAGGAAGAATTAATATTGTCAAAATGGCCATCCTGCCTAAAGCAATCTACAGATTCAATGCAATCCCTATCAAAATACCAACAGCATTCTTCACCAAACTGGAACAAATAGTTCTAAAATTCACATGGAACCACAAAAGATCCCAAATAGCCAAAGCAATCCTGAGAAGGAAGAATAAAGCAGGGGGGGATCTCGCTTCCCAACTTCAAGCTCTACTACAAAGCCACACTAATCAAGATAATTTGGTACTGTCACAATAACAGACCTATAGACCAGTGGAACAGAATAGAGAATCCAGATATTAACCCAAGCATATATGGTCAATTAATATATGATAAAGGAGCCATGGATATACAATGGGGAAATGACAGCCTCTTCAACAGCTGGTGTTGGCAAAACTGGACAGCTACATGTAAGAGAATGAAACTGGATCACTGTCTAACCCCATACACAAAAGTAAATTCGAAATGGATCAAAGACTTGAATGTAAGTCATGAAACCATAAAACTCTTAGAAAAAAACATAGGCAAAACTCTCTTGAAAATAAACGCGAACAACTTCATCATGAATGTATCTCCCCAGGCAAGGGAAACAAAAGCAAAAATGAACAAGTGGAACTATATCAAACTAAAAAGCTTCTGTACAGCAAAGGACACCATCAGTAGAACAAAAAATCATCCTACAGTATGGGAGAATATATTCCTAAATGACATATCCGATAAGGGGATGACATCCAAAATATGCAAAGAGCTCACACACATCAACAAACATAAAGCAAATAATCCAATTAAAAAATGGGCAGAGGAGCTGAACAGACACTTCTCCAAAGAAGAAATTCAGGTGGTCAACAGACACATGAAAAGATGCTCCACATTGCTAATCATCAGAGAAATGCAAATTAAAACCACAATGAGATATCACCTCACACCAGTTAGGATGGCTGCCACCCAAAAGACAAACAACAACAAATGTTGGCGAGGATGTGGAGAAAGGGGAACCCTCCTACACTGCTGGTGGGTATGTACATTAGTTCAACCATTGTGGAAAGCAGTATGGAGGTTCCTCAAAAAATTAAACATAGAAATACCATTTGACCCAGGAATTCCACTCCTAGGAATTTACCCTAAGAATGCAGCAGACCAGTTTGAAAAAGACATAAGCACTCCTATGTTTATCACAGCACTATTTACAATAGCCAAGAAATGGAAGCAACCTAAGTGTCCATCAGTAGATGAATGGATAAAGAAATGTGGTACATATGCAGAATGGAATATTATTCAGCCATGAGAAGAAAACAAATCCTACCATTTGCAACAACATGGATAGAGCTAGAGGGTATTATGCTTAGTGAAATAAGCCAGGCAGAGAAAGACAAGTATCAAATGCTTTCACTCATCTGTGGAGTATAAAAACAAAGCAAAAACTGAGGGAGCAAAACAGCAGCAGACTCACAGAACCCAAGAATGGACTAACAGTTACCAAAGGGAAAGGGTCTGGGAGGATGGGTGGGAAGGGAGGAATAAGGGAAATAAGGGGCATTATGATTAGCACACATAATGTAGGGGGGGTGCACGGGGAAGTCAGTACAACACAGAGAAGATAAGTAGTGATTCTATAGCATCTTACTGTGCTGATGGACAGTGACTGTAATGGGGTATGTAGTGGGGACTTGATAATGGGGGGAATCTAGTAACCACAATGTTGCTCATTTAAGTGTATATTAATGATGCAAGAAAACATGATTAAAAATAAATAAATAAATTCCTTAACCCTTTGATGCTCTTAGGTGCTGAGGATGCAAGCATGAACAGGACAGACAAGATTCCTGCCCCAGTGATATTTACATTCTAGAGGGAAAAAAAAGACAAATTCCAGTCAACAAATGGATGGAAAAGATTCTCAGATAGTGATTAAGTGCTATGAAGAAAATGAAATAGTGATGCACAAATCTACTTTAGATTAAGTAGTCCAGAAATGCTTCCCTGAGGAAGTGAGATTGCAACATTTAACCTGAATTCTGAATGATAGAAGGAGCCAGGCATATGAGGATCTGGAGGAAGAACATTTTAGGTAGAAGGCACAGCTAGTGCAAAGGCCCTGAGGCTTGAACTAGCTTAGTGTGAAACTAAAGACCATGAATGTGAAGATGAGTTTGGAGAGAATGGAAGAAGCCAGATCCTGGAGGGCCTTACAGGCCATGCTTAGGGTTTGGATTCTAGTATAAATTCAATGGAAAACCTTTAAACAGTTTTAAGCAGGAGAGGCACATGATCTGAGTAACTTCCTTAAATAGATTATTGGCATCTGTGTGGAGGATGGATCCAGGTCAGAGATTATGCTGGCTTGGGCTAAGAGGACAGCAGTGGAGATAGAGAGAAGTGGGCAGATTCTGGATATATGTGGGAGCTTAACAAGCTCTATTGAAGGATTGGGTGCAAGAGATGAGGTTAAAGGATGACAAAAAGGATGATGATTGGATTTTTCCTGAGCAACTAGATGATTGGTAGTGTCATGTACTAACGATAAGGAAACATTGGGGAGCAGTGATTTTGGGGGTAGAAATCAAAAGTTCTATTTGGGCTGTGTTAAGTCTGAGAGGCCTACAAGACACCCAAGAGGAGGTGCCAAGTTGGCTGTTGGAAATAGTAATAAGAGTAATAATAATAATAATAATAATGACAAGTAACATTTATTTATGCTTACTATGTGCCAAGTACTATCTCAGCTCCTTTACACATAACTGATCATTTAATGGTCACAACAGCCCTGTAAGGTCAGGCACGATTATCATTGCACTTTATAGAAGAGGAAATGGAGGCAAAAAAGACTAAACAACTTGCTCAAGGTCACATAGGCAGTAGTAGAGCTAGGATTCGAACTCAGATTGTCTGACTCCAGACCCTGTGTCATTATACCTGGAGCTCAAAGAGGAGGTAAGGACTAGACACAGAAGGATGGGGTGTCATCTTATTAATGGTATCTAGGGCCATGGGACGAAATGATGTGATCTTGGAAGAAAGTGAAAAAGTGGTTTAGGGTTGAGCCCTGGACAATCTCGAACATTTAGAGGTAGAGTGGAAGAAAAGGGTCGGCTGAGCAGACAGATTGGAAAGTAGGAGGCAAGTCAGGAAGGTGTGACATCACGAGAGCCTAGAAAGAACAGTGTCTTGGCTGACTGTGCCCAGTGCTGCTGAGAGGGCTGGTACATTGGGACAGAGAAGTAACCACCTTGTAAGGAGTTGAAGAGAAGGAAGGCTAGTTTCCTACTGTGTGCAAGCCAGACTTGTGTAATGCACTGTGCTTTGCTCCCTCCCCTTCCTTCCTTTCCTCCTCACCTCCTTCCTCCATTTGAATGTGCTGCAGTACACGAAGGTACCAGAATCTAGAGAAACTGTCTGAAGGATTCAGACCTGGAATCTCCCTGTATCCTGTTTAAGGGGTTTCAGAGTCAGTCTCAGGGTGCAGGACAGAATTCAGTCATGCTTGACCTGAAGAAGGCTCCCAGTGGGACAAGGCAGCCTTGGGGGATGGCCAACTTGCAGAAGGTACGGAAATTGGCACCAAAGTCAGTAGTTTGGGCTTCCTTCCTGCCTTCCTGGGCACACAGACTCAGGAACATGGAATCTTTGAATCTGCTGGATACCTCTTCACAGGAAGCCATTAACAACTACCACCATGCCTTTCTCAACACATGAAGACTTTCCAGGGGTACAAATACACTCTGTACATCATTTTTTACAGTGAACACCCAGAGTCCAGTTTTGTCTTATCAGGGATTCCCTGATTCAGGACTGTTAGTTCACTCCAGTGTATTCCTGGTCACCATCCAGCTCTCAGAAAAGCCTGCTTTTTTCTAGGAGCATCTTCTACCTCTGGTCCCTGCTGAACCTTCTTCCTTGAGGAGTCAATAGGTCTCCTCTACCTTCCAAGCCTCACAGAGACGACACTGGTTTTTTTTTCTTCCTTTAATTGTCCTTTACTTAGCTCCCACCAAGAATAGTGGGACCTGTCTTTCATCTGCTTTCAAGAGGGGGAGCTGCTGGTTACATTCAGGGCCAGAGAGACCTGTCCCCAAGACCAATGATGCTGTAGCTCTACTTTTGAGGGTATACAACCCCATCACTTAGCACTGATATGCCCATTGTGCTAAGGCAGAAGGATGGCATTTAGAAAGGTTGGGGAGGGCCTCACTAAATTCTTCAGCTGAAATTAATTTCAGTGATACATACATGTATGTATATATATGAATATTCACTCACATGTATAATACATGTGCAAAACTGTATATTAAATAATATATACCTAAGTCTGAATCTATTTATAAATCAATGTCTATATATAAAACAAAAGAATGGAGAGCCTCCCCACTTCCCAAGACATACAGTGCCTCAGAACCTCCAGTGAGTCAACTTAGCAGCAGGACAAGTGACTTGAAACCATTTTTGTAATCCTCTTAGCATCTGGCCTACTGTCACACACACACACATGCACACACACACACACACAGTAGGTACTTACCAGGTATATGTCGAATCTACTACAATTAAATGTGGTAGGTCTTGACATCTGATGTTACTAATATCCATAGGGCTAGATTGGGGTTCTAGTTCAGTGTGATTTTTATTAAGTCACTTTATCTTTCTGGGTCTGACTTTTGACATCTGCAAAAGGAACAAATTAAACCAGATGATTTATAAAAGGGCTTTTCGGTTCTGATAGTCCACAGTTATCTGGGGCTGGGGTCTATAGGAGATGGAAAGGATCAAAGGGAATCTCTTTAAGGAAATGTAGCACTAAAAGGGGTGCAATGTCTGGAGAAGAATGGGGAAATTAGTTGGGGAGAGGGAAGAGGTGGTATCCGGAATGAGAGGAGTAGGGAAGTGCA
Source organism: Manis javanica (assembly GCF_040802235.1). Lineage (NCBI taxonomy): Eukaryota > Metazoa > Chordata > Mammalia > Pholidota > Manidae > Manis > Manis javanica. Next base: position 98,625,433 of record NC_133174.1, on the reverse strand, counting down.
AAAGGAAAAAGGGGAATTTTCATTCCAAATAATAATAGCTAACAACAGTGAACCCAACCTAGGTGCCAGGCCCGTTACCTGTCTCATTTAATCCTCAAAACTCCACAAGTTAAGTGCCATCATCACTCATTTTAGAGGTGAAAAACTGGCATAAAAAAGGTAAATAAATGGTGCACAGCTGCATATCTGGCAAGTGGCATTGCTGGTAGTCTGGCTCAACTTCTCTACTGCCTCCAGAGACCAGACAGAAAACTTAAAATGAATGTGGAGGTCCATTTGGGTATTTGGTGTCCAGGTCGGGAAAAAGGAAGCCAGGTCAAGTGCAGGAGCTGGGATGAAACCAGTTAGACATTAAGAAGAAACCAAAGTTTGGCTCTGAATTGCTTGCATAGACGAAGGCTGTCAGCTTGAAGACGGTTCACAGTCCAGAGGAAGTAACCATGGCTGATGTCCGAATGTGTGAGACTGAGGAATCCAGGGGAGCTGCTTTCTAAGGGCTGACATTCCCCTGTCCCAGAGCCATTGGGGGCGGTAGTGAGGACAAGCTACCAGCCCAGCAGCAAGCTGTGTGCTGCCACTGGCTTTTTCCATCACTGTGAGAGCAGAAACATCATGTCCTGCCTTTGCCCTAGGTCCAGAGCAGGAGGGGCATTTCTCATGCTTTCCACTCCAGGCCCTTCCCACTTATGAGAAATGGACCAGGGAATCTGGCCAGAGGGAGGTTCCAGGCACCCCACAGACAAAGCTGAACCCCTGAAACCATGTGTTGCCTCCCTGGAAAGGGGGAGGAACAATTGCAGATGCTGGGTTTCTAGGCTTGCTAAGCAGGGACCTTCTCCCTGTGAGCTGGAGGCTGGTATCACCTAAGCTAAGAGGTGCCTCTGCTCTTCTCCCTTACACTCCCGGCAGATGGCCCATTTAGAATTTCTTTTCTCCTTCAAGGCGCTCTTTGATGTTCTGTTGAAAAAGAGGATTTCAGTACTAGAGGGATAAGCACATACCCAATTTGCCCCAGCTCACCCCCTCACCCACTGACGACTAGGGTGGTTTAAAGCCCTTTCTGGGGTACCAGATCTTTTCTCCTCTAATGCCCAGCCCTGCTTTTACTTGTTGGGAGGACACTGCCTTTCTACCACAGGACGTTTTCCACTTCAACTACCAGTTGGTTCTGCAAGGGAAGTTTGGAGAAGCCTTTAAATGGGAGTTCCCAGGTGTTTTGTGTAGTACCACCCTGATTCCTGGACCACAATCTGTGCCAGGCACTGGGGACAGGTGGTGAAATAGACAGACTGTTCTTGTCCTAATGGAGCTTACAGTCTAATGGGAAGAAAGACATTACCTGAACCATCTCACACACACAACTAAAGTAGTTACAAGTTGGGATAAATGCAGTGAAGGGTACAAATGGTGCTCAAGTAGACAACGACAGGGGTAACAGAAGTTGATTTCAATTTTAACATGTCAACCTGGTTAAAAAAATTGAACAGTACTGAAAAACATAATAAAAAAGCAGACTTCTTTGCTCCACTCTCCCCACCTTTAGTCCCACAAAGCTACCTCTTTTAACCTTTCTCTTAATTCTTCTGATGTTAGACCTCTATTTCTCTAAATAATATGCTTCTGTCCTCTTTTTCTTGATCAATTTGAGCCATTCATCTATTGGATTTCTACTGTGATAGATGGGAGTGCAATGCTCCACAACACACCCACTTCCATTTCTCCATGCTTCCCAATATTGGTATAGAATATTGTAGTTCTATTACTAATTACCTTTGTAACATTAAATAATATACATAAACCCATATATATTGTTCCATCCACTGTACACAGCATGTCTTGAGTCCCCAGTTTTATAATGCAGAACTACTCAAGACTGTACCCTGCCCTCTACCTCCTGTTTTACCTCCTTCTACCTCCAGTTTCTGTCAAATGTATAATTACTTTTACATTGTCAAGGTTGATAACATTGACTTTCTCTTCTATAACTGATTACATCTCTCATGCTTGGTTTATAGGTTGATTATAGAAGCTGACAGCCAATAAATAATGTTCATATTATTCTGACTTTGCAAATATAATTCATGGTAGACAGGGATATATTATGACTTTCATTGGCCCTAGGCACTTTTGCTTTGGTGGGCCTTTCCTTCATTAAAAAAAAAAAGATAAAAAAGATACTTTATGGCTGTATTAGTGTAAAGAAAAATGTATTACTATTATATATTAAAGCATTTTCTTGACCTACAAGTTCTTTTTTATTTATGGTTTTTAAATAAATAAAACATTTTAATGGTCTTGAACTTCATATAATGGAATAATACATGTGTATCTTTTCATGTGTGGCTTTTTAAATTAAATTACTGTGCTTTTTAATATCTTTTAAAACAACTTTATTGAAGAATAGGTGACCTACAGTTAATTGCACACGTTGGAAGTGCGCAGTTCTATAAGTTTGACACACACACACACACACACACACACACACATATCTGTGAAACTATCACCACAATCAAGATATTGAACATAACCAACTCCCCGCAAGTTTCCTTGAGCTCCTTTACAATTCAGTCCCCCATTGGCAGGCAATTACTGGCTTGCTTTCTGTCACTGTAGATTAGAATTTTGTATAACTGGAATCATGCAATATGTATAGTTTTGTATATGACTTTTTTCACATATCATATTTGTGAGATTCATCCATGTTGTGTGTGAATCGATGGTCAATTTCTTTTTTTATTGCTGAGAAGCACTCCATGGTGTAGTATACCACAATTTGTTCTTTCAGTTTTATGGGACATTCGAATTATTTCCAGCTTTTGACAACTGTGAATAAATCTTCTAAGAACATTTGTGTACAAGTTTTTGTGTGGCCATATGTATTCCTTTCTCTCTAGGAGTCTAATGGCTAGATCCTATTGTAGCTACATGTCTAACTTTATAACACATCACCAAAGTGTTTTTCAAAATGCTTGGATCATTTTAAAATCCCACCAACCATCCATCAGAGTCCCAGTTGCTCTACATCCTTGCCAAAACTTGGTATTGATATTTATTTATTGTAATTTCTGGTGGCTGTGTAGAGGTACCTTAGTGCTTGCAGTTTTAATTCTCATTTCCTGAATGACCATTTCAGTGTGTTTATGAACCATTTTTATGTCTTCTTTTGTAAAGTGACACTTCAAATCTTTTGCTCATTTTGAAAAATCAGTTTGTTTCAGTAAGTCTTATTATTGAATCATAAGAGTTCTGTATATATTCTGGCTACAAGTCTTTTGTCAGGTATGTGATTTGCAAATATTCTCTCTCTGTATGTTATCTTTTCACTCTTTTCACAGAGCAAAAGTTTTACAATTTGATGAAATCCACTTTAGCAATTATTTTCTTTTATGGATCAAGCTTTTGGAGCCATGTCTAAGAACTCTTTCCTAACTCAAGGTCATGAAGTTTTTCTCCTTTGCCTTCTAAAAGTTTTATAGTTTAAGGTTTTACATTTAGATTTAATATCCATTTTAATTCATTTTTATAGAAGGTATGGGATTTAGATCAATGTTCTGGTTTTTCTTTGATATACAGATATCCAATTGTTTCAGCATTATTTGTTGAAAATACTATTTTCTCCATTGAATTGCTTTGCACCTTTGTCTTTTTTAATAAGTCTCTGTTTGGACTTTCTCTTCTGCCAAACTGATCTATATGCCACATTGTCCTTATTACCTAAATTTACATAAATCTTAAAATAATTCAATGTGATTCCTCTAAATCTATTTTTTTTCAGATTTATCTTGGCTTCTCCAATTCCTTTGCCTTTCCATATAAATTTTAGAATAAACTTGTCTATATCTACAAGAAACCTCCTGGGATTTTGATAGACATTACCTTAAAGCTATTGATCAATTTGGGAGAATTGACATTTTAACCATGTTTAGTCTTCCAGTCCATGAACACAGTACGTCTCCCCATTTACTTAGGTGTGATTTCTTTGATCAGCATTTTATAGTATTCAGCATACAAACCCTGCACATGGCTGGGAGCTGTGGCTTTCAAATAATTACTTCTACATGACATTCAGTTGGCTGTTTCATTTAGAAAACTCATGTCTTCCATCAACTTTGGGAAATATATAGCACTCCTTTGATAATTTTCTATTTTCCTTCTTTTTGGAATTTCTAATAGTTGGATGTTAGACATCGAACCTCTTAACTTTTTCTTCTTTATTGTTTTTCCTTCCTTCTTTAATTCTCATCTTTTTTCTTCATTGTGGAAGATGTTCTTTTGTGTATGTGTGTGGGTCTGTGGCTTCTTTTTATTGAAATACAGTTGATGTACAATATTATATTGATTTCAGATGTACAACATAGTAATTCAAAAGTTATCTATGTGGGAGATATTCTTATCTTTACCTTGCAATCATCTGTAGTAGGTAGAATTCTAAGATGGCCTCCAAGATTCCTGCCCCCTGTATCATCCCTTCCCTTAAGTGTGGATAGGACCTATGAATATGATGAGATGTCACTAACATAATTAGGTTATATGGCAAAGGTGAAGGGGTTTTGCAGATGTAGTTCAAGTCCCAAATCAGTTTCTTTAGTTAATCAAAAAGGAGATTATCATCAAAAAGGGTGGGCCTGGTTTAATCAGGTGTGCTCTTTAAAGGGTGTTCAAGAGTCAGAGACAGAAGTCAGAGAGAGTCTTCTGCTGTCCTTCAAGAAGAAAACAACCATGTTGTGAACTGTCGAAGGAGAGGGATGGCTTCCAATAGCCAAGGGTCTCCTTACAACTTTAGGAATTGAATTCTACCCACAACCTGAATGAGCTTGGAAAAAGGACTCTGAGATCTAGATGAGAACCCTTCTTGGGGACACCTTGACTACAGCCTAGTGAGATCCTGAGTGGGAAACCCTGTTGTGCTATGCCTGGACTTCTGCCATACAGAAACTGTGAGATAATAAATACGTGTTGTTTTCAGTCTCTAAGCTTGTGATAATTTGTTATGTAGCAGTAGAAAACTAAGGCACCTTCTATGACTTTTTATTTTGCAGAATCATATTTTTTATTTGCAAGAGCCCATCATTTAAAAAAATAAAAAAATTTTATTGATACAAGTAATACCCTCCAGTGGTTCCAAAATCAAAGCCGTACACAAAGGTTTCCATTGAAAAGTTTTGTAAAGAGCTCAGTTATATTCCCTGTTCTTATTTTTTATACCTTTCTGTTCTTGTTTTACAGATGTAGTATATTCTCAGATTTCTCTATGGCCACTACTGGAGTTTTATTTAAAGATGCTTTTAGTTCCCTGAACTAGCTCTGCTTGTTCCATTTATCTTGTGATTTCTGTTTAGCATTCCAGCTTTTTCTCATAGGTACACTGCTACTTTCTTTCTTGTACATCTTTTAAAATGAGACAGTAGGGAGTCTGACTGGGAGCTGGGTGTATGACTAGACCTTGTCAATGGGCAGATTTTTCGTAAGGACAATGGGAAGAGAGCTGGTTATGAATCTTTTGTGAGGCCATGGGGGAGGGGAAGCAGGGTCCAAATATCAGACTACAGAAGGCTTAACTGTGGGGCACTAACACCCAGACTAGCTGCCTTAATTCTCTCTTGGTAATTTGTTCAGTTTCCATCAAGAGGAAACCCTTTGATTTTAGGCTGGCAAGTAAATACTTGGCTTCCAGGCTGTCTCCATGTAGGGCCTGGGGGTCAGTCTCCTGTGTCCAGACCTCCAGTTGTGAGGCCTTGTTGTCAGTCTCACTCCTCACTCTTACTCTGTCATACTTGTCATCTCTGAGGCCAGACCTTGCTAAGGTTTGTAAGGTCAGCAGGCTGCGTCTTTAGCTGCAACACTTGCACACATAGTTGAAACTGATTGTTTGCTCCATTCTGCTTCATCGGTTAGCACTCCTCCAGATGCTTTCTGACTTCAGAAATTTATTTAAATTTCTCATTCACTGATGGCTCCCCTCCTGTTCTCTTTATTGTGGTGGGTTTATGCATTTTAAAATTTCTGTACTATTATTTTAATGAAGTCTCTGGAGAAAGATGACTTAAATGTTTGTTCTCAGCCTACCATCTTGAACTAAGAAATGTACAATGGGGATAATAATGGTGCCTATTACATAGGCTTTTTGAGGATTAAAGGATTTATGCATGTGAATTGCTTAGCACAGTGCCCAGCACATATTTGATTATTTATAAATATTAGTTATTATTGTTATTATTGCCTAGACAAGCAATTGGGGAATAGAATTCTGGACAGGGAATGTTTTCTGATGCCATTGAAAACCACAGGTGCAGGTGACCACTGCAGCCAACACTGAGTCAGGCCTGGTCTAAGTCCAAGTTTCAGTGCTTTCAGTTCTAAAAACCAAGCTTTGGGAAATAGCTTTAGGTTTGGGGAGAAGCCGTGGGGTAGAGGGGTAGTGGAAGGAATTGCTGCATGCCTCAGGGGGCAAGCCCTGAAATGGAAGCATCGAAGCAGAACTAGAGCAATACAATCTCAATTTTCCCTTGCAGCAAACTGGGGGCCAGCTGTGCTGATGGATGGAGGCTGGTCCTTGGAGGCGGCGGTGGGTGACAGCGGCAGCAAGCTCACAGAGAAACCAGAGCAGGCAAAGACGCTGACAACAAAGGGCTCAGATTTGCCACTGACCCAGAGAAGCCAGCAGGGATGGAAGCTGGAACCAGGAGGCAAATGAATAGGAAGTGGATTGTTTTTCTCTCCAGAGGATTGGAACAACTCATTCCTTTTCCTGTTACCAGGCTCCCTTGCCTCCTCCTGAGTGACTGTGGGCACTGTGCCTGGCTGCATGTGCTAACACCTGACAGAGGCCTGAGGACTTGCTGCTGTAGGCTGAATCTTCAGCCGGCTCCCTGAGGATGGGGCTGATCTTATACTCAGTAGGAGGAGGGAGCTTGCCTAGGTTTTGTAAAATCTTTAGCAGAGGTGCCAAAACACGGTGCTGACCAAAGACATTGCCCCTGCTAGCCTGCTATGCTTGAAATCCCAGACTTCCTTTGGGTTTGGTGTCTTTGGAGTTACTAGTTGTGGGAAGTCTGATATTCAAGACATTAGGTCCAATTCACTTGCTCAATCAAACAGCCACTTAGCAGGCTTCCCAAAAGAGATGGGAGGGGAGGGAAAGAAGTACCTCAGCTAGCAGAGAGAGATGGAAAGGCAGATCAGGAGCAGGGGCACCCTCTAGGCAATCTTCTCAACTTGAATGGGAGGTTGGAATGCTTCCCAAGATCCCTTCTCTTCTGTGACTCTAAATTTTTGAGAGGCTAGAAGGTGAAACGATGTGGCAAATCCTCTTGCTTATTTGGGAATGCCATAGGATCCAGACAATTAGGAAAAAGAGAAAGACAACAAGACCTAAGGAGCTGGTGGAATGTTGGGAAAAGAATTTGGGGCAGAGCCCTGGGAAGCCCCTTTCCTTCAAAACATTTTTAGGGAAACACGATAGAGCTAAGAGAACGCAGGAACCTGACGTTAGGGCTATGATTCTAGCCCAAACTCACTCTATTCTCCAGAGCAATCACTTGCTTTCTCTGCCTCAGTCTCTTTATCCACACAATGGGTGTGGTAATCCCTGCCCTACCTGTTTCCACAAGCTTGTTGTGAGGGTCAAATGCAGTGAATCCATGGAAGTGGTCCAAATGATCGAGTTCGTTCAACATAAGATGTTTTTATGTATTAGAATTCAAAAGGGCATAGTTGCGGGTCTCAATTTAAAGGAATTTAAAAAATACCTTATTTTCTGATTATGAAAGCATTATCGAATTATAGAAAATATAGAGAGATATTGAGAAAAACATTAAAATCATCTTTAATCCCTCCCAGAGGTACGTACCTTTGAGGATTTGGTTTCGGTGTATTTCCTTCGAGTCCCTTTTCCTCCAAGAAGGCAAAGACTGTGTGTGGCCTACTGCTGTATCCCCAGAATCTGCCACTGTACCCAGCACATAGTAGATCCTCAGTAAATGTTTGTTGAATTAATGAGTACATATACTTGTTTTAATTTTAAAAAAACAATTCTGTGTGTACAGTTTTATATCCTGTTTTCTTTGCCTAATTATAACCTGACTACTTCTTATGAAGTTAAATATTTTTAAAATATATGATCTTTAACGTCTGCACTGTATTCCTTCATATCAATTTCTCAGCCCTCTATATATTGAACACACTGTTGCTTCCAAGAGACTAGTGGTTGCCAAAGGGAAGGGGGTTGGAGGGTGAATGGGGAGGGAGGGAGAAGGGGATTAAAGGTCATTATGATGAATACACATAATGTAGGGGTGTCACGGGGAAGGCAGTATAGCATGGAGAAGGCAAATAGTGACTATAGCATATCACTATGTTGATGGGCAGTGACTGCAATGGGGTGTGTGGGTGAACTTGATAATTTGGGTGAATGTAGTAACGGCAGTGTTGCTCATGCGAAACCTTCATAAGATTGTATATCAATGATACCTTAATAAAAAGATAAAAATAAAATAAATAAACAAATATCCTCATAGCAAAATCTTTGTGCCCACACATGTTTATTTCCTTCAGGTCAGTTCTTGGCAGTGGGATTCCTGGGTGACATAATAGGTGCATTTGAAAGGCTTTTAACACATGTACCAGAGTGCCCTCCATGAAAATTGTACCTATTTTACTTACCCACCAGGAGTGTCTATGTTTTTTTCTTAAATGCAGATAAGTTTTTGATTCTGACTTTGTCACATCTATCTATATTTTTCCTTTGTGACTTCTTCCATTGCATTTATGCTTAGAAAGTCCTCAGGGAAGATCTCTTAAAATGATAAAAGGTCAATTTGTATGCAGTTCCTGATTTTGTGATGCAATGAATTCATGGAAGCTTTATCATAAGACAGTCTACATACTGGGAAATGGACCAAGCTCATGCATACACATGGCTGTAGTCATCTATTCCAACGTGACTGGTTTCTTCAAGAGAAACTAATGAATACATGGGCAAAGGCAGTAAGGGGGAAGTACAGGCGTTCAGAAAGCAGTGCTGCAGGGCCAGCAATGAAGAACAGCATTTACGTCTTAATGGTTCCTGTGTCTTTCTGGGATTTTAGAGTTTCCAAGCAAACTCTGTTCAGAAAACCCCCTTCCAAAGCTGGAAGAGCCCTACAGTGGGAGGACTCTGTGACCAGTAGGTGGAAGGGAGGCTTAAGGAAGGCCTAGGACTATTGCTAGATTAGGGAAATGTCAGAGAGATCAGAGAGGTTTGTTCTTGATCCTGACCTTCCTTGACTGGGAGTCTTGAGTGATTTAAGGGCTGGATGGCTGGGTTTTGGAATGAGTAAGCTCCAATGTCTCTGGACAGTGAAAGCTGCCTGTGTTTCACTCTGGGCGCAGAAGGAAGAGAGGTTCAAAAAGGAGATCAGTTATTGATCACCTCTATCCCCACATCTAGCAGAGTGCCAAGTACCTAACACTCAGTGAATACCTGTAGAATGGATGGATGAATGAATAAACTAATAGCTGCTTTGTTAGTCTGTGTGCCCAGAGAGCTTCTTACCTACTCTCGGGTATTTGCTATGCCTTTTGGCTTCCCCTTTTACCACCCAAACTTCCCTATCTTGTTTCCCATTCTCTCAAGGTCCCAAAACTGGATATTCTAATTAGAAGATTGGGTAGTGATTAAGAGCATGGCCTGTAGGGCCATGTAGATTTGGGGTACCACCCTCAATCAACCACTGACTGGTGTATGACATTGAGCAAGTTATATTATTTCTAAACCTCAGTTTATCCATCTGTAAAATGGGATTAACAGTAATATCTACCTCTTTGGGCTGTTTTAAGGATTAAATGAGATAATGCACATAAAAGATTTAGCACAGTAGCTGGCACATAGTAAACAGTCAGAGGTTGGTAGCTGCATTAATTTCCTGTGGCTGCTATATCGAAACACTGTAGACTAGCTTATAAATGACAAAAAATCATTTCTCACATTCTGGAGGCTGGAAGTCCAAGATCAAAGTGCCAGCATGGTTGTGCTCTGGTGAAAGCCTGCTCTCTGTTTCATAGATGGTTCCTTCTGGTTTTGTCTTAACATGACCTAACAAGGGACAAGGGAGCTCTGTGGAGTCTTTTTTTATAAAATCACTAATCCCATTCATGAGGGCAGCACCCTAATGACCTAAGCACCTCCCCTTAACCATCACATTGGCATTAGGATCTCAGTGTATGAACTTTAAGAGGGCACAAACATTCAGACCATAATACTGCTGTAATAAATACCACAAATTTGGTGGCTTAAAACAAATAGATTTATTCTCTCATAGCTCTGGAGGTCAGAGGTCCAAAATAAGTTTCACTGGGCTGAAATCAAGATGTCAGCAGGGTCTTGCTCTGGGGCTCTAGATGAGAATCTATTTCTTGCCTCTTCCAGCTTCTAGTAACTGCCAGCATCCTATTCTTGTGGCTGCCTCACTCCAGTCTCTGCCTCTGTGACCACATCGCCTTCTTCTCTTCTGTCTGTGTGTTTGACTTCCCTCTGTAGCCCTCTTACAGGCTTATACAGGATGGCGTTTAGAGTTTACATAGATCATCCAGAGTAACTGCTTGTAGGGTAAGGCCTCAAATTGCATGGGCTGCCTTGACATCTTTGAGTCTCACAGGACCTCAAAGTCCTAACTGTGCTTTCCCTTGCTTTTGCCAGATATGTCTCCCATCCAGCCAGAAAGGCTCCACCCTGGCTAGTCTCCCATCAGCTGGATCACCTGCACCCCACCCAGCCCAGTCCTCAACCTAAAGGGTTTCACCTTGCAACCGCCTGTGAAATTATACAAACAAGCCAGTCACATCCTCCCCTGGGGACTGAGGGCTACTGTACCCCTCTGTTATTACACGGCCTGCCTCCCACAGACCCTTCTGATTTGCTCTGTGCCCTAGTGGGGCCTCTCTGCAGCCCTGCAGAGCATGTGACGTCTTCCTCTCCAGGGCCCTGGGCGTGACTAATAAACTGCTGCCCATCTCATCTGACACGTGTCGGGTGCCCTGTATTTGACAGTGCCCAGAACCCAAGAGGAGGACTCCCTTTCTCACCTGCAGGGTAAAGAGGAGGGGGCAAGACATCTCCCCATCTCAATGTGCTTAATTTAATCAATCTGGGAAGACCCCACCCACCTTTTTTGCCCTGTAAATTGGCATTCACAAGTTCCAGGGATTGGGAGATGGATATCTTTTAGGGAGGACCATTTTTAACCCATCACAGGAGACTTGATTATTATTTAAGAGAGTACAAGCTCACAAACCCCTTGGTAACTCTAAAGGGTTGATTATTTAATTCAATGTATCTCTGAGTTCCTGCTGACTTTTCTGTTAAGGAATACCAACGACTTACTCAAATATTTTTAAGGAAGGTGAGGCAACATTGAAGCATAAAAAATTTAAGATTCTTTTTGAACATCACGTAATGATGGGAGGAGTCCTCCTCATCACTTAATGATGGGAATATTCCTCTTCAGTTAACAAATCTTTATTCCAGTTCTCCCCTCAACTTGATTTCCATGTCTGTAGCAGTGCCGGCTGGTTGCTCCCTCATACCCATTCTCGTTTTCTTCCACAGTAATAGAAATTTAGCTGGGTACATGGCTCCCCAGAAAAAAATTCTATTTCTTAGCTTCCCTTCTAGCTAGAAGTGGTCATGGGGTATAAGCCAGGGGTATGCAACCTTCAGACCAGTGGGATGCAAACTAAGTGGTATGTGTCAGCTTCTAAGGATCCTCTGTAAGAAAGCTGCCCATGTCTTTTGCCTCTTTGAACCTTCCTTCATCCTACTTTCTAGAATGCAAATGTGGGGGTTGGAGCTCTAGACCATCACCTTGGACTATGAGGACAAGGACAATACTATAGGGATGGCAGAACATTAAGCTGGAAGTATCTCAGATCCCTGAAGACATCATGGGACAGAGCCACAATGAGCTTGGCACTTGCAGGAGGGAGGAATAAACTATATTGTTTAAGTCATGGTTGTTTTGGGATTTTTTGTCAGCAGAACTTGAACCTAATCCTAACTGAAACAGAATTTTCTCCTCCTACTCTTCCTTTTCTTCCTCTCCCTGCCCTGTACCCTGTCCTGCTTCTCTTTGGTGGTGGTTATGGTTCTCCACAAGGCCCACTTGCTGAGAGACTTCAACTACAATAACCTCTGCTCAGTATCCTGTATGACTTCAGCATCCATGTGGATGATTCATTCAATTGGCCTCTCAGTTCTTTGGTACCCCATTCCAAGAACCTTGTCTTCTCTTCCACCTCAGCCACCCACGACTGTTCAATCTCTGAAGTCAGTAACTCAAATATCTCACTCTATAACCACAGCTTCCTCTCCTTGATTATTTAATTATTCGCATTATGAGCATCTTTTGACCTAACCAGCACTTCCATTATATTGACCCCTTAATTTTCCCCTCATCCATCAACTCTCTATTTTTGTCCTTTTTTCTTCAGCATATATTACATGATTCATCATTTCAATATTTTTCCACTGCCTCAAATTCTCTTGTCCCTCTGACTTTTTGCTGCAGGTACCTGGTAAAACCTTAATTTTGGATGAACTCTGTTATCTACTTTCTGGATTCTTTAACCCAAGCACTGCCAAAGAAGGTACACAATAAGGCAGACTTGGATCACTGTACATTTATAAAGAGATTATTCCAGTAAAACATAGTACATTGAGCACCTATTCCTTCACTAAACCCCATCAAAATGGAAGTAAAGAAAAGCCATTTTTAAAGTATGAACCTATGAGAACAAGGAGCAGAAAAGGAGACCACAGAGGATAAAAAATGTGAACACATTTTTGGAAGATGGAAGGCAGGTAGAGGGGTTAGCAGAGCTAAAAAGGGCGGATACCAAGTCCATGGAGAGGATGAGGCTGTTGAGAAGCAAGCCAACTCACCTCCAGAATCCCAGAGGCTCAGGAATTGAGGTGCTAGTTAATGAGTGAAGTGGCAGAGGGAAATGAGAATCAGTAGAGCTATAAAGAAGGAGTTTGCTTGGCAGTATAACACAGAGAAGACAAGTAGTGACTCTATAGCATCTTACTACACTGATGGACAGTGACTGTAATGGGATATGGGGTGGGGACTTGATGATGGGGGGAGTCTAGTAACCATAATATTGCTCATTTAATTGTACATTAATGATACCAAAAGAAAAAAAAGAAGTACTTTGCTTGAAAACCTGTATAAGAAAGAATCACACCCTTGAATCACTTCCCCCATCCTCGTAAGAGAGAGATTTATTCCAAGGAGAAACTGAAGCAGAGAGATTTTGATTTGTGGGATATCTTGCACAGAGCATGGTACCATTTGAAAATGGCGAGATTAAGCAAAAGTCTACATACTCAATGGTGAGACCCTCATACCTCTTGTGCATATTAGCAGCTACATATCTAGTCACCAGGCAAGGGATTGGGGGATTGCTCTGCAGAGAAGAGATCTACAGATACAGGTACTCCTTGCTTTCACAGTAGGGTTAGACCATACAAGTGACCAGGCAAGCTGGAACCATACAAAGTGATCTTAATAATCAATGGGAAAAATTACAATTATTCCATGACCTTTAAAATTTTTTGTCAAAACATTAAAAATTCTCTTACTCTCAGGCATAAATCTGCAAGGAAATGATGAAATAGTAAAATTGATATTTATTTAGTACACTGCAATTTAAAACTCTAGGAACATTGAGAATTACAGTTTTTTTCTGGGTAAAATTTACCAAGAAGTAGTTTGAACAGTGCTTGCCTTCTTGTAGTAATTTATAATATGAATCAAGCATCTCTTCTATGCCTTGGCATCGAAATTGTCATACTCTTTTCTAAATTTGGATCAGCATCCAGCATTTTATCATTTGCACTTTCAATCTTGTGAAACATCTCTGAGAGTTCCTTTAATGTGAAGTTTTTTGCAAATGTCACTTCCTCTGGGACACCTTTATCCTTTTTGTCACAGCTTCTTTCCTTGTTTATATTGATAAAACCAACTTTGCTAAGTTCCTCTGCCTGCATATCTAGAATCTCTCCTTTACGGCCACTTAATGATCCTCCATCTTTTGTCATATAGATTATCCATGGAGTTGCCTTTCAGAAAAGCCTGTCTCATATCATTAAATGGTTGATGATCACCATAAGCACTTGACGTAGCTAATATTTGGAGTCTGCGTGCAAATTTTATAACAGAATCTTCATCTGTGTTAGTAGCTTCACCAAATAGAGTAACATTAATCAATTCACGCCAACTTCTGAAATGATTAGAGCAGCCTTTACTGGCAATAACTTTAATGCTTTGGCCCGAACACTCCCCAGCTGATCGGGTTTTTTTTTTTTATTACAGTCTTTAATCCAAAGTAGGAGTAAGCACTCCATTTTAATCATCATCAGCTTTTTCTTCCTAGTGCATTTTAGACTAAAAGATGTTTATGAAACTTTACCTTTTTGAAAATATTAATCGAACTTGTCCAATGTTTTTCATACCATAGCTTCAGGAAGGGCTAGGTCTCATCCTATCTTTTATTTGCTGTTGCCATTTTCAAATCACACCCAATTTCATTTCCAGCATTTTCACTTTTTCACTTCCTTACTGTACTTTCATCTTTGTTAGCCAACTCCCTCTTTCTATCATCCATTTTTGTAAAATGTCATGTAGGTTTATCACTGGGAGACAAGGAGGCAACACAACTACAGTACCTGTTTTGTCATCTGTGCATGAGCTGAATAACAGACTTGTAGTGACCAATCACCAATAGACTTTGAAAGAAGTGACATGGTCTGGATGCACATCTGTTGCTTACATAGTGATCTGTGGGCTGAAGAGCAAGCAGCACAATTTGCACTTTATGCAAGAACTCACATTTATTATACTGTTGTTATTGAAATTTGAACTGTGCTATTGGGGGACTGGTGGTAACTGAAATTTGTTCATACAGAAACCATGCAAGATGAGGATTGCTTATATTGACTATTGTCACTCCTCCAGTGAAATGTCTGGCTTCCTGCCCAACCTTTTACAAGGAAGCTTACTGTTAGTAAGCCTTAGAAGAACTTCCATTTTAAAATATAAATAGACAGCAGAAGACCACCAGTCATTTGAGGAAAGCCTTTAACACGAAAGAAAGAACACACATACACACACACACACACACACACACACACACACACACACAGAAAGAGAGAGAGAGAAGAAACACAAGGGAAGCAGAGACAATACATAGAGTGAGACACTTTTAAAAACCAATAATTAATATCCATAGAGAGATAAGAGTTCATACAATAAACAGAAATAGAATCCTTAAAAAGAAAAAGGAATAAAGAATGAGAAAAAGCTATTAGGAATTTAAAACAGTATAACTGTATTTTTAAAAAATCACTAGAAGGATTAAGATAAAGAATGATACCCAGAAAGTAAAGCAAAAAGAAAAAGTCATGGAAAATCAGAGAAAAAAAGATAAGAAACATTAGGGAATCAATCCAGACAGCCAAAATTTAATCACTGGAGTTCTAGGGAGAGAAAAAACAGAGAGGAGGAAAGTTTAAAAGAAACAGTGTAAGTTTCCCAGGATGAAGGATGTGAGGATCCAGATTGCAGGGGTCCAACAAATGCTCAAGCTAATTACTGCAAAGGACCTAGACTATGACAAAGCCATCATGAGAACACTGGGAATAAGCACAATATAGGAGGAGCTTGCAGAAAGGAAAAACAGTTTACATACAAAGGACAGGAGAATCAGATGGCATCAGACTTTTCAACAGCCACACAAGTAGCTAGAAAATAATGGGAAAATGTTTTCAAAATTCTAAAAGAATATTAACTTAAAATAAGAATTTAAATAAGTAAATCTATTAATCAAGATCTGGGGTAGAACAAATAAATTTTCAGACATGCAAGGTCTTAAAAAACTTAACTCCTGTGCACCCTTTCTCAGGAAAGGACTAGAGGGAGCACTCCAGGAGACGGGAACATCGGGGACCCAGGAAACAGGAGATTCATCATAGGAGGTGAATGAGAGGAGCATGAAGTTGGGAGCTGTGCAGCAGGCCTAGAGGCAATCAGTCCAGATTGGAACAAGATGATGAATGAAGATCTGTAGTTACAGATGTCTTCATTTTAAAAAAAGATAACGTTGACAGAATCTCAAATGTCTTTGACAAGGTAAAAAACAATATTCTAGGAAAAACAGAATTAAAAGAATATTGATGATAGACAAATGGAAAATCAACAAAATTTTTTAAAAAGGACAAAAATCACTCAATGGAGAAAATAGATGTAGAAGAAAGGAAATATAATCATAGTATACTACATGGCTCAGCAATGAAAGATATGGACATACTCATAATGTAAATGATGAGTATCAGTTTTAACAATAATTGTGATGTAACTATTGGAAGGATGGAGGATAAGATTTTGTGAGTGTGTGTGTTTGTATATGTGCAGTGTTTTAAAGAGCAACTTCTAGCCCTTCTTTAAATTATTGATGATTTTTTCTTCTCTGTATTAAAATCTTCCCTCTCTATTGGGCCTTTCAGCACTTTAGCATGTTTAAAACTCTCCTGTTAATAAAATAAAACAAACAAACAAAAAATCGTATAGCCTAAAACAATAAAAGGACCACTCAACTCACACAGCCCTTCAGCTAACTGCCCTCTATCTTTCTCCTGCTCCTTATCATGGCCACATGTCTTGACAGTAGTTTATATTCGCTCCTTCCATTTCCTCTACAAAAAAAGCTACTTCCTCTGAAAACAAGTGAGTTTGGTAAGATTGCAGGGCCCAACATCAGTACATAAAAATCAACTGCATTCTTATAAGATGTCTATTCTCTTCAAATTGATCTATAGATTCAATGTAATCTCAATTGATACCCCAGCAGATTTTTTGGCAGGAACTGACATGATGATTCTAAAATTCATATGAAAATTTGAAGGACCTAGAATGTAAAAAACTTTTTTGAAAAAGAACAAAGTTGGAGTATTTACACTACCTGATTTCATGTCTTACTATTAAACTATACTAATCTAGACAGTGTGGTATACATGTAAGACTAGATATGCAGATCAATGGAACAGAATAGTATACACACACACACATATATAATCATATAAAATATAATGTACATAAATTCAACATATATAAATTATTTATATAACTTATTTTTGGCAAAGGTACAAAGTAATTCAATAGGGAAAATCTCTTTTTAACAAATAGTGCTGGAACAACTAGCTATCCTAATGCAGAAACTGAACCTCTACTATTACCTCACCCTAGACATAAAAATTTAGTTGAAATGGATCATATATGTAAACATAAAACCTAAAATTATAAAACCTTAGAAGAAAAATAATAGAAGAAAGTCTTTATGATCTTGGGATAAGCAAAAGCTTCTTAAGACATAAACCCACAAACCATAAAAGAAAAATTAATACGTTGATCTTCATCAATTTTTTACAATTTTGCTTTTCAAAGAACATCATTAAGAAAATGAAAAGGTAAGTGATACACTGGGAGGAAATATTCACAATACATAAATCAGATAAAGCACTTGTATACAGAATATACAAAGAACACTTATGACTCAACAATAAGACGACCCCATTTTAAAAATGGGCAAAGTATCTGAACAGATGCTTCACAAAAAAGATATGTAAATGGTAAATAAATACATTAAAAGATACTTAATATCATTAGTCAGCAAGGAATTGTAAATTAAAACCAATATTTTCCAGCAGAATGGCTAAAATTGAAAATATTGACCATATCAAGTATTCATGAAGATATGGAAAAGCTGGGACTCTCACACAGTGCTAATGGGAATGTAAAATAATACAACCAATTTGGAAAACAGTTTGAAAATGACTTAAAAAGGTAAACTTACACCTACTATACAACCTAGCTATTCCACTTTTAGGTATTTACTTTAGAGAAATAGAAGCCTATGTCCATACAAAAACTTGGACAAAAATGTTCGTAGCAGCTCATTTGTAATAGCCCCAGCCTGGAACTTACCCAAATGTTCATCATTTGATGAATGGAAAAACAAATTGTGCTAGATCCATATAACAGAATACTACTCATCGATTAAAAGGAATAAATTATTGGTATATTCATCAGCACAAATGAATCTCAAAATCATTATGCTGAGCGAAAGAATCCAGGCCAAAAATAGTACATACTGCATGAGTTCATTAATATAAAATTGTAGAAAAGGCTAACTAATATGTAGTGACAGAAAGCAGACCAGAAGATGCTTGGGGATGAGGATGGAGGGGGCAACAGATTATAAAGGGGCACAAAGAAATTTTGTGGGGAAAGTGGAAACAGTTGTTATCTTAATTGTGGCAATGGCTTCACAGGTGTGTACGTATGTCAAAACTGAATGAATGGTATACTTTACATATGTGTAGTTTAGTGTACTTCAATTACACCTCAAAAAAGTTTTAAAATATTTTTAAAAAAGAAACCAACTACTGATACACTAAACATGTATGAATCTCAAAATCATTATACCAAGCGAAACAAGCTAGACACGAAATAGTACTTTTTATATAATTCCATTTATATGAAACTCCAGAAATGACAAATCTGATCTGTAGTGATTGTCTGGGGCCAGGAAGGGCAGTGGAGATTGAGAAAGGGCATAGACAGATTAATTTGTTAAAACTCATCCATCAACTGTTCATTCCAAATGGTTGCATTTTATTATATGTAAATTATGGTTCAATAATGTTGATTAAAAATGAAAACCATCATTATTTGTGGCTAATATTGTTGGTTATCCAGAAAACTAAAAATAATCTACACGTAAACTCTGAAAATTAATAAGTGAATTTAGCAAAGTAATTGTCAATGAGGTCAATATACAAAAATCAATTGTACCTCTATATACAGAACAATTTGAAAATGAAATTTTAAAAACTATACCATTACTCTGGATTGGATCTTGGAACAGAAAAAGGACAGGAATATAGAAGCTGGTAAAATTCAAATAAAGTCTGAAGTTTAATTAATAGTAATGTACCAATGCCAGTTTCTCAGTTTTGACAAAAGAACCATGGAAATATAAGATGCTAAGAGTAGAGCAAATTGTACTGTCTTTGCAACTTTCAAGAAATCTAAATTTAGTCCAAAATAAAAAGTGTATTTAAAAAAATTATTAAAAATAAAAAATAAAATAAACTGACTTAAATATCTATCTAGTAATAGAATTATTCAAAAAACTTAAAATTTTTTTATTGGATATCTCCAGTGGAATATACCATAGGAAGAATAATGATTATGAATAAATAAACAAAAACACAACTTAACCCTCAGCAAAAATATTTATCCTGTTTACTGTCTGGATCCAATGTGCCTGCCCTTTTCAATCTTTATATTTTTTAAGTCATCTTACAAATAATTTACAGAAGTAACAATAAAGACAGTGAAAAATGACTTCATAAAAGTATTTAGAGGGATTTTAATATAACATAATTTTGTATCAAGTAAATTTTGCACAAAAACATGATGTACAATAAAGAATGTGGTCACATGGTCTCTTAGATGGTTCAGGTCTATGTACACAAAATACTACATAATAAAGTACTTTCTGTTATATGACTGTCAATCCCTTTTACCTGTCTTTTTTTTAGTTTTGTGTTTGGGGGGCTTTTTTAGGTCATTTCTCTTTGTCTTTAGAAATATATTATTCACTTATCAATTCTTGAATTTGAGAAAATTTTTCTACTATATATCTTCATCTGAAGACTCACAGTCTTAAATTTCACTTAGACAATCAGTTTCACTGTCATCATTAGAGTCTGGAATGCTGTTATCTTCCTCTTTATATTCACATTATGATTCATCTAGTAATTATGAAACACTTTCCTTTGTCAATTTTCTTCTATTTGCCATTGTGGGAATAAATTTCTTTAAAAAATCTGTATTCTCAAAAATCTGTATTAAAAGCTAAAAGCTGGCTACAAAACAAAAACAAAAAGCCCTAAACCATTCATAACAACACTGAAAAACATTCAGTACCTAAGAGTGAAACTAGGGAAACTGTTCAAGACCTCTAAACAGAAAGTTTTAAAACATGTTTGAGGGAAAGTAAGTAACACCTAAATAAATGGGTAGATTGCAAATAGATTGTAAATCTCAATATTATAAAAATGTCGATTCTTGCTGTTTTTGATCTACAGATTCAAGATAATCCCAATCAAATCCTAGGAGGTTTTTTTTAATTGTGGAATGTGACAAGCCAATTTAAAAATGTATATGGAAATACAAAAATAAGAATAACCAAGGCAATACTGAAGGAGAACAGAACAAGACATAGTATCAGAAACCAAGCTATAGCTAGCTACAGTTATGAAGATAATGTGGTATTGACACAAGGATGTATAAATAGACCAATGGAATGATACAGAGGCCTAAAAACAAATCCACACTTATAGTCACCAGATTTATGTCAAAGAAGACATGGCAGTTCAGTGGGGGAAAGGACAGTCTTTTTAGGATGGTTCTGGGTCACTTGGTCATCCATACAGGAGAAAATGTGTATTTATCCCTTCTTCATATCATATGCAGAAATGAATTCCATATGAATTTCAGAGATAAGTGTGAAAGGTAAAACAATAAGCTTTCAGACAAAAACTTAGGGGAGTATCTTCATAAGGTAGTCAACTTGAAGGAGCTCTCAGTGGCTAAATCAGGGCAAGTTAAACAGCAAAGTAAATAATGATAGCAATGGATTAAAACCTATACAATAAAATAAATATACATGGGTCCATACTGATGTAAGTAAATAACTGAATAAACATAGGGAGGGAGGGAGCTTTCTTACAGAAGAATTCCAATTGATAAATGTAGAAAGAATAATGCAAATAAACAATCCTCATTAGGCAAACACCTCAGTAATATTTATTGCAAGCAAGAAATACTGATGGATGCTAAAATCAGTGGACAAAAGTTTAAGGAGAAACAGGATATTAGTACAGTTTCAAAATATCTCCCTTCAAATATTTACTAATTACAAAGGAAGAAACAAAACTTTACAGTGGAGAAACCTAACAGACACCACGTTAACCAGGTGATCAAGGCAACTTATCAGCAATACAGCACATCGATATCATGTACCCCTGACATGAAATGCACTGAGAAGGACATAGCATCACCTCTGTGGTGTCATTACAAAGAAAAAGAAAGGCATAACCTCAATCTAATAATAAGAAAACATCACACAAACTCAAATTAGGAACATCTACAAAGCTACTCTTCAAAAGTGGCAAGGTCATTGTATCAGTTTCCTATTGCTGCTGTAACAAATTACCACAAATTTAGTGGCTTACAACAAAACACTTATTCTCTTATAGTTCTGGAGGTCAGAAGTCTTAAGTCAAAATGTCAGCTGAGCTGCATTCCTTCTGGATGCTCTAAGGGGAGAATCTGTTTCTTTGTCTTTTGTTTCTAGACACCACCTGCATTTCTTGGTTCTGGACCACTTCCTTGCATTATTCCATCATCTTGCTTCCATTGCCACACTCCCTGCTTCTGACTCTGATCTCCTACCTGCCTCCTCCTTATAACAACCTCTGTTTACATTGGGCCCGCCTGGATAATGCAGGGTGATTACCCCATCTCAAGACCCTTAACTTAATCACACCTGCAAAATGCTTTTTGACATATAGGTTAATATTCGAGGGTTCCAGAGATTAGAACATGGACATTTTTGGGGGCCATTACAAATTCAACCTACCACAGTCATGAAAGACAAAAGCTGAGGGACTGACATGGATTAGAGGAGACTAAGGAGATATGATAATGAAATGCAACTGTATCCAGGAACAGAAAAAGGGCATTAGTGGAACATCTGGCAAAATTCAAATAAGGTCTATAAATTAGTTAATAATGTATCAATGTTAATTTCTTGGTTTCCATAGAGGCACTATGGATATGTAATATGTTAACATTAGGGGAAGCTGGCTGAGAGGTATATGGAAGTCTCTGCTATTTTTGATAACTTTTTCATAAGTCTAAAATTACTTCAAAATAATTCAAAGAAAGACACAAACAACAATAACCCACAATAAGATACCACCACATATCCACCAGAATAGCTAAAATGGAAAAAAAAAAAAGGAAAAAAACAGCTAAAATGGAAAAAAAAAAGACAATATCAACTGTTAGTATGGATGAAGAAAAACTTGAATTGTCCTTTATCGCTGGTGGGAGTATAAATTGGTATAACATTTGGCAAACTCTTTGGCAATATTTTCTAAAGCTAAATATATATCCATACTCTATTACGCAGCAATTCATGCCCATTGTGTAAATTATTTGGCAGGAATACCCAACAGAAGTGCAAATATGTTCATCAAAATATATGTAACTGCCACTACTACCACAGATCCTGACAGCCTGCAAAAGGGAAGGGAGTGGGAGCTATCAACTGTTTTCGGACACTGGTAGCAATAGTGGTCTCTGCCACTGGGGAGGCACATTTTCCAGGGTGGGGGCATTGTGGTTGTCAAGTGGGGAATGCAGGAGGAGACAGCGGCCCATACCAGTCACAGGGTATAAAAATAAGAAAGAGAAAGAACCACCAAAAGCAGGGAAAAGTGGCAAAAGTTCAAAAGGACAAAATACAATAGAACTAGGGCTACTGCCAAAGAGCTGGAGCTACAGCGCTTGAAATTACCGCTGAAAAATACTGAAATGTTGGACCCTTCAGCACCTCTCATAAGGATACCAGAAGCAGCATGTCATATTAAGCTTGATATATGGCAGATCAGTGTGTAAATTATTTTGCAGGAATCCAAATTGATTCACCTGTGGTTCATCTGAACTTTGAGTTGACCTTTACTTTTTTATTGATGATTTTTCTCCATTGTTTTTACCTTTCTATTTCCACCCACTTCTAGGTCCTCCCACTTACTAAATATGGTTGACTCATGCATGGGAATTAAACCATTATTGTTGAAGTTTTTACTCTCTCATATCTCAACATCACTCTTAATTTGAGCATTTCAGCCTGAACATTTCAAACAGGTTTGATATTTCCATGTCACTTTTTCAAACTTTAAAATATCACATCCACTGACATAATCAACAGTTGCTTTATTCTGTGAATTCCCCTCTGTTAGGACAGGATATCATTTTTCTTTGGGCTGCATAGTGAGGTAGGGCAGCGACATGGGACAAGCATCATGATTAACTTTTCCTGCCTATGGTGAAAAATGCCAAGATATAAACAGTATAGTAAGAATAGGAGGGATCCCATCTGAACACTAAGATTCCATTTTAAAAACCAGGGAGGTAGGATGTAAGATTCCTAACACATTCTTTAGTAATAAGCCATGAACCTATCTTAAGGCAGGGCAAACAGTCTTAACTAATATGTTCCCAGTGCTTGAGGATAACCACTACCTCAGAGAGGAACAGGATCAATAAATTCCTTGTGTTAAGTTTATCTTACAGAATTATCTAGAAGACTGACTGTGGATGAGGGCATAGTGTCATTCACTGGAGGGAGACATCATGAGGCCACAAGTCAAGCCTATGCTCAACAACCCATCCCTCCACCTTTTGCCCCATTATTGAAAGCCTTAAAAGACAGAATCTTAAGTCCTTAAGTGTGCCTTGCTCTGAGGTTGCCTCCATTCCTCTTTCTTTGAATGTGTACTTTTTGCCTTAAAGAAAAAATTCTCACTGCTCAACTTCCTGCGTTTTGTCTCTGTGCTCTTCCAGTGGTAAGCATCGTTGTTACTTAATTATTTCATTCTGTTTTCTAGACTTTACCACAGGTCTTCGCTCTCTCTGTCCCCAGATGCAGTTGCCCGGAAACAATGCCTTGAAAGATGTAGAGAACCTGTAGCAGTCCAGGCTAGAGCAACCCAAAAGGCTTGGGAAATAACACTAACAAAGAAAACGTTAAAGAACTTGGCTACCTGGTTCATTGTATTTCAAGTATGTGAAAGGTTTTTATAGTAAAATACAGATTGGCTTTTATCTAGTCTACAGAAAATACAGGGGAGAAATTGGCTAAAATTGCAGAACATTTTTCTTAGTTAGAAGCAAGGGAAAATTTTGTGGTGAGTTTCCTGGTAAGAAAGCTGAAATCTTAGAAATTGGTAGTAAAGAATAGAGTGTGGTTTTATTTTTTATTACAAAATAAAAGTGCCGATTCCTGCTTGCCATAAATGTCACCACACATGAACCATTTAACTTCTGTGACACTGTCTCCTCATCTCTAAGATGACTTGATGAGCTTAAGATTTAGTTACTTTTTTACTATATTGGATAGATTAAACAGGATCTTTTTTGAGCGAAATTTCTTCCCAAGATGTATGGCCAATTATATTTTTCAATGTAACAAAATACTGTTCAAGGTTGTAACTGCTGTGGTGTGATTTTTGTCTTTTCCCTATTTTGTTTCTTGACTAAAGTGTTTTGGTACATTTTCTTCTTTTTCTCCTTAAAATAGAATGCTTGTTATAGATCAATATCACTTATGAATATATGCAAAAATCTCAACAAAATCCTGCCAACTGAATCCAACAGCATGTTAAAAGGATAACCATGACCAACTGGGATTTATCCTAGGAATGCAAGAGTGGTCAACACAAAAAAGTCAATCAATGTAAAACACTACATTAATATAAGGAATAACACCCACATGATCAGCTCAATTGCATCAAAGGACATTACTAAGAAAGTGCAAAGACAACCTACAGAATGGGAGAAAATATTTGCACATCATATACCTAATAAGGGTGTGCTATCCAAAATATATAAAGAACTCTTACAACTCAAAAATGGGCAAAGGATTTGAGTAGACATTTATCCAAAGAAGATATGCAAAGAAAACAAGCACATGAAAAGATGCTCAGCATTATTATTCATTAGGGAAATGCAAATCAAAGCCACAATGAGAAACCACTTTACATTCACAGGCTGCTATTACACACACACACACATAAAAAGAAAGAAAAAGAAAAGAAAAGAATGAATGTTGGTGAGTATGTGGAGAAATTGGAAGTCTCATACATTGCTAGTGAGAATGCAAAATGGTTCAGCCACTGCACAAAACAGTTTGGTGGTTTCTCCAAAAATGGAACATAGAATTACCATATGACCCAGAAATTTCACTCCTAAATGTATGTGCAAAAGAGGTGAAAACAGGTTCTCATGCAAATATGTACACACTCATGTTCATAGTAGTAGTACTATTCATAATAGCCAAAAGGTAGAAACAGTCAAAAGGTCCATCAATGGATGAATGGATAAACAAACTGTGGCATACACATACAATGGAATATTAGTCATAAAAAGGAATGAAGTACTGATACATTCTACAACAGGTAGATGAGCCTCAATAACACTATACTAAATGACAAGAAGCCAGACACAAAAGGTCAGGTATTGTATGATTCCATTTATTTATATGAAATATCCAGAAATATCCAGAATACATCCATAAAGGCTGAAGGCAGTTTGGTGGTTTTTAGGGGCAGAGGGAAAGGGAAGGAGGAATGGGGAGCATCTGCTTAATGGGCACAGGAATTTCATTTGAGGTGATGAAAATGTTTTGGAACAAAATAGAGGTGGCTGTTGCACAAAGTTGTGGTTGTGCTAAATGTCATTGAATTGTTCATTTTAAAATGGTTAATTTTATGTTATGTGAATTTCACCATAATAAAATAAAAAAATAGAATGCTTGAATATGACTTGCTTCCTATCTACATATGTCCTGGAAATAAAAGTTTCAGTATAGTACTTAACTGCTGGCTTATTTTATAGCAAACATTTAAGGGATGTGGCCATAAATGAGCTCATGGATTATCCAAAGTAAGAAAATGATTTGGAGATTGACAGAGGGGATTAGTTTTTCAGTAACTTCATTAAATTTATGGGCGTATAACTAAAAACATTTTTATTAATATTTCGAATCTTAGGAAATCACTCAGAAATTCATGAAGTTGACTTTGTATAATCAGTCCATAGGATAGTCTTTTTTAAAGCTTTTTTAAGAATGTGTATTTTTTTCTCAAAGTCATGTTTTAAAATGAGGGCATTTTGAAAAGCAATTTGTTTTAAACACATTAAACATTATTTGAGTATTAAAAAAACACACACAAGAATGTACTATTTGCAATAGCCCTAAACTGGAAATTACCCTAAATGCCCTTTAACAATAGAATGGATACATTAACACAATGAGGTAATACACCACAATGAGACTGAATGTACTGCTGCTACATACTACATTATGGAGTTTTCTCATGAGCAATGTGGAGTGATAAAAGCCGGACACGAAAGAGTACATACTGGATGATTCCATTAGAGTTCAAAAATAAGGAAAATTACCCCATGGTGTCACAAGTTGGTAGAATGGTTACCTTTGCAGGGGCTAGTTACTGAAATAGATCACAAGGGGACTTCTAGGGTGTTCTCTCTCTCTCCCTTTTAAAAAATTATAATTCATTCTTAGAGTAGTTTTAGGTTCACAGCAGTACTGAGCAGAAGGTACAGAGATAGCCCATATGCCCCCTGCTCCCACCCACACACAGCCTCTCCCATTATCAACATTCCCCACCAGAGTGGTACATTTGTTACAATCGAGGAGCTTACACTGAAAGGTCATAATCATCCAGATTCCATAGTTTATGTTAGGGTTCTCTCTTGGCACTGTAAATTCTATGGGTTTCGACAAATATGTAATGATATGTATACATCATTATAGTATCATACACAATTATTTCACTGTCCTAAAATTCCTCTCTGTGCTTCATCTATTCATCATCCCTACCTCCCCACTAACCCCTGTCAACCACTGATCTTCTTACTGTCTCCATAGTTTTGCCTTTTCCAGAATGTCATAGAATTGAGATTATATAGTATGTAGCCTTTAAGTTTTCTGTTTTTGGATGTGGATGCTACTTACATGGGTGTGTTCAGACTGTGGAAATTCATCAAGCTGTGTACCTGATTTGTCCTTTTCTGTATGTATGTTATATTCCCATTAAAATATCCAAGACAAACAAACAAAATCCCTCAGACTTATATACCCTTTCAGCTAAACTGCCCTATATCTCTTTTTTCCTTCTATCACAGCCAACTTCTGGAGTTTTCTCTACTTACTACCTTTATTTCCTCACTTTCTACTCATTCCTCAACCCACTCCAATTTGGCCTTCTGTCCTCATAACTCTCCTAAAACAGCTTTCACAAAGCTCACCAATGGCCTCCCATGTTAAATCCAATGGAAAATTTTCTATCTTCAACTTGCTTCACTTCCCAGCAATATTTAATACTAGTGACCATTTCCTCATTTTTTGAAACATCCTCTTCCCATGGATTTTGTGACACAAGATCTCACAGTATTCTTCCTACCTCTCTGACTACTCACTCCATTTCTGTTTCCTCATCGTCCTCTATCTGGACACTAAATGTTCAAGGTTTCCCGAAGATTCAGCTCTAGGCTTTCTCTACTCTTTCTACACCCTACCCTTAAGTGATCTCATTTACTCCCATGGACACTTTATATCCTAACTCCCAGGTTATAGCAGTATACCAGACTTCTCTAAGCTCATACTCATATATTCAGTTACCTAATTTATATCGCCATTTGAATGTTTCACAAACATCTCAGATTTAACTTGTCTCAGACTAAAATCTTAATTTCTCCCTGCCCCAAGCCTTTTCCTTATCCATCTCAATAAACTATATCAGCATCCATCCATTTGCTCAAACCATGGAAATTTTTCGTATTCCCCAGATACTCACACTCAGAATCTGGGAGTTTTATCTCTCTTCTAATTGTCAATTCTAGTCATGAGAGATTATGGGAAGATGGATGAAGGTGAAAACATTCATAACAACCTGTTCTGGAGCTTTCTCTGAGGTCTGCGCCAGGCAAATAACACCAGTAGATGTTTTGGTATAAAACCTAGGTCTCTCCCCCTCCAGCTACTACAAGTATTGGTTGCTGATAGCTCACAGTTGTGTCCCTTTCTTGGTATTGCTCTCAGCCAAAGGTGGCTTTACCCATGGTTATGCCCTTCCAGGCAGAAAAGGGTGTGATAAGCAGCATGTATTCAGTGAGGGTACAAAGGTTCACACCACTTGCCTCAGTTTTAGACAACTCTGAAAGGCCATCCCAGCTTCAGAGCTCCTGGTGGGAATAGCTGTAGCTTTCCAGTTCAACCTCAACCTCAGTCCTGTTCTCCTTACTCCCACACAGGCCTCGGTCCCAAGTGTACTTCTAATGTAAGTGTACTTCCTGTGTGCAAATCATACCAGAGTTTGTTTCCAGGAAACCTGACCTAATACCAAGCTAAAAATGTGCCTACCCTGAAGCATGAAGCAGGAGGAGGAAACACTCCAATTTAATACAAAGACACAAGTATTTGTCTTAAGGTGGGAGGAGGAGATGAAACAAGTCTATCCACAAGGAAGCCAATATGCCTATATTTCATGGAATGAACTGGGAAGGTTGTGCTTTTCAATAAACATCTAAGAAAGATTTCACCTCTGCTCAGCACCAGATTTCAGCTGTGTCCCTTCTTTTGCATTTAGTCTAGGCTACCCCTCACTTCTGTTTCCTTATGAAAATAAACTCCTGGAGCACCAAGCCCAAAAAATGTCACTTTGTGCTTGGCCACAGTATGAAAAGGCTGATGGGGGAGGCTCACTCATTCTCTGTGTACCTCTATCATCACTAGACACACACACACAGACACACGAAGTATTACTTACCACAGACAAGGGTCTAAAAAACTTATTTATACAATTCCCTGAGATTATTCAGATTCATTTTGAGTTAATTTTTGTTTATTGTGAGAGGTAGGGGTCCAAATTCATTTCTTTTGCATGTGAATATCCACTTGTTCTAGCACCATTTGTTAAAAAGACTGCTCTTGAACCTGAAATGTGTTGATACCCTTGCTGAAAATTAATTGACCATAAGTCATTTTTTTGGTATCATTAACATACACTTACATGAGCAACACTGTGGTTACTAGATTCCCCCCATTATCAAGTCCCCACCACATACCCCATTACAGTCACTGTCCATCAGCATAGTAAGATGCTATAGAATCACTACTTGTCTTCTCTGTGCTATACTGCCTTCCCCATGCCCACCTTCTACATTATGTGTGCTAATCATAATGCCCCTTATACCCCTTATCCTTCCCTTCCCACACATCCTCCCCAGTCCCTTTCCCTTTGGTAACTGTTAGTCCATTCTTGGGTTCTGTGAGGGTGCTGCTGTTTGTTCCTTCAGTTTTTGCTTTGTTCTTATATCCACAGATGAGTGAAACCATTTGATACTTGTCTTTCTCTGCCTGGCTTATTTCACTGAGCATAATACCCTCTAGCTCCATCCATGTTGTTGCAAATGGTAGGATTTGTTTTCTTCTTATGGCTGAGTAGTATTCCTTTGTGTATATATACCACCTCTTCTTTACCCATTCATCCACTGATGGACACTTAGGTTGCTTCCATATCTTTGCTATTGTAAATAGTGCTGCAATAAACATAGGGTGCATATGTCTTTTTGAATCTGGGATCTTGCATTCTTACAGTAAATTCCTAGGAGTGGAATTCCTGGGTCAAATGGTATTTCTATTTTGAGTTTTTTGAGGAACCTCCATACTGCTTTCCACAATGGTTGAACTAATTTACATACCCACCAGCAGTGTAGGAGAGTTCCCCTTTCTCCACATCCTTGGCAACATTTGTTGTTCTTTTGTCTTTTGGATGTTTGCCATCCTAACTGGTGTGAGGTGATGTGTCATTGTGGTTTTAATTTGCATTTCTCTGATGATTAGCGATGTGGAGCATCTTTTCATGTGCCTGTTGGTCATCTGAATTTCTTCTTTGGAGAAGTGTCTGTTCAGCTCCTCTGCCCATTTTTTAATTGGATTATTTGCTCTTTGTTTGTTGAGGTGTGTGAGCTCTTTGTATATTTTGGATGTCAACCCCTTATCGGATATGTCATTTCTGAATATATTCTCCCATACTGTAGGATGACTTTTTGTTCTACCGATGGTATGCTTTGCTGTACAGAATCTTTTTAGTTTGATATAGTTCCACTTGTTCATTTTTGCTTTTGTTTCCCTTGCCCAGGGAGATATGTTCATGAAGACATTGCTCGTGTTTATGTCCAAGAGATTTTTGCCTATGTTTTTCCCTAAGAGTTTTATGATTTCATGACTTACATTCAGGTCTTTGATCCATTTCGAATTTACTTTTGTGTATGGGATTAGACAATGATCCAGTTTCATTCTCTTACATGTAGCTGTCCAATTTTGCCAACACCAACTGTTGAAGAGGCTGTCATTTCCCCATTGTATATCCATCGTTCCTTTATCATATGTTAATTGACCATATATGCTTGGGTTAATATCTGGATTCTCTATTCTGTTCCACTGGTCTGTGGGTCTGTTCTTGTGCCAGTACCAAATTGTCTTGATTACTGTGGCTTTGTAGTAGAGCTTGAAATTGGGGGGCAAGATCCCTCCCACTCTGTTCTCCCTTCTCAGGATTGTTTTGCCTATTCTGGTCTTTTGTGGTTCCATATGAATTTTAGAATTATTTGTTCCCATTCACTGAAGAATGCTGTCGGTATTCTGATAGGGATTACATTGAATCTGTAGATTGCTTTAGGCAGGATGGCCATTTTGACAATATTAATTCTTCCCACCCAAGAGCATGGGATGAATGTCCATGTATTAGTGCCCTCTTTAATTTCTCTTGGGAGTGTCTTGTAATTTTCAGAGTGTAGTTCTTTCACTTTCTTGGTTAGGTTTATTCCTAGGTATTTTATTCTTTATGGTGCAATTGTGAGTGGAATTGTCTTCCTGATTTCTCTTTCTGCTAGTTCATTGTTAGTGTACAGGAATGCATCAGGTTTCTGTGTATTAATTTTGCATCCTTCAACTTTGCTGAATTCAGATATTACTTCTAGTAGTTTTGGAGTGGAGTCTTTAGGGTTTTTTATGTACAATACCATGTCATCTGCAAACAGTGACAGTGTGACTCCTTCCTTACCAGTCTGGATGCCTTTTATTTCTTTATGTTGTCTGATTACCGTGGCTAGGACCTCCAGTACAATGTTGAATAAAAGCAGGGAGAGTAGGCATCCCCGTCTTGTTCCAATCTTAGAGGAAAAACTTTCAGCTTCTCACTGTTAAGTATGATGTTGGTTCTGGGTTTGTCATATATGGCCTTTATTATGTTGAGGTTCTTGCCCTCTATACGTATTTTGTTCAGAGTTTTTATCATGAATGGGTGTTGAATTTTGTCGAATGCTTTTTCAGCATCTATGGAGATGATCATGTGGTTTTTGTCCTTCTTTTTGTTGATGTGGTGGATGATGTTGATAGATTTTTGAATGTTCTACCATCCTTGCATCCCTGGGATGAATCCCACTTGATCATGGTGTATGATCCTCTTGATGTATTTTTTAATTCGGTTTTCTAATATTTTTTTGAGTATTTTTGCATCTATGTTCATCAGGGATATTGGTCTGTAATTTTCTTTTTTGGTGGGGTCTTTGCCTGGTTTTGGTATTAGAGTGATGCTGGCTTCATAGAATGACTTTGGAAGTGTTCCCTCCTCTTCTATTTTTTGGAGACCATAAGTCTTTAGGTTTGCATTGAGTTGTTTCTTTGAAAAGCACTGTTTTATATATATGTGTGTGTATATATGCATATGTATATATACACACCCATATAAAGGCAAAAGTAATATATGTTCATATCAAAAAAGTGTAAGCAAAAATGAATATCACCTATCATTCCATCTTCCAAGCTCAAGGTCATACATTCCACTGCTGTTAACATTTAAAAAATATCCTTCCAGGATGTTTTCTGACTATAGTATTTTACAAAGATGATATATTATAATGCTGATTTTGTGTCCTGCTTTCTAAAAAGCTTTACAGTGTCATGGATATACATCTGTGTCAGTAACTACAGATGTATATCACATCACTGGTTTATTGACTTCATGACAGTCTGTGGTATGGCTGTGCCTTACTTTTTTTACCCTTTCCCCTATTGCTAGACATTAGGTAGTTTCCAGTGTTTTCCCATAGCTGTCACCAACACCCTTATGCATACATCTTTACACACTTGTCCACTTACTTCAGAGGTAGCAAATTGCCAACCCACTGCCTGATTTCTGCTTATCTTTTGTGTTTGGACAGCATACTTTTTTAAAATAAAAAAGTTATTTTGAATTTAGATGATTTCTTAGGATATAGCATTGCTGTGTCTCACAGCATTCAGTTCTGATTTAGTAAGCTCTGCTATTTGCTTACCCCCAAATGATCATTGTTCTTTATTGGTGGGGGAGTAGAAGATAGAGAGGATGTTGGGAGGCTAGCCTTAGAATTGTTCTCTGAGTTTGCTGATTACCTGACCCAAAAAACGTCTCTTTGAGGAAATAGCATACCAGTCTGGGAGGACTACTGGATTAGGCATCGGAAGCCCTGGATCTATTTTTAACTCTACTGTTACACAGCTCCATGACTTTGGGATAGCTATCTAACCTCTCAAAGCCTTAGTTCTTTATGAGGTAGTTAGGAGAAGCAAATGAGATATTGTGCAAAGCATGTTTTGAGAAGAAGAATCCTGTATAATTATAAGGCGGTACTATTTTTGTAAATTGCCCAAAATGTGTGTAACAGATTTAGGCTTAGAGTATAAAACAGTGTCCACTCTAAGAATCTAACTTTTAAAGGCTCTACTTTCCAAGGATAGACATGATTCTAGGTTGCCAGGATGTGATCAGGTGCACTTCAGCTCCATAGTCATTTACGGATGGTTTCACATGCCAGACACTGTGGGTACAAACATGATTATGATTAGTCCTCGTCTTTGTAGAGCTTTACAGTCCACTAGAAAGAGACAAATATGTATTGAGAGCATCAGACAACAGAGGAATAAAGGATATAATAAAGGAGAGAGCCAAGACTGCAATGCGTAAAAGAAACACTCAAAGCCTGAAAAGGGGCCTTTTGAAGCAGGGTTCCACAAATAACACTGAGGAGAAGAAAGGACCAGGTGTGTGTGTGTGTGCGCATTTGAGCGTGTGTGCACATGGGTGCGTGGTAGTCTATGCCAGTTGAGCCAATCTGGGGATAGACTTTGTCTTAGACTCTGTGCTCATTTCTATGCATTTACATTTCTTTTCTTAGTTTTGTGTTTCCTTTCATATCCTAGTCAAGCTTTTTTTTTTGAAAAATGCTAATCTGGTCTTAGCTGTACTAACAGGAAAAGAGATTTGTCTACACCCATGCCAAGAGACTTGGAGAACCCAGAGTGTTCTGGAAGCCAATCTTGCTGGTGAAATAAAGAGCCCATTTGAAAACTAGGGAAGAGCTTGGAGGCACGCCTTCCTCCCTCGATGCCTGCTTCATCTTGCATTCTTGCCGGTTCACTTCCAGACCCAGAACCCTCCAACTATTTGTCTGCTGCCATTGCAGCTGCAACAACCACAGATTTTAGAGAAAGCTAAATGTTTTCATGCCCCTCTCTCTAGCCCACCTCCTTCCCCCAGTTTGGGTAATCTGAACTTTTCCACTACAAACAAAAATCCAAATGCAATGATTATTGAAGCCAGAGGAAATAAAGGATGTTGTTTTACTCTTAATGCTTATTAAATTTGAACTTAATCTTCTTCATCGCTATTAAGCCTTTAAACCAGCCAATATACTTAAATGAGGTGAAATGAAAAGACTTACTGTAAGAGATGACAGGAGGCTCTTCGGGAAATTAAAATCTCCAGAGATTTCCAAAGTGAGAGTTACTGAGCCAGAAAGGGTAAAGAAAGAAAAGGATTTTTACAGTTTAATAAACGGGACGCCAATTAGGCCTTGGGATTAAAAAGCTAGGTGATGTCAGTGTTATCTATGGGAGGAGAGGTTAACTGGAGTCAGGGAATTAATAAAGCACTGTGCCGTTTCCACAGCTTTCTTTGATTCGCTTTGTAAAAACCCTGGCTAGGTATACTTTGACTGTCTCAGTTTACTCTTCTGTGACATGGGAAGAAACACATAGTGATGAGGAAATGCCTACTTGCTTGGCTAAGTTTCGAGAAAAGGTCTCTCGCCATTGACCAAGTCCCCAGTTCTGCTCTTGCATCTTTAAGGCTGTAAACCCAAGTGGGCTTCCTGCCTAGTGATACAGACAGGACTGAGCCATCTCAGGAGGGAAGATGCCAAGGTTACCCAGTAACCCGTACAAACTTGGGCTGGGGAAAGGACCTCTGTGGAGTTCCATAAATACCTGATATTCTGTCACTTTTTGGACCAAAAGCCCATTCTGAGAGGCCTTCCCTTCCCACGGCTCTCTCCCAGGGCACAGTAGACACGGCCCTCAGGCATGGGAAGAACACTGCCCAACTTGGGAGGTTTTCCAGGGCCCGATTTTCCACCAGCCAGGAGTTTGATTTCCTGGCACCATCTGCGAGAAGACAAATGGCCCCTTCTGGCTGTGTTGGTCAGATGCAGGGAAGGAAGAAAAGAAGCAGAAAAAAATGGAGGAAGGCAGATTAGTAAATCAATAAATACCCAAGTGACATATAACAAATGAACAAATAAAATTCCTCACAGGAAGGTGGCGGATGTCCTGAGATGGTCATGTTGAGATGGAAGAGGTGTCACTTTTTTTTTTTTTTAGCCCAAGGATAATCTCTTAAATTCTGGGTACAAACAATACAGTATAAGTCTTATGGTTGCCATGACAACACGAATCCCTCTCTTCTGATGTCAGGCTGCCCTGCCCCCTCCTTCAGAATCCAGAATGCCAGTTTTCTTTCTGTAGTAAATGCTGTGCTTGGTTTCAAGGGCTCAATGGAGGGGCTCACCTAATAATGCCCCATCTCCCAGGACTGTTTGTTCTGGACCCTTTTAGTCACATTTTTTTGGGGACGAGGGAGCCTGTCATGTGGGAGACTAGTCCAGGGCAGACAGAATGTTCCAGTTAGGCATATGACCTATTTCAGTTTGGGCCAGTCTGACCAGTCAAAGGTCCACTCCTCCCTCTATCTTACACTAATTCACACTGTGGGGTAAAGCCAGACTCACCTTTAAGGTAACACAGGACCAGGACCTGCTTTGGGGAGCAGGATGCAGACTATTGGTATAATTTGAAAGCTTTCTGCCAGAAATCTCTTCCCCAATTGGCCTGCCTGAAACTCCCATTATTAGAATCATTTTTATAGATGAAAGCCTTAAAAGTAGCCACCAAATGAAAAGTTCCCCATGCATGGTAAAAATAACTAGCTTGTGAGTCTCTAGCATAAATTAGAAAGGGAGGACAGAGCTCTTGAGGGACCAGGACAAAGGAGAGATCAATTTTGATGCAGGAAGGGGAAGGACTAGTTTCCTAATGCAGGCCTTCTTTAGTACCCTCCTATCTTTCCACATTCCTCCCCAAACTATTCCCTTTTCTATGTTCCAACTCAGTAAACCTGGAAAGCATTCTTGATACCTCCCTCTGACCACTCAAGTCCAACAAATCATTAATTCATGTGAATTTTTACTTTAAACATCTTTCAAAGCCATCTACTGCTCTTCAGCTCCATAGTCAGTGCCTTAGTCCTGATGACCAGCATTTCTCATCAGAGCGATTTTACTTCATGAAACCTCCTAACTTATCTCCCTACTCCCGTTCTTGCCCTTTACCCACCCATTCTCCAACCTGCAGCAGCCAGAGTGGCCATTCTCAAATGAGAATGTGATCATGTCACTCCTCTCATGAAAACAGTTCAGTGGAGTTCCTGTTGCTCACTGGGTGAAGTCCAGTCTGCTGAACACAGCTTTCAAGACCTTCTGCACAGGACCCCAGCTCCTGCATCTCCAGCTATATGTCACATCTTTCACCCAACCCAATGCTTCCCACACATCCCATGCCCTAGCCGCAACTAACTGCTCCATGTGATTTGTTGAACTCATCATGTTTCTGGTTTTTTGCACAAGAGGCTTGCTCTCCCTGGAACTCCCTCCCATTTCTTTCCCCTTCACCTACTTTACTCCTATTAGTCTTTCAAAGGTCAGCTTGTGTGTCACATACTCCAGGTCTTTCCCGACCTTTTCCCTCCTCCCCAGGCCAGATTGGTTGCTTTTCTGCCAGGGACCCCCAATACTTATGCATCTCAGAAATGGATTAGCCACATTGCCTTCTAATTACTTATTGACTTATCTATATCTCCCAGTAGACTGTGAAACTTCATGAGGGCCAAGACCATGTCCTTATTTATTGTTATAGCTCTAGTACCTAACACAGTATCTGTCAATAGGTAATTCTCAGTAATTATTTGTTGAGTGAATTAACAATACCCAGATGGTCTGGATAAGCTTGTTACGGGAGAGATGGTAAAAGGACCAACTGAAACTCAAGGGGCAAAGGATACATACAAAATCAGGAAAATTCTGAGGGAAGAGCCTCTGGAGAGGAATAAGGCCTATCAGAAATTAAAACATGTTATGATGCACCCTAAAACAGTTGGGTTCTTTAGAAAAAAAATCAATGCCCATTAACAATCCTCAGCACATGTGGGAAATTAATACATTTTAAGGATGGCATGTCAAATCAATGGGGGAAAGATGGATTATTCAAAAATCATATTTGCATAATGGGCTAGCTGAATTCTCTAACTTACTCTTTGCATCAAAATTAATTATAGATGAATCAAAGATTTTACTGTGAAAAATGAAAACTTGAAAGTACTAAAAGAAGGTATGGGAGAATTTAAATACATATAATCCTGGAAAGGGGAAAGGCCTTTCTAAGTACCACACAAATTCAGAAATCACTTATAAATTGATAAATGTGGCTACACTAAAGCTAAAAATTTCTGCACACCAAAAATTACATAAACAAAGTCAAAAGACAAATAAACTGTCACAAGACATTTGAAACACTTACGACAAAGGACTAGTTTCCTTAATTTTTCAAGAGTTCAAACAAACCAACAAGAAAAACACCAATAATCCAAAGACAAGCGAGCAAATGATTTGAAAAGGAAGTTCAGAGAAAAAGAATTACAAATGTGGAATACACAGAGGAAGATGCTCAACCTTCGTCCTAAACAAAAGAATGCAAAATAAAATAGCAAGATGTCTTTTTTTAAAGTACCATACTAGAAAATATTCAAAAATATTGATAATATCCACTGTTGATGAGGGCATAGGGGAGCAGGCAGTTTAGCTACTGTAATTTTTAATGTACTTATCTTCTGACTTAGCAATTTCACTTATACAGCATAGTGACTAAGAACACAAGCCCTGAAGTCAGACTGCCTGAGTTCAAGGTCTAGCTCTACAATTTAGCTTTGCTACCTTGGGAAAATTCCTCAACCCTTTTAAACCTGAGTTTCCTCATCTGCAAAATGGGGACAATAATAGTACTGTCTTAGTCTATTTGGGCTACTGTAATAAAACACCACAAACTAGGTAGTTTGTAAACAACAGAAATTTATTTCTCACTGTTATGGAGGCTGGGAAGTCCAAGATCAAGATGCCAGCATGGTCGTGTTCTGGTGAGGGCTGTCTTCTGGACTGCAAACAGCCACCTACCTTCTTCCTGTGTCCTCAGTGATAGAAGGCACAAGGATGTCTTTCGGGTCTCTTTTAGAAGGGTATGAATCCCATTTGTGAGGGCTCTGCCCTCATGACCTGATTGCCTACCAAAGGCCCCACATTTATATACCATCACATTAAGATTTAGGTCTTTAGGACATAAGGGCAACAGGTTTTCAACATGTGAATTTGGGTGGGTGGGGGGACACAAATGTTCAACCTGTAGCAAATATTTACCCCACAGTGTGGTAAAGATAAAATGAGGTAAGGCATGTAAAGTGCATAGCACAGTACCTAGCACACAGTAGGCACTCAATAAATGTTAGCTGCTGTTATTATTACTGTTGTGCCTAAAGATGCATTCACTAGTATATGAAAGTATTGTTTACAATAGCAAAAATGTCTTACCCTAGAACCAACCTGAATGTCTATCAGATAAGGCACTGGTTTAATGAATTATGATATACAGTGTAGTGCTGTGCAGCCATTAAAAAGAATGAGATGAAATATATCTATAGGGACCAATACGGATAAATATCTAAGCCATGAACTGTATAAAATGTAGGATTCTATTTGTGTAAATAAAAAGGGAAATATGCCTCTCTCTCTGAACACACATCTCTCTCTCCCTCCCTCCCATGTAGCCAAGTCCTGGGCTACAAGTTTTTTTAAAGGTTATTCAAGATACTGAAAATAGTGCTTCTCTTTGGAGAATGGTCTGGTGGGGAATGATGAGAAGATGGAAGGAACGGTTTTGCTTTTCATTTTGCACTTTTATGTACCGTTTGATTTTTTTTCATTGTGTATATATATAACCTTTTTTTAAAGACATAATCAGTAAACTCAGATTCTATCACTGTTCACAATGCTGCAAGAGCTTCCCACCTCACTCTGAGTATAAGCCTAAGTCCTTCCAATGGCCCACAAGGTCCTCATGATCTGACCTCTTGCTCTGCCATTACCTGTCTTACCTCATCTCCTGCCACGCTCTGTCTCGCTCACTCTGCTCCAGTCACAGTGGCTTCTAGGCTGTTCCACAGATCTGCCAGTCAGAGTCCCGCCTCAGAACATTTGCCCTTGCTTTCTTCCTCTGCCTTTGAAGTGATTCACCTGGCTCACTCCCTTACTACTGTCTTTAAGTCTCGTTTTTAATTGAAGTATAGTTGATATACACTACAATGATATATCAGTTTCAGGGGAAGAACATAGTGATTTCACAATTATGTACATTACAAAAATACTCACCACCATAAGTATAGTTACCATCTGTCACCCTACAAAGTTATTATATCGTTGACTATATTCCCTATGGTGTACTTGAAACCCCATGACTAATTTATTTTATACTTGGAAGTTTGTACCTCTTTGTCCCCTTCACCCACCTCACCCACCTGCCTCTGCCCCCGCCACAGTGGCAACCACCAGTCTGCTGTCTGTGTTTATGAGTCCACTTCTGTTTTATCTCTTCGTTTTATCTCTTAAGTTCCACATATAAATGAAATCATGATATTTGTCTTTCTCTGA
This sequence comes from Manis javanica, assembly GCF_040802235.1. Lineage (NCBI taxonomy): Eukaryota > Metazoa > Chordata > Mammalia > Pholidota > Manidae > Manis > Manis javanica. The sequence continues at coordinate 98,586,329 of NC_133174.1, read as the reverse complement.
CTTATTTCACCTAGCATAATACCCTTTAGGTCCATGAGTGTTGTCACAAATGGCAAGATTTCATTCCCTGTCTTTAAATATTAGGTTAAATGCCATATTGTCAGTGGGGTCTCCTCTGCCCCAGACCCATCCATTGAAAATTGTAACTCATGCTATCTTTACTTCCTTTCCCTGTTTTATTTTTTTTCCATTGTGTTTATAACAATCTAATTTGCTGTATATTTGCCTTACTGATTTGCCTCTCTCTACTATCATGTGAGATTCATGAGGGCAGGCAGTTTTGCCTCGTTCATTCATAGTCATCTCTCTATCCTTAGTGCTTGGTGTCTAATGTCTCACAAACAGTAAGTACTCAAAAAGCATTTGTTGAATGATTGAATATATGAGATTTCCAGGCAAGAAAAAGCCTAGGAACTCAGCCCTCCTTTTTTCTTATCCCAGTTCCTCTTTGGGATTCTTTCTTAATCCTTCTCCCTTTTGAACATCCAGCTTCCCTTTAACCTTGTGCCTGGCACATAGCTCAAAAAATATGTGTTAATGAATGGATTTATATATTCATTCTAAGATATGAGTGACTAATAACTAAAGAGTAAAATCCCAGGAGTATTTGAATTTTAGTACAGGTCAAAACCTATAGGCAAAGGGATTAGTCAGCTTCTTGGAGCTCCTGAGAACTTCCCACAATAAACTGGTACATCCGTTTCAAACTTTGGGGACCTACCACCTTCACTTTTTCCCTCCCTTTATTTATTGACCCCAATAGGCCTAGCAGTGTCTATAAGATTACTATTCAATTTTCACATTTGCCAGGATCAAAAGAGAGTAAGTACATAACAGAAAAAACAAACTCATAATGTAAATTGTGAATATTCTTAAAGAAACATACACATGTAAATACATATGCACACATTTACATACACCAGCTGTTAAAAATATATCAGAGCAATTTCTAGGCAACTTCCCACAAACAGTAGCAATGTTTTATATACTTAAAACAATAAAGTCCTTAAAAATTCTCAGTCTTGCTCTCTTTTGATCCTGGCAAATGTGAAAATTGAATAGTAATCTTATAGACACTGCTAGGCCTATTGGGGTCAATAAATAAAGGGAGGGAAAAAGTGAAGGTGGTAGGTCCCCTGTGTAGCCCAGGACTTGGCTACATGGGAGAAACTGCCAACATTGTGGCTGTACCATTATATTGATGATGTCATGCTCACATCTGATTCTCTTTCAGATCTAGAAGGTGCAGCACCTAGACTGCTGCAACATTTACAGGAGAAAGGATGGGCTGTGAACAGCACCAAGGTTCAGGGACCTGGTTTATCTGTTAAATTCTTGGGAGTCATCTGGTCAGGTAAGACCAAGGTTATACCAGAAGCAGTTATAGACAAAGTCCAGGCCTTTCCTACCCCCACAACTGTAGCATTGGTACAGGAGTTTCTGGGTCCTCAGGCTACTGGAGAGTATTTATACCACACTTGGCACAAATTCTGAAGCCCTTATACCGGTTGGTACGAAAGGGCATCAGGTGGGACTGGGATGAGACATGTGCATCTGCCTTTACTACAGCAAAACAGGCAGTCAAGACCATAGAGGCCTTGAGTGTGATAGACCCATCAAGGCCCTGTGAGCTGGACATTCATGTCACTGAAGACCGTTATGGCAGAGTCTCTGGGAGCGGCTTGAACGAACTCACCAACCCGTTGGATTCTGGTCACAACTCTGGAAAGGGGCAGAGGTATGATACACTTTGATAGAAAAATAACTGGCTGCCACAGTAATCAAGACAATTTGGTACTGGCACAAGAACAGAGCCACAGACCAATGGAACAGAATAGAGACTCCAAACATTAACCCAAACATATATGGTCAACTAATATTCGATAAAGGGGTCATGGACCTACAATGGGGAAATGACAGTCTCTTCAACAGATGGTGCTGGCAAAACTGGACAGCTACATGTAAGAGAATGAAACTGGATCACTGTCTAACCCCATACACAAAAGTAAATTTGAAATGGATCAAAGACTTGAATGTAAGTCATGAAACCATAAAACTCTTAGAAAAAAACATAGGCAAAAATCTCTTAGACATAAACATGAGTGACCTCTTCTTGAACATATCTCCCCGGGCAAGGAAAACAAATGCAAAAATGAACAAATGGGACTATATCAAGCTGAAAAGCTTCTGTACAGCAAAGGACACCTACTTTTGGACAATAGAACAAAAAGGTATCCTACAGTATGGGAGAATATATTTGTAAATGACAGATCCGATAAAGGGTTGACATCCAAAATATATAAAGAGCTCACACACCTCAACAAACAAAAAGCAAATAACCCAATTAAAAAATGGGCAGAGGAGCTGAATAGACAGTTCTCTAAAGAAGAAATTCAGATGGCCAACAGACACATGAAAAGATGCTTCACATCGCTTCTCATCAGAGAAATGCCAATTAAAACCACAATGACACATCACCTCACACCAGTTAGGATGGCAAACATCCAAAAGACAAACAACAACAAATGTTGGCGAGGTTGTGGAGAAAGGGGAACCCTCCTACACTGCTGGTGGGAATGTAAATTAGTTCAACCATTGTGGAAAGCAGTATGGAGGTTCCTCAAAATGCTCAAAATAGAAATACCATTTGACCCAGGAATTCCACTTCTAGGAATTTACCCCAAGAATGCAGCACTCCAGCTTGAAAAAGACAGATGCACCCCGATGTTTATTGCTGCACTATTTACAATAGCCAAGATATGGAAGCAACCTAAATGTCCATCGGTAGATGAATGGATAAAGAAGATGTGGTACATATACACAATGGAATATTCCTCAGCCATAAGAAAAAAACAAATTCTACCATTTGCAACAACATGGATGGAGCTAGAGGGTATTATGCTCAGTGAAATAAGCCAGGCGGAGAAAGACAAGTACCCAATGATTTCACTCATATGTGGAGTATAAGAACAAAAGAAAACTGAAGGAACAAAACAGCAGTAGAAGCACAGAACCCAAGAATGGACTAATAGTTACCAAAGGGAAAGGGACTGGGGAGGACAGGTGGGAAGGGAGGGATATGGGTGGGAAAAAAAAGAAAGGGGGTATTACGATTAGCATGTATAGTGTGTAGGGGGGCACGGGGAGGGCTGTGCAACACAGAGAAGACAAGTAGTGATTTTACAGCATCTTACTATGTTGATGGACAGTGACTATGAACGGGGATGTGGGGGGGACTTGGTGAAGGGGGGAGCCTAGTAAACATAATGTCCTTCATGTAATTGTAGGTTAATGATACCAAAATAAAATTTTTAAAAAAATTAAAAAAAAAAAAAACTGGCTGCCATGTATCATGCCTTGCTGGCTACAGAACCCATCATTGGAATGGCCCTGATAAAGGTAATAACCACGTAACCCAACTTGGGGTCGGTATGAGACTGGACCCAAAAGCCAAGGAGTGGTGTGGCACAAACACCCACACTAGCCAAGTGGGGTGCTTACCTACAGCAGCATAGTGCCCTCTCTAGTAGCCCCTTGAGTGAAGAACTCCAACACTTGTTGGGGCTGGTGACATATACTAGTGAAAAGCAGAAGAACTTGCTTTTGAACCATTAGTAGCAGAGAGTCCCTGTCGGGAGGGAAGAGCCCCTATACCTGAGGATGCATGGTACACAGATGGCTCCAGCCATGGGCAGCCCCCAAAATGGAGGGCCATAGCTTTCCATCCTAAGACTGAGACAATATGGATGGAAGATGGTGAGGGGAAGAGCAGCCAATGGGCAGAGTTGCGGGTCTTGTGGCTTGTGATAAGCCAGGAGCCCTCCCCTATAATTGTCTGCACTGACAGCTGGGCTGTCTATCGGGCTTGACCCTGTGGCTACTAACCTGGTACCATGCCAACTGGCTGGTTGGTCACCAACCCCTTTGGGGGCAAGAATTATGGCAAGACTTATGGGCCTGTGGTCAGACTAAAATAATTACAGTATACCATGTGACAGGTCATTTGCCACTGGCATCCCCAGGATATGATGAGGCAAATTAATTGGCCCAGATACATTGGTTAGAAGGAAAGCCTGCCTCTGATGTAGCCCAATGGCTACATCAGTGTTTGTTGCATGCAGGGCAAAAGACAATGTGGGCTGTAGCCCGTTGGTAGGGATTGCCTTTGACCTTTGAAGAAGTTAGTAGAGCCCGGCAGGAGTGTGTCGTGCTCCAAAAGGGACTTAGAGCGAGTTCCACAGCAACATGGAACAGTAGCTAAGGGGCCTATACCCCTCGTCAGGTGGCAGATAGACTATATTGGGCCTCTACCCATGTCAGAAGGATATTGGTATGCAATGACTTGTGTGGACACAGCTACTGGACTTCTGGTTGCTTTTCCTACCCATTTGTGCAGACTAGCAGGGGACCAAAAGAGGCCTGGAGCGTCTCTTTGCTGCCTATGGCTGATCCCAGATGATTGAGAGTGATCAGGACACCCATTTTACTGGGCATACACTGCAAGAATGAGTGTGACAGCTGGGAATCAAGTGGAAGTTTCATGTCCCATACAATCCTACTGCAGCAGGCATGATAGAGAGGCACAATGGCTTATTAAAATCCGGATTAAAGTCAGATACCAACAGTCTGCAGGGATGGTCAGTCCGCTTATGGACCATGCTACGGCATTTGAATGAGAGACCCCAAAAGGGAGCCCTAAGCCCCGTAGACATGTTAACACATATGGTTGCCTCCCCTATAGAGCTGCAAGTACAAACCAAGGAAGAATCACTGAAGCCGAGGTTTGACCACCAGAATAACATCTTGCTGCCAGCACCAACTGCACTGAACCCCAGAGACTCCACTGAGTAGACATGGCCTTGGACCTTTCAACACATGGACCAACGATGGCTGGCTCTCCTGGCACTTTGGGGACAAGGCCTGGAAGCTGGCCTCCTGTGTATTCCTGGAATAACAGCAGAGTGTCCCCCAAATTTCACAGTAGTATATCCTGAACAGCCAGAAGGTAAGAGCATCTTACTGGGGAGTTTTGTTTTATCATTGCGGCCAGTGCATGCACCTCCAGTAGCCCTTCAGTAACCCCCACAGGGAATGGAGTAAAGGTAAGGTATACTAGACCTGAAAGGGACCCCCTTCCTGCTACAGTCCTATGACAGGACCACTCTCTTGCATGCATCCTACCTGATGGACAAGATTTGCATATGTTGGTGACATTAAAACATGTGTCTTATAGCCCCTAAAGTCTTTGTAGACTGGAACCTCCTCTGGCTTGAGGATTATTATAATTTTTGTATCAAAATCTTGCTGTATCTTAATTTTTATTATTTCTAAGTTGTTATTCTCTGTTGCTATTCTGGAATCTGGTTACAGTGCTTCAGCTTTCTTGCACAGGGACCATTGCAGAAGATTGAGAGCATGTAGATTGTAAGGTGAGAATCCTGGAGGGGTTGATTATAGGGAAGTTTGGGTTCCTGTGGCCAGGATCCTCACTGAACTTAAACCACCTGATGATGTAACTGGCCTGTTGCTGGGCTGCCACTTCCACACCTTTAGGCAATAAGCTATTATTGCACTGTATTGAGAGCTCGGCCCAGTGCTCTGGGTGGAGGCAGAGATGCTAGTGCTCGACCTACCACCAGGAGAACAAGCTGCGTAATAAACCCTTTCACCCCAAAGAACGTTTTGCTGTCAATTTCTTTGGTCACACTGAATCCATAGTGAACTTGCCTGGGGCTGAAACCCATTGGCAAGACACAAGTCATTGGCCTTAAAGAATGTCCTATTGTTTAGGCCTCAGGACATTTGACCCTTATAGATAAGGGAGCCCACTTGTGTCTCAGTGGTCCTCAAACTAACTTGATTGTTAAAAGTCAGTTTCTTAGGTATCAATCCCATAGATTTTTATTTAGTTAAGTTGAAATACTGCCCAGGAAGCTGCCTTTATGTAAAGCTCACAGGTAATACCAATACTAGTCATTCTTCAAGGACCCTGTTTTGAGAACCACAGCTTTTCATGCTTTATCTTAGTATTTCTCAACTTTTATGAATCACCTGAAGATCTTGTTAAAAGGCAGATTATGATCAGCAGTTCCAGGGTGGGGCCTGGGGTTCTGCATTTCTAACAGGCTTCATGAGGGTAGCAGTGCTGTTGGTCCACAGACTACACTTTGTCTAGTGAGACTTCAGCATTTGTCCCCTCTGATGGTTAATTTTAGGACTGGGCTATCAGTTCCCAAGACATTTGGTCAAACATTATTCTGGATGTGTCTGTGGAGCTGTTTCTGGATGAGATTAACATTTGAGTTACTAGACTGAGTAAAGCATATTGCCCTCCCTACTGTGGGTGGGCATCAGCCAATCAGTTGAGGGCCTGAACAGAACAAAAAAGTTAAGTAAGAGGGAACACCTACTTCCTGACTGTTGAACTAGGACATTTATCTTTCCCTGTCTTTGGAGTCAAACTGAAACATTGACTTTTCTTGGTTCTCAAGCCTGCTGTATTTTGGACTAGAACTTATATCATCAGTTCCCTTAGTTTTCAGGTCTTTGGACTCAGACTGGAACTACACCATCCACTGTCCTGGGCCTCCAGCCTGCCAACTGTAGACCTTGGGATGTTTCAGCCTCCATAACTGCACAAGCCAATTCTCTATACTAAATTATCTATACTTATATCTGTATCATCTATATCCTATTGGTTCGGTTTCTCTGGAGAACCCTAACTAATACATTCCCAGATCTGATTTCAAAATCTGATCCCCCAGTGACTGGGCACTGTATTTCCATGGCAGGAGATGTTAGTTTATATTAGGTTTCTGGAGAGCTAAAGAGACCTTTCAAATGAGAAGCAGGGGTCACAATCTGCTATAGATTCATGGGTTCCCTAAACCCCATAAACAATAACAAGTAGTGTTTATTGAACTCATACAGTGTTCCAGGAACTATACTAAATATTTACAGGAATATTCTTTTTTGAAATTCCCAACAGGTACCATTACTATGCCCATTTTAAGAATGAGAAGATGGAGATGCAAATAAGTCAAGTAAGTGAGAGAGACACAACTTTACTTCCTTCTTTACTTCCATAAGAAACCTTGGTAAGTCCTTTAGGAGGATTTTGGACCCCGGCAGCCTCATAGCAGGCCTAAGCTTCTCTCCCTGCTGGTCATTTATGCCATTGCCTGATTCACATGAAGGGTAGAAAGGAGATTTCAGAGACACATCTATATGCTAGTTTCCTAAGAGACACACTAAAAGACTTAGTTTGGTTTCCCTCTTCTTCAGTGATCATGGGTTGTTTATATACTGAAAATCTGGTGGCAGCTTTTATCTCTGCATGGCTCCTTTTGGAGCCATGGCTGTGTGTTGGGTTTCCTTGGTTTAGGCAGGTTACAACCAATTCCTTCTTCAGGCTCATATCAGCCCAGAGCCCTGGGCTGGTATTTTCAGTAGGCCAACTAGCATTTATGTGTACCTCAATATTATAATTATCAGTAGACATCAGCTTCCAGAAGATAGGATCTAGCACTTCGGATGATGGGCAAGGGGCCTATACATTTCAGCTCTAGCTGATGTTTCCTGTTTGTGTAGGTGGCAGCAAGCAGAGTGATGGGCCAGATGAAACAAACAGTTCCAGAAGTGGCCTAAGTCTGGATCCAATGAGAGCTTTCTTTGATGCTCCCATTTTTTAAATAACCCATAATTCTCAAAGGAGAAGAGTATGGTTGTTTCAAAAGCCAAAACCAAACTCTCTCTAAGCAGATTAAACCTTCTGCCACAGAGGTAAAGCTCAAAACTCAAAACTGGCCAGCAAGCTCTGATGATGCTCCTCCGTCAGCCAATCCAAGGGTGAATGAGACAGCACAGAGGGTGGGGGGCAGAGTCAAACCATTTGCATCAACTGGGTCCTGAACTGTCAGAATGAAAAATATTTTTCAGTTCAACTAATGACATTAAGATCACAAGATACAATGGCTCATTTATGGTGGTGGTTGATTCATTTGCTAGGGGTCATATATGTATGTCCTTACCTCTTTTCCCTATGGACCTCCTCTTTTGCCCATGTGATGACTGCTGTACCAATTCAGAAATTGTTTGCGCTGGAAGTCTGAGTGGCTGGGCCTAGCATTCACCCTTTGTGCAAAGTAAGGTTTTAGTGAGAAGGAAGTGGGGCCAGGTGGCCTATTTGCTTTGAATATATTTTTGTAGCTTTGCTTGAATAGGCCTATGCTGTCAACCCCTTCGCTTCTATGTGCTTGCATTTGATTTGTAATTCCAACCGTATCTCTGCAGAACTGAGGGATTTGTCCACAACGGGCCAGCCTAGATAGGGAAACACTGGGTTGTCTGAGGCTAGGTGTAGGGCTGGCAGCTACCGTCTCAGTCCAGGATTCTGGAGAAAGCCTGTGGAGGTGGAGGATAGGCAGATAGAGAATGGAAGGCAGGAGGAGGAGGGCAGGCCTCTGAGGCTGTGGCTTCGTCCGTCCTGCTTGAGACTGTCCTTCCCTTTGATGTCTGTCACAGGAATGGCCACACTATATCATTGGCAGCTCTCAGAATTTGCAGGAAGAAATGGCACCAGTGCACCTGATTCACAGCCCCCGAGAAAAGAGAGGTCAGCAGGACCACTGGGCCAAATTTTAAGCCTGGTACAGCGGCAGATTCAGGCTGTTGCTCATGGACCTGTTTGTTCGAGGGAGCAGGAGAAGGGTCTTGTCATAAATACTGATCTGTCTATCCTCTGCCCATCCCTCCCTTCAGAACTAACTGAGTCTGTAAATGAAAAAGTGGATCTCAGCAAGAGTGCCTCAAAATCGGAAAGCTGTGCGGGTTTCTTTGAGAGGTTTGGGGGCTTGTGAAACCACAACTTAAAATTTTTGGAGCCAAATCTCCATGTCACCTCCACTCGTAGATTCTCATTTATCTTATTTTGATTTCGTTTCACACACACACACAAAAATCCCTGGAGTGGTTTCTCTTAGTTAAATAAATTAAGGTCTGTGTGTACCTTTGAGCAAGAGAAAGGGTGTTACAGGATCTTTTGCCAGATGCCTCTCTAGGCCCCTCCTTTGAGCAGAGCTCCAGGAGAGTGTCTGGGGCAGCAGAAGCCTGCTGGAAGGAAAGGGGATGGGACCCCAAGATCCCTTCCCAGAGACTTCAGGAAAGGGAAATCTGACCTAGAAGATACATCTAACCACAGTGCCCTGGCAAAAGAAGATGGCAGGCTTCAAAGGGGCACTAGGTGAGATGAAGGGGAGTCAGTCATTCTGGAGGGTTTCTCTCCTTCTGCTCTTCCGTCTGCTTCTGGCTTTTGCATTTGCATATGCTGTTTGGTTTCCTTTGGGACACCAGGCACAACCTCAGTCCCTTCTCTGATTTCCAGAAGAAAGCTACTCCTCTCCAGTTATCAGCAAGTCGGGGTAGACTTGGCTCATTTCAGGGGAGGTCCCAGGGAGTGGTCACAGCACCGAGCTTCCTGCCAGCTCCCTCACATTCTTCTCCTTTCTCTGCTCTTTTTAACCTCCTTCCTCCTAAGGAGATTGTGTGCCTACCTTTCATGCAATTTCTTCCCCCTCTATTAGACAGAGCAGCTAGCAGGTCAATCCATCAAGGCCTCAACAGAATTAAGGAACTTTCTGCCAAGTACTTGTAGCCACCCTCTTTAAAAGGAGTTTGGGATTCTAAACAGCTATTTCTTTTTTGGCTCTATCATTTATCCTCATACTTTCTCATAAGACAGATGGAAAAACTGAGGTACTAGTTACCTAGCAATCCAACAGTACTGCCAGCACCAGGCGCAAGCCCTCTGAGCACCAGCCTGGTTCTTTTTCCTTCAAGCACTCTCTTTGCTTTGTAGCAGCTTTGCCAACTGTACATATTCTAATGTGGAATCTTTTGTGGATGGTGGACCCTCCCCAAAAGTTAAGAACTCTTAGAATGCAGCCCCAAATCCTTGTAGGACCATAAGATTTGTCTAGTCTGCTTGGGGTGTGTTTCCCCCTTTTCAAAAGCCACTTCAACACTGGCTGAGAGAGAAGAAGTTGAGGAAGATGACTGGAAAAGGCTGAGAAAAGAACTGTTACAGAGAATTTTTTTAAAAAGCCACACAGCCACTTTCCACTGCGGTCAAGGCAGGCCATCAAATACTGGGCTGTTCAGGAAAGGCCCGTTCCTCGCCTTGCATAGGGAACCCCTGCCTCTGAATTCTGTATGCAGGGAGACACAGCAGAGCTGGGGGAGGCCCACAGAGATAGTGAATGCAGATGTCACGAAATGTAGGAGGCTCTATCAGATCCCACTCGAGGCTGTGAGAGAGGTGTGTTTAGAAAAACACAAATTAATGTGATTTTATGCAACATGAAACAAATGTATGGAATTCGTTATCCTCAACAGTTAATGTAAGCTAAAAGTATGTATAAATACCTTTTCAAAAGATTAGATACATTCATAAATTTATGCATAGCTGGTTACTAAGGGCAACTATAATGTTTTCATCGGAAGCTGGAAACAGAAGACACTTTAGAGATCAGCTAATCTCTACCTCCCCAGCCCCCTCCCCAACCTGTGCAATGAGGGGACATCAGAAGGGAGCCTCCTGGAGCCAAAGAGGGGACTAGATGGGAAATGGGTGATTCCTAATAGTCTCCCAGCTAACCCCCACCCCACCACCAATTGTTTTTATCAAAGTGAAGTTTTCAGAGAGTGAGAAAGGGACCAAACGGCTTAACAGTCTCTACTTAGCTAGAAGAGCCACATAGACTCTTTGTGTGGGGGTCTGGAGGGGTGGGCAGAAGGAGAACATGCAAAGATGAGTAAGAGAAAGAGCCTGCCTTGCCCTTGGGGGACTCAAAGTCTAATAAGGGACATACATAAGTGAGGAGCTATTATGAGTTTATGTACAGCACAACAGGATAGATGGTAGAGGTGGGATATAGAAGGGATGAGTGCTGTGTACAAAGAAAGCAGGAAGCAGGGCAAATTCACCTTCAGAAGTGAGAGAACCTGAGGGAAGAGACTGCATTTGGCTCAAACACACTAACAGGGGAATGGTTAGCCTACCATCAACCAGTCAGGTCTACAGAGTCAGTTCAGAGCTCAAGGTTCTTCAGAGACAATGTGAATGGTGCCCTTGGAGTTGTACGCCTCAGCAGCCCTCCTCAAAAGAGTCAGTTGCTGTGACTCCCCCATTTCAAGGTGAGGAAATGGAGGCCTGCAGATATGGGTGAATGGACTTCTTGGGTCACACAGCTATTTCCTGTCATAGTGACTCTCTACTTGGCCCCTACCACAGTATCTTGCCGCGGAGTTTAGGCTATCAAAGGCACCCTGTGCTCTCAACAGCACAGGCTGAGACACCCGCTCATCAGGGCCACAGTTAGCCAACACACATTAACGTAAGTTTCATTAATCCAAATTACAAAGACTTCTTTCTGTGAATGCAAAAAGGTGTATCCCTTCCCAAAGGCAGATGCAGACCCTCATAGGGTGCTCTCTTGGCAAGACCACCTGGGGTCAGGCTTCAGCTCCCGTTGCTTCCTCAGCTGCCTGTCAGGCATTGAACAACACACCCAACCCTACGCGGTAACGCTGCCCATGAGGGACAAGAATCCTGGGCTGAAGAGAGTGGAAGCTCATCTAGGAAGCACCTCTTACTGTAAAGCCGCTGCCACTGCCTGCGCCCATCCCTCCTCACCATTGTCCCCAGCCCCTGGGGGGATTTCAGTGGAGGAAGACAGTCCCTGTCTAGTTTCTCACAGATTTTGAAGTCTGTAAAGTGGTGTGGACTCCCTCAGGCTATAAGACAGTTCATAAACATAAGATATTATTATCTCACTATTAAATAAACAGTACAATGATTAAGGTTTATTTGAAAAAATGAATCAGCTTCCTTCGCGCTGCTGGAAGTTCTCAAACGAGGTGCCAAACTTCATTTTTAGTGCGTGTTGAATAAACAGCTCATTCAGCTGCCTTTCTCCTAGCAGAGCCTTCAAGCTTTGCAATTCCAGTTACCTCCTCAATTCTGGTGGGGCCTCCACAGCCAAGAGCAGCCAGCCTCCTCCCGCTAGAGCTTTCTGAGGGCTGTGGGACCAGAACTAGGCCTCATCCTCTCCTATCTGACCTATGTGACTTCTCTCTGCCCTAAACCATGTTAGAATTATGACCAATTAAATCCAAGAACAGAAACTCTTGAAATTGAGCCTGTTGATGCTCCCTCTTCCCAATTTCCTATGGCTCACAAGATGAGACTATCCCCTAGGCAATAAGCCTAGGGGAAAATTCCCCCATGGCCCCACCACTCACAAGTGCCTGGAATTCTCCCAGCAGCCTAATTTCTCCCTAATGTGTGAGTCCAAGAATCCATAGGTAATTACAAATAGCTCTGATAGGGAGAACACTTAGTACCAGTCCCTCAAACTGCAGTGGGAAAGTGTTCGCCATATCTTTATCCAATGAGAAGGAAGGGCGTATGAATCAAGACACATGTGCATATCCCACACTTTAATGAAACAAACGTACTCCACCAAAGGCAGCTGTAAAATGTGAGGAGCATGGACAGGCTGAATTTCTTCCCTCCCTTCCTCCCTCCCTCTGTCCTTCCCTCCTTCCCTACCTCCCTTTCTTCCTTTGGGGAGAGCTAAAGAGGTGGGTTATTACAGAAGAAAATCCTTCAATAGACCAAATTAACTGTTAGATAATAGTTTAGTGGGACTTTAGTAGGAGAAAGAGGAGCAATTATGAGGGGCAGAGGGGTTCCTGTGCCTGTCTAAGACTGTCCCAATGGGATTTAGCTGCTGTGTGGGGCCTGAAATCCGAGTGGAGTCAAGGCCAGTGGTAGAGCCAGCACACGCTGCAGGTTTTAGTGGGAGGAGGGTTTCTGTAGCACTTTTAGAGCCCAACTGTCCCTTTTACCATCAACCTCCATCTCCTGTGCAATGGCAGGAGCATCTGTCTCCTCGCTTGCACCTTTCAGAACTGTTTCTGACACATTCCCTCCACTTTTTAAAATTAATAGATTATATTTAGAGCAGTTTCAGGTTTACAAAAAAATTGAGCAGAGAGCACAGAGAGTTCCCATAATACCCCCTGTCTCTGCTCACACAGTTGCCTCTATTATTAACATCTTGAATTAGTGTGGTACATTAGTTATAATTGATGAACTGATGTTACATTATTATTAATTAAAGTCCACAGTTTACATCAGGGTTCACTATGAATGTACAGTTCTATGGGTTTTGACAAATGTACCATGACACAGCACCACCATTATGGTATCATACAGAATAGCTTCACTGGCATAAAAATCTGCTGTGTTCCACCTATTCAGGCCTCCCCACCCCAACTCCTCCAGCCCCTGGTGACCACTAATATTTCTACTTCCTATGGTTTTGCCTTTTCTAGAATGTTATATAGTTGAAATTTTGCAGTGTGTAGACTTTTCAGACTAGGTTCAGTTTTTAGTTCAGTTTTTAGGCTTCTTTCACTTAAGAGATATGCATTTAAGTGACATCCATGTCTTTTTGTGGTTTAAGTGCTCATTTCTTTTCATTGCTGAACAATATTCCACTGTCTGTATGTACCACAGTTTGTTTATCTATTTACTTCTTGAAAGATATCTTGGTTTCTAAGTTTTGGCAATTATGAGTAAAGCAGGAATAAACATTGTGTACTAGTGTTTGTGTGGAATGAGTTTTCAACTCAATTGGAAAATGAGTGCAGTTGATGGACTGTATGGTCAGAATAATGTTTAGCTTTGTGAAAAACTGCCAAATTGTCTTCCGAGGTGGCTGTACCATTTCAACTTCCCACCAGCAATGAATGAGAGTTCCTGTTGCTCCGCATTGTCCTTGCCAGCATTTGGTGTTAATGCTTTGGATTTTAGCCATTGTAATAGGTGTATAGTGAGTGGTAGCTCATTGTTGTTTTAATTTGCAATTCCCTCATGACATATGATGTTGAGCATCTTTTTATATGCTAATTTGCCATCTGTATATCTCCTTTGGTGAGGTGTCTTTTCAGATCTTTCATCCATTCTTTAATTGGGTTATTATCCTATTGTTGAGTTCAATAAGTTCTTTTATATTTGGATAACCGTCCTTTACCTAATACGTGATTTGCAAATATTTCTCCCTGTTGGTGGATTGCTTTTTCATTCTCTTACCAGTGGCTTTCATAGCAAAGATGTTCTAAATTTTAATGAAATCCAACTATTTTTTTCTTTCATAAACCATGCTTTGGGTGTTGCATCTAAAAAGTCATCACCAAGCCCAAGGTCACCTAGGTTTTCTCTTATGTTATCTTCTGGAAGTTTGATTTACTTCACATTTTACTACTAGGTCTAAGATCCATTTTTAGTTAATTTTTGTGAAAAGCATAAGGTCAGTGTCTAGGTTCACTTTTTTGTTGTTGTTTATGTTCAGTTGTTCCAGCACAATTTGTTGAAAAGACTGTTCTTTCTCCATTGAATTGCCTTTATCTTTTGTCAAAGATCATTTCAGTATATTTGTGTGAGTCTATTCCTGGGTGCTCTATTGTGATATACTGATCTATTTGTCTATTGTCTTGCCAATACCACAGTGTCTTGATTATTGTTAGTCTCAAAATTAAATAGTGTCAGACTTCTGATTCTCTTCTCCTTTTCTTCCCCCATTGCTGCCTTCCTCCTCACCTTGTTGTTGTTGTTGTTGTTGTTGTTGTTGTTGTTGTTCTTCTTCTTCTTCTTTCTCCTACTCCTCCTCTGCCACCTCTTTCTCTTCTTCTTCTTCAATGTTGTGTTGGTTATGCTGGATCTTATGCTTTTCCATATAAACTTTAGAATCAGTTTCTCAATATCCACAAAATAACTATCTGGGATTTTGATTGGGATTGAGTTGAATCTATAGATCAAATTGGGATCTTTGCATCTATGTTCATGAGAGATACTGTTCTGTGGTTTTCTTTTCTTATAATGTCTTTGGATTTAATATTAATCTTGGCCTCATAGTACAAGTTAGGAAGGGTTTCCTCTGCTTCTATTTTCTGAAACATTATAGGGAATTCATATCATTTCTTCCTTAAGTGTTTGGTAGAATTCCCTAATGAAACCATCTGGGTCTATTGTATTCTCTTTTGGAAAGTTGTTACTTATTGATCTAATTTATTTAATTGATATAGGCCTTCTCAGATTATCTATTTCTCCTTGTGTGAGTTTTGGTAGCTGAATCTTTCAAGGAATTGCTCTATTCTTAAGTTATCAAACTGGTGGGGATAGAGCTGTTGATAGCATTCCTTTGTTTTCCTGTTAATATACATGGGATGCCCTCTACTTTTTACCCATTCATGCATTTAAAAATTATGTATTGAGTACTTATTAAAATATGAGTTCAGCATATATTTATTGAATGCCTATTATGTGCCTTTTATGTTGCTCAGGCTGGGGACTGCAGGATGTTGTCCTCTTGGAGCTCACATTCTAGAGAGGAAGATCAAGTTTAAATGAATAAATGGACACATAAAACAAATGCAGTTCTGACAAGTGCTAAAGAAGGAAATTAACAGCAGGGGCAAGAACTTCTAAGGAGGTGACATTTTAGCTAAGAACTAAAAACTGAGAAAGATCCAGCTTTAAAAGCCTAGGAAGGAGCATTCCAGACAAAGGGAAAGACATGTGTAAAGACTCTCAAGAGAAGAAAGGCTCAGCACATAGGGAAAAATGAAATAAATTCAACGTGTCTAGGGCATAATGAGCAAGGGAGACAATAGCCTCAGAAGAAGTCTTAGAGGTGGCCAGTGGTGTGATCCTGGAGGACCTTAGCAGCTATGGGAAGAGTTTTGAATTTTATTTTAAGGAAAATGAGAACATTTTAAAGTGTTTTAAGCAGGAGAGTGATGTGATCTGATTTACATTTTTAAAAGATCACTCTGTGATCTTTTGTCACTGCTGTGAGGAAAATAGAATGGAAGGGAGCAAGAGTGATGGCAGAGAAACCAGATAGGAGCTACTGCAGCTGTCTAAGCAGAAGGAATTGGGTGACTGGACTTGAGCAGGCTGCACAGTGACAGTTGAAATGGAGAGAAGTAAAAAAAGAATGAATGGGGATCTATCTATCTTGCCAGGTGCTGGGCTGGACATTACAACTGCATTAGTTGGACAATCTCTCTGCCTCCATCCAGCCACAGAAGGGTACCTTCCTCCACCTCCCACTTGAGGATTTCTTCCTCAAGCACCTCCGTTGTCCCAGAGACACAAAGTCACCCCATTGGTTCCTCATTTTATCATAATAAACTGTGGGAATGACTATTATAGTTCCCTGTACCTATTAATGACAGATGTTCAGGTGACTGGTGTTTCTATTGCAAACAGGTGTTTCTACATTCTGGGCAGGCTCCAAATAGTGCATACCCTGAGGATCACTGTGCTCACCTCTCCCAGGTGGATGACATTTAGAATGATTATTGTTCAGCAGCACTTATGCTTCTACTAAATGGTATGACAGAAGGAAGGACTTTTGACTATCAGTGTGATTAGACAGTGGAATGGATTGCCAGAGAAGGTTATGAAGGTTCCTTCAGCCAGACAAGCTGCTGAAATATGAAGACATTATGTATCAAAGTGAGCAGCATCTTTATCGCCAAAGGGTGGGTAGAGAAAGCAACTGAAGTGATCAAACGAGTAAGAACACTGTCAATGGTAGGTCATGGGTGGCTGCCAAACAGTGCAAAACAGGACTCCCAGAAGGCTGGGCCAGCAGGTGTGTAGGGAAGCTAGAACAAGTGATCAGGGAGGTAGTTACTGACACCTAGGAGCATGAAGCCAAGGTCTGCATCCAGAGTGTAAAGCCGAACTGGAGGATGCAGACAAAATCCTGAGTTTGAACAGATAGGCAGGAGTGAATTTGCAAAGGTCCAAGCTTGAAAGAAGGCAGTGTCAGGAGAATCCTGGTCTAATGATGGTGTTGGCCTGTGGCTGGGCTTCAAGCCAAGAAGAGGGAAATAAATAGGCGGAGATAAAATCAGAGTGGGAAATGCATCTACCGAATCAGAACAGCCAGATGGGTCCACACTATAGCTCAGCCAGGGTGTACCCAGGGAACCTGGAACTGTTGGGAAGCTTCCCAGGGAGAGGTGGAGTTTCACACATTCTTGTGACTTCAGCATATTGCTAGGGCCTCTGAGGGATGGGGCATCACTGGGCGACGTACTGCCCCTTTTCCTGCATTCAGTAGACATCCTTCTGACTTGAGAAACAGTCTGGAAGTAAAATCAAGTTCATAATATCATCACAAAATGGAAATTCTCTGCCTCTGCCCCCTCCCTGCTTATATTTGCCCCTCTTCAAAGCCTTTCAGCAACCCAGCTGTTTCTGTGAGGCTCCCAGAGGTCTGTCATAGGTTCATTAACAGAATCTTCTCACCTTCCCAGTGGCTTCTGTCATTTCTTCCTTTGCTTCTCTAGCTCCCTGCAGTGATAATCTGCTGCCAAGGCTTCTAATGTCCATAACAAAGGCACTGAGGCACTGAGGTGGCTGCTTTTGCTGCCTCCACTGTCACAAAGCTGCCTCCCATCCAACTGAAACTACTAAAGCCAGTGCTTCTAATGTGGTGCGTGCACTCAATGCCCCACAGAGATTTCAGTGAAACAGTCCTTTAAATTGGTACTTACTCTTACAAAGCCCTCTCTACTTAGGACTCAGGTGTGCATCCTGGGACTGGATCAGAAGGTGACCAGGTCAGTGGTCTCTGGTAGGTATTGTTTTGTTGTTTTTTGGATTTTGGTCTTCCCAGCAAGCTTTCCTGCCCCTCTTCAGCCAGTTATAGCTTTACTCCGGGCCTCAGGGGTAAGTGTGTAAACTAGACCTGACCAATCACAGAATATGCACTCTCTTGGCAACAGGGATTGGACCACATCATGGACACATGATCAAAAAAGGCCAATAAGAAATGTTCCCTGGGACAGATCCCTGATATCTGGGAGATATAGGTCCTCTTTGCTACGCTGTGGCTGGCCACTGGCAGCCCCATTTCCTACAATACAGAGAAGGCCAGTGTGCAATAGGAGAGAATGAGGCAGGTGGAGAAAGTGAAGCAGAAATAAGCAGACATAAAATATAGACAGAGAGTTCTGACGATGTTGAGGTCCTAACCGTGGTTCCTTTGGGCATCCCACTCTCCTTCCTAGCCTTTTGAACCAATACAGTCTTTTTATTCTGCTTAAGGTGGGTTGAATTAGGTTTCTTTTATTTCTTATTTTAAAATGTCCTACTTAATTGCAACCTGAGAGTAACACTCAAAATGTTCCCTCCCTTTTACCTCTGAGGTCCAGGGGGAACCTTCTGTGTTCATTTTTTCTTCCATTCAAATGAGCTCTTTCTTGAGAAGTTGCTTGGCTTCTAAACAAATAGTCCCCCAGTGGACCCACCTCCTAGATACCCCAGACAAAAATAAGATGTGAATCCTAAGGTGAATCCAGTTTAGGCTGCCAAGTTACACCTCTTCCGCATAACCATTCACTCATTTAATCAATACTTATTGAGCTTTTACTATGAGCCAAACACTGTTTTATGAGCTGACAATATAGACGTGAATAAACAGACAACATATGTGCCCTCATGAACCTTGCATTCTGGTGAGAAATAGATGACAAACAAATGATCACATGCATGATATGATCTCAACAGCATAATGAAGAAAAATGGAGCAGGTTATTAACAGAGGAAGTGATGGGGGTATGGAGCTATTTTAGGCAGTATGGTCTGGGGAGGCCCTCCGAAGAATGAACAGTCCTGAATGAAGTGAGGATATAAGTCATATGACTATTGGGGAGAAAAGTATTTTAGGCTAGGGGGACAGAAAGTACAAAGGCCTGGAGGTGCTTGACATGTTGTTAGGGTCTAGGACTCCGGGGTTTCCCAGAGAACAAGACACACGGACACGGAGATGAAAATCCAAGCAAAGTCTTTATTCAGCCAGCAAGCTGGGGTCGACAGCACCTCCCCTGACACGCAGGCCGAGTCCGAGCTGCCGATCCCGAAGCAACTTTGGGTATTGATTATATAGGATCTTCACAGCAGTTACATCAAAGCCCGCGCAGTTCTACAACTAATAGGTTTAAAACACACTCTATATTGTAACCAATGGGAAACATTGTAACCTTTTTAGGGAACGCGCCAGTTGCCTGCCCGCTTCAATTGTTATCTCTTGCTTACCCAAGCATGTCTATGTGACTTATCACGGGTTACATCCCCAGGCGTTCCCAGGCTGTTGCCCACTTCTAGTTATCTAACTTAGGGTAGGCGCATTTCTCAGAAGCCTCAGGTAATTTACACAAGAAAAGACTGGGTGGCTCTCGCTCTAGGCAGTCAGGTTAAGTGTCATTAGTTCTTTTTCCTGACTTGATGCTTTCTGCACTCCGTTACAATGTTCGAGAACAGCAAATGGAACCAATGAGGTAAGGTAAGTTTAATAAAGAGTGGTAGGGAATTAGGCAAGAGGTAGCCAAGGACCAAACTGCAGAGGCCTTGAAGGTTGGGGTAAGAGCTTGTATTTTTTCCTGACTGTTATGGGAAGCCATTAATTGAAGTCTTTTGATCTGGGGAGTGACAGTACTAGACTGACCTTTTGCATGCATTCCCCTGGCTGTGGTATGAATAGTGGAGGAGGGGGTGAGAGTGGAAGCAGGGAGACCAGACAGACTACTGCATTAGTCCAAGTGAAAGATGATGGTGGTATCAACTGGGGTGGCAGCAGTGGAGGCAATGAAAGGTAGATAGACTCAGCATTTTAAAGGTAAAACCATTTAATGCTAATAGAATTTGGTGATAGGTTGGGTGTGGAATGTCAGCGAAGGTCAAGCATGACTTCAAGTGTTTTGGCGTGAGCAACTAGGTGAATCATGATGACATTTATTGAGATGGGGAAGAACAGGAAAAGCACAGATTTGGAGATCAGGGAAATCACATGTTTATTTTGGGACCTGTTAAATTTGAGATGCCTAGTAGACATCTGATTGGAGATGTGAAGTCCAGAGAAAGAAAATATATGCTAACCAAAGGGGTACAAAGTGTTAAAATGGAAAGGGGGGGGGTTCCTGAGAATCAAGGACAGTCCCAAGCACACTCATGCAGAGCACACCGCACTACCAATTACTAACTCAAGGAAACCAAATATATTTAAATATATTTATTTTCTCTTTCCTCATTGTCCTCCCAACCAGGGCTGGCAAAAATTCAACCTATATTGATAGAAAGAGGTTTTGTTACTGTAAATCAGGGTAGCTAAAGGGACAGAGACTCTTCTAGAATTCTCCACCAAAGACATGCTAAGAGAAGGTCAGTATTGGCAGTGTGGAATGTTCATCTTTCTCAAAGATATTGCACCCTGAGACCAGTCTTTGGTCTTTTCTCTGCCATTCCCTCCACCTACAGGACTGTAGGGACTGCCTGATTGTCATTCAGCTTTGGAGCTCGGTGGAGCAGAATGACTGACTGTGGATGGATATCAACCCAGGAGTGACCTGACAGATAAAACACCAAGACAAGATGGAGTCCCTGAAGCCGAGGGAAGTGAAATTTTACTTGAGGCCAGGGAGGGAAGTCATAGCCAGATAGGCATAGCCTCAGAGCCTGAACTTTTGACTCTGCCACATATCCTATTTATTATGCCTCCCTCTAGAGGTTGGGCCCCCAAAATGACCTCATCTGAAGAGAATGCCTGGTATTTTGCAAAACCATGGTTTCAATCCCTGGCAACCACCAATCGTAGCTACCTTCCGGTTGGCAAAGACAAAAAAATAAGCCAATTCCTCTTCAAGAAGATGAACGTGCAGACTTGGCAGTTTCAGCCGTTGTAACGCCCTCTGTTTCCTTTGTCCTCGGGAGCACGCTTGCACCTGAATCTGGATCTGTGTTCCCAGATTGCCATCCCCTAGACACTGAATAAAGCTTTATTTTTTGTAGCTTAAGCTTCTCTCGCTTTTATTTCCAAAATCAGTGGACATGACAATGACTGATGGCCCAGTCTAGACACCCACACCAGAAAAGGAAGTTCCCAGAGTTTATGGGGGAAGGGGAGAAAAGGCAGGGCAGATTTCCCCATCAACTCCAAGAGGAAGGAGTACTCCAAAGAGTCTAGAACAAAGGTCTTGTGCCCGCTGAGGAGCTGAGAATGAGTGGGTAAGGAAGGGACCACTCACAAATCAACAAGCCCTATTGATTCATATGGGTTAGAATATGTGGTTTAAACTGGGAGCAAAGGTCGTGTACATTTTTCTGATCTCAGTGTATATGGGTGACCAACTAACAGACTGTTTCCATCACTCTCTCCCTTCCACCTGGGAGTTACACAAGTTTTAACATTGACAACAGCTGACCCTTGAACACGGCAGGGATTAAGGGCACTGATCTTCATGTATAACTTTTGATTCCCCCAAAACTTAACTACTAATAGCCTACTGTTGACCAGAAGCCTTACTGATAACCTAAACAACACATTTACATATATATTGTATGTTACATGTATTATATACTATATTCTTGCAATAAAGGAAGCAAGAGAAAAGAAAGTGTTATTAAGAAAATCATAAGGTAAATACATTTAAAGTACTGTACTGTATTTATTGAAAAGAAATCTGTATATTAGTGAACCTGTGCAGTTCCAACACATGGGGTTCAAGGGTCAGCTTCTGAACTCCCTGAGGTCAGGACCCAGCACTGACTTTAGTAGCTGGCACAGAGTAGGCACTCAATTAGTGCTTGTTGAATTATTTAAACCTATTAAAAGAATAATCCTACGACACTGAGATGAGAGTCAGATCAAAGGGACAAGTGAGCAGAACAAGAGCAAAGGGGAAAAAATGTAAATATGAGGCATAAGAATTCTCTGACTGCACTTGGGAGAGGAATAAGATGCAATAGGAGCAGGGAAATAAGAAAAGGAAGGCAATTAGAGAAGTTAAAGTTACCATTAGAAAAGAAAGGTGGGACTGTGCAAGTTTTGGCTGCCAGCTTTTCTGCCTGATGTCTGCCAACAGGGTGCGCAGGTGCGTTGATGAGGACCTTTTCTTGGCCTTGTGCAACAATAGAGCAAGCACAGAGGAAAACTGGAGAGTTTCAGTATTCAGAGGTCGCAGCCAGGCAGTGGGGACAGGAGCCAGACTTGATCAATGCAGAATTGATTTACAATTTAATGCTTTTGTGTTTCAAAGTAAGATTCCAGAAGAGGACAACTCAGGGGCAGGCTACACATTCCTTCTGCCAGCACTGAAAAGGGTAGAGGAGGAGCCCGTGTCCCTGACCGCAGGATACACGGTCTTGGGAAAGGGTGACCTGTGGAAAGGGGGTGGCAAAGGAGAGCTAGTAGGAAACAGGAAGGATGAAGACCTAAAAGGGATTGCCAGGAAAGTGATGTACTGAGAAATACCAAAGGAGGGCTAGTCCCATAAAATAGAAATTAATGGATGAAGGGATGAGGACATTCAGAAGATCTTTAAGAGGCTTCAGGGAATGTAAGAAAGAGGGCAAAGCAGAGATGTCATGTGGAACATCTTACATAACAAACAGCTAGTGAAAGCTAATATATAACATGATAAAAAGAAGGGTATGCATGGCTGGGAGGGAGCACCCCAGCACATGTTGTGTGCGTGTAAATAAAGAGTGGAAGTGCTATGGCTACCCAGCTAATGGAGCCTTGTTAAAACAGAAGAGGAAGCGACGGTCCTTCTCTTTTAAACAGAGAGGAGACTAAGGCAGTGTGGTGACCAAGCATTAGTGTCAACAGAATGGCATTAGCATCTCAGTTCTGTGATTTAAAGGTAACTACTTTGGACAGCTCCCTTGACTTCTAAGCCTCAGTTTCCTTGTCTGTAAAATGGGGACAATAAAACACAATCACCAGGTTGTATAAGGTGGTGGCTTGGGCTATTTTGGGGAATTACTCAGTTTTCTTCAGTCTCTCCCATGTATATAGTAGGTATACATTTTGTTAAACTTCTGTTTGATTTTCTCTGGTTAATCTGTCTCATGTCAATTTGATTAGCCAGCTAGAAGAACCTTGAAGGGTAGAGGAAAAATATTTCCTCCCCAACAGCAGAATATCTGAAGTCTTTTACAATTAAAAACCCCAGGATGTGGCCTTCCCTGGAGCTCCTGAAGAATTAGCCCCTGATCTAGTTCCTAGGGGGAGACTGAAAGGAACTGAACAATCTTACCCTTTTCAGAGCTGCTTCTTTTTGCTTCCCTTTGCTTCCAACCCAGCCTCCACCTGTATTCAACTGTCCTGGAGCCTCAGAGCTGAGCTAGTCCACACATCGATTAAGTGCTCGCCTGGTAGAGCCTGGTTGGTTTCTTTTCTTGGCGATGTGTCTTATTTTAGCAACAAACAAGCAATCCAGAGAACGCTCAAACTGAGGGGGAAGAGGACAAGACAATCCTCACTCCTCTGGGGAAAGCACATTCCTGGGAGAGGGAAAGAGAACCACCCACAGAAAGCAGCATTTTATCAATGGTTCTGAAAAGGGAAAAAGAACCCTGGGAGATGGAGACTGGAACACGCCATGCAGGCAACCAAAATCAAAAAGCTGCTGGAATCAACATATAAATCAAGTACAAAAATCAAATGAATATTCGTATTTGACCTGATTGTTTATAGGTCATAATGCATGATCAAAACCGATAGTTTCTGTGATGAATGCCCTTGTACTGTTCACCATGTAAGAATTTATTCACTATGTAAGAATTCGTTCACCATGTAAGAACTTGTTTGTTATGCTTCAGAAGATTGGAGACGGACGAGAATTAGGCTTGAGATGTATTAATGATTGTACATTGAGCGTTGACCCCCCTATACTGAATTTTATTGTTGTTAACAACCATTTGATCAATAAATATGAGAGATGCCCTCTCAAAAAAAAAAAAAAAAAAAAGCTGCTGGCAAGAAGTGCAAGGCTGAGAGCAGCCCGAGAGTTAAAAAAGAGAGTTCAGGAATGCAAATGCCTACCTAAGCTGTTCTGCTGGGTGCAGGCTGGGCGCTGGCCTGGAGTCAAGGTCAGGAGCCCAGAAAGACCCTGGGAAGAGGACTGGCTACATAATCAGCAAGGCTCAGTGCAGAATGAAAATGTGGGGTCCTTTGTTCAAAAATTGTTAAGAATTTCAGGATGGTAACAGCAGAGCATTGAACCAAGTCCAGGGCCCTACTGATTGTGGGGCCCCGTGTGACTGCACAGGTCCCACACCCAGGAAGCCAGCCCTGCCTAGGAACATTCTTGAGCAGATCCTGAGATGTGGGTTCATTATTTTATTTAACAAATCAGGACACTAGGGGTAGAATAAATTTTGTGTTGCTTTATTACAAATTTTGTTTTATGAATTTCAAATTTTCTATTATTTTATATAATTATAATATTAATACAATAATATTATAACAACAAAAGTATGAATGTATTTTGCAGATGTGCATGAGTGGCCAAGTACATGTCCTTTAAACAGGAACTCAGTGTCCTCTTTCCTTCAGTTGCCCCAGCCCTGTGTGATTTTGACTGAGGCCTGTAGAATAGAGAAAAAAGTTGGGGAAGGCTACTTCCAAGGCTTTTTCCCCCCTAGCCCCGTGCTGCTCTACATGTCCTCATTTGGGGCTCTTCTCCCAGCTCCCCTCCCTCCCAAATCTGTCCCTGAGTTCTTTAATGTTCATTCCGCTTATTTGTCACCCCTTGTGGCAGCTATTAAACCAAATCCTTACTTCGAGACTTGGTAATTAAAGGGAAGGAATTAAGTATTTATCCTGTCTTTCCAGTAGGAACTGTATTTCAGTATAATTAAGTAGCCATAGTTTTAGTTTTTATTTATTTAACACTTACATGGCACTTACCATGTGCCAGACCTTACTCTGATTGCTTTGCTAGTATAAACCTCACAGCAACCACATTTTACAGATAAGGAAATTGAGGTTTAGTGATTTAGTCACACAGCTAGCAAGTGGTAGGATTGGGATCTGAATCCAGACAGTATGACTTTAGAGTCCATACTCCTACCTGTTGCTCTGGGTGCCCGGTTTGAACAAGGGAAGTTCTATTTTCCTGAAGAACGCCAGCTAGTAAATATAGATGGAGGGATAGAATTAGAAGATTCTTTGTAATCCTGTCATGAATTCACTGATCCAGACAAGAATTATCATGTGGGATTAAAACTATTATGTGACTACTTGACAGGGTGCTGGACATTTGGATGGTACCAAAGTAACAGTCCACAGACTATTTCCTGGGCATCAGGTGGCAAATTTAACTCTACAATGGCTGCCGTGTGGCTGCCAGCATGCTGATGCAGTGGTCAGTCATAGCATTACTACCAGACATGTCTCTCCTGATGGACTGCAGCATGTGATGCAATGCCACATCGATGTGTTCTAGCCAAAGATATTTAACTTGAATGTGAGCAAACTTTTAGACCTAATGTCCAGTTTACAGAAAATACAGGGGATTGAGGAACAAGTTAAATAACACCACAAATAAGCACCCAGACAACTTCAAAAAGCAGGACATCCTTCAGAACAACCAGCCTGATCTATTTGATAAGTCAATACAACATAAAATAAAAAGTGTTTTGGGTTGAGGAGATTTAAGGGTAACGGATATTATAAGATGAGTGTATGATTTTGGACCAAATCCTGACTTGGACAAATAATCTGTAAAAGATATTCCTGGAATAACTGGAGGAGATTTGAAAATGGTTTGAGCATTTTTTTTATTAAGGTATGATTGGTATACACTCTTATGAAGGTTTCACATGAAAAAACAATGTGGTTACTACATTTACCCATATTATCAAGTCCCCACCCCACAATGCAGTCACTGTCCATCAGTGTATAAGATGCCACAGATCCACTATGTGCCTTCTCTGTGTGAGCATTTTAAGGTGTTAAAGAATTTGCACACTAAAGTAAAGAATAAATACAATTGTTTTTAAAATGTCCATTCTAAAGTAAATTAAGTCTTTTACTAACCCTCTTTACAAAATGGTCTCTCCATTTGAGAAAGCCAAAACTCAAAAGGGATCTCTGAAATAAAAGGGTTTATGGAGACATTACAGATGCTCACCAGAAAAAGAACTGAGTCCTGGGACAGGAAGTTTCTGCTTCATCAGTGGCAAGGCCAGTTAACAGAAACAGCTCTGTCAGACTCAAGAAACAAGGAACATTTATAAGGGGTCTCAAGGAATGTATGTTTTAAATTTTACATTGGCTATAGATAAGGAAGGTGGACTAACTTGAAGCTGGGAGAGTCCAGGGATAGGTGGGCAGTCCAGAGAGGAGCTTGTGGATTGGTTGTTGGATGATCATCAGGAATTGTTCACGTGTAAGAGGGATGCAGTGCCTCTGGGGGCCTTCTAGATCATTGCTGAAATAACTTCATTCAGGAACGTGGAGCTGCTGGTTAGCTACGGCCTGAGGCTATTGACTGATTAACTTCCCTTGTCTCCTCCTCATTCTCCGGCCCTTATGTGACTTAATTTTAGGGCATCTCAGAGTGTTTTCCTTATCACCCTTCTTTGGCCTGACTGAATCCTGGCTCTCTCCTTGCACATTGCTTCCTGTTGCAGATTTAGTAGGTGCCCCACCCATATCCCCTGGGCCCTTACCATTTCTGTCTGGCCAGCCTCACTTCCAACTGCCAGCCCTTGTGTCTATTTGCTTGGAGGTTTTTCTCTGGCCCCCAGAGTCCTCTTTGCCTGCACAGAGAGGAAGCCAGAACTGCCAGCGGATAAACAGCCTCCCCAGGACAGCTCTGAATTAATGACTGACAGGAGTAGATTATTCCTCAGGCAGAGTAACTCTGTGATGCATGTTTATACCACATCTACAAGTCCCCAGCATGATTTGTTTTACAACATGCCCCTTTTCTGGCTTTTTCCCCTCCCTTACCTCATTCTCCACTCCTTCCTGTGTAATTCCTGTTATCACCTCCAAACAAACTACTTCTGGGGGAATCCCTATCTCACAGTCTGATTTGGGGACAATCTAAACTAAAACATTTTGCCTGGAGCCGTCTCCTGTGCAAATTTTTCTTTATTCCAAAGCCTGAGAGCAAGAGCCACCACCAGCATTTTCTTTGTGCCCTTCTTTTACTCTTTTGCCTGCCACATTCCTTTCTTCTTTGGTCCTCACACCATTTACCCTCTATGCCTGCTCACTTATCATTGATTGGCATCCTGATTACTACCCCAGACCCATGGAAGATTCTGGTACACTCTGCTACCACAAATTCCGTCATTAGCCTGAGGGCCTCATATGGAATCCATCCAAACTCGTGGCTTTCTGGCTCCCTTATCTTAGGCTTTCTTCAGCTCCAATCTATTTCAGCCATTGCCTGAGCCACACTGTGGACCTCATCATCACCCAGAGCTGCTCTATCTCTGAAACTCTAAAATCCAACTCCATGCTTAGACCATCAGGTCCCACTTTGCCAGCTCTCTTACTACTTCAATATAGTTCTTGGGCCTTGCTGCACCTACCCTATAAGCCTCCTGTATCCCCAAAGCCAATCCTGTAATCTACTTTTTCTGCTCCTGAAGACTGCTGGAGAAGCTGACGCAAGCTTGCAGATTCTTGACATGGTCTTCGGCCTCACGTGAACTCTCAGCTTTTAGTTAATCCCTTTGCATATCATTGGACAGCAACTTCTTTCTCTGTAGTAATGTTCTTGACAGCTATTTAGGTCCCTTCTCATAAGCCTCTGCCCACTCACTCCTTTCCCATTTGGATTTCCATTTTTACCTCTGACTCTTGGCTCTGTCCTCTTTCACAATCTTCCTTTTGCCATCTAGGGTTTCTTTTTTCATTATTATTTTGGTATCATTAATCTACAATTACATGAACATTATGTTTACTAGACTCCCCCCATCACCAAGTTCCCCCCACATACTCCATTGCATTCACTGTCCATCAGCGTAGTAAGATGCTGTAGAATCACTACCTGTCCTCTCCATGCTGTACAGCCTTCCCTGCCCCCCCACATTATCCATGCTAATTGTAATGCCCCCTTTCTTTCTCCCCCCCCCCTTATCCCTCCCTTCCCACCCATCCTCCCCAGTCCCTTTCCCTTTGGTAACTGTTAATCCATTCTAGGGTTCTGTGAGTCTGCTGCTGTTTTGCTCCTTCAGTTTTTTCTTTGTTCTTATACTCCACAGAAGAGTGAAATCATTTGATACTTGTCTTTCTCTGCCTGGCTTATTTCACTAGGCATAATACCCTCTAGCTCTGTCCATGTTGTTGCAAATGGTAGGATTTGTTTTCTTCTTACAGCTGAATAATATTCCATTGTGTATATGTACCACATCTTGTTTATCCATTCATGTACTGATGGACACTTAGGTTGCTTCCATTTCTTGGCTATTGTAAATAGGGCTGCGATAAACATAGGGGTGCATCTGTCTTTTTCAAACTGGGCTGCTGCATTCTTAGGGTAAATTCCTAGAAGTGGAATTCCTGGGTCAAATGGTATTTCTATTTTGAGCATTTTGAGGAACCTCCATACTGCTTTCCACAATGGTTGAACTAATTTACATTTCCACCAGCAGTGTAGGAGGGTTCCCCTTTCTCCACAACCTCGCCAACATTTGTTGTTGTTTGTCTTTTGGATGTAGCCATCCTTACTGGTGTGAGATGATATCTCATTGTGGTTTTAATTGGCATTTCTCTGATGACTAGTGACGTGAAGCATCTTTTCATGTGTCTGTTGGCCATCTGAATTTCTTCTTTGGAGAACTGTCTGTTCAGTTCCTCTGACCATTTTTTGATTGGATTATTTGCTTTTTGTTTGTTGAGGTGCATGAGCTCTTTATATATTTTGGATGTCGACCCTTTATAGGATCTGTCATTTATGAATATATTCTCCCATACTGTAGGATGCCTTTTTGTTCTATTGGTGGTGTCCTTTGCTGTACGAAAGCTTTTCAGTTTGATGTAGTCACAGTTGTTCATTTTTGCTTTTGTTTCCCTTGCCCAGGAAGATATGTACATGAAGAAGTTGCTCATGTTTATGTCCAAGAGATTTTTGCCAATGTTTTTTCCTAAGAGTTTTATGGTTTCATGGCTTACATTCAGGTCTTTGATCCATTTCTAATTTACTTTTGTGTATGGGATTAGACAATGATCCCGTTTCATTCTCTTACATGTAGCTGTACAGTTTTGCCAACACCAGCTGTTGAAGAGGCTGTCATTTCCCCATTGTATGTGCATGGCTCCTTTATCATATATTAATTGACTGTATAAGGTTGGGTTAATATCTGGACTCTCTATTCTGTTCCACTGGTCTGTGGGTCTGTTCTTATGCCAGTACCAAATTGTCTTGATTACTGTGGCTTTGTAGTAGAGCTTGAAGTTGGGGAGCGAGATGCCCCCTGCTTTATTCTTCCTTCTCAGGATTGCTTTGGCTATTCAGGGTATTTTGTTGTTCCATATGAATTTTAAAACTATTTGTTTCAGGTTGTTGAAGAATGCTGTTGGTATTTTGATAGGCATTGTACTGAATCTGTAGACTGCTTTAGGAAGGATGGTCATTTTGACAATATTAATTCTTCCTAGCCAAGAGCATGGGATGAGTTTTCATTTGATAGTGTCCTCTTTAATTTCTCTTAAGAGTGTCTTGTAGTTTTCAGGGTATAATTCTTTCACTTCCTTGGTTAGGTTTATTCCTATGTATTTTATTCTTTTTGATGCAATTGTGAATAGAATTGTTTTCCTTATTTCTCTTTCTGTTAGTTCATCATTAGTGTATAGGAAAACCACAGATTTCTGTGTATTAATTTTCTACCCTGCAACTTTGCTGAATTCTGATATTAGTTTTGGAATGGAGTCTTTGGGGTTTTTTATGTACAATATCATATCATCTGCAAATAGTGACAGTTTAACTTCTTCTTTACCAATCTGGATTCCTTGTATTTCTTTGTTTTGTCTAATTGCCGTGGCTAGGACCTCCAGTACTATGTTAAATAACAGTGGGGAGAGTGGGCATCCCTGTCTGGTTCCCGATCTCAGAGGAAATGCTTTCAGCTTCTTGCTGTTCAGTATAATGCTGGCTGTGGGTTTGTTGTATATGGCCTTTATTATGTTGAAGTACTTGCCCTCTATACCCATTTTGTTGAGAGTTTTTATCATGAATGGATGTTGAATTTTGTCAAATGTTTTTTCAGCATCTATGGAAATGATCATGTGGTTTTTGTCCTTCTTTCTGTTGATGTGCTGGATGATGTTGATGGATTTTCGAATGTTGTACCATCCTTGCATCCCTGAGGTGAATCCCGTTTGATCATGGTGAATGATTCTCTTGATGTATTTTTTAATTCGGTTTGCTAACATTTTGTTGAGTATTTTTGCATCTATGTTCATACGGGATATTGGCTGTAATTTTCTTTTTTGGTGGGGTCTTTGCCTGGTTTTGGTATTAGAGTAATGCTGGCTTCATATAATGAGTTTGGAAGTATTCCCTTCTCTTCTATTTTTTGGAAAACTTTAAGAGAATGTGTATTATGTCTTCTCTATATGTCTGATAAAATTCAGCGGTGAATCCATCTGGGTCAGGGGTTTTGTTCTTGGGTTGTTTTTTGATTACCAATTCAATTTCTTTGCTAGTAATTGATTTGTTTAGATTTTCTGTTTCTTCCTTGGTGTCTTGGAAGGTTGTATTTTTCTAGGAAGTTGTCCATTTCTTCTAGGTTTTCCAGCTTGTTAGCATATAGATTTTCATAGTATTCTCTAACAATTTTTTGTATTTCTGTGGGGTCTGTCTTAATTTTTCCTTTCTCATTTCTGATTCTGTTGATGAGTGTAGATTCTCTTTTTCTCTTAATAAGTCTAGCTAGGGGCTTATCTAGTTTGTTTATTTTTTCAATGAACCAGCTCTTGGTTTCATTGATTTTTTTCTATTGTTTTATTCTCCTCAATTTTATTTATTTCTTCTCTGATCTCTATTATGTCCCTCCTTCTGTTGACTTTGGGTCTCATTTGTTCTTCTTTTCCCAGTTTCAATAATTGTGACTTTAGACTATTCATTTGGGATTGTTCTTCCTTCTTTAAATAGGCCTGGATTGCTATATACTTTCCTCTTAGAACTGCCTTTGCTGTGTCCCACAAAAGTTGGGGCTTTATGCTGTCATTGTCATATGTCTCCATTGATCTCTGTTTTAATTTGGTCATTGATTTGTTGATTATTTAGGAGCATGCTGTTAAGCCTCCATGTGCTTGTGAGCCTTTTTGTTTTCTTTGCACAATTTATTTCTAGTTTTATGCCTTTGTGGTCTGAGAAGTTGGTTGGTAAAAGTTTAATCTTTTTGAATTTACTGAGGCTCTTTTTGTGGCCTAGTATGTGGTCTATTCTGGAGAATGTTCCATGTGCACTTGAGAAGAATGTGTATCCTGTTGCTTTTGGATGTAGAGTTCTGTAGATGTCTATTAGGTCCATCTGTTCTAGTGTGTTGTTCAGAGCCTCTGTGTCCTTACTTATTTTCTGGTTGATCTGTCATTTGGAGTGAGTGGTGTGTTAAAGTCTCCCAGAATGAATGCATTGCATTCTATTTCCTCCTTTAATTCTGTTAGTATTTGTTTCACATCTGTTGGTGCTCCTGTATTGGGTGCATATATATTTATAATGGTTATATGCTCTTGTTGGACTGACTCCTTTATCACTATGTAATGTCATTCTTTATCTCTTGTGACTTTCTTTGTTTTGAAGTCTATTTTGTCTGATACAAGTACTGCAACACCTGCTTTTTTCTCCCTATTGTTTGCATGAAATATCTTTTTCCATCCCTTGACTTTTAATCTGTGTATGTCTTTGAGTTTGAGGTGAGTCTCTTGTAAGCAGCATATAGATGGGTCTTGCTTTTTTATCCATTCTGTTAGTCTGTGTCTTTTGATTGGTGCATTCAGTCCATTTACATTTAGGGTGATAATTGAAAGATATGTATGTACTGCCATTGCAGGCTTTAGATTCGTGGTTACCAAAGGTTCAAGGTTAGCTTCTTTAGTATCTTACTGCCTAACTTAGCTCGCTTATTGAGCTGTTACATACAGTGTCTGGAGATTCTTTTCTTCCCTCCCTTCTTCTTCCCCCCCGCCCTTATCCCTCCCTGCCCACCCATCCTCCCCAGTTCCTTTCCCTTTGGTACCTGTTAGTCCATTTTTGGGTTCCGTAATTCCGCTGCTGTTTTGTTCCTTCAGTTTTTCCTTTGTTCCTATACTCCTCCGATGAGTGAAATCATTTGGTATTTCTCTTTCTCCGCTTCGCTTATTTCACTGAGCATAATACTCTCCAGCACCATCCATGTTGCTGCAAATGGTTGGATTTTTCCACTTCTTATGGCTGAGTAGTATTCCATTGTGTATATGTACCACATTTTCTTTATCCATTCATCTACCGATGGACATTTAGGTTGCTTCCAATTCTTGGCTATTGTAAATAGTGCTGCGATAAACATAGGGGTGCATCTGTCCTTCTCAAACTTGATTGCTGCATTCTTAGGGTAAATTCCTAGGAGTGGAATTCCTGGGTCAAATGGTAGGTCTGTTTTGAGCATTTTGATGAACCTCCATACTGCTTTCCACAATGGTTGAACTAATTTACATTCCCACCAGCAGTGTAGGAGGGTTCCCCTTTCTCCACAGCCTCGCCAACATTTGTTGTTTGTCTTTTGGATGGCAGCTATCCTTACTGGTGTGAGGTGATACCTCATTGTAGTTTTAATTTGCATTTCTCTGATAATTAGCGATGTGGAGCATCTTTTCATATGTCTCTTGGCCATCTGTATTTCTTTTTTAGAGAACTGTCTGTTCAGTTCCTCTGCCCATTCTTTAATTGGGTTATTTGTTTTTTGTTTGTTGAGGCGTGTGAGCTCTTTATATATTCTGGATGTCAAGCCTTTATCGGATCTGTCATTTTCAAATATATTCTCCCATACTGTAGGGTTCCTTTTTGCTCTATTGATGGTGTCTTTCGCTGTACAGAAGCTTTTCAGCTTAATGTAGTCCCACTTGCTCATTTTTGCTGTTGTTTTCCTTGCCCGGGGAGATATGTTCAAGAAGAGGTCACTCATGTTTATGTCTAAGAGGTTTTTGCCTATGTTTTTTTCCAAGAGTTTAATGGTTTCATGACTTACATTCAGGTCTTTGATCCATTTTGAGTTTACCTTTGTATATGGGGTTAGACAATGGTCCAGTTTCATTCTCCTACATGTAGCTGTCCAGTTTTGCCAGCACCATCTGTTGAAGAGACTGTCATTTTGCCATTGTATGTCCATGGCTCCTTTATCAAATATTAATTGACCATATATGTTTGGGTTAATTTCTGGGGTCTCTAATCTGTTCCACTGGTCTGTGGCTCTGTTCTTGTGCCCGTACCAAATTGTCTTGATTACTATGGCTTTGTAGTAGAGCTTGAAGTTGGGGAGTGAGATCCCCCCTACTTTATTCTTCTTTTTCAGGATTGCTTTGGCTATTCGGGGTCTTTGGTGTTTCCATATGAATTTTTGAATTATTTGTTCCAATTCATTGAAGAATGTTGCTGGTAATTTGAGAGGGATTGCATCATATCTGTATATTGCTCTGGGCAGGATGGCCATTTTGACGATATTATTTCTTCCTAGCCATGAGCGTGGGATGAGTTTCCACTTATTAGTGTCCCCTTTAATTTCTCTTAAGAGTGACTTGTAGTTTTCAGAGTATAAGTCTTTCACTTCTTTGGTTAGGTTTATTCCTAGGTATTTTATTCTTTTTGATGCAATGGTGAATGGAATTGTTTTCCTGATTTCTCCTTCTATTGGTTCATTGTTAGTGTATAGGAAAGCTACAGATTTGTGTGTGTTAATTTTGTATCCTGCAACTTTGCTGTATTCCAATATCAATTCTAGTAGTTTTGGAGTGGAGTCTTTAGGGTTTTTTATGTACAATATCATATCATCTGCAAATAGTGACAGTTTAACTTCTTCTTTACCAATCTGGATTCCTTGTATTTCTTTGTTTTGTCTAATTGCCGTGGCTAGGACCTCCAGTACTATGTTAAATAACAGTGGGGAGAGTGGGCATCCCTGTCTGGTTCCCGATCTCAGAGGAAATGCTTTCAGCTTCTCGCTGTTCAGTATAATGCTGGCTGTGGGTTTGTTGTATATGGCCTTTATTATGTTGAGGTACTTGCCCTCTATTCCCATTTTGCTGAGAGTTTTTATCATGAATGGATGTTGAATTTTGTCAAATGTTTTTCAGCATCTATGGAGATGATCATGTGGTTTTTGTCTTTCTTTTTGTTGATGTGGTGGATGATGTTGATGGATTTTCGAACGTTGTACCATCCTTGCATCCCTGGGATGAACCCCACTTGGTCATGGTGTATGATCCTTTTGATATACTGTTGAATTCTGTTTGCTAATATTTTATTGAGTATTTTTGCATCTACATTCATCAGGGATATTGGTCTGTAATTTTCTTTTCTGGTGGGGCCTTTGCCTGGTTTTGGTATTAGGGTGATGTTGGCTTCATAGAATGAGTTTGGGAGTATTCCCTCTTCTTCTATTTTTTGGAACACTTTAAGGAGAATGGGTATTATGTCTTCTCTGTGTGTCTGATAAAATTCCGAGGTAAATCCGTCCGGCCCCGGGGTTTTGTTCTTGGGTAGTTTTTTGATTACCGTTTCAATTTCTTTGCTTGTAATTGGTTTGTTTAACTTTTGTGTTTCTTCCTTGGTCAGTCTTGGGAGGTTGTATTTTTCTAGGAAGCTGTCCATTTCTTCTAGGTTTTCCAGCTTGTTGGCATATAGGTTTTCATAGTAGTCTTTAATAATTCTTTGTATTTCTGTGGAGTCTGTCGTGATTTTTCCATTCTCATTTCTGATTCTGTTGATTTGTGTTGATTCTCTTTTTCTCTTAATAAGTTTGGCTAGAGGCTTATCTATTTTGTTTATTTTCTCAAAGAACCAGCTCTTGGTTTCGTTGATTTTTGCTATTGTTTTATTCTTCTCAATTTTGTTTATTTCTTCTCTGATCTTTATTATGTCCCTCCTTTTGCTGACTTTAGGCCTCATTTGTTCTTCTTTTTCCAGTTTCGATAATTGTGATGTTAGACTATTCATTTGGGATTGTTCTTCCTTCTTCAAGTGTGCCTGGATTGCTATATACTTTCCTCTTAAGACTGCTTTCGCTGTGTCCCACAGAAGTTGGGGCTTAGTGTTGTTGTTGTCATTTGTTTCTATATATTCCTTGATCTCTATTTTTATTTGTTCATTGATCCATTGATTATTTAGTAGCATGTTGTTAAGCCTCCATGTGTTTGTGAACCTTTTTGTTTTCTTTGTAGAATTTATTTCTACTTTTATACCTTTGTGGTCTGAAAAATTGGTTGGTAGAATTTCAATATTTTGGAGTTTACTGAGGCTCTTTTTGTGAGCTAGTATGTGGTCTATTCTGGAGAATGTTCCATGTGCACTTGAGAAGAATGTATATCCTGTTGCTTTTGGATGTAGAGTTCTATAGATGTCTATTAGGTCCATCTGTTCTAGTGTGTTGTTCAGTGCCTGTGTGTCCTTACTAATTTTCTGCCTGGTGGATCTATCCTTTGGGGTGAGTTGTGTGTTGAAGTCTCCTAAAATGAATGCATTGCAGTCTATTTCCCTCTTTAGATCTGTTAGTATTTGTTTCACATATGCTGGTGCTCCTGTATTGGGTGCATATATATTTAGAATGGTTATATCCTCTTGTTGGACTGAGCCCTTTATCATTATGTAGTGTCCTTCTTTATCTCTTGTTACTTTCTTTGTTTTGAAGTCTATTTTGTCTGATATTAGTACTGCAACCCCTGCTTTCTTCTCACTGTTGTTTGCCTGAAATATGTTTTTCCATCCCTTGACTTTTAGTCTATGCTTATCTTTGGGTTTAAGGTGAGTTTCTTGTAAGCAGCATATAGATGGGTCTTGCTTTTTTATCCATTCTATTACTCTGTGTCTTTTGATTGGTGCATTATGTCCATTTACATTTAGGGTGACTATTGAGAGATATGTACTTATTGCCATTGCAGGCTTTAGATTCGTGGTTACCAAAGGTTCAAGGTTAGCTTCTTTAGTATCTTACTGCCTAACTTAGCTCGCTTATTGAGCTGTTATATACACTGTCTGGAGATTCTTTTCTTCTCTCCCTTCTTATTCCTCCTCCTCCATTCTTCATATGTTGTGTGTTTTGTTCTGTGCTCTTTTTAGGGGTGCTCCCATTTAGAGCAGTCCCTGTAGGATGCCCTGTAGAGGTGGTTTGTGGGAAACAAATTCCCTCAGCTTTTGCTTGTCTGGGAATTGTTTAATCCTGCCATCATATTTAAATGATAGTCATGCTGGATACAGTATCCTTGGTTCAAGGCCCTTCTGTTTCATTGCATTAAGTATATCATGCCATTCTCTTCTGTCCTGTAGGGTTTCTGTCGAGAAGTCTGATGTTAGCCTGATGGGTTTTCCTTTATAGGTGACCTTTTTCTCTCTAGCTGCCTTTAAAACTCTTTCCTTGTCCTTGATCCTTGCCATTTTAATTACTATGTGTCTTGGTGTTGTCCTCCTTGTATCCTTTCTGTTGGGGGTTCTGTGTAATTCCATGGTCTGTTCGATTATTTCCTCCCCCAGTTTGGGGAAGTTTTCAGCAATTATTTCTTCAAAGAGACTTTCTATCCCTTTTCCTCTTTCTTCTTCTTCTGGTATCCCTATAATGCGAATATTATTCCTTTTGGCTTGGTCACATAGTTCTCTTAGTGTTGTTTCATTCCTGGAGATCCCTTTATCTCTCTCTATGTCAGCTTCTATACGTTCCTGTTCTCTGGCTTCTATTCCTTTAATGGCCTCTTGCATCTTATCCATTCTGCTTATAAGTCCTTCCAGGGATTGTTTCACTTCTGTGATCTCCTTCCTGACATCTGTGATCGCCCTCCAGACTTCATCCCACTGCTCTTGCATTTTTCTCTGCATCTCATCCCATTGCTCTTGCATTTTTCTCTGCATCTCTGTCAGCATGTTCATGATTTTTATTTTGAATTCTTTTTCAGGAGGACTGGTTAGGTCTGTCTCCTTCTCAGGTGTTGTCTCTGTGATCTTTGTCTGCCTGTAGTTTTGTCTTTTCATGGTGATAGAGATAGTGTGCAGAGCTGGTACGAGTGACAGCTGGAAGAGCTTCCCTTCTTGTTGGTTTGTGGCCTTCCTCACCTGGGAGAATAGCGACCTCTAGTGGCTTGTTTTGGGCAGCTGTGTGCAGACAGGGCTTCTGCTTCCTGCCCGGTTGCTATGGGGTTTATCTCCGCTGTTGCTGTGGGCGTGGCCTGGCTGGGGCTGCTCCTCCAAAATGGTGGAGCCCCGTTGGAGGGCGAGCGGCTGGGAGGCTATTTATCTCCATAAGGGGCCTCTGTGCTCCCTTCTGCCCAGGGGGTTAGAGTGCCCGGAGATCCCCAGATTCCCTGCCTCTGGTCTAAGTGACCTGTCCTGCCCCTTTAAGACTTCCCAAAAGCACTCCGCTTCGCAAGGCGCTGGGTTCTTGCAGGTGTGCATGTGGTCTGGATGTTGTCATGTGTCCTGTGGTCTCTATTTTAGGAAGATTTTTCTTTGTTATATTTTCATAGCTCTATGTGTTTTTGGGAGGAGATTTCCACTGCTCTACTCACGCCACCATCTTGGCTCCGCCTCCAATTATTTTTTCAAAGACACTTTCTATCCCTTTTTCTGTCTCTTCTTCTTCTGGTACTCCTATAATGCGAATATTGTTCCATTTGGATTGGTCACACATTTCTCTTAATATTCTTTCATTCCTGGAGATCCTTTTATCTCTCTCTGCCTCAGTTTCTCTGTATTCCTGTTGTCTGATTTCTATTCTATTATCAGCCTCTTGCACCTCATCCAGTCTGCTCTTAAGTCCTTCCAGAGATTGTTTTCTTCTGTATTCTCCCTCTCTACTTGCTCCTTTAGCTCTTGCATATTTATCTGCTGGTCCATCAGCATGGTTTTGACCTTTATTTTGAATTATTTTTCATAAAGATTGATTAAATCTATCTCCCCAGGCCCTCTCTTGATGGTTGTCTGTGTAATTCTGGACTGGACCAAATTCTTCTGCCTTTTCATGGTGATAGAGGGAGCTGTAGGCAGGTAGCATGTGTGTCAGCTGGGAGAACAGAGTCCTTTCCTGTTTGCTGGTCTCCTTGCTCTTCTCCACTGCCTGTGTCAGTTACCCACACTCTTGAGCAGCCTCCGGATTAATCCCCTAAGATGTCGTGGGCGGGGTTGCCATCAGGGTAGCCCAGAGCCCTGCGGGGAGTGGCAGGTGCACTGGTTGTGCTCTCCTACAAGAGCAGCATTCCTTTGCACCTTGTCCTGGTTTCTTCTGCCTGCGCCTGGCAGCTGTGTGCCAGCGGTGGCCTTTGGGTCTGGCCCGGGCGGCCACACACTGGGAGGAGATTCTGGGAAGCTGCTGGGCACACGCGGCCACTCCCCAGCTGCTCAGCTGCTATGTCGGGGGCCACACCGGCCAAGGTAATGACTGGCAGGCTGCTTATCTCTGTGAGGGGCTTCAGAGCTTTGCTGCTGCCCAGGGGGGTAGCGCGCCTGGAGTTCCCTGGGATTCCCAGTTGCTGGGCTGAGTGTGCCGGGACACTTCCATCCAGCTGTGAGGCTCCTGTCCCTTTAAGACTTTCAAAAAGCACTCACTTTTCTTTTGTCCCTGAGGAGCCAGTTGCGGGGACCTGCTCGCAGATTTTGCTTTTCCGTTTGTCTAATATCCAGCACACCATGCAGTGTGTGTCTGCACTCTCAGTGCAGATTACTAGGGCTGGTTATTTAGCAGTCCTCCACTTCCATTCCCTCCCCTCTCCGATTCCTCTCTTCCTGCTGGGGAGCTGGGGTTGGGGGAGTGCTTGGGTCCCGCCGGGCTGCAGCTTGTATCTTACCCTCTTCATGAGGTGCTGAGTTCTCACAAATGTAGATGTAGTGTTGCTATTGTACTGTATCCACTGGTCTGTCTTTTAAGAATAGTTGTATTTGTTGTGTTTTCAAAATTATATAAGGTTTTGGGAGGAGATTTTCACTGCCCTACTCATGCCACCATCTTGGCCCCTTGCTTGCCATCTAGGGTTTCTAATCTTCATTAAGGGCTTGGCTCAAATATTGTATGCACAGCATTTTCTCTAGCTGTCCTTTCAGGACCCCAACTCTGGCTCTAGTATTGGACTGGCAGCCCTGGTGGCCCCATCTGACTTCATTGCTTTCCTTCTCCCCTCTCAATCTCTAAGAGGGGATTCAGACAACTCCACTTCATTAATTCATTATTTCAACTAATAGTTGCTGAGTATTGCACCTGGCAAGAGGCACAGTGCCAGAAACTCTGCTAGGTGCTGGGATACAATAGTAAATAAGAAAGACAACATCTTTGATCTCATGGAATGTACATTGTGACAATATGATTGAAGAAAACCTGATAGAGAATAGTAAGAAGGAACTACTTTAGATAGGGTAGTCAGGGAACACTTCTATGAGGAAGTGAAATCTGACTCAGTACTTGAAAAGGAGCTGGACATGTGAAGAATCCAGTGGAAATCATTTCAGGCAGAGGAAACAAAGAAAGGGCTGGAAAGAGCTTGATGCATAATCCAAATACAGAAGGCCAATACAGATAGAGCATACTAAGTTGAGGGGAGGAGTAGGGGAAATAAAAATGGACCTAGAGTTATCCCAACCATGGGGCCATATTAAGTAGGAATTTGAGTTTTACTTTAAGTGTGATGGGAAACCATTAGAGGATTTTGATCAGAGAGTAATATGATTTAATTTCCATTCTTAAAAGATTACCCTTCCTTACAGTATGGGCAAGAGATGAGTTTCCCTTAGACTTGGGATAGTAATAGTAGAGGCAGGAGAAGTGGATGAATTAGAAATTCATGTTGCATGTAGAATGGTCAGGATTTGCTCATAGATTGAACTTGGGGAGTGAGAGAGAAAGAGGAACCAGTGATGACTCCCTAGTTACTGACAGTACATTAATGTCATTTTTTAAGATGAAAAACATGGGGAAAGAACAGACTGGGTGGAAGGAAGGTGTGAAGACAAGGGTTCTATTTTACATGTGTCATATTAGAGATGTCTAATAGATGTCTAAGCAGTGCTTTTACATGGGCAGGTGTACATATGAATTTGAACTTTAGAGTCTTTTTAGGGTCATCAGTATAAATATTTTTTTAGAGCTATGGGAACTGATAAACCATTGAAGGAGTTTTTGAAGGAGATTTTCAGGAGAGAAGGGAGGGCTCAATACACAGTATGGGTAACTCCAAAATGTAGAGGTCAGGTAGAGGGCACTGAGAAATAAAGATTAGTAAGAATATGGTATTAACAAAGCCAAAAGAGGAAATGTTTCAAAGAAACAGGGAGTGATCATCTATTTCAAATGCTAATGAGAGGGCTAATAAAATCAGGACAAAAATGTGATCATTGGATTTGGCAACATAGAGGTCTCTGGAGATCTTGACAAGAGTGGTTTCCATGGATTGATGGGTATGGAAGCTAGACTGGAGTGAACTGAAGAATAAATAGGAGGAGGCAAGTAAGAAGAGATGGCATATGTAGATAATTCTTTCAGGAATGCTTACTGTTAATGGACACAGAGATACAGGGAAGCAGCTGGAGGGATAGTCAAGGAAGAGTTTATTTTTGTGATAGTAAATGCTCATCCAAGGTCTTAAGAACTATTTAATAGAGATGTCAAAAGTCCTTAAAAAGGGAAGAAATGATAGTGTGGCAATGACTTCTGAATATCCTCCAATATGTCTCCTCTTTTTCCACAATAAAAAACATTCCCAATTCATAACTAGCCTTATGACCTCCTAGAATAAAGATTATACTTTCCAGTCTTCCTTGCTGTCAGACGTGGCCATGTAACTATCTCTAGCCAAAAAGATGTAACCGCAAGTGTCGTGTGACAGCTCTTGGGAACCTTCTTTGAAAGACAGCTGACACATGACCTTTGTCCCATATTTTTTGTCCCTTCTTCTGAAATTTGCCCGAAATTTGGATGTGATGGCCAGAACACAAGCTACCATTCTGGACCTTGAGGACAGGGGTCATACTCAAGGGATGTAGTGAGTTGAGAGGAGCCTGGGTTTCTGAAGATTTTGTGGAGCATAGTCACAATATCAACTCGGGACTGCTTACCTCCATTCTCTTATGTGTGATAGAAATAAACTCTTTTGTTTAAGCTGCTATTATTTTGGACCCCTGTGACCCTCAGATAAACCTACTCCTAACTGATTCGGATAGTATTCAGTACACAAATGGAAGGAAAGGCCTTTAATAGGAGAAAATTCATCCAATGTTACCAGAAAGCAAAGATAAAGATGGAGGCAGGGGGTAGATGTCATGAGAAGGTAAGGAAGTTCCCATTTAATTCATTCTCTTTTCTCAAAAAGGTGGGAGATGAGGTCTTCAGCTGAGAATGGAGATGGATGGGTAGTAGAGGATTATGTGTAGAATAGAGAAGGTATCATGTAGACTCTTAATATCTTGAAGAAAAGAAGGCTTTGACATCTTTGAGGAACACTATACTAGAGCTTTATTTCTCTCATTTCTGCCATCCCTGTTCTCCTGGATTCTTGACCCTATGATAATTTTTTCATGCTTTATTTTCTACAGAGTACTCTGATTCTGATATTCTTATTTCTCCAAATTATTTTTGGGATAATAAGTGCTAACCCAAGTTCTTAAGGACTGTGTAACAGAGAGGCAAAAGTCCTCAAAAAGGGAAGAAATGATGTTGTAATGATGTGTTTCCAAAGCCGTACCCTCTTCCTTAGTTCTACAGCTAGGATCCCCCTGAGATTTAAATGCTTTCTTAAAGCTGAATTAGGTTTGCCATGCCCTTTTTGGACTGGATTTGCAGTTTTTCACACCCCACCACACCTCACCCCACCATAGTCGGGCCATTTATATCTCTGATTTGCCTTGTAGTCCCTCTAGCTTTCTCTCCCCTAAGTAAACTCTAGTCATCAGTTGATACCTCTCCATTTATTATCCCAATTTCCAGCCTGCCCATCCTTCAAAGCCCAGTTCTGTCCCATTTCCTTCAGGAAGGCCTTTCTAACTATTCCAATTTACCTTGATTTTTAAATTAGGGAATGAGTAAAATGACACCTAGTGTATGACTAGAGTTGATTGCTGTATCTGATAATCCATACATAAGTATCCATGCACTTATAATATATATCCCATAGTTGAACCCTTGTTACATATGGTCTTCTCCAGTGAAATACACTTGATACATGGAAGTTTCTTTCCACTCTCCCCCTTCTTTCCTTGTACATTACCCTCTTACTAAGAGTGGGCTTTTTGCAATATAAGTAAAATTCAGTGTTTACTCCCCTTCCAAAATGAACCATTGGAGTCATGCTTCAGGATGAAGTCAGTACTACCAAGAGAGGTGTATGTAGTACATGTATCACCCTAAAGAACATGAAGGACCAAAGAAAGCGTTTCTTGGACCACTTATGTCAGACTCAAACTAGAGGACTTGTTAAAAAATGATGCTTTCTGTGAGTCAAGAGACATGCATAAGAATGTTTATGGCAGTGGTATTTGTCATAGCAAGACAAAAATAAAAACTGGAAACAACCCAAATGACCATGAACAGGAAAATGGATAAATTGTGCTATATTCATACAATGGCATATTGCACAGCAGTGAACATGACTAAAACTACAGCTAAGTGCATCAACATGAACAAATCTCAAAAACAATGTTAAATGATAAAAACAAGTCACTGAAGAAAATAAATAGTATGACATCAGTGTATAAAGTCCCCAAACAAGCAAGGCAAACAGGTTTTTCTTGTTCAAAGGTATAAT
Source organism: Manis javanica (assembly GCF_040802235.1). Taxonomy (NCBI): domain Eukaryota; kingdom Metazoa; phylum Chordata; class Mammalia; order Pholidota; family Manidae; genus Manis; species Manis javanica. The sequence continues at coordinate 98,543,481 of NC_133174.1, read as the reverse complement.
CATATGTGGAAAACAATAATAAAAGAAAATAAATAATTAACATAAAATTCAGTGAAGTGCTTGCTTCTTGGAGGATGAGAGGAATGCAATTGGGAAGATGTAGACATAAAAATGTTCTATTTTTAAAGCTTAGTGGTTGGTTCATGGGTCTTCATTTCATTGTGATTCTTTAAATTATATATATGTATCCTATATATTCTTTTGTGTGAATATCTCAAAGTGAAAAGATGTAAGTGTGTATTTCTAGGCCCTGCTCAGATCTACTGAAACAGAATCACTAATGGTGAGGTCCTTGAATTTGCATTTTCATTTGTCACCCCTGAGAATTACTGACATGAGGTCGCTTTACATAACCCATAGGACCTAAAAGATCCTTCTGATCCAGGAACCTGATGCTGAGAAGCAGGCTAGAAAAAGACCCAGGGATCTGTGAAAGAGAAGATGAGGAAGATAAACTATAAAGAGAAGGGATCCCAGATTTTTCTTCCAGATGCCCTGTGTATGGCCTGGTACAGGACCAAAGCTTTGGAAAAGTCAATAAATTTTTTATGCCATCCTTTGAGTTCCATATTTTAATTGTGATTGGTGATAGAAAAGTTTTTTTGGGTAACAACTGTATCTACACACCCTCCCAGATGTTAGAGGAGGCATAATAAAGAGTTACACATGTTTTTATCATCTTCCTACAACCTCCACAACAGTATATGTATTAGTCAGCTAAGGCTGCTATAACAAAATGCCACAGACTGGATGGCTTAAATAGTAGAAAGGTATTTTCTCACAGTTCTAGAGACAAGAAGTCTAAGATCAAGGTGTCTTCAGGATTGTTTTTTTCTGAGGCATTTCTCCTTGGCTTACAAATGGCTACTTTCCTACTGTGTTCACACGGCCATCTCTCTGTGCATGCATGTGTTTGGTGTCTGTCTAATCTCTTCTTGTAAGGACACCAGTCATATTGGATTAGGGTTCACCCTAATGATCCCATTTTTACCTTAATTACTTATTTAAAGGCCCTACTAGTTGCATTCTAAGGTATTAGGGGTTAGGGGTTCAATATATAAATGGGGTAGGAGGGGGAATTCAGCGCAAAACAGTATGGAATATGTATTTTTTTGTTTGTTTTGGTATGACCTTCATGGTCACACCCTGCACAGAGCTGAGCATACAGTTGGTGCCTTGTTTATCAGATTGACTAACTGATCGGTTATTCTCAATTCTAAATAACCAAGGCATTAAGAATCTGTGAGACATTCACACCAAAACTTTATAAAGCATTAAGCTGCTTGAAGTCTGAACTCTTAACAGTTTGACATTTCCTTTAAAAGCTGTTAGAATCCCTCTCTCCAGGTAGCCCAGTTGGAGGGAGCTGAGTGTTTTTACTTATCCAAGTCTTTGCAGCAATGAATTAAACATGTATCAAAAAGGGAGGCATCAAATCTTGCAGCATCTCCCTCTCCCATGCTGAGCTGGCATGTCCCAAGGGCAAGGCCAATCAGCCTTGTCATGGAACGGCGGAGTCAGACAGATGTATTGGAGATGAGGAAAAAGCAAAGAAAACCCTTTCCTTGGTAAAGACAGAGCCTTTGATTTCTCGGCTCATCATTCCAGGCAGAGCTGCTGAGACTGTTTCTTCGGCTCCCACCAGCCTGACCTCTGGGAGATCTCGCAGGCATGTGGGGACTGAGAATGAGGGAAGGAAGCAGGAGTTAGATCCTGGTATCAAAGGGAAAGACAAAGCAAACCTGGCCAGATTCTAGTCATAACCATCCATTGTGTTCACCATCCACTTTTCACTTTGCAGAGCAGATTGCCATCTACCACTTCAATTCATGCTTACAACAACCTCAGCAAATAGGGCAGGTTCTGTTTCTCTCTCATTATAGCTAATGAAAAAGGAGCTACATACTGATAGCCAGTTGGTGGCAAAAGCTGGGACCAGTATTCAGGGTTCCAGACTCCAAACTCAAGGCTCTTTCAATAGACTGGCTCTCCTTGGGTTGAGAATTGTGGATAAAGTGAAGATTCCTATGGCCAGGATCCTCACCTGAACCTAAACTACTTGATCATGTAACTGGCCTGCTGCTGGACTACTGCTTCCACTCCCATAGGCAATTAGCTATTATTGCACTATATAGAGAACTTGGCCCAGTGCTCTGGGCAGATACAAAGATGAAGGAGGATTACAGACCTACAGACTGTTGGATGCAGACATAATTCTAGTGTTCAATCTATCATCAGGAGAACAAGCCAGGTAATAAACACTTTCACCCCAAGAATGTTCCATTATCATTCCTCGGTCTCACTGAAGCCATAGTGAACTTCCCCGGGGCTGAAACCCATTGGCAGGACAGAATCAATTTAACTTTCCTGCCACCCAGATTTTCCGTAGGGAGAAGGAGGGGATGATCTGTACCACAGAGTTTAGAATCAGAAAGTAATGTTAGAAATTATCAGAAGAGAGTGCAAGAATTCAGAGTAAGACCCAGCAGGACTCCAGAGGTCTATTTCTTTATTTTATCTTATTTTTTTAATTTAACTAAATTTTATTTTTTGGTGGCAAAATATATGTAACATAAAATTTACCATTTTAACCATTTTTAAATGTACAGGTCAGTGGTATTAAGTATATTCACAGGGTTGTGCAACCATCACCACTATCCATTTCCAGAACTTTCTGAAAAGAGAGTATTTTTTGAAAGCAGTTTTAGGTTCACAACAAACTTGAGAGGGAAGTACAGAGATTTTTCATACACCCCCTGCCCCCACACGTGCACAGCCTCCTTCATTATCAACATCCCTGTCCAGAGGGGACATTTGTGGTAATTGATGAACCTCCATTGACACATCATAACATCCAAAGTTCACAGTTTACATTAGGGTTACTCTTGATGTGGTACTATTCTATAGGTTCAGACAGATGTAATATAGTGGCATGTATCCATCATAATCTACATCATCCATCACATGGTATTTTCACTGTCCTAAAATTCCTCTGTGCTCTGCCTGTACATCTTGTCCTGCCCCCTCCCACTCCACCCAAGTCCCTGGCAACTGCTGGCCTACACAGTTTTGCCTTTCTCCAACTTTTCATCACCACAATTCCCATTTAAAAAAACCAGATTGTTTATTTTTCTGTTGAGTTGTAAGAGTTCCTTAGGAAATCTGGATACTTGACCCTGATCAAATATATGGTTTGCAATATTTTCTGCCATTCTATGGTTGCCTTTTCATTATCTTGATAGTGTCTTTCAATGCCCAAAGGTTTTAATTTTGATGAAGGTCAATTTATCTATTTTTTTCTTTCATCATTTGTGCTTTTGGTGTCATGTTTTAAGACACCATTGACTAATCCATGGTCATGAAGTTTTTTTTTTAACTGATGCCTGATATTTTATGGATCCATTTAATTATTTTTTTTATTAAGGTATGCTTGATATACACTCTTATGAAGGTTTCACATGAAAAATAATGTGGTTACTACATTTACCCATATTATCAAGTCCCCACCCCATACTCCAATGCAGTCACGGTCCATCAGTGCAGCAAGATGCCACAGATCCAGTATGTGCCTTCTCCAGAGGTCTATTTCTCCATAATCCACGTTGTAAACCTACTTCTGTAAGCTTGACTGCTTCTGACTCTTCTGCAATAACTAACTTAAATAGTGACGCAGGAGGCCTCCCTCTGCCAAGTCCTGCTTACTCCTCAGGCCTCCCATTTCCTCAGGTCTCCACTATTTCCCATGATCCAGCCAACAGGACTCTGAACAGTTCCTAGAACATGCTGGGCTGGTTCTCACGTCCCAGCCTTCCAACACTTGCTCTTCCACATCACAGAGCCCTTCAGTCTCATGGATCCATATCAAGCAAGACCCCATGGCTGAGCACCTGAACCCTCCCTCAACATTACCTTCCTTTTGCTGGCACCTCTATCATTCTCTTACACCCACCCAACCAAATACCAACTAGACAGAATATAAAAAGGAAGACAAAAACACATTGATGAAGAGGATATATAAAGCCCTATTTCCTAATTAGAAAGAACTCCCTTTCCACTTTAACTCACAATTTATTTGTTCTGACCAGTCGTTTCAAATGGGACCTGTGGCTGGTTGAACTTGATTTGCACCTGTCTTGCCAATGGGTTTCAGCCCCGGGCAAGTTCACTATGGATTCAGTGTGACCAAAGAAATTGACAGCAAAACGTTCTTTGGGGTGAAAGGGTTTATTACCTGGCTTGTTCTCCCTGCGGTAGGTCCAGCACTAGCGTCTCTGCCTGGGCGGAGCTCCCTGTATAGCACAATAATAGCTTATTGCCTGAAGGTGTGGAAGCGGTAGCCTAGCAACAGGCCAGTTACATCATCAGGTGGTTTAAGTTCAGTGAGGATCCTGGCCATAGGAACCCCAACTTCCCCACAGCACCTAAGTTCTCCAATGGCTTGTTGCCACTGGTGAAAGTTCAGCACACAAAACAGAACATTTGGGATACAATATGAATAAGCATTTTGAACAGCACAACACTACCTTTTCTGCTCCTACAATTTGACAACTAATCACCACTAGAGGTAAATCCGATAACAGTGGAGACTATTGCACCTACAAATTTCCAATCTCTTCAGCCAGACCCACAGCCCCACTCATCAGCCCTCTCACTCATCTTTGTCTAATGCCTCTTACACTCCTCTCTATGACTTTTCCTAACTTTTCACTACCCTCCTGTGGGGAAAATGGAAGTGCCTATGGCCAGGATCCTCACCTGACTCTAAACTACTTGGTGATGTAATTGGCCCACTACTGGGCTGCTGCTTCCACACTTGTAGACAATAAGCCATTATTGACTGAGTCACTATATAAAGAGCTCTGGGCAGAGGTGGATTGCAGACCTGAAGACTGCTGGATGCAGACATGACCTACTGCTGTGAGAATGAAGCCAGGTATAAACCCTTTTACCCCAAGAACATTCTGTTGTCATTTCTTGGTCTCACCAAATCCATAGTGAACTTGCCTGGGGCTGAAATCTCAGGTGAGACACTCCTCAAGCCCTTTACTATCAACCCTGCTTGCCTCACTCTTGGTGGAAAACTGCTTCCTACCTCAGTGAGAAAATTGAGGCCATGAGCATGGATCTTTCCAATTTCCAACCCCTACCAACTACTATCTCATCTTCATCCACACTCATCCTTCCTCTCTTCTCTTCCATTCTCCAAGGATGAGGTGCCCTCTTCTGGTTTAAGGCTAACACCTTTAGTTAGGCCTTGGACCTACTTCTCCTGCATGCTCCAGGACCTCTCCCTGTCAGACGACCCCTCTCTCCCTTAACCTCTTTATCTCCCTCTCAACTGTGTTCTTCCTCTCAGCCTAAACATTCAAGCTTCTCTTATAAAAACAAGACAAAAAACAAACCCCAAACATTTTTTAGTCCTTGGTCCCCTATAGCTACTGTTCTTTTTACCTCTCCTTCTCAACTACTTTTTTCAGAAGAGTATTCTATACTTGCTATTTCCACATTCTTACTTTACATTCACTTCTCAACCAACTGAAGCCTGGCTTCTGTACCTCCCCTGCCACTCTACTAAAGACTCTCACTAAAATCACCAGTTACTTACTCATTGCCACCCGATGGGCACTACTCAGGCCTTATCATATCTCTCTGCAGTTTTTGCCATTTCTGATCATTCCCTCATTAAAGAAAAAAAAAACCCCAAAACAAAACAACAAGCTCTCTTGGCTTCCATGCCCCCTGTTCTCCTTACAGGACCTGGTGTTCATCTTTCCGTATGCGCGTGGGCGCCTCTTCCATACTTTCCTCTTCACAGTGGGTGTTCCCTGCTGCTGCACTTAACCTGCTGCCTTCATTGTGTGCTGGCTCCTCCCCCACATGATCTCATTTGTTCTCATGCTGGAAACTCCTCTTTGGGTTGGAAAAAAAATCCCTCACTCAAATTAGCCTCAGATGGCTGGGCTTTGATTTGAGGCCACACATAGACTGAGATATCCCTCCCTCTCGTTTTGGTCCATATGCTCATTTTCTCTCCTCTCTTTGTTTCTTTCTACTTTGTTCTCTTTCCACTGCCCCACATTCTCTGTTTACCCATTGTTTCCATCTCCTTACTTCAGCTTCAAATGCCCTCAGCTTGTCATGTCCCAATTTTCTACAATCTTCCAGCTTCACCTTCCACTGTTAAACAGTCTGGAGTTTCTCTGTAGGTCTTAGTTCAAAATTCTGAGAGAAGATTTTTAATTAGCCCAGCTTATCTTTTTCATCAAGTCATAGGTTATAAGTTTCTGGTCAGTGTATAGATTTGCTGCCCTTGGGTCAGGGGCCTCCTTGTTTCTATTGGCCGCAGCCAAGGCAGGTGGAGAGAGTAGGTAGGATGGATTATGTAGAACAAATTATGGCTTATTGGATGGCAGTCATGGAGGCAGCAAGTTCTTTTAGAACTGGTGCGATCATGAGCAGGTGCCAGTATAATCTTAAATCTAAATCTCAAGCACAGACTCTCCCCAGGCTTTAAACTGTTTAAACTTAACATTTAAATTTCAAAATGCCTGCTAAGTATCACCTCTTACATGCTCCATAGGCATCTTAAACTCAACATGTCCAAAAGGGAATTCTCCATTTTCCTCTAAGCCAGCACTGCCTCCTCAATTCTCTATCATTGTTGATGGCACCACTATTCTTATTACTATTTTTATTACTGCTATTATTATTACTAACTGCATAGCTGCCCAAGCTAGAGACCTGAGTATCATCTTGATGTTTCCTTCACGTATATATATCATCCATATACAATCGAGCACAAAGCCCTGGCAATTTCATCTCCCAATTTTTTCTTATTCTGTCCTCTCCTTTCCAGACTCACCACTCCAGTTTAAGACACCATCTTTCACTTGGATGGCTGCAATATCTCCCAGCTGGGCTCCCCTTTTCTTGTCCCTCTGCAACCCATACAATAGAGTGCCAATAGATGATCTCAGTTTCTAGAAACATGCATAACTGTTCCTCTTCCCTGTTTCATATCTTTCAATGACACCCTATTGTCTACTGGATAAAGACTAAGCCTTTAAAATAACATACAAGGCCTTGCTCTTCCTTCTTTTCCAGGTCTTCTGCTGCCATGACTTGTCTTTCATTCTATATCCCAGCATTGCTTATTCCTTCCACATGGCATGCAGTGTGTCACCACTATGCCAATGCTTCTGCTGACCCTCTCTGCTTGGAATACCCTCCTCCCATTTCTTCCTCCATGACCTCTGCCAGTCTAATTAAGATTCTGTTTAGGTGTAACTTCCTCCAGGAAATTTACCCATTCTTCTATCTCATTTCCAATCTGAATAAGTCTGTCCTCTATGTTCTTATTATGTTCTGGTCTTATTTATATCATTGCATATCTGCCCCCACATTGCTTTTTAGTGGGCAGAACCTGTCTTATTTATATCTATTTCCAACAGCTAGCATAGGTCCTCATGCACAGTAGGGGTTCAAATTGTGTTGAATGCATGCAAGAAAGAGGGGAAAAGGAAGGTGAGGTGAGAATAGGCAGGCCAATGAGACAAAGGAAAGGGAGAGGAGAAGAGGAAGAGGGAGGGAAGATAAAGAAGATGGGAGGGGGTAGAGAGAGAGAGTGAGAGTAAACCACCATATTAGGTTGAGATCAACTTTACTCTCACTAACTCAGACAAACTAGCTACAAGGCTGGGACCTAGCTGATCCCATTTCCCCACTCCTAGAATCATAAAAGCTGGCAGAGCTATGTCAAGGGCTAGGCACAACAAGCTCTGGAGATAGCTGGAAAGGCAGGCTAAAGGGCTGTCAGCTGGGTCCCTGCTGACAGCTGTAGCAAAAGAGCAGCAGACTGAGAGGATGAGGTCCTGCTGGGCTGCTGGAACTAGAGATGGGAGAACCATCAGTTATTAATAACCATAACTAGGTCATGGGGGACCAGAGAGGTGACTGCCTTCCACTGCCTAGGATTCCACTTTTCAAATAAACTATTGCTTCACACATCTGTGGGTAATGGTGCAGTTCCCCAAATGAAGCCAGAAGCCACTCAGTCAGTCCCAGGGGTCTTGGCTTTTAAACCACATAATGAAAAGATAAATGGTGAGGGCTCTGAAATGACAGACTGAAAGGCTAGAAACTATGACTGTGTGGCCTTGATTCAAGGAAGGCCAATCCTAGTAGAAGCAGTAAGAAGGACCTTCCACCTGGAGAGACTGCTTCTCCATCTTCCTATTACCCCCAAACCACTCCAGGCCAGGATTCCCCATTTCTGTCTGTGGGTAAAATGCCGTATTTACAGAATCTCTCACCTGGCCTTAGTGCATCTCCATATCAATACATGTTTCCAAGGGGTGGAGAAAAGTAGTCCATCTCCATATCAACAGGTGATTACAAGGGGGAGAGAGGGTATATCTGGACCAGAAAGGTTGGGTGGGGTACTTTTGCAGCTGGATCATGAGAGACACAGGTGAGCAGAAGTAGATGACTGTTTGTGAGCAATAAATGGGTTTCTCTCACTTTATTTCTCTCTCTGACTGCTTTCAGCTTCAAAGTTTATTTGCCCCGGGCTGGGATCATATTTTCTTCCCTGGAGTTACACCTGGTGGTAGTCGGCAGGAACTCTGAACCCAAAATCTGGCTGCATGGATGTGACGCTTGGGTGGCCTGCCCCTAGAGATGGTGGGGAAATACATGGAAATGCCCCTGTGGATGGTGGGGAGGCCCTGGTGGCTGCTGCACTGGAGGGTGATGACTTACCCTTCCCTCCAGCAGTGGTGGATGGTGCAGCTTCACACAGTAACCACCCCATCTGTGGGACTTCCACTCAGGGAGGACCTAGTGGGGAACTGGTGAAGGGTAAAGCACCTCCTAGATGGCTGGGTGGGCCCTTCCCCAGTGCCGGAAAGGTGGAGACACTGGAAGCTGTGGAATTAGGCCTCTGTGAGATAGAAGACTGCTTTAGAGGCCCTGAGTGGCCATGTGGCAGCTGGGATTGTGGGACGTTTGTTTCTTGAAATAGTAGAAAGGGTTATTGAGGAGAGAGACACAGTTCAGGTGTAGCTTGGAGGACCTACGGAGTACCCTTAAGAAAGAGAGACAGTTATTGAGAACACAGGTTGCACTCCTGGAAGATAACTTTCGCAGCAAGGGAGGAGGCATCAGGAGAATCTGTGTTGCAGGAGGCTGTGGGGGAGGGGGAGAAGGAGCTCTGCCTTCAGCTCTGGAGATGGTAGAGGAGATGTTGGGGGAGGATGAGGGGGTGGAGCCAAAGGCAGAAATGTTGCCAAGGCCACCACCTGAGGCACCAGCCCCTCCCATATTAAAGGCTCACCCTGTTGTAATTAAGAAAATAAAACTGCAACAACTGCAGGGTCTTCAAGGGGAGGTTCAGCAACCTCCCCAAGTTGTGGAGTACTCCATGCTCCACCCCTATACCCAGGATGAGCTGGTGGACATGAGCATCTGGTTTTGGCAGAAGCCATCAGAACTGCTGCCTACGTGGCTTTTGCATCTTTGGTATATGGGGGTGGAAAACACTGTTGTGTTGGGTTCTGAAATGGATAGACTGGCTTCCCTGACAACTCACCCTTCCCTCCAGCTGGGTGGTTGCAAACTGCCTGCACACCTCAAGGAATCAAGGGCTTCTGGATTGGCAGATGGCAACCATCAGGGCAGTTTGGCCTCATCAGGGTGATTTACCACACTTAGCCACTAGCTGGAAAATGTATGCAGAGCTCCAACAGGTGTTACAGGAGTTGGGCATGAAAAATACCATCTATAGTATGGACCCCCAGAGCCCTGATGAGTTGTTCACTGTAGGAATGAAAAATCTGGTGCACCCCCATCTCTCTTTGGGTCCCTAGTGACTATTCTTGCCCCCCACATAGGGTAACACATAAATGAGGCTACTCGTACTTTAGCAGATCTGGGGGAGGTTGAAATGATAAGAGCACAGAAGGAAGTATGGGCTACAACTGAAAAGAGAGATGCAAAAGGCCCCATGATGGTCTTAAGGACCCAGATGTGGTTGATTTGATAAAGGTGTGGGGAGTGAAAGAAAAACTTGATGGGCAGCCCAAAAGGATCTTGTTAGAACTGTGGCACCAATTAAAGCCAGAGCAACATTACTAGCTGCTGAGGTCCAGGACATGGAAGCTGTAGGGAAAGCCCCATGTCTGGCCTGTGTCCGTACAAGACTTCCCGGGTGACACTACTCAGGCACCACCTGGGCCTTTGCCCCCACAGAAGGATGATTAGGCATAATGGTTTTACTGAGGGGGGGATAAGACCCCCACCTTGGGGGATGTGGTGGGGACTGGAGGCCACATGTAGAATTAGCAATTCATTGGTCCCCCATGAATGTACAATGTGTTCTGGTGCTGGTGGACACAGGAGCTGAATGTTCTCTGATTTATGGCAACCCTGAGCATTTTCCTGGACCCCTGCTGTGATAGATGGCTATAGGCATAAGGCAATTAGAGTGAAGAAAGCCCAAATCCCATTGGGGATAGGGAATTTACCCCCAAAGGAGTATACTGTGTACATTTCTCCCATCCCTGAATATATTTTGGGGGAGGATATCCTGCAGGGCCTGTGGTTACAAACCACTGCAGATGAGTTCAGACTGAGTGTACTCAGTGTATTTGGTAAAGGCAGTTCTGAGGGGACATGCTAAGCACCTGCCTGTAGCTCTGCTTGTACCTTGGAGGGTGACAAATACTAAGCAGTATAAACTGCCTGGGGACACAAGGACATTGGAGAAACTCCATAGGAGTTGGCGAAGGTGGGCATCATAAAGCCCATTCATAGTCCTTTTAATTCCCCAGTGTGGCCAGTGAAAAAGTTGGATGGCTCCTGGCATATGACTGTGGATTATAGGGAATTGAATAAAGTCACACCACCTTTGATGCTGCTGTCCCCTCTATAGCAGGCCTTACGGACACCCTCAGTCATGATCTAGGGACGTATCATTATGTTGTAGATCTTGCTAATGTTTTCTTCTCTATTGACATAGCGCAGGAAAGCAAGGAACAGTTTGCCTTCACGTGGGAAGGTTGGCAGTGGACATTCACTGTTCTTCCACAGGGATACCTCCACAGTCCCACCATTTGTCATGGGCTTGTAGCCCAGGACTTGGTCACATGGAAGAAAGCACAAGTGGTGTGACTGTATCATTACATTGATGATGATATGCTCATGTGTGATTCTCTTGCAGATTTAGAAGGGGCAGTTCCTAGACTGCTGCAACATCTACAGGATAAAGGATGGGCTGTGAACAGCACCAAGGTTCAGGGACCTGGTTTGTCTGTAAAGTTCTTGGGGGATGTCTGGTTGGGTAAAACTAAAGTTATCCCAGAAGCAGTAATAGACAAGGTCCAGGCTTTCCCTACCCCTACCACTGTGGCACTATTACAAGAGTTTATGGATATTTTGGGCTACTGGAGAGTGTTTATCCTGCACTTGGCAGAAATTCTGAACCCCTTATACCAGTTGGTATGAAAGGGCATTGGGTGGGACTGGGATGAAACATGTGCAGGTGCCTTTACTGATGCTAAGAGTGCAGTCAAGGCCTCACAGGCCTTGCATGTAATGGACTCATCAAGATCCTGTAAGCTAGATGTTCATATGACCAAAGATGGTTATGGATGGGGTCTTTGGCAGCAGCGTGAATGAATACGCCAACCTCTTGGATTCTGGTCACAACTATGGAAAAGCAGAGATCTGGTACACCTTGATAGAGAAGCAACTGGCTGCTATGTATCATGCCTTGCTGGCTACGGAGCCCATCACCAGAACAGCTCTGGCTGAGCTAATAACCACTTATCTCATCATGGGGTGGGTGTAAGACTAGACCCAAAGGCCATGGAATGGCATGGCAGATGCCTACACTGGCCAAATGGGGTGCATATTTACCACAGTGTAACAGAAGCCCCTTAAGTAGAGAACTCCAATGCTTATTGGGGTCAGTGACATATATGAGTGGAAAGCAGGAAATACTTGCTTTTGAGCCATTGGTAGCCAAGAGTCCTTATCAGGAGGGAAAAGCACCTATACCTGAAGATGCTTATTATACAGATGCCTCTGATCGTGGGCAGCCCCTGAAGTGGAGGGCTGTGGCTTTCCATCCTAAGACTAAGACAATATGAATAGAGCACTGAGAAGGGAAGAGCAGTCAGTGGGCTGAGTTGTGGGCAGTATGGCTCATACTCACCCAGAAGCCTTCCCCCATAGTTGTCTGCACTGAAAGCTGGGTCATCTATTGGGGTTTGACACTGGCTACTGGCAAGGTATCATGCCAGCTAGATGATTGGTTACCAGCCCCTTTGGGACAGGAGTTGTAGCAAGACCTATGGTCCCCTTGTCAGACTAAGATAGTTACCATAGATCATGTGACTGGCCATTTGCCTTTGGCATCCCCAGGGAATGATGAAGCAGACACATTGGCCTAAGTGCACTGGAAGGAATGCCTGCCTCTGATGTGGCCCAATGGTTACATAAGTATTTGTTGCACATGGGGCAAAACACAAATGTGGGTTGTAGCCCGTCAGTGGGACTTGCCATTCACCTTTGAAAAAGTCAGCCGAGCCCAGAAGGAGTGCCTGTGTGCTCTAAGAAAGACTTACACCGAGTCCTGCAGCAACATGAGACAATAGCAAGGGGGCCAATACCCCTTGTCAGGTGGCAGATAGAATATATTGGGTCTCTGCCCATATCAGAAGGATATCAGTATGCCATGACTTATGTGGACACAGCTACTGGACTGTTGGTTGCTTTTCCTGCACATTGTGTGGATCAGCAAATGACCAAAAAGGGCCTAGAGCATCTCTTTGCAGCCTATGGCCAGCCACAGTGACTGAGAGTGATCAAGGCATCCACTTTACTGGACATGCATTACAAGAATGGGTGCAGCAATTAGGAATAAAGTGAAAATTTCATGTACCATATAATCCTACTGGGGCAGGCATGATAGAGAGATAAGTTTGTTGAAATCTGGCCTGAAGTCAGACACCAATAGTCTACGGGGTTGGTCAGTTTGCCTGTGTACAGTGCTGCGGCATTTGAATGAGAAGCCATGTAAAGGAGCTTTGAGCCCTGTGGATATGCTCACACACCTTGCTGCCTCTCCTATACAATTGTACATCCAAACCAAAGAAGAGTTATTGAAGCCAGGATATGGCCAGAAGAGCAACACCCTGCTGCCAGCCCCTAATGCATTAAACCCTAGAGACTCTGTTGAGTGGACATGACCCTAGACATTTTGATACATGGCCAGTGATGGCTGGCCCTTCTGACACTTTGGGAAAAAGGCCTGGAAGCTGGCTTCCTGTGTTCCTGGAGTAACAGCAAAGTGGCTCCCAAAGATCATGGTAGTGAACCCAAAATGTCCGGGAGGTAAGAGCATCATATGGGGAAATTTTGTTTTATCTTTATGGCCAGTACATATACCTCCCGTAGCCCTATATATTGACCCATCTGTAACTCCCACAGGGAGGGAAGGGAAGGTCTGGTGTACTAGACAGGGATGAGATTCCATTCCTGCCACTGTCCTATCACAGGACCACTCTCTTGCATGCAGCCTACCTGATGGACAAGATTTGTGTGTGCTGGTGTCATTAGAACGTGTATTTTATCGCCTTTAAGGTTATTTTCTTCTACAGTGCCTGTGGCCTGGACCACCCTGTGGCTGCAGCTGCCATGTGACAATTGCTCTGAACTCCCTACCCATTCAGCTACTGGTCGCCTGTGGAATGGGCGAGCTATGGACTTAATCTGCATAGGACTTTGAACCTAGCTGTATCCTCCAGCTTGGGGATTATCATGATTTTATTGTTGTTGTTATTGTATGCTGTTAGTCTGGCTACAGTGCTCCAGTTTTCTCACACAGGGGCCATTGTGGAAGATGGGGCATGAGTAGATCGTGAGGCGACATTTCTGGAGAGGTAGGCTGTGGGTAAAATTGCAATATTTCTAGAATCTTTCACCTGGCCTTAGTGCATCTCCATATCAATAGGTGTTTCCAAGGGATGGATAGAAGTAGTCCATTTACATATCAATAGGTGATTACATGGGGGAGTGAGGGCATATCTGGACTGGAGAGGTTGAGTGAGGTCTCTTTTTTGCAGCCGGATCGTGAGAGACACAGGCGAGCAGAAGTAGATGACTGCTTGTGAGCAATAAATGGGTTTCTCCCACTTTATTTCTCCCTTTGACTGATATCGTCTTCAAAGGTTATTTTCCCTGGACTGGGAACATATTTTCCTCCTGGAGTTACACTCTCAAAGAGGTCAATAGCCTCTTAGTCACCAAGCTCTTCCTCATTTCTCAATCATTAGTAAGACTTGCCTAATCGTCCTACAGAGTCTCTTTCTGCCATTTCCCAGTTAAGTTCCCATCACCTCACATTCAGGCTAACATAATATGGTTGCCTTCTAAAGCCCAAAGTCTTCAGTGGCTCCATGGTGTCCAAGAAATGGAATCCATGCTGCTGATCCCCAGCTGTCTTTCCAACTTTAAAGCATTTCTAAGTAATTTTAAGTATGAGGCTTTTATTCCTGCCAGTCTAGAAATTCACAATTCTCTCTGACTCCTGCTTATGCTGTCCTACATCTGGGTTTGACTGGGGGATTCTTTCCATCTGGTATGCTCTTTACCAGTCTCTGCCCACAGGACATCATGGTGATAAGTATCGCGAAGTCCATACTCAGAGTCAAGGCCAGCTCCTGTCATTTACTGTCAGTGTGACATTGGGCACGTCATACTGCCACCCTAAGCTTCACTTTCCTCATCAGTGAACAGATGTAAAAGCAATACCATTCAGAGCTTTTGGGAGAAATATATACATTTTTTAAAGAGCATTATTCAGTACTCCTTATTGCAAATATAAAAACCAACTCTAGTTATGTTCAGAAGAGGGAGTTATTGCAAGGATAACAGGTTGCTCACAGAATCAACTGAAAGACTGACTACCTAGTTCAGAAAATGGGCAGGGATCAGATTAAGCCGGGCAGGACAACCCCCAACTAGCTCACATCTCAGGGTCAGTCTAGCTAAAATATCACTGTTCATACTGCTATGCCAATGGCACCACCTTTAGACTCCTGACCTCCCACCTGCCTTTGTCTTTCTGATAGTCCCTCAAGATTCAGAGTCCTGGGTGGGAACATCAGCGAGGCCAAGTGTACAGTATGTGCCTGTGCTCTAGGAGCCAGGGGGCTATAAGAGGGAATAGCTGCCTCCTCTGCTTCCCATAGCTATGCACAGCCCTGCTCCTGGTATATGCTGAAGTGCTCAGTGAATGGTAGCTTTCATATTTAATCTTCACCATCCTTCAAGGTTCAACTCATTTACAATAGTAATATCCCCCCACCACCACCAGTTTCCAAACCCCTTTAATATTGATATTCTCACTTGATATTCCCAAGTACCTTGTCAGGTAGAAAGGTATCCAGTTGGGGCAGAATTTATTAGCCCTGGGATACATAGCCAATAAGTGACAGGCTAAATGCCAAGTCTTCTGTCTCTAAGTTCTATAAAGAGTAAAATTTATGTGGTGACTACTATCTGCTATGTGCTGTTCTAAGAATTTTGTATTAAGTTACCTAATCTTAATATAATCTTATGAGTTAGGTATTATTTATAACCCCAATTTTATAGATGGGATAACTGAGGAACAAGGAAGTTTAATAACTTGCCAAGGTCATATAGTAAGTGCCAGCTTTGAGCTCACACAGTTTGGAGTCTATCCTCTTATTAGCAAGACCCAGGCCAGAGTGGCTTTAGCGTTTAAGCTCTTAACTGCTGCATCATATTGCATTGCAGCTCTTAGATCCTTTTTCATGCAGACTAATGTTCCTCCTTATTCACTGACTAGTTCAATCACCCCAGGTAGAAGTGATGCCACAAACTTAGTTCATCTCTAATGTTACAGGGTAGACATATATCCTTTATAAGACATCAAGTTCCTTGAGGGCAATGTACTATATTGCTTGCAGCACCCCAGCAACTATTGGGTGAGTGAGTGAACAGGCAAAGAAGTAATTGAAAGAAGGAGGAAAAAGAAAAATGAATTCAACTATGAAGAAACGGACATTGGGTCTGGGGTGAGCATGAGAGGAGGAGCACAACTCTGGTCAAATTCCATGTCAGAGGCCCAGATGATTCAAGTTCATGAATAGGTCTGAGGTTACCTTGGCATCCCAAAGCTCAACCAGAACCCAAGCTTCGTCAATGACCAGATCCTGTCTCAGTTTTATAAGGCTGCCCTAACAAAATACCACAGACTGGCTGACTTGAACGGAAATTTATTTCCTCACAGTTCTGGAGGCTAGACATCCAAACTCAATGGATTCTTCTGAGTCCTGTCTTCTTGGCTTATGGTTGACTACCCTCGTGCTGCCTCTTCACCTGGGGGTCCCTCTCTGTATTCATGCCCTTGGTGTCTCCTTTGTGTGCCCCAATTTCTTCTTCTTATAAGGATATCAGTCTGACTGGATTAGGGCATACCCTAATCATGTCATTTTAATGTAATTACCTCTTCAAAGGCCCTGTCTCCATATACAATCATATTCTGAGGTATTTGGGGTTAGGCCCTCAACATATGAATTTTGGGGGGGGGTACAATTTGGCCCATAACAGACCCCATCTTCCATCTTACACTTGGCTTTCTCTCAACTAGGATAGGAGGGAAATGGGTATGGAGTGGAGGCATAGATCTTTGTTCACCTACCCTGGGATCTTAGACCTGTGTGACTCAATGCCTGTCTCCACCAAGAAGTGGGTAGAGAGTATCTTTTGAGACTGGACTTAAGGTTAAACAGGAGAATGCTGGCATTTTAGTGCTTTCCTTCCAGATATACACAAAGTGAAAGTTGTGCCATCTGGCTTTTAATATTCCACTTGGGTGCTGTCTATTTAGTTAATAAAAGAAAACCCTAATCACTGTCCTTTGCTAAGTGAGCTGTTACAACATCTGTTTGAAACCCCCACACGCAAGTAATTAAATAAGCAAAGTGTCCTTTGGGGGTAAGGCAGGGAAGTCATAGCTGTACTCCCAAAGTTTTCCAGCTGTACAATTCTCAAAATCCCAGAGTGCTAGTTCATTCAGCAACTATTTACTCAATGCCTACCATTGACCAGGCCCCGTGGAAGGGGTGGGAATAGAGACATGGATGCATAGTTCTTGCCATTAAGGTGCATACAGTCCAGTGGGGGAAGAAAGACTGGTAGCCAGATAATCAGTACAATAATCAGTGCTCTGGCAGAAGGAGGCCCATGGAGCTATGCAGGCAGATGAAGGACCATCTCACCTGGCCTTCAGAGCCAGAGCAGGCTTCCTAGAAGAGAAGATGAAGAGTTCAGTCCTGTAAAAGTAGAAGTTAGTGAATGAAAGAGGGAGACAGGCTGGGGTGGGGAGATGGCCAATTATGTTGCACAAATCCAGGGAATGCCATTCACATTGTCATCATTTACAATGCAAGCAGGCCAATTATGTTGCACAAATCCAGGGAATGCCATTCACATTGTCATCTATGATAAATATAAAGTGCGTCCTGCAGTTATATGACTCAGTTACCTAAAGGAGTTAGACTCTCAGTTTTCCAGAAAACCTTTAAAAAGCTAGGCCAAGGATATGGGCAAGGTCATATGCTAAATACAAAGAAAAGGTCTGCCTTCAGAAGAGGGCTGTGGCAGAAGGGAAGGGAATAGGAGTGGGTTTCTACATTCCTACAAAGAGCAAGTCTGAGTCCTCCAATGAACACACCTCAAAATGCCCCCAGGACCTGGAAACAGGGCCATTCACTCTGGCAGATGAAGAAACTGAGGCCATGAACAATTGAGTTACCCCAATTCATAGAGCCCTGTACCACGGAGAAGGCTTGCCTTTGACAGCCTGCCCACCAGCTCTGTTTGCCCATGCTTCCTGCCTTGGGGCACCACGCACCCTACACCCACCCTGGGAAACTCCTGTTTTGTCTCCCCATTCCACTGCTACCTTTTCTAGCCCACACCCAGCTGTTCTCGTATTTCAAGCATGTGTTCATGCAGAAGTTGTTTTTAAGTTTCTGTTCCAGTGGAGGAGGTGGGGCTGGAGAACTTACCCACTAACCTGATTTACTAATTCTTGCTGAGAAGTGTGGGAAATGACTGTCACTCTTCCCAGATCACAGTGTACTTTAAGAGAAGTTCTCAGTGCTTTAATTCAAAGCACAGACTCTCATGGTAAGAATTTTAGCTTTTGGGACTATTTTGAAGCTCCCTCAGTTCCTACTATACAAGTGCCCCACCCTCCCCCACAGACACCTGGAACTAGGCCCACCTGGGTGAACTAACAAGCTACTCATCTTGTCATTTGTGCACAGGTTAGACAAGTGCTTTGTTCTCTCTGAAACCCACAGACCCAGGGAACACATCTCCTTGACTCACAGCTGCAGGTTAGCACGGTGGCCACCTGGCACCAGAGCACTCCCAGGGAATGTCAGCCTTTGGCGAGCTAAAAGCACACTCCTGCCTGGTCTGGAGCATCTGACCCCACCCCCGCCTCCTGCTACAGGTCCCCCCATCCCATTGCTCCAAGTATCAGGAGCTTCCCTCTCCTTCCCCCTGACATGCTCTGGGCTGTCACACAGGAGCCACGAGGTAGGCCGCCCACATTTGTCACAATGGGAAAATGGAAATCCCAGAGCACACACGCTCCGTGCTGACCAAGGTGCCGGCCCTGGGGCAGGTCCATCAGGCCCCTGAGAAAACCCTAGGAGGAGAGACAAGGAGAAAGGGTGCAGCTAAAAGCCAAGGAGGTCCAGAAGGGAAAGTGACTTTCTGCCTGGCATTGAGCTGGAGACAAGCACCAGGTTCCCAATAACTGGGAAAAGGGATTGAGCTACACCAAGGTCTGGATGGGATGTGGGGAGGCCTGGGGGTGCTGGGAGGAAGACCAGGGCTCACTTAACACTTGGTTCCCAGCACCTCCCTCAGACTGCCAGGTCCACAGGGTGAGTGCTGGCTCCTCTCCCAGCAAGCCTTTCCTGGCGCCATCACTCTGGCTGGAGGGAAGTCCTTTAGCAGTCCAAGCCACTGGCCCTTAGGCCTGAGCCCCTGGTCCTCATTGGCTCTGGCCTTCTTGCACAGATTCCCTCCCGTCCCTGGTCTCTCCTGTCCAGGCCGTCAGCCAGCCTGCTGTCCCCCAGCCACCTCCTTCCCCAGTGAGGGCTCTACAGCTTAATTATGCTCCAGTGCTGTGTTCCCCTGTTCTCCTTACTATAAAACTGTCTGACTAATGTACCTCTCTGGCCTTAATCTGCCAGTTGGAGTGTATATCTCTTCCCCTCCCCTTGCCTTTTATTTTCTTTCTTTATTTTCTGATATCTGTTTGCCTTCCCTGAGTCTTCACAACTGGAACTGAAGTCAGAGCTGTAAAACACCACATGCCAGTGGCTGTAATGAAACAAAATCTCTGTTCAAAATGCTTATTTATATCGTATTACAAATATTCTGTTTTGTGTGCCTAACTTTTTACCAGTACAACAAGCCATTGGAGAAATAAACACTAAATGTAAATCAAGTTAGACCAATCATGATCCTATTCAAAACGACTGGTCAGAGCAGATCAATCCTAAGAGTAAAGCAGAAAGGGAGTTCCACTGAATTAGTAAACAGGGCTTTATACACAGGTATCCTCTCCATCAGTATGCTTTCGTCTTCCTTTTTATCTTCTGTGTAGTAAGGAAGCAGTAGCCAGAGAATGGGGAGGTTGGAAAAAAGAAATTGAGTTAAACTTGTTTGCTAAGTCTATGCCAATGATACTTAAACTTGAACCAGCATCAGAATCACCTGTAGTAGTTCTGGGGTGGGCCTGAGAACTTGCGTTTCTAACATGTTCCCTGGTGGCCCTGACACTGCTGTTCTAAGGACCACACTTTGAGAACCACTGCTTTAGGTGCCAAGCTGAGTAGGCTTGAAAGTCGAGAGTCTGTGGTTCTGGGAGGACTTGCCCAGAGGCAGGGACTGCGCTATGTGACCTGGAGGAGCTTCTAGCTCAGAAGGGCTGAGCTTTGGGCAGAGCCAAGCAACGCCTGTGGCTCCTACTATGATGGAAGAGCGCAGGTTACACCCAGGACCTCCTGTCAAAGGCCTAGTCTCTTCTGAAGTTTTCTAACCCCACTCTCATGCCTCTTCCTCCTGGACGGTAGAGGAAACTGAGGTACCAATAAACCCCAGGGCGTGTGGCCCAAGATGAGTCCTGACCTATAGAGCAGGAGTGGTTCTCAAACCAAGCATGCATCAGAATCACCTAGTATCAAGAGTGTTTGGTCAAACCCAGGTTGCTGGGCCTCACCCCCAGAGTTTCTGGTCAGTAGATCTGGGATGGTGGTAACTGAGAATGTATGTTTCCAACAAGTTCCCAGGTGATGCTGATGCCCGGGTTCTTGTTTGCAGAGTGGAAGAATGAACTTCACAAACCTCAAGGTAGAAGAGTAAGGCAGAGGCTTTTATATAGAGATAAAGGGAGAGGAGTCCCACGGTGGTGCATTGTCTAGGGGTTTTAGAGGAGGTTGAGAGACAAAGGGCTGGGGATGTACAGCTGCTCTGTGGCCCCAAAATGTTTATCTTTGAAGAGACATTTTTAGTCTTCCTGGTTATTACAAGAAATTTACTGCTCTGATTTCCTCCCAGGATAGCAGCTTCCTGGTCTGGGAGCATATCACCCAAGACTGCCTGCTTTGCTCCCAAGGTGGGCTGAATTTGTTAAAGAGTATGTTAAGAGTTTTCAATAAATTCTCCTGTGGTGGGGAAAAAAGAGTATGTTAAGAAGGTTACTTTTTAACAATTGGGTTTTAAGATGCCATCTTATTTTCAAGATGGAATCCTCCGTGTTTGTTTCGGCCTTGCTTGTTACATTGCCCAGGTGGCACTAATCACTTGACTAGGGGGACTAAGAAAAGCAGTAGTTGGATAAAGTCAGAGAAACAAGCTGGGCCCCCCAAAAGACCAAAGCAAATCTCGCAATGGATTATTTTGCTTTGTTTTTCCCGGAGGCCCTCCCCCTACTCTGTCTAAGCCCACAGTCCCTGTGTCAGTGCTGACTGATGCCTCCTGGTCAAGGGAATAAAAAGGCTTCTGTGTTCTTGTGACTGAGGTGGAGAGACCTTGGCTTCTGAGAAGGATGTAGACTAAGCGGCAGCCTGAACAGAGACTGGGGATTTCCTCGGCACCAGACAAAATTCTGAGTGGCTTGATTTTTCTTGAGTTAAGTATGACTGAGAAAAGTACCAAATCATGTACAGCATTTATTCATTCTAAATATTTTTTAACTAATTACTGGAAATGTTCTTAGGTTTAGCTGTTTTCAACAAAGGGAAGAGGGAACATTGATGAGTTCTGTTAAGCTTTGGACTAGGCAGTTCACATATGGTACTTCATTTGCTTCTCAAAACAATCATACGAAAAAGATACCAATAAGAAAAATCTCCATATTATCGGATGCGAGAGAGAGGCTCTAAGTGACCTGCCTAAGGCCATGTAGCTAATAGCTGAGAAGACTTGGGCCTAGGATTTCAACCCAGGACAGGCTCCAGAGCCCTTTCCACTATACCCTGCATATGAATGCATGAAGGACACACCCTTACTGAAAGTGCAGAGGAAAGGAGGGGAGAGTGTTTTCAGGGGAAACAGGATAGAAACAAAAATGTTTGCTGTGGAGAGTAAATAATGAGGAAGGAGGCTGAAGGGATAAGTCGGGCCTAGATCGTGGAGGGCCTTGAAAGTCCCCTAAGGAATTTTTACTTTATCAGTCAATGAGTCAACTGCAGAAATTTAAGAAGGGGTGAGACATTAAATTGTGTGTAACTTAAGAGAAAGGGAGGTGGTGGTAAGAGCAGAGGGGTGGGCTGGTGGAATCAGAGCCCTGGAGCTGGAAGGGTTCCTACAGCTCATCCTCAGCACTCATCTTTGAGAAAACTGGGGCCCAGAGAGGGGCAGTAACTTGCTGAAAACATGCTGTTGGCCCTGCCAGCTTCACCCCTACCCTTTAGCATGGCAGCCCCCACATTCCCAGCTGTAGGGAGTGTTGGCAACGGACAGCGCACAGCTCAGCTCCTCACCAGGCTGAAGAGAGCCACCAGGCCCAGGGTGGTGCACCCATCCCAGCTGACAGCTCACTGCAGAAGCACAAAGCCCTAGTCCCTTTCCCACAATCTTGGACAACTCTGAAGGGACAAACCATGCTGGCTCTAGAGCTCCCTGTGTGATCAGCTAAGGCCTTTGTTGTGGCTGCATCAAAGCTCAACTTCTTCCTCTACCCAGTCCTCCTTTCTTGATACCCCACAGGGGTCAGGCCTGAGAGAGCTCTGCAAGAATCCTCCTGCCCACAAAGCTGGGTCTCACACCTGGTTTCCCTGGGAACATGGCCTATGACAACTCTCCAAGGTCACAGGTCAACTTAGTGGAGTCAGGACAACCCATGTCTTCTGACTCTCAACCTTTCTACCACACCTGGCTAACCTCCCACACTGATTCCTCTTAGGCTCTGTGTCAGTCCATCCGGGAACCTGAGACAAATGACCTTAGAGACTAGGGCAAAAGGTGCCAGGAGGAATCCCCTTGCTTCCCCAGGAGGACCCTGCATTGTCATGAGTACACGCATGTGTCATACAGTTCTAGCTACCTAACCGCCAGGAGGAAATGTGAGGGCCTCTCTGGGTCCTCGAGGGCTCCTCCACTTGCCTAGAGCAGTGGTTAGGGGAACTCAGCCTGAACCAGGCTGAAATAAAGAAAGGTCATGTAGAAGGCTCAGGGCTTGAGACCCCAGGCCCTGCACCAGGGTAAGACTGGCCTTGAGATTTAGAGCTCTGACCCACAGAGGCATGCTAGGAGTTTTCAGAGGGGCCCACCACTCCCTGCTGAAGCACTTCCCTGCTCCTCATTTTGCAGCAAGACCCAGGGTTTCACAACTGGCACCATGCTGTGCCCACTAATGGGACCTGTTCCCTGGAGTCCTCCCGCACACTGCGCCAGCTGCCGCCACAGCCCCGTTCAGTGGTGAAGTATGTGGAACCTCAGTTTTGGTCTTTTTATGGCCCTTGAAGCCGCAGTGATGGGATTTGTATGGATTCATTTGCTGCTTTTGTTTCTTGTTGTGTAGCAGCATCGAGGCCCCGAGGAGGTCAAACCCTAGACTTCCAGCAGCCTCCTTGGCTCCTCAGGGTCACCCCTCTGCCTTGTGGAGCTGGAGAGAGATGAGAGGCAGCCTCTGACCCCATCTGCCAATCAGAACGCAAAATCTTGGGAAGACACAAAGCTTTTGTTTAAACACCAAATCCCCCAATTAGTAAACATACCAATACTTAGTGCAGTGTTCGCAGTGCCCAAAAGCAAGTGAGACAGATGGGCCACACCACTTAGAAGAAGGCTGTCAAAGGGCATTTTTAGAAGTTTCAAGCCTTGAGTCAAATCAGCGTGAGGGTCAAACAAGGCTTTCAGAATACTGCGCTGTGCTGAGAGGAAGAAATGGCAGTGCGTTACTCTGCAAGGAGAATAACACATGTGCCATCCAGAAATAAGAGTCTGTGTAACACATCAGCAGAATGGACACTTGGTCCTGCTTAATATCCTGCTTAATATATTTTCTTCATCTGGAAAAACAAATCTCTTTCTTCTTAAGACATTTTGTCATGAAATATTAAGATATATAAAATATATTACAATATCATGAACACTCATTACTCACCACTGTGTTTAAGAAATAAAAACTTAAAATATAATTGGCATCTTCTGCTTACTCCATTTCTATCCACTTTCCCACTCCCAAGAAGTGGCACCCTGATTTTGGAGTTTATCCTTTCCATGTGTGTGTGTAAGCCCTTTCTTTGATCTTCACTGCAATATAATGCATTGTAAGAAATACATATTTGGTCATTCAGATGGCCAAATACATATTTCCCAGGTATATTTGGTCTATATCCACACTTCCTGAAAACACTTCAGAGCCTTAAAGGTGAAATGAGTGCCTTGTCATGTTAATGAGAGACTTTTGGACCCCACCCAAGTTGGGGGGCTAGAGGTTGAAACAGCCAGTGACCAATGATTTATTCAGTCTTGACTGCAATGAAGCCCTCACAAAACCCCATCAGAAGAGCATTTGTCTCCCTTGCATCCAAATTCTCTGTTGGTGAGGACTTCTGTGCTTAGGGAACCAGAATGTGTCCACATGGCACCCAGCCAGGCCCCAAGCTCCACGAGGGTAGAAGCTCCTTTATTTGGGAGCTTGCCCTATGTAGCTCTTCATCTGCCTGTTAACTTGTATCCTTTATGGTATCCCTTATTAAACTGGTAAAGTGTTTTCCTGAATTCTGTGAGCTGCTCTAGCAAATTAATCAAACCTAAGGGGGAGGTCATTGGAACCTCCAATCTGTAGCCAGTAGGTCAGAAGGACAGATGACTGCATCAGGGCTTGCGTCTGGGGTCTGGAGTGGGGAGTGGAGAGCAGTCTTGTAGGACGGAGCCCTTAACCCTGAGATTTCTAGCACTGTCTCTGGGCAGATAGCGTCAAACTGAGTTCTCAGACACCCTGCTGGTGTTTGAGAATTGCTTGATGGTGTGTGTGGGAAGGCCGCTCCCCCGACACATGCCCTGGAATGGGGTCTGGGAACCTGAAGGGAGTTACACTGAGAGAATGCATCCATTAATCCTTATTCATCAGTAATTTCAAACCTAGTACAAAATTCACTTCCTCTACATATCATCAGTCCTGATAATCCCACCTCATGTAAATTTCTTTACTCTCTCTTCTCATCTTTAATCTGCTTTTTTTTTAACTTTCCCTTTTACCTGTGGTTTGGTAACAGTACATTTCCTTCATGGGCTGTCTTTAGCCATCAAGCCAGCACGGATGTCAGTACTCTGTTCTGAAAGGGAGGCGTAGTTGACTTTCAAGTTAAAGCAGTCCTGGATTCAAATCCTGCCTCCAGCACATACTAGCACTGTGACTTCAAGCAATCAACTCCTCTGGGCTCTAGTTCCTCTATAAGATGGGGGGTACCATTAAGTTTGCTGTGAAGATCAAATGAGATGGTGTATTGGGTTTTATCAGCCCCATGCATGTGAAAGTCTTCTTCAATGTACTGAAATCCACAGCCATCATCAGTTGAAACTTGTGAGCACTGATCTGGGTGCTTGTGCTTATTTGATTCCTCTATTGGTTACAAACTGTCTCCTGATACGCTATAATTGCTCCATGTGCATAAATAAGTCTTGTCTTCCCAGAAGAGCTGTATGCTCATGGAAAGCAGAGTGAGCCACACAGAATGACAATATAATTTATCACCCAAACCAAGACATTTTTGAGATGGAGGCACTATTAATAATTGTACCAGATTCCAGCATAAAACAGGATTGTCCCAGCGGAACCAGGATGTATGGTCACCCTACTCATATATCTCTCCAGAATCTCTCCCAACCCTCAGTCCAGTGCTAGGTAAAGAGTAGGTGCTTGCTAAATCAATACTGCAGAATGGAATTGAAGGGCTAGCAGCCTCAGAAGTTAGTAAACATGGCTAGTCTTACATAGCTCATCCCTTCCTCTGTCTCCTGCACGCCCTTCTCCTTATTCAGCACTAATGTCACCCTCAAATGGCAATTCATCATCCCAAATTAGCCATTATTAAAGCCATCCATTTGCAGGGCTGCAGCTAAAATGAATTGTGTTATTATTCCAGTTACGGCAATGAATGGCTGAACATCAAAAGCCACTTGGATTTTGCAGCAAGAAGGCAATCAATTATTGTGTCCCGCTGGCTTGTCCAAGGCAGCATCCAGCTTGCTGCTGGTGAGCACAAGCCTCCCTCCCCTCCTAGTCATGCACACACTTCCTTAAGCCTCCCTTCATGGTGCTGGAGAGCCCAGGAAGGGGAAGGACATATTCCTTCTACCAGTCTGGATCAAATCCCCCTCTCAAAACCCAAGGTCTTCCTGGCTTTGGAGCTAAGGTTTGGGGCTCCTCCCGGCTTACACTGCTTTCCTCTCTGCCCGACTCCTGAGCCCTGCTCGCCTGGGCAGTGAGCCAGTTTGGGATGAGGTCTTGATTCAGCTCCCTCTGCTGCTTGCTTACCTAAACTACAGCTGGTCTTGTCCGCAGCAACCTCTTTTCTAGGCCCCTCCTTCTTGAGTCACGCAGTTCTCTGGACCCCCAGCCCAGCTGCCCAGTGCCCTCACATGGCAAAGTTACTGCTATATGAGAAAGGCTTGAGGCGTATCATTTCCCAGAAAACATCTGCATCGTAATAGGATCTTCACTGCTTTACCCTAGAGGAGGGATTTAAGCTCTAGGGTAGGACAGTACAGATTGGCCCGGGGTGACAGTGGAAATGGTGCTAGGACAGGGTATTGATTGGCAGGCCCTTTCTGTGATGGGAATAAAGACGAGAGGGATGAGAGTAATAGCAATCACTGGTTTTTAACTGTTTACACTGTGTTAGACATGGACCAAGTAGTCCAGGGTCCTCCAAACCCCACTGTTCCCAATTGGGGCTATTTGGAAGATTAAATGAACTAAGGTATTCTAACCCATAAATGCATATTTCCTGAGGGCTGCACTGGGTGAAGTGCTTTTGGGCTCTGCTCCTTCTCCTCCCATCACTGCCTGTAGCCAGAATTCCTCATTGATAGCACTGTCTCCTGGTCACCCACTTTGCTTTAGGAGTTAGGCCCGGGTGTAAGATTTAGCAGGTGTGTACAAGGTAGAGCAAATTTCCCAGGCCCTTCTCCCCATCAACAGGTACTGAAGAACTGGAGCCATGTTAATTAGCTGAAATTAAGTTCTCTCAGCTGTATAGTGCCCCCAAGAGCCACTAGTATTGAATTCATTTGCTTGTGCCCAGTGACAGAAATTACACAAGCCCTGGCATTTGCCCCAAGTCCCAGAAACAGAACTGTGTGCTGACTGCCAGCCCTGTGGGGCTGTGCTCACCATTCTCCCCCCACCCCCAGCCCATCCTGCATTTCCCCATGTGCACATGCTCGCACAAACACTCGCACATACACCTACATGCCCCCCCCCACAGCCACAGACCACACACACCTCCCCACTCACCCACTCCCCACACCCCCACACAGACCCCATAACTCCACTCATACCCCCCACTCACACCCACACCCCTCTCCCACCTCCCACCCCCACACCCCCACAACCTGAGGAGACATTCTGGCAAGATCCTAGGAAATGGCCTACAAGGTTAGAAACATTCCTCAAGCGTCAGCCGCAAAATAGTCACTGGCTAATATATGGATTATTGATCTATATTTACTTTGCTTATGGGAACATAAGTAAGATTATGAGGTATTTGATCAGTGTTTTTAACCCCATTCCTGCCATTACCACGAAGATGAAGGATAGGAGGCTGTCTCTCCATTTACAGGCAAGAAAACAAGTGTGAGAGGTGACTTATCAAAATTGTGTGACAAATGTAGCCTCAGAGTTTCTGATTTGTTTCTTCATGTTTAAGTTATCTCTGAGTCAAGAATACTTGTTTATTTGTTCTGTTGGGCCCAGAAGGTACAAAGATTACTATGGTCCTCCCAGTATCCATACACCTTAGATTCAAGCTTGTCCTTCTCTATTCCAACTTTTCAGTTACTTCAGACCAGTTCCTTAAAAAAAATATTGTTTTTCATAATTTAACAGTAATATAAGTTTATTTCCAATATCTTAAAAAATGACTCTGAACAAAAATATACATGACTTGAAATCCTATCACCCTGAGGCAACTGCTGTAAGCATTTTGGTGCATTTCCTTTTTGTATTTTTTCTGTCTATGTGTGTTTCATACAAGAAACTCAGTATAAGTTTCCTGTATGTATTTTAAACTGTATTTCCTGCATTCTAAGACACATACTCTTCATTTCTGAAAGCAGAATGCATCTTATAATGGATGTCAAAAGTGACTTGCAAATGGCCAGATAGAGAAACACACTGGGATATTGTTGTCATTGCTGCTGTGTGTGCAGCCTTAGCTGGGCATAGAGGCTTATCTGACTGTCACTTCAATTGAGTTATTTCCATTGGTAGCACCACTCATGGTTAAATTTTTAACTTAAATTTGGCTTTCTCCTTAATTGTCACTTAAAATGTCTTCTAAAAATTACACTGTGATGCATCATTGAAATGAGAAATTATTGTGTCTGTGGAAGATTGCCTGTCATACAGCAGACAATGCAATTAAAGGCAGTAGAAATTGCCAAATCTCTTGAAATAGATCATAACATCTTCAAAGCTAGGAAAGGCTGGTGTGTCCATTGCATGCATTGTGAAGGACTGTTACTCAGGTGCTGACCATCTGTCTGCCAAAGCCTCAGGAGTAACTTTCAAGAAAAAGTGATTGATTTCTAGCTAATGTAACGTAATTGAAAAAACACAAAAGAAATAAAAAAAGGAACTGTGAGTTTAACTAAACAGGAAATGTGGATGAAATTCCAGGTTCTTCTACATATATTGATATGATCATGTCACATCACCACAAACTGGGGTTATGACAAGTGGCCATACATCACCAGAATATGCTACATCACTGCCAATGGCCAAAAGTAATTCAGAAGAATCTTTAGACTCTAGAATGTGAAGAAAGCTTAGACTGCTTTTGGTGGTGTTCTTGAAGAAGAAAGTAGTATAATTGTATGGATATATATATATATATATATATATGTTACTGTCAGCAGAATAAAATTTGGGTATATTAAAGGCAGTGTTTATTTTTCCCAAAGCTATTAATAAACTCATGTCTTATAATCTATGTCATCTCTGAATTGAAAAAATAGGATCATGCTGTATGTACAGTTTTGGTTTATGCTTTGTAACAATATATGAGCATTTTCAGTGTCACTGAATATTTGAAAGCATGATTTTATGGCTTGCTATTTTTTATTATATGACTATACCATAATTATTTCAACCATCCCCCTATTATTGGACATTTAGTGTTATAAATAACACTGAGATTAACATCCTTATCTTTCATCCAGAATTAGTTGAGAGAGAAAAATTGTTAAGTCTCTTGATACATATTGAAAAATTGCTTGTCAGAAAGGTTTTGCTGATTTACAATCCACCTGCAGTGAATGGGTGTATTCCCCATCAACATATGTTTCTTTTTTAATTGAAAAAGACAACAACAGAAAAAAACCAGACCTTTGCTAAAGAGTCAGGCAAAAAAGAATCTAGTTTTTATTTACAGTTCACCAATTACTACTGAGTCTAAGTGTGTAAAAAACAGTTGTTGGCTTTTTATATTTTTTGTGTACCATTTACCAGTTCATGTCGTTTGTTCACATGTTCATTAGAGTTTCAAGGTCTGTCATGTTTGCTTTCAGTAATGCACCAGGTGCTGTTGATGCCCCACCCCAAATTCCCCTGGCCCACCTAATTTCATCTGCAGTGGCAGTTTTCAGCATCCTGTCAGTGTTCCACCTCACATGCACTGTCTTCTCTGCCTGAGGCTTTCTCTGGCACAGTGGAAACTTGCTCTGCCTCAGCCAGGTGCCACTTGGGAGTGCAGGATAGCTAACACCACTGCAGCTAACCTTCAACCAATGGGGTGGAAGTCTAAGGATAAATATCACAGGCTCCCTGTCCTCCAGTGGAATGATTCTGAGATGTGTTCCACACAGTGTCTCAGAGAGTCTCCAGCAGGACTGAGTCCCAGCTGCGCACAGAGTAACTTGCTTATTAACATACTCATTATCAGCTTTTCCCCCTTCTTTGTCTCATTTTTACCATTTCCTTCTTGTGCCTCCCAAGATGACTGCCCAAATAAATCACCTGTACCCAGATCCCTTTCTCAGGGTCCGATTTTGAGAGCAGAAAGTAAGAACAGACAAAATGAAGCAAGAATATTTTCTCTCCACACACCTTTCAACAGCAATGTTCATTCTTTTAGATTGAACTCCTCAATACAGACAGCATATTTGAAAAGAAATGCAGAAGAATGAAAATTATCCTTTTGGTAAACTTTGGGGGTGCAGGACACAGCAATGCAGAGGCTCTGTCACCTCGGAATGCCAGCTGGCTGCTTCCAGAAACCTTGCAGGAAATGGCTGGACTCTCAGTGCACAGCTGTCTTTTTGAGTCACAAAGGTAAAGACCAGAGTCTGGATTGAGTAATTTAATAAGGTAAAGTCAACTTAAGCAGGTTCATATGCCTTTTTGATATATAGTGACTTTTTTAATATTTATATTTATATCTATATCTATATCTATTATATATATATATGCCTTCTGATTATATATAAATGTTGGGATGCCAATTTATTAATTTACAATGAAGAGTGCAATTCTTCTGAGAAGTAGAATTCTTAAACAGGCCAAAATGCTTGAGTAAGCAGATCTGTGTATTCTTTTCCTGTGAGCAAGTTATGCAGGGAGCCAAATAAATTACAAAAGATTGCTTGGTGAGCATAAAATCAGAACAAGGGAAGTTAGTTGCTCATAAGAATGGTCTCTCAGGTTAGACAACTCAAAGCACTCTCATCAGCTCTAGGGACCCACCTTGCCAGTGAACCTGGGTTCACTTGGCCAATGTCATTCTCTTGCATGGAGCTGGCTGGTAATGGTCATTTCTTCGCTTCTAGCTGGCCAACTACTTTCTATTCACTCTAAGCAGTGTATAATACAATTAATTTGGTTTCCACTTACAAAATTACAATTGTATTCCAGGTCTGCCTTCTTAGGATTTGTCCTAGATCACCTTGAGCAGAGTTTTGAGAGTTACCAAAACTTCCAGTCACACATTTACACACAACTTCCTGGTTCATTTCCAGATACCTAATCATATCCCTTGCATGTGAATTTTACTGATTTAACTCTAAGGTGGCAACTTTATTTACTTTTTGTGGGAGGGAGTAAAGTGAATATAGGGAGCATTATATAGCTGCCCCCGACTCCTGTTGAGGTGAGAACTTATTTCAACTCAACAGGTTTCTGCCTTCTTTTCCAGCTTCATCTCCCACAGTCATCCTGTATCCCAGTAACAACCTTCAACTTGCCATCCCCAGAATATCCAGTGTTCTTTCTCTTTTCCACATTCCACACATGCTAGGATGTACTTCCCATCCTTATTTCCCAATGAACTCCCATTTTTTAAGATCCAGCTCATATATCACTTCCTCTAAGACTACTTTCTTGAACCACCTCCATCCCTACTCCAGTGCCAAAGAGATGGACTCTTTCTCCTTAGTGTTGCCATAATACTTCATTCAAACTTCTATCATAGCATTTATCCCGCTGTACTGCAATCATTTATATGTCCATTTTCCCCACTAGACTATGAGATCTCTGAGGGCAGAGGCTATAGTTTTATTTATTTTTCTATTCCCAGAACTTAGCATAGTGCCTAACCTTCAATAAATGCTGAATTAGCTAAAGTCTGATAGCCAAGCATCTAGGAACTGTAATATTTTGAAAATTGTATTTTTGAAAGATACGTGACAGAAGATCATCATGGACCACTTAGCAAAGTTGACAGAGAACTATGAACTATTCCAACCATCATTCATCAACAAATATTTGTGCCCAGCACTGGGGACACAGCAGTGAGCAAGACACACAGGCCTCTATTTCATGGAACTTAGATTCTACTGGTGGAGCATGGGGGAGACAGATGAGAAGCCCATAGATAATTAATACGACTTCCAGATTGTGTCAACTATTGTGAAGAAAATAAAACAGAGCAACATGAAAGTAAACGCCCTGAAGAAAAAAAAAATTACTGGGTGGTCAGTGAAAGCCTTTTTCAGAGAGTAACATTTGATCTGATATCTGAATGATGGGAAGGAGCCAGTTATTCAGTGATATGGAGGAAGAGTGTACCAGGCAGAGGCAATGGTGGCTGCAAGGTCCCTGAGGCAGAAAAGGGCTTGTGGTTATAAGAACAGAAAGAAGTTCTGAGGGCTGAAGAATTTGTGAGTGCCAGGGGCCTGGTGCAAGCTGAGATCAGGAAGGTGGGCAGAGCTCAGGTCACACAGAGTTTTGTAAGCCACAGAAAGATGTTTAGATTGTATTCAAAACATAATGGAAAGCCACTGGAGGGCTTTCTGTAGGAGAGTAGTATGTCTTGATTTACATTTTTAAAAGCTCACTAGCTTGTTGCAGGATAATTATACAGAAACCAAGATTCCCATCAGCAATACAAACCCAAAAACTATCACTGAATTCCTCTTCTTCGGTAGCACTCAGTCTAATGATACACTGATACACAAGGGAGTGAAAAACCAATTTAAGGCTCCAGTATATCCTCCAGAAAGTTAGTTGAGTGGCACTAATTTTACAGATAGTTGGAGCAGGTTGTGGAAACCTTGCTCCCTTAAAAAGAGACCTTTAAACTAAATAATGCAGAATACACTCCAGCTGAATACTTAAAAGATGAGGAGGGAAGGAGAGTAGTCCACAAAATGGCCTAGAAAATGCTGGGAGGAGAATCTTTGGTCCTACTTCATCATTAAGGTATAAGTAGTTTTCAGCTCACTTCTAGTAGTAATCTGTGCTGAAAACCCTGCCTAAACTCTGTAACTAAGGTTTAGAAGTTGGAAGAGAAAAGAGCTAAGCAGGAAGCTGTCCACAGAGCATCTGCTTTCTCCTCCTGATAAATCACCACAGAGAAACCTCGCAGCAGCTCACTCTCACTCTCAGCTCCTCTCGGCCAACTACAAGATTTGGAGCAATATAGGTGCAATGACAATTCCACCATAACATAACCTGTATGCACTGTGAGGGACTGTGTGTGTGGTATTCCCCTTAAATAAATCTTAGGAGAGATAGATGAACAGAGGCCCACTCAAGTACTCTGTCAGCAGTTAGGCATTTTGCTTAGAGCAAAACAACAAGACTGTTTTCTGCTGAAGCCTGAGCCAGACCGAACAGTATCAGCAACTAGGGAAGAATTTTGGCAGGGCAGAACCGTGGGAGCCATTTCTCCTAATCTCCCCCCATGGAGAGGAGGGAGGACTCCATAAGGAAGGCAGACCTGGGACTCATATCTTAGAATCTGTGCATATGGAGAATTGAGCCCAGAGAGAGAGGGAGATTTAGAAGAGGATAAGGAGGAGGTCCAGATGGATGCTGCAAACTGCTGGGAATCCAACATGATGGACTGCCAGATATACTACAGACGCTTATAAAACGAGGTCTTTTCATGAGCAAGAAGAAAACATAAAGCACTGGGACTGTCTAGAGGGAAGAAGGGGGATACTAATATTTATCTCCAAAAGCTATTTAGAATCAAGGTGTTACAGGCAGGGGGATCAGGGCCCAGCACTGAAAGTGAGAAAAGGGTTTAAATTCTTTCCCCTAATGGTACACAAAAGCTAAGGTAGCATGCAGGCCATGGATGCAATTGAAATATCAGATAGGAGAATTGAAGTTGCTTCTAAAAAATCAGGAGAGTTTGGCCATATAGATTAAATTCAAAACACAAAGATGTTAACCAGTAATCCAGCATTCCTATGGGGACCCCAGAGAACGGAAGGGCTAAAATATTTTAAATGAGCTCCTGGGTAGAAAATATGCTGGTCCCTCAGTAAAAAGGAGCCCCAAGAAGAGAGCAGGGAGAGAATTGGATGAAGGAGCTACATGCTGTGAGTAAAATGGTCTACCTAGTGAGAGGAATCTAATGGAAGTGTGTGGGAAGAACTGATTAATTAACTGACTTGTATGGAGGGGTATAATTATAAATCCTCCACAATTCTATTACAATGACTCCAGTAGGGGCAGCCATTTACTTCATGGCCCTTGAACACCTGAATCAACAGTGCATGCCATGCTCCTTCTCCCTCCATATGACACCATCATCTGAAATTGACTGAAGAAGATTACAGATCATAAATGAGTGGTGCATGGAACTGTAGTAAGCCAAGCACCTGTGGATGAAGGGTGGAGGGAGAAAACAGTGACTTCGAGGTGGGGAGCCCATCTTTGAAGCTGCTGCTCAGGTGCCAAGGGCTTATTAAGAAATATCCATATCAGTTGCAACCCTCCCCTCCTCTCCAACATATTGCAGAGCTCCTTCACGCTAGGGAAATATGACACCTGGTAAACTGGTGGGAAGACAGAATAGTAACTGTATGATATGCTGTCCAGGAGACAGCTGAAGCTGCAGGTTGGATGCAGGACATTAGTGCAAGGAGTGAATGTCATAGCTTCCATCAAGGGACACATCACAAAGGACTCAATTTTTATTATATTGCTTGACCTGATGTGCTTGAAATATAGCAGACTGTCCAATTCTATGACACTTGAAATATTTTGGCCTGACAGTTCCTGATCCCTTCAATATAGGTGGCATTACACTTAGAAAAATATATGACCATTGCCAGAGGAGATAAAAGCAGAGAGAGAGATCCAAGCAATAGTTAGCCAAAGCTCTTTTTCTCAACCTTGGGTTGATCTGTCAAGTCTAAATGGAATTGTATTTTCACAAAGCCTTTAGTTATTCTTCCAAAGTGTTGGGAGAGTTGGTGGGCTGTAGGGGTAGAACACTGAATTACATTCAGACCATCGGAGTTCTTTCAAGTGACAGAGCAAGGATATGAGTTGCTTAATCTCTCCAAGCCTCAGTTTCCCCTCTATATAGAGGAATAAAACCTCATCCACCTCAAAGTTGTTTTGAAAGTCAGCTGAGGAAAAAAGGATGTACCTTGTAAACTGAAATGCACTCTATAAATGTAAGGCATTTTTGTTTATTATCACCAAAGATTGAGGTTAACAATCTTTTCGTAAAGAGTCATGTAGTAAATATCTTAGGTTTTGTGACCCACAAAACATATTCTTCTTAGTTATTGCTTTTAAAGACCTTTAAAAATGTACAAACAATTCTTAGCTCATAGGCCTTATGAAAGAGGCCACTTGCCAGATTTGGCCTGTATACTGCAGAATGCCAACCTTTGTCTCAGACTACTGACATACCTTGGAATTGATGATCCACCTTCTCTGTATTTTGTAAGGTTCCACAGAAAGTTTACTATCTTGACTGTAAGACTAAGGATTATCTGAATCTTCCCATTTTAACTGAGGTAAAATTCATACAACACAAAACTTGCCATCTTAACCATATTAAAGTGTAGAATTCAGTGGCTTTGAGTACAATCAAAATAATGCACAACCTTCACCATTATCTAATTTCAGAACATTCTAATCGCCCCAAGAAGAAACCCATACTATAAGCAGTCACTTCCCTTTCCCGACTTCCCCTACCCTTTGGCAACCACCAATCTGCTTTCAGTTTCTATGGATATGTCTATTCGGGACATTTCATATAAATGGAATCATGCAATATGTGACTTTTTGTATCTGGCTTCTTTCATTTAGCATAATAGTTTCAAGATTCATCAATGT
This sequence comes from Manis javanica, assembly GCF_040802235.1. Lineage (NCBI taxonomy): Eukaryota > Metazoa > Chordata > Mammalia > Pholidota > Manidae > Manis > Manis javanica. The sequence continues at coordinate 98,508,110 of NC_133174.1, read as the reverse complement.
TGTAGCATTTATCTGTACTTCATTTCTTTTTATGACTAAATAATATTCCATCATATGGATGTTTTGTTTATCCATTCATCAATTCATGGGTATTAGGATTGTTTCCACTTTTTGGCTATTAAAATAATGTTATGAACATTTATGTACAAGCTTTTGCATAGACACATGTTTTCATTTCCCTCTGGTATATACTTAACAGTGAAACTGCTGGGTAATGTGGTAATTCTATGTTTAACTTTTTGAGAAACTCCCAGTTGTTTCTTACAATGGCTGCACCATTTTATATTCCTACCAGCAATGTATGAGGGTTTGAGTTTTTCCACATCTTCACCAACGCTGGTTATTTTGTTTTGTTTTGTTATAGCCACCCTAATAGGTGTGAAATAGTATCTTATTGTGGTTTGGATTTGCATTTCCTTAGTGACTACTGATGCCATGTGCTTATTGGCCATTAGTATAGCTTCTTTGGAGAAATGTTTACTCAAAATCTTTGCCTATTTTTTAGTTGGGTTGTTTATCTTTCTGTATTTGAGTTGTAAGGGTTCTTTTACATATTCTGGATATTAGACCTTTATTAGATGTATGATTTGCAAAATCTTTTGCATTCTGTAGGTTGCTTTTTAAATTTCTTGATGTCTTTTAATGCTCAAAGTTTAAAATTTTTATGAAATACCATTTATCTATTTTTTTCTTTTGGTGCTTTGATTTAGTGTCAGTTCAAAGAACCCACTGCCAAATCCGAGTTATGAAAATTTATACATATTTTCTTCTAATAGTTTTATAGTTTTAGCTCTTACATTTAGGTCTTTGATCTTAGGTCTTTGAGGTTATTTTATTTTTTTATGTGGTTTGATGGTTGATTTTATGTGTCAACTTGACTGGACTGTGGGGAACCCAGATATTTTGGCAACCATTTTCTGGGTGTTTTTGTGAGGATATTTTGGATGATATTATTAACATATAAATTGGTAGACCGAGTAAAGCAGATATCCCTCCCTAATGTGGATCAACTTCCTCCAATCAGTTGAATGCCTGAATAGAACAAAAAGGTCAACCCTCCCCTAAGTAAAGGAGAATTCTTCCTGCCTTTGAAGTGGGACATTGATTTTACCCTGCTTTTGGACTCAGTTTATATATATTGGACCTTGGGTTTTGTCAAATGCTGGTTATACATTGAAATGAAAATGTGCTTTTTTCTTCATTATTTTAATATGGTATATTATATTAGTGATTTTTGTATGTTGAACCTCCCTTGCATTCCAGGGATCAATCCCACTTATTCACTTTTTATAATTCTTTTAATATGCTTCCAGATTTGGTTTGCTAGTATTTTGCTAAGGATTACTGAATCTATATTCATAAAGGATATTGGTCCGTAGTTTTTTTCTCTTGTAATGTCTTTGGCTTTCGCATCTGGGTTAAACTGGCCTTAGAATAAATAGCAAATGATAAATAATAATAGAATAAATAGTAAATTTTCTATCTTCTATTTTTGGAAGAATTTGAGGAGGATTGATTTTCATTCTTGTTTAAACATTTGATTGAATTTGTAAATGAAACCATCTGGTTCTAGGATTTTCTCTTGTAATTGTCTATATTTCAGTAAGGAAAGTAGTATTATCCCTACTTTCATACTTGATTTTTGTGATATGAGCCTTCTTTGTTTCTTGGTCTGTCTAATGTTTTGTCAATTTTATTGATCTTTTCAAAGGACTAACTTTTGGTTTTTGTTGGTTCTTGATTGTTTTTCTGTTCTCTGTTTATATTTATTTTCCCTGATCTTCTTATTTCCTTCCTTTATTTACTGTGGGCTTAGTTTGCTCTTCTTTTTCTAGTTACCTAAAATGGAAGTTTAGTTTATTGCTGAGATCCATCTATTTTTTAATGTAGGCATTTCCCTCTGAGCATTATCTTACCTCTATCCCATAAGTTTGCATGGAGTGTTTTCATTTTCATTCATCTTAAAGCATTTTCTTATTTCTCTTATGATTTCTTCTTTGATCCATTGGTTGTTTAGGAGTGTGTTGTTTAATTTCCACATATTAGCACAGTAGGATATCAATATATGTTTTCCAAATACTGTTTGGAAAGAGTATCACACCAAGCCATTATAGGCCATCACCACCTTAGCTCTAATTGTCTTTCAAAAAGAAGATGGATCTTGAGAAATATGTGATATAGGACAAGTAAACTGGATTAAGTAGAGAACAGCAACTAGATGCTACTTCTTATCTCCCAGGCAACTAGAGAAGTATTAGAGTACTAGAGACATGGGTGGAATGATAAGGCAGGAAAGACAACTTTTTACTTTGTAGTTTTCTCCTAGATCAATCATCAGTGGTTACCCCTTATGACTTAGCCCCACAGAAAGTCTCTGAAACACACAAAAGCCCAAGATAAGTAGAAGCAAAAGATCCTTTGCTTATTAAGACTTCATTTGATTTCCTACCTTTCCCCCAAAACTTTCCTGACTTGTCCAATCCACAAAGACTTCTTCACCTTTAATCTGACTTTTGTTTTTATCATTATTTTGGCAATAAATTATAAATTGCATTTGTACCATTCTAGTGATAACTATTCATGTATGTCAACTCAACTAATTCTCTGCTGCCCTCCCTAATTTACTATAATCTTGTTGAGAGTGCATTTTGACATGTATTTCTTTGTATTTGTTACAGCCCTTAACACAATGCTATACACATAATAGATATCCAATAAACATTTTTTTGCCATATTTATAGCATGATAAAAATGTCTACCATAAAAAATAGATGGAATTCTTCTGGCATCTCCATGTCAAGACAAATTATTTGAGTAATAATTAGTTTTCTGAGCTCAGCTACAAGCTTTGACATGCTTCAGCAGAGAGAAAGAGTCCTGTATAATGCTCAAAACAGAGCAAAATTCTTGACCCAAATGAAACAAATTCTCTTTCAAGGAGAACCATTGTATCTCCAAGTCCTAATCCTCTCTATTAATCCAGAATTACCTCCTATAATATCAAAAGCCCTAGAAGCTCTTTTAGCCCAAACAATCCTGATTTCAAAGTCAAACTGCCCAGCACATTGTGTTGATTCTCCATTTCAGATGTTTAAGAAGCAGTAGAATCTTTGCATTTGCCCTTTTCTCCACAGACTATCAAGTCAGTTACCTCTGGAATACATCAGCCCATCCCTCTAGTATTCAGTGTGTCAGAGTGATCATTGATGATAGGGGCTACTCCCCAGTCTGTTGGTTTCCTTACCCCTCTTGATTATATAGGGCAACTTGGCTCATTCTACAGAGCTTCTTCCTGCCATCACATTATTGGCCTTTAGTTATGAAAGCTTTTGCCTGGAAAGCTGTGTCAGAGGTTAATGTGGCTGTTTTTTTCTTCTTCTCAGATTCACTTTACTGGAAACAAACTCCCCAGAATTCTGCTTAGATAGTTATTTATCTTTATAACTCGAAAAGGCCACGTTCATGCTAGGGGTTCTGGGTGAATCTTACCACTTTTATTTTTCCTCTATCACCTCCCACCAGTCTCATCAGCTAAAAAGATCCGAAACAGACTGTGAAAGAGTTTCTGATTCAGTAGGTCTGGGATAATGTCCAAGAATTTGCATTTCTAAAAAGTTCTCAGGTGAGCTGAAACTGCTGGTCCAGGAAACACACTTTGAGAACCACTGCCTGGAGACCTTTTCATGAATACACTTCATTCTTATAACTGCTGCATAGCTTTCCATAATAACACATTGTTTAAAACCATCTATAGTGTTTATCGTGTGCCATTATAGTTAACAATCCTCTCTGCCATCATTGCCACCCCTCCTCCCACCCCACACTCACAATAGATTGAGCTCTGTGACAAAAGAAATTGTATCTGTGGTCTTTATAGCCCCCATAGTGTGTGGTATGTAATGTATACCAAATAAATGAAAAGAATGGATGACCAACTGATCTGAGGGGCTATGTGAAGCTAAGTATTTGTGTTTGGGGGAAGGCCCAGAAAGATTTAGGAGCACTAGACATCTTGGACTCTCTGTGGACTCTGATTAGGCACCGATATATCAGTGGGAAGGATGTGTGTGTGTGTTTGAGTGGGGATGGGAAATGCATATTTGGAGGAAAAGCTTGTAAGCCAATTTCTTTATCTCCCCTACCTCTTCTTCAGCCTCCCATATCCCTCTTCCCCCGACACTGTCCACTGCTGTTAAAAAAAAAAAAAAGCAGTAGCTATATGAGAGCAAAAGAAATGGCCTCTTTCTATGCTCAGATGCTAATAACTTGCTTGTAGCATGTTAGCAGAGGTAGAAATCACTCATTCTACACTTCAGTGTTCTCATCTGCAAGATGGAATGGTACTGGGAGATGATAGTCGTTTTACACTTTGAATTTAGCACTTTTTACTTGAGAATTATAAGGCATTCGTATCACTTTGGTCCTTATCTTCTCTGCCTTGGGCCTGACAGTTTGCTATCAGAGAAATATTTACTACAGTCATATGCAGATACTGACATATCTCCAGTGGACTTGCAGCATGTTTCCCACTCACATTTCTTTACTAATGTGTGAATTACAACCCTCTGCTCAATGAATGGTGAAACTGAAATCATTTATTCATACTATTATCTGCTCCTAGCTTAGTACCATGCTAAAACTTGAGGACCATAGAAGAATTTTAAGATGAGATTTCTATTCTCAAGGAGTTTATATGTTAGGTGGAAACTTTACACATTTACACATGAAACATTCAAGTAACAATACATGATGATACAAGATTAGGCACCAATATGTGTAGCATAAATCTGTGTTGTCCAATAGTGTAGCTACTAGCTACATGTGGCTATTGAGAAATTGAAGTGTGACTAGTCAGAATTGATATGAATGTGCTACGAATGTAAAATATACACTAGATTCCAGACATTTAGGACAAAGAATGTAAAATATCTCATTACGAATTTTTATATTGATATGTTTTTTTTATTAAAGTATCATTAATATATAATGTTATGTTGGTTTCAAATGTACATCATAGTGGTTCAAGAGTCCCCATGATCAACTTATATTGTGATTGCAAATTATTGTACTCCTTTATCCCCCTCCCCCCACACCTTCCCTTAGTAATCACTAGTCACTTCTCAGTGTCTATGAGTCTAATGCTGTTTTGTTCCTTCTATTTTGCTTTGTTTTTATATTCCAGATAAGTGAAATAATGGTATTTGTCTTTCACTGCCTGGCTTATTTCACTGAGCATAATACGCACTAGATCCATCCATGTAGTTGCCAATGGCAGGATTTCTTTTCTTTTTATGGCTGTATGATGTTCCACTGTGTACATCTACCACTTCTTCTTTATCAATTCATCTATTGATGGACACTTAGGTGGCTTCCATTACTTGACAATTGCAAACAGTGTGACAATAAACATAGGGGTGCATATATCTTTTCAAATCAGGGATTTTGTTTTCTTCAGGTAAATTCCTAGGAGTGGGTTTACTGGGTCAATAGTATTTCTATTTTTAGTTTATTGAGGAACCTGCATGCAGCTTTACACAGTGGTTGCACCAATTTTCATTCCCACCAACAGTGTAGGAGGGTTCCCATTTCTCCACATCCTCAGCAATATTTGTTGTTTCTTATCTTATGGATAGTGGCCATTCTAACTGTTGTGAGGTGATATCTCATTGCGGTTTTAATTTGCATTTCCCTGATGATTAGTAATGTGGAGCATCTTTTCATGTGCCTGTTGGCCATTTGAATTTCTTCTTTGGAGAAGTGTCTTTTCAGGTTCTCTGCCCATTTCTTAATAGGGTTATTTGTTTTTTTGGTGTTGAGACATAAGTGTTCTTTATATATTTTGGATATTAGCCCTCTATCAGATGAATCATTTACAAATATATTCTCCCATACTTTAGGATGTCTTTTTGTTCTACTGATGGTGTCCTTTGCTGTATAGAAGCTTTTTAGTTTGATGTAGTCCCACTTGTTCATTTTTTATTTTGTTTCCCTTGCCTGAGGAGATGTATCTAAGAAAAAATTGCTCATGCTTAAAAATCAAGAGATTTTTGCCTATGTTTTCTTCTGAGGGTTTTATGGTTTCATGACTTACATTTGGGTCTTTGATCCATTTCAAGTTTACTTTTGTGTATGGAGTTAGACAATAATTCAATTTCATTCTCTTACATGTAGCTATTCAGTTTTCCCAATGCCATTTGTTGAAGAGGCTGTCTTTTCTCCATTGTATATTCATGGCTTCTTTGTCATATATTAATTGACTGTAGATGCATGGGTTTATATCTGGGCTCTCTATTCTCTTCCATTGATCTATGGGTCTGTTCTTGTGACAGTACCAAATTGTTTTGATTACTGTAGCTTTGTAGTAGAGCTTGAAGTCAGGGAGAGTAATCCCCCTGGCTTTGTTCTTCCTTCTAAGGATTGCTTTGACTGTTCAGGGTATTTTGTGATTCCACATGAATTTTAGAAATATTTTTCTAGTTCATTGGAGAAAGCTGTTAGTATTTTGATAAAGATTGCATTGAATCTGTAAATTGCTTTGGGCAGAATGGCCATTTTAACAATATTAATTCTTCCTTTCCATGAGCATGGGATAGATTTCCATTTATTGGTGTTTTCTTTCATTTCTCTCATGTGTCTTGTAGTTTTCAAAGTATAGGTCATTCACTTCCTTGGTTAGGTTTATTCCCAGGTATTCTATTCATTTTGATGCAATTGTAAATGGAGTTTTTTTTTATTCCTCTTTATGCTAGTTTATTGTTAGTATATAGAAATGCAACAGATTTCTGTGTATTTATTTTGTATCCTGAAAATTCACTGAATTCGGTTATTACTTTTAATAGTTTTTGCGTGGATTCTTTAGGGTTTTCTGTATATAATATTGTATCATCTGCAAATAGTGACAGTTTAACTTCTTTATTACCAATTTGGATGCCTTTTACCTCTTTGTGTTGTCTGATTGCTGTTGATAGGACCTCCAGTACTATGTTGAATAAAACTGGTGAGAATGGGCATCCTGGTCTTGTTTCCAATCTTAGAGGAAAAGCTTTTAGCTTTTTGCTATTAAGTACAATGTTGGCTATGAGTTTGTTGTATATGGCCTTTATTATGTTGAGGTACATATCCTCTATACCCATTTGGTAAGAGTTTTTGTCATGAATGGATGTTGAATTTTGTCAAGTGCTTTTTTAGCATTGATTGAGATGATCATGTGGTTTGTATCCTTCTTTTTGTTAATGTGGTATCTGATATTGATTGATTTACAAATATTGTACCATCTTTGATTCCCTGGAATAAATCCCATTTGGTCATGTTGGGTGATCTTTTTGATGTATTTTTGAATTTGGTTTGCTAATATTTTGTTGAGAATTCTTGCATCAATGTTCATCAAGGATATTGGCCTGTGATTTTCTTTTTTGTGATGTCTTTGTCTGGTTTTGGTATTAGAGTGATGCTGGCCTCAAAAAAATGAGTTTAGAAATATTCTTGCCTCTTCTACTTTTTGGAATACTTGAAGAAGGATGGGCATTAGCTCTTCTTTAAATGTTTGGTAGAACTTGGCTGTGAAGCCATCTGGACATGGATTTTGTTGTTTGATAACCAACTAGATTTTATTGCTGGTAATTGTTCTGTTCAGATTTTCTGTTTATTCCTGGGTCAACCTTGGAAGATTGTATTTTTCAAGAAAGATGTCCATTTCTTCTAGGTTGGCCAATTTATTGGCATATACTTTTTCATAGCATTCTCTAATAATTCTTTGTATTTCTGTGGTATTAGTTGTGATTATTCCATATTCATTTCTGATTCTGTTTATGTCTGTACATTCTCTTTTTTTCTTGATAAGTCTGGCTAGGGTTTATCTATTGTGTTTATTTTCTCAAAGGACAAGTTCCTGGTTTTATTGATTTTTTCTATTGTTTTATTCTTCTCAATTCTATTTATTTCTGCTCTGATCTTTATTATGTCTCTCCTTCTACTAACTTTGGGGTGCATTTGTTGTTTATTTTTTAGTTTCTTTAATTGATTTTAAACTATTTTTTCGGATTTTCCTTGTTTCTTGATGTAAGCCTGTATTGCTATGTACTTTCCTCTTAGGTGGCCTTTGCCACCTCCCACAGATTTTGGGCTGTTGAATTTTTGTTTTCATTTGTCTCCATGTATTGCATGATTTCTGTTTTAATTTTCTCATTGATCCATTGATTATTTAGGAGCATGTTATTTAGCCTCCATGGGTTTGTAGGCTTTTTTGTTTTCTTTGTATAATTTATTTCTAGTTTCATACCAAACTGCATGATACAGTTTAAATCTTTTGAATTTATTGAGGCTCTTCTTGTGGCTTAATATTTTCTTCATTGTTGTAATTGGATTTCTTTTATTTATTTATTTATGTGTGTGTGTGTGTGTGTGTGTGTGTGTGTGTGTGTGTGTGTGTGGCATTTACTATAGGCTTTAGTTTTGTGGTTACCAAAGGTTCAAGAATAGTTTTCTTACTATATGTTATCTATTTTTAATTATTGATTACTCTTTTTCAAATAAAATCTAAAGGTACTTTTTTCCTTCTTCTTCCTCCTCCACACTTTATGTATTAGATGTCATAATCTGCATTTTTTGTATATCCCTTGATTTTTTGTATAGTTGATTTTGATTGTTTTGCTTTGTTTTAATTTTGTATTTGCTTGGTAATTAGTTGGTCTACTACCTTCACTGTGGGTTTATTTGCACTGGTGAAAGCTATTTAGCCTTAGGGACATTCCCATCCACAGCAGTCCCTTTTACATATCCTATAAGGCTGGCTTAGTGGTGGTGAATTCCTTCAACTTTTGTTTATCTGGAAATTGTTTAGTACCTGTTTCAAATTTAAATGATAATCTTGCTAGGTAAAGGATTCTTGGTTGGAGGTCTTTCTGTTTCAGTACATTAGATATATCATGCCATTACCTCTGGCCAGTAAAGTTTTTGTTGAGAAGTCTGCTGATAGCCTGATGGGATTTCCTTTATAAGTAATCTTTTTTCTCTCTCTGGCTGCTTTCAACACTCTCTCCTTATCCTTGATGTTTGCCGTTTTAATTATTATATGCCTTGGTGTTGTCTTCCTGGGGTTCCTTTTGTTAGAGGATCTCTGAGCTTCCATGACCTGTGTGTCTATTTCCTTCCCCAGATTGGGGAAGCTTTCAACAATTATTTCCTAAAAGGGACTTTCTATCCCTTTGTCTTTCTCTTTGTCTTTCTATTCTCCTTCTGGTACCCCTATTATGCAAATATTGTTTCATTTGGATTGATCTCATAGCTCTCTTATCATTATTTCCATTTCTAGAGATCCCTTTTCCTCTCTGTTCCTCAGCTTCTTTGTTTTCTTGTTCTCTAATTTCCATCTCATTTACCATCTCCTCTACCTGCACTAATCTATTCTAAATCCCTCTACTATATGTTTCATTTCAGATACTGTGTTCTTCAGCTCTAAGTGGCTCTTTTTTAGGTCTTCTATCTTTGTTGAAGTCCTCTCTGAGATCTTGAATACTTTTCTGTAAATCTGTAAGCATGTTTATGACTTTTATTTTGAAATCTTTATCAAGAAGATTGGTGATCTCTGTTTGATTTAGCCCTCTTCCTGGGGTTCTATCCTGTAGTTTTGTTTGGATCATATTCCTCTGCCTACTCATTTTGTCATGGTTTCTGTGTTTCTTCTTTTGTATTAGATGGCTCTGCTATGCTTCCCAGCCTATAAGAGCAAAAGCTTTATGAAGAAGGCATCCTATGGTACCCAGAAGCTCAAGATTCTTTACTCTCTACTGTCTGGTTCTATTTTTTGGCAGCCCCAGCTGTTAGCATGCAGTGGGCAGGCTGTCTTTCTGTCTATGCTTGTACTCTGCTTCAGCCACCACCATTGTGATCAGCTCAGGACTCTCTGTTGAGCTTGCTGTGAGAAGGGCCACCCTCTGCCAGCCTGCAGCAATGGTGGGGTTGCAGGGAAAATGAGGTGGGCAGGCTGGTGTGTCACTGTGCCTGGACCAGACTGCTACACCAGGCTTAGGCACCTGGAATGAGGAAGGAGCTGTTCAGGCTGGCTCCTACAGGCACCTCCCCAGTCTGATGCTGCTGCTGGGGTGAATGGGTTTGCTCCTGGCAGCATACTCAGAGAGGAGCTTCAGGGCTGCATTGCCAGCAAGGGGGCATGAAGCATCTTGGGCACCCAAGAGTTCCTGAACTGTTGGGCTGAGAAAGAGCTGGTGAGGGTACCCACCCTTTCTCCTGTGGAAAGAGTTCCATCTAACCCTTGCCCCTTTGGCCCCCCTCCCACTGCTTGCAAGTCTTTCAAATTGCTGCCTCTGCTTTGGGTCTCAGGACTAGTGGAGCATTCCTGTCCTCCACAATGACTGGAGTCTCAGCCTCCCAGAGTGTTCCACCTGTCCCTGGTGTCTAGCCCTGCTAATTAACAGAACCTAATGTAATGTGGGCTTGTGCTCCCAGAGCACATCTCCAGGGCCACATGTGCAGTGATCCTGAGCTCCTACACCCTCTCTACTCTGTTTCTTTTTCTACTACCTGTAGACTTGGGTGGGGGAGGGCTTGGGTCCCACTCTTTCTCAGCTCTGCCACTTTACCCTTGTATGTGTGGTCTTCTCTTCTTCCTCAGTTATAGGTGGTCTGTTCTGCAGTTTTCAGGTCATTTTCAGGTTTAGTTTGTATTTGTTGTAGTTTCTTCTTTTATGTGTTTTTGGGAAGAGGTTTTCACTTTGTCTTCCTACTCTGCCATCTTTTTCTGGAAGTCTCCTTGTTTATACGTTAAAATGATAATATTTTTGTTCTATTGGGTCAAATAAAACTTATTAAATTTATTTCTCCTGTTTCTTTTCACTTTTAAAAATGTGGCTACTAGAAAAATAAAAATTGTATATATGTGGCTCACATTGTTTTTCTATTGAACAGATCTGGTATAGATAACTAAACATTGTAAGAATTCATAGAAGCAAAAGACTAATGGGCTGGAGTAGTCACAGAGGATATGGGACTTTTGGTTACAAATGATGAAAACTCAATTTAGCTTAATAACATACACACATACAAACACACAGGATAGGGGTTCTTCATTAGTTCAATTAACTGGGATGTCTACAGAGTATATTCATGACTATAGGAGGCCATCACATGGATCATGTGGAAAAGAACATAGTTGAGACAGGCAGAGTTCTGATAATGTTGTTTGAACCCCAGATTCACCACATCCTAGGTAAGCAACCTGAGCAGGAAAAAGAGTCTCTTTTCCTCCAGATTCATTAGGCCTTAATTAGCTCAGCCACACCTGTGGTAGGGGGAGGCCAGAGCTCTGCAACTGCTAGCTTTACCAGGGTCACATCAAAAGGGAGAAGTGTTCTCCAGCAGAACTAGAAAAGGAGAAGTAGGAAAGAGTAGGGAGACCAAAACTATAGTTACTATGTCTACTACAGCTGGAATACACATATTTAAATACAATTTAAATAAGGTACACTTTAGATAAGCTAATGTGCTACATAATGCCAAAGATAGACTTTTTCCCCCTTGTAATTAACTTTCTTTTTTTACATTAAAGTAAAGGAAACAATTTTTAAAATTTTTGCCTTACCACTAATCTCTGTCATGTAGTGTCTCCTCCCCTCTAGAGTGCCAGCATGGTATAGTGGAAAAACAAGATACACTGGAAAGATAAGATCAGACCCAAAATTTTGAATCAGAGTTCTTCCATTTATTTGACATGCAACATTAATAAAATACATAATGTCTTCAATCTCAGTTTCCTCATCTACGATATGGATAGAATAATACCTACCTAATAAAATGTTTATGAGACTTATATGAGCTAACAAATTTAGTAGGTACCCAATTAATATTTCCTCATAGCCTTCCTCTTAATGGTAGAGAACATGCTTTGGAAAGAAATACTCAGCATTATGCTAATAAATGTTTACCAACCAATGCTCTGTAAAAATGTCCTCTGATCTGTAGTGTTTGCCGATTTCCATGGTGTAAATACTCCCGAACATGGCCAACTTCAAGCTACCAACATTGAACACAGAGTTGAGAATTGATGTGCAAAATTAGCTCTCTTCATATTACCTATACAACTCAGTTCTTTCTTCAGGCATTTAAAACAGACTGCTGCTCGCTACAAAGGGGAATATGAAAAAACATGAAGAAGTTGCTATTTGTAAATATTGTCCTGGAAATTGTCTTTAAATATCTCTTCTCTGCTAGACTCTTCTTATTACCTCAGATGAATCTCCTGTGATTCTCTCAGCTCTTCTTTGGGCCTCAGAGAAGATAAGCAGTTATTTTGTGGTTTTAGGGTAACTGGCTGCCAGATGAATGGGTATCTTTTATTGCCAAAGTTCAAAGTGGCTTTCCATGCAAAACCGGTCAGGATGCTTAAACTGAAACAATAATACATCTTATCTCAAAGGAATTTCAAGACAGTTTCTCCTCTCTAGTTTGCCTCTTTAAAAATAAGAGATTGATATCACTACATAGCTATCAAAATGACTAACATAAAATATAGTGATGCCACCAAATTCTGGTGAGGATGTAGAGAAACTGGACCACATGTATGTTGCTGGCAGGCATGTAAAAAAGGTACAGCCACTCTGGAAAACATTCCAGTGGTTTCCTAAATAACTAAACATGTCACTACCAAGCCACCCAGCAATTTTACTTCTGGGCATTTATCCCAGAGAAATGAAAATTTATATTCACACATGATAAATGTTCATAGCAGCTTTTTTTAAACAATAGCCCCAAATTGGAAGCCCAGAAATCCTTCAATAGATGGATGTTTAAACAAAATGGTACAGCTACACCATGGAATACTATTTACTTATCAATAAAAAGGAACAAACTATTGATACACACGGTAACTTGAATAAATTTCCAGGGAAATTATGCTGAAAGAAAAAAGCCAGTCACAAAATGTTGCACATTGTATGATTTATTTACAGAACATTCTTGATAAAATTATAGAGACAGAGAACAAGTTAGTGGTTGCCAGAGATGGGGATATTGGTGACACTGTGGAAGGTTGAAGTGAACTTGGCTATAAACAGCATCATGAGGGATCTTTGTGGTGTTGGAACAGTTCAGTGTCTTGACTGTGGGTGGACACATGAACATATACAGGTGCTAAAATTGTATAGAACTATACACACACACACACACACACACAGGCATGCGTAATGAGCACAAGCAAAATTGGGGAGATTGAATAGAATTGGCAGATTATATCAATGTCAACATCCTGGTTGTACTAATATACTATAGTTTTGAAAGATGTTATCATTTGGAAAAACTGGGCAAAGTGCACAAAGCCTCTCTCTATTATTTCTTACAACTGCATATAAATCTACAATTCTAAATAAAAGTTTTCATTAAAAAGAAGTCAGAGAAAAGAAAAAAAAACACAGAAGAAGAAAGAAAAGATCTTTGACCCCAGAGTTCTCCAACGTGCTAAAGACCTGTCAACCTATTTGCTTCCACCAGATGTCTCATCCTTTAACATCAACCTTATTTTCCATAAATGTCTTCACTTAAATGCCTATACTTTTTCACTTGCCCCCAATTTGCTACTGTGTACAGTATCATGCACAGCATTTCTTGGTCATCTTCTTCTGTCTCATTGCACACACTTCTTCTCACACAGAGTATTCTTATTAGTGAACTGTTTATCTTAGAAATATGATGATTTAAAAACAACAACAATGTTGAAGATATTGGTCCAAGGCATTGCACTGCCAGTCTGTTTCAATCTGGTCTGGCAACCTCTCTTAGTCTGCCAGGCCAGGCCTTCTGTAAGCCATGCTACTCTCTTGCATCTTATTTATAGAGAGGTAATCTAGAAAAGTATTGTACTTTAGTTATTTTAGGATGTGCTGGTTAAGAATAAGAGATTGGGAATTAGACAGACCTAGGTTTGAATCGAGGGTTTGCCTCTTACTAGCTGTGACCTTAGCTAGAGTTGGTTTCCATATCTATAAAATGGGGACAATAATAATATCCACCTCATAGGGCTGTTGTGATTATGCAATGAGATAATGTATGTCAAATGCCTAGCATAAAGTAAGTGCTCATTTACTATTGTTCCATAACTCTTGCTCTTTCTGCCCTTAGACCTCACACCATGCCAATTTTGCACCCACAGGCTTCTTTGTATATCCAAGGCCAGGACCCATTTTTCCAGTGTTTTGCCTCCCAGTGTCTCGCTTCTGCTACCTAATGCTTTTATAAAGGGAAAAGAGATATCAGTGAGCAACATAGTAGAATAATGTGGCTACTGACCATGGGTATCTGAAGGTTCAGTCCCACCATTCTTTAAGTCCTAAGACCAGACTGTCCTGCAGTCTTTTCTTGCCTTCTTGGCCTTTGGGTGGTCGCCATAGGTGTGGAGGAAATATCAAGGAACTGGTAGGCTTATCTTTCTTTCCAGTCCCACCAAATCCCTCAGGCCCTTGAGCTTAATTGATCTCCCTATACTAGTCAGAAATATGGCTGCTTTACTTAGATAATTCTAGACAGGGTGGTGGGATAATTCTTTCTTCTCAACTTAAGGGAGAATCTTTCAAAGCTAGCTGGAGAAAGCAAGTGATACCAACATTATCACAAGCCTTTCTTTCTGTATGAGAGGTACTGTAGAGCAGGGCAGTGTTTCTCAAATGTGGTTTCTGGCCCAGCATCATCAGGGAATTTGTTAAAGATGCAAAATCTTGGTGAATCAGAAATCCTGGAGGTGGAGCCCAGCAATGTGTGTGTTAACAGGCCCTCCACGTGATTCTGCTAAACACTAAAGTTTGAGAGCTGCTGGTGTAGTGGTTACAAGCACAGACTCCGAAGTCAGATTGCCTGAGTTTCACTCCCTGCCATTCCATTACTAACTTTGCAACCTTAGGCAAGCCACTTATACTCCCATGCCTCAGCTTCCCCATCTGTAAAATGGGAATAAAGGAATTCTCTCCCCTTGAAACTCCCCCTTTTTTTCCCCTCTTGGCTTCAGCAACACTACACTTTCCTGGTTTAGCTTATACCTCACCCGCCCCTCATCCTCTTTTGCTGGCTCCTTGTCCTCTGCTTGACCACTAAGTGTTGTAGGCTCCAGGGATCAGTCTAGGAATCTCTTCCTCTTTCCTGTTCTATTCTCTCCCTAGATAATTTTGTCCAATCCCAAGACTTTAGATATTGTCTACGTGATGTTGACTCAAAAATTAATTTACATCTCTGACTCTGACATGCCCAGAACTCAAGGCATGTATATCTGACTATTTGACACTTTAATTTGGAATTTTGTTAAGCATCTCAGCCTTTACATGTCTAAAACTGAACCTTTGGTACCTGACCACTCCTTCTTCTTGAGTCTTCCCCATTTTGGTAAATGGTCTCACCATTCACCAAGTCAAAAATTCTGGAAATACTCTTGAGCCTTCTCCATCCAGACCATCACCAAAACCTGTTGGCCCTGACTCTGCAATGCATGCAGAATTGTCCTTGGCCCTGCTTCCCGTCACCTTATTCCAAGTCACCACTATCTCTTATATTGTCTACTTGTAATAGTCTCCTGATTTCTTTGCTTCCACTTTCACTCCATTATGATCTATTCTCTAAAATTATCAGAGAGATCTTTAAAAATATAAATCCGATCACCTCATTTCTCTGCTTAAGATCTTCCAGTATCATCTCTGAACAAGTATGAAGAACAAGAATGAAATCCAGGCCTCTGACTTAGGCCCACAAGGCCTCCATGACCTAAACCCTGCCTGCCTCTCCAACCTTCTCTTACATGATTTGCCCTGTTGTCATGACACTCTGTCATACTAGCCTTCTCTGTATTTCTCCTTGTCAAGTTCCTTCCTACCATCAGGCTCCTGCACTAGCTATTTATTCCTCTTGTCTGGAACATTTCTTGCTCAGGTCTGCAAATGGCTGGCTTTTTGTAATTCAGGTCTTGGCTCAAATATCACCTCCTCAGAGAGCCATTCCCTTACCAACCAATCAAAAGTAGACCCTCCATCTCAATCCATCACCCTGTCTTTATTTTGTTCATAGCACTTATCAAAACACCTGTCATCACACATTTCTTTGTGTGTTTATCTGTCTCTTTGCACTAGAATGTAAGCTCCACGAGAACAGAGACCTATCTTGCTCACTGTTGTATCCCAGTGTCTAGCACTGCGTTGACACATAGAAGGCCCCTCAATAAATATTTGCGAATTTTTTAAATTAACGAATGTTCTTGAATAGTTGTAGTTCTCATAAAATGGATATTTCTCTATCTATATACTGAAACATGTCAGACATATGTTCCTATATGCATGCCTATATGCATACCTAATCTCAGGCTCTTTTTCTCTCTGAACAACTTATGGTTCAGTAAATGTTCATGGAATGAATAAATGAAGGAATGAACTTCTACGACCTCCTTTCTGTTTCACCTAGCACATGGATACAAGCAACCGTGATGATCCTGATATTGCTTAACCATTAAGTTGCCCTAATCCATTAAGTTGCCTGTTCTCCAAATAAAGGAAGAGGGCTATATACATGTAGTAATTGAAGAAGATAACAGTTAAAGTTAGTGACAGTGTGAGCTGCTGGCTGGGGTTGGGGTGTGGTCCTCAGTGGAGAGTGGAGAAGGTGGAGTGCTTTAGCCACTGCAGTGGTTCTTAAATTTCAGGATTTATAAGAAAGCAGTGATTCTAATGCAGTGGGTCTGGGGTAGGGATGACCACCCATCCTGGTTTGTGTGAGACTTTCCCAGTTTTAGTACTGAAAGTCCAGCATCTGGGGAAACCCCTCAGTCTGGGGACAACCTGGATGATTGGTCAACCTAGCTCTGAGTGAGTTATTTTTAAGTAACACCCCCAGGTGTTTCTGATGCAGGTGTCCCCAGGCCACACTTTGAGACACCACAATTTAGGTGGTGGCAGCCCAACTTACCTCATTAACTCTGATCTCCACTCTGATACCAAATAATAGGGTTGGCTCAGCTGCTGTTCTCTTTCCAACCTTAGCTAAAGGGAACACTTTGTAAAGCTTCAATTGATTCAAGAAGATTGAAAATGGAGGGCTAAGTGATTAAGCCTCTTACAGATGGAAGAACATTTAAATGTCTAAATTGCCTGAGTACTTTAAAAATAGGGAGAAATGGCCAAATTATATCACCCAAAAAGTTTAAAAATAATCAACTAAAAGGAACCACTCAGACTGTGAGTGGCATAGTGTCATTTCTTCCCAGTCTGTTGACCTCTTCACTTCAATGCCTGTGGGCAGAGTTGTTAAGTGATCTATGAAATGTTAACCTTTTTATCGTAGCTGCAGATGCTGTCACCAGAATAAATTTGAATTCAGTAGATGAAAACATGTCAAAGGACACCAATTTCTCTTTCCTAAATCACCTCCAATTCTTTCAAAGATTTTCTGCTCAGTTGTCACTGCAACTTGAAATCTATTTCAGTTTCCTCACCTTAGATTTCCAAGTTGAAGTGTGTACAATAAAGGATACAACCTTTAGTTTCAAATAAGCCAGGATGAAGAGAGCCAACTACCTAAGCGAAGGCATATTTCCAATATGGGTGCTATTTATGGTTTGTGATATGTGTTGGTGTCGATGTGAAGTTGGAACCTTTATACATGGCTGATGAGAATGTAAAATGGTGCAGTTGTTATAGATAACAATTTTGCAGTTCCTCAAACATTGCAACACAGAATTACCATATGATCCAGCAATTCTACTTCTAGGTGTAAGCCCCAAAGAATTGAAAATAGAGACTCAAACAAATGTTTGTATGCAAATGTCCATAGCAGTGCAATGCTCAATAGTCAAAAGATGGAAACAACTCAAATGTCCATGATGGATGAAAGGATAAACACCTTGGGACATATATATTCAATTGAATATTATTCTGCCATAAAAAGGAATGAAATCCTTTCATGCAGCAAAGGAATCAGATACATGCTACAGCATGGATGAACCATGAAGACATCATGCTGAAACAAAAGGACAAATATGGTATGATTCCATTAACATGAAATATCTAGAATAGGCAAATTCATAGAGACAGAAAGTAGATTAGAGGTTACCAGGGACTGGGGGAGGGAGAAATGTTTAGTTATTGTTTAATGGGTACAGAGTTTCTGTTTGAGGTGACGAAAATATTTTAGAAACTGATTGTAATAATTGTTTTACAACAATGTAAAAAGTAATGTCATTGAATTGTACATTTTAAAAGGGTTAACACACATATAGACCTGATGGTGAATAGAAACTAGGAAGTTGTGGGTGGAGGTGGGTTGGAGAAGAGAATGAGGAACCTGATGTCCTAAAGGTAGTTGCCTAGTAAGCCTGCAGCTTTGAAGATAAGAATTACCTAGGGCCTGGCACACTGCAACAAAGATACAGAATAGGGCATAAGAGGTGCCACTCACGTGAGTCATGTAGATAGCTTTTGGGGAACACTTCCATAAGCTATAGAGTACATGGATGGGTAAATGACCAACACAAGTCTTGGTAAGTGGGAATATGAATGAGTGAACAAGAATGTAGGAGCCTAGCACAGCACCAAGCAAGAGTTCTAAAAAATTGTGTTGCATTATTGATCGATGGGAGAAGATGGAGCGCTCAATAAATATTTTTGAATAAATATATTCATGTTGTTGCCTCTTTTTAAGATGTGTTTTCCCTCCATCTCTGGGGAAATCCAGCCCCCATCCCTCATAATACAGCCTCCTCTGTGAAGCCTTTCCTGATTTTATGTTCCCTACCTTAAATAGATGTGACCTCTCCTGTGACTCATAGAGTTATGGAGAGGCATTAGTGCTGGGATTCATGGCCATATTGGGACTGGGAAGGGAGGGCTGGGCTGGAAATGTCAGGAAGGATCCCAGGTTTGCTCTTGAAGTTTGTACACAGGAATTGGGGTTGCTACAGGGCAGGAAACTGAGGGTAAACCAACAACAAAGTGACGGAAAGCCCTGACCCTAATCAGTCAGAGAAATGAACACAAACTATAAGTTGGAGGAAAACCAGTAAACCAATGACAAAGTAACCCGGACCTAGCCCCCTGATTGGTCCTAGACACAAATTCAAACCTTTACCTTTACATGAATGGCCTTGCCTCCTCGGGCATTCTTTCTTTTCCCACTTGTGGAAATCCTGTCCTGTTCTTAAGGCCCAGTTCAGAATGAAGCCCCTTTATGAATCTTTCTCCATTTTCATGTCTCCCATCTCCAACAGGAAATGAGCCCAGTCATATTGCAGTGAGAGGGAGATATGGTGGTACCATACCTGGGGGGCAGGGCATTGTTGGAGGTGCTGGGGCAAGAAAGATGGGTTAGTGTTGGAATGAAAGATCTAGGTTTTGTATTAAGAATTTGCACCTGGATTTGTTCATTTAAATTGGAGTTACTATATAGAACAAAGTAACCAACCCAGGCCTCTGATGGCAAGAGTTAAGCCAGTGGTGAGATAGAAACACATGGGTGAAGGCAGGGAGTTGACAGTGAAACAAAAAAAGAAAGTAAAACTACTAATTGGCAGAGCTAGGATTTGAACCCAGGTTCTTCTGGCTCTAAAACCCATGATGTCATGCTCTATATCATGAAGTTGTTGTCAAACTTCAGCATGCATTCAAATTACTTAGGGAGCTAGATTAAATGCAGATTTCTGGGCCTCATGCCTGAGAGTTTGATTCACTAGATGGGGCTCAGGAATTGGCATTTTAAGAAACTCCCTACCTGATTCTACACTCAGTTGTCCAAGAACCACATTCTGAGAAGCTTTTCTCTCTTTCCTGGTGCCAATGACCTCAATCCTTAAGCCACTTTCATCTTTCATGTTTGCAATGTGCTAGACAGCTCATTTTAGGAAAGACTATTTTTTCCCCCATTGATTGGTCTTGGCAAACTGGCAGAAAATCAATTGACCACAGATATACAGGTTTATTACTAGACTCTGAATTCTATCTCAATTTATAATATATTTCAATGATCTATATGTTTATCCTTATGCCAGTAGCACTCATTCTTTTTATATTGAAGTAAAGTTCGGATCATATATCATTCATCATTGTAACCATTTTAATCATACAACTCAGTGACTTTTAGTACATTCACAATATTGTGCAACCATCACCAATATCTAATTCCAGAACATTTTCATCACAACAAAAAGAAACCCTGTACCTGTTAAGTAGCCACTATTCATTCCTCTATTCCCCCAGCTCCTGGAAACCACTCATCTGCCTTCTGTGTCTATGCATTTGCCTACTTTAGACATTTCATATAAATGGAATCATGCAATATATATGTAGCCTTTTGGGTTTTCAAGTTTCATCCATGCTGTAGTATGTATCAATACTTTATTCCTTATAGCTGAATAATATGCCATTGTATGGATATACCCCATTTTGTTTATCTGTTCATCACCTGATGGGCAGTAGGATTATTTCCAAACTTTTACTATCATGAATAATGATGCTATGTTCATGTACAAGTCTTTATGTAGACATATTTCATTTCTCTAGGAGTGGAATTTCTGGGTCATAAGGCAATTCTATGCTTAACTTTTTAAGGAACTGCCAAAATGTTTTCCACAGTGGCTGCCCCCATTTTACATTCCCATTTAAGGGTTCCAATTTCTCCACGTCCTTGCTAACGCTTGATATATTCTATTTTTGAAAGAAAAATTATAGCCATCCTAGTGGGTGTAAGGTGGTATCTCATTATGGCTTTGATTTGCATTTCCCTGATGACCAAGGACGCTGAGCATCTTTTCATGTGTGTTGGGCACTTGTATGTTTTGTTTGGGTAAATGTCTATCCAACTCCTTCACTCATTTTAAAATTGGGTTGTTTGACTTTTTTGCTAAGTTGTATGGATTCTGTATATACAATGATTTGAAAATATATTCTCTTATTCTATGGGTTGTCTTTTCACTTCCTTGAGAGTGTCCTTTGATGTCCAAGAGTTTCAATTTTAAGTTTAATTTATCTATTTTTTCTTTTGTTGTTTGTGCTTCTGTCATATCTAATACGAATTAATTGCCAAATTCAATGTATGCAGATTTTACCTCTGTATTTTCTTCTAGGAGGCTTATAATTTTAGCTCTTTCATTTAGGTCTTTGATCTGTTTTGAGTTAATTTTTGTGTATGGTATGAGGTAAGGATCCGCCTTCATTCTTTTGCATGTGGATATGTAATTGTCCTACCACCATTTGTTGAAGAGACTATTCTTTTCCCCATTGCATGATCTTAGCACTTCTTGGGAAATCAATTGATCTTAGAGTGTATGGGTTTCTGTCTGACTCAATTGTATTTCATTGATCTATAATGTCTATCCTTATGCCAGTATCACATTGTTTTGATTACTGTTGTTGGTAATAAGCTTTGAAATTGAGAAGTGCGAGTCCTGCTACTTTGTTCTGTTTTGTTGAAGTTCATTTTGGTTAGTCATGGTCCCTTGTGATTCCATATACATTTTAGGGTAATCTTGTTCATTTATGCAAAAACACAGTTGCATTTTGATAAGGACTGCATTGAATCTGTAGATAGTTTTACATGATATTTTTATCTTAACAATATTTAGACTTCCAATCCATGAACATGGAGTATTTTTTTCTATTTATTTAGGTCTTCTCAATTTCTTTCAGCAATGTTTCATCATTTTCAATGTACAAGTCTTGTACCTCCTTCATTATATTTATTTCTAAGTATCTTATTCTTTTTTATCCTAATGTAAATATAACTGTTTTCCTAATTTCCTTTACAGATTGTTCATTGCTTGTGTGTAGAAATAAAAATGATTTTTGTATGTTGATCTTTTATCTATCAACTTTGCTGAATTCATTTATTAGCTAGCTCTATTCAGTGTTTTTGTTAATTAGGATTTACTATATGTAAGATCATGCCTTTGGTGAATAGAGATAGTTTTATTTTTTCCTTTCTAATTTGGATGCCTTTTATTTTTTTTTCTCAACTGGTTGTCCTGGTTAGAACTTTCAGCACAGTGTTGAATGGAAGTAGTGAGAGCAGACATCTTGGTGGTATTGCAGATCCCTGCAGGAAACTTTCCAGACTTCTACTATTAAGTCTGATGTAAGCTGCGAGTCTTTCATACATGCTCTTTATCAGGTTGATGGATTTCCCTTCTCTTTCTAGTTTGTTGAATGTTTAAACCAATATTCATGGTAAAAAAATCCTACTTGGTCATGTTACATAATCCTTTTTATATGCTGCTGGATTCATATTGTTAGTATTTTGCTGAATGTTTTGCTTCTATATTCATAAGGGATTTTGGTCTATAGTTTTATTTTTTATGATGTCTTCAGGTTTGGTATCAGGGTAATACTTACCTCACAAAATGTGTTAGGAAGTTTCCCTTCCTTCCATGTGTTTTTTGAAGAGTTTGAGAAGGGTAGGTGTTCATTTTTCTTTAGACACTTGATATAATTCACCATTGAAACCATCTGTCTTGAGTTTTTCTTTATGGCAATTTTTTTATTACTAGGTCAATCTCTCGTTAAAGGTCTATACAAATTTTCTATTTCTTCTTAAGTTAGTTTCAGTAGTTTGTGTGTTTCCAGGAATTTGTCCAATTCATCTAGGTCATCTAATTTGCTGGCATACAATTGTTCATAGTATTCCCTTGTAATGCTTTTTATTTCTATTTAGATTGCTATTAATGGCCCATCTTTCATTCCAGTTTTAGTAATATCAGTTTTCTCTCTTTTCTTCATTGCTCAGTCTAGCTAATGGTTTGTAAATTGTATTTATTTTTACAAAGACCAAATTTTGGTTTCATTAATTTTCTGTGTTACTTTTCTATTTTCTGTTATTTATTTATGCTTTCATCTTTATTATTTCCTTCTATCTATTTGTTCTGGATTTAGTTCATTCTTTTTTTATTGTTTCTTAAGGTGGAAGATAAGATTTTTGATTTGAGATCTTTTTTAATGTAGGGATTTACAGATATGTTTCCCTCTGATTACTGGTTTAGTTCCATCTCCTATATTTTTGAAATATGTTTTTTCATTCTCATTCATTTCAAAGTATGTTCCTAGTTGCTTTTTGATTCTTTTTTGATCCATTGTTGTTTAAGAGTATGTAATTTAATTTACACATATTTGTGAATTTTCCAGATTTCCTTTGTTATTGATTCCTATTTTCATTCCATTGTGGTCTGAAAGCATATTTTGTATGATTTAAATACTCAAATTTATTGAGACTTGTTTTGTGTCCTAACGTATCTTCTATCCTGAACTATGTTCCATGTATACAGTTGAGAAAAATGTAAATTCTGTTATTGGGTGGAATGTTGTTTAGATATTTGTCATGTCTAGTTGGTTAATAGTATTGTACAAGTCTTCTGTATCTCTGCTGATATTCTGTCTACATGTTCTAGCCATTATTTATAGTGGTGTGTTAAAATCTCCAACTATTACTGTTGAATTTTCTATTTTCCCCTTCAATTCTGGCTGTATTTGTGCTAAGTATTTTGAACCTCTATTATTAGATATAAATATATGCTTGGAATTATTATATATTCTTTTTGGATTGATCATTTTATTCTTACAAAATGCCCTTTCTAAACAGCTTTTGTTTTCATGTCTACTTTGCCTGTTATTAGTCTAGTCAGTCCAGTAATCTTTTGTCTACTCTGTGCATAATGTCTTTTCCCATACTTTTATTTTCAATATATTTATATCTTTGAATCTAAAATGAGCCTCTTGATGATAGCATACAGTTGGATTTTGATTTTTGTTTATCCATTCTCCCTATCTCTATCTTTTGATTGGAGAGTTTAATCTATTTACACTTAATGTAATAACTGATAAGATAGGATTTATGCCTGCCACTGAGCTATTTTTTTCTGTCTTTTCAGTATTCCTCAAGTACTGCATTTTTTTGTGTTAAACAGAGTTTCTAATGTACCATTTTAATTCCTTGTTTTCTTAAAACTATATATATTTTTTAGTATTTTTTATCTGTGGTTGCTCTAGGGAGTATAAGTAACATCTTAATTTATAAGAACCTAGTTTAGATTAAAACCAATGGAATTTCAATGGTATAAAAAACTTTGCTCCTATGAGGCTTCACCCACCCCTCCTTAGTCTGTATTATTGTCACAAATTGCATCCTTATATATTGTGTTTGTCAGCCTAGATGTATAATTATTTTATGAAGTTTTTTTTAAATCAAATATGAAAGAATAGAGTTACATACCAAAATGCATTTGTACTATCTTTAAAATTTTCCTATATAGTTACTGGTGCTTTTTCTAGTGCCTTTTATTTCTTCATGTTGATTCAAGTTAATATCTTGTATCCTCTCATTTTAGCCTGAAAAACTCCCTTTAGTATTCTTGGAGAACAGTTCTGCTAGAGATGAACTTTTTCAGTTTTTTATCTCTGTGTTTGTCTTCATTTCTCTTTCATTCTGAAGGTAGTTTTGTCAGATATAGAATACTTGGTTGACCTTTAAATTTTTTTCTTTCAGCACTTTGAATATGTCATCCCACTGCCTTCTAGCTTCCATGATTTCTGATGAGAAATCAGCTGCTAATGTTATTGAGGAGCCCTGCATATGCTTAGTGACTATTTTCTTGCTACTTTCAAAATTCTTTGTATTTTGACAGGGTGATTATGTCTCAGTGTGGATCTTTTGGTTTGTCCTATTTGATTCCATTGAGCCTCTTCTTTGTGTAATGTTTTTCATCAAATTTGAAAAGTTTTTAGTCATATTTATTCAAATTTTCTTTCTACCTCTATTCTCCTTTCCTTCTGGGGTTAACAGTATATGTATGTTGGTGTACTTTATTATATCCTACAGGTCTCTGAGGTTCTGTTCATTTGTCCTCATTCTTTTTTCTTGCTGTTCCTCAGACTTGATGATTTAAACTCATTTGTCATCATGTTCACCAACTGTTTGTTCAGATATGCTTTTGAGTCTGTCTAGTGAAATTTTCATTTTGCTTATTGTACTTTTCAAGTGTATTTGGCTAATTTTTATAATTTCTGTATCCTTATGCTATCTGTTGAGTAAGACATTGTTTTCATAATTTCCTTTAGGTTTTTTAGAAATAGTTTCCTTCTTTGAACAGATTTAAAATAGCTGATTAAAAATTTGTCTAGTAATTCCAATGTCTGTGCTTCCTCATGGGCAGTTTCTATGTTTGGTATTTTCCCTGTGTATGGACACAGGGAAATCTCTCATAAAATTTTATCAAATACTGGATATTTTAAATAATATAACTTTACAACCCTGGAAATAATGTTGTTCCCTTCCCCTAGGGTTTGTTGTTGCCAGTTTTTGTTGTCATTTCCTTATTCAGTGAATTTTCTGAACTAATTCATTAAGCTCTGTATTTTTTGTCATATGTGGCCAGTGAAGTCTCTGCTCAGTTAGCTTAAAGTGCAGCTAATGATTAGATATTGATTTTATTAAATGTCTAGAACTAAAAATCTGCCAAGGGGCTCTGTAAGCATGTTGGTCCACCTTCAACTCTTAGCCAGATAGAATACAACTCTGCATTAGTTTGCACTTCCTGCTTGCATAGAACCTCAAAGTCAGCAGGAGGTGAAAGCTCATGGCTTTCTTGGATCTTTCCTGAATGTGTGTGTATCTCTACACATGTGTCTGGTCTTCTAGATTACAAAGAACATGCAGTACAAAGTCCCTATGGACAACTTATTTTTCAGTTTTTTCTCTTGATCTTTTTAGGTAATCTATTGTTTGCTCTGTTTTCCATTACCTCAGGCATTCATGCCATTATAACGCTTGTTGAAGACTTTGCAGAGTTAATTCTTCAGTACACTGAATCAACATATCATTTGTTTACATTATTTCCTAGAAAACCAATGAAATGTAAATTTTAGCTCAGTTCAAGTTAAACTATTTCAAGACAATACAACTTTCTAAGGAATTTAAATGTAACTAAGGATCAGGTTAGCAAGTTTTCCAGAGTCTTACTGCTCAATCATTCTAGGCTTAAAAAAGAAGAATATTTAGAACAAGCAGTAAGTGGGAGTATGCTAGCACAGTTAAGGAGAGAAAGTAACAATGATGCTGTACTAAGATTCAAAGGTATTAAGTAACTTCAAAGCTGTGACATAGTAAAGGTACAGTAGTTGTAATGGAAATAGTCTGAGTCACAGTTCAGTCTCAGGTCTGTCTGACTCTAGAGCCTATGCTATTTAATTACCAGGTTATATATTGACTCTCTTCTCTGTATCATGTCAATTATCTGTTAAAAATATGGATTTTCTGGATTAAGACTAAACTCCTCTTCTGACTTTCAAGCTGTTCCTTAACTTTTCCTCCACTTACCTAGTCATATTTATTCTCTGCTAACCTCTTCAACAATCAACCAGTTTAGTCAGATCAGTTTCCATACTGTGCTTCAAATCTGTGATATTCATTTCTCACTCTGGGCCTTCATTTATCTGAAGTTCCCAGATATCAGCCATGCTATGAAATCCAGATTAAGACCCATCTCCTGTCTGAAGCTTTCCTGCATCTCTTATTCCTCTGAAAATGTGAGAATTTGTCATCTGCAACACATAATTTTTTCATCTGTTTTTTTAATGATTTTTAAATTGAGATATATTTACATACCATGAAAATCCACTTTTAGAGGGTACAATTCAGTGGGTTTTAGTATATTCACAAAGATATGCAGCCATATTTTGATTGCCAGCTCTTCATTCGTGAGAAGGAGTCCACCCTTTGGTTATGAGGAGGGCCAAGCACATGACACTTAACACTGGACAGATGAGATTGACAATACTTTATTAATCACATATACTCATACTCTGGGGGAAGACACAGCATGCTGCACAGGGTCACAAATTAAGGAATTAAGGAATATGCAGGGAACGTGAGAGGCACGCTTTGTAGTGTCAGGAGGGTGTACTTATCCTTGATTCCCACAAGAGGATGTGATTGGTTTGTTTGAATAATTTCACAGACTAGCAGGGAACTGAAACCTTTTTATTTAGGATAAGCAGAAATTTTTCCTGGTCCCCATGATAAGGAAGATTGTTTGGCTAGGAGACTTTATTCACAGGAGTAGATTGGGTAGGATGGCTTACAGTTAGGCCATTAGAGCCATACCATTCCCCTCATTTCAGATGTCAAGACAGTATATAATATTGACCCTTCACAATACTGAATCCAGTCATCATCACTTTCTGTTTCTAGAACATTTTCAAAAAATAATCCCATGCCCATTAACACATTCCTTCACTTTCCTCCTTTGTCCAGATGTTGGCAACCACAAATCTATTTTCTATCTCTTGGACTATCCTATTCTGAACATTCTTGATTACAGTAACTTTGAAATAACTTTTGAAATTGGGACATGTCAGCTCTCCTTTGCTTTTCTTGAAGATCATTTGGGGTATTCTGAGTCCTTTGCATTTCCACATAAATTTTAGAACCAATTTACCAATTTCTAAATAAGCCACCTGAGATTTTCATAGGGCTTTTGTTGAATCTGTAGATTAACTAGAGGGAATATGTTAACAACATTAAGTCTTCCAATCCACAAATGTGCAATGTCTTTGTACTTATTTCGTACAACAATATTTTTCAACAATATTTTGTCATTGTCTACATACAAGTCTTGCAGTTCATTTTTAAAAAAGTATTCCTAAGTATTTTATTATCTCTTATGCTATTGTAAATGAAATTGTTTTCTTAATTCATTTTCAGGTTGTTAATTGCTAGTGTGTAGAAATACAACTGATTTTTGTATGTTGATTTTGTTTCCTACAGCTTTGATAAACTTAATTATTAACTTTAAGAGGTTTTTTTTGTGTGTTGGGGGGGGTTTCTTTGGGTTTTTCTATATATAAAAATCTGTAGATCTTCTCCTATCTTCCAGATCATGAAATCTGTGAATACAGTCAGTTTTACATTTTCTTTTCCAATCTGGATATCTTTTCTTTCTTTCTTTCTTTCTTTTTTTTTTTTTTTTACCTAACTGCCCTGGCTAGACCCTCCAGTAAAATGTTGAACGAAGTTCTAAGAGTGGACCTCCTTGCCTTGTTCCTGATCTTAGGGGGAAAGCTTTCTTCCTTTCACCATTAAGTATGTTATCTGTGGTTTTTCATAGATGTCTTTTATTAGGGTGAGGAAATTTCCTTCGGTTCCTAATTTGATGAATGTTTTTTGTCATGAAGGATATTTAATTTTGTCAAATGCTTTTTTTGTGTCTATGGGGATGACCATACAGATTTAATCCTTCATCCTATTAATATTCTGTATTTCACTGATTTTTCCATTGTTGAACCTACCTTTTCACATCCTGGGAAAATCCCACTTAATCACAGTATATAACCCTTTTTATATGTTGCTGTCTTTAGTTTGCTATCATTTTGTTGAGGAGTCTACATCTATATTCATAAAGAATATTGGTCTGTAGTTTTCTTTTCTTTTGATGACTTTGTCCTCCTTAGGTACTGGAGCAATGCTGGGCATGGAACTTTGAAGGAGCTTTGTATTAGTTAGGGCTATCTAGAGAAACAGAACCAATATGAGATACAGATATAGATATAGACAAATATAGATCTACCTAATATATATATATATATATATATATATATATATATATATATATATATATGAAGAGATTTATTATAAAGAATTAGCTTACACAATTGTGGAGGCTGAAAAGTCCCATGATCTGCCATCTGCAGACTGGAGACTTAGAAAAAGCCAGTGGTGTATTTCAGCCCAAATCTGAAGGCTTGAGAACCAGGAGAGTCAAAGATGTAGATTCCAGTCTGTGTCTGATGGCCCAAGAACCAAGAGCACCAGGCGCAAGAGAAGAGCAATGTTCTAGTCCAGGCAATTAAGCAGGAAGGGCTGAATTTTTCCTTCCTTCACCTTTTTGTTCTATTCAGCCCCTCAATGGACTGGATTATGGTTACATACACTGGAGAGGGCAAACTGCTTTACTGAGTCCACAGATTTCCAGAGTCCACATTGTCTAGCAAAGAAGTCCATTAATCAACCTTATTAGAATTGAGACTTATTGTTTCTTTATGTTTTTAGTTGAACAGGTTATATTTGGTAAATAAAACCAGCTGTCATCCACAAGCAGATTCCCTGCTTGGTGGAGTATATGCAGCAAAATTTGAAATATGCCACAGGTGAGGATGGTAAAAAAATAGAGTGCCAAGCTGCAAAGGAAGACAGAACAGTGATGCTATGATCATGATCATATAGCTGACTTTCCCTTTACTGACTTGCCCTTTCCTGACTTTTTAAAGGAAACTTTTAATTTTGAAATATTTTATACTCACAAAAAGTGGCAAAAATTGTATGCCAAGTTCTCATAGTTCACCCAGCTTCCCCTAACATCTTACATAACCATAGTCCAATTATCAAAACTGAGAAATTAGTATTGTTACAATACTATTAATTAAACTACAGACTTTATTCATATTCCTCAACTGACTTTGAAAGTCTGTACTGCAGCAAGGTATTTCAAGGAACACATGGAGGATGAAAAAGACCGCCTGAAGTTGTAGAGGACCAAAGGCATCTGAGCAAGAGGGAGCAAGTTGAGGCCAAAATTCATCTTAGGCACTGTTTAGTGCTTCTTCTTAATTGGCCTCCAGAGGATGTGTGCCATTTTGTACTCCCGTTTGAGGAGAGTACCATTTTGGGGGACTTTTTGCCAATCTATGGAGGGGGAAGCTTCTTATTTGCATAAAATTTCCATGTTAACCTTGGCCTTGCCTTTCTCAGTACTCTGAGTTATCCACAGGGTAAATGTGTAAACAAAAAAATTGCTTTTGCCCTTACTACCCGTTCTGTTCAGTAACCCCATCCTGAATATGGGAATATTCAGACAGTATTTTTAGATAAAAAGACTGCCTAGGTTGAAAGGTGATAACTGTCCTGTTCTGCATGGCATAAGAAACAACAACAACAATTAAACAGATTGGCAGGCTGAGGAAAACAGCCTGCTTCCCAGCGCTTCTCTAGTTTGGTGTTCAGAATGAGGCTGCTTAATCTGTACTGGTATAAATTCAGTGTAAGACCTATTCGCATATAGGTGAAATGTATTTTAAAGTCAAATAGCAACGTTTAAAAATAATCTTGTCAAAAGAGTTGACTAAAAGTGCATTGCACTCAAATTGTTACTTTCTAATCTATTACAAATCATCAGCTGCTCTTCTAATGGCATAATTTATGGATGATTTCATGGCAAAATTAAATGGGAGAAGCCAGAGTGTCACAGTGAATGTATTAACTATATTTTATAATGTTCAAGTCTAGTATTAGGAAACTAAAAATTTTTCTAAAATAAGTTTCAGATGGATACAGTTAAAAGTATAAGATGAAGCCTTAAAAATCTCCAAAATAAAAATAAGTGATAATCTCTCTACAAATATACTACATAAAAATAAAACCTTCCCATTAAAAATACTATGAACAAAATTAAAAGATAAAGAACATCCTGGGGAAAATATTTGTAAAGTGTATTACAGATAACCAAACGATATTCTTAACAGGTAAGAAGCTTTTACAAATCAATAAGAAAAAGTTAACTATGCTTAATAGAAAATGATCAGAAGAAATAAGTCCTCAAAACAAGAAAATAAATGGCCAATAAATGTATGAGAAATTGTTCAGCCTCACTACTATGTCTGTAGTGTAAGTGCCTGACAATTAGCTTTTTTGATTGTAATGTTTAAGTGGCTGACATTAAGATTTTGATTGCTGAGGCATGATTTCAAAGACATCCATCTCAAATAAACACATTGCTAGCATATAAGTAGAAAAAAAGCCATGTGCTCCAGCCATGAGATTCCTTTTAGAAAGTCCGGGGTCACCTAGATAACTGGCTGCTTGCTTTTCCCTTCATGTGTTTTAATTCCCGCTCTTATGTTTTCAATTCCTCAATGACGAGTGAACCTGGGAGATCCCAGCACCTCACCTTCAATGCTAATAAAGGCAGAACCTCAGGTCTACTTTCTCACTCTCTTTACCTGTCACTTTTCTGTGCCCCTGGCATGCCATGTACCTTCCTGAAATTGTAAGTAATAAGCCCTGTTTCTTCAAAGCTCCCTGATCATTGCTGTTGAGGTGCATCTTGCATTCATAATAATAACCACAAGGGTTTGTCCTGCCACAACATTGGCTTCTGTTGGGGATGGCTCACCACAGTAGTGAGGGTCCAGGTAAGTGCCCCAGGCATTCCTAGCTTATTGCATCAGTATCCATAGGTTGAGACCAACACAAATCAATGTCAAAGAAGAGAATTTGTAAAAATGGTATGATGACATTTTTCCATGATTAAACTAGAAGTGATGGAAAGCTATGAAGATTATCTGAAATTCCTTACAGTGCAGAGAAATGGACACTCATACACTTTCGGGGAAAGTATACACTAGTACAAGGCTTTTGACAGACAAATGGGCCCAATTTATCAAAATATTTTAAAATGTATATATCTAGCAACTTCACTTCTAGTAAGAATACTCTCCAGTACACTTTTGCCTGACGTTGAGTCTGATTTCTAGGAAATTCAATCTACAGCATTATGTTGAAGAATATTTATTAATATGGAAAGATATTAAAAATATTTTACTAAGTTAGGAAAGCAGGCACAGAATCAGAAATGAGAAAGGAAAAATAATCACTATGGACACCACAGAAATACAAAGAATTATGAGAGAATACAAGAAAAATTATATGGTAACAAACTGGATAACCTAGAAGAAATGGACAACTTTCTAGAAAAATACAACCTTCCAAGGATGACACAGCAAGAAACAGAAAATCTGAATAGACCAATTACCAGCAATGAAATTGAATTGGTAATCAGAAAGCTACCTAAGAAAAAAACCCCTGGACAAGATGGTTTCAAGGCTGAATTTTATCAAACACTTAGTGAAGACCTAATACCCATCCTCCTTAAAGTTCTCCAAAAAGTAGAAGAGGAAGGAATACTCCCAAACTCATTCTATGAGGTCAACATCACTATAATACAAAAACCAGGCAAAGACACCACAAAAAAAGAAAATTACAGACCAATATCCCTGATGAACATAGATGCAAAAATTGTCAACAAAGTTTTAGCAAACCAAATTAAAAAATACATGAAAAAGATCATCCATCATGATCAAGGGGATTCATCCCAAGGATGCAAGGATGGTACAACATTCAAAAATCCATTAACATCATCCACCACATCAACAAAAAGAAGGACAAATACCACATGGTCATCTCCATAGATGCAGAAAAAGCATTCAACAAAATTCAACATCCATTCATGATAAAAACTCTCAACAAAATGGGCAAGTACCTCAACATAATAAAGGCCATATATGACGAACCCATAGCCAACATTATACTTAACAGCGTGAAGCTGAAAGCTTTTCCTTTAAGATCAGGAACAAGACAAGGATGCCCACTCTCCCCACTTTTATTCAACATAGTTCTGGAGGTCCTAGCCATGGTAATCAGAAAACACAAAGAAATAAAAGGCATCCAGATTGGCAAGGAAGAAGTCAAACTGTCCCTGTTTGCAGATGATATGATATTGTACATAAAAAAACCCTAAGACTCCACTCCAAAATTACTAGATCTAATATCTGAATTCAGCAAAGTTGTGGCATATAAAATTAATACACAGAAATCTGTTGCATTCCTATACACTAATGATAAAGTAGCAGAAAGAGAAATCAGGAAAACAATTCCATTCACAATTACACCAAAAAGAATAAAATACCTAGGAATAAACCTAACCAAGGAAGTGAAACACCTATACCCTGAAAACTATAAGACACTCTTAAGAGAAATTAAAGAGGACACTAACAAATGGAAACTCATCCCATGCTCTTGGCTAGGAAGATTAATATTGTCAAAATGACCATCCTACCTAAAGCAATCTACAGATTCAATGCAATCCCTATCAAAATACCAACAGCATTCTTCAATGAAGTAGAGCATATAGCTCTAAAATACCAACAGCATTCTTCAACGATCTAGAGCAAATAGATCTAAAATTCATATGGAACCACAAAAGACCCCGAATAGCCAAAGCAATCCCGAGAAGGAAGAATAAAGCAGGGGGAATAATGCTCCCTGCCTTCAAGCTCTACTACAAAGTCACAGTAATCAAGACAATTTGGTACTGGCACAAGAGCAGACCCATAGACCAGTGGAACAGACTATAAACCCAAGCATATATGGTCAATTAATATACGATAACGGAGCCATGGATGTACAATAGGGAAATGGCAGCCTCTTCAATAGCTGATGTTGGCAAAATGAGACAGCTACATGTAAGGGCATGAAACTGGATTATTGTCTAAGCCCATACACAAAAGTAAACTCAAAATGGATCAAAGACCTGAATGTAAGTCATGAAATCATAAAACTCTTAGAAAAAAATATAGGCAAAAATCTCTTGGACATAAACATGAGCAACTTCTTCATGAACATATCTCCCCGGGCAAGGCAAACAAAAGCAAAAATGAACAAGTGGGACCATATCAAACTAAAATTTTGTTCAACATATTTGCCATTGATGGCAAAGGAAGCCATGGAGACATGGGAGAATATATTCATAAATGACATATACGATAAGGGGTTGACATCCAAATTATATAAAGATCTCATGTGCCTCAACAAACAAAAAGCAAATAAGCCAAATAAAAAATGGGCAGAGGATATGAACACATACTTCTCCAAAGAAGAAATTCAGATGGCCAACAGGCACATGAAAAGATGCTCCACATCGGTAATCATCAGAGATATGCAAATTAAAACCACAATGACATATCACCTCACACCAGTTAGGATGGCCACCATCCAAAAGACAAACAACAACAAATGTTGGTGAGGATGTGGAGAAAAGGGAACCCTCCTACACTGTCGGTGGGAATGTAAATTAGTTCAATCATTGTGGAAAGCAGTATGGAGGTTCCTCAAAAAACTCAAAATAGAAATACCAATTGTCCCAGGAATTCCACTCCTAGGAATTTACCCTAAGAATGCAGCAGCCCAGTTTGAAAAAGACATATGCACCCCTATGTTTATCGCAGCACTATTTACAATAGCCAAGAAATGGAAGCAACCTAAGTGTCCATCAGTAGATGAATGGATAAAGAAGATGTGGTACATATACACAATGGAATATTATTCATACATAATGGAATATTATTCAGCCAAAAGAAGAAAACAAATCCTACCATTTGCAACAATATGGATGGAACTAGAGCGTATTATGCTCAGTGAAATAAGCCAGGCAGAGAAAGGCAAGTATCAAATGATTTCCCTCATCTGTGGAGTATAACAACAAAGAAAAACCTGAAGGAACAAAACAGCAGCATACTCACAGAACCCAAGAATGGACTAACAGTTACCAAAGGGAAAGGAACTGGGGAGGATGGGTGGGAAGGGAAGCATAAAGGGGCAAAGGGGCATTATGATTAGCACACATAATGTAGCTGTGGGGTACACGGGAAAAGCAATATATACAGAGAAGACAAGTAATGATTCTACAGCATCTTATTACACTGATGAACAGTGACTGTAATGGGGTATGTGGGGGGGACTTGTCAATAGGGGTTCTAGTAACCACAATGTTGGTCAAGTAATTGTACGTTTATGATGTCAAAATAAAATAAATAAATAAATAAATAATAAAAAGAAAGCAGGCTGGCCTTTGTAGGAAAATGGCCAACTAAATTAACAGAAAACCCTTTTGATACAATCTTCTAAAAGTGCAAGATAAAATACACAAATGTTCTTTTAATTGCACAACTGAGATTATAAGAAATAAAGGAAACTCATGGATGCCAGCAATGAATAAGAAACCAAAAATCAGAGCTGTAATCTTGTGAGTGGAAGCTGTGGTTGCCCTGGGAAGGGATTTTCAACTTTTAGAACCACAGGGACAGAAGATGAGGTCTTGGGCCCAAGGGCCCCATCATAAAATTCCCCTGGAAGGGATGTACTCTCCATAAAAGGTTGGACTAGAAAAAAAATCTGCATCTTTGGCATAGGGAAATGACAAGGAAGCTTATCTGTCTCTAAGTCCTAAGTGGAAGAAAAAAGTTCCTCTGAGAATGAAAGTACAGGCCTGAAACTCATGTGGGTTTTAGGTTTTAATTTATACTATATGCAGGACCAAGGAAGCTTTACCCTGAGGCTCTTGGCAGAAGCAAAGGTAAACTGCTTGGAAGAGATGCTCCCACAACACAGACCACAAGAAGTTTTCACAGATTTTTTTTAAAGCCCCATTAAGGAAAATATCGCAATAAAAATACTACAAGAAATTACCTACCAGAAGTCAGAGTCAGTGGACACAAACAGCAGCAAGATTAGTATCTTGAGAATCATTGAGCTGGGGGATGGATTTGAGAACCTTACCTATTATTAAGAACAAATAAGAAATGGAAAATATGACAGGGAGGCTAAAAGACCTGGAGGATAGAATGAAAGGTCTAACCTTAATCTGAGAGGAGTTCCAGAAGGAAAATAGAATGGTAGAAAGGCAACATTCATGGAGATAATGGCTGAAGATTTTCCAGGATTGATGAAAGATTAAAAGCACAAGTGCAAATAAAAGAAATAAAATTAAATCTATATCCAGACATATACTCAAACAGCAGAACACCAAAAACAATGAGAAAAGTCTTTAAAACTACCAGAGAGAAAAGACAGATTACATGAAAAGGAACAACACTGAGATAGGTAGCAGACTTTCTTTATCTTTTTTTTTTTGTTTGGGTATCATTGATATACACTCTTATGAAGGTTTTACAAGAAAAACAGTATGGTTACTACATTCACCCATATTACTGAGCCCTCTCCATACCCCATTGCAGTCACTGTCCATCAGTATAGTAAGATGCCACAGAGTCACTATTTGCCTTTTCTGTGTTACACTGTCTTCCCCATGATCCCCTCTACACCATGTGTGGCAATCATAATACCCCTCAATCCCCTTCTCTCTCCCTCCCTACCCGCCCTCCTCCAGCCCTCCCCTTTGGTAACCGCTAGTCCCTTCTTGGAGTCTGTGAGTCTGCTAGATAGATAGCAGACTTTCAAACTACAAAGTATAGGCCAGAACACAGCTAAATAATATCTTTAAAGTTCTTAGGGAAAATATCTGTCTACCTAAATTTCTAAACCCAGCTAAAATATTATTCAAGAGTGAGGGCCATAACAATATTTCTAGAAATGAACTGAGAGAATCAAGAACTCACAAATGCTTGCTGAAAGAAATCAACTAAAATATGTACTCCTGAAAGGAAGCACTGAAGTGGAAAAAGGAATGGTGAGCAAAGATATTGGTAAATATGTGGGTAGATTGAAATAAGCATTGGTTGTAAAAAACAATACTGAGGAAGATGAATAATTTGGGGGTATAAAACAAAGTTGGAGAGAGAATGGTTTGGTTCAAACTTTCTAAGTCCTTGAATTGTTTTAAGGGAGGGTAGAACTATTAAGAAAATTTGGACATTAAAAGAAAAAAAAAGAAGAGAAACAGAGTGTATAATTTCCAAACCAGTAGGAGAAAAAACAAATTTAAAAAATTGACTAATAGAAAAAAAGGCAAGAAAGGAGGGACAAAAGCATAGAAAAAAGCAGAATAAGAGAGAACTCCTATGGTAAGGGATTATAAATAAATCCCAAAGTATCATTAATCACAATAAATGTGACTGGACTAAAACTTGTAAGTTTAAAGACAGACTCTTCATTGCATTGAAAAATCCAAAATTTAGCTAAATTTTGTTCATAAAAGTCACACCTAAAACATAAGAGAATTAAAAGTGATAGAAAAACATATACCAGGCAAATACTAACCCAAATTGAGGGAGCTATGTTAATGTTAAGCAAAACATACCTTAAGGTAACAAATACTTTGAATGATAGTGTCACAGCATATTGGTAGAAAGAATAATCCACCAGGAAAATGTAACAATTATAAATCTGCCTGCACCTAAATATATTGCCTCAAAACACATAAAACAAAAATTGACAGAATTATAAGCAGATACTAACAAATGTATTATCAGTGGTAAATTTTAATATATCTCTCCATTTTGATACAGAAAGCCAACCATGAATTAACAAGAAAATAGATTTGGACAACCCAATTAAAAAACCTTGATATATATAGACTTATGTACCCAATAATTACAGAATACTCATTCTTTAAAAAATGCACATAGGTCATTTATCACACTTTTACTACAATGCAATGAAATTACAATTCCCAGCAAAAAGATATTTAAAAAAGAATACACATGGAAATTTAAAGAAAGTAGGTTATAAACAAATTTGTGCAATATCATCCCATTTGGGGAAAAATAATATCTATGTTATGCATTGAAAGAACAGGTTTGATAAGCACTAACAATGGTGAGAGTGGTTATTTATGGTTTGTTGGCTTCTAGATTATTTTTAGTTTTGCATTACTTTGAAAAAGCTTTTTTGTATTGTTAGTCTCCTGCTTGGAGCATGTGAGAGTGTATTTTTTTCTTAATTAGAAAAAAATCAACAATGAATTTTATTTAGGATAGCACGTAGAATAATAATTTGCCTTGTCTATTGCAGCAGCCTCCCAACTGGTCTCCTGATTTCCAGTCTTGCCTCCTAACACATTCTCTTCCCCAAAGCACTTAGAATAAAACCCAAATTCCTGACTTTAGTGTGCAAGGTGCTATATGACATTGCTCCAACCTTTATTTACAACCTTAGCTCCAGTCATACTCCCCAGGTTCAATCTACTACAACAACACTGGCTTTCATGTTCTTGAGCTCTAAGTTCTTTCCATCCTGTGTCTTCACATTTGCTACCCCTTGCACCTAGAAGCCCTATTGCTCTCCTTCCCACAACACGTTCTTTGCCTGGCTATGTCCTAGGTATTCTTCTTGTTTTACCTGAAGTGCTAAATCCCCAGAGAAGCCTTCTGTGTTCTCCCTCCCCAGACCGGGTTTGGTATGGATAGTCTCAAAGCACCCATTCTTGTCCTTCACAGCAGTAACAATACTCTTGAACATATATGTTCATGTGCTTACTTAGTTACTGTTTGTCTACCTTTATAAACTGTTTACTCAATGAGGACAGGGACCCCAGCTGGTTTGCTCATTTCTATATTCCCAGCACCTAACATAGTGCCAGGCGTGTGGCAAGCGCTTAGTGGATATTTGTTGAAAGCATATTAATACATGATGAATGAATGAATGAATACATCCTCACAAGTGCTACTGTACATTATGGAATGAGGTAAAGGGGTTCATGAAGGAGAAGGCTAATGATATGCCACAATTGTGGTTTTAACTTCCAGTTCTCTTGGTAAATGGCTAAGAGTCATTGAAAAATGCTTACAAGGTAAACTTCCTTTTGATTTATCTTTTTCCCACAGCTGCTTTAGTGGACTATTCCTCTTCAAAGGAAGGAAGTCCTGGGAATTAGGATAAAAACAAAATAAC
This sequence comes from Manis javanica, assembly GCF_040802235.1. NCBI lineage: Eukaryota > Metazoa > Chordata > Mammalia > Pholidota > Manidae > Manis > Manis javanica. The sequence continues at coordinate 98,469,641 of NC_133174.1, read as the reverse complement.
AGCAACAAACTTGTTACTTCTGAGGCCAAGGAAGATGAAGTAGGATGATTTGTAGATGGGTATAAATTACAGGATCACGTTTCATTGTCTTGAAGCTCTGTTTCACTACATAATTCATACAGTACCACATAACCAAAGCCCAGTCAAGGTGGCTTGGATATGCTCTATCTTTTCTTCCAGGGACAACTTGTGCACATTCAGTCAGCTTGAGTAATAATGGTCTTTGTAATTAGGGCCAGTACATAGGAAAAAGAGATACATTTTCCACGGACTCACTGCTGCTCTCTAGAGAAGAAAAATGTTGGTTACTGCTTATACTTGCTCCAGAGTTTAAACTTTAGGATGCAATCTTAAATTCTTAAAATACAGTCTTTAAAAAAGATGCTAAGAAAGCAAAGCAGGACACTCTTTTGATTCTGTAACATCATAGACTTAAATTTACAGATAGTAGCTTCCTTCCAGTTAATCTTACCCTCAGCTCTTTCCCTCACAGAAGAGTCATGGTGGCAACTTCAATGCTAAATGTTTTACAAGACCTTAGTGTTTTAATACAACCACTTTTTCTAAAATGTCTTTTCCTTCTACTTGATCTAGTGACACGTTAGATAGATGCTTAATAGTTATCTACGTAATTAAGTCTAGAAAATATCTGTTTGTGTATTTAGTCCCTTAATAGTTCACACAGAAGCAATAACATCTTTCAAATGTTCTTCTCTTTTCAAAATTGACTCCAGATAATTCCACAGTTGTACAGAGATGTGAGGCCAAGTCACACAAGCTTTAAAATATGATTTATGCATAAATCATTCCAAAATAAAGTTATGCAATACAGTCTAGAAGAGGCAGAGGCATTGGCATAATTCCTAAAAATAGGTATGTCCAATTAAGAATAAAGATAAGACATGAGAGAGAACAGGATTTGCAAATGTACCACACTCTTCTTTATATTCCTTTTTAATGTCAAGGATTTCAATTACTAAATATAAACACAGTATCCCAAAAGGCATTGTTAGTAATTATTAATGTACAAAAGGAAAAATATTTTTAACCTAACTATACCCAAACATTGATAGCAGGACTGAGGAAGCCAAATAAATACTGTGTGCTCAAGAGTATTATTTATTCAACTAAAACATGTTGTTAGTATCATGCATTGAACTATTTATAATCCTTTGTTATTTGTATATTCCAGAACAATAGAGAGAGCCTAAGCAAAGTACACTCTAAATCATTTGATAAAGTCAATGAAAAAGCAATCAAATAAACCCTTCTGGTGATAATTATGACCAATCGCTATGCAACTGATTCTATCCGAGTATACAGACACACCTTGGAGAGATAGTGGGTTTGGTTGCAAATCAACACAACAAAGCAAATGTCACATTAAAGCAAGTCAAATGAATATTTTGGTTTCCCAGTGCATATAAAAGTTACGTTTACACTATACTGTAGTATATTAAGTGTGCAACAGCATTATGTCTAAAAAAATCAATACATACCTTAATTAAAAATGCTTTATTGCTAAAAAATGCTAACCATTGTGTAGGGGACAGCCTTTGTCTTCCCCTATGTCTGAACTCAGAATGGAGAAGCACCAGCTTGAAAACAACTGGTGCAGTCCTTAGAAGTTATCTGCCCACAAAAGCATATCTTGTCCTCGAAAATGAGCCAAGATGCCTTACCCTGCAAACAGGATGGCTTTGGGGACGTGTGAAAACACCGCCCCTGCTTACTAGGTAGATTCTAAGGAATCGACAGAATGTTCTGGCCTGTTCCCCCAGAGTAGGGAAAGATACGTACAGCATTTGGCTGAGGTCGGAGAAAGGCAGTATAAAAATAAAAGAGCTGTGCCACATCGAGGCTGCTGCAGCCATTGTCTGTCTATCTTTGTTGTCTGTGTTTTTTGTTCACTCCTATTTTACCCAAGTGAGGGACTTGCTACACATCGTCTGAGTTTTCAGCAAGTCATAATCTTTTTGCTGGCAGAGGGCTTTGCCTCTATTGTTTATGGCTGCTGACTAAGGTGGTGGTTGCTGAAGGTTGCGGTGGCTATGGCCCTTCTTAAAATAAAGACTACAGTGAAGTTTGTCTAGTTGATTGAATCTCTTTTTCACAAATGATTTCTGGGTAGCATGTGACGCAAACCATCACAACAAAGCAAATGTCACTGACAGCATTTTACCCATAGTAGAACTTCTTTCAAAACTGGAGTCAATACTCTTAAACCCTGCTGCTGCTTTATCAACTAAGTTTATGCAATATTCTAAATCCTTTGTTGTCATTGCAACAATCTTTACAGCATCTTCACCAGAAGGAGATTCCATCTCAAGAAACTGTTTTCTTTGGTCATCCGTAAGAAGCAACACCTCTTCCATTAAAGTGTTATCATGAGTTGGTGCACATGGTGTGTGTGGGGTCATGGGAAGACAGTGTAGCTCAGAGAAAACAAACAGGGACTCTGTGGCATCTTACTGCATTGACGGACAGTGACTTCAGTGGGGTATGGGGGGAACTCGATAATGAGGGTGAATGTAATAACGACATTGTTTTTCTTGTGAAATCTTCATAGGAGTGTATATCAATGATACCTTAATAAAAAAATTAAACATTTTTTTTCAAAAAAAAGTGTTATTATGAGATTGCAACCATTCAATCACATCTTTGAACTCCACTTCTAATTCTAGTTCTCTTCCTATTTCCACCACCTCTGCAGTTAATTCCTCCACTGAAGTCTTAAACCTCTCAATTATTCATGAGGGTTGGAATCAACTTCTTCCAAACCCTTGTTAATGTTGATATTTTGACCTCTTCCCATGAACCATGAATATTCTTAATGACATCCATTCCAAAAGGTTTTTGATTTACTTTGTCCAGATCTATCAGAGGAATCACTGTCTCTGGCAGGTATAGACTTAAAAAAAATATTTCTTAAGTAATAAGACTTGAAAGTCAAAATGACTCCTTAATCTGTGGGTTGCCGAATGGATGTTGTTAGCAGGCATGAAAGCATCATTAATCTTATTGTACATCTCCATCAGAGCTTGTGGGTGACCAGGCACATTGTCATTGAGCAGTCACATTTTGAAAGGAACCTTTTTCTAATCAGTTGGTCTCAACAGTGGGCTGAAACTATTAATTAAGCCATGTTGTTGACAAATGTGCTGTCATACAAGCTTTGTTGTTGCATTTAAAGAGTACAGGAAGAGTAAATTTAGAATAATTCTTAGGGGCCCTAGGATTTTCAGAACAGTAAATGAACATTGGTGTCAAAGTCACCAGCCACATTAGCCTCTAACAAGAGTGTCAGCCTGTCCTTTGAAGCTTTGAAGTCAGACATTGACATCTCTTCTCTAGCTATGAAAGTCCTAGATGGCAATTTCTTCCAACAGAAAGCTGTTTTGTCTACATTGAAAATCTGTTGCTGAGTGTAGCCACCTTCATTAAAGATCTTAGTGAGATCTTCTGGATAACTTGCTGTAACTGCTCCATCAGCACTTGCTACTTTCACCTTGCACTTTATTGTTATGGTGTTGGCTTTTTTCCTTACATCTTATGAACCAACCCCTGCTAGCTTCATATCTTTCTTCAGTAGCTTCCACACCTCTCTCAGCCTTCATAGAACTGGAGAGAGGTAGGGCCCGCACTAGGCTTTAGCTTGAGGGAATTTTGTGGCTGGTTTGATCTTCTATCCAGACCATTAAAACTTTCTCCATATCAGCAATAAGGCATTTTTACTTTCGTATTGTTCATTTGTTCACTGGAATAGCATTTTTAATATCCTTTAAGAACTTTTCTTTTGCATTCACAATTGGACTGTTTGGCACAAGAGGCCTAGCTTACAGCCTATCTTAGCTTTTGACATGACTTCCTTATTAGGCTAATCATTTCTAGATTTTGATTTAAAGTGAGAAATGTGTCACTTTTCCTTTCACTTGAACACTCAGACCATTGTAGGCTTATTAATTGGCCTAATTTCAATATAGTTGTGTCTCGGAGAATAGGGAGGCCTGAGGAGAGGCAGAGAGATGGGAGAATGGCTGGTGCATGGAGCAGTCAGGACACATAAAACACTTACCAATTAAGTTTGCTGTCTTATGTGGGCATGGTTTGTGGCACCCCAAAACAATTATAATAGCAACATCAAAGATCACTGATCACAGATCACCATAACAAATATAATAATGAAAAATTATATGAATATGAATTTTCATAATATGAAATTTCAAAATATGAAAAAGTTTGAAATATTGTGAGAATTACCAAAAGGAGACACAAAGGGAGCAAATGCTGTTGGAGAAATGGTGCCAACAGACTTACTCAAAACAGGGTGGCCACAAAACTTTTATTTGTAACAAACACAGTATCTGTGAGGTGCAATAAAGTGAAGCACAATAAAATGAGGTATACCAGTAATTAGATGACTTAAGTTCTTTAGACTACTGAAATAAGTGGACCAACCATTTCATGGTCATATTTCAGTTTTAATTGATCATATAATCTGGTTAATATTTAAATTCTATCCAGTTATTATATAAAAATGGAATAGCTTATAATTATGAGAAAATAATACTTCCTACCAGAGAATAGAAAAGACTGTAAATAATCAAAATATCACTAGAATTAAATTTAAGGCTTTTTTCAAAATATGTCAGAATAATAAAGAGAAGATAGAAAGCATTAATAAATTATTTCAAAGGTTTTCTTTATTTTTTATCAGTGCTATTTAACAACTTTTCCTCCTTATTAATGAAGTATCAGACATCAAAGTCAATGTCTCTTTTCAAAGTCATGGTGATTTCAAGAGTCTCAGTCTCAAGGGTATAGAAACCTTTGGCACTGTTGCACTCCACAGGATGGGGAAGGGTTATCAACAGCTTCCTGAAAAACAGAAATTGAAAACTTAGAATCAGCTTCCTAAAGTGATATCAAGAAGATACCACTTTTAATAAGGCAATGGAAAGCAATATAAAATATCAGAATGTTAGGAACAAAAAGACAATAATTAGACAGTACAAGTACTGGATCAAAAATATGCCTAAATAACACAAATAGTATACCAGCTTTTTGGCCTTAAATATTCAAGCAGTGGTTTTGACCTGCCACTCTTTTCTTCTAAATTGATCTCATTTTGCATAATATAAACAGTCTCAATCTATGTTTACAGGCATAGATATAGAACCATTGTAACTTTAAGTTAGTTCAATAGATCTCTTGACAGTCATACCTATGTATAGATGGAATGTGAATGAATGATACAAATCTGAAAATTGTAATATTTGAAAATATAATAATTCTGCAAATACAACTTTAGGCAGAGTTTCTACTACAGGTGTAGTTATTGAATCTCAGGCCTCGAATGACTTCAATACCAGATCAATGAAAACGCTTCCCTCTGCTTCCTTCTTGTTTTTTATGCTATACATTGACAAAAATCTCTGAGAGACTGCTGGCTTTATTTTTCAGTTTATGGCTCAGTTGCTAGATAGCTGTATGCTTTAGATGCATTGCTGGGATGAGACATTCATAATTCTGTCATAGTGATATGAATCTCAATTATGCACAGGATTGGCACATGTTGGTATCTGAAAAAAATTAAATGCATGAAACACTTGTTACCTCACATTCTAAGCAGAGGCTTCAGTGTGTCAATAAAAAGTGGGCCGGAAAGCTCTTTTAGAAGGTATAATATCCACATCAGTAAAATAATCTGTTTTTTTAGGGGTACTTATTGAATACTCATATAAAGAGCTACTATTTGAAAACAAATCCTTAAAAATCAATTGCTTCTTTACTCATTTCAAAGACCTAAGTTCAAGAAACTAGGCTCATTGGAAGTACTTTTCACACATCTCTGGAACCTATAGAAGAAATTTTCTGTATCACTTGTCCCATTCCAGATATTTGGGGTCAGAGAAACATCTCCTTTCAGCTCAAGTAATGAAATCACGATGCATTTTATTTTATTTTTTACTGCATTACAAAACTTTGGTGTATTTTCTTTTTTTTTATTAAGGTATCATTGATATACAATCTTATGAAGGTTTCACAAGAAAAACAATGTGGTTACTACATTCACCCTTATTATTGAGTTCTCCTTCATACCCCATTGCAGTCACTGTCCATCAGTGTAGTAAGATGCTACAGAGTCCCTACTTGTCTTATCTGTGCTACACTGTCTTCCCTGTGACCCCCCACACACCATGTGCACTAATCATGATACCCCTCAATCCCCTTCTCCGTCACTCTCCACCTGCCCTCCCTCACCCCTCCCCTTTGGTAACCCTTAGTCCCTTCTTGGAGTCTGTGAGTCTGCTGCTATTTTGTTCCTTCAATTTTGCTTCATTGTTATACTCCACAACTGAGGGGGAAGTCATTTGGTATTTGTCTTTCTCTGCCTGACTTATTTCATTGAGCATAATTTCCTCTAGCTCCATCCATGTTGTTGCAAATGGTAGGATTTGTTTCTTTCTTATGGCTGAATAGTATTCCATTGTGTATATGTACCACATCTTCTTTATCTATTCATCTACTGATGGACACTTAGGTTGCTTCCATATCTTGGCTATCATAAATAGTGCTGCAATAAACATAGAGGTGCATATGTCTTTTCACATTAATGTTTTCATTTTCTTTGGGTAAATTCCTAGGAGTGGAATTCCCGGGTCAAATGGTATTTCTATTTTTAGTTTTTTGAGGAACCTCCATATTGCTTTCCACAATGGTTGAACTAGTTTACATTCCTACAAGCAATGTAGGAGGGTTCCCCTTTCTCCACATCCTCACCAGTATTTGTTCTTCCTAGTCTTTTCAGTGTTGACCATCCTAACTGGTGTGAGGTGATATCTCATTGTGGTTTTAATTTGCATTTCCCTGATAATTAGCAATGTGGGGCATCTTTGAATGTGCCTGTTGGCCATCTGAATTTCTTCTTTGGAGAAGTGTCTGTTCAGGTCTTCTGCCCATTTTGTAATAGGTTTATTTGCCTTTTTGGTGTTGAGGCATGGGAGTTCTGTATATATTTTGGATGTTAAGCCCTTATCAGATATGTCATTTACAAATACATTCTCCCATACTATTGGATGCCTTTTTGTTCTGCTGATGGTATCCTTTGCTGTATAGAAGCTTTTTACCTTGATGTAGTCACATTTGTTTATTTTTGCTTCTGTTTCCCTTGCCAAAGGAGATGCATTCATGAACAAGTTGCTTATGTTTATATTCAAGAGATTTTTGCATATGTTTTCTTCTAAGAGTTCTATGGTTTCATGACTACATTCAGGTCTTTGAACCATTTTGAGTTTACTTTTGTGCATGGGGTTAGACAATAGTCCAGTTTCATTCTCTTGCATGTAGCTGTTCGGTTTTGCCAACACCAGCTGTTGAAGAGGCTGTCATTTCCCCATTGTATATCCATGGCTCTTTTATCAGATATTAATTGGCCATATATATTTGGGTTAATATCTGGGCTCTCTATTCTGTTTCATTGATCTTTGTATCCCTTCTTGTGCCAATACCAAATTGTCTTGATTACTGTGGCTTTGTAGTAGAGCTTGAAGTTAGGAGGCATTGTATCCCCAGCTTTATTCTTCCTTCTCAGGATTGCTTTGGCTATTTGGGGTCTTTTGTGGTTCCATATAAATTTTAGAACTATTTGCTCTAGTTCATTGAAAAATGCTGTCGGTGTTTTGATAGGGATTGCATTGAATCTGTAGATTGCTTTAGGCAGGATGGCCATTTTGACAGTATTAATTTTTCCTATCCATGATCATGGGATGTGTTTCCATTTATTGGTACCTTCTTTAATTTCTCTCATGAGTGTCTTGTAGTTTTCCGGGTATAGGTATTTCACTTCCTTGGTTAGGTTTATTCCTAGGTATTTTATTTTTTTTGATGTAATTGTGAATGGAATTGTTTTCCTGATTTCTCTTTCTGCTAGATCATTGTTAGTGTATAGGAATGCAACAGATTTCTGTGTATTAATATTGTATTCTGCAACTTTGCTGAATTCAGATATTAGATCTAGTAGTTTTGGAGTGGATTCTTCAGGGTTTTTTATGTACAAAATCATGTCATCTGCAAACAGGGACAGTTGACTTCTTCCTTACAAATCTGGATGCCTTTTATTTCTTTGTGTTGTCTGATTGCCATGGCGAGGACCTCCAGAACTATGTTGAATAAAAGAGAGGAGAGTGGGCATCTTTGTCATGTTCCTGATCTTAAAGCAGAAGTTTTCAGCTTCTCTCTGTTAAGTATGATGTTGGCTGTGGGTTTGTCATATATGGCCTTTATAATGTTGAGGTACTTGCCTTCTATACCCATTTTGTTGAGAGTTTTTATCATGAATGGCTGTTGAATTTTGTGGAATGCTTTTTCAGCATCTATGGAGATGATCCTGTGCCTTTTGTCTTTCTTTTTGTTGATGTGGTGGATGATGTTGATTTATTTTCTCATATTGTATGATCCTTGCATCCCTGTAATAAATCCTACTTGATCATGATGGATGATCTTTTTGATGTATTTTTAAATTCAGCATGCTAATATTTTGTTGACTATTTTTGCATCTATTTTCATCAGGGATATTGGTCTGTAATTTTCTTTATTGTGATATCTTTGCCTGGTTTTGGCATTAGAGTGATGCTGGCCTCATAGAATGAGTTCGTGAGTATTCCCTCCTCTTCTACTTTTTGGAAGACTTTAAGGAGAATGGGTATTCTGTCTTCATGAAATGTTTGATAAAATTCAGCAGTGAAGCCATCTGGTTCAGGAATTTTGTTCTTAGGTAGTTTTTTTTATTACCAATTCAATTTCATTGCTGGTAATTAGTCTGTTGAGATTTTCTGTTTCTTCCTGTGTTAGCTGCGGAAGGTTGTATTTTTCTAGAAAGTTGTCCATTTCTTCTAGATGTTGCATATAATTTTCATAGTATTCTCTAATAATTTTATGTATTTCTGTGGTGTCTGTAGTGATTTTTCTTTTCTCATTTCTGATTCCGTTTATGTGTGTAGAGTCTCTTTTTTTCTTAATAAGTCTGGCCAGGGGTTTATCTATTTTGTTTATTTTCTCAAAGAACCAGCTCCTGCTTTCATTGATTCTATTGTTTTGTTCTCAATTTCATTTATTTCTGCTCTAGTATTTATTATGTCCCTCCTTCTACTGAGACTTTAGGCTTCATTTGTTCTTCTTTTCCTAGTTTTATTAATTGTGAGTTTAGACTGTTCGTATGGGATAATTCTTTCCTGAGGTAGGCCTGTATTGCAATATACTTTCCTCTTAGCATGGCCTTCATTGTGTCTCACAGATTTTGTGGTGTTGAATTATTGTTGTCATTTGTGTCCATATATTGCTTGATCTCTGTTTTTATTTGGTCATTGATCCATTGATTATTTAGGAGCACATTGTTATGCCTCCATGTGTTTGTGGACTTTTTAATTTTCTTTCCATAATTTATTTCTAGTTTCATACCTTAGTGGTCTGAGAAGCTGGTTGGTACAATTTCAATCTTTTTGAATTTACTTAGGCTCTTTTTGTGGCCTAGTATGTGATCTATTCTTGAAAATATTCCATGTGCACTTGAGAAGAATGTGTATCCTGCTGCTTTTTGGTGAAGTGTTCTATAGATGTCTGTTAGGTCCATCTGTTCTAATGTGTTGCTCAGTGCTTCTGTGTCCTTACTTATTTTCTGTCTGGTTGATCTGTACTTTGGAGTGAGTGCTGTGTTGAAGTCTCCTAGAATGAATGCATTGCATTCTATTTCTACCTTTAATTCTGTTAGTACTTGTTTCACATATGTGGGTGCTCCTGTGTTGGGTGCATAGATATTTATAATGGTTATATCCTCTTGTTGGACTGAGCCCTTTACCATTATATAATGTCCTTCTTTGTCTCCTGTGACTTTCTTTGTTTGGAAGTCTATTTTGTCTGATACAAGTACTGCAACTCCTGCTTTTTTCTCTCTATTAGTTGCATGAGGTATTGTTTTCCATCCCTTCACTTTTAGTCTGTGTATGTCTTTGTGTTTAAAGTGAGTCTCTTGTAGGCAGCATATAGATGAGTCTTGTTTTTTTTATCCATTCAGTGACTCTACGTCTTTTGATTGGTGCATTCAGCCCATTTACATTTAGGGTGATTATTGATATATATGTACTTATTGCCATTGCAGGCTTTAGATTCATGGTTACCAAAGGTTCAAGGGTAATTCCCTTGCTATCTATCAGTCTAATTTAACTCACTTAGTATGCTAGTACAAACATAATCTAAAGGTTCTTTTTTATTCCTTTTTCTTCCTCCTCCATTATTTATATATTAGGTACCACATTCTGTACTTTTTGTCTGTCCCTTGACTGATGTTGGGAGTAGTTGTTTTAATTTTGCATCTGCTTAGTAATTCATTGTTCTACTTACTTTACTGTGGTTTTAGTTCCTCTGGTGATAGCTATTTCGCCTTAGGAACACTTCCATCTATAGCAGTCCCTCCAAAATGCACTGTAGAGCTGGTTTGTGGGGGGTAAATTCTCTCAGCTTTTGAATATCTGGAAATTGTTTAATCCCCTCCTTCAAATTTGAATCATTATCTTGCCAGGTAGAGCATTCTTGTTTCAAGGCCCTTTTGTTTCATTGCATTAAATATATCATGTCACTCCCTTCTGGCCTGTAAGGTTTCTGTTGAGAAGTCTGATGATAGTCTGATGGGTTTTCCTTTGTATGTGATCTTTTTTCTCTCTCTGGCTGCTTTTAATACTCTGCCCTTATCCTTGATCTTTGCCATTTTAATTATTATATGTCTTGGTGTTGTCCTCCTTGGCTCCTTTGTGTTGGGAGATTTGTGGACTTTCATGGCCTGAGAGACTATCTCCTTCCCCAGATTGGGGAAATTTTCAGCAATTACCTACTCAAAGACACTTTCTATCCCTTTTTCTCTCTCTTCTTCTTCTGGTACCCCTATAATGTGAATATTGTTCCATTTGGATTGGTCACACATTTCTCTCAATATTCTTTAATTCCTAGAGATCATTTTTTCTCTCTGTGCCTCAGCTTCTTTGTATTCCTCTTCTCTAATTTATGTTCCATTTACTTCTCTTCTACTACATTGAATCTGCTTTTAAATCCCTCCATTGTATATTTCATTTCAAATACTGTATTTCTTACTGATTGAATCTCCATCCTAAATTAATTCCTGAGTTCTTGTAAATTTTTTTGAACCTCCATGAGCATGTTTATGATTTTTATTTTGAAATCTCTTTCAGGAAGATTGATGAGTTCAGTTTTACTTGAGCCTTTTTCTGGAGTTTGTGGGATTTTGGGTTGAACCAGGTTCCTTTGATGTTTCCATTTGTATGTGGCATCCTCTAGTGCCCAGAAGTTCTACTCTCTGGAACTGCTCAGCCACTGGAGCAATGTCGGGGGTCACAGGGGAGTGGTGCTGATGCCTGGGGAGAGAAAAGAGCTATTTCCTGTTTCCTGGCTGCTCTGCCTGTCTCTGCTGTCAGAACCAGTGGGCCGAGAGCACAGGTGTAAGCCTCTGTGCTTTGGGTTAGTAGCTGCTGTAGGCAGGGCCCCCCTCTGGCTGGCCTGACACCAGGGCAGGGACTGCTGGTTTGCAAGCTGGTGCTGGCAGGCTGCATATCATGGTGGGGGGCCTCAGAGCTGCATAGCCAGCCAGGAGGATGGAGCGCATGAAGTTTCTGAAAGTTCCCAACCTGCTGGGCAGAGTGCACCTGGACAATTTTATCCAGTTATTCTTTCTCCTGAGCAGCAAGCTCTGTGCAATCCTTGCCCCTTTAGCAGCTCTCTTGCTGTTAGGAAGTCTCTCCGACTGCCTGCCTTTCTTTTGTCCCAGAGCAGCAGGATGTAGACCCCTGTTTTACACAAGCAGCTGGAATCTCAGTCTCTCCAAGTATTCTGCCTCTCTTAGCTTTCCCACTCCACAGATCTCCAGAGTACCATGCAATGTAGGTTTGTGCTCCCAGAGCAGATCTCCAGGGCTGGGTGTTCAGTAGTCGTAGGCTTCCACCCCCTCCCCGCTCCATTTCTCTTCTTCCTGCTGGTGAGCTGGGGTGGGGAAAGGGCTTCGGTCCCACCAGATCATGGCTTTGGTATGATACCCTGATCCATGAGGTCTGCTCTTTTCTGGGGGTGTATGCAGTCTGGTGCAGCCTTCTTTCCTGTTGCTCTTTTAGGATTAGTTGTATTAAGTATATTTTCATATTATATTTGGTTTTGGGAGTAAGTCTCTGTCTCACCTCTCATGCCACCATCTTTAATCCCACAATGCATTGTAATATATCCTGTAATAATTGGCATCTCAGAAAAGAAGTGGGTGGAAAAAGTTTACAGTTCATGCATTAAAAGTTGTTTACACTATAGGTTATGCTAGAGTTAGATTTGTTTTATCCCTTATTCTACAAACGATAATATATTCACTTAGAAAGAAAGCAGAGCTCAGTGGTGGTAGCTTCATTGCACTAAAAGACAGCTATAAATCAGCTGAAAATGAGTTCCAATGATAATGTACACTTCTCTGTCCAGAGAGAAATAAATTCAAGAGAGACAGTGGCCATTGGAATGATCCATTTATCCCTGCATTTCTGTCTAGTCCTTAATTGTATGGCTTAACATACTAAAAATTTGAAAAATAGAAACTGTGACTTATTTAGGCTCTTAGGAGAAGGGAAGTATTTTTGTCTTTTGTGTTTTATTGACTGATGTCTGAACTGAGATTTATATTTAAACAAAATAAAATTCTACAAATACTTATCCATGTATTAGTAATTAAAGGACAGGACTGTATCTTATCTTCGTGCCCCCTGCCCCTGCCAGCATCTAGCAGAAGACTTTGTTTGTTCAGTCAATAAATAAGTGAATTAAAAGTAAATAGTTTGCCACAAAAAGAGTTGAATAACTAATAGATTAGTAGTATAAAATATGAAGAAACATTGAAACTTAATTCCTCTGCCTTTACATTGTCAATATATTTGCTTTTTAAAAAGCCACAGTTTAGACATTGCTCAAGTGTTTATCTGTGTTAATCTTCATTAGGAATTATTTAAATGCAAGTAATAATATATGAACGTAAAAGGGAAAAAATTATCTATACATCCAGCTGTAGTTTAGAGACTTACATGCTTTCATTTATATTAGAGAATTCAAGTTGATATGGCTTGCAAGAGATTTTAAATAAAGGACAATCTTGTACTGTGCATATTCATATAATGAAGTTTTTACTTTACATAGTTGATAAATTATTTGATTTACATATCTGGGTTAAAATCAGACATGGAATTTTTTTCAAGGAAAGTGCAGAAATAGCTACTGAGCTGCAACACACTATTACATTTAGAAAACTTTTCATTAGGTATCAGTGTCTTTGAACATCCGTCTCTCAGTTGATCTGAATTAAAGGAGCACAGCAAAGATGAGAGTAATCTAAAGCAGCACCTCAACCAAAAATCAACTCATACTTATTTTTTTACAATGTGTTTTTATTATAGCATTCAAGGAATTCATTTATGACATTCTTAGAACCCACTCTGAAAAACAATGAAACCCCATATGGAGACAAAAGTCAGGAGGATCTAGGAAATTATCCCATTTCCCCTGTCTTCCTTCTTTTCATCTGCTTCATGTTAGGAATATACATACCAAAACAGTCATGTTTTTAAAAAAGGAAGAATTCAGGAAACTCCTTTATCTATTTTGGCTGAATAATGCTAAAAATCTGAATTTCACTAATAATTCTAATGCAATTGACGATCATTTGACTGATGTTACTGGTTCATTCAGTTAAAATAAATTCACTTGTTCTGCCTTACAATACAAGAACAGAATGTCCTCTCATTTTCTCTTGGAGCCAGTAAACATAGTGTTACAGTGTATCAAAGTTAGAAACTAAAAGTAGATGTGAATATTAGTAGTTTCAAAAATAAGACATGTTTCCAATTATACAATTTCAGATAATAGCATGGCTCCAAACAAAACGCAAGTGTTTAGGGAAAGTAATAAAAACCTTAATTCTATTTTCTGCCTCCTATCTTAGTTCATGAATTTTTGTTAAAATGCAGTACCTCTCTGCACTGAGCATTTAATATAAGTATAGTATAATCCAACAATCACAGTGCAGCCCATGTTCTATATGAAATAGTATCTCTGTGTGAGTCTTTCATTTGGTGGGCTCTGATAGATATCTGGAATGACAGCATAGCCAAAGCAACTGCCTGAAGATTGATGGAGAACTGCTAGCAAAATGGAAATTAACTCCATGGTGTGTTGATATGTGTGTGCTTTTAACAAGCACACAAATATCATGGAAGATTGACTGTTCATTTAGCTGACTATCCTTGCAAAGGTGGTGTGGAAGAGTTACTGTATAATATGCAATAAAATAATTCCAATATTTTTTGAGGTGGATAGTAGGAATAGTCAATGTAATTTTGAGACATGAGACTTTTTTTTCGTGAGAAGACATTTTTGAAATTATATAAATAATGAGAATATATTTGACATATATTCATCTATAGACCATTTTGGGTTAAATGCATCTACTGTAGAAATCAAAGTTAAGCTGTGTATGTATATTGGGCTGTTTACACATAGAAGTCTTGTATGATGGATCTACTTTTTATTTTCTTAAAGCCCTAATATCAACAAAGAAGAATTATACGTACTGATAATGGAAGGAAGAAAATGTGCCAGCAGCTGACTGCTTCCCACACCCAGTTTGAAATGTTTATGAGTTATAGAGAAAGAACCACTGCAATCAACAAATGTGCTCACTGCTATACATCCAGATGAAAAGTGAACAAAGCAGTGAGATACTTAGATATTTTATCTAGCACACAGCAGGTTCTATTGATTCCCTCTTTATAGAGTTAGTTTTGAGAGACAGGACTGATTAATCCAGGTTTCAGGATAAACAATTTATATCAGAATTTTGCTGTATGTGAACCTGTCTTATAATAAGACTATTTTGAAAATACCAAAATGTTTAATTGAATTATTCCACTATCATCTGTATTATTTTTAAATGTATTCACAGAACTTGAAAATTTAGTGATAAATTAGCTGTTGGGATTTCTGTTTTAAGTAATTGATAATAAGACATTTTTGATGATTTTTAGATGAATATAATCTAATTTAACCTTTCAGCCTCCACAATACCCAATATGTTTTAAAGATATTGCTTCTCTTATCCCATCACTGTACAAAAAAACACATGCACGACTTACAACTTAAGGAATTTTCACCTCTAGCTATTTTTCAGCTAAGCGAACCATATGTGAATGTCAAGGACTGTTTTGCTGGTTTCAGCCTACTCCAAATGTATGGGTGCAAAGTAGAAAAAAATTAAGTATTTCCAAATATACTTGTGTTTATATTAAGTATATCAAATATCTGAATGATTAACTGACTTTTTTACTTTTCTCCTGACTTTAAGGGTGATGCAAAATAACAGTATACTTTTAAAAAGAATATTGACTAAAGAGTCATTAATATTATAACACATTATTCTAGTTCCAAGTTTTACTCACTTATGAGGAGTACGAAGGTCAAGAGTCATTTCCTGAATATCAATTTTAATGTCAGAAGAGTTTGTATTTGGCAGTTTAATTTTAACCTGAAAGAGAAAACGAAAAGAAAAATACTGCTGTTTTGAAGATGAGTTAATTTGAAGAGTGTAAGAAAATATGGGGAAATGAGAACTAATATTTATGAAGCCCCAACTATATACCAGGCTATGACCATTCCTTATAACAATGTTGAGAAGCAGGGATTAATACCCCCATTTTACAGATGGGGAAACTTAGATACTGAGAAATTTAGTGAGTGGCCCAAGGGCAACTGTCTGCAATTTGACAAGGTCTATCTGACTCCAAAGCTATATGGAAACACTTTGGTTACTTGCCTGTAACCTTCATTGTCTGAAGGTGTATACCAATGCACGTTCTAGAGTTGGGGGCCTTCAAATGCCTTTATATCAGTGGGCACTTTGCATAAAATATGGTTAGTTTCTCATGTGGGGCGTGGTTTGGTGATGCCATCTTGTAGTCTCCTAGTATAAGCTCCCATACCACATTTCCTAGAGAAGTGTAGGAGTCCATAAAAGTTGTTAACATAACAAAATAAAAATAACAATATGACTCCCTCCATAAAACAATGGCATGATTTATTGGTCTGGTTAAGATTTCGCTTAAAAATGTGTCATCTCAATTACCACATCACCCAGCAATTCCACTTCTAGGTGTATACCCAAGAGCATTAAAAACAGTATTCAAACAAAAACATGTACCTAATGTTTTTGTTCACAGCATTATTTACAATAGCTGTGAATGAAAGGTGCAAACAACCCAAATGTGCATCAACTGATGAATGGATAGCCAAAATGTAGTATGTCCATAAAATGGAATATTATTCGGCTACAAAAAGGAATGAAGTACTATTACATGGATGAACCTTGAAAACATTAAGCTAAGTGAAAAAAGCTAGGCACAAAAAGCCACATATTATAGGATTCTACTAATAGGAAATATCCAGAATCGGCAAATTAATAGAGACTGAAAACAGACTGGTGGTTTCCAGAAACTGGGGAGAGAGAGAAAAGGAGTCACTGTTTAACGAGTATGGATTTCCTTTTGGGTTGATGAACATGCTCTGGAATTAGGTATTAGTGATGGTTGCACAACATTGTGAATATACTAAATGTCACTAACGGTAAATTTTATATTATGTGTATCTTGACAAAATATAAAATCTCATCTCTAACTCTAATTTAATTAATTCTCTCTTCAATAAAAGTTGATGATCTATCTACCTACCTACCTATCTTTCTGAGATGACATGGCATATGGTTTCCATACACACAAAAAAACAACCTAAGGTTAAGGTAAATTATGAAGCCTTCTCTAAAATGAGGTAGAAGACTTGAATTATTGGACATATGGTGATTTCAAAGCTGGAAGGGCAAGGGTAGAAGCAACATATCAAATAAGAAATGGGAAAAATAAAATCCCTTGTAAGAAGCTTAAGGTAAGCAATAGTGTTTTTGCAGTATAATGTGGACCAATACATGTCCATGAGCTATATTTTACTTTATTAAATCTGTATATAAAAATATTTGTAAATAGAGTTATAGAGATCCTACTATCAAAATATATCCTGTGATTAATGTTTTCATTAAGCAAAGAATTATCTAACTGTATTTTTAAAATTCAGATCTTCACCAACATCAACATTCTCTGGAAGAGTCATTCCAGAAGATAATCATCAAAAACTTCAACAAAGATCCTGGTGCTGTTGCAGTTGTAGCTGCATTCATCCCACCACTTCCTGGACTTGCCATTGCAATGAAGAAGGAGATATCTAAGCTGGCCTGTGTATACAGTAAAACAACAAATTTGACTAGATCTATACTGTCAGAACTCAACCAAGAATTAGGAGAAGTGCAAGTTGCAGCACTCCAAAATCTTGCAACTATAGACTATCTACTGTTAAAAGAACATATGGGATGTGAACAGTTCCCAGGAATGTGTTCTTTTAATTTGTCTGATTTTTCTCAAACTATTCAAATTCAGTTAGACAATATCCATCATATCATTGATAAGTTTTCACAAATGCCTAGGGTGCCTAACTGTTTTTTTTGGTTTCACTGGACATGGCTGGTAATTGTAGGTCTGCTTTGGTTATGTAGCTGTATTCCTATTATGTTAATGTGTGCATGCAATTTAATTAGTAGTTTAAAACCTATACATGCTTATGTTATACTACAAGAACATATGTCAAAGAAATAATCAACCTTCCCATGTTTTCTTCTGTCTGCTACTTCTATAGCTTTTCTTCTTCCTTCCTAATTACAACCCCTAAGTAGAATTCGTGCCTCATATCGAAATTACCGAGTATCGTAATTCTTCCAAGTGGTAAAGATACCTCAAGACAAATGCAGGGCATAGAAGCCACAGGGCAAAATCTGCAAAGAAGTAAAAAGCTAACCTTTTCAAACAATATTGCTTCTCTCTCACCAACTTTACATTTCCCTGTATGGCCCCAGAAGATGACTGGTTAGCCAGAAATGGGTAAGATTCCTCAAGGGAGGAACAACCTAAGACAGGCACAGTCACAGGGGGCCATCAGGTGAGAAATTGGGGATCAATAGAGGTGAGGCTTAGAACCTCACCCCCCCCTGTTTTGAGAGAAATCTTCTGCATCGTGGACGTTTTGTTGCCCTTGTCTAGCTTGGATTAATACTTAAGTCTATAGGCACACACCTGATCATCTACATTTGCCCTCTTACAGCACTAAACTATGTTTTCTACCTTTATCTTGCATCTACCTACCACTTCAGCATTTTATTAAAAATAACAATAATAATAATAAGGGAGAAATGTGGGATTCACATATAAATCAAGTATAAAAATCAAACTAATAATCATAATTGACTTGATTGTTTATAGTTCATGATGCGTGATCAAAACCGAAAAGTTTCTGTGATTGACTGCCCTTGCACTGTTCACCATGTAAGAACTTATTCACTATGTAAGAACTTGTTCACCATGTAAGAACTTGTTCGTTATGCTTCAGAAGATTGGAGACTGTTGAGAATTAGGCTTGGGGTTGATTAATGATTGTGCATTGAGTCCCCTATACAGAAT
Organism: Manis javanica; assembly: GCF_040802235.1. NCBI lineage: Eukaryota > Metazoa > Chordata > Mammalia > Pholidota > Manidae > Manis > Manis javanica. The sequence continues at coordinate 98,451,006 of NC_133174.1, read as the reverse complement.
TTTATTGTTGTTAACAACCATATGATCAATAAATATGAGAGATGGCCTCTAAAAAAAAAGAAAAAAAAAGATAAAACCAGGAGAGGGAGCACTGAACATTCTATTTCCATAAATCCTACAAAAATATATTTGAAAGATTTCTATAACAAATAAACTTTATTTCAACCACAGATGTATTAAATTACAATCTGCAGGAGATTAAGCATTTTCCAATTGCATTCATAAATAAAATCTGTGAAACACCATCATCACTGGTCATGTTCTGTTTAGAAATCAAATATACTGCACAAAATTGACCAATGACCCTTTACATCAATTAGCACTAAAATACATCAATATGTTTCTCTAGTACTGCTTTAGTGCATACTGTATAGCCTTGCTACCCTGGGTCTAGAAGACATTTAATAAAACCTACCTCTCCGTTTGATTGCCTACAACTATAAGACTTTGTAGAAATTCTAAAATTTTAGCTTAAAATGTTTAGCTCTTTATTTTACAAGTTTACCTACAGTGTTCCCTGGCTAGAAATGGATGGCTGGAGTATGAAGTTTTCCTGAAAAGGAAAAACAATGTAAATATCCATGGGAAAATCTTACAATAATTTTCGTTTACTATATTTAGATATGTCTACAAGAATAAAGTTGAATGGAAAGTAAAAAAAAAATTCAGATCTTCATAATTAGAGATAAACTTTAAGTGAGAGAAATAGGACATTTCTCAGAGGTAGTGTTCAGTGCTCCACCTCAAAGTAAAACAGCATTCTATTGAACAAAGAAAGACCCATTTAATGGTAATAACTCATATCTGAGAGTTGAGTTGAGATGTTCTTTTGTTCCAAGATGACTCATGTCATCTGGACCAAGGGATATGAATTTTTGTTTTTTTTTAGTTTGAAATATTGAGATCTTTCAAGGTAAAAAATTATTTCCCCAGGGTTGAAATGACATTTGAGAAAGGAAAAAAAATTATGACTTATATGAAATTTACATAGAACTTTTGGGTAGAACTTTAAAGTGGTTCTTAAAATCATTTGCAACTCTAGTAAAGGATAGTTCAGAAACAACTCCCTAATTTTTCCTCTTAGGGAAATTAAAACTGTATAAAAATAGTTTCAGAAGAGGGACACGAAGGAACAAATTACGTGGAATGGTACACATTAAATATCTTATAAGACAGAACATTCAATAAGGAATCTTAACAGAAAAACTCCTTCTGAAACATGAATCAGACTTCTTTAGAAATACTTTTTAAGAATTTCTAGAAAATGCACATGGTTATTTATTGACTTCTAATTGAACCCAAGACCTAACTTGTCCAACATTAGTAAATACAGTCACTGACCAAGCAATTAAAAGGAACTGATGTTCCTCTCTTTACTTTGAAAGAATATATCACTTTAATACGTAAACTAAGGTAAACTGCTAAAAATTTCAATGGGAAACTTTCAACCTTTTGGGAGCTCAAACTTTGGAGTCGATCTTGGGTTTGAATTCTGGTTTTGTTGCTTATTAGTTATCTATTGTTGTATAACCAAAACCAATTACACTCCCCTCCCCCAATTTAGAGCTCAAAACAATAAATATGTGTTATCTCACACATTTTCTATGGGTTAGGGATTTGGGTAGTTTTGGCTTACGGTCTAAACTGAGGTTGTAGTCAAGATATTGGCTGAAACTGTGCCATCTGAAGGTTTTATTGGGACTAGTGGATCTGCATCCAAGATGGCTCATTCACACAGCTGCTGGCAAGAGGCCTCATTTCTGCACCACATGAACTTCTCTGTAGGGCTTAGGGCTGCTTGAGTATTCCTATGATGCAACAGCTATCTTCTCCCCAGACTGAATGATCCAAAAGAGGAAGGCAAAAGCAATGTTTTTCTTTTTTTAACATAGCCTCAGAAACTCTATACCTTCATTTCTGTAATATCCTATTGGTCAGCCTTATTCAATGTGAGAAGGGACTACACAAAGGGAAGAATTATCAAGAGGTGAGAATCACTGGGAGCCATCTTTTAGGCTGGCTACAACACTACCCATCACTACTTCAGTTCAAATCTCTGAAAAGTAGCAGGAAAAAACTCCACTAACTTATGGTTTGTGAAATCCTGTCTTCCAACTTTCAGTTTGTCTTCAAGCAAGCAGTCAAAACTACTTGCTTAGTCTCTTTGGGAATTCACTTGGAGCCTTCTTGGAGGTGAAGGTAGGTCAAATTGCTTACAAATTGTTTTCATGGTCCTTCATTTATTTTCCTGTGTGTTGTAAGAGGGCTGGCTCAGTATACCAAAAGCTTTGGGGGGATCATTAATGTAGGATTATCATTTTGAGTTTTAACTTTCCTCTTTCCTTTCTGGTCCTTATGATAGATTTATATGACACGATGGTTCCTAAATAAATAGTATTCCCATAATCTGTAAGTGATTAATGCAGGTTCCCTAGATCCTTGGATAGGTGTCAATGATCATATAAGATGCTTGAAAATTGAAATGAGGCCAACAGCAAGTGTTCAATGGAGATCATCTATTTTAGGTTTTCTCTTGAACTGTCACTTCCTGACTACCAGAACAAAAGAATAAATAAAACATATGTAACTTGGCCAGTCTACACTATTTACTGAAATTCTGGTGAAGCTTAAGACATACAAAAGGGTTTGGGCTGACACTTTGGAAGATACCCTTATTTATGAGTTCTAGGTATTGGAAAAATATTTTTATTTGACAGAAATACAGCAGTCACCCCCAATATATTTAATTCTTAGCAAAGAAGTTAAGACTATTTGAGTTTCCATTGGAAACTTAATATTGAGAAATTTTGATTAACAGAAAAAGTTGGGGTAGGTCTCATTGTGAATTGCTTCAGTGATTTAATTTCCCATTGTTTAACTATGGAAACACATGTGAGCTATTTTTTCCATTGCAGCCATACTAAGTATTTTATTAAATATCTCATGAATACTAATAATGTTTAGGAAAATGAAAAAAATATAAAGGTGATAGACCCCCACTTTGAAGTTACATAAATATTTATCTCTGAAGAATAAAAATACAGAGCTATGTGTTCTTCAAAACTAGGGCACAAAGCTAATATCTTTTTAAACTAATGGATACATTTTCTACAGTGTTACCATTTTGAAACATTCCAGGATTATACTGCCTTGCTTGTTTTATAAGATCATAGAAGCATGACTCTTCCCCTCTCACAGAAGTCAAGAGTAAGCTTAGCTCATTCTAGAGTAAGAAGACTCAACTAGAGGCCTCCATACTTCTGTGGGCACCCAGGCTCACCCCCAAACACTCACAGCCTCACCACCACTAGCTGTCTTGAGACTACCAACACTCAATTCATTATACTTTTATATCTATTTGCCAATCAACATGAGAAACCTTAGACTCCCAAGTCCTTCCTTATCACCTAATAATTATCATCTGGGTTTTCATATCTCCTATTATGTTTCCATTTCCTACCCTTCACCAACTCACAAAACCCTTCCATTAAGTCCTCTGGAACATACAGTGAATCATCCTTTATCTCACAAGCCTCTTTGAATATTCTCTTCAACTTCTTAGTCTAATTAAATCTGGATCTCTCTTGATGAAACTGCTTCCATTATAGTCTTCTTGCTTGTACCTGTTTCTTCTTATATATCCCATCCCTTTTATATCACTGAGCCTGCTCCTTTCCTCCAGCTTTTTAAAATAAATCTTATGTCTTCACACTATGTCACCAATTACCCTCCTTATTGCAATCATCTACCAATTCCTGGGGTACACTCCTACCCCAATTTCTCTAAGAATAGTTCTTTGTTCTCTATTGGTATTTCTAACATTAACTTCTATCTTAAATCTTGGTGACTTAAATATCCACTTAGATAACCTTTCTATCATTGTGGCCTCTCCTCCGCATCTCCTTCAAATCTTTGCACAGATATTGCCTTCTCAATGAAGCCTTCCCTGACCACACTATTTAAAATTGTAGCCATTACCAATCCTAGTACTCCCTATTATTTCCCCTTGCTCTTTTCCCCTTCAAATCATTTATCACCTTCCAATGTAAAGTATATGCATTTATATTGTTATTTCTCCCACTAGATGGTATGCTCTGTGAAGGTGGTAATATCTGTGTTTTGTTGACTATGATATCTTCAGTGCTTGAAACAGTATCTGGTACATCATAGGCACTCAATAAAAATTTGTTGAGTGAATTAATAAAAGAATGAAAGCAAAAATAGGCCAATATTAAGAAATTTAATATAATTTACCAAAAGATCAAAACTAAAAATATCATATGATCTCCACAAATGTTAAAAGGGCATTTGATCAAATTCATCATCCATTCTTGCTTAGAACTCTAAATAAAATCAGAATGGATTAGTTCCCTAATATATAACCCAAAAGTCAGTATATGAATGCATAGCTGAATGAGGTAACACTAGAAACATCCTAATTAAAGTAAGAAATAAGAATGACCAATATTTGCCACTGTTAAGTAATGTAGTTCTGGGGATACTAACTGATGCAACTAAACAAGAAAGAAACAGGATGTAAAATTATCATTATCTGAGGGAAGAACATTCCAGGTGGAATGAACAGTAAGGAATCAGGAAGTAAGTGGACATATTGAAGGATCAGAAAGAAGGCCAGGGTGGCTAGAACATAAAGAACATGAAAGAAAATGTGGCATCAGGTGAAACTGAAAAAGTAGATAAGGGTTAGATCATATAGAGCCTTATAGGTCAAGATAAGGAGTTTGGATTTTGTTCTAAGTGCTATAGAAAGCTGTTGAGGGTTGTGAGTAAAGAAGTGGTGTGATCTGATTTACTTTTTAAAAAGGATCACTCTGGAAACTGTGTCAAGGCTGCAAGGAAACAAGAAAGATGAGTCAGGAGGGAATCATAATGGTCCAGGTAAGAGATGATGGTTTTTGTGGTAGTAATGAAAATTAGATGGATTTAGACTGTATTTTGAAAATAGAGCCAATAAGACTTGCTGATGGACTGCGTATGCGGTGTAAAGGAAAGAGGAATGAGGGATGATTTAGGTTTTTAGCTTATGCTTTTGGGTGAATGTTGTTGTCATTTCCTGAGATGAGAAAGACCAATGAGAAAGAGGTTTGGGGAAGACAAGAGTTCCATTTTAGACATACTAGATTTGAGTTGCCCATTAAACACCTTGGAGATATCAAGTAAGGAGTTGGTTTTATGAATCTGAAGCTCATGGGTGAGGTAAAGACTGGAGAGATAAATGGTACTTAAAGCCAGGTGCTAGATGGAAAGAGAATAGAGAAGAAAAGACATAAGTCTTTTTCAGAGATCTAAAGAACTTCAGACAGGAGAGTAAGAGCCACTGATTTGGGACCAAAGGAGATGAGGAATGCCCAGTGATTTTAGAGGAAAATCAGGAGAGTGGGGTCATTAAAGTAAATACCATGACTACTTTTTTACTATTTATTCATTAGCTCTAGTGATACACAGAAGGCACTCAATAAATACTATGTAAGTAAATGAATGGATCTTGTCCAAGGAAAAAGAATTCTTAGGCCTCCTATCCTAAGAAAGAAAATCCCTAAATCTCCCCTCCTCTGTCTAAATCATCTCCTCTGTCTCCCCTCTACCCCTTCACTGCTAAACTTCCTCAAAGAACAATCTATTTGCTGCCTTCTCTTCCTCACTTCCTGTTCACTTTTCAGCTTTCTTCAATCTGATTCTGGCTCCTTTCACACTACTGAAGCTGTTCTATTCTAAGCATCACCAAAGACTTAATGAATCTAAAAGTTTTCTGAACTCTAATCCTTCTGTACTCCTCTATAGCAGCAGACATTATTATCCCCCATCTCTGAATATCCTTCTCAGTTCCTCTTTCTTTATCTATCCATTAAATACTGGCCTTTTCTAGGGTCAATCTGTGAATCTGCTTGCATGGATTCAGAAGTTTCTGCCAGGTCTGGTTCAAGAATTCCAGACCACATGATTCAGATATTTTGACATCATCGAAGTGTTGTAAACTTACTGATTTTTTATTACCAAGTAGTATGTATAAGACATTTTCCACCCTTGTTTCAACAATGACCTTAAGCCCATTCAAACTCTTTCTCCTCTACCTTTTCAATCTCTCTCTCTCTCTCTATCTCCCTCTCTCTCTCTTTCTCTATCTATCTATCACTGTCATTATGGGGGACTTTTATTTTCAACTTTACTAATTCAAAATTTTAAATATATATAACTTTCATAATCAGAAATACATTGTCTATACAATTAGATTAGCTTCTTTCATTCCCCTACCATCTTTATGAAAGAATGTTATGACATTAACTATAAATGTATGTATATTACTGAGACAGCTATTAGAAATTTAATTGAAAAAAAAATTTAATTGGAGGTTTACTGTGCTGCCTGGAGCTGATAATAAGGAATTGTATTATAGCTCAAATATCCTTCTCCCTGACACACAATCTGATATATAACCAATGAAATAAAGTTAGCATAATCAGAAAGTCTACCAAAAAAAGTTGTCTATCTGGAGAGAGAATCCATTCCTTTATCAAGCAGTCAAATCTATTTATTCATTAAAAGTAAATTAAAATGACTTTTTTAACCTTAAGAGAAAAATCAACATTTGAGAAGCAGATCATTCAAGAAACAAGTAAATTCTCAGAGGAATGGCAGACACTGCTCAGAGTGATTGATAGCCCTTTCTGTGATAAATATGTGTGATAAACATGTGACTCATAGTTGTGTCTGCCAGATGCTGACTGACTCCTATCCCATCCCTGACTCTCACCTCATTCTCGGTGAGACTTAGAGATGAAGTAAGGCTCATATCCTAGTGGCAATGAAAAAAAAAACAGGCTTAATGGCTTGTTTTCTACCCTCACATCAGACTGTCCCCTTATCAATACAGGTCTATTAAAGAAAGATCACCAAAATATTAAGTATGCATTCCAGCTCAAAAAAGAATATCAAGTTACCTGCAGGCTGCTTACCCCTTCTCCTAGAACAAACAATGGGTCATTTTGCAGAAAATCAATAACCCTAGCCCTATTCATTTTTGGATTTTAGACATAGTCTGCTGTTCAGTACCTATGGGTAAAAATGGGAATACACTGACCTACTTCCCCACTGCATCCTCCCCCTTTCTGCCACAAATACTAGTCCAGTGGGAAAGCCAGGCAATCTCCCTACATAGTTTTGAGACATGAAGTTCTTTTTCCCACACTCCCCAACTCACACCCAAACAGGGCTTCAGTCAGCCCTGTTATCAGAGTAGGCAGATTCCCATTCTTTGTTACCTTTATTCTTTTTGGCTTCTGCCATCATCATTGTTCTTATATCTAAAGCCTGCCACAATCCCAACCTCACTTCACTGATGTGATTCCTCTTGGTTTTCAATACCTAGCCTGGAATTGGAGTGAGAATTTACAATGCCTTTGTCTGACCTGTCTCTGGTTGTTGACCCATCCCAAGGGCTACTGTTTCTGTCCCCATTTAGTCCCATTTCTGAGAGTTTCCGAGTATATCCATCTCAACACCCTCCCCTCTCTAAACATACATATGCTACACAAAATGAAGTACTACTTCAGTCCAAGCCTGATGCAAAGCCAGCACTCTGTGGTAGTATATTCTAATCCCTCCAGAGAGCAAACACCAACTCTGAAAATCAACATCTCCACTCTGTCTTTGAGTTCCACATAGATTTGACACTTACAATGAGATTTCCTACAGGCACTTCAAACTCAATATAGCAAAAACTGAATATTTTTCCCTCTAGAACTTTGACTTCTTTTTTTTGCATACTATATCTGATCCCCACAACACACACTCAGCCACCCTTTGTTTACTCTTATTCCAAAAGTAATAGATGGTAATTGTAAAAAAGGAATATTCAGATGAGCAAAAAGAAATAAAACCCATCTCTAAGACTACCACCAGAGGTAAACCACTTCACATTCCCATATCTTGATTAAAGCCATCACCTAGTCACACTCACCTTGTCACCCAAACTAGAAATCTGACTCCGTTTCTCCTTTACATATCACACTTGATGACTTTCTAAATCCTATCAGCACTACCTCCAAAATGTCTACTGAAGGCATTCTTTTCTATCCTCACTACCATAGTCCAGGCTCTTCTCTCACCTGAACAGGTGCAATTGTCTTTCAAGTGGTTTTCCTACCACCAGTCTCCCAAACTCACATTTGCCTCCTACCAGAATCTCCACCAAATTCTCCATCACAATCTGCCACTGGAGTTGGTCTGAAATACTCATTTAAGCATTTAACTCACCTGCTTTAAAACAGTTAATGACTCTGATGCCTACAAAATAAAGTTCCAATTTCATAGTGTCTTAGTCTGCTCTGGCTGCCATAACAAAATGCTATAGACTGGAATTCTGAGTATGCCAGATATACCAGCGTGGTCGGTTTCTGTTGAGAGTTCTCTTCCTGGCTTGTAGATGGCTCTCTTCTTGCTGAGCACACACATGGCTGGGAGAGAGAGCAAGCACAACAAGCTCTCTGGTGTCGCTTGGTATAAGGCACTAATATTATCATGAGGGCCCCACCTTGTGAACTCATCTGTACCTAATTACCTCCCAAAGGCTCCATCTCCAAATACCATCACACTGGGGGTTAGGGCTTCAACATATGAATTTAGGGGGGAAACAATTCAGTCCATAGCATATGGTATGACATTCAAGGGCTTTTACAGCTAGCTCTAAGTTGCCTATTCTGTTATTATTCCATGCCAGTGCATTCTGGGGCTACAAGAACATCACAAACAGCTCTCAAAACACATCATGTACTTTCATCGCACTATGCCTTTGTTTATGCTGTTCACTCCACTCAGACAGCTTTCCTTCCCTGACATACTATTATGTCCTTCAAATGTCCAGGTCAAATGCCAACTGTTGAGAAGTTGGCTTGGACTTCCTCCTCATTGTGCCCTTATCACTTTGCACCTACTTCTATCAAATTCAAATTGCCTGGGTTTAACCTGTCATTCGGCCAGGTTTAAATGTGTGACCTTAAGCAAGTTACTTAACTTCTTTGTGCTTCAGGAACCTCATTTGTAAAATGGGGATAATAGCACTTATTTCATGGGGTTGGTGTGAGGATTAATGAGTCACTAAGTGCCAAGGTCTTTGAGAAATGCCTGGCACATAGTAAGCATTATATAAACTATTTGCTATTATTATTATATCATGTTGAGTGAAAACAATCAGGATAAAAACTTTTATTCATAGACTGTAAATGTAGAGAAAGGGTTCCACTATGTCACTCTGGTGACTTTGCTCTATCCACATAGACCACATAGGAAAGGCTCAGTTGCAATCTGCCCCAGGTCTTGGCAGAACATCTGGTGATCCTCCTAGAACACAGGAGGAGAGGCAGTCTTGTGAGAAGCTGCCTCAAGGCTGTTAATTATCTGTCTTTCTGCCTTGTGGGAGGCCCCCTATCTTGAGGGAAGTTGCCATGAGGCAGTTTCTCATCCTTTTCCCTGGTTCCAGTAAGGCATAGAACTTTCTGCCTCCCTCCCCTTGGGTATAGATGCAGACTACACAATAGCAGTCTGGAGCTGGTCTTCAGCAAGAGTGTCCCACTGCTCATGTCGTCTGTCATCTAGTCTCTTTAGTTCAGTGTCATCCTATGGGGCAAAGGGACACCAGGAGCTGATACCATGATGATCTTGTCTTTGCTGTCTATGTATGTAATACACTGTATCCATTTGGGCTCATTGTTTCCCTTTTGGATGGATCTATAAAAGTCTGTGCTGTTGCTTATGGGTGGCTTCATATCTTGATAGTAAGCTCTTTGAAAGGAGAAGCTTATCTATTTTGTTTAACACTATATATATATCAAGTATCTGGCCTATAGTAAGTGCTCAGTATTTGTTGAATTTTAAAAATCATAGTAAACAATGATAAATATGTATTTAAGGATATATGGTCGAGGATATATCAAACCCATTATAGTGGGAACCTTGTGAGGAGGGATGGAGAGTATAGAGGATGAAAGAGAAAATAAAACAAAACAAAACAAGACAGGGCACTCTACTCATGAGGTTTAAAGAAAAACATATACATGTCACTTAAGAGGCAAAGCGTCTAGCTCTCTTATTATTCTTTCATTAATTTATATAGTATTTGATGCCTTGTAAGCTTGACCTTATTTTTTCAACTGTCATATAAGAAGGAAAAGCTAGATCAGCATCTTTTAAACTGCGTTCCAAGGAGCCTCTTCTCCTAGGAGCTGCCTCATGCATGGGTGGTAGTACCCTTTTAACCAAGGCAGTGCTACTTATGTGTTTTATATGTTAGCCTTGCTCATAAAATTTTGCTTGAAGAAAAGGGTTGGCAGCTAAAAACGAAACACAGCAAACCTGCAAACCACTGGCTTAGTTCTCCTTTTAAAATTAATATACAGCATGATGACTCTAGTTAATAATACTCTATTGAGTACTAGGAATTTTCTAAGAGTAGATTTCATGTGCTCTCACCACACACACACACAAATGCTAATTATGTGCAGATGATATGTTAATGAGCTTGATAGTAGTAATCATTTCACTAGATATATGCATATCAAGTCATCATGTTGTACACTTTAAATATACATAATTTTTATTAAAAAAATAAAATGCCAAATATAGATGAAGGCAAGGGAAGCTCAGTAGCTGCCAACTCAGGAGTAGAGCAGCAGGCAGAGAATTTGAATAATGGAGCTCTTCAGGTTGTGGTTAGGAAAGAATAGAAGGTTTGCCAAAGACATATATATTCCTAACTCAGAATTATGTTTAGGAAAACCACTTTGATTGAGGACTAATAAATGTTGCTTTCTTATTTGGAGTCTGGGGAGGATGAAGGAAAGGGTGGTCTTTGTGGATTTTTAAACTCCAAATCACTCTTTACACTTAAGCTAATTGTTTGTGCTTCTAGTATGCAGAGGTATTTTTCTTTAAGTCTCTGGGTTGGATTATTACTTACAGACCAGGTCCAGTGCCCAAATAACATCATTTAGCTAATTCTAAGATGCCACGTTTCCCCTATTTTAATGTTTCTGATATGGGAATGCATCTCACAATCAATGCATACGTTTAATGCAGTTGTACTCCTATTTTTCCTTTGTTATAAAATGGCACATCTACAGTTTGATGATGTCTTAGATTTGAGAAAATGCCATATTATCAACAGAAATAATAAGCTTCTAAATTTAAGCAAAAAATACTTGATATGGGGTCAACAACGTGTTTAGTTAGAATTTTACCAGAGGGGTTATGCAGTGATAATGGATGTCATCATTAATATGCCTACAGGATAAAATTCAAGCTACAAATCAGGGCTTTTTTTTCTTTTTTGAGAGTCAGTTTACAAGTATACCAGGGCCAACAATTACTCTTTATTTTCCAAATAAGCCATGTTAGTTCATGCCTGGGTACTTTTCCACCCTTACCTCTGCTTGGAATGCCTTTCTTGGAATGTTGTCAACTGGAGAAATCCTGTCCAACCAGCATTGATCCCTTTCTGCTTTATGTCACTATGTACCTGGTATATGCCTCTAAATATGCACTGACTATACTGAACTGCAATGATTTCTTAGGTGTTCATCTCCTTTATTGCAAATTCCTTGAGGGTAGTTAACTGTTTCTTATTTATCTCTGTATCCCTAGTACTTAGGACAGTACCTGGTACACAATAGTACTCACTAAATATTTAAAGATTGAATATATGAAGAAAAATAGCAGTATACATGAGGTAAAGTGCCAAAGCACTGAAAAATACTTCATTTGCTGCTGCCATTCAGTGGTGTCCATGCCTTATCCAAACTCTCTGAACTCTTGGTAGACTTAAAATTGTCAACACTGAGTTTAATTGTTAATAATAAAATGAGCTCATTTATGTTAGTTCTGTCTCCCCAATCAATTATAAATTTATTAGAGGGAGGAATTAAGTCTCCTGTATATACTTGCTGAGTTTTAGATGAATTCTATCTTCCTACTCTGAGGTATGATTTAGTTTTCAAGATTCTTTATTCAAGATACCTTTTTTATTAAGATGAGTAGCAATCTGCATGAGGGAAATGGAAAGGCTCACAGTTTTGTTTATTTAGGACCTGAATTTCTCCAGAGTTTAGAGCAATCCTCAACACTAGGTATCAGAAACATATTTTTACAGTAATTTAGGAGAGAGGAGTTTGAATATCACTGGTAAAACCTTGGGAGCTAATTATTTCAAGATCACTTGAAACTTTAACTCATTAGAGTCTCAAAAATCTCCTGCGGTACTTAAAGTCACTATTCCCATTATGTTATTTGATTAATTGAGTATCTTAGTTTTGCTAATAAGAGAAAACCTGAAGTTCACACAGAAGACAGACTCCATTTATCATGTGCTTAAGGAAAAAACATTAAGCATCTCCTATGCGCAGCTCAGAGCTCTAAACTGTAGAGTATTGTAAGACAGGGAGGGGATAAAATAGATGCATGGACCTTGACCTCAAAAAATAAATTCTCAACATACAACTGTACTGTTGTATGTTGCCAAAATGAGATGCATTCTACATTCTTGGGTAGGCTCAGACTTTTCAATAAGATCATTATGAGGCTCAAATAAGCAAAAGTAAGGTGGTTTCATTGTTATCACTGGTGTTGCTATCGTTATTATGCACAGTGACTTGGCAAAGAATGCTCTCCAACATGCTGTAGTGTCATTCAGATGAGGGAACCAAGTAACATTTTAGATGTCTTTTTAGAGTTTTAAGTCAGAAGTTCAGACCCAAAATTAAGAAAAATATCCCCTTTTAAATCCCCCAATGTAAGCTGAGTCATTAAAAGAAATATAAATATGAGATGAGACAGATGCAGGAAAGGAAATATTTCATTCTGATTGCCTGCCAACTGATCAGAAGTTAATAGCCAATCAGATGACATGCATGGGACAGAACTAGGGTGAAAGAAAATTTAGTACAATTGGACTGGGCAGTTTTGATAAGACCAGAAATAGTGTATTATGTCATGTGATTCTATTATGTTTATTTGTAAATCTTATCCACGTGTGTAAACTTAGTTTGTTTTTACATGTTTACCAAGTTTAAATTGCTTATCCCATTATTCCCTTAGTATCTGAAACACAGCAACTACTATTTTTTGAAGAGTTTACAGCATTGCCTATATGATATATTATATAGCAAATGTCAGTTAATTTAGTTGTAATGGTCATATGAAATGGGGAAGAAGAGAGAGGCTTACCACTAGCTCGTCACAACATGCTGTTGAAGAGTCCTTTCTCGAAAATCCGAGGTATACATTCTCAGTTCCCACCTGCTGTTTGAATATAATCTCAAACCTGAAAGAAAAGAAAGTCAGTGATAGATTGAAATGAAAAAGCATTTTCTTGTCACAGAGCAGAAAACTAGGAATTTATGGGGACATGCTATTACAAAAAATAAAAGGGCCAAATAAATAAACTACTGGCAGTTTTTCAGGCATGTAGCAGAACACAAAGGAATAGGAATTCAGTCAAAAATACCTAATACTGTAATTATATTGTTTATACTTCTTTTCTAAGAATAAAGTATACCTATTTTGAGCTATACAAATAAAATGGATTGGGGGAACTTCTAATAAGATTCTAATAAGATTAAAAGCAGAAAAAAAAGGAAGGTCCTTTTCTGAAAAACAGTGACTCAGAAGAATAGTGGGCTCATAACCCAGGGTTTGTTTGATGAATAACTCTCCTCTGCTGAATTTAAGCCACAGAATAGAGTTAGAAAATCCAAGTTTAGTACTGTTTTTATCACTGACTGTGTGACCTTGGTCAAGTCACAGACTCATGGTGTCTTGGCTTCCATATCTGCACAATGTATGGGAGGGTGTAGGTTTGAACTAAATGATATCTATGGTCTTTTTCACCAGTAAGATTCTGCATATAGAAATACTGGTAATGCAGTTAGCACAGTTACAGTGTTTAGAATCTAGTCTGACAGAATTCTCAGTTCAATGAAAAACCCCTGGTATTTCTCCTCACCCATGATAATTCACAAATCTTTCCTTGCTCCCAAATGTGGGCCCCTAAGGATAGAATGGTTTATAGAAGCACCCAGCCATAATGTACCCTGTCTTTTTGGGTGGAATGAAGTAAGCAAACATTTACAAATGATCCTTTCTATTTAATTCCACCCTAATGAAGAAATAGCAAATCTCTGGATAGGAAGACTGAAAGACTACATTGAACTTCTGACCACTTGCAAACAGGAATACCCAGGAATGAAAAAGGGATTTCTTTTGAGTTTGAACAGGACTGACAATAAGTAGCTATTAGATATTGGCCACTTTTTTCTCAATACACTATAGCATCTACCAGGTATTAACAAAGGTGAAGCCAGGTTAAAACAAAACCGAAAAGTATTGGTCCATAATCCCATGACTCCCAAATGGATTTGCTCTAGATGCTGTTCTTTGCCTCATCTCCAGATGCGATTTTCCAACTGCCTACTATATACGTTTGCCTGGATATCCCAAAGGCACCTCGTGGCCCACACTTCCAAAACCAAACTCACTGCTTCCTGTGGCTTATGTTCCCAACTGCAGTTAATGGCTTCATTATTCACCCAGTCACCCAAGCTGGTAACCTCGACATCATTGATACTTTCCTCTCATTCATTATATCTAATCAAATGCCAAATCTTCCTTGAAAACTCTCTTGGATAAAGACCCTCATACTTCTCCTCGAGATCAGTGACTTAGCTCAGGCCCTTATTATTTTTTATTTGGCCACTTGTGATTCTTTTGTGGACAGCCTATTCACATTCCTTACCCATTGCAACATTTTAAAATGTATTTGCATAAAATAAAGATTTAAAAAGTCTTATAAAAGCAATTTTCTTCATACCCTGGAGTTCTTAATTGTTTAAAGCTTTTGTAGATGTTCTTTCTACAGAACATCAAACATCAGGATGAAAAATGAAAATTTACTCAAATTTGGAGCTTGCCACATATGGATATTTGACATTCATTATACAATATGACAAATGAGTGACTTAATTCTTACCTTTCATATGGATGTGGGGCATTGTATAAACATAACCTAAGATTACTCTCTTCATTCTTAAGATGCAGACAGAAATGTTTTAAAATCCCCTTTTATTTTTTTAATGAATTTTATGGTTTTTTGACATTGTTTATTTGAAAGCTGGATACTTTTTTCCAGTTAATTATCCGCAGTCTCCCACTGATTGATTCTATTTTCAGAACTGATGTAGAAGGCAGAAGCATGGATTTTTTTAAAGCATTGGACACAGTTTCACAGTCAGAATTAGAAAAACTGTCGGATCACTTGCCACAGAACTCTTCAAGAATTTATAAAGTACATAGTTAAGTAAATATTGCCTTTATATTTGAATGCTGAAATTATGTTTATATTAAATCTAAATTTAATATATATTTAATATACATAACAATGTATATATGTTAAAGAATAGCTTTAAATATATGCTATTCTAGATATTCAATCAAGATTTTATTTTAAAATACACATATTAAAGCTTAGTGTAGTTAACCATTAATTTCAACTATATATGTAAACATACTTTACATTCTTAGAAGTATGAGTGATTTATTTTATCAGAATGAAAGGTTTTTTATGATAATAATTTAAAATTTGATATTTATAATTCCTATTGAGAAAGCTACAAAGCAAGGCTTCAATCCTGCTTGCAAAATATACTAAACATAAGGCTAAAATAGTAACAAGTCCAGGTAATAATTGATAATTGGAGTGGAAACAGCTTTCTACTGAAATTGGGGAACATTAAGTAATTAAAGGCAGATATTTGACACATAAACATGTTATAATAATTTAGTTTGTATGAATGCTTGTAATTTAATGGTAAGTTTTTTCCCACTGTTAATTCTACATAATACACCTGACATTAAATATAAATTTATAATGGAAATGACAGTATTTTTCATTTCCTGTTAGATAATAACTGAAAGGAAGGTGTTAGGTTTTATTATTTGTTTCTGCTCTACAAGGGAAAAAATCATCAATTACACATGCCTTCTGTGTGTCACTTTAGTTTAATTTTTTATGTGGAAGAAGTAAATTTATGAATCTTGTCAAAAATAGAATAGTATCAGAGGACACACCTAACTTAACCCTCTAAACATTCCTGGCGTCATCTGACTTACTCGGGTAGTTCTCTAACATCCCATATGTCATCGTGCTCTTCCCCCTCTGGAACTTCTCCTGGGTTCCAGATGTCCTTGTTATTTTCATCATCGGTTTTAAGGTTGGCTGTGAAGAAAGGGAAGATCAAGCTGAACCTGTTGCCTGTTTCCCCCCTCAGAATTGCTCCTGTTCTTCCTCACACTCAATTTGGGATCACTGAAGTAAAGCATTTCTATCTGTAACCACTGGCTTGCTTTTTGGTCAAAACAAACTAAATTAGTAACAACTGACTTGAAAATTTTCAATCAATACACAAGCAATACATTGTAGAATTGCAGTAATAATTGTAGAAAATTTGGAAAAGACATATAAACAAAAAGAAGAAATAAAATAATCTACAATCTAACTACCTGGAGATTACCAATGATAGCATTCTGGTGTATGTCTTTCCAATCTCTCTCTCTCACTCTCTCTCTATATGTATATGTGCATATATACACACACACACATATATAACATATATAAATATTTAATATGTAAAATAACATCACATATAAAGTATATATTATATATAACACATATATGTAAAGAAATACACATATTTTCAGAAACACACATAGGATCACATATAAAATATCTATATAAAATAACAAATCAAACATAGAATCAATATGGTTTGGGTAGAAGTGTCTTGTCTTGCATTGTGTTTTACTATATGGAAAGTCTTTGATACCTTTTCCATGCAAGCAGGACATAATTCTTAAAAAATACTATCAGTTAAAGAAACTGAAAACAGTAGATACAATGATCATTTTTTAATCCAGTATTTTCCTCATGTAGATGTGAGCTTTAAAGAAAATCTCTCACTTGTCTTTTATGTGGACTGAACATGTGCCTGGATTTCTACATGTTATCTTTAAATGTTTAAAAGTAGATTAGGGATGTAAAAATCCAGCTTACAATTGTTTGACTATTGGGACAGCAAATGGAGACCCACATTAGGTACAGAACATTATTTTAAGTCTTTTTAAGCATCCCCAGAGACGCACCCGGCTGGAAGGTTTTCAGTTCTGTCAATTCTTTCAAAATTATCTGCTTCTACCTAGTATGGGTTTTGTAAAGTCTAATTACAGATTTATATGTAACATTTTATATATGACTCATTGTTCTCAGAATTTAGAGTTTATTAGATCTACATTATCAGAAATACAGGCAGCACAGAGATACATCCAAATTTGAACTAGTCTTCCATGCAGTGAATGTCTCTTGAATAAGGCAAATAGACTCCTGAGTATGTAGAGCAATAACTGAAATTTTTAAACGACCCCCAGACCTCTTTTTAGCCATTACTTTAAACATTTTTCCAGATAAAACCTTTTACAGTTAGCTAAGTTGATGAAGGAACTTCACTTCCTTTCTCTGCCTACCCTCTGTTAATTGTGACCATGATGACTGATGGAACTGGAGCCTTCTATATTTTTAAAGATGTGTAAAATGTTCGACTCTGTGAAAATGTATAAGCCAAAATGCTGGGAAAACACCCCCCAAAATATTTGCTCTTGTTTACTGGATGTGTGACTATATAAGTCATCACATGGGCTTTAATTTATAAGCATTTCAATATAAGATAAAATTTCATAATTTTTTATTTTGGTGTGGTCTGCAAAAACTATAAGCTCAAAGGGGACAGAAACCACCTTTATTTTGATTTTCATCATAGTCTCAGGGATGATCATATTGCCTGATATATAATAGGCTTTCAATATTTACTGAATTAATGAATTAATTCTGTGAAATTGCCAGAATATAGCAGGGTAGATAGTGAAGAAGCTAAGCACCTTGGTAACTAGACCCTAAGTAATAAAAAAGTTATTTAACCATACATGATTTTCTTGGTCTTCTCTCTCAGGAAATATGCCAAAAAATGTGAATAATTCAAGGCAAATTAATTTCCATTACTAGAAAAATTACTTACTGCAACATTAGAGTAAAAGCAGCATCTTTATATGTAAATGGCTGTTCATGATTTCCTCAACCATTTGAATTCACCTTTAATGTGTTAATGTTAGTATTACTCGCCCTATAATTTTACTCCCAAAGAAAAGATTATAGTAATTATATTGATCTATATACTTTATTAAGTAAATGCTTTATTACCTGTGACAGTTTCTATTTTTGGTGGTCCAATATTCCCAGGACCCATGGCTCCAACAGCAGATGAGCAATGTGCCTGGGAGAGAAGAAAAAAAGCCCAATATTCTGTAATTACACATGTATATTTATATGACCAATAATACTTTAAATTTGACAAGCTTTCCATCTAAAATTTCATAGCACTTCCTACTTTAATTACTGATCATTATTATACAACAGAGAGACAGATGTCAAGTATTATTTTGAATGTGTTTTCCTTGTCCTTTCAAAAAAATTATTTGGTTTAATAGACCCTAAGGCACAATTGGTCTTTGATCAGACTAAATCCCCAGTTCCAGCACAGTGAATCATGTATTTCTGGGGATGGGGGAATGAGCCACATTAATCTCTTTGAAGGTTAGAACCAAGTTTTAGGGTAAGGGCATTGACACCTTTGGGCTTTGAGAGTGTGTGGTCATAGTCAGATGGGGGAAAGTTTGGGAAAGTATAGGTAAGTTTTATAGAAGTAAATACAAACCACTAAATAAAATCTAAATTTTTAGACATCAAGTAGCTCATTCAAAATTCCTGGTAACAGCTTTTCCTTCTTTCCACTGAGTGTGAGTCACTTCCTCATCCTACCACCTTATGACACTGAACTAGCAGATTTAAACAGCAACTCCAAATTAACAGTGTCATATACATACTGAATGACTTTAGTTTTCATACAAGTTCAAATTTATTTTGCCATCTTCTGCACAGGATTGCCCCCAACTCACCACTACAGGAAGAGTTTTCCCTTTTCCAACTAAGAATTACACATATTACACCATCAGTATAGTGGCAACCTCATTGGTTCCTCTCAGGGGTTCTTTGATACTTCAAGAAAATCCCTATTTTTTACTAATTATTCTTGCTGTCAGACTCTGCAGCTCCAATTCACTCCATTGCTGGCAGTCAAAAAATTGTTACCTCATTGGATCTTGTCAAACAACACCTCTAGCTCTCCTTTCTCAGGTCCCTGCCCCTACCTCCCAAGACTTTAGACATGTATAAAAGTTATAATGTCCTGTTTGGGCAAGAGGAATAATGTCTGTCCTTGAAAGCTGATGGAAAAGCTCACTTGTGTCTTTATTATGCTAAACTATTTCAACAGCTATAAATCAGCAATTAATCTATAACATCTCAACTGAGATTTCTGAGATGGTTAACTGACTATTCCTTTCCTAAAGGTGCTTCAAAAGTGCTCGGTATCCAGTTAAGGTGTTACAGGCATTTTTGTGTGAAAATCCCAAGACAATATTCTGTACCTTTTCTTCTTTTTAATCACTAAGGTCACATGAACTTGTAGTGCTTTTCTTAAGTTATTAATCACCAGAATACTAATAGTCAATCAGGATAAAGCATTTCTTGGGACATGAGGGCCTCTTGTTTTGTTGAGTGCCTCCTTCCATGTAAAATTAAAATCCATAGAAATAAAAATGTAAACATTCTGGACAAAAATTGGTGTGCTGTCTGTGGACAGTGATAATTGGGTTAGTATATCAGAACAGTGGAGGAGTTTCAGTTTATTAACTTAATGAAAATAACTGATTAAAAATAAAAGTTTCAAGTAAAAAGTAAAAAGATGGTTCAGGATAATAAAAACATTAAAAACCATCTGGCAATTATTTTCAATAGGAATATCATTCCAGCCTTTACCATGAATCCACAACCAATTATCTGAGCAATTTATCATTGCAATTCATGCCCTTTGCAATATGTAAGAGAGCTAGAACATCCTTATTACAATATCAGTGAAGAGTGTCTTAAGATCCCCCTATGAGTTTAAAAAACAACAGGCCATCTCTTCTCAATTGCCTAGATTCTTAACAATTAGTGGTGGGGATACTGTAAATAAACCAATAGTGTATGCTATTGCTCTAATGCTGTTTTCAGAGAGTGTATTTTTAAAAACATCATTCTTGTACTCATTCTGCAGTTCCCAAGATTAATACAAGTTAAAAAATGAAGCCATTCCTCTCCTGGAAAACTTACTAGCTCATTAGAAACATTAATTATTCTCCCACAGTTCTGATACTCCAATTCTATATCCTCTAATGACATCTGTTTCTGCAGTGTTTGAATGACCGATTATCTCAAAACTGCATAATACTGATATACAGAATCATACACTATTATAGTAATTTTCCTCTATAAATTGTACAATTTGGTAAAATGATCCTATTCTCCTAAGCACTCATCTTTCACCTAGAAACACTTCTAAATGCAAATAAACACCTCCATACATAAACACCAAAGGGAATGGGCTTTGTAACCAGGGTAATTTCTTATCTCTGAATCTGTTCCAGTTACAAGTTCCACTTTGGTTTATTCAAAATCACTGTTCCTGAAATACTTAATATGGTTTTTCTATACGGCATAACCCTACCTTTCCTGGGACGTATCAATCAATTTCAGCTAAGGTAGCAAAAATGAGCTTGCCTTCTCAACTTCATTAATACATAGCTCCTAACTTTTTCTCTTATGTCCTGTTTGCTGAATATATTCAATGCTGTTATTAATGTCCCGACATGGCTTTCTTTGTTTGTTCTCTACTAAGACTTTTCCCTGACCAAAGTTCTTCATTCCTTATCTTGGCTCCTGATCCTGACTTAGTTTCCTTTCTATACAAATTTTATTTCCATTGCATGTTTTATTTGATTCTGCCCTGCTTTACCTCAGCTCTTTCTAGAGGGTGGAAGCTCAATCCAGTGCTGATCTGAGCCACTGAATTTACTGCCTATACAGATTATACTTGCTTATCCATACTATGGCAAAAAAAATTTGGGAGGAAGAAAGTGACAGGTATGTTCATGGTAAACTGGTCATAACAACAAAAAACTTCATTTAAAATAATTTTAAAGTAAATTGACATATTCTGTTATAGTATGAGATTTCTACCCCAAATTTTCTTTGCCTCCACACAGGCAGTTTGATAACCAAGGTTCACTGATATCTAAGGAGTAGGAGAATGGAGAGCAGGGGGTTACATAAAAGTATTTTGATTATTCTGAGAATACGGGCAGTGGCTGTGGGGTGGCCGAAGGTCAGTTCACAGAACTCTCTTAACCAAAAAGCCCATCTTGCTACTGCAAGCCTCCTTGGGGTTACCTGTCCTGACTGCAAATGCTAGTCAACTAATTAGATTCCATAGTTCTATCTGAGCATGTACCCGGAAGCCACTTATAGCAGGCTAAAGCTAGTTTGTCACATTATTTGGCTCATAATATTTCCTTTTCCACTTTCCTGTGTAGACCAAAAAAAAAAAAATTAAGGGAACTGGATTTTGGGGGCCAAATTAATACTGTCTAATTGAAATTGTTTTATAGAAATACTCTCTAGGCTTAAAAATCCTAGCTACCACTTGATGCAATGGTTGTCAAGCATTCTTTGACCATAAATATAAATGACAAACATTTTGAAATATGGTTATTGCTACCATAGTTACAGAACTATTTTCCTGTTCAGTGTTCAGGTAGTTTAGAAAAAATGTAATTATGTTTGCTAGAAATGTACTAGAGGTTATACTCTCATGCATAATCAGCTTGGCAACCTCCTGTGAATGTATCAGATGACACAGCCCTGCTCCCACAGCAAGGTTGGAACGAGTTGTTCAAATGCAATTTCACAACTTAGTATGAAGAGAACTAATTCATCTGTAAATACACTACCACCTGTCCAGACTCAAAATCGTCTTCTTCTTTGGGATAAAGCAGGTTAGACAGGGCTTGCAGAGCTTCAGCAGAAGTTGTTTCAGTCTCCATATGTTCAGATCTTGTATTTTCAGATTCCATGTTTTCAGATTCCATATTCTGAGGAAGAAGATAATCAGAAAGAGGTATTTTAGACTTCTATTTTATTTAAGACATGAAGATTTTTTTTCAATTGCCATATCTCCATTCTTTCACTGGGTCACTCCATTATTTCTTATTCTTCCTTGAAAATGCTTGTAAATTCCTTCAGATATACGTATTTCACTGACTCACAGACCTGGGGCAGTAAGTAAACTCAAGTATTTAGCTTGCTTTACTAACACTTTTTGCCTACTCTAACAAGCATTTATTAAACACCTACTATAGTGATTCTCAGGTTACAGCATCCTTCAGAATCATTTGGGAAGTTAGTTAAAAATACAGATTCTTCAGCTCTGTCTCTAGAGAAAGTGTATGTCAGTTTCACATAGAATGTACATTGTTATTTGGAAATGTACTTTCGTAGACTACCTCTTTATCTGCCTCAGGTATACTCTTTAGGCTATATATTCCTAGTGAACTCAAAAGGATGTTTGTTGAGGGATATGTCTCCAGGAACTTAACTCATTTCACATGGTTGCCTCAGGCAGGCCTGTACCTTCTGCTTTACTTAAATTCTTTATCAACTCTTGATGATGCTTAGCATTATATTGAGATGTGAGAACTCTAATGGGTTGGTCATTGACTAGTTAAAGTTTACACAAAATTGCTTTTGATTATAATAGTGATACTATATATGTCTATTGTGGAAATTTTAGGAAATACTGCATTAAAATTATAAATAAGAAAATTACAACTACCAATAATCTTCCCAACCAGACATCACTATTTAAAATAATCTCTACAGTTATATTTGGAGTAGGAATTCAGGATCTTTAAGAGTTTTGGAAGTGTCAGACTTTAATGAATAACCTGAATAAAGACTGTAGAATTAGGTCTATTGTTAGTGATTTGGGCATAAATGTAACAGGAATCTTTTCTATACTTCTGCCGATGTTTTTTAAACATTATTTTTTTTAAATTACCTCACAGGAAATATTTCTTTAGTGCTTTGATTAAATGATCCACTAAAATTTTTGCATTGTGCCTAGAATAGTAATACAAAGGGATTCTCAAATGTGTGCGTGTACAATCACCTGTCAAAATCAATCTGTATGCAAATGGTGTTTTACAAACCTTCTGTTTTATTACATTTTACTATTATTTTGATTTTATTTTTTAAATGTAAAACTGATCTGAATGCTTATCAGAGATGTCAAGAATATGAAACAAATGTTAAATTGCCATGTACATCTAACACAGAGTCAGTATATCATAATGGTTAAGAGTAAGGGCTCTGGGGTCAACTCCCTAGATACGTATCTATCATTTACTTCTGAAATCTGTGACTTTGGGCACATCATTTAAGTTCTCTATATATCATTTTACTTATCTATAAAATGGGAATAATAATAGTGCTACCTCAAGGGGTTGTTAGAAGGATTAAGTAGCTTAAAACATGTAAAAGAACTTAGAACAGTGCTTGGCACATAATAAGCACTCAACATATATTAGCTATTATTGATCCTTTAAAAATTTAATTTTTCTGGGCATGAATAATACTTCTAATAATAATGTCAAATAAGGTAATGATAAAACTCATTACACTGGAAACTCATTAAATTGGAAAAGGTGAAATAAGAGGTTAAAAAACAATCTTCTCTCACAATATGGCCTGCTAATCTGCTATAGAAATGAAGAATTGGCACATTAAATTAAACAAAGAGGCACCTGTTTATATTTTAAAAGTCCCAGTTGATGATGAGTTCATTAAATATTTACTTAACATCAAAAGCAAAAATTTTATTGAAACATTTTCTGTGTTGAACAACAAAAGGGGAAAATGGGTCCACATATCGGGTGCAATGATGTAAATAGTATTTTGAGTTGAGATTGTACAATGATACTTTTAAAAGACAAATATAGCAGAGATTGTTTAATTATTCCAGTATTACCTACCTTACAAAATTGTTGTGATGGCCATATTATTCAACGTAGGTGAAAGAGCTTGCTAAAATATGAAAAGCTATATAAAAATGTTATTATTTGGCACATAGTGCCAGCTCCCACAGGTACTTGATGATGAGGCTTGTGAGAGCTCAGTGGTGGGCTGGTGAGATGGGAATGAACTGGAACCAGCAGAGCTAACCCAAAAGAAGGGGATTCAGAAGGCCCATATAAGTGTTTGGGGTAGCAATAGGAATTGCTGTTCATGCATTCTCATGTGCTTGGCAGGGCCATGACAGCAGGAGTTTTGAGATATGAGCATTGTTTCAGACCAGAAAGGTTGAATAGTTGTTTTTACAGTGAAGGCTATTTTGGGTGAAGTAGGACTCAGGTCTGTAGCTGAGGTTATAGGAGGCAGGGTGTGGCTCTTAAGGATTGTGAGGGAGTTGGCAGCTAGATGAAGGTTTAGAACAGGGCAGGGCTCAACGTCATAGCTGGAGAAGGGAAAACGGACCAGGCACTGCATCAGATGCTATCTTGCCACCTGGGCAGTCACAGTGAAGTGTAAGAAGGAAGGCTGTGGCACTGTGGGTACACTGGATACTGGATTTAGGGAAAGCAGATTAATTTGAAATCCCCACCATCTGGGAAGCTTCTCTCATTTGGTGAGAGGCCAGTGGGAAGCTATACCTGTAAGCTGAGTATCTTAATAACTGAAGCTGGCATGTATCAGCAGTTGATAAATACTGAATGAAGCATGATTAAATTCATACAAATGTTGTATTTCAAAGTACTCACCTTGGAAGGTGATGTAAATTATGCTATTAATGCTCAAAATATTTTGGAATTGCCTTCATATGTATTACCAAGAAAATAGGTATCATTATGGTATCACTCAATTTGATTATACATCAGATTTGTCTCCAAGTGATTTCTAGATATCTAGAAATCACATTTACTTTCAAAATATGAAGATTTGCTACTTTGAGGATATTCAAAAGAAGGTGCTGTAGACCTCAAGAAAATTCTACAAGAGTAGTTTCACAAGTAATTTGAATAACAGCATTAGAATAAGTAGAGAGCCTCCCAAAGTGACAGCTTTGAGGGGCATGCCATTCGTTGGGATGTATATATTTGAGTATATTTGTTAAACAAATCATTCAAAATAATTTATAGTCTCACTTCATATATCTGAAGCATATTAGAAATTGGACTTCTTAACTACCAAATTATGCTGGCATAAAATGGCATAAATTCATACTTAGCTAGATTGGAGTCAAAATATCATAATAAAATTGGCACTTCGATGAAAATACGTATTACCATATCAACTGTAATAATAATCTGCAAACACAAAATAAATCATTGTTGATACTGCATTTTGAGACACAAAAGAATCACCAATACTTTGCAAATAGATTAACTAAATAATTCAAAATTTCAAAAGAGAAAAACAATAATGTGAAATTTTGGGAAAAATATTCTAAATTCAATGGAGAGCAAAATTCTACTAACTTTTTTAGAAGTCTAACAGATTAAGAATAATTTATTATACTTTCTTAAAAACATACTAACTTCATTTGACACAAATAGATCACAGTGGAAAAACTAAAACAAGATGCTTTTTATGAACTATGCAGTGTTATTTATTTTTAGGGCTATTTTTTATTTGTAAATTAGATATACATTAAGTTCATCTTCAGTCTAGCAATCAAGGTCCTTCAAGATATAACCACAATCTAATTTTCTGCCTTTCTCTCCTATTATTCTCCTACATGTGATCTGCATTCTGTAAAAAACTGAACTACTTTTTAAACATACCCTATAATCTCTCCTGCCTTTGTACCTTGCAATGCATTCTTCCTCTTGCCTATACTAATCAGGTGGCATAATGTAGTGATAAAAAAGTAAAAGCCATTCTGGAGCCACTTTGCCCATGTTTGAATCTGGCATTGCCACTTAAATAGGCCAAGAATAAATTTAAGTAAAATTTAAGTAGAGTTTTGTTAAAAACAAAAGATATAGCTAAATCTTTTATTTGAGATTTGGTTATTTAGAAAATAAATTTTCTAGGTCTTTGATTTTTTTTCACTCTCTGGCAGAGACTTTGATTTTACCACATCAACCTGAGCTCTTAGGGCCTTCATAGATATAGGTGTGATTGGGGAGATCTCTCTTGGTACTAGCCACAGTGAGCTGAAGAGACAGACACTATAGAACCACCTCATTACCAAAATACTAGAGCCAGTTAGGAACTAAGCATACTCAACCAGAGTAGCTTGAGACCCATGACACTGAAGCATTATCAGTAACCTAAGATTAAGTCAGACTCTGTGAGGGCTGGGGTCATGCTTTCTATATTCCATTTGCTTCTATTCTTAGTGTCAATAGGGGCACCAAGCCCTGCCCCCCACCACACACAGTTGAAAATCTGTGTGTAACATTTGACCTCCCCCAAATTTAATTACTAACACCCTACTGTTGACTGGAAGCCTCACTGATAAAAAACAGTTGATTGTAATTTTTTTTGGGGGGGGACGGAGCTATTTTGGCCTTTTATTCTTTAAAAAATAATTAGCCTACTTTGCTTACTTTTCCTGCTACATGATTTGTGAAAGAAAAAATTTAGGGCATATAACTTGCTAATATTTTGCCTAAAATTTTACACAATTCTTTTTTTTAATTAAAGTATCATTGATATACAATCTTATGATGGTTTCACTAAAAAACACACTGATTTAAACATTCACCCATATTATCAAGTACTCACCCACTCCATTGCAGTCACTGTCTATCAGCATAGTAAGATGGTTAACACATATTTTGTATATGTATTATATACTGTATTACAATAAACTAAGCTGGAGAAAAGAAAATATTTTTTTAAATGTCACAGATCTCCCCAGATTTTCCAATATATTTATGGAAAAAAATCTACATATAAGTGGATTTGCCCAGCTCAAACCCATATTGTTCAAGGGTCAGCTGTATATATAGTAAACAAAATCAGAGTAACAAAGCAATCTACATAGTCAATGCAATCAATCCTTATCAAAATACCAATGGCATTTTTCACAGAACTAGAGCAAATAAATATAAAATTTGTGTGTAACCACCAAATAACCTGGAAAGATTCCAAATAGCTGAAGTAATCTTGAGAAGGAAGAACAGAACAGGAGGTATCATGCTCATTGATTTCAAGCTATCCTACAAAGCTATAGTAATTAAAACAGCATGTTCCTGGCACAAAAGTAGACACATAGATCAATGGAACAGAAAGAAGAAAGCCCCAAAATAAACCCATACTTAGATGGTCAATTAATATATGACAAAGGAGGCAGGCAAGAATATACAATGGAGAAAAGACAATCTCTTTAATAAGTGGTGTTGAGAAAACTGGACCACTACATGCAAAAGAATGAAACTGGGCTACTGCCTTAGACCATACACAAAAATAAACTTGAGACAAATTGATAAATACCTAAATATAAAATCTGAAACCACAGAATTTCTAAAAGAAAACAGGCAGGAAAATCTTGAGCATTGGCATTAGCAACTTTTTTCTGGCTATGTCTCCCCAGGCAAGAAAAACAAAAGCAAAAGTAAACAAGTTGGACTACATCAAACTAAAAAGCTTCTGCACAGTGAAGGAAACCACGAACAAAATGAAAAGGCAACCTATTGAGTGGGAGAATAGTTGGCAAATGATATATCCAATAAGGGACTATCATCCAAAATATGTAAAGAATTCATACAACTTAATATTTTAAAAAAACCAAAATAATCTGATTATTAGAGAGGCAGAGGACGTGAACAGACGTTTTTCCAAAGAACATACATAGATAGACAACAGACACATGAAAGGATGCTCAACAGATCAGGGAAATGCAAATCAAAACCACAATGAGATATCATCTCACACCGGTCAGAATGGCCAGTCAAGAAATAAGTGTTGCCAAGGACATGGAAAAAAGGGAAACCTTATGTATTATTGGTGGGAATATAAAATAGTGCAGTCATTCTGGAAAACAGTATGGAGGTTTCTCAAAAAATTATAAATAGAAATACCATATGACCCAGGAATTCCACTTCTTGGTATTTACCTGAAGAAAAGATAATCACTAACTCAAAAAGATATATGCACTGCTATATTTATTGCAACATTATTCACAATAGCCAAGACATGGAAGCAACCAAAGTGTCCATCCATAGATGAATGGATAAAAATGATGTGGTACATATACACAATAGAATATTACTCAGCCATAAAAAAGAATGAACTCTTGCCATTCATGACAACACGGATGGAAATAGAAGGTATCGTGCTAAGTGAAATAAGTCAGAGAAAGACAAATAGCATATGATTTCATTTACATGTAGAATCTAAGAAAAATAAATAAGCAAAACAGAAATAGACTCACAAATATGATAATAAACTGGTGATTGCCATGGTTGTGGTGGGAGGTGGGCAAAACAGGTGAAGGTGATAAAGAGGTACAACCTTCCAATTATAAAATAACAGGGATGAAAGTACAGCATAAGGAATATAGTCAATAATATTGTAGTACCTTTGAATGGTGACAGATTATAACTGCACTTATTTTGGTGAGCATGTCATAATGCACATAATTGCTAAATAACTATATTGTACACCTGAAACCCCTATAATACTGTATATCAACTGTACTTCAATAAAAAAATCAAAGTTAATAAAGAATCACCAAATAGTGTCCTTTGGGAGCTTGCTTAATAGGTAAACACATATCCTTATGTAAAGTGCTAACTATAGTTGTATGATTTCAAAGTATTCAAAATCCATGTACTCTCAAATAAATATGGCATTTTCTTCTGCAACTTTATTTACATAATGCCTTATTTAGCAATTCTTGTATTAAAGTTCCTCTGAAAACCCAAAAGTAAATACCATCTCTGCCTGTCTGAATTAAATTATATAGTAGCTAATTGTTTTGTTTTTACATTCTTGACAACTATATACATCAATGATTTGTGCCTATTAAAAAAATAATTCATTTTGATTTTGTCTTTACAATACCGAGAATGATTTCCTTTTTTAGGTCTCTAGCTTTCACTGTCATCAAATGTACCAAATTATTACTATGGGGACAGGACAGAGTTTTTGTTACATATTTAAAATATTATTAATAAAAGATGATTTTTGAAAGTACCTGGAAATTTTCATAAAACTAAAGGTCAAGAAATGAGCTTCTTTTGATTTAATAGTTCCTCTATTATTTTTTATTTCACCAAACTGAATATACTTGTCAATAATTTCTGTTTCTGTCTTATACTCTACCTCTATCTAAAAAGGAGTTTAGACAGCAAATTTTCCTTCAGTACTTTGAAATTTTCTCTCAAACAGGCCTGTCTTCTCTATTTCTTCAGGAAATAGTCTCTGTTCTGAATCCTTGTCTCTTAGGAGAAATGACCCCTACCTTTGTGGTCAAACTGTTTTCTCCCCTGACTCAGATTTAGTTGTTGGCACAGTTCCTTACCTGACAGGTAAGGTCTAACGACAGGCTCCCCCCAGCCAGCACTTGGTGAGTGGCAGGTTTGAAAGGTAAAAGTAGTCTTTGTACATTACGTTTTAGGCCACTAAGTGTGGTCTGGTTGCTGCTCAGTCCTCAAGGGATTTGACCAATGTCCGTTGGAACCCTCAGGCCACAGCATTCATGTTCTTGCACACAGGGCATTGCCCACAAGGCAAGAGGCACAAGCCAATTTTTTCAGTCTGAACAGCGTTATACCCCCTAAAAAATATATCTCAACCAAGGCATGCTGATCCAGGATAAATCATACTTGTACATATAAAACAGGTGAAGTGGCTGCTCTAGCTTGGTGCATCCAGATCTACCTATATGGAAACCGTTTTCCACTCTCAAATCAGTGCTACAAATGTTAAGAGTGTGTGAGAGTGGAGAGAAAGGCTTTGGGAAGCCTTCACATGTTCATTTTGTTCTGACAATTGATCAGCATCTATCTCCTTTATGGCAAAACTTTCCTGTCTCTCACATCCTGATAGACTGAGTTTTGTGAAAGCTGCGTCCTGCTTTTAGTGTCTAGAGCAGCCGTACTTAGGGAACAAGTCTGTTCTATATTCAACTTTTGGCTTTTTGGGGTATCTCTGAGTCGTATTTCGAGTTATCCCTAGTTTTTCTAGTACCAGGGCATCTGAGGACCCCTTCATTCCCCATCCTAAGGTTCGGGTTTCCTCACCTGGGTAAATTTTCAGGTGGCTGACTGGACTCCCGAAAATAGACCTGCGGTTAGCTGCGCGTCTCTCTGTTGCCTGAGTAACAAGTTTGTTCCCGCCCCCACCCCCTCCGGCTTCCCGCTTGAGTCTCCTGGCCAATCATAGAAGTCTCCTTTGAAAGAACGCCAGAATCAACCAATCCGAGAGCGTGCCAGTCGGGGTCAAAGACTACTCTTCTCATTTAACTAGGTCGACCCCTGCTAAGCCTCGGACGGGGTCAGTCACTTCAGCGAACCTCTTCGCTGTAGAAGTCGACTCTTTCCGGCGCAAGCCGGCCCTGCACTGCCTCTGTGGTCGCTACGCCGTCTCGGAAGCTCACCTGTTTACTTTTGCGGTTCTGACAGCGAGCGGCCGCGGCGGCTCCGCTGAGGTAAGTTTGTGGGGCTTTCCGTTGGTCTCGGTCGTCAGGAAGCTCGTTCATCTTTACTCTTTTCCCTCACGTGAATTTCAGGTCGGACGACTTCTTTCGCGGATCCGGAGCAGGGGGAGCGGTAGTGAGGGCTCGGTCGCCCCGGGATTTGGCAGGTTTGGGTGCTGCTCTCCACGCAGTCCCCACGCCTCCTCCCCACCCGGCGACCTGGCTCAGCTTGTGTGTGTATGCGTCCGGCTTAGGGGGAGTATTTGAGATCGCCCCCTTTTCCCCCCTGCGTGTAGGGTGGGATTTCAGCAACTGTGTGTGTTGTGAGGGGGGTGGGGTACAGGTGGGATCGCGGTCTTTTTCGCTGTGCTGTAGGCAGGGCTTCTGGGCCCCAAAACTCAGTGACATACCCCCTTTCGGCCTGCCGCTCAGCTCCTGGGAAGCATCGGCTCGAGCTGCGCGTCGCTCTCATTCTTGGGACCCTCGCGGCACCCGCCGCCCTGTTTTTCCCGCGTTGGAATGGGCACACGCAGACCCACTGCCCGCTTGCCACAGTTTGGCAATTTGAATTCCATCACTTTATCTGAAGGTACGGTTGTGGCCCTCGAATTCCGTGATTTGGTTTTAAACACAGGGGGAAAATAAGGGATGACTTAATAAATATTTGGAGTTTTCGAAACTTAGCTGTGTTCGATAGCGGTGCTCCGCGTTCATTTTTAAGTGTTGTAAGCAAGGAGAAATAGGATGGCTGTAATGGATGGTTACTTTGGTTACCCGAGAACTGGAATTCGATTGCGAATTAAATAAATTGCTTTCCTTCTTTATGCTATTAAGTTTTTCTTGCTTTTGCCCTACCTGCTGAAGGGGATAGTGAAGCTTGAGTAATTTGTCTGTTTTGCTCATTATTGCTACAGTAAGCAAAAAACGGAGATAGAATGTTTCAGTTACTGGCTGAAGTAAAGCTATTGGCTTTTTGGCCAAATTACCTATACCATAATACACCTTATTACTGTAGATGTCAGAGTTTTAAGTGTATTAAATTTTGTTATTTCTTTAGATATTTGGGGAGCTTAAGTTATATATGCTGTTCTGTCTCTTTGCTATCTTTTTTTGTTTCTGTTCTGCCTTATTGTGCATTAAGTCAGTACAGGCTAGCTAGTGCTTTGCGGACTTTTGTTCGTGATTCACAGTAAAAAATAAATTTTATGTTTATTGTGACCGAGTACATACGTACACAATATATAACTGACAGCCATTTCACAAAATCAGTACTTACTGCATGCAATTTACTCTGATACTTCCATTATACTTCTTAAAATGGAGACCACTAATAAATTGTCATTTGCAGCTTGAAAAACACTGGCCTTAGACCTTTGGTTTTCAAACTTGTGTGTGTTTAGGAATCATTTAGGATGTTTGTTTCAATAGTAGACTCACTCCAGGGAACTGGTTCTGTGGGCCCTGGAAGGTGGTTCATATAGCTATATGAATTTCTTGATAAAGTACCAGATGCACAGGTATTCAATAAATAATAGTTTTCTTCTTGGAGTACAAGTGCTGTTAATCTTTAGGAATATAATCACTTCTTCAAAGTTTGGCCTGCCCGTAGCAAGGTGGAATACAATGCTAAGCTCTGTTTTCCCCAGGGTTGAGTAAGTAGGACAGTAGGGGATGGGTCCTAGATCTGAAATGAATTTTCAAGCACTTGACTTCTATGGAGAGATTTATAAATACAGAAATTCAGGGGGTTGAAGAACATACAAATTAGAGGGGTTCAGTTATTTGCTCAGGGTCATGTTTCAGTGAGTGGCTTTCAGGGATAGGAATCACTTGATTAAATCTAACATTCTTGTCCTTTATGTCATGATAGCAGGTCAGGTCTACAGGCACAAGTTGAAACAGAAGGAGAGCTTCCCTGACTTGCCCATCCAGAAGCAGAGGCAACAGAATTTCTGGCTTTTGACTGCTAGTTTGGTTCTAATGTAAATGAAACTTGAGAGATCTAAAAAGATTTTAAAAAATACAGCTAAAAGCTTCTGTGAGTTATAGCTATGAAAAAGAGATGTAGTTTAGCTATTCTTTTATAATATATAAACTGTTTTAAAATACTAGTTAAATAATTTATTAAACCAGTGTTAAAAGAAATTGAAGGTGAAAAATTTCCTTCAATTCTACTACCAAAATAAAATTGCTGTTTCTGTTCCCCTATTTTATCCATATATACCTATATTTCTCCATAATCTTAATCCTTATTTATTTTTGTTTGTTTATTTTTTGTTTATTTAATAATATTCTGGAAATTTTTCTATGTTGTTGAGTCTTCATATTTTTATTTTTCATAGCAGCCTAATGTTCCATAGATTGACAATGCCCATAATTTATGCAGCCTAACTAAACCAACAACACAAGATATATTTCTAGTTATTTCATGTTATCAATAACACTGTAAAGTCTTGGTTTTTTAAGATCATTTATATAACTTTATCTTCCATGACACTCAAGAGGAATCCTAGTAGGAAGGCTAGAGACCTGGACCTGAGCTGTTTATGTTTTTGCCCTCCTTGAATGTATAGATTTTCCCATTTAGGTTTCTGTGTGCTTAAACAGTAGTGATCAACCATGATTTCTGTTATGCATATGAGTTAGGTTGAATGTATTTTTTAACCACTAAATATATTTTCAAAATGATTTACTTTTAAAAATATATGAGTCATAGCAGATTCAAGTACCATAATAACACTCATGCTGATTTGTTTTCTTTATGAATATCTTTTCCAAAGCTTATATGACTATGCATTTGTAATTTAAAAATTTTTTATAAAGGAGCCAATTAGCTTGACTGGGAGAATAAAAGCTATAATTGGTCTATATTAGCACATCTCTCTTTTCAAAGCACACATGTTGTCTTATTTTCTGTCATTCTAAAATATTTTGTCCTTCTTTTCAAAATTATAAATTATTTCAAACAGAAAACTACAGAGACTATTATATACCACCATCTATGTACCTACCAAAGATTTAACAATTGTTTTTTGTTGTATTTTCTTTAGACATTATTTTTTAAAGAACTAAAACATTACAGGTACCTCTTTGTACCCCTTCCCAGTCTTATTTCCTTCCCATCCCAGAGATAATTGTTCCTGAAGTTATATATTTTTCCAATCTGTTTTCAAGTGAACTCAAATGTGGATGGCCATACACGATTTGTAATATATTGTTTTGTACGTCCTTTACATTTATATAAATGGTATACTTTACTGTTCTGCAGCTTTTTTGGGTTAACAATGTTTTTGAGATTTATCCATATTGATAAATGTAGACAAAGTTGGTTATTTTTTTTTTGGTATCATTAATCTACAGTTACATGAGGAACATTATGTTTATAGACTCCCCCCATCATCAAGTCCCCACCACATACCCCATTACAGTCACTGTCCATCAGCATAGTAAGATGCTATAGAATCACTGTCTTCTCTGTGTTGTACAACCCTCCCCATGCCCCCCCACATGTGTCTGCTAATAGTAATGCCCCCACCTTTTTTCCCCCCTTGTCCTTCCCTTCCCACCCATCCTCCCCAGTCCCTTTCCCTTTGGTAACTGTTAGTCCATTCTTGGGTTCTGTGAGTCGACTGCTGTTTTGTTCCTTCAGTTTTTTCTTTGTTCTTATACTCTACAGATAAGTGAAATCATTTGGTACTTGTCTTTTTCCACCTGGCTTATTTCACTGAGCATAATACCCTCTAACTCCATCCATGTTGTTGCAAATGGTAGGATTTGTTTTCTTCTTATGGCTGAATAATATTCCATTGTGTATATGTACCACATCTTCTTTATCCATTCATCTACTGATGGACACTTAGGTTGCTTCCATTTCTTGGCTATTGTAAATAGTGCTGCAATAAACATAGGTAGGGGTGCATATGTCTTTTTCAATCTGAGAACTTGCTTTCTTAGTGTAAATTCCTAGGAGTGGAATTCCTGGGTCAAATGGTATTTCTATTTTCATATTTTTGAGGAACCTCCATACTGCTTTCCACAATGGTTGAACTAATTTCCATTCCCACCAGCAGTGTAGGAGGGTTCCCCTTTCTCCACAACCTCGCCAACATTTGTTGTTGTTTGCTTTTGGATGGTGGCCATCCTTACTGGTGAGGTAATATGTCATTGTGGTTTTAATTTGCATTTCTCTGATGATTACCGATGTGGAGCATCTTTTCATGTGCCTGTTGACCATCTGAATTTCTTCTTTGGAAAAGTGTCTGTTCAGATCCTGTGCCCATTTTTTAATTGGCTTATTTGCTTTTTGTTTGTTGAGGTACGTGAGCTCTTTATATATTTTGGATGTCAACCCTTTATCGGATCTGTCATTTACAAATATATTCTCCCATACTGTAGGATGCCTTTTTGTTCTATTGATGGTGTCCTTTGCTGTGCAAAAGCTTTTTAGCTTGATATAGTCCCACTTGTTCATTTTTGCTTTTGTTTTCCTTGCCCGTGGAGATATGTTCATGAAGAAGTTGCTCATGTTTATGTCCAAGAGATTTTTGCCTATGTTTTTTTCTAAGAGTTTTATGGTTTCATGACTTACATTCAAGTCTTTGATCCATTTCCAATTTACTTTTGTGTATGGGGTTAGACAGTGATCCAGTTTCATTCTCTTACATGTAGCTGTCCAGTTTTGCCAACACCAGCTGTTGAAGAGCATGTCATTTCCCCATTGTATGTCCATGGCTCCTTTATCATAGATTAATTGACCATATATGTTTGTGTTAATATCTGGACTCTCTATTCTGTTTCACTGGTCTGTGGCTCTGTTCTTGTGCCAGTACCAAATTGTCTTGATTACTGTGGCTTTGTAGTAGAGCTTGAAGTTGGAAAGTGAGATCCCCCCTGCTTTATTCTTCCTTCTCAGGATTGCTTTGGCTATTCGGGGTCTTTTGTCATTCCATATGAATTTTAAAACTATTTGTTCCGGTTCGGTGAAGAATGCTTTTGGTATTTTGATAGGGATTGCATTGAATCTGTAGATTGCTTTAGGCAGGATGGCCATTCAAAGTTGGTTATTTTTTATTACCATAGAGTTTCCATCATTTAACTATGCCACTTAAAAAAAAATAATGTCCATTCCCCTATTGTTGTTGCACATTTAGGTTGCTTCAAGTATATACATATTCATGTAAATCACACAAATACTGTTTTTTGTCCATTGTTTTTTGACAAATACTGTGTGATTGCACTAATATGAAGTACCTAGAATAGTCAATTCATAGAAATAAATGGATAGTCATGATGGTTGAACAACACTGTGAATGTTTTTAATGCCACTTAATTGTACACTTACAAATGATTGAAATGGTAAATTTTATATTGTGTATTTTACGACAATAAAAATTACAAACATAAGAATTATGCTTATTTTTCAAAGGCATATATGCTTGATTGCCTTCTTTTTATGAAGTCCTTAGGAAAGTGAGATTTATTTTTAAAAAATAAGCTATAATGTCATACTAGCCAGATCTATTTTTATTTGTAAAATGATCGTTTTTGAGATTTTTAAATGACTACTGTTACTTGCATGCTTTTTATGAATTCTGTGCTTCAGATATCTGCAGTTTTTTTTTCCATTTGCCCTACTCCTACATTTTGGGGAGGATTCTTTTAAAAGTGGGTAAACATTTGAGGCTTTCTTTTGCATTTGAATGCCATTCCTCCTGTTTCTTTGACTAGTTCTCTGAAGTATTTTACTTTCTTCTCTTTCTCCTCCCCCTGTCTCAATAACCTGTTCTCCCTGCACCCCCAACTATGTGCTGCTCTCTTGGGTTCCTCTGCCCTCTTTCCAAATATCCATGCTTTCTCTTTGGGTCTCTCTGCCCTCCTTGCCCACCCTCTCTTGAGGCCCCCTAGTACACACACACACACACACACACACACACACACACACACACACACACTTCCTCCCTGTCTCTCTCTCTTGGATCCTTCTCCCCAACCCTCCCCTGGTCTTTCCTTTCCCAATTTTCTAACTGCTAAAGGCATTCATTGAAAATGAACCTGTTTCCTGGCAATTTACAGTCTTCTGCAGTGTCACACTGTTAATATTTGGGAAGTTGGCCTTAATTTTGAGATCTTTAAAAAAGTTTTTCTAGCCCTTAAAGATTCTAACTTTATTGTGTTTCATAAGTTATAACATGAAGGGGATAAAAACACTTAATGTGAAAGATAATCAGTAAGTTATACTGCTTAAGGTTTTTAATATGTACTCAAAACTAATGTGCCATTTTCACTAGCCTTGTATTTTATTTTGGTATAAAATAAAATGATCATCATTAGAAGTTTGATCCTTTTCTATTTCCTTAAAAGTGGCTGTGCTGATTTTCACCTCATCCTATCCATTTCTCTCTAGGAACTCAAACATTTAGAATAAAACATTAGTACTCAGTTCTATTTGTAGAGTTGGCACCCATAACTATCAGTGGCAAACAGGACCTTACTATACTCTGAGGCTAGCTTTTTCTGCATTCTTTGGTACCATTTCTAGAAATCTTTTTATTGAAACAAGGGGTTTCTTCAGTGAATTTATGCTTTTCCTTTACTTCTTTGCATCCTTTGTTTGATAATTAATGATGTGTTAAAGAACCATATGTATTACCAGAAGTTGCTATTTATAGGAATAATTTTATAACAGGACTATTCACATTGCTAGAATTTTCAGGCTAGCTCATTTAGCCATTATGTTCTTGAGAGGGTGAAGTGAATTATTGGAACTTAGTAACTAGGCAGAAATGTTGCCTTCAAGGAAGAATGGTCTATTTGCTTACAAGAAGGAAGGCAAACTTTTAACAAATTATATGGCTGAGCTTCTATGCTAGTCTCACCTCTTGGTCATTTCGCAAAGTAATGTAGAGGAATAATAGCATGAAGTGATTCCCCCTAAAACCGTTTATACTTTGAGACACAGAAGCCTCTAAACATTTATGTTGAAATGGCTTATAATAGGTACACAGGCTTAAGCTTACTTTGTTTCTGCCTTTTGAGATACATATTTATCTTTCTAACAGTGTGTTGTTGAAGCTAATATTAAAAAGGAAGTATTGTGTCCAGTTCTTTTACTTACTAGTTACTGGACCTTGGGAAAGTGATTTAGTATCTCGGAGCCTCTAATGCTTATTTCAAAGTTGAAATAGAGATTTCCTCAAACTGTGAAATAGAGATCAAAATACCTTTATGATTTGTTATAGGTAATTAGAAGATAAGGAAATTTGGATTCAGTAAGTGCTTTCTTTTATCTTTTCCCCTTATATAAGAGATTCAAGAACTTAAGTATTAAAGTGGTGTGTCCTGAAATAATCTACCATCATTTATTGATCCTTGGTCAGATTTCCTACTACCCAGAACACTCCTAGGAACAATAAATGATTGGTAGTGCACAAAGAAGATAATTTGCATGCTGACAAATGAGATAGTTGTGTAATAATTTTTTTTAATTGTAATTTGAAATTCAATTTATGTTCACTCTTTGGGCATCTAAGAGAGAACTCCATACATAGCCCCAATCTGCTTATCCTTCACTGACAGTAAGGAGAACTCTAGCATTGTGTTTTGGAATGCTTTCATATAGCACTGTATATTAAGTTAAATTAGACAAGAGGATATATGTGGAGAGCCCTTTGTAAACTTATTTGGTTACTTACTTAGTGGGACTGCCAAAATTTTAGAGGTGAGGAAACTGAGGCTTCAGTGCATTTAAGTGACTAGTACAGTCTGATAGCAGCAGATTGCTTGACCTGTTCTCTTCCTATCTAGTTGTTTAGTTTGATCAGTAAGCCCCATTTAGATTGGACTACCAGTCAGGGAACATCTGCCCATTTCCAGGGACATTTTCAGTGAGTTGTGATGATTTCTTTGGGCCTAGTGGGTTATCTGCAAAAGCCCTCTATCATCTAGTATTTTTTGAACATGTGTGCTTGTATTAAGGCATCCAAGATAGAACTGTAAGCTGTGCTCAGCATAAAAAGCTGTGGTTTTGTCCATTTTAAGCTCCTATAGTCAGGCAGTGAGGTTAAAGAAAGATCACTTTGAAAAGAGAAATAGAGTTGGCTGGAGGAACTCAATGACCAAGACAGATATCCCCACTCATAGCCATATATAGGGAGTACAGACTTGTTTTCCATTTTGTAATAAAGCAGTGATGAGCGTAAGGAAGTTAAAGTGTACTAAGGTCCTTTTTGTTGAAAAGGATAGGGAATACTGATTAATTTCGGTCTGTGTGAGAAAAACATGAAATTAAATAAGTTAAGAGAAAGACTTCAAGAGAAACTCATACAAATTAATATCATTAGATTGTGTAATTCAATCATGGAAAAAATAAAGGAAATAAAGAAAATTCCATCAATCCAAATATGCAGAAAAAGATAAAAGATTCATATAACATGGCAAATAAAAACACAAAATAAGATGGAAGAAATAAGTCCAATTGTGTCAGTAGTCACAATAAATGTAAGTAAATTAAACTCATTAGGAGAGTCTTGGATTGGATTTAAAATTTTTCAGCTTTGCTGTTTACCAAAAACATACTTATAAAGGGATGGAGAGAGATACATTAGGCAAATATCAGCTAAAAGAAAAATTGTGAGGCAACATTGTCAGGCAAAATATGATTTAAGGCAAATTAGTAAAAAGAAAGTAATAAACAGACATTTCACGCTGATGAAAGGAAGGAAATCTACCAAGAGACTGTCAACAATGAACCTGTTCCCATAACACAGTCTTGAAATATAT
Organism: Manis javanica; assembly: GCF_040802235.1. Taxonomy (NCBI): domain Eukaryota; kingdom Metazoa; phylum Chordata; class Mammalia; order Pholidota; family Manidae; genus Manis; species Manis javanica. The sequence continues at coordinate 98,411,533 of NC_133174.1, read as the reverse complement.
AAAGCAAAAAGGAACAGGATTATAAGGAGAACTTGACAATCCCTAATAATAATGGGTGATGTTTAAAACACCTTTGTGAGAAAATGGTTAAGCAGAATAGATTTAAAAAATGAAAAAGTAAGGGTATGAAAGATTTAAGATTGAAATGAGATGGAAGAGAGATAATCTTGAATTCTAAATTTTTAGTGACAAAATTGCCTTTTTCTAAAATGATTTATTTATCAAATTTGTAAGGTAGAAAAAAATTAAAGGTACATACTACATTGAACAAAGAGATTCTTAAATTCTGTAAATTATTAAGTTTAAATCCAAAAGAATAGAAAGGACTTATGCAAGGACACAGGAAAAACTTCCACCTTTTGATTGCAGGGGCACAGGAAAAGATTCCATCTTTTGATGGCTACCAGGAGACTTTCCTTTGGCCTGCAATTTAACATTGATGAGAATACCTAAATCTGAAAGTGTTTGATTCCTTTACAGTAGTAAAACCATGGTTAGACAACAATGAGTTTTTCTGTGAGCACTTAGAATATTATCATATTATATATCATAAATATATAATACATAACCATATATCATATATAATAGTATTATTATAATATATTTTATAATAACAATGCTCATAACTTCAGGAGAGTGGTACCCTTCAGAATGTAAGTCTAAATACAGCAAGTACTCTTAATCTGCTCAAAATGTTTCCCTTCCTGTGCTTTCCGAGACTGAGTTATTACACTTGAAATCACCATTTTAAGATGTGTATATGACTTAAAAATAAGCATGTCATAACTAACACAATCAGATAAATATTGTCCTTCAGAGTTACCCTGGGGAAGGTGTTCACTTATATCCATGACACTAACACTGCTTAAGATACTGTATTTCATCAATTTTAAGAGGTACAGCTTAACATCTAAAATTGAAATGAATCTTAACAGTTGTTGGCACCTTACAATCTCTTTTGGCCAGGTGGCAGTTGTGACATCATCGTTGTTTCTGTGTGCACATCTAACATCAAAATGCTTAGGATCAAAACTTGCATAATGGGTGACTTTGGTCAAAATCTCTGAGACAAGAGGGGATGACTTAACACCTAGAAACCAATGCTTGTGGGGAAAGAATGGAGGAGATGGTTAATCAAATTTGGTTACTGATTATGCTGAAGTGGGAGACAAAAGGAGGCTAGTGTATGTATTTCTAAAGCTGTCTTGAAAGCATAACAAAAATGTCTTTTAGTTCTCTGAGTTTTCTTGAATACTGCATCAACAGTGCTCCTGGTGGAACAGAAGACATAAAAAAATTTGAGTTGAAAGTTGGATTCTGAATCTTTTTCTTTATGCATGTTTGATTGAAATCTATGTCTACATTGAAAAAAGCTCTTTCAAAAAGTATAAAAAATTAAGTGATAAGGAGGAATTGTGACAGTTTTTTTTTTCTTACTGGTACATAAAGTAACAGGGCTCTTAGCTTCGATGAAATATTTTTTTAAACTGATTTCTTAGAATTGCCTTTCAAAGCTGTTGTGTAAAAACTGATCTTTAGTCACATCCCATTTTATAAATCTTGACTTGGACAGAATTATAAGTACACAGTGATTTTCCCTTAACACTTTAAAGATATTCTATCATCTTCTAACATTTATTGTTGCTAATGAAGAGCCTCCTGTCAGCCTGGTTGTTATTCCATATTAGGTAAATCTTTTTTTTCTCTCCCACTCTTGTAATATTCAGATTTTTTTCCTCTGTATTTAATATTCTGGCCATTTTAAGATACTGTATGTAAAGAATGTGTGTGTGTGTATGTGTGTGTGGTTGGTTGGTTGTGGAAACAGATAGCCTGCTTGTACTTGGTGGCCTTTTTAATCTGAGGACTCATTTTTCTTCAGTTCTAGCAAACTCCTTTATTAAGCCTTTAAATATTATCACTTCCATTCTATTTTTTCTTTCTGATATTCCTTATGGCTATGTATTGAAGTTTCTTTTTTGTTTTCTCCTTATCTTTTCATTTCTTCTTTCCCACCACTTTATCTGCCCTGTGTTCTGGAAGATTTCTTCTGTTCTCTCTTCTAATTCACTGATTTTTTTTCTCTTCAATTGTGTCAAGTTTTCTATTTAAATCTATCTCTTGAGCCTTTTTATTTTGACTACTGATACCCATATTTTGGGATTTCTCCTTTGTTCTTTTTCACATTCACTTGTTTGTGTTATGAATGTTATTTCTTCCTTGAGCTCTTGGAACATGCTAAACATAGTATTTTAATGTGCCATCCATATTGCTCTATTATCTCTAGTTCCTTGAATGAGAATTTTCTAATTTTTCGGGTTTTTAGATCACTTGCTTAGATGTTTTGTAATTCTTGTCTGTGAGTTAATCTTCTGGGGACTCTTTTTGATATGTGTGACCTAGGAAGTGGAGGTGTTTCTGTTGAGTGATGTCATGGACCAACCTGCCTGGGCCCTAAAGTCTTCATCAGCTCCTAACCAGTTTTTACATTAGCATCTTAGCTTGAAGTTTCCACTCCACAAAGCAAATTGAATCTGTGCCATCTGTGCATATTTTCTATACCAGCTTGGAGTTCCTGCATGTCTCCATTGTCTTTTCCCTTCTATAGATGTTTCCCAGATTTAAGCTTCACTGGGTTATTGAGGAGCCTGTGGCCTTTACCTGTTGCCTCAAACCATACCCCAAATATAGCTTATTTTCAGCTGTTAAGGCACATATCTCATTCAAGTCACCCCCTTGAGCTAAGAAGCTTCAGCTTCTTCTCATAGATAAGAATTCCCTCTCTAGTGCCTGGAAAATTGTCCTCTTTCTTCAGAAACTCTGCTTAGGATTTTCAAGAAGTGTTTTTATTAAGTGCTTTTTAAGTGATATTTCTAGGACTTTGGAGTATGAGAGAATGATTCCAGTCTGGCTTCCATCTACCATTTTGACTTGGAGGTCTCACTGGGACCTGTAAAGGATTTCTTCTACTCCTGTCTTATCCCCATTTAGGGTTTGGAGTCATAAGCAGGTTTAATTTTGGAATAACTGATACCATACAGGTGGGTTGTGTTCACTTTTGGCTCTGCAGAGACAACCACCAGCACTTCAGCTGCATGTTTTACTTTCTCTACACCTTGTACAAGAGGGTTTAATTTGGGGACTCCATATCAACCAGTTACAAGTGCATATTCTATTAGCCTGTTCTCAATTCAGTAACACAGCTCCAGCTACACAGACTACAGATTTCAGCTTTGGAACACCAGTTGTATCAACTCCTGTTCCAGTAGGAACTGGATTTTCCTTAGGGTAAGAACAATACTGTTTAATTGTTTTTGTGGCTGCAAAGGTAATCATCTCTCAAAGACAAATTTTCCATTTAGAGTATGGAAAGGGTAAAGAGGTGATAACAGCATTTCTAAGTCAACTATTTGGAATTATGCCACTCATTCCCAAGGTAGTCTTATAAATTGAGGCCATCTCAGATTTGAGGCACAAGGCACTTTGAATTCTGCTCTGTGGCCTCCCTTCATTTTATGTGAGCCAAAAGAGGAGTACTCACTGAGTTCTGGACATTTATCATCTTGAAATTAGGCTGTCTTTCTCTAGAGAGATCTTTATCTGTTGATCATTTTAATGACCTTGAATATACATTCTTCCCTCCTGCACCTCAGAATTTTAAGGGAGCACTCTTTTAATACCTTTCTATGTAAATCCAGATGTATCCATCCATTTCTATCAGGAGCACCTGATACTCCAATGAAAGCTGGAATTCTCTCCTATTCTGTTAGTTATCTAATAACTTTAATTAATTAGTTAAGAAACTAATAATTGTAATATCTGGTTGTCTTTCTGCATTGAGATGAAATAACCTACAGAACAAAATCTCATGAACTGTTCATATATAAAATTTAATTTGACTGGAGCTATGTTATCTAGGTGCCATGTTTAATGTGTCAGAGAACTATTACATTGATTTTCTCCTTTTTCTGTGTAGAATAAGTACACCAAAATTAAACTTATTAAACATATTATATGTTTAATATGATCCAAGAGCAGAGCACTCTGCTTTAACACAACTACAGTGCTTACAGTGGGCTTTGGGACTGGGTATCAGCACCCTTACAAAGGCTATAACAAGCAATGCTTCATCCCACCAGGCGGCAGCATCTATTCCTTTGCTTCCTGCTCTGCCACCACATCTGCTTCTTAGCACGCAGCTGCCACAAGGTTCTCATTCATCAGTGGAAGTGCACTTTGGACTGGGGGCACTGGTTTCAGTACTGTCTCAATGGGGAATGCAGCTCCACTAACGGCATTTGCAGGATTACCCCTCACTCCTACTCAGGCGTCTAGTGGAACCATTGCTACACAACCAGTTGCTCCTTTCAACCTTGGAGGAGGTTTCCCTGGTAAGATTTGAAGTCTGCTCTCTACAGGAGAAGCACTGTATTCTAGATTGATTTGGGGATTCTTATTTGATTGATACAGATCTGAATATGACTCATTTCCCTTGTTGGAGGTTAGTGTTATTGATGCGTGTCAAAGAAGTTAAATCCAAACTGTTCCTTCTGGCTTTGCAGTTTTTGGTTTAGAACCAAGGAGTGTTTGTTTTGGGAAAAATTACAACCATCTCAGAACTGGTAGTCTAGACAAATTGGCATTTACTAATGAAAGTTTTACTGAGATATTTTGTTTGGTTGCTTAATGCTTGATCACAACTTGTTGATATGCCTGTTTGCTTTCTTAAAATAAAACTTCCAAATCAGGAGGTACGACAGGACAGGAAAGGATATCTTTGGAGTAGTATAAAATTTTATGGAATATTTAAATAATAATGCAGTAATGTCAGTTATATGGCATGGTAAAATATTTTGGCTAGTGGAAACATCTTACATGCATGGGTTACCAGGATCCAGATAACTAGGACTCAGTAAAATACATTTTCCCTATATTAAACATTAGTGAGAAGACATTTGGTCTTGCTAAAATAAACCAAAATGCAGTTCTGGTTTTATAAGCCATATAAACTTGGTTTTATTGTAAATGCCTCAGATATTTTAGAACTTGGGAAATACACTGAGTGAGATATTGATCATTTTACTTTATAATATACTTTATTAAATTAGACATTCATAGTAATGATTTCAGAACTTTTGGAAATAACCAAAAAGGAAAGATAGTTTAAAAATTATGGATATGTAGGAATAAATTCCAGTTTGTAGTAGTTATAATACCAGCTTTGATTAGTTGATGAAGCATTCTATAAGATAAAGAGGTAAAGTGGAGCATTAAAATAATTATGATGCTAGAATATTTGCTCACTACCTTAGGGGGAGGGCATCATTTTAATTTTGTACAAACGAATTTTGGTGTTGCAAATACTACATATATGTTACGAAAAAACAACTAGGAAATAAAATGTTTAAGTCTTGGCTCTGCTAATCACTAGTTCTATTACCTTGGGTAAAGGACTTTAACCCCTCAGTGGTAAGCTTGGTTTGCTCATCTGTAAGTGCTCAGCATTTACCTTATAGGGTTTTTTTGAGGATTAAATAAGTTAATGTAGGTAAAATGTTTAGAACCTTGCCTGACATATAATAGATACACAATTAAAGTTAGCTAATGTTTTTATGAAAGTGTTTTTTAAGCTTTCATAGTTTAATGGTGTAGTATCAGCATCACATTCATTTACATTTCTTTAATTACTAGTAAGGAGAACTTCTTTTCAAATTATTCATTGATTAATTATGTGTGTATGTGTGTGTGAGTGAGAGAGAGAGGGACAGAGAGAGGAAGTGAATGCATTTCCAGTTTATGTATTTTGCTATTTTCTGCTATAATTGCAGTATCTTAGCACTTCGATATTTTTTGTATAAGAAATGTTTTTCCCAATTTGTCTGCATTTTATTTTTTCTGAGTTTTATAGATACAGGATTCTAATTTTTTTTAATTAAGCTTTTTATTTTAACATAATTGTAGATTCTTATGCAGTTGTAAGAAATACTACAGAGATCCCACATATCCTTTGCCCGTTTTCTCCTAGTGGTACCATCTTGCATAACCATAGTATAGTATCACAAGCAGGTTGTTGATACTGATAGTTGAGATTTAGAATAGTTCTATCAGCCAAGGATCCCTCATTTTGCCCATTGATAGCAATACCCACTTATCTGCTCCTGCTCCTTATTTAACCCTGGCAACCATTAATCTGTTCTCCATTACTATAATTCTGTTATTCAAAAATGTCATATAAATGGAAGCATACAGTATGTGATATTTTAGGAACGGCTTTTTTCACTTGGCATAATTCTCTGCAGATTCATTCATATTGTCGCATGTATCAATTGTTGGCTTTATTACTGCATACTATTCCGTGGTGTGGAGGTACCACAGTTGGTGTCATTGCCCATGGATAGATATTTGTATTCTTTCCACTTTTTGGCTATTACGAATAAAGCTGCTGTGAACATTTATGTATAGGTTTTTTTGTAAACATATGTCTGCATTTCATTGGGATAAATGTCTGAGAGTGCAATTGGCTGGGTCATAGAGGAGTTGCATATTCAGTCTTATAACAAGCCAAATGTTTTTCAGAATGGCTGTATCATTTTACATAGCCACTAGAAATGTGTGTGTGATCTACTCTCTCTGCTCTTCCCTATCATTTGGTATTATCACTATTTTTTCACTTTAGCCATTCTTATAAATAGAAATAGTAATATCATACTGTAGCTTTTATTTATATCTCCCTAAGGGCTAATGATATTGAACATCTTCTCCTGTGCTTATTTGTCATCTGTATATCCAGTCTGTTCATGATTTTTTAGTCAGAAAAAAGGTATTCAAAAAATAGCAATGTATTATATGGGTCCTTTTTACATAGGGTTTGGGAAATGTCAGTGGGTAATATGGTTTTATAAAAGGCAGAAGTGCTGTTTAACTAGGATTTTTTTCCTATTGATAGATTTACAACTGAGCATTTGTATTTGTTTCTCTTTTTAAAAGTGATTATAAATGGTACTGTATTTTTTATTTCAGTGTTCATTTATTGCCAGTATGCAGAAATAAAGTTGATTTTGTTGATTTACCTCGTATGCTGTGACCTTGCTGAACTCACTCTAGGAAATTTTTTGTAGATTTCTTAGGATTTTCTACATAGACAATTATGCCGTCTGAAAACAGGGACGATTTTGTTTCTTCCTTTCCAATCTAGTTGTCTTGTTCCCCCCTTGCCTTAGTGTAGTAGCTAGAAGTTCCATACTATATGGAATAAGAGTAATGAGAGCAGGTACCCTTGTTTTTTCCCAGTCTAAGGAAGAAAAATCTAGTTTCTCACCATTAAGTATGGTGTTAGCTGTAGTTTTTTGTAGATGCTGTTCATCAAGTTCCAAATATTCACCTCTATTCCTGTTTTTCTGAGAGTTTTAATCATGACAGGGTGTAGAAATTTGTAGATGCTTTTTTCTTCATTAGTTGATGTGCTCATGCAGATCACATCAGTTGATTTCCAAATATTGTAACAACCTTGCATTCCTAAAATAAATCCCACTTGGTCATGGTGTATAATCCTTTTATGTATTGCTGAATTCTATTTGTTTATATTTGTTTAATATGTAGTGTTTGATTCTTGCAGTCATAGTCATGAGGGATATTGATCTATGGTTTTCTTTTTTATATTGTCTTTGTCTGGTTTTGGTCAGGGTATAATATTGGCTTCATAAAATAAGTTGGGAAGTGTTTCTCTTATTTTGTGAAAAATTCTTTTTTCAACATTTGTTAGAATTTTCTAGTGAAACAATCTGGACTTGGAGATTTGTTTTTTAGGAGTTTTTAAATTAAGAATTCAAATTCCTAAATAGTTATATGGCTACTCACATTATCTATTTCATATTAATATGCATTGTGGTAGTGTGTTGAGGAGTTGGTCCATTTTTTCAAAATTATCAAATGTGTGAGTGTAGTATTCTTTTGATGTCTGCGTTGTGTGTTGTGATACCCTGTTTGATTCCTGATACTGCTAGTTTGTGTCTTGTCTCTTTCTTTTTCAGTCTTACTAAAGGTTTGTTAATTTTTATTGATCTTTTCCAGAAATCAGTTGTTTGTATCACTTGATTTTTTCCTTTTTTGTTTTCCATTTCATTTATTTCTGGTCCTATTTTCTTCTGCTTGCTTTGGGTTTATTTTGCTCTTTAATTGGCTCCTCACATGGGAGCTTAGACTATCAATTAGTGACTTTGGTTCTTCAAATTGATATAGAATTGATATACACCATTATATTTTATGTGCATGGTTCAATATTTGTATATAGTGAAAAGATCACCACAATAAGTCTAGTTGCCATCCATCACCACACACAGTTACACATATTTCTTTCTTATGATGAGGACTTTTTTTAAGATTTACTGTCTTCGCAACTTTCAAAGACACAATACAGGATTAACTATAGTCACCATGCTGTACATCTTATTTTCTAATGTGTACATTTCTGCTATACATTTCCCTGCCAGTACTGCTTTAGCTGTCCCACAAATTTTGTTACGGTGTATTTCCGTTTTCATTCTATTCAATATGAATTTTTTTATTACATTGAGACTTCTTTGACCTGTGGGTTATTTAGACATGTGTTTAGTTTCCAAATGTTTGGAGGTTTTCCTGTTATCTTTCGGTTACTGATTTCTGTTTTCATCCTATTGCACACATCATTTTTCTTCATTATTTTACTAATATTCTTTCTTCCTTTTTATCCCTTTCACCTATCTCACTTATCCTCCCACCTCTCTCCCCTATGGCAACCACCAGTTTGTTCTCATATTTATTGGTCTGTTTCCATTTTTATTTGTTCTTTTGTTTTGTTATTAAAATTCCACATGTAAGTGAAATCATGTGGCATTTGTCTTTCTCTGTCTGACTTATTTCACTTAGCATAATACCCTCTATGTCCATCTGTGCTGTCACAATAGCAAGATTTCATTCTTTTTTTATGGCCAAACAGTATTCCATTGTGTAAATATAGCACATCTTTTTTTATCCATTCATCGAACAGTGGGAAATTTAGGTTGTTACCATATTTTGCCTATTGTAAAAAATGCTGCGATAAACATAGGACTACATGTATCTTTTCAAATTAGTGATTTTCTTTTCTTCGAGTAAATTTCCAGAAGTAGAATTGCTGGGTCCTATGGTATTTCTACTTTCAGTTTTATGTGGTTTTGAGAAACCCCCATACGGCTTTCTGTAGTGGCTGTACACTGTATGACAGTTTCCTTTTCCCCACATCCTTGCTAACACTTGTTTATTTCTTGTCTTGTTGATATTGGCCATTCTGACTGGTGTGAGATGAGAATCTCATTGTGGTTTTGATTGGCATTTCCCTAATGATTAGTGATGTTGAGCATCTTTTCATGTGTCTATAAACCTTCTTTATGTCTTTAGGAAAATGTCTCTCAGGTCCTCTGCTCATTTTTTCATTAGGTTATTTGGGTATTGCTGGTGTTGAGTTGTATGAGTTTTTTATGTATTTTAGATATTAATCCCTTGCCAGATATATCATTTACAAATATATTCCCCCATTTATTAGGTACCTTTTTGTTTTGTTGATGGTTTCCTTCACTGTGGAAGAAGCTTTTTAGTTTGATGTAGTCCCAGTTGTTTACTTTTGCTTGTTTCCATGTTTATTCTTTTAAATTAGCTGAAGTTTGTTTTATGGCCCAGGATAAAGGTGTTCTACATGCTGGGTGACATGTTCTATAAATGTCAATTAGATTCGAACGGCTAATGCTTCTGTTGAGTTTTATATCCCTGCTCATTATCTGTCTAGTTCTTCTTTCAGCTAGAGGTAATAGAGAGATGGTAATAGAGGGATGTTGGAGTCCCTAACTGTAATAGTGGATTTGTCTCTTTCTCCTTTCAGTTTTATCAGTTTTTGTTTCACAAATTTTGAAGCCCTATTGTTTCGTGCATACACATGTTGGCCAAGACTTTTTGGGACATTGGCCCTTCATATAATGTCACTATACTAGGTAATGTCCCCCTCTGTCTCCAGTAATTTTCTTTGCTCTGCAGTCTACTTTATCTGGTAATATATCCATTCCTGTTTTCTTTTGATTAATGTTGCATGGTATATTTTTTCCATTTTCTTACTCTCAACCTGCCTCTGTCATTATTTTTGAACTGAGTGTCTTAGAGACAAAAATATAGTTGGGTCATGGTTTTTTTTAATACCTTCTGGCAATCTCTGTTTTAATTGGGGGTATTTAGCCCATTTACATTTACCATAATTATTACTATGTTAGGCCTTAAATTCGCAGTTTTTGTTTTGTTTTGTTATATTTTTCATTTCTCTGTTTCCTGTCTTCCTATTGATTACTTGAACATTGTTCAGAATTCCATTTTGGTTTAGCTATAGCATTTTTGAGAGTACCCCTTTGCATAGCTTTTTTAGTTGTTGCTCTGAGTATTACATGTACATAACTTACAGTAGTCTACTGATCTTGTCCTTTTACCTGATTGAGTGAGGTACAGAAACCTTTCACCCCATATATCCCTTTTTGTACCCACCCCCATTTGTAATGTAATTGTCCTAAATTTTTTGTCTGTATACATTTAGAACCACATCAGGCAGAGTTACAATTTTTGCTTCAACCATAAAATGTAATTTTAAAAACTCAAGACAAGCAGGAAAATCTATTGTATTTACACATATATTTGCTCTTTTCTTTGTCAGTTTTTCCTTCCTTGGGCTCCAAGATTCCTTTGTCATTTCCTTTCTGTCTAGAGAACTTCCTTTAGATTTTCTTTTAAGGTGATTGGGCAAGAAATTGTCTGAGTTTTCTTCCTCTCAGTATCTTTATTTCCTTTTCATTCTTGGAGGATATTTTCACTAGAAGTTTCACTTGACAGTTCTTTCAGCATTTGAAAAATACGGTGATTCTTCCTTCTTGCCTACACAGTTTCTGATGAGAAATTTCTCATTCCAATAGTTTTTCCCCTATAGGTTAGATGCTGTTTTTCTCTTGCTGCTTTCAAGATTTTTTTCTTTTTTTTTTACTTTTCAGAAATTTAATTATTATATGTTTCAATGTGGATCTCCATTATTCTATCACCTAGTTTACTGATTCTTGTCTCTATCCCCTCCATTCTGCTCCTCCGTCCTCCTTAGCTTTGCATTTTGGTTATTGTATTTTTATATTCTCAAACTTCCATTTGGTTCTTCTGTATACTTCTGTTTCTTTGCTGAGGTTTTCTTTCATTTCTGTTTTTTTTCTTTGTTTTTGCTAAGGCTGTTTTTCCATGTGTTTTAAGTGTGCTTATAATTTCTTGTTGATGCATTTTTATCATAGATTTCAGATCTTTGTCATGTAATTCTAACATTTCTGTCCTCTTGGTATTGTCCTTTTTCATTCAGTATGAGATCTTCCTGGTTCTTGGAAGGATGAGTGATTTTTAGTTGAAATCTGGACATTTTCATATTATGTTATGAGATTCTGAATCTGATTTTAGCCCTTTTTTATTTAGCTGGCTTTATTTGACATTGGTCTGGCAGGGGAAGAAAGGATGTTGCCTTGTTACCTTAAGGCGAGAGCAGAACTTCATTTTTTCTCACTTGGTCTTCATTGCTACCCGAGGTGATGGTCTCCCAGTTACTGTTGCCTGGCAGTGGGAGTTCAGCTCCAGACATAGTTTCTGACACTGTGAAGAAAGAGTTTATTAACTTCTGGCAGGGAAGAAAAACCTGGATCCCTATTTGACCTTCTCTGATACCATTCTGGCCAGGTTATTGGAACACCTCATTACCACTCACAAGGGCGGAATTTTGGCTCCTTGCTTGATGTTGGATGGTACATATAGGTGGGGAATGGGACCACAACTTTTTATGAGTTTTTTGGTAAAAGCAGAGTGATCATTGTCTATAAGCTTTCTGTCTTGTTAATCCCTACCCCTTTTTTCGGTCTATATCCATTCAACTCTAAGCCTGGGAAATAAGAGGCAAAAAAAAACTATGGAACTCACCATCAAATCATTCCTTGGGTCTCAAGATCCTTAGCTGGTTTGCCTTCTTGCCCTCTGTCAGGGTTTTCTTGTTTGTTTTATATATAATGTCCAGGGATTTTAGTTGAATAGGAAAAGTACATGTACTCCATTTTCCTGGAAATGATAGTCCTTAAGATTTTAATTCTCAAATAGTCAGATCTCTCATTCTTCTGTTTCTCTCTTTGGACTGTTTGTTTAGGCCTTTTCCATTTCAAGATTATTTTTTTGTTCTTTTATCATTTATATTTTTTGAAATCTTATTTTTTACTAAATGATAAATGAGTTAAACCATTATATTTCATTAAACAGCTATTCTTTTCCCTGTTTGAGATGTTGCTTTCCTCATGTACCATATTATATATGCTTGGTTTTGCTTCTGGACTTTCTATTCTGTTCTATTGATCTGTCCTTGTTCTAGTATCACCATTTAAGTTTCTGTAGTATGTCCCAGTATCTTGTAGTGTAAGACTACCTTTCTCAACTTTGTTAAAAACTCTTGGCTATTTTCTATGGCCAACAATTATTAAGATAATTGGCACTTTCTTATGTTCTTAAACATCAAGGACTTAAGGCTGATTTGGGTATCCTTACAGCACTAGATGGAGGAAATTATGATACTGAACTCTTCCTCTAGCCCAGTGGTTCTCAACTGGATGCAATTTTTCCCCCTCGCCTTGCGGGTATTTGGCAGTGTCTGGAGATGTTTTTGATTGTTGGGAGGTGTTACTGACATCTAGTAAATAGAGCCCAAGGATGCTGCTGTCGACCTTGAAAATAAAACAGCCAGTTATTTTACTAGCAAACTGGGCTTATTTGAGAATAGCAGAGGAATTGCAATTTGGGACAAGTGAGCTATGGCAAAACCACAGGCAAGTCTGAGAACAAAGAAGGGGAATGCTCTTTCATAAAAGAAAGAGGAGAGTTGGGAGGGACAGTTATAAATAAAAAGTCCATTGAAGTAAACCGGGAGTTCAGAGTGAAGTGGCTTTTCGTTGGCTGAGTTGTGACAATTTCTCATTGGTTGGGTTGTTGCTGGGCTAGGAGAACATCTTCCTTCCTCCTGTGGGGTTTTAAAATAGTCTTCCCGCTGGGAATGCTGGGTATGTCTCTGCCTGTCGGGTCTGCAAAGGGCTGTGAGGAGTGGCACGGCATGAGAGCTCCCTCTTCTGGCCTCCTGACTCCATTTGAAATGAGGGTTCCTTTATTTAGTTTTACACTGCTGAATATCCTGCAGTGCACGTAAAGGAAAACCTTGTGTCCTTTGCATGCAACACTCCTGACACCAAATCTGTGGGGGTTCCTCTTACGCCAACCAATTCTCCAACTCTCTGAACACCAACTGGACATCCTACAATTCAGTTATGATTCCCACTATCTGGAGTTAGCACAGATCTCACAGGTTAAGACCTCAGTCCCACAAGACTGTCCCCTACTTCAGACACCAGTTGCAAGTCCCAAGTTGTCACCTGTACTTCTGATAAACTGGCTGTAAATTTGGGGTTCCCATGACACCCTCCTTGGGTTGGATAATTTGCTAGAACAGCTCACAGAACTCTGGAAAACACTTTATTTACAATTACTGGTTTATTGTAAATGATACAACTTACGAAGAGCCAAATAGAAGAAATGCAAAGGGCAAGGTAGGCGGGAGCAGCCCAGATCTTTCATGTTCCCTCCAGGCATGTCACCCTTCTAACAACTCCATGTGTTCATCAGTCCAGCTCTTGAAACCCTTTCATTTAGGGTTTTGATGGAGGTTCCATTATGTAGGCATGGTTGATGAAATCATTGGCTGCTTGTGATTTTATTCACTCTCTAGTCCCTCTCCTCTTCCCAGAGGTCAGAGTTGAGGTAAAAGTTCCAATCCTCTAACCACTTGATTGGTTCCTCTGGAAACAGCCCCTCATCTGTAGGGACTTTGTAAAGTTCACCTCATTCATATAAATCTGGTGTGGTTGAAAAGGATTTGTTAATACATAACAAAAGAGGCTCCTTTCACCTTTATTGCTTCTGGGAGTGATTTCAGTAACTGGAGATAAAAAAAAAATCCCAAATTGACAAAAGATGCTGCTATCACTCTTTCCACTTAGGAAATTACAAGGGTTTTAGATCTCTGTCCGAGAAATTAGATAAAGACCAAATATTCATTTCTTTATTATATCCCAGCAGTGGACTGTCCTCCGCAGCAAAGAATTATCTGGTCTAAAATGTCAGTAGTGCCATGTTGAAAAACCCAGCTGTAGTCCTATGATTAGGAAAATAAGATGTTGTCTCTTAAATTAAGACTACTTTAACTTAAAAGCAAATCATATAAAATGGCATTTGTTTCCTTAGCTACCTCTGGGTATTATGTAATTTGAGGCCGGGTCTCTGAAATTATACCATTACTTGAGACAAATGATCAAGGTTTTAAAATATGGGCATAAATCAAGTGCAAATTTAATAAGCACTTGTAAGGAAGTTTCAGTAATGTGGACAGTTACAAAGTAAATAATACAAAAATCAATAGCTTTCCCATGTTTAAACAGTAGTAGTTGGGAAATATAAGGGAGAAAGGTCCCATTAACAATTTTGCCCAGAAGTGCAAAATGCCTAAAAATGTGCATGACCTATATGAAGATAACCACAAAATTTTACTGAGGAGTATGACAGAAGACATGAATAAATGAAGAGACCCACTGAATGCATAGACTCAATAGTGTAAGAATGGCATTTATGTCTGGATTAATCTACACATTTAATGTAATTCTTGTAAAACTGCATTCAGAATCCTTGGGGTAAGGAAAGAAGGGACAGACTTGACAAGATTCTAAAGTTTAAATGGGGGAATAAATGCATGAGACTAGTCATCTCTTTCATTTTTGAAGGAAAGTAATGATGGATTACTTGTAAGAAAATGTGTGAAAATGTGTTTTAAATTCTCTTCCTGTAAGTTTAAAACATTATGTAATATAAAAGTAAATGAATTCTAGTGCTACAATAATTGACTCTTTTATTGAACAGGAGTAGAAGGAAAAATCAGTGAAAAATTTTAGAGTACAGAAACAAAACCTGGGTTTATGAAGATGGCATTTCAAATCTGTGGTGAGAGAGGTTAGAATAGTGAGTAAATGAACTGCAATATCTGGCTAACCAGGAGATTTGGGAGAAGGGGATTAATTTTGCCTCAAAAGATTAGCCGAAAGAAATACTAGGTGAGTTCAAGGTAGAAAATGAAACCAAAAACACTTAAAAAGCATAGATGAATATGAAAATATGTAAATAATACTTCTTGGGTTGGGGAAAGGATCATTATTTGTGTATAATTTAAATATATATAATATGATCAGTCAAGTGGTTCAAAAATAAGAATACAAATAATATGAATAGGTATACAGTTCCCCATCTACACCTCCTTCCTCCACCCTCCCAGTCAGCCAACCACTGTAATTGTGTGTACCCTTCCAGAGTTTCCTCATGGATTTGTAGCAAATAGAAATATATATTCTTAGTTCTCTACCTTTGTTTTTTTTATGGTAATATAAATGGTCGTATACTGTACACACTATTCTATACCTTGCTTTTTAGACATAAACTTGTACACTTTATTTTAAACATTTGGAGTTCTTACCTCATCAGTCAGTATATAGAGAGCTTTCTTAGTATTTTTTTACAGCATCCTATAATTCCATGGTCTGGATGTATAATTTATTTATCTAGCACTTTGCTGATGGCCATTTGGGTTGTTTCCTCTTTTGCTAATACAAACAGTGATGCAATGGATTTTATTTTACATATCATTTTATATGTATGCAAGTACATCTTTGTGGATAAATTTCCAGAAGTGTTGCTGGTTCAAAGTTATATGCATTTGTAATTTTTGAAACATTGGCCACTTGTTTTCCATAGAGATTGTAACCAACTTACACTCCCTTTAGGAAGCTCGGAGGCTGGCTATTTCTTCAGTGTCCTTAGCAGAGTGTGTTACTAGTTTTTTACTTCTTCCCATCTCTTACCTGAAATTGTTCTCAGTGTAGCTATAATTTGAAATTTTTCTCCTAAATGTGAGGTTGAACATCTTTTATCTGTTTAAGAAGGAAAGTGTTTTGAAATATGATATGGCGATGTAAACCGTAAGGGACAGATGATGGAAAGATTTGACTACATAAAAAAAAATGAAAAAAAAAAAAACAGCCAGAAAAGCAAATGACAAACTGAGGTTGGGAAATTTTTACAAAATTTGAGTAAGTAGACTTGATACACACTTTTATTAAAAATCAGTAATAAGACAATGCACCTGTGAGAAAATGAGCAGATGACATGAATAGGCAACTTCAAATGAAGAAATTAGAGTAGCCATTAACTGCATAATAAAAATTTAGCCTCACCAGTAGGTAATGAATTATAAATACTAAAATGTCTTTGCTGTGAAACTGGTTATTTCTTTAAAAGTTTACTACATTGGTGCTTCTTCCAAATGAAGCATAAGAATATTGCACAATACACACTGTAAGCAGTTGTAGGTGTCTGATAATGTTTCCAATTCCTTCCTGACATCTCCTCCCCATTCTTTTTGCTCCCAGTGGTCCTGGGTGTTTTGGATAGCAGTCATCTGATGTCATGTATCACCATGAGTTGTTCAACAGTTGGATACAGGCAGCTATAGATTCAAGTGCAGTTACTTACTAAGTACTTTTTCCTTTTGAAGAGGAAATAGAATACCTGTAATTGTGTATCAGGGTCTGGAAAAAGTTGGTTCAATTCAGCAGATACATTTATTGAGCACTTAGTACCATGTGCCATGTACAGTGATCTGTAGCAAGGATGAAAATAGGAACTTTATTTTCAGTTAACCAATTAATCTTATTTGTGTCTTTAAGTACTTAATTTCTCTAGCTTATTTCTTTTACAGTTTTGTTTTAAGTTTTAAAGCAGAGGTAGATAATACATTTTCTGAAACTTTATTCCAGACTTCTATTTATTTTTTTCTCACAGTTTTATTATTATGTAATTCACATACAATATAATTCACCCATTTGAAATGTACAGTTAGTTAGATTTTAGTTTATTCACAGGGTTGTGCACCCATTACTGCAGTAAATTTTGGAACATTTCCATCACCACCAAAAGAAACTCCATACCCATTAGCAGTCACTGCCCATTCTCCCCTTCCCCCAGTCTCTGGCAACTACTAATCTGCTTTCTGGCTCTATAGATTTCCCCATTCTGGACATTCCATATGAATGGAATCATACAATATGTGATCTTTTGTGATTAGGTTCTTAATGTGTTCAAGGCTCATCCATGTTTTAACTTGAATTGGTACTTTTTTTCCTTTTTATGGCCAAATGAAATTCTGTTGTGTAGATAAGCCACATTATATTCATCCATTCATCAGTTAATGTTCATTTGGGTTGTTTCTACAACCAATGTGTGTTATGAGTACTGCTGCTGTGAACATTCATGTACACATTTTTGTGTGGTCGCATGTTTCATTTCTCTTGTGTAGATACCTAGGAGTAGAATTGCTGGTTCATAGGGTAACTCTTTGTTTAACACTTTGAGCATGTGTCCATTTCCAAAGAGACTATGCCATTTACATTCCCATTAACATTAAATGAGATTTCCAATTTCTCCACATCCTCACCAGTATATACCTGTCTTTTTGATAATAGCCATCCTAATCAGTATGAAGTGGCATCTCATTGTGGTTTTGATTTGCAATTCTCTAGTGACTAATATTGATGAGTGTATTTTCATGTATTACATGGCCATTTCTATCAGCACGTGTGCATCTTTCTAACCATTCTTTTGTAGTCACATCTCCGTCTGACAACAGCCTGGAAAGAATCTCTACTTTTAAGGATTCATGTCACTAGATTTTGCCTACCTGGATAATTCAGGATAATCTCCTTATCTCAGGGTACTTCACCTTAGTCTGTAGCATCTATAACTCCCTTTTGTCAAGTAAGGTAACATGCTTGCAGATTCTGGGTATCAGGATATGGCCATCTTTGGGGACTGTACCATGTTAACAATATTAAATCTTCTGATCCAAGAACATGAGGTCTTTCTATTTATTTAGGATGTTTTCAATATCTTTCAAAGATGTTTTGTATTTTTCTGGGTGCAAGTCTTATACTTCTTTTGTTAGGTTTGCTCCGAAGTAGTCTAGTCTTTTTGAGCAATTGTAAATGGAATTATATTCTTAATTTCATTTTTGGATTGTTCATTACCAGTTATAGAGAATTATAATTTACTTTTATATATTGTTCTTGTATCCTGCAACCTTGTTGAACTTGTTTATTGTCCTAATACATTTTTTATGGATTTCTTAGAATTTTCTTTATTCATGATCATCTATGAGAAGATAGTTTTATTTCTTCTTTTTCAACT
Source organism: Manis javanica (assembly GCF_040802235.1). Taxonomy (NCBI): domain Eukaryota; kingdom Metazoa; phylum Chordata; class Mammalia; order Pholidota; family Manidae; genus Manis; species Manis javanica. The sequence continues at coordinate 98,393,146 of NC_133174.1, read as the reverse complement.
GGATACCATTATTTTCATTTTTTTGTCTATAATTTCCTAGCTATATCTTCCAATGTATTGTTGAACTGAAGTGGTGAGAGCAGACATCCTTATTTTATTCTTGATGGTTGTGGGAAAGCCTTCAGTCTTTAACCATTAAGTATGATGTTAGTTGTGGGCTTTTCATAAATGCCTTTTTATTATGTTTATGAAGTTCCCTTCCCTTCCTAGTTTGTTGAGTATTTTCATCATGAAAGTGTGTTGGATTTTCTCAAATGCTTTTTCTGCTTCTATTGAGATGATTGTATGTTTTAATAACAGTATAACTAAGGTATAATTCACATATCTTAAAATTAACCCTTCTTAAGTATATAATTTTCATCACTCCAAAAAAAAACCTGGTACCATTAGCAGTCACTCTGTTAACCACTCCTTTCAGCCCCTGGCAACCATCACTTTACTTTCTGTCTGTAGATTTATCTATTGGGACATTTCATATAAATGGAATCATACCATATATGGCCTTTGTGTCTATCTTCTTTCACTTGGCATATTTTCAAAATTCATCCATGGTGTAGCATGTATGAGTACTTGATTCTTCTGAACTCTGGAAGAGGGCTCTTTTCAGCTTTCTCTTTCTCTGGTTATCTCTGGTAAACTAGCTGGCCTATAGCGTAAATTGTTGCTCTCAGAAAGCTACTTGCCTCTTGATTGCTTACCACCAAAATTTCCATTTTTTCAAGAGTTCTTTGGCTTGAACTTCCTCACACTCTGTTTTAAATAAAGTCAGTTCTTTCAGGGGTAGCTTGGGAACTCTTTTCTTAGGGACTGTCTTAATCCCTGGACGAAACCTTTGAACCAGTGTGTTGGTTACTGGGCAGTGGCATTTGCCTCCGGTCTTCTTGCTTCAGGGTTAGAACCTCAGCTCTACATGTAAGCTGTGGCAATGCAATTGGGGTTAAGGGTGATAGGGCCCCAGTATTCTCAACCTGCCATGCCTGGTGTGGAACCTCTGCCCTATGAATGGGGGCTGACTGGAAGAAAGCCCCTCAATTTCTCCTGTACTTTCCAGGAATTTGAACATTTTACTCTGTGTTGGAGGTGATAAGAAGTGCTGGCTTCTTGCCCCTCCCAATGAGATAGTATATCCCTTGGTTGGGAACTGGGGGACAAGGGAGTTCAGTCTTCTTGGCCACTGTGCCTGGAGTATAGCTTCCTTCAAAGTGAGCAGGGGGATGGAGAGAAGGAAGTGAGTGGGTTGTAGTTTGTATGCCACAGACTCTCACTGGTATTGCTGAGTTCTAGCAAATTTTCTTGAATAAATGTTTCCTTTGCTGTGTACCATTAGACAATTTCCAGAGATTTCAAAAATTTTTTAATTATTTTTTACAACCAGTTATAGTTGTTTCACTGGGGAATAGGTCTCTAGGACTTATTATGTTGTAATTCTGCTAGTGGATTCCCTCTTATGTTTACTTTTTAGTAAAGTAGAATTTCTTTGTTAAAATGGAGCTAGAAGCCTGGCTGTACTAAGCAGTACTGATTTTTAATCAGTACTTTTTTAAACAGGTTTTTACTATGTCATATTATTAGATTTTAGAGTACCTGATTGTCCTTGCTTTATTTATTTTCTCCATATAAATGAACCCTGTTATAGTGGTGTTTTACTTCTTAAAAATTGTTTTTAGTGACATATTTTTCTGCTTGTTACTTTGATTTTTAGGTTTGTTCCAGCATCTACTGTTGTTGCCACCACTAGTTTAAGCATCATGGGGTTCATTTCAGTATCGAATGCTTCTAACTCCACTGCTGCTAGTGTGTTCTCATGTAAGTTACTGGTTGCAAAGAAGATATTATTATTTCACATCAGGCCACTTAAGTCAATTTGCCAATATGGATCTCTTTCATCTCATAAATTATCATTATGCTTGAACCCATCTGTAACTGCTGATATCAATAGTAGCTTTGCTTAAGAACCTGTCATGGCTTCAGCTGTGAATTCTGTGTTAACATGATGATTACAGTTTAAAGTGGTAATTTTAAGCATATAATTCATTAACATTATAATGTTTTGAAACGTCTCGAAACTAATGGGAATAGGCAGGGTGTGAGTTTTGCCAAGGATACCTGAAGGGAAGAAGTCTTACCATCCATGTGAATAGGATAAAATGGGAAATAAACGTTAGAGCCTTGCTATTGGTATATTCTTCTGTGTAGACCAGGTTCGTGGTTTTTACATTTTTCCTATCAGAAATGTTAAACATGACAAAAGGAGCAGCCGTAGTTTTGGGTTTTGACACTGTATGTTGTTTCTTGGTCTGTCCATTGAAGAGGAACATCTGGACATGTTGAGCTGAGAAGTGGGATATTATCTCGTAACCCCAACTTCTTTGCTACACATCTTCCATTAGTAGAGTAATAGCAAATGTTAAGAATATTGAATTATGTATGTGTCTTTGGTAATTCTTTCTTATAAGTCCATATAAACTAGTTATGCTTTCGAGGTATCTTCACAGTGCCATGATGTTCAACATTAGACTTTGTTAGTAATCCCAGCTGCAATATGGTCCCTCCAAAGCCCTATTATAGCAAGACTGTCACCATTCCTGGAAATAAAACTTACCAGGAATTGCTGGTGCCCAGTCAGGTGTGAAAAATAGTATCTACCATCCTATCCTCTTATGCAATTAACATAGGTAAATATTAGTTAAAATCGGCTGGTTACCACTTGAGCTGCATTTTCTACCATGTAGACTTCCAGTTTTGAGATAAGACTGAAATTCTGGAAACATTTTGATGTATGTAAGCAATATCCCCTCAACCACAATAGATTTGTGAATATGCCATGTCTGAGGTTGGGAGCTAAAATTATTGAATGAATTCCATTTTCAGTCAAAGACTTGCCCTCTCACTTAACAAACTTCTTTTCCTTCCTGTCTTTGATATTCTTGTCTACAAAATGGAAACAGATCTTGACCATAGTATTTTAAAAATTAACTCTAATGAGGTATAACTTAAATATAAATATAATAAAATTAACTTATTTTAAGTGTACCAATTCAGTGATTTTTAATAAGTTTACTGAATTGTGTAACTACCACTATGATCCAGTTTTAGAATATTTCTATCATCCCAATAAGATCTCTCAGCCCCAGACAGCAACTAATCTATTTTCTGTCTCCATAGATTTGCCTTTTCTGGACATTTCGTTTAAATGGGTTGACCTTAGCTTTTTGAAGGTTAGCCAACAGTTTCTAAAGGACTCTTCAGATGAAAAAGACTCTGTATAAATTCCCTACTGTTTTGAATTAAAAGGGTAATAGATAATACTATGTTGTTCTCTGCAGTTGGTACCCCAACAACTTTGACTGGATCACTTGATGATATTGCCTTCGGATTTGGAATGAAATTCTCCGGATCAGGTGGAGTAGCTCCTGTTGCATCTATTAAGATTTTAGAACTATTGGAGTGTGTTTGGACACTCACTGGAGATGTACTGTATAAGAGGCAATAAATAGATTGAATTCCATAGCTTCTAGGACTAAGTAGGTTTATGCTAATCTCATCAGAGCATCTAAAAGGTACATCAGTTTTGACAATTGCAAATTTATAACCATTTGGAATTATTCTCTGCCCTAGGTGTAATCAGCAAGTTTTAAGAGAAGCTTGCTTATTATAGAGCTCATCTTTTGTATGAGTCTGAGAAGGTAATGATGTCCATTCCCAGCATGGAGGAAGATACACAGTTGTTTATCTACTACACAGACAATATAAATTTGTCTGTTTTTAGTTTAGACCAAAGTCATAATTTGCAAAATCAGACTGTGATAGAACCTTCATTCTCAAATCCATTGCCTCTTTTGGTATTAATTGAAATATTACTGTTATTTGAATATTATCTCCTATGCCAGAGCTAATTTATACCTTTTTAAAACAGCACAGAAAACAAGGATCAAAGATAAATACTATATAAAAGGTTAAAATAATCATACCATTCTTCTGTGACTTCAGATTTCCTTTATATTTAAGCTGACAGGTATTAATTTCCTGTAGGTATCATTCAGCATCTTTGGGGAAGTGTTTTTGTTTGTTTATCTGTTTCTTTGGTAATGATGGTAGTTGCTTTTTTTTTTATTACAAAAGCCATATACACATGCATTTGTACATATATACATGTATCACTCCCTCTAGGGAGAACAGTTTGGTATTTATCTTTCCAGCCATTTATCCAAATGCATACAAACATAACATTTAATTAATTTATTTTACAAAAATGGGACCATTATATATGTACACATACATACATACACATACACGTATAATCCATTTGCTATTTTCTTTTTTTGTATTTATTTATTTATTTATATTAAGGTATCGTTGATATACAATATTTGGAAGGTTTCACATGAGCAACATTGTGGTTTCAACATTCACCCACATTATCAAGCCCCCCCTCAACACCCCATTGCAGTTACTGTCCATCAGCATAGTAAGATACCATAAAGTCATTACTTGTCTTCTCTGTATTTGCTCTTTTCTCCTAAGTATATTTATCATCTTTGGATATCTGTCCATGTCAGGAAATACAGATGACTTTTTAAAAAAATCTTTGGATGAAGACAAGCTCCTTTACAGGACTTACTTTTTCATAATTGTTTACCTGTGTTGAATGTAGTAGTTACACAGTGTTTGAATGAGTTAATAGAGGGGGGGGGTCTTGATAGTATCATTAATTTTCAGCATTTCTGGGGATTTCTTTCAGATTTTTATTTTCACATGAACAATATGATAACATATGGCTATAAAGAATGGCCATATGGGATCAAATCTGTAATCCTTCCATCATTTTGAGTAATGATGACACCAGGGATCCTTTATGATTGGGTCTGGTGTTCCCTTGTCACGCTCATTCTAGCCTCACAAGGCCTAACCCCAAGAATGGGGGGAATTATTGTAAGAATTGTTATGGCCAAAAGGGAAATAAAATCTTGTGGAAATATAATGTAGATACTGTTGTGGCTTTGAACTCCAAGGACATCCAAGGACATTGGGATTTAACAATAGTTTCTAAAGGCATCTTTAAGGACATCCTGAATCTAATATTGCACACACATAATTCAACTATTCTCTCATTATCTACTTTTTTCTTTTTCTTTTTAACATATCCTTGGTTTCCTTACATCTTTTTCTGCCTTACTGTTTATTCTTAATTTTGTCTTGCTTATGACTCCTTAATTCTACATGTTTTTCCTCTGTAATTCTACCTGTTTTTACTCTGTTCTTTCATCTCCCTCTGCCTATAGTCTGATTCCTTCTATACTTTTGGAAATATTTCAAAATTTCTGCTTTAGAATCTGATATTTTCCATATTTCTACCTACAGTCTGATTCTTTGTATAGTTATACATACATTTTTGAAAATGAGATTTTGACCCATCTCATCCCTGTTTGGCTAGAGCTTTTTTGTGCCAGACCTACTCATAGTCTGCCAGTAGCATATGGGATGGCTTTCCATACTTCAGTACCTACCTTTGTCCCAGTCAACTGTGAACCATGAGCAAAGGACAGAGACAGAATTACTAGAATAAAGAATGGGTATCTGAGCCTGATCCCTGAGCAGGTATAAACTAGTTCAGCTTCCTTTAGAATAGGCAGTGCATGTTGGCAGGCCCCATGATTTATGTATTTATTTAGTATGTCCATAAATAACCTGAAAATATTGCTCATTGGGAAAGCAAGGCTAATGTAAAACAAACAATTGTATACATGTTATAATTTTGTAACAAATTCCTTCTTACATAAGCAGCATTTATTAACTACAAGAACATTTGAAAATGTGGAGTACCAAAAAGAAGAAAACATTTCCATTACCCACCAGCCAGTTTTCTCTGCATTGTTCTTTAAGTGCTCAGTGTATAGCAAAAACTAGAAGTGCTGTAGAAGTTCAAAAAACCAAGGAATAATGATGAGTAAAAGAGAAGTGACTGATAATTATGGGGAAGGAAGAATCTGAGCTAGGTCATGAAGGATTCCCTCTACAGTAGGCAGGGCATTCTCAGGGGTGCAATAGAAAGAGACACATAGGAGAGAAGTCTGAGCTATAGTTAAAACTTTGGGAGGCTTTTACCTATTAGGCTAGCAAAGATGTATCCCTATTATGGGCTGTGATGTAGAAACAGTCACTCTCCCCTGTTAATAGGAATGTAAATTAGCAAAAATCTTTTTGGTAGGGCAATTTGGCAAGATATGTTAAAATTTAGATCATGCTGAACCTTTGATCCAACAATTTCATTTCTAGGAATTAATTACACAGATATATTCATGTAAGTATTCAAAGATACAGATGAACAGAGAGTTTGTATAAGATTAAAATTATTCTTTCCTTGAATATTTAGTAGAATTTACCAGTGAGGTCATCTTTGCCTAGAGTTTTCTTTATGGGAAGAGTTTTGAGCATTGATTGATTCAATTTCTTTAATGGCTATAGGTCTGATTAAGTTATAAATTTTATTTTTCTACAAACCAATCTGGGTTTTTACTTTTTAGCAGGAAGGTTAATCCAGATACATGGCCTGCCACATATATCACTTCCTATCACAGCAATGTGGAGTTCAAATCCACACAATTTTAAATACAATTTCATGTTTCAAAAAATGCTTCTGCGGTTTTCATCCTGACTGATCAGGGAGTAAATAAAGTTTCTTTTTTCTTACTAATGCATTTTATTTTCCAGCTATGACATCAACGACCACCACCACTACTTTCACAACTTGCAGCACCACCGGAACCACCAGTAGCTTTGTCTTTGATCTAAATCCACGAACATCAACTGGGATTAATAACACTGTTCCAGTTGGTATTACTTACATGCCTTGTACTTCAACTGTAAAGTAAGCCTATTTATTTGGAAATATGTGTGAGTTTTATTTATCACGTACAAAGCATAATTTGCTTGTATAGCTTTAGAACAGTATTTGAAAGTTAAGTAAATGAGTCAGAGTTGAAAGAGCACTTAGAGAAAGGCTTTCTGAAGCTTAGGAAGTTGAACAGTTAAGAGCACATCTTTGTCTTACTTCTATTATAATTACTATTTTTAATAGTAGCTAACATTTATTGTTCAATTACTTTATGTTTCATAATATGACAGTGGTTTGTAAGCATCATACCATTTAATCCTCACACTAACCCTATGAGTTAGGCACTGTTTTGGTTCCCATTTAATAGATGAGAAAACTGGAACACCAGAAAATTTCATAATCTGCCCCTGGTCATATACTTGGTAATGGTTGAGCCAGGATTAAAATTCAGTCAGTAGAGCTCCAGAGCCTGTATTCTTACAATCTATGCTCTGTTCCTAATTGTTGGTTCGTTAATTAAACTTTTTATTTTGAGAAAATTGTAGATTCACGTGTACTTCCAAGAAATAATACAGGAAACTCTGTCCTTTACCTAGTTTCCCCCAACAATAATACCTTGGAATACTATAGTACAGTATCACATCCAAGATATTGACATGGATACGGTCAAGATACAGAACAGTTCCATCACCACAAGGATCCCTCCTGTTGCCCTTTTGTAGCCACATTCACTAACCTCGCCCCTTTTCTCTGACGCTGTTAAACAATTAATGTTTTCCATTTCTATGATCTTGACATTTAAAGAAATCTTATACAAATAGAATCATACACTATGTGATGTTTGAGGACTTTTTTTTATTTACTAGGCATAATTCCTTAGGGTAAAGTTGTCATGTGCATCAGTAGTTTGTTTTTTTTTTATTTCTGAGTGGTATTCAGTGGTATTGTGGATATGTCATAATTTAACTGTTCATTTGTTGATGGACATCTAAGTTGTTTCCAGTTACTACCTATTATGAATAAAGCTGCTGTGAACATTTGTGTACAGGTTTTTGTGAACGTGTTTCATTTCTCTAGGATAAAATGCCCAAGTGTAGTTGCTAAGTGGTATGTTCATTGCATGTTCATTTTTTTAAGATACTGCCGAGTTGTTTTCCAGAGTCGCTTTGCCTTTTTACACACCCGAGCAGCAATGTGTAAAGGATCCAGCTTGTCAGGATTCTCACCAGGATTTGGTGGTGTCACCATTTTTTTATTTTAGCCCTTCCAATAGATGTGAAGTCATATCTCATTGTGATTTTTAATTTGCATTTCCCTTATGATTAACAATGCTGAACATCTTTTCATGTCTTTGTTTGCCATCAGCATATTCTCTTTGATACAGTATCTGTTCATGCCTTTTGTCTATTTTCTATTTGAATTTGATTTTATATTGTTAACTTTTCAGAGCTTTATATATTCTAGATACCAATCCTTTGTCAGGTAGGTAGTTTATAAATATTTTCTCTAAATCTACAACTTGTCTTTTCATCTTTTTAACAGGGTATTTTGCCAAACAAAAACTTACTGCATGAGGTCTAATCTGTCAAATTTTCCCTTAATAGATCATGCTTTTAGTGGCAAGTTTAAGAGCTCTTTGCCTAACCTAGATTCCAAGTATTTTCTCTATTTTTTTCTAAAAGTTTTATAGTTTTACATTTAAGCTCATGATCCATTTTGAGTTAATTTTTATATGAGGTATGAGTTTTAGATCAAGGTGCATTTTTTTGGTCTATGGATGGCCAGTTTTTCCAGCATCATTTGTTGAAAAGCTATCATCTTCCATTGACTTGCTTTTGTACCTTTGTCAAAAATCATTTGTACATATTTGTGTCAGATGCCTTTTCTGCCTCAGAAAATATTTTAAGATTTTTTTCTTTAGTTTAATGGTGTGGTGAGTTATACTGATTGATTTTCAAATGTTGAACCAGCCCTACATATATAGAATAAATCCCAGTTGGTCATGGTGTAGAATTTTTGTATATGTTTTTGAATTCTGTTTGCTAGTATTTTGCTTGAAAACTTTTGTGTCTTAAGTTCATGGGAGATATTGGTCTTTAGTTTTGCTTCAGTTCTTTTTTTATTCTATCTTTAGATTTGATTTGCAGATAATATTAGCTTCATAAAATGATATGAGAAGTACTCCCTTCTATTTTATAGAAGGTATTGTGTAAAATTTGTTTTAATTCATTAAATACTTGGCAGAATTTTCCAATGAAATCTTTGGGCCTGAATATTTCTTTTTCAGGAGTTTTAAATTACAAATAAATTTCTTTAATTGGTTCTAGAGCTGTTTACTTTATCTGTTTCATTTTTGATGAGTTAAAAAGTATGTAGTTTTCAAGGAATTGCCCTGTTTCTTCTAAGTTGTAGAATCTATGAGTGTAAAGTTGTTCATAGTACTCCCTTTTTGTCCTTTTGATACCTATAGGGATATTCTCCTGTTCGTTTCTGATATTGGTGGTTTGTACCTTTCTTTATCAATTTTATAGATCTTTTCCCCAAGAAGTAGCTTTTGCTTCATTTATTATTCTCTATTGTTTTCATTTTCAATGTTATTGATATCTACTCTTTATTATTTCTTTGTTTCTAATTGCATTGGGTTCATTTTGCTCTAGTTTCTTGAGGTATGAAAGATTATTTATTTGAGACCATTCCTCTTTTCTAATTTAAGCATTTATTGCTTATAGTACCCTTCTCACCACTGCATTAGCTATGTACCATATATTATGTTATGTTGCATTTCCATTTTCATTCAATTCTGTGTACTTTTAGTATTTCCTTTGTGAATTCCTCTTTGACCCATAGAGTATTTGGATGAGTTTTGTTTAATTTCCAAGTATTTGGAGATTTTCCTGTTTTCTTTCTGTCTCATTTTCTAGTTTAATTCCATTGTGGTTAGAGAACATGCTCTGTATGATTTCAGTTCTTTTATATTTGTTTTAGGTTTGTTTTATGGTGAGGATATGGTCTTTTTTTTTTTTTTTGAGGATATGGTCTTTTTTTAGTGGATGTTCCATGGGCACCTGAAAGTTATATTTTCTGCTGTTGAGTGAAATCTTCTGTATGTGTTAGTTAGATCTTGTTGCTTCATTGTATTTTCAGATCTCTATCCTTGCAGCTTTTCTCTCTGAGGCTTCTTTCAGTTGTGTAGAATGGCTTTTTGAAGTCCCCAACTGTAGCTGTGGATTTCTTTATTTATCCTTTGAGCTCTTTCAATTTGCTTTCTATATTTTAAGGCCCTGCAGTTAGGTTGCCTACATGTTTAGGATTATTCACCTTCCTGGTACTTTGATTTCTTTATCATTCTGGTAATTTTCTTTGCTGTGAAATTGACTTTATCTGTTATTAATATAGCCATATCTTTTTCAAAATTCAACTTGCCTGTATATATTTTTCCATCGTTTTACTTCCAACTTATCAACCTATTTGAAGTGAGTTTCTTATAGGCAAGCATATTGATGGATCATAATTTTTATCCACTCTGCCAATCTCTGTCTTTTAGTCTGTATAGTTAGGACATTTACATTTGAGGTAATTATTGATATATTGGGCTTAAATCTGCCATTTTATTAGTTATTTTTTTTCTTTTTTACCTCTCTTTGTTTTTCTCTTTTTGTTAACCTCCTATGGGTTATTCAAACATTTTGTAGGGTTCCATCATTTTCTGTTTATACTGTTTCTGAGTATATTGCTTTGTATAGTTTTCTTACTAACTGCTACGATATAGATATGTCACTTACAACAGTCTAGTTATATTGACATTTTACTGCTTTGCATAAGTGTAGAAACCTTACTTTCATTGTTTCCCTTTACTCTTCTTTTAAGTATAATTGTCTTAACTACTTCCTCCATGTTTATTGAATACCACATTATATGCTGTAACACTTTTTGTTTCAATCATCAAATATGATTTTAAAAACTCATGAATAGTAGACTGGTCTATTATCTTTACCCTTTTTATCCATTTTGGTCTTCTTTCCTTTATGAAGTTCCAGCTCTTATTTTCATTTAGTTTCTGTTTAGCCAGTCTTTAAAGATAGGTTTGATAGTAACACATTCTCTTAAATTTACTTTGCATGAGAGTATTTTTATTTTCCCTCCATTTCTGGAAGGATATTTGCACTCGATTTAGAAATAGTAGCCAGCAATTTTTTTCTTCCAATACTTGAAAAATTCTGTGATACTTTATTTTAGCCTCCATGGTTTAAGATGAAAAGTCTTCTGTCTTTCAAATTGGACTTCCCTTCTAAGTAATGTGATGTTTCTCCCTGGCTGCTTTCAAGATTTTTTCTTTACTTATCTTTCATTTTGGAAATTTAAGGATTGTGTGTCTTAGCACCACAGATTTCTTTGAATTATTCTGTTTGAGATTTGCTAGCTCCTTGAATCTATAGGTTTATGTCGTTTGACAAATTTGGGAAGTTTTCACCTTTATTTTTCAGAATACTTTTTCAATCCAATTTTCTCTTTTCCTCTCTGATGTATTATCCTCTGGTCTACAGATGTTCCCTCTTATTACTGCCCTCCAGGTCTGAGATTTTTTTCATTTTTGTGCCTATTTTCTCTCTGCTGTTGTGTAAATTCTATTGATTTGCTCTCATGTTCACTGATTGTACCCTCTGTCATCTCCATTTAGTATCAAACCATTCAAGTGAGCTTTTTATTTCAGTTACTTTATTTTTTTTTGTTCTATAACTTCCATTTGATTGTTTTTCATAACTTCTATTTCGTTGCTGAAATTTTCTATTTTCCATCTGTCTCTAGAGATTCATAATTGCTTGTTGGAGCATTTTTTTATGGTTGTTTTCAAATTCTTTTCAGATCATTCTAACATCTGATAACTCTCAATGTTGGTATCTGTGGCTTGTCTTTTCTCTTTTAAGTTGTTATTTTCCTGGTCCTTGATATAACAGATTCTTTTCAGTTGTACCCTGGACATTTTATCTATTTTGTTAGGGGAGTTTGGGTACTATTTAAATCTTCTTTCTTCATCAGGTGCAAGGTTTGGGTACATTTGTATGGTCAGCTTCCCACCAGACCCTGCCCACACCACCTGAGCAGAAATGGAGCACTGACTCACACTGCCTCAATGTATATGAGTGGTATGGAATTTCAGGTCCCCCCCAGCCCTGCTAATTCTGCATGAAAGTGGGACAGTGCATCATACCACTTCATTGCCTCTAAGTGGGGATGTAAGCTCAGTTCCCAGCTGGGCCTCCAGGACCCAGAACAAGGGCAAGTGGAGTACTAACTAATGCTACTTAGTAACTGCAGGGTGGAGGCAGAATTTCTGCTTCCTGTTGGACCCCAATGATACAAGAGTAGGGAAGAAGCGGATGTCAACTACTCTTCTCATATCACTTCATTTAACCTCATTGATGCTGAGTTAGTATGGAAGCTGAGCTCCCTACTGGGCCTTGCTGACACAGGTTATGGGGAAAAAGAGGACAGAGTAATGACTAGCCCTGATTTGCCCTGCCTTGTTCAGTCTTGGTTTTTTCAGTGGATGTGGAGGTTAAGCTCTCCACTGAGCCTCCCTGACACCACCCAGGGGTGGTGGGAAGTGGAGTCCTAGCTAGTCCCAACTTGCATTACTTTGTTCAGTCCCGGTGATGCCATGTGGTCATAGAGGTTAGCTCACCATTGGGTCCCACTGACACTGAAGACAAGTGGTAAAGCCTAATGGTAACTAACCCTGTCTCATTGTGCCTTATTAAGTCTTGATCCTGCTGGATGGGGATTTAGGTTCAGCTTGTTACTGAACATTGCTGGAAATACCCTGGTGAGGGGATTAGAACTTCTTCTGGGCAGACAATTAATGATTACCTCTGTCTGGCCCTGCTGACACTGCCCCAGCAGAGGAATCAAGAGCATTGCCTGGTTCTGCCAGTCACAGGATGAAAAATGAGCTACTGGCTCAGCCTAAATGATACTACCTGGCAGGGGAATCAGAGTTCTGCTTGGTTCTGTCCAGTGGAGGGTAGAAGCTCAGCTGCTTACTCAGTTTCATGGATACTGCTGAGACAGGGAATGGATCACTTTGACTAAGTGCTGTAGGAAGAGAGAGTCCTATATCTTTGGCTACATGCACCCAGAATGGAGCTTCCATCATGCTGAGCTAAGGGGACAGAGAGGGAGTAAGCTGTGGCACAAACTTTAGCTGCTCTTACTGTGATTGAGTAAATTTCTCAATAAATCTTTATTTGCTGGATTTCCTTAGGATCATTTCCAAATACTTTGAATGATTGTTTTAAAAATAATCTATTCCATTTGTGATGGTTTTGTTAGAGAGAAGATCTAAAAAACTCCTCGTGTGTTATTTTCTTCTCTAAGTACTCCTATGTTATTGTTTCAATTGTGTGATCATACTGCATCCTTTTTTTTAGAGCAATTGTAACTCTCATGATGAAATGTGGTCAGCTGGAGGATCTGTTAAACAAATGGACCCATGAGTTAGAGGATCAAGAGAAGTACTTTCTTTGCCAGAGCAACCTTTTCAATGCTTGGGACCTTACAGTGATTGAGAATGGTGAGAAGGTAAGAAGATATTCTCATTAACCTACCAGCATTGTGGGAGTATTTTTAGATGAACACAGAATAAATCTGCGTTTTGTGGTTTCTATTCCACTATTGGTAGTCAATTTAAAAATACTTTCCTTAGGTAATAAATATCCTGAATTAGGAAATCTTTCGTATTTGAAGTATGTTTGAGAAAATTAATATTGCTTTAAAATTCCAATGTAAATTCAAATACATGTCTTACTGTATTTTTATTTTCCTTTATAGATTACTGATTTACAAGAAGTGGAAAAAATGAAACAGGATCAGGAAAGGTAGAACCTTAGATTCCCTAGGTTGAAAGATTACAGATCTATATCTATGTCCAGTTTCTTTTCCTTACTATAGTTTATTGACATCTGTTTTGTCACTCCAAATTCCTTTTATTAGCCCTCTGCTGACTTGTTTTTCTCAGGTTGGAAGGAGAATTGGATTTTATCCTGTCACAGCAGAAGGAACTAGAAGATCTCTTGACCCCTTTAAAGGAGTTTGTAAAAAAGGACCACGGAGGGTTTGTTTATCTTCAGCAAGCAAATAATCATGAGAGGATGTAAGTAACTGAATAAAGATCAAGGAATGGGGCAGGACTTTGCTACTAAAAAAAAGAAAAAAGGTGGAGTTGAAAAGCAAGGAATAAAGATTTGTAGAGAAAGACAAGTTCTTATAGTTGCCACTTATCAACTTGCCTATTTCTGTTTATCTTTTTAAGATGATTAAAAATAATGCAATCATTCAGGCAATTTTGGCTTATGGCATTTTGTACATTGTTAATTTCAAGCTTATACATGATCATAGTAAAATTTTTGTCGAGTTTGTTCTTAAATTAGACATACCAGTTTTATGTGTGTGGTGTCATAGTATTGTGGGATATTTATGGTCTCTTATTTATATTGATTCTTTTAAACCTAGTATTAATGCAATGGTTTCACTGATAAATCATTTGCTATTTTAAAGGCAATTTGTTAATCTGTTGACAAACTACGTATCTTTAAAATATTGAATGATTTTTGTCAGTATCTTGAGCTGGATGTATTTTATTTGTGTACCATTCAGTCTTTAACTTTGGGCGAAGTGTTGTCAGTGTTCCCAAAGCAACTTTCTCTTTCTGGAACTCAGATTTGGTAATCAGGCCAAGTAATAAAGTATTGTTAAGAGAACTTGTGTGAATGTGCTATATAAACTAGATTGAGATTAAGCCAGACTCGTTCTATTAGTGGCTTATTAGTGAGTTAAGACTGAGCTTACTTTTAACAGACTTGTAAGTAAACTTTTTTTAGGTGTAGTAAATGTGTTGAGTACAGCTAATTGTATGGACCCTAGTTCTGTTTCTGCTTTTGTATTTCAGCTTTGTGAATCTTTCTTTTCTTTGAATTGCTTTCTATGTATTCTATCATTTTTTAAAAAACTTATGGAGTTACATTTTTGGCCATGAAATCTTAACTAGTTTGAAGAAATAATTGAAACATTAGTTTCTTTTCTATTGTTTTCAGTCTGCTTTACATTGTGATGGAATCTTTACTATAATCTTGAACAATCTCGGTAGCTAATTACCTATAAATACTTTGGAATAAAAAGGTAGTAGATAGCTATCAGTAAATCTAATTTAATCTTTTAATCTTTATAGACATTAAGGATGAAAAATGCTTTGGTCCCTTTAACTCTCATAAACATTCATTGACTAGGTTGTGTGTGTGTGTAAATAGTTTGGGTGGAAATCTTGGGAATTTGCCAACTAATCAATTTGTTGTGAACTTGGCAGATTTATTTACCTTAGATTATTGTGAATCTCATTTCTCAAAACATCTTTTGTTGGTGGATGGAGTATATTTATGTAAGGCTTTACTCTGAAAGTGTATGTATTCAAAATCACTGAAGACATCTCAACACTTATTGAATACTGCAAAATACCAAATAACTTCTCATATATCTAAATATTTCATGGATTTGACACCTAAAGAGAGTTCCTTTGCCTCAGAGCTCCTCAGAGTATTATCCAGAGGGTAAATAGGTGACTGTAAAAATGGCAAAGTGGATAAAAACCTTCACCTATTGAGTCTTGTTAGAATATGGTAATAAGGTCATAAATATTGTATCCATAAAAATGTGCCATTAGTTATAACCAAGACCCGTTAAGAAGGTAAGGGGATTGGGTAAACCCAGTTGGCAGTATTATCTTTGTATAGTAATAGTACATAATGCAGAAAACATTTCTTGTTAATCACTTTATTTTATCTGCCTTTTCAGATACAATTTAGCAGAAAATATAGATGGTCAACTGAAACAAATGACCCAAGATCTCAAGGACATTACTGAGTACCCGAATGCATTTCAAAGTCCTGCTAACACTGACCTGGTGTGTTAACTGCTTTATCTACTTGGACAACCAAGATTTAATATGAAATTAGCATTCTGTGGTTGTTTTAGCTAATCACCTTCTGTCCTCTGCAGTGCTCCTTACCTGACTCTAGAGATGTGAAGCTCTTGGGTGTAGTTAGTGGTGCAGGAAATACTTAAGGACAGAAAAGGTTGTGGGTTTTTTGTGATTATTCCCAGGAGGGTGAAAAAATGACTTTCTTCCCTAAATGTTCAGAATTTTCTCCCATGTTTTTCACATAACTAAATATGTCCCTGTACTTACTTTTCTGTTCACTTACTCATTAGCTAGTTCATCCTTCCTTTTACTTATTTATCTACATATTCATATAATTGTAAGTATGTATGTTTGAGTCCTATAAATATATCCAGGTAATCCTTAATTTATGATTAGGTTATATCTTAAAAGTTTAATGAGTCAAAATAAATATATTTAAGACTTAAAATATATTTTTCCTTAGGAACTTTTTATTGAAGTATAGGTGATACCAACTATACTTCAGGTTTCAGGTCTACAACATAATGATTTAACAGATATCTAAATTACTAAATACTCACTCCAGTACATGTAGTTACCATCTGTCAGCATACAAAGATACAATGTCATTGACTATATAACCCATGCTATACTTTTATCTCTGTAACTAATTTATATTATAATTGGAATTTTGTGCCTCTTTATCCCTTTCACCTATTTCACTCATCCCCCTCTCTCCATCCCTGTGGCAACCACCAGTCTCTTCTCTGTGTCTATGAGTCTATATGTGTTTTGTTCATTTGTTTTGGTTTTTAGATTCCACATGTAACTGAAATCATATAGTATTTGTCTTTTCCTGGCTTATATGGTTATTAGGTTTCCAACTTGCCTCACAGAATCCTATTTAACTCATAATGTAAATGTATTATACATGGGAAGGTACAGCCAAAGCATCTCAATTAGAGAGTTGAGATGTTTTTAATTAATTTGGCCTTGAGGATTTTTTTTCCTTTATCTGTAATTAAAGAGCTTATTTCCTCTACCTTTCCCTATTATCTTAGCAGCTAAATGGAGTCTTCCTTTTCCCCATTTCCACTCCATGGCAGTAATGGTGAGAGCAGTCTCCCACTGTGGAATCTTTGTCAGTTTATTATAATTAGGAGTGGGGCCAGGATCTGGGTAGGTGAGGATGAATGACATATATATAATGGTGATATATACATATAATATATATTATATATTTATATATAAAAATAATATAATATGTATAAATGGTGATTATTCTTGACTAAACTCTTTGTCCAGTTATATACAGATGGTTCTCTTATACACATACCTATTACTAGCTTTTAAAATTATAAACAGACAGCATGGTACAGTTGAGAAAGCATTAGAATTTTGTCACTTAACCTCTCTGAATCCTGACTCCTTTTGCAAAATGTCATGGGTGAACTAAACTATCTTGACCTCCAGCTATAAAAATTATGCTGTTCTCTGTTTTGGGTGAATCTAAAGTTGTACAAAAACAAATATAAATTAGTCTGGGATTACCAGTACTACCATCTCACTTTGTTCACAGAGATGATCAAGAGTGGACAGAATATAGATTTTCTTTTTAACAAAATATTAGATCATCATTGTGATTCCAAAATTCAAAACTGTTTTATTGTAATGGAATTTTGATGCATTGATAAATACATGCAGATTTATAAATGAAGCAGAGTTGATGTCTAGTCTCGCTATGTTGAAATTAATATAACTGAAATGATGTTTTGAACAGAATAAGTAAAAGGAGACTGTAATCCTAACCTTATATTTTTTTCTCTACTTAGCCATGGGTGGATTTATTTTATTTTAGTAGTGGGGAGTAAATGTTTGAGTCTTTTCTTTTTGTTTTTCCTGGCAAGGGTAATTGAGATGTTTAAGATGAGTGAATTAAAGAATAATTGCTGCCTGATAGCAGGACAAAAGAAGCAAAAGATCAGCATCAGTTCATCTATTTTCTCAGGTAGCATAGATCATTGGACAGGAAACTGGTGATAAAACATTTTCTGAACAATAATATTCTTATAGATAATTTATTGTAACCAGGTCAAAAGCTTTGTGGAAGGGGAAAAAGATGGTGGCATGAGAAGTGAGGCAGAAACCTCCTTGCAGGATCACATAAAACACAAAAATACAGCAAATACAACTAATCCTGGAAAAGCAACTCAAAGACTGCAGAACAGACTGCCTAAACCTGGGGAAAAAGAGAAGACATCAGAAAAAAGGGTTAAGTAGCAAAGCCACAATTGGGCAGGATTCAAGTCCTCCCTGCACCCAGCCCACAGGTGGGAAGAAGAGAAATGGAGCAGGGAGGGAGCAGAAGCCCAGGACTGCTGAAAAACCAGCCCTGGAGATCTGCTTCAGGAGCATGAACCCACATTACATGTTGCTCTGGAGATTAGTGGAGTTCGAAAGCAAAGACGGGCAGAATACTGGGAGAGACTGAGATTCCAGCCACTTATGGAGAACAGGTACACACAACCGACCCTCTAGGACAAAAGAAAGGTGGGTAGTTTGAAAGACTTCCCAGCAGCAAGAGAGACACTAAAGGGGCAAAGATTACACAGAGCTCACTGCTCAGGAGAAAGGGCAGATGGACAAAATCTTTTTGGCATACTCAGCCTAGCAGGTTGGAACTCTAAGGAGCTTCAGATACTCCATTCTCCTGGCTGGCAACACAGCTCCAAGGCCCCCCACTGTGGTACACAGCCTGCTGCTCCTTCCTCCCAGCAGGCACCGGTCCCACCCACTTGCTACCACCACCATCGTGCCAGGCCAGCCGAACGGTGACTCTGCCTATGGCAGCTACAGGGTCATAGCACAGAGGCTCCTCCCTGCTCACATGGCCCACTAGACCTGGAAGTGGAGGCAGGTATTACAGCTGAGAGGGCAGGAAACCCTCCCAGCCAAACTCTTTCCTACTGGCAAGCACCAGTTCCACTCGCCTGTGACCCCTGCCTTTACCGCAGGTGCTTGGTAGCTACAGAGAGTAGAGCTGCTGGGTACTAGAGTGTGCCACCTATGTAAAGTTATTATTCCATGGGGAACATTAAAAAATGAAACAACAAGGGAACTTGGTCCGAACAAAATTACAAGAAAAAATGCCAGAAAGAGGGCTTGGTGAAATTGAAATCACCAATCATCTTGATAAAGATTTCAAAATAAAAGTCATAAACATGCTTACAGAGCTACAAAAAAGTCAAGATTTCAGGGAAGACTTTAACAAGGAGAAATGTACGTTGAAAAATACATTATCTGAAATGAAACATAGTAGAGGGATTTAAAAGCAGATGAGATCAGGTAGAGGAGACAGTAAATGAGATAGAAATGAGAGAACAGGAAAACAAGGAAGCTGAGGCACAGAGAGAAAAAGGATCTCTAGGAATAAATGAATAATAAGAGAGCTGTGTGACAAATGCAGTGAAACAATATTCACTTTATAGGGATACCAGAAGAAGAAGAGAGAGAAAAAGATAGAAAGTCTCTTTGAGGAAATAATTGCCGAAAACTTCCCCAATCTGGGGAAGGAAATACTCTCTTAGATAGAGGGTATTATACTCAGTGAAATAAGCCAGGCAGAAAAACACAAGTATCAAATGATTTCACTCATCTCTGGAGTTTAAGAACAAAGAAAAAAACTGAAGGAACAAAACAGCAGCAGACTCACAGAACCCAAGAATGGACTAACAGTTACCAAAGGGAAAGGGACTGGGGAGGATGGGTGAGAAGGGAGGGACAAGGTGGGGGGGAAGAAAGGGGGCATTACGGTTACCATGTATAATGTGGAGGGTGCACGGGGAGGGCTGTATAACAGAAAAGACAAGTAGTGATTCTGTAGCATCTTACTATGCTGTTGGACAGTGACTGGAATGGGGTATGTGGTGGGGACTTGATGATGGGGTGAGTCTAGTAACCATAATGTTGCTCATGTAATTATAGATTAATGATACCAAAAAAAAAAGCCCTGTTATTATGTGCCATTCACCAGGATAGAAAAATAGCAACTGTGTTCAGTAGTATTCATTACTATTTTTACCATTTTGGGGTGGGAGATGTGAGAGACTAATATCTAAAATTTAAGCAAGTCCATATTAATGAATATAAGATATTCAGTCACATTTTCTTTCAAAAACTCATTGTTCCTTATACAAATTATGTTTTCAATTTTTATATTAAAATACACTAAAATTCTGTTTTCATTATGTACCATTCTTTTAAGTCTGGTTTTCATTTCCTCTTGTTTTCAGTATTATCCTGGTCTTTGCTCAAATATTTATCAAAAGTTCTTAAATTTTAAAAATAAATGTTCAGTATTTTTCATTAAAATTAGTACATATGCTTGTTTGTTGTATTGATATGCTTGGAAAATAGGGAAATTTGTAAAGAAAGTTTTATCACCCATATTACCAGTACTCTGTTAATGGTGTATTTCTTTCAACTCTTCACTGTGCTGGTTAAAATACCTCTTTTGTTTGAAAAAGCATTGGAAACTTGCCTATATAATGCTTTTTTTTTCTGTCTTTATTTAATATCCTTTCATGTTTTCCTAAAATTTTATCCATTCTTTGAAAACATGGTTATATTGACTCTATAATATCTCATTAAAGGTGACTTTACCATAATATATTTAATCGTGCTTTTATTGATACAGATATTGGTTCCAGTTTTTTGCCATTATAGAATTGCCCTATAGTAACTAGTAATGTGTTTTTTTTGTATCATTAATCTACAATTACATGAGGAACATTATGTTTACTAGACTCCCCCCATCACCAAGTCCCCCCCACAAACCTCATTACAATCACTGTCCATCAGCGTCGTAAGATGCTGTAGAATCACTACTTATCTTCTCTGTGTTGCACAGCCCTCCCCGTGCCCCCCGCCACATTATACATGGTAATTGTAATGCCCCCTTTCTTCCCCTCCCCTTCCCCCCCCCCTTATCCCTCCCTTCCCACCCATCCTCCCCAGTCCCTTTCCCTTTGGTAACACCAGTAATGTTTTGATTTGATTATTTCCTCTGGATATGTTTCTAGAAGTAGAATATATGGAGTTAAAAGGTGTGAATATCTTAAAAATTTTGATATATATTATAAAAATTTGCATTTTGAAGGGTTGAGTCAGTTTATATTGCTATAGGCTTTATGTGAATGTACTTGTTTCCCCCACAACCCTTGAAAACTGAGTATTATCATTTATTAAAAATCACTGGTTTGGAAATCTTGCTTTTTGTGACAACATGTTAGACCTTGAGAGCATTATGCTAAGTGAAGTAAGTCAGACAATAAAAGACCAATACCATATGATCTCACTTATGTGTGGAATTTAAAATAAAAAAACAGAAAAGCTCAAGCTCATGGATACCTTGAACAGATTGTTGGTTGCTAGAGGCGGGGGGCACAAGAGGTACAAACTTCCCATTATAAAATAAGTCATGGGGATATGCTGCACAGCATGGTGACTATAGTTAATAATACTGTATTGCATATTTGAAAATTGCTAAGAGATTAGATCTTAAAAGTCCTCATCAAAAGAAAAAAGGTTTTTTTCTAACTGTATGGTGATACTTTCTAACTAAGCCCTTATGGTGATCATTTTGTAACATATACAAACATCTAATCATGTACATCTGAAACTAATATAATGTATGTGAGTTAAACCTCATTTTTAAAATGGCTAATTTGGTTGAGAAAAATTTATATTTAAGGTTTTTTATATGAATTTCTTGTGAAATGTCTCTTAGTGCTCTCTACTTACATTTTGTACTGTAATAGTTTCTTATTTAATTGTAGGAATCAAATTCTTGACTGTTACAAAATAATTAGATTGCTCTGATATATAGACATAATGAACATTACAAATATGAAATAGCAAAAAGGAGCTATTTATCTTTAGCACTCAGTCCATTTCTTACCAGAAAAACATGAAAACCCATTTCCTAATTTAAAATTTTTATGCTTTTTTTTTGTTCTCCATATCATCATAATAATAATCTAAAACTCTTGTGTATGTTTTTAGCTCTATCAGATCTGCAGAATTCTGAATGCTTATATGAGCTCTCTACAGTGGATTAATCAGAATTCAGGTAGGAGTTTGTATGCCAAAATATCTGTATTGCAAGTAGAAAATGTGATATAAATCAGGTTTTGTATACCATGATCACACTCAAATAAGAGCTTAGTTGTAGGGGTGTTGCTTAACTCATGGTATGTCTATGTTAATTCTGAAGAACCATAATTGCTTATTTTTATACAGTGAAACAGGAAGGATAAACTAGAAACTAATCAAAATAGGGGGTATATGGGAACAGGGTAGAGGAGGTAGGGATAGAAGCAGAACTTTACTTGAGTATACCTTTTAATAGAGTTTTGATTTTGGGGCCATGTAAAAGTATAAATACTCAAAAATTATAATTAAGCCAAAAATAATGGTAAGAATGATAAATGTTAAAATTAAATATAAACTAAAACCAAACAAGCTTATATAACTAATGTATCACATAATCATGCAGTTCAGGTAACTTTTGAACATAATATTCTTGACAGTGCATACTTATTAGGATGTAATCTTAAAGATGAACTGCAAAGAAATCTCAAACTTTCTTAATAAGTTTATTGTTAGTTTCACAAGTATACTATATATACATATGTATACATACATATATGTAGTATAATAATATTACTGCCATTTTCTATGTTATAGGATGAAACAAATGCATAAGTATATTAGTGATAATGGAAACCAAGATTTTCATTGAAAGATGAGATATATTTTTCCTTTTCTTCTTTTATATTTGTATTACAAATTTGAGTTGCAAATATTAGTATGAATTCCTATTCCCTTGTTCTGTATGTGTGAAGGGCTAAGAAGCAATGACAGACACTCCAGTAGCAATCCAGCATTTAGATCTTGGTTTCTAATTACCATTCCCATTTAAAGGAATCAAGGCTTCTTGGGGAAAACCTGATTTCAGGTATCAGGCAGGGAAAGTACAGAGTGGGTTGGGACATTTATGCTGGAAAACAGAGATTCCTTAAAGACTAACAAGTTTCTGTTAGGACACAAGTTTGTGATTGAATGGGCTTCTGCTAGCCAAATTAGGATGGTTTGAATATCCAAAAGAATAATGATAGTAATGGATTATGATACACATTGAGGGGGAAAAAAACCCATGAGTCCCAGTGATCGTCCAAAATAAAAAGAGAGAAACAGGCAGTATAGGGAAAAGTCTTTGTAGAAGCATGCCATCTAATAATTGTAGAAGGCCCAGTAGAATTAGAAAACCACCATTAAAACAATTTTATTAAGCTTACCCTGATTTTGAATACCCTGTCTCATTCATAAAATATTGCAACTGTCAGTCATTTCCTGGCAGAAAAAAACATACTAGTAGGAAATGAATCAAATACAGAC
Organism: Manis javanica; assembly: GCF_040802235.1. Taxonomy (NCBI): domain Eukaryota; kingdom Metazoa; phylum Chordata; class Mammalia; order Pholidota; family Manidae; genus Manis; species Manis javanica. The sequence continues at coordinate 98,369,903 of NC_133174.1, read as the reverse complement.
TACAAGTTACTGAATTATTTTTTTAAGGTATAATAAGGAATATTTATTGAGGTATAATTTACATGCCATGAAAATGGGTGACCATTTTCATTGTACAGTTTAGTGAGGAAGTCACCATTTTGTAGCCCCAGCATAATGATTGATTCAGGCAAAGGACATAAATGAATGCTAAAACCACTGAGTTTAATATTGTGGGTGAGCAGGATATTTATGGTTCCAGAGGTATCATTCCACAGGTTACTTAAAAATTATAAAGGAGAAAATAAGCATTTACAACAGAGCTATCTAACAAGTACCACTTTAATCAAGTGATCAAATTTAATATCACCAATAGTGGGATATCTTTACACTGTGTGCCTCTTGATCTGACATAAGAAGTGCACAATATCACATATGTAGTATACTTACCAAAAATGTTTAACCTGAATCTTATCATAAGCAAATCATCAGACGTTCTACATGGGAGACATTCTGAAAGATCATGGTAGTATTCTTGCCAAAAATGTTTAACTGAACTGAGTCAGATGACAGAGAAATTACCACACAGTCCATGTGATGCACTGTGAAAGACAATTGACTTAGACTCTTGAAAGTTAGTCATGGAAAACAAAAGAATATACAACAAAAAAATTAAGGGGATTGTCTTAGATTAAAAGAAACATAACAATCAAGTCTGCCATTTTAACTTTGATTAGATACTGAATCAAAACCAAGAAGACTACATTTCTTTGGTCCTTTCCTTGCTTGCTTTTTCTTTCCTTTATTATTAAGGTACAATTAACATATAACATTACATTAGTTTCAGGTGTACAACATAATTTGTACACACTGCAAAATGATAACCATAATAAGTCTAGTTTCCAACCATCAACGTACAAAGTTACAAAAATTCTTTTCTCATGCTGAGTATTTTTAGTATTTACTCTCTTGGCAGTTTTCAAGTACACACTGAAATATTATTGGCTATAGTCCCCATGCTGTACATTATATCTCCATGACTTAACTGGTTATGGGAGCTTACTGTGTGTAGGACAGAGAGGGAAAGACAAAAGGGTCATTAGTTTCAAAAGGGAACTATTAAATTGGGTCTAGAGAAGGCAGTTCCAGGCAAATTATCGTTGAAAACCACTGACCTAGAGAGGGTGCAAGAACAGCTGATATGTGGGAGAATGTCAGTGGCTAGAAAACACGGAGGAATGAGGTTATACAGTTTGACCCCATTGTCTTCGTGTTGCATATATTTTCCTACAATGAACAATGCTTCTTAGATAGGGTTGGTGGGGGGTGTCAAAATGTAATTAGGGCTGTAAAGAAATATTATGGTGATTTTTTTTTCTCTTGGCTGGTATTCTCTTTGTCATAAATGAACTCTCAAGGCTCTCAGCTACTGTTTTCCTGCTAATAAAATTAAGGTTGTTAGTGCTGCAAAGGACTTTATATAAATGAAGAAAGTGTGGCCCAGAGAGGTTAAATGACTTCCTTATGAACACACAACTAATTAGTGGTAGAGCTAGGGCTAGAATCCAAATTTCCTAATTATCAGAACAGTATTCATTCTACTGGTATTCTCTTAAAATAATTTTAATGTAAGCATCACCGATATAAAAATAAATTTTAATCCTGTACCTACCAGTACAGGACAAGGGGTTTTCAAAGTATGGTAATGGTAGTACGTTGGGTAGGATGTACGTTCTAGGTGTCTGGGTAAAGTTCTCAGTTAATACAGGGTTAAAAATGTAAGACAATTCAGAGTATTGGCTCCTTGGAGTTATTTTTCTGCTGAAAATTCAGTTGAGCTGGAGAGGCAGTGAGATCTCATACAGGTTCTCAGTTGAGACAAGGGAGGCCATGATGAAGACTGGGATAAAACCTGTTAATTCCTGATGCTGTGGGCTCCTTTTTTTGCTCTTTCCACCCAAGGAACCTTTCCTTTTCATATCAGGACATGATATGATCAAGTAATGGAGAATAGCAGTTTAATTATGGTAAGAGGTTTTTTGTTGTTGGTTTATTTTGCATTTTAATAGTTAAGGGAATCATGTCTATTGAAAAGGTCTATGGACTGAGAAGTTTTAAGGTTAAATTTCTTAATGAGTCTATTCACATCCAAGCAATAGTTATAGGAAAACTAATATATGTATTATGTTAACACTATAAACAATATATTTTTTACTAATGATCAATCCATAGATTTTTTAAAGTCACAATATGTATTTTTAAAAGTTTCTGGAAAATGTTTTTATGACTTAATATCTTTAACATCATGACAATTTTTTTTATTATGTAACATACCACTGTTAAGCTAATGGGATCATGTATTTAACTTAAAAAGTCAGCTTATCTTTAAAAGTGACTTGGAAATCATACATTATACTTTAAATATATTAAAATATTACAATGTCCAATCACATTTTCAATATTCATGAATAGGGTATAGAGAAATAGGCCCCTTTCTTCCTCTAACCTACACAGAACCTACTGTGATGGGATTGAACTAGAAAGGAGGCAGAGTTGAGTATTGAATTAGGGAGTGTCTGAACATGTGCTGGTATTGACCAGTTCTCAAATTTTATATTTATCCATTGTTAAACACTATGCCTTTTTTTCTCCTGATTAGTATAGATAATTGAGAGTTAATTGCAACTATAGTCAAATACCAATTCCCTCTCTTGTCTTTCTCTTTGTAAAAATTTACAGCCTTGTTTTGAAGTTAGCTCGATGGCAATTCTGCAGTCACACATCTGTCTTCTGAGTTGGCAGTCATTGCAACTGCAGCAACTCCAACTCTTTTGGGACCCCTTATGACAGAGTTAGCAATTGGTCTGAGCCAATTTGTTATTCATTTAAAATATATGGAGCTATTCTTCTCTTAGAGGAGGGAGGTAGGGCTGAAGGATGGGTGTTTTCTGTTTCTTCATATACCAAACCATTGTCATGTCCATTAATATTTATCAAACACCACAATAAAGGAGTAAGCAGTGGAAAAATCTTATACTTCTCATTATTTTAAAGTTCCTTGAATATTTTCATGGCATTTTGCTTCTTTCATGAAGTATTCCAAAGCTTCATGGCTACAGTATATTTCATCCATGATCATTACAGTCTCATGGGTTATAACCCCATAATTATTTAATAGCTACTCACAACATTAAGACTGCTAGTTAGGGCCGAAAGAAAAGAATCCTTTGATTAACTAAAAATGCCATGATATTTCCAACAGAATCCCATTAGTACTGATCTATGAGCACCATTTTTTTTCATGTTAAACATTCATAGTTGTCTAGTGTGGTGTAACTAACTCTTGCATAAAATGCCTTCACAATCATTTTAGAGAAGCAGCTTTTTGTGTTACGTAGTAATCACATTTCACTTTTATCCAATGCTAATATTTATTGTTTGAGGTGATTATTTTAAATTAGATTTTTGGGGGTTTATTTTTTAAAGCTTTTTAAAAAATAGAAGTATATGACAAATATTACTTTCAGATGTATAACACAATGATTTGATATTTGTATACATTGAGAAATGATTGCCACAGTAAGTCTCCTTAACATGTTTCCTTAGTTACCAAAATTTTTTTTCTTGTGATGAGAACTTTCAAGATCTACTCTCTTAGCAACTTTCAAGTATGCAATACAGAATTATTAAGCATAGTCGCCATGCTGTATTTTTTTAAAAAGCTTTCATCCAAATAAATGCTTCACAAATATTTTTATTAATTACTTTAAGCTCTCTCCTATCTGAAGAGAATCAAATGCTGAGATGCCAAAAGATGCCTTTGAATTCCAATTTAAAAAGTCGTCTTCTTTCATTTTCTGAAATAGAATCTGATTTACTGATTGAAGTGCTTTCTTTCACCTCTTTTTCTTAAATACTTTGGCAAATCTTGGTGACATTGGTTGATAGGTGAGGTCATCTGTTGTGTTCTACTTAAGTTACTTGAGAAGCAGATACTCTTGATCTGCCAGGGATGTGGCAATAACACAAAGACTCATTTTAAAGGTTTTTTAAGCTCAACAAGACAGGAACCACATCTTCTCATTGCAGTTAATTGAGAGGTTATTTTGTCTTTTCATTGTTTAATGAACTATTTGCTCATCTCTGCTCCCCTTTACAGACGAAATAGATTCATTGTCACACCATTGTTCTTTGATTCTGAAGGATCTCTGTAGCTTTGATTAGAGTCCTAAAATTAACAAATGATCAAGTCTTCAGCTCCTGTTAGGTAAGAGTATGATGGTTAACATCCTCAGAGCTTCACTTCCCAAACTTCCTTTTCTGTATGTAAATCCAGATTTGAAATACACACAATGCATCTGCAAAATTAGATTTCTTACTAATCCTGCTTATGTACATTTTGTGCCCAAGTGAATTTCCTCAAGCTGGAGAAATTCCCCAGATGAATTATATGTAACATGATTTAAATCACTCCCAAATAGCAAAATTTATAGTTTGTGAAATACACAGATTTTTCTCCAAAGCAGTTTTCTTCCTGTTAGTGATTAAAAATTATACTGGAGACTTGCTATAATGCTGTTTTTGGGTCCATGCTCTATGGCTACCTCATAGGTAAAATGGCCTGATAGTATTTCACCAATGAAGTCTCCCCAGATGGGATTCAGATAGGCCTGACTTATTTTGAGCACTTCAGTATTTGAAGGGACCGCAGATAATGTTATGCTGTGGTACCAACTATTAATAGCTCAGCATACTACTTTTAATTTAAAATGTTTACAGCATTTAACAAACACGTGCACTACCACAGAAAAACCACCTTTAGATGGGAGTCTGAAGGTACCAGTCCTAGTATCAGTTGTCTTTAACTTTGGCCTTTGGGAAGCTACTGAACCTTCTTGAGTTTTTAATCTCTCCTTCCTAGGATATCATGGGACTCAATAAGGTAATACACATAGGCATTTCGAAAACTAAAGCGCTAAATAAACAGAAGGTGTTCTTTTAGATGCAAGGCAAAACCGCGGAGTAGTTGTGACTCTATAAATACAAAGCACCTACTGGGTGCAAAGGCACTGTGTGACTCAGTGTAGGAGGCATACACATTTATGGCGTGAACCTCTGCCTTGAACAGGCTCAGTGTGCGGGGTGGGTGAGGGGCACTAAAAAAAGAGAAACCTAATTTTTAGTTAATTTCCTGGAAGAGGTAGAATTTGAAATGTGACCTGAATAGTAAGTAGTATTTCAACAAGATGACTATCTGAAAACCACTTAAGATGTAATGTAATAATTCTAGTATCTTGTTCTCCTCCCCACCCCGCCCAAGAATTCAGGATACCTTTATCATCTTTTCTTTTTATAATTTTTCTTGAAACGTGCTTTTCATTAATTTTGTGTGAAGGATTAGTGCTATACACAAGCAGAGTGTCTTGTCATCACCACCTTAATTTATCAGTAATAAGACCAGGGTGAGAATTCTCATGTCAGAGATGAGAGCTTTGTACAACTCTAGGAACACTGTTCTTCCTTCCCATCAGACCAGTTAGCATTATGAATTCAAGTATATTTATTTGGAGTGTTACTTTAATTTTTTATACTGGGAATCTTAAAAGTAGCTATGACAAGCGAGGAAACTGTGTTCTTTTCCTACCCCACCCCCTCTCCCTCTCTCCTTGTGTCTCTATTTCCCCTACCCCACCTTCCTATCTCTTTGTTCCCCTATCTGAATGAGAAATAAACCTGAATCATACTAAGCTCCTGAGTGATTCCTCACACTTTATTTTTCTACATCAAGATTGCTTTAGCTTTTAAAGTTCCTTTGCCTTTTCATAAAAATTTGCTGGATTTGATGAGAATTACAGTAAACCTATAGATGAATTTGGGGAAGTATTGATATCTTTACTATGTTGAGCCTTCCCATCCGTTAACTTGGTATGTCCCAATATTTATTTAGGTCTTCTATAATTTTTTTCACCAGCATTTTATAATTTTCAGAACCCACAATCATGTACATGTTTTGGTTTTGTTAGACTTATACCTAAGTATTTCATTTTATTTATAGTGGTTATGAATGGTATGGTATTTTAAATTTTGGGTTCTACTTGTTTATTGTGAGTAGATAAAAATGCAATTAATTTACATATGTTGATCTTGCATGTTGCTGAACTTCTTAGTTCTAGGAGGGTTTTTTTCTTTTTTTATTCCATGGGATTGTCTACATAGGTGGTTACATCATCTGCAAATAGGGACAGTTTTATTTCTTCCTTTCCAATATGTATGCCATCTATTTCTTTTTCTTACACTGCACCAACTAGAACTTCTAGTACTATGTTGAATAAGAATGAAGAGAACAGACATCTTTCTTTGTTTCTGAGTTTATATGGAAAGCCTTCAGCCTTTCACTTTAATATTAGCTATAGGCTTGATGTTAGCTATAAGTATTTTTGTAGATGTTCTTTATCAACTTGAGATAATTCTACTCTGTTTCTGACTTGCTGAAAATTTTAATCATGAATGGGTACTGGATTTTTGTCAAATGCTTTTCCTGCATCAGTTGATATAATCATGTGATTTTTTCTCTTTCACTTGTTGATATGGTGGATTACATTAGTACAGTTTTTTTTGGTATCATTAATGTACAATTACTTGAACAACATCATGGTTACTAGACTCCCCCTATTATCAAGTATCCCCAACATACCCCATTACAGTCACTGTCCATCAGCGTAGTAAGATGCTATAGAATCATTTCTTGTCTTCTCTGTATATACCACCTTTCCCGTGTTTCCCCCCTTCAACCTTATGTGTGCTAATCGTAATGCCCCTTTTTCCCCCTTATCCCGCCCTTCCCACCCATCCTCCCCAGTCCCTTTCCCTTTGGTAACTGTTAGTCCATTCTTGGGTTCTGTGTTTCTGCTGCTGTTTCATTTCTTCAGTTTTTCTTTGTTCTTATACTCCACAGATGAGTGAAATCATTTGATACTTGTCTTTCTCCGCCTGGCTTATTTCACTGAGCATAATACCCTCTAGCTCCATCCATGTTGTTGCAAATGGTAGGGTTTGTTTTCTTCTTATGGCTGAATAATATTCCATTGTGTATATGTACCACCTCTTATTTATCCATTCATCTACTGATGGACACTTAGGTTGCTTCCATTTCTTGGCTATTGTAAATAGTGCTGCAATAAACATAGGGGTGCATATGTCTTTTTCAAACTGGCTCCTGCATTCTTAGTGTAAATTCCTAGGAGTGGAATTCCTGGGTCAAAAGGTATTTCAATTTTTTGAGGAACCTCCATACTGCTTTCCACAATGGTTGAACTAATTTACATTCCCACCAGCAGTATAGGAGGGTTCCCCTTTCTCCACAACTTTGCCAACATTTGTTGTTATTTGACTTTTGGATGTTGGCCATCCTAACTGGTGTGACGTGATAGGTCATTGTAGTTTTTATTTGCATTTCTCTGATGATTAGTGATGTGGAGCATCTTTTCATGTTCCTGGGGAGCTGGTATTTTTCATAAACTTTAGAAAACTACTTTCAAGATGGGAGATGAAGAAAACCTGAAATAAGGCAGTGGCGGGAATCTACTGAAAAGAAAAGATTCAAGAGCTATTTAGGAGGTATAATCATCATTACTTCCTGAATAAATAGAAATAGCCACCTTAAGTCTGAATAAATAGTAGCAATCATTAGCTTAAAAAATGTAGAAGTAGTTACAGATCTGAAAGACCCAGGAGAGAGTAAAGATAATGAGTTTAGTTTTAGACAAGTTTAATTTGAGGTGCCTTTGGAATATCTGTGTGCAGCTGTTTGTTAACGTGGAACTTATAACAGATGATAAAAGATCCATTAGTGAAACTGATGGTTAGAGCAGACAACTGAGGTTAAAAATGTGCAGATTATCAGAAAGTCCTCAAAAGAAAACACTGTTAGAGATAAGGAGAGGTCTCAAATCAATAATCTAAGCTTCCATCTTAAGAAAACAAAAAACAAGCAAAACAAACCCAAAGCAAGCAGAAGGAAGGAAATAATAAAGATAAGAGCAGTTATCAATGAAATTGAAACCAGCAACACTATTAGAGAAAAATTAATGAAACAAAAAGCTGATTATTTGAAAAAATCATTAGAATTGACAGACCTCTACCAAGTCAGAAAAAAACTGAGAAAACACAAACCAACAATATAATAAATTAAACAGGGTATATCACTACATACTGCAACTATTAAAATGATAAAAAAGAAATCCTATGAACAACTTTATTCTTATAAATTCAACTACTTAACAGAAATGCAGTGATTCCCAGAATACCACAAATAATGAAAACTCAACCAAGATAATGTGAATAGTTCTATAAGCATTAAAGAAACTGACTTCATAATTAAGATGTTCCTCCTCTCCCCAAAGAAATATCCACACCTAGATGGTTTCACTGAAAAATTCTACTCTTCACACTCTTCAAAAATGGAAGCGAGTATTACCCTAATAACAGAACCAAGAAATGACAGTATGAAAAAAACCCCTATAAACTAATATATCTCATGAGCATTTAAAAATCTCTCAAATACCGAAAAATCCTCAAAAAAATTTTAGCAAACAAAATCCAACAATGTATAAAAGGGATTATAAACCATGACCAAGTAGAATTTATTCCACAAATGTAAGGTTGACTCAACAGTAAAAAACTACTAATGGGAAACCCTCCTACACTGCTGGTGGGAATGTAAACTAGTTCAACCATTGTGGAAAGCAGTATGGAGGCTCCTCAAAAATCTGAAAATAGAAATACCATTTGACCCAGGAATTCCACTCCTAGGAATTTACACTAAGAATGCAGGAGCCAGTTTGAAAAAGACATATGCACCCCTATGTTTATTGCAGCACTATTTACAATAGCCAAGAAATGGAAGCAACCTAAGTGTCCATCAGTAGATGAATGGATAAATAAGAGGTGGTACATATACATAATGGAATATTATTCAGCCATAAGAAGAAAACAAATCCTACCATTTGCAACAACATGGATGGAGCTAGAGGGTATTATGCTCAGTGAAATAAGCCAGGCGGAGAAAGACAAGTATCAAATGATTTCACTCATCTGTGGAGTATTAAGAACAAAGCAAAAACTGAAGGAACAAAACAGCAGCAGACTCACAGAATCCAAGAATGGACTAACGACTAACATTTACCAAAGGAAAAGGGACTGGGGAGGATGGGTGGGAAGGGCGGGATAAGGGGGAAAAAGGGGCATTACGATTAGCACACATAATGTAGCAGGTCGGGGGGGTCACGGGAAAGGCAGTATATACAGAGAAGACAAGAAATGATTCTATAACATCTTACTATGCTGATGGACAGTGACTGTACTGGGGTATGTGGGGGGGACTTGATAATAGGGGGAGTCTAGTAGCCATAATGTTCAAGTAATTGTACATGAACGAAATAAAAAAAAGTACCAGCTCCCTGTCCACACCCCATTTCCCAAACCCAAGAAATAATCACTTTCAATCATTTTAGCTGTTTTTTAAAAAACATATCTATATCTCTAATACCATGTATCCTGTTACTTTTTAGGTTTTCCATTTTAGGCCTTCTGTACTGACTTCCCAAAATAGGAGGTGAGGACTTAACCCCCTTATACCACCCTCATTTATTTTCTTTTATACACACATACATTATGCATGTAAATTAAACATCTTATGTATATACACATAATATATATCCATACAATTTATAAATATTTCTATGATGTATGTATGTCATCATACCACCCCCACTTTATAATACATAAAAATGCCTGTAAGCACACTTTTCTCTCATCTCCATATAGCTATATCTTAAATTATGCATAGATCAAGATGTATTGTTTATATTATGATTGCATAAATGTCATTCTCAGCCCAGCCATATATCTTCCTTCTTCTACAGACTTTTGTTTACCTTTGAATTTTATTTCATCATTTGCTTAGTTTTGTATGTCCTTATTAGTAGTTCATTCTCTAACTCCCTGCTTTTACTTTAAATCTGTCAATTTCACCTTCTTGGATTCATTTCTGCCAGAGCCATGTAATCTCTAACCTACCATCTGGAATTGTTTCTCTCTTAGTCTGCTACCCAGCTAGGTTCTCCCTTTTACAGCAGTCTTGTATTCTATCTACTACTTTGTTGACTTTCCTGTTTTGTGGCTCTTATACTTCATGTTTTGGCTTTCAGGGTCTTCCCCACAGTACTAACATTTCAGATGATGTGCCTTGATGTGGGTCTATTTCATCCATTGAGCAGATATTTGGTGACCCCCATCTAATCAAGAAACTAATTTCTTTCATTTTGGGGAAATTTTCTTGAATTACATTTCTGCTAATTTCCTTCCCTCTGCTTTCTCTATTATAAAGAATAAAAGGATTCTGGAAATCCTCTTTTTCCAATGTATGATGTCCTAGACTGACCTAAATTTATTTTCTGTACTGTTTTTCTTTGCATTTTTGTTAAAATTTCTCAATACGTACTCAACTTTTTATTCCAATTGTTCTAATGATCTTTGCTTTCCACCATAATTTTTATTTTACAAGAGTTTGTGGTGTTTTATGATTTTGTGTATGTATGTATTTTAAATAGCATCTGGTTCTTATTTCATGGATTTAGTATCCTCGCTCTGAAGATATTAACAATTTTTTAAATGTTTTATTCTTTCTGGATGGTTTCTTTCAGCTTTCTCTATCTTTCTGTTGTGATTTGGTGTTGTATTATGATTTTATGTGTGTATGTGTTTTAAATAGCAATCAGTTCTTATTTCATGAATTTAGTATCCTCTGTCTGAGGATATTTAATGATTTTTTAAATGTTTTATTCTTCCTGGATTGTTTCTTTCAATTTTATCTTTCTGTTGTGGTTTTTCTTATGTTTGAAGCTCTCCTCAAATGTTGGGTGATCATTAATTGTCCATTTATATTAAAAAATGAGATGCTAAATTGTAGGTGGTGCTTGCTAACTTACTGTATAATAGGATAATTTGGCAAAACTTTTTCACTGGGGCTCTCCAGCCTTTATCTTCAGGATTTTTCTTTTAGTTGGTCATATTATCCCAAGAAGAATCTTCCATGTTTTAGCTAGAGATTAATAAACCTGTTGGTAAATCAGTGTTCTCATAACTGTTAGAAAAGAGACTGGGGACTCAGTATTCAGCTTGTACACCTGCAAACTTTCACTTAATCCCTGCTTTTGGTGAAGGTTCCTTGCCCTCAGCTCTGCCTGGTGTCCCCACTGCAGAGCTCATCTGGTTTACCCTCTCTAAAGAACCCAGCTCTTCTCCTGGGCTTGGGTAAGGAGAATTACCCAGATGTAGGATGTGGCAGAAAAAAGGGGTTTGTTTCTTAATCATTCATATTCTTGCTTTTAGCCCTACTTTCAACACCACTTTGAATTACCTCCTTCTGCTAATTTCAAATCCATTCTAGGCTTCTAGTTAAAATTTTCAGTTTTGTCTTGTCTCCTTTCTTACTGTCTTTGTCCTTATGGTTTTATCTTTTTCTTCTTTGTAAAGCAAATCTCTACTATTTCACAGGTGTTTTGGAATGAGGCAGCAATAAATGCATGTGCTTACGTCTTTAACTAAAGACCTTACTGATCTCCTTTCCCCAGTCTTAGCCCACTCCAATTCACTTTTATTTGACTGCCAGACATCTTGATATGATACTCTTTCCCAGCCATCCCTTTATTAAAGCCCTTCAGTACTTCCCATTGTTCAATGATGAATTTTTCCTTTCCATAATATACAAAGTACCCTGTATAATCCAACCCCCACCTGTTTCTCCAACCTCTTCTCTTGTTTGCAGCATTTCAAGAAGTATTTATAGTTTTGCAAATACCCAATGTTCTTTCCTTCATATCTTTAGATGATCAGTTTGTTCTACCTGGCGTACCCCACCCCATTTTTGTGTGCCTGGGTACCTGCTCCCATGTCAGGCTATTGCTTCCATGAAGGCTTCCTTGACTCATCATTCTAATAGCTTCTTCTATGTATGATATTGTCAGCATTTATCATACAATATTGCAAATATTTATTTACTTGTCTGTCTCCCTTACTGAAATTTAACCTTCTTGATGATAAAGATTGTGCCTTGGTTATTCCTCTGTGTTCAGAAGTCAGCAGTGTCTGACCTGAACTTGGGAGCCAGCATACATTTTTAATTTATTTGTTCCCTGATATGTACACAGCACAATATACTCAGTTTTTGATGGAAAAAGAGATGCAAAGCTAACATGTACATGAATATTGTTCCATATTATTAAATATTCTACATTTATAATGGCTGCTAAACTTTCCATTTTATGAATAACCTTAGTTTATTTAATACCCCATTGTTAGGTATTAGTTAATGCTTCTAACTTGCTATTTTAAATTGTGCTGCAGTGAACCTAGATGTAGCTAAGTTCTAGGGTACATCCATGGATATTGGACATAGATAAAATTCTTAGAAGTTAAAATGCTGAATTAGGAGTAATGTCTGTTTTAAAGGCTTTTGATTTATAGTTTCTTCTGAGTAAGCTGTACTAATTGATAATTTTACCACCAATTCATTAGAGTACACATTTTTCTGCAGTCCTTCCACTATTGCTACTTTCATAATTATTACTACTATACCATCATCATTATCATTCCTTCTGAAAGTTATAGGTAAAAATAATACTTCCCTTGTTTAATTTGCATTTCTGTTTACTTATGAAATTAAATATTTAAAAAAAATGTTTACAAACAATTTGTATTTCCTTTTCTAAGTTGCCTATTTGTGGCTTTTGACTATGTTTTTGTCAGGACATTTTTTTTTCTCCTATTGCCCCAATTGTTTTTCTAGAAAGAGAATAAGAGGCATACTATGGCAATGTTTATGAGAGTACATTATTTCTTTTGACAGTGTATTTGATATTATCTAATATTTATATATATATAAATTAACATAAAAATAATTACAGTAGAAAGCTGTGTTTGGGTTTAATGACCAAATTGATTATTTTCATAACTTCCTATGAAAGCCTTTAATCTTTACCTAAAATATTTGCAAGTAGTCTTAAATGAAGAAAACATCTGTCTCCTATCAGAGCGGGGCTGGTTGAAAGCAGTTTTATCAGAATCTTTTGGTGGGTGGGAGGAGTCATTTTTAAGAAATATTTTAATCACACAAATATACCATATTAAACAAAGGCTATTTATCTAAAGCTTCCAGTTTTAGAAGATTTCTATTACCCCCAAAAGTTTACTCTTGCCTGCTTGTGGTTAATCTCCATTCCTACTCTGAAGCCCAGGCAACCATAAGTCTATGTTCTGTCTTTGTAGAGTTGCCTTTTCTGGAGAGTTAATATAAATGAAATCATAGTACATGTGGCCTTTTATGTCTAGCTTAATGTTTTCAAAGTTCATCTGTTTTAACATGTACTTCACTCCTTTTTATTTCTATGTAACATTCCAGTGTATGGACATACTACATTTTGTTTATCCATTCGTCAGTTGATTGACATTTGTGTTTTATTTCCCAAATACAGTTTTAGCTCTTATATTTAGGTCAGTAATCCACTTCGAGTTGTTTTTTGTGCATAGTTAGAGGTAGGGTTTCAACTTCACTTACATATAGATACCTAGTTGTTCCTGCTATATTTGTTGAAAAAGACTGTGCTTTCCCCCATTGACCACAAAAATAAGGTTTTATTTCTGGACTTTCTTTCTGTCACATTGGTATATATGGCTGTCCTATGCTAATACCAGTTGATTTTTGTAACTTTGTAGTAAGTTTTAAAGTTGTGAAGTGTAACTCCTGCAATATATTCTTCTTTTTCAAGATTGTTCTGGCTATTCTAGGTTCTTTACCTTTCCATATAAATTTTAAAGCTTGTCTGTTTCTACAAAAGTAGCCTGCTGAACTTTTCATAGGGATAACATTGACTTTATAGATCAATCTATGGAGAATTATCATCTTAACATTATTGAGTTTCCCAGTCTGTGAGCATGGATTCAGTCCATGAGCATGGACTAGCTCTTCATTTTTTTATACCTTTTTAACTTCTCTTAGAAGTGTTTTGTCATTTTGAATGTATAGGCCTTGTATTTCATTTGGTAAGTTTATTTCTAAGTGTTTTGATTCTTTTTGATGTTATTGTGAATGGAATTGGTTTTCTAATTTCATGTTCATATTCATACAATTATTTTTAAATAATATCAAAATGTATATGGTGTACTTTCCCCCCAAATTTTGACTATTACTAGCATTTTACTTCTAGTATGATACATAATTTAATAGGACTACAGGAACTGGACACTGATGCATATATCATGGGACCAGAACTCTGAGCAGTCAAGTGCCCAGGTGTAGTTTTTGCCTGTAAAGAATCAAACTCCTAAAAAATTTTAAGTATATTAATACAGAAAGAAATAGTCCTGAGAATTCAGTTTGGAGATATGATAAAATGTTTATCATAAGACTGTCTTAATAATGCTGCTTGTTTCTTGACATTTCACGGATTTTCAAAATTTTTGTAAATGTACTCCTTTGCATTTAATATGTATCAGTCAGCAAATTCTGGCCTCAAGTTAATGGTTTGTTGTAGTGCTCACTTGTGCTTCTATCATATCGAGAAATGTTATTTAGTGGGAAAAAATTGTACCCTGCAGTTAGTTACTACAACAAAAAGGAGATGCATTCTACCAGGCTCAATGAATATAACGGTTTTTCTTATCTTTTCAGTAGACAATCATCATTTAAATCACTTGTTCTTAAGGTATAATCTTGCAGAATGCCTACGTGTATTAAGATAGGATTAAGTATTATACTTTCAAAGCTGAATAACATTGGGGCTTTATCAATGGACTGAATAAAATTAGAGTCTGTTGTTTGAAATTTTTAGTTTTTCTCTTATATGTTTGAAATTGCATAGTTTTTCTTAAATCTTTGCTGTCAGTTATTACTTATCAGTTAGTGAGCTTTAATGAATACTAAAACAAATGACCAAGTTTATTTGTGCATGTTAATAGAAAACCTCACATTATCATGTTGATTTCAACAGCTTATTTTTACTACAAAAAGTTACTGTTTTATATGGTGAAATTATTGGTATTTTGTGTTGCTTTGCCCTGAGCACATATAAGGACCACCAAGTTAAAGCATTAGAAAGGAACAGAAATGTAAATATACTCAATGTACTAATTTGCTTACAAGCAGCAAAGGCCTATAAAAATCTACACCCTCAATTTAATGACCACCCTGTATGACACTTTTAGGCTATAATTAGTAAAAGATGGTTAACACTTATCTTCAACAAAACATAAATGTCAAGTAGACTTATTTGCCTGAAAGCTAGGGAGAGCAAATCAAGAACAGTCTTGTGCACTGTTTTCACAGCTTCCAAACAGATATTTTTCTTATCTAAAGTGTATTTTCTAATACATAAAAAAGTATATTTTTTAGTACATAAAAGCTGTTAAATAATCTATAATGTGAAGTTTTGTAAATCATATGTGGAAAGGAGAATGTAAGTTATTATGTTCCTGGGGCACTTTGACCTCAGATTAATGATCATGACTTTTCCCCCATAGGCATGCTGCAAAGGAAGGTTAGAAGAGGTAGCAGAGGATTTTGAGGATTGACGTCGCAAGGAGCAGGAACGCAAAATCAGAATTGATTTTGATTGAGTGACCAAATCTTCAGCATGTTGTTTTAGGATTATACATTTTGATGATGTTAAATAGAGTACTATTTACAATTACTATTTTATCTTCGGTTGTAATAAAATGTGCGTGTATGTTTTTATTTTTCAATTTAAATATTGTGCTATTGAGCATTATGCTGTAGTTTGACTCTTAGTCATTTAAAAATCAAAAGTACATTATCCCTTTTGTCTAGGCAGCAACCTATTAGATATTGACTGTGTAGATACAGAAATAATTAGTATCTTACTCTGCTAGATTCCATAGCCTAACATCAGCACACATCATCCTTTTTGGCTCAACTGGATCACAGAGAAATATTTGCCAACAAATAAATGCCAGACAGTCTTTACTGGGTGCCCGTTAACATTTGGTGAATAATGTTAGATTAGTCTCTTCTTAAGGGAACTTACTGTTTAGTCTGAGATACAATTTTTGCCTGTCTGGATAAAAACAGTATAGACACTACAAGGAAGTGTGCTACAAATTACAGAAAATGTGCTGTAGAAATTCAGGGTAGGGAGGAAAAGTTAAGGAGGATTTCAAACTTGAGGTAGATAAATTTTATAAGGGTAAGATTCAGACAGTTTATCTGTATTTGATGTACAGATATCCTGGTGTTTTATTTGGCTTTAGCATAAGGTTTATAGTTGTTTTTTGTGTATTTATTTTTCAATAAAAAGCCTTGTTCTTAGCTTGGAAACAGTTTGATCTCTTGTGTTTCCTCTAAGTCATAAATAAAGGTGATGTTCTAAAAAATAAAAGCATAACACCAAAATAAATTACTTAAAAGTTTCTGAGTGACTAAAGCTTAGTTGTCTGTAATTACTGAGCTGAATTTCTGGTGTACTCACTGCATGTGGCCATCCTAAGGGGTATATATACGGGAAGGAAATATATTTGAAGTGAGTATTAGTGATTTTCATCACCTTATGAGTAAACTAAATATCAGAACTTACATGGTCTCCTCTTTTTACCTACTCAGAGTTCTCAGAGTTAGCAGCTTCTTATCAGGTAAATATGAAAATAATCCAGAGACCATTTAATTTTGTAGATGATGACTGTAGATGAATATAATCTTGAGTAATGTCTAATTTTTGAGTCAGTATTATTACTATTACATGCTAGATGAAGACATTTTCCCTATTACTTCTGGAGATTCAACTCTTGAAATTTGTGTATAAATTATGTCCCACATTCAGTGAAGAGAAGTGTAGTGTATTAGAGGAAACAATAGATTTAGTCTTATCCCTGCTTAATTAACTGGACAAACAATTTCATTTTGGGCATAATCTTTTGTCTATAACATGAAAGAGTTGGACCATATTAAGGTATTCCTAACTGAAAGGAACTAGTTTTCATTTCTCTGCAGTTTTGCAATACCTTTATGTTTTTTCACTAGCAGAAAATGCATACTGTAAAGTTCCTCAATAAAATAAAGAAGGAGGAGACTACAGTAGTCCTATTGATTTTGTACTTAGAGTTGTAGTGTTTTTCCCCCAGGCATAGATGAAGCCAGTGGATGGCAAATGGCTTCCAGATCAATGCAGTAACATTGTAACATTTACTGGTACATCTCCATGTACTGTCTGGAATCCAGAGCCTTGGACTAAATCATCTCTAAGGTTCCTTCTGTCTGGTTCTAACATGTCTAAAAAACATGACATTGTTGAAAAAATATTAATTAGAATATCAAAAATAACCTCTTTTTGGCCGGTAATTTTAAGGCAATATTTATGTTAGGTACTGGAGTTTTGGTCCCTCCTAAACATTGTTAAAGACCAAGGAGGATCCTTACAATTTATTGTGAACACTTTCCCAGTGCTTACCTACTTTTTTTTGTCCTTTGAAAAAGATTCTATATTTATTCTCTCTATAACAGCATTTATGCTATCTCATTTGAAGAATTTGGAAGACATGTGCACAGTTGTTCGCTCTTAATATTAGATAAGTGATGCTATCCCTGTTAAAGAGATTTGTGGTTTTAGCATCTCTTCCATATCTGGAAATTATAATTTCTTTGTAATGTATTCATCATTAGTGTGCTGTGAACAAAGCACCTAAAAAAGACAAATGCTGAAAATATGTCCATGTTAAGGAGGAACTACTGGCTTAATTAAACTAACCTTGTTAAATTGTCAGAAAGACAAATGAGGCATATTTTTCAGTTTGTCAAAAATTCTTCTAGGAATGAAATAGTGAAATTGCCTCATGGTAAGATCATTGTGCCCATGAATAACATCTGGAAATCTTAAAAGCTTTTTATATACTGTCTGATATCCTATTAAAGCAGGGAGAGGATGCTGTGGGCAAGGGGTTATCATTCCACAGTTGTAAGTTCAGCAGAGCTAGAAATAGTCTGGTTTTTCTTCCACTGCAATTTTCTGAATGTCCCTTGATACCAACCACTCAGACTGGCCCCAGTTATACACAAGTACATGGAGTACTTCCTTATGTCCTTGCTTTCTAGTTGCAATTCCACCCTATGCCAGCAGGTATTTCAGAAACACATTGGAAGGAAATTAGAGGAGCCAAGATTTGGTGATACTGGATAAGAAAGTCAGAAGTCAAAGGTGACTCCTAGATTTACGAGCCGTATATTGTGGGTGTTGCCTTTAACCTGTTCGAGAAACTAAGAAATATTCGGACAATTTACAACATGCCGGTAACTCAATACGTATTCTTTCCATTTCTTTAGCTTGGTGCTACTACAATTCCCAGAGCACCGCACATCTCCACAATCCCCTTAGAGTTGGCCGCACAGAGTTCTGGGAGTTGAAGTCCGCGGCCTGTTTACTCAAGTTAGATGTAGGGGCCTGTGGAAACATGAAGAGGTAAGGACTTGTCTGAGAGCAAGCTGCGAAGGGAGCCCTTTTTTTTATCATTTAACTTTTAAAATGGCTTTTACTACTTTGTGTTTAGGGTATGTCACGTTTTCGGGATGCGCTTTCGCGTGAGCGGGAAAACAAAGGAGGAGGGAGGAAGGGAGACGGGTTGGAAAAGGCCTTGCGGGGCGAAGTTCAGGAAGGGCCGCCGCCGCTGCGGTTCCCTGAGGAATGGCTTGCCCGCACAGGCATCCAGGCCACGGCGCTGGCCCCAGGAGCTGGGCAGATGCTGTGGCTTCTTCCTGTATCAGACGGATCCAGCCAAGTAAAAGGGTCTTGGCCGACTGATGCCCTGCGCCGGAGAAACCCAGGCCAGCTCCTCCCTGTCGCGCCCTATCTCCACCTCATCCTCAGAAAGGGGCTTAGGGTGGGCGCGTATATGTGCGGTGTTGGTGTACTAAAGAAGACTTGTTCGGGCCAGAGAGCGTGTAGCACTTTCAGATCTTAAAGTAAGCAAGTGATACTTTGTTTCTACAAATTTAGAAGGAAAGTACAAAACTGGTTCGATATATTGTAGGAAAAGGAAGGCACTACTGCGAGCAGCTCCCCCTTCTGGTTCTTCAGGGAATGGCAGTTTTAAGTTGGCCGATCATTGTTAAAAGCCTGAGCTTCACAGTTCTTGACAGTACACAAAGCCTTTTAAAGGATCCTCCTTAAATTAGTTTTATATTCTCTCTGCAAGCAGAATAATCACTCTGGAACTGGGAGATGCATTTAAAATTCTTGCTGATATTATGCTGTCCTGCACTGTCAGTTTCTGCATCTTTAAAAAAAACTTTCTGATTTTCCCTGCCTCGAAATGACTTTAGAAAAATGTTTATTATGATACATTTCACATATGCAAAATAATGTGTACATACTTCAAAGAATAATAATAGATTCGTACCCACTACAGGCTTTGGAAATAGAAGTCCCCTGTGTGCCCCTGCCTGATTGCTTCGCCTCCCTTCCTTCCCCACCAAGGGGGCCACAATCCAGAATTGTACCTTAACCTTTCCCTTTCTTTTTTTAAAAAACCCTTTTACCACATATGAATTTATCCCTAAGCAGAATGTTGCTAGTTTTATCCATTTTTCAACTCTATGTAAATGGACGCATTGTATGAATTTTTCGCCTGCTTTCTTTTTTTCACTTACTTCTTTTTGAGATTCATACGTACTGTTGTATTTATAGTTTATTCATTTCAAATGCATTTTAAAACTTAACCAAAAACTTGAATTCTAAATAATAAATGAAAGTTAAGATACTTAAAAGGAATTTTTTAAAACCCTGGGCCTAAGGATATTCTTTAAATTTCCAAAATAGGTCTGTGTCTTTCTAGAGCATGAGACTCTTGCTTATAATTATGGGAGATATATCTCCCAGGCCTCATCATAACCCCAACAGTAAAAGGCTATTTTAAAAGGAAGGTTTTAATATTTGTTCTCCTCATGGAGTTAACTCATTTTGGTTTGTCTTTATATGTTGTTGCATACCATTCCTTTATACTCTAATATGAGTTTTCAATTACTTAAGCTTAGTTAGTTCATATTAGCATTACCATTAATGTTGACTCTCTTCACATCTGTTTCTATACTTTCTCCTTTGGAGATTTCCTCTCTCACAGCTCTAGATCTTGACAACACAGATGACTCAAGATTTCCATGTTCAGCCTCAGACTCTCATCTTTGCAATAATTATCCCATCATCTCTCCCTTTCCTTTAGCCAGTATCACTTCTGCTGTTACCTCAGGCTCAATATGTCTTTGAAGTATTCCTGATACTTCATGCTGGTGTTTCAGTTGTAGTAGGTAGTTGACTCAACTGGCTTTCCCATTCCCAAACAATATCTGGAGCTGCCCGCTTTCCTTCATTGGTACCATCAGATCTCAGTTATACAACTTGAAATTTCATGGCTGTTTTTTACTTCTCCCCTAACCCTACCTTCAAAAGGCCTCTCTCATCTAACTCTTCCTTTCTGTTTCACTAGTACCACTCCAGTTTGGACTTTCATCACTTTATGCTTGATAAATTTAAATAGTTTCCCAAGTAGTTCTTCTGGATTCTTTCCTACTAATCCATAAGGCATATTATCATCACAGTCATTTTTCTAAACCATCACTTGTACCATGTCACCTAACTGCCTAATAAATTACTTTCTACTACCTGTGCATTAAGGTCCAGCCCCCTTAGTTGGTGTATTTAAGGCCATTCACAATCTGACTCTAATTACCCCTCCAGGATTATCTCCCAGTGCTCTCATACATGAATACCAGATAATTGAACTCTCATTATACTCTAGAACATATTTCTGTCTTTTCATACTTGCTCTCCCTATTCTTTCCTTCATCACACCCAATCCTTCAATGCCAGTTTAAGAATTACTTATGTTTCCAAAGTCTTCATTTACCACCCCCAGTCCCAATTATCCCTCCTGTGAACTCCTACTAATTTGGCATATGCTTCTTTTACCATTATTCTATTCTCTTTTCCCAACCACCAGGCAAGGTCAGATCAACACATACACACACATATATATATATATATTCCCTCTCCTAAATAAATTGCAAACTTCTTGAGGCTAGGGGCTATGTCTTGAATAGCTTTGACTCCATCAGTACCTAGCATGGTACATTGTGTGTAAGTAGGTATTTAATAAATGTTTATGGAGTGAATGATAAAGGCTAATGAATAGTTAGAGAAGTGTCTTTGAATAATGGGGGTCACAAATGGTAGATCATTTAGATAAAGAATGTATTTTGAGATTCACAGTCTCTTCTACTTTCTGTATATATTCTTATATCTATTCCAGGATAAATAGCTGTGTGAAGAGTGATGAACATGTCCTGGAGGAGTTGGAAACAGAAGGGGAGAGGCAGCTGAAAAGCCTCCTTCAGCATCAACTTGATACCTCTGTGTCCATTGAGGAGTAGGTATTGATTTTACAAATAGAGTATCACAGACCCTCACCTCCAGGTAACAGATCCTCTTAAAGCCTGGATGGAACACTCCTGTCCCACCCCTTTTCCTTGGCAAACTTCTGCTTAATAGGTAGGGTTTTGCTTCTGTGTCTTTTCCTCTTGGAAGCCTCCCATATACCACTAAATCTGAGCTATGTAACTTTTCTATGTCTTCCCTTAACATACTTATAACCCAGTATCATCATTGCCTGTTTATTTACTTCTTTTCCACTATTCTTCCTCAAAAGCAGAAGTCATTTTTATCCCTTTTATTATTAAATCCTCAGTGCCTTGCACAGTGTGTGATGCATAGTGCATCAATAAGTAAGTATTTAATTCAATCATTTATTAGTCCTAGACGAGGAGACTATTGAGGGAGGTCCATATCATTGCAGTGGTGTTTCAGCCTAGAAATAAAACATGAGAGAGAAATTGCTGATGAGTTTCATTGTGCCTGTTTTAACGGTGAGCCCCATTTCTGAGAACTGATAGCTTGAAGATGTTCTTACTCTTCCTGCTTCTTTTACAGATGTGTATCTAAAAAAGAGAGCTTTGCTCCTGGTACTATGTACAAGCCCTTTGGGAAGGAAGCAGCTGGGACTATGACTTTGTCCCAGTTCCAGACACTGCATGAGAAGGACCAGGAAACTGCTTCCCTCAGGGAACTAGGGCTCAGTGAAACAGAAATCTTGATCTGGAAGAGCCATGTTTCAGGTGAAAAGGTGAGTGGGGCAATTTTTTTCTGGAGAATAACAAGCAAGATCTCTTCATTTAGCACTGAAAACCTTTTCATTTTTATTTGTCAAAAAACTGAGCTTTGTGTCTGAATCTTCTCTGATTTCTACAATAGGGACCTTAGCAAAAAAGAAGCCATCCCTTGACTTCTTAGCTAACATACCCACAAAACAATCATATATGAGCCCTGATCATTATCTTTTTTTTAAAGTTTTCGCTTTTGTAATTGCAATATACTTGATACACAATATTGTATTTGTTTCAGATGTACATCATAGTAATTTGACAGTTGTACACATACTAAATGCTCACCACGGTAAGTAAAATTACCTCTGATACTATACCAGAATATTACAATATTATTGGCTATGTTTCGTCATCTTTCTTATTTGAGGTGTCAGATCATCACTCTCAGGGAGTGTCCACTGTGACATATACCATCTCATTTCTCTGGTTTCAGAGGACGAAACTGAGGGCAACCCCTGAAGCAATACAGAACCGTCTTCAAGATATTGAAGAAAGGATCTCAGAGCGCCAGCGCATCCTTTGCCTACCCCAGAGATTTGCAAAGAGCAAGCAGCTGACCCGGCGAGAAATGGAAATAGAAAATTCTTTATTTCAGGGAGCTGATCGTCACTCCTTCCTCAAGGCTCTTTATTACCAAGGTATGTGATTGCCACTGACTTTGATATGTTCTTTCACAGAGAGAAAGATGTAATGTGAGGGCATTAACTATGAAGAGTTAGTGAAGGGAGGGCAGTTAGTGAAGGAAGTAGGGGTAAGACGAACTATCACTACTCTTGAGTAATGTAATCCCATGAGAGAGACAAATATGGACATAGTCGCAGGACAACATGGAAATCACTATTACGATTATAGAGATGTTAATAAAATGCTGAGGGAGCACAGAACATAGAATATTTAAGTCCAGTTGGAGGAGTCAGAGGTGACATTTGCATTAAGTCTTGATGGATCAAAAGGCATTTGTCAGGTAAATAAGGGGGAGATAATGGGTGAATAGGAACAGGATTGCAAAAGGAGTGGTGTCTCCACGGAACAGTGAAAAGTTCAATGTGGCAGGAAGTATAGGACATTGCAGGGAATGACAGGAGATGACACTAAAAAAGTTGGTGAGGCTGGATTTGAAGGGTCTTTAGGTGAGCTATAAATTAGCACAAAATATATGGATAAATGGTGTGTGTCTTAACCAGAAAGAATTTGTTTAACCAGTAAGTTTTGCTAGGCCCTGTGGAAGGTGCACAGAGGCTTATGAAATGGTTCCTGACTTTGTGCCAATTAAATTCTGGCTGGAGAGAGAAACATAACATTAACAACAATGTTAGGTACAGTTGATAAGTGCTGATAGGAGTTCAGAGGAGGGAAAGGCCACTTGCATTGGCATGACTGAAGAGGGCCTCTCAGAGGAGGTAAGATTTAAGTGTTCTTTTATTACTATACTACCTATTCTTTAGGAAAGAGAGGGAATGGCATTTCAGTTGCAGCAGATGGTATGAGCACTATGGCGTGTTTGGGGGTGTTGTGAGAGAAGGTTAGAAAGGTAGCCAAACATTTTGAACTTATTTGGTGGGTAGTATAGACTCTACAGAGTTAGTTATTCAGTTAGTTTGGATATGGTTAGAGGTTTTTGTGCCAGGAGTAACATGGTAAAAGGAGTATGTGAAAATGAAAACTAGTATTTATTAACCTGGTGGCCAATAAACAGGTTGAGAGAAAGGAAGAACTGGAAGGAGGGAGAATGATTCAGAAGGTATTATGGTCATTTGGGCCTAAAGACCTGGACTACAATGATGGCAGTGGAATTGGAAAGAGGGGTAGGTATGGCATTACAAAGGAAGAATTGGTAAAACTTGTTGACAGAGAATAAAGGAGGAGGGCCAATGGAGAGGAAGTGTCAAAGACAATCCAGATTTTCAAGGCTATGACACTTAATAATTGGAAAAATTAAGAAAACCTTTTTGGAGAAATTTTGAGGCGAGATGTTGAGTTTGATTTTACACATGTTGAATTTGTAAGACTGGCAGGATCATTAAATGCAGATGTTGAGGAGGCAGTTGGAAATACAACAGTGAAGTTCAAAGGAGAGGTCAGAACTCGATACATAGAATCAGGAATCATTTATGCTTAGAAGACAGGTACAGCCGTGAGAATGAATGATGATTTGTTAGAGATAGAGACACCATAGACATGGAAGAGCAGTGGTGAAGGAAAGACGGAAAGAACAAATGAACAGCCTTTTGTGGAGAAACATTACAACATAGAGATTAAGCACTTGAGCTCTAGAGGTAGACTGCTGGGAAAATCCTGGCTCCCCCACTTACTAACTGTAAGATGTTGGGAAAGTTCCAACTCTGCTTCAGTTTCTTCTTCTATAAAATAAAAGTATTAATGGTAGCTATATTATAGAGCTTTAGGAGGATTAAGTGTGGTAATACATGTAAATCACTTAGAGCAGTACCTGTTATTTGGGGAGGGAGGCGGGTGGTGTATGAATCTGTTCTGTTTCCTATCTTTGAAACTCCTTGCTTTAAACCTTCACAGCATACCACAAAAAGACAAGTGCAGACAAGTACATGACCTCAATGAAGAGGAAGATAAAATTAGGCACAAAAGGCAAGTCGAGAGTTTTCTTACAGTGTTAGATCTAGGAATGTAACATAGGGCCCAAGACTTCTACATTGAGTGCTTATTGAATTCCATATTCAGTATATGACAATGTTTGTAGGAAATGATCCAGAGGGAACATATTATTCTGATATAGAATAATAAAGAGAGGAGTTAGTAGATATTGTAAAGCTTTTACATTTAGTGTTGTTGATTTTATTCTCTATACTTTTAAGTTGTTATACCAGACAAAATTACTGTAATGATGTTTAAATCCTGTTTCACAACGAATTTTGAATATTTCTATTAATCAGTAAAGTATAATTATTGACGATGATGATGATAGCTAATATTTTCTTTTCTTTTTGAAATGAACTTACAATAAAATTGCCTGTCTCTTTTTTTGGTGTACAATTCTGTGAATCATAAATCATGTAAATCACGTAGATTCATGTAACCAACACCACAATCAAGATAGAGAACAGCTCCATCACCCTAAACTACTTCATATGATCCATTGATAGTCACTCCCAACTCCACCCATAATCTCTGGCAATCACTGATCTGTTCTCCATCTTTGTAATTTTGTCTTTTAGGGAATGTCATATAAATGGAATCACACACTATGTAATCTTTTGAGAGTGGCTTCTTTCATGCAGTGTAATTCTTATGAGATTCATCCAAGTTGTTTTGTGTATCAATAGTTCATTCATTTTGCTGAGTAGCATTCCATTGTATGGATGTTCCAAAGTTTGTTTAGCTGTTCACCCATTGAAGTGCATTTGGTCTATTTGCAGGTTATGGTGATTATGAATAATACTGATATGAACATTCTTGTACAGGTTTTTGTGAACATAAATTTTTATTTCTCTAAGGTAAATATCTAGGAGTGGGATTACTGGGTCATATGGTAAGTGTTTGTTTAACTTTATAAGAAACTGCCAAATCAGTTTTCAGAGTGAGTGAACCATTTTACATTCCCACCAGCAATGTATGAGAGTTCCAGTTGCTCTACATCTTTGTCAGCATTTGGTATTGTTGGTATTTATTTCAGTTATTCTAATAGCTGTGAAGTGGTATCTCATTGTAGTTTTAGTTTGCATTTCTTTAATGGCTAATGATGTTGAACATCTTTTCATATGCTTATTTGCCATCCTTATATCCTGTCTGCTGAAATGTCAATTGAAATCTGCCATTTTTTTATTGGGTTGTTTATTTTCTTGCTGATGACTTTTGAGAGTTCTTTATATATTCTGAACACAATTCTCTGTTGGATAACTGATTTAC
The DNA here is from genome assembly GCF_040802235.1 of Manis javanica. NCBI lineage: Eukaryota > Metazoa > Chordata > Mammalia > Pholidota > Manidae > Manis > Manis javanica. Next base: position 98,343,790 of record NC_133174.1, on the reverse strand, counting down.
AAATATTTCATCACAGTCTGTATCTTATCTCTTCATTATCTTAACAGTGTCTATTACAAAACAAACTTTTTTTAAAATTGTGATGAAATATACCTAACATAAAATTGACCATTTTAACCATTCTTTAAGTGTTCAGTTCCATGGCATTAAGTATATTTACATTGTTCAGTAACCATCATCACCATCCATCTCCAAAACTTTTTCATCTTCCCAAACTGAAACTATGCCCATTAAATATCAACTCCCCCTTTCCCTCTGCCCTCAGCCCCTGGAAACCACCATTCTACTTTCTCTATGAATTTGACTATTCTAGGTACCTCACATATATGTGAAATCATACAGTATTTGTCTTTTTGTGTCTGAATTATTTCACTTAGCATGATGTCCTCAAGGTTCATCAATATTATAGCATGTGTCAGAATTTCCTTCCTTTTTAAGGCTAAGTAATATTCTGTCATATGTATATATATTTTCTTTATCCATTCATCTGTCAATAGATACTTGTGTTTCTTCTACCTTTTGGCTATTGTGAATAATGCTGTGAGTCTGGATTTATAAGTATCTGTTTGAGTCCCTGCTTTCAGTTCTTTTGAGTGTGTACCCAGAAGTTCAATTGTGGGATCATGTGGTAATTCTATATTCCATAAAGTCTATACCATTTTACATTCTCACCAGCAGTGTACAAGGATTCCAGTTTCTCCATACCCTTGCCAAACTTAATTTCTTTTTTATACTAGTCATCCTAATGTGTGTGAAGTGGTGTATCATTGTGGTTTTGATTTGCATTTCCCTAATGACTAGTTGTGTTGAGCATCTTTTCATGTGTTTTTTGACTATTTGTATATCTTCTTTGGAGAAATGTTTTAAGTCCTTTACCCATTTTTTAAATAGGTTGTTTGTTCATTTGTTGTTGAGTTGTAGAAAGTTGTTCATATATTCTGGATATTGATCCTTTATCAGATATAAGATTTGCAAATATTTTCTCCCACTGCATGGGTTACCTTCTCACTCTGTTGATAGTGTCCTTTTCTACACAAAAGCTTTTATTTTTGATGAAGCCCATTTTGTCAGTTTTTTCTTTTGTTACCTGTGCTTTTGGTGTCATATCTGATAAATCATTACCAAATCTAATGTCAAAGCTTTTCTCTTATGTTATCTTCTGAGGATTTTATAGTTATAGCTCTTATGTTTAGGTCTTTGGTCCATTCGGAGTTAATTTTGTATATGGTAAAAGGTAAGAGTCCAACTCCATTTTTTGCATGTTGATATCCAGTTTTCCCAGTACTACTTGTTGAAAAGACTGTCCTTTCCCAAGTGAATGGTCTTAGCACCCTCTCTGAAAACCATTTGACCCATAAATGTGAAAGTCTACTTCGAGGCTCTCCATTCTGTTCTGTTGGTTTATATGTCTGTCTTTATGCCAGTGCTGCACTGTTTTAATTACTGTAGATTTATAGTAAGTTTTGAAATCAGAAAATATGAGACCTCCAACTTTGTTCTTCTTTTTCAAGATTGTTTTGCTATTTGGGGTCCCTTGAGATACCATATGAATTTTAGGATGGATTTTTCTCTTTCTGCAAAAAAAACTCAATGAATTTTTACAGGGATTGCATTGAATCTGTGGATCACATTGGGTAGTGTTGACATCTTAATGACATCAGATCTTCAATCCATGAACAGAGAATGTCTTTGCATTTATTTGTGTACTTAATTTCCTTCAGCAACATTCTGTAGTTTCATTGTACAAGATTTTGCCTCAGAGCAAATGTTTTAAATTTTGATACAATTCAGTTTATCAATCTTTTCTTTCATAGATCATGCTGTTTTTCATGTCTAAGAAATCTCTGTCTAAAAGCAGATTATGAAAAATATTTTTTCCTTTGTTTTCTTCTAACAGTTTTATAGTTATATATTTTACATTTAGATCTATGATCCATTTTGACTTGATGTTTATATAAGGTGTGAGGATTAGGTTAAGGTTCACTCTTTTGCCTATGAATGTCCAGTTGTTCCAGCACTGGTTTTTGAAAACAGTATTCATTTTCCATTTGCTTGTCCGCATTTTTGTCAGAAATCAATTGGTTATATATTTATGTTAATAATTAACATCATAATTAGCAGTGAAGGATTGAAATCTTTTTCTCAATGTCAGGAATAAGACAAGGATGTCCACTCTCACTACTTCCATTCACAGTGGAATGAAATTAGAAATCAACAATAGGATATCTAGGAAATTTACAAATATACAGAAATTAAACAACACTCTGCTGAATGAATAGCCAATGGATCAAAAAAATCACAAGGGACATTAGAAAATGCTTTGAGATGAATGTAAACAAAACTTAACATACTTTAAAACTTATGGAATGCAGTAAAAAGCAGTGCTTAGGGGGATAGTTTAGCTATAAGTACCCTTATTAATAAAGAAGAAAGATCTCAAATTAATATTCAAAGCTTCTGTGTTAAGAAACTATAAAAATTTGTCCAAACCCATAGGATGTACATTACCAAGAGAGAACCATAATGTACACTATAGACTTTGGGAAATTATGATGTGTCAATGGAAATTCATCAGTTGTAACAAATGTACCATTTGGGGTATGTTATTAATAGGGGAGGCTATGCATGAGTTGTATGTGGGGAATCTCTGTATCTTCCCCTCAGTTTTGCTGTGAACTTACAACTGCCCTGAAAAAATAAAGTCTTAATAAAAAAAAGAAACTACAAAAGAAGAGAAAACTAAACCTACATCAAGCTGTATGAAAGACATAATAAAGAATAGAGCAAAAATAAATGAAATATAGAAAATCAACAAAGTAAAAGTTGGCTCTTTGGAAAGGTCAACAAAATTCATAGTTCTTTAGCTAGACTTACCAAGGAAAATAGAAGACTCAAATTTCTTGTATTCTTCTTTCTCGATTCTTTTGCATGGAATGTCTTTTTCCATCCTTTTACTTTCAACCTTTTTTTAAATTTTAATCTGAACTATGTCTCTTGTACACAGCAAATAGATGTTTTCTTTTTTTATATATATTCTTCCAATTGAGTAGTGTTAGTTCATTTATATTTAATGTATTCAATTGGAATCTGTTGATAAGGTAGGCTTTACATCTGCATTTTGCTATTTATTTTCTGTGTGCCTTGTATCTTTTTTGTTCCTCTATTACTCCATTTATTCCTTCATGTTAAATAGGTTTTTCTAGTATATCATTTTAATTGTTGCCTTTTTACTTTTCTCTCGAGTTATTCTCTTATAGTTGCCCTTGGGATTATAATTAGCAGTTTTTAACTAGCTTATATTATTACCAACTTAATTTCAGTAATATTCAAAACCTTTGTTTCTCTTTAGCTCTGTTCTCTGCTTCCTCTGTTCTACTATTGTCATAAAAATTATCTTTACAGTTTTTAAGCTTATCAACACAGTTTTATAAGTATTTTGTTATGCAGATATCTTTTATCTTTTAAGTCAGATAAGAAAAAGAAACAAGTACATTTATACTGTCTTTTATGTTTACTGATATAGTCACCTTTACTACGGCTCTTTCTTTGTGTGGAGTTGATTTACTGTATAGTGGCTTTATTTCAGCTTGAAGGACTCCCCATAGCTTTTCTTTTTTTTTTTTTATTTTATTGAAGGGAAGTTGACACACAGTATTACATTAGTTTCAGGTGTACAACACAGTGATTTAACATTTATATACATGATAATTCTAGGTACCAGCTATCACCATACCAAGTTGTTACAATATTTTGACTATATTCCTTATGCTATACATTACATCCCGGTTACTTATTTATTTTACAATTGGAAGTGTGTACTTTTTTTGTGTGTGTGTGAGAGCATCTCTCATATTTATTGATCAAATGGTTGTTAACCACAATAAAATTCTGTATAGGGGGGTCAATGCTCAATGCACAATCATTAATCCACCCCAAGCCTAATTTTCGTCAGTCTCCAATCTTCTGAAGCATAACGAACAATTTCTTACATGGAGAACAAATTCTTACATAGTGAATAAGTTACATGGTGAACATTACAAGGGCAGTCATCACAGAGGCTTTTGGTTTTGATCATGCATTATGAACTATAAACAGTTCAAATATGAATATTCATTTGATTTTTATACTTGATTTATATGTGGATACCACATTTCTCTCTGTATTATTATTATTTTTAATAAAATGCTGAAGTGGTAGGTAGATACAAGATAAAGGTAGAAAACATAGTTTAGTGTTGTAAGAGAGCAAATGTAGATGATCAGGTGTGTGCCTGTAGACTATGTGTTAATCCAAGCTAGACAAGGGCAATAAAACATCCACGTATGCAAAAGATTTCTCTCAGAACGGGGGGGAGGGGGTTCTAAGCCTCACCTCTGTTGATCCCCATTTTCTCACCTGATGGCCCCCCTGCGACTGTGCCTGTCTTAGGTTGTTCCTCCCTTGAGGAATCTTACCCGTCTCTGGCTAACCAGTCATCTTCCGGGGCCATACAGGGAAATGTTAAGTTGGTAAGTGAGAGAGAAGCCTTATTGTTTGAAAAGGTTAGCTTTTTACTTCTTTGCATATTTTTTGCCCTGTGGCTTCTATGCCCAGCATTTGTCTTGAGGTGTGTTTACCACTTGGAAGAATTATGATACTCGGTAAATTCGATATGAGGCACGAATTCTACTTAAGGCTTATAATTAGGAAGGAAGAAGAAAAGCTATAGAAGTAGCAGGTGAAAGAAAACCTGGGAAGATTGATTATTTCTTTGACATACCTTCTTGTAGAGTAACTTCAGCATGTATAGGTTTTAAACTACTAATTAAATTGCACACACACATTAACATAATAGGAGTACAGTTACGTAACCAAAGCATACCTGTAATTACCAGCCATCTCCAGTGAAACCAAGAAAACCAGTTAGGCACCTTAGGCATTTGTGAAAACTTATCTATAATATGGCGAATATTGTCCAACTGAACTTGAACAGTCTGAGAGAAATCAGACAAATTAAAACAACCCATTCCTGGGGACTGTTCACATCCCATATGTTCTTTTAACAGTAGATAGTCTGTAGTTGTCAGATTTTGGAGCGCTACAATTTGTACTTCTCCTAATTCTTGGTTGAGTTCCAACAGTTTAGATCCAGTCAAATTTGTTGTTTTACTTGTATGCACAGGCCAGCTTAGATATCTCCTTCTTCATTCCCATGGCAAGTCCAGGAACTGGTGGGATGAGTGCATCTACACCTGTAGCAGTGCATGGATCTTTGTTGGGGTTTTTTGATGGTCATCTGGCATGAGTCTTCCCGAGAGTGCTGATGTTGGAAGTTCTTTTTCATATTGTATCTTAGTTCATTTTCAGGGTAGCCAAATTAGGCTTTGATCGCCTGTATAAACACAAACAGACCCTATGCCTACACTTTTATATGCCCTTTATATCATTGTGTAGAACTCATTGGAGGTCACCACACAGGAACTGCTTTTTTTTTTCATCATTAATCTACACTTACATGACAAATATTTTGTTTACTAGGCTCTCCCCTATACCAGGTCCCCCCTATATACCCCTTCACAGTCACTGTCCATCAGAGTAGCAAAATGTAGAATCACTACTTGTCTTCTCTGTGTTGTACAGCCCTCCCCTTTCTCCCATCCCCCCATGCATGCTAATCTTAATACCCCCCTTTTTCTCCCCCTCCCTTATCCCTCCCTACCCACCCATCCTCCCCAGTCCCTTTCCCTTTGGTACCTGTTAGTCCATTCTTGAGTTCTGTGATTCTGCTTCTATTTTGTTCCTTCAGTTTTTCCTTTGTTCTTATACTCCACAGATGAGTGAAATCATTTGGTATTTCTTTTCTCCGCTTGGCTTGTTTCACTGAGCATAATACCCTCCAGCTCCATCCATGTTGCTGCAAATGGTAGGATTTGCCCTTTTCTTATGGCTGAGTAGTATTCCATTGTGTATATGTACCACATTTTCTTTATCCATTCATCTATCGATGGACATTTAGGTTGCTTCCAATTCTTGGCTATTGTAAATAGTGCTGCGATAAACATAGGGGTGCATTGGTCTTTCTCATACTTGATTGCTGCATTCTTAGGGTAAATTCCTAGGAGTGCAATTCCTGGGTCAAATGGTAAGTCTATTTTGAGCATTTTGATGTACCTCCATACTGCTTTCCACAATGGTTGAACTAATTTACATTCCCATCAGCAGTGTAGGAGGGTTCCCCTTTCTCCACAACCTTGCCAACATTTGTTTTTGTTTGTGTTTTCGATAATGGCGATCCTTGCTGGTGTGAGGTGATATCTCATTGTCATTTTAATTTGCATTTCTCTGATAATTAGCGATGTGGAGCATCTTTTCATGTGTCTGTTGGCCATCTGTATTTCTTTTTTGGAGAACCATCTGTTCAGTTCCTCTGCCCATTTTTTAATTGGGTTATTTGTTTCTTCTTTGTTGAGGCATGTGAGCTCTTTATATATTCTGGACGTCAAGCCTTTATCAGATGGGTCATTTTCAAATATATTCTCCCATACTGTAGGGTTCCTTTTTGTTCTATTGATGGTGTCTTTTGCTGTACAGAAGCTTTTCAGCTTAATATAGTCTCACTTGTTCATTTTTGCTGTTGTTTTCCTTGCCCGGGAGATATGTTCAAGAAGAGGTCACTCATGTTTATGTCTAAGAGGTTTTTGCCTATGTTTTTTTCCAAGAGTTTAATGGTTTCATGACTTACATTCAGGTCTTTGATCCATTTTGAGTTTACTTTTGTATGTGGGGTTAGACAGTGGTCCAGTTTCATTCTCCTACATGTAGCTGTCCAGTTTTGCCAGCACCATCTGTTGAAGAGACTGTCATTTCGCCATTGTATGTCCATGGCTCCTTTATCAAATATTAATTGACCATATATATCTGGGTTAATGTCTGGATTCTCTAGTCTGTTCCATTGGTCTGTGGTTCTGTTCTTGTGCCAGTACCAAATTGTCTTGATTACTATGGCTTTATAGTAGAGCTTGAAGTTGGGGAGTGAGATCCCCCCTACTTTATTCTTCTTTCTCAGGATTGCTTTGGCTATTCGGGGTCTTTGGTGTTTCCATATGAATTTTTGAATTATTTGTTCCAGTTCATTGAAGAATGTTCCTGGTAGTTTCATAGGGATTGCATCAAATCTGTATATTGCTTTGGGCAGGATGGCCATTTTGACGATATTAATTCTTCCTATCCACGAGCATGGGATGCGTTTCCATCTGTTAGTGGTCCCTTTAATTTCTCTTAAGAGTGACTTGTAGTTTTCCGAGTATAAGTCTTTCACTTCTTTGGTTAGGTTTATTCCTAGGTATTTTATTCTTTTTGATGCAATTGTGAATGGAGTTGTTTTCCTGATTTCTCTTTCTGTTGGTTCATTGTTAGTGTTTAGGAAGGCCACAGATTTCTGTGTGTTGATTTTGTATCCTGCAACTTTGCTGTATTCCGATATCAGTTCTAGTAGTTTTGGGGTGGAGTCTTTAGGGTTTTTTATGTACAGTATCATATCATCTGCAAATAGTGACAGTTTAACTTCTTCTTTACCAATCTGGATTCCTTGTATTTTTTTGTTTTGTCTGATTGCCGTGGCTAGGACCTCCAGTACTATGTTAAATAACAGTGGGGAGAGTGGGCATCCCTGTCTTGTTCCCAATCTCAGAGGGAAAGCTTTCAGCTTCTCGCTGTTCAGTATAATGTTGGCTGTGGGTTTTTCATAGATGGCCTTTATTATGTTGAGGTACTTGCCCTCTATTCCCATTTTGCTGAGAGTTTTTATCATGAATGGATGTTGAACTTTGTCAAGTACTTTTTCAGCATCTATGGAGATGATCATGTGGTTTTTTTCTTTCTTTTTGTTGATGTGGTGGATGATGTTGATGGACTTTCGAATGTTGTGCCATCCCTGCATCCCTGGGATGAATCCCACTTGGTCATGGTGTACGATTCTTTTGATGTATTTTTGAATTCGGTGTGCTACTATTTTGTTGAGTATTTTTGCATCTACGTTCATCAGGGATATTGGTCTGTAGTTTTCTTTTTTGGTGGGGTCTTTGCCTGGGTTTGGTATTAGGGTGATGTTAGCTTCATAGAATGAGTTTGGGAGTATCCCCTCCTCTTCTATTTTTTGAAAAACTTTAAGGAGAATGGGTATTATGTCTTCCCTGTATGTCTGATAAAATTCTGAGGTAAATCCATCTGGCCCGGGGGTTTTGTTCTTTGGTAGTTTTTTGATTACCGCTTCAATTTCGTTGCTGGTAATTGGTCTGTTTAGATTTTCTGTTTCTTTCTGGGTCAGTCTTGGAAGGTTGTATTTTTCTAGGAAGTTGTCCATTTCTCCTAGGTTTCCCAGCTTGTTAGCATATAGGTTTTCATAGTATTCTCTAATAATTCTTTGTATTTCTGTGGGGTCCATCATGATTTTTCCTTTCTCGTTTCTGATACTGTTGATTTGTGTTGACTCTCTTTTCCTCTTAATAAGTCTGTCTAGAGGCTTGTCTATTTTGTTTATTTTCTCGAAGAACCAGCTCTTGGTTTCATTTGTTTTTGCTATTGTTTTATTCTTCTCAATTTTATTTATTTCTTCTCTGATCTTTATTATGTCTCTCCTTCTGCTGACCTTAGGCCTCATTTGTTCTTCTTTTTCCAATTTCCATAATTGTGACATTAGACCTTTCATTTGGGATTGTTCTTCCTTTTTTAAATATGGTTGGATTGCTATATACTTTCCTCTTAAGACTGCTTTTGCTGTGTCCCACAGAAGTTGGGGCTTAGTGTTGTTGTTGTCGTTTGTTTCCATATATTGCTGGATCTCCATTTTGATTTGGTCACTGATCCATTGATTATTTAAGAGCGTGTTGTTAAGCCTCCATGTGTTTGTGAGCCTTTTTGCTTTCTTTGTACAGTTTATTTCTAGTTTTATGCCTTTGTGGTCTGAAAAATTGGTTGGTAGGATTTCAATCTTTTGGAATTTACTGAGGCTCTTTTTGTGGCCTAGTATGTGGTCTATTCTGGAGAATGTTCCATGTGCACTTGAGAAGAATGTGTATCCTGTTGCTTTTGGATGTAGAGTTCTGTAGATGTCTATTAGGTCCATCTGTTCTAGTGTGTTGTTCAGTGCCTCTGTGTCCTTACTTATTTTCTGTCTGGTGGATCTGTCCTTTGGAGTGAGTGGTGTGTTGAAGTCTCCTAGAATGAATGCATTGCATTCTATTTCCTCCTTTAGTTCTGTTAATATTTGTTTCAGGTTTGTTGGTGCTCCTCTATTGGGTGCATATATACTTATAATGGTTATATCCTCTTGTTGGACTGAGCCCTTTATCATTATGTAATGTCCTTCTTTATCTTTTGTTACTTTCTTTATTTTGAAGTCTGCCTTGTCTGATACCAGAATTGCAACACCTGCTTTCTTCTGTCTGTTGTTTGCCTGAAATATCTTTTTCCATCCCTTGACTTTAAGTCTGTGCATGTCTTTGGGTTTGAGGTGAGTCTTTTGTGAGCAGCATATGGATGGGTCTTGCTTTTTTATCCATTCTATTACTCTGTGTCTTTTGATTGGTGCATTCAGTCCGTTTACATTTAGGGTGATTATTGAAAGGTATGTCCTTTTTGCCATTGCAGGCTTTAAGTTTGTGGTTACCAAAGGTTCAGGGTTCACTTCTTTACTATCTTACTGTCTAACTTAACTCGCTTGTTGAGCAGTCTGGTGATTCTTTATTTCTCTCCCTTCTTATTCCTCCTCCTCCCTTCTTCATATGTTGGGTGTTCTGTTCTGTGCTCTTTTTAGGAGTGCTCCCATCTAGAGCAGTCCCTGTAAGATGCCCTGAAGAGGTGGTTTGTGGAAGGCACATTCCCTCAACTTTTGCTTGTCTGGGAATTGTTTAATCCCTCCTTCATATTTAAATGATATTCGTGCTGGATACAGTAGTCTTGGTTCGAGGCCTTTCTGTTTCATTGCATTAAGTATATCATGCCATTCTCTTCTGGCCTATAGGGTTTCTGTTGAGAAGTCTGATGATAGCCTGATGGGTTTTCCTTTGTAGGTAACCTTTTTTTTCTCTCTGGCTGCCTTTAATACTTTGTCCTTGTCTTTGATCTTTGCCATTTTAATTATTATGTTTCTTGGTGTTGCCCTCCTTGGATCCCTTGTCATGGGATTTCTGTGTACCTCTGTGGTCTGAGAGGCCATTTCTTCCCCTAGTTTGGGGAAGGTTTCGGCAATTATTTCTTCAAAGACACTTTCTATCCCTTTTTCTCTCTCTTCTTCTGGTATTCCTATAATGCGTATATTGTTCCTTTTCGATTGGTCACTCAGCTCTCTTAGAATTCTTTCATTCCTGGAGATCCTTTTATCTCTCTCTGCATCAGCTTCTCTGCGTTCCTGTTCTCTGTTTTCTAGACCATTAATGGTCTCTTGCATTTCTTCCATTCTGTTTTGAAGTCCTTCCAGAGCTTGTTTTATTTCTGTATTCTCCTTCCTTAGTTCTTGCATATTTCTCTGCAAGTCCATCAGCATGGTTATGACTTTTGTTTTGAATTCTTTTTCAGGAAGACTGGCTAAATCTATCTCCCCAGGTTCCTTCTCAGGGGAAGATGTAGCAGGTGCCGAAGCTGTCTGGGTTAGTCTTGTCTGGATCATATTTTTTTGCCTTTTCATGTTGACAGGTGCTATTGACTGTCAGCTGGGAGGGCCAAACTTTTCACTTGCTACTGGCCTTTCTTTACTGGGACCACTGCGACCCCTAGTGGCTTGTGTTGGGTAATTGCATGTAGGCTGGGTCTTTGTGTCTTGCCCAGCCGAAGTGTAGGAATTTTCCTTTCTGCCTTTCTGTGGGCGTGTTTTGCCTTAGGCTGTTTCTCTGCTTTAGCAGCACCGGGAGGGGTAATGGACTGGGGGGGGGGCTGTTTGGCTGTTTTCCTCCGTGAGGGGTCTCAGAGCTGTTGCCCAGGGGGTTAGTGCGCCCAGTTTTCCCTGTAATTTCCAGCCACTGGGCTGTGACCTGTGTTGTTTACGTCTAGCTGTTAAATCCCTGTCTCTTTAAGACTTTCAAAGAGCACTGGCTTTTCTTTGTCACAGGGGCATCAGCTTCGGCACCCACTCAGAGGACTTGCTGCCCTATTTCCCTAGTTTCCAGCCCTCCACGCATGCACTGTGTCTGCGCTCTGGTGCGGGTGGCTGGGGCTGGGTGTTTAGCAGTCCTGGGCTCCCTCTCCCTCCCTCTGGGAGCTGGGGGGAGGTGTGCTGGGGTCCCGCCGGCCGGGGCTTGTATCTTACCCCTTTCACCAGGCGCTGGGCTCTCGCATGTGTTGATGTAATCAGGCTGTTGTCCTGTGTCTTCTGGTCTCTCTTTTAGGATTAGTTGTATTTGTTGTATTTTCAAAAATATATATGTTTTTGGGAGGAGATTCCCACTGTCCTACTCACACCGCCATGTTGGCTCCGCCCTCCCATCCCCATAGCTTTTCTTATAGGGCAAGTTTTCTACTTATGAATTCTTTCAGTCAATGTTTATCTTGGAATGTATTAATTTCTTCTTTAGTTTTAAAGTATAATTTTTTGCCAGACATGGAATATTTGTTGGCAATATTCTTCTTTCAGCACATTGTGTGTGCTATCTCACTGCTTTCTGGCACCTGTGGTTTCTGTTAAGAAGTCAGCTATTAATCTTACTTAAGACTCCTTATTCATGATGAGTCTCTTCTCTCTTGCTGCATTCAAGATTCATTCTTCATCTTTTGCTTTTGACATCTTGGCTACATTTCTATGTGTCTCTTTGGACAGTTTGAGTTTGTCCTACTTGGAGTCTATGGAGGTTCTATGATGTGTAGACTCATGTTTCATCCATTTGGGGAAGTTTTCAGCCATTAATTCTTCAAATATTCTTTTTCCCCCTCTTCCTATTCTGAGAATTCCATTAGGCATGTGTTGGTATGCTTCATGGTCTACAACAGGTCTCTGTGGCTTTGTTATTTTCTTCTTCATTCTTTCTTACTTCTGCTCCTCAGCCTGAATAATCTTCCTTAGAGAAGGTAGTCAACATATCTTCAGATTTGCTGATTCCTTTCTTCTGTTAGCTCAGCTCTTCTCTCAAGTCCTTCTAACATATTTTTCATTTCAGTTATTGTACTTTTCAACTCCAGAATTTCTGTTTGGTTCTTTATTACAATTTCTATCTCTATTTTTATTCCCTATTTGGTAAGACATTCTGAAACATTTTTTAGTTCTTTATACATGATTTCCTTTAATTGTTGAAAGAACTTATAATAACTGATTTAAAGTTTTGCCTGAGAAGCCCAATGTACTTCCTAAGGAGAGTTTCTGTCAACTTTTTCTTTAATGTCTCTTTTAGTCAGCTCAAGCTGCTATAACAAAGTACCATAGACTAAGTGAAAAAACCGAGATGTATTCCTCACCGTTCTAGAGGCTGAAAGTCTGACATCAGAGTTCCAGCATGATCAGGTTCTGTTGAGAGCCCTCTTATCAGTTGCAGATTGCTGACTTCTTGTTGGATCCTTACATGGCAGAGAGCAGAGAGAAGCAAGGTTTCTTGTGACTCTTATAAGGGCACCAATCCCATTCATGAAGGTTCCACTCTCATGACCTCATCTCATCATAATTATCTCCTAAAAGTCTCACCACCTATTGTCATCACATTAGATGTAGAATTTCAACATGAATTTGGCAGGGGGACACAAATGCTCATCCCAAAACAGTCTTGTAATTTTTTGTTGAAAATTAGACATTTAAAATTATATAGTGTGACAACTCTGAAAATCAATCCCACCTGCCCCACTCAGGGTTTTTCGTTGTTGCTATTTGTTTGTTTGGTGACTTTCATGGACTAATTCTGTAAATATTGAATTCTTTGTCATGTGCAGCCACCGAAGTCTTTGTTAAGTTAGCATAGTGGTCTACTAATGGAGAGTGTTTTCTTTAAATACCTTGGACCAAAAAGTCTGCCAGCCTTTGCAGAGGGTGTCTGTGTGTGTGTGTCTGTGTGTGTGTTTGCTCACATACACATGCTCAGGATGGCAATTTACAACTCTGCCTTAGACTTTATTTCCTGCTTGTGCAGAGCTCCAAGGTCAGCCAGAAGTGAGAGGTTAGTGACTTCTCAGGCCCTAACTTTCCTGGGCATACGCATAGCCCAGCACATGTTTGTTACCTTCTAAAGTCCCAGAAATATGTCTGAACTTTCGAAGACCCTTATGGACATCTCACTCCCGATTTGTCTTTCTTTTTTTTTATTGCGATAAGAATACTTAACAAATATCTAAGTGTACAATACAGTATTTTTAATTATAGGCATAATATTATACCACAGCTCCCTGGAACTTAGTCATCTTGCATAACTGAAATTTTATGACCATTGAATCATAACTCTACAGTTTTCCCTTCCCCCAGGCCCTGGCAACCACCATTATATTCTCTGCTTCTATGTGTTTGATTATTTTCTATACCTCATATAAATTGTATCATGCAGTATTTATCCTTTTGTGACTGGCTGATTTTGTTTAGCATAGTGTCCTCAGGGTTCCTCTATGTTGTCACATGGCAGAGTTTCCTTATTCTTAAAGACTGATTTTAATTTTAAAGACATTTTAATGTATATTCCATTATACATTATATGATATTTTCTTTATTTACCCATTAATGGACATTTAGGTTGTTTCCACATCTTCACTATCATGAACAGTGCTGCAATACATATCTGAGTGCAGATATTTCTTGGAGAACCTGATTTCAGTTCTTTTGAATGAATACCCAGAACTAGGATTGCTTTATCATATGAAACTTCTATTTTTAGTCTTTTGCAGAACTTCCATACTGTTTTTTGTAGTGGTTACATCACTTTACATTCCCACCAAAAGTGTATAAGGATTCGAATTTTTCCAGATCCTCACCAACACTTGTTGTCTTTTGTGGGGTTTTTTTGTTTTTTCATTAAGGTATCATTGATATACAATCTTATGCTCAGGTTTCACATGAGCAACACTGTAGTTACTACATTCCCCCCTATTATCAGGTCTCCATCACATACCCCATTACAGTCACTATCCATCAGCATAGTAAGATGCTATAGAATCACTACCTGTCTTCTCTGTGCTATACTGCCTTCCCTGTGCCTCCACTACATTATGTGTGCGAATCATAGTGCCCCTTTTTCCCCCTTATCCCTCCCTTCCCACCCACACTCTGCAGTCCCTTTCCCTTTGGTAACTGTTAGTCCATTCTTGGGTTCTGTGAGTCTTCTGGTTTTTTTTTTTTGTATCATTAATCTACAATTACAGAAAGAACATTATGTTTACTAGGTTCCCCCTTCACCAAGTCCCCCCGACATACCCCTTCACAGTCACTGTCCATCTGTGTAGTAAGATGCTGTAAAATCACTACTTGTCTTCTCTGTGTTGCACAGCCCTCCCTGTGCCCCCCACACACTATACATGCTAATCGTAATGCCCTCTTTCTTTTTCCCTGCCCTTACCCTCCCTTCCCACCCATTCTCCCCAGTCCCTTTCCCCTTGGTAACTATTACTCCATTCTTGGGTTCTGTGATTCTGCTGCTGTTTTGTTCCTTCAGTTTTCCTTTGTTCTTATACTCCACATATGAGTGAAATCATTTGGTACTTGTCCTTCTCCACCTGGCTTATTTCACTGAGCGTAATACCCTCTAGCTCCATCCATGTTGTTGCGAATGGTAGGATCTGTTTTTTTTCTTATGGCTGCGTAATATTCCATTGTGTATATGTACCACATCTTCTTTATCCATTCATCTACTGATGGACATTTAGGTTGCTTCCATTTTGGCTATTGTAAATAGTGCAGCGATAAACATAGGGGTGCATCTGTCTTTTTCAAACTGCAGTGCTGCATTCTTAGGGTAAATTCCCAGAAGTGGAATTCCTGGGTCAAATGGTATTTCTATTTTGAGCATTCTGAGGAACCTCCATACTGCCTTCCACAATGGTTGAACTAATTTACATTCCCACCAGCAGTGTAGGAGGGCTCCTCTTTTGCCATATTCTCACCAGCATTTGTTGTTGTTCCTCTTTTGGATGTTGGCCATCCTAACTGGTGTGAGGTGATGTCTCATTGTGGTTTTAATTTGCATTTCTCTCATGATTAGCAATGAGGAGCATCTTTTCATGTGTCTGTTGGCCATCTGAATTTCTTCTTTGGAGAAGTGTCTGTTCAGTTCCTCTGCTCATTTTTTAATTGCATTATTTGCTTTTTGGGTGTTGAGGTATGTGAGCTCTTTATATATTTTGGATGTTAACCCCTTATTGGATATGTCACTTACAAATATATTCTCCCACACAGTAGGATGCCTTTTTGTTCTACTGATGGTGTCCTTTGCTGTACAGAAGCTTTTTAGTTTGATGTAGTCCCACTTGTTAATTATTGCTTTTGTTCCTCTTGTTACTTTATGGTTTCATGACTGACATTCAGGTCTTTGATCCACTTCGAGTTTATGTTTGTATATGGAGTTAGACAGTAATCCAGTTTCATTCTCTTACATGTAGCTGTCTAGTTTTGCCAACACCAGTTGTTGAAGAGGCTGTCATTTCCCCATTGTTTGTCCATTGGGTCTTGATTTTTTGATAATAGTCATTCTGTCATTCTAATAGGTGTGAGATGATATCTCATTGTGGTTTTGGTTTGCATTTTCCTGATGATTAATGATACTGAGCAACTTTTCATATACTTGTTAGTCATTTGTATATCTTCTTTGAAGAAATGTTTAGTCAAATACTTTGCCCATTTTTTGATCAGGTTTTGTTTTTATGCCATTGAGTTGTAGGAGTTACCTATATGTTTTGAGTATTAACCTCTTGTTAGTTATACTGTTTACAAATATTTTCTCCAATTCTGTAGGGTCCCTTTTCACTCTGTTGTCTCTTTTGCTGTGCAGATGCTCTTTAGTTTGATGTAGTCGCACATACCTATTTGTCCTTTTCTTATCTATGCTTTTGGAGTTATATCCAAGAACTCACTCCAATAACAATATCAGGAGGCATTTCCTCTGTTTTCTTCTAGAAGTTTTAGAGTTTCAGGTCTTATTTTGAAGTCTTTAATCCATTTTTAATTAATTTTTGTGAATGATGTAAGATAAGGATCCCATTTCTATTGCATGTAGCTTTCCAGCTTCCCAACACCATTTGTTGAAGGCACTATCCTTTCTAGTTTGTATATTCCTGGCACTCTTGTTGAAGATCATTTGACCATGAATGTGTAGTTTTTTTTCTGGGCTCCATTCTGTTCCATGTCTGTCTATAAGCCTGTACCATACTGTTTAAATTGCTATAGCTTTGTAACATATTTTGAAATCAGGAAGTGCGATGCTCATTCTATGTTCCCTTTTAAGATATTTTAGTCAGCCTTTTGTTAGCTCCAACTGGTAATGCCATCACATGCAGCTGCACTGCTAAATAGTCCCTGCTGATTGGTTTAAACAAATGCCCTAATAATGGACTATTTCCACAGAGGGAGATATGAATCAAGTCAAAGACAAGCCCTCAGAGTGTAGCTTTTCACTGAGGTGCTAGACAAGTCAAACAGTGACAGTTCTCTGAGGATGGGGCTTTTGGGGAGCTCAACTAGGCTGCTGTTTTTTTTACACCTACCATAGCTGCAGGACTGTTGGTTTTCAAGGCTACTGCAAAGCTAGAGAGAGAAACATAGGGTTACAAAAAGTTGAAATGTAACAAGTCTTGCTATTTTTACTGAGACACAGCTGTTTTTCTTGAATAAATATTCCTCATGCTGTCAGAAGCTATAACTTAATTTCCAGACTTACCAGAAGTTTGATTTTGATAATTTTTGCTAGTATTCTTTTGATTCTATGGGTGAGCAGGTTTTCAGGGGTCCTTACTCCAATATTCCAGAATCACTGTCCCTTCATTTATTTTTTATTTTATTTTATTTTTTTATTTTGACATCATTAATCTACAATTACATGAGAAACATTATGTTTACTAGACTCCCCCCATCACCAAGTCCCCCCATATACCCCATTACAGTCACTGTCGATCAGTGTAGTAAGATGCTACTTACAATGACTACTAGTCTTCTCTGTGTTGTACAGCCCTCCCTGTGCTCCCCCCCCACATTATGTGTGCTAATTGTAATGCCCCTTTTTCCCCCTTATCCCTCCCTTCCCACCCACCCTCCCCAGTACCTTTCCCTTTGGTAACTGTTAGTCCATTCTTGGGTTCTGTGAGTCTGCTGCTGTTTTATTCCTTCACTTTTTTCCTTTGTTCTTATACTCCACAGATGAGTGAAATCATTTGATACTTGTCTTTTTCCACCTGGCTTATTTCACTGAGCATAATACCCTCTAGCTCTATCCATGTTGTTGCAAATGTTAGGATTTGTTTCCTTCTTATGGCTGAATAATATTCCATTGTGTATATGTACCACATCTTCTTTATCCATTCATCGACTGATGGACACTTAGGTTGCTTTCATTTCTTGGCTATTGTAAATATGCTGCAATAAACACAGGGGTGCATATGTCTTTTTCAAACTGGGCTCCTGCATTCTTAGGGTAAATTCCTACGACTGGAATTCCTGGATCAAATTCTATTTCTATTTTGAGTTTTTTGAGGAACCTCCATACTGCTTTCCACAGTGGTTGAATAATTTGCATTCCCACCAGCAGTGTAGGAGTGTTCCCCTTTCTCCACAACATCGCCAACATTTGTTGTTGTTTGTCTTTTGGATAGTGGCGATCCTTACTGGTGTGAGGTGATATGTCATTGTGGTTTTAATTTGCATTTCTCTGATGACTAGAAATGTGGAGCATCTTTTCATGTGTCTGTTGTCCATCTGAATTTCTTCTTTGGAGAACTGTCTGTTCAGCTCCTCTGCCCATTTTTTAATTGGATTATTTGCTTTTTGTTTGTTGAGGTGCATAAGCTCTTTATATATTTGGATGTCAACCCTTTATCTGATCTGTCATTTATGAATATATTCTTCCATACTGTAGGATGCCTTTTTGTTCTATTGATGGTGTCCTTTGTTGTACAGAAGCTTTTCAGCTTGATATAGTCCCACTTGCTCATTTTTGCTTTTGTTTGCCTTGCCCAGGGAGATATGTTAATAAAGAAGTCACTCATGTTTATGTCCAAGAGATTTTTGCCTATGTTTTTTTCTAAGAGTTTTATGGTTTCATGACTTACATTCAGGTCTTTGATCCATTCGGAGTTTACTTTTGTGTATGGGGTTAGACAGTGATCCAGTTCATTCTCTTGCATGTAGCTGTCCAGTTTTGCCAGCACCATCTGTTGAAGAGGCTGTCATTTCCCCACTTTATGTCCATGGCTCCTTTATTGTATATTAATTGGCCATATATGTTTTGGTTAATATCTGAACTCTCTATTCTGTTTCACTGGTCTGTGCATCTGTTCTTGTGCCAGTACCAAATTGTCTTGATTACTGTGGCCTTGTAGTAGAGTTTGAAGTTGGGAAGCGAGTTCTCCCCCCACTTTATTCTTCCTTCTCAGGGCTGCTTTGGCTATTCAGGGTCATTTATGGTTCCATATAAATCTTAAAACTATTTATTCCAGTTCGTTGAAGAATGCTGTTGGTATTTGGATAGGGATTGCATTGAATCTGTAGATTGCTTTAGGCAGGATAGCCATTTTGGCAATATTAATTCTTCCTAGCCAAGAGCATGGGATGAGTTTCCATTTTTTAGTGTCCTTTTTAATTTCTCTTAAGAGTGTCTTATAGTTTTCAGGGTATAGGTCTTTTACTTCCTTGGTTAGGTTTATTCTTAGGTGTTTTATTCTTTTTGATGCAATTGTTAATGAAATTGTTTTCCTGATTTCTCTTTCTGCTAGTTCATCGTTAGGGTATAGGAAAGCAACAGATTTCTGTGTATTAATTTTGTATCCTGCAACTTTGCTGAATTCAAATATTAGTTCTAGTAGTTTTGGAGTGGAATCTTTAGGGTTTTTTTTGTACAATATCATGTCATCTGCAAATAGTGGCACTTTGACTTCTTCTTTACGAATCTGGATGCCTTGTATTTCTTTGTTTTGTCTGATTGCCATGGCTAGGACCTCCAGTACTATGTGGAATAACAGGGGGGAGAGTGGGCATCCCTGTCTTGTTCCAGTCTTAGAGGAAAAGCTTTCAGCTTCACGCTGTTAAGTATGATGTTGGACGTGGGTTTGTCATATATGGCCTTTATTATGTTGAGGTACTTGCCCTCTATACCCATTTTTGTTGAGAGTTTTTATCATGAATGGATGTTGAATTTTGTCAAATGCTTTTTCAGCATCTATGGAGATGATCATGTGGTTTTTGTCCTTCTTTTTGTTGATGTGGTGGATGATGTTGATGGATTTTCGAATGTCGTACTATCCTTGCATCCCTGAGTTGAATCCCACTTGATCATGGTATATGATCCTCTTGATGTATTTTTGAATTCGGTTTGCTAATATTTTGTTGAGTATTTTTGCATCTACATTCATCAGGGATATTGGTCTGTAATTTTCTTTTTTTGTGGGGTCTTTGCCTGGTTTTCGTATTAGAGTGATGCTGGCTTCATAGAATGAGTTTGGAAGTATCCCATCCTCTTCTAATTTTTGGAAAACTTTAAGGAGAATGGGTATTATGTCTTCTCTATATGTCTGATAAAATTCAGCAGTGAATCCATCCGGACCAGGAGTTTTGTTCTTGGGTAGTTTTTGATTACCAATTCAATTTCTTTACTGGTAAATCATCTGCTTAGGTTTCCTGATTCTACCTTGGTCAGTCTTGGAAGGTTGTATTTTTCTAGGAAGTTGTCCATTTCTTCTAGGTTTTCCAGCTTCTTAGCATATAGATTTTCATAGTATTCTCTAGTAATTCTTTGTATCTCTGTGGGGTCTGTCGTGATGTTTCTTTCCTCATTTCTGATTCTCTTTACGTGTGTAGATTCTCTTTTTCTCTTAATAAGTCTGGCTAAGGGTTTATCTATTTTGTTTATTTTCTCAAAGAACTAGCTCTTGGTTTCATTGATTTTTATCTATTGTTTTATTCTCCTCAATTTTACTTACTTATTTTCGGTCTTTATTATGTCCCTCCTTCTGCAGACTTTGGGCCTCATTTGTTCTTCTTTTTCCAGTTTCAATAATTGTGACTTCAGACTATTCATTTGGGATTGTTCTTCCTTCTTAAAATAGGCCTGGACTGCTATATACTTTCCGCTTAGAACTACCTTTGCTGCGTTGCACAGAAGTTGTGGCTTTGTGCTGTTGTTGTCATTTGTCTCCATATATTGCTAGATCTCTGTTTTAATTTGGTCATTGATCCACTGATTATTTAGGAGCATGTTGTTAAACCTCCATGTGTTTGTGAGCCTTTCTGTTTCTTTGTACAATTTATTTCTAGTTTTATACCTTTGTGGTCTGAAAAGTTGGTAGGTAGGATTTCAATCTTTTGGAATTTACTGAGGTTCTTTTTGTGGCCTAGTATGTGGTCTATTCTGGAAAATGTTCCATGTGTACTTGAGAAGAATGTGTATCCTTCTGCTTTTGGGTGTAGTGTTCTGTAGAAGTCTGTTAGGTCCATCTGTTCTACTGTGTTGTTTAGTGCCTGTTTGTCCTTACTTATTTTCTGTGTGGTTGATTTTCTGTCTGGTTGATCAGTCCTTTGGAGTGAGTGGTGTGTTGAAGTCTCCTAGAACGAATGCATTGCATTCTATTTCCTCCTTTAATTCTGTTAATATTTGTTTCACATATGTCAGTACTCCTGTGTTGGGTACATATATATTTGGAATGGTTATATCCTCTTGTTGGACTGCCCTCTTTATCATTCTGTAATGACCTTTTTTATCTCTTGTACTTTCTTTGTTTTGAAGTCTATTTTGTCTGATACAAGTACTGCAATACCTGCTTTTTTCTCCCTATTGTTTGCATGAAATATCTTTCCATCCCTTGAATTTTACTCTGTGTATGTCTTTGGGTTTAAGGTGAGTCTCTTGTAAGCAGCATATAGATGGGTCTTGCTTTTTTGTCCATTGTATTACTCTGTGTGTTTTGATTGGTGCATTCAATCCATTTACATTCAGGGTGATTATCGATAGATATGTACTTATTGCCATTGCAGGCTTTAGATTTGTGGTTACCAAAGGTTCAAGGGTAGCTTCTTTACTATCTGACTGTCTAACTTAACTCGCTTATTAAGCTATTATAAACACAGTATGATGATTCTTTATTTCTCTCCCTTCTTATTCTTCCTCCTGCATTCTTTATATGTTAGGTGTTTTATTCTGTACTCTTATGTGTTTCCTTTGACTGCTTTTGTGAATAGTTGATTTTGTTTTTTGAGTTTAGTTAGTATTTGGTTGGTCTCCATTCTTTGCTGTGATTTTATTTTCTCTGTTGACATCTATTTAGCCTTAGGAGTGCTTCAATCTAGAGCAGTCCCTTTAAAATATCCTGTAGAGGTGGTTTGTGGGCAGCAAATTCCCTCAACTTTTGCTTGTCTGGGAATTGTTTAATCCCTCCTTCATATTTAAATGATAATCATGCTGGATACAGTATTCTTGGCTCAAGGTCCTTCTGTTACATTGCATTAAATATATCATGCCATTCTCTTCTGGCCTGTAAGATTTCTGTTGAGAAGTCTGATGATAGCCTGATGGGTTTTCCTTTGTAGGTGATCATTTTTCTCTCTCTGGCTGCCTTTAATACTCTGTCTTTGTCTTTGGTCTTTACCATTTTAATTATTATATGTCTTGGTGTTGTCCTCCTTGGGTCCCTTGTGTTGGGAGATCTGTGGGCTTCCATGATCTGAGAGACTATTTCCTCCCCCAGTTTGAGGAAGTTCTCAGCAATTATTTCTTCAAAGATACCTTCTATCCCTTTTTCTCTCTTCTTCTGGTACCCCTCTAATGCAAATATTGTATTTGGATTGGTGACACATTTCTATTAATATTCTTTCATTCCTGGAGATCCTTTTGTCTCTCTCTCCCTCAGCTTCCCTGTATTCATGTTCTCTGATTTCTATTCCATTAACGGTCTCTTGTACCTCATCCAGTCTGCTCTTAAGTCATTCCAGAGATTGTTTTTTTTTTTTTTTTTTTTTTTTTGAGAGGGCATCTCTCATATTTATTGATCAAATGGTTGTTAACAACAATAAAATTCAGTATAGGGGGGTCAATGCTCAATGTACAATCATTAATCCATCTCAAGCCTAATTCTCATCAGTCTCCAATCTTCTGAAGCATAACGAACAAGTTCTTACATGGTGAACGAATTCTTACAGAGTGAATAAATTCTTACATGGTGAACAGTACAAGGGCATTCATCACAGAAACTTTCGGTTTTGATCATGCATTATGACCTATAAACAATCAGGTCAAATATGAATATTCGTTTGATTTTTGTACTTGATTTATATGTTGATCCCACATTTCTCCTATTATTATTATTATTTTTATTTTTAATAAAATGCTGAAGTGGTAGGTAGATGCAAGATAAAGGTAGAAAACATAGTTTAGTGCTGTAAGAAGGCAAATGTAGATGATCAGATGATCAGGTGTGTGCCTATGGACCAAGTATTAATCCAGGCTAGACAAGGGCAGCAAGACATCCACGGATGCAGAAGATTTCTCTCAAAGCAGGGTGGGTGAGGTTCTGAGCCTCACCTCTGTTGATCCCCAAATTCTCACCTGATGGCCCCCCTGCGACTGTGCCTGTCTTAGGTTGTTCCTCCCTTGAGGAATCTTACCCGTCTCTGGCTAACCAGTCATCTTCCGGGGCCATACAGGGAAATGTAAAGTTGGTAAGTGAGAGAGAAGCCATATTGTTTGCAAAGGTTAGCTTTTTACTTCTTTGCAGATTTATGCCCTGTGGCTTCTATGCCCAGCACTTGTCTCGAGGTATCTTTACCACCTGGAGGAATTATGATACTCGGTAAATTCGATATGAGGCACGAATTCTATTTAAGGTTTGTAATTAGGAAGGAAGAAGAAAAGCTATAGATGTAGCATATGAAGGAAACTTGGGAGGATTGATTATTTCTTTGACATATCTTCTTGTATAGTACCTTAAGTATGTATAGGTTTTAAACAACTAACTAATTTGCACACACATATTAACATAATAGGAATACGGTGACATAAACAAAGCAAATCTATAATTACCAGCCATCTCCAGTGAAGCCAAGAAAACCATTTAGGCACCCTAGGCATTTGTGAAAATTTATCTATGATATGATGGATATTTTCCAACTGTACTTGAACCATCAGACAAATTAAAGCAGCCCATTTCTGGGATCTGTTCACATCCCATATGTTCTTTTAACCATAGATAGTCTATAGTCATGAGATTTTGGGGTGCTACAACTTGCACCCCTCCCAACTCCTGGTTGAGTTCCAACAGTACAGATCCAGTCAAATTCGTTGTCTCACTGTATGCACATGCCAGCCTAGACATCTCCCTCCTCCTTCTTATGGCAAGTCCAGGAGACGGTGGGCTGGATGCAGCCACAACCGCAGCATCGTCCGGATCCCTGTGGAGGCTTTTTGATGATCATCCCCTGGCACGAGTCCTCCGGAGAGTGCTGATGCCGGAAGCTCCTCCTCATATCGTATCTTAGTTCATTTTCTGGGTATCCAAGCTAGGCCTTGATCTTCTGCGTAGAAACAAACAGACCCTTTGCCCACACTTTGACATGCCCTCTATACCACTGTGCAGAACTCATTGGAGGTCAGCACACAGTAACTGCTTTTTTTTTTTTTTTTTTAATTAAGAGAAAGGAATATTATCAGAAAAGAGTACCTCCATAGCTGATCATCTGACACCCTTTAAGTGATCAACATTAAGGATATTTAAAGCATGCGTTGATCTTTGATTTACCAATAGTTTTATCCTGTTAAGGAGTAATCCCCCTTTTCTTTCTTTCTTTCTTTTTTTTTTTTTTTAATTTTTAATCTACACTTACCTGAAGAATACTATGTTTACTATGCTCTCCCCTATATCAGGTCCCCCCTAACAACCACATTACGGTTACTGTCCATCAGCTTAGCAAAATGTGGTAGAGTCACTACTTGTCCTCTCTGTGTTGTGCAGCCCACCCTCCCTTTTCTCCCTCCCCCCCATGCATGCTAATCTTAATACCCCCCTTCTTCTTCCCCCCCCTTATCCCTCCCTGCCCACCCATCCTCCCCAGTTCCTTTCCCTTTGGTACCTGTTAGTCCATTTTTGGGTTCTGTAATTCTGCTGCTGTTTTGTTCCTTCAGTTTTTCCTTTGTTCCTATACTCCTCAGATGAGTGAAATCATTTGGTATTTCTCTTTCTCCTCTTGGCTTATTTCACTGAGCATAATACTCTCCAGCTCCATCCATGTTGCTGCAAATGGTTGGATTTTTCCACTTCTTATGGCTGAGTAGTATTCCATTGTGTATATGTACCACATCTTCTTTATCCATTCATCTACAGATGGACATTTAGGTTGCTTCCAATTCTTGGCTATTGTAAATAGTGCTGCGATAAACATAGGAGTGCATCTGTCTTTCTCAAACTTGATTGCTGCGTTCTTAGGGTAAATTCCTAGGAGTGGAATTCCTGGGTCAAATGGTAGGTCTGTTTTGAGCATTTTGATGCACCTCCATACTGCTTTCCACAATGGTTGAACTAATTTACATTCCCACCAGCAGTGTAGGAGGGTTCCCCTTTCTCCACAGCCTCGCCAACATTTGTTGTTCTTTGTCTTTTGGATGGCAGCTATCCTTACTGGTGTGAGGTGATACCTCATTGTAGTTTTAATTTGCATTTCTCTGATAATTAGCGATGTGGAGCATCTTTTCATGTGTCTCTTGGCCATCTGTATTTCTTTGGAGAACTGTCTGTTCAGTTCCTCTGCCCATTTTTTAATTGGGTTGTTTTTTGTTTGTTGAGGCGTGTGAGCTCTTTATATATTCTGGACGTCAAGCCTTTATCAGATCTGTCATTTTCAAATATATTCTCCCATACTGTAGGGTTCCTTTTTGTTCTATTGATGGTGTCTTTCGCTGTACAGAAGCTTTTCAGCTTAATGTAGTCCCACTTGCTCATTTTTGCTGTTGTTTTCCTTGCCCGGGGAGATATGTTCAAGAAGAGATTACTCATGTTAATGTCTAAGAGGTTTTTGCCTATGTTTTTTTCCAAGAGTTTAATGGTTTCATGACTTACATTCAGGTGTTTGATCCATTTTGAGTTTACCTTTGTATATGGGGTTAGACAATGGTCCAGTTTCATTCTCCTACATGTAGCTGTCCAGTTTTGCCAGCACCATCTGTTGAAGAGACTGTCATTTTGCCATTGTATGTCCATGGCTCCTTTATCAAATATTAATTGACCATATATGTTTGGGTTAATTTCTGGGGTCTCTAATCTGTTCCACTGGTCTGTGGCTCTGTTCTTGTGCCAGTACCAAATTGTCTTGATTACTATGGCTTTGTAGTAGAGCTTGAAGTTGGGGAGTGAGATCCCCCCTACTTTATTCTTCTTTTTCAGGATTGCTTTGGCTTTTCGGGGTCTTTGGTGTTTCCATATGAATTTTTGAATTATTTGTTCCAATTCATTGAAGAATGTTGCTGGTAATTTGAGAGGGATTGCATCAAATTTGTATATTGCTTTCGGCAGGATGGCCATTTTGACGATATTAATTCTTCCTAGCCATGAGCATGGGATGAGTTTCCATTTATTAGTGTCCCCTTTAATTTCTCTTAAGAGTGACTTGTAGTTTTCAGAGTATAAGTCTTTCACTTCCTTGGTTAGGTTTATTCCTAGGTATTTTATTCTTTTTGATGCCATGGTGAATGGAATTGTTTTCCTGATTTCTCTTTCTATTGATTCGTTGTTAGTGTATAGGAAAGCTACAGATTTCTGTGTGTTGATTTTGTATCCTGCAACTTTGCTGTATTCCGATATCAGTTCTAGTAGTTTTGGAGTGGAGTCTTTAGGGTTTTTTATGTACAGTATCATATCATCTGCAAATAGTGACAGTTTAACTTCTTCTTTACCAATCTGGATTCCTTGTATTTCTTTGTTTTGTCTGATTGCCGTGGCTAGGACCTCCAGTACTATGTTAAATAACAGTGGGGAGAGTGGGCATCCCTGTCTGGTTCCCGATCTCAGTGGAAATGCTTTCAGCTTCTCGCTGTTCAGTATAATGCTGGCTGTGGGTTTATCATATATGGCCTTTATTATGTTGAGGTACTTGCCCTCTATTCCCATTTTGCTGAGAGTTTTTATCATGAATGGATGTTGAATTTTGTCAAATGCTTTTTCAGCATCTATGGAGATGATCATGTGGTTTTTGTCTTTCTTTTTGTTGATGTGGTGGATGATGTTGATGGATTTTCGAATGTTGTACCATCCTTGCATCCCTGGGATAAACCCCACTTGGTCATGGTGTATGATCCTTTTGATATACTGTTGAATTCTGTTTGCTAATATTTTATTGAGTATTTTTGCATCTACATTCATCAGGGATATTGGTCTGTAATTTTCTTTTTTGGTGGGGTCTTTTCCTGGTTTTGGTATTAGGGTGATGTTGGCTTCATAGAATGAGTTTGGGAGTATTCCCTCTTCTTCTATTTTGTGGAACACTTTAAGGAGAATGGGTATTATGTCTTCTCTGTGTGTCTGATAAAATTCCGAGGTAAATCCGTCCGGCCCCGGGGTTTTGTTCTTGGGTAGTTTTTTGATTACTGTTTCAATTTCTTTGCTTGTAATTGGTTTGTTTAACTTTTGTGTTTCTTCCTTGGTCAGTCTTGGGAGGTTGTATTTTTCTAGGAAGTTGTCCATTTCTCCTAGGTTTCCCAGCTTGTTAGCATATAGGTTTTCATAGTATTCTCTAATAATTCTTTGTATTTCTGTGGGGTCCATCATGATTTTTCCTTTCTCGTTTCTGATACTGTTGATTTGTGTTGACTCTCTTTTCCTCTTAATAAGTCTGTCTAGAGGCTTGTCTATTTTGTTTATTTTCTCGAAGAACCAGCTCTTGGTTTCATTTGTTTTTGCTATTGTTTTATTCTTCTCAATTTTATTTATTTCTTCTCTGATCTTTATTATGTCCCTCCTTCTGCTGACTTTAGGCCTCATTTGTTCTTCTTTTTCCAGTTTTAATAATTGTGATGTTAGACTATTCATTTGGGATTGTTCTTCCTTCTTCAAGTGTGCCTGGATTGCTATATACTTTCCTCTTAAGACTGCTTTCGCTGCATCCCACAGAAGTTGGGGCTTAGTGTTGTTGTTGTCATTTGTTTCCATATATTGCTGGATCTCCATTTTGATTTGGTCACTGATCCATTGATTATTTAAGAGCGTGTTGTTAAGCCTCCATGTGTTTGTGAGCCTTTTTGTTTTCTTTGTAGAATTTATTTCTACTTTCATACCTTTGTGGTCTGAAAAATTGGTTGGTAGAATTTCAATATTGTGGAATTTACTGAGGCTCTTTTTGTGAGCTAGTATGTGGTCTATTCTGGAGAATGTTCCATGTGCACTTGAGAAGAATGTATATCCTGTTGCTTTTGGATGTAAAGTTCTATAGATGTCTATTAGGTCCATCTGTTCTAGTGTGTTGTTCAGTGCCTGTGTGTCTTTACTTATTTTCTGCCCGGTGGATCTATCCTTTGGGGTGAGTGGTGTGTTGAAGTCTCCTACAATGAATGCATTGCAGTCTATTTCCCTCTTTAGTTCTGTTAGTATTTGCTTCACATATGCTGGTGCTCCTGTATTGGGTGCATATATATTTAGAATGGTTATATCCTCTTGTTGGACTGAGCCCTTTATCATTATGTAGTGGCCTTTTTTATCTCTTGTTACTTTCTTTGTTTTGAAGTCTATTTTGTCTGATATTAGTACTGCAACCCCTGCTTTCTTCTCACTGTTGTTTGCCTGAAATATGTTTTTCCATCCCTTGACTTTTAGTCTATGCTTATCTTTGGGTTTAAGGTGAGTTTCTTGTAAGCAGCATATAGATGGGTCTTGCTTTTTTATCCATTCTATTACTCTATGTCTTTTGATTGGTGCATTAAGTCCATTTACATTTAGGGTGACTATTGAAAGATATGTACTTATTGCCATTGCAGGCTTTAGATTCGTGGTTACCAAAGGTTCAAGGTTAGCTTCTTTAGTATCTTACTGCCTAACTTAGCTCGCTTATTGAGCTGTTATATACACTGTCTGGAGATTCTTTTCTTCTCTCCCTTCTTATTCCTCCTCCTCCATTCTTCATATGTTGTGTGTTTTGTTCTGTGCTCTTTTTAGGGGTGCTCCCATCTAGAGCAGTCCCTGTAGGATGCCCTGTAGAGGTAGTTTGTGGGAAGCAAATTCCCTCAGCTTTTGCTTGTCTGGGAATTGTTTGATCCCACCATCATATTTAAATGATAGTCGTGCTGGATACAGTATCCTTGGTTCAAGGCCCTTCTGTTTCATTGCATTAAGTATATCATGCCATTCTCTTCTGGCCTGTAGGGTTTCTGTTGAGAAGTCTGATGTTAGCCTGATTGGTTTTCCTTTATAGGTGACCTTTTTCTCTCTAGCTGCCTTTAAAACTCTTTCCTTGTCCTTGATCCTTGCCATTTTAATTATTATGTGTCTTGGTGTTGTCCTCCTTGGATCCTTTCTGTTGGGGGTTCTGTATAATTCCATGGTCTGTTCGATTATTTCCTCCCCCAGTTTGGGGAAGTTTTCAGCAATTATTTCTTCAAAGACACTTTCTATCCCTTTTCCTCTTTCTTCCTCTTCTGGTATCCCTATAATACGAATGTTTTTCCTTTTGTATTGGTCACATATTTCTCTTAGTGTTGTTTCATTCCTGGAGATCCTTTTATCTCTCTCTATGTCAGCTTCTATACGTTCCTGTTCTCTGGCTTCTATTCCTTCAATGGCCTCTTGCATCTTATCCATTCTGCTTATAAATCCTTCCAGGGATTGTTTCACTTCTGTGATCTCTTTCCTGACATCTGTGATCTCCTTCCGGACTTCATCCCACTGCTCTTGCATTTTTCTCTGCATCTCATCCCATTGCTCTTGCATTTTTTTCTGCATCTCTGTCAGCATGTTCATGATTTTTATTTTGAATTCTTTTTCAGGAAGACTAGTTAGGTCTGTCTCCTTGTCAGGTGTTGTCTCTGTGATCTTTGTCTGCCTGTAGTTTTGCCTTTTCATGGTGATAGAGATAGTTTGCAGAGCTGGTACAAGTGACCGCTGGAAGAGCTTCCCTTCTTGTTGGTTTGTAGCCTTTTCCTGGGAGAATAGCGACCTCTAGTGGCTTATGCTGGGCAGCTGTGCGCAGACAGGGCTTCTGCTTCCTGCCCAGTTGCTTTGGGGTTTATCTCCGCTGTTGCTGTGGGCTTGGCCTGGCTGGGGCTGTTCCTCCAAAATGGTGGAGCCCCGTTGGAGGGGGAGCAGCCAGGAGACTATTTATCTCCGTAAGGGGCCTCTGTGCTCCCTGCTGCCCAGGGGGTTAGAGTGCCCAGAGATTCCCAGATTCCCTGCCTCTGGTCTAAGTGACCTGTCTTGCCCCTTTAAGATTTCCAAAAAGCACTCTCCAAACCAAAACAACAACAGCAACAATGAGAGAGGGAACAGAAAGAAAGAGAAAAAAAAAAAAAAGGAAAAAACAAGCGATTTTTTTTTTTTTTTTTTTTTTTGTCCTTAGGTGCCGGTCCCAGGCACCCGCTCACTGGTCCTGCTGCCCTGTCTCCCTAGCACCAGGGTCCCTGTCCTTTCAAGGCTTCCAAAAAGCACCCACCCACCGGTCCCGCAGGGAAGGAACGCTCAATATTCTTTGTCCTCAGGCACTGGTCCCACGCACCCGCTCACCAGTCCCGCCGCCCTGCCTCCCTAGCACCGGGGTCCCTGTCCCTTCAAGGCTTCCAAAAAGCACTCGGCAAAAAGAGAGAAAAAAAAGGGGAAAAACGTGCGATTTCTTCCGTCCTCAGGTGCTGGTCTCAGGCACCCACCCACCGGTCCCACAGGGAAAAATGCGGGATATTCTTTGTCCTCAGGTGCCGGTCCCAGGCACCCGCTCACCAGTCCCGCCGCCCTGCCTCCCTAGCACCGGGGTCCCTGTCCCTTTTAGGCTTCCAAAAAGCACTCGCAGAAAAGAGAAAAAAAAAAAGGGGAAAAACGCGCGATTTCCTCTGTCCTCAAGTGCCGGTCTCAGGCACCCGCCCACCGGTCCCACAGGGAAAAACGGGGGATATTCTTTGTCCTCAGGCGCCGGTCCCAGCCACCCGCTCACCAGTCCCGCCACCGTGCCTCCCTAGCACTGGGGTCCCCGTCCCTTCAAGGCTTCCAAAAAGCGCTCGCCAAAAAGAGAATAAAAAAAAAAAAAGGGGGAAAAACGCGCGACCTCCTCCGTCCTCAGGCACCGGTCTCAGGCACCCGCCCCCCGGTCTCGCAGGGAGAAACGCGGGATATTCTTTGTCCTCCGGCGCCGTTCCCAGGCACCTCCTCACCGGTCCCGCCACCCTGCCTCCCCAGCAACGGGGGCCCATCCCTCTAAGGCTTCCAAAAAGCGCTCGCCAAAAAAAAAAAAAAAAAAAAAAACCGCTCCGGTTTCTCTCCACCCGCCGGGAGCCGGGGGGAGGGGCGCTCGGGTCCCGCCGGGCTGGGGCTTGTATCTTACCCCCTTCACAAGGCGCTGGGTTCTTGCAGGTGTGGATGTGGTCTGGATGTTGTCCTGTGTCCTGTGGTCTCTATTTTAGGAAGATTTTTCTTTGTTATATTTTCATAGCTCTATGTGTTTTTGGGAGGAGATTTCCACTGCTCTACTCACGCCGCCATCCTGGCTCCGCCTTCCAGAGATTGTTTTATTTCTGTATTCTCCCTGCCTACTTGGTCCTTTTGCTCTTGCATATTTCTCTGTACATCCATCAGCATGGTTATGACCTTTATTTTGAATTTTTTTTCAGGAAGATTGGTTAAATCTGTCTCCTCTGATCCTCTCTCAGGGGTTGTCTGGGTGATTCTGGACTGGACCAAATTCTTCTGCCTTTTCATGGCGATAGAGGTAGCCGTAGGCAGGTGGTACATGTGTCAGCTGGGAGAACAAAGTCCCTTCCTGCTTGCTGGTTGCCTTGCCCTTCTCCACTGCCTGTATCAGTTACCCACACACCGGGAGCAGCCTCTGGGTTAATCCCCTGAGCTGCCGTGGGCGGTGTATCCCTCAGGGTAGCCCACAGCCCTACGGGGAGTGGTAGCTGCACCGGGTGTGCTCTCCTGCAAGAACGGCGACCCCGTTGTGCCTTGCTCCAGCTTCCTCTGTCTGTGCCGTGCAGCTGCGTGCCGTCAGCAGCCTCTCAGTCTGGTCCGGGTAGCTGTGTGCTGGGAGGAGACTCTGGGTGGTCGCTGTGGGCAGGGCCGCTCTCCAGCTGCTCTGCCCCTGTGGTGGGACAGCGCCAGCGGGCAGAAACGAATTGCAGGCTGCTTATCGCCATGAGGGGCTTCAAAGCTGTGTTGGCACCCAGTGGGTTAGGGCATCTGAAGTTCCTTAGGATTCCCAGCCTGCTGGGCTGAGTGTGCTGGGATGATTCTGTCCAGCTGTTAAGCCCCTGTCCCTTTAAGACTTTCAAAAAGCACTCACTTTTCTTTTGTCCCAGGTGAGCCAGCTGTGGGGACATGCTTGCAGATTTTACTTTTCTGTTTCTCTAATATCCAGTGGACCATACAGTGTGTCTGTGCCCCCAGGGCAGATTACAAGGGCTGGTTATTTATCAGTCCTGGGCTTCCACCCCCTCCCCACTCTGATTCTTTTCCTCCCGCCAGTGAGCTGGGGTGGGGGGAGTGCTCAGGTCCCGCAGGGTCATGACTTTGTATCTTACCCTTTTTGTGAGATGCTGAGCTCCTGCGATGTAGATGCAGCCTGGCTGTTGTACTGTATCTTCTGGTCTCTCTCTTAGGCATAGTTGTATTTGTTGTATTTTCAAAAATATGTATGGTTTTGGGAGGAGATTTCCACTGCCCTACTCACGCTGCCATCTTGGCTCCTCCTCTGTCCCTCCATTTTACTTTTATCCTATCTATATTAAATATTTGAAAGTGAGTCTTTTATTGTAAAAAAAATAAGTTTCTTATAGAATGTAGTTGGGTCATGATTGTTGCACATCTGTATGGCGTTATCATTTATGTAACATAAAACTCCTTTTAAATGTACAGTAATTCAGTGATTTGTAGTAAATTTACAGAGTTGGTCAGCCATCACCACAATCCAGTTTTAGAACATTTCCATCACTCCAGAGACTGCGCTCAGTCCCTGTTTCCAATCCCAGCCCAGGCAGCAATTAATCTACTATCTGTCCCTCTGGATTTGCCTATTCTGGACATTCCATATAAATGGAATCATATAAATGTGGCCTTTTTTAACTTAACATGTTTTAATTATGTGTAGATGTAGTACCTTTTCCTAGTACTGACAGGTTTCATGTGCAAGCTAAGCACATTTTCAACAACCAGCCAGGCAGTTTACAACTCCATCCTAACCTTCACTTCTTGCTTGTGCAGAGACAAGACTAGTCAGAGCTAAGAGCTTAGGGCTTTTTTAGGTGTTCCCTGAGAATGCAGACAGCTCTGACCATGTTGATAGCCCTAGGCACATCTGTGGCCTTCTAGATTCCTAAAAATACATTGGAGCTTTTCAGAGCCCACTAAGGACATTTCATTCCCCAAGATTTCCTTCTAAGCTTTATGGTTAACCTGTTGTTTACCCCAATTCCACCTCCTCAGGCAGGGTTAGAATTCAACAACTGCCTCTGATTGTTTTTGACAAAAGTTTGGGGGAAAAGGCTGTTAGTACCAGGTGAGCTTTGAGTCAGATCAAAGAGAATGTTGCTTGTGGGATCTTCCAGGGAACCCCTAGACAGGTCAAGTAATGACAGTTCTCTGAGAATGCTGCTCTGAATGAAACTCTAACCCTGTTCATCCCTCTCCAGTGTCTGGGAGAAAAGGATGAAAAAAGGACAAGTTAAAATGCCACAAAATTTATTATTCTTACTGAGATTCATCTATTTTTCTTGAATAAATGTTCCCTAGATTGCTGCAAGCCTTTGGTTAATTTCTATAGTTCTGAAAAAGTTGATTCTGACCATTTTTGCCAGTGTTCTCACTGCTGTTATGGAGGAGGGAATGTTAAGAGGTCCTTACTCTGTCATTTACTTATGTCACCTCTCTTAGCTGCATCTTCTGAAGCTTAAAAGTTTGTGATTTGACGAAAGATAACGATAATTTTTTTTCTTGACTTCCGTTATTAGTCCTGTACCTAAGATTTCTCTCTAATCCAAGATCACCAAGATTTTCTCCTGTGTATTCTTCTTGAAGATTTATAGTTTAAGCTCATACATTTGGGTCTATGAGCCATTTTGAATTAATTTCTGAATTACACATATGGTGTAAGTTTAGGGTTACCTTAATCTCTTTGCATATGGATATCCAATTGTCCTGGTACCTTTAGTTGAAAAAAATATCCTTTCCCAATTAGATTGTCTTGGTACTTTTGTAGAAAATTGACTGGCCATAAAAAGTAAGGGTTTTAAAACTCTTTTTCTTTATTTTTCCAACTCTTTACTTTTTGTTTGTTTACCTTCAGCAGTTTTATAATGCTGTGTTTGGGCATGAGTTCTTTGTTATTTAAAATTCTGTGCTTTACCTGTTCCACCTGCTACTTATGTACTTTTCACAGTCTTCAAATGCTCTGTGTATTCTCTCTAGGTTTTATAACTGTATTCAGTGGGAGAGGCAGGGTAAAGTATGCTTACTTCATCTTACTCAGAAGCAGAATTCATAGTAGCTAATAATTTTTGAGGCTTATTCAGGCCAGTCCTTGTGGTAAGCATTTTGCACATTAACTCATTTAAACCAATAGCCCTATGAGATAGTGGCAGTATTATACCCATTTTACAGATAATGAAATTAAGTATCCAAGAGGATAAGTGACTTTTTCAGGGTCAGTTACTAATTGCCCATTCTAGGATTTAAATTTAGGTTTGTTCTTACACAAAAGTCTGTGCTCTTGATCATGGCATTTGTATATATGATTTGAAAAGATGGGGTTTTTTGGTTTATTAAGTGTAATTGTACTGTACCTTGAGGTAAACTTTTCACGGGGAATAATACATATAACTTTTTCTAACCTTTAATCAGTGGGAAGACAACACATATCATCTCTGGAAATATACTTCTTCTGAAATTCTAAACTCCAGCATAAAACTCTCTGACCACAACCTTTTTCTTATCGTTCTGGGGCTTACAACTCTCTTACACCTATTATACCATCTCTTCAACCTAGTTAAAATCTTCAGTTCCTTGACCTTTCTATTTTCTCCCAGTCTGTCATCTCCTTATCTCTTTGTCATTCCACATCTCACTTAGACTCTGTCACCTATTATTTACCCATGTTCTTGCCAATGAATCATTCTCCTTGCTACTGGTCTGTGTATCATACCCACCCAGCAAACCTCAACCCTAAATAATCCAACTAATTGCCTTCTTTATTTCTACATGATGTTTTGAGTACCACTAGAGAAAAATCAGAATTTTGTTGATTAATGCTTCTACAAGTTTCTCAACTCATATCGTCTAGAGCCCTCTGCCTTGGTCAGCAATCTATATCCTAGTCCCTGGTCAGCTCTCTTTCTTTCCTTATAAATACTATTTTAGATCGGCATTACTTTTTCCTCTCCTACTGTTTCATTATTTTTAGCAGTCAGTCTTCCTTCCTATTTCAAAGGAAACACTGCCATCGGCAAGACCCTTCACCTACTTTCTTATTGACTCTAACTTTTGTATCCTAACTCATTTTCTGCCATCTCAACTCAGTGCTAGGGATGTCCTTCCTGCCTTTTGTTCATCTTTACACCTTTGTGCTGATCCTATCCCTCTTATCTCCCCAGGAACTCATTCAGTATTGATTCTGTCCTTTCAGGCTTTTAACATGATTTGTACCATTTGCCAGTTTTCATGGCATACGTATTCCTACCCTGAACTATCTTTAAAAAATTATAAAACCAAAAAATGCCCTATAGTTGTTTAGTTACTTGAGCGAACAGTACATTTAGATTCTCTCCCTTCACTGTGTACCATAATAGTTAGCAACTGGTTTAAAAAATATATAAAAATTGAAGCCCTAAAAAAGAGGATTAAGTGCATGTGTTAATATTTTTTGATATCCAAATGGGAATAGATTTTTTCTAATCTTGAATGAAAATTTTCAGACACACAGAAAAAAGAATTTTGTTTCAAACCCATTATATCAACTAGATTCTACCATTAATAGTTTACTTGCTCACATGTCTGTCTATCCCTCTGTTCATCTAACAATCCCTCTTACTTATAGATCATTTAAAATAAATTGCCAGTGTAAATATATGTCCCCCTAAATACTTAAGTATGCATATTGCTAGCTAGAATTAGTTTTTTAATTTAATAAAAATAGAATGTTTATTTTGATGTAAAATTTGCATGCAGTGAAATATACCAATTTTAAGTGTTCATTTGCTGACTTTTGATGAATGTATACGATCTTTGTAGTGATGTGTTGGTAAATGTTTAACAGCCAGCTCTCCAGAAAAAACAAGGCTCTGATTTGTATTGTTTGCCAGTTTCTACAGTGTACATACTCCATAGTGTACACTTCCAGAGTATACATGGCCACTCCCACCACCAAAGCTACCAATGTGCTATCACTGATCATAGTGTTGGGAAAAGATGCGCACAGTCATTGGACCATCTCCAGCATGCCACTGCATCTGTAACCTATGCAGTAACCTAACATTTATTAACACATAGAAGATTACCATCACTTCAGAAAGTTCCGTCATATTTCTTCTCAGTAATTCTCACCCTACCCTCTCAGAGGTAACTAGTGTTTTGATTTTTTCCCACTATAGACAAGTTTTGCCTGAACTTCAGATAACTGGACCTGTGTGTTCTTTGTGTTAGTGTTCTTTAACTTAGCATAATGTTTTTGAGAAACTTTCATGTATCAATAGCTTTTCCTTCTGTTTACAACAAAATTTCTTGGGAGTGTTTTCTATCATCATGGTATTATTTTTCAAGGGCTTTCATAACAAATTACTACAAACAGAAATTTATCCTCTCATGATGGCTAGAAATCTGAAATCAAGGGCCATTCTCTTTCTGAAGGCTCTAGAAGAGGATCCTCCTTACTTGTCTCTTGTACCTTCTGGTGGTTGCCAGCATTCCTTAGTGTTACAGAGGTATCATTCCATCTCTGCCTCCATCATCACATAACAATCTCCCCATGTGCTGGTGTTTTCACTTAGCCTTCTTATAAGGACCCTAATCTTTGGGTTTGGGGCGCACCCTAAACCATTATGACATCTTATCTAATTACATTGGAAAGACCATATTTCCAAATAAGTAAACTTCTGAGGCTATGGATGGACTTAAATTTTAAGGGTATACTATTCAGTCCACTATAATACACCCTCTGGCCTCCAAAAATTCGTATCTGTCTCACATGCAAAATACACTCACCCAATCATAATATTCCCCAAAGTCTTAACCTATTCTAACATCAAATCCAAGTTCCAAATATTATCTAAATATCAACTCAAAAAGTTCCAAGTCTCATCATTTAAATCATCTAAATCAGATGTTGGTGAGGCTCTGAGTATTTTCCAGCCTAAGGCAAAATTCCTGTCCATGGAGAGACCTATGAAACTAAACATGTTATCTGCTTCCAAAATACAATGGTGAGACAGGCATAGATCCTCATTCCCATTCTAAAAGGGCAAAAAGGAAGGAATAAAGGGGTTACTGATCTAAAGCACATTAGCAGCCCAGCAGGGAAAATTCCACTGGGTCTCAGAGCCTGAGAGTAATGCTCTGGGTTCAGTGCTCTGTCTCTGGCCCCCAGAGGTGGCCTCTGGGACAGCAGCACCTTCACAGCCTACCACTGTAGCTGCAGCCCCACCCTCCGTGGCTTTTGCATCTGTGACTTTCTGTCACTTTCACACCAGGCTGGCACTGTTTCTGCTAGTATAAAGTCTCAAAGTCTCTTGTGTATGTCAAGAGATCCCCACCGTTAGATACGAGGGTTCCCCAGCTACCGTTTCTGGATAACCCTTCCTCAATTCCTGGCTTCTGCTGAGACAATTGGATCCGTAAGTCCCATCTCTTCATTGAAAGTTTGTCCAGCCACACCTTTCGTCCTATTTCCACTGTACATTGTCTAGATAGATTGAGAATTCTCTAGATCATCAAATGCTAGTTCCTTTTCTAATAAATCCTTCCTCAATTTATCTCTCTCCTCTCATTATAAGCATCAAGGAGCAATCAAGCTGTATCTTCCACACTTTGCTTGGAAATCTCCTCACTAAATATCCAAGTTTATCACTTATAAGTTACACTTTCCACCCAATAGCAGAACTCAATTCAGCCAAGGTTCTGCCACTTTATTACAGAGATCACCTTTCTTCAAGTGTTCAAAGGCATGTTCATCATTTCCTTCTAATGCCTCACCAGAAGCACTTATAATATTCCTATCTCTAGTGACATTCTGTTCATGATGACATATGTATTCTCTAAGATGATAGAAGCTTTCGCTACTCTTTACTTTCTTCTGAATACTCACCAGGACCACTATTAACATCCATATTTCTAGTCTTTTGCTATCAAGCCCCTCAAAAACTCTTCCAGCCTCTATCCATTACCTGATTACAAAGCCACTTCCACATTTTTAGGTGTTTGTTACACCAGCACCACACTTCCCAGCACAAAATCTGTATTCGTTTCCTAGAGCTGCTATAACAAAGTATCACAAACTGGGTGGCTTAAAACAACAAAAATTTATTCTCTCACAGTTCTGGAGGCTAGAAGTCCAAATCAACATGTTGGCAAGATTGGTTCCTTGATTGTGAGGAAGAATCTGCTCCACGCCTCTCTCCTAGCTTCTAGGGGTTGCTGACATTCCCTGACTTGTAGATTCATCACTCCAGTCTCTGCTTCTATAATCACATTACGTTCTCCCTGTGTGTCTGTCTCTGTCTTCACATGGCCATCTTAAAAGGATAGCAGTCATTGGATTTAGGGCCTACCCTAATCCAGTATAACTTCATCTTAACTTATTACACCTGCAGATACCCTATTTCTAAATAATGTTACGTTCTGAGGTTCTGTAGAGACATGAACTTTGGGGGATACACTTCAATCCAGTACATTCACTTAGCTCTATTTCCTCATTTCTCATTCACTTTTTTTTTTGAATAGCTATTTTACGGAGACTGTTTTACCTCCTATTATCTAGTTCTTTCATAATATGTTCTATGTCTTAACAAAGCAGAAATTTGATTATTAAGTTCCATACATGGGTTAAACAGTATTATTAAATATTTGCTGATTGCAAAGAACATACTAGATATTTCTCCAAAAGTACTCACAGCTCTGTCCACATGTAGAATCAACCTACATTATCTGCATAAACAAAATTTTTTTTTGAGAAGGTATCTCTCATATTTATTGATCAAATGGTTGTTAACAACAATAAAATTCTGTATAGGGAACTCAATGCACAATCATTAATCAACCCCAAGCCTAATTCTCAACAGTCTCCAATCTTCTGAAGCATAATGAACAAGTTCTTACATGGTGAACAAATTCTTACATAGTGAATAAGTTCTTACATGGTGAACAGTGCAAGGGCAGTCATCACAGAAACTTTCGGTTTTGATCATGCATTATGAACTATAAACAATCAGGTCAAATGTGAATATTCGTTTGATTTTTATACTTGATTTATATGTGAATCCCACATTTCTCCCTTATTCTTCTTCTTTTTTTTAATAAAATGCTTAAGTGGTAGGTAGATGCAAGATAAAGGTAGAAAACATAGTTTAGTGCTGTAAGAGGGGAAATGTAGATGATCAGGTGTGTGCCTCTAGACTAAGTATTAATCCAAGCTAGACAAGGGCAACAAAACATTCACAGATGCAGAAGATTTCTCTCAAAACAGGGGGGGTGAGGTTCTAAGCCTCACCTCTGTTGATCCCCAATTTCTCACCTGATGGCCCCCCTGTGACTGTGCCTGTCTTAGGTTGTTCCTCCCTTGAGGAATCTTACCTGTCTCTGGCTAACCAGTCATCTTCCTGGGCCAT
Source organism: Manis javanica (assembly GCF_040802235.1). NCBI lineage: Eukaryota > Metazoa > Chordata > Mammalia > Pholidota > Manidae > Manis > Manis javanica. The sequence goes on along the minus strand of NC_133174.1, from coordinate 98,304,680 downwards.
GCCGGGAAATGTAAAGTTGGCAAGTGAGAGAGAAGCAATATTGTTTGAAAAGGTTAGCTTTTTACCTCTTTGCAGATTTATGCCCTGTGGCTTCTATGCCCTGCATTTGTCTTGAGGTATCTTTACCACTTGGAAGAATTATGATACTTGGTAATTTTGATATGAGGCACAAATTCTACTTAAGCATTATAATTAGGAAGGAAGAAGAAAAGCTATAGAAGTAGCAGACAGAAGAAAACATGGGAAGATTGATTATTTCTTTGACATATCTTCTTGTAGTGTAACATAAGCATGTATAGGTTTTAAACTACTAATTAAATTGTGTGCACACATTAACATAATAGGAATACAGCTACAGAACCAAAGCAGACCTACAATTACCAGCCATGTCCAGTGAAACCAAAAAAACCAGTTAGGCACCCTAGGCATTTGTGAAAACTTATCAATGATATGATGGATATTGTCTAACTGAATTTGAATAGTTTGAGAAAAATCAGACAAATTAAAAGAACACATTCATGGGAACTGTTCACATCCCATATGTTCTTCTAACAGTAGATAGTCTATAGTCGCAAGATTTTGGAGCGCTGCAACTTGCACTTCTCCTAATTCTTGGTTGAGTTCCGACAGTATAGATGCAGTCAAATTTGTTGTTTTACTGTATGCACAGGCCAGCTTAGATATCTCCTTCTTCATTGCAATGGCAAGTCCAGGAAGCGGTGGGATGAATGCAGCTACAACTGCAACAGCACCAGGATCTTTGTTGAAGTTTTTTGATGATCATCTTCTGGAATGACTCTTCCAGAGAATGTTGATATTGGAAGTTCTTCTTCATATCATATCTTAATTCTTTTTCTGGGTAGCCAAATTAGGCTTTGATCCTCTGTATAAACACAAACAAACCCTTTGCCCACACTTTGATATGCCCTTTATACCATTGTGAAGAACTTATTGGAGATCACCACACAGGAACTGCTTTTTTTTTTTAGAGAGAGAAAGGAATATTATCAGAAAAATGTACTTCCATAGCTGATCATCTGACACCCTTTAAATGATCAAAATTAAGGATATTTAAAGCATGCATTAATCGTTGATTTACAGTTACTTTTATCCTATCAGGGAGTAATCCCCCTTTTCTTTCTTTTTTTTGTTATCATTAATCTACAATTACATGAAGAATATTATATTTACTAGGCTCTCCCCTATACCAGGTCCCACCCCACAAACCCCTTTACAGTCACTGTCCATAAGCATAGCAAAATGTTGTAGAATCAGTACTTGTCTTCTCTGTGTTGTACAGCCCTCCCCTTTCTCCCCCCCATTATGCATTCTAATCATAATACCCCTTTCTTCTCCCCCCCTTTACCCCTCCCTACCCACCCATCCTCCCCAGTCCCTTTCCCTTTGGTACCTGTTAGTCCATTCTTGGGTTCTGTGATTCTGCTGCTGTTTTGTTCCTTCAGTTTTTCCTTTGTCCTTATACTCCACATATGAGTGAAATCATTTGGTATTTCTCTTTCTCCGCTTGGCTTATCACTGAGCATAATACCCTCTAGCTCCATCCATGTTGTTGCAAATGGTAGGATTTGTTTTCTTCATATGGCTGAATAATATTCCATTGTGTATATGTACCACATCTTCTTTATCCATTCATCTACCGATGGACACTTAGGTTGCTTCCAGTTCTTGGCTATTGTAAATAGTGCTGCGATAAACATAGGGGTGCATCTGTCTTTTTTAAACTTGAGTGCTGTGTTCTTAGGGTAAATTCCTAGGAGTGGAATTCCTGGGTCAAATGGTAAGTCTATTTTGAGCATTTTGAGGAACCTCCATACTGCTTTCCACAATGGTTGAACTAATTTACATTCCCACCAGCAGTGTAGGAGGGTTCCTCTTTCTCCACAACCTTGCCAACATTTGTTGTTGTTTGTCTTTTGTATGGTAGCCATCCTTACTGGTGTGAGGTGATACCTCATTGTGGTTTTAATTTGCATTTCTCTGATAATTAGCGATGTGGAGCATCTTTTCATGTGTCTGTTGGCCATCTGTATTTCCTTTTTGGAGAAGTGTTCAGTTCCTCTGCCCATTTTTTAATTGGATTATTTGTTTTTTGTTTGTTGAGGTGGGTGAGTTCTTTATATTCTTTATATATTTTGGACGTCAAACCTTTATCGGATCTGTCATTTACAAATATATTCTCCCAAACTGTAGGGTACCTTTTTGTTGTATTGATGGTGTCTTTTGCTGTACAGAAGCTTTTCAGCTTAGTATAGTCCCACTTGTTCATTTTTGCTGTTGTTTTCCTTGCCCGGGGAGATATGTTCAAGAAGAGGTCACTCATGTTTATGTCTAAGAGGTTTTCGCCTATGTTTTTTTCTAAGTGTTTAATGGTTTCATGACTTACATTCAGGTCTTTGATCCATTTGAATTTACTTTTGTGTATGGGGTTAGACAATGATCCTGTTTCATTCTCCTACATGTAGCTGTCCAGTTTTGCCAGCACCATCTGTTGAAGAGACTGTCATTTTGCCATTGTATGTCCATGGCTCCTTTATCAAATATTAATTGACCATATATGTTTGGGTTAATGTCTGGAGTCTCTAATCTGTTCCACCGGTCTGTGGCTCTGTTCTTGTGCCAGTACCAAATTGTCTTGATTACTATGGCTCTGTAGTAGAGCTTGAAGTTGGGGAGTGAGATCCCCCCTACTTCTTCTTTCTCAGGATTGCTTTGGCTATTCGGGGTCTTTGGTGATTCCATATGAATTTTTGAACTATTTGTTCCAGTTCGTTGAAGAATGTTGCTGGTAATTTGATAGGAATTGCATCAAATCTATATATTGCTTTGGGCAGGATGGCCGTTTTGACGATATTAATTCTTCCTAGCCACGAGCATGGGATGAGTTTCCATTTGTTAGTGTCCCCTTTAATTTCTCTTAAGAGTGACTTGTAATTTTCAGGGTATAGGTCTTTCACTTCTTTGGTTAGGTTTATTCCTAGGTATTTTATTCTTTTTGATGCAATTGTGAATGGAGTTGTTTTCCTGATTTCTCTTTCTATTGGTTCATTGTTAGTATAGTGGAAAGCCCCAGATTTCTGTGTGTTGATTTTGTATCCTGCAACTTTGCTGTATTCCGATATCAGTTCTAGTAGTTTTGGAGTGGAGTCTTTGGGGTTTTTTATGTACAAAATCATGTCATCTGCAAATAGTGACAGTTTAACTTCTTCTTTACCAATCTGGATTCTTTGTATTTCTTTCTTTTGTCTAATTGTCATGACTAGGACCTCCAGTACTATGTTAAATAACAGTGGGGAGAGTGGGCATCCCTGTCTTGTTCCCAATCTCAGAGGAAAAGCTTTCAGCTTCTCACTGTTCAGTATAATGTTGGCTATGGGTTTATCATATATGGCCTTTATTATCTTGAGGTACTTGCTCTCTATTCCCATTTTGCTGAGAGTTTTTATCATGAATGGATGTTGAATTTTGTCAAATGCTTTTTCAGCATCTATGGAGATGATCATGTGGTTTTTGTCTTTCTTTTTGTTGATGTGGTGGATGATGTTGATGGATTTTTGAATGTTGTACCATCCTTGCATCCCTGGGATGAATCCCACTTGGTCATGGTGTATGATCCTTTTGATGTATTTTTGAATTCGGTTTGCTAATATTTTATTGAGTATTTTTGCATCTGCATTCATCAGGGATATTGGTCTGTAATTTTCTTTTTTGGTGGGGTCTTTGCCTGGTTTTGGTATTAGGGTAATGTTGGCTTCATAGAATGAGTTTGGGAGTACTCCCTCCTCTTCTATTTTTTGGAAAACTTTAAGGAGAATAGGTATTATGTCTTCTCTGTATGTCTGATAAAATTCCAAGGTAAATCCGTCTGGCCTGGGGGTTTTGTTCTTGGGTCATTCACTTTTTCAAGAACAATATTTTTTATAATGAAGTGGATCACGCCACAGAGTACATAACACATATCAGTCAAATTAAAGAAATAATACATAGACAATACTCCAAAAGTCCCTGTGTGTCCTTCAGAAATCACAACTCCCTGCCCATAGATATAACCACTGTCCTGACTTGTGATAATAATTTCTTTGCTTTTCTTTATATTTTTACCACCCATACATACAGCACTAGACAGTGTTTAGTTTTGCCTGTTTTTAAGCATTGTATCAGTGAATTGTACTGTATGTATCTTGTTGGGTCTTCCTTTTCTACTTAACCTTATATTTGTGAGATTTAACTATCCTGCAATGTGTAGTCATAATTCATTCATTGTGGTATGGTATTCCTGTATACAAACATACCAACATTTATCCATTCCACTGTAGTTGATGTGTAGTTTCCATGTGGGGGGCTGTAAGTATCAATTCTGCTACTGTTATCATTCTTGTGCTTGTGTCCTAGGACACATGTGCAGGAGTTTCTCAGGGTATATACCTAGGAGTAGAAATAAAGGGCGTCCACACATTTAAACTTTAATAGATGTTAACCCTTTTGTGAAGGAATTGGACCGTGGAAGTTAAAACCATGCATGAAGGTTCAGGTTGCTTCATATCCTTGTCCATAGTGGGTGTTGTCAGACTCCAATCTGATGGGTATTTACTAATATTTCATAGTAATTTTTTCCCTTTCTTAAGAATTAGCATTTATTTATATTACCTTTTCTTTTTAAGTCTTTAGTAAAGTATTATTTTCTTCAATATTCTATTTTGAAAAATTTCAAGCATGGAGAAAAATTGAAAGGATAGTATATCCACACCTTCACGTACACTTAACTTTTGGCATATTGCCATGTTTGCTTTACCTCTCTCTTCCACTACATGAGAATGTGTGTGTGTCATTTATTTATTGCTAATTATTTATTGTTTATTACTATTTGAAAATACATTTCAGACATTAAGAGGTTTTTACCTCTAAATACGTTATTATGTATCCTCTAAGAATACATTCTCCTATGTAATCACAGTATTTTGATCACTCTTAAGATTTAGATAGTTAATGTTATTACACTAATATTATCTAATGATGCAGTTTGTAATTTAAATCTACTATGCAGTCAAGGAGCACACTGCATTTAGTTTGCTTTAGAACAGCTCCTCTGTCTTTTTGTATGTGTGTGTGTATCTGTCTGTCTGTCTTTTAGGAATTAATATTTTTTGGGGGCCCAGGTCTATATTATGTTTGCTTCATTGTGGTGTTCATTTCATTTTCTTGATATCTAATGAGATTGGAAACTTTCCATATCTTTATTGACCATTTGGATAGCCTTCTTTGTGAAATGGCTATTCAGTTCTTTAGCCAATTTAGCAGGTGCAGAAATATTTCCTGACTGAATGTCTTTCCATTTTTTTTGTGTCTGTGTCCAGATGCAGTCTTGGGTAAAAGGTCAATTTAGGCATGTATCAAAGCAATAGCTCAGCGCCAAAGCTGTGGGGCATGGCAGATATCAGTGATTACTACTTACCTTAGGTACTGTTATGGAGAAGAGCCAGGAAAGTGTTGTGATTGTACGTCTTGAATATTCTGTCTCCAAATTTCTTTTCTAATCTTACATGCATTTCTTATAAATTTGTAAAAACTTATAAAATTCTTTATTATTGTGAATACTTGCTCACTGTCGGTTATATGTGTTGAAATTGTCTATTCCCATTGTTTAGCTTATCATTTCACTGCCTTTAGGGTATCTTTTGATGAATTAAAATTCTTCATTTTTATGCAATAAAATTTATTAATTTTTCCTTTCCACTTAGTCTTTTTTGTGCTTTAATTAATACAAGCTTCCCTGCATGAGTTCAGGAAGATACTGTTCTTTATTCTAAAAGTTTTATTTTTTTTGACTTTCACATTTAAGTCTTTAACCCACCTGGGCCTGATTTATGTGTATGGTATAAAATAGGATTCCACTTAATGTTTTTACGTATAGATAACCCTCTATCCCAACACTATGTATTGAAAATGTTGCCCCTGCATGGTTAGTATATTGCCAGCTCTGTCATATATCAGGTGTTCATATATGCATGGGTGTTTTCTGGGTTCTCTCTTTCGTTCCTTTGGTTTTTTTGGCTATTGCAGCATCAGTATCACACTGTTTAGTGCTTTCATGTCTTGATGTAAAACAGAAGAACAATTCCTTCCACACTCTTCTTTTTCAAAAGTGTTTTGTCTACTTTTGGTACTTTGCCATGGCCATGTTTGAATTAGCTCTTCAAGTTACACACACACACACACACACACACACACACACACACACTGTAAGTCCGAGGAGAGGAAATCCCAGGGCAAAATACCTCTAAAAACCGAAATCAGTCGAAGGGTGAAATAAAGTTTAAAATCTATTTATTGGGGGGCAGAGCCAAGATGGCGGCGTGAGTAGAGCAGTGGAAATCTCCTCCCAAAAACACATAGAGCTATGAAAATATAACAAAGAAAAATCTTCCTAAAATAGAGACCACAGGACACAGGACAACATCCAGACCACATCCACACCTGCAAGAACCCAGCGCCTTGTGAAGGGGGTAAGATACAAGCCCCAGCCCGGCGGGACCCGAGCGCCCCTCCCCCCGGCTCCCGGCGGGTGGAGAGAAACCGGAGCGGTTTTTTTTTTTTTTTTTTTTTGGCGAGCGCTTTTTGGAAGCCTTAGAGGGACGGGCCCCCGTTGCTGGGGAGGCAGGGTGGCGGAACCGGTGAGGAGGTGCCTGGGAACGGCGCCGGGGGACAAAGAATATCCTGCGTTTCTCCCTGCGAGACCTGGGGGCGGGTGCCTGAGACCGGTGCCTGAGGACGGAGGAGGTCGCGCGTTTTTCCCCTTTTTTTTTTTTTCTCTTTTTGGCGAGCGCTTTTTGGAAGCCTTGAAGGGACGGGGACCCCAGTGCTAGGGAGGCACGGTGGCAGGACTGGTGAGCGGGTGGCTGGGACCGGCGCCTGAGGACAAAGAATATCCCCCGTTTTTCCCTGCGGGACCAGTGGGCGGGTGCCTGAGACCGGCACTTGAGAACAGAGGAAATCGCGCGTTTTTCCCCTTTTTTTTTTCTCTTTTCTGTGAGTGCTTTTTGGAAGCCTAAAAGGGACAGGGACCCCGGTGCTAGGGAGGCAGGGCGGCGGGACTGGTGAGCGGGTGCCTGGGACCGGCACCTGAGGACAAAGAATATCCCGCATTTTTCCCTGTGGGACCGGTGGGTGGGTGCCTGAGACCAGCACCTGAGGACGGAAGAAATCGCGCGTTTTTCCCCTTTTTTTCTCTCTTTTTGCCGAGTGCTTTTTGGAAGCCTTGAAGGGACAGGGACCCCGGTGCTAGGGAGGCAGGGCGGCGGGACTGGTGAGCGGGTGCGTGGGACCAGTGCCTGAGGACAAAGAATATTGAGCGTTCCTTCCCTGAGGGACCGGTGGGTGGGTGCTTTTTGGAAGCCTTGAAAGGACAGGGACCCTGGTGCTAGGGAGACAGGGCAGCAGGACCAGTGAGCGGGTGCCTGGGACCGGCACCTGAGGACAAAAAAAAAAAAAAAAAAAATCGCTTGTTTTTCTCCTTTTTTTTTTCTCTTTCTTTCTGTTCCCTCTCTCATTGTTGCTGCTGTTGTTTTGGTTTGGAGAGTGCTTTTTGGAAATCTTAAAGGGGCAGGACAGGTCACTTAGACCAGAAGCAGGGAATCTGGGGATCTCTGGGCACTCTAACCCCCTGGGCAGCAGGGAGCACAGAGGCCCCTTACGGAGATAAATAGTCTCCTGGCTGCTCCCCCTCCAACGGGGCTCCACCATTTTGGAGGAACAGCCCCAGCCAGGCCAAGCCCACAGCAACAGTGGAGATAAACCCCAAAGCAACTGGGCAGGAAGCAGAAGCCCTGTCTGCGCGCAGCTGCCCAGCACAAGCCACTAGAGGTCGCTATTCTCCCAGGAAAAGGCTACAAACCAACAAGAAGGGAAGCTCTTCCAGCGGTCACTTGTACCAGCTCTGCAAACTATCTCTATCACCATGAAAAGGCAAAACTACAGGCAGACAAAGATCACAGAGACAACACCTGAGAAGGAGACAGACCTAACTAGTCTTCCTGAAAAAGAATTCAAAATAAAAATCATGAACATGCTGACAGAGATGCAGAGAAAAATGCAAGAGCAATGGGATGAGATGCAGAGAAAAATGCAAGAGCAGTGGGATGAGATGCAGAGAAAAATGCAAGAGCAGTGGGATGAAGTCCGGAAGGAGATCACAGATGTCAGGAAAGAGATCACAGAAGTGAAACAATCCCTGGAAGGATTTATAAGCAGAATGGATAAGATGCAAGAGGCCATTGAAGGAATAGAAGCCAGAGAACAGGAACGTATAGAAGCTGACATAGAGAGAGACAAAAGGATCTCCAGGAATGAAACAACACTAAGAGAAATATGTGACCAATACAAAAGGAAAAACATTCGTATTATAGGGATACCAGAAGAGGAAGAAAGAGGAAAAGGGATAGAAAGTGTCTTTGAAGAAATAATTGCTGAAAACTTCCCCAAACTGGGGGAGGAAATAATCGAACAGACCATGGAATTATACAGAACCCCAAACAGAAAGGATCCAAGGAGGACAACACCAAGACACATAATAATTAAAATGGCAAAGATCAAGGACAAGGAAAGAGTTTTAAAGGCAGCTAGAGAGAAAAAGGTCACCTATAAAGGAAAACCAATCAGGCTAACATCAGACTTCTCAACAGAAACCCTACAGGCCAGAAGAGAATGGCATGATATACTTAATGCAATGAAACAGAAGGGCCTTGAACCAAGGATACTGTATCCAGCACGACTATCATTTAAATATGATGGTGGGATCAAACAATTCCCAGACAAGCAAAAGCTGAGGGAATTTGCTTCCCACAAACCACCTCTACAGGGCATCCTACAGGGACTGCTCTAGATGGGAGCACCCCTAAAAAGAGCACAGAACAAAACACACAACATATGAAGAATGGAGGAGGAGGAATAAGAAGGGAGAGAAGAAAAGACTCTCCAGACAGTGTATATAACAGCTCAATAAGCGAGCTAAGTTAGGCAGTAAGATACTAAAGAAGCTAACCTTGAACCTTTGGTAACCACGAATCTAAAGCCTGCAATGGCAATAAGTACATATCTTTCAATAGTCACCCTAAATGTAAATGGACTTAATGCACCAATCAAAAGACATAGAGTAATAGAATGGATAAAAAAGCAAGACCCATCTATATGCTGCTTACAAGAAACTCACCTTAAACCCAAAGATAAGCATAGACTAAAAGTCAAGGGATGGAAAAACATATTTCAGGCAAACAACAGTGAGAAGAAAGCAGGGGTTGCAGTACTAATATCAGACAAAATAGACTTCAAAACAAAGAAAGTAACAAGAGATAAAGAAGGCCACTACATAATGATAAAGGGCTTAGTCCAACAAGAGGATATAACCATTCTAAATATATATGCACCCAATACAGGAGCACCAGCATATGTGAAGCAAATACTAACAGAACTAAAGAGGGAAATAGACTGCAATGCATTCATTGTAGGAGACTTCAACACACCACTCACCCCAAAGGATAGATCCACCGGGCAGAAAATAAGTAAAGACACACAGGCACTGAACAACACACTAGAACAGATGGACCTAATAGACATCTATAGAACTTTACATCCAAAAGCAACAGGATATACATTCTTCTCAAGTGCACATGGAACATTCTCCAGAATAGACCACATACTAGCTCACAAAAAGAGCCTCAGTAAATTCCACAATATTGAAATTCTACCAACCAATTTTTCAGACCACAAAGGTATGAAAGTAGAAATAAATTCTACAAAGAAAACAAAAAGGCTCATAAACACATGGAGGCTTAACAACATGCTACTAAATAATCAATGGATCAATGAACAAATCAAAATAGAGATCAAGGAATATATAGAAACAAATGACAACAACAACACTAAGCCCCAACTTCTGTGGGATGCAGCGAAAGCAGTCTTAAGAGGAAAGTATATAGCAATCCAGGCACACTTGAAGAAGGAAGAACAATCCCAAATGAATAGTCTAACATCACAATTATTAAAACTTGAAAAAGAAGAACAAATGAGGCCTAAAGTCAGCAGAAGGAGGGACATAATAAAGATCAGAGAAGAAATAAACAAAATTGAGAAGAATAAAACAATAGCAAAAATCAACGAAACCAAGAGCTGGTTCTTTGAGAAAATAAACAAAATAGATAAGCCTCTAGCCCAACTTATTAAGAGAAAAAGAGAGTCAACACAAATCAACATAATCAGAAATGAGAATGGAAAAATCACGACAGACTCCACAGAAATACAAAGAATTATTAAAGACTACTATGAAAACCTATATGCCAACAAGCTGGAAAACCTAGAAGAAATGGACAACTTCCTAGAAAAATACAACCTCCCAAGACTGACCAAGGAAGAAACACAAAAGTTAAACAAACCAATTACAAGCAAAGAAATTGAAACAGTAATCAAAAAACTACCCAAGAACAAAACCCCGGGGCCGGACGGATTTACCTCGGAATTTTATCAGACACACAGAGAAGACATAATACCCATTCTCCTTAAAGTGTTCCACAAAATAGAAGAAGAGGGAATACTCCCAAACTCATTCTATGAAGCCAACATCACCCTAATACCAAAACCAGGAAAAGACCCCACCAAAAAAGAAAATTACAGACCAATATCCCTGATGAATGTAGATGCAAAAATACTCAATAAAATATTAGCAAACAGAATTCAACAGTATATCAAAAGGATCATACACCATGACCAAGTGGGGTTCATCCCAGGGATGCAAGGATGGTACAACATTCGAAAATCCATCAACATCATCCACCACATCAACAAAAAGAAAGACAAAAACCACATGATCATCTCCATAGATGCTGAAAAAGCATTTGACAAAATTCAACATCCATTCATGATAAAAACTCTCAGCAAAATGGGAATAGAGGGCAAGTACCTCAACATAATAAAGGCCATATATGATAAACCCACAGCCAGCATTATACTGAACAGCGAGAAGCTGAAAGCATTTCCACTGAGATCGGGAACCAGACAGGGATGCCCACTCTCCCCACTGTTATTTAACATAGTACTGGAGGTCCTAGCCACGGCAATCAGACAAAACAAAGAAATACAAGGAATCCAGATTGGTAAAGAAGAAGTTAAACTGTCACTATTTGCAGATGATATGATACTGTACATAAAAAACCCTAAAGACTCCACTCCAAAACTACTAGAACTGATATCGGAATACAGCAAAGTTGCAGGATACAAAATCAACACACAGAAATCTGTAGCTTTCCTATACACTAACAACGAATCAATAGAAAGAGAAATCAGGAAAACAATTCCATTCACCATTGCATCAAAAAGAATAAAATACCTAGGAATAAACCTAACCAAGGAAGTGAAAGACTTATACTCTGAAAACTACAAGTCACTCTTAAGAGAAATTAAAGGGGACACTAATAAATGGAAACTCATCCCATGCTCATGGCTAGGAAGAATTAATATCGTCAAAATGGCCATCCTGCCGAAAGCAATATACAAATTTGATGCAATCCCTCTCAAATTACCAGCAACATTCTTCAATGAATTGGAACAAATAATTCAAAAATTCATATGGAAACACCAAAGACCCCGAATAGCCAAAGCAATCCTGAAAAAGAAGAATAAAGTAGGGGGGATCTCACTCCCCAACTTCAAGCTCTACTACAAAGCCATAGTAATCAAGACAATTTGGTACTGGCACAAGAACAGAGCCACAGACCAGTGGAACAGATTAGAGACTCCAGAAATTAACCCAAACATATATGGTCAATTAATATTTGATAAAGGAGCCATGGACATACAATGGCAAAATGACAGTCTCTTCAACAGATGGTGCTGGCAAAACTGGACAGCTACATGTAGGAGAATGAAACTGGACCATTGTCTAACCCCATATACAAAGGTAAACTCAAAATGGATCAAAGACCTGAATGTAAGTCACGAAACCATTAAACTCTTGGAAAAAAACATAGGCAAAAACCTCTTAGACATAAACATGAGTGATCTCTTCTTGAACATATCTCCCCGGGCAAGGAAAACAACAGCAAAAATGAGCAAGTGGGACTACATTAAGCTGAAAAGCTTCTGTACAGCGAAAGACACCATCAATAGAACAAAAAGGAACCCTACAGTATGGGAGAATATATTTGAAAATGACAGATCCGATAAAGGCTTGACGTCCAGAATATATAAAGAGCTCACACGCCTCAACAAACAAAAAACAAATAACCCAATTAAAAAATGGGCAGAGGAACTGAACAGACAGTTCTCTAAAAAAGAAATACAGATGGCCAACAGACACATGAAAAGATGCTCCACATCGCTAATTATCAGAGAAATGCAAATTAAAACCACAATGAGGTATCACCTCACACCAGTAAGGATAGCTGCCATCCAAAAGACAAACAACAACAAATGTTGGCGAGGCTGTGGAGAAAGGGGAACCCTCCTACACTGCTGGTGGGAATGTAAATTAGTTCAACCATTGTGGAAAGCAGTATGGAGGTGCATCAAAATGCTCAAAACAGACCTACCATTTGACCCAGGAATTCCACTCCTAGGAATTTACCCTAAGAACGCAGCAATCAAGTTTGAGAAAGACAGATGCACTCCTATGTTTATCGCAGCACTATTTACAATAGCCAAGAATTGGAAGCAACCTAAATGTCCATCTGTAGATGAATGGATAAAGAAGATGTGGTACATATACACAATGGAATACTACTCAGCCATAAGAAGTGGAAAAATCCAACCATTTGCAGCAACATGGATGGAGCTGGAGAGTATTATGCTCAGTGAAATAAGCCAAGCGGAGAAAGAGAAATACCAAATGATTTCACTCATCTGAGGAGTATAGGAACAAAGGAAAAACTGAAGGAACAAAACAGCAGCAGAATTACAGAACCCAAAAATGGACTAACAGGTACCAAAGGGAAAGGAACTGGGGAGGATGGGTGGGCAGGGAGGGATAAGGGGGGGGAAGAAGAAGGGGGGTATTAAGATTAGCATGCATGGGGGGGAGGGAGAAAGGGGAGGGTGGGCTGCACAACACAGAGAGGACAAGTAGTGACTCTACCACATTTTGCTAAGCTGATGGACAGTAACCGTAATGTGGTTGTTAGGGGGGACCTGATATAGGGGAGAGCATAGTAAACATAGTATTCTTCAGGTAAGTGTAGATTAAAAATTTAAAAAAAAAAAAGAAAGAAAGAAAGAAAAGGGGGATTACTCCTTAACAGGATAAAACTATTGGTAAATCAAAGATCAACGCATGCTTTAAATATCCTTAATGTTGATCACTTAAAGGGTGTCAGATGATCAGCTATGGAGGTACTCTTTTCTGATAATATTCCTTTCTCTTAATTAAAAAAAAAAAAAAAAAAGCAGTTACTGTGTGCTGACCTCCAATGAGTTCTGCACAGTGGTATAGAGGGCATGTCAAAGTGTGGGCAAAGGGTCTGTTTGTTTCTAGGCAGAAGATCAAGGCCTAGCTTGGATACCCAGAAAATGAACTAAGATACGATATGAGGAGGAGCTTCCGGCATCAGCACTCTCTGGAGGACTCGTGCCGGGGGATGATCATCAAAAAGCCTCCACAGGGATCCGGACGATGCTGCGGTTGTGGCTGCATCCAGCCCACCGTCTCCTGGACTTGCCATAAGAAGGAGGAGGGAGATGTCTAGGCTGGCATGTGCATACAGTGAGACAACAAATTTGACTGGATCTGTACTGTTGGAACTCAACCAGGAGTTGGGAGGGGTGCAAGTTGTAGCACCCCAAAATCTCATGACTATAGACTATCTATGGTTAAAAGAACATATGGGATGTGAACAGATCCCAGAAATGGGCTGCTTTAATTTGTCTGATGGTTCAAGTACAGTTCGAAAATATCCATCATATCATAGATAAATTTTCACAAATGCCTAGGGTGCCTAAATGGTTTTCTTGGCTTCACTGGAGATGGCTGGTAATTATAGATTTGCTTTGTTTATGTCACCGTATTCCTATTATGTTAATATGTGTGTGCAAATTAGTTAGTAGTTTAAAACCTGTACATACTTAAGGTACTATACAAGAAGATATGTCAAAGAAATAATCAATCCTCCCAAGTTTCCTTCATATGCTACATCTATAGCTTTTCTTCTTCCTTCCTAATTACAAACCTTAAATAGAATTCGTGCCTCATATCGAATTTACCGAGTATCATAATTCCTCCAGGTGGTAAAGATACCTCGAGACAAGTGCTGGGCATAGAAGCCACAGGGCATAAATCTGCAAAGAAGTAAAAAGCTAACCTTTGCAAACAATATGGCTTCTCTCTCACTTACCAACTTTACATTTCCCTGTATGGCCCCGGAAGATGACTGGTTAGCCAGAGACGGGTAAGATTCCTCAAGGGAGGAACAACCTAAGACAGGCACAGTCGCAGGGGGGCCATCAGGTGAGAATTTGGGGATCAACAGAGGTGAGGCTCAGAACCTCACCCCCCCTGCTTTGAGAGAAATCTTCTGCATCCGTGGATGTCTTGCTGCCCTTGTCTAGCCTGGATTAATACTTAGTCCATAGGCACACACCTGATCATCTGATCATCTATATTTGCCTTCTTACAGCACTAAACTATGTTTTCTACCTTTATCTTGCATCTACCTACCACTTCAGCATTTTATTAAAAATAAAAATAATAATAATAATAGGAGAAATGTGGGATCAACATATAAATCAAGTACAAAAATCAAATGAATATTCATATTTGACCTGATGGTTTATAGGTCATATTGCATGATCAAAACCGAAAGTTTCTGTGATGAATGCCCTTGTACTGTTCACCATGTAAGAATTTATTCACTCTGTAAGAATTCGTTCACCATGTAAGAACTTGTTTGTTATGCTTCAGAAGATTGGAGACTGACGAGAATTAGGCTTGAGATGGATTAATGATTGTACATTGAGCATTGACCCCCCTATACTGAATTTTATTGTTGTTAACAACCATTTGATCAATAAATATGAGAGATGCCCTCTCAAAAAAAAAAAAAAAAAAAAAAAAAAAAAAAAAAAAAAAAAAAAAAAAAAAAAAAAAAAAAAAAAAAAAAAAAATCTATTTATTGCCACAAGCTGCAGTCCCAGGCTGTCTTTCTCCTCTGCTCTGGAAGAAGCCAAAAACCGGTCCTTCCCTCACCTCTCAGGTATAGATAAGCCCTCCATTGCCCACGTAATTACCCATTGATATGGGGAATGATGCACCCCTGAGGAATGATGCAAATGCACTAAAACCATACTTCTCTCCACCCTTGAGTATCTGTTGATATGCAGATATGCTAAAGCCAGGCGAGATATTCTGGAAATATTACAATTTTACTCACACACACACACACACACACACACACACACACACACAAATATGCGTACACACTCTCTAATGTGATTTTGATTGAGATCCCATCGAGTATTTAAGTCAGTTGAGGACAGTTGACATATTTACAGAATGAATGTTCAAGTTGTCACATGTGAATATGGTATATCTTTTCACTCATTTAATTCTTTGATATTTTCTCTATTTTCTATTCCTTCTAACAGTGAGACTGAATTGTTTTTTTTAAACTTTTAAACAGCTTTATTGAGGTATACAATTTACATACAATGAAATTCACCTGTTCAAAGTATTCAGTTAGGTGATTTTTAGGACATTTTCATCACTGCAAAATTCCCTTGAGCTTATTTGTAGTAAATCACTCCTTGCACTCAAATCTTCTGCCTCTGTACATTTATCATTTCTAGATATTTCATATAAATGGAATTTTACAATATGTGATCTTTGGAATCTGGCCTTTTTCAGGTTATTGAAGTTTGTTCATGTTGTAGTGTGTATTAGCAATTCATTTCTTTGTGTTACTAGTTTTCCATTGTATAGATATACGACAGTCTGTTTGTACCTTCACCATTTGATGGCATTTGGGTTGTTTCTATTCTTTGGCCATTATGAACATTCAAGTCCAAGGTTTTTGTGTGGATGTTTTCTTTTCTTATGAGTGAATGGAATTTCTGGGTAACTCTATGGATAACCTTTGAGGATCTGCTAAACTCTTTTCCAATGCAGTTGCACCATTTTACTTTCTCATCAGTGATGTATGAGCATTTTTACTTCTCTGCATCCTTGCTACCATTTGTTATTGCCATTTTCTTTTTAATTCCAACCATTCTAGTGGATGTGTACTGTAACTCGTTATGGTTTTAACTTGAATTTCTGTAATAGCAAATGATCTTAAATACTTTTTCACATGTTTATTAGCCATTCATAAGTATTCTTTCACAAAATGTCTTTTACCCATTTTTTGATTGGGTTGTTTGTTTTCTTAGTACTGAGTGTTAAGAGTTCTTTACGTATTCTGAATACAAGTCCTTTATAAGATGCATAATTTGCACATATTTTCATTCAGTCTGTAGCTTGTCTTTTTATCTTCTTAATGGTATTTTTTGAAGCACAAAAGTTTTTAATTTTAATGAAGTTCAATTTATCAGTTTGTTCCTTTATGACTTGTGCTTTTGGTATTGTGTAAGAGATTTTTGCTGAATTCAAGGTCATAAAGGTTCTCCTATGTTTTCTTCTAAAATAGATGTAGTTTTATCTCTTACAGTTCTATCTATTATTGATTTTGAGTTAATTTTATGTGTGAGATAAAGGGTGCCTAAGTTCATATTTTTGTGTATGGATATCCAATTGTCCTAGCACTATTTATTGTTAAGACTGTTTTTTCCCCATTGAATTATCTTGGCATGTTTGTGGAAAAATCAGTTAACCATAACTTTATTTCTGAACACTCATTTTGGTTCCATTGATTCTATATACCTATCCTTACGCTGTGAATCTCTTTATGTTTATAGTAAATTTTGAAACTGGATAGTGTAACTCCTGTTTGTTCCTCTTCTTCAGATTTGCTTTGGTTATTCTAGGTCCTTTGTATTCCCATGTAAATTTTAGAAGCAGTTTGTCAATTTTTTCTACCAAAAAGCCCCCTGGAATTTGGTAAAGATTGTGTTGAATCTGTAATTCAATTTGGGCAAAATTACCATTTTCATAATATTGAATATTCTAATTCATGAGCATGAAATGTTTCTTTCTTCATTTAGACCTTCTGTAATTTATTTCAGCAGTATTTTGTAGTTTTCAGTTTATAAATATTATACTTTTATTAATTCCTAAATATTTTATTCATTTTTATGCTCTTGTGAATAGAATTGTTTTCTTAATTTTCTGATCGTTGCATGCAAGTCTGTAGAAATGTTGATTATTCTTTATCATTTCTGTGTTCTGTGACTAAACTGTTTTATTCTAGCAGCTTTATTGTGGATACCTTAGGATTTTCTACATAGACAGTCATACTGCTTATGAATAAAGACAGTTTTACTTCTTTCTTTTTTTTTTTTTACCTCCCTACACTTTCTAAAACTACAGTGTTGAATGGAAGTGGTAAGAGCAGACACCCTTGTCTTATTCCCAGTCTTAGGGGAAAAACATTCCATTTTTAGCCACAAACTATGATATTAGCTCCAGATTTTTGTACATGGTCTTTAGCAGTGTAGTAGATTACTTTCCTATGGGTGCTGTAACTAGTGACCACAAACTTAGTGGCTTAAAGCAACCTAATTTCTTCTCTTACAGTTCTAGAGGTCAGAAGTCCTAAAATCAAGTTGTTCACAGGTCTGCATTCCTTCTGGAATTCTTTAGAGGAGTCTTCCAGCTTCTAGAATCCACCTGAATTCCTTGGCTCATGGCCCTTTCCTCACATTACTCCAAACTCCTATTTCCATCACTACATCTCCTACTCTGTCTCTAACCCTCCTGCCTCCTCTTATAAGGACCCTTATGATTACATTGAGCCTACTTGCATAATTTGGGATAATCTGCTAATCTCAGGATCTGTAACTTAATCACATGTGTAGAGTCCCTTTTGCCATGTAACATTTTCATAGATTCCAGAGATTTGGATGTAGACCCAATCTTTGGGTGTCATTATTCAGTCTATCTCATGAAGGTTGAGGATATTCCCCTCTATTCCTAGTTAGTTGAAGGTGGTTGTTGTTGCTTTTTTAATCATGAATGGATGTTGGATTTTTTTTTTCTGTACCTACTGTAGTGATCATGTGATTTAAGTTTTGAATCTATTAATATGATATATTACATTAATTGATTTTAAGATGTTAAACCAATCTTTCATTCCTGGGGTAAATCCCACTTACATATGTATAATTGTTTTTATATTTTGCTAGATTAGGCTCGCTAAATTTTGCTAAGGATCTTTGTGTCTGTATTCACAAGAGATACTGGTCTGCATTTTTCTTGGCTTGTGGTTTCTTTGTTTAGCTTTGTTTTCATTGTAATACTGACACTATAGAATAAGTTGGAAAATATTCCCTCCTCCATTTTCTGAAAATGTACAGGATTGATATTATTTCTTTAAATGTTTGATAGAATTCGTCAATGAAGCCATCTGTACCTGGACTTTTCCAAACTTTTGTGGGCAGTTTTATTATTAACTCGACCTCTTATTACAGATTTATTCAGCTGCTCTCTTTCTTCTTGAGTCTGCTTTGATAATTTGTATCCCTCTGTGAATTTTTTGGTTCTTTTGAGCTTCCTAATTTGTTAGCCTAAAGTTATTTATAATATTTCTTTATTATCATTTCCATTTCTATCGGGTCAGTAATGATGCCTCCTCTTTAATTTTTGATTTTAGTCATTTTTGACTTCTTATTTTTTTTGGTGAGTCTAACTAAGTGTTTGCCATTTTGTTAAAGTTTTCAAAGAACCACCTTTTGGTTACATAGATTTTTCTGTTTTCTGTTGCACTGATTTATTCCCTAATCTTTACTATTTCCTTCTCCTTCCTTTGTGTTTAGTTTGCTCTTTTTCTAGTTTCTAAGTTAGAAGTTCTGATTATAGATTTAAAATTGTTTTCTCTGATAGGTGTTTAAACCTACAGATTTCTCTCTGAGCATTATTTTAGCTGTATCCATACATTGTGGTGTGTTATGTTTTCATTTTCATTTTAGTTCAAAATATTTTATAAATTTCCTTTGTGAGTTATTTGACCTATGGGTTATTTAGAAGTGTATTGTTTAATTTCCAAATATTTGTTTTCCCAGATTTCTTCCAGTAGTGGATCTTTAATGTGATTCCATTGTGATCAGAGAAATAATTTATATGATTTCATACAGACTTTTTACATTTTTTTAGATATACTCCCATCTTTGAGCCCTCACTCTAGTATCAGCATGATAGATTCCATCACTTTCTTTAACTCTTCTTTCAAATGTCACCTCAATGAGAACTACCCAAACCAGCATTAAAATTGCAAACACCACTACTACCACCCCCTTGCACTTACAGTCACCCCTTACATTGCTGTATTTTTCTCTTTTTCGTAGTACTCATAACCTTCGAAGATACAAAAATATTTATTTAGCTCTATGAAAATAGGGATCTTTGTTTGATTTATTGATCTATCCCAAGAACCTAGAATAGTACCTGGATCATAATAGTCACTGAGTAAATATTTTTGAGTATATACATTAGTATATTCATCACTTGGTCATATGTAACTGAACTTTTTCACTTTCATTGGAATGTAGTGTTTCATATATAAATGTACTACAATTTTATACTTGATTCTTCTTAGATGGACATTTATTTTTGCTAGTTTCAGGCTCTTATAAATAACATTGATCTAAACATTGCTGTTGTATCTTGGAGCACATATGCCCAAATTTTTGTAGGGTATGTATGTGGAGGGGAATTGATGGGTCGTATTATAAGCGTATATTCAACATTAGCAGGTAATGTCACAGTGATTTGCATTGTGGCTGTGCATTCCTACCAGTAATGTATGAGGGTTCCATGTGGTCTGCAGTTTCACAATATGTGGTATTGGCATTCTTTTTAATTTTTTGCCAGTATCGCAGTTTCTGTTAGTATCTCATTCCCTTCTTAATTACCATTTCCCAGAATTTTAATGTGGTTGAGCACTTTTGCATATATTCATTAACCATGTATATTTCCTCTTTTGTGAGACACCTTTTCAAACTTTTGCCCTTTTTCCCATGTTCTTTATCAGATATTTGTGCAGCAAATATTTTTTCCTATTTTGTGACTTTTCTATCTCTGATATTTTTGATGAACCAAAGTTTAAAATTTTAATGTAGTTGAATTTGTCAATATTTTCCTTAATGGTTAGTGCTTTGGGGGTCTTAAGAAAACCTTCCATAAATATTATTATACATTGCTGGTGGAAATGCTGAGTAATACACTCCTACAGAGTAGAGTTTAGCAATATATATATAAATTACATACACATTTACCCTTCATCTCAGCAGTGCCACTTGTTGGCATCTATTTCAAAGATACACTAGAAAAATTCAAAACCCATATGTATAAGCTGTCAGGACATTATTCATAACAGCAAAAAAGACTGGATACACCACCAATGTGCATCAGCAGGAGAGTAGTTGAATAAACTATTACATCCACACTGTAGATTACTATGCAGTTATAAGAAGGAAGGAGAAGAGCTCCACACATAAATATGGAGTTTTCTCTAGGATATACTGTTAAGTACAGGAAAGTAAGTTGTAGAACAGTGTTTATAATAAGTTACCTTTTTTGTAGGAGAGGGGTGTAACTAATGAATTTTATATATGTGTGTGTAAACACACACACAGATACATACATATACATATACATGTGTTGTATACGTGCCTATTTGCTTATATTTTTAATAAAAAACAATGGAACCATAAATCCAAAAGTAATAAAAATTATTATGGGGAAAGAAAAGAATAGGATGAAGGGAACAGAGATGGAAGTGAGATTTCTATGAAGGTACTGTATAACACAGTTTTCACTTCAGACCATAAAATGTTTTACATAATTAAAAAATTTTAATTAAAAAGGGAAAAATTTAATCCCTAATATTCATAAATAATCGGAAGCAAAGTAATCTAACTATAAAGTTGGTAGCATAATCATACAGAGAAAACAGTTATTTAAAATGACTTTAAAACAAATTTGTACATTCTTAATGGAATATATTTTAAGGACAGAAGTAACTGCAAAGAAATATGAACCTGTATTCACTAGTTTTATTATTGATAGTCATAGTAGTACTGTTACTGACATTTTAAAATTCTATGAATTATTGAAGTAAAAAGGTAATAAATAAATTTGTTAATATCATTAACAGTCAATATTTTAAGCATATATATAATAGATATAAGTATAAAATCAAGAAGTTTGAGTACAAACCTTCCTTGTAGTCTTAAATTTGAAGTGGAAATACCAGTATGAACTCACAATTTATTTTTCTCCTAAAAAAAATCCTATTTTGTCCACTGAAAAGGCCTAGAAACAACAATTCACAAGCTATGAACACACCTAGCAACACACTGTGGTTTCTAAATAGTATTTCCCACTAAAAGGAGCCAGGGGTCCTTGGAGGAATATTCTAGGTTTGAGACAGGAAATGTGCAAGATGAGCTTGGGACATACATCTTGCTGTGCCAAACTGGACAGCAATGCAGGAGCCAATTTGAAAGGATTCTTACTAGTCCCAAGTGTGATAATTTGACCACTAAAAAGAATAATGACTACATTTGATTGAACTACATCAAATATATGAAAATACAAGACCTCACAATTATATTAAAAATAATCATTTGCCACATTGTACATTCCTAAGTTACCAACTCATTACTTTCACACTTGGTAATTAATGGGAAAAAAACTGAGCATTTTTCTTGCCTTTTCTGTATGAACTATATATAGTTGATGATGTTAAGTTCATTATAGAATTCCAGATAAGAAATACAAAAGAAACAATAAAATTAGGAGAGGTCCATTTCTCAATTTTCAATAAATGAATAGATCTAGGCAGTGGGCATCAATGAATGCAAAACCCATTAAATAAAAGATGAACAGGAAGATTCTCTAATAGAGGGATCCAAATCACACCACCTGAGTCCACTGATCAATTTCAGCATTGCTTAAAATGTGACCACCAAACATTATGTACCTTATGACATGATGTAATAAGAAGTACACATCTATGGAGGTTTCTTGCTTTAAGTATTCAACCTGAATCTAATCAAACCTAGTTTAGCACTATCAAGTACAACTTTCTGCAACGATGTAAGTGGCCTTTATCTAATCTGCCCAATATGGTATCTACTAGCCACATGTAGCTATTGAGCATTTGAAGTGTAATGAGTTTCACTGAGAAACTAACATTTAAAAAATTAATTTTTGTGGTCAGTGGCTACTGTATTTCATAGCATAGTTCTAGATTTAACTACCAGTTTTTAAGAAATAGAGGAGATTGAGGAATAAGTTAAATAATACCATGAGGGACAATCACTCTGATTCATTTGTTCTGTGAACAAATAATCTGGTTCTCTAATAAATTAGTGGAATGGAGTGGGGAGGGATGGACTAGAGGGGTGGTAAAAGGAGCACTGTTTTAAAATAAAAGAGGCGTGAGAGATATAATGGCCAAAGGCTGGTTTAGATCCTGAATTGAGCAACTAAGTGTAAGAAAATATCTTTGAGATAATCAGGGCTATTTGAATATGAGCTCAGTAGTTGATACGAAGGATTTATTATTAATTTTGTGCAGTGTGATAATGCTGTACTGGTTACATTTTTCAAATGCCCTTATCAGTTAGGTGCATGTACTTGCATGACCCTGAGAGTAAGTACCTCCTTAAATTCTGCACCCTGGGTACCTCACTTGCCTCACTGTAGTTCCAGCCTTGCTTGAAATGCACTGTAATAAAATAGCTATATATTATTGTCATTGTCACAGGTTATAAACATGTACCCCAGCAAGATTTCTATATCTGAGATCCAAGATTTATTTTGTATTTATTTGTTAAAGGTTGTCTTGGTAGGCTTTGTAGAACTTCCCTATCTCTTTGTCTTGATCCAGATGAACCCCAAAAGAAGAACAAAGGTGATCCCATGAACAACCTGGAAAGTTTTTACCAAGAGATGATAATGAAAAAACGTCTTGAAGAGTTCCAACTTATGAGAGGTGAACCCTTTGCTTCCCACTCACTGGTCTCAGCTACATCAGTGGGAGATAGTGGCACAGCTGAGAACCCATCATTACTCCAGGACGAGGGAAAACAGGCAGCACAGGGTAAAGGTCCCAGTCTCCATGTGGCAAAAGTTATTGATAATTCACCTGAGCGGTGTTGGACTGGGCCTAAGAAGCTGACGCAGCCAATAGAATTTGTCCCAGAAGATGAGATCCAGAGAAATCGTTTGTCAGAGGAAGAGATCCGAAAAATTCCTATGTTTTCTTCATATAATCCAGGGGAGCCAAACAAGGTATAGGCCAAACCAAGAAAAAAACCATGAGTTCTTTTCATTTTTATTTACTTCTACTTATTTACTTCTACCTAAATTAATACTTTTAAATTAGCTTCAATTATACCAAAGAATCATGACATAGGCACAGTGTCTTTTTCCTTGACCTTGACTATTCATTCTCTGCCTACTATGTAAGCACATTTCCTGTGATGTTTTCTAAGATCCTAAGCTACCCTTAGAATTTTAAAGAAATCTTGAGACTCTAGTCCATACCCACTAGAAGCCCTGAATTGAAGGCAAAGTATGTTCCACTTTCCTAGGCTGGTAATAAATCAAGTATCATTCATAAGACCACCATATCTGGTAGGCATGGTGCTTCCAGAAGTGGTCAATAAGTCATTGACTACATTGTTGTGAGTAGGGTTTACTGTTATCACATGAGTTTTCTCTTCAGAATGCTCCTCCTGGCTTTCATATAACATACGATTTAAGTTGCTGGTAGCTAAGCAGCGGCATGAAAGCACAGGGCCTGTAAGATTTGAGGAATCAGCAAATACCTAGGTGGACTTGTAAATAATGCTTGTTTTACTGATCAGATCAGACCATATTCATGGTATATGTTATATCCAGAATGGAAACTTCATCATCATGTCACCCAAAGAGGCAACACAAGCCCCTAGAGCATATATTTGGTGGTGGTTAATTTATAAAACAAAACCAAAAAAGATAATGTTAGCTTCTGGCTGTCCCTGAATTTTTTAAAAAAGCATAGTGGATGAGGGATATTAAAGCAGTTTCCTCTCAGTAATTACATTTCTAATATATTCTTGCTGTTTGTTCAAGGGCAGCTCAATTTTCATTTTTTATTATGAAATATTACTAATGTAAAAAAAGTTGTAGTAATAGAGCAATCGCCTTTGTACCCAGCCAGCCATCTTTATCACTTCTTAATAGTTTCCATATTTGCTTAATTTAAAAGATAATAAAGCCTTATAGAGACACCTGAAGACTGCCATGGATCTCTTGCCAATCTCAATTCCCCTTTCTCATTTCCAGAGGTAACCACTATCCAGTGCTGAATTTGCTATTTATCATTCCCATGCATGTTTTTATAGTTTTACTACATATCTCTATATTCATAAATAAGATAATTTTACATATTTCAAAACTATAGGTATATTCTGCATGATATCTTCTACAACTTGCTTTTTTGACTCAATATACATAATGTTTTGAAATTTATTTCTAATGACATAAAAAACTATGTAATATTTCATTATAGAAATATACTATAATTCATTTATCCATTCTCCTGAAGATTTTTGTCTTTAAAGTTTTGCCGTTAGAGACAATTCTATAACAAACATGTTTGTACATGTCTCCTATTGCACATGTACAAGAGTTTCTCTAGGACAGTTTTTCAAACTTTAGGTTAATTAGTAGGTTGTAATTGGCTGTTTTTTTAATGAAATGAAATAGGATAGAAAATATCAAAGTGCGTTCTATAGAGTAAGAGTAATTGTTTCTTGAAGCTTTTGTATTGCATGTGCCCATGTGTATATGTGATGTGTGTATAAGCCAGAATGTAAAATGTATCTCTTCCTATAGATATCAGTCAAAAAATTTGGAAAAATATTCCTGTATTGCAGTGAATCACCTGGAAGGCTTGTTAAAGTGCAGATTGCTGGGCTCCATCCCCCAGATTTTTTATTCCAAAAATCTGGAGTAAGACCTGAGAATCTGCATTTCCAACAAGTTCCAGGAGTATTGATGCCGCTGCTGGTGACAATGACATTTTAAACATCACTGTTCTAGACTACATATCTAGGAGTGGAATCACTGTGATATAGGGTGTCTATCTTCAACTCCATGAGCAGATTTTCAGAGATCTCTTTCACATCCTTGCCAAGAGTTGTAGTATCACACGTTTTATTTTTGCCAGTCTTCAATGTTTAAAAGATATCTCAATATTTTAATTTGCATGTTCCTGATTTCCAGTGAAGTTACAAATATATTCATACGTTTATTAGCCCTTCAGAAATCTTCTGTGAGTTGCCTCTTCCATTTATTTGTCCATTATTTGATTGCTTAGTTTTTCACATTATTTATAGAGATCATTTTAAAATTCTAGATACAGACCCTTGGTGCTTATTTAGCAAATATTTTCTTCCAGTGGGTGGCTATTCTTTTAGGCATGATTTCTGATGTCTTTTTGTTAAGCAGAAGTCTTTTCATTTTAATGGAATGAAGTCATCAGTATTTTACTTGATGGTTTGTATTTTTGGAGTAAATTTAAGAAAATCCTTCCCTGCAAATCATTAAGAAAAACGCACAACCCAATAAAATGGCCAGAAGGTAAGAATAATTTACCTTAATTGTTCACAGAGGAAAAATGAATGGCCAAATTAACTTAGGAAATCTTGTTAGTAATCAAAGAAATGCAAAATAAAACTAGAGGGAGACATTTAACACCTGGAAAGTTGGCATAGATTTAAAGGCTTGACAATGCCAAGTGTTGACAAACATATGGAACAGTAAGGACTCTAATATAGTGCTGGGTGAATATAAATGAGTACAAACACTTTCAAGAACATTGTGGCAATATCTAGTAAAATGAAAGATACTCATACCCTATAAATCAGAATTTTTTTTTAAACTTTCTCTAGAGAGAAGGAAAATGATATAGGTCAGAAAATCAGATTTCTATAATGAAAAGAAGAGCATAGGAGAAAGGTTATCTGAAGGTAAAATAAAATCTTTTATTATTTTTAAGTGATCTAAAGGTAAGTGTTCAAAGTAATAACAGCGTGGCTGGTAATTATAGCATATGGATAAATGAAATGAATGGCAGTTATAACGGATAGGACAGAGGAATTAGTAGTTTGTATTGTAACTGTTATAAGGTGTCTGCACAACCTGTGAAGTGGTATCATGTTATTTGAGGGTAGAATTAGATTAGTTGTAATTATAGGCAGACTCTAAGAGAACTTCTTAAAAAATTTATAACAAAGTGTAACTGGTATGGTAAAGGGGGGTGAAAATGGAGTCATATAAAATGATACCCATTCTCTATAATCTTTTCCAAAAAATAGAAGCAGAGGGGATACTTTTTATTTAATTTTATGAGACTGGCATTACCTTAATACCAAAACCAGATAAAGATATTATGATGAAGACTACAGACCAATATCTCTCATGAGCATTGATGCAAAGTATCATAAATATTAGAAAAGTAAAAACATGAGAAAATAAATCCAACAGTGTAGCAAAAGAATTATATACCATAATCAAGTGGGATTTATTAAAGGTTTCTAAGGCTGTTTCAACATTTAGAAATCAATGTAATCCACTACATCAACAGACTAAAGAGGAAAAATCATATCACGATCTCAATTGATGTAGAAAATGCATTTGACAGAATCTGAAACCATTCATGACAAAAAATCTCAGCAAACTAGGAATACAGGGGGACATCTTCAATTTGACAAAGAATATCTAGAAAACCCTACTCTCCCAACCCAATGGACCCAAGGAGGAAAACACCCAGACATAATGAGTAAAATGGCAAAGATAAAAAAAGGAGAGTATTAAAAGCATCAAGAGAGAGAAAAAAGATCACCTACAAAGGAAAACCCATCAGGCTATCACCAGACTTCTCAACAGAAACCTTTACAGGCCAGAAGGGAGTGGCATGATATAGTCAATGCAATGAAACAGAAGGGCCTCGAACCAAGAATACTCTACCCAGAAAGATTATCATTTAAATTTGAAGGAGGGATTAAACAATTCCCAGATAAGCAAAAATTGAGGGAATTGACCTACAACAAGCCATCTCTACAGTGTATTTTAAAGGGACTGCTCTAAATAGAAGTGTGCCTAAGACTAAATAGCTGTTACAGGAGAAAATAAAACCACAGCTAAGGAAGTAGACGAACTAAATACTAACCAAATGCAAAATTAAATCAGCTACCCACAAAGTAAGTCAAGGCATACACAGAGTACAGAATATGACATCTAATATATAGTGGAGTAGGAACAAAGGGAAAGAAAAAAGAATCATAAGACTGTGTTTATAATAGCTTAATAAGTGAGTTAAGGTAGACTGATAGATAGTAAACTAGCTACCCTTGAACCTTTGGTAACTACAAATCCAAAGCCTACAATGGCAATAAGTACATATCTATAAATAATCACCCTAAATGTAAATGGATTGCATGCACCAATCAAAAGACATGGATAAAAAAGCAAGACCCATGTATATGCTACTTACAAGAGACACATTTCAAACCCAAATACATACACAGGCTATAGTGGAGGGATAGAAAAAGATATTTCATGCAAACAATGGGGAGAAAAAAGCAGGTGTTGCAGTACTTGTATCAGACAAAATAGACTTCAAAACGAAGAAAGTAACAAGAGACAAAGAAGGACATTACATAATGATAAACGGGTCAGTCCAATAAGAGGATATAGCCATTGTAAACATCTATGCACCCAGCACAGGAGCACCTACATACACAAAACAAATACTAACAGAATTGAAGGGGGAAATAGGATGCAATGCATTCACTTTAGGAGACTTCAGCCCACCACTCACTCCAAAGGACAGATCAACCAGACAGAAAATATGTAAGGAGACAGAGGCACTGAACAACACATTAGAATAGATGGACCTAATAGACATCTACAGAACTCTACACCCAAAAGGAGCAGGATACACATTCTTCTCAAGTGCACATGGAACATTTTCCAGAATAGACCACATACTAGGCCACAAAAAGAACCTCAGTAAATTCAGAAAGATTGAAATTCTACCAACCAGTTTCTCAGACAACAAAGGTATGAAACTAGAAATAAATTACGCAAAGAAAATGAAAAATCCCACAAACACATGGAGGCTTCACAACATGCTCCTAAATAACCAATGGATCAATGACCAAATAAAAACAGACATCAAGCAATATATGGAGACAAATGACAGCAATAATCCAACACCACAAAATCTGTGGAATGCAATGAAGGCTGTGCTAAGAGAAAAGTATATTGCAATACAGGCCTACCTCAGGAAAGAAGAACACTCCCATATGAACACTCTAAACTCACAATTAACAAAACAAGAAAAAGAACAAATGGGGCCCAAAGTCACTAGAAGGAGGGACCTAATAAATATTAGAGCAGAAATAAATAAAATCAAGAAGAATAAAACAATAGAAAGAACCAATGAAAGTAAGAGCTGGTTCTTCAAGAAAATAAACAAAATAGATAAACCCCTAGCCAGACTTTTCAGGAAAAAAAGAGGGTCTGCACACATAAACAGCACCAGAAATGAGAAAGGAAAAATCACTATGGACACCACAGAAATACAAAGAATTATGAAAGAATACTATGAAAAAGTATATGCTAACAAACTGGATAACCTAGAAAAAATGGACAACTTTCTAGAAAAATTCAGCCTTCCAAGGCTGACCCAGAAAGAAACAGAAAATTGAACAGACCAATTACCAGCAACAAAATTGAATTGGTAATCAAAAAACTACCTAAGAACAAAATCCCTGGACCAAATGGCTTCACCACTGAATTCTTTCAAACATTTAGTAAAGACCTAATACCCATCCTCCTAAAACTTTTCCAAAGAGTAGAAGAAGAGGGAATACTTCGAAACTCATTCTATGGGGCCAGCATCACTCTAATACCAAAACAAGGCAAAGACACCACAAAAAAAGAAAATTACAGACCAATATCCTTGATGAACATTAGATGCAAAAATAGTCAACAAAATATTAGCAAACCAAATTCAAAAATACATCAAAAAGATCATCCATCATGCTCAGGTAGGATTTATTCCAGGGATGCAAGATGGTACAACATTCGAAAATCCATCAACATCATCCATCACATCAAAAAAAGGAAGGACGAAAACCACATGATCATCTCCATAGATGCTCAAAAAGCATTTGACAAAATTCAACATCCATTCATGATAAAAACTCTCAACAAAATTGGTATAGAGGGCAAGTACCTCAACATAATAAAGGCCATATATGACAAACCCACAGCCAACATTATACTTAACAGTGAGAAGCTGAAAGCTTTCCCTTTAAGATTGGGAACAAGACAAGGATGCCCACTCTCCCCACTTCTATTCAACATAGTACTGGAGGTCCTAGCCATGGCATTCAAACAATACAAAGAAAGAAAAGGCATCCAGAATGGCAAGGAAGAAGTTAAATTGTCCCTGTTCGCAGGTGACATGATATTGTAGGTAAAAAACCCTAGAGTCCACTCCAAAACTACTATATCTAATATCTGAATTCAGCAAAGTTGCGGGATACAAAATTAATGCACAGAAATCTGTTACATTCCTAAATGCTAATGAACTAGCAGAAAGAGAAATTAGGAAAACAATTGCATTCACAACTGCATCAAAAAGAATAAAATACCTAGGAATAAACCTAACCAAGGAAGTGAAAGACCTATACTCTGAAAACTACAAGACACTCGTGAGAGAAATTAAAGAAGATACCAATATATGGAAACACATCCCGTGCTCACGGATAGCAAGAATTAATGTCAAAATGGCCATCCTGCCGAAAGCAGTCTATAGATTCAATGCAATCCCTATCAAAATACCAACAGCATTCTTCAATGAACTAGAGCAAAGAGTTCCAAAATTCATAGGGAACCACAAAAGACCCTGAATAGCCAGAGCAATCCTGAGAAGGAAGAATAATTCTGGGGGTATTATGCTTCCCAACTTCAAACTCTGCTACAAAGCCACAGTAATCAAGACAATTTGGTACTGGCACAAGAACAGACCCATAGACCAATGGAATAGACTAGAGAGCCCAGATATAAATTCAATCATTTATGGTCAATTAATACATGATAGAGGAACCATGGATATACAGTAGGGAAATGACAGCCTCTTCAACAACTGGTGTTGGCAAAAGTGGACAATTACATGCAAGAGAATGAAACTGAATTATTGTCTAACTCCATACACAAAAGTAAACTCGAAATGGATCAAAGACCTGAATGTAAGTCATGAAACCTTAAAACTCTTAGAAGAAAACATAGGTAAAAATCTCTTGAATATAAACATGAGCAACTTCTTCCTGGATGGATATTCTTCAGCAAGAGAAACAAAATCAGAAACGAACAAATGGGACTACATCAAGCTAAAAAGCTTCTGTATAGCACAGTACACTATCAGCAGAACAGAAAGTCATCCTACAGTATGGGAGAATATATTTGTAAATGACATATCCAACAAGGGGTTAACATCCAAAATATATAAAGAACTCACACTTCTCAATACCCAAAAAGCATATAACCCTATTAAAAAATGGGCAGAGGATCTGAACAGACACTTCTCCAAAGAAGAAATTCAAATGGCCAACAGACACATGAAAAGATGCTCCACATCGCTAATCATCAGAGAAATGCAAATTAAAACCACAATGACATGTCACCTCACACCAGTTAGGATGGCCAACATCCAAAAGACAAACAACAACAAATGTTGGCGAGGTTGTGGAGAAAGGGGAACGCTCCTACACTGCTGGTGGGAATGTAAATTAGTTCAACCATTGTGGAAAGCAGTATGGAGGTTCATCAAAATGCTCAAAACAGACTTACCATTTGACCCAGGAATTCCACTCCTAGGAATTTACCCTAAGAACGCAGCAATCAAGTTTGAGAAAGACAGATGCACCCCTATGTTTATCGCAGCACTATTGCAATAGCCAATAAATGGAAGCAACCTAAATGTCCATCAGTAGATGAATGGATGAAGATGTGGTACATATACACAGTGGAATATTATTCAGCCATAAGAAGAAAACAAATCCTACCATTTGCAACAACCTGGATGGAGCTAGAGGGTATTATGCTCACTGAAATAAGCCAGGTGGCGAAAGGTGATTTCACTCATCTGTGGAGTATAACAACAAAGCAAAAACTGAAGGAACAAAACAGCAGACTCACAGAACCAAAGAATGGACTAACAGTTACCAAAGGGAAAGGGACTGGGGACGGTGAGTGGGAAGGGAGGGATAAGGGGATTAAGGGGTATTATGATTAGCACACATAATGTAGGGGCAGGCATAAGGAAGGCAGTATAGCACAGAGAAGACAAGTAGTGACTCTATAGCATCTTACTATGCTGATGGACAGTGGCTGTAATGGAGTATGTGGTGGGGTCTTGATAATGGGGGAATCTAGTAACCACAATGTTGCTCATGTGATTTTATATGATACCATAATAAAAAATTAAAAAAGGATAAAAAACCCTGCATCTAATATCATACTTCATGAGAAACTAAATATTTTCCCCTTCAGTCAGGAACCAGGAAAGTCTGTCCCTCTCCCCACTTCTTTTCAGTATTGTACTGGCAATGCCAGGTAGTATAGTAAGATAAGAAAAAGCACATAAATTGGGAAGGAAAAAATAAAACTCATTATTTAAAGATGATGTGTGTATCTGTGTAAGAAAGTCCCAAACAATAAACAGCAAGAAAATAACACCTAGAACTATTAAGTGAATATAGCAAAGTTGGAGGTTACAATGTTTATATACAAAATGTTTATATTCCTGTATACTAAGAAATGAACAATTGAAATAAAAAACAATGCTATTTACAATAACACCACAAAAGATTGAAATACTAGACATAAATCTTACGTAATATGTATAGGATCCATATGCAGAAAACTATAAAACTCTGATGAAAATTTAAAGATCTAAATAAGTGCAGAGATATCCTATGTTCATGGAATGGAAGACTTAATATTTTTAAGATGTCAGTTCTTCTCAAATTGATATGTAGATTCCACACAATTCCAACAAAATCCTGGAAAGCAATTTTGTGCATATGGACTGATTCCAAATCTATTTGGAAAGAAAAAAGGCCCAGAATATCCAACACAATACTGAAGAAAAAGAAAAGAGTTGGAAGACTAGTACTCACTTTCAATATTTACTATAATTAAGTAGTTTGGCATTAGTGAAAAAAAGATCAATTGAGCAGAAATATACATACACAAATACAGTAAACTCATCTTTAACAAGGGAATGAATGCAATTCAGTGGAGAAAGGATAGTCTTTTCAACAAATTATATGGGAACAACTGGATATACACATGCAAAAAATGAGTCTAGACACAGATCTTACATTATTCAAAAAAAGAAAAACTCAAAATATACATCAGAGATCTAAATATAAAACACCATACTGTAAAAATCCAGAAGAATACAATAAAAAATCCAAGTTACTTTTTGTTTGGTGATGCATTTATAAATAGAACACCAGAAGCATGACTTGTGAAAGAAAAAAATGAGTAAATCAGAGTTTACTAAAACTGTAAACTGTTATGTGAAAGATACTTTTAAGAGAAACACAAAACAAGGCACAGGCTAGAAGAAAATATTTGCAAAACAATGTCCTTTATTAAAAGGACTTGTACTCAAAATATAGGAAGAACTAAAACTCAGCAGTAGTAAAACAAGCAACCCAATTAAAAATTGTCAAAAGAAGAGACACCTCACCAAATAAGTTATACATATAATGTCAAATAAGCTTCTGAAAAGGAACTCACCATCATTTGTCATCAGGGAATTACAAAATAAAACAATAAGATGCCATTATATACCTATTAAAATGGCTAAAATTCACAATAATATTGGCAATACCAAATACTATTAGGGATACTGAACAACAGGACTCATTCATTCCTGGAGAGAATACAAAATAGTACAACTTCTTTAGAAGACAGTTTGGAAGTGTTTTACAATGCCAAACATTGTTTTACCATACAGTCTAATATTTGTGCCCCTAGTTATTAGCTGATTTGAAAACCTATATTAATACAAAACCAGCATGTGAATTTTCATAGCTGTTTATTCATAACTGACAAAAACTGTAAATAATCAAGATGTCCTTCAATGAATGAATGGATACACTGACCTGTGCTACATCTGTACAATGGAATATAATGCAGAGATCAAAAAAAAAAGTTGTCAAGCCACATAAAGACCTAGACTATAAATTTATATTAATAACTGAAAGAAGCCAGTAGGCAAAGACTACATATTGTATGATTCCAATTATATGATATCACAGAAAACACAAAACTGTAGAGGCAGTACATGATCAATGATAGCCAGGAGTTTGGGGGCAGTGGGAAAGAGGAATAGGTGAAGCACATGGGATTTTTAGTGCAGTAAAATTATTCTGTTATGGTAGATGCAAGACATGGATTTGTCAAAACCCATAAAACTGTACAACGTAAAAAATGACCTTTAATTTATACAAATATTTTTAAATTTCAGAGCCCCAGGAAAGAATGCACACTGTGGCAAGAAAAACTAACTGTTGTTCATACATGAAGCAACTTCAATGAAGTTAGGTTGGGAAAGGTGCTGACCTCTAAGATCTTTGGAAATTTGTGGAGTCTGGAAAACTAAAGACAAACAAGACTGCACACCATCACTGTATCCTAGTTGACACGGTTGTATCCCATACGGGTACTGGTTAACAATTCTGGTACTGATATACATGTATAAGGAAAGGTAGCAATGGATGGCAGATGGTGGAAGCCAGGTTTCTCACTGTTGGAATTTACAGTTAAGCAAAGGGAGGAAGCTAGAATGATCCATGTGATAATGGTTTAGAGTTGGAGACATCATTGTGAATTCATGTTTAGCATAAAATAGATATATATGGTTACATGGAGAAATATTTATAAATATGTGTATACATACAAGTCAGTATAAACGGTTTTTCTTCTCTGTCAGCTGAGAGGGTCTAAATGAAACGACACTGCAGCAGCAACAAGGTCTTAGTTCCTAATACCATTCTCTAATAAAAGGAACCAGAGCTCCTTCAAGAAATGGTTTGTTCTATTACTGGGGCAGGAAATATACGAGATGAGCCTTGAGCATCTTGAAATGACAAAAAGTAAGGAAATAATAAAAACAACATAAAAACATTGTTGGGGGCTTGTCAAAGATGCACAGGAGCCAACTGAAAGAGTTTCCAATAACCAATGTTGGAACAATTTGTGACAAACTAAGTAAATTAATATTGGATTATAACCCAAAGTATAGTATAAGAATCTATGTGTCCATGCTGATAATAAATAAAATGAATAAATCAATAAATGGGGGAGACAAATATCCCATGCAGAGTTCTAAATCATTTATGTAGGTGTTCTACCTAAAGAAGGGAGAGTATAACTCCCCACTTCGTGGTTTTGAACTACTTATAATGACTTCTTTCCAAAGTGTACAGTATGAAAAGGCAGAAAAAAAAGAGCAACATTATAATATAGAAACCGAGCACATACTACTTCAGCCAGGTGATCCAAGGCCAATGTCAACATGATTTATGACTGTGCATGCTTCATTTGATATGATCAAAATTACACTTTTGCTCTGTGGGCTTCCTCCTAATAATACATAATCTCAATCTCACCATGAGAAAACACCAGAAAAATTCTAGTAGTGGGGCATCTTACAAAATAACTGACCATTACTCCTCAAAACTGTCAAGATCATTATAAAGAAGGAAAGTCCAAGAAACTGACACAGCCAGGAAGAGCCTAAAGATACATGAAAACAATGTACTGTGGCATCCTGGATGGGATCCTGGGGCAGAAAAAGGACATTAAGGAAAAACTTAGGAAATCTAAATTAACTATGGGCTTTATATAATCATATAGCAATACTAATTTATGCAAGCTATAGTCAAATGTAAGATGTTAATAATAGGGAAAACTGAGGGTTACATGGGAACTCTTTGTAATACTTTCTCAGTTTTTCTCTAAAACAAACTTATAAAAAGTAAAGTGTTTAAAAAAATTTTAAACAGGTAGCTGCAGAATACATACAGTATAATAACATTTGTGTAAAGTTCAAAACGTAAAACAATACTGTGTATTGCACAGGGATGCTAGGAAGAGCTTCATCCTCTATTATCATTTGGAGTTTGTTTTTCTGTTTCACAGAAATGCTTATCTTGTATTCAAGTCTAGCGATATCTTTGTGTGTACCTTTATATATATGCATACATATGAATATATATGTATGTTGTGGATATACACATACATACATACCTGTGTATGGGATATATGTATGTATGTGTGTGTCTGTGTTTTTGGAGCAGAGAAGATGCATCCAAGCAAGAAGTGACCGAGCCACTTTGACTAGAAGCCCTCTTGATTTTTAAAAAATGTTCATATCAAAGGGAACAATCTTAGTATGAATCTTTCCTACTTTTGGTGAGAATATTGCAATATGTTTCACATACCCTTTTCTATGATTATTTAATTTGATGATACTTTCATGATGAGTATTTCAGGGTCAAAACTCTAGCTCACCTGTAATCACTCAGATAAATCATAAGTCAGTTGCCCTATGCCCTTGCTTTTAAGATACTAGTTAAATGCTAAATATGTGAATATTCAGCTTCTAAAGACTTTGAGATAGAGTCTACTGCTTATTACAATGTTTAATATATTCATACCTTCTAATGGTTAAGTCATTTAAATGGGCTTTATTTTTTCTTTGCTTTTGCTGCTCCTGTCTTAATTCTTCTCAAGTTCCTTTTATCTATAAAGGGTATAACTTTATGCCAGCTAACATATAGAGATGTCTCTTTGTCACTCCATCCATTTTTTATTATACTAAAATATGCATAACCTGAGATCTGCCCTCTTAACAAATTTTTAAGTGTACATTACAGTATTGTTAGCTAGAGGCACACTGTTGTATAACAGATCTCTTGAACTTTTTCAAATTTCATGACTGAACTTTATAACTATTGAAGAGCAACTCCCCATTTTCCCCTCCTCCACACTCCTGTCAACCACTATTCTACTTTATGCTTCAATGAGTTTGACTACTATAGATACTACATATAAGTGTGATCATACAGTCTTTGTCTTTCTGTGACTGGCTTATTTCACTTACCATAATGCCATCAAGGTTCACCCATGTTGTAGCAAATGACAAGATTTCCTTCTTTTTTTCTGACTGAATAATATTCTGCTCTATGTATATACAATATTTTCTTCACCCATTCATCCATGATGGAGATTTCGGTTGTTTCCACCTCTTGGGTATTGCAAACAGTGCTGCAATAAACGTGTGAGTTCAGATACCTCTTTGAGGTCCAGATTTTAATTATTTTGAATAAGTACCCAAAAGTGGGACTTGCTGGTCCATGTATGATAGTTGTATTTTTAATTTTTTTGAGGAAACTCCATACTATTCTTCATAGCATCTGCACCATTTTATATTCCTACCAACAGTGTGCAAGAATTCCAGTTTCTACATCCTCGACAGCACTTATTTGAGGAAATGTCTGTTTAGGTCTTTTGCCTGTTTTTGAAAATTGGGTTGTCTTTTTGCTACTGACATAGAAGTTCCTTATATATTTTGGATATTAACTTCTATAATCAAGTTATATGTTTTTCATATATTTTATCCCATTCCATAGATTGCCTTTTCACTTTGCTGATTGTTTCCTTTGATGTGCAGAAGCATTTTAGTTATAGAGTCCCACTTTATTTTTACTTTCATAGCCTGTGCTTCTTATATAGTATCCAGGAAATCATTGCCAAGGCCAATGGCATGAAGATTTTCTCCTATGTTTTCTTCTAGGAGTTTTAGAGTTTCAGATCTTATTTTTAAGTCTCCAATCCCTTTTAAAAAAATTTTGTGGATGGTATAAAAAAAGAGTCCAGCTTTATTCTTTTGCATGTGGATGTCACCTTTTCCCAGCACCATTTATTGAAGGGACTATCTTTTCCCCATTGTGTATTCTTGGCCCCCTTTTTGATCAGTGATTATATATGTGTGGGTTTATTTCTGGACTTTCTATTCTGTTCTGTTGGTCAGTATGTCTGTCTTTATGCCAGTATCATACAGTTTTTATTACTGAAGATTTGTAATATATTTTGAAATTATTAAGTATGAGACCTCCAGTTTTGTTCTTATTTCTCAAAATTGCTTTGGCTGTTTAAGGTCTTGCGGTTCCATATGAATTTTAGAATTATTTTTTCTATTCCTGTTAAGTCTACTATTGGAATTTTGATAGGAATTGCATTAATCTGTAGATCACTTTGGATAGTGTGGACAATTTTAAGAAAATTGTCTTCCAGTCCATGAACATGAGACATCTTTTCATTTACTTGTATCTTCTTAAATTTCTTTGAGCAATGTTTTGTGGTTTTAAGTGTACAAGTCCTTTGCCTTATTGGTTAAGTTTTTTTTTTCATTGACATGATTGACATATAGAAATACTTTACATATTTAATGTATGCATCTTGAATTTGAGGGTAAGTATACACCATGAAACAAATCATCACCACATATAAGTCCCTGAACTTAACCATCACCTCCAGAAATTTCTTCTTTCCCTCTTTTTTCCTGTTGATAAGGACATATAAGATATACCCTCTTAACAGATTTTTAAGCTTCCAATATGGTATTGTTAACTATATGCACTGTGTTATACAGTAGATCTATAGGACTTACACCTCTTGCATAAGTGAAAGTATATATCCTTTGATGAACAATTACCCAATTAATCTAATTACCTCCAATCCCCTGGTAAATATGATTCTATTCTCTGCTTCTCTGAGAGTATTGACTATTCCAGATTTCTGATATAAGCAGCATCATGTAGTATTTGATCTTCTGTGTCTGGTTTATTTCACTTAGCATAATGTCTTCTGAGTTCCTGTGTGTGGCAAATGACAAGATTTCCTTCTTTTCTTAAGGCTGAATAATGTTATGTTGTATTTATATACCACATTTTCTATATCCATTCATCTGTCAGTGGAAATTTAGGTTGTTTCCATGTCTTTGCTATTGTAAATAATGTTGCAATGAACATAAGGATGCAGATGTTTCTTCCAGATCCTGATTCCAGTTCTCTTGGTATATACTCAGAAGTATGGATTATATGATAAGTTCTCTTTTTACTTTTGTGAGATCTCCATACTGTTTTCTATAATGGTTGTACCAATTTACATTCCCACAAACAGTGTACATCTCCACATCTTTACCAGCACTTATCTCTTGATTTTTTAGAAATAATCATCATAATAGACAAGAGGTAACATCTAATTGAGGTTGTGCATTTCCCTGATGATTAATGATGTTGAACATCTTTTCATATACTTATTGGCCATTTTATGTCTTTTATGAAGAAATATCTATTTGGCTCTTTTGTCCATTTATTAAAAGTAGGTCATTTGTTTTTTTTTTAACTATTATATTGCAGGAGTCACATATTTTAGTTTTTAACCATTCATCAGATATGTGATTTTCAAATACTTTCTCCCATTCTGTAGATTGCCTTTTCACTTTGCTGATGGTTTCCTTTGCTGTGGAGGATTTTGGTTGATACAGTACTCACTTGTCTATTTTTGCTTTTGTTGCTGTGCTTTTGATATCATAGGTAAGAAATTATTTTGTTTTCTTCTAGGAGCTGTAGAGTTTCAGATCTTATTTTTACGTCTTTAATCCATTTTGAGTTGATTTTATATATAGTGTAAGATAGTCATCCAATTTCATTCTTTTGTAGTGTATATCTAGTTTTCCCATCACCAGTTATTGAAGTGACTGTCTTTTCCCCATTGTGTATTCTTTCCCCCCTTATCAAAGATACCATAAATATGTGATTTATTTCTGGGCTCTCTATTCTGGCCTATTTGTTAATATGTCTTTTTTATGCCAGTACCATACTGTTTGATTACTGTAGTTTGAAATCAGGCAATGTGATGCCTCCTGCAGTGTTCTTCCTTAGGATTGCTTTGTCTATTTGGGATCTCTTGTGGTTCTATATGAATTTTAGAATTTTTAATAATTTCCATAAAAGTTGCTGTTGGGATTTTGATAAGAATTGCATTGAATCTATGGATGCTTTGGGTAGTATGCATTTTGACAATATTAATACTTGTAACCATATTTGGGATGTCTTTCCATTTATTTGTCTTTTCAATTTCTTTCCTTAATGTTGTATAGTTTTTGTGTGCAAGTCTTTCAGCTACATGGTTGCTTATTCCTAAGTATTTTATTCTTTTTTATGCTATTGTAAATGGAATTGTTTTCTTGATTTCCCTTTCAGTTTTTTTGTTAATATAAACAAATGCTACTAATTTTTGTATGTTGATTTTGTATCCTACAACATTACTGAATTTGTTTATTACTTTTAACAGTTTGTGGAGTCTTTAGGATTATTTACACATAGGATCATGTCATATACAAACAGACATAGTTTTACTTCTTCCTCTCCAATTTGGATGCCCTTTATTTCTTTTTTCTTGTCTAATTTCTCCGGCTAGTACCTCCAGTACTATCTTGAATAGAATTGGCAAGATTGGGCATCCTTAACTTGTTCCTGATCTTAGAAAGCTGTCAGTTTTTCACTCTTCAGTATGAGTTAGCCGGGGCCTTTTCATATATGGCCTTTCTGATGTTAATGTAAATTCTTTCTATTCCTAGTTTGCTGAGCATTTTTATCATGAAAGGTTGTCAGATTTTTGTCTAATACTTTTTCTATATTAAGATGATCGTGTGACTTTTATCCTTTATTTTGTTAATGTATATCGCATTGATTGATTTTCATATGTTGAGCCATCCTTGCATCCCAGGAATACATCACATTTGTGCTTTTAGATTTGGTTTTATAGTTTTTTTGTTGAGAATTTAAAAATCTGTATTTACCAGGGATATTGGACTATGGTTTTCTTCTTGTAATTTTTTTTTCTTTTGGTATCAGGGTATTGCTGGCACCATCAAAGTGGTTTGAGAAGATTCCCTCCTCCTCAGTTTTTTGGAACAGTTTGAAAAGGATTGGTGTTAATTCTTAAAAAGTTTGGTAGCATTCACCTGTGCAGCCATCTAGTCTGAAGCCATCTAGTTCTGGGATTTTCTTTGTTAGGAGGTTTTTGATTACTGATTCAGTCTCATTAGTAGTTATAAATTTGTTCA
This sequence comes from Manis javanica, assembly GCF_040802235.1. Classification (NCBI taxonomy): domain Eukaryota; kingdom Metazoa; phylum Chordata; class Mammalia; order Pholidota; family Manidae; genus Manis; species Manis javanica. The sequence continues at coordinate 98,264,256 of NC_133174.1, read as the reverse complement.
GATTTTCCTATATTTTCATGATTTAGTCTTAGTAGATTGTATATAGGAATTTATCCTTTTCTTCTAGGTTATCTGATTTGTTCGCATATAATTATTCATAGTAGTATCTTATAGTCCTTTATATTTCTGTGACATCAGTTATAATTTCTTCCCTTTCATTTCTGATTTTATTTGAGTCTTTCCTCATTTTTCTTAGTGTAACTAAAGGTAGTCAATTTTATTCAAACAGCTGTTTGTTTAGTTGATTATTTTTTATTGTTTTTCTAATCTATTTCATTTATTTATTTCTTCTCTAAGCTGTATTTCTTCCCTTCTGCTAACTTTGGGCTTGATTTGTTCTTTTTCTTCCTTGCAGTATAGCATTATTTATTTGAGATTTTCTTTTTTGATGTAGATATTTATCATTATAAACTCCCCTTTTAGTACTGTTGTTGCTGCATCCCATAAATCTTGGTATGTTGTGGTTTCATTTTCATTGTCTCAAGATATTTTCTAATTTTCCTTCTAATTTCTTCTTGACCCATTAGTTTTTCAAGAGCATTTTGTTTAATTTTCACATATTTGTGAATTTTCTAGTTTTGCTTCTGCTAGTGGGAGTAAGGTATTGAAATCTCCTAGTGTTATTATGCTGCTGCCTATTTCTCCCTTTAGTTCTTTATATGTTTATTTCATATATTTAGGTTCTCTGAGGCTGGGTGCATATGTATTTATGGTCATTATGTCTTCCTGGTGAATTGATCCTTTTACCATTACATAATGCCCATTTTTGTCTCTTGTGACAGTTTCTGACTTAGTCTATTTTGTCTATGTAAGTATGACCACTCCTGCCCTCATTTGGTTACCATTTACATGGACTGTGTTTTCTATCCTTTCATTTTCAGCCTGTGTGTGGTCCTAAGTTTAAAGTGAGTTTCTGGTAGATACCATAATAGTTGGATCTAATTTTTTATTCAGTCAGCCACTCTATGTCTTTGATTAGGGAGTTTAATCCATTTACATGTAATTATTGCTAGGGAAGGACTTACTATTGCCATTCATTAGTTGTTTTCCATCTTGTAGCTTTTTTGTCCCTCTTTTCCTCTCATGATGTCTTCCTTTGTGTTCCATTGATTTTTTTTTTGTAGTGATGTGCTTTTTCCTTTCTCATTTTCTTTTATCTCTATAGGTATTTTCTTTATTGTTTAAAATGGAGCTTAAATGTAAAGTGTCTTGTAGTTATAATAATATATTTTAAGCCAAGAAGAACTTATGTTCAATTGCATTTGAGACCTCTTTTTTGTTTTCTTGAATGTTATTTTTTTATAGCATCCGATTCCTAATAGATAGAATATTATCTCTTATTTCTAGGAAGGTATTAGTGGTGGTTTTTTGAAGTTTTTTTCCTCCTTGCATGGTCTCTGTTTTCTTCTGTTTGCTTTCATTTCTGTTTATTCTGTTGTCTGCCTTTCAAATTAGAGGCTTTCCTCAGATTCCTAATAATCTGTGCTCATATATATAAGTAAGGATCAAAAAATAGATTGGAGGCTCTGAGCACATGAGCAGCCTGAATGTCCCTTGCTGACTTTGAGCTTCAATTTAAAGTCATCTGGCTGGTCCATTTGTTAGAGAAATTCCCCATCCCAAATCAGTATCTTTAGGTCTCCTTATGGCTAATTATATTCTGCATAGAAAACTCTTCCAAACTCTTACTTGGAAGGATACTACCAACATTGAAAGAGCCACATGAAGAGAAATGTTTGGGCATGTCCTCAGTATTCTGTATGTATTTCTTTTAATTTCTTTGCTTTCAGAAGTAGTATTCATATCCTCAACTGTGTCTGGCATTCTCCATGTTCAGAGAATCAACCTCAAGTATTCATCAGGATAGGAAATGGCCTTTACCCAGTAGCTAATTGTAGGTGTTGTGGGGTGGGGTGGGGGGGTGGATATTTAAAGATCTAGTTGGTTTTTAAACAGCTTTCAACCTAACCCATCTTATCTTAACTACCTCCGTTTACATCCATTTCCAGAGGTACCTGGAGCTATCAGTTCCTGAACTGTTTGAGGATTCTTATGTGTAGATTGGGTTGGTTCCTGGCTTTTCCCACTGCTACTTTAAGATTCAGCTTTCTTGAGTATATTTATTCAGTTATTTTCCAACTTCCAGAATATTGTTTTTATTGCATCCTTTCTTTATTCTCCCTAATCTTATGGGTTTATGTTTATAAAACAAAAAGTTTCTATTAGTTTTACAGCATTTTTCTATAGTTTTAGGGAATAAAATTAGATGCATGTGTTCAATCCACCATCTTTATCTGAAACTAATTCTAACCACAATGAAATAGTTGCCTTACCTCTCTCATTTTATATTTCTGTTGATCCTCGGTTTATATTAGGTGTTATACCTGAAGAACCTTAGCCCTCGGGTGACTGAAAGAGATCTTGTCTCATTGTTCGCCCGGTTCCAGGAGAAAAAAGGACCTCCAATTCAATTCCGAATGATGACTGGACGAATGAGGGGGCAGGCTTTTATCACCTTCCCCAGTAAGTAGCTTCATGTAGTTAATTACTCAGTTGCAGCACCAATTTATTAGAGATTACTTATACCCTCTCTAATTTAGATACAGCCTTTTGATTTCTCCATAGCATTATGAAAAGAATGTGCTTGAACAAGTACATGGGAAGAAGGGAAGAGGAGTAAGGAAAATATATTTTCAATGTTCCTCTATACTCACTCCCATGTTTCCTCTCCACCACTGACAGTACATAACCACCTAACTCTATTGCTGCCAATTTTTTCCAGTCTTGGCACTTAGTTCTCCCTCTTATCAAAATTCACTTTCCCTTTGTTGACAATAGTATTTCTAGTCCAAGTTATAATTATATTGCTTATTAATATTATTGGTATTCTTGTCAGAATACTTGCCTTATACCCTATTCTGTTAGGACTAAGAAACTGTAAGCTAATATGCTAATCACTAGTAATTTGTAATTAACTAGTGGATGATGATATAGTCTTTTAACTATTGTTTGCATCTTCATATATGACTTTAGTACCCAAACACGAAGGGAGGAATAATGTAATAATTTAATTTTCTGTGACAGAACCAGACCTTTTTTCAATGGAGGGTGAGTAGGAGCTGTACCTTTCATTATTCCTAAACTGTCTTCTTTTATAAACAGGCTAATGATCTATGTATAGGCAAGTGTTTTTGTGCATGAGAAATGCCAAACTCCCCTCTGCTCTTCTCATACTATCTTATGCTATCTTTCTTATCTTATTAAAAGTGTATAAATGAATGGTTTTCAGTCTTTTCAAGTGTGAGGACCCTTTTCAAACTTTAAAAAAATTTAATTGATCCCAACTGAGTATGATCCATTAATTGAAAAAATACATAATAAAAGGCTTTGTAAACTAAGTACTTTTAAATGGATAGCAGTTTTCATAATCATTGCAACAGCTATCCACATTTGAAAATTTATAGTATGTACATATATGAGACATAAATTGGTTCAGTCTAAAGACATTGCTTGTCCATTATGATTTCACAAAGTAGGCAATAATTCTACTCCTTCCTGATTTCCCCACATCCAGGCTCTGAAAACCATAAGTTGAATGCTCCTATTGTATACTATATATTCTCACACCTTAAGTTTCCATATGCCTAGAAAAAGTCATAAATGTATTAATCCCAATGAAGATTCTCACTCTCCCATCAAAATAAAAAGTATCAAAATGTCCTCAGTACCGTAACTTTTTTATCCATTTTGAAAATGATTTCATTCATACAATATCTGTAATCTGTTATCTAGGACAAAGTTTCATGTATTATTAGTTATAGCTTAACCTTCTTTAACACACCATCTATATCCTTATTTCTTTACCTAAAGCTTTGAATTAGAAGACTTTCTCAAACAATCATTTTAAGTGTTTATTGTCATTTTTCTCACCCATTAGTTTAATCTTGCTGAGTTTATATATTTGAGATTATGGAAAAGATTGTAAAGTCAAATAACTGTAACTATATGGCTTTATAGCCTATATTTAACTCTAAAGATAAGACAGCATAAACTAGACTTGGAATAGAATTGAACTATTAAAACCTACATAAATAGATGTTTTTTTCTTTTTCTTTTAGATAAGGAAATAGCATGGCAAGCGTTGCACCTAGTAAATGGATATAAATTATGTGGGAAAATATTGGTGATAGAATTTGGAAAAAACAAAAAGCAACGTTCAGATCTCCAGACTGCTTCTCTCATATCATCTGCTGCAGACAACACTACAGAAATCAGTGGTAGCTAGAAGATACATCAATTGGGAATCCTGGGAGTCCTGTCTTGCATCAGAGTCTTGGATCTAGGATTTGTGTATAGATACCAATTTGTTTGGAATTGAAGAGAAACTAATTGAGGGAGAAAAAAATCTAAGTAATATAATCTCTTTCAGATTTTACAAAGGATTGGTAGAAAACAATTTTCTATCATCTAAGACTATATAGGACAAATAAGACATATAGGGCATACATATGCTGAGTATGAAGTTTAGGGTACAAAGAATATCATTTTCTCAGGATAAATTACAAAATATTGTTTCCAAGGATTTTTTTAATTTTTATAATTTATCTGGGGTCTTAAATATTTATCCCCAGAAAGCATTCTTTCCAGGATTGCCTCTTATATACAGAACTAAAAAGCTAATTAATTGTTGAAATATTTATTTACTAGAGCCTATTTGTCCCTGAATGTATCCACCTAGTAAATAAATGACCAGGACCCCAAGCCTAAACATCGACAAAGACTGTTAAATGAGAGCTATCAGCAGTTAACATTAGGTAGTTTCATAAGTCAGTATATATATTTAATGAATGTTTCCCCATTGTTATCATTGTCTTCAGAATGCTACATATTTTTCTAATGAAAACATTTAAGTCACATATTGATGTTCTCACAGTCATTTTAGTGAGCTACCATTGAATAACCATTGAATTCAAAGCAATAAACATTGAATAAATGACTAATATATGTTAGGTATTAGGTGTATGAATTTTAGAGGAGGAACATACTAACAAAGAATACTAAAGGAAGGTACAAAGAGAAAGTTCTCTAGAAGAAGGCAGCATCCCTCAATCCCTCAGTTGTTTGTTTATAGTTGCTAAAAAATAAAAAGAGAATGTGGAATAGAGGAAATAGTACAAACTTTGGAGTCTGACCTGTGTTTGAATTTCACAGCCACACTGGCCACTCTTTGACGTTGGCAGGTCACTTAATCTGAGCCTGTTTTCTCATCTATAAAATGTGGAAAATAATAATGCTTACTTTATTGCATTGTGAGATGATATTATCCTGGCTGAAGAACAGAAAGAAAAAAGAATGAAGAAAAATGGTCCCAAAGTATATTACATTAAGCACTCCAACATGCTTGTAATAGGAGTACTAGGAAAAGAGAAAAGAACAGAGCATAAAAAATATTCTAATAAATAATGGTAGTAAATGTCCCAAATATGATGAGAAACCTTATCTATACATCCAAGAAACTCAACAAACCCTAAATAGGGTAAACAAGAAAAAATCACAGACATATCATAGTAAAAATGCTAAAACTCAAGGACCAAGAGAGACTTTTGAAAACAGCAAAAGAAAAATAAAGCATCACTTACAGGGGAATCCCAATAAGATTAATGACTAACTTCTCATCAGAAACAATGAAGGTGGCAGTGGGACAGTATTCAGAGTGCTCAAAGAAAAAACTGTCGATATATAATCCTATATCCAGTAAAGCTGTTCTTTAAAAATGAAGGTGAAATAAAGATACTCCCACATAATCAAAAACTGGGAGAATTTGTTGCTGGCAGACCTGATTTACAGGACATATTAAAGGAAGTTATTCAGGCAGAAAACAAGTGACCTAAGGCAGTAATAATTTGAATCTACACATTAAAAAGAAATAACATGAGTAAAAGTAGCTACATAATTATAAAAGTGTATTTTTTCTCATCTTAATTGATTTAAAAAGCAATTTTATAAAAAGTATATATATATATATATATATATATATATATATATATATATATATATATATATATATGTAGTTGCATTGTTGGGCCTGTAATCAGATAAAATTGTAATATATTTGCCATTAACAGGACAAAGTAGGTGTTTGTGAGCAAAGCTTGTACTGGACTGAAAAATGACTCCAAATGATAACTCATATCCATAGGAACAAATGAAGAAAACAAGAAATGGGAAATAAGGAGGTTAATATGAACAAGTTATAAATATATATTTGTGCTTGTTTCTTCTCTCACCTTCTTTAAAAGGCAAAATTATATTAAGTAATAATTATAACAATTTTTCATTGAGTTTATAATATGTAGAAATTATAACAATACCGCAAAAAAGTGACAAAGGAGTAGGTTTATAGAGGAATAAAGTTTTTATATCTCTTAGAATTTAGTTAGTAGATATGTGAAGCTGGTTCAGTTAAGATGGGTATGGTAGGACCTAGAGAAACTACTCAGGAAGTAACTGAAAATATATAGTGAAAATTGTATTAAATGTTATAGTAGGAAATGTTCAATGCAAAAGTAAGCAAAAAGAGGATTGGAGAAACAAAAACCAAAAAAATAACTTGAGACATAGAAACCAAACAAAAAATGGCAGTCATCCATAAGTCAACCTCTATTAATAATAATAGTAGGTATGAATGGATTAAATAATTCAGTTGAAAGATGGATATTGTCAGATTTGAAAAAAAAAGATTCATGTCTTACTTATTAGAGTCACACTTTAGATTCTAAAATACAAACAGAATGAAGGTAAAAGGATAGAAAGAAATATCAGGAAAATGACAACCATAAGAAACCTAGAGTGGCTTTAATAATATCAGACAAAATGAACCAAAACAAAAAATATCACTAGAGATAGAGTGACATTTTATAATGACAAAAGTGTCAATCCATCCAAAAGATATGGCAATTATAAACATACTATCACCTAACAGCAGAGTATCATAGTACATGAATCAAAAGCTGAACTAAATAAATGAAGGGAGAAATACACAAGTCTACAATAAGAGTGGAAGAATTCAGTACCCCAATTTCAATAATAAATAGAACATTTAAACATAAGGTAAATAAGGATGTAGAAGGCTTGAGCAACACCATAAATTAACTAGATCTTAAGGAGATCTATAGAATACTTCACCCAACAAGAGCAGAATACACATTCATCTCAAGTGCACATGAAACATCTCCAGGGTAGACCATATCACAAACCATAAAACATCTCAGTAAATTTAAGTGGACTGAAATGCAAAGTATATTCTCTGACTACATAGAATTAAGTTAGAAATCCATAACAGAAAGTTAGGAAACTCACAGATGTGAATTAGACCCACTTTTAAGTGATCAATGAGTTTTAGAAGTCACCCATTGGTGAAGTAGGAAAGTAGGAAATCCTCTGAGGTGAATGAACACTAAAACATGGGATGTACCTAAAGCAATGCTTATAGTGAAATTTATAAGTACAATGCCTATATTTATAAAGAAAGATCACAATCATAACCTCACTTTGTGCCTTAAGACACTGGAAACAAAGGAACCTAGAGCAAGTAGAAGGAAATTTAAAAAATTAGATAAGTGACAGAGAGAATAGAAAAGCAGTAGAGAAATTCAGTGAAACTAAAGTTGGTTCTATAAAAAGATCAACAAGAGTGGCAAACTTTACTAGGTTGATCAGGAAAAAAAGAAAATTCAAATTACTAGAATTGGAAATGAAGGCAGGAGCATTACTATCAACCTTATAGAAATAAAAAGATTATAAAGGAGTACTATCAACAAATGTATGCCAATAAATTAGGTAACAGATGGGCAAATTCCTAGAAAGTACAAAAACTACAAATTCCCAAGTTATGGAAACCAATGAGGGGGAAAAAATCTGAGTAAGTAAAGAGGTGACTTGGTAATATTTTTAAATGCCCACAAAGAAAAGTCCAGGGTCAAATGGCCTCTCAGGTGAATTCTAGCAAACATTAAAGCAGGATTCATACAGATTCTTCCAAATATTAGAAAATAAAGGAACACTTCTGATACATGCTATGATATCGAAGAACCCTGAAAACATGCTAAATGAAAGAAGTCAGTCACAAAAGACTATGTTATGTGATTCCATTTATATAAAGTATCCTGAATTGGTAAATATAGAGAGACAGAAAATGGATTAGTGGTTCAGGTCTGGAGGTGATAGCTGAAGTGTATGAGGTTTCTTTAGAGGTTGTTGAAAATGTTCTAAAATTGATTGTGGTAATGATTGTTCAACTCTGTGAATATACTACAAACCATGAATTGTACACTTTTAACTGAGTGAATTGTATAGTATGTGAATTATATCTCAATAAAGTCACACATAACAAAAAAAAGAAATTGGATCCAACCCCAATGTCCATCAGTATGAGAATGGATAAATTAATGCATATCCATTTAATGGAATACTATGCAGCCAATAAAATAATGGTGTATTATCTATGAATACATTCTGACCTGTATGATGTCCTTATTAAGTTAAAAAGCAAGAAATTGTATAATGTGAATACATTTTTATAAACAAAAGTATTTGTATATATATATGATACATGTGTATATTAGATATTTCTGAATAAATTTAGGAAAAAGCTGGTAAATACACATAACAAAATTGTGAACTTTTTGAGGTGGGATTTAATAAGCTGAAATGGAATTTTTGCATTATAAAATTCTTAAAGTGGTGTGATTTGGGGGGTGATTTTTTACTTCAGTATTTAAAAATGTTTATTTTCTCTGAATATTCTGCCAATGATTTGACTTTCAGAATATTTTAGACTTGCTCTGAGGATATTATCTAATATACTAAGGACAAACTAAAATTCCTTTGATATACTGCTCTCTTAGGACTAACTCTACAATTTTAAATATAGTATAAGAGATAAGAAGTAAATTTTCCTGGTATAACCTCTTGCATGTGTTACCCAGGGACATACTTCTAAGCTGAACTTTTCATAAGGAATTTCTTCCTGTTGGGTAGAAAATCTCACCTCTGCCCTTTATTAGACCTACAGATCACTAACAATAGAGGAAAAGAAAATGGAGGGTGTCCCTCAACTGGTGCATAAACTGTGCTATATCCATACAATGGAATCCTACTCAGCAATAAAAACTGACATAACTATGATACATGCAACAACTTGGATGAATCTCAAGTGCATTTTGCTAACTAAAACCAAACTCAAAGGCTACTTACTGTTTGATTCCATTTATATGATGTTCTGGAAAAGGCAAAAAAACTATAGGGACAGAACAAAAGAGTGGGTGTCAGGTTAAAAATGGCAGACTGATTATGATTAAAAAATGGTAGCACAATGAATTTGTTTTAATGATGGGAATTTTCTGTATATTGATTGTACTTAACATGAGTGTATGTATTTGTCAAAACTCCTAGAATTGTATAACACAAAGGATGAATTTTACTCTATAAATTTTCAAATAAATGTAATTTTTAATGGAGGAAAGAAAAGTTTCTCAATGTCAATTCCATAAAATATTGTTCCTATTCTGTGGTCTTTTGATTACTGTTAAAGACTTAAAAGCACTTGGCTACTATTGTGTATTTTCTGCCTACAGGTCAGGAGAAGTGGTCATTTAAAAACATCTAGATATACATACACACACAAGCCATAAAAAACTATGAGAATGGGCTTTCTTGTCCCTTCCTGGCATGAGCCAGAAGCTCTGTCCTCTCACTTTATCTCACTTTATCTCTAAAAATAAAAGCTTCTCCTAAAAAAAAAAAAACTATGAGAAGACAACCTGGAAAAAAATCTGTCATGCACACAGAGATAATTTCCTTAACTTATAATGTACATAATTTTCTTCATATACAAAAGTCAATAATCCAGTAAAACTTGGGTAAATGAAAAAATTCAGAGAACCTGAAATGTAAGTGATTAGTAAACTAAGAAAAATGTTCAGAGTAGTAACACAAATTAGAACGAGCTCTTTTTTTTTTTGTTTTTTTGGAATCATTACAATTACATGAGGAACATTATGTTTACTAGACTCCCCCCATCACCAAGTACCCCCCACATACCCCATTACACTCTCTGTCCATCAGCATAGTAAGATGCTATGGAGTCACTACTTGTCTTCTCTGTGTGTACAGCCCTCCCCGTGGCCCCCCACTCATTATACATGCTAATCATAATGCCCCCTTTCTTTCTCCCCACCCACTTATCCCTCCCTTCCCACCCATCCTCCCCAGTCCCTTTCTCTTTGGTAACTGTTGGTCCATTCTTGAGTTCTGTGAGTCAGCTGCTGTTTGCTCCTTCAGTTTCCTCTTTGTTATTATACTCCACAGATGAGTGAAATCATTTGATACTTGTCTTTCTCCACCTGGCTTATTTCACTGAGCATAATACCCTCTAGCTCCATCCACGTTGTTGCCAATGGTAGGATTTGTTTTCTTCTTAATGGCTGAATAATAGTCCATTGTGTATATGTACCACATCTTCTTTATCCATTCATCTACTGATGGACACTTGGGTTGCTTCCATTTCTTGGCAATTGTAAATAGTGCTGCGATAAACATAGGGGTGCATATGTCTTTTACAAACTGGGATCCTGCATTCTTAAGGTAAATTCCTAGGAGTGGAATTCCTGGGTCAAATGGTATTTCTATTTTGAGCTTTTTGAGGAACCTCCAAACTGCTTTCCACAATGGTTGAACTAATTTACATTCCCACCAGCAGTGTAGGAGGGTTCCCCTTTCTCCACAACCTTGCCAACATTTGTTGTTGTTTGTCTTTTGGATGGTGGCGATCCTTACTGGTGTGAGGTGATATCTCATTGTCATTTTAATTTGCATTTCTCTGATGACTAGCAATGGGGAGCATCTTTTCATGTGTCTGTTGGCCATATGAATTTCTTCTTTGGAGAACCTTTCAGCTCCTCTGACCATTTTTTTATTGGATTATTTGCTTTTTGTTTGTTGAGGTGCATGAGCTTTTTATATATTTTGGATATCAACCCTTTATCAGATCTGTCATTTATGAATATATTCTCCCATACTGTAGGATGCCTTTTTGTTCTATTGGTGCTGTCCTTTGCAGTACAGAAGCTTTTCAGCTTGATATAGTCCCACTTGCTCATTTTCCTTTTGTTTCCCTTGCCAGGGAGATATGTTCATGAAGAAGTTGTTCATGTTTATGTCCAAGAGATTTTTGCCTATGTTTTTTTCTAAGAGTTCTATGGTTTCATGACTTACATTCAAGTCTTTGATCCATTTCAAATTTATGTATGGGGTTAGACAGTGATCCAGTTTGATTCTCTTACATGTAGCTATCCAGTTTTGCCAACACCAGCTGTTTTAAGAGGCTGTCATTTCCCCACTATATGTCCATGGCTCCTTTATCATATATTAATTGACCATATATGTTTGGGTTGATATCTGGACTCTCTTGTTCCACTAGTCTGTGGGTCTGTTCTTGTGCCACTACCAAATTGTCTTGATTATTGTGACTTTGTAGTAAGAGTTTGAAGTTGGGAAGTGAGATCCCTCCTGCTTTATTCTTTCTTCTCAGGATTGCTTTAGCTATTCGGGGTCTTTTGTGGTTCCATATGAATTTTAAAACTATTTGTTCCAGTTCGTTGAAGAATGCTGTTGGTTTTTTGATAGGCATTGCATTGAATCTGTAGACTGCTTTAGGCAGGATGGCCATTTTGACAATATTAATTCTCCCTAGCCAAGAGCATGGGATGAATTTCCATTTGTTAGTGTCCTCTAATTTCTCTTAAGAGTGTCTTGTAATCTTCAGGACATAAGTCTTTCACTTCCTTGGTTAGGTTTATCCTTAGGTATTTTATTCTTTTTGATGCAATTGTGAATGGAATTTTTTTCCTGATTTCTCTTTCTGCTAGTTCATCGTTAGTGTATAGGAAAGCAACAGATTTCTGAGTATTAATTTTGTATCTTACAACTTTGCTGAATTCAGAGTTTTGGCACTTTTGGAGTGGAGTCTTTAGGGTTTTTTTTTTTTTTTACAATATCATGTCATCTGCAAATAGTGACAGTTTGACTTCTTTACCAATCTGGATGCCATGTATTTCTTTGTTTTGTCTGATTGCTATGGCTGGACCTCCAGTACTCTGTTGAATAACAGTGGGGAGAGTGGGCATCCCTGTCTTGTTCCCAATCGCAGAGGAAAAGCTTTCAGCTTCTCGCTGTTCAGTATGATGTTGGCTGTGGGTTTATCATATATGGCCTTTATTATGTTGAGGTACTTGCCCTCTATGCCCATTTTGTTGAGAGTTTTTATCATGAATGGATGTTGAATTTTATCGAATGCTTTTTCAGCATCTATGATCATGTGGTTTTTGTCTTTCTTTTTGTTCATGTGGTGCATGATGTTGATGGCTTTTCGAATGTTGTACCATCCTTGTGTCCCTGGGATGAATCCCACTTGGTCAGGGTGTACGATCCTTTTGATGTATTTTTGAATTCGGTGTGCTACTATTTTGTTGAGTATTTTTGCATCTACGTTCATCAGGGATATTGGTCTGTAGTTTTCTTTTTTGGTGGGGTCTTTGCCTGGGTTTGGTATTAGGGTGATGTTGGCTTCATAGAATGAGTTTGGGAGTATTCTCTCCTCCTCTATTTTTTGGAAAACTTTAAGAAGAATGGGTATTATGTCTTCTCTGTATGTCTGATAAAATTCCGAGGTAAATCCGTCTTGTCTGGGGGTTTTGTTCTTGGGTAGTTTTTTTATTACCACTTCAATTTCGTTGTCTGTTTAGATTTTCTGTTTCTTTCTGGGTCAGTCTTGGAAGGTTGTATTTTTCTAGGAAGTTGTCCATTTCTCCTAGGTTTTCCAGCTTGTTTGCATATAGATTCTCATTATATTCTCTAATAATTCTTTGTATTTCTGTGGGGTCCGTCGTGATTTTTCTTTCTCATTTCTAATTCTGTTGATGTGAGTTGACTCTTTTTCTCTTAATAAGTCTGGCTAGAGGCTTATCTATTTTGTTTATTTTCTCGAAGAACCAACTCTTGGTTTCACTGATTTTTGCTATTGTTTTATTCTTCCCAATTTTATTTATTTCTTCTCTGATCTTTATTATGTCCCTCCTTCTGCTGACCTTAGGCCTCATTTGTTCTTCTTTTTCCAATTTTGATAATTGTGACATTAGACCATTCATTTGGGATTGTTCTTCCTTCTTCAAATATGCCTGGATTGCTATATACTTTCCTCTTGAGACTGCTTTTGCTGTATCCCACAGTAGTCGGGGCATTGTGTTGTTGTTGTCGTTTGTTTCCATATATTGCTGGATCTCCGTTTTGATTTGGTCATTGATCCATTGATTATTTAGGAGTGTGTTGTTAAGCCTCCATGTGTTTGTGAGCCTTTTTGCTTTCCTTGTACAGTTTATTTCTAGTTTTATTCCTTTGTGGTCTGAAAAGTTGTTTGGTAGGATTTCAATCTTTTGGAATTTACTGAGGCTCTTTTTGTGGCCTAGTATGTGGTCTATTCTGGAGAATGTTCCATGTGCACTTGAGAAGAATGTGTATCCTGTTGCTTTTGGATGTAGAGTTCTGTAGATGTCTATTAGGTCCATCTGTTCTAGTGTGTTGTTCAGTGCCTCTGTGTCCTTACTAATTTTCTGGTGGATCTCTCCTTTGGAGTGAGTGGTGTGTTAAAGTCTCCCAGAATGAATGCATTGCATTCTATTTCCTCCTTTAATTCTGTTAGTATTTGTTTCACATCTGTTGGTGCTCCTGTATTGGGTGCATATATATTTATAATGGTTATATGCTCTTGTTGGACTCAGCTCTTTATCATTATGTAATGTCCTTCTTTATCTTTTGTTACTTTCTGTATTTTGAAGTCTATCTTGTCTGATACTAGTATTGCAACACCTGCTTTTTCCTCTCTGTTGTTTCCATGAAATATCTTTTTCCATCCCTTGACTTTAAGTCTGTTCATGTCTTTGGGTTTGAGGTGAGTCTCTTGTAAGCAGCATATGGATGGGTCTTGCTTTTTTATCCATTCTATTACTCTGTGTCTTTTGATTGGTGCAGTCAGTCCACTTACATTTAGGGTGATTATTGAAAGGTATGTACTTATTGCCATTGCAGGCTTTAAGTTTGTGGTTACCAAAGGTTCAAAGGTTACCAAAGGTTAGCTTCTTTACTATCTTACTGTCTAACTTAACTTGCTTATTGAGCTATTATAAACATGGTCTGATGATTCTTTATTTCTCTCCCTTCTTATTCCTCCTCCTCCATTTTTCATATGTTGGATGTTTTGTTCTGTGCTCTTTTTAGGAGTGCTCCCATCTAGAGCAGTCCCTGTAAGATGCCCTGTAGAGGTGGTTTGTGGGAGGGAAATTCCCTCAACTTTTGCTTGTCTGGGATTGTTTAATCCCTCCTTCATATTTAAATGATAATCGTGCTGGATACAGGATTCTTGGTTCAAGGCCCTTCTGTTTCATTGCATTAAATATATCATGTGACTCTCTTCTGGCCTGCAAGGTTTCTGTTGAGAAGTCTGATGATAGCCTGATGGGTTTTCCTTTGTAGGTGACCTTTTTTCTCTCTCTTGCTGCCTTTAGTACTCTGTCCTTGTCTTTGATCTTTGCCATTTTAATTATTATGTGTCTTGGTGTTGCCCTCCTTGGATCCCTTGTCATGGGATTTCTGTGTACCTCTGTGGTCTGAGAGGCCATTTCCTCCCCTCGTTTGGGGAAGTTTTCAGCAATTATTTCTTCAAAGACACTTTCTATCCTTTTTTCTCTGTCTTCTTCTTCTGGTACCCCTATGATGCGGATATTGTTCTGCTTCGATTGGTCACTCAGTTCTCTTAAAATTCTTTCATTCCTGGAGATCCTTTTATCTCTCTACATCAGCTTCTCTGCGTTCCTGTTCTCTGTTTTCTAGTCCATTAATGGGCTCTTGCATCTCGTCCATTCTGTTTTAAAGTCCTTCCAGAGCTTGTTTTATTTCTCTTTTCTCCCTCCTTAGTTCTTGCATATTTCTCTGCAAGTTCATCAGCATGGTTATGACTTTTGTTTTGAATTCTTTTTCAGGAAGACTGGTTAAATCTATCTCCCCAGGTTCCTTCTCAGGGGAAGATGTAGCAGATGTCGAAGCTGTCGGGGTTAGTCTTGTCTGGATCAAATTTTTTTGCCTTTGCATGTTGATAGGTGCAATGGTGAGCAATTGACTTTCTGTCAGCTGGGAGGGCCAAGGCTTTTCACTTGCTCCTGCCCTTTCTTTACTGGGACAACTGCGACCCCTAGTGGCTCATGTTGGGCAATTGTGTGTAGACTGGGTCTTTGTATCTTGCCTGGCCGGTATGGAGGAAGCTCCCTTGATGAGGGCGTGGCCAGCCGCAGGCTGCTCCTCTGCTATGGCAGGGCCCTGGAGGGGTAATGGACCGGGGGCTGTTTGGCTGTTTACCTCCGTGAGGGGTCTCAGAGTTGTTGCCCAGGGGGTTAGTGCACTTGGATTTCTCTGGAATTTCCAGCTGCTGGACTGTGACCCAGGATGCTTCCGTCGAGCCATGGGATCCCTGTCCCTTTAAGACTTTCAAAAAGCACTCGCTTTTCTTTGTCACAGGGGCGCTGGCTTCGGGACCCGCTCACAGGTCTTACTGTCCTGCTTCCCTAGTTTCCAGCACCCCACGCATGCACTGTGTCTGCGCTCTGGTGCGGATGGCTAGGGCTGGGTGTTTAGCAGTCCTGGGCTCCCTCTCCCTCCCCCTCTGACTCCTCTCTTCCCACTGGGAACTGGGGTGAGGGGCGCTTGTGTCCCACCTGATTGGGGCTTGTATCTTACCCCTTTCACCAGGCACTGGGTTCTCGCAGGTGTGGATGTAGTCTGGCTGTTGTCCTGTGTCTTCTGGTCTCTCTTTCAGGATTAGTTGTATTTGTTGTATTTTCACAAATATATATGTTTTTGGGCGGAGATTCCCACTGTCCTACTCATGCCGCCATCTTGGCTCCGCCTCCTATATGTTAGGTGTTTTAATCTGTACTCTTTTGTGTTTCCTTTGACTGCTTTTGTGCACAGTTGATTTCACTTTTTGCCTTTAGTTAGTATTTGGTTGGCCTGCTTTCTTTGCTGTGATTTTATTTTCTGTGGTGACATCTATTTAGCCTTAGGAGTGCTTCCATCTATAGCAGTCCCTTTAACATATCCTGTAGAGGTGGTTTGTGGGAGGCAAATTCCCTCAACTTTTGCTTGTCTTGGAATTGTTTAATCCCTCCTTCATATTTAAATGATAATTGTGCTGGATACAGTATTCTTGGTTCAAGGCCCTTCTGTTTCGCTACATTAAATGTACTATGCCATTCTCTTGTGGCCTGTAAGGTTTCTGTTGAGAAGTCTGATGATAGCCTGATGGGTTTTCCTTGTTAGGCGACCTTTTTTCTCTCTCAGGCTGCCTTTAATACTCTGTCTTTGTCTTTGATCTTTGCCATTTTAATTATTATATGTCTTGGTGTTGTCCTCCTTGGGTCCCTTGTGTTGGGAGATCTGTGGGCTTCCATGATCTGAGAGACTATTTCCTCCCCCAGTTTGGGGAAGTTCTCAGCAATTATTTCTTCAAAGATACTTTCTATCCCTTTTTCTCTCTTCTTCTGGTACCTGTCTAATGCAAATATTGTGTTTGGATTGGTCACACAGTTCTCTTAATATTGTTTCATTACTGGAGATCCTTTGTCTCTCTCTCCCTCAGCTTCTCTGTATTCATGTTCTCTGATTTCTATTCAATTAACAGCCTCTTGTACCTCATCTAGTCTGCTCTTAAGTCCTTCCATAGATTGTTTTATTTCTGTATTCTCCCTCCCAACTTGATCCTTAACTCTTGCATATTTCTCTGTAGGTTCATCAGCATGGCTATGACCTTTATTTTGAATTCTTTTTCAGGAAGATTGGTTAAAGCTATCTTCCCAGGCCCTCTCTCATGGGTTGTCTGGATGATTCTGGACTGGACCAAATTTTTCTGTCTTGGTGATAGAGGTAGTCGTAGGCAGGTTAGCTGGGAGAACAAAGTCTGTTCCTTCTTGCTGGTCACCTTGCCCTTCTCCGCTGCCTTTGCCAGTTATCCTCACACTGGGAGCAGGCTCCAGGCTAATTTCCTGAGCCACGACAGGCGAGGCAGCCCAGAGCCCACCTTCTTGAGAAGCTGTGTTCTTGCAGATATAGATGTAGCCTGGCTATTGTACTGTATCCTCTGGTCTCTCTGTTATGCGTAGTTTTATTTGTTGTTTTTTTCAAAAGTATATATGGTTTTGGGAGATTTCTGCTGCCCTACTCACTCTGCAATCCTTCCAAAACTCTAAAATGAGCTCTTTTTAAAAACCCTTTTTAGATTTATAGAAAAGCTACAAAAATAGTGAAAGAGTTCCCATATATTCTTCAGCCAGCTTCTCCTAATGTTAATATCTTATTTAATCATAGTACAATTATCAAAGCCAGAAAAATAATATTGATATAGTACTATTAACTAATTTACAGAAGAGTTTTTTCATTCATCTCACTCTTTTTACAATCCAGAACCAAATCCAGTATCCCACATTGCATTTTATCATGTACCCTTATTCTGTTCCTATCTGTAATAGTTTTCAGTCTTCGTCTTTGACCATCTTGAAATTTTTGAAAAGTACTGGTTAGTTATTTTGTAGAATGTCCCTAATTGCGGTTTATCTGATGTCTTCCTATGATTAGATTGAAGTTGCACATTTTTGGTAAGAAAACAAGAGAAGTGATGTTGTTCCCTTTTCAGTGTATATCAGGAGTTACCTGATGCTGAGATGTCTTAATACTGGTGATGTTAACCTTGATCACTTGGTTAAGGTGGTTTCTGCTATGCCTCTTCACTGTAAAGTTCCTTCTGTCCTTTTCATAATTAATAAATACCTTGTTGGCAGCTATACGGATATCAAATGTCCTGTTTCTTATCATATTTTTGCCCACTATCTTGAGCATTCATCAGTGGTTCTTCATAGTAACAATTACTACAGTTGTGTTATGGTGATTTTCTATTTATTTCATTCCTCCTGTATGTATTAATTGAAATTCTGTAAGGAAGATGTCCCATCTGCCCCATTTATTTACTCATTTATTTATGTCAGAATGGATTAATGGGTGTTTATTTTATTCTACAACTTATAACCTAATACTATCATTTTGTTCAAATTGTTCCACCTTTGGCCATTTTGACATGTTCCTGTTTTTTTTTTTTTTTTACTACTTCTTTATTTTCTAGAATTGCAAGATGTTCCAGGCTCCTCTTATATTTTTCCTACCCCAGTGCTTGAATCAACTATTTGTACATGGAGCTGTAGTTCCTTTTATTGGAAAATTGTATTTAGAAACCAACCCCTGGGCACTAGAGGTTAACTTTTTATAACCTGCTAAACAAATATAAATATTGGTAACACCAAATGTTTCCAAGGGTATGAAAAAGAGACACTGCATACATTTTGGATGGAAGTATAAATAAGTATAACCTTTTGGGTGGACAATTTGACAACATCAAAAAGTTAATTATGAAGGTCTAGAAAATCTGGGAATCATACAGAAATAGACATGCTCAAAGATACATGCACAAGATTATTCATTGCAACATGGTAATAGCAAAAATCTGGAAACTTAAAAGTTCATCATTAGGGGACCGATTAGTTAAATAATTAAACCGTACAAACATACAATAAAGTATTATGTTGGCATTAAAAAGAATGAGACAGATCTATGATATTGTTATGGAGCTTGCTTCATATTTTTTGAGAAAATAAAAACTTGAAAACTTCCTCATCTTTTTATCATCAAATCTACCATTTACTTACATTTGTGCCTGCATTCTAGCTTCCTCTATGTACTGTATAGAATAGTGGTTAAGGGTGTGGGATCTATACCATACTCCCAGTGTTCAAATCCTAACTCTTACTAGCTGTGTGACCTTCAGTAAATTATTTAAACTAGCCGTGCCTTAATTTTCCATTTTTTAAATGAATGAAGGCAATAATATTATCTACCTCAAAGGTTTGTGAGGATTAAATGAATGCATGTAAGGTGTTTTGAATAGTACCTGGTACATAGTAAGGGTTCAATGTATATTAGATTATCACTACAGTGGGTATCCTTTCTCCTGTCAAAATGATCTCCTTCATTTGTGCTTGGATTCCAGTCCCTTGATTTCTCAAGGACATACATACCACATGCAGTTATGCTCTCTACATCACCAATCTGTCATCCCCATCAGTATAGAAATAGATTCTAGTATGCCACTTTTATTAAAAAGAAAAATCTTCTATAACCTGTCATTTCTATAAAGCTATTGCTCCATTTCTCTATTCTTCACAGCAAAATTTCTTGAAGTTCTCCATAGTCATTGTATCCACTTCCATTTTTTCCTAAATCTCCAATAAGGCACTGCTCTTAACAAGGTCTTTCATAACACTTCCACCCCCATCTTGCCAAATCAACAGTAATTTATCATATGAACTGCTCAGCTGCATTCAATGCAGTTTACCACTCCCTCTTGAAATTTTCTTCTCTTCGCTTCCATAACACACAATCCTAGTTTTATTCGTACTTCACTGATAAATTCTCAGTCTCCTTTATGGCTACACAGCTTCTCCAAATATTACAGTGCCCCACATTTCCCTCCCTTAAAAGCTCTGATCTTGTTTCATTATTACCTATATGCTTATGAATACACAATCTATTGTTTCTAGCTCAGACCTTTCTACTGAGATCCATATTCTTACATTCAACTGACTCCCTGACAAGGCCACTTGAATGTCTAAAGCCATCTCAAATATAGTATGTCCAAAATAAAAAAACTTGAATATTTACCTTCCCCAACCCACCATTTTTCTAGTCTTTACCTTGTCAGTAAATGCAAGTTCTAAATATGTCCTTCATTACTATTTTCTTCTCACTTTCCACATATATCCATAAGTAATCTAGAGGTAATCTTCAAAGATGTATCAAGAGTTACCCAGTTTTCTCCAACTTTACTACTAGTCCAATCCATGCTAGATCTGTCCATAACTGGATAGAATATACATAAGCCTTCTAATTGATGTCCTTTTTTCTATCCTTGCCTCTTTACAATCTAGTCTCTAAAGAGCATAAAGAGGGATATTTTATAAATGTTATCCTGTGACTAATTGGTTTAAAACCCTTTAATAACTTCCCATATTTGAAAGAAAAGCAAACTCTTGAGAGTGATATCCTTGAAAATGGATGAGCAGTGAAAGCCAGGAGTCCATTCCTCCATTAATGTAATGATTAAGCTGGTAAAAACTGTCAGAATCAACTTTTTTGGAACTGTGAAGTCGAATTAAAAAAGACAACCAGGGTAGTGTTCAGTGAAGAAAGAGGCTGCTGAGTTTCAGTAAGAAAGCATTATGGCATTTTTACTTACCTGCCTACTATCTCTAATCCATGGAATGGCCAACTTATGGTACCAAAGGAGACAATGCGGATCTTGTTCTCAAAGAGTTGCAGTTCCCTAATGGATCAGCTCAGAGACTTGCCATTATTTTTCTCTTCCTGCCCCAAACTCTCTCATGAGTGGAATGGCATCCCAGGCAGTGATTTTTTTCTCAAATTTTTTTTATTGTGGTAAAATATACATAAAATTTGCCATGTTAACCATTTTTAACTCTACAGTTCAGTGGTATTAAACACGTTCATATTGTTAAGGGACCATCACCAACATCTATAGAACACCCCACCCAACATCTGCAAAATACACATTCATCTCAAGTGCATATGGAAGATGTCTAGAATATATATTTTATGCCATAAAGAAATATCAATAAATTTAAACTGATGAAATAATATCAAGCTCAGGGTTGGATTAAAGATGGCAGGGTGAGAGCTGAGACTGAGACCTCCTACTAAAACCACATATGATACGAAAATATAATTACTACAACTAATCCTGAAAGAGCAACAGGAAAGAAGGCTGCACCAGACTGCATACACCTGGAAAAAAGAGCAGACCTCACGGAACAGGGTAATGTACCAAAGCTGTGACCCAGCAGGGCCCAAGCCCTTCCCCTACCCCAACTCACTGATGGGAGGAAGAGAAACAGCTGGGAGAGAGTGGAGTCCTGGGACTGCTTAACACCTAGCCCTGGAGATCTGCTCTACGAGCATGAACCTACGTTGAATGGTGCTCTGGTGATTTAATGGGGTTGGAAAGCTAAGACAGGCAGAATACCTGCAGAGATGGAGATTCCAGCTGCTTGTAAAAAATGGATTCATATCTGGCTGATCTGGGTGGGCAGTCTGAGAGACTTCCTAAAAGCAAGAGGGCTGTTAAAGGGGCAAGGATTGCACAGAGCTTTCTGCTTGGGAGAAAGGACAGGTAGACAAAAGTGTCCAAGTGCACTCTGCCCAGCAGAAGCTTAAACGAGATTCAGTGCTCCATCCACCTGGCTGACTATGAAGCTCCAAGGCCCCCCACCGTGACACACAGCCTGCTGTGTCTTCCTCCAGACTAGTCTGCACCTGGCTCAGGCTCACAAAGTGGAAACCCCTACCCTGGAATCAGGCCAGCCAGAGGGAAACCCCACCTATGGCAGCTACAAACACAAAGCATAGAGGCTTACACCTGTGTTCAGCCCACTGGTTCTGGTAGTAGAGACAGGCATAGAAGCCAGGAAACAGGAAACAGCTCTTTCCTCCCCACAAGCACTAACACTGCTCTCTGTGACACCCAACATTGCTCCAGGGGCTGAGCAGCTCAAGAGAGTAGAGCATCTTGGCACTAGACGGCATGACAAATAAATTATGAAATGTCAAAGGAACCTGGTTCAAAGCAAAACTATGAATACACCTGAGAAATATTCAAATGAAATTAACCTCATGAGTCTTCCCGAAAGAGATTTCAAAATAAAAATCATCAACATGCTAATGGAGGTACAGAAAGACATCCAAGAACTCATCAATGAATTCATGTCAGAGATCCAATCATTGAGGAGCATGATGGAGGGTATTTAATGCAGGTTGGATGAGGTAGAGGAGACAATAAATGAAAAAGAAACTAGAGAAGAAGAATACAAAGAAACTGAGGCACAGAGAGAAAAAAGGATCTCTAAGAATGAAAGAATATTGAGAGAACTGTGTGACCAATCCAAACAGAACAATATTCACATTATAGGGATACCAGAAGAAGAAGAGAAAGAGAAAGGGATAGAAAGTGTCTTTGAGGAGATAGTTGCTGAAAACTTACCCAGTCTGGAGAAGGAGATAGTCTCTCAGGCCATGGAGGTGCACAGATCTCCCAAAACAAGGGACACAAGGAGGGCAACACCAAGACATAATAATTAAAATGGCAAAGATCAAGGATAAGGACAGACCATTAAAAGCAGTCAGAGAGAGAAATAGGATCACATACAAAGGAAAACCCATCAGGTATCATCAGAATTCTCAGGATAAACTTTACAGGCCAGAAGAGAGAGGCATGATATATTTAATACAATGAAGCAGAAGGGCCTCGAACCAAGAATACTTTATTTGGCAAGATTATAATTTAAATTTGAAGGTGGGATTAAACAATTTCCAGATAAGCAAAAGCTGAGAAAATTTAACTCTCATAGACCATCTCTACAGTGTATTTTGTAGGGACTGCTATAGATGGAAGTGTTCCTAAGGTTGAATAGCTGTCACCAGAGGTAATAAAAAAGGATAGACAAAGAGGACAGAATATGATACCTAATATATAAAGAATGGAGGAAGAATAAAAGGAGGTGAAAATAAAAGAACCTTTAGATTGTGTTTGTAATAGCATACTAAGTGAGTTAAGTTAGATTCTGATATAGTAAGGAGTTACCCTTGAACCTTTGGTAACCATGAATCTAAAGCCTGAAAAGTACATACCTATCATTAATCACCCTAAATGTAAATTGTCTGAATGTACCAATCAAAAGACATAGAGTCACTGAATGGAAAAAAAAACAATACCCAACTATATACTGCCTACAAAGGACTCACTTCAAACCCAAAGATATACACAGACTAAAAGTGAAGGGATGGGAAAAGATATTTCATGCAACTAATAGGGATAGAAAAGAAGGTGTTGCAGTACTTTTATCAGACAAAATAGACTTCAAAACAAAGAAAGTCACAAGAGACAAAGAAGGACATTACATAAAGGTAAAAAGGTACATCAAACGAGAGGATATTACCATTATAAATACCTATGCACCCAACACAGGAGCACCTACATATGTGAAACAAATAGTAACAGAATTAAAAGGGGAAATAGAATGTAATGCATTCATTCTACGAGACTTCAACACTCCACTCACTCCAAAGGACAGATCAATCAGGCAGAAAACAAGTAAGGAGACAGAGGCATTGAACAACACATTATAACAGATGGACCTGACATATCTACAGACCTCTCCACCCAAAATCAGCAGGATACACATTCTTTTCAACTGCACACAGAACATTTTCCAGGATAGACCACATACTAGGCCACTAAAAGAGCCTCAGTAAATTCAAAAGGATTGAAACCATACCAAACAACTTCTCAGATCACAAAGGTATAAAACTAGAAATAAATTGTACAAAGAAAACAAAAAGGCTCACAAACACATGGAGGCTTAACAACATGCTCCTAAATAATCAATGGATCAATGACCAAATTAAAACAGAGATCAAGCAATATATGGAGACAAATGACAACAACAGCACAATGCCCCAACTTCTGTGGGACGCAGCAAAGGCAGTTCTAAGAGGAAAGTATATAGCAATCCAGGCCTATTTAAAGAAGGAAGAACAATCCCAAATGAATAGTCTAAAGTCACAATTAATGAAACTGGAAAAAGAAGAACAGATGAAACCCAAAGTCAGCAGAAGGGAAGACATAATAAAGAGCAGAGAAGAAATAAATAAAATTGAGAACAATAAAATAATAGAAAGATTTAATGAAACTGGGTTGACATCCAAAATATACAAAGAGCTCATGCACCTCAACAAACAAAAAGCAAATAACCCAATTAAAAAATGGGCAGATCATGGGAAGATGGCAGCATGAGTAGTTCAGAGGAAATCTCCTCCCCAAAACATATATATTTATGAAAATACAATAAATAAAACTATTCCTAAAAGAGACACCAGTGGATGCAGTACAACAGCCAGGATACATCTACATCTGCGAGAACTCAGCATCACATGAAGGGGGTAAGATACAAGCCGTGGCCAGGCAGGACCTGAACGCTCCCCCACCCCAAAACTCAGCAAGAAGAAAGGAGTCAGAAAGGGGAAGGAGTGAAAGCCCAGGACTGCTAAACAACCAACTCTAGAAATCCACACCCGGAATGCAGACACAAGGTGAACGGGGTACTGCATATTAGAGAAACAGAAAAGCAAAACCTGTGGGCAGGTCCCCGCAACCAGTGCCCCTGAGACAAAAGAAAAGCGAGTGCTTTCTGCAAGTCTTAAAGAGACAGGGACCCCATAGCTGGACAAAGATGTCTCGGCAGCTGGGAATACCGGGGAAACTTAGGTGCCCTAAATAGAGGCAGTGCAGCTCTGAAGCCCCTCACAGGACTAGGAAGCCTGCCAGTCATTCCTCCAACTGGCATGGACCCCAACACACGGGCCCAGTAGCAGGAGAGTGGGAGCGCACGCTGGTGGCGGAAGTGCTAGAAGGAACCGAGAGCAGATCCATGCGCCGCAGGGCTAGCCCGCAGTGGCACAACCAAACAGCTCGGGTGTGGCTCATGTGCACTGACGGCAGTGAAGCCAGAGCCCGGTAGAAGCCTGCGCGGAAAAGCCCCACGCGCACCAGCAGCGAAGCCAGAGGGAGCAGGTGCCCTCCCAGGAGCTGACCGGAATCCCAGCCCAACGCACAGCCACCTGGGCCAGACCCAAAGGCTGCTGCCTGCATACAGCTGCCCAGCAGGGTCACCGCTAGCACGGAGGCACATACCTGGAGTGCCTGCCACTCCCCACAGGGCTCCGTGTTGCTCTGACGGACACCCGGCCCACAGCAGCTTAGGAGATTAACCCGGTGGCTGCTCCAGGAGTGCAGGCAGCTGTCACAGGCAGCGGAGAGGGGCAAGGCATCCAGCAAGCAGGAAAGGACTTTCTTCTCCCAGCTGACACACCCGCAACCTGCCTACAGCCACTGCAATCACCATGAAAAGGCAAAAAAATATTGTCCAGACTGAGATAGTTACACCTCAGAAAGGATCTGCAGAGGCAGACCTAACCAGTCTCCCTGAAAATGAATTCAAAATAAAAATCATAAACATGCTGACAGAGCTGCAGAGAAATATGAAAAAGCTAAGGGATGAAGTCCGGAGGGAGATTACAGACATCCGGAGAGAGATCACAGATGTTCAAAGGGAGATTACAGAAGTGAAACAAACTCTGGAAGGATTTACAAGCAGAATGGATGAGATGCAAGAGGCCATTGATGGAATAGAAACCAGAGAACAGGAACGCATAGAAGCTGATGCAGAGAGAGATAAAAGGATCTATAGGAATGAAACAACATTAAGAGAACTGTGTGACCAATCCAAAAGGAACAATATCCGCATTATAGGGTTACCAGAAGAAGAAGAGAGAGAAAAAGGGATAGAAAGTATATTTGAAGAAATAATTGCTGAGAACTTCCCCAAACTGGGGGAGGAAATAGTTGCTCAGACTACGGAGGCACACAGAACTCCCGAGAGACGGGATCCAAAGAGGTCAACACCAAGAAACATAATAATTAAAATGGCAAAAATCAAGGACAGGGACAGAGTATTAAAGGCAGCCAGAGAGAGTAAAAAGGTCACCTACAAAGGAAAACCCATCAGGCTATCATCAGACTTCTCAACAGAAACCCTACAGGCCAGAAGAGAATGGCATGATATGCTTAATGCAATGAAACAGAAGGGCCTTGAACAAGGATACTGTATCCAGCACGATTATCATTTAAATATGAAGGAGGGATTAAACAATTCCCAGACAAGCAAAAGTTGAGGGAATTTGCCTCCCACAAACCACCTCTACAGGGTATCTTAGAGGGACTGCTCTAGACCAGAGCACTCCTAAAAAGAGCACAGAACAAACACCCAACATATGAAGAAGGGAGGAGGAGGAATAAGAAGGGAAAGAAATAATCATCAGACTGTGTTTATAACAGCTCAATAAGTGAGTGAGGTCAGACAGTAAGGTAGTAAACAAGCTAACCTTGAACCTTTGGTAACCACAAATCTAAAGCCTGCAATGGCAATAAGTACATATCTTTCAATAATCACCCTAAATGTAAGTGGACTGAATGCACCAATCAAAAGACACAGAGTAACAGAATGGATAAAAAAGCAAGACCCATCTATATGCTGCTTACAAGAGACTCACCTCAAATCCAAAGACATGCACAGATTAAAACTCAAAGGTTGGAGAAAGATATTTCATGCAAACAATAGAGAGAAAAAAGCAGGTGTTGCAATACTAGTATCAGACAAAAAAGACCTCAAAATAAAGAAAGTAACAAGAGATAAAGAAGGATATTACATAATGATAAAGGGCTCAGTCCAACAAGAGGGTATAACCATTATAAACATATATGCACCCAATACAGAAGCACCAATATATGTGAAACAAATGCTAACAGAATTAAAGGAGGAAATAGAATGCAATGCATTCATTTTGGGAGACATTAGCACACCACTCACACCAAAGGACAGATCCACCAGACAGAAAATAAGTAAGAACACAGAGGCACTGAACAACACACTAGAACAGATGGACCTAATAGACATCTATGGAACTCTACATCCAAAAGCAACAGGATACACATTCTTCTCAAGTACACATGGAACATTCTCCAGAATAGACCCCATACTAGGCCACAAAAAGAACCTCAGAAAATTCCAAAAGACTGAAATCCTACCAACCAACATTTCAGACCACAAAGGTATAAAACTAGAAATAAATTGTACAAAGAAAGGAAAAAGGCTCAAAAACACATGGAGATTAACAACATGTTCCTAAATAATCAATGGATCAATGATCAAATTAAAATGGAGATCAAGCAATATATGGAAACAAATGACAACAATAACACAAAGCCCCAACTTCTGTGGGATGCAGCAAAAGCAGTCTTAAGAGGAAAGTATATAGCAATCCAGGCATATTTGAAGAAGGAAGAACAATCCTAAATGAATGGTCTAATGTCACAATTATCGAAATTGGAAAAAGAAGAACAAATGAGGCCTAAGGTCAGCACAAGGAGGGACATAATAAAGATCAGAGAAGAAATAAATAAAATTGAGAAGAATAAAACAATAGAAAAAAAGCAATGAAACCAAGAGCTGGTTCTTCGAGAAAATAAACAAAATAGATAAGCCTCTAGCCAGACTTATTAAGAGAAAAAGAGAGTCAACTCACATCAACAGAACTAGAAACGAGAAAGGAAAAATCACCACAGACCCTACAGAAATACAAAGAATTATTAGAGAGTACTATGAAAACCTATATGCTAACAAGCTGGAAAACCTAGGAGAAATGGACAATTTCTTAGAAAAATACAACCTTCCAAGACTGACTCAGAAAGAAACAGAAAATCTAAACAGACCAATTAACAGCAATGAAATTGAATCGGTAATCAAAAAACTACCCAAGAACAAAACCCCCGGGCCAGATGGATTTACCTCAGAATTTTATCAAACATACAGAGAAGGCATAACACCCATTCTCCTTAAAGTTTTCCAAAAAATAGAAGAGGAGGGAATACTCCCAAACTCATTCTATGAAGCCAACATCACCCTAATACCAAAACCAGGCAAAGACCCCACCAAAAAAGAAAACTACAGACCAATATCCCTGATGAACGTAGATGCAAAAATACTCAACAAAATAGTAGCACACCGAATTCAAAAATACATCAAAAGGATCGTACACCATAACCAAGTGGGATTCATCCCAGGGATGCAAGGATGGTACAACATTCGAAAAGCCATCAACATCATCCACCACATCAACAAAAAGAAGGACAAAAACCACATGATCATCTCCAAAGATGCTGAAAAAGCATTCGACAAAATTCAACATCGATTCATGATAAAAACTCTCAACAAAATGGGCATAGAGGGCAAGTACCTCAACATAATAAAGGCCATATATGATAAACCCACAGCTAACATCATACTGAACAGTGAGAGGCTGAAAGCTTTTCCTCTGAGATCGGAAACGACAGGGATGCCCACTCTCCCCACTGTTATTCAACGTGGTACTGCAGGTCCTAGCCATGGCAATCAGGAATCCTGATTGGTAAAGAAGAAGTCAAACTGTCACTATTTGCAGATGACATGATATAGTACATAAAAAACCCTAAAGACTCCATTGCAAAACTACTAGAACTAGTATCGGAATTCAGCAAAGTTGCAGGATACAAAATCAACACACAGATATCTGTAGCTTTCCTATACACTAACAATGAACTAATACAAAGAGAAATCAGGAAAACAATTCCATTCACAATAGCATCAAAAAGAATAAAATATCTAGGAATAAACCTAACCAAGGAAGTGAAAGACCTATACCCTGAAAACTACAAGACACTCTGAAGAGAAATTAAAGAGTCACTAACAAATGGAAACTCATCCCATGCTCCTGGCTAGGAAGAATTAATATCGTCACTAACAATGAACCAATAGAAAGAGAAATAAGGAAAACAATTCCATTCACAATAGCATCAAAAAGAATAAAATACCTAGGAATAAACCTAACCAAAGAAGTGAAAGACCTATATCCTGAAGACTGTAAGACACTCTTAAGAGAAATTAAAGAGGACACTAACAAATGGAAACTCATCCCATGCTCCTGGCTAAGAAGAATTAATATCGTCAAAATGGCCATCCTGCCCAAAGCAATATACAGTTTCGATGCAATCCCTATCAAATTACCAACAGCATTCTTCAATGCACTGGAACAAATAGGTAAAAAATTCATATGGAACTGCCAAAGACCCCGAATAGCCAAAGCAATCCTAAGAAGGAAGAATAAAGTGGGGGGGATCTCACTCCCCAACGTCAAGCTCTACTACAAAGCCACAGTTATCAAGACAATTTGGTACTGGCACCAGAACAGAGCCACAGACCAGTGGAACAGAATAGAGACTCCAAACATTAACCCAAACATATATGGTCAACTAATATTTGATAAAGGAGCCATGGACATACAATGGGGAAATGACAGTCTCTTCAACAGATGGTGCTGGCAAAACTGGACAGCTACATGCAAGAGAATGAACTGGATCACTGTCTAACCCCATACACAAAAGTAAACTCCGAATGGATCAAAGACCTGAATGTAAGTCATGAAACCATAAAACTATTAGAAAAAAACCTAGGCAAAAATCTCATGGACATAAACATGAGTGACTTCTTCATGAACATATCTCCCCAGCAAGGGAAACAAAGGCAAAAATGAACAAGTGGGACTATATCAAGCTAAAAAGCTTCTGTACAGCAAAGGACACCATCCATACAACAAAAAGGTATCCTACAGTATGGGAGAACATATTCATAAATGACAGATCCCATAAAGGATTGACACCCAAAATATATAAAGAGCTCACATACCTCAACAAACAAAAAGCAAATAATCCAATTAAAAAATGGGCAGAGGAGCTGAATAGACAGTTCTCTAAAGAAGAAATCCAGATGGCCAACAGGCACATGAAAAGATGCTCCACATCGCTAATCATCAGAGAAATTCAAATTAAAATCACAATGAGATATCACCTCACACCAGCAAGGATCGCCATCATCGAAAAGACAAACAACAACAAATGTTGGCGAGGTTGTGGAGAAAGGGGAACCCTCCTACACTGCAGTGTGTGAGGTGGGAATGTAGATTAGTTCAACCATTGTGGGAAGCAGTATAGAGGTTCCTCAAAATGCTCAAAACAGAAATACCATTTGACCCAGGAATTCCACTTCTAGGAATTTACCCTAAGAATGCAGCACTCCAGTTTGAAAAAGACAGATGCACTCCTATGTTTATCGCTGCACTGTTTACAATGGCCAAGATATGGAAGCAACCTAAATGTCCATCAGTAGATGAATGGTTAAAGAAGATGTGGTACATATACACAATGGAATATTACACAGCCATAAGAAAAAAACAGATCCTACCATTCGCAACAACATGGATGGAGCTAGAGGGTATGATGCTCAGTGAAATAAGCCAAGCAGAGAAGGACAAGTACCAAATGATTTCACTCATATGTGGAGTATAAGAACAAAGGAAAACTGAAGGAACAAAACAGCAGCAGAATCACAGAACCCAAGAATGGACTAATAGTTACCAAAGGGAAAGGGACTGGGGACGATGGGTGGGAAGGTAGGGATAAGGACGGGGAAAAAGAAAGAGGGCATTACTTTTAGCATGTATAGTGCATGGGGGACACGGGGAGGGCTGCGCAACACAGAGAAGAGAACTAGTGATTTTACAGCATCTTACTACGCAGATGGACAGTAACTGTGAAGGGGTATGTGGGGGGGACTTGGTAAAGGGGGGAACCTAGTAAACATAATGTTTTTTCTGTAATTGTAGATTAATGATAACAAAATAATAATAAAAATTAAAAAGAATGGGCAGAGGATCTGAAGAGACACTTCTCCAAAGAAGAAATTCAGATGGCCAACAGGCACATGAAAAGATGCTCCACATCACTAATCATCAGAGAAATGCAAATTAAGACCACAGTGAGATATCACCTCACACCAGGTAGGATGGCCAACATCCAAAAGACAAACAAGAACATATATTAGTGAGGATGCAGAAAAGGGGAATCCTCCTACATTGCTGGTGGGAATATAAATTAGTTCAGCCTTTGTGGAAAGCAGTATCAGGTCCCTCAAAAAACTCAAAATAGAAATACCATTTGACCGGGGAATCCCACTCCTTGTTTACCCAAAGAATACAACTTCTGAGATTCAAAAAGGCATATGCACCCTATGTTTATCACAGCACTATTTATAATAGCCAAGATGTGGAAGCAACCTAAGTGTCCATCAGTAGATGAATGGATAAAGAAGATGTGGTACATATACACAGTGGAATACTATTCAGCCATAAGAAAGAAACAAATCCTACCATTTGCAACAACATGGATGGAGTTGGAGGATATTATGCTCAGTGAAATAAGCCAGGTGGGGAAAGACAGGTGCCAAATCATTTCCCTCATTTGTGGAGTATAACAACGAAGCAAAACTGAAGGAACAAAATAGCAGACTCAGAGTCTCCAAGAATGAACTGGTGGTTACCAAAGGGGAGGGGTGTGGGAGGGCGGGTGGGGAGGGAGGGAGAAGGGGAAGGAGGGGTATTATGTTTAGTACACATGGTATGGGGGATCACAGGGAAAACAGTGTAGCACAGAGAAGGCAGACAGTGAATCTATGGCATCTTACTACACTGATGGACAGTGACTGCATTGAGGTATGGGTGGAGACTTGATAACATGGGTAAATGTAGTAATCACATTGTTTATTCATGTGAAACCTTCATAAGAGTATATATCAATAATAGCTTAATAAAATTTTTTTAAAAACCAATGTAATACACAAGTGTAATAGAATGAAGGAAAAAAACTATATGATTATCTCGATGCAAAAAATAATTATTTGACAAAATCGAACACCCTTTCATGATGAAAACATTCATCAAACTTGGAAGAGAACTTTCTCAACATAACAGAAGACATTATGAAAAACCCAGCTAAAATCATACTCAGTGATGAAATTCTGAAAACTTCTCTCCTAAGATTAGGAACAGGACAAGTATGCCTTCTTCTGCCACTTCTGTTTAACATTGTCAAAGCAATAAACCAAGAAATAAAAAGACTTTCAAAGAAGAACAGAAGAATTAAAACCATCTCTATTCACATGAGTATGATCATATATGTAGAAAACCCTAGAGTCCACACATATACAAAAACTTTAAATGAATTCAAATTTGCAGAACGTGACATCAATACAAAAAACCAGTTGTATTTCTATACATTAGCAATGAACACTCCAAAGAAGAAATTAAGAAAGCAATTTCATTTATTATATCATCAAAAAGAATAGAATACTTGGGAGTAAATTTAACCAAAAAGGTGCAAGACTTGTACACTTTAAACTACAAAACATTGCTAAAAGAAATAAAAGACCTAAGTGAACAGAAAGACACTCATGGAGTGGAAGACAATATTGTTAAGGTGGCAATACCCTCCAAAGGAATTTACAAGACTTAATGCAATCCCTATCAAAATGCAAAGTCTTTTTTGAAGTAATTTATAAGCTGATGTGCAAATTTATATGAAATTGTAAGGCACCCAGAATAGCCACAACAATCTTGGAAAAGAATAATACAGTTAAAGGGTTCACATTTCCCAGTTTCAAAACCTACAACAGCTACAAATTCAAAACTGTATTGTAATGGCATAAGGATAGACATATAGATGAATGGACTAGAATCGAGACAGCAGAAATTAATACATACATCTATTGCCAGTTAATTTTTCAAAAAAGTGCTAAGACAAATTATGTTCAACAAATGTTGCTGAGACAACTGGATATCCACATACATAAGAATGAAGTTGAACCCTTATCTTGCACCAAATACAAAAATTTACTCAAAATGAATCAATGGTCTATATATAATAGCTAAAACCATACAATTCTTAGGAGAAAACATAGGTGTAGATCTTCATATCCGTAGATTTGGCAACGGATTTTTCAGTAACATCAAAAGGACATACAACAAAAGAAGAAATAGACAAATTGGATTTCAAAATTTAAAACTGTACCTCAAAGAACACTGTCAAAAAAGTAAAAAGGTAGCCCACAGAGAGAAAAATTTTCACATCAGATATCTGATAAGAGTATAATATCCAGAATATATAAATAACTGCTACAATTCAACAACAAAAAGACAAACCAATTTTAAAATGGCCAAAGGATATAAGTAGGTATTTCTCCAAAGAAGATATACAACTGGCTAACAAACACATGAAAACATGCTCAATGTCATTAGTCACTAGGGAATTGCAAATCAAAACTACAATGAGATACAACTTCACACCCACTAGGATAGATAAAAAAGTAATAACAATAATCAGAATTCTTATTATTCAATAAAAATCTTAATGCATATTCAATTAATTTCAGGATTATTGATGATTATTAAAAGAATTAAAAGTATAATTAATAAATAACTGAAGGAAAACAAGAATGTGGAGGAATTGAAACACTCTTACATGACTGGAAGGGATATAAATTGGTACAGCCACTGTAGAAAATAGTTTGGCAGTTGTTCAAAAGTCAAACAGAATTACCATATGCACCACCAAATGAAAGAGTTGTTCAGAAAAAAACTTGTACTCTACTGTTTGCACTAGCACCATTCACAGTAGACAAATGATGAAAACAACCCAAATATCCATAATGAATAAAGAAACAAATATGGTATATCTATACAATATACTATTACTCAGCCAGAAAAAAGGAATCAAATACTGATACATGCTACAACATGGAAGAACTGTGAAAACATCATGATAAATGAAATCAGCCAGACACAAAAAGCCACATATTGTCCTGGAACTAGATAGAGGTAAGGGTTGCACAACATTGCGAATTACTAAATGCCACTGTATCATACATTCTAAAATTCTTAAGATTCTATATTTTATGTTATTTGTATTTTCCACAATTTTTAAAGCCCTATACCATATCTGGTTACTGACCACCTCTCATACCTGTTCTCATACCACTCTGTTTTTGTTGATTATACAGCAGACATGTTAACCTTCTTTCAGACCTACGAACAAATCAAACTTCTCCTTACCTTGTGATCTTAGTTCCCTTTGCCCAGAAAATTGCCTCCTCATATCTCTGTGTCTCCCTTCTTTACCAGACCAAATGTCACTTCCTTAGAGAAACTTTCTTTGGCTACCTTATTGAAATAGAATTTCATACACCCTACTCCTAGTAATTTTCTGTCTCTTTACCACAAAACATTATGTGAAATTATCTTACCAATTATTTGTATATTTGTTTATCTGTTCTTCCCATTAGAATATAACCTCTAAGAGAGATGGAATTTTTTAAATTGGTATGCTCCAATCATCTATAATAGTGTCTGGTACATAGTTGCTTCATAAATAATTGTTGAATTAGTGAATGAAAGGATATACCTGATACATTTAGCTAACTTTCAATCTTTCTTTTTACTCACAGTGATTCTAGTGAGAAACACATACACAAAAAATTATGACTCCTATAAAACCTGTGTAACTATGGAGGCCTTGTGGTTTCTGGTAGAATGAGTTTGTACATAGTGAATGGGGTGATCTGTCACCACAAATATGCTCACAAAATTCTGAATTTCTTGTTTGGAGGATATGACTTTCCTTTTTGGTCCAAACGTAATTAGATTGTGAATACTTAAAGTACTAACATTGTCTAGACAACTATAGAAAAGTTCAAGGGGTTCTTATACTGAGATAATAATAGTAAACATAACAATTTCCTTATTATGCTAAATGTTTTATATAAGTAAATTATAGAATCTCATCTTTAAAAATAAACCTCTTGCTGCCCTCCCAGCTACAATCCCATTTCTTTGCTCCTCAGCAGTAAAATTCACCCTGAGTTGTTTATACTTCTTTGTCTCCAATTTTTCTTCTTAACCTGCTTTAATCGGGTTTTTGGCCCTACCATTATACTGAAATAGCTCTTGTTAAGATTACCAGCTGCCAAATGCAATGGTCATCTTTTTGTTCCCACGTTACTTACACTTTCAGTGGTATTCAACATAGTTGATCACCCCCTCTTAAACTGTTTTCTTCATTTGGTTTTAGTGATACCTTAATCTTAGTTTCCTTCCTCCCTCACTGGCTGCTCCTTCATTGTTTCCTTTGCTGACTGACATTTCTTCTTCTTCTCACATCTCTAAATGTTGGATTTCCACAAATATAAGAACTACAGAACTCTTCTCAAAATGCACTCATTCTTAGATGATCTCATTCAGATCCATGGTTTTGAATCCAATCCATATGCTTATGACCCCAAAATTTATAACTCCAGGTTAGCCTTCTCCCTTGAATTCTACACTTGTATATACATCTGCCTGCATGGTGTCTCCACTTAGATGCTTAATAGGCATCTCAAGATAAGCTTATACAAAACAGAACTCTTGATACACTTCCTACCAAAACCTGGTACATTACTAAGGGTACATTCCCCTAATAGCACAACCATTCACACAACTGCTAAAGCTAAGTACACTGAAATACATCTAGAGCCTAGAACAATACATGGCATGTAGATGGTGAATAATAAATATCAGTTGAACAAATTAATAAAATTAATTAATAGAATTCTCATAAACCCTTCACCTGATGTGACAGAGCTCAGCCCTGGAGGATATAGAAGATAGGAACAGATCTGTCTAACACTGTAACAACAAGAAAACAAAAATATCTCTATCATCTATCTATCTATCTATCTATCTATCTATCTATCTATCTATCTATCATCTCTCTATCTATCTATCTATCATCTACCATCTATCATTTATCCCAGATAGAAGAGTCCTTTCTACGTAAGTGGAGATTAGTAACCACTTTTTTTCTATGGGGCATAACAATTTATGTTTACATCATATGTTGATTTACATGATTTATGTTTAAATCAGTATGTTATTCATGGATATGGAGTGAGGATTGTTTTGCTGTAGACAGAGACACTGTGCAAAGGGGGGAAAAAGCAGCAGAGCCTTTTACATCTTCATGGGTTGGCATGAAATATCAGAATTACGAAGATCCTCAAACTCACAGCCAGGTCTCACCTTGGTTTCTCCACATAGGCTTTCCTGAGTGTCATTGGAGGCTGAGTCTTGACTTGAAAATCAGATATGTGGATCTATTCCAGTCTCATGACTTATAGGAGGTAAGGGCTAGGTAGAAAAAAGGTCCTCTGCTAAAAGGGAAGGATCCATTTTCAGATATTGCCCTTGAGACTTTTACTTAGAATTAAGTGGAACTAAAGCCACAGCTCATTGCTACCTAGCTCAATTCCTATTTGGTTTGAGATGATTATTAACTCTTTAACTCTTTACTCATTTTCCTGACAAGGAAATGAGTATTCCCTCTCTGGGAGGAAAAAATTGACATCAGACTCTATGATCACTTTATGCACAATGTTTAGCTTATGCACAATGTTAGACATATAAAGAAACAGGAAAATGTGACCCACAATCAATAGGAAAAACAGTCAGTAGAAGTAGACCCACTGGTAACGCCGATGTTGGATGTGCTTATATATGCTACAATGTGGTACCTCAAAACATTATGCTAAATGAAAGAGGCCTGACACAAAGGGTCACATATTGTTTGAATATACTTATGAGATATTCATAATAGATAAGTCCATGCAGACAGCAAGTTGGTGGTTGCCAGGGTCTAAGAGGAGGGGCAAATAAGAAGTAACTGATTAATGGGTACACATGACTGAAAATGTTTCAAAACTAGAGGTGGTGATTACACAACATTGTGAGTGTACTAAATACCACTGAATTGTATACTTTTTTAATTTTGTGTTTGTATACTTCACCTTAATTTAAAGAAATAATTCATTGAATGGGTTTACTACCATGCTGAACACAACAAAAGAAAGGAATAGTGACCTCAAAGACAGTTCCATAGGAACTATACAAACTGAAACAGAAAAAAAATAATGGAAGGAAGAGAAAAAAATTAGAAGAAATATGAGAGAGGTTGTTGGTCAGTCTAACATTTGTGTAATTAGAATCCCAGAAGGAGAAGGCAAGAGAATGAGGCAGAAAAAAAATGTGAAGAGATAATGGCTGATAATTTCTCAAAAGCAATGAAAGACATCAACTCATAGATACAAGAATCTCAGTAAACCCCAAGCAGGATAAACATAACAAAACTACATCTGGGCATGTCATAGTCTAACTTCTGAACCAAAGAAAAAGGAAAAAGTCTAAAAGCAGCCAGAAGGTGGAAAAGGCAAACAGCTTTCAAAGAAGCAAAAATAAGACTAACAGCATACTCTGCAACAATATAATCCATGGATGCCAGGGTATAGTGTCATTGTATCTTTAAAATACTATAAGAGAAAGCTGCTACTCTGTGATTCTATACCCAGTGAAAAATCCTTCAAAAATGAAGATGAAATAAAGATATTGTTGAACAAAGGGAAGTTGTGAGAATTCATTACCTTTAGAACTACATTGTAATAAATACTATTTCCTTCAGACTGAAGAAAATAATACTGCTTTGAAGACCAGAACTGCAGAAAGGAATGAAAAGTACCAGAAGGGGTATATATGTGGGTAAATATAAAATATTATTTAATATTTAAAATAACAATAATATCAGTGCCTTGTGGAGTTATAATGTATGTAAAAGTGCAATGTATGATAACAGCACAAAGAATGGGGGAAGATAAATGGTGCTTCACTGTTGTATAATTTTTGCATTTATCATGAAGTGGTAAAGTACTAATTTAAGGTAGAGTGTAATAAATTAAGGATGCAAGATGTAATCTCTATCCCTCTGGAACAGGATTTCTCAGCTTTGTCACTTGACTTTTTGTACTTGATATAACTCTTTGTTGTGGGGGAGCTCTCTTATGTATTGCAAGATGTTTCACAGTATTTCTGGCCTCTATTCACTAGATGCCAGCTATCACCCTTGACCACAGGAGCTTAAATGCAGCTAGATTATTAATTACATTAATATAAACAAACTAAATGCTATTTACAAGAGACATTTTACATATAAGGATACAGATAGATGTAAAGTCAAAGGATGGATATATACCGTGCAAGCAGTAACAACAACACAGCTGTCATGGTTATATTAATGTTGGCAAAGTAGTCTTTCAGACAAGAAGTATTACTTGAGATAAAATAGGCACATTTCATAATCATAAAAAGCTCAATTCAAAAGGAAGACAATAATTCTCACACTATGAGATAGATACTATTTTTTGTTGTTATTCTAATTTTTACAGACGAGGACTCTAAATCACAGAAACACTATAGGACATACACAGATAGTAAATAATGGATCCAGAACAAGCTTAGGCTTTTAAGCACTATGCAGTATTCTTTGGCAAACAAACAAAACACAGATCCTTTCTCTTTGTGATTGAAATGAAAGGATTTCAGTACACTAGGAACAATACCACTTTTCTATATGACTTTAGGGAAGCAGGGCAATTTCCCCACAAAGACTCTTAACTATTTAAATTTCAACTTCAACTAGAATAGGACCTTATTATGTCATTTTAGTTGTGAAAGTAACAAAAACATTCTATGATACCATACCCTAAGTGTAAAGGTGCATTCAGCACAGGCATGGTCTCAGATCCTCATATAACACTTCAAGCTACTTCCAACAATCAAGTTCAAATCATCCCTTTTTAGAATGCTGTAAAATGAAGTGGAAACTTTCTTTTCCATTACTACTCAAACAGCTGCAACAAAGCAAGTCCTATATTCCTGGGGGAAACATAGAAAGGATATGAGTGAAATTTAATTTGGTCAGAAAAGTAAATAAAAAAGAAATTTCCAGTAAGTCATATTCCTCTGTTCTCTGGGAAATAACATTTTCAGTTTCGGACTCTTCAGAAAAGGCTCTGGAGGAGATGGGAAGCCACTAATCTGCACGGGGAGCCATTTTGTCCACAGCATAAATTTTCTTATAGAAATATGTTATTAGTTATTTATTATAAAATTAATACATAGTGGAAAAGGAAAAATAGTAAACTTTCATGTGGAGAACCTTGGGAAACACCTCCTTAACCAAGTGATCAAGGTTAACATCAGCAGTGATATATCATGTTGATATCATGTACTCCCAAAATCATGCAAAAAGGATACATCACTTCTACGGTAAACTTATAACCCTAGTCTAATCATGATAAAAATATCAGATAAACACAAATTGAGGGACATTCTACAAAATACCTGACCAGTATTCCTCAAAGCTGTCAAAGTCATGAAAAACAAGGACAGAAACTATCACAGACCAAAATAGACTAAGAAGACCTGAAACTAAGTGTAATGTGGCATACTGGACGGGATCCTGGATATGAAAAGTGGAATTAATGGAAAAAAATGGTAAAACATGACTAAATTCTGGAGTTTAGCTAATAATGTACCAATATTGGCTTCTTAGTTTTGATGAATATGCTATGGTAATATAACATAACATTAAGAAAAACTGAGACTGTGTACTATCATTTCAAAATAAAAAAAGGTTATTTAAAAGTGTAACCATAATTGTGACAGAAAGGAGGAAAAGAAAGAAAGAATAAAGAAGGGAAAGAAAGAAATGGAAGAAAGAGGAGGAGAAGAAAGAAACATTAAATAATAAATGTAAAAAGTGAATAAGTTATAAAAATTCCCCAGAGAAAAACTATTATTAAAAAGTGTTTTGTGTATAATTCCAGACTTCTATGCATCTAGGCATGTTCAAATATATATATATATATATTTTTACAAAGAAAGGATAATATTAATGCAAGTCTTATAACTTGATTTTTCACTTAATATATAAGATCTATACTTCCATTCATTCACACTCATATACTCATCAACTATAGTGACTTATAATATTCAGAAGGGAAGAATACATGAATGTGGCCTTAGTAGCATTTTGTGAAGATATTATTCTGCAAGCTATGAAAGGTATCAGAAAAGAAAAGGGGGGAGGGGATACGGGGAAGGCACAGAGAAGACAAGTAGTGATTCTTACTACGCTGATGACTATAATGGGGTATGTGGTGGGAACTTGATTATAGGTGGAGTCTAGTAACCGTAATATTGCTCATGTCATTGTACATTAATAAAAGCAAAAAAAATTGACAGAGAAAGGAAAAAAAATTACTTGCCATATACTGTAGTAGGCACTTGCTGTTTTCAGCCACTTAGAGTCCATTCCCCTGTTCCTTTGGTAACAGTAGTAGCCAAACCTTTCTTCCCCAAGAGACCATGTGCTTTAGGGGAAAATGATTTCACTCCCAGATTCAAGTCTACATCCTGATTTGTCTAAGCTAATTTGGTTCAAGGAGACCAACAAATGTTTGTTGGTGGCATCTGTATAAGAAACTTCCTTGGTCCTTGGTGAAAGCTATCTAGAGGA
This sequence comes from Manis javanica, assembly GCF_040802235.1. Taxonomy (NCBI): domain Eukaryota; kingdom Metazoa; phylum Chordata; class Mammalia; order Pholidota; family Manidae; genus Manis; species Manis javanica. The sequence goes on along the minus strand of NC_133174.1, from coordinate 98,224,055 downwards.
GAAGTCCTCTTCCTTCTGGATGGGAATAAAGAAGCAAAGCCTCCAGAAGTCATTTTGTTGTCACATAGATAGCCAGCCCACAAATTAATGTGCAGCTATGATGGCCAAAAATCACAAAAGAGACACTGGTAATATCATTGAGCTGTTGAATTAAGCCTCACTTGAAACTTTTTGGTTACAAGAGACAATAAATTTTCTGTATTTTTAAGGTAATTTGTCACCATTTTTCTGTCACATGCAGCCAAAAGAGTCTGAACTTGATACATCAATGTCAAAGAACATCCAGAAAAGATTGGGAAATGACAGTTTATCAGAGACTGCTGGTTGTCCTCCAATATCCAATTAACTAGATTGGGAACTACGTGTTTTGTGTACAGAAGACAATACAAATCTGAATTATATTGTTTTTAAGGATGAAATTTCCTGAAAGATTAGTAGAAGCATTAGCAGTTATGTGCCTGGTCCAGATAATCTGCAGAGTGACTTGACCAGTACTGCAGGCAGCATGCCAGCACCTAAAGAGGTAGATATAAGATATAAGTATATCCAGAGAGTTTGAATTAGGAGGACCTATTATTACCTAAAGAAAGGATGGTGAGATTGAGGAGGAAATTCTAAGCCAAAAATAGGGTTTTCTCCCTCTGAATGGGATGTAGGCTGTGCTCAAGATGACAAGCATAAGGCGGAGTTACAGGAATCTTTTCTCATTTAAGAAATTATCTGGAAAGATTAGAAAGAGATTTAGAGTGCACATCCTGGTCTGTGTTCCAATCCCATCATTAAATAAATAGTGTTTGAGCTTGGGCTAGTTAATTAACCTTTCTATGCATTAGTTTCCTCGTCTGTAAAAGAGGATAATAGCAGCTACTGCATAGGGTTGTAATGAGTTGATATAAGTATTATCAAACCCTTATGGATGAAGTGAATGACATAAAGCTTTCATCTGTCAAGTGGGATTTTACCAATCAGAAAGGCTGCCCTAAGTTATCTTAGGGGAGAAGCTGCTATGTTCCAGCAGTTAATAGAAAAATGACCGGTAAATTGAACTACCTGGATATGTTAGTTTATTTAGGTGGCATGATCATATTAGCCAAGAACTTGGAGCAGACTGAATGATGACTTTCCCTGTTATGTCCCACTTAGAAGATGCAAGCCTGAGAAGTATGTACTGACACATGCCAATTCTACCCATCTTAGATTACGTAGGGCATATTGTTGTACCACAGCTGAAGGTGATCACAGATTCTAAAAATATTTTCATTCTTATTAACTGGCTTTGTCCACCAATTACAGGAAATTAAAGAATCTTTTTGGGTTTCACTGGGCACTGCAGATTTATGAAACCCCTGATGAACCAACTTTGAATTATCAGATTAAGAATGGACAGTTCAATGATCAGATAGAGGGTAAGCATGTCATTTTACCCCTTTAAGGATTGGTTGGAAAAGCCTGTAAATAGGTATATCAGGTGTTGACGACCTGCATAGGCTCCTGTTCTAATATTTGTTGGCTTCATTAAACCCTGCTTTTAATATTCTTTTTACATAAAAATTGTGATTTGTCACAAAATTATGTAGAGATAATAGATACAGCTATTGTCAGTGTAAATCTGTCTGAAGGTGAGACTCAATATCCTGTTCACAGAATAGAATTCTTGACTTTAAAATGGGCTCTTACAGAACATGTGTTTCTCTTGTTCCTTTTCAGATTAACTGCTCATGTACCTACCAATGCCAAACTAGGTGCCACTGGCAGGAGCACTAATTAAACTTAATTTTATTATTCAGTACAATATTCTCTACAGATCTTGGTTTAAGATTAAGATGTTGATGCTGTCTCTCATAAAGCATACCAAGGCTATTGGTTTCAATCCTTCATTCAGGGCTATCTGTAGCTCCCAAAGTATAGGACACTTTTCTGAGGGAGATTTACCCCAAAGCTTGGTGCTGCCTATGGTAGGGATCAACTCTGTAGTCATGGAAACTTGTCAATGTTGCAACAAAGAGTCAGACCTGGAGGAAAGGACAATGGACAAAATGCAAACTAAAATGGTTGATGAAAGGAAAATCCAAAGGTCTCCCAGGAGAAACTACATAAGCTATCTCCAGAGGAATAAACATTTTGCTTGAAGAATAGCATAAATGAGTACTGATTAATGGTCTGTTACACTAAACCCTGTGCAAGGACAATGGAAACAACTGGTTATACTTCAAGAATGCTATTCCCGTGCTTGTGAGAGTTTTACATGATGGTGTTGGCCATTTGGGGAAGGAAAGAACTATAGACATAAGATCTAGTTTGAGGTTGAAGATGACTAAGGGTGCCAGAGTCAAATGTGAAACTTCTACTCTGTACATTCAATGAAGAATGTTACCCACACAGTAGGTTCCCTGAAAGCCATTCAAAGCCAAATACTCTTAGAGTTTTGGTAAGTAAAGCCTCCTTACTGTACCCTGAATACCCAAGAGAGCACAATAAAGTGCATTCTCAAAGAGACATAAATCTTACTCTTAGCCAATAAGCCATATGCCCAGAATCCAGAAGACTGCACAGGAGAGGGTATCCTTTGTGGAAGAACTAGAAATAGTTTTTTCCCACAGTTCAGCTCATCCTGCTTGCTCCTTTACAGGTATGTTGAATCTTTGCCTTGATTTTTGGAGCCACCCACCTTTCTTTTAGGGAACATCTTCCCTTTTTGGAGTCATTACCTCTTCTCTCATTCATCCACAGGCCCCTCCTGCTCTTCAACTTGTGCTCTCCTCTTCTGAGGTCCTACATTTTTGTTTGCTTCAGTCTTTGACCCAGGTTGTTTGTCATTTGTTCCATCTAGTTCTTTCATGGGAAACGGAAAGGTCTTGAAATCTATGTGGATGGAGGGTGGGATGAAGGAAAGCCGCCCCCATCAGTCTGGTATTTGAACATAACTTCTGTGAGTTACCATGCTAAAAAAGTTCACGTCTCTTTAATCTATTTTTAGCTGCATTTTAAATAGCCCCCTTCTATTATCCTACTTTGTGTATTTGTGCCCACAACCCCACCTAACATACACACCATTCTAAGAAAAGATCAATTAAATCAAGAGACTATGAAGATTTTACTATTGTGAAATTATAGTGGCAAATTTATGTTGGTTGCAGTTAGTGTAATGAGCTCCCTGTCTACCCTCCACCCTCCACATACAAGTATCCATTTGCCTCCATTCATAAACTATGAGAATTTTTTTTAAATTCTGGGGAAAGAAACCAAAAGAGGTAAAGAAAGAGGACAGAATTGATGATATAGAGTATGTCTCCAGCCCTGTCAACTGAGTGACCTCTTCGGGCTACAGAAGGGTGAGAGAGCTAGAAGCTGCAGGGAGCATTCAAGAAGGGCTCTGAAACTCTGGGCACAAGCAAGTTGACTTTAAAACCCAGGCAACACAGTGTAACAGAGTAGGGAAGCCCTTTCCTTTGCCTCTTCACGGGACCGAGTACAAGTCTGATACCCAAAGCACTGGGCATTTTAAAATCATCTAGAGGTGGCCTATTTGACACTATTGGTCATTTCAGTGGTGATGCTTTTCTGATTAACTTTACAGGTAGAAGATGCAGACAAATGAGATCCAGAAAAGGAGGAAAGAACAGTAGATGCTAAGTGGAAATCACAGCTGAGAGATTAGTGTGTAGTCACATGGGAGGCACACTTTGCTCTGGTCTCCCAGCAAACATTTGTATTATGTAATATACACATATTCATGAAAAAATGTATTCACTGTATGAATGTGTATGTAGAAACATAAAAGAATCTATAGATAAAAATTATAATTAGTAAGTGCATTTTGAAAATTTGCTGGATAGAAAGTCAATGTGCAAAAATCAATTTTATTTCAACATGCTATCAACAAGCAATTGTAGGTGAAAATTTTAAAAAGATACCATTTACAATAACATAAAGTACCTAAGAATTAATCAACAAGACCCCTACACAGAAAACCACAAAATGTTATTGCAAGAAGTTGAAGCAGATGTTAACAAATGGAGGAACTTGCTAAGTTCATGGACCAGAGGACTTAATATTATAAAAATGTCAGCTGTCTCCAAATTGATTTATAGATGCAATCCAATCAATCAAAATCTCCACTCATTCTTTTTCTCCTTCTTCTTTATTTTGGTGGAAATTGACAGACTGACTCCAAAATTTATAAAGCAGTGCAAAAACCCAAGAAAAGCCAAGACAATCCTAAAGAACAAAGTTGGAGCACTGACACTATCAGATGAGACTTATAAAACTGCATTAATAAAGATAATTTAGTCTTTCAAAAGGGTAGAAAAATAGAGCAATATAACAGAATAGAGTCCAGAAATAAGCCCACAAATATGTGGAACTTTTTATTTATGACAAAGGCAACACTGCAGAGCAATGGGAAAAGGAAATATTTTAAATTAATCATCTGGGTCAACAGGATATCCATAAAGGAAGAAATGAATCTTGACCTCAACTTCACAATTATACAAAAATTATTTCAAGATGGATTATAGATCTAAATGTGAAAGGTAAAACAATAAAAGTTATAGAATATAATAGACAGTATATTCATGACTTTGGAATAACAAAGGTTTCCTAAATAGGACACAGTGATAACACTGACAGTTAAATGAAAACATTGATAAATTGGAAGACATTAAAATTTAGAACTTCTGACAATCAGATTATACCACTAAAAGAGTGAAAAAGCAAGCCAAACATCCTACAGTATGGGAGAATATTTTCATAAACGACATATCCAACAAGAGATTAATATCCAAAATACATAAAGAACTCACATGCCTCAACACCCAAAAAGCAAATAACCCTATTAAAAAATGGGTGGAGGGTCTGAAACAGACAATTCCCCAAAGAAGAAATTCAGATAGCCAACAGGCACATAAAAAGATGCTCCACATCGCTAATCATCAGAGAAATGCAAATTAAAACCAGAATGAGATATCACCTCACACCAGTTAGGATGGTCAACATCAAAAAGCCTAGGAACAACAAATGCTGGCAAGAATGTGGAGAAAGGGGAACCCTCTTACACTGCTGGGGGGAATGTAAATTAGTTCAACCATTGTGGAAAGCAATATGGAGGTTCCTCAAAAAACTAAAAATAGAAACACCATTTGACCCAGGAATTCCACTCCTAGGAATTTACCCAAAGAAAGCAAGTTCTCAGATTGAAAAAGACATATGCACCCCTATGTTTATTACAGCACTATTTACAATAACCAAGAAATGGAAGCAACCTAAGTGTCCATCAGTAGATGAATGGATAAAAAATATATGATACATAAACACAATGGAATACTATTCAGCCATAAGAAGAAAACAAATCCTACCATTTGCCACAACCTGGATGGAGCTAGAGGGTATTATGCTCAGTGAAGTAAGCCAGGTGGAGAAAGACAAGTACCAAATGATTTCCCTCATTTGTGGAGAGTAACAATGAAGCAAAACTAAAGGAACAAAACAGCAGCTGACTCACAGAACCCAAGAAAGGAATAGCGGTTACCAAAGGGGAAGGGGTGGGGAAGGGTGGGTGGTAAGGGAGGGAGAAGGGGATTGAGGAGTATTATGATTAGTATACATGGTGTGTGTGGGGTCACAGGGAAGACAGTGTAACACAGAGAAGACAAGTAGTGGATCTGTGGCTTCTTGCTACTGTCCTTGATGGACAGTGACTTCAGTGGGATATGGGAGGGAATCGATAATATGGGAGAACGTAGTAACCACAGTTTTTCATGTGAAACCTTCATAAGAGATTGATATCAATATTACCTTAATAAAATAAAAAGAAAAAGCAAGCCAAAGAATAGAATGTTTTTAACATACATAACTGATAAAGGATTCATATACAGGACACATAACTACTACAAATCAGTAAAAAAGAGAGAAAACCCCATGGAAAAATGGGCAAAAACTTGAATAGGTGCTTAGTAATAGAAGATATACAAATGACAAACATATTAAAAGGTGTGAACATCATCAGTTATCAGGAAAGTTTAAGTAGAAACCACAATGATATACCACTACACACCCACCAGAATGTCAGAATCAAGAGTGATAATAGCAAGTGATGAAGATATGGAGCAACAGAAACTCTCATTCGTTGCTGGTAAAATGTAACTTGTTATAACCACTTTGGAAAACTATTTGGCATTCTCTACTAAATCTGAACATGTGAATATATATGATATGTATGTATATACATACGAATGTAAGTATATGAAAGGCCTAGCACTACAGTAACATTTTAATAAAGTCGTGTGTATAATCTTTTTTGGATATAATATATTATGGGAATATATTTTTCTGGGGATAATCTTTCTTGGATAAAGTACTTTGTAAAGCCAGTAGGGTGGGGGAAAGATTTCCATGGGGCATGGCTTCTAAGAGTAGATGGTTGCTTTTTAACTGACCACTAGGCTTTTCTTTAGCTAAGTGGGGTACCAATATAAGAGTTGGGTGTCTATAGGTAACTGGGGTGATCTTGTGACATAATTTATGTGAAGAAGAAGAAGAAAAGATTGCTAGCAGATGAGAATAATTCATTGAAAAATAGAGTGTTTGACTATTACCTTTATGAAGCGTCATAAAGATGTATGATACATACTCCTTCCCTGGTTCCACCAGTATCTTTGGTAAAGCATCTATAGTCCCTTTTTATGAAACAGCACTTGGAAAGTGTAAGGAAGGTCATTACCAGGAATCAGATTTTACTGCTAGCCAATCACTCATGCAGAGTCAAGGGGATGAGATCTTGCTTTATTTTTCCCCATCAGATCATCAATCAGTCCAAAATGTTCCTCTAATGGGCATTTGGGGTCCCACCTTTCTCCTCCATCTCCTTTACTTTCAAGACCTACTCTTTTTAGATCTTGCTCCTACCCTTACATTTCCACTCTTGAGTTCCCCCACCCGAGATGATTTTATGTAGATGCTTTAGATTCTTAGACATCTGCAAAACAAATAGACCTTCAGTTGATATTGCTGACAGTTTGCTGATATGTTAATGTGCAACCTGTCTCAAGCCCCCAAGAATAGGAGAGAAAGAGAAGGGAGAGGAATAAAACTCTTTACCACATATGCAGTTTTATTAATGCTTCATGGGCTTGCGCTTATTTAGGGGATGCATGTGGACCACTAGTTTCATGGGGATCCTGTTACATATTGGTGGGTGTTGTTAGTATTCCAACTATAGTTAACAAGTATTATGACTCTGCTATTATTAAAAGAAATGACCCTACAGCTTGGAAGTGGCCCTTTCCCTCTCCCCTGGAAGAGGCCCCAGCCTTGAAGCGACAAGTCATGGAAAATGTCATAGTATCTTTCCTTCCAGTTCCCAAACTGGTGGATCTGAAGGTAATTTTTTAGGATCAAAGAAATTCAGAAATGATATAAGTCTTACAGATCAGGAGAATCACTTTCAAAGGATCCGAAAGAATGTACTGCTGGTGGGGCGGGGGAAGGCTATAAATTCAATGAGGGAGGATTTTAATCACAAGATTAATGATACAAACCAACTAGCATTAAACACATGGCAAAGGGGATGGAAAGATGAAACCAAGACCATTTGATAACAGCACTTCCCTATGTGCTTTGAAAGCAGTCAAAAGGAACTCAAGGGGGACAATTCTGGATCCAAGGTTATTGTAAGGTGTTACTATTACATAATGTGATTGTGCAAATACTAGAGGAAGTTTACAGAGTAAGATAGTGAAGTGGATAAAGGGAGAGTGCAAAGTCAGAAATCAGCAATGTCTATTGCGGAAAGAAAAAGGTACCTTGTAAATAGCAGCTAAGATTGGGCTCCATATTCCCTTCTGTAAGAAAAAGCAAAAACAGCTCTGAAAAATTGCTGATCAAATACACATAAATAACTATGACCGATGGACTTGAAATCATACAATCTGTAAAGTGTGGTATCCGGGAGGTTTAAGTGCCAACTTATTCCCAATGAGCACCAGGTTCATTAGGGCAAACAAATTTTCAAGACCCATAGATGACCTGTGTCACTTACCTAGTTGGCTGTGCTTTCTACTTTTAAATAACCATTGTGCATGGATGGCAAGGAAAACATTGAATAAATGCAATAAGTTCCCTCTATTATAAGCCAGAAAAGACAATATTATTTTCATTTTGATGTTCTAGAATTTTCTGGTGGTTAGGAAAAAGAGACTTTAATCTATTGAAGATCCAATTGTTTAAAAATAAAAACATATGTACCAGATATCTTAGTTTCTCCAGCTACTTATAGAAAAATCATAGAAGGAAAGCCTCTGAAAGTTGTGTACAGTAAAGTTTAAAAAAATTTTAAAAATGGTTCATTACCATTTCTTAATGGTAAAACTGAGAAACTGGTGGTCTCTCCCTGCAGAATTCAATCTTTTCCAACTAGAGTTTACTTTGAAGGAAATACAAATAAGCGAAATTTTGTGCTGTAAGAGAATAGTTCCTATGGTGCTTAAGTACTATGCATGTCTTTCTGTAGACTATTTTTCACAAAGACCTAGATCAAGTATGATTAATCTCTAATATTTTGGTTCGGTAAATTACTCCTGGTCACCTCCCCTTACAAATATCTGAGAGTAAGAGATAGATTCCCAGCTTGTACCACATTCTGTAACTCCACTTCAATGGCAGGTGTACACATATGTGTCAAGGCACATACCCCCTTTGAGTCCTAGTCATGATATATTTTTATATTTTTTGTATATATCTCTAGATGACATATTTAGATATTTAATGAATCACAGTCCAAGAAAGTGTACTTTGAGACATCACTATATGATTAGTCATTTATTTATAGGGTATATATTATTTGGCAATTTGAACTCATCCCCATATTTGCAATGAGTAACACAGTAACACATATATTTCCCAGATAAATATTTACCAAGTAAAAGTTAATTTTAGTAGGTTTTTATTAAGATGCACATTGTAAAAATCAGCCCATGTACAATAGGAAGCCTATCTGACTAGTGAAGGCAAAACCTCTCCAAATGAAGAGAATAGTTTCCAGAGACTTGAAAACAATGAAGTTTGTTTAATTGAATTTTAAATTCAAAAGCAATTGAGTTCATGGAGCAATAGCATTTTTTTTCTAAAAAAATTCAATTGAAGTTTTTTCATTACTTTTAACTTAGTGTTTCTCCATGCTAAACACAATAGGAAATATATCTAATTTTTCTCAAGAGAGAACAAAATCAATCTTTTCCTCTTTAATCCCTGAATTTAAAGTAGGGTAGGTCCCACTAGCCAATTTGCAAATGGGAACCTTTCTCTTAGGTGAGCCTTAATATTCATATAACTACTTCTCCCATTGAGTAATTCCATGATTTTCCTCACTGCAATTAATTAGACTCCGAGTATTACTGTTGGTCTATGCTTCCTCCTTCACTGTAAGTAGATGTTGAATTATCTGTAACTCCTTAAAGAACTCTTAGGTTCATAGAAGGATCAGGAGAAAACTGCATGGGAGTCAAAGTAATGCACAGATGAAAGGATCATTTCCTACGTTCCTTCAGGGGAGTTTGTTCTGTTCCACCCAGAAGCGAGAGGGAAATGGGCCTGGCTGGAGCTTTCATGGTAATAAGGGAGGGGACCATTCAGAACCCTGCTGCTTTACTAAAATAAGTAGTTCTTCTATTGATATGGCTTTATAATTTATCCAACAAACATCTAAGAAAGACAGTAGCATGTTCCAAAAAAGTTTAGAGATGTTTTAAAAAGTGTCAAATTTATTCGTAAGGGAGATTTTGTTGCATTATATAGGCCAAAATGTTTTATGGTATCTTTATGTCTTCAGAGACTGAGCTTGGAGTTAGGAAGACTTCTGATACGGCTTCAATTCAAGTTCCAAAATAAGTGTTTTGCCCTTCTCTGTGATCATGACTTAAGCCAGTGGAGAAGGATGGATGGATGCACACACACATGCAGACACAAAGTAAGGAGTCAAGGAAATATCATTCTCCACTGTAATGACACTAAGGAGTTCTTCCCAGCTTTGAGATTTTCTCATTCGGCTCTTAGCAAAGTTTCCCAACCATCATGGTATTTTTTTTAAGGCTCAGACAGTAACATACACATAAATAAGAGAGGCCTATTAAGAACCATAGTTGGACAGCTCCTTCCAAGTGTAATTTCAAAGAGCATGTCATTCATTCATTCATTGATTTGAAGGAACCAAAGTATGTAAAACCCAACTAGTGGCTAGAGACATAATAGTCAATAAAACAGAGTCCCTGGCCTCAAAAGTTACTTAGACTACTTAGAGAGACAAAAATAAACACCCTGTTTTAATGCAGTATGATAATTACTAAAATAGTGGTAAGATGAATGACATCAGGAATCCTCTCAGGATTGCCTGGAGATGAACTATAGGGGACCCCCTTCCCCTCAGTTAGAGGGGCTGCACGTGACCTCAGTTTTCCTCAAGGCTTCCAGCTACTGAGAAGCTGGCATTACCAGCAACTCCCAGGAAAACTGACATCTAAGCTCAAATCATTTGGTATCAAAACTGAAACTCTTTTTGTTCTTCCGGCAAAGCTGCTGTCTCACTTGCTCTATAAAAGGGAGAGCACCAGGAGCCTGGTTCCTTCTCCTGGAGCACAGACCCGATGTGTCCAGCCACATCTGGCCCTTGCACTGCTTTCCCCAGGATTTCCATAGGCTAGGGAACTGCATATCTCCTCCTGGCGTACACCTGAGCACCGCATGTGACACTTGAGGATTCTAAGGGAGACTGTAGGAAAGGTTCCCACCCTGTTTGGATCATGGATGCTTCTCAGGGGCCGGGTTGTCTGAAATAAAGCCATCAGGCTGCAAAGTTAATTAGGTGAGGAAGAGGAAAAGCAAGGTGTCCCAGACTACTTGAAGAGACAAAGTAAACACCCTGTTTTAATGCAGTATGAGTCCGTCTCAGGCAGAAAGAACACAAGGCTCACAAACTTAAGATGAATGAGAGTTAGGGCACTGGAAAAAGTGAAACTGATTCAGCGTGGCTGAACTTTCCATGGGAAGTAAAAAATGAAGAAAGATAAGGCCTCAGAAGTTAGCAAAGGATAAACGTGAATGAAGCCATAGTAAAGACTTAAGATATACATTAAAAGCAGTGAGGGAGCACTTGTAGGATTTTAAGAAGGGGATGATATTCATCAAAATTGTGCTTTAAGTACAGCCCCCTGGACTAATACGGAGAAGAGAGGTAAGATCCTTGTATTTATGGAGCTTCTTATATTCTAGTTGGGATAAGCAACAAACTATCAAGAAATAAATAAAAAGGAAAACTTTCAAGTTGTGTTAAGCAGTAAGTAATAAAATAGGAGCAATATGGTTGAGACTGGGCTTGAACCTGGATGGCAGGAAGAAGTCAATCACATGAAGGTGAGAGTAGGAGCACTGCAGGTGAAGAAAATGGCTGGAGAAAGGATGGGAGCCAGTGGGTATGTCTAGACATACCCATATGAATTAATGAATGTAAAATCACTTAGAACAGAGCCTGGTACATAGTAAGCACCATTTAAGTATTATCTGTTACTATTGTTATTATCATTATGCTTTTATTGAAGTATAACACACATATGAAAATAAGCATCGCTAAGGTGTGCCCAATGAAAGTCTCTGGTAACTGGGAACCATATCAGGAAAGAGAACATCCCATACACAGAATCCTCGTTGCTCATTACCTGTGGCCAAGGTTAACAACCCCTGGCTTCTAACAGTACAGATGGTTTTTGTTTGTTTTTGTACTTACTATATAAATGGAATGATATAGGTTGTACTCTTTTGTGGCTGGCTTCTTGAACACAACATTGTTTCTGGGAGTCATCCATATTTTGGATGTAGTTGTGTATTTTTCCTTCTCATTACTATGTATCCTAATGTATTCATCCTACCATTTATTTTAATTTATTTTATAAATCATAAAAATATCACTGGAAGGCGGGAGCCAAGATGGCGGCGTGAGTAGAGCAGTGGAAATCTCCTCCCAAAAACACATAGAGCTATGAAAATATAACAAAGAAAAATCTTCCTAAAATAGAGACCACAGGACACAGGACAACATCCAGACCACATCCACACCTGCAAGAACCCAGCGCCTTGTGAAGGGGGTAAGATACAAGCCCCAGCCCTGCGGGACCTGAGCGCCCCTCCCCCCGGCTCCCGGCGGGTGGAGAGAAACCGGAGCAGTTTTTTTTTTTGGCGAGCGCTTTTTGGAAGCCTTAGAGGGACGGGCCCCCGTTGCTGGGGAGGCAGGGTGGCGGGACCGGTGAGGAGGTGCCTGGGAACGGCGCCGGAGGACAAAGAATATCCCGCGTTTCTCCCTGCGAGACCTGGGGGCGGGTGCCTGAGACCGGTGCCTGAGGACGGAGGAGGTCGCGCGTTTTTCCCCTTTTTTTTTTTTCTCTTTTTGGCAAGCGCTTTTTGGAAGCCTTGAAGGGACGGGGACCCCAGTGCTAGGGAGGCACGGTGGCGGGACTGGTGAGCGGGTGGCTGGGACCGGCGCCTGAGGACAAAGAATATCCCCCGTTTTTCCCGGCGGGACCGGTGGGCGGGTGCCTGAGACCGGCACTTGAGGACAGAGGAAATCGCGCGTTTTTCCCTTTTTTTTTTTCTCTTTTCTGCGAGTGCTTTTTGGAAGCCTAAAAGGGACAGGGACCCCGGTGCTAGGGAGGCAGGGCGGCGGGACTGGTGAGCGGGTGCCTGGGACCGGCACCTGAGGACAAAGAATATCCCGCATTTTTCCCTGTGGGACCGGTGGGTGGGTGCCTGAGACCAGCACCTGAGGACGGAAGAAATCGCGCGTTTTTCCCCTTTTTTTTCTCTCTTTTTGCCAAGTGCTTTTTGGAAGCCTTGAAGGGACAGGGACCCCGGTGCTAGGGAGGCAGGGCGGCGGGACTGGTGAGCGGGTGCGTGGGACCAGTGCCTGAGGACCAAGAATATTGAGCGTTCCTTCCCTGCGGGACCGGTGGGTGGGTGCTTTTTGGAAGCCTTGAAAGGACAGGGACCCTGGTGCTAGGGAGACAGGGCAGCAGGACCAGTGCGCGGGTGCCTGGGACCGGCACCTGAGGAAAAAAAAAAAAATCGCGTGTTTTTTCTTTTTTTTTTCCTTTCTGTTCCCTCTCTCATTGTTGCTGTTGTTGTTTTGGTTTGGAGAGTGCTTTTTGGAAATCTTAAAGGGGCAGGACAGGTCACTTAGACCAGAAGCAGGGAATCTGGGGATCTCTGGGCACTCTAACCCCCTGGGCAGCAGGGAGCACAGAGGCCCCTTACGGAGATAAATAGTCTCCTGGCTGCTCCCCCTCTAACGGGGCTCCACCATTTTGGAGGAACAGCCCCAGCCAGGCCAAGCCCACAGCAACAGTGGAGATAAACCCCAAAGCAACTGGGCAGGAAGCAGAAGCCCTGTCTGCGCACAGCTGCCCAGCACAAGCCACTAGAGGTCGCTATTCTCCCAGGAAAAGGCTACAAACCAACAAGAAGGGAAGCTCTTCCAGCGGTCACTTGTACCAGCTCTGCAGACTATCTCTATCACCATGAAAAGGCAAAACTACAGGCAGACAAAGATCACAGAGACAACACCTGAGAAGGAGACAGACCTAACTAGTCCTCCTGAAAAAGAATTCAAAATAAAAATCATGAACATGCTGACAGAGATGCAGAAAAAAATGCAAGAGCAATGGGATGAGATGCAGAGAAAAATGCAAGAGCAGTGGGATGAGATGCAGAGAAAAATGCAAGAGCAGTGGGATGAAGTCCGGAAGGAGATCACAGATGTCAGGAAAGAGATCACAGAAGTGAAACAATCCCTGGAAGGATTTATAAGCAGAATGGATAAGATGCAAGAGGCCATTGAAGGAATAGAAGCCAGAGAACAGGAACGTATAGAAGCTGACATAGAGAGAGATAAAAGGATCTCCAGGAATGAAACAACACTAAGAGAAATATGTGACCAATACAAAAGGAAAAACATTCGTATTATAGGGATACCAGAAGAGGAAGAAAGAGGAAAAGGGATAGAAAGTGTCTTTGAAGAAATAATTGCTGAAAACTTTCCCAAACTGGGGGAGGAAATAATCGAACAGACCATGGAATTATACAGAACCCCCAACAGAAAGGATCCAAGGAGGACAACACCAAGACACATAATAATTAAAATGGCAAGGATCAAGGACAAGGAAAGAGTTTTAAAGGCAGCTAGAGAGAAAAAGGTCACCTATAAAGGAAAACCAATCAGGCTAACATCAGACTTCTCAACAGAAACCCTACAGGCCAGAAGAGAATGGCATGATATACTTAATGCAATGAAACAGAAGGGCCTTGAACCAAGGATACTGTATCCAGCACGACTATCATTTAAATATGATGGTGGGATCAAACAATTCCCAGACAAGCAAAAGCTGAGGGAATTTGCTTCCCACAAACCACCTCTACAGGGCATCCTACAGGGACTGCTCTAGATGGGAGCACCCCTAAAAAGAGCACAGAACAAAACACACAACATATGAAGAAGGGAGGAGGAGGAATAAGAAGGGAGAGAAGAAAAGACTCTCCAGACAGTGTATATAACAGCTCAATAAGCGAGCTAAGTTAGGCAGTAAGATACTAAAGAAGCTAACCTTGAACCTTTGGTAACCACGAATCTAAAGCCTGCAATGGCAATAAGTACATATCTTTCAATAGTCACCCTAAATGTAAATGGACTTAATGCACCAATCAAAAGACATAGAGTAATAGAATGGATAAAAAAGCAAGACCCATCTATATGCTGCTTACAAGAAACTCACCTTAAACCCAAAGATAAGCATAGACTAAAAGTCAAGGGATGGAAAAACATATTTCAGGCAAACAACAGTGAGAAGAAAGCAGGGGTTGCAGTACTAATATCAGACAAAATAGACTTCAAAACAAAGAAAGTAACAAGAGATAAAGAAGGCCACTACATAATGATAAAGGGCTTAGTCCAACAAGAGGATATAACCATTCTAAATATATATGCACCCAATACAGGAGCACCAGCATATGTGAAGCAAATACTAACAGAACTAAAGAGGGAAATAGACTGCAATGCATTCATTGTAGGAGACTTCAACACACCACTCACCCCAAAGGATAGATCCACCGGGCAGAAAATAAGTAAAGACACACAGGCACTGAACAACACACTAGAACAGATGGACCTAATAGACATCTATAGAACTTTACATCCAAAAGCAACAGGATATACATTCTTCTCAAGTGCACATGGAACATTCTCCAGAATAGACCACATACTAGCTCACAAAAAGAGCCTCAGTAAATTCCACAATATTGAAATTCTACCAACCAATTTTTCAGACCACAAAGGTATGAAAGTAGAAATAAATTCTACAAAGAAAACAAAAAGGCTCACAAACACATGGAGGCTTAACAACATGCTACTAAATAATCAATGGATCAATGAACAAATCAAAATAGAGATCAAGGAATATATAGAAACAAATGACAACAACAACACTAAGCCCCAACTTCTGTGGGATGCAGCCAAAGCAGTCTTAAGAGGAAAGTATATAGCAATCCAGGCACACTTGAAGAAGGAAGAACAATCCCAAATGAATAGTCTAACATCACAATTATTAAAACTGGAAAAAGAAGAACAAATGAGGCCTAAAGTCAGCAGAAGGAGGGACATAATAAAGATCAGAGAAGAAATAAACAAAATTGAGAAGAATAAAACAATAGCAAAAATCAACGAAACCAAGAGCTGGTTCTTTGAGAAAACAAACAAAATAGATAAGCCTCTAGCCCAACTTATTAAGAGAAAAAGAGAGTCAACACAAATCAACATAATCAGAAATGAGAATGGAAAAATCACGACAGACTCCACAGAAATACAAAGAATTATTAAAGACTACTATGAAAACCTATATGCCAACAAGCTGGAAAACCTAGAAGAAATGGACAACTTCCTAGAAAAATACAACCTCCCAAGACTGACCAAGGAAGAAACACAAAAGTTAAACAAACCAATTACAAGCAAAGAAATTGAAACAGTAATCAAAAAACTACCCAAGAACAAAACCCCGGGGCCGGACGGATTTACCTCGGAATTTTATCAGACACACAGAGAAGACATAATACCCATTCTCCTTAAAGTGTTCCACAAAATAGAAGAAGAGGGAATACTCCCAAACTCATTCTATGAAGCCAACATCACCCTAATACCAAAACCAGGCAAAGACCCCACCAAAAAAGAAAATTACAGACCAATATCCCTGATGAACGTAGATGCAAAAATACTCAATAAAATATTAGCAAACAGAATTCAACAGTATATCAAAAGGATCATACACCATGACCAAGTGGGGTTCATCCCAGGGATGCAAGGATGGTACAACATTCGAAAATCCATCAACATCACCCACCACATCAACAAAAAGAAAGACAAAAACCACATGATCATCTCCATAGATGCTGAAAAAGCATTTGACAAAATTCAACATCCATTCATGATAAAAACTCTCAGCAAAATGGGAATAGAGGGCAAGTACCTCAACATAATAAAGGCCATATATGATAAACCCACAGCCAGCATTATACTGAACAGCGAGAAGCTGAAAGCATTTCCACTGAGATCGGGAACCAGACAGGGATGCCCACTCTCCCCACTGTTATTTAACATAGTACTGGAGGTCCTAGCCACGGCAATCAGACAAAACAAATAAATACAAGGAATCCAGATTGGTAAAGAAGAAGTTAAACTGTCACTATTTGCAGATGATATGATACTGTACATAAAAAACCCTAAAGACTCCACTCCAAAACTACTAGAACTGATATCGGAATACAGCAAAGTTGCAGGATACAAAATTAACACACAGAAATCTGTAGCTTTCCTATACACTAACAACGAATCAATAGAAAGAGAAATCAGGAAAACAATTCCATTCACCATTGCATCAAAAAGAATAAAATACCTAGGAATAAACCTAACCAAGGAAGTGAAAGACTTATACTCTGAAAACTACAAGTCACTCTTAAGAGAAATTAAAGGGGACACTAATAAATGGAAACTCATCCCATGCTCATGGCTAGGAAGAATTAATATCGTCAAAATGGCCATCCTGCCCAAAGCAATATACAGATTTGATGCAATCCCTCTCAAATTACCAGCAACATTCTTCAATGAATTGGAACAAATAATTCAAAAATTCATATGGAAACACCAAAGACCCCGAATAGCCAAAGCAATCCTGAAAAAGAAGAATAAAGTAGGGGGGATCTCACTCCCCAACTTCAAGCTCTACTACAAAGCCATAGTAATCAAGACAATTTGGTACTGGCACAAGAACAGAGCCACAGACCAGTGGAACAGATTAGAGACCCCAGAAATTAACCCAAACATATATGGTCAATTAATATTTGATAAAGGAGCCATGGACATACAATGGCAAAATGACAGTCTCTTCAACAGATGGTGCTGGCAAAACTGGACAGCTACATGTAGGAGAATGAAACTGGACCATTGTCTAACCCCATATACAAAGGTAAACTCAAAATGGATCAAAGACCTGAATGTAAGTCATGAAACCATTAAACTCTTGGAAAAAAACATAGGCAAAAACCTCTTAGACATAAACATGAGTGATCTCTTCTTGAACATATCTCCCCGGGCAAGGAAAACAACAGCAAAAATGAGCAAGTGGGACTACATTAAGCTGAAAAGCTTCTGTACAGCGAAAGACACCATCAATAGAACAAAAAGGAACCCTACAGTATGGGAGAATATATTTGAAAATGACAGATCTGATAAAGGCTTGACGTCCAGAATATATAAAGAGCTCACACGCCTCAACAAACAAAAAACAAATAACCCAATTAAAAAATGGGCAGAGGAACTGAACAGACAGTTCTCCAAAGAAGAAATACAGATGGCCAAGAGACACATGAAAAGATGCTCCACATCGCTAATTATCAGAGAAATGCAAATTAAAACTACAATGAGGTATCACCTCACACCAGTAAGGATAGCTGCCATCCAAAAGACAAAGAACAACAAATGTTGGCGAGGCTGTGGAGAAAGGGGAACCCTCCTACACTGCTGGTGGGAATGTAAATTAGTTCAACCATTGTGGAAAGCAGTATGGAGGTGCATCAAAATGCTCAAAACAGACCTACCATTTGACCCAGGAATTCCACTCCTAGGAATTTACCCTAAGAACGCAGCAATCAAGTTTGAGAAAGACAGATGCACTCCTATGTTTATCGCAGCACTATTTACAATAGCCAAGAATTGGAAGCAACCTAAATGTCCATCTGTAGATGAATGGATAAAGAAGATGTGGTACATATACACAATGGAATACTACTCAGCCATAAGAAGTGGAAAAATCCAACCATTTGCAGCAACATGGATGGAGCTGGAGAGTATTATGCTCAGTGAAATAAGCCAAGTGGAGAAAGAGAAATACCAAATGATTTCACTCATCTGAGGAGTATAGGAACAAAGGAAAAACTGAAGGAACAAAACAGCAGCAGAATTACAGAACCCAAAAATGGACTAACAGGTACCAAAGGGAAAGGAACTGGGGAGGATGGGTGGGCAGGGAGGGATAAGGGGGGGGAAGAAGAAGGGGGGTATTAAGATTAGCATGCATGGGGGGGAGGGAGAAAGGGGAGGGTGGGCTGCACAACACAGAGAGGACAAGTAGTGACTCTACAACATTTTGCTAAGCTGATGGACAGTAACCGTAATGTGGTTGTTAGGGGGGACCTGATATAGGGGAGAGCATAGTAAACATAGTATTCTTCAGGTAAGTGTAGATTAAAAATTTAAAAAAAAAAAAAAGAAAGAAAGAAAGAAAAGGGGGATTACTCCTTAACAGGATAAAACTATTGGTAAATCAAAGATCAACGCATGCTTTAAATATCCTTAATGTTGATCACTTAAAGGGTGTCAGATGATCAGCTATGGAGGTACTCTTTTCTGATAATATTCCTTTCTCTTAATTAAAAAAAAAAAAAAAAAAGCAGTTACTGTGTGCTGACCTCCAATGAGTTCTGCACAGTGGTATAGAGGGCATGTCAAAGTGTGGGCAAAGGGTCTGTTTGTTTCTACGCAGAAGATCAAGGCCTAGCTTGGATACCCAGAAAATGAACTAAGATACGATATGAGGAGGAGCTTCCGGCATCAGCACTCTCTGGAGGACTCGTGCCGGGGGATGATCATCAAAAAGCCTCCACAGGGATCCGGACGATGCTGCGGTTGTGGCTGCATCCAGCCCACCATCTCCTGGACTTGCCATAAGAAGGAGGAGGGAGATGTCTAGGCTGGCATGTGCATACAGTGAGACAACGAATTTGACTGGATCTGTACTGTTGGAACTCAACCAGGAGTTGGGAGGGGTGCAAGTTGTAGCACCCCAAAATCTCATGACTATAGACTATCTATGGTTAAAAGAACATATGGGATGTGAACAGATCCCAGAAATGGGCTGCTTTAATTTGTCTGATGGTTCAAGTACAGTTGGAAAATATCCATCATATCATAGATAAATCTTCACAAATGCCTAGGGTGCCTAACTGGGTTTCTTGGCTTCACTGGAGATGGATGGTAATTATAGATTTGCTTTGTTTATGTCACCGTATTCCTATTATGTTAATATGTGTGTGCAAATTAGTTAGTAGTTTAAAACCTATACATACTTAAGGTACTATACAAGAAGATATGTCAAAGAAATAATCAATCCTCCCAAGTTTCCTTCATATGCTACATCTATAGCTTTTCTTCTTCCTTCCTAATTACAAACTTTAAATAGAATTCGTGCCTCATATCGAATTTACCGAGTATCATAATTCCTCCAGGTGGTAAAGATACCTCGAGACAAGTGCTGGGCATAGAAGCCACAGGGCATAAATCTGCAAAGAAGTAAAAAGCTAACCTTTGCAAACAATATGGCTTCTCTCTCACTTACCAACTTTACATTTCCCTGTATGGCCCCGGAAGATGACTGGTTAGCCAGAGACGGGTAAGATTCCTCAAGGGAGGAACAACCTAAGACAGGCACAGTCGCAGGGGGGCCATCAGGTGAGAATTTGGGGATCAACAGAGGTGAGGCTCAGAACCTCACCCCCCCTGCTTTGAGAGAAATCTTCTGCATCCGTGGATGTCTTGCTGCCCTTGTCTAGCCTGGATTAATATTTAGTCCATAGGCACACACCTGATCATCTGATCATCTACATTTGCCTTCTTACAGCACTAAACTATGTTTTCTACCTTTATCTTGCATCTACCTACCACTTCAGCATTTTATTAAAAATAAAAATAATAATAATAATAGGAGAAATGTGGGATCAACATATAAATCAAGTACAAAAATCAAATGAATATTCATATTTGACCTGATGGTTTATAGGTCATATTGCATGATCAAAACCGAAAGTTTCTGTGATGACTGCCCTTGTACTGTTCACCATGTAAGAATTTATTCACTCTGTAAGAATTCGTTCACCATGTAAGAACTTGTTCGTTATGCTTCAGAAGATTGGAGACTGACGAGAATTAGGCTTGAGATGGATTAATGATTGTACATTGAGCATTGACCCCCCTATACTGAATTTTATTGTTGTTAACAACCATTTGATCAATAAATATGAGAGATGCCCTCTCAAAAAAAAAAAAAAAAAAAAATATCACTGGAAAAGCGATGGCTAAAAGTGGATATCTGTTTTTCATTGTTAGTCTTCCTGTTTCATTAATTTTTTTACAACATGTACATACATTACTTCTACATATTTATTCATAGTTAAGGAAGTAGCCACCACTCTACAACCTCAGCTCTACAACCTAGAGTTATTATTTATATTTTTAGTTCTTCTAATGTCTATTTTGTAACTCTTAATGCTATATCTATTCTTCTATTTTTTATTTATCAATTTTACATATTATTATGATATTATTATGAGCCTATGAATGAAGATAATTTAACCCACTAACTTCATTTTTTAATGTTTTATTAAAACATTTTAATGTTTTATTATTTTTGTCATTTGTAAACAATATACTTGCACTTTCCTATTTCATTTTTTCTTAACTGTATCTATTAACTACCACTATGTGAAATGCAGATGTTGGGACCCAGGCTTTCACTTCACTCTCTCCTTCCTGCTTCTACTCCCTGCCTATTGTCTTGGCAAAATTAATAATATTATATTCTATTTTGTAACCAAATTGTCTTCCATGCTTTGTCTATGGGCTGATTCTACAGCTTAAAAGCCAAAAACCAACATTACATTATGATGACTACCTAAATACTAAGCACTGCTAGGGCACGTGGTTTGCTAGAGTATATTCTGTTCTCTGCATGTGCAATGTCAACCCAATGCCCAGAGCATCAGTTGCCCAAAATCATGCAATACACTTGAACAGCTTTCTGGTTTTTCCTATAGTTTCTAGTTGCTTAATTCAGTCCCAAGCAATCTGAAGAAGAGCCAAGAAGAACTTTAGGGACCTGGTCCTTAAATTTGGTTTCAGTATATTCCACAGAAATCCCTTCTACATTTTTATTTTTAATTTTATAAATTCTCAGCCAAGTGGTGATACCAGATAAATTCTGTAGTGACTACTGATGCGAATGTGAGTCCAAAATGTATGCCTTGTCATCGCCAGAGAGTTGCTGTATGGCTTTGCATGTCTGACTTGATGACATGTGCTCAGATCTTTGCTTGAAATTTACTTACTAATGGAGCCAACTTTATGACCCAGCAATTTCCTAAGAGGCTCAGAGTCAGCCAGGTTCCAGCAATAGTCTGTGTTCTGGAGGAAGTTGCTGGCCCTGCTCAAAGTTGAGTTTTGGGGCTTCTCAGGCTGGGCATGTTTGTCATCCCTTTCCTCATGCTTTCTGCCAGCTGGATAAAGGCTGTTCTCTGTGGGCTTGGACCAATTGGATTTACAGCATGAGACGAAGCTGAATTTATTACCAACGCCACAGTAAAAAGGACTGTAATACCTGGGGCATCTGCACCCTGAGGACACAAGAACTTTATTTTATTTTTTACTTATCCAGTCATCACATCTCCAGGTAGACGTGGATTATTTTTATTTAACACTTGATGTGGCACATCAGTAAAACATGGAACTCTGAAATTTTTCCCCTCCACAAAAACAATAATAAAACTGGCAAAAACTGTCAGAATCAACGTTTTAGGGAATCTCAAAATTAACCAAAGGCTTTCAGCAACATGGGGAGCACCTCAAGAAAAATAGCTGATTGTCAGTAAGAAGAGCAAGTATTGAGGTGTTTTACCTCACTGTAGTCCCATCCAACCCTCCAGCTCAGGGTAGGCTTGAAGATTTCAGGCCACATTCCCAAGACCAGAGGGAGAAAAGAGCTACATTCAAAAAGGATGAAACATTGTTTATCATAGCTAAAAAGTGTAAACAACTCAAATGTCCATCAACTGATGAATGGATAAGCAAAATGTGTTACTTTCATACAGTGGGATATTATTTAGCCATAAAAGCAATGAGGTACTGCTGAATACTATAATATGGATTAACCTTAATAATATTATGCTTAATGAAAGTACCCAGATACAAAAGGTCACATATTGTATGATTCCATTTATATAAAATATCCAAAGTAGGCAAATCCATAAGGATAGAAAGTAGATTAGCAATTTCTAGGGAATGTGGGGAGGGAGAATTGGGAGCGACTGCTACCAGGTATGAAGTTTCTTTCTGGAGTGATGGAAATGTTCTGGAATTAGATAGTGGCGATCATCGCACAATATTGTGACTATACTAAAAAGCTTTGTACACATTAAAATGGTGAATTTTATGTCATTTTAACCTGAATTTAAAAATTGCTCTCTTACACACACAAAAAGCTTGAGGACATCCACAACTGCCCTATGCCCTTACTAACTGTAGCTTTATGATTTGATCAACTTCAAAAGTCATACTAAAGTTTTAATCAGGGGCATTGTCCATGAAAGTGGCTAAAATGTTGTCATGTGGAAGGGAGGGTGCCCCACTGCCTCAGATAACTGGTTTGGGTCACATACAAGCTGCCATTATGGGCTGTTTTCACTGGGCTCAAGGTCAGTTTGGGGAGTTATAAAGATGCTGGACACAATCTTCCAAGAGGTATGGGAAAAGCCAATCAGCTTCACACTTGGTTGAGGAACAGCTAACATATTGAATGCCATGAAACAGCAAGACCAAGACAAGGAATAATGATGGAAAATTAGCTATAATTAGATGCATGTTGAATGATTGAATTCTAAGTAGATTCCTCATACTGGATATGAAGTGGGAAGGAAGAAGAGGAAGTTGGTAATCTTTATATGAAAGACGTTCTTCCTGGTTCATGGCCATAGTTGTGCATGAGTGTAAGTGATACCCCACAGTTCTGGGCTTTTCTTTTTTATGTATGGACCCCTGGGAAATGTGCTTTTCCTGTTAGTACATATAGAAAGTATTACTAATATTCTTATGCTTTCAGACTGAGCCTAACAGAGGTCAAGAAGATCCAGAACTGGAACACAAAGTCCACGTTCCTAACCTCTTGTCCAACCCATCTCTAAGGGTATCTGCCTGCTAGTCAAGTCCCTCAGCCTCTCATGAACATCTTAGCCTAAATTGCTAGCTTTGATTGGCATTCAGACACTGAATAGACGATTCCTCTGGGATCCTGGCTTTGTTCTCCTCAGAGGTGTTGCACAGGTATGCTGGCCTTTGGAACAGAACCAGTTCCCACCTCAAGGTCAGTTCCTTTGGTGAACAGAAGGTAAGCTGAGACAGAAGCTCACAAAGGTGTGGTGGATCAGACGGACAGCAAACTCATAAGGAAGAGACATAGTTTCCAACACAGTGGATGCTGGAAATGAAGAGAGATTTAGGTCTGAGAGAGTTATAGAGAACTCAGCAACAGAACTTCTAGGCTCTGTACTCCAGGCCTTATTCAGAAAGGATGGTAATTGAATCCTCACTACACATGTGTTGTTAGAGCCAGCCACTTCCCTTCCACAGCTGGCCTGGTTGGGCCTTGGTTCCTTGGTTCTAATCAAATGATTCTTAGAGACAACAAGCTTCACATTGCAAGCGTTGAATGTTCTACTGATTGCATACCTTATGGAGTCTATTTACCCTTTATCCAAAGTCACTCATACTTCCGGCAAATAAGAAGCTAGTAAACAAGATGTAAAATGCCACCCATCTGACTTAACCAGTTTCAGAAATGGAGTCTTCAAACTTTATTTATTTTCCCTTTTCCTGAATCTACAGCCACAGCTGTATCATTGCTCACTCACCCTCCTTGACCTCCTACATAGGCCTGTTACAGAGTCAACCATTCAGGAATCCTCTCTGTAATTCCTATGTCAGATGAGATGGAGTCTTATGTGACCAAGTTTTCTAACAAAATAAAAGTTTAAGCACAAATTTCAATAATGCAGTACCTGCAGGGACTCAATTCAGTGAATTTGGGCATCAAAAGCATGTAGAAAAGAAAACACAACTAAAATTAATGAATGCATCCTATTGATTCATGTGTTTGTAAATAGAAAACCAAATGAGAAATCAGGATGGAAAACTCACAAAACTATTAAAACAGTCCATGTTGATATGATAGGAATGGGTCAAGCACTAGAAGTGCTTCATAACTGGCATCTGGACATGACATTTAGATCATGCCAATTAGGAAGAAAAGCCACTAGACCATGAGATTTGGAGGTGATTTGGTGATGGCCTGTGTCTCCTGATTGGCCAACAAGGTCAGGCTGGCAGTGGCATTGGCCAGAGAGGAGTCCCTTTTCTCTATCTAGAGCCCTAGGTGTGCCTCCCAAAGCTACATACTTTGCTGGAAACTATACTTTCTCAAAATAAAAAGAGCCATTTTTCCCTGGAGAATCCCATTTAGATTCCTAGAATTGAGAACAAATGTATTTGCTGTAATACCTGCTATGTTTCTGATACTCCCTTACCATATAATACTTCTTCAATGGAATGAATCCCGCCATGCAAAGCAGAGATTACGGTATTAGATCCTGTACTCAGAATAGGAGTGAGCACACCTTTGAGCACACTGAGAAGACAGTGAATTTAGTCATAATAAGGTAGAATGGAAACACCTTACACTACTAATTTCAGCCAAGGAGAAATCTGCACATTCACTCTTGTGTAAGTTTACAGAACAAATTAAGGCTTTAACAGGACTGTTTCAAATAGGGAAGGATTTTAATATATGTGAGATAATAGGCATGCTGGTTAAGCCTGTAGGATATCTGAAGTTAGAAAACTTGACTGGAATCCCTTCCTCCAACTTTCCCAGCTATGTGAACTTGAGCATACTTGAGTTAATGTGAATCTCAATGATCTCAACTGTAAAGTGGATTAGGTTTTTCCTCTTGGATACTCCAATGGCATCTTGTGCTGCCTTTGTTTTAGTATTGATCAGACTATGTTTTAATTGCCTGGTGACTTGTCTGTCTCCCTGACTTTCTCAGTGTCATCTCTTGTCTATAATCTAGAGATTATATTCACACACCCACAGGTATACTTGCTGAGCCTTAAGGAATTCTTAGCAGGTGTTTATGAGTGGCTCTCTAAAGTGGTTGAACCTATTTATGCTCCCATGGAAGTGTGAGTTCCCACTTCCCAAAATTAAATTCTTTTAAAATTCATTTTTATCCATTAAAAAGCATTGTAATTTAAGTGTTAGGGATAACTACATATAGTGTAGTATATTGAAGGTAATAAAACAACATTACATATGAGAGAGAAGGCATAATAAATCAGGAGAAATTTTAAAGCTTTCTTAAAAGAGTGAGAAAAACAATATTGTACCTTCCTCTGGTGTTCACTCTCTGGTGTGTCTTGTTTTTCATGCCATATTCCTTCTCATCAAATCTTTAATACCTCCTCTCTCATCCTTAGTACCAGCTGATAACCTTCCTTTCTATTTCATTAAGAAAACAGAAACATACCAAAGAGAACTGCCAGTTAAAAGAACACTTATAAAGCCATCAATCACACATGTAATGACTACACTGGACAATAGAACACCTTGATAACCCCTACCTCCTCACTCTCCTGCCTCCCAGCACCCACACTTAGGACATTCCTCTCTCCATCCTAGAGGTAACCCCTACCCTGACTATTGTGATAATCATTTCTCTACTTTTCTCTACAGGTGCATCTTCCCCATAAGCGTTCCTAAACAACATAGTTTTGTTTTACAGATGTTTATATAGTTGTGATTGTCTGTATTATTATTTTGCCACTGTCTTCTTTCTAGCCACATTATTTGTGAGATTCATCCATGTTGTAGAAAGCTAGAGTTGGTTCACTTTTTTATTGTATAGCATATCACTGTATGAATGTATCATAATTTGTACATTCTAACTTTGATGGACATTTTGGATATTTCCAGCTTTTCACTGTTGCAAAACAGTGCTACCATGAATATTCTTGTACATGTCTCCTAGTATACATAAGCACTGGAATTCTGTCTGATTACAGAGCTGGCAGATTGACAGTTTCCTGGGGCCAGTGTAACTACGGGTTTTGGTTTGTGTTCAGAAGGTAAGAGAGGGAGTTTTCCATATGGCATCTGGGATGGAAGTGAGAAATCAGGACAGCCATGGTGGGGGCAAGGTGAGGCTGCTATGACCCTTCCCCTCCCTCCACCCTGACCCATTTTGCACCATAGCACAGTCTTGACACCCTAAGGAACAAGGTCAACCACCTTCCTAATGAATGGAAAGTAATATGCATGCTGGTTAAGAGTGTGGAATGTCTGGAGTTAGAAACATGAACACGATTCTCTCCTTCAACTTTTTCCATCTGTATACATGACCTTGAGTTCAACCTAGTTAACCTAAGTCTCATTTTTCTCATCTACTAAATGGGAGTAACATTAATTATTTCAAGTGAGTTTTTGTGAGTATTGGTGAGGATGTGGAGGAAAGGGAACTCTCAGACACTGTTGGTGGGAATGTAAACTGGTTCAGCCACTATGGAAAGCAGTATGGAGGTTTCTCAAAAAAATAAAAATAGAAATACTTATGACCTAGCAATTCCACTTTTGGGAATTTGCCCAAAGAAAACTAAATCATTAATTCAAAAACATATATGCACTCTTATGTTCATCACAGAATTATTTACGATAGCCAAGATAAGGAAGCAACCTAAGTGCCCATCATTTAAATGAACGGATAAAGATGTGGTACAGATATACAATGGAATACTGATCAGCCATAAAAAGAATGAAATCTTGCTATTGTGACAACATGGATGGACCTAGAGGGTATTATGCTAAGTGAAATAAGTTAGACAAAGACAAATATCATATGACTTCACTTATATGTGGAATTGAAAAACAAAACAAATGAACCAATAAAAAAACAGAAATAGATTCATAAACACAGAAAACAGACTGGTGATTGCCAAAGGGGAGATGGGTGAGGGGATTGGTGAAACAGGTGAAAGGGGAAAAATATTAGTGAGAATGTTTGATATTTTGACCTGGGTGATGGCTACATGAGTGTATTTACATGTCAAAATTCATCAAGATGTACACTAAGATTTGGGCATTTTATTGTATGTACCTCAATAAATTTTTTTTTAAAGTGAATTGTAGTGTTAGATGAGTTGGGACATATAATATGCCTCGCATAGCCCCTAGCTGTGGTTAATGTGCTATTTTTACCTCTTAATTTGGATTAAAAAGAATACAATGAGCTCATAAAAAAGTATTTTTGAGATCTTTAACTTTTAAGAACTTGGCTTTGATTACTTTGAATAGCAGAGATTCACAGAAATGTTAAAAAAAATACTTTTTCTTGATGGAAGGAGGGACAAAGTCACATTGCAAGTGGGCCTGCAGGACTGGGGGGATGGTCATGGTCATCTTTGAAAACACTGTTGCCATAGATAGATTGTAAGCCTTTGGACCTAGGACCCAGTCTTTGTTAGAGCTGGATAGTCCTAGGTGATAAGGAAACACATTATCATATCTATTTGGGGCAAAGAAATGTGGGAAAGTTGAAAGAATGAGCAAAACAAACTGAGAAAATACCTCCCAAGAGGTAGGAAGAAAACCAGGGTCGGGGTGTGGGCTGGAAGCTAAGTTTTAAGGAGGATGGAGCGATGAACTATAAGACAAATGCTGCTAAGGAGTTGAGTAAAATTAGTACTTTTTTCTGCAAAGAAATATAAGAAATTGATAAAAAAAAAAAAAAGTTATCCTGAGGAAGATGTGCTGGTGGAGGGGGAAGGGAAGGCTTCCATTTGTCATGACCTACCTTTCGCTGTTTGAGATTGCTAACCTTTGTAATATGAATTACATATTTTTTCCAATACAAATTATCTGGGAGATGAGATTACAGACATTTTTTTCAAAATCTCTTTATAAAGGGCCCTAACCACCAGTAACTTTTCTCACACTCCAACTAAAACTAGACAATAATCAAACCCAAGTGTAAGATTGCTCAGGTCACGTAATGTTCTTTGAGATTTTTGCCACTTTTTCTCTTGGGTGTTATGTATAATCTACAATGAGGCAGGCAGAAATCTTTGACTTGAACGTTCAGTAAGGTTTTCAGCT
Organism: Manis javanica; assembly: GCF_040802235.1. Classification (NCBI taxonomy): domain Eukaryota; kingdom Metazoa; phylum Chordata; class Mammalia; order Pholidota; family Manidae; genus Manis; species Manis javanica. The sequence continues at coordinate 98,195,451 of NC_133174.1, read as the reverse complement.
TTTAAATAAGATTTTCAAGTCTCTGAAGTAAAGTGAACACAGTGAAACCATCCACAGATCAATTCAGGAGGAGGGCTAACTGGGCTTTGGGAATGTATAGTTCTCAGAGTTACAGTTGTTCCCAGGTTGAATTTGTTTTCCAGAGAGGGTGACTTTGCACCTCTTCACAGCAACCCACTAAAATATAATGTGGTTTGAATCTTCAGAGTGTAAAATCCAGTTCCAGTAGCACTGGGCTCCAGTTCCCAGGATGCTGTTCTACCACAGAGTTCTGTAGAAATTGGAAAGTACTCCACATGTGACTCTTGCCTCTATGGGCCCTTGACACTCTCCTCTTTCTCCCCTTCTCCCCATGCCCATCAGTGGAAGGTCCCAGGGCAAGACCTGTTCTTGTGCACAAGGTCCTCACCAGCCTGTGTCCCCTTCTGTCCACAGCTCCTGACCTTCAGCTGTCCTGTTCCTTGTCCTCAGCCTCACACACTTAGCACTGCCTCATATAGGCCCACCTGCCAAGCTGAGAAACCATGCTGAGGCCCAGTGAGGACACAAGTCAGCCATAAAGACCATGTATGGGTTTGATGTTATTTGGACGTGATTATTAGATATGACACAATTGTTTAGATAGGGTTCCAAATTGCTCTCCATAATATCAGAGAGGTCAAATGGTCATTTTAAAGGACATCTGGCCCATTTTACCAGCCCCCATATAGTCCCACTGCCCACATATTCTCTCGTAAGTGATATTTTTATATACAAGAGAATAATCTTCCCCGTTTCCATTTCTGGAAAGGTTACTTTGTCCCAGGTATCTTGCCAAGTACTTTAAATGTCACCTCATTTTATTCTCACAGTAACCCAATGATAGGAGCCATAAACACCATGCTATACTGCCTCCTTCCTTAACACAACACAGGTGGCCTTCCCTCCTTTTAGTTTCCAAAAATATTTTCATATGCACTACTTTAAGTTGATTTTGAGACTTGTAATAACACTGTGAAGTAGGAAAGCTTAGCATTGTCATTCTCATTTTGCAGCTGAGACTCACATAGGCCAAGAAACTTTCTTAAGACTATTTCAACTAATAAACATATGCCAGATTGTAACCCTCCATCTACATATTCCAGTTCCAATAATTATGTGTATTAATTCCTTTCATTTTTCATACATGTATGCTCCCTACCCATTTTCAGAGACTGTACCACACACTATGGAAACAGAAACTGAATAACACAGTCTTGACTTTGAAATAGTTGGCATTCTAGAGGGGAAGAAAGACAGGTAGGGAGATATATCCTAATAGCACATACCAGATGCTAGGGTAGAAACTTGGACAAACTGGGTGGAATAACTGGTTCTGGCGAAGGAGTCAGCATCAGAAGGAGGCCACGTGTCACAGACCACTCAAAGGCCATGCTTTGTCCATGCTGCTGGAACATCTCTCTGCTTTGTATGGGCAACAGATAGTAATAAGGCTGGTTGGCCTCTGAAAAATGGTAAAGTCAGTCACATTCTCCTATCTTTTCCTTCTGCCAAGTGTGAGAGGCAATAGTAATTAACTTAAGTATATTTTCTAAGCCAATATAATATCAGTTCATAAGTTACCTAGGGACCAATAGGATTCCTGTTTGTCACAAAGTGGTAAACTATTATCAGCAAGAAACTACATAACTGAATGTGTCCCTTACAACTGCTTATGTAGTTTCCTAGCTGTTTTAGAAAGTGAGTTACAGGTGAGGGAATTCTAGCCTGAACCAGATCAAATGTTACCTTTTGCATAGGGGTCTTTTGGTTTTTTTGTTTTGTTTTTTCACTTTTAATTATTAGATGCCCTGTAGTGTCCTCTTTCTCTTTCTTTCTTTATTATAGACATTTTCAAACGTACCCAAGAATACAGAGAATAATATAATCCATACCCATCAACTAGTTTCAACAGTTATCAACATTTTACTAATCTTGTTTCTATTTTTTCTCATAGCCACACGTTTTTTTTTTGAGTATTTTGAAACAACTACAATCTTATTTTTGAGAAAGGTTTGGAGGGGTGTGAATTAGAATGAGAAAATATATTTTCTTCCAAACCTTATTGGTCTTTAGCACTAATTAAATTGCCAGCATAATTTTTTAAAACCTATTCCAGTTTTAGTGAAACCTCTTTTATGGCAGGCATTAACTTAGCTAGCAATGCACAGCTAAACTGAACAAGGTGCCTCTTGGCCCTTCTCCCTTTGAAAAATTTCTGCCAGAATAAACAGAATGGAAAAGTTTTTTGACTGAACATTTCAGGTAAGAACAAAGCACAATGCAGAAATAAATACATAGGAATTTGGGCTGAAAATAAAGGATACCATTGTTGTTGCTGGTGAGGAATTTCTATATTTGGGTTTTAAGATAACACATTTGTCCTTTCTGTCATTGATAACATTATTTCATTTATTTCCTTGTCCCCTATTTTCAGGAGAGCTGCCTGTTAGTCGGTGGGCTTAATATGACCTGGTATTCACTGTGATGATTACAAGGAGAAAAGTTCTGGGTACCTTTCTGAAGTACAACTGTTAGACAACACCATCATCAGCATTAGAAATTGGCAATGATTTCAAATTCAGATAGTTTTTATTCCTAAAGAAACATGCTTCGATGTTACTTAAAACAGCAAAACAGTAGAAACAACTTACGTGATGAGTAAAAAAAGGGCAAAAGAAACGTAAGTCAGAGTATATCTATATAAATGTAATCTTATTTAAAACAAGCATGGTTTGTCAGAAATTGCTTATTTTAACACATTACATGACAAAAGCAGGTTATGAACTTATATGTCTAGGATGAACTCAACTATGTAAAAAGTGCATGGAAACAAAATCAGAAGGCAATATACCACCAGGTTAATGGTGATTGCCTCTGAGTGGTAGGGTTGTGAGTGATTCCTCTTCTGTTTCTTTTTATACTTTTCTGTCTTTTTCAAATTTTGTACAGTGAGCATGTAATTGCTTGTATAATCAGAAAAAGATTTTTTCTAAATAAAAGGGACAAGCACGTCTCAAAAGCCCAGTGCCTAGAAGCAGATCAGCAATCTGTTTTGAATGTCTCCAAGGCACTGAACCAGGCAAAAGTAAGAAGCATGATTTCAGAGTCCCCAGGGGGAGACTTGTATAGTTAGTTCCTAGGAAACCAGAAGTTTGAGCCACTCAAAACACATGTAAGTGTTTTTGGTGGGAATCAAATCCTTCCATTAGGCATAATTGCAACAGCAGCTGTTATACAACCTGTAAAAACTATTTTTGGTGTGAAACAAAATTTTAGTAACATAGGAATTGTTAACTATTTCAAGGTCACATAGGTGTCAGCCTCATCCACCACCAGCCAGGTTCAGCTGCCCTGATGGAAGGGAAATCCCTTGCACTGTGGTGGAGCCTGCAAGGGAAGGCTTAGCAAGAATTAAGACAACTCCTCCGAATGCATCTTTTTCATCTTCATCTCATGTTCTTAAAAGAAAAAAGAGACAATTTGAAACTGGCTTAATAACTTTACTGAATATTTTTAAATGTCATAGTAAATCATGCTGATAAGGAAAATATTCAACACAGTTGTCATGGTCAACAAACCGCTTTTTTCCTCCATTTGGCAAAGTCAGCAGAGCACCCCCAGCTGTCTCCTCCCCTCCTTCTCTGGGTTCCTCTTTTGCCCTGCGCATGCCAAAATGCCACATATCAAAACAATATAAATTGCTCCCCTTGTGTGTGCTCAGGGCTCAGACCTTGGGAGATTACTCCCCTCTGAGCCCGCTGGTGTAAAAATAAAACCTCAACATTCCAAGACCTCCGAGTGCCGCTTGGTTCTTCCATCAGCGATCCAGTCTGGGTTTTCTAGTATTTTCCATAACATTTGGTTCCCTTACTGGGAAACCCAACCGCGCTGGCTCATTGTTGCTACCGGTTTGGGGAAACACAGGGTGATGATGGAACAGAAGATTGCAATGGAAAAGGCGTGCCCTGCCTGATCTTTCAGCAGTCTCCCACCCAGTCGCCGTGGGCCAGCCCTGCTCCACTGTTCCAACCAGACTCAAGGAGGCTTGGCAGGTGAGAACCTGATTCTGACATCGAATTTGGTAAGGCCCCAGGGCCTCTGACCCAGCCAGTCCCACCCACTGGGGTGGAAGGGGAGCCTGATCACCTCCTGGAGACTTCTTAGAAGTCTCACAGGTAGACATTCCCATGGGGGGAATGTTTAAAGTCTGGTCTGAGTGTGTGAGTGGGTGTGCAGGGCAGCTGAAGCCATTGAGTCTGCACTGAATCTGTGATTCCACAGCCTGTGCCATGGAATCTGAGTGGGCCTTTCGCCATATTCATGGTTGGCCACCACAACATAACGGTGACTCAGCTTTGGCTGACCTGGCCTGGGACTTACACAGGTGTGCCTTAGTCAAGGCTGACCAAAGTCTCTGAGAGGAGTGTGAATGGATGGGCATCTGATTGGTCTCCTCTCTAGAGGAGGCACCCCTCCCTTGTCTGTTGTCACAGCACCATTATACGGGCACGTCATAGAGTCACGGCACAGCAAACAAACCCACAGTTCTTGACATCATGAAAAAAATTTGAAGAAGGGATTTTCAAAAAACTACAGAGTAAAATTGACTACCAGCAGGCTGAAAACCCTGTGTGAATCTGAATGGCCCTTTAGTGTAGGGTGTCCTCCAGAAGGGACCCTAGATATCCCAACAGTCCACCAGGTCTGGCAGATCATCACTGGAGATCCAGGTCAACCTGACCAGTTCCCATATATTAACTCCTGGTTAGTAATAACAGGCACTGAAGGGATTAAAGATGGCAGCGTGAGAGGAGAGACAGAGGCTTCCTCCTAAAACCATATACAATTAGAAAATATAGTTGGTGCAACTAATCCTGAGAGAGCAACAGGAAAGAGGACTGCGCCAGACTGCACACACCTGGAGAAAAGAGCAGACCTCATGGAACAGGGTAATGTACCAGAGCTGTGGCCCAGCGGGACCCAAGCCCTTCCCCAACCCCAGCTCACCAGCAGGAGGAAGAGAAATGGAACAGGGAGGGAGTGGAAGGCCTGAGACTGCTGAGTACCTAGCTCTGGAGATCTGCTCTGGGAGCACAAACCTACATTTCATGGTGCTTTCATGATACTTGTGTGATTATGGGGTTGGAAAGCTAATACAGTCAGAATTCCTGGAGAGACTGAGATTCCAGCTGCTTCTGGAAAGCAGGGATCCATATCCGGCTGCTCTGGGACAAAAGCTTATACCTGTGTGCTTGGCCCACTGGTTCAGGCAGTGGAGATGGGCATAGAAGCCGGGAAGCAAGAAACAGTTCTTTCCTCCCTCCAGGCACCAATACTGCTCCCCTGCAACCCCCAACATTGCTTCAAAGGCTGAACAGCTCCAGAGTAGAGCTTCCAGACACAAGAGGGCATCATATACAAATATGAAATGCCAAAAAAACCTGATCCAGAGTAAAATTATTAATACAACTCCTGAGAAAGATTTAAATGACATGGACTTCATGACTCTTTCTGAAAGGGAGTTCAAAATAAAAATCATCAACATGATGAGGGAGGAGCCAAGATGGTGGCATGAGTAGAGCAGCAGAAATCTCCTCCCAAAAACATATGTATTTTTGAAATACAACAAATACAGCTATTCTGAAAAGAGAGACCAGAAGATATAGGACAACAGCCAGACTGCATCTACACCTGTGAGAACCCTGCGTCTCAGTAAGGGGGTAAGATACAAGCCGCGGCCCAGCGGGACCCGAGTGCCCCTCACCCCAGCTCCTGGCAGGAAGAGAGGAGTCAGAGTAGGGAAGGAGAAGGAGCCCAGGACTGCTAAATACCAAGCCCTAGCCATCCACACCAAGAGCGCAGACAAACAGTGCATGGTGTGCTGGACACTAGGGAAATGGGACAGTAAAATCTGCAAGCAGGTCCCTGCAGCCTGGGACAAAGAAAAGCAAGTTCTTTCGGAAAGTCTTAAAGGGCCAAGGACCCCACAGCTGGACAGAAATGTCCCGGCACAATCAACTCGGCAGCTTTGAACCTGGTGAATTCCGGGCGCCCTAACCCCCTGGGTGGAAGCACAGCTCTGAGGCCCCTCACGGTGATAAACAGCCTCCCATCCATTCCTGCTCTGGCATTGGACCCACCATAGCAGAGCAGCAGCCTGAGAGTGGCCGCACCCACAGCAACCACCCGTGGAGCTTCCTTCACAGCGGCAGGGCAAGAATCAGAAACACCATCTGCATGCAACTGCCCAGCACAAGCCTATAGAGGTCTTCATTCTTCCAGGAGAGAAAGGCCACAAACTAGCAAAAAGGGATGCTCTCCCAGCTGACATGTGCCAACTACCCATGAGTATCTCAATTGCCATGAAAAGGCAGAAGAATTTGATACAGACCAGATTAACCCAGACAGTCTCCCCGGAAAAGGAATCTGGGGAGATAAACCTAACCAATCTTCCTGAAAAACAATTTAAAATTAAGGTCATAACCATGCTGCTGGATTTGCAGAGAAATATGCAAGAGCTAAGGAGGGAGAATACAGAAAGAAAACAATCTCTGGAAGGATTTAAAAGCAGAATGGATGAGATGCAAGAGGACATTGATGGATTAGAAACCAGAGAACAGGAACACACAGAAGCTGATGCAGAGAGAGATAAAAATATCTCCAGGAATGAGACAATATTAAGAGAACTGTGTGACCAATCCAAAAGGAACAGTATCTGCATTACAGAGGTACCAGAAGAAGAATAGAGAGAAAAAGAGATAGAAAGTGTATTTGAAGAAATAATTGCTGAAAACTTCCCCAAACTGGGGGAGGAAACAGTCGCTCAGACCACAGAAATACACAGAACTCCCAACAGAACGGACCTAAAGAGGACAACACCAAGATACATAATGATTCAAAAGGCAAAGCTCAAGGACAAGGACAGAATTTTAAAGGCACCTAGAGAGAGGGAAAAGGTCACATACAAAGGAAAACACATCAGGCTATCATCAGACTTCCCAACAGAAAATTTACAGGCCATAAGAGAATGGCATGATATATTTAATGCAATGAAACAGAAGGGCCTTGAACCAAGAATACTATATCCAGCATGATAATAATTTAAATATGAAGAAGGGATACAACAATTCCCAGACGAGCAAAAGTTGAGGGAAATTGCCTCCCACAAACCACCTCTATAGGGTATTTAAGAGGGACTGCTCTAGATTGAAGCACTCCTAAGGCTAAATAGATGTCAACAGAGAAAATAAAATCACAGCAAAGAAAGCAGACCAACCAAATACTAACTAAAGGCAAAAAATAAAATCAACTACCCACAAAAGCAGACAAAGGAAACACTAAAGAGCACAGAATAAAACACCCAACATATAAAGAATGGAGGAGTAGGAATAAGAAGGGAGAGAAATAAAGAATCATCAGACTGTGTTTATAATAGCTTAATAAGAGACTTAAGTTAGACGATTAGATAGTAAAGAAGCTACCCTTGAATCTTTGGTAACCACGAATCTAAAGCCTGCAATGGCAGTAAGTACATATCTTTCAATAATCACCCTAAATGTAAATGGAATGAATGCACCAATCAAAAGACACAGAGTAATAGAATGGATAAAAAATCAAGATCCATCTATATGCTGCTTACAAGAGACCCACCTCAAACCCAAAGACATACACAGACTAAAAGTCAAGGGACGGAAAAAATTATTTCATGGAAACAATAGGGAGAAAAAAGCAGGTATTGCAGTACAAGTATCAGACAAAATACACTTCAAAACAAAGAATGTAACAAGAGATAAAAAAGGACATTACATAATGATAAAGGGGTTAGTCTAACAAGAGGATATAACCATTATAAATATATATGCACTCAATACAGGAGCACCAATATATGTGAAACAAATACTAACAGAATTAAGGGAGTTAACAGAATGCAATGCACTCATTTTAGGAGACTTCAACACACCACTCACTCCAAAGGATAGATCCACCAGATGGAAAAAAAGTAAGGACACAGAGCCACTGAACAATACAATAGACCAGATGAACCTTATGGACATCTATAGAACTCTACATACAAAATCAACAGGATACATATTCTTCTCAAGTGCTCATGGAACATTTTCCAGAATAGACCACATATGGGGCCACAAAAGGAGCCAGAGTAAATTCAGAAAGATTGAAATTCTACCAACAAACTTTTCAGACCACAAAGGTATAAAACTAGAAATAAATTGTACAAAGAAAGCAAAAAGGCTCACAAACACATGGAGGCTTAAAAACATGCTACTAAATAATCAGTGAATCAATGACCAAATCAAAATAGAGATCAAGCAATATATGGAAATAAATGACAAAAACAACACAAAGCCCTAACTTCTGTGGATGCAGTGAAAGCAGTCTTAAGAGTAAAGTATATAGCAATCTAGGCCTATTTAAAGAAGGAAGAACAATCCTAAATGAATAGTCTAAAGTCACAATTATTGAAACTGGAAAAAGAAGAACAAATAGGCCTAAAGTCAGCAGAAGGAGAGACATAATAAAGATTAGAGAAGAAATAAATAAAATTGAGAAGAATAAAACAATAGAAAAAATCAATGAAACCAAGAGCTGGTTCTTTGAGAAAATAAACAAAATAGATAAGGCCCTAGCCAGACTTATTAAGAGAAAAAGAGAATCAACACACATCAACAGAATCAGAAATGAGAAAGGAAAAATCATGATGGACCACACAGAAATACAGAGAATTATTAGAGAATATGAAAAAAAACCTATATTCTAACAAGCTGGAAAACCTAGAAGAAATGGACAACTTCCTAGGAAAATACAACCTTCCAAGACTGACCAAGGAAGAAACACAAAATCTAAACAAAGCAATTACCAGCAAAGAAATTGAAGCAGTAATCAAAAGACTACCCAAGAACAAAATCCCCGGGCCAGATGGATTTACCTCAGAATTTTATCAGACATACAGAGAAGATATAATACCGATTCTCCTTAAAGTTTTCCAAAAAATAGAAGAGGAGGAAATACTCCCAAACTCATTCTATGAAGCCAACATCACCCTAATACCAAAACCAGACAGAGACCCCACCAAAAAAGAAATTTACAGACCAATATCCCTGATGAACGTAGATACAAAATTACTCAACAAAATATTAGCAAACCAACCCAATTCAAAAATAAATCAAAAGGATCATACACCATGACCAAGTGGAATTCATCCCAGGGATGCAAGGATGGTACAACATTCAAAAATCAATCAACATCATCCACTGCACAAAAAAAAGATGGAAAAAAACCACATGATCATCTCCATAGATGCTGAAAAAGCATTTGACAAAATTCAACATCCATTCATGATAAAAACTCTCAGCAAAATGGGAATAGAGGGCAAGTACCTCAACATAATAAAGGCCATATATGATAAACCCACAGCCAGCATTATACTGAACAGCGAGAAGCTGAAAGCATTTCCTCTGAGATCGGGAACCAGACAGGGATGCCCACTCTCCCCACTGTTATTTAACATAGTACTGGAGGTCCTAGCCACGGCAATCAGACAAAACAAAGAAATACAAGGAATCCAGATTGGTAAAGAAGAAGTTAAACTGTCACTATTTGCAGATGACATGATATTGTACATAAAAAACCCTAAAAACTCCACTCCAAAACTACCAGAACTAATATCTGAATTCAGCAAAGTTGCAGGATACAAAATTAACACACAAATCTGAGGCTTTCCTATACACTAAGAGAATGAACTAACAGAAAGAGAAATCAGGAAAACAAGTCCATTCACAATTGCATCAAAAAGAATAAAATATGATTAGAAGAAAGATGGTAGCGTAAGAGGAGAGACAGAGGCTTCTTCCTAAAACTGGATACAATTAGAAAATATAGTTGGTGCAACTAATCCTGAGAGAGCAACAGGAAAGAGGACGGCACCAGACTGCACACACATGGAGAAAAGAGCAGACCTCACTGAACAGGGTAACGTACCAGAGCTGTGGCTCTGCAGGACCCAAGCCCTTCCCCCACACCAGGTCACTGGCAGGAGGAAGAGAAATGGAGCAGGGAGGGAGTGGAAGGCTTGGGACTGCTGAATACCTAGCTCCACAGATCTGCACTGGGAATACAAACCTACATTTCATGGTGCTTTCATCATACTCTTCTGATTACCGGGTGGTAAACCTGGGACAGGCGGAGTTCCTGGGGAGACTGGGATTCCGGCCGCTTGTGGAAAGCAGGGATCCATCCAGATGCTCTGGGACAAAAGCTTATATCTGTGTGCTTGGCCCACTGGTTCAGGCAGTGGAGACAGGCATAGCAGCCGGGAAGCGGGGAACAGCTCTTTCCTCCCCCCAGGCACCAATACTGCTCCCCTGTGACCCCTGACATTGCTTCAGGGGCTGAGCAGCTTCAGAATAGAGCTTCTGGACACTAGAGGGCACCATATACAAATATGAAATGCCAAAGGAACCTGGTCCAGAGTAAAATTAATATAACTCCAGAGAAAGACTTAAATGACAAGGACCTTATGACTCTTCCTGAAAGGGAGTTCAAAAAAAAATCACCAGCAAGTTAATGCAGGTACGGAAAGATATCGAAGAACTCAGGAACAAACTCATGTTGGAAATCCAATCACTGAAGAGCACAATGGAGGGTATTAAAATCAGGTTGGATACAGTGGAGGAGACAATAAATGAAATAGAAATTAGAGAAGAGGAATACAACGAAGCAGAGGCACAGAGAGAAAAAAGGATCTCTAAGAATGAAAGAATATTGAGAGAACTGTGTGACCAAACAAAAAGGAACAATATTCACATTATAGGGATACCAGAAGAAGAAGAGAAAGAGAAAGGGATAGAAAGTGTCCTAGAGGAGGTAGTTGCTGAAAAATTCCCCATTCTGGGGAAAGAGATAGTCTTTCAGGCCATGGAGATCCACAGATCTCTCAACACAAGGGACCCAAGGAATACAACACCAAGACACATAGTAATAAAACTGGCAAAGATCAAGGATAAGGACAGACTATTAAAAGCAGCCAGAGAGAGAAATAAGATCACATACAAAGGAAAGCCCATCAGGCTAACATCAGACTTCTCAGCACAAACCTTACAGGCCAGAAGGGAGTGGCATGATGTATTTAATGCCATGAAGCAGAAGGGCCTGGAACCAAGATTACTTTATCTGGCAAGATTATCATTTAAATTTGAAGGAGGAATTAAACAATTTCCAGATAAGCAAAAGCTGAGAGAATTTACCTCCCACAAATCATCTCTACAGTGTATTTTGGAGGGACTGCTATAGATGGAAGTGTTCTTAAGGTTGAACAGCTGTCACCAGAGGTAATAAAACCAAAGTAAAAAAGCAGAACAGCTAGGGGGTGGATCCAGGATGGCGGCGTGAGTAGAGCAGTGGAAATCTCCTCCCAAAAACACATAGAGCTATGAAAATATAACAAAGAAAAATCTTCCTAAAATAGAGACCACAGGACACAGGACAACATCCAGACCACATCCACACCTGCAAGAACCCAGCACCTTGCGAAGGGGGTAAGATACAAGCTCCGGCCTGGCGGGACCCAAAACCCCCTCCTCCCGGCTCCCGGTGGATGGAAAGAAACTGGAGCGGTTTTTTTTCTGGCGAGTGCTTTTTGGAAGCCTTAAAGGGACAGGGACCCCATTGCTAGGGAGGCAGGGTGGCGGGACCGGTGAGCGGGTGCCTGAGACCGGCGCTTGAGGACAAAGAATATCCCACATTTTTCCCTGTGGGACCGGTGGGCGGGTGCCTGAGACCGGCACCTGAGGACGGAGGAAATCGCGCGTTTTTCCCCCTTGTTTTTTTGTTTTCTTTTTGGCGAGTGCTTTTTGGAAGCCTTAAAGGGACAGGGACCCCGGTGCTAGGGAGACAGGGTGGTGGGACTGGTTAGCGGGTGCCTGGGACCAGCGCCTGAGGACAAACATTATCCCGCATTTTTCCCTGCGGGACCGGTGGGCGGGTGCCTGAGACCGGCACTTGAGGACGGAGGAAATAGCACGTTTTTCCTCTTTTTTTTTCTCTTTTTGGCGAGTGCTTTTTGGAAGCCTTAAAGGGACAGGGACCCTGGTGCTAGGGAGGCAGAGCAGCAGGACCAGTGAGCGGGTGCCTGGGACCAGCGCCTGAGGACAAAGAATATCGCGCGTTTTTCCTGTGGGACCGGTGGGCGGGTGCCTGAGACCGGCACCTGAGGACGGAGGAAATTGCACGTTTACCCCCCTTTTTTTTTCTCTTTTTGGCGAGTGCTTTTTGGAAGCCTTAAAGGGACAGGGACCCCGGTGCTCGGGAGGCAGGGCAGCGGGACTGGTGAGCAGGTGCCTGGGACCGGCTCCTGAGGACAAAGAATATCGCGTGTTTTTCCCTGCGGGACCAGTGGGCAGGTGCTTTTTGGAAGCGTTGAAGGGACAGGTACCCTGGTGCTAGGGAGACAGGGCAGCAGGACCAGTGAGCGGGTGCCTGGGACTGGCGCCTGAGGACAAAAAAAAAAAAAAGCGCATGTTTTTTCCTTTTTTTTTTTTTTTTTTTCTGTTCCCTCTCTCATTGTTGCTGTTGTTGTTTTGGTTTGGAGAGTGCTTTTTGGAAGTCTTAAAGGGGCAGGACAGGTCACTTAGACCAGAGGCAGGGAATCTGGGGATCTCTGGGCACTCTAACCCCCTGGGCAGCAGGGAGCACAGAGGCCCCTTACGGAGATAAATAGCCTCCCAGCCGCTCCCCCTCCAACGGGGCTCCACCATTTTGGAGGAGCAGCCCCAGCCAGGCCACGCCCACAGCAACAGCAGAGAAAAACCCCATAGCAACCGGGCAGGAAGTAGAAGCCCTGTCTGCACACAGCTGCCCAGCGCAAGCCGCTAGATGTCGCTATTCTCCCAGGAGAGGAAGGCCACAAACCAACAAGAAGGGAAGCTCTTCCAGCGGTCACTTGTACCAGCTCTGCAAACTATCTCTATCACCATGAAAAGGCAAAACTACAGGCAGACAAAGATCACAGAGACAACACCTGAGAAGGAGACAGACCTAACCAGTCCTCCTGAAAAAGAATTCAAAATAAAAATCATGAACATGCTGACAGAGATGCAGAGAAAAATGCAAGAGCAATGGGATGAGATGCAGAGAAAAATGCAAGAGCAGTGGGATGAAGTCTGGAAGGAGATCACAGATGTCAGGAAGGAGATCACAGAAACGAAACAATCCCTGGAAGGATTTATAAGCAGAATGGATAAGATGCAAGAGGCCATTGAAGGAATAGAAGCCAGAGAACAAGAACGCATAGAAGCTGACATAGAGAGAGATAAAAGGATCTCCAGGAATGAAACAACACTAAGAGAACTATGTGACCAAGCCAAAAGGAATAATATTTGTATTATAGGGATACCAGAAGAGGAAGAAAGAGGAAAAGGGATAGAAAGTCTCTTTGAAGAAATAATTGCTGAAAACTTCCCCAAACAGGGGGAGGAAATAATCGAACAGACCATGGAATTACACAGAACCCCCAACAGAAACGATCCAAGGAGGACAACACCAAGACACATAGTAATTAAAATGGCAAGGATCAAGGACAAGGAAAGAGTTTTAAAGGCAGCTAGAGAGAAGAAGGTCACCTATAAAGGAAAACCCATCAGGCTAACATCAGACTTCTCGACAGAAACCCTACAGGCCAGAAGAGAATGGCATGATATACTTAATGCAATGAAACAGAAGGGCCTTGAACCAAGGATACTGTATCCAGCATGACAATCATTTAAATATGATGGCGGGATTAAACAATTCCCAGACAAGCAAAAGCTGAGGGAATTTGCTTCCCACAAACCACCTCTACAAGGCATCCTACAGGGACTGCTCTAAATGGGAGCACCCCTAAAAAGAGCACAGAACAAAACACACAACATATGAAGAATGGAGGAGGAGGAATAAGAAGGGAGAGAAGAAAAGAATCTCCAGACAGTGTATATAACAGCTCAATAAGCGAGCTAAGTTAGGCAGTAAGATACTAAAGAAGCTAACATTGAACCTTTGGTAACCACGAATCTAAAGCCCGCAATGGCAATAAGTACATATCTCTCAATAGTCACCCTAAATGTAAATGCACTTAATGCACCAATCAAAAGACATAGAGTAATAGAATGGATAAAAAAGCAAGACCCATCTATATGCTGCTTACAAGAAACTCACCTTAAACCCAAAGATAAGCATAGACTAAAAGTCAAAGGATAGAAAAACATATTTCAGGCAAACAACAGTGAGAAGAAAGCAGGGGTTGCAGTACTAATATCAGACAAAATAGACTTCAAAACAAAGAAAGTAACAAGAGATAAAGAAGGATACTACATAATGATAAAGGGCTCAGTCCAACAAGAGGATATAACCATTCTAAATATATATGCACCCAATACAGGAGCACCAGCATATGTGAAGCAAATACTAACAGAACTAAAGGGGGAAATAGACTGCAATGCATTCATTTTAGGAGACTTCAATACACCACTCACCCCAAAGGATAGATCCACCGGGCAGAAAATAAGTAAGTACACACAGGCACTGAACAACACACTAGAACAGATGGACCTAATAGACATCTATAGAACTCTACATCCAAAAGCAACAGGATATACATTCTTCTCCAGTGCACATGGAACATTCTCCAGAATAGACCACATACCAGCTCACAAAAAGAGCCTCAGCAAATTCCAAAATATTGAAATTCTACCAACCAATTTTTCAGACCACAAAGGTATAAAACTAGAAATAAATTCTACAAAGAAAACAAAAATGCTCACAAACACATGGAGGCTTAACAACATGCTACTAAATAATCAATGGATCAATGAACAAATCAAAATAGAGATCAAGGAATATATAGAAACAAATGACAACAATAACACGAAGCCCCAACTTCTGTGGGACGCAGCGAAAGCAGTCTTAAGAGGAAAGTATATAGCAATCCAGGCACACTTGAAGAAGGAAGAACAATCCCAAATGAATAGTCTAACATCACAATTATCAAAACTGGAAAAAGAAGAACAAATGAGGCCTAAAGTCAGCAGAAGGAGGGACATAATAAAGATCAGAGAAGAAATAAACAAAATTGAGAAGAATAAAACAATAGCAAAAATCAACGAAACCAAGAGCTGGTTCTTCGAGAAAATAAAAAAAATAGATAAGCCTCTAGCCCAACTTATTAAGAGAAAAAGGGAATCAACACAAATCAACATAATCAGAAATGAGAATGGAAAAATCACGACAGACGCCACAGAAATACAAAGAATTATTAAAGACTACTATGAAAACCTATATGCCAACAAGCTGGAAAACCTAGAAGTAATGGACAACTTCCTAGAAAAATACAACCTCCCAAGACTGACCAAGGAAGAAACACAAAAGTTAAACAAACCAATTACGAGCAAAGAAATTGAAACAGTAATAAAAAACTACCCAAGAACAAAACCCCAGGGCCGGACGGATTTACCTCGGAATTTTATCAGACACACAGAGAAGACATAATACCCATTCTCCTTAAAGTGTTCCAAAAAATAGAAGAGGAGGGAATACTCCCAAACTCATTCTATGAAGCCAACATCACCCTAATACCAAAACCAGGCAAAGACCCCACCAAAAAAGAAAATAACAGACCAATATCCCTGATGAATGTAGATGCAAAAAAACTCAATAAAATATTAGCAAACAGAATTCAACAGTATATCAAAAGGATCATACACCATGACCAAGTGGGGTTCATCCCAGGGATGCAAGGATGGTACAACATTCGAAAATCCATCAACATCATCCACCACATCAACAAAAAGAAAGACAAAAACCACATGATCATCTCCATAGATGCTGAAAAAGCATTTGACAAAATTCAACATCCATTCATGATAAAAACTCTCAGCAAAATGGGAATAGAGGGCAAGTACCTCAACATAATAAAGGCCATATATGATAAACCCACAGCCAGCATTATACTGAACAGCGAGAAGCTGAAAGCATTTCCTCTGAGATCGGGAACCAGACAGGGATGCCCACTCTCCCCACTGTTATTTAACATAGTACTGGAGGTCCTAGCCACGGCAATCAGACAAAACAAAGAAATACAAGGAATCCAGATTGGTAAAGAAGAAGTTAAACTGTCACTATTTGCAGATGATATGATACTGTACATAAAAAACCCTAAAGACTCCACCCCAAAACTACTAGAACTGATATCGGAATACAGCAAAGTTGCAGGATACAAAATTAACATACAGAAATCGGTAGCTTTCCTATACACTAACAATGAATCAATAGAAAGAGAAATCAGGAAAACAATTCCATTCACCATTGCATCAAAAAGAATAAAATACCTAGGAATAAACCTAACCAAAGAAGTGAAAGACTTATACTCTGAAAACT
Source organism: Manis javanica (assembly GCF_040802235.1). Lineage (NCBI taxonomy): Eukaryota > Metazoa > Chordata > Mammalia > Pholidota > Manidae > Manis > Manis javanica. The sequence goes on along the minus strand of NC_133174.1, from coordinate 98,179,008 downwards.
ACAAGTCACTCTTAAGAGAAATTAAAGGGGACACTAATAAATGGAAACTCATCCCATGCTCATGGCTAGGAAGCATTAATATCATCAAAATGGCCATCCTGCCCAAAGCAATATACAGATTTGATGCAATCCCTCTCAAATTACCAGCAACATTCTTCAATGAATTGGAACAAATAATTCAAAAATTCATATGGAAACACCAAAGACCCCGAATAGCCAAAGCAATCCTGAAAAAGAAGAATAAAGTAGGGGGGATCTCACTCCCCAACTTCAAGCTCTACTACAAAGCCATAGTAATCAAGACAATTTGGTACTGGCACAAGAACAGAGCCACAGACCAGTGGAACAGATTAGAGACTCCAGAAATTAACCCAAACAAATATGGTCAATTAATATTTGATAAAGGAGCCATGGACATACAATGGCAAAATGACAGTCTCTTCAACAGATGGTGCTGGCAAAACTGGACAGCTACATATAGGAGAATGAAACTGGACCATTGTCTAACCCCATATACAAAGGTAAACTCAAAATGGATCAAAGACCTGAATGTAAGTCATGAAACCATTAAACTCTTGGAAAAAAACATAGGCAAAAACCTCTTAGACATAAACATGAGTGACCTCTTCTTGAACATATCTCCCCGGGCAAGGAAAACAACAGCAAAAATGAGCAAGTGGGACTACATTAAGCTGAAGAGCTTCTGTACGGCGAAAGACACCATCAATAGAACAAAAAGGAACCCTACAGTATGGGAGAATATATTTGAAAATGACAGATCCGATAAAGGCTTGACGTCCAAAATATATAAAGAGCTCACACGCCTCAACAAACAAAAAACAAATAACCCAATTAAAAAATGGGCAGAGGAACTGAACAGAAAGTTCTCTAAAAAAGAAATACAGATAGCCAAGAGACACATGAAAATATACTCCACATCACTAATTATCAGAGAAATGCAAATTAAAACTACAATGAGGTATCACCTCACACCAGTAAGGATAGCTGCCATCCAAAAGACAAACAACAACAAATGTTGGCGAGGCTGTGGAGAAAGGGGAACCCTCCTACACTGCTGGTGGGAATATAAATTAGTTCAACCATTGTGGAAAGCAGTATGGAGGTGCATCAAAATGCTCAAAACAGACCTACCATTTGACCCAGGAATTCCACTCCTAGGAATTTACCCTAAGAACGCAGCAATCAAGTTTGAGAAAGACAGATCCACCCCTATGTTTATCGCAACACTATTTACAATAGCCAAGAATTGGAAGCAACCTAAATGTCCATTGGTAGATGAATGGATAAAGAAGATGTGGTACATATACACAATGGAATACTACTCAGCCATAAGAAGTGGAAAAATCCAACCATTTGCAGCAACATGGATGCAGCTGGAGAGTATTATGCTCAGTGAAATAAGGCAAGCGGAGAAAGAGAAATACCAAATGATTTCACTCATCTGAGGAGTATAGGAACAAAGGAAAAACTGAAGGAACAAAACAGCAGCGGAATTACAGAACCCAAAGATGGACTAACAGGTACCAAAGGGAAAGAAACTGGGAAGGATGGGTGGGCAGGGAGGGATTAGGGGGTGAAGAAGAAGGGGGGTATTAAGATGAGCATGCATGGGGGGGAGGGAGAAAGGGGAAGGTGGGCTGCACAACACAGAGAGGACAAGTAGTGACTCTACAACATTTTGCTAAGCTGATGGACAGTAACTGTAATGTGGTTGTTAGGGGGGACCTGATATAGGGGAGAGTATAGTAAACATAGTATTCTTCATGTAAGTGGAGATTAAAAATTTAAAAAGGAAAGAAAGAAAGAAAGAAAAGTGGGATTACTCCTTGATAGGATAAAACTATTGGTAAATCAAAGATCAATGCATGCTTTAAATATCCTTAATGTTGATCACTTAAAGGGTGTCAGATTATCAGCTATGGAGGTACTCTTTTCTGATAATATTCCTTTCTCTTAATAAAAAATAAAAAGCAGTTACTGTGTGCTGACCTCCAATGAGTTCTACACAGTGGTATAGAGGGCATGTCAATGTGTGGGCAAAGGGTCTGTTTGTTTCTATGCAGAAGATCAAGGCCTAGCTTGGATACCCAGAAAATGAACTAAGATACCACATGAGGAGGAGCTTCCGGCATCAGCACTGTCTGGAGGACTTGTGCCGGGGGATGATCATCAAAAAGCCTCCACAGGGATCCGGACGATGCTGCGGTTGTGGCTGCATCCAGCCCACCGTCTCCTGGACTTGCCATAGGAATGAGGAGGGAGATGTCTAGGCTGGCATGTGCATATAGTGAGACAACGAATTTAACCAGATCTGTACTGTTGGAACTAGGAGTTGGGAGGGGTGCAAGTTGTAGCACTCCAAAATCTCATGACTATAGACTATCTACGGTTAAAAGAACATATGGGATGTGAACAGATCCCAGAAATGGGTTGCTTTAATTTGTCTGATTTTTCTCAGACTGTTCAAGTACAATTGGACAATATCCATCATATCATAGACAAATTTTCACAAATGCCTAGGGTGCCTAAATGGTTTTCTTGGCTTCACTGGAGATGGATGGTAATTATAGATTTGCTTTGGTTATGTCACCGTATTCTTATTATGTTAATATGTGTGTGCAAATTAGTTGGTAGTTTAAAACCTATACATACTTAAGGTACTCTACAAGAAGATATGTCAAAGAAATAATCAATCCTCCCATGTATCCTTCATATGCTACATCTATAGCTTTTCTTCTTCCTTCCTAATTACAACCCTTAAATAGAATTCGTGCCTCATATCGAATTTACCGAGTATCATAATTCCTCCAGGCGGTAAAGATACCTCGAGACAAGTGCTGGGCATAGAAGCCACAGGGCATAAATCTGCAAAGAAGTAAAAAGCTAACCTTTTCAAACAATATGGCTTCTCTCTCACTTACCAACTTTACATTTCCCTGTATGGCCCCGGAAGATGACTGGTTAGCCAGAGACAGGTAAGATTCCTCAAGGGAGGAACAACCTAAGACAGGCACAGTCGCAGGGGGGCCATCAGGTGAGAAATTGGGGATCAACAGAGGTGAGGCTCAGAACCTCACCCCCCCCCTGCTTTGAGAGAAATCTTCTGCATCCGTGGATGTCTTGCTGCCCTTGTCTAGCCTGGATTAATACTTGGTCCATAGGCACACACCTGATCATCTGATCATCTACATTTGCCCTCTTACAGCACTAAACTATGTTTTCTACCTTTATCTTGCATCTACCTACCACTTCAGCATTTTATTAAAAATAAAAATAATAATAATAATAGAGGGAGAAATGTGGGATCAACATATAAATCAAGTACAAAAATCAAACGAATATTCATATTTGACCTGATTGTTTATAGGTCATAATGCGTGATCAAAACCAAAAGTTTCTGTGATGAATGCCCTTGTACTGTTCACCATGTAAGAATTTATTCACTCTGTAAGAATTCGTTCACCATGTAAGAACTTGTTCGTTATGCTTCAGAAGATTGGAGACTGACGAGAATTAGGCTTGAGATGGATTAATGATTGTACATTGAGCATTGACCCCCCTATACTGAATTTTATTGTTGTTAACAACCATTTGATCAATAAATATGAGAGATGCCCTCTCAAAAAAAAAATAGTGTAAACAATTGTGGGTGAGGAAAAGAAATAATATTTTCTGCAATAAGCTTTTCCACAGAAAAAGGAAAAAAAAAAGTAGAACAGCTAATTACTACAAAAATGCAAAATTAAATTAACTATCCCCAAAGTCAATCAAGGGAGAGACAAAAAGTACAGAATGTGATACCTAATATATAAAGAATGGAGGAGGAAGGAAAAGGAGAAACAGAAAAGAACCTTCAAATTGTGTTTGTAGCAGCATACTAAGTGAGTTAAGTTAGACTCTTAGATAGTAAGGAAATTAACCTAGAACCTTTGGTAACCACAAATCTAAAGCCTGCAATGACAATAACTACATACCTATCGATAATCACCCTAAATGTAAATAGACTGAATGCACCAATCAAAAGACATAGAGTCACTGAATGAATAAAAAAACAAGACCCATCTATATGCTGCTTACAAGAGACTCACCTCAAACTCAAAGACATTCACAGACTAAAAGTCAAGGGATGGAAAGATATTTCATGCAAACAATAGGGAGAAAAAAGTAGGTGTTGCAGTACTTGTATCAGACAAAATTGACTTCAAAACAAAGAAAGTAAAAGAGATAAAGAAGGGCATTACAGAATGATAAAGGGGGCAGTGCAACAAGAGGATATAACCATTACAAATATATATGTACCCAACACAGGAGTACCGACATATGTGAAACAAATACTAACAGAATTAAAGGAGGAAATAGAATGCAATTCATTCATTCTAGGAGACTTCAACACACCATTCACACCAAAGGACAGATCCACCAGACAGAAAATAAGTAAGGACACAGAGGCACTGAACAACACACTAGAACAGATGGACCTAATAGACATCCATAGAACTCTACATCCAAAAGCAACAGGTTACACATTCTTCTCAGGTGCACATGGAACATTCTCCAGAATAGACCACATACTAGGCCACAAGAGGAGCCTCAGTAAATTCGAAAAGATTGAAATCCTACCAACCAACTTTTCAGACCACAAAGGTATAAAACTAGAACTAAATAGTACAAAGAAAGGTAAAAGGCCCACAAACACATGGAGGCTTAACAACATACTCCTAAAGAATCAATGGATCAATGACCAAATTAAAATAGAGATCCAGCAATATATGGAAACAAATGACAACAACAACACAAAGCCATCAACTTCTGTGGGATGCAGCAAAAGCAGTCTTAAAAGGAAAGTATATAGCAATCTAGGCCTATTTAAAGAAGGAAGAACAATCCTAAATGAATAGTCTAAAGTCACAATTATCAAAATTGGAAAAAGAGGAGCAAATGAGGCCTAAAGTCAGCAGAAGGAGGGACATAATAAAGGTCAGAGAAGAAATAAATAAAATTGAGAAGAATAAAACAATAGAAAAAATCAATGAAACCAAGAGCTGGTTCTTTGAGAAAATAAACAAAATAGATAAGCCTCTAGACAGACTAATTAAGAGGAAAAGAGAGTCTACACAAATCAACAGAATCAGAAATGAGAAAGGAAAAATCACAACGGACCCCACAGAAATACAAAGAATTATTAGAGAATACTATGAAAATCTATATGCTAACAAGCTGGAAAACCTAGAAGAAATGGACAACTTCCTAGAAAAATACAACCTTCCAAGACTGACCAAGGAAGAAACACAATATCTAAACAAACCAATTACCAGCAAAGAAATTGAAGTGGTAATCAAAAAATACCCAAGAACAAAACCCCCGGGCCAGATGGATTTAGCTCAGAATTTTATCAAACATACAGAGAAGATATAATACCAATTTTCCTTAAAGTTTTCCAAAAAATAGAAGAGGAGGAAATACTCCCAAACTCATTCTATGAAGCCAACATCACCCTAATACCAAAACCAGACAAAGACCCCACCAAAAAAGAAAATTACAGACCAATATCCCTGATGAACATAGATGTAAAAATACTCAACAAAATATTAGCAAACAAACCAAATTCAAAAATACATCAAAAGGATCATACACCATGACCAAGTGGAATTCATCCCAGGGATGCAAGGATGCTACAACATTTGAAAATCAATCAGCATCATCCACCGCAAAAATAAAAAGATGGACAACTATTAAGAGAAATTAAAGAGGACACTAACAAATGGAAACTCATCCCATGCTCTTGGCTAGGAAGAATTAATATTGTCAAAATGGCCATCCTTCCCAAAGCAATATACAGTTTCAATTCAATCCCTATCAAATTACCAACAGCATTCTTCAACGAACTGGAACAAATAGTGCAAAAATTCATATGGAAACACCAAAGACCCCAAATAGCCAAAACAATCCTGAGAAGGAAGAATAAAATGGAGGGATCTCGCTCCCCAACTTCAAGCTCTAGTACAAAGCCACAGTAATCAAGACAATTTGGTACTGGCACAAGAACAGAGCCACAGACCAGTGGAACAGAATAGAGACTCCAAACATTAACCCAAACATGTGTCAATTAATATTCAATAAAGGAGCCATGGACATACAATGGGGAAATGGCAGTTTCTTCAACAGATGGTGCTGGCAAAACTGGACAGCTACATGTAAGAGAATGAAACTGGATCACTCTCTAACCCCATACACAAAAGTAAATTCAAAATGGATCAAAGACCTGAATGTAAGTAATGAAACCATAAAACTCTGAGAAAAAACATAGGCAAAAATCTCTTGGACATAAACATGAGTGACTTCTTCATGAACATATCTTCCTGGGCAAGAGAAACAAAAGCAAAAATGAACAAGTAGGACTATATCAAGATGAAAAGCTTCTGTACAACAAAGGACACCATCAATAGAACAAAAAGGTACCCTGCAGTATGGTAGAATATATTCATAAATGACAGATCTGATAAAGGGTTGCCATACAAAATATATAAAGAGCTCACAAAACTCAACAAACAAAAAGCAAATAATCCAATTAAAAAATGGCCAGAGGAGCTGAGCAGACAGTTCTCCAGAGAAGAAATTCAGATGGCCAACAGACACATGAAAAGATGCTCCACATCACTAGTCATCAGAGAAATGCAAATTAAAACCACAATGAGATATCACCTCACACCAGTAAGGATTGCCAACATCCAAAAGACAAACAACAACAAATTTTGGCAAGGTTGCAGAGAAATGGGAACCCTTGTACACTGCTGGAATGTAAATTAGTTCAACCATTGTGGAAAGCAGTATGGAGGTTCCTCAGAAAGCTCAAAATAGAAATACCATTTGACCCAGGAATTCCACTCCTAGGAATTTTCCCTAAGAATGCAGCAGCCCAGTTTGAAAAAGACATATGCACCCTTATGTTTATTGCAGCACTATTTACAATAGCCAAGAAATGGAAGCAACCTAAGTGTCCATCAGTAGATGAATGGATAAAGAAGAGGTGGTACATAAACACAATGGAATATTATTCAGCTATAAGAAGAAAACAAATCCCACCATTGGCAACAACATGGATGGAGCTAGAGGGTATTATGCTCAGTGAAATAAGCCAGGCAGAGAAAGACAAGTACTAAGTTATTTCACTCCTATGTGGAGTATAAGAACAAAGAAAAACTGAAGGAACAAAACAGCAGCAGACTCACAGAACCCAAGAATGGACTAACAGTTACCAAAGGGAAAGGGACTGGGGAGGATGGGTGGGAAGGGAGGTATAAGGGCAGGGAAAAAGAAAGGGGGCATTACAATGAGCATGTATAATGTGGGGGGGCATGGGGAGGTCTGTACAACACAGAGAAGACAAGTAGTGATTCTACAGCATCTTACTACACTGATGGACAGTGACTGTAATGGGGATTGTGGGGGGAACTTGGTGAAGGGGAAGCCTAGTAAACCTAATGTTCCTCATGTAATTGTAGATTAATGATAACAACAACAAAAAATCATCAACATGCTAATGGAGGTATGGAATGACATCCAAGAACTCATCAATGAATTCAGGTCAGAAATCCAATTGTTGAAGAGCACGATGGAGGGTATGTAAAGCAGGTTGGAAACAGTGGAGGAGACGATAAATGAAATAGAAACCAGAGAAGAGGAATACGAAGAAGCTGAGGCACAGAGAGAAAAAAGGATCTCTAAGGATGAAGGAATATTGAGAGAAATGTGTGACCAATCAAAAAGGAACAATATTCACATTATAGGGATACCAGAAGAAGAGAGAGAGAAAGGGATAGAAAGTGTCTTTGAGGAGGTAGTTGCTGAAAACTTCCCCAGTCTGGGGAAGGAGATAGTCTCTCAGGCCATGGAGGTGCACAGATCTCCCAACACAAAGGACCCAAGGAGGACAATACCAAGATGTATAATAATAAAATTGGCAAAGATCAAGGATAAGGACAGACTATTGAAAGCAGTCAGAGAGAGAAATAAGATCACATACAAAGGATAGCCCATCAGGCTATCATCAGATTTCTCAGCACAAACCTTACAGGCCAGAAGGGAGGGGCATTATGTATTTAATGCCATGAAGCAGAAGGGCCTGGAACCAAGATTACTTTATCTGGCAAGATTATCATTTATATTTGAAGGAGGAATTAAACAATTTCCAGATAAGCAAAAGCTGAGAGAATTTACCTTCCACAAACCATCTCTACAGTGTATTTTGGAGGGACTGCTATAGATGGAAGTGTTCTTAAGGTTGAACAGCTGTCACCAGAGGTAATAAAACCAAAGTAAAGAAAGTAGAACAGCTAATTACTATGAAAATGCAAAATTAAATTAACTATCCCCAAAGTCAATCAAGGGAGAGACTAAAAGTACAGAATGTGATACCTAATATATAAAGAATGGAAGAAGAAGAAAAATGAGAAACAGAAAAGAACCTTTAGATTGTGTTTGTAGCAGCATACTAAGAGAGTTAAGTTAGACTCTTAGATAGTAAGGAAATTAACCTTGAAACTTTGGTAACTATGAATCTAAAGCCTGCAATGGCAATAAGTACATATCTTTCAATAATCACCCTAAATGTAAATGGACTGAATGCGCCAATCAAAAGACACAGAGTAATAGATTGGATAAAAAAGCAAGACCCATCTATATGCTGCTTACAAGAGACTCACCTCAAACCCAAAGACATGCACAGACTAACTCCTGGTTAGGAATCACCCAGACCCCTCTCTTTTGGGTACAATTTGCTTGCAATAGGCAGGGAAAGGGTAGGGTCCTAGTCACCTCAACAAACAAGCCTACAGAGAATCAACAAAAGTCTGAACCTCCACAGATTCATGCTGGTGTGCCAGAGGCATAGCTAATATTGCCCCCACCTTATTCACCCCCAAGGCCGTCAGCCCACAGCCCCCCCGGTCCCGGACACCCTGCCACCATCAGCCTCCCTGCCAACTCCAGAACCAGTGAACCCACTCTTCCCCAGACCAGCAGCCAGACTGCACCCTTGGCTGGGAGCATGTGCCCTTCAGATGCCAGTGCAAGAGATGCGGGAGCCTGAAAGGCATAATAAAGATGGGATCATTCAGCCTGGCTGGTCTATGTTTTACTATCAACCCTTCTCCATGACTGACACCCCCATTGGAAAAGCTACAAGTCTGGTTGATCTCTTGAAATCCCTCTTCCAAACCCATCAGTTGACCTGGAAAGACTGTCAACAGCTTCTCCACACCCTGTTCACAATGGAAGAGAGGAGGCAGCCGGGGTCCTTGATTGGGGTGTATGGGTTGAAATCACTGTCCCCGAGGAGCACCCCAAGTGGGACTTCACCACCACTGAGGGACAGCACCAGATGCACCAATATCAGGATGCCCTCCTCCAGGGGATCAAAGACAGGTCCAAAAAGCCTACGAACATGACCAAAGTATCTTCAGTCACTCAACAACCAGGAGAGTCTCCTGGGGACTATTATAAAAGACTGTGTGAAGCTTATCGCATCTACACCCCCTTCAATCCTGAGCCACCAAGGAGCCAACAAATAGTCAGTACCTCATTCATAGCTCAAGCCACCCCAGACATCAGACAAAAGCTCCAAAAACTTGAAGGCTTTGCCGGGATAAATATCACTCAACTGATTAAAATTGCCAACAAAGTATATCTAAACAGAGAAGTTCAGGCTGACAGAGAGGCTGAAAGAAAAATGAAAAAAAAGGCCAGCTTCCTGGCAACTTCCCTAAAAGAGAGATGACCAAAAGGCAGAGAAAAGCTGGTCGCCAAGAGGGGGTGAGCTTAGGATGTCCCTAGCCAGGGACCAGTGTGCTTACTGTGAAGAGAAGGGGCATTGGAAGAACAAATGTCCCAACTGAGGCAAATCCCGGAAGCCCAGTCACTGCTGGGAGGAACCTCGCGGTGAAAGGCTCATTGCTCTGGCAGGAACAGACTCAGATTGATAAGGACCGGGCTCTCTCACGCTCCATCCACATGAGCCCATGGTCAAAATGAAAGTGGGGGCACAATACACGACTTTTATGGTTGACACAGGGGCAGAACACTGTGGTCACCCTCCCTGTAACTCCCTTCAGTAAAAAGACTGCAACTATTCTCGGAGCCACTGGGACATAAGCAGCCCAGCAACGCTTTTGCCAAGCCCACCAATGTGAACTTGGAGGCCACAAGGCCCGAAAAAAGTTTCTCCACCTGCCCGAGTGCTCCTTTCCCCCCCTCAGCCAAGATACACTCTCAAAGCTCAGAGCCCAAATAACTTTTGAACCAACTGGACCCACCAGCCTCAAACTAAACCCAGGCCAAGGTAAGTTAGGGTCCCTCGTACTGGGAATAACCATACCCAGGGAAGAGGAGTGGAGGCTATTCTGTGCCCAGACCCTCTCAAGTAGACCACCTGAATTCAGAGCTGCCTTCCCCTCCATATGGGCTGAAGACTACCCACCTGGACTTGCTCATAACTGAGGCCCTGTCATTGTAGAATTGACTCCAGGGGCCCAGCCACAAAGACAGCAGCAGTACCCCCTCTGACAAGAGCTGAGAGCAGGCATCCAGGAACACCTGATCAGACTCAAAGAGGAAGGCATTCTAACCAAGTGTCAGTCACCCTGGAACACCCCGCTTCTACCAGGCAAAAAGCCAGGAGGAGGGTACCAGCCTGTTCAAGACGTGCGAGCCATTAACAAAGTGATTGTTTCTTTCCACCTGGTGGTCCCAAACCCATACACCCTCCTCAGCCAGATCCCAGGGTCTGCCAAATAGTTCACTTGCCTAGACTTAAAAGATGCCCTTTTCGGCCTCTGGCTGGCCCCCCAAAGCCAGTTCTTGTTTGCCTTTGAATGGACTGAACCAGATACAGGGCAGCAGATACAGTTAACATGGACGTGGCTTCCACAAGGGTTCAAGAATTCACCCACTCTCTTTGGAGAGGCATTGGCCGCAGACCTTGCCAGCTTTCTGAGGGAAGCCATGCGCTGTGCCCTCCTGCAGTATGTAGATGACCTCCTCCATGCCAGTGACATCCAGGAAAATTGTGCAAAAGGCACAAAGGCCCTCCTGCAACTCCTGTCAGACTCAGGATACCGAGCTTCACGGAGAAAAGCAGAAATCTGCCAGCAACAGGTCCGGTACTTGGGCTTCCTCCTCACCCAGAGAGAAAGGGCAGTAGGGCCAGAGGGGAAAAAAGTCATTATCTCCTTATGTCAGCCCCAAATGAAGAAAGGAATATGAAAGTTCCTGGGAGCTGCTGAGTTCTACAAAATCTGGATTCCCGGATTCTTGGCAATGGCAAAAACCCCTCTACAGCCTCCCAGGTGGGGGGGGCCAGACCGAGAACCCCCTGTCTAGACAGAAGAGGCAAGAGCCACCTTCCTGGAAATAAAAGCTGCTTCAGAACAGGCACCAGCACTAGGCCTGCCAGATATTTTAAAAAGCCCTTCAATCTCTTTGTACATGAAAAAAAAGTAGCCCTCGGAGTTCTCACATACACTGTGAGACACTGGCAGCCACAGTTCTATTCATTAAAAAAGCAGATAAAATTACCCTGGGACAAAAAATAAATGTCAAGGTCCCCCATACTGTTGTGTCCCTCTTAAACATACAGGGACACCAATTCCTCTCCAACTCTCGACTGGCACAATACTAAAACTCCTCAAAGCTGTCTGGCTCCCAAAAAAAAGGAGCAACTCAGCACTGCAAAGAACACCAAAAGGAAAAAAACCCTATAACACAGGAGAACCAGCTAGCAGATAAAGCAGCTGAAACAGTGGCCAATTAAAAACAGATAAAGCTCCTTCCCTCACTATGGCCTTAATGCCTCCAGTGGAGGCCCCTCCACCCAAGTACAATAAAAAAGAGAAGGACTGGGCTGTGGCTGAAGAAGCCACCCTAACTAAAAAGAAAAAAAAAAGATGGGTGCTCCCTGACAGATGCATCTTTGTCACAACTGCAAGCGGAAGGCATCTAGTCAGCAAATACCATCAGCTCACCCACCCAAGAAAAACTGCACTAGAAGCCCTCCTCAAAAAGCAATACTACATCAGCCAGTTGCCAGAATTATTTTTATTTTGGTATCATTACTCTACAATTACATAAGGAACGTTATGTTTACTAGACTCCCCCCATTACAAAGTTCTCCCCACTTTCCCCATTGCAGTCATTGTCCATCAGCGTAGTAAGATGTTGTCTTCTCTGTGTTGTACAGCCCTCCCCCCCATGCTCCCCCACATTACACATGCTAATCATAATGCCCTCTTTCTTTATTCCCCCTCCCTTATCCCTCCCTACCCACCCATCCTCCCCAGTCCCTTTCCCTTTGGTAACTGTTAGTCCATTCTTGGGTTCTGTGAGTCTTGTGGTGTTTTACTCCTTCAGTTTTTCTTTTGTTCTTATACTCCACGTATGAGTGAAATCATTTGGGACTTGTCTTTCTCTGCCTGGCTTATTTCACTGAGCATAATACCCTCTAGCTCCATCCACGTTGTTGCCAATGGTAGGATTTGTTTTCTTCTTATGGCTGAATAGTATTCCATTGTGTATATGCACCATATCTTCTTTATCCATTCATCCTATGATGGACACTTAGGTTGCTTCCATTTCTTGGCTATTGTGAATAGTGCTGTGATAAACACAGGGGTGCATTTGTGTTTTTCAAACTAGGCTGTTGCATTCTTAGGGTAGATTCCTAGGAGTGGAAATCCTGGGTTAAATGGTATTTCTATTTTGAGCGTTTTGAGGAACCTCCATACTGCTTTCCACAATGGTTGAACTAGTTTACATTCCCACCAGCAGTGTAGGAGGGTTCCCCTTTCTCCACATCCTCGCCAACATTTGTTGTTGTTTGTCTTTTGGATGGTGGCAATCCTTACTGGTGTGAGATGGTATCTCATTGTGGTTTTAATTTGTATTTCTCTGATGACCAGTGATGTGGAGCATCTTTTCATGTGTCTGTTAGCCATCTGAATTTCTTCTTTGGAGAACCGCATGCTCAACTCTTCTGACCAATTTTTTATTGGCTTATTTGCTTTTTGTTTGTTGAGGTGTGTGAGATCTTTATATATTTTGGATGTCAACCCTTTATCGGATCTGTTATTTATGAATATATTCTCCCCATACTGTAGGATGTCTTCTTGTTCTATTGGTGGTGTCCTTTGCTGTACAGAAGCTTTTCAATCTGATATAGTCCCACTTGTTCATTTTTGCTTTTGTTTCCCTTGCCTGGGGAGATATGTTCATGAAGAAGTCACTCATGTTTATGTCCAAGTGATTTTTGCCTATATTTTTTTCTAACAGATCTATGGTTTCATGACTTACATTCAGGTCTTTGATCCATTTCTAATTTACTTTTGTGTATGGGGTTAGACAATGATCTGGTTTCATTCTCTTACATGTAGCTGTCCAGTTTTGCCACCACCAGCTGTTTAAGATGCTGTCATTTCCCCATTGTATGTCCATGGCTCCTTTATCATATATTAATTGACCATATACGTTTGGGTTAATGTCTGGACTCTATAGTCTGTTCCACTGGTCTGTGGGTCTGTTCTGGTGCCAGTACCAAATTGTCTTGATTACTGTGGCTTCATAGTAGAGCTTAAAGTTGGGAAGCGATATCCCCCCTGCTTTATTCTTCCTTTTCAGGATTGCTTTGGCTATTCAGGGTCTTTTGTTGTTCCATATGAATTTTAAAACTATTTGTTCCAGTTCATTGAAGAGTGCTGTTAGTATTTTGATAGGCATTGCATTAAATCTGTAGATTGCTTTAGGCAGGATGGCCACTTTGACAATATTAATTCTTCCTAGCCAAGAGCATAGGACGAGTGTCCATTTGTTGGTGTCCTCTTTAATTTCTCTTAAGAGTGTCTTGTGGTTTTCAGGGTATAGGTTTTTCACTTCCTTGGTTAGGTTTATTCCTAGGTATTTTATTCTTTTTCATGCAATTGTGAATGGAACTTTTTCCTGATTTCTCTTTCTGCTAGTTCATCATTAGTGTATAGGAAAGTAACAGATTTCTTTGTACTAATTTTGCATCCTGCAACTTTGCTGAATTCAGATATTAGTTCTGGTAGTTTTGGAGTGGAGTCTTTAGGGTTTTTATGTACAATATCATGTCATCTGCAAAAAGTGACAGTTTGACTTCTTCTTTACCAATCTGGATGCCTTGTATTTCTTTGTTTTGTCTGATTGCTGTGGCTAGGACCTCCAGTACTATGTTGAATAAAAGCGGGGAGAGTGGGCTTCCCTCCCTTATTCCCAATCTTAGAGGAAAAGCTTTCAGCTTCTTGCTGTTAAGTATGATGTTTGCTGTGGGTTTGTCATATATAGCCTTTATTATGTTGAGGTACTTGCCCTCTATGCCCATTTTGTTGAGAGTTTTTATCATGAATGGATGTTGAATTTTGTCAAATGCTTTTTCAGCATCTATGGAGATGATCATGGGGTTTTTGTCCTTCTTTTTGTTGATGTGGTGGATGATGTTAATGGATTTTCAAATGTTGCACCATCCTTGCATCCCTGAGATGAATCCCACTTGGTCATGGTGTATGATCCTCTTGATGTATTTTTTAATTCAGTTTGCTAATATTTTGTTGAGTAATTTTGCATCTATGTTCATCAGGGATATTGGTCTGTAATTTTCTTTATTGGTGGGGTCTTTGCCTGGTCTTGGTATTTCAGTGATGCTGGCTTCATAGAATGAGTTCGGAAGTATTTCCTCCTCTTCTATTTTTTGGAAAACTTTAAGGAGAATGGGTATTATGTCTTCTCTATATGTCTGATAAAATTCAGCAGTGAATCTATCTGGGTCAGGGGTTTTGTTCTTAGGTAGTTTTTTTATTATGGATTCAATTTCTTTGCTGGTAATTGGTCTGTTTAGATTTTGTGTTTCTTCCTTGGTCAGTCTTGGAAGGTTGTATTTTTCTAGGAAGTTGTCCATTTCTTCTAGGTTTTCCAGCTTGTTAGCATATAGGTTTTCATAGTATTCTCTAATAATTCTTTGTATTTCTGTGGGGTCCATCAGAATTTTTCCTTTCTTATTTCTGATTCTGTTGATGTGTGTTGATTCTCTTTTTCTCTTAATAAGTCTGGCTAGGGGCTTATCTATTTTGTTTATTTTTTCAAAGAACCAGCTCTTGGTTTCATTGATTTTTTCTATTGTTTTATTCTTCTCAATTTTATTTATTTCTTCTCTGCTCTTTATTATGTCCCTCCTTCTACTGACTTTGGGCCTCATTTGTTCTTCTTTTTCCAGTTTCAATAATTATGACTTTAGACTATTCATTTGAGATTGTTCTTCCTTCTTCAAGTGTGCCTGGATTGCTATATACTTTCCTCTTAGAACTGCCTTCACTGTGTCACACCGAAGTTGGGGCTTTGTCCTGTTGTTGTCATTTGTTTCCATATATTGCTTGATCTCTGTTTTAATTTGGTCATTGATCCACTGATTATTTAGGAGCATGTTTTTAAGCCTCCATGTGTTTGTGAGCCTTTTTGTTTTCTATGTACAATTTATTTCTAGTTTTATGCCTTTGTGGTCTGCGAAGTGGTTTGTAGAATTTCAATCTTTTTTAATTTACTGAGGCTCTTTTTGTGGCCAGTATGTGGTCTATTCTGGAAAATATTCCAGGTGCACTTGGGAAGAATGTGTATCCTGATGCTTTTGGTTGTAGAGTTCTGTAGATGTCTGTTAAGTCCATCTGTTCTAGTGTGTTGTTCAGTCAGTTGCCAACATTATTAAGCCAAGCAATAAGTGAGCAATGCATGACTTGTGCCAGAAATAATGCTCAATCTGCATGGCAACCCCTGCCAGGTTCCAAAGAGCAGGAGTTTCCCCCTTTGAAAACCTTGAGATAGACTTCACCAACGTCCAGCCAAGCAGAAGACTCAAATACCATCTAGTAATAGTGTGTACACACTCTGGGTGGGTCGAAGCCTTCCCAACCAGGACAAAACAAGCCAGGAGATAGAGAAAATCCTCCTCAGAGAAACTGTGCCCCAGATTGGCCTACTGTCTACAATTCACAGTGACAATGAACCTACCTTTGTAGCAGGTGCAATACAGATTTTAGCTAAATATCTCAGCATTACCTGGAAACTCCACACTGCATACAGGTCACAAAGTTCAGGGAAAGTGGAGTGAATGAATCGCACCCTCAAAGGATCCCTAGCTAAGTTTTGCCAAGAAATTGGCCTCCTGTGGCCAGACCTACTGCCCCTGGCTCTCCTGCATGTTCCCTGCACACCTGGGACTCAAGGCTTTTCCCCTTTTGAATTAGTGTATGGGTGCCCTCCCCTGTGTTTAGGAAGCCTCCCAGGGAAACTACACCAGATAGAAAATAAGAGAGTAAGGCTCCAAGCCTTCAGAGCCACCCTAAATAACCTGCAGCAATATACCATAGAAAGAGCCCTGATCTCCTTAGGGACCCCAGCACATTCCTTCCAGGCTTGGGACTCAGTCTGGGACAAAGTTCGAAAAGGGAAACTCCTCATACCTCAATGGACTGGCCCCCATATTGTTGTTCTAACCACTCCTACTGCCCTCAAAGTTACAGGCATCACTCCATGGGTCCATCATTCCAGAGTGAAAAAGGCCCATAGTCCGGACGAAAAAATACATCAGTGGAAAGCCCAGCCAGACCTCCAGAATCCTCACTGCCTCTGCACCCAACAATTACCCTCTAGATAATGAACACCTGCATGCCGTAGATCCTGGCCTTCACCAGAATAGACTCTCTCATCCTGGGCAATAAACTCTCTGCTGCTGCCCCCTCTGACTAAACTGTTCCTCAAAAAGTTGCCTTTTCTATTGTCTTTTGGGTAATCGTAAATTGTTTTTTTGTGCTTACCCGTTTTTCCTAGCTGAACTCGTTTCACCCTGCATTTCCAAAGTACCTCTCTATAATGTTACCTCTATCAAATGAACTGTACAAAGTTATAAAGTGTGTGGTCATCACCCAAGGGAGCTGCCCTCAGTGGCCCTCCACCCTTAGAACCTGTCCTCTCACACTCAAATAAGCCAGCCTGAGTGTAATGCTCAGCTGCATAAAAATAAATCAGGACCGAGAAAAACTGGGTATTTTTTGTTAAGTGCAAGCTTATCAAGAGTCTGAAAGACTCATTTCAACTTGTACACACAAGGCCCATACAGACAGATGCATAAAAACATAATCATTTGTGCTCTTCACAAAGTACTTAGGACTTTAACGAAAAAGTCACAAGGAAAAAATCCTAGCTCAAACAAATTAAAAGTATAAATACAAGCCATCATAACCCTAATATAAACCAAAAAGATGATGCCTCCTAAAACAAAGTGTTTAAAGGGGCATCAGAGGGGGGAGTGATAAGGAAAATATTCAACACAGCTCTCTGGGTTCCTCTTTTGCCCTGCGCATGCCAAAATCACACATATCAAAATAGTATAAATTGATCCCCTTGCATGTGCTCAGGGCTCAGACCTTGGGAGATTACTCTCCTCTGAGCCCACTGGTGTAAAAATAAAACCTCAGCACTCCAAGACCTCTGAGTGCCACTTGGTTCTTCCATCAGCGATCCAGTCCAGGTTTTCCAGTATTTTCCATAACAATGCCCATTGTAGTAAGAATGGCAAAAGTATATAAAGACATAATCTCCTATTCCTTTTGGTTCCATCCACTTGAAAAAAACAGTATTAATGTGATATCCTCACACAGTTTTCTCTAAGTTCGTATACTATGTACAAGTACAGACACACACACATATCCTCTAATATAAAATTTTTCCTGTCCTTTTTCTTTTTTTTAAAGAATTATTCCCCAATTTATTTTATGGAACTAGTACACACTTGATATAATATCATAGAAGGACACTATGTAAATAAGGCATCAAAATATAAACATAGATAAAAAAAACCCTGTGCAAAATTAGCAAACAGAATGCACTACATATTAAAAAATAAACAATATAGCATGACAAATTTTGGGTTTCCCTAGAAAGATAGTAGAATATCTAATTCAAAAATTTATTAAAGAAATCCATTACACTAATAAGTTAACAAAGGAAAAAATATATAAACAGCTCAGAAGATACAGAAAATATATTTGAAATAATGTAAACATATTCATGACAACTCATTGCAAACTATGAGTAAAAAAAGCCTCCTTAATGTGACAGAAGGAATCAACAAATGCAGACTACATAGTTAAGACTGAAACAATGTAAGAATTCTTTATAGTCAAGAAGAAAGAGAATCTATTCATCAATGTACTGTAAGTCCTAGATACTCAGCAAAACAAGGAAAGTATATAAAATGCAAAATAATTGGAAGGATGAAAGAAAACTATCAATGTTCATAAGTGTTTGTCTTCATAGAAAAATTAAAACAGACAAATTAGGAAACTGAGAGTATGACAAAATCAGTGGATATAATAACAATATCCAAAAATACATCTTTCTAGAAATGGAGTGATATTTTACATCCAAATGAATCTGACCATAGAATCACCTTGAGTGTTTGTTTTTAAATAACAGATTCCTGGGCCCCATCCTAGGCTTACTGAATCTTTCAAAGAAGTTTAGTGAGTCCTACAATCAGAGTTTGATAAATGCTGATGTATATTAACTATTCTACAACTTGCTTTTGTCTTTCAGCAATATACCATGGTTATCCTTTTCGGTTAATGCCTATATATCAGTGTCATCTTTTGGTAGATGTAAGGGAAGTTTAACAGATTTGATTACAAAAAACCCCTACATTATTTGTTTTGAAAAAGACTCTGTAAGCAAAGTTAAATGATGAAAGACAGACTAGGAGAAAATGTCTGCCACACAGGTAACAGAAGGTAAATATTTGTGATATACAGAGAGGTCTTACAAATTGAGAATTTCTTAAAAGGGGGGCACAGTTGTGGTAGGAAGCAGCCTCTGAGATGGTGTAAGTAAGCAGGATGTTAGTTAAGAAGTAGCCTTTGGATCAACACCTAGGGAAGGGAGAGGAGGGAGGCAGGAGGAGGTGGAGGGAGAAGTAGGGTTGTGAGGCAGACCCAAAGGCAGTCTAGGCTACAGTGGCCCTTCAGAGTCACCCCTCATCACTTTCTTTCAAGGCCATCATGAATAGGGCTGTAATGACCCTGTCATTTATTTTCAACGCACACTCATGGCCCATGGCAATCCACCCGTGAACCAAGTTCAGGCTTTTCCCTCTTTTGTCAGCTGGTCATAAGGGATGCCCCCATATACCATAATTGGCAGCATAGGAAGAGATGCTGGTGAAATAATAGGTGTTGACATGGGGGTTCTGGGCCACTCATATAGCTACTTGCATCCTCTTTGTGCTGGACTTGTCACTTCCTTATGAAAGCTTCTTGTTAGGCCCATTTGACCTTAAGATTTGTTGTGTCTGACAGAACCCAGCTCACAATGAGCAGTCACAGCCACATGCTCACTTGGTGTGCCATGATCAACTTGTTCCACTTCTACCAGCACACAGTAGCATGATGGGAGTTATTTTTCAAAAACACCTAATTCTCTGAAGATGGCATGGCTCTGCTTCCAAACCCCAGGGGTCTGCACTGGGATTACCCCATGGGACTTGCCATGAACACCACATAGCATCTCTTTCCACCACTACTACCTTTAATTGTATAGGGAACTCTGTCCATATGGCCGGAGCAGCAGGGCTGCTTGCACTGGAGTGGAGACCTGCTGCAGAGCCATTCCTGCTCTGAGTTTCACTCAGAGCTGTTAATCTTCACATCATTCAGTATATGGGTCAGAGCCGTATTCCCAAGTGAGGGATACACTGCCTCCAGAGCCAGAAGAGGCCTACCAGATGTTGCACTTTCCTTGGTTGTGGTGAGAGCTGCCAAGTGCAATAATGTGTCCTTTCCCATGGATGGGAGTACTCAGTGTAGCCCTACCTAATGGACACCGAAGGAATTTATTGATGTACCAAGCCCCTGACTCATCACAGGTTTTATCTTCCATGTGATGAGTGATTGTATATCACGAAGGCCACCAATGTACAAGTCACTTTTGGCTTATCTAATCTGATAATCATGATTTCATTCATATAATGGATCAGCATGCTGTTCTGTGGGGTATCCAGCTCTCCTCAGACTATGTTATGACAGAGGCCAAGGAAATTAACATAGCCCTGCAATAAAATTAAAAAAGTATATTATTGTCTGCCCCATACGAATCTAAATCTTTTGTGGTCTTCTTCTCTGAGTAGTATAGGAAACAAGACATTCACCAAATTAATGGCAGCATACCATGGATGTGTGGCTGTTAATATGCTCTCTCTAATATACATCCAGCACAGCGATGGAAGTTAAGACCGCCACTTGGCTGATTTTACAATAGTCTGTCATTTTCTAAGATGTGTCTGTTTTTTTTCTAGGGGTTAGATCGGTGAATTAAATTAAACATAGATATGGCAGGGTCTAACACCTATGCATACTTAGATCTTTAAGAATGATATTAATTTCCACACTTCTCTGCCAAATACAATATTATTGTTCCCAATATTACAGAAATATTTCAAACTTAGAACATGTTGAGTGTATTATACAGTAAACATCCATATAAACACCAAATAGATTCTAAATTTTACATTTTATTATATTTGCTTTATCACATATTTATCCATTCTTCTATCCATCTAGCAAACCATCTAATTTTTGGATGCTTTTCAAAGTAAGTTGCAGACATCAGAACATTTCCCTTGAAACAATTTAGCATGCCTATCAATGTTTGGTTACACTTCTCATTTTATATAAGGTAAAATTTTCATACAACAAAATGCACAAACCTTAAGTGGACCATTTGATGACTTTTGAGAAATGCACATACCCCATTTATGAAACCATTTAAGTACCTCCAACCCCCAAAACACACACAGACACCTGGGACTAGGCCCACATGGGTGAGCTAACAAACTACTCATCTGGTCATTTGTGCACAGGTTAGACAAGCGCCTTGTTTCCTCTGAACCCCACAGACCCAGGGAACACATCTCCTTGACTCACAGCTGCAGGTTGGCACGGTGGCCACCTGGCACCAGAGCACTCCCAGGGAATGTCAACCTTTGGTGAGCTAACAGCACACTCCTGTCTGGTCTGGAGCATCTGACCTCACCCTCGCCTCCTGCCACAGGTCCCCTCATCCCATCGCTCCAAGTATCAGGAGCTTCCCTCTCCTTCCCCCTGACATGCTCTGGGCTGTCACACAGGAGCCAGGAGGTGGGCCGCCCATATTTGTCACAAGGGGAAAATGGAAATCCCAGAGCACACACGCTCCTTGCTGACCAAGGTGCCGGCCCTGGGGCAGGTCCATCAGGCCCCTGAGAAAACCCTAGGAGGAGAGACAAGGAGAAAGGATGCAGCTAAAAGCCAAGGAGGTCCAGATGGGAGAGTGGCTTTCTGCCTGGCATTGAGCTGGAGACAAGCGCCAGGTTCCCAATAACTGGGAAAAGGGATTGAGCTACACCAAGGTCTGGATGGGATGTGGGGAGGCCTGGGGGTGCTGGGAGGGAGACCAGGGCTCACTTAACACTTGGTTCCCAGCACCTCCCTCAGACTGGCAGGTCCACAGGGTGAGTGCCGGCTCTTCTCCCAGCAAGTCTTTCCTGGCGCCATCACTCTGGCTGGAGGGAAGTCCTTTAGCAGTCCAAGCCACTGGCCCTTAGGCCTGAGCCCCTGGTCCTCATGGGCTCTGGCCTTCTTGCACAGACTCCCTCCCGTCCCTGGTCTCTCCTGTCCAGGCCGTCAGTCAGCCTGCTGTCCCCCAGCCACGTCCTTCCCCAGTGAGGGCTCCACAGCTTAATTATGCTCCAGTGCTGTGTTCCCCTGTTCTCCTTGCTATAAAACTGTCTGACTAATGTAGCTCTCTGGCCTTAATCTGCCCCTCCCCTCGCCTTTTATTTTCTTTCTTTATTTTCTGATATCTGTTTGCCTTCCCTGAGTCTTCACAACTGGAACTGAAGTCAGAGCTGTAAAACACCACATGCCAGTGGCTGTAATGAAACAAAATCTCTGTTCAAAATGCTTATTTATATCATATTCCAAATATTCTGTTTTGTGTGCCTAACTTTTTACCAGTACAACAAGCCATTGGAGAAATAAACACTAAATGTAAATCAAGTTAGACCAACCATGATCCTATTCAAAACGACTGGTCAGAACAGATCAATCCTAAGAGTAAAGCAGAAAGGGAGTTCCACTGAATTAGTAAACAGGGCTTTATACACAGGTATCCTCTCCATCAGTATGCTTTCGTCTTCCTTTTTATCTTCTGTGTAGTAAGGAAGCAGTAGCCAGAGGATGGGGAGGTTGGAAAAAAGAAATTGAGTTAAACTTGTTGGCTAAGTCTATGCCAATGATACTTAAACTTGAATCAGCATCAAAATCACCTGTAGTAGTTCTGGGGTGGGCCTGAGAATTTGCATTTCTAACATGTTCCCTGGTGACCCTGACACTGCTGTTCTAAGGACCACACTTTGAGAATCACTGCTTTAGGTGCCAAGCTGAGTAAGCTTGAAAGTCGAGAGTCTGTGGTTCTGGGAGGACTTGCCCAGAGGCAGGGACTGCACTATGTGACCTGGAGGAGCTTCTAGCTCAGAAGGGCTGAGCTTTGGGCAGAGCCAAGCAACGCCTGTGGCTCCTACTATGATGGAAGAGTGCAGGTTACACCCAGGACCTCCTGTCAAAGGCCTAGTCTCTTCTGAAGTTTTCTAACCCCACTCTCATGCCTCTTCCTCCTGGACGGTAGAGGAAACTGAGGTACCAATAAACCCCAGTGCGTGTGGCCCAAGATGAGTCCTGACCTATAGAGCAGGAGTGGTTCTCAAACCACGCATGCATCAGAATCACCTAGTATCAAGAGTGTTTGGTCAAACCCAGGTTGCTGGGCCTCACCCCCAGAGTTTCTGGTCAGTAGATCTGGGATGGTGGTAAATGAGAATGTATGTTTCCAACAAGTTCCCAGGTGATGCTGATGCCCGGGTTCTTGTTCGCAGAGTCGAAGAATGAACTTCACAAACCTCAAGGTAGAAGAGTAAGGCAGAGGCTTTTATATAGAGATAAAGGGAGAGGAGTCCCACCGTAGTGCATTGTCTAGGGGTTTTAGAGGAGGTTGAGAGACAAAAGGCTGGGGATGTACAGCTGCTCTGTGGTCCAAAAATGTTTATCTTTGAAGAGACATTTTTAGTCTTCCTGGTTATTACAAGAAATTTACTGCTCTGATTTCCTCCCAGGATAGCAGCTTCCGGGTCTGGGAGCATATCACCCAAGACTGCCTGCTTTGCTCCCAAGGTGGGCTGAGTTTGTTAAAGAGTATTGTAAGGCTGAGAACACTGACGGGAGGAGCAAGCACGTCGGACCCTGATGACGTGTCAAAGTCCCCGGCTGCTGCCCCCTCCCATGTCGGACCCTGATGACGTGTCAAAGTCCCCGGCTGCTGCCCCCTCTCAACCTGAAACGTTAGCCAATCCTCGCACCGCTGTAAATCTAAGCTCTGCCTACCCGCACCTTCTTTAAAAACTCGCTGCATGCCTGTTTACGCGCGCGAATTCCCCAACGTCTATTTCTGTAGACTGAGGAAGTCTCGCCAGGGTGTTTGCATTCAAATAAATTAATTACCTGGCCCTTTGTTGCCTCTCTTCGCTTGCTTATTTCAGCTAGAATTTATCTTACAAGTATGTTAAGAGTTTTCAATGAATTATCCTGTGGAAAAAAGAAAGTATTTTAAGGTTACTTTTTAACAATTGGGTTTTAAAATGCCATCTTATTTTCAAGATGGAATCCTCCGTGTTTGTTTCGGCCTTGCTTGTTACACTGCCCAGGTGGCACTAATCACTTGACTAGGGCGGACTAAGAAAAGCAGTAGGTGGATAAAGTCAGAGAAACAAGCTGGGCCCCCTAACAGGCCAAAGCAAATCTCGCAATGGATTATTTTGCTTTGTTTTTCCCGGAGGCCCTCCCCCTACTCTGTCTAAGCCCACAGTCCCTGTGTCAGTGCTGACTGATGCCTCCTGGTCAAGGGAATAAAAAGGCTTCTGTGTTCTTGTGACTGAGGTGGAGAGACCTTGGCTTCTGAGAAGGATGTAGACTAAGCGGCAGCCTGAACAGAGACTGGGGATTTCCTCGGCACCAGACAAAATTCTGAGTGGCTTGATTTTTCTTGAGTTAAGTATGACTGAGAAAAGTACCAAATCATGTACAGCATTTATTCATTCTAAATATTTTTAAACTAATTACTGGAAATGTTCTTAGGTTTAGCTGTTTTCAACAAAGGAAAGAGGGAACATTGATGAGTTCTGTTAAGCTTTGGACTAGGCAGTTCACATATGGTACTTCATTTGCTTCTCAAAACAATCATACGAAAAAGATATCAATAAGAAAAATCTCCATATTATCGGATGCGAGAGAGAGGCTCTAAGTGACCTGCCTAAGGCCATGTAGCTAATAGCTGAGAAGACTTGGGCCTAGGATTTCAACCCAGGACAGGCTCCAGAGCCCTTTCCACTATACCCTGCATATGAATGCATGAAGGACACACCCTTACTGAAAGTGCAGAAGAAAGGAGGGGAGAGTGTTTTCAGGGGAAACAGGATAGAAACAAAAATGTTTGCCGTGGAGAGTAAATAATGAGGAAGGAGGCTGAAGGGATAAGTCGGGCCTAGATCGTGGAGGGCCTTGAAAGTCCCCTAAGGAATTTTTACTTTATCAGTCAATGAGTCAACTGCAGAAATTTAAGAAGGGGTGAGACATTAAATTGTGTGTAACTTAAGAGAAAGGGAGGTGGTGGTAAGAGCAGAGGGGTGGGCTGGTGGAATCAGAGCCCCGGAGCTGGAAGGGTTCCTACAGCTCATCCTCAGCACTCATCTTACAGATGAGAAAACTGGGGCCCAGAGAGGGGCAGTAACTTGCTGAAAACATGCTGTTGGCCCTGCCAGCTTCACCCCTACCCTTTAGCATGGCAGCCCCCACATTCCCAGCTGTAGGGAGTGTTGGCAATGGACAGCGCACAGCTCAGCTCCTCACCAGGCTGAAGAGAGCCACCAGGCCCAGGGTGGTGCACCCATCCCAGCTGACAGCTCACTGCAGAAGCACAAAGCCCTAGTCCCTTTCCCACAATCTTGGACAACTCTGAAGGGACAAACCATGCTGGCCTCTAGAGCTCCCTGTGTGATCAGCTAAGGCCTTTGTTGTGGCTGCATCAAAGCTCAACTTCTTCCTCTACCCAGTCCTTTCTTCATACCCCACAGGGGTCAGGCCTGAGAGAGCTCTGCAAGAATCCTCCTGCCCACAAAGCTGGGTCTCACACCTGGTTTCCCTGGGAACATGGCCTATGACAACTTCCCAAGTTCACAAGTCAACTTAGTGGAGTCAGGACAACCCATGTCTTCTGACTCTCAACCTTTCTACCACACCTGGCTAACCTCCCACACTGATTCCTCTTAGGCTCTGTGTCAGTCCATCCGGGAACCTGAGACAAATGACCTTAGAGACTAGGGCAAAAGGTGCCAGGAGGAATCCCCTTGCTTCCCCAGGAGGACCCTGCATTGTCATGAGTACATGCATATGTCATACAGTTCTAGCTACCTAACCGCCAGGAGGAAATGTGAGGGCCTCTCTGGGTCCTCGAGGGCTCCTCCACTTGCCTGGAGCAGTGGTTAGGGGAACTCAGCCTGAACCAGGCTGAAATAAAAAAAGGTCATGTAGAAGGCTCAGGGCTTGAGACCCCAGGCCCTGCACCAGGGTAAGACTGGCCTTGAGGTTTAGAGCTCTGACCCACAGAGGCATGCTAGGAGTTTTCAGAGGGGCCCACCACTCCCTGCTGAAGCACTTCCCTGCTCCTCATTTTGCAGCAAGACCCAGGGTTTCACAACTGGCACCATGCTGTGCCCACTGATGGGACCTGTTCCCTGGAGTCCTCCCGCACACTGCGCCAGCTGCCGCCACAGCACCGTTCAGTGGTGAAGTATGTGGAACCTCAGTTTTGGTCTTTTTATGGCCCTTGAAGCCGCAGTGATGGGATTTGTATGGATTCGTTTGCTACTTTTGTTTCTTGTTGTGTAGCAGCATCGAGGCCCGGAGGTCAAATCCTAGACTTCCAGCAGCCTCCTTGGCTCCTCAGGGTCACCCCTCTGCCTTGTGGAGCTGGAGAGAGATGAGAGGCAGCCTCTGACCCCATCTGCCAATCAGGACGCAAAATCTTGGGAAGACACAAAGCTTTAGTTTAAACACCAAATCCCCCAATTAGTAAACATACCAATACTTAGTGCAGTGTTTGCAGTGCCTAAAAGCAAGCAAGACAGATGGGCCACGCCACTTAGTAGAAGGCTGTCGAAGGGCATTTTTAGAAGTTTCAAGCCTTGAGTCAAATCAGAGTGAGGGTCAAACAAGGCTTTCAGAATACTGTGCTGTGCTGAGAGGAAGAAATGGCAGTGGGTTACTCTGCAAGGAGAATGACACATGTGCCATCCAGACATAGGGTCTGGGTAACACATCAGCAGAATGGACACTTGTTGTCTCTACTCATCTATTCTTCCCCTAGGGATGCTATGTTCTATTTACCACTTCCGTAACTGCACCTCAGGCCCTCTGGCTTCTGCCCCAACACTGCCACTCACTATGATAATTGACTTTTGGTGGCTATATGCAGCCATAGAATCTCTATCATTTCAGAGCTCTAGAGTCCGTATTGCCATAGTGAGCCCAGTTCTGACAGGGCCTCTCCACTGTCAGGCCTAACTACAGATGAGAGCCACCCTGAATTTCTCACGGGTGCTTGGGCCTGTTTCATCAGTTCATTCCTCTTCCTTGGCAAATGGTGTATCCCATGGCTTTCCATTCAGTTTTCCAGTATTGTTCAGTTTATCCACTCTGGTTTGCCCACTTCTGAATTTTTTTCATCCCCTCTCCCACTATTGCCATAGCAATGCTTGCATTCACCCTCACTTAGTGTGGAACATCACTTTTTCTGACCTTGTAAGGAGCCATCCTTATTCATTGAGAGTTTGTACCGTTTCTTGTGGGCCTTGCCAGTGTGTTAAATCCTGTGTTCCTGGAGACTCTTCCCACACTGATGAACTCTCCTTTATCTGACTTTATAGTCTGACTCCCTTCATCAAGCACTCTCAGAATCCAGCTTCTCATGAACTCTCCAGCTCCTGCCAATCCATGTTGTCTTGTTCTTCCAGCAACTTGGGGTGTAGTCATGTTCCTCCCTGTAAGTCCAGGGAGAGGAAATCCTGGGACAAAATACCTCTAAAAACCGAAATCAGTCAAAGGGAGAAATAAAGTTTAAAACACATTTATTGCTTTGTGACCTTGAGTGAGACAACCCTCTGTACCTCAGGCAATCCTTGAAGCACCTAACAGCTGAAGGCAGCTTGCCAATAGTTCTCTCAGAAGCTCAGCCAAAAAGTCCTCTATTGAAATAGGAGATGGGTTGGTACATCACAGTATCCATCACAGGTACCAACTCTTTACCCTAAAAATTATCAATTAAAAGTGACGAATCAAGCATTTATCCTGCCCTGTCTACAGAATTGTATTTCAGAGTAACCAGCCATGGTTGATAAGATTAAGTTTGATACCAAAGGCTCCAGTTAATAAATGAACAAGAAATGATGGCATTAGACCATCATTGTTTTGCACACCATCCCCAGTTTTTTTTTTCAGACAATGGACATCAATTAATGAAATCCTAAAGTAAAAGGATGATGGGCAACTGTATAGTGGAACATTCAGGCTGCTTCTGCCTGAACCCACTGCTCCTGCATCTGTACAGTACTACTTCCTGATGTGATGTAGTACGATGAATACAGCACTATCTATGAACATTCCTGTTTCAAAAACTTTGTAGTGGAATCTAATGAAGCCTTTAGCACCAACTTATGGCTTACAGTTAAGTTACACTCATTCCTCTCACAAGAGGAGCAAGCTAAGTGACTATGCAAAGAAGCAAACAGACAAATGAGAATGTAGGGCATTCAACAGTCTAAGTGACTTGGTTACACAACTTGATAGCATGAAGAAAAAAAAGAGGGTGGACTGTTTTAGATTAGGGTAGATTTAAGACACATAACTAAGTGCCATGTGTGTATCTTGTTTGGATCTAGATTTAAACAAACCAAATGTAAAAAGACATTTTTTAAGATAATTGAGGAAATGAGAATATGGACTGGGTATTAGAGGACATCAAAGAATTGTTATGAATTCTTTTTAGTGTGAAAGTGGCATTGTGGTTATGTTTTATAGAAAGTGTCCACGTTTTTAGAGGACACTGAAGTATATAGGGTAAAATGACATGATGTTTAAGATTTGTTCTGAAATACTTACAGAAATGGGAAAAAAAGAAAAAACATAAAGCAAGTACGGCAAAGCCTTGATAATTTCTGAATCTGAATAATAAATATATGGGGATTTGTTATATCATTCTCTCATATACTCTTATGTATTAAAAATATTTTTAAAACGATGCCAAAGAAAAAAAGGACAAATGCAAAGGACCCAGTGAGGGAAGATGATGTTCAAAGGATATAAACAGGCACTTACAGACGGGGAGGTACAAATGTACAATAAGCATGTGGGAAGATATTCTGCTTCACTGGTAGTTGGGAACATGCAAATTAAGACAATAAGAAGATAATTACTTTTTATTCAAAAGATTGGCAAGAAGTTAAGAGATCTGGACCATCTACTGCTATAAGCCTGACAAAATAGCTATCGTTGGGAGAGCAAATCACCCCCATCTTACAGTGTTTATGAAGAGTAAACCACATATGCTATTAGGACACAGCAATATTCTGTAGAAATTATAGTACCAGAAATTAATGATCTGTAAAAAAGGATGTCTGAGGCAGCATTCTTTATATTGTCAAAAAAAATTGAAAACAACCTGAGTTACCAGAGAGGAGAGGTTAAAGAAATTGTGGTTCATCCATACCAGGACTATATGTCTTTTTAAATTAAAAGTATCTTTTTCTATAATCAAGCAGTGTTATGTTTAATAGTACAAAAACTAGAAAATACCAACAGGAAAATAAAAATTCAGAATTTCAGACCTGGAGATACCATCTTGAGATATATCAAATGTTTTTCATTGTGTACACGTGCATATGTATGTATGTATGTGTATGCATATATATGCTTATTTTTCCAATAAGAGGTATCAAGTTACACTATATGTCCTAACCTCTTGTTCACTTAGTTCCCTCATGAATATTTTCCACATCAATAAATATCCCTCTACACACATGGCCTTAAAGAACTGCTTAGTATTCCATTAATAGATACTCCATAATTTAACCAATCCCCCATTTTGTGGTATTTAAGTGGATTCTAATTTCTCCTTTTATAAACGGTCTCCCTGCGCACCCTTACAAATCTTTGAAGATTATTTGCCAATTGCCTTCTAAAAGTTTTGGGTGCTTCTGGAGGCACTTAAGCCAGAGTAGTCCGAATGCTTTCCCATCACGCGAGCCCTCTATCTTCCCAGATAGCAAAACTGCAGTCTTTCGAATTTGTAGGACTTGTCTTAACCTGCCCGTTAGTCATGCGGCCAAAGTGGGACTCGGTTCCAGATATCCCTACACCCTCTCTCTGCTCTCTCCTCATTCCCGCCCCTCCCCTCGCCCCCGCCCCCGCCCCCTGCGCTTTCCCGCTCGGCCGCCTGGCCTATGGCAAACTCCAATAATTAATTAGGGGCGGGGATCAAGGAACGTCTATAAGAAGGCCGCCATTTTCCCTTCGGCTTTGAGACCGCCCTTGCAGTCGGTGGGTCTGGAGAGGTGCTGACAGGGTTGGGCCGCCGCTCGGCTCTCCCAGCCTCACCCCTCCCCCTCGCCCGGCACAGGTGGCTGGAGCGCGCCCCGCCCCCGCCAGCCACGGGTGGAGCGTGCGAGGGCGGATCCCAGACGGTCGCCGCCTGCTGCGAGCGGGCGCGAGCGAAGGCTGGTTCTGGACGGCCGGGCGAGAAGTCCGGCGGTAGCGGTAGCGTATCGTGGCGGCCAAAAAAATGCTTCTGAACCGAGGGCCCCCTGTAGGCCCTGGCGTGCCGGGCAGCGGGCTGCCCCAGCCGGGCGGGGTCCCTCAAGGCTTTGGGATCCGCCTGAGCACGGTAGGTCGGGGGCCGGAGGGGGCGGGCGCGCGCGCGGGTCCCGTGGCTGCGGGGGGCGCGTGGGGAAGGCCCGGCGAGCCGAGGCCTCACGTGGAACGGGACTTTCTCTCGCCCCCAGATGAGCCCCCGCTATCTACAGAGCAACTCCAACAGCCACACGCGACCCTTTGGTGCCATCGCGGAGCTGCTAGGTGAGTGGCGTGGGCGGGCCTGGCCGCTATCGCCCGAGTCAGTGGTGGTTCCAACGTGGTGCCGCGGACGCGAAAGGAATGTGCGGAGCCGAGCGGGGCGGGCGGGCTCTGAGGTGGGGGCGTCGGGACCGGCCCCGGCTCCGCATGCGGAGCAGGGGATCGGCGCTCTAGCCGGGGAGGAGGTTCCGCGAATAAAGTTGAGGAAACAAGGTGTGTCCAAAGAGTTAGAATTCCCGTGTGGTTTTTCTCTCTGGCTCCTGATGTTCCGGGCACTTTAGGATAGCTTAATAATCAAAGGGAGCTGCATAAAAATATCGGGCCCCAAGGCTGTTAGGCTCCGCAGGGACTGGCGAACCTACTACGGCGTCATGCTAGCAAAGGGGCATTGTAGAGGACCAGGCAGGGTCAGGAGGAAAGGTCTGTAAAACGGAGTTCTTTAACTTTTGAGACCGGAGTCTGGGAATGATGGAACAATCTCTTAAGAGATGACACGAGTGCATTTGGCTCCCTGTGACTCTGGAGGGTTGGGTCTGTCGTCCACGAGCGCCCTCACACCGCTGGAATGAATACTGAGCACTTAACCTCTCGCTCCACCAATGTTTTGCTTTTAAAGCATTTTCAGTTGATCCCTTGAAGCCAACTACCCCCAGCTTTTGCAGTAGTGTGCTAAATACTGTGTGGAAAGCAAAGAAAAACATTCCTAGACAAAAATGAAGCAGCATACAGAGCACATGATAAATGTTTCAAAAATGGAAAGAAGGGAGAGATGAGTAGGGAGCAAGGTAGCACTAAACATCTTGCAAATGGTATCAGAGCTCCCCAAATGAGCTCCAGTCCCTACTTAAGTAATTGCCATCCATGCAGTATGAGCTGTCTTGAACAAGAAATCAGTGGCAGCAGGATGAGGTGGTCAGGAGTTATTTGGAAGGGTGACAGGAAACTTTCATGATTAGTTTGACTATAACACAGAATGCCCACAATATGTATGACTGTTCATTAGAAGGTGCAGGGAAAAATTGACATTGACACATTCTGAATCCTAGAGAACAGGTACTACCTCTTTAAGGTTTTGTAGTATGCCTTGAGTGAAACTCTGTGCAGTGGAATAAGGTGTATCTGCATGTAACTTAAATGAAGAAGGGAGGGAAAAGTGACAATTTACTTAGTGGGAATTGGGAGACAATATGTTGTTCCTTCACAGTGGCACTGTGCAAAACAACTTTACTGGTGATCTGAAGAGTGTTCCATTTGTTATTTTGAATATATATGATTTTTGTCTTAAGCATTAATTTAAAGAACTAAAGTCTGGCCTAAGGTGTCCCATATGTGTACAAGTGTGTATGTGTATTGCATGTACACACGTGCCTGCACACATACATACAGAGACACAGATTTTAAAACCAAATCACAGCTATTTATGGACATACTCATAATAGGGAAAGGGAGAGCAGACTGTTAACTCATAACCCAAGGCTTTCATTTTAGGTTTTCTCTTAACAGTTTTCTCCTCCACTTAGGCATTCATTTTCTAGTGAATCATTCATTTGATAAATATTTATTGAGTACTCACTGTGGGAAAGACCACGTGGTAGGTACAAAACTGAATACAACATGGATTTAGTCTTCTAGTGGGGGAGATAAAACTTGTACAGAAGGTTTCCGCTTTATGTACCAGCAAGATAGAAAGTGATACATCAGCAAAGATACACTGAGTGCTGTGGGAGTTCAGAGGAAGGAGGGATGATTTCCAGCTTACCAGGAAGAGGAGGGTTAGGAAAAGCTTTGTAGAGTAGGTGATATTTGAGCTGAGATTTGAAGGATTGGGACATGTGGATATTGGTGTGGGGAGGGGAGGGCATTCCAGGCAAAAGGAACAACTGCATGAACAAAGGCATGAAGAATACTGAGTAGCTGAGTTTAATTAGATCCTGGAGTTCCCAGATAGTTCTTAGAGAGCTTACAAAGAGCTTTCACAA
This sequence comes from Manis javanica, assembly GCF_040802235.1. Taxonomy (NCBI): domain Eukaryota; kingdom Metazoa; phylum Chordata; class Mammalia; order Pholidota; family Manidae; genus Manis; species Manis javanica. The sequence continues at coordinate 98,146,694 of NC_133174.1, read as the reverse complement.
ATACATTTTTAACTTTACCCTTTGAGGTAGTTGGTATTATTCTTCTCATCCTGCAGATAAGGATACAGAGGCTCAGAGAATTTAATGGACTTTTCCAAGGTTACATGTCTAGTAAGTAGTAGATCCAGGACTCAAACACACGTCTTTTTACTCCGAATACTAAGTAGGTAATGAAGTTAGGCAGACAGGAACGAGGATGTGACTGTGTTCAGGTATTTGTCCTTTTAGTCTGGAGTTTTCTGAGCAGAGGAATGTCATGGTCAGAGCTGCACTTCAGGAAAGGTGATCTCGCAGCAGTGTATAGGATGGATTGGAGAAGAGAGAAACATGGCTTTGAAGGACAGGAGGTTATCTGAATAATCCAGATGAGAGGGCATAAACTCTGTAAACTAATAAAGTGACAGTGGGAATAGAAATGACAAAATGTAAGACAGTATAGGGTAAGAGTGAGGGATAAAAAATGACTTTCAAATTTAAAACTTGTGGTCATTTGAATGCCAGCATTATGTGAATTGAATGCTGACTACACACACACACATGCACATACACAGTTGATCCTTGAACAGTGAGGAGGCTAGGGGTGTCTACCTCCCATGCAGTTGAAAATCCTCATGAAACTTTTTGACTCCCCCCAAATTTAGCCACTAATAGCCTTTTGTTGACTGGAAGCCTTACTAATAACATAAACAGTCAGTTAACACATATTTTGTATGTCATATGGATTACATACTGTATTCTTAAAACAAAGTAAGCTAGAGAAAGGAAAATGTTTTTTTCAAATTGTTGCATATCTCCAAAAATTTGTCCAATATATTTATTGAAAGAACATCAATGTATAATTGGTCCTGGACAGTTCAGACTTCTGTTATTAAGGGTTAATTGTGTGTGTGTTTGTGTGTGTGTGTGTGTGTGTGTGTGTGTGTGTGTGTGTGTATTTTATATTTATTCAGAAGAAGAAGGATGGGCTTGTGTTGGAGAGGATGACGTCCTTGATTTTACATGAATACTCTTCAATACTTGGAGGATGCCTGTAGGGCAGCCGCTTGGCTCTTGCCACCGGGCAGTAACCCACGTTAGCCATACTCGTGGAAGAGGGGAGGCTGGGAGGCTTGTGAAGCGCTACCTTAAAGCCATCTTCCACTCAGCATCCTGTCTTCCCTGGGGAGGGGGTTGTCATGGGACAGTTTCTGATCGCCTCCCAGGTTCTGATGAGATATGAATCTTCAGTTGCAGTGCTTTTTTTAGAAGACCAGAGGGGGTGGGCCAGGTTAAGGGGATAAGATAGATTCCCTGGGATATGGTTTCTCATGCCCTTGCCTAAGTGGCAGGTGAGGATGGGGTAGAGATAGTGTCCTCCCACTAAGGGTAGTAGTGACCAGGGGAGGAGAGAGAAGTCTCTGTGGGATCTGGTAGCACAAGACATCCCAGGCATGTAATGCAGCTCTCGCCTAAGTGGATGACAAGGGGAGAGGAGTGGGGGTTCTCTCACTGTCCTACCTGTTCATAGGCTGGGTGGACTGGGCCCCAGAAAATAGATTCCCCTGGAATCTGACAGCATATGCTATATGTTGACATATTTTTCAAGGCTTAAGCAGCAAGAGGTAGGATTGAAACTAGCCACCAGATTGATGCTGTATATTTATAAGTTCATTTGTTGAGGTTGACCTTGTTATAATTTCATTTGTTGAGTGAAAGTCCACTTAAAACAAAGTGGGTGCAAAGCTGTGCTTACTGCAGCCTGCTTATCTGCTGATGTCTTGTTCTCTGCTGCTGCAGCTAGCTACTCTTGGTTTCCTGCACGTCCCCGACCCCCTGTACTCCACCAGCTTCCAGCCAAGGAGATAAAAATGTCTAGCTGCTCCTGGCAGCTACCTTGTAACTCCTGAAGTGCCTGTATTAAAACTCTTTGTTGTGCTCGTGTAAAAAAACACCCAGGAAAGTTTGGGCAAAATTTGCAGTACAGAGGAAAAAAGTAATTAGGAGTGATTCTGTGAAAGGACTATGAGCGGGATTCATTGAATGCATTGCTGCATAAATGCAGAATTGGAATTGATATATATGTGTTATGTATTTGAATTGTGAATGTTCATAAAACATTAGACAAAAATTTTTTTATGTCCAAACTTTTCAAAGTGGAAATGATGTCTTGTTGGTTGATAAGTTAAAGATATCAGTCTCAGCACCTCTGGCTTTTTGCCATGATAGGCCCCAAAACAATTCAGGGCCTGCTTGCCAAGTAGTTTCTTGAAACAACATAGGTAGCTTCACAGTGTTGAGTCTTTCTGTCAAAGAAAAAAACTGCCTCTTACACAAAGTAAAATACTATGTTTATTGTTACTATAAAGTAAAATGCTCTATTTATTATTACAAAGCCTCTATCGCATGTCAAGCCTAAAATTCCCACCAAAAGTGGGCTCACATGATTTACCACATAACACAGGGCTTTGGCTACACCTAGTCCTTCAAGACTGACTGTCTCAGACCCCTTAACTTCCTTCTGGGGCTGTTAGCAATACCTTCCTGCTGTTAAGACTTTTTGGATTACAATCAGTTTTTATCAGTGCCGTCATGGCCCTTGAAATTAATCTGTGTCTTGTTTTATTTGATGGACATTCTACACATCCAAGTGGTTATAAATGATACTGTTAATTATACTGTAAAAGTTGCTATTTTGGATATGTGTAGTAATTCTCTTGCTCATAAGGGATGCTTCCAGTGGAGAAATGACAGGATTTGAACAGTACTAGTGGGACAGGTATATAGAACTGGGACCCCATCAGGATCTCTCAGCCAGCCACATGGTCTTAGAGCAGTACAGGATGCTAGGGAAAGGGAAGGAGGTGGAAGGGAAGGTCTCTGTCTTGACTGAAGAGCTAGTAGAGACAGGAGTCTTAAAGAAGCTATCCAACAGATTGCACAAACTACCCTCCCACTGGGGCTGGTGAGCCTAAATGAGACTTCTGCACCACATGTGTCAATAAACTGGCGCCTGTGACCAAATCATGTGGCCGGCCACTAGACAATAGCACACCCTGGGGTGGATATGACGCATATATCAGAATATCTGATGTCTTTGGAGTCTTAAATAATTAACACGAAGACCTAACTCAGGAGGAGTTGTCAAACTTCCTATATACATTTTTTGTCTACTTTAATTCTCTGTTCTCTGTTTAATGAGGGTTGGACAGCTTCACCTTTGACTATTACAGAGTACCTAAGCAGAATCACTGCTTCTCTCTAAGCATGCTGTTGCCATCCCTGGGATCTAGGCAGGCAATTAAATGTTTTGATTTTAATTTCTAACTCTTCCAGTGCTTCTCAGGCTACAACAGGGGTGGTGATAGTATCTGTGTTCTTTAACAAAGGAGGTGATGTAAAACAGTATAAAACAGTTTTCACAAATGAATTGTAACTGTGTAATATGCATCTATGTGTACCAAAATTGCCAATTCAACTCTTCTCCATAGCCACCCTATACTGTATGCGTTCATGAGCAGTAAAGTAGGTAAAAGACAAGAATAAGATAAAAATGGAACAGAATCCTCTGTATATAGGAGGAGTTATTTTTCCTGCAGACCCCGAAATTTGAAGGGAGGAAGGCAGATTACAGATCAGTCATTATATGAAATCTACAAAATCAGCTTCATAAGCCCATCTGCCATCATATCTGTTGTTCTCTGTAACCTAGTAAGTGCATAACTATTAATGCTCCCTGCTTACCTTCTGGGACACCCACGTGAAGGGAATAAAGAACAGTTTTATGTCTTAGGGGCACTGAACTAGAGATTTTAATCAAATATTAGGAAATGAGGTCTAATATCACAGATTTCTACTTTTTGCAGATAATGCTGTAGATCCAGATGTTTCTGCCAGGACAGTCTTTATAGATGTTGAGAAGATCAATAATAAATCTTGTTTGACCTTTACTGATGACGGATGTGGGATGACACCTCTTAAACTACACCGAATGCTCAGGTAAAAAGGCCTTTTTTCTTTTTCTCTTGTTGAGTTCATGAACTCTATTTAAGGCTTAATACTTTCTTTAATATTTTACTTTCCTTTTATTCATTCAACAAATATTCATTGGGCATCTATTATGTGCCAGGGCACTGGTTATGAGATAGACACTGTTCTTGCCCTCACAGTATATACAGTCTAGCTGGCAGAATCATATTCTAGCTGGCAGTTCAGATCATAATTAAGCATAATCATAATAAAAAGTGGTAAGTAGATATAATGATAGGAAAGTATAGGATGCAATGGGATAAGTCAGCAGGGGAACTCAATCTAAGCCAGTAGGTCAGGAAGAACCTCTTAGATGAAGTGGTATTTAAGCTGAGATCTAAGGGTGAGTAGTAGAATTTAACAAGGTAAAGGAGTAGGGGTCAAGGGATGAGTTCAAGCAAAGAGAAGAGCAAGTGTAAAAGCCTCCAGGTCTCACTGGTCACCTTCTGTGATTTATATTAACCTAAACCCAATCTTAGATAAGAAATATTAGAGCTGGGACGATTTGTGGGTGAAATCACGTGCCATCAAAGAGAAATAGAAGTCATTTATACACATAATCTTCGAAGGTTTTGGCATATAATTGCAAAGTTAGGAAATTCTCTTTTCTAACTGCTGAAGCCTAGTGTTAGAGATTTCTGTTGCCATGCTCAGTTCATATAATTACTTTAAAAGGTTGGTAGTTGAGACTGTTAAGTTTGTACTTAATTATCTTCACATATCACTCAGTGAAGGATGAGTTTCCTCAACTCCTTCCATCTTCCATTTTTAGCAGATGAGGCTGATTATTCTCCATGTGGCTTCCTGAACTAGTGTGTGCAGCATAAGTAACAGTGGAGGGGTACAGTGGTGGAGGGAAAGGGTTCTGAACTATAAAAGTGGAAAACATCCATTTGGTTGTAGTTCTCCGAAGGTATTCTAATTCTCTAACCCCATTTGTAAGGAAATCCCTTTGTCAGTCAAAGAAAATAAATGAAATTTGGGCACAGCCAATTATAAATGTGTGTTTTTTTATCTTTTCACTGTTTTGATAGTTTCAAGTAGCAAAATGTTTCTGTTTTTGTTTTTGGTATCATTAATGTACAATTACTTACACAACATTATAGTTACTAGACTCCCCCTATTATCAAGTCCCTCCCAAATACCCCATTACAGTCACTGCCCATCAGTGTACTAAGATGCTATAGAATCATGACTTGTCTTCTCTGTATATACTGCCTTTCCTGTGTCCCCCAACTCCCCGCTGCATTATGTGTGCTAAATGTAATGCCCCTATTTCCCCCTTATCCCTCCCTTCCCACTCACTATCCCCAGTCCCTTTCCCTTTGGTAACTGTTAGTCCGTTCTTCGGTTCTCTGAGTCTGCTACTGTTTTATTCCTTCAGTTTTTGCTTTGTTGTTTATACTCCACAGATGAGTGAAATAGTCTTTCACCACTTGGCTTATTTCACTGAGCATAATACCCTCTAGCTCCATCTAGGTTGTTGCAAATGGTAGTATTTGTTTCCTCCTTATGGCTGAATAATATTCCATTGTGTATGTGTACCACATCTTTCTTTATCCATTCATCTACTGATGGACACTTAGGTTGCTTCCATTTCTTGGCTACTGTAAATAGTGCTGCAATAAACATAGGGGTGCATATGTCTTTTTCAAACTGGGCTGCTGCATTCTTAGGGTAAATTCCTAGGAGTGGAATTCCTGGGTCAAATGGTATTTCTATTTTTAGTTTTTTAGGAACCACCATACTGCTTTCCACAATGGTTTAACTAATTTACATTCCCACCAGCAGTGTAGGAAGGTTCCCCTTTCTCCACATCCTCGCCAACATTTGTTGTTGTTTGTCTTTAGGATGTTGGCCATCCTACCTGGTGTGAGGTGATATCTCATTGTGGTTTTAATTTGCATTTCTCTGATGATTAGCGATGTGGAGCATCTTTTCATGTGCCTGTTGGCCATCTGAATTTCTTCCTTGGAGAAGTGTCTGTTCAGTTCCTCTGCCCATTTTTTAGCTGCCTTATTTGCTTTTTGTTTGTTGAGGTGTGTGAGCTCTTTATATATTTTGGATGTCAACCCCTTATCAGATATGTCATTTATGAATATATTGTCCCATACTGTAGGATGTCTATTTGTTCTACTGATGGCATCCTTTGCTGTACAGAAGCTTTTTAGTTTAATATAGTCCCACTTGTTCATTTTTGCTTTTGTTTCCTTTGCCCGGGGAGATATGTTCATGAAGAAGTCGCTCATGTTTATGTCCAAGAGATTTTTGCCTGTGTTTTTTTCTAAGAGTTTTAAGGTTTCATGACTTACATTCAGGTCTTTGATCCATTTGGAGTTTACTTTTGTATATGGGGTTAGACAATAATCCAGTTGCATTCTCTTACATGTAGCTGTCCAGTTTTGCCAACACTTACTGCTGAAGAGCCTGTCATTTCCCCATTGTATATCCATGGCTCCTTTATCGTATATTAATTGACCATATATGCTTGTGTTTATATCTGGGCTCTCTAGTCTGTTCCATTGGTCTATGGGTCTCTTCTTATGCCAGTACCAAATTGTCTTCATTACTGTGGTATTGTAGTAGAGCTTGAAGTCAGGGAGCGTAATTCCCCATTTTATTCTTCCTTCTCTGGATTGCTTTGGCTATTTGGAGTCTCTTGTGGTTCCATATGAATTTTAGAACTGTTTGTTCTAGTTCATTGAAGAATACTGTAGGTATTTTGATAGGGATTGCATTGAATCTGTAGATTGCTTTAGGCAGGATGACCATTTTGACAATATTAATTCTTCCTATCAATGAGCATGGGATGTGTTTCCATTTATTGGTATCTTCTTTAATTTCTCTCTTGAGGGTCTTGTAGTTTTCAGAATAAAAGTCTTTCACTTCCTTGGTTAGGTTTATTCCTAGGTATTTTATTATTTTGGATGCAATTGTGAATGGAATTGTTTTCCTGATTTCTCTTTCTGCTAGTTCATTGTTAGTGTATAGGAATGCAACAGATTTCTGTGTATTAATTTTGTATCCCAGAACTTCGCTGAATTCAGATATTAGATCTAGTAGTTTTGGAGTAGATTCTTTAGGGTTTTTTGTGTACGATATCATGTCATCTGCAAACAGGGACAATTTGACTTCTTCCTTGCCAATCTGGATGCTTTTATTTCTTTGTTTTGTCTGATTGCCGTGGCTAGGACCTCCAGAACTATGTTGAATAACATTGGGGAGAGTTGGGCATCCTTGTCTTGTTCCCTATCTTAAAGGAAGAGCTTTCAGCTTCTCACTGTTAAGTATAATTTTGGCTGTGGGTTTGTCATATATGGCCTTTATTATGTTGAGGTACTTGCCCTCTGTACCCATTTTGTTGGGTGTTTTTATGATGAATGGATGTTGAATTTTGTCGAATGCTTTGTGAGCATCTATGGAGAGGATATGTGGTTTTTGTCCTTTTTGTTGATGTAGAGGATGATGTTAATGGATTTTCAAATGTTGTATCATCCTTGCATCCCTGGGATGAATCCCAGTTGATCATGATGGATGATCTTTTTGATGTATTTTTGAATTTGGTTTGCTAATATTTTCTTGAGTATTTTTGCATCTGTGTTCATCAGGGATATTTATTGGTCTATAATTTTCTTTTTTTGTGGTGTCTTTGCTTGGTTTTGGTATTAAAGTGATATTGGCCTCATAGAATGAGTTTGGAAGTATTCCCTCCTCTTCTACTTCTTGGAAAACTTTAAGGAGGATGGGTGTTAGGTCTTCACTAAATGTGTGATAAAATTCAGCAGTGAAACCATCTGGTGCAGAGGTTTTGTTCTTAGGTAGTTTTTTGATTACCAGTTCAATTTCTTTGTTGATAATTTGTCTATTCAGATTTTCTGTTTCTTCCTGGGTCAGCCTTGGAAGGTTGTATTTTTCTAGAAAGTTGTCCATTTCTTCTAGGTTATCCAGTTGGGTACCATTTAATTTTTCATGGTAGTCTCTCATAATTCTTTGTATTTCTGTGGTGTCCATAGTGATTTTTCCTTTCTCATTTCTGATTCTGTTTATGTGAGTAGACTCTTTTTTTTTTCTTGGTAAGTCAGGCTAGGGGTTTATCTATTTTGTTTATTTTCTCGAAGAACCAGTTCCTGCTTTCATTGATTCTTTCTGTTGTTTTATTCTTCTCAATTTTATTCATTTCTGCTCTAATGTTTATTATGTCCCTCCTTCTACTGACTTTGGGCCTCATTTGTTCTTCCTTTTCTAGTTTCATTAACTGTGAGTTTAGACTGTTCATTGGGAATTGTTTTTCTTTCTTGAGGTAGGCCTGTACTGGAATATATTTCCCTCTTAGCACAGCCTTTGCTGCATCCCACAAATTTTGTGGTGGTGAATTATTGTTGTTATTTGTCTCCAATATTGCTGATCTGTTTTTATTTGGTAATTGATCCATTGATTATTTAGGAACATGTTATTAAGCCTCCATGTGTTTGTGGGCTTTTTCGTTTTCTTTGTGTAATTTATTTCTAGTTTCATACCTTTGTGATCTGAGAAGCTGGTTGGTTCAATTTCAATCTTTTTGAATTTACTGAGGTTCTTTTTGTGGCCTAGTATATGATCTATTCTTGAAAATATTCCATGTGCACTTGAGAAGAATGTGTATCCTTTTGCTTTTGGATGGAGTGTTCTGTAGATGTCCGTTAGGTCCATCTGTTCTAATAGGTTGTTCAGTGCCTTGGTCTCTTTACATATTTTCTGTCTGGTGGATCTGTCCTTTGGAATGAGTGGTGTGTTGAAGTCTCCTAAAATGAATGCATTGCATTCTGTTTCCCCCTTTAATTCTTTTAGTATTTGTTTCACATATGGAGGTACATAGATATTTATAATAGTTATATCCTCTTGTTGGACTGACCCCTTTATCATTATGTAATGTTCTTCTTTGTCTCTTGTTACTTTCTTGGTTTTGAAGTCTATTTTGTCTGATACAAGTACTGCAACTCCTGCTTTTTTCTCCCTATTAGTTGCATGAAATATGTTTTTCCATCTTTTTACTTTCAGTCTGTGTATGTCTTTGGGTTTGAAGTGAGTCCCTTGTGGGCAGCATATTGATAGGTCTTATTTTTTTATCCGTTCAGTGACTCTATGTCTTTTGATTGGTGCATTGAGACCATTTACATTTAGGGTGATTATCGATAGGTATGTGCTTATTGCCCTTGCAGGCTTTAGATTTGTGGTTACCAAAGGTTCAAGGGTAATTCCCTTACTATCTAACAGTCTAATTTAACTCACTTTGTATGCTATTACAAATACAACCTAAAGTTTCTTCTTTTTTTGACTCCTTTTTCTTTTTCTTCCTCTTCCATTCTATGAATGTTATGAATCATATTCTGTACTCTTAGTCTATCCCTTGGGTGACATCTGTTTATCCTTAGAAATACTGCCATCTATAGGGGTCACTCCAAAATGCACTGTAGAGATGGTTTGTGGGAGGTAAATTCTCTCAGCTTTTGCTTATCTGAAAATTGTTTAATCCCTCCTTCAAATTTAAATGATAACCTTGTCAGGTAGAGTGTTCTTGGTTGAAGACCCTTCTACTTCATTGCATTAAATATATCATGCCACTCCCTTCTCGCCTGTATAGTTTCTGTTGAGAAGTCTGATGATAGCCTGATGGGTTTTCCTTTGTATGTGATCTTTTTTCTCTCTCTGGTTGCCTTTAATACTCTGTCTTTATCCTTGATCTTTGCCATTTTAATTATTACATGTCTTGATGTTGTCTTCCTTGGGTCCCTGTGTTGGGAGATCTGTGCACCTCCATGGCTTGAGAGACTATCTCCTTCCCCAGATTGGATAAGTTTTCAGCAATTACCTCCTCAATAACACTTTCTATCCCTTTTTCTCTCTCTCTTCCTCTTCTGGTACCCCTATAATGCGAATATTGTTCCATTTGAATTAGTCACACAGTTCTCTCAATATTCTTTCATTCTTAGAGATTCGTTTTTCTCTCTGTGACTCAGCTTCTTTGTATTCCTCTTCTCTAATTTCTGTTCCATTTACTGTCTCCTCTACTACATCTAATCTGCTTTTAAATCCCTCCATTGTATGTTTCATTGAATTTCTTAATGATTGAGTCTCCGACTTAAATTCATTCCTGAGTTCTGGAATATTTTTTTGTACCTCCATAAGCATGTTTATGATTTTTATTTTGAACTCTCTTTCAGGAAGATTGGTTAGTTCGGTTTCATTTGGTACTTTTTCTGGGGTTTGTGAGATTTTGGTATGAATCAGATCCTTTTGATGTTTCATATTTCTATGTGGTGCCCTCTAGTGCCCAGAAGCTCCAGTCTCTGGAGCTGCTCACCCCCTAGAGTGAGGTTGGGGGTCATTGGGGAGTGGAGCTGGTGCCTGGGGAGAGGAAAGATCTGTTTCCTGATTCCCATCATCAGTTCCTGTCTCCAGTATCACAGCCAGTGGGCCAAGCACACAGGTTTAAGCCTCTGTGCTTTGTGTCTGTAGCTGTTGTAGGTGGGGCCTCCATCTGGCTGGCCTAATGCCAGCGCAGTGACTGCTGGTTTGTGAGCCGGTACTGTCAAGCCAGGAGGAAGGCTCGGTAGGCTGCGTGTCACAGTGGGGGCCTCGGAGCTGAGCAGCCAGCCAGGGGGAAGGAGTGCCCAAAGCTACTCAAAGTTTGCAACCTGCTGGGCAGAGTGTGCTCAGACAGCCTTGTCCAGCTCTTCCTTCTCCCATGCAGCAAGTTCTGTGCAAACCCCGCCCCTTCAGCAGCCCTCTAGCTGCTAGGAAGCCTCTCAGCCCACCTCTCTTTCCCCTGTCACAGAGCTGCCGGATGTGGATCCCATCCTCCACAAACAGCCAGAATGTCCATCTCTCAGGCAACTCCGCCTGTCCCAGCTCCCCAACCTCCAGAGCACCACATAGTGTAGGTTTCTGCTCGCAAAGCAAATCTCCAGGGCTAGTTGTTCAGCAGTCCCAGGCTTCCACCTCCTCCCCACTCCGGTTCTCTTCCTCCTGCCAGTGAGCTGGGGTGGGGGAAGGGCTTGGGTCCCGCTGGATCAGAGCTTTGGTATGTTACCCTGTTTCGTGAGGTGTGCTCTGTTCATGAGGTCTGTATGCAGTCTGGTTCAGCCTTCTTTCCTGTTGCTGTTTTATGTTTAGTTGTATTAATTAACTATATTTTTGTACTATTTGTGGTTTTGGGAGGAGTTCTCTGTCTCACCTCTCATGCCACCATCTTGAATCCATCCAAACCCCTTTTGTATGTCAACACTGTTGTCTCTTATGTCAGACTTACTTAGTGAACAGGAGTGACTGAGTGAAGAGAAACCATCTGTTTAAGCCAGGATACCACTGTGAAAAGTTAGAGAGCTATACTGAACTATATAAAATTCATTCCTACAATTCTGTTTATTCTGAGGGCATTTATATTAGGTAGTTATTTGATTGGTACCTGGCATCCATTCTGCAACTTTCAGTTAAATAGAATACCTCACATGGGAACGTAAGTAGAGTGAAAGAACACATCAGAAGAGTGAGGTCGAACATAACAAAAAAAACAAAATCCAGAGCTTCCAGCTTTTGTCTGCTCATTATTCTTATCCTTTCCATTTCTGTTTCTGGCCCTGGCCTACTACTTACCTTCTCAACCTTATATGGTCATTTGGTCTCCCCAAGCTAAGTAACACAGTAAAGGTTTATACTTACAAAGGGAGAAAGAGATGATAGATGGCAGAAGAGGCAGCAATGGCTAGGAAATGAAAGGAGTAATATAGTCACCCTGTTTTCACTTCACCACTTTCCTTTGACCACCTAATTGAAGCTTTTGTTGTATTAGAAAAGGATTAAGTCCAAATAACCCTATACAGTTGACCCTTGTACAACATGGGTTTGAACTAAGCAGGTCCACTTATATACAGGGAAGTTTTTCAGTAAATATATTGGAAAATTTAGGAGGGATTTGTGACAATTTGAAAAAAGTCTTCTTTTCTCTAGCTTATGTTATTGTTAGAATACAGTGCATAATCCATGTAACATGCAGAATATATATTAATCAACTGTTTGTTATCGGTAAGGCTTCCTGTCAACAGTAGGCTATTAGTGGTTAAGGTTTTGGGGAGGCAGAAGTTACATGTGGATTTGCAACTGTGCAGGGGGTTGGCATGCTTAACCCTCCTGTTGTTCAAGGGTCAGTTGTAGATTTATTTCACGTGCTAGGTAAAAATTAATGTTTATGAAGACCCCTGAGTTTTAGATATGACATTTGATCTGAAGTAGAGGTAGAAGTAGAGAATAGCACATGACAATTCTCTGAATGGCTTCTAGAGTTAGTTTAATTAGAGTTTGAATACTGCTTTATAACATAACATATTATACATATAGTATATAATTTAATTATACTAACATACCCATCTTTTCTAGGCAATTCTTCCACAAGAGGAATAGGAATGCTTGAATGTTACTGACTTCTATAGATTTATTTCCTGGAATATTAAGGCCCACAGACTGCAGAAACTCAATGCTCTTGGTATTACCTTTTTCTGTGGTTAGCTTTATTTGTACAAAGCTTCTGTATACCTCAGCCCTGCTCAAAAGAGTAAGAGCCCAGGCCAAGCTGCTCAACCATGACATATAGACTACCTGTTTTATTGATGTTGGGAAAGCATCTAATCTATAATATACAAAATCCTTCCTTAGACTGTAAACCAGGAGGGCAAGAATCATGTCTTTTTTATTAACAGTTGTGTCTTCAGTGCTTAGCACAATGCATGGCATACAGTAGGTACTCAGTAAATATTTATTGAATGAATGGTAGTGTATAATGTTGTGAATTTAGTCAATCTGGAGAGAAGCAATCCATAAAATTAGTTATATTTGTGGTGAGAGAAGATAGATGAGGAAGGTTGTCATTTTCTAGATTTCATATCTTTGATTGTTTTGGTTCTTTTATTTTGTCATGTGTTTAAATAGAGACTATGAGAAAGGGGAAGGATCTGGCTCCCAGGTTACGCTGATCCTAAGGGGCTCCAGAGATTGTAGAAGTGACTCAGTGAAAGGCCCTTAATAAAACCTTAATAAAACAAGAGAGACTTTCTCCTTCAGCTGCTTGCTGATATTCAGAGGAAGAACTACCTATTTTTTTATCCCTTGGCCACATTCCAGTGAACTGTCCCAGCAGATAGAGCAGAGGGTAAGAACTGGAAGGGTTATCCTTTGGGTAGAGAGTTGCAATTGTCAAGCTATATTACCTCTGACTTTCAGATTTTTAAAGAGTGATATAACCAGGTTAGGGGATGCCTACCTTAGTACCTCTGACTAGTGCCACTACGTGGTACTTTTGTTACCCTCTCTAGGTTGTACTCCGAGATAACCACCCTTTTCACCCACCCTAACTTTAATATTAGCAATCAAAGCCATTATATCTAGACAAGAAAGACAGCTGCCCAAGGCGTTCTCCAGTTCTGTGTGTTAGTCATTGAAAAGAGGGTGCCTTTACATTTTTAAAGGGTGACTATAATGGGCTGGAAGTTTTTATATACACACAAAACACAGGAAAATCATTCCTATTACTCTATAGTAATTTCCTATGTTTTTTACTGAGTTTTGCCCAGAAATACTGAAAGAAAGAAGAAAGGAGGGACTTTTTAACAAGTGTTCTTCATTTGTAAGCCAAACATTCTGCCTGTCACCTATCTTAGGATACTTTTTACCTTTCTAATTTCTTTTTTATGATACCTTTTTTCTTGTATAATTACAGCTTTGGCTTTACAGATAAAGTAGAAAAGAAGAGCCAGTGTCCCATTGGGGTCTTTGGTAATGGTTTCAAGTCAGGCTCCATGCGGCTGGGAAAGGACACTCTTGTCTTCACCAAGAATGGGTGTTATCTCACTGTTGGACTCCTATCACAGTCCTATCTGGAATGCATCCAGGCCCAGGCAGTTATTGTGCCAATTGTTCCATTCAGCCAGGAAAGCAATATCCTTTCTGGAAATGGAGAATATTGGTAAAAAAATTAGTCTAATCTATTTTGGTAGAAAGCTCTTTCTTCAGGTCAGATCCAGCTATCAAAATTTTTCATATTTAAAAAGGTATTCAAATGTCTTTCTTACATTTAACTAGAATTTCACCCTGTTAAGTAGTTCTAAAATAGGTGGACCACTGACAGAAGCTAAGAAATGGTTTTGTTGTATCAAAATTTTCATTGTTACAGGATTTGATCTGTGTAGTATCTTCCCCCTGCATATCATCTTCCCCCTACACCACTATCATGATAAAGTTCCCAGGGCCTTTTTTCTCCCCTAAGAGTAGTTACATTTGCATCATGCTCTTAGTAACCTACTATTCATCAGCTTATCTGATAGCAAAATCGTTCATTTCCCTATACCTAGACAAGCTATTATTTCTGTTAGACACCAGGTTGTGTTAACCCAAGCTGTATAGTTTGAACTCACTGCTTCCAAAGAGTCTAAAAATTAAGCTTTTGATCTATTTCTTAGATACAGGACTGTCTTTGTTTACACTGTATCTTTGAAGCTATATTCTGCAGAGCTAACTGGTTTTGGTGTTTGTGTCTGCAACCTTTCTCCCTTTTTTCTCCTTTCCTTTCTTCTATAGCAGTTAACACCCATGCTTTATGTCTATATGTCTGTATTTTTTCTAAGTTGTGCAAGCCAAAAGACAGATTTGCCTAGTTTGTAGCATCCTTTTGTACTAATTTTTCTTTGACTCTATTTGGTTTTACAAAAAATGATTGTTACTGAGGATTCCTGGCCCAGCCTAGAAGCCATCTTGAAACATTCAATTTTCAAAAAAGAAAATGACCTGCTGTCCCAGTTTGATGCCATCACAGGCAAAAAAGGCACCCGTATTCTCATTTGGAACATCCGCAGGTATAGTATCCCAAGGGTGATAGAGTCTAAGAAACAAGGGTTGTGTGATGAAGCACATTTTAATTAATTTCTAGAGAAGCAGAGTAGAAAAATTTCAATATGTACTTGTATCTCATTGCCTGTCTTTCCTTGACTTTCTTAGAACCACAGCTCTATGAGATAGTTTTTATTGGTAAAATGTGGTGCTTAATAATGTGGAGACATGCATATCCTGAGGCTATTGCCACAAATAATCAAGACAGTTCATCATTTTTTTAAGATCTTCGGAATCCATTATAAATATTTTATATTCATAAGACATTGTTTTGAGATAGGTAAATGATAGTTATTTTACTTATTTGACAATGAAAATGAAGTATGAGAGAGAAATTAGGGTAACAAAGAGCAACATGATCCTTAAAAATAAAAACCTCTGTATTAGTGCTTTCAAAGAGGCTGTATTAGAAATATAAAAATCTTTGAGGCAGCTTAATTTGAACTATAAAGAGGTTGGCTTCAGGTCATGTGTTTGAGCTTATAAAACAATCTAGAAATACTCTAGGATGCATCAATTGTTTAATCTTGTCATCAAATGGAATGTATTTAACAGTGTCTGCTAAAAGCTAAAAACCTTCAATATAAAATAGAGATGACACTGGTATGTTTAATAGAACAGAGTATCAGACATATTCATTCTTTTTCTCAAGCTAGGTATTTTGCCTTATTTCTTAGCTGTGTAAAACTTATGTAAGAACTATGCTGCTTTATATAGAGTGTACTTTCAATTAAAAAAGAAATAATACAGAGGTTTTTCACAAATTGGTAATTACATCCTCTTTGTCCTATTGAGAAAACCTCAAGTAATATTAATTATATTATAAAGGATCTATAAATGTGGTATTTTCCTGAGGTATTTCCAATGATTTAAACACATCAAGCAGACTCTTCTTTGTACACTGTTTCTCAATTAAATGGTATTATGTGTTAGTAAATAGCAGATGTCATGGTCAAATAACTTTGGGAAAAGCTGACTTAAGCAAAGTTTACCATATTGCTTTATTGCAGGACTTCTCAGAGACTTTAATATGCTAATGATTTTTCAATGAGCATTGAGCATATTTAAGAGAGCAATATAGTATGCATTTACCAATTTCAAAAAAATGTTTTTCAGACCTCTTTTCCTTGGATGGTGAATGCTGAGGGGCAGGGAGGACAAAGAACCTCTTCAGAGTGTGTGTTAGACTGAAATGGGACAGCAAGAGTCAGGATTATCCTGGAAAACCCAGAATATGCTATTATAGCGCCATGGGTTTTATACAGGCTGTATACAATAATGGCTCTGGTCCAGCGCTGAAGAAGGAGCTCCATTTTTCAGCACAGCTGCTCTGAGCTGTTAGAGCCTAAAGTATTAAGGGAGGTATCACTAGAGTGTAAGGTGGCTCGGAGAGCCAGGAATTGTTCTCGATTTTTTCCATCATACAGCCTTTCTTTGTTTCTTAAGGGCAGTTTGAGGACTACTCTTCTACAGAACAAATTTTGGGAACTATTGTTCTGATATATATGTTTTCTCTATAACCCATCATTTGTTTTTTCCAGGAACAAAGATGGATCTTGCCTTTTTTCCTTGGCAATTGTTAGTGATGTAGCCCAGGGTCTTGGATGCAGCAAAGCTAAGTGGCCCAAAAGGATTTTGAGAAGAAAGGTCCTTAGGAAAGGAATATGAGTACTATTATATTTAAGTAATAATTACACAAATGATATTCTAGAGGACTAGCAAATTTATGCTGTTTTTGTAACAACCTTATTTTCCTTCTATGAAGTAGGATTACATCTGGGGAAATCTTGGTATCTCATTAGTCCTTATATTATTGCTGAAGTTAGAAGTAGGTTTTGATTTGTCTATTTATTCAGTCATGGAACATGATGTTGAATGACCTACCCAACACTACCCAGAAAGCTGGGATTTTTTTTAGATCCTACTTTGAGGATAGCTAAGTCCCATTTGATTTATCAGATCACAGTCATTCCCACCTCCCTTTTTTTTTTCTTTCCTTCTAAACTTGGCATCACTACCTCTATGAAACATAGTGGGTTTTTGTAGACTGGAAATACCCTTAAATATTGTGTCATCGTCAAACCAAGTAGTTTATAGTTCCTTTGCACTGGTAGCCAGGGAAGAAAATAGATATCTGAGTTTTGGCTCACATTGTTTCTCTTCTCTTGGGTTCCTACTGAATTTTTGTCCTTTGGAGCCAGTTTTTGTTAGATTGGTACTTGTCTCTTTTACCCAGAAATAAAGATGGAAAGTCTGAGTTGGATTTTGATACCGATCAATATGACATTCTGGTGTCAGACTTTGGCACAGAAGAGAAGGAGACTGGTGGTGTTACCTCTGAGCTGCCAGAAACAGAGTATTCTTTACGGGTGAGTAAGGGAGGTTTTTCAACAATGAGAGGTAAGATTTCCTGTAGCATAAAAATACTATAGAACAAGATCTCACTTTAGCTATATAAAGATGGCAACCTTTTAGCGTTGTGCTAGAATTCCTTTTCACCATCTCCCTAACAGTTTTGCTAATATAGTCAGCAACACTTTAGTGTGGTGGTTGACGTAGTATAACAAGGTGTAGAAGCTGAGCCAAATTTTTGCCCAGTGTCGTCAGTCGCTAACTGTTTTATGGGAATGTCAGTAGAGTTGGCAATATCATATAATAATTTTCCCATCACTGTTTCATAGGCATTTTGTGGTATTCTATATATGAAGCCACGAATGAAAATTTTTCTGCGTCAGAAGAAAGTGACTACTGAGATGATTGCTAAGAGCCTGGCCGATGTAGGATATGATCTGTATAAACCTACCTTCACAGTATCCTTACAACTACGTGAAGTTGGCTTCCTCATTTTATGATTGTATTTCCAAGTGGGCACAGAAAAACAAAAACCTTTCCCTTTTCCAATTAAAAAATGTGTGTTATAGTACAAATCCTGCTAGAATGTACTCTAAAGAGATATTTCTTTAATGCCAATCTATACACCAGTTTTTTAAGAAATCTCCTGGAAATTATTAAAACAACAGCATCTTGAGTTTTTAGAGATCCTGGTTCAGTAGATTCTAAATTTATTTTTTAAATAAGAAATATTTATTTATTTTTAAATCCTCAAGTGATTCTAATGAATAGTCAGGTTTAAGAATCTCTGCTATAAGGAATAATACATACTATTTGGTTTGCACTGGAATTTTTAAAGGTACTACATTGATAGAAAATAAGCAAGATGTGAACTAGAATTTGTTAATCTTTTAGGCATGGTTTGATTTTTGTCATACATAACAAGTCCAGACTTATGTTGATGGAACTTAGGATAGTGGAAATTAAGGGTTGCTCTTCTAGGGTGAGATAAATTTTCAACAGGTTTCACATGGATTTTCTGTCCTTTTCATAATGGCAGCCACTCAGAGAATTACTCATTTTCACTTCTACCCTAGCATTATACTGGGAATGGTTTTCTGACACTTGAGAAAATCGTAAGATGAACTGGAAATTAGGTCCATCTTTGTTGATGGCTTTTTAGGGGAAAAAAAGCCTTTGAAAGGGTGTGAACTCAAGCAGTTATGATGAATTGCTCTTGTAATTTATTTCCTAGTAATTAAGCATAGCACTTGGCCTAAGACACATGTTCACACACTGTTTGCTTTATCAAAGATATTGCCTAGCTTGCTTTGTCTTTCTTCCCCTGACCAAAGATTAGAAATTGTTGTTTCCTTTTTTAAAAGCTATATAGTTGTTACTCATAAGCAGATTGATTTTTCTCCTTTTGGGGAACACATACCTTTCTATTATGAAAGTTTTCTTTTAAAGCCCTAAACAAACCTAACTTAACAAAGCCAGACCTAGCATTGTTAGCATCTGTATGTAAATTAGTTATAATATCACTATATGTAGCCTAGGATTTTAGTGCCACTGGTTAATAGAGCCAGTTTAAAGAAGTGCTTTCCAACTACGATTTTAGGATATCACCTTTCAGCCTCCAGCTTCTTTCTTTTGTGGTTTCTATCAGGGCAACTCAGATGCATTGTTAAAAAACAAAATTCAACTGAGTAAATTTGAAGATCTAATTGGCTTTATTAAGTGATTCATGAATCCAGTAGCATCCCATCTAGCAAGTACAGAGATGCTCCTGAGGAGATAGACAAAATGGAAGGTTTTTATTGGTGGGAGGGTGGAGCAAGGAAGTTATTAGCAAAAGAAAAGAAGGAATTGTTTCAGGTCTGGGCATCTTTTTGCAGGGAAGAGAAAGGCAGGGTTTTTATCATGCAGATTACCTCACTAGTGCTGATCTGGAAATTTCAGGTCTCTTAAAAGGTCATATTCCCGGGAAGAGTTGAAACTGTAATTAAGTCTTGGTTTGCTGGGGGTCTCCAGGGAACAAGTGAGTCCAATTCAATTTGGGCCTGTTTTTTTTTTTTAAGAGCATGCATTCTGTATGTACCTCAACTCCTCTCAACCCCCCTTACCATTAAACTGGTTACCTTGCCCTATTACAATTTGGGCTAAATGAATTCACTGTAGGCACAAGTAAAATGAAACACCTAATAAAATTTCCCTCAATGTCACTGAGGGACAAGATCACTGATACCGAATTACTTGTCCCTTGATTATCAAAGGCCTCTTCTCTCCTCTTGTCCTTTCTCCTTATACTAATTAGGGAAACCTCCTACTCCAGTGTACTCCCACCCCACAATTTAGAATTTGTAAAGTGTGTAACAAAGAATTTGACTATCTTTATCTTAAAAATGTTAATTTTATGGTGTGGAGTTTTGGTTGGTTTGTTTTGGGGAGTTTTGTCCTATTGTGTTTTTTTCACTGGAATAGGGTCTTACTTGAGGTTTGATTTGAGCTTCTAGAGCCCAGAATAGTATGTGTTTGGAGCTAAACATTATTGTGTTATATACCTAAATGTATCATGTCTTTGTATCATGCCTGACCCATTTGTCACAGGGATTTTTTGAATTTTTTTTAATTGAAGTATAGTTGATATACCATAGTATATTGCTTTCAAATATATAACAGAGTGGTTCAGCAGTTACCCATATTATTAAACCCTTACCCCCACTAGAGTGGTTACTACCTGTCAACATAGCAAGATGTTACAGAATCATTGGCTGTATTCTGCATGCTGTACTACTACCCTTAGGACTAACTTATATTGTGATTGAGAATTTGATGTAAGTAGCTTGTTATTTAGAAGGAGCAATGGAGATCATTTTTTTTAAAGTAACAAATTTTCTTTAAATTCATTTTAGCATGAAGATTTCTTAGTTGTTTTAATGAAAATCTCAGTTTCTCTGTCCTTTATCTTCCTCATTTTCTCAACTTGGTTTATAAATCAAATAGAACTTGCTAAAAACTAATCATTATTCATATTTTATATATGCTAATTTAGTTCTCTTTATTTCATCTATCCAAGTTTGACTTCTTCCTGTGAAATGTAGTATAACACAATTATTCATTGTCCTTTACTTTTAAAAGTGATTTTGTTCTGGGTGTTTTTTGCTTTTACTATGTTTTGTATGATGAGCAGGACTTAATCTTACTGCTTATAATTGTGTGGATTTGTGGTGTACCATTTACAACTCTGATTTTACCTAAGAGCAAATTGAACAACTAGTAAGGATTAAGAAAGGTTTTGAAATTATTTATGAATTTTTAAAATTAATTTAAAAACTATGAATTTTTAAACCATATTTTGTTATATTAGAGTTTTTTTATATGCATGTACTTACATATACATGTTTTAAAATAATACTTGTTATTATATTATGAACATTACCTAGTGTTCCCAAATATTTTTCAAGGATATGATTTTTAAGGGCTGCAAAATAGACCATGTGGGCATGCCAACATTTATTTAGTCATTCCTTAATTGTCAAACATTTAAATTACTTGTTTTCTACCATTATAATTAACTGATAAATTTCTGTGACTCATAAACCTTTAGGGGCTTCCCTGTCTGTTTTTGTAAGAAAATTCCTAGAAAGAGATTTATTTGATCAAAGTTTAAGAATATTTTTAAAGCTATTGCTACAAATTTTTGTAAATGCCCTCTGGAAAGGTTGCACCGATTTATATTCATTGCTGTTTGATGTGTTTTGCTATAATATAGTGCGAAGTGTCTGCAAAAACCCCTGGTGTTTGTCTCCTTAATGATTTTCTTCTCAGAATAAGCAGGTGAAAATAACTTTTGGGTTCTCTTGCAAGAAAAATAACCAGTTTGGAGTAATGATGTATCATAACAACCGACTCATAAGATCTTTTGAGAAGGTGGGATGCCAGGTGAAGGTGAGTGGTTAATGTTTCTTTGTCATAGAAAGCTGAAAAGAATAGGAAGAGCATTTAAAATTTGCAGAGAGGATAAACTCAATGACTTCTACTCCCCATTATATGATGTTGTTCAATATGATCCTGGAATTTTGTGTTACCAATGAGGTTATCTTGTGTTGAAAAGCTCTTTCTACTTCTCATTCTCATAAATGTTAATCAACCCAGGAACTTCACCGAGTACATTTTCTAGGTAGCTGTTAATAAGATGTACAATTAGAACAGTAGCAACTCTGCCATGTGTACCAGTTTATTAGTGTTTAAAGGTAGCTAGCTCTATTTTTTGGGGGAGACAAATAGGCATAGTGGAAAATGCATAAAATTTAAAAGATGATGATGAGGCTTTGAGTCCTGGCTTTCTACTTAAAAGCTGTGTAACTTGGGCTAAATCCTTTAATTTCTCGGAGCTCAATTTCCTTACTTGTAAAATGGAAACAACAGTAATAATTTTACCTGACCTGCCTGCCTTACAGCTTACAGAGTTGAGAGATTTAAATGGGATAAATTACATGAAAATACTTTATAAACCAAATGATACAAATATTGCCACCATCTTTAATGTTTTAATAACAATTTAAAGTAGTAATGTCCATAAGTATCCCATTCATTCCTGTTTTACTGATAAGTTAGCTAAAACACAAAGAATGATAAATTGTTTTATAGTATATAGTAGGACAAAGTTATAGAAGACCCAGGACAGCTTATTTACAGCCTTTGTGCTTTTCATTGTTATGTCATCTTTATATGTAACTTGCTTTTTTTAGCATTGTCATTCTTTGTTCAAATGAAATTATATGGCAATCCCATAATATAAAAGAGATGAAACTGGACATAGGGTGAAGTAGAGATGACTATTAGTCTGTAGAAAATCCTAGGGAATCTACAGATCTAGGTTCAAAAATCTCTGCCCTAGAATTTGGCAAAGGTTCCAGTTCAGTGTAATATTTGCACTATATTGAAGTACATTCTGAGTGTTTCTCTAGATCTTGCTGGCTTTTACTAGCCTGTGAACGAACGTTTTATAACCTTTCTACCATTGTTTGGAATCAAAAGGAAGTGCCTCCAGGCAGCCAACAGTAATGTAACTGTTGAAATTAATATTTTTCTTCTAAGCCAACTCGTGGAGAAGGTGTAGGAGTAATTGGAGTCATTGAGTGCAATTTCTTAAAACCTGCCTACAACAAGCAAGACTTTGAGTACACCAGAGAGTACCGGTGAGTCACTCCCAACCTCAGTGAGGTGTTTCTGTTAGTTTGTTCAGATATGGTTCTATTCTCTGAAACCTCTAAAATTATCTCTAAAAACCAGCCGGACAAGTTAACTGGGAATTCCTTTAACTCTGTTTTCCAGGGTTGGAGATGAAATGATTTTTTAAATTAAGATATCATTAATATACAATCACATGAGCAACATTGTGGTTACTACATTCCCCCTATTATCAAGTCCCCACCGTGTACCCCATTACAGTCACTGTCCATCAGCATAGTAAGATGCTATAGAGTCACTACTTGTCTTCTCTGTGCTATACTGCCTTCCCCGTGCCCCCTCTACAATATGTGTGCTAATCATAATGCCCCTTATTCCTCTTATCCCTCCCTTCCCACCCACCCACCCACCTACCCTCCCCAGTCCCTTTCCCTTTGGTAACTGTAAGTCCATTCTTGGCTTCTGTGAGTCTGCTGCTGTTTTGTTCCTTCAGTTTTTCTTTGTTTTTATAATCCACAGTTGAGTGAAATCATTTGATACTAATCTTTCTCCACCTGGCTTATTTCACTGAGCATAATACCCTCTAGCTCCATCCAGGTTGTTGCAAATGGTAGGATTTGTTTTCTTCTTATGGCTGAATAATACTCCATTGTGTATATGTACCACATCTTCTTTATCCATTCATTTACTGATGGACACTTAGGTTGCTTCCATTTCTTGGCTATTGTGAATAGTGCTGCAATAAACATAGGGGTGCATCTGTCTTTCTCAAACTGGGCTCCTGCATTCTTAGGGTAAATTCCTAGGAGTGGAATTCCTGGGTCAAATGGTATTTCTATTTTGAGCTTTTGAGGAACCTCCATACTGCTTTCCACAAAGGCTGAACCAATTTACATTCCCACCAGCAAAGTAGGAGGATACCTCCACATATGTTGTTGTTTGTCTTTAGGATGTTGGCCATCCTACCTGGTGTGAGGTGATATCTCATTGTGGTTTTAATTTGCATTTCTCTGATGATTAGCGATGTGGAGCATCTTTTCATGTGCCTGTTGGCCATCTGAATTTCTTCTTTGGGGAAGTGTCTGTTCAGATCCTCTGCCCATTTTTTAATTGGGTTATTTGCTTTTTGTCTGTTAAGGTGTGTGAAGTCTTTGTATATTTTGGATGTCAACCCCTTATCGGATATGTCATTTATGAATATATTCTCCCATACTTTGGATGTCTTTTTGTTCTCCTGATGGTGTCCTTTGTTGTATAGAAGCTTTTTAGTTTGATATAGTCCCACTTGTTCATTTTTGCTTTTGTTTCCCTTACCTGGGGACATATGCTCATGAAGAAGTTGCTCATGTTTATGTCCAAGAGAGTTTTACCTATGTTGTCTTCTAAGAGTTTTATGGTTTCATGACTGACATTCAGGTCTTTGAGCCATTTCGAGTTTAGTTTTGTGTGTGGAGTTAGACAGTAATCCAGTTTCATTCTCTTACATGTAGCTGTCCAGTTTTACCAACAACAGTTGCTGAAGAGGCTGTCATTTCCCCATTGTATGTCCATGGCTCCTTTATCATATATTAGTTGACCATATATGTTTGGGTTAATATCTGTACTCTCTATTCTATTCCACTGATCTGGGTCTGTTCTTGTGCCAGTCCTGAATTTTCTTGATTACTGTGGCTTTGTAGTAGAGCTTGAAGTTGGGAAGCAAGATCCCCCCTGCTTTATTCTTCTCAGGATTGCTTTGGCTATTCGGAGTCTTTGGTGTTTCCATATGAATTTTAGAACTGTTTGTTCCAGTTCATTGAAGAATGTTGTCGATATTTTGATAGGGATTGCATAGAATCTGTAGGTTGCTTTGGGCAGGATGGCCATTTTGACAATATTAATTCTTCCTAGCCAAGAGCATGGGATGAATTTCCATTTATTAGTGTCCTCTTTAATTTCTCTTAAGAGTGTCTTATGGTTTTCAGGGCATAGGTCTTTCACTTCCTTGGTTAGGTTTATTCCTAGGTATTTTATTGTTTTGGATGCAATTGTGAATGGAATTGTTTTCCTGATTTCTCTTTCTGCTAGTTCATCGTTGGTGTATAGGAATGCAACAGATTTCTGTGTATTAATTCTGTATCTGCAACTTTGCTGAATTCAGATATTAGTTCTAATAGTTTTGGAGTGGATTCTTTAGGAGCTTTTATGTACAATATCATGTTATCGGCAAAAAATGACAGTTTGACTATTTCCCTACCAATCTAGATGTCTTTTATTTCTTTGTGTTGTCTGACTGCCATGGCTAGAACCTCTAGTTGAATAAAAACTGGGAGAGTTGGCATCCTTGTCTTGCTCCTGATCTTAGAGGAAAAGCTTTCAGCTTCTCACTGTTAAGTATGATGTTTTCTGTGGGTTTGTCATATATGGCCTTTATTATGTTGGGGTACTTGCCTTCTATACCCATTTTGTTGGGTGTTTTTATTATGAATGGATGTTGAATTTTGTCAAATGCTTTTTCAGCATTTATGGACATGATCATGTGTTTTTTCTCCTTTTTGTTGATGTGGTGGATGATGTTGATGGATTTTCAAATGTTGTACCATCCTTGTATCCCTGGGATGAATCCCACTTGATCATGGTGTATGATCCTCTTGATATATTTTTGAATTCAGTTTGCTGTTATATTTTTGAGTATTTTTGTATCTATGTTCATCAGGTATATTAGTCTGTTTTTCTTTTTTTGTGGTGTCTTTGCCTGGTTTTTGTATTATAGTGATGCTGGCTCCATAGAATGAGTTTGGAAGTATAACCTCCTCTTCTATTTTTTGGAATCTTTAAGGAAAATGGATATTATGTCTTCTCTAAATGTCTGATGAAATTCAGTGGTGAAGCCATCTTTCCTGGGGGTTTTGTTTTTCAGTAGTTTTTTGATTACCAATTCAATTTCATTGTTGCTGATTGGTCTGTTCAGATTTTCTGTTTCTTCCTGGTCAGTCTTGGAAGGTTGTGTTTTTCTAGAAAGTTGTCCATTTCTTCTAGGATATCCAGTTTGTTAGCATATACTTTTTCATAGTATTCTCTAATAATTCTTTGTGTTTCTGTGATGTCCATAGTGATTTTTCCTTTCTTATTTCTTATTCTGTTTATGTGTGTAGATTCTTTTTTTCTTAATATCTGTGGCTAAGGGTTTATCTATTTTGTTTGTTTTCTCAAAGAACCAACTCTTGGTTTCATTAATTTTTTCTATTGTTTTATTCTCAATTTTATTTCCCCTTTGATCTTTATTATGTCCCTCTTTTTGCTTACTTTGTCCCTCCTTCTGCTTACTTTGGGCCTTATTTGTTCTTTTTCTAGTTTCAATAATTGTGAATTTAGAGTATTCATTTCGTATTGTTCTTCCTTCTTTAAGTAGGCCTGAATCGCTATAAACTTTCTTAGAACTGCCTTTGCTGTGTCCCACAAACTTGGGGCTTTGTGCTGTTGTTTTCATTTGTCTCCATATATTGCTTAATCTCTGTTTTTAATTTGGTCATTGATCCATTGATTATTTAGGAGCATGTTGTTAAGCCTCCCTGTGTTTGTGAGCCTTTCTGTTTTCTTTGTACAGTTTATTTCTAGTTTTATACCTTTTTGATCTGAGAAGTTGGTTGGTAGAATTTCAGTCTTTTTTAATTTACTGAGGCTCTTTTTGTGGCCTAGTGTATGGTCTATTCTGGAAAATGTACAATGTGCACTTGAGAAGAATGTGTATCCTGCTGCTTTTGGGTGTAGAGTTCTGTAGATGTCTGTTAGGTCCATTGGCTGTTCTAGTGTGTTGTTCAGTGCCTTTGTGTCCGTATTTTCTGTCTGGTGGATCTGTCCTTTGGAGTGAGTGGTGTATTGAAGTCTCCTAAAATGAATGCATTGCATTCTATTTCCCCCTCTAATTCTGTTAGTATTTGTTTCACATATGTAGGTGCTCCTGTGTTGGTTGCATAGATATTTATAATGGTTATATCCTCTTGTTGAACTGACCCCTTTATCATTATATAATGTCTTTCTATGTCTCTTGAGACTTTCTTGGTTTTGAAGTCTATTTTGTCTGATACAAGTACTGCAACACCTGGTTTTTTCTCCCTATTGGTGCATGAAATAGCTTTTTCCATCCCTTTACTTTTAGTCTGTGTATGTCTTCGGGTTTGAAGTGAGTCTCCTGTAGGCAACATATAGATGGCTCTTGCTTTTTAATCCATTCTTTTACTCTGTGTCTTTTGATTGGTGCATTCAGTCCATTTACATTTAGGGTGATTATCGGTAGATATGTACTTATTGCCATTGCAGGCTCTGAATTCATGGTTACTAAAGGTTTAAGGGCAATTTCTTTACTATCTAACCATCTACCTTAACTCACTTATAATGCTATTGTAAACAGTGTGATGATTCTTTATTTCTCTCACTTCTTTTTCTTCCTCCTCCACTCTTTATGTTAGGTGTTTTATTCTGTACCTTGTGTGTTTCCCTTGACTGATTTTGTGGATTGCTGGTTTTATTTTACATTTAGTTAGTATTTGGTTGGTCTACTTTCTTTGCTGTGGTTTTATTTTCTTTGGTGACAGCTATTTATCCTTAGGCGTACTTCCATCTAGAGCACTCCCTTTAAAATACATTGTAGAGATGGTTTGTGGGAGGTAAATTCTCTAGCTTTTGCTTATCTGGGAATTGTTTAATCCCTCCTTCAAATTGAAATGATAATCTTGCCGGATAGAGTATTCTAAGTTCAAGGCCCTTCTGTTTCATTTCATTAAATATATCATGCCACTTACTTCAGGCCTGTAAGGTTTCTCTTGAGAAGTCTGATGATAGCCTAATGGGTTTTCCGTTTTGTGTGCCTTTTTTTCTTTCTCTGGCTGCTTACAATTCTTTGTCTTTATCCTTGATCTTTGCCATTTTAATGGCATTTGTCTTGGTGTTGTCTTCCTTGGGTCTCTTGTGTTGGGAGATCTGTGCACCTCCATGGCCTGAGAGACTATCTAATTCTCCAGATTTGGGATGTTTTAATCAATAACCTCCTCAAAGACACTTTTCTATCCCTTTTTCTCTCTCTTCTTCTGGTACCCCTGTAATGTGAGTATTGTTCCGTTTGGATTGGTCACACAGTTCTCTCAATATTCTTTCATTCCTAGAGATCCTTTTATCTCTCTGTGCCTCAGCTTCTTTGTATTCCTCTTCTCTAATTTCTTTTTCCATTTATTGTCTCCTCCACTGTATCTAGTCTGCTTTTAAATCCCTCCATTCTATGTTTCATTTCTGATACTGTATTCTGTAATGATTGAATCTCCATCCAGAATTCTTCCCTGAGTTCTTGAATATTTTTGTGTATCTCCATGAGCATGTTTATGATTTTATTTTGAAATCTCTTTCAGTTAGATTGATGAGTTCAGTCAGTTGGCTCTTTTTCTGGTGTTTGTGGGATTTGGGTTTGAACCAGGTTCCTTTGACGTTTCATATTTGTATCTGGTGCCATCTATTGCCCAAAAGCTCTACTGTCTCATGCCTGAGGGGAGGAAAGAGGTGTTTCCTTCTTCCCAGATGCTATGCCTGTCTCCATTGCCAGAACCAGTGGGCTGAGCACACAGGTGTAAGCCTCTATGCTTTGTGTTTGTAGCTGCTGTAGGCAGGGTTCTCTCTGGCTGGCCTGATGACAGGGTAGGGTTTGCCAGTTTGCGAGCCAGGTGGGGCTGGGCAGGAGAAAGGTGCAGTAGGCTGCATGTCACAGAGGGGCTCCTTGGAGCTGTGTAGCCAGCCAGAGAGCTGGAGCACCTGAAGACTGTGAAAACTCCGAACCTGCTGGGCAGAGTGCAACCGGACAATTTTGTCTACCTGTCCTTTCTCCTGAGCAGTAAGCTCTGTGCAGTCCTTGCCCCTTTCACAGCCCTCTTGCTAAGGGCTTCCTCGTTAGGAAGTCTCTCAGACTGCCCTCCTTTCTTTTGTCCAAGAGCAGCCAGATGTGGATCCCTGTTTTACACAAGCAGCTGGAATCTCAGTCTCTCCAAGTATTCCGCCTGTCTTAGCTTTCCACCCCACTAATCTCCAGAGTACCTTGCAATGTAGGTTTGTGCTCCCAGAGCAGATCTCCAGGGATGGGTGTTCAGTAGTCCTAGGCTTTCACTCCTCCCCACTCTGTTTTCCTCCCTCCGGTGAGCTTGGGTGGGAGAAGGTCTTGGGTCCTGCCGGATCAAGGCTTTGGTATGTTACCCTGTTTCATGAGGTCTGCTCTTCTCTCCAGGTGTATGCAGTCTGGCGCAGCCTTCTTTCCTGTTGCTCTTTTAGGATTAGTTGTATTAACTATATTTTTGTATTATATGTGGTTTTGGGAGGACTTCTCCGTCTCAGCTCTCACACCACCATCTTTAATCCCTCCCTGTAAATGTCTGCTTCAGTGAGGTCATTTTTGATTCATTTCTCATCTTTAACAACATCTATTAGAATCTTTAGAAATTTCTCATGGATTCCCACAGTCATTACTGTAGTCAAGATTAATGTTTCCGCTAATTGGGAGGATCAAATGACTGGCTACATAAGCACTGCCGGACACCAGAACCTGGGCAGTGGCACAGCGGTGACGGTGCCTGGCACTTCCTGCCTCCAAGTTGGGGTTTTTTTTGAGAAGGAATGGGGTTTCAATATATATGAGAACATCTTAATTGAGGTGGTGGTTGCATGACTGTACACATTTGTTAAAACTGATAAAACTACACACTTAAAAAGATAAATTTTACTGTATGTAAAATTTACCTCAATAAATTTTACCTGAATGCATGAAACAGAGCTTTTATTTTTTAATTGTTATATAATTCACATACCATAAATGCCACCATTTTAAAGTGTACACCTCAGTGTATTTAGTATATGTAGAAAGTTGTACAACTATCACCATGCTGTACCTCAAAAACATTTTAATCACTCCAAAAAGAAACCCCTGGCCCATTAGCAGTCACTCCACAATTCCCCTTCTCTTCACCCCTGGCAACCTCATATCTACTTCCTTTTTTTTTTTCAAAAAAATGTTTTAATATAACATACACAAAACATAAAATCCACCATTTTAACCATTTTTAGGTGTACAGTTCAATGGTATCAAGTACATTCATTTTGTTATGCAAGTGTCACCACCACCATCCATCTCCAGAACTCTCTTCATCTTGCAAAACTGAAACTCTACCTATTAAACAACTCCCCATTCCCACCTCCTCCTAGCCCCTGGAAACCACCATTCAACTTTCTGTTTCTATGATTCTGACTACTCTTTAAGTACCCCATTTAAGTGAAATCATACAGCTTTTGTCTTTTTGTGACTGGCTTATTTTACTGAGCATAATGTCCTCACGCTTCATCTCATGTTACAGCATATATCAGAATTTCCTTCCTTTTTTAAGGCTGAATAATCCACTGTATGTATATACTACATTCTGCTTATCCATTTATTCATCAGTGGACACTTGGGTGGCCTCCATGTTTTTGCTTTTGTACTTTATAGACTGTTTTGTCTGATATTGGTACAGCTACCCTTGCTATCTTTGGTTACTATTTACATGGAATATCCTTTCCCATCCTTTCTCTTTGAATGTATTTGTGTCTTTGTATTTCAACTTAGTCTCCTATAGTTGTAAACACATGTAAATACAACATGTATTTAGTTAATATTTTTTTGCCCATTCTGCCAATGTCTGTCTTTTGATTGGAGAGTTTAATCTGTTTAAAGTAATTACTGATAAGAGCGACTTACCTTTGTCATTTTGCTATTTGTTTTCTATATACCTTATAGAATTTTTTGTCCTTCATTTCCTGTATTATTGTCTTCTTTTGTGTTTTGTTGATTTTTTTGTAGTGAAACATTTAAATTCTTACTATATTTTTGGGTACATTTAATAGCTCTTTCTTTGTGGTTATCGTGGGATTGCATGATCCTATGATCAGTAGCAGCAAACAGTAATCAGAACACAATCCCTTTTAATTGGAGGATGGTGTCCTTTTTGCCCACCCTGGGTACTGCAAGCTGTTCTTGAAATATATGCACAGCTGCCTGTCATGAGGCTGGGGGTGGGAGTGGGGTGGCTACTACTGTGCCTTCAGTAGACTCCACAATTTCAAATAGTTGTATCAGACAGATTCTGCAGTCGTATCAGACAGATTCTGCCAGTGAAGTGGGGAGACAGATTCCTGGTACTTCCTACTCTACCATCTTCCCAGAATCCCATCTAATCTACTTCTTTTTAAAGTAGAATTTTAAGAGAAAACAAGTTATTCATCTGTGACTTGAAGGAGGATATAAACAAAGGTAGGAACATTTTTAGGTTGGAAGGGAATAAGAGTTTATAGGGGAACTCATGTATAATTACTTTAATCTCTGTGTAGTCAGAAACTAATTGAATATGAGTAAGGTGGAGGTAAAGAAGAATTTCTCTTAAGAAGAGAAGCAGTGTGCAGAACCATTCCATGGAGTCAAGAGATTTTTTAAATTCTAAATTTATAGTATTTCAGGTGTGTACATGCCTACATTAAGTTTTCATTGTGGATTGTAGAATTAAATAGGAATTAGTCATTAGAAATCGGCAATTTTTTAAAGTAAAATCCAGATTTTGACTTATACATATTATATTGTTTGACCCTGGGTCTTCTGCTGTGTTCGTTTGGGAAGAGAGATAAAGGAGGAAGAGCAAGAGCCGAAACGGGTACAGCTATACAGTAGAAGGTTGAAGGGGACTTTGTTGCCCATTGGTGCCCTAACTCCCCAGATCAGCATTTACATGAACAAGAACTATATAGACATTTTTGAGTTAGAATTTGATTGATTTATAATAGAAGGGGTGCAGTATTTGATCCTCTTACATTCACTTGGGGTCCTGACTTGTTTACTTGCAGTCATCTGACAGGCAAATAATTCCCCATTAACTCATCAGTATTTGGCTCTGTCCTAGCTCTGCAATTCAGTCCTCTGTCATTGACTCTAATGTCAACCCCCATCCCCCACCCCCAGCATGATTCTAAAAGCCCTGAAAATTTGGAGAACACAGTACATTTTAGGATTTGTGACCATATTACCTTTTCAACCAACGTGCCTATTCAACATCATGACTTAATAATTTTGACATGGAATTTGCAAAGGCAGTGGATTCCATTCTAGTTTCTGAAATTGCAGATTTTCAAACCTATGGTGAATATTCTAAAATGTTGGCTTCTTTTAAATGGGGGCATCTCAAAGATTGCAGAGTTCTTCCACAAATCCTCAGTGTTGATGTGCTGCTGCTGCTTTTTTCTTCCAGGTTGACAATAAATGCCCTTGCCCAGAAGCTCAATGCTTATTGGAAGGAAAAGACATCCCAAGAGAACTCTGAGACCTCAGCTATAGCCAGGCCAATACCGTGAGTAGTAAATGAAGAATATAAAATTATTAGGGGTTATATCCATAGAGCAAATAGGAGGAACAAGGGTAAGATGATGCATTTCATAAACTAGGGAATCGCAGCTACTAATTTTATCATTCTCTAGAACTCTTCATACTGGTTTAACACTTGGGTGGCTTGGATCATAACAATGAAGAGTTGAGTACTGTCAGTTTAGCCTACAGGCAGTGTGATACAGTGGAAGATGATGGCCATTTAAATCAGACACTCCTGGGTTGAAAGTCTGGATCTGCTTAATAGTTGGGTGATCTTGGGTGACTCACATCGTGTCACCTCTTTGAGGATATTCAATTAGATGACATAACATTTTTAGCAAAGTCCCTGGCATGTAGTAAGTACTCAGAAATGTTAGCAGACTTCCCTTCTCTTCATTGCTAGGAAACATTGTTGGAACTATACCAAGGAATTTGAGAGTAGAAGAAGAGAACTCAGCATATCAGAGAAGAGGTAGAATTTACTGAACATATAACAGAATTACACATAGAACCTGTGGATCAGGATGAAATTCCTCAATAGGCCAGGAAAGGAGCATAATACAGAGGATAGAATCTGTAGCAACACATATACAATCAGTTACACCACCATTAAGACAAAGATGAGAGTCTTAAAAGTTCGTTTCATGGTAGGCACCTGTTGTGTTTTAATTGGAAATCATCAGACAAATGTATGATAGAAAATTTTTGTTTCAAATGCAACCCAATTGACTGCTGTATGAATCTCTCTCTCTTATTCTAAAGATCTCTACTCATATCCAACCTCCCTGGTTTTCAAAGAAGTGCAAGTTAAGAGGAGATGCCATGTTTTTGACTTTCAAATAAGCAATGGTTAATACAATGAAACAGATGTTCATATATTGCTGGAGTGTGTGTGTGTATGTTACACAGCCTTTCTGGAGGCAGAATTATAACAATGATTATTGAGTACTTATATGTCAGAAACTGATCTATTTGAGAACAAAGGCTTTCTTTACATGTATTTGTGTTTATTTAACCATCACAACAACCTGTGACATAGACAGATGATATTATTTCTTGACAAATGTAGACCCTGATACACTGAGAGCTTAATGACAGTTTAAGTAACTTGCTCAAGATTAGATAGGTAGAAAGTGATCCACGGTTCAAATTTAGGCAGTCAGGCCCTCAAACTCAAGTTCTGAACCATGACAATCTTCTGGAAGGTTGCAATGAGGGGAATGTGGTATAGCCCCTTCAACTACCTATTTATTGCAAGCATGAGCTAAAAGCCTCTCCTATCTGCCTAGATGGAATTACCGGTACCATGGTCTACATGCAGCCTGAGGTAGGAGTTGCTGTCTCTCATGCTTGTCCCGAAGAGAGTAATATGGCATGCTTCTGCAAGAGACTCTTTTGTGCATGTACATGTAAAACCAAAGCTCATATGACCTTTCCTCTCCCCTCCAACCACTGCTGAAACTGCTTTTTGCTGGCTCTGGCTGTAAATAAAACAGTGGCTGTATGGAAATACACAGACACCAGAGGTCAGGCCTGAGCTTAGAGCTTAGAGGTTGTAAGGCTGGAGCAGCCTGGAGAGGAGATAAGCTGTATATCAAAAATTGTGTATGAATTTTCTTTTTAAAAACAGTTGTAAACAAGAAAAGGACATTATATTTGAATATTAGACTTATGAGTAGCTTTTCTTTTTTATATCTTTCTGTATTTTCCAGTTTTCCTATAATAAGCTTACTTTCCTAACTAGAAAAAAGCACTATATAAAAAGATAAGAAAAATATTGAAGACATAAAAGAACCACACCACTCTAATGAAATGTCTAGTGTAAGAGCAGTATCTACTCTCAATGATAAACACAAAACCCACCCTAGGCTAAATGACATATTTTTCAAATTTGCGCTAGGTGGCCATCTTCCCTTCGTCTGTATCTTTTCTCCAGCCTTCTCCCTTTCCACTCAGTCTGCCTTTCACACCTTAGATGCTGGCTGCTTCTATAATGTATGGGCCACCTCCTTCCACAGAGAAAAAAATGCTCTCTAAGGTTTATGTGACTGGGTTATGCTTCCTCAGGGGATGGGAGTAACTTTGTGTTTTAAGACTGAAGAATTTTATCTTAATAATATAGCCCAATTGTTGGTCTGGAGCTACCATTTCTAGTTTTATGAAATTTAACCAAATTCATACTACATTTTAAGATTAACTTTGAGGCAATCAACCTAATGGGTTTTAGTTCTTCGTAGTATTGTAATATATATATATATATTTTGCTAAGCTAATAAATTTTAGAGTTAAAATTACTTTCTTGTTTGCTTAGAACAAGAGGTCCCAGGACAAATATTATCGACCTCCACAAATAGTGGTTGCTCACCATGTTAATGCTTGTTACCAGTTTTCATATCCATATCTGGCATAATTCTATCATGATTTAATCTGTGATATTCAAGATACACACATTTTAGACACGTAGACTGTAAGAGTTCCAACTCATTTCATATGTAAAATTATGCCCTTTCACTTTTAAGGGGTTCCTATCTAATGTAACACAGAGCACAGAGCTAGAATATACACAGTCATACTTGTGTTTCCTTGCATTCAGGAAAATTCCTGACCAGACGTGGGTACAGTGTGATGACTGTCTTAAATGGAGGAAGCTTCTTGGCAAGGTTGATCCTTCTACATTACCTGCAAGATGGTTTTGTTGCTATAATTCCCATCCATTGTACAGGTAAGTTTAGGACTCAGTACTACGCCAGAGGTAACTCCTGATTTATTTCTATATTGTAAGACCCCTTTCATTGCAAGTCCACACTCTTCAGCCTGACATTCAAACCCCTGTGCTAAATGGTCCACCCTATGTATCCAGCCTTATTTTTCATCATACCTTCAGCCAGGCCTGTGGCTTCACTGTTTTCCACACATGCCATGCTTCTGCGCTTCTCCATGACTTGTTAGTGTCATTCCACTTGCTTACAGTGACTTTTTGCATTCCATCTACATATCCAAATAATATCCATCTGGGAAGCTTAATTATTTTATGTGATAAGTCTCCTATCAACAGTTTACAGTGATCTTACTCTGCCTTCCTGTGGTATTTAATTCTTGACATCTGTTCACATAGTGTTTTGTATTTTTTGGATGTTTCATAAGTACATACATTGGCTCTTCAAGAGATTGTAAACTATTTGGGAACAAAGACTTTCTTTACATTTCAGATTGAGTTGGTGATTTTCTTTATATGCTTCCCATACCTGAATCTGTTGTAGAAACTTTTGGACATTTAATGCTGTTTGTTTACATGTTTGGCTTCCTAATATACCATGTGTTCCTTATAGCATCTAACATCTGTATAGTTTCTGGCATATCCATGGGTATTCATTTCAGTTTAACCAATATTTATGATTTGACACAGTAATCATCATAGGTTCGTAATAATAGCTCAGTTTGCTTTAATTCAGCTGTGACTTCCTTTTTTTCTGCAAGAAAATGCTGATACAAAAAAGGTACTAAAACAGTATGCTTCTTAGAAAAAGTTTAAAATGAAGAAAATTAGATACATGAAGTCTAGGTCTGTAATGAGTAAGCATTCCCCCCATAGTCTCCAGATGTGCCTGAGCACCTCTCCATGGAAAGTAAAGGAGTTGTGTGAGTAGAATATGGAACTGAGTGCTTACAAGTCTCAGTTTTAAGTACTGTCTCTCCTATCAGTTTACATTTAGTCCAGGAGACATAGCCTTCCAGGACACTTTGCCCCCTTATATAATGGGTATAACACAGGGTTTGCTATTACTATTAATTTTTGTTTCTTTCTTTCTGGGAGTACTTTTGACCATTGACTACATCTTCTAGTACTTCTCTCAGTTTTTACTCTTAAAATTCTCGTCCTTATACTTTCCATATAGCAAATATCTTTTCATTTATAGAATCCTCCTCCTCATCATCATCGCTCATCTCTGTTCTGTTCTTTTTATAGTGTAAGCTTCTCATCCCTTATTGCTGCTCTCCATCATAGCTTCTGATTCTCTTTTTCAGGCATTTTCACCTAGTTTAGAGATTCTCATGCTCCTGTACTGTATCTTGGGAATTACTTTCTTAGTAAACGGGAGGCAAAAGCCCTAGGTTCTAGTCTCAGCAATGTTCTCTCTATATGGAACCTCAAGCAAGTCTCTCTTGTGCTTGAACGTCACTGTGTTAAAAACAGAGGTTATGCGTCTGGCTGTCTACCATCATATGGATCTTGTAGTTGTCAAATACTTTGAATGTTTTGGGAGAAAGGTGATATATGCACCAAAAATAATTGGATGATAGTGCATTGAAATGAGAATTGCTACATGTTAACTGTCCACAGGCTTTGTCATGTGGGTAGAATCTGAACTCTATAATGTTAGAGCCTTGTTAACCTCTATGACCTCTCTTGTCATGGTTGTAAGGAAACTAAAGGCTAAATGTGAAGGGCATGTTTTGTTTCCAAAAGATGATTTCTTCTCTACACTGCAGGAGATGCTCTGTTCCAGAGGAGCAAGAACTCTTTGAAGACCTGCACTTGAGGAAGATGAAGAAACAGTTGAGTATACCTGAGGCTGTGTTGTGTATCCTACAATAGCGGAGCCTCACCCTTCCCAACAGGACAGGGGAATTTGAGAAGAGAGAGGAATTTCTTCTTTTTTGGTTTTTAATGATTTCCCTCCTCACCTCTCTGTTCTCCCAACTCTTTACTCCTTCTAAACACCTCCTGAATGTCTCAGTTAGTGGTTGCTTTTGTCGCTCTCCTCCCCTTCCCCCATTTCTTTTGAAGGAGCATTTGAAATCTCTCTTAAGTAGCAGAGTTCAGAAAGTCACCCTGGGTTACTTAATGAGATCCACACTATTTCTAATTTGGAAGGAACATTATAGTCTAAATCCGCAACTGGTAATCCATTTCAGCCTAAGAAATTCATGAGTGAACTAAATAGCACTTTTATCTTCTCCTAGAGATCAAACTGTTGAGAAGAAGGTGCCAGTGGGAAATGAGAACTACCAGGTGAGAGACAGCCCGCCCTCTTCCTTTTCTCACGCAGAATTTTCCCTAACAGAGGACATGGGTTGAAGGAAGCAGCAATCTTGAAAGCTGCATAGAAATCGGAATTGTTCTTCTGGTGGTCTTTTTTTCATTGCATCTTTTGATCTTGCTTTAATCTGCTGTTACAGATGTTCAGATCACCATTAAATAGAAGAGCCAAATCACTTATTTCCCAGATTTGCATGCACTACAGATTCTGGACAGTGTTAATGTTACATTCAGCGTCACAGAATATCCAGGGCTGCGTTCCATCCTCATACAGGCTGCTCCTATTGAGTTTCTGGTTTCCCTCGGTCTCCTTTCTTCCAGGACTCAGGGGTGATGCCTTCCTCCTTCCTTTCGGGAAGAAGGGGTGGTTCTTTATGCCCCTGCCCCCTCCCTGCTTTCAGGCTGACTGGCTTTTATAAAGACTGCTGTTTTGAATTTTCAGGAGCACTGTCTCTCGGACATGGTTGCCCAGCTCCGGACGCTGAAGGGTGCAATAAGGTTGGCCGTCCTTTCAGGGACACTCCTTTCCTGGCAGCCACCATAGCACCCATGTATCTTCCCCACCCAACCTTGCCTTTCTGCATGATTTTCCTCTAGATCCTCTCCCAGAGATGTCTACTAGTCGCATGTTAGATTCACCCTCCAGGTACTCAATCAGGGTAGGTCAGACTGGTGAGGATAGAGGCAATTTAATACTGATACTTCTTCTGACATCCCACTGAGACCAGGTAGATGAATATACAGGCTTCATACCCTAATGTCTTGGCTTAATTGTCTGATCTAGAGATTGGGAGATTCCTGGGACTGCCCTGTCCTCATTCAGTTTACCTCCCCTTTATATTCCTTCACCTTCATCATGCATACCATCTTCATAATCTGGCTCTCCTACAAGATCCCAGATGCATGTGTCTGTGTGTGTGCACTGTGAATATATTAACTTAGTCTCTCGCATGCATTTCTCCAAAACCAGCACTGACACTTGCTGCAGTGCTTATTCCATCACCCCTACCCTCATCACAGATCTCAGAGGAGTGAAAACCTAGCCACACACCAGGTCACAGGAGAGGATTAGACAGTGGTTAGGGGGCCTGGGGTTTTTCTGTGGGTGGGATGACTGTAGGAGCCAATAAATGAGTTGGGGAGGTCTGTTGGTGTCCGGGTGATAAGGTTATAACTGAACGTGCCTGGGTTCAGTGTTCTAGTGTACATTACTGTGCGCTGTTTGTTTTGTGTAGGAAACAGTTTCTTTTTATTTGGCCAAGTATTCTTTCCTAGCATCAGAAGAATTGACCGATCCTTTGGTATGTAGTTCAAAATTGGGATTTTTATGAATCGCTTCTTTTCTTGCTAGGTATTTACTAATCCACTGAAGATTGCTCTTGTTCAAGATATGGATGAACTGAATAAAAAGACAATTGGATGTGAGAGAATTGATAGCCCTAGCCAGTTTCCATCTGTTGGAGAAGAAAGCAGAACATCTCCTTTTCAACTTAAGCCTCTGAGTTCCAGTATTTTTCAGTTCTCCAGGTTGGTAAAAAATATAGTTTCTCTTCAATAATAGGTCCCAGGGCCCATTTTCCTGTAAAGTAAGTTGGTATGGTTATCATGTTTATGTTTTTCCTAAGGCCCAGCATGGAATTCAGAAGTGGTTTTGGAGAAATGCATGTGAGAAACACCAGTTTGGGTTGATAGAATTGTGTGTTGCATGTACCCCCAATTTTTCAACATTACAGCTTCCATATCAAGTCTGTCTTTTTTTTTTTTTACTTTTTTGAGGTGATCATCTTGACAAATGCTCTTTCATGTGTTATATCCACATTATGTTAGAAATTACCTAAGTGAAATAATGGACCTGAAAACTCTTTGTAAAGCATAATATGCTATACAAATGTAAGGTAGTGTTTACAGTTAAGCATTATTTCTTTCTTAAAGTTTAGGAATATTGATAGGCCTAGAACATATTGGCCACATATAAAAATAACTGTTAGAAGTTTGTACCATTAGGTAAACTTTTCTAGTTCATTATTGCCTTGAGTAAATTATTAGTGTAAGTTTAGTCTTAGGCTTTACTCTTTCATCTTCTAGCAGCTCTTCAATGTTATTTTGTTAGTCTTTATAATAGAAAGGAACATACCTTTTCTTTCTCTTAAATATCAGGAGTATTTGAAGCATTGAAAGATATGTCTGCCCCTGTACTGCCATAGGACTGGAACTCAGGACTCCTAAGTAGGACTTACTTTGTCCTCTCTATTGTGCTTCTCATTACCGCAGGGCCAAACCATCGGGAAGGTATAGAGTTGCTCTCTACAAGTAGAAATTTCTACAGTCATCAGTAATGTGACTATTATAGAATGGGTTGTAAATCTTTCTTTGAACCTTTTCAGTTTGGCTGTCTTACCATATTATAGATAGAAGCCATGGGATACATAATTGGATAAAAAATAGCTCTTGTTTTTTTTCTCCCAGTGATACTGATTCTTCTCCCTGTTTCTTGCTTCTGAGGTGGATATTTTCCATTTCTCATCTAGACAAACATCCCTACTTGTGCAAGTCTTCTATTCAGTGATTCTTCCACAATTAAGCCCTGTAGATATTGGAAGAACCCTGTGACCCCC
This sequence comes from Manis javanica, assembly GCF_040802235.1. Taxonomy (NCBI): domain Eukaryota; kingdom Metazoa; phylum Chordata; class Mammalia; order Pholidota; family Manidae; genus Manis; species Manis javanica. The sequence goes on along the minus strand of NC_133174.1, from coordinate 98,107,195 downwards.
TGAACATGACAGAAAGCCTCAAAAGGAAATAAGCTGTTAGGAGCAAAGCTAATAAAACTCTAAAGGAATTAAATGAGAACCTGTATAAAAGCATCTAGAACAGTGCCTTGGAAGATAGTAGGTACTCAATAACTAGTAGTTTAATCTGAGTCTTATTGAAGGAGGAATCTCTAAGATTGAACTGTGCAGCAGAGGGATGAGAAGTAAGAGTTCTGTCAGTCTCCAGGGCTTGAGCCTAATTCTACTCTGCTCCCATTCGTGGTTCTCCAACTCCCATTGTAGGTTGGGAGGGGGTACAGTAAAGTGCTGTGCTATGTGTTTTTGAAGCCCAGTGTCACTTCTCTACTTTGATGTCCTTGAGGTGGTCATGCATCAGAATTGCAACTGGAGTAACAAGGTATCATTGTTCTTAAAGGCTGTCCTTTCACAGCTCTGACCACTTTTCCTTTTTCATCAGCGCTGTTTTGTTACTCTGTTGCAGTTTTTGGTAACCTGAAGGGATTACAAATACTAATCTAGGTATGTGTATTTTATGAGTGCAGTATGACAGTTCATCCATTGGGTGGCATACTTCATCAGTCTTTAATGGGATTTCTTTTTGAATTTTTATGGGACTGCCACATCCAGATTTGGGTTTTGACTATAGAGGCCAAGGTAAAGTACTTTGGCTGTTCATTTGTAATTTTAATTTGAAAATAGTATTCTTTCGAGAGAAAGAGATATGTAATAATTGATGCTGCTAATGTCATTTACGTAAGGTCAGTAAATGACGATTGTCACTTAAAGCTACACATATGCGGTATTCAGACTGATTGGAAAGAATCTGCCTTTTTATAGGGGAATGTGAAGGTGCTCAAGAGTTTAGTAAAGTATACAGGGTTTTCCAGTAAAACAGTGTAATAGAGTAATGAGTTTAGTCAAGAGTTACAAAGGTCTTCTGTTATTATCAAGACTTTAAGCAGATAAGAGTCCTTGGGTAATGTAGTACAGCTCTTTAATTCTAGATAAAGTAATGCCTACAGTATCCAAGTACATTTTTAAAACTGGACACTGGGGTAGATTATATGATGTAGTAGGGCCTCCGGAGGTGTATTGGGAAACAGTTTTGTAAGTCTCACAAATCTAGCAAGGGGAGGGGAGGACCTGCAATAAAGAATAGGTTCAGCCAGTATGTAAGCAAACATAACCTTTTAGGGGAAGACTGTTAAATTTCTGTTAAAGGGGTTAATCCCCTTTTGTTCATTAATTCTACATATATTTGAGTGTTTACTGTATGAAAGGCAGTATTCTAAGGTAGTGAAGGAGTCAAAGATGAGAGAGCTTATGGTAGTCAAAGTTATATATGTCAGTGTCTGATACATGCTAGGTTTCATATGAATGGTAATAAGGAAGGTCTAAAGTAGCCATAACCATATGGATAAAGGAGAAAATGAGTGGCTGTAATGTATTTAGATATTTAGAGAACCTTTGAGTAAGCTATATATCTTGTTTTAAAAGGATAACTGCCACCCCCAAATCGAAATTATGCTGTAATGGTGGAAGGAGGACAGGGGAGATACTCTAACATGTTTAAAGGAATATTTGAAACAAGAGCAAGATAAAAATAGAAGAATGATTTTGCAAATGAAAAAGATTGATTCAGGGATCAGTATTAACATTTTAAAAGATTATCTTTGAGATACTCCCAGAATGAAGAAATGAGTAGTAGTGGTAGACTGTTTCACCAATAAATAACCATTTGACTAGAAAAAATTATTAAATAAAATAATCACTACAGATTTCTAATTATTATCCTAGGAGTATACAGAAAATGGAGAAACATTCATTCAAGAAACTCTATTAAATCTCAGAAAGAACGGCCAGAGTCTTTGGCATTTAGCTTGCTCCTGTACCCTCCAGGCTGTTTTATGAAAACTACTCAGGGAATTCTAATCCAATTAGATCCAGCAAAGAAGTTGGGGTCTCCCATTTCCCCTAGTCTTCCCCTAGTCTAGAGCTATGGTTTCATTTGGGAGGGGCAGGCCTCTGACATTTCTCATCTCCCCCAGTTCTGTCTTGTAGAAGCTCTATTCCGGGCAGACCCAAGAGGACTGGGCCTCTCTTCTCTCACCCAGCTTTCTGTTCCCTGACCCAGCCTCCACTCACGTTGGAAGCACTCAACTAGGGAAAGCATACCAACAGCACTGGATCCCTGTTTTTCCAGCCTAAGCTTGCTGATAGGGCAGAGGATCATGCCAGAAAGAGCAAGGCAAAAACCATCCCAGTACCCATTCACAAAGAAAAAGTTTCAGTCTTGAAGAAGTGGGCCACTGTCCCTGTTCTCAGCATTTACACAGTGGTGCATTGATTCTGCTTAGGGTGAGAAGCAGGCCTTAAAGATGAACTCCTTAGCTCTACCTGAAGGAACTAGGTGGAACAGATCATGGAAAATTCCATTCCTAAGGGCATTGTTAAAAATAATGGAAATCCCGGTGGACAATAATTAATAGAGCACTCATAGCTCCATGGTACAAATTACAACAAGCAAAATGGCTGAGCAGTCAAAAGTTTGGTAACAGAACCAAGGAAAAATACAGTCAAGAATAGCTTTTCTGGGATCATAGTCAACTCTGGTATTTAGGAAGGCTGTGCATAAGCCCAAAGTTGCACTCACTCAGGAGCAATTAGATATTTATAGAACCAGAAAGTAATATATCCACTTATTTTTCTCTCATTCACATAATAGTTCCTTTTTGAATGCCTCTTATGTGTGAAGTTTTGTTTCCTCATTCCCATCTAGTGCAGTTAATCTTCCTGTGAGACAGATAGACACACACACACACACACACACATACACACACACACACACAGATAGAAAATGATACATGTTACAAGGGTGCTGAAGTGCTACTGGAGTTCAGAAGTAGCATTTGAGCTGGATTTAGACATGCAGTTTTGGGGAGGAGAAGGACATTCCAATCAAAAGAAGCAACATGAGAAAAGGGGCATTCCATTTGGCTGATGTTTGTGACGGGAAGTAGTGAGAGAAACCTGGAGCCAAATTATGTCCTAGCTCTGCCATTTACTACCTGCATGATCTTGAGAAAGTTACTTAACCTCTTAGGCCTGGGCATTGTCTTTAAAAATGAAGATAATAGTACTACCTACCCTGGGGTTATTGGGAGAATTGCATGAGAACATACACATTAAGCACTTACCACGCTGTCTGGCAGTGTAAGTGCTCTGTAAATGTGTCCTGTGTTTTAGAGTGGAAAAGCTTGAATACCAAGCTAAGGTATTTGAGCTTTTATGTTGTGGGGAGCAATAAATAGATATCAAATAGGGGAGTGACATAATTAGAGCAATGCCTTAGGAAGATGAACTTAGTGGATGATCTGGAGGTGAGAGAAGGAGAGACTGGGGAAGCCACTGACTGCAGTAGCCCAAGAGAGGTAATAAAAGCTTCAACTTGAGTGTTGATAGTGGTAGAACTATATAAAAGTACTGAGTTCGCTGGTGGCACAAATAGGCCACAGGAGAGAGAGCAGGTTTGAAGGAGAAAATAAAAGGTCAATTTCATACATCCTGAAGGAGACACCTGTGGGAGCTCCAGGAAGGAATGTGTGACAGGCAGTTTGGAAACTCACTAGCAGAGATCAGGGCTGGGAGAATGACTTGGGAGTTACTTACTGCCCAGAGGTTATTGCCAAAAGGTTGTATGAAATTACCAAAGAAAAGAAATGTAGGTAGATAGGAGAAGACAAGTAAGGACAGAACACTTAGAGGTGAGCAAATTAAAAGCAAGCAGAAAATCGCCTTTAATTGCCTTTCATAAAACTTGTTGCTCTCCAGTATCACATATCCTTCTCTCAACACCTGCAGACTGTTTTACTAGCTTCCTCAGTACTGTAGCTTCCTGGGCCATTTGCAGTGTCCCTTATACATGTTTAAAGATGAGATTTTTGTTCTTACATAGACCCTAAACCCTTCTGCTTGCCTCTTAAGGCTGACAACAAGATCTGTTAAGATGGCAGACCAGTTTTATTTCTGGCCAACACTAGTTTTGACATTAAGAACACTATAGGAAGCTAAGGTTTGAGATGTCTTACAGATGTTCTCAGAAATTGCAGAAAATTTGGGGCTGCCTTGAAATACTCTGAAGTGGCCAATGTGTTGCCTGAGTCTTTCTCACTGAAAATTTGAAAGTTGATTTTTATCTTGAAATTTCTTGGTTTTCTGCAGAGGTCAGAATAGTTACTAGAATAAAAATGCTGGTCCTGTCCTGCTATATGATATAAAACTGCCTATGGATTTAACTGCCACCATTTGTTCCATTAGTTCCTTTAACCATTAGTGCATATAGCAGCCAGAAATGGGAGGTGATTTGAGGTCACTCATGGGCTTTCTTGAAGAACTGAGGGAGCGCCTGTTTGCCCTGACAGAGGGGAATTCCTTTGCCAAATGGGGAAATGACTTGAATTGGCCAATTCAGTTTGTTTCTGACTGGGGTCCTGTGTTTTAATTAACTTTTACAAGTGAATAATGGGCAATAGCCATAATCCAGTTGGCTGGCAAAGGAACTGTGTGGTGTTCTGTTGTAATATAAAAAATGTGCATAAGTCTTTGATTCTGGAAGGTTTTTATGACACTTAAATTAATGAGCTGGCTCGGTTCTCCTCCACATACTCTACTAGGCTCTTTATGACCTTTTATTCCATTCTCGTCTTAGGGGATTTTGCCTGTATATATTTTCTTGTTTTTGTTTTTCTTCCTTTACTTGCCTCTTGGAAACAGTTCTAAGTCACACTGGTTTCTATCTTATTTCCAGAATTCTTACCAAGGTCAACCCGGTCCTGTTATACCCAGATGCCACTCTTCATACCTTTTGATTTCATCTCTCCCTTATGACCAACTGCCATCTTAGTAAACTGCATGCGTGAAGGAGGTGGGGCTTGGGGGGCAAACTTGTATTTCTAAGCTGAAACAATTTGTGGATACAACTCGAGTCATTTTTAATATGGAAAATTTGAAGAGGGACTCCATAGGATAAGAATATACTGAGCATGTGTTTGACAGCTTACCATGTAATTTCCTTTGCTTCTTGCAGTAAATACAAAAGAATGCTGGGTCAGGAACCTGTGGAGAAACGAAGGAGGCTCCAGGAGACGGCAACAACTCCTCTAGATTACTGCATGCCTGGCTTTTACAGGAGTGGAGAGGCGACTGTCGCCTACCCTGAAGTGAAGAAGAGCCAAGATCAATCCAGTTCTGAGAGAAGCATACTGCCATACCTTTACCCAGAATACCCAGAAGCGAGTAAGAATACCAGTCAGAATAGGGAGGTTTCCCATCTGCATTCTGGGGCCCAATATCAACAGCAGGGGTCCCTGCCCCCTGAAGGATTAGATCAGATGCCAATATTGGTAGCAGAAGAACCCAACAGATGCAGCACCGACACAAGCAAGGAGGAAGTCAACAAGGGACCTTTTGTAGCTGTTGTCGGTGTTGCCAAAGGTGTTAGAGATTCGGGATCTCCCATTCAGCTGATCCCTTTCAGCAGAGAGGACCTTTCTGAGAGAAGAAAAGCAGGGGAATCCTGGAGCCTAGTGCCTTATTCTTCTGTGGACTCTGCTACAGCCAGAGGGGAGAAAGGAAGAGACTGCAAGGACAATAGAGGCCATAATGCGCCAAAGTTGAAGAACCAAAGCGAGATGGAAGAACTGAAAAGAACCACAATACAACTGGAACATGTTTTGGCTGAAAGAAATTTCCTCCAGCAAAAGGTTAGGGTAACACTTTATCACTGGGAATAAGAAATCATGGTAACCAAGGGACCAGAGACGTTGAGCTCTGATGATTTCATGTTCTGAGGCCTTTAAGCAAAATAGGCCATTGAATCTCTCTGTGGTGTACCTCAGATTATATAAACTCTGACAGGCTTCCCTCCCATATTCTGGGATTGAGAAAATCCATAAGTAGAGGAATATATATAGAGGATTCACAGAGGGAATATGTTAGGGACAATTTTGGGCACTCTTGTATCATGTGGTCATTGAATTTCTGTTTCTTGGACTGCAGGTAGTGGAGCTGGAACAGGAGCGGAATTACTGGCATTGTCAATTCAAGAGAATCCAACATGAATTGGTGATCTACAGTACTCAGGGGACAGAAGGCTTGTATTGGAGTAAGAAACACATGGGCTATCGCCAAGCTGAATTCCAGATGCTGAAAGCTGAGCTGGAAAGAACCAAAGAAGAAAAGCAAGAACTGAAAAAGAAACTGAAGGAGACAGAGACACACCTGGAAGTGCTGCAGAAGGCTCAGGTCTCCTATCAGACCCCAGAGGGAGATGACCTAGAAAGGTCAATTCCTAGGGTTTAGTTACCAGCTTGTGAGTGCTAATGGGAGCATCCCTGAGGATCCCCAGTTCCTGGCTAGCTGCAGATGAGGGAGGAAGCCTTAATTAGTCCCTCTGCCACCAAGGAGTGAGGCCTTACTCCTTAGCTGCAGCCAGTCTCCATGTGCTTGGTGGCATTTTGCTTTCTTCTTTCTTTCTAGCTAATGCAAACATAGTCGTTGAGAAATATAGGCCTATTTTTAAGGAGCTTCATTGTGTTCTGTTGGCTAGTGACTTCATGTCATCTCTTCTCCTGCCCCCTCACTCCATCATACAGGGCTTTGGCAAAGCTTACACAGCTGCTTATCCACGTCAGCTATCTCCTTACTTCTGTCCTCCCCCACTTGGAGCTTCCTGAGATCAAGTTTTACTCAGAACAAGTGGATGGGATCCTGTATACAGTTCTGGAGGCAAATAACATACTAGATTGAGCACTAGACTATATACTCTTCTACCTTTCTCTGCCCTGCCCTCTCCCCTCTCCTCTTCCTCCCCCCTTCCCCCTCATTCCCCTCTCCTCCCCTCCCCTCCTGTCTCCTCCCCTCCCCTCTCCTCTCCTCTCCTCTCTTCTCCTTTCCCCTCCCCTCCCTTCCCCTCCCTTTCCCTTCCCTTTTATTTTCTTTTCTTCCTTCCCTCCCCCACTTGTCTCTCTCTCTCTCTCTCTCACCTTCATGCCTTATATAGAGAATCTTTGAGTAAACCCTGGCTCTTAATCAGTCTGCTTCTTACTCAGTTTTGGTGTGGAGAAAGAGGCTGCTTAAATAGGCTTTCAAGAGTTCCAGGAACAAAAAAGCAATAGTCACCAAACCAGGTGACCTGAAAGCTTTGACTTTCGTGACTTAAATACTAGGCCCGTTTCATATTTTGTGAAGTGGTTTGTATTCATTTATGTTAAATCAGTCAGCAAATATTGGGTCCAATGTACTAGGTGTTGTGAGATAACTTAAGTATAACTCATGTTTTCAACCTTCAAGGATCTAGTTGGAAACACAAGACACACACCAAGTCAACACACAATTGTTTCTTTAAGTTGTAAGACTGTGACTGATATTTTTTCTTTTTCCTATGTCCTGCCTTTTTCAAGTTTTCTATAATAAACGTGTTGTTCTTACATTGGAAAAAATACTGTTTTTTCTTAAGTTATAGGACTGTGGTTGATATTTTTTCTTTTTTCTATCCTGCCTTTTTCAAGTTTTCTGTAATAAATCTGTTGTTCTTACATTGGAAAAAATATTGTTTTTAAAAAGAATGAGTAGTCTTGGATTTGGGAATCAAATGGGAGACTGTGTGTACATTGAAGGTAATGTTATATTTATAATTTATGTTACGTTGAGCTTTACCTCTGGAATAATAGCATGAACAAAGGCATGGAAAAAGCTGGAATGTGAGAAATGTGTTTCGTAGGAGTGATAAGCTTAATGTAGAGGGAGCTAAGGTTAAATCGTGATCCATCTACCCACCCCTCTCTGTGGTATTTGCATTTTAATAAGGAATCCTCAAAAAAGAAGGCTTCAACACTCAAAAAAATATGCATCACCAAAGTTGGAATTGCAGATAGTTGGGAAGCTACTTTAGAGCTGGGACATCTAGTTGGTATCCCTTAGACTACACCACCTAACTACTTTTCAGCATGAAGAGTAGATCTCATATCAGAAATAGTAAAACTTACACTCTTGTAAAAGTCAACATTTTATTTATTCATTGCTTTATTGTATTTATATAGCACTTACTCTCCAAAGAGTTCAAGGTACTCTTCAAAAGACTTTGAACAATGAGCGCATGAAAATACACCAACAGTGGAAAAATAGGAAGTAAAGGAGAAATCCTGGAGGAGGATCAAGCAACCATAAAAGGACTAGCTAGTCCAGAAGAATGGTTTGAATAGTCATTCTGCTTTTCCTCTGCAGAGTTCCTTCAGAAGATGCTCCCAAACTTCCTTCACCTCCTTTGAAGGAAGGCTCATCATAGATATTCCAGTGAGACTGCAAAGAATAGGGGAGGCCAGAGCCAGGCTTCACCATTAGTATGAAGGCCTAAAGATATCCCAGCGCCCTCCCCTCCGCTCCCCTCCCCTCACTGCAGCTCTAGCCTGCTTTGGGATTAGTTCTCATGTCAGACATTGGACTATGATATTAAAGGCCCCAGTTGTCTAAATAGAAATATTACTAAGAGGAAGAGACAGCTCATTCAGCCATTTTCTCAGTGATGCCTGTTCTCCAGATGGGGGTTGTGAGAAGTGGGACTTGGTACAGATACAGCCAACAGGGATGGAAGGCTGTGTAGGAAAAACTCAAGAGCATTGGAGATTCAGCCTGTGACGGGGGAAGAGGAAGAAGGTATGTTGGGTGAAGGAGGTGACGAGTAAGAAAGAGGCAGTTGGGCTTTAAAAAGAAAAGCGGAAAAATGTAACTCATCTTTACTAGTGCTGCCTCACAGCCGATTCCTAGTCCCGACCCCATACTGCTTTCAGTGGCAACTACGTTTGTGAGTCCATTACTATGGTAGCAGCTACGTCTCTGTTACAGGGAAACCACACCAGCATGAGATCCCTTTAACCAATGTTATATGCCACGGTGGAGAGATTGAAAAGTGTCACCCAGCCTCACTAGAGCTCATGATACAGTGTGGAGGCAAAAGACATTCAGAAGAAAAAAGTGGGTGCCTCCTCCGAGATCTCCTGTTACGTTAATGTAATCATAATTCTTTCAATTGTCTCTGGCATTTGTCCTTTAACTTTCCATTTCTACAATCAACATTTAGGTTCTTAGTACCTCATGCCTTAAAATTGAAATCAATTCTTAGCTGGCCTCCTATTTGTGTCCCCTGTTCTCACTCCTTCAATCCACCCTACTCACTACCAAAAAATTCCTTTTGATGACCATCAGGTTATGCCTTTGCTCAAAGACTTGCTAGCGTGCTCAGTTGCCCACCAAGTGCAATACACATTCGCATCTGGCTTAAACCAGGCTGTCCAGACTCATCTTCCGACATTCCAAACACAAACCAAGTTTCATCCGAACTGAACTACTTTTCAGTTTCTGAACCTGCCTTGAGATTTTCTTCTTCACCTTTGCTGTCCCATTTCTGGAATGTTCTCCCTCATCATCTTCCCTTTGGCTCAAATTTCAGCTTTTTTTCCCCAAAAAATTCCTCTTATTAACCCATCTAGACAAGATATTTACTATGGACATGTAATTTTGTGTCACGTAAAAGTTATCACAAACTTACTTGTCCTGACTTCCCTATTAGAAAGCTCCAGATTAAAATATTCAACTGCCTGCTTGACACACATGTCTCACAGGCATTTCAAATAAAGCATGTTAAAAATAAGCAGTGACACACGCACACACGGAATGTTCCTTTCCCCAGTTTTCCTCATTTTAGAAACGCACCTCCACCCACCCAGCCGCATAAGCTAGAAACCTGGAAGTCATCCTCAGCTGTCCTCCCACCCACTCACCACAGCTATCTCAGTCCAAACTACCTTCATTTACTATCAATAACTGCAACTCCCAAGTGGTGTCCTTGCCTCCAATCTTGTGCCCACAATCATCTTATCACTGCAGCCAGAGTGATTTTTAAAAAAAAATACAAATCAGATCATGTGACTCCCTGCTTAAAACTCTTCAATGACTTCTTATTGCACTTAGAATAAAACCCATACTTACAATGT